>NW_026988417.1:45675000-50675000 GCF_030222135.1 Aotus nancymaae | reverse complement strand
CTTCATATTTTGGTGTGTTTTTGCAGTGGCTGGTACTGGTTTTTCCATTCCATATTTAGTGCTTCCTTCAGGAGCTCTTGTAAGGCAGGCCTGGTGGAGACAAAATCCCTCAGCATTTGCTTGTCTGTAAAGGATTTTGTTTCTCCTTCACTTATGAAGCTTAGTTTGGCTGGATATGAAATTCTGGGTTGAAAATTCTTTTCTTTAAGAATGTTGAATATTGGCCCCCACTCTCTTCTGGCTTGTAGGGTTTCTGCAGAGAGATCCTCTGTTAGTCTGATTGGCTTCCCTTTGTAGGTAACCTGATCTTTCTCTCTGGCTGCCTTTAGTATTTTTTCCTTCATTTCAACCTTGGAGAATCTGACAATTATGGGTCTTGGGCTTGCTCTTCTTAAGGAGTATCTTAGTAGTGTGCTCTGAATTTGAATGTTGGCCTGTCTTGCTAGGTTGGGGAAGTTCTCCTGGATGATATCCTAAAGTGTGTTGTTCAACTTGGTTCGATTCTCCCCGTTGCTTTCAGGTACATCAATTAATCGTAGGTTTGGACTTTTCATGTAGTCCCATATCTCTTGGAGGCTTTGTTGTTTCTTTTCATTCTTTTATCTTTAAGTGGTTGCTCTAGGCATTACATTATACATACATGAGTTATCAAGGTTTGCTGGTATTATCATTTTACCAATTCTAATACAGAAATCATATCTCTCTTTATCCTCCCCTGTTTATGATATTACCATCTTAAATATTTTCTCTATATACATTTAGAACAGTATCAGATAGTTTTATACTTTTTTTGCTTCCACAAACACAATTTATTTATTTTTAATTTTTAAATTGACAATAGGACCAGCTGAGTTATACCTTAAATTGTTTCTTATCTTTTAAGTTCAGAGGTACACATGCAGGTTTGTTATACAAGTAAACTTGTCTCACGGGGTTTGTTGTACAGTTTATTTCATCACCTAGGTATTAAGTCTAGTATCTATTAGCTATTTTTCCTGATCCTCACCCTCCTTCCACTTTCCACCCTCTGGTAGGCCCCAATTTCTGTGTTCCCCTCTATGTGTCCATGTGTTCTCATTCTTTAGCCCCCAGTTATATGTGAAAGCATGAGGTATTTGATTTTCTGTTTCTGTGTTAGTTTGGTAAGAACAATGGCCTCCAGCTTCATCCATGTTCCTGCAAAGGACATGATCTCATTTTTTTTTATGACTGAATAGTGCTCCATGGTGCATAGGTACTACTTTTCTTTATACAGTCTACCATTGATAGGCATTAAGGTTGATTCCATGTCTTTGCTATTGTGAACAGCGCTGCAATGAACATACGCATGCATTTGTCTTTATGATACAATGATTTATATTCTGTTGGGTATATACCCAGTAATGGGATGGTTGACTTGAATGGTAGTTCTGTTTTTAGGTCTTTGAGGAATCGCCACACTGTTTTCCACAATGGCTGAACTAATTTACACACCCACCAATAGTGTATAAGTGTTCTTTTTCTCAGTAAACTTACCAGAATCTGTTATTTTTTGACTTTTTAGCAAACGCCATTCTGACTGGTGTGAGATAGTATCTCATTGTGGTTTTGATTTGAATTTCTCTAATGATCAATGATGTTGAGCTTTTTTCCATATGCTTGTTGGCTGCACGTATGTCTTCTTTTGAAAAGTGTCTGTTCATGTCCCTTGCCCACTTTAGCAGGGTTGTTTTCTGCTTATAACTTTGTTTAAGTTCCTTATAGATACTGAATATTGATATTTGCTAAATGCATAGTTTGCAGACATTTTATCCCGTTATATAGGCTGCCTATTTACCTTTTGATTTTTTTTTTTTCTTTGCAGAAGCTCTTTGGCTTAATTAGATCCCACTTGTCATTTTTTTGTTTTTGTTGAAATTGATTTGGCATGTTCATCATGATATCTTTGCCTGTGCCTATGTCCATGAAATTTTTTCCTGTTCCTATGACAACTTAGGTACTGCCTAAGTTGTCTTCCAGGGTTTTTATGGTTTTGGGTTTTACATTTAAATCTTTAATCCATCTTGAGTTAATTTAACAAACATAATTTAGAGAACTTAAAAGAAGAAAGGCCTACTGTATTTACCCATGTGTCCCCTTATCATGTTCTTTATTTCTGTCTGATGCTCTGGTTTCTTTTTCTTATCATTTCCTTTCTATTTAGAAGAACTACCTTTAGCTAATCTTTTAAAATGGATCTGCTGGTGACAAATTCTCTTGATTTCTGTCATTTGAGAATCTTAGAATGTTTTTATTTCTTTTTCATTCCCTAAGATATTTTTTCTGAATATACAATTCTGAGTCGACTGTTCTTTTCTTTCAGCACATGAAAAATACAATTACTTTTGGCCTCTATAGTTTCTGATGAGAAATTCACTGTAAATCTAATGGCTTTTTCACTATAGGTATGGTTTTTCTCTGACTGCTTTCAATTTTTTTGTCTTTAGTTTTCATAAGTTTAATTATAATGTGTATTGGCATGGATTTCTTAGATATTTTTATGTTGTGTTATGAGACTCTGGATCTTATTTAAGATTTCTACTTTACCTGGATTTTTCTGGTACAAGTCCAGCAGGGGAAAGAGAAGAGCTGCTTCGTTACTGCCAGGTGGAGGCAGAAGTCTAAGTTTCCCATTTGGCCTCTTCTGTCACCTGAGGTGGAGGCTCCTCATTACTGCCAGGTAGGGGTAGAAATTTTGTCTTTGCACATGGTCTCCATTGACAATGCAATGCAACTGGCTTATTGCTCTTTGGTGATGGTTGAAGTCTTGATCCTTTTTTAGGCATTCTGATATCACATAGCAAGGAGGAAGAGGGTTTTCTCATTACTGTTGCGTTGAGGTGGAAATCCAAGCTCCCACATGGCCTCCACTGACCCTGTTGGAGCAGAGGCTTGCTGTCAGTCAGCAGGGATAAAAATCTGGCTTCCTGATTGGCTTTCTGTGATGCTACCCTAGTGGATGTTGGGCCAGTGTCTTAGTCCACTTGTACAGCTACAGCAAAATAACATAAACAAGCTAATTTATAAGAACAGAAATTTATTTCTCACAATTCTGGAGGGTGAAAGTCCAAGATCAAAGTGCTGGAAGGTTTGATGTTTCATGAGAGGTCCATCTATGCTTTCAAAATGGCATCTTATTGCTGCATCTTTGGAGGGGACAAATGCTGTGTCCTCACATGGTGGAAAGATGGAAGAGCAAAAAGGACCTACCTAGTTCTCTGGCCCTTTTATAAGGGATTAAAAAAGTCTCATCTCTTAATACTTTGCAGTGGGGATTAAGTTTCACTATGAATTTTGGAGGGGACACAGACATTCAAGCTGTAGCAGCCACTGTGTTACAGCCTCTTGAAGGTGAAGTCAAGGCTCCACTCTCAACCTTTGCTGGTATGGGTAGGAGTGGGGTCACAGCTTTTGTTTGTGATGCTTGGTTGAAATAGAATGGTTATTGTCTGAAGGTTTTCTGCCTTGCTAGGTTTTCCCTTTCCTGGTCTTTTGGCTAGTGAGAGCAGGCTTTTGTTGAGGCATTTAAAAAAATCAGAACTCATTTGCATTTCTGGGTTGCTGAACTCTTTAGCTCCATGTCTGGGATACATAAGGCAACTCAACACCATGTCTTTCCATAGGTCCTGAGATCCCCAGCCAGTCTGCCTTCTTCTCTCCACCTTTCAGAGTTTTTTTATATTTGCTTTATGCATAATTTCTGGGGTGTTTAGTTGTAGCTAGTGGGAGGAATAGGGAAAAGTACATGTACTTCATCTTCCCAGACTGCACGTTCTATTTTCATGTGTAGGTAATGTCCTTGGATTTTATATTTGGAGCATAGGCCAAGTTTGGCCTTATCATTTGCCATGTTAAAGGATAAAGTTTGGAAGTATGGGATGTGAAGGGAGAAGATACTTGAACTTTCTCTTTTGAGAAACAGCCTTTTGTGATGGTTTTTTATTCTTGTCAAGATGGGTGTTCAGAAAGAAGTAATTATTGGTAGTGGACAAATGACAGAATGTAAAGCAGGGGTGCCTAATATAGAGGGTAAACAGCAGATCTCAGACTTCCTCTGCCCTTCTGCTAGGTGGCTTCTGCCATCGGGACTGCCCCAATCAGCAGACTTCTTAACTGGGAGGAGAGGGAGCAGTGGGGTAAGAAACCTTGATGTCAGCTTCCCTTCTCCCTTTCCTTTCCCCTCATTCCTTGTCAGGAAAAAGGAAAAGTGTCATCTTTTCATTAAAGATAACAGGAATCATATTTGGTTGGATAGTATTTAGAAATATGCTTCAATAAACAATTCAGCTGTGCTCATGTACAGTTTTATATAAGCTGTGGGTCAGTTTCATACCGCAACAGTTCTCATCTTTTGGTTGTCCTTTATCATTCCGATGTGAAAATCATGTTGAAGGGGAAATTATTTGTGCATTATAATGAGTAGAGCTTGCATCCTCGGGGCCTCGAAATGCAGTTTACTAAACTAAATACAAAAGACTACAGGCTAAACATAGAATTTGCCATAGTCAAGCTCTTCCTGTGAAGGCTTAAAGAAAAAAAACAACCTAGGGAATTGTCACACTTCCCATTGTTATTCACAGGCTTGTTTGGGATCTGACAGCGGCAGCTGCCAGAGTCCTGACATTTCAGCAGAGGGGGAAGCAGGGCAAAAGTTAGAAGTCTCTGGATCTGAGGAGAACTCTGAAATTCACTGTAAGCCTTGGGCTGTCTTGAAAATGTGATAATGGTTGTAGAATTTGGATAGATGATTTCTCTAGAAAAACAAATTTTATTAGATAACAGCGTGCATGAACAGTACAAAACACATAATTAAAATACCACTGGATCCTACAAAGTACTTTAAAATCTGTTTTTTAACTGGCTTGCCATTCAGGTCAACAAATATTTATCAAAAAGTGATCATGTGTCTGGTCTACTGGGGGCAATTGGGGTATGAAGATGAACAAGCCCTGATTCCTGTGTTTAAGGAGCTAATAATGTAGAGAGAAAACAAACATGTGTACAAATAACTGCATTAAAATGTGCCTAAGTGAGGCTTCATGAAGGAATTGCCATTTGAACTGAAACTTGAAGGATCGTTTAGTGGCTACAAGAAACAGATATGAACTCTGGCTAACTGAAGAGGAAAAAATAACTGAGGGGGAGTCTGTTGGGGATTGTGGATATGGCTCCTGAATTGAAGTAAAATGCTGTGCCTTTAAGAAAACATGTTATAGATTGAGGTACTAGGGACCGATGGAAATTTTATTTTTCAGAGTATGGCCTATAAGAATGAGTCAACTCCAATGCTTTTGGGTTGGGTCATTTCTCTTAAGGTACAAATTTCAAGGTAAGAGGGACTGAGAGGTCTTACCCGGGTCACATACTCATCTTTTGGTCAATGCAATGCCAGGGGAGTCATTCCTTAAAGGAAGAGTATAAGCTCTAAGTAAAAGCCCAATAGCTCTGACATTGGGCAGTACAAACCATGGACAGGTGGAAGGAATATCTGAGCAGAGATGCAGAGGCAGAGAAATAAGAATGTTTGAGCACAGCAAAGCATCTGGTCCAGTTGTGCATAACATTAAAGATGGGCAAAGCTGGGAAAGATGAGGAAGAAGAGGCAGGTTGCAAATGGGTGATGGAAGGCCTTAACTGCCATGTTTGGAATTGATGATAGAATCATTGGCAGGGCTGGGAGGGGCAGATCTGGTAGATCTATGCTTTGAGAACAGTTCTCTGGAAACAGACTTGGGTTGTAAAAGGAAATATGGGGAAAGAAGGTAGAGGACGTAGCTTAGGTGAAAAGGGGGAATGAAGGCTTTTAATGCTATTATACTTCACTTAACTCTGAAATGACCACAATGAACACTTTATACATTTTATGTTTACCCAGCAGAGAGAACAAGGCCTGCATTGTTCCCGCTTTTAACAGATATAATACCAGAGGCTCCAGATGCTTAAGTGTCCTGCTCTAGATACCGTGATGAGTAAGGAGGAGCCAGGGTTTACCCTTGGCCATCTTCCTGGGGGCTCTTTCTAACACGTGAGACCTTGCAGCTGGATCCAGCTGACTTTGCTTTGCTGCACCACAGGCTGTGACCCATTTCTTCACCCCCAGGATGATATTCTTTTGAGGTTATGCCCTTGAGCAAATAGCTCCAGTACATCTGAATCTTGGCTTGTGCCTGACGTGCTTATGTGGCCTGAATGGAGTTTTTCTTTTTCCCCCATGAGAGAGGATTTTCCAAAACGAGTTTCAAAATAATCTGTGGTGGATACTGAACATGTGCTTAGCAGCTAAGTGAAAGGACAAAGATAGTGTAAGAGGAAACAGCAGTGGAGTTTTAGGAATGTTGAGCTTTGGAGTCAGGTTGCCTGAGTTAAAAATCTCTGCTCTGCCTCTTACTAGCGATGTGACCTTGGCCAAGATACTTGACTTTCTAAATCTGTTCATCTGCAAAGTGTCGATAATAATGAATCCACCCCAACAGAGTTCTGAGGCTTCAACGTAGTAATGCATATAGAGACCTTGGAAGAGTACCTCGCATATAGTAAGTATTCAATAATGTTGCTGTTCTGGTTATTGTTGTTACTGTCTTACCTAAAACATGGCGGGAGGTGTTTCATATAGTTCTGTGACATTTGAGCTTCAGTGCCATCTAGTGGCCGGGACATTCAGAAGATGCTATATGCCCAGATGCTGCACCCATAGGTGATGCGAGGGCTCTTATTCTGTAGCTGAATGAATAGCTGCTAACTGATTTCAAAGTGCTGGGCATGCAGGCCAGGACTAGGAATATTGTGTGATACGACCTCATTACCGGCTAAGTTGCATGAAGAGTGTAACTTTGTCTCTACAAACAGAAAAGCAAGTCATAATGGCCATGGGATCTCCGATCTCTGATCTCTGATGCCTTCTCTTCCTTGGCCTGGCCGCACAAGGGAACTCCGTGTTTCCAAAGGTGTAGCTGCCCCTTGGAGCAGGACAGGGTACAGGCTGACTTGCCAGTGTAGTGGTTAGGACAGTGATTATGTGGTCCCTTGGTTTGTGAGTCAAATCCTGCTGAATGACTGTAACAAGTTACTGAACTTCTCCGTGAAGAGTAAAAATCTGTACCTCACAGGGTTTTAATGAAAATGCACATATATGCTTAGCTCAGGCCCTGATGCATAGTAGGTACTCAGTAAAATTAGCTGAACTGATTTTTCACTTTCACAATAGATTTTTGTGTTAAGGAGGGGCCATTCATTCATTCATTTGTTGATTCACACATTCATTCCATCATTCAATTGCTATCTAGAGAAGTATCAGGAACTGAGTTAGATGAAGCCTTGCATAAAACAAACACAGCTCCTCATGGTTGTGCTGAGGGGCATGACGCAAACGATGCCGGGGAGCTGTGTGTCCTTGAGCAAGTTGTAGACTGAACAGAGGACTTTCTACAGAGCATGATTCGCATCATAAATATCATAGATTTGCACAAATTTACATGCAAATTTTAAAGCAGATGGGAGTTTCTTGTTCTTAAAAAGTATCAGTATATTAAAACGATTTCCAGAAGATGAAAGTAAAGTGCCTTGAAGAAGGGGTGCCCTTTTCTAATTTGTCTAAAAGCACTATGTGGGCTGATGGTAGGCATGGAGATTACATTAAAGTGTATTGGATTCATTCATTGTAGCTCTGGTGGCTCAAGTGACCACTTTTATTTATTGAGGGACTAAAGAGCATGGTGTTTATTTATGTTTAAAATCTATCTATCTATCATCTATCTAATTAATCTCATTAGCCCTTCCTCCAACTTTTCTCCACATTAATGCCTTATGTTACTATTTTTTTTTACTTCCTTTCACAGAAACTCAG
The DNA here is from genome assembly GCF_030222135.1 of Aotus nancymaae. Lineage (NCBI taxonomy): Eukaryota > Metazoa > Chordata > Mammalia > Primates > Aotidae > Aotus > Aotus nancymaae. The sequence continues at coordinate 50,667,139 of NW_026988417.1, read as the reverse complement.
CAGGGTCCCAAAGTCCTGCTTCCTTTAGCAAATCACCCTGCAATATATATCATTTATGAGATAATTCTCCTAGAGTAAGTCCTAAAGTAGCAATTTTTATAAAGAGCTTGGTAAAGGTTTTGGGGAGAAGAAAATTGTGTAAGCTTGGGAAAAAATGTACTCAATATAATAATATATTAGTAATGAAATATAAAGCAACATAATATTATATACATAAAATATTCTGTATTATACTGAATAATAAAAATATATATTTATTATATAATAGTAAAGATCAGCAAATCCTTCCTGCTGGTGCACCTACAAAGAAGATAGACTTCTCAGGGATTCTTAAAGACGTTTCCACACAGAAAAACCTACTGAAATCTAGTTGAGACAGTGGGGTAAGATTTTTCCATGTATCAAAATGGAACAAAGGTCAAAAAACTCAAAGGCTGGAAAATGTCTGCTTAAGCCTTCAAACATCTCTTGAATGGACATTGCTTGGGAATTCTCAGGTAATAGCGATAATGATGATGGTGATGGCCTTGCTTTTGTGCCAGGCCTTATCTACTTCTCACCACGTGGAGGAGGAGGCTGGTACAAATGTTTGGTGGTGAGGCTGCCACGGCCACTTCTTTAGCAAAACTCAATGACTTTTCTGGAATAAGTGAAATCTTTTCTTTTGGACCCTGCATTCCTGCTTGGATGCTGTTTCTTGAGCTTCCTGAATAGCAAATCCCTTCCTTGATCCTACTTGGCTGCCTGTTTCATAAATTAGTTTTCCTTCATTTAGGTGTGTTCTTCAGATCCCAGAGGATGTTAAAAGGTTAATTTTATAACAGTTAATATTAGTGCAGATCCTCAGAGTCAGGATCTTCTTACCAAAATATCACTTCTTTTATATTTCCTTTCCAGGCTTCATTGTTCAGTGGTTCTGCAGAAGTGATTTCTGTTTGCACACTGCTGGTAGGGAAAAGCACAGAATATTTCCTACATATTTGTTTTTTGCGTTAAAAACATTTGGCTTAAGAATGTGTTTTTGCCTCTTAAAAGTAGGATCGTCTTCATTTTGTTCTAGGGATTTGGTTTATGGCTACTGGTCAAATTTTGTCTAAAAGTTACTATTATTGAATGTATTTCCAAAGGATCCTAGACTAAGGTGACACAACTTTTATAATTTTCTTTTTAGGCAGTTAAGTTAGGGAAGAAATCTTGAAACAATTGGAATGAAATTGTTCAAGTGTTGGCCTTTAGCTTGCAGTCTCCAAAGCATAACAATGGACTGAAATTTCGCTCTCATTTACACCCTAAATAGGCACCTTCATTGTGTTGGGTGCCATGATAGAGCTATCTGGAATCTGTGACTCTTGTTTCTTGATTCTGTGATATATCATCTCTTCAGTCTATGAAGCCTGGAGTTTTAAAGGACTTTACCCTAAATCTACTTTTTTTGTCGCGTGTGTGTGTAATTGGTCCTTCTTCTGATGGCTTGCACAGGAAGCCTAAGGCGTAATCAGACTATAAAAACTCCAACCAGAAAGGAGATCGTAAGTTCAGCTACAGACTAAGCAGATAACAGGCGGCTATTTACTAGTCAGAAAGATAAGGGAATGAGTTTGATTCCTCATTAAAAGCTTCATGGTTTAAGTCTTGAAAAAAAAAAAGCCTTAGGTCTTTGCTTATTAAGTTACATAAACAGAGTGAAGTGCCATGGGGGGTTGTGAGAGGAGGAATGGAAACTCTTGGTGTGACCTATAATTAGAAAATTTCCACATAGAGAATAAAAACAGAGACTGTATGCCACTTCCTGACCCCACTCACCCATAGGGGCTAAGCCATTGGTGGGAGACCGATAAGAAAACACCAAGGAAAGAAACTTGAGCCAGGCTGCTTGTTCGCTCTGATGACGACTCAGCCTGGGATGCGTGGATTAAGCATGCCCTTACAGTTGAAACGATCCTGAAGGCATCTTAAGAAGAAATAGCATTACTTCCACAGACTGCAATCAACCAAATAACATGATGATATTCCACACTGTCCCTCTATAAGGACCTTTCATACTGGGTTGCTAGTGAAATAGCTGGAGATAGTTAATTAATTACAATAAAGAAAAAGGTCTGGGTTGGTATACTGGCTCTTGTTCACTACTTCTGGAATTTTGGGCAGGTTACCTCACCCCCCAGCCTTGCTGGCCGGTTGTAGGGAAGGATGATGATGGCTGCCCATCTGCTAGGGTAGTAAAGTTGCAACGCAATGATGCATGTGAAAGCACTTAGAAATCTGCAGAGAGCCTTACAAATGTTGGTTGTTGTTATGTTAAATATGTCTTTGCACAGTATGTAATGGTCTTCCCTACTTACAGTAACATGAGGAATGTAAAGTAGACTATGGTTTTTCTCACTAGTAGACGATCCCTGTGTGAGGGATGTAGTCATCGGTAGCGAGAGTTTGTAGAGGTCACCACCCCTCTGCTGTGACTCTCAGACTCCGTGCACGGATCAAAGTGCAATCCCGAGGCTCCTCCAGGTTTCCCAAGGCCAAACTCAGTGCTGGCATGGAGCAGGCTGTGGCGTGATTTCTGGTGTAAGTCAAGGAGTCAGAATTCTGCTCTCCCACTTATTTGTTATGTGACTTTGGGCAAATAAGTTCACTTTTCTGAGTCTCCATTTTTTCTTATGCATGTGCCTTCATCTTATCCATCCACATATATCCCAAAATGAAATGTAATTTTTTTTTGAGACGGGGTCTCACTCTGCCACCCAGGCTGGAGTGCAGTGGCACACTCTCGGCTCACTGCAACATCTACCTCCTGGGTTGAAACAATTTTCCTGCCTCAGCCTCCCGAGTAGCTGGGACTACAGGCACACGCTGCCACGCCTGGCTAATTTTTTTTTTTGTATTTTAGTAGAGATGGGGTTTCAACATGTTGCCCAGGCTGGTCTCAAACTCCTGAGCTCAGGCAATCTGCCAGCCTTGGCCTCCCAAATTGCTAGGATTACAGCCACCGCATCTGGCCAATATATGAATGTTGACCCTGTTGGTTTATTGATGGGTTCCATGTGTCAATAAATTGGTGAACTGTTTGAGGACAGGGATTTCCTCCCAAGCATATAACACAGTAGATTGCATCTAATAAGTGCTTAATTAATACTGATTTAATAAAAATATGTTTAAAAACTGTAGCATAGTGACTGGCACATCATAGGTGTTGGTTTGAATTTTGGTTCCACATCTCCAATACCTTTTTTCCCCTCTTAAATTAAGATGTCACTAATCAAAGGAATAACATTGAACCATGACCCTTTACCTCTCTGGGTCTTGTTCTTCATCCATAAAGGAAGTTAGAGCAGTTGCTCTCTCATGTTTCTTCTATGTGATGAAGATGGACTGTTTTCATAAACCAAATGTACTTTCAAATTAGGCCATTTTTGCCTCTATTGAGCATGCTTGGCTTAAAAGCAGTTGGTGTAAAAAAGAAAAGCCTTCAAGTTTTAACTGACTTCAACTTTTGCATGAAAAATACCTATTTCATCACGGAAGGTCCTGGGTTATCCATGTCCCATCCCACTCTCAAAAGTGTTGAGCTTTAGAAAAGAAATGATTTCGTCACCCAACTGCAAATGATGAGGGAACCTAGCTGCCTGGCAAATAAGTAGTTCCTTAGGTCCTCCAGAAGAAACTGAGGCACGGCCCCCTTCGCTCTGCAATGGCTAAAGCAGCTGCCCTGGAGCCTACTAGTGGGTCTAGGGACCCAGAAAATGTGCAGCATATGTGGAGGAATCTAGAACCATATCATGTGAGAAATGACGTTAGGAACGCAGGATGTTTGGCCTGGAGAAAGTTCAGTGACAACATGACAGCTGACTTTAAATGTTTTAAAAACTATTAAAAGTTCAAAATTTGGAGACCCACTCATAGGGAACGTATTAGGTGAACTGTAGCCTGTCCGTGTAGAGCTATCAATCTGGGATATGGAACCATGTCCACCATGTAATACTAAAGAAAACAAATTCTGTTGTCAGAAGTATATAAAGAATCTGGCTGGATGTGGTGGCTCATGTCTGTAATCTCAGCACTTTGAGAGGCTGAAGTGGGCGGATCACTTGAGGTCTGGAGTTCAAGACCAGTCTGGCCAACATGATGAAATCCCATTTTTACTAAAAATACAAAAATTAGCTGGACATGCTAGCTTGAACCCAGGAGGTAGAGGTTACGGTAAGCGGAGATTGCGCCACTACACTCCAGCCTGGGCAAAAGAGTGAGACCCTGTCTCAAAAAAGAAAAAAAAAGTTATGTAAGGAATCTGATCACCTCTGGGGAGTAGAATTTGGTGGGATGTAGTGGGGGAAGCTTAATTTTTACTATATAAACTTTTGTAATACTTTACAAACTGCTGTGTTTGGTCATGAACAACTTTTTAAAAAATGAATAAATGGGAAAAAGTTACAATGAAAGAATGTAATGTGCAATGTAAGGAAGAGAATTAGAACCATCAGAACTCAGAAGAAAAAACTGCCTGTGGGAGTGGTGAGCTCCTCTTCTCTGGAGATATCCAAGCAGAGTTTGGAGAAGAGCTTGTCACTGCTGTCACGACACACTCACGGATGCGATGTTTCATGCAGGGTTCGGAATGGATATTTCATGCCGAGTTGGGAAGCGGCCTCTAAGCCTTCTGTCATCTTTGTGATCTACTGCATTTAGAGATTCTATGAAATAAACCAGACTCCTGGGTCTAAAAGCAAAAACCAGGCTTTTACTATTACTGTTATCCTCTGATTTAAGACTTCTGTTTATGCTGTCATTGTTATTAGTAAGTAGTAGTATAGTAATATTATCATGAGTTATTTCCTGATTCGCTAAGGGCTGAGTATTCTTTATCTGAAAGTGTTTGGACCAAAAGTGTTTTGGAATTTGGATTTTTTTGATCACAAGGCCAGTAGTGTGGCGGAGATTTTGGATGCCAACTCCTTAACATCCATTTGATCCCACGCTAAATATATTAAAACATATGACCTTGGGAATTACCTCCTCTCTAAAGACAGTTTCTGATTGGCCTAAGCCAAAAACTGTCATAAAAAAATTTAAAAATGAAAATTGTGTCTTCCTTATTGTAATAGGTGTGATGATTTGAAACTTGCTCATGTGCTGTTTTTGGTTAATCTTTCTGAGGAAATGACCTGTGCCTTCGTGGGAGCAGGGCTTCCCTCTGCTTGCATGGGTGGGGTGGGAAAACACAAGGGGAGGATGTGGAGATTAGAAATCTTACATATAGAATGCAAAGACAAAGGTGCAAGTAATAATCCCCTCCTCCACTGAAAATATAACTGCATTCTGCGGGAAGACAATGGCTTTACAAGCCAGCCATTGTTTTAAGGAGGAATTTAAAAAATTCCTTAATTTCCCTGTAAAATACACAAAGGAAAAGGCCTTGCTTTTTCAACTAAGGATGAGAAAACCTGGTTACCAGGCTTGTAACTCTGCCATATCACACTGGGTAGTCAGTGACCATCCCATCCTGTTTCATCCCTGAGGAGCTATGGGAAGAAGAAAAGTAGTTAAGAGAAAAAAAAAAAAAGAGAGGGAGAGAGGTGAGAAGCAGGTACCCAGGCCTGTCCCCTGCTGTGTAGAAACTTCTGGAGGAGGATTTGCCCACCACCAGCCAGAGAAGTCTCCGGGCTGGGATCTTGCCCCTACTTCTTGGGCACAGCCTGGGAAAATTATAGTCTCTTAGAGTCCCTCAATGCATCAGACTCAGGAAAAATGTGGTGGTATGCAGATTGAAGATCAGAGATGGTTGTGAGAGGTTTCTCAGGGAATAGAGTTCCTGGTGTCCTGAGATGCCAAGGCTGGGGTGACAGGAAGTCCAGTGAAGTCCACAGGCCTAGATGACTGTGTAGGTCCCAGAAGGTGATCAGGTGAGCAAGTCTGGCTTGCTTCCCTCTGCAACCCCCAGGCCTTCCTATGGGGACTAGGGGACTGTGTCAATGGGACACATAGAGACTGGGCCTCTGTAAGACTCCTGAAGTCAGGAAGTTGAGACAGGGTTATTTGCAGTGTACTCAAAGACAACTGAAGGGCTCCAAGGTCGAGGCACCTGGCCTCACTAAAGACCAGCACCAGACCACAGGGTTCCTGCCCACCAAAGCCAGGAAGAAGGGAGGAAGGGGAGCTACATTCATTCTCCACACCTCCAGGTCTTACCCAGACCTAGCCAGCTAGGAAGGGGTGATGGCTGAAAATCTGAAATCCGGCACCGTTTGGAGCAGAGACGTCCAATAGGGCATTGTGGGATGACACAAACGTTCTGAATATATAATATGTAGCCACGAGTTGCATGTGGTTATGAAATGCTACACCAGTAGTCAGTGACAGGAATGATTTTTTTTAAATTTTAAACATTATTTTTAATTGTAAAAATAATATAACATTAAAAGAGAATTTAAAATAGAAAAGTAGTACCCCTCCTAATCCTTACACCCTAATACAAAGTTATCTGTATATTCTCTGAGTCACAATTCCCTTGTATATCTATTTTACTTTTTAAAAGTCATAGTGCTGGGCATAGTGGCTCACACCTGTAATCTCAGCAATTTGGGAGTTTGAGACCAGCCTGGCCAACATGGCAAGATCCCATCTCTACTAAAAATACAAAAATTAGCCAGGCTCAGTGGTGGACACCTGTAATCCCAGCTACTCGGGAGGCTGAGGCAGGAGAATTGCTTGAACCTGGGTGGCAGAGGTTGCAGTAAGCGAGATCGTGCTACTGCACTCCAGCCTGGGTGACAGAGCCGGACTCCAGCTCAAAAAAAAAAAAAAAAAAAAAAAATCATAGAACACATACAAGGTAAAAATCAACTTTAGTTATCTTACTTCTAGGGACATCTAGGAATAGATCTAAACTATTTCTGAGTAAAGAGCAGTGAAAATAAACCTCATTTTGTATTTTTTTTTAGAATTATTTAAAAAAGTCAAAACGGAAGTCAAATAGGATAAACATGTGAGGAATTGAATTTTAAGTGTTTGCAATTAAAAATTAAAGAGGCATTAGTGACTGGAAAACCCAACAGTGTATATTCTAGAGGGACTATTTTGTGTACTAGATTGAGCTATATTTTAAAGTAGATAGGATGAAAGTTAATGCTTCTGTTCTAACAAGTGGGGATTGTAAAGAAGAATGGGTTAGTCACAGTTCAAATAAGGAAACTCTCCTTTCTTTGTATGTCCAACGGTTGTGAGAGAAATATGTGACCCCCTCTACATTATTGCTGCTGAATATGCACTCACTGGTGAAAACTCTGAAAAGTACAGGTGAGCTAAAAGAAAAATTAGCAAACATCTCTAGTCCCATCACTTCCCTTTTTGTTTTAATAAATATCCGTTCAGTCATGTGAGTGTAGGTGTTTATGTGTGTGTTTATTCCTATAGGTGAAACTACAGTGTCCTGTTGTTTTAAAATTTGCTTTTACCCCTGAATTACATCACAAATATTCTCCAAATGAAAACATCGGGGCAGTCTTCAGTGTGATTAGGTCATGAGCAATGCCTTGATGAGTGTCCTGATTGCTGATCTTTCTACACAGCCACAGCTCTTGTCTTAGCTACTGCCCCACTCCATCCAATGTCCTGCCAGCATCGGTGAAACCCCATGGATGCATCCTATGTCCCTTCCCTTCAACCCTACCATGCACCCTGCTCTTTCTCTCTCCTAAGAACCCATCTTGCCATCTGGCAAAGAATTAGAGGAAGAGAATATAACCTCACTTCAGTCCTGTTGAGTATTTCCACATTCGTCTGATTGGGAAAAGATAGGTCCTCTCTCCCGGTTGGGAGTGGGGCTCTCTACTTGTCTCCAAGATTTGAGAGGTGAAGTGACCACCTGGTTGTTTCCTGTTTATGGAAACCTCCTCTTTCCTCACTTGTCCTTCCTGTCCTCTTCTTCCTGTCTTTGCTTTCACATCCCCCTGCAGTTTCCAGCTCTGTGTCTTGACATGGAGGCTTCTCTGAGCTCATGGTAGGGATGTGTGAGAGGATCCCTACCAGCTCGGATCCTTTCGTATTCCATTTTCTCAGCTATACATTAGTTACAAAACCTTATTTCTAATTTGATAACTTTCCAGTTTGGGAACATGTCCCCAGGCTGACTCCATTCTCTCAGTGGCAAAATGTTACTTGTCCCTGAGACGGATTCCTTAAATTACTAAACAATGACAAGACTCCAGGGAATAAGAAAGAGTCATTCGTTGCTAATAATTGTCTTCACGTTGTATGAATCATCCGTCCCTATTTGTATGGCAGAGTGAATAAAAAGTTACTGTAAAGAATTGCTGTAAAAACTGTTTTATTCATTTTATTCCAAAAAGGCAATACATGCACAAGGCATGGAATTTGAAAAGCTCAAAAAGGCATAAAGTGAAAAGCAGTTGTCCCTCTGACCCATGCCCCTAGAGAGATTCTTCTCTCCAGAGGTGACTGCTGTTACCATTTCTTGTGGAGATGACTATGACTTTAATGTCCAATAAATAAGGTAGCTGTGGCCACATGTGCTGACTTCTGTGTAGCCATACTGAACACTTGAAATGTGGCTAGTCTGAATTCAGATGTGCTACAAGCGTAAAACACATACCATATTAAAGTCTTATGAAAGAATGTAAAACTTCTCATAAATAATTCTTATACTGATTGTATGTTGACATGTTGATAATAGTTTGGATATCATTAAATGCATTTTATTTGTTTAATTTCTTTGTGGCTACTAGGACATTTAAAATTGCACATGTGGCTTACATTTGTCACTTGCATTATATTTCTATTGCACAGTCCTGGTCTATACATAAATTAGCACACACATACACAGGTGTGTGTGTGTGCACACAGGTGTGTGCCGTAGTGTAATAGAAGCGCTGTTCTGCATTTTTCTTTTTACACTTAACAATATGTCTTGGCAATTGTTTTATATCACTACATAAAGAGATTTTTAAAAATAATGATTTATAGTATTTTGTTTTAAAAAACTTCACTTATAGAATCAGCTCTTGTTGATGGACCTTCAGATTGTTTCCAACTTTCCCTCCAAATTTTTACACATGATACTGTAATAAATAAACTTGTCCTTTTCACAAGTAGTTGGAGAAACTGGGTCAAAGAATATTTATGACCGGGCGTGGTGACTCACGCCTGTAATCCCAGCACTTTGGAAGGCTGAGGCGGGCAGATCATGAGGTCAGGAATTTGAGACCATCTTGGCCAACATGGTGAAACACTATCTCTACTAAAAATACAAAAATTACCCAGGCAGGTGGCAGACGCCTGTAATCCCAGCTACTTGGGAGGCTGAGGCAGGAGAATTACTTGATTCCAGGAGGCGGAGTCTGCAGTGAGCTGAGATTGCACCACTGCACCCAGCCTGGGCAACAAAGTGTGAGTCCATCACACACACACACACACACACACACACACACACCCCACAAAAAAAAACAAAGGAAAACCATATCTGAGAATAACATTTATTAATTATGGTTTCCAAGGTGTTTTCATGTTTCCTCTTTATTTTTACAACCACCCAGTCATAATAAGCATTTTACCAAAAGCAAACCAAAACTGAGGTAAAGAGGAGAAATACGTCTTTATGTGTGGTAAATATCCACATCAATTCATTTAATTCTCAACACAATATGGAAGCAGATTTTTTAGGTTTTATTATTCCCATTTTATAGATAAGGACACTGAACTTCAGAATGGTTAAGTAACTTACCAGAAATCACACAACTAGCAAACAGAGGGGTTAGTTGTGCAACTTTGCTGTTAGATAAAGCATGCGTTAACTGTGGCTCAGCTGTTGTACTAGCTGTGTGAACTTGGATGAGTTCATTCATATATAATATTGATACGTAATATGTGGAGAATAAAGGTACCTACTCCATGGGAAGGTGTCAAAATTAATCAAGATAGTGTATATAACTATTTAGCACAGTGCCTGGCACAAAGAAGCTCTTAAATGTGTGTGTGTGTGTGTGTGTATGTGAATGTGTATGTGTGTATATGTGTGCATGTATATACACTCATGTATGTGTATTGTACATGTGTGTGCCTATCAGAATCCAGGTTTTTGATTTCTTGAACTCTCTCCCTGTATTTTCCCCCTTCTAGTGACCCAAGTCTCTTCTGGGCAGCAAAACTCAGTTTGATCAGTTCTTATCTTTGTGTGAGTCGAAGGAAGGGCTGGAGCGGAGAGGAGACATTTCCATGTCTTCATCACCTGCTACTTCCTCCCTAGCCTAAGAAGATGCTCACCCTCTCTGTCTCTGATCATTTTCTTCATCCGATGGGTTATTGGTGTAGTGTCAATAATGTGAAAACTCTTAGATGTTTCTTTGAGGTCTTGGAGAAAAACAAGTGTAAGCTGCATGCACGTGTGATTGAAAACAAGGCAGTGTTCATACTGGGGCTCATGTGGAAACTACCTGTGACTCAGGGACACTATTGATCAGGTCAGGCAAGTCACGGTGTATTTAAGTGACCCCCAAATCAGGTAAATGATGACAATATAATAAACCACAACTGTGAAGCAGAGAAGAACTCCTGTGTGATTTTAGAGTAGTCTTGATTCTCTTTTGAAAAAAATGACAGGAAATAAGCGATCAGGAAATGCAGGAACAATAGCCTTTTCCTGGAAGAGTGGCTCTGAAGAGATGACTAAATGTTCAGATATGCTGGGCTGAATAGGCAGGGGCCGAGAGTAGGGGCCGCAGTGGGGAGAAGGGGCCAGGATGACTTACGAGAGTGGACAAAGTCAATGGTTTAGTTCACATGTATTATTTACTACTCCCTATCTGGTGAAAATAAAAGAGAGATTATGGCAAGGTTACATTGGACCTGGAGATGATCAAGTCATGAATTGGCAAAAACTGCTACTTAGAGTATCAGGCAGCAACAGCCAAGAGGGGCTGCCTTCATTTCCTTTGATAAAGGGAACAACCTAGGGGTTTTTGAAAACTTACAAATGGCAACTCTGCCACTAGACAGCGACTGCTTGTCGAACTGTTGGTCCCCATTTTTTTAATCCACTGACTTCAGTGTTTGTGTTTTGACAGGCTTTGTATGCCAAAGCACAATGATTAAGCCAAGAGTTGTTTTCTTTCTTTACAAATTATTAATCATAATTTGTAGAAAAATAAAACTACTCTTCTGACTGTCTTATCAGCCTGAGGTAATCAAGGTTAGCACACTGAACTGATGTAATTCTAGCCACACGTGGAACACACATTGCCTTAGTTATTCTAAGCAGCCTTATTACCAGCGAACCCATCATTTCTCCTAGGCGTTGTGGAATGTCGAAAAGCCCTTCTGCAGACCCAATAATGTCTCTCGAAACTCTTCAGGGGTCTTGGAACCTCAACATCTGTTTTGTAGGGTGCCCTAGGAAAGAAGGAAGTCCCTTTCCAATAGAGTGTCAGATTCAAGTAAAATTGATGTTGTAATTTACTTGAAAATTACTTCAAAATGAGAAAAAAAAGATTCACAATCTTGGTCACGTAGACAAATATGAGAAGAGTGCCTCTGTTTGTGCCTTTCCTGCAATGCTGCAGAGGTAAATGCCATTAAAAAAAAAGTGTGTATTTCTCCCCCCCACTTTTTTTTTGAGATGGAATCTCACTCTGTTGCCCAGGCTGGAGCAAAATAGCACAATCTCGGCTCACTGCAACCTCCGCCTCCCATGTTCAAACGATTCTCCTGCCTCAGCCTCCCGAGTAGCTGGGATTACAGGTAATGCCACCACGCCCAGGTAATTTTTGTAATTTTAGTAGAGATGGGGGTTTCACCATGTCGGTGAGGCTGGTCTTGAACTCCTGACCTCGTGATCCGCCTGCCTCAGTCTCCCAAAGTGCTGGAATTACAAGCATGAGCCACCCCGCCTAGCCCCCATTTCTTTTCTTAACTGTGGAATTATATTTACATCTACTTTATTCAAATGGGATGCAATTTGCTTTTTTTTTTTTTTTTTTTTGAGACAGGATCTCACTCCGTCACCCATGCTGGAGTATAGTGCACGATCTCCGCTCACTGCAACCTTCACCTCCTGACCTCTTGGGCTTAAGTCATCTTCCCACCTCAGCCTCCCGAATAGCTGGAACCACAGGCTGGGTGCCACCATGCCAGCTAATTTTTTTGTGTGTTTTTTTTTAAATAGAGACAGGGTTTCACCATGTTTCCCATGCTGGTCTCCAATTCCTGAGCTCAATCGATACACCTCAGTCGATTACAGGTGTAAGCCACTGCACCTGACCCACAGTTCTTCCCTTTTAATACAAGTTTAAGCTGCAGGCATGTGTGATTGAAAACAAGGCAGCATTCACATTGGGGCTCATGTGGAAACTACCTGTGACTCAGGGACACTACTGATCAGGCCAGGCAAGTCATGGTGTATTTAAATGGCTTCCAAATCAAGTAAATGATGATAATATAATATACTGCAACTGTGAAGTGGAATGAGAAACATACAAACGTGAAATGGTACAGCCACTTTGGAAAACATTAGCAGTTTACTGTAAAGTTAAACAGACACTTAACATATACCCACCTATCCCACTTCTAGCCGTTTATCCCAGAGAAATAAAAACATGTGCACACAAAAGCCATGTATGTGAATATTCAGAGCAAAAAAATGAAAACAAGTTGAATGTTCATGAACTCATAAATGGAAAAGCAAATTGTGGTATATTCATGTGATGGTGTACTACTCAGCAATTAAAAGGAGCAAAGCATAAATACACATAATGATGTTGGCGACTCAAAAGCTGGGTGCAATGGCTGGGCGTGGTGGCACTTGCCTGTAATCCCAGATACTTGGGAGACTGAGGCATGCGAATCTCTTGAACCCAGGAGGAGGAGGTGGCAATGAGCCACAATCATGCCACTGCACTCCAGCCTGGGAGACAGAGCGAGACTCTGTCTCACTGGTCATTGGAGAAATGCAAATCAAAACCACATTGAGATACCATCTCATGCCAGTTAGAATGGTGATCATTACAAAATCAGGGGACAACAGATACTGGAGAGGATGTGGAGAAACAGAAATGCTTTTACATTGTTGGTGGGAGTGTAAATTAGTTCAACCATTATGGAAGACAGTGTGGCGATTCCTTAAGGATCTAGAACCAGAAATACCATTTGACCCCAGCAATCCCATTACTGGGTATATACTCAAAGGATTATCAGTCATTCTATTATGAAGACACATGCACATGTGTGTTTACTGTGGCACTGTTCACAATAGCAAAGACTTGGAACCAACCCAAATGCCCATCAATGAAAGCCTAGATAAAGAAAATGTGGCACATATACACCATGGAATACTATGCAGCTATAAAAAAGGATGAGTTCATATCATTTGCAGGGACATGGAAGAATCTGGAAACCATCATTTTCAGACACAAGAACAGAAAACAGAACAAGAAACAGAAGAGAAAACAAGAACAGAAAACCAAACAACCAAACACTGCATGTTCTCACTCATAAGTGAGTGTTGAACAATGTGAACACGTGGACACAGGGAGGGAACATCACACACCAGGGCCTGTTGTGGGCAATGGGGGGCTAGGGGAGGGATAGCATTAGGAGACAACAGAGTGATAGATGTAGCAAACCATCATGGAAGGTGTACACTCATATAACAAACCTGTACATTCTGCATAATATACCCCAGTACTTAAAGTATAATAAAATTTTTTTTAAAAAGCTATGCACAATGGAACTCAAGCATAAAAGTTTACGTATGTATGATTCCATCCAAAACTAGGAAAGCCAAAACTACAAGCGGATCAGTGGTTCCCTGAGAATGGAGAAGGAAATACTCTGCAAAAGGGCATGAGAAAACTTTTTGGGTGATAGAAAAATTCTTCATTGCTCTGGTTGTTACAAAACTGCAGAAATTACAAAATTCATCAAACTGTACACCTGGAGTTGGTGAATATGTAAATTATAACTTGATGAAGCAAAAATTAAGTTAAAAAATTAAAAATTAAAATTAAAAATAGTGACAAGATTGCTGGCATTCAGCAAAGTTTATTATGTACTACTTATTCTAAGTAGCTTACAAGTGTGAACTCACTTAAATCTTCACAACAATCTGTGTGGTAACCACTTTTATCATTTGCATTTTACAGAGGTAAGACACTGAGGTCTTAAGAGGTTAAATAATTAGCCCAGAATCATACAACATCAATGCAGCCAGGATCCCAACTCAGGTCATTTGGCTCTGTCGCCCACACAGTTCCACTCCATTGCCCACACAATTGGGTGCCATCACCCACACTCGCAGCCACTGCCATGGGTGGACCACTGTTTAGTCAGCCATTCTAATTTTTTCTTCTTTGCTATTTCAATGCTTAATGAATATCTTTGTATGTGTACTTTTATTTACTTATGGTTTCCTTTCTGAGTGGTTGTTTCATTTCTGAGTAGTTATTTCCTAGAAGTGGGATTGCTGGGTCAAAGAATAGGTGTATTTAAAACTTCAATAAATATCCTTTTTGAGCATCTCCTGGATGTCAGACCTATCTTCCTATTTACCATCATATTTAACTTTTATGGCGATCCCGTGAGCATACGTATTGTGATCCTCTTCATAACCTGCAGAGGTTAAGGACTTGTCTTGAATCCCACAGCTAATCAGTATATAAAATCCCAACTCAGCCCGACTCTACATCCTGTGTGAATTCTACCGCATGCTAGCTATTAGTTTTGTAATCACCATGGGTTTTCTTTTGTGTGTTTTATTGTTGGGAGCCAGAATTTAAGACTAAACCACCAAGAAAGTCACCACTGTAGGGCTCTCGCTCATCAAAAGAGGGATTTATGCTCCTGGGGAAACCAAACCAAGCCCAAGTATTCCTTGGATCTCGGTGTTACTAGAATGTGTTGATCCTAAAAAACGGTTTCCATAATTTTAATTATTTGGTGTGTTTTAGCATGCTTTACATGAAAGAGAATAACCTATATCTTCTCATCAAGCGTTTGCTTGGTGAATATTCTAAAAAAAGAATCATAGCCTTACTTAAATATAAACACAGTCTGGTTATGCAACAATAGAACAGAAAAATGTGTGAATTTCCTAGGTCTCTTCTTCCTTCCCTCCATTTTTTATGACATACCATTGCTCTGCTACTTACTAATGGGTTAACCTTGGACAAGACACTTTATCTTTTTAAGCCAAATTTCCTCATCTGGAAAATGGGAGTAATAAAAGTGTCCTATTCTGAAGAATTATTTCAAAAATTAAACCAAATAGTTAATGCATGGCGTTTGACACTGCACCTGGCACACAGGAGGCCTGGATACACATTAGCGGGTAGTGGTGGCAGTGGCACAAGCCACCTTCAAGACTGGACATATAGCTAGTGATCAAGCTGGGCCCAAGGTGTGGTCCATATGATTTCCAAAAGAGAACATGGAGCAAGCTGCTAGTAAATAAAAGAAAGTTATTTAGCAGTTGGAGCGGATGGAGTAAGAAGAGTTTAAGATGAAATAAAACTGACCCCTAAGCAGGACACCACTGGCCAGCCCCTTCTAAGTTGGCCTCTATTGTAAAAACCCCTCGGCATCTCCCACGGCTTCTCTAATCACTCCTTATTTTCCTGAGCTGACTCCTTTACCCTTCCTACCTTCAAGGTTCTATCTTCAACCTTTTCCATTTCTCATCTACAGCTTCTCCCTGAAGATTTATGCTTAGGTAGTTAAAGAAACTTACAGAATGGTTAAGAATGTTTGAGAAAGAAATTTTATGTTTTGGTGGGGAAGATCATTGGGGGTCTTGGTTACCTTTTAGATGGGGGTAGGGCAGGAAGGAATTAAGTTGAAAATGTCAACTTTGGATTTGATTTTTACCATTGGCTTCTTTTTGAATTCTTGTTTAATTGAATCTTTTTGCCAAAATGATAAAAATGCTCCCCTTTTGCACTTGGTATGAATTGATATGAATTCATCAGACTCTGTGAAGTGAGTTGAGGAGTGTATGACCCACATCTCTATCTAGGTATGTGTGGGAGCTGTTCTGCCAGATGTGAAAGTTAAATTAGCCAGTGTTGTTGCTTGCTACAGCTGGGGTAAAGGTTTATCTGGGAAAGAGTCCGAATCTGTTAGCTAAAATGAAAGCTTAGGCTTGATCCCTAGTTTCCATATTCTGCGTCCGCCAATAATTAAGAGTTGGCTCTATACCAATAATGTGGGGGCCTCAGAATTAATATGTGGGTGTCTGGGTAAATAACATTTTGATGCTTAATATTACCTGGAGATAACTATTGGGTCACTAAGGCTAGCCAGCATATTTCAGGAAAAGAGTTCCTTTGCTGATATATTGGTTCCTGTTTGATTGTATTTGGTGTGGTGATCCAATGAAAATAATAATTTTTACTCTTCTGGTTTATTTGTGAGTTGGACCCAGAAGCTAAGGAACTCAATACTGAATCCTTTTTCAAAGGACTAGGAAAAAAGTTGACTAATGAAAGCTCATCCTCCCCTCTACCTCAAGGTCTGAGGAAGATCCGTGGTTTGGCTTGCCCATTGCCCTTCTTCTGCACACAGAATCCTCCCCTCTCTCTCTTTTTCTGTCTTGAAAATCACATCTATCTGGCACTGATATTATGATTTGGATGGTGATGGCCCTACCCCTTGGCTTTTGATTGGACTCAACTCCAATCAAATCAATGAGAACATCACATCAGCACATCCCTCTGGCCACAGTAACAGATTCTGGGATGAGTCCATGACCAATGCCAGATCAGAGATGGTCCTGAGGATTTTGCTCAAATTCTTCGGAGAGATCATTTCTTTCTGTTGGGATTGATAACCTGGCAGAATGTGTATCTAGGGCTGCTGGAGGCCATCTTGCTACCACAGGATAGCCTGCCAGAGAACAAAGCCAATATACAGGAAATAAGAGCCAGGAGATGAATACTAACTCCTGGTGACTCCATATGAATATCTGGATGCAACCACACCTGAAGCTAAATTAAATGTCTGTTATATTAACAAATAAACTCTTTTTTGTTGTTGTTGTTCAAGTCAGTTTGAGCTTTTCAATCTCCAGTAATCTAAAATCTAAGTATTCTATATCCAGATATGTCCATCCATTCTTGTACTGCTTTAAAGGAATATCTGAGTCTGGGTCATTTATAAAGAAAAAAGGTTTAATTAGCTCATGGTCCTGCAGGGTGTCCAGAAAGTGTAGTGCCAGTGTCCGCTTCTGGTAAGGCTCAGGAAACTTAGGTTTATGGTAGAAGGCAAAGGGGAAGTCAGTGCATTGCATGGCAGAAACAGAGCCGGGGGGCGGGGGGTAGGTTCTAGACCCTTTTAAACAACCAGATCTAGCATGAACTAACCAAGTCAGAACTCATTTATCACCAAAGAGATGGAACTAAACTATTCATGAGGAATCCACCCCCATGATCCAATCACCTCCTACCAGGCCCCACCTCCACCATTGGGAGTCCCATTTCAACATAAGATTTGGAGGGGACAAAATTCAAACCATATCACCAGAAAAGAAGAATCTATCAATACACAAATTTATAGCCTAGAGAAATAAAATGTTATAATATTTCATTAATTTTCATGGTGTTGAAGAAAGAAAAATATCTCAGTGATGAGATTGTTTTCTTATTGGCTGGGCTCCAAGATATGTTAGGAACAGAAATCATATTATTCTTTCTCTTCCTTCCCAAATGTATTTCTGACAAGCACATGGTGTTCAGATAGCCAGTGTTCCTTTGCAAATCCTCTGTCTGTCCCACCTTATCATGTTGAGCTGTATCTCTGCTTTGTGAAGAATAGGTGTCCCTTCTGCCTCTTTTGTCTTCATACTACACATCCCGTTTCTTATCTTCAGCTCTGTGGATGCCAAATTTCTCTATTCAGAAACTAAAACATGAATCACACTGACTTTGCAGACAGTCTTTACCCTGCAGGGACCCTCTAGGTCCTGAGGGAAAGAGAAAACTTGAAAAGCTTAGATATGCAGTGGTAATCTACAGTGAGAGAAATGAGACCGCTGAGACGGTGAATGGTAAACAGGGGTTGACTTTAGCGCTATGTCAGACAGATTATTTTCCCCAGTGAGCAGAGCTAGTGCCACACATCCGTCACCAGGAGCCATATCGTAGACCTTGATGTGGGATTGCAGAATCTAAAGTTGGCCTAAAGCCAGAAGGGCATTGAAATTGGAATTCCCCAACTCCAGATGTCTAGCTTTATACTGTAGGAAACCTCTGCTCAACTGGCATAAATTTATTTCAAAATCAGCACCAGTTTGCCACGGTCAAAGGAGACACAACACCGATCTGAACATTTCTAGGATGGGGAGCAAAAACTCAGATGCCTGTCGGGGGCACTGGCACAGTTGGGTGAAATGGACTTGTTGGGACCTGAGTGCCTGCATGCCTGAAATGAACTGGCACTGATGAGCCCCAGCTGAGGCACGTGTGCCTGCCGGTGCAGCATGGGCCCTTTGCTGCCAGGTCTCCAACACTTCTCAGAGAGGCTGGAAGCCAAGAAGTCATCAGTTTGCAACCTCTGATTTGATACAGTATCACGATTGTGCCAGGTGACTAAATACGGGGTTGTGTTTAGACCTAATTCAGTTCACTTTGAACAGAACCCAAAGTGTTGTGGTTTAGAGCACAGACATTGGTGTCAGGTTTACCTGGATTTGTATGCCTGGCTTTGCCACTTACTAATGTCATGACCTTGGCCAAAAAACTGAATGTCTCTGAGTTGCAGTGTTCACATCTGTTAAATGGAACAGCAGTTTCCATATCTGCTTCTTGGGTGGGTTGGGGAGAGGTAGAATTTGAGATAAAATGACATATTGCTTTTCAAGCTGTTGCACAGTGGCCATATCAAAGGTAGTGCTTTAAAAAATGCTGGTAATTGTATGATTAAAATCACAGAAATTCATGTAAGGTATTATTTTCGTATTCTCCAGAAACATAAAGTCAGAGAGACAATATTGTGCGGTGGTTAAGAGCACTCATCCTGGAGTCAAATCCTGCTGTGAGACAACCTTTATAACTCAGTTACATTCCTATGGCGTTTAGAACAGAGCCTGGCACACAGCAAGGACTACGGGGGTGGGTGGAAGGTTATGACACTATTATTCCAATATGTTTTAATAGCTCTTATGACTTTGACACTTGAGTAAGACCGTATTCAGTAGGGCATGGTGGCTAATGCTGATAATACCAGCATTTTGGGAGGCTGAGGTGGGAGGATTGCTTGAGGCCAGGAACTCAAGAATAGCTGGGGCAACATAGCGAGCAAGACCTTATCTTTACAAAAAATTAAAAACAAAACAAAACAATAACTGTATCCACACCCTGGAACTTATTGTTTAGATTGTCTTAGCTTTAATAATATCGGATGCAATTAATTTTTACCTTAGAAAGTTGGAAACATCGACTATTGTAAGGGCTGCTTTAAATCCACAGTGAAAGGTATAAAAAAAGTAGGATTAAAAAAAGAGAGAGATTGCAATTATGTCATGTTCTTGAAAAACAGGCTTTACCAAACTGACCTAGAAGAGACTTGCGTTTACTAGAAAACAAGCAACAATTTCTTGAGAGCCTCTTTTGTGCAATGCACTTGCTAGACCGAGAGATAAAGCTAAAATGACAAATGACAGAAGTAAGCCCTCTACCTAAGCCAACGTTCATATTCACACGTGCTGCCATATGGTTGGCCTGCGGACACTTTCTGAGATTTTTTTTTTTCCTACCTCAGAGGTTACCGGGTGGTGCTGGTTGTGCGGGAAGTAGACATCAGCATTGAGTTCAAAAGTGATGCAGGTACAACACGGAGCCCCAGGGCGGGCCCCAGATAAGACACAGACGCCCTCCTGGGTCAAGGCTACAGTGGGGACAGGAAAGCAGGAGGGGGTAGGGGCACTGGCTGGTGCTTCTCCCTAAACGAGGGGGAGTGAATCTTCAGAAGAATGCAGTCTCAACTTCGTGGGCGTCTGAGAGCAAGTGAGACTGGCATCTCTGTCCCAGTTGGAAGCCGGTGTATGCGCGGAGCTCCGGGAGCCAGCGGGACCAGAGAGGAGAAGGAGGCGGAGTGACAGGGTGGCCCCGCCGGCGAGGAGAGGCGGGGAGCCGGGACCCATCCCGGGCCGGGGTGCAGGAGCGGAGGATCCCAGGCTGCTGGATCCCGGGCTGGAGGATCCCAGGCTCTCTGGGGGTGCAGGAGCCCTCTGTCGAGGCCTCCGGGAGGTCACAGCCGCTCGCAGCCCTGACGGCCCTGGGAAGGAGACCGCCACCTGGCCCAGCGCTCCAACTCCAAACCCAGTGTCACCCCAGACTGCTTGCTCTAGGAAGGAAGGGAGCTAACTGAAATTAGATTTTATTAACCAAAAAAGTAATGGCAAGTTACAGAATCAGGCTGAGAAGTGATTAAGGGGAGGCTCTTTCCCGCTGGAAAGGTGGAGGGAGGAAGGCTGTCTACAAAGCAATTGGTAGCGGTTATTTGAAGTACAAAGGTTTCATGTATAGGCACTTCGGATCCACTGAGATCCTTCACTCAACCATTACCCACGCACAACGTGTGAAATCTAAGGGTTGCTTCTGCGACTCACTTAGCCAGAGTTCGTGGTAGTGTCAGGACAGTGGGACTCAGTTGTGGGGTTACCTCATATGAGTAGAGTCGTTGAACCTCTTTGAGGCACAGCTTCTTCCTCTTTAAAGTGAAGATGCTTATAGGGGAGTACACAGAAAAAAAAAAAAAAAAGAAAAAAAATAAAGTAAGGATGACAGTTACCCCTTAGCTACCTCCCAGAGTTCTGTTTAGAGGCAAATGAGGCAATTTCTTTTCTTCCTTTCCTTTCCTTTTCCTTTTCCTTTTTCTTTTCTTCTCTTTCTTCTTTTTGAGACAGAATCTCCCTCTGTTGCCTAGGCTGGAGTGCAATGACATGATCTCCTCTCACTGCAATCTTTGTCTCCTGGGTTCAAGTGATTTTCCTGCCTCAGCCTTCAGAATTGCTGAGATTACAGGCATGCACGATCAAGCCTGGCTAATTTTTGTGTTTTTAGTAGAGACAGGGTTTCACCATGTTGGCCAGGCTGGTCTTAAACTTCCGACCTCAGGTGATCCACCTGCCTGGGCCCCCCAGAGTGCTAGAATTACAGGCATGAACCACCTTGCTTGGCCAAATGAGGCAATTTCCATGAGTGAAAGCTCTTTATGTATGATCAAATATGGTATAAACATTAGCAATTATTAAATGAATTTCAAATTTATTCCTCCACCAGCTATCTGATTCACCTAATAATTTATAATATACCCCAAATGGAGAGTTGAATAATTACTTAGCACGATTTCATTATTAATTTGTTGAATGATTCCTATCGCAAGTAGTTATCTATCTGATTTCGTCAGTGTGGACAACTGATCTGGATAACATGAAACTTCCATCTAATTTTATCAATAGCTTTGAGAGGTTTGGTGATATATTAGTGACACATCTCCAATGGTTCACTTTGTTTTCTTTGTGATTGTCTGTCAACCTTCCATTTTTTTAGGATGGAAACCCCATCTGTGTTATGATGAATTGGCTTTGTTTCCATGCTATTTCCTATATTGAATTCATTATTTTTTAGAGCTGTAATTAAACACTATTAAATGGTTTAAAAGGGTGTTTCATAGTTCAAGCTAAGACTAACTTTATTCAGCAAGGAAAAATCTGATTTTATTATTTACTTTATTTGAGGTCACATTATTTTCAAATAAATAAAGTTAAGCCGGGCGCCGTGACTCACGCCTGTAATCCCAGCACTTTGGGAGGCCAAGGCGGGTGGATCACGAGGTCAAGAGATTGAGACCATCCTGGTCAACATGGTGAAACCCCATCTCTACTAAAAATACAAAAAATTAGCTGGGCACAGTGGTGCGTGCCTGTAATCCCAGCTACTTGGGAGGCTGAGGCAGGAGAATTGCCTGAACCTGGGAGGCAGAGGTTGCAGTGAGCCGAGATCACGCCATTGCACTCCAGCCTGGGTAATAAGAGTGAAACTCCGTCTCAAAATAAATAAATAAATAAATAAATAAATAAATAAATAAATAAATAAAGTTAAATATATTCAATGTGTACATAAACTTGAGAACTCTAAGAGAGAAAATTCCTCCCCAAACAACTACATCATAGAGCTTGGAGGAGGAAAAAACCCGAAGTTGTATTTCCAAAAAAAAAAAAAAAAAAGAAATAATTAATTCGAATAATTTATAAATTTAAAGAACTGATCCTATAGCTTGAGTTCTACATTATAATTCATCACAATGAAATCCAAAGAACCATTTTCTCCCTTACTGGAAGTCTAACTGCATGTATGGTCTCTGCAGAGTTGTAAAAGTGTAATCATATATTGCCTCATATTACTCGAATTTATTGCCCGTGTATTATTCTAACTAGAAAGATAGTCGTAGAGGAGTGAGGTTGTGGGGCTTATTCTTATACTTCTCCACCCAGTGTCTGTCACAGAACCGAGCCTGAAGTTGTTCATAATATATGCTTTTGACCTGATAACTTGATTCATTGCTTCGCTGCTTTTATTGTAATGTAATTTGCTGCATTTGGGTCAGATACTGTTATCCCTAAGTTAGCTAAATACTCCACTGTGGAGTTGTACTTTTTGTGACTGTAAACTTCTTATAAATTACCTTGGACTGCGAGCCTTCTGCACAATTTCCAGGGGGTTATCACTTGCCTTCTTTAATCTATGTAAGAGTCAAAGAATAAAGACTCTTTGAGATCATTCAGTGTGGCACTCATTGTGAGTGACTTTGAAGAAATAAAGCTGGACAAGTGACTTGCAATTATGCCTAACCAATGTATCCACTGTTGTTTGCTTTGGGCTTTTGGCTTGAGGCTTCTGGGAATCTATATCCTCCAAGGAAGCCATCTTTTGATGATATTTAGCCTCCAATTTCAATCTATGGAAAGGGAGAAAAGTAAGACTGATGCTTCTTTCATCAAGGATCACTTTGGTAACATCAAAAGGTTAAGGGAAGTGTTTTTTTTGTTTTTTTTGTTTTTTTTTTCTGGGTCTCTCACCTTCTTTTGTCCCTTCATCCTCACTCTCCATAGAGCTTATCTTGGAAGCCAGGCACTATCTGCCATGTCATGGTAAGGTGTATGTAATGCATGCTCTGATAGGTTTGTGTTTATAACACAAATATATGGAGTTGTTACTGAGGCAGGAATCGCTTGCTATCAGGAGTAGCACCCTGAATAGGATTACCAAGGCTGGCCTGTGGTCAGATTATCTTCCTGACGTAACATTTCTCTCTCCCTTAATACCTATACCTTCCTTTATGAGATCCCCACTTTGTTGTTGTTGTTATTTGTTTTCTTTTCTAATCTCTGTCTTTGTGTGCATAAACTTGTATTTCATTCTGAGAAAAATCTCTTCTAATTTCAAGGGGATAGAGGTGAAAACAAAATGAAACGGAAAGCTGTTCAGATAACCCAGGAGGATTTTAGGACCCCTTTGTTATAACAATCCTTTTATGTTTGAAATATTTATTGGGCTTCTTCCTGGTCACGATCGGAAGGGAAACCTGAATTGGTGCCCTCTAAGCTGCTTGTGCGGACAGAAGAGTTCATGTTTACAAGTCAAGATGGTGCTTGATCTTGGAATGACAGGAAATGATTTTGCAAATCCAGATAAACTATTTTATCCTAGAAAGTATATGTGCCAAACACAGCTTAAAGTAAACACACAAGGATCCTTGTGTTGTATCCCATGGGTAGAGTTAGGGAGAAGCTAACATTTGTCTAGATTCAGAGCAATCTGATGAAATAGTTGCCTTTAAGTGGCTTGTTTTGCCTGTATGTCCTCTCACAGTGTAAACTTTTAGATTTCCATAATGGAAGAGTGGCTAGCAAAATAGTAGGATTTGTTCAAATGGATGAATGAATGAATGAATGAGATAATTTCTCCCTTATCCCACAGCTTCTGGAATTTGCATCCTCATGACAAAGGCTGTGAGTGGCTTCAAAAGGATGACAGCAAATTTAAATCTCTACTTTTGATGCTAGTTTTGTACTAAGTTTGGCACTTGTTCCCTTTGGAGAAAGTGGAGCTGATAATTTATTTTCCTTCCTCCATCCAAAATTATTTTTAAGTTATTTAAAGTTTATATAGCTGAATATCATGGGATAAGATTACTTTAAAGTTTATATAGATGAGAAATCGCCAAAAAAGTTTTGAAAAAGGATTAGGGACAGTGATTTTCCCCCCTAGATTTTAAAGTGTGCTATAAAGCTAATAATAAAACAATATGGTATTCATATATACATCAGTGGAACCCAATAGACTCTGGAACAGATCCAGGTATATCTGCCAACTTTATATTGCTAAAAGGGGCATTATTGATAGAAAAAAATTGTTTAATGAATGGTATCAGGATTGGGTCAGCTAATAGTTAGCATTTAATTAACACTTATTATATGCCTGGTACTATTCTAAGGGCTTTTCATGTATTAATTCAATCTTCATAGCAACCCTGTGAGATAGATACTATTATTATTCCCATTTACAAATGAAAACAATAAAACACAGGGAGGTTTAGTAACTGGTCCAAAGTCACACAGCTATTAAATAGTAGACCTAGAATTTGAATCAGGCAATAAAATGAGATCTTTACTTAGTTTATACTATATACAAACAAATTCTAGATGAATTAAAAATCTGCATGTATAAAATGATGTCTTCATAACATTATTACAATATTGGAATATAATCCAGAGGAATATTTATATCAGTTTGAAATCAAAGCAAATTCCTTAAGCAAGACAAGAACCTCAGAAAAAAAATGAAGGAAAAATATTGATCTGACAACATCAATATTCAAAACATCTGTTGAGAAGATACCATAACAAAAACCAAAGCTTTAATGACCAAAAGTAAATATATTTGGAGCTCATTTGTTAGAAGAAGGGTTTGTAACTGTAATGTACAAAAAACTTTCATAAAATGACACAAAAATCAGTCCAATTTAAAAGTGGGCAATACATATGAACTGGCAATTCACAGGGGCAAAATGCAAATGATCAGGAAATATGTAACAGTGGCAATATGTGCAGTGTTAATAGCATGTAGAGGAATTTCCAATTGCTATTCCAATTTCCTATTTAAGACTTACATCTAAGACCTAAACTACAAAATTAATAAAAGAACAGTGTGTAAAACTCTCTAGGACACTGGAATGGTCAAAGATTTCTTAAGCAATGCCCCATGGGCACAGACAACCAAAGCAGAAATGAACAAATGGGATCACATCAAGTTAAAAAGCTTCTGCACAGCAAAGGAAACAATCGACAAAGTGACGAGACAACCCACAGAATGGGAGGAATTATTTGTAAGCTACCCATCTGACAAGGAATTAATAACAAGAGTATATAAGGAGCTCAAATAACTCTATAGGAAAAACATCTAAGAATCCAATTTAAAAATGGGCAAAAGATCTAAGTAGACATTTCTCAAAAGAAGACATACAAATGGCAGACAGGTATATGAAAAGGTGCTCAACATCATTGATTATCAGAGAAATGCAAAAGAAAACTACAATGAGATATCATCTCACCCCGATTAAAATGGCTTTTATCAAAAGACAGGCAATAACAAATGCTGGCAAGAATGTGGAGAAAAGGGAACCCCTGGACACTGTTGGTGGGAATGTAAATTAGTACAACCACTATGGAGAACAGTTTGGAGGTTCCTCAAAAAAATAAATAAATAAAAAATAGAGCTACCATATGATCCACCAATCCTACTCCTAGGTATACATCCAAAAGAAAGGAAATCAGTGTATCAAAGAGATATCTGCACTTCCGTGATTATTGCAGTAGTATTCACAATAGCCAAAATTTGGAAGCAACCTAAGTGTCCATCAGCAGACCAATGAATAAAGGAAATGTGATACATATACACAATAGAATACCAGTTAGCCATAAAAAAGAATGAGATCCTGTCATTTGCAACAGCATGGATTGATCCGGAGATCATTATGTTAAGTGAAATAAGCCAGGGACAGAAAGACGAACATTGCATGTTCCACTTATCTGTGGGAGCTAAAAATTAAAACAATTGAACTCGTGGAGATAGTGAGTAGAACGATGATTACCAGAAGCTGGGAAAGTTAGTGGGGTGGGGTGGGAGGGAAGGAGGAATGGTTAATAGGCACAAAAAAATATTTAGAAAGAATAAATAATGCCCGGCATTTGCTAGCACAACAGGGAAAATACAGTAAAAAATAATTTAATTGTTCATTTAAAAATAACTAAAAGAGTATGATTGGATTGTTTGTAACACAAAAGATAAATGCTGAGGTGATGAATACTCTATCTACCCTGATATATTTATTATGATTTGCATACCTGTATCAAAATATTTCATGTAACCCATAAATATGTACATATACTGTGCATCCACAAAATTTTTTTTAAAAAAGAAATAAGCTAGACACAGAAAAATAAATAAATAAATAAATAAATGCCAATGAACATTCTCCACAGAAATAGAATAAAAAATTCTAGCTTCTTTGCCAGAAACACCTGTTGGTTGCTGTCTGAGCTGTGCTCCCTCCTCACTGCTGCCACCATGAGCAGAGGTCTGCTACTCAGGGATGTGGCTCCCAACTTTGAGGCCAATACCACCGTCAGCTGCTTCCGTTTCCAAAACTTTCTGGGAGACTCATGGGGCATTCTCGTCTCCCACCTTCAGGACTTTACACCAGTGTGTACCACACAGCTTGGCAGAGCTGCAAAGCTGGCACCAGAATTTGCCAAGAGGAGTGTTCAGTTGATTGCCTTTTCAGTAGACAGGGTTGAGGACCATCTTGCTTAGAGCAAGGATATCAGTGCCTACAGAAAAGTTACCTTTTCCCATCATCAATGATAAGAATCAGGACTTTACCATCCTGTTGGGCATGCTGGATCCAGCAGAGAAGGATGAAAAGGGCATGCCTGTGACAGCTGATGTGGTTGTTTTTCGTGCTGATAAGAAGCTAAAGCTGTCTATCTTTTACCCAGCTGCCACTGGCAGAAACTTCGATGAGACTCTCAGGGTAGTTATCTCTCTCCAGCTGACAGCAGAAAGGAGGGTTACCCCTCCAGTTGATTGGAAGGATGGGGATGGTGTGATGGTCCTTCCAACCATCCCTGAAGAGGAAGCCAAAAAGCTGCCTGAAAGGAGTCTTCACCAAAGAGCTTCCATCTGGCAAGAAATATCTCCGCTACACACTCCAGCCTTAAGTCTCTTGGAGAAGTTGGTGCTGTGAGCCAGATATCAGCTGCCAGTCATGTTTTCCTGCAGCAATTCCATAAAATATCCTGGTGTCATCACAGCCAAGGTTTTTAGATTGCTATGCTACTGGCTTATTAAATGAAAATGGCACTATAGCTGGGCGTGGTGGCTCACGCCTATAATCCCAGCACTTTGGGAGGCCAAGGCGGGTGGATCACAAGGTCAAGAGATTGAGACCATCCTAGGGCCAACATAGTGAAACCCTGTCTCCACTAAAATACAAAAATTAGCTGGGTGTGGTGGTGCGTGCCTGTACTCCCAGCTACTCAGGAGACTGAGTCAGGAGAGTTGCTTGAACCCGGGAGGCAGAGGTTGCAGTGAGTTGATATCACACCACTGCACTCCAGCCTGGCACCTGGTGACAGAGTGAGACTCTGTCTAAAAAAAAAAACAAACCCAACAACAACAAAAATGGCACTATTAAGTTTCTTGGGATTCTTTACTCTCTGCATTCAGCAGCACTTAATTATGTTCATACATCAGCACTCTCTACTGGTTCTGTATTTAAAACTCAAATCTTGTTGGATCTCTGCAGGGCTTGTGACCAATGAGGTCATATTTGTTGATGGTTAAGAAAGCTTACTTCACTCCATCAGAGAATGACTATCAATTTTTTTTTAACTGTCCCTATCACATCCTCTCTTCTGTCACCATTTTGAAGAATGGTAGAACTTGAGGTTAAATTTCCTCTGTAAATAGCCAAGTATAAAACTCAGGAACTTAGAGTAAAACTTCCTCTGTAAATATCCAAGTCTAAAACCCAGGAACTTAGATGCTCTTCAATATTCTGTTTTGATCACAGCTGGGGGAAAAAGGCTTTTTAATTCTGTACCTTTCTAGTAGATAACTGAAGTGAAGAGCAGGGGAAGAGACCTTTAAATATTTTGCTATAAAAATTTTGTGATAAGTTTCTATCAAAATGGAGAGACTGCAGAAAAGGCTTCCCTTGGCTTCCAAGGAGGTGTAGCAAGTGTGAGCAATGCTAGTGCCATGTGCCTTTCACACAGAATTTGCATTTATCAGTCAGCTTTCTGATGAAGTGTACTTGATAGACTACACCATGTGAAAAGATGAGAGAATGAATGAAAATGTTTTGTTATAGAACTCTTCTTGCAGTGGGTTGCTATTTTCTGGATTTTAATTTTTGGAAAACAACAAATAAAATCCTTTGTTAAAATTTCGAAAAAAATTCTAAAATTTATATAGAACCACAGAAGACTCAGAATAGCCAAGGCCAAAACAAAGCAGAAGAACACAAAACTGGGGAAATTACATTACCTGACTTCAAATTATACCACAGAGCTATAGTAACCAAAACAATATGATACCAAAAAATAAGCAGATACATAGACCGATGGAAGAGAATAAAGAACCCAGAAATAATTCCATACATCTATAGTGAACTCATTATTGACAAATGTGCCAAGAATATACAGTGGAGAAAGGACAGTCTCTTCAATAAGTGATGCTGGGAAAATTGGACATCCATAGGTAGAAGAATGAAGCTAAACGCCTATCTCTTGCCATATACAAAAGTGAAATCAAAATGGATTAAGGATTTAAGTCTGAGACCAGAAACTATGAAACTATTAAAAAAAAAAACCCAAAAACAAACACTGGACAATACCCCACAAGCATAGGCAACCAACGCAAAAATGGGCAAATGGGATCACATCAAGTTAAAATGCTCTTGCACGGCAAAGGAAACAATCAACAAAGTGAAGAGACAACCCACAGAATGGGAGAATTATTTGCAAACTACCCATCTGATAAAGGATTAATAACTAGAATATACAAGGAGCTCAAACAACTTTATAGGAAAAAAGCTAATAATCTGATTTAAAAATGGGCAAAAGATCTGAATACACATTTCACAAAAGAAGACATGCAAAGGGTCAACATTATGTAAAAAAGTGCTTAACATCCTTCATCAGAAAACTGCATATCAAAACTGCAATGAAATATCGTCTCACCCCAGTTAAAATGGCTTATATCAAAAAGATAGGCAATAACAAATACTGGCAAGGATGAAGAGAAAGGGGAACACTCATACACTGCTGGTGGGAATGTAAATTAGCATAACCACCATGGAGAACAGTTTGATGGTTCCTCAAAAAGCTAAAAACAGAGTTGTCATATAACTCAGCAATCCTGCTACTAGGTATATATCCCAAAGAAAGAAAGTAAGTATATTGAAGAGATATCGGCACTTCCATGTGGATTGCAACAGTATTCCCAATAGGCAAGATTTGAAAGTAACTTAAGTGTTCATCAACAGCTGAATGGATAAAAAGAGTATTTTAATCTGTAGTCCCTTTTATTTTGTAAAACACAATCTGAAGAGCTTTCTGTTAAATATATATATATTACATAAGTGTAAAAAGTATGCAAAGAAATATATCACACTATTATTATAACATAAGGCAAGCATCATAAGTTTTAATGACTGTGGAAACCAGGTAGATACAAATGAAGCAGAGTAGGCATTAATAAATCTGTGAGAGTAAGAAAGGATCATTTTAGTATTAGGAATCTAAGAAATGGCAGAGAATAAGGCCCAAAGCACAGAAGAAGGGATTATTTTTAGGTCAGAAGAAACAAAAGTAGGACAGGAACAGACATAGACAGGTTACATGATAGCCCACTGATGGCTTTTCTTTTTTTCCATTACACTGGGGTACAAGGATAGAAGGAAGTGAAGAAGGCTTGGAGAGGGTTTCCTGGAGAATTGGCAAGTGAGACATGGTGCGATTTCTAGGGTACCTTTAAGATTCATGAGCATAAATTTATAATGAAGCCATTATATACTTTTTAGATTGGTATGTGTACCAGAAACTATGTCAAAAATGAGTAAAAGTTCTTGATGAAGTTAGGATTTCTGCCCTTTTGAAGGAGAAACATTATTAAGTCAACAATTAGGAAAAAAATCTCAAGAAATGGAAGGAGTTAGTTGCTCTTTCACATAGGAGAAGTTGTTTACAGCCGTAGAAGGTTTTTTTTTTTTAATTGTACTTTAGATTCTGGGGTACATGTGCAGATCATGCAAGATTGTTGCATAGGTACGTTCATGGCAAGGTGGTTTGCTGCCTCCATCCTCACATCACCTATACCTGACATTTCTCCCCATGTTATCCCTCCCCACCCTCCCTCCCACTATCCCTCTCCTAGCCCCCCAACAACGGACCCCAATGTGTGATGTTTCCCTCTCTGTGCCCACGTGTTCTCATTGTTCAACACTCGTCTATGAGTGAGAACATGCTGTGTTTGATTTTCTGTTCTTGTGTCAGTTTGCTGAGAATGATGGTTTCCAGGTTCATCCATGTCCCTACAAAGGGACATTTTTTTTTTTTTTTATAGCTGCATAGTATTTCATGGTGTATATGTGCCACATTTTATTTGTCCAGTTTATCGTTGATGGGCATTTGGGCTGGTTTCAGGTCTTTGCTATTGTAAACAGTGCCATGATGAACATGCCTGTGCATGTGTCTTTATAACAGAACGATTTATAGTCCTTTGGGTATATAGCCAGTAATGGGATTGCTGGGTCAAATGGAATTTCTATTTCTAGGTCCTTGAGGAATCGCCACACTGTTTTCCACAATGGTTGAACTAATTTACACTCCCACCAACAGTGTAAAAGCGTTCCTATTTCTCCACATCCTCTCCAGCATCTGTTGTCCCCAGATTTTTTAATGATTGCCATCCTAACTGGCGTGAGACAGTATCTCAATGTGGTTTTGATTTGCATTTCTCTAATGACCAGTGATGATGAACATTTTTTCATATGTTTGTTGGCCTCTTATATGTCTTCTTTTGAAAAGTGTCTGTTCATATCCTTTGCCCACTTTTGGATGGGTGTGTTTGTTTTTTTCTTGTAACTTTGTTTTAGTTCTTTTTTTTTTTTTTTATTGCATTTTAGGTTTTGGGGTACATGTGAAAAACATGCAAAGTTGTTGCATAGGTGCATACGTGGCAGTGTGATTTGCTGCCTCCCTCCCCCTCACCCATATCTGGCATTTCTCCCCATGCTATCCCTCCCCAACTCCCCCCCCTGCTGTCCCCCCCACTCCCCCACAACAGACCCCCGTGTATAGTGCTCCCCTCCCTGTGTCCATGTGTTCTCCTTGTTCAACACCCTCCTATGAGTGAGAACATGTGGTGTTTGGTTTTGTGTTCTTGTGTCAGTTTGCTGAGAATGATGGTTTCCAGGTTCATCCATGTCCCTACAAAGGACGCGAACTCCTCATTTTTAATGGCTGCGTAATATTCCATGGTGTATATGTGCCACATTTTTCCTATCCAGTCTATCATCGATGGGCATTTGGGTTGGTTCCAGGTCTTTGCTATTGTAAACTGTGCTGCAATGAACATTCGTGTGCATGTGTCCTTATAGTAGAACGATTTATAATCCTTTGGATATATGCCCAGTAATGGGATTGCTGGGTCAAATGGAATTTCTATTTCTAGGTCCTTGAGGAATCGCCACACTGTTTTCCACAGTGGTTGAACTAATTTACACTCCCACCAACAGTGTTTTATTTCTTTGTAGATTCTGGATATTAGCCCTTTGTCTGATAGGTAGATTGCAAAATTTTTTTCCCATTCTATTGGTTGCTTGTTCACTATTGTTTCTTTTGCTGTACAGAAGCTCTGAAGCTTAATTAGATCCCATTTGTCTATTTTGTCAGCCGTAGAAGTTTTAAACAGCTTTATGGAGATATAATTCACATATCATTCAGTTCAGCCACCTCAAATGTACAGTTCAGTGGTTTTTAGTATATTCACAGATATATGCAACCATCACCACACTCAATTTTAGAACATTTTCATCTCCCCCAAAAGAAATTCTGTACCTCTTAGCCACCACCTCATCCCCTAACCTCCTCATCCCTGCTCTTGCCTACCCCAGCCTTAGTCAAGCATCAGTCCACTTTCTCTATAAATGGATTTGCTAAGTTTGGACATTTCATATAAATATCATCATACAATTCATGGTCTTTTGCGACTGGCTTCCTTTACTTAGCAAAGTGTTTTCAAGGTTTTCTGTAGCATGGATCAGTACCCAGATTTTGATCTGGTTTAATTTGATCACATTTATTTTTTATTTTGCTTTTTATATTAAGTATTTTTAAATGTATTGACACATATTCTTACATATATATGTTAGTGTCCATTAAATATGATTATAAATATGCTATTTTCAGTAAATAAACTTCTGGATTTTTCCCTTCCCCTTTTTTTGCTGCTTATCT
The DNA here is from genome assembly GCF_030222135.1 of Aotus nancymaae. Classification (NCBI taxonomy): domain Eukaryota; kingdom Metazoa; phylum Chordata; class Mammalia; order Primates; family Aotidae; genus Aotus; species Aotus nancymaae. The sequence continues at coordinate 50,634,558 of NW_026988417.1, read as the reverse complement.
TCTTCCTGTTTGTTACATTATCTTTATCTTCTCCACAGGTGACTAACAACCTAATATTCTCTATTTTCTATATGATAATAAAGTCATACACACAAGCATGCACAGACACAAAACTACCTCCAAATCAACCAGGAAACCTTTACTTCATTACCTTAAATGCTTGCACAATACTCAATGATGTGGATATTTGGTAATTTCCTGGGCCTCCTAATGAGTGTTCACTTATTGTTTCTGGTTTTTAATTTAATTTTGTTAATGAACAATACCACAGTTAACATCCTTGCCAGACAGGTGTGGTCCATGTACCAGCAGCATTAGCATCACCTGGGAGCTTCTTCAGTAAACAGAATCTTAAGTTCTATCCCAGCCTACTGAATTGAATTTCCAGGAAATTCAAACTGACATTGAAGACTGAGTAGTGACCTAGTGCATATGCCATTTCATATTAATGTTATCATTTCAGCAATTAGATTACAAGGAGTAAAATTCTGGGACAAAGGGTACATATACTTTTAATCTTAACAGATGCCTTAACAGGTTGCTTCCCCTAAAGACTGTAGCACAATGGCTTTCTACCAGCGGAGTATGAGAATATCCCTTTGTTCGTGTTCCAATTAGCACTGAGTGTTGCTGTTGAGATCGTTAAGCAAATTTGCCATGGTGAGAGCATTTGGGTTGTTATTTTCCCCACGTAATTAAGCAAACTGTTCATAAGATAGTATTAGAATAGTCCCAATTTCAAATGTTGAATTTCCAAGTCAAATGATTGAAAGAACGCAAAAGAAATAAATAAAGAGAATAAGGATGCAACTTCTCTAATGGAAAACTTCTCTCTTTTTTTCCCAACCTTCCTGGCTCTAACACAAGGTAGTAAATCCCCAGAATAGTGGTTATCCTATCAGCTGGGCACTGTGCAGTGCCTTGTTCACTTTTTGGCAACATTTTCAGGTAAATGTTTGGAGTGGGGGAAGGAAAACACAGTAAATGTCTACAAAAAGCCTGGATCAATTTCAATGAATAAATAAATAAATAAACACTTAGAGAACTATAAATTTAAAAAATAGCACATTTTGCTCATAATATTTACAGATTTAAAAATATTAATAGTATTTAGTAAGAGTAATAGTGTGGAAAAACAAGCTCATAAATTGTTTGTGGGAGTATATAAACTGATAATATCCTTTTAGGAAACAATAGGGCAGGATACGTATAAGATATTTGAGTGCGCATACATTATAACTCAGCAAGATAGGAATCAATCTTATAGAAATAGTTATATAGGAGAAAAAATGACATATTAAAGGCTATCCATTGAAAAATTGGAAACCACTTAACTGTTCATCAATAGAGGCATGAATTAGTATGTTTTGGTGTATGAGTAATGTCTATACATGACACACAAAGCTCTATAAGGCATATTACTATGCAAAAGAAAACAATCATCTCATAACAATATTTGATATATAAACCACTTTTGGGAACAGTAGCAAAAAGTGTCTGAAAGGGGTGTGTGTTTGTGAGTGCATGAGCATGTGTATATATATCTATGTATGTAATAGAAAACATGCATCAAACCACTAGCAGTGGTTACCTCTGGGTGTGTGTGTGGGGTTGGGGGGATTGGTGGTTGGAATGATGGTGAAGGGGAAACATATGTACTATTTCCTAAATTATAACAATAATAATTGTTAATATTAATGGAACACTTACTATACATCCAGAACTATGCTGAAAGCTTTACATAAATAATCCTGCTTAATCTTGACAATTACCTTTTGAGGTAAATATTGTTATCTGAATTTTGACATTAAGTTTACTGAGTCACAAATAGGTGACATAGTTTGCTTGAGATGATTCAGTCAGAAAGTTGTAGTACTGTGATTTGAACCAAGGTAGTCTGGCTCTAGAAATCATGCTTAGAACCTTGATTCCATCTATGTATCCATCCATCTATTCATCCATCTATCCATCCATCCATCCACCCACCCACCCACCCACCCACCCATTCGTCCGTCCGTCCGTCCATCCATCCCTTACTCATCTGCCTACCTACCTGTCATTTATGTATTGTCTATCCTCTCTTTCTCTCTCTTCTGCTACACTGAGGTTCTCAGGCTACCATGTAGAAAATTAACAAGTTTTAAAATTTACATCATTAAGGTACAATATAATTTCTGAAAATACACTAAGTTTCTCAGAGAGTAGAAAACATGACAGGTGATGTAATTGGTTCTGATTATTTACCAGAGTGAGGGAGTTTGCCTAATTCCAGGACACTTGTGATAGGTGACAAACTGACTGAGGATCTCTAGGTGGAGTAGAAAATGCAACTGAGTGTGACTCCTGCCTCCAACTTGCCGCTGATTCATGCAAGCAAAGTAGTTCATAACGAGAAGATAGCAATCCTCTCCATTATTTTGCCAATGAAGAAACAGGGTCCAGAGTATTTACTGGCAGAATTGATATAAAAATCAGGTTTTCTAACCCTCAGCTCAGTGCTTTCTCCACTATATCATAATTTGGAGTTGTGTCATTTATGATATACATTTGCTTCCTGTAGGATGTAACCAGAAAAATGTACACACTCATTTCTGTCACCGGAGCTCCAAAAATTTGCATAATTTTTCTAAAAGGAAAGAAAAGACAGAACAGTTAGTGTTGAGCAGGTGTTGTATCATCAGCCTAAACGGTTTGGTCTTATACCTTCCTTAACAGGAATCAGAAAAAAAAAATGGCGGTTCAATTTATTTCCTAAGAGTTGTGTTTATGCAAACTAGCTAGTTGGTTTTTACAGGGACTTTGTTAAATAAGAAAATCAGCTTGGCTGAATGGTTAGGCAAGGTTTAGGTCAGACAATGGCTGGACATGAAGCGAGTAGTCTGCAGAAGACATGGGCAGCCCAATGAACCACAAGGATGGGTACAGGACATAGAGATGGGCAGGATGTCATTGTCAGCTAAGCTCATATGCAGGTGACTGCCCCTGCACAGAAAAAAAGGTTAAGGGTCAGGAAACATGTGGACCCTGAGGAGGGCAGAGAAAGTACTGAGTCTAAGCCACTTTTCCTGATTTTATTCAAGCCAAGCGGAAGGCAAAGGGCTGCGTCAACTAACTTTCCCTGAACTGGTGCATCAGCAGGATGCTCTGAGCCTCTCCCACTTATCTCCAGATCCCAAACACAGAGTTCATGGCCATCTGGCTGCCTTGCTCAGAGCTCTTCAGGCAAAGGAGAAGAAAGGCCACTTCAACATCTAGCATTCCTCAATCTTGCTCAAGGCTGGCGGCTGTCACAGAATGCCATCAGCAAGCAGATCATCTTAGCAACGTCTTTCCCACTTCTTAAATCATTAGCCTCTCACAATTTATGAGTAGTTCCATGAGCCCTGTTCAGTTTTGAATTTCAAGCTTCTGAGGCTTTGAACTACTTCCTAGTACCAAAACCCTAAAATATTTATCATCTATTGCTAGAAGAAAATTTGGTTTTCTGTGAAAAACCTGTGCCTAGTGGCCATTCTCCTGCTTAATGGTTGACTTTTCTGAGTCTGCTTCACTTTGAGTCTCTAAGTCATTTGCTGGTTAAACAGAAGATCTGAAAATCAAAAGTTTAAATATTACATATATATACATGTATATTAAACTATTTTAAACAATTATAAAATTTTTCTTGCCCAGCAAAGAAAAAATAAAGTAAAAAATGAAATGGCAAATGCCAATCCCAGTGATATTAACATTATTTATTTTTATTTTTATTTTTTTTATTGCATTTTAGGTTTGGGGGTACATGTGAAAAACATACAAGATTGTTGCATAGGTGCATACGTGGCAGTGTGATTTGCTGCCTTCCTCCCCTTCACCTATATGTGGCATTTCTCCCCATGCTATCTCTCCCCAACTCCCCACCCCACACTGTCCCCCCCACTCCCCCACAACAGGCCCCAGTGTATAGTGCTCCCTCCCTGTGTCCGTGTGTTCCCATTGTTCAACACCCGTTTATGAGTGAGAACATGCGGTGTTTGATTTTGTGTTCTTGTGTCAGTTTGCTGAGAATGATGGTTTCCAGGTTCATCCATGTCCCTACAAAGGACGCAAACTCATCGTTTTTGATGGCTGCATAATATTCCATGGTGTATATGTGCCACATTTTCCCTGTCCAGTCTATCATCAATGGGCATTTGGGTTGGTTCCAGGTCTTTGCTATTGTAAACTGTGCTGCAATGAACATTCGTGTGCATGTGTCCTTATAGTAGAACGATTTATAATCCTTTGGATATATACCCAGTAATGGGATTGCTGGGTCAAATGGAATTTCTATTTCTAGGTCCTTGAGGAATCGCCACACTGTCTTCCACAATGGTTGAACTAATTTACACTCCCACCAACAGTGTAAAAGTGTTCCTATTTCTCCACATCCTCTCCAGCATCTGTTGTCTCCAGATTTTTTAATGATCGCCGTTCTAACTGGTGTGAGATGGTATCTCAATGTAGTTTTGATTTGCATTTCTCTAATGACCAGTGATGATGAGCATTTTTTCATATGTTTGTTGGCCTCATGTATGTCTTCTTTTGTAAAGTATCTGTTCATATCCTTCGCCCACTTTTGAATGGGCTTGTTTGTTTTTTTCTTGTAAATCTATTTTAGTTCATTGTAAATTCTGGATATCAGCCCTTTGTCAGATGGGTAAGCTGCAAAATTTTTTTCCCATTCTGTTGGTTGCCGATTCACTTTAATGACTGTTTCTTTTGCTGTGCAGAAGCTGTGGAGTGTGATTAGGTCCCATTTGTCTATTTTGGCTTTTGTTGCCAATGCTTTTGGTGTTTTGGTCATGAAGTCCTTGCCTACGCCTATATCCTGAATGGTTTTGCCTAGGTTTTCTTCTAGGGTTTTTATGGTGTTAGGTCTTATGTTTAAGTCTTTAATCTACCTGGAGTTAATTTTAGTGTAAGGTGTCAGGAAGGGGTCCAGTTTCTGCTTTCTGCATATCGCTAGCCAGTTTTCCCAACACCACTTATTAAACAGGGAATCCTTTCCCCATTGCTTGTTTTTGTCAGGTTTGTCAAAGATTGGATGGTTGTAGATATGTAGTGTTGCCTCCGAGGCCTCTGTTCTGTTCCATTGGTCTATATCTCTGTTTTTGTACCAGTATCATGCTGTTTTGATTACTGTAGCCTTGTAGTATAGTTTGATGTCTGGTAGCGTGATGCCTCCCGCCTTGTTCTTTTTGCTTAGGATTGACTTGGCTATGCGGGCTCCCTTTTGGTTCCATATGAAGTTTAAGGTGTTTTTTTCCAGTTCTGTGAAGAAGGTCATGGTAGCTTGTTATTAACATTATTAACAATTTCTCATATTGCCTCCAGAATTGGTTTGTGCATGAGGTACATGCACAGGGTACAGGTATTCTTTTTGGTTGTTGTTTTAGCTAAATGGAGTCATACTAGACATTGCTGCTCGGCAGCTTGCTTTTTGTCCATGAGCAATATGTATAACTCCTCCCTACTGGTAGGTATTAAAGTTATTTCCATTTTTTAAACCTTTTAATCATCTAATTTTGCAGTGAATATCCTCATTACAGGCAACTTGTAGACTTGTGGATGTATATATTCAAATAATTACATTTTGGTGTGTGTTACTCAACTCTAATAAAAGTTTTGAAAACTGGAAATGAAACCCGAAGGCAAAAATAAAGGGTATGGTATATCTCTAGATTTATCCCTGCCAATCTCTACCCTCAACTGCAGGTACATTGAATATTGACTATAGGAAAATAAGAGAGGCAGAAAATAAACATATTTAGGAAACACGAACACAGATTTTCTTGGGTGTCATGGGATTCAGGCCTTAGGATGGTTATGACTTGGTCATTTTCATCCTGGTAAACTGTTTAAAAGAAAATGATTTCATTTGTCATGACAATGAAATCAGTTGGTTTTTTCCAAGTCTCATCACCACTGAGGTTCTCCTATCACCCCAGCCCTTGGCTATTGCTCCTTCCAAGGAATGCCTGTGATAGTTACTGCTTGCCCTGTAAATTTGATACACTATCTAGCTTTACATACTTACTTTCTAATGTACCAATTCTGAGTTCCTAATCTTATAAACCTCTTCAGGGCAAGTTTTAGGCCTTTCTATATTCTTTGTACCATCTGTGCAGCAATATGCAATGTTTTAGAAATGATAGTGACTGATTAGTCTCTCTATGAATTGGCTTCTCTAGACTCCAAGGTCTAGAGCCCTATTTTATTTTCTAATGAACACCAACAGTTGAAGAAGGAAAATAGTTTTTTCCCATAGCCCCTGCCGCTTCTTACGGTAGACTGATGCTTGGCATTCCAACTGAGTTTCCCAATCTGGGTGGACCAAAACATGACATTTTGGGAGACAATAGCCATGAACCTTTATTTTGTTTCCCTTCACAGGTCAGGTGGCCCTATCTGGCACATAAGTAGAGACAGATGTTGAGAAGAGCAAGGAGGTATGCGGTGCCAGTGTCTCAGTTCTGGGAAAAGGAAACACTTCACAGAAAATAGGTGCCACCTGTAGGGGGTTGCAGTCTGCCAAATGAAACCAGTTTGGCTAAAGATAATTCAGTGTCTCAGTTCTGGGAAAAGGAAACACTTCACAGAAAATAGGTGCCACCTGTAGGGGGTTGCAGTCTGCCAAGTGAAACCAGTTTGGCTAAAAATATTCCCCAGGGTATAAGGTAATGTTTGTTTGCGCATGAAACTGAATGAGGGTGTGTGTGTCTACGTGTGTGTGAATGCATGTGTACCTTCTGCGTCATCCACTCCAACGAACCCTATTGACCTATTCATGAATCCAATTGCTGAAAGAACAATTTTTATTTAATATTTGACCTGTCAAAAAAATAGAACAGTTAAATAAATTTTTAATAGGTGCTGAAGAAAGAATTTTAAATTTTCTTATGTTTCCACTACCTCACTGAGATTTGCTAGGCTATCCAATAGAGATTTGGTGCTCTGAAGAACTACACAAAATGCTACCCAATGATTCAATATGACTTACACCCCCCTCCTAGCAAAATTTGGTTACATTTGGGGGATTCACTATACCCAAGACTACTAAATGAAATTGAATTGAAAAGCCATGTCTCTCTGGGCAAATTGCTAAACTTCTTGTGCTTCAGTTTCCTCATGTGTAAAATGGACATAATAATTGTACATACTTCAAAGAGTTGTTGAGTAGAGTGAATATTCTATGAAAGTCGCACTATGTAACACATGGAAAGTTATTTACGACTACTATACTACTACTATTATGACTTCTACCACCACCCCTCCATCCCTTCATCTTTCCCCCACCTTTTCTTCTTTAATTCAGAAAGATCTTCAATAATTTAATTTAAATATGAAATTCTACTGAAATTTGTAATATTTTCTAGATATGGAGATCCATAACTTTCTTTGATGTTGGAATTTAAGTCATGAGGCCTAGTGTCATGAAAAGAGCACGCTTTAGTGGTCCTACAACTTGGATTTAGTTCCAGCCCTCTTACTTACTAGCTCAGTGACCTGGAAATGTTGCCTTTTCTGAGCCTCTCTTTTCTCAACTGTAAAATGGGAATCGGTGAATGAATGGGATGATTTCTTAAGTCCCTTCTGGGGAACACTTGGGAAGATCTGAATTATATTATAGAGAAAGATGTAGAAAAAAATTGTCATGTTTTATACTATAAGCTGAACTCAATGGTTAATTTCTTTTAAAGAAGCAAAGTTAAAAATTATCCACTAGAAGTGAAACATCTTAGATTAGAATTGAATATAAATATTTTCTAATATGACTAAACAGGAAGAAGATTAGAACATCAGACTATAAAATCTTCAGTGGCAGGGACAGTGCATTAATATGTGTCATTGTATCTTTAGAGGTTACCAAGAGCCTTGGTACATAGTAGATGTTCAAGTAAAGTTTGCTAAAATGAATCTAACAGAATTCAGAGTCAATGTAGCTTGTGAACTAAATACTATTCTAATTAAAGAATAGTATTTGAATGAAGCTGGAGTTTAAACTGTGAGAAGGCTTCAAATTTCTGAGATTAGAAACATTATATTAGAATAGAAGTTCTCTGTGGTTGACAGACCAACATCATAATTATTACCTGGAAACTCATTAGAAAGGCAGAATCACCGGACATGGTGGTTCACGCTTGTAATCCCAACACTTTGGGAGGCCGAGGCAGGTGAATCATGAGGTCAGGATATCGAGATCAGCCTGGCCAACATGGTGAAACCCCGTCTCTACTAAAATACAAAAAATTAACCTGGCGTGGTGGCAGGCACCTGTAGTCCCAGCTACTGGGGAGACTGAGGCAGGGGAATCGCTTGAACCCACGCGGCAGAGGTTGCAGTGAGCCCAGATTGCACCACTGCACTCCAGCTTGGTGACAGAGCAAGACTCCATCTAAAAAAAAAAAAAAAAATGAAAGACAGAATTGTAGGCTCTACTTCAAGCCTACTGAATCAGAAACTCTGAAGAAAAAGTCCAATAACATGTTTTTTGTTGCTGTTCTGCTCTTTTAAATAGACTGTATTTTAGAGCTGTTTTATGGTTACAGCAAAATTGAGTGAAAAGTACAGAGTTGGCATATACTCTTGGTTCCACATATGCATGGCTTCCCCACTCTAAATATCCTGCACCAAAATGGTACATTTGTTACAGTTGATGAACCTATATTGACACACCGTTATTCACAGTCCAACATTGACACACTAGGGTTCACTCTTGGTGTTGTATATGCTATGGGTTTTGATAAGTGTGTAACGTGAATCCATCATTGTAATGTCATACAAAATAGTTTTACTGGCCTAAGCAATGCGTATTTTATTTTATTTTGTTTTTGAGATGAAGTCTCCCTCTGTGCCCTAGACTGGAGTGCAGAGGCTCAATCTCAGCTCACTGTAACCTCTGTCTCCTGGGTTCAAGAGATTCTCCTGCCTCAGCCTCCTGAGTAGCTGGGATTGCAGGCACCTGTCACCACGCCGGCTAACTTTTGTATTTTTAATAGAGACGAGGTTTCACCATGTTGGCCAGGCTGGTCTTGAACTCCTGACCTCAGGTGATCCGCCTGCCTTGGCCTCCCAAAGGGCTGGGATTACAGATGTGAGCTGTCGCACCTGGCCAGCAATGTGTATTTTAAAAAGCTCTCTCATGCACATTGAAGTTTGACAACCATTGCATTACAGAATGGTTTTTCAAAGCTAAGTTGAAGAAATAGCCAAGAAATTAAGACGGTTTTAAATCTTGCCTCTGAATTGAAACTGTACTCAATGTACCCTACCCTCCTCTTAATACACATTTGGATGCTAACAATCAGTACCGTCATTGAAAGGATTATGAACTCTGTCTAAATCCCTACTTCTCCCTTTGGTGAACTTTTGAGGTGCCCTCCTATACTATCATACTGATTGGAAAGTAGAATAGAGCTGTGGAAAGGACAATGGTTTATTTTTACAAGAAAATATTTGGCCAGCCACAGTGGCTCACATCTTTACTCCAAATACTTTGGGAGGCTGGGAAGGGTGGATCACCTGAGGTCAGGAGTTTGAGATGAGCCTGGCCAACATGGTGAAACACCATCTCTATCAGAAATATAAAATTAGCGGAGATTGTGCCCACTGCACTCCACCCTGAGTGACAGACAATATCCTGTTTCAAAAAAATAAAGAAAATATTTTATTATCAAAAATGTCATACATACACAGAAGCGCAGAGAAAAGTGTTATACATCCTTACATCATCATTGCTATCTTCAATAATTATCAACTCCTGGTCTAGCCTGTATCATCTATATTCACCCATCCCTCTCTCCATCCAAAATTATTTAAAGCAAGTCCAAGAGAATATCATTTTACTTGCAAATATATATGGTTCAGCAAATAGAAGAGAATACTTCTTACTTAATTTTATGAGGCTATCATTGCCAAGATAACAAAACAGAAACAAACAAACAAAAAAAACTGAAGACCAATATCTCTCATTAATATAGGTTCAAAAATTCTTAACGAAACATTAGCAAATCAAATCTAGCCATATATTTAAAAAACAAAAGCACATTATATTTAAGTGGTTGTTTTTCCAGCAAGGTTGACTTAACATTCAAAAATCAATCAATGCAATTTGACATAGCGCAGAAAAAAAGAACAACTATACAATTATTCCAATAGAGTCAGAAAAATCATTTGACTAAATTCAACATCTATTGATCATAACTTCCAGTAAGTTAGAACTTCTTCAGGCTGGATGTGGTGGCTCACGCCTGTAATCCCAGCACTTTGGGAGGCCGAGGCGGGTGGATCATGAGATCAAGAGATCGAGACCATCCTGGTCAACATGGTGAAACCCCGTCTCTACTAAAAATACAAAAAATTAGCTGGGCATGGTGGCGCATGCTTGTAATCCCAGCTACTCAGGAGGCTGAGGCAGGAGAGTTGCCTGAACCCAGGAGGCGGAGGTTGCGGTGAGCCGAGATCGCGCCATTGCACTCCAGCCTGGGTAACAAGAGTGAAACTCCATCTCAAAAAAAAAAAAAAAAAAAAGAACTTCTTCAGCCTGATAAAAAGTATCTATGAAAAACATCATACTTAATGATAAAAAACGATATACTTGCTTCTCAAGCTTGGATATGAGACAAGGATGTGCATTCTCGTTACTTCTATTCAACATTATATTAGAGATCCTAGTCTATGCAACAAGCCAACAAATAAATAAAAGGCATACAGATTGGAAAAGAAGAACTAAGAATGTCTTTATTCATAGTAACTTTATTACCTATACAGAAAAGCCCCAAATCTATCAAAACCTACTAGAACTACTTTGTGAGTTTAGCAAGGGCACAGGTTACAGGGACAATATAAAAATTAATTGTATTTCTATGTAATAGAAAAGGACCATTGGAGACTAAAACTTAAAAATGATACATTTCATATTCTTTGATGTCATTTTAAATGACATCATTGTAAATGACATCAAAGAATATGAAATACTTTGGGATACATCTATTAAAATATGATCAGGATTTGGATGTTGAAAACAATAAAACACTAATGTAAGAAATTGTAATCAACTCCAAGAGGGCTCCAGTGGCCCCTGCCCCTGGTATGAAAGTCCTAGAATTACTGTTCTCCCACACTGAGGGCTGAACTGTAAACAAATAGGATATTGTGGACATGGCAGTGTATGACTTCCAGGTCTAGGAAGGTGTGGCTTCCACCTTGCTATCTTGGGTCATTTTGCTGCGTGGAAGGCAGCTTTCATGTCATAAGGACACTCAAGTAGCCCTATAGAGACTCCCAATATTCAGTGAAGACCTGAGTCCTCTTGCCAATAGTCATGTGAGTGAGTCACACCAGAAACGTATTCTTTAGCCCCAGTCAAGCCTTCATATGACCACATCCCTCGCTGACATTTTGACCGCAAGCTCATGAGAGACTCAGAATCAGAACAACCCAGTTAGGCTGCCCTCACTGACCTGCAAAAACTCTGAGGTGATAAATTGTCATTATTTGAAGCCACAAGGTTTTGGAGTCATTTGTTATGCAGGAATAGAAAATGAACACAGGTTTTGGTACCTGGAAGTGAGATGCTGCCATAACAAATATTAAAAATATGACAGCATTTCTGTTCACATTCTCTTAGCCACTTGGGCAGATGAGATATTAATAAAGACACTTCCCAATTGGGAAGAATGAGCGTGGTTTTAATGGCTCTTTTAAAATTCAAAATTTTTATCATATGTTTATTATTTATAATTTTCAATTATAAATTATTAATGAAAATATTAAATAATATGAAAGAATATAGAGTAATAAATGAAATCTCGCCCATCATTACTGCCCCATTCTGATTCTCAGGAGTAACTAAGTTTCATGTGAGCCCTTCAATTAAGTTTCACCTGAGCCCATAAAAAGTATTATGTGATTCTTGAAAAAAATTTGAGTCATTCATATTTTTCTCATTGGGGAATAATCACTGCTAAATTCTGATGGGTATGTTTTTAGCGTGTATTCTGTACACAAGCACACACATACAGATATTTTAAAACTTTTTGAAACACAAGCTTATAAAGAATTTTAAAGGCGGCTATAGTCTGGGGTACTCATTCTAGACCCTAAAGAATTCTTTTAACTGGATGTGAGTTAGTTCTACATGTTACTCTAGTTTATTAGAATCTGACTTTTGATTTTAGGAGCTAGGAAGGTCAAAAGATGACACCACATATTCCATTATGTTCAGCGATATTCCTAGATCAGGTAAACTGATTTAGATGATTTACCTTTCTTGAAACTCAATTTTGGTGTCTTCCTCCCACCCAGTCCCCGTCAAGCAGCTCTTCTTTCATTCATAGTAGCGTTTAACAAAAAGCATAACTCAGAAAAAAAGGAGAGCGTTGCCTCAACACACATAAAAAGCTTATCTTCTGTTTGAAGCTAAGACTTGGAAAGCTGTAATTCCTATCAAAATGAATTATTAGTACCAGACTGTTGACTTCAGACTTTTTTTACTTCTACTTTTTTTCCAGTGTTAGGTAGAAACATTTCATCTAGTCAAATATTAAACAGCAATTTGAAATACTCAAGAATGCTTTAAGAAGTTGTTATAAGTGCCCTTACATGTGGAAGACACCCTGAATCATGGCAAACACCTTAACATTCACTCACATGGAACAGATTATGGGGGGTAAAAAGTATTTAAAAGTATTCTTCAAAATTTTGACTTTGTTAGGAATAAATTATTTTGCTCTTATGTGTTATGTTTTTCAAATTTCTCATGTATTTTTGGTGCTCTTTGGAAAGCTCACTGTGGCTCTTGAACCAAATGGATGAAATCATCCTGAAGCTATAAAGTTTTTATTTCTAAATGTTGGAAAGATATTTCTGTTCTCATGAACCAGAGTTTAACATGATGTTTCTCTACTTTGACTGCACAGCAGAATCACAGTAGAAAACAAATAAACAATAACAAAATAATCTATTGATCAAATCTTCTCCCCCTCCCCCCACCGAAGATTTTGATTTATGATGTAGGAAGATGCCAGGTACCAGATTTTTAAAGCTCCCCAGACCCTGCAGATTCTCATGTGTAGCCAGGATTGAGAACCACTGATTTCACACTAATAAATAAATTATCTAATATATCTCAAATAAATAACTAATAAAGTTAAAACTTAAAAATAAAATGATGCATATCTCGGCCGGGCGCGGTGGCTCACGCCTGTAATCCCAGCTCTTTGAGAGGCCAAGGTGGGCGGATCACAAGGTCAAGAGATCTAGACCACCCTGGCCAACATGGTGAAACCCCGTCTCTACTAAAAATACAAAAATTAGCGGGGAGCGGTGGCACGCACCTGTGGTCCCAGCTACTCAGGAGGCTGAGGCGGAAGAATAGCTTGAACCCAGGAGGCAGAGGTTGCAGTGAGCCGAGATTGTGCCATTGCACTCCAGCGTGGCTACAGAGCAAGATCTCTATCTCAAAAAAAAAAAAAGCATATCTAATAAATACTCTAAGAAAAGGAACAATATATCTAGTGCATGGGTAATACTTTTCAAACATCTGAAGTGCTGGTGTTTGCCTAGACATGTTATAATTACCTTGCTATTAGAAAGCAGGGTAATGAATGAATAGAGATTGCTTAGCAATCTGCGATGTGTGCTCAAGGAGCAGGCCTCTGGCACTGCAGCAGGCTGCTGGGCACAGAGCGTGGGGTGAAACCTCATGGCGTGCCCCTGTCACAGGCACGCGCTGGGAGGAGAAGTTCTGGATTTCGAAGTGTGGTTGTGGAGAATCTTTTCAATGTTTCTTCAAGATGCTAATAATCAAGATTAATCTTTAGTGGTTAATGGATTCCTGACTGAAGAGAAGGCACTGGATTGTACAATCTCTGAAGGGTTCTCACATTTAAATGAGTTCCATATTAGAGGCTAGACAACATCAAAGGGTCAATTACTGTGCTGTCCCATATGTCTTGTCCCAAGTCACTATAGATATTTAACTTCTGATGGTCTTATTTTCTTCTGATTATGGGCTGAAAGACGTTACACCTTTAATATTGGAGATCAGGTCAGGAAGAAAAATACTGAGGCTAGGATTAGAGTTTGGGGTAGGAATATGAGATGGATTGATTCTTAAATATATAAGTCTAGGATTCTAGCCAAGAGATGGTCAGAATTTGAATGGTCAATTTAATGGAAGAATAAACCATAAAGGACAGATACATTGAAAAAAAGAATTGGCAAGATTGAGTAATAGTCTGAATGGGTGGGCTGAAAGATAAGTAGCTTTTTAGTAATTGTTTTACCAAGAGGTACATTTTATTGAGATTAATAAATATAACCAGCCTAAGAGTCAGCTTCAGAGTGTAGACTTCAGATTCACATTGCTTTGGTTCAAATCCTGGATTCACAAGCTACTCGGGATTGGGCAAGTTACTTAACCCCCCTCAGCCTTAATTTCTGCATCTAAGAAATACATAGGTTGATGGTGAGGATTAAGGGAGTCAACACATGTAAAATGCTTACAATAGGGCCTGACATGTGGTAACTCAATACACGTTAGTTATTATGATGATGATACTGTTGGATTCAGAAGAATGAAAAGCTTGTCATCAATTATTTTGAAGTTTAGAGAAAACAATCATGTAAACCATGCTAAACTTGTCTTTCATCTCACAATATAATGAGAGAGACAGACACATCTACTCAAACCTCTTATAAGGCACAATATCCTGTAGGCCACAACAGATATTCTTGGAGCATGGGGAATATTGTGATCATTGATTGTTTGTCTCTTTAACATCCATTTTCCCCTGCTTCCTAGAAAAATACTTAGATTTTTTTCGAGGAATAGTTTCTTTTCTATTTTAATTATGTAGTTTTGCTGTTATTGAGCCTATTCTTAATTGCAAAGGTAAACTCTGATTGACATAGCCTATCAGATCCTTCCTGCCTCTGGAAATTGGTTTAGAGATAAGGCAATGAGATGTAAGATGTGCTTAGGTCAAAGGATCTTCCCCTTTATTGCTCAAGAGACACTGTCTTTCTGTGGACAGTGTGGAGTGAGAATGTGCAGCCATTTTTTTTTTCTATTATGAGGACAGCCTGAAAGCAGAATTGAGAAAATCACAAAGAAAAATAGGAGGATGACGCAATGAGACTCTGGACAAAAGTGTTTGAAGCCAGCCCATAACTTACAGCAACATGATCCTACACATTCAAGCTAAAGTGAGTTGGTTTTCCTGTTGCTTACAACTTAAGGAATCCTGACTCTTGCAGGCATAGAAAGAGTAAGTCGGAGAGGGTGAGGGTGAGGAGTAGGGATTCCAGAGACTTCTTGGGGCCTCATTTTAAAGAGGGGCCAACGGCATATGGGCAGATATTGGAATAAAGCACATTCAAGGCAAAGAGAATGCAGTGAGCAAGAGACAAAAATGTATAAAGCATCTTCTGGAGGTAGCTAGTGAAATCTAGAAGGTTGAACTAAGAGTGTGTCCATGGTATACTGGGAGGTAAGTTCTATAAATAGGAAGCAACAAAGAACAACACCTTTAAACACAAGGCTTAGAATTTGGGGCTTTGTGCTGTGTAAATGGTCAACTGTCCAAGGTGAGGGACAGATGAACTTTGTGTTTTAGGAAGATAACTTTGGCAGTGGAGTGATGAATGGACTGGGATATTCAAAGAAAAAGGCAAACTGGTCATGAGTCAAGGCAGTTTGATGAATGAAAATAGGAGATGGAGATGAGAGAAGTAAAGAGTGTAAATTAAAATTAGATTTGAGAGGAAAGGAAAAGGCAGGGGAATACCATGGTTCCGTGGAATGAAATATAAGCATTTAGAGGGACTTTGAGCTTGAGAAGGCTGAAGGAGGCAGGGTAGGTGTAAAGAGACAAAAAGTTCGGTTTTGGGCACTTTGAATTTAAGAAATGGGTGGAGCCGGGCGCAGTGGCTCAAGCCTGTAATCCCAGCACTTCGGGAGGCTGAGGTGGGTGGATCACGAGGTCAAGAGATCGAGACCATCCTGGTCAACATGGTGAAACCCCGTCTCTACTAAAAATACAAAAAATTAGCTGGGCACGGTGGTGTGTGCCTGTAATCCCAGCTACCCAGGAGGCTGAGGCAGGAGAATTGCCTGAACCCAGGAGGCGGAGGTTGCAGTGAGCCGAGATCACGCCATTGCACTCCAGCCTGGGTAACAAGAGCGAAACTCTGTCTCAAAAAAAAAAAAAAAAAGAAAGAAAGAAAGAAATGGGTGGAACATACACAGAGATGTCCAGGAAGAATTAGAGATTAGAGGCTGGAGCTAGGGTAGAAAATCAGAGTTGGGAGAGACAGATCCAAGATGGCTGATTGCTAGCACCTTGGGATCGTAGCTCCCAGTGAAAGCGCAGAGAACGAGAGGATGCCACACTTTCAGACGAATTTTTGTTGCTCACGGACTAAGAGATTCCCAGCGGAGGAGCCCCACGGGTCGCCAGGGCGACTCTTGTGGCCGGCGCGGCGGTTTTGCAGGTGCCTCAGCGCGGCAGCTCTTGATGCAGAGTCTGGAGACTCCCAGGCAGAAAAGCACCATCAATCTTAACACTGCTGTTTTGGCCAGTGCAGTGGATTGCTCAGATTTCAGCGCTGGGAATTAACAAGTTGGACGTCTGCTCAGAGACCTAGTTAGAAAGTTGGTAATTACAAAGATGACAGAGGGATAAATATATAATGAAGCGAAGAAACCAGCCTAAAAAGGCAGAGAATACTCAAAATCAGAATGCCTCTCCCTCTACAGGGGATCACAGTTCTTCATCAGCAACGGAACAAGGCTTAATGGAGAATGAGTGTGTTCCATTATCAGAAGCAGGTTTGAAAAGGTGGGTGAGAAGAAACTCTGGGAATTAAAAGAACTTGTTCTAACCCAATGCAAAGAAACTAAGAACCTTGAAAAAAGGTTTGACAAAATGCTAACGAGAATGGACAATTTAGAGAGGAATATAAGTGAATTGATGGAGCTGAAAAACACAACACGAGAACTTTGCGAAGTATGCACAAGTTTAAACAGTCGAATTGATCAAGCAGAAGAAAGGATATCAGATCTCGAGGAACAGCTTAGTGAAACAGAACGAGAAGACAAGATTGGAGAAAAAAGGATAAAAAGGAATGAGCAAAGTCTCCAGGAAATATGGGACTATGTGAAAAGACCTAATTTACGTTTGATAGGTGTACCTGAATGTGACGAAGAGAATGAATCCAAGTTGGAAAATACTCTTCAGGATATCATTCAGGAAAACTTTCCCAACTTAGCAAGGCAGGGTAATATTCAACTCCAGGTAATACAGAGAACACCACAAAGATATTCTTCAAGAAGACCAACCCCAAGGCACATAATCGCCAGATTTATTAGGGTTGAAATGAAGGAGAAAATATTAAGGGCAGCCAGAGAGAAAGGTCAGGTTACCCATAAAGGGAAACCTATCAGACTTACAGCAGATCTCTCAGCAGAAACCCTACAAGCTAGAAAAGAGTGGGGACCAATATTTAACATTCTTAAAGAAAAGAACTTTCAACCCAGAATTTCATATCCAGCCAAACTAAGCCTTATAAATGAAGGAAAAATTAAATCTTTTGCAAACAAACAAGTACTTAGAGAGTTCACCACCACCAGGCCTGCTTTACAAGAGCTTCTGAAAGAAGCACTATACATATAAAGGAACAACCACTATCAGCCTTTCCAAAAATATATCAAAAAGCAAAGAGCATCAACACAATAAAAAATTTACATCAACTAATGGACAAAACAGCCAGCTAGCATCAAATGGCAGTGTTAAACTCATATATATTCAAATTGGATAAAAAGCCAAAACCCATTGTTATGCTGCATCCAGACCCATCTCACATGCAAGGATACACAAAGACTCAAAACAAAGAGAAGGAGGAAGATTTACCAACCAAACAGAGAGTAAAAATAAACAAATAAATAGAAAGCAGGAGATGCAATTCTTGCCTCTGATAAAATAGACTTTAAAGCAACAAAGATCAAAAGAGGCAAAGAAGGACATTACATAATGGCAAAAGGATCAATGTAACAAGAAGAGCTAATGATTCTATAGATCAACGAAACAGAAAATTAACAAGGACATCCAAGACTTGAACTCAGACCTGGAACAAGTAAACTTAATAAACATTTATAGAACTCGCCACTTCAAATACACAAAACATACATTACCACCTTATACCTATTCCAAAAGTGACTACATAATTGTAAGTAAATCACTCCTCAGTAATCGCATAGCATTTCACAGATTTAAATGAAATATTGGTTGGCTGCTTGTTTGTTATTTTCTTCCCTTATTCCTTTCTGTCGACATTAAGTATAATTATTGGTATAAAAGAGGTTTTCAATACCCATTACTAAACTGCATTCTAGCCTGGGCAAGAAAGCAATATTCCCATTGTCTCTCTCTTTTTCTCTTCCTTTTTCTTCCTCTTCTTTATTCTTTTTTTCTTCAAAAAAAAAAAAAAACCTACAAAGGAAGACGCAGATGTCCTTGCCCTTGATGTTAAGCCTAGTGACAACAGCAGCAGTGTCTTAGCATGGGTCACTATTCATGTGATGCATAGCCACTTGGCTGTCCTAGGCCAGGTGTCACATCTGCTCTTGGGGTAGGACCTGAAGATGCTCAGAGGTGCAGGAAAGCTGCTCAGGGCATAGGGGCACAGATGAAAAAAAAAAAAAAACAAAATCAGAGTTGGAGAGCACAATTTTTCAAGTTTTATCCATAAGGAAGATAGTCAAAGGCACAAAAAGAAATAAAATCCCTAAGAAAGTCATGGAAGAGTACAAGGGATGGTGACCAAGAATGGATTTGGAGATCCCTACGTTTAGGGTTGAGCAAAGGAATGTCAGTCAGCGAAGGACATTGGCTGGTAGGTAGGAGTGTACCTATGAGTGTTTCGAGCTTCAGCAAAGACAGAGGTTCAAGAAAAGGGTGGACAATGGGACGGCTGTTGTGGAGATGCTGGCAGAGTCAAGACGAAGAAGTTATTGCATCTGAGGAGAGAAGGTGAGGGACGGCCTTTTATCTTTCAAGAACTTGTCTGAAGGAAAGGTCAAAGTACCAGACTACTTCAGGGAAGCAAAGTACCAGACTACTAAAGCTCGCTTTAGGCAGCAGCAAGCTCAACTTTTCTTAGGATAAGGAAATACAAGCATTTTTGCATATATCCAAAGACCATTTTAATGATGAATATTTTTGATGTGGTGCTTTGTTACTAGAATCATTTTCTCCACAGCTGGATCTTCTATTTATATTATGTGATCAGATGCATGAAATGACTCCCTTACAGCCTTTCATCTGCCTATAATCAGCCTGACCAATTTTTGGATGATTATCAATTAGATCTAAAGCTGTATTTTTCATTTTATTTTAAAATTTCTCTTTGTGAGCCATTCGTTGGTGAGTTTTTTTATTATTATTATGTGGAGCAAGGCAGTGATATATTAGAAATGAACGTTCAGAAACACTGCTCAAAGAAAAAAAATTTATTTGTGCTTCCAGGGACTATTCACCAATGTTTTGGAAACTCTGGAGACTAAATTTATATACAAAAAACATAAAACTTTTCTGCTGTCATTGACTTGCTATCAACACTGATGAAGTAGTATTACTGGGAAACATTATCTTTAGTCTATAAAAATGTGAACAGTATTACAAACTAATACAACTAACCTGGAAGTGTATACATTCTTCTTGTAAGGGAATGGTAATCTTTAGCACTCCTCTGGGAATCAAAAGTATTTTTTTGCACTGCCAATGACACAGATGCAACATTTCAATCACGTGTTTTGTGTATAGTACGTACAAATTTTATTGATGCTTTATTTCTTTTTCTTCATTGTACTTAAAATCAAAAATAAAAATCTTCAGTCCCCACTGCTTAATAAATTAAGAACTAACTCTTTCACTCTGTTGTGTCTATGTTGACATTGTATTGTTCCATTTATTCCCACAGGTTGCTCTCTGTAAAGACAAAGGCATTCGTGAAGGATACCCGAGAGGCATGTGATTCTGGAGAGAAAAAAAAAGAAGGAACAAAGAGCAGCAGAAATGGAAATGACAAAAATAACTTGGGCATCATTAATGTGCTGAGAGGTGAGTATGCAGAGGGACTGTATTAGGCCCTGGGAATACAAAATCAACGTGACCTACTCCCTGATTTGAGGAAGAAACATTTGCACAAATGTGTGATTATGTTATCAGATGTGCATAAGTGCTATGTGTATACAAGAAAAGGAAAATAATTTCCTAGTTCTGTGAATAACAAAATAGTCCACATTAATTTGTCAACAATAAAGTCTAAATTCAGTATAACTGGGTGTATTTATTAAATGGATGACTATTATCTAAATGTGGATTTAAGAATAGTCATATAAAGTACATTTTATATAGCTAGTACATATAATATTAACCCCAAAGTATCTTTATAATAGTTTTATTTAATTAGACCTACCACAATAAGTTTATAGTATGCAAAATGGATTTTATTAATAGGCATCATCATCATGTCCTTAACCAGTTTTATTAGACCTTAACAACCATCCTTCCAAACTTAACTATTTGCTCAGGTAATATTTATCTTTGCCTATTTCTCCTAGGAGGGTCTGAATTGAAGAAGATAGCTGAATAAAAAACAAAACATATCACTTGGGACAGGTATTTACACTGGGTTTGGAAGGAGGTCCAGGAGGACAAATGGCAAAAATTCATGGCAGAAAAAAAATGCCCCAAATACGCAAGTGATAATTTGTATAGAAGCAACTACTTTTTTTTCTTCTGGAGAAGATCTGTAGTTTGGGGTTGGGTGGAAGGTGGATATCCAATCAATGTGGCTGGGATTCTGCAGGTGGGGAGGGCAAGATCTAATTACCTGCTTTACATTCTTCCATGGTCAGCCATCTCAGAGTGCCTCTTCTAAGTCACTCAGCCTTTCTTAGGAAAATGGAAGCCATTGTTATGGAGAGGCAGAGGAAGTCAGTGGCATCAATTCACTCATGCCTTGAATGAGATTAGTCCTCAGAAAAACAAAAAAAACAAAAACAAAAAGCATTTGTATGTGCTTGGAGGGCTCTGTTTTGGATGCTTAATACCTCTATGTGTTTAAATCCTGATACCACCACTTATAGTTATGGGACATTGGAAAAGTTACTTAAGCTTTCTAAACCTTATTTCCCCACCTCCCTTAAATGTGAATAATTAAAGTATCTTTTCTACTGAGTTATTATGAGCATTAAATAAAATAATCCAAGGTAAATGCCTGACACATAGTAAGTGCTCCAAAAATCTACCCCTTCTTTTATTATTGAAAAATGCAAAGAATGCCCTGCCTTTTTATCATGTTGCTAATTAATGATGAAAAAAGCTTCATTGATTATTTACAAAGCAATATAACAACTTTTTTTTGCAAGACTTTTAGGAAGGCAAAGGGCTATTTACTTAAATTAAGAATAAATATTTTTTCTCTTTGCTTATTTTCACAATATCAAGGAAAAGACAATGGAAAAGTTAGTGTTATATTGGCCTGGGCAAAATGACTTTGGTTATAGTCATTTGAAACAGATTTTTTTTTTTTTAAATTATGGAAACTTTCAAACACGTAAAAGTAGACAGAATAGTCAAATGAATCTTTAAATACCCACTGTTCAACTTCCACAGTTATTAACCTTTGACCAATCTTCATATTACTTGTTAAGACATGGAGTCCAAAATACTGTTGGTAATGTAACCAAATTTGGACATCATGGAGGGTAATTTATGCAGTGTGCTTTGAATATGAACAATGTATATTCTGTATGTACAAGCCCAAAAAAGTAACTGGAGACAAGAAGTGCTTAAAGATTAAATTAAATTTGTCTTGGGGAGGCTGTTTCAATGATCCCTCATTTAAGCTCATCTTGCCATTATTTTCACCATTGTAACCCCAGTTCCTGGTACAGCGTCTCGAATGTAGTAGGTGCTCAAAAACTGTTGTTGAATGAATTAGACTTCTTTGCAGTTTAGATCTCAGCAGCACAAAGAAGGCCATGCATTGTAAAATAACTAACCTTTGCAGAATGTTTCTTAATGTGTATCTGGTACTTACTATGTCCAAGATCTTGTGCTTACTAGTTGTTGGGGCTTATTCCAAGTGCCTTACATGCAGTAACTCCTTTAATTTTTGATGGAACTCTATGAAGAAGGTATTGTTATAATTTTTTTTGTGTTTCATAGTTAAGTTACTAGTAAGTCGGTCAAGATCACACACATAGTAAGTGGTAGATACGGGAATAAAATCCAGGCAGTGGCCCCAGAGTCTGTGCACTTAGCTACTACTCTGCTGTTCTCTAGTGAATATATCTTAATAGCATCTGTGGAACACTCAACACGTTTGGGGCACTTTTGCTAGGTGGTTGCCATACTGCTGGGTTAACTCACAGAAGTCACTCCTTTGCAATGCCAGATGATGAGAGGTTGCTGCACATGGAACAAACTAACTTTCTTTCTTTTTTCTTTCTTTCTTTCTTTTTCTTTCTCTCTCTTTCTTTCTTTTAAATAGACTTTGGCATTTTTTTGTGAACCTAAGTTACTTCTAAGTGCTGTGTGGGAGGGAATGTGGTAGACTGATTTCATTGAGACCCTGCCAAATTCTGGCCTTGCAGCCATCAAAGACGCATCATTTCCTCCAAGACTTCTAAAGAGGGCTATTACCGTGGGCCTGCAGGTTCTGGTTTGCGTTCTGAGGAGACACTATCTTCCTAAATGAGACATGGAAGAGGAAGTGTCATGAATTGTAAATAAGGCTGAGAGGGAGTTGTTTGGTGATGGAGATGGAGAAAAACTGCCTTCTCCAAACCGGGTTCCATCTCCCACCCCTTTGTCCAACTCTGCCAGAATCTATCCTGTTTTATTTGCTAAGTTTACCGGCAGGAAGAGAGGACTTTCTTTAAAGATTCTCTCCCCTCCCCAAATAAATACCTCCCAGATAAATATGAGTACATTTATACAGTGGAGCACCATGCCAACATTGAAAAGATGGAAGGATGGAGCTTTGTTCACAACCAGCTTGGGCAACGTTGTGAGACCCTGCCTCTATAAAAATGAATGAATGAATGAGTAAATAATGGAGCTTTAAAGGCTGATGTAGAATGAATCTCCAATGTATATTATAAAGTGAAGACTGGGCAGGGTGGCTCATGCCTGTAATCCCAGTAGTTTGGGAGACTGAGGCAGGAGAATGGATTGAGTCCAGGAGTTGAAGACCAGCTTGGTCAAGATAGTGAGACCTTGTCTCAAATGAATAAATCAGATTTAAAGAGGAAAAAAGCCAAGGCTCAAACAGCATTGATACTAAGCAACTGTGGAAAGAGGAGGGTGTTATCTCTACATACTTGCGTTTAAGAATCTGCTTGGAAAAAAAAAAAAGGAAACGTAAAAATGCCTCTGCCAAAAGAAACTCTTTTCACTCTAAACCTTTTTGTGCTTTTCCAAAATATTTTTTGCCATACCTATTCATTACTTTTCAGACAGTGTTAAAATATTTCAACTGTCAGCCTGGCAAAGTAGAAGTGTGAATATAGTAGATATTTAAAAACAGATGAAGATAAGCAACAGGCTACATTAATTGTATACAATCAATCTAGTTTGAATTAGGTGTAGAGATAATAATTCTGTGTGTCTGTCTTGGTGAAGGATGGTTCTTTAGGTTGTCATTAAAAAGTACCCCTGGGAGGTAGGAGACATAGAGATCTGGAAGATTCATATTTAATGAAGTTAGGGGACATTTGATGACACTCCCCAGGTGTGGGGAGATATGCACAGAAAACAAGAAGGAGTGAATTTGGTCAGGAAGGAATTGGAGTTCCCCTCCAAACAGCTGCCTTAAATTAAATTTTGTCTTGGGTGAGACTGCCACAAGAAGTCCACACACGTGGAGACAATGTTGCAGTTTGGTCACAGAGTGTCCTAGCTGCTTTTGCTTCACTGCTCCTCCACTGAAGCTTGCGGGCAGCTGGCCTCCCCCTGGGCCTAAGGCTATCTTAGCTGGAAGCCCTGCTCTGAAAAGGGGCCTGGCCAAAATTTCACTAGGGCTCTTCATTGGGGAGCACGATGGACAAAAGCCCTCTCTCACGGAGAGCCTCAGGCCAGGGACAGGCTCTGTATACCTCCAGTTCCCTGGAGCCCTGCTACGGTTTTCTGGAGAGAGCCAGGCAGGGGTCCCAAATGTAAATGCCTTCTTGGGGCTAGGCAGGTAACTTCAAAATATTTAGAGCCGCCAAATATTGTGGGAAATAGCAGGAATGTTGGCGAACTGGGCGAGTGCGTTTTCTGATTAAGAACAACCAGATTCAGCTTTTTAAACTACAATTACGCTGGCCAAACAAAACACCCTAAAACAAACACTCTAATACAAAAAGCAAAACTGCTGGCTGGAGTCGCTGCCAGTTTGCGACCCAGCATACTTGGCTCAGTATCCGCTTCTCCCTCGTGGCTCCAAACTGCAGCAGATTCTCGGCCACTTCAGACGCTCGCGATGGCGAAGAGGGTCCTGCACTTTGACGCGCCTGGTGAGGGCGCGGTGTCCCTCGCTGCGGTCCCGGTGATGCTCCCCAAATCTCGGGGGCTAGCAAGCGATTGAACCCTGGAGTGGCTCAGCGCCCGTTACCGACTACTTTTTATTTACACCAGAAACAAAGTTGTTGCTCCGAGATGTTCTCTCCTGGGAGACTCCGGGCCCGGCGCAGTCCCCGGAGTGAGGGGAACTGCGGAGATGTAAATGGGCTTGGGGAGCTCTAGATCCCCGCTGGGTACCCGGGTGAGAGGCGGGGCTGGCCGCAGGGGAGAGCCCCTCCCCCGCCCGGCCCCGCCCCGCATGGCCCCGCCCCCGCACTCTAGAGTTTCGGCTCCAGCTCCCACTCGGCACTGAGTCCCGGGACCCGGGGAGAGCAGGCGGTGTGTGGTCGCTGCGTTTCCTCTACCCGCGCCGGGCATCACTTGTGCGCTGCAAAAGCCAGTCTGGCAGCCGGATACCCTCTCCTACTGGCTGGCACCCGCAGACGCCCCTACAGCCGCGGTCGGCGCCGGGGCTCCCTCGCCCTGTGCGTTCCGGGGTCCTGCGCTGCGCGGTGCCCTGCGCTGCGCGGTGCCGCGCGTTCCACCTCCGCGCCTCCTTCTCTAGACAGGCGCTGGGAGAAAGAACCGGTGCCCGAGTTCTGGGCATTTCGCCCGGCTCTAGGTGCAGGATGGACAGGAAGGTGCTGCTGGCCATCGCCCTGTGGCTCTGCGTGGAGACCCGGGCCGCCTCTGTGGGTAAGGAGCCCACTCCCGAGGAGGAAGGTGGACAGGTCGGGTGCGGGCGGAGAGGATCTGGAAGCCCGAACTAACTCGGAATCATAGAGTTGGAGAGTTGGACGGGACTTGACACTTTGCGATCTTTCATTTACCAGTGGGGGAACTGAGGCTCAGAGACTGGCCTAAGATTACCCAGGGAGTCTGTGGTCGCCTGTGCTCTAGCCCAGTTCCTCTTCCAGGACTCTGGTCTCCGACTGGGACCTCGGCTGGAGCGCGTCTTGAGATGCTGACACACCCTCGGGTTGTCGGGAGGCAGGGGTGGGAAGGCGCCCGGGACTGGCAGGCAGGAGGTGCCTCCGCTGGCGAGAACAGGCGGTGAAAAGTTGTCTGGCTGCACGCAACATCCTAGTCCGGGCCCGGGGAAGGTAACCTTGCAGGGACCTCAAGCCGGGTCTCCCAGATCGCACCGTACACTCGGTTCTGCCTCTTTGCGAGTAGGGCTGAGACCCGACTCGCTGTTGTCTTCATGCCTGAACACACACGCACACCCGCTGTGTGAAGTGGGATCTGGTGAGGAGAGAAAATTTTGTCCTTCCTTGGTGCAGGACACCGCTCTTCTTGCAGAGAGAAGAAGGGGGAAATAGGGACTTGTCCTGAGGGCTGAGACAGCTTCTCTAAATGTCTCCAAGTAACAAGTCAACTGTCCTGCGTAAAGCATTGCACATCTTTCAGAGCGCTATAGTCCTTGAAGTAAGAAGCTCAAGCTCTGAAAACCTTTCCCGAGAGACTTGGTACCTAGTTTTAGCGCCATTCCTTCCTCTCCCTGCCACCTAAAATTTCTGTCTCTTTCAATTAGGAACACGCAGGCTCTTGGTGCAATAGCTGTCTGTCTTGTCTTCCTCAGTTCCCTTTCTCTCCTCATCCCATAGATAATTATTTCTTTTCTGCAGCCAGTTTGCTGATTTCCAGATTTCCACTCTTTGCAGGGCGGGAAAGGGGAAAAAGGGTCACAGAAAGAAAAAAAAAGTCAAATAATTCAGGGAAAAAAATTCTTATTTCCAAAGACATGTCTTAAGAGACACTCCCACCCACATACAGTACGAAGATCATCTGTCCAGAGTTATTGAATTTTCTTTATAATGACTTGGTTCATAGGGTCCAGTTCCACCATGGACACTCATTTGTCCCTGACAAATCCTCTTTCTCTCCCTTTATGGGAAGAGAGTGAAGGTCTGGAACATGTGGTTGCTCTGTATTCCACAAACAAGTGAGTTGCTTTTAAGCCTGGGGTGTTTCCTAGCGCAGTAGTAACGGCACTGGGGTTGCCTTGAATATAATGGTGAACTTGCCCTTTTGGAGTGCATTACTTGCTTAATTGGATTGGGCTTTAATTGGTGCCATCAAATTCTAGAGACAGAGGCACTGTTGTTTTTCCTTCCCGTCTTTGAGCTGGAAGGGTAACAGTGCACAAATTAATTAATATTGGTTATGGGATTTGAACATAGAAGGGCTTTTTATTGAGTAGTAGCATATGTACCTCTTACAGTTATTTCTTTAGAACTTTCTGAAGAGTCCAGCTCAAGCTTGCCAATGAAAACTAATGAAGTTTAATGGAGGAAAAAAAAAAAACCCAGTGTTGGTCTACAGATATGAATTTGAAGTTATTGAGAGCCTTGTTGAATAGATTTTTGTTGTAGATGTGTCTCTAGAATAAAACATGATATACAATTCACACTACAAGCCAAATGAGAAAGAGCCCGTTATTTGGCCACATTCTTATAAGAAAAAAAATGGCAGTAAAAATGACTCTCAATACGCTATGAGAGTCATTTTAGAATAGTTTGGCATTCTAGAATAGTTTGGTATTATCTCAGCTTCCTATGAATGAAGGACATACCTTTTCTTTTCTTTTCTTTTTTGAGACAGAGTCTCGTTCTGTCACCCAGGCTGGAGTGCAGTGGCATGATCTCAGCTCACTGCAACGTCCACCTCCCGGGTTCAAGCAATTCTCCTGCCTCAGCCTCCCAAGTAGCTGGGACTACAGGCACGCGCCACTACGCCCAGCTAATTTTTGTATTTTAATAGAGATGGGGTTTCACCATGTTGGCCAGGATGGTCTCAATCTCTTGACCTTGTGATCTACCCTCCTCAGCCTCCCAAAGTGCTGGGATTATAGGCGTGAGCCACTGCGCCTGGCCACCTTTTCTTTTTAAAAATATTTGTTACTTAGGAAAGTGTGTCTAGAATGTGATCTGTGGCAGTGAATTATGAGGAACCTTCAGGAGTTTCTCATTTTGGTAGCAGAGTGGGCATAGCTTACTGAGAGTCATTTTTACTGCCTTTTTTTTTTTTTTCTTACAAGAATGTGGCCAAATAATGGACTCTTTCTCATTTGGATTGTAGTGTGAATTGTATATCATGTTTTCAGCTTCTTTCTCAACCTTGTGTTCCCCAGTCAAGTTTGAAATCTGTGTTATCCAAATGAATTGTTTTTATTTTCCTTTTCTTAAACAAAGTGGGACTCCATTACTGGAAAGTTTCTGTTTTGCTTTTAAGCATTTTGGTTTTTTGTTTGCCTGTTTTGGGGTGCAGTTACTTCTTTCATATTAAAAAGCACTGTGCAGGCCGGGTGCAGTGGCTCATTGCTGTAATCCCAGCACTTAGGGAGGCAGAGGAGGGAGGAACGCTTGAGCCCTGGAGTTCAAGAAGTGCCAGGGCAACATAGCGAAAACCCGTTTTCTATTTTAAACATAAATATAACCCCCCTTCCACACACAAAGTACTATGCAAATTAACTAAACATCACCACCCAGACCAGCAGCTGTCCAAGAGTGGCCCAGTGGCAGGGTAACTTGAAATGCTTGTTGAAATGCTTGTTAAAATGCATCTAAAGTCTAAACGATCTAAAAGTCTCTAGATCTCAAAAGCTCTAAAGTCTTAAGAACAAAACTGCCCCAAATGTAAGTCAGTGCCAATGCCAGTTAATTTCTGAGATATATTGATATCACTTAGTTTCCAGTTTTTAGAAAACCATGTTATTGATCAACAATCTGTGGTTATGTCAGCACCCTAGTTTGCACATCTGTGCAGGTGTGTGAGAACACGTGCAGTCACTTGTTCATTCTGCCTACAGTTGTTCACATTGGGGTCCACAGATCCAACGCCTTGGATGTTTGCACTGGATATTTACTTATACTCTATTTATACCATCTCATACCTCCTTCTATTTGTTCATACTCTCTTATTTGCCCGACAAGGTCAATGCCATTTTAGGCCTAGAAAGTCAGTTTTTCTTAGTTGACGTAACTTAGAAAGCTTGGGTGCCTGCCCAGCATCAATTACTTTTTTCAAGGTCTTAATATGTGTTAAGGCCCTAGCATAGTGGACAGTTATTCTTTCTCTCATGCTTTTTCAACATGTCATAGCTCTTCACATTTAGTTCACAGAGAATTAAATCATCTTGCTGTAGAGTGACATGTTGAGGAATCTATGCCCCACTTCTTTTCTCGTTCTTACCGTTTTAGGTAAAGACAAGTTTCTTATGTCTGAAATTTGGTGTCAGGATGAGCTCAGAGCTTTGATGAATAAGTTCAGATCTCCCAATGCTAATTCATTAGCATTACACTTAAAAATTTCATACACTTTTTTAAAAAAGGGTAATGCTAATGAATTACAATAGAGAGAAAAGTATATTAATTTGCATGTATGTATGAAATTGGGGAAATTTCACACATGCAGAAAAGTATATTAATATGCATGGCTGGGTGTGGTGGCTCACACCTGTAATCCCAGCATTTTGGGAGGCTGAGGCAAGTGGATCACGAGGTCAGGAGATCGAGACCATCCTGGCTAATACAGTGAAACTCCATCTCTGCTAAAAATACAAAAAATCAACCAGGCGTGGTGGCAGGCGCCTGTCATCCCAGCTACTCTGGAGGCTGAGGCAGGAGAATCTCTTGAACCTGGGAGGCAGAGGTTACAGTGAGCTGAGATGGCGCCACTGCACTCCAGCCTGGCAACAGAGCGAGACTCCGTTTCAAAAAAATATACATGTATGTGTGGAACTGGGGAGTGTTTTCTGTTCCTCAATTCCTCTCCCTTGCTTTTAATGTACAGTCTTTATAAGCTTATTTCAGCTGTGGCAATTTGGTCACCAGAGGAAGCACACTAGAAAATCGATAAAGGAAAATGAGACAAGGTCATAGATTCTTTCACTCCCTTCAAGGTACATAGATGAACTGTATAGAAATCCCTCTAAGTGGGATTCATTAATCAGCAGTTTAGTCAAATGTGTACATCCTACGTTTTATAAGAAATGTCAGTGTGTCCTTTCCCAAGTGAATGAGATCATCAGATGAAGGTTCATTTGGATTCAATGTCCCATATCCTTTTGTAAGACCTTGAAGTTGGCAACGCAGGAAAACAGGAACTCCACCCTAGCTCCATGAATTGCAGAACTGTTGTGTTGGTTTATGACCATCTGCCCATTCTTCCTGTTATGACACAGCTTGTGAACTTTTACTGAGAATGGTGAAAAGTAAATTCCCAGTTTTATACAATGAATTGCTGAGGAGGCCTTTTAAAGTATGGAGTATGCATTGTTGATGGAAGGTGTTTCCTATGAGGTCTAACTCAGTGGCAACTACATTCATTTGTTTAATTTGTTTCTAGGTTTGCCTAGTGTTTCTCTTGATCTGCCCAGCCTCAGCATACAAAAAGACATACTTACAATTAAGGCTAATACAACTCTTCAAATTACTTGCAGGTAAGGATCCATTCTAGATCTAGATTTCCTGTGTTAAGTAACTCATTGTTTGTTGAGCTAAAATAATTTCCAGTAGAGCAGAATTGTAATAGAGCTTGTAGTAATTGTTCATAAGTGGTGAGGTTTCTAAGAAGTGATGTAATAATGAAAAATGAGAAGCATCTTCTCTCAAAAATTCTGTACAATTTTATGGTGTTTTTTATACTATTCTCTGCCTACATGCGTACACACACACACACACATGCATACACACGAATACACACACATGCCAATAACCAGTATAGCCACCTGGCACATAGAAGACATATACTCAATAAATATGAATGAATAAGTGAAGTTGAGGGCTATTCCCTTAATACTCCAGATATACATTTAAGCAATAGAGTTGAAGAAATTTGGGACCATATTTATTATGCTCAGTATGACTCTTGGACATCTTATTAGCCCTTTCCAAAAACTTTACTTTATAATACAATTATTACTATAATTTTACTATTTAGGCACTAATATTTAATAGCAATTTAATATTTAGCCAGTAATATTACTGAGTGCATAAACTGCATAAATAATGGACTTCTGGCTCTGCCTTGATATTCTGGAATGCCTCTTTCTCCACTCGCAGGCAAGAAGTCATGCTATTGATTTTTGATAACTGGAGAAATAGACTTCTTTGTCAAGAATAAGATGTAAATTTTGCCTTCCAGCCCTTCCCCCAGAATGAAAGAAAGAAGACCCTTGAGTTTAATGTAGTGATCACACATGAAAGGCATGAAGGTGTCTTAGGACCTGTGTGTTTTTGGCAGAGGCTATGACAAGTGGAGATAATGTTGCCCTCCTGGAAGAGTGCTGGGGGTCCACAAAGGACCTTGGGTAGCTTATTGCCATTGCTTCATTCTTGATGAATACTAAGCATTCAACAGAATGACACAGATCTATTTTAGACTGCAGCATAAAGGATACTCTAGTCCCCTTACCCATACCCAGCCCTTCGGGAAAAACACAGTAGCAGGTGCTGTTTCTCCAGCTTTACTAGTTCAAGACACATTTCCCCCTAGATTTTCCTTTTACCAACCCTCGATGACAAGGCTTATTTGAAATCCCCAAGGATTCCACGATCCCTTTTGTAAACCCTGCATAAACATTTCTTATGTTCTGAAAAAAACCACGGAGTGTGTTAAAAGTAACTTGATTGATGTAGACAGAACTTCTTGGAAATTTCAAGTTCTTTGAATGAAAGGCCAATAATGTTACATTCTTCTTGGTGTTGACTATCTTCTTATCTTCCTTGGGGCCTTGTAGAGAAATGCTGCAGTACAAGCCATCTATGTTTTAATGCGAGCTCCTTACAAGGTCCGACGGAGTCTTAGTTCCACCTCCTTCCTTCCTAACCTCACTTCTTACTCCCCTTTGCCCTCTCTTACCTGGCTGCTCTGGCTTCCTGGCTCTTCCCTTAATACTCCAGATTTGCACCTGTCCCAGGGTCTTCACATGTGCTGCTTTTGCTCCTGTATTACGGTTCTTCGTGATGTTCATATGACTAGCTTCATCAAGACCACCTCCTGCAGAATTCTTTACCCTTTTCTTTGCATCTTCTATATTTTTCTCCATAGCACTAAACACCGTCTTTCATACAATCAGTTTTACTTATTCTTTAATTGCCTGTTTTCTCCAGTTAGACTGAGGTGCCATAAAGCATTGATGTTTGTCTGATTTGTTCACTGCTCTTTCTCCAGTCCTTGACATGTTTGGCAGGTAGTAGATGGTTAATAAATATTTGTTGAATGAAAGAATGTATTAATTAATAGAAAACTCGGGAATCTCTGTGACTTCTGAGTTGGTAACTTTTCATCATATGTCGATCCAACTTGTTGTTGGTAGAAAACTTTTTTTTTTTTTGAGATGGGGTTGCCCTGTTGCTCAGGCTGGAGTGCAGTGGCATGATTTTGGCTCACTGCAATGTTCACCTCCCTGGTTCATGTAGTTCTCATGCCTCAGCCTCCTGAGTAGCTGGGAATACAGGCATGCGCCACCATGCCCAGCTCATTTTTGTATTTATAGTAGAGACGGGGTTTCACCATGTTGGCCAGGCTGGTCTCCAGCTCCTGGCCTCAGGTGATCCGCTTGCCTAGGCCTCCCAAAGTGCTGGGATTACAGGCCTGAGCCACCATGCCTGGCCGGTAGAAGACTTTATGTCTGGTGAAGAGTTTATTTAAGTTTGAGAACCAAAGTTTCTCTTTTCTTAGAAATAGCCTCATAGTCTGGCACTTGACTTTAATACCTCCCTGAAATTAATTTTTCAGGGGACAGAGGGACTTGGACTGGCTTTGGCCCAATAATCACAGCAGCACGGAGGAAAGGGTGGAGGTGACTGAATGCAGTGATGGCCTCTTCTGTAAGACACTCACAATTCCAAAAGTGATCGGAAATGACACTGGAGCCTACAAGTGCTTCTACCGGGAAACTGACTTGGCCTCGGTCATTTATGTCTATGTTCAAGGTAAGTGGTGAAATAAAATTAAGTTCCCACGTCTCTTTACCAGTTATAAAAGACAATAGCCTCAAAGAAGAATTGAGTACAAGAAGGGGCTTGCTCTAAAGGCTGTTTGTCAAGTGGAATACACAAAATTCTTCTCTCTTGAGGCTTCCTCTGAGAAATAAGACTCATTGATTGATTCTAGAACTTGGGCTGTGTTACCTCTCTTCTGCCCAATTCGTTTGGGATTGATCTTTGTTTCCAAGGTAAATTCATGTTCACTATTGGCCACTGAGAGTTATAAAAGTCTTCTTATGTTTGAGAAGACAACCTAAAATTCTTGAAATTGAAGAAGATTTGGGGGTGAATTATGAAGAGATTTCTGTGGAGAGACAAGTTATCTACAGCAGAAGAAAAGATTTTCCCAAGAATTCATAGGAAAGCATTTTTGCCAAGGGCTCTGGAGTTTTTTTGCACATAGGAACTTTTTTTTTCTTACTAATACTTCATAAAAAACAATTTCCATACTCGTGCAAATAAAGACATTGCTTCAAAGAGTCTTTTGAGGACAATGTTTCTTTCCTTTGCTTGTTTAGTCTGAGATCTTGGATGATATACCATATTTTTCTAGGATTTGCAACTTGGGATTGATACCATGGAGGCTGATTTAACAACCACATAGTATAAAATAAATGTCACACATATTCAATATTTATAATGAGTTATGCATTCTTTGTGTTTCAAAAATCTTACACTATCTTTTTTTTTTTCTGTGAAAACCTGACTTAAATAATGAGATCCCTATGATATAAATTTGAGGAATGTAAAGGTTGCATCATAGTTTGCTTGGATGTACCAAGTATTTTTCTTTTCAGTGAAGACAAACAGACATTTTATGTATTCATGTATATGCCTCTTTACATCCCAGAGTATTTGAGACAGGTGAAGATGACCTAGATCTTTTTCCCAGAAGCAGCTTTTACAGGGCAAGAATTTCATCAGCTTTGGGAAACACACTTGCATATATCTGCTTACATCTCAGTAGTGTCACATATGGTTAGTGCAATGAAAAAGTGGAGACCACATCAAAATAACTTATGCCACTGGACTCATGATGTTTGAGAATTATTTTTGCCAAAGTAAGCACTGTCCAAGATAGAATGCTGTGCCCTCCTCCTCCCCTCTGCAGGATTTGAAAGAGACAAGGCTCAGATCTTGGAGAATTTCTGACTCCTTTTGATCTGGCAGTCTTGGGAGATGCAGCTCTGTCAGAAGAGTGCAAGGATTTCCTGCTTTTAGCCTGTCTGGAAATACTACAAGATGAACCTCCCCCATAATATCTCATTATTTACTTCTCCCTAAGTCAGGAAACTTGGAGACATGTGAAAATTCATTTCATGAATTTCAGTAAATATTTTATTTTGAGAGGATGGGTGGTTGTTTGGGTTTCTTTTGTTTATTTCCTTCTTTTGAGATACTGAAATAGAATTGATTTACTAAACAGGTTTAGTCTTACGTCAAAGGGTTAATTTAACTTCCAAAGGCTTGCTCTGTAAGCAAGTTATGTAATATTTCATAACATGTGGATGAAAGGTAGGCAATATTAAGAAGTAGCAATCCTTAGCACTGTTTACTGGTACACTGCCTGTCTTTGGGTATACCATTAAATTTTGCTTCCTGTCTAAGCCTAAAGTTCTAGGAGTTGGGCTGTCCAAGATTTTGGCCATGAAGTTAAACAATGGGAAAGGA
Source organism: Aotus nancymaae (assembly GCF_030222135.1). NCBI lineage: Eukaryota > Metazoa > Chordata > Mammalia > Primates > Aotidae > Aotus > Aotus nancymaae. The sequence goes on along the minus strand of NW_026988417.1, from coordinate 50,600,255 downwards.
AACACTAAAGTATTCTCTATGGATAGGTGTTTAATGTCCCCTCCGATCCCCACCTTACTTCCCTAGTCTTCTGACCCCATTCTCTTCAGCAATGGATGGAGCCAGGAAGTCAGCCCTGGCCTTATAAGATAATGGCTATGGCATGTGGTGGGCTAGATTGGCTGCTTTTCTGTGCTTTCCAGCTGGGAAGGAAATCAAACTTCTGCTGTTGCAGAGAATTAGCTGCCTTTGTCCCCCTGTGGTTTAATTAACTCTTTCTTCTCTTTGACTGACTGTTATGAAGCACTCTGAAAATGCTGGATCAGATGTGTTGGGCATAGCAATGTGAAATGTTATCTTTCTGAGACTTCAAGCATGACGCCACACCACATCGTCTCTATCTCTGGGAAATGGACAAGTTTTCCAGCAGTGTGTTAACATTGGATGAGTAATGTTTGAATGGCCTTAAAATCTTTTTTTTTTTTTTGAGATGGAGTTTTGCTCTTGTTGCTCAGGCTGAAGTGCAGTGGCACTATCTCGGCTTACTGCAACCTCCGCCTCCCAGGTTCAACTGATCTCCTGCCTCTGCCTCCAAAATAGCTGAGATGATAAGCATGTGCCACCATGCCCGGCTAGTTTTTTTTGGTATTTTTAGTAGAGATGGGGTTTTGCCATGTTGCCCAGGCTTGTCTCAAACACCTGACCTCAAATGATCTGCCTGCTTCAGCCTCCCAAAGTGTTGGGATTACAGGTGTGAGCCACTGCACCCGGCCAGAATCTCTTCAGTTTTCTGCTCAGTCTTTGGAATGGTAGCTTTTCAGATGTTTGTCATTGAAGATATCAATGACTGCTAGATGTTAAACGAAATGCAATCAGTATTAAACATGATTTTTAGAAAGAATCATATACCGAGTGTTCAGAATCTTAAAATGCTCACATAAGGTTATCTTGAATAACTGAATTCAAAATTGTTAGTTGTTTCCTGTTAATCTAAAGATCCTTTAGGATCCATTCATTTATTTTCATGGCATTTACATTATTTACCTAAAGAGAGAGCGTATGAGTTTTTTAAACATCAGTGAAACTTGTCAGTAAAGTGTATAGATTTAACTTTAAAGTTTAAAGTAAATATTATCCTTCATTTTGAAAAAAGTATAATGATTAATCTTTTAAAATGTGAAATTCATAAAAATATATTCTACTTGTCAATAAACCTTGTGAAAGGAGTCAATCTCAATTGAGAGTTATTTCAAAATTTTTATATACACAAATATATACACATGCATGTGCTCACGCACACACACACACACACACACACACCCTCCTGTAGCACATACTTGTAGCCAGGTGTCTATCAACAGAATAATCTGTGGATGCCTTTGCTTGTGTGAGGTGTTACTTCCAGTCATTGACTTGTCTGGTTAGAGTTTAGGAATCTGAAAAGTGACCAACTTTTCTAGTAAATACCATTAACTCACTAATGGAACTAAATTTTCTTGTAGATTACAGATCTCCATTTATTGCTTCTGTTAGTGACCAACATGGAGTCGTGTACATTACTGAGAACAAAAACAAAACTGTGGTGATTCCATGTCTTGGGTCCATTTCAAATCTCAACGTGTCACTTTGTGCAGTAAGTTGCATCTCCTTCAATTTTCTCTTAAGTTTTTATAATTTTAAGCTAATATCAAGATGGGTAGCCTGTTTATAATATTTAAAATGAGTTTTAAAGATCCTTTAGGAAGGGTCAAATACAATGAATAAAATGAATTGGTATTCTTAAAAATAAGATGAATTCTTCAGCAGTCATTGTACATGGCTCTCATTTTTGGTACTGGATTAAATATTTGGTATTTCTTTTTATTACCCAGAGGTATCCAGAAAAGAGGTTTGTTCCTGATGGTAACAGAATTTCCTGGGACAGCAAGAAGGGCTTTACTATTCCCAGCTACATGATCAGCTATGCTGGCATGGTCTTCTGTGAAGCAAAAATTAATGATGAAAGTTACCAGTCTATTATGTACATAGTTGTGGTTGTAGGTAAGAGGACAGTTCCTTTCCATATCATTAATAACAGACAGTAAAGAGTAACTCCCTGTATTAAGATCTTGGAGATTAAGATGTACAATGAAGAAGGATATTGAAAAGTATAAGAACTCAGGATATGGTGCTGGGCAGTTCATCTGCCCTTCTCTGCCAAATAAACCCATGTGCAACTGAGTTTGTCTCTTTTCTTGCCAAGATCAAGGGTGAAAAGGAAATTTTTTTTTTAAAAAAAGGATGAAAATGAATGGTATTATTGAAGCACATTTTATGAAAAATTCAATGTTCAGAACATTGCTTACTATCAATGATTTTAATTATGCCTATTTTATGGAAACTTCAGCAGTTTGCTAAAGCTAGCCGTACTGACCTAGGGCTCTGACCACTGAAAGTTTACTACTTTTCTATCCACTGGGTTACAATATCTTTGCGGTCTCTGAAGATAGTACTTTGTAAAGCTCTGCTGGCCTTTTTGCTGGGAGCTACTAAGTATTGGTGAGGCCAGCAGGGAAAAACAATGCATCACATTTTAAAGTTGCATTACTTTAAAAAATAACTTTGTGCAAAGTTGTAGGCTTATTTTCTCTCTCATCGTCTGTGTTTTTCAATTTACTTGCTCTAGGATATAAGATTTATGATGTGGTTCTGAGTCCATCTCATGGAATTGAGCTATCTGTTGGAGAAAAGCTTGTCTTAAATTGTACAGCAAGAACTGAACTAAATGTGGGGATTGACTTCAACTGGGAATACCCTTCCTTGAAGGTAACACTAATGATTCAAAGCCAGACCTCCAAATACTTAGATAATAAGCCCTAGTGAAGTTTGCTTGAGAGATAGGGGCCTCTTTGGCTAGATAAAATAGAAGAGCCTTAAAACACACACACACACACACACACACAGACACACACACACACACATATTTTAAGGAAATTGCAGAAGAGATAGCACCCACAAAAAGGTGAAATACCAGGAATTTTGTCCTATTCTGCAACAGTCAGGCTATAAATATTAATTTTCTCTAGGTGATTACATCCTTCCACATTATATCATTTCTCTGTTCTCCAAAGTTTTTGATTTACATTCCCTTTAAAGGAATTTCTCTTTAAGAAGTGGCATGAGATACACTGCGCCTTAAACACTGGTCACATTTGCTGATGTTTCTGCAGTGTATATCCATCTCATTTTCACCATGTGAGGTTTTAAAAATCCTAATTCAGTGGGTTCCATTTATTTCTCCTGAAATCCAATATATTTGTCATCTGCATGAGGTTGAAAGTTCTGGTGTCCCTATTATTAGCATTAAATAATGTTTATCAAAGGCCAAGATTAAATTCTGTAGGTAACTAGAAGCTATTGGTTAATGTTATGCCGTGCTTTGGAAGTTCATTCAACTCTTTTTTCAGCATCAACATAAGAAACTTGTAAACCGAGACCTAAAAACCCAGTCTGGGAGTGAGATGAAGAAATTTTTGAGCACCTTAATTATAGATGGTGTAACCCGGAGTGACCAAGGATTGTACACCTGTGCAGCGTCCAGTGGGCTGATGACCAAGAAGAACAGCACATTTGTCAGAGTCCATGGTAAGCTATGGTCTCCTTGGAAATTATTCTGTGCCTTGACAAGTGAGATAATTTAAATAAATGTAGGTCACTTAGTGATTCCTATTTTGTTCATTTGGAAGATACTTTTGAGTTCTTCTTGTTAGGGAGGACACATGATCCAGAAGTCAAGAGTGTAGCTTTGTCGTCAGGAACTTGGGCTCAAACCTCGACTTTGAAGATGAGACATGCTGGTATACATTAAGTGCTCACTTAGTATTACTTGTTATAGTTGTTGCTGCTATTAGGTTACTATAATTAGTATTAGCTAAGGTAGTTTTAAAATTTTCATTTTTTTGCAAGGCTGAGAGGCCTACTTAAATAAGCATGAGCTTTGCAGACTGGGGAAACATTTAGCAACATACAGTTGACCTGTGAATAGCTCAGGGGTTGGGAAACTGACCCTCTTCTGCAGTCAAAAATCCATGTATCGGCTGGGTGCAGTGGCTCACGCCTGTAATCCCAGCATTTTGGGAGGCCGAGGTGGGTGGATCACCTGGGGTCAAGAGTTCAAGACCAGCCTGGCCAACATGGTGAAACCCCCGTCTCTACTAAAACTACAAAAAATTAGCCGGGCGTGGTGGTGGGCACCTGTAATCCCAGCTACTCAGGAGGCTAAGGTGGGAGAATTGCTTGAACCAAGAGGTTGCTTGAACCAGGAGGTTGCAGTGAACCAAGATCACGCCATTGCACTCCAGCCTGGGCAACAACAGGGAAACTCCTTCTCAAAAAAAAAAAAAAAAAATCAAGGTATAACTTTTGACTTCCACAAAACGTAACGAATAGCCTACTGTTGACTGGAAGCCTTACTGATAACATAAACAGTCAATTAACACATATTTTGTTTATTTGTATTATATATTGCATTCTTCCAATAAAGCTAGAGAAAAGAAAACGTTTTTAAGAAAATCATAAGGAAAAGAAAATATATTTACTATTCATTAAGTGTGAGTGGATCATGATAAAGGTCTTCATCCTCGTCTTCATATTGAGTAGACTGAGGAAAAGGGGGAAGAGGAGGAGATGGTTTTGCTGTCTCCGGGGTGGCAGAGGGTGGCAGAGGTGGAATAAAATCTGCGTGTAAGCAGACTCATGCAGTTCAAATTTGTGTTGTTCAAGGGTCAACTGAAACTGAACTGGAACTAAATTGAACTGGCTTTGAGTAAATCATCTTAATTTTTTGTTTGCCCTCTTTCGTTTACATAAATATCTGAGTTTACATGACAATTTGTGTGGCATCCTGCTTACAAGGCTTGGAAAGGATTTTGGATTTTATGAGAATGCATCAATAAAATGAAATTTAAAAATACCTTCGATAATACTATTTTATTCGAGTTATAATCATAAAAGTGGCAATAACAAGTATGATTTAGTGAGCACTTACTCATACTTGTAAATAAAAATAAAAAATAAAGTAAGTGTGAGCACTTACTTTATTAGCTCATCTCACCTTTGAAGTTGAGATTGGAACTCAAGTTCCTGACTACAAAGCTGTGCTTTTGACCTCTAGGTCATGTGGCATCCCTAGAAAGAACTTGAAAGTTTCTTCTGAATGAACAAAATAGAAATCACCGTGTCTTAAATTTATTTAAATTATTTCACTTGCCGAGATGCTCTTGTCAAAATGCACAGAGAGAGTCATGCTCTGGCTTATGTTTTTATAGAATTACTCTTGTCCTCCAGAATACTTTAGGGAAATAGGGGCAGAAATAAGGAGGTCAGTTGGGAGCCAACTGAAGTTATCCAGGTGAGAGTTGAGGGGTGGCTGAGGTAGAGGTAGTGAGAAGCGATCTGATTCAGGATATGTTTTGAAAGTAGAGTCAAAAGGATCTGCTGATCAACTCATTGGTTGTGGAGTATAAGGGATAAACAGTGGAAGATGACTTGATTGTTAGCATGAGCAACTGAGTAAATGCTGGTGTTATTTACTGAGATGGCAAAGATCGAGGAGGCAGTGAGATTTAGGGAAACAGTGTTAGGTGTGTTTGTCTGGAGATGCCCATTAAACATCCAAGTGGAGATGCTTAATATATCAACCTGGAACCCACAGGAGTCAGAGCAGAAGATACACCTTTAGGAGGTACATGAATGATACTTTAAACCTGAGACTAAAGGATGGTGTAGATAAGCGGAGGTCTGAGGCCTATTAACACTTGGTGGAAGAGGTGTGTGGAGGGTATCATGGGAGCAGAGGAGAAGGAGCACCCAGGCATCCCTGGGGCACTTAGAGAAAGCTGCACGGAGGAACAGATGTTTGAGCTGAGACTTGAGCAATCACTAGGCTTGTGGGAGTGTGCTAGCGGGGAGAGAAAAGCAACAGAAACACAAGAGGTGTGGGAGAAACTCGAGAGGTGTGGGAGAAACACCGGAGGTGGGGGAGAAGCTGGACTGTGACCCACAGGGAATCTTGGAACTGCAACTCACCTGCTCAGATCCTCAAGGTCTTTGACTTCTCACTTAAAATAAAAAACTAAACCAAATGACCATTTATAGGAAGTTGACATTTATGAGAATAATTATTTTTATTTTCTTCCAGAAAAACCTTTTGTTGCTTTTGGTAGTGGCATGGAATCTTTGGTGGAAGCCACGGTGGGGGAGCGTGTCAGAATCCCTGTGAAGTACCTTGGTTACCCACCTCCTGAAATAAAATGGTAACTACTGGAAATAAATGCAAAGCATCATTTCTTGTGAGAGTAAATCCTTCGACTATACTAATTCCTGAGAATTCTTGTTCATAGGTATAAAAATGGAATGCCCCTTGAGTCCAATCACACAATTAAAGTGGGGCATGTACTGACGATTATGGAAGTGAGTGAAAAAGACACGGGAAAATACACCGTCATCCTTACCAATCCCATTTCAAAGGAGAAGCAGAGCCATGTGGTATCTCTGGTTGTGTATGGTGAGTCCATTCAATTTTCCTCTCTGCCCAAGATTTGTTATGATATGCTGTCTTCCTAATCAGCCAAGCCACCATTCCTCTGCCTCCTGCTGCTTCACTCACATCATGGCGGGGCCTTTGTACAAAAGTCATCTGGGGCGGTGAAGCTGAAATGTAGGACTGTGTGCTCTGGCCATGTTTGTTTAAGAGGCCATGTAAATGAGCTTCATGGTGGTCAAATGCAAGATTAAAGTAGTGATCCCCTCGATAACGAAATGCTGTGAAATAAGAATGCCCATAGGGACAGTTGTCAAGCTAAGCTATACTACCATTGTTCCCCTCTCATGGAATTGCCCACCTGGTACGCAGATGTGTAAGACCCTTCTCCCTGGATTTTGTGCAAAGCTCCTAGTTTGATATTGTAGTTGATGTATCAGTGATGTACAGGTGGATTCCAACTCTGAAGACTTTTGAAGTTGACACTGTTGGCTTGGTTGGGATCATGTTTTCTTTTTTTTTTTTTGAGACGGAGTTTCGCTCTTGTTACCCAGGCTGGAGTGCTATGGCGCGATCTCGGCTCACCGCAACCTCCGCCTTCAAGCAATTCTCCTGCCTCAGCCTCCCGAGTAGCTGGGATTACAGGCACGCGCCACCATGCCCAGCTAATTTTTGTATTTTTACTAGAGACGGGGTTTCACCATGTTGACCAGGATGGTCTTGATCTCTTGACCTCATGATCCACCCGCCTCGGCCTCCCAAAGTGCTGGGATTACAGGCGTGAGCCACCGCGCCCGGCCTGTTTTCTTTTTTGACAGGAGTTCAGGATCTGATTTTGAGTCTGTAATGGAAAGATAGTAAGTTTTTGATTTAAAGATGATTTGAACTTTGTTTTCGGAAACCAAATGGTACGAAGTGTTTGGAATGGAGTGGGGAGAAGGGTGCCGTGGTCAAGTGAGTGTGAGAGGTGCCAAGGTGATGTGTAGATGTTGAACAGCTTTCTTCATTGCAGGACTTTTCAGAACCTTTAATATGCTAATGTATATTGGTGTTCTCTAGGAGGAGAGACATAGAGAATTCAAGGTTTAACAAACCTATTTGACCACAGCCCCCTTTGTCCCCAGAGCAAATTTGTTAATCGCTCACTCCAAACAGTTTGAGAAATGCTTCTCTGTTGTAATTCTTTGTTCTCCATTTTGGTATGGCATATTAAAACTTCAGGATGTTTTCCCATGATGTTAAGGTGCTTCCATATGTGTCCTGATACTCCTCTGTATGCCTGCTGAGCTTGGCTTTATTTCTTTTTTCGGGAATATTTTAAAGATAACGGGTTCCAGAAAGGTTGCTTAGAAGCAGTGTAGGTGTAGGGGACTGGGGCGAGGAGGAACTGGGAAGTGTGTATGTAGGATGGGAGGAGGAAATGAACAAGAAGTAAAGACAAAGCATGGACAGCAAGTAGCCCATTTTATCAGTTCACAAAGCCACTAAATATTTGATTCACTTTAGCATATACTCTGCTATATGAAATAAAGATAAATAAGAAGTCAAATCTTGAAAGCATCATCTGAGGCTTTAGGTTGACAGTAATAAGGAAATAGTTTTGACTTTGCAGCCAAAGAAGACAGAAAGGAGGCTGGGCGTGGTGGCTCACACCTGTAATTCCAGCAGTTTGGGAGGATGAGGCGGGTGGATCACGAGGTCAAGAGATCGAGACCATCCTGGCTAACATGGTGAAACCCTGTCTGTACTAAAAATGCAAAAATTAGCCGGGCATGGTGGCACGTGCCTGTGGTCCCAGCTACTTGGGAGGCTGAGGCGGAAGAATAGCTTGAACCCAGGAGGTGGAGGTTGCAGTGAGCCAAGATTGCGCCACTGCACTCCAGCCTGGCGACAGAGCAAGACTCCATTCTCAAAAAATAAAAAAAAAAAAAACAGAAAAGAAAAAGGGAGTGAAGAAAGGAGGACAGGAGAGAAAGGAGAAGGAAGAAAGGGGAAGAGGGAAAGGGAATGGAGAGGGAGGGAGGGAGGAAAAGAGAGAATGAAAAACTCAGATGATGGTGGCAGGAATGCATTCTCTAAAGATTTACACCTTCCTTTAACATCAGGTGGTTTAAACCTTTGGGTTCAGAAGTCAGAGTGTCTAGGTTTGTTCGAGGTTTTGCCACTTGTTAACTGAGTGACCTTGGGAGAGTCATTTAACTTTTCTATGTTTAATTTTTTTCTCATGTATAAAGTTGAGGACAGTAATAGTGGTTGTGAGGATTAAGTGAATGACTTCATGCAAAGCACTTTGAACAATGCTTGGCACATAATAAATGTACTTACTGTGCTATCTCAGCTATTTTCTGTAGCCTTGCCTTGATCTTGTGAACTTGAGGGGGCAGAGAGAACTAGCTCTGTAATGCAGATGAGAGGCACAGGATTTCAAGACTTGCATGAAGCCATTCAGCTTGTTAGTTTATTATTATTATTAGCTTATTGTAATTTTTATTTTATTTTATTTTTTTATAGAGATGGGATCTCACCATGTGGCCCAGGCTGGTCTTGATCTCCTGGGCTTAAGCGATCTGCCTACCTCAGTTTCCAAAAATGCTGAGATTACAGATATGATTACAGGCATGAGACCTCCCATGCCTGGCTAGTTGTGGTTTTTATGAGTATCGCTAGAACTCAGGTCTCTTGTTTCCACATCTAGGTGTTCTTTGAAAAAGAAAGTGGAAGCAAAATCATTATACTTAAAGTCAGCTTTAGTCTCTGAAATCCTCTGCTTCCCGTTCTTCAAAGCTGATTGACAATTCAAAAGTTGTTTTTCCTAACTTCAGTCCCACCCCAGATTGGTGAGAAATCTCTGATCTCTCCTGTGGATTCCTACCAGTACGGTACCACTCAAACGCTGACGTGTACGATCTATGCCGTTCCTCCCCCACATCGCATCCGCTGGTATTGGCAATTGGAGGAAGAGTGCCCCAACAAGCCCGGGTGAGTAAGGCCACACGCTATTTGCTTTCCTGCCATCTTGCATTTCTTACAGCTGAACTATGATATGACTCCATCCTAAACGGAGAAGCCTAAACCGAAGAAAGCTTTCTCTTAAGGGGTACCCTGAATCTATCCATCTTTCTCCGTGTCTTACATTTTAGGAGATGTCTTTGCTTAGAGTATCCTACTTTGGGATTAGCTAAGCTCAGCCTTATCAGGTCAGCCCAGAGGTACATTTCTCCAAACGCAGGCTATTTGCTCAGTTTGCTAATTGCCAGTCTTTGGTTTCTCTCCCAATACCAATCAATTGGTGAATACCACATAGCTCTGTCTTATCTGTGAGATCTACCTCTCGGAGGAAGTGCTGATAGATGAGAGGCAGTGATTGACCCAGCCCCAGTCCTCAGGGTCTCAGGCCCAGCTTATCATGATCTGACACAAGTCCAGACATCCTTAGGGAAAAACACAACAGCAGCAGCCAACCTACCAACACCCTAAGCAGTCCACTTCCTGTTGTTGTTTTTGAAATGGCCACTACGAGCTTCTTCCTCAGCCACTGATCATTTCCTTCACAGAGACCATGGTTCCAGAGAAACTACTTTAAGGAGCCCAGTGGCTTCTAAGTTTCCTTGCCTTCCTTTGAACTAAATTAACTTGAATTGTCTTGTTGGTCCAATTTATGAATGAAGGTTTGTTCCCAGAATAGCTCCTTCCCTCCTGTATCCTGAATGAATCTACCTAGAACCTTTTCCTTGTCAGTGCCTATTTTTAATTGGCGCCAAGTGTTCTACCGTGGTAGGCTGCATTGGAAGTTATTTCTAAGAACAGAATAACCAAAGTCTGAATCTTTTCCTTACTCCTGATTTGAGTGAAGGAAAAATTAAATCATAACACACCCTGTTATCTCTTTCTCATAGCCAAGCTGTCTCAGTGACAAACCCATACCCTTGTGAAGAATGGAGAAATGTGGAGGACTTCCAGGGAGGAAATAAAATTGAAGTCAATAAAAATCAATTTGCTCTAATTGAAGGAAAAAACAAAGTGAGTTCGAAGTTTTTAAATTTGAAAATTTGTCTCTCTTTAATGCAAGGATGGTACAATAATATGTGAGGCATATTGGAGATTAATAATCAAATAGTCTGGATGATAAAATAATAGCATATTAAGTCACTTTGAAAATACCGTTGACTTTTAGTAGTACTATTAACTTATTAATAGCTTATCAGAGAAAGATAAAACATCTATGACATTAAATCTATGCATCTGTATAAGGTGATTCTGATTTTATAAACATGAGAATGCAAATATGTGGATCATGTCATATTAAAACACATCATTAGTTTCATGGTTTCCGAAGTCCTTTTTATATAATGTGTGAGCTTCACAGCAGCATAATTATACAAGTTGAGTAAGTGTCCCAAATCTGAAAACCCAAAATCCAAAATGCTCCAAATTCTGAACCTTTTTGAGTGCTGACATAATGCTCAAAGGAACTGCTTGTTGGAGCACTTTGAATTTGATTAGGGATGCTCAACAGGTAAGTATACAATGAAAATATTCAAAAATATAAAAAAATTCAAAATCCAAAACACTTTTGGTTCCAAGCATTTTGAATAAGAAAGACTCAATCTGTAATTGCATGAATTTGAGAGTGTCCAATCAGTGCAGCAGTGGGAATGGCATAGGCAGGTTGGAGTGATTGTGGAGACAGCTGGACTTCAGTCTGAGTGCTTGTGAACAAACAGCCTGCATTGTTTATGGCCTGGGATTTGTTTTTTCCCCTACAGACTGTAAGTACCCTTGTTATCCAAGCAGCAAATGTGTCAGCTTTGTACAAATGTGAAGCGGTCAACAAAGTCGGGAGAGGAGAGAGGGTGATCTCCTTCCACGTGACCAGTAAGTACTCTTCTCTGGAGGGTTGGATCACTGACGCAGCGGTTACTAAGCTGTGTAATTCCCTCTTATTTTTGCCATTCATGTGAGTGGCATGACATTTAGGAAGAAGGACTTGGATTGGTTATTGATGGTTTCATTCATAAATTGAAACTCCTCAGGTATCTCCTGGGTTTATGTGAAGTCAGTGCATCCAACTTCACTGGAGAGAGAATGGTTTCCCAGATGCTTTAAACCACATTTACGTCTCAGTCCTCAGAATCTGATGCAGTGCATGACTTACTGAGCTTAGTACATATTGGTGGGCTTGCTATGCAACAGTTGATGAGGGTGGGCTTTCTGGAGGTGATCGGAATGAGAGAGGAGCAGTGCCCTTCCAATGCTGCTGATTTTGCCTGTGCATCTTAGTTTTATGGATAAGCTTTAGCTGACTCTGCTGAATGGAATATTTTAGTCAGGGCTGATTCGTTGGCATAAATGTAGCTTTCATGTCGTTGAGCGTTAGTGCTGATGAAGACCTAATTGTTAAAATTCTGTTAGGATTAGAGATTTTGCTTTGGATTTTTAAAATCTTAAACATTGCATAGAACTCATAGTGGAGATGTGGTAAATATCTGAGGAATTTATTTACATTTTCAAGTAATACATTTTGGCCAAATAAGATGTTTTGGGACCTGAATTGTCTAGTTTGTTGGTCAAGTTGTTGTACATCATCTGGGACTGACAGAGCTTCACTTCTCTTGGTACTTTGTAGTAGTCCGAAATCAACAAGATGATAGTGAGCTGTACCAAGTTAAATCACCATTCAATAACTATGGCTTTTACATTTTAGGGGGTCCTGAAATTACTTTGCAACCTGGCACACAGCCCACTGAGCAGGAGAGCGTGTCCTTGTGGTGTACCGCAGACCGATCTACGTTTGAGAACCTCACGTGGTACAAGCTTGGCCCACAGCCTCTGCCAGTCCACATGGGAGAGTTGCCCACACCTGTTTGCAAAAACCTGGATACTTTTTGGAAATTGAATGCCACCATGTTCTCCAATAGCACAAATGACATTTTGATCATGGAGCTCAAGAATGTATCCTTGCAGGATCAAGGAGACTATGTCTGCTTTGCTCAAGACAGGAAGACCAAGAAAAGACATTGCGTGGTCAGGCAGCTCACAGTCCTAGGTAGGGAGACAATTCTGGATCATTGTGCAGAGGCAGTTGGAATGCCTTCAATGTAGTGCAATGCAAGTGCAATGCAAAGATTACTGTCTTCTAGGAGCTTACGTTGTAAACTGGTGCACACTTCCTCACCAAAAGTCGTTGAGGCAGAAAGAAGATAATAATAATGAAATGATGTATTAAAAAGAGAAAATAACATGGTTCTTTCCAACCATGGTGATGGAGTAATTCACTAGTATATGTAAGGGATTAGCTTGAACCAGGAAAATTTCTACTTTATCTTGGGCATCAATTTATTTAAGTAGACACATATTTGTGGAATGCCTGCTATGAGCTAGGAGAGTGCCAGAAATTCACAGTGGTGAACATGAAGGACAGGAGGAGAGCACAGGCAACCACTGGGAAGTCACAGCACAATGAGGTCGCTGTGTCCGTGAGGACAGGAATTGTTCTCTCTTTTGCTCCCTGCTGTAGCTCTAGTCATAGAGCATAGCAGCATACACTAAGTGCTCAAGAAGGCACCTGCTGCATGAAGAGTGGGATGACGGGCTGACTTTAGGACCTAGAAGATTCCATGGGAAGGAAGCTACATTCACTATCTGTACCTCTGGGTGATCCCACATGGTTCAGCATAGCCTAGGGTCAATGGGATGATCGCTTCAGTGAGCAGATAGCTCTGTAAATTCCTCATAGAGGCACTCTCTACCTCTTGTCTAACCTCATGCCTCATGCAAAAGCTGGGCAGCCATGGCTCTGTCTGTGGGAAAATCCCAGGGCAAATTTGGAGAGCGTCTCGTTGTGCCACTTCTCTCCATCTTCTCCTCCTTTTGGTGTCCCTTTCCAATTCCTAGGATGTATGTGCCCTCTGTTTTTTTACTGTTAGGAAGGAAATTGCCCAAGTAAATTCACCTACACCACAGTTTTAGAGGGATAATGTTGTCATCAGAGGCCTTGGCATATTTGAAGAGGTACCTTCTGGCAGACACTAGCATAAAGTTTGCTAGTTTTAGGACTCAGGTGTTATAAGAACAGATACTTTGGGGTCAAGTCATCCCTGGGACCCTTTTAGTCATACCCCATAGATGACCATAGATTTTCTGTCGGCTGGTCTGGCTTCAAGGTTATGGAAGAATTCAGAAAAAGATGTGAAGTAGGCTCCTGGCCTAGCTGTACTTAGAAAATATGTGCTCACAGTTAGCTGGTTTGCTTCCCTAAGGACTCCTAACTTGTTTTCCTAAAATCTATTCTTAGAAGTAGGCAGGAGTCCAGTACATTAGCTTAGACTTCAATGTAGTACGCTGTTGAGGTAATCTCATTTTGCTGAGTGTTGAAGTAGATTTTTTCAGCATATTCCCTTTTGATGTTCAGTTGGTTTGGACAAGATATTTCCACAGCACTTTAATAATTTGAAGAAAGAATAAATCTAAATTTTTCTTGTACACTTAAATACTCATGGGCTTCATTTTCTTTAAATCCATGACTTTCCTTAGGGTATTGTCGTTTTGTGTGTGTTTCAGTGGAAATAGCACTGAACTGGTCTTTTAGCCTCACCAGATTCAGTAACAGTTCAACTGTTTACTTAGTTATAGGGACATGGACAAGTCATTTAATGTCCCTGAACATCATTTATTTCATCTGTGAGATAATGCTAATAGTCCTATTCTGTTCATTACATAAGATCAATATGAGGAACACAAATAGTAGCAATGAGTTTTATAAGAATTGCCAAATAAGTGCAAGGCATTATTTGTTGAATGATACTAAAGTTTAGCACTTCCAAGAGAAGTATGAAGGGATTCTACTGTATTATTGACTAGAACTTTCATGGGATGGGAGTATTCCCCTGGAAAGGTTGTGTCTGATTAGAGGAAAAATCCATATAGGTGACTCTGAACCTTTCTTTTGTGATGGGATTACCAACTAGTATCACTAATATGAATGTTAAAAGCTATTAATCTGTTTGCAGTGTCCTGACTGACTTGTTTCACTTAACTTTACCCAGTGACCAGTGGTGCTGTTATCAACTTCTGTGCATTTTTAGCTTAATAAACCAACAAGTTCTTTTTCACTAAATTTAAACTGTTTAAAAGTTTGCTGACACTAGAACCATTTCAAAACTTATAACTGCATGTTCTGTGATTTTCTTTTTGTATGTTTAGAGCGTGTGGCACCCATGATCACAGGAAACCTAGAGAATCAGACGACGAGTATTGGCGAAACCATCGAAGTCTCATGCACAGCATCTGGGAACCCCCCTCCACAGATCATGTGGTTTAAAGATAATGAGACTCTTGTAGAAGACTCAGGTAAATAGAACTTGGCTACTATTCTTGGGTTGCAGAACTTTCCAAGGGTTGCTATCTAAAATGCCATATTATTTCTTGATGTAATGTAGCAAAAAAGCAGTATTGGTGTCCATGGCCTGGCTCATTTCACAGTCTTAGAATTGGAATATGGGGCCTTGTTGAATTCTCATGAAAGCCTTATAGGAGATTAGTCAGTAATATATCCCACATGACTTTACAGAGTTAGGTAATAGACCAAGATGAAGGGCTGCATTTATATTTTCTAAATTTCCCTGAAAAACTTCACAGACCACATCATCACAAATGAGAATGATCATTTTCTTCCTCTCTTAGGCATTGTATTGAAGGATGGGAACCGGAACCTTACTATCCGCAGAGTGAGGAAGGAGGACGAAGGCCTCTACACCTGCCAGGCATGCAGTGTTCTTGGCTGTGCAAAAGTGGAGGCATTTTTCATAATAGAAGGTCAGTGGGATAAAGAAAATGTGGTACATATAAACCATGGAATACTATGTAGCCATAAGAAAAAATCTGATCATGTCCTTTGCAGCTGCATGGATGGAGCTGGAAGCCATTATCTTCAGCAAACTAACACAGGAACAGAAAATCAAACACCACATGTTCTCACTTATAAGTGCGAGCTGAACAGTGTGAACACATAGACACAGGGAAGGGAACAACACACACTGGGGCCTGCTGTGGGGTGGGCAGAGGGAGAGCATCAGGAAAAAATCGCTAATGCATGTGGGACTTAATACCTAGGCGATGGGTTAATAGGTGCAGCAAATCACCATGGCACATGTTTACCTGTGTAACAAACTTGAGTATTTTGCACATGTAACTTGGAACTTAAAAGAAAAAGAGAAGGTCAGTGGGAAGTCATAGATACATCCTGCAGTTTTTAAAGATTAGTTTATATCTTATAGACACACATTCACTTTGAGCAGGGCAACTACAAATGATTTTTAATATTATTTGTACTTTGTAAATTTTCTCAGTAAGCATGTATTCTTTTAACCAGCAAACATAATTAATATTGTTATAATTCTGCTTGCATCACATTTCCTATTCCTGTAGTTCTTACTGTGGAAAATTCTTAGCCAGGCAGAATGAATAGCCTCCTCTCCCTGATTCTGTCTTTGTTTGAATGGCTCGATTAACTTATAGAAACGATGCCTTTATATTTATTTGGAAAAACATTAGAATTGCCGCCTAATCATGGCAGTCAATGCTATCCAGATAGTCACAAGGGTTCAGAGTTTTAATTGAACTAGAGATAATTAAGATTCACTTGTGAACAATAGACTCACTCTTCTGACATGGAAAATTTTTGGTTTTTATCTAAGTATGTGTGTATGCAGGAGTGATGTGGAGTAGGAAAAGTAATTTGTAGCAGAATATTTTATCTTAAGAAGTACATTCCTATGGCTTCTTTTTAATAGCCCACCAGGTGAAGAATAAAAAACTGTGTTGTGTGGGTAAAGGAATGGTATTCGAGGGTAATAAAGAAGTATGGTGACAGAAGGGAGAATTGATGGATTTCTATGAACTCATTCTAACTTGTCTCTCAAAGTCTAGATTTTGGTCCCTTTACTCTGCCAAATCTATGATGCCAAGTATTGCATCTAGATATGTTGACATATTTTCAAATGTGTAAGCTTATTAGCATTTCATAAACCACACTTGCAAATAAAGATTTCAAAGATCGTGGCAGTTCTTTCATTTCCAAAGTGATTCATGTTTTAGGGCCAATCCGCGGAGTGACCTCTAGATTCTCTCTGATGCTCTGCATTCTCTCGTTAGTGGTCTGCAGCTGGCTACAGATGCCTAACTAGGCAACACTGGCACAGAGATTATAGTTACTTGTTACCTGGAGTGAATGCTAAGAAAGGCAGAGCTAGATATTTAATATTCCTGCTAGGTTCCCAAATGTTATGTGAGAATATTAATATACAAACGCATAGAATATAGACTCTTGGATCTTTTCATCCTCTCTATACAACTGGACTTTTAAATCTGTGCATATAAATAGAGAATTACTTCCCTAGGACCACCAGAGAAACAAAATCTACTCCAAGCATACTTGTGCTTGCTCTCAATGGTTAACTTAATTTTTATTTTGCAAACCAATGTATTACTTGTTTTGCAAACCAGTTTATCACTTGTCTTCTGCTCTCTCGAGGCTGTAGTGGGCCATCCGCACAGCTTGTGGCCCGGTTTGATTCACCTTGCACTCTTCTGATGGGAGGCCTCAAGTGATGATTGCTTTCTTATCATCTCTTTGCTAATCACTCTTGGTGGAAAGCCTGCTTCTGCATTTTGTTTCTCCCCCTCAGAGCTGTCCTCTGAAGCCCTGAGCATCTGCAGCTTTCCTTGCTGACCTCTAGTTTTCTCTTCTCTTTCATGAGTGGTTTGAAACTCCCATTACCAGGCCATGAGTGATACGCTCATCTTGGCCGTTTCTCTTTTCCTCACTCAGGCTCCTGACACAGGGATGGGGTAGTGTAGGTAATGGTTAGCTCATGTTGGGCAGACCTCTTTATCTCTTGACTGAACCATCAACTAGCTATGTGCTCTCAATCAAGTCACTTAACCTCTCTGATCTTCTGTTTCTTCATCTGAAAACTGAGAGTTGTCGAAGAGATTAAGTGGAACGGCCTATTTAAAGTGATGAGTGCATAGTAGACACGTGGTCATTAGTAGCTCTCGGGTCAAAAAACTTGGTTTATTTCCCTATTTGGTTTCTTATATGATCCTTTTTCAGACATTGACCAGCAGTTTAAAAGCAGACTTTTGTTTTCCTTAAATGCAATCTTTTTTTTTCTCTGTAAAGAATGATCTGTTTTCTTTCCATCAAAGACTGCTCTTCCTCTAAACACTTCCTAAATTTGGCTAAGACGTTACTACTCCTATGCTTAATTACTTTAGAACTGTGTTGTTGTAAGTTTTCATGAGCAATGTTTTGCAAGCTTTAAATTTTCCATTGACAAGTCTGTAGGCCAGGTGTGGTGGCTTATGCCTATAATCCCTGCACTTTGGGAGGCCAAGGCAGGGGGATGGCTTGGCAATGTAGTGAGACCTTGTCTCTAAAAAAATAAAAGAAAAATTAGCTGAGTTTGGTGGTATGCACCTGTAGTCTCAGCTACTTGGGAGGCTGAGGTGGGAGAATCGCTTGAGCCTAGGAGTTGTGAGCTATCATTGTGTCATGGTACTCCAGCCTAGAACATAGAGAGAAACCCTGTCTCTAAAGTAAATAAATAAATAAACATTAAGTTTTTTAAAAAAAGAATTCTGTAGACTCCATCCAAGTTAGGGGTGTGTGACTGTTGTCCTCTAGGATTTTTCCAAGTTGGCAAGCTTGAGATCTTGCTTTAGTGCTAAAATTTGTCATCTTACCAAAAAGGAAAAAATATATCTCTCTCTCTCTATATATATTATATATGTATGTATATAAGTTTCCACTGGTTGATACTCATTCAATTGTGTCTTTCCAGGTGCCCAGGAAAAGACGAACTTGGAAATCATTATTCTAGTAGGCACAGCGGTGATTGCCATGTTCTTCTGGCTACTTCTTGTCATCATCTTACGGACCGTTAAGCGGGTAACAAAATAATTTCCCTTCTGCCCATGCACATTGGTTTTCATGATTAATGAAAACTGACTAGGGTTCTTTGAGTTGTTTCTTCCCATTGTTATTGGCTCAATGGGAACATTTTTATTTCAATACAATAACATTCTTGCCCACTTTCTTTTGGCTGGATCTCAGGGATTTAATTGATAGAAGCCACTAGAGGGGAAAAGGGCTTGGATTGTCTAGTGTAATTAGGCTTTAAAAACTTAATTCTGAGCTCCTTTGGGGGATAAGGGGACACCAGAAGCAGGGTTATAATAGGACCACTCTCAAACTCCATGAGTTTTATTGGAAAATGAGACAAGAATGAGGATCCAATAAACAGCAATAACAAGCATACAAAACAACAGCCAAACAGCAGTGTGAATATGACTGGAAGGATTGATGCTTTCCAGGCCAATGGAGGGGAACTGAAGACAGGCTACTTGTCCATCGTCATGGATCCAGATGAACTCCCCTTGGACGAACATTGTGAAAGACTGCCTTATGATGCCAGCAAATGGGAATTCCCCAGAGACCGGCTGAAGCTAGGTGCATTTTCAGTTGCTATTAATTTGATATTGTGCTTACCAGGCCATCTCTTCCTCCATTAGAATGATGACAAATGTCGTCTATTCAGATGTTGGATTCTGGTTTAGAAATATTAATTCCATCTCTTGAATTTGGATAATCATTCATTTAGCCACTTAGAGGTAGGGTCCCTGTGTAGTCATCCAAAGCAGGACATTTGGCGAGCAAAGGGGGAATTATTAAGTAATTAAGCGAGGACAAAGGAGTAAACTGGACTATCCATGTTAAATTGGGATGTATGGTCACCCTATCTAGTTGACGCCTTTGCATATCACTTTGGTGGTGTAATAATCCAAGTCCTTTTTCTTGTTGCTATTGTTGTTGATTCTAGGTAAGCCTCTTGGCCGTGGTGCCTTTGGCCAAGTGATTGAAGCAGATGCCTTTGGAATTGACAAGACAGCAACTTGCAGGACAGTAGCAGTCAAAATGTTAAAAGGTATAAGCAAAATTATATGGTGCTCTATCTGTTTTGTCTAGGCTTTAAACAGGTGGCAAGGCTTCTATCAGTAGCTTTGTGCTTAGGTGGGCCTACTAGCCACACATGCAGCCAGCCTAAATAATGCCCTGTGCAAACTGGAAAAAGGATCCTCCTTTGTAGCTTTATGCCAGGGTGCATGGTCTGGCAAGCAAAGTTGGGGATGGGTTTCACCTCCTTGCCTGGTTACCCTTGTGCAGGGCTCAGACAACACAATTGTACTTAGTGGTTCTGGTTACAGGAAAAAAGCACTGTGATTATATTAAAACGGTTTCTTAATATATTGTGGAATCAGATAATTATAGACCATCTAGAGACAGGGAAAGGAAAATAGTGGAATGCAAAAATAGCATGTTCTCTAGAATTGGAATATGTAAAAGATGTTCCTATGTAAAAGATAATTTGCAAAATAAGAATGGTTGTGTTAGAAAAAAATAATGGGCTATATTTTTAAAATTAAAAGCTTTATAAATAATTGTTAATCCTAATAGTAATGGAATTCTGTTCTGGCCATTTTCATTTCAGGATGTTAGACTATAAAGCTTCTTTATTCTTTCATTGATAAAGACAGTGCCACTGACCATTTGCCAATAGGTTTTTGTGCATTTCAAAGCTATCTTTCTCCATTTGCCTTTTTTCTCTTGTGGACAAGGGAGTATGTAATTTTGAGGTGGCTCGTCAGGGCCTGAGATGTGGACTGTGCCTGTGAATTCGAGGGAAGTGTAGCAATCTATATAGGATCAAACACATAGTCTTAGTGCCATCAGCCTCATGTGCCAACTGGTCTTGCCAGCTGGCCCTGATTTGCTTACACAGATTGGCACAGATTGGCTGAAACATTCTGTATGGTCTCTAACACGTGAAGATATTTAATACATGGTGTCACTTCCTTATGAGGAAGCACTAAAATGATAGACCCTAAAAATCATAGTGAACCTGAAATGCAAAAATCCAGTTTTGTAAAAGAAGAGAATCTGGGCATGATTCCATTGCAGATGTATTCTTCACTTTACAAAAGATTTCACAATGGATTCCTTTAAATATCAAACATTCTGGCTCACTTAAAGTATGAATTTTATGGCTGGATGTGGTGGCTCACACCTGCAATCCCTGCACTTTGCACGTTGGGAGGCCGAGGCGGGTGGATCACGAGGTCAGGAGTTCAAGACCAGCGTGGCAAACATGGTGAAATCCTGTCTCTAATATATATATATATATATATATATATATGTATAAAAATAGAATTTACACTTGACTTTTGACTTTTGAGGAAACGTGTGTGATCTGTAAACTAGGTCACAGCTGTGTTACCCCTGGAGGGTAAGCCATACAGTGACATGAGGGGAGGGGAAGACCCCCAATTACCTGGAGGTAATGTCCACACCTATGATTTCTCTCTTTGTACTGTGTTTGTAGAAGGAGCAACACACAGTGAGCATCGAGCCCTCATGTCTGAACTCAAGATTCTCATTCATATTGGTCATCATCTCAATGTGGTCAACCTTCTAGGTGCCTGTACCAAGCCAGGAGGTGAGTAACTGTGGATGGTTTTTGTCACCCAATTTTAACATTCCTCTCTGCTAGTGTTTGAGGGAAAGCAGTTAACTCCCATGGGACTTGATTTTCTTAGCTTAGAATACTATGTGGATTCCTAAGCATAAATATGTTTCATGGAGGTTTAATTGGCACTAGAATTAAATTATTCTAAAGCTTTCTCTGAATTAAAAAATGTCATGCCACTGTGATACAGTTTGCTACCTGTGTAACAGATGTCCAGAGAAGAGTAAACTTCCACAAAACTTGAAAGCTTAAGGGTAGTTACCCCGCAAATGGAACCATATTAAGTGATTGCACTGAAAAGCAAGTAGATGGGTGGGTTTTCTTCTGGAATTTTGGTTCATCTTGTGAAAATGTCTTCTGGAAAAAAGAAAAACTATAATATAAGGGGATTAGGACCAGCTGATTTCTACATCCCTGTCCCAGTGAAAGGTTGTAGCCTTCTTCTAAGGTATTTTTGGGTTCATCACTCTATTAAACACTTTAGTGAGAAACATGCGTGAAAACCCATTTTCCTTCCTGGACATGCTGTCTACAGGGCCGCTCATGGTGATTGTGGAATTCTGCAAGTTTGGAAACCTATCCAGTTACCTGAGGAGCAAGAGAAATGAATTTGTCCCCTACAAGGTATGCCATTTCCTAATACCTCTCTGGCCATGTTATAAAATGAAGGGAAACTCAAAATGGTACAGGTTAGTTTCGAAATTTTATGCAGAACTTGTGAGGAATCTTCTCATAATACCTCTTGGCTGTCGTAACTTCCTCTTTTACCTTCTGGGGGCCATATGCTTCTGTTTAATTTTTGTGATTTTAATCTACTGACCCATTACAGAGTGCGGGCATGGGGGAGAAGGTAGGCATGATTGAGGAGAGGGGAGGGCAGAGGGTAGGACATCACTGGGTTATTCTGTCTTTCCTCAGCCATATTTGGCCACCTGGAGTGTAAATCCCTCTGTGAAGAGCACCCTAATGCTGAAAGTGTGTCTGAATGCAAGTCGAAATGTGGCATTTGTCTCTTTAAGCTAAAGAAGGAGCTAGGCTTTGTGGAAGAAACCCTATTATGCACAAAATTGCCCCATATTTCAGCTCAGAGATTGCATAATCCTGAAATTGACATCCTTCTTGTCTGCTTTTTAATAGTTTCAATTATCTCCATGGTTTACTACATTTTAAAGGTTGTAAACTTTTAAAGGCCCATTTTATATTTAAGGAATTTGTTTGTTCCTTTGCTTTTTTACAGACCAAAGGGGCACGATTCCGTCAAGGGAAAGACTATGTTGGAGAAATCCCTGTGGATCTGAAACGGCGCTTGGACAGCATCACCAGTAGCCAGAGCTCAGCCAGCTCTGGATTTGTGGAGGAGAAGTCCCTCAGTGATGTAGAAGAAGAGGAAGGTACTGGCCAGTGCTTCCTGCACACTATGGCGTGCTCTTATAGGAGTAGACAGGGTGATAGGGTGTTATAAGAAATTTGATCATGGGAAAAGTCCGGTACTACCTCACAATTTCAAAGACACTTGAATTTCTAAATAGACTGCCTCCATTCTTTCTCCCCAAAAGTGAAGTGTGGAAGCGCTAGACTGGAAGACGAAGCAGGGCTAGCCTGAGAAATCTTGGTGGCTCAAGTGGGCTAAGCAGTCAGCTACAGTCATAGCAGTGTTCTTAAAATACTGGTTTAATATTTATTAGTGGAAGAGGCTACAAGCTTTCTGGTAGTTGCCTAGCTGCTCCATTGCCTTGGAGAGCCCCAGCATGGCTCAGCCCCATGTTGCATGCTTTACCTGTGCAAAAGTCTTTCTGTTCATTATACCTAACCTTCTCCAAGGCAGTTGAGGAGCCATCTGTTGTTTCTATCCTACCCCAAGTGGCTTATCAAGTCTTCCTTCCAACCTTCAAGACTCCCTTGATAAATATCCTGGCCTTTATTAAGTTATATTTCCAGTGTTTGTTTATTTATTTATTTATTTGATTTTTGAGATGGAGTGTCTCACTGTTGCCCCAACTAGAGTGCAATGGCATGATCTTGGCTCACTGCAACCTCCCCCTTTCAGGTTCAAGCGATTCTTGTGCCTCAGCCTTCTGAGTAGCTGGGATTACAGGCATGCACCACCACGCCCAGCTAAACTTTTTTGTATTTTTAGTAGAGATGGGGTTTTACCATGTTGGCCAGTCTAGTCTCGAACTCTTGACCTCAGGTGATCTGCCTGCCTTGGTCTCCTAAAGTCCTGGGATTATAGGTGTGAGCCACCATGACTGGCCTCAGTGATATTTTGTGCTCTTTATGGTTAAGCTGTGGTCCCAGCCTAACTTGCAGAACTTCAGCTGTCTCCAGGGCACACTGTCTATCTGCTTCCTTCAGAAGGAGCAGAGACAGTGCCATGGATGTAGTGATGGGTGACAGGCTGGCTCCCCTTGAGACATGAGTCTAAAAGAATAGTGGAAGAAATCCACTCTGCTTCCCTTGACATGAGGCTACAGAGAAAACTTGCCTTTAACTCCTTTTCCTTAGAAGCTGAGAAGGTAGTTTGAGGCTGGGACTTGGTCTAGAAGCACGTGGGGAGGTGGTCTAGGCTTCACATAGCAGGGCCCACACTGAGTGGTGCTGACTCTACCCTGCTCTTTCTCCTTCAAGAAACAGTGGCCAGTGAGCCAGAAACCTAAGAGACTGAGTTGTTGAGAAAAAGACTCACAGCCTTTTTAATACGTACAAGGTTATTATTACAACTAAGTTTTTGTTTACTCTGGTATTTCTCTCCAGGAAAGAAGCCCTAAGTCTTATCTGACCAAAGAGATGATTTTGAAACACCCATTTAATGTCTTAGTGTTTATTTGTACCAGTTGCCCTGAAGTAAATACCACTAATTCACGTAAATTTATCTTTCCATGCTTCTGTTATCTCTCAGGAAAAAACATCCTTGCAGGCCAGATTTAATGTCGTTACAGTACTTTTTAAGTTTGAAAATGAATTAAATATATTTCTAGTATTTTTAGTTATTCATTGCAGATTATAGTTTGACTTTTGGCCTTTGTCCCAGGACAAAGCCTGGAGAGAAGAGATTCAATGACCCTAAATATTGTTGTTTTATTTTTAGAGTTCTTGATATGAAACTATTGTTTATCCCTCTGGGTACATGAAAAAAAAAATAAAACAATAAAACAAAACAGTGTAAGTGGCACATTTGGAAAAGTCCTCTTTCTTTCCCAGATTATCTAGGTCAATATTACCTTATTCTACCTCCTGGATTTACTGGTTCAATTTGGCTAAAATGGGAAAAAGCCAGTATCATTTTTAAGGGGTGTGATGAAGGTTAATGAATGATACTGGGAATTCAGGAGATTTACAGAAGATAGAAGCATTGACTCTCTGCTTCTATTTGCTGAAAATGTTACTCCCAAGTCTTAAAAAGATGATTGCTCTAGCAAATTTAGAAACAAATCACACCAGCTGGTGGAAATACTGATCTCCATCCTCCTGCCTCTTCGGACAGCTCCTGAAGATCTGTATAAGGACTTCCTGACCTTGGAACATCTCATCTGTTACAGCTTCCAAGTGGCTAAGGGCATGGAGTTCTTGGCATCGCGAAAGGTAAGACAGGTTGAGGGGAAATCAGCTATCTTTTCAGATCACAGGTTTGGAAATTAGATGTCCAGTGTCAGCCACTGGTGCTTGTCTGGGATTATAATTCATTCACTACTTCTGTGTTTCTTAGAGGAGCTGTAATGGGGAGGCTCTGTTTCTGCTAAGTAACGATGGTTAGACAGTTCATGAAATTAACCTGTATAATAAAGACTTGTCAAACATCTGCTAAGTCTTCTGAGCACTGAGGATACTGTGGTGAACTGTGGTGAACAGACAGGCCAAGCTCTTCACCTTCATGGGGTTTACAGTTCTAGTGGGTAGAGCAAACAATAAGCAATATAAACAAGTGAAATGCATCGTAGGTTAGATGGGCGTAAATGCTATGGCGAAATAAAGCGAGAAGGGTTGTAGAATATACAGGAGTGATTTATTTGTGTATGTTTATTCTTCTGTCCGTTGTGTACATTCATTTTAAATGAGATAAACAAGGAAGGCTTTACTAAGGAAGGCTTTACTTTATTGACATTTGAGCAATGACCTGGAGAGGGGAGGGACTGAGCCTTACAGATATCTTGGCATGAGAGTCTATTTTTAATTTATTTTGCATTCATCAACATCCATCAAAAAGTATTTGTTAGGAGTATAATTAGAAGCCAGGAAGGACAGGCTTCAGATGAGAGCGATTAAAAGAGCTAAAATTAGAAAAATAGGCCAAACAAAAGCTGAGGTAGGGACGTGACAAGTCACAACTATTCCAAAGGTTGTAAACACCAAGCGGGAACAGGCTGGTGGCAGTGACTCCTCTGGAAATAGTAAAATGTGTAATTTTATATTAGATAAGAAAACTTCCAATTAAGCATCAGGAAGAACTATCAGTTGACAGAATGTATTCATGCAGCCTAATGAAGAAAGAAAGACTTAAGTTATTCATTTTTTGGTTTTTCTTAAATTAGAGTGAAATCTTCAACCCATGTTTTCCCCTGGAGTTTAAAGCTTCTCACAGCATTCAAGGCCTCAGGATCTTCAAAGTTTCTGCTAGTAGCTCTTGTGTTCGCTCTCCCAAGGGGAAGGGGGAGAACTGAGGATTTATAGGATTTTCCCAAAGAGAAAAGCCCTTTGCACTTCTTAGAGATTATGATTTATTATTACTATTTTTTAATGGCCAGAATTCGCCACTTAGGGTTCCTTTTGTGGACTAGGAAAAGAATGGACATGAATGTGGGAATCCTTTAACTTCCCTTACACCTACCAGACAATGTCTTGAATCCATTTGGTTGTTGGGTTAAAAAAAGGAAGTTTTTTTTGTTTGGGGGAAAGTCAAAAGTACTGTCTGTTTTTTGGAATTCCTGGTGTTGCTCTATTGTGCTAGAAAATGTGCTTTGAATATGCCTTGTTCAGAGGAGACTGCCATACAGATTTGAGGTATGGGAAGATCAGCAATGCTCGGTTTACATGATCACAGTGACTTAAGAATTCTCCTCTCAGCCAGGCGTGTTGGCTTACGCCTGTAATCCCAGCACTTTGGGAGGACAAGGTGGGTGGACTACCTGAGGTTCAGGAGTTTGAGACCAGCCTGGTCATCATGGCGAAACCCTGTCTCTACTAAAAATACAAAAATTAGCTGGGTGTGGTAGCGCACGCCTGTGGTCCCAGCTACTTGGGAGGCAGAGGCAGCAGGAGAATTGCTTGAACCTGGGAGGTGGAGGTCACAGTAAGACAAGACTGCACCACCGCTATGCAGCCTAGGTGACAGAGATTTCTTCTCAAAAAAAAAAAAAAAAAGAAAAGAAAAAGTTTGATTCATTTCTTATAAAATATCACGTGGAGTTAAAGCTGCCGAGTAGTAGGAAGTTAGATGAAGTTTAGAGGATACAGAGAAAGGGGAAACTGAGAAACTAAAAGGAAGAGAAAGAAAGCCAAGGTGAATCTCATTTTATTATTAGTGCACTAGAGAATCAACCTGACTCGTGTTAGGATGAAATTGCCTTAATAGACCTTTATGATAACGCGGCACTTTGAAATCAGCGGAAGCCCCACTGGGAAGTGTTTATCAGAGCCAGTTGGGCTTCAGCTTCAGACAGAAGGGGGAAACCAACAAAGAGCACTAAACCAATGAGAGCCCCTTGTTTCTGATTTCCGTGCATTCATTCAAAAAATAAATGCCATTCTGGGACCTTCTTAGAATAACACGTTTTTAACCAAATATGGGGCCAGGCAAAAGGGATGTGTGGATGTGACCAGAAACACATTTTTAATTGTGTCCTACAGAAGCCTGTTTATGATTCCATCATCATATTATAACTTAATTATTTAACTCCAAAGGCTGGGGCTGTTTATGGAATAAGCAGATGTGTGTCTCCGCAAAGCTCACAGTTTTTTACTGAGGTGTTGTTAAAAGGTACTAACCCAGTCCTTGTTAATCAGTTGGCTTTCTGATGTGGGATTTTTTTTGAAGCATGAGATCACAACAGATGTGAAAGAGATCAGCTGTGCTGAGAACTAAGGCACACACAATTCTCTTCGCAGTGTATCCACAGGGACCTGGCAGCACGAAATATCCTCTTATCAGAGAAGAACGTGGTTAAAATCTGTGACTTTGGCTTGGCCCGGGATATCTATAAAGACCCAGATTACGTCAGAAAAGGAGATGTAAGTTTCAAACATGAACCCAGTGCTCTGTTAAGTAACAGAATTAAAACTACTGGCTGGGTGCTGTGGCTCACACCTGTAATCCCAGCACTTAGGGACGCCGAGGCAGGTGGATCACCTGAGGTTGGGAGTTCAATACCAGCCTGACCAACATGGAGAAACCTCATCTCTACTAAAAATACAAAATTAGCGGGGCTCATGCCTATAATCCTAGCTACTCAGGAAACTGAGGCAGGAGAATTGCTTGAACCCAGGAGGCAGAGGTTGCAGTGAGCCGAGATTGCACCTCTGCACTACAGCCTGGGCAACAGAGCAAGACTCCATCTCAAAAAAAAAAAAAAAAACAACTAAACTTCTTGTAGTGAGCTTCAGGACCTGTGTTCAGGAACAAAGGAAGTTTTTTCTTCAGATATTTGCTTATTTGGGTTCTGAGTCCTTGTTTTCTATCCCGTAGGCTCGCCTCCCTTTGAAATGGATGGCCCCAGAAACAATTTTTGACAGAGTGTACACAATCCAGAGTGACGTCTGGTCTTTTGGTGTTTTGCTGTGGGAAATATTTTCCTTAGGTGAGTCATTTCTCTTTGTCCTTCCATCTAGACTCCAAAGAGAATGACAAAATTTGCCTTTTTCTCTCCTGTACTTCACATCTATCAGGTAAAACTTCCTGGAAGCTTTGAAAAAACAAAAAGATAAATACATAGGTGATGAGGATGTGCAAGATTCAGGCTCAGGGTTTTCTATAAGAGAAAATCAAATCAAAGAATGGCTCCTCCCTGTTTTATTCTAGGTGCTTCTCCATATCCTGGGGTAAAGATTGATGAAGAATTTTGTAGGCGATTGAAAGAAGGAACTAGAATGAGGGCCCCTGATTATACTACACCAGAAATGTAAGACTTTAAGAAGTATTCCTCTGTTC
This sequence comes from Aotus nancymaae, assembly GCF_030222135.1. NCBI lineage: Eukaryota > Metazoa > Chordata > Mammalia > Primates > Aotidae > Aotus > Aotus nancymaae. The sequence continues at coordinate 50,572,030 of NW_026988417.1, read as the reverse complement.
TCTTTCTATGCTCGCAAGTTCTCCTAGCCTGGAAGGCTTTGCATTATTTAAATCTTCTTCATGGCCCAGTTAGTGCCCTGCTTTTACTTTGAGGCCTTTCTTGATAATTTCAAGCATGGAGTCATCCCTTCTTGAAAATAATTTTATTATTCAAAGCAACCAGTTAGTTTTTACTAGATGTTGCTTTTAATGTTTTCTTTTCTATACACATTGAGCCTCTGGAGTGTGGGGCTCTGTGTCTTACACAGTTTTGTATCCCTCTTTAGCATCTCAACTTGTGGTGGGCTCTTTATAAATGTGTATTCATTTAAGTGCTTATTAGCAGCATCCCGGAAGAAAGAGGCATTTAATGAAATCAGTGTTTTGCTGTTCTAGGTACCAGACCATGCTGGACTGCTGGCATGGGGAGCCCAGTCAGAGACCCACGTTTTCAGAGTTGGTGGAACATTTGGGAAATCTCTTGCAAGCTAATGCTCAGCAGGTTTGTCACCTGTATCCAAGAAGCTTCTACAAAGAGTACTTAGATGTCAAGGACTCCCCTACTGCCTGAACCGTCATCTCATGGCCACCATGCCATCCTCTCAGCACTGAATAATCTACTGTGTTCTTCTTCATCGGAGTAACAGTGCTTTTCTAAAAGCTGTAATGACCCTTTTAGACAGATAGGATTCTAATTTATAACCTGGGAGCAGACCACTCTGATTTCTACCTACTTATCTGTTTGTTATATCTTCAAATGCTCTTCTAAAGCTAAAACAAACCAACAAATATCTGGTTGATCCACAGAAGATCAACAATGGAAGAAATTTCAAGAAATTTTAATAAATTCTGCAGGCAAAAATACATCTAAGCTATGCAAAAGAGATGGTTTCTGTCTTGGTACCATCCCAGGCTCTTATAACTTCCACTGGAAGATTTTAGAGTTGTAGTCTTTACTATCAGAATGTTATTCAATCTCCAGTCAATGCCTCTCACTACAATGGAAGCCAATTTCCTCTTTCTTTTCTTTTGAACAGCTGGGGGACACTAGGTCAGCTCTATTTTTATTAATAAACCTCCCAAACATTTACAGGTATCCAATAGCCCTTTATTTCTTTTTCTCGATGCAATACTATTAAATTGTGCAAACTTTTCTCAGAAGACCCATTTTCTTACCGATTTATTGCTTTTCTTTAGACTGTCATCAGTATTTCCATTGCCTTGAAATGTGGAGGCTGACACTGGATACCATGCCCTCTGAAGCGCTTGCTTGCGTGGTTAGGGCTTTGTGAAGGAGCGATTTTTTGTTCTCCGTAGCTCTGTGTGTTACCTCTCTGACCACAGCCTGCGTTCTCTTCATTGTAACTGCCCTTCCCTGTGGGCTCCTTACCCATCTTGTTTTTAGTTCTCTCCTGTAATATACCTTCCATTTCAATGCCCTTTTGTTTCTGACGCATGATTTGTAACGCTATCTTAAAGCTCTGTGTTCAGATATGAAAGCCACACACCCTATGTAGCCGAGAAGCCCCTGTGGCCTTTGTTTTTCATGAAAAGGCACTTGAAGAACAGAAGCCATAACAACAGTCTTCTGTGTTTATTGTTTCAGGATGGCAAGGACTACATCGTTCTTCCGATATCAGAGACTTTGAGCATGGAAGAGGATTCTGGACTCTCTCTGCCCACCTCACCTGTTTCCTGTATGGAGGAGGAGGAAGTATGTGACCCTAAATTCCATTATGACAACACAGCAGGAATCAGGTAGTGTATATGGCCTAACATCCCCTGGGGGAGGGTGACTTCAAGGCCGTCTTGGGGATGGGGATTGGAAGAGGAAGGAAGACCTTGTCTAAGGCTACTGCATTATCCCACTCCACATAACCTTAGCCCTGAGGCTAACATAATGGGGAATGCTCCTGCAAGAGGGTCTGGGTAGGTGTGCTTCCTCCCATCTGTAGCCCACGCTGCTGCCACAGCATTGCCTTTAAGAATTCCAAGCCCTGCAGCTGCAATAGCTGGAATGCCACAGTTTGTTAATCTCCAGAATAAAGAGACCAGTTTTACAAAGACATCTGCATTTAAATTATCCCCATGTACGCTTTTATTAATGTGAATTAAATGGCTTAGGAGAGATTCAGAAGAGAAGAGTTCTGCACATGCATGAAAACATACTTATGGCTCTCTGTCAAGGGTACAGAATGCCATGGGTCTGTGTCCTGAATTAGACTGGACACTGCATCTCAGAAGCCCCTCCCAAGTCTGAGTTTCAGCATTGTATTTGCATAATGGGATGTCTGGGCTTATTTAAAACACATGCACCACAGTCCTTTCCTGATTTGCAGGGGGGTTCTGAAGGCAGCTTTCTTTTTTCTCTCTCCCAGCACCTGTGCATAAGGAAAGAGTTGGTGTGGTTTTCTACAATATGATATTAAAATTGCCTCTTACTAAGGCTGGGACTGCTTCACTTTGCTTTGTTTCTTTACCAGCCCCTTTGGGCGTTTTCCTTCATTAACTGGAACCCCTGACAGCACGGGTCCAGCCTGCCAGCCTGAGTGTGCTGGGCTGCAGGGAGGGCAGGGAGCTCTCTCATGTCCAGACCTTGGCCAGGCTGCCACATGGCAGGCGATGCTAAGGGGAACTCATGGACAGTTTGCCCCCTAGAGTCGTGCGGGGCAGCAGGAACACTGATGAGAAGGAAGAAAGCTTAGAAAGGTTAGAAGCCAGCAAGTGAGCTGACCATTCCATCGAAGTCAAAAGCGTTAGGCATATTTTTAAAGAACTTTGCCATGTATTATCAGATGTTGCCCATATCGAAACAGTCAGAGCCAGGCAAGGTAGAAACAATGATCTTTTTTTTTGGATGTATTGTTGATCAGGAGGCTCAATTCTATTACCTGAGGGCAGTATAAAATTGTGGTTAAAGATGAGGTATTAGAGTCAGATAGAACTGAATAGGACCCCCGAGTTTGCCTTTTAGCAGCTGTGCAACTTGGGGCGAATCAGCTAGCCTCTCCCTCAGTTTCTTTATCTGTGAAATGAGACAAGGGCAATGGTGCTATTTGAAATGGCTGTTTTGAGAGTTGTAAGATAAAATCTATTTCTAAGCACCTCTCCCTTGAAAGCACTCAGTAAAAGATACCTATTAAGCGAGCTGCTTAAAATCACATCCTTGAGATGAATCCAGTTCCTCTGATGCCTAAGTCTGTGCTGTTTCTTCCCGTGCCAAGGGGGGCCCTCAGAGAGAAACAGTAATGAAATGAGACTAGGGTTCCACTCCTGTGTTTACACATTTCCAGTTCAAGTTCAGCCGGCCTTTTGGTGTGACAGTTGTTCCCACACACTATTATTGCCTCCCCCTTTATCGGGAAGCCATTTGATCATGAACCATGTTCCATGTGTTTTCTGTGACCAGATCGAGTGATGATCTGAGTCGGCAGCCTCCTGGCTTGCCGGGTGCTTTGCATATGGTGCTGAGCAGGAGATGAAGTCATGTTTGTGTAATGGAAGCACCGAATACGATGCTGGATCTATAAAAGGACTGCTAACATTTATCCCCAGAAGCATGGACAAATGTGACACCGCACTGCCAGCACAGGCCTGGCTCCTATTTTCTGTGATTTTTGAATTGGTTTTTCCAGTCCAGTTTCTCTTTTATCCAGCCATAATTTGAAAAATAAAATGGAAATTAGAATCTTTTGTCTGCATCTCCTCTCAACCTCCTCTACCTTTTTTTTCTTTTTATAAAAATAAAACTCACAGCCACATTTTAATCATCTGGTTTCAAAGAAAAGCAGATAGAGGCATTTGCACACGGCATGCTTCATTCTGTTCCTCTCCTGGGGTTCTGCTTCTCTGAGGAGAATGAGTTGAGGCTGGGGTACTTCTCAGGGGGCTTGTTCCATCCTCTTATACATTTCTGGCCAAGTACAAAAGCTGAGCAGGCTTTCTCACTTGCTTCCTCCTTCTAATTTTCAATTCCATTGCATTATAAATAGAGCTGGACAGAGACATCACTGTGGGAGCTAGCCTCATGATTTGTTGTCCCTTTAAACCATATGAAAAATATTTACTTAGCATTTATTTAGAGAAAAGGCTGAAAAGTGTGTGGGGGAAGGACCACTCATGTCTAGACCTAGCTTTGCCTCTAATTTCCCCTGTGGATCAGCTCTGGTCTCAAGTTTGCATGCTTCCTGCAAGAAAACACATACTCACTGGGCTCATCTTTCTTTGAGGGCAGTTTGGGGACCATCTGCCATTGCTCTGTCATTTTCTCTGGGAGTTTCACCTCCCACATCAAACAGCCTATCAGAAATTTCTTTGCAGTTCTCTTTTAGAGAACGGGTTTTGCTTTTGGTGCATACCATTTTCTCCATTTTGGTTAATTGTTAGTGACGATTAAATGCCCCTTGTAGATTGATGCTTGGGATAGCCTGCTAGCTAGGTATTCCTGAATTTGACCCTACCATTAGACTGCTTGAAGTGGGGCTGTCCTTTCTGCACTTTTTGTCTGTTTCATACTCGACACTTACACCCCCCACCCTGCCCACTGCATGATCAGTGCCTGCATGACAAGAGAACAGCACTGTGCACATACTGGGTGCTTAATAAAGGCTTGAACAATCGTGTCTGCTGTTTTCTTCTTCCTTTTCCTCCTGATACTCTTCCAAGGGAGTCTGTACAGAGTAGAGGAAAACAAAAACTAAAAGTTCACATGGGCTTTGGTGTCTGAAGGTCAAAGTTTGAGTCCTAGTTCTGCCCTTTATTAGTCATTTTCTCCTTAATCCTTGGCTCCCTCATCTCCAAAGGAGAAATAGTTAAAAGACATATTTCTCTGTCTTATGAGGAGCAGAGGACCCATTGTCCGTGGAAATGCTTTGTCAATCGTGAAAGGATCATGCCATTTAAAAAATTGCTGGATTCAGAATTTAAGGAGGTGTCCTTTCTAAGGCAGCTGAATTATTGTCCAAACTCACCAAATCCCCTAGATATCTCTAGAATGAGCCCACATCGCCAAACCTCGTGGGCATTCCCTTTTTCTAGCCAAGCTGCCCTTCTTTCTCCTGAGGAAGTGCAGTATCCCTCTCATGGGCCTTACACCTCTAGTCTTATCCTTTTCAATCCAGAGTCAACTCTCTAAAAGGCAGATCTGATCTTGTCAATCCCATGCTTAAAACCCTTCAGTGGCTCCTCATTGCCCTCAAAATAATAATTCATACATTCCAGTTATGTGCTTTTGGATAAGTTCCTCAATTTTTTTATGCCTTGGGTTCCTCATCTGAAAAGTTGAGATAGTAATACTCACCCCTAGAGAGGTACCGTGGTAAGCACGACATGAGATGCTGCTTAGACAGCATCTGGCAGAGTGCTGGGCATGTGGCAGATTATCAACGGGGGCTTCCTGAACAAGTGAATGAAGGAATGATTATGGTATCAGTCGTTTTTGATAACCATTACTTTTAGGGGCTGGACTTAGGAGAAAGTAGGCTTCCTTATACCCTGTGTATCATATCCTCTAACTTGTGGAGTTTCCTGAGTGGGGATGTCACCAGTAAACCTCATTCTCTCTTCTCTGTATAGGGAGGAGCCAGCCTCTTGGGGTAGGAGAGAGAGACTCAATTTCCATTCTTCTCATTTGGCCCAAGGTCTATGCAGCATGTTCCAGAAGGCTGCTTGTAGTGGGAAGTAGGCTGGTATAGGAATGAAGAGTTTATTTTTTGTCTTGGTGGGCCTTTCCGGTGAATAAGACTTCCTTTCCCTCTACTTGGGTTGTAAGTGATTTTGATAGGATCACCTAGACTCACCCAAAGCCAAATGACCAGGAAGGAGCACTCCCAAGAAGGAGAGGATCTGTTTTCTGACAAGTCTTATTCTTTGGACTCCTGAAGGAAGCTTTGGAATTCAAAGGAAGAAAATGAGCTTTGTTTGAGAATCATTATTCTTCCTTAGAACAATAAGCCCAACGTTCTCCGTGTCGTTCATCTTCCCAACATCCCTGTGAGCTAGGGTGGGAGTGCTACTGCCAACACATCTTACAGATGGGACAAGAGGGGCACAGAAATATTCATGACTTTCTCAAGTTTCTGCAGTCAGTGGTAGACTCTGAAATTGGCAAAATATCTTGTGACTCTCAAACCACTGCTCTTTCCTGAGACAGCAACTCTAGAGGCTAAAACCAGGGGACAGTGAGACTCAGCCCACCTTCCCTTTGCACACTAAGCTTCTGTTACATGGAGGAGGAAGAGGTTGCCTTCAAATCACTACTGGGTTCAGTATTCTTTAGGAGACCTTCAGATGTTTCCTCTTTCCATCTTTTCTTGAACAGTTGCTCTGTGAGCATTATCCAGAAAACCTTTCCGAAGAGATGGTCAGACAGATGTGAAACACTCGGTAATATATCCAGAGCTCACTGGAGGAATCCCAGGCATCAGGAAGCCAAGTAGAAGGCAGTTGATCACTCCATCTGCTGTTGTTGTCTTCAGTCCAGGACTGGACCTCAGAAGTAGAATTCAAAAGAACAGGCTCATCGAGAGTCCTCAGTTATATTATACTTTTAAATGGAGTTTCTCAGGAAATTAAGCTTTCCATGTGTGCTAGCAGAGAAAGATTTTTATTTTGTTTTGTTTTTCTAAAGGATGTTTTGAAGGTTGCTATTAAACTTGTGGTTGAAAGATAATGAACTTAGGTATCACTTGTGGCATCTGCAGCCAAATATACCACCAGTAAAATATAAATATTTGTTCTTTTGCAGTCAGTATCTGCAGAACAGTAAGCGAAAGAGCCGGCCTGTGAGTGTAAAAACATTTGAAGATATCCCATTAGAAGAACCAGAAATAAAAGTAATCCCAGATGTAAGTACACTTTTAAAAATAGTCTTAGAAATAATACAAAGGATGAAACACTAGCTAGATAAATATTAGCCTAAGCATTAAAGTCTTGGAGCCTCATTAGAAGGCTGTCCTCGAGTGTGTGTATCATGGGGTCATTACAGAGATGGAACTTTGGTTTTTTTCATAAGCAAAGCCCCTGGTACAAGGTTCAAGACAGTGTAGCTTTCTGACCAATTTCACTAAAGTGCAAGTAGTGTCACGGTGAAGACAGTGATGGTAACAGGCGTTCTCAGCTGCTGCTTTGTAAATGTTCTCTTCTCCCTGGCCTGTGCCTACTCATAGGAAGCAGTTGCTTCCTTTCGTAGCTTGGACAATTTGTGGCTATGATACCTTTATGTTCTTCCACAGGACCTTATCTGATAGACATGATAGACGGGTTGAGAAATCAGCTTAATTAAATAGTTGGTCATTGTTGGTCATTGTACACGCTCAATTAATTGTGCCATCTCATTGCCTCTTAAAAAGGACAGCCAGACGGACAGTGGTATGGTTCTTGCCTCAGAAGAGCTGAAAACTTTGGAAGACAGAACCAAATTAGCTCCATCTTTTGGGTAAGACTCAGCCACATTAAAAAGACAAATTTCAATAAAAATTTTTGGAAGGAGCTTAGGACTTTCAATGTAAGTGCCGAATTTTCCCTCTGGAGTCTACGTTGGTTGGAGAAATTAGCATCAATTTAACAAATAAAAAATGGAAACAAACCACACAATAAAATTAAGTGACAAATCTAAAAATAATCTTAAATGAATTAGAGGATTTGGTCAATTTTTATGAGGATTCATGAATACTAGGGAATTTCTGAGTATATTTACTGTGGTCAGTAGTTTGTATGGTATTGACTAAATGAAAAGGTCATTGGATGTGATCCCTAAAGCTGTCAATATGATTAAAATTTTTGTGGACTCTGAAGAATTTTTAAGCCTGTATACAAATGGGTGCATCTGTGCTTAAGAAGTATGACATATAAATAAGCCAATATCTATTTGTTTGAGACATTTAAATATTACTGTCTGAATTAGTAAGTATTTAATTATGGGGAAAAGTATTAAAATTGGTTTTAAATATAATCTCCACTCTGTGGTTCAGTAGGAATTTGTAGTTGTCTTGAATACATGTACGTGCTCTTAATATAACAAATAAATGAAAATCTATATTTGTAAGAATAATAGGATAAGAGTAGTTATTTATTTGCTGGAGTTTATTTGCTAGGGTATTCTTACCTACAGGTAAGAACAGGGGAGGTTTTGATTTGCTTATAATCTAACTTTTATATAAAATAGGAATACTCATGGGATTTTGAATAATGCTCATACCAAAAAAAAAAAAAAAAAAAAAAGCCCAACACATTAAAATGTGCCATTGTGCTATTTTGCTGTTTTCTTTAAGGCCCAAGGTAAGAAATTGTGAAAGTCAATGATATGTTTCATTCATTGATTCAAAAAATGTTTATTCAGCAAGTATCATGTGCCAAGCACCGTGCCATTGCTTAAGACACCTACAGTAGTTTTATTGGAGTTGAATTGAAAGAAAAAATTGTATTTCTCATTATTTGAAGTAACTTTTAAACTGTATATAAACATGGATTAATAAAATTCCTTTTTGCAGTTTTTAACATCAAGAATTTGGGTAAAACACCTATTACCGGGAAAAAACACCTTAGAACGGCTTGTGAAAGTGTAAATCCTCAAGTTTTAGATGAACACAGCCTACATTTCTAAGCTTTGACATGATTACCGTCTGTCAGTATTCCATGCCATTGAAAACATTATCTGGTTGCTGAGTGACTGGGGTCCTCAGTCCTTCCAAGGAATGTGGTTTTGATGAGTAAAAAGCAATGTTTGACATATCTGGCTTGACTGCACACACGCTTCAAGTTATTAAAGCTTAAAGTTGCTCAAGAGCTTTATCACCACCATATACATGCCCCGTAGTTCCCAAATTGCCAGAATGGGAAAAGCACAAGTGAAATTTCAGAACATCCCAAGTTCCTTGAATATCATGCAAGTCGCCCTTTGGCTCCTGTCACTGTATACAAACTTGTCAATCTGCGAGGCCATAAACATGTTCCATGGGTTGGGGCCTTTGCATAACTCAGGAGAACTGCCTTTCATCTCATCTGAGTCTTGAAAGACTTGGACCTGAATAAGAGGACTTATCTGCAACTATTAATTCATGCGAGTACCTGAAAATAGACCTTGTCCCTGTAAACCTGATATGCTGATTAACAACTGGGAAAGATAGGCGGCTGGGGTCTCCAGGGAGATGGCAGCCCATATGGAGTTGGGAGTGGGGTGAGTGTAAAAAGCAAAAGAACTGTCCTCTCTCCGCCAACTCATTTGTTTGCTATTTCTTCCGCAGTGGAATGATGCCCAGCAAAAGCAGGGAGTCTGTGGCATCTGAAGGCTCAAACCACACAAGCGGCTACCAGTCCGGATATCACTCTGATGACACAGACACCACTGTGTACTCCAGTGAGGAAGCAGAACTTTTAAAGCTGGTAGAGATTGGAGTGCAAGCCGGCAGCACAGCCCAGATCCTCCAGCCTGACTCGGGGACCACATTGAGCTCGCCTCCTGTTTAAAAGGAAGCACCCACGCCCCCAACTTCTGGACATCACATTAGAGGTGCTGCTCAGGATTTCAAGTGTTGTTCTTTCCACCACCAGGAAGTCGCCGCATTTGATTTTCATTTCAACAACAACAACAACAAAAAGACCTCGGACCGCAGGGAGCTAGTCTTCCAGGCATATCCTGGAAGAGGCTTATGACCCAAGAATGTGTCTGTGTCTTCTCCCAGTGTTGACCTGATCCTCTTTTTCATTCATTTACAAAGCATTTATCATGCTCCCTACTGTGGGTCTCACCATGGGTTAGAACAAAGACGTTCAAGAAATGTCCCCATCCTCAAAGAAGTAGCAGTACCTGGGGAGTTGACACTTCTGTAAAGCTAGAAGATAAACCAGGCAATGTAAGTGTTTGAGGTGTTGAAGATGGGAAGGATTTGCAGGGCTGAGTCCCTCTGAGAGGCTTTGCTTAGGATGTCGGTCCCAAGCCAAGCCTTAAGTGTGGAATTTGGATTGACAGAAAGGAAGACTAACGTTAGCTTGCTTTGAGGGAGTACTGGAGCCTGCAAATGCATTGTGTTGGCTCCGGTGGAGGTGGGCATGGGGTCTGTTAGGAAATGTAAAGACTTCAGATGGGGTTTCTGGTTTTAGAAGGTTGCGTGCTCTTCGCCTTTGGGCTAAAGGACAGTTCCTTGTGCTGTTTCCGACTCCTAATGAGAGTTCCTTCCAGACCCTTACGTGTCTCCTGGCCAAGGCCCAGGAAGGAAATGATGCAGCTCTGGCTTCTTGTCTCCCAGGCTGATCCTTTATTCAGAACACCACAAAGAAAGGACATTCAGCTCGAGGCTCCCTGCCACGTTGAAGAGTTCTGACTGCACAAACCAGCTTCTGGTTTCTTCTGGATGAATACCCTCATATCTGTCCTGATGTGATATGTCTGAGACTGAATGCGGGAGGTTCAGTGTCAAGCTGTGTGTGGTGTCAAAGTTTCAGGAAGGATTTTACCCTTTTGTTCTCTCCCCTGTCCCCAACCCATTGTCACCCTACACCCCGTCAGTATTTTAGTTATTTGGCCTCTCCACTCCAGTCAACCTGATTGGGTTTGTTCACTCGCTGAATGATTATTAGCCAGACTTCAAAATTATTTTATAGCCCAAATTGTAACATCTATTGTATTGTTTAGACTTTTAACATATAGAGCTATTTCTACTGATTTTTGCCCTTGTTCTGTCCTTTTTTCAAAAAAGAAAATGTGTTTTTTGTTTGGTACCATAGTGTGAAATGCTGGGAACAATGACTGTAAGACATGCTATGGCACATATATTTATAGTCTGTTTATGTAGAAACAAATGTAATATATTAAAGCCTTATATTATATATAATGAACTTTGTACTATTCACATTTTGTATCAGTATTATGTAGCATAACAAAGGTCATAATGCTTTCAGCAATTGATGCCGTTTTATTAAAAAACATTGAAAAACTTGAAGGAATCTTTTTGCAAGGTTGCATCACTGTATCTATCATTTCTAAAATGGAGGAGGGCAGTGGCTGGACACAGTGGCTCACACCTAAAAACCCAGCACTTTGGGAGACCAAGGTGGGAGGATCGCTTGAGTCCAGGAGTTCAAGACCCAGTCTGGCCAACATGGTCAGATTCCATCTCAAAGAAAAAAGGTAAAAATAAAATGCAGAAGAAGGAATCAGACATAATTCCCATGAGGTTGTTGATCACTTTTACTGGTTTCCTTATTCTTTTTATAAGGGATATTTTCATAAACTGGTTATATACTTTACAAACCAGTAAATGAATTTGTAGTACAAAGCATGAGGGTAAAATATCACAACTATTTTGAGGTTAAGTATGTCTGATTTAAGGTTTAACTGCTTCTTCCCTCCTCTTCTTCATTGCAAAGAATTCATACATACACAAACACACGTACACTCCCCCACACCCACACCTCCTGGCATCCCAACCCCTCTCACACTCACACCCCCCCAAACCCCCCTTACACACACACCCCACACACACTCACCCACCCCCCCACCATCTCCCCACACATACCTCCCCACACCCACCCAAATACACACACCTTCACACACACCCACACCCATCCACACACGCACACACCAACACACCCAAATCCCCCACACACACCCACACTCCACACACATCCACACTTCACACACACATCCACACCCCACAACCGTACCCCACATACACCCACCCACACCCATCCACACGCACACACCCACACACCCTCCCCCACACTTTTTCATATTCTATTCTGGGCACTTTTGAGATTGTTAAATCATAAAGATATGTGATTCCTTGGCCCTCCAGTGAACCCATGTCTGTTAGAAGAGCCAATCATGAAACCCAGGTGGTGAAAGACCCTGAGACAGGGGATCAGACCCATGACAGTGCAGGGAGGAATGGACCAGATTTATAGTCTCTGGTAACATTCTACTCTACACTTACTCTACCTAGGGTCAGAACATAAGATCCATTATTGCCATTTTGAATGATTACTTTCCCCCGAATTCAGTAGGTACAGTTATTTAGTAAATCATTGGCCCCCAATAAGTGACCTAATTTTTTGTGATTTTTTTAATACAAGATTTTGAAATGTTTATCTAGTCAAATATGCCTCTCTCTTTTTTTAAAAAATGGCTCCTAGGGGGCCGGGGGAAGTGGCCTGCGCCTGTAATCCCAGCACTTTTTATATATCATACTTCTTAAGCACAGATGTACCCATTTGTACACAGGCTTAAAAATTCTTCAGAGTCCACAAAGATTTTAATCAAATGAGGCGGCGGATCATGAGGTCAGGAGATTAAGATCATTCTGGCCAACATGGTGAAACCCTGTCTTTACTAAAATACAAAAAATTAGCCAGACGTGGTGGTGTGCACCTGTAGTCCCAGCTACGAGGGAGGCTGAGGCAAGGGAATGGCTTGAACCTGGGAGGTGGAGGTTGCAGTGAGCTGAGATCGTGCCATTGCACTCCAGCCTGCCGACAGAGCAAGACTCCATCTCAAAAAAAAGGGCTTCTAGATTTTAAAAAACTTTTTTAAAGAAGATTATTCCAATTCTAAATTTTCTTCTCTTATTGCATTTAAATCCATTCGGGATTATTTTCATATATGGAGTGAAGTGAAATAGGAGTCTAACTTTATTCTTTTTTCAAGCAGATTATCAACCATGGCCAGCACCACTTATTAAATATCCCTGTTTTCCCTGTGGTTGGCAACAACCCTATTGTATCATTGTTCAAAACTATCCTGTCACTGAGACGTTCTGCACAGCTTTGTGATGAAGTGTGAGGCTGTGGCTTGTGTGTTCTTGGGAATGGCACTTCCAGATCAAGGATGAGAACATCAGGGTCTCCTGCCGGACACTAGTAAACAGTGGGTCAGGCTAGCCCTGTAGAGAGTTCCTCATCTGTTCCTGTTGTTACAGTCTCTTTCAGTAAATGAATGGAAGAGTCTAGGTTATTCGGGATGGAGAAGACCTTCTATAAAAACACAGGATTTTCTTCACTTTAAGAAAAAGAGAAGATTTTTCTCTCTCCTAAGTGGCTCCTGGCATTGCTTCCAATGCCAGAAATTTGAATTCAGCTGAAACTTCACACTTTATTAAGAAATGCTTTCAGCACCTCAGGCAGAATGATTAGGAGGTGAGGTTGGGCCTTCTTCCTCTCTTTTCTGTCTTCCATGCCTCTTGTTCTTAACTCTCTCTTTTTTCTCCCCATTTGCCCCTGTGTTGAAGAAAAATTTGTGGTTTTTAAAAGTGCTTCCTGCAGGATCTGATTTTCAAAGCTTTCCTTGGAGGCATTTGGCGTGTTTTAGGTGAGGCTACCGCTTCTCCCTCTGGCTCCTGCCCTCCCTCCTTTGCTCCCTTGATCCGCTTCTGTCCTCCCTCCCTTCAAACCCTCTTGTCTCCTCACCTTCCATTTCTCTCTCCACTCACCTTCTTCTCTGCACCCCCGACCCCATCGGGAGAGGTGAGAGCTGTGGGGAGGTTTCAGTTCATTACCCCTGGATTAGGTTTTCCTATCAATGCACATTCCTTTGTCCTCTTCAATAAAAGGAAAGAAGAAAAGCAAAAAACCACAAACCCACAACTTTGCAGTTGCTGACTTAACACGATTTTCCTGTCCCCCCAGCATGTCTTTCTTTTTACCTCTGACTCAGATCAGCAGATGATAAAATGCAGGCAAACCCAGAGAGCTAAAGTCTTTGAAAAAAAAAAAATAGCTGTTCATCCACATCTTTCCATATTTGCATGTCCCTTTCCCTTAGGGGAGACTGGGAAAGTCCATTGCATTCTTGGGTACCCAGTGAACACAGCTCAAAGGGGGTTCTAACGCATTTTTATAAGATTGCATTTCCTAAATGAATCTCTTCCATTTAAGGGTTTAGGCATAAGTAAAAATCTGTATAGTTTTTGTGAAAGAAAATTTAAATTTTAACTCTTGGAAAAGTTACAGACTGCTCTTAGGAGATAAAGAAATTAAAATGGTACAACACGGACTACTCTGTTTTTGACTGAAATGGAGAAAAGTGGCAGAATCTGGGAGGAGCAACCCAGAGAAAAATTAACAGTCAAGTTGACCTGAAGTTCTGGTAGGAGAACATACCGGCCCCAGGAGAGGTCTGACTCAGAGATAAGGGAGTTATCTGAGTTAGGAAAAAGTATTCTAATGAAGACTACTGATAAGACAAGGTTTACAGTAAACTGTGGTTGATATCAAGTGAATGTTACTGAGAAGACATCAAATTGCACCTTAGACTTTATCTGCTTTATAACACAACATAGGACTTTCGTGTAACTACTTAATGGCTTCAAAACAACGTTAAATTCAGCAGTGTCGTGAATTTTTTTGTTTAAAAATGAAAAGAAAATACATGGTTTAATTTTTTTTATTTTATACTCACCTGTTGTTTATGCCAAGCACTTTAGAACATCTAATCAGTGTACTTACCAAAAACTGGTGACAGTGGACCGTCACACCTTAATTGTTTGAAGCTCTTGACTTTTAGACATTGCAATAGAAAAAGCATACAGAATAAGAAGAATGGTTTTTGCTCTAACTTTATTTAATTTTTTGCTCTGTTTGCCTTTTCTTTTCTTCAGCAAATAAGGAATATTTTGGGAAAATAAATTCAGGAAAGACACCAATTCAAAAACAATTCTTATTACATATTTACTGTTCAGGGTAAATTTATATGAGAGCTTTGATTATCTCTAGGGAAAATAAACATGCAGGGACATGAAGAGCTAGACACTTGCGACCACATTTCCTTTTAGTTATATCTCTGGAAATCAACCCATTATTTTCTTTTAGCATAATAAGAACAAAGAAACCTAAGCCATCAAGCATGACTGACTCATAAAATTATCCTTTCTTAATCACATCATTCAGGACCAACACTTTCAATAATGCCAAACTAGCTTGTTTCCTATATTTTTCATGATTTCAGATTTTAGTTAGAAAACACATGTGTATTTGTAAAAGGGCCTCTTGTGGTTGAGTTCTTCACTTCAAGGTACTCTCACAATGTGTGCCTCTGGGTCTATGTGCAGCTCATAGGACCCAGGCATGGAATGACTCCCCAGGAGCCCTCCCAACAAACGTTACCAGGAGAGGTTTAATGAGATCCTGGTGCTATGCACAGGAGATCTCTTTAAGCTGTAATAACTTACCCTGACAAAGGGGATTGAAAACATTCCATTCATTGCCACAGAGAGAACATAACTGGGAATGAAAACCCAGATACGAGGCACAGAACTCAAGCTAGACAGAAAGTGAACAGCAATATCTCATAGTCATTCCCCAGGTTAACAAGAAAACTGGCAGACATCCCAAAACACACAATGGGGAAAGCAAGGCCTGCCATAGAAATAAGGTGTCATATTCAGATTCAGCCCTTAATACTAAACTTTAAGTGAATATATATCTATTTATTTGCTTATATTTAATTGTATCTATAAAATGCTTAAATGTGCCAGACATTCTTTTAAAAAGTTGGTTAATGCCAGGCACAATGGCTCACACCTGTAATCCCAGCACCTTGGGAGGCCGAGGTGGGCGGGTCACAAGGTCAGGAGTTTGAGACCAGCCTGACCAACATGGTAAAATCCCATCTCTACTAAAAAATAATACAAAAATTAGCCGGGTGTGGTGGCACTTGCCTGTAATCCCAGCTACTCAGGAGGCAGGAGAATCGCTTGAACCCGGGAGGTGGAGATTGCAGTGAGCTGAGATCAAACCACTGCACTCCAGCTTGGGTGACAGAGTGAGACTCTTCTCAAAAAAAAAAAAAGTTGGTTAATATGAATTCATTTAAGTAATTGGGACCCTAAGCAAGAAGTAGGTGTAACAGTGTAGGCCAGGTGGGTAGGCCAGAGTAGGATGCACAAAACGAGCCTCATTAATGATTTCCACAAGTATTTGTTAAGGATTTACTATGTGCCAGACAACCTGTCAGACAGTGGTCAAAATTATTTCCTTAG
Organism: Aotus nancymaae; assembly: GCF_030222135.1. Classification (NCBI taxonomy): domain Eukaryota; kingdom Metazoa; phylum Chordata; class Mammalia; order Primates; family Aotidae; genus Aotus; species Aotus nancymaae. The sequence continues at coordinate 50,556,083 of NW_026988417.1, read as the reverse complement.
CATCACGGGTTAAGGTTTATCAGCAGAATCACGGAGAGGAAGGCCACTCTTATTCCAGAGCAGTCTAGATATCTTTATGGTCTTACCTTGATAAATCACGAATAGTTTTCACTATCGGCTCACTTCTTTATTCAGTCATTCTTAAGTAAAGATCTGAGTTCAAGAACCTCTTTTTGTGTTGCAATGCATAGATTCACCTTGGAGGCACCTAAGCCAATTTTAGAGTTAGGGAGCTCATGGGAAAAAACCCAGGTAAGAACCCTCTTACATAAGGCTGAGGAAATTAGACTTATTTTGTCTGGTTTGCCTCATGTTGCAAAATTTACATTTCACTTGCAAAGCAAGATGAGAATGTGTTGGGCTCTGGAAGAACTCTATGTTGGCCGGGACTAATGGCAACACAGAGGGAATCTTTGGTGTAAAAGTAAGTAAGGCTGTATTGTCCTTTATATTACTCTTCTGCATTTTACTTCACTTTTTTTTTTTTTTTTTGAGACAGGGTTTCACTCTATCACCCAGGCTGGAGTGCAGTAGTGCGATCTCGGCTCACTGCAACCTCTGCCTCCTGGGTTCAAGCAATTCTCCTGCCTCAGCCTCCCGAGTAGCTGGGATTATAGGTGTGCGCTACCACGCCCAGTCAATCTTTGTATTTTTAGTAGAGACAGGGTTTCATCAATTTGGCCAGGCTGGTCTCGAACTCCTGACCTCAAGCGATCCATCCGCCTTGCCCTCGCAAAGTCCTGGGATTATAGGCTTGAGCCACCGTGCCCGTCCTGCATTTTACTTTTCTAATGGATGAACATCCAGAGTACAGAAAGAATACATTCTATCATTTCATTAGTTCTACTAGGAATTATTCAGTAGGGATTATTTCATGTAATGATTTTCTCTTGGGGGTTTTAAAAATATTATCAGGTAACACACACAACACTTCACAAGTACACTTGTTTCACCAAGCAAAGTGTACTCCTGTATAAATCACCTTGAGAATCTTTTCAGCAGCCTGTACTTGAGTCAACAGAAATGAATTTTCCCTCAATTCAATCATTGTGGATAGATCATGATGTATTGCTGTGCCATTCCCCTGCTCCTCCGTCTAATATGGTTGGCAAATTACCTTGAGGAGCTGTCATGAAGAGAGAAAAATCATCCTCATTCTTCTCTTATCATCTTATTCATCAGTGAATTTCAGAGTTTGGTCCAGCTTTTTTTCCTGTGACCTTTTGTACTGGAGGAAGGCTTATTGCTACTTTGACAGAGGAGCAAGATGTGATGCCAGAATCCATTCCTAAGTTGGCTCTTACAAAATTAGCTAATAAAGCTCACTTAAAAAAAATACCAGGCCGGGCACGGTGGCTCACGCCTATAATCCCAGCACTTTGGGAGACCGAGGCAGGTGGATCACGAGGTCAAGAGATCGAGACCATCCTGGTCAACATGGTGAAACCCCGTCTCTACTTAAAATACAAAAAAAAAATTAGCTGGGCATGGTGGCGTGTGCCTGTAGTCCCAGCTACTCGGGAGGCTAAGGCAGGAGAATTACTTGAACCCAGGAGGCGGAGGTTGCGATGAGCCGAGATCGCGCCATTGCACTCCAGCTGGGTAACAAGAGCGAAACTCTGACTCAAAAAAAAAAAAAAAAATACCAGGGATCATTAATTTTGGACAACATATATGCTGGAGCAAGTTTAATCACAGCCTAATAGAATTTAAAAATAAACATATATAAAGTACTTCATTTGCATTGTTTTTGTCTATTTCATGGTGATAGGCATCTAAGTAGCTCTGCAGTCACTCAGGCATGAGCAGCTGGGAAGGGTGGAAAACTGCTATTGATCATCTGCCACATGCCAGGCATCGAGCCTCATATATTATCTCATTAAATTCTTGCAAAGGCCCTTGCGTTAGGTGCTGTTATCACCATGTTACAAGTGAAGATTGGCAGCTAAGGCTTGAAGCCTCAGCCTCAGTATGAAAGGTCATACATAGCAGGACTGAATCCAGTCTACCGAAGACATGGGAGACATATTCTAACTTGAGATAAAAGCCAGGATGAGATCTCTCTTGATGGCAAGCAGTGAGCTGACTTATCCCATAATAAATCAACCAACCAAATGACAGGTACATATTAAGGTGATAGGGACCTTTAAGTGTCTTAGTCGATATGCCTTGGCTTCAACATTCCCATCTTTAAGACAGCTTTACCTATGAGATAATTCCACTAGGCAAGGATTAAACATAAAAGCTCAGTGTTGTAATATACATCTAACTTCAAGAGGAAAGAGTGCGTTACTCACTAGCTGTGTGGTCTTGGGCAAGTTACTTAACCTATCTGTGTTTTACATTCCTCATCTGGATGAAGATTAAATGAGACGTGTATAAAGCAGATAGCACACTACTTCATATATGGCAAGCATTCAAGAAAGCTTAGCTATTTTTATTTTCTTGTAATAGTGTTAGCAGTAGTGATGCGTGGTAGACATACCTTGTCGAACAACAGTTCTCAAAGATTGTCAGTTAACCTGCCATCACCAAACTTCATGGAGGCCTTCAAATAAATATACTGCTCTTCCTGGTTCCTTTGGTTTAAAGACCTGCACAAAGACTTTTTAGCAGGAAGAACAAATTGCTGGGTGACAGATGCCTGGGAAGGCTGGAATATAATAGTCAAGATTCAGAAAGAGCTCAGTGGTCAGGATTCAAAGGCTGCATCAGATAAATCAACTAGATATTTCTGCACCAATTTTGGAGTGGGATACCAGGCTTAGCAACAGGTTTAAGTTGGTTAGTTTGCTAATTAGTTATGTTAGTTTGTCAAAAATCAATTAGGCAGTCATCAATTTACTAAAGCTCAGGTTGCCAAATCATCAATTTGCTGAATGACTAACTCATCAAATTAATCAGTAGACCAAAATTCTCCAGCATTATTTATAAAGTTTATAGTAACCTGAATTGATGATTTCTATGTAGTCTTAATGGGTTGATTTTCACTCTGCCTTCATAGCAGGATTTATGAAGTTTCAATTTTCCAAAGGTTGAGGAATACAGGCATAACCTTTCATAAATACATTTTATCATTTTCAATGACTTATTCAAATTTATCCATTTTGGTATAAAATTATGTTACAGATTTTCCATTAATATGAAAATTTCATAGAAGGACACAAACTGATCATATTAATTGAAGTGCTGAATTTTTCTCACCAATTCGTAGAGATGCAAAATTAAGTATTATTTACCAATTGAGACGTCATTGAAAGAATGGTAAAAATGTCCAAATGTTGAAAAAATTTCAAATGATATTCCAAAGGAATCAGAAAAACTCAAAAGTGGCTGAAGCAATTCTAGAATGTTTTTGTCTATGGTGTTGACTGCTTTGTGTCCAGCACCTGGAACAGTGTCTGCAATAGACGGCCCTCAATAAATAGCTGTGGAATGCAATAATAAAATTGGTCATTTGGTGAACAGAATTTTAGCCAGTCGACTCTCAGCAAATTGATTTTTAGCACCTTTATGTTACTCTCCTTGACACCAGCAAGAACAAAAATACTTAGGGACTTCTGTTGAATGCGTTTTCAGAATATGCTTGAGTTTCCAAGGAAGCAAGGGAAATTATCAGCTGTATAACTAGATAAACAGGTAGAGACAAGAAAGCGAATTATCCTGTTGTCTACAAGCTGGTCAGACCCCTTGGATTTTGACATTCAGTGCTCGTGCTCACATTTAAGAGGTAACTTGACAAGCTGCGGCATACCCAGTAGAGGCTGATCAGGATGGTCTTACAGAAAGAATGGTTGGGAAGCTGGGAAGTAGATAGGGCTCTCTTTCAATATATGAAGAGGTTTTTAAGGAAAGTGTTCTGCTTTTTTTGGCTTTCCAAAGGGCAAAGTTAGACAATGGATAGAAATGAGAATGGTAGACTCTGGGTCATCTGAGTCCCAATCACATGCTCTTTCCTTTATGTCTTTCAGGTTCTTCCCTTCCTGAAGGAGAGGAGGTTGTTCTGTAAGGCTGTTGTAAAAGAGTTAAGAAATTGCCAGGAGTTAAGGAGTCAGAGAGGCACTTGGACCAGGGGGCCTCCAAGTTCAAGTTCCCTTTTACATCAGCATATTGGACACTAAGCAGCTGGACTCTCAAGTGAGACAGACCTGTGTTTGAATCCTGGCTCCACCATTTAGTGGCTGTGTGATCATGTGCAACTTGCTCAACCTCTCTGAACCTTAGTTTTCTCATTAATAAAATGGAGATAATGATAGTACACACCTCATAAAGTTGTGAGGATTCAATAAGATACTATATGTAAAGCACTTAAGACAGTGCCTGGCACAGAATAAGCAATAAATGCCTTAGCTGTTTTTTTTTTTTTTTTTTTTTTTTTAGAGACAGGATTTTGCTGTGTTGCCCAGGCCTCAGGTGACCCTCCTTGGCCTCTCCCTCTCAAAGTGCTGGAATTATAGGTGTGAGCCACAGTGCCTAGCCGAAATCACTGTGGTGAAGATGCCCATTCTGCTATAATCCTATGAGGAAAATGTGTTTTCTCCACTTTGCTGATGAGAAAACTAGGACACACAAGTGGAATCAAACCCAGGGCCATTCAGCTCTAGAGTAGAGCAATTATCCCCTAGGCCAACTCTAGGGGCCACCTTACCTATTATTACAGATCAATGAAAATGAATGCACTGTGTCTACCTGGCTTTTTTTCAATAAGTGACAACCAAGGTTTCTGTTTCAAATGGTTAAATGAGACACTTCTAAGAGCTTACCAAGTTCTTTCTGAGGGCAGGAAAGTTATTTTTTTTGTTTTCAAAATAGCTGCTTCCACAGATGACGCCCAGATATATACACAACACTTAAGTCTTTGCCGTGGACTCCAGACTTCTGCTTTGTTCAAGGGTCCGGGCGGAATGGAGACAGGAAGAGGAGCTGAGACACAGTGGCCGAGGGCCCGAGTCCGGGATGGGGGAAGCAGGGAAGTGACTCTGTGAGTCACAGGCTGGAAAGCTACAGCCTGCCCCTCTGCTCTGGGTTCTTCACACAGGGAGACATTTCCTGCTCTTTGCACTCCGCACTGCTTCCCTGCATGAGTTTCTTAAGACAAGGTCTTTAGCTGAATTGTTATAAGCCAAGGGAAGGAGTGTTTTTAGTGTCTGCCAAGCCTGGGAATCTCCCAAGCCTTGAGAAAATAGTATGCGAGGCAAATTGACTTCCCTGCGGGGACCTCCCTTGCCATGGTGGTGAAAGGAAGCCAGGAGCATTGACTTGTTTCCTTAGGGGTTGAAAGGGCTTAGCTAGCTGGTGTTAAAAAGCCAAAGGCTTTTATCCTTTAAACACAAGTGTTACTATTATAATAGTCCTCCCACGGCACTCCTGGGAAGGACAAAGACTTCACTTTGACTTTGGCTAAAGGTGTCCCATGATCCTCTGGGACTTGCATATCCAGGCTCCACATTGCATGAAAGTTGACATCGGACGTGCTGGTCACCTTGTGAGTAGAACCCACGTGTGGTTATCTGGGTCTGGACCCTCTACCTTTGACTGGTTTATGGAGAACAGAAGGCAGGGAGGAATCTTCCCCCTTGGCTTTGGCCTGCTAGTTCAGGTTGGGACCCTGTTGAGGTCCGTCCTTTGGCCTGTAGCCTCATTAGACCCCAGAAGGCGTTCCTGGGGTCATGTGGAAACTGCACAGACCCTCTAACGTATGGCACTGATAAGGATCTCGGCCTTAGAGATAAGGAGCTATTTAAGGGAATCTGAGGAAGCCCAGGGTTTGTTTTCATAAAGCTGGACAATGTAAAGTGTAATCCTTACACAGATGTAATTAGCTGTTAAGTATATTAAGTCGGTGAGGAGAGGGCACTCTGGCTGGTTCATAAATTACTGTGAGTCCACCCCAGGGAAACCAAATCAATGGCAGGTATGTTTTCCTGCGAGATCATTAGAATGGCAACTAGTGATGGATCAGGAGGGTGAGCTTATGGGATCCTAAGGAAACAGGACATGGAGGAGCCACAGGCATGAATGACCAAGGGCCCTGGGGCCTTTTGCTTCCATAATAAAGGCAGCTTTGAAGAAGTCATAACTGCCTTAGCTCAGTATGGCAGCCCCTTAGTGTTTTCTGCTAATTCCAGGGTTTGGCAGCTGTGATGTTAGATTGCATGGAAGTGCCAGGGGATCCTGGTGAAGGTCGCTTCCCCTGCAGAACAGCCAAATGGATGCCGGGCAAGCCCATTAAAGCTGTAGCTTTGCATGCAGTTAACAGTCTGTCTGAAGGATGGAGACTGTAACTCTCATTTCTAGCCAAGCAGCTACTAAATGGCTTTCACTTCCTGTGCCAATGTCATTTCCGCTGACTTAATAATAACAAAAATGATAATAACCTAAGATTAGTAAGAACTAACTCTACTAGGCAGAGTAATACACAGTTACATATCTGCTATCTAATGTATTTCTCACCACAACCCTATGAGCTGGCTACTAATATTATCACCATTTTACAGATGAAGAAACTGAGGTTTACACATGTTAACTTTTTTTTGCCTTAGGACAAAGCTACCCTTAAGTGCTCCCACACAGCTCCTGGTGGGACGTTACCTCCTGAAGGCTCTGGAAATGAGCACCATGGCATTTAGAAGATTTCCATTCATGCCTGCCCCACCCCACCCCCAACACACTTTTAAAAAATTGAATACTGTGCTGTCTTAAATTACAGAAAATGGCAATTGATAAGACACATAGCTATACACGATAAAAGTTATATAGCTAGTAAGTAGTAGATCCGGGTTTTAACTCCAGAAGCTGGTTTTAGAATTTATGTTTGTAACAAACAATTTAGGGCTCATTGGTAACATTTCTCAATGCCCTGTGGAAAAATCTGCCATTCTTCAGACTCCAATTGGTATCAAGACCAACCAAAAATAAGAGACAAAAATGTATTGACAGAGCTTATAACCATATGTTCTTTTCCATATTCTCTCTTTGCTTGGCCTAGCCTGATCTTTGGCAATTTAGGGGCTTTTATGTCATAGTTAACTTCACGTTGTTTGGGAACTTTTTGAGATAGTGAAAGAACAGAGCAGTCAGTGAAAAGCAGTTGCTATCATATGCTTGGATTTCTTCAATATTTTATAGAAATGCAACTTTTCAAAGAAATAACCAACAGTTGGGATAGGATACTGGGGAGATTATCACAAGTTAAAATTTAGGATTTTACAGTAATATCTGGCTGGGCATGATGGCTCATGCCTGTAATCCCAGCACTTTGGAAGGCCAAGGATGGGTGGATCATGTGAGATCAGGAGTTTGAGACCAACCTGGCAAACATCAAGAAACATCTCTACTAATACAAATATTAGCTGGGTATGGTGGTGGGTGCCTGTAATCCCAGCTACTCAGGAGACTGAGGCAGGAGAATCGCTTGAACCTGGGAGGCGAAAGTTGCAGTGAGCTGAGATTGCGCCTTTGCACTCAAGCCTGGGTGACAAGAGTGAAACTCCATCTCAAAAAAAAAGAAGTAAAATATCGAGAAAGTTTCTTTCCTTTGAATTGGCCAATTAGCTCTCCAGTAGAAGGTTCTCTGGAGAGTATGGGAGCCTGGGCAGCAGCAGGTGCTTCTGGGGAGATGGTTGTTGTACAGATACTACCTTTGTTAGAGATGACGTTCTCTTTCTCTTCTGGTCTTCTCCATGCATCTTTCATTCAGAAACATTTGAAAACTAAGAATACCTGCTTTGCAAATACAATTTACATTCACTAGAGGCAAACTGTGGTGATGTCACTGCTCTCTTTAAGATGCTATCTGAATCTTCAATCCACTGATATGTGATGAAAACAATGCCTAGGGACAGAATCACTTTAAGTGGAAGCTTTGATGATTTCTCTTAAACAACAAGAGATTCTCCCACCAGACACTCAATTGAAAGTTAGTCCCAGGCTATTCCTGGTCTCTGCAACCTGCTGCGTTCTCAGTCTACAAGAATTAAGCTCTGTATTATAAAACACTGAGTCCACACGTGGAGACAGTATGACTGTCTTGAACATTTAACACACCAGGTGAGCAATAGACATACGATAGCAAGACGGTAAGTGGCTTTGTGGCTAAGCAAGGACCAGGTAGGTCTGGAGCAGGGAGTGCCCTGGTCAGCCAGGATATGCTGGGAGGAAAACATAGTTTACTCTATATCTTATCAATTGCCATTTTCTGTGATTTAACAGCACAGTATTCAATTTTTTAAAAGTGTGTTGGGGGTGGGGAGGGGAAGGCATGGATGGAAATCTAAATGCCATGGTGCTCATTTCCAGAGCCTTCAGGAGATAAATTCCCAGTGGGAGCTGTATGGGGGCACTTAAGGGTAGCTTTGCCCTAAGGCAAAATAATAATCACAAAACGATCTTTACTTTTTCTGATAAAGCTCTCCCTCTTGCCTACTGGCAGAAGCTGGTGAAGGTTACATTTGAGTTAAGCACTAAAAGCAGCAGGGAGCATTGAGATAAATTGCTGCAATTATTAACTTACTTGCTGTTTAATGGCACAAAAACCATCAGTCGTGTGGTGGGCTTGACTGGGTTCCCACAGTGATTATGAGTTTTTTGGGTCTGGCTTATTATGTTTTATTGGTAGCCCACAGCTTGTGCTAATGATACATCCATGACCGGGAAGGGTTAGTGCCCAAAAGGTGCATGGTTCTCTCCTGAGGCAAGTGTGCTCCGGGGACCTGGGCAAATAGAGTGGTGGGCCAGTTTGAGAGCTGTCATTCTTATTAGGGATTCTCTGATTTTTTTCATCATTTATCTCAAGAGACAGGTTTGTTACGCTGTTGCACCCACCAACTATTCAGATATGGTACTCTTAATGGTCTGTATTGAGAACTGATGCTGCAGGAGATATCCGAGAGCTTGTTGAACTCTCTTTTAAACAGGTACTACTTATAACAGCCTCTGCTAAACATGATTTTAAGAATTTTGCGGCTGGGCACGGTGGCTCACGCCTGTAATCCCAGCACTTTGGGAGGGCGAGGCTGGTGGATCACGAGGTCAGGTGTTTGAGACCAGACTGACCAACATGGTGAAACTTCGTCTCTACTAAAAATACAAAAATTAGCTGGGCATGGTGGCACACGCCTGTAATCCCAGCTACTCAGGAGGCTGAGGCAGGAGAATTGCTTGAACCTGGGAGGCGGAGGTTGCAGTGAGCCAAGATTGTGCCACTGCACTCTAGCCTGGGCGATAGAGTGAGACTTCCCCACTGCCCCCTCCAAAAAAAAATGTGCTTGCATCAAAAAGCTTTTTGAAGCTTGTTGGCAATTCACAGAAACTCAAAATATGAAGATTGTAAAGCCCTGTCGCTTCTACAATGTATGAACTAAAACCATGAGATATTTAATACTGTATTCATTTGACAGTCCTACCCAAACTCAATATTTGCTAAAAATACAGTGAAAAGGTAACTCTTTACAAAATATTTCTGGAAAACATAAAATATATACTTTTATTAAATGACTGAGCAGGTTCTTTCACATCGCTAATCCTTAATGTGCTACAAATATCCAAAGTCACCTGGAATTGGCTTTGGGTGGGTTTTGGTATAAAGGCCGAGGAAACAGAAGAAATCAATAATGCTTCACTTTAGAAGCCAAGATCTCAATCCCAGGAGGAACCTAGGTGTGAAAATCTCAAAGCAAATCACTACCTTGAAGGTTTAAAAAAACCCAACAAAAACAGTGGAGATATCCTCAAAGGTGTTTATATCAGTCAAGATGCTTTCTGATGTCACTAACAGAAAACCCTCACTCGGAGTGCTTGACCTCTGAAGACCCTGACTTTACATTAGGAAAACTTGGGGATGAGCATTATTTAAATCTCCCTAGGGATTCTGAATCATAGCAAAAGTTGGGAACCCCTGGTTTAAACAATAAGAAAACTCATCACCTCATAAACCAGGAAGTCTGGAGGTAGAGCGGGCTTCAGCCTTATTGAAATCAGCAGCTCAGTGAAACCTTCAAGGACCCAGGCTTTCCCATCTCTTGCTTTTCTGTCTTCAGTGGCAGTTTCAGCATCACACAGGGAGCAAGATGGCTGTATCTGGCCAAAACACGATAAATATGGAGGAAGAGATACCATCTCATCCTGAGCTCTCTCCCTGAAGCAAGCAAATGATCCCCAGAAGCTCTCGTCCTTGCCTCAGACCTCGCCTCACAGTTCTTTGGTCAGCGGTGGCCCATTGCAAACTCGGTCACTGCAAGGAGAATGGGATTATCCTTAGACCAATCAGAGTTCCTCTTGGAACTTGGGGTAGGATGGCCAAAGCCTGAGGCTTCACCGTGAAGCACTTGACTGTGTGCCTAAACAAACTGGGGTTCCTGATGAAGGAAAAGGAAGTACAGATGAGAGTAGGCAACCAGAGTGTCATTTCTATGAGGATGAGTTGAACTGGAATGAAATGTTTGGTTTATTTTTCTTTTCATTGTGTTTTTTGGGGGACACAAAAGTTCTAAATGTTCATGAAAATTAAAAAAAATTCAAGATATTATAATCACTTAATTACTTTTTATGTTGAGATAACATTATTAATATTTGACATCTAACCATATATATCTTTATACTATACATATGGCTATTTAATATGTATATGTTTAGATATGATTATATATTTCTTTATATATAATACAAACATAGATATACATATATACACATAAATATATACATGCATATATGCAAATAGCATGAAATTATAATACACATGGTGTTTTGTAAATCTATTACTAAAGATACAATGTGAACATTTCTTCATAAATCTAAATACTCTTGTAAATTCTGATTTTTTTTTTTTAAATCTCGCTATGCTGCCCAGGCTGGAGTGCAATGGCTAGTTACACGTGTGTCTTACTACTGATCAGCATGAGAATTTTGACCTGCTTGGTTTTTGACCTGGGTTGGTTCACTCCTTCTTAGGCAACCTGGTGGTCCCTTGCTCCATATTAATGCTGAACTTGGTACAGGTAGATGATGGTATAGTGTGTTACAGCCTAGAGCTCCTGGGCTCAAGTAACCCTCCCAGCTCGACTCTGCCTCCCGGCAGCAGGGACTACAGGCACATGCCACTGTATAATGGTCACACGGTATTCCATTGTGAAATGTGCCGTAATAACCTGTCTTTTGTTGTTTGACATTTATTTATTGTCCACGTTTTATTATAAATAGTGATTTGATAAACATTCATTGTGTCCATTTATTTTCTTTTGGAGATCTATTCCTGGAGGCAGAGTTAAGGTTAAGAACATTTCTAAAGCCTTTAACAACTATTCCTAATTTATCAACAAGTGGTACAATACCTTAAGAAAGCCACTTAGGTAGACCATGGATTTGTCTAGCTGTATTGTAAACCTTAAAAAATTTATGTGTACTAATTCCTATTCCTAGGAATTTATACTGAGGAATTAAACTGAATTGAACAAAAGTAGGGAGAAGGCTACCTGCATGAACATTTTATTGGTAGCATTATTTAAAATAGTAAACTTTTGGAAACAATCTAAATATATTTATTATCTTTTTTTTCTTTTCTTTTTTTTTTTTTTTTTGAGGCAGGGTCCTGCTCTGCCACACAGCCTGGAGTGCAGTGGCCCAATCATAGCTCACTGCAGCCTCAAACTCCTGGGCTCAAGCAGTCCTTCTGCCTCACGCTTCCAAGTAACTGGGACCACAGGTGCATGCTACCATGCCTGGCTAATTTTCAAATTATGTTTTGTAGACATGGGGTCTTGCTCTGTTGCCCAGGCTGGCTTTGAACTCCTGGCTTCAAGTGATTCTCCTAGCCTTATGAGAGACTTGAATTAGTGGCACCCAGTTAAGCCACATTGAATTTCTGACTCAAAGAAACTGTGAGATAATAATAGTTGTTGCTTTAAGTATCTAAGTTATGAGGTGATTTTTTAATGCAGCAATGGGTAACTAATACATGAATTGTTGTATATAAAACACTTAGAACAATGACTGAATCTTTCCAAAAAGTTAGTTAATATTCTTACTAGTAGTAATTTTAATACTATTACATTCTACTTTGATATGTCTTCTAAATCATTCATTTCTGTGAACCTGTCTTCACCAGTGGTTGGTTTGTCATGCGATTTCGTTCAAGTCTATTGCTGTAGAGGAGTCTTATATGATGGTTTCACATACGCCTCTGACGGCTTCTTATGGATATTACTAGACCTGGATCATTTTTTTTTCGTCGGCTTCTTAGCTCGAAATTCCTGTAGTACTCATACAAGATTTAGGTTCTAATTTCTGACAAGTGATTTCTTTCTTTTCATTCCTTTTCACTCATAACCAGATGACCGGCTTACTCTCTTGGTGCTTCCCAAGCACCAAGATAACCTTCCCTGTCCCCTGACTTCCTGAGGGAGCCCAGGTCTTCATCCCTGACATGTAAGTACCTTATCTCCTATCCTTGTTAGGGATTCACATTGCAGGCTCCAAAGACCTTCAGGTCAGAAATACCTGTGATCTATTAACCTTTAGTTACGTGTCACCTAAAGATTTTCTTGCTTTCTTTTTTTGTTTGTTTTTTGAGATGGAGTTTCGCTCTTGTTACCCAGGCTGGAGTGCAATGGCGCGATCTTCGCTCACTGCAACCTCCGCCTCCCGGGTTCAAGCAATTCTCCAGTCTCAAGCCTCCTGAGTAGCTGGGATTACAGTCGTGGGCCACCATGACCGGCTAATTTTTGTATTTTTAGTAGAGACGGGGTTTCACCACTTTGGTCAGAATGGTCTTGATCTCTTGACCTCATGATCCACCCACCTCGGCCTCCCAAAGTGCTGGGATTACAGGCGTGAGCCATCTTGCTTTCTTTAAAATATCTGCTGTGGATCCCATATTTTCTAACTCATCATTTCCATGTGTTTGAGAGGTGGAGGAGGCTACCTATATCTGTGTGGAATATTATATTGACCTACAATTGTGTCTTATTGCAGAAAATGTTTCTGTCTTTGAGGGAAACTTGACTGTTAAATAGAAAGGATTGTTTTAAGATTACCTATTTTTCACCATGGAAAAGGCTGGAACTGAAAATAGCTGTGACAGATTTCACGTGAGGTGTATTCAGTCAATCCCCAAACCTCTTGATGACTGTCTGAGAGTGGAAATAAAATGACTATTGATCAACTCTGTTGGCATTAAATTAACGCAGTCAAGAGAGATGAGAACGTGTGGCCCTTGTCTGTGAGATGTAAAACTTCGACTGTTTCTATGCATGATCACAACAGTGAATTCAAATGCTTCCGTACTAAGAGAAGATTTAAGTAAAGGTATTGTTTCTCTTTTACCAGTGGTAAGGCATCAAAGGAAAAGTTATCATCCCGAGCAAAATGTGTTAAGGAACTGACACATTGGTTTGATAAATTCAGGGAGGCAAGCTTAGGCACTGTATAGTCTGCTTAGACCACCGTAACAGAAATTTATTATTTTTACTGCTCTGGAGGATAGAAGTCCAAGATTAAGTTTCTGGCCAGTTCAATTGCTAGTGAAGGCTCTCTTCTTGGCTTGTAGATGAGTGTCTTCTTGCTGTATCTTCACACAGAATTTCCTCATTGCATTCATGAGGAAAGATGAAGGGGGTGGAGGGGGGAGGGGGAGAGAGAGAGAGAGAGAGAGAGAGAGAGAGAGAGAGAGAGAGAGTGCTAGCTCTCTGATGTCTCTTCTTATAAGGACACTAGTCCCATTGAATCAGGGTCCCACTTTTACGATATTTAATCTCAATTACTTCCTTACTCCAAATACAGTCACACTGGAGGTTAAGGCTTTTATATATATACATATATATATATATATGTATATATATATATTTTTTTATTTGAGATGGAGTTTCACTCTGTCACCCAGGCTGGACGGCAGTAGCATGATCTTTATCTCAGCTCACTGCAACCTCTGCCTCCTGGGTTCAAGCAATTCTCTTGCCTCAGCCTCTCAAGTAGCTGGGACTACAGGCATGTGCCACCATGCCCAGATAATTTTTGTATTTTTAGTAGAGACAGGGTTTTATCATATCTACCAGGCTGGTCTCAAACTCCTGACCTCAAGAGATCTGCCCTCCTTGGCCTCCCAAAGAGCTGAGATTACAGGCATAAGCCACTGTGCCTGGTCTTTTAATATATAAATTTTGAAGGGACACAAATATTCAGTCTCTAACAGGCATCCTGTCAGAACTTACAGGAAAGCTGCATGTAACAAAAGAAGAATGTCAAACATTTTTCTGGAAAAGACATCTTAAATTTATTCATGTACTCATGCATTCAACAATATTTGTGTCTCTAAAAAATAAAGATGAAGGTTACTGTTTTCAAGGGATCTTTAAGAAGAAAGGGAAAGAGAAGGTGACAAAGAAGAAGGAGAAGGAAAAGGAGAAGAAAGAGAGAATGGAATTACTATTTCTGACATTTTCTTTCTAAAGATATTCCTACAAGTCATGCGTACAACAAAAACTGTCAAGATAAACTGTTGCAACGAAGAATACCCATGCTTACCATTTGAATATTTACCTAGAAGGAAGACGAGGTCTTCAGTCCATTTATCATTCCTTATAAAGAAAAGTTCACATGGTGAGCGGTTATGAAATGTTTCAAAATTAATGTAAAGTATGACTTGAGCAACAACAGAGATGCTTTCTACAGACACGATGTTGGGAGATAGATGTAAGTGACAAAAGACTACCTACGGTTAGAATTTGTGTAGTCAACGTCTATTTATATCAAGTTCAAAACCAGACAAAACTAAATTATATTGTTTTAGGACACATACAAACATATTAAAACTGTAAAGAACGACTAGGATTATTTTTAATCACTAGAGATTGGATAGTGATTATCTCTGCAGGGATGTAGTTGGGTAGGTCACGTGAAGAGGCTTCTGGGACACTGCTTGTCATCTATTTCTTGAAGTAGGTAATGGATGTGGTTTGGCTTGGCGTCCCCCCCAAATCTTATGCTGAATTATAATTCCCAGTGTTGGGGGAGGGACCTGGAAGGAGGTGATTGAATCATGGGGATGGATGTCCCCCATGCTGTTCTTGTGATAGTGAGTGGGTTCTCAGGAGATCAGATGGTTTAAAAGTATGTGGCACTTCCCCATCCCCACCCTCTCTCTCTCCTGCTGCCATGTGAAGAAGGTGCTTGCTTCCCCCTTGCCTTCAACATGAGTATAAGTTTCCTGAGGCCTCCCAGCCATGCCTCCTGTGTAGCCTGTGGAACTTTGAGACAATTAAACCTCTTTTCTTCATAAATTACCCAGCCTCAGGTAATTCTTTATAGCAATGTGAGAATGGACTAATACAGTAATTGTCCTCAAGACAATTTTGGGATTTGGTTATTAATATAGGTATTAAGATTGTAATTATTATTTTAGCTGTGTATATATAATATGCTATTCTAGATTACGATATATCTCATATTACAAAGAAAATATACAGACAGAAATTTTATTTTTCTATTTTGGTTGATGTTCACATCTAACGAAGTGAAGTGTGTTTCAGCAGTGGAATCCTGTTGATAATACTGAACCTGTACCACATGATATTCTACTTGTACACTGGGTGCAGCGGCTCATGTTTGTTATACCAGCACTTTGGGAGGCTGAGGCTGGAGAATCACTTGAACCTAAGAGTTTCAGATCAGCCCTGGCAACATAGCAAGACTTGTTTCTACAGAAAAGAAAAACAAACAAACAAAAAAACCAGGCTTGATGGTGCATGCCTGTGGTCCCAGCTACTCAAGAGGCTGAGGTGGGAGCATCGTTTGAACCTGAGAGGTCAAGGCTGCAATGAACCATGATTGCATCACTGTATTCCAGTCTGGGTGACAGACAGACCCTGCCTCAAAAAAGTAAAAAAGAAAGAAAGAAAAGGAAGGGAAAACAAGAGTTCTACTTCTAACAGCTTGGCATTTTGACAGTGGACCCTTAATGCTTGTCCTAATTCAGGCCCGTGTAGGAAGGTTTTCAACATGGAGAAGAGGGACACTAATGAGAGAGTGGCAGATTGCACTGAAGACATTAAGTACTTCTCGATTCTATGCAGGATGAGCTTCTTCCGCAGATCTGTGGTCTTTTGTCCCCCCATGGGTGCTATTCTTGCGCTCTTGTTTAGGGATGGCCATGATCAGAGCAGGAACATTCGTACACATTCACAGACAGAGCGTCTGTGAGAAGGGGGAACTGTATTCTGTGGTGTCTATCAAGGGCATGGAGGAATAACAAACGCCAGGAGGAGTTCTCTCCTGAAAACAAGTATTCAAAAAATACACTACTGTGCTGAGTGGAGAATAATAACTCTGGAGCCACTATTTCTACTAGAGGCAGAAAGAGCTTTCTGGTTTAGATGGGCTTCTGTTGACCAGGGAGTGAGGAAGAGAGAGGCTAAAGGCCAGGGAGGATGTGCTTCCTTCCTCCTTCTAATTGTTTAGGCAGTTACTACACACACACACGCACTACAGTCTACAGTAGGCGTTTGCCAAGAGTAAACTGTCCACATATGCACATGGGGAAAAGCGATCTAGATACAATGGCCTTTCTACGTTTATTTATGTATTGCACAGAACATGCATACCATATGCTGTGCTAGATGTTTGTAGCAAATAAGATTTGGAGTCAGGTAGCTTATATTTGAATGCTTTGAGTCTTATAGCAGTATATCCTTTAGTGAGTTAATATCTTGGCTAAGCACTGCTTTTCTCATCTCATTCCTACCTTTCAGGATTATTGTAAGAACTGGCAATGAGATAAGCTGCTTAACAGTTACTAGCTTTAGAGTACTTGCTCAATAAATGGTAATAGCAGTAAGAATTATTGTTTTGGTTGTTCTTTCATTGGGAAGGCATACTAACCATTTAGACAAAGATATATAATTCTATATTTGATCAAGACTCCGTTGGCTGGGAAGTTGTTTCCACTGGTTCAGAGTAGAGAGGACAGTTGAAATGTAATCATTTATTTTAAAAGTTTTCCATGATTTCCAATAAAAGAGGTCATCGTTCCTTTATTTTTTTCAACAAATATTTAACAAGACTTTGCTTTGTGCTAGACACTGTACTAAGTATGGGGATAAAATGGTGAGCATGATAGATATGTTTCTGCCTTCAAGGAGTTTATGTTACAGGAGACTTCTCCCTGCCACAACCTTGTATCCTTTTTAGGGTTATATAGGAAACATTCTTTGGATTATATTAGAATAACAAGATCCTTTGCGATGTCCATTTATAGACCTTATCCTTTCAATAGGTCTCTTGATCTGAGTGTTTTTGGAAGCAAATGCTTGCTGCATTTGGAAATTCTAGTAAATCCCAAATAGGCCACAAGCCATGAACATACCATGGCAAATTCAGACAAAGAAATCTCCTACAACTTCAGGAACCTGGGCATTTCCGACATCTTCTGGAAGGATTTGAAAACCACTTAATATAGATATCCTGTAAAGTCCCACTCTACTGGGTTCTTTGTTTACTCAGTTTTTATAGAAGCGTTTTCTTCTAACTATAAAGCACGGGTCACAGCAAAGAAAAAGGAGCAACTCTCTAGCTACTCACCTTCTGTCTGTCCTCTACTCCTTTCCTAAATCACTTTTTGGCTTCTTTATGTTTTTAATTTTTAGCATTTTACTATGAAAAACTCAAAGCTACAGCATAGATGAAAGAATTGTAAACACCTGTAAACCACCCCCATACCGAGTCTACTAACATTTAACTACATTTGCTTTATCATTAATCTATTCGTCTATTTATCCCTCTATTAATTCATCTTTTCTTTATTGTATCACAAAGTAAATTGCAGACACCAGTATGTTTTCCTTTAAATATTTCAGCATGCGTAACATTAAGTAGAGTTTTGTATTTATTGTAGTTTTTTTCTTTTAATGTAAAATTTAGTAGCAAGAATATGCATAATTCTTAAGTGTAGATTTGCTGATTTTGACAACTGATTTAGTATAAATTACATTTAGTATAATTATTGATATGGTTAGTGTTCTGGTTATTTATTTCTTCATAAAAATTATTCCAAGGGTTAATGATATATCAGGAATGGATCAGGAATTCAGAAAGGGCACAGCAGCAATGGCTGCTCTCTGCTCCTTGGTTGCTTCCAAGTTTTGGCATTATAAAAAAAATTCTATTAATAGCTGTGTGCAGACTTTTGTGTGAATATAAAATTTCAGTACATTTGGGTAAACACAAAGAAATGCAATTGCTGGATCATATGGTTAGGGTATGTTTAGCTTTGTAAGAAAGTGCCAAACTGTCTTCCAAAATGGCTGTACCATTTTACATTCCCACCGGCAATAAATGAGAGTTCCTGCTGCTCCGCATTCTCACTAGCATTTGTGGTTGTTAGTGGATTTTGGCCATTCTAATAGGTACGTAATGGTACCTCATTGATGTCTTAATTTGCTATTCTCTAGTGATATATGATGTTGAACCTCTTTTTATTTGCTTTCTTACCATCTGTATATCTTCTTTGGTGAGGTGTCTGTTCTGGCCTTTTGCCCATTTTAAAATAGGATTATTTTTATTTTTGTTGAATTCTAAGAGCTCTTTGTGTATTCTGGATAACAGTCCTTTATCAGTATGTCTTTTGCAAAGATTTTCTTCCTTTCTATGGTTTGTCTGTTCACGTTCTTAACCATATCTTTTGTAGAACAAAAGCTTTAAATTTTTTGAAGTCCAATGTATCAATTCTTTCTTTCATAGATAATGTCTTTGGTGTTGAATTTAAAAAGTCATCACTGTATCCAAGGTCATATAGATTTTTGCTTGTGTTATCTTCTAGGAGTTTTATAGTTTTGTATTTTATATTTAAGTCTATGATCCATTTTGAATTTTTTTATGAAAAAGATCATCTTTGCTCCATTTGTCTTTGCTCCTTTGTCAAAGATCAGTTTACTATATTTATATTGGTCTATTTATTAGCTTTCTATTCTGTTTCATTGATCTACTTGTCTGTTCTTTCACTGATACCACATTGCCTTAAGTATTGCAGCTTTATAGTAAATCTTGATGCAGGTAGTGTCAGTCCTCCAACATTGTTTTCTCCTTCAATATTGAGTTGATTATTCTGGCTCTTTTCCCACTTCATATACACGTTAGAATCAGTTTGTCAATATCCACAAAATAATTTGCTGGGATTTTGATTGGGACTGTATTCAATCTACAGATCAAGTTGGAAAGAACTGATATCTTGGTAATATTGAGTATTCCTATTCATGAACATGGAATATCGCTCTGTTTATTTATTTTTTTGATATCTTTCATCAGAGTTTTCTTCATATAAATGTTGAATACATTTTATAATGTTCTATATAAATATATTATTTTTTAATGATAATATAAATGGTGATGTGTTCTTAATTTCATATTTCACATTTACAGCTGATATATAAGAAATGTTTGTATATTAACTTTGTATCCTACAACCTTCCTCTAATTGCCTACTAATCCTAAGAATTTTCTGTTCCTTCTGGATTTTTTATATACAGTCATGTCATTTGTGAATAAAGACAATTTTACTTCTTCCTTCTCAATCGATATATCTTTTATTATCATTTCTTGTTTTATTGCATTAGCTAGGACTTCCAGTACAATGCTGAAGAGCAGTGATGGGAGGAGAGGACATCCTTGCCTTGTTCCTGATCTTAGCAGAAAAGCTACAAGTTTCTTGCCATTAAGTAAAAAGTTAGCTGCAGGGTTTTTTAGATGTTCTGTATCAAGTTGAGAAAATTTTCCCTCATTATTGGTTTGTTGAGAATTTTTTTTTATGATGAATGGGCATTGGATTTTTCACAGGTTTTTTTTCTGCATCATTTACATGATCATGTGACTTTTCTTCTTAGACTGGTTGATGTGATGGATTATATTAATTAATTTTCAAATGTTGAGCCAGCCTTACATTCCTGGGACAAATGCCACTTGATCATGGTGTATACTTATTTTTATACATGATTGGATTTGACTTGCCAATATTTTGTTGAGAATTTTTGCATTTACGTTCATGAGTGAAATTGGTCTGCAGGTGTTTTTTTCTTATAATGTCTTTGTCTGGTTTTGGTATTACAGTAATGATAAAACCCAAGGAGGTCAGTCTCTGCTAATATAATTTCTCCCGAGGGCAAGCCTTATTATGAAGAACAGAATGTTCTGATATATTACAAAACAATTCCTTTTCCCCTCCCTGCTGCCAGAGCACAGGGGATTTTTTCCTCTTCCCCAATATTCAATATTCACTTTTATGAGTTTGACCTCAGGAGATCTGCTCAGGAGGAGTAGATCTTCACCCTACTCAGGTAGATGTCCTGGAGGTCAAACTCATAAAAGTTTGGGAGCCTTCCTGTAACAGGGTTCCCTGAGAATTTTTAACTCTCAGAGTTTATTTGCACTGAGTTTCCAACAATTTATCAATTATAGTTTAGGTTTTTCTACTTCAGTACTTGTTCCCAAAGGGGTTTCTGCTTTAGTAAGCTGTGGTTCTCTGCATTCACCAGTGTCTTCAATTTTGAGGGCACTGGTTTTCCTTGTGACTTCATTTCTCTGATGGAGCTAAGAAAGATTATTTAACTAACAGTTTGTCCAACTTTTTACCTATTAGGACAGAATGGTGACTTCTAAGTTCCTCTCCTAATTGACAAGAAACTGGAAGTTCATTAATCATTTTCCTCTTTTTCTTTCTTTCTGCATGCCCAAGTTTTCATCTGGTATTATTTATCTTTAATTCAAACATTTTTATTTAACATTTGTCACAGCGTAGGTCTGTTAGTAGTAAATTCTCTCAGCCTTTCACTTGAAAATGTTTTTATTTTACCTTTCTTTGAAGAATTTTACTTAGGTGAATATAGAATATTATGGCAACAGTTTTATTTCCTTTAAAAATATTTTCCATTGTCTTCTGCTACGTTTTCTGTCTTGCATAGGTTCCAAAAAGAAATTAACCATCATTCAGCCAGGCGTGGTGGCTCACGCCTGTGATCTCAGTGCTTTGGGAGGCCAAGGTGGGCAGATCAGATGAAGTCAGGAGTTTGAGACCAGCCTGACTAACATGGTGAAATCCCGTCTCTATTAAAAATACAAAAATTTGGTGGGGTATGGTGGTACAGGAGTGTAATCTCAGCTACTCAGGAGGCTGAGGCAGGAGAATCACCTAAATCTGGGAGGCAGAGGTTGCAGTGAGCAGAGATCATGCCACTGAACTCCAGCCTGGGTGACAGAGTGGGACTCCATCTCAGGAAAAAAAAAAAAGAAAGAAATGAGCCATCATTTATATAATTGTTCCTGGTATATATGTTTTTATTTTTTGGCTGCTTTTTTTTTTGAGACAGTGTATCGCTTTGTCACCAGGCTGGAGTGCAGTGGCATGATCTCGGCTCACTGCATTGGCTGCCTTTTTTTTTTTTTTTTTTTTTTTTTGTGACAGAGTCTCGCTCTGTTGCTAGGAACCAGGCTGGCGTGCAGTGGTGCGATCTCGACTCACTGCAACCTCCACCTCCCAGGTTCAAGCAATTCTCCTTCCTCAACCTCCCAAGTAGCTGGGACTACAGACACGCACCACCATGCCCAGCTAATTTTTGTATTTTTTAGTAGAGATGGGGTTTCACCATGTTGGCCAGGATGGTCTCAATCTCCTGACCTCATGATCCGCCCTCCTCGGCCTCCCAAAGTGCTGGGATTACAGGCATGAGCCACCGCTCCTGGCCCATTGGCTGCTTTTAAGATGTTCTCTTTCTGTTTATGTTTAATCAATTTGACTGTCATTTGTCTAGGAGTGGCTTTCTCTGTATTCATCTTGCATGAGACTTGTTGAACTTCTTAGATCCATGTGTTCAGGTTTTCATCCAGTTTGTAAAGTTCCAGTTATTATTTCTTCAAGCATTTTTTTTTTTTGCCTGATTCTCTCTCTCTCCTCATTTAGGACTGTAATTACATGTATGTTACAAACTTGATATTAAAAGAAAGAAGAAAACTATATTGTAGTAAGGTTGGTTTTTTTCAGCTGGATCCAATCTGCTTTGCAAAATTCCTCCAAGCAAGAACAGTATCTTGCCCCCACGTATCTATTGGACACCTCAAGCTCTCAAGGTATACTCCTTGTGAAAAAAAATGCTTTTGGAGGTGTCCTCTGTACGGGTGGAGGGTAGAGCCTGAGAAACATGGAAAAAGCAAAGAAGTTGACAACATCAAGGACATAACAGTGCCTCAGACGTTTCTCAGGTCAGTAGCAGCCACTTTCCACATTCAGCCTGAAAGAGAGGCTATATGAGGACAGTGAGTTCGGAATATAAAAGCAAAGTTATATAGACATAAGACTTTTTTTTTCCCAGCGGTTCACATGAAAATTTAAGAACAACATTGTTCTTCTGAAAGTGATTTCAGGAGTCCACGCATCTTATTGGCATTTGAATACACAGTAAGCAATAGTGTGCTGGCAAGTGGGTCCTTTGGGGGAAAAATCTGCGGCACCTGCTGACTTTCATGATGTAAATAGTGCCACCCTTGCCAATTACAAGCTCCACCATGACATTCCTGAGCATGGCTGGAAAGAACCATGAACGGTCAGCTCTGTTGAGCCAGTGCAAGCTGGCTCCATCACACACTGAGCTGCAGGATTGTGTTTAGGGCTAATAGCTATTGGCAAATTCAACACTTGTTGAAAATAGACATCATCGAGTTCTAGAATCCACTGCCTGTCGCTCTATGGCCTGCATTTTGGTCATTGTTTCTCCAACTTTTTGAAGCGGCTCAGTAAATCTCACCGCTGCGGACCCCAGACCCTTTGACTTAATGAAGATTGATGTCTTCATTAGATTTGGAAAAGGAATGCTTGAACATTTTATTACCTGGTTGCGGGTGCCTAGTACTCTCTGTTCCATTGCCCATCTCCCCCACCTCCTGTGACACATTCCTGAAAGTGCTCCAGGAAAAAAACGTTACAGACTTGGCAGATCAGTGTTTTCTGATTGTGCAATGTCCTTCCTGAGAAACCCCATTCTCCAAAGGCAGTCATTCTCAAACGGGAGCTAGAAATGGAGGTCTAGGTCACCCCCCTGGGATGGCAGAATAAGAGGCCAGGTGGTAGTGGACTGGGACAGACTCAATCTATAGGAAATAGCATCTATGTGCATCTCACCAGTTTTATGGATGTAGAAAAACTGTCTAAGAGTTCATTGGAGGAAGAAAGGGATGAAATACTCCACTTTCATTTAGATTATATTTTGCTCCTTACAAAGCAACTTCATAAACATGATCTCATTCGCTCATCACAACAGACTGATGAGACATAATAATATTGTAAATATAATAAATATAACATATGATTATTGTGTATTATATACTATATATGTAATTATATAATATGTTGATACATAATTATAAGTATTTAATATAGTATATAAAATATGTTATATAATATATTAATATGTAATTATATATGTGACTACATATATGTAAATATATGTAATGTATATGTAAGATAACACAAGAAATAATAATATAATAAATATTAATATTTATTTTCTGTCTACAGATGAAGACACTGAGTCTCAGGGAAGATAAATGATTTGGTTAGGTTCACACAGATGTTAATGACAGGGGAGGAACTTGAAGTCTGTCTGATTCTAGTCTAAAGCTCTCTTCATATCAGACTGATGCATGTGTGGGTGTATGTGGTGGTTCAAGAGAGTTTCTATCAGCCCTGATTATTTAATCACGGGTGCTAGGTGGATTACAAACTACTAAAACTTTTAAACAAACTGGAAATTATGTTACCCTTAAGCAACTTCAGTGGACTCCTGGGTGCCAGAAGTTCTCAAAGATATAGTTCAGTAACACCCCACTTATCCAGGCTGGCAGGGAAGAAGATATACTGCAATAATAAAATGTCCATGTGATTGTTCATGTACCTAAAACTTTCAAAGTTTTTACTTTGATTTTTTTATGTTTGTGGAGACAAATTTTCACTCAAGCTCAAGCTGGTCTTGAACTTCTGTCCTCAAGCAAACCTCCAGCCTTGGCCTCCCACAATGCTAGAATTACAAGCATGAACCACTGAGCCTGGCTGAAGCTTCTAACTTTTAAACGACGTCATTTAAAATCGTGTTGCACATCACCTAGTATTCTTAAACACAGAATGCCAAATATAGCTTATTTAACATTTTCTTCTTGACTTAGGGCATCACTGTAAATCTCAATTTTTTTCATTCTTTTCTTTAATTCACAACCTTCTGGGACTCTACACTACAAGGTTGCAGTCTGCTGTGCTTTTTGGAGTTCCTGTTTCTTATTTGCTTCTATTGGTGCACTTACCTTTAAGGATTCCTGCTCCCTCTTCTCTCTTGTTCGTTCTAATTCGTTAAGAAGTGAGGAATCAACTGGGCGCAGTGGCTCCTGCCTGTAATCCCAGCACTTTGGGAGGCTGAGGCAGGCAGATCACGAGGTCAGGAGTATGAGACCAGCCTGGCCAACATGGCAAAACCCCGCCTCTACTAAGAATACAAAAATTAGCTGGGTGTGGTGGCACGTGCCTGTAATTCCAGCTACTGGGGAGGCTGAGGCAGGAGAATCACTTGAACCTGGAGATGGAGGCTGCGGTGAGCTGAGATTGTACCATTGCACTCCAGTCTGGGTGACAAGAGCAAGGCACCATCTCAAAAAAAAAAAAAAGAAAAAAAAAAGAAGTGAGGAATCAGCTTAGATAACCTAGGTTGATTAGACTTGTTGGTCAAGCAGGAGTAGATAAGTTTTAACTAAAGGCTTGGATGACCCTTCTGTAGTGAACATTTTCTATCGTCTTCCTTAGTTTTATGGGTTGATAGGGGCTGTTGCAGTGCTGCTCATATCTGCTTACCAAATGAGCTGTCTTGTCACTCAGCTCAATGGCTTGCAGCTGCACCTTTCACTGAAGCCTCGCCCGTGGCCTATAGGAGCCGTCCCACCCAGAAATACCTGAGAGGTTATTCCCCAACCTCTGGGTGTGGTTTGCAGCCAACCACTAACACAAGGGTTTAAAAGCCCAGTCCCCTTGCCTCAAACTGGGACAATTCTGTGAGGCCATCCTTGTTCCAGTGCTATCTGTGGGACCAGATGGAGACTGAACTGCAGCTGACTTAAGACAGGAGACTTCCTGCCCTGCCCTACTTTTTGTATTCTCACCTATATTCTGGAGACGTAAGATAACAAAAGATCCCTATTCTCCTCCCTTACCTTCCATTCAACATTAAGAGAGAAGAGAAGCCTAATCATGAAAGAATGTAGGATGAGAAACAAGCATTTTGCAAAAGATATCTTAGAATTTCATTCAATTGTCAAACTTTGCTCTAAAGTCTACAACACTAGTTGCTGTACTAGGTTCTGAGGATACGGAAATGACAGACACAATCTCCCCTCCCCTCCCCCTTTTGAGAACCTCACAGTCTGATGAGGAAACCAACAAGAAAATAGGACAATTCCCATACCTCTCGATAAATGCTATTATTGAAGTTAGAACTTATTCATTTAAGAAATATTTCTAAGCATCCACTATGTGCTAAACATTTGAGGTATAAACTGCAGATTCCAAAGGCTGGAGAAGACATGAAAACTTTTGCTTTGGAAATGATACTGGAGGAGGTTCTAGTAGAGCAGGACGAGTTTCTCAGGTGAAGAATGTTGGAGAACATGTTCAGATTGAAGGACAATGTTTTGAAAGGTATAGTGTTTGGGGGGAACTGGAACTGAGGAGGGGTTTATCACTGCAGGAGATGAGGAGAGGAAGGCAGGGTTGGACGTGAAGAGCTTTCTCTGCCAGGCTAGAAACTTGAGGTTTTATTCTGTAGGTAATTTGGAGCCAAGATAGCCTTATGAAACTTGAAATGTGGTCAAGACCATTTCAGTAGGATCATGACTGTCATCCACAGGATGAATTGGGAAGGAAGCAGGGTGGGCGCTCATAGTCCCATCGGTGCACAGCTTGACAAGCAGATGCCTATATCGGGCCTTTGTGTGCAGTGCACAAACCATGCAACGGTACGTAACAGCACTAATGTCCTGTGGCATCATGGCTTACTTATGGCATTTGTGTTTCTTCCATTAGGAAAATGAAGAATTCCTTAAGTTCTCACTTGAAAATTTGATTTGTAAGGGAACTGGAAGTTTACCTGCTGAGTGCTCCACATGTCAGAGGTGAATAGCTACCCATATATGCCTTATTACATCAAGAAACAACCCAGGGAATCTGCCCTAGACCCCATATGCTATCACCATTGCCTGAGAGGCCACCAAGGCAGTCCCGTTTCCTCTGACTGGCAGACGAGATTTTAAATTCGGGTGAAAGGGTAGGAAGGGAGTGGGGTTGGGGGGACCTGGGAAGAGACAATGTGAGGTCACTGTGGCACCATGGGGAACTGGAAGTAGTGGGGATGGAGAAGAGTGCAGAAAGAAAGAGGCAAGAAATCAGACCTAGAGGGAGGTCATTAATATACATGTTCTTTCCTTCACAGTATTGCAGTGGGAAGGCTCTTTCTGCTCAAATTCTGTGTTATGTACCATGCAACAGTTTGTAAGAGCCCTAATGACCTCTGGCATCAGGACTTATGGCATCTCATCTAGCCCGGGAGATGGGATTTTAAATAACAATACCAAGTATTTTGATTATTTTATTATTGTAGGGAAAATACATTTTCACATGCACAGACTAATTCCTGCTTTTGTTCATGTTTTCCCTAATAATAATATAAACAACAACAATAATCAACATTGTTTGAACAGTGCTAAGAGCTTTGCCTCTATTTATCTCTCTCAGTTCTTCCCCTGAGCCTATGATGGAGGTATTGTTGTTAGTAATTTATTATGGAAGAGGAAAGTGAAGGCTGGAGAGGTGACACAGATTGCTCAGAATCACACAGTTGGTGAGCGGCACACTCAGGCCTATCTGTCTTGTTTCACAATCAACACTTAAAGAACCATGCTCCATGGCTTTTGCAGCTGTTGGCTCCTTCCTCCACCATTTCAAATGCTTTTCATCCACTTCAGATTTCCTTCATTGACATAACTAATGTTACTGAGTACCTTCTACATGTATTGGTGCTCTTGTATGGAACTTTCTTAAACGGATTTCTACTTTCTTTAAACACTTTCAAGCCTTCAAGGTAGACAGTAAATTTTATTACAGGTTTGTATAGTTCTCTGAATGTTTTCAGTGACTTTATTTTGTTTTTCCCCCCAAAAGATTTTTCAGTCCTTGCCGGGCCAGGACTCTGATCTTCAAGGCTTCAAGGCTCTGATCTCCTCACCAGCACCCAACGCGGTGTTGGGCTGAAGGCAGGAAGCCCCTGGCTCTTAGCCCCTGACATCTGTGAGGTGAGCCCCCGTCCAGTGGCTGCATTTTAAGGAAAAAGAAATGCATGTGTGGATCTGATAAGGTCTGGGTGATATCTGGAGAAGAAGATGCCCTATTAGTGAGGATCAGCTATGTTTACCTTTTAAATCCACAGAAGCAAGCCAAGATAACAGCCAGAGTTCGTGGACAGAAGTTCATGAAGATCATTGCTTGACAGGTCAGGGTAAAGGTCTCTTTCTTTCAAAATACGTGAAGGGGCAGGAAACGTGTGCACCAGGTGTTTCGTCATTATGGCTGCCTGGGAAAGATAATTCTGTCTACTCGAAAAGAACATTGTGCTCCACGCATCAGGTTGTTTTTCCAACAGCTATTTTCTGCCTTTGAAAATGAGCATCGCTGGCTCCCCACTTCTTTTTGGAAATCCTTTGGGCCACACACAATAACAAAAGGTGTCTTATATTTATACAAAGCTGTCCTCAGAAAAGCTCAAGGACCTGAACAAAGCTTGTTTTCATGTATAAGCGTTCTTATATAATCCCCGAGGGGAAAGGAGCGGAGGGTGACAGTCGAGTTAGGAATGTTGTCGTTCCCAGCTAACAAAACGGAAAAGTGAGGCCCCAGGGCGCGACACACTGATGGTCACGACCTGGACAGGAAGTCCATCTTCCCTACTTCCTGTCCAGTGCGCTGCACCCTGGGCAACACTGCCTTGTCAGAAATCTAGAGGATTTGAAAACCTAGAGGAGAGGGCTGGAGGGCAGAGACTGGGAGAGAAAGCCCAGCCACGTGGGACGGGACACAGCAGTCTCACTAACTTCAGTGACTGGTCCTCACTGGTTAAGATTTTGCAACTGTGAAGTGAGAGTTCCTTTTGTCCTCTGTGGAACTGATCCTGGGGAGAATTAAAAAAAAAAAATCTACCCTAGATAGTACTTCAACAGAAAGAATTTGATCACCCTCTTTAGGAGTTACAGCTAAATCACAGGAGAGTTGAAAAGCCTGGATGGCTTGGAGAAGAGTCATCTGAGCAAAGGGCATACTGTAAATATTTATTCTGCACTTGGATACAACAGTAAGGCATAAGCCCGCATCATGTAGCAGGGCAGATCAGCAACAGATAAAGGGATCTATGAATGCAAGAGGGATCCAAGGGAAGGGCAGTTACTCTTGACTGTGGCTTTGAGTCAGGACTCCCTGGGGTCCAGAGGGCAGCCTTGCAACTGAGGCTGGAAAGATTGGTGAGGACAGTGTTAGGAGGTGTCTTCTACACTGCATGGAGGTGGTAGCTCTGCTTTAAAATCAGCTGGGGATCCTTGGAAAACACTCCACCTCTAAATAATCCAATTAAATTGACGAACGCAGCCCAGGCATTGGTATTGCTGACAAGTTCCTAGGTGGTTCTACGGAGAAACCAGGGTAAACAACCACAAAAAGAGAGTGGACTTTAGAATTAGACAGTCCTGTTGTAGCATGCTGTGTCCTGGGGCAAGGCCCATGGTGGGCAGTGTAAGTCTTCCACAAATTCACTGTTTCTTTCCACTTCTGCCCACCCCTGTGAAGAAACTCTTCCATGAGAGAATCCTTCCTTGTTGACAAACTTTTCTTGACTGAGAAACCCGACACTGGGAATTGGGAAACCTGGATTCCATTCCAGCTCTGCCAGTGAGGCACTACACAGGCTTGCCGTGGCACATAGGGAGATAAAGCAAAGACACTCAGGATTGTTTTTTTTGCCAGGCACTGCGCCAGGTATCCAACACATCCTGGAGCCTCCATTTTCCCATCTGTTGATGTTCAGAGATCAGTACTTTCAGGTTGTAAAGTCTACTTAATATGCTATGACCAGAATTCTTTTTAATAGAAATCTAATAGAAAAACGTAGTGTACTGCATGGAAGAAGTGCAAGGATTACGATGTAAAATTTCTTTTCAGTTATAGATGGATGTGCGTATGGAGTCATAATGTAAAATGTGTTTCATATTGTGAGTTGCAAGTTAAAACGTTTGGGAGAGCTCATTTTGATAGGATATATCCTGAAACCGCAACAATACAGAGAAGATCCCATGGTTTCTGTGCAAAGAATCACAGCTGTCCTGCTGTATCTTCACAATCTTGTGAAGCATCCCATGTTTTGTTTTATGTTATGTATTTTTTTAACCACAATAAGAAAAAAATTTGAGAAACATGGGATTATATGTGTTCTAGGACCCTCTTCCTTCTACTCTATAGCCCAGGGCTATCCAGCCTGCATGAACTTTCCTTTCTGTGACCTTCTTTTTGTTAATACTATGTAATTCTGATCAATCATTTATGTTTTCAAGAGGGAGGCAGGACGCTGCACCCTTTTGAGTTAGCTAAGTCAATGCTTGATTGAATTTCTTCACTTATTAATTAATGACCCAGAAAATGTATATAACCTCTGTCAGCCTTAGGTTTCTTGCATGAGATGATAACACCCAGGACACGTGATGGTTATAAGATTAAATGAAATGCTGTAGGAAAAACTCTTAGCACAAATCACCTTGCTCATAGAAGTGCTCCGTGTGCGGTAGCAATTATTACCTGACTTCCTACCCCATCCAGATTTTAAGGTACAGTCTGTAATTTAGTGCCTGGCATATATGAAGTCATAAATTGTACAAAAGGATTCCAGCCTGAAGCAGACCCTAATGTTGAAGAACAGCTCTTCTCTTTTGGCAGGCTCGAGAGTCAGGTCCTCTACCTACACACCCCCTCCAGGCTTTTCCTCTAGCATGGCCAGTGAGACCTGGGAAGGCACAGGCAGAAGGAGGTGGATCCTGGCTACAGTTTGCTCCAAGGATCAAAATGACCCTATTTCAGTGCTAGCAAATTCAACAGACAGATGGATACTGGGGATCAGCTGTGTCACAAACTGGGCATCTGCCTGAAAAGGTTTCAGAAAGAAGCACAAAAAAAGAAATGAGAAAAAGCTGGTGGTCAGAACATTGAGAAACTGGGTGTGAGAGTCAGACAGTAGACCAGAAATAAGAGGCTGTCATCAAACTGTAAACAAATAAGCAAATCAGTAAGTCCTAATTGCCTCAGAAATAGACTGGGAACCAAGGCATCACCTTATAAATGATTCATTTCAGGAAATACCCAGTAATCAATTACTAGGGCTTCTGTGTAACAGTTTCGCCAGATTTATAGATGGTGAACCTGTGAATTGGATCATTGATTCTAGAATGAGATAAACAGCAATACTGGTAACCTAATCTACTTAATCCAACTAGCTACAGAGACATTAGCTGCCCTTAGTGGAAGCCAGCCAATTACTGAAGAGTGGAAAGAAATCCATTCATCACAGCAGAGCCTCACCAGCCCAATCTCCCAAGGGCATTCAGTTATGCTGAGAAGATGTTGATGGAGAAGAGGATAATGACCCATAAATAGATATATGGGAAAGGGAGGAGGGGTGATGGGGAAGGGAGAGGAAGCCTCATAAAGTTGCACAGGAAAAACGTGGGCCTTAAAAATGATAAAAATGATTTAAAAACAATTAAAAGAAACATACAAATAGTATTACAAAGAGGATTGTTGAAAATAGCATTAGCTGCAGGTCTACATGTGTATTTCTAAAAGAAAATTTGATTTGAAATTATATAGTAAGAAACAAAATGTATGTGAATAGTGTTGCCCCACCTAGAACTATGTTGCTAACACAATGGTTTTTCAGGAAAGAAAAGGCAAGGATGCCTGGAAATAGCTGCATCTACTCAGCCCCCATCCCAAGCAATCAAATGAAGTCCAGGAAATTCCATATATAACTAAAAGAATAGACATCCTGGAGCATTTTTGCCACAGTTAAGATTAGCGGAAACAGACCCCCATCAAAGCTTAACAAAGAAGAAATAAAGGTGAACTAACTGTGGTGGGTCCCTCTGCCTCCCTCCTGAAAAGGTGGTCGCCACGCAGGCGGGACGGACGGATGCGGCGAGGGCACTGGCAGTTGCCTTGGCTGATCTGACAGTCTTTTGCTGTGAGCGCACCCCCACTCAACAGCAACACAGGGGAACCTACTTCTCCAAGGAAATAATGAAAACAAAAGTATCCTCCTGATTCATCCTCACAGTCTTTAAAAGTGGTTGTTAAATAGCAATGGCTTACGATTAGCCCTTTTGGGATATTGTTTGAGAAATCCTTGCCTCTCCAGAGGTCATAAAGATATTCTCCTATTCTATTTTTCTGAAAGATTTAAAGTTATCCCTTTAATAATAAATTCTTCCTTCTCTATGGAATTAAAAGACACAAAAAGCACAAACCGAAAGGAAGAGATTAATAAATTTCATGTCATTAAAATAAAGAACTTCTGTTTACCAAAAATATCACAAGGAGTGCAAAATGGTCAGCCACAAAGTGGAAGAAAAACCTTTACAGAACATCTAACTGACAAAGAAGGGACTAGGACCTGGAATATATAAAGAATGCCTATAACCTATTGAAAGCTGCGCCCAAAACATGATTAGGTAATCCACGGAAGAAATATAAATGACTATTCAGCATATTTAAAGTCCCTCAACTTCATTAGTAATCAGAGAAATGCAAATCTGTAAATTAGAATTACAATGAGATTTCATTTTATACCCACTAGATGTACAAAAAAATTATGAAGTCTGATAATACTAGGTATTAATTAGGATGTGGAAAACCAGAATCTTATATACTGCTGTTGGGACTGTAAATTAGTGCATTTTCTTTGGAAAACAACTCAGCATTATCAATCACAAGTAGAGATGACATTCCTATGACCCAGAAATTCCACTCCTAGGTATGTACCCTAGAGAAACTCTCACCCATGTGCACCAGGAGATATGTATACAACTGTTATAGAAGTGTATTAGCTACAAAAATTAGCCGGGCGTCATGGTCACGGTGTGTGCCTATACTCTCAGCCACTTGGGAGGCTGAGGCAGGAGAACTGCTTGAACCTCAGAGGTTGCAGTGAGCCAAGATTGCGCCACTGCACTCCAGGCTGGGCAACAGAGTAAGACTCCATCTCAAAAAAAAAAAAAAAAAAAAAAAAAAGAAGTATATTGACAAACACACAAGCAAAGCTAAACAAATACTGTCAAGGAATACTTACATTGTAGTCAACTGTTTTTAAAAAGCAAGGATATAATAAACACAAAATTCCGATGGCAGTTATGTCTGAGAGGAGGAGGATGGGAGTTGGGTTAGCTTCAGTCGTAGGCACAGACAGTTTCATAATAAATTATTCTCCAACTTTTGGCCTCAAGCAATCCTCCTGCCTCATCCTTTCAAAGGACTGAGAGTACAGGCGTGAGCCACTGAACCCAGCAAACACTTTGAATTTTAAATTTTTAGTAAAAGACCCGGTGCTTGGAGTCTTGGCATCTGTAGGCTACATAATCCTAGCACCACTCATATAGCTACAAACCGCTTTTAAGATGGCTATTTCTATCTTTTGTATCTTTGGGTTTTACCCACCCTCCCAAAAGGATTACATAATTTATCAGATAGCGGGACTTTGTAGTCAGGAACTCTGTTTTATTCATCTCTGTATGCCTAAGACTCGGGAAAAGATGTGCTTTACAGGTTTTTAAAAATCTTTTAATTTTGAAATAATTATAAATTCACAGAAAGTTATAAAAATAATACAGAGAGTTTCCACTTACATTTCACTCAGTTTCTCTCAAAGATTATAGCTTATATAACTATAAAGCAATATTAAAACCAGGAATCTGGCATTGGTAGAATACCTGTGCATAGTTCATACTGTTTTATCATGTATGTAGATTCATGTAACCATCACTGAAGTCAAGACACAGAACTGTTCCATCACCACAAATATCTCCCTTGGGCTACCCCTTTGTAATCATGGCCAGCCCCCTCCCTCATCATCCCGAGCCCCTGGCAGCTTCTACTCTGCTTTATACTTTCATAATTTTGTCATTTTGACAATGTTATACAAATGGAATCATATGGTATATGACTTTTTAATTTTTTTATTGTATTTTAGGTTTGGGGTACATGTGAAGAACATGCAAGATTGTTCCATAGGTACACATGTGGCAGAGTGATTTGCTGCCTTCCTCCCCTTCACCTATATCTGGCATTTCTCCCCATGATATCTCTCCCCCACTCCCCACCCCCCGCTGTCCCCTCCCCTATTTCCCCCCAACAGACCCCAGTGTGTAGTGCTCCCCTCCCTGTGTCCATGTGATCTCATTGTTCAACACCCGCCTATGAGTGAGAACATGCGGTGTTTGATTTTGTGTTCTTGTGTCAGTTTGCTGAGAATGATGGTTTCCAGGTTCATCCATGTCCCTACAAAGGATGCAAACTCATCGCTTTTGATGGCTGCATAATATTCCATGGTGTATATGTGCCACATTTTTCCTGTCCAGTCTATATCATCGGTGGGCATTTGGGTTGGTTCCAGGTCTTTGCTATTGTAAACTGTGCTGCAATGAACATTCGTGTGCATGTGTCCTTATAGTAGAATGATTTATAATCCTTTGGATATATACTCAGTAATGGGATTGCTGGGTCAAATGGAATTTCTATTTCTAGGTCCTTGAGGAATCACCACACTGTCTTCCACAATGGTTGAACTGATTTACACTCCCACCAACAGTGTAAAAGTATTTCTATTTCTCCACATCCTCTCCAGCATCTGTTGTCTCCAGATTTTTTAATGATCGCCATTCTAACTGGCATGATATGGTATCAGTGTAGTTTTGATTTGCATTTCTCTAATGGACTTTTAAATTTTTTGATACAGGGTCTCATTCTGTCACCCAGGTTGGAGTGCATAATCATGGTTCACTGTAGCCTTGACCTCCTGGGCTCAGGTGATCCTGCCACTTCAGCCTCTAGCTGGGACTATGCATGCACATGCCACCACACCCAGCTATTTAATTTTTTTTTTTTTTTAATTTGTACAGATGAGATCTTACTATGTTGCTCAGGCTATTCTTGAACTCCTGGCCTGAAGTGATCCTCCCATCTCAGCCTCCCAAATCAGCATTGGGATTATAGGTGTGAGTCACTGTGCCTGGCAGGTATATAACTTTTTGAGGTTAGCTTTTTTCACTGACAGAAATGTCCTTGAGCATTGAGTTGGGTCATTTTTTTTAAACCATTCTGCCAACCTCTGCCTTTTCATTGGTGCATTCAGATCATTTACAATAACGTAATTGATATGTTAGGGCTTAAGTATGACATTTTATGTTTCCAGTTTATTTTCTCTTTGTTCTTCAGATTGGGTAATTTCTTTAGTAGAGACGGGGTTTTGCCATGCTGGCCGGGCAGCTCTCGAACTTCTGACCTCAGGTGATCCAACTGCCGCCTCCCAAAGTGCTGGGATTACAAGTGTGAGCCACTTTGACCAGCCAGCAAACATTTTAAATAATGGATACTCAACCTGTATCTGTTATCTGAGTGTTTGGTAAAACTCAGTGGTAAAATGTTCAAGGATTCGTTTCACTTTGCAAAAATATTTAAAATTATTGATTTTATTTCTTTAATAAATGTAGGATTATTCAGATTTTCTGTCTTCCTGAATTAGTTTTCTTATTTTTTTCCCTGAAGTGTATCTATATATCTTAGTTTTCAAATTTACTTGTTATTAATGTTCACTTGTTATCCTGTCACTCTTCTGCATTGGTAATTACATTCGATTAATTATTTCAAATATTGTTTGTTCCTTTTCATCATAATATCTTCAGAGGTTTGTTAATTTATTAGTTTTTTCAAAGAACCCACATTAGCTTTGATGATATTCTCCAGTTAATCTGTTTATCATTTCATTAGCTTTAGCTTTTATATTTACTACTTTTTCTTCTTCAGCTTTTATATTTATTATTTTTCTACTTTATATATATTCTACTACTGACTTCTTAAGTTATATATTTGGCTTGCCAACTTGTTAGTCTTTCTTTTTTAGAAAAGCATTTCCCCCCAGATTTTCCCCTAAGTATTGCTTTTGCTGTGTCACATATGTTTTTATTCTCTTTTCATGTTAAAATTTAAAAAAATTGTTAAATGATTTATTCTTTGACTGGAGTTATTCAGAAGCATGTCCTTAAATTTTTTTTAAAAAAGAGTTTGGTTGTTTCATTATTGGTTTCTGGTATAATTGCATTTTAGTCAGATAACTTTTGTGTAAATTCTGATTTCTTGAAATTCTTTGAGATTTATTTAATGACCTTACACATATTCAGTTTTCATATGTGTTCTGTGTAAGTTTGAAAAAAAAGCCAATTTACCAAATTTTATATACATTCTTTCATATGCGGTCATTATATCAAACCTGTTAATTAATTATATTAATCAAGTTAATATTCTTATTGGTTCCTTTGCATACTTGATCCCTCAGTAACTAAGGGAGACATACTAAAATCTCTTACTGCAATGGTGGATTTATCAATTTTATATTTGTTATATCTTGTTAGCAACTTTAACTTTTAAAAAACTATGTAGTGATTTATTGCCTTAAACAATGTTTTGTTTCAAGTTGATTTTGATATTAATTTAGATTTTATTTAATATTTGCATGATAATATTCATCCTTTTAGTCTCAATCTATTATGTCCCTAGTTTTTAATTGGCTGTCTTGTAAGTAACATACAGGTAAATGTTTTATTAAATACAGTCTGATAGTCTTTGGCTTTTAACCGGTATGTTTATGCATTTACATTTGTTGTGATTACAGCTATATTTAGATTTATTTTACCTTTTGTGTTGTGTTTTCTATTTGTCTTTATTTCCATTTGTATTTCATATGTCTTTTTCTCTTTTTAAATACTTTCTTTTGAATTGAGTTTGTTTTCTCATTTCATTTTTTCCCCTCAATTAATTGCAAATGATATCTTTATTTTTATTGTTTAAATGTTTCCCTAGAAATTTAGAATGTATTTTAATTTAGCAGGCTAAAGTTGATTCATTCACTTATTCTTTTCCCAAATAATGTAAATAACTTAAGACATCCTTAATTCTGTTCACTCCATCTCAACTTATGAGTAATTGCTATTATAATCTGGTATTTTAGCTCTTGTAGTCTTTAAGCCCTGAAATTACAAAGTTCTTTAGATTTATCCACTCATTTAACATTTTGTTTGCTCACCATTTCTACTCACATCTCAGACTTCCCTGGGGTTTCATTTTCCTTCTTTCTGGAGTAAATCTTTTAGACATTCCTTTAAAAAGAGTCTCTCAATTTGTATTTTCTGAAAACATTTTTATTTTGCTCTTGTTCTTGAAAGATTGTTTCCGTAGTAATATCATTCTAGGTTGATGGTTATTTCCTCTCTGCTTAAAAAAAAATCCATTATTTTCTGATTTTTCTTGTGCCTATTGAAAATAGCCACTACTTTACCTATTGAGAAATTAAGTGTCAATCAAATTTGTTCCCCTATCAGTAATCTGTCTTGTTCTCTGGCTGCTTATAGGATTTTCTTTTTTTTTTCATTAAAAAAATTATATTCCCTTCTCTTTTCCTCCCTCCCTCCCTCTTTCTTTCCTTCCTTGTTTTGATGTTCTGAAGTACCTTACAATGTATCTAGCCTTGAATCTCTTTTTCTGCTTTATTTGGTTTTCTGTATCTGAGGATTTCTGTCTCATAAATTTTGGAAAATTCTCAGTCACCATCTCTTTGAATATTGCCTTCTTCTACATTTTCTCTACCATCTTTTTCTTATACTATAATAAGATAGATGGTACATCTCTTAATTATAGTCTCCATGTCTTTTTTCCCCCAAATATACATATTCATTTTATTTAAAAAATTTCAGCACCTGGAAATCAACATTTTATTATTTTTAAAGGATTCATAGCTTAAAACTCATAGGGTTCTGTTAGTTTTAGAAATATGTATGTTCAAAATATTTTGATTAAGAACATTTTGATCACAAGGCCAGCATATGTTACTGTGAATCCAATTGAAATCCAGACCAGTAAAGATTTGGTTATCCAGCTTGTAATCTTTTCTGGAATTGAAACATCACACAGGAAAAAGTCTTGTCTGGTACAGTTGCTTATAATGGCACTTTCCTCTCCATTGCTCAAGTCCTTATTTCAAGAGCTCTAATCCAATTTTCTCAGACCCCTTCTCCCTACTGGCCAACAAAGGTTTCATGCTGGGTCTTGCAAAATTAAGCTATAAGCTTTTCTTCCACCAAACGTTTGAATCTGAGCACAGATGTCAGAGTTAATCCACTCACCCCAGGCCCTCTTAAACCCATAGAAAAGTAGATTTGTCTTACTGCCTTTTTAATGGTGTAGAATTTTTCTCTGCTCAGCAGCTCTCCTCACTTTGCTGGTTATATCTAATTGGGTTTATCTTTTTCTGAACCAACTTCATGGGAAGACCTTTCGGCAAGTGGACTGTATTTATTTCTAGGGCTTAAAATGTGGGTCATAGACATCTCTAGAGACTAAATATTCACTGGAAATCCTTATCACACTCTAGCTGTTTGTTCTGAAAACAAAACTGTCATCAGTCACCCTGGAAAACAGAACCTGGGGTCTTAAGGATGTTGTAGCAGTTACATGATATTACAGCTAAACTGAGGATGCCCAGTGGTGTTAATTGGGGTCAATTTCCAACATGCCTTTGAGGTCTACGATGCTACCACTACAACCCAAGTCTCTTAAAGGGTGCAACGTTATCAACAGTTTAACTAGATCCATGGTCTTTTAGATAAGTCACTTACTATCATAAGTGAACATCTAATTTGAGGTCAGGTTTCCTAAGTAAGCTTTTGGCTTTCAGAGCAATCTCTAGTAAATTTCTTATATCCCTGGTTCTTGGCAGTACAGTTTAAATAATACAGAAATATTTATTTCAAATCCTGACTCTAACACTTTTTAATTGTGTGACCTTGGGCAAGTTACTCAAACCTCATTAATTTTTTTCATCTGCAAAATTGAGACAGTATTGCTTACCTCAAAGGTTTGTTGTGAGGATCAATGAAAATGATGTATATAAAATATCTAGTATATACATGCTCAATAGGTAATAGTTCTGATTGCCTTACTGATAAAATCATGTCCTTAGTTCTACCAAGAATAGGTTGCTGACTTATTGTCAAGAAAGGATGGGCTGCAGATTTAGGTTCAAAATGGTATGGAGAGCAAGAACCACCAGCCAAGTTGGAGACTGGCAGACTGATTTTCTATACTCATCTTGGATTAGTCTTTGGTAAACATGTTGCAATATTGCAGGAAATGTGACGCCAAGGGGAGGACTGGCAGAACATGAGACAGGTTGGAATTATGCAATTGTTTTGCAGCCCTGGTCCTCTCTGCTGTCACAGCTCGAGTCCACAATTCCTCATTGTGTACCTGGTCTCTGATGCCTGCAGCTCCTCTTTCTTCTCACTCTATGATTTAAGAGGTCATTTTGTCCGTGTGTCAGAAGATGAGTCCTAAGGCACCGGAAAGAGCTGTGTTGGGTGACATGGTGGTGACAGAGGCGTGCTAAAAAATGACCGTAAGAGACCTGCTAGATTATGTGCTGGATGCTGCACTAGGAGCCTAAGCAACAATGGCCAATGAGACATGATCTCTGTCCTCAAGGAGCCCATCACAATCGAATGGATGGGACAGACAAACGTACAGACAGTGTCACTGTAGAGCAGTTGGTGACTCTCCTAGGAGGCCAGAGAAAGGGACACTAGTGCTGAGAAGTGAAGGTATATATAAAGAGGTAGCCAGAAAGAGCAGACATGTGTGTGCACGCATGTACTGTGTGTTTAGTGAAGTGTAGGTGGGAGCAGGAGAGTCAGAGACAAGATAAGATGCCTTTGAAAATTGCACCTGCTGTGAAGATACACCTGGTGCAGGCTGGGAGGTGAGAAGGAGCAAGGGATATTTGAGAAGTTGTTTGCTCAACTGTGATTGGTGCCACTGGTGTCATATAAGGGGCTCTGTCATCCACAGAGGATTCCCTAGTGACCTGCCCAGGAACGAGGAAGAGTCTTCTGCCATCAAGACCCTACTATTAGAGCCAAACTCTTTTTTCACTACTTCTCTTTGGTATTCCTTTCTTCTTGTCTCTCTTCCTCTTCCACCACCTCCCAAAATGTATGTTTGTTTTTGCATCCCCTGTGCTTTGTTGAGGGGTTTTCCCGCGAAGTGGGAAACCCCAGGGAACAAACCCACAGCGGTCAGGTCTAGGGTGAGGTCTAGACCTTCCTTTCAAGGGGCACCTATTCACCAGGCATAAATACTTGCTAGCTCCATGTGGCCTTGAACCCTGATACCTGAGGACCTCTTTACCAGCTTTTCTCAAGGGGAAGGTTTTTCTTTTAGCCCGTACTCAGAAAAAGAACCATGGTACCTCTTCTTGCATCTCAGTTCTGCCTCTCAACTCCTGACTGAAGCTGCTTCACAGTCACCAGATCCTGACTGGGAAAAGCATCTCTGTCTCTGAAACAATAGTCAGTTCCTCTCTCCTCCTTACCTGCTTTCTTTCTCTGTCTTCTCTATCTCTCCCTTCCACCCCTGCTACCCTAATCCCGTACAAAAAGGTCTCTTGGCTGTCCCTGTCTTCAACTTTTACCACTTTTATCATGACCACCCACATTCCTGGTTTCCCAGTCTCTCAGCCTTTTCTGTGCAATCCCAAACTCACATGCTTTTCTAAAAGTGTAATTAACTAATATTTACTGAGAACCTAATATGTGCTAGAGGCTTTACATATATGAACTCATGTAATCATTGAAAAAAAATCTTGTGAGGTAGATGTTATTATCTGTATTTTTTTAAATGAAAAAATAGCAGTTCAAAGGTATATGGTAATTTGCCCAAGATCACAAGCTAGTGATTTTAGCAGAACTAAAATTCAAATCAGGTCTGACGCAAAAGGTCATGAGTTTCACTTTGCATTGTATACATTTTTTTTCTGATTATGAAATGTTTTTGTACAAAATGTGAATAACACAGAAAAGCAAAGATGGCCCCTCCTGTATTTCTACATCATAACTGATTATTACTACTTATGATTTCTGTTCTGCCCTTATGCAGTTTTAACTATATAGTTACAAAATTGGAACATATATATGAGTATATGTTAATATATTATGCATATATACATAATAGTCTGTACTATTTTTACTTAGCATTATATTTAAGTATTTTTTATATCACTAGATAGTTCTCAAAAATGAAATTTTAAAAGAAAAAATAAAATGAGATTTTAAAAGAAAAAATAAAACAATAATAGAAAAATGGTTGAGTATAATACAGCATATTATATGCTGAATATAATATTATATGCTGATTATAATACAGCATATTATATTCAACCATTGCTGTATTATATGCAACCATTTTTCTATTATTAATGTTTTCTTTTTTCTTTTTTTTATGGGTTTTCTTGATCATACTTTAAGTTCTGGGGTACATGTGCAGATGGTGTAGGTTTGTTACATAGGTATACATGTGCCGTGGTGGTTTGCTGCATCCATCCCCCAGTCATCTACATATTATATTCAACCATTGCTGTTTTATATGCAACCATTTTTCTATTATTAATGTTTTATTTTCATTTAGAAAACTATATGAGTAATGCTGGGATGATAATACCAGTAAAAAAAAAAAAGATCTGGAGCTCCTATTTGATTATTTTTTAATTATCAGAAGTTAAAATTTTAGGTGTATAATACTTTGAAGATTCTTGACCTATGTCCACAAATTAAATCCAAGAAAAACTATACTTATTCACACTGTTATCAGAAATATGTAAAGTCATCTCACAGAAACCCTCCTAACAATAAATTCTTAAAAATATTTGTCAGTTGTTTGCTGACAACAGTGACATCACTGTTTAGATTTGTAATTCTTGGATTTCTATTAAATAGAATACTTTTCAAATGTTTACTGATCATTTATATTTCTTCTCAGTTTCTTTGTTTAGAGCAGGGGTTGGCAAACTACAGCATGGGCAAAATCTGTTTTTGTAAATAAAGTGTCGTAGGAGCACAGCCATACCCTTTCATTTATGGAAATGCTCTCTTGCTGTTCTGCAGAGTTGGGTAGTCATAACAGAAACTATATGGTTCTGTAAACCCTAAAATAGTTCCTAGATGGACCTTTACAGGAATGTTTACTCACCCCTGCTCTAGAGAGCAGACTCCTGGATTTGTCGATCTCTTATTCCCTTTATCTTGGGTTTTCAGTACTTTCCCCATAGGTCTCAGGTTGATTTTTTTTTTTTCACTTTACTGATGGTCACTAAGAGAGACATGTCTGGACTAGATGCTTGCCAATGGGTAGGATAAAGAGATTTCCCTCAGGATTCCAAATGACGATTTTCTGTCTTCATCCACAGATTGTTTTTCTAATACAAATCATTAATGATGTCATTGGTATTTCTATTGCTTTTGAAAGACAATATAATTTTTAAAAGCATGAATTCTAGAACCAGATTGTTTGGTTGGAAGATCAGGTGTGCCACTTACTAGCAGCGTGAATCTGGATACATTACTTTTTCCTTGTGCCACTTTCTCATCATCTGTGAAAATCAATGGGGCTTATGCTATTACCTTCCACACAAGGGATATGAAAGAGACAGTGCTTACTGAGATATTCATGAGCTTCCCAACATTTCCCAGCCTCCCATGCTGTGATAGGGGCCATTTGACTGGTTCTAATTGGTGGACTGGGGGTAGAAGCGTCATGTGTTGTTGCAAGGCTGAGGCAGTTAAGAGCTGGTTTGCCTTCTACCACAGTGCACTTGGGTGGTATCACAAGATGAAGAGAGCCCGAATGCTTGAGTTACCAAGTGGAAGAGAGTCTTTGCTTGCCTAAATCAAACTTGACATGAGCAAGAAATAAACTTGTGTTGTGCTAACTTAATTACTGAGATTTTGGAGTTTTAAATTTCTTTCCCATAGCATAGTTTAGGCTATTCAAATATAGGGTTGTCTTCATAACGAATTAATACATAAAAAGCATATTAAGTTCTGTAAAAATGTTTTCTTTCCTTACTCCTCTTCTTCTTATTATTAAAAGGACCACAATTCTTAGAATGGACCCTTTTGTTTTCTACTCACATCTTTATTATTTTATTTATTACTTATGAGGAGCCAGACTTATAGAATACATTTGCTACACAACATACACACACACATGCACACACACACACACCATGTTATTTTATGGAGATTGTAGTCTCCAAATAGATCTAGAAATTTGGGTTGGGGTTGGGTAAGAAACAGTTTTCTGTCAATATCAAAAGATGGCACTCACATATTCAATTCTTCTTAGACTCTGTGTCTCTGAGCGAGTTAAATTAATCTATGTGTCTTTCTACCTTCTCTCAGGCTGCTGGAGTTGCTCTGCTTCATGAGAAAAGCATAGGCCAACCATCATTTTGTTTTCTCAGCACATGTTCTTGCAGATGAACGCCTCAAACCACATGCTTTGCAGTTAGTAGAAATTTCTCCCACATCTGCAGCAGGGTGTTTTATCTTTCAGTGTGACCATTTTCATCCTTTATCTTGTCCTTTATTGATTCTTTATTAAACCATCAGTCTTGTTTCTTAAGGTCACACATCTCAGGCCTCAATGGACATTCATTTAGTTACGCCTCTCATGCCTCAGGACATTCAATCCATACATTCTTAATAAAGTTATTTGCCTTCTAAACTTGATTGTTTTGAATATTCTTTCATTTGTTGAAACACAGAACACAGGAGCACAGATATAACTTAGAGAGTTGCCGATGTTCAGTATTCTCTGTCCCTCATATTGTTGTTCATTCAAAATAGTAAACCATCCTATGGCTCTTCTTTAAGATACCAAAGTTATGATCTAACTTTATTATTCTTAGATAACATAAATCGATTATTCACTGTCTACATCTTGAGCCCCAATGTGCATCATCTCTCCATGCTATTTTGGAGTCAGTAAATTTAAAAAAGTATAAATGGACCAATGATTCAATTTTGGTGGAAAAATGAGTAGGGGGCACATCATAATGAACCTTAAATGTCAAACCCAAGGTCATTAGAATTTTGTACCATAGGGAACCTGGTAATTTGGTGCAATATGTGTTACGGAAACGTGATCCTGGTAAGAAGCATAGAAGGCAGTAAAGAGGAGAAAGATGCTGAGGCCTTGGACAAAGGGAGTGGGAATGTGGATAGAGCCCCAGAGCATTTGGCTTACCCATTCAGCCTTCAGGAAACAGAGAGGGGAGAAATATAGTTGAGAGGAAGGTAGAATTGATAGAACTTGGTGTCAGGTTGAAGAAGCCAGAGATAAGTGACTCCAGGGTTTTGATTTGAGTCACTGTGAGTACTGGTGTCATTTATTTATCAAAATTCAGTTCACGGGAAGAGTAGATTTTTAGAGAAGATAATATATTTATTTATTAGATGTGCTGTATTTGAGATGTCTTTGGGAGATTTTGTTGAGAAGTCTGAAAGGCATTTGTATATATAGGCCCAGAACTCAGAGGAGGAAACCAAAGTAGAGGGAAACAGAGATGCCCCTCAGGTAGTCAATCATCAGCTTTGAACAAATAGCTGGGGAGTGGGAGCACTGCAGGAAGAGTCCTGAGGGGTCTGAAGGAGCAGCTGGACCATCCTGCAGGATGGCTGCAGTGTCACCAAAGGATGACATTAGTCTCCCGTGCAATGTGAATGGTAGGTACTCTGAAATTCTTTTTTTAATTGCATTTTAGGTTTTGGGGTACATGTGAAAAACATGCAAGATTGTTGCATAGGTGCATACGTGGCAGTGTGATTTGCTGCCTTCCTCCCCTTCACCTATATGTGACATTTCTCCCCATGCTATCTCTCCCCAACTCCCCACCCCCCGCTGTCTCCCCCACTCCCCACAACAGACCCCAGTGTATAGTGCTCCCCTCCCTGTGTCCATGTGTTCTCATTGTTCAACACCCGTCTATGAGTGAGAACATGCGATATTTGATTTTGTGTTCTTGTGTCAGTTTGCTGAGAATGATGGTTTCCAGGTTCATCCATGTCCCTACAAAGGACGCGAACTCATTGTTTTTGATGGCTGCATAATATTCCATGGTGTATATGTGCCACATCTTTCCTGTCCAGTCTATCATCAATGGGCATTTGGATTGGTTCCAGGTCTTTGCTATTGTAAACTGTGCTGCAATGAACATTCGTGTGCATGGGTCCTTATAGTAGAACGATTTATAATCCTTTGGATATAT
Source organism: Aotus nancymaae (assembly GCF_030222135.1). Classification (NCBI taxonomy): domain Eukaryota; kingdom Metazoa; phylum Chordata; class Mammalia; order Primates; family Aotidae; genus Aotus; species Aotus nancymaae. Next base: position 50,511,573 of record NW_026988417.1, on the reverse strand, counting down.
ACCCAGTAATGGGATTGCTGGGTCAAATGGAATTTCTATTTCTAGGTCCTTGAGGAATCGCCACACTGTCTTCCACAATGGTTGAACTGATTTACATTCCCACCAACAGTGTAAAAGTGTTCCTATTTCTCCACATCCTCTCCAGCATCTGTTGTCTCCAGATTTTTTAATGATCGCCATTCTAACTGGCGTGAGATGGTATCTCAATGTAGGAAAACTGGCTAGCCATATGCAGAAAGCAGAAACTGGACCCCTTCCTGACACCTTACACTAAAATTAACTCCAGATGGATTAAAGACTTAAACATAAGACCTAACACCATAAAAACCCTAGAAGGAAACCTAGGCAAAACCATTCAGGACATAGGCATAGGCAAGGACTTTATGACCAAAACACCAAAAGCATTGGCAACAAAAGCCAAAAGAGACAAATGGGACCTAATCAAACTCCACAGCTTCTGCATGGCGAAAGAAACAGTCAATAGAGTGAATCGGCAACCAACAGAATGGGAAAAAATTTTTGCAGCCTACCCATCTGAAAAAAAGCTGATATCCAGAATTTACAACGAACTAAAACAGATTTACAAGAAAAAAACAAACAAGCCCATTCAAAAATGGGCGAAGGATATGAACAGATACTTTACAAAAGAAGACATACATGAGGCCAACAAGCATATGAAAAAATGCTCATCATCACTGGTCATTAGAGAAATGCAAATCAAAACTACATTGAGGTACTCTGAAATTCTAAAGGAAAGAGAATCTTGAATTGGGAGGAAGTAGGTTTCCTGCAGTTTAGTTGCTAAAATTTGGAGCCAGCAAAAGCTGATATATTAATGTGATCTCGTTAGCACCCACATGCAGAATAGCTTCCCTATTTATCCTTCAATCATTATCTTGTTATTCAGGATAGGAAGGCCTCCTACTTAGCTCTTCAGAGCATCACCTTGGTCCTTTTCTCCTTTCATCAGCACAGAGACCATTGCCCCAAACTGCCGCAGTACATTATGGAAATAGTTGGGGCTATGGATACTTTTAATTCTGAACTGAAATGCTGGGTAGAAACTTACTAGCTATGGAAAGCTCCTTAAGCTACTTTGCTTCTTTGAGCCTCCATTTCTTTTTTTGTAACCTCACATGTTCAGAAGATGAAATGATACAAATATTTGGTGCAGCTAGATTTCTTTCTTTTAATTGATTAGTATTTTTTTTGCTTTAATGCTAACATCTTACTCAGAGATATTTGTTTTCTTTTCCACAAAAAGAGTGCTTTCAGAAATGCAAATCAAAACTCTAATGAGATGTCATCTTACCTCAGTTAAAATGGCTTTATATCCAAAAGACAGGCAAATGCTGGAGAGGATGTGGAGAAAAGGGAACCCTTCTACACTGTTGGTGGGAAGGTAAATTAGCACGACCTCTATGGAGAACAGTTTGGAGGTTCCTCAGAAAACTAAAAACTGAGCTACTATATGATCCAGCAATCCGACTGCTGGGTATAATAAATTTCCAAAAGAAAGGAAATAAGTATTTCAAAGAGCTTTCTGCACTCTTATGGTTGTTTCACACTGTTTAGGAAAGCTAAGATTTGGAAGCAACCTAAGTACCCATCAACAGATGACTAGATAAAGAAAGTATAGAACGTATGCACAATGGAGTACTATTCAGCCATAAAAAAGGATGAAATCCAGTCATTTGCAACAACATGGATGGAAATGGAGATCATTAGGTTAGGTGAAATAAGTCAGACACAGAAAGACAAATATCACATGTTGTCGCTTATTTGTAGGATGTAAAAATTGAAACAATTGAACTTATGGACATAGAGAGTAGAAAAATAGTTATCAGAAGCTGTGAAGGGTAGTAGAGGGCTGGTGGAAGGAGGTAGGGATGGTTAATGAATATAAAAAATAGAAAGAATGGCCGGGCGCGGTGGCTCAAGCCTGTAATCCCAGCACTTTGGGAGGCCGAGGCGGGTGGATCACGAGGTCAAGAGATCGAGACCATCTGGTCAACATGGTGAAACCCCGTCTCTACTAATACAAAAAAATTAGCTGGGCACGGTGGCGCGTGTCTGTAATCCCAGCTACTCAGGAGGCTGAGGCAGGGGAATTGCCTGAACCCAGGAGGCGGAGGTTGCGGTGAGCCGAGATCACGCCATTGCACTCCAGCCTGGGTATCAAGAGCGAAACTCCGTCTCAAAAAAAAAAAAAAAAAAAAAAAAAAAAAAAAAAAAAAAAATAGAAAGAATGAATAAGACCTATTATTTGATAGTGCAACAGGATGACTATAGTCAATAATAACTTAATCGTACATTTTAAGTAATGTGTGTAATTAGATTGTTTCTAACTCAAAGGATAAATGTTTGAGAGGATGGATACCCCATTATTCATGATGTGTTTATTTTGCATCGCATGCCTGTATCAAAACATCTTATGTATTCCATAAATATATACACCTAGTATCAATATACACTCACAAAAATTAAAAATAAAAAATTTAAAAATAAAACTAACGTGATTTTGTTTTTAAAAGATTCTTTTTGTACACCTTCTGGCAAAAGTTGTAGTACCTTTCATTGAGGTACAAGAACTTCACCCTCATTTTAATGAGTGTTAGTTTTAGCTTCCATTCAGGTATGTATCTGATAGACTCTGATTAACTAACTGGATTACTCTTTCACTTCGATGAAGTTTCAGAAAACCCTTGTTCAACAGAACAGATGGTTTCTCTCCTCCTTTTTATGTGCCCTTGCAAACTGCCATCAAATCCTCTGACAATTCAATCTTGTCTGACAGAACTTTGTTTTTCTGAACACCATGGATGAAGATCACTGTTGTTTCTGCTGCTTTTTCTGCCCGGGAGGGCCTCATCTACCTCATTCACCTCCTTAAGGTTTGTAATCTCAAATTTCTGTTTTATTTACTTGCTGTGATCATTGATTGAATTTCATATCCTATCAGTAGAACTTGGCCTAGGAAGCCATGTGGATTCCTTTAATCTTTTGTAAGTGGTATAGAATTTTATTGGGATGTTCACATGATCAATAAAGGGTAGGGCTCTGTCCATCAAAACTCTTCTGGTCATAGCGTGGTTACAGCTGCAGTGAGAAAAGTAGTTTCCAAACAATTCAAGATGAAGTTTAGTGTTTCCTATATTCTTCCATCCAGCTTCTTCAGGTCAGATTCTTTCTTTTTTTTTTGAGATGGAGTTTCGCTCTTGTTACCCAGGCTGGAGTGCAATGGTGCAATCTCGGCTCACCGCAACCTCTGCCTCCTGGGTTCAAGCAATTCTCCTGCCTCAGCCTCCCGAGTAGCTGGGATTACAGGTGCGCGCCACCATGCCCAGCTAATTTTTGTATTTTTAGTAGAGACGGGGGTTCACCTTGTTGACCAGGATGGTCTCGATCTCTTGACCTCGTGATCCACCCGCCTCGGCCTCACAAAGTACTGGGATTATAGGCGTGGGCCACCGTGCCAGGCCTCAGGTCAGATTCTTAAACAAGGTGGGGTCTTATCTTCATCGTTGTTAGCCCTGGTCCAAGGACGCTGAGTGCTCTTAAAGCTCGTTCATAATCCCTGACCTTGGATTCCAAAGATACCTGGAAGGTGAAACTTAGGTATTGAGGGTATTTCCAAAGTGAAAGCCATTCTCTCTTGGCCAGCCTTATGGGTTTGCTAGGAAATGAACCATTGCCATAACATTTAGCATGTTATCATCTGACATTTCTTTGTCCATTTTAAGAGTTAAATACTCAGAGTTTTATATTTCAAAGTGGCCTATATCACACTATGAAGAGCACTTTGTTTTATCTTAATCACCTTCAGAAAAATGACCCCAGGTACTACCCTTAGATGCTCACAGGCTTTCTTCATAAGTCCTATTATTCTAAACACTTAAAATGATGAACTAGTAAAAGATTAATTTACAACTTCTGTGAATAGCATCTTAGTTTACTGAAAGGCTTTTTACATAGCCATGGCTTCTTTTTTTTTGTCTTTAGAGTTGACCTTCTGTTTTCCGAAGTTACTTTAAGGATCACGTTTCTAAAGGAAAACAAGCCTGGCATAGAAATCACTTCAGCGCCTGTTTATCCAGCGTGCAGGGTGAGGACACTATTAGGCGTGAAAAAACAATTTCATGGGTATTAGGCTGTAGTTCCAGGACTCACCTTCAAGGACTGAGGGTCTTAGGCTGCTGCTAAGAAAATGTCGATGCCAGTGCCCCTGGGGAAGAGGCTGGATTGAATATTGCTGAATTTGTTTTCTGAATAAATATTTCGAAACATCCACCCTTCACTTTTCATCTTTTTGCCTGCACACCTTATTAAACATTTATAAAAATAACTGCAAAGTGAAATTATCACCACAATGAGGACCAGATGCAATTGTACCTCCTGGAGAAGAGAGTGAAGTGGAGGTAGAAGAAAAGCATGCAGGGATGACTAGGAAGGGAGGACATGTGGGGGCAATGGCAGATGTGTCTCAGCCGAAGACTGGGGAGGTCATTCTGGTACCATCCCTGTCTCTCAACCAGGCCTGGCAGGCTCAGGCTGAGCCAAGAACTCATAAATACCGCTAGTAAGTGAGTTAATCATTTAATAAATACGGAAACTATGCATGGGCCTCAAGGTTAAAGGTTAATGGGCAGGGTTTCAAAAACAATTTCATTAAGTAGACAATAATAGACTGCAACTAATGGCTTGTGTTCCCACATTAAAACAAGGAACTGGTTCAACTGAACTAATGCACCCTGGGTTCAACATAATAAAAAGGTATTGGAAGACTGAGACAAACTGAAACCTTAAGATATAAGTAAAAGAACAATGTGATATGTAGCATATCGTGGATATTGGAAAGTTACTTGTGTATATGTTAATCTTGCTGAATAGAGATAGTAGTTCTATGAGGCCAGGGCCTTGTCTTCATCTTTCTGTTCCTCACAGCATGTGTGATTAAGTTAAATTCAATACATGGGAATTCAATTCAATTCACTTCTGCAATGCAATTCAGTGTAACACTTGCATTGTGGTTATGCATTGTGTATTCAGAAAAAAATCAATACAATTATTTATAGTGTTAAGAATTCCTTACTTGGATTTAATTTACCTGAACCTCCAAATTGAGAAAAAGGAAATGATACATTCATTATTTAATAAGATTAAAGTGTATGTATTAAGCAACTAGAAGAAACCCAGCTGTGATGTTTCACCCAACGAAGTCAAGTGGACTTAAAATGAAGAATTGCTAACAGCAGTAACAACATCAGCAACAAACACTCAGAGGAGAGATGCTATTCTAAGTGTTTTACATGTTAATATACTTAATCATTATAAAATCCTGTATGGTAGGAACTATTAGTAACCTCATTTTACAGAGGAAGAAACGGAAGCACAGAGAGGCTACATTACTTGTGCAAAGTCATACAACTTAGGCTCCAGAATCTCTGCTGTGGACTACTGCATGACTGTACTGTGAAATGGGATGGAATAAAGGTAAAAGCAAAATAGCATGAAATTACACGATAGGGAGTGTTTCATCTCATAAATTCAAGGAAGACGTTATAAAAGAGGTGCCATGTAAGTTGAAGGAATACGTTAAATTTCAGCAAGTGGTGAAGAAAGCATGTCTTAAAAAAAAATGTGAACTTGGATAGTGGAATACAGGAAATAAAGGAGGATATTTCAGAAGAAAAGAAAGGAATGAGAAAGAATATGGAGAAGGAGAAACTCTATGCTATTCGGGAAAACAGCAGATAAAGCAGTTTGGCTGGAGAAGACGTGTATTGCTGATGCAGGAGACCACCTAAGAAAGGTATTGATGAGGGAAGTATAAACTAGGCTACTTAAGGCAGTGGAGGCAATGAAAGCTATTGGAAACTGTTCGGCTAGAAAGTGACATGAGTAGAAAATGTTCATGGCTGCCTCTCCACCAAAAATTAGCCTCAGAACTTGGAAATCCATTCTGCCTGATCACTGAGTTTAATTGGAAGTCAAGGCCAAAATAGCAAGGATTTCAAAAGACTCAGATCTTAGTTGTACAATTAGACTATACTGTTTGCTTTCTTTTTTATGTGAAAGCACTATTGTAGTTTCTAATATTTCAACATTTGTTTTTGATGATCAAAACACATGAAAATATTCCTGTCCTTATGGAGCAAATAATCTAGTGGAAGAAGATGCAATATATAAGATAAAGTAGGTATAGCCAGGCATGGTGGTGTGCAACTGTAGTCCCAGCTATGCAGGAAGCTGAGGTGGGAGGATTGTTTGAGTCTGTGAGGTTGAGGCTGCAGTGAGCCATGATCACACCATTGCACTCCAGACTGGCAGAGCAAGACCCTGTCTCAAAGAAAAAAAAGAGATGATGGCCGAAGAGGAACAACTCCGGAGTTCAGTTCCCAGTGAGAGTGATGAAGAAGGCGAGTGATCTCCACATTTCCAACCAAGGTACGAGGCTCATCTCAATGGGACTGGTTGGAGAGTGGGTGTAGCCCAAGGAAGGCAAACTGAGGTAGGGTGAGGTGCTGCCTCACCCGGGAAGTGCAAGGGGCATGAGGACTCCCACCTCCTACCCAAGGGAGACCATCAGGGACTTTTCCAGACATTCTGACACTCCAGCTCAGATACTGCACTTTTCCCACGGTCTTTACAGCCCACAGACCAGGAGATTCCTGCCGGAACCGACACCACCAGTGCCTGGGCTTTCAGCACAAAGCTGGGCAGCTGTTTTAGCCAGCGCTGCAGGTTTCCAGCACAAAACTGGGCGGCCGTTTTAGCTGGTGCCTGGAATACCTGAGAAAAAGAACCTCCCATTTCCCTGAAAAGAAAGGGGCTGAAGGCAGTGAGCCAAGTGATCTGGTCAGCGGGTCCCACCCCCACAAAGACCAGCAAAGTGAAACCCACTGGCTTGATATTTTTGCAGCCAGCGCAGCAGTTTGAGCTTAACCTGGGAGGGTCGAGCTTGGTGGTAGGAGGGGAGTCTGACATTACAGAGGCAATTCTAACCTTGACTGTGTAAATAAAATCGCAAGGAAGTTTACAGAGCAGCTGGCGGAGCCCGTGGCTGCTCAGCAAGGTATCTGCAGGCAGACTGTGACTAGACTCCCTCCTTGCTGGGCAGGGCATCTCTGAAAAAAGACAACAGCCCATCAGGGACTTATAAATAAAGCCCCACCTTCCCAGGACAGAGCACCTGAGAAAAGGGGTGGTTGTGAGTTCTGCTGCAGCAGACTTAAATGTCCCTGCCCAGCAGCCCTAAAGGGAGCAACAGAGCTCCCAGCAGAGCACTTGAGCTCTGATAAGGGACATATTGCCTCCTCAAGTGGTTCCCTGACTCCCATATATCCAAAGAGATACCTCATACAGGAGAGCTTTGGATGACATCTGGTGGGTACCCTTCTGGAACGAAGCTACCAGAGGAAGAAACAGGCAGCAATCCTTGCTGATCTGCAGCCCCCATGGGGGATTCCCAGGCAAGCAGGGTCTGGAGTGGACCTCCAGCAGTCCTGCAGCAGAGGGCCTGATGATTAGAAGGAAAACTGAAAAACAGAAAGAAATATCTTCAACATTAACAGAAAGGACGTCCACTTTCAGGGACCCCATCCAAAAGACACCAGCTTCAAAGACCAAAGGTAGATAAATCCATGAAGATGGGATGAAACCAGCTCAGAAAGACTGAAATCACCAAAAAACCAGAACACCTCTCCTCCTCCAAGGGATCACAACTCCTCACCAGCAAGGGAACAAAACTGGATGTAGAATAAGTTTGATGAACTGACAGAAGCAGGCTTCAGAAGGTACGTAATCACAAACTTCTCTGAGCTAAAGTAACATGTTCTAACCCAATGCAAAAAAACTAAGAACATTTAAAAAAAGTTAGACGAAATTCTAACTAGAATAAACAGCTTAGAGAAGAACATAAATTACCTGATGGAGCTGAAAAACACAGCATGAGAACTTAGCAAGGCATACACAAGTTTCAATAGCTGAATTGATCAAGCAGAAGAAAGGATATCAGAGATTTAAGATGAACTCAATAAAATAAAATGAGAAGGCAAGATTAAAGAAAACAGAGTGAAAATAAATGAACAAAGCCTCCAAGAAATATGGGGTTATGTGAAAAGACCTAATCTACGTTTGATCAGTGTACCTGAATGTGATGGCGAGAATGAACCCAAGCTGGAAAATACTCTTCAGGATATTATCCAGGAGAATTTTTCCAACCTAGCAAGGCAGGTCAACATTCAAATCCAGGAAATACAGAGACCATCACAAAGATATTCCTCAAGAAGAGCAACCCCAAGGCACATAATCGTCAGATTCACCACGGTTGAAATGAAGGAAAAAATGCTAAGGGTAGCCAGAGAGAAAGGTCAGGTTACCCACAAAGGGAAAACCAACAGACTCACAGTGGATCTCTCAGCAGAAATCCTACAAACCAGAAGAGAGTAGGGGCCGATATTCAACATCCATAAAGGAAATAACTTTCAAACCAGAATTTCATATCCAGCCAAACTAAGCTTCCTAAGTCAAGGAGAAATAAAATCCTTTACAGCCAAGCAATTGCTGAAAGATTCTGTTACCACCAGGCTTGTCTTACAAGAGTTCCTGAAGGAAGCACTACACTTGGAAAGGAACAACCAGTACCAGCTACTGCAAAAACATACCAAATGGTAAAGACCATCGACACAATGAAGAAACTGCATCAACTAACAGGCAAAACAACTATCTAGTATCAAAATGGCAGGATCGAATTTACACATAACAATATTAACTTTAAATGTAAATGGGTAAAATGCCCCAATCAAAAGACACAGACTGGAAAATTGGATAAAGAGTCAAGACCCATTGGTGTGCTGTATTCAAGACCCATCTCATGTGCAAAGACACATATAGACTCAAAATAAAGGGATGGAGGAAGATTTACCAAGCAAATGGAGAGCACAAAAAAGCAGGGGTTGCACTCCTTATCTCTGATAAAACAGACTTCAAACTAACAAAGATCAAAAGAGACAAAGAAGGGCATTACATAATTGTAAAGGGACCAATGCAACAAGAAGAGCTAACTATCCTAAATACACATGCACCCAATACAGGAGCACCCAGATACATAAAGCAAGTTCTTAATGACCTACAAAGAGACTTAGACTCCCACACAATAATAGTGGGAAACTTTAACACACCATTGTCAGTATTAGACAGATCAAGGGGACAGAAAATTAATAAGGCTATCCAGGACTTGAACTCAGATGTGGACAAAGCAGACCTAATAGACATCTACAGAACTCTCCACCCCAAATCCACAGACTATACATTCTTCTCAGCACCATATTGCACTTACTCTGAAATTAACCACATAATTGGAAGTAAATAACTCCTCAGCAAATGCAAAAGAATGGAAATCATGACAACCAGTCTTTCAGACCACAGTGCAATCAAATTAGAACTCAGGATAAAGAAACTCACTCAAAACCACACAACTACATGGAAACTGAACAACCTGCTCTCCTGAATGACTACTGGGTAAATAACAAAATGAAGGCAGAAATAAAGATGTTCTTTGAAACCAATGAGAATGAAGACACAACATACCAGAATCTCAGGGACACATTTAAAGCAGTGTCTACAGGGAAATTTATAGCAGTAAATGTCCACGTGAGAAGTGAAGAAAGATCTAAAATTGACACCCTATCATAACAATTAAAAGAGCTAGAGAAGCAAGATCAAACAAATTCAAAAGCTAGCAGACGACAAGAAATAACTGAGATCAGAGCAGAACTGAAGGAGATAAGTACACAAAAAACCCTTCAAAAAAATAAATGAATCCGGGAGCTGGTTTTTTGAAAAGATCAACAAAATAGATAGACTACTAGCCAGATTAATAAAAAAGAATTGAGAGAAGAATCAAATAGATGCAACAAAAAACGATAAAGGGGATATCACCACCGATTCCACATAAATGCAAACTATCATCAGAGATTACTACAAACAACTCTATGCACATAAACCAGTAAATGAAGAAGAAATGGATAAATTCTGGACAATTACATCCTCCCAAGACTAAACCAGGAAGAAGCTGAATCCCTGAATAGACCAATAACAAGGTCTAAAGTTGAGGTAGCAATTAATAGCCTAGCAACCAAAAAAAGCCCAGGTCCAGGTGGGTTCAGAGCTGAATTCTACCTGACGTACAAAGAGGAGCTGATACCATTCCTTCTGAAACTATTCCAAACAATACAAAAGAAGGAATCCTCCCTAACTCATTTTATGAGCCCAACACCATCCTGATACCAAAACCTGGTAGAGACACAATTAAAAAAGAAAATTTCAGGCAAATATCCATGATGAACATTGATGCAAAAATCTTCAATAAAATACTGGCAAACTGAATGCAGCAGCACATCAAAAAGTTTATCCATCATGATCAAGTAGGCTTCATCCCAGGGATGCAAGGCTGGTTCAACATACACAAATCTAAATGTAATCCATCGCATAAACAGAACCAAAGACAAAAACCACATGATTATCTCAACAGATGTGGAGAAGGCCTTCAACAAAATTCAACAGTGCTTTATGCTAAAAACTCTTAATAAACTAGGTATTGATGGACTATATGTCAAAATAATAAAAGCTGTTTATGACAAACCCACAGCCAATGTCATACTGAATGGGCAAAAACTGGAAGCATTCCCTTTGAAAATTAGCACTAGACAATGGTGCCTGCTCTCACCACTCCTATTCAACATAGTATTGGAAGTTCTAGCCAGAGAAATCAGGCAAGAAAAATAAATAAAGGGTATTTAATTAGGAAAAGAGAAATCAACTTGTCTCTGTTTGCAGATGACATGATTGTATATTTAGAAGACCCCATCATCTCAGCCCCAAATCTCCTTAAGGTGATAAGCAACTTCAGCAAAGTCTCAGGATACAAAATCAATGTGCAAAGATCACAAGCATTCCTATACACCAATAACAGACAGAGAGCCAAATTATGAGCAAACTCCCATTCACAATTGCTGCAAAGAGAATAAAATATCTAGGAATACAACTAACAAGGGATGTGAAGGACCTCTTCAAGGAAAACAACAAACCACTGCTCAAGGAAATAAGAGAGGACACAAACAGATGGAGAAACATTCCATTCTCATGGATAGGAAGAATCAATATTGTGAAAATGGCCATACTGCCCAAAGTAATTTATAGATTCAGTGCTATCCCCATCAAACTACCACTGACCTTCTTCACAGAACTGGGAAAAAATCACCTTAAACTTCATATGAAACAAAAAATGAGCCCACATAGCCAAGACAATCCTAAGGAAAAAGAACAAATCTGGAGGCATCATGCTACCTGACTTCAAACTATACTACAAGGCTACAGTAATCAAAACAGCATGGTACTGGTACCTAAATGGTACCAAAACAGAGATATAGTCCAATGGAACAGAACAGAGGCTTCGGAAGTAACATCACACATCTACAACCATCTGATCTTTGACAAACCTGACAAAAACAAGCAATGGGGAAAGGATTCCCTGTTTAATAAATGGTGTTGGAAAAACTGGTTGGCCATATGCAGAAAGCTGAAACTGGACCCCTTCTTTACACCTTATACAAAAATTAACTCCAGATGGATTAAAGATTTAAACATAAGACCTAACACCATAAAACCCTAGAAGAAAACCTAGGCAGTACCATTCAGGACATAGGGATGGGCAAGGACTTCATGACTCAAATACCAAAAGCAATGGCAAAAAAGCCAAAATAGACAAATGGGATCTAATTAAACTCCAGAGCTTCTGTACAGCAAAAGAAACAATCATTAGAGTGAACCAGCAGCCAACAGAATGGGAAAAATTTTTTGCAAGCCACTTATCTGACAAAGGGCTAATATCCAGAACCTACAAAGAATTAAAACAAAGTTACAAGAAAAAAACAAACAACCCCATCAAAAAGTGGGCAAAGGGTATGAACAGACACTTTTCAAAAGAAGACATTTGTGTGGCCAACAAACATATGAAAAAATGTCATCATCACTGGTCATTAGGGAAATGCAAACCAAAACTACATTGAGATACCACCTCATGCCAGTTAGAATGGCGATCATTAAAAAATCTGGAGACAACAGATGCTGGAGAGGATGTAGAGAAATAGGAATGCTTTTACACTGTTGGTGGGAGTGTAAATTAGTTCAATTATTGTGGAAGACAGTGTGGTAATTCCTCAAGGATCCAGAACTAGAAATTCCATTTGACCCAGCAATCCCATTACTGGGTATATACCCAAATGATTATAAAGCGTCCTAATAAAAAGACACATGGACACGTCTGTTCATTGTGGCACTGTTTACAATAGCAAAGACTTGGAACCAACCTAAATGCCCATCAACGATAGACTGCAGAAAGAAAATGTGGCACATGTACACCATGGAATATTATGCAGCCATAAAAAAGGATGAGTTCATGTCCTTTGCAGGGACATGGATGAAGCTGGACACCATCATTCTCAGCAAACTGACACAAGAACAGGAAATCAAATACCACATGTTCTCACTCATAAGTGGGTATTGAACAATGAGAACCCATGGACACAGGGAGGGGAACATCACATACTGGGGCCTGTTGTGGAGTGGGGGGCTAGGGGAGGGATAGCATGGCTTGGGGGGATTGGGGAGGGATAACATTAGGAGAAATGCCTAATGTAGGTGATGGGGGATGTATACCTATGTAACACATGCCATGGTGGTTTGCTACCTCCATCCCCCCATCCTGCACTATCTGCACATGTACCCCAGAACTTAAAGTATAATAAAAAAAAGATAAAATGGGTAAAAAGAAGATAATTAAATAAATTACATATTAAATAGGTGAATATTCCTGAGAATATTAATAAATATTCCATAATATAATATTAAATAATAATATTAAAAAGAATATATAAATTGTAGTGATAAAAGGAAAGAAAAAAATAAGAAAGGAAGAGGGACAAAAGGGTGATCATGCTGAAATTTAGATGTGGTTTCAGGAAAAACTTCTCTAAGAAAGTGACCTTCAAGTCTTTACTTGAAGGAGTTGAGAGGGAATTGTGTGAATATTTAGAGGAAGAGCATTCCAGGAAGAGAACAGAGCAAGTGCAAAGGCCCTGGGGTGGAGGCATGCCTGGAATATCTGAGGAAGGAGGCCAAGAAGCTGGAATAGAGAGAATAAGGGCGTTAGTAAGTGGGGATGCAGTGAGTGAGAGGCAGATCATATGGGCCACATAGGGTACAAGGGCACAGCTTTTACAGCTACTGTGGTTATGGAGCAGATGATTAACATGATCTGACTGATGTTTTAATTGAGTCAGTTGTCTAATATGTTAAGAATGGGCTGTGAGGATAAGGGTGGGATAGGAAGCAAAGCTGGGAAGCAGGGACACTTGTTAAAAGTGGGGTAGTAGCAATGGAGGTGGTATTAAATTCTGAATATCTTTTAAAGATAGAGCCTATAGAATTTTCTGATAGACAAGATGTGGAGTGTCAGAGGAAGAGAGAAGTTAAGAACAGCACTATGGATTTTTGCCTGCTTGACTAGACTATGGGAAGAGCTGTTTTTTTGGTAGTGGTGGAGGGAGAGCCATCAAGGGCTCAGTTTTGGATGGGATTGGTTGGAGATATTTATTGGACATTCCAGTAGACATTTCGGATAGGAAGGTTGATGTAATATTTGGAATTCAGGAAAGGGTTTAGTCTAGAGACACCCATGTTGGATTGTAGCACATGGATGGTATTAAAGCCATAACGTGGATGAGATCACCCAGGCAGTGAGTGTCCATAGGGATGAGGATGCCCAAGTACCGATCCATGGGCACTGAACAATCAGGGATTGGAAGGATGAGGACAACCAGCAGGAGAAGCTGAGAAGGAATGACCAGGGAGGTAGGAGGAAAACCAAGTGAGTGTGATGTCCGAAAACCCAAGAGAAGAAAAGGTTTCAAGGAGAAGGAAGTTATCAACCAGGTCAAGTGTTGCTGACAGGGCAAGTCAGGTGGGGCCAGACTTAGCAACACGGAGGCCGTCATGACACGGAAGAGAGCGGCCAAGGTCGAAAGGAGAGAGTGTGGCTATGTCGAGAAGCTCACCTTTTAGCAATATCACTCTATTGGCTCGGCACCTTCTTAGGTGAGTGCCTGGTGGAGAAAAAGTCCTTTTTAAAAGAGGACTTTCAGGGAGCTCTGCCCTTGCATGGCTTTCATGATGTGTTTCGTTTGTGGATTTTAAGTGTTAAATTCATTAATTGAACCCTCCTTTGGGCCAAAGCATGGTGCTAAAGATTGTGCTGGTAAGGGTAGAGGAAATTCAGAGAAATAGAAGACGTCATGCCAGTGATCTCTATAGTGCCCATCACACTTCTTCCCTCACGTTTGGAAACGTGCGTCTCTGCGGTTTGGATGTGGCTAAGGTTACCTTACCCCCAACCAAGAGCAGGCAGATGACTTAGGTCTGGCTAAACAGAATGACGCCTGCCACAGTGATGGTTCAAGAACCATGCAGCCACCGTGTCACCAAAAAGCTCCACCCTCTTGCCCAATAGTGTGCTTGGCTTGGGGAGTAGCGGGGGTGAGTGGGGTGAGTGGGCTGGGATGGGAAGAAGTCTTCAGCTCCCCCTAGAGGCCAAAAACTGTCAATGCACATAAGCCAGGAGACTGGGTGGCTTCTGGAGGGCAAATGGCAGGCTCCATTCCATAGAGGAGTGGGCAGTTGTTACCTTGGGGAGGTCCCTGGCAGAAGGGCAAGTCACATGGGGAAACTCCCTTTCCGACTGGCTTCCGACAGCTGACTCAGTAAGTACTTCACTAGAGCGACCTCAAGAGCTGCCCGGCTGTTCTGCGTTATCAGCATCCACTACAAAGCCGCATGATAAATGACGGCCTGTTTCCTTGCTTCTGTTTGTGAGGGCATCACGAAAGGACATCACACTCAACAGACGCGCTGGGCCCGCTCTCTCCCTGCCCGCAGCCTCCACACCCCACTCCCCAGTGTGTGATTGATCACGGGGATGGCACAACTCCAGCCCTAGCTGAGGAGAGAGGAAGGCGTGGGGCAGTGGGGATTAAAGGGGATGGAAAAGTTAAAAGTGAGAATTTTTATTTTTGCAATGTGCCCCTCTGCTAACCATTAGTTTGAAGCTTCCTGAATGGAAACAAATCAGGAAATAGCAGTGGGACTAATAAACTCTTACTGGGGAACAGCTGGGGACAGCATTGGGGATCACGAATAATACCACTATTGTGTGGGACCTTGGGCCATACGTAAACTTGGCTAATATTCATGTTTCTTTCAATATCCTCATAGTAGCCCCACAGTTTATTTTTCTGGACAATGAAAGTGTAATTCTGGCTGAGCATGCTGGCTCATGCCTATAATCCCAGCCTTTAGGAGGCCGAAGTGGGAGGACAGCTTGAGCCTAGGAATTTAAGACCAGCCTGGGCAACATAGGGAGACCCCCATCTTTATTTTTTTTTAAAAAGGAAGTGCAATTCCAAAGGTTAAGTGACTTGTCCAAAGTCATACACAATGAATTAAGACAGAGCGAAAACTTGAAATTGTGTTCTTGCAATATAGTCTCTTCACCACTCCGAGCAGGGTGTTTGCTATGTGCTTGATTCTCCTGGCTGTGTCCTCCTGTTACCCCTTCTGCTAGGGGAAATCCAGCTCATTGCCACCTCAGCTCACATGACTGACAATATTACTTCTTAACAGCAAGCCAGAAGATGAATACTCTGGAACCCCATTGCTTTCTCAGGTGATTGACCTGATCGACCTGGTATTGCCTTAAGCAAAAGCACATCAGATTAAAGATTGAATTGTTGTCTTTTATTCTCCTCTCCTTCTCTTTGTGGTAGGGAGTTTTGTTATCCTGATCTTACAATTTAAAACATTTTTTTTTCACATTGATTTTAGCTTCTCCTTCTGTTCCTTCACTCATGCATTCATTCATCAAATAAATGTATGAAACATCAATGTTGACTGAGTACTGACTATGTGCCAGGTGCTATGCTAAGTTCTGGAAGCCCAATTTAGTCTGGGGGATTAGAAAATCTTTCCCTGAGGAGTCCTGACTAAGCTGGGACTTGAAGAGTTAGTAGGATTTAGCCAGAAGTGTATTGCAAGACAGCAGGTATAATCATTTGGAAGCAGTAAAAAGCAGAGCCCCTTAGAGAAATGCCAGTGCCTTCAGTAAGCAAAGAGAGGGACTCAGAAAGATACAGCTCTAGAGGAATGAAGGCTGCTGGGGAGTGTTGACTGTCTCCCAAGCACACTGGTGCATTAGTGCATTCTCACACTGCTATAAAGAACTGCCCGAGACTGGGTAATCTATAAAGGAAAGAGGCTTAATTGACTCACAGTTCAGCATGGCTGGGAGGCCTCAGGAAACTTACAACCATGGCAGAAGGTGAAGGGGAAACAAGGCACCTTCTTCACAAGGTGGTGGGAAGGAACAGTGCTGAACTAAGGGGAAAAAGCTCCTTATAAAACCATCAGATCTTGTGAGAACTCACTCACTAACATGAGAACAGCATGGAGGTAACCACCCCACATGATTCAATTACTTCCCATCAGTTTCCTCCCACAACACGTGGGGATTATGGGAACTACAATTCAAGGTGAGATTTGGGTGGGGACACAGCCAAACCACATCAACTGGGAAGCTATGAGGGTTGTAAATACACAAGCTTCTAGCTCACCCTCTCTTATTCTAGAACCTAATCACTACAAGAAAGCCAAATGTATTTTGAAAAATCACCTGAACACTAGGTGTGTTTTTTTGAAACACCCCTTCTCCAAGAGGAAGAGGTAAGTGTGACCCTGCCTACTCCTCTTTAACAATGGGGTGTGAATTCACCCTGGATCTCTGATTACAGTAAATTCATCTGCCCCAATAGAGGGAGGGGCAGGGGCAGGGGCAGTTCTGTGAGGTGTTGGTCATCCCTTAGCCAGCTCTAATTTCAAGAGTGGCCCTGAGCAGAAAATGGTTAGGAGAACGCCAAGGACCAAGGTGATCCACAGAAGGGCATTAGGCAGCAAGCAAAGCCAGGAAAGAGCAATTCAGTCTCACAGTTCTGTGAGCCAAGGCCAGACTCCAGGAGAGCTTCAGAAGGCACTGAACCATACTCGTAACTGCAAGCGGATTCAAAACCCGGGGGTTTTGTCTCCAGCTGATTTGTCTTGGGTGTGCCCTTTGGATTCCAGGTCTCATTCTCCACCCAGAGAGTGGAATCTTGGAAGCTGTTTTCTTTTTTTGAGATTTTAACCTTTCCTTTCACTCCAGCTCACCCTAATTCCAGAAGCTGCCCCGTTTTTTAAATCATTGAAACCATTTCATCATGGCTCCTTCTGCTTCAAAGCCACTCTC
Source organism: Aotus nancymaae (assembly GCF_030222135.1). Classification (NCBI taxonomy): domain Eukaryota; kingdom Metazoa; phylum Chordata; class Mammalia; order Primates; family Aotidae; genus Aotus; species Aotus nancymaae. Next base: position 50,494,181 of record NW_026988417.1, on the reverse strand, counting down.
TCTGCTGCCCACAGAGAATAACTAACTGCCTGGTCTCAGACCTCCCTGACAGTGAAAGAGAGAGATGCCAGAGGTTGTCATCAACTAATTATCATGGTCCTGCCCCAGGCCTTTGCTCAGGCTGCTGTGCCAGCCTGGACACTCTTTATCAGCACGTCTGCCTAGCTACTCCCTTCACAGTAAACCCACGCTCAAATTTTACCTTCTTCCTAAGGCCTGAGGTATCGTATTTAATACCTCACTTGCCCAATCCCCCTACTCCACTTCATTTTTCTTTTCTTATATGCCTGTCATATGGCATATTATCTAACTTATTTACTATGTTTATTGTTTATTTCACCCAACTAGAATATAAAGTCACTGAGGGCATGGACGTGTCCCCAGTGCATAGAGTAGTGCCTGGCTGCTCATTAAGCATCTATTGAGGGATGCATGCTCTTTCAGCCCGATAATGCATTACCTTCCCCATGATTACCTTCATGCTGTATTGGCAGTGGATGCTGATATCATCAAGGTGCACTGTGTTATGTGCAGGTACCATCTCTGCTCCAGGGTCCTCTGAAACATCCTTGATATTCAGTACGTTCCTCCTGGATGCATAGGAATAAAACAAAGGATAAAGAATTAATCTTTGATAAGCATGAAGGATCAAAGAGAAAAGCTTTGATGGCAACAGGCAGATTTATAAACAAATGCTTTTTAACTGGGGGTGGATTTCTGAGCCCTGGGAACTGTCCCTTGGTATGAACTCTCATGAAGTCAGAAGGTGGCAAGCCAGCAAACACGGACCCTGCTGCAATCAACAAGGTCAGCACAGAATTTACATGCAGGAAATCATCTATTTTTAATATCGCAATTGCTTTCCTGTTTTCCTTTATTCCAAATGTTACCACAGGAGCCCAATTCTGAGAGTTTTGTTTGAATGCTTTCCTCTCTTATTTTTCTTTTTTAAATTTGGATGCGACCTTGTATTCCCAGAGAGCAAATGTTCTCTTGTTATTTTAAGAAAACCAGGAGGCTGGGTCATCTGTCAGGCTGAACAATGCTGGACGGATCTAAAGTGTTGGGTCCCAAAGGTGGTGATTCTAAGTGGGAAGGCTGAAAGTGAGCTCCCTCTGGGGAAATGTAAAAGGGTAGACAACAAGCAAAGGGCTGAATTTGTGCTGGGTGAGCCAACCCAGAGAAGCAGGAGATGTGTTGCCAAGCTGGCAGAACTTGCAGTAAGTATCCAATAGTCCAGCCCCCACCCCACTCCTACCTCACCACATCCCCGTGGAGCTGAAGAAAGACATTCCTTTCATGCCCAAAGCAGTCCAAGCCCCTCCTAGATTTTTCTGCCTAATTATCTGTTCTTCAGCTGAGGTTTTGTAGACCTTGTATTTTCCAAGCACTAAGATGCCGAGTTTCGGCAACTGTTTGATGATCACTCAGCAATGAACCCTGTTTGCTTTATCTTTTGATGACTAGCTCTTTGCAGTGCCATGGTTGGCAAAGGCTGGGAGGGAACAGAAGCAAATGTGGTCAACAGATTTCCTGAGTACAAATTCTTTCTTGTAATGCAATTAACATGGAGCCACTTCTTGGCTTTGCTAATGCAGAATTCCCTGGGTCCCAAAGCCCAAGGCCTGTCCTCACCTCTGTGTGGCTGAAAGAGTGGATTATTGATCCTTCTTGGAGTCTAATCCCTTGTCTTCAATCAGCGTCCTTGGTCCCAGATTATAGCATTTTAGCTCTGTGGCAGCGGTCCCAAGAAAGGCACTTCCCTCTCTGGGAAGCAGCCCCCGGACTTCCTGCCTTAACCTTGCAGATGTTTCCGTAATTTCTCCTGGAAGTCTTGATGGTCTGGTGCCCCTGCAAGCCCTAGATTCTTGCCCGCAACCTCTTTCTATGTCTCTTGTTTGGTTTCTCTGAGTCATATTCAGATGCCCAGGTCAGGTCCCTCTTTGCCAATGGCTGGCTCTACCTATTTTTCTAATGACTTTGGCAGACTCCCGAGAGGAGAGAGGAACGATTTCACAGAACAGAAAGACTTTAATCACACTCCCCTTTCACAAAGGCGAGGATTAGCATAGTAACTAAGATAGGATTGCCTGCTGGGTACCTGACCTAGAACTTTTCATATTCAAAATGATTTCACACATTAACTGATTAATCCAAGTGGAGTTGAACAGTAAGCAATGCTACCCTATACCAGAAGAGAGAACCTACTGAGGTTAAATAATTCATCACTGGTCAGGGCAGAAGCCCAGGGAAGTGCTCTCACCACCAGTAGCATCTCCAGAGCAGGAGTTACATTTTGGAAAAACAAAGCCTCCCACCTTCTAAGAGCCAAGCAAATAACCCCTTGTTCTAATCACTTAGCACTGCTATCTCAGGTACCCATGCACTTTCAAAATTTTATTAGTTGAGCCAGAATTAGCCTATTAATATCACGTAACTAGTTCTACAAAGAATACATAGAAAATACATATAATAAAATATAAATTTAAAATTGAATAGTAGGGCCAGATAAATGAAATTGGAAGAAGTGCAGAAGGGAGAATGAGCAAACCCAAAAGATCTTACACTGTTGCAGTGGCTGAGCAGTACATTTGCCTCGAGCTTCCTCGTGGTCAAAGCAAAGAAGGAAACATGGTCATTTATTATGCACTAATGGAAAATACCTTTTCCTCAGCAAGTGAAGTATTTTGCTTTTAATTCTAAAGGAGATGTCTCATGAAGAGCTTTAGCAAATGAAGTAATGGTTTTTATAAAGTTATCTACTTTATAATATATCTACTAAGTGAAACCTTGGGTAGATTATGGAACCTCTCTGAACAGTGGTTTTCCATTGTGCTAATCCACTTTAGGGAATCTATCACCCATGCCTTGGCAGAGCTGATTCAGTTTGATGTATGTATCCAAAGACTTCATGTGTGAAGTACATGTGTGCTAGATCTTCTGAAAATATAAGATTCATATATATATGTATATGAATATATGTACATGGCTTTTGTCCTCTGGGTCCATAGCTCAGTGATGGGGAAAGAAAAGCACAAATAACTGTGTATACATTATGCAAAATAGCTTATTGTCTTAGTTGGTGAAGGCTGCCATAACAGAATACCATAGACGGAGTGGCTTAAACAATAGAAATTTATTTTTCATAGTTGTAGAGACTGGGAAGTCCAAGATCAAGGTACCAGCTTATTTGGCTCCTGGTGACGGACTTCTTCCTGATTTGCAGGTGGCTGTTCTCTCATTGTGTCTCACGTGGTGGAGAGCAGAGACAGGAAACAAGTTTTTGTGTCTTTCTTTATAAGGGCACTAATCTCATTCATGAGGGCTCCTTCTTCATGACCTAATTGCCTCCCACCCTAAGACCTTACCTCCCATTACCATCAGCTTGGGGGTTAGGATTTCTACATATGAATATGAAGAGAACACAAAAATTTGTCCCTAACACTTGTGTTTAATGTGACTGTGTGTTTAATGATAAAGGGCTGCTAGGTATCCTTGTGATATAACTGCGTTATGAGGCTGGGCCTACACATCTCTGAAATGACTCAGGAATGATGACAGCTACAGATCCCAGGATTCTGTCTTACTAACTTGGTGAGATCTATGCCAATCCCTAACCCGACCTCTCTAGCCAGGTGCTCAGAGCTCCCTGTAGGCAGACCTAGGTCACATGCCCACCCTGGAGGTCTGTGTTTGCTCCATTAAACCACAGGGACTATGACAAGGGAGATGGCAGTTGTCACAGGGAAGATGTGTGTTCTATTACCAAAATAAGGGCTTCTGGAAGCTCAAAGCCACAAATGTCTCCTACCTGTCTTTTTCTTTCTCAAACACAGTTCATATTTGTGAGTCTGGATAATTTAGTTTATTCTGAAATCTCTGTGACCCAGAATCAGTTATTATTTTTAGTAGAATTTGAGGGAGACACAGAAGACATATATCATCCACTTTTCTTATTATTGGGAGAGAAACAGTTAACTATAATGAAGCAACCATTCTACTTCCTTTTCTGGCAAAAGCAGCTTAATTTATAAAATGTTCCCTATCACCTGGCTGCTGTTACCAAGGGAGCTTGGTGGAAACCTTCCAGCACTTGTGTAATTCCTTAAATCCTGCAACTATATTAGCCACCAAACGCTTCTTGGGTCACTTGACCCCCAAAGAGCAAGACTGAAAAAAAACCATATACACTAAAAGGCTTACTGTGAAAAATTAATCAGCTCTTGATATGAATCATGGCATAGGACCAAGGAACACTTTCACATGTATATGCAGTAGAGGGGAGGCTCCTTATGAATATATAGTGAACCCAAGGGAAGCTGCAGACTGCATCTTTGATATAAATTATTTTCTTCTACCAACATGGATTGGATGTTCACTCCTATTCGGTTTCATATTGCAAGTGTGAGAGGACAGGCAGATGAAGCTCCTCAGAGAGCTGTCTCTCTATTCAGATCCCATGGTAATGTCTTGAATATTTGTACAAGTTAGGAGATGTATGAATAGTGGCACAAGCAATGTGAAATGAAGAACTGTCTTCAAATATCATTTTTTTCCCAAAGCCAGTTTTCTCCACTGCATATGTAATATGTCATCATTGAAACACTTGCTTGAGATGTGTTAGCCACTGTACATATATGCAGAACAGACTTATCTACCCAATTTTATAGTAGTTTAGAAATCTTTTTTTCCCCAAAGATTCAGTTGAAAAATGTCCCCTAAGATATCCCTTCTGAATCTCAAATTCAACACGTCTAAAAGATCTCAGCATCATCTCTTCTCTCCTCATTCCCTTTTCTCTAATTGTATATCAATCTTCTTGTTTATCAATCTGTCTTCCCCTCAGTAAGTATCTACTGAGCTCCTTCTGTGCAGCTGTCACTGTGCAAGGCACCAGGTATATGATGGGGAGAAATAACAGGCACTGTTCCTGACTTACAAAGGTTCCTATCTGATAGAGGAGACAGTTGTTACCCAAACAATCACGAGGAAGTATAAACACAACAAGATTTAAAAGGAGGAGTAAGCCCTGTTGATCTTTTCATCATAATTATGCTTGAGTCTATTTCTTCTTTCCCTTTACCATGGCCACAAGCCTTGGTCATTTCACATCTAAATCACACCAAAAACTCTCTGCTCTACTCAGCACAATGTGAGTACTCATCATTGTCAATATACCTTGTACCTTTTTGTTTGAATATCTTGCTCTTTTGTTTTTTTCTATTCGACCCACTCAGAATCATTATCTATCCAAATTCTACCACTCTGTAAGACCCAGAAGAGGTGTGACCCCTTCTTTGAATCTGTCCTGTTATCTCAGGCCAGAATGGATCCTCTGCCTCCTGACAAGAAGAATTTTTTGCCCTCATCTTTGGTGGCATTTCTTATATACCGTGGTCATTGGTGTGCATCTTCTGCCCTGTTCATTTACAAGTGCCTGAAGGGCAAGGACTTAATGTAGCAGTTACCTGTGATTCTTTCAGATGTGCCAGCACCTGAAGTGCCTACAGATAAAAAAAATTGAGTCTCTGTTGGAGACCCAAATCACCTCTTTCTGTAGAAGCTTCTAGACCCTCATATTCCCAGTCTTCCTTGTAGTTAGAGTGTGGACATGTGACTTATATTTTTCTAAAAAGATGCCCCAGATTAGGTTTTGAATGGAGAGCTATGTTGGAGAGCAGCAAGGACATCCAAGAGGCTTTCTATTGGAGGTGGCAGTGTAGCAGGAACAAGCTCTTGGGGCACTAGCGGTGGCAGTGTTGATGGCATCTTCCAGCATCCATGACAGTGGAGTCAGTGGTGACAAGTTCCTCACCAGATTGGGTTTGTGATGTGATTCTTGACTTCTTTTCTGTGGGCCTGGTTTCTTCTCCCTGGGATTCTGTGAGCTACTCAATATCCTTTTATAAATCCCTTTTTTGCTTAGCTCAGTTTCTTAGTCTATACATACTGCTGTAACAAAATACTTTAGGCTGGGTAACTTATAAATAATAGAAATGTATTTCTCCCAGTTCTAGAGGCTGGCAAGTCCAAGGTCAAGGCACCAGCAGGTTCAGTGTCCGATGGGGTCCCTGTCTCAAGATGGCAACTTGGACACTACTTCCTCTGTAGGGGAGGAATGCTGTGTCCTTGCCCACTCAAGCCCTTTTATAAGGTACCAATTCATTCAAAAGGGTGAATTTCTCATGGCCTAATCACCTTCTAAAGGCCCCATTTCTTAATACTGTTGCATTAGGGATTACGTTTCAACATGAATTTTGGAACGACTCAAACATTCAAACCATAGCACTCAACCAGTCTATTTTAGTTTCTAAAGATAGTAACACAGAAGCTCAACCATTGAAGGAACTTTATAAATATTTGTAGAGTGAATACATAAGCGAATCTATTATTGATAGCTATAAGAGCATCTCCAAGATTGGGTTTCCTTATCCATAAATAAGTGAATAATTCCCACCCCAAAAGGTGCTGTAAGGATTGAATGAGACAATGCATGCACAGCAACTAGCACATAGTAAATAACCAGTAAAGCATAGTTATTATTGGTATAAATAGGGTTATGATGATAACAAAATCAATGAAAAATCAATGAATTAATAAATCAATGAAAAATCAATGAATGCCCCATGCCTAGAACAGAAGAAGAGAGCCCTTCTGTGAGTAATAGATAGAAGGGTCTTTCTGTCAGGGACATATAGCCAGTCTTCTAAACTTGCTTCATATAACATATTTAAACATTGGTTGCCTTTGTGTTTCCATGAAATCTGTAGGTTGTAGGTATGGGTTTGACACCTAGATAGACCAGTTAATGGAACTCTGTGTGAACAACTCACTTGAAAGTGCACACTTTTCACAACATTACATGACCTTGAGATCCTCAGGAAGAGCAAGCATTCGATGCAGGAGTCCAACATTAGAAAAAACAGGGCTAAAATACTCTTGGCACCGAATCCTGAGCTACAATGAGAGGTTTTCCAAAGAACTGGAGCACCCCTTGCAGGACAATAAAGGAACTTGAAAAATAAGAGTCCAGAAATGGTCAGAAAGGCAACTATGTACGGCAAGGATGAGAAGGCAAGGGTTTAAGCACACAGCAAGGAGAGAAAAGCTTCCAGCTGGCTGGCTGGATGCTCTGAAGCCAGCTGCTGAGAAGTAAAGGACAGACTTAGAACTGTATGACATGGGAAGACCACTGATCAAATGTTTGTCTGTTACACCTCTATCAAACATATGGTTATACCTCTCATATTCTCATACCCAGAGCCTAAATTTTTGATATTTTGTTCATCATGGAGTTTTTTCCCACTAGTTTAGATTTCTTCAACATATTTTATTAAAATATTTACCTTGATGCTAAGTTTTTTGGTGTCCTCTTAAATGTTGCTTTTCACTCACCTCACCCTGGTTCTGGTCTTGCCCATGCCATTGATTGTTGGCAAATACTCCTATATATGGTCACATTCACCCCTCATAGCAACCCAATAGGTAGGTATCACTAACTCCATTTTGTGGTGTAACAAACTGAGCAAACAGACAGATCAAGTGCCTGCCAAACTTTATGCAGCCAATTAAAAAGTTTAAACTGCTCAAGTTGAACTTGGATACAGGCTGCATTTTACTACCAAAGCATAACTGCAGTCCAGGGCAATAATACAAAGACTCTGTAGGGAATCAGGTAAGAATGGAGTGAAATACACGAATAAAATTCATTTGAAGAAGTATTTTAATTGAAATGGAGATCATGAGATGCTTAAAGCAAGGTGACAGTAGGGGTCTGAGCAATATTGCTTTCCATGGAGTATTTGATAGGTCCCTCTCAAAAAGTTTGTTGAATAAAATATTTCAGTATTCTTTGCTCCAAAGAAACATCTTTCTCAACAAATTGTTTAAGCCATTGACTAGATTTGGCATGCAAATCAGTTCAATGTGTCAAAACTCTACCTGTGGCCAAGCCCCATGACTTAAACCTGTAATCCCAGCACTTTGGAGGCCAAGGCGGGCAAATCACTTGAGGTCAGGAGTTCGAGACCAGCCTGGCTAACATAGTAAAACCCTGTCTCTACCAAAAATACAAAAAACATTAGCTGGACATGGTGGTAGGTACCTGTAATCTCAGCTACTTGGAGGCTGAGGCAGGAGAATCGCTTGGACCCAGGAGGCAGAGGTTGCAGTGAGTCAAGATTGTACCACTGCACTCCAGCCTGGTCAACAAAAACAAAACTCCATCACAAAAACAAACAAACAAACCCTACTTGTGGGCTCCTGGTCTATCATAGCAACCTGCTTTACGTATTCATTCCTTCCGTGGTCAAAACTAGGAAATGGTTTCCCTTGGATACACACCATCAAAGCCATTTTTAATTAAATTTCTGAGAAACTTGGCAGAATGCAAGAACAAACATTTGATTAGCCAGTCTTCATGAGAATGATATTCATAAGTTGTGTGGAAAAATTGTTTTCATTATTTAATAATTATAGCTCATTCTTTCTCATATGCTTATCTGCAGAGAATTTCTGAAGCATATAGACAATAATCTGAAAAAAATCTCAAGACATTTGGATTTTGACTACAGATAGAAACACCCCCAGATAACCCTTGCAATGCAATATTTTGCACTAAGTATATTTAAGAAAGCAGGAGCCTCTCCCTTTGAAGTGCTTAGTTTGCAATTTTAAAAGTGCAGCCTTTTATTCAGGAGACTAGTGGATAAACATATGTCATAGAAAAAAATAATAAAGGGGATATCACCACTGATCCCACAGAAATACAAACTACCATCAGAGAATACTATAAACATCTCTATGCAAATAAACTAGAAAATCTAGAAGAAATGGATAAATTCCTGGACACACACACCCTTCCAAGTGTAAACCAGGAAGAAGTTGAAACCCTGAATAGATCAATAACGAGTTCTGAAATTGAGACAGTAATTAAGAGCCTACCAACCAAGAAAAATCTAGGACCAGATGGATTCACAGCTGAATTCTACCAGAGGTAGAAAGAGATGCTGGTACCATTCTTTCAGAAATTATTCCAAACAATAGAAAAAGAGAGAATCCTCCCTAACTCGTTTTATGAGGCCAGCATTATCCTGATACCAAAATCTGGCAGAGACACAACTAAAAAAGAGAATTTCAGGCCAATATCCCTGATGAAACATCGATGCAAAAGTCCTCAACAAAATACTGGCAAACCGAATCCAGCAGCACATCAAAAGCTTATCCACCATGATCAAGTCAGCTTCATCCCTGGGATGCAAGTCTTGTTCAACATATGCAAATCAACAAATGTAATTCATCACATAAACTGAACCAATGACAAAAACCACATGATTGTCTTAATAGATGCAGAAAAGTTCTTGGACAAAATTCAACACCCCCTCATGCTAAAAGCTCTTATAAAACTAGGTACTGATGGAACATATCTTAAAATAATAAGAGCTGTTTATGACAAATGCACAGCCAGTATCATACCGAATGGGCAAAAACTGGAAGGATTCCCTTTGAAAACCATCACAAGACAAGGATACCCTCTCTCACCACTCCTATTCAACACAGTATTGGAAGTTCTGGCCAGGGCAATCAGGTGAGAGAAATATTTAAAGGGTATTCAATTAGGAAAAGAGGAAGTCAAATTGTCTCTGTTTGCAGATGATGTGATTGTAATTTAGAAAACTTTATCGTCTAAGCCCAAAATCTCCCTAAGATGATAAGCAACTTCAGCAAAGTCTCAAGATACAAAATCAATGTGCAAAAATCACAAGCATTACTATACACCAATAATAGACAAACAGAGAACAAATCATGAGTGACCTCCCATTCACAATTGCTGCAAAGAGAACTAAATACCTAGGACTACAACTCACAAGGGATGTGAAGGACCTCTTCAAGAGGAACAACAAACTACTGCTCAAGGAAATAAAAGAGGGCACAAACAAATGGAAAACATTCCATGCTCATGGTTAGGAAGAACCAATATTGTGAAAATGGCCACACTACCCAAAGTAATTTATAGATTCAATGCTATCCCCATCAAGCTACCATTGACTTTCTTCACAGAATTGGAAAAAACTACTTTACATTTCATATGGTACCAAAAAAGAGTCTGTATAGCCAAGACAATCCTAAGCAAAAAGAACAAATCTGGAGGTATCACACTACCTGACTTCAAACTATACTACAAGACTACAGTAATCAAAACAGCATGGTACTGATACCTAAGTGGTACCAAAACAGACATATAGATCAATGGAGCAGAACAGAGATCTCAGAAATAACACTAGAAATCTACAACCATCTGATCTTTGACAAACCTGCAAAAACAAGCAATGGAGAAAGAATTCCTTATTTAATAAATGGTGTTGGGAAAACTGGCTAGCCATATGCAGAAAACTGAAACTGGACCCCTTCTTTACAACTTATACAAAAATTAACTCAAGATGGATTAAAGACTTAAACATAAAACCTAACACCATAAAAACCCTAGATGAAAACCTAGGCAATACCATTCAGGACATAGGCATGGGCAAAGACTTTATGACAGAAACACCAAAAGCAATGACAACAAAAGCCAAAATAGACAAATGAGATCTAATTAAACTAAACAGCTTCTGCACAGCAAAATAAACTATCATCAAAGTGAACAGGCAACCTACAGAATGGGAGAAAATTTTTGCAATCTATTCATCTGACAAAGGGCTAATATCCAGAATCTACAAAGAACTAAAACAAATTTACAAGAAAAAAGAAACAACTCCATCAAAAAGTGGGCAAAGAATATGAACAGATACTTCTCAAAAGAAGACATTTATGCAACCAACAAACATATGAAAAAAAGCTCATCATCACTGGTCATTAGAGAAAAGCAAATGAAAACCACAATGAGACGCCATCTCACACCAGTCAGAATGGTGATCATTAAAATGTCAGGAAACAACAGATGCTGAAGAGGATGTGGAGAAATAGAAACACTTCTACACTGTTGGTTTGAGTGTAAATTAGTTCAACCATTGTGGAAGACAGTGTGGCAATACCTCGAGGATCTAGAACCAGAAATACCATTTGACCCAGCAATCAGATTACTGGGTATATACCCAAAGGATTATAAATCATTTTACTATAAAGACACATGCACACATATGTTTATTGCAGCACTATTCACAATAGCAAAAACTTGGAATCAACCTAAATGCCCATCAATGATAGACTGGATAAAGAAAATGTGGTACATGTACACCCTGCAATACTATGCAGCCATAAAAAGGATGAGTTTATGTCCTTTGCAGGGACATGGATGAAGCTAGAAACCATCATTCTCAGCAAACTAACATAAGAAGAGAAAACCAAACACCACATGTTCTCACTCATAAGTGGTAATTGAACAATGAGAACACGTGGACACAGAGAGGGGAACATCACACACTCGGGTCTCTCAGGGGGTGTGAAGTAGGGGAGGGATAGCATTAGGAGAAATACCTAATGTAGATGATGGGTTGGTGGGTGCAGCAAACCACCATGGCACATGTATACCTATGTAACAAACCTGCACGTTCTGCACATGTACCCCATAACTTAAAGTATAATATATATATATACATGTCATAGATGATCCACGAAAGGGAAAGCCTCATTAGCTTCTTATGCATGTATTTTTGTCTGGATTTCAGTGATGATAAAAGAATTAAGATTTATATATGGATTCTATGTGTTGTTCAAATTTCAGTGCAGAGAGAATAGCCATTCACATGAAATGAATACATGGAAAAAGTTGTTTTGAGAAAAACGCTTGTGATAGTGATATTCTCTGTAGATACCTCTGGGAAATTGGCTTTTATTAAATACTGTTGAATAATATAGTTAAATGTTACCAAAGGGAAAGTTTTGTATATATTAAATGTCCCCAATATGCTGTTCATTATTTATTTATTTGATAAGTATTGGCAGTTCAGCAATGTTCTAAGAGCTGGGGATATAGCAGTGACTAAGGCAGTCCACATCCTTGTCCTCTTGAAGCTTACCTTCTAAGGGAGAGACAGGCATATGGTTTGTATTTGTGTCTCACCCAAATCTCATGTTGAATTGTAATCCCGAATGTTGGAGGTGGGGCCTGCTGGGAGCGGATTGGATCATAAAGGCAGATTTCGCCCTTGCTGTTCTCATGATAGTGAGTGAGTTCTCAGGAGATCTCGTTTAAAAGTATGTGGCATCTCCCCCCATCTCTTCCTCCTACTCCAGCCATGTAAGATGTGCCTGTGTCTCCTTCACCTTCCAACATGATTGAAAGTTTCCTAAGGCCTGCTTAACCTGTACAGCCTATAGAACTGTGAGTCAATTAAACTTCTTTTCTTTATAAATTACCCAGTCTCAGGTATTTCTTTATAACAAACTACTAGTAATACACAGGCTATAAGAAAACCAATAATGGAATAATATAATTTCAGGTGAAACATGAAAAACACAAATCAGGGTCAGTGATAGAGATTGATGGGATGGGCAGTCAGGCTATTGCAGTAGGATATCCTGGAAAGATCTTTCTAAAAATGTGACATTTGATCAGATACCCGGATGATATGAATGCATAAGCTGTGTGAGAATCTAGAGGATGTCTTCCAAATGGAAGAACCTTTTAAATGTGAACTCCATGAGATGAGAAACTTTGTTGTGTTCACTGTTGCATCCTCACATACTCAGCATTTGATACATCCTTGTTGAATTTTTGCTTATGTAAAGACCTTGTGTGGTAACGATTAAACAGAGCAGCACGTTGGAGATGAAGGAGCCGGGAAGGAGTCAAGTTGTAAAGTTGTCATTGTTCCCAGTGTCTTTACTAACAGAGCCTCTTTCAGTCTCAAAACTTCCTGGTTTGGGTAGATAAACTATATGTTCATTTTCCTAACAGGCTGTGGTAAGGAGTTTGGATGTAATTGTGATGGGAAGTCAGTAGAAGACTTTGAACAGGGAATCAGTGTTATTTTCTCTGTTAAAAACAGATCTTTGGGGAGGTAAATATATTATGGAGGTGGTGGCTGGGGGGTTTTAGGCAATAGTGGAAATAAGGTGACCAGTAAGGAGAGTTAGTAGATAATCACAATAGTCCAGGTGAGAGGTGATAGTGACATGAACTATGGTGATAGCTGTGGAGGTGATGAAGGTGGGCATATTAGGAATATAGTTTAGCATAAATATGGTAGTCTTGTTGAAGATTTTAATGTAGAGCAGTAGACAAAGAGAAACCAAAGAGAACTCCTAGGATTGTGGAGACACTGTAGAAGACACAATTATTGGCCAATGAAGTAAATGAGCCTTCTACTTTGGGCTGGTTAAATTTGAGATTCTCAGTGAACATTAAGGCAGAGATACTGAGAAAGAAGTTGTATATAGAGGTTTGGAAGCCTGGTAAAGATTGGAATTCATCAGGATGTAATGAATATTTAAAGCCATTGGACTGAATAGGATTTCCTAGGAACCGAGTAAGGATGAATAAGGATGAGGACTGCAGCATTTAAAGATAAGGAATAAAAGAAACCAGTGATGTCTCAAAAGACATTGAGATATACAAATAATTAGGAAATTAATTGGAATAAATAAACACAAAATGGGTCTTAGGTTAAAGTCAAACATCACAAGCCTAACAAATGTATAATTAAAAAAAAAAGAATGTGTACTTTTTAAAGAAAGGAGAAATGGAAAGAAAGAAAAGTTTATTCCTAATTCAGTCTTGATAGATTGTATGTTTCCAGGAATTTATCTATTTCCCCTAGGATTTTAGTGTATAGTAGTTCACAATAGTCCCTGATAATCTTTTATATTTCTGTGTTATCAACTGTAATGTCTTCTCTTCATTTCTGATTTTGTTTATCTGGATCTTCTCTCTTCTTGATTAGTCTAGCTACCAGTTTATTTTGTTTACCTTTTCAAAGAACCAACTTTTAGTTTTACTGATGCTTTGTATTATTTTTTAGTCTTTATTTCATTTAATTCTGCTTTGATCTTTTTGTTTTGTTTTGTTTTGTTTTGTTTGAGATGGAATCTTACTCTGTTGCCAGACTTGAGTGCAGTGGCGTGATCTCGGCTCACTGCACCCTCTGCCTTCTGGGTTCAAGCTATCTCCTGCCTCAGCCTCCTGAGTAGCTGGGACTACAGGCATGTGCCACCACATCCAGGTAATTTGTGTATTTTACCAGAGACAGGGTTTCACCATGTTGGCCAGTATGGTCTCTATCTCTTGACCTCATGATCTGCCTGCCTTAGCCTCCCAAATGCTCTGATGTTTATTATTTATTTTATTCTGCTAATATTTAGGTTTTGTTTGGTCCTTGAAGTACATTGTTAAATTGTTAATTTGTAATTTGTCTAATTTATTGGTATAAATTTCCCTCTTAGCACTGCTTTTGCTGTATCCCACAGGTTTTGGTATGTTATATTTCCCTTTTCATTTGTTTCAAAAAGTGTTTTGATACTAACCTTAATTTCTTTGTTGACACAATGGTTGTTCATGAGCACATTGTGTAATTTTTATGTATTTGTGTAGTTCTCAAAGTTTCTCTTTGCATTGACTTCTAGTTTTATTCCATGTGGTCTGCAAAGATATTTGTTATAATTTTGATTTTAAAAAAATTTGTTGACAATTGTTTTGTGGCCTAACATATGGTCTATCCTAAATAATGTTTTATGTGCTAATAAAAAAATGTATATTCTACAGTTGTTGCAAAGGATGTTCTGTAAATATCTATTACATTCATTTGTTCTAATGACTAGTTTAGATCCAATATGTGTTTTTTGATTTTCTGTATAGATGATCTGTCTATTTCTGAGAATGAGGTGTTGAAGTCCCCCACTATTATTTTATTGCAGTCTGTCTCTCTCTTTAGATCTAGTAATATCTGCTTTATGAATCTGGATGCTCCAGTGTTGAGAGCATTGTTATATGTACTAGCTGGATTGATCCCTTTATCATTAAATAATGATCTCTTTTGTCTTTCTTTTAAAAACTATCTTTGACTTAAAGTCTGTTTTATCTGATTTAAGTTAAGCTATTCCTGCTTGCTTTTGGTTGCCATTTGCATAGAATACATTTTTCCATCCTTCTACTTTTGTGTGTGTGTCTTTACTAGTAAGGTGGGTTTCTTGTAAGCAACAAATAGTTGGATTACTTAACAAAATTCATGTAGCCATTCTACAATTTTAAGTGGAATATTTAATCCATTTATATTCAAGGTTATTATTCATATATGAGACTTTGTTCCTATCATATTGTTAAATATTTTCTGGTTGTTTTACATATTTTTTTCTTCTTCATTTTCCCTTATTGTTTGCTGTTGTGGTTTGGTAGATTTTTGTAGTGGTGATATCATTTGAATCTTCTTCCTTATTGTGATTGCTTTACCAGTGAGTTTTATAGTTTCATGTGTTTTTATGATGGTAAAAGTCATCTTTTCACTTTCAGGTTTAAGACTCCCATAAACATTTCTTGTAGGGCTGGCTTAGTGGTTATAAATTTTCCCAGCATTTGCATGTTTGGGAAGGACTTTCTTTCTCCTTCATTTATGATGAATAATTTTGATGACCATAGTATTCTTGACTGACAGTATTTGTCTTTCAACACTGAATATATTTTCTTATTCTCTTCTGACTTTCGAGGTTTCTGCTGAAAAATCTACTGTAACTCTGATGAGGTTTCCTTTATAGGTGACTAGATACTTTTCTCTTGCTGTTTTTAGGATTCAATCTTTATGACTTTAGACAGTCTGGCTATAATGTGCTGTGGAGAAGATCTTATGCATCCTATCTGCTTTGGGATTGCCAAGCTTCTGTATCTGGATGTCTAAAAATCTTGCTAGACTTGAGCAGTTTTCATCTATTATTTCATGAAACTGCTTTTCTAATCCTTTGGTTCTCTCTTCCCCGTTGAGGAATCCAATTATTCTTAAATTTTATTGCTTTATGTGTCTCAAATGTTGTGAAAGCTTTGTTCATGTTTTAAAAATTGTTTTTTCTTATTTTTGTCTGGATTATTTTGAAAGACCTGACTTCAAGTTCTGAAATTCTTTCTTCCTACCTATTTTTTTTTTGCAGCTTTCAAATATATTTTTTATTTTCTTCAATGAATTCTTCAGTTCAGAATATCTCATCCATATCCTGAATTATTCTAATTTTCCTGAATTATTTTTCAGAATTCTCTTGTATTTATCTCATCAAGCTTCTTTCCTCCCTTCCTCCCTTTCACCATTTCTCCCTTTCTTCTTTCTTTCTTTTCTTTTTTTCTTCTTTCTTCTTCTTCTTTTTTTTCTTTTCCACAATCTTGCTCCATCACCCAGCTGGAGTACAGTGGCGTGATCTCAGCTCACTGCAACCTCCACCTCCCAGGTTCAAGTGATACTCATGCCTCAGCTTCCCAAGTAGTTGGGATTACAGGTGCATGCCACTATGCCTGGCTACTTATTGTACTTTTAGTAGAGATGATGTTTTACCATGTTGGCCAGGCTGATCTCAAACTCCTGACCTCAAGTTATCTACCCACCTCAGCCTTTGAAAGTGCGGGGATTACAGGCATAAGCCATGATACCTGGCCAATAGTTTTTTTTTAATAAATACCTACACCTGGAAAATTATTGTGCTCTTAGAGATGTAATATTTCCCTGATTTTCAATGTTTCCTGTGTCCTTATCTTGTTATCTGTGCAACTGGTAACTGTTAACAGTTACTTCTATTTTTAAATTTACTTTCATAGGGAAAAGCTTTTTCTGGAAAATATATCTATGTTGTTGGTTGAGTAGGGCACCTTGGCTTTGATTCTGTGGTGTATAGTAGTGTAGTCTCTGTATGATTTCTTTGGTTGTACACAACATTAGTGGTATCTGTGATTTCCTTGTTGCGTTAGGGTGCAGTTATTAGTGGAGGCTGTGGCAAAGTTGTGTTTGGGACTGGAATGTCAGGTGGACCAGTCTTCAGGCCCTAGTGGTAGCAACGGTGGGGTGAGCATGTGTATCCTTGTACCCTAGGGTAGCTCATGCTAGCATCTGTATTGGTTTGCTCATTATCTACAGGCAAATTCTTGGCCCTAAGGGTGGCTTTCTGGGATGCCAGTAGTAGCAGCAGTGGAGTGGGTGGATGAATTGGTTCTTAGGCCTCTAGGTAGCCAGTGTGGCATAGACAATAGCTAAAGCTGTGGTAGGATGATTCTCTGGGTCACAAGCAGTGTGTATTGGTTTTGGTGGTGGCTGCAATGTGCTGGAATGGCCAGTCTCTAGATCTGCATGTGGTGCTGGCAGGTAGGTGTCAGCTGAGGCTATAGTGATTGGGTATTTAGGCCAAACCTCAGGCCCCTGGGAGAAGTGTTCAGGCACCCAATGGGGTGGATTGGGTTGAGAAATCCCCAGGACCCCAAGCTATGTGCTTTCTCTCAGAGTATGGTAAAGCTGGGTTGGGCAGGCTTATGCTCAGGCCTCCAAATGGGGAGAGCAGGTGCTAGCCATGGTGAGCAGAGGCATCCTCAGATCCCAGGTGGAATCCTTGGGTGAAGGATAGTAGCAGTTGTATTGAGTCCCTGTCGTTGTGAATCCAGCCCCAGTGGCCACACCCTAAACCAGTGGGTAATATGCATCCCTCTCATGCCCAATTCTGATGAGGCTTGGCCCCCAGTCGTAGTGGTAGCCTGCACCTAGCTCGCACCTCAGCCTGGCTGCAAGAACTCCCATCCAGTTTGTAATGAATCCCAAAAGCAATCTGAGCCCAGTTCACATTCCAGTCTCAGTCCTGATGGCACTCACTTCCCAGCACTGGCAGCTACAGCCCATATGTTGCTTACTTGTCAGTCCCAGGTGTGGGAGCCCAGTCCCAGCTTGTGTTGTAGTCCCAACAGCAACAGCCCAAGTTTCCCTAACACCTCAGTCCCAGTGCTAGTGGGACCCAGGAAAGCAGGCAATTTATTAAAGGCTACAATTATAAAAATGACACCTTGAAGTACCTGTGTAAGTGTCAGAAAGTGTATGGGACACAGCATGAGCTCCCTCCCTGGAGCAGTTCTGTGTCACGGTCTCCCAGCAACTCCCTTTGTTATTCTCAGGGATTGGAAGGATCCAGGGTGGCCAGATTTCCATAATTCCATGGTAGGGATGTGAGCTGCAGAAAGTCTCTCACTTAACCCTTTCCCCAAGTTGGGAAGTCACTCCTGGCTCCCAGTTGATCCCAGTCAAGCAGACTGCCTCTCTTCCTTCTCCATCTTTGTTTTCAGTGTTTCCTGTCACTTTCTGTTGAATTCTGGTGTTCTTTCTTGGATAATGTATTTGAAGTGTGATTATGCACTATATTGGTTTTTCTAAGTGGGGGAGGAGCACATGAAATGCTTCTAGTCAGCCATCTTGAAGCCCCTCCACACTTTACAAACATTAATCATGCAAAGAAAACCTCAATAAATTCCAAATCATCAATATCATACACATTATTATCTGACTGTTCAAATTTGAAACCAGTAACTAAAGAAACACTACAAAAATCTCACATGTCTATAAACTAATAATCTCATATTTAAAAAATTCCATATGCCTAGACATTTGGGCTAAAATTAGCACAACTTTGAAAAATCTTAAGATAAACACAAAATACTTAGAAATGCATGAGCCATGAAAATAGTAGATGCGAAAATTTGTGAAAACAACTAAAGTAATACTTAGAAAAGGTGTTATAGCTTTAAATACATTTAACAGGAAGAAAGATAAGTCAAAAGCAAATAAATTAAGCATAGACAAGAAATTAGAAAGTTAAGAGGTTGAAAGCAAATGAATTATTAAACTTAAGAAGTTTGAAAAGACAAAGAACAAAGGATACATATAATTAGGCTCAAGGCAGAAATCAATATAATAAAGAACAATAAAACATTGAAATGGATCAAGCAATGTCAGTTCTTTGAAAATAATGATAGATCTGTGAAAAGATTAATCACAAATAAGAGAAAAAATACAAATAACTAATTACAGAAAAGGAAAAGGGAAATTACTTTTAACACAAGAAATATTTACAGAATTAATATTTTGAAAAACTACATACTAATTTGAAATTTTAAAAATAAATATATTTATTTGAAAACATAGATAAAAAGCACAATTTTTAGAAAAATATAAAATGTTAAAATTAGCACCAGAGGAAATGTAAACTTGAATTAACTGATAACTAAAGAAATTGTAGGCCGTGCGCAGTGGCTCGTGCCTGTCATCCTAGCACTTTGGGAGGCCGAGGTGGGCAGAATTGCTAGAGCTCAGGAGTTCAAGATCAGCCTGGGAAACACAGTGAAATCCCATCCCATCTCTACTAAAACACAAACAAAAAAAATTAGCTGAGTATGGCAGCATGTGTCGTTCAGGAGGCAGAGGTTGCAGTAAGCTGAGAGCACACCACTGCACTCCAGCCTGGGTGACAGAAAAAGACTTTGTCTCCAAAACAAAAAAAACATTGTAATGAAAAATCAAAGTTCTCCTTTTTCACCACCTCAGGCCAAGGTGGTGTTACGGATTAATTCTACGAAATTTCAAATGCAACAATCTTGGTTCCAAAACAAATAGAAAGGGTACAAGAAAAGGAAATTATAGGCACAGTTTACTGTTAAACACAGAAATGAAAATAAAATATTAGCAAGGCCAAATTAACAGTATGTCATAATAATAATAAACTTTATTCATTTTTAGTTTTCGTGAATATATAGTTGGTATACATATTTATAGAGTACATGACGTACTTTGATACATGCACGCGATGTGTAATAATCACATCATGTAAATTGGATATCCTTCCCCTCAAGCATTTATCCTTTGTGTTACAAACAACCCAATTATATTCTTTTAGTTATTAAAAATATATAACTACATTATTATTGAATATAGTCATCCTGTTGTGCTATCAAATACTAGGTTTTATTCATTGATTATATATTCGTTGTACCCATTAACCTTTCCTAACTTCTCCCCACATCCCCACTGCCCTTCCCAACCTCTTGTAACCATCCCTCTATGTCTCCATGAATTCAATTGTTTTGATTTTTAGATCCTACAAATAAGTGAGAACGTGTGATGTTTGTCTTTTTGTGCCTGGCTTATTTCATTTAACCTAACGACCTCCAGTTTCATCCATGTTGTTGCAAATGACAGAATCTCATTCTTTTTTTTAGGGCTGAATAGTGCTCCTTTATGTATAAGTTCCACATTTTTTAAATCCATTCATCTATTGATGGGCACTTAGGTTGATTCCAAATCTTGGCTATTGTGAAGTGCTGCAATAAACATAGGAGTGCAGATATCTCTTCGATATGCTGATTTTATTTCTTTTGAGTATACACTTACAGTAGGATTGCTGAATCATGTGGTAGCTCTATATTTAATTTTTTGAGGAATCTTCAAACTGTTTATCATAATGGTGGTACTAATTTATATTCCCACCACCACCATATGAATGTTCTCTTTTCTCCACATCCTCACCAGCATTTGTTACTAATTGAATAGGTGGTTTGACTTGAGTTTCTCTGACAATCAATGATTATTAGAGAAATACAAATTTTGTGTGTCTTCTTCAATTTTTTGCTTACTATTTTACAGTTTTCATTGTAGAGATCTTTCATCTCTTTGGTTAATTTTCATATACTTGTTTGCCATTTGTAAACAAGTATATGAATGTCATTTCTTTTGGGAAATGTCTATTCAGATCTTTGTCCTATATTTAATGGGATAATTTGAGCTCTTTATATATTCTGGTTATTAACCCCTTGTCAGACAGGTAGTTTGCAAATATTTTCTCCCATTCTGTGGGTTGTCTCTTCACTTTGTTGATTGTTTCCTTTGTGTAGAAGCTTTTTAACCTTGATGTGATACCGTTTGTCCATTTTTGCTTTGGTTGCCTGTGCTTGTGGGATATTGCTTAAGAAATGTTTGCCCAGATCAATGACCTGGAGAGTTTAGTTTCTTCAGTGTTTTCTTGGAGTCATTTCATAGTTTGAGGTCTTACATGTAAGTCTTTAATCCATTTTGATTTGATTTTTTGTATAAGGAGAGAGATAGCAACCAGGTTTCATTCATCTGCATGTGGATATACAGTTTTTCTAGTACCATTTATTGAAGAGATTGTCTTTTCCCTAGTGTATGTTCTTGGAAAATTTGTTGAAAATGAGTATACTGTAGGTGTGTAAATTTGTTTCTGGGTTCTCTCTTCTGTTCCATTGGTCTATGTGTCTGTTTTTATGCCAGTACCATACTCCTTTGGTTACTATAGCTCTGTGGTATAATTTGAAGTCAGGTAGTGTGATTCTTCCAGTTTTGTTCTTTTTGTCCAGGATAACTTTGGCTATTCTGGGTATTTGATGATTTCATATAAATTTTAGGATTCTTTTTCTATTTCTGTGAAGAATGTCTTTGGTATTTTGATAGGGATTGCATTAAATCTGTAGATTGCTTTCAGTAGTATGGACATTTTAACATTACTGATTCTTCCAATCCATAAACATGGAATATCTTTCCATTTTTCATGTGTCTTCTTCAATTTCTTTCATTAATGTTTTAGATTTTTCTTTCTTTTCTCTTTTCTTTTCCTGAGATAGGGTCTCACTCTGTCACCTAGGCTGGAGTGAATTGGTGCAACCTTGGCTCACTGCAACCTCCACCTCCTAGACTTAAGCAATCCTTTCACCTCAGCCTCCTGAGTAGCTGAGATTATAGGCATGCACCACCATGCCTGGCTAATTTTTTTTTTTCTTGTGTTTTTAGTAGAGACAGCATTTTGCCACGTTGGCCAGGCTGGTCTTGAATTCCTAGCCTCAAGTGATCACCTGTCTTGGCTTCCCAAAGAGCTGGGATTACAGGTGTGAGCCACCACACCTGGCCTAGAGGTTTGATTGTAGAGATCTTTTACTTTTTCTGTTAATTCCTAGGTATTTAATTTTGTTTGTGGTTATTATAAATGGGATTACTTTTTTGATGTATCTTTTTTAGTTTGTTCACTATTGGCATATAGAAATGCTACTGATTTTTGTATGTGCATTCTGTATTCTGCAACTTTTCTAATAGTTTCTTGGTGAAGTCTTTAGGTTTTTTAAAATATAAAATCATATCATCTGGAAAGAAGGATAATTTGACTTCTTCCTTTCAGCTTAGAAGCTCTATTTCTTTCTCTTTTCTGATTGCTCTAACTAAGACTTCCAGTATCATGTTGAATAATAGTGGTAAAACTGGATATCCTTGTCAAGTTCCAGATCTAAGAGGAAAAGCTTTCAGTTATTCCTTATTTAGTATGATACTAACCGTTGGTCTAACATACATGGCTTTTATTATATTAAGGTATGTTCCTTCTATACCCAGGTCTTGGAGTTTTTAGTATTTTAATTTTTTATTTTATTTTTTATCATGGAAGGGTGTGGAACTTTATCAAATGCTTTTGTAACATCAAGTAAAATAATTACATGATTTTTGTCCTTCAGTGTGATAGGATGTATCACATTGATTGATTTGCGTAGGTCAAACCATCATTTTATCCCTGGGATAAATCCCACTTAGTCATGATGAATGATCTTTTTAATGTATTGTTGAATTTCATCTGCTGGATTTTTTTCTGATGATTTTTGCATCAATATTCATCAGAGATATTGGCCTATAGTTTTCTTTCTTTGATGTGTCCTTGTCTGGTTTTGGTATCAGGGTAATACTAGCTTTGTAGAATGAATTTGGAAATATCCTCTCTTACTCTAATTTTGGAACAGCTTGAGTAGGACTGGCATTACTTTTTTAAATGTTTAATAGAATTCAGCAGTAAAGCCATTGAGTCCTGGGGTTTTCTTTACTGGGAAATTTTTTTATTGTGACTTTGATCTCATTACTTTTTTTTGGTGTGTTCAGATTTTGAATTTCTTCAGAGTTCAATCTTGGTAGGTTGTTGTGTCTAGGAATTAGTACATTTCTTCTAGATTTTCCAATTTATTGGTATATAGTTGCTCATAGTAGCCACTAATGATCCTTTGACTTTCTGCAGTATCAGTTGTAATGTGTCCTTTTTTCATTTCTGATTTTATTTATTTGAGTCATTTCTCTTTTTTCTTAGTGTAAGCTAAAAACTTGTCAGTTTTGTTTATCTTTTGAAAAAAAGATAAATTTTTGTTTCATTGATCCCTTTATTTTTGAGACACGGTCTTACTATGTTGTCCAGGCTGGAGTATAGTGGCATGATCACAGCTCATTGCAGCCTTGATCTCCTGGGCTTGGGTGATCCTCTCACCTCAACCTCCTGAGTAACTGAGACCACAGGTGTGTGCCACCACACCTGACTAATTTTTTGTATTTTTTGTAGAGATGGGTTTTTGCCATGTTTCCTAGGCAGGTCTTGAACTCCTGGGCTCAAGCCATTCCCCTGCCTTGGCCTCCCAAAGTGCTATGTAATAAAATTATAGGCATGAACCACTGTGCCTGGCTGATATTTTGTATTAATTTCTTCATTTCAATTTCATTTATTTTTGCTCTGACCTTTATTATCTCTTTTCTTCTACTAATTTTAGGTTTGGTCTGCTCTCACTTTTCTAGTTCTTTAAGATGTGTCATTAGGTTATTTATTTTAAGTTTTTCTTCTTTTTTGATACAGGCACTTAAAATTACATATTTCCCTGTTAATACTGCTTTTGATGTATCCTATAGGTTCTGTTTCTGTTATCATTTGTTTCAAAAAAATTTCGATTTTCTTCTTGATTTCTTCATTGACCCACTGGTCACTCAGGGGCATATTGTTTAATTTCTATGTGTTTGTACATTTTCCAAAATTCCTCTTGTTAATTTGTAGTTTTATTCCATTGTGGCCAGAGAAAATGCTTGATATTATTGCAATTTTTTTTGAATATTTTAAGACTTATTTTGTGATCTAGCATACAGTCTATCCTTAAGAATGATCCACATGCTGAGGAGAAACATGTGTATTCTGCTGCCATTGGATGAAACACTTATCTATTAGGTCAATTTGTTCTATGGTGCACATTTAGTCTAACTTTTTTGTTGTTGTTGATTTTCTCTCTGGGAGATCTGTCCCCTGCTGAAACTGAGGTGTTGAAGTCTCCAGCTATTATTGTGTTGGGGTCTATCTCTTTTTTTTTTATCTCTAATAATATTTGCTTTATACATCTGGCTGCTCCAGTGTTGGATGCATATGTATTAACAATTATTATATCCTCTTGCTGAATGGACCCCTTTATCATTATATAAATACTTTCTTGTCTCTTCTTACAGTTTTTGTCTTGAAATCTGTTTTGTATAATATAAGTATAGCTACTCCTGCTCTTTCTTGGGCTCCATTTGCATGGAATGTCTTTTTCCTTCCCTTTATTTTTCAGTCTATGTGTATCTTTGTAGTTAGAGTGTGTTTCTTGTAGGCAACAGATCACTGGGCTCTGTTCTTTCATCCATTTAGCCACTCTGTTTCTTTTGATTGAAGAGTTTAGTCCATTTACATTCAATATTAATGTTGATAACATTGGACTTACTCCTGCCAGTTTGTTATTTATTTTCTCATTGTTTTGCAGTCTTCTCTTCCTTTTCTCCTTCCTTCCTGTCTTTCTAAAGTGAAGGTGATTTTTCTCTCATGGTATAATTTCTTGATTTTTAAGTTTTTTTGTTTATCATTGTATGTTTTGTAATTTGAAGTTACCATGAGGCTTGCAAATACTCCCTTATAGCCCATTATTTTAAGCTGATGATAACTTAACATTGATTGCATAAACAAGCAAACAAACACACAAAACGAAGACTAAAGAAGGGCTACACTTTAATTTTGTCCCCCCACTTTTTAACTTTTTGTTATTTATCTTCATATCTTACTGTTCCATCCATGTCTTGAAAAATTGTTGTAGTTATTATTTTTTATTGGTTCATTGTTTAGTCTTTCTACTTAAGTTGACAGAAGTGTATATACCATAATTACAGTGTTATACTATTCTGTGTTTTTTTGTGTCCTTACTATTACCCGTGAGTTTTGTACCTTCAGATGATTTCTTCTTTCAGATTGAAGAACTCACTTTAGCATTTCTTGTAGGACAGGTCTGATGTTGATGAAACCCCCCAGGTTTTGTTTGTCAGGGAAGGTCTTTATTTCTCTTCAGGCTTAAAGGTTATTTTTACCAGATATACTATTCTAGGATAAAAGTTTTTTTCTTTCAGCACTTTAAATATGTCATACCTGTCTCTCCTGGCCTATAAGGTTTCCACTGCAGTCTGCTATCAGATGTATTAAAGTTCTACTGTATGTTATTTGTTGCTTTCCTCTTACTGTTTTTAGAATCCTTTCTTTATTCTTTGAGAATTTAATTATTCAATGCCTCAAGGTAGTCTTCTTTGGGTGAAATCTGCTTGCTGTTATATAACCTTCTTGTACTTGAATGTTGATATCTTTCTCTAGGCTTGGGAGGTTCTCTGATAATATCCCTTTGAATAATCCGTTTACTCCTGTTTCTTTTTCTACCTCCTCCTTAAGGACAATAACTCTTAGATATGCTTTTTTGAGACTATTTTCTGGATCTTACAGGTCTGTTCATTGTTTTTTATTATTTTTATTATTTTTTTCTTTCTGTATATTTTCAAATAGCCTGTTTTCAAGCTCACTACTTCTTTTTACTGCTTGATCAATTCTGCTATTAAGAGATTCTGATGCATTCTTCAATATAACAATTGCATTTTTCAACTCTAGAATTTCTTTTTGATACTATTAAATTATTTCAATCTGTTTGTTAAATTTATCTAATATAATTCTGAATTCCTTTTCTGTGTTATCTTGAATTTTAGTTCCCTCAAAAGAGCTCTTTTGAATTTTCTGTCTGAAAGATCATATATCTGTTTCTCCAGGCTTGGTCTCTGGTGACTTATCTAGTTCATTTGGTGGTGTCATGTTTTCCTGGGTGTTACTGATGTTTGTAGATATTTGTTGGTGCTTGGGCATTGAAGAGTTAGGTATTTATTGTAGTCTTCACAGTCTAGGTTTGTGTCTCTCCTTCTTGGAAAGGCTTTCCAGATATTCAAAGGGACTTGTGCCCCAATTCTAATAATGCTGTAGTGTGTGTAGACACAGAGGTACCACCTTGGTCATCTTGAATATAATCTTGAAAAATTCTCTGGATTATCATATACAGACTCTTGTTTATTTCCCTTACTTTTTCCCAAACAGACAGAGTCTTTCTCTCTGTTCTGAGCCACCTCGAATTGGGAGTGTGGTGACACAAGCACTCCTGTGGCCACTACTACTGGGACTGCACTGGATCAGACTTGAAGTCAGCACAACACTGGGTCTTGTTCAAAGCCCTTCCCTTCAGGGTGGTGAGTTCCCCAAGGTCCTAGGCATATCCAGAGGTGCTGTCTGGGAATCAGGGATTGAAGTAAAAAACTTTGGAAAATTACCAGATGCTCTACTTTATGGCAACTAAGCTAGCACTCAAATCACAATACGAAGACCTTCCTGCTCTTCCCTTCCCTTTCCACAGGTGGTCACCACCACCACCACCACCAAACCATGGGAGATTCTGCCAGGCCACTGCTGATGTTCTCTTAGAGCCCAAGTGTTCTTCAGTCAGCTTCTGATGAATGCTGCCTGGCCTGGGACTCACCTTGCAGGGCAGTGGGCTCCCCTCTTGCCCAGGACAAGTCCAGAAATGTCATCCAAGAGCCTAGGCCTGGACTCAGGGACTCTAAGAGCCTGTTCTACCCCACCATGGCTGAGCTGATACCTAGGGTGCAAGACAAAGTCCCCTTTATTTTCCCTCTGATTTTCCCAAACAGAAGTCTCTCACCATAGTCGCCACAGCTGGAAATTTATGGGGTTTCCCCTGAAGCCAGCATATCTCAGAGCCCAAGGCCCATTGTGTACTCCCTGACTATCACTGCTGGTTACTCAGGGCCCAATGGCTCTTTAGTTAGCAGATGGTAAGTCCTGCTAGGACTGGTCCTTCCCTTTAAGAAAGAGAGTTCCCTTTTGGCCCAGGATGTGTCTTGAAATGTTGTTTGGGAGTTGGGGCCTGGAATAGGGGCCTCAGGACTCTGCCTGGTACGCTATCCTACTGTGACTGCGCTGGTGTCCAAAATGCAAGACAAAGTCCTCTTTATTCTTCACTCTGCTCCACTCCAGCAGAAGGAAGGAGTCACTTTCATTGCTACCAGCTGCACTGCCTGGAGTTGGGGGAGGAGTAGCACAAGCACTTCTTTAGCTGCGCCCACTGGTATCTCCCTAGGTCACTAGTTCTCACTAGGCACCACCCTAGTTCACTGGCTCTTAGCCCAATCTCACTCTAGGAGTTGCCTAGGAATCGCAGTCCTTGTGTCCTAGACTGTCTTTCAAGTTTACCTAGGCCCTCAGAGCACTTCAGCCAGCAGTAGCGAGGCTTGCTGAAAAACTCAAGTTCTTACCACTGGGATGGGCGATCCCCTCTGGCTAGGGCTATTCCAAATGCTCCCTCTGTGTGCAGGTGCTGGTTGAGACCAGCGAGGTTTTATTCTCCGCTGTGACAGGGCAGCACCCAGTTCAATGTAAAATCCCCAAGTTGCTGCATTTTCCCTCCCCAAAGTGCACAGATTCTCTCTCTCTCTCTGCACCTCTCTCTGCTGCCAGCAGGTGGAGGGGGTGTGGTGCTCATGATTCAAGACTGCCTCTCTTACGCTCCTCAATGCCTCTTTCAGTGATATGAAGTGAAAAGTAGGTACTGTGATTTCTCACTTGATTTTTGGTTCTTGTGATGGTGCCATTTCGCAGGCAGAGAGTTGTTAAAATTTGGTGTTCCAGTGAAAGGGATGAAAGGTGTAGGCTTCTATTCTGCCATCTTGCTCTGCTCCAAAGAATGATTTTTATTATAAAGTTAGATAGTACTACTTAGATATAATACAAAATTAGGAAAGTTTTACCCCCATAAAAGCAAGGAAGAGTCTGCCCCCTCTCCCTGTGCACCTCATCGCCATGCCTCAGAAAATTGAGGAAATCAAGGGTTTTCTGCTCATAGCCTGGTGATAGGATGCCAAATCTGTCCGGATCAAGAAAAATAAGGAAAATGTGAAGTTAAAAGTTCCGTGCAGCAGATTCATTTATACCCTGATTATCTCTGACAAAGAGAAGGCAGAGAAACTGAACTAGTCCCTGCCCCCTGGTTTGGCAGTGAAGGAGCTAAAATGAACCATATCAGTATGATCTGAACTGTATCAAAATATTAAAAATTCTTTAAAAAAAGCAAGGATGATTCAACATCAGGATATGAGCCAATGTAACTCACCACATGAATACACTAAAAGAGAAAAACTAGAGGATGATCGTAATAGAACCAGAAAAAGCGTTGGATACGACTCAATAACTTCGTGATTAAAAATAAAAACTCTTAGAAAATCAAGTCTAAAAGAGAATGTTCTAATTTATAAAGGTCATGTGACAAATACCTATGATAGATATTATATTTGCTGGAAAGATCGTAGAATTCCATCTAAGATAGGAAACCCCCAAAACACTAGGAACCCCCCAAAATCTAAGATAGGAAACATCCAAGATAGGAAAGCCCCAAAAACCTGAGGCTAAAATCAATGGACTTAATCACATCAAAATAAGCTTTTCTGTTCCATGAAAATAGCCATGGAAAAAAGTAACAGAGAACCAATGCGGAGTTTTGGAATTCCAGTAGAAATCTAGTAAAAGGAAAAGAACATGTGAACCATGAGAAAAAAAGCCTAAAATGCTAACTTTTAAGTGATATCAAACTTATGACAAGATGCTCAAACTCAGTTGGGGTTTGTAAGAGATGCAAATGTAAACAACAGTAGCTTCGACTCTGTCAGATTAGCGCAACTTATAAAGCTGGAACTCATGCCACGTGTTGCAGGGAGACGGGGTTGGGGGATGTGAAGATCCTCACGCGGTTCTGCTGGGGATGTGGACTGTTGCAGCCACACTGGAGAGCCTCTGGTCCTATTTGGTCAAATTAAGAATATGCATATTTTCTGACCCAGCAATCCTGATGCGAAATCCAGAAGATTGTTGTGGGTGGGATGTCTGGGTTCTCGTCCCAGAGAAAGTCTCATGCAGGTCTGTAACGGGGCATATATGAAGATGTTCATTGTTTTTCAGGGAGGTGTCAGCAATTTGTGGTTTCTTACTGGGCGAATGGAGAAATCTGTGGTTTCTTACTGGGAGTACTGGATGTACACAAAGGAGTGTTACAGAGCAGTTAAGCAACAGTCTTGATGTATGTGCCGCAACATGAAGATACTGGAAACCAGAATACGGAGTGAAGAAGTGAGGAACAGAATGAAGTGTATGGTGCCACACAATATGTGCACACTGAAAGTACTTTCATAGAAGACATTCAATATTTGTTATACAAGAAATCTATAAATACATGCATACTGAGCCTTGCATGATCAATGAGGATAGTGAATCATGAGCTTAGGATTTTGATATGAAATCTAACATTGATTATACAAAGAAAGGGAAGGAGGAAAAAAGGCAGAAAGAAATCCTGTGGGGTCAGTTGGTGTCTGGCGAGGCTACCTTAAAGGTGGTCTCCAAAGAGAGTAGTCCATCGTCTTGCTCTACAAAGATGGCCTCTAGGAATTGCTTATTGAAGGAGTAATTGAAAGAGGGGAATTCAAGGTGAATCCATCCATGGAAAATTCCAACCAGAAGGGGAGTGTGAAAATCAGATGGCCAGAGATAGACAGGCTAAGTCTGGGAATTCTATTTAACTAGTCAGGTGTTAGAGAGAGACCCCTGCACATTTGAGAATAGAGACCTGTAAAGCTGATCCATGGGGTTCTGTCAGAGGGTGGTGAGGGATACAGGAAAGACATCTCTGAACCAAGTGTACAGATGCTGTGAGGCAGGTAGGATGCTCCCAATTCACAGAGCTGGCAGCCTACACTGGCTCAAAGGGGCCAAATGTGCCCCAGTGTATTGGAGATGAAGCATTTATTATAAAACAGTAACTTAAAGTGAAATTAAAATGTAAAGTAAGGCACAGAGGTACATAGTTATGAGAACCCGAGTCCTGATAAAAGAATTGATAAGATTGTACATGTTCTGAAACACTTCCCTAAAGGACCTGAAGAGCTCAGTAAGTGAGGCTCCAGGTAATGCACTGAAACAATTCTCTGACGTAAAAATACTTGCAACCAATCTCTGCTTGTTTTTATTTTTCTATAAACAAAATCACGCTTGGATATTACTTTCTAACGTCCTCTCCTATGTATGTATCTATTATGTTCCAGAAGCACAGGTGTTTAACGATTTTCTTATCTTGGATCCCCATATTCTAGGCTAGAGGGCCCTGAGATAATTTAACTATTCCTGTTGCTGCTCTTTAAGGACCGGTAGGGGCTCAACATGTCTCCATGGAAACCAGGGCAAGTGCTGCCAGGTTTTATCGATCTTCTCTATCTAAAATGTCCTGCTGATCTGACTGTTAAAGATGGGAGACCCAGACAGTGGCCAAGATGAATTCCAAATATAACCCAATGATCCCAAGAGTCCAGAAATGACACATTGGAAAGCAATGTAACCAGCTGGCTGGCTGTCCCTCAGGGATCCGTTGGAAAAGGGAGCCACCATAGATCCCTTAAACCGACTCATCCTCCTTCCTTGGCAGGGTGAGAAATAACTTCCCTTGTCCACACCTAGACCTTCCGGCTGTACCTTTCCAGAATAGGTAAGGGATATTAATTCTGCAACCTCTAGGACTCCATCTTTAAAGAGAGGCCGATTTTGGCAAACTGTACATAGAGAGCCAGCCCAGGGTCTTGAACCAAGAGTCCCAGCAACTATCAAAGTGAGATGTGGATATATGTTTTTAAAGTAACTTGATAGAAACAGACATTCACTTACTCAATTTTTTTTTCAGACGGAGTCTCCCTCTGTCGCCCAAGCTAGAATGTAGTGGCGTGATCTTGGCTCACTGCAACCTCCGCTTCCCAGGTTCAAGCAATTCTCCTACCTCAACCTTCCAAGTAGCTGGGATTACAGACATGCACCACTATGCCTGGCTAATTTTTTGTATTTTTAGTAAAGATGGGGTTTTGCCATGTTGGCCAGGCTGGTCTTGAACTCCTGACCTTGTGATCTGCCTATTTCAGCCTCCCAAAGTGCTGGGATTACAGACATGGGCCAGTGCGCCCAGCCCACTTACTCAATTTTTATAGGAAAGAAACACACTCTTCATCCAAGGTGGATTTGAAAAGATAGAGTGCAAAATTCTACATAAGTTGTTAAAAATGATCCCGTGTGCAATTGCAGGTTTAATACACCATCATCCTTAACATCACAATGGACCTCAACTTTCTTACCACCCCAGACATTCCTGCCAGAGGGCATGTCCTGTGAGGAGGAGCAATGCCAGCCTTGCTCATGCTCACGACCCCTGGTCCAATGCAGCCCAGGACCACCGAAGGACTCAACAAATATTTAGACATCATCCCTCTTGCTACTCTGGACTGTAATTGGCTCTTGAATAAATGAGTGAATACCTTGCTGACTAGTTCTCTCTTCAATTAGTTGTTGATGCAGTAGTTCTCAGACTGTTCGATTTCTCAGACCAGTAACATTTCAAAAATACACATAATGATGCTAAATTAGAGTTTGTGGAATAAGGACTAATAACAAAACAGAATGAAATAACACATAAACACCCCTAGGGGAAACCTTTCTTTCTTTTTTTAACTTTAGAAAGAACCTTGTGCCATAAAAAGGCAGAAAAGATCTAATCTGAGATCTTTTGAACATGAACATTGAAAAATGTTTGTTCAATTAGCTTTCTGAAAGATTTTTATAATGTCCTATTTTCTGCTTTTCATCACAGATCGGTGAAAACTTTGTCACAGATCAGGACTGGTTCTTTGACCAGTATTTGGAAACCAAATATCATTGAACTATTTGCATAAAATATTTTCAGGACTAAATTATTTTCTATTATTTTTGTATTTCCTGCCTAGTGTTGTATTAGTTGGTTTCTAGTTTGCAACATTTAAAAAAAACCTTTCATTCCTTTTAGGTAAAAGAGATCTATAGTCTTCCCCTCTGTAGGTTGACTATTGGCCTAAAACACTTTCCGTCGTAGTTATTTCCTTCTTATTTTTCTTCTCTGCCTTGTGCTATCTGATTTTTCCTTCTTTATCGAGAGTGGCTTTACAAGGTAAGGTCTCTATCTTCCCTTTGTCGTCTTTGAAACTTATTGCTACCACCTGGTGTCCTCCTAATTCCTTTTATTTAAGGAGCTTAATTGCTTTGCATAGTATCCCTTAATCTTCTAATCTAACATTTTCTACTTGGTGGAAGGGGAGGCAGACATTTGTAATAAGGCCCAGCTTTGGTGATTTGGGTGTAAAACATTTTCTATCAACTTCTTCTAAGTTGCAAACTTCTCCACGGAGACTATGAAGTTGAGTAGTGGGTCCAGGTTGCTTGGAGGACACGTGGACACAGTTCTCTAACTCCTGGCTTCGGCATCCAGAGGCTATTGCTGCCTTTACAAAACTGGTGCTGACTAGGTCCCGGGAGAGTTTGTCCCTCTAGTGGTTCCATCTCATTTTTGCACGGAATAATTGCGTATCTATCAGAAAATATTTACTGTTAAAAAAAAGATAAATATATTGCTCGTGGTAAAAAAAGAATACCATTAAAGGTGTTATTTCTTCTTATAAAATCAATTTTGTGATGAAGTACTCAGCGTTTTGCTTTGTTTTCCCTGAAAAGGAGTGAACCGTCACTGTTTCTGAGACGTTGAAGATAGCAAACTGTGCTAAGAACACCACCTAGTGTTTAACTTTGAAGTGACTGCTTGCTATACCAGGCGACACCACTAACTTCAAGCTTTCCTCATCTGCTAACAAAGAGGTTAGATTTTATTGTATGGTCCACTGTGTTGATCGTTCATTTTGATTTTTGCTTTGAAACAATTTACCTGGGATCTTAGCTTTTGAGTACTAGTATTATATATGCTTTTATTTTCCAGATAAGTGCACGAGCGCATGATTTGGTTTTGTTAGTTTCAAGGGAGGATTGAGTTTGAAGTTCAGGTTCAATGCTCCTGAAAGTTGATCAATTAGGTCTCTGATTTCACGACGTCCAAGAAGCCTTCCCTGACGCTTTTCCAAACTGATTTTCTGCTGTATGCCAGTGGCCCAATCTTTCCATTTTTTAAGACTATGGATAGATATCATCACTCTTGCTGCTCTGGACTATAATCCTCACTGTTTCCATGCAATCGGGAACACATTCCTCAAGGGCATGTACCGGGACTCAAGACCTGTACTGTATCCTGAACCTAGCACATGGAGCTGTTTGATCAGCACAGTTGAATGAAATGAAAGAATGAATAAAAGAAAAAATTTTTTCTAAATAAAATGAAAGGGCAGGATTAATTTTTGTCTTTGTAATTCTCAGCTTTCTCCTATGTTTGGTCAAGTATTCCATCTTGAAATAGCTGAATTTCATTAAACTAACAGCTCCATGTAAGATTTTAGCAGGATAACAAAAATCATGGTTTGAGGGCAAAACCTTAAATTCAAAGGCGAATGAAGCTTTGATGATGGTTAGGATACATCTGCCTTTAAAAATGGGATTACCTGCTCTATTTCGTAACTTTGAGGCAGACATAACTGTTCTTCTTGTACACCAAAGTCCCCAAACACCCTGACCTGTTAAAAAAAAAAAAATACAGTTGCTCATTTGCAGCAGAGACCAGAGCACAGGACTCCAAGAGGAATAGAAATGGGAAGGTCTGGAAAAGATAAAGTCTCCTTTGAAGACTGTCCAGGTCTCCTTCTCAGACCCACTGCTGACCTGGGATAAGTTCCTGATCATTTCCTGAAATTAAAAAATATGATCTTG
Organism: Aotus nancymaae; assembly: GCF_030222135.1. Taxonomy (NCBI): domain Eukaryota; kingdom Metazoa; phylum Chordata; class Mammalia; order Primates; family Aotidae; genus Aotus; species Aotus nancymaae. The sequence goes on along the minus strand of NW_026988417.1, from coordinate 50,460,335 downwards.
TTCCTTAGAGAGAGATGCTCCTTCTCCAACCCTGAAGATGTGATGCAGGACCAAAGTTATTTTCCTACCTGACATAGAAGCCTGAGGCCTGGCAAAGCCTGCTTCTGTCCCTCTGAGAGCGCAGTTCCTCTGAATCTTACTCAGAAAGCAGCCTTATTTTAACTAGCCAGGCCAGTCTATCCTCTCACTTTCTCCTTACCTAATAGAACTCTGTCTGGGGGAGGAACAGCCATATATCTATCTGATATTTGAAAATAATGAAACAAAGAAAAATCCTCTAAATTTCCCAGCCTCCTTTGCATATAGACGTGGCCAAGTTTTGGCTGGTGAAATGTAAGTGGACGTTGTTGAGAGGAACTTCCTAGAGAAGCTCCTTACAAAGAGGTTGACTCACATGGCATACTGTTTTGTCCACTGCTTTTATTCTTCTTGTCTAGAACCTGAACAAAATGGCAAGAACTCTGTCAGCCAACTTGAGGCCACTAGACGACCTTTAAAGACGACTGAACAGAAATGTCAGAGGCGTCTAAGTTCCTGATGAATTGTGAGTCACCATTCCCACCCAGGACCTCCTATGTCTAGATTCTTCATTACCTGAGAAAAATAAGTTTCCTAATTTGTTTAAACCTATGTTTTGGGGGACCTCTTTCACTTGGAGCTGAACACAATTCCTTTTTTTTTTTTTTTAATACTTTGAGTTCTGGGATACATGTGAAGAACATGCAGGTTTGTTACATAGGTATACATGTGCCATGATGGTTTGCTGTTCTGGGGTACATGTGCAGAACATGCAGGTTTGTTACACAGGTATACATGTGCCATGGTGGTTTGCTGCACCCATCAACCTGTCATCTACATTAGGTATTTCTCCTAATGCTATCCCTCCCTTAGGCCCCCACCCACCGACAGACCCCAGTGTGTGATGTTCCCCTCCCTGTGTCCATGTGTTCTCATTGTTCACCTCCCACCTATGAGTGAGAACATGTGGTGTTTGGTTTTCTGTTCTTGTGAACACAATTCTTAACTGATACAAAGGCCTTTAGTAAAAAACATACTTATATTTAAAATCTGCTTAGCTCTCATATTCAATCTGCTCCTATAGTCATTAGAAAAAAGTGTAGTGGAGTTTGGAATAATTTTTCAGAGAACTGATGGGCCCCGGATTTGGGGAAGATGAAGTGCTGATCTTTTTGAAAAAGGAACCGTCTACATTTAATGTCTATCCTGAGGCATGAATAATTCTTAGAGGGGCCAGTAGAACAAATAGTTTAGCTAGGATTGAGGTCCACCATTTGGAATAGTATCGGGTCAGTTGTAGAAGGTGGAAGTTCTTTTCATCTCAGGATAATTAATCCCAAGTGCAAAATTGGACAAAATTACCTGATCCTAATTAGCAAGAGTTGTGTGGCCTTCAAAATATGATTTGTACTATAAAATTGAAACAAATTACATACACAGTCCTCAATGGAAGATCATGTCTCACAATTCCTCTTGCAGGGAAAAGGTGGTTAAGAATATGAGATTTGGAAGAATATGAGATTAGGAGTCATATTCACCTGGGTTCGAACCTGGCTTTCTTCATTATTTTGACAAGATTATTTATATTGCTAAACAAGTTTTCTCATCTATAGAATGGGGTATATACTCAGTCCCAACTTGATGCGTATGTGTAAAGATTAAACGAGATTTACTCATACTTACTGGACCTCCTGGTATATGAGTAGGTGCTTCATACAAATACGAACACCAATAAAAGTTCAATGTGGGCAATTTTGCGCCCAGAACCTCCAGTGTTTTAGCCAGTTCTCCTATGGCCTGGACACAGGTAGTAAGGTTGTTCTTCAGGATCTATTGATATGGTTACCAAGGAAATCACTCCGAAAAGCTCGCACCCTCGGCTGTAGCTAAGCCAGATAGCACAGTCCTACTGCTAAGAATGCCAGAGCCCTCACCTCTCCAGGCTTTGTTTAACTGGTTTAGTTGCTGGAAGCAAAGCTTCTCTTCACCATCTGCCTTGACTTCTCACCCTACCAGACCCAGCCCATACGTGACTTCCTCTCTTAGCTTTACCCTGGTACCCATGAACAACAGGCAAGTCCATCCTAGAACCCATCAGGCATGCTTTCTCTGAGCCTTTACAATTATTTGTATCCCCTGCCAGGCTGTGTGCTCCTGAAAGGCAGGGAGGATGAGTTATTCATCTTCATCTCCCAACATTTACTTTATGCCTGGCACGTAGTAGGCCATCAGCAAATGTTTATACGAATAAAATGTTCAATGTTGTGAACATTGATTGCCCCTGGATGGAATGTGACAGAGCTTTTCCACCTCTCAGCCTCCAACGTTATGTTTTATTTCAGCTAAATCCCCAGGAAGAGGGTTACAAAGAGAGAGAAGCAGCACTGGGATAATAACGACCTTTCCACGGGCCTAAGCACACGAGAGAGAAGCAGGGAGATGTCCGTTGTTAAATAATCAATGCAAAAGGCCCTTGAATGAGACAGAAGGAAGGTTCTCTGGGGACACTCCAGACAGCCAATATGAAGCTGTGGTTTTGGATGAGTTTGGCTAATTACTTTGTCCTTTGATAAAGATAGCTACCCCTCAAGAGTATTGATGGGGAGGCAACATTCCCCATCCTCCAGATTTTATATGGATGGAACTTCGAAGGAACCACTGCTAATTTTTGCCTTCCCAATCCCCTGCCACGATTGTTTTAAAAGAATAAATAATACACAAAGTTCAAACACGTGTGAAGGTGGGGCAGATCTATAGCATCACATTACATCTCACATAATAGGTCCTTGGAGACACAGAGGTCAGTCTTATTGAGTGGGCAGCTGTTTCATTTAAGAATATATTTATGCGTGTGTGCATGACAGTCTGGTGGAAAGTCCTTACTGAGATCTTTTTCTGCCCTGGGGGTTACACAGAGTAGAGACAGTGTCCTGGTGGGAGAAGCTTCTGCATTTTTCTAGGGCCAAGTTCAAATAAGAGGTAATTCTTCATGTTAGATTCTCTAGTTCCAGGAGTGAGAGATGCTGACTGTGGTTGGGTCCTGCCCAACAAGAGATCTAATGTGGGTCGGAGGAGGGGCGGGGGGTGGTCAAGGCCAAACTTCTTTTGGGGAGCACAGTAAAGAGAGGTTAGTCCTTCACCTCTATTTCCCTCTGGGGATGGGAAGGTGAACATAAATGTTTTCTCTTCCCAAAGTCCAGATTACCAGCTGCGAGTGATGTTACTTACCAGCTGTGAGTGACTCCCCAAATTACCAGCTGTGAGTGACATTCCTTTTCCTGGCTAACAAGCCGCTAGCTCTCCTGACATACCTTGTGATATTTGAGACGGGTACAACCAGGAAGAGAAGAGTGGGCAAAAACCACTCTCTCAGGATTCTGGTTTCTGAGATGCCCAGAAGATGTGATGAGCCGGTGCCCCAGATTGGGGCAGCAGATAATATGTAGATTTGGGGACCCCAGGTGTATTGATCCCTTCTCTCACTGCTATAAAGAACTGCCTGAGACTGGGTAATTTATGAAGAAAACAAGTTTAATTGAGTCACAATTCTGCAGGCTCGACAGGAAGCAGGACTGAGAGGCCTCAAGAAACTTACAATCACGGTGGAAGGTGAAGGGGAAGCAAGCACCTTCTTCACATAGTGGCAGAAGAGAGACACCAAAGGGGGAAGTGCCGCATACTTTTAAATCATCGGATCTTGTGCGAACTCACTCACTATCATGAGAGCAGCATGGGAACATCCACCCCTATGATCCAGTCACCTCCCACCAGGTCCCTACTCCAACACTGTGAATTACAATCCAACGTGGAATTTGGGTGGGGACACAGAGTCAAACTCTATCAGGAGGCTTGCTGCGGATTGCCAGAGGGGTAACAGAAGAGGCATGTTCTATCAGGAAAATGTGGTTGTGAGGCCAGTGCTTGTGGACCAAAAGTAGATAGAGTCAAGTGTCTCTTTCTTAGTGCTTCTTATAATTTCCATTAGTAACCATGGAGGATACTATAATCGAGAAACTACATCAGTGGCCGCAAGTTTACAGAGAGCGAGTTTCTTAGTTCAGGCTGCTATTTTAAATTATCATAGACTGAGTGGCTTATAAACAACAGAAATTTATATCTCAGAGTTTTGGGGGCTGGAAGTCTGAGATCAGGGTGCCAACATGGGTGGGTTGAAGATTTTCCAGATTGCAGACTGGAATATTTTTTGTTGTATACTCACATGGCAGACAGAGGGCGAGAGAGTTCTCTAGTGTTTTTTAAAAGTAAGGGTATGAATCCCTCCACTCTTGTGACCCAACCACCTCCTAAAGGCCCCACCTTCAAAGAGCATCACACTGGGGGTTAGGATTTTAACATAGGGATTTTTGGGGAAGGACACAAACATTCGGTCCATAACAGTGGGCAAATAACTTCATCACAACCAGCCTCAAAGGAAAAATTTCCACCGCTTGCCTCCCTGCCCAGTGCCAGAGAAATATTAATAACCATTGGAAAGATGTCATGGGGAAAAAAATGAGCCACACACCCATCTATGCAGGGAAGGGGAGCAGCTTTGAATCAAATGCAACATTGAAAATTTAAAATGCATAGATCTTCGTAACCAGATGAGACTGTTTCGATTACCAAAAATGAATAGAAAAACTATAGAATTGGATTAAGGTGTTTTAAACATAGCCACCACCCAGTGAGAAGATGAGGACTTCAATAAAAAACAGTGAGAGCAGTTAACTGGAAATTAAAATATGATAATTCCCACTTATACACCAATGAATCAAACTGTTTCCTAAGCTGATTACATATGTACATATGTAAACATTTATACTCTGCTTTTACTAAAAGTCATTTAAGGCCATTTTAAAAGATGAGGGTTGGGGCCGGGTGTGGTGTCTCACGCCTGTAATCCCAGCACTTTGGGAGGCCGAGGCAGGTGGATCACGAGGTCAAGAGATCGAGACCATCCTGGTCAACATGGTGAAACCCCGTCTCTACTAAAATACAAAAAAATTAGCTGGGCATGGTGGTGCGTGCCTGTAGTCCCAGCTACTTGGGAGACTGAGGCAGGAGAATTGCTTGAACCCAGGAGGCAAGATGCAGTGTGCCGAGATCACACCACTGCACTCCAGCCTGGCACCTGGTGACAGAGTGAGACTTTGTCTCGGGGGGAAAAAAAAGATGAGAGTCAATTTAAATTAGTTTATTTATAGATGAGCCCCAACTACCTGTGCCCAGTTATTGAGACTAGTTTTGAATTAACAACTTCTTTAGAGCATGAACTTTGTCCATTAAACCTGAATAGCACCCAGCTCAGAACCTTAGCAAAAAGGACCATGACAAAAAGCCTTTTGATGAGAATAATGACAATGGCTGTACTAGCCACGTAAGAGTTAATAATTTTCATTGTAAGTAGGCTGGTGTTAATGCATTTGTATTTTCTACAAGTAGTGAAATGTCTGCAGAAATCTGTCCCAGATGTGATCTTCCTGACAGTCGCCTGGATGTGCTCACTGACTGTTACAGGGATTTGGGGAGGGGACCGACTTCTTCCTGACGGTGATGCCTCAGTAAGTTAGCAATTACACAGCACCCTCCCTGGAGCTGCCTGCTAAAGGCAATGGAAGAAACCTTTCTGGAGGAGAGTATTTAACTTTTTCAAAATTATAAAATAAATGCAGATTTACAGGAGGGAAAATAGTACAAAGAGTTCCCATATAATCTTCACCCAGCTTTGTCTAATGCTAATATGTTACCTATTGATGATACATTTGCCAAAACTAAGAAATTAGCAAGGGTAAAATCCTGTTAGCTAGATAAAGATGTTACCTAGTTTATTAGCCTGTCTTCACACTGCTGATAAAGACATACCCAAGACTGGATAATTCATAAAGAAAAAGAAGTTTAATGGACTCACAATTCCACGTGGTTAGGGAGGCCTCATAATCATTGTGGAAGGAGAAAGGCATATCTCACATGGCAGCGGGCAAGAGAGAATGAGGATTAAATGAAAGGGGGAACTCCTTATAAAACCATCAGATCTCGTGAGACTTATTCACTACCACGAGAACAGTGTGGGGGAAACCGCCTACGATTCAATTATCTTCCACTGGTCCCTCCCACAACACATGGGAATGATGGGAGCTATAACTCAAGATGAGATTTGGGTGAGGACACAGAGACAGACCGTATCATCCAGTTTCTCAGAGAATGCTCCTTGTTTTTCTCCAAGACAATCCAAGAATTTCTCAATCTGAGACACCCCGTTGCATTTCATTGTCTTATATCTGTAGTTTCAGATGAGATAACTTGTAAACTGAGGAGTCTCTTCTTGAGGTCTTATTCTCTGGTCATTGGCCCTGATTCCAGGACTAAAGGGCTGAGGCTGTGAGCATGGCAGGGCAGGCCCCTTCACTTTCCTGTTAGAATGGTCTTCAGTTGACCGGAAGAATCCCAGAACACACCTGCCAGGGGTGCTTGTGTCCTTCTCCACTTTATGAAGCCACCAAAGATAGGATAATTGTGGTTCCCACAGTTTCCTTTGGAATTACCTGGCCAGGGTAGGCAAGTGTCAGGATTCCAGCTCGACTGGATTATGGAGACTTTGAAGTACCAGAGACAAAATGGCAGCAGCTGGATTTTATGGCGTGGTCCTGCCATCTCCCATTCTCCCCTTCCTCTCCTCCCAGCTCGTGCTTCTCTGCACATGCATTTGCCTCTCTGCTTTGCTATCTATCGCCCGCTTCTTTCCTGCTCTGCTCTGTATTCAAGAGGACAGTCCTTGCACACTACATGTACCAGGCTCCCTTGCCAATTGAGGTATGATTAGTTCAGCCACGGCAGGCACTGTTGGGAGACAGAGGAGCAGAAGGGAGAGAGATTTCCCCTCTTTCCTTTCTGCTTTGGGTGTGGGAGTGGCTAGGTTGCCCCACATGGCTGCTTCTCGGGCTAGCAGCCCTGGCTCTGGTCTCTGGCAGTGCCACCTCTGCCCTCTATCTTTCCAGCAGGTGAGGCTGTGCTCACTCCCAGCTGTTGCTAACTTCTCTTAGCTTCAGCATCCCCTACATTGCTTTTCATTTTTTCCTGCACCCCATGGAACTACCTGGAATGGATTCTGTTTCCCTGACCTGCTAACTGGTGTATACACCCATCACTTCTCCTTTCCAATACAGTCCTCCCACGTTCTTCCTTTCTGAGGCTAGCACGGGAGAGCTGAAGGACGAAGTCTCACTAAAACTGCTCAAGGGATTTGTTATCACAGGCAGGAATGGGAAACACTTCATCAGGTAAGGGTTCCAGGGCTCAGTGGCCTGAATGTGGCAGAAAGCTCTATTTTCTTCCTTGGTCTTATGCCCTTGCTAATAACCCTTCGTGTGACCTGGTAGCAAGCATTGTTCTGTATTAGGTTAAACTAAGGAATTGCTATCTTCAATATTTTTGACCTATAAAAATGGCAATTTTGGGCTGGGTGTATTGGTTCATGCCTGTAATCCCAGGATTTTGGGAGGCCGAGGCTGGTGGATCACCTGAGGTCAGGAGTTTGAGACCAGCCTGACCAATATGGAGAAATCCCATCTCTATTAAAAATAGAAAAAATTAGCCAGACGTGGTGATGCATGCCTGTAATCCCAGCTACTCAGGAGGCTGAGGCAGGAGAATCGCTTGAACCCGGGAGGCAGAGGTTGTGGTGAGCCGAGATCATACGATTACACTCCAAGGCGACAGGGCAAGACTACGTCTCAAAAAAAAAAAAAGGCAATTTCATATGACTTGACTTAATAAAAAAAGTAGATAGGGAAAAGATAACACATAAATTGTTCATGATAATTGATAGCTAGTAATAAAGCTAACATTTACTGTGTGTTCACCATGCACGGTGCATCACGAGGTGCATCAAACAGTAGCAATGACTGCAGACTCGGCCATGACACCTGCCCAAGTGCTTGATGTCTACTGAATCATTTAATCTTCAGAACAACCCTGCCAGGCCAGTACTATCATATTTCATGTTATGAATAAAGTACAGAGATGTTAAGTCACTTGCTTAAGGTCATACAATAAGGGACAGGCTTGGGATTTGAAGCCAGGCAGCTGGGCTGAACCACTATACTCTATGTTGTCTTGAACCAGACAAGGTTATTTCCATTTTATAGATGAGGAACCTGAGAAACAGAGAGGGTAAATAACCTGCCCTAAGTCACACAGCTAGGAATGAGCTAAGATGCCATTTGAACTAGTGACACCCAATTCCCAAGCCTAATTGCTTCCCCCTTCCATGCGTCTCTTGCCCTAGTTTGTCCTTTGAGGTCTCTAACACTCCACGTCACTGAATTCTCTTGTCTTTGCCTACAAAAGATAATAATGTGTGGATTTCAACACATACCCCTTGCACGTCAATCTTTTGCTGAATTTATTGAGTTTCCCTTACTATGATACCCTGGGGACTTACCTGTGTGTAAAACCAATTCAGAAGGAAATTACTGCGGTTGGTATTAAGACCTCTGCCAGGTGAGGGATCCAAGTATCTCTTTCAAAGAATAGGCTAGTCAGAGTCAGACCTATCCTATGCCCTTTATTTCCTCCTTATAAAAGTGGGCGTTTAATGACCTTGTTTACACAGTTTGTAAGTGTTTGTATGTCATATATGCACAGTGCCGAGAAGCACAGACATTATTTCTCTGGGCGACACACTCCACGTCAGTTTAGTGGTGATGTAGGGTAGGATCCCTGAGGTATCTCTCTCCAAAGATCCGGTGATCTAGGTCAGATGTTAAGATGATCACTGTGGAACTGCAAGGGTGCTGTGCCATTTAAATTGGCCATAAGAGGGCTCCATTTCTTTTCCCCAAATGTCCATACAGATAATAGCTTTTGGGGCCACAGATGTGAAATGCTATTCTGGACACAGTAATTAAAACACATTTAGTGTAATTTACCAAAAATAAGTGATATGGTTTGTTTGGTGGAACAATAAATTCTATCATTTCTTTAACCTCCAAATACAAAGAGGGAAACCTTTTAATAAAATGAATTTGTTTCTCAACAGGCATTCACAGAAATTTCTCTCTTTTCTGTTTGGACGATGGCTTTTGGAAAACAGTAATTCCATATTCTATTTTCTTAATATTCCCCTCCTTTTTCTCTCAGTTGAGCATCCTAATAACTATTTCTGAGAAAGTGATAGAAATTGAGATGTCAAATGATCTTGAGCTTCCTTTTTAAGGCTATATGAATCAGGGTGCAGTCAGGAAACTAAAAACCACATGTGATATTTTAAGGAAGGGAATTTAATATGGAGAACTGACCACATCAGTATGGGAGGGTCGAAGGAACAAAAGTAACCATGAAAGGAACCAGTAACTGCCGGAAGTAGCAACTACCATAGGGCTGAGGAAACGAAGCTCAGGGGAAGGGGCATTGCCTGGCTGTGAGGACACAGCCAGGAGAGTGGAATGAGGGTGGTTCTGTCAATGCTGAGAGTAGGTGGGCACTATCAATGCCAGGTCCCTGCTCAGGCAATGGTTGGGAGGAACAGCAGCTTCCTACCCCAGGCCTTCTGATATCCCACTAGTGTCTCCTACCACAGAACATAACAGAGAGCCAATTCCCCAAAAGAGAGATCTATAGATAGCCCCAGCATTGCCTTACAGAATACAGAAAGCTAGCTTTGGAGCTGTGAGGTAATGGTTTAATAATTCACAGTCTACCCCTTTGGCTATTCACATACTGTGTTCAAAGTTCTATACAAAAATAATAACTTTTTGCTTTGGCTATAGATGCTGTCATTTTCTATTACCTTTTATATTAGAGATGGGTGTACTAAGAAATACTCTGGGGAAACTCATGTGTTCTAGATAGAGTTCGATAAAAGAAATCTGATTTCTCTTAGTAACCAGGATCAACCAGACAGTAACCCACTCCTCTACCTGCTAGGTGAGTGGAGTGAGGAGCCACAAGTGGTTCACTGACGCTCTAAACTCCTGAATCAGTGGAGCAATTTGTGTGTCACCCGATACAAACATTTCTCTATTATGAAAATAGACCTCTGGGCTGAGCATGGTGGTTCACTTCTGTAATCCCAACACCTTGGGAGGCCGAGGCAGGAGGATCACTTGAGTGCAGGAGTTCAAGACCAGTCTGAAGAACATAGGTAGACCCTGCCTCTACAAAAAAATAAAAAATTATCTGGGCACCACCATGCCCAGATAAGTTTTAATTTTTTTGTAGAGGCGGGGTCTCCCTGTGTGGTCCCCACTACTCTTGAGGCTGAGGTGGGAGGATTGCTTGAGCTTGGGAGGTTGAGACTCCAGTGGGCAGTGATCATGTCGCTGCAGTCCAGCCTCCAATCACAGGAGCCCAGAGTTTCAGGAACAGAAAGCAAACATTCTGGGAGTGGCTATTAGGGGTAGTAATGAGATGAGCCACTCCCACTTTCATCCTTGGTTCCTGGACCCATATGTTCCAGCTAAAGAAGAAATTGGACCACGTATTGGTCACTGATTCAAAGCACATGTGGCATCCCAAAAGACAGAACCTTGACCTTCAGGGTATTCTCCCAAATTGTGCTATAATTGAGGCTTCTGTAAGCCATTTCACTTTCTATAAGGCCAGCTGCTCCTGGGTGATGGGCGTGTGCTGAAACCAGTGAATTCCATGGACATGAGCCTCTTGTCACAATGTGTGTGTGTGTGTGTGTGTGTGTGTGTAATGAATTCTTCAGTCAGAAGCAATACTTTGTGGAATTCTATGCATGCAAATAAGGCCTTATGCAAATTTAAGAATGAAAGCTTTGTTAAGCATGGGTTTTTGTGATGGACAATATGCATCTCAGCAGAGAATAATGTATTTGATAACAATGTGCTAAAAATCAAGCTACATCTGCCCTGTGTCCTGCCCTTCCTCCCTCCCAGACTTTCTTCTTTGTTTCAAGGTAGGGTTTCTGTTTATTTGAGGATGGATATTTATGGGCCAAGGGCCTTATGGAAGATAAGTCAGGTTTTCATCATGCCGACATTTCAGCATGTGCCTGTTAAGAAGAAAATATAAAAGAAGAGTGGGATGAGGTCATATATGCATTTTGAGGCAAATGTTTGTCTGAAGTTGAGTTGACCAATTTCAATATTTATTTCCCTGAGCATCATGATTTCATAAAAAATGATTGTCTAACACCACAAACATGCAGTTTTTATTTATTTTCATGCTTACTTTAGGGGAGAAATATGTAAGTGCATTGCTTTCATTCCAAAAGATCAAGAGTCTAAGCAGTTTCCCCTCTATTTTCTTGACATTATGATAGCAGTACTGTTCAAGTTTAATGTCAGAGTTCAAGGTGGAAACACCTTTGGTTTTTTTTGTTTTCTTTTTTCTTTCTTCTTCTTTTTTTTTTTTGAGACAATGTTTCACTCTTGTTGCCCAGGCTAGAGTGCAATGGCACACTCTCAGCTCACCGCAACCTCTGCCTCCCAGGTTCAAGCGATTCTCTTGCCTCAGTCTTTCAAGTAGCTGGGACTACAGGTGCGTGCCACCACACCTGGCTAATTTTTTGTATGTTTAATAGAGATGAAGTTTCACCGTGTTAACCAGGATGGTCTCGATCTCCTGACCTTGTGATCCTCCTGTCTCGGCCTCCCAAAGTGCTGGGATTACAGGCATGAGCCACGCACCCGGCTGAAACACCTTTGATGTGTAGTACCAGTACTAGATCTAATCATGATTCTGCCTTGTATTTTTACGAGCCTTTAAAAACTAAAAACTCACTTCAATGCTGAACATTTTAGGACTAAAATTATCAGAACCAATTCATAAGGGAGGGCATATTTAGAAGACCTAGCCTTAAAGCAGTATTCTAACTCTAAATGCTTGGTTTCCTACCCTTCTCCCTCCACTTGGATTGCTTGACTTTTTCACATTGCAGTAGCTTGTTTCGTGGCCAAATTCTCGTCACCCTTATAACTATGGGAAGAAGAAAGTTGAACTGTTCTTTAAATATACATATTCGTGATTTTTTTCTATAAACATATAACAATGATCTACTTTATACCAAGAGTTGGGCTGCACATGAGCATACCCCCTGTTACAGGAGCTTCTTCAGTTCAGGCCGTCTTAGTGGCCTGGTAGAATCACACTAACTGGAAAAAGAAGTAATTCCCTGGTTTATCTGCTCATGAGAGTCCCAGTCTCATCCTGATTCCTCCTCCTGGTTTGGGGTGTTTGCTGAAGTATGTTACTGTGCCTGTGAACAGTCGTCTTCCTCTGCTTCTCCTCACCATGGTTACATACCTTGCATGGCCAAGAATTCATCCTGTGTGACCTTGTTCCCGGGAAGAGCTAAGCTCTGTACTGATAAGTAAGCACTGACAGAGTCGAAACAAGGCATCTTGAGTCTGTTGTCAGATTCAAAGGGCGAGGGCGATGCCAGAAATAGGAAACCACACTAATGAGGTCAGGAGCTGTTGAAGTAGAGAGCAAGAGTCTAAGAACTTGAGGAGGGCCAGGAGGCGGGGCTGCCACTCAGGATTCCTCAGACTGTGCACTGCCAGCTACAGGGTGCTCTGTTCACATAATCAGAGTGTGATCAGCCCTGCTTAGACGTGTGTGCTACGGACTGAATGTGTACCACCAAAACTTATGTGTTGGAATCCTAACCCCCAATGTGAAGGTAATGAAAGGTGGGGCCTTTGGGAGGTGATTAGGTCATGGACGGGAGCCCTTATGGATGGGGTTAGTGCCCTTATCAAAGAGATCCCAGAGAGTTGCTTTGGCTCTTCTGCAATGTGAGGATACAAGATGATGGCAGTCTGCAACCTGGAAAGGGCCTTCACCAGAGTCCGATCTTGCTGTCACCCTTGTCTCAGACTTTCAGCCCTTAGAACAGTAAGAAGTAAATTTCTGTTATTTATCAGGCTTCTGTTGTTATAGCAACCTGACTGGTTGCTATACTAGATTATGTATAAAACAAAAGGAAAAAGGAGTACTTTTGTGGTACTTTGTTAGAGCAGCCTAACTGAGACATTGTGCAGTGCCCAACCTGCACAACTGTACAAGTCTTGCTCTGAGGCCTCTTGCTTTTGCTCTTGGGCACTGGTGCCATGGTACCTGGAGGGTGTGACTGGCAGGCCAGGTTGATGCAGGCACACCACCTTCTTCCTCATCTCTTCACTGTCTTCTCCATCAGAATCTGTCATGTCTTCACACACACGGATCATCTTATCTCTCAGAACTACCTCCGTACTGGAACCACAAGAAGTATTCCTTGTTCCCTTTGTTTTATACATAATCTAGTATAACCACATTGTATTTGCCTCAGACTTTTAAAACAGTTGTTTCTTCCAGAAAGAAGGCAGTCTGATGGTTTCTTTCATTGTGGAGGGTCAATTGTCCTCAATGACTGCTCCAGCCCATACCTCACTCCAGCTTGGCCCTGAAGAATTTTTCTTCCCTCCATGAGTGTTGCTTCTATTTGCTACACCATCGGCAATATTCAGGTTAACTTCTGTTCTTAGGGTCTTCAGAATTTTCCCCTCCGTATCAGTACTCAGCTTCTAGTTAGGTATCTTTCCCATGAGGCTACTTGACTCTTCATGCGTGATCCTTTTTTCAGATTCTATAGTAGTCATGTGGCCTGCCTACAATTATTTCATCCCTCCAGGCATGTGGTAGGATTGTTCTTGCAGACTATTTTGGAGTTCCATTTGGTATGTCACTTGTTTTGTCAATGAAATGTGAGCAGATATGACACTTCTGGGCAGAGGCTTTGGAAGCTGGCGTATGATTTGTCATGCCCTTTCCCTTAAGGAGATGACCAACAAGGCACATTTCATGACAGACCCTGTGTTATCTGGATACAGGAATGACGATGATGAGTACAGTCTGTCTGCCAAACCATGTTAACATGTAACATGAGCAATAAATGTGGGTTGTGTTGAGAAACTGTAATTCTGTGTTTGTTGTTTTCGTTGTTGTTATTGCAGCATATCCTTACCTGTCCTGCTGATGCAAGATCCCCAGATGTCTGGAACTGCAATAGCTACACACAACTCAGGTCTTTCTGGTCCAACCTCTACTATCTCAAGATGGCAGTCCAGAAAACAGCTGAAGTTAAGGTGGTGGTAGTTATCATCTCCTAAAATCAATGCTGAAACTCACCATCCTGATTTCCACCATCCTGAAAGACACCAATAGGCAGACTTTAGATTCCATGATTCCCACAGGGATGTAACTGCATCGAGGGAGAAAAGACGGTAAATAGGATATGGAATTACAGAGCTGACTTTTTAAAAAAAGTGCAGTGGCTCATGCCTATAATCCTAATATTTTGGAAGGTCAAGATGGACAGATCACCTGAGGTCAGGAGATCAAGACCAGGCTGGTCAACATGGTGAAACCCTGTCTCTACAAAAAATACAAAAATTAGCTGGGCGTGGTGGCATGTACCTGTAGTCCCAGCTATTCGAGAGGCTGAGGCAGGAGAATGGCTTGAACCCAAAAGACAGAGGTTTCAGTGAGCTGAGATCACGCCTGGGCAACGGAGCAAGACTCCATCTCAAAAAACAAAACAAAACAAAAATCCAGGTCGCCCCATACCAAAGGGCTTTAGCAGAGCTAAAGGCAGAGCGGTGGGGATCTGGTTCACTCTATACAATGACAGGAGCAAGTATCTTTCTGGAGTACAGGGATTTAACAAAAGTACCAAAACCAGAAAAAGCAACGACGCTCAAAGTTCCTTGCTTGTCACTAATCTCCATTGCTCTTCGCCTGTGCTTTCCACTGGTCTGACATGGAGAATTCAGGGATCTCGGCCAATTACAGGACTCTGAGACTTGTGTCTGTAACCAATGGGATCTGTTTGGTTAAAAGTGGTAAGTTGGTAAATTTGACTTTAGAGCCCTGTCTCCTCAGTTCTTAACCCATGGAGACTCCCACTGTATCCACCTATCTGGAGTCTCCTTCTGGACAGGTTGGTCATCAATCAGCTTCTCTTGAACTGTTGTTGGCTAAGTACTTTAACAAACACTATTTCAGCAGTTCTTCACGGCGTCGCTCTTGTGAAAGGCACTAGGGATAAAGAGGTGGTAAGAAAAGTAACTGATTTATAGTCTAGTGCCAAGCTGGCAAATTATAACCCATGGTTAATCCAGCCTGCTTCCAGGTTTTATAAATAAAGTTTATTGGAGCACAGCTATGCCCTTTCATTTATATATGTTTTTGGCTTCTCTTGCACCAAAGGTAGAGGTGAGTAGTTGCAACAGAGATTTTACTGTGCACGTGCCTAAAATATCTACCATCTCGCACTTTACAGAAACACTTTGCTGACCTTTACCTCGTGGACTATTAGCCTTTCCAGGAGAGTTTGCATTTTAGTAGCACTCTCTCTAAAACTAATGCTGTAACACTCAGGGGAATTCACTAATGGAGGAAATTTAGGCGATAGGGAGGTATCTTGAGGGACGAAGTCCTGTCTGGCTGCTGTCAAATCATACTTTATAGGCAGCTGCCTTCTCTGTCGATTCATGAAAGTGGACTGCCTTTTCCAAATCTCTACCCAAGAAGGAAAGCATGGTGAAGGAGAGGCAGCTGTCATCTCTGTGGCTGGTCCCCTGGGGGAGGAGTTGGAGAGGCGGTTGATCTTCCTGCAGCTCTTACCTTCTGGTGGCTCTAGGGGGCAGGAGGTCATGGTTTGCCTTCAGGGTTGCCAACCAGGCACTGTGCACAGGAGCCACTTTGACTTCTTTATTCCTCTGGCTCTTCTGATGACAATAGTTATTTTATTTATTTTTTTTTGCAAACCCTAAGGAAATGCTTCACTGCTCTATCTCTCCAAAGGAACAGAGAAGGGGGCTGAGTGGGGAGTTTTGTAAGATTCCATCAGTTATTTTTGCTAAGGGAAAATGTGAAAAGTTAAGAGTCAGAGACAGGGCAGGAAGCTTCCATGTGTCAGGGAACCTTTTTGCTGAGCTATGTCCACTTGCAGTGTGAGATAATGCCTGTTCTCCCACTGAAATGCCTGGCTATTCTCAGCATAAAGAACCCCTCCCTCAGTAATGGGGACAAGGAAGGTTTGTTTGTTTGTTTGTTTTGCCATAAGGACTATGATTCTCTTCCAGTAAACTCGAGGACTTGACCCTTAATCCTCAAATGGAGGCTGAGCTGCAATCTCCATCCCTGGAATGTGGATCATTCAAGCCACACTACAGAGAAAGCCAGCTAAAAGGTACCGCCTTCATCTCAAGGCCGTGAGTGACACCTCAGGCCTGAGGCCGGCCTGTGGACCTACATGCTGAGAGCTTTCAGGAGGAAGCTTCCACAGCCTGTGACACTAGCCTCAGTGGAGAGGAGAGGAAAATCATACAGGGTCTCAGAGCTCCTCTTCCTCCTCTGGTGTTGTCATGGAAACATATTCAATTCATCTCTGCAAATATGGGTGCAGTGTGTGGGGAGCAAGGCAGTGTCCTGACAGGAGCTAGGAAAGGAACAAAGATGGCTATGTCATGGTTGTCATTGCCTTCAAAACCGTATAGGAAAGAGAGTTAAACAAACAGCAACAACAAATTCTAAAGCAAGATGGATAGTATAAAGTCTATAAAAGGAACTAAATCCTGGACTTTGGAGAAAGACAAACGTAGGTTGAAATCTCAACTCTGACACTTACCAGCTGTATATGACTTTGGTTATATTATTAATTCATCCAATGAACATTAGTTGAAGGCCTACTGTGTACCAGATATTTCTCTAAATGCCAAAGATACAGAATGACCTGACTTAGAGGAAGAGGCCTTTATTGACTCCATTGTACTTACACATCCTAACAGAGGAAGATAGACAATAAGCATGCGAACAAATAAAAAATGTAATTTCAGAGAGTGATAGTGCTCTTCGAAGAAAATAGAGTCACGGAGAAGAGTGAGTCAACGTGGTGGCTCTTTAAGAATGGATGGCCAAGGAAGGCTTCTTGGAAGAGGTGACATCTAAGCTTAAACCTAAGGTAGGAGGCAACCAGGCAACCATTGGAGAGAGTTCCTGAAAGAGGGAAGTACTGATGCAAGGATCTGCTTACATAAGTCTCTAAACTTCAGCTTCTTTGCCTATAAAATGGGAATCATTTATTTACTAGGATTATTGTAATGGTTCAATGATACAATGTACATCAAGTATGTATCTCAAAGCATAGCACAAGGCACGTGCTGTTTCATATGACTAAGTAAAATATATCAAACACAGAGCATCAGTTCGTTCTGATGAATGTGGGAGAATTGCTGAGTGGCGACGGGCTAGCCTGTGACCCAAGCCTTGCAGAATGGGTAGTTTTGGTAAGCAGATAATAGGTTTGATTTCTCTGCTCTTGGTTCCTATATTACTCAGGAGTTTCTCTTTCAGAAGCCTGAATATGCTTCGTTAGAATAACGGAAGTATTTTCCTCTTCTCTAACCTGTTACATAAATTATGTAAAGGGAGAGGCTGCCTGTTTTTTTCATCCTTCTACTCCAGTGCTTAAATAAGATAGTGAGGCAAAGCATTTAGAATTGTGATTTGTGCATGAATGAATGGTAGGAGGGAATTTAAGGTAGGAAGTAGAGCATATAGTTGAGTCTGTTTGGGAACTGGCAATGGACCAGCAAAGCAAGAAGCTAGGACCCATGGAGGGGAGAGCAGGAAATACAACGGACTAGTCAGTTGGAGCCAAGTCATAAAAAATCCTGAAAACTTGATTATCTTAATGAACACTGACATAATGATGTTCGGGGTGACCATTTCTGCTGTTCTTCAAATGCGCATGTTGGGAGCTGCAAGGAAACAACGAGCTCTTGTCTACACTGTGGGAGTGAGCCCACATCCTGTGGACACCATCCACCGTTGTCCCTGAGCCCGAGGAGAGTTATTTCACTGCAAATGGGCATAGGGAATATTTTGCTAATAACTGTTTCTACACAGGCACACCTCGTTTTGTTTCACTTCACTTTATGGCACATCTCAGATACTGTATTTTTTACAAAATGAAGATTTGTGGCAACCCTGTGTTGAGTGAGTCTATTGGCCCCATGTTTTTTCCAACAAAATACGCTTACTTTATGACCCTGTATCACATTTTGGTAATTCTCTAAATATGTCAAACTTTTTCATTATTATTATATCTGTGATGGAGATCTGTGATCAGTGATCTTTGCCGTTACTATTGAATTATTTTGGGGTGCCACAAACCGCACCTGTAGAAGATGTGAAACTTAATCAATAAGTGTTGTGTATATTCTGACTGCATCCCTGATAGGCCTGTCTCCTGGGGCTTTCTCATTCCCTTTCACACAGGAATATTGAAATTAGGCCAGTTCATAACCCTACAGTGGCCTTCAAGTAAAAGGAAGAATCACAAGTCTCTCACTTTAAATCAAAAGCTAGAAATGACTAAGTTTAGTGAGGAAAGCATTTGAAAGCTCAGATAGGCCAAAAGCGAAGTCTCTTGCACCAAACAGTTAAAGTTGTGAATGCAAAGGAAAAGTTCTTGAAGGAAATTCAAGGTGCTCCTCCAGTGAATGCATGAATCATAAGCAAATAAAACAGCCTTTTTGCTATTATGTGAAGAGTTTTAGTGACCTGTATGGAAAATAAAAACAGCCACAATACTCCTTTAAGCCAAAGCCTAATCCAGAGAAAGGCCCTAACTCTCTTCAATTCTATGAAGGCTGAGAGTGGTGCAAAAGCTGAGGAAAAGTTTGAAGCTGGAAGAGGTTGGTTCATGAGGTTTAAGGAAAGACGCTGTCTCTGTAACACAGAAGTGCAAGCCGAAGCAGCAAGTGTGGATGTAGAAGCTTCATTAAGTTATCCAGAAGATCCAGCCAAGATTATTGATGAAGGTGGCTACACTAAACAACAGAGTTTCAGTGTAGATGAAACAGCCTTTTTTTGGAAGAGGATTTTATCTAAGACTTTCATAGCTAGAGAGAAGTCAATGCCTGGCTTCAAAGCTTCAAAGGACAGGCTGACTCTCCTGTAAGGAGCTAATGCAGCTGGTGTCTTTAAGTTAAAGACAATCCTCATTCACCATTCTGAAAATTCTAAAGCCCTTAAGAGTTATACTACATCTACTTTTCCCATGCTCTGTAGATGGAACAACAAAACCTGAATGACTGCACACCTGTTTACTGCATAGTTTACTATGCTGTGACATACTGCTAGAAAAAAAGGATTTCTTTGAAAATATTACTGTTCTTTGACAATGCTTCTAGTCACCCAAGTGCTGTGATGGAGATGTGTAAGGTAATGTTTTCATGCCTGCTAACATAACATCCACTTTGCAGCCCATGTATCAAGGAGTAATTTTGACTTTCAAGTCTTATTATTTAACAAATATATGAGGTAAGTCTATAGCTGCCATACATGATAATTTCTCTGATGGATCTGGGCAAAGTGAATTGAAAACCTTCTGGAAAGGATTTGCCATTCTAGATGCCATTATGAATACTCATGATTCATGGGGGAGGTCAAAATATCCACAGTAACAGAAGTTTGGAAGAAATTGATTCCAATCCTCATGGATGACTCTGAGAGGCTCAAGACTCTAGTGGAGGAGGTAACTGTGGTGGAAATAGCAAGAAACCTAGAATTAGAAGCGGAGCGTGAAGATGTGGCTAAATTGCTGCAATCTCCTGATAAAATTTTAACAGATGAGGTGTTGCTTCTTATGGATGAGCAAAGAAAATGTTTTCTAGATATGGAATTTATTCCTGGTGAAGATGCTGTAAACATTGTTGAAATGAAAACAATGCGTTTAGAGTATTTCATCATTGATAAAGTAGCAGTAATGTTTGAGATGATTCACTCCAATTTTGAAAGAAGTTCTACTGTGTGTAAAATACTATCATACAGAATCACATGCTACAGAGAACTCTTTCATGAAAGGAAGAGTCAATTGATGTGGTAAACTTCATTGTTGTCTTATTTTAATGAATTGCCACAGCTACCCCACCCCACCCTAACCTTAAGCTACCACCACCCTGATCAGTCAGCAGCCATCAACATTAAGGCAAGACCCTTCACCAGCAGAACTGCAGCTTGCTGAGGGCTCAGATGATTGTTGGCAGTTTTTAGCAATGAAGTATGTTTAAATTAAGGTATGTGCATTTTTCCAGACATAATGCTATTGCGCACTTAATAAACTACGGTGTAGTATAACCATAACTTTAATTGTACTGTGAAACCAAAAAAAAATGTGACTTGCTTTATTGCATGATTAACTTTATTACCGTGGTCTAGAACTGAACCTGCAGTATCTCTGAGGTATGCCTGTCTTAATATTAATAACAGCTAACATGTATTGGGCACCTATTACATGCTTTTGCTGAGTATTTGGCAGACATAATTTCACTCTATCTCTGTAATGTCCCTACAACTAAGAATTATTGTTACTCATATTAAAAAGTGAAAACTCTGGGCTTAGAGAAGATAAATGAATGACCTGCCCGAGGTTACACGGCTACCAATTTGCTGAGCCTGGACTTGAATTTAGATCTCTCTGATGTCAAAGCTTAGGGTCTGTCTGTATACAATACTGCTATGGACCAAATGCTTGTGTCTTCTGTGTCCTGTCCCAAATTCATATGTTAAAATCCTAACCCCCAAAGTGATGGTAGCCGGAGGCAAGGCTTTTGGGAGGTGATGAGGTAATAACGGTAGGGCCCTCTGAGCGAGAATACTGTCTTTATAAAAGAGATACCAGAGAGCTAGCTTGCCCCCTCTACCATGTGAAAACCCAGCTACAAGGTACCCACTCTATGGTCTTTTATTATAGCAATCTCAATTGACTTAGACAACTAGGATCTGTAATATTGTTGTTTAATTATTATTTAAGTCTTCATCTTCTTGAAAACAGAACCTGAGGCAAGGTGTGTTAATCCATTTTCATAGTACTATGAAAAAATACCTGAGACTGAGTAATTTATAAATTAAATGAAGTTTAATGGACTCACAGTTCCACGTGGCTGGGGAGACTTCACAATTATGGCTGTAAGGCAAAGGAGGAGCAAGGTCACATCTCACATGGTGGCAGTAAAGAGAGAGTGTGCAGGGGAACTACCCTTTATAAAGCCATCAGATTTTCTGAGACTTATTCACTATTGCAAGAACAGCACAGGAAAAATTCCACCCCTATGATTCAAGTATCTCCCACTGGATCCCTCCCATGACATGTGGGGATTATGGGAGCTACAATTCAAAGTGAGATTTGGTGGGGACACAGCCAAACCTTACCACAAGGATTGAGTATTAATGCCTCATTTAAGTGGTACATTCTCCAGACAGTGAGAACAAGAACAAAAGAAATGACAGGGGAGCAATGCAAAGTGGACACATTTCTATTCCGGCCACTGCTTCCTGATGAGATGTGAAGAGAAACAGCCTTGTTCATTGTTCAGCAAGGGTGTCTGTGGTGGGTTGAATGCTGGCCCCTCAAAATATATATCCACAGTCGAATTCTTGGAACCTATGAATGTGACCTCATTTGGAAAAGTGGGTTTTGCAGATGTAATTAAGGATCTTGAGATGAAGAGAACATCCTGCATTATTTACATGGGCCCTGACTCTTATGTCAAGTGTCCTTACAAGGGACATGAGAGATTTGACAGACAGCAGAGGAGGAGGCAATGTGACCATAGAGCCAATGATTGGAGTGGTGTGACCACAAGCCAAGGAGTGCTTGAAGCTGCCAGAACCTGAAAGAAGCAACTGAATCTCCACCAGAAACTTAAGGAATTTTGGCCAATACCTTATTTTGAACTTCTGGCCTCCAGAACTGTGAGAGAATACATTGCTGTTTTAAACCACCCAGTCTATGGTAATTTGTTATAGCAGTCACAAAAAATTCATCCAGTGTCTACTCAGTTGTGTGGACATCTCCAACTAGGATGTACAGAGAAACCATATCTTGTACAGGTCCACAGAGGAAAGAAAGAGGGAATTTACTGGACTTTCTCTCATTTCCTATTTGCTTTTGGTCAAATTTTACTCTACAGGGGAATTGACTCTTCTCACAGCTCCCAGAAATACCTGGCTTTGCAGGGAGCTGCTTGAGAAGCCAGAACCTTTGTTTCATCCAAACCAGGAGTGGCAAAACAACAACAACAAAAACCTAGAAACAGAAGGCCACGTGGCTAATGAGCCTTGGGACGCAGCGGTCCCTACAGGAGGGTCTGACCTTCTTGGCGAGCAACTGGGCAACCTCAGATGCTGAAATTGCTCGGGTCCAAGTGGATCTGGTGGGTCTCTATAGCAGTGAGAGAGCGCCAGTGACCAAAGGGCCCAGAAATGATGGTACCAAGGGGATCTGAGGAGGGACAGAAAACATGCCTGATGAGAATCACGAACCTCAACCCACCATTTTAGTCACAAAGACTTTAGTGTCCACTATGTGCAAAACATTCCTGGCATGAAATTCTTTCGGCTAACCACCTTGTGGCATGTATTGTAGGATGGCTCATTCAACATACAGTCCTAACTCACCCTCCCTTGCCTTGTTTCACTCTAAAGTCCGGGAAGGTTCATACTTCATTTTTTAGCTTCTCTTACAAATCATAGTGGCCATGCAGGTTTGGCCGATAGACTTAGGCACCTGTGCATTGGAGAGGTTGTTTTTTCCGGAAGCCTCACAGAGAAACTCCTATCTCCCACTGCTTCTTCCTGCCTGGAGTGCAGTGGCCACCGTGTGACCATGGGGCCAATACATAAAAAGAGGCCAAAAGAATCCTAAAGACATGTGCCCAGACACCCCTGAACTGTGGAACTGGCACCAGCAGCTGTCTAACCTTTGACTTCTTGCTGTGTGAGTATATTAGTTACTTAGAACTGTCATAACAAAATACTACAGACTGGATGCCTTAAACAACAGAAATTTGCCTGCCCATGGTTCTGGAGGCTAGAAGTCCAAGATCAAGCTGTTGATATTGGCAGATTTGGTTTCTTCTGAGGCCTTCCTCTGTGGCTTGCAGATGGCTAGCCATCTGTGTCCTCACGTCCTCTTCCCTCTGTACACGTACATCCCCAGTGCCTCTTTGTCTGTCCAAATTTCCTCTTATGAGGGCACCAGTCAAACTGGATTGGGCCATGGTGGTCAATATTACATGTCAACTTGACTGGGCTACTGGGTTCCCATATAGTTGGTTAAACATTATTCTGGGTGTGTCTGTGAGGGTGGTTCTGGATGAAATTAACATTTAAATGGGTAGACTGAATAAAATGATTGCTGTTCCTGATGTAAGTGGGCTTCATTCAATCAGTTGAAGGCCTGAAGAGAACAAAAAGGTGGCCCTCCTGCAAGTACAGGAGAATTCTTCCTGCCTGATGGCCTTTGAACTGGAACATCAGCTTTCTTCCAGCCTTTGGACTCTAACTGAAACATCAGCTCTTTCCAGGCCTTTAGACTGAATTTATTTACACCTCAGTTTTTCTAGTTCTTAGACATTGGAACTCAGACTGGAATTAACGCATGGGCTCTCCTGGGTCTCCAGTTTTCCTACTCATCCTGCAGATCTTGGACCTTAGAAACTGCCAGCCTCCAAAATTGTGTGAACCAATTCCTTACAATGTATCTACGTGTATATCCTAATGGTTCTGCTTCTATAGAGAATTCTGCATAATAAAGGGCCCACTCAAGGGCCATGATTCATTTTAATCAATCACCTCTCTGAAGGCCCTATCTCCAAATACAGCCACATTCTGAAGTTGTGGGGATTCGGGATCCAACACATGAATTTTGGCAGGACTTGGTTCAGTCCACAACAGTGAGCAAACAGTCCTTTATTTGTTTAAGCTGTTGTTACTTGCAGCTGAGAGCATACTTAACTGCTTGCACAAGGTGTAGATTCACATACTAAATTTGATAATTCACAAGAAAGTGTTTGGTTATGTTTTCTATTAGCATGTACCAGTTTCTCCCATCTTCAAAGAATCATTTGGTAGGCAGAACCTGGACTTGGGAGGAAGCAGGTCTTAAATGGGAGCTGTTTGATGCCCAGCTTTGGGGGCATCTCCCAGCCATGCTTCTGTTTGTCCCTCCCCAGCTAATATTAAAATAACACTGTATGCCCTTGATGTGAAAGTCATTCCACATATGGAGTCATCATCTGGGCTTGGAGGTGGAGCTGGCGCGTTCAGCAGCCATGAAGAGGCAGCTCTTTTTAGCCAAACATATTGAAATGTCCTGACGTGTGCTTCCCAGCCGATGTCAGCTGCTAATCTGTATGAATTAATGCTGTAATAATTGGGCCGTATTCAGCAAGCACTAATTTCTTTCACTACATCAAATCAAGCCTCATGATTGTTTCGAAATAAACATGCCATCCCCAGAATGTTGAATCTCCACTCCAGCAGCTGGGTTCCGAACGGATCTGGAAAGGTCTGGCGAGGAGGCTGGGTTGACCAATGGTAGGACTCATTCCTGAGAGGGGAGGTCCAGACACAATCATTTTAGACCTGATGGGACCCAATTACATTTTCAAAAATGAAAGGAAGCCAGGCTTTGTTTCTGGACAGTGTCCAAATTCACTGAGGAAGCATCCTTCGGTGCCTCTGTCTTCTTCCAGAGCCTGCACCTAGACAGCATAAAAGTAAACAACCCCCAAGCTAATATCTCTAGATGAACTGTCATTACCCATCCTTTGCTCATGGTGTCACTGGAGTGAGACCATGAGAAGGGTATTTCAAAGATTCACAGGTCAGACTGCAAATAAACTTCAGAGGAAGTGTCTAACGGACACTTACAATCAAGAAAACAGGAAAACTGAAGGGGGAGAGAGAGCAAGAGGGCAAGTGAGCACAGGATGCTGGCCTTTATGCTGCCTGCAAGAGGAGGAAAAGAAGGACTAATCTAGAATGACGAGAAAGGCGGTACAGACAAGACTGATGAGTTATACCAGAAAGAGTATGGGGTGGTTCTCCAAGTAATATACTTAGCAAATCAGTGGGAATGTAAGATGTCTCGCTGCAGTCACTTGGCGATGCTTTTAGAAGAATCATGGATATCAATATTGCAATCTCCCTTCTGTGTCACTCATGCACTCTCATATTAATGAGTACCTTCTCCAGGCCAGCCCTGTGCTTGAGCCTGGGTAGCAAAGCAGACACAGATCCTGCCTTCTCTCCCTTCCTCTCCTCTCCTTTCCCATCCCATACCCTTCTCTCTCTTTCCTTCTTTCTCCCTCCTCCTCTCCCTGATCCTTTCTTCTTCCTCTCCCTTCTAGGCCTAGGGTCTAAATAACTTTGGGGGAAGATTAATATTCTGTTCAGTGGAACCATTGTTTGCTAACCACTTACTAATTAATTTTCCAAATAAGCAATGCAGGACTGAATTGCACATCTTTTCTCACAGCAGTTGTTATGTGTAGACATAAGGATCTCCCCCCTCCCCACCCTGGGGTGCCTCCCTCAATCTCTCTCCCCGTGTTTGCTGCTTCACACTCCACTCCCCATGAGCTGCTTATCTATCCACAAGCTTATAATGTCAGTGCCTTCTAAAGCTTCTTTAGAGTTCCCTCCTCTTCCCTTCTGTCCTCATCCTGTCAGTCAGGATGAAGAAAATTAAGTTGTGTAAGTCTGCACATTTCTCTGTGATCCCAGTTTCCAGGCCCTAGAGCTGTCTGGGAGCTGCTAGGTCACCTAGGTCTGGATTCAGATGGGAGACGTAAAAAGCCGCAGGAACTCTGGGAAATAGGTGCCAGTGTGTCCCCAAAGCTCAAATTCTCTAGTCCATAAGTTGGAAAGCAGAAAGTAAGCTGTGAATCAAAGCTCCAAGGAAATTGTTTATAGCAATGGTGTCAATGAACCAGAACTGAAAGCAGGATGAGGCTCCCAGGCCACCTTCAACTCTCAGGAGCTGCGCTGTGGCATATGGTGTGTAGGTCGTGCACTGTACAATGTGCTCAGCAGAGAGGGCAGCTCTCCTTCAGCTCTCCCAGACCAACCAGGGGCTCTTTGCAGAGCTGCATTTGCCTCATGGAAGGGGGAACTTGTTATGCACTGGCCTTGCTGTTAGCCCTAGGGTTCATCTGCTTAGAGAGGCACCTTTTTTCAAATTCACACAGAAGCACCATGTATGCCTACTCTGATTAGGAGAAAAACAAAATTACAAACTGATTGACTTTTAAAAGTGTTTTTTTTAATTAAAAAAATTGCTTTTAAGGTGTGTTTTAGAATTATTATAAATTCAGTGCTATCTCTAATACCTTTCAGATTTGACACTATAGTGATAATAGCTCATATTTATGTGAACACTCTAGATGCCTGGTGCTGCACCGGGGTCCTGAATCTATTATTTATGATGCTTCCTCCCCTGCCTGCCTTTGCCGTGTTTCACTATGGGGAGAGTACTCCTCCTACTTCACTGACTTTGGCCTTGGCTCTGTGATGTTTTGGCCCATAGAATGTGGGCAGAAGTAACAATGTTCTGGTTACCAGCTGAGTCTGTAAGAGCCATAGTCCTCTTGCAGTTCTACATTCTGCCATGAGAGAAAAGCATGCCCCCAAGCAACTGTCGCCCTTTGACCTGAAATCAAGACACGTAGAGCAGGCCTGAACTAGACCCAAGCCTAGAGGCCAGAAAAGCTCGGGCAAGAGCAGCTGGGTACATCTAAACTACAGTGAATGGAAACAGGAACACAACATGAATGTTCATTATTTCAAGTCACGGAGAAGGGGGGATTGTTTGTTATGTGGCATCACTGTAATAGCAGACACCTACAATGTGCTTTTTTTTTCTTTTCAAACAAATTGTCACAACCACTCTTTGAAGTATGTACAGTATTTCCATTTTACATAAAGGAAAACCAAGCCTCTGAGAGGTTAGAAAACTTGTTTAAATTAATAACTGGTATATCCAGTATTAACATCTAGGTCTGCCTGATTCCAAAACCTGTTCTCTTTCTACCTCCCTTATGATGTTGTATCCAGAATGTTGATACTATGGCACCCACAGAGATCCTTAACTAGCAAAAATGATGCTAGTGCAGCCAATAACTTTGCATTCTACTTACTAAAGCTGGGCAAAGAATTGTTTTGCAAGACGGCATCCAGAATGTCTCTCGGCTCAACTGTCAGTTCCACAAAACATTCTACTAAACATAAATCATCCTTCCCTTTCTCCTATATGCACTCCACACTTCTGTTATTCAAAGTTTTGAGGTTTTAAAGAGGATTCTATTTCTCCAGGCTGAGATTACCTATGGCTGCAGCAGAGTTTGACTTGCATCTTGTTTGTTGTCAATACAATAAGCCAGAAACAGATGCAGATCATTGAACTGAAGAATGACTTTTCTCTCTTGATGGCACTTTGAGCAGAAAAAACACCTTTGTCTGATGTATTAAGGGAAAAAAAAGCAATGTGCAGAACAATGTGTATTGTACATTACTATATGTATATTTAAAAAGCATATATATGTGTGTATATATGAATGTTTATATCTACATAGATGTCTCTGGAAGAACACTCTGGAAATATAATGGCAGCTTCCTCTGGTTTGGGAACATGGTGGCTGATGGGGAGTGAGGGTGGGAGAGAGAATGATTTTTCACTGAGTAGTTCTTTAACGTTTTTAAAGTTGATGTGCACATTTATATTATTGCCAAAATAATGAATACATTTTTTTTAAAGACAGAAAGTACATCTTCTCTGGTCTACCCCTCTTCACTTTAGTTAAGCTGTGTCTATTGTGTCACAGACACACTGACTTTTTGAAGGGACTCGAGAGGAGGCGCTAGCCCGAGAGGAAGAGGCTCTTTCTGGCGTGTTCTCCTCCTCTTATAGTTGAGCTGCGTATAAACATCTTCAGTCGCCATGGACAACAGAGACAACACGAACTGGAGCCCACTGGCTTCCACAAGTGAAAGCGATTTTCTTCATTCATGGCTCAAAGGCCGTAGAGTAAAAAACAAGAATTGATCAGCTGTTTTTTTGTTTTGTTTTGTTTTTAAAGACCAAACACGTCATCTTATCTTGTTCTGAGTGAGACAGCTACACAATGAACATCCCAAAAGTTGAAGACCTTGGATTTCCACCTGCAAGCCAAGGATGTTTTTCCGTTAAATTCTAATCATATCATTAGAGGTTATTAATTGTTTGAACAAGCAGACATCTATGTCCATTCATTTTTTTTTAAGACGGGGTAAATAAATCAACTTTCAAATCATGTCCTTCTGCAAATACCAGCTGCACAGGAAAAGGAAGGCCACCTGTTAGCAGCCTCTCACTGAAGGGCTAGGCTGAGGCTATCGGCGTGCCTGCCCAGAGCAGAGTCGTCTGTTAATGAGTCCTACAGCTCACAGGAAAGAACCTCAGTGGAAAGCAAGAAGGCAGAACAATTGTGTGAACTTAGCTCCCTGTCTTACTCTCCAAACATCTGGCCACTGTATGTATCATTTCTTTGATTCAAACTTGCTCTGTGGTTATCGATAGGGAAAATCTCCACCTGGGCGCTGGAAGGGACTGCTTCTTCATCAGAGAATATTCAACACAGACTCACTTTTAATAGAACCATGTTTCTGAAATTGTCCAGCCATGCTCTGCCAACTCTTTATGGGGAGAATAAGACAAAAGCTGGAAGCAAAGAGAGTTAGCAAGGAAAGCCCATACGATTAGGGCTGAAGAAGAAAGAAAGCATGCAGGACGCCATCTTAGTGTTGACTAATGCTGGGGAAAACCTCCGCTGTTTAATATAATGCATTTATAAACACAGATGTCAGGGACGGCAAGTTTATTTTTGTAGTTCCGCATCTTACCATTTCCCCAGTTGATTCTGTTTCTTATCTTCTGCTGCGTCAGAACAGCCAAACAGGATTCAAGTGATGCATTTGGATGGCTCGCTTCCCTGAATTGTGTCTATATCCATTAGCAGGGCAGACACTTACTTCCACCTGTAGACATGACAGTTTTGTCATCTTCACAACTGTTCCCATTGTCCTGATCCTTATTTCATTTTACTGGGCTACCTTGAATAACAACCTCCTGGGCTTATTTTACTGGCAGTTAAAAATCAGTTTTTGTAGTAATTTTGGCTGGAAGTCAGCTATTAAGTTTATGTGCTTGTCAAATTTTAACTGTATGCCTAATTTAAAAGTACTTAGAGCCACTTAAATTTGGTCGAGTGCCAATGTTAAGATGCAGTCAAATCTCAAGGACTGCACACTGCATGCTTAGTTTGCAGCGGACTTCTTTCCCTTCTCTTTCCACCTCTCTTGTTAGCACCTGCACCAGGAAATGGGTGGGTGGGTAGGTGGGTGGGGTGCAGAGAGTGAAGGAAAATGAACGTGACGCTGAGCCAGCACCACCAAAGTCCTGCCCTTGCGCTCTGAAAACGAAATTGATGGCACAACTGTAGATTGGGAGAGACTAAACTGGCAGCCGCATACATGACAGAGGTGAGAGTTTGGTTAACTGCAAGCACAGTACCTTAAAATAACACAAAATTCATATTAGACTTCTACTAACATGCACTGTTCTAAATGTTTCATAAATATTAACTCTTTTCATTCTCACAGCAACTTTATGAGGTAAATATTATCATTATACCCAATTATCAGATGGAAAATTAAGACATAAAGAGAATAACTTGCATACAGTTTTGCTAGAAAGTTCCAGGGTCAGAATTCAAATTGAGGCATTCTGGCTCCAGAATCCATGCTCTGAAGGTTGGACCGTCTTCTGAGCCAGCAACAGGTGAAGCCGCTACAAAACAAGTACAGAGTATGTTCCTGTTTGATGTTATCGCTGGTTGAAGGTCATTGCAAAAAATTTCATAAAGCTCAAATCTCTATGAAAAGAAAAATAGATGTCCAAAGCCAGCTCAATTGTTTCAAATAATAGCAACCAAAATAAAATTAGAGGACCTTAAAAATAATTAATATTATCCTTAATACCAACTAGAAATATAAGGGTAAAATTTCAAGCCAAATTAACTTTTCCAGATCTTCAACTTCTCATCTGCCCAGTGCTTGGTAAAAGCTAGATAATTTCCTAATCCTTTCACATTTTAAGATTCTTATATTCTGCCAAATGGTCTTTCGGGTCAGTCATGAGTCCCTTTATTCAGCCGTACATAGAATTGTGTTTTTCCAGCATTAGTTTTTTAAAAGTCACCTTGCGCGCTTTGTGGGGAACAGTCTGATAAGAAATGAGAGCCAGGCATAGGGATACATACAGCTGTGTTCAGGGACACGTAAAATGTATGCATACAGCTGTAATGCAAGCTTGTGCAGTGCCAGAGCTGTGGAAATTCTTGGGCAGTATCAGTTAGTGTTCTCATTTGCAGATAACGTTATCACTCTACCTGCTTTATGTAAGAAGTGCTTTGTTAAGGGAATATTAAACACTCCTAGAATGTTTGGAAGAGCTAGAATAATAATCTCTGGGCTGGTACTCTAGGAACAATGCTTAACACTACCCCAGAGAACTGACCTGGTAAGGGTGATGCCTCCCACCGACCCTGGGACCAACCAGATGGCTCCCACCACCTGCACCAGCACAACGGATGTTCCATCATACTTTGCTTATTTCCTTAACTCACTTCCAAATGAGAATCTCTCATGGACGCAACAGGATTGAAAGAAACTGAAGGGCAGTGGGGGAGGGGGTGGGAAAAATAAAGTTTTTTTGTATCCTATTTAGGAATAGGCAGGATTCACGAGACACGGTCAAATAGTGATGGAAAAGATCAAGATGTAGAAAGAGTGTTCAAGAGGTTTCAGGCAGCTACAAATAACCAATGTCTGCTGCAGATAACATATATTTTTTACTCAGCACTGAGCAGGCTCTCCTTTAGGAGTAGCGAGTCAACGTTTGTTTAGGATATCCACGACAGAAATTTAACCCCTGTTGACCTTTCATTACATATTTATTATGTTTTAGCTGTGGTGATTGGTGTGTTACATGTTGGGGACTTATTGTTTTATGACACCACATTTTTTCCTCCTTTTTTTCCCTGGTAAAACAGTACTTAAATTTTATTCTGGGTAACTTTCCCATTCCCAATCTTAGAACTTGTTTGAGTGGAATTGACCCCTGCTTATCTCCAAGGATGAGGTCATGGCTTACCCCATTTAGCAGATTCCACTCCCTGGTCACAGTATTATAGTCAGAGAAGGGCATCTTCAGACCCAGAACTTCCATTTGAATGTTGGACTAGGATATGGGAGGATGTGGTCTGGGTTTCTTGGCTGCCATCTTGACATCACCTGGAGCCTCAAACAAGGACAAAAAAGAAGGCTGAGAAAGCCGAAGTCCTTGTAACAGCATTTGAGGCCCTGGATCAAACTTGTCCTGTAATTGGAATACTCCCTGGATTTTTGAATCATGCAAATGAACAACTTCTCATTTATCCTTAATCCACATTTTTGAACCATGCTTGCCGTGACTTATTTCCAAAGTTGTCTTAATTTCCTACACATACATTAACTCTTTTAATCCTCAGAAATATTTCATTATGTTAATAGTATTATCACATTTCACAGATGAGGACAGTAATACTCAAAAAGATTAGAAACTCGCTTGTCACATCCCTTATCCATATGATTTTAAAGCACAGGTCCTTAACTCCTATGTTATATAGGGACATTGGACAGCATCAAAAGGGTAACAGCGCTGTGGTTTGAGGTTTAAAAAGCAGGCCATATAGACGGAGGGTAAGTAGCCTCTGGAAGGCAGGAATATACGTTGCATTATTGTTTATTCCTTACAGCGTCCAGCCTCATTCTGTGCACAGGCTGACTTTCAGTATGCACTTCTTGCTTACTGACTGAAGTGGCTAAGGAGGGAACTGAATGTCTCCAGTCTGTGAAGAAAGGAAAACTAGTTTAGCAATGTCCCCCTGAAAGACAAGAATGGTGAGGCTCATGTACCTTGGCTGGAGAACAAGCGTTCGTGTGGGGTTGCCTATATTGCAGGCAGATAAACAAGGACCCAACATTAAACACAACCTTCTACTCTCAAGGGGTGTGAGACAGTGCTGTGCCACACTGCAGACTCATTTTCTGGAAATACTAAAGAAAGAAGAACGTGATGCTTTTCCTAGCATATTTGAGGCTTTCTTGGTCTTAGAAGCATCTGAATTCTTTTATTGCCTGTGTCATTCTCTCAGCCTGACATGCCCCTCCCACTCCTTGTTTGTCTGGCAAACCCATCCATCCTTCAACAGTTAACTTGAATGCCACCTCCTCTGGGAAGCCCTCACTGAACTTTTGACCCTGGTTTGATTCCTGCTCTCTCTCTCTTTCCAGAACACCTCAGGTACATCTACATTCACATATTGTTTTGACAATCTGTCCAAATTTTCTGTATAGAAGTCAAGAAGCATGTCTTATTCCTCTTTGTATTCCCTGCCCCTAGCGTAATGCCTGGAACTCAGCAGGCGATCTTGCAAATCCTGCAAAGAAAACCCTTCCTCAATCTCTAGAACCAATCATTGATTCAATTCCTATTCGTCCTTTCGGATTCAGCTCAGAAATCACCCTTTTGGGAAGTGACCCCTCAAAGCTAGTATGATGCCTCTCCTATGTAGTCTCCAAATCATCCTATGCATATGGAATGATTAAGAGAGTACACACCAATGTCTAACTTGGGCTTGAATCCCAGCCTGCCACTTCCAAGCAGGGTTTTTTTTTTTTTTTTTTTTTTTTTTTTTGATGGAGTTTTGCTCTTTCATACAGGATGGAGTGCAATGGTGTGATCTCGGCTCACTGCAACCTCCGCTCCTCCACTCCCTGGGTTCAAGTGATTCTCCTGCCTCAGCCTCCTGAGTAGCTGGGATCATAGGACCCTGCCACTATGCCCGGCTATTTTTTGTATTTTTAGTAGAGATGGGGTTTCCCCATTTAGGCCAGGCTGGTCTCAAACTCCTGACCTCAGGTGATCCGCCCACCTCTACCTCCCAAAGTGCTGGGATTACAGGCATGAGCCACCACTCCTGGCCTTCAGCAAGTTTTTAGTGTGTCTCAGTTTATTTATCTATAAAACAAGGATACTAATATTATCTCATTGGGTTGTTGCAAGTTTTAAGAAAGGTAGTTAATATAAAGTGCTAAGAATAGCACCTAGTAAAAATTCATAATACATTTAACTATTATACATGTTAACTATTGTTATTCAATTTTCTAAACATTTGTTAAAGCACCCATATGTCAGGCAGTGTTCTAGGAAACAGATATACAACATAAAGAGACTAACTTACATATAGTTACATAGTTATAAACTATATATAGCTTTGTAACTAAATGCCCACTTTTATAATCAAAATATTAAATAAATTAATGAATCAATGAAATGCAATCAGTATACATTATTTAAGTAATTGCATTTTTCTTTTCCTTTTTTTTTTTTTTTGAGACAGAATCTCCCTCCTGGGACCCAGGCTAGAGTGCAGTGGTGCTATCTCAGCTCACTGCAACCTCTGACTCCCGGGTTCAAGTGATTCTCCTGCCTCAGCCTCCTGAGTAGCTGGGATTACAGGCATGCGCCACCATGCCTGGCTAATTTTTGTATTTTTAGTAGAGACTGAACTTTTCAATTGTCATAAAATGCCTTGCCCTCAGTTTCTCTGCACATTGGTCAGTAACACTCTTTGCTTCACACAGATGTGGCAGATGCGGTCTAAGAAAAGTGGCAAAGTTTGCCTCTGAGCTTCAAATTAGAATTTTTTTTAAGAACAAAGTCTGATAACGTTTGAAAGCCAGATTTTTTTTTTTTTTTTTTTTTTTGAGACAGAGGACTCTCTAAATTCTAAAAGCTCTCACTTGAAAGCAGGCATGCCAGCCTCTAATTGATTCGCCCCTGCTGATGCCATGTGGCACAGAGGAAGCCTGTCCCCACTGAGCCCTGCTCAAATTTCAGGCTCATAAACGAAATAAATAAATAATTGTTGTTTCAAGCCTCTGAGTTTTGGGGTGGTTTTCACACAGCAATATGTAACTGAAGCACTGCGCTCTCTCTGCTCTTGTTCATTTCTTTTAATAGCTGAAGTGTTTACTCTGTTTGCCAGCAAAAAGGAGACAGGGAGGTCTGAGCATAAAGTTTCAAAATAAACACGAATGTGGAATGAACACAGGATATGCTACAAAAGAGGTTCCTGACACCAGGAAGAAGAAAGTCCTTCCAGGGTGGGGACTAACTTGTAAAGGATCTTCCTTTGTTTGAAACTGGAGTAAAGATGATGCTTTAGTCCAGTGGGAAGTTAGAAAGGGAAGGAGGAGAGAAGACACAGATCCTGGAGCGAAGATAGATTAGAAGGGAAAGTGAAAGCTGAGAAGAAAACACACACACACACACAGACACACACACACAGACACATACACACACACACACATTCTTTACAGGGTCCCCTGCACATGGCTGCAGTAGAACCACAAATATTAATTGAGGAGCATGTGGGGGAGACACTGTTCTAGACTCCGGGGAATCAGCAGGGAATGAAACACAAGGGTTCCTGTCATCATGGAGTCTACTTTCTAGTGAGCTCAACATGCAATGAACAATCCAAATGAATAAATCATACCGTATGTTAGACAGTGATGACTACCCTGGCGAAAAACAATGTAAAAGAGGGGAAAACACTGTGGGAGCATATGTGGTTTGCCTGTTTAGGAGGGAGGGTCTTACTGAAAAGATAATGAGTGATTAATGATCTAAGGGAGGTGAGTGGGAGAGGTGTGTGTGTGTATATCGGAAGTAGAAGGGAATGGCAAGTGCAAAGGCCAGAGACAAGCATTTGCAAGTGTTCAGGGAACGGCCAAGAGGACACAGTGGCCAGTGGGGAGTAAAGTAAGCGGGGGAACTGCAGTGAGGAATTCTCTACAGCTGTCTAATATAAGCCACTGCAAAACCTAATGGCTTAAAACAATAATTACCTCTTTGTTAATAAGGTCTGCAATTTGAGCAGGGTTTGATGGGGATGGCTTCTCTCTGTTCCATGTGACATCATCTGGAGTGAATCAGTGAGGGGCTGGGGCATCCACTTCTGAGATGGATCTACCTGTCAGCTGAGGGCTCCGCAGGGCTACCAGCTGGGGACCTCAGTTCCTCTCCACGTGCGCTGCTCTCCAGGTTGCTAGACTGCCTCACCTATGGTGGCTGGGTTCAAAAAGCTGTGTCCCAAAAGGTAGAAGATGGAAAATGCCGTAACCTATTGATCAGGTAGTCATAGAGAGCAGATTCAAAGGTGGGAGAAAAAGACCACTGGCCTCTCAAGGGGAAGAGTGTCAAGGAACTTGAGGACCATGTTTTACAACTGCCACATGAAGAAATAAACAAGTGATGTTCAAGAGGACAGCCTGATCATCCAGGGCTTTAGAGATCATTGTAATGGATTTGGCTTACTTTCCAGGAGAAATGAGGAGTCATTAGAGAATTTTAATGAGTATGACCCAAGTTGACTAATGTTTAGCAGGATCACTCTGGCTGCTAAATTAAGAATAGACCGGCCAGGTGTGGTGGCTCACGCCTGTAATCTCAGCACTTTGGGAGGCCGAGGTGGGAGAATCATGAGGTCAGGAGTTCGAGACCAGCCTGGCCAACATGGTAAAACCCCACCTCTACTAAAGATACAAAAAAATTAGCCAGGTGTAGTGGCATGTGCCTGTAATCTCATCTACTTGAGAGGCTGAGGCAGGAGAATCACTTGAACTCGGGAGGTGGAGGTTGCAGTGAGATGAGATTGTGCCATTGCACTCTAGCCTAGCTGATAGGATGAGACTCGGTCTCAAAAAAAGAAAAAAAAAAGAATAGAGTGTTAGAGGACAAGGGCAACCTGTGTGCAAATGGTCAGACAAGAAATAACGGTAGCTTGTTCCATGGTAATAGCAGCACAAAAGATAGGAGGTGGTCAGGTCTGCACATATTTTGAAGGAAGAGACCAGAATTTCTTGATGGGTTCTCTCATATGTAATATAAGAGGAAAAGAGAAATTGAGGAAGATGCCAAGGATTTGTACAGAGCACTTAGAAGAAAGGAGTTGCCATTAGTTGATGTGGAAAATGCCAAGGAGAAGCAAATTTGGTGGTTAAGAGCAAGAACTTGCTTTTTTTTTTTCTTGAGATGGAGTCTCTCTCTGTCACCCCAGCTGGAGTGCTGGTGGTATGATCTTGGCTCACTGCAACCTCTGCCTCCCAGGTTCAAGTGATTCCCCTGCCTCAGCAGGAATAGGTGGGACTACAGGTGCACGCCACCACACCTAGCTAATTTTTCTATTTGTAGTACAGATGGGGTTTCATCATGTTGGCCAGGATGATCTCGATCTCCTGACCTTGTGATCCACCTGCCTTGGCCTCCCAAAGTGGTGGGATTATAGGCGTGAGCCACTGCGTCCAGTCAGGAATTTGTTTTTTGACATGTTAAGTTAGCCCTCCAGCTGCAGATGTTGAGTAGTAGATGGATCTATGAGCCTGGAGTTCAGGGGAGAAGCCAGAGATGAAGATATAAATGTGGACAGTATAAGCATAGACATGGAATTTAAAACCACGAGATTGGAGGAGAAGACCAGGAAAGGGAGTGTCGATAGAAAAGAGAACAGATTGAAGGACTGAGCCATAGCATCCTCCAGTGTGAAGAGATCTTGGTTAGGGGGAAGAGAAGGACCAGCAAAGGAAGCTAAGACAGAGCAGCAAATGAGGTAAGAGTAAATCTAGGAGAAAATAGTGTCCTTCCAGCTGGATGAAGGGAGTGGCTCAAGAAGAAAGCAGTCACCTTGCTCACTACTGCTCATAGGGCAACTACCATGAGAGCTGAGAACTGACAACTGAACTTGGAAAAGGAAAGTTCATTGAAGACCTTGACAGGAGTAGTTTCAGAGTTGCAAAGCTTCATTGAGTGGGTTCTAGAGAGTTTGGAGGGGTGAGGGGATTGGAGACAGTGAGTACAGACAAGTTTTTGTCCTCCTCCTTGAGGAGTTTTCTGATGAAGGGAATAATACCATGAGGTTGTGGCTGGAGGGAGAAGTGGAATCAAGAGAGACTTTAGGTGGGAGAAATAACAATACTCATAAGCTGAGGGATGAAGCCAGTAGAGAAAAAAATAATAATGCAGGAGAGAAGAGAGAACTGCTGTAGAATGACCTTGAGTTAGTGAGAGGAAATGGAATCTAGAGCATAACTGGAGGGGTTGGCCTTAGCTGGGAGCACGGACTGTTCATTCACAGCAATTGGAGAGCGGAAGGTACATGAGCACCGATGCTAGAAGACTGGTAGGTGTGGTGGTGCAAATTCCCTTCTAGTTGCTTCTATTCCCTCAGTGAAATAGAAATTAAGGCCATCAGATGAGAGTGAATGTAGAGAAGTAGGTTTGAGGAGAGAGTGGACCGTAAAACTGCAATCATGAATTTTCAATGAAACCATCCAACGTAATTCTGGCTTTCTCCAGCTACATTCAGCTGCACAGGTGCAGGCACAGAATAGGCAGAGAAGAGGCTCTAACTAGAGTTGGATTTTGTTAAGTTAGCATAGTGATATGAGAGAAAGAAGCAAACACTTGAGTGTCTATGCAAGGAAATCATTGTAATCATTAATCGTGGAATTTAAGCTGGGTTAGGAGGGAAGTAAGAACATGAGAGAGATTAAAGATAGCACAGATGGGATAGAATCAAAGCATTTTTGATCCTGGTGGGTTGAAGGATTCAGAGGGATTAGTACTAGAGAGAAAGAGCTAGAAAGACAGGAGGTGGCAGTAGGAGAGTAGAAGACTTGAATTGACATGGTGGAGGATTTCAGTTATTGGGAGCAAGGTTTAGGGTGTGATCATGAGAATGAACAGATAAAGTAGTTGGAGCATCATATCACAAGAGGAGAAGGGATCAAGAAACTGAGAATCCAAGGCAACAGGAAAGATTATCTCCCTGAATACTGAACCCATGAATTCTTACACCAGCAGTAGTACTCGAGAGAGTGACTGTGAACCAGGCTGCAAAATCCTCAAGGAATGAAGGACGTAACCTTAGGTTTGATGCATGAACTTGATAAGAAGGGGTAGTGAGTGATGTTATTTAATGACATATGCTTTAAAACTGGGCGGGTATGAGAGTTGGTGATCAGGAAAAGCAGAGAATGGTCTAGAAGCAGCACCAGGGGGCAACATGGACACTGTGGATAGTCAGGAGAAAGGTCAAGCATGGTACCCCAGTCCTCCCACGTTGTGGGTGATGTGAAGAAAATCCAGGTTCATCTGTAGGCCCCAGCTGAAGAATGGAGAAGGTTTGAGACTGGCAGGGAGGGCGGAGGCGTGGGTCAGCAGGAAGAGGCTGGAGAGTGCAGGAACTTCTCAGCTGGAATCAGTGGCAAGGCATGGCACCGTGAAAGACCAGGTGGGTACCTGTACACAGTGTCCAGTGACAGGGTGGGGCAAGGACACCACAGCAGAGGTCAGTTAGAACTGAGACAACCACGCATGAACCAAAGGCCCACCTGCAACCATAAGGAAGTGAAATTGCAGTTGGGTGCTATCTCAACAAGGAGGAGAAGAGGAGGGGGCAGCCAGCCATAAAAGGTCGCTGGAGGGATGCCTGGAGCTTTGAAACTTCTCAGAGCAGTTGATCTGGGCTGCATCTTCCTCAGCCCAGACCTAGGACCCTATTTTTTGGCTTCATTTGTTGGAACAATGTTAGAATATCAATAATTTGTTGGAATATCAATAATAGTAATTTTAAAAGATGGTTTTGATCTCTGCTGATCCTCCTCCTCCCCATCCCCCACCTCTACTCCGAAGAATAGGAAAATTGGTGGGATTTAAGTGCCAATTTTTGCAGGAACATATGACTTTTAAAAAACTCAATTAGAAAATAATTAAAATAATACGTTTGCTATAGCACACTTAGAAATTAAAAATAAATATAAAGAAGAAAATGAAAGTCAAACATTATCCCTCTATCTAGAGATAACTATGCTCAGTATTTAGGTGTGTTTCACAATTAGAAACAACAGCAGGATAAACTTCATTTTAGCTGTAACTTTGTACAAAATCATAATTGCTTATTTACTATTAATAAAGTGCTAGACTTTATTGGGTCAATTACACTTTAGATAAGTCAAAGGGCATACATATTGCCAAGCTGACGTCTGGAAATATTCCATCAGTTTACATTCCTCTCAGAGGGGTGTGATAATGCCCTTTTCTTCACGTCATCTCACTTATTATCACTGAAAAGTCCTTGCCTTGGAAGACTTCTTGAGATTTCGTCTGACCGTTGATTTGTGTTTCCATGGTGAGAATATGACTGCTTCCATTTGGCACTTAGGTGGACTGATTAACCTCCCTCAAGAAGGTTTGGGCCATCATTTGCAAGCACCAGAAGGCCTGGACCTGTAACAGACCCATAGGGAGGCAAAATAGTTTTAAGTCAAAAGTCCTGGATGAGGAGTCATTTTTCTTGTCTTTGGAGTTACTCATATCCCTGGGATCCAGGCACCTCATCTGTTTTCATTCCAGCTCTTAGTTTCCATGATCCTTTATCTTCTTATTTCAGAGAACATTCTTGTGAACTCCTCCTCAATACCTGCGGACAGGAAGGTCAATCCAAAGTCAAGTGCATTTGAAGAGAATTCTTCTGTCTCATTATCCTTTCCTTGCAAATGCATATCCTTAATAGAATTTGAGTTGTCTTTGCCTTCGTTCAGGCTGATGGAGATCTTTCAATTATACTTAGATAATATTTATTGAGCTACTCCGTGGTTCCTGGTAACATACTTGGCATAATAGTATCCCACGTCCATTATTCCTTCCTGGTAAAGTCTTTTTGTTTTCCCTTATAAACTTCTGTTCACCCACCAGCATTTCCTCCTTGGTCTCCTTGCTAGAGGATTCAAAACGTCGTGGAGGCTGTCGTCATCTTCCTGCCACTATGGCAGCATGATTCACTGGCCGACTTTAAGGCTGGTAATTTGACTGTGAGCTCACCATAAACAAGAATGCCTGATAACATGGGTGAGAGGTTTTTTTTTTTTTTGACAGCCACAGTTACATAAGACGCATTGTTTTGACCATGAGCTCACCCTTAAAACAATGGCTTGTGGCAAAAAAAAATTAAAAAAACAAAAAGACTAGGAAGAATAGGGTAACACCTGCATAAATGAGGCGATGTTTGGGAACTTTCTGGTTTACATAGCATTTTCAGGGGCTCTAAAAGTTGAGTCATGTTTTCTCTTTTGCTCAGGACTCATTTGAAACTCTTGTTAATGGAATTACAACGGGTTTAAACAGAGAGGAAAACGTTTTGGCTTTCTGGCAGATTTTTAGTTCTTTTGTGGGGATCAGGAAACAAATGTCTGAATCCTAATAATGGAAAACCAAGTGTGCTGCTTAATGCAACATTAGGATGCAGTTTGTGGGAAAATAACCTGTATTTTTATATGCTGTTTATCCACATACACATGCGTATGTGAACACGCTGACAAATGCACAGATGCATGCTCAAATAATGCCACCGTATTTTTAACAGAAACATATGGATATATACTCCTTCTCCTTTTCTGAAATGTGAATTGCATCTGCAAAAGTTGCATAATCCTGTCCTAGAGAGACGAGCTTGCATGGCGCACAGATTTTGGAGTAACTCTCTCTCCTCTCCTTGTTCAAAGCACAAGCTAGTGATTGTCATTAGCACTGAGCAGAGGCGTCTGTGCCAAAGGGTGACAGAATAGAAAAGTAATCCCCCATGTCAGCTGCTGGGTGTGATACCACAGAGATGTACATCCTTTGTGTCTGGCAGGCCTGTCTCTCTCTGCTCTGGAAAGTAGAAGCCAATGATAAATGTCAATACACTTGTGTTGCCACATGGAAGTGAGCTGTAGCTATCTGGATCACACACAGAAGCGGCAGATTCTCAAGATGTGGGTGCCAGATGGCACTTAGGGGCTGGGCACGTGGAACGGCTGCTAGGGGAGTTTTATTAGCTGAGACAAGTGGCCTGGCACTGCTGGGTGCCACCTCACCCCCTCTGGGGGCTCCCTCTGGAGTGCATTATCCAATTTTCCTTTTAGAGACCCATTAGGCATGCAGTCTTTCCCCATCCCCTTTTAATGGACTTATTGGGATGTGTTTGAAGAGGTCTTGGCTCAGGGGTGCCACCAAAATCTGCAAAAGAAAAGAGGGTGAGATGGGAGCAAACTTTGTAGAGAAGCCACTGATACAGCAAAAAAGATTTTTTTTTAAATGAGTCATGGCATTTTTTTCAAAGTGTAACCAGGCTTGAATACAAAGTGAGATGTTACCTGAGTTTAACTTCCCACTTTATTGAAAGAAAATCTTTGGGAAAGTGTTTATCAGTCTAGCAACAGTCAGCACAACAAATAGTCTCACTCTCCATTTTCTATCAATGGGGACAAAGAAATATCTTTATACTATTAAACCTATATGTTGTGTGTTTTTAGCTTTACAGTTTATAAAGCACGTTCATATACCTCATTTTTCCTTCCAACCACACTGCTGTCCTCATTTATTTCACTGATGCAGAAACAGACACTTAGAGAGGTAGTGACCCTGCTTCTAGTCACACAATCAGCAAACAGCCACACCCCCAGCCCCTGAAGAAGTCTAGCCTGAATCTGACCCTTCATCAAGTACCACTTAGATGCCTACCGTGTGCCATGTGCTTTACACTTATTTTGACCATTTCGACAAGTCAGTTGAGTAGGCATTTGCAGATGACAAAACCCAGGCTTAGAGGGGTCAAATCCCCTGATCAGTCTTGCAGTTGTTATGTGGCTAAGCTAAGATTCGAACCCATGTCTGTCTTGACCCCAAAACCTACTCCTTTCCACTCTAATAATCACAATAGGTAACAACTGATGAAATAGTTTACTGTTTTCCAGACACTGTTCTAGGTGCTTTATCTGTATTAAGTCATTTAATTTTTATAACAAGACTATGAGGTAGGTATGGTTAACATCCCATTTTACAGACAGAGAAATTGAGGCATAAAGAAATTAAATGACTTGTCAAAGACAAAACTGCTGGGGATGGGTGGAACCAGGGTTTGAATTTTCTCAGTTTACCCCCAGAAGTCACATTTCTTGATCACTACCATGTACTTCTCTAGCTATGCCAGCTTGCATACCTCAGGCCATAGGTGTAGCTTAAGAAGGCTTTTAGGGGCCAGGTATGGTGGCTCATGCCTGTAATCCCAGCATTTTGGGAGGTCAAGGTAGGAGGATCACTTGAGCCCAAGAGTTCAAGACCAGCCTGGCCAACATGATTAAACCCTGTCTCTACCAAAATATACAAAAATTTGGCCAGATGTGGTGGCACACACCTGTAGTCCCAGCTACTTCCAGCTACTTGGGAGACTGAGGCACAAGAATCACTTGAACGTAGCAGGTGGAGGTTGCAGTGAGCCAAGATCACACCACTGCACTCCAGCCTGGGCGACAGAGACCCCGTCTCAAATAAATGGATAAATAAATAAATACATACATAAATAAGCTGGGCGTGGTGGTTGCATACCTATAGTCCTAGCCACTCAGGAGGATGAGGTGGGAGGGTTACTTGAGTCCATGAGTTCCGGGCTGCAGTGAGCCTGACTGTACCCTTGCACTTTAGCCTAGGCAACACAGCAAGACCCTATCTCAAAAAGCAAAAACCAAAACCAAAAAAAAAAAAAAAAGCAACAACAAAAGAAGGCTTGTAGAAAAACCCATTTCTTTATGATTTTCAGAGCCATCCTACACTCTTTATAGAGCTGATATCAACTCCTGTATTAGTTTTAAAACTACCCAAACCTTCAGGATCAATATTGGATAAGAAATTTACTAGAGTCTTGCTACTGAAAATGTAATTGCTGACTAGCAGCCTCAGCATCTGCCTGGGAGCTTCTTAGAAATGCAGAATCTCAGCACCAGAGCTACTGAAGCAGAGTCCGCGCCATTAGCAAGATCCCCAGGTGGCTCATATATAAGTGAAAGTTTTGGAAACATTGGTCTAAGTGGGACCTAGAGGCTTTAAGGGTGTAGTTCTGAATCTCAACCACACATTGGAATCTCCAGGAAGCTTATACTGATGCCTGGATCCCACACTGAAAGATTCTGATTTACTTGCAGCCTGGACATCAGGAATTTTAATGGCTCCCTGGATGATAGTAAAGAGCAGTCAAAGTTGAGAAGCACTGACCTGGGGATACTCTGCAACCATCAGCAATTTCTCAGGGTTCACCTATGTCCCCATACCCAGACATCTGAATCTGCCTCTGGGTTTAGGTGGGTAGGAAATCCTCAAAATGCTGTTCATCTTACAGCTTATGGTAGTTATTATCATCAGGAGGCCTGTGATGGGAATAGAACTAGCATTGTTCAGACTGGACCAGCCTGGAAAGCTCTCCTTGATTTCACCATAATTTTCTTTCTTTGCTTAGGTCATACATGAAGTAAGCCCTTGCTCACCCTGAATGAAGGAGAGGAGGCTTTGGATGTGATCCTAATTACCCTGACCATGTGTGTTGGGAAACCCTACCATTCAACCATAAGGTCAAGTGTCATCAGACAGCCAGGGCCTTACAGTTTTGTGGCAAAATATTTGACAGTGAAGGAGGGACGAAGTTTGAAGTATATATCCATCGTGTCCTAGATCAACTGCATTCAACCTGCTGTGCAAGATCTTCTTATTGCCCATGAACCTAACTTTGCAGTAGAGCCATAGGTTGTAATTAAAAGGTAGCAAATAGTCGTCTAGAACAGGAAATTTGCGCATGATCTTATTTTTATGCAAGAAAGTAAGTTCCAAGATGGCAGAGACTTTGTTACACTCTCCATGGAATCCCCTGTGCCTGAAACTGTATACAACACATAGTAGGTGCTTCGTAAGCACTTGCTGAAAGAATAATGAGAGGGAGCAGTCAAATGTGATGACAATCAGTGATGCCGTTTGTTGAGTGCTCTCTGTGTGCCTGGACCTTTATAAACATTATGTTGTTTAATCTTTATGACAACCTTAAGAGACAGATTCTTGTTTGCTTATTTGCTTTTAGTTGTTCAGTGCAGTTAAATCATCCCTTGATGGTAACTTTCCAGTTAGTGCAAGAGTCTGAATTCATTCATTCAACATGTACTTATCGAGTGCTAGACACTATTGTAGGTGTTTGGAATACATCAGTGAAAGAATAGAAAAGATTCCTTGTTTCCATAAATTCAAGGAAGAGGATACAGTAATTAACATAATAAATAAGTAAATTACAGGCTATGTTAGAAGGTATTAAGTGCTGTGGCAAAAAATAAAGAAAGGTCAAGATAGGGGAATAGGAGTGCCAGGGATGGGTTGGGTGTTGGTCAGCAGTTGTAATGGTTA
This sequence comes from Aotus nancymaae, assembly GCF_030222135.1. Lineage (NCBI taxonomy): Eukaryota > Metazoa > Chordata > Mammalia > Primates > Aotidae > Aotus > Aotus nancymaae. Next base: position 50,416,054 of record NW_026988417.1, on the reverse strand, counting down.
GATATATGTGAATTTGGATAAGTTATAGTACCAGCTATTTAACCAAACACTAATTTAGGTATTCCTGTGAAGGCATTTTATAGTTAAAATCTACTACAGTTGACTTTAAGTAAATATTACTCTTGATAATGTGGGTGGACCTCATATGACCAGTTGAAAGTCTTAAGGGCCCTCAAAATGGAGGTTTCCAGAAAATAAGAAATTATGCCTCAAGAGCATAGCCTTAATTCTTGCCTGAGTTTCCAGCCTGCATGCTTGTGTTACAAATTTTGTACTTAAGACATTTAACTCCTGCCTGATCTTCCAACTTACTGGCCTGCTCGTGGATTTCGGATATGCAAACTTCCCAATTCCTTAAAACAAATCTCTAGAGAACCCTGACCAATACAGATTTTGGTACCAAGAGTGGGGTGCTGCTATAATAAATGCCTAAAAATGTGAAAGTGGCTTTGAAATTGGTAATAATAGAACTTGAAAGAATTTTGAGGTGTGTGACGGAAAAAGCCTAGATTGTCTTGCAGATATTGTTGGCAGAAATACGAATGAAGGTAATTCTGGTGAGGACTCAGAAAGAAGTAAGGAGAATTGTAGAGAAAACTTCTATTCTCTTACAGAATTATATATAAGTAATAAACAGTTGCTACTGATATTAAAGTTAAAAGTGCTTCAGTTATGTCTCAGATGGAAATGAGAAACATGTTATTGGACACTGAAGGAAAAGTGTTCCTTGTTATAAAGTGGCAGAAAACTTGATTGAGTTGTGTTCAGCTTTTGGGTGGAAAGTAGAACTTGTAAGTGAGGAACTTGGATATTTAGCTGAGGACATTCCTATGCAAAGCACGGAAGGTACATTCTGGCTTCTCCATGCTGCTTATAGTAAGCTGTGAGAGGAAAAATATAAATTGAGGAATAAATTGTTAGGAAAAAAAGAACCAGCACTTGATGATTTGAGAAATTCAATATCTATATGGAAAGAGGTTTGAACAACTATTTGGTAAGGAGATTAGGTGTGTGACTCACAGATCCAATCAACCATCTCAGCAGAAACCAGGAATAGAGATGGAGTTATCTAGGAAGGATCTGTGAAAAACCCTTGTGTCTAATGGCATAGATGACCTTGACAGCCAGGGAAGACTGATAAGAGATTTGAGAGTAGAAGAAACACTGCTGATCTTGAATGAAACAGACAGAGATGATATGAAATGAAGAAAGAATGACTTTGAGGGCAGAGTCAGGGGCCCAAAGGGCAGGACTGCCACAAAGAATCCAAAGGGTGGGACTGCCCCAGCAGGACTAGAGACAGAGCAATGAGCCAAAGAGAATTATTCTCAGGCATGGAAACCTGGTGGAATTTGTCCTGCTTAGTTGCGAATATGCCTTAGATCACCAACCCCTTTATTTCTTCCATTTTGTCCCTTTTAGAAATGGGAACGTCTATCCTATTCATGCTTCGCTATTGTGTTATGTAAGCAAGTGACTTGTTTTTTAGGTTTCACAGACTCACAGACGGAGAGAATTTTTTCCCAGGATAAACCATACATAGGGTCTCACCCACAGATGATTTAAATGATTTAACAGATGAGATTTGGAACTTTTTGAATTGACTGTATTTAGATGAGATTTAGGGCTTAGAGTTAATGCTACAAGGGGTTAAGAATTTAGGAGATGTTGGAGTTGACGAATGCATTTTTTTTTACATGAGATAGAGATGAATTTTGGGAAGCCAGAGGGAAGACTTAATGTTCACCCCCAAATTCATCTTGACCCAGAACCTCAGAATTTAACCTTATTTGTAAATAAAGTCTGCAGATGTAATGATTTAATTTAAAGTCATAATGGATTGAGACTCCAAGCCAATGAATGATGTCCTTCTAAGAAGAGAAAACCGATACACAGGGAGAATGCCACATGAAGAAAGAGGCAGAGATTGAAGTGATGTATCTACAAGCCAAGGAATACCAAGGATTGACAGCAACCACCCAAATCTAGGAAGAGTCAAGGAAGGAGGGTCCCTTGGAGCCTTCAGGGAGAGCATGGTTTTGCTTACCTCTTGGTTTTGAATTTATAGTCCTTAGAACTGTGATGGAGAAAATGTCTGTTGTTTTAATCCACCAAGTTCATGATACTTTGTTTCAGTACCTCTAGGAAACTAATTCAGCTGTTTAGGTTGAGCAGGAGAGATTTGAATAAAGATTTCAAAGAGGTGGGGAAATTGGCCAAGTGGGTATCAGTGGGGGAGGATTCTAGGCAGAGAAAACAGAGCAAAGACTCTGCAGTGGGATTCATTGTCTGCCACCAGAATCTGTGCCTTTAATCACTTCACAAGTGGAAAAAGCTGGGATTTACTGATCTGTGACTACATGATGTTTTAGTCCATTCTTGCACTGCTGTAAAGAAACACCTGAGACTGGGTAATTTATAAAGAAAAGACGTTTAATTGGTTCACATTTCTGCAGGCTGTATAGGAAGCCTGGTGACTTCTGCTTCTGGAGAGACCTCAGGAAATTTACAATTATGGTGGAAGGTGAAGGGGAAGCAGGCATGTCTTACATGCCTGGAGCAGGAGCAAGAGAAAGGGAGGAGGTTCCACACACTTTCAACAACCAGATCTCACAAGAATTCACTATAATGATGACAGCACCAAGGGGGATGGTGTTAAATCGTAAGAGGTCGTCCCCATGATCCAATCACCTTCCATCATGCCCCACCTCCAGCATTGGGAATTACAATTTGATATGAGATTTGGGCAGGGACACAGATCCAAATCACATCACATGGGAAGCACTAGGCTTAGTAAAAATTGATGATCCGTGGTGTGTGTGTGTGTGTGTGTGTGTGTGTGTGTGTGTGTGTGTGAGAGAGAGAGAGAGAGAGAGAGAGAAAGAAAGAGACGGGAAAGGGAGGGAGAGAAAGAGAGAGAAGACAAACATAGTACCTGTCTTCCTCTGTCCATTTCCTTTCAGCCCTAAATCATGTGGTCTAGTCCAGGCTTTTCCTTTAAGCAGGAGCACCCTAGAAATCCTTAAGCCTCAAAGAAATATGATGAGATGCCAAGGTCCTCGAGTTTCCTTGCAACACCCAAAACTCTGCCTCAGGAATTGGGTCTTTATGTAATGCAACACTTGAGAATCAACTCTGAATCTAGTTCTCAAGGGCTGTTTTTAAGAGTGTGCCAGGCAGTAAGTCTCATTTACTGAGCACTCACCAGGCATGCAGACCACATTCCCTTAGCTGGGGAATGTGAGCTAAGGGAAGAGAAGGTGGCTTCAGGCACTGGATTTCACTGTCCGTAATGTACCAGTAACAGACACAGTGATGTCTGAATATATCCAAAAGCCCTACAGATTTCTCAATTAAAATTCCAGAAGCCCCTAGGGATACTAGGCCAGCATATTGTTTCCATGTGAAGTAGAATCGCCTGCAAGCCCAAGCCTATGAGTTCTGTATAACTGATGCTTTTGTTGCTGTAATTAATAATTCATGAACAAAGTGGAGAGGGGAGGTAGAGTGAGATGGTTAAGTATTCTGATGCTGAATTTTATGTATTAACTTGATTGGGCCACAGGTGGCTCTGATATTTGGTCAGACATTATTCTGGGTGTTTCTGTGAGGCAGTTTTTGGATAAGATTAACACTTAAATCAGTGGATAGAATAAAGCAGATTGCTTTCCCTCATGAGGGTGGATCTCATTTGATAGCTAAAGACATGAAGAGAACAAAAAGGCTGACCCTCCTCCAAGTAAGAGAGAATTCTTCCTGCTTAACTGCCTTCAAACTGGGATAGCAACTTCTTTTCCTACCTTCAGACTCAAACTGAAACATCAGCTCTTCCTGGGCCTTGGGCCGGCTGGCCTTCAAACTAGAACTAACTCATCAGCTCTCCTGGGTCTCCAGCTTGCTGACTTACGCTCTTTCCTTGAGACTTTCTCTCTTCCATAATCATTAGAGCAAATTCCTTATAATAAATCTCTCAGCCAGGATTGGAGGCTCATGCCTGTAATCCCAGCACTTTGGGAGGCCAAGATGGGTGGATCACTTGAGGTCAGGAGTTCAAAACCAGCCTGGCCAACATGGTGAAACCCCTTCTCTACTAAAAATACAAAATTAGCCAGGCATGGTGGTGGAGGCCTGTAGTCCCAGCTGGGAAGTTGAGGCATGAGAATCATTTGAACCCAGGAGTCAGAGGTTGTAGTAACCTGAGATCATGCCACTGCACTTCAACCTGGAGGACAGAGCAAGACTCTGTTTTTAAATAAATAAATAAACAAACAAAAAATAAGTCTGTCAGATAGGTAGGTAGGTAGACAAATATATATCCTATTGGTTCTGTTTCTCTGGAGAACCCTGACTAAAACAAGCATGTTTTCTTTAATTGTGGTTAAACTTGGGTTCAAATTTTATCTTCACCACTTATTCAGTCATAGAAACTTGTGCAAGGTGTTAACCTCTCTAAACCTCAGGTCTCGCAACTGTAAAACGAGGGCATTGATGGCACCAACTTCACAGGAATGGAGGTGACTATGAGACAATCCCTGTAAAACACTGTACTTGGCTCAAATCAGGTGTTCAATAAATGCTTAAAATTTTCATTAGGACTAATGTGGTCTGTTGCAAATAGTTTGGGAGCTCTGAGTCTCAATTCTGGCTCTTCTATGAACCAGCTTTGTCACCTCAGGTATATTATTTGTCTAGGCTTCAGTTTCTTCTGTGTATTGCCTGTAAAACGGCAATAACTCAGAGCAGCACTACTCAGTGTGATCCATAGTCTGCTGCCCATCTGTGGCCTGATATTGGTCAATGATGAGGAATCTAGAGAAATAGACTGCATGCATTAAAAAACTTCTGTAGCAATTTGACAGCATAATTATATGTCTTTTGAATCTACTAATAAAACGGTTGAATTTGTATTTCGAATATCTCTTTTTTCATTATTCTAGTAATTCATTTTTATTATATTTTCTAAGGTATCAGTACATAATAGACTGGGGGAGGGAGGGACCAAAAAAACTGCTTCTTGATCCCAGATAGTTTGAGAACTCTTTAGTTCTTCTGATTGACCAGTGCTTCTCTTGTGTCAATAGGCAAAGGAATCACCTGGCAACCCTATTAGATTAATATGCAGATTCTGATCCAGCATGTCTGGGAGCCCCTGAGAGTTTGCATTTGCAGCAAGCTCCTAGGTATGCTGATGTTGCTGGCCTGTAGGCCACCTTGAGTGGCAGGGCCCTAGATAACTTCCACGAACACATATTGATGAATTTCTCCCAAAGTGGAATTACTGGGCAAGAGGAAATTAAAGTGACCTTTGAGGACTTCTAGACCTATCATTTCTTTGGGGCTTTTTATATACTTTGTTCAATTTGATTTTTAAAGCTTTAGCGTGGTCCTCTAAGGGATAGTCACCATGTTGTTTTCCACTTTTATTGAGGCTAGATAACTTTACTGGGATTACTAAGTCTTCTGCATCATGATTTTATGAATGCATGTTTATGTACTGAGATTCAGGCCAATGGTTTTTTTAGAAACACAAATTCTCTAGATCACATGAGCCATCACTGCAGTCAGGCATCTGTCCTTTGGGAGGCAGGGGTCGCGTTTAGCCATCAAAGAGGACTTGCGCTAGACTCTCAACACAGTTAGACGACTTGACCTTAAAGAGAAGGATGTAAGAACCCAGAGGGAAGTATAGATGAGAAGTGACCAACAAAATGCCTTACAGCGTAGAATACTGGGCATAGGAGTGGAAGGGGTTGGCCCTCCTTGCAGGTTCCAGTTATGAAATTGGCAATATAATAGACCATGACCTAGCTTGAAGAAGCAAGAGACAGGAATAGCGCCATTGCAGCTTGAGCAGCGGAAGAGAGGTTGCCTGACAGGAGCTCCAGCCACAGCATCTGGCCACTGCCAGGGTCAGAGCAGGCGGAGTTGGGTGTGGGAAAGGGTAAATACCCTGGTCCCTCTCTGACCTTCCAGTATTCATACTGGTGCTTCCCGTTGACTGAACCCACTGGCAGCCAGATGGCAAGGAATTCTGGTTTTACCATCTATGGAAGTCACCCTCCTGGGGCACAGAAGCCAGGAAATGATGGAGAACAGATTCAGAGAGACACCCACAGAGTAACTAGCCCAGAACCCACATTTTCCTGCCTCACCCCTCTCCCGCCCCTCAATCTCAGACTTCCCATAACATTTTGTACACACATTCACATTTGAAACCACCACCAGGCATTTACATACCACATTGTGTTGGGACCAAATAATACAGGACATACTGTACAATAGAGGAAGGAGTTTGTTGGGGCCGAGTTGGTTTAATCTAAGATGCCTTTCTGCAGAGTGGCTTTGAGGTGAGCTCACAAGGAGCTGAGAGACAGGGATTGGGGGAAAAGAGAAAGTTTCTTGACAGGGAGAGAGTGATATGAGTAGCTTTGTAGGTGGGAAGAGGGATGGTAGGAGCTAAATGCAAGCAAGTCTCAGACCTGAGTTGAACAAAATAGAGAGAGCAATGGCTCTTGAAATGGGCATGATGGAGACACAGAAGGTTAATAATGATAGCAATAGCTCTTCACTGGGTAAATTAGGGCCAAAGCCATAATGAATTACACCTTCAATAGTAAGTTTTTACATACACCCTGTCTTTTGGCTAGCGTGGGAGACTGTGTTATTGTGCACAAATGTTTTCTGTCATTCCCCATGGAACTTTTTTTTTTTTGTCATGCTTTGTCACTCAACCTGGAGTGCGGTGGCACAACCTCAGCTCATTGCAACCTCCACCTCCCTGGTTCAAGCGATTCTCCTGCCTCAGCCTCCCAAGTAGCTGGGACTACAGGCACTGTGCCACCACACTCAGCTGATTTTTGCATTTTTTTTTTTTTAATGGAGATGGGGTTTCACCATGTTGGTCTTAATCTCTTGACCTAGTAATCCACCTGCCTCGGCCTCCCAAAATGCTGTGATTACAGGCCTGAGCCACCACACCTAGCTAGAAATTCTTTTTATTAGCTCCTTCCTACCAGACAACTTTCTGATTATCTTTGTTCATCTGACATCAACCTTGGCTATATGACTTGCCTTGGCCAATAAAATGTAAGTCATATTTGCCACGTTTCCAGGAAGAAGCCTTAAGAACCATTGCATGATTCCTCCATTGATCTTTTCCTTCTGGATGGAGGCAATAAAATGTGAGTAAAAGTCATGTCTGCCATGTTTCCAAGCAGAAGCTTTAAAATTCATTGCATGATTCCTCTGTTGTTCTTTTCCTTCTAGACAGAGGCTATCCTTTCTGCCTGGATCTTAGGGTGAGGAGGACCTGAACAGATCAGTAGCCAGTAATCCATAGTGGACGCATAATGAGAACAAGAAATAAACCTCTGATATCACCAGCTGTTGGTATGTGGGGTCATTTGTGAATGAAATAATCTATTTATCCTGACTGGTAAACCAAGGATACTCATTTCTTCCCTGTTGCTGAATTCAGAATATTCTTTTTAGTTTTTATGTATTTGACTTTCCTTTCACATTTAATACTGGATTAGTCCTTCCTTCGTGAGATATTTTCCTTAGTAGCTCCTCCTGGTTTTCCCTCTGCTCTGTGCCTCTTGCTTCTTCTTGTGTCTTCTGTGGGTGCTATACCACTGTTCCTCGCTTCAGTGTGGGTGTTCACAACGTTCTGTCCTTGGACCATCTTACCTAACACATGTGCTCTGGGCAATTGCATTCATGCTACTGGCTTCATCAGTTAATGAAGTGAGTCCTATAGAGATTGGGAGCACCTTTCTTAGGAGCACCTCTTTCTTATAGTTCTAATACCAGAGCCAGGGGTAGTATCAGATCATGTCTACGGGAAACAGTGAGAGCAAGCTCAAGGGCATTTGAAGGGGATATCAAAAGAAAGAACTGAGCTGAGCTGTGAACCAAGTTAGAGTGGAGGATTGAGAAAGCTGAGATTGAGTGAGCCTGCCCTTGATACATCTCCTTAGCATGTCAGATGCAATGCTGGACCCCAGCTCTTCTTAGTCGTGAACAACTTCTGGAACGTTGGTATTGTCAGAACTTGGAGAAGGAAGTAATAAGAAGGAAAACTGTAACTGCTTAAAACATACGTTTTGATGAGAGAAGCTGAATTCTGCAGTGGCTGGGAAGGTGGGCCCATCGTGTGGTCTGTAGGTGAGGGCAGTACAAGCATCCCTGGAGTAGGAAGTTGACATCTCCACTTGCCTATGTTCTGCTGGTAATAAGTAGGGAAAGGTCGATGGTACATGCTTGGATGCTCCACAGATATGGAAGGCTTTGATTAGAACTGCAAATTCAACATGCCCTAATCAGGCTTCATTTCTCCTCTCCAACCCCAATCCATTCTTCCTTCTTCATTCTGGCTTTCAAGAGGTATTTGGAAATATGTGTGTTGCGGGTGTGGGGGTAAGGGAGGGGACCTTTCAATGTTGCAACTACCAGGCAATACTATTGGCATTTAAGTGGATTACAGCCAAGGATGTCAAGCATTAGAAAATGCACAAGAGAGTCCCACACACCAAGAATTGTCCTGTTCAAAATGCTACTGGCACTTCTGTTAAGAAACACTGTATGGATGTCATCACAATTTGTAACCCAATTGCCCAAGTTAGAAACCTCGATGTCATCCAAGATCTCTTCTTGTACCTTCTCCCCTTACCCAGCTAAGCTGTCACTGAGTCCTATTAATTCTGCCTTTGAAATATTTCTCAAATCAATATTCATCTCTTCCTTCCCACTGCCTTATATTGGCCTTCAAGTCTTCTTCTCTAAACTAGACTGCACGCTCTGGTTGGCAGAAACCCTGCCTGCCAAATGTGTGCCAGGCATACAGAAGATGCCACTAAATATTTGTTAAATGAATGCATTTTAACTCCCTCGACTGCTTTCTGTTCCTTAGAGTGAGCATTCCAAACGCATATCTGATCAGGCTACTTCTGCTTTTAAATCTTTCATTTGCTCCTCACCATCTACGGGGTAAAGATCAAACGCCCTCTTAGAGAACACAGGCTGCTTACCTTGCATTCCAGCATCGTCTCCGACCATTCTTCCATATGAAATCTTTGCATCAGCTTTTCCAAACTGACATTGAGCCCTCTGACATTTCTTGACTTTGCATATTTTGTACCCTGTGCCCAAAATTCCCTTTCTCCCCTTCTCTGAATGGCTAATTCATACTCTAGACCTAGCTGTTGTGTCATTTCCTCTGGGAAGCCTTCCCTGACTGCTGCCCCTTCCACCAATAGCTGGACCCAGGCCCTTCGCTGTGCATCATGGCGTCTCTATCACATGCCTCCACCATACTATACAGCAATTGTTGTTTCTATGCTTTCTCCGCTAGGCTGTGGGATCTTTGCAGCTGGTGGGAAAGCACTTTGTCTTTCATTCCTCCATCCCCTGTGTCTTGCACAGTCCTTGGCCTGTAACCACTCAATTAGTCCTTGCTCACATGTGTAAGGAAGCTGGCCCAAGACCACATAATCAAGAAGTGGCAAAGCTGATCTTGATCAGACCTTCAGGTTCCAGCATGCCCCACTGTCTCTCATGGAGCTTAGAAATAAGAAAAACAGTTGATGGATTGATGTACTAATTCTGGAATGAAGGAATATCGGTGAAACTGGAAAATAATGGACAGAGTTTCTTCAACTTTCAAAAATATCAATTGAGCATGTACTATGTCCAGGAACAGAGATCAGTGTTTTGGTGGAAAGTAAAACAGGTCTAAAGGATGGACTTGGCTTGGACATGGTAGATAAAGGGACATGACCAGGGGAATCCTGGAGTCACATATGTAAGGCCGGCTGCCTCACCGGGAGTTAAATGGACACACTTATCTCTCCCTGTGCCGGCCTCTCCATGCTGACACACTTATCTCTCCCCATGCTGACCTCTCTATACTGGCTCCCCACACCCACTCCTATCTGGTCTCTCTATGCAGGCTCCACACACCCACTCCTGCATTCCTCACTCGACCCCTTCAAAATTTAAAAGGCCCACCAAAGATTTGTCCAACGGCAGCTTAACATTGACCTTCCCAGCCGGTCAGCCCACCAGTAGTCCCACCTGGCAACCAATGGCAGCTCGCCCCATCAGCACCTTGACTTCCCTCACCAATGAAACTCTCTGCTCTTTGTTTCCCTAATAATCAATCAACCCTCCTCACCAATGAAACTGTCTGCTCTTTGTTTCCCTAAAGACCAATCAATTACCTCCACTCCCTATAAAACCCCACGCCCTGAGAAGCCCAGCACGACTTCTCTGGCCCCTTCCCGGACCACAGAACCTCGCCCGAGAGCTGAATAAATTGGATTCTCATTTTCTCACACTGGCCTCAGTTTCCTCATTTTAACTCAGCAATATACCTTACAACATATAGGTACCATCCTAAGGTCAGGTGCTCAGGGAGGAGGTGGCTTGGACTCAGAAACTTTGTGAGTCGGGTAACATTAGAGTGAGTGTTGGCCACTATCAGAAATAGCCCCAGGGACTCCTGCACAGCCAGCTTCTGTCACTCCACGGGGGTTGGAGATGAGCTACCAAAAGAAAAATGTCTCAAAGGCACAGCCAAGTTTCCTCCCATCTTGATCATCAGCCAGATAAATGGAGTCTGAGTTCCCAGGGGGAAATCTGGTGTTAGAACTTGTTGTTTATCAACAGCACCACCTGGCACATCTTTAACCACTGGTTTCATTTAAAAGTGGGAAAGGGAGCTATAAATAAACAGCAGCTTGTCATTTCAAACACAGGGCCAGCAGGGGTGGAGGTGGGGAGCCAGCAAGTGAGGGACCCAGAGGTTATCAAAAATCCAAGAACTGGAGTCTTCATAGCGTGTGAGTTGTGGAAACTGCATCCTCCAGCCCATGGTCCCACCAGGACGCCTTCAAGGGCAGGCAGGCAGGCAGGAAGCAGGAGTACAGAAGCCAAGGCGCAGAGAATAATCTGAAAGCATCACAGGGCCTTCCTGCCTTCCTGGATCACCACAAGTGACCTTCGTGGTTTACCAGCTCATCGCAGGGTTTTGACAGGTGCTGGGAAATAGCAGGATGAAGACAAACCAGTGTGAGTGTGAAGCTGTGTCCTGGCTATAGAGAGGGTTTAGAAAAAGGGATGAATGATTTTGCAGGCAGTGGCTAATATTGGCTAACAGAACCCTGTGGAAATGTGCAAATCAAGAGTTAATGAGAGTCAGCAAGATCACAAAATGTAATATCCCTATTTTTACATTCATGTCGATTTCCTCACTAAAGTTTTACTAGGACAATGGGACACATAATAAAATGAATTTCGGTAGTGAAAACAAATTTCGTTTGTTCCTAAATATGTTGCTTTTGGAAAGTTTGTGTTCATATGATTTTTTTTCCTAAAAATTTAATGATCTTAGCTCAGCTTGGTTTCTCAAATATGGACATATAAACAGTATTTCATTTTTTTTGCGCAAGACAAGCTTAGAGAAAACAGCTCACTTTCCTAAGCTTTTAAAGTCATTAAAATGAAAAATATTTTAAAACTAATTTATGGCTTCTCATTTGCTCTGGATATTTAAGAACATTTTTCCCCCTATGGAATTAGCTGGAACTTACACTGATGTCTAGGCTTGGCTTAGCATGGCCATTGGACTTTGACTTCCACAGACTTTCTATCTGTGCATTCCTCTTAGAATAGGCTAAACTCCTCTGGGAGTCAAAACTAAGTCTTAAGCAAATCATTGTAAAGACCTTTTCTAGGGTCTTAAAAAAAAAAAAAAGTCAGGGAAAAAAAAAGAGTATCCAGCACCATTTTATGACCAAGTTTCATGGCGTTGTCTGCAATAAACAAGTAGAGTCTTAAGTATTCTTAAGTGGAAGCTGAATTAAAAAGACAAACCTTGGAAAGGCTTTGTGGAAGGCCAAGAGATTTCAGTTCTGCTAGTTGCCAGTCCAGGAAGGAAGAGGATTCCAAAGATAAGGAGTATCCATAGAAAACATCTTGTTTGCAACTCCCTGGAGTGCTCCGCCAGGAAATGAACAGGAATTGCTGTTTCACTTCTGTGAATCAAAAAGAGAGAGAGAGAGAGAATCTCAAAGGTAGCCCAACCCCCCAGCTTGTTGGTTATGCCCCTTCCTTACAATCCAAGTGTTTTGGTTACCAGCACCTTCAGAGAAACTCCCTGTTCTCCCAATGGTAAATACATTAAAGGGCCGAGCAGCTAATACTGTATTTCCATTGCACTTTGTTTTGCAATTCTCTTTCGCCATTTTCAATTTAAGGCTAAACTTAACTTCATTCTTTGTTCCAGACTCTGCCATAGATGACTATTCCTGCTGTATGTGCCAGAAAATGTAATTGCTAGGGAAATGCACATTCTTAGGCTAAGGGTTATGTGATATGAAGCTGTCTGTTTCTTGGCACAATAATTATATTTGAGCAAGTTTGATGAGGTGCTCTGAGTAATGCCTGGCAGTCAGCATAATCAAGTTCTGGCTATTGCAGGGTTAACCTTCACCCTGAGGTGAGAGACTCCTGTGTCTGGACTTGCCTTGAGGGCAACTGTGTATGGCACCTGGTAGGTGGGAAGTTGGGTTGCTGAAATGATTGAAATGGTTTATTCAAGAGCCACATCACAATGCAGTAGCAGCACTGGTGATGATGGTGGTGGTAGAAAGCCTTCATTGGAGAGCCAGAAACAGGGAAATTATGTCTGCAAGAAATCATAGCAGAAACGGAAGTGGAAGTCTCTTCTATACAGCCTGTTGGGTACAGGTGCTTGCTCTGCACTCTGAGAGCCTGGGTGTATTAATTGTACACTAATTCATAACAGATAGCCATGAACACCTAACATTATAACCTCCCCATGCTATATTGCCACCCTGCTCCTAATGGAATTGTTGTGGCACTTTCTAGTTGTATGATCTCAGGCAAGTTGTTTTGCCTTTTTTGTACCTAGTTTTGTTCTTCTGTAAAATGTTAATAGATTTGTTGGAGGATTCAATGAGTTAGTATTTGTGAAATGCTTAGAAAAAAGTAGCTGGACTAGACAAGGATGCCCTCTCTCACCACTCCTATTCAATATAGTACTGGAAGTTCTAGCCAGAGCAATCAGGCAAGAAAAAGAAATAAAGGGTATTCAATTAGGAAAGGAGGAAGTCAAATTGTCTCTATTTGCAGACGACATGATTGTATATCTAGAAGACCCTATCACCTCAGCCCAAAATCTCCTGAAACTGATAAGCAACTTCAGCAAAGTCTCAGGATACAAAATCAATGTGCAAAAATCACAAGCATTCCTATACACCAATAACAGACTTAAAGAGAGCCAAATCAAGAACGAACTGCCATTCACAATTGCTACAAAGAGAATAAAATACCTAGGAATACAACTAACAAGGAACGTAAAGGACCTCTTCAAGGAGAACTACAAATCACTGCTCAACGAAATAAGAGAGGACACAAACAGATGGAGAAACATTCCATGTTCATGGTTAGGAAGAATCAATATCGTGAAAATGGCCATACTGCCCAAAGTAATTTACAGATTCAACGCTATCCCCATCAAGCTACCAATGACCTTCCTCACAGAACTGGAAAAAACCACCTTAAACTTCATATGGAACCAAAAGAGAGCCCGCATAGCCAAGTCAATTCTAAGCAAAAAGAACAAAGCAGGAGGCATCACACTACCGGACTTCAAACTCTACTACAAGGCTACAGTAATCAAAACAGCATGGTACTGGTACCAAAACAGAGATATAGACCAATGGAACAGAACAGAGACGTCGGAGGCGACACAACATATCTACAACCACCTGATCTTTGACAAACCTGAAAAAAACAATCAATGGGGAAAGGATTCCATGTTCAATAAGTGGTGTTGGGAAAACTGGCTAGCCATATGCAGAAAGCAGAAACTCGACCCCTTCCTGACACCTTACACTAAAATTGACTCCAGATGGATTAAAGACTTAAACATAAGACGTAACACCATAAAAACACTAGAAGGAAACCTAGGCAAAACCATTCAGGACATAGGCGTAGGCAAGGACTTTATGACCAAAACACCAAAAGCATTGGCAACAAAAGCCAAAATAGACAAATGGGACCTAATCACACTCCACAGCTTCTGCACGGCAAAAGAAACAGTCAATAGAGTGAATCGGCAACCAACAGAATGGGAAAAAATTTTTGCAGCCTACCCGTCTGACAAAGGGCTGATATCCAGAATTTACAATGAACTAAAAAAGATTTACAAGAAAAAAACAAACAAGCCCATTCAAAAATGGGCGAAGGATATGAACAGATACTTTACAAAAGAAGACATACATGAGGCCAACAAACATATGAAAAAATGCTCATCATCACTGGTCATTAGAGAAATGCAAATCAAAACTACATTGAGATACCATCTCACGCCAGTTAGAATGGCGATCATTAAAAAATCTGGAGACAACAGATGCTGGAGAGGATGTGGAGAAATAGGAACACTTTTACACTGTTGGTGGGAGTGTAAATTAGTTCAACCACTGTGGAAAACAGTGTGGCGATTCCTCAAGGACCTAGAAATAGAAATTCCATTTGACCCAGCAATCCCATTACTGGGCATATATCCAAAGGATTATAAATCGTTCTACTATAAGGACACATGCACACGAATGTTCATTGCAGCACAGTTTACAATAGCAAAGACCTGGAACCAGCCCAAATGCCCATCGATGATAGACTGGACAGGAAAAATGTGGCACATATACACCATGGAATATTATGCAGCCATTAAAAAGGAGGAGTTCACATCCTTCGTAGGGACATGGATGAACCTGGAAAACATCATTCTCAGCAAACTGACACAAGAACACAAAATCAAACACCACATGTTCTCACTCATAGGCGGGTGTTGAACAAGGAGAACACATGGACACAGGGAGGGGAGCACTATACATGGGGGTCTGTTGGGGGGAGGGGGGATAGTGGGGGGGTGGGGAGTTGGGGAGGGATAGCATGGGGAGAAATGCCAGATATAGGTGAAGGGGAGGGAGGCAGCAAATCATACTGCCAGGTGTGCACCTGTGCAACAACCTTGCATGTTCTTCACATGTACCCCAAAACCTAAAATGCAATAAAAAAAAAAAAAAGAAAAAAGAAAAAAGTAGCTGGAACCTAGAAGGCACTGTATGATGCTTGTTAAATGAACAAAACTCTGCCTGGAACATCTGAGAGTTTAATACATGTTAGCTCTGATTATAAGTGTGTCCACCTTCAAGGAGAACTTAGCTCTGTTCTGAACTCTGTACTAGAATGAGAACTCACGAAACTGGCCAGGGAATAGTGGTAAGAGAAAGTGCCTGTGTGGGTTTGGTGGAGAGGGGGTGGAGGAATGCTAAAACATCGCTTTGAAGATTATCCATTACTATGCATAATAATCCCCTTCTCAGCATGATAGAAGAATTAAGTGTAGGCCCAAGGCAAATTAATTAATATTACTTATAGCCATGGCTTCATCATGATTAAACAACTACTTTCTCCAGAACCATTGCAAAGAATTGAAGACTCACAGTGTAGACCTACCGGACCTTTGAATGTGATGGTGGCATTTCTGTAATGTTTCATCTTCTTTGATCCTTAAAATGTGTTTCTTTTTATTTGGTTTTAATGGAGTTCCTGCTGCTGATCAGGAAGCATTTAATATAAAGTTTGCCTTGGACAAAATTGAGTCACTGAAGCTTGTCTTTTGAAATACAAAAGTTATTTTTTTTTAAATGATGAAGAAACCATTGGCCTATATACCAAAGGTAGAATAGCAGTAGAAATGGCTTTCTTTTCTTTGACTTCACTCCAAGATCTGAAAGGCTGAGTCAGGAAAATGAATTTAGAAGGAAAAGGGGGGCCAGCATTAGGATTCTTCCCCCATCAGTTGGTAGCCTGAGCCTTTTATTCCTGGTTTCCATTACTGGGTTTTAGTGCTTCCAATTTAGTGTTCTAAAAGTGTCTCAGGATTTAGTTTTCCTGCTCTGGTGTGGCCAAACATGTCTGTCTCATGAGCTCCAAAGCAGCTCTCACCAACCACAGCACAGTCTCCAAGAGGGTTATAAGCCCTGTCCAGACTCCGCAGAGCAGAATGCTGTGATCAATTAGCAATGCCTTTCACCAGCAGAGGTGATGATGTCAGAAGTGTGGTTGTTACATTTTATTTTGACATCCCTGCCCTAATTTCTGTTTAACTGGGAGAGAGGCTTGCAGAGAGCTCCCAGCTGTGAGAGTTTAGTTATATTACTCAAACTCTCAAAGTCTCAATCCTCATCTTTAAAATGGAGAAACAACAATAACAACAGTAATTAATCCTTGCCAAGCCTGTTTCTAAGGGCTTTACATATATTAACTCATTTAATCCTCACAGCAACTTGTGAGGTGGGGCCATTGTTACTCCTTTCCCCAAAGGAAACTGAGGCTCAGAATAATTAATTGTCCCAGCTAGGACGCAGCTCAGCCCTTCTCCTTTGGAATGTAACCTTTTCCATGTGCATGTGGAAAGCACTCAGTACAGGCTCACAATTTGGATTTTTTTTTTCCAGATTACAAGAGCTTCTGGGAAGAACAGGAATCTGTAGAAGGAGCAAACAGGAAACGGGTTAGTGGATTCTGCTACAGTCTTCAGCTGTCATGTGCTGTTGAATTCTCGTGTCAGTCTGAAAAAGGATATTAATACTTAGATGGAGTCTACAGGCAAATCTCTTGAAGCCACATTTCCTGTTTTCATAGCCCTCGACAGTTTACAAAGCATTTATGTGTTGTTATCACTGTCCAGCCTCACAACTGTGTGATATTGGCAGGGACCTTAGTTTTTATTAGGGATCTTTGTTTTGTTAGAAGTCTCTGGGTTTTTTCAGAAGATGGCACAGCCGGCATGACAATCCAGGTTTTTCAGCTTCTCATTGAAGACTCTTTCTACCATCCTATACATCTCAAGCTTAGTGGTTCTCAAAGAATGGTCCTTGGATCCCAGCATCAGCAGAGCATGGAAACTTGTCTGATACGAAAATTCTTCAGTCCTACCACAGATCTCCTTAACCGGAAACTCTGAGGATGAGGTCCTGGAATCTATGTTGTAACAAGCCCTCTGGATGATTCAGATGCATGCTCGAATTTAAGGACCACTGCACTATTTTAACCTTATGTAAGAGGAAGAGTGGAAGGAAATTGAGATAATTGACTGAGAAATACGTGATTTTTGTCATGAAAGCCTTGAAATATGTGTATAGAGAAGATGGAGCAATTTTGTTCTGTGCTGCTTCAGGGGCTTAATAAACTTAAGAAAGAATATTCTAAGAAAGAGCCTTTGTAATTTGAGTGTTTTAGGAGGTATTTCCAATCACTAGAGAGAGTCAGAGACCTAAGGCCCATCCATGACCACAGAGTGGGGTGGGAGAAATTCTTATACTGGGCAATTAAAGTTGGAGTTTTAGGGGGCCACAGAACAGATTTCTTTACTGAGTTTGTAACTTAGAAAAATGGGGATTTAAAGGGACACCCCTCTTTATTACTAGTAAAGCCTAGAGTGTAGAGCATTTATGTTCCAGATTTTTCTTTTTTTCCCTTCTTCTTGCTGTGTAATAGGTCACCCAAAACAGTGACATAAAGTAATCATTTATTTCCTTGTGATGTGGGAATTGGCCAGGCTCATCGATAAGTTTCACTTGGGTATCTCTCGTGTTTGTAGTCAAATAGTGGCTGGGAATAGGAGTATGCACATACACATCTGGCAACTGACCTGGCAAGACTACATCAGCTGAGGCTAGAATGACATCACTCCCCATTCCCCGCCCCCGCCCTCCCAACCCCATCCATATGGTGACCTCAGGGCACCTGGGCTTCTTTCACAGAGTCTGAAGGGTCCCAAAGTGAGAGTCCTAGGAGAAACCAACAGAAGCTGTGTGGCTTTCTAACGGCCCCAGGAATCAAGCTGAACCACCACAACCACAGCATTCTGTTTATTAAGACAGTCACAAAGTCCTTCCCCTCAGGTTCAAAGGGAGGGGTCATAGGCTACACATATTGATGGCAATAATGTCAAGGAATTTGCAGACATGTTTTAAAAGCACCACATCAGTCTTTCAAACCTTCTCCCCTTGAACTGAATAGACTCAAGCAGTAGACTTACCTCTTCTAGGCCAAAGACTGATATAGGAAGCTTACTAACTGCCTTCTCTACAGGCAGGAAGGGCTCCAGGATAGAAAATGCTTTGTTTCTTTTTCAAATTCACCAATCAGATAAGTTGTTTCTGAGTTCGGGAGAGGCAGCTGGGACAGGCCAGGAGGGTTACACTGGAGGTAGTCCTCACATGGAAACTTGAGCTTGGAGAATGTGGATTACCTCATCACATGCAGTTAGATTGGCTGGAACTCCTTTTATTAAGCTTTCAAGAAATTATGAATTTTAATTGCTAAATATCATGTGTCTATTTTGTTCCAGAATAACTTAATATCTCTGACCATTCTTTTCCTCAAAGAGAATATGGACATTTTGTCATAAATATGAGTCAATTGTATTTATTTATTCACTTATTTTCCTTCCTATCAAACTACCTTAAAATTTTTTTAAACATCTTTTTCTGAGATATAAATTATATAGCATACATTTCCTCCATTTAAGGTATCCAATTCAATGGTTTGGGGTATATTCAAAATTATACGTAACCATCACCACACCCAATTTTAGAGCATTTTTGTCACCTTTAAAGAAAGCTCTGTACCCTTCAGCTGTCACCTCCCTGTCCTTCCGTTCCCCCCAGCCCTAAGCAACCACTACTTTATTTTTGTCTTTATAGATTGGACATTTAATCTGGATAGAATCATATATATGTGGTCTTCTGTGTTAGGCTTCTTTCACGCAGCACAATGTTTTCAAGGTTAATTCATATCATACCATGTATCAATACTTCATTCCTTTTCATGGTCAAATAATATTACACTTTTTAGATATACCACATTTTGTTTATGCACTTATCAAGTGATGGACATTTGGGTTGTTCCCACCTTTTGGTTGTAAACATCTGTGTACGAGTTTATGTGTGGACATGTTTTCATTTTCTCTTCTGTATATACCTAGAAGTGGAATTGCTGGGTCACAGAGACCATTTGAAGAAATGTCAAAATATTTTCCAACGTGGCTACACCTTTATGTTGCCACTAGTGGTGGATGAAGATTCTTGTTTTTCCAGATTTTCAACACTTACTATTATCTGACTTTTTAATTCTAGCCATCCTAGTGGATATAAAGTAATATTTCATAGTAGATTTGATTTGCAAACCTGATGACTAATGATGTTGAGCATCTTCTCATGTGCTTATTGGCCATTTGTATATTGTCTTTGGAAGAATGTTGATTCAGGTTATTTTCTCATTTTTAAATTGTGTTGTCTTTTAATTATTGAGTTGTACAAGTTCTTGATATATTCTAGATGCATCTGTTATCAGATGTTTGATTTCTAAATATATTCTCCCATTCTGTGTCTTTTCACTTTCTTGATCGTGATCCTTGAAACACAAAAGTTTTTAATTTTAATGAAGTGCAATTTATGTTTTTTTGCTCATGCTTTTGATACTACATCTAATAACTTATTGACTAATCTGAAGTCATAATACTTTACACTAATATTATCTTCTAAGAGTTTTAAAATTTAGCTCTTGTATTTAGGTCTTTGATCCATTTTGAATTGATTTCTGTTCATGATGTAAAATAAGTGTCCAACATCATTTTGTAATGTGAATATCCAGTTGTCCCAGCACAATTTGTTGAAAATATTATTCTTTCTTCATTTGATGGTCTTGGAACCATTGTCAAAACTCCAGTTGGCCATAGACACATGGATTATTTTTGGGCTTATAAATCTATACCACTGATCTACATGCCAGTACCACACTGTCTTGATTACCATTGCGTTGTGGTGAGTTTTGAAATCAGCAAGTTTGAGTCCTCATCTCTGTTTTTTTTTCATAATTGTTTTGGTTATTTTGGTATCTTGTAATTTCATATGAATTTTAAAATCAGCTTGCTGATTTCCACAAAGAAATCAGCTGGGATTCAAATAGGAATTGCATTGAACATGTAGATAAGTTTGGGAATATTGCCATCTTAACAATCTTACATTTTAAAATCCATGAACATGGGATGTTTTTGCATTTATTTAGATCTTTAACTTCTTTCAACAACATTTTGCACTTTTCAGAGTGTAAGTTTTGCACTTATTTTGTTAAACCAACTTTGCCTGCCTGTAACATAGCTTACTTGATTATGGTGTATAATTCTTACTACATATTTCTGGATTCAGTTTGCTAGTATTTTATTGAGGAAAGCTGCTTCCACATTTAAAAGATATTGGTCTACAGTTTCTTTTCTTCTAATGGTTTCGTCTAGTTTTGGTTTCAGAGTTATATTGATCTTATAGTTGTGTAGTTTGTTTCTTTTCTATTTCTTGATACTAATTCTTCTTTAGATGTTTGGTAGAATTCAGCAATGAAGACATCTGGACCTATAATTTTCTATGTGGGCAGATTACTAATTCAGTTTCTTTCCTTGTTATAGGTCTATTCATAGTGTCTACTTTTTTTTGGAGTCAGTTTCAGTAGTTGGGATCTTTCTAATAATTTGTCCATTTCATTGATCTAATTTACTGTCATACGTTGTCCATATTATTAATTTATAATCCTTTGTATCCTATAAGGTTGATAATAATGCCTCCTTTTTCATTTCTGACTCTAGTGATTTAAGTCTTCTCTCTTTTTTCTTGGTCAGTCTAGCTAGTGGTTTGCCAGTTTTCTTTACCTTTTCAAATGATCAGCTTTTGGTTATATTGATTTCTCTCTGTTGTTTTCTGTTGTCTAGTTCATTAATTTTCATTGTAATATTTATTATTTCCTTCCTTTTGCTTGATTTGAATGTAGTTTACTCTTCTTCACCCAGTATCAGAAGGTGAAATGGTAGGTTATTAAGATCTTTCTTCATTTTTAAGAAATGTATTTATATTTATTAATTTCCTTCTGAGCACTGCTTTAGTTATATTGCATAAGTTTGGCATACTGCCTTCATTTTCATTCATCTCAAAGTATTTCTAATTTCATTTTTGATTTATTTTTTGATGCACGGGTTATTTAGAACTGTCTGTATATTTGTATATTTCCCAGATTTCTTTTGGTATTAATTTCTAATTTCATTTCTTCACTGTAGGAGAACATACTTCATATTATTTCCATTCTTCAGAATTTATTGAGTTTGTTTTATAGCATAGCTTATAGTCTATCCTGGAGAATATTCCATGTGCACTTGAGAAAAACATATGTTCTGCTGTTGTTGGGTGGAATGTTCTAAACGTGTCTGTAAGATCTAGGTGGTTTGTCAATTTTACTTTACAATTAATTTTTCTGCCATCCTAGTGAGATTTGTAATTATTATTCCCACTTAAAAAATAAGTCTTAGTGCTATGATGAGTCTAGTGGACATCCATTGTTTATGTTGCCTGAGCTCTATCCCCCATTCTTCTAGTAACATTCCCCTAGTCAGTCACCTCTACTTTCAGGCATGTGTGTCACATGAAGTTGACTCTATGCTTTGCTTCAAGAGTAGACATATGACCAGTCCTGCCCCATTAGGGCATGGCATTCCCCAGGACAGTCATTGGATCAGGAATGAGCACATGACTCAAGTCTAGTCAATCAGGTCCAATCTAGTTAATCTTGGCCTGTTTTGTGAGCAACAGAGAAAGGAGTGTTTTCTCTTCCAAGAGGATTGGCACTGTGAGGATATAAGCCTGATGCTCTCAGCAGCCATCAGGAGAATGGAACTCAGCCAAAGGAAAATTGAACCTAGAGATAGAAAAGGCTGGGGCCTAATGACAACCTTTGAAACCCCGAATCAAGCTGGATCTGAAACCAACACTATTTCTAGACTTTTAAATTATGTAAGCAGAAAATCCTATTTTTGCCTATGCTTAAGCTACTGAGTTAGTTTTCTATCACTTGTAACTAGAGTTCTAAGTAACAAATGAAGCATGATTATGGTTAAAGAATAGGTGAGAGGTCAAATATGAAAGTAAATTAGGATTGAGAGGACAGTTTTAAATCTGTATTTTAAATAATTAAGTAACTATTTTTTTGACTATTATTGCCATCTCTCCAAAGGAACTGGTAATCCACATTCTTACTAAAGTCACAAGAAAATCATTTTTATCATAATATTATCTTTCCTCTACTCTTGTTTACCCTCCTATACTATTCATTTTGTTATGGCATCACAATTTCCCAAGCTAGAAACTCAAGACTTTTAAAATTCTTTCCCTCCTTGTGCTTCATATTCAATTGATCATTAAATCTTACCAAGCTACTTCAGAATTTTCTCTCAAACCCATATGCTCCTCTCCACTTGCACCATTTCCCCACTACCATGCATTTCCCACACTGTCACTTGCTAATGTACATCTCAGGCCCCTTCCTAACATTTGTGGGGCCCAAAGAAGAGTTCAAATGGAGTATTCTAATCCATTGCCCAACTCCTCCTTTTCCCACCCAGTCACTGTCCCACTGCAAAGGGCCTCATATAGGTAAACAGTTCAGCTTACATATCCCAGCTTTTTCCCAAATCAGCCCCTAAAACAGCCACCTCTTGGCCTAGAGGATACACCTGTGGAGGAATACACAATTTGCAAACACTGAAAGCAGGCTTATGATTCTCTCACTAGAAAATTTCTGTTCTCAAGAATGCAGACTGTGATCTAGAGTATAGGCTCTGGATAGGCACATCCTGTTGGCCCTGTGGACTCCTCACCTTGTGGAAATTGGTGTGGTGTAAGAGAGTCAGAGCTGGGTCTCCGAAAGGCTATGTTCCAGTGAAGATCCCTCTTGTCTCAGGCTAAAGACCATACTATGCCACTGTGCCACTTGATCTGTGTAAAGTTCTCAACTCTCACTCTGTAGCCCACTGAATGGTATCTAAACTTCTCACCTCTGTACCCAAGGACTGGCACAACCCAATTTCAGCATATTTCCCATCTTTTCTTATTTTTCCATAAACTTTACAACTCAAAAATTACCT
The DNA here is from genome assembly GCF_030222135.1 of Aotus nancymaae. NCBI lineage: Eukaryota > Metazoa > Chordata > Mammalia > Primates > Aotidae > Aotus > Aotus nancymaae. The sequence goes on along the minus strand of NW_026988417.1, from coordinate 50,392,992 downwards.
CCTCTTTATACTTTTACTTAAACTCCTAGGGTGAATTAATTTCTTTTTCATATTTTTATAACCCTCAGCCTAACTCTTAAATGTACTTCCACTGATGTATGTATAATATTGCATTATTATTACTTTTTTATACATCTGTTTTCTCTATAAAAGAGTCAGTTCCTTGAGGTAGATTTGTGGTCTTTTGTCTGCCCAGTAGCCATTCTTTATTCAGGGAGTAGAACCCCATCTTTTCTTTTTAGTATTCCTTCTTCTCTCAGTCCTTGCAAAACTCTTCGTTCCACTATGAGATTTGAACAATAGCTGTCCCTGCCTTTTCAGCCATAGTGATTGTCAGCAGCTGACCCATGTTGGGGCAATCAAGTTCTTCCCTACTAGTTTTTAGTCTGCAAGGATGTAGAGGAGCCTTTTTCTCTTGGGTGGTGAAACTGGAAAGGTGGAACCTGGAGTTTCTGGTGTCAACCAGGTGGTTATGATGTCAGCTTCTAGGGGAGAATTGCCAGAACAGAGGGCAAGCTGAGATAACAGATGGGAAGAAAACATCCGGAAAATGCTTGAGGCTCTGGTTCATGTCACCCCAACCACTTCTGCAGTTGGACACATCAGTCAATACATTTTTTTTTTTTTTGTCTCAGCTAATTTAAGTTTTGTTTTTATAATTTGCAACTTAAGAATCGTGTGAGGTTCTCCTTCAGGGACAGGTCAGGATTTTTTCATTTTTATATCCTAAAGACTACTATAGCTCTTCACACAGAGTAGGGACTCAAGGTGTTTATTGCTTTGAATAAAAATATAAATTAGTTAAGTTAAATTTATTAAGGACTGTGCTTGAAATTAAAAATGAAAAGAAAATGTCCAGTGTTACTTAAGTGAATTGAATGAACAAGAACTTGACAGTTTTTACAATTCAATGTGAGACAAAACAGTAAAAAGCAAAACAGTTCTGGAAAAAGAATGAATCTGTTTCCAACTTGGCAAAGTGAACTATAAAAAGCTAGAAATAATCATTTTCTTTCTTTCTTATCCAATTGCCATCACCTACCTTTAACAAAATGATATAATTGTGATTTCGATTATTAAGTATTAATAACTGGAGAGTTTAACTCCCTTCCCTGAGCCTTGTTGTAGTTCACCATCCTAGCTTGGGCTTTGGAAAGCAGGGGAAGATAAAGTGAAGGTGGAGAATGTAATGGCCTACACTAGCTCACAAGCTGGATGACTCATTCCTGATCAAGTGTGAAAACTGTACCAATGCTCAGGCATTCAGTAAAATGAGAGCTGGTTATAATAGTACTTGAAAAATGCAACCACATCTTCACCAAACTGGTCTGGCTGGTTTAGAGCTGCGTGTTTTGCCAACCCTAGTGATTGTATCAATAATAAGATCATGAAGAGTCCATCATTTATGAAAACCAAGTGTCATTTAGTCTCAGAACTGGATGGAACCTTAGAGGTCACCTGGTTCAACTACTACCTGCTGCCTGATCATCTCCATAACTGCCCTTAAATTAATTTCCATGTCCTTCCTGAACACATTCATGAAGAGAGGTCTAGGTCTCCAGACACTCCATTCCCTCTAGAGACCGTTAGACAATTTTTTCTAATACTGGGCTGAAAGCTGTTTTATGAAACTTCCTGCCAACAATTCAAATTCCCTCACTTAAATTTTTGGAAAATAGATCTCATCCTTCTTCCAAGTAAATCTAATCCCTTTTCCAAGTCCTTCCAATACTTGAGACAGCTATGTCATATTTCCAGGCAAAGCATCTCAAGGTTCTTCAGCAGTCCTTCATGGGACATTAGGGGTTTAGTCCCCCTTTGGGCAAAGACTGGGTAAGGTAGCTACTTAGTGCAAAAGACATGCAGTGAGATGGAGCCAAACCACAGACCCTGCTCCTCAGTGAACCCCAAGGCAGTTGGGTTTCATGTACATCACCTAACCTTTCTCAATTTCAGGCTTATCATGGCTAAAAGAAAAATAAAATTTCTCTGAACTTCAGTTAGTTTATTTGGAAAATGGAGACAAAGAATAGCCACACTAAAGGCATTCTTGAAGATTATGTGTGTGAAGTAATCCATATAACATGGCATCACAATGCCTGGAACACACAAAGTAGATTATTATAGTAATATTATATCTTAATATTATGTATAATATCTTAGTCAGATTGGGCTGCTATAACAAAATACCATAGATTGAGCGGCTTAAACAACAGAAATATATTTCTTACAGTTCTGGAGGCTAAAAGTCCAAAATCCAGGTGCCAGGAGTGTAGGTTTCATTTTCAGGACTCCTGCCTTGGCTTGTGGGCAGCCACCATTTCACTGTGTGCTCAAAGATCTATCTGTGTATGTGTGATGAAAGGAGAGGTGATGGGGGAGAGAGACAGTGCGTGCTGGTTGGTCTCTCTGATAGCCCTTTTTATAAGGACGCTAATCCTGTTGACTCAGGGCCCCACCCTTATGACCTCTCCTAAAGGCCCTGTCTCCAAATACAGCCACACTGGGCATTAAAGTTTTAACATACACTTTTTTGGGGAGAGACACAATTTAGTCCACAGCATATATTATCTCCAGAATTTAAAAGAAAAACATACATCCAGGAAAGCAGTCAGCAACTACAAGGCTCCCAGGTGAGCACTGAATAGACCCCAGTGTGGTAGAGGCAGACAGCATGGGGGATAGATTACACTTGAGAAATGAGCAGGGAAGAACTGCAATGGGACCGGTAGTTCATGTTAAGGAATCTACATTTTTCTCTCTGAAGGGTAATGGGAAGACTTCGAAGGGTTACAAGTAGTGTAAGGACCGGATGTGACTTGTGTGTTACTAGACTCATTCTATCTACAGTGCAGGGAATGGGTTGGAGGAGATGAAAAACCTATCATGCACATATTAAACGGCTGTCTAAGAGTAATGGGAAGAGGACACAGGTGTTAAGAATCCAGGCACAAACCCCAAAGTATGGAATTTGAACTCAAACCTTAATGGCTATTATTGAGCCTTTTGAATAACTAGTAGCACCCCACCACCTCCCTCTTCCCACAGCCTTTCTATAATCTCCGATTTTCTCTGATTATTGTGGAAGAGTGAATTTTGGGTGCTGTTACTAATTAGCATAGTGTAAGATAAGCAGCAATTTGGTTGGAACATTTTAATAATAGTTATTTTCTCTTTTGCCTGTATTTAAAAGTTCTAATTTAATGAATAAATTATCTTTAGAGATCTTAGTTATTTCTAGTTTTGTTGTTCCATCTGATATGTTAATTTCGTCAACAGATTTATTTTAATAATAGAAAAAGAAAGTTTTAAAAAACCCTTTCCACCTTGAAGTCTAAACCAACTTGTATGTTAATACCTTAAAAAACTGGTGAATTAAAGAAGTTTTTGCACGGAAGGGCGTGGATGATGAACTTTCATTGAGCTTTTTTCATACCTAAAGATGGGGCATTCCTGAATCAGAGTCACCTGAACTTATTGAACAATTTAAAAAAACTACTTCAGTAAGATTAATTTTCATTTAAATGAACAGCAAGAAGGTGTGGCAGAAATAGCTGTGGACTAGAAACTACAGGACCAAGCCCTCGCTTTGGCTCCATTCTTAACTGGCTATGTGTGTTGCATCACGAACCAATAGCTTCTCTGGATCTCAATTATTCTCAGAAAACAAGGGAGCAGGAATAGATAATTCCTAAGGCCTTCCAAGCATGTGCCTATTATGTTCAGGCTGTGCTCTAGGGGTGTGGGAATGAATAAAACACATTGATCATTCACTCTTATGAGGGAACATGATTTATAAAACTGCCATTGACAAACAAACAAATAGGATACATTCAGATAGGGTAAGAATATAAAGAAAATGAAATGGGAGAAAGGCATATAAAGAGATGTGAGTTTGTTGAGAGTAAACATTTATATTTGCAAATAAAATATTTATATAGAGTGGTAGTCAGGAAAATGTCTCTGATGGGGTTCCTTCTTTGCTAAGATCTAAGTGATGAGAAATAGTTATCCATACAAAATTTAGGGTAGAAATGTTTCCAGCAGTAAGGTTGTGAGAGCAAGGCCCCAAATGCTGAAAAAGGTTGGTGTATCCCAGGAATGAGGAGCTCAGTATGGCTGAAGCGTAGTGAGTGAGAAAGTGACATGAGGTGAGGGCTAACAGGTAGACAGTGGCCGGATCCTGTGAGTCTGGTTGGCTATGGAGAGGGGTTTGGATTTTATTCTAATATTCATGAGCAATTTTGGACCATTAGACAGTTTTAGACAAGAAGGAATGAGGTCTCTTTTCTTCTTATTTTATTTTTTAACATTACTCTGGGTGACACAGGAGATGGACTGTAGTAGGGGTGAAAATGAAGCAGGCACTAGGCAAGAGCCTGCTGCAGCAATCCAGGTGCAAGATGATGGGAGCCATGGCGGTGGTGGGAAAAGGAGCTGGGATATGTTACAGAGCTGTGGATGCGAGTACTTGCTAAGGAGTGGATGTTTATGAGACCGAGCTATTGGCCTCTAAGAATCGATTATTCTATGCTCCCATCTGAGTTTGCCTCTCTCCCTTCCCACATCTAAGAAGTGGCTGATTGGGGTGAGAAAGGTGGTTTGTGGTTAATAAGACTGATGCAAGCTAGCCTACAGGGAGATCAGAGAGAGACCTTGCATCTGTTAGCTTGGTGCCTCATCTCAATGAGCCAATGGAATGTGCAATGTGAGAAATAATTTCTGGAGAGAAAATAAAAGTGGGGAGTAGCTGGTGGCATTTAGGCAAACCTGAACCGTCTGACAAAGCAAATTTCTGCATTCTATCCCTTTCAAATTTGTTCCCAAGAACTTGGTACATTCAGTTTGGCTGTAGTGGAGACAGCTGTTTCAAACAGAATTGAATCCAATTTCCATGACATTTTGCACACATGCAGATCTTGGCATTCAAATGACTCGTGAGTGCAATTAATAAATGGCAGCATTATTTTGGAACACTTAGTGTATTATGTTTTCAGGAAATGCAGTCTACCTAACCTTTAACAATTTACACTCGCTTTCATTTTTATTGTCATTTCACTGTAGTTTTTGGACACTTGTTCCTAAAACATAGTTATCGTCCTATCAAGATAAACAGTAGAATAAAATTTTCTTCTTCCATGACCCAAATTATGGGGTGTGTCCATTTTAAAGGGCTAACATGATCAAACTGACATTCTAAAAATGCCATGTTCGTTCTAAACCTGCAAAGAATATTCTTGATGTCTTTGGGATTTTGCCTTCATCTGGTTTTGTCAATAATTTTGTTGCATAAACAACTCTGCCTAGGACATCTGGGAGGTTTAAATACTGGATATACTCATTCAGCAGATATTTGAGCTTCTTACTCCATGCAGGTTCTGTGCTGGCCATTTGGGGAATTGCAAAACATAGGACTACCTCTGCCTTCCATCTAGACAACTATCCATTTGGCAAGGTGGCACAGAAAAGGCTAAATAATGCAAGAATTTTAAAAAGGTATAAATTAGGTGATGAGTAATGGTTTATAACTGTGCTTCTCAAACTGTTAAATACACATGAATCTCTTAAGCAGCTACACTGCACGTTCTCATTCAGCAGGTCCATGGGAGTGGAAATAAGGTGAGAATGAGTTCCCTGTTGATGCCAATGTTGTTGGCCCATAACCAAATTTTGAGTAGCAAGGAATTAGATTTCAGATCCCTAAATTGTACGCTAAGATATCCCAGGTGCTGCAGTGAATTCACAAGGGCACCACAAGATATTTTAAAATGTAAAATGAAACAAAACACAGTGATGCTCATCCTCTGCCATGTAAACTGCTAGTTTGAGGTAATGTATAGTTTCAACATTAGATCAAACTACATTCCTTTACAATCTTATCACATCCTTGCAAAGTTGGATTCTTGGCAGTTGCTGCTATAAAAATGCAAGTAATGTGCAAAAATCCATGTGGAACAGGCAATGAGGGTCATGGCATCATCCGAGCTCAAAGTCTGAGAAGTCGTGCAGTGGCCCGACAGGTACACACATCCCATTAGTAAGCAGTGGTGTATTAAAATAACATTTTTTTCTTTATTTTTATAAATTTAAAAAGCAAAAGTGCAGTTTTATGTGGATATATTGCATAGTGGTGAAGTCTAGGATTTTGGTGTAACCATCACTCAAATAGTATACATTGCACCCATTAAGTCATTTTTTCATCCCTTACCTCACTCTCACCCTCTCACCCTTTGGAGACACCAATATCTATTATTTCACACTCTATGTCTATGTGTACAAATTATTGAGCTCCCATTTATGAGTAAAAAGATGCAATATTTGACTTTCTATTTCTGAGTTGTTTCAGTTAAGATAATGTCCTCCAGTTCCACCCATGTTGTTGCAAAATACATAATTTCATTTTTTAATGGCTGAATAGTATTTCATTGTCTGTACACACACACACGTGTATATATATATATATAGTATTTCATTGTGTATGTACACACACATATATATAATGTATATATAAAAATATAGATGTATATAGCCACATTACATTTTATACGTAATTTATCTATAATTAACAATTATAATAATTATATATAATTATTAATTATATTAATAATTATAATATTAATTATTAATTATATATATTATATATAATTATTAATTATATATAAAATGTGATGTGGCTGTATATATATATTTATCCAGTCATCCATTGATGGACACTTACATTGATTCCATATCTTTGCTTTTATGAATAGTGCTGTGCTAAACATACGAAGGTAAGTATCTTTTTAATATAGTGATTTTTTCCCCTTTGAGTAGACATGTAATAGTGAGATTGCTGGACAAAACAGAAGTTTCTATTTTTAGTTATTTGAAAAATCTCCATACTGTTTTCCACAGAGATGATATTAATATACATTCCCACCTTCAGTGTACAGGCATTCTCTTTTGTCTACGTTCTTGCCAACATCTTAAATATTTGGAGTTTTTAAATAATTGCCATTCTGCTTGGTGTGAGATGATATCTCATTGTGGTTTTAATTTGCATTTCTCTGATGATTGCTGTCATTGAGTATTTTTTCATATTTTTGTTGGCCATTTGTAAGTCTTCTTTTGAAAATGTCTGTTCATGTCCTTTACCCACTTTTAAATGGGGTTATCTGTAATTTTTGCTGTTGAGTTGTTAGAGTTTCTTGTAAATTCTGGATATTAGTCCCCATTAGAGGCACAGTTGGTAAGTATTTTCTCCCATTCTGTAGGCTATATGTTCACTCTGTTGATATATACCTTTTGCTGTGCAGAAGTTTTCAGTTTAATTAAGTCGCATTTGTCTATTTTTGGTTTTGTTGCTTGTTCTTTTGAGGTCTTAGGAATTCTTTGCCTAGGCCAACGTCCAGAAGAGACTTCCCTTGGTTTCCTTTTAGTATTTTTATAGTTTCAGGTCCTACATTTAAGTCTTTAATTGATCTTGAGTGATTTTTGCATACAGTGTAAGAAAGGGGTCCAATTTCATTCTTCTGCATATGGCAATCTGATTTTCCCGGCACCAGCACCATTTATTGGAAAGAGCTTCTTTTCCACAGTGTATATTTTTGTTGACTTTGTCAAAGATCAGTTGGCTGTAGACATGTAACCTTATTTCTGGGTTCTCTATTCTGTTCCATTGATTTATGTGTCTATTTTTATACTAGTGCCATGCTGCTTTGGTTACTGTACCCTTGCAGTACCATTTGAAATAAGCTAATGTAATACCTCCAGCTTTGTCTTTTTGCTTAGAATTGCTTTGGCTGTTTGGGCTCTTTTTTGGTCCCATATGAATTTTAGAATTGTTTCTTCTAATTCTGTGAAAAAAAATATGTTTGTACTTGATGGGGATTGCACTGACTCTGTAGATTGCTTTGGGCAATAGAATCATTTTAATGATATTGATTTTTCTGATCCCTGAGCATGGTGTATTTTTCCATTTATTTGTGTCATCTTTAACGTCTTTAAACAGTGTTTTATAGTTTTTCTTGTAGACATCGTTCACCTCCTTAGTTAATATAGTATATTCTTAGACTTTTTTTTTTTTGGTAGCTATTGTAAATGGGATTGCCTTTCTTGATCTGGTTCTCAGCTTGATTTTTAGTGGTATATAGAAATGCTCCTGATTTTTGTATGCTTATTTTGTATTCTGAAACTTACTGATTCATTTATCAAATCTAAGAGGTTTTTCGTGGAGTCTTTAGTGTTTTCCAGCTATAAGATCATATGCTTTCTTTCAATTTACATGCACTATTTTTTTCAAACAGCTGCTAAGTTTTTAGAACATGATTACTTATTAAGTTGTTTGGACATAACTACTTAGTAATGAAACTAGGTATTTCTTTTGGCCTATAGATCCCATGGAAAAAAGAGAGAAACACTTAGGACCCCGTGAATAGAGGAAGTTTGCAAAACCTCTGGGTTCTGTAATAAGTATTATGAATTCAGAGAGGCCTGGAGAGGTCAGTTAAGGTTATGTGAAGGATGTGGAACCTGAGACAGGTCCGCAGGGAAATGATGTGGCTGCACTCCCCAGATGTTCTAAAATGCATGAAGAATATATGCTTAGACTGACGTGTTTATTCAAAACTTCCACTTCTCTGTTTTCCTTGATGGTTCTTTGAATCCACACAGGTTTCTACCGAGGACTGCTTTTGTGCCAGGCAGGACCCCCATTGTGGAGCCAGCAGCTACAGAATAGAGTAGCCTCCAGAATCTCAAAACACATGCTCTAATCTGGAGAGTGGTTTTGTGCACTGGTCTATGCCTTTGGTGCCAATGTTGTCCTTCCTTGGTGAATAATACCAATGCCAGCTGGCATTCATCATGGCAAACCACAATATGCTTCTGTCATTTAAATTTTTCCAAAACCTCAATTGTGTTTTCACTGTGTGAATGACATTAGTTGTTGTTAAAGCAAACTGATTTTTAAATTGCCCCGCTCTCACACTTTTTTGGGGCACAAGTCTATATTTTCTCCCCAGGACACACAGCAATTTCTAGAGAGTGCTTGAACGTAAGCATGTTAATAAAGTTTGTGGCCAATTTTACTAATCATTTTACTCCCCAACCCAATTGGTAATGGTGTTGAGTTTGGAAGAATGGGAAATGGTAAAGGAACTGGGGTTGAAGCAGCAGGGAATGGGGAACTTCTTGGTACAGAGCAGTGGTGAGGTAGGAGAGCAAGTGGCATTTGAGGAAGATTATTTTTGTAGTGTTATTCAGGATGAATTGGAGGGAGGAATGGAGAGGGAAGCTACTAGAAGCTCTAGTGTATGGTGACAGTGGCAGTGGAAATGAGAATGAAAGGAAAGAGATGCCACAAAAAAGTCACAAAGGGACTCTAGCCACTGGCTGCTTATGAAGTGAGGCGGGCAGAGGAGATGGAAAACATGCTGAGGATCCCAGAAGGCTGGGACACTGGGGGAATGACGGGGAAACAGAGGAAAGCCAAGAGGGAAGACCCCATTTTGGAAGGCTTCAAGAGGTAAGTTTGGTTTTTGATGTATTGAATTTTAGTTATGGTGGAAATATGCTATTGCAGTGACAACTGGAGATAAAAAGACCAGGGGCAGAGGTTTGGTTGGTGCTGAGATAAGAGGTGAAGAACTGGTGATGAGCACATACTCTGGGGAAAAGGGTGGGTGTGAAAGTCCAGCTACATGGTGAACCGTGGGAAGCACCTAACCTGGCGGGGCAGCAGTAGAAGACGGAGCCAGTGAATTAAACAAAGAAGAAGCAGTCAGAAAGCTTGGAAGAGAACAGTATATTATAAGCAGACTGAAGGAGGCTGGAGAGTTTCGTTGATCCAGTGCCTCATAGGTGTAAAGTATAATCTCAGGTATTTTTCACGTGTCAGTACATGGATTACCCACAACACACTTGGAACTAGATAGCTTCTTCCTCATTTTACAGGTGAGGAAACTGATGGTCAGAGATACTAAGTAACTTGGCCAAGGTCATTCAGCTATCTAGGATTTGAACCCAGGTGCTAAGTTTTAATCCAAAGTGCTTGCTCTTTCCCTAAACCTTTCAAGAGTGGAAATGAAGATGGTTAAAAGATTCTTGTGACCATTTAGAGCAAAGGGTCTTAATCATTGGTTCTTAAGGTCTCTCTGGATAAACTTCAGAAAGTTTTTTAATCCCTATGATTATATGCAAAATTTTGTATGCAAAAAAATTTACACCCTCCTGCCTACCCACAGTGAGATGATCTATAACGTTCCCAAAGGGATTTTGAATCCTCCCCAAAATTTAAGAATAGCTGTTCTAAATGGCTGTTTTAGTGGAGCAGTGAAGGTTAGGGAGTTTTGGATTAAATAGGTAGTGAGGAAGACAAAAGTAGTCCATGACATCATTAAGAAATTCAGCTCTGAAAGAAGAAAAGAATAGTGTGGTAGCTTGAGGAGGTAAAGTGAAGCTCTTATTTAGTTCTTTTAAGATAGGGAGATGTGGTCAGGGGCAGTGACTCACGCCTGTAATCCCAGCTCTTTGGAAGGCCTGGTTTGAGCCCAGGAGTTTGAAACCAGCCTGGGCAACATAGCGAGACCCCATCTCTACAGAAAATACAAAAATTAGCTGTGTGTGGTGGCCTGCTCCTGTAGCCCCAGCTACTTAGGAGGCTGAGGCCGGAAGGTCACCTGAGCCTGGGAGGCAGAGGACACAATGAGCCAAGATCGCATCACTGTACTCCAGCCTAGGTGACAGAGTGAAATCCTGTCTCAAAAGGAAAAGAAAACGAAAGATAGACAGATGTGAGATATGAGTCTGCTTGGCAGTAGAGAGGAAGGATCTAGGGAATAAAGAGATATTGATGACCTAAAAGTAGGAGGTGGAGTGGGTGTGACTAAGGAAGTTCACCAGAGACAGGAAAAAGGTTGGCATTCTCTCCTGGAGATGTCGGTCTCTGCTCATCGTTGCTGGCATTCTGTTAGCTGGTTCAGCGAGATTCTAGGACATGTCTCTCTCAGAAGTATAGTCCAAAAAATATATAAAAAGGATAGGAAGGAAGAGAGAGAGGGAGGGAGGGAGGAAAAGGAGGAGGAAGAAGGAAAGGAAGAAAGGAAGGGAGTAAGGGAAGAAGGGAGAGAGAGGGGGAGAAAGAAAGGAAGAAAGGAAAGAAAGAAGGAAGAAAGGAAGGAAGGAAGGAAGGGAGAGAGGGAAGGAGGGAGAAAGGGAGGGAGGGAGGAGAGAACAAGCTTCACAGTGTTTCTCTAAGAGACAGGCAAGGAGAAGGAAGACGAGAGAAACCAAACCTCCTAAGTGGTCAAAGCCAATTCTGTGACATCTTTCTTCTTAGGCGTCAAAGCTAATTCTGTGACAACATCTACTTTGTGCATTAAGAAGAGATAGAGACTCTCAGGGTCAAAATCCACACTCAGAGCCTTCAGGGATGCGCCAAAAGAAAAGCTTCCTCTGTCTTCCAGGTACCACCATTTTTAAAGCTAGCGGAAGAGGGAGGGGATCTGGCTAGGCCGTTTTTATTACAAAACTCTTCTTCTGTTTTTATCTCCTTAGTTTCAGATGCATTTAATTATTCTTCCTTAATGCTATATTCTGCTTTTAATTATTATTTTTTTAAAAACCTCTTCATGTAGATGCAAATTAAATTTGATATTTTGTTTACATGAAGGAAAATATAAGGTTTACCTTGTTTGCTTCTCCATGGACCGTGGGCATTGTATTTTGGAGCTTGTTTTTAAACAAAAATAGAATTTTATTATTATTATCAATAGATGCCCATGGAATATCAAAAAACAAATTCAGTTCAAGTGTATAACCTCTGGGCATTATTAGCTCACAATTCACTAAGGTATGCATAGGTAAAGAAGTTTTTAATTAAAAAATACATATATACATACACACGCGTATTTTACCTAAATTAAAACTTTAATTAGCATGAAATGTATGTTCAGATTCTACTTTGTGCTGGGCATTGTAATGTCCTTTATTTCAAGGAGCTCAGAATCAAATCAATAAACAGAAAGATAAGTAAAGTAAGAATTTTAATAAAAATAATAACTAACATTTATTGAGCACTAAGTCTGTGGCAGGCACTGTTCTAAGTGCTTTACAAGTATTAATTCATTGAATCCTCATAATAAAGCTATGTCATAGGCACTAGTATTGCCCTCATTTTGCAAGCGAGGAATTAGAGGACAGAATAGTTAAGTAACTTGCCCAAGGTCACACAGCCAGTTAGTGGTGGCTCTAAACATCCCACATTCTGACCCATAAGTGCAGTTATGGAAACAGAAAACCCAGGAGAGCAGCGGCTAGGAGAAAGGACTGATGGAGATAGAGGATGCTTCCCCATGCAGGCGACCTTGGAGTTGAGTTCTTAAGGATGAAGTGGGTGGCAAATTACAGGCAGAGAAGTCTGAAACAGCGGGATGAGTTCTGGAACTCTAGCAGTTTGGTGTTGCTGGAGTGTGTTGTAGGAGGAGTAAGTACTGGGTGGGAAATGAGATTGGAGAGACAGCTGGGAGACAAATCATAAATGTCTTCATTGCTGTACCCAGCAGCTTAGACTTTGTCTTAAGGCTTGTGAGAGAGTTAAATAAAGGAGAGATATAGCCACATCTCAGGACGAAACACTGAAGGCGGTTATATAAGTGTCTTAATCTCTGAACTCTTCTGGATTTTCAGTTTTTTAAGATATATATAACAAAAAGAAGAAAAAGAAAAAAAAGGAACCCAAGAAACTATAATGGTTTATTAAAATGACATAAGTTATGGAAAATTCCAACTTACTGCTGACTTAATTTTCTGATTAGTAAATAACACATCTCTTTTGTATCTCATTAACAACAGATTAAGATTAATTAATTAATTTTAACTCATAGTATTAAGAATTAATAAGAATAAATAAAATGAGGATGTAGTAAAAACCTGATTGTCCTCCATGCTTTGGGAAAGACCACATTTCTTGAGTGTTAATAGAATAATTTGCTTTATGCCTGCAGTTTAGATTCTGTCCCCAGACTCAATTCTAAGCTTTGTTCTGGGGCTGAATTACAGTCCTGTATGCAGTGTATAATCCATGTATGTCCAACTCATATGCTCCAGGCCCTCCACCTTTCTACAGACAGGTTTGTTTTTTTTTCACATACACATTAAATAATATGAAGCCCCATCTCCTGTGTTATGAAAAGCCCACACCTTCTCAAGATTGCCAACACTTCCCAGGGGTGACACATTATCAGAGTCACCCCCTGCTTTGAATTCTGGCTCCCATTAAAATTTTCTTCTCTTTCATAATCATACCTGCTATTTAGTCTCCCTCCCTCCTTGAACAAAACAGCTGCTTTCTTCATAAGAAATTTTGCCTTGCTTCTGAGTCAACCATGTAAACTGGAAACAGCTTTTATAGTAACAATGTTTTCTTTACTATTACAATAATACCTTACATTGCTGCATGTATTATAATTGCCCAGTACATTATAGTTATCAAAACATTTTTCATAATAAAGCAGGTATTATTATTCTCTTTTGAGAGGGGAATGGAGGGGAAGCTAACACTTGTAGACTGCATTTTATGAGCCAGCCATGGTGCTCCCTTCTTCATATATTTAAGTTCATTGGCACATAGAATCTTATTAAGCCCATTTTCCCTATCATTCTTCACAACACTTTTGCAAAAGCATATGCATTACTTATCTATTGCCATATAACAAATTGCATACAAATTTAGCAGCTTAGAACAACAAATATTCATTACTTCAAAATTTTTATGGGTCAGGGATCTAGTTGTGGCTTACCTGGGTACCTCTGGGTCAAGGTCTCTCAGGAGGTTTCAGTCCTGCTGTTGGTCTGGGCTGTGGTCTCATCTAAAAGTTTGACTGGGGAAAAATTGTCTTCTAAGCTCATAACATAGCTGTGGGAAGGCCTCAGATCCTAACCTAGCTGAGGTCTTCCTCAGTTTACTGCCATGTGATCTTCTCCATAAGGCTCACAGCTGGCTTCCCTCATAGAGAGTAAGCAAGAAAGTGAAGCAAGCTCTTAAGTTGGGAGGTCTCTTTGCAACCTAATCTTAGAAGTGATATCTCATTACTTTTGCCATATTGTATTTGGTAGAAGTGAATCACTGGATCCAATCCACACTCAAAAGAGTGGATTATACATGAATACCAGAAAGCAGGACCTTTGGGGGCCACTTTAGAGCTTACCTGCCATAGCATTATCATCCCTACTTTGTAGTTGAAGACAAAGAAAGGTTAAAGAGAGTAAGCAAATTGATCAAGACCTTACAACTAGCAAATGAAAAAGCCAGCAGTAAACTCTGATTTGATGTTCTAAGCAGAAAATGCAAATCTATTGGCTCCAAAAACAACTCTTTTTTTAATCAATAAAAGAGCTAAATCAAGGATATCAGCAATTTTTATTAAAAACAGAACGAAACAAAAGGCCCTTCCAGTGACTTCTTTGTGTTCAGTACAGATTCAGTCACATCCCTTATCCAGTGGTTCCCAAATCTAGTCAATGCCTAGGAAATAGTTTTGGCCACTCTGAAGCAAACTAAAATATATAAGAACTATGTAGAAGTTTTTCATAATTATAACATTCAATGAAAATGGCTTTTCTTTATTCTTATTTTTATTCTTTTCATTTTGAATTATTAGAACGGTCTTTTATAATGTGTTGGCAATAATAGAATGGTAGTCTTTCTAAAAGAGTATTAGTCTTATTTGACACAACGAATGATATGAAACACTCTGGTGGATTCCTAGTTTTTTTTCTAAACTTTCACTTGTCTTTGAAATTCAAGAGTTTAGAGGCCTCTGCTTCACATCACAGTTATACAATCCTGTAAAGTGTCTCTTAATAGAATGATGTCCCTGAGTTTTAGATAAGATTCTCAAAAGTTAAATTCTCAAGCATGTTTAAAACATTTAGTAAGGCAGGAAAGTGGGGTTTTATTTAAAGGGAGTAAAAAAAATAATTTTTCCTGAAACTTTAAAAAAATAAACATTTATATTTTATAATAGTTTAAGATAGAGGGTTCTTGTATTCCCTCATCCCACTTCCCCTATTGCTAACATCGTACTTGACTATGACACATTTGTTACAGCTAAGGAACCAGAATTGACACATTATTATTAGCTATGCTCTACAATGTACTCAGATTTCACCAGTTTTTCCCTGATGTCCTCTTCCTTTTCTTACCCAAGATATCACATTACTTTAGAAGTTATGTCTTCCCACCCTCATTGAGCCCCTGATAGTTTTCTCTGCCTTTTCTTGTTTTTGATGACCTTAATAGTTTTGAGGAGTATTGTCAGGCATTTTGTTAAATGTCTCTCAATTTCAGTTTGTCTACTGTTTTCCTATAAAGAGTCAGAACTCTAAGAGGACAAAATAATTGACATTGAAACCAAACACCGTTTATGAAAGATACAAGGAATCTGAATTCTAGATCCTTGGGATATAGCTCTACAGAGTCCAGAGTTCTGCAACAGTGATCTTTCTGAAGCACAAATCTTGTGCTTCCGTTCTCCCAACCTTGAATCTTTCAATAGCTCCCAAAGATTGTAAGATTAACACCATTTATTCAGTGATTACTTACCCAGATCCAGGGACTATGCTATTATGGGCGAGTCAAAAAGACACACAACATTGTGTTGAATCTCAAGAGACTTTTAGATCTGAATATGTTATTTTCCTCTGGAGTGGTTAATTCCATTGCTAATGTAAATCAATTCAGCACCTGACTTAGATTTTGTCTATTTTTCAGCTCTACCTGTTATCCTGATCTGCACATAAAGGATTACAACACAAACACAGATATCTTTTGAGATGGCTGGAGTGGAATAAGGAGCAGGGGAAAGAGGAAGAGGAAAGCTCTTGTTACTCATGCTTGAATATTTTTTGATACTTGAATATTTTGATAGGGACAAAGAGAGTTATAGGTTATAGGTGACAGAAAGTTGAACAGAGTCTCAACCTGGGAGGACAGAATCAGGTGTATTGTCTCTAAGGTACCATTAAGCTGATGTTTAAAAGCTATCCAGATGGATGGCGGTGTGAGTTTATTGTGTCTCCCCCAAATATATATTCCTCTTAACCCCCCTGTGAATGTAACCTTAGTTGGAAAAGAGTCTTCAGATTAAATCAAGTTAAGATGAAGTCATACTGGATTACGGTAGGCCCCAATCCAATGGCTGGTATCTTTATAAGAGAAGAGAGAGATTTGGACACAGAGACACACGGCGAGAACACCATGTAGTGCAGAGGCAGAGATTGGGGTGATGCATCTACAAGTCAAAAAATGCCAAAGATGGCCAGCAACCACTAGAAACTAGGAGGGAGGCATGCAACATATACTTCCTCTAGACCCCAGAAAGAATCAAACATGCTGGCACCTTGACTTTGGACTTTTAACCTCTGGAAGTGCAAGATAATACATTTCTGGTATTTTAAACCATCTAAGTTTGCGGCAATTTGTTACGGCAGCTGTAAGAAACTAATATAGATGACACATGGAAGAAAATGGTAGACAGAAGACTCAGCACAATGAAGTCATGGATTGTGAAGTAGTCTAGGCATCTGCTTGTGGAATATCCTCAAGAACAATCCGTAAGTGGGGTTTCAGACCCCTGACCCTACTATTAATAGGTTATTACCACTGTATGTTAGTCTCAGGCAAAGGACAGCTTAGACTTTCTAAAATATTACCTGCATATCTACAACAAGGGAGAACAATTTAAAATCTGCAAACATACTATTACACCTACTTGTTTGTTTTATGCATTTCTTTAAAATTTACGAAGAATCTGTTCTTTTATATTCCAAATATGGTAAAGGAAAGTTGTTTTGTATATCTGTTTCATGAAACATAAGAAAAGAAACCCTTTTCCCTGCTCGCCTTGCTGGAACATTATGCTTACTTGGCTGTAGGCTGGTGGCAAATTTCTCTGTGTCTCTCCTTTGCCAAGGAACTCTCATAGCCCTGAGATGGAGGGCAATTGGGTTGACTGAGAGGGGTTTACCATATTCTCCCCAGGGAGAAGTTCAAGTAATGCTGGAGGATGATAACCTACCTTCTGAGGAGAGTGGGCTGATCAGTAGCTGAGTATTTGCTTTGATGAGTGAGATGTATACAGGAGGGAAGCACCCAGATAGCTCATAGTCCATACGAGGCTCAAAACTCCTCTAAATGAATATTGAACATTTAAGACTATTGGTTTTGAAGTGGCATCAGGTTTTTCAGCTCTACTGGGGAAAGGTTGGGAGGCAGGCAGGCACTTATGTGTCTCCTTGGGTCCTTTGTGAAACACAACCCTGTATAATTATAATTACAGGTGACATAAAATGAACTCTTTCTATGTGCCAGGCACTGGGCTAATTTATGAACAAGATCAGTATTGATCTTCAAACCAATCCTATAAGGAAGGTAGTATTATGACTCCATATTACAGATAGAAAAGCTGTGACTTCAAGGGGCTAAGAAACGTGCCTACAGTCATATGACTAGGTAGGTGATGCAGTTGAAATTGATAGCCATTTCTAACTTCAAAGCACAGTAGCATTCGAGAGGTAACTCAGTCAGTGGAATGAGGGTGAAGGACATTGCAGGAATGGAGGCTGACCTGACATCAGATCTTAGACATCCTTGGATGCCCCACTAAAGACTTTGGACTTTGTAAAGATGCAAGAAGGATCCACTGAACAATTTTAAGTAAAGAAGTCAGTGCACCCAGTATTTGGTTGGTCTTCAGTCAGCATCTGTTGAATGGACATCAACAACCTGTAGTTTATAAGCTACAGAAAATGGATGGGAGAAGGGCAGGACCAGAGGAAGGGAGACCAGTTAGAAACTTGGAGAATAGACCAGGAAAAAGAGTTGAAACGTGTTAGCATGGCACATAGGGCCCTGCTACACTCTCTCTGTGTTCTCCTGTTTCAAAACATCTGGCAAACTTAATCAAAGGTGCCCAAGAAATAACCCTATGCCCTCTTGAATTTCACCCAACTCGTCCTACAACACTTAAAATTCATCTTTCCAGCATCAGTGACATGAATTCTGAAGGCAATCAATTAATTATGCAAAATTTAGAGTCCACCTTGGAGTCAGTCGGAGACTTGAGATCAGAATAGTCTGTGGCTGATCTGATGTGATTCCTTCTTTTTGCCCTATATGCAGCCCATTCTGTTGGGAAACTGGCTGAACTCACACCTGAGTGTCACGCTTCAGCTTTGCCAGGCATGTTGACCCCTGCTTGGGCTATGAGATACCTGAATGCTACCCTCCTGTATACAACTAACTCATCAAATAGAGTAGTACGCTCACGTTCCTTCAAACTGGTATTTCATAGTCTATATTTCCTTCCAATTCTTTCCAGCTTGAACTCCAACTGTCTGCATTAGTAAACCCTTTATTCTAGTCCTGGCATTTCCCAGAATGTGATAGGCTTGCCCTAGACATGTCCCTTTCCGTGTGCTCTTTCTTCTTCCTGGAAGGCCACCTCTTCTCTTGTTTATCTCATGGATTTCTCACTAATTCTTAAAGATTTCATTCAAATGTTACTCTCTCTGAAGACTTCTTTTGTCCTACTCCCTCATTTTCCAAAATGTGGTGCATCTCTAATTACACTGGTGTGTATGCAGCCTTTTTATCATATCAAATCATTTCACTTGGTTTTGTACACGTCTGTTCATGAATTCAGTAAGTGTTGATTGAAAACCTGCTACGTGCTAGGCACTGGGTGCCTAGTGCTGCAAAAATTTCGTGCTGGTTTATGAGAGCTTTCACCCCTACAGATTCACACTGTTTCAATGTGTGTTTGTTTTACTGTTGTAAATGTTTTCACAAATTCTAACAACCTCCTTACATATCCTTCTTTGGGTTTGTAGACAGTGGTGCCAAAGAAACATCAGATCCCAGAAGTAAAATACTCATTCAGTGTAACTTTGGGTTAAAACGGTTCTGTCATTTGGCTATTTAGCCAAGTAGCTACAATACCATTTTTTGTATCATAGCTAAATGCAAATTTCCCTTACAGCATTTTTATTTTTAAATAATATTTATTGCTTATAAAATTGCTATATTATATTTATAAATAAGCATACTATAACTTCTTATAATAATACAACATATCTACAACCATCCGATCTTTGACAAACCTGACAAAAACAAGCAATGGGGAAAGGATTCCCTGTTTAATAAGTGGTGTTGGGAAAACTGGCTAGCCATATGCAGAAAGCAGAAACTCGACCCCTTCCTGACACCTTACACTAAAATAACTCCAGATGGATTAAAGACTTAAACATAAGACCTAACACCATAAAAACCCTAGAAGAAAACCTAGGCAAAACCATTCAGGGCATAGCTGTAGGCAAGGACTTCATGGCCAAAACACCAAAAGCATTGGCAACAAAAGCCAAAATAGACAAATGGGACCTAATCAAACTCCACAGCTTCTGCACAGCAAAAGAAACAGTCATTAGAGTGAATCGGCAACCAACAGAATGGGAAAAATTTTTTGCAGCCTACCCATCTGACAAAGGGCTGGTATCCAGAATTTACAATGAACTAAAACAGATTTACAAGAAAAAAACAAACAAGCCCATTCAAAAGTGGGCAAAGGATATGAACAGATACTTTACAAAAGAAGACATACATGAGGCCAACAAGCATATGAAAAAATGCTCATCATCACTGGTCATTAGAGAAATGCAAATCAAAACTACATTGAGATACCATCTCACGCCAGTTAGAATGGCGATCATTAAAAAATCTGGAGACAACAGATGCTGGAGAGGATGTGGAGAAATAGGAATACTTTTACACTGTTGGTGGGAGTGTAAATTAGTTCAACCATTGTGGAAGACAGTGTGGTGATTCCTCAAGGACCTAGAAATAGAAATTCCATTTGACCCAGCAATCCCATTACTGGGTATATATCCAAAAAATTATAAATCGTTCTACTATAAGGACACATTCACACGAACATTCATTGCAGCACAGTTTACAATAGCAAAGACCTGGAACCAACCCAAATGCCCATCGATGATAGACTGGACAGGGAAAATGTGGCACATATACACCGTGGAATATTATGCAGCCATCAAAAACGATGAGTTCGCGTCCTTTGTAGGGACATGGATGAACCTGGAAACCATCATTCTCAGGAAACTGACACAAGAACACAAAATCAAACACCACATGTTCTCACTCATAGATGGATGTTGAACAATGGGAACACACGAACACAGGGAGGGGAGCACTATACACTGGGGTCTGTTGGGGGGGAGTGGAGGGGACAGCAGGGGGTGGGGAGTTGGGGAGAGATAGCATGGGGAGAAATGCCAGATATAGGTGAAGGGGAGGAAGGCAGCAAATCACACTGCCATGTATGCACCTATGCAACAGCGTTGCATGTTTTTCACATGTACCCCCAAACCTAAAACGCAATAAAAAAAAGAAAGTATCAGCATAATCCTATGATACATCTTTTCTTTAAAAACAAAGCAAAAATAAAACCATATTTTCTCTCTCTCTTCTTCAAAAAACCTAAGTAACAAGGTTCACATAGGGGAAGATTTTGCAATGATCATGCTTAGTTCTCAAATTGAGGTCTCTAATGCCACTATCCAATAAAATGAACCAGATCTCTCTAATGATTAGCTTGATTCCATATCTCAAGCATAGAATGTTCAAGATGAACCTGGAATAACTTGCCATTTCAGAAAGCAGGGAAGCTATCAAAGAGACAGCTGAGGAAATGTCAAAAGAACTCAGAAGTCAATATGAAGGGGCTCCCATTGGTTCAAAATTCCAAAATTGTGACAATTTGAAGATCAGTAAAAATAGCCATTGCTGTGAATTGAGTATTTAACAGGTTTAAATCCCTGAGTTCATAGTGATCATAACAATAAAAACCTCATTGGTCATGGTGGCTGCTAGGATCCACCTTTGAGGAGGAACTTGCCATGCCAGGAAAATGAGTATAGTTATGGTTACAATGGCCACCAAAGATTGGTACCCTCAACTTCAGAGGAGCTGAGGTCCTACACTTCCAAGGCAGCCCACAGCCTGTGACAGCACAGCTAAAGTTTGGCCACTTTTGTGCAAGGCAGGACTCCTAATGGGAAGTCTTTTTCCCAAGTCTTCACCCTAGGTAAGCAAAGACCTTATGACATCTGATCATGGTCTGAGGCTCTCACTTCCCCAGCCTGCCTCATCCCCTTTACAGGTATCAGATTGATGAGCATCCCAGTCTGAAGATTATTCTTGCCCATGGGAAACTACAGGGCAGAGAAATTAGTTTGTTCAAAAAATAAATTGAAAGGAAAATAAAAGAGGAATCTGTGGATGAGAAAATTTAAAAGACATAGCCATCAACTACAATATGGACTTCATTTCAATGTTGACATATTTAAAAAATAGAGAAACTATTAGGGAAATCTGAACACTAACTGGGTATTTAAAATTATAAAGATTATTTTAAATTTGAATAGTAATACAATTTTTTAAAAATCTTTATCTCCTAGAGAAACATGCTGAGAGGTTTATAGATGAAATTATATGATGCCTAGGAATTGCTTCAGTCATTCCAGGGAAAGAAGGGATGTGGGTAGGGTATAGGTGAAACAAGGCTGACCATAAAGTGAAAACTGTTTAATCTCAGTAATGGGTCACATAGAGCCTTACCCTTCATAGGGTTGAACATGAAGGCTTATTATATAATTATTTCTACATTTGGATATGTTTGGTGGTTTCTATGAAAAAAATATTGGATTAAAAAAACTTGTTAAAAACTCGGAAAAAAAAAAAGAAATATAAAGAGTAAAACTAAAGTCACCAGTAACCAAACCACTTAAGAAAAGTCTCATTAATGTTTTAGTGAGTTTTCATTCATATTTATATAAAATATATATTCATATATGCACAAGCATATATTTAACAGAGTTGAGAATATATTGCAAAAAAATTGCATTCTATTTTTCTCTTTTAACCTTCTATTATAAATATTTTGCATCCCTCAAAAAAGTCTTAGTAAATAGAATTTTGAATGATTTCATACTTTCATATTATTATATTAGGATTGGCTTAACCAATCCCTTATTGTTGGATATTTAAGTCATTTGTGGGTGTTGGCTATTATAAGTAATATTGTAACATACATTTTTATAAGAATGTTTATAATAGCTTTATTAACAATAGTCAAAAACTAAAAATAGCCCAAATGTTTATTCACAGAAGAATGAACAAATTGTTATATATTCATACAATGGAAGACTATTCAGCAATATAGAGAAAAAAAGTACTGATACACAAAACAGTGGAGATGCATCTCAAAAACATGTTGTGTGAAAGATATCAGACACAAACGAGTCCATACTGTGTGATTTCTCTTACACAGACTTCTAGGATGAGATAAACGGAAAGAATAGTAAAGATTAGAAGAGTGGTTGCCTCTAGGGGAGGCAATTAATTGGAATGGGCAAGGTGGAACTTTCTGGAGTGATGATATGGGCTGTGTTTTAATTGGAATGATAGTTGCATGGGTATATCCATTTGTCAAAGTTCATAGAGCTATGCATTGGAAATTCATCAACTTTATCATATGTAAATTATTCTTTAATTTGTTGAAGTTTTAAAAATGGTAATAAAGAGGAGGAACTATAAATAAAGAGAATTAAAAGACATATCAAATTAAATGAAAAATGGACAAGGCTATAATGTTTAGGGATGTAGACCTGAGTAATGAAATTATAGAGAAATGCGAGGAAGCAATTATTACAGGAAATGAGAGGAAGCAATTATATCAGTTACTTTAGTGCTATGGGAGAGTACTATGTTGGGTACAGGACCAATGAAAAGGATTCTGGGATTCTGGGAGGCTGTTAAAGGTCTATTTCTTCAGCTGGTTTGTGGCTGCAATGGTGTTCACTGTATAGTGATTCATTAAGTAATGTAATTGTGTTTCATTTGACAACGACAAGTAAGAACTTTTTTAAAAATTAAAAAATAAACCCAGTGAATCATTATAGAAAATTAATGTTCAAAGAAGGTCTCTCTGAGAATGTGACTTTATGATGAAACTTGAAGGAAAAGACTATGAAAAGAATCTGGCTGTATGAAGAGAAGGGGGAGATCCACGAAGGGAAAGCCACTGACAAATGTACCTGAGAAAACTGGAAGAAGACCAGAGAGCCTGAGTAAGGACAGCCTCAGGGACACGTGAGATTTAGTGGGAGAGGAAAGCACGTGCTGAAAATACACATGAGTGTGTGAAGAACAAATAATAGAGTCTGGATTTTATTCTATGCAAAAGGAGAAAACATTGAAGAGTACTACATAGGGAAGAAACAGACTCCAATTTATGTTTCAAAATCAGTACTGTGGCTACTGTGTGAAGGATGGATGCAAGGGAAACAAAAATGGAAACAGGACGTTAGCAAAGTAGTTGGGTTAGAGAGATTCAGTAGATGGGGTTTGGGTGGTGACAGTGAAGATGAATAAACGTGAATCTTCCTGCATTTGGCTATAGAATGATGAGAATGAAGGATTTAGGAGTCTGCTTTCCTTCATGACTAACAGAGTAGACAATGATGTCATTTACCAAAATGGATATGTGATGGGAGGAAAATTTTGAGAAGGGAAATGAAAAGTTAACTTTAAGAGGTGGGAAATCAACAATCCAACCAGAAATTTGGAAGTTTATTTCCACTACTAACTCTGCCATCCCATATAAGTGTTCATCCAACTCACCTCTGAACCTCCGCTTCCTGAAACTAACTCTTGTTCCAGTCATAATGTCCTTGTTTGTTCCATCCCCCTGGCTCCCAGTCCTCATCCATATCTGTGCCTTTTAAATATATTTTTCTGTTAACAAATACCCTTTCCTATTATATTTTTGTCACTAATTTACCATCTGTTCACCAAGACTCACTTTACATCCTATTGCCTTTGGTCTCTGTCCAGTTCATCTCCTATTTTTGTATGACCCAGGAGCTAAGAATAGTTTTTACATTTGTAAATGGTTATACAGTTTAAGTGCTTACATAATAGTCTAGGTTTTACCTTTTGGACTGAAAAGCCTACAAAAAATGTACTATCTGGCCCATTTAAGTTTGCTGACCCATGTTCTAGATGCTTAGGAAAGAAGTTAATTCATTATATTCAATGGATTCCTTGGGGTGTTAGGCCTTAATTCTCTCATGGAACTCTACTGAAAAGGCTAAGAGAGAAAGTATTTACCCCTAAGCCACGTAGTTTTTGATGTCTCAGCTGAATGCCCAGGTTGTTAGAGAGGTGTTAACAAAGCAGGAATTTCTCTCTACAGCTGAGCTACAATTCCCATCCTCCAGTACTGCTTGATCTCTAGGATCTCTTTTCCTCTACCAACCCTTTAGTAACCACTCTCTGGGAAGTCTTCCTCTTGCATGTATATACCAGACCTCAGTCAAGAACTCATGAGTGAAATCCGCAGAATTCCTGGGCTCTTCCTCTGCACAGGCCCTTCTGCTCTGTTGTCCTCTTGTTATGGACTGAATGTTTGTGTCCCTCCAAAATTAATAGGTTGAATTTCTAACCCCCAATGTGATGCTATTTGAAGTTGAGGCCTTTGGGAGGTAATTAGATTTAGACGAGGTCATGAGGGTGGGGAACCTCGTAATGGGATTACTGTCCTTAGAAGAAGAGGAAGAAAGATTAGCATTTTCCATCTCTCTGTGCCACGTGAGGACATAGCAAGAAGGTGGCCATTTGCAAACCAGGAAGAGAGCCCTCACTTGGGAACATAATTGGTGGGCACCTTAATCTGGGACTTCCCAGCCTCCAGAACTGTGAGAGATAAATTCCTATTTGAGCCTCTCAGTCTACAGTATTTTGTTATAACAGCCCGTACGATCCCTTCTGCAGATTGTATCCATTGCAGTTGCCCCAAATTCTGATCTCTGCCTCCTTAGCTCTGAAAGACCACTGTACTCTGCTCGACTGCTTAGGCAGGGCTCTAATTCCCTACGTGTCTCTTCTCTGTCTTGACTCTAGCCTTTCCAGCTCCTGGCTAAAGTACAACTCCCATCTGAATCATTCAGAATCTTAAAACCACCACTTATATTAATCTCACCTTCTAAAGTCATGAGATATTCTAGGAAGATGTTCTCAAATAGAGAAGTTAGATAACAGTTGAGCTCAAATAAAAAGAAAATCAGTCACTGGTGGTACCATTATACTTGAGAGCCATATTTAAGCAAGATCTTACTCTAAATTTTTCTGTATGTCTTAATCACCCAAGTAGCATTAAAAAAATAGATTCTTGGTGATTTTTGCCTCATTCTGTACTTTTAAAGGTACTTTAGGGGAATGCTCATACAACTAGCCCAACCCTGAATCTCAAACATACACATTTAGGAATTCCCATGGTTATTCATCATTTATCCCCACCCACTAGATTCATTCTATATGGTTTACTGCCTGCCCTGCACCCTGGAAGCTGACACATGCAGAAGGCATATCCTCACGGATGCAGTGTTCTCTCAGCTCCTTGGTTAGAGATTAGAGGGCCTGGTGTCTCTTTCCCAGGATCCCTCTCCATAATTCTAGTTTGGATGGTGGTTATTCCCTCTATAGCCACAGCCAGTGGTTTGTTGTTGCTGGCTTGTTAAATTTCCAGTGATTTTGTGAGCCAGTTGCTAAACATAGGCAGTATTAAAAAATAAAGTATATATACATATGTACAATTAAATATATTGAAAATGACAAACATTTGAACCCATGACTTACTAATTCTTTTGCTGCATTTTACTATTATATATGCTTTTGAAGTTCCTTATCTCTATTACGTCTGTGTGATGAAAATTTATAATGATGTGCTACTCTGCATCTCTTCCAAACTCCACGTTCACTGACCACATTGGTAGCTTGAAATTGTCCATAGTGGGAGGATTTGCTGCATAAAAATCAGTAAATATTACAAGTAGGATTTTTTTTTCTCCTGAAGAGCAGGCTGTTAAACATTTCCCAGGAGACATACCACTGGCCCCAGCTACTACGGACGGCTCCTCTTCCACAGCCACAGCTCTCTTCAGGCCCTAGGAATGTTATACCCTCCCTTTGGGTCTTCAGGCCTGTGAGTGATAACAGTTTCTCATCGCTGTTAATACCTGGATTTTTGTTGGTTCTCTTACCGCTGTCCACACCTTCAGAATAATTCCTTCATGAGACTCACATCAGTTCAATTCTTTTGAGTTGACATCTGTTTCCTACTCGATCCCTGACTGATATAGGCACCATCTCTAGAGACCAGTACTTTCAGAAGTGCAATTGGTAGAAGACAAATACTGTAAAACATAGATAATTTTTACACCAAAGAAGGTTCATTGGTCAGATGTTTAAGAAAGACTAAATCTAACAAAAATAGGAATGTTTCCTCACTGTAGGACATCTCAAAACCTTTTATATAGGTAATATGTATCGTGATATATCTCAAACTTTCATGGTCATTTTTTTTCTATAAAACATCTATTGCAACCAATTTTTCAAGAAACACTGCTATAGAGTTACTTTAGAAATACAGTATTAGGGACCAGGCATGGTAGCTCATGCCTCTAATCCCAACACTTTGGGAGGCCATGGGGGGCAGATTGCTTGAGGTCAGGAGTTTGAGACCAGCCTGGCCTACATGGTGAAACCCCATTCCTACTAAAAATACAAAACTTAGCCAAGCATGGTGGTGCATGCCTGTAATCCCAGCTACTCGGGAGGCTGAAGCAGGAGAATTGCTTGAACCCAGGAGGTGAAGGTTATACTGAGACGAGATCACAGCACTGAACTCCAGCCTGGGTGACAGAGCGAGACTCTGTCTCAAAATAAAAAATAAAAATAGAAATAAAAAAGAAATACAATGTCAGTGTTAGGCGCTACAATGGAAACTGCCCTAAAAGGGAAATACTTTAGTAATTCTTACAATGTGTTCATATTTTTAAAACTAATGAAACTGATAGTTGCTGCCATATTTATAAATATACACTAACAACTCTTCTATCCATTGACATTGAAGAATAAGTGCTGTACACATAAGTAAACATTTTAAATGTCTGAATATTACCCCCAGGAGCAGTGAAAATCAATTTAAATCATTTTGGATGGAAGGCATTTTTAAATGTATGGTGACTTTATGATGTATGTATGATGACTGCTTGAAACATTCCTCAATATGCTTTGAAGGTCAGTGGCTGTTGATTTATCCCTACATGTAATGATCCAAATGGCATGTTTTATGTTTTCCTGGATGTGCTTATTTCCCTCTCTGTCAGGTTGTCAGCTAACATTGCTTACAATTGACAATACATCTAATTCTAGCTTCCCTCTTGCTTCTAATCTTCTCTAACATGGGAAACCAGATATCCAAGCTCGTTAGAATTGTGTATACAGTGATGGGGGATATTTATCCCCTAAATTGTAGGTTGATAAGGCTATCAGATAAATGGCCTCTAGGTATGAGACATAATGTATCAAACTTAGCCCAAATTTAAGCTAAACCAGAACTAAATTGAGTCTGTTTAATTGTCATAAATATGTAAAATGTAAAGTAACAAACACCAGTAAATAGAATATATTTTGTGGAAATTAACCCTTCAGCCTAAAGTTATCATTTTCACAAGATAGCTTTTAAAATACAGACAACTTTTCAGTTTGGGGTGATGTTAAACCTATTTTCTTGACATCCATTTCATGAGTTTCATGTCAGACAAATTAATTCCAAAGGGAAAAATAGATATTCACTTTTTTTTCCTCGACTGGCTCTTCAATCCAGGATTGAAATCATCTCTGTGGGATGACATCGCAGAGAACCCAAACATCTGAAGGAAGGAGAACACAAAAATCACAAGAGAAACCCCAAAGAGCTCTGAAAAGGCGCCAGCCTGAGGCAACCCACACTTACGTAAGCTTTCATTATGCATGAAGTCGCTGAGGATCTTTGCAAGGGCTCATGTGAGATCTATTTACATGGATTTTGTTACAGAAGCTAACCACATTTTGAGTCAGAGTGGTGTCTGATGCTAAATAAATAAATAAAAATTTCCCTCATGAAAAGTTCTCTCTTCTAGTCAGGGGCAGTCACTGGTGTGACTCATGACCTTGAAGCTGCATTTGAACTTGATGGAAGATAGTCATCAGTCCACCTAAAGAGCTCAACATGGTCTTTGACTTCTAGAGCACTGGTGTTTTTTTTTGGTTAATGTTGGGAATTTTCAGTGAGACATCCCCCCCACCCGCCCCCAACACACATACATACACATTTTTTTTCTTTTGTCTTCTTTTATACACTACGTTTGGAAGGGATTTCAAGAGGACTTCCATTTGTTGAGGGAGATTGCCTCCTTATAAGGTAGGAGGTGGGACTCAACTTGAGAGGCAGGGCTCGGCTCTGGACCAGATTGAAGACTGGCTCCTAAGACAGGTTCTCCAATATCATGACTGTTTACTCATTTTCTGGCAGCAACCCAATCTGGAAATTACCACCCTTTTTCCCAGAAATTTCTGAATAACCTGCCCTCTAATTTGCACATAATGAAAAGTGGGTATAAATGTGGCTGTAGAACTGCCCTGAGCTGCTACTCTCGACACTCTGCCTATGAGATAGCCAAGCTCTGCAGGAGCAGTCGTGAGGCTCTAAGACTATTCTCTCAATAAAGCTGTTTCCTTCCACCACTGGCTGGCCTTTGAATTCCTTCTTAGACAAAACCAAGAATTTTCTTGAGGGAAGCCCCAGTTTTGGGGATCCCCTGCTCTGCAACATTTAAAGGTTGATGTTCACTTTTTGGGTGAAAGGAATTTAACTTAAGGTAGGCACAAAGCAAGTTGAGTTTAGGCTGGCTGAGATGGTAATGATGATTGTAATGACCACTACCATTTATCAGATTGATATTATGAGCAATGTACTTGGTCCTTTATATCTGCTGATAATCATAATCCTTTAGCTCCACTTTAAAAATGGAGAAAACTAATGCTTGGAAATGTTAGTTTCCTGTAGTTTTACAAATCAGTAACGTGGTAGAGCTGAGGTTGAAACATCAGATCCATTTGACTCATTTGCTCCTTTGAAGTGCATACTCAGCATCTTTCTCTGTCACGCTTGTAGGTACACGTATCCAAGCACTTCACACCTCAGGTCTGGACTGTAGCCAGTCTTTTACCTGGCTTTCCATAGCTGGCTCTTGCCACCTAAGATCTGAAGGCCATGCTATGGCTATTTTTATCTTCCTAAAGCTCACTTCTCCTTCATTAAAACCCGACCCTCTGCAGGATGAAGCCTAACTCTTTAGCTTAACAATAAAAGACCTTCTGGACTGGGTTTTGTTTTTATTTCCCATCACTCCCTGCCATCTTCCTGTGCTTCAGCTACCATAAAGCATTTGATCTCTCCCTGTTCACCTTAGACTCACCATTTGAGTGAAAAGATACCATATTGGTACCATTTTCTCTACCTGCAAAGTCTTCTACCATGTCCACATATGTAAATTTCACCTGTCCTTCATGGCCCACCTGCTATGTCACTTCTTCCATGAAGCCTCCCCTCATGCTGCAGCCAAAAATGATCTTGCCCTCCCTTGAACCCCTGCAGCAGTTTGCACTTCCATTTCTTATGGGCTTTATCACTTACTTCCTAGGGCACTAATTTTTGGTGACCAATTCTCATCTTGACACACTATAGGGAACCATGCTTGTCTTGGTCACCATAGAAACCTCATCCTCATATTAAGCATATAGAAGGCACTTAATAAATAATTGGTACATGGATGTAGAGATACTGATTTTTTTACTGCTAACACAATACATCTTTCTATTGAAACATACAGAAAAGAGAGAGAAAAGTGTACAGCATAATGAATTATCACAAAATGAACATTCTCATTAAGCCATGACTCAGATCAAGAAATTGAACATTAAGGCCAGGCACGGTGGCTCACGCCTGTAATTCTAGCACTTTGGGAGGCTGAAGCAGGTGGATCACTTAAGGTCAGGAGTTCAAGACCATCCTGGCCAACATGGTGAAACTCAGTCTCTACTAAAAATACAAAAATTAGCCAGGCATGGTGGTGCACACCTGTAATCCCAGCTACTCCAGAGGCTGAGGCAGGAAAATCACTTGAACCTGGGAGGTAGAGGTTGCAGTGAGTTGAAAACACGCCACTGTACTCCAGCCTGGGTGGCAGACCAAGACTCTGTCTCAAAAAAAAAGAAAAAAAAAAAAAAGAAATGAAAGAAAAGAAAAGAAATTGAACATTAAACATACCCCTAGAATCTCTCCTTCATTTATCTTCCTAATTGCTACCCCATTCTTCTTTCCCAAAGGTAGCTACTATTGTTACTTTTAATACCATAGATTAATTTTACTCTTAAAATTTTATAAAATGTGATCAGACATATGTTTTCTTTGGTATCTGGTTCTTTAGATCAATGTATTTGTGAGACTTATCTAAGTTGTTGCATGTGGCTGTACTTTGTCTCTTTTCTTTTCTTTTTTTTTTTTTGAGATGAAGTTTCACTGTTGTTGCCCAGGCTGGAGTGCTCCAATGGCATGATCTTGGATCACTGCAACCTCCGCCTCCAAGGTTCAAGTGATTCTTCTGCCTCAGCCTCCCAAGTAGCTGGGATTACAGGCATACAGCACCATGCCTGGCTAATTTTCTATTTTTAGTAGAGATGGGGTTTCTCCATGTTGGTCAGGCTGGTCTCGAACTCCAAACCTCAGGTAATCCGCCCTCTTTGGCCTACGGAAAAGTGCTGGGATTACAGGCACGAGTCACTGCGCCTGGCCCTGCTTATTTTCATGGCTGAATAGTATTCTACTGTATACATATTTCTTGGTTTATTTATTCATTCTACTCTTGATGGACATTTTGCTTTGAGGCATTGGTTCTTCATGGACATTCCAGTTTGAGATGCTTACAAATAATGCTGCTGTAAACATCCTTCTATGGTATTTGTATTTTAGTACTAATTATGGTATTGAGTTTAACATATTGATTTCGGGATAAATTGTAATACATATGAGCAGTCAAAATATTTCCAACTTTGTCTTAGACAGTGAACACTATTTGTATAAGTGAAAGAATTACTGAGATGGAAATCCAATGTCCAGTCAAAAGGTTTTAAATACCAAGGCATCTGGGAGCTAGCATCAGCTCATGCCTGAATGCTCAAGGTAATGATGGTAATAAAGGGAATCTCAAAGCTCTCTGAAATCCATGTTCTGTGTGGCAAACTTACACCTATATGCCATTTAGCACACTCATCAAACTGAAATCCCACTCAAAGCCAAATCACATGTTGTTTTAATGGCTTCCTATTCACTTCATTGGCATTCCTGCTCTGGGATTACAGGGATGGTGGACACAACACAAAGCACCCAGCATTGGACAGATGATATCTACAGGAGTGTATTTTACCCCATGTCCATAAACTCAAACTCTGGGAGAGAAGGGCAGTGCACACCCCAAAGGGCCACACGGGGGTTCAACTCAGAAGCATAATGAGCCATCAGGAGCTGTGAGGCAGGCTTTGCAGTATCAAAAGGATGGGTGACCCCTGGTTTTCCTGGGAGGAGTGGTTGGCTTGTTTGAGTAGTTCTCTAGGCTGGAAGGGAAACAAAGCCTACTACTTAGGGATAAGCAGGAATTGCAAGTGGTCCCTTTGTAAGGCAGGTTGTTTGGCTAAGGGACCTTATTCACAGAAGCAGATTGGGGAGGGGAACTTGCAGTTAGGCCTTTCAAAGTCCTTCCAATGTCACCAGAAGGCAGCACATAATATTGGGCCTTAATATTAGAACGTATACCACATATATAAATGAAGAACAGGGGTTCCACCAAAATTGAAAGTAAGATCCAAGATGTGACCAAATTCAGCAGCAATGGACAATTGGAAATACTTACTATGGATATCCCAGAGAACAGGTTTTTGGGAGTAATTTCAATTAAAAAATTTTCCAGTACTTCCTGCCCTTTAAGATCTACCTTCAAAATTTGTTACTTCTTCCCTGCTCCCTGTGTAAACATTCTGGGTAAATGCCGTAAAGCACTAAATATAACTAACTTTAAGATCTAAGAATGGTAAGTCTGAGAGAGAAAAAAGAGAGAGAAAGAGAGAATTTCATTTACAGGTATATTTTAAGTTGCTTGCCACGGATTTGGCAATACATCCTATGCGCTTATTATAGGGCTTTTTCGTGTTATAATCATAGTGCTATTTTATGTCCTTGGCTTTGATCTTAGATATGGTCTGGAAACTCACTGAGGGTAGAAATCAAATATTTATCTTGTACCTTCTCAGCACCTAGAAGACTGTTTCTGGTTTGAAAATAAATGTTAATTCAACATCTAGGTCAGAGCATAGTGCAGGTAGATGCTTAGCAAATGCTGTGTCCTACGGTGACAATGATTAGGACCTCACTACTCCAAGTGTGGCCCGGGGACCATCAGCATTGGCATCACCTGGGTGCTTGTTAGAAATGCAGATCGTCCTATGCCAACCCAGACCACCTGACTTAAGATGCTTGGGTGATTCACATTCTCATTAAAGTTTGAGAAGTACTGCTGTAGAAGACCATCTTCTCAGCGTGTGAAATTCCCTGTGGCCAGGACTGCCTCCAGCATGCCTCAGGAAGTTTGTCAAAAACAAGAAAAGACCTGAGGGAGTTGATATGTCTCTCCTTCACCACATCCGTCTTACTCCAGTGTAATTGAAAACGAATTGACCAGTACCCAAAGATTTCATCAGAGTATGCATTTAATTTCTCCCTTTAAACAAATAAGTAAGGGAAAATGTATTGGGAAAGGGAAACGGGAAAAAGATGAGACATGAAGAAACACTCTTGGTCCTCATAAGCTGGGATGCAATCCTGCCTTACGATGTCCCCATGCGTGGGATTTGATCCTCATAAAGTGAGGAAATCGCAACAGACTTGCTGCTCATTTCCATTTTCTTCCTTCTTCATGCCTCACTTTTATTGTTCTGTTTTGATATGCATAGTGCCTGACGCCAAGATGTTTGGTGAAAGTTTGTAACTGGAAACTTGATGGTAGAACATAATAAGATGAGGGGAGAAGTAAGAAAACAAGAGCTTGGAGCCTTTCCTTTTGGGTCAGGGAGGAGGTTGGCTTTTTTTCCCTTAAACTTGGTCATCCATAGCAGAAGTATATCTGTGACTTATTTTGCTCCTGGTACGTTTATTCCTTAAAAAATAGCACCAGATCCCAGCATGAAGGTCCTGGAAAAATCCTCAGAGATCCCTCAACTTTAGCCATTTAAGAAATAAAATTTTATATACAACATCACATATACAATACTTTATATATATGATATATAACTTTATTTCTCAAATGGACCAGGGCCATCAGAAGCTGTGGTCTGCCTACCCACCATCTACCCAAGGAACTACTATTATTAAATCTGTCACTAAAAGAGAACAAACATATTAATTTTTGCTGATGTTAGCAATCTAATTTGGAGGATTTCTATATTGCCACAGAGGCACTTATTAACCCATGGTTCCTCTTTAACTTAGATCACAGTCCAAGTTTGCTTTCTAGACCTATAACCCCTGGCCTAGACCATGCAAGATTAGAAATGAAGAGACCAATTGGGAGTTTATTGCAATAGTCTAGATGAGAAATGCTGAGATACTGAACTAGGGTAGAAGTAGGATGGAGAGGAGAGGTGGAGCTCAAATCAGGTGTAGACTTGGCAGGACTTGATGAGTATTTGGACCTGAAGGGTGAGAGACAACATGCATTTTTCTAGCTCGAGTGCTAAGAGTGGTGGTACCGCTCCAAGAAACAGAAAATATAGGAAGAAAATAAAATCTTAGGGGAAGATACAGTGCTGAATTTTGAACATGCTTTTTGAGGTCTGTGTGCATGCATGTGGAGATTCCAATAGGCAATTAGATATTCAGATTGTCAATACTCAGAATCCCAATAGGCAATTATGAGTTGGTATCTGATCAGAGGTCCTGACTTTACTACATACAATGATGGAATCTGGTAGTTCATAGGAAGTAGTTAAAATTATGAGATTACCTGTAGGGAACAGACAAAGTGAAAATAGCCAGCGAATGAGGGGCGAGCCCTAGTGAACCAAAATGCCACAGAGAACGGGTGAAGCACTTGTAAGACTGAAGAATGATCAGGAAATGAGAAAGATGCCCAGGATAATTTGTATAAAGATCAGATAGTGTATAATAATATTTCTTTTAACTCACAAGATTAATATTCATAAAATGGAAAAGTGGTTTGCAATCTGTAAATAATTCTAAAGATGTAGAATAATAATATGAATTTGTAATTGGCTTTTATGCATGCAGTGTTTTATATACCTGTATTTGCCCATATATTTATATGACATAATGATTTGAAGGCACTGGAGATTGAACAAAAGTGGGCAGAATTTCTAAGGGATTCAATCCTTGGAAGAAGGGGACAACAGTGGGTGAGGTCTGCATTTATCTGACCTCTGAGGGCACTCAGCATTCTATGAAGTGTAGGGTGGCTGGAATTCAAGCAGAGAAAGCTAGCATCTTATTAGCTTGAGAAAGCAGAAGATGCAATGTGGGGCTGCAAGAGTGGCTGAAAATTGAGGAGGGAAATCCTGAAAAAGAGGCACTTGTAAAAGAAGAAACCAGGAGATCTGATGACAAACACTCTTCAAATCCATGGATGAACTAGAGGCAAGAGGAAGATCCCAATTTGCTGAGCAGAACTCAACAACTAGAAGTCTGAAAAAGCTGGGCAGAATTTTAGCTGTTATTCAATACAAGGGAGACAGACTTTGAAGTTGGATGGGCTTGGTAAAAAGCTCAGGATTTTCTTTGTTTCTTCTAAGCCTTTTGTTTTGAAATAATAAAGTCACAGAAAGTTACAAAGATAAGTCTCATGTACCAGTCACTCAGTTATATCTTACATAACTATAATACAATATCAAAACAAATCTATAAACTTAGCACAATACATGTGTACCATTCTATGCCACTTTATCCTATGAGTAAATTCATGTTACCTCTACTGCAATCAAGTAGCTCATGCCTGTAATCCTAGCACTTAGCAAGGCTGAGGCAGGAAGATAACTAACCTTTTTACAAATTATCCTGAGCCTCCTACTCATTTTCTGATCATTCTTCAAGTACTTCACCCTCTGTGTTCTCCATAGCATAAGGCCATAGGTTGGGAGGTTGACATCAGTCTGGGCTACATAATGAGACCACATCTCTACTAATCTCTAATATGTATATAGAATCTATCTCTCTCTATATATGTATATAGAATCTATATATATATGTATACATATATAGAGAGAGACAGAGAGAGATAATTATATCACATCTCTACTAATCTCTCTCTCTACATAATCTCTAATATATAGACAGAGATTAGTAGAGATGTGATATAATCTCTAATATATATATGAGATTATATATATTCACATATATATGAATAAGCAGGTATGGCAGGGTGCACAGGTATATATATATACCAGGTATGGCAGGGTGCACTTGTAGTCCTAGCTACTCAGGAGGCTGAGGTGGGAGGATCACTTGAGCCCAGGAGTTTGAGGCTGCAGTGAGCTATGATTGTGCCACTGCCCTCCAGCTTGGATGAAAGAGGGAGATCCTGTCCCTAAAAATAAAAAGATATAAAACTACTTCATCACCATGAAAAAACCCCTCATGTGAATCCTTATAGTCATGCCCAACCAACCAACCATCTCTAACCCCTGGCAGTGACCTAAAATGTCTTCAATCTCTCTAATTTTGTCATTTTGTAAATGTTATATATATGCAGTCATACAGTATGTGACCTTTTGAGGTTGGATTTTTTTTGTCTTATGACTCAATATGATGCTCTTGAGATCCACCCAAATTGCTGCATGTATCAATAGTTTCACTTTGTTGCTGAGCAGCATTTCCTGGTATGACTGTAATGCAATGTGATTAGCCATTCACCTAATGAGAGGGATATCTTGGTTGTTTCCAGTTTGGGTTATTACAAATAAAGCTTCTATAATCATTTGTGTATGGGTTTTTGTGCAGCATAAGTTTTTATTTCTCTGCACTAAATGACCAGGAGAGCAATTGCTGAGTAAGACTTTCCTTTTGAAATACCATGAAGACTATGATTTTGTAGTAAAATCTATGTCCCTCAGGCTGAGTAAAAGCTTTAAAACAGGAAAAAACTGAAGCAGTTTACTAATAAAGCTTAAAACCAAGCCATTACATATTCATGGGGAGTGATCAGTAATTAAACTGTTGAAAGAAAGAAAATTTGTTTTGAGGAAGATAACAGAACCTGGAGTTTCTACAATACATTATCCACAATGTCCAATATACAATTAAAACTAACTAGATATGAAAAGAAACAGGAAAACAAGTCAACACAAACAGCTCCTGAAATTTCTTATACATTTGAATTTGCTGAAAAAGACTTTAAAGCAGCTTTTATAAACATTCTCCAAGATTTAAGTAAAAAGATGGTCATAAAAAGTGACTAGATGTAAAAACTCATAGAAAAATAAAAAAGAATTAAGACATTCTAAAAGTAATATGTGTAATATATGAAATGAAAAATTTAGTAGTTAGGCTTATGAACAGACTGCAGACAGCAGAAATGTTAGTGAACTTGAAGGCAAATCACTTTAAATAATCAAAGTAACAGAGAAAATAAGTTTGAAAAAATGCACAGAGACTCAGTGACCTGTGGGACAATACCAAAAAGCCTAAGACACATTTAATTGATTCCTTAGGTGGAGAAGAGAGAGAGAAGAAAACAGAAAAAATATTTGAAAAAATAATGACTGAAAATCTTTCTAAATTTGATGAAAATAACAACGCACAGAGTCAAGAAGCTCAATGAACACAAGGGGAATTAATACAAAGAAAGTTACAAATAGATTCATCATCATCAAACAGATGAAAATCAGATGAAGAGAAAAAAATTTGAAAGCAGCCAGAATGAAAAAAGACACACTACACATAGGAAAATAACAATATGTATGATGGTGGACTTCTCCTTAGAAAAAATGAGCCCAGAAAAAACTGGAATGACGTCTTTAAAGTGCTAAAAGAAAAAAAAATTGTCATGAGTTTTGCACTCAGCAATAATAACCTTTGAAACTGAAGTTGGAGAGTGTGTGTGTGTGCATATGCATATGTAACCTCATGAAAAATTTAGACTATTTGACCATCACTATTAGCCATCTAGATTTCTTTGACCTATTTGAACACATCTCAAAATAGCAGAATACACCTTCTTTTCAAGTGCACATCAAATGCTCATTAAGATAGACCATATGCAGGACTACAAAATGTCTCAATAAATTTCAAAAGATGAAAATTATACATAGAATATTTTCTTATTTCAGGAGAATTAACTTGGAAGTCAGTAAAAGTAAAAGACCTGAAAGAAAAAAAAGCCAAATATTAAGAAATTAAACAATATACCTTTAAATAGCCCATGTGTCAAAGAAGGAATGGCAAGTGAAATTATAAATTATTTGGACCACATATAAAAAATTGTGAGATGTATCTGAAGCAGTACAAGAATTCCGGACTAAAAATAGCAAACTTTTTGAGAGAATTTTAAAAATACCTAAATATATGAAGAGATATACTATTCTCCTGAATTGGAAGACTCAATATTGATAAGATGCCAGTTCTTCCCCAATTGACCTATAGATTCAACACAATCTCTATCAAAATGTCAATAGACATTTATTTAAAAGAAATTGCCATGTTAATTTATAGTAAAATGTATATTTAAACAAAGGATGTAGAATGTCAAAATAATTTGGGCACAGCATAGTGGCTCATGCCTGTAATCCCAGCACTTCGGGAGGCTGAGGCAGGTGGACTGCTTCAGCTCAGGAGTTCGAGACCAACCTCGGCAATATGGTGAAACCCCGTCTCCACAAAAAATGCAAAAATTAGCCAGGTGTGGTGGTGTGCGCTACTTGAGAGGCTGAGGTGGGAGGATTGCTTGAGCCTGGGATGTTGAGCAGAGATCATGCCACTACACTCCAGCCTGGAAACAGAGCCAGGATCTATCTCAATAATAATAATAATAATAATAAAATAATAAACAAAAACTTTGGAAAAAGAAGAACAAAGAAGGCCCAGATTATCTGATTTTAAGAGTTACTATAAAAACTATAGAAATCCCTATAAAATAGACAAATAGATCAATGGAACAGAATAGAGAATCTAATAATAAATATACGATTTTTTTGGCTAATTGATTTTCGACAAAATCACCGAGGCAATTCAGTAGAGAAAGGAAAATATTTTCAACAAATAGTGCAGAAATACCTGATTAAATGTAGGTTAAATGCAGGTTAGGTGCAATTATAGGTGATTTTAAGTTGCTTCTTTGTACCTCTTTGTATTTTTCATATTTCTTACAAAAGATGGATTGTTTTTATATCAAAAAGTAAAATTAAAAAAAATTCTCTGCATTAATCAACATTTCGGTCTTGTATGCTTCAAATACCTTTGTCCGCCCCATCTAGTAGGATGGCTAAAAATGAATCGGAAGCTCAAACTTATTTGGTCAGCCTTTGTGCACCCTGATGAGCCCTCTTAGTTCATCCAGCCTTGCACCAGGATCCCCCACCTACCACATAAACAACCTCAGCCTACATGAAATAATGTATGTCAATTTACAAAGTAGATAAGGTTGGGGATTCATGCTTCTGCTCTTTAGTCAATCACTGATGGTTACAGAAATGGCTGGTTAATGGGGAAGTAGAGGAAGGCAGGAAGAGACTGAAGTCGAAAAACAGCTGGAGACATTACTTTTAAAAGGTAATTGTGAGAGCCATAAAATATAGTGGTTAGAGTGTGGCTGTCTTGAATGTTATTCTAGTTCTATTGCTTCTTATTTTTTGTGACTTAGGTCAAATGACTCAAATTCCTTATGTTTTCTCTGTAAGGCAAAGATCTGTAAAATAGGGATGATATTAGTACTAACTTCTGGGTTGTTATGAAGATTAAGTGAGATAAATATGCATCTAAAGTGCTGGAAAAATGCCTGTTACTAGTAATCACTTAGTAAATTAGTTGGTTATTAGTATGTGTTACTTGGCAGGTATTAGAGGCTTCAGAAACCCTCTCTCTGATTCATCTTTATGATAAATAAAGAAGAATATCAGAGAACTCAGTTGAGTTGACTACTTAGTGACTATTAAGAGAGGAGGCTCAGAAATTGATATCCACCTGCCTCAGTCTGTTTTCTGTTGCCATACCAGAATATCTTTGACTAGGTAAAAAGGAGAGAAATGTATTGCTTACAGTTCTGGAAGCTGTAAAGTCCAACACTGAGGAACTGTATCTGGGGAAAGCCTTCTTGCTTGTGGGGACTCTACGTAGAGTCCCAAGGTGGCATGCAACATCACATGGCAAAGGGAGCTCAGAAGAGAGGTAGCCAAGCTGACTTTTATAAAAGACCCGCTGTGATAACACTTATCCCACTCCCTCAATAACCCATTAATCCATGAATGAATTAATTCAGTCCTCTGGATAACTCAATCACCTCCCCAAAGCCCTACCTTTCAACATTGCTGCATTGAGGAGGACTAAGTTTCCCACACATGCGCTTTTGGGGGACACATTCACATCATATCATCCTTTGATACATTTTTTATATTTTTAACTTATCATCAGAAACCAGACTCTAGTGTAAAGTATCCATAATTCTGTTTCATTAAGATTTGCTGTTAGACAACCATGCTAGGTGCTAGCCTGTTTGAGTGTGGAGAAGATAAGTGGGGCAATAATATACACAGCTAAACCTCCGATATCAATCAGGAAGCATTAGTTATGCCTTGGTGAAAAATGAACCCCCAAAACCTAGTAGCTTAACACAACAAAGGTTTATTTTTGCTCACACTATGTGTCCATCCTGGGTCGGCGAGGGGCTCTGCTCCACAGAATCATTCAGGCTCCCCAGGTTGGCAGATGCTACTCCATTTCATAGCTGTACCACCCGAAATATGCAGGCAACTCCCCAGGCACTGCGACAAGGAATTGAAAGCCTGGAGAATCATGTCTGGGCCT
The DNA here is from genome assembly GCF_030222135.1 of Aotus nancymaae. NCBI lineage: Eukaryota > Metazoa > Chordata > Mammalia > Primates > Aotidae > Aotus > Aotus nancymaae. The sequence goes on along the minus strand of NW_026988417.1, from coordinate 50,352,919 downwards.
CTCACTAACTCAGCCTAGAAGTGACTAATTTTACTTCTGCTCCTAGTCAAATGGCTCCACTTCACTGTAAGAAAGTTGAGAAGTACAACTTTAAAGCTCCCAGAAAGAGAGGAGAACTGGATGTGAGTGGATTTCAATAAATACCTACCACATCTCCTCACAGCTTCCCCCTGCCCCCAGGTGACTCTCTCTCAGTATCATTTGAAAAGTAAGGTTCACAGAGGCACACAGGACAGCACAGTTACCTCATAACCAAAGAGGCAACCCATGTTCTTAATGGCACACTTCAGATGGGAACTTTGACTCAACATTGGGATCTTAGTAAGGATCTTCCAAGTTCTCAATTTCTCCCCTTCTTTAAGTCATTAAGCACAAATCCCAGCCTAATGCTAACAGTCAATGACAGTGTTAAATGCAAAGCTTCCAGCTCACAGGGCTCTGCTTATGTAGACTGCTATTGTTTAGAAATTCAGGACTTGGGAAGCACTTGGGATATCATATCTCACACTCAATTCAATTCTATTCACTCTTCTCTCAGTTCCCAAACCATTTTAATGGTCCTTCCCTGTGTGTCAAGATAGTGAAAGAATCTATACTATGTCTCCTTTACTAATAGGGACAGTGGCCCCCAGAACTCAAGATTCTGGCTTCTTTCTTGTTACAGTAAGCAAATGGAAACTGAAGAAGCCCAAAGAAAGTACAGATGTGTGGCCTGGAGCAGGCCATCTGGCTACCCAAATAGTGGCAAAAATCCCACAAAATAGCATTTGTCTGATTCTGTGCTGGCCAAAGTATGTTCCATTGAGCATTTGGTCCCCAAGATGCCACTAGAGAAGGTGGTTGCAGAGTTTAATATGTGTAAGAAATTCTGCACCCTCTACTGTCTTCTTAGAGGCTGATGGTATAATAGCCTGTTAAATGTTCCAAAAACCATGTAGCATAAAGAAGAATGACATCTCTTAATTTAATGATTTGAGAATTTACTTGACCAGAGAACTGTATGCTTTTGGCATAAAAACCTATTAACAAACTGTGGAAAAATATTCTTTGGTATTCATTTTGGAAAAGGTAAACCTAGGAAAATTCACCACGATAATCCAGAGTCTTTCTTGCCAACACAGCTGGAGTAGACTGGTCTTTTAGGGCAGATACTCTTTAACAAAGAAGCCTATAAGCCCCAGATGAAATTATTTATGTTTGGGATTTGCAGGGGGGATAAGTGGTGGGTGGGGGTGGGGACATAAAGCAAGAATCACCGTTATTAATTGACGACTTGACTTAGCTGGGTAATGGGTACATGGGGGCTTCTTTATGCTATTCTTTGCTTTTCTGCTTCCTTGAGTTTTTCTTCAAAAAATTTCTTTTCAAAAGAAAATATTTAAACCATAATTCCCAATGATTTATGCATAATAGTAGTAATGGGGTGAATTTGTCATGTTCCAAGATATGTTCTAGAACTTTCCATGCATTATGCCACTTAATCATAACAGCTCAATGAGGAAGGCATTCATTAGCATTCTCATCTTATAGATTGAAAAAACAGGCTCAGAAATGTAACCACACAGCTAGGAAAAAACAGGCAAATGTGGACCCAGGTCTCTCTGATTACTAAGCCTGTGCTCTTAGCAAATGTGTTACGTATACTAGCTGCAAAGAGGACCAGACCAGCACGTTCTCTGCCTTCCCTAAAGGCAAGCTGTATGATCAAAGTTGCTCACAATGGGTGGAGAAAAAAAATAGAGCCTAAGACTCTCAGAACTGGGGTGGCATCAGCAGCTACCCACTGCAACCTCTGTCCCTTCTTTAGTATTCTGCACCTGAGGATATCATCAGAAGTTTCCTTCCTATTTTTCATTATAGTAAGTGCCTTTCCAGGAGTTGGAAAGCTAACTGAGGACAGCAATACTATTCCAAAACTATTAACTAATTTTAAAATCTTCCGATCCTAAGTTTTACAGAAGGGCTCACATAACACTGGCTTAATCAGTACAGAAGCTCCTCTACTTATGAAATATTGTTAATTACATGAATAGGAACAAAGCTTGGCTTTAAGTTAAAAAAAAGTGTCTATTCTGTTTGCCACTAAAAAAGGCAAAAGCAACCATACAATTTTCACCTATGACCACTTCGCTGATTTCTGCTTAATTTCTGAGGAATTTTTCCAAAGGTTATTAACCTCATCACGTCCAGTAAGTATAAAGGCAACAAATGTGAAAGGTGTATTGAACATAGGTATAGTATTACAATTTTAAGTTGAAAGTGGAGAGAAAATGAAAAACGCCCAGTGTCATTATGGATTTACTAATAAATGGACCCACAAACAGCTTCCATAACCCAAACTGTGTGTAAGGGGGTTGATTCTCTGTTCCAAAGAAATGGGATGTTTTAGGATTGTTTTGTCATCAGCAGCAAACGTCTTTTTTTTGAGAAAAAGAAACAAACACACAAATAGTGTATTTGCAAGTTTCGCTAAGTGAAATCATTGTGTATTTAGATGTGAGGGTGAAAGAGTTTATTTTTGTACTGAAATGGCTCCTGTCAGTTTTGTCTTTTAAGTCCTTGTGGAGCTCCCAGGAGCCTTACCTGAGCCAAGTTTTCCATTTATAAGCAACAATCTATTTGTTTATGCACATCCATTTTCAACTGCAATTTTGTTTGTGAACAAAAGAGAGAGCTAATTACTGTATTAACTGAATATTTTATTGCAACAGGGCACAGAGAGCTGTAGTCAAAGAGAAATGAGAATATCCAAATGTCAGCAACTGCCACATGCTCACTCTTAAACCCATGACATGGCAAATGATTTTAGAATATTGTGATTGGCCAAGACGGGGTCAAAAACCCTTTCCTGGGGGAAGAGGAAGGGAAGGGAAATTTCACCTAAACCATACAAGCTGAGCAAAATCGTTATGGACTAGGGAGGGGTAATTCTCCAAAGGAAAGCATGCTGAACAGACAAATCGTACTTCCATTATGGGAACCAAACAACAAAAGCAAAAAAGTTCCTAGATGTATATAGTAGATGCTCAGTGCAACAGGTAACTAAAATTCCAGAACTTACACCTGCAAACAAGCCATGTTCCCACTGCTGCTTTGATAGAATAGATTCTTCATTCAAGATACTATCATCGGTTAAAATCCTTTTAGAAAATGCTTTGATGAAAGTAAGAAGAATGAGAGACAGCACAAGGTTGCTTGGAATAGGGAAGAAAAGAGGATTCTTTGGGAACTGGGCAGGAGAAGAAGAGATTGTTCAGAAAAATACTCCTTATTTCTGTCAGATGACAAGATAGAGTTCTCCAAAAAAGACTTGGCCATTTGCTGTGTTTAAGTTGATTACACGGTGATCTGTTTGCTCACTTCTGGTTGCCACTGCCAGCCTTGGTCATCAAAAGGCCTGTTTGCCACAGGACAAAACAAAGTCCAGGTGAGCAGTTAGAATATGTTCAGCAGTTGGGGGATACAGGACTCCTAACCCTTTCAAGTTTGAGGATAAAACGGATTTTGTTTGTTTTCAAAATCCACTCCCATACCCTAAGCAGATTTCTGGAAAAGAACCCTAGTTCCCCCTACCTCCTACCAATAGGGCGGCCAAGCATTCCTGATAGTGTTGCTAGCAATTTAAAGCAGAGCCATATTTAATTTTTTCCCACGCTTTTCCATTTGACCTTGGTTGCTTCTTTCCCTAGAGAAAAATCTGAGATTCCAGAGGAATCATCATGTCTCTGGCATAGCATTTCTCAGCCTTTTCATTCTTGCTGTTAACCCTACAATTTAGCTCCTCACCTTTGCAAATAAAACATGCTTCTGAGAGTGTTTCTTCTTAAAAGGTCCTCCCTAGAAAGCCCTTTGAGAATTTTATTTGTGTGTAGCGTGTGTGTGTGTATGTGTGTTTTTGTGTAAATATGTTCTTTTAAGTAAGACCATATTAATGTAAAAGAAAGGCAACTCCTTCTCATCTGGGCCAAGATCCAAGACATCCTCCTTACCTAAAACACTGAATATGCAAGCCCCACTTTACATACTTAAATTCCTGCCTGGCTGCAAGCTAATGGCTGATGATGCAGGCAACATACTTGGAAATTCAGGTCACAGCCTGACATCCTAACTATGGAAAATGACATATTCAGGAGGGTATAAATAAAATGCAGCAGTCAATGCAGTGGTATCTGCCGGGCTCCAGGTCCTACTCTTTGGAGGTTGTATTTTGTGTAGATATCATTACCTCCTGCTATTATCTACATCTTTTCCTGGTGCTTTGTGTAACCCTTCATCGGATGCCACTCAGAGACTGACAGGGTGCCCTCCTCAGTGGAAAGGGCTTCCTATGCAAGTTGAAAGGGGAGTGGTTGTTCCTAATTACACCTGAGAGTTATTAAAGTTTGCCAGTGTGCCTGCCTTTATTGAGATGAAGAACTATAAGGCTATGAAAGATGGGAAGATATTCTGATACCTATGACTATTCCCACCAGTGAGCCTACAGCTTAGATTTATAAAGGTGACAAGAAAAACTCAGAATCCCAGGTTACTGGAAGAAACCACAGTTTGTTAGTCTAAGAGCTTCAGATTATTAGCAGTTAAGATGATCATATAGTCTACATACACAAAAGAGTTCAGTGACTTTTTATTGCCTTACGAAAAAATACAAAAATGAAAAATGAAACACCCAACAATTCCTTCACATGGTCTGTCCCGGTATCATTCTGATTCCCTAAAAACTTCCCCAGCTTCATCTCATATTGCTCTCCACCTCACCATCTGAGTTCTATTTCTTCTTGCCTGTCAAACTCCAGCTTCCACGGGGCTTCCGTGTAAGCTGCTCCCTCTGCTCAGAATTCTCTTCCTTCCTCATTCACCCCTGCTCACCTCAGAGGAGGTGACAGCGGATGGGTCAAATACCCTTCAATATCCATGTCTGCAAAGATAGGGATCTAGGAAATGGAAATGGTCTTCCCCTGTCTCTAACAGGAAATTCCTATTTAAACTTCAAATTCCAGCTCTGAATGTCTTCTATGCTATGGGGTCATTCCTAAGTCCTCTGGGCACAGTCTGTGGTTCATGACTTATTATTCTTATCTTTTCTATAGCAGTTAAACAAATTTGGTATTTATCTGCTTGCAATTCTGTTTTTCCACACAATTTTTCTTTTTGAAGGCATGAACTTTGTTCAGATATTTTATTTGTAGTGGGTTTCCTACTTTTCAAAACTATGCTTCTACTTGATAAAACCAAAAGACACCCTCTCACTTCCTGCCTCCTGATGGTGACATGTCCTTGACACTCCTCCATCCAACTCTTTAGTTTGAATCCACGAACACTTACCTCTCCAGTGTTCTAATCAAGGTGATGACTAGTAAATATGATCACGTGAGCTCCACTAATCTGCTACTTGGTAAAGGGCTTCAGAGAAAGTCAGTCAGATCTCCAGGCTCTTTACTCTTCTCCCAGGCAGTTTTTTCTTAGTGACCCTCTGAAAGTAATACCATTGCTTAATCTGATAGTGACTGAGATTAGGTAACATCAGTCAAGAGCACACTCAGCTGCAAGTAGCAAGGAACTTGACAAGAGTGGCATAAGCAAGGAAGAGGTTTATTTTTGTCCTATTAAGAAAAGCAGAGGTACTTAAGTCTAGGGCTGATACACCTAATCATAACGTCTTCAACTATGCAGAGTCCTTCCACCTCCTGCTCTACCATTCTTTGTGGCTTTTATCTTCAAGATTGCAAAATGGCTCCTGTATCATGAGGCTTTGCATCCATATTCCAGACAGGAAGAATGGGAGAGAGAGAAGGGCAAATCAGTGAAGAAATGTGCCAGCCAAATTAGAGTACTTTTAGTAAGGAAGAAATAAGAGAGAATAGCTGTTGGGTTGGGATCTAGAAGTGTCTGACACAGAGCACTTACATCCTAAAGAGCCAAGGAAGACTTGAATCCCTTTCCTTTGGGCCTTTTCTCAGATTGTGAGATTGAAACCCTTTCTTCTGGGCTCCTGCCCAGAACCTGGAAATATCTACTGTAGAACTATGTCACTCAGGGTCCTCTGGAGAAACAGAACCAATAGGATGTCACTGTCTGTCTGTCTGTCTGTCTGTCTGTCTATATATCTATGTATCTATCTATCTATCAATCATTTATCTATTATCTATCTATGTAGCTAGCTAGCTAGATATAGATATTTTTATTTTTAATTGGCTGACATAATTGTGGGAACTGGCAAGTCTGAAATCCGTAGGGTGAGCTGGTAGTCCAGAAATTCTGGTAAGAGTTGACGTTGCAGTCTTAGTCCAAAATCTGCAGGGCAGGGCAGCAGTTAGGAAGCTCAGGAAGGGTTTCTATTTTGAAGTCTTGAGGCAGAATTGCTTTTTCTTCAGCAATCTCAGTTCTCTCTCTCTCCCTCTCTCTCTCTCTCTCTCTCTCTGTGTGTGTGTGTGTGTGTGTGCACGTGGGCACACATGCTTGCTTGCTCTGAAGGCTTTTAGCTGATTGGATGATGCCTACTCAATTATGGAGGGTAATCTGCTTTACTCAAAGCCTACTGATTATAAATGTTAATCACATCTAAAAATAATTTTCATGGAAACATCCAGATTTATGTTTGACTTAACAACTGGGCAGTGTAGCCTAGCCAAATTGACACATAAAATTCACCATCAAACCCTCAATATCTAGTCTAAAACCATGGTCCAGGGGATCCAAAGCCCCTTCCAAAGTGGCTGCACTTCCTAAGGGCTTATGTTTCCAGGGCCACCTCAGGTCCTACAACACCTTCTGCTTTGCAGCTTCCATTCTATACTCCAGTTCACGTCTGCCCTAAAATTCAAAACTGTCCTCAATATCTTATGACAAAAACATCACTTGCACATAGCATTTATGAATTTTAAAGACTTCCCTGACTGTTTAGTTGAAAGACATTCTTCCATCATACCCCGTATTCCTTTCCCCTCCCTTCTCAGCAATTCCCTTTTGCGTTGACATCCCCACGAAAACCCCAAATTCTTTCTCTCCAATTATGAAAAATTATTTCCCTTCTTATGATGTTTAAAACCTTGAGTTCTTAGGTATTTGGAGTCTACCTTGAGTTCTTATCAACATAATTTTTCACACAAAGACATGTCTTTTCCTAATTGGAATTCTGGTCTGATTGCTAAGATGACAATACTTTTTACCTAGGAGTGTGAGACCAATAAAACATGGCCTTTGAGAGAGTTCAGGATTTTCAATGAAAACAGGGTGATGAAGACAGACAAAGAAGGAAAGATTTCAGAAAGGCATTATAACCCCAAATAGTGGCCCCATTTTTCTGCAGATGAGCCCAAGCTCCTCGGCACAGCACACATGGTTCTTGACTATTTTCTACTTTCCCAGGCCATCTACTCTCCAATCTTACATTACAGTCATGGTAGACTACTGGCCCTCCCATGCCTTTGCTCATGCTGCTGTTGCTCATCTCTCTCTCTCTTTCTCTCTTTCTCTCTCTCTCTTTCACTCCCTGCCAGTCATCCTGGTGAACTCATCCTTCTGAGAAGCTTTCCCTGCCTCCTCCAGGGAGAATGCTCCCATAGGTCCTTGTACAATAATTCTCCCCTAAGAGGACCAGGATCCCTAGCACTCTCTGCTCCCTTGTGCCTGCCATAGCCTCAAGACCACAGCTCAGTAAATACTTGTTGGATTGAATTCAGTTCAAATGAATTGGCACAAGACATAGTTCATCTTTGGAGATTTTCCACCCAAAGTCATTAGAAAGCCAAATAGAATTTCACTAGAGTGAATTTCTATTTCTTCTGGGGCTTGTATTTTAAACTATTGTTACATTGCAAGAAAAACACTGTTTTCCACTTTTAAGAGAGGGGAAAAAAAGACCATTCACAAAGATCACTGAGAATGTACAGAAAGATCCCCTACTATCTTGAAGACCACAGTTAGAGAGACACTGACTTTAAAAAAATCAAATTTTATTTGATGGAAGAGGGCTTCCAAAGGAGAATTGCTACTCCAAAAGAAAACTCTTGTCTTTATAACTGATAAAACTTCTGTTTTAAGATGATCATTGAGACAAAACCCCGAATGAAGAATGTCTAGGTTTTCTAAAAATTACTCAGACTCCAGTTTCAGAAAAATTGAGGTCATAGACTCAGGAGTCAGGCTTCATGACAACATGAAGGCGAGACCCTGAGGCAGAGGATCAGGTCCTTATATGAAGATACCTTTGATCTTCATTTTACAGATTTACATTCGGCAAGGCCAAGGGCAAATCTCCATAAGAGAGTGAGCAAGCTGGCATGCACACGCCCTAGACACAAAAGTTTCCATGGCTACCTGTATTGAGTCTGTGTGCAGGGCCCTACTCGCACAGGAAGCTGGTACCCAATACCCTCGGCACAGGACTCTCAGCTATCTCCCTGCCCCCCAAAGATCCTTTTTACTCTTCCCTTTGGTCTTGCCACTGTATCTGAGAAGAGAATGTAGAGGCCTGGAAGATTAAGGCAGGTTGGCCTCTGGCCCCACAAGCTCAGCCCATTATCCGCCCAAGTGCTGCCCACTTGCCAACTCAGCAAACTGCTCTCTCCTGGAGATTGACAAAAACATTTGAAAATGGAAAACTATGCTTCCTACGTCAACAGGATGTCATGAGTTAGTCCTCTGAAACCTCCCATCTACCAAAATGTGGCTCATGGCACCACCTGCAGTGGAATCACTTTGGGAGCTATTAAGAATGCGGATTCATGCTCCCCCCAAAACTTTCCTCCACTGCACGTCTCAGGGAGTTTCATTAGCAAGGAGATGCTCTGCTGTTCTTCTGCCCCTCCTAAGCCCTTTCTTTTCATCTGGGTTCACTTCATTAGCTCATGGTGTCCTGTTAGCTTTCTCAGGCAGCCTGCAGGCCCTGACCTCACCCCGGGTCTGGTCGCAGGATTGTCCCTCAGGGCCACGGCAATAGATTATTTCTGTGTGTGCGCATCATTCACCCTGGACACTCAGAGATGGGTTTTGCCTGATGGGCTCTGTGATCCTAATCTTACTGGAAGACAGCCTGCTGAGCGAAGACTGGCTGCAATCCCCATGGCTGCCAGTGCTCTTTTACTCTCCAGTAATTTTTTGACTCCAAGGGGCCCTTGGGTTTACACTAAACACAGAAAGTAAAGTCCAAACATTTTCTCCTTCACCAGTTCCTTCTCTACCCACAGCTGCATCTGGGAGCCTCATAAGAGGGGCTGGGCTCTGTGAATCAATGCTGGAGTAATTTCTCTGCACTTGGCTCTCAGCCTCCTCGCTCCCATCATCTGGCAGATTGCAGGTGCTTCTCTTGGGATTGGGAGCTTGCCAGCCCCCCTGGATGTGGTGCTTTGGAGTGTACCTTTCCTCCAAGTCTCTCTTTTCACCAAATGATGCCTTTGGCTTCCTGTTTCCCATGCCCATTAGCAGCAGACCAGCCCCATCTCCCTTTTTCTCTTTCCCAGCCTTGCGAGGGGAACTTAGGACAACCACCTTGGGGTCTTGGGGAAACCGCATAAATAAGAAGGGCTGAGACACAACGGAGGGACTTTCTTTCTTTCCCTTCCTTCCTTCCTTTTCTTCTTTCTTTCTTTTCTTTTTTTTTTTTTTGAGACAAGAGTCTTGCTCTGTCACCCAGGCTGGAGTACGGTGGCACAATCTCAGCTCACTGCAACCTCTGCCTCCCAGATTCAAGAGATTCACGTGTCTCAGCCTCTTGAGTAGCTGGGATTACAGGCATGCGCCACCATGCCAGGCTAATTTTTGTATTTTCAGTAGAGACAGAGTTTTGTCACGCTGCCCAAGCTGGTCTTGAACTCTCAGCCTAAGATGATCTGCCCGCCTTGACCTCCCAAAGTGCTGGGTTTACAGGTGTGAGCCACTATGCACAGCCGAAGGTGGAATTTCTATTCTGTTTTTGCTCATTGTATACCATTAAGAAAAAAGAACTGCCACCATGCAAATGAATAATGGTGATAGATCCCTAAGGAGAGAGTCAAAAGGAAGAGTCACATACTAACTGATGTGAACTTATTACAAAGACACAAGGGGGCTCAGAGTAACACAGGAAGTCATGTCCTTGGCCTTATTGGCTATGCAGTCACGCTGGTGACCCCTTATGGGGCAGAGTTCAAAGCAAGGCTCAGAGCAGGGGGCCTCCCTTGGACCCAGGTCACAAATAGTGGCCTTCAGGGTATAAAACTTTCCTTGGCCCAATATATGGTGATGGGTGCAGGAAGCTTGGTTTGTTTGACACAGCTCATGTGATAAACTACCCACAAATGAAAGTGGCCAGACAGTTGGGCTTATCCCCTGCGCTAACATGACGGAAAATCATGGGCTGGAATATTGCTATAATCCTGACCCTCACCTGCCCTTCACTCCACTTACAACTTTGGGCAGATTACTCTGACCCACCTGAAATAGATGATGCCAGCCATTCAGTTATTGCAATGGGCGCTGGAGGGTTTGTGTGTGTGATCCCCTCTATTCCAGCTCTCTAATTGTTGATTTAGTGCTTCTGTTGATGACCCTTGACCAAATGTCACCTGTACGGAGCTGCCAGCAGGCAGCGGTTCTATTTATATGAAGCTTTAGTCTGGTATTCTCAAGATGCTACTTAACCTCCTGCCTTACCCCACCCTCAATGGGATCATTCTCCCAGAAGACAAATATCAGCTTCAAAAGCAACCACTGAAATGTTTACATATTGCTGTTAGTTGTCCAGAAATTTCACCAAAAAGGTCTGAGAAACCTAGAAAAAAGACCCTCACAAAGCACCCTATTCAGATACCATGCCTAGCCAAAGTGTCCTTCAAATATAAAGTAGTGATATTTTCTGAGACAAGCAAAAGCTGAGGGACTTCATCATTACTAGACCAACCTTATAAAAAAATGCTTATAAGGTTTTTCTTATAAGGGGAGTTCTTCAAGTTAAACAAAAGGATGCTAAGCAGCAATACGAAAGCATGTGGAAGCATAAAACTCACTGATAAAAGTAAATATGCAGGCAAATACAGAATACTGTAATACTGTAATGGTGCTATGTAATATCAGTTTTAATTCAGGGAGCAGAGGTTTCTAACAGTACAAGGTCTTCTTTATGTCTTTGTAACATCAAAAAACAAAACAGAACAAAACTGGCAGACCACCACCACTCCTCACTCCCCTCCCAAATTATGCTAAAAATTTTTTGAGGAGCTGTAGATTGAGAAGATGTGCAATGATAAAATGAATTCATTGCCTCTTTTAAATAGAATGTGTATTTTATGGATCACAATTGCTGCATACATTCTAAAAATAGCCATACACATCTGGGAAGCTGTATTCTTTAGCACTTTGCAAATACTGCAGCTATCACAGACCTCTTGCAGAAATTCTGGATTAGAACCAATGTCAGAAAATAGTTCCCTATGGTCCTGGCTCTAGGGATCTGTTTTTCTCCTATCAAGAAGGCAGGAGCACCTAGGCCAGAAAGGGTCCAAAGGATTCAATATGTGAATCCCACAGATGCATCCAGGAGCCTCATAAGAGGGGCTGGGCTCTGTGAATAAATGCTGGAGTAATTTCTCTTCACTTGGCTCTCAGACTCCTTGCTCCGATCGTCCTCCCCAGTCTGGAGGACTCCACAAAGTTAAGCAAGGGATCAATCATTGTAGGACTAAGCTAAGGAGTAAGAATGGAGTATCTGACCAAAGCTAGAGTTCTAGGCTATGGAAAGCAACCCATTCTCAAGGGCCTCTCTCCATCCTCAGAAGCCCCTGGATCAACTCTACAGCCAGGTTGGGCCAAAGGCCTATGGGCCCCTGCTTCTACGTTAAAGTCATTGACTGTGCAAAGTTAGAGCCAGGACTCCACCTTTGCTACTTAGAGATGATTACTGCCTAGGTAGTCATTAATGGCAGATGGCAGTACATGCCATGGCCCTCTTGTGGTTGCTGGGGCCATGTGACTAATTCTGGCCAATGAATCTTGAGCAGATGAGATGATGTCACTTCCAGGCCAGATCTTTTAGTTGCCACTTTGAGACCCTCCAGGGCTTTCTTTCCCTCTGGCAAAGGAATGCATGGTATTGGAGTGGTGGCTGTTCCATCAGCCTGGATCTCTGAGGGCCATGATGAATGGAGCCCTCCACTGAACTGTGATGAACAAGGAGTGTATCAGGAAATCTGCCTTTGTTGGATTCAGCCACCACAAACCTAGAGTTGCTTATTACCGTGTCAGAGTTTAACCTATACTGACCAGATAGGCTAGGTCACTCTTCGCAGTGGTTCTATATTTTAGATTCTCCAGTAAAATTATGTGAAATGGCTGTTTTTCATTTTTATACTAACCAGATACCCCTCTCCAGCACTCTCCTCCCATCTCCATCAGTCCCCACTGATTTGACTGGAATCAAGTTGGTTTACAGGATTGCCAGGGTACTTGACTGATGTCATCCATGTGGCCAGGCTTCTTCCAAAACAGAGCCTTTCCCACTGTCCCCTCACAGGCAATGAGCCACACAGGCAAGGCAGAGGAAGGTGGGCCCTCCCAGAAGCTCAGAAACATAAGACTCATGCCTTTATGCCTTACGGATGTCAATCCAGTATTCTCCATGGGCACAACCTTTTTTTGTGCATGACTGTATCTGACATTTTGAATGTTGGTCTATTTGAATCGTTTTAGTCCTGTACGCTGATCCTCTCTGGGGCTCTTGAATACACTTGGGCTTGTGTTTAGACAGTTGCGATGATGTATTCTCAAACCCAGTGTTTAGCTGCACACTTTAATGACAGGCAAGGAGTAATTGGGCAGTTTGGCACGTGTCAGGTCCTAAATGTAGAGCTGAAGGTTCTAATGGTAACAGAGGGAGAAATAGATTTGTCCTGAACTTGGCGGCAATGTCACTCCGCCAAGCTCTGCCAGCCTGATGCTTGGACACACCCTGAAATCACCAATGAAACAGGAAAGAAAAAAACGATCTCTGCTTTGCAACACCTTTAGCAAACATAAGTGACTCCGGTATGACTTTTTGGGGTGAAGGTTTTTTTTTAAAGCATGACATTTAAACTTGGCCCAACATCATTGTTTCCCCATTGCCATTTCCCTTCCTGTGACAGACATCTCATTATTAAGCATCACATTATTAGCACAAATGCTTTTTGTAGAAGCATAAAGGCAAGGATGCTTGTTAATCAGAAACCAAATTTTCTATTCAGGCACATAATCAGGGATCTTGGAAAATGTGAATAGCTTATTTGGTTGGAGGGACTGAGAGCAGCTTCCAACCATGGTACTTCATCTGCCAGAATAATGATGTCCTAGGCAAGTGTACTGTGAGCCTCAGTGGAAGCTACTTGAAACTCAGCAGTCCTGTGGATGTCACCAAGGAGAGTCTTACAGGAATGGATGAACCCTTGCAAAGTGTGAAATAAAGAGTTCTAGGAGTGCTACTCTGCTTAAAAAAATCTCCCCACCAATTTGCCTGCATTTCTAACGTTAGAGATACCCTCTTTCTTCTCTCAGATTTCAGATTTTAGGAGCGGTAATATAATTAGTGGCTAATTTCATACAATTTGTGATCATGTTCCCTGCATTCGAATCTGAGCTTTGCCACTTACTATCTCTACGACCTGGGGCAAGTTACCCAACTTCCCTGGGCCTCAGCTTCTTCACCTGTAGAATGTGATAATAATCATTCTGCCTCATATATTTATTATTTATTATTAGGGTTATTGTGAAGATTCAATTGAGATGATTATGTGACACACAGAACTGATCTGGTACCAAGTTTCTAACTTGGAGTTGAAGTTCGGTGAACAGCCACAGTGGTGGCTAGGTAGTCGGATTGAGAAGGAGCTATTTCCAGGATTGGAAAAGTTCCCCTTGGGAATGATTTGTTCCAGTTTCCTGTTGCCGTATAGCTTTTTTAAGGTCTTGGTCAGTCCTAAATTCTCCAAAGACAGCTCCAGAGATTCACAACTATGGTGGAATGTGGACATGAGAGGGTGAAATGAAAGCAGAGCCGTTCCTTTCTCCTCAGGGGTCCTGGGCTGCTGGGGAAATGCTGGACCCAATCTGAATAAAAACTGTTTTCAAAAGGTAACCCTTTAACTCAGTTCGTTAGGCTCATTTTCTGACTTCAAATGATAGATTTTCTTTCTTCAAAAGTAGAAAACACTCTGCTTAAAGTGAAAGGCCATTCACTGAAAAGTAAACATGATTAGTTTGCCTTAATCAAGAATGGTGAAAAAATTTTTCACAAATTGTTGCAGGATCTAATCCCACAGTGGGCAGCTGGTTCCCAAACCCTTTTGTTTTGTTTTCTTTCTTTTCTTTTCTTTTTCTTTTTTTTTTTTTAACACAGAGTCTCACTCTGTCATCCAGGCTGGAGTGCAGTGGCGGGATCTCGGCTCACTGAAGCCTCCACCTCCTGGGTTCAAGCAATTCTCCTGCCTCAGCCTCCTGAGTAGCCGGGACTACAGGTATCACCACACCTGGCCCAATCCCTTTTCTACACATGGTACTAAAAGACCAGGGCACAGAAAGCTGCTGACCTATCTGGTCACATCCTGGACAGTGCCAAGAAGAAGCTGCTTCTGTCTTCCTCTGACTTTTTGAGGTTCTAGTCACAAAATTGTTTTTCTTGCTCAAAAATGGCTCTGTCCTATGCAAAGTGCTGAACAAATAAAATGGAAATTTTAAAGTTCACACTGACCTTTTTTGTTGCCTGAGACAATGCGATCCTTTCAGTTTGTAAGGAAAATAGATTAAGCTACCTGCCTGGTTTGCTTTGTAGGAAATTGCTGCCTTCCCGTTTTTAATGCCTTGAGATCTTTGCTCAAGTGCTCTTTTTTGGTACAATTCATCAGCATTGTTCATAGCCAAGGAGGGCTTATTTGTAATCTGATTTGGGTTTTACTTCTCTCCCAAAGCAAGTCACCAGCTTTTCTGTTTTAACCCAATCGCCCATTTTCTCTAGTTTGTTTGTTCACATCATATAAGTTTGTGTTCATTAGCTACTTATAAATGAAATCAGAACAATGAGCCCAGAGAAATATATATAATATAAACATTTTGAAAAAAATCTTTTCTGGGCCTGGAGTCTTTCAATGCCAATTTATCCAGAGTTTTATTTTGTTTTTTGTGTGTGTATTTTGCTCTTACTCCAGGTTAATGGACTCTCTGAATACCAGCCCATCTTATTCTTTCTCTTAAAATAGCATTTTGTATTTTCTTCCTGAAAACTCTTGACTCTTTGTCAGGACAGGGTATACTGGATGTTCTCAAGGAACTGCCTGCCCAGCAGACATTATTTTGGCTATGAAAACAAATAGGAAAATATTAAATAAACATAAGACTCTGCATTACTGGATTTTGAAAAAGCAAAAAGAAACACATATTTATTTAATGGGCCCACCCCACTGGAAAAGCCTTCAGAGAACCAAGGAAACATTGGCGTTGGACAATCTGAAGGAAGGAAAACCTCCTCTGATTTTCATTTTCTTTCTTCTTCCAAATCTTCAAATAAACTCGCCAATAATTTTATACTTTTCCTCAACTAAATGAGATTTCCCAGCATGCACTGCCAGAGCGTGTGCCTATTTATCCAAAGGAGAGCAAGTGCTGGGAGCATTCCTTCAGTCCCTTCAAGAGTTATCACTGGATTTGAGTTTCACAACTACACAAGTAGGATGTACTTATAAATTTGACAATAATAGTTCGTTTTATGTTTAATTTAGAAAACTGGAGATTTGCCCAGACTCTGCAATAATATCAATTTCCATTGAGATATACCCGGGATAAGGAACAAAGTAGTGTGCCTGCATTAATTAGTTCATTTAATTCTCAGGACAACAACTGCATGAAGTAGATAGTGTTACTAAGCCTGTTTTACAGGTGAGAAAACGAAAGCACAGAGAAATTAAGTCACATGTTCAAAGTCACATAACTGATAAGTGACAGAGTCAGGACCTGAACCCCTATTTTGATTTCAAAGTCCAAGCTCTTAGTCACAGTTGTCTGTCTACTTCATGAACTGACATCTAGCAGCGTGACTCTTGAATAGCACATCTGAAAAGATACTTGTTGAATGAATTAAAAAGCAAACAAATAAATTAATCCTTGTATTAGTCCTATCAAAAAAATTAATACCTATAGTATTCAAGGTAAAGACAGCTAGCTGCTGTAAAAAAAATAACCACTACATCTCAGTGGGTTAACCACTGTTAAAGTGACTTTCTGCTGTATGTTACAGAGTAACGTGGTCAGTAAAAGTGGGGAGTGTGCACTCTGCAGACGTTCAGGATCCAGGCTCCTTCCAAATGGTGGCTCTGCCATTTTCAGTGCTTGCCTCTGGAGGTTGCCCTGAGCATTCCTGTCTCCAAGCCTGTATCCTTATCCAGGTGGAAGATGGCAGCTGAGACAGGGCAGGATGACTCTGGGAGCTTTAGGTCTAGGCCTGAGGGTGTTATGCATTAAGTTGACCAGAACTCATCACAAGGCCCCAGCGACTGCGCAGGGAAACTGGGAAGAGTGGCTTTGCTATGCACCCAGGAAGAGCATGAAATGGGTTTAGTGAGCACACAGCTTTGTCTCTGTCACTGATCCATACCCTGTTTTTAATAGGTGGAAATTTACAGACTTGTACAATATTTTCTTAACAAACTCCTTCCCTCAGACTTAAATGGAAATGTCCATCATTTGAGTTACTCCTTTGAGTTTGATGGCAAAGATGGGAGTTTTACACACCTAAAGCCAGGTGCAAAATGTACAAACTCTTCCTAGGACCACCATGACTGGTTTTCTTTTGTTGGCACAGAACAGATTTGTTGACAGTATTAGAAAGCTCCAGGGTTGGTTGGGGAATTTTAATAAAGGTGGACTCCATGAAAATGTCAGATGGAAGAAGTAATCTGAGAGTATGGCTTGGTGGAGGATGCCTGGTTTAGAGATAAAACATATGTATATGGCTTAAAAACTTCATAGATTTACTTATAAAGAGGTTAATTATTTTATTCAAGATGACAAAGAACCAGTTGGTAAACCAGAGCAGGAAAGTATTCATCTCTTTATCTTGAACTTGACCCCAGTGGGTGACCTCATTTTGAGAGAGTTTCTTTTTATTGAGAAGTGTGCTTGAAGCTTACCTAAGTGACAATTGGCAACGTCTTCCTTATTTTAAAATTGTAACCCATTAAGGCAAGGTTCTGTTTACTCTCTCGTGTAGCAAGGCTCTCAAGTTCCTAATTTCTAATGATAGACTGAATTATTCATAAAAGACATTTATCTTTCTTACTCCAATTATTAATCTCTTGATGCTATTGGGGGTCTCGAGGCTCTGCTGTAAAAGCTTAATGCATTTTGCATCACTGTGTCACACTCACTGGTGATGTTTCTGGCCTGGGTGAAAGGGGTTAAAAAATAGGACTTGAAGTGGTGCCAGACAATTAGGTAATTGCAAAACACTTTTGTACATTAAAGTAATCTTGTAAGCATTATGCCTGAATCATGGCTGCCAACTTAGTGCTTTCTTGATTGTACACTAGGGTTTTCAAACTCATCATCAAATTCTAAGACTTAAAAAAGAAATCACTACCTATTTTTAAAGAATACTGTGATTTTTTTCCTCAGTAACTTCTTACTCATATGAAAATACTTCCAAATTAATAATAATCATAGTAGCCAACATTCATTGAGCACTCACTATATGCTTAGTTCTGTGCTAAGCACTGTGGAAGTGTTATCTTATTTAGCCCCTTCAAACCCCCTGTGAAATAGGTAATGATAAACAGCTAAGGCTCAGGGAGTACTTTCCAGCTGCAGACACTCATTTAATATAATTACAATCTTCTGAAGTGTATACTTTAAATTTCACTAAAACTAAGAAGACATCAATTGTAGGGCCAGTGTTATGGCCAGAATTGTGTTCCCTTAAAATTCATATGTGAAGTCCTAATTTCTAGTACCTTAAAACAAGATTATATTTGCAAATAGGGTCTCTAAGAGGGGTCATGAAGTGAAAATGAGGTCAAGAGGGTGGGCCTTAGTCCAGTATGATAAGTATCCTTATAAGAAAAGGAGATTAGGGCAGGGTGCAGTAATCCCAACACTGGGAGACTGAGGCAGGTGAATGGCTTGAGCTCAGGAGTTCGGGACCAGCCTGGGCAACATGGTGAAACCCTGTTTCTACAAAAAATACAAAAATTAGTGGAGCGTGGTGGCACGTGCTTGTAGTCACAGCTATTTGGGAGGTTGAAGTGGGAGGATAGTTTGAGCCTAGGAAGCAGAGGTTGCAGTGAGACACTGCAGTATCTTTTTTTTAAGACAGGGTCTCAAAAAAGAAGATTAGTACACAGACACGCACAAAGGGAAGACCACGTGAGGACAAAGTAAGAAGACGGCCATCTACAAACTATGCAAGGAGAGACCTCAGAAGAAACCAGCCCCATTAATACCTTCATTTCAGACTTCCAGCCTCTAGAACTGGGAGAAAATAAATTTGTGTTTAAGCCATCAGATCTTTGATACTTTCTTATGGTATCCCTGGCAAACTAATAAAGATACCATTATTTTATGTACCCTGAGGTAAGAAGAAACATAGTAAATTAAATAAGGACCATGGCTTTGACTTTTTACTTTAGCTTTTGTGCATACATAAAAAGGAAATCATAAGCGAAACACGTGAGTGAAGGCATTCCTAAAACTTCTTCACCTAGAGTGTAACTTTTCTAAGATGCTTTGTTAAAATCTGTGATTTTTCACAGTTATCTTCTTTAGCATCAAGAATGTTGGTAACACAGAAGTTCTTCAAAGAAGTTTCCACTGTTGTCTCTGGAATGTTCTTCAGGCCACAGATACCCATCCTGAAAGTGTTAATGCTGACATTGTTTTGATCCTGCTGCTCTGTTTCATCACTTTCTGTATATTATGTTGATGCAGATTCATGAGGCAAAAATTTTGCACTCAATAATTAGTTACATACAAAATAAAAAAGAGAAATCTGAAGTGGGAGGAAATCTTGAAATAGAAGGAAGAACCCCCCATCCAGTATAAATAGTCCACCTCACAACTTTTCCACTGTCTGTCTTGATATCCATCCATCTTCTGGTTGGCATAGAAATCTCCTATTCTTTCCCATTAGGGGACAAAGTTACATTTTATGTGTTACTGAGGTATCTGGGGTTACTTTGGTCTGAATCAATCTGAGTTATCCCAGTGGAAGCCAAAGAGGACATCATAAAGAGAGGGATCTGGGCGACATTCACCAAGACAGTTGTCCTGGTCTTACATGCACCAAGAATCTCAAATTTAAAATTGGGATTTTTTTTTTTTTTACTTTGAAAAAAAATTCTAACTACTCTCAAATATACAAATGATTCTAGTCTTCCCCGATTTCTAGAAGGCCCTGATCCCAAACATGAACCTACATTTTCATCCATCTTTGCAACCAATATTGATAGAGTGGCTATTGTGACTTGCACTGAGCTGGGTGGGCATGCTTTAGACACCCAGGGAAGCAAGGCATGGTCTCTCACCTCAAGTAGCCCACCCTCTTCCAGGGGAAACAGGTCTGTCCACTTGAAACTGCCCTGGTGTGATGCAAGGCTTGCTGGAGGTATGGAGAAGTGGGAAAATTCTAACGTGACTCAAGAGTTGGGACCAACTCAGAGAATGTTTCATATACAAGGACAGGAGGCAATGACTTGTGGCTTCAAGGAAGAATAAGTACCCAGATATGGGTGGAGAATTTCTCACAAGAGACACAGCTTGAGCAAAAATACACAGACATACAAAGCAGGTAACTGCAAATGTAAGACTAGGATATGAGGGGTAGCTAGTGGAGAGGCAGGGATAAAATGGGAAAGGTAGCTGCAGAACCTGCAGACCAGTGATCTTCAATACTGGCTGCTCATTAGACTCATGAGGGGACTCCTAAAAATTATAGACACCTGCACTCCCGGCATAGATCAGTTAACTCTGATTCTCTGGAAGTGGTTAAGCATCACTTATGTCACTATTTCTAAGGGGCATGCATTGCTATAGTAGCATCACAATTTTGGGAACAGTTGTCCTGAACAATTAATTTGAAAAAGCTCCTCTTGCCCAAGATGATTTTAATAATTTGACTAATTTTATGCAATAGAAGACATCTAGTCAGTTGTCTGGAGTTTCACATTACCTGGATATGGAGTGAAGAAGTCATGTCTAGAGGACCAGGTGAAAATTTCACCTTCCATCTAAATCATCTGGCACCATTTGGGGGCAGAGGCGCTGACCTGGCTGGTGAAGAGCAGGGTTATGGTTCGGCCGTGACCTTGGCAGTTGCCATCACTACTTTGGCTTTGCCTCAGTCAGTTGCCACCTCTTGGGACTGTAAATATTGACACTCCCCCTTAGAGAAATCAATATCTGCATATTAGCCTCCAATTTCATATATCGATGTGCAGATCTGAGGGCCTCGGGTGAATATGAGATGACTTCAGCATTCGCTGCCTCTGAGCTGAAAAGCCAGCAGATTTGCATTTCCCCCAGTGATTCTTGGCTGCATGACTTGTATCACTATTATCTCTTCACAGTGTATTTGTATGCAAAACTTTTGGCAGAACCATTTTAGAAGCAAGCAGACAATAAATGAAGGCTCTACTTTCTCAGAGTTCAAAATTAACTTTCTCAAATTCTATAGAATAAGTTTTCTGAAATAACTTCTAAATTTAAAAAAAAATTAACCCTTCTGTCAAAAATGTGCTTTGAGTGGAGTTCCTGTTGATCTTTACTTTCATCAAGGGATCAGAGTATGTTGGGTGAGTTTTTCCATTCCCAGTCTCAATTCAGGTGCCAAGTCAATCAGATTAAAAGGGAATGTTCAAATATTATCATCATCCAAATACACTTGCCACAAACAATCAGAATGGCTGGTTTATCTTCCTACGGAAGGGATTGATGTTTTAACTAGGACTGTTTGTACACAGTTCCCAAAACAACCATGCTGTTCAGTCACCTCTGCAGCCTCTGTGTAGAGGAGACCCCTAGGACTGATGGAAGGGAGTCACCTGGTGGTTTTGGTCAAAGAGACACAGATTTTGACACAGATCTGCCCTCTGTTTCAAGAAATTGATCAAGGAATTGTAAAAAACAAAACCCCACCAAGAAACCACCTTAACTCCTGCATACTCACCTCTGAGACTGCTTGGAAAAAGTAAGAAGAGCCAAAGGGTGTATCTAAAAATAACTGACAAGCCCCACAGCCTTCACTCTGGAAGTCCTGTGATTGTTGTTCCCTTAGGCAAAGTTGGCACTGGTGTGGTGGGGGCAGGTAGGAGAAAGCACTTCACTAACATCACTCTTTGGTTTGAAATCCTGCAAGAAGATCAGCACTGTCGCAGCAGGAAGGCTGAGCTTGGCAGCTGTAAGAGGCAGGCCTCCGACAGGACACAGAGCTGAGGTGCAAAGACGGCTGGTGGCAGTTTGCTGGAGTGGCAACTTGGCTCTGACTTCCTCCCAGGAGTGC
Source organism: Aotus nancymaae (assembly GCF_030222135.1). NCBI lineage: Eukaryota > Metazoa > Chordata > Mammalia > Primates > Aotidae > Aotus > Aotus nancymaae. Next base: position 50,331,435 of record NW_026988417.1, on the reverse strand, counting down.
TCTCATCTGACAGTCAGAATTTGCCTACTCCTTCAACTAAGCTCCCCTGGTCTTCCAGCTTCCCTCATCTACACCTAAGTTAAGATTTTTTATTTTCAAAATTTTAAAAATAAAAGGAACTGTTCATGTTTTCCTACATTATAGGCATTATTCGGTCCTCATTATAGAAATTTTGGGTAAAATAAAACCAAAGGGGGAAAAAAGTGCCTAGGGTTACCAGGCAAAATATAAACAGCCCTTGTTTGTATTTTGGGCTGTTTGCTTTCAGCCTAAAATATAAACAATGCATATATTCTGAATGTAAAAGGACAAAAATCAAACAAAGTTTTCACCCAAGCTAACCCCATGATGGATGACATTCAATGACACATACATGCAGTTAAGACCAAGGACTACCGGGGCCTTGCCTGAGCCACGTGACACTGTGAAGGAGGCCGTTATATTTCCAATTTCCAGTCTGGCTACACCAGGCAGCTCGGTGATAAGCGCAGCTTGTTTATTTGTCTTTGATGGATGCCAGGTGGATTGTAGTCAGACAATCTGACTTCAGCACACTCAGTATCTGAATTCACGGATTCAGCCTGACACCCTTTCCTGGGGCAAAATGGAGGTCACACAATGGGCACAAAATGCAGGTCACACAATGGACATCCACAATCTAAAGGGATCACTATGGCAGCGGCCCCAAGAATGAAGACAATTAAGTACTTAGGCCACAAACAAAACAGGAAGAGAGCTAGGGAGGGCCCAGGAGATGCAGATGACAAGGTGGCAGGTCAGGCCCACCAGCTTTTCTGTTTGTGTCAGGTTTGCTCCAAGAAACCAAGCTTTTGTCAACCTTTTAATTAAACAACGTGTATTGCTTCCAGCAATGAGCTGGGGCAATTTGCTGGGTTTTGACATTTTTCCCCTCTCTGAGAGCTGTCAGCTTGCGAGGCAGTACTCTTTTGTAGGATTTGGTGCCCCGGCTGCAAAATTAAAAGCAAAAAATAACCACAAATAAGAGAGTACTCATAGCCAAATATTTCTTGATCTGGCATGGGCTGTGAAAGACCATGTGTGTCTGTCTATGTCCCCCTTACAACTGTAGTCCAGAAGACGCATCCGGGATGATGGCATCTAGAGGCCTCAAGAGGTAGGGTAGGTGGCATGAATAAAGGTGGTGGATGTTGAGGGAACAATCTTCTGAAAGGTGTTGGAGGCCCTGTGGAGGCCAGGGAAGTACCTTCTGTTACATGTAGTTTTCCCAGGGCCTGGCTGGACCATCTATTACCAAGGATGACCAGGATGACCCAGGTTTGGTAATTTTTTTTTGTCCCTAGTTTTTGCTTGCTTGTGGGCTGACATGTTCTTTCTTTTTTTTAAATGGGGTCATAATTTTAAAAAGCAAATAATCTCCTTCCCTTAAAGAATCAGATCCAACTAGAGAAAATGGTGCCACAAAGCTGGTGGTCAGCCAAAATGTCCTGTAGAAGACCCTCTGGGTCCTGAGAAGACACTACCACTGCTCTGGAGAACTCTGCTCCAGCAAGGGTACAACACATTCCAGAAAATGCCCCAGGGACAAATATTAGGCTCACATGTCAGGTCAGTTCAGACCAGAGCCTGGCAGAGATCCAGGCAGAGCTCAGTGAGCTGACCTAGGGCAAGAGTTCCCAACTTCCTAGAGAATAGAAGTCTCTTTTGCAAACACCAAAATCATGCAGACACCTACAGCACACTGTCAGTACTCGCTGATCGAGAAAAATGAAAGGTCATTCAACAATAATTCACCATGTTTAAAGGCATGTTACTTGGCAGTTTATATCATCATATGTAGTCAAATGTGAGCTGTAAAAGAACGATTACAATAATTCTTACAAGAATCAGGCAAATCTATATTCCTCTTGTCCATTTACCCCAGGCTGCGGCCCATCTGTCCATGTCTGAAATGGCCACCAGGATGCAGTCCTTCATTTCTCCAGGACTAGAAGATTCTTGCCCCATCCCCACAAGATGGCAACGTGCGGAGTGGTAGTCTGGGGACCTGGGTGGCCATTACTCCAGAGTCAGGTCAATATTTAAGCAGTAAGCCCTACTCAGTGCCCCGGAATATATTCATGACAGTATTTCTAGACTGCACAATGGAAGTGAGGGAGATACTCATCCTGCTGGAAAATTTGGTTTCCAGAGATTTTCTGAAGCTGTGTGAAAAACCCTTTGGTATATCCTGATTTATGACTCCTGACACTGTGTTCTTTGCATGCATGTATGCATGCGAGCACACACTCACACACACACACTCACACTAGCCCAAAGCCCTATGTGTGTGATATGGCACAAAAGGCATTAACTATTGGAGAATCCCTTACATTTCAATAGTGACAGGTTGTTATTTGGGGCCTCATATATAGATGCTATGGAAATTAACTTTTCTAGTGAAATGAAATGACCTTCTCACTAAATTCGAGACAAGCTCTTCATCATCCACATGAGTTTAGAAACAACAACTGAAGTTTTATCATTTTACTTTATCTGCTTCTATCACGACCTGCAGAGGGTGCAAGAAGGTTTCTTTTTCTACCATTTATAGAGAATGTGCTAGACCATGGCCTGAGGAACACAGAGATCTCTGCCAGCCCTTTTCATTGATTTCTTGAGGGCTAGGCTCAATGTGAAACAAAAATTATTCAGAGCTTTCTCAAGACACATGAACTATAAGAGTGGTTCTGAATTGGTGTTTATCATATGTTTACTAGTCATTGAGTAACATATTTTTTCAACATGTTTAATTCTTTTTGAATTTTCCTGTATATATTGGCTAAAAACTATAAGTACTCAGTAATGCTTTTGAATTAATTTGTATTTTATTAATCATCTAAATATCTAAATGTGCCATAAAGCAGACACACATGTATTTCATGCCACGATAATGGGTCACTTTATAAGATGGCATTTTTTGTTATATTTACTTCAATTTGATCCTCAGAACAACCCTGCAAGATAGATATCTTTAAAGATGAGGAAACAGGCTCAGAAAGATCAAGTCACTTGACCAAGGCTTTGCAAAGAGCAGCTTGCAGAAGTGGGCTTCCATCTTGGGTCTGGCTAAATCCATACATAGCCTTAGCTGTCAGTCCTCAACCATGTGCCTTCTCTAATAAGGAAAAAAACTACTATTTTTAAGCTATATGAATATATAGTGCTTTTATTTTTTTAGCATGTATCAATAAACATTTTTAATCTTGAATTTTGTTTGTTGTCTTAGATTTATATATGTAAAATTGTTAGTATTTGACAATTTTTAAAACTTTTATTTTAGGTTCGGGGATACATGTGTAGGCTTGTTGTATAAATAAACTGCATGTCACAGGGGTTTGGGGTACGGATAATTTCATCACTTGGAAAATAGGCATAGTACCCAATAGGTATTTTTCTGATTTTCTCCCTCTTCCCACTCTCTACCTTCAAATAGACTCCAGTGTGTGTTCTCCTCCTAGGATCCACGTGTTCTCATTGTTTAGCTCCCACTTATAAGTGAGAACGTGTGATATTTGGTTTTCTGTTCCTGTGTTAGTTTGTTTAGGATCATGGTCTCCAGTTCTATCCATGTTGCTGCAAAACACTTGATCTCAGTTTTTTATGGCTACATAGTATTCCATGGGTGTAAGCACCACATTTCTTTATCCTGTCTATGTTGATGGGCATTTAGGTTGATTCCATGTCTTTGCTATTGTGAATTGTGCTACAATGAACATATGTGCAAATGTGTCTTTATGACAGAACTATATTCCTTTAGATATATAGATATATAGCCAATAATGGGATTTCTGGGTCAAATAGTAATTCTGTTTTAAGTTCTTTGAGTAATTGCCACGCTGCTTTCCACAATGGCTGAAGTAATTTACACTCCCACCAACACCAACAGTATATGAGTGTTCCTTTCTCTCCACAACCTCGCCAGCATCTGTTTTTTCTTGACTTTTTAATGATAGCCATTCTGACTGGTGTGAGATGGTGTCTCATTGTGGTTTTGACCTCCATTTCTCTAATGATTCGTGATTTTCAGCATTTTTCATTTGCTTATTGGTCACATATATGTTTTCTTTTGAAAAGCATCTGTTCATGTATTTTGCTCACTTTTTAATGGGGTTGTTTGATTTTTACTTGTAAATTTGTTTAAGTCCTTTATAGATTCTGGATGTTAGACCTTTGTCAGATGCATAGTTCACAAATATTTGTTCCCATTCTGTAGATTGTCTGTTTACCCTGTTGATAATTTATTTTGCTGTGCAGAAGCTCTTTAGTTTAATTAGAACTCATTTGTCAATTTTCATTTTTGTTGCAATTGCTTTTGGCAGATATGTCACCATTTTAAATCTATGATTCAGCCTAATAAGTTCCTTTTTTGCAGGAAAGAAAAAAGGAAATAAAACAGAAAATAAAAAGAGACAGAAAGATAAAAAAAAGCAGGGAGAAAAACAGAAATAAAAAAAGAGAAAGATATAAGAAGATGTTAAAAATTACAAACAATGTTCTCTTGCTATTTGCTTAATCCTGTTGTCCTATAGCTTCTAACCCCACAATCTTGACTTTTACTGTCCATTGCCTTTGATCAGGATCTTCACAGTCACCAGACCCCTTTAGTAATCAACAGAAACCAACTATATCATATTGTCTTTCATTCTTTATTTTTTTTAAACAAGGATTGTGCAGATTTCTAGCCACCCCCCTGAGGGGGTGAGGAAAAGAAAAGATCAGCAGAACAAAGTCTTGCATTTATTAGAGGCATATAAATACAACTTGCTCTTCCCAGGGGGAAAAACACTGGACCAAAACGAAATGCCCTCAATGTATGAATTTATAGAAACATAAAGTTAGGATACATTGAAGTTTCAGATGAGAAACCTGACCTCAGTGTTGAAAGAAGAGACATGAGAAAGTGAAAACTGAAAGAAGCCTTTTCTTAGTAAATAATTAGCATGGGGATGATATGATGTGCTTTCTTAATGAATGCATTTGTAGGAAGAAATAAAAACATTGGAATAATTTGATTAGCACATATGAAAAAAATGATAAAGCCTGTGAACAATCAAAATCTTGAAATTGAAGTCTTTAAAGGACAAATGTTTCTCACCCCCTAATGCTATCTCTGGCATCTAAATATGTTCAGCAAGAGCTGACGGGAGAGAATTGTTTTCTAAAACGATTATTATTATGATATTGCGATTACTCAACACCATCAGCATGTACAATCACATTTGGCTATAGCCCAACGTAATGTGAAAGAAAGAGGACTTTCTTTTCTTATAAATGTTTACAATTAAACTGGATAGGAATGGCGAATCCAGGAGCCAGAGCCCCCTGTTTTCTTAGAAACGTCTTCCCAGATGGCACTCCCTTGGACAGCATTGCATCTTTGGTTCTCTGCGGCTGCCCACAGAGGAGGACAATGGTGAGACCTGCCCCAGGGCACAATGCTGGTTACCTCTGTGCCAAGACCGATTATTAAAAGTGTCTTTGTAAGGACAGAGTTGCCAGAAGACAGCTTTCCATAGCACATGGTCACTTTTGTGATATTTAGAATTCAAAAGCAAATGGCCTAAAAAGATCGAGAAGAATAAGTTACTGTTTCTATTGCAATTAATTACTCTTACTTAAGACTGTATTTCCTTGTAAGAGCTGTCATAACAAAGTGCCATAGAGGGGGTGGCTTGAAAGACAAAATTTGTTAGAAGTTGGAGATCAAGGTGTCAGCAGGGTTTGTTTCTCCTGAGGTCTCTTTCTTTGGTTTGTACAGGCCACGGTCTCCCTGTGTTTTTACATCGTCTTCTCTCTATATGTCTGTGTCCTAATCTCCTCTTCTTAAAGGACACTAGTTGTATTAGATGAAGGCCCACCCTAATAACCTTATTTTAACTTAATTACCTATTTAACAATCCTATCTCCAAATGTAGTCTCATTTAGAGCTACTAAAGGTTAGGACTTCAGCATGAATTTTGGGGAGACATAATTCATTTAGTCCATGACAAACATCTCTGAGGCTGTTTTTAAATTGGAATTGAACTATTTTGTTCTTAATTGAAATTTGTCTTAGTTTAAGAATGCTCCAGCTATGTCTATGTGGTTGAAGAATGTGGAATTATAAACTTCTATCAGTTTTTCTTTGTTCTTGTGGACCTATTCGTTTTCCTTCCTTCCACTGTCCATTTCTTCAATGTCTTTATGCTTTAGATGTGTCTCTTAGGAACAGCATATAGTTGGAGTTTTTAAAATCTCTAATCTGAAAAATCTTGTCTTTTCAAAGTAGCATCTATGAACTTTATTGTGAATACTGATATATTTAGTCACTTGAGTCACATGTAGTCTATAGAGTCCTTTTAGGCTGAATTATGTTGTGGTAAAATACAAATGTAGAATCTCATTCTGTTTTCCCACATTCTTCACTTAAATTATAATAAGTTCATTAGGTACCTTATTTGCCATTCAAGTTCACAAAGGCAATCATTTTACTCAATAGTTTACCGCTGCATAGTATGAACTGCCATCTTTCCAGGCTCCGGTATGTTGCCTAGCCATCCACGTCACAGTCTGAGAGCCAATACCATATATTTTAAATGTGAAGTTGCTTGTTTGTTTGCTTGCTTTGTTTGTTTGTTGTAGTTGTTGTTATGATAGAAGCATTGTATCTGTAAATGATAATTTCCGTATCAAGCAAAGTTATGCTGCAATAACAAACAACTCCAAAATCTAAGTGGCATTACATAACGCAGGTTTATTTCTCATTTGTATTACATGTCCCTCTCAGCTTTGCCACTTCATTCTTGGGCCCAGGCTGAAGAATGAAGCATTGCTAAGAATATGGCAGAAGGAAGAGCCATGGCAGAACTTCATCATGGCCCTGACAACCTCTACTCTGAAAATCTTCATGATAGTGCTGAAAACCAACTCCCCCTAACAGTTTCTTGGCTAAATGAGTCACTTGGCCAAGCCTGACATCATCAGACTGTGAAAATGTAATTCTCCTAAAGGAAGGGCACCACAAATTACATAGCCAAACCTGATGTCAGTAGGATGGGAGGTATAATCCTCCCACAAGAAGGGGCAGCCTATATTTGGAAATAAAAAATGCAATCCACTGCATCTCAATCACTACAGCCTCAGAGTGAAAATTTGTCATGTGGTGATATGGTTTGGCTGTGTCCCCACCCAAATCTCATCTTGCGTTGTAGTTTTCATAATTTCCATGTGTCAAGGGAGGGACCTTGTGGAGGGTCATTGAGTCATGGGGGCAGGTCTTTCTCATGCTGTTCTAGTGATAGCAAATAAGTCTTATGAGATCTGATAGTTTTATCAAGGGGGATTCTCCCATACATGCTCTCTTGCCCGCCACCATGGAAGACATGACTTTGCTCCTCATTCGCCTTTCATCATGATTGTAAGGCCTCCCCAGCCATGTGGAACTGTGAGTCAATTAAACCTCTTTCCTTTACAAATTACCCAGTCTTGGGTATGTCTTTCTTAGCAGCATCAGAACAGACTAATAAATGTGGTTAGCTAAAATTGAGGCTTCATCATTATATAAGAAAGAAGGATAGATATACAGGACATTAAGCAGTTTTCTTTTAGTGGCTGCTCTAGTATTTTAATATACTTAACACCTTTACTCTTCTCTCAGACAATAAAAAAACCTTATGACACTTTAACCCTTATCATCTTCCCCACAACTTAAATGCTATCATATTAAATATTTCAGTTATATATTTTATTTAGTCATACAAATTAGATATTTATTGTTTTATTCAAATTATTTTTAGATTTATCCAATATTAATTAATATCTAAAATTGTTCTTTTCTGAAAGTGTATCTTTCAGAATTTTCTTGATTCTTTCCTAGAATTTCCATCTTTCTGCTAACATTATCTATTTGTTCTCGCATGTTGTCTACTTTTCGATTAAACCTTAACATATTAACTATAGTTTGTTTAAAAATTCCTGGTCTAATAATTCCAACATGCCTGCCATATCTGACTCTGATTCAAATGCTTCTTCAGTTTCTTTAAACTGTGTTTCTTCCCTTTGAATATGCCTTGTAATTTTTGTTGAAAAAAGGACATAATATACTGGTTTCAAGGAATTTCTATAAGCAGGCTTTTAGTAATGTGGTCGTAAGGTGTGGGAGGGAAGGAAAACCTTATATCATCCTATGGTTAGGTTTCAGTCTTTTGGTGAGCCTAAGCCACTGGGCTGTGAATGTCACCAGTGCCTCTTTCTCATTTTTTTAAATTTTTTTGAGAAGTAGTCTCACTCTGTCTCCAGGCTGGACTGCAGTGGCACCAGATCAGCTCACTGCAACGTCCATCTCCTGGGTTCAAACAATTTTCCTCCTTTATCTTCCTGAATAGCTGAGATTACTGGCACCCACCACCATGCCTGGCTAATTTTTGTATTTTTAGTAGAGACAGGGTTTCACCACGTTGACCATATTGGTCTCCAACTCCTGACCTCAGGTGATCCACCCGCCTTGGCATCCCAAAGTGCTGGGATTATAGGCATGAGCCACCATGCCCGATCCTATTTCACAGTTTAAAAAATCTCCTTAGAAGCAACAAGATGGATGGAGTGGACTCGGGTTTGGTTATTTCCCTTCTCATACATGGAAAGCTAGAGAGGACTACAGTTGAGTGCTTCCCTTTCCTTACATGGAAGTTTAAGCTGGAGTTGGATATTTCTTTTTCACCAGGTAGGTTAGGCTCTGATGGAACTCCAGCAAATTAGGAATTAGGTAAAATAATTTCTCCTGACATCAGGCCTTGTTAAGAACAGAATGCTCTGGTGCACTTTTTTTTTTTTTTTTTAGACAGCGTCTCACGCTGTCTCCAGGCTGGAGTGCAGTGGCATGATCTTGGCTCACTGCAACCTCCATCTCCTGGGTTCAAGTGATTTCCTGCCTCAGCCTCCCGAGTAGCTGGGACTACAGGCAAGCATTGCCATGCCTGGCTAATGTTTGTATTTTTAGTAGAGACAGGGTTTCACCATGTTGGCCAGGATGGTCTCAATCTCTTGACCTCATGATCCACCTGCCTAGGCCTCCCAAAGTACTGGGATTACAGGTGTGAGCCACCCTGTCTGGCCTCTGGTGCATTTTTAAATGGTTCCATTTTCCTTCCTCTTGCCAAAAGCTCCTGGAGCTAAAACTCATAAAAGTGTGGGGTCCCCCTAAGACTAGGGTGCCCTGTGACTAGGTCTTCCTGGAGCTTGTAACTCTGACTTGTCCACACTGAACCTCTGGCAATTCATCAGTTACCGTTTAGGTTTTCCTACACTGGCACTGGTTCCCACAGAGGTTTCTGCTGCTGGGAAAGTTGTTATTCTTTCGATACATCTCTCTGTCCTTCCAATTTAGGGGACTGCAGTTTGCCCTATGACCTTACTTCTCTGTTGGATCTAAGAAGGGTGGTTGATTTTCAGTTTGTTCAGCTTTTCGCTTGTTTTTAAGATAGAGTGGCAACTTCTAAGCTTCATACATGTCAGACTCAAAACCAGATGTCCAGCTAGAATTGTCTTCAGAGAGGATCTGTTGGTGGTAAAACTCTAGAATTTTTGTTGGCTTGTCTTGAAAAAATGTATTTTCCCTTCGTTATTGAAAGATATTTTGCTTTCTTTGAAAGTAAGCTAATAGCATTTTTTCTCTCAGCACATTGAATATTTTATTCCTGTCTTTTGTATTTTATTGCTACTGTTGGGAAGTTAGCCATCTGTCTAATTGTCATTGCTTTGGAAGTCAATTTTTTTTTCTGGCTTCTTTTAGGATCTCCTCTTTGCCTTAGGCTTTCTACAGTTTTACTAGAATATGTCTAGGTGTGAATTTCCTTTTATCTTGAAACTTTTTGGGTTTCTTGGTTCTGAGGGTTGGAATCTTTGAACAAACAGTTCTGAAAATTTCTGTTATTTTCCCTTCAAATATGCTTCTTTCCATTTTAATTTTTAATCTCTTTTTGAAATTCTAGACCGTATCACTCTCCCTTCTGTGTATTTTAACATATCCTTCACATCTCTGTGTCTATCTGTGACATCCTGAGTAATTTAATGGCATCTACTTTCCATATCACTAATTCACTACTCAACTGTGTCAAATCTTCAGTTGGACATACCCGATGAGTATTTTTATAGAAGTGAAATTAAATTCACATAAGATAAAATCAACTATTTTAAAATGTGTGATTCAGTTGCTTTTAGGACATTCACATAACTGCAATGACCACTTCTGTCTTGTTCATCAAAAAAAGTTTCATCAAACCAAAAGAAAACCCTGTACTCGTTAGGCACTCACTAGCTGTTTACTCCTTTCCCCTAGGTCCTGACAGCCACCAATCTGCTTTCTAGCTCTATAAGTAGAATTACACAATATGTGACCCTTTGTATGTAGCTTCTTTTACTTATCATGTTTTCAGGGTTCATCTATGTTGTAGTATGTATCAGAATTTCACTTTTTATGGCTGAATAATACTCCACTGTATGCACATAGCACATTTTGTTATCCATTCATCTGTTGATTGACATTTGGGTTGTTTCTAGCTTTTGGGTATTCTAAGTAGTGCTGCTGTGAAAATTTACGTACAAGTCTTTGTCTAAGGGCCTGCTTTCAAGTTCTTTGGAGTGTATGTCTAGGAGTGTAATTGCTGGGTCGTATAGCAATTCTATGTTTAACTTTTAAGTAACTGCCAGCTGCAATAACTTTGAAAAATTCAATTATTATAACTTTAATTTCTAGGAATGTTCTTTGATTCTTTTTCAGAGCTGCTTGCTCATTCTTATGGCTTTTGTAACTGCTCATATTTGCAAATTTCTTTAATTTCCTGAAGCCTACTATTAAATAATCTTATATAAAGTAACAACTCTATGATCATTTTATTACCAACAGTTTTATGGATCTGATTTTGCTATTTTTTCTATTATCACTCATTTTATTTAATTTGTGTGTGTGTTGTAATTTTTGATTGAGAGATCATGTTCTGTGGATCATGTTCACTCTTTATTGGAATTCTTACTGACTAGGATTGCCTTTGATTTTTGCCAGTTTTCTGGGCAACCTATCAACCTAGAATTATATTAAAATAACTAGCTATCTATGTGAAGTGTCTGTATCATACAAGTAGAGTGACTTTGCGATGTATATTATGCAATGAAAGGTTTACAGTAGTTTTCAAAAGAGAGTTGTTTGGCTTACAGGAATTTTCAGATGAGAGGGTTTTTTTTTCTTCCCTTGCCGCCATCATTAAAGTCAAGAAGGTAAAGTCCAAAAGAAGAGCAAGTTTTATGGCTCTATTCTTTTGTGTTCTGGGTTTATCTCTGTTGAGTGAATAGGCCACAAGCCAAAAATTATTACCAGAGACAGAGAGAAACAATACAATTAAAAGCATCTTAGTTTACTTAATATCATAGCTTCCAAATATATAAAGCAAATAACTGACAGAACTTTAAGGAAATAAACAAATCAAATCCCTCCTAACAATTTGAGTTTTTAATGTGCCTCCCTTGGTAACTGATAGATCAAGCTAATCAAAATGTGATTAAAACCAAGAAAATCCAAACAGCATATTCAACAAGCTTGATAGAATGTATACATTGAACATTGCATCCACGAATAGAAAAACAAACATTCTTTTTAATCAGACATGGAATATTGATGAAAACTGACCATATGCTAGGCCTAAATTCACACTTATTGTGAGAGCTTTGTAATGTGTCAGTTTGGCTAGGCTGAACTACCCGTCTCAGACTTCCCTTTCTTATAGGTTTCCAGTTAGCATGAACCACGTGGGAGATACACACGCAATTCTGTAAGGAAGGAAGAAAGCAAAAGCCATTTTGTAGCTCACACACTTTGTTCCTAATCTGCAAACTCACCTTGGAGTAATGCAGAGCTGGGCCTCAATTATTCCCCTTTTCTCCTGGATCTTTCTTCAGCGTCATTGACTCCTGGACCAGGTGTATTTGTTTATCCCTGTGACAAGGGGCAAGCTTCAGCAAGATACCTGCATCTCCAAGATTGGAAGCTACAAGAATGGACATGGTTTTAGTCTGTTCTCATAGAGGGGCAGCTCATGTTTGTAAGTTCTGGCCTGATAGTGATGAGCTTCCCTTCCTGACTTCCTGCACTGCAGACTTCATGTTTCAGCAGCAGATAAGAAGCAAACACCTTACAGAGGCTTCTTAACCAGCTCCCATTTGGATTGTGGAGACCAATTCTTTGTAAACTTATTAAATTTACTACTCATAAAATGATACGAGGAATTGAGGGAGTTAGTTGGATGGGGCAAGTCTCCTGATACATAATTCTTTAATTATGTAGGTGTTTCTGGACAAAATTGTGGACCTGGAAAATTACCCAAATTTGCATCTCTTCTTCGCATTTGTAGATATAGCCATTGGTAGTGTCCCTTAAAAAAAACTGATGCTATAAGCTGGGTACAGTGGCTCATGCCTGTAATCCCAGCACTTTGTGAGGCCGAGGCAGGCAGATCACGAGGTCATGAGATCGAGACCATCCTGGCCAACATGGTGAAACCCCATCTCTGCTAAAAATACAAAAATTAGCTGGGGGTGGAGGTGCATGCCTGTAGCATCAGCTACTTGGGAGGGTGAGGCAGGAGAATTGCTTGAACCCAGTAGGCGGAGGTTGGAATGAGCTGAGATCACACCACCACACTCCAGCCTGCCAACAGAGCGAGACATCTCAAAAACAAAAACAAAACCTTATGATATAATAAAAACAAGTTGTCTAGGCTTCTTTTAAAAATTCCACCTGAAGCAATTACTTGTTGCCAATTATTATCTGTGTATGTCTCCTTGGTGTCTTTTTTAAAATTTATTTTAAGTTCTGGGATACAAGTGCAGAACGTGCAGGTTTGTTACATAGGTATACACACGCCATGGTGGTTTGCTGCACGCATTAACCCACCATCTATGTTAGGTATTTCTCCTAATGCTATCCCTTCCCTAGTCCCCCTCCCCTAACAGGCCCCTGTGTGTAATGTTCCCCTCCCTGTGTCCATATGTTCTCACTGTTCAATTCCCACTTATGAGTGAGAACACATGATGTTGGATTTCTGTTCCTATATCAGTTTGCTGAGAATGATGGTTTACAGATTCATCCATGTCCCTGAAAAGGAGATGAACTCATCCTTTTTATGGCTGCATAGTATTCCATGGTGTATAAGTGCCACATTTTCTTTATCCAGTCTAACAATGATGGGCATTTGGGTTGGTTCCAGGTCTTTGCTATTGTGAACAGTGCTACAATAAACATACATGTGCATGTATCTTTATAATACAATGATCTATAATCCTTTGGGTATATACCCAGTAATGGGATTGCTGGGTCAAATTGTATTTCTGGTTCTAGATCCTTGAGGAATTTCCACACTGTCTTCCACAATGGTTGAACTAATTTACACTCTCACCAACAGTGTAAAAGCATTCCTATTTCTCCACATTCTCTACAGCATCTGTTATTTTCTAACTTTTTAATGATCGTCATTCTAACTGACATGAGATGATATCTCATTGTGGTTTTGATTTACATTTCTCTAATGACCAGTGATAATGAGCTTTTTTTCATATGTTTGTTGGCTGCATAAATGTCTTCTTTTGAGAAGTGTCCGTTCATATCCTTTGCCCACTTTTTGATGGGGTTGTTTTTTTCTTGTAAACTTGTTTAAGTTCCTTGTAGATTCTGGATGTTAGCCCTTTGTCAGATGGATAGATGGCAAAAATTTTCTCCCATTGTCTAGGTTGCCTGTTCACTCTGATGATAGTTTCTTTTGCTGTGCAGAAGGTCTTTCATCTAATTAGATCTCCTTTGTCAGTTTTGGCTTTCGTTGCCATTGCTTTTGATGTTTTAGTCATAAAGTCTTTGCCCATGCCTATGTCCTAGGTTTTCTTCTAGAGTTTTCATGGTTTTAGGTCTTTCATTTAAGTCTTTAATCCATCTTGAGTTAATTTTCATATAAGGTTTAAAGAAGGGGTCCAGTTTCAGTTTTCTGCATATGGCTAGCCAGTTTCCCCAACACTGTTTATTAAACAGGGAATTATTTCCCAATTGCTTGTTTTTGTCAGGTTTGTCAAAGATCAGATGGTTGTAGATGTGTGGCATTATTTCTGAGGCCTCTGTTCTGTTCCATTGGTCTATATATCTGTTTTGGTACCAGTACCATGCTGTTTTGGTTACTGTAGACTTGTAGTATAGTTTGAAGTCAGGTAGTGTGATACGTCCAGATTTGTTCTTTTTGCTTAGGATAGTCTTAGCTACACAGGCTCTTTTTTGGTTCCATATGAAATTTATAGTGTTTTTTTCTAATTCTGTGAAGAAAGTCAATGGTACCTTGATGGGAGTAGCATTGAATCTATAAACTACTTTGGGCAGTATGACCATTTTCACAATATTGATTCTTCATATCCATGGGTGCATGGAATGTTTTTCCATTTGTTTGTGTCCTCTCTTATTTTCTTGAGCAATGGTTTGTAGTTCTCCTTGAAGAGGTCCTTCACATCTCTTGGAAATTGTATTCCTAGGTATTTTATTTTCTTCACAACAATTGTGAATGGGAGTTCACTCATGATTTGGCTCTCTGTCTATTATTGGTGTATAGGAATGCTTGTGGTTTTTGCACATTGATTATGTATCCTGAGACTTTGCTGAAGTTGCTTATCAGCTTAAGGAGATTTTGGGCTGAGACGATGGGGTTTTCTAAACATACAATCATGTCATCTGCAGAGACAATTTGATTTTCTCTCTTCCTATTTGAGTACCCTTTATTTCTTTCTTCTGCCTGATTGCCCTGGCCAGAATTTCCAATACTATGTTGAATAGGAGTGCTGAGAGAGCGTATCCTTGTCTTGTGCCGGTTTTCAAAGGGAATGCTTTCAGTTTTTGCCCGTTTAATATGATACTGGCTGTGGGTTTGTCATAAATAGCTGTTATTATTTTGAGACATGTTTCATCAATACCAAGTTTATTCAGAGTTTTTAGTATGAAAGGGTGTTGAATTTTATTGAAGGCCTTTTGTGCATCTATTGAAATAATCATGTGGTTTTGTCATTGGTTCTATTTATGTGATGGATTATGTTTGTTGACCTGCAGTGTTGAACCAGCCTTGCATCCCAGAAATGAAGCCACCTTGATTGTGGTGGATAAGCTTTTTGATGTGCTGCTGGATTCCGTTTGCCAGTATTATATTGAGGATTTTCACATCAATGTTCATCAGGGATATTGGCCTGAAATTTTCTTTTTTTGTTGTGTCTCTTCCAGGTTTTGGTATCAGAATGATTCTGGCCTCATAAAATGAATTAGGGAGGAGTCCCTCTTTTTTTTTATTGTTTGGTATTGTTTGCAATAGTTTTAGAAGGAATGGTACCAGCTCCTCTTTGTACCTCTGGTAGAATTCAGCTGTGGATTCATCTGGTCCTAACCTTTTTTCAGGTTGGTAGGCTATTAATTACTGCCTCAATTTCAGACATTGTTATTGGTCTATTCAGGAATTCAGCTTCTTTCTGGTTTAGTCTTGGGAGGGTGTATGTGTCCAGGAATTTATCCATTTCTTCTAGATTTTCTAGTTTATTTGCATAGAGGTATTTATAATATTCTGTGATGGGAGTTCATATTTCTGTGGGATCAGTGGTGATATCCCCTTTATTATTTTTTATTGTGTCTATTTGATTCTTCTCTGTTTTCTTCTTTATTAGTCTGGATAGCAGTCTATCTATTTTGATAATCTTATCAAAAAAACTAGCTCATGTGATTTTTTTGAAGGGTTTTTTGTATCTCCTCTATCTCCTTCAGTTCTGCTCTGATATTAGCTATTTCTTGTCTTCTGCTAGCTTTCAAATTTGTTTGCCCTTGCTTCTCTAGTTCTTTTAATTGTGATGTTAGGGTGTCAATTTTAGATCTTTCCCACTTTCTCCTGTGGGCATTTAGTGCTATAAATTTCCCTCTAAACACTGCTTTAGCTGTATCCCAGAGATTCTGGTACATCGTGTCTTTGTTCTCATTGGTTTTAAAGAACTTCTTCATTTCTGCCTTAATTTCATTATTTACCCAGTAGTCATTCAGGAGCGGGCTGTTCAGTTTCCAAGTAGTTGTGCAGTTTTGAGTGAGTTTCTTAATCCTGAGTTCTAATTTGATTCCACTGTGGTCTGAGAGGCTGTTTGTTATGATTTTTGTTTTTTTTGCATTTGCCGAGGAGTGTTTTTCTTCCAATTATGTGGTCGATTTCAGAATATGTGTGATGTGGTGCTTAGAAGAATATATATTCTATTGATTTGGGGTGGAGAGTTCTGTAGATGTCTATTAGGTCTGCTTGGTTTCAAGCTGAGTTCAAATTCTGAATACCCTTGTTAATTTTCTGTCTCATTGATCTGGCTAATATTGACAGTGGGATATTAAAGTCTCCCTCTATTATTGTGTGGGAGTCTAAGTCTCTTTGTAGGTCTCTGAGAACTTTCTTTATGAATCTGGGTGCTCCTGTATTGGGTGAATATATATTTAGGAGAGTTAGCTCTTCTTGTTGCATTGATCCCTTTACCACTATGTAATAACCTTCTTTGTCTTTTTTGATCTTTGTTGGTTTAAAGGATGTTCTATCAGAGATTCAGATTGCAACCTCTGCCTTTTTTGCTTTCCATTTTCTTGGTGAATATTTCTCCATCCCTTTATTTTGAGCCTCTGTGTGTCTTTGCATGTGAGATAGGTCTCCTAAATATAGCACACTGATGAGTCTTGACTCTTTATTCAATTTTCCAGGCTACGTCTTTTAATTGGGGCATTTAGCCTGTTTACATTTAAGGTTAATATCATTATGTGTGAATTTGATCCTGTCATTATGATGCTAGCTTGTTATTTTGCCTGTTAGTTGACGCAGTTTCTTCATAGTTTCGATGGTCTTTACAATTTGGTATGTTTTTGCTGGTACTAGTTTTTCCTTTCCAAATTTAGTGCTTCCTTCAGGAGCTCTTGTAAGGCAGGCCTGGTGGTCACAAAATCTCTCAGAATTAGCTTGTCTGTAAAGGATTTTATTTCTCCTTTGCTTATGAAGCAACTCCTGCAGCTAGCTTGGTGTCTGCCCAATGGCCGCCCAGTTTTGTGCTTGAAACCCAGGGCCCTGGTAGTGTAGGCACCCAAGGGAATCTCCTGGTCTGCAGGTTGCAAAAGCGTAGCATCTGGGCTGGAATGTGCCATTCCTCACAGCATAGTCCCTTGCGGTTTCCCTTGGTTAGCAGAGGGAGTTCCCCAATCCCTTACACTTCCCATGTTAGGCAACGCCCCACTCTGCTTCAGCTCGCCCTCCGTGGGCTGTGCCCACTGTCTAACCAGTCCCAATGAGATGAGCCAGGTACCTGAGTTGGAAATGCAGAAATCACCTGCCTTCGGTGTTGATCTCGCTGGGAGCTGCAGACTGGAGCCGTTCCTATCCGGTCATCTTGCCAGCCACTCTTAGTGTGTTTTTAAAGAAGGATCTTGCTGTTGGCTTGTATTAAAGCTCAGCTAATGTTGATCATAATGAGAAATCAAGTACTGTTGATCTAAGAACTAACATTTGTGAAGCATTTAATGTCAACTCATATGAAAAACTTCAAATGCATTAGCGCGTCATGAGAACCCTATGAAATTGAGTATCTTACAGATGAAGAAATTCAGGTGTTGACAGATTAAGCCATTTCTCAATACACACACCTTGTACACAGCACGTCTGGTAATAGAGCCCAATTCTTTTGTCTCCAGAGCCTCTGCTCTTATCCAGCACTGTTCTTTATTTGAGGCAAAATATAGAGTGGTAAGCATGTCTTCTGGGTAATACTCTGTGGGCTTCAAAGCCTCAAGGAATCTCAGTATATCATTTCTCACATTAGGGTTCAGTTCTTAGTTTTGTCAAGATCTTTGCTGCAAAGTCATGTTTATGGGAATTACTTGGTCCAACTGAGAATATGTCAACATGCAGACCAGATACCATACACTTACGTCAATGGTTCTCAAAGCATGATGCAACAACTCTTCGTAGCCTCATAGATCCTTCCCAGGTGTTCATGGAGCTACATATCTTTTTTTCCAGTTACATATCTATGTAAAGCCAAATTTTCTTTATGTGTTTGAACCAAAACAACATACAACAACTGATTGAATGCATAAGCAGATCTGAGAATCTGACAGTCTTAAGCTGAACATTAATAAGATTTCCAAAAAATGTCACACAATGCCATTCTTCTCATTAATTTTTTGTTTTTAAAATATAGGCATTTTTCATACAATGTTATTTATAGTAGCATGTAATGGGCTTGTTATTGTTATTAATAAATTAACAAATACTTAGAATTTTTCTTATTTTTATTTTCTTATATGGTAAATATCAAGAGATTTATTTCTCATAAACAGCAGCTCTTTGGGGTCCTAAGTAATATTTAAGAGTGTAAAAGGATCTTGAGATGAAAATGTTTGAGATCCACTGTCCTATGCAACCTAAACACCATTCCTGGGCAGTAACTTTCCACCAATGTGACTTTTGAGCAAGATACAGAAATGAATTCTATAAATTGACCTCTGTATTTGAAATGATCAGATTCTTTCCTTTATTTCTCATAATAATCCCATGAGGCAAGTATTATTTTTTGCCATAAAGGCACTACTAACTAAGCCAAACCAAAAATCAATAAAATGAAGCAAGGAAATTAAGAGTCATGTGCCACATCACATGTCAGCAGGAAATTACAAACTGAAACAAGGAGATACCACGACACACCCATTAGAATTACCAAAAATCCAAAACACTGACAATACAAATGCTATCAAAGATATGGAGCAACGGAAACTCTCATTCATTGCTGATGGGAATGCGAAACAGCACAGCCACTCTGAAAGACAGTCATTGAAAAACTAAATATATGTATTTTTTAATCAAACAATCCAGTAATTGAGCTGTTGATGTTTACCCAAATTAATCTGAAATTTTTATTTACACAAAAACTCACACGCAGATGGCTATTGCAGCTTTATTTATATTTGCCAAAAAATGGAAAGCAACCAAGATGTCCTTCAGTGGGTATATAGATAAATAAACCGTAGTGTATCCATCAATGGAATATTATTCGGCACTAAAAATAAATGCGCTACCCGGTCATGAAAAGATATGGAGGAATCCTAAATGCATATTATTAAATGAAATACATCCATCTTAAAAGGTTACATACCATATTATCCCAACTATAGAACATTCTGGAAAAGCCAAAAGTAGGAAGACATTTAAAAAATCTGATTGTCAGGAATTAGAAAGGAAGAAGGAATAAATAAGTGGAACATAGAAGATTTTTAGGGCACCAAAACGATATTCTGTATGATACTATAATGGTAGGCACATGCCATCCGTAGAATGTACAATGCCAAGGGTGAACCCTGATATAAACTATAGAACTATGGGCTTTGGGTGATAATGGTGTGTCAGTGTAGTTCACCGATTGTAACAAAGGCGCCACTCTGATACAAAGATATTAACAGGGGCAGAGGCTGTGTACTGGAGGTATATGAGAACTCTCTGTACTTTCTGCTCAATTTTGCTGTGAACCTAAAACTGCTCTAAAAAATAAAGTCTATTTTTTTAAAAATTAAGAGTAAATCTCCTCAGAAGGCAGCTGTGTGAGGGAACAGAGGTTACTGTGGAGGACACTAAGGAGGGAGAGTCTTTTGTACCAACTCCGAAAGCACTTATGTATATACTTCTAGGAATTGGAGATTGATGTCCCTGGGGAATGGCCAAAAGAATAGCATGCGTGAGTGAGTAAAGGTAGGAGGGAATTATCCTCAGATTGTAGACAAAGAAGTAAGACCTGGAGAAATGAAGAAGCGTGTCCTTGATTATGCTTAGCAAGAAGCAGCCCAGAAGCTCACACCCCCCATCTGCTTCACCCTGCATTCCGCACTCATTCAGGGCTCTGCAGCCCACCCAGAGGAAATGCATGGGAAAGCGGGAAAGGCACACACAACAAAACCTTGTCCAAGAGTTTCCGGAAAACTAACGAAATTGATGAACTATTGGCAAATAAGAAAGATGAATGCAATTGAAAAAGAGAAATTACCTAGGAAAACCATGACAGTTGATACTATTTTGGGTCCATATGATTGAAATTTTGAAAATTCAAAATATAAAAAGAATATGGCCTACACAAACTATCATATGAGCATAATAATATAGGAACAAGAATATCAATTTTCTAATTTTCCTCCCCCCAAATGGAAAATTCCCATCAATAATGGAATGACTAAACAATGGTGTGTGTGTGTGTGTGTGTGTGTGTGTATACACATATTTTGGAGTTATATTCAGCTATATAAACAGATGAAAAAGCTCTCTATGTACTGATATAAATGTTACTCCATGAAATGAAATATAGTTGAGTGAAAAAAGTAACATGTAACATGAACCTCATGGAAGGAGGTTCATTAAATAATTTACAGATCTGGTATTCAGATTGTTTTCAAATAAAATCAAGGGGCTACTGCTACATGACACTTACATAGAAGGGTTAATAGTGTAAGCACAAGGCAGCATTTATGACTGATCTAGATAGCACACTCACATGGGCAAGCCTGTGTGAAGAAATCTCTAACGAGTTAGCGCAATCTACAGATTCAGCTCTTTCTCTGGTCTCTTTTTTAAAACAAAACTATATAAATTTGTGTTTGTCGGCTTATCTTCTTTCTTATCCTTTCTCAGCCAGAATATTAGGTCCCTAACATCTAGAACAGACTCTGCCACATAGTAGGTGCTCAATAAACATTTGTTACATGACTGAATATTTCAGTTAAAAACAGTAGAAAATTAATATGAAGGATTAATCAATGGAGAGAAGAAAGTAATATTTTAAGAGCACCTACTCTATTTCAAGCACTTAATTGATACTTTATACTTGTTGTTCTTTTTAATATTCACGAAATTCCTAAAAGTAAAAAGAGAAAATTAGGGCTCAGAGAGATTAAATAATTTACCCAAAGTTACACATTTAGTCTAGAATTCAAAAGTAGGCCTCCTGATTTCACAGTGCTTGAGCACACGGTCAAGTGGAATCAGTCAGAGAATTCCAGAATATTCTTGGTGGTATCGTGCATGGTAGCTTGATAACTTGTTTATATTATATTATATTATATTATATTATATTATATTATATTCCCAATAAGAAACAAAATGGAAGTGCAAATTTGGTGCGTTTTGGTCACAGCTCCCTAAATAGGTGTGAGAAATACAGCTGTAGATGTAAGAAATCTTGTGTGTAAATTCATAGAGTGAAAGAAGTTTTTATTGGACATCTAAACGCGTATTATGCAGCATAATGGGTATTTCCACATTAATCCTCCAAAGCACACTGGAGGGCAGATCTTATGCTCCCCATATTGAGACATGAAGAAACTGAGGGTCTGAAACTGATCCAAAGTCACATAGATGATGAATGTTCAAGCTGAGATTTTCCGCAGGCTTGTATGCCTCTAGAACTCCCAGTCTTCCCAGACTCTTCGTGACCTTCTTTATTCGACGATCAGGCATGGCCTTTCCAGGACATGGCCCTCGG
This sequence comes from Aotus nancymaae, assembly GCF_030222135.1. Classification (NCBI taxonomy): domain Eukaryota; kingdom Metazoa; phylum Chordata; class Mammalia; order Primates; family Aotidae; genus Aotus; species Aotus nancymaae. The sequence continues at coordinate 50,309,844 of NW_026988417.1, read as the reverse complement.
AAATACCAGGCCTCATTCCCTCAAAGGCTCAGACCCAGCCAACCCACCACTGAAGGTCAGGAGAAGCAGGGAGGGGGCCGTGCTGGCCTCCCTGAGCTTTGGTTGAGTATGTTCTGGTAATAACCCTTAAAGACCAAATGTATCACAGATGAGACCCTACTGCAGATGAAACCTCACGTTCTCTGTCCTCACGCAATAGTATTCGTCATTAAGTAGCTGTCCGTTTCTTCCAGATCACTGTATTATGTATGGGTTGCAGGGCTACCAATTAGTTTGAGCAAGTGCTAAATATAAATAAATGATGAGGAGCCTTCTATTTTCACCCAGGATAATTAGGTCCTGCATTTGGGGTGATGAGGTGGAGTGGGGGTGGAGGAAGTCCAAAGAAACATTTTAAAGACAACGGGCTTTTGAACATCATTTGACAAAGCCAGCAGTCCACTCCGCAGTTTCTGTGTACAAATCAACCAACCGCCCCCACTGGGCTCTCTTCCTTGGGGCTAGGGCTGAAGACTGGAGAGAGGCAGTTATGGGGTGCTCAGGATTTTATTCTTTCTTAAGATTCTCTTATATAACTGATTTGTTGTGCAACTGAGCAGTTGGCGGTTCAAGGAAGCTGGCTCGTACCTTAGATAAGAAGTTGAATTATTCCGGAGGTCATTTGGAGGCAGGCAGACTGGGAGACGCCGAGAAGTGAACTGGGCCTCCCACACAGGACACGGTATTTTAGCTGTGAAGTTCCCTATATGTAAGCCACATGAGTCCCTTATTTCCTGAGCATCTGTCTTTGGTGAGGACTGGAAACCTCTTGCTTTCCCACTGAAGGCCCCTTGTTTCCTCTCGGTAGAGTCAAAAAACATGACTCAATTGCAACAGAGGCACAAAAGAGCAGTTGGTAGGAAGAGGAGAAGAGTGGAGGGAGGTTGGGGAGGTAGGCAGTCTCCGTAAGTGAAAAGAAAAACGATTCCAGAGAGTCATAAGCATGTTAATACACAAGTTCAAGGTTACATATATGCCCAGACACACACACTCACACACACACACACACACACACACTAACAAACACAACCAGGGCACTAGCTGGTGGTGGCAGACACAGGTAAGAAGAGGCAAGGGGAGAAAAGGGAATCAAAGCATATCATGCAGAGAAGCCAAATGAGCTGTAGATTGTCAGAGATGGCTTTCTTTTCAAGAAAAAATTGGAACAAATCCTAGAAATCTACATTAGAATGTTTATTTCCTGGCAGATTTGCTGCTCAGCCATAACAGGATGTCAGCAGCCTTCAGTGCCTATGTCTTCCCCCATTCCATGGACTCACGTGGGAAATACCTGGAGCCCGGAGCTTCCTAAGGGAGCTGCAGAAAAACCTGACACCTGCTCGGGGTTTTTCATAATCAAAGGTAATGACAGAGAAAATGAATACTCCACTTTCTCCCACTGTCAGCTTATTTTTATTGTGCTCTATTTTCAAGTCCTGAGGGTGCGTGTGGCAGGTCAATGTCTTCTGTGTGAGTATGTTTTGATAAAAGAAAGATAAGGCCATGCCATAGGAGCCTATACCCAAGGGATTCTAGTGACATGATGGACACTTTAATCTCCATATTTGTGGTCCCTACCGATCTTGAGTAATAAAAGTGTTAGAATCCCTGATTTAAAGTTTCTCTCCATTCATAACTGGGTGTGTCTATTCATAAAGCCCTGGTCTATTTGGAGAGCAAGTAAAAACTTCCCATGACCAAGACAAGGCCGTGAGGGTCATGGACAGGAAGCTGACTTCTGCCTCCAGTTTTGATGAGGAGAAAAGCATCCTCAGAGCCTCCGGCTGAGAGAGACTCCACGTCTTCTGTGCTGCTCTTGGTTGAAGACATGGTGCACCCCTACCTCAGTCACTAGCTCCAGGCCTTCTGGAAATCAAAAGGATAGAGGCTGATGATTAGGACAAAGAGAGGAGACAGAAGCCGAAGGTGGCAGTGTGGAAGTGAGAGAAGTAGAGAATGGAGGGAAGGAGCAGAGCAGGGCTGGAGGTGATCTAAGGAAGTGGAGAGCTGCCCTGCTGTGAAGGAATGAAGCCGCTAAAGCTGCAATAAGACCACAAATCACCCTCCCCAGAGGGAGACCCTAATAAGTATACTGTCTCCCCAGGATGCGCCATGCAATCCCTGCTTACCACCAGGACTTTGGGTTTTGCTGGTGGCCGGGGAGGGTGTGCAAGCTCAGGAGGGAGAACCTAAGTGCTGCAAACAGTGCAGACAATTGGTCTTCATATGGGGGTTTTCCAAAGTCTTTGTGAGGGGAGAAAACTGAAAAGGAGAACGGCCAGGAAGAGACAAGAGGAGAAAGACTGAGATGTTATAGGGGACCTTTAGGAAGTTTTTTCCCAGGGAAATCTGCACTGCTCCCCAGTGCTTTGGAGTTGAATGAGCATGTCGGAGGCTGGGAAGAGAGGCTGAATTTGGACTCAGTATGAGGCCTGGTGAAGGGTGCAACCATCCCCAGCAGGCTCACTGTTTACATTCAGGTTTTTCTCTGAAGACGGTTAGATGAATTTGCAGTGCAAAATCATAATTCTTATAGCATTTCCCCTTGGTAGCTTAACTTCTGCAAATACTTAATTTGTCCTGAGACCTGATTTTCGTGCATTTATCAGATAATCTGTCAATAAATTATTGTTTTAAAGAGGCCACTACATACTTAGAACTGTACAAGGTCATTTGAAGGCTATAAAACAAGCAGATATGATGGTCAATGGCCTCAAGGAAGTTCTATTCTCCTTGCCTCCAAGGAAGCAGGTAATCTAGAAGACAAAATGTGGCAGTGAAAATATGTATCATAATTATTTTAAGTACAACAGGAGTTCAGAGAGGAGACAGCTAGAATCACATCCACCATTTATTGGTAATGGCAAGGTCATATGCATACACTGTTCTCAATGTTTCATAAACATATTAATACGTTTAATCTTCCCAGCAACCTAGTAATATTGCTGTACCCATTTTACAGATAAGAAACTGAGGCTTAAAGAGGATAGGTAAGTTTTCCATGGTCTCCACACAAGAAAGGATCTGGTCTGATTCAAACTATGGTGCCTTAACCACAGATATTGCATTTACATTCCATGGTGGGGGAGCAGAGAAGGAAGGGAGAGGGGCAAAGGCATGTATCAGTTGGGTTTTCCCTTTTGTTGGGAAAATCATAGCTCTCTCAGAATTCTCATCTAGTAGAGTTGCTCATCGGCAGAACTAAGTCATCCACCTGTAGATGCATGGATAACAGGAAAGATATTTTTACTAGGGTGTGCTGCTATAGACTCCCTCCCCGAAATTACTGGAGCTATTTTAATAAAGAAAGAGGGGAGGCTAGATACTCAATAGGCAACCAGAGGGATCTGCCTCACTGAGCATCTTTCATGAACCATGGCGTGATGCTGGTGTAGGGTGCTGTGTAGTTCCGGACAAGGATATTCAAAGTAGCAATTAGAAGAAAATAAAAAGATCCAAAGAATACTTTAAAGAAAAAAGTAACTCACTTGAAGATAGATTGAATCGAGGTCCTAAAAAAGGATGAATAAATGATGATTTCTAGGAGAATGAGAATGTGGTGAGCAGTAAAAAGGTAGATTGCACTGGTCAGAAGACAGCGTGGTTTTGTCCATGTTGAGTTTGAAGTGATGGTAGGACATCCAAGTAGATATGACTTCTGAGTGGGTAGAAGTCACAAATCTTGGCAGCAAAATATTGCAAAATATTTGCCAGGGATGGAGATGTCAGCATCAAAATGATACTGTAGTGATGGGCAAGTTTCTCAAAGCAAAGAGTGTAACAGGAGGAAAACAGGGGTCAAAGGATCTTGAAGAAGCAGCCTCACTTAGATAAGAGGAAGAAAATGGGTGGCGAAAGTGAACAAAAAAATGTTTTCTAGGAGTTCAGAGAAGCATTGGGAAAGTGAACTTTCATAGAATACTGGATTAGAGTGAGATTCAAGGTGGAGGTTAATTGTTAAATGTAGCCTAGAAGTTAGAGATAAAGAGAACTAAGGAAGACCCCTTATTTGGCAAAAAAGGAGATAATAATTGCCTAAGGCAGCAGAATGGAGAAGAATGGGGGGTAACAGAAGTCAAAAGATGGTTGTTGTTCTCTAAAGAGGCCCAGAGTGGCTTTACGAAGTGCATTTCAAATTACATAATGGATTTATTATGTCCTTTAATTATATATCATTTTAATAACAATGTGGTTTTTTTAATTTTTTTTTTTTTTTTTTTGAGATGGAGTCTTGCCCTATAGCCCAGGCTGGAGTGCAGTGGCATAATCTTGCCTCACTGCAACCTCCACCTCCCCAGTTCAAGCGATTCACCTGCCTCAGCCTCCAGAGTAGCTGGGATTACAGGCACATGCCACCATGCCAAGCTAAGTTTTCGTATCTTTAGTAGAAACAGGGTTTCACCATGTTGGCCAGGCTGGTCTCAAACTCCTGACCTCATGATCTGCCCGCCTTGGCCTCCCAAGTGGAGGCATCTAAGGTGTGATTACAGGCATGAGCCACCATACTCGGCCAAATTTTGTTATTCTTACGTAGCAGGCGTGGTAACTCTTTACAAACCTGAACATTCATCAATCACTTCATTGCCATTCCCTGATCATTGCAGAAAACATGTATTTTTAGGAGATTACATGGATTAGGTAATGGGCAAACAGATAAATAATACTTTTACAATCTGTGTTTTTCTTAATCCACAGTACTCTTATGTTAAAAATCATCCACCTGTCTTGCCCTGAAAAGCATTCCCACATGCTCTGTGCCCAACTTCAAAGGCCTGGCACTTCCCAAAGTCCAACTTCCTTTGAAGTCTTTGAAGTATCTGTGGGAGAAACTGGAGGATTTGAGACAAACAGTGCCTTTCAGTCATCTGAGTGCCAAGTCTCCATCACCACCTCTTGAGACTAACGGCTATTTTTAAAGCACAACGGTTTGCCCCTTTCTGTGAAAGAATTGCCACCATGAGCTATGGATACTACAAGGGCAGGGACCTAGTGGGACAGCAAAACTATAGGTCATGATTTGTAAGCATGTGGAACAGTCACAGATTTTAAAAATTCCGTAAAATAATTTCTCAATAAGATGATGGCAATGAATCATTTGAAAAATTCATCAATTCTTTGTAGTTGTTCCCCAATTCAAGTCCTCAGAAGACACTTAGCAATGTTTCTCGGTGGTAAGTTTCTCAAAGTGTTACTATGTAAGATGACTTTAGGTAATACAGGATGAGCATGTGATTAGTCAGCATAGGTTAAGTTAGGCTGCAGTAACAAACGACCTGTAAGAAAATCTCAGTGGCTTACAATAACAAACATTTATCCCCCGCTTCCAAACACGTAGTTTGCCAGTCGGTTTCAGCTTTGTTTCGTATTTTCTTCTTTTCGGTAGTAGGCCAAAGCACAGTCTTGAGGCAGGGGAAAGTATAGTGGCAAGTCCAGAAAATGCCACTTAAATCTTCCTCATAGGAGCAGCAAACATCACTGGACAAAGCCAGTCACATCACTGAGCCTGACATCAACAGAGATGGAAATGGGACCATTCAGCTACAGTGGTAGGGCTCAGCAGGGTAGAGTAGCAAACATTGTGAATAAAATATTAATTGTAATGTATTTGTTTTAATGTATATTATGAAAATGTAGTCAAATCTATTATTTCACATATAACTTTTTCTAAAACGCTTAAGTAAAAACATGAACCATGTAAAGAGCGATTTTAAGTAAACAGTGGTACATTTGGTATGATGAGATGGCAGAAATCCTGATGGTGATGTGCAGATGACTACAGGTTGGAAAACAACACGCTAAAGTGCCAGGTGGTGTCTCTTCTCTTGGTACATAAAGGACATTAAACACAACTAGCTTCTTATTCGTTGACTGAGAAACAAACCAAGACTCTGGATCCTTATCAAGCACATCAGAGATTGTCTATCTGTACTTTAGGTAGATACATAAAGATCAAAGAGGATGTTATGGACTTAATTGTGTGCCCCTGAAATTCATATATTGAAGACCTAACCCTCAATGTAACTGTATTTAGAGATAGGGCTTTTAGAAAGGTAATCCAGGTTAAACGAGGTCATAAGGTTGGGACCCTAATATACCAGGTCCAGTGCTCTTATAAGAAGAGGAAGCGAAACCAGAGTGTGTGTTCTCTCTCTGTGCACATGGAAAAGAGGTCATGTGAGGACACCCTGAAAAGGAGGCCTTCTACAAGCCAGAAAGTGAGACCTCACAAGAAACCAAATTTTCTGGCACCTTAATCTTGGACTTCCAGACTTCAGAATTGTGAGAACATAAATTTCTGTTGTATAAACCACCCATTACTTGGTATTTTGTTATGGTAGCCCAAGCTGACTAATACAGAGGGCAATATTAAACAAACATTTGTGGAGCACTAATTATATTCCAAAATGTTATACTGGCACTTGTAGAGGATACAGAGATAAATCATATGTGTGCATTGTCCTCAAGGGAAATGGAAAAATGTGCAGAAATGATTTTTACTTGCATAAAAAGACAAGTACAAGTATACCTCCTTCCTTTCTTTCCTTCTTTTTTTTTCTTTCTTTTCTTTCTCTTTCTTTCTCTCTCTCTCTCTTTCTTTCTTTCTTTCCTTTCATTTTTGTCCAATCATAGGTTTTGGGGAAACAGGTGATATTTGGTTACATGAGTAAGTTCTTTAGTGATGATTTGTGAGATTTCGGTGCACTCACCACCCGAGAAGTATATATACACTGAACCCAATTTATAGCCTTTTATCTCTTACCCCTTTCCTACCTTTCCCTGAGTCCCCAAAGTCCATTGTATCATTCTTATGCCTTTGCATCCTCATAGCTCTTACTTATAAGTGAGAACATACAATGCTTGGTTTTCCATTCCTGAGTTGCTTCACTTAGGATAATAGTCTTCGATCTGTCCAGGTTGTTGCAAATGCCATTAATTCATCCCTTTTTATGGTTGAGTAGTATTCCATCGTACATAATACATATACCAGTTTCTTTACTCACTTATTGACTGATGGGCATTTGGGCTGGTTCCATGTTTTTGCAACTGCAAATTGTGCTGCTATAAATGTGTGTGCAAATATATTTTTTATGCAATGACTTCTTTCTCTCTGGGTAGATACTCAGTAGTGGGATTGCTGAATCATATGGTAGCTCTTTTAGTTCTTTAAGGAATCTCCACACCATTTCCATAGTGGTTTTACTACTTTATATTCCCACCAGCAGTGTAATAGTGTTCCCTGTTCATCACATCCACACCAACACCTATTATTTTTTTACCTTTTGATTATGGCCATTTCTGTGGGAGTAAGGTGGTATCACACTGTGGTTTTGACTGGCATATCCCTGATTATTAGCGATGTTGAGCATTGTTTTATATGTTTGTTGGCATTTGTATATCTTCTTTTGAGAATTGTCCATTCATGTCCTTAGCCCACTTTTTATGGGATTATTTGTTTTTTTCTTGCTAATGTGTTTGAGTTCCTTGTAGATTCTGGATATTAGTCCTTTGTCAGATGTATAGATTACGAAGCTTTTCTCCAACTCTGTGGGTTGTCTGTTTACTTTACTAATTGTGCAAAAGCTTTTTAGTTTAATTTAGTCCCACCCGTTTGTCTTTGTTGCATTTGCTTCTGGGTTCTTAGTCATGAGATTGTTGCCTAAGCCAACATCTAGAAGGGTTTTTCTGATGTTACATTCCATAATTTTTATAGTTTGAGGTCTTGGATTTAACTATTTGATCTATCTTGAGTTGATTTTGGTATAAGGTGAGAGATGAGGATCCAGTTTTATTCTCCTAAATGTGGCTTGCCAATTACCCCAGCACCATTTGTTGAATAGGGTGTCCTTTTCCCACTTTATGTTTTTGTTTGCTTTGTTGAAGATCAGTTGGCTGTGTGTATTTGGGTTTATTTCTGGGTTCTCTATGCTGTTCCATTGGTCTATGTGCCTATCTTTATACCAGTACCATGCTGTTTTGGTGACTATGGCCTTATAGTACAGTTTGAAATCAGGTAGTGTGATGCCTTCAGATTTGTTCTTTTTGCTTAGTCTTGCTTTAGCTATGTGGACTCTTTTTTGGTTTCTTATAAATTTTATATATTTTTTTTCTAATTCTGTGAAGAATGATGGTGGTATTTTGATGGGAATTGAATTGAATTTGTAGATTGCTTCTAGCAGTATGGTAATTTTCACAATATTGAGTCTACCCATTCATGAGCATGGGATGTGTTTTCATTTGCTTGTGTCTAGAGACATGTGCAATTTTGAAGTGAAAGGTGGAAAGGGCCTGGCCTTGGGAAGTGGGTTTGGAGACTGGATGGAAACAAGACACAAACCAGATTGATGTGAGAGGCAAGGAAGATGGAAGGATAAGAAGTAATGCTGGAGTACAGAAGCTGCACAGCAACATACAGCTTCAAATAGTGATTCTTAAACTGTATTGAGTTAGGACCCCTTTGGAAACAGTCTCCACCCTTTTCACAGAAAAACACATGTACACATGCGCACATGCATATGTTGAGGCATATGTATACACACGTGCACACATACACACACACACATCATTTTGCCTTCAATTTCCAGGGTTCATAAACTCCCTATAACCTATCCATGGATCCTAGGTTAAGAAACCCCAGGAATCTGTTGACTGCTTGGTTTTGTTTTCAATGAACCCTTTGACCCTTAAATTATTTTCCTATGATTACTACTCCCTTCTAAAAATTGAATAGAGCTAATATTTTTCTGAAAATTGAAGCTTCTAATAAATCAAGATTTTACTACCTCTATCCCCTTATTTTATTTATTACTATTATTATATTATTATTATTATTTTTGAGATGGAGTCTTGCTCTGTTGCCCAGGCTGGAATGCGATGGCACGATCTCAGCTCACTGCAACCTCCTGAGTTCAAGCAATTATCCTGCCTCAGCCTCCCGAGTAGCTGGCATTATAGGCACATACCACCATGCCCGAATAATTTTTGTATTTTTTAGTAGAGATGAGGTTTAACCATGTTGGCCAGGCTGGTCTTGAACTCCTGACATTGTGATCTGCCTGCCTCGGCCTTCCAAAGTGCTGGGATTACAGGAGTGAGCCACCGTACCCAGCCCTATCCTCTTATTTATACATTTCTTTATAACTATATAGCCAGTAGTTTCTCAGGATCATGACTTAAAAGATACTGTAAGCGTTAGCCAACAATCTGCAATTCTTCAGTCATTGCCCATGGGAGTGAGGGGAACTCGAGTAAAGGAAGAAGCAGGACCTGTTAAGAGGGGACAGGGGGGTCATGAAGGGAGTTCAGTTCACATACCTAGCATATGCTGGAAAATAAAGGGGTGTTAGGGCTCAGAAAACAATACCCCAAAATGAAGGCCTCAGAAGCAAAAATTTTCCCTGACCTTCTTCAGCCCTCTTGCCTCTCAGTCCCATTCTCCTCCAAGGCTAGCCATAGAAACTAGGCTCTCTCTTCCCTTGGGCAGGTTATAGAAACCAGAACTCCTTGTCCCCAAAGCCAGCCATAAATATAAAATTCTTACTCTAAGTTTCCCTCTGCCTTTCTGTGTAAACACTGGCCATAAAGAAATGACAAGACCTATCTTGTTTGACTCTAGCTCACGGGACCCCCATTCCAGGGAAGGCCCTGTTTCATACCCCTTCATACCCAGAAGGAAGGAATGCCACACAGAAGCCAAGAGGAAGCTAGACTGACAGGCCTCGCTGGGCTTCCCCACTGGGTCTACTAGCATAAGATCATATTCTTTGCATCCAATTATATTTCTACATAGCTGTCCATACTTTGTTGAACCTAAGCATAAAAATGAACAGTTTCTCCTTTATCTTTGGATCTTCATTCTGTATTCATTCATTCTAAATTGGTATGCCCTTTCTCCAATTAAACTGCCTTTTGTGAGTTGATTGTTCAGCAAACCTTCCGTGGGTGAAGACGATGCTTTCCCTTCGACCCTACAAGGGTGAGGAAGAATGAGATGACAACGTAAGACAATTCAGAGACTTCCAGCCAATTGGCCTTTAGAAAGCTAAGTTTTCATGCCTGCCTCACCACCACAATACCTTTCCACATCAAGCAGAGAGGTAACTCATAAGATCCTAAGTCTCCAACTTATCTGGCGTCTTCAGGTTTGGTTCACCATGGGGCTAGAGCCCGCTGCAGACTTTTGGTATCCATTGTCTACTCCAATTGTGCTTTGGAATTACGTAGGGGTAATGGAAGACAAAACTGTTGGTGGTATGGTTTCACCCTAGACTAACTGAGACAAAACTTGGGAACCAGACATCTGTATTTTTTTCAACATCCCAGGTGATTCTGATGCACAGTTGGGGGTGAGAAAAATCAAGCGAAACTCTCTGTGAATACTGAATGACAATCACAAGCTCCGTTTGTTGAGGATCTGGAATGAATTCTGCCAGCTGCCTCTGGCCCAGATCTCTATGGAGTGACTCATCATACCTCTTCATTTCTGAGAAACTGGAGTGTTCTTTTTTATGATTTTTTAAGTAAGGAAAAAAAGTGCTTTGCTTAGAATATATACATCCACATATTTGAAAGTAAATACACCAAAATGTCAAGTGTTTATTTTGGGGTAGGAGGATCATAGGTAATTTTTACCTTTTCGGTTGCATGGTACATTTTCTATAAGGGACCATGTATTTCTAACAAAGGTTAGTTAAATAATTACTTAATATTATTTAGGGAAAAGGTTCTAGAATAACTTTTGACTTCAATATGCGGAGAACCCTGGAATCTTAAGCTGTATCCTAAGGAGAGCATCCTGCTGGAGAGAAATTCTTGAGTCAAAAGAGGGTGGGGTTTGAGCGAAATTGGGGAAAACAAAAAAAGAAACAAAAAAAGGAAGAAGGAGGAAACTTATTTAAAACAGAAAACCCAAGCCGTCCAGAACAGGAAGTGAGGGTGAGAAAGGAGGAAAATAGTGCTTAAAATACACACTCCTGAAAATTTGGGAGCTCCCAAGAACAAGAATTTTTCCTAAATGTTTTGATGTTCTGAGCCAGAGGTCAGTGGAGAGTTCGATAACCACAACAAGATGTCTTTGGAATCCTAAACTAAGTGTTGAACACAGAAAGTGAATTAATCTAGATTCTTAAAGAGCATAGCTCATTTATCCCAATGCTTCCCCTTCATCAAAACCAAGCTGATAGAAAGATAAAGTTGAACCCTCATGGAAGGATTTGTTAAAGTCAAACTGGAGCGAACATTTGAAATTAGAGGAAGCGTTTAGGTGGTAAATAGAACATGAATGATGGGCAGAGAAGAGATAATTGGAAAAAAAATCTAATAGCCATTATTTTTCTCTTTCAGTTATCCCATAGATAGCTGACATATGTCTAGTTTGAGTAAAAATTTCCCAATCTGAAATACAGAAGCAACAAGAAAAGCGAACACTGATGGCTTTATCCTTTGAAGATTAAATCTAAGCCATCAGCAATCCACAATCATCTTCCTGTCTAGTGATTGAGTCCTTTTCCTAAGCCATGTCCTTTTGACACAAGTGACACAAACATGACTTTTAACCCTATTAGAGCAGCTCTCTAGATGTCATTTTCTGTCCTTGTGCAGAGGGAACATTTGCTGAAAGCTGACACTTCACCTCCTGGAAGGCAGAACGACATTTGTGGTTCTTGGTCACCCTCGTCCCTTGAGACTCTCTCCCCTGTCACAGAGGTGTCAGTGAACTGTCCCCAACTGACGTTTGAACTGCCAGCCTCCCTGGATCAGCAGAAATCAGCCTAAATTGGAGCTAAGGGGCTCTCCTCAGCTCTTATGGCTACCTAGGAAGAAAAAAATTCTTAGTGCCCAATTAGGAATTCCTCCATAGAGGACGTTTCCTGCCCTGCCCTGCCCTGTCCTCCCCAAAGCCCACCCTCATTATGAAGAGCTGGGGTTTGCTCAGTCGCCTCCTAACAGAATGCTCTGTATGAATGGACAGATGGAATAAAGGTCAGGTTTAGTGGGTCTTTTTGGTCAATACTTTGTAGAAAGCACTTTGAGGGAAAGCAGATTATTTTTAGTATTTTATTCTCTTTATAACCTAGTGCCTTAGTCTACTGGGATTGCCATAACAAAGTACCATAAACAGGCAGCTAATAAACCAAAGAAATTTATTTCTTACCATTCTAGAAGCTGGAAAGTCCAAGATCAAGGTGCAGGCAGATTTGGTGTTTGGTGAAGACCCTCTTTCTGGTTCATAGATGACATCTAGCTGTGTTTTCACATGATGGAAGGAACAAGGCTTCTCTCTGGGGCTTCTTTTATGAGGGCACTCATCCCACTGGTAAGGGAAAAGCCCCTCAAAGACCCTACCTGCTAATTCTATCACATTGGTGATTAGGTTTCAACATGTGACTTTGGAGGGACACAAACATTCAGGCCCTAGCACCCAGTTTAACATGGGATGACCCCATTGCCACATAACATTATAGAAATCAAATGCAATTACGTTCTGTTTATGGTCTTCTTGGATACAACAGAAAATCGAGGCTGCAGAGCTGGAAAGGACACTAATCATCAGCTAGTCTGACCTCCCATAGGTGCTTTCAAACATTTTCCCAGCCATCTGATGATCCAGATCCTATTTAAACATCTTCATTAATGCAAGCTTATTATATTCCACCACAACCCAGTTCTGGAAAGCTGTGGGTATTGGAAGATTCCTCCTTCTCTGTGCCTCCAAATTAAGCCTGCTTCCCTTGTTTATGTCCTTATGCTACCTGTATGAACCCAGCATGACACTGACTACCCATTGCCTTGTAGTCATTCATTAGCATCCTGCACTTCACCCTCAACCTCTCCATGTTGTAAACTCCTTGAGGACGGCACTATGTCCTTCTTCAACAACGAATACACAGCATATAACACAGAACACTTACTACTAGGCAATCAGAAACTATTTTTTAAATATATGAAAGTACCTGCTAAATCTCTGCTGCTGCTGGTGACTCAATCTTTTATCTATAACAAGAGAGGATTGGACTCCACTGTTTCCCACCACAGTAGTACCAGCCTTCCCTAGGGGATGTATGGAAATGTGTGGGGGCCTTACTCACTGCCACAGTCTTCTTGCTTGGATGCTGCTGGCAAGGACCAAGGATTCAAAATGTTCTACAACGTCCAGAACAGTCTAACACAATGAAGAAAGGCTCACTGCCACCGGGCACTCCAACAAATATCAACAGTATTTCCATTGCGAACCACTGTAGATGGTCACAGATACAGGCTGTGAATCAGGTGACTAGGATTCTAATCCTGTCACCAACTAGCTGTGTGACCTTGAGGATACTGATCACCTCTCTGTGCATCAGCGTCTTTATCTGTCACATGGTGATTTAAAATTGCCTGAGGTTTTTATCTTCCAGTGTAAAATCAAATAATGATAACGAAATGCTGCAAAAAGAATGTATAACTACCAAATGGATATGAGCCCTCACTGATGTTACATGAGGTGACTAGCAATTGGGTCAGCATTACTAGAAGTAGGGGGATTAGCTACAGAGCACTGCCCAAAAGTGGCATCTCTTAGGTCCCTGGCTGTGTACACAGACCATGCCCTCATGGCCATGATGTGACCAGAAGGAGAGACATGAGAGGTGGCAGGAAGGCAACCCTGACCGAAGGAGGTACCCACGTGGAAAGGACGCACTCTACCTCTGCCTGAATTGCCTTCTTCTGGACTTCTGCTGCCAACCCCTTGCTGTAGACATCTTTTAAAGCCTAAAGTCAGATCATGCCCCTCTCCCACTTTAAACTTGCCAGTGGCTTCCCATGCACAGGGGACTTTGTTCACCATGGATCACAAGGCAAAGAGACTTTCCTTTTCACCCTCACCTCCAGCCATTCTCTCCCTCTCTTTGCTCTCTGGCTATCCTGGTTTCTAGCTGGTGTTTTAAACTTTATTTTGTTTTGTTTATGATTGGACCAAGGTCGTTCTTACCTTGGGGCTTTTACCATTGCCTCTGTCTAGAAGGCTCTGACGCTAGATCTTTGCATGGCTATCTCCATCCCATCATTCAGGTGTTGACTCAATGGTGTCTGCTCAGACAGTCCTACTTCAAATAGCCTCCTCCAGTTCCATGTCCCTTATCCCCCATTACTCCTCACTCCTCACTTTCTTCTTAGCGTTTGTATTGCTGTCTAAAGCTATTCATATATTTATTTGTTCGCTTATTTGTTTTCTGTCTCCCCTAAACAGGATGTAATTTCCACGAGAGGAGAGACTTTGTCTACTTGTTCACCACTCTTACCTCAATTCTTAGAACAATGTTTGACACATAGTTAGGACTTGACATATATTTGCTGAATAAAGAAATGAAAGGATGGGTGCATGCCTGCATGATTTCTTCCAAATTGAGCCCAAGCATCACCTCCTCCAGAAAGCTGTTTCTGACTTTTCCAAGCCCATAATGCACCATGCTCATATACCAATCACAGAGGTGACCAGCTCACACAAAATTTTCTGTGTGTCTGTCTTCCCACCAGCCCCTGAACCCCTCAAGGGTAAGAATCTTATCTCTTTCATGTTTGTATATTCCACCTCAGGCATTGTCTTGCCCATAGATCATTGAACTAAACTGAACTGAACTAAGCAATGACAATGGGCAATTTACATCTTCTCCTTGGTGATATGGAGTGAGGCGGTTGTTTGCTCACCTCATAGTGAGCAAACCCCGCAGCCCCTGAAGTCTTTAGCAAGGAGTATCAAACACGGCCAACTAACACCAAGTCGTTAAGCAGGCAACTGCCTGGAAATTGAGAATAGGATTTCATATATTCCTGGCATCTGTTATAGACTTTCAGGATTTCCCTTTTTACTTTGATGAACAGATATGTTCTTAGAGAAATGCATGTAAATTAAGATTTTGCCCTTTTAGATGGAAAATTATTTAAAATGCAAATTCAAAATTAACTCTGAAAGATTTAGTCTTTCAGATTAAAAGATTGAAAAATATTTTCAATAGCTATTTTGTGCCAGACACCATACTAGGTACTTCGAAATTTGTTACCCCATAACAGTTTAAAACATAAATATTAAATGTGCCCAGAGGATATGACTGAGGTTTAAAGTGGCTAAGTAGCTTCTCCAAGGTCTCACAGCTGATATGAAGCAGAATCTGGGTTAAAATCCACAAAGAAATGCAAGTTCTGTGTATTTTTTATACCACCATTGGAACCCAGCAGGAAGTCACCCCCAGTTCACCTGCTTTGAGGGTTAGAATTCTTGTGTATTGGGCTTTCTCAAAGAGAGGCCCTCCAGAATTCCTTAAGTCCCACACTGTGATTTCTACACTTCACCTGTTTTGACTGCTAGCAGGGGATTAGCAACACTAATCAAACTGACCACATCTGACATATGGGTGTTCCTGCTTGAATGACAGATCGTTTGTACTGTGAGTCCCTTAATAATAAAAATGAGGTACTTGGGAAGATCAAAAGCAATTTGGGTCTAAATCATTGTTGGCTTGGTAAGCTAGGGAAAATCAGCAAATAGATGAACATCTGCCTCTCTTAAAAATTGTCCAAAAAATGTCATCACTGTGCAAAAACCAAACCTCTACAAAATGGAATATTTTGGTTACAAATCTCCATAACTATGATGACATTGTCTGCAAGTTCTAGCCATACATTCCTAGTACATTTTCAGAGAAAAGGTTTTAGTAAGCGCAGATTTTATGGAATTGACTTCCGGCCCAAATACTTTATAGAGATGTTTCAGGTTGAGTTTCCTCATTGGATGTGTTTTGGCAAGCGAGAGGTGAAGTGGTAGGTGAGACTCCAGAGGTAGGCGCACGCTTATTTTGGAATTCACATATTTTTGGAATCCTTGTACTAATACCATAATATAAACTTTAAATCAAATATACATGCCAGTTTCTCTTTAAGTTAACTCTGGACCTTCCTATTATTCTTTTTTGGCAACTCCTGTTCAGAATTCCTGCAGCATTCAGAGTCGTAAGGCAGTGTGGTGTGGTAAGCTGGGTCCCTAATCCATCACCTAGGCACACTTCACTAAATAGAAATGGTGGTGTCCAAATCCTGGCTTCACTCCTTATTAGTTGTGTGACCTAGAGCAAGTCGCTTAACCCCTCTGAGCTTCAGTTTTCTTACCTGTAAAATTGAGATAATAGTACCTACTTCAGAATGTTATTGTAAGGATACGTGAGATAATATGCATGAAAGTGCCCAGCATGGTTCTGGGACCTTGACAGCATGCCTTGCTTTGAAATTGTGGGATATAAAGTAAGGGTATGTGGGCAATAAACCTTGTATATAGCTCTTTCGACAAATTGGGTGCATGGGTTCATGTTAGACTCATCCAACAAGGCCAGTCCTTGGGGTATATGTGTATGTATTCATGGGTCTGCATCTGTACCCTCCCTGGGAAAAAAGAAAGCTTGAGTTGTGACCAATGGAGACCAGTTGTAATGGTTGAGAGCTGAGTTCTGAAGACAGACTACATAGGTTTAAGTCCTTACTTGGGCATGTACCTGCTGTGTGGCCTCAGACATATTTCTTACTCTCTCTGTATCAGTTTCCTCCTCTGTAGAAGTGAGAAGTAATTTAGTGTTGTTGTGAAGATTCTTTGACTTAATATGTGTAAGGGTACGATTCTTACCCTTGAGGGGCTTGGGGGCTGGTGGAAAGACAGATGGACACACAGAAAATTTTGTGTGAGCTGGTCACCTCTGTGATTGGTATATGAGCATGGTGCATTATGGGCTTGGAGAAGTCAGAAACAGCTTTCTGGAGGAGATGATGCTTGGGCTCAATCTGGAAGAAACCATGCAGGCATGCACCCATCCTTTCATTTCTTTATTCAGCAAATATATGTCAAGTCCTAACTATGTGTCAAACATTGTTCTAAGAATTGAGCTAAGAGTGGTGAACGAGCAGACAAAGTCTCTCCTCTCATGGAAATTACATCCTGTTTAGGGGAGACAGAAAACAAATAAGCAAACAAATAAATATATGAATAGCTTTAGACAGCAATACAAACGCTAAGAAGAAAGTGAGGAGTGAGGAGTAATGGGGGATAAGGGACATGGAACTGGAGGAGGCTATTTGAAGTAGGACTGTCTGAGCAGACACCATTGAGTCAACACCTGAATGATGGGATGGAGATAGCCATGCAAAGATCTAGCGTCAGAGCCTTCTAGACAGAGGCAATGGTAAAAGCCCCAAGGTAAGAACGACCTTGGTCCAATCATAAACAAAACAAAATAAAGTTTAAAACACCAGCTAGAAACCAGGATAGCCAGAGAGCAAAGAGAGAGGGAGAGAATGACTGAGGTGAGGGTGAAAAGGAAAGTCTCTTTGCTTTGTGATCCATGGTGAACAAAGTCCCCTGTGCATGGGAAGCCACTGGCGAGTTTAAAGTGGGAGAGGGGCATGATCTGACTTTAGGCTTTAAAAGATGTCTACAGCAAGGGGTTGGCAGCAGAAGTCCAGAAGAAGGCAATTCAGGCAGAGGTAGAGTGAGTTAATATATGTAAAGCACTATTTTTATTTAACTCTGTATTTGTGGTAGAGCTGCAGACAGAGCCCTGTCTGGTTTTTAAACTCCCAAGGAAAGAGCTATGTTCTACATTTCTAGGACAAACAGAAAGTAGTAGAGGAGAAAGCTGTGGTGATGGAAGTGACAGGGATTCCAAGGAGACTTGTACTCCGGGAAGTGTCAGGGCAATGATCCCCGTGATGGACACAGGTAGTGGAGCACTAGAAGCCAAGGGGCTGGTAGGGAACAAGAAGAGGGCAGGAAAGTGAGCACCAGCATCGGGCAGCACCCAGGGTCCAGGGTGCTGGGGACACAGGGACATTCTCTGTCTCCCATCAATGACCCTGGAGTTGAAAACAAGATTTGAGGCTTGGGGTTTGGGAACACTGCAAGCTTCCAGAGTCACCCCACATGAAGTTGCAGGTCAGACAGTGAAGAGGAATCCTCTAGCTTCTGTTTGACATCTGCAGACATGGTGAGGTCTCTTCCTGTAACATTGTATGAAGGATGCCAGAAGAGACAGGGTGGAGTGTCCAAGTGTGTGCATTCCCCCTGGAGCTGGAAAAACAAAGCTACCAGGACCCTTGTGGTGACATAGGACAAAGGTCTCCAGTACAATGAGCATGTGACAAGTAGGAATTAAGACAAAAGATAAGGATAATTACATAAAAATATCCCCCGAAGCTCAAGTCTGTGCTTATAGAGTAAACATAACTTAGACCATTAAACGTACAAAGAGTTCTGAGAACCAAGACTTACAGTCAAGCTAAATATAGTACAGATGATAACAAGGAATGGAAGGCGGTCTGCTGCAGCTTTTGATTGTGTGGGCTCAGGTGCCAGATTTCCTGTGCTTGAAATCCATCTCTACCACCTCCTAACTATGGTTTGGGCAAAGTTACTGGATTATTTAATTTCTCTTTGATTCAGTCTCTTCATTGTTCTGGACTGAATAGTGTTTCTTCAAAATTCATATGTGAAAGTCCCAACCCAGTCCTCAGAAGGTGACTGTATTTGGATATAGGGACTTTGAAGAGGTGATTCTGTGAAAATGAGGCTGTGGGGTCCTCACCAACAATAAATAGAGAACCTCAAAAACGGAAACAAAACAAGACCATGAGGGTGGGCCTTAATCCAGTGTGACCGGGTCCTCATAAGGAAGGGGAATTTGGACACAAAAAGCGACACTAGGGATATGCAGGGACAGAAGAACGACCACATGAAGAAGGACTGCGAGGGCCCATCTACAAGCCGAGGAGAGAGGCCTCAGAAGAAATCGAGCCTGTCAATACCTTGATCTTGAACTTTGAGCCACCAGAAAAATGGGAAGATAAATGTCTGTTGTTTAAGCCACTCAACCTGTAGTATTTTGTTATGGCAGCCCTAACAAACAAATAGATTCATCTGTAAAATAAGGATTAAAAAATAGCACCTACCTCATAGAGTTGTGGTGAAGTTTAAATAAGATACTCCATGTAAGGCATTTGTTACTTTGCCTGGGACATAGTTGATACTCAGCATATGTTAGAATTAGAGAAGATGCATCTGAAAGTTCTGCCATATTGTGGTAGGGTTGGAAGGTGGTGGGGGAAGTGGTTCTCCAAACTGTGTAGGTGATGGCTTAAGTGACAACTCTCATGTATTAAGTACTTATTGTGTGTGGATCCTGTTTAAGTTATATTTGGCTGCAGGCAACAGAAAAAGAATATAATACTTAAATAAGATAAGAGGTCTTTCTCTCTTTCCAGCCAACAGCTGGAGGCAACCTAGGGCAGTTATGGTATTCTATAAAGCTAGGGGCTTGAGCTCTTCTACTTTGTTAAGTTGTCATTTGTGGATTTCATCCTCATTTGTCCAAAATGGCTGCAAGGGCTCCCAACATTGTGTCCCAATTCTATCCAGGATGAAAGACAAAAGAATAGAGAAGTACAAGGCTTTATTTTAAAGAAACTTCCAGGAAATTACATATACCTCCTCTACTTGCATTTCTTTGAGCAGAACGTAGCCCCATGGTCACACTTAGCTACCAGGAAGACTAGGAAACAATCTTTATTACAGGAAGATAAGAATCCAGCTAAGTAGCCAAAACCTATTATAGAGCACAGAAAACAAAGGAGATATTTGGTAACAGTAATTGGTTTCTATGCCATGTGCAATATATGTGCAGAGATCATTGAAACAGGAATCCTTATTATGTTGTTTTGTTTTTTTTTTTTTTGCTGGTGGGAAAACTGAGATTTTGTTTCTTTTTCAAGGGACATACAGCTCAGTGTGACCTGACCCCAGTTTCTCATGCATCCTAAACTCTCTCTACTTAACAAATAAGAATGACTGATCTTTACACAATCCAGGAACCTCAAGGTGATCGTGACAAATTCCCTCAAATGCCCACTGCTAGCTGATGAAAGACATCAACTTAGATTGCAATTTCTTAAGCCAGATTCTGTAACCGGGTTTTTTCTTGGGTGCTGGTGAGGCACAGCTCCCCAGAGACAATGCTGTGGGTTCTTGGCCTCCAACCTCTTAATGAATGAGCGATGGGACCACTGCAGGTGTGCTGTATGCTGGTAAAAGTAAATATCGGACCCAAGAAGTGTTGCAGAAAGGTGATTTTATTTAGGTAGAGAAAAGAGAAGGAAAAGGAGAAGACTTCCACGAAGTGTGTGGAAGGGGATTCCAGAGGGGAAATCCCAGAGGGGAAAGGGAGCTCCCACCATGTGGGAGGGGATTCTAGAGAGCTGGAAATCCAGCCTGGGTGAAGGAGCAGGGGAATTTATCCTGGGAGACATTCCCACCTTCCCAAGTTCCTATGGCCAATGAAAGGAGTTCCTTTAAACTTCTGCTGGGGTGATTGACTCTTAGTTTCTTCCTGCGCCTGTGAAATTCAAACATAAACCGTTAAGTCTCCCGGATGGAGAGAGATGGGAGGAGGGCATGGCGCTGGGAAATTTTTCCCTTAATACTACGCCCCCTCATGGACCCAGAAAGAGAACACATTCCCTCAACATGAAGAAGAATGACGTCTCACCACAATGATGTGTGGAAATGAATCCCGAAGTAAAGTATAACATCACCTTGTCACCCCTAGGAGATACCTGGGGATAGGCAAGAGACAATAGTTTGGGGTGTATTTGGAGGGCTGTTCTGCCTGAAAGTTAGGCCTCCATTGAATTTGTGATGAGAAAGACAGGGGCTTATCTACATGAAAAAAAAATAATGATCATCATATCTGGTTAACTTAAAGGTTTCCAGGGAAAAAGAAGTCTGACAGAGAAGTTGAAGGAATAAATGTTAGACTAGAGTAGAAAAAAAAAGACTTTCACCAAAGCATCAGGGGAAAAAAAGTGCGGGAAGAGAGGCATTAATAAGCGAACAGGGGATAAAGTTGGCAGCAGGTCTTAGAGGGGAAGCTGGTGGGCTACTTTTTAAAAAATGTTCATTTCCTTCTCTTTTTATTCAGCTCATTTATAGGTGTCCATTATAGTACAGCTAATCTTTCACAGGCAAAGGTTCTAAACAGAAAACTTAATTAAAGAAGTCTTACTCCAATGAATGAGGCCGAGCCTGCAGCTCAAGGAAGCCCTGGAGACTGCATAGTGTTGGAAGCAAGAATCTCAGAAGAAAGAAATCTTCCCATGAAGAAAGACTGTCAATTTCCAAGCCAGTAGAGGATGAGCTGGGACCTCAGGAAGGAGGGGTGAGGTGAGGGTGAACGGATCCACACACTAGTAAGGTAGATGAACAAGAGAGAAACACCTAAAGTTTGCCCGAAACCAAACCCTTGACCAGATTTTTGTTCTGTGGAGGTCCCTTAAAACAACCCTGACTGGAGTTTTCTTTAACTGGCGCCGAGGGGAGAAAAATGCCAGGACTCACCAACCGATGTTTCTCAAATGCAAAGAATTCTTCCAGTGGTTGTCTATGTAGAGTGAAGTGGGCAGCCCTGATATGATCTGAGGGGTGCAGAGCAATGGTTGCTCCCACACAGATTCTGGCTCTGGCCCCGTCTTGGTTTCTGAACACCTATCTGCACAGCCTGCTATGGGGTTAAGGTATTGTTTGCCCAATGGGCCTGTTGAAAGTCAAGTGTTCCGGTAGGGTAATCCATTAGTATGACAGGTCCTTCAGCACAGACGTGTGTCTCAGGTTAGAGGACTAGAAAGGCCTTGAAAATGGGGAGAGTTGGTCTGATATGGAACATTAGAAAGGAATAGAGAAGGAGGGGAAAGAGAGAAGAGGGTAAAAGGAAGGGCGTTTTGACCAGCATTTGGCCCTTGAGACAGAAGGAGCTGAGTGAGTATGAGAGCAGAGATATAAATGGGAAGGTGTGGGGGTCCCTAAGGGGTTACTATTTCTCCCACAAGCTACCAGGGCCAGACTCATTCTTTCTTAAGGGCTTTCATTCTTCTTCAAGCCCACTGGTGAATTCATCTTTGAGTATATGCCAAAGAGGAGACAAGTCGCTTTCTTTTAATTATTGAAACAGTAACAGAATAGCACCACCATTAAGCACTGTTTCTTAACTTGGGAGGGAGATGATCATCAAACTCCTTTGAGAATCTGATGAAAGCTGTGCTCCTACTTCTCAAAAAAATTAACATATGCACAGCCGCATAAAATATGACATGTTTTCACTTGTTTCATGGACACGGTGGGAGCCCCTCTCTGGTCCCATGAGAGGCCATTGTCTCCTGGCTAAAATGCTTTGATTTATTATTTAATAATCCTAATATAGAGATTTCATTTTTGTGCATTTCTTCTAAGTCCTTTTCCTAATGCATTCATAATTGTTACAGTGCAATCATAATCTACATACAATTTATGTGTTCTACTTTACAATCTAACATTATCTGGTAAACATTTTTCTATGTTGTTATATATTCTTCACAATTATAAATTTGAATGAATATATAAAATTGTATTGAATTGTTGCAGTGTAATTTTCTTAACTGTTCCTTAATGATTAGGTACTTAAATAGCTTCTAATTTTGTAGTATAGATAATGCTACCTTGAATATTTTTATCCATTTATCTTGCTTCTATTGAACGTTTCCTTCAGACAAGTTCTTACCCTTTATAAAATCAAAGTGTAAGAATATTTTTATGGGTCTTAAAAGATGACGTGATATTGCTTTCCAAAGAAGTTATAATTTTTGGTACTGCCAATAGTATACAAGTGTCCCAGTTTCTCCAAATCTTTACCTATAGTTGGTACTATTATTATTAATTTTTCTAATTTAATAGTTTTCAAAGCATCAAGAAGATAGTCTGATGTTGGGTTGCAAGGGGTGAAGTGGAGAATGAGAAGAGTGTACTGGGAGGATGGAAGATAGGGATGTCTGGTCTATATGGGAATGAATAAAGCTTTTCTACTTCTAAGTAACAGCTGGAACCAAGCAGGCTATATGAGTTAAGGAGCAGCACTCATGAACTTAGTAAACAGTGCATTTCTGCTGTCTGTCCAATCCATTTTCAAGCTTCCACTTCTAAATTTTATCAGTCAAAATGGAAACTGGAAACTAGGGTTTGATCAGGACCAGCAGGGTTATTCTGGGTCACTTTGTAAGGCTACTGTGATATGGTAACAGGGTGGTCTATCCTCAGGAGTGTGTCATTCTCTCTAAAAAAATTGACTTGTGCTCCATAGCAGCACTATCCAATAGAAACATAATGCAAGCCACATATATGTAATTTTCAGTTTTCCAATAGCCACACTAAAGAAAAAAGGTAAAAAGAAATAAATGATTTTCCTGACTTCAAAATATATTACAAAACTATAGTTATTAAAACATCATGGTACTAGCATAAAGACAGACATACACACCAATGGAACAGAATAGAAAGCTCAGAAATAAACTCACAGGTATATAGCCAACTGATCTTTGACAAGGGTGTCAAGAATATATAAGAGGGAAAGGACAATATCTTCAACGAATGTTGGGAAAACCAGATATCCACACACAAAAGAATGGAGTTGAATCCTTATCTCACTGTATAAACAAAAATTAATTTAAATATTGATTAAAGACTCAAACATAAGACCTGAAATCATGAAACTCCTAGAGAGAGGAAAAGCTTTAGTATTGGGCTTGCTAATAATTTCTTGGATATGATACCAAAGTACAAACAACAAAAGCAAAATTTACAGTGTGACTATGTGAAACTAAAAAGCTTCTGTACAACAAAGGAAACAACAGAGTGAAAAAGCAATCTACAGAACGGGAGAAAGTATTTTCAAACTATATCCTGATAAGGGATTAACATCCAAAATAAATAAGAAGCTCCTCTGACTCAGTAGCAAAAAAACAAATAACCTGATTTAAAAACAAGCAAAGGACTTGAATAGAAATTTCTCCAAAGAAGACATACAAATGACCAACAGTTGTGTGAAAAGATGCTCAACATCACTAATCATTAGGGAAACTTGAATCAAAGCCACAGTGAGATATCACCTCACACCCATTCATATGGCTATTGTCAAAAATAAAACAAGGCTGGGAGTAGTGGCTCACACATGTAATCCCAGTACTGTGGGAGGCCGAGGCAGGAGGATCACTTGAGGCCAGGGGCTCAAGACCAGCTTGAGCAAAACAGTAAGAACCCATCTCTACAAAGAATTTAAAAGTTAGCTGGACATGATAATGTGCCCATATAACCTCAGCTACTTGGAAGGCTGAGGTGGGAGGATCACTTGAGTTCAGGAGTTTGAGGCTGCAGCGAACTATGACCACACCACTACACTCTAGCCTGAGTGACAGAGCAACACCTTGTCTCAGAAAGAAAGAAAGGAAGAAAGAAAGAAAGAAAGAAGAAAGAGAAAGAAAGAAAAAGAAAGAGAAAGAAAAGATAAAAAAAGTAACAAATGTTGGCGAGACTGTGGAGAAATCAGAATCTTTATATACTGTTAGTGGGAATGTAAAACAGTGCAGCCAATATAGAAAACAGTATAAAGCTTCCTCAAAAATCTAAAAATAGAACTACCATATGTTCCAACAATTCCACTACTGGGTATATCCCAAAAGAATTAAAATTAGAATCTTGTAGACATATCTGTACTCCCACGTCTATTGCAGTAGCATTAGCAATAGCCAAGATATGAAAGCAACCAAAATGTTCACTGGCAGACGAATGGATTAAAAAATATGGTATATACATACAATGGAATATTATTCAGCCTTTAAAAAGAAGAAAATCCTGCCACTTGCAGCAACAACATGGATGAACCTGGAGGACATTATGCTAAGTGAAATGAGCCAGTTACAGAAGACAAATACTGCATGATTCCACTTCTATGAGGATCTGAAATAGTCAGACTCATACAAGCAGAAAATAGAAGTGGCTACCAGGAGCTGAGTTGAGGGAAGTAGGTTGGGACTTGTTCGGTTGATATAAAGTTTTGGTTATACAAGAGAAATACGTTGTAGAGATCTGCTGTACAGCATAGCACCATAGTCGATGGTACCGTATTATGCCCTTAAAATTTTGTTAAGAGGGTAGATCTCATGTTAAGCACTCTTGCCAAAAACAAACAACATAAAACAAAGAAAAAAGAAAAAACAGTGGAGGGAGGACACAGAGAAACTTTTAAAGGTGATTGAGATGTCTATTATCTTGATTGTGGTGATAGTTTTATGGGTGAATGCGTATGTCCAAACTCTTCAAATTATATGCATTAAGTGTATGTAGTTTTAATATATCAATCATAGCTCAATAAAACTGTTAAAAAAACAAGTCGCATTAACTTCAGTACTGTGTATTATTTAACCCATCATATCTTTAAAAATATCATTTCAGCATGTAATCAATATAGAAATTATTAAGTATTTTCACAGTCTTTTTTCATACTAGACCTTTGGAAACTGGTGCCTATTTTGTAATAACAACACATTCCAGTTCCAGACAGCTATATTTCAAGTACTCAATTGCCACATGTGGTCATGGTCACTGTAGTAGACAGTGCAGCTCTGTGGCCTCAGCCCACAAAGATGAGCCTGGGATGCTTTGCATTGTAGAACTATCTTTCACCTAATGCTTGAGCTGCTGGGAAATCAGAGCCATGTTGTTACTAGGGAAGAGAATTTGATTAAAAGTGTAAAATATCCTAGGTCAGATGGCTGACTGTAGTTGTAGGGGAGATAGTGTGAATTGCTGACCATGCACTGTGATACGTCAAAGCATAGGGACTTTCAGGCCCCACGTCAGCCCACTGAATTAGGATCTTTGGGGAGAGCCTGGAAAACAGATTTTTAAGTACAGGTTTTAATATGATAATAAGTGGTGCCTGTTATTAACGGAAGGACATTGAATCCCAGAGAGAATGAATGACTCACTCATGTTCTTTTCATAGTTAGGGGTCAGCCAAACCTAGAACCTCAATTGGCCCCACTAGAGACCTTTCCACACCACCACACTCACTGTCAGCTGCTCTTCCAGCACAATTCTTGACAACAAAGTACCTGTTGTCATGTGACAGGTATCAGCACGCTTTAGGAGCAGTCAAGACAACTTGCTGAGAAGGTAAACTATATTTTTTTTCTCAACTTATCAAATTAGAGTAAGAAGAATGGACTTCTTCCCTTAATCTGGCCTTGTCTCAGACTGGAAGTGCTCTCTTGTCCAGTTCAAAACTAATCGTGTGATAAAATTAGTAGACCAGAAAGACACTCATGGTCCATCTTTAACAGGATTGATAGCCCGGGTCCCTTTTCTTGTTGCCTGCGTTGAAATGTGCAAGTAAACACATAGATAGGAAGGTTTGAAGCAAATGCCTTAGAGACGTCTCAGTGACCGAGAAAAGCTAGCCAAACTGCCAGCTTCGTCCATGGCCATGTGTTAAAATGCTCTGCAGACCCAAGTGTGATCATAAAACAAGAACAGCAGGTCTGTAAACACCCTGATGACAATGGGGAACAAACAGCTGGGCCGAGACCAAATCAGTTCAGGCAAATGTGCTCGTGCTTTTGATCCAAGTGCAAGATGAGCGGATGTCGGGGAGGCGGCAGCTGCGGCACAGCTGGACTCAGGAGGCTTGTGATAGCGTGACTTGCAAATCATGCTTGAAAAATTCATTCTATGAAGCTTGGACGTGAACACAGTCACGTGGGTCCCATCAGCACACACACCACAGCCAAGAGCAAGACAGAAATGCAACTGGGCTAATAAGAGGCGTCGGGCCCACTTCTAGTTGGACATGGCTGTCTTTCAGGGAAGGAATGGGACAGGAAATGCACTATATTTGGAAATGACTCTAAATTTAGAATGAGGGACTGACTTGAGAAAAGTGAAAACTTGACTGAGAGATACTTAAATGTATTTTATAAGCAAGGAAGGCATTTGTTGGGGTCTCTACCATAGTGTTTTCTGTTTGTTTGTTTGTTTGGTGAAGACAAAGTCTCACTCTGTCACCCAGGCTGGAGTGCAGTGGCACAATCACAGCTCGCTGCAGCCTCCACCTCCCAGGCTTAAGTGAACCTCCTGCTTCAGCCTCTGTAGTAGCTGAGACCACAGGCAAGCACCACATGCCTGGCTAATTTTTAAAATTTTTTTTGTAGAGATAGTATCTCCCTATGTTGCCCTGGCTGGTGTCAAACTCTTGAGCTAAAGTGATCCTTCCACCTCAGCCTCCTAAAGTGCTGGGATTACAGTTGTGAGCCACAGCTCTTGGCTTCATAGCATTTAATATGAAAAACTATTTTGATCTTCTTTATTCGTCTAGCACTTTGGGGTTTGCAAAGAGCCTTACATTCACTTTCACTTCACGACTGAGTAAATAAGCCTCAGAGAAATGGAGTAAATACTGGATATGTGTGTGTGTATAGACATACATTATTACATCATGTGCTATTAATATACCATGTATATATATACTGTATTATACATATTTATATGTAATATTATAATACTATATACATGCATATATGCATACTATTGTAATTATTCATTTAACAAATATTTATTGAGCAATTACTAGGTACTAGGCACAGTGCAGTATATCAACAAGGATAAGTTGAGATGCAGACATTGCCCCAGCTCTCATGGAACTCAGACCCTAGTTAGGAAGAAAACATTGCATAGACAATCACAACATAAATGTATGATTAGAGTCTGGCATAAGTGCTACAAAAGAAAAATCTAAGGGGTCCCAAGAGTAGAAGAAGAGGGTCTGCCTTGCCTGGGGCATCAGATGCTCCCCTGCAGAAGGAGCCTGTGAGCTGAGCAGTCCCAATGAGCAGGTGTTTTCTACAGACTGTGCATTGTGTCTGCTGAGAATCTGGAAATTAAAAATGCTGGCGTTGGGGGTTTTTCCATGTATGGACGAGGCAGGAGGTCCTCCAAAAATTACAAATTCCACAAAGTTAAATCGGACCTCTCAGCCCCAACCAAAAGGTAAGGACTTTGTAGAAGCTGAGGCCAAAGTCCAATCGATTTAATAGATCCCGAGAATGTAACCTCCTATAGAAGCTGAAATCTAAGTGCAGGGTAGTTTTCCCAATTGCTTTCTGCCATTTAAGGTTGCAGAAAGATGACAGCAAGAACACAAAACTCAGCTGTGGCTCTCGGAGCAGTCCTTATTTTGATGTTTTCTTTTATCTGTCTTCTCTTTTCCCTCCTTCCTTCTCTCTTTATCTTCTTTCCTCTACTTTCTTTATTTTTCACTCTTATAGATTAGTACCATCTATTCTATTAATGTTGACCGTAATACATGTGTATATGATATGGCAAAACTTGTACTGGATCACAAAAGCAAGCTTTTGTTCATACTTACACAGGCATGTGTGCACACATAAGCACACTAAATGCAAAGGATTGCTGCTATAGTCTAGCATCAAATAGTTTCCTGGTGTTTAACACATCGGGTCATATAAATTCTAGTAAGCTCGGCCTGTGTTTACATGCTCATATCAACCAGCCTTAAGGGCCTTTTTCCGAAGCAAACAGTAAAATCAACACAGCATTAGGAGCTATTTTCTCAAAAACAAAAGAGTTTGAATTCTTGTTGTAGTAGTTCTTTAGTAAAAGAGAGACCCCTTGCCCCTGGTTGTTCAAAGTCATCCATTTCCAACAGGCGAGGGCATCAACTATTTGGCAGAGGCAGGAAAAGAAGAGCCAGTGGAACCCGAGTGAAGTTTCAACACAGCGGTTGCCTTGGAACCCATTTGGAGGTTAACTTGCTCTTGTTTCTCCAGCATTTCCTCGCTGAAGGAAATTTGCACTCCAATTCCAGCCCGTTCCAACTCCAATAAAACAGCGATAAGATGCCCTGGAGAGTTGCAGCCAAGCCTGTGGGTGCAAACAGGGTCAAATCACATCATGGGAACGAAATGGGATTCTACATAGTTTGAGTGTTGACTGTTTCCCTCTTGCCAACAGTGAGACGTTTGTTCTCATTGTTAAATAATTAAATAGGCAGTTTGTATTTATTTAACATACAGACTGTAGCCAATTCCTGCTGACAGCTACCAAAATAACCCCACATTTCCTAGCTCTGAATGGCTCAGAAGACTGTTTCTGACTGCGGGGGCATCACCGCAGAGTGAAACTCTCCTCCAAGTCTCCGAACACCTTTTTCATCACTTCAAACAATAACTCAATTCACAGCATGTGATCCAAAAACAACAGCCCAGTTTTACTGGATGAGTTTCTTTCCGTTCTCTCGGGCACTTCCCCACTACCAGCACCGAGCTGTCTTGAAACTGTACTTGGCTGTGGATAGAAAAAAAAAAACTATCAGTTTTCCTCATTTACTCTTGTCCATTTAAATAAAGTGAATTGTGAGCTAATAAGTTAAAGAAAACAAAAAAAATGATAATTTGGAGTAGAAAATAGAAAGTTTGCGAGAAGCGAGCCAATCAGGAAATCAGTGGGAAAAAGCATGTAAATGTGGAGGTGAGTAGTTTGTGAAGCTTTGGAATAATTCAAGATAAGGTAGAGGCTCTCACTGGTCCCCCAAGGTGGTCAACAGGGCAGAGGGAAGAAATTGAGCAGCCAAAGACGGCATCCTCTGTGGAGGGTGGTGCTAAGAGAGATTCTGGGACCATTTACACATGATCAATGCTTTGATCTTGTCATGTGTACATAAAACGTTATCAGAAGAGAGGTAGAAAAGGCTCGGCGCGGTGACTCAATGCCTGTAATACCAGCACTTTGGGAGGCTGAGGTGAGAGGATCACTTGAGGTCAGGAGTTCAAGACCAGCCTAGCCAATGTGGTGAAACCCCATTTCTACTAAAAATACAAAAATTAGCTGGGTGTGGTGGCAGGCACCTGTAATCCCAGCTACTTGGGAGGCTGAGGCAGGAGAATTGCTTGAACCCAGGAGGCAGAGGTTGCAGTGATTGAGATTGCACTACTGCACTTCAGTTTGAGCAAGAGTGAGACTCTCTCTCTCAAAAAAAAAAAAAAAAAAAAAAAAAAAAAAGAGGGATAGACCAGAATCCTCTTGAAGTTTCACGTTGTTTATGTTGTTTATAGTGTCTGGGACATTAAGGTAGTCGCTGCTAAAGACTTATCCCTAGGAGTCCCACTTAAGTGGAAGAAGGAAGCTATTTGCCCTGTCCTATGTGGCTAGCTACCAGCCAGCAGCCAGGCAATGTATGGGTACCGCCATACCACATCATCTTCCTCTCAATGCTCCCACTAATGTGACCACCAAAGGTCTACCCTAGAGGAAACAGCAATGAAAGGAAATGGGAGGAAAGACCCCATGGCAAGAAAAAATGATAGCCTAATTTTCTTCTTTCTCACCATTCCTCTTGGCCTCTTAACCCATCTCTCTATATTTGGAAATGACTCTAAATTCGGAAATGACTATATTTGGTAATGACAATTTGTGCAATTTGTGTTTTGAGTGGTTCTACAGATGGTGGATACCATGAAGACCTCTGTCATCAATACTAAAGCTGAGCACCCGTGAGTCAACATGGCTCCACTTTGTCCTGTTCAACTTTAGCAGCACCACAGAGATCAGAACTAAGTAAAACCATTTACATAAGTAAAGAGGAGACTGCCTTTTAGAGTGGTACAAGCGTTTCCTCTGAGTAGTGTGTCTGAATCAGGAAGTCCCTCTCTGCATTGTCTGTGGATTTTAGACAGTCTGAATTCAGTTTCTTCTTCTGTGAAATAGATCAGCCCTACCTGTCCTTGTCACAGTATTGTTCTGAGGATGGAAAAGGACAATGGAAATTGAAGTGCTCTGTATTCTGTTATTTGCCATTAGTTGTGTTCTACTAACCAAACTTTAGGCACGGTAGGATTCATTTCTGCCTCTTCTGGAGATAGGAAACTATAGATCCAACTTCAGATGTAGATTTTTTTAAAGTTGTCACTCTGTCCCTTCTTTTCTTGTTTGTAAAGGAGAAAGTGCTTCTGTGTGCTCTCCAAGGCATCTTCCAACTTTCCAAAAACAGAAAAAAAAAGGCAGATAGTTCATCCAACAATGTCAATCATGAAGTGTTGACCTACTTTGGAATGAGAGGCAACATCTAAGAAAACCTCTGCTTAATCTCTATTAGCTCACCACAGAGGCATATATTCTGGGTTGGGATGTCTCCGAAGCTGGGCCATGGCCATGGCAGGTCTTAAAGCATAATAAAATGGATGTGGAAAACAGAGGAGTGTATCCCACCTGCTCATTATCTGGGGCCATATTCCTAGCAGGCTAGTTCAACTATTCACAGCCAAGAAACATTTTTGATCAGAGTCCAAATCTCCATCCAGAAACAGGCTCCTGGCATACTACTCATGCCCCTGTAATCAATTCCCTGGACTGTGAATCGAGTGACTACTGCCAGAGCAATGGAGTTGGATTGTTGACTTTTTGACAGGTCCCTCACCTCTTTCTGCATCTTATGTCTTCTCTGCTCTCCTTTGTGCCCCACCTACTGGGGCCCTCTACCTTCATCCCTTTTCTTCCTTACTAATCTCTTCCTCCGTTTTTTCCTTTCTCTGCACCTCAGCTGATGGCAGATTCTATTTTTCATATTTCTAAGCTTACATCAGTATCAACACAGCCAGATTCACCCACATTTCCCTTCCCCTCCTCCCTCCCTGTCCCACTCCAATTCTTTCCAAGGAGAACTTGGGGATTGTGTCCAAACTGGGACTGAATACAACCAACAAGGAACCCAATGATCCAAGCCCCACCCCCACAGCACACTATAATCCAGCACTGTATAGAGCCGTTCACAGAAGGAAATATCAAGCCGTTATTAAGAATAAACATTTTGGCTGGGTGCAGTGGCTCATGCCTGTAATCCCAACACTTTGGGAGGCTGAGTTGAATGGATAACTTGAGTCCAGGAGTTCAAGTCCAGCCTGGGCAACATGGTAAAACCCTGTCTCTACAAAAAATACACACACACACATACAAATTTAGCTGGGCACGGTGGCATGCGCCTGTAGGCCTAGCTACTTGGGAGGCTGAGGTAGGAGGATAGCTTGAGTCCAGGACGTTGAGGCTGCAGTTAGCCATGATCAAACCACTGCATTCCAGCCTGGGCAACAGAAGCATATCCAGCCTCACCCCCCAAAAAACAATGAACACTATTCCTATGGAGACTTAGCCTCTGTCAGTTAGACCCCTTGACATCCATAACCCAGAACTGGAAACTGCACAATGGGCAAAGAAGGAAATATCACAGATTGAGAGGTTACAGAAAAGAAGGCAGGGAGAAAGAGCAAGTTAATCTAAATACTGGGCAGGAGACAAAAAGCTAAATGAGATGGAGGAGCGTTCTGTGGCAGGGGTGGGGAGGGGTTAGGAAACGGGAGCTGTGGAGCAGGAGCAACATGGGGTCCCGGAGAGCTGGGGAGAGAAAAGGATTATGGAAAGTGTTGCCAGCTTGTAAATTAGATCCTCATAACTTCTTTTTAAGATATACAAATTAGAGGTTAAATTCCTTTTTGATTACTTGTGACTGATCTATAAGTGTGTGGATATAAATCTCTGGAAACTGAGGCACGTGGTCAAGGAGGCACACAGGGAGAAAGAGTGCTGAAGTTTGGTTTAGGTAACTCTAGGAACTTCTGAGCCATCTTCAGATTAATCTCAGACTGCAGAGGTTTAGAAAGGGAGATGATCTCACGAATCTCCCTTACGATACACTCTCATCAGATACATTTTTCAAAGGACATTTGTTTTAGCAGAATCAGAGAGAGATAAACGGCAGCCCTGTGCATTTGATATTTGATACATGCTTCCTCCACTGAGAAGATAATGCTCTAGTTCTGGGTTTACCTGAAGTCATTTGGAGAGCTAAAACTCCATGTTGCATGCTCCGCTGAAAGTAAGTGGATTTCGGAGCTGGAAGAATTGTCTCTCTGTGTAGTTCAAATGGCATTCAGAAATCCAATTAACGTTGGTTTTTCTAAAGCAGAATCTGTAATTGTGTTCAATACTGCCAACTGTTCAGTTTGATAATAAAATAGGCTATTCTTAAGATGGCCTGTAGTCATTAGGGAGCGTCTAGCTCTGTAGGATGCAATTTCTCTTTGGAATAATATATGTCATATTTCTATAATTTCTTTTGCCCAAGCATTTCAAAGCATTTTTAAATAATTTGGAGTCATAGGATATATAATATTTCATAAATTAAGCTATATATGTCAATACTTTGCCTAGGGACAGAAATTAATTATTCCACAGAAGTGATGCTGGTATCTAATCTTATTACAATTGTACTGTAAAAGTATCATTATTAATAATTATGACAGCTATTATTTATTGAAAGCAGGATGCTTATTCTGTTAGGCATTGTGTTAAGTGCTTTGCATGTATTATCTCATTTAATCTTCCCACGAATGCAGTTCTAAATCTAATCCCATTCCAGTATGATTCTATGAGAAAAGTACTGCTTCTATCCTTTTTTCACAAATGGTGTCACTTGAGGTTAAGTAACATGTCCATTGTCACATAGCTAGTAAGAGGGGTGGAGCATCTCTTATTGGGGAGGACCAGTTATTAAGAGTTCCAATGGTCAATTTCCTTTCCGAATGTCATCTGCATGGTATGTGGTACAGCCTGTTTGATCATGAAGAGATGGTCTTCTTAATTCTAGAACTGTGTGGCTGAAATCTTTGCTATTCTTGAATGTGTCCAGGGCTCCACTCTCTCTCAACACCTTGGAAGTAAAGAAAACTTAAGGGTGATTTTTAAAGTATGGCAAAGGACCACTTTTCTCAACTGTCAGCCAGTTCTCTAAAATCACAGCTACAGCATGTACCATACCAAAAATTCCAAAATTTGGAGACATGAAGTTGTCATCTTCCTCCTGGATTATTGCAATTTCCTCCTCATTGATATCCCTGTTTCTAGGTTTATCCCCTTAGAATAAAAGCCATGGCTAAATGCTCTAATCTAGCTTACAAATAATCTGATCTTATCTTCCTAACCCACTCTACTCCAGCCACACTCACTCAGCTTTTTCCAGCTCTTCAAACACGCCAAGTTCTTCTTGCTTCATACATGCTATCACCTCCTGCTGAAACCTCTTACTCCCGCTCTTCTTCCCTATTCCTTCCTCCTATTTCTTAGCTCTCAAATGTTACAAATGATTTTCAAACACACACACACACACACACGTTTACAAACACACACCCTGTATCTAAATTACACCCTTGCTATACCTTCTCCTGGCACCTTGTTTTTCCTTGATAGCTCTCACCCATATTCACAGTTTTCTACTGTTTTGAGTACTTTGTCTAATGAGTGTCTCTTCAACTGGACTATAAGATCCATGAGGGAAAATTCCATATCTCTTCATTTAGCATTGTATTCCCAGTGCCTGAGACATCTCCTGACTATATTAGATACCAATGAAATATTTGGTAAGTTGAGTGACTCTAAGTTTGATTCCTTATCGATCACCTAATTGCTATGCGATCTTTGGAAGTCCATATTCAACTTCTTCTCGAGACTCAGTCTTTTCATTTGTTAAATGGGGCTCACAATACCTATATCACAGGATCTATATGGAGAAGATGTATGCTAATACATATAAAATGCTTCATAAATTGTCAAACCTTGTAGAATTTCAAACTTTAAATTCAGCATCACCCCACTGAAGCAAAGGGCATTTCCTCCAGTTTACTAGGCTAAACTTGTAGAAGGAGCAGGCTTTGGACAGCATGTGGGCAATTTTCACAAGGCTTTTAACTGGGCTTCAAGCCCAGGACACTCAGAGGCTCAGCAAGAAGTGAAATAGGGCCAGCTCATCCCCTGAGGGGTGCATCAGTCCCTTGACTGAGCTGGTATTGCTTCTATTGTGTATTTGTGCTTCATAAACACAGCCATCTATCTGACTTTTCGTCCTCTTTTCTAACTGATTTCTCACTCAAGGCACCAAGATAAAGAAAGGAAATGCAAAGTCATGTGCATCAACAGAGCCTATGCCTTTGAGTATCTTAGTGACTTGGGATGATTTTAAGGAACAAAAAGTGGAAAAGCTCTGCAGGGACCTAACACATATGGCTGACTGTCATCTATACTCCAAGTAGACACCACTTTCTTAACTGTTCCAGATGTACGGAAGGAAAGGCTATGTCTGATGCAGCCTAGAACTTTTCCTCTTCCTTCTTATTGATCTGGATTTGAAAAAGCAGTAATATCTATAACTATATTAAAGGAAAGGTCAGAAAAGAGAAGTCACCTGATAGAAAAAGTGGTCAGAGTGGACAGAGGTCACCTCTGGAGACCAAGGTCTAAGATATATGGTTTCCTTTGACTTTGTTCTCCTCACCAGTGGGCAAATTGGTGACGTGAGTATCAGCATTCTTGGAAACTCCTAGAAGTTTTCCAATCCCTGCCAGAATGTTGAAGTGAACAGGGCACTTCAAAGAAGACTAGATTGATAGCCCTGTGTTTTTTCATGGGTTAGTCTCTGAAACAAATGAGAAAATAATTTACACTATAAGTGGTATTCCAAAAACAACAGCCATTTGGGATTCTTATCTGGTATTGAGGGGTAGACTGGATTTTTTCCAAGCTTGAATAAAAGACCCAGGGTATGTCAGACACTGGGAATTTACCCTTTCTTCTTCACGCATGTGAAATCCCACTCCACGACCGTTCCCTGACCCAGACCCCATTGTCTCCTGCTTGGGCCACTGCAAGAGACTCCTAAGCAGAATTTCTGCTTCTGGACTGGTGCCTGCTCCACATCACCCCCAGTCCATTTATACTTCACCCAGAGTGACCTTTCTGAAATAAATCTAATCATACTAACCCTGCTTAAATCTCTTGTCATTCCCCACAGTTGTGGAGGTAAAGTTCACATTGTAACATGGCCTATGAGGCCTGCCTACCTCACCAGCATCATCTTGTATAATTCTTCCTACATCTCACCACCCACCTTGGCCCACCTTGGCCCACCTTGGCCCACCTCTTATTCTCTAGGCATGCTGTTCTTGCAGCAGGTCCTGAAGAGGCTGTGCTCTCTTGGGACTCTAGGTCTTTACATATCTGTGAATTATCAAGTTCACCTTCTCACTACTATTATTCAAAACATATTCTTGGAGCTCTTACATTGCACCTAATATTTTACTTGGCAATAGGACAGACAGATAAACAAATAATTGCAGTTCAGATATTATAGGAGACAAAATGTATAAATGTGATAGAAACCAGAGAAAGAGGTAACTAATTTGGCCAGGTGGAGCAAAGGAAAGCTTCACAAGAAAAGAAGAAGACCAGTCATACTAGCTCACATTTATTGAATATTTACTTAGCTCTGTGCTAAAGCGTTTTACAAACATTATGTTATCAAATTCTCAGAATAACTCTATGAAATGGATGCCATCAGGAGAGAGGAGAGCATAACGGTTAAGCACATGAGGTAGGCCTCAGCTTAAACTCTGTCTCTACCACTTAGAAGATTTCGGGCCTTGAACAAGTTATTTAACTCCCAAGGCAAATTTTTCACCTTCAAAATGGAGATAGATAATAGTTTTTTTAAAAATTAATTCTTATTTTTTTTTAAAGAGAAAGATGTATGTAAATACCTAGCATGGTGCCTGGCACTTAGCAAGTATCTACTAAAAGGTGGCAACTACTACTATTCTACTGTTCTTCTTGGTTTACAGAAAGGTTAAGCAACTTTCCCAAGGTCACACAGCTAGTAAATTCCAGAGCCTGAATTCAAACCCAGAACTATCAGGCTCCAGAGCCCAGCCTCTCAACCAGGATGTTTCTTTTCAGTCTGAAAGATGAATAGAACTTGATGATGAGTATTTGAAACTACTTCTCAAAGTAGGAATCATAAAGAAAAGAAGAGAAAAGAGGTAGTGTTGACGCAGCACCAGCCTTGGAACAGATACTTGGAATTGAAATCTGAAAAACATGTGACTTACCCAGAGAAGAAAGTGCTGAGGTTGACACAGCTCAGGTTGGTGGTCTACACATGGCGAGAAAGCAGCAGTAATTTACACTATGCCCAAGGCTGGCTGGTGGGGGCAGCTGGGACAGCCTCTGGGATTGTAGAACCAACTCTCTCTCCTGCCCTCACTGCCACCCAGGTTGCTGCTGCTGGGATCTACCTCAAATGCAAAACAGCTGCCTCCTAAATGCCAGGATGAGCCTCTGGTAGCTATTCTCATGAGCTCTACTAGGAGCTGGAGGAATGCAACAAAGAAATAGCAGAGCTTAGGATCCATTCCACAAACTTTAACTGTTCCAAAGGCGCAATTATGGCGCATCTACACAACAGACCCTAATTATCTGTTAACCCAGTGAAACGAGTTCAACGGGCCACAAAGACCTATTTGCCAAATGTTTAATCTGTAATTACAAATCATCCATTGGGCAATCAATAGATGTTTTAAACCATTACTTGGAAGTTTATGTGCTTCTCCAACAGATGGTTTTCCTGAGTCCTTTTATGTTTGTTTTTAAGTTGATCATAGGAATAAGCTACCCACTGTTATGGAACTCACAGCAGGGTGAAATATCTAAATTCTGATGAATTTACTGATACAAATTGTGATGCTGCAAGTAGTCCCCAACTTGTACTAAAGGCAATGGACTTGGGTCTTTAAAACTTGAAATGGATGTTGGCCTTGAAATGGAGTCTCCATTAATGAAACACTCATCCAGTCAAAAACTGACAGCTTTCAGTGTGTCTTATCCATGAAAACAGGCTATACAGTCCAGGCAAAATGAGACCCATGTGAGGTGGTTTCATCCACATATTCATTTACTCAGCCAACAAATAGTTGAATTGCACTGCAACTCTATGCCACTTTGCTAAGCAAGGAGGATCAGATTGACAAGGTCCTGCTCCTGTGGAGCTTATATTTGGAAGTTGGAATGAGGACAGCAAGATATAAGTAAACATAATTTCAGAGAATAGTGGTTGCTGTTGAGAAACTCAAATGAGGTAACGGGAGAGTACTATCCGGCCAAAGGGCTGGGGACCGCTCATTCAGATTGGAGGTCAGATAAGCTTCTCTGAGAATGTGTTTTTTTTGGCAGAAGACCAATGGATGAGAAGTATCTGATATTATAAAGATCAGCAGTGAGCTTTCCATGTTTGAGAAACAAACAGAAATCCAGCATGACTGGAGCACATTGAGTGCAGAGGTACAAGAGGGTACCAGACAGGCAGGCAGGGACTGCTCATCCAAGGACCTACAGTGATTGTAAGGAGTTTGGACCTCATTTTAAGTGTAGTGAGAAACTATAGGAGTGTTTTAAATAGAGAGGTGATATGAAAATCTACACTATAAAAAGTGCATTCTGGCTTCTGAGTAGATAATGGATTACAG
Source organism: Aotus nancymaae (assembly GCF_030222135.1). Classification (NCBI taxonomy): domain Eukaryota; kingdom Metazoa; phylum Chordata; class Mammalia; order Primates; family Aotidae; genus Aotus; species Aotus nancymaae. The sequence goes on along the minus strand of NW_026988417.1, from coordinate 50,271,522 downwards.
GAGAACAAGAGTAGACATAGGGAGACAGCTAGAAGGCTGTAATCCAGGTGAGAAGAGATGTAGGCTGAGATTACAGTGACAATAGTGCAGATGGTGGAAAATGGTTGAATTTGTGATCTATTTTGGCATCAGAGCCAACAAGATTCATTCATATGGAAAATGAGAGACAGTGATAAAGGGAGGATGACTCTTGAGATTTTGACTGGAGCAATGGAAAATTAATGGAGACATTCACTAAAATGAGGGAAAGAAGGGAAGGAAGATGAGGACGAAGCTTCAGAACCTTCAGGGGATGAAGCTGCAGGAATCAAGAATCAAGAATTTCGCTGTGAAAATGAGTTGAATATGCCTCTTGGCATCAAAATGAATACATCAAATTGGTACTGGATGACTTAGAGCTCAGGGGAGAGGTCAGGGCTAGAGCTTTAGCATATTTGTATTCGTTTGTTTTCACACTCTTTTAAAGAACCTGACACTGGGTGACTTATAAAGGAAAGAGGTTTAGTTGACTCACAGTTCTGCATGGCTGAAGAGGCCTCAGGAAACTTACAATCACAGCAGAAGGCAAACAAGAAGCAAGGTACATCTTACATGGCAGCAGGAGTGGGTTGGAGGGGGGACCTGCCAAACACTTTTAAACTATCAGATCTTATGAAAACTCACTTGCTATCATGAGAATAGCATGGGGGAAATCTGCCCCCATGATGCAATCACCTCCTATCAGCTCCCTCACCCAACATGTGGAGATTACAGTTCAACATGAGATTTGGGTGGGGACACAGAGCCAGACCCTATCAATATTGAAAATTACCTCCCTTGTAAGAAAACTGAGGCTTAGAAAGGTTATCTGAGGTCATACGGCTTATCAGTGTGACCTCCAAAAGCCCCCAAGATGTGGGGTCTCTTTCTGCCTTCTCAGCCTCCTTCAGACTTACCGGCCTGTATTGGCTAACCCAAAGCCACACTGGCATTCACTCCGCTTCCCAAAGATGTCGCTCCTTCCTGCCTCAGGGCCTTATACACAACCTACCTTCTGCCTGAACATCCTAGATTTCAATCTACTGAGAAGCACCATGGGACTTCTCAGAAAAGTTTTTCCTGAACTCCCGAGATAGATCACAGATCTCTACAACACATAGTCATGATTGCTTTTATGTATTACATGTCATGATCCAATTTGAGTATGAGTGACTATTTGATTAATTTCTGCTCATCCTCTAGAACATAAACTTCAGGAATGGTCTCTTACTATTGTATACTCAGTACCTGGGGAATCAGGAAATATATGTTGAAAGTGGTAATTGGTAAATAGCAGTAATCAATGAATATACAGTAGTTCCTCCTAATGGGATAACAGTCCAAGACCCCCCAGTGGATGCCTAAATCTACAGATAGTACTCAACCCTCTATCTACTGTGTTTTCTTCCTGAACATACATACCTATGGTAAAATTACATTTATAAGTTAGGCACAGTCAGATATTAATAACAACAATAATAAACAGAGCAATTGTAACAATATACTATAAAAAAAGTTAAGTGTATGCAGTCTCTCTCCTTCTCTCTCTCTCTCTCTCTCTAAATATTTGACTGTACTGTACTCACTTATTTTTGGACCAAGTTGACCATGGATAATTGAAACTGCAGAAAGTGAAACTGCAGATAAGAGGGGACTATAGTATATTGAAAAAATTGATAATTTTTAAAAATGAATTGACAACTAGATAGGTTTTACTACCTCAATCATGTTAGGGAAGTTATTTAGCTCTTCTTCTTCTACCAAACTTATAGAAATAAAATGAAAATACCTTCTCTCCACTTTTGGGGACATTAAAAAGCTAATGATAAAGTGCTTTGCCAGTTAGAAAATCAGACCTATATAAGTACAGGATATCTTTACAGCAGAGAAAATACCAAAGCATCATGTAGTTAATAGTCATAATTTATCCACTTTGCCAAAACTTTTCTTAGGGTTGCAAAGAAATTCATTTCAACAGACTCCCATTTCTCCTCTCTTTTTATCCTTGTTCACTTGCTTTTAGGAATGTGGAAATACTTTTAGAAAATGTCTCAAATATTAGTAATTGAGAGGAGCCAGGAGTGTACCAAGTAATCTTTAAATATCTATAGAATTAGTCTCAAAAGCAGAGGTTAGAAAAGCTGACTGCATTTTTCTTTCCAGTGTGCCTGTTGCTTCTTTCATTGGTGGCCAAGAGAACCGGGACCTAATAAAGCCTTATAGAGCTGTGGGCCATGGCAAATAAAGTGCCATTTGCATGTGAACCAGATGGAAGAAGTCAGCTATCCTGCTGAGAAGACCACGTGGAGAAGGAGTAGTCCTGGGACTATATGGGGAATGAGAGTACAACCTAGCAATTCCAGCATCCCAGCTGAGCCCAATCTTCCTGCCATTCTCACCAAGGTACCAAAAATGTGAATGAGCCAGTTTTGGAGATTCCAGTCCATCAAACCCCCAACGTGACTATAGGCACAGCTGAACTCCATAAAAAGCAGGAAAAAAAATGCCATTCAACTACAGAAACACGAGAAATAATACATTGTTATTATTTGAAGCCTTTGATTAGTGGAGTGATTTGTTATGCAGCAACAGAAATCAAAGTAAAAATGGCTACAGCCAGCAAGACGCCTTCATAACAGAAACCTGAAATATGTGGCACTGGGACCAATGGCAGGTAGACGCTAAGGCTTTGAGAATACTTTCAGTAAAGACTGAACAGACATGAAGAAAATGTTATTAGAGCCTGAGAAGAGGCAGCCTGTGTTATGTAGTTACAGAAAGTTTGCCAAAACTGTCTCCCACAGCTACTGAGAAAACAGAAAGGATATTTAATTAATTAGTAGTTATGGCTAAGGAAATTTCCAGAAAGTTAAAAGTATCAGTCTATTTTATCTAGCTGCCTATAACATATAAGAAGTGAAGATTAACTAAAGAACAAACTGTCTAATTTTCATGCAGGATTTAAAGAAATATAGGAAGCTCAGAGCAGTCTTTCTAGTCTGAAAAGAGGTTCTTAAATTAAGAGATGTTCTTAAGGAAAGACCAAATCTAGGACACTACCAGTTAAAATGGCCCCAGGGTAAAATCAGATCAAGTATGTGGCTGGGGAAATCATTAAGACCCTTGGTAAAATATATACCCTCCTGGCTGACTAGAAAAAGACTTCCATTCTTCAGGCACTAGGAAACAAAGGCAACGTTTTAAGTGTATATGAGATGAAATAAAAAAGTGGCTTCAGAGAAATTCATCTGGCAATAGACTGCAGGATGGAGTCAAGTGGTGAGCCCTGAGATATTAGGAGACAAAATAGGAAATACTCACCTTAGTGCTGTGATTCCTTATCAGAGACAGTTGCATTGTGTTCATAACCCTTAAAATAACACAGATGATTCAGCACCTATTATAGTACCTAGTATATAGTAGATATGCAGGAAGTATTGTTCATGTATGAACAATCTTATATTTAGGAATTTTAAGCAGGGAGGATGAATAGGAACAGACCAGCTTTCACAAAGATCCAGCTTCAAGTCAGCTCATTGGGTCAGGATGATCCAACCCCCCGTAACTGCCTGCAGAAGTAAAAGCAAATTCTCAAAATACATAAAGCAAAATTTGATCCACCTAAAAGAGAAACAGGAAAATTCATGAACACAGTGAGAGATTTTAATAAATTCCTTTTACTGATAAAATAAGCAGACAAAAGTATTAATACAAATATAAGAGGTTCAAACAACACTACTAATAACGACCTCATTTAAAAAATAAATAGATATAAATAAATATATAAATAGATATAAATTGACACACACACACACACACAATACCCAACAACTGTAGAATACATGTACTTTTCAAATGCATATGGAACATTTCTTTAGAGTCTAAATGCTGGGCAAAACTCAAAATTTTCAGAGAGTTGAAATCATATTGAGTACGTTCTCTGACCACTGTGGAATTAAGCTAGAGATCAATAATAAAAATAACACCAAATATTTAGAAATTAAGTAAAAAGATTCATTAGGAAAAGAAGAGCAAATTAAAACTAAAGAAAGTAGAAGGCAAAAAACAATAAAGATAAGAGTAGAAATTAATGAAAGAAAAACCATGTACAACACAAAGGATTCAAAGTTGATTCTTTGTAAAGACTAAAATATTTCTATAAACTTTTTGATAACCTAATTAAGAAAAAGAAATAATAGTCAAATCGCCAATATAGAGAATGAAAAGGTGAATGTCATTCTATATCTTGCAGACTTTGAAGTATAATAAAATATATCATGAATAATTTTGCCAATAAAGTAAATAAATAAGGAAAGAGTAAATAGAAAAATCAAAACCTACCAAAATGCATCCTTGAATAAAAAGAAAATCTAAACATCCATATATCTGTTAAAGTAATTGAACCTATAGTAAAATCCTTCCTGCAAAGAAAACTCAGACCCAGATGGCTTCATCAGTGAATTCTTCCAAATATTTAAGCTATTTAAAGAAGAAAAAACATCAATCTTGTACAAGCTCTTCCTGAGAATAAAAAAGATGAAACATTTCCCAACTGATTTTATTAGGCCAACAATCCTGTGATACTGAATCCTAAGAAGCATGTTGCAATGCAGGCCAGAGGCTCTCACAGAGATGCAAAATTCCAAAAATTCCAAAAAGAATATTAGCACATTGAATATAAGAAAGAAAATATATTCCAAGAATGGAAAGTTGATTTAACATTTGAGAATCAGTAGCTGTGATTTACCACTTTTATAGAACAAAGGGGGAAATAAAGCATATAATCATCTTAATAGAAGCAGAAAAAACATTTTACAAAATTTAACACCCACACATGATAAAAACTTGTAGCAAGCTAGAAACAGAAGTGTGCTCTCTTAATCTGGTGAAGACTATCTGCAAAAATTCTACTGAACACTGAGATCAAGAACAAGATAGCAATCCTCTTATCATGACTTCTAATGAACATTATACTAGAAGTCCTAGCCAGTATAATATAATAAATGCAATAATGTCATAAGAAAGAACAAAAGGTAAAAGGATTAAGAGTCAAGACACAAATCTCTCCTTATTTACAGATGGTATGATTTGCATCTATACCTAAGAAATCCACATATATATTTTTATAAATAATGTTAATTTATAAGATTTCTGAATATAAGAGCTACAGGAGATAATGTATATGTTTATAACCCAGCCACAACAAACAAATAAAAACTTTAAAATATAATTTACCGTAGCATCAAAACAGTCAAATACCTAAGACTAACTCTAATAAAAGCTGCTCAAGATCTATACACTGAAAAGTATAACATGTTCCTAAGAGAAATTTTTAAAAACCTAAATCAATTGAAGGCTATGCCATTTTTCATGAACCAGATCACCAAATGGATCTACAGATTTAATGTGACGCCAATCCAAATCCCAGCAGGTAATTTTGTTAAAAATTAACGAGGCAATTTAAAATTGTATATGAAGTACAAAGGGTCAAGAATAGCCCCTCAAAAGACTGTGAAGAAATTCAAGTATAGAGAACATACCTTACCAGACATCCATACTTATTAAAAAGCTCTAGTAATAAAGACAGTTAAAAAGTTGATAAGCTGAGTTGATAAGTTGATGAGTGTGATCACTTTGTGATAACCGTCAGCTGTCCATTTATTATTTGCGCACTTTTCTATGTATATACTATACCTCGATTAAAATGTTTATTAAAAAATTGCTTTGCCAATGTGGGTTAGATGGCCTTCCTATGCCTTCAGAAGCGTGTCTTAAGAAGAACACTTTGCTTATGTAATAGTCCAATCTAAAAGCAAAATCTGAATTTAAACATGGGGAAACATCGCTCAAACCAAAAACGAGGAAAAAAATCTAAAGGAGAAACACAATCATATTTTTCAAAAATGTCTGTGCCATGCAAGGCTGTGGAAACATTCTGGATCAAAGGTGACTAAAGAGACAGCAGCTTAATGTCATGCCTGATCCTGCACAAAAGGAATAAAATTATAAAAGGTATTATTAGATGCATTGACCTAATTGGACAACAGAGAGTAGTATTCTTATGACATGTACACTAAACTGTTTAGGCATAAAGAACCATGAGGAATGCAGCTTACTCTCAAATGGTTTAGAGAAAATATTTTATTATATACATATATGTATACATGTGTATGTGTGGGTAGATATATATGTATATGTGCATTTCTGTGTGTGTGCGTATATATATATATATAGAGAGAGAGAGAGAATAGAAAGTAAATAAGGCAAATATTAAAAATGGGTGAATCTGGGGAAAGGTTATTAGTTCCGTTTTATGTATTATTCCTGTTCTTGCAAATTTTCTGTAGGTTGAAAGTTATTTTCAAATAAATTTCTTTTAAAAACTGCATTGGTTTATTGGACAACCTCACTGCACTGAGACTAGTTGACATGGTTTTTGAGTTTGCAAGTGTTACTGAAAAATTGAATAAATGAATGAAGAGCCTGCACAGCCCATCTACCTAGTTACTGAGAAGTACTCCAATCTCAGCCATATAGACAGATTTAATGAGAAGGATGTCCCCAGCAACCCTGTCAGACTCCTGTCATGTAGAATTAGCATAGATTTGCAAGTCATTTATAATATTCCTTAAGTTTGAGGAGAGAGAAAGCCAGTGACACTTGCATAGCTTTTCTTATGATTTGACAGTTTAATCACTGAGCACCTACTATGTGCCAGGCCCCATTTTAGGCACTGAAGGTACTGAAAATATATGCTACCTGAACTCCAAAAGGGAACATAAGAAAGTAACTAAAAACAATATAATTCAGTCAATGTTTATTTTATGAATGCGTATTGACTGAATTCTAATACAATTCACTAGATTCCAAATGACCGCTGTGTATGAAGACAATAAAGCTATGAGAGCTCTGTCTTCCTATCTCTTAAGGATCCAGAATTACCATGCTAAGGAAGCATATGGGCTTTATTGTTGTTGTTGCCCTCTACTATCTCATCATAACAGCTTCCTGTGGAATCTATACCAAAAAGGACAAAAAGAATAAGTGCACATGGGGATCATGGTGGACGGGAGGCAGGACTAGATTGCAGCTCCCACTCAGATGGACAGAGCAGTGTGTGGAGTCTCGCATTACGAACTTTTGCTCCAGAATGACTGCAAGAATAAATCAGTAAACCTGAGAGGACCCACAGACCACCTGAAGGAAGTGGATTGCTCCTGCAGGGCCCTGAAGACATCCCAAATAATCAGCTGCAGTAAGACCCACCCAAGAAGAGTCTGAGTTCAGACATGCCTAACCCTGCCCATAACCAGTGGTCCTTCCCTACCCAACCAGCTAACTGAAGACAACGGCATATGCTCTTGGGAGTTCTAGGCCCCACCCACCATCTGTTCCTCCCCATGCTACCACAGCTGATGCTCTCTGGAAAGTGCCACCACCTGGCAGGAGGCCGACCAGCACAAAAATAGTACTTTAAACCACCAAAGCTAAGAACCCTCACAGAGTCCATTTCAAGCCCCCTGCTACCTCCACCAGAACAGTTACTAGTGTCCAAGGCTAAGAGACCCATAGACAGTTCACATCATTAGGACTCTGTATGGACACCCCCAGTACTGGCCCAGAGCCTGGTAGACTTGCTGGGTGGCTAGACCCAGAAGACAGATAATAATTGCTACAGCTCAGCTCTCAGGAAGCCACATCCATAGGAAAGCAGGGAGAGTACTACATCAAGGGAACACCCTGTAGGACAAAAAAAAATCTGAAAAACAGCCTTCAGTCCAAGACCTTTACTCTGACAGAGCCTACCCAAATGAGAAGGAACCAGAAAACTAACTCTGAAAATATGATAAAACAAGGTTCTTTAACACCACCAAAGAAATCACTCTAGCTCACCAACAATGGATCCAAACCAAGAAGAAATGCCTGATTTACCTGAAAGACAATTCAGGAGGTTAGGCTGGGTGCAGTGGCTCATGCCTGTAATCCCAGCACTTTGGGAGACTGGGGCAGGTGGATCAGCTGAGATCAGGAGTTCGAGACCAGGCTGACTAACATGGTGAAACCCTGTTTCTACTAAAAATACAAAAAATTAGCCTGGCATGGCAGCTACTTGGAAGCGAATCCAGCTACTTGGAAGTGAATCCCAGCTACTTGGAAGGCTGAGAAGGATAATTGCTTGAACCCGGGAGTCAGAGGTTGCAGTGAGATGAGATTGTGCCATTGCACTCCAGCTTGGGCAACAAGAGTGAAACTCCATCTCGAAAAAGAAAAGAAAAGAAAAGAATTCAGGTTGTTAGTTATTAAGCTAATCAATCAGGGAGGCAGTAGAGAAATGTGAAGCCCAATGTAAGGAAATCCAAAAAATGATACAAGAATTAAAGGGAAAAATATTCAAGGAAATAGACAGCATAAATTAAAAAAACCCCAAAACTTCAGAAAACAATGAACACATTTATAGAAATGCAAAATGCTCTGGAAAATCTCAGCAATAGAATTCAATAGGTAGAAGAAAGAAATGCAGAGCTCAAAGACAAAGTCTTCTAATTGACCCAATCTAACAAAGACAAAGAGAAAGAATAAGAAGATATGAACAAAGCCTCCAAGAAGTCTGGAATTATGTTAAATGATCAAACCTAAGAATAATTGATGTTCCTGAGGAAGAAGTGAAATCTAAAAGTTTAGAAAACATATTTGGGGGAATAATTGAAGAAAACTTCCCCAGCCTTGTTAGAGACCTACACATCCAAATACAAGAAGCACAAAGAACATCCAGGAAATTTATCACCAAAAGATCATCACTTAGGGACATTGTCATCAGGTTATCTAAAGTCAAGATGAAGGAAAAAATCTTCAGAGCTATAAGACAAAAGCACCAGGTAACCTATAAAGGAAAATCTATCAGGTTAACAGCAGATTTCTCAGCAGAAACCCAAAAGCTGGAAGGGATTGGGGCCCTATTTTTGGCCTCCTCAAACGAAACTATTATCAGTCAAGAATTTTATATCCAGCAAAACTAAGCTTCATATGTGAAGGAAAGATAGTCTTTTTCAGACAAACAAATGCTGAAAGAATTCACCACTACCAAGTCACCACTACAAGAGCTGCTAAAAGGAGCTCTAAATCTTGAAACAAATCCTGGAAACACATTAAAACAGAACCTTTTAAAAGCATAAATCTCACAGAACCTATAAAACAAAAATACAATTTTAAAAACAATGACAAAAACAAAAAACCAAGGTATACAGGCAACAAGTAAAATGATGAATGGAATGGTACCTCACATCTCAGTACTAACATTGAATATAAATGGCCTAGATGCTCCAATTAAAAGATACAGAATTGCAGAATGGATAAGAATTCACCAACCAACTAACTATCTGCTGCCTTCAAGAGACTCACCTAACGCATAAGGACTTGCACAAACTTAAAGTAAAGAGGTGGAAAAAGATATTTTGTGCAAATGAACACCAAAAGTGAGCAGGAGTAGCTATTCTTTTTCCTTTTTCTTTTTTATTATACTTTAAGTTCTGGGGTACATGTGCAGATCATGCAGGATTGTTGCATAGTATACACATGCAATGGTAGTTTGCTACATCCATCCCCCTATCGCCTACATTAGTTATTTCTCCTAATGTTATCTCTCCCCAATCCCCCACTCCCTGCTAACCTTCCCCTATCCCCTCAACTTCCCAACAAGCCCCAGTGTGTGATGTTCCCCTCCCTGTGTCCATGTGTTTTCATTGTTCAACACCCACTTATGAGTAAGAACATGTGGTGTTTGGTTTTCTGTTCTTGTGTCATTTTGCTGAGAATGATGGTTTCCAGCTTCATCCATGTCCCTGAAAAGGACATGAACTCATCCATTTTTATGGCTGCATAGTATCTCATGGTGTATATGTGTCACATTTTCTTTATCCAATCTAACATTGATGGGCATTAGGAGTAGCTATTCTTATATCAGACAAAACAAAACTTTGAAGCAACAGCAGTTTAAAAAGACCAAGAGGGACATTATATAATTATAAAAGGCCTTGTCCAACAGGAAAATATCACAATCCTAAACACATAGGCATCTAACATTGGAGGTCCCAAGTTTATAAAGCAATTACTAAAAGATCTAAGAAATGAGACAGCAACACAATAATAGGGGGGACTTCAATACTCCACTGACAGCACTCGAAAGGTCATCAAGACAAAAAGTCAACAAAGAAACAATGGATTTAAAATATATCTTAGAACAAATGGACTTAACAGATATATACAGAACATTCCATCCAACAACTGCAGAATATATACTCTATTCAATGGCGCAGGGAACTTTCTCCAAGATAGACCATATGACAGGCCACAAAATGAGCCTCAATAAATTTAAGAAAATTGAAATTATATCAAGCACTCTTTCAGACCACAGTGGAATAAAACTGGAAATCAACTCCAAAAGGAACCTCCAAAGCGATGCAAATACATGGAAATTAAATAACCTGCTCATGAATGATCATTGGGTCAACAATGAAATCAAGATAGAAATTTAAAAATTCTTTGAACTAAACAATAGTGACACAACCTATCAAAACCTCTGGGACACAGAAAAGGAATGCTAAGAGAAAAGTTCATAGCCCTAAATGCCTACATCAAAAAGTCTGAAAGAGCACAAACAGACAATCTAAGGTCACATCTTAAGGAACAAGAGAAACAAGAACAAACCAAACCCAAATCTAAACCCAGCAGAAGAAAGGAAATAACCAAGATCAGAGCAGAACTAAATGAAATTAAAATAAACAACAACAAAAACAACAACAAAAAGATAAATGAAACAAAAAGCTGGTTTTTTGAAAAGATAAATAAAACTGACACAACATTAGCAAGATTAACCAAGAAAAGAAGAGAGAAAATCCTAAAAAGCTCAGTAAGAAACAAAATAGAAGATATTACAACTGACACCACTGAAAATCAAAAGATCATTCAAGACTACCAGGAACACTTTTACCTGCAGAAACTAGAAAACCTAGAAGAGATGAATAAATTCCTGGAAAGATACAACCCTCCTAGCTTAAATCAGGAAGAATTAGATACCCTGAACAGACCAATAACAAGCAGTGAAACTGAAATGGTAATTTAAAAATTAACCAACAACAAAAAAAGTCCAGGACCAGATGTATTCACAGCAGAATTCTACCAGACATTCAAAAAAGAATTGGTACCAATTGCATTGACAGTACTCTACAAGATAAAGAAAAGGGGAACCCTCTCTAAATCATTCTATGAAGCCAGTATCACCCTAATACCCAAACCAGGAAAGCACATAACCAAAAAAGAAAACTACAGACCAATTTCCCTGATGAAAAGAGATGCTAAAATTCTTAACAGAACACTAACTGATTCCAATGACATATCAAAAAGATAATTCACCATGATCAAGAGGGTTTCATATCAGCAATATAAGGGTGATTTAACATAACTCAAGTCTATAAATGTGATACACCACATAAACAGAATTTAAAATAAAAATCACACAATCATCTCAATAGGTGCAGAGAAAGCATTTGACAAAATCCTGCATCAATTTATGATTAGAACCATCAGCAAAATTGGCATACAAGGGACACACCTCAATATAAAAAAAGCCATTTATGACAATCCCATAGCCAACATAATACTGAATGCAGAAAAGTTGAAAGCATTCCCTCTGAGAACTGGAACAAGACAAGGATGCCCACTCTCACCACTCTTCTTCAACATAGTACTGGAAGTCCTAGCCAGAGCAATCAGACAAGAAAGAAATAAAGGGCATCCAAATCCATAAAGAGGAAGTCAAACTGTCACTGTTTGCTAATGATATGATCATTTACCTAGAAAATCCTAAAGACTCCTCCAGAAAGTTCCTAGAACTGATAAAAAAAATTCAGCAAAATTTCTGGATACAAAATTAATGTACACAAATCAGTAGCTCTTCTACATCCCAACAGCAACCAAGTGGAGAATCAAATAAAGAACTCAACCGCTTTTTCAGTAGCTGCAAAAAATAAAATAAAATACTTAGAAATATACCTAACCAAGGAGGTGAAAGTCCTCTACAAGGAAAACTACAAAACACTACTAAAAGAAATCATAGATGACACAAACAAATGGAAACACATCTCAAGCTCATGGATGGGTAAAATCAATATTGTGAAAATGACCATACTGCCAAAAGCAATCTACAAATTCAATGCAATTCCCATCAAAATACCACCATCATTTTTCATAGAATTAGAAAAAACAATTCTAAAATTCATATGGAACCAAAAAAGAGACAGCATAGACAAAGCAACACTAAGCAAAAAACAAAACAAAACAAAACAAAACAAAAAACAACAAACAACAACAACAAAACAAATCCGGTGGCATGACATTACCTGATTTTAAACTATACTATAAGGCCATAGTCACCAAAACAGCATGGTACTGCTATAAAAATAGGAACATAGGCTAATAGAACAGAATAGAGAACCCAGAAAGAAACTCAAATACTTACAGCCAACTGATCTTTGATAAAGCAAACAAAAACATAAAGTAGGGAAAGAACACCCTATTCAATGCATGGTGCTTAGATAATTGGCTAGCCACATGTAGGACAATGAAATTGGATCCTCATCTCTCACCTTACATAAAAAATCAACTCAAAATGGATTAAGGTCTTAAATATAAGACCTGAAACTGCAAAAATTCAAGAAGGTAACATTGGAAAAACCCTTCTAGGCATTGGCTTCGGCAAGGATTCATGACCAAGAACCCAAAAGCAAATGCAATAAAAACGAAGATAAATTGCTGGAACTTAATTAAACTAAAGAGCTTTTGCATGCCAAGAGAAACAGTCAGCAGAGTAGACAGACAACACACAGAGTGGAAGAAAATCTTCACAATATATACATCTGACAAAGGACTAGTATCCAGAATCTACATCAACTAAAAAAAATTAACAAGAAAACAAACCATCACATAAAAGTAGGCTAAGGACATGAATAGATAATTCTCAAAAGAAGATATACAAATGGCCAACAAATATGAAAAAAAAATGCTCAACATCACTAATGATCAGGAAAATGCAAACCAAAACCACAAAGCAATGCCACCTTACTCCTGCAAGAATGGCCATAATCAAAAAAATAGTACATGTTGGTGTGGATGTGGTGAACAGGGAACACTTATACATTGCTGGTGAGAATGTAAACTAGTACAACCACTGTGGAAAACAGTGTGAAGATTCTGCAAAGAACTGAAAGTAGAACTACTGTTTGATCCAACAATTCCACTACTGGGTATCTACCCAGAGGGAAAGAAGTCATTATACGAAAAAGATACTTGCACACACATTTATAGCAGCTAATTTGCAATTGTAAAAACATGGAACCAACCCAAATGCCCATCAGTCAACGAGTGGGTAAAGAAACTGTGGTGTATATATATGTACATATGATGGAATACCACTCAGTCGTAAAAAGGAATGAATTGATGGCATTTGCAGTGACCTGGATGAGATTGAAGACTACTATTCTAATTGAAGTAACTCAGGAATGGAAAACCAAACATTGTATGTTCTCGCTCATAAATGAGAGCTAAGCTATGAGGATGCAAAGGCGTAAGAATGACACAATAGACTTTGGGGACTCAGAGGGAGAAGATGGGAAGGGGGTGAGAAATAAAAGACTGCAAATAGGGTGCAGTGCATACTAAAATAGGGTGTGGTGCATACTGCTCTGATGTGTGCTCTAAAATCTCACAAAGCATCACGAAAGAACTTACTCATGTAACCAAATACTACCTGTTCCTCAATAACCTATGGAAATAAAAAAATGTTAAAAAGAATAAGTGCACATATTTATTGAGTAATTACTAGGTAGCAGGCACTTAAAGTAGATATATCTTCTGGTGGATTGAATTGTGTCCCACCAGAGGCATGTTGAAGTCCTGAAGGTGACCTTATTTGGAAAATAGGATCTTTGTAGTCAAGTTAGTATGAGGTGGGTCATACTGAATTGGGGAGGCCCCTAACCCAGAGACTAGTATATTTATAAGAGAAAGGAGAAGGAGACCGAACACAGAGACACAAAATCATACAGAAAAAGGAGACAAGAATGTCCTGTGATGTCAGAGTCAGAGACTGGAGCTTCAGGCCCGGAAATGCCAGTGAGTGCCAGGAAGTATTTTTCTAGAATCTTCAGAGGGAGCCTGTCCTTGCTGACAACTTGATTTTGGACTTCTAGCCCCTGGATCTGTGAGAACATACATTTCTGTTCATTCAAGCCACCTAGTTATTACAGGAGCCTGAGGAAAGTAATATACTCCGATTTTACAATTGAGGACATTGTAACTCAAAGATATTAGGTAACTTGCTCCAGTTTATGCAGCTAGTCATTTGCAGAAGCAAAAGTCAAAGCAAAGCTGTCTGGCTCTGAAGCCCATCCTGCCATTTTCTATCTCTGACCTTGACTTGTCTCCTGAGTCAAGCCTATGACATCTAAATATCTACTTTATATCACTACCTGAATAATTAATAGGCACCTCAACCATGTCTAAATTAACATGTCAATAGTGAGCTCTTGATCTTTCCCTTCCCCTTTCACCCCCAGCCTCCCCATCCCATCCCATCCCATCCCAGTAACTTGCATCACCATCCAACAAATTTTTTAACTGAAAAACTAGAGTCACCCTTGATTAGCCCCATTCCCTAATCCCTTACATTAAATCATCAGGAAGTCTTGTTCACTTTACCTACAATAAACCTGAATCTAACCGTTTCTCACCCCTTCCACTGCAGCTATGCTGGTCAAATCAACATCATTTCTCAACAGTATCTCTTGCAGGAGGGTCCTGACTTCACTCTTTCCCCCTTATAATCTACTCCCTACCTTGCAGCCAGGGTGACCTTTTAAACATATAAAGTTGATCACATCACTTCCTGTTTAAAGTCCTCCAACAAATTTCCATTGCACTTAAATAAAAAAGTGACTCTTGTTATGTTAGAGTGGACATTTCTTTGGTCATCCAGAATTCTTTTTTTTTTTTTTTTGAGACGGAGTTTCGCTCTTGTTACCCAGGCTGGAGTGCAATGGTGCAATCTCAGCTCACTGCAACCTCCGCCTCCTGGGTTCAAGCAATTCTCCTGCTTCAGCCTTCCGAGTAGCTAGGACTACAGTCACGTGCCACCATGCCCAGCTAATTTTTGTATTTTTAGTAGAGACGGGGTTTCACCATGTTGACCAGGATGGTCTTGATCTCTTGACCTCGTGATCCACCCACCTCGGCCTCCCAAAGTGCTGGGATTATAGGCTTGAGCCACCGTGCCTGGCTGGTCATCCAGAATTCTAATCCACTTTCTACCCTTGGGAAATTCCCCACATTTGAGTTTTGGGTGGTAGACTTTGCTTTTCACTCAAGAATACTTTATATACTTACTTTCCCAGGCTTTCACATTCTGAAGGAATAGGCTCATGACCACTCAGCCAATCAGCTGCACTTGCTCATTGTGATGCTTAATTTCACGTCAACTTGACTGACCATGGGTGCCCAGATATTTGAGTAAACATTATCCTGGGTGTGTCTGCAAAGGTGTTTTGGAATGAGATTAACATTTGAATGTTGATCTTCTCACCACTCCATCCAGGTGCTGCATAGTGATGGCAGGGATGGTAGTACAGCACTGGCATTGCACATGTCCACCTACTGCCTGTGATCTGATCTCTTTTCCATATCTGTCCCTGGAAATCTTATGGGACACCTAAGCTCTTTTCAATAAATTACTTTTGTGATATAATCATCCAATCAGTCTCTGTCACTTTCAAAATGGACTTACACACATGGCTTAGAAGGCCTTGTATATCCTGGTCACTGCCTCCTTCCCCAGCTTCATCACATGCTTCCCTCCACTCAGTCCCTACTCTCCGTCCCTTGGGGCCTTTTTTCCTCTAAATTCTTCCTACCTCTCATCTTTGGCACTTGCCAAACTTCTGGCTGCTGGAATTCCCTTCCCCAGGTTTTTCTGTGCTTCTTACTATTATTGAAGACCCAGCTCAAAGGGCTTCCCTCCAGGGAGGACTTCATTATGTGATTTGAAGCAAATTATTTCCTCATAAAGATCCCTGTATTCATAACTGTCTTAATTTCTTTATAGCACTAGTAATCTAAAAGTAACTACAGCCCTAGTTATCTAAAAGTAACTCATTCATGTTTTGACTTGTTATGGCCTACCTGCCCCTCTTAGAAGTCATCCCAAGAGGGTTAGGACCTTGTCTGTCTTGTCAACGTTGCATCCTCTTAAACAGTTGATGTGCAGGAATCATTTGCAGAATGGGGAAAAAAAAAAAAATGAAAGCCCCTCTTGGGAGGTGCCCAGGCTAGACTTCTCAAAGGCCTTCTGCCCCCTTCTGCCCCAGCTCCAGGCTTACTTTTCATGCCTGAGCATTAATTTCTGAGTGTAGAAAACTCATGAATTTTTCCTTCTGAAGATCTAGGCTTTATCCTCCCAGGGTGTCAGCAGGGGTGGTTCTGTTCATATCGATGACTGCATTTAAATCCTGAAAACTATTAGAATGTTTGACAGTGAGAAGTTAGAAGACCAAAAGCCACGATCACTCCAAACTACGCATGTCATAAAGAGAGCCCTGGCTGTGCTGGAACAAAGGGGCACACACTGGTACCATTCTCTGAGAAACAATAACAGAAATGATTTACCTCTCTGTTCTGGTCTGTCCTAAGCCTATTACTATGCTTCTTGCCTGATGCAAGGAGAGAGAGAAGAGGGTCTGGTTTTTCAGGCTTTGGAGAAGTATTTGTAGAGCCAGCTTGGTTGAGTGGACAGAGGGAGGAAGAACAGGGATACAGGGAAATTAAAAAGGGAAGGAAACAGAGGATGCAAAGAGCAGATCTCAGGAGGCTGAAAAGAGATAGAGGGAAGGAGAGGAAGGAGCAGAGAGTAGAAGAAAGACGGAGGAGGGAAAAGGGAATTGGAGTCGGGAAAAGGGAATTGGGGTCAAAAAAAGGAGAAGGGAAAAAAGGAGAACAAAACGTTACAAAAAAAAAATACAAGGGCTACAGAAAGAAGACAGCATGCGGCCAGAGACAGAGAAGGAAGGACAGTACGGAGAACTGGGGCTCCCGCGTTGGCCCCCCACCCCACCCCTTTTCTTTAATTCCACTCAGAGCAAGTTTCCTCTCTGAGTTATTGAAAAATTCTGATTTTAATCTGGATCCCATGCACCATCTATCCTTCTTTTGTCTACCCTGCAAACTCCAGTTCAATGCCCGCAGTAAGCTGCAAGTCTATGCAGTGCGTTTACCGCATGACAAACATTAGTTTAGCGCCTTACCTGCATGAACTCTTAATTCTTACCACAATGATGTCAGTATAATTAACCCCATTTTTTTCAGATAGGAAAACTGAAATATCTTGCTCAGTGTTACACAGCTGATACAGTGATGAAGCTGGGACCCAATTCCAAGCAGTCTAGCTTCAAAGTCTGTCCCCTTAAACATCTGATTCCCCAGGCAAAACTAATTGTCTCTTTCTCTATGCTTTTAAGGCATTGTGTATAACTACCCCAATCCCATTGTAGTAAATTATATATTTATAATCTCTGTCTCCCAGGAGCCCATATACTTCTTAAGGATGCTGTCTATGCCTCATTTATCTTCTCATTTGATAAATATTTCTTGAGTAGCTACTATACGACAGGCACCATAAAGTCTCTTCTGACTCTACAGGCAAAACTAATTGTGCCCTTCTCTAGGCTTTTAAGGCATTGTACATACCTACCCCGATCCCATTGCAATAAATTATATATTTATGATCTCTGTCTCCCAGGAGCCCATATACTTCTTAAGGACGCTGTCTATGCCTCATTTATCAATGTATGTCTGCACCTACGCTTGTGCCTCACACAGAGCAGGTATGCAGTTCAAGTTCGTTGGCTGGAAGACTGCGGGAGTTAAATAATTGTTATCTGCTGTGATTTGGAACTAGTGGCTTAGATTCTAGAACTGTGGGCTTCACTTGACTGGTATGGAAAATGGCAGAGCAGCAGTGAAGGAAGCCAAAAGAGAAGTGTAAGACTGCCTGTCTGCGTCCTGATTCATTTACCGCAAACGTGCACTCCAAGGCAAGATTAGGGAAAAAAAGTTTAAAAAAGAAAACAAGGGTGAGGGATCAGCAAAGCCAGGGTAGGAGGGATTGCACTTCTATTCCCAAGGAGCTGTGCACATCCCAGGAGGGTTAGTCCTGTTACAGCATTTTTGGGTTCCGAGCCCATGGCTGGGGCTGCAGCCATCATTTGCTGGCATCTAATAGAGAATCTTGACAGCACGCACCACCTGTTCTCAGAAGATTCACCTCCATTCACAGAAGCATAGACCCTAAAGATCAATCTGTCTAGTGGTTTTCAAAACCTTTTCTTGCTTTGAGTGCAGAACTCTTTCTTCGAACCCAACCTATAAACCAGATAAATGTCAGATAGCTCTAGTTAAAACAAGGGTAGAGATCTTCCACCCCCATCCTCGTGCCCACTGAATATGTTGAAAACCATTGCTATATCACAGCCATCTTATTTCAAAGATGACAAATCCAGTCCCCACAAACCTTAAATGACCTGTGCAAAGCCCCCCAGCTGCTTGGCAGCATATTGATGGGATTAGACAGACCTGAAGAAGCTTTTCCTTCATTTTGCTCCTCTGCTTTCTTTCTTTCTAATCTTCTAGAAATAACAATTAAAATAATGTGTATACTTTCAAATCTGTACAATTTCCCAATGTTAGGGCATTCTCTGGAGCCTGCAGACAAAATGCTGCTACTTGTTAGGGCCAGCCTCGTACTAGATTAGACAAACAGCAAAGCCCTGAGTTATGTTCTATGCATTTATATAACACTTGACACGTCTGAGAACCCTTTTTCAGACGTGGAAGTATAATTTGTTGAGAGATTAATTTGGGTGGCAGGCAGAAGTTGCCAGAAGACAACACCCGTTCCTCTTTGTAGCCTTCATTTTTTAAAACCTGGGCTTGTAGAATGCATTACACTAGGTTTTCTCAGAGGGTTAAAGAGTCAAGTGGGGACTTGAGCAGGAGCGCAATGGGTATTTGGGGAAGTTTCTTGAGAATTGCAAGGAAATAGGAGTTTTGCGATGCAGCAAGTAAGTGGGGCTCATGCATCGTGACACCACAATCCTCCAATAGGAATACTCTCAAAAGCAAAGGAGAGCCAGGTCCCAGGTTTATTGAGTAACTATCATATAACGGGTACCATAAAGTCTCTTCTGATTCCCCAGGCAAAACTAATTGTCCCCTTCTGTATGCGTTTAAGGCATTGTATATAACTACCCTGATCCCATTGTAATAAATTATGTATTTATAATCTCTGTCTCCCAGAAGCCCATATACTTCTTAAGGATGCTGTCTATGCCTCATTTATCAATGTATTTCTGGCACCAAAGACCTAGCTCCCCAGTTGGTACAGGAGCAACAGAAATGCTTTTTTTCAAGGGACCATGCATGACTTTCAAACAAGCATCTCACGTTGACCACTACAGACCAAATGCAAGGAACCGTCTCTCCTCTCTTACTGTGTAAGTTCCAGTATCTTCCCACACATCTCTAGGGAAGAAAGGAAGCCCTGTAATGACTTAGATTAAATCTCTTTCCAGCTTGGTAGGATGGGAGGTGTAGAGCAGATAAAATGTGATTTAGAAACATAAACATGACTTGTCTTTTAAAGGCAAAAATAAGGAGATCCTTATCCCTACAATATAAGGTGAGGTAATTGGGGCAGGTGTTACTGTTATTCTCACTGTATTAGGAGAAAACTGGGTCTCGGCATTGTTTCATGTCCCATGGCTAGTAGAATCAATGCTCAGCTCTAGTTTATTAATTTCCAGTCTCCTCTTTCCTCCAAGTGTTACTCTCAATATTTGTGTGAGGGAAAAAATAGGTATGTTGGATATGATATAATGAGAGAATATACTACTTTTATTTTTCAAAAGGTGAAGGAATTGGGAACATTTTTCTAATTATATCCCTGCCCACCCTACCTTGGACCGGAAAGGATTTATGGTGACCCACAAAAATACTTATAGTTGGATTGGCTCTTAGCATTCATTGCAGCCTTCCAGTTAGATTGCAGTGCTGCAGAGTACTTGATGGGAAAGTATTTCCTGGACTCCTTTGAAGCTAAGGTTCTTGCTGTGAATTGGATTCCACCTGTCAGCAGTACTTATTTGAGGTCTAGCGGGAGGAAGTGAGGTGGAGACCATGTTTTCCCTCCTTCTTGAGCTGCTGCTGTTGGGAAACATGGGCAGGGGGAAGGGTGTTTTTCTGTATCACATTGCCCAGCTCCTAGTTTTATGGATATGAGAAGGCAGAGGCAGCAGCCTTAGCTACAGCAGTTTCCTCGCCTTTGGGATACAGCTATGAGGTGAGATTTTTGAGATCAAAGATTCCAGTGGTGGCCTCCCGATTTCCATCTCCTGGCTGTGCCAGAGGCAGCAGCAGCCCCTGCGGTCAGTTTGGCCGTGTTTTTCAGGGAGATGTTCTTGGAGAACCAGCCTACAGCCCACCATTCCAGCCCCTGAATCTATGCTATTAAGCACCTGATTCTACCCTTAATCAATCTCTTTCTGCTTGAGATAGAAAGGTCGAAGGTTTTGTATCTGTATCTTGATTGATACTTAAAGTTACATAAAATAACATAAATCTTTAAAAAATGAAAGCGGGGGAATGAAATAAGGGAGGAAACAAGGAGCCAGGCACAAGATTGGTACAAAATGCCTATCATCAAATGGTCTCCAGTTGCAAGGGGTAAAGCACTCATTTGGCTCTAAGCTTTCTAGGAATAACTACAAAGAGAAAAAACCATTATTTGATTCACAAAATCCATTAAGCCAAAACATTTTGTTTCAATGAAAAGGACCAGAAAGAGATTTCTTACATGAGTCTTAAAAGTGCTCTTAGTGAAAATAATATAATAGAAATGATCTAGGTTCAGTGACTCACTGGTTGATTAAAAACAAAAACAAAAGCCCCCCCCAAAAAAACACTCAGTAATACTTTAAACCTTTTATTTAAACTAATCCTATGAACATACATTCATCCCCCAATCTTTCAATGCCCTTTCTTTGATTAAAAGTCCTCTGATGTGAATTATGGTACTGTTTTTCTTATATATCACATCCACAATATATCATCTATGATTTTGAATTTCAGTTTATTTAAATTGGAGTTTATTTAAATTAAATTAGAATTGGAGTTTATTTAAATTAAATTAGAAAAATTATGAAGCATTTTGAGTATATGTTTCTTCTAGGCTTTTAAATAGTGTTTTCCTCATTAAAATTTTTTTGTTTGTGTATATGCATAGGGTACCAGTGCAATTTGCTACACCGATATGTGGCATTGCAGTGAAGTCAGGATCTTCAGTGCATTCATCACTGGAGCAATGTGTACTGTACCCATAAAAACAAGCTCCCATTATCCACCCCGTCACACCCCCAACCCCTCCAAGTCTTTATTGTCTGTCATTTCACACTCTGCTTCCATGTGTACACATTATTTAGCTCCCACTTATAGGTGAGAACATGTGGTATTTTTCTTTCTGTGTCTGTAATTTCACTTAAGATAATGGCCTCCAGTTCCATTCATGTTGCTGCAAAACACGTGATTTCTTTTTTATGGCGGAATAGTATTCCATTGTGTATATTTACCACATTTTCTTTTTTCAATCTTCTATTGATGGACATTTAGATTGATTGCTTATCTTTGCTATTGCGGATTGTGATGCAGTAAACATATGAGTACAGGTGTCTTTTGATGTAATCTCTTTTTCTTTTTCTTCCTTTGAAAAGGGTCTCACTCTGTTGCCAAGGCTGAGGTGCAGTGGCACGATCTCGGTTCACTTCAACCTCTGTCTCCTGGGCTCAAGTGATCCTCCCACCTCTTCCTCCCAAGTAGGTGGACCCACAGGTGAGAGCCACCATGTGGTTAATTTGCGTATTTTTTTGTAGAGACAAGGTCTCACCATGTTGTCCAAGCTGGTTTTGAACTTCTAAACGCAAGCAATTCACATGCCTCAGCCTCCCAAAGTGTCAGGATTACAGGCATTAGCCACCACGCCTGGCCTGATTTGTTTTTCTTTGATTAGATACCCAGTAGTGTGATTGCTGGATAGAATGAAAGTTCTATTTTTAGTTCTTCGAGAAATCTTCACACTGTTTTCCTTAGAGATTATACTAATTTACATTTCCACCAACAGTGTATGAGTTCCCTTTTCTCACATTCTCACCAACATCTGTTATTTTTTGTCATTTTAATAATAGTCATTCTGGTTAGTATAAGATGATGTCTCATTGTGGTTTTAATTTGCATTTCTCTGATGACCAGTGATATTGAACATTTTTTCATATTCTTGTCCATTTATTTTCTTTTGAAAAATGTCTATTCATGTGCTTTGCCCATTTGTGAAGGGATTATTTGTTGTTGTTGTTGAGTTGTTTGAGTTCCTTTTAAATTCTGTATATTAGAGAATTATATGACTCCCTTAAATTCTTATGGCTGATAGATGGCAGAGGTGGAATGAAAACTCAAGTCTTCTGGACTCCAGATAATAAACATTAATCATAATAATGTTCTTTTTTTTTTTTTTTTTTTTTTACAATTTCTTTAATCTGGGGTGGAAGCTGATGGATTAAACCTAAAGTATAATTTGGCAAAAGCCTTTCTGGGGTTATGGTACAATATAACCCAAGCCATACACACAGCTTTCTTAAGTTCATGAATAGAACTTGAATTTCAAAAGAGAGGGCAGATGAACTGATTATTCTTCAGACAATTGTGCATAAGTATTGTTTCTATCAACCAGGCTTTTGATGGATTCTGAATGTCAGGGAGTTGGAGCTTATACTGCCTGACAAGTACCTGGAGTGCAGCTATTTTCATTGTGGTTAAGAGCAGTCTAATGCTTTACCAATCAGCCCAAACTGGAGTAAGGATTGATTGACATTCTTGGGAGGAGGGGTGTTGCATTCATTGGAGAGCAAGTTCAAAAGGAAAGTGATAACCTATTGTTATCTGAAGGGTGAATGTCTAATGCAACCCTGGTGTGGTTTGGCTCTATTTTAATCATAAGGCAGCCAATCTGTAGAAATATGTGTGTGATGGGAAAATAACTCCTTTTCTTCCAATTTCCTTTAGACATCTACAAAAAGCTAATAATCTTTAAAAATACATTCAATAAAAATCAGTCCAGGCACACTAATATTCCTTCTATTTTCTTAGTTCATTTTTATTTACCAAAGCATATTATATTTTCAGATTTAATTAACCTTTAATGAGCATGTGCACCTCAACTGATGCTACACTAGGCCCTCTCATATAAATTACCTTTATTTGCTAAACTGACCAAAATAGAATATCACATCCTTCCCCCTGACTTAGCTTTTAGTCCAAACAATCAAATGTATGCCATCCTCTATATCTGACAGAAGTGGACCAAAAATGATAAGATCTTAGACTACCAATAGCCAATGTGACAAGTTCTTACCTGAAGAACTTGCGGTAGAGCCATACTGTGGAAAATTGTAAATTTAATCTCTACATGGTGATATGGAGTGATAATAATACACTGTAAGTTAAAAATGTTAGTTGCATATATATATATATATATATATATATATATATATATATATTTGATGTAAAAGGAAAGAAAGAAGCTGAGGCAAAATTAATATAAGCAGAGAGTTTATTTGCACCGAGGTTGAGGATTGCAACTAGGAAGCATAGATTCAAGTTTCCATGAATGTATACTTCAATTAGTGGTAGTTACAAATGGATTTTTAAAGGCAAAAAAAAAAAAAAAAAAAGAAGGACAGGAAGTGAGCTGATAGGATGTTAGTTGTTTGTCAGGATTTCTCACTGGTTAACAGAAATAACATTGTTAAACTATAGTGTTGGTTATAGTGTTTGTTATGGCATTGTTAGATTAATTTACAGGCAATAGCAAGCAGGTTCAATGGCTGAATGCATAGCTCACAAAGCAGGGAAGTAGGATGTGATTGTTTTCTCTTTTTAATGCCTTTTTCAGCCTAAAAGTTAGAAAGGGCTCAAATTCCTCAGACAAAAATTCTTTGCTTTCCTTAACAGAAAAATCCCATTTCTTTAAATAACAGATGTAAATATATGCACAAGAATAGAAAGGAATGAAAGTTATTATATTAAAATTAACATTGATTACCTAAAGGAAAATAAAAGCTGAGCAGATCTTTTGAAAATAATAGTATATTACATAAAAATTAAATAGAAATTTGAAAACAAGACCCTTAGTGCTGGAGAAATCTTGGAAACTTGTAGATAGGGAAGGTGTGCTTCCTTCCACGTCTTCCTGTTTGAGTCAGTAGAAGAGTCTGCGTTTAAGAGGCTGGGGAATGCCCCCAAAGTGCCCCAGGGACTGGGAGTCTTCCAGTAAGAGGAGACCTCAGTCACAGTCAACCCCATCATGGCAGGGTGGGATTTTAAGCTGCTGAACTCCAGGGGACTTTCACTGGTTTCCCAAATGTGGTCTGTGAAGGACTAGAGAGTCTGAGGGGTAGCTGTGGGAAAGGAGGAAGAGCTGGGCAAGTGGACTTCAGGGATCCCTATCGCTACTGTCTATTTTGCTTATTGAGACTTTCCACTTAATTTGGGGTTCAGCAGCAACGACAGTGGAAATGTTCTGCTTCCACTGAGGGGGAATTTGGGTTAAATAAAATTTGCTTAAACTCCTTGAGTCTTAGCTTCCTTATTTTTGCAATACAGATAATTCCCTATCTCCTGGGGCTGTTGTGAGGACAGGATGAAATAATGCAAGTGTTTAATGCTTAATAAATGGTTGCTTAAGAAAGGAGGTCAGGTAAGTGGTAAACAGTAGCACAACTAAGGCAACAGGATGGGCTTGGGACTCCTTACAACCTAGGTCCCCAACAGAGACTGGTACTGGTCCATGGCCTGTTAGGAACCAGGCTGCATAGCAGGAGGTAAGCTCCTGGCAAGGGCAAGAGAGCATTACTGCCTGAGCTCAGCTTCCTGTCAGATCAGTAGTGGCTTTAGATTCTCAAAGAAGCATGAACTCTATTGTGTATGGCACATGCGAGGGATCTAGGTTGCCCACTTCCTATGAGAATCTAAAACCTGATGATCTGAGGTGGAACAGTTTCATCCCAAAACCATTCTCCCCACTCTTGTCATGAAAAAATTGTCTTCCACAAAATCAACCCCTGGTGCCAAAAAGCTTGGGGACTGCTGCCTTACACTGTATCATTGTCTTCAACTTTCCCTGTCACCCTTAGATATCGTGCATTTCAGATACTGGGTTCAATTGTCACCAACATGTGCTCTGGGAGCCTATTTATCCTTGGGGCTTCCCCTTTGTCTGTCTGAAAAGCCATCTCACTTTGCAAGGTCAGGAATCTAAATCCTTGTCAGCCTAGGAGAAAAGAAGGGCATTCGAGTCCCATGAAATTCATGTGTTGGACGTATCAGCGTGGAGAGGATGCCCCCTCTTGCATCCTGGGCCAGAGAAAAATGTGAGGCCTGTGTGGAACCAGGCTGACCTCGGTAGTCTGTCTTGATTAGAATGGGAAAGTAAGTACACAGAGGTAGTTTGACATAGTGGTTCAGAACCCAAACTCTAAAGCCAGGCTCCTTGGATTCCAGTCCTGCCTTGGCCACTCACTAGCTACGTAACCATGGGCAGGCTGTTTGACCTCTCTGTGCCTTATTTTCCTCATCTATAAAATAATAACTATTACATATGGTTGTTGAGAGGATGAGACTAGTTCATGTAAGTAAAGCACTGACTATATGAGCTATATATGGGTGCTATGCAAGAGTTAGCACACAAAACACAATTCCCCATGCCTATGTCCAAGCAGATATAACTCATCAACCACAGCATTGCTTCTCACTGAACCTGTTGGAAGCCTCTGTATCCTTCTCAACAAAGTCACTGTATGTTGTTGCTAATGAACCAGATCACCCAATAGACACTATTGTCACATTATGCTTCATGTCAACTGGAGTATCTGAATGCAGCAGTAGAGAAATTCCGTTCACACATACCCGCTTTCTATACCAAACACTCCATAGGAGTAAAATGCACCCTGATTAGAAGCAAATTACACCATATAAGGTGGTTTGGCACTCAGGCCAGGCGGCCTGTTGTGTGGATACCTACTCATATCCTGAGACAAGCAGCCATGAAGAAAGTCCTTTTGCCTGTCCTCATTCTTCACTTGCTAGAGAACAAGAGCAGCTGCTAAGCCACAGGCCACAAAGAAAAAGGTCAGTCTCATAAAATACACCACAGTCCTGCTGATGTGCTTGCAAAAGCATGCACACTTCAAAGCCAGCCACAAATGGAGACACACATGTGAGCGACTCGAGAACATTTATTTCAACTAGGAGCGTTTACCCTGAGGACTCAGCTCTTGTGAAGCTGAACCCTTCATAGACGAACCCACATCATAGAAGCTGCTTTTAACCAATGAAGATGGAATTGACAGTGGAGGAGATGTATGGGTAACAGCTTGTTAATTTACAACCAACAATAACAACTGCTGGATAGAGAGAAAGGTGGTATTTTCACCCACAATCTCATTGATCTGAAATTCTTGACTGGCTCTTTCTAGTGCTCCTCTCCACACTTCAGATCCCACACCCCTCTCTAAATCCAGCATTTTGTTTTTCTCACAATGCTTAAATGAACAAGACTATTCTTTGAAACAGAGTGGGATAAATGTCCTTGAAGGATATGGGGAAGTTCACATGGCACATCAGGAAGTGGGCAGATCACAAACCTGTGACATCAACAGATAATTCCGGTGCCTGTATTAGCATCAACTTTAACCACATTCTCACCAACATTTTAGAGGAATTAGTAATAAGTAGCAAAGTGGCTGATTTGATTTCCTTACTTTCTCTTGTATTTTTAATTTTTTATAGAGACAGGGTCTTGCTGGGTTGCACAGGCTCGTCTTAAACTCCTGGGCAGAAGCAATCCTCCCCCTTGGCCTTCCAAAGTGTTGGGATTATAGGCGTGAACCACCACGCTCTGCCTTCTCTTGTAATTTTAAAAGTGAAATGAAATGGCTGAAAGATCATCCAACACTGAGAAAAAGACAAGAAAGGGCTTGCTCCTCTTGGTGAAGTTGCTGCTTAAAATCCTGTGATTCAGGGGTCAAACAAACTAGAGCTTACCTCTCAATGCCATTGCTCATAGCCATGAAGTTTAGGGCAAGAGAGCAAGCCTCTCAGAGGCCAAGTTTTCTCGCATTTAAATGGAGATCAATAATACTTACCTTCCAGGATTGTTGTGAGGCTTAAATAAGATATTACATGTAACATACCCAATAAAGATCCAGGGACATCATAGGCATTAAATAAATGGTAGCTCTCATTATCATCAGTATCATCACCACTGATAATTCTCTAACCAAGGTAACCTGTTGATTATTACTGCTATTTATATGACCAAAAACATCTAGAAAGAGCCCAGAGACGATACATGACTCAATGAGTGAGTAATATAAGAGAAAGTCAAATATGTGGTATCATCTCACAGGGCAAAAATAACTGAAAATTAATTCATTAAAATTACTTGAATACCTTTTAACTGCAAACAAGCATAAGGGAAATTTTGGGGAATAACAGCAATGTTCTAAAACTGGAATGTGGAATAGTTGCACAATTCTGTAAGTTTAACACAATTATTGGATTATGTACTTACAATGGCCAGTGGAATCTATGGTATGTTAATTATGCCTCAGCAAAGGTACTAAAACGGTTCTCCATGGACGGGAGCTTAAGGGGGATTTAGATAACAGGAAGAAGAGATATTATTTTGCATGTAGCATAGAAAGACAAAAGAAAAAAAGGAAAATATGAAAGACAGACTAAGAGGCATGAGGGCTACATGAGAATTTAAGATGCATTAAATTGGAGTCCCAGAAGGAGAAGGGACATAAGATGGAGAAGAACAATTTTTAAAAGACTGAACAATTTTAAAAAGACTAATGAAAGACACCAATCTATAAATTCAAGAAGTCCAAAGAATTCCAAGTAAGTAAAGAGAAATTCAAGTTTAGACATATCATAGTCTAAACTATGTCTGTATGTCATAGACATAGTGAAACTGTAAAGACCAAAGACAAAGAGAAAATGTTAGAGGCAATAATGAAAACAAAAAGATAATATCTTCAGGAGAATTACAGTCTGAACAGACTTCTCAATAGCAAAAAAGGGAAACTCGAAGAGGGTAGAAACAAATGTGCTAAAATAAATGTGCTGATAAATACGACTGCCATTCTTGAGTTCTTTATCTAGTGGAAATTTTTTTTTTTAAGAATGAAGGTGAAATCACAATTGAGACATCAGAAAGTAAGGAGTTTGCCACCTGCAGATCTTCAATAAAATAAAGTTCCTCTTCTACATTTCAGTATCTCTGAAACTGCATTTCTTCCATGTGCGGGACCTAAAATATCCAATGATTAAGTGCCATCCTTAACTTCAAGAGACTAAAAATCTAGACAAGGGTTACCAGATTTAGTAAACAAAATACTGGCCATCAAGTTGACTTTGAAATTCAAATGAACGGTCATTTTTTAGGATTTATATGTTCTAAATACTTACGGGTACATACTTATATTACATGTTGAAATTCAAATTTAACTGGGTGTCCTCTATTTTGTCTGGCAATTCTAGTTGATATACATGGAGAGATGTCAGAGCCAGAGACAGAGTTGGAAATTGTAGGTTGGTGGGTGACAGCTACGTCTCAGGGATTAGATGAGATTGACCAGAGATTGGAGAATATATCAGCTGAAATAAGACAATAAAGGACCAAACACTGGAACTCCAGCTTTTAAAAAGGTACTGAAGGAAGACAAAGAGGAGCACCAGGGAATGCAGGCAAGAAGGAAAGTTTCAAAGAGGAGTCGTTCAATGCATAAAGTTTCATTTATTCAACAATTGAGTGGTTGCTACAGACCAGGCTCTGTTCTAAACCCTGCTCTAGGTAATGGAATGATTAAACAGAGTGCTCTGAAATCGGAACTTTGGAGATCATTCAAGAGTTTTTAGAGAGTGCATTTCAGTACTCTAGGGAAGACCGGGTCACCTGCAATCAAAAGGGTTTTGAGATTTTTCTGTTCTGGGTTAAATTGTGTCTCTCCCCAATTCTATGTTGAAGTCATATCCATAACTCCCAGCACTTGAGAATATGGCCTTATTGGAAATAAGATCTTGGGAGATGTAATTAGTTAAGTAAGTTGTACTGGAGTAGGTTGAATCCCTAATCCAATATGATTAGTGTCTTCATCAAAAGGGGGAATTTGGACAGACACACACACAAGGAGAGCACCAGGTGAAGCTGAAGTTGAAGACACAGATATACAAAGAATGCCAAAGACTGCCAGCAAACCACCAGAAGCTAGGAGAGGCGTGGGGCAGATTCTCACAAGCGCTCAGAAAGAACCACCCCTGCCAACACCCTGATCTCAGACTTCCAGCTTCCAGAACTGTGAGACAATCAGTTTCCATAAGGAAGCCAGCCAGTTTCAAACGTTTTGTTATGGCAGCCCTAGCAAACCAATACACTTTTCTTCTTAAAGGTTCACTCAAAGGCTGCCCAGCTGGTGCTTCCTGAAGCCTTGCTCCTCCCGAGACCTCTCCTATGGGGAATTTCTCATGCAGATGCTGATACTGCTGACCTTGTCCAAGATCAAATGTGGGGTGACACAGTCTTCCTGTGTTCAGCTTCTGCACCTCAATCCCAGAAACTGCTTGTCAACTTCAGCTCCTCTTCCTACTTCTGAATCAGGAAGAGCACTCCTGCCACTTTCTCTTCCTCTCTACCCTTCCCCATCTATCAAGGCCTTTCTTCTCTTCTTGGTCCCACAAAACCTCTGTACAGCCCTCAGTAAGGCTGTCCAGAGGAACGTTTCTAGTTCCCCTTTCCCTTCTCTCCAAAGTGCCACCCCATCGTGTGAAATTAAGCTAACTTCACTAGCTTCTGTTTTCTTCTATTTCCTCTCTTTTCTTGGACCCATTTCCTCCCAAATGGCTCTCTCTCACTCCAAACCCTGATGGAATGTTTATTTATTAAAAAAGAACCACTCTTGACACACTGTGCTAGCAGCTTCAGGGGTGCCTGAGATGAACAACATCTGTACCTCAGGAAGATGGAAACTTGGTCATCATTTACAGGGGACAGGTAAGTCTCTCTGCAGGCTAACACCGATTGATTTATATCAGCTTGTTGGAGATGACTGTGACTTCTAAGGCACCTGGGCTCAGTTGGAGGGTGTGGTGGCAGATGAGTTATGTCTCCATGGCCAGCATGGGAAGACCAGGTGTTTGCCATCACTGAGGTACAAATCTGGATTCCAATTCTGGCTTCACGTACTGCTCCATGAACTTGGGCAAAGTGTAACTCTTGCAGCCTCTTGGGCAATTTAACCTCTGAGTCTCTGGATGATATTTAAACTGAGACCGGAAACCCTGGTACACATGGGTATTTTATGTTAACCAATTCTAAGTCTCGATATAGTGGGGGTGGGGACAAGACAAGAGCCAAAACAATTGTAAAATCGATTGTAAGAGCCATAGAAGGAAGGAGTGTTGTGGGAGTTCAGCGACAACTTCCCACTGAGATGATTTTGCTGGTCCTGAAAGATGGGGTCTTGCTGGAGAGAAGAGACCATATGCAGTCTGAGAATGGAAGCAGAGAAGAGCCTGGGGCATACTCATGGGCCTTCGATAAGGCAAGAGAAGTAGGAAGGCAGGCTGGAGCAAGACTAGACAGCCTAGAATTCCAGGCCAAACACTGGGATTAAAGAAAAAACAAACCCAGAAATCTTTATAGCAATGTCAAGTTTTGCAGCATATTTGTACAATACTGTTTGCACCTAAGAGAAAGACAATTAGAATCAAGTTTTTGACTGTATAATTTTATATGGGTTGTGTCAGTATAGGGCACCACCCTCCCTGCTTAATAAGGCGAACTGGCCATGGCAAAACTTATCAGGCACATGAAGAAGCTGGTCTCAACAGCTTCACATTACTCCATCAAGGTAGTCACTACTACCACAAGCTGAGATTTCAAGAGCTAATCTGCCTAATATCACGCAGCGGTAAGTGGCAGAGACAGGGTGGCACTGGGATTTGAACCAAGTTTGAGCCTGGGCACCAAGACCTGGTATTACTTTCCTATGAAAAGTCAGGCTGGTGAGGAAAATTAGCCAGACTCCTAACACAGGGGCCTGTCAACTGCTTCTAACCCAAGATTTCTCACACATGACAGCAAAAACATTTGGAAAGAAAAGACTTCTTTGTTTTGTGGTCAATTAGCATTCAATCCTGTCTGTAATAAAATAATGGCAATCGCCTGACTGAAATGTGGGTCTGTTTTTCACTGATTATTGACGCGTTCCTGGCCACACAATTCCCTCTTGATTTTAAAAGGATTCCTTTTCATTACAGGTCACTTTTCACCCCTTCCCTTTCCTTTCAGGAGACATTTCTGCAGGTGTAGATGTCACATCAATAAAGGCAGTCATGACTGAGGGTGTGTGGGTGCCTAATTCATTCTTAATAGGATTATGTCATTCGGGTGCTTCCTTTGTTTTAAGCTGGAAGAACTCTCAGCCTCTGGGTTCCAGTGGTCTGGACGGTACCACCTGGGCATGCAGGATGCTTCACCCACATGACAGTACCCAACTAATACATATCAAGCACCTCCCTTCAAGCAGAAGTGGAACGTAACTCTGTTCCAGAAGCAAGTAATAAAGACTTCGGGTGGAGCAAGGATATCTCATTTTGAAATAACCTCTCTTCAAAACCCAAGCCAACAAGAATACAAGTCACTTTCTTGGGATTCCTGATGTCAACCTGTTCTATTATTTTACTGTTCATGTTTTAGACAGTCTCTTTTTGAAGGAAACATGGCAGTCAGATTAGATTAAGCCACATGAAATTGCTATTTTTTTCTGCCAAAAATGGCAGCAAATTCACACGAATATCAAAAATTAGGTTGATGTTAATGAATCAACCTAATAATAATCATAGTTATGTGCAAAATGTTTAGAATGTTCTATTTTTCAATTTAAATAGAGATCTCAGGTTGTAAGACTAAAATGAGAAAATATCGCACATATGAAAATTCTTAATCAGTATCTGTTGAATCAGTTATATAAATCCTAGTGTGATCTGATAGTCCTACACATATTTTGTGAAAACTGAGTAAAAACTTTGTCAGGACGAATGCACTTTAATACTTAAAAGTTTAATCTCACAAATCGCAACAATCGAATGACTCCACTCGTTTTATATATTTACATTTTATTAGAATTCTTCAGAACTGTCAACAGTTGGACAACATACAGGAATAAAACACGTGGAACACCAACATCCTTTAAACTTACACCGCTTACATATTTACACATAAAGTTACTGTATATATAAAAAATATTTTCAAGGACTCATGGGCTTGGGAATATTCAAAAGACATTATTGCTACATTTCAATATTTACAAAAAAGCCACAAAATAATTTCAAACATTAAGCCACTGCAAAGAAACATCTGATGTAAGAAAAAATTATAAAAATATAAACTTTCAAGAATATCCAAGACTAAACTCTCAATGAAGCGCCCCTGTAGTACCTAGACGTCTATAACTAACACCCACTTTTCTTACTATAATTGAAGTCAATAGAAACACAAAGGAATTTTTCAGACAAAGTATGGCAAACAACAATCTCTTGGGTGACAACATAACCCCAAAATCTGTTAACTTTGGAAAGGTGCGAGAGTGTAGAACTCCAGTGCAAATGGTCACTTCCAGATAATGGCCACAGTTCTCTAAATGTAATCTAAGGAACGTAGAAGGGGGAAACCGTAAAGGCAACCTTTGAAGACGACAAACAGACTTTGCCATGTACACATTTACCTTTTATATTGGGCAGTGAGGAAGGAGAGTTTTTTTTTTTTTTTTTTTTAAAAAGGTCAACTGTAAGAATAATATCCAGGCTACAGTCAAAGGGTAAAATTTAAATGTTTCAGTGAGACAGTAGCATCATGGAAGGTTTAAGGAACAGATACAGTAGGATGAGTCTAAATAACAGAGTGCCTTACGTGCAGGTGGACTGCAAATACATAGGGACTGATGCCTTCCACTTCCTCTGCACTGCTATGGAAGCTTCTGGTAAGCTACTCTAGATAGCTATGCGAAAAGAAACGAGCAGTACTAATGATGAAAGCCAAGTTACTTTTTGGATACTAAAGGACCCTCTTGGACTCAGGGCAAGAATAGCCCTCCAAATATTTGTCTACACGCATACAAACGTACAAACACATACATACTTATATAGATACTGGCCTGGCGTCCAGGACATGCCTGTGAAGGAGGCTGAATCTAAACTTTATTTCCTGCTACATAAGAATCCAAACTAAAACGGCAGTGTTTTCTCACTCCTGTGGGAGCCATGCAGTGAATCAGTAACTCTGTCAAACAGCATTAATTCCATTGAGTACAATGCCATTCTGAAGCTGATCGTCTTGTTCTGCAGAATCTATAGAGTTAAGTTCATCAGCTAAAAGAGGAGATTTTGTTCAGACTGTGCTTGGTGGTTATACTGTTTCCTTAAAAAAATGGTATTAACTGTTTCCTTCAAATTTATATGGCTCTGAATCTACTTCTATACAGAGTGGACATAATGGCAGGGTTGTATACAGAAACGAAACCTTATGGTGTTTTCCCCTCAAATGTATGAACACGGACAATTTACAGATGAGTATATACAAGTGCTGGCTGGGGAGGCCTTCTCTCCAATTCAACACTCTAATAGCAACCTCTATTTAAAAACCAGGTCAGTACAAAAGCTTAGTGCAGTGGCCCATGGAAGAGCATCTTTTATTCACACTTGGGGATCATTTTTATCATGGCCTATGTCTCATTCCCAGCATGAAATATTAGATGTTCATACTCTGTCCTTTGTTCTAATAATGTTCTGTTTTCCACAGAAAGGACTCAGGTTTTCAGCTTCTAAGCTTGTTGCATCATCATACTACTATGGATGATTCTGAAGGCCAAATGTGATTGCTACCATTTATTCATGTAAGCTATCAACCATGTTTTCGAGCAGAATTGGAGGAGCCTTGGAAAGAACTCTGGGCATGCAGCCCATACCTCCCTCTCTTTTGTCCAAATCAGAATGTTTGCTGTTTGGTAGGAGCTACGGTGCTATGGAGAATATATACAGTTCGAACCTTTGCAGTAGGATGGTGGCTGATGACAAAAATCATCGACCACTAAAGTGTGCTCAGAAAGACAGGACTGTGGTGGGGTGCCCACTATCCCGGAGTTGGATGCAAGCTGAAAGAAAACAAAATAACCATCATGGAAGCCAAAAGAACAGATCATTCCTGGAGGGGGTGACCCGAACTCTCATTCTGCTCAGACGTCGTCGCGCACAAGCAGAGGCTGAGAGGAGGACGCGGTGCTGCCAACGGAATTGATCCGCACGGAATGGTCCACCACGGGCTTCTGCTGACTGGGGCTGCAGTTTGTTAAGTTGGAGTAAATCTGGGGAAAACAAGTCCACAGTCAATACACCAGTCCCTGCAATGAACACAGCAGCAAAAGGCATACTTACAGCGTCAAGATCGCAACTAATGGATGGAAACTCTTAAGAGAAGTGGTTTACAAGAACTTTGTGTCCAAAACCCAAGTCATGCTGACAAAACGAATACAAGCTTTGTTTTCTCATTCATTTTTCCCAAGGAAATAACTTTATACAAGAACTGGGGACAAAACACATGCAAGGCCAGTTCTTCTGATGGGGCACACCAGGGAGAGCAAGCACAATCTAACCTATTTAAAAGGCTTATAAACCTCTATAGCCAACTACAACCCAACAACCAATATAATTTGCTGAGAAACCCATGGCCCTTCAGAATCAAAGCAATTGGGTGGAAAATGCTGTTTAATTTGAAATATGCTTTGACACCCAGAAGAACAAGCTTTAGCCCAAAAATATCAATGGTATGCTATTTAGAAAAAAAAAAGATAGCTCCA
The DNA here is from genome assembly GCF_030222135.1 of Aotus nancymaae. Classification (NCBI taxonomy): domain Eukaryota; kingdom Metazoa; phylum Chordata; class Mammalia; order Primates; family Aotidae; genus Aotus; species Aotus nancymaae. The sequence goes on along the minus strand of NW_026988417.1, from coordinate 50,236,384 downwards.
AGCACATAGCCCAGAAAAGAAAGCAGCTTAAAAAAATCTGAGTCAAAGTATCACTAATTCTTCCGTAAAAGCAAGAAAGGAAATAATGGATTTGAGTTTTCATTCCCCCGACTTCCCAAATCACTGGGAGGGATCTCCCAACTTCAAACAGCTCTTCATTCTATATGGTTTGTGGGCATGACAGCTATCTGCCATTTTCTGGCTATGCTTGTTTGATCAGAAGGCTTATTTCACTGCAGTAACAAGCTGTCTTTTCTACGCTTTTATTCTAGTTCACATCACCCCAAGCCTCCAAAGGATGAATGGCCCTGACATGTGAGAGGGAGAAAATACTGACCCCATGACCAGCACTTGAGACGGGGGAGGAAACATGGCAAATCCTTACGGAAACTTCTACTTCCACGCTTCTGAGTGCAGAACTCTCCACCCTTCCCCCTCAATCTCACATCCTTCTTTGGCTCAGAACAGAGGGGCTGGGCAGAAAGAACTGGTTTCCATTGATTTACTTCCCCTACCTGAAGCCCAATTTACAACCTAAGATGAGGAGAGAAGGGGTTGGGAGGTTAGTCCTCACCCTGAAAGCCTGAGGAGGAGGACACCCCTGGAACTGGGAGAAGGGGGATTCTGTGCCTGGCCAGGGTATACTCACATGATTGGTGCTCTCCGAAATCTGCTTCTCAATAAGTTGAACAATTTGCTTGAAGGTTGGCCTTTTTAGGGGATCTGCATCCCAGCAAGTCTTCATTATGTCATACCTACAAGATAAGGGCCATTTACTATCCCCTCCTCAACGCCCTCAGCCTGTTTTCAAATGTATGACACCCAACAACTTCAGTAATAATTCCAGGGCTATGCAACTGGACGTATGGACTGACATACGGATAAAATAAAACAACACTGCATGTATGAAATGTTGTTGAAACTTTCTGTATTTTTGGTGACAAAAAGATTATGAAGATAAACTACATAAATGACATTTGACCAGCGTGTCATAAAGGAAACAGGTGACATTTCAAACTGTGTTATGAAAACCCTCCACATCTGGGTTTCTGTCTTTAAAAAGAAAAATAAAAGGGGAAATGTGATCTAAAGGAAAAACTTCTCAGCTCTTACATTTCAGCAGGTGCGTGTTCAGGGCTGAGCATCCGGAAGCCTTCCTTGATCATCTTGTAGAACTTAGAATCGACTGGCATTCCAGGATAGGGGCTGCTTCCTGAGACAGTTTGCAAATCAGTGTTAATCACAAGGAAGCAGGACACTTATGAAACCTCAAGAAGATGCTGTTAGTCTAATGAAGGTGTCTTTGGCAAAGATCATTTTACCTAAAGAGAACAGCTCCCAAAGAAAAATCCCATAGGACCAGACGTCACTTTCAAATGTGTACACACAATTGAAGATGCTCTCAGGTGCCATCCACTTCACAGGTAATCGAGCCTGTAATAGAAACACAACAGAGTCAACAGTGTTAATTCAGAAGCTCAACAAAACTGAACAGAAGATATTTTTTTTGATGCTGCTGTTGCTAAAAGATGGGGTGAGAACTTGAGTACCATTTCACAAAGACCTTTTACCTTTATGATCTCAGCTGATCCCAACTACCTCTGAAATACATGGCTCACAAGTGCATTATCCCCATTTTAAGCTGTGAACACTATGTCAGTACAGCATGGTGATTAAGAGCACAAGTGTCAGAGATGACCAGACATTTCAGCCCTGGCTCCACTATGCGCCTTAGGTAATGCAGAGATTTGTTAGCTGCCACTGAATATGTCCCTCTCCTTCCTTAAAAACAGAAATACGGCCTCTCACAATTATGACTACATTTCCCAGCCTCCTTTGCAGCTAGCTGTAGTCAGGTGACTCGGTTTTAGCCACTAAGTTGTTAAGTGCTGTATGCCAACTTCAGGAAAACCTCCTTAAAATACAGCTGGCATGTGCCCCGTGCCTCGTGTATGTGATGGCCGGCTATCTACCTGGTGGTCATCTTGGACCATGAACATGGGGTTACACCCAGGAATGGTTAAGCATGCAAAGGAAAGACTTGGCCTGGAGTACTCCATGGAACCTTTATACCAATCCTGGCCTGCTACCCCTAGACTTCTTTTATTTTGGGTTTTCTTTTAAAACCCAAAATTCTAATACACGGGGAAAGTCACTAAAATATTTGTAATTAAACATCAGTATCTTCTTCTGTAAAAAAAAATAAATACTTTTAATTTTACAAATTCTCCTGTGGGTTAAATAAGGTAATATGGGTAAAAATGCTTAGCACTGCCTGACTCAGTGCTATCTGAAAAATTGCCTAGAATAAAGGCAAGTACTCGATAGACAGTAGTGGCTTGTGATGATCATAACTCTTTGGGGAACTCTCTCCATTAAAGTTGACCTAAACTTCCTATAACTATTCCTCTTAGATGCATTCTGGATTCCTAATCTTAATCTGCCATAAAAAGCTAAATCAACCCTTCTCTGAATCAACTTAGGATTGAAAACTGGGAAAGCTTTTTCTTCTTTTTTTTTTTTTTCTTAAAGTTATTTTAGTCAGTTAAAAAAAAAAAAGCCTTCCCTTCCTATATGTTGTGCTAAATCCTATAAGGGCTCTTAAACTAAGATCTACAGGTGTCAAATTCAGGGGCCTGTGAACTTGGAAAGGAAAAATGACATCCTTACTTTCACTAATTTCTAGATGAAGTTTAGCATTTCTTTAAATTACTAATGAAGGTGATAAGCCACAGTAGTATCAGCTGTACCTGTGACTTTGTCATGAACAGTAATCATAAATACCTTCATATCCTATTAAGTCTTTACATGCATCTCAATATCCTATTTAATCACCACTCTAAAATTACAGTGGTTTTCAGAAAAAAAAATTAGCAAAACTCACAATTGCTTTTACATCAACCTAATAGAACCTGTTACTCTCTGTCGTAAACACATGTACTGACACATCACAAATTTACTTAATATCCTGATAGCTACTTCGATTTAACTGTTTTCCTTGGCAATCCTATGTATTTCATCACAGGCGTTGAAAACAATGTTCTGATAACGGTTCCACAGGCTTTACCAGACTCTAAAAGGGGCCATGACATGAAAAAATGATGAAGAACTCATGTGAAAGGAAGAACTTCAGAGAACTTGACACAACAAGGAGGTCTCAAATGATGATGACATACATGCTAGGCAGTAACATGTGTGAGTTTCCTTGTTCTTACCTTGTTTCAGAAATTCTCCTTACCCACCAGCCTGGTGAAAGCAATGCCTGTGATTGGTTAGTTCAATTGTAGACTCCTTGAGCTGGAGTCTACAATCTGGAAGCCTGATGGGGCTGAATCCCTTTGGCAATTCAAACTAAGGTCACTACTAACCAATAACAACACAGTATATAACCATTGTCAGGATTATTTATAAGACATCTATAAAGATCAGTAACAGTATGTCTGGCACATTCTAAGCACTTTACATCTATTAACTCCTTTAATCCTCAAAATAACTTTCTGAGTCAGGAATCACTATTATTCCCAAGGGGAGAAAAGTCAAGATTCAGAGGTGTTGCGTAAGTCTTGACAATATTATACAGCCATGAAATAATGGAGGCAGATTACAGAATTAATCAAGACTGGGCCTAGAGGTTGCCACCTTTTTTCTCCTCCCTTTGGTTAATATTCAGAGGCCTAGATAATGAACGACTTGTCATTCTTCCTTCCAAAATCACACCAGGATGAAGAGTAGTTGTTTTTATTATCACTCCTGATGATGATATCTAGCTTCAGGGCAGACTTCTCAGAAATTCATGCTTTGGCCAGGAGATAAATGCAGCCACACTTTTATAAAACCAAGTCAAGTACAGGCTACCGGTAGAGACGCCATAGTGATGAGAGAGAAAACATTACATTATCATAAGGGGCACAAAAATCCACCTCCAGGAATAAATCTGGACTGTGGAAATGGGCCCAGGAAGAAAAAGACATAGAAGAATGTACAGGGCAATATGGTTTTCCATGGCGATGGGATGCCACTCTGGAAATCACAGGCTCTGGGTCCTGCCCTGTGTCACCTCAGACAAAAAGCACGAAAATATACTACACCTTAGTTTCTCCAACTTTTAAAATAGGAAGACACTGCAATTATAGGGCAAGAGTTTGTTCTGAGGATTCAATAAAAATTGGCAATGAAATACAGCACTTTGAAAAACATTTGCTATGTTCCACAAACTCATTATTACTTATGAACCTATTTAATAGCTCTCCATGAATTCTAGGATCCAACATTCTATATGGCTAACTCTGAACATGATCTTAGATTTTAATCTTTTTCACACGGCATGTCAATCCCCCAAAATTTCTCCTGCTGTGACCTTCAATGATCTACATTTGTTACAGTTGAACAAAATCAAGTTCATTGCTATTCTCAGGCTGTAATGAAAATTAAGGCTATTTCTGTTTCCTTCACGTGCCCCATAATTACACAATTAGAATTAGGAATTCCATTATTGAATGTTAGTTGTAGTAATGTTCAGCATACCATGGAAATTTTGCTGAAGTACATTTAATTTGACTGCTAAAATGTGTGATATCTCAAGACAGGATTTACATTATGAAAATCATAGGTAACAATTTTTATTGAAAGTTGAAACTAAAACTCCTTTGCAGGACTGTCAAGCAGAGAATAGGTACTCACGTTTCCTTTAACCACATAATTAGAATCATTCTTGATGTCTCTGGCTAGACCAAAATCACAAATCTTTGTGATTCGACCATGAGTAAGGAGGATATTTCTGGCTGCCAAGTCTCTGTGAATACACTATTCGGTTGGGGAAGAAAAGAAAACCATTTAAATTCATTTTAACTTGTAAAGAGTGAAAACTAACTTTTTAATATTAGAGTGTTGCTTATATTATAAAAAATCCAATACTTTTGTTTTAAAGTATTCAGTACACCAAAAATAAAAATCAAACGTATGCCTTGAATGATGTTCACATAATCAAGAGTCTAATTACTATAATCTCTTTCAAAAGCAATTCTAATAAATGCTATTTTCTTCTCAGGACTGCTTTTATTCGTAGGAAAATACATAAGAAATAGTCATATCATATTGTTGAAACTGGAAATTCATTTTGCGTGCATCTCTTTGAATGTCCTTTCACAGAGTTCCTAACATGCCTTTGCAACTTCAATTTGACATCTCCCAAGGACACACGGAAGAAGGTCTTTATTTCAGCCATCCTGTATCCTTTCTTAGTTTGGTAATTGTTGGGAAATGTCACCCATGACATTTAAGTGTAGGACTGGCAACCTCATTCTATTCGGTTAACCTTATGTCCTAAGGAATTCCTCTCACCCTTCCACAGACCATGCTCCTAGTCTTAGTTCCATCATTCTTTTTCCATTCCTATCCTTCTCCCAAGTGTTTATTATACTCTCTTGACCCCTTATTTCCTGACACTTCATAAGCCATGCATGTAATGCTTGGGTCTAACTTCAATAAAACTCAAGTCTATGCTTCACCCCAAGCCTTGTAACTACGAGGTGCCCTGTGCTTTTACTGATAAAATGATTCTGTTCTCTAGGAACATATCCTATATCCTAAAAGCCAGAAGTTTTAAATGAATTCACTGCATATAAAAGAATATTCATAGAAAACTCATTTAGACAGGCTTGCACTTTAAAGCTTATAAATTAGAACAGGAATTCCAAAGAGACAGCAGTTGGAACATGAAGAAACCAAATTTCCTCTGCTTTTGGTTACCACACTTCAAAATGACACTCTGCCTTCTAACTATGGCTCTAAAATTCTGTTTAAAAAGCAAAACAAAACAAAACACAAAACTCTTTTGAGAATCACTCCCACTTACATTCTTGGAGGCGAGGAAAGCCATGCCCTTTGCCACCTGGTAAGAAAAGCTCAGCAAGTCTTCTAAGTCTAGGGCCAACTCGTCATCCTCCATAATGGCAGGAGTCACATCTCTTTCTATGTATGAGCCTGTGAGGAAGGGAGGGTTTTTCTTAGCAATTAAAATCATAAAGGTTAGGAAAGGAAAAGACAGTGGCAATGACAATACCAAAGGCTGGTAATGAATGAACTAATGTGAACTTGCAGGCAGATCACCTCCCTGGTGTTCAGGAAAGGTAGATGCTGAATCACAAAGTTAATATTTAACAATCGTAGGCTGGGTTACAAAATCCGTAGAAGAGAGGAATGGCGAATTAATACAAAGATCCTGTCTATAGTAAGATGCTCAGGCACAAAAATATATACTCTAACCCCAAACACCCACTTGCAACCCTAACTGCCATCGACCATGGCATGGCTACGATAAAGCAGAACTGTTCTGCATCACCGCTACTGGGAACGACGTTGTATTCCACATTAGCACGATATATATATACATACTCTCTGTAAATAAAGTTGCTCTTGTTGCTTGATAGGTGGGTACCCACCTACTCTCGCAGATCTCCTTTTCTCGGCCTTGGTTGGGACAACATAAGAAACTCCAGGTTTCATGTCCATGTATTCATTAGTACTATCGCTGCTGGGAGAGATGAAATAAGTCATGACTGAATCAAGTGGGACGAGCAGAAGGGCACTCACGGGTCAGGCTTTCCCTCTTCATACCCTTTGCTACATAATAGACTGGACTGACTTGAGGAAAGTAAAATATGAATGAAGAGTTTGAAAATCTTGTTCTGTAAGATATGAGTTTTTAATATTCAATATTAGGGTCCATGCCCAGAAATTAGGTGTCCTTTTTGTGTTTAATCATAGAGGGACCCAGGTTAGAAATTTCCCATCTCTTGACACATGGATTTAATGGGAAACAAAAATGGTATCCTGTATTACCTCAAATTCTCTAAATGAGCCCCGGGAAACAAGATGAAAGAAAGACAAAGAAGAGCTTCTAAGACGTGTTATCGGGGAGGCAGAGATCATTAACATATAGTGACTGATGGAATAAGGTTTAAAAAAAAAATCAAGTTGGTTCAGATAAACACCAATAATTTGGATGATTTTCTGAACCATCTGGACCTCTTCAATCTGCAACATTTGGCTGGAGACTCTTCAAGATTTCTAGTACTTCCTGCTTCTGATTAGCATAGAAACACCATGACAACAATCTCCTTCAGAGTGTGCTGGTGGTTCCAATCCCATATGGGATCCCAAAGCACAAAGAACATTACACAGGATTGAACAATTTAGGCCATTATTTCAGAAAGTTAAAGAATATATATGTGGCCAAGTTTTCGGAAAGAGGCAAAATGGCTCATTTCTTCATATAATGAGCACATGCCCAGGAGAAACTAATAAAAGGTGGTTTTGTACAGAATTCTACTACCACTTTAAACTACTCAAGTTTATAGGAAAAAAAAATAAAAAGTTTCACCTGGGGTTTTAAACTTTAGCCAGAGGTACAGAAAATGGCTCTAAAAGGTAATCGCCCATCAATATTATTTACTGAGGTCTCCTTGAGGGCCTGGTGTTAAGAGTTCAGGAGGCAACATCTTGCCATCATAAGATGCAGGGGATATAGTGCATAAAAAGGATAAGAGAAATCTCCCACCCAACTGCAGTGTAGGGGATTGGCCTAGATAACCATGACTTCTACTGGGCGAAGTAAATCTAGGAAGTCTTCTCAAATGGTGGCTCTTAACAGCACTTCCAAAGAAAGAATAGGCAAAGTTCTTTTCTGGTTGTAAATCAAACTCGAAGCTCTTTATAGATGATTCAAATTCAGAATGGCATCTATGATGAAAGAGATGAGAATGGTGTCTAGAATTTTTTAAAATGTGCTGGAGTGGTTATGTCTTTTAATAGCATGATGAATTAAAAGGGGTAAGAGGCAAGGTATATAGGAATAATTCAGAGGTCAATGGCAAAAAGCCTATGTGTAGAGATAGAGATATGTTCAGAGCTCTTTGTCATTCTGCTAAAGGTTTTAAAGGACTTTACTGTGGCAACTTGAGAGGCTTTAGCATTTTCCCTATAAACCGTGTTTCACTGGAAACATGCATATAGTACCAAGCTCAGCGGTATAAATGGAAATACATGCAGGACAGAACCGTAAGAAACAGAAATAGAATTCATTCAGTTGCATGGAGCTGAAGTGTAGAAAAAAGTAAAAATGCATTTTTTAAAAATCAGCAAAAATCCAGGTTTAACACAGTTTGAATCTTTAAAAACACAACTTGAACTTTCTAAACTGTTAATCACATTTAAATGATTTAATAATTTTGATTTCATACCTCAGAGTACCTCAGTTCATTTTTTAAAGAATCAGGCTTGATTGCAAACCCTTATGACCCCATGAACTACCTGTCAACAGCTAACTATTTATGTAAATCAGTCTTACCAGGAAGACTCCTTTGAATGCAGAAGATTCTTATAAAGTGCAGCTTCTGCATGATCTTCTTGCTTTGAGCAAATAAATGAATCACGTTTTCTTCTCAAAAAATTCAAAAGATCACCATAGCAACAATATTCTGTAATGACCAGGGTGGGCCCTACAAGCACATAAGAAAAGGTTAGAAGGAGGTGAGATATGTATATTAATTCTGCCTCCCATAAAAATACCCAAGGGTGGTCATGGCCATTAATATTCAGCTTCAGTGGATAAGCCTACTTAGTCCCAATACAATCCTATATATAACACTGCTTATCAAAAGCAGCATTATGTGGAGTAACATAAAACAAGCAAGCCTCTTTTAACCTGAATTTCTAAGTGACATTAGTATTCGGGGCCAAGTGACTGCTGGTTTTACAGACAGAAGTTACTGCTTTCAAAGGTTCTACTATCATCAAGCTTCCTACGTGAATCCTTTGATTCACTTCTGTTTACAGCAGGGCTTCACGTGCTCTCTGTAACGTTATTATGGAAATAATGAAGGCACAAACTGTGGCATAGTGGGGACATGAGCCACATGGAGCAGCCAGCTGGGATGAGACTGGAAAGTGAGTGAAAACCTAAAATGACCTGTGTTCTGAGCACTACTAGTTGAAAAATTTTTTTGGTGTTATGAATGTTTAAAACTGTAGTTCGGAGGTAATAGGCAACTAATTAACTTGGGTAAGAAATTTCCTCATGAACAATTCATGATGCGGTGAAGCAACATTTACAGGAGTTGTTTGAAGACATTACATAAAGCTGTCAACTTCACGGTGCATCTCCAGGAACAGCTCATTTTACACATCTTTGTTTCTTTCAACTGAAATACTTTCTGCAAACATCACAGACATCCTTGATGGGAACCTCAACTAAGGCTTCAAATTGGAAACTTATTTTTACAGAAGTGAAATGTTTGCCTCACTTGGTGTATATTTGGGAACTAGTAGGCTTAGGCACCTATTTTAAACTATACTATGCAAATGAATATTAACCCTTTCAGTGGCTACATATGATCAAGAAAGATATAAAGCTTACAAGATAAGAGAAGCCTTCTGGTCGGGATGAGCTACTCAAGAAGCCAATGTTGTTGATGTTACAAACACGACAGTAACTGGTGTATGTCCTGGGCTGTTCTACCCCATAATAATAAAATTAAAATCTGCATTCTTAAGAACATTAAGGAAAACAAAATCTAGCAAGAGAGAACAACAGTCTGGGTAAAAGTCTTCCAGCAATTTATAATCCAGCATTGTCAAAATCATATTAAAATGCCATCTTTGGATAACTTAACAAAAAAAGGCAATTTGGACATAGCTTTACCTCCAATGGTGCAGGCTCCAAGAAGATTCACAATATTCATATGATTACCAAGGTAACTCAAGACTTTGAGTTCAGACATGAGGGCTTCCCGTTCTGTTAAATGCGCACTTGCTAAAATTGGAAACATGCATTTTAGCAAAAAGCACATTTGGCAAACTCACGTCAAGTGCATGCAGTACCATACAGGAACTTACGTTTGAGCATCTTTACAGCGACAGTCATGGCCGTGTCCGACTTAATTAAGCCATAAGCAGTTGCCTCAACAACCTTCCCGAAAGCACCAGCACCCAGGGTTTTCCCTGTAGGAAGAAGACAACAAGGTAAGTGGTGGTGGTGCCGGTGGTGGACCTGAAGGACCATTTGTGTAGTTTCAAAATCAATTAAGGAATTAAGGACAATTTTGTCTAGAGACATTTTCCTATACTGTTCTCTATGCCAAACCTATCAGAGGGGGTGCAATTTCACAGAAAACTCATTGTTTCAGGTGGAACAAAACAAATGAAGCCACTGGAGTTCCTTAAATTCACTGTTATAAGTACCCAAAAAGGTGACATGGAAAACCCCTGTTTCATACTGACCAAAACTCAGTCTGTTTCTGGGAAACTCCCATTTGTGATCATAAGGAAGTTGTGTTGGGTCTATGTAAACATAATTATTTCCATTTATCTCCTCAACAACCTTCCACTGTACTTCATACATGGGTTTCTGTGTGGAGAAAGGCAAAGACAGATCACCTTTTAGTTACTGTCTCAGTCATTAGAGCACTCTGCAGAGAGAACAAATAAATGGTTACCTGTAAATATTTGTAGGTCAGAATCATCACAATAATGCACATCATGCCAGCTACGATTACGAAACCAATCAGCAAAGGAGTGAACAGGGTGTGGGGTTGGATTTGCTCTAAAATGAGAGAAATGTGGAATCACAAACTATTGGCAGGATGGGATCTCTGCCATAGCCACGCACTCCCAAATCGACCCACCTCCCCGCTCACAGTCCATGGCAAGATACAAAGCTGTGTGAGTCTCAGAGCCCCACCTTTGTTATATTGTACTCTTGTTATTCAAATGAATCTTTAAAAATATAACTTGAAACCAGAATATTGAAGAGTAAAAGTTGAGATTTCCGTAGAACAGGAATAATTTATGCTGTTTTTCAATGAAAAGCAACATCTGAATGCACTTTGTACTTCAATCAAATTTCTGCCTTGTACAACTTTAAAAAGAAGCTTCCTTTATAGACGGTTTATATTTTCTTCTTTACGCTTTCCTGTATTTTCCATATTTTCTACACTGAGCATGAACATCTTTCACAACCACAAAAAACATTTTTAAGGTATTCTTTTCATTGCCCTGTCTGAAAAAATCGATGATGTAGAACAATGGAAGATTCTTCCCCTCATTACTCAAAACCTGGGAAAATATGCCACTTTTTGGCACTAGTCTTTGCCAACTCAAAAAAAACAAAACCCCAAGAAGGCCTAAAAAGTAAGGGCCCAGTCTCTTTGTTTCTTACTTTGTACCAATTCATCAATTTGTCCACAAGGATCATTTAAATTATTTAAGACAGTTAGTCACACATGAATCAAATTTTAAGTATTTTAAAGAAATAAGTTGTTAACATGACCTCATAAAGGCAGTGTTAATTTCTGGATGCAGTGTCTGGCAAAGTATTAAAATAATTCATTTTAAATAACTGAAATTAAATTTTAGATTGTTCCAATTTGTTTGGGTGTAAGGTAAATATATTCCCCCATTTGCTTTCTCTACCCCTTTTTAATGGAGACAATTGAAATTTACAACTAACTATATAATAGAGACAAACATATAAAATATATAAAGTAGCATGGTTAAAATTACTCTGGTAAAAGCATATACTTTATTAACACACTAGTACAAAATGAAACATAGCGGGTTTGATGACGGTATGGTGCGATGTACGTATTACCAGACATGACATGGTCAATGTTGGAATGAACTTAAAATCATGACAGATATGGTGGACAGAGCCTAAACATCCCCTTAAATTGGATTAAAAAGAAATATACCTTTGTTGTTACCTTTAAATGCAAAGTTAAAATAGGCAGAAGTCTTGCCCACATCGTTGTAAGCCTTACATTCAACCGTGCCATTGTGCTTGAATGCACTAGAATCTATAGAGCTCTGAACCACTAGTTTTCCAAATGGTGGCCCAGATGTGTTTTGTATCTGCACATCCACTGGCAGTACAGGAGCAGAGCATCTAAAGAGGAAAAAACAAAAGCCCAGGCTTACTCTAGGAAAACAAATAAACCCTTGGGATGTGGCATACTTTTCAAACAAAGTTAGAGGTTCATAATCAACAGAAAACGTCCTTTTACAAGTGTCTGATGAGGAATAAGCACTTTGGTGACTTAGTGAGTGAAAAAAAGCACCATGGAAGAAAAGAAAGGGGAGAGGAAGCTTTGGAGTCAGATGTGGGTTTGAATCCTGACGAGTTGCTTTAACCCCCACCAAGACTGAGTTTCTACAACTGTAAAATGGGGATGGTAATACCCATTGCAAAGGGTTACTGAAAGGATTGGAAAGGAATTCAATAAAATGGCAGGCATATATGCTGGTACACAGTAGATCCCTAAAATAAACAAGTTTCAAAAGATACATGAATGGTTGAAAAGAAATAGCACAGAGGAGGAAAGCATAAAAAAATCTTCATGGGGCCAGAAATGGTAGCTCACACCTGTAATCCCAGCACTTCAGGAGACCAAGGCAGGCGGATCACCTGAGGTCAGGAGTTCAAGACCAGCCTGGACAACATGGCAAAATCCCATCTCTACTGAAAAGAGTTAGCTGGGCATGGTGGCAGGCACCTGTAATTCCAGTTACTCAGGAGGCTGAGGCAGGGGAATCACTTGAACCCAGGAGGCAGAGGTTGCAATGAACCAAGATCACTTCATTGCACTCCAGCCTGGGCAACAGAGCAAGACTCCTTACAAAAAAAAAAAAAAAAAAAAAATTCAAGGAGGCAAACCAGGAAATAGTCAAAGTGAGGACCAAAGTTTGAGTTCTAAGCAGGAAGGCCTGGTTGTACTGCAGGTGGCTGAGACCACCACTATGAGGGATCCTTTCCATAAGCCAGACCCTGACTTTCCTATTCTAGACAGCTAGCTATTCCCTGTTCCCCTTAACACCTACCTACATTCATTGTTTATTCGATCTATTATGTGTCTCTACCCACTAGAACAAGCTTTTCCAACCTGCAGCCCGCATGTGGCCCAGGATGGCTTTGAATGTGACCTAATATAAATTCATAAACCTTAAAACCTTATAAGAATTTTTGCAATTTTTTTTTTTTTTTTTGGCTCATCAGCTATCATTAGTGTTACTGCCTTTCATGTGTGGCCTAAGACAGTGGTCTTCCTCTGATGTGGCCCAGGGAAGCCAAAAGATTGAACTAGAATATAAAGGCAGAGAGACTCGGGTGTGTTCTATCCATTAGAATAGTGTCTGATACCCACTCGCCACTCCCTGTATAACTGCTAAATGAATGCCTATAACTACAGGGCTTGCTTCCACTGCGGCCGCTCCTCCCAGGGGCCTTGAAAAGGAGACCCCAAAAGAAAATACGCTCCTAAAACCCAGCTGAAAACAGCAATCTGATATAACCCCTTCCAACTTGTTGTGATAAAGTGGCTTATTCCATGAAAAATAAAATTTCCGTGATCATACTGACTATTTAATTGTGAGGTTAACCTGGGCTTTTAAAGCCTGAGCATAAAATAGAAACTGATGGATAAAAACAGCTGTGGTGACCCCATTTTCGTCTTCAGGTAATGCAAAAGGACAACTTGAGGCTAAGTGCGGATGGTGAGGGGCAAGCAGCACCATGCCAGATGTTCTCTGTTCAGGGGCTGGGCACCTAATCAAGAAGAAATCCTTTTTAAAAGCGGTCGCTTGCAAACACCATATGTATGTTGTAATTGTGCGATCATTACTTTTTGGTAACTTGGCAATTAACTACTGAGGTAATTTTTTCATGATAACTACAGTCACATTTCCCACACACATTACCTCCTGTGTATAGAATGGAAATCTAATTACTCTGTCCTGCAAAATTGCTTTATCTACCTGCAGGCTAGAAATTGCATGATAAATCCAGAAAGATAACCACCAAAACAGAGAAGTCATTCAGTAATCATTTTTCAGCAAACAAAATTAATGTCTACCAAGAAAAATACAGCAATTATCCCCTCTAAAAAGCCACATGGCTAGGAAAAAAAAAAACCCAATAATCAAAACAAAGCTTTATAAAAAAAAAAAAAATCAGAAAACCTATTTGAAATTCAACTGAATTGCAGCCCTTCCCCTCTGCATTATAAGCAGTGCCAAAAATAATCCTCTCACCTCTGCTCAGTTCCTGGACAAAAATACCAATCTATTGTGGGCTCTGGGAATCCTGCTGCCACACATTGGAGCATGCCATTCATGAGCCTGTCGTAAGTCAGGATTTCTGGTTTTGCTGCAGGAAAACAGAAGTGGCCATATGTCAGAGTGCTGAAAAACCTTAGCAACATTCACTTCACTCCCTCTCTAATCCTTACAACCTTCCTGAGGCTGCTGAGGAGCCTGAGGGTGCACATTCAAAGTGCAGACTCTGAACCAGGGAGTAGAAGGTACAACGAGGTGGCTGTCAGGGTCCAACCCAGAACAGGTTTCCCAGAAGCAGCGGCCCAGCTCCAGAGGGGACGGCTGAGGCAGAGGTCGCAGGGCCACCTGCAGGGTTTCTGCTTTCAGGGAGTGGGGATCTGAGAGACTGCTTCTAATCAAGACTCTAGGACTTGAAAGTGTTCTATATGGAAAAGTCACTTTAAAGGATTCCTGCAAATGGGATTTCAAGTGACTGTACCTGCCCTAGGAATTTCAAGTTATTGTGGGAACTGGAATGGATGAAATTAGGAGTTAGAGGAGAAGATAAGCCCCACTCTCTCGCTCTTTCAGCAATTTTCTCCTTTGGCGGGGTAGAAGGGTGGTGCTGGTTAGAAGCTGAATCATTCTATTTACAGGGAAGCTAGCACATAAAGAGTAAAATAAGATATGGGCTTCACTCCAAATCTTTCAAATGCAAAACATGAACAGAAAACTAGAAGAGAAAACCAGCGTGAGATTTATCTATCTGTATATATATGAACCTGAATATACAAATATATGTCTATGAATCTGAATATATTCACTGTAACAGCAGAAATGCTCTAATTTGGTATTTCTGGGTAACTACAATAACCAGCTGATACTCAAGAATTTCTAATTTTTGAAGTTACTTACAAAGTAAAAGGAAGATGCATTTATTCTCAGTGGTTCTGATGGCAATACATCTGAAGGATTCTAACCCTTTGAGAATAAGTAAGCTCAACAGAAGCATCAGGATGGCAGAGATGGTGACACACTCACCCTGTACTTGGAAGTAGAGCATTGACTGCGCCAAGTCTAAGCACAGAATTACAGGAGCCCCATGAATAGTGGACAGATCCGAATACCAGCTCTTAAATTTCTCAGTTATTTGGCCCTGAGTATTTCTGAATCTCTCTCTAAATTTTTCTTTCCTCATGTATAAATGGGAATAATAACTGTGTCCATCTTATAGGGATGTTGAGACAATTAAATGAGACGGAGCATACAGAGAGCTAAGAATGATTTATAGAAATGAAACAATTTATTATCATTATTGCTGCGCGGTGGCTCACATGTATAATCTCAGCATTTTGGGAGGTTGAGGCAGTGGATTACCTGACATCAGGAGTTTGAGATTAGCCTGGGCAACATGGTTAAACCACATCTCTAAAGACACAAAAATTAGCCAGGCACGGTGGCATGTGCCTGTAGTCCCAGATACTTAGTAGGCTGAGGCAGGAGGATCACTTGAACCTGGGAGGCAGAGGTTGCAGTGAGCAGGGATAACACCACTGCACTCCGAGCCTGAGTGACACAGTGGGACTCCGCCTCAAAAAAAATTATTGTTAATTATTATTACTGAGTTATTCTTTTACAATCAGAATATCTATTTTTCTTGGGTAATCAATTTCACTAGAAATAAAGTGAGCTGTATTTGCCACTCTAAATAGTCTAAAAATTGCTTCTTTAAAATAGTCTGATAATGTGTATATTTTAACCCAATGCGCAGGGAATTCAACATCAATTATGTTGCAACTGATAGGGAAAATATATGCAGTGAGAAGGAAAGACTGACAGATCAGAAGCTTAGGAAGTTTATTTCCCCAAAGGAAGGTAACACTGATAAATGACATCTTTGTAGAACAACCTCTCAGCACCTCACCTCCCTGGAGGCAAACGAGTTGGCAGAGATCAGAGTATCCACATGCATGACACACCCACCTGTCACTCAACCTGGCCCTGCTGATGAGCAGGCCATTTGGCTAATGCAAACAAAAGAGCAACTCTCCAAAACAATCTCAAGGTAGGGGTATCCTTGAGAGTTCGGATCCAATGCCAGCTTTCACAAATAGAGCAAGAAGGCAAGCCATCGTCTTGTAAAAGCATCCATCTGGCAAGTTTCATTTAATTATCATGGGCAACTGTGTGATTGGGCTGAAAAGTAGGACACAACACAAAAAATCAGCGGACCCTTGGGAGAATGCTATTTGCTGGGGACTCTAGGTGTCATACTGTGGGTCTCTGGATTCAGTTTAAGTGTCACCTCCTTTTCCAAGCAAGCCTCAACTCTGATGCCAAGTAGGTTGGTCTCTCTTCTTTCTTTATTCCCAAAGGATTTAAGAACATCTGATGCTAGTAGGCAAGATCTTGGTCTGCCTCCTCCATCAGGCTCAGTGTTCTCAAGGGCAGGAACCACATCTTACTGTTGACTATACCTGTGACTCCTAGCTCAGTGTGACCCACAGCAAGGCTGAATGATGAAGACCCCACCCAAAGAAACAAGTCTCTAAGATTCCAAAGGCATTCAATTATAGAGTCACAAGAAGAGACCTGTGAGAACAGCCTAAACGTGACTTTCATAAATAGGGCACTATTTCTATTATTTTTGCAAAAGAGAGCCATGATAAGAAATCCAAGTGCCTGACTACATGAATTTTTTATAACATTGAGATGAATGATGAGTGGGACCAGTCTACACAAAGATGGTAGAGATAACTGAATAGGACTCAAATAGGAGCTAAGTTCATAAAACAGATGTCCTCATACCTATATTCCCTTTACACGCATACTTCCAAATGCTCATAATGCTACATGGGAAATTCTTAGTGGAATTAAATATTAACTCAATAGTGGGGGAAAAAGGCTGAAAGGACACCTTAAGAAGATGTGAACAATGTTTATCTCTGGGCAGTAGGGTTATGAAAAGTTTCTACTTTATTCTTTTATTTTTAATTTTATTTTGCAATGAACAGGTAGTGAACCTATAAAACATTTTTTAATTAAAAAATTGGAACAGCTCAAAATTACATAATCAATTCCACTTAGCTTTGGTTACAAGTGTGCTCTAACATCCAAGCCTTCTAGCGTGACACCTGGTAGCAGTTATACAACAGCCATGGCTGGCAGCGGTGTGGTCTGGCTGGCCTATTTGTTCCCGCGTGCCGGTTAATTAAGCACTTTTGTTAAGCTCCTATCCCAGGTGGGTCATAACCTGAGGCTAATTGAGCAGCTTTTGTCCTGTTGGCCTTAGGTTGGCCAACCAAGCTCACAGAGGCGCCTAAATCTTCAATATGCCTCAGACCCACTAAGGGAGAGGTTAAATGCACATTCCTGGGCCCCACCTCCAGAGATCTGGTAAGCTGAGGATATGACCCAGCAATGTATTTTTTAAAAAGGGCCTTTAAAGAACCCTGATCAGGGCCAGGACTAGAGTGAGGCAAGAGAAGCACCCAGGGCATAAAAATAAGGCACTCACCCTAAAGGACCTATGAGTTGGTACCTGTGAGTGAGGCCCTCCTTACATTTCACATCCTAGGTGCCTTTCTTGCCTCACCTCTGTCCAGCCCTTTCCCTAATGTTGATGCTAAGATACCTGCTTCTGAAAAGAATGAGACACACTAGTACAGCAGGAGCTGTACATGGCAAGTTGCATTATGAAAATGTTTAATGCATAAAGAATGAGCCAGGTAGAAATCTAATTCCTAAAAATGAAAATTTGGGCTCATCTGCATTTGGTAAGTGCCTCAATGCACCGTGTTTGGCATTAAATATACATCTTGCCTTTAAAGATACATAACTCTCCACAGTTCTCCAGGTTAAATCTGAGCTGTGGCTTCTTAGATATTCTGCAATAAGCAGTATAGCAAATGACACATTCCCTAATTCCTCCCAAGTTGGAGGTTTAGATAAGCCTAAGAGGTGTATAAGTTACGCATTTCCTGCGGTGATTAAAAAAAACAGCCTTTTCGCCTTTAAAAACATTGTGGACCTGAGTCATTCTGATATCTCCAATAACACCGATCAGCTTGTAGGCAGATTTCAGATGCTTGTAACTCTACTGAGAATTTTTTGCTCATGCAATTAAAAATCCTACACATCCATTGATTTACCCCACAGATTTGTGATCTTGGAAAATATTCCTTTTCATCACCATCAGGTCCATGAGGAAAGCAAGAACAAAATGAATTTTTAAGAACATGGTAAAGACAACAAAGCCAGGCTGGTGGCTGAAAGGCAGTACACACGCAAGTGGTCTTTCTTCAACTAAATGCGGGGAGGCATTTTTGAGTAGACTTCTCTTATCCCAGCCACTTTAACCAACTTCTGCTATAAAGGCACATTTGCCCACACTTTATAATCAGCAGGACAAAAAACACAAACACTTACGTCTCCAAATAATAAAAGACTAAGTGAAGAGGGATCAGAAGGATGAATTTGTTTTTAAAATTCAAGGTCTGCTGGTGTTTAATGGTAATGAAACAATGCTTTTCTGTAATTTGTCACTATCCTGGTTTTGGTCTGCGTAAAACCTACACTTGTGCCATAACACCATTAATAATAAAGAAAATTAAGTCAGCTAAAATTGGAGTATAAAAATAACCCAACTTTATTTATAAAAGGAGTATTACACTTTTTAAAAAATTCCCAGAATAGATATTTTGGACATACATTATGTCTTATACATTCTTAAAGATACTCCAGAAATTGGCATATGGACACTTTAACAGAAGTTTATTTAACAAACAAAATAGAATTTCAACTACAATCTCCTGTATCCATTTATTTTTAATGGTGACTGTCATTTTAAAAAGAAGAAAATCATTCTCTTAATGAAGGGATGTTCTCAACAAGGGGTCAGCAAATTTTTACCATAAAGGGCGAGATAAATATTTCAGGTAAATATTTTAAATTTGTGGGCCATAAGAGTCTTTCCTGCAATTCAGCTGCAGAGCTGAAGTAGTACAAATGTGCCCACAGACATTCTATAATCAAACAGGCATGGCTGTTACCAATAAAACTTTCCTTGTGGACACTGACATTTGAGTTGTATTCTCATGACTCATGAAATCTCTTGTTTTTTTTTCCCAACCATTTAAAAATAAATTCAAAAACATTCTTAGTTCGTGAGCTATTCAAAAGCAGACTACAGGCCGGGTACAGCGGCTCACACCTGTAATCCCAGCACTTTGGGAGGCCAAGGCAGGAGGATCATTTGAGGTCAGGCGTTAGAGACCAGCCTAGCCAACATGGTGAAACCCCATCTCTACTAAAAATACAAAAATAAGCCAGGCATGGTGGTGGGTGCCTGTAATCTCAGCTACTAGGGAGGCAGAGGCAGGAGAATTGCTTGAACCTGGGAAGTAGAGGTTGAAGTGAGCCCAATATTGTGCCACTGGACTACAGTTTAAGCAAC
Source organism: Aotus nancymaae (assembly GCF_030222135.1). Classification (NCBI taxonomy): domain Eukaryota; kingdom Metazoa; phylum Chordata; class Mammalia; order Primates; family Aotidae; genus Aotus; species Aotus nancymaae. Next base: position 50,216,844 of record NW_026988417.1, on the reverse strand, counting down.
AGAGCAAGATTCTGTCTGAAAAGCAAACAAACAAACAAACAACAACAACAAAAAAAAAACAGGCTACAGGCCAATTTTGGCCAGCAGGCTATAGTTCTACCTTGTTCTAAACAGCCATCAAAAAGCTATCTCCATCATGAGATTACGTTGAAAAATGATGAAACTACTTGGAGAGAGACTTCTTGAGCCAGAATCACTGCTCAATTTACAGGAGCACCATTGCTGTATCACCTAGCCGTGGAGAGGAAGTCCTGTACACACATCACAATGCCACCCTGCTTGGTGCTGAGGAGTGCAGGCATGGGACAAAAGGCTCTTTCTTCCTACTCTGGAAAAGTAGCTAATTCATTTTGCCACATAATTCAGAAGTGGAGGAGAAGGGTATTGACAGAATGCCCCTGGAAACATTATGTCTCCATTCTTGCATTAATTTAAATTTCCCTATATTACAGGTGATCTTGCATACATCCGTAAATGAAGGAGGCTAATGTGATGTAAAAACAAATGGCTCAATAGAAAAGAAAATCTCCACAGAGTGCGAGTCCACAATATAAAAGGGACTACTCTTACTGCTTTTAGCAAGGTCTGTGTATCCAAGTTTAGAGTCAATTCCAGCAGAAGTTTACATGGCTACACACCTAACTTTTCCACCATCAATATAAAAAAATGGCCAAACCACACAAACTGGGGCAACCAAGGGCTATGGATCCAGACAGGTTACCTGGTTCTCTTACAGGTGCAGTGTTTATATCAAGGCCCATTTAGCAAAACACCCACCAGACCAACTTTCCTATGAGAGAGGGAGGAACAGTGATGACGCCAACCTCTGAGGAGAGAAAGATGTCTGGCTACGTTCAGAGCTACTTCTGTTAAATTTTTTTAGAATAGAAGAGAATCAAGTTCTACTTTAAAAGTAGGTTGCCATTATCTTTTTGTTTCCAATTTAAACATCTATAACAATTCGTGCCTCCACAGAGATACTCTTCATAAGGAGAAAGAGATATTAGAGTGTCACATCAAAAACAACATTCATAATTCCCGAGCAATTTGAGAACAAAAACTCATTTCAAGTTCAGGAAGAGAAAATAAAAACACAGTTCAAACACTGTCAGATATCTCAAATGAACACACATTATCTATAAAAAGATTAATGTGAAAAGACAAGCAGTGATTTTTACATAGATTAGCTACCACACTAAGAAGATCTGAAAATTATTCCCTTTAGTTTAGAACTGTCCTGGAAGCCAGCACAGTGTATCTGCCATATCACATGTTGAAGACAGAGCATGAAAGATAACGCCAGATGATAACCTTATTAACTTCCAGCCACCTAAGCAAGGTCACTCATTAGAGATTAAACAAGATAATTATAAACTTTAAATAATCATCTGGCAGATTTCTTTTAAAATTCAGTCACATCATTGCAGAGTCCTGCCTCAATCCTGGATGTCTCGAAACTGCATCAGGCACGGGCTAGAGAAATTATGAAAGATCCATACACTGAGCTACCAAATGATGTTACAGAAGATATTCACAACGCTTTTATGCAACATCAAAAATCCAAGTTAGAAAGCAATATGACCTCATTTTTATAAAAAAAAATTAATGGTCTGGAGGAATATATATAATAAGGAATATTAGTAATGATAATCTATAAAATGTAAATAGACATAAAAAGTAAAAATAAACTTAAAACTTGATTTTTATTTTTGCTTATTTACATTTCCTAATTGTTCTACCCTTCACATGCTTTTGTAATAAAAAATTGTTTTAATTTAAAAACATATGCATACAAATGTTCACACAAACCAAGTTATGTTCCAGTTACTGTTGCATACTTAGAACTTTCAAAAGCAAATAAATAAATCAAAAAGGAGTTCTATTCAGCACTTTAGTGTTTAAAAATTCCAATATTTAATATAAGAGGTCGTCACTCTAATAGAATCCACCTAATGGGGGAAGACACTGAAAAGCAAAGATTTTCAAGCAAAAATCAACAGCAAGTCTTAAAATTTGTAGCCTGTAACACAAGTATGATTTGGATACCCATGTGTTTGAAAGGTCCATTTAAAAAAAAATGGAAATAAACTAATAGGTTTATTATTAAATAAGTTAATTGGTTAAGTGGTGGGAAGACATTTCCATCTTCCAAAAAAGGTGAAGTTCTAGTAACTTTGCTCTCTTTGTTTTATGAGATCTTCTTGAAGGGCACGGGGGCCTTAAGGCCCAATTCTGAGTTCTTGCAGGCAAGCCTGCCATTATTATTTTACTCTGGATAAGGATACTTGGAGATTCCAGCCAGGTGGGCGACCCAGAGAGCTGGCAAACAGGTGAAGCCATCTATATGGCTGGCTTCACAGGTCTATGATACAGTTTGAATATTTATTCCCTTCAAATCTCATGTTTAAAAACTGATCCTGAATACTGGAGGTGGGGCCTGATGGGAGGTATCCGGGTCATGGGGGCAGATCTTTCCTGACTAGCTTGGTGCTGTCCTAGAAGTAATGAGAGACTTCTTGCACTATTGGTTCTTTGGAGGTCCGATTTTTAAAAACAGCCTGGCACCCTCCTTCTCCTCTCTATTTCCTCCTCTCTTGCCATGTGATGCTGTTCTCCTTCCCCTTCCACCGTGAGTGGAAGCTTCCTGAAGGCCTCACCAGAAGCAGCTGTTTCTTACAGCCTGCAGAATTGTGAGCCAAATAAATCACCCAGCCTCAGGCATTCCTTTACAGCAACACAAATGCACTGACAGTCCACCTGCGATCACTTCTGGCTGGCCAAAAGCTAGCTGGCTATGTGCTTTATCTGCAGGAGCTTCTCCCTGGAATTGGTTCAGCCATCCATAACTGGATTTAACTATGACCAAAAATACATAAAAGGCAGCCCAGACTCTGAGAACATGGTCAAAGGGGATCTTTCTCATTGAGAGGCCTTATTCTGGGTGATTTATTGCTTTGGCTGATTTTGGTATACTGTATGACCTATAAGTAATCACTAACAACAGACAGGATGTTAATTATATGATGCAGTGATTTAGAAATAATACATTATTTAACATTTCCTTAAATTGTTTCTCAACCCCCTGTTAATACCCTTCCATAAATGGAGTGAAACTGGTGACTTCTGAGTTCATTTGGTGCACTTCAGCAGTTATTTGGGTTTCCAAGCTAGCTCAACATTAAATGCATCCTACGTACAGCTAATGAAGCAAGGGGAGCCCTTCAGTTCCCAATGTCTGCCTCCCTGTCACCACCACGTGAGGATCACAGAACTCCCACTGCACTACATGAAGTTCGTCATTAAAGGATAAGCCTTCAAGATGGGAGAGAGATCTGTTTATGATCCTCAAATACCATTTGCCTCATATTTTAAATGCATAATACTGTCCTGGAAATGCTACCAGATCATGTTTTGAACTATCCACTTTAAGGTTACTGGACCTTCTTAAAATCATTCCAAAGGTTTGAAAAGCATCTGGTTTATCACATCAGTCATAATTTCTTTCTACAATTATGTAAATTACTTCAGGATTCACATGGGTATTTAAATTAAAGCCAAAATAAATTTACAAAATATTTACTTTACTGATTATCCTTTAAGTCCACTATAAAATTTGCTATTTATTCAAGAAATACTAGATGGAGTGGGGAAAAAAAGCCAAGTGGATACGTTAGGATTAAAGTGCATATTTGACCTTTTATTTGTCCTGGATCTGGCAAGAAGCCTTATTGTGTGACACTTAATATAACCAAAGAGGCCATAGGTTCCTAAATAAGTAGCAGAAGCTACCCACAGCATCTTGACAATGTCATTTTTTCTAATATTTTCAAGAATTTTGGAAAGGGTAATGCCTATTAAGAAAGCACTTTGAGTTAAGGTTTTAAAATTCTACTTTCTTCCTGATTTTCATCTGCAAGAAAATCAACTCACCATTTTCACTGCAGGATAGCAAACATTTCAGAACTAAGAATTTGATTTCTATACACATCTTGGATAAGCAATTCCAAAAGTAATTAGAATAATGCAAATTCAATTCAGATCATCAGTAATTTTTGGTTTTGCTTTGTTTTTTAAATGAAAATTCCTATCAGTTTCCACTAGAAGTTCTACTCAAAGATGGCAACCATGTTATAGCTCTTGGCTACTATAAACTACCTTAAATGTCACTGAGTCAGTTTAACAGGCCCATGTAAATCATGGCTTGATTAGAGAGGTTAGAAACAGTATTAGAACCTTTTCAAGCTTAACATATTATATACATGTTTTCTTAACACAAATTGTCAGAGCACAGTTTTTTAGAAGTCTACCATATAAGCAATTAAAACACGCCCCTCCCCCACATTCAATATACTGAAATTTACATTTAGAATTTTCAAAACAAATAGATTTTTCAACCGCCAAACATTTAACCATGCCAAATTAACGATTTTCACTAGCATTTCTTGCAGATGAATCTATTAAGCAATTATGCATTAGTGTCACAGAGTAAAAGTAGGCTGAATTTCTGCACTAACAAACACCATGCATTCATTATTCTCATTTTTATCAATTCTGATTTTTGCAGAACACAATCCATTTTGTCCTTGAGACTGAGCTTATTTACAAAGTAAACCATACAGCACACCTACAGTATGTAACTGGCTCAGCTAAATTGATGTCAAAATTGATGTCAAAAAGGCCACAACTATTCTAAGTTTAAAATTGTAAAATTATTTTAGCTTTTGATTTTAAAATTTAACCTGAAAAACATCCTACCTCATGAGCTAAACGATGAGGATGCAAAATGAGAATGATAGAATGTACTTTGGGGACCTGGAAGGGTGGGAGGGGGTGAGGGATAAAAGACTACACATGGGTACAGTGTACTCTGCTTGAGTGACAGGTGCACCAAAACCTCAGAAATCACCATGAAAGAATTTATCTATGTAACTAAAACCCACCTGGTCTCCAAAAACGATTGAAATAATATTTTTAAAAATACTACCACATAATTACATTAACTGGAATTTTTTTCAATAAAAAAAATCAACAAATCAGCTAACTATATCTGTAAAGAACAACTGGGACACACCTCATAGACAGTTTAAAGCTCAAACATAAATGCCATTACCTCTGTCCAAACATTTGGGAATCAAGAAATCTAACATGTTAGTTAAGTGAAATAAACGCCTTTGTCAGTTTGCTATTTGTAACAAACTGACATCAAGGAAAAGATTTTCTGAAGAGCTTAACTTGAGGTCAGGACCAACATGATCCCCACCTGTATCTCCAGTGAGATAGAGCGGGATCTCAGGAAGTACTGGGTGGGTATAAGAGACCCAGACCCTCAAATACAGAAAAGGCCTCCTACTAACAGGGAATCCAAGAAGAGATCCTTTTGGAAGGTTAATAGCATATCCTATCTAGTTTCAAGTAGGCATAGGTTCACCAGCAGCACTGATTAAAACTGAGCCTGCTGGAATGGCAAATTAGCCTGGTAAGTAAAACAGTAGCAATTTTGCCCCCATCAGAGAAAAGTCAGAAACATCTTCCTGAGGTGCGTATCTCATGACCAACTGGCAGACGGAAGCATGAAAAAAAAGGAAAAGAGACACATCTAAATGCCCCTTTGGCCTTAAAGCCAGGGAAACAGCCATAACACAAAGCACCCGCTTTATAAAATTCCCAACCGTTGAGCTCTCAAACTGTGGAGTGGGCCCCACCCACGATCTGTTGTTGCTGGTTAACAGGAGATAAAATACAGAAACTGAGAAGAAGCGCTGAGGAGGAGCAATTTGACAGAGAGTAATTTTTATATCTATTGAATCTAAAAAATAAAAAAACCCAAGCTTGTATTTTGTATATCTCTGTTCTTTTTCATTTCACTTTTCTAGTAATTGGTTTTTACTATACTTTACAAGACATACTGATCCGCAATGAATTGGGAATCTTAGAAAAGAAAATCTTTTACCATAGACAGGTTGAGAAGCATCACACAAGAGCAGCCACAATAAAATTCTGTATAAACAATATGCATATTATGCTTGCAAGGATACTGATTTACCTACAGTCATCTTTTAAATCACATAAACATTAAAACTTTTCAGGAGCCAATAATTTTGTCCATGTGTAATACACTATTACTTTTTTTTTTTTTTTTGAGACGGTGTCTCCTTCTGCCGCCCAAGCTGGAAAATGGTGCAATCTTAGCTCACTGCAACTTCTGCCTTCTAGGTTCAAGTGATTCTCCTGCCTCAGCCTCCCAAGTAGCTGGGATTACAGTCATCCACCACCATGCCTGGCTAATTTTTGTATTTTTAGTAGAGGAGAGGTTTCACCATGTTGGCCAAGGTGAAACAAATGGTCTTGAACTCCTGACCTCAGGTGATCCACCTACTTCAACTTCCCAAAGTGCTGGGATTACAGCATGAGCCACTATGTCCAACCTCTATATACTATTTTCTGATTCACACTGAAATTAATCTAGAGATACTCTAATTGAGGGCCAGTGAAATACTATGTAATCAAAACTGTTTGCAGGGACTCAGATAATAATTAACATGTTTCCCTTAAAAAGGGAGAGCTCTGTGTTCAAATAAGTTTGGGATCTATACATCCTATCCCATGGCCACCTCTGGCAAAGTCACATCAGCATATTAGGATTCTGGGAAGGTCAGTAATAAAGACATGTGTTTAATTACATGAATGTGAACTTCATCTAAACTTGTATCAATATCTTACTCAGAAAACACAATTTTTGAAATGCTCATATAGTCAAAAGACTCCGGATTAGCAATAAAAAATCTGTCCAGCTATTTCTTTTCTTCATTTATAAATGCTTCACACCACCCACCCTACCATCTTTGCTGAGCCACAGCATCAAATGAGACAATTATATAAAATCACTTCATACAGGTTGAGCATTGTGGCTCACTCCTGCAATCCCAGCGTTTTGTGAGGACAAGGCAGAAGGATTGCTTTAGTCCAGGAGTTCAAGACCAGCCTAGGCAACAAAGCAAGACTCCCATCTCTAAAAAAAAATTTTTTAAATTAGCTGTGTGTGGTGGTGCGTGCCTGTACTCCCAGCTACTTGGGAGGCTGAAGCAGAAGAAATCTCTTGACCCCAGGAGTACAAGGATATAGTGATGGATGGTCACTCCAGCCTGGGTGACAGAGCCAGACCCTGGCTCAAAATGTTTGTCAACATATTTGAAAATAAAAACATGTTCTTCTCAAAATCAAACAAATAAACAAACAAAACTTCTACCTGGGTGCAGCATCTCACACCTGTAATCCCAGCACTTTGGGAGGCCAAGGCAGGTGGATCACTTGTGGTCAGGAGTTCAAAACCATCGTGGTCAACATGGTGAAACCCTGTCTCTACTAAAAATACAAAAATTAGCCAGGCGTGATGGCTCGCCTATAGTCCCAGCTATTCAGGAGGCTTCGGCAGAAGAATCGCTTGAACCCAGGAGGCAGAGGTGGCAGTGAGCCAAGATCATGTCAATTCACTCCATCCTGGCAACAGTGAGAGACTGTCTCAAAAACAAAAAATCAAAACCACATCACTTCGTACAGAAAGTAAGCTCCTTCAAGACAGGAATTGGCCCCAGTCCTTTGTTCCCACAACCCTCCTATAGCCCAACACACATAAAGTGGCCAGCATATCTCCTAAGTTCTTCACTATGAATGTTCCAGATGTCTCCTCATCCTCCACACACCCAGGAAAGCCAATTTCAACAGTCATTTGTTGGGCCACTCCCTTGGAATTCCGTCTTTGAAGGCCTCCCTTGCGCTAGCAGTTATGGTGTGGCAGGCATCTTCCTTGGAAATGCACACGGGGCCCAGAGTGGAGCCGGGAAGAGGCCCGGCACTTGTCAAAATCTACAGCTCATGATCAGGTTCCCTTGGCCTCAACTTTGGAGCAGGCATTTCTCTAAGAAGTGATGGGTTCTAAAAGTGGGGTGGGTGGGACCCCAGCAGTGCAGGATTCAGGTGCTCAGGTGCCCATGGCCATGGCCATCTCCCATTCTAAACCATCTGCTACCTTCTCCCACATGCCACATGGTGCTCAGTAGTGACCCATGGACCTGTCAATATTGCATTCGTCTCAGTGGAAGAACAATCTCAACACAAATTATATCACAGCCTCAAAAGAGACGGCACTGTAACAGAGACAGCACATCAGGGCTTGACAGCTTCTCTTTCCTACCTAATGCAGTAATTCAGCTCCTATTCAACCACTAGCTCTCCATTTCAGCAATCACTAACAATACAATTTCCCTCAAACAACTTATTTTCAACTCCTATGGCTCCTCTGTTTACTTCAAACAGCACGCAGAATTTGAACAATTTCTACAAGGTCATGTGGTCAGTGAAATGTAGGACAAGGAACTGGCTTGACACACTCTAACCACCAAACCACAAGGTCTGTGAAGGTCAAGGTTATCATGAAACGTTATTTACACAGTACATGAGTTCAGTTCTTGCAGTTGTTACAAACACGAGCCACAACTTAAAAAGAATTAAAAAATTAAAAGATAAGAAACCCATCGTGTTACTTACTATTCACATAAACAGTAAATGCTATGGAAGCACTGACATCAGAATTGGACACCAGGAATGTGTAAGTGCCTCCTTCAGTGTCTTTTAATCTGGTTAGATGAAGTTCACTTACATATCTACAAAGAAAAGACAATTAATTGCCTGTGGATAGTCTGCCTTGGAAGACATGTCTTTTTCAGTTTCTACCTGAAAATCTATGCCTGTTTGAGAAAAAAATATAACTAATTTCATTATTAGCAAAATCCACATTAACAAATACATACACGTGTGCACACATATTCCCATCTGGGGCAGATGCCTGTTGTGTGAGAACACAGAGCGGGGAAAGGTTAAGCACAAAGGCGACCTCACAGAGGCTGCAGCCTCTCCATTGGCCCCTACCTTCCCATGCCATCCCCCACCCAGGGGCTGTCCCCATACCACTTCCTCCCCTGCCCGTGGTGCTGCTGAAGCCTGCTCTCCACAGTGCCCTGAACTCACCCACCCTGCACGCACATGCTCACTGCCCTCACGCAGATACTTTGGGAACCTCTGAGAGGCCCACGCTGTTCACCTTCCTTCTTGCAACACCCCCATCTCCTGGTTTTCCTCCACCCTGAGACTTCTCCTCAGTGCTCCTGGCAGTATTTGCCTCTAGAGCTTCTGACTTCCTGCAGGGCTGCCACATACAGCTGTGTACACTGAGCACCCTATAACCCTGTCTGGGTTACTGGCAGGGGCTCTGACGTGCATGTGCCATCCTGGGCAGCCCATGACCCATGTGATCCACATGGCCACACCACCAATTCGCCACAGGCAGTGTTCAGACTCTTGCACTGTGCAACTCCTGGGCAGCCCGCTGCTGGCTCACAACCTTCACATCTTTACTACCAGCGCAGGCTCCTCTGTTCCATGTCTCCTCTACAAAGCTACTTTCATGCTCACAAATCCTTGCCTGCAGCTTCTTCCAAGGATTGCACTTGGGCGATCCTTGGGAGAAGCTGACTGTCCAGCCAGGTCTACAGCCAGTGAGTGACTGACAGCCAGAGAGGTACAAAAGTCCCGCCCAGAGCTGCTGGATAAGACTAAGGCTTGGGGTCATCTGAGCCATGTCCTTACTTGCCTCCTTACCCTCCCATCCCTCATCCCCTACTCCCTAGTCAGTTTCTCTCTCCCTGCATAAGTCCCTGGCCTCAGAATCCCTGTCTCAGCCTCTGCTTCTAGAGTGCTTGACCTAAGATACTCCCTACCCAAACAATCCCACTCAAGATCCCACTCAGTCTCAAATCTGACAAACCCCAAACCAAAGTCACTGTCTTTCCTCAGACACTTGCTCCTCCTCCTCCACTCCCTGAATGGTATGGCCTCTCACCACCCAACCTAAGGGCATCTTCAGCTCCTCCCTATCTCTCCTGCTCTCTCAAACAGCTGGAGACCTCCCAAATCTATCGTCTTCCTTCCAACCTTTAGTCCTTGGCACGAGATGCCATCATTTCTCACCCGTATTTTTCTAACAGTCAATAGTCCTGACTGGAAAAATAGAGCAACGCCCTATCAAGGCACTTAGCCCTTATTAGCCATTTGGTCTTGGTCAAACTACTTCATCCCTCTGTACCTCTGTCTCCTCTTCTACAAAAATGGTGGGAAAGAAGAGTGCCTGCCCACAAGGTCTGCAAGGCTTCAGGTCAGTGGGTGAATATGTGTAAAGTACTTAGAACCATGCCTCAGAAAAAAGCCCTTATGGCTTACCCGAAATACTACTATTGCTACTATTTTTACTATAATGTTTTGAGGATCAAATGAGAGGTCTAATGTAAAAGAACATGGGTTCACTGCCTGAGCCAAAGCCATCTAACTCTTAGTTTTCTTAGAGCTTTAAGAAACAATTATAGATACTAACTTCCCACGTTCTTTGAAGAGATCTGCTGTGTATGCCACTCACTGCTTTGAGCTAAGCTCAGATCTCTAAGAACTGTCCCCTCATTTTACAAGTGAGAAAACTGAGACACACAGAGGTGTGTGTGTGCATGTGTGTGCAAGTGTGCATGCTCTAAACATAACAAAATGGAATACTAGGATGAAGACATACGAGGCAGCCCCAGACTTTCTTCTTTACCAGGTATCTTCTCGTGCATTTATGGGTTACAGAAATAGGATCTGATTAAGCCCAGTGGAAAAGGGGGTAATGTGTAATCCTCCCCCAGGGCCAGATCCGCTTCTTACCTGATATTACTTTCGTTCTCAGACTTGGGATAATCTTCCCATTTATCAGTGAAGGTTCTGTTCATATAGATCCACTGCTGGTGTTCAGGTTTGGGGAATGCCTCATATTCAACAACCAAATCTACATTTTCTCCATCATTTACAAATACTGTAGTGTTTATCATGGGGAAGATATTAATGAATCCTTTATCTAATGAGAATGAAATAAGACAGAAAGAAACCATTATCTATAACTATTGGACAAAAAAACCCACAACTTCATCTTGGAATGACAAAGATAAATGATTGATTTCCAGTATTAATTGGCAATAAGGAAGAGAATTTTACTTAGCCATTTTTCATTTTATTTTGCTCTTGTAGAATCACTGTCACAAGCAAAAAAGGATACACATTTGAAATACTGATTCTCCCACCTCTGTTTCTTAAGCAATTCTCTTAAAGATCTATCACCATCTTAAAAGTCTAAATCTACTAGTCTTGATGTTTATTAGGTTAAAAAGTATCTGGAATAAGCAGTGAGTTCACACCCAGAACCAACTTAATTGTATATATAAGGTATCATAAATTAAGGGGAAAAAAAGAGAGTCCTAATGTTGAATAAAAATGTTCAAAGAATATCCTTTAGTATTTGAAGAAAAATAATCTTAGCTCTTATCATATATCACAGATAAATCAAAGAGCATTTTAACAACAAAATGGTATTTTTAACTAAACAACAGAATTGACTCCCATGAAACTTCTACAGAATGGGCAGTTTTCTAGCCTTTTTAGAAGGAACAGAAGGAAAAAAAATCATAAATCCATAAATGTTTTTAAATGTCCATATAGTAAAATAATTAATGTAACAGGAAAAAGAGAATAAAATATAGGAAAAAATGTTTAGCTAAGCTAGTAATTAAAATAAGACATCACTTTTCACTTACTAAAAATAGCAAAACTAATTTTAACTAAACTCAATAATTTTGCAAGTGTAGTAAAAAGTAGCACACTGAATTCCACACTGTAAATTGGCACAATTCTTTCAGGAAGCATTTAGCAATATAGATTTTTTAAAAATTATCTATTCCTTGATTAAATCTTGTAATGTCCATTTGAGAACTCTTCTTAAAATGAGGTAGACAGCTACAGGCCAAAGAAAAAGTACTATTTACATTATACACTATTATAATTTTTTAAATGGCAAAATAGAGAACTGGTTAAAGGAGCCCTTAGAAAAGGTTATATAATATAAAAAAGATCATGAAAAAAGAGAGCAACAAAGTAACTGCTAACATTATCTTTATGGCCACCATTTAAGGAATGCTTACTATGTGCCAAGAACTGCTTTAAGCAGTTAAGCATGTATTTTACTTAATAATTGTGACACTTAATCTTTTGTTTTGTTTTTTTGAAACAGGGTGTCATTCTGTTGCCCAGGCTGGAGCACAGTGGCACAACCACAGCTCACTAAGGCCTCGACCTCCTGGGCTCAAGCAATCCTCCTGCCTCAGCCTCCCAAGTAGCTGCAACTCAGGCATGTGCTACCATGCTCACCTAATTTTTGTATTTTGTAGAAATGGGGTTTTGCCATGTTGCCCAGGCTGGTTTCAAACTTCTGGGCTCAAGAGATCTACCCGCTCCAGCCACCATGCTCAGCCCATTTAATCTTATGACAATACTGAGAGGTGAGTTTATACTCTCTAATTTATAGATGAAGAAAACGAAGGCCTTAAAAGCCACTAGAAGAACCTAAATTTAAACACACGTCTACAAGTCTGTGAGAAGCCAAAGCTGGCCTCTTCTTACTACAGCAAATCCTAGAGTTGCTACATACTTTAAGTGTGAATACGAATAAAATTGTACGTATAATTCAAATTCTGTTAGACATAAAAATACAAGCAATATGCCAAAATCTTTACAATTATTACATCAAGTTAGTGAGAATTTGGAAGAGTTTTGATTTTATTCTTCTTTTTATTCTTTAAATTTTAAAGTTAGTTATAAAATTTAAAATTATCACTCATTAACTTTGGTGCTATCTGGTTAAATATATTTTAAAGTTCCACATGTGGTTGTCATTATAGTTTGTACTGCTCTTTAGTGTCCTAGAGATTCAGAATAAAAAATGTAGCCCAACTATCCTCTACCCAGTGTACCAGTTAAAAAATGGATTTTGGGGAAGAGAATAAAAAATCCAAACAAAAGCTGGGAAGAGATGGAAATCACCTCCTTGTTCTAATAACTGAATCAGAAATAACATACTCCCGCTCTGTCATTCTTTAAGGTAATTTGGGTTAATTTTGAGGGAGTCAACCTTTCATCTGAATGCTACACTGAATTTTCAGGTTCTCAAGGTCACCAATTCAAAAGCAGTAAATTATGCAAAATTATTACTTATTTTAGGCAACAATTATTTCCATTGTTTCAGGCAACAATATTTGCATTGAAATTATTTCTCTTTCACTTACCATATACAAAATACTTAAGTGCTCCTGAGCTTTCTAGTCTAGTTTGCTCAATATAGCTTCATGTCCTATAGTGTAACAGAACTTCAAATTCATGAAGAGTAAGAATTAATAGAACTCCACCTACCTTGTTGCAACATAAAGAATCAACTCCACCTAGGTTGTTATAACATGAAGTATAATTTTTTTCCCACTATTTCTGTATTAAGAAATTGGTGATGTGGCCAGGCACGGTAGTTCACGTCTGTAATCCTAGCACTTTGGGAGGCCAAGTAGGTGGATGGATCACTTGAGATCAGGAGTTCAAAACCAACCTGGCCAACATGATGAAACACTGTTTTTTCTAAAATTACAGAAAAATTAGCGGGGCATGGTAGCACATGCCTGTAATTCCAGCTACTTGGGAAGCTTAGGTAGGACAACTGCTTGAACCCGGGAGGTAGAGGCTGCAGTGAACTGAGATCCCACCACTGCACTCCAATCTGGATGACAAAGTGAGACTCCATCTCAAAAAAAAAAAAAAAAAAACCCATGGCCTTTTCTCCTTTCCACAGTTTTGGGAGTTAGAGGCTGTGTTTCTCAGAAAACAAAGTGCAGGCAAAGTTAAAGTGGGGTGCATTAGAAACTTAAGCATCAAAGACCCCAATTCAAAACCAGGTAAAATGTTAGCGGCTCTCATCACAAAACCAGAAACAAAGGGTAACTTTGTGAGAGGATCAATACACTAATTTGCTTCACTACAGTAATCTTTTTACTATCTGAATGTACCCCATAACATCATGTTGTGTACCTTAAAAATATAAAATTAAAAAAATTATTTAAAAAAGCGTGATCCCAAAGCCTTGTTCTCTCCATCACTCCACGATGGATCCAAATCCTCCTCCCAGCCACTAAAGATTACTTTTCTCTTTGTCTGCTCCTGTTCCTGTTCCACCCCAGCCCATTCTCAAAACAATACAAAACGAGATTCAGGTTTCACAGCCACAAGTCCTTCCAGTCATAGAGTGATAATTCTTGGAAACTGATGAATGGATTTTAAAAATCCGATTACATACAACAACGTTCTGAAAACATCCTTACTAATTGCTTTCTGGAGCTGAAGCTGATATATCAACATGCTCCCTAATCAACTTAGCAAATTAGTGCTTATGGAGTTTAATACTTTAAAAGCATAGCCTTCTATTCAAATTAATAAATGGTTCACAATCATGTTTAGGAACAAAGTGGTACACTTTCTGTGTGCTGACTATAATTGCAAGTAAAGTATCTTTCCCATGTTCGGTCTGGGGAGAAACTTTCCATTATAACATGGGCAGAAACACCAAAATTTTATGAGATTATTGTGGGATAATCACAAAGCTTTAACACTGCCACATAAATTATTGAAGAAATTTGGTGAGGCAGGGAAAGAGATATGAAAAAAAATACTGCATCACTTTATTATTGTTCTTGATAAAAAATTTTGCCACCCTAGAAGTATTTAATAAAAAGTCACACACTAGGAATATGGTTGCACTAAAAAGACAGGAAAATAGATTTAATTCAAACAATACTCAAAAGACAAAAAAGGTATAAACAAAGTAATTTTAAAATAATTGTTCTCAGTAAATCAAAAGCATGAAGAAACTCACTATGCTCTGCTCTCTTTAAACATATGCTTGGAAAATAAATACTTAGTGAAATTGCTAGAATAGAGAAGATAAAGGCTGGGCACGGTGGCTCACACCTGTAATCCCAGCATTTTGGGAGGCTGAGGTGGGCGGATCATGAGGTCAGGAGTTGGACACCAGCCTGACCAATGTGGCAAAACCCTGTCTTTACTAAAAATATGAAATTTAGCCAGGTGTCGTGGTGGGCGCCTATAATCTCAGCTACTCAGGAGGCTGAGGCAGGAGAATCGCTTGAACCTAGAAGGTAGAGGTTGCAGTGAGCCAAGATCACTCCATTGCACTCCAGCCTGGGCGACAGAGTGAGACTCTGTGTCCAAAAAAAAAAAAAAAAAGATAAAACTGAACTAATTGTGCATCCCAGATATGATGGGGTTAGAAGACAGATTACCATGTTGTTGTTTATGCTTTGTAGAACCAATGACCTGTGCCCCAATGGCACTCCTTCTTGAAGGTTTATGCTATCATCTTTATGCTTAGAGAATAGGTGAGATAAGGAGGTAGGGCATACTAGGGAGGAAAAGTCCAATTCAGTCCTTACTGCAAGGAACTAGAGCTGATGAGTGGCAAAACAACAAACCAAGAGGCAGAACCTCTACCAAAAGTTTCAGAGAAATACTTTAGGCTCTAAGCATTTGTGCTCCTTGAGAAATTCTACATCCATTTCCAAACTCAAGTAATTCAGCAAGCACTAGCATTTTTAAAAAATCTCAACTTATGTTTTGTTTGTTTGGTGGGGAAAGGAGGGTGGGGTGCACAGAGAGTAACAGGTTTGAACAATTTTAGTAACAGCTTTCAACTTTCCTCTACTAAACTGGTAGCATTTGGTTTTGAGCTTTCAGTTGCAAGAGGCTACAATGATAATTTTCATTCATTCATTCAGTGATAACAAAATTCTAAGAATCTGTTCAACATTCCATTTACATAAAAAGGAAACTATCTAGTAATTTCTTCTTTCACTACTGCAGTAATTTAAACATTCCCATAGAGGTATTTACCTACTACTTCCAAGGTTGTTGTGACATTTGCTGATCCAAAAGTATTACTGGCATAACACATGAACACTCCAGAATCATTAACTCTCACTGAACTGATAGTCAGCGTTGCCTGACGTTCATAATTGAAGTCACCCTGATGCCAGCTATTATATTTCTCCTGTAGTTTAGTCTGCTGGTTTCAGAAAAGGAGAAAAAAAAATAAAGATTACCATATAATTTATATTCAGAATCTTTCCTAGATAAATTAAAAATAGCAGCAATTAACTTCTCCATATTAGCTTTCATTATACACTACTTAAGTAAGAATAATAAAGCACCATGACAAGTCTGTCATTGGAACACTTCATATTACAGGATTATATTGAAAGACAGTCATTATTAATGATTGGGAAAAAAAAGGAAAATTCATTTCTTAACCCTAGTATGTATAATTCCAAATTCTGTGCAATGCGAAAATTTAAAAGTTGCTATATATGAAATAGTATGGGATACTGATATTTTGTAAAATGAGTCAGCATATTTATGTCATGTTCTGTTATATCTTTTTCTATTCTATGTTCCAATGACTGAGAGACAACACATTACTAATAATAATGTTCTATTTTATTAAAATTTATTATTTGCAGGAATGAAAACAGAATCACAATGTCAACAACTTGGAAACTCATCCTGTAGTTCTCACCCAGCAGAATCTTGTGAACCACTGAAGGGTGTTCCAAGGTATACTAGACATCTAAGAACAAGGCCCAAATTATTTCAGCATGAGCTGAAAAGAAAAGGTTGTTAATTTACCCTTGTGATATCACCATCTCATTATTTGTCTGCAGACAAGACATGGAGAGATTTCTTGTGTTTAAAACGTCATGGGAAAAACTGTAACATAAACTACAGCAGCTTTCTGAAAAGATTAAAGAGAGTTGAATATAGTTTTCTACATCTTCCAAATTTTCTGTAATGTACACACATTCCTATTACAATGGGGGAAAAACAACTAAGTAAAGTAAAAGGAGCTGATACTGATGTGAAATGAGATCAAGGTTGATTCCTTGGCGAGGCTATAGTAAACCTTACAGAGTTAAATATCTAACAGTATTATAAATCAGAAAAATCCTTCTGGAAGAGGAGCTTGCCAGGATGTTCATACCCTCTGATCAACCCCAGCAAATTTAACTCAAGAAAATTGCTCAACAGAAAATAAAAGCTCCAACATGTTGGTTTCACTGAAAATTCAGAAACGACCTAAACGTATGCCAAGTATAGCATTATGACTGTAAGAGAGGTGTTTACACTACTTAAAAAGCATAAATTGAATGTACCTTAAAACTGCAATCATGTGATAATACATATGCATGGGGAAAAGAGAAAAGAAATATGAAAAAATGCAGACTATATAGCATTTATAAGTAGACACTTGGGACTACTGAGCATTTAAAATCTGGTAGTCCAAAATAAGTTGTGCTATAAATAGAAAATATGTCCTGGATTTTCAAGACTTAGTATTAAAAGAAATGTAAAACATCTCATTAGTAATTTTCATGTTTCATTACATTATGAAATAATATTGTAGATACATTGGGTCAAATACAATATATTATTAAAATCTATTTTACCTTCATTTTTTGTAATGTGCCTACTAGAAAACGTAAAATTACATGTAAGGTTCATGTATTTCTATTACACAACATTGCTGTCTATGATAGCAATGTTGTGTAATGGGATTATACCTATTTTTTATGTTATTATATGATAGTGGGATTGTACCTATTTTTTAATGTTATTATAGTTTTAGAAATTTTTTTAAAGTAAGCACACATAAAAGTTGACTGAAGTTGAATGTTGCAAACTAAAAAGAACAGAAACCTGTTTTGCTGTTAACTGTGAGATCTTAGGTAAGTCAAGAACATCACTAGTCTTAGCTTTTGTTTCTAAAAGGATATATGGGAACGAAACTGTTTTTAAAGGCTTGTAGTTTGGAACACTTTGTAGGTCTGCTACTACCCCCTTCTAAGACAGTCTTCTAATAATTGGCAGAAATCTACCATTTCACAGCATAAGATCAATTGTCAAGAAGATGTAAGAGCAAGGTGAAGCGACATTTTCAAACTGGCTTTTCCTAGTCCATAGTTTCACAGACTTCTCTACAAAGCAGAGTGACACCAGACAGATAACACCAAAGTCTCAATTTAGGATATCTTCCCTCTAGTTCTTTCAAGAGCCTAAGAGTCCACAATAGAGCTCAAATAGGAACACTGAACTTGTGAGGGCCCAAAGGAATAGTGTGGTCTTAAGAGATGCAGCATGAATGTCCAAACCCAAAGACCAAAATTTAGGATACTGCCAAACATTCTGATTACAAGCAAGTAAAAATATGAGGGTTTAGAGGCATTAAGAAAGCTAACCAAGATTAACAGTACTGAACAAACTTCAAGACTCTCTTGCGCTTAAACAATTGCAACACTACAAAATCATTTTATCTTAAATTATGTTGTGTGTTAAACCTATTCCAAAGGGTCAGAATCAAATATTATGGATTTTTTGAATAATTTGATAGTGCTAACAGTATTCCAAATTAAGCCAAAAGATATCAATAAAAGATTCATGGATGAACCTTGGCAGAGAGCCATGAGCTCCATCTGCAAGTCACACATTACATACTGTTTGCACGTGATTTGGTTTTCCTTAACCCTTGGAGGTGCACACTGGGATTTCCCCAAAGAGCTCCTAACACTGAAGGCTTATCTACCAGCACCAATGGATTAATTGGGAATGGCATGCAGGGCTCCTGGGAAAAATAGTTCAGAATGAAACTGCCTGGGGCAATTTAATTTCTCATCTCAAAAAGGGCAATTTTCAAGTTATACAGAAGCTCAAATGCACACCCAGTCAAAATTGTTCTCTCATGTGAAATAAAGGATTATAGAAAGCCAATTAATATGGGATTGTATTCTGTAAGGTTAGCCAAAAATCCATGCATAAACTATTGTTTTTATTACATTATATAATACAAAAACTAAAAGGTTTCTCTGAGTCATTGGTTTGAAAGAATAAGTCTACGGTACAATCCATTCTCCCAGTCAATGGCAGCTCCATTTAGCAAGATATCATCCATCACAGGTTTACATGAATATCATCACAATGTCTCTGCATTATGGGAAATACCATGGTTATTTGTTTAGCAAAGAATTTTTTAAACAGGCATAAAATTGTCAATGTTGAATATAGGGCATGAGGAGGAGGAAGGGGAAGAGGAAGAGAAGGAAAATACAGTATTTATTTTTTCCAATGTAATGCATACATATGTAATGAATAAAAACCACTGTGTTAGCTAATTAACTAGATGGCCAAGATTACTCAAACAAAAATTACTGAAAACTTGGTCAATGGGAAATTTAAAGCAAAATATTTGGATATTAAGACAGCAGTGTAAAAACTCTATGAGCATTTAGAGAAAACTTCAAATATAACTAGCTAAAACTTATTTAATTTTAAGATACACCTAACTCAATATCTGAGGTATAATAGGCACTGAATATGCATTTGTTAAATGAATGAGAATGCAAACATGCCCAAATGTTTCAGATTAAAGATAACGATTTTATTAATAGTGACTAAAACAAATAGAAAACCATTAGCAACTTAATCTCAGGTAATCAGCCTCAGAGGAGGAAATCAGATCCTTACAAAAAGAAACCCATCTTCAAATGGAAAGGCCAATTTGTGGGCTAGGGAAGGGCTTTCTGGTGAATACCTGAGACTGTCTATTTTTTTTAAACATGGAAGGAAAAAAACTGGCAGCTCTTTTCTCTATTTTAAATAGTCTGGCCTAAACAGTATCAATAATAGTTTTAATCAAACTGTTCATGCAGTTAACCATGTTTTTTAAGACCCTAACAAAGTTTTTCAAAGAAACAGCATGAAGTAATCACACGAATCTGAAGTTCTCTCTTCAAGTTTCTCAAAATAAATGTATAAAATGAAATTTATTTGTTACTAAGAATAAATGCATGCATCTCCATGTGGAGGTATGAAAGGGGGAAATATACAATCCCAACGTGTTCCCAGACAATCCACCTCTGACACACTCAGCAGCTAAGGCAGCTCCAGGACAGACTCTTCTTAAAGAGAAACCTTATCTCCCACAGAGACGGAACAATACACTGAGAAAAAAGAATGAAGTGATTCACTCACCGGACTGTTTTCTTTTTTCCATGATGAGTACACAGAACTAGACACATCTTTTATTGTGCACGTCACTGTGAATTCTTCCCCTTCCCTAAGAAGATAGCTTGCTTTGGACACAGACACAACAGGCACAGCTTTGAAGGCTAGAATGAAAAGAAATGTGGCTCCTCAAATAATTCGTTGTAATACAGCACGAAATTTTGATTTACCATTTCTCCTCAAATGTGCACAGCTTACTTCGTCATCTTTTAAATAAAATACAAAGCATGGTGGTAACCTATCTGTACTACTTGCATATCTGAAGGTATCAGCAATTAAATCACGCATCCTTCAAGTATATTCATTAATATTGAGTGAAAAAGGCAGATATGCCCACTGTGAGATTATAATGCTTCTGGAAAATGCTTTTTCAAAACCAAGTAGAAGCCCCAGCACAGGGAAGCTGCTTTAATCTTTACTTCAGACAACCTTGATGGTGTCATGAGGACAACTACTTATATTCTTTTAAGCAAACAGGCATCTTTCCCATGTAAATCCTACCTTGCTTACTTCTGGAAACCCCAGGTTTTAAATAATCAAACTTTCCTTAAGTTCAATAAGTATATTTTTTCAAAAGCCTTAATAAAAACTATACTCAATAACTGCATGTCAACTGGTGTTGAATTAGATGATCTGAGATTTAAAACCTAGATTATCCTCCAGCTAACAAAATATTCTACAAAATGTCACAATAGTAACAAGTTCCACTGTCAACTGGAATTTTCCTTCTCAGATCTCAAACAGTTTAAGAATGTATTACAATTAATCAGTGGAAGAGAAAGCCAATTCATATGTCAATAGTAAATCAAAGAATGAATAATCTGCATGCTAATCTTTTCAACCAATGTAATTCAAGCTTCCCAAAGGGTTTCTCTTGGAAGGAATACTTGATGCAATTATGAAACTTTGGGCTGACCTAAGTCAGTCCAGTCTAAGTGCCAATCTGTGGCAGAATCTCTATTAGAGGCAGTCATGGAACCTCCACATGGGGTCGGGACCATGAAATAAACTCACAAGCAGATGACATTTTTTGAAGCTGGGGAACTATGAAGAGCCAGCTCCCTGATTGACCACACTAAGGTAGACCAACGAGAAGAGAAGTTTTCTTTAGACTAGTGAGTTTTCAACTCCCAGAGGCGATTAAGAAAGGGCCAGTACCTGGCCTCACTTTCAGGATGAATTTCTCCGACAGCTTTGACTGGCCCTCCCGGTCCGCGGAACAATGCA
This sequence comes from Aotus nancymaae, assembly GCF_030222135.1. NCBI lineage: Eukaryota > Metazoa > Chordata > Mammalia > Primates > Aotidae > Aotus > Aotus nancymaae. Next base: position 50,195,541 of record NW_026988417.1, on the reverse strand, counting down.
GACAGAGCCGATGGTAGGTGCGTTTCACACTTTTGATCGTGATGCCGGTCTTGGGGTCAGGAACAAACCTCAAGTCCTTGGGAATAGGCTTGCCCTGGCACCCCTTGAGGGAATAATTGGTCACTTCTGGGTCTGTGAGAGGACAGCGGACCAGTGTGTCATTGTCTTCTTTCCCATACAAGGAGCGGTCAACAAGGAAAAGTTTGTCAGGATCTGTAGAAGCATATCCAAAATTAGTAGTTGGCATGGCTGGGGACAGAAAACAGTTTTTAAAAGATCTAATATGTTGCCTTTCATGACTAATGGTCCAAGTGACTGCTTTTTTTTTCTGTGTAAACAAAAGCAACATTTATACATCTAGTACTATTGAGTGAGAATTAACATTTATTAAATGCTTTCCATGTATCATGCACTAAGCTTGGACCATTACACTTAATCTCATTCAATCTTCAAAATGCCCCTCAGTGATCAGTGCCATCATTATTGCCATTTCATAGATGAAACTGAGGTGTCATAAAAGCAACCCTCCTAAAGTGACATGACCTGGAAATGGCTGAGTGAAACTCAAACCCAGGTCAACAAAGAGCAACACTTGAGCTCTTAAAACTTTGGGAAATGTTGATTACAACTCCAGGGATCATCGGCCAATAAGCTAGCGTGGTGATTCCTAGTGAGAGAAGGAAAGGCTTCCTCCTTGTAACCCCTTGGTGCAAGGCCCTTTCCAGCGTTTCCAGTCTCCAGAGATTTTCAGCTTCCGAAGAGAACCTAGAAAACTCTCGACAGGCCACCCAGTACCCATCATAGATAGGTGAGCCTCACTCGATTCATATTCCTCTGAAGAAACATAAACGTAACTTCTGGAAATCAAATAATTTCAAATGCACAAAGGGAGGTTGTGAGTTTTAGGAATGCTGTGGCAAATTCCAAAGTCCACCAGGATACTTATGAGTGAAAATGAACACTATTAGTTTATGCCAGGACACAGGCATAAACTGGGAGTGGCCCAGGCTGACTGGGGCATCACAGAAGCCAGACAGACCTAATTCTGTATACACAATATGCTGCCACCCTCTACAGGGTAACGATAATACAGATACATGCTTAGGCCCACAGATTTCATTTAAAATCTGTTTTTAAAGTGTCCTTTCCACCTGGAAGTCAAGTGTTTCACAAATATGAACTTGACATCACTGAATTAGGCTTGTGTTTTATCCTTAACTTTGACCAATTTTGAAAAAAGTTTTCCAAGATAAATTATGCATCTCCCAGCCTTACTGATTTATTCTACAAATAAATGACCTCATGATGGTCGAACTATGTATGGCCCCAGTCCACAGCTAGTTATTGTTCTATCTACTCTTTGTAGGTCACTTGAGTCTAGCTTCTACAACGATGCCCCACCTCCTTCATTGCTGTAACATAGATTACTTAAGTATTCACACATCTTACGTTTGTTATAATTAAGGATAGTTCCAAGTTACAGAAGATGATTTTCCCTTTAAAGAAAGTTTGTGAGCCCTGTTAAGAGTGATTTAACCAATTCAACAGTTTTCCTCATTTATTCAGTTGTCCTGATACTTCATCGCCACCTGGAAATTGCAGAATACCTTCCTGAATGTCAAAGAACAGAACATGGGTTAGCTCAGCAATTACAGAACTGTGCCCCAAGGCGAAGTGGTGACTTACCAGTCTATATGTTTGTAGCTACCTACTTAGGAAAGGACAACTGATAAAGCAGAGGCACAATCAAGCTTGAGAGTCAGCTTTATTAGCTCGTGATGGAGCATGTTAGAATTTGTACCACCCCGGCTCCCTAATGATTACGTAAGGAAGACAGAACAGATCATCTATCCAAATGCTGTAGTGAGGAAATGGGCTCAGGAGGTATCTAAGATCTCCAATCTAGAATAAATGTATCCATTATTCATTCACAATATCATGGATAAGGCCTCTCACTCATGCCTGTTTCACAGATAGCCCCAGTCCAGGTATGCCCAGACCTAGAAAACAGGACTCCATTTCTTTGCCCATCACTTGGATATGTCAGTAGATCAGTTCTGGTTTTGTTTGTTCTTCTGAGACAGAGTCTTGCTCTGTTGCCAGACTGGAGTGCAGTGGCACGATCTCAGCTCGCCGCAATCTCCGCCTCCTGGGTTCAAGCGATTCCCCTGCCTTAGCCTCCCAAGTAGCTGGGACTACAGGTGCACACCACCACGCCCAGCTCATTTTTTATATTTTAATAGAAACGGGGTTACCATGTTGGCCAAGATGGTCTCCATTTCCTGACCTCATGATCCACTCACCTCGGCCTCCCAAAATACTGGGATTACAGTTGTGAGCCACCATGCCCAGCCGAGTAGATCAGTTTTTACATCAATTACAAGATACACCCTGGTCCAGCATGCCTACTCTTGACAAGGCTATTAAAATCACAGACAAATCACTGAACTTGTCATAGGAAACGAAGCATAGAAATCCAACTACCATATTTCTTTTTCTTTTGTTTATAAGAGGTCACAATGTTTTCTATGGAAAACTCTACAAAAGAAACCATAACAGACAGGGGATGTCTAGCCGATCAAGTTATTTTTTCTGAAATTTACTCCTTAAGAGTGGGCCACGTCTTTTGAAGTGTCGGTCTGGTTAGGCCTTGTGAGAGGCCTTTGGTTCCCTGAAGTGTTTTTACTAAGTCCGAGTATCTAGTATCTCAAGGCATTAAAATGCAGCTTTCCCAAAGGGCCTAATTGATTCTCAGGGTTTACTCAAAGCACCAGCACAAATGGGCTAAACCTACTGTAATCTCATTAGGAAGAGTATCACAGTCCTGCAGTCCTCCAGCTGGGGTCATACCCAAAGCCACTGTGTATCATATCAAAAGATGGGGGAGGACAGTAAAGAAACGTGTGTTTTAGGCTTTCTAGATCCAGCGAGAAATATTTTATCTATGGCTCAGTCATCCATATGTCATCCAAAATTAAGAGCAGGATATTAAATTCTTGAAAGCACAGCATCACAGAAAGCCAAGCACTTACCTCTAACGAACACATAAATGGAACTGCTTAAGCCGTGATTGTTGGTGCACGTGTATTTGCCGGTGTTGGTGGCCTCTGCCTTTTGCATGATCCATTCATTCTGCTTATTCTCATTCATTTGATCCAGGATCTCAAAAGTCCATTTGACAAAACCCGGATCAGTGCATGACAGCCTAATCTCATCGCCCACGCTGACTATTAACTCTGATTTTGCTGGATGGATGGATGGTGGAGACGCTTGCCCTGGACTCACAGATGGTTGAGAAGAGCCTGCCAAGAAAAATAGAATCATGTTGAGTATGATCTTCTTCCTTGGCGAAATAAAGCACTTCTTCCAATACTGAGTTCCATCTTCTGTGTACTCTACAACAAAAATAGGACAAAGCTGCCCTGCTATTTATGGCTAAAAAGAGAGTTCAGTCTAAAACTTAAGTTCATCTAGAAAATTAAGTTATGTTCTGCAACCCTCAATTAATCTTGAGGGTCACATTTGGTTCCCAAGCCGGGATGTGCTGGATGCCACAGCCTTCTCTGGGTTCAACACATACAACTGGGTCAAGTTTTCATCTGAATATGGGCCATCTTCACAGCATAGACATGCAGACACCCAGCTTAGAAACAACAGAAACAAAATCTCACACTATGCGGGTGGAAAAAAAACTACTGGCCTGTCATTCTCTTTGGCAGAATATACATGACCATGACATAGAATAAGCTTTTCCTTACAACTGTGTGAATTCAGTTATTTCTATATAATTCTCTTTACATGGCAATGTTCATCAAAAGGAGAACTATTCACTAATCTCTAAACACTAAGAGAGAAAATGATACACCTGTTTTAAAGATCAGACCAATAATTTCTGGCCTATGTTAGGTTTCAACCTAATCACCCTAATGCCTAAATAGGTTTCTTAGATAAGAAACTAGTTTATTTAGTTTATAAAGATGCAATTTTTAAGCTCTGAATATGAAACCTGAACCCTAAAAATGTTACAACACCCAATTCATTCAGTCATGCATGCCTGCATGTATTCAAATACCTATTCATTAATTATCATCTACAAAAGCACTATGCTAGCTGCTGGGAAAAAGTCCATGCAAGTATGACACGTGGTCCTTACATACATTTCAGGGTTTAAAGAACAAACTGCTGGCCAGGTGCCATGGCTCACGCCTGTAATCCCAGCACTTTGGGAGGCTGAGCGGGGAAGACTGCTTGAGCCCAGGAGTTCAAGACCAGCCTGGACAACATAGTGAGACCCGCCCCCCTCCATCTGCAAAAACTAGAAAAAACATTAGCTGGGCGTGGTAGTGAGCACTTGTAGTCCCAGCTACACGGGAGGCTGAGGTGGGAGGCTGAGGTGAGAGGATCACTTGAGCCCAGGAGGTTGAGGCTGCAGTGAGCTGTGATCGCACCACTGCATTCCAGCCTGGGTGACAGAGTGAGACTCAGTCTCTCTCTTAAAAAAAAGAGAGAGAGAGAGAGAGAGAGAGATTTACTGTCAATCTGAAGAAAAAGAAAGCAAAAGGTGGGCCAGAGTATAACCATATCATAAGGGCAAAGGAGGAGGAGGAGAAGAGGACAGCATGAAGAAAGGGCTCGCAGTGAAGTGAGCAAAGAGCCTCTAGAGTTATACAGAAACCAGCCTGGCTGAAAAACAGGGTACCTTGCAAAGCACATGACAGGTAAGACTATGTGGGATGAAACCAGATCCATCAAGGGTCCTGAACTTCTGGGTGTAAATTCTCGGAAGGTACCTCAGGAACCCTGTAGACTCACTCTAGGTTTTTCAGCAGAGAAATGACATGTACAGTGAGATCCTAGAGAATCAACGAGATTCAAGAAAACGAGTGAAAGGTGCTGGTCTCAGGCAGAAGTAATGAGAACCTACAGTAAGGAATTCAGAATAAAGAGGAAAAGATGCAATAGACTGTCAGAGGAAGGACACATCAGAGGGACGAAAAAGCAAAAAGGCTGACTCAGGGAGGACTTTAGCGGGGCGGCAGAAGGCAAGGTCCCCGGGTGAGGTGGGCTGCGGCAGTGTGATAATGAGACTCCTTGGGGACTCTCAGTCACCTCTGCAGGATGGTGAGGGGAATGGTTCACGCACATCAGATTTACGTCCCCTGTCACCATATGCAAGGTTGCAGATGAGGACTGATCTGAGTGAGCCACACAAGTTCAGGATGGCTGAGGATCAGGGATGGGGGTATAGTCAGAGGGGAGGGTATGTGAGAGAGGTGTAATTGGTCACAGGTACAACCTGGTCAGTAATTGGACTTCTCAGCAGTGGGTTGCTTATGACCTGGATTTCAGATGACAGTGGTCCAGTGATGCCTTGTGAAGTTAAAAAACAAGATCAGATCATTAAAGAAAAGGGTCTGAGGAACTAACCAAGCACTGATCTTAAAGAGCTCTTCCAGACAAGAGGGTATATGAAAAGGTCATGAGAGATTTAAGAAAAAGAACCACCAGGAAGAAAGCAGAGAGGCTAAGTGGCAAAGAAGGCAACGCGTTACAAAGCTTCAAAGAGAGGGTGGTGGCTCTGAGGGCAGATGCCACAGTAAGATAGCAGGGAATGAATAAAAGACCTCTAACCTGGTTACAAAGAGACCACTGGAAATCCTAAAGTACAATTTCAGTTGCGTGGGAAGTGCCGTTTGCTCCAGGGTTACAGGCTGCAAATGCAGACGTCTCCCTTGGATAGTTCTGGCAGTACAAGACAGAAATAGACATCTATAGCCAAACCAGGCTTAAAGGTAAGGAAGACAGGAGACCCCTTCACATGTGAGATAGAAAGAAGAGCGCCTGTGGATAGGGACAGACCGAAGCTGCTTTAAAGGAGGGTGGAAACTGTTCCCTGCAGGTGTGTGTATAGATGACCAGTCTCAATTCCTATTTATTAACCAGACAAATATTGCATGTGGTAGCATCAACTATAGCCCCATTATGTCAAGCAAAGTATACCCTAGATCAAAAGCCAGTAAGGCCAGTTATAAGCATTACATGTTATTAAGCACCAAAAACGTGAGAAAAGCTATAGAGTGAGACTCTCTGAATCCACTAGGTGCAGCATCTAAATGTGGCAACAATTCTATGGACATGCAGTGGCCAGGATTATTTTCAGAGTTGTACAGAGCACAAAATAGTAAAAACAGAGGCAGGAATAAATGAAGATGCTGTTATTTCTATTATTTATTCCTTTTAAAAAAGCAACAGTTCCCAATGAATGTGCATGATATTGATAACAAATCTGACTAAAGAATTTATATGGCAATCTATTTCAATCAATTCCATTTTCTCATGGGTTGATCTGATCAATACAGATAATTACGATCCAGTCAAACAAACATCCTTGACTTCCTGAGACACACCAGGCCAGTGCACGTAAGTCTAGCTGTGTGACATAGGCAAATCACTCTAACTTTGTGTCCAAATTTCCACACCTGAAAAATGAGGATAAAAATACCCTCACCTCATGGAGTTCTTCTGAGAATCAAGTGAAGTAACGCAAGCAAGGGGATTAAAACAGGACTGGACAGTTTTTAATACACGCCATCATAGAAAAGCAGGAAAGCCTTTTCGCATACCAAGTGAGAACCTGGCTCCTGAGTTAGGACTGTCTAGATGTTGGCTCTGCCACTAAGTGCGTAACCCTGGAGCAAGTTCCTACTCAAATCTGCCCTCAGTTTCTCATCTGTAAAGTGGGGATAGTAACAGCACTTATTTTTATAAGGCTGTTATGTAAAGCTCTTAGAACTATGCTTGGGTACATGGAAAATACATAATAAATGTTAGACACACTTATTCCAGAAATGGAACTTCTTACTAGCCCTCCAGTCTGGACTCACCCACTTCCTATGTATGGGAACAGTTCCCATCATCTCCCAAACGAGTTCCTACCTGACTTACTTCCTCCTCTCGGGCAGCACATCCTAGCAATCTTTCCTTCAGAGCCCCCTCCACACACCCTGTATCCCTTCCATTCCTGCTGTCCCATCCCAGACCAGCCAACTACTTCACAGAGCTAACATCCTCTCCTAAAAGACTCGCTGGCAGCCTCCACCCACCCCACCCCAACTCATCTTCCTTCAAAACTCTGAGGTCCATCAGCCTAAACCAATATTCTTTTAACAACTCCAACCCCAGCCTCAAAACCACGACACAGGCAGCAGCAGCTAACAGTAACAGCTCTTACAACTTTAAAGGAAGTGTCACGGGTTAACTTCTAGCTGTTTTCCCCCGGACCCAACCTGCCTCTCCTTAGACTGGATCCTGAGAACATTCTTCATCCGTTGCCATGCCCATCACCCTTTCTGCCTTCGTCCTTTGGACACGTCCTGTCATGTGGAAAGCTCTGCTGAGGACAGCCTCTTCATGGATGCTGTTCCCTAGCCACTCCAGGTCACGATAACCTATCCTCACTAAATCCAACCAACAGAGGCAGCCCGTCACTCATTTGTCTTGTACTGATGTTCAACTGTGTCCATATTTTACCTCCTACACCCACTCCAAGGTCTTAGAGGCTGCAGGTGAGGATCCTAAATTGTACTTTTCCCTCTAGCATTGTAATAAAAACAGTCTCTTCAATCCTGAACATATGAAAGATTAAAGAGAGGACAGGCTCCTAAACAGATGTCAACAGTCTACAGATCTACACCCAAAAGATGACCCATGTCAACTCTGCTGCTCCACCAAGAAAAGCTTGGCTTCATTAAGTCAAACAGCCATGCATACCTTCAAATACGGCGCCTCTAAATTCAAGACCATGAGTTCATGCTTCACTTCTAGAGTTTTAAAAAATAATTACAATAATCGCCACCAGAAGTATTCAGGGTTTTATTTTCAAAATAAATGATTTATAAACTCACATTATAAAATGAAAATAGGGCTTTTATTAGGGTGGGACTGTAATATGTTTATTCTCTTTTTTAAACTGTCTTTAATATTGTTATAACAGTCTCACAATTTTTTAAAATGTAAGGTTTTAAAAAAAGTATAGAGATTCATATTAAAAGAATGCCTTTCGAAAAGGTACTCCAACTTAGCTTTGAAATTGCTCTGAAATTCCAAATTTTGAAATGTGTGTGGTAGACAGCAAGTTCTCAACAAATGTTTGTCGAATTATGTTTTATCTACATCAGGACTTTTCGCATTAGCACATGCACTTTCCTAATTATGTTTGGCTAAGGCTAATCTTAAGAGTTGTTTTCTGTTCCCTGAACACATGTTAATTAATGAACCAAAAAAAAGGATAGATGGCGAAACCCAGCACTCTGGAGACCAACCAGTACTATAAGGAAAGATGGCTCTAAGTGAGGAACTCCAGGAACTATTCAGTAAAAACTTATCCCAGGTTCAGGTAAGTCCTGAACCCAGAGAAGGGGACACTTAGGAAGAGTCAACAATGCAAGACTTTAGCAATAGTTCAAAATAAAAGAAATGCCAACATACCCTGTGCTTATAACCTCCCTAATCAGATACTTGCTATGTCTCCCCCATCACTAGTAGTATAAAATTCAACCGAAATAACTGAAAGCAGAAACTCAAACCCATACTTGTACGCCAGTATTCACAGCAGTATTACTCACCATGGCCAAAAGGTGGAAACAACCCAAGTGTCATCCAATAACTTATGAATGGATAAAATGTGGTATATACATATAATGGAATATTACTCAGCTAAAAAAAAAGGAATAACATTCTTAATACATGCCACACAAGGATGAACCTTACAAGCAGTATACTAGGCCAAATGAGCCAGACGCAAAGGCATATTGTACCATACCAGTTATATGACATACCTAGGATAGGCTAATTCATAGAGCCAGAAAGAGAAAAGGTCACCAAGGTGTGGGGAGGCAGTGCAGAGGGGGATGGACAGTTATTATTTAGTAAGTGGAATTTGTTTGGGATGATGAAGAAGTTCTGGAAATGGTCAGTGGTGATGGTTACACAACATTGTGAAGATACGTGGTGCCACACAGAATTGGGACACTTAAAAATAGTACATTCTAAGTTACATGTATTCTACCACAATTAATTTTTTAAAAACTCAACAATTCTTTAAGGCCTGGCTAAACCTAAAACCTTCCTCAGTTATCCTGATGCTTTTTTATGGGATCACACTGGCCTCTATGACAACCCCTCAATGTTGTTTTAAATCATATCATTTAAAAAAAATTAATTGCTTCACCATTTGTATTTAGTTGTTCTATACAGTTGCATGTATACTAAATAAGCATTGACAGGAGAAGGTCTTTTAACTCTGAGCAGAAAGACCTAGAAGTTCTTATTTTAAACCACACTAACCCTGCCCAAGGCGTTTTTAAAGTTCAAGACCGTTAAGTTCTTCTCTAGTGCATCTTTGCTCTTCTGCTCACACCATGAGTCATCTGGTTTTATCCCCAAACCTGCTTATGAGAGTTATATTTGGTATTTTATTACATATAAATAATATGTATGAAATGCACATTATGGAAATTGGTGTAAAATGAGTGTGTGCATATAGGGGAGAAAGCTGCTGATTCTTCCATAACTAAAAAGACTATATATGGGTCACTCAACTAAACAAAGCCTACCACTGAATTAAATGTGGACAAACATTAGCAGATCGGGGGAGGGCCTCCAACTTACAAAAACTTAGTCGGGGGTTCTGCATTTGGATTGTTTCACAAGTGCTCCATTTAAGGACACAGATAAAAGGAATGGCAGACCCTGCACTGCAGGTATGGTGTGTGGAAAGGATTATAGGAGCTCAGAACTTTCCTGAGAAAACCATCGCTCAACCGAAACTCAAAAAGGCAGCTTTGGCCCGCTTTAGGCAACTGTTCATCTTCATTTATTAAGTGAAAATGAAATATGCAAGGCCTATCTGTACTTTAACATGTCAATTCACAGACTACTTGAGACATCAGTTCTGGGTGTGGTGACCTGTGGAAGTAGGAGCAACCTGTTGACTGAGCCCAAGGGTGCTCCCAGGCACCTTTAGCAGTGGCTGGCCCGGGTATGACTGCAACATCTATCTATCCTTCGCAAAAGGCTAAAGCTGCAACAACTGGATTGATAGGTGGGTTTAAAAGTAAGGAAGTCCTTTTTAAACCTGCTTTGGACACAAATATAAGGAACCAGACCAAATAATGATGAGGAAGAAAAGCCACCACATGAGAGAGGCCTATTCTAGCTTTGGGGAAGTAGAGCAGGAAGAACCATGACTAGGGCAGAGCCTGTGCACTGCAGTTCAGCTACTCCTCGGTTCACACAGTGTTTAACCACAATTCGTAATAAAAAAGCGAATGATTTGTATATCATACTGTTTCTGACATACTTTTACATCCCCAGAGGAATACACTGGATGAAAACCAAGATGGAAGGATCCCAGTCATCACCCACAACACCCATGAGGCTTTTAAACAAAGAGATGATACTGGAAATGGTGTGGAGATGGGGGAGAGGGAGTATGAGCTCAGTGAAAACCACAAGAGTCCTCAAAACGCTCTCACCCAGCAGTGAGGAGATGAAATCAACTCTGGATCACCCACAAGAACTGAAGGAAGCCATGAGACAGAGAATCCCAGAACTGTCCCCGCTCTACTGTGGGGAGCTCACTGCACCATCGTATCAAGAGGTGGCACACATGCCACAGGCCTGTGCTGCCTGGAAGGACCACGAAAGGCTCTGGGGGAGAGCTGAGCCAGGAAGACTTTGTTTATGTGTTCGCATGTGTTTGTGTTTCTATGTATATTCAAGGAAAGGGAGGGCAAAGACAAACTTCTCAAAGCACGAGGGGTGCGGTGCTTCAGGAAAAGCTAGTCCTATCCCAACCCAACCAAACTGTGAGCTGTCAGAATCCAAAGTAAGGTCTCTGCCCAGTGCCAGGAACGCCATAGGTGATTCCACAAGTGCGGAGGGAAGGAATGTCTACAGTACAGAAAATGCAAAGGGGCAGAAAGGGAAAGAATAATTTGTGGCTTCACCCTACAGAGCAATGCTCTTTCATCGAGGATGTTTATGTTTTTTTTTTTTTTTGAGACAGTCCTGCTGTCATCATCCAGGCTAGAGTGCAGTGGCGCGATCTCAGCTCATTGCAGCCTCCACCTCCCGGGTTCAAGCAATTCTCCCACCTCAGCCTCCTGAGTAGCTGGGATTACAGGGGCATGCCACCACACCCGGCTAACTTTTGCATTTTTAGTAGAGACATGGTTTACCATGTTAGCCAGGCTGGTCTCGAACTCCTGACCTCAGGTTATCCACCCCCGCCCTCGGCCTCCCAAAGTTATGAGTCTTCTTGAAGGTCAATTTTACTCAGTGGTAAATAATTTTAAACAACATTTCACATTGTTTTACACACTGTAATACAGAAGGTAAAATCAAATGCATTTTTTTTCAGGGGGAAATACATGAGCTTTCGAAGAAACTGAACTACTTTACAACTATATATTCCCAAATGTCCCACCCAAATCCCTGGTACCTCCAATCTTTATAAGTAGTTCCATGGAAAAGTTTGAGAACACACCTGGATGGATCACACTTTCTATTTCCAAAGATTTTTCTGGGTAAGAGAAAGTTGAGATGTATGTTTAATCTAGTAATACAGAGATTAAAGCACTTATTCAGGCAGAATCCATGATTAAATTCTGCTCAGGGCCAGGCGTGGTGGCTGACACCTATAATCCCAGCACTTTGGGAGGCTGAGGCAGGCAGATCACTTGAGTCCAGGAGTTCAAGACCAGCCTGGGCAATATGGTGAGAACCCATCTCTATAAAAAATACAAAAATTAGCCAGGTGTGGTGGCACACTCCTGTAGTCCCAGGTACTCAGGGGCTGAGGTGGGAGGATCACCTGAGCCCAAGAAGTTGAGGCTGCAAGCTGAGATCGCGCCACTGCACTTCAGTCTGAGCAGCAGAGTAAGACCCCACTTCAAGAAAAACAAAAAACCTACTCAGGCTTAGGCATGAGGTGAATAACAGGTAACTGTTTGACATTGTCTCCTTCCTGCCTTTCATTGTAATACTCCCATGTCTAGGCCTGGGAAACCAATTCCTTTAAACAAAGCAAGTTTCTATTTAGCTTTTAAAAATTCAAGAAATTTCCTATCTGCATGCCAGGTGTCAGTACTGTATTATGTACAGGATATTTAGTGATTTTATAGAATCAGTTTCAACATTTGGACAGTTGACGGTTTCAAGCAATAGCACTATACCATTTAAAAATGATTAGCCATTTAAAAATCACAAAATAACAGAGACTTCATTACACTGTGTTCTTTTTTTTTTTTTAGCAGCTCCTTGAGTATACTTCAAGGTTGTTCTACAGATGATGAAAACTGACACAGGGGAATCACAGGACAGAGAAAGCTAAAGCTAGAGTGTCGGTAATTAATGGCAAACAAGGCTGGATCAGTAACAAAGCAAGCACTTGTGCAACGTGTCCTCATTGATGAAATGGGAATTGAGCTCCTATCATTTGGCCTGGGAGTACAAAGAACCAGCTCACAGCCTGGTGGGGAAGAGACTCACACAGATAATTACCATACAATGAAGCAGGTACAAGCTAAAACACAGGGCAGAGTATTATGGAGAACTGTGCTGGGAAACTAAGGCAGTGGGCAAGTGGAGAGGGCTCAGAAAAAGATTCCTAGGGCTCAAAACAAGTAATATGTGTGCCCAGGCTGAGGGGTAGAAGAGGAGAAAGGTCTGTCAGTTGGGTTGGGGGAGAAGAGAGACATTCAAGACCAAATATCACAGGACGAGTAGAATCAGTGCCTAGGAGTCACGAAATCATTCAGAATTGCTGCAGGTGTGACGCCAGAGTGGTAAGGAGGGCAGGACCCCCGGAAGCCTCCTCCTCATGGTAAGAGGGTGAGCTGGAGGTGTATTATTGGGAGGACTATTATGGGAGCAGTGAAGGACAGGGCTTGGGGAACAGAACAGGAGACAAGGTCAGCCAGGAGACAACCAGTCAGTGACCTAGACAAGAGCTGATGAGGGAATCAGCCAGAGGCAATGGGATGAACGGGAGAGGTGGCTATATGCTAGGTGAGCCAGGGACCTCGGGGTGGGCTGGCCCTGGGCAGTGAAGAAGCAAGGAGGAGAAAAACATCCCTGGTTTTGTCTTACACGATGGGAAGATGGGGTACCAAGAGACTGAAGGCGTAAAACAGATTTCAAGGCATTTGGCCTAGCAGGCAGCAGCAAGAAGGTTCTGGAAACTGGAGGTAGGTGGTGGGGATAGGTCAAGGCCACAGATATACTCTGGAGTCTTGCTGGCACACAGAGGGTAATGAGTGGTGTCCATGAAATCCCCCAGGGAGGGAGTGGAGCCTACAAAAAACAGAGGGGCCAGAGGGAGATGACAAGGCCCAGGGTGGCTAAAGTAGGGTAGAGATGACAATGACTCCATTGTTAAAGGAGAACCAGGAAATTCCAGATCAGACAGTGCACAGGGCCTTCTATTAGGCTGATGCAAAAGTAACTGCAGTTTTTGCCATTACTGTTAATGGCGAAATAGATGGACGCTAGAATCTGTGAGGACAAGGCTGCAGGTGGGGGAGCAGAGAAGGATGGGGAACCCGCGCCCAAGTCTCCAGGGCACAGGGGTGGCCACTGACAGCAGGGAGGAGAGACGATCGCAGAACTTATACACTCATTAGCAACCCCAGCTGCACGTCAGAATCACCAGGGCTTTGCCCACAGTAGTCAAGCCAGGATCTCTAGATACGGGGCCTGGCGATTGGCACTGCAGAAGCAGGCCTGCCCATGGAAGAAGGGAGCTTTGTTGTGCTGTTGGGGGAGCAGCAGTGGCAGGGGCCGGCTGGTGTTGGGGAGCAGGTGGAGGGAGGACCCTCGGAGTCAGTGAGTGTGGGGGACAGTGCCTGATGGTGGCATAAAGGCACAGGGTGCTCCTAGAGGGCTCAGAATGAAGAGTTGGGGAGATGAACACTCACAGAGGAAGATGGCAATAAACAAAGAAGGAACTGAGGGCAGGACAGCCAGAGGAGTGACCAGAAGGGCTCCAAGCTGACCTGTGTGGGATTCCAGGCGGCTGTGGCTAGCCTCAGGGGCTGATGCACGTGTCCATAAGGTGCAGAATTGCATTTGGGGTGCAAATCCCCCCCTTTTTGGACCTACTCTCAGGAGACTCTCAGTAGTACAAAGAAGCCCATGATACATGTGGGTCCCACGTTTTCCCATGTTTCCAAGGACATATGAGAAGTGGTTCCCAGGCTCCTCAAAGCTAGAGAAGGATGTCACACTGCACGCAAAGGTACATCCTTTGCGGCGGAGGCAGTCAGGCTGCACCACCCCACTCCACCCACCTTCCACCCACACACCTCTGTGTGGGCGGTTCAGCCTGGGTGGATTCACCTGTGGTTTGGGCCCTTCCTGCCTCTGCTACTGAGAGTAGTTTCCTGATCAGGGCCAAGTCAGCCCCTCAATTTTCTGCCTTAAACCACACGGACATAGTACCAATGTATCATTTGTGCCGATCCCACCTTTCCTGTAGCATTTGCATGCTCTGCTTTGCTGTTATTTTTGTGATCTCTGGGCAAATCAGACAGACTTCATTCTGTGCTATGAAGCATTTCCCCACACAGATTCCTCAACATTGCCCAGCTGGGAGATGCCTTTTAGTGGAACCCTCACCTTGACTCATTTCTTCCACCAGTTCCCAATTCACAAGCGTGCCATCTGGTGGCAAAACAAAAGACGCCCTCAGGCTGCTTCTGCTTTTTGAACAGCACTCCCAAGAGAGAGCATGTTAATGTTCTGCCTGCTTCTAAGGAAACTAAGAACCCAGCAGCAACTCAAGCTTCCAATGAGTGCCTTCTAGACATAGGACATCTGTCGAAGCTTTTCTCAGGCTGGAGATGACAAACAAAATTATTAAATGTTTGGTGGCTGCTAAATAGTTAATATTTGTATATTTTAGATTAAATGTGTAACCGCATACTTTTGTGGGTATTACACTTGGGTTTGGGGGGATTTTGTCTTTTCCTCCCCTTTCTGTGGAGAATGAGGTCTCGCTAAACATCATCTCTACAAAAAAAATACAAAAATTAGTTCAGCATGGTGGCATGTGCCTGTACTCCCAACTCTTGGGAGGCTGAGGCAGGAGGATTGCTTGAGCCCAGGAAGTTGAGGGTGCAGTGAGCTGTGATCATGCCACTGCACTCCAGCATGGGTGAAAATATGAGATCCAGTCTCAAAAGAAAAAGAAAATTCAGTGCTTGGACATAGAAAGCACTCAAGTGTTTGTGGCAAGACTGAATAGCAGTGATTTTCTTATAAATATATAACTAAACATCTACTTTGTTGTTGTTGAGACGGAGTCTCGCTCCATCTCCCAGGCTGGAGTGAAGTGGTGCAATCTCCACTCACTACAACCTCTGCCCACTGGGTTCAAGCAATTCTCCTGCCTCACCCTCCTGAGTAGCTGGGATTACAGGCACCTGCCATCATGCCCGGCTAGTTTTTGTATTTTTAGTAGAGTTGGGGTTTCACCATATTGGCCAGGATGGTCTCGAACTCCTGGCATCAGGTGATCCACCCACCTCGGCCTCTCAAAGTGATAGGATTACAGGCATGAGCCACCACACCCTGCCTACGTTGATTTTATACTACTCTCTGGACCAGAATTAGAATAAGTATCTAAACATGGAATTTGAGGCATGGCTCTGACATCACAAATAACTGTGAAGATGCAAGTATCATTTGACACTCAAAGATGGACCTTTCTCAGCTAATTATCTGGTCAAACTTCTCCTAGATACACACGCATTACCAGCAGCAAAGACTTTCATAGGACTACTTGATATATTCTCTTCTCACTCATCCTAACAAAAATACAACCTAATGCTTGAGGAAGGACATCCCCTTTTGACCTCAGACAGAGACGGACTAAGAGGAAACCTTTCTCTGCCATTATGAAGTCAGACTTCGGGAAGCTGGATAAGGTCTGGATGTGATAAGCAAAATATACTGGGATCCATCCCTGAGCAGAAAGGAGGAATTTTCTTATTTTCAGTGGGTTTTTCCCAAGAGCCCAGCACAGTTCCCCCTGTAAATATGTAGATTTCCATGTTTTGATTTCTGGAAAGCACATATTGAAATGTGAACCAGAAAAGCACTGAGGATTGGAATCCAATAAACACCAGAACAAGGGCCTCACCATCTGTGAAGTTTGGGGTGGGGGTGGGGAGCTCATCCCTTCTTTGAACATTTGCTTCCTTCACTTAAAGAACAATTAAGAACAAAGTAAAAAGAAACAGGTCAAAAGAGCATGGCAGAGGTCAGCCACACTAGTCAAAGGCTTAACACCCCCAGACCTAGGATATACCAAAGGGAGTCCTGGTGCAGTTCTCACCTCCCAGCACATCCTCCTAGCTGCATGCTTCGCTCCACAAACAGATGGGCGTAGCCTGATCCTCACAGGAAGATCCTGCAGGAGGACCTGTCAAGTGAAACTGCCTTAATGTTAGCATTGTCCTGGACACGTGTGGCAGGAGCTGGGGGAGTGTGAGAGCTTGGAGCTCCAATACTCACTAATCACCAAATTTCCTCCTATCAGGACACTCAAACTTCTGCAAAATGTCAATTCCCTGCAGGCTCAGGAGGGGAAATGGAGTTGTGAGGAAGACAAAACTTCAAGACATAAAAAAAAGTGTGACACCCTAAACTCTAGTTGTAATGTATGGCATCTAATTTGAATGGTATCAAATGAAACAGATAAGTGAGAGACTAACTGATTAACATTTATACACACACATATGCATATCTGTGTGCATGTGTATATATACACATGTATCTGGCAACTGGGGCATTTAAGAAATTTTTTACTATGATAAAATATACATGAAATATACATAAAATTTATCATTTACTATGGTAAAATATACATAGAATTTACCATTTTAACCTTGCAAATATACAGTTCAGTAGCATTAAGTATATTCATGTTGTTGTACTGCCATCACCATTATCTATTTCCAGAACTTTTTCAGTCATCCCGAACAGAAACATTGTACCCACTGCATAATGACTCACCATTCTCTCCTCCCCTCAACTCCTGATCACCATGATTCTACTTTCTGTCTGGATGAATTTCATCACTCTAGGTACCTCATGTAAGTGGAATCATATAGTATTTGTGCTTTTGTCTCTTGCTTAACTCAATATAATGTCTTCAAAGTTCATCTATGTTGTATCATTTGTAAAAATTGACTTCCCTTTTAAAGCTGAATAATATTCCATTGTGTATATATTTTTGTTTATCCATGTCTTGATATTTGCATTATTTCCCTAAGGCATTTTTAAAACCTGTCTTCGATTATGATCTACATTTTAGAAAAGCATGATTTTCTAGCTCTTAAAAATGCTAGAAATTATACTTCAGATATTTAAGCTAATTTTCATCATAATGGGTAAATCAATACATTTTGCTAGTGAATATACTCTGAAATCCTGCTTTTCATGGGCCTGTCAGATAGGAAAAATGCACCCTCCCGTCCATCCCACACACTGAGCAGACAGGACATTTTTCCTTTTATTTCCACTTTCGAAAATGTCATTGTATAGCCACAGGGATGGTTTATACCAAAGGAAGTAAAAACAAAAGTATTAATAAGAAAAAAAAAGTTTTATCTGAGGCTAGAAAAAAGGTTACTGGCCTTGATAACTGTTCTGAAGACAGACTTGAATTAGCAGAGGCAAAACAGTTTACCTGCAGCTCTGGGTAACAACTAGAGGTGAATCCCCTCTCTCCTCTCTTTCTGGAGTCGGTAGAAACATTCAGGGAGCCCCTTTTCACTTGCCTTTGTGTTACCTTGCCATAGAGAAGGATCTGTTTTGTAAGTGCTCGAGAAAGCCAATTTCCAGGAAGGCAGTGAATGTGTTTTAGAATATGAGTTTAATTTAAAGCGCTCACAAGCAAGCAGCTCACAATGTCACTCCTTGGAGCAGGGTCCTCAGCTCTAGAGGGACAGGGTAAAGGCTGCACTTGGGTCGAGGTAAAGGAACTCACCCTGGGTGGCCTCGGTGTTCTCATAGAATAGAAGGCTGTCTCCTTCAGTGGTCTTCAAGGAGGGCACAGCAAAGGTGGGGAGGGGGTCATGTTAGCAACTTACTCTCAAATGGTTCAGAAAAAAATAATAGGTATATAAAACAGACAAAGTAAATGTGGCAAAATGTTAACAACTGGCATACTGGAGTTCTCTGTACTAATCTTGCAATTTTCCTGTAAGTTTGAAATTATTTCCAAAAAAGGAGCTTTAAAAAAAAAAGTGGGTCCAGCTTTGTAACTCTATTCAGCAATACTGGAAAATCTAGGAGGATCAGACACTGGAAAGGATGGTGCATCTCTGAGCTTGGGTGACCGGGTGAAAACAACAGGAATAATATGAAAACAAGTGTGGGTTTTGGATTCAGATATGCATGGATTCCAATCCAAGCAATTGTGAGACTTTGCGAAAACTCATTTGACCTCTTCAAACCTCAGTTTTGACATCTATGGGGGTAAAATATGTCAGAATTGTCACATCACCTCCAAATCCTTTAAATGCTTTATGCTCAAATAAAATGGTCCTGTTTTATACTACTGTAATTACTGCACTTGAAAGCAAGAAGAGAAGAGAAGGGGGTAAGGCAATGTGAAGGAGCAGGGAGACAGCTTCACAGGGGTCCAGGAGGGGAAGGAAGGGGGTCACGGCATGCGTTGGAGCTATGAGGAAAAACTGCACCTGATGAAGATAAAGAAAATTGACAGCACAGGTTATCACAGCACAAAATTATAGTTCTTCCTGCTATCAACACTCCTGGCAGATGGTAGCTACAGTACTCTGACAGTGAGTGAGGAATTGTGTTTATAACTTTTGTTCCCAAATTTACTATGTTTTATTACATTCACTTAATCTAGCAGACGTTTACAATAGGTATGAGAGAGTATGTTGAGTCTCAAATGCAAAAAGCAAAAACCACTGAACAATCAATCAACGTGCAAATAGTCAACAGATTACCAGTTCCTCCATCAAAAGCAAGATTCCCATAAGCACATCAGCCTCTTTACCCTCTAGGTCTTGAAACCTCAATCTTTCACAAAAAATGAGCCCTCATTCTCAATATCTGTATTTGTATAAGCTATTGTCAAGCCTTCTATTAAATCAGCAAGGCTGAGTTTCTTATTTTAGACAAATGTCCCAATGCTGCACAGCTGTTGCTTCTGAAGGGCAACTTCCATGCCTTCACCTTCTAGAATAGGCATAAAAAACACTGGCTTTCACCAGGCCAAAGTAAATTGACTAAAATAGGCAAAAGAGTGCAAATCTTCTATTAAATAGATTTGGAAGTGGGTAGGAAGAAACACAACCCCCACCCTGCCATCAATTTCTGTGAGCGCTTCTCAGAAGCCCCGAAAGAGGAGGCAACAGTCACTTTCCCTGAAACCAGGAGCCACTTTTACTCTTCAGGTCACTGGCTACTGACCCATGTATTATGAATGTCTGCAAAAGCAAAGGAGGTCTTCCTTCCCTATATCCCTGAAATACTGATACTCAAGAACTTCTCTCTAGTGTCCCACAGGGCAGACCCCAAGTTAGAACCAAGTTACGAAATTCCACTGCCACTGTGCCAGGGACCTGCCTTTCCCAAGGTAGAATGAGATGGTGGTGGCAAATGCTCCCAGGAGAGGGTGGGGATGGGAAAGAGAGGGATGGGGGGGTCTAAAACTCAGGTGACACCTCAATCAAAATTTAATATATTAACCAGCCCATGTGTCCTAAGAACAAAGATGGGAACTGCCCCCCGCCATCATTCATTCATACAAAAATAAAGCTTGCTATGTGCTGGGCCCTTGAGACAGTCAAGAGGGTATAAGACTTCCCCACCCCCAACCCATAGAGTTTATATTTAGCTCCACATGAGCAATAAACCAATAATTATACAATTAATTACAATGTGATGAGTTCAAACAAGCACACTGTACAATGACAGCTGATCTGACCTACCCTAGGAGGTCAGAGATTAAGATTGCAAAGGAGAGGTGGGAGGTGGGCCATGAAATGTACTAGGAGGCCAGGGAGAACCATGGGGCCCCTGGCAGTGGGTGGCTCCTTCACAGGCCACAGATGGGTGGATAGGAGCTGGACACCTTTGGAGGTGCAGGATGCACTTAGAGCCAAGAATGAGGCAGGTGCTGTGTGCAAAATGGAGGTCAAAAGGAGATACCAGAGGCTTGAAAGGAATCTCTATGGGACAGGCAATATTCCCAGAGCACTGGGCAGTCTCTGAAAGGTTTTAATCAGGGTGGGACACAATCATACTTGTCCTCTTAAAAAATACCACTCTTCCCCTGCTCCATCCACACATGCACGTTTCTCGAAGCCTGTATTGCAACGCTGTCCCACAGTACTGCAACTGTCTGTTTTCCTGTCTGCACTTACCGAAACTCATATCTGTCTTTCTTAGTCTGACAGAAGGAGAACTGAGAATTACATCCTCGTCTGCCGTTCTTACATTGAGGGGATTGAAGAAGCCACGAGGGCTTTAACTTTTTAACTAGCACAGACTGACAGCTGTGACAAAGCCCAGTAATTTTTACACTCAAGGCCAGTGGTTCTCAAACTTTTGCCTGTAGCAGAATTACCTGGAGAGCTTGTTAAAACAGATTGTTGGGCCCTGCTCTCAGAGTTTCCAATTCAGCAGCTCTTGGGTGGGGGTTGAAAGTTTGCATTTCTAACAAGTCCCAGATGATCCTGATGCTGTTGGTCCAGACCACACTTAGGAACTGGGCTTCCAGAAGAAACCCAGGGCATTAACGCAGCAAACAATTTCACCAGGATCTGTATCTGGGAACTCAAAGCAAACCTGCAAAAACAGATTTTCTTGAGTGAGTAAATCTGCCTGGCTTTTACGCCTAGAAATCGGCCTAGCACTGGGTCCCCTTGACAAGCTTTGGCAGCCAGTCGGGCACAGATTTCTCGAATCCCCAAGCTTTAGAGGTGGGAAATGTTGCAGAATTCTCCAGTCACAGCTATGGGACTCCAGAATAGTGACGCCGGGTGGCAAATACAACTTCTGCAGCACATCAGACCTCAATCTGGTGCACTACATCTGACGGCCCACATCCACAGCCCATACTAATCCAGCAAGAGCCTCTGAGCTGCCATTTGTAGTGGGTGAAAAACGGCAGATACCCTCCTTGGACAGTCCGGGTTCTTCCACACAGTCCTATGAAATACCCGACATTTCTTGGTGAGTAGTCAGATACCATTCACCAATTTTCTAAATTGCTAATCAGATAATTGCTGCAATAGTTAATTCTGCAGCCATTCTACATCTGAATAAGCAAAGTAGAAAATAATTAGGCCAAAACAATCACATTGGTTTAAAAGCACACTAATGGACAAAATTAGTTTATTCAAATTTGTTTCAACATTCATCAGAACGCTTGCTGGTCAATTTGCTTAATGAGTATTCACTTTTCCCTTAATTTTTCTTGGGTGACTTTCACTTAGAGCAATACATTAAGCCTGTTTCCCTTTGCCACGAATTCTTAACGACCAGGCCTGTGTTTGAAATGACTTCTTCTCACTCTGTTTGTGGAAAACAAGAGGAAATGTCTAAAAACAATCTTGCTCTATTTTCCAGAGTTTAAATAACAAAAGTTTCCAATATGTCTATTGAGAAAGCTTTCCTTATTCTTTATATGGCTTTAGAATTTTAGCCATCCCCAAAAACAGGGGGGTAAAGGGGTCAATTCTAAAATTGCAACCTTTGAGTATGTAATTTAAATCAATGACCAATTGGAGGAAAACTCAAGTTGGAAGAAGGAAATTTAGTATTTTTGGAAATCTAAATATTTTGTCAATCCCTAACAGCATTTTTCCCAGAAATGATTATAATTAAAGATATGCAGATTTTTCAGTGGGGAAAATAAATCTGAGAAAAATACACCTAATTAAGAAATGCTGTTATCTTTATAAGATGGTATTAAGTATAAATACGGCTTAATGCTTTTAGAACTGTTAAACAGCCCTCTCTCCTTCAAAATTCAAGGAATCTCACACCAAACAAATAATGACAAAAGCATGTCAGTTCTTATACATTTTTCTCAGAAATAATAGCTCAGCAATGAGTTTCCTGGCACTAGGATGATTTCAGCCACTATATTTTGTCATAAACAATAAGCTTAGAAAGCTAATGTTAGGTAGGCCATACAGTGTTCATTTCCATAGTAATCCGTTTTCAGATAGTTACAAATTTTAAATAACTTATTTTGGAAGCAAATTATTTTGAAAAAGAGCAATCTGTGAGCTGAGATTTCAAGACTGGACTTTGGTCCAGATTTGGTCAACCCAAAGGTTGCCAAATTTTATGTTAAAATGTCAATATAGATTCTGGGAAGATGGTGGTGGCAGCATAATCATTGACTTTCCCCAACCATAAAAACTGACAAAGAGAGCAGACTCAAAAACCATGGGGAACATCTACAACAACTCTAGGTGACAAGGTATCCCACAAACCTACATGACAAACTACCATCAGCTACACGAACCACCATCAGGCACCCCCTGGAAAGCTCGGAAGGTCGTCCTGACAGTAGATACAGAAAAAAGTTCCTGTTTTACTAATGAGTGCGGAGTGGGCTGTGCCACCTGTATGTCCAATGTGCCAGAATGTTCTGGAGTGGGAGACGTCTGATTTCTATGAATTAACAAGCCAAGACAAAGCCCCACAATGGGGAGAAGCTGCTGGGATGAGATCTAAGAGGAGGAAATGGGGCAAAGGTAAGGAAAAGTCTGGGCAAGTGAGCAGTGCGGGTAGGGGCAAAAAAAAAAAAAAAAAATCTTAGGATATAGGAAAGTAGAGTTCATATATATATGTATTTTTTACCCCTTTATGAAAACAACTATGAGGCTGGGCGCGGTGGCTCACATGCCTGTAATCCTAGCACTTTGGGAGGCCAAGGCAGCTGAATTGCCTGAGTTCAGGAGTTTAAGACCAGCCTGGCCAACATGGTGAAACCCCATCTCTACTAAAATACAAAAAATTAGCTGGGCATGGTGGTGCATGCCTGTAATCCCAGCTATTCAGGAGGCTGAGGCAGGAGGATCGCTTGAACTGGGAAGGCAGAGCAAGACTCTGTCTCAAAAATAAAATAAAATTAAATGAAAACAACTAAGATAGTCTCCTAGATCTCTGATGCTAGGAAATCCACACTGGCCCTCCTAAAAGTATAGGAAAACTCAGTTAACCACAGAAAAGAATCACAGTTGAATCCCACATAGTTATTTTTAAAGAAAAACTAAGGAGCAAGAATGACATCCCTCATACAAACAAAATCATGCCAGAAGGGCACAAAGGAAAGCTGTGACCTAATATTTCAAAAGGAGCTAAGAGAAATTAACTAAGTGAGAGAAGCTGTGAAGAACAGCATCCATCAGGATTTTTAAAACTCAGAAATAAGTTGAAGAAAATGAAGATTTTTAAATGGAAGCAAAAGAACTAAGAATTAAAAATAAAGAACATCATTTCAGAAATGACGGGTAAAGACAACATGAGAGCAAATACAAATGAACAGTGCCTTAAATGAACTAGAAGACAGAAAGGAGGAGAAATTTTAAATTCAAACAAATTATGATGAAATTAAAAAGATGTGAAAGTGGTAGATACAGAATACAGCCAAAGAAGGTCTAACATGAATAATGGGAGTTCGTTCCCAAAGCCAACAAAGAACAGAACAAATAGAACAGAACAAAATGAAATCTTTATTGGAGAGGAAATACAAAGGAACTCTTAAAATTACACATAATAACGCAGCACACTGTCTATAGAAAAAAATAATCAACAGCAGCCAACACTATAAAACCAACTGGTAGACTTTAAAGAATAAAGGTAGAAAAACATTCCTTTGGATATCTAGGCAAACATACCAAGTTAAATGTGAGGGAAAGAAGATTATCATCAGATTTTGACACCACTTTATGGCAAAAGGCAATACAGAAAATAAAGATATCTGAGCAAAGATAAGACAGGCCAGCAATTTTATATTAGCCAACTTGACCTTTAAATATACAGATTACGGACTCCCTGTTGCAGACATGTAATTCAAGAAATACTTCCCATGAGGCATCTATTAGAGGGTGCATTTCAGAAAACCAAAATGCCAGGAAAGCCATGGTAAAAGGACTAGCTGCCAGCATTAAACAGATATTTATACCTGTACGACTAAGACTAAATGATAGTAGCAAGGGAGATAGCAGAGTATATACTTGCTGCATGCTCTGACAAACAGTATAGCCATCAGAAAAATGGGGACTAGGTGAAGTTCCAAAAAGTAGAATATGCTTGCTGACTGCCTTTTAGGTATTAACTGGAAGTAAAAGAATATTACTTCCTGGCCAGGTTCGGTGGCTCACGCCTGTAATCCCAGCACTTTGGGAGGTCGAGGCGGGTGGATTGCAAGCTCAAAAGTTCGAGACCAGCCTTATCAACATGGTGAAATCCTGTCTCTACTAAAAATACAAAAATTAGCTGGGCATGGTGGTGTGCACCTGTAATCCCAGCTACTCAGGAGGCTGAGGCAGGAGAATCATTTGAACTCAAGAGGAGAGGTTGCAGTCAGCCGATATCGCACCACTGCACTCCAGCCTGGGTGATAGAGCAAGACTCCGTCTCAAAAAAAAAAAGATATATTACTTCCAATCCCCAGCTCAGGAGAGAAGTGGGAGAGAAAAGAACAAATGCTGGCTAATTTAAATGTTACAGTAGCAAACCAATGGAAAATAGCCCCCTCAAAAAGAGCAGACAAGGGTATTAGAGAAAGCTATCAGTCTGAAGGCAACCATTAAAACCAAAAATACAAATCTAACAAAAAAATACCAATCTTCACAAATACCCAAAGGTACACCAAAAAGAGACAGAAAGCAGAACAAGAGAACACACCACTTACACAGTCCCCTCATTAAAAAGAAAAATCAAACTGAATATGATCAAACGTCTAAGTCACCAACTTACAGGAAATACTCAAAATGCTACAGGTGAAGACTGCAGCAATGCAATCAGAATGAAAAGCGACACAGGACAACCGCAGTTTCCTTAACAAAAAGGGGGCTAAAACCTAGAGAGAAGAAATGACTTAAAGGACATATCACCCAATTGCTATGTGTAGATCTTGTTTGTTTCTAACTTATTTATCTTCAATAGGAAAATGTGAATACTAGATATTCAATGACATTATGTAATTACATTGATTTGGAAGGGCTTGATATTGGCATCGTCGTTATGTTCAGAAAAGAAGGTCTTTGTAGTTTAGGACTACATACTGAAAATATTTATAGATGAGATTCTGTGATGCTTGAGACATGCTTCCCAATCATGGGAGATACAGTGGATAGAGGCCATGTTGGTATATGTGTTGAAGCTAGAAGGTTATATGAGGGCTCATTACACTATTCCATTTGAAATATTGCCATAAATTAAAATACGCATTTTTTTTTTTAAAGTTCTGTTCTTCCATACTGAAATAAAATGGCTGCTAATACATTTTCAAACAAGCCAGGGAATATCCTAGAAGTCATAGACTCCCTACTGCTTTTTTATTAACTCTTCCCTAATCAACTGATAAAAAATTTAAATAGGGTCTACTTAAATGTAGACCCTGAAAGTCTCATCCAAAATAGGTGCTAACCAATGATTATAACCGTAGATGAAAGGAATTGTGAAACCTGGAGCAAATATATTTAAGCAGCTGAGTTCGTAGTTAAGCAGCCATACATATAGACCTAACGCTGGTAATTTCATTAAATTGTTAACTGATATCCTGCCAAGTACCTCAAGATTCCTCCTTAATACGGTCAACCAAGGCTGTTGTCACTGGGGATGCCTTCCTGTCCATATCCCAAAAGGGTACCATTTTCTATCTCTAGACAGCTTTTATCTTGGATTTCCTCCCCGAGAGCCAGAACAATACCATCTGCAGCAAGAGTAGGCTCCAGTGCCCAAGAACTGACAGAGAAGGAACTTTCCCATCCTGAGGAATGCAACGGTGTCAGTTCTCAACTTGAGGAGTCCTTCATTTGAAACTGGAGAGTTTATCACTTCATGGGCCAGTGAAAGGTCACCCTAAAGCTAAAATGCAAAAAGCTGGATGAAGTCACCCTGATGTCACCTCTCTGCTGGCATCACACCCAGGCCAGCTACAGTAACAGGAACATTGAAACTTGACATGCAGTTTAGGGCTGACAGGGGCTAAACGGCACCGTGTCAAACAGACCAACAGTTATTACAACACAGTTATTAAAACAGAAGTGGGTCATATTTTAATAAGAAAAAGATGAATGAATTTTAAAAGGAGGTGCGCAACCTCCAGTCCTTGGAGAGATATCAAAGAGCATCCAGCCTGGACCCTGAAACGTCCCTCTCAGCTGCGAAAGAGCATTCCAGCACATTCCAGAACAAACAGTTCCAAACCTGCAGACTAATAGCACACTTCAGCACATTAAATGCTCCAAAAGTCCTGAAAATGAAGACACCTGTCACTAGTCAAGCCTCTTTGGTAAATCCTCCATCAAAAACACCTGTTGAACGAAGAGGCCTGCTGCTTTGAAGTTATAGAAACTGGGGCAGGGACATACTGGGATAGAGCTTGTGCACAGCCCTCCGGAGGGCAGGACCGGTGGCAGGCAGTGACAAGCACCTCACAAAGCTTCCCTGACTCCCCTCCAGCCCACCTCCCCCAGCCCCTGAATCTCCTTTTCCTGTTGTTCTAGTTGCCTTCTCTGGTTTTCCTCCTTTTTGAACTGGTGCCCTCTGACCCTGTGCATAACCTTTCTTTTCTCTTTCTTCTTTAATTAACCATATTATGGTACCGAAATAAGTCTAAA
This sequence comes from Aotus nancymaae, assembly GCF_030222135.1. NCBI lineage: Eukaryota > Metazoa > Chordata > Mammalia > Primates > Aotidae > Aotus > Aotus nancymaae. The sequence continues at coordinate 50,168,629 of NW_026988417.1, read as the reverse complement.
TTAAACTGCTTTCTATGAGAGGCCCTCAAATTACATCTTTCTTTTTTTCTTCTTTCTGGACTCCTGGACTTCTCTCTCCTGGAGAGAAAATAATTCACTAAAACATAAGCCCCAAGAGAGGACGAAGATTATTGCCTGCTATGTTCACTGCTACACCTCTGACGCTTCAATAACTGTGAATAAATCTATGGATTTCGGGTATAGGGTCAGTTTAAAGATACGAGAAGGGACCAAGAGAATGAAGATTGAAGCTGTAATGTTAAGCACTTGTGCTGTATGGCCAGAGCTGGTATTCCAGTGGCCAGTATGGAGCAAAGCCACTAGACCCACGTGGGACCCACCTCACTCGCAGGTACACGCACGTGATCTGGGCCAGCTTCTTTGAAATTCAGTGGTTCCGAAACCAAGATATCATTTAACTAATATCCCTTGAAAATGCTGGAATGTAAATTGGGCAACACATTCAGTTCTACAAAAAAGCCTCACAAACCCTTCTACATATGCTGGTTTATTTTAAAACAGCAAGGGGAGGGGTGTCCTTTTTTATCAAAGTGATGCTTTTTGGTTCAGCTAAAATCGTACATACTATTTCCTTGTGGCACATATACAGAATATACTAAAATAAGCAGAGGAACGTTTAAACATTCCAATTAAGTATTTTCATTAGCTATCCTAATATATTTTAGGTTAAGAATCCTGGGTTAATTTAATAATGACAAAAATTCTAAAAACCAGTCCTTGTGATTATTTCACTAGCCAAATAAATATCACCCATTTCTTAAATTGAAAATCTTCCAAGGTATCTTCCCTCAACATCAGTCATTAAAAAGAAAGTCTGCATTGTCAAAGTTAGGATGGAAATGTATTTGAAATACTTTAGGCCAAAAATTATATCCTTCAAAAAGTATCTGTACTATCTTTACTTCAGTCTTTCCAAGGGGAATTCTCAAGATCTTTTTAACATAGTCTTGTTTTATTTTTGAGCATGCACTAGCCAAGGAGAATAATAGCCAACGTCTCTGTCTCCTGCCACCTTTCACGCTTCCAAAATTTCCAGTAAATATTTTCCCCAGAAGTCAATTGAATCCCGTTCTAGAAATACTTCTTTTCCAATAAAAAGACACATTACCTTCCGGAGCTCTTTGTGATAATGCTCTCCTTTGTTCTAACTGTCAACTAATTCCTCTGCTTAAGAACCTACATAGGCCATTATATTTAAATTACTGGGAGTCCCCGGGTTGTTGGGAAGAATTTTCTAAAACCCTCTGTAATGAGTTACCTAGGGTAAACCCAAATGAAGTTGGATATTTTGCTTCACTAAGCAATTTAAAAGATAAAGGAGAACAGTTTCGCCTTTTTCATATTTCCTCTTATCTTTTTTCTACTTGGTCAAGAATGAGGTATTCACTACTGGCAAGTGCTATCAGACCTGCCTTTTCCTTAAGTGATAGAGTTCTGCCCACCACAGACAGCCCCCTTCCTCCTCCCTCCCCTGACTCCCTGGGTTGGGGAGGGCAGCCAACAGTGCTCACAACACCCCATCAAAACAGACTGGGAGTTCCAGGGAAGAATCTCAAGATGATCTAAACCACCCAGGCCCCTTATCAAGGTTTGCAGGCTTGTTTGTTGCTGCCTTTGCTTCAATGAATGAACTGACATAAACAAGGTGTATTATTTTGCTAAATATTTAAAATAGGTTAATAAGCAAAGAATAAAAGGTCATCTATTGTCACAATCAGCTGTTAAGCCCACAGAGTCTCTTGTCGTGGCTGGTGGGGGTGGGGGGAGAAGGGAACAGAAGCAGCCTTGGACTTAAAAACAACTCAAAATACATATCCATGCTGGATTTGCATTGAACATGCAACACAGGTAATACATGCAAAAGTGATATCCATACTTTTCCATTTTTAAAAGTCATTTCTCTGAATAGGCAACTACTTAGCCAGATTACATTTACAAAAATCTCATCACATATAGCACTGCAGGAAAGACCAATTATTGAAGAATAAAAATCCAGGTGCCCTAAAAATTATCCCATTTTATCTTCCGCTAGTCTCCACAGACATTCCATCTGTGGGAGAAGAGCCTTCAGCTAACTCTAACCTTTGTTTCTGTTCTTCACATCTTGACCAAATTCCACCCCATTCGGGCCCCTATCTTCCTTTCAATTGGCCACTCTATTGAAGAAGTCATGCCTATGTCCTCCAAACCAATGGTAATGAACAGCACCAGAACTGTTACTTAAATCTTATTACAAGTCCTGTAACCTTAGCGGCTACCCAGCATTCATCTTCCTATAGGCCCTAGGCTCCTTAAAGGCAGGGATCCCATCTTAACATCATTTTATTAATACCTGTCACGTCAAAATTGATGATGTCTACCATCCAGGAGCTGCTGAATTGCAATTTCATTTCTACCACCTTCCCCATTGGACCACTGGCTGATCTCAAACATGTCACTGAGCCATGACCACAAAATGACCAGAGGGACAGGACAGATGGGAAGGGGAGTCAGAGTGGTGGGCAAACCAATCCATCCTTGAGTAATCAAGAGAAAAGGACTTCGGGAGCCGTCCTTCGTCCATACAGACCTTTCAGCCTCTGTGCCACATTAGAGCACGATTCTTAGGGTAGGGCTGAATGATTGATTATGGATTTCTCTAGACCTTGAGCTTCCTTTTATTTGTCTTATTTTGACACTCAGTTTAAGCTATCACATAGTACATTTTCTTCGGTGGTTAGATCCCGCCACACCTAACAGATCAATAACCCATTTTTAGGCTGTGGGTTCTTTACTGGCTGTTTTCAATATAGCCGAAATTGTGACTATAATCTTGGATTATGTTAGCGTCTACCCAGCATTTATGAGAAACTGCCCCACAGCCAAGGCAGTGAGGAAAGAAAAATGACCAGTTATTTTCCCATTTCTGAATTATTCCAAAAGGATTTCAGACAGGCCCTTAAAGGGCCATCAAACCAACCAAGTTGGTCAGGACCTAAGAACCATTTCAAAATGACAATTACTTGGTTTTCTTCACAGCTCCAGCAAAGGTCCTATAACTAGCTCCGGTAACACAATAAAGTCTCTGCCAACCCTTCCAGTGAAAAAACTTCCTCTAAAAAAAAAAAAAAAATGTTCAATTTCCTTCTGGGGCAATTTAAATGACTCATTTTGTTCTACTCTTCACTCACACAATACAAATATTTGGACTGCCATTCACTAAAACTTCCCTCACCTTATCTTCTCCAGGCTTAATAAATCCCATTTTTTTAAGTTGCCTTCAAAGGACCTATTCCCCAAAGCTTTCATCAACTCTATACCCTCCTCTACACCCAATATGGCCATTTTATTCTCTGAGAAAAACAAAAAACATACCTTAAACACGGTCTAGTGCAGAGAAGAACACAGGATTCCCTCTGTAGTCTACACTTCTTTTCATGAAAACTTCCTTTTCACCCTATGGCTAGTTCACAGTTCACACCATTCTTATACTCCCCAATGCCACCATCATATTACAGAGCCAAGTTCTGTGACTTTGGGGTTTAGTTTCTTACAGGGACCTGACCCTAAGAAGAATTTCACTGACATCATCCATGTCTGTGAAATTGAGTTTCAAGAATATGCAGCTCACAAATAATCAATGAACAAACACAGCAGAGTCCAACATTATATTCCCGCCCTCAAACAGGCCACCCCTCCTCCTCTTGGCTGTATTTCCACTAATTCCACAGTATCAACATTATTTCCAGTTACCTACACCCATGATCATTCCATTTCTCCTTCCCCTCAATCTCATCAGTCCCTGACACACAGAAGGTGCCCATAAAATACGCCAAGTGAGTGAAGATCTGCACGTTTATCATCCTCTTAACGGCGCTTTCTTTCCAAAGCATGCGCCCTAATACCCAGGTCCTCTACCACTTCACCCAGAGATAATCTAAAGAGCCCATGTCTGTCCAGCTCCCAACACATAGCTCGCAGCCATGAGTTTAACACTCCTAAAATAGTCTCCACAAAAATCTCCATTAGATATTTGTATGCAAATGTTCATTACAGCATTGTTTGCAATCCAAATATCCATCAAAGGACGAATAGGTAAACGGAATATGGTCTATATATACAATGGAATATTATTCAGCCTTAAAAAGGAAGAAAATTCTGACTTACACCACAACAGAGATGAACCTTGAGGACTTTATGCTAAGTGAAATAAACCAGTCAAAGAAAAAGGACAAATTCAGCATTTGAGAGATACCTGGAACAGTCAAATTCAGAGAAAGACATTAGAATGATGGTTGCCAGAAACTGGGGGAGAGAGAGGGGAGCTGCTGTTTAATGAGTATAGAATTTCAGTTTTGCAAGATGAAAAGTGTTCAACAATGTGAATGTACTTAACACTATTGAACTATACATTTAAAGATGATTATGGTAGTAAATTTCATATTATGTATATTTTACTATTAAAAAAAAAAAGCCAGGTGTGGTAGCTCACACCTGTAACCCTAGCACTTTGGGAGGCTGAGGCTGGCGGATTGCTTGAGCCCAGAATTTTGAGACTACTCTCTACAAAAAAATAAAAAAATTAGCTAGGTGTGGTGGCACACGCCTGTAGTCCCAGCTACTCAGGAGGCTGAGATGGGAAGATCACATAAGTTAGGAGGTAGAGGCTGGAGTGAACCATGATCATGCCACTGCACTCCAGCCTGGGCAACAGAGCAAGACCCTGTCTCATAAATAAATAAACAAACAAACAGACCTTCCCTTAGTCTTGGTTGCCCACAGCAAAGTAGTTTTAAGGAAGGGCTTGGCGTCTTACTTCACCAGACTGTTGGAAAAGGTTGGGGAGTATGTCTAACTGGACAGAATGGTGGAACAGACAGCCCTGACTAGTAAGCAAAGACTGGGGACAGCCACTCCTGGGTCAAGTCCACCTTACCCTCGACTTCAAAGCCTTCTTCATAACCTAGACTAAACTCAGCACTAAATACACATTCCATCCATGCTCCTTGAGGCTAAAGAGAAGAGTCTTACCTTCCTAGCCAATTCCCTAACCCCAGCCATCATACCAATAGAAAGGTTTGATAATCCTCAAGTAAGATCCTAATGCTTTGCTCCATGTTTCTGCAGTTTTTTCCAGCTGAAGCCACAAATATACTACCTTCTTCCTTTAAGGTTGAGAAATTAATCTCAAATATTATCTCTCATGCGGATGCTTTTACCGATCCCTGATCTCCTACTACCTGCCCATCAAGATTTAAGCTCATTTCCTTTAAAATCCTGCCCAGAGTACTTTGCACTTAAGACAACCAAATTCTACTTTGAATCAGAGGCTGTGTTCTTAAGAGGCTGTGCTTTTGCCCTGTCCTTCCTCCACACCCAGCCCGTAATGGAAGACCAAGGCATTGGGATTGGTAAGCCTTTGTTAAACTGAATCCAAAATGTTTACTGGGCATTTATTATGTTCAAAGCTTAGCGTAAGTGCCAGAGAATAGAAAAGATGTTAAACTAATACTTACTGAGCACCAACTACTATGTCTAGCCTGGGGCAATGGACAAGTTCAACTTTGTCCTTTAACTTCTAAGGAAAGCAGTCAAGGAAAAGCTCCTTAACTGATTTCATGGACCCTAGGTGAGCTACATGCATTTATTCACCCAGAGAAAATGGCCATTTACAGACATTTCCCCCACATAAACTTTGATCCAGAAATCTGTATCTCTTTTGGTGGAAAGTAACCCAAGAATACAGTTAAACAAAGAGCCAAGTGGATAAATATGCATTACCACTAACTGTGGTATATTAATTAAATATAACAACTTCATCTTAATGAAAAAAAACCACTCTACATATTCTGTTCACGCATTTTCAATTTTTTGTTTTCTGAGAGGCAAAGCTGAAAGGGGAACATAAGAAAATCAGCCCGATAGTGGAGTCCACACACTTCCTCTATGAGGGGCACTGTGCTAAGCATATTACATGCAGAATCTCACGTAATCCTCACAGGAGCCCTACATCATCATCTCCATTTTACAGATGAGGAAATGAAGCTTAAGGAGAGGTTAAGTGTCTTGTCCCAGAGCACACAGCAGGGAAGAGGCAGAAATGGAATAAAAATCCAGGGTGTCAATTTCAGAGCCCAAGCTCATAATTAACTGATGCCACGTGTCCTGAATAATAATTTGGTTTAAACCTTAAATTTTGCAAAAATGTTGAAAACCTGTCAGAAAGGTATGCATGGGAAGATGTCTAACAAAAGTGTGTCATAATCAAAATGAAAGTATAAAAGCTAAAACATAAGATGAATGGGAAAAGTACCAGACACAAACATTTCTGTTGGAGAAATCTTACAAGATGTGTAGTTTTGTTTTGTTTATTTCCTGGAGAAAAAAAAAGTTCAAGATCTATTCAGTCTCTAAAACTAGTGATTTCCTAACTCTTATCAAAAGCTAAATAAAACAAGACAAAAAAATTAAAGTTTATTTCATTTTAAAAACCGTTGGCCAGGTGCAGTGGCTCACGCCTGTAATCCCAGCACTTTGGGAGGCCGAGGCAGGTGGATCACCTAAGGTCAAGAGTTCCAGACCAGCCTGGCCAACATGATGAAACCCTGTCTGTACTAAAAATACAAAAATTAGCTGTGCGTGGTGGCGTGCTCCTGTAGTCGCAGCTACTTGAGAGGCTGAGGCAGGAGAATCGCTTGAACCCAGGAGGTGGAGGTTGCAGAAAGCCAAGATTGCGCCACTGTACCCAAACCAGGGCAACAAGAGCAAAACTTCATCTCAAAACCAAAAAACTGTCAAGTTTGTTATTTACTGATACCCATGCTCAAGAATTACAGAGATACAGTCAAGTTCTATATATATTTGAGGCATTCACTCATTTATTAGGTGCCTATCCCATCCCTAGCCTGTGCCAAGCACCTTTACAAAAATCTCCTTCTAATCTTTAGGGCAATCACATTAACAGAGTAGGCATTACTCCCATTTTAGGGACAATAATAGTTCCCATTTTACACATGATAATTATGGCTAACACATATTGAGCCTGTACTATGAGGCACCATTCTACAAGTCTTACATGTAGCAACACATTTACTGGCAGAGATTAAGTAATTTGCCCAAAGTCACAGAGCTAATAAGTGGCAAAACTAGGATGGAAAATGAAAACTCAAAAAGGTTAAGCAGGTGGATCATGCCCGTAATCCCGGCACTCTGGGAGGCCGAGGCAGGCAGATCTTGAGGTCAGGAGATTGAGACCATCCTGGCTAATACAGTGAAACCCCATCTCTACTAAAAATACAAAAAAATTAGCTGGGTGTGGTGGAGCGCGCCTGTAATCCCAGCGCCCAAATCACTTAAACCCCAGAGGCGGAGGTTGAAGTGAGCCAAGATCGTGCCCCTGCACTCCAGCCTGGGTGACAGAGCAAGACTCCGTCTACAAAAAAAAAAGAAAAGAAAAAAAAAAGGTTAAACTTTTACCTCCGCTGATTCCCTCCCAGGTCTTCCTCACTGTGGACTTATAGCTGTGGCAATATCTATTCAAGTTAACAGAACTGCACAGGAAATTTTGCATATGTGGATTCCTTCAAGTGTCATTTAGTCCCGTTTTTTCCTCTAAGGCTACAGAGCTGTCAGTCATGCAGCCATCAGACCAACACAAGGTAGGCTGGACTGTGCTCCTCCTACTTGTCAACTGCCTGGTCCCAGGGGCAGATTTGGATTCCTGCATTCACCAGAGCCCAGTGGGAAATGCTAAGGGTTGGCAGGATCAAGTCCTAGAGCCTAATGCAACCTGAAGAGCACAGGCCCCATCTACAGGGGCCATGACCTTCAATTCTTAAAGAGAAGACAGAAATAGAGATCTTAATAAAAACTCTAGATTGTTTAATATCACCTCAATGTTTTCTAAAAAGCACCATGTAGGCCAAACAAAACACGCCTATCAGATTACAACTGTCCTTTACTTAAGAACCTGAGGTCAAAAGATGAGCCGTATGATCATGTCCAAAAAATGTCAGAAATCAGAGCTGCTGGGCCAAGCTGACTCGACTCTAGTCCTCTCTATGTACAACAAAGATTTACACTGGATTTGCCCTCCAGGCAAACTTTTACCTCCACTAACTCCCTCCCAGGCCTTGCTCACTCTGGACTTATAGCTATGGCAGTATCTATTCAAGTTACCAAAACTGCACATGCAATTTTGCATATCTGGATTCCTACAAATGTCATTTAATTCCTCTTTTTAAAAGTTACCACACACTAATGCAGCAAAAGAAAGCACTTCCCACATGGTAGCCTGCCAACTCTTCAACTGAATTCATTCTGGAGAAAATGCTGCCACAGCCTTGACCACTACATCTTGAAGGGGTCCCCACACTGCAGTCCAGCTCTGAGAATTCCGCTGGAGACACTGTGGTTCATTTCCTTGTGTCCTTCTTTAATCAGCTGGAAGAAGCTTGAGGAAATGAGTCAAAACCCTAAGGGTAACTTCGAAGGACTGTCAACAACAGCAGCAAAATTCATCACCACAACATCTGTACATAAATGTGCTCCAAGGGAAGCCCGCAGAATACTTGGCACATTTCTGATGAGAATTTCTTTTGGGAGAAAAAATGGCTCTGGATGGTAAATTGTCGTTATTTCTCATTATGTTATCCAGGGTAAATAGCCAATGGTATCAGCCATTATTGGGGGTGTTCTCTGCCACCTATGCACAAGACCATTTTTATGTTTTGGAGAGATGGATTTAAATTGGCTTGCATCATCATTTTAGAGACAGCTTACCTTCATTTCAGAGACCCTACCTGGAATGGGACAGCTAACACCTAAAGCCAGCATACCACAGGTTAAATGCCTACAGCCCCTTCTCCAAGCTAAAATTTAATGAATCCTCCCTCCACAAATACTCCGTTGTCATAAGACATGCAATTCTCAGTATTTTTCACCAAAATTGGGAAGGTATGACATTGGCCATTCTGCATTCCCAGAACCTCCAACAATGCCTGGCACATAGTAAAAACTCATTAAATATTTTTGAATGAGTCTTACAACAGATTCTGGTGAGTAATGTGAATGGATATACAGCTGGGCACATGAAGCCAATCTCATCAGGTTTCACCACTGATGATTTGGGGCTTAGCCTTGCCAGTTTCTCCAGCTGTAAAACATTAGGGGTAATAATAGTACTACCTCCTGGGCTCATTGAGACTACTAGAAACAGCAGGTAAAGCCCCAAGTACAGGGCCTGGTACATCGTTTCCAACTGAAGAGCAACAACTATGTATCACACACGTCATACGAAATTTAAGACGCATTAGAAAGCATGCTGTAAATGCACAGCATACAGGATTTTACAGAGTCATGAGAAGAAAATATGGGGATGAGTGGGGGGAAAAACAGAATAGGGATAAATGAATTATCTGGAATCTCTTTATAAGACCATTTTATTATTTTCAGCAGGATAATTTAGAGTGCCTCGTGTCCAGCTGCTGAGAATGACTCCAACCTCACACCTGCAGGAACGAGGGGGGAAGGTATGATTCACTATTCCTTGCAGGTTCATCCTGTTAGGCACAGGAGCTGTAATACTGTTGTAGGGGGGAAGGGGAGGAGAAGAATGAGGGTTAGGACAAAGTGGTTACCTCCTAGCCCTCAAAGAGCAATGCAGAGGAATATATGGGAATTGAGCGGCGGGCAGCATAAGCCACAGCTCCAGTCAGATGCATCCATACACTAATGAGGTCCCTGTGAGCAGGAGAGGCAGAGGAATTTCAAAGAGGCAGGCAGGGACCAGGGAAATAGTTGAAAAGACTGCTGAGTCTACACTTAGAACATTGGAGGATAATTCTAGATGCAAAGGATCCTTCAGGATGCAGATGCCCCCTTGTACTCTGGAGGACACTGGATTCCCCAGAACGTAAGCAACCTGCCCAAGGACACGCAGCCAAGGAATGGCAGAGAAAAAGAGAATCCCGGGGACAGAGCAAGGCTTGGTCGTTATACCACACTGCCCCCCAGGAGGCAGACCTTCAAATTCCCTTTGCCAAAAATCTACTGAGAAGGCAACCATTGATTCATTTAATTTTTTAAAAGGCAGATATTCGATGTGGTCTTTCTAGTCTCCTAGTGGGGTCTAGTTCACATACCTTAACTGATATTAAAAAGGCCAAGGCACAAAAACAAAGACCAGATGAGTCGTTTTAAGCCAGGTAATCAAATCTCCAGGGAATCCGAAGACTTCCGCGTGACCCCTGCTGACCCCTCCTGCTGCGCAGGGGTCCAGGTGCAAGGCCTCTCTACTCCCACAGGAAAGCCCTCACAATGGTTACAAGATGAGAACGCGGGAGGCTGCGCCTGGAGGCTTTCTAAAGAAACTAACCGGTAGTCGACAGTCTCACAACCCTTCATTGCGCCGGTTCCTTTCAAGCATTTGATTCCAGCTCAGACTCACCTTCTATCCTTACATCATCAGGGTAACCTTAAAGGTTTGTTTTTAAAAATGACCTGGGAGAGAACAGGGCTTCAGGGGTTAGCTGGGCAACCTGCACTCGCGTGCACCAGCGACACCTAGAAAACAAGGGAACGGGAGGCAGGAATCTGACCGAGGGGCTCCAGAAGCCTGGAAGTCCTACACCTAAGACCCAAGTTCCCACGCAAATATACCTGGATTTTTGTTACAGCTTTAAGAACTAAGATTTGCAAAAAGTTCCACTCCATCTCCCTCCCCATCCCCAGGCAGCCCTGAAGTCTAGACGTCCCGGGGCTGGGGAGGCGGGCGGTCACGAACCTCAAAAATTTCCTAAGAAAATAAGGACCTGCGAATAGAGGTCGCAGACAGCCGGACTAGGGGCTTCCAGAGTCCGCCAGGCAGGCCAGGCAGGCCAGGCACTCTGGCCAGCGCGCTAGGCGGCCGGGGTCAGGAACCGCAGAGTCCCAGCACGCCGTCCGCTGCCTTCCCGGAGCAGGCGGCAAACGCAGCCTCCAGCAGCCCCGGGGCGCTTGGCAGGAATGAAACGGCGCCACGGCAGAAAGAGGCGAGCAAAAAGTCTGCAACCTAGCGGCTGCTTTCCACACGCCCTACCCAAGTTGTCCCTGTCGCCACTACCGCCAGGTTCGCGGGGGTCCGGCCCCACACTCGCACGCCGCACGCTTCCCATACAAAACCCTAACCCGGAGGCGGGGAAACGCCGCAGCCTTCGATTCGTCTCCAAGGGTGGTGTTAGAGCAGAGGCGGCAGCGGGTCGGTCCCCAGCTCTGGGCACAAAGAGCGCCTGCGGTTGGAAGGCAGCAGCCGCAGAGGAGAGAAAGGGCTTTTTAACTTTGCCCTCCGCGCGGCGGAGAACCTGCGGGCAGGTCGTGCTGGGCGCCGGTTACACACACGCAACTTTTAACAAAAGGAATCTGCGGCCGCGCCTCGCACGGAGAGATAAGGCGCTCGGTGCGAATCCCCGAGCCGCCCGCCTCCGCCCCCCGCGCACCGTCGGCACAAAAGCCACCCCAAACTCACATGCAGCCTGCAGCCTCGCTCACGCCTAACCCCCTCGCTGTACCCACTCCCGAAAGAACCCCGGCTTCGCGCCCCCCACCACCAGCAGCTGAGGTCTCCTTGCGCAGGTGAGCAAGGCAGGGCTCCAGAGAGCCCGAGGGCCGCCTGGAGTCTCCCCAGAGGCTGGAACGCAAGGGTATTGAGGGCCCGCAGCTCCCCCTCCGGACGCACCCTGGCGTGTACCACCCTCCCAGGCACCGGTTTCGCCGAGGAGTCGCACGGCCGGGGTGCCTGCCGCGGTGTCCCACCTGTCTGGACGCGGAGCAGGAGGAGCAGAACGCAGAGAAAATCCCAGGCGCCACGAGCGCCTCTCATCGCGGTGGCTGCGCTGGGATCCGAGCTCTGGTCCACGTTCCAGCTCTCGCCCAAGTGCAGCGAGCGCGGCAAAGCCGAGCCCCCAGAGCCGCGAGCGCCGAGCGCAGCCCCTCCTCCCAGCGCCCTCCCACTGCGCGCCGGCCACGCCCCTCCTCGGCTCGCCTCCCTCGCGCCCGCCCGGGTCTCGCTCCTTCCCGGCGGCGTCCGGCCCCTGCTCTTTCGACGTGCTAATGCCGGTGGGCTGTGCCCGCCCTCGCCGCTCGCTCTTGACCCCGGAACCCCTTTCTCTCTCCACCTCTCCACCCCTGGGATGTGGTCTGCCCGTCCGAGGCCGTTCCCGAACCAGGGAGGTGCTGCCCGCTGGCTTTGTGAAGCTGGGCACCACGCGCACGTTAGGGCACGGGCCCGCCACCTGCCAGGTGCTCCCGAGACAATAAAGGTCGGCTCCCCGCCCCTCCGGCGCGTTCGAGCGAGAGGAGGTTGGACGCCGCTGGTGGTGGAGGTACGGGGATGGGGAGGGGAGCGTTAGGAAATTGAGCCCCGACATTACCCTCCAGGCCTGTTAAGAGCGCCTGGCACCGCGGTAAAGGCTGAGCCTGGCTTAGCTAATTGTTTCTGCTCAGTTTCTCCACCTGCTTGGTAACATGTAAGGACACAGTGAGTTCCTATTGGTCGGCTTGGCCTACACCCAAGAAGCCGGTACCCGGACTTTTGTAGAGACTGGGGCGGTGGAGTGGGGAGGGGCGCGTTGCGAAGTTTGCTCTGGGAGCCCAGGTTTTCTTACACATTTCTCCCCCAACCCCAATGCTGCCAACCCCTGTAATGATTTCTCTGCCTCTGTATCAGAGGACAGTTTCAGGGCTAGGGATCCCTGTGTTCCTCTTAACTGCCCTTGCCGGTCCCAGGAGCAAAATAAAAGTACAACGATTCTTTTAAGCCAGATTTCACTGCCCAGAAAGTGCTTTACCCACGGTCTCATGGTGGATCCTTGAACAGAAAGCAGCAACAGTGTAGTGGTTACTAGTTCTTCCCTACACCGACCCTTCTTTCATGCTCAGGATAACAGCTTTGTGAGGGGGATAGAGCAGGTGTTTCTTATTGTAGTGAGGGAAAAACCCTTGTTTGAAGACCTACTCCAAGAAAGATGAGCTTCACCTAAGCATTTTGATAAACTAATAAGACATCCCTCCTGAGAGCTTAAGAATGGAAAATGAATGGCAGATGCCCATCAGAAAAATGGATAGAACAGATACACCTAGACTCTTCTCTGAAGTATCATCCAAAATTTATAGTTGCCCAGCTACCCCACTTCATTGGATATTGAAAGCTCTCCTGTTGTTATAATAGTGACAGGACCCAGGTTGATGTGAGAAAAATGATTTTTAAAGCTAATCACTTAAAAATTATCAGTACTAGAGGATGATCAAATGATCAATATGTATAATTGCCTCTCTTCAAATGTATGTATTTGTTCACTCGGCAAACATTTATTTAGTGTCTGCTGTGAAGCAAGGAGGAGCTAGGTACCAGGAGTACTATTATTAATAGACAGATGTGCAGATGTGGCCCCTGCCCTCACAGTCCTTATTTATAATCAAGTATGGGACCTACATCCCAATCTCCCAGCAAAAGTTTCGAGTCCTGCAGCTGTAGGAGAACTGAAATGCAAAAGATCTGGGCCATCAGATCTCATGTTTTTTTTTTAGGATGACAGATAAAAGATACCACTCAAAGCAATCATAAGTTTCTGGGATCTTGATTTATTTCTAAAATCCATTTTGTATTGAGAAAAAATCACTATGAGCTAAAATATCAACATTATGCCTGAGAGAGAAAATTTACAATTTTCTTCTTCTATCAGCTGATATTGGAGAGGATAACATCTTCAAAAGAGTGGGTGAAAAGAGACCATATTGCAATTTAATTCTAAGCAAGAAACTTCTATCAGGAAAAAAAAAACTGAATAGGGAGTTATACAATGTTGGACTGTCATTCCTGTTTTTCATTCAGCAAATATTTTTTGAGCACCTAGGTAGGCATAAGACCTACGTAAATGAGTAAGAAAAAGTCTCTGCCTAGGGGAATTCACAGTCCGGCAGGGAAAATAGGTACTCAAATAAGAAACTGTAATATCTGCTAACAGAACTTATGTTCAGCCAGTACACACCAATTTGGCCTTATTGGAACAATATTGAAATCCTGTACCGATTACAGAAAAAGCCATCCCCTGAAACACCTTCCAACCCAACCTTGCGACACACCAAATCTCCTCGATCCAGGAATTAAAATGTTAATGCTGGCCACAACAGAGAGCCTCCAGTACTTGTACTTTTAGAGTTGTTAGTTGTTTTTAATAGTATCCCCCCCCTTGCCTGTTAAATAAAGGAAGGAAGCATAATATATAAGGCACTATGAATGAACATATGTGCTGTAATATATAAGGAACTATATTATAGATCAGCAGTGTCCAATGGAACACTGGCAATGATGGAAATGTTTTATATTGCAAGATAGGATGTATGGATTAATTCTATACTGTATTTTGTGATAGTCCTGGGCTTGTTCAGGGGTTATGCTTTATGTATTTCATTGTTTTCATAATTCTTTTAGTAAGGACTCTCGATTGCCACTTGTAGAAGCTGCTTAAATTAAGCAAGCAAAGAAACCTAAAATGTATTGGCTCTGATAACTGGTAAGTCCAGGGATGATAGTGTTTCAGACTTTCCTAGATCCAAGGACTCAAAGTTATCAGGACTTAAAGGGCAAGTGTGCCTGGGTGCATGTGTGCACAAGTGCACATACATTTTCCTCCACCTTTATCCTCAACAATACTTTCCTGTGTTGTTTTGCTGTCCTTGTATATACTCAGGGCAGCTCTAGGCTTTCAGCTCATTATTGCCCCTGGGAAGTAGAGCTTTCCTGCCCCCATAAACATCTCCTATAAAAGTTTATGGGAGAAACCAAGTCTCACTGACCCAGCCTAAGTCATGTGCCCACAGTGAAGGAGCCAGAGGGATGGAGTACGCTAATTGGCCATGTCAGAGTCGTGTGGCCTGAGACAGGGAGGGCTGCATCCCCAAAGAAAAATTGACTCACCATCGACAGAAGAAAGGAATAACGCCACACAAATAGAACTAACACAGCTAAAATCTTGAACTTAAAAATATTTTATTTCTGAATGTAAAAGTAAAGATGCTTATTGTAGAAAATTTGGAAAATACCAAAAATTACAAAAACCAAAATAAGCATTCAAGATACAATCACTGAATGGTTTGTTTTAATATGTTTCTTTCTTTTTTTCTCCATTTATGTGTGAGGTTTTTTTTCCCTTTACATATTTTCTAGTTTTCTATCCAGATGTTTCACAAAGAACATAAGCATTATTACATATCATTAAAAATTCCTTTGGAAACGTACTGTTTAATGGCAGTATAATGTTCAATTGTATGGATGTACCATAATTCTGGGCATTTAATCATTTATCTTTTTTCCAATTTTTTTACTATCATAAATTACTTGATGATTAATGTCTTGGTGAATAAAACTTACCTGCTTCTGATTAGTTAAGTATGCATTCCTACCCAGGGGTAGAATTACTACACCAAGAATGTAATCCTTTCAAGTTTGCTTTTTAGTAGCTTTTCTTGGTTTTCAGCAATCATCTGAAAGTCTTTTGTCCATAAAGTTGAAGAAATGAATAGATTAATATAATCCCCCTGGTTACATTCTATACTAACAATAACCACTTCACAGTTTGTGAGCATGAAAGGAGATAATGTATGGTCTTCGTTCCAGCTTTCACTCAGTATTAATTGAACATCTCTGTGTCAGATATAGTGCATTAGGTGCCAGGCATACCAAGTTAGACAAGACACAGATGCTGCCCTTATGGGATTTCCAGTGAATGAGTGGGGAGACGAACAAAGGGGCCAAAATGACATGGCATGAAATACTCTAACAGAGCTACGCACAGTCATGTTTAAACACAGAGGAGCACCTGTCTGGTGAGCTCATGCGGCTTCCCAGAGAGGTGGCTGTTAGACTCTGAAGAATCAGGAGTGGGGAAAGGGAAAGAAGAGGAGAATGTTCCAGCAATGGGAAGTACAAACACACAGGGCTAGAGGCAGGAGACAACAGGAATAGGAAGAACAAGGAGTGCTGCCCAGTCAAGAAAACGGGGCTTGAAGGGGAGCAGGAAGAGTTGAGGCCACAGAGATAGACAAGAACTGTAAATACTTGGAAATGCGAATCTCATCCTCTGAGCTATGGGGAGTCACTAAAGGACTTCAAGCTTCGGCCTGATGTGATAAGATTTACATTTTGGAAAGATAGTGAAGAAACTCAGCGAGGGGTGTGTTGAAAGGGGGCAAAACTTAAGGCAGGAAGAAAATGGTAAGGAGCCTAATGCAGTGATCCATGCGAGTACCAGGGGAACTGAATTAAGTCCACAGAGGTGAGAATAGTGAGAGGGGATGAATAAGGAAAGTGAGAAGACTCAATAGGCCTGCCTGACCAAAGTACTGTGGAAGATGAATGGAAGAGGGAGTCTAGGATGATAGCTCAATTTCTCATGTGAGCCATATGTGCTCCCATCCAGTAAGACATGGATGGAGGTAGTTGGTTGTAGAAGGTGAAAGATTTGAGTTGAGCCTGTTGGTTTTGAGATACTCGTGGACTTTTGTTTTAATTATTTTTTTTGGAGACAAGGTCTCCTTCTGTTGCCCAGGCTGGAGTGCAGTGGTGCTCTCCTAGCTCCCTGCTGCCTCAAACTCCATGGGCTCAAGTGATCCTCCTGCCTCAGCCTCCTGAGCAGCTGGGAGTACAGGTACATGCCATTACACTCAGCTAATTTTGTTTTTTTTTTGAGACTGAGCCTCGCTCTGTCACCCAAGCTAGTGTGCAGTGGTGCGGTCTTGGCTCACTGCAACCTCTGCCTCCTGGGTCCAAGCGATTTTCCTGCCTCAGCCTCCTGAGTAGCTGGGATTACAGGCGCCTGCCACCATATCCAGCTAATTTTTTGTATTTTTAGTAGAGACGGGGTTTCACCATGTTGGCCAGGCTGCTCTCGAACTCCTGACCTTGTGATCTGCCTGCCTCGGCCTCCCAAAGCACTGGGATTACAGGCGTGAGACACCATGCCCAGCGGCTACTTTTTTTTTTATAAGAGATGAGGTCTCACTGTGTTGCCCAAGCTTGTCTCAAACTCCTCAGCTAAAGCAGTCCTCCCACCAAAGCCTCCCAAAGTGCTGGGATTACAGCCACTGAGCCTGGCCAGACGTTTTAACACTAGGTATGCCAGCCTGGGGCTCCACACAGGACCAGGCTGCAGAGAGGGTGTACTGCAGCCTCAGATTTGCATGAGGTCATTCCAGATAAAATCTACATTACAAGGAAAGCAGAGGAAAGATGTCATCTCCTTACTCACATGTAAGGTACAGGCAGAGAGTACCCCATAAAAGGTCTGGGCATGGTGGCTCACACCTGTAATACCAGCATTTTGGAGGCTGAGGCAGGGAGATCACTTGAGGTCAGGACTTTTGAGACCAGCCTGGCCAACACGGCAAAACCCTGTCTCTACTAAAAATACAAAAATTAGCTGGGCATGGTAACAGGTGCCTGTAGTCCCAGCTACTCTGGAGGCTGAGGCAGGAGAGTTGCTTGAACCTGGGAGGCAGAGGTTTCAGTGAGCCAAGATCACACCACTGTACTCTAGCCTGGGCGACAGAGCAAGACTTTTTCTCAAAAAAAAAAAAAAGAATACCTCTTAAAGGATCCCAATAAGCAGGGTTCAGAAAGCCAAAAGAAGGGCTGTGGCAAAAGGAGATTTTCAGGAGAGTTGGAGTGCTCAACTGTATCATATCTCTTAGGGAGGTCAAATACGATAAGGGCAGAAGAGCATCAGTGGGAGTTTGTAATCAGAATAAGAACTGATGACATCTACCAAAGTTCTCCATTCTTTATGTACCTAACTCATTTAATTTTCACAAGGACTCTACCAGGTGGATACTCTTGTTCTCCCCATTTTGCAGATGAGGAAACTGAGGTACAAGGAAGTGAAGTAACTTGCACAAAACTTGAATCCTATGCCAGGATTGGAACCCTTGGCATAACCCCTGTGCTAATTACTGTAATATCTCATGTCCCTATACCTACAAGTCTTTGGCAACTTTAAACACATATTCTCACACCTACACACCCATCTACACATATACACAGTGTGTGGGGCCAGAAATCAGAATATAGCAGGTTGAGCAATACGTTAGAAGTGAAGTAGGACCAACGATTTATTCCTTGGAAAGCTTTCAAGTTTGTTGATATGAGGAAAGAGGGGAAGAGGCAAGAGGTTAAGGAGGCTAAGGGAAGATTGGGGAGCTTTGCACAATGCGTAGCCTCCGCTGAAAGCGCCAGAGAAAAGAGATCTTGGGCTGGCACGGTGGCTCTTTCCTGTAATCCCAGCATTTTGAGGCTGAGGCAGGAGGGTGACTTGAGCCTGGAAGTTCGAGACCAACCATGGCGAAATCCTGTCTCCATAAAAAATACAAAAATTAGCTGAGTTTGGTGGTGTGTGCGGATAGTCACAGCTACTCGGGAGGCTGAGGTGGGAGAATCGCTTGAGCCTGGGCAACAGAGTGAGACCCTGTCTCAAAAAAAAAAAAAGAAAAGAAAACAGATCTGGAAGATCTAGGTGAGGGGGTAGGATGATTTTAAAAGGGAAATGAAAACACAATCTAAAGCCAAGATAGAAGAATGAACATTAGAAACAGAAGGAACAAGTCCAACGAGAAATGGGAGAAGTGTGTAGGCTGAATTTTAAAACCCTAGAGTCCCATTAGATATATGAGTATTTAAAATATGATAACTTGTTCGTAATTATCAACCATCATTCCTGAGAACTTCCTACAACAGAGGCACTGCACAGAAATAAATACATACATACATATATAAAGTGATAGGGCGTCTTATCTAAATCCCTGTTGCTTCCCAGATTTAGGAGTATTTCTGAACTTTAGAGTTCCGTAAATCTCCTTAGCACATAGTTCAGACATCTTTAAGTCATATATTTTTCTTTGGCTTATATAACAATTACTTGTAACCTTGTCACAGCCTCTTTACCAAGTAGTAAATTCTTTGAGGAAATCGGACTATAAGTCAACTGTGAGGCTCAAACAAAGGGCTTGCCCAAAACAGAGCCAGGCAAGCCAGGCACCCAATAGGCACTGTGTCTACAAAACCATAATTACTGACAAATTATGCATCTGGAGGCTTTTCCCTCTGTTTTTCACTTCATCTGGATATGTTTTGTCCCCAGGAAATCCAAGTTATTATTATTATTATCGTCATAAATTTGTAGAATCCAAATTATGTTAATCTCATAGTGAACACTATGACTCTTTTTACTTTTATTATTTTCCTTCTGATCTGAGAAAGAAGTTACCTTACATTACTGCAGGAGAAAAACTTGGTTTTCTTCTTCTTTTTATTCTTAAGAATAGAAGCCTTAAATGGTTGAGTAAATACAAGGAGTAAATATGTGTTTAACACAAGAAAGAGTACAGATAAATCAAGTTTCCTGATTGGTGGCGGACTGGGGAAACAGAATTATTTATAATCTATATGCAATTCTTAACAGTTGCAACTAAATGATCTCAGATTAGGGACTGCCTTTCATTCTGTTTTTTTTTTTGAGACGGAGTCCTGTCACCCAGGCTGGAGTGCACTGGCACTATCTGGGCTGACTGCAACCTCCAGCTTCCAGGTTCAAGCAATTCTCCTGCCTCAGCCTCCCGAGTAGCTTGGGATTACAGGTGCACGCCACCACACCCAGGTAATTTTTGTATTTTTAGTAGAGATGGGGTTTCACCATGTTGGCCAGGCTGGTCTTGAACTCCTGTAGCATAAACCATTCCCAGCGACAGAAGTAGTCTCTGATTATCACTTGACTACAGGCCTCCACTGGTTAAAGTGACTCTGCAGATGGGGATATTTACTTGGCAGGGCCCTGAGGTAAGAGGAAGGAGATATGTGAGGGGAGGTTGACTCTACACGGTGTTTTTTAAAAAACATACTTGATATTTTGAATTGCATATAAGTAGGATGATCATATAATTTATCATCCATAGTGGGACACTTCTAGTAGTGAAAAAGAACAAAAGGTGTAAACTGGGCACTCCAGGATGAATGGTTATCCTGAGGATAGGGGTTGTGGAAACTTCTCTGCTAACATCCTTTTCAGTTGGGAATCAGGTCCCTTCTATCCCTTAGGCCCTTTAGAACAGAAATGCCCTGAAAATGTGGCTGCAAATACTGAATGCTTTTTACCTCAGCTTGGGGAAAGTGTGAAGATTATGGGCTGTCAGGGAGAGAGACAGACCTTAAGTCAGTTGAAAAACACCAATAGTATTGACTTGCATATTTAAAAAATAATTTCTGGCCGAAATAATCATCATTCTCATTATAATAATTCATAATTATATATTCATGACATAATGATCAGAATACCTATATTTTACTACACAAATGACTTTAAGACTTATTCATGGGCCATAACCATATCAATATATAATAGTAGCTAATGTTTATTGATTAATCATGGTGGTTCATGTGCTAATGGAAGTGTTTGCTTGTATTATCACATTTCTCCTTCAAATAACCCTTTGAGGTAGGTCTATCATTAGCCCCATCTTACTGATAAGGAAAGGAAGGCACTGAAAGGTCACATGACCTTACTTGAGGTCACCTGATTAGTAAGTGGTGGAGGTAGGCTTGGAACCCAGGTAGCCAGCTGGGCCCATGCCTGTAGTCTCAGCTACTCAGGAGGCTGACGTAGGAGAATCACTTGGGCCCAGGAGTTCTAGATCAGCCTGGGCAATATAGCAAGACTCTTATCTCAAAAATAAAATAATGTAAAATAGGCCGGGTATGGTGGCTCACACCTGTAATCCCAGCACTTTGGGAGGCTGAGAACGGTGGATCACTTGTGGTCCAGGAGTTCAAGACCAGCCTGGCCAACATGGTGAAACCCCATGTCTACTAAAAATACAAAACTTAGCCAGGCATTGTGGTGGGTGCCTGTAATCCCAGCTACGTGGGAGGCTGAGGGAGGAGATTTGTTTGAACCTGGGAGGCGGAGGTTGCAGTGAGTAGAGATCACGCCACTGCCTGAACGACAGAGTGAGACTTTGTCTCAAAAAAAAAAAAAAAGAAATAGAAAATTTAAAAAGTAAAATAAAAAGAACCCAGGCAAACCTCTACACTGCTGCCTCCCTCTGCACCACGGGACTGTAGTACAATATTGTTCCATTTTACTAGTAGGTTTTCAACTCCATACTTCATTGTTTGGAACCAAAGGGGTTGTATTTTTAGCCATCTCTGTGTCCTCTACAGTATCTTATACTGAATCAAAGTTCAAAACTTGCTTCCTACAGACCAAAGATAAAAATAAATATATGTGGCAAATGGAGTAATTTGAACACTAACAGGATATTTGATGATTTTAAGCAAGATTATTTTTAAGGTGTGATAATAGCATTGTACTAACATTAAAAATAGAGTCTTTATAGTTTAGTGATATATTCAGTACTTACGATGAAATCTTATGATGCCTGAGAGTCACTTCAGAATTTTCCAGTGGAGCGGGGCTGAGGGGCAGTAGGGAGTGGATGGGAATATAGATGATGCAGATTGGCGGAATGGTTGCTGAAGTCTGAGTGGCAGGATGCAGAGGTTCATTATACTATTGTAGGCGTTTAACTTTTTCCACAATAAACAGTGGTTTTAAATTGTTGATGGTATTTTAACCCAATGGAGAAAACCAAGGGAATGACAGGACAGGGCCATAGGCAGCGAAATCTTTGCCCTGCACTCTCATCAGCAAGATTGAACCTTGCCCAGGTTCCTTCAATGCTCTGGACCTACTGTTGTCCCTCTTAAAAGGAGAGGTCTGCCCTAGACAATCTCTTATCTCTGAGATTCCATCTAGCTCTAAAATTCTAATTATCAGATATGAGGACAATAGTTAAAGAAAAAGGCCTGTAATCCCAGCACTTTGGGAGGCCAAGGCAGGAGAATCACCTGAGGTCAGGAGTTCAAGACCAGCCTGGCCAACATGGTGAAACCCTGTCTCTTCTAAAAATACAAAAATTAGCCGGGCATGATGGCGCATGCCTGTAGTCCCAGCTACTGAGGAGGCTGAGGCAGGAGAGTGGCTCAAACCTGGGAATCAGAGGTTGCAGTGAGCTGAGATCGCCCCATTGCACTCCAGTCTGGGCAACAGAGTGAGACTGTGTCTCAAAAAAAAAAAAAAAATTAGTTAAAGGCAAAAAGAAAGTTCCCTAACCCTTTGTCCTGGCTAGCTCTGGTGGCCAAGCAGAGCTGCTGAAACCACTCCTATTTCTCTCTTTATTCCTCTTCAGACACTGCACCTCTTGCCTTCATTCCCTAGCTATGTGATCTTGGGCAACTTATCTAACCTCCCTGAACCTCAATTTTCTCATCTGTAAAACAGGGTGAGAATAGGGTCATAACCACCTCCTAGGGCTATGATGACTACTACATGAGTTAATATATGTAAAGTGCTAAAAGCAGTGCCTGTCGTATAGGAAGCACCCAATAAATGACAGATATATAGTTTTTAACTATTCCAGTTTTATAGCTATTAAAACTAATTGTGGCTCAGTAAGGATATGCGATTTAGCCAGTCTATCCGTTTTAATAAACAGTGGAGGGAGCGGATGTTTAAATGCAATGTTTAAACCATAAATCCAATGTTGCTTCTACTCAAATTGCCCTCTTAGGGCATTATTATGAAAATAGCAAATTATGAAAAATTATACTAGACAACAATCTAGGAGGATCAGGTAGTATCCCAAGACTCCAGCAGTCATCAGAAAATAAGTTAACATTTGTTGTTCACCACAGAAACTTCATCTGAGTCTCAGACTGCGGCCTCTGGGTCTTGGAGCCAGCCAGCCTCTCTCCCAGACAGCCTGGAGCCCAGCACAGTGCAGTTGGAGAGCACTGGTGGCTGGAAGGTAAATTACAACTGCCAGCAAAAGCCAGCCCAGCAGGGAGAAGGGGACAGGGGCATTCTTTTGTTTGCATACTGAAAAGCTTCTTAACCGTGTACACTGGGCCTTTTGGAAAGAACTGGGCCTCTGGGCTGACCTGAGGTGACCAGGAATTATTTTTCAAATTGTCCCTTATTATGAGTAATTTTTCCAGCAGCTCTTCCATCACTGGCATCTCCTCTGTAGCATTAATTTATCTTCTCAAGAGTATTTTTTAATAATGCTTTTAGAGATGTTATGTGCCAAAGAAATTAGATTAATCTCTATTTGTTCACACAAAGTTTAAAGATATGTTGTTAAAGAGAAAGTCACAGAATATATGTGTAGGATCATTCGAATTAGGTTAACTATCAGGTTGAATCATACCAAGATGCTGATAATGTGATTTTATAAAAATAGATCTCTGAAAAGACATTCACCAAACTGTTTATTGCTCATCTTTGGCTGGGAGGGTAAAATTAAGGAATGAAGGGGAGGGGACTCGGTAGGGGAGTTCACTTCTTCCTCTATTTGTTTCTGTACCGTTTGAACTTTTATTCAAACATGTTCATGTATTACTTTTACATTTTAAGAAATAAAAAAATAAGCTGCTATTTGCCCAATTTAGCTATGGCAAATATTTTCTGGAATGAACTTAGGAATTAATAAATATTTATGTCAAATTAAACATTCCTATTCTCAAATGCGCTTGCATTTTGCATATATGACGGCTACACACTTCAGATGTCACAGACTTCCAGGTTCCCACCTGACTGAATCCCGTATTTTTCTCCGTGTGACTATTTATTTATTTAGGAGGAGAGGGGAGGAAGGATACTTCTATTTTCATTTGCTTTTCAACGGGGAAAACATTTCTAACCCCGAGACTGGTTAGGGGCCCTCGGACGGGTTTCATTGTCCCCTGTGGATGGACACACACCTTCTGTGTCTTTGTACTTCTCACACTGTGTTGTAATCTCCCACTTATGTCCTCCTGTCTCCTAGCCTCCCACCTCCCTTACTACAAGCAACTGGAAAATAAACACCATGCCTGTTCATTGTGACCTCCCCAGCTTAGAATGCCTAGCATAACAGGAACTCATCAACATTGGTTAAATGAATGAAAGCTTGCATGCATGAGGGCGGGAGGAAATTCCTTTTCATAAATTGTTCATTTTTGTCTTAAAGAAAATGCATACCACGGTTATAGCAATGACAGAGCAGGACTTTAAAGAATTACTCATGTAGTGGTTCAAGGGCAATGAGCTAAAAGCAAATCAGAAACTTCTTCATGTTTTGTTCAAAGCCCACTAACACTTCAACATGTATTAAATGTTAATAAGCAGATATCTGGGTCAGTGGGTTAAGTAATAGCAATGGTGGAAGGTGAGAGGTGAAGAAATACACGGAAATTACATTCGGGGATGGCTTGGCTCACCAGAGCGCAACTTGTATTAATAGCATGCAAGTGGTTTAACCATGTTATCTTTTTCTCTTTTCTCATATAGCAGGCTTGGTACGGTGACAACATTCTCTTGACTCAGGCATCTTCAGGGCCTGGTAAAATTCGGAACACATCAGAAAGTATCCAAGGGCTAGGTATGGGGTCATCTTCCCCTTAGAGAAGGAGAAAAAAAAGGATAATCACTACATTTAACAAAACTGTTTAGAAGCTGGTTATACAGTTTGTGGCTCATCTTTTCCCTACCCCTTGCACTACACATTTTCATGAAGGCCAAAAAAAGAAACAAAGATTTTGTAAGTACAAAATTACTGCTCCTTAACAGGAATACAAAATAATAATAGAGCTATTTTTTTTCTTTTTAGTGTTTAGTGTAACCTAAAAATCACTGGTTAGCGTGGAGGAGTGGTTTCGCACACCAGAGAACATTTGGCAATGCCTGGAGACATTTTCAATTCTCACAACTAGGGGAGGAGAGTGGGGAGGTGATACTGGCTTTTAGTGGATGGAGGCTAGGGTGCTGCTAAACATCTTATAACGCACAGGACAGCCTCCCACCACAAAGAATTATCCAGTCCCACATCGCAATAGTGCTGAAGCTGATAAATCCTACTTTCAATAAATTATCTCATTTAAAACCAAAACAACCCTAGAATATTGTCATTTCCATTTTACAGATGAGAAAAGTGAGTTACAGAAAGGCTAGGTAGAGCTGTTGCTTCAGACCACACAGTTAGTAAGCAGTGCAGCAGCTTTCCAGAGCAATCCTGTCTGATGGAGTTCTTAACCTTGCCCACCGTGTA
Source organism: Aotus nancymaae (assembly GCF_030222135.1). NCBI lineage: Eukaryota > Metazoa > Chordata > Mammalia > Primates > Aotidae > Aotus > Aotus nancymaae. The sequence continues at coordinate 50,143,462 of NW_026988417.1, read as the reverse complement.
TGGGTGGGAAAGCAGCAAATAATCTTGGGTTACACTGTGGTTTTTATGATTACATGACAGAGAATTGCTGCCATAAGTTCCTAGAGTCCATCACTGTCACTGTATACAAACTTGGAGACAGGTGTCTTCAACTCTACCTGTTTTCTTAGCTCAAATGTGAGTTCTGTTTATTTTTTTAAATTTTTTTTGAAACAGAGTCTCACTCTGTTGCCAGGCTGGAGTGCAGTAGCACGATCTTGGCTCACTGCAACCTCTCACTCCCTGGTTCAAGCCATTCACCTGCCTCAGCCTCCCGAGTTACAGCCATGCACCATCATGCCCAGCTAATTTTTGTACCTTTAGTAGAGACGGGGTTTCACCATTTTGGCCAGGATGGTCTCAATCTCCTGACCTCGTGATCCACCCGCCTCAGCCTCCCAAAGTGCTGGGATTATAGATGTGAGCCACCACACCTGGCTCAAAATGTGAACTCTATGAGTATATTAATTGCTCTTTTCCATCTTTCCAACCAAAACATTCTGAGATTGTATTATATTTACTAAGATAATATTAATCTATAATTAGTAACAGTATTTAATGAAGGCATGCACCAAGTTTATAAGTAATTCTCCAAAATAATAAAAGTATTAGCAAAGTAATAAAATATCAAATGCAGTCTTTTCTCATTCCATGGAATTCTTCTCCATGCATATTGGTGGGCAGAATGTGTCTGAAGTTATGTGAAATTCATGAAACAGCCTTATGTTCTTTATCAGCCATCATATCCCACAGTTTATAGGAATAGAACATTTAAATATGTCTCTACCAGAGCAGTACAATAATACCAGACCCAACAATAAGACATTTCACATGGTTGTAATTGCATTTTATACATAAGGGCTCCCTTTTCCCTCCAGTGTCCCCAAAGGTCTGCCATTGGTAGATTTTGCTGAGAATCATCCATTTTCCATGAGCCTGAAACAGATCCCATATATAATAGACCAATGTAGAACATGGAGAAATAGTAGTGTGTATGTTTTGTCCCCTTCTCAATGGGTTATGCATCTTTTTCATTGTTTCTTCTTGTCTAATAAGATTTCTTGCTTATTGGTTTATTACCACATTTGACTTAATAGTTTCCATTCTATATGTCTTAGAACACTTTCAGCTTTGGCAGCAGATGAGAACAGGGATATCCAGAATCATTCAGCTCTCCAGCCCAAACCTCAAACTCCCATCACTGATTTAGTGGCCAAACTTGTTTGTATTGCTCATAAGTACCAAAAAAATTGCTTAGACTACAGTGAAAGACATAAAGGGGAAATTCATAAAGGGTTTTGGAGGAATCCTTAAATAATTAAGCTGTGATTATTTTTTATGTATGCTTTTAATGAAGGAGTGTATTGGAATAAAATAATATATATTTATTTTAACAGGATAATTCAATTTACTGGAAAGACTGTTATTCAAATCTAACCTTAAATTAACATTTAACAAATATTAATGAACGAAATATGAATGGATAGATTTTTTTTTTTTTGGATTTAAGGCAGAAGATAATGACAAACCCAAGGTAGAAATGTCAATAGAACTTTGCTTCTTCCTCTCCCTACTCATCCTCCATCACACCTGCCTCTCCAATCCATGCTGCACACTGCAAATAAAAATACGATATTCCAAAATAAAAAATATGATATTTCTGTCTGGGCATGGTGACTCACACCTGTAATCCCAGCAATTTTAGGGGCTAAGGTGGGAGGATTGCTTGAGCCCAGGAATTCAAGACCAGCCTGGGGAACAGCTATTCAGGAGATTGAGGTGGGTGCAATGCTTCAGCCTATAAGGATAAAACTGCAATTAGCCATGATTACACCACTGCACTTTAGCCTGGGCAACAGAACAAAACCCTACCTCCGAAAAAAAATGGAGTTTCTGATGGCTATCTCAAAAATATTCAGTGACATCCACTATTACCTAAAAATAATGTTCCAATCCCATAGCATGGCATTCAAGACTATTCAATTTGGCTATGACTGAGCTTTCTAGCCTTGTTTCTTGATAATTCTCATTCCTTTTTATTTCTCGCATCATCCTAGAAGCTTCAACTCCAGTCACAGCAGATCACTCGGGGTCCCCCAAACACATATTGCTATTGACAGATCCTTTGCCTAAATTTTCCTTGTCACTTCACCACCCAACTCAACTCATCCTTCCAGGCCCAATCTAAATGCTATCCTTCTCTCATTTACATAGCACATTGTTTATTTCTCAACAATGGGCTCCTTTAAAACATTCAACGGTTATTTTTGTCACATGCATAGGTGTCTAACATACACTAGCTCTGGGGTCAAATTCAATCCATATTTTGTAATGTAGAATCATGCCCATTATTAGGGACCAGGAATGCTTGATATGAATTGAGGTAAGTGATCATAGGAAGTGTACTTTTGACACTAATTTGCCTTGGGGAAGCTAAGAATATCTGCTCTAGCCATTCTGCATTTGGCACATTTTGAGTTTAAGCAGAAGTGGTGTGATAAGTCAGTCCCTTTGATAACTGTGAGATCTGATTAATTCACAAACAGGTCTATATCAGTTCAATAGCATCCTAAACACATATCCCTCAACCCTAGCTGCCCACCTTTAGGCTTAAGATGCTTCTGAAAAAGCTGAAAGAATTTTCCCACTTTTTGTTTTCCTAGAAAAGCCACTTCCTTTCAGTAATTCTAGCCATCCAGCAATTATTATATTGTACAAAGATTTTAGACTCGGTGCCATACAGTTTTCATTATAACTTGCAACAACCTGGCAATTAAGTAATCTCTTTCCTCTTGCTAGAACTTCACATAACCCATGGTACAAACATTTGGCCTAAATAAGACTCACTTGGGTATATTGTACTTAGATATTTGTAAACATAGAAATTTTTGAGTTTTTTGGGGTCATTTCTGAAGAAGCAGCAACCATGTTCCTTCAGTCCTCACTCTCCTGCCTTTTTTTTTTTTTTTTTTTTTTGAGACTGAGTCTCACTCTGTCACCAGGCTGGGACAATCTCGGTTCACTGCAACTTCTGCCTCCTGGGTTCAAGCGATTCTCCTGCCTCAGCCACTGAGTAGCTGGGACTACAGGTACAGGCCACCACACCCAGCTAATTTTTGTATTTTTAGTAGAGACAGGGTCTCTTCCTGTTAGCCAGGATGTTCTCAATCTCTTGACCTTGTGATCTGCCTGCCTTGGCCTCTCTTCTTTAAAGACTCACTGTACCCTGAAAAAGAAACACCAGAAATTGCTTTTCAGATTCAAAAATTAAGAAAGGTGTCAAGCAGGCCAGGCCTGTTTAAAGGACCCAGCCCTTAGATGTAAACTGGAGAATCCAGAAACGTTAACCCTGAAAATGACCTGGGGGCAAGCCTACAGCTCCAGCAGCTCCAGGCACTGAGCAGGAAATATAAATGGATGAGCAGGCTGCTGGCTAAGAGGGGAAGCTACTGTGGACTATAAGAACTCATGGCCTATTTCAAAAAAACAAACACTACCCAGCACAGTCACAAGAACAGGAAGCCCAGTGTTGCCCAGAATTTTCAATTTTCCAAGAGAAGCTGAAAATCCGGATTTTTGAGGGTGAAATATCCCTATTTGGAACATAACTGAAATTCATTTTCAAAGACCATGTAGGTCCAAGTAGAATCAGTCTGCAGGTTGGATATGCCCTGGGGCCATTGCTTTGTAATCCTTGTCATAGGAACCATTTATCCCACTTTCTTCATTTTACAGATTGAAACTACCCTTGCAGGGTTAATGAGAATTACAATGCAGACTTTAGGCGGATTTAGTTAGGCACTGATCAGACTGTGCTGAGGCACTTTGACCTGCTTCCTACAGCTGCTAACTAACCAAGAGTCAGGTAGCTTGCTGACCACCTGCTCCCGCGTTACTCCTATAGACAGAACCTCGGACTGCACCTTTTTCCCCAAAATTGCTTTTCTGATTCTGAATTCCAGGAAACGCCAACCCATCTGAAGAACCCGCCAAGGAACTGACTCAGCATAATAATGCAGTTTCTATATCTCTCTGTTCCACGATTTCACCTCTCACTTCGTGACCAATCAGCAATCCTCACACTTTAGCCCATTACACATCCAGATCCCTTAAACACTTCATACTCCAACCTCTCAGGGAGATGGATTCGAGGTTTCCTCCCACCTCCTCATTTTGCTGCCCTACGATGATTAAACTCTTTCTCTGCTGCAACCCCTGGTGTCTTGGTATATTGATTCATCGCACATTGGGCAACAAACCTATAAGTTACAAGATGGTAATTCCAAAGAAGAGAGCGGTTTCACACCACCAGTTAGAAGCAAAAAGATGCCTAGAACGAAATCATCTGATTGCCAATCCCCTGAGATCATTCAACTTAGATTAAGCATTTGAATCTGAGGCTATTGGAATGTAAGGACCCAATCAGCCTGGAGGGATCTTGTCTGGTTCAGATCATGGGTTCCAGGCTCACCTGAGTTTGAAGAACAAGATAAGAAATCCATGTCAGGTCCCTCTAGTGTTTCTAAATCCTCTAAAACTAGCCTAGTACTTGCCTGATATGGGTGACCCTCAGATACGCCTGACAAAAATAGAGATTTTCAGGTTTCAATCTAGAGCAAAGCAATCAGAAGCTCCAGGGACATGTATACTTTTAATACACTCCATCAGTGATTCTGAAGCTCAGCTGCTCTGCCCTGGTGGGCCAGAAATTGCAGAGTAATCTCAATCCAAGATAGTGGTCCTTTAATGTGGAATAGTGCTACTATTCCAGTAAATGACTACGTGTTAATTTTTTCCACATTTAAAAAGAATTATTTTCTAATTTCCTAAATTCTTGTTTTCTTACACTTTTAAGAAAAAAAAACGAGCAAATCTTGTTGTAGAAAAAATTCTGGTTTTCAATAGTACTTCGGGAGCAAGATATTTTTACTCAGGAATGACTCTGAACAGCTGCAAAGAACTGCTTAATTAAATCATGAATGATAAATTCCTCAAAGTTATACTTAAACATTTTATAATTTTGATAGTTCTTATTTTTTACTATAATCTGTAAACATTTAAGTAGAAGCTATGAATTAGATTTCAAAATAGAGGAGTAATTTTAGACTGTGACATTCCAGATTATTTTAAGGGACAATTAGTACCACTTATAAAAATGTATCTAATTGCTAGACTAAATCAAACTCAGCAATACTGGATGTTTTTACCCTCATCAGGCCTATTTTTTTTCCATGATGACCAAAACAAGTAAATGGAGGCAAAAATAAAATTCTAAAAGTAAAATTATAATAAACAATTATAATTTTGATGTCAGCCTAAATTTACTTGAGCCAATAACTCATTGCTGGTTCTCAGATCATTTCTTATTTTGACCCTGTGGCCACATGGCCAAAGAATTTACTGAGCAAATGTAACTTCAACCTCTTTATAGCAGCTTGTTTCCAAAGGTCCATATTAAAACTCTGTTTCCACAGTGATAATGATGATGATGGTGATGATGATGAAGGTGAAGCTGTGCTCCCGCTACCTAATCCTCAATTGATGGAATGTGCGCTTTGACTCATCAAGGCACTAGTTGTTTGCCACCTTGCCTGGCATATGACCCAGGAATCGATTTGAATGTTGCCTTTACATTGTTTCCTCCTTTCTTTGGAAGTTGGGGGTGTGGTGTCCTTGAATAATTATGAGCCAAGTTAGTTTGGTCCTGAGAGGAAGAAATTGGTTTAATTTCTTACTCCATGCCTAGAATTTAACAAGATAGAAGATCTCAAGGGTAAATAATTTCCATTCCAGCCACTACCTACTGCACCACTTGCAGACAGCTTTGAACAAATCTCTGAAGAACTGATCAGGCCTGACGCCATCACAGTCTTGCACAAATATTCCCTGAGTTAATTCTTCATTTCTGATGAAGTTTCTGATGGAATTCTATATTTACCTAGTTTTAAAATCCCCTCCTATTATTTTCAGGATGATTGTAATGGGGTACAATTCTTTCGTCAACACAAACTGATAGAAAATGCAAATGGAGGCCGGATGCCGTGGCTCCTGTCTGTAATCCCAGCAATTTGGGAGGCTGAGGCGGGCGGTCACCTGAGGTCAGGGGTGCGAGACCAGCCTGGCCAACGTGGCAAAAACCCCGTCTCTACTAAAAATACAAAATATTAGCTTGGCGTGGTGGTGGGCACCTGTAATCTCAGCTACTTGGGAGGCTGAGGCAGGAAGAATCGCTTGAACCTGAGAGGCAGAGGTTGCAGTAAGCTGAAATCATACCATTGCACTTCAACCTGGGCAACAGAGTGAGACTCTGTCTCAAATAATAATTAAAAAAAAAAAAGCAAAGAAAAAGAAGAAAATGTAACGGAAAGGAGATGCATCTTCAAAAGGGGCAGCACATGGCAAAGAGGGCCTTGTATGGCCAGATCTTCTGGCTTTTCAAGAAAAGTTACATCAGGATTTTAATATGAAATCTCCCAATTTTAATATATTGGCAACTGATTGAATACAAGTTAAAACATTACCCAGGTCAAATAATACAATTTTCTGGGACACCTCTAGCTGATAGGCCACCAGTTTGCAAACTCTCTAAGAAGCACTTCTCTGTGAGTTTGTGGTCCTAGTGCTAAATCAATTTAGAAATTTCATCCTGGATAGCTTTTGTGTAGCATCAGTACATATATAATACCTATTATATGCCAAGCACTGTTATAGATACTGGAGATACAGCAGGCAAAATGAAGCTTACATTCATATTCATAGAATTCACAAAAGACAAGACCACAAAACATAAGAAATTCGATGGGAAGAATCTCAAAGAAATTTATAGCCAAACGATTTTGACACTTCAGCATGTCATATAGAGTTTAATAAAATTAAAGCTTTAAAAGCAGGCAAGCCATGATGGTTTATACCTGTAATTCCATCACTTAGGGTGGTCAAGGCAGGAGGATTGCTTGAGGTGAGAAGTTCAAGACCCGCTAGGATAACATAGCAAGACCCTTTCTGTACAAAATAATTTTAAAAAATAGGTGGGCATGGTGGCACGCATCTGTAGTCCTAGCTTCTTGGGAGGCTGAGGCAGGAGGATTGCTTGAGCCTAGGAATTTGAGGTTGTAATGAGGTATGACTGCACCGTTGCACTCCAGCCTGGGCAGGAGAGCAAGACCTTATCTCTAAAAACGACAACAAAACCAAGAATCAAAATTAAATAAAACGAAGACTACTTCTTGGAAAATGCAGCCATTTTCTCTATAAACCAGAATAAAGGATTTCTTCATTCAACAATTATTTGGTGAGTCCCTAACTTTGTGTCAAATGGCTTCCTAGACCAAAAGGATATAAATGAAAAAGACAAAAATCATGATTTTGGCTCTCTACGTTCAACCACAGGAATCAGAAAATAAATCAGAAAAAAAGAAAAATAAAAATTATCACAATCATGATAAATCCTCTGAAAAAGTCTAAAATAGACTAATGTACAAGAGTGAGAAGTCTAGTTGAAATAGGACAGTCAGGGGAAGTTCTCCCTGAGAAAATGCTATTTAAGCTGAAGTCCCAAGAATAAGGAGAAAGTCACTTGGGAGAAAGAGATGGGGTGAAGAGAAGGTTTCTAAATAGAACAGCATGTGTGAAGGTCCTGAGGTGTAAAAGAGGTACTCAAGGACTTGGAGTCTAGTGGGGCTAGAAGATAGTGGGCTGAGCCTGGAGAAACGAGCAGGAGCTGGACCATACGCAGCCATGTATCCACTTTAGTAAGATCTTCAGGTTTACTCTAAGCACAAGGGAAGCTCCTATAGAGTTTTAGTCGGGGAATGACTTGATCTAAGGTACACTTTTTGAAAAATCCTCCTGGCTGTTGTGTGTGCAGAAAGCACAAAGGAATCAGGCAATCATTGACACAGGGAGATCAAAGACAAGGCCATTGTAAGTGATGACCTCAGGAAGAGGTCATGGTGGCTGCCGTAAGATGGTGGCATTGCAGATAGTGAGAAAGGCTCAGATGTCAGATATCGCTTGTTTAGGGGCTTTTCCTCAAGTCCCATGACTCTCTATTAGCCTGTTCTTGACTTTTTCTAGGAAATAAAAATCACAAGATTTAAAGTCAACTATTTCTTCTGATATGAAAAGTCAGTGCAGGAAATGAACAGTCCACTCCAGCCTAATAAGAACATCTCTGTGAACTGACTTTCACTGAGTTTAAGTCCGCAAAGATAAAAGTCAGGGGCGTGATCCTGTCTGCTAAATATCTCCCTTAATGCCAAAACCATGTGACAACCAGGAGTTATTCAGATTTACAAAAGATAGAAACAGCATAGTTGCCCCTCTTATCAAAATACTTGTGCATTTGTTTTACTTGCTAAAAAAAATCTGACACCATAGTTGCAGAAGAAACTTTATAGCAACCCTTAACAAAATAAAACTAATGAGAAGTTAATCTTGAATAAAGTTTAAATGAGTCCAAAATAACTGACTTGCTATGTGACTTGGGATTCCTGTGACTTGTTTATTTTTTCACTCTATGCAGCAGGACGTCTGCAAAGCCAGCCTGGGCCCAGTGGAGCAGTATCACAAAGAAGCTGGGCTTGAAAACCAAGCACATTTGAAAAGCAAAATCAGAGTAAACATTTGATTTTTTTTTGACTTGTTACAGAACGAGGAGCAAGATGAGGAGAGAGGTTGGGGCAAGCACTCTTAGCTTGGAGCCTGGGCCATCTGTGAGGAGAATGTTCTCTTCAATATGTTCTCTATGTCTCTCAATTCCCACAGTGTAGGCCCAGCTCTATTCTGATCATTCATATCTTCTGCAGCCCTGTCCAGCATGGGTATGCCAGGCTGGGATGCGACTGAGAAAAAAAAATTGGAGACAGCAAGGCAGATTTGTAAGGGTGTTTGAAGTTCCTCAAGTTTTAATTTTCTTTATTTTTTAATTTTTGAGGTGGAGGGAGTCTCACTCTGTCACCCTGGCTGGAGTGCAGTGGTGCAAACTCAGCTCACTTCAACCTCTGCTTCCCAGATTCAATCAATTCTCCCACCTCAGCCTCCTGAGCAGCTGGGACTATAGGCACCCACCACCACACCCAGCCAATTTTTGTATTTTTAGTAGAGGTCTCAAACTCCTGACCTCAGGTGATCTGCCTGCCTCAGCCTCCCAAAGTGCTGGGATTACAGGCGTGAGCCACTGTGCCTGGCCTACAAGTTTTAATTTTTTCATGTAGAAAAAAACCAATTATGAAAAGATCATGTAATGCATGGAGACTTCAGCCTACCTTACCACACTCTTATTTTACCTTTATTGGGGGTGGGGATGGGCAGGATTCTCAAGGAACACCAAGTCCTTTACTGATCCCTGGAATAATTTTTCCTGAACTTCTTTTCTCCACTTAATCCCGCCTGCAACTACAGAAAACATCATCCTCTTTGACCATTCTGTTGCAATTGTAAATGATTAAATACATAATCCAAAGAATTGGTGCTAGTGAAGGATTAACCTGGTAACAGATGAAACAGACGGTCTGTAGCCAACTTCAGGAATCTATTTTGTATGTCTGGAGTGTTTTTTGTTGTTGTTTTCTTTCTTTTTTCTTTCTTTCTTTCTTTCCTTCTTTCTTTCCTTTCTCTCTCTCTCTCTCTCTCTCCATTTTGTGTGTCTGGAGTGTTTTCTTTCTCTTTCTCTCTCTCTCTTTCTTTCTTTCCTTCCTTCTTTCATTTTTGATATTGAGTCTTACTCTGTCCCAGGCTGGAGTGCAGTGGCACAATCTGTAACCTCTGCCTCCCGGTTCAAGCAATTCTTCTGCCTCAGCTTCCTGAGTAGCCACCACTCCTAGCTAATTTTTTGTATTTTAGTAGAGATGTGGTTTCACCGTGTTGCCCAAGCTGGTCTCAAACTCCTGAGCTCAGGCAATCGGCCTGCCTTGGTCTCCCAAAGTGCTATGATTACAGGTGTGAGCCACTGTGCTCAGCCTTGGAGTGTTTTAAACTTCTTGGAGAATCTTCAAGTCTTGAATCTTCCCTCGATGTTGCCTTTGTGAATTACATTGTAGTTTAAGAACACTATTACAACACATATGGCACCTAGTATGTGTCGGGCAGTGTCTTACAAGATTTACTTGCTTTCTCTCATTTAGTTCTCACAATGACCTGAGAGGTCATCCAGCTAGTTAGTGGCACATCTGGGAATCTCATCTAGGCAGGCTGGCTCCAGGTTGTGTGCTCTTAATATCCCCTCTTCCTACCTTGCAACCCCCAATCCCTGTCTTTACTGATACATGTCTTAAATCATGATGAGTGTTCTTGTAGGAGTCTTCTTTATTCTTTCCAGCTCATATGTTAAACATCTAGATTTGAGCCAAAAAGCAAGCAGGCAAGGGGCTGTGAGAGTACTATTAACCACAAAATCTAACATGTATGGGACCCATCATCCATCGTTGCAGAGACATGGACTATCTTTTTAATCCTTACAATAATTCTAAGAGGTAAATCCTCTAATTTGGAGATGAGGAAGCTGAGACACTAAGATGTTGAAGGGCATGCCCCAAATCATAGAATGGGAAGAAGGGATTTGGAGTCAGGCTTACCTGCTTGGGAACAAAAGCTCGGAGCCTCTGAGGTATACAGGCTCGCTAGGACACTTACCTTCTCTTTTCTCTCTGGTCTTCCCTTAATAAGCCAAGAGGGTTAGCGGCTGTAGTGGATGCCATGGGACACTCTGCAAATCTTTGCTGCATGACTGGGGTACGCACTCCCCCAGGTGCTGGAAGTGAGGGTCACTGATGACTCCCCCCGACCCAGGATTGTCTCTGTGGGAGAGAGCCACCTTGGCCAATGTCACGGCCCTCCTGGGCAACTCACATATAGTGACTAGTTCATGGAGGGATAGAAAAGCCTGGTCCCTTGCCCTAACTTGAGTCAACTCTGAGTTCCCCATGGGCCTTTGTTACATTTTCATGGCAGCCCAACTTCTCCCTCTGCCTAGTCCTGCTTCTTTCACACTCCTATACAGGTGTCCACCTTAAGACTACTCCTTAATACACTTCCTGCATGCGTATCTGCACCGCAAAGTCAATTCTCTCAGGAATTCAGCCTGTGACCACTGGCAGGAGTCCCAGTGCCCTCTCCCAACCTTCAACTGCGTAATGTCAACTCACGTGGTAGAGCAGGGAGGGGGAACTAGCATTCACACCATGTAAGGCTCAGGGGTAGACATTTTATATAGATGACTCCAGAAACCCTCAAAGTAATGAAATCAAGTGACATATTGCTACTGATATAGGTGGCGAGGTTAGAGAGAAGTGACTTGTTTGAGGTCACAAAGTTGCTAGGGAGATGAACCCAATTTTTGGATACCAAAACTTAGGTAGTGTGGTAGCCTGAATGATGGTACCATGAAGATGACTGTGTCCGAATCCCCAGAACCTGTGAAGACGTTAACTTAACATGGCAAAAGGGAGTTCACTGATGTGATTTAATTAAGGATCTTGAGATGGGGGGACATCTTGGATTACCCAGGTGGGCCCAAGGGAATCACAAAGGTTCTTGCAAGAGGGAAACGGAAGAGTCAGAGGCAGAGACATGAAGAGGAAGCAGAGGTAGGAATGGTTTAAAACAAGACGAAAGGGGCCAGGCGCGGTGGCTCACGCCTATAATCCCAGCACTTTGGGAGGCCAAGGCGGGCGAATCACGAGGTCAGGAGTTCAAGACCAGCCTGGCCAACATGGTGAAACCCCATCTCTACTAAAACTACAAAAAATTAGCTGGGCGTGGTGGTGGGCGCCTGTAATCCCAGCTACTCAGGAGGCTGAGATAGGAGAATTGCTTGAACCTGGAAGGCGGAGTTTGCAGTGAGCCAAGATTGTGCCACCGCACTCCAGCCTGGTGATAGAGCGAGACTCTGTCTCAAAAACAAAAAACAAAAAACCCCAAGGAACACAGGCAGCCTCTAATAGCTGGAAAAGGCAAAGAAACAAATTATCCTCTAGAGCCTTAGAAGGAATGGTGCCCTGCTAACCCATTTTGGCTCTCTGACCTCCAGAGCTGTGAGATAATAAATTTGTGTTGTCTCAAGCCACTGTCTATGGTAATTTGTTATAGCAACCATAGAAAGCTAATGTAGGTCGGCTTTTTCCACCCTCTCCCACCGGCCCTCGTGCACCTATGTATGTGACACTCTTGTCTCCCCAGTTTTCCCCTGGAGTGATGTCAAGGCTGCTGCTGCTTCCATTTGGGGGGCCCTGAGAAGCTGTATAAGCCAAGTTCCGTCTCTGAATAGCCCCCTGAAGTGGGTCAGTCGTCGGCCAGCATCTGCCCAGCTGACTCTACCTGGGGTGGCGGTGAGGAAGCAGGACTGAGGAGGGGAAACCCCTGTTCAGATTTGTTAGTGGAACGCTTCTGTACTTACCATTGGGAGCAAGTTCATCTCTTTTAATTTCGGGTTGCTTGTTTTGCTGCCGATCCCTGTATTCCCATCCCTGCTTCTCTCAGATCAGGGCTAAGCTGTCTGAGAAATCTCAAGCAACTTGAAAGGAACAACAGGGGTAAACATGACATCTTCATTCCTCTTCAAGATCAAAGATTTTCCTCACTGCTAGGAGTTAGTTGGGTTTTGATTTTCTTAGGTTTGGGGTGGGGTTGGCTAGAAGCCATTCTGCCTCGTTGGGATTGAAAATAGCGTTTACCGAGTCCCTATTTGATGTCTGTATAATCCCTGTTTTACCAAGGAGAATATTAAAGCACTTTCTTAGGATCTCAAGCTAAAAAGCAGTGGACGAGGGATACAAACCATGTCTCTCCACGACAAAGCCCTTAAAGGCTCTCTTTATATGCCGCCTTGACCATAAAACTTGCATTTTAGGCTGGGCGCGATGGCTCATGCCTGTAATCCCAACACTTTGGGAGGCAGAGACTAGTAGATCACTTGAGGTCAGGAGTTCGAGACCAACCTGGCCAACATAGCGAAACCGCCATCTCTACTAAAAATACAAAAATTAGCCGGGTATGGTGATGTGCACCTGTAATCCCAGCTACTCAGGAGGCTGAGGCAGGAGAATTGCTTGAACTTGGGGTAGGGTTAGGGTTAGCGCCACTGCACTCCAGTCTGGGTGACAGAGCGAGACTTTGTCTCAAAAATAAAATAAATAAATAAATAAAACCTTGAATTTTGAGAATAATGGAATTGTGACTACTCTTTCCCCAATATCAGGTCCCAATTCGCAAAACACAATGTCGCTGTTGTCTACCAAACTCTGCTTTCTCTCCTCCTTCCTCTTCACTTGCACCTTCTGCTCCAGGTGAATCCTGTGGGGCCCTCTGTTCACAGCTCCATAAACCACACCTGCTCTCTCTCCTGCTGGAATCAAAATGCTGTTCTCTTGCCAAGTGGCTTCATCTGCTGGAAGTCTCTCTAACACTCTGGATTCTGGCATCCCAGGTCTCCTGAATGAAATTCCAAACCTGTGTATCCTTCCTGTCTCTTTTCAAATTCCCAAAACTGATCCAAAACTGATCTTTTCTACCCTTTTGTTTCTGAAACTGCAGTGATTGTCTCCAGACTTTTATTACTAAATGCAGACATGGCTGAGTGTGATGGCTCATGCCTGTAATCCCAGCACTTTGGGAGGCCAAGTTGGGCAGATTGCTTGAGTTCAATACCAGCTTGGGCAACAGGGCAAAAACCCATCTCTACCAAAAATACAAAAATTAGCTGAATGTGGTAACACGCACTCATAATCCCAGCTACCCAGGAGGCTGAGGCAGGAGGATCGCTGGAGCCTGAGAGGCAGAGGTTGCAGTGAGCTGAAATTGTGCTACTGCAGTCCAGCCTGGGCAATCAAAGTGAGACCGTAAAAAAAAAAAAAAAGAAAAGAAAAGACAAAGAAATGCATACATGTTAAATTACAATTATAAACCTGGCAGGATCAGGGAGAACATCTGTTTTTCAGATGAAGAAACTCAAGCCTAACGTCACACAGTTAGTTTAGTGGCCAAGTCGACCCCTTGAGTCTATAACAGCATTCTACATGCTGCAGTACACCTTCAGTCATTTATTGGGCATATTTCTTTTTTCTTTTTTCTTTTTTTTGAGACAGAGTCTTGCTCTGTCACTCAGGCTGGAGTGCAGTGGAGCGAGGATGTCTGCTCACTACAACCTCCGCCTTCTGGGTTCAAGTGATTCTCCTGCCTGAGCCTCCATAGTAGCTGGGATTACAGGCACGTGCCACCACGCCCAGCTAATTTTTTTGTATTTTTAGCAGAGACAGGGTTTCACCATGTTGGCCAGGCTGGTCTCGAACTCCTGACCATGTGATCCACCAGCCTCGGCCTCCCAAAGTGCTGGGATTACAGGCATGAACCACCGTGCTCGCCTGTTGGGCATATTTCTTGATAAAAGAGCATGAACTCGGAACCTAGACTGCCGAGGGTTCAAAGCTGGCCTCTGCCACTTGCTAGCTGTGGGAACTTGGACAAGTTTCTTAACATCTCTGTGCCTCATCTATAAACTGGGATTAATATCAGTGCCAACTTCATAGTGCTAATGTCAAAGTTAAATGGTTTAATATGTGCAGTTGTGCTGGGAACAGTGGCTCACACCTGTAATCCCAGCACCTTGGGAGACCAAGGCAGGTGGATTACCTGAGGTCAGGAGTTCAAGACCAGCCTGACCAACATGGAGAAAACCTATCTCTACTAAAAATACAAAATTAGCCAGACGTGGTAGTGCATGCCTGTAATCCCAGCTACTAGGAGGGCTGAGGCAGGAAAATTGCTTGAACTTGGGAGGCGGAGGTTGTGGTGAGCCATTATCGTGCCATGGCACTCCAGCCTGGGCAACAAGAGCGAAACTCCATCTCAAAGAAAAACAAATGTGCAGTTGTACATAGTAGTTGTACAACAAGTATTAGTTATTGATTATTTCATCCATGGGACTGAATGTTTTAAAGAAAGAGAACTATCAAAGCTTTCCTGCATGGTTTGAGAAACTTCCAGATAGATGTGGGCATTATGGCAGAATGAGTAAAAGCACCAACTCTAAAAGCGAACTATGAGAGTCCACAACCTCATTCCGGCTCCTTTTGGCTGCAAGACTTTCAGAAGTTATTTAACTTCTTTGTGCTTCAGTGTCCTCATCTTTAAAATGGGAAAAACAAAAGTATTGACAACTTAGGGCTGTTGGGAAAAATTAGAGATCATCTAAGTTAAGCACCTGGTATATAATGAAGATTTAATATTTGTTAGCTCTCACTATTAGCGGAAGAAAAAAAACAACAATGTGAACTTCACTCCATTGCTTTTAGTTCAGTCATTTAGTAAGTCATGCAGAATGACTTAGTGAAAGCTCTGCATATACAAAATGATTTGTAATCACTGCATTATTTAACCAATTAATTAATATGTATTGTTCAAAATAGCCCTAGGAAGTTATCTGAGGTTCTCTGTATTCATGATAAGTCTTAGAAACTCAAGGTCACACAGGGAGTTGATGGTAGAGTTAAGAAAGGAATTTGCAGTCACCTGTTTTTGTTACTTAACTCCCTGAGACATGCTGCTTATCTTTTCTTTATTATTTATCTCCATCAAAAACAACGCTTGTTGGCTGGGAGCTATGGCTCATGCCTGTAATCCCAGCACTTTGGGAAGCAGAGGAGGGTGAATTACCTGAGGTCAGGAGTTTGAGACCAGCCTGGCCAACATGGTGAAACCCTATCTCTAACTAAATAAATAAATACATACATACATAAATAAACACACAAAAATCCAATGCTTATTTAGTCGGGTATCAGGGGGTGACCTGACTGCTCATGTTCTTTGGAGGGCTCAGTCCAGAAGATCCCCAATCTGCTTGCATTCTTGCTGAGGAAATGTGGTTCAAGTAGAAATTGAGGGCATAAGGTGGGTGGAACATTCTGATCTGGAACTTGTGAGTAGAATGGATGTGATATTATGATTATAGTAATATACATCATCTTTTGTTCACAGTTGCTAGCTCCTAACTCTCATAGCCGTTGTTACAGTCTTTTGTTATAATGCTGGGGGCACTTCAGGGCTCAGGAAACATATCTCTCTCTCTGACCTTCTATTTTTCTTTCACCTGCCCGAGGCAGTACGCTAACCTGATCGTGGGTCGTATGACCTCATTCTAAAGAGGGTCCTGCCCTATACTCTGGAGGAAGAAATCCTGCACAGAGAGGCTAAGAAGAATCTGAACGGACAGGCCATGCTGGGTTTAGATCACACTCTTTTTGCCCAATCTTGTTTAGTCACAGTTGTCCATGCTTCCATCACAGACAACCAGTGAAGTCTCCATAAAAGGCCCAAAGGACAGGGTCTGGGGAGATTCCAGAGAGCTGAACACATGGAGGCTGACAGGAAGGCTTAGAACTCATCCAAGCAGAAGGACGACATGCCTCAAATTCGTGAGGACAAAAGCTCCTCTGCCTGGGACCCCTCCAGACCTCCCCCACTGTGTCTCTTTAGCTATTTATTTGTACTTTTCAAAATATCCTTCTAGGGCCGAGTGCAGTGGCTCATGCCTGTAATCCCAGCACTGCAGAAGGCTGAGGTGGAGGGAATTGCTTGAGGCCAGGAGTTTGAGACCAGCCTGGGCAACACAGCAAGACCCTGAGACTCCCCTCTCTTAAAAAATAAAATAAAGTATTCTTCTAACTAAACTGGCAAACGTAAGTAAGTGTTACCCTGAGTTCTGTCAGCCGCTCTAGCAAATTAATCAAACCTGAATTGGGGGTCATGGGAACCCCAACTTGAAGCCACTCAGTCAGAAGTGCTGGAGGCTCGGACTTGAGACAGGGCTGGTGGGTGGAATAGATCTTGTGAGACTGAGCCCTCACCCTGTGGGATCTGACATTATCTCTGGATAGGTAATGTCAGAGCTGAATTGGAGGCCACTGAGCTGGTGTCTGTTGCCTGGTGCATGGGGGAAAAACCCTCACATCCGTGGTCACAGAAGTCTTCTGCTGCGGTGGTTTGAGAGCGGAGGAAAAATGCAGTTTGAGAGTGTTCTTCCTGAAACAGTGGGGAACAGTGTAAAACTTGGAAAGTTAGGATTAAGAACATGGGATTTTGAAAATCCTTTAAAGAGAGAAAACGACAGTCACTCCCAGTAGAAAGTGGTCAAGGGAAAAGTGATTTTGAAGAAAGGCATATCAGGAGAAACACAGCGTTAGACAAAAACTACAAACCATGCATCCTACCTGGGCTGTCCCTGTGTTTACAGCCCAT
Organism: Aotus nancymaae; assembly: GCF_030222135.1. Taxonomy (NCBI): domain Eukaryota; kingdom Metazoa; phylum Chordata; class Mammalia; order Primates; family Aotidae; genus Aotus; species Aotus nancymaae. The sequence goes on along the minus strand of NW_026988417.1, from coordinate 50,126,215 downwards.
TCCTTCCCAAGGACAGAGTCACTTGGCAGGGGAACTGGCCACATGCAAGGTTCTGAAGGCTTGAGCCAACTTCTCAGTGGAAAACAAAAGACTCCAGTTTAACTCAGGAGCTGTGTGGGGAACCAATCCAACTCTCACCTCACTGGCAGGTCCCTGAGCGGCTCCAGGGAGAGCTCCCAACAACCTGGCCATGGGCAATAAGTCTACCTCATTATAGCTGAATGGGTCACTTCAAGGGCAAATGTATCTGATAGGAATCAGGCCCCAGTCAGTTTTATATCCTGAAATCCCCGCTCACCTTTCCAGGCAGATGAGCCCATTTCCCCTACTAATGTCCCACAGGCAAATCAATGGCTACAGCTTCCTTTTACACAATGCCTTTGAACCAGAGGAAAAAAACAAACAAAAGGCCGGGTATAAATCAAATTGGGTGAGAGAGTGTGTGTACGTAAACCTGTATGTGCAAACTGAACACTCAAGTACAACAGGGAAACTTGCTTTTTCAGATTCTTTCCTTGAGTTAAAAGAGTTAGGCTCTGAGAGTTAAAAATTTTTTTTTAAAGAATAAACTTTTGCCTCTTGTTTTCTTGAAGTAAAACATACCTTTAACCTGCGAGTGATCACTTTTAAAATGACGCTAACAAAAACAGTGAATAAATGTTGCAAAACATTATTGTTAATTGTCCTCTTTGCTTGACCTCTGATCTACAAATAAGGCCCTTCTGGAAAAGGCCCCCATGGCACTTTCTTATAAAACTGCTTTGTTTATATAACACAGTGAGCAGAGTTTCAGAAAACTCATTCCAAGGACACCTTTTCATTCCAACTAAAGCAAGAAGCTTGGAAGAAGTGCAAGGAGCCCAGTGACTTCGTAGAGAAATTGTAAAGTCCTGAGTACAAAACAGCCCTCCTATATGACTTGGGAGCTTTGTTTCTAATTTGGCCTAATTTCTTTCTCCATATTTTAAAGTTGCCCCACCTGTAATCTCAGCACTTTCAGAGGCCGAGGCGGGCGGATCATTTGAGGCCAGGAGTTCAAGACCAACCTGACCAACATGGTGAAATCTTGTCTTTACTAAAAGTACAAAAAAATTAGCCAGGTGTGGTGATGCATACCTGTAATCCCAGCTACTCGGGAGGCTGAGGCAGGAGAATTGCTTGAACCCGGGAGGTGGAGGTTGCCGTCAGCTGAGATTGAACCACTGTGCTCCAAGCTGGGCAACAGAGCAAGACTCCACCTCAACAAAAATGGAAAAATAAATAAAATAAAATTGCTCCATAACAGCTGAATAGAATTCAAATTCCAGGGCTGGTGCGGTAGCTCATGCCTGTAATCCCAGCACTTTGGGAGGCCAAGGCAGGTGGATCACTTGAAGCCAGGAGTTCCAGACCAGCATGGGAAACATGGTGAAACCCCATCTCTACTAAAAATAAAAATAAAAATAAATTGCTGGGTATCATGGCAGGTGCCTGTAGACCCAGCTACCATGGAGGCTGAGGTACGAGAATCGCTTGAACCTGGGAGGTGCAGGTTGCAGTAAGCAGAGAGTGCACCACTGCACTTCAGCCTGGGTGACACTGCACTTCAGCCTGGGTGACAGAGACTCCATTTCAAAAAAAAAAAAAAAGGAAAGAAATTTTCATATATGAAAATTGTATCATGCTACCACAATTTGCTTCCAAGGATGTGGGTTCCTCCTGCTTCAATGACTTAGGAAATGTGCTCATTTTCTGTTAACTCAACCCACCAAGCCAAACACCAGCCCCAAGGAAGGATGGCTGGCCGGTGCTGGACCCTGAATGTCAACAACCAGGCATTTCTCTCAGGCTGAGAGAGAAGGGGCAGGTATTTTAAGTGTCAAGGCCTCTTTTTTGAATACCCAGTGTTCCCATTTTAAATTTGAGAGGCATCAGCAAAGAGCATCCTGGCATGTCTTAACAGTTGCCAAGGGATGAAGGGTGATTAGGCAGATGCTGATACCCAGCTGTTCCCCAACTCCACTGAGGTCAGAACAAGAAACAGTGTTTTAGATCACTACTGAGGGAGAATCGAGTGGTAGTTTAGACACAAGGATAGAAAGTGTTTAGGAACTAGAAACTTTCACAGAGAAGGTACTTAATAACATATCGATCAATAACTGTTGAATGAATGGATGGAAGAATGAGGTTTTGGAATAATCTTTCTTTGATGTATCACATTCACTCCTAAACATATTTTAGGGATGGGCAACATGTGACTCTAATGAGCAGTTATGTCCATTAAATCTTTAAATCTCTAAGGTGGCACAGTCCCACAGACATTTTATTAGTGGCCTCTGAGGCAGGCACTGAGAATTCCTCTGAGGAGCTTCAATCTAGTGGAGAGAAAGGTACTTAAACACGGAGTCCAACTGACTAAGGATGCATTTATGAGGAGAAGCTACATAGAATTTAATGCAGAATATAAAACTCTGCTTCTAAATTCAATTTATAGATTGAATACGTGCATTTATTGACACTTCTTATTAATTCATGTACTCATCAAATATTTGTTGAGTGATTACTGTATTCCAGACACATTCTAGACACTAGAGATATGGTAGCACATACAACAGGCAACATCCCTGCCTTCCACCGGGAAGAAAGCAGACAACAAATAAATAAGTAATGTGTCAGGTGGTGATAGATATCACGGGGAGAAACAAAGCAGGATAAGAGGTATAGAGAGAATCATAGTAGGGTGTTGATTTATACAAGCTAACTGGGGACAGCCACTCCAATGAAGTGACATTTGAGTAGGTAGGACCTTAGAGAAGAAAGGGAGCAAGTCTTGCAGCTATTTGGGAGCAAAGCATTCCAGGAGGCAGGAGCAGCAAGGGGAAAGGCACTGAGCTTGGAATGAACTTAAGAAAGTTCCAAGTATGTCAAGGAAGCCAGTGCTGCTGGAATAGAGTGAGGAGCAGGAGAGTGGAAAGAAATGAGGATAAAGACAGCAGAGCCAGAACTTACGCCACCTTTTATCTGAGTGACATAGGAAATCACTGGGGAGATATGGGCATAGGGGTGATGTGAAAATGACTGGTGTCTAAAACTGCAGGGGGCCAGGATGGCAGGAGGGAGATCCATCAGGAGGTTATTGCAGTAACAACCATCAGGGATGATGCTGCTGTCCTGGCCTTGGGAAGGTGGGAGTAGAGGTGGTGAGAAGTGGTTGGATTTTGGATGTATTTTGATGATAGAGTTGACAGAATTTTCTGTGGATTGGATGTAGGGTATGAAAGGGAAAACATGAAAGGGATCATTTTAAGGCTTGGGGCCGAACCAACTGGAAAAATAGCAGTGCCATTTACTGAGATACTGAGATAGTGAAGGTTGTGGCTCTCTGGGAGGAGAAATAAGGGACCTGTTTTGGACAAGTTAAGTACGTGGTGCCTGTTAGACATCCAAGTGCAAATGTCAAGTCAGCTTTGGACAAAACCAACCAAGACTGGAATTCAGGCCAGGCGTGGTGGCTCACGCCTGTTATCCCAGCACTTTGGGAGGCCGAGGCGGGTGAATCACCTGAGGTCAGGAGTTCAAGATCAGCCTGGCCAACGTGGTGAAACATTGTCTCTACTAAAAATACAAAAATTAGCCGGTTATGATGGCAAGTGCCTGTAATCCAGGCTACTTGAGAGACTGAGTCAGGTGAATCATTTGAACCCCGGTGGTGGAGGTTGCAGTGAGCCAAGACCTCACCATTGCACTCCGGCCTGGGCAACAAGAGTGAAACTCAGTCTCAAAAAAAAAAAAAAAAAAGACTGGAATTCAGGTGAAGACCAGGCTGGCAGTGTGAATTTAGGAGTCATAAGCACATGGTTACTATTTAAGCCAGGAGGATGGCTAGGGAGGGAGTGTAGACAGAGAAAAGCAGCGGCCCATGTCCTGAGCCCTGTGGCATTCCCCCGTGTGAGATCAGGAAGAGAGATGATTCTCCTGGTTCAGAAAAGCAAAAGTAATAAGGATGTAATTCTTGGCTCAGCAGTCACCATTCTTCGACATGGTCACAGTAATCTAACTGCTAAATAGTAATTTAACCAAAAATTGTCCATGTAACCATATTAAGGGGAAGGAAGAAGAAAGAATAAATATGTAAACAGGTGTAACAATGATGAATGATCATCTTCCAAAGTAAGAACATAATAACTATATATGTAAATTATAAATAAATTGCAGTATAAAGAGGATATATAGAAACACAGGTAAATACCAGGAGAAACAACCAAAAGACTAGAAAGTGGCTTCCTTTGTGGAGTAGGAAAAGTAGGAAAGAATGGAGAAAGCAACTACTCTTATTTCATTCAAACTTTATGGACTCCAGGTCAGGCACGGTGGCTCATGCCTGTAATCCCAGCACTTTAGGAGTCTGAAGTGGGATGGGGGTGGGGTGGGAGAGATCACTTGAGCCCAGGGGTTCGGGACCAAACTGGGGAACATAGCAGGACTCTGTCTCTACAAAAAAAATTTAAAAATAGCTAAGTCTGGTGGTGTGTGACTTTAGTCCCTGCTACTCTGAAGGCTGAGGCAGGAGAATGGCTTGATCTGGGAGTGGAGGCTGCAGTGAGTCATGATTGCACCACTGCACTCCAACCAGGGTAACAGAATGAGACCTTGACTCAAAAAAAAAAAAAAACCCACAAAATCACAAAACACAAAACTTTATATATTTCAGTGGATGAATGGATAAACAAAATGTGGCCTATCCATGCAATGGAATATTAACCGTGAAAAGGAATGATGTATTGATACCTGTTAGAACAAGAATGAGTCTTGAAAACATTGTGCTAAGTGAAAGAAGCCAGACACAAAAGATCTTGTATCGTATAATTCCAATTGTATGAAATATTCAGAATTAAAAAATCCACAGAGACAGAAAATTGATTAGTAATTGACAGGGGCCTGGGAGAGGGGAAATGGGGTGTGACTACCAATAAGGTACAGGGTTTCTTTTTTGGGATGATGAAAATATTTGTAATTAGAATGGTGGTAATGGTTGGATCACTTTTTGAGTATACTAAAAACTACTAAATTGTGTACTTTGAAAAGCTGAATTTTCGGATTTGGAAATTGTATCTAAATTTTAAAAATCATATACAATTTGAAATGTTAAATTTTACAAAAGTATTACCTCAATAAAAATTAAAATTAATTTTAAATTATATTATTCTCAAAACCCTGAATTAGCTTTGGGATAAGTAAAAGAACCCCAAAACTAATTTGAACATTACTTTGGGATTCACGTTGTTTTCCTCTTGTGATGAAAGTGTCTTAAATCATGAAACATAGCTGGCCTCAGGCAGTGGCAATGACCTTGATGCAGGCAGAGGGTAGGAAGGAAGGTGGTGTCCACACTCTTGTTGCCTGCTTTCCAGATCTCACACATGGGAAACAAACTTACGAACAGGCTCTGCTACATAGTATGTGGGGCACCTTGCTCATGAAGGAGGAAAGAAGTGTCACTAAAGGTACTAAAATAGGAAGGTTTTTTTCCTGTAGTATTTCTCTTGTCATGGTGTTTTTTACTTGTTTTCTTTGTTTCTTGAGACGGAGTCTTGCTCTGTTGCCTAGGCTGGAGTATAGTGTCACGATCTTGGCTCGCTTCAACCTCTGCCTCCTGGGTTCAAGCAATTCTCCTGCCTCAGCCTCCCCAGTAGCTGGGATTATAGGCGCATGCCACCACACCTGGCTAATTTTTTGTATTTTTAGTAGAGACTGGTTTTCACTGTGTTAGCCAGGATGCTCTGCATCTCCTGACCTCATGATCTGCCCGCCTTGGCCTCCCAAAGTGCTGGGATTACAAGCATGAGCCACCATGCCAGCCAATGTCTTTCTAAGTAAGAAAAAATTAAACATTAACATTATCAGTATGAATTTTATCATTCGTTTTTACATTGTACAATGCCAGTTTCAAAAGCAAATATGATAGCATTTCACTTATATGTAGAATCACAAAAGCACACGATTTGTACCTGGTAGCTTGTAGACATACTTAGGTATTCTGTTTTTACCAGAACAGCAAAAATACTGCACAAAACACTCAACAGTTTTTATTTTATTTCTTGATATGCTGACATTCCATCAATATTCTCTACCTTTGGCTTTGCTGATGACTACGGAAAGACAGAAAGGAAAAGGAATTATGCGTTGCCCCATCTTTTCCTTTCCTTCCATGTCTTTATTTTCAGCATAAGTGGTTGCCTAATACAGAGAGGTAAGAAGTACACAAGTAGGAAAACATGATCAGGGTACCTCAGTGGGTCACGTTTCTTAGAATACCTTCACCTTTTTGTGTTCCAAGTAAATGCTGTCTCACATGGAAAGCGTGATCTCTCAGGGCTCTCAGCAGCCTGCGGACTCAGTTGTTTCTCTGATACACTTACTTTGTTCTGGTTTTGAGGCTGGCTGAGCTCTCCTGCATCTTAGGTCCACCAGATTCTGTGCTCGGGGCACCCCTGAAGCTGCCTGGGAACAGGGCAGCAAGGGACCACAGTGGACACCCATATTGATCTTATCTCCTCTGCTCATGCTCCGTTGTTCCATTGGACTTCCCTTACAAAACATGAATTCCAAGCTAAAATTATTCAGGACGTTAAGGCTGCAGCAGCAGAGCATTAAAACAAACCTGGGGGCCGGGCGCGGTGGCTCACGCCTGTAATCCCAGCACTTTGGGAGGCCAAGGCGGGTGGATCACGAGGTCAAGAGATCCGAGACCATCCTGGTCAACAAGGTGAAACCCCGTCTCTACTAAAAATACAAAAAATTAGCTGAGCATAGTGGTGCGTGCCTGTAATCCCAGCTACTCAGGAGGCTGAGGCAGGAGAATTGCCTGAACCCAGGAGGCGGAGGTTGCGGTGAGCCGTGATCGAGCCATTGCACTCCAGCCTGGGTAACAAGAGCGAAACTCTGTCTCAAAAAAAAAAACAAAAAACAAAAAACAAAAAAGCAAACCTGGGGGCCCTTCTGAGCAAGAGGTCCTATGCAACACAGGTTACATGCCTGGAAGCTGGCCTGGCTAGTGGAACCTAATTAACATCCACAATTCCTAATTCAAGGGGGCTGGGAAAAATGTCATTTTTTGCTATCTAGCTTCTGCAGTACTTACATATACCAGGGGCAAGGGAAATAGATTCTGAATGCCAATCGATTGCATATGCAACAGACCCTCGTCTCCTTCCCCCTTGTAGGTTTTCTTTCCTTCTCTTAACCTTTTTCCTTCCTCTCACCTTCTTCTTTTCCAAAAGAAATGTTCACTTCAAAACAACCCCATTTTTTTCTTTTTCTTTTTTATATCTTCCCCCTACCCCAGCCAACCCCACTATTTTTTAATAAGCTATATTCATTTTTGCCTTCCTACTATTTTCCTTATGTTTTTCCTCTCTCTAGTCCATTCAGAATGCTATAATAAAATACTATAGACTGGGGTGACTTATAAACTACAGAACTTTACTTCTCAACGTTCTAGAGGCTGGAAAGTTCAATATCAAGGAGCCAGAGGATTCAGTGTCTGGTGAGCACCCATTCCTCATAGACGGCTATTTTCTCCTTATAACCTCATGTGTGGCAGGAGGAATGAAGGCTCTGTCTGCAGTCTCTCTTTTTTTTTTTTTTTCCCATAAGATAGTCTTGCTCTGTTGCCCAGGCCGGGGTGTAGTGGCGTGATCTCAGCTCACTGCAACCTCCACCTCCTGGGTTCAAGCGATTCTCCTGCCTCAGCCTCCTGAATAGCTGGGATTACAGGTGCACATCACCAAGCCTGGCTAACTTTTGTATTTTTAGTAGAGACAGGGTTTCACCATGTTGGCCAGGCTGGTCTTGAACTCCTGACCTCAGGTGATCTCCCCACCTTGGCCTCCCAAAGTGCTGGGATTAAAGGTGTGAGCCACTGTGCCTGGCCTGGGTTGTCTTTTATAAGGCCACTAATCTCCCATAACCTAATCACCTCCCAATGGCCCCACCTCCTAATATCAGTGCCTGGGGTTAGGATTTCAACATATGAATCATGGGGGGCACAAATATTCAGACCATCACTTCCTCTTTGAAAAGACTTATCCTGCCACCCCCCTCACCTTGCTGCTCTCTTCCCAAAAAAACTGCTGTCATTTCTGACATCAAGTTCCACCTTCTTTGCAAAACCTTAACAGACAGGCTCACACTGTAGTGGACCCTCTCTGGATTTTTAAAGTACCTTTTTAACCAGAGTACCAGGCACTTTGTCATTTGGGCTTTGTTTTGTTGTGTTTTGTTTTTGCTGTGTTGGTGTTATCTCTTCAGCTAGATTATGATCCTTAATTCCAAAAATTCTTTTCTATTTCTTTGGTATTCTTTATAACTCCTTTGACTGCTATGTCCATTGTATCCACTGAACGAATAATAAGTGAGTGAATGATGTGGGTGTGAATGAATAAATGAAACAAAAGATACAGGATGAAATTCAGAAAATTTGAGCCTACACGATGGCTTTTCTGTGCATGATATTTGACAAGCTGGGCATGTACCTCTTCTGGCCTCAGTTTTCCCATTTATTAAATTGAGACACTTTTGGTATCACTTTGCTTTGTCCAGGACAAGCTGCATTATTAGCACAACTCTTAGAATTTCTTGGGAGAAAAGAACTATACAGTAGTAGTATAATAACTTTATTCTGCCTTTTTTTTTTTTCAATTCCCACTAGGAGGGTTGAGGACATGAGAATATTTAAGTATCTATAGTCTCATTTAGAACTGTACACTTAAGGCAAAAAATAATCACTGATTCAAGTACCTATAAAATGATCCTGAATTTTGCTGTATCTTTGAGAATAAAAAATACCTCTAGTTCATGATATATCACCAGCTGCACTGATTCTTCTATGAATAATCCAGTTCTCCAAGTCTATGCCATGCATTGAACCTTAGTTTAAAAACTTAAACATAAAATGAGTATCAATTTAGATAGGCTATCAATGGGGTGAAAATGACAAAAAACAGTACTAAGTTTATGGGAAAATTGGTCCTTCTATTAATTTTAAAGGAAAGGAAGATGGCTCACTGAAATAGCCCTATTCCAGTGTGAAACTTTGATGGAGTGCTGAGTTAGGTTCCTTTCCCTCACTCCCATCCCCAAACCAGAGCCTTGTTCAACCTATCTGAACAATGCCAATTCATTCCTGAGATGAATTCTCCAAGTAAGATAATAATTTGTCTATGGAAATGATGAAGGAGACACTTATGCTTTCTGGGACCAGGTGCCTTGGTGGAACTGTTATGTACATTTTATAATTAAAAAACACTGTGGCTCAGGCAGGTTAATTGGCTTGCCTTAAGTCATACAGCTAGTAAGTGGAGAAGTCTGAACCCAAACCTTCTGTCTGTGAGACCAAAGGGCACCCAATATCCAGCACTTACCTCTCACAAGTGTGAGAAGGGGGTAGGTAGGAGCCGGGTTACTGGCACCTAGAGGATTTAGAGAAGACCACGAAACTTGCTATCGGCATTTATCAATTCTGATCCTAAATACGAACTAGTCTACCAGAAGTATTAAGAAGTGAAAAGGACCAGGACTCCAAGATGGTGTCAGTCAGCTCTGGTAGGACTATTTTGTTCAGATCCCGTAAGTAGCCAGTGCCTATGCATGTAGTACGGGGGTGGGAGCAGCAGGAGAGAAATCAAAGCTGTGCCAGAAGATCTGGAGTGTGTGCTTGTCCTGGTCCTGAATCCCCATGGAAGCCAGGCCCCAACTCTCCCGGTTTCCTCTACCCCCAGCACCTCACCTTCCATTTTCATCAGCCAAATTTTCTCCCTTCCATTTGGATTACATCAAATTCACAGTCCCTCAATTTTCTTCCTTCCACATCAAAATCTCCCAGTGTCTTCCCATCCATTCTTCTCTTCTTCCCTCTGTTTCAGAGGAACAAGTGTTCTTACCTCTTTTCAGGGCTGAGTTTCTCATTTGGGCTCTGGATGCCCTCCCTCCATGGCCCAGGGGTTGGTCTTCACTCACCTGAAACCCCTTGCCATTGGCACCATCAGGCTTTCTCCTTCCATGTGCAGCCATTGTCTTAGTCAGCTCCAGCTGCTACAACAAAATCCCATAGAATGAATGGCTTAACCAACAGACATTTATTTCTCACAGTTCTGGAGGCTGAGAAGTCCAACATCAGAATGCCAACAGATTTGGTGTTTGCTGAGGGCCCACATCCACATCCTAGCTTGCAGATAATTACCTTACCAGTACATCCTCACATGGCAGGGAGAGAGAGAGCTCTCTGGAGTCTCTTTTTATTGGGGCAGTAATTCAATCCTGAAGGCTCTGTCCTCATCATGTCCCAAAAGGCGCCCCCTCCCCGCCAATACCATCACACTGGGGAAGAGGGCTTCAAACTATACATTTAGTGGTTGGGGGAGGGAAGGGAGACACAATTCAGTTCATAGCAGTCATGGTAAATAAGCTTTCTTAAAAATGAACTTCAGACTGGGCTGGGTATGGTGGCTCATGCCTGTAATCCCAACACTTTGGGAGGCCAAGGCAGGTGGATCACCTGAGGTCAGAAGTTCTAGATCAGCCTGACCAACATGGAGAAACTCCTTCTCTACTAAAAAATACAATTAGCCAGATGTGGTGGTGCATGCCTATAATCTCAGCTACTCGGGAGGCTGAGGCAGGAGAATCACTTGAACCCAGGATGTGGAGGTTGTGGGGTTGCAGTGAGCCAAGATCATGCCATTGTACTCCAGCCTGGGCAACAAGAGCGAAACTCCATCTCAAAAAAACAAAACAAAAAATAAAACCAAATAACAACAACAACAACGAAACAAAATGTCAAACCCAAAACTTTTCCAAAGGAAAGTCTACCCTGTTACCTCTTTCTATCTCCCAGTCACTTCTCAGTCCATTCCAATTTGTCCCTATCCTTCCTCCCACTACAGCCTTCTGCATGCTGGATCCAGTTACCATTGTTACTAATAACTATTCATCTAATTGATTGGGCAAGTCAGGGTTAAGTGCTTACAGGCCCTATCTCATTTAATCTTCACAACCCTCTAAAGACAGGCTGGAGTTAATAATGGAAATCAGAGCTCAGAAGTCACACAAAGACTTCTGAGGATAGAATTGTTTATTGCTATTGCTATTATCATTATTATATTTAACTGGTTTAAATCCCAGTTCTTTAACTTCTTATTAGAGCTCTAACATTAGGTAAGTCATGTTACCAATGCGTGCCTTACTTTCCTCATTCGCAAAACAGGAATGAAAAGAAGTCCCTATCTCATAGGAATATTGTGAGTAGCAAAAGCAATTGTCATACCTGAGTCACCTAAACAGGGTCTGGCACATGGTGGTGCTCAAAAATATTGATTCTCCAATGCTACTTCATTTGCAATATTCCTTCCACATCTATAATAATGCAATATTGCCAGCCCGTCATTCAAAAAACACAAGTTTTTAACCACAGTGAGACAGAATCTTAGAGCATGAATTGCATGTAATCAAGTATGGCTAAACAGGTTTGTGTTTTTCAACTTAGTCTCCTAAAAGCATTGCTGTTTCTTGCAGTCCTGAAGCAGGTGGGCTAGCTCGTCCTATAACCCAGTATTTTGATTAGGTGATTTATTCTCACCTTTTTCCGACATCATTTCCTTCTTCTGGTGTAATCTAGGTGCAATTTCTCTTTAGCGTTATGTATTAAGAAGACAGTTTTTTGTCTGGTTTGGTTTGGTTTTCCCTGAGTGGCTCATGGTATTCCAGTCTCCACCACAGTCATATATATCCTAGGATGACGTGTGACCCTGGACCCTGACCATACGATCTTCCTGAAGAAACTAAGCTTTTTCTATGATTCCAAATAATCTTAGCCTTCCTCGATTTTAGGCATTTTGAGTGTTATGACTTGTCTTTCTTTCACAGATTATCTGGGGGTCCCCACATGCTTTCCTCAGGCCAGGCTCTTGGGTTCCGCCACTGTGAAGTGTCTCTGTTTACTTGGTCTTTTGCGTAAATCCCCCTGGAGGTCCAAATCTGGTCCACTAAGGTATTTTGTTTGGAATGCATGCTGTTCTCAATTTGATTTAGTTGCTATAATGTAATGTGCAAGCTCCACATTAAATTACAGATCTTGCAATGCTGAGTCCCTATGCATTAAAATCCACAATTGGACTGCTCTGTCCACAGTCCCTTTTACTCCCTCTTCTCTTCCCAACACTAAGAAAAAGCAAGGTCTCACACAATTATGCCACTGTCCTTAAGTAAGCTTTGGAATCTGCAACACCTGCTCTGGCACCTGCCAGGTTAGGGATTTTTAAACTACGCTGCCATTCTGGAACAGGGGACATTTGCAACTCTGGAATGGGAGGATCCCATGTTCAGGTCCTCATGATCGTCTCTGCTCTTTGCCATCTTCCCTGGCTCCTCTCCCTCTCTCACAAGTTCCAGTGCATCCTCATCTTCCCCATCGCCCTCATCCGCTGCCAGACCCATGCAGTTTTCTATGATCCTAACCATTCCTGATATCCAGAAATATTGCCCCACTTTATTGCTGGGTGCCTCTGGTACTCACCATTAGTCAGTCAAACCAGGGAGCCTGGTTTGACGTGTTGCCTCTAAAAACACTAATGAAGGACATTATCCAAAGCATTTGAATCAGGGTTTTAATTCAATTTGTATTTATTCAACTCTATGATGCAGTGGCAACTGGTACCGATGAAAACCAGGGGCTGGAGAGCTCCAGCAGAAAAGCTCAGGCCCCCTGAAGGCACAGAAAGGCTCTTGCGTAATAAATCCTGCACCTGCTCTTTGCTAAACTTGATGCTGTGTTGTAAGGTCAGGAAGTGTGGAGGGAGGGAATAAAGGGAAATTGAGAATGCTGAAATGTTGGAAGGGACTTCAAGCTTCACATCAGTCAACTCCCCCAATTTACCTATGAAAGAAGTTCTCCTGACCCCGTCAGGTGTGTTTTCCCTCACACGGGACCATGCCCGTGTGAGCTTACAGATCAGCCAGGGAGAATGAGTGTTTTAGAAAATTTGCAGTACCACAGCCAGGCTTCTGCAGATGTGTACTTGCCCCTGGGTACATGTTTGTGCACATGTTTTGTGCCTGGGTAGGTGGATAGGAAGGTGGGCCATGGAGGGCACATCAACAAGTGTGCAGGTGTTTAAGGGCTGTAAAACAGTTTAAGTGGAAAGACTTTATCTGTCATAATAAAATAAAAGAAATAAAAGAAATATCTGAATAAATTCAGTCATTTATTTATTTATTTGAGCCTGAGTCTCACTTCGTTGCCCAGGCTGGAGTGCAGTGGGGTGATCTCGGCTCACTGCAACCTCCGCCTCTCAGGTTCAAGTGATTCTCCTGCCTCAGCCTCCCGAGTAGCTGGGACTACAGGCATGCACCACCATGCCCAGCTAATTTTTGTATTTTCAGCAGAGACAGAGTTTCATTGTGTTGGCCAGGCCATTCTCGAACTCCTGACCTCAGGTGATCAGCCCACTTCAGCCTCCCAGAGTGCCGGGATTACAGGCATGAGCCACGGCACCCAACCAGTCATATATTTTGGAGTTTATTATAAGTAGCCTCCTGCAGCTTTAGAGAAATCTCTTATCATGAAGTCTGATTCATCTGATAGGCTGCCACCATCCAGAGAAAACAAAAACTGGGAGAAGTCTTGATTTTCACTGCATCGGGAGTGTGTGCTTTCGGGTTCATAAGTTTTATGCAAATAGAACTCATAAGCCTGCCATAAATGATACTTTTCCTGTTAGGCTACATGCTGGCAGTCCTCAGTCTTGATCTCATTGCACTGTGGATACTTGAAACCATCTACTTGAAAACTTCTATTGTGTGGTCTCAAAAATTGCCTGCAGGCAAAACTGCCATTGGAATAGCAATTTGCATGTTCTTTTCTGCTTTCCTGACCCAGGCTTTGAAGAGGCGACTGCTGGGGACTGTTATTGGCTTCTGGTTGAGAGCACAGAGGGCTCCTCAGGCAATGATATCACCCTCTGAACCACCTTATTTTGGGCTCAAGTTGGCCAGTCCAGTAGTCATTAGCAGCACTTTTCTCAAAGGACTCTCTAGAGCAGATCTTGGAATGTCTTTTTGTATTTTGGAATGTCCTTTTATCTCCCTTGAAGATTCTTCTCCAATCTCTCTTCTGGGAATCCTTCTCTGACCCCACCTCTCTACACCCACCACAACTTGGCATTCCCATTTTTGTTTCCTAAACACTTATTAGAAATGGTGCTCACTAACTGTTCCTGCTTTAGGACAGTGTGCTGGGATCGGGGGCCTTCAGTCAGCAAGACTTGGCCCCTGCCTTCTCTGATGCCTGGTCTTCCAGAAGACAGACTTATAAAGACACCGTTATCAATGGCAGGACAAGCACAATCACAGAGGACCCTTGAAGAACCCAAATGGTCCACAAGAGGAAGTGGTTTGGGAGAAGTGAGCATGAGGCAGGATCAGGGACATTTGACAGAGGCAATGTAGAAGCTGAGTCTTGAAGGATAGGAGTTCTCCAGGCCGGCAAGGGGGAAAGTATGTTCCAAATAAAAGGAACAGCATCATTCTTTAAGCACATTTTTACTGAGCACCTACTAGGCAGCAAACCCCCTTCTAGGCCTGTTGTCATTGGAGCTTATGTTCTAATAGGAAAAGACAAATAATCCTTGTCTCTTCTTAGATTTGGGTGGTGGCTGCTAATCCTTGGTATTCCTTGGCTTGTAGATGCATCACTCCATCCTCTAACTTTGTCCTCTTCTTGGGTCTGAGACTCAAATCTCCTAATCTCCTTCTCCTTCCTCTTAGAAAAACACTATTCACTATACTTAGGGCCCAGCCTAAATCCAAGATAATCTAATTTTAAGATGTCTAACTTAATAACATCTGAATTTGGGAGGTCAAGGTGGGAGGATCGCTGAAGCTCAGGAGCTCAAGACCAGCCTGGGCAACATTGTGAGACCTCGTCTCTTAAAAAAAACAAAACAAAATCAGCTGAGTGACGTGACGCATGCCTGTAGTCCCAGCAACTTGGGAGGCTGAGGTTGGAAAATTACTTTAGCCCAGAAGATTGAGGCTGCAGTGGACTGTGATTGTACCACCATACTCCAGCCTGGGCAGGAGAGCAAGACAAAAAGAAAGAAAGAGAGAAAGAAAGAGAAGGAAAGAAACAGAGAAGGAAAGAAAGAGAAAGAGAAGGAGAGAGAAAGGAGAGAGAAAGAAAAAGAGAGGAAAGAAAAATACAGAAAAGAAAAGAGAAGAAAATTAAACAATCGACAAAGACTCTTATTCCAAAAAAGATCATCTTCTGAGGCTCTGGGTGGATGTATTTTTCAGGAGCCACAATTCAACCCACTACAGGCTCAAAACAACTGTTTGAGGTAATCAGAGCCCCAGTTTTTTTCTATTTTGCAAGTGAGAAGCTGAGGCACAGAAAAGGTGAGTAATATGCCCCAGATCCCTATGGAGGTAATAGAACCAGGATTCAAACGCATGCAGTCAGTCTCCAGGGACTTTCTAAACACTGCACTCTTCTCCCTCTACACACCAATCTGAATTTTCTACAGGGTTTAGCTAGAGCTTCTCTATCTCCTTTTCCCACTGTTGCAAGCGCATTTAAAGGGTGATCTTCAAAAGATGATGTCCTTCTTTTGTAGTCAAAAAGAACCCAGGAGAGTGTGTCTTCCCCAAATAGAAGGAGAGGGGAAGGGGACAGGCCCTGGAAGGAAGGAAGTGTGAAAGGGCATGGGGAGCTTGTATTTCAATTGCAGAAGGTAGACAGCCATCAGTTTGGTCCACAAATCTGGGCAGCACTGTCTAGAACACTGGCAGCCACAGGCAATCTGTGGTGAGTCTGCAGGGCGCTCAAGCCAATTTACCAAGATGAGCCTGGCTCTTCACAAATAACCAATAGGAGACTAGTCCTCTCTCACATGAAAAGAAATCACTGGATCTCATAAATGACTCCTCTTGTAGCCCCTGAAACTTTTCTCCTGTGACACTACTGAGCACACATTATATGAAGAGCTCACATGTATTTGTTGTTGTTTTGTTTGAGATGGAGTCTCACCACTCTGTTGCCCAGGCTGGAGTACAGTGGTGTAATCTTGGCTCACTGCTAACTTCTGCCTCCCGGGTTCAAGAGATTCTTCCACCTCAGCCCACACAGTAGCTAGGATTACAGGTGTACACCACCCCACCCAGCTAATTTTTGTATTTTTGGTGGAGACAGGGTTTTACCATGTTAGCAGGCTGGTCTCGAACTCCTGACTTCAAGTGATCCGCCCATCTCGACCTCCATAGTGCCAGGATTACAGGCATGAACCACTGCACCCAGCCAAGAGCTCCCATGTAGTCTCACACAGCTCCGTAAGCAGGACACAAACACTCTGATTCCTCTCCTGGGCCCTGTAGCAGCAGAGGCCTGAGCTGCTCACACGCATTGCACTTTGCACACCGGTACTGTAATGCTGAACTAAATGAGCGGCCCTCGCTGCTGTCATCTCACCAGCCATTTCCCATCCTCAGCAGCTGGGAGCTGAGAGCAATTCCTGTCACCATCGGGGACCCATCATTACATTCAATCTCTAAATGCCCCGGGTCTGAGCTCAGCAACAATTTTTGAAAGCTATTTGGGATGAAGTAGGTAATGCTAGGGTTTGGTGTGGAGAGAAAATGTTAAATTTTTCTGTCTCAGTTAAGCTGGTTTATTCATAGAATCCTGTCTCTTGCTGAGTGGCTTGTTTCCCTCAATTCTGGAGTCTTAGGTTTAGGACCATTCTGAGGATGACAAATGTGATTATTTAGATACATGGCTCTGCAGTTCTAGAGTAAATGCTGATGTGGGAAACCTTTAAAAAACAGTGTACGGGACAGGGCATGGTGGCTCACACCTATAATCCCAGCACTTTGGGAAGCCGAGGAGGGTGGATCACAAGATCAGGAGTTCGAGACCAGCTTGGCCAATATGATGAAACCTCGTCTCTACTGAAAATACAAAAATTAGCCAGGTGTGGTGGCGGGTGCCTGTAGTCCCAGCTATCTGGGAGGCTGAAGCAAGAGAATAGCTTGAACATGGGAGATAGAGGTTGCAGTGAGCTGAGATCACACCACTGCACTCCAGCCTGGGCAACAGAGAAAGACTCCGTCTCAAAACCAACCAAACAAACAAAATACAATATATGGAAATAGTGTTTGTAAAATGTTATCTTTTGTGTAAGAAAGGGAGATATTACTACATGTATGTATTTTTCAAAACAGAAATGGTAGAATACATTTAAAAAACTAAGGCAAATGATATGTCTAGCGGGAGATAGGGAATAAGGTGGAGAAGATAAAGTCAGATGCTAGACTTCTCTGAATGTGACTTATCACATGGTTTTGGCTTTGAAAGAGTATAAATGTTTTAGATTTTTTACAATTAAAAATTCCTAAAACATCAAAAACATCCTGAAACAAATGAACCTGACTCTATGTCAAGTTGGTGGCTAAACCAAAGAGTAGAGAATTACTTCAAGTAGGGCGATCAACCCTCCTGGTTTGTCTGGGACTATAAGAAAGATTTCAGCATTGATCTAGGAGAAGCCCTCAATTCTGAGCAAACAAGACAGTTGGCCACCCCAACAGGTGATTATAAAACCTACATTTAGGCTGTACATCTCTAGTAAGACATATTCTAAGGACAAATACAAACTACAAAGAAATATTTAACTACATTCAGTGTTTTATTGCAGTATTGTATTGTAAGATCATTATAGTAAACCTATAGTATAAGCACAGTAAAGTATAAGATAAACATATAATTAATGTGATTAGGAACCAAGGTTTCCATAGATAGGAAAAAGGATAAAATCAAAGAAGTTATGTAAATCTTGTAAATGCCAGCATGAACTCAGGATTAGATGCAAATGTCCTACCTCTGCCCACTGAAAAGCCTGAAATTAATGATGAACCAGTAGAATGAACACCTCTGACTCTTAGATTGCAGCCTGTAAATACCAACCTCCCTTTAAAAAGAGTCAAAGATCTCTGAAGAAATGACTGATCTCAGATCTGGGGCAAGAAATGTACAAGATGAACTTAAACTATCTAATTGTGCCCAGAGCAGGGAAGCAATCAAAGACTGATAAAGTCATGACAGAAGAGCCCTGGATTCATCTTGAAGGGGCTTACATTGGCCTGAGATGGGACATTTGAGCATCAAAAGGAATAATGACTGCCATGCATTGAAAATATTAACTACATAAAAATTACAAGCTCATCCAAAGCAATCAAAAACAAATTTCTTTGGTAATTCCCTTGGGCAACAAATCATTACTTTGAAAATAAAGGGACAGAATCAATCTTTTTTTTTTTTTTTTTTTTTTTGGCCTGCTTTTCCTGTATAAATTTCATTTCAGGGTAACCAGATAGTTGATGAGAAGAAATTATTTTTTACAGTGGAATTACGGTTAATAAATTTAGAATAAGTAATTGAATTAGAAAATCAACATTTTGGAAATCTCTAATGAAATAATGGATTTGGGCAATCATTGTCAACAAATGCCAAAACCACAAAGTAAAAAGTTAATAGGGAACTGTGTTTTAGACAGATTAGGCTAATATCACCTGAGCCCACTGATCAATCTTTAAAAAAGGTAAAACAATCTCAAATGTGCTGAAAAGTTTCAAATACATACAATACCTATTTTGATCCTTAAGAGAAATTTGTCCACATGATACCCCACCACTCCTAAACACTTCAGTGTTTATTTCACACAAACAATGACATAATTCTATTAAGCCACAGCACAACCATCTAAATCAGAAAATTAATGTTACCATATTACTGTCAAGAACTGAGAAGTGTCTGAGTTTGTCTTCTACTTTCAAACTGGTAAGTTAGTTTATCATAGTTTTATGGAGATCGCTCCACCAGCGTAGAGACCCCTCCGTGTCTCCGCCATGACGGAGTTAGAGCCAGGACATATTCTCCCCACGCTGAGGGCAGTCGAGCTGAGGAAAAAAGAAGGAAGTGATAGAGGCCTGAGTTTGCAGAAGCCTATTCTTGATCCACTGAGCTAATGGCATGTCTGGGTGAGGCCTGCGTGATTATCTATGAGACTATTGTCTCTTGAAGTTCCCATTCTGGGCTGGTTTTATGACTCTGTCTACCTGCATTCACTAAATCCCGTGATCGCTCACATGTTACTAGAAAAATGCTACCCCTCAAATTATCACTCGCCTTGATGTTATTTACTGTAACTGTAGTCATTGATAAGAGGATAAGAATCTTAATAGGATTAGAATCTTTTGTTTGTTTTGTGTTTAGTGATCTTTAGCTTAACCTGTATGCTACCCCCTCCCATACTTACTTTGTAATTTTCTGTTCCCTCCTGATAAAACTTTTGTAATAGGACCTACGTCAGACACTGTATGAAAAAACGTATATAAGCAACTGTGCACAAAGAATAAATCGCTGATCTGAGCATAGCTTTTATCAGACCTCCAGACCCATTTCTTTCTCTATCTCTCTTTTCTTCCACGCACTCTCTCTTCCAGGTATTAGGACCCTCTTGCTGGTCAAGAGATCCCTGGCAGACGTGCCGATCTCACGGACCCCAACATAGTTTCATGGATGTTGGCAGAAGTCATGAGACTCGTGGGTCAGAAACAAAGCACTTTATTACTCATTACACAGCAAGTGGGCATGAACAGCATATCTGTGTCAGTTCCCCTTGCCTCCAAATTCCCTCCAAATTCTATCCAGGCAATATGAAAAACTTCAGATCATTGTACTTTACACATAGAGAGCTGCCTTACAGGAATAAAACCCTGAACTTAGGGAACTGATAGTTTATTTCATTTATTATTTTTAAACTTTTATTTTAGGTTCAGGCATACATGTGCAGGTTTGTTATATAGGTAAACTGGTGTCACAGGGGTTTGTTGTACAGATTATTTTGTCACACAAGTACTAAGTCTAGTACTTAATAGCTATTTTTTCTCTGCTCCTCTCCCTCCTCCTACCCTCCACTCTCAAGAAGGCCCCAGTGTCTGTCGTTCTCCTCTCTTGTCATTAGTTCTCATCACTTAGCTCCCACTTCAGGTGAAAACATGCAGCTTTTGGTTTTCTGTTCCTGCGTTAGTTTGCTAAGGATAATGGCCTCCAGCTCCATCCATGGGGACCTATCTTTTATAATGGACAGTAAGCATACCTGCCCTTTGATCTGGAGGGAGGGAGACATTGTTTCTATCTTGTAAGGCTGAAAGCCAACTTGTCCTTTGCTCCAGAGAAAGACCCCATCTCTGTCTTCTAAGGCTGTTTGCTCTCCAAACATTCTTGCAAAGCTAGTCTGGAAGAAAGAGAAGCAAATACCTCTGTGAGAGGTGCACAAATGTGAGAGACCCACAGGTAACTGTCTCCTAATACTGCAGTACCGATAGCAGTTAGCAGTTTTCTTAATTTTAGGCTTCCTAAAGGAAGTTGTATCTAATGGGAGCCATTAAAAAAAAGGGGGGGATTAGCTAACAGACATTTGGGGATGGGAGGTGTAGGAGAAGTATTTTAGAGGAAACAGCTTGGAAAAGAAAAGCCCAGAAGGCTTTGGAGGCTGGGGAGGAGAAGGAGGCTTCAGCTGAGGTCAAAGAGGCAGGTTTATTTTGAAGGGCCTTGTAAGCCTCAAGATGCTGTTAGAACTTGATCCTGAGTCCTTGAAATTTAAGTTGGGGAGTAGCATGATCAAATGTGTGCTTTAAAAAGGCCACTTGGGCTGCAGCTGCAAGTGGACTGGATTCAGCCCATGGTTAATTTTTTCTGCTTTGTTTCTTGTAATCAGGTTCAGGGAGATGGGGATGCATGTATTGAAATTCTGCCACATGGTAGATGGGGCTGTCCTTGAAGATGAACATATTTGAGGTCAATCTCACAACCCTCCCCAAGTCCCACCCTCCAGCGTTTTGATCCAAGTGCCCACAGTTCCGATGAATGTCAAAGGCAAGCTGGAGGAGGGAAGAGGAAATGATTAATCCTTTACTCCAAGTCAATTCACTAAGGATGAATTCTCCAAATGATCAGCCAGATTTTCAAGTAAATTCTCCTTGTTTGTCGACTTGCTTATTTCTTTTAACTGTTCATAATGTTTATATTAATTTGTTTTGGATGAAATTATTTTTAGCAGATATTAAAGATTTTCATGAAATATTAGTTGATAAATTTGAAGATTTACTTTGGTTTAGTTTTCAGTTGAACTTAGTTCTAGTTTATCCTAGCTGTTTTTCTGCGACCAAAGTTCAGTATATTCCAGATTTTTCTATATTTTGGGTCAACGCCTTTGGGGAGTGAGAGTTTCATTGGTATTTCAAATTAGAATGCATTCATTTTGGATGACAAGGATTTAGAAATGGTAGAGCAGGTTTCTCTCTTCCAAAACATTTCATTCCAGTTCATTGCCTTTTGTGTATCTCTTACTTCACAGATTTGTTAATCAGCTAGTTCAAATAAATATTTTGCCTGTATTTCAAGCACTTGAGAAGGGATTAGTATCTGAAATGTGAGTCACTCACAAAATTGAAATTCAGTTGAGTTGGATTGACAAATCTCTTATAAAGCAGCTGGGGTAAACCAGCTGCAGCACAACTAAAACTCAAACTAAACTCTAACTTCAGCAGCAAGCAGACAACCTGTAAAGGCATTAGAAACCATTTTATATAATTTGCTACTAATTTTTGTGGTTTTTTTTCTGAGATGGAGTTTTGCTCTTGCTGCCCAGGCTGGAGTGCAATGACGCGATCTCTCACTGCCACTTCTGCCTCCTGGGTTCAAGCAATTCTCCGGCCTCAGCCTCCTGAGTAGCTGGGATTACAGCCATGCGCCACCACACCCTGCTAATTTTGTATTTTTTAGTAGAGATGGGGTTTCTCTATGTTGGTCAGGCTGGTCTTGAACTCCCTATCTCAGGTGATCTACCTGCCTTGGCTTCCCAAAGTTCTGGGATTACAGGCGTGAGACACCGTGCCCAGCCTGCTATTAACTTTTTTGGAAATTATATTTTCTTTTACTTTGGTCCTCACAATCTAGAGAATTGAATTAATCATTCTTACTTCATAAAATACCATCATTATTGACCCATATGAGGTTCCTCTCATGTTTGTTTTTATTTGTATATTTTCCCTTCATCTCCAATCTCCACTCCCATTCCCCACCTCCTTAGGACTCAATTTAATGTGTTCATAATATGTTCTTAAAATGTATATACCTTTTTAGTAGTGTTATGTTTATATTTGATTTCAATTTACACACAGAATGGTGCTACAAATCTTCCGTTTCTTACCCTCTGTTTGAAGGGTCTATACATGTTGATGTTTGTACATTTAGTTCATTACCCTTGTTGAAGCAAACTAAATATGGCCTGAGAAGGACTCAAATATATAAGCTATAACCTAGCTTAATAGACAAAATTGAAAATGTAACTTAATAATGTGCACCTGTAATAATGGCTGAGTGTTGGCCAATCCCAGTGGCCTTTCTTCAACCACTCTTAGACTGCTGAATGTTCAAACTGCATTCAAATAAGGCAAATGCCCAGCTGTAACCAATCTCATTGTTTCTATACCTCACTTCAGATTCTTGCACGTCACTTTCCCCTTTTTATCTATAAATTTGTTGTGACCACAAGGCACCCCTGGAGTCTCTGTGAATCTGCTGTGATTCTTGGGGCTGCCCTATTCACGAATCATTCATTGCTCAACTAAACTCTTTTACATTTAATTCAGCTGAAGTTTTTCTTTTATCAGATGGTGTCAGAAGTGATATCAGAAGTGGAGCTTCTAGTGACCACCAGAAGCACTGAGTGAACAGGCAAGGTACCTGCAGGACCCCGCTGTGTCCATTCACCTCTCAGAGCCACTGAGGATGGTGGGTAAACTCCCTCTCGGATCTCAGAGCTTCACAGATTTGTGTTTTGAGCTCTTCGAGTTTCTTTGAATAAATTTCTGATCCAAATTGGGTTTGGAGCTGTGACAGAAACTGGACTGGGTCCAGGAATGGATTTGATCCAGGAATTAATTGGCTTGGATCCAGTTAGAGGTCTCTTACATCTGACTGGGTCAGAAAGGAACTGGTGGTAAGCAGTAATATTACAGAGGTTATAAAATTTGGCTTTTGAAAATTCATATACACCTTTGTTTCATTTTTCTTGAGTGCTGAGGTAGGAAAAAAAATCATTGGCTAAGTTAATCAAGAGAACCTGAACGTAAAGCCATTATTTGAGGTAAAAATGGGATCCTGAGTTCCTTCTGGCTTATACTTTAGGCCTGAGAGGCAGCGAAGTCTTACAGAAACAGCAAAATCTTACTAAAGATAACTTACAGTGGAATATTCCCAATGAACAACAATGCATTAAAGTACATTTAAAAAATGAGGGCTCTCGGTAAAGTCCCTTTGGGCTAAGAAAGCGTTTAGCACTACAGCATGTCAACTGCTATTCTCTTTAGCATAATCTGCCTTGCACTCTTTGCTGAAGGCTGTGGGCGACAGGATTAGGCATGTTTACAGGATCGTGGGACATGGGGAGCTTTCTCCTCCCTAAAAGGGGAAACTTGAGAGATGATGAGACTGCTGGAAAAATCCGTTTGCTACCGAGAAGTAGCTACCTGAACTTTTCAGTGCTGCTGCAATGGGGGGGGGGGGCGTCTTTCTCCGGCCTCCCTGATTATTCAGCCTTCCCCACCCTGCCACAGGCAATGCTTTTTTTCTCTCTCCTTTCCCTTTCTTATCTTTCTATTATGCAGGGTGACCATCTTGCCCAGAGACCACAGGTTGAAACACCTGGTTGGAGGTTGGATTAACAAATGATGGGGTCCAACCAGGGGCAAATTTGAGCCTTGCTAGTTTGATATTGGGTGCTAAGCAGAGTGGCTAATGTCTATGTTTTTGTCACATGTATTTTACTCTGGTCAGAACAAAAAAAGACAATTTTCCTTTATGATGTGGCTTTGCCCCGGCATGATGGTGCGGGAAGCTGAGTCACGATGGCCGCTCAGGGGACGGGAACTCAGAAGCCTGGCATGCCAGCAAAAGGGTAAGAATTTCTTACCAGTCATATTTTGGCCTTCTTTCTCTCTGTGAAAATGGTTGAATGAATGGTAAAAACCATTGTTTATCTCCTTGTTTTATGTCCTTGGGAGCTTGCTTGTAATGACGTGGCTGTACTTTCTCTTGGTCTCTGCCTTCCAGGGAACAGGAATTTTAGGGTTCATGTCATAGTTAGTTCTAAAAATTATTTTGAGTAGTTAATAGCTTTTGCAAGCTCAAAATTAACTACTCTTGATTCCCTCTGGGAAGAGTAGTGAAGACTGCCCTATGATGTAACTCAGTAACTAAGGCTTTGCCCTCTCACACTGATGATCTGGGTTCAATTCTCTGCCTATTAAGTAAGTTGTTTCTAGTTTAATATCTGCATGATCTTGTCTAGTCTCTTTTCCTCCATGTATTATCTTAAATTTTCCTTTCTCTGAGCACCTGGGAGGTTACGTTTGGTAAAGTTCAAAAGTCAGAAATAATCAGCTGTTTGACCTGGCTAAAATAAGATAATAAAAATTTTAAAAGAACTTTATTAAAGACTGCTATGGTTAAAAATCAGCTTAATATGGCTGGGTGCGGTGGCTCATGCCTGTAATCCCAGCACTTTGGGAGGCTGAGGCGGGTGGATCATCAGGATTTCTAGACCAGCCTGACCAACATGGTAAAACCTGGCTCTCCTAAAAATGCAAAATTAGCCAGGCGTGGTGGTGCACACCTGTAATCCCAGCTACTTGGGATGCTGAGGCAGGAGAATCGAACCTGGGAGGTGGAGATTGCAGTGAGCCGAGATCGTGCCATTGCACTCTAGCCTTGGGTAACAAGAGCGAAACTCTGTCTCAAAAAAAAAAGTAAAAAAGTCAGCTTAATTAAAATTGGATATTCAAGCTCTAATTGCCTGGACTCCTTGGGAAAAACAGGAGGCACCAGAAATCACTTTCTGGCCCTGTTCTTCCAAGGGCTCCACCTGAAAGCCAATAACTAGTCAAGAAACTAAAAACTGGCAAATGAGAAATCTTACAACTACTGTAGTAATCTTCTGTCTGCATGCCT
Organism: Aotus nancymaae; assembly: GCF_030222135.1. Lineage (NCBI taxonomy): Eukaryota > Metazoa > Chordata > Mammalia > Primates > Aotidae > Aotus > Aotus nancymaae. The sequence goes on along the minus strand of NW_026988417.1, from coordinate 50,101,113 downwards.
GTATAATTATATATGTGTTGTGTGTAATGTTTATATCAAAGAGCTCTGATTAATTGGCCCAAACAAAAATAAGCACTTAAATATTTCAAAAGTAAAATAAAAACAGCTTTAAATATTATTGATAAAATAAAGACATTTTGTCCAAATGATGCAGGTCACATACTAGGTTTGCTAAATGCTTTAAGGTCGTAAACTGCTTTGACTTTTGAAAATTGTTCAACTTATTTTGGAGACATTAACTTCTAAATAAGGCCTGGCAATATATGGAATTAGCCATGCTCTGTAGCTATGCAAAGAAGCTTATAAAGAAAGGAGATTTTATATAAGAAAGGACTGTATGGTAAATCCTTGTCCTAAAGTAAAATGACTGGTTGTTTAAAAAGAAGGATATTTAGGACAAGTCAGAAAATCCAAAAATGTCTGTATAAGTCATGAAAGAATTTATGAAAATAAATTTATGCCAGAAATGTTGTACAATCTAAAGGTGATTAGGTCTCCTAAATGCTTTATAACATACCACTGTGACTCTTAACTGTACAGCTTGCCTGTTTTACAGCTAAGGCCTGGAACACGAGGAGTTAGATGATGGAAAGAATCAGATCTTATGTGAGACTTCGTCACCACCAGGCCTGCCTTACAAGAGCTCCTGAAAGAAGCACTAAACATAGAAAGGAACAACGAGTACCAGCCACTCCAAAAACGTACCAAATGGTAAAGAGCATTGACACAGAGAAGAAACTGCATCAACCAATGGGCAAAACAACCAGCTAGCATCAAAATGGCAGGATCAGATTCACTCACAACGATCTTAACCTTAAATGTAAGTGGGCTAAGTGCCCCTATCAAAAGACACAGACTGGCAAATTGGATAAAAAGTCAAAACCCATTGGTGTGCTGTATCCAGGAAACCCATCTCACATGCAAGGATACACAAAGGCTCAAAATAAATGGTTGGAGGAAGATTTACCAAGCAAATAGAGAGAGAAAAAAAAAAAAAAAAAAAGCAGGAGTTGCAATCCTAGTCCCTGATAAAATAGACTTTAAACCAACAAAGATCAAAAGAGACAAAGAAGGACATTACATAATGGTAAAAGGATCAATGCAACAAGAAGAGCTAATGATCCTAAATATATACCCACCCAATACAGGAGCACCCAGATACATAAAGCAAGTTCTTAATGACTTACAAAGAGACTTAGACTCCCACACAATAATAGTGGGAAACATTAATACTCCACTGTCAATATTAGACAGATCAATAAGACAGAAAATTAACAAGGATATCCAGGACTTGAACTCAGATCTGGACCAAGCAAACCTAATAGACATTTACAGATGTAAATGTCTCCACCCCAAATCCACAGAGTATTTTCTCAGCACCACATTGTGCCTACTCTAAAATTGACCACATAATTGGAAGTAAATCACTCCTCAGCAAATGCAAAAGGATGGAAATCATAACAAACAGTCTCTCAGACCACAGTGCAATCAAATTAGAACTCAGCATTAAGAAACTAATTCAGAACTGCACAACTTCATGGAAACTGAACAACTGGCTCTTGAATGTTGACTGGATAAACAATGAAATGAAGGCAGAAATAAAGATGTTCTTCAAAACCAACAAGAACGAAGACACAACATACCAGAATCTCTGGGACACATTTAAAACAGTGTCTAGAGGGAAATTTATGGCAATAAATGCCCACATGAGAAGCAAGGAAAGATCTAAAATTGACACCCTACCATCAAAATTGAAAGAGCTAGAGGAGCAAGATTAAAAAAAAAAAAAAAAACTCAAAAGCTAGCAGAAGACAAGAAATAACTAAGATCAGAGCAGAACTGAAGGAGATAGAGACACAAAAAACCCTTCAAAAAAATCAATAAATCTAGGAGCTGGTTTTTTGAAAAGATCAACAAAATAGACAGACCACTAGCCAGATTAATAAAAAAGAAAAGAGAGAAGAATCAAATAGATGCAATAAAAAACGATAAAGGGGATATCACCACCAATTCCACATAAATACAAACTCTCATCAGAGATTACTACAAACAACTCTATGCACATAAACCAGTAAACCTGGAAGAAATGGATAAATTCCTGGACCCTTGCACCCTCCCAAGCCTAAACCAGGAAGAAGTCAAAACCCTGAATAGACCAATAACAAGGGCTGAAGTTGAGGCAGCAATTAATAGCCCACCAACCAAAAAAAGCCCAGGTCCAGATGGGCTCACAACTGAATTCTACCAGACATACAAAGAGGAGCTGGTACCACTCCTTCTGAAACTATTCCAAACAATCCAAAAAGAGGGAATCCTTCCCAGATCATTTTATGAGACCAACATCATCCTGATACCAAAACCCGGCAGAGACTCAACAAAAAAAGAAAACTTCAGGCCAATATCCATGATGAACATAGATGCAAAAATCTTCAATAAAATACTGGCAAACCAATTGCAACAGCACATCAAAAAGCTTATCCACCACGATCAAGCAGGCTTCATCCTGGGGATGCAAGGCTGATTCAACATATGCAAGTCTATAAATGTAATTCACCACATAAACAGAATCAAAGACAAAAACCACATGATTATCTCAAGAGATGCAGAGAAGCCTTTGACAAAATTCAACAGCCTTTATGCTAAAAACTCTCAATAAACTAAGTATCAATGGAGTGTATCTCAAAATAATAAAAGCTGTTTATGACAAACCCACAGCCAATATCATACTAATTGGGCAAAAACTGGAAGCATTCCCTTTGAAATCTGACACTAGACAAGGATGTCCTTTCTCACCACTCCTATTCAATATAGTACTGGAAGTTCTAGCCAGAGCAATCAGGCAAGAAAAAGAAACAAAGGGTATTCAATTAGGAAAGGAGGAAGTCAAATTGTCTCTATTTGCAGACAACATGATTGTATATTTAGAAGACCCCATCATCTCAGTCCAAAATCTCCTGAAACTGATAAGCAACTTCAGCAAAGTCTCAGGATACAAAATCAATGTGCAGAAATCACAAGCATTCTTATACACCAATAACAGACTTAAAGAGAGCCAAATCAAGAATGAACTACCATTCACAATTGCTACAAAGAGAATAAAATACCTAGGAATACAACTAACAAAGAGTGTGAAGGACCTCTTCAAGGAGAACTACAAACCACTGCTCAAGGAAATAAGAGAGGACACAAACAGATGGAAAAACATTCCATGCTCATGGTTAGGAAGAATCAATATTGTGAAAATGACCAGACTGCCCAAAGTAATTTATAGGTTCAACGCTATCCCCATCAAGCTACCTATGACCCTCTTCACAGAACTGGAAAAAAACCACCTTAAACTTCATATGGAACCAAAAGAGAGCCCACATAGCCAAGTCAATTCTAAGCAAAAAGAACAAAGCTGGAGGCATCATGCTACCTGACTTCAAACTATACTACAAGGCTACAGAAATCAAAACAGCATGGTACTGGTACCAAAACAGAGATATAGACCAAACTAATTAAACTGAATAGACTTGTAAAATGTTATTAAAAACTAGCTTTAACATTAAAAATACACCAATAGAAATATAAAATTTGATTTTCTCTTTTAAAAATGACTTTTATGTAATATTAAAAGATAATGAAAGGATTTTGTTTACCTTATAAGTAAACTACAAAAGAAAAAGGAGGGAAGGGAAAGAAAGGCGACAGACTCAGTTGGCTTCATGTTATCTTCACTGGGTCTTATTTAGAAAGCTGTGTCTCCTCTCTATCAGAATAATGTTTTTTCCTTTAAAAAATGTTTGAGCTATCATTTCGGCTAAATGAATGACTTATGGTAACCTAAGATTCTATTTTGTAATATCCAATGTTTTAAACCTTTGGTATTTAACAAAACTTTCAAAATCAAGCTCTAGATTACTATGCTAAATCAGCCAATACTAAAATTGTTTAAATACACAATTTGAATGAACTCCATGGTCTAAGTCAAATTACCTCTGATAACCCATTAGTGTCAGTGCTATGCACCTAAGTTGGAGAAACACCTGGCATTCAAGAGGACATAAGTCCAATGTCAAGCATGGACTCATGGAGAACTAAGACAGCCGCCTTGTCATTCCTGAGTGCTTAAAGCTTTTGTTATTAAAGGTTCTGCATTCCATGACTCATCATGAAAAAGATAAAATAATCCAAATTGAAGATATCGATGTGGTGACTTATAAACTGTGGAAATAGTTTAAAACCAATATTTGGTTCCATATTCCTGGTAAAGCAATCAAAGCTTCAGATACATTTGGCTACTTGATAGTCCATTTAAACATTTATAAAGGGATTTTATTTAATTGTTGTTTTCTTTTTCTTTTTTTTTTTTTTGAGATGGAGTTTCACTCTTGTTGCCCAGGCTGAATTGCAAGGCACACTCTCAGCTCACCACAACCTCCACCTCCTGAGCTCAAGCAATTCTCCTGCCTCAGCCTCCCAAGTAGTTGGGATTATAGCCATGTGCCACTACACTCAGCTAATTTTGTATTTTTAGTAGAGACAGGGTTTCTTCCTGTTGGTCAGGTTGGTTTCGAACTCCTGACCTAGGGTGATCTGCCCGCCTTGGCCTCCCAAAATGTTGGGATTACAGGCGTGAGCCACCGCGCCTGGCCTCAACTATTTTTTTCAATGAATATTTTCTGAGTGTATAAAATCTTTCCCATGCAAAAGTGCTGATGTTATAACAGTAGATCATTATGCTACAGTATATTTTCACCAGGTAAAGAGAGCTTTTTTTGGTTCACTGAGGACAATCCCTTCACAGTCTAGAGCCTGAAGACTGGATCTTCTGAGAACGTCAGAGAAAGACTGTCCTTGCCATCCACACTACAGCAAAACTTTGGAGGCTGGAACCTTTGATTTGTAATCTCACAACTGAGAAGCGTCCTTCCACACGCCTGGAACTATACACCCATTGGAATCCTTAAGGTAAAAACTAACCAGGAAAGTTTCTCCCCAGAAGAAGATGGCATCCTTGATGTGAACAGCTTTTCCCAAGATCACTGATCAAGATTTCTACTATCACAGGACTCTTATCTTTGTATTTTTTTTTCTTGTTTATGCCTCTATGAACAAGAGAAATTTAATGGGAGCCTATTATGTGCACTTATAGGGTCGACTTTTAATTGTGAAGGATTTTGCAGCCAGCCTTAGACACGAATAACCATATACTTTAATAGATAAAAGATGAAGGCCTAATGTAGGGGAGAATCTTTGGTGGTAAATACATTGCCTCATAATCAGTCAAAACTCCTCATGGATCAAAGAGAACATTGCCAGGAGGCCTTCACTCTTATAGAAGGGTATCACTTGTTAGGTCCTTTTTCCATGATTTAGAATAAAATAGGTGATAATTAGAAATGTCACCCTCACAATAGACTCTACAGCAAATTCTACTTTAAAAGCTATCGTTACACAACAGACTTTATATTCTCTTGTGAGAGCTATGCTAAATAATAGAATCGGCTAAACAGAAAAGTACCTGTGCAGCTACTGACACTTCTGGCCTATGAAGAAATACATCGAATGTAGATTATAAAAATTCAGTTGTAGGGGATTAATGCAAGAGCACTTGGTCAAGCGAGTAGACTCTTCATACAGCTCACTGTTTATTTTACGTGGTTTGGCTTATGGGGACCCTGGGTAAGGAGCATACTCCAAACTCTATATTGCCCTCCCAATAGTCATAGTGATAGTCTCCCTGATGTTGTGCTGTGTTCTCTCAAAGGTTTTCAGTGTTCACATGTAGCCATCTCTAGAATGTCAAATGGTCTCTCTTCAACTGGAATGACAAAAGCTGAAAGAAATATGCGACCATGAGGACACTATAACCTATAAATGATGTGCTGAGACCAGAAACCCAAAATGGTGGTAACTGAGAGTGGCATTAAGGCCCTAGGTTTTGTTCACATTCTTACGTAAGTGAGAACCTGGCCAAAAGGGGGAGTTTTTTAAAAATAAAATTATGGGAGGCCATTACTTTGGACTGAGCTCATGCCCTAGACCCCAACAAACCAAGCCAAACAAAAATGGAGTTACTTGTGCTAAATGTAACTAAGGCTTTAAGAAAACACATAGATCCTAGAACAGACCAGGTTTTGTTTTTCTCCTGTAAACAAGATTTTTTAGCTTAAGGAGGTATCCTCTATTCAGTCCTTATTCCTTCCTTGCAAACCCCACTGTTCTGTTTCCCAGTGAGTTTCAAAACCGTCTAAGTACATTTATGATAGTGATAGTAATCTCTCAAAACTGAGAAAATGACCCAAAGGGGAAAACTGTTAAAGCAAACTAGATATGGCCTAAGAAGGACTCTGTACTTCTACATTTGAGTCCTTGTGGATGAACTGTAACCTAGCTTAATAGTAAGTCAAAATGAAAACCTAACTTAATAGTATGCACCTGTAATAATGACTGAGTGTTGGCCAATCCCAGCAGTCATATTTCAACCACTCATAGACTGCTGAACGCTCAAACTGCATTCAAATAAAGCAAACGCCAAGCTGTAACCAACCTCACTGTTTCTGTACCTCACTTCCAATTTCTGTACCTCAGTTTCCCAATTTTGTCTATAAATTTGTTCTGACCACAAGGCACTCCTGCAGTCTCAGTGAATCTGCTGTGATTCTGGGGGTTGCCTGATTCATGAATCGTTCATTACTCAATTAAACGCTTTTAAATTTAAATTGGCTGAAGGTTTTCTTTTATGACTCTGGACTACCGCTTAGTATTTCTTAGAATGCATCCAGCTCATTTTGCTATTCATATTCTGGAAAGGGCCTCCTGAGTTGTCTCCAGCTCTCCTCTCTTCTACCATAACAATTTTATTTATTTATTATTTTTTTGAGATGGAGTTTTTTTGCTCTTGTTGTCTAGGCTGGAGTGCAATGATGCAACCTCGACTCACTGCAACCTCCGCCTCCTGGGTTCAAGTGATTCTCCTGCCTCAGCCTTCCAAGTAGCTGGGATTACAAGTGTGTGCCATCACATCTGGCTAATTTTGTATTTTTAGTAGAGATGGGATTTCATTATGTTGGTCAGGCTGGTCTCGAACTCCTGACCTCAAGTGATCCACCCTCCTTGGTCTCTTAAAGTGCTGGGATTACAGGCGTGAGCCACCGCCCCTAGCCCCATATCCATTTTAGATACACATCCATATCCCCTTAAAGAGAGATAGATGATTTCTCCACACACCCAGGAGGTGTATTGCTACATCATAGAGCATATTCACATGCAGTGTCACTAAATACTGCTGGCTTGCTTTCCTGAATGTCTAGCTAGTTCACACAACTACCAGGAGCAGGACTGGGATTAGGATGAGAGGAGTGAGGTAAAATTTAACGGATAGCCAAAAGTCTTAGTGATCAAGGTAAATAATATTTTAGTGCAATATTTTTCAAAAATTAAAATTCATGCAAACATTTTTGATATAAACAATAAAATCAAAATTTTAAATAGAGAAAACAAACAACAACAAAGAGACACAGGAAACTGTTGGAGATGATGGATGTGTTCGTTACTTTAATTATGGTGATGGTAACACAAATTTATACATATGTCCAAACTCACCAAATTGTAGACATTAACTATGTGCAGCATTTTATGTACCAATTACATCTAAATACAGCCAGAAAACAAAATTTTAAAATAAAGACAACATCCAACCCTACACTTGCGTGACTCTCAGATCCACCTTCATAAATGAACTTGGTTCTCCAGTGCTGGATTCATCAGTGGCAGGCCTTTTGGGAATGTTGTCAGCTGGAGCAAATGACCTCGCCCAGAGTCATGCCTTCCATCATGCATTGCCCATACCAGTCAGTAGCTGACCATCCAATTGAAAGGGTATAAATGACCAGTCCATCTCATCATGGGTTAACTCTGAGGGGCTGCCCAGCTTCAGTCCTCCTGGTGGGACTAAATGAAGCTTTCTTTTCCTTTTTTCTCCCAGTTTTATTGAGGTATAATTGACAATTAAAAAGTATATAAATTTAAGGTGTATACATGTTGTTTTGACAAATGCATACATTGTGAAATAATTACCATAATCAAGGTAATAAACATATTCATCACCTTACATAGTTACCGTGTGTGTGTGTGTGTGTGTGTGTGTGTCTGCGTGTGAGTGGTAAGAACACCTAAGAGCTACTCTCCACAAACTTCAAGTATACAATGCACTGTTATTAACTATAGTCACCATGCTGTACATTAGATCTCTACAACATCATGTATAATTAAAGCTTTGTATCCTTTAGTCAACATCTCCTAATTTCACCTGCCCCTCAGCCCCTGGTAACCACCATATTCTCTGCTCCTAGGACCTGACTTTTAAGATTCCACCTGTAAGAGAGACCTTGCAGTATTTGTTTTTCTGTGTCTGGCTTATCTCACTTAGCATAATGTCTCCCAGGTTCATCTATTTGCTGTAAATGACAGGATTTCCTTTTTTTTTTAAAGGCTGAATAACATTCCATTGTATATTCTTATCCATTCATCTGTCGACAGTCAGTCAGGTTGTTTCCATATCTTGGCTACTGTGAATAATGCTGCAGTGAACATGGGTATGCAGATATCTCTTGGACATGCTGATTTCAATTCCTTTGGATATATACCCAGAAGTGAGATTGCTGGAACATATGGTAGTTCTATTTTTAATTTTTTGAAGAACTTCCATACTGTTTTCCATAATGCTTGCACCAATTTACATTCCCCCCAACAGTGTACAAGGGTTTTTTCCCACATTCTTGCCAACACTTACAGGTTTCGGGAGTGAAGAGACTACATTTACAAACCATACATCTAGTAAGGGGTTAATATCTAAAATAGGTAAGTGGTTCAACTCAATAGTAAGACAACAAAAAAACCCAACTAAAATATGGGCAAAGGATCTGAACAGACATTTCTTCAAAGAAGACATACAAATGGCTAATAGGTATATGTACAGGTGCTGAACATCACTAATCATCAGGAACTGCAAATCAAAGCCACAAAGAGATACCACTTCATGGCTGTTAGCATGGCTGGGCTTTCTTTGGGACAGCATTGAAGCTCCTATCCTATTTCCTCCCATACCCTTCCTTAGACGTTTGTCTCACAGGTGCTTACTAATAAATGCCTTGCATGCTAAGCTTATGCTGAGAGTCTGTTGCCTAGGGATTCCAACTAGTATTACTTGCCAATATTTAGCATTATTTTTCTGTATAGTATTTGCCATCCTGATGTATTTAAAGTCAAATGTTAGTGTTTTTTTTCAATTGTACTGCTTTCATTATTCGTGAGTTTGAAAATCTCTTTATATGCTTTTTTGGCTATCAGGGCTTTCCTGTCTGTGAATTGCCTGTCCGTATCCTTTGTCTTTTTACCATTTTAACTATAAACTTTATGATACAGAGTTACTGATGAATGGATAATTTGGGGAGCTGGCTATTCAGTTATTTGGTTTTAAGCAATTTAGCTTTCAGCAAATTAGCTTTCTGCGAATTCCGCCAAAACAACTTTTGACTAATGAAAAGTTTTATGACAAGTGAATTGGTAATTTGGCAAAGTGAATTTTGGTGAATTGACTTCGACTGAATTGGTTTTTGGTAAGTTGGCTTGCTTCTACTAAGGATGTCTGCACAGTTCTCACTCCTGAACTACCTTCTAGAACTTTCCATGAGGTTTACAGAACCCATGATGGGGGGAATGTACAAGGACAACTCCTGTCTCTTTCATTGTTTTTTAAGTAAAGTCAGGGTCTCAATATGTTGACCAGGCTGGTCTTGAACTTTTGGGCTCAATGGATCCTTTCACCTTGGCCTCCCAAAGTGCTGGGATTATAGGCATGAGCTACCATGCCCAGTCTGACTCCTGCCTCTTAGTCAAAACCCCCTACTGTTCTTTCTCATCTTCCTGTTTCTTCTTGTAACCAATCACTGTGCTCCTCGGCTCAATACCTTTCAGTAGTTTCCCTCCCCTCTACTACAACACAAGAGGGGAGAGAAACTATTGTGAGGTGACAAGGTCAAAGTTTCCTTGCGACCTTGTCCATCCACTCTCAACCTTTCCCCTACCAGCAATAACACACTCAATATTACCTACGTTCATCCATCCCTGTTGCTCCGCAGGCTCAACATGGTCCTCTGCCATCACAGAAAAACTGCTTGAACGGGCTGACTGACTAGAGCTTTTGTCTCCACTTACTACCTCATGTTGTTTTCTCAACTGATTCCTGATGGAATTCCATTCCCAATGCCCGAGTGAGACGGCTTGTGCTAGATGTCTAATGGTTCCCAATCGGATGAAGTCAGTAGTTACTGCTCCTATCTCACCCAACCCTTCAGCAATTCCCCCTTTTTTTTTTTTTTTGAGACAGGGTCTCCCTCTGTCACTCAGGCTGGAGTGTAGTGGCTCGATCTTGGCTCACTGCAACCTCCGCCTCCTAGGTTCAAGCAATTCTCCCGCCTCAGCCTCCTGAGTAGCTGGGATTACAGGTGCGTGCCACCACAGCCCGACTAGCTTTTTTTTTTTTTTTTTTTTTTAGTAGAGATGGGGTTTCACCATATTGGTCAGGCTCGTCTTGAACTTCCCACCTCAGGTGAACCACCCACCTTGGCATCCCAGAGTTAGTAGAGATGGGGTTTCACCATATTGGTCAGGCTCGTCTTGAACTCCCAACCTCAGGTGATCCACCCGCCTTGGCATCCCAGAGTGCTGGGATTACAGGCATGAGCCATTGCACCTGGTCCTTCAGCAATACACTTTCAACACCACTACTTGTTCCACTTGAAACACTGTCAGCTTCTGGCTTCTGTGACAGCCCACTGTCACAGTTATTCCTCTGGATTCCCTGATTCCTCTTCCCTTTTATGGATATCTTCTTCTCCACTCAATCTCTAAATATGGGGCCCCTCTAGGGCTTGAAACTGGGTGCCTTCTCCTTCATTTATGAAGGAGAAGCCCTAGATGGCTCTCATATTCATCTTCTTTCTCTAGGAGATCTCATTGAACGTCATGATCTTAAACAATATCTTTATGCATGATTCTCTTTCTTGTCAAGCCAAGCTCATTCCCACATTTGAGCTTGTGTATTAGTTGTTTCCCAAGCCTAGAACCCCACCTCCCTACCCACTAACAACCCTCATCATTGCATGTCTGACTTCTTCATGTCATTCAGATGTCATTTTAGATGCCATCCCCTCAGAGAGGCCTTCTCCGACTCTTCAACTTGAAGTAGCTGCCCAGCCACTCTTTGACACATCACACCATTTCACTCCCTGCACCACACTGATGATTTTATGATTTTTTGTTATTCGGTTCTTTCTGTCTACCCCAGAGAGAACATAAATCCACATGATAGTATAGATTTTATCTGTCCTATTAGGCAATCAATAAGTAAATAAATGAATTTACTTTAAAACACTTTGGCATATACAATTTGATGTTATGGGCATGCTACTTAGATTAATCTACATGTTAATCTGCATGCCACCATATCTAAGGCTAATGGCATTTTCACCGGGAATGCAAGGTCAAGAAAATACCGGCCAGCACTCTAATTTGAAATTCCATGATCTAAACCCTAGAACAGCTCTGCCCAATAGGAATAAATAAAAGCCACATATTTACTATTAAATTTGCTAGCAGCCACATTATAAAAGGTAAAATAAAACAGGTGAAATGGATTCATATATATATATATATATATATATATATATATATATATATTTAAATCCCATATATACAAACTGTTATTTCAACATGTAACCAATATAAAATGATTAATGAGATATTTTACAGTTTTTGTTGTTTTGTACTAAATGTTGAAATTTCTGGTGTATATCCTACACTTACAGAACATTTCAATTTGACTTGTTGAATTGAGAACAATTCAATAGCCACACTCAATTGCTGAAGCACTCAATAGCCATACATAGCTAGTGGCTACCATACAGGACAGTGCAGCTCTAGAGAGTCTTCAAGTGCTTCTGTCAGTTAGATCTTTTTTTTTTTAACTTTTATTTTAACTTCAGGGGTACATGTGTGGGCTTGTTATATAGGTAAACTTGTGTCATGGGGATTGGCGGTACAGATTGTGTCATCACCCGAGTATTAAGCCTAGTACCCATGAGTTATTTTTCCTGATCTCTTTCTCCTCCCACCCTCCACCCTCTGTTAGGCCCCAGTGTGTGTTGTTCCCCCGATGTGTTCATGGGTTCTCATCATTTAGCTCCTACTAATAAATGAGAACGTGCAGTATTTGGTTTTCTGTTCCTGTGTTAGTTTGTGTTAGCTAGATCTTGATCAACGTTCAAGGTTGTTCAAATCAACATAGCAAATGTCTGATGTTTTTTTCATTGATGTAAAGATGGCTTCTTAAATAGCAAGACAGATTTTTACAGTGGGCTTTCATGGTTGAAATTAAAGATATTAAAATGTGGATTGGCTAAAACATTTCAGAGACATTTTTTCACTCTCGTATGCACAGAGTGTAAGAATTAGGAGATTTGCACTCTCAGGGATGGCACTCGAAGCTGAGTCCCTAAATATTTCCATGTCCAGCCTTTGGATTAGAAGGATTTATGGTTGCCTGACGCCAGCTCCAAGGTTGGTGGAATCCTGCCTCTGGAATGTGATTCCATCTACTATACAGCACAGGGGTGATTTGAGCACACAAAGCACACAAAAGACACAGAGCTGCCAGTTCATCTAACCGACAGAACAGGAACTGTTCTGTGCTTTCTTGTTAATGACTGACTGTTTCTTTAATAAATAGCTTATATTTGGCAGATTTTTTTTTCTGAGCCTTGCTTTCATTGTAGTGGTAAGAATGGGGGAGTGGCTAATCTCACCCATCTTGAGATTGTGGCCTGAAACTTCTTCAGAAGTGATTGTTTAGCAAATTGCAAGCCGGTAGGCTTCAGGGAGTCCACAGCGCCCCTAATTCTCACAGCTAACCTCTTCTTCTCAGCCCCTAACTCTCAGCTGAAGCTCAACCTTCTCCACAGGAGCCTTTAGCCTCCTTCCCTTCACCTCTCACCTCCTATTGCACCTTTTTCAAAGGTCCTCAGCATTGCAATTATTTTTATGTATGTATGCATATAATATTATAATTATTTTTATACACTGGACTGTTAATTCCTCCAAGGGCAGGGGTCATATCTTTTCATCTTTGTATAACTAGCAAACTCAAATCAATGCTTTGCTCTCAATATGCATTTAGCAGTCATTTGCTGGATGAATGAACTAATGAACCACAGAATATACTCCATTTAATGCCAAGGAAATGCTCAACATGGAATGAGGCCATGAGATGTGTCCTGCCTCAGTGCCTTATAATCGAAGTAAGACAATCAACAGACAAGGAGAGCAGAGATGGCCTGAGGTGACAGAAAGTCACAGGAGTTGGTAGCAGTTTTCTTAATTTCTCCATTAATGAGAGTGGTAGGCTTTTTAATTTTTATTTTTTTTAAATCCATCATCTGACTTCATTTAGCTAATTCAGTCTTTTCCATCTTTGGGTTGACTAACTGGATCTTGGCTATGATTGCCTTTATTAGTTTGGTAATAACTTTGTGGAATTTAGGAGTCATTAATTGCTTGTTAATGTTTCCAGGTTTGACAAACAAATGCAAAATATTTCCCTTCATTCAAATTTTGATCTAAAAATTAATTATATTACCTTTCTTTGCTTCAGGGCTTGCATGTTTTCACATCAAAGATATGCTTTATTTCAAATTAAGTGATTTTTATAACCTTCTTCTGAAAATTTAAGAAAGGCATTTGCTCTGTTAATCTCGGCAATTGTATCTGTGGTTTTGAATTAGCTTTTCTTTTTGGATGTTTGGTTGCCTTTAGCATTTTCCTATCTCTGTCTTCTGTATCTAGACACACTCTGTCATCATGTCCATGCTTTTTAGCTTTTAATTCCCTCTAGAGATCCAGCTATACAGCCAGACTCTTTAAAAATTTGGTTACATGCACGGCCTTTGGGAAAGTGCCCACTCTCTGGCTTTTTGAAGCTCTCCCCCCTCTCTCCTTTTTTCTGTTTTACACTGATGTCTACACTCCCCTGAAGGAAGTTATTTCTATTGGCTTCACTCATTCCTGTTACCCTAGTGGCCTACTCTGATTCAAGAAAGGAAGAATTTACAATTTTTAGTTCCCAAAAATGAATAAGGAGAGGACAAGTCAGCCCATCAGGAGGCTAAATGTTGAAAGTGTTGGCCTCAAACATGAAAATTTCTGATCTGCAATTAGAAGCTCTGTGGCAAAGCGTGTTCTTCCCATCCACAAATGTTTGATTCCTATTTCAGTTTTCAAATATTTGTAAACATAAAAAAAACCCGACACTTAAAAAAATTACACATGCATCAAAACGTGCACTATACCAAATTTAACACATTAGAGAGCGTCAACACAATATGTACTGTAGGTTAGTTCCATTTGTATAGACCTCAGAATGCAGTATCTGTCAGCCAGGCATGGTAGCTTAGGCCTGTAATCCCAGCACTTTGGGAGGCCACGGCAGGCAGATCACCTGAGGTCAGGAGCTTGAGACCAGTCTGGCCAACATGGTGAAACTCTTTCTCTACTAAAAATACAAACATTAGCCGGGCGTGGTGGTGCTTGCCTGTAATCCCAGCTACTCAGGAGGCAGAGGAAGGAGAATTGCTTGAACCTGGGAGGCAGAGGTTGCAGTGAGCCGAGATGGCACCACTGCACTCCAGCTTGGGCGACAGAGCAAAACTCCATCTCAAAAAAAAAAAAAGAAAAGAAACATCTGTCATCTCCGTGAATGTATTTGCATTTAATAGAAATGTGTCATTGACTAAAAAGGTCTGAACGGGCCTTTATAAAATTCAGTCTCACCCACATTCACCCAAATTTTAAAGGGAAGCATTTGACGTCAGCTAAACATGTGTAGTGTTCATTTAAGTGTCCGACACGATTCAGCTGCTGGTTACAGTTTGTTATCATGACACAATCTTCAGATCTGCAAAATAAGAATAGTTACCATTTATTGCATGTTTATCATGTACTGGGAAGAATCCTAACTAAATATTGACTATTTGCTTATTTACTCATAATTCATTTAATATCGTCTCCCTCATGGTGTTTTTATAATTATTACATCAGAATATGCACATAATCACCTGAGTATAGTATTTGGCACTAGGAAGCACTGAAAAATTAGCTATTATTAACTCTCACAGCATTCTTGTGGGGGGAGAGTTTTTCCCCTGTTATATTACTTGTAATTCACTTTAAAACACTGTGGCGTAGTATGTGCTAACATTTATCTTTCTGTCCTAAGGGCTGGTAGTTAACACTTGCAGTTTCTTAAATAAAAATATACAATCTATGGAGTTCGTTCACATTTTAAAGACTCTAATCCATAACTCATATCCATAATTCAAATCCATAACTATTTTTATTTCTGATCAATACCAGAAGTTTTTCTAATTAGCATTATGGATGTAGAAATGACACTTCATTGAAGAAATGAATAGTGTTCAGGGAGTGAATTGACTGGAAATATTAAATAGGCACCCCTGACCTAGAAGATATAGGAAATAAGAACCTGCCTAGCCCAGTAGCCTGCACCCTTCAATAGTAATCTATGCTTAGGCTTCCAATTACTTCTGGGTGTAAGACATTTAATGGAGGATTATGTTACCTGACCAACTAGAAGGTTAGCTGAATCTGCTGCCAGACTATTGCTGTACCAACCTGAAGGAAAACTTTCATGCAAGGTACTGTCAAGGTGCCTAAAAGGGCAGAGAGTTGGCAATTCACTGAGCTCACATAAAATAAGATGGAATGAGTATTTGGTGAGTGCTTGTGTATATGGCAGAACCTGGTCATTTTAACATACTTCCTATGTCCAGGATGCCGTGGGAGAGACCCTTATCTACCCAAAAGAACTTAGTAATTGTTCATGACAATTTCTACTTTACCAGTAAAAACACTGAGTCTGGAAGAGGTTCCTGCCCAGGGTCAACCTACTGGTTAACTAGCTGAGTGGCTTCATGTCAAAGCTTGTGCTTGTAACTAATGTTTTCCACTGCCTCTCAGAAAGAATATTTGTTGGGTAACTGCCATGTGATGATAAAATTATATCATAGATTGTTCTGGCAGTTTCTATAAGCTTTGGGTACTTCTAGTCTGGCTTCTGGATTATGATAAGCCAAGCATGCGGTTGTTAGATATTGTTAATGATTCAGACTTCAAACAAAGCGTCCTGCGGATCCTCTCTCCAGCTTCTGAACCAGTTCAACTGAAGAGAGTCCAGAGATATCGATGAGGACAGGAAAAACACTGCAGCATTTGCAGTACTCTGGGACAAAACAAAAAAATATATCACTTGAATATTAAGGTTGATATTAAATATCTGTCATTCATAATTTCAGGTATCATTTATCTTCAATATTATTCTCATGGATGACCTTGTAACAAGTACATATTATACATTTAAAATT
Source organism: Aotus nancymaae (assembly GCF_030222135.1). Taxonomy (NCBI): domain Eukaryota; kingdom Metazoa; phylum Chordata; class Mammalia; order Primates; family Aotidae; genus Aotus; species Aotus nancymaae. The sequence continues at coordinate 50,084,632 of NW_026988417.1, read as the reverse complement.
GTAAAATAAATATATATTAATACAATGTAACTCTAATAGTTTATAAACTGGTGTGTAGTATAAGAGATCTGTTTCCAAAAAAGTTCAAAATCGTTTTGGTAGGTGGTATAATAGCATAGGCTCTGGATCAAAACTTCAACGTCGATCATTCCAGTTGTGTGAGATTTGGAAACTTACTTAACCTCTCTGAGCTTCTGTTTAGTGATGTGTGAAAAAAATAATACTATAAAATTGGGGAGATTCCTGTGAGGATTAAAGGAACTAAAATACGTGAAGCATCTAGCGTAATGCTGACACATGGCTTCAATAAATAGAAACCATGGTATGGTTTATTAACATTCCCATTATTATTAACTCCATGTTCCCCCTAAGGCAAGAATGTCCTCTCCACCCATGTTGGCCTGTAATCACTGGTTTCCTCAACGCTTCCAGTAACAGAGAAGTCACTATTTCCTATTCCATTGAGTCCATATCCACCCCAGGGAAAATCCTTACCAGCTAGTTCTGGTTCTGCCTCCTGAACTGGAAGTCTACCTCTTACATCCATAGAGCAGCCCTTCAGCTATTTAAAGTGACATCTTCACATGAGATGGAAGCGCCAGCCAAAGAGAACAACTTGACTCTGGCTTCCACTGTCTGATTACATAAAGCAAGTTACATAGAACTTGCCTAGGGCATAAACCAGCTTCCTACCTAGCTACACTGAGTGATTATACATCAATAAGCTGGGCTCTTAACATATGTATAATAAAGTCAGGCTGGGAGTGGCTTTGTGCAATTTGCAAAGTCAGGGGAATCTTTGCTTGGGAGTGGCTTTGTGCAATTTGCAAAGTCAGGGGAATCTTTGCTTTTGTTACTCTTCTGGCTGTTTGTACTCAGGAGGCTTGAATAAATACAAAGTGCCCTGGAATAATAAACATCCTAATAATTACTGTAAGTATATTATGATCTTGTTATAGGAGGTAGTAGGACAAACATTCACAGGGTAGGAGAGGCACCCCTGACCCCAGGAATGTCAGATAACCATCACATGATGGTCAGGTGGCTGTCAAAACTGTCTCTCTAAAATAACAATTGGTTGCAGCCAGTGCCAGGGAAAGGCAATCTCCCAGTAGATAGAAAACACCTAAAGTTAGTGATCAGAAGCTTTCTGATAGGATCTCAGGAGTTGGGCAAGTGGGCTTGAGCATGTGCAGTAAGAGGCAAAAGAGTGGAGTTTAACTGGTGTATGACCTTCCTCTAGAAATACTTGACTGATAAGTGAAGAATGCCTCAGGTGAGCATGTGCACAATTTCAGTGAACACACTGCATAAGTGGCCCCTCCCAAGTACTGGCAGGCCGCTGCACATGCAGACAGCCCGCCCCAAGGGAAGACCCAAGGGAGAACAGATGCAACACCCCAGAAGCATGCCAATGTATGAAACTCCAAGTCAAAGATCAAACAGGACACTTTGATTTCTTAAGTCTCCTGCTTGGCCCTCTTCCAAGCATACTTCACTTCCTTTCATTCCTGCTCTAATACTTTTTAATAAACTTTCACTCCTGCTCTAAGACTTGCCTTTGGCTATGCTTTAGCTAGTCTACATTTTATATACCTGGACTACGTGAGCTTTCTGTAGCTCACGTGGTCCTAGTGACTCATGGTTTTATAGACTCAATTACATTGCAAAGAGCTGGAGGTCACAGCACTAGCTCCCACTGCTTCTCAAGTGACAAGCAAACAGCAAGGCAGACAGCAGAAGTAAGAAAGGACAGCATTCAGACCCTTCTCAATAGGAACTGGAACTGCAATGTGACCAAGGAAAGGCAAACGTCACAGACCACCTTGTTGAATCTGTGAAGCCCACGCTGTTGTCTCCAGCACTGGAACCAATGGCAACCAAGGATCAGGATTGTTAGGTTTCTGATGAATAGCCTTTTGCAGTGCTATCATCGAGCCTAAATGAAAACTCTGTCAGGGTTATTTGCTGGGTCAATGGAGGCTAATTAATGAGCTCCTGGGTTTTGGCTATGCTGTAGCTAGCCTACATTTTATATGCCTGTATTACTACTTATAATTTAAGAAGGTCAGAAACCAACCATACAACCTCTCAACAAAACTTGAGGCAAGAATTGAGGTTGTTGCAGACCCGTAAGAATCCGCCACTGCTAACAGTCTGTTCTGAAGTGCACACACATCATTCCCATTTTGTGAATGAAGAACTGAGGCTTAGAGAGGTGCAGTAGCTTGCATGAAGAGGCGCATTTAGTGGTGGATCTGAATTTCCAACTCTGTCTTGATGACTCCAAAACCCACATTCTTATCTCCTCGACAGTGATGAGTCACTGGGGTCCTAGTGATGTTTCTTGGTAGCTAATTTCAGCATGAGAGAGTAGAAAGCTGTCTCTGAGCTGGTTGTTACTTTCCAAATATACCAAATATTCCCATCTTAGTCACTACCTTTAGCCAACCTCAAGTTTTGATGTTTTTCTATTTTGAAAGGTGGTAAAGGAATTCTAAGAATATTATTTCTTCCCCTGAGGCTCAAAAATCAAGTTCTATTTGGAGTGAAAAAGATAATGTGACCTTTAGAAATTTTGATTGTTCCCGAATGGCACCCACACATAAATTTGCCTGAACTGTCGCTGAGCGCCTTAAACATCTATGGGGATTATCAATGAACACGTTTGACTCCACAAACATTAGATCCTTGCTTTCAAAGAATAAAAGAGATAAAGAAGTGTTGGGGACATAGAATACCTAATATTCGAATAATTCTTATTTTCAGAAGGAAACATAGCAGAATAGAGTGGTTTAGAGTGTTGGCTCCAAAATTAACAGGCTACAGTCTTGGTCCTGACCATTTATCAGCCATGTGACCTTGGATGTGTTATTTCACTTCTCTGGGCTTTCCCTTCCTTGCCTGTAAAATCAGGGTAATAATGGTGTGGAGTTGATGCAAAGTTTAAATGAGTATACAACTCCTTAAACAAGGCTGAGCATATCATAAATGCTTTCTAGGCATGTTCTCTTCTTATTTTTACCCCAAAAAGGTTGTGAGAATTGAATGGGTCTAAGTGGTCATCTATAGTACCTTAGAATGAGCCTATGTGTATGTGTAAGTTAACTTTTCCTGTAGTGAGCCGAGGGAGTGAGGGGAGGGAGTGAGAGAAAGGAGGTGGCTGTTGGTTATTTGGTATTTATAAACCTAATCAGGAATCTACCTCCCCCAACAGGTGGCTGTTTAAGCATTTCAAATATCCATTAACAGAATAAACACCAGAAGGTTTGTAAGCTGGCGTAGGGGATAGAATGCATTTTTTTTTCCATTGGCGACATTAGTGTTACTCAAGATATGTCATTGACTACAAAGTTTCAGTGGGCCCTGCTGCCCTCGCTGGAAGGGGTGAGAATCTGGTACCTTCAGAGCTGCATCTCCATCCTGAACTGTTTGGTCTTGTGTTCACCTCTTAGTTCAGAGAGGGCTCTGTTTCTCTGACATATTGGGAGCACTGGCTGATCCACCATTCAGAATGTCAGCGAAAGACTCCCAGTGACCTTCTCATGAAAGGTGTGGTCAGAAGTCCCGAGACAAGCAGTGAGCTTTTCCAAGCTTACAAGAACAGCCTCTATGACTGTTTTTGTGCCTGTCTGCTAATAAATATTTGTACTTTAAAAATAACTTGGCCAGGTGTGGGGTCACATGCCTGTAATCCCAGCTACTCAGGAGGCTGAGGCAGGAGAATTGCTTGAATCTGGGAGGCAGAGGTTGCAGTGAGCAGATCACGCCATTGCACTCTCCAGTCTGGGCGACAAGAAAGAAACTCCATCTCAAAAAAGAAAAAAACTTGGTCGAGGATATGCTTTCATTGTAACATATCACCTTACTAGATGGTAGATGGTATGTTATGGAGAGGATAGAGGAGAGGGAATTTATGGCTTTTTATCCATCTTAATGGTCAGAGGCAACTAACACCAGAATAACTAGTAACTGTCAAATGACCATACTAGCTGAAGTGAATTCTCAACAATGGATATCTCATGTAGGGAGCCTAGTACAGTGCACTCTCCACCTCCATCTCCCTGAAATCCTGCCATTTCTACCAGAGAGCAAGCTGTCAGGCTTGCAACCAATTTATTCATTTGTTCATAATTCAAATATTTATCAAGTACCCACTATGTGCCGAGCACTGTGCCAGGAGCTAGGAATATATGCACTAGTGCAAAACAGGCAGCAATCCCTGCCCACACGGAGCTCACATCCCAGCAGGAGAGAGAGGCAATAAACAAGGAAAACAGCCAGTGGCTCCTCTCCCTCTTCCCCTCCCCTGAATCCTGCATCAGTACTAGAGAGGGAAATGGAGGTGAGGCCAGCTTTGCCAGTGGACACAGGAACCATTTGGAGGAAGCTGTTTCCTTATGAACAGATACAAGCAGGGGGCTAGGAAATGGTTTGTCCTCATACTTCAAATCAATTCTTCAATGCACACATGCAGCAAACAAGAAAGCAAGAAACAAGCAAAAAGTCTCCCTGCTTTTTTAAAACAACAACAACAACAAAAATAAAAGCCAACAACGTCATTAAAGAACCCACTTGGATGGACATCAGGACGTTGTATTTGTTCTGGGTGCAGACAACTGCAGATCCAGCTCTCTCTGCCTCTAGGGGACCACTGTCCCCTACAACTAGTTTTCTAGGAAATGATGTGTCCTATTTGAGAAAAAACAACCCTCGAATTCAAGATTCTCCTTCAATATTCAGAAATGGACAATCAGCCCTCACGTAGCCTGATTCTCAAACAGCTCCTCACTACTTTCTCCTTATTTCAATGTTGATGGAAGAGCTAGTTCAGTTTCTGTTCTCTCCTTGAGTCCGCTCTCCAGCCCACTTGCCTTCCTGTGCTTCCTGTGTAAGTGGCCTCTTTTCTCCCAGGGACAGGCTTCTTTTCCCCTCATTGTTATATAAAGCTCCTGGGCCTCTACTTTTTTAATATTCTAAGATTATGCCTTTGTCTTTTATAATCCTGTCTCCTGTCCCCTCTAATAATTGCATTCACTTACATCCAATAATAAAAATAAAAAGGGAGACTAAGTTAGGATTTGAGTGTGTGACCCAGAAAAAAAGTCATTTTGGTGTTAATCCAGGCACAGTTGAGGCTTGCTTTAGGAAATGTATGACCTAGACTTTGGAATTTAGAAAATAGATTAATTATACTATGGTTATTCATATCAAAAAAATATTATACTGTTACTGATGGGAATGTAATATCAATTTTTAAGAAAAAAACAGTGAGATACACTGTTTTAAATAATGAACCCCTGGAGCACTGAAAACAGGATTTGATTTGTGCATATTATACTTACAAATTTTGAGGACAATGTATTTTTTAAGCAAGTCACATTAATATAATATTGACATAGAAAAGCAAAAATTTTAAAAAATCTGGATTGTCTGGAACTTGTTTGGAGTCCCCATTGTCTCACATGATCACTAGCAATTATTTTACATATTGAGAGAAACAGAACCTTCACATTTATTAGTTACTTACTAACATGATCAAATATTTATTCAGCAGCCAGTTATTTGTGGGGGATGGGTTCCAAAACAAAGTGTAAGACCAGGTGCCTCTTCTCAAGCTCACTTAACAGTGTAGACGTGAAGTTAAACCATATGCACGGGGAAAGTGAATCAAGATCTCAAGGAGGGCTGGAGAGGGGCGCCTGATGTGAGAGAATCTTCTGAGTCTGAAAAAACAACAAAGAGGCTATGGTAAGTGCTAACTGACAAGTGTGGATGAACAGGTGGTGCATGTGTCCTAAAGAAGGCTGATTGGCAGGCCAGGTGGACAACGCTCACTCCACGTTAATGTCGAGACCACCTTAATTACTGCAAATAGCTTTTGCTTCTTCTCAACCTCCTGTTTGTTCTGTATCTTTACTCTTTTTAATTTAATGAATTGATTTAAATAGGTAGCATATATGCACATGGGAACATATTTTAATAGTTCTAAAATATACAATGAAATGAGTCCTTGTCAAACATATCCTGACCCAGCAGCAGCAATAAAGTTCAGTTGTGCACCACAGAAAATGACTAATCACCTGATACTTCCTAAGTAGGGGTGGCACTTTCTATTGGTTGCTTTCATTCGTCGCCAAGGGTTGGTTCTGAGATGAAAGATATCTTTTTCTCCAAAGTGAAGAGGATTTGCTACCCCAGAACAAGAAAGGCTCACTTCTTTTTTTTTTTTGAGATGGAGTCTCATTCTGTCGCCCAGGCTGGAGTGCAGTGACACGATCTCGGCTTACTGCAACCTCCACCTCCCTGGTTCAGGCGATTCTCCTGCCTCAGCCTCCCAAGTAGCTGGGATTACAGGCACCCACCATGCCTGGCTAATTTCTGTATTTTTAGTAGAGTCAGGGTTTCACCATGTTGGCCAGGCTGGTCTCGAACTTCTGACCTCAGATGATCCACCCTCCTTGGCCTCCCAAAGTGCTAGAATTACAGGTGTGAGCCACTGCACCCAGCACATTTTTCTTTTAAAACATTCCGTGAAAACCTTCAGTCTTTCTCCACGCTTTCACTCCATATACCCTACTTCCACCCTACCAATTCTGTCCCAAGAGATAACCACTGATACCAGTGCCTGTGTATCATCCAGACTATTTCTGTAGGTGTACAAACATCCATGTCTTAGTGATTCTTCTCCTTTTTCAAAAAAACACAAATGACAGCAGATCTACATACTATTTCATATATTACATTTTAAACTTAAAGGCTTGTGTTGGAGATTATCCTATTTCAGTACAGAGAGATTTGCCTCATCCTTTTTTCAAAGCTGCACCGTATTTCAGCGATGGATGTGCCACAATTCGTGTCATCTCTTGATAAGTGTGCAAATATATTCTTTATTTTTTAATGTTCTTATTGAAGAATAATTAACATAAGTTAAAATGCAGAGATGTGGGCCGGGCGCGGTGGCTCACGCCTATAATCCCAGCACTTTGGGAGGCCGAGGCGGGTGGATCATGAGGTCAAGAGATCGAGACCATCCTGGCCGACATAGTGAAACCCCGTCTCTACTAAAAATACAAAAAAAATTAGCTGGGTGTGGTGGCATGCGCCTGTAGTCCCAACTACTAGGGAGGCTGAGGCAGGAGAATTGCTTGAACCCGGGAGGCGGAGGTTGCAGTGAGCTGAGGTCATGCCACTGCACTCCAGCCTGGCGCCTGATGACGGAGTGAGACTCTGTCTCAAATAAAAAAAAAGAACAAACAAACAACAACAAAAAAAATGCAGAGATCTTAAGTGTTCAGTTTGATGGCTTCTGATGATTGCATATACCCATGTAACAAGACACCCAGAATAAAGCACAGAATATTCCCATCTCGACAGAAGTTCCTTTGTCCTTTCACAGTTAGTCCCATTCACCACAAACTCTTCTGATTACTATCATCATACATTAATTTTGTCTGCTCTTGGAGTTAAGATTGGATCCATACAGCATGGACTCTCTTGTGTTGGGTTTCTTTCACTCAGCATATATTTGAGATTTGTTCATATTGTGACTTTAGTTTATATAAGTAAACTAAAACATAAGATTTCATCTGTGCTGTGGGTATTTCAGAGAGTTACACATGCTTATAAGAGGTAAATAATCTTATCAAGAGAAGGTTGGACCTTCAAAATGATGAAACAAAGATTTGAGAGGAGTTTTGAATTCATCACAACTTTTATTTAAAAAGACCAGGATTTTAGGTGACTCTAAGCTTGGTATGTGTCAACTCTTCAAGATATAACAACAAAAAAAACTGATGCAATTTCCCAGGATTCCATGATTTTTAACACATTTCTCTTTTAAGTGTATTATTTCCCTAATTTTTAAATATGTGATTTGGGATATTTGCATGATGGCAATCATGGTCATAATATAATTAGATTTTGTGTTACTGGAGATGTATGCACAGAGATTTAGAAAACTGGAGTGAAGCTGGAGTCAACTCAAGACTGACTATGGTAAACGCCATCTTTCTTGCCTACGTAAAAGTCCTCTCTGCCCTTGCTCTTCATCTTAGCTAGCAGAGCCTTCATTTGTTCAATTTTCCTTGTTCTTCGGAGTTCTCTTAATTTGGCCCCAGAGCTGAATCAAGCATACTAAGGATGGCAGAACTGAAAGAGAAAAAGCCTGAGTGTTTGATGCCATTATAGAGCAAGTTAAACACAATCCTAACTGATGCACAGACAATGTTATTGGTAGTGATATTTTAAAACAGATCTTTTAAGTCAGATTTATTAATTTAGAACTTACCTATAGTAAAATTCACCCTGTTGGTGGTGAATTTCTTAAAACTAAATTGTGTAAAACTAGTATACTCTTGTTTATCATGATTTACCATAGCAAAAATATAGAACGGTTTCTGTCAGTTTAACTTCTGAATAATACGAAACTGGTTATAACATCCAGAAGCTTAAAAAGAAATTGTGCCTTGTAGAGCTTATACCAGTTAGGATGCTTTATGCTGTGAGTAACTGGCAGTACTGATGCAGAGTAAACAATAAAGAAAAGTAGTATCCTGCCTATCTGGGAGACCGTAGTTGGATAGATCTGGATGCCGTATGTTCTGAGGCCCCATGGTAACGCACAGACCCAGGCTCTGAGCATGTTTGAACTCTGCTGTCTTCTGCTTAGCTTTAGCCTATGACAGGTTCGGTCTTGGTTGCAGTTTGGTCGCTAATGGCAGGTCTGGGTTACTTGTTCCCTTGTTTGAGTAAACTGGAATAAGATAAACTTCTCCCCAGCCATGAAATAAAATCCTCCCATCTGTCAGATTGTGCCGTCATAGGTTTCACCTACCCTGGACCAATAACCACAGTCAACATGAGACTGGCTTAGAGTAAGTAGGACTAGGTATATGTCTGATCAAAAATTACGGTCCTTTTAGGAAGGAGAAAGAGGGGACTGGATTAGGGTAACAAAAAACCCCAGAATTACTGCAGGACTGTTCAGAATCTCAGGCTGCTAAGGTCTTATTTAGTAGGTTAGTTTCTGCTTCATCAATATTTGCAACATTCAGCCGGGCATGGTGGCTCATGCCTGTAATCCCAGCGCTTTGGGAGGCCAAGGCAGGTGGATCACCTGAGGTCAGGAATTCAAGACCAGACTGGCCAACATGGCAAAAACCCATCTATACTAAAAATACAAAAAAATTAGCGAGGCATGGTGGTAGGCACCTGTAATCCCAGCTACTTGGAAGGCTGAGGCAGGAGAATTGCTTGGTTGCGGTGAGCTGAGGCTGCACCATTGCACTCCAGCCTGGGCAACAGAATAAGACTCTGTCTCAAAAACAAAACAAAACAAAACAAACAAAACCCCAAAAAATCAGCAACAACAATTCTTGCAATATTCAAGTGGCCTGACAGGACAAACACAGCTCCACAAAATCCCTTACTCCCTGGAGAGTTAACTTATACACTGGAAAAAATCTTCCCTCAAACTTTTTATTATCTCCCGTGAGAAAGGTTCCCTTTCCAGGACACTTTCTGAATTACTTTTGATTTACAGAAACATAAATGGTTTGAGTCTCAAAAGAATTTTAAAAAATTTAATTTAAAAATGTATATGAAAAATTAAGTTTAATGCTAAAAAGCAATGTTAGAAAACTGGAAGCAAGGAAAAAGGGAAAAAAATGCCATTTCAAGCAATTTAAAAATGCTTATACTATACTAATCTGAAAACATGAACACCACTTTAAATGGCTTTGAACCGACAGAATTGAACTTCTTCAATTTGAGTCTATATTCATACTATAATCAAATTCTTTAAAAACCTTACGTTACTTCAAGATGAGACCTATCTGTAAAAAATTATTCTATGTCTAAAAAAAAAGGCTAAAAGGAACCATACTCAAATGTTATTATCTCTGAGCAGGAGGGTTAAGGATGATTATTACATTTTTCACTTTTTCTGTATTTTTCACATTTTCTAAAGTGAACATTATAAGTTACTTTTTTTCAATCAGAATGGAATGGAATGTGATATTCTCAAATACGCAATATATTGTCCAGCTACACAATGTAAAGACTAGATTTGTAACAGTGTAGAACACTTCATCTTTATTCCATTACTAAGAACTTATGGGTTTATGAGCCAGCATCAATCTCCATGACCCAATATTCCATCAAAATCCAATATCCAATTGGCTGGTTATTTTAGAAACAATTGTTCCAGGTGGTTTATGACAATTAAAGCAATCCCATTATATCACTCTTCCTGATGAATCTTATCTTTCTCTCAAGTTATAGACTATGATGGGAGTCCTTCGTGACAATAATAACTATACTTTGTGAAAAGATGGAACTTACCAAATAGCTAAATCGACTTTGCAAACTATTATGCAGAGGGCTAAAATTTGATGAATAGACCTATATTGTTTGGTTTGCAGAGAGTAATTTAAATATGAATTAGCCAACAGTCTTAAACAAATTAGAAGACTTTATATAAACTCTGGATATTTGGATTCTCTGAAATATCAGAAGACTGAAATTGCTTTTAGGCAACCTAAGTTGCAGCTAAGGCGTTTATTGCTGCCTCATCCCCACCCCACTCTTAGTAGCTTGTGCTCCTCAATTTGCCACAATACCTGCCCTTGCCTATTGAGCCTTGTCAGCCAGCTTTACTCATCTGCATTCTCCTGGAAGCAATAAATAGCTTAAGAGCATTGGCTCAGAAGTCACACTGCCTGGCTTAGAAGAATGACTCCACTTCCTCAGAGTGTGTGTCTTTGACTATTACTCAACTTCCTTATGCCTCAGTTCCCTCCCCGGTAAGGTGGGATAACAGCGGTGGCTACCTCATAGAGTTGTAGTGAGAATTAAGTGAGCTGATACATGTAAAAGATTTAGGACAGGGCTTTGCACTTAAAAAGAGCTTAATAAATGTTAGCCATTATAAATATTACCAGGCAGTCAGATGCAAGAGGCATTTGAGTTTGGTCCTCTGGTAGTTGGGAATTACATCTTGTAAAAGGTAGATGAGGCTGGGGAGCTGGGCACAATGAGAAGGCTTTCAGAGGAATTTGCAGAGACTTGGGTCCTCCTGGGATAGTCAAAGGGAGGGACATGAATAAAAAGGTGATGTAGAGTATGACGTGAATCACTTGGGTTCTGAAATCCAATGGGCATGATTCTTTGCTTGGTCATTTGCCATCTCTGTGCCCAAGAGAAATTTCCTAGTCTCTGGATCTCTGTTTCCTCATCTGGGAAATGGGGATAATAGCAGTGACCAGGCTGAGGCATGTCTTAGCCTGGATTTTCACCAGAACATAAAACCTGAGATATGGGCTTTCATTCAGAGAGTTTATTTTGAAAAATGACCCCAGGAAACAAGAGTAGAGACTGGAAATAGTGTCACAGTGAAAGAGGAGAGGCAACACAAAGATTAGTGTTCTGTGTCAGTGAGCTGAACGCTGCCGTGGGCAGCTGGACCTGAGTTCCACTGAGACCCTCTGAAGAGCCATAAAGAAGAGACCTCAGGTCTGTTCACTCAAGGGGTAGAAAGGGAAGCCTTGATCCATCAGTTCTGCTTCCTGGCCTTTGGTCAATTATTGCCCTTTGGGGTATTAATTCTCTTGTACTTCCAGGCTTGTGCATCTACACTACCAAGTGGATACCTATAGGTCTTCTTTACACTGGATGTCCCAGGGCAGAAAACAAGTGTACCCAGGACAGACAAGGCAAAGTGCTGTCAGGTTACCCCTGTGGGCGGGAGGTTGCTACAATGGCTGGAATGCACCAAAAGGATGTGATTGGGGCCCAAGAAGTGTCCACTCTAAAGGTTCTAGATCTCATGCATTTCCCCATGTCAAGGGACTCTGCATTTGCTCCAGTATCTTTTATTTAGTTTCATGTATTCTAGATATGAGAATGTTCCTGAGGACAACTTAACTTGCATTTGCTTAAGATTCATTACAGAAAATATAAGCACTTATGACATCTACAAAGAATAATGTTTGACTTAGATACCAGCATTGATACACTACACGGCTGCAGCAGGAGGAAGAGAGAGCGAAGGGGGAAGTGTTACACACTTTTAAACAACCAGATCCCATGAGGACTCATTCACGAGACCACACTAGGGGGATGGTGCTAAACCATTAGAACCCACCCCCGTGATCAAATCACCTCCCACCGGGCCCCACCTCTAACATCTCTAACATTGGGAATTACAATTCAACATGAGCTTTGGGTGGGGACACAGCCAAACCGTATCAGATGGCGACTGCACAACAATGTGAATGTATTAAATGTTACTGAAGTGTACACTTTAAGATGGTATATCTTATGTTATGTAAATTTTACCTCCATTTTTTAGAAAAAGGTCCTTGATAGCTCTGAAATTCTATGAATATGACCAATAAAGCCACAAACAGGTTGTGAGTTGAAGATGGGAAATGCACAGAATGGGGATTATTATGTAGAATGAACAATAGCATAACTCCAAAAAGCCAGGAACTCCTGGACCAGATCATGAACTTTCACCAGTGGGAAGCTCTGTTTGAGTTGAGGTCCTCACATGTAGGTTCACATCAGAATGGTTTGGCTGATGTCATCAGACAATGAGTGAAGGCAAAAAGTAGAGCCTTTATATCTGTAATAGTCTATCAGCAGTCTGTAAATCATGTGCATCAGATAAACTTAAAAATAACCCACCATCTTTTATGGCTGCCTATCCAGATAGGCATGGAAAACACTATGCTGTGTTCAAGACATCAAAGAAATATCATCAAAAGTGTGTTTAGATCTTAGGTGTATTAATTTTTTAAGGCTATCGTAGTGTCAGTAGTGTAAGCATTTATTGTTTATTACAACCCCTCAGGGCAAGATGTTATGGTGCTGGCACTTTGGCATGCTTACTGCTTTCTTGTGTTCTAAATGTCAAGGCAACAGGAATGGAGCTTTGGAAGTTAATAATAGTGTCATCTTGTTGGCAGGAGCCAGAAGGAAGCATGCACAGGGAAAAACCCATAACATTGGGGGTCTTAAGGCTTCCTCAAGGGAAGTAGAGAGGGAAACGGGACAGGAGGGACCACAGCGATCAATACCAGAAGGCAGGGACAATGAAAGCACACGAGCCTGAATCCAGCCAGAAGAAGAAAAAAAAAGAGAAAAATATACAAGAGCTATAGAAAGGGTATTAAAACCAGAGCGTGTTTGTCATCAGAGAGAACAAGCTGTCAGCAATTTGCAGGGAGGTTTAGCAACATTCATGTCATTTAACTTAATAGCTTCCCTTCTGAGAATCTATCTTAGATTCCTACTGAATTAGGTTGATCCTATTGAGAATATATCCTTTGATTTGAGACAGCCTAACTTCAACAATGTGGGAAGGAATAATTAAATGAAGTAGCAACCACATCCTCGACCAAATGGCCATTAGAAATAGTGTGGTCAGGGCTAGGCGCTGTGGCTCGCGACTATCATCCTCGCACTTCGGGAGGCTGAGTCAGGAGGATTGCTTGAGCCCAGGAGTTCAAGATTAGCCTGGGCAACATAGTGAGACCACATCTCTACAAAGGAAAAGAGAAAAATACTAGCTGGGCAAGGTGACACATGCCTGTAGTCCCAGCTGCTCGGGAGGCTGAGGCTGGAGTATGGCTTGAGCACAGGAGGTTGAGGCTGCAGTGAGCTGTGACTGAGTCACTACACTCCAGCCTGGGCAACAGAGTGAGATCCTGTCTCAAAACAAAACGAAAAAAATGGTGTGGTCAGAGTTCATAATAATATGAGGAACATTCTTTTTACAAAAGTAAGACATACTAATTGTGGAGAATACAAATAATAACAACATCACAAATAATATAATTTATAATCCCACATCTAGAGATAACCGCAGTTCTATTTTGGGTCCATTCCTCCCAGTCTTTTTAATGTTAAGTATGCCTATGTGTGCATATTCATAAAAGAAAAAGGGTTTCATACTACACATACCACTGTGATCAGTTTAACTTAACCAAAACAGGTGAAAAAAGTTGCAAAATCTTACATATGTCATCAGATTAAGTATGTAAAACAAAGTATAAATAGGGAAAACATATACTATAAGGAAATATACCAGTATGAATGCCTTTGAATGGTGGACAGAGGAAGGCTGGCTCCCTCAAGTAGTTTTGATGTTTGTCGGCTTCATTACTAGACTTGATTCCAGGTTCTCTAAGGATGGAAATGCTGGGAGTACTGGAAAAGAGATGTGGGAAGGGGTCCTCGGCTGACTCCCATCTTGAGCTTGTTCATTTCCTGCCCACCCAGCGGGACGAAGCCTTGACTCTGTTACAGGAGCTGGCAGGCTTTCCTCGTGCCACCGGATACAGTGGGATCCAGGCAGGAGGGCATCTCTGCAGGGGGCTCAGGCTGAAGATTAGGAAACTGTGCTGTGTAAACATGGATTGTGTTGTAAATTATGTTTTCAGATGATCCCCAAACTTTAGTAAAGTCTCATTATAATGTCTTAACCTCCCCTCACTCTCTTCCCTTCCCTCCTCCTCCCTAGTCCCCTATTACACCTATGTAGAATTCTCCCTTCCTTGGCAACTCTGGAAGATCTGGATTTGCTTTTATTTAGAAAAACTGGTTTCCTTATGGAGCACGCATGACTTTTACAATGGGAAACATAATAAACTTTTGTTTAATAGATAAATAAACCTGGTGGGGGATATTTCTTAGACTCATGCAAAGGCCTTCCCTAATCCCACTGAGAGTTTACACTGTCTAGAAAGAATTGTGTCTCCTCCCAGGCTTCCTGCTTACCCTGGGTCTCTATGGCTCCTCCAAAGGGGCCATGACCAAGATCCAGGCCAATCAGGCAGACTGTGACCGCCTAAGCTCTCAGCTCATTCGTTTTCCTGAATTCTGTCTCATTTGCTAACAAGTCCATACAGCAAGTGCATCCAGGCCCCAAATGACTATTTTATCAGGGCGGAATTAGCTGTATTCTCTGATGCTAGAATGAGTGTATTTGAAGATTATTGTTACTCTGCTCCTTGACCTCCTGTCCTTCAGTCTAAATAATCCCAGTCCTTTTAACCTTTTTTCCCCCACAAGCTTTATTGTTTCCAACCTTTTAATATCCTCACAATTCTTCTCGGAACCTCTTCCAGGCCTCCTCTTTCCTCTTTAATTACAGGGCTCAAACACAATATTCTAGGAAGCGCTTGAGCAGAGCTCAGTAAAATGGAAAGCTTATCTCAAGAATCGTACAAGCTTGGATTTATGCAGCCGCCCCAGGGTCGTGGTCATGCAATGCTGTCTTTTTAAGCAACTGCTTAAAAATACCTCGTGACCAGTCTACTATCTGCTGGGAGCAGAGGCTTGTGGAAGTGAGCATGGTGCAGGGGCCGTTCAAGTGGCACCACACAGTTGTCCTGCCGGCAGCCAGCACCTGGGTGCACAGATGAGGGTGCACCTGCCACAGTGTGGCTCTGGGGACCTGGGTCTCCTTTTTGAGAAGTTTGCCTCTTCAGAAACATCCTCTTCCACCAAATAGTCTGTCTTACAACCTTCTACCTTGTTTCCTTTCCAAAATGGGAAAGAATCCACTATTATCATTTATACTTTGCCCCAAACTCTATCTTGTCAATGTGTGCTTCTTTCAGGAATTTGCATGTGAATCTCTTTTATTTCTAATGGCAAAATGAAAGGCTTTGCTCATTGTTCAAAGAATCTTAAATAATAGCAAGTAAATGGGCTATCACCTCTATCTATCTATCTATCTATCTATCTATCTATCTATCTATCTATCTATCTATCAATCATCCTTTCTTTTCTTCTCTGACTCTGAGCTCATTAGTCAAACTCTTTTTCTCAGAAGACCTGCAGGCCCTGAGGCAGAGGGTTACAGAGAATAAGCTTTGATCTGGCTTCCTTCCTCCCTCCCTGTTTTCCTTCCTTACTTCTCTCCAATTCAACAAAAATCTGTAGAGTGCATACCTCTTGTGCTTATTCCAGGTTCTCGACAAGATTTGGGGACAAAAATAATGAAAAAACAGAGCCTCTACCCCAAATGCCCCATAATTTGGTAAGAGGAGCCAGACACATGAAAAAGGAGTGTAACAATGTTTAGATATTGTTCTGAATATCTTGTGACAAAAGGAAAAGAATGAAGAGGAACCTGGAAAAGCTTCTTAGGGGAGTGGAATCCTCTTTTCTTCTGCTGTCAATCCACACTCCTCCCTTACCATCCTTCTGTCTCCCAAGATGCAAGGGAGCCAAACACTTTTCTTCTTTCTCTAGTCATCTTCTAGTGGTGTCTCTGCTTTTCTGTCCCCTGCAAGGGCAGCTAGGTCCCACTTTTGCAGTGCAAAGGTTTTTAACTTCTCCCGGAAAGACTGTGGAAACCTTGCAGTGTGTGGAAGATGTCTGAGGAGATGCACATGTGTGTGTTGCGTGGGTGTTGTGTATGTAATAAAGAACTAGAAATCCTGCACCTCGTGGCATGGTGGGAAAGTTGGGAATCCCAACCACTGAAAACTAGGATCTTCATTGTTCTCCATGTAGTGCAATCACCAGCATAAATCAGACATTTTTTGTCTACTCATCTTATGCTTTTTTTTTTTTTGGAGACAGGATTTTGCTTTTGTTGCCCAGACTGGAGTGCAATGGTGTGATCTCGGCTCACTGCAAACTCCGCCTCCCCGGTTCAAGTGATTCTCCTGCCTCAGCCTCCCAAGTAGTTGGGATTACAGGCATGCACCAACATGTTTCGCTTATTTTTTGTATTTAGTAGAGCCGGGGTTTCACCATGTTAGTCAGGCTGGTCTTGAACTCCTGATCTCAGGTGATCTGCCTGCCTCGGCCTCCCAAAGTGCTGGGATTACAGGCATGAGCCACCGTGCCCAGCCCATCTTATGCTTTCTGTCACTTTTTATTTCTTATAGTAATTTATTATCTTAGTGTTATTTTTATATTTGGAACTTATCTTGAATATTGGACCATAAGGTCTTCGACAGGAAGGACCAAGGCTTATACCTCTTGACATAACTCCTAGCTCTTAGCATATACCCAAGAAATATTTGTTAAATAAACAAATAACTTCCTTGCTCAATATAAGTATTTTGTAAATGTTCATTGAGTGAATTACTGGATGTGTGCAGATAGAGCTCTTCTAAGTTGTATTTGGTAACAACAGTAAACCCTATACTATTGTTTCACTACAAGGATAATTCCAGCCTAGGAAACATTCAGATGTGGGTGTCTTTTGTATTTAATGATGGAGGAAGCACTGCTGTCGATGTGTAGATCATCACACAAATCACACTCAGACATGCAAAAGGTGAAAAATCTTTTTCTACTTATGAATCCAGAGAGTAACTGAGTAACTTGGTTGTACTTATAAACACAGAGCACTTTTTGCATCATTTTACTATATGTTAATTGATCTGAGGAGGTAACATCCACGGAAAGCAAGAGAAGATTGTGCTTTGATCATGCAGCAAACTTACTAAGAGTCATTCATTATTTTAAAACATTAGGTCAGTGATGGGCATGCTTCTCATGGTATTTGAGCTGCCAACGCAACTCAGCTGCGCCCGTCTGTGTTTGTGCATCTGTGTTCCTATGGATTCTGCATAAAGACTTAAGCATGTGGCTCTTTCATGGGGTCTCTGCGTGGTCATACCTAAGTGTCTGTGGACAGAAACACATATTACTTTATTATAAACTCCTTTCCTTTTATTTATTTCTATTATATTAGGTTGGTGTAAAAGTAATGGCAAGAACTGCAATCACTTTTGCACCAACCTAATATTACAGTTAGGCTATTATATTGATTTTCTGAAAATTATCTGTGAGGGTGGTTATATTAGCCATGTATTTCATTTCAAGACAGTAAAGGAGTTATGTAATCTTTGTATTAAAAACAAACTTTGGGCCTGAGAGGCTTGAGAATTGTTTTTACTATACTTTGTTGCTTTTACAATCTTTTTTTTTATTGGCACGGTGGCAGTCGGGGGTGCTTGGCTCACAACCACAAAGACTCTTAGAAAGATTTGATTGGCAGACCTTACAACCTCGTTCCTTTTTCATCTGCCAGGCAGTCCTTCCCACCTGATTTGGTGGCCTTTCTTTCTTCCTTCCCATGATTTCTGCTGCCTCAGGTGTCTGCCGAGGATCGCTCCTGATGAAATCTCGTTGTTCAGGGCTTAGCCATTCTTCTGTGTTTGGGACGTTGCTCTTCTGCCAGATGAATGATGAAACCCAAGCCTGGTAATGCAGCTGGGATTCACTGTCTTGGTGAAGGAGGTCAAACGAGGCCAGAGAAATTGTCAGGAAACATGATTTATTATCTCAACTCTCTAGAGCATCTTTAGGTCATATCCTCATCTTCCAGTCAAAGGTATGCCAGTGGCTGACACACACGAAGTGTTTGTGTAGAAAATGGTGCCCCTTCCAAGGCAGACAACTACAGAAAGGCTTCTCCTCCCTGAGATGCAGCTGCACGTTGGTCAGAGCCAGGAAGGCTCCACCCTGCAGCTCCACTCACCCCTGCAGCCAAGCC
Source organism: Aotus nancymaae (assembly GCF_030222135.1). Classification (NCBI taxonomy): domain Eukaryota; kingdom Metazoa; phylum Chordata; class Mammalia; order Primates; family Aotidae; genus Aotus; species Aotus nancymaae. The sequence goes on along the minus strand of NW_026988417.1, from coordinate 50,066,103 downwards.
AGCCCTGATTTGGGCCTTCAGTTTACTTTTGGTGAATGATGAGCATTGAGGTTGTGCTGAGGGACAGCGGTGGCTGCCTGAAGTCTGGACCCCACAGCATTCGTGGCCATGAACCTTTTCTAGTCAAGCTCCAGAAATCCTTGGAACCATGTGTACTTTCACTTCGGGGAATGAATTGGGGGGAGATCTGGAGCTTGAGTTCACTGAGTGGCAGGCCATCAGGAAAACAGAGACATACACTTCCTATCCTGTGACGTTGAAGGGGCACCAAGCAGCGTCTGCCTTCAAATGTGACTCACAAGCCTGCATGCCAGTGAAGACTTTCGGTCCTGGAGTCAGGTTGCCGATCTTTCAACTGGCAGCTCCATTACAAACCTCACTCTCCTGATCTGTAAAATTGGGTTGATCACAGTTGTTCCTCATGGAATTGTCATGAGAATGAAATGACATAACCTGTGTAAATTCCTTAGCACAAAACCTGGCATAGAGTAAATGCTCAGTAGATGATAGCTGCTATTCTTGCTATTGTTATCGTCAACTGGCGTGCCATTTCCACTTTTGAAATCCCCTTTCTGGGTCAAACAGCAAAGTATTCTCTGTGGCATAGAAGAGTGATCAAGATTACGGACTTGGGAGTGGAACTGTCAGCTTCAAATCCTGATTCCTTGATTTACTAGTTGAGTGAACTTGGGAGAGTTGTTATACTTCAGCTTTTAATACCTCTGTTTCCACATTTGTAAAATAGGGATATGGTAATACCTAGCTAAGGTTTTCATAAGGATTAAATGACTACATATTTGTTCAGGGTTTTGGACAGTATCTGGCACTCTTATAGTGCTATTTAATAAGCACTATATAAGTTGTTAACTCTATATATCAATTAGTATATAAATAAGCTGCAAATAAATGTCTTTCTTGGTATGCTTCCTACATTATATAAAACTCTGTATTATATATACATTATATAAAACTCTGTATTAAATATACATTATATAAAACTCTGTATTAAATATACATTATATAAAACTGTATTAAATATACATTATATAAAACTCTGTATTATATATACATTATATAAAACTCTGTATTATATATACATTATATAAAACTCTGTATTATATATACATTATATAAAACTCTGTAAGTATACCCTCTACTAGCCTGTAATCCCTGAAGAGTCAAGGGCCATTTCTCATCTACACTGTATCTTCCATGTAGTAGCTGCCTAGATGGCTTTTCCAGCCTCAAGGAATGGTGTTGACTGAATGAATGAATGGATGGATTCCCAGGGCAGAACAGTGCCCTCAGATGCTGCCTTCCCAGGAGGAGCTTGTCTCAATATGTCAAGCCTTGGAGTAGAGGAATTAGCAGGAGCAATGAGGCCCCCTGTTCTTCCTAGTCACACCTGAGGCTACCAGCAGGCAGAGAGACTGTCTGGCTAGAAACCGATGCTGTTAAATGAACAAAGAAGTCTGTGGTCTTTGGGGCTGCCGTCTGGCACCTTGCAGGAAAGTGAAACCAAGTGTGAAACACACCTGTCCTCTCTGGCCTTTTAACTGGCAGGGATTTAATTGCCCAGGGGTGAAAGAAGTAGGAGGCCCAGGCTTTGAGAAAGCCAGGGGATTAATTGTGTGTTAATGGATAGGCGTGCAGGGGTGAGAGGGGACAGTTGCTTATTCTGGCCTCTTGGCCTCTTGATTTCTCATACTGTATGCCTTGGAAGCCAGATGGCCCAGGCTGAAGTGAAAACAAATTCATCTGGGAAAGAGAAACCTTTGAGAATGTTTCTAGTGATAGGTGACCCAGGGAGGCATTTTCAGACTATGGAGCTGTTCTTTGTTTCTCATATTTCAGAAAGTAATATCCCAACCTTCAGCCAAGGCCGTCAAGGCCTTTCAGGGTTGGAGAGTTTCAGCTTCCATCCCCTCTTCCCAAGCAAATTTCTCTTCATCCTCTAAACCTCTGTGTGCATTTCAGCCTCTGTGCTGTTGCTCTTTGTGCAAAATGTCCTCTTCCTCTCCAACTGCTTTGGTCAAAAATTTACTCATTTCTTTAAGACCCAGCTCAAATGCCATCTCCTTCAAGATGTCCCTAAGATCCCTTTAACCTGGGACATTTTAGGATGCTCATAGTCCCACGTACTTTTCCACCTTACTTCACATCAAAGATGTTAAGATGCACAGGAAGTGTGACATTTCTGCTATAGAAATCTTAAATATAACTTTGATCATCAAATTATATATTATTAGCAAACTAAAATTTATTTAGTTTACAATTGGCCATAATTTTTGGCGAATTATTTTGTTTATCCTTGGGAATTTGGGTAAGATAAGAAAATCTATTCTGTGTGACACATTATTTTCAAATGTAGTAAAAGTTGATGAATATTAAATTTAGCTATTATTGAAGACAATACATTTTTGTTAATTTTGGTTTTATGTTTTTTCTTTACATATTGGGGAGCCAATCCTTTTCTTCTTTACAGGTTCCTCATTGCCCCGGGCCCTTGGAAAGCTGAGTGGCCCTGGGCTCTGGCCTATAGCATCTAAAGGGGACAGAGCCCTGCTACCAGCAGAAATGCTCTCTTTCTTCTCTTAACACAAGACCCCCTGAATTGCTTGTAAAGAGCTAACTCATAACAAATTCTGCCCTTGACTCCACATCTAGCTACCTGTTGGCTACAGAGATGCAGAGGACATGGTCACAACCAACCCAAAAGACACTACAACTGTGAACTTGTAGGCCCCAAACAATATATGTAGAAACACCAACATTAAAACAAGTCAAATTATAAGGAGAAATTTACAAATTCATAATAGTTGTAGATTTTTATGCACTAGTAGATTACACTCGTACACAAATTGGAAAAAATACAGAAGACTTGAACAACATAATTACAAGTGTGATGATATAAATATTTATAAAACCATGCAGTTGCCAAATGAGACTATACATTATTTATCAGCACACTCAGAGCAGAGTCCCCAGAAGAAGTCATCCTCCTGTGGGGATGTTCTCTGTGGGAGCAGCACAAGGTGCCTCAGGCCCATGGACCAGGGATCCACCCTGCTTGATGTGCTGAGAAAGACCAAGGGGGGCTGTTGCCACAGGACTGGAAAGGCTTTGCAGAGTGGACTTGCAGAAATGTATTTGTCAAGGAGGTGAGAAAAGAAAGAACATTCCAATTAGTGAAACCAGCTTATACAGAGACAAAAGCCCCGAAAGAGGAAGCGCAAGTATTCCTATGTGACTAGAGATAGGAAATGTTGAAGAAAGACACTAAAAACTTAAGCAGATGCTGCAGCAAAGAATGCCTCCTGGGACAAGACCAGGAGTATGTTTCACCCCATAGAGCTGCCGTTTTCAAACTGCAGATATTCAGACATTGCATTATTCATTTGACAACTGAATTTTTTAAACTTATGCTCTTATTTATGTCAACCAACTCTAAATCTCAAGTACATTTATTTAAAAAAAATTATATATTACCATTGTAAATGAGCAGCCAGTATCCTTTGTCATTAATAGATGCTAATTGTAAAAATAAATACAACGAAGCAAAATAAGGTTACTATATTCTAGTTATGTATTACGGACTATGATGAGCAGCTCCCCCAAATAAAACCATAGACTCTTAATATGCTACCACTCTTGAGTTATTATTCACATTTTAAAAGAAAGATTAATACAAAGAAATTAATCTCTAGTGGTAGAATTGCAGGTCTTTCAGAGTAGCTCATTTATTTAGATTATATATTATTACACTTACATATGTATATTTAGATTATATATTATAGGTAACCCATCTTTTTACCAAACGGTTCTGTGTGTGTTAGGCAAATTATTTCTCTTTCTCAGTCCACAGAATAAGTTAATAATAAATGTCCTCTTAATTGACAGAATTGTGATCAGGATTTAATGAGTCTGTATAGTGAGCGTTCTTTGTATCATAATCTGGTATTTATTGAGTGCTTATTATGGACAAGGCACTCTGCTAAATATTTTACATGCATTATTTTATTTAATCCTCTTAGCAGCCTTATGAGGTAAATACTATTATAGTGATCATTTTACAGATGGCCAAGCAAAGGCTCGGGGAGTTCAATAGTTTGCCCAAAACAGCCTGGCCAATAAGCCACAGCCGGAACCATAACTCAAACGTTCCTGGTTCTGAAGTTCTTAGTAGTTCTAATGACACCTGCCATTTGAATCTGCTTTTCCCCCTTTTCCCCACAGGCTTTCCCTTTTCCCCAGATTCCATTTAAACGTCAGGATTAGGGTTGGGTGCCGCTTTCGGAGGTAAGGCAGGAAGATCACTTGAGCCCAGGAGTTCGAGATCAGCCTGGGCAACATAATGAGACTGTATCTCTACAGAAAATAAAAATAAAAAATAAAAATTTAACCAGGTGTGATAGTGCACACCCATATTCCCAGCTGCTCTGGAGGCTGAGGCAGGAGGATCACTTGAGCCCAGGAATTCAAGGCTACAGTGGACTCTGATTGTTCCACTGCCCTCCAGCCTGGGCAATAGGGAGAGATTCTGTCTCAAATGAATGAATAAATAAATAAAATAAATAAATGGTTACAATATTACCATGGAGAAAGAAGAGGAAAAAAACACATACCCAAATCTGATGATCATTAGTTAGTTGGCTAGAAAATTATTTTTAGACATTACTAAGTTTACTAATTTGTTAAAGTCACCTCTGCGAAGTCAGGAACAAAGGACTTCCAATCAATTCAGGAAAAGTAGTCAAATTAAACAGCTGAACCTGTCTGCCTCCTTGCCTTGAGGCTTAGCTTGTATGAGGACTGACTGACAGTCTGTTTTTATCTAATGAACCTCAGGAAACATTTGGTTATCATGTTCTTTTCCTTGTGCTGGATGCTAGAAAGATCAAGATGAAATACGTGGCCTTCCATCTACAAATGTCTGCATACTGACCTTACTCCAATTTTTTTCTTAATTTCTCACAGTATTGATCCCTTGACCTGATGGCCTATTTATTTATTTGAGATTAATTTTTTCAAATGGAAAATTTAGGGTTAAGGTATTTGGGGGTATTTTTCTTTTCTTTTCCTTTCTTTCTTTCTTTTCTTTTTTTTTTTTTCACCAGAATATACTATTAAGACTTCAACAGAAATCTAGGAAGTCACGTGTACATATGTTCAAGTACTGGAAATCAGCTCTCCTTTCCATTTTAACCAGAGTTTCCTGATTCAGGTTCATAGTTCCACAGAGATGTTAGCAATTGTTGTTGGAGCTAAATGTCTTCCTCCATTGGAAACCCCCAAGTTTTCCTTTGTTCTTTATTTTCAGTAAATCTGAGGGTTCAGGTTGTTTGAAAAGCAAAGCAATCTGGTTGACTTCCTCAGTTTTAATTATTTCGTTGTGTATTTTTATAACCTAACAAACTCTTTTGAGAAGATGGAATGTAAATACAGCAAAGAATCACTTCACTAACAGAATTGACCTGCCCTCAATTCATTTCCCAGCTCCCTCCGATCATTTCCTGGATTGGCTAAGCCGTAAGCAAAGATGCACAATGCCTAAAAACACCTTCATTTTGTTTTTCTGGATCAATAAAGTGATTCATTTGTTAGCATTATGTGAAATGAAAAGCCCAGGTTCTCGATCCCTCTTACTTCTCTTGAAAGGTTTTCTGAGATCTCGATTCAACACTTGTTTTATTTCTCTAACAACAGAGGCTTACCTTGGAAGGGCCGGGGCAAGACCCACTGGCAAAGCACCAAAGAGGTTTGGGAGGCTGCAACCCACTAAGCTAGAAGCAGAGGCCCCTAGCTGGACTGGGATCACATCTCTGTGAGCAAAGGGCAGAGCCAGCTAGCCAGCACCAGACTTGGGCCTAGGAAATTCGCTGTGAGCTCAACCTGTCCCTGTAGCAGTAGGCACGTGGTTTCTGCATGACCCAAGAAGTCAATTTGCTGTACCTCTCCACAGGTGGGAGAGCTCCCATGCAAACAGGCAAGGCACACCACAGCTCTTCTTATTTCTTTAGGTCTGATTCCCAATGACAGCCAGTGCCATTAGGTTACTGGTCAGTTTTGTGGAGTCTGGAATTTGTCTCTCCCAGGGAACGCATGCCCTAGGGCCTGGAGGGGAGAGAGTCCTCCTCAGCTTCTCTGCTTAGCAGGGTATCTTTCCCCATGTATGAAAGGACATGGCCAAGCAGAAGAAGGTCATCAGGCAGGCCCCTGATGCAGCGTCATCTCTGACTCCACGGGAACTACCATAAGCCAGACTTTCCCCAAGACCATCTTCCGTGGTCTAATGCCCAATCTTTTACCTGCATGAAGGTGATGCAACCTGAACCTGTACCATGGCCTTGGATAGAAACCCTTTTCCCCATGGCTGCTGCTTCCCTTTTAAAGAATTTAGGTGTAGTCCATATTGTTTCTAACACTGGAAAAAAATGTTGTCATGGTTTTTAAACCCTGTAATGTAGCGGTTCTCAAACTTTGTGGTCTCAGGATCTTTCACATCCTGAAAAATAACGGGACACAAAACAGCATGTGTTGATATCTGTGTGTCTATGAACATTTGCTACTTTAGAAATTCAAACTGAAAAAACGTATTTATTATTTAGGAATAACAATAATAATCATAGTGTTTGTTTATATTAATACAAATTTCATTAAAATTGCTATTTTCAAAAACTAAAATAATGGAACTAGAAGAGTCACATTGCTTTACATTTTTTTTTTTTTTTTTTTTGCAAATCTCTTTACTGTCTGGCTTGATAGAAGCCAGTCCGGATTCTCATATTTGCTTTTTCATTCAGTCTATTGCAACATTATATGTCGTGCAGCCTTTGGAAAACTCCACTTTATGCTCATAAGAAAATGAGACTCAAAAAGGCAAAAACGGTACCTTAGGATTATCATATAAATAGCTCTGCCTCTGCAGATCCCCAGAAAATGTTTTGGTACCTCCTCCCTCCACTACCATCCAGGTCCCAGGGCCACACTTTGGGAACCACTGCTCTATGGTGTATCATCCTTTCTCTAACACACGTATGAGTTAACAGAAAAGAAGCCCTTTGGAAAATTTGATTTTATTGATCTACCCATTTTTAGATAGCCCCAAGGATCCAATTTAGCCCGTTCTCAGCGTTCAATTTAGTTCTTTTCATCTCAGAGCTCACTAAGGTCTACCTCTCTTCTGCCTTCCTAATTTAAAATTTTGGTGTATGCCCTCAAGTACTCTGGCCTTGCAGCAGGCAAACGACTCACTCTCTTAGTTCTACTTGTAAACTCCTGGGGAAAAACTCTGATTGGTTCACCTTAGGCCATTTCACTGTGGTTGAAGCTTAGGGTCAGGACTGCAAAATATGATTGGCTTTGTTTGGGTCAGGTGACCCCCTAACACTGGGTCATGGTTTAATGTGAAATATGTGAAAGTCGATTTAGATTTTAGACATGAGGCAGGTGTGTTTGTGTGTGCTTTGAAGTATGTGTGTCCATATGAAGTATTTGTGTTCGTGTGTGCTTTGTAGGAGTGAATAATAAAGAGAAGGCATAAAAATAAAGTGAATCTAGGATTTCTTAGTAGAATCTTTATTAAACTTGCTTCATCATTCTTTTTTATTTTTGCTTCTGTTATTTCATGTTTCCAGAATCAACAAGGACCCTTGTATTCCCCGCCTTTCATTTGAACTCTGGTTTCTCTTCCTGCTGCATATCCTCTGGACAGCCAATCACCCCCTTGACCTGCTCAGATCCTGATTGAAAGTTTTTTCCTCTGTGGCTTCAAATAGACTTTACCAACTAATATCCTGTTGATGGAAGCTATAGACTTCAAGGAAAGGAGTTCCTGGAATTCAAAAATGCAAAGAACAAAACAAAGCAGGGGGCCCTGTCTTTAGCACCTCCCCCACCAAGGGGAGTTCAAGAGCACCCCGAGGATTTTGCTGTTGTCAGTCAATCTTCCCCTGCCATCTGTGCCTTTTGTTTATAATGTCGTTGATTAAAATCTGCTTTATTTATCCTAGCTATTTCAAGTTCAATAAAAAGGGGAAATTAGCTCCAGGACTTCCATGTAGCCTCAATGGCCAGAACCCAAGCAGAATCCTTCATGCTGGAGTCCCCACTGCTGCCTGCTCTGTGTTCCTGCTTGAAGCTATGGACAGTCTATTTGCTGCAGGGGCTCTGGGAACTGAGGCTGAGCTCAAAGATCACATGCAAATACTGCACAACCCAGAGGACTAAATTAAACCAGTTACACCCCTCAACAAGTCGGTGAAAATGAAAAATGAAAACAATACCTTAATGTTAGTGAAGTGCATATGTATTAATGTCCAGAGAGTATTGAATCCCTTCCCAAACCATCTAAGTGGTGAGGAATAGTTATTGCTAACATTTGCTGTCCTTCCTCTTAACCAGGCATGCAGGTACAGGGAAGTAGGTGCTGTTGTTACTATCACTGCTTGAGGGAACTGAGGCTTGGAGAGGTCAAGTAACTTGCCCAAAGGTAAATTAACTAGTAAGTCATAGCTTAGGAACTTACTTCCAACCTGTCTGACTCCACTGCTTGACAAGTTAATCATTATACTATTCTGTGAAGTAGCTGGGGCCAATGAAAGCCATTCAAGCTATAACGTTTTACTGTCATATAAATTACCAATTAGGGAAGATACTGTTGTCTATCTGCCCTTTCACTCTCACTGGAAGATAAGCTCCAAGAAGGCAGGCTCTTGACTATCTTTTTTACTGCAGAATCTCCAGTGATGAGACATATATACATGTTCGATAAATGGCTACCACAAATAAATGCATGCATGCATGAATAGATGGATGGATGGATGGATGGATGGATGGATGGATGGATGAAATTGCTATATGGTGTGGTAATTTCTGATTTATTTATGGAGGTTTGTCTGGGGGTCTGAGAGCATCCACAATTTCTATTTCCCTCACTTCTCCCAGCAGAGAACAGGAGGTCCATTATTGGGGAAAACTCCAGCTTGGTATTGATGCCATTTTCTTCCCCATACAAATACATTTTATTTATTTCACAAACAGTTGCTGAGTTCCTGCTAGGTGCTAGGTTCTGTCAGGTGCTGAGGATATAAAGGTGAGCTGCGCCTGGTACAGATTTTCACAGAACTTACAGTCTACTAGTGGCGGTACAGAAGCAAACAGGCAATTACAATTCAATGTGATAAGTATCATGGTGGGCAAGTTTGGGTGCTCTTGGAGGATTGCAGAGGAGGGTACCTAACCCTTCTCTGGCTGGCAGGCAGGGGAGGTGGAGGGGAGGCAATCTGAGAAAGCTTCTTGGAAGACATGCCCAGCCAGGGTCTTCTTAGAAGATGCAGGGGTTGAGCAGGTGAATTATCCAATCATGAATTAAATAGGAAGAATTCGATTTTTTAAAACCACAACTTTTCTCTGTGAAAGATTATATAGTATCTGTTCTATATTTTGAGTTACTTTTAAATAATGTCCTAGTCATGACATGGCATCTCCATCTATGTCAGAATGGAATCAGGAAGGAGGGCATCCCGATAGTTGTGTGTTTTATACCATCCAGCTTTTAGCAGGACTTCACTGCCTTTTTGTGAACCAACATGAGGGTTTGGGACACCCTAAAAATGGCCCCATTGTCACAATGACTTCTGGATGTAGACGTGAAAAGCACATGCAGGGATGGCTGGACCCTGGCCTGAGGGTGGGGCAGAACTACACAGTGGGAGGGAGATGTCCCAGCAGATGGCAAACAAGAGGAGGAGAAGAAGAAAGGAGTCCAGAGAGGTGGACAAGGTGTGTCTGACCAGCCTAGCAGGGGCAATGGATAAAGAGCTGGAGGTCTTTAGGGCCCAGCTTATGGGGATTGAAGTGAATGGGGGACCTGGCTAAGCAGGTGGGACATGGAAACAGTGGACCTGAAGACACTGGGCTTGGGCATTAGGAGCACACCTGTAATCTCTGGAAGGGCTTGGAGGGGGGGCTACCACTTGCCATAACGTAGACTGTGTCCTATCCAAAGACGCCTAGGTTGGAGGATGCATGAGGGCTAAAATCCAGCCCACTCTCTACTCTCCAAGCCGGGGCCCTGTGAGGCTGCATGTACTCTGAGGGGCACTTTCATTTGCACATAGGCTAGCAGAGCCCTGCAGATGGACCATGTCAATACTTAAAGGTCAAAAAGGGACTCTATTTCTAGAAAGAAATGAGGTACAGACAAGGATGGGGTAAGAAGGAGGACGGCAAGAGCTTAAACCCTGGAACCCGAGCTCATAATCATTGCTGACTGTTTGGTTCACTATTTAATCCCCAGCACCTAGAACAGGACCCGGCAAAGAGTTCAATAAATATTTGTTGAATAAATGAATGAATATCTAGATAAGTATTAAGGCTCAGGGACTAGGAATGAGGGCACTCACAGATGGTGGTGAAGCAGTCCCATCTGCCATTGGCAGAAAGCCAAGCAAGCATTACCCTTCCCCAGGCCCTGTTTTTAGCCTGGGGAGCCAGGACACAGAGTGGGGTTGGTGACAGTGGCTCTGCCATCAGTTACCAGCCTGAGGGTGTACCTCATTGTCCTGGAGATTTTCACTGCCTGGGGCATGACAAGAGAGTGTCATGTTTTACAGGCTTTGGAATCCCGAAAAAGCCAAACCTAGCTCTCTATATGGGGTGCTAGGCAAGTCCCTCTCTGAGCGTCAGTTTCCTTATCCATAAAATGTGAAGAATAATAGGGACAGGGTCTCATTCAGTCACCCAGGCTGGAGTACAGTGGTGCAATCGTGACTCACTGCAGACTGGACCTTTCCAGGCTTAGGTAATCCTCCCACCTCAGCATCCTGCGTAGCTGGGACCACAGTTGTATACCATCAAGCCTGGCTAATTTTTGTATTGTTTGTAGAAACAGGGCTTTTGCCTAGGCTCAAGCAATCTGCCTGTCTCAGTCTCTCAAAGTGCCAGAATTACAGGTGGGAGCCACCGTGCCCAGCCAGTGTTGATGTTTGAATTGCCTGTGTGTGAACTCCAACTCCACCACTTCCTAGCTAGCTAATTCTCTCTGCCCCTCAGTCTCCTAATTTATAATAACAGAATAATAAAAGTAGGGCTGTTGCAGGGTCATCACGAGCATTAAGTAAGTACATGCAAAGCACTTAGAACAGTGCCTGGTACAGCCATCGTCATCATCATCAGTGTTATCACTACCGCCTCAAAGCGTGGACAATAAACACTCACCACGGTGCCCGACACCTGGCAGCTCCCTCACACCTGCCTCATTCCTGCGGTGACTATCCGATGTCCCTCCTCTGTGAATTCACTACCAGTCACAAATGTGACCTTCATTTGTCCAGCCGCATCGGTAAGGGGACATGAAAAGCTGGAGGACAGAATGCTGCTGACAGGCCCTGCTCCTGATCAGAAAGCGGGTCTGAATTCAGATTTTGATCCATTGGTCTGGCTCCCAGGAGATGAAGATTTTTTTTTTTTTTGATACCTGTAGTCAAGTTGTAGCTTTGGTAACAAATTCTTTCCCTCTCATGACGCATGGGTAGCATAAGTATTATTAGTTTTCATTTTCTTTTTTAAAAATTTCTTTTAATTTTTGGAAAAAAAATTATTTTATTTTTTATGAAACAGAGACAGGGCCTCACTGTGTTGGCCAGGCTGGTCTTGAACTCTTGGCCTCAAGCAGTCCTCTTGTCTCGCTTCCCAAAGTGCTGGGTTATAAATATGAGCCACTGAGCCCAGTCTTATTTTTTATTTTCTGGGGGGCACTTGTGGTTAAGAGAAGTTAGGTCACCCACTAGGGAAGGGACCCACCCATTTCGTGGGCCACTGTATCTCAGTGCCTTCCGCTATACCTGGCAAGTGATAGCTACTCAGAAAGGTGAGAGGAACAGAACGAGTGACTGCAACCTGTCCAAGGCCCGACGCTGTAAGAACCACACCTGAAACTTGAATCCAACTCCTGGATCCCATGGCCCTTTCTCTTCCTGCACTGTACTCTACCTTAGACATAAGGGATCTGAGTTTAGGGTTGCTTTGGTTTTTTTTTGGTTTTGGGCAATTTTTATTGTGGTAAAAAACATGCAATGTAAAATTTATCATCTTAACCGTTTTTACATATACAGTTCAGTAGTGTTTTAAGTACATTCACATTGTAAAGCACAGTGATCTGAGTTTTTAAAGTTTAGTGATGTAACAAAATTTATGTCTATTGCTTAGTAGTAGCTCATGAAAATGTTGAGTAGTTGACATTTTAAATCCCTTGTCAGGGTGGGGTTGTTTTACCTTCTACTAAAGTTTTTCAGGTAAAAATGCTAAACAGGTCTAGCTCATGTTTAAAAACATCAAAGAAGAAAACAGAAAGATTTCATTTTATATTTGGGTTTTGCAGACACAGGACCATATGTTTACAAAATAGAATATCTGATCCAAATTTTACTGTGTAGCAGGAACTAAATAGAAAGTCTGGTGGAATTTCTCCAAATCCTTCACATCAAGGAAAACACTCCTGGCGTTCTCTTTTAATGAAAGAAAAACAATCTAAGCATATTTTAATAGTTTTATTTTCTATTTTTATACTTTCTAGGTGACAACAGATTTTCCTTTTTCCAGGTTTTAGAAATTTTTAATCTAATTACCAAAAAAAAATGCACATTGGAAATTAACAAATGTGTGACTAAGAAAAGTATATTTAATTCCACAATTGAGATAATCATTGTTACACATTCGTCTAGAACGTCCCTTGAAAATACAAATAAATGTATATTTCAGTATAATTTGTTACCCATTCTTCTAGACCTTTTCTTTGAAAATACTAACACACAAAGACACATATAATTATATTTCATATAGAATCTGGTATTCATTCTTTTAAATTTTCCCCTTCATATTATATATTTACTTAACAGTAATGAGTGATTATATTATATATACTCTTGGAAACTTGCATTTTTCATCTAAATGTCTTAGAACGTCTTTCTGCATAGAACATGGATCTGTCTGAACACCTGAATAGCATTTCATTGTTAGTACCATCAGGTATCTATCAGATCTCACCATGAGAGACATGTGGGGTATGTCCAGGTTTTTGCTCATTCCCTGGACACTGCAGTGAGCGTGGAGTCCTCAGCAGTGAGCGTGGAGTCCTCAGCAGTGAGCGTGGGGTCCACAGCAGTGAGCGTGTGGTCCTCAGCAGTGAGCGTGGGGTCCACAGCAGTGAGCGTGTGGTCCTCAGCAGTGAACGTGGGGTCCTCAGCAGTGAGCGTGGAGTCCTCAGCATTGTGACATTTCTCTTGAGCCTCCCATTTCCTTGCCATTGCCCATCTCCCCGGAGCACCTGCTGAGTGGCTCTGGAGTGCATTCCCTGGCCTTCTGGGCCTCCGTACACTCACCTCTCCAAGGAGGGTGGAAATTATTGCCAACTCCTTCCCTCAGGGCTGTCGTGGGCACTAATAAGATCATACTTGCTGAGCACTTTGTGTTCCCTCAATAAGTGGTGATACATAAATATGAATGTTTTCAGTTCCAACAGAGTCTGTAGATTCCTTTCAGGAAGAAGTGAAGGCCTGTTTGAAATGTGTGTGTTGGTATAAATACCACAGCGAGTCCCCTGTATTCTACAAGATGCTGCCGAGAGCAGAAAGCTCATCCCATTGCCAGCATCAGGGGGTCAGGTGCAGGTTACTTCCTGCAGCCTGGTAGCCAAGTGGCCAGGGAAATAAGAGGCTGTGAGGTGAGGGCTGCACATAGGATGATATCAGTCACCTGTGATTTTAGGTGGAAACATTTCCCTTTCTGGTTTTCTAAGCTGTTTTCATGCTTCCCTATTCAATAGCCAATCCCTGAGTGTCTACAATGTGGCAGGGAAGAAGCCGGGGCACTCCAGCCAGGAGCACACAGTTTCTACCTTCAGAGGCTTGCCACTTAGTGTACAACCCAGACAGCATCTGTGGTCTCATGTCCTTTGTGAGAGAGGAAAGAGCTGGGTTCCCATTCCCAAATCCATGCCCCCAAAGCCCAAAGCCCTCCAGATGCTGTGCAAGCCCATCATTGAGAGTTTGTGTGGTTGGAGCAGGGGCAAATGTTAGCCCCTTCTTTTCGCTCCACAAGCCCCCATCTCCCCAAAGTATTTGTGAGTTGGAACAGCTTCACTAAGCATTGTGGAGGGGGGTGGTGGGAACAAACAAACTTTTACATCACAGAACGGCCAGAATCTTCAGATGATGAAAACTAGCGCTTAAATGGTGCTCACTTGCCCTACGTCAAGCTCTGATGGAAGTGCTTGGCTTTGTTCACTTACACAACTCTCCCGATGATTCTACGAAGCAGTCACTATCATTGTCCCATTTTGAGAAAATATGGGACTGTGTAAAACTAAATTTTCTCATATTTAAAATATCAACACTGAGGACTCCTCTCCGTATCCCTTCAGCCCTCACTACTTCAGCACACGCCGGCCCAACTTCCTGCTGCCACCATAGCTTGGCCTGAGAGTTTTCTCTGCCCTTGTGTGGCAGGCAAGGCCTGCTGGGGAATTACTGTTCCCTGGATGTGGCCCTCAACCGATGACAGATGGGAGTCGGCATGGAATGGCCCCAGCTCCCTCAACCCTTGAGTGTGATAATTTTGAGGCATGAATTCTACATGTGTCCCCAGATTTCCCACAGGGCGTACACTCCAGTTTCCACAGTGGTAACCTGCTTAGTAACAAGCGCTTCTTCTTGGCCACTTCCTTTCCCATCTTATTTTTCCACTCCCTACTCACATTTCCTGAAATCACCTCAGAAAAATCTACCTTCCCTCACATGGTGATTTCAGGGTCTGCTTCTGGGGAAAGATACCCTAAAATGCTGAAGCATGTGCCAAGGTCACACAACTCTCTGGATTCAAACCCAGGGAGTCGTGTTTTGCAGTCTAAAATATTTCCCATTATGTCACATGGTCTCTCAACTCCAAACTGAATATGAAGCATGCCTGCTTTAAAGGCATTCCTCACCACAGAGAAACGTACAAGGCCCTCAGCCCCTCTCCTCCAATAAATATTATAATGGCTACCATTTATCTAGTGACTGTTATTTGCCAGCCACATGCTAAGTGTGTTACTTGGACAGCCTCATTCAGTATCACAACAAACCTGTGAGAGAGAAATCTTCTTATTCATCTCTATTTTCTGGATGATATAACTGAGACTCAGAGAACTGAAGTGGGTTGCCCAAGATTACATGGAAACAGAGTCAGGATTTGCACACATATCTTTCTGGGTCCACCCATATCCACACCTAGTATACTACATACCATAATGGAAAATGTAGTGCCAGGCACTTTATGGCCAATATGTTAGTTCCCTATTGCCGTTACAGCCAATTATCACAAACCTAGTGGCTTTAACACTGCAAATATATTATAGTTATCAGAAATCAGATTTCTGTGTGTCAGAAATTCAACACAGGGCTCTCTGGGCTAACATCAAGATGTCGGTGTGGTTGTGTTTCTCTCTGGAGGCTCTAGGGGATGATGTGTTTTCTATGCCTTTTTCTGCTTCCAGGGGCTGCCCACATTCCACCTTCAATGCCAGCAATGTCACATCTCTCTGATCTCCTTCTATTGCCACATCTCTCTCTGATCACAGTACAGAAAGTTTCTCCACTTTTAAGAACTCAGGCGGTTTGAGTCCACCCACCCGAAAAACCCAGCATAATCTCCCCATCTCAGGGTCGTTAACCTCAATTACATCTGCAGAGTCCCTTTTACCATGAAAGGTCACATCTTCACAGGTTACTAGGGATCAGGATATGGACATCTTTGGGGGTCCCCTTATTCTGCCTACCACAGCTAAGTCCTAATAAACGAGACACACTATCATGAGGAGGTGAGCTGAGTTTTGCAGACGAAAGAAATGTAAGAGAGTAAACAAACTCTCCCTTGTAGAATAATGAAGACCCTTCCCTGATTTGTAGCCAGTGCTAGATTGAGCTCATTGTGGACAAAGGGAGCCCTAGAGAGAAGATCTTGAGAAGACCAGATGGAAAGCGATTCTAGACAAGTCACGGGTCTGGGACAGAGACATCTTGTGGCAATGCTTAGTCTCTCACCAAGGGGAGCCTCGTGTAGGTGTGCAGTGCTTTTGCCTGAGGGCAACAGAATAGTTGATGTGTAGGAGGCCACATTGTAAAGACCCTACATTATCCCACATTTGGAGAAGTCTAGAGGCAGACCATGCCCCATGGTCCCAGAGGACTTTTTTGGTTTGTTTTTTGAGACAGGGTTTCCTTCTGTCACCCAGCCTGGACTGCAGTGGTGTGGTCATGGTTCACTGCAATCTTGGCCTCCTGGGTTCAAGTGATCCTCTCGCTCCAGCCTCCTGAGTAGCTGAGACCACAGGCACGTGCCACCACACCCAGCTAATTTTTGTATTTTGGGGGAGGGGATAGAGACGGGCTTTCCCATGTTGCTCAGGCTGGTCTCAAACTCCTGGGCCCAAGCAATCCGCCTGCTTCAGCCTCCCAAAGTGCTGGGATTACAGGCATGAGCCTGTGCCAGGCTCCATTTGGCTTTTTAACAAATTCACCAAGGATCCTGGCTCTTTCCGTGTCTAGTTCTGCCATCTTCACTGTATGCTACATTTCTCCTTGTGGTCATAAGATGGTTGTCTAAATGTAAAATATCACATCTTCATATTATTATACATCAGTCTAAGCAGGAAGGAAGGAGGGTTGGTTATGGGAAAGGGCCCTCTCTTTACAGACCTCTTTCTTATCAGGCAGAAGGGCATTCCCAGAAGCACCCATGGGTCTTCTTTCTCATCTCATGTCATATCAGATGCCCACAAGTAAATCAATCACTGGCAAAGGGAAGGAGATGACCGTGACCGGCTTAGATCAACTCTGACTCTTCCCCTGGGGCTAGACACGTTGCCACCTGGACAAAACTGGAGTTCTGTTAGCAAGAAAGAAGTGGCTACGACTCTTCTTCCATAGCCTAGGAAGCATGATTTGAGGTCTATTCCAGGTAGGTGTGCAGGACCACATTACCTCTCTGGGCACGTTCCTCACCCTGCACCGAGACTCCCCTCAGAAGAGGCTTGCCAACACATCTCTGCCGTCTACTCATCACCTCCTTGTCTTCCTTTCTTTCATTGGGGGCTTATTGTTTATAAGCTGTGCTAACCTTTCGCAAGTTACTTACCCCCTCTGAACCTGAACCTTGATATTTTCCTTGGAATATCTTGCCTCTGGAGTCGTTTTAGGGATAAAGTCATATGACAAATGTGAAAGCACCTAGCCGGGTACCTGACACATATAAAATGTGAAATACATGTTGGCTAAATAGTAATGATACCGGGGGTTTATTTATGCACATGCTCAGGCTCTAAATGTTTACAAGGGAGAACATGTGGAAACGTTTTACAGTCTACACTGTGAGCTGACAATCTGTTACAAGTTCTTATTGTGTGAGTCCCCCTTGTCCACCATGCTGGTGAAAAAATCACTAGGCCGTTAAGAAAATCTGCTTGTGCTGGCTACTTCAAGCAGTGTGGTAAGGGACAGAGAATCCTGCTTGCCTTCATTTAAAACAGGTTGTCAGGGCCAGAAAGTGGCAGCAGGACAGAGGATTCAGGGCTGATAAATACCTGTGCGTAATCAAAGGGGAGTGGCTTTCTAACCACCTGGGGTGGATCCAGGTCACCGATGCTCAGAAAGAATCACCACCTTGACTTAAAGCTGGTGTGGGTCAAACCTGCCAGCTGGGGGTGTGTCCCTGAGGGAGCTCACAGGTGCTTCTCACCTTACCCAGGTGATCCCTATCCATGGGGCCAGCTGTGTGCCTGGGGCCAGATTGCCCTTATCCTCCTTCCTACCTCAACCTCAGGACCTACTGCTGAGCAGAAATTGGGCGGCTACATTGAACTATGGGGAGGAGAAAAGGAAAAAGGCAGGAGAATCTCTGCTAGGCCATATTTATTATTGATAAAGGTGATTTCAATTCTATACATACTCCATGTTTTGCCACCCTTCAAAAACAACACTCTCAGGACAACATACACATAACACTAAACTAAACCCGCCATTTTGTCTCAATAACCTATCAAAGCTGGTGACTCCTCTTCCCAGTGCCTTCTCCTGCGAGGTAAGCAGAGCCCTGCTTCATGAAGTAAGGTCCTGGGCCAGCAGCACAGCAGCATCGGCCACTCCAGGGAGCTTGTTAGAAATGCAAAATCCCAGGGCCCTCTGCAGCCCCTACATCTGAGCCTACAATTTCACCAGATCCCCGGGTCATGAATATGCACCTTTAAGTTTGAGAAGCTCTGATCTGTAGTCCCCTGCTGCCGACTTGCCACTGAGGGTGGGTGATCACTGTAGGACTTTTCAGTTTAGAACATTTCACATGAGACACTCACTTTTCTTCACTGGGTCCCTTCTTCATTCCACAGTCATGATCGTAATCCTATTGTTCATAAAGAGACACTGTTCAGATGTTTGCTAATTACATACATAGAGTCATTTTACAATGTGTGCATGGTATTCTATTTGTATAGAAGTGATCTCACTTATTTAGCCAGTTCTGAACCAAGCCTTGAATGATTACTCAGGCAGAGTAGACTCTTTGTACCTGAAAGAGGGCAAAAAATCTTATTCATATCCATGCTTATTTCTTTAGATTGGATTCCTGGAAGTAAGATGACTTCACTTCATTCTCAAGTTACGAGAAGAAGGAAAAAGAACAAGGTTACCCAGTAGTTAGAGAGGCCCTTGCCTTGAGCGGAAGGCTCTCGATTCCTACTTCTGAGCCGGTGCGGGGTAGGGGGAGTTATTTTCCTTTTCCCCCAAAGCAGTGACATCCTGGAGTGAATTTCAGCCTTCCCTTCCCAGGCAGGATGAGAGATAAAGAGGCAGCTGCTCTGAGATGCGATCGCTGATCAGCCTGAGGAGAATCGGATCATGAGAGTGTCCGTTATCTCAGGGCAACGTTAGATTAGCCTTGCACGCGAGGATCACAGGATCTTGAACTCTCAGAGTTGAAGGGATTTTTGAGTTCGACCTCCCACCTGTCACAGGAGCCCCTCAACACCTTCCGCCCCAATAGGGGAAGTGTTCACTGTGTGCGTGGCAGGTTCCCCCTCCCTCTGCTGCCCCATCCTCCTCTAGTGCTTTCTTGAACACCTAAGAGTCCAGCCCCCTTACCACCCCAATGCATTCTTTCTGGGGTAAGTCAGCTCTCCTCTTACCAGTTAACTCTAACTGGTCACTGGGGAGACAGCTTATCTGGCATCTTACTGTCCAGAAGAGCATACTTAATTGAGATCAGGACTGAATCTCATAGCTGCTGTTGGGAAAGGGTCTCCATCTGGGCCCACTGCCAACTTCTCTATCTACACTGTCCTAGGGCAAGAAAGAGCAAATCACTGTTCCAGCCAAATGCACCCACAAGCCAATATCGAAGGGTGATTTTACATTCTAGAGGATGGAGAATGAAAGGAAAAGGAAAGGAAGGAAAGGGAAGTAAGAAAGGGAGAGAGAACATGCAACAGAGGCTAGATGTGGCCCACAAAACTTAAAATATTTACTATCGGCCAGGCACAGTGGCTCATGCCTGTAATCCCAGTATGCTGGGAGGCCGAGGTGGGTGGATCACCTGAGGTCAGGAGTTCGAGACCAGCCTGACCAACATGGGAAATCCCATCTCTACTAAATACAAAAAATTAGCCAGGTGTGGTGGTGGGTGCCTGTAATCCTGGCTACTCAGGAGGCTGAGGAAAGGAGAATTGCTTGAACCTGGGAAGCGGAGGCTGCAGTGAGCCGAGTCTGCACCACTGCACTCTAGCCTGGTGACACAGCGAGACTCCATCTCAAAAGAAAAATAATAAAATAAAATATATATTTACTATCTCATCCTTTCCAGAAAAAAAGTTTGCTGATGGCTGCCCTAGATCCTTCACGGACCAGCAGCAGCATTGACATTACTTGGGAGCTGCTTAGAATTGCAGGGTTTCTGGCACAGCCCCGGAGCTCCTGAATGAAAACATGCATTTTGACAAAAGCCTCAGGTGATCTGAATGTGCCCTGAAGTTTGGGAAGCTAGCCTGGATGTTCCTCTATGTGGCTGGGTCTGATTGTTTTCAGGGGCAGGCTCTGAGTTGGAACTTCCCTCACTCCACCACTTTCTTGCTGAGTAGCTGAAGTCATTTAATCTTTATCAAGCTCTGTTTGCTCATCTTTGAAATGGGGATAATCATAGTTTCCACATGATGAGGGTTTTGTGAGGCTTAAATTGGATAAATGAGCCCAGAGTAAGGCTTCACAAATGTAAGATTTCATTTCTACCCTGTTGTTTCTATCAAACCCTTGAGTGCCTCTGCCTCAGATCAGGGAACATATGCTTTGCATAAATACCCTAAACTCTTGCACTGATGAACTTGGGTGTTTCCTCAGAATCCCAGTTATGCAAATCCTCTGAGTCAGCAGGTAAGAAGGGCAAGGGCAAGTTCATACCCCGCCCCGCCTGTGTCTGGCTGTTTTTTTTTTTCAACACCGGGAGATTGAAATGATTGCTTTCTGATTGTGGGCAAATTGGTTTTTATGGGCCACGGTTACGGGTACTTGTTTCCCTGAGACACAGCTCTTGGATCAAACTGAAACAAGGTTAAAATAAAAAAGCAAAACCCTGCCCTCAACAGGAAGCTGCCACCAGCAGGCTGCCTTCTACATGACCTTGCCTCCTGTTGGCCTCCCCTAGGCCATAAAATGGTTGCATTGCTGTCTGATTTGCATTTGGTATAAGCTTTTCCTACCCAGGGTTCAAGTTGACATTGCCTGGCTGGGCCCCAGCTGAGGGCAGGTGGAAGCAGAAGGCAGAAGGAAAGGTGGACAACTATTTAAACGACCAGGGGCTTGGAGAAGCTGTGTGTTTCCAAGATAAAACTCCGTTTCAGTTTAGATTTGCCAACTGTTGCTTCAGAAGAAGAGCTAAGACAAAGGGAGGACTCGGTCCACTCCGGAGGTCCTGAGAGGGACAGTGTTTATTTTACACCACAGCCTGGGGGGTTGCTTCCTGTTTGACTTTTGAGAGCTGCTAGGCAGGATTAATGAAGTCCATCCAAATATTTTCAAGGATATAGACTCTTGAAAAGGCATTTGTCCCTAAGCACTGTTTAATAATACGTATACAATTCATACCAAGTTACCTCAACACAACGCTATTCCCCTATTGTGGTTTTATGAATTTTGACTTCTCAAGGGTGAATTGGGTAATTTTAAAATCATGACAACTTTTCCCAGTATGAAAATTTTACATAAATTTTAAAAGAATACATAATTTTAAAATTATATGCATACACACATGCACAGAGAGAGAGAGAGAGAGAGAGAGAGTACTAGCACAATAGTGGACATTTAGCCACTTAAAGTTTTAAGGCCATTAGAAAAGCTGGAAGGAGACTTGGCATGGTGGCAAGATCACAGTGGAGTCTGCATATCTGAGTTCTAGCTTGGGCTCTTCCACTAATTAGTGATGTGGTCCCTTAACCTATCCAAGGACCTAAGTTCCCTCATCTGTAAGATTAAAGTGGCGGGTATCACCAGGGATGCATTGAGCTCCAAGACCTCCATTGGCTGGCGGAGAGGGCTGTCATAGCAGGTCAAGGTAGGGTAGTGGGGAGGTTCAGCCTTCTCTGCCACCTTCAGCCTGGACAACTCCCCCTTTTTTTGTTTTACACATTAGGGATCAGGAGTAAGTATCTCTTTCAAGAAGTGGTCTTCAAGGCTAGGCAAACACTTGAAAAAAAAAAAAACAACTAGTCTAGATGATCTCTAGTATTGGATGATCATATATCATTTATTATCCACACTAGGATGTTTTGAGATTAAAAAGATGTCCTTAATAATTATACTGGGATAACAGACTTAAGTGAGGCCAATTTGGACAGAGATGTATGAGTACCCTACGACAAAGTCCTCTTCCAGCTCAGAGTTTCTGCTTTTCCATTCTATAATTCTATGGCCTGACTGCTTACTCTTCAGCATCAGGCAGAGTTCTGGGAGCAACCCCAGGGACGGAAGCAATGAGGGACAGCCTCAGGGAATGAAGTCATTAGGTGATCGCCTTAGGGACAGCAGTCATCAGGGCAGCTCCAAGGACAGAAGCCATCAGGTTTGTCCCATGCTTGCTCACCAGAGCCTGCAGCTGCAAGAAATGAGCCAACAAGGCCACCTGCAAATGATACATGGCCCAAGTTCAGCTTGGTTCGTGTTCAGAGTCATGTGAGAATCACAAGTTTCAGGGTGAAACCTTCAATCCGTGAATCAACCACCAATTACCCAGTAAGCAAGGCCCACAGGAGCCCAGCCCAGGACATGAGTATTGATGGGGAAAGAATAAGCAAACGTCCCTAATCACAGATCCACAGCACGGAGGAAATAGTCAATGGAGGAGAAGGTCACAAGGCAGAAATGAAAGTCACATGGCCAGGCAGGTTGTCAGAGGAAGTATGGTCCCAAAGTGGAAGAATCCTGGCAGGATTTTTGCAGAGGAAAAGAACACTCAGGCGGGACAGATCTGTAAGGACCCCTGACCCTGTCGGGCATAGCTCGGGCCTGGTTGAGTCAGATCACCATTTTCCCACCCTTTGCCCACTCATCCGATTGCGCTTCTGTGATGTCCTACCTAGTTTTTCTGCTCTGGGAATGTTCCTTGCATCAAAATTACCTTTCCTTCCCTCCTGCTTGCTAATGGGGAAGTTTATAGCGGAGTGCCCCAGTGATGAGAAGGCTGCTGATGTAATGAGTTATACCAAAGCATATAAAGGGTAAAGCTGAAAGGCCTAGAGGCAGCTCTGCTTACCTCTAGGTGCTCATTTACCTTTGATCATCTTTTAGTGGGTGCCTTTTAGCTGGCAAATGTGGCTACGGCTAGGAACTCTGCAGCTAGGAAGGGAACGCAGTTTTGCATTTTAATCTGGGTTTCCCTACTTGCCAGGCCCTACTTGACATTGGACAAGTATTGTAACTTATCTGAGTCTCAGTTTTCCCATCTATACAATGGGGTTATACCAACACTTGCTCTGCCTACCTCACAAGACCATGACAAGTATCCCCCAGGTGTCACCATGAGCCCGCTCTCTCACATCCACCCTCCCCAATCCCATGCCCAGAAGCCTTCTGCAATTCCTTTGGGGTTCTGTTCTCACAGAAACCCTGGCTCCACTCACACTCTATCCTCCTTACATCCCACTCCCAGAGCTGTCCTCCTCCTCTGCTTCCAGTTGTGAAGCTCTTCTCTTTTCCCTTTATTTTTGCACAAAACAACTCACTCTGCACATACATTAATAAGTCAGACTTCACTGACTGGGAAACAGAAGGGCTTCCCATAGCCGCACTGTAAACAACAAAAAGTTAAATATTGAACTTTCATTTCTGAACCACCTTGCCCATTTCCATCAGCTCAGGCATCTGCCTCCTACTGTAAGTCATGTCTCATGCCTCTTCCCTCTTCTCAGCTCTCACCAGCATACAGACAGTTTTTGGAGAATCAGTTTGCCGCACACTTCAGCTGCTCCAACCCCTATTCTCAAACTAACTCTGGCTTCTCTTGACATCTCCAAAGGTTCACTAATGTGCTTGGCTAAACAATGTGGCATACTCTACTGTGTGGTTTAAATAAGAAAAGATTTCTCTTATTTTAGGATGGGAAAGCGTCCAATGTAGGAATTGAGTTGGGATCCAAGGGCTGGGAGGGGCCCATGTGCTAAGCACCCAGGGAGACTCTATTGATCAAGCGTTCCTCTGAGCTACTGGCAAGCTGAGGGAGATCTAGTGGTGGAAGGGGAGAGTGCTGATCTGTGCCCTCCGTGAGGGTGGCGGCTGGCTACTCCAAGGCATCAGTTTAAATCTCCAACCACCTTGAAGCCAGAGGACACCTGAGTGGAGGCACCCAAGCTTAGAAAGGTGCATTTCTAGAGGCTCCAAGGCTCTTGCCCCTATTCTTCAATAAATTCTCTCATTAAGACTGTAAGAGCTGTGTGGTGGGGGTTCCCTTCCTCCTTCTAGCATCACAGCCAAAACCCAAACCCTTCTAGAGTCCTCCTCTCAAGAGAAAAAAGAGGAATACTTTGTGTGATAGGGGCAGGGGCACATGGAGCTTTTCACCGGGCCCCCATTGTCTCATTATGTCACTGCAAACGAGAGAATGTGTTTGAAAGCTCTTTGAAAACTGGAACACGGAATAGAAGGATGGAAGGATTTAATTAATAATCATCACTCAGGTGGGATTGATCCTGGCTTGATGCTAGACCAGAGGAAGGGCCCAGGAGCTCCTGGTATTCTATCAGGTGTGAAGGGAAGAGATGAAGCCAGTTATTACAACTCCACTGTAACTAATCAAAATGAGAATACGCAGGGCAGAGAGGTACAGTAGATTGGTGCTGTAGCCAGAGGTCTTATATAAATGCTAACAAGGCAAGAATGGGATTTGGGATGGCAGAGGTGGCAGAGAGCAGAAGCTGCTGCTCTCATTTCCTTAGACAGCAGCACAGTCTCACTTCAATTTGCAGATGTTTTAAGCTCTAGGTGCAGGCACCTGGAGGGCAGAAGGGAAGCAGCTGTCGCCTAATGGATGTAATTGATTAAAACTGAAATCCACGTGGACTTCTCCAGTTTCAGATATGCCATTGTCTGTTTTGTGTGCTCCTATCTTTATTCCTGCAGTTTTTGTTGGGAGAGATTTTATGTCAGAAATGACAAAGGACTTCTCAGTCAAATGTACATTCAGAGGTCAGTGCCTATAAGAATCGACTTCAGAGCAGAACAGATCAGGTTTAAGCCCTAGCTGTGTTATTTCAAGTACATACAGTTTCTTTGAGCCTCAGTTTTCTCATCTGTAAGATGGGGCTAATGATAATGTCCAGGGTTTCTATAGGGACTGAAACACATGTATAAAGGTTCAGTTCAGGGCTTGGCATACAGAAGATGCTCAGTGCATGCTAGCGATTATTATCATCATTGTCATCATTTCTTGGTTACTTCTTTACGTGGTCATGCTAAACAGCGAACTTGAGCCAAGAGTGGCTTGCTTATGTAGGTTACACAGTTGGCTGCTCTGTCATATGCTTTACTTTCTTCTCCTAGAAAACAAAGCATCCTTTGAAAAAGGAATTGCTTTAGTTTCCCATGGGAAGTAATTTCTACAACCCACAAGTAAATGCAGTCTAATGACCAGAATGTGACAGTAGCTATAAAGAATGAAATGTTCCATAAACAGTACTACCTCCTAAAATTAATCTCAGCACTGTGTTTGGGTCTTCTCTTCCCCGCCCATTTTTTTTGCAGCTACCTCTCATCCTCCCACACACCCCCACTTCTTCCCTATCCCATCCTTTTGTGATCATAAGACCCACCTACTCATCTTCAAATCCCTCAAGAGTGTGAGAGTGTCCTGAGGTTCAGGGTAAAGCTGAAATAAGACCCTGGGAACTTACCTCCTCAAAGACCAGTGCACAGTGGGGGATGCTTGGAAGTGTCACTGTACAACATTTGCTGTCCAGAATCCTGACTTTTCTGCAACAGACGTGGACAGTGTTAACAGGGAGGCAGCTCTACTTAGTCATAATGGCCTGGGGGAGGGGTGAGGTCTTGATGGCAGCAAGAGGCTGTCTGCCAATAGGCAAACTGGTAGACCGTGCCTCGTGCATTTTCAGGAAAACATCATTTAATCTCAGAACATCTGTAACAGTCTGCAACACATTTTCTCCAGGGTTTGACTCTAAGCTGACAAAAGATACCGGGCACCCCCACAGATTCTGTGACATATCTTGGTATTATTGAACAAACATCAGTTAGGTTCCTGTCTCGGAGCAGCGTCAGTCTGAATGGGAAATACACCAGTGCTCTTATCATCACTGACAGACTCTGTAAGTCACCTGCTGATAGTGTCAGTAACACAGCTCCCAGTTGGGGAGGCTCTTCTCCCACTTCTTTGAAAGCATTGTTCTCAGGCAGGCAAAATAATTAAGGTGCTTTTTGAGTTTATGTTTACTTTTTCACAGTAAGCAAGAATTCCACGATCAATGTGATGTACCTTGCATACACAAAATAAATGTCAATAAATTCAATACTTTTTGAAACACACCCAGGGCTCATTTTTCTACTGCTTATATGTTCTTTCTGCCCCCTCAATCATCGGAACGCCAACTCTAAAAAAGGTGTCAGATTTAATGCCTTCATTTTATGGATAAAGAGATGAAGGCCAAGACATTATAAATTATTTCATTGTAAACACACGGACAAATAGTAGTCAAGCAGAGCCTAAAGCCTTAGGATGCATGGATCAGAGTTTTCCTGTCATATCTCACTTAAATGCCATCCATTTCATTACTTGTTGTGAAAATGAATCTTATCCCTATATTTGTTCTGCCTTCTAAATTAGAAACCACATACATCATGAGACATCTTTTGTTTGATCTTTGAAGTTCAAAAATATTTTCTGAATTAGTTAACATTTTTTTTTAAATGAAGTTTTTCTCAAACATCTGCATTTCTGGCTTCTCTTAAAATGTAGACTATCTGGCAACATTGGACTTGCATTCTTGCAAGGTAACACTCCGCTGGAGCTGGGAGGCAATTGCCTCCTTCTGATAGGACTTGCACCCTGCAGCTTGCTGTGGCGCCCACCACTCCCTGCTGTCTGTCATCCAGCCTGCTTTACTCCTTTACCTCCCTTGCTGCTGTAAGCATTTGAACAGGACCCTGAGTTGAAAATATAACCAACAATTTTATGGATATTATTGTTCCAGTGTAGATATCATCTGAGGCCTCCCTATTTCTTGGGAACTTCCTGAAATTGCCTTGAATCCCCAATTCCATGGCCTAAAAATCCAAAGACTTCCCCAGTAGTTGTGTGAATAGTCATGGATGTATATTCTCATGGTTTTCTTTGCCTCTAGCTCCTATGGTTTTGACCCACGACATTTTTAAAGGATCCAGTTTCTTCCTTGGTCTCTTCCTTTTACCCCAGGCAGTTCAAGATTATGAGTGGATTTGGGGGGTGGGGAGTGTTATGGAGTAAAGATTTTAATAGCGCTGCTCATATCAGATATAACTTACAAATTCATCCTCCATGGAGATTTTTCCCCAGCCTTTTGTCCATGCGGACCCCCGCCATTCTTCTCTTCTCTTACTGCAGTGGCCCCCACCACCTCTACTTCAAAATTCCTCCTTTAAATAAAGCAGACAAATGCAGCCTTCTCTCAAATGTGCTGCTGCAAACCTATCAAGATGTGTGAAGAGCAAAGGCCTCTTCCCGCTCACACTGTCCATGTCCCTTGCCGAAAAGTCAGGATTCTGGACAGCAAATGTCGGAGTGACACTTCCAAGCATTCCCTACTGTGCACTGGTCTTTGAGGAGGTAAGTTCCAGCTCTTATCCCTGGCATGAATCAGCCGAGTTCCCTGATTTTAGACATGTATAAATTGTGCAGCCTTAGATATCAGAAATCCTGGTGGTTTATCTGTTTTCATGTCCGCCTCCCCCATTGTACCATAAGCCTCTTGATGTCCTATTTATCTTTAGGTTTTCCTCACCTACACAGTGGGGAGGGGTGGAAGGGAAGGCCAGGGAGCAGGAAACACAGAGGAGGTATTCAATAAGCAACTGATGAAAAGGAAGGAAGGAGGAAAGGAAGATCAATCACCTAGTATGGTTGTACCTGTTGTTCACTGCACAAGGGCACCAGCTGACGGGGCAGACTAGTGCTGAAAGGTAGGCCATGCTCTGCTCACCAAGCCAGGATCCCTGTGACTGGCTGTGCCCTTCCACTTGCCTGTCCTGTCCCCCCATTTGCTGCCTTGTCCCAAAAGGGACACTTTTGCTAATTTTCACAAGGTGCTATATGGGGTAGGGGAGGGGTGGGGGCTAAATGGAAAACATTTTGTCTAGGAAATATGTACTTTATTTATTTAGTCACCAGTATTACCTCAATTTGTCTTCCACCTTAAGAAATTTGCCATAACTTTGTCAGGGTTTGTGGCAGTGGACTCTGAGGATGCAAGTGGGACCCTTTTCCCCCTCCAAGGAGTAGGAGCTACCCACAGCAAATAAACTCCCCGCATGTGAAGACCCTGGAACATTAAAGCCAGAAAAAGAGATGAAATTGTGATCCCCCAGGGTGCATCTCTGAACCCCCATCCTGCGGCTGTGCCCCTCTAGAAGCTCAGGAACGCAACTCCAGCCTTCAGCCTTCAGCGTCAGCCTTTGGGAAGAGGAGCTCTTAGCTGTCAGCCGCTCAGCCACGCCCCCAAGTCCCTGCGCTCAGCCTGTCACCTCCTATTCCCCAGCTCTGGTTGGGGAAGAGCATCTGGCCAAAGTGTCTGCAGGCCCAGGGGGTGAATTTAGGTTGGATTTCAAAGCTGAGCTAAGCAATCTCTCAGCTGAGCTCAGCGCAGCGACCCTGTGTGCAACGAGCGTGCAGCTGAGCTGGGGACGTGGGCGCGGCGGAGGCGGCGTTGCCATGCCTCGGCGCCGCGCTGCGCCCTTAATGACCGCTCAGTGGCCGCCCCTCCAGCCGGGGACTTGCGGCCAGGAACCGTCTTGGTGGCTCAGCGTGGATCCCTTCCTTCAGCTGGAAGATGCTGCCCGAAGCACCAGGAAAGCAGCTATAAGCACAGGCTGCTTGATCCACTATTAGCTTTTCCGCGAGCTGGCGTCATCTCCCTCTCTGGAGGCGACACAAAGACTCCAGTGGCTTTCTCTTCTCAGCAAGCTGGGGCCGAGCCGCGGTCTCTCCAAGAAGACACAATCACAGAAGAGACAGGGTCAAAGCTATGCTCTCTCTCCTGTGAAGTGGTGAAGAACTCAGAACCAGGACTCGGATGGACTTGCGTTGCCGTCCGTTTCACCACATACTAACTGGTCACTAACAATCCCTGGTCTCAGTTCTTCCTTCTGTAAAATGGGGATGGCAATAATAGCTATTTTGAGGGCTCTTTAAAAATTAAATGAGAAAAAGTGTTCAAAGCGCTTAGCACAGTAAGCTGTTAGTGGTCAGGTGGTGATGGTGATATATAATTTTGACTCTTAAGCCAGTGACCCATATCTGTCATCTCTTTCTCTAAGGCCTCAGATACTCAAAGTGTAGTCCCTGGACCAGAATCATGGGAATCATCCACCATCTGGGAGCTTGTTAGAAATGCAGAATCTTGGCCTTGAGTGGTGACTTACGCCTGTATTCCCAGCACTTTGGGAGGCAGGAGGATCACTTGAGGCCAGGAGTTCAAGACCAGCCTGGCCAACATGGTGAAACCCATCTCTACTAAAAATAAAAAAATCAGCCAGGCATGGTGGCCGGCACCTGTAATCCCAGCTATTCGGGAGGCTGAGGCACAAGAATCACTTGAACCTGAGAGGCGGAGGTTGCAGTGGCTGAGATCCTGTCACTGCGTTCCAGCTTGGCGACAGAGTGAGACACTGTCTCAAAAACAAAACAATACAAAAAAACAGAAAACAAAAACAAAAACACACAAAAAAACCCAGAATCGTGGAGTTTGCTGTAAAGCCTCTAAATCAGAATATGCATTTTTAAAAGACACACAGATGATTTGTATTCACATTTAAGTTTCAGAAGCCCTGGCCTAGAACATTCCAAGGGCTTCAGCCAATTTTAACTAATAATTAGCTTGTGTCTTAGGAGTTGATAGGAGCCAACTCTCTTTCCATAGCTGTACTATTTTCTCCAGGTCTACCCTCCAGTGGCACAGCATCTGTCTAGAGCTTTATCTCCTTCTTCTTCCCATGGATGCCCTTAGAAGAAAGTTCTGAGGAGCAGAGAAATGATCAGATGGGGCAAATGGAAGCAAGGAGAGGAGGAGAAAGCCTGGATGATCTACAGGCTGGGTTATCAGCCTCCTGCAACCTCCCTGTGTTCTCTCCTTCCAAGCCTGTGAGAATCATGGAAACCAATAGGGTAAGACCTAGAGAGTCTGAGGCCCAGACTCACCTGAATTTGTTTCTGCAAGGTATGGAGACTCTGCTTTAGGGATCCTACACCCTGAACCACTCTCACAGGTTCCTCAGGCTTCTGTGAGCCTGGCCCAAGGCTGGCACCATTCATTTGTTCATTCAACAAATACTCGCTGAAGGTATGCTATGTCTAAGCTAGGTGAGGCCTACTTTTCTGCTCCCCAGGTTGGGCTTTTGCTATACCACTAAACTATCACTCTCTGGTGAAGTTGGGGATGTGATGATAGCGGGATCCTTGGTGAAGAACAGTCCAGATCCTCACTTTAAGCTGGGACTCTCATTGCCCCAGTTGCTGTATGTGTTGGTGGCTGAAGTGCACCCAGCTTAGTCCTCCCTGGGAGGTCCTTGGTCACTGTCACACCTGCACCCTGGGGCAGCCTCAGCTAAGTAAGAGCTGTTGGATGGGGATGGGGCAGTTGCTTCAAGGCAGAGCAATACTGAAGGCCAGTCCCATCAACCAAGGCCTCCATTGTAACTGTGTGACAGTTCAGTCTCTCTCTGTGCCCAGACTGGCTTCTGTCACCACTCATAAGTATTGCTCCTGACTGAGCACACTCCCCAGCAGACATGTGCCAACAGTTTGGAGTCAGATTCTGTTTCCAGGGTATAGACTGAAGATAGTGATATATTCTAAGTCCTTTCTGTGACTAAGTGCATCTGGCTATGACAACAAAATACAGACAACTAATTTGCTAAAGTTTATATATTTCCATTAATGGAAAAAAAAACAACAACCTCAAAGCCTGTTAAAGAACTGCTAGAGGAGAGACGTTCCAAGATGTGTTTACTTACTTTTTACAAATGTGAAAACAATTAAATTCATGATAAATATGTGAATACAACTTCATTTTAAAAGAGGTAAACAATGTAGAATAAACAGGGAAACTTGAAAGTCCCCTTCATCTGAGTCTTCCTCCAATCAACTCCTTCCTCAGAGATAACCACTGTTAGACTGTATCATTCTAGATAAACCTTTTGCTATTCATTTGCACACATATAAATATATACAAACATATTTTTAATATAAGTGAGATCAAGTTGCTTAAGACATTTGCTTATTAAAGTCTTCGATCTTTTTTAAAAAATCACTAAACATAGATCTACCTACCTACACAGCTTTTAAACAGCTGTATAGTATTCCATAGCGTGGATATACCATTTAACCTTTTCTTGGGGTGAGACTTCTAGTGCTCACCTACAGACAGTTCTTCTTTCCTTGGACACATAAGAGAAATTCTACTTTTTGTTGTATTGCAGCTATTTGGAGCCACATGACTAGCTCTGGCCAGTGAGTTGAGAGAAGAAGGGACTTGTATCACTTTTGGGTTCCAGTATTTCATTGCAGGTGTAAGACCTTCTAGCCCTCTATTCCCTGCCACAGTAAAGAAGGCCTCCTATTGAGATGATAAAGCCACAAGATCAAGAGAACCTGGATTGCTGAATCTTGGCATGAATAGACATTGCCCTAGGACTTGTCTAGATTCAGAGAAGACCTGGTAGAAAGTAAGAACTTACCCTTTGCTTTGTTAAGCCACTGATTTTTAAACTATAGCATAATCTAGTATATTCTGATGAATGCATCCCCTATTGGACATTCAAGTTGTTCCCAATTTTTCACTATTAAGTAGAACGCTGTAATGAACATCTTTTATATACATCTCTGAGTACACAGTGAGTGTTTTTATAGAATAGATACCCAGAAGAGGAACTAAATGGTATTCACATTTACTTTTGAGAGAAACATCAAATTGTCCTCCATGGTCTTTATCAAATTACTTATCTGTCAGTGGCATCTCCTCCCTTATTGAATTTTCCCCCATAATTTAATAAAATAATATTTTGTTACTGTTTTAATTTACAGTTTCCTGATTGCTAGAGATTAAACAACTTTTCATATTCTCCTTCGTCATTTGTATTCCATATCTTTCAATTTACCTTTATCTTCGAAGTTAAATCAAATTTTAAAAGATTTCTGAATATTTTGAGGAAAAGTTTGGATTCTTTGTAATCAAAGGTATCTTTCTTCCTTGACTTCCCAAAGATATCCCTGTGGTCATTTATTCTTTCACAAATATTCATTCAGTTTTTCTTTACAAGTATTTATTGAATAGCTGCTATGTGCTAAGCACTGATGATACATTTATCATGGGAATGTGATATTGAACAAGTCTATTTTGGGGCTGGGGGCGGTCTCTGGCCTTACTAATGGGAAGTGAAGCAGCAGAGGGACCCTGTGATCTTTATGGAATGGAAGCACTAGAAAGGCGGTGTATGAATGAGGCGTCCCTCCTTCCTTTGAGGTTTAGCAGTAGCAAAGTTTTCTGAGCTCCAGAGCAAGTTCCTGGAGTTATGCACTAATAGGTTATCAGAATCCTCATTATACAGCTAAAGAACTGAGGTCCACAGAAGGAAAAAGTGTTTTGCCCAAGGTCTCCTGACTCTTTTTTTTCTTTCTTTCTTTCTGTTTTTTGTTTTGTTTTGTTTTGTTTTTTAGAGACAGGGTCTCTCTCTGCCACGAGGCTGGAGTGCCATGGTGCAATCTCGGCTCACTGTAACATCCACCTCCAGGTTGAAGCTATTCTCATGCCTCATCCTCCCAAGCAGCCGAGATTACAGGCATGCACCACCAAGCCCAGCTAGTTTTTGTATTTTTAGTACAGACGAGATTTCACCATGTTGGCCAGGCTGGTCTTGAACTCCTGACCTCAAACAATCTGTCCACCTTGGCCTCCCAAAGCTCTGAGATTGCAGAAATGAGCCACCACGCCTGGCCACCTGACTCTTAATCTAATGGTCTGCCCACTCTCTCAAATTGCCTGCCTGGCAGGCCTTTGCAGCTGTACCAACTTCCAGGTACAGAGCAAGGAAAGGTGAGTACCTGTCCTGGGAGGTATCAAAGAAACATTTGCTAACTTCAACAGGCTTACAGTCTAGCTACTGCAAATTTCTTTCTAAAATACTATTTGTGTCATTTGGTTTAAAGCTTATTTTCCAAGAGACTAAAGGAAAATCAACTTATATTAGACCTCCATGGAACTTATCTAAAGTTTGACTTTTTCATTAGGGTGATTGTTTTCAAGTTGACGCTTCTCTAATAGGAAACTGTCACTACATTAATTAAAGCGAGGTATGCTTCCCAATATTGACTACTAATCATTTCACTTGCTTTTTTGGAAATCAAAAATTCCAATGACTATTAGGAAACTTTCTGCTGTACCAATCTGCAGTCTTTCCTTGCAGAAGCATTTAAATGAATATTAGAGAAAAGTCAGACTGAGTATATTAGGCTCATCAGCCATATTCTTTAAGCCTCAGTTTTCTCTAACATAAACTGAGATAACAATACAATCTCATAAGGTTGTTGGGAGGATCAAAAATAATAAAACACGTGAGAAGCTATGCATGTGATCAATACATGTTAGCTGTTATCACTATCAATGTTCTTTTCAATGCCATGTCCTATTCCTTATTTATCAACAACCTGGACACCTGAGCAGCCATAGCTGAGCGAGCAGAACCATAACCCGTGGCCATCTGCCTATGTTTGAATATTCTAAAAACCAACGAACCCTGAAGATCAAACAAGGTATCAGTCCTTGTGTATGAATCATGGAAATCATGCATGGTGTTCCATGCCCTATAAAAGCACACACCTATACCTTCAGCTGTTACCATTTACCGAGACCCCATTCTGAGCTTTGGGGGTCTCCCACCTCCCCTTTCTGCCTGCTCTCCATCTCTCTTTGCTTCTCATTTATTTTAAACTCCGAATTCTCTTTCTACTTAGGCTGGCTCACCTTGTCCTACTTGGAGAAGCACAGATTCACAAAGCTAACCTTTTCTTAAAGTCCTTGTGTAGAAACATAAACATCCCCACTTGTGTACAGGCTGTCAGGAAAGGAGGAATGGGAGGCTTGTGGGATGGGGGTCAGGAGACCTAGATTTTATTACTCACTCGCTCGGGGTCTCATTTTGACTTTAATTTCTTGGGACCTCACTTCTCTCCTCTAGAAATGGGGCAGACAGGGTTAGCAAAGAATACCTGTCTCTGGTCGGCCTCATAAGGCTGTCGAAAGAATGAATGAGATTATGTCAAGAAGGCCATTCGCGTTCCTCAGATAAGGGCACTCTCTAAATGCAGGGCATGATTATGTGTCACTCCCAGGAAGAGGGAGAGCCAGGTTGCCTCTCAGGCACTCTCCACCTGTCACTGTAATTGCAGAGACACTTTAATAATGGAGGCAGAGCACTTGCTGGTCGGAAGGTTCAGGTCACAGGTGCAGGATTCTGTTTGAGGACCTGTACAAGATTTCCTAACAGCTTGAGGGCAGGGAGTGAAGCTGAATCCAGAAATCGTTTCCTCAGCTTTAAGGACTCCCTCTTCCCACCCCCCACACCCACAGAGGTGGAGCCCCTGAGCAGACAGGCACTCCGTGAATGCTCTTTTGTGGAACTGGATGAAAGTGGGTATCAACAGAATTCTCTTCATTTACAGACTCAGCTTCCCTTAGAAGTGCAGTGGCCTTGCTTTTGCCTGTTAAAATGTTTACTGACACCAGCGGCAATTATGGCTTAAGGGGTATTCCCTAATGTATTGGGAAGCATGAGGAGTGGTGGGGGCGGTGCTGGGTCCTCTTCATCTATGCTTTTTTTTTGCTGTCACAGCCACACTCTATGCTGAGCCTCACTCCAGGATGATACAAGGAGTGGGGATTATATGGTGGGCCCAGCAGACGGACCTTGCTGGAAGACAGACTTGCTAAGAGTTGAAGCAGGAGGGGAGTGGACATCATTAGAATAAGACATTTCACACAAGGAAGAGCAGCCAAAACACAGTCAGGTCAGCCAGCAGGGTCCCAGAGGAGTTGCTTGGAAGAGGGTCCTAAGGCCAAGCATCAGAGAAGGGATCCCTGGGGTGAAGATTCCAGGAAGATATACGCATCACCTGGTCCGCAGCCTCTCCAGCCTTTCCTTCCTAACACTGGAGTTATTTGACCTGCAGCCCGAGGGCCTCCCACATCAAAATCCTCATATCTTTGACACTAAATAGAATTGGATTTAGTTCCGCACTCTGCTTCTTGGATAAATATCCACATTCTCGAAGCCTCAGTATCTTCATCTGTGGAATGGGGCTGATAATATCTGCCCTGCAGAGTTGCCGGGAGGAGGCTGTCTGTCTGTGGTAAGTGAGCTCTCCATAACTGAGGATTCAAGAAGTGGTAGGAGGATCGGAACAGGAGTTTTTAGAACTAGTCATGTACAGAAGATCGCTGCATTCTCTGAGGAAGACGCGGTCGTAGCTGTTGCAGATTGTTGGTCCGCGTGCTCCTGCTCCTGACTCACCGCTGTTCGCTCTTGGGGAGGAACAAGTCAGTCAGGAAGCTGCGCAGCAGCCGTGGCTTTTAAGGATACCGGAGGAAAAACACCCGTGGAGCTGGAGGTGGCAATTCACCGAATTCAAATCACTCTAACGAACCGCAACGTAAAATCCCTGGAGAAGGTGTGTGCTGACTTGATCAGAGGAGCAAAGAAAAAGAATCTCAAAGTGAAAGGACCAGTTCGGACGCCTACCAAGACTTTGAGAATCACAAGAAAAACACCTTGTGGTGAAGGTTCTAAGACATGGGATCGTTTCCAGATGAGAATCCACAGGCGACTCATTGACTTGCATAGTCCTTCTGAGATTGTTTAGCAGATTACTTCCATCAGTACTGAGCCAGGAGTTGAGGTGGAAGTCACCATTGCAGATGCTTAAGTCAGCTATTTAAATAAATTGATTACCAGTTGTTAAAAAAAAAAAAAGATCGCTGTATTATTTGAGGTGTCTGAGGGCTGCAGAAAGGTGTCGTTTTATCTCTGATCCCTGCCCCCAGCTGATGTTGACAATGTGGGCCATGTGCCTGCTGACCTGCTGGCATCTTGTTTTTACATTTACTGAGCTTCACCTGGCTGTCATTCATTCACTCCATGCAGAGGTAGCTTAAATTCCAGTGGGAGGAGACAGCAAATAAACAAAGCTAACACGTGTAATGCATGGCATGTTGGATGTTTACAAGCTCTCTAAGGTGAAGGTGTTGGGGGAGATAAAGCAGACCATTGTCAGGTGGTTGTAGTTTAAACACAATGGCCTGGTGAGGACTGAGAAGGAGGTCTTTGGATAGACAGCAGTCCAGGAATAACTTCTTTGATATTTACCTGCCCAGCTCCACAACTGTATACTGTCCGGTAGACCTTTAACTTTGCCCAAGAGCCTGGCCTTGGACCCCAGACAGACGCTGAGTCCACAGTATCATGCAGAAGCCGATAAAGGGAGACTGGAAACCACCCAGAAGGGACAGTCGTCTTTGACAGATCTTTGGTAGGTGGAGGGAAGGAGGGGAAGACACTCAGGTTCGCAGACCCAGGAAGACCTGTAGACCTAAGTGGAGTGACAGTAGGACCCTCCTAGAAACCAGGTTCACTGTTTTGCTCTATTTTATCTTTTTATTTTTTGAGGCAGGTTCTCACTCTGTCACTAGGCTGGAGTGCAGTGGTGTAATCATAGCTCACTGCAGCCTCGGCTTCCTGGGCTCAAGCATCCTCCTGCCTCAGCCACCCAAGTAGCTGGGACTATAGGTGCACCCTGCCACCTGTCTAATTTTCTTTTTTAGTTTTAGAGATGGAACCTTGCTATATTCACCAGGCTCATCTCGAACTCAAGTTCATTGCTTTAGGTCCTTATACTCAGGGCGTGGCCCAACTAGCATCACTGGCATCACAGCTCGTGAGAAATGCTGAATGTCAGGCCTCAGCCCAGACCTACTGAAACAGACTGCATTTTAACAAGACTCTCAGGTGATTCGTGCACACATTAAAGTTCATCTTTGCCAAGCAGAGTATGGTATGTGTGTCCTAATTTGTATAGAGTTTATGTGCTGAGGTTCCCTTGCTGCACTTAAGGAGAGTTAGGCAGTTGGTGCTATAATGATGGTGTTTAGGTGTAGAGAGGCATATCATAGCTCCACAATCTTCAGACAACAAAGTTCCTTCTGTAGTTGCTCTGTGGTTCTCAACATTTGGATTCCTTCCCGTGGACAAGATGGCTATCTCAACTTTCCCTGCCATTTCCACATTCCAGCCAAGCAGATGGCAGAACTAGGCAAGAGGAAAACATCTTCCCCCGCTTTTAACGTCATGACATTGACTCACATCCCATAGGTGCTGACCTAGTCACACAGCAATGCACAACTGCAAGAGAGGATAGGAAATGGAATCCTCAGTTGGGTGACTGGATTTTCAACTCCTGTTACTCTTGTGTCATAGAAGAAAGGGAGAACAGATTGTGTGGTGATGACAAGCCTTCTCTGTACTCACTGAGGAAAAGAATCATTGGGACAAGCTAGAGGCTCAGGTATTAGCTGGAGCAAGACTGAAATATAGGCACTCAGATAACTAGGAGGAAGGTCTATCAACCAGACCATAGCTGCTGGGTCTTTTCTCGGTGTCTAAAAGGCTCTCATCCAAAACACACTGGGGCAGTGCTCACTGGTGAAGTCACACCAGCTTATGGCTAGCATCTCTTCTGCGTGATCCATGCCCATGCCATTCCAGTGGTTACATATTTTCAACATCACCTCTGTTCTCATCTCCTGACCTACAACGAAATAGGAGATTTTCTCTTCCTCTTACTCTCTAACTTTTCTGAGTGACTGAAGAGAGGAAGTAGGTGAAAAAGTATAATCCCTAGTATGTTTCAGGGCATCTTTCTTTCCTTCCCATACAGAATTTTACTGTTCTTTTCCTCCTCCCCTCCCCCTCCCCCTCCCCATTCCCCTCCCGCTCCTCCTCCTCCTCCTCCTCCTCCTCCTTCTTCTTCTTCTTCTTTGTAGTAGAGACAGGGTCTCAATATATTGCCCAGGCTGGTCTCGAACTCCTGGCCTCAAGTGATCCTCCCACCTGAGCCTCCCAAAGTGCTGGGATTTACAGGCATGAGCCACTGTGCCTATCCTACCTTAATTTATGTGTCCAAGGATACAAATTGTCACAGTCTATTTCCTCCACTTTCTCTTCCAGGCCCTGATCTCTGCTCACTTACTTTTAGAGAGCTGTCATTGCTGAAGAAGGGGATGGTGTATAGACTAGGGAAGAAAATGTTAGTCTGGCTGCCTTAAAAAGCAGTGTCCAAGGTTAAGGGAGATAACTACCACATTTTCTGCAGAGGCTATGGCTTCTGTTTTTGAATTGGGGATAGATAGGGGATAGAGGGAAACTAAAGGTAGAGTAGGAATTGTCTGCACAGTTTCCCACTATATGGTTGCTGTGTTTAGCGGATGGTCCAGCCTACTGGTCACCTAGGCTAGGCTATGATTGGTGCAAGATGTAGACCCTGTTCCACAGTGGGCCTTTCTCTGCTTTGAGCGATGGTCATGTGATTGTGTTTTTCAACCCAGTTTCATTGACCTTGTAGATAGTGAGAATTTTGTTAGATTCTCACAATAGATCAAAAGCCAATTCTAATTTTTAGTTTTAAGATTGCAACTTTTCCAGCTTCTTCATATGTTTTATTTGAGTTTAGGAAAGCCTATGCCATTTTGCCAACAAATTGATCCAAAATATTTAAAAAATCATATTACATGAAGCGACGTTTTTTCACCACTTTTAGATAGGAAGGAGCTGGAGGCATTATGTAAGGTTGCGTAGGTCACATACTGCATGACAGTTTCACTATATGCAGCAGTCCTCAGCGCAGTAATGTTAGAGATAAGACATCTACCCTGCTAATAAAGACTTTTATGATTGTCATTGGCATCATAAAATTTTATAGGTGACAGACTGGAGTTTGTTTTTGTTTTAAAGGGATACCTTTTTCTTGTGATAAAATATATACAATATTTTATCATTTTAACCAGTTTTAAGTATCTAATCTGGTGGTATTATATACATTCTCAATTTTGCATAACTATTGCCACTATCTATAAGTGAAACTCTTTTATCATCACCAACATAAACTCTACTCATTAAACAATAATTCCTTATCCCCCCCAGTCCCAGCCCCTAGTAACCTCTATTCTGCTTTCTGTCTCTATGAATTCGCTTATTCCGGGTACCTCATACAAGCGGCATCACGCAGTATTGTCCTGCATCTGGCTTATTTCGCTAAGCATAATGGTCTAGTCATAGTGCAGCATATTTCAAAATTTCATTTCTTTGATGGCTGAATAGTATTTCAGGGTGTGTGTATACTGCATTTTGTTGTTGCTTCATCTGTTGAAGGACATTTGGATTGTTTCCACTTTTTGACTGTTGTGAATGATGCCGCTATGAACACTGGTATCTGACTATATGTCCAAGTCCCCAGTTTCAATTTTTTTGTATATGTACCCAGGAGCGGACTTGCTGAGGCATATGGTAATTCTGTGTTTAACTTTTGAGTAGTCACCAAATTGTTTTCTGCCATAGCTGTACCACAGCAGTATTTCCACCAGCAATGCTCAAGGATTCCAATTGTACCTACTCACCAACAATTATAACTTTGGGTTTTTTAAAAAAATTAATATTATTATTGCCATCCTCATAGACATAAAGTGGTATCTCATTACAGTGGAACTGG
Source organism: Aotus nancymaae (assembly GCF_030222135.1). Classification (NCBI taxonomy): domain Eukaryota; kingdom Metazoa; phylum Chordata; class Mammalia; order Primates; family Aotidae; genus Aotus; species Aotus nancymaae. Next base: position 50,026,521 of record NW_026988417.1, on the reverse strand, counting down.
AGTTTTTATTAGACTATTGTCAAAATCTTAGGACTAGCATAACTATTTCTAACAGACTGGGGAAATGCTCACAGTTCCAGGATCCTGGTAAAGCAGGACTCAGGAAATAGAATATCTACAAGCAAGTTTTAAAGTGTCTGATGATGGATGAGTGGTGCATGGATGGGAGATGCTGGAGGTGTGGTATCCTCGGGGCTAGCTAACTTTGAATACATTTTATGAGCCACATGTAATATTAGCCTAAGAACTTTACAGCTGAAATGGGGCAGCCCCTAATAAACTGGCTGAAAGCTGCCCCCAGCTTCATTCCTCTTCCCATGGCTCAATTTCACAAATGTATGCAATCACCTTGGCATGAGAAAGAGAGAGTTTCTTCTCTGGGGTCTCCGTGTATGCCTCAAGGAAAAATTGCACATTTTGTCAGTGATAATGGGGACTAAGAATCTAAGATAAGAATAAAAAGACATGTAATTACCCAAGTGTATTCATTGGGATACATATTTGGCTGCTCTAAAAAAAGGGCCAAAATAACAGACACCAGCTATTGGCCTAGAAATCGTTTATATAAATGCCATTGAGCTGCAGCTCTGAGAAGGTTCAGTATCCAGATGGACAGGGAATGGAGCCAATGACCATCTTTCCAACCCATTCTACTGGAAAGCACAGGTCGGGATAGGTGTCCCCTTATTTGACAATGAAACCTTAGAGGGGAAAAGAAAGCCACATAAAGCCAGGCAAAGTATATTATCAAAGAAGAAAAATGTAATGTCATCCTGAAGATACAGAGGATCTTTGAAAATGATTTACTACTGGAATCAGAGGAGCATTTTAGAGACTCACTGAGCATCCTCAACAGGATGCAAAGGAACTCAACGAAACAAGAGCAGAAAAGCACATGGGAAAAAATGGGCCAAGATTAAAAGTGACAATGGAAATAGTAAATAGGCACAACTCATGGAAAATAATGACAGAGCAACTTTATTTCAGTCTCTTGCTGTCAGTTTTCCTCATTTTATTTTTTTGACATGAAAAGTTTTCGGCACATATAAAAGGAGAATAGTATAATAAGCTCCCATATCCCCATCACCTGGCTTTAGCAGATTTCAACTTACCACCAATGTGGTTTCCTCTAAACCCTCACCCACTCCCCTGCTCCCATCCCCAGTGGCAGCTACTTTGTCTCCTTCCTCTTTCATATCCTCCTATCTAGAAAACATGCCAGGAATCTACCCATTGGTCTGCAAACCCTCTACCACCACCCTAATCCAAGCCACCCACTTCTGTGGCCTGGATAATCTTTGTTTCCAACTAATGGTTGTTTCCACTCTTGTTTTCAGCCCTTTTATTATAAAATAAAACACAGACGCAGAAAAGCACTCAAAGCAATGTACAAGTTAGAAATTATTATAAGGCAAACACCTGTGTAACCACCACCTACAGCAAGAAATCAAACGTTGTTAGCCACCTCAATGTGCCCTATCTGTGCCCCATCCAATCCGAACTCCCATCTCCCTCTGAGTTAATTCACTAGGGCTGCCGTAATAAAATACTAAAGACCGGGAGGCTTAAACAACAGAAATGTATTTCTCACAGTTCTGGAGGCTACAAGTCCCTGATAAGAAGCCAGAAGGTTTGGTTTCTCCTGAAGTCTTTCTTCTTGATTTGTAGATGACTATCTTCTGGCTGTGTCCTGACGTGGTCATCCTATATCCTATGAGGTGGTCAGTACTACCTCATTTAACCTTAATGGCCTCTTTAAAAACTCTGTCTCCAAATACATCCTGAGCTTCTGGGGGTAAGAAGTTTATCATATGAATTTGGGGATAAATGGTTCAGCAGCCTATAATATGCTCTAATCATAATCACTATTCTGATTTTTGTAGTAATTACTTCCTTGTGTTTCTTCACAATTTCATTAACCAAGACACCAGAATTTAGTCTTCCCAGTTATTTTTAAACTTGAAATGTCACTATACCTTTTTTAATCTCCAGGCTTATCTTTCCATTACATTTTTTTTCTTGTAATGTATCTGTGAAATAATCTGGGCTGTTGAGCATGTTTCCCACGGTTTTCCAGGGTCTGGCTTTGCTGATCGCATGCCCATGGTGCAGCTTAGCCTGTTCTTCTTTCCTCTGTATTTCCTAACACTTGACAGTTGGTTTCAGAGATTTGAGCAGACCTGAGTTTGAACCCTTTGGCAAAACTATAACGAATGGGGGTGTGTTCTTTCATCAGGAGACAGATAATGTCTCATTTTTGCTCTGTTTATTTTAATGTTAGCAGCTGTTGATGCCAAATACCTCAATCCAATGAATGTTTGAGTAGATGAATGGTGATATTCTAGTCCTATCATTTTGTTTGCATTTGTTAGCTGGAACAATTTTGCAGAGAGACTTTTCTCATCTGCTTTTTGGTTGCCAAATGAGTCCATATAGGAAAGGCAAGATAAATGCTTATTTTTCCTTTTTATTTACCATTTTTTAATGCAATGAATCAGATCACTGTCCTCTTCAGGTGAACATTTTTTTAAGAAATTTAAGCATCATGATAAACATGCATTTAAATATATCTGTGGACTTTTAATCCATGTAATTCTTATCCTTTTGAAGCCCACTTCTCCCTTTCTTGGCCAGTGGGAGCCTCTTTAAATTGATTCCTGAATAGAGCTGACATGATCCGAGAAGTCTTTGATAGCTTCTTCACTGTCAGGTTCGACAGAATACTTCAGGTTTATCTCATACCTTTCCCACTCCAGGACGACTACGAACATTTCTCCAAGAAATCCTGCCTTCTATTCATGGGAAATGGAATTTCAAGATGAGAGATTGGGTGCTGGGGTACTCTTCCATAGTGAGTTGTTGTTTCCATAGCATTTTAATTAACAAAGTACTTTATCTGTTCATACTGATATACCTGTATCACTTTAGACTGGGGTTTTACTTAACTGCTTCTCTATTGCATCTATATCTTCTGTACTGATAATCCTGCATCAGTTCTCAAGGAAACAAGGGAAGTTAGGATAAGAATAACCCACAGTTATTCACTGGTTTCACCCCACCTTACACACCAAACCATTTTAGAATAGCAGCAGGAACTTTACCACTACTAAATATGAATAGTGAAAGCAGTTACATATTTTTGCCTCTGTGATCCCCATTTTCCTTTCATTTGTTATGACTTCTTAGAGCAACTTGTCAGATCAGCTTTACTAAAGTGTAATATACATGAAATAAATTTTGCCCTTTTCAAGTATACCATTGAATGAGTTTTGGCAAATATATGCAGTATATAACATCACATATGTATATAAGCACCATAGTATATGTAGTATCATCACAAATGTACAGCACCACAACCCAGTTACAGGCTAGTTCTAGCATTCAAAATATTCTCATCGTATCTCTTTGCAGTCAATAATCCCCTTCTCCTCATTTTTGGCCCCTAACAACCATTGATCTGCTTTATGTCACTATGGTTTTCCTCTTATAATATTTCATATACACATCATCATAGGTGTAGCCTTTTGTGTCTGGCTTCTTTCACTTAGCATCATGCTTTTGACATTCACCCATGTTGTATATATCAGCAGTTTTATTCATTTTTATTGCTGAGTAGTATTTTGTCGTATGGCTATATTACAATTTATTTTTTATTCATTCAATGATTGACACTTAGGTTATTTTCAGTTTGAACTCTTAGGAATAAAGTGCTACAATCATTTGCATACAAATGTCTCTGTGACACGTGTTTTCATTTCTCTTGGGTAAATACCTAGGAGAGGAACTGCTGGGTCATTTGGTAAACATATGTTTTACTCTATAAGAAAATGACAATTTACTTCACAAAGTGGCTGTACTATTTTGCCTTCTGAACAGCAACGTATGAGAGTTCTTGCTGCTTCCCATCCTTGCTAGCATTCATTTTTTTTTGTCTTTTAAGTTTTAGTCATTCTGGCCAGGTATGGTGGCTCACACCTGTAATCCCAACACTATGGGAGGCCAAGGTGGGAGGATCACTTGAGGTCAGGAGTTCAAGACCAGGGTGGCCAACATGGTGAAACTGCATCCCTACTAAAAATATAACAACAACGACAAAAAATTAGCCAAGTGTGGTGGTACATGCCTGTAATCCCTGCTACTCATGAGGTTGAGGAAAATCTCTTGAGCCTGGGAGGCAGAGGTTACAGTGAGCAGAGATCAGGCCACTGCATTCCAGCCTGGGTGACAGAGTGAGACTCCATCTCAAAAAGTCAAAAATAAACAACAAAAATAAATTTTAGTAATTCTCATGGATGTGTAGAGGTATTTCATTGTGATTTTAAATTATATTTCCCTAATGAGTAATGATGTTGAGCATTTTAATGTATTTATTTGCTATGGATATGTGATATATATATCTTCTTTAGTGAAGATCTGTTCAAATTTTTGCCCATTTTAAATTGTCTTATTATTGGGTTGTAAGAGCTCTTTATATATTTTAGACATTAGTCCTTTGTCAAACATTTTTTTTTTTTTGCCTTTTCTTCCACTTTATTTCATATTCCCACCACAATAATGACTCCTTTAATTTAAACTAAAAACCATACAGGGTTCCTGAAACGGTGGTAAAAAGGAAAGGAAATGTCAAAGATTGCAGGACAGGTGGGGTGGGGAATCAGCGAATCATCTTGACTGGACTCTTGAAGTTGCTGGCGGCTTGGAGCTGCAGTTGGTAGGCCATCGGATGGATCTTGAAACCATAGAGCCTGGGCACAAACTGGTTGGCAGGTCATTTGGGCTGGTACTCGGGATGCACCATGAAAAGCATGTGAGGGAAACCAGTGCCGAAATAGGCGCTATCCGTGTGATGGTGCCGCGATGACTTGGGTGTGTACACATCCAAGCACTTAGGGCAGTAGAGCTTCACCATGGCTTCAGCTGGGATGTCTGAAAGGCCAATGGGAAGCATTGGCTGGTTCTCACAGTACACACGGGGACAGTAGCCAAAGTCTCCCTGCTGGTACTTTTCTAACATCTGGGCGATGCCACGGTTGGTAAGGATGTAGCCGGGCGTGGATCAATCCATAAAGCATCTTGGCTGCCTGCTCAATCAAGTCACTCTGGTTGGGGTTGTCTTCCAGTTCTTCATCAGGCTCCAGGTCCAAGATCATATCTAGAGCTTGTTGATAGTGAGGGACCTGCTCATTGAGCCTAGTAAGATTAAATTTGTCCTGGATGAAGTCTTCATCCACTTCACAGAAGAATTCATTGCCACAGAGCCCACAGAACCAGGAAATCCAGGACACCTCCTCTGAGCTGCTCATCTTCACGTCAGCGGCTGGACGGGGACCAGGACTGGGGTGGGTAGGGAAGTTGCTAGTTCCAAAGAACGGCGGCAACTGCCACAGCGCAGCAAACATGTTTTACAAATAATTTTTTTCAGTCTACAGTCGATGGCTTGCATTTCTACTTTTTTCTTTTTAATGCAACATACAAACTTTAACCAAGTTTGTTTGCGTAGTGTGGTGTGCCAGTTCTCAGAGTGCTCCTCGAAGTACTTGTCTGAGTAGTCCATCTGTCTGTGGGCCATCCTGCCTGCAGATCGAGGAACAAAAAAGACCAGTGGGTGACACTTCCATGCCCAGCCAAAGCAGCTACTCCACAGGGACCAACGTTCTCTACTTTTATAAAAAAGAACTTTCCTGACCGGGTGTGGTGGCTCAAGCCTGTAATTCTAGCACTTCGGGAGGCCAAGGCAGGCAGATCACTTGAGGTCAGGAGTTCAAGACTAGCCTGGCCAATGTAGTGAAATCCTGTCTCTACTAAAAACACAAAAATTAGCCAGGCATGGTGGCACTTGCCTGTAATCCCAGCTGCTCAGGAGGCTGAGAATCACTTGAACCCAGGAGGCGGAGTTTGCAATGAGCCAAGATGGCACCACTGCACTCTAGCCTGGGTGGCAGAGAAAGACTCCGTCTCTAAAAAAAAAGAACTTTTCTTCATCAGCTATTTCTCTTAAAATACAGTTTTTGTAGGAAAGGCAATATAAATGAGTGATTCTTTCACTTTATGGATTTTCAGAACATTAATTCTGTTTGCAGATCAGTATATTTTGTGTGATCACAACCTTGCATAAGAAGCAAAAGGGAAAAAAGCCATGAGGATTTACAACAAAATGTTCAAGTTTCTTTCTTTTGATATTGGGATTGTTAAGAGATTTTGTTTTTCCTGTCCTGCTCCTTTCACTCCCCACAAAGGACACATACCAGACTGTGAATGATAGTCGTATGTGGCTATAGTTGTATATGGCTGGTGGAACTGTGCATGATTTGCTTTGCTTCCTCCTATTTCTTCTGTTTTCCAAATTTTCTATAATAAATTATTTTAATAACAAAATGGGAAAATGTGTTTCTATCTCTATGTAGTACATATCTAATCATCTGTCAGTCTACCCATCAATTAAGTCTTTGCTACTCTTTGTCATCAAATTACTGTTTTTGTAACTAGAAAACATATATGGTTGGAATGAAGTTTTTCCTCTAACTGGTTTCAGACTCACAAAATTCATATTGGTAAATTGTGGGGTTTTGTCACATTAAGGCAAAACTGTCAAGTCCAATGTGCACACAGAGTGGAAGTACCAGGAAAAATGGCAAGTGCCTCATTTGTCCAGGATCATCCAGGATTTCTTTTCTTGGGGGCTACTCCTGAGTTGGAGCGCCATTGTCGCTGGATGGACAGACTAAATGCTGAAGTCAGTAACTGCTGGTATTTGTTTGCTAGGGCCACCATCACAAACACGGACTGGGTGGCCTAAGCAATAGGTATGCATTTCCTCACAGTTCTGGAGGCAGGGAGGTCCAAGAGCAGCCATGTTTCTTTTCCTCAGGACTTTTCCTCTGACTTTCAGATGGCCTTTGTCGATCTGTGCCTTCACATGGTCTTCCATGCATGTGTCAATGTCCTAATTTCCTCTTCTAATGAGAACACCAGATCCTGGATTGGGGTGTATCCTAATGACTTCATTTTAATTACATGACCTCTATAAAGACCCTACGTCCACATGCAGTCCCATTCTGAGGTCCTGAGGGTTAGGACTTCAACATATGAATTTTGAGGGTCACAATTCAGCCCCTAACACTGCTTATTGCCTATTGTCATGTTTTTCTCTTGTAGAGATCATGATGTTCTTGTAAAGAAGTCAGACTCAAAATCTCCAACCTAAAATGTCCAGATCACAGCTGGCTTCTCTGCTGTAGAGCTGATGATAACATCTCCATCCTTGCCACAGCAAGCCTGGTGGTTTTACTGTAATCTCCCATCATTTCCCTCCAGCCCATTACCCGGTAGCCAGCCCTGCCTCCTCAGGTCCTGAGATTGTGGCTTCCTTTTCATTTTCTTGCAGCTGAATTTTCATCTCAAGATCTCACCCACATCCCAGTTCATCTGGCCTCAGAATAATATTAACGCTGCTTTGCCAATCATTCTTTATTCCCTCCCTTCTTTCTCTCTGTGGCAAGGAAGGCAGGGAAGCTAAACTGGCAGATTTTCAGTGAACAATGAGTTGCTCTCATGGTTACTTTTGAATTCTACTTTTGAATGATGGAGAGGTTCCTCTGCCACCCCAGGCCGAGTGTTATCAACTGTTATTTGCATATAAGAAAACCTGGAGCAATTGTGAAAGAAAATAGGCAAATGAGAACAGGTTTGTTTACAACAAGTGCAGACATGTCTCACATTTACTTTTCCACAAAAGGCCAGAATGAAGTTTTTGCTCCTGTTGGTAGGTGGTAATCTATGCATGGCTCTTTGCATTGTAAGCAGAGTGAAGGTTATATATTTACTGGAACTTCATTTAAGAAACAGAATGCAAATATATATTGCTTTGTAAACTATGGCTCTTCTTAGAAAAAAAGAAAAAAAATACTGCATTTCCCAAACTTTACAAAAACATGTGAGCTTATGGATAAATTTGTAGCCAGCTCCCCAGCCTCATTCCATATGCACATCCCCTCAGGGCCTTGGAAGGCAAGTGAGAGACCTCACAGCTTATGTTTCATTAACTTCATAGTAAATATGCTTCTAATTACAATGACTACTTGTTTTTGTTTGTTTCCCACAGTGAGCTGAAATCACAGGATGACATTCATCATGCACATCCCATGTTCCTAGTACACTGCTCGTCTATAGTACGCAGTCAAAAAGGATTTATAAAATAAAGTGAATTGCTGGAAGTCAGGAAGAATGAATGAATATGGTGACTCATTTCTCATAAGTATCCAACTACAATTATGCCCATACAACACAGAGAAGGTTGAGCAGGTTCAAGGTGGTTAACAAGTATCCTTGGGTGCTATGATCCAACGGAAGGCAGATCATCTTGCCCTTGAGATTGGCTTCTCCCCAGTCTCTCCCATGGCGTCCCACAACAGCTGGGGCCCATTCCTTTACCACGGGCATTGCAGATGGCCTCCCAGTGCTCTGGAAGTCCTCGGCCCAAGGCCTATAGCTGTAGGGACATTAGCCAGCTCCAGAGTTGAGCGACCTTTGAAAAGAACTTCAAGGCCTATTCTTTCCTACATACTTGCCGACAAAAGACATGATAACCAGTGACCTTTTCCTAAGAACACTCTTAAAGCTGTCACTGTGAAAATGCCTAAAGTATTGTGGAAATAAACCTACTTTTCCTTTGGGCTTAAAATGCCCACAGAATGTTACTGGGCAGGAGCCATCTGCAACAGCAGTGATCTCTGGATAAATTCACAGTGAGAGCACAACATCCTTTTTCAAAAGAAGCGGCATCAGCAGACCCCATCTAGAGAACAGGGGATATCTTTGTATGTACTGCACAGCATTTGACTCTTTGTGGGGGCTCCAAACATATCGCTGAAATGCCAGTATTACATTTCCATTTTTTTGTGCTTCTGCCTTGGGCAGCTTTGCTTTGATGCTTTCAGGATTTGGGCATGTGAGCTAGGGTTAGGACCTTAATCATGGCTTGATATTAGGCATATTTAGAAAAGCCAGAGTTGTAAGAGGAAGAAATGTAATAACAGGGATTTAGAGATTAAAGCAATTTAGGAGAGAGAATGTAAACAAAAGTAATAGAAATGAAACTTAACACAGATCTTGATGAAATACTGGAGTGCAAAAATGTAGGAGTATAAGAAAGGGCTCCTCCACTGTTCTGACAGGGCCAGATTGGAATAGCCCAGAGGTTACAGCATGAGTTTTACAGTCTGAATCCCTGTTTGAACGCCACCTCTAGCTCTTACAGTTGTGACAATTCTTGGGCAATTTTCTTACTTATCTGGGGCTTATTTTTCCTACCTGCGAAGGAGGGACTAGTAAGAGGATTGCTATGCTTTGAACGCTCCTTCCAAAACTCATGTTGAAATCTTGGCAATGCAATAGTGTTGGGAGATGAGGACTTACAGAGTTTATTAGGTCACGAGGGCTCTGCTTTCATGAATGGATGAATGTCGTCATTGTGAGAATGGGTTAGTTATCATGGGACTGGGATCCTCATAAAAGCCTGTGTGTGGCCGGGCAAGGTGGCTCACGCCTGTAAGCCCAACACTTTGGGAGGCCGAGACGGGTGGATCACGAGATCAGGAGATTAAGATCATCCTGGCCAACATGGTGAAACCCTATCTCTACTGAAAATACAAACATTAGCTGGGCGTGGTGGCACGTGCCTGTAATCCCAACTACTCAAGAGGCTGAAGCAGGAGAATCACTTGAACCAGGGAACTGGAAGTTGCAGTGAACCAAGATTGCGCCACTGCACTCCAGCCTGGGCTACAGAGAGAGATTCTGTCTCAAATAAAGAAGCATGAGTGTGCCTGATTTCCTCTTGCTTTTGCTTCAGCTCCCTCTCACCTTCCATGATGGAATGACCCTCGCTGGATGTCAGCCTCATGCTCTTGGACTTTCAAGCCTCCAGAACTGTGAGCCAAATAAACTTCTATTCCTTATGAGTTATCCCATCTGAGGTGAAGTTTCAATGAGATAAAGTGTGAACATTGCTTAACACTTCCCTTTAGTCAGCACTCCACAAAGGGTAGTAACTAATCTCACCTGGAAACCACAGCACATTGAGCAGTGTTGGGCATTTTCCATTGAAGAGCCATGCAATTTCTACAGATAGGTTCTGTGTATTCTGGCTGCAATGCATGCTTTAGGGAGGGAAGGTGAAATGTGGAGAGAGTATGAGATGTGCTTTTCAGATGCAGAGAAAAAAGCAGTAGGTAACTGGTGACTTCAGAAGACAGCAAAGAAACTACTTGTGAAAGTAAGAATAAAGGAAAGAAGGAAGGAAGGGAGGGAGGGAGGAAAGGAAAGAAGGAAGGAAGGAAGAAAGGGAGGGAGGGAGAGAGGGAGGGACAGGAGAATAGGGGAGGAATACACTTGAAAAATATTTGTTTATAGCAGCAGGATTAGGCGAGGGATACCCACTGACAAGGTTCGTGATGGTGGTAAAGAGGAAGGTTCTAGGGGAAGGAAGATGTGTCTCAAGGAAGAGCCTATACAAAGGGCCAACTCTTTGGTTCTGGGGACACTGATTGCCTTACAAGATGGGCAGCACTAGCTTAAGTCTCACTTAGGCACAGAGGAATGACGTTAATGAATCCAGCTGGGGGACAGCTGCTGCAGAGCCTGTGTGAAATGAATTGTGTTTCAGGTCAATTTAGCAACTAAAAACCACAAGATGCCTAGTTAAATTTGAATTCCAGATAAATAATAAATACGTTTTTTAACATAACTATATGCTATGCAATATTTGGGACATACTTATATTTTAAAAGCATTCACTGTTTTTATGAAATTCAAGTTTAACTGGATGTCCTGTATTTGATCTGTCAATCAATTCTCAGGAGCTCTGTTAATATCTCCAGTAGTGTGATGCAAAATCAAATCTACGTTTTTGAAATGGTAAGAATTTTCTCTTCCTCAGGCAACAGTAAGTGATGTCTACTGAGCTCCTTCTCTGGGTCAGGTACCTCACACTGCCCCATCTTATTTAATCATCACAAGAACTCTGAGGGGCAGGAGCTGTCAGCATCTCAAGAACAGCTGAGGAAACCAAGGCTCAAAAAGTGCTTTATGGTAAAAGACTAACAGCCCATTAAAGGCAGTGCAACCATGTCCATCAAAGGAGGCTGACCCAGAGATCATGCTCTCAACAGCAGTTGGGTTTGCCATGTCAGGCACACTCAGGTTTCTGAGTACCTTTCAGTCTCCTTTCTGCTACATTGAACCCTGAATGACAGTCTCGCCACAGGAAACCAGAGCCCTGGCCAGAGCTGCTAGGGCAGCAGGGAGCAAGGGTAAGGTACATCCCCTCCTTCCTGTCCCTTCCCATAGGGTCAATGAACTTACTGCTTCCCTCGAGGCTCCCCTCTGGTGTGTAGTCCTTTCCACTGGCTGGGGGTCAGGCAGAGGGCTGTGTCCGTAAACCCCACCTCAAGCTCCAGCCCACTTAGTGTTCCAAAAAGTGAATTCCCTCCCCCATGCACCCCCATCTTATCTACATAGCAGGCTCAGTGGCTCTGAGGGGGTTTAAGCAGTCCTGCTATCTGGCGGCCTTGCCCACGCAGTCTTTTTTTGAGACTTTTTTGAGACCCTCTCCTCACTTCCCTGTTGTTGTCCTTTGGGACAGACCACTCCTTCCCACATAAGCATGTGATCCTGGCCCTCTGACCCTTCTTGCGTCTGTCAAATTCTGGTGCTTCTGACTTCAGCCAGACATTAAGGGAGATTTCCTGCTGCCCAAGTTGCTGCTGGCTTCTACAGGGGAATAGTAAATTCCAACTCAGTGACTGGGGGAAGATATGAGTGATCCAGTTCCTCTCTAGTCTGCACCAGCGAAGGATGTGGCTCGAATCCTCCTCCGTTGCTTAAGGGCTAACTCACCATGTCTCGGCACATACTAACTGTTATAAATACATCACAGTCGGATCTCACACAAAGCAAGAATGTTCTTTCTACTCACATGATTTTGGCCCTACTTCTTGAGAGAGAAAAAACATGACATTATTTTGCTAAAGGAACATCTGTCTCCTTCCCATGTCTGCTTGCTTTACAGAGAACATACCCTGTATATGGCTAGATCCTTCTTACATTCAATCTCAGCCCAACTGTCAATACTGTGGATAATCTTTCCCTGACCATCCAATCTAAAGTAATCCTGACTCCCTTCTTAGTACATTGATTTGTTTGATTTCATGCATAGTGATAATCGTGATAACATCTGAAATCCCCTTGTTTCTTTTCTCTGTTTATCTGTTTTAGAGTATCCCCCTAGAAACTATAATCTTCATGAGATCATGGACTATGACTACTTGGTTCACTATTGTATTTCCATGGCTGGAACAAGTCCTGGCAAATAGTAGACAACAATTAGTTGATAGATGAATGAATGAATGAGTTATGGTCAACAATCTGAGTGAACCCTCTAGGCCAGAAGGCCCTGTTACCTAATGTGTCTTTTTGTTACCCAATTTTCTTCTTAGAAAGAGAGTAGGATTTTGCAATCGGCCATGTGAATTTCATTGAGTGAAATACAGGCAGATGGTGAATGGTAATCAATTCTGAATGATCAGTTAAAATAAGGAAGCCATAACCAGGCTGGGAAGTACTTTCAGGAGCAGGGGCTTGTACGTTGGTGCTTTGGGAGAGACAACCAGTGATGAATCAAGGCATCAAGGGATGGGGAGGTCTCTCTCTCTCTCTGTGTGTGTGTGAATGTACATCTGTAAGGTGAGAAAATTGCTCGGTCTAAAGTAGGTAGATTCCTCACAGAATGTCTGTCCTCAGGGTGAATGTCAATAGGCGGGGTAAGCCACTCCCCAGATTATAAACAAGGGGAGTGTCTGTGCATGGTGTTAAATGTTCTTCTTTTATGCATCCTCCATTACTCAGCATTTCACCTGGTCCAGACCCTTTTTTCCTCCTGAACACCAATTTCATTATTCAGTAGTTGCTAAGCAAGGTCATTAATACTTGACCTGTGCACTTACAGTAGTGAGGTTCACTTTCTGAACCTGTGTGCAACCTGGAATGAGCCAAGAATCGTTCATGCAAACGCCAAAAAAAATATGGCCCATTTTCTTGGAATGAAGTCGATAAATACATGAATGCATGTAGGGATTCAAGTCTTTTTTCAGCAATTTTGCTGAAAGCAAAGTCTTATTAGTGGGAACCACCTATTCAGAGAGTAGCTGGGAGAGAAAATGGGACATAGCGAATGGCCCAACCTTCACCCCTCCACTACTGCCACCACCTAGTCACAAGGCCGGGAGCCTGGTACAAAGCACCGAGAGGCCATTTAATTCAGCCAGAAGATGACTATTTCCAAGAGGCTATTTTTGTTTTGAGTTTTAGTCAAAATTATTTTCAGTCTTTATGTATCTTTTTCAAATATCATAAGAACAGGAAGTAGCATACCAGGAGTCTTCTGAAACTCCAAACTTTCTCATTAAGAGTTGCTTTTCTGATAATTATTAACCTTAGCTGTATATGTCATATTTCCCAAAAAGGACCCAAAGGGAAGAACTGTGTACACTTGGATTAGATATATTATCAGAGTCAGGATGACCTAGATCTAAATTCAAGATCTGTAATTACTTTGCATTAAAATAAGAGCAGAAGTATTTTTTCCCATGAAGTGTGATTATTTTTAATAATACTAAGAAAAAGTCAAATATTTAGTTATCTACCTTTTTTTTTCTTTCAATTTTGGTGAAGTGGGTCGATCTGTGGATTTCAAAATGAGATCACCAGGAATTGGGTCTAAAATGATTCCAGTAAAGGTCCGTGTAAAAACATATGTGGGGCTGAAGATAGTAAGATAATAATACAGACTAATGTGATATGTCATTGTTGTTTTCTGTTTCGTCTTACCCAACCCCTCTCTCATCCCAAATGAAAATAAGGTTCAATTCACTTAAGATTAGATTGATGGAAAACAGTATAGCCATATTGATTTACTTAAGATTAAACACATTGAAAGAAATTACTATAATCTGAAAATTGTAACAGTGGAAAGAAAGATGGGATGGGAGTTAGGGTGCAATTTGAAAGGAAAATGCAGTAATAACATGAACAGAAGGCCTGAATGGAATGTTGAGGAAAAAATCGATTTTGAAGTGATATCTGGCTGCACTCCCCTGGTGCTGACCAGGTGAAACACCAGCTCAGCTTTCCTGCCTGAGCACTCTGATTTGCAAAAGAAGTGAAGGCAAGGGAGAGCAGTTGGGTTGCTCAGAGTCTGCTGTAGGCTGGAGAAACTGTGACTACTCTGGCCATCTGGTTTGCCTTGCCTTGCAAGGAAGACTAAGACCAGGAAGGAAATTGTGATGGACACAGGGGCATTAGTTTGTGAAACAGGACTCTTCTTAAGTATAAAATTTGTTCTTCTCTCCTTGCTACACAATGTGTGAATGCCACAGAGAAGTTTACAGGAGGACTGCTTTAATTGTAGGGAGGACTTATCCACATTTTTGTTTAGGGTATAGACTTGAGCTAGGATGGACTATGAGTATAAAAGACTTCAGGAGCAAAGAGAAGAACACAAGACCAAGATAGCCCCTTGACCTGCTCCAGTCAGATGCTGGAAACACCGAGTACTGGAGGAAAATAGGAAGGAAAACTAGTGTTTGCTGAACACCGGGAACTGGGAATATATGACCTCATGTGCTTCTGACAGAAATCCCGTGATTAAATAGGCTTATTATCCCCCTTTTACAAAAAGGACAGTGGGACTCAGACAGATTGTGATGGTTACTTTTATGTGTCAACTTGGCTGGGCCACAGAGTGCCTAGGTACTTGGTCAAACACTGTTCTTAGTATTTCTTTGAGGGTGTTTTTAGATGAAATTAACACTTAACTGGGTAGACTGAGTAAAGCAGGACCGCCTTCCCTAACGTGGCAGGGCCTCATCCAACCTTTTGAAGGTCTGAATGGAACAAAAAGGCTGATTCTCCATCTGGCAAGAATTCCTCCTGCCTGCCTGCTTTGAATATCAGCTTTTCCCTTTCTTCAAACTCAAACTGAAACATTGGCTCCTCTTGGTCTCAAGTCTCCCAGCCTCTGGACTAGAGTACTAAACATTGCTTATCCTAGCTCTCAGGCCTTCAGACTTGGATGGAACTAAATCATCAGCTCTCCTAGGTCTCCTACTTTTCAACTCACCCTGTGGAACTTAGGACTTGTAAGCATTCATAATTTCATGAGCCAATTTCTTCTTATGACCTATATTTAGATCTATATCATCTATATTTATATCTGTGCCTGTGTCTGTATCTGTATGTCTGTCTCCACACATCCTAGTAGTTCTGCTTCTCTGGAGAACCCTAACTAATCTACAGGTAAAGCACATGCCCAGGGTGACTTAGCTGGTGAGTGGCAGAGCCAGAATTCCAACCCAGGCCTGTCTAGCTCACTGTTAATTTGTGTTGAAATGTCAGTAGGTGATAACAAATACCCAACTGAGAGCAATTCTAAACTTGTATAATTTGTGGCAGGGCAAAGGTGTAAGTATCAGAATGCTGTGACTCTAAAATTAAATGAACAAGGATACAAAAGAAGGCTAAAGTGTGCAACAACTTGCCAGATTTCTCCTGGGCTCACCTTCTCTTACGCATGATCTTGAATAATACTATTAACCACCATTTCTTAAGCCCTCCTATTGTCAAACACTTAATACACATCCAGTCTTTAGGATAACCTTGTAAGGTAGGTATTGCTGTTCTAATCTTCCATATAAATTCACATCTCATGACAGGATTCAATCTCAGGTCCCTCTGACCCCATAGCCTATTCTTTCTTCATGAGTCTGACCTGCACTTTTGGGGCCTGATCCTGAAGCAAAGCCCTCTAGACACCGTCCGAGCACCTCTAACATTTAGTTAGTCCTGAAACCCTTGTTAGGATGGTGAGTTGCTGGAAATACAGAGAACGCAACATGAATATTGCATTTTCCTAAACTGTATCCTGGATTAAATTCAGATGTACCATCTGAGCAATCAGTAGGTGAGAATCTGTCTAGAGAAAGAAAAAAAAAAACAAGAAAGGGAAGAAAATACATCAAATCTGAGACATTCATAGCAAGTTATGCTAAACAGGTGTTAGCAAATAATAATTTTGTTCATGTGAGTTATAAAAATACAGGTTCTGAAACTATAAGACAAGCCTATCATTTGAAGTATTGAACCTTGATATGGAGTCAGTGAATCAATAGTATGAAGTCTTTCTTTTCTACTGGGTTTGCAATAAGCTTCATAAGGAAACTGGGGGAAAGAGACAGGGAATGATGAGGAAGAGAATAAAAATAAAAATAATAAAATATGTTTTATATATACCTTATTTCATGGACTCTAAGATGATATCAACTGTAAGAATCAGTATTATTTTATAAATCACAAAGAGAGAAAAAATGTTGAAAAGTATAGTTGGGAGATGCCATCCATTATAAGACATTCTGATTTTAGATGTGTTAAAATGAGAAAAGAGTGTTTTCTAAAACCAAATAAGTCTCATACACACAAGAGAGAAGGAGAACACTCATTAATGTTCTCCTTGAAGGCCAAGAGTCAGAACAAATATTTAGACAACAGTGTCTGAATTCAAACTTAGTTGCTAATTTGTACACATCAACATCAGATTCATTTTGACACAATTCTTATGTTCTAGGAAAATATGGACCATATTTTCCCCATGAAAATGTTTTCAACTGTGGCAAAAAACAAAGATGTTTCAAACACAAATCTGCTCTAAGTTTGTATTTGTTAGTTCCTATAAGATTTTGTAAAGAAAATTAAAACCAATTTGTATGTTTCTTTTCTCTATTTTCTCCTTTTTTTCCTTCACATTCAATGTGTAATCTAAAAGAAAAACTCTCCATCCATTTAAAAAAATGTCTTCACCACTTCAGAAAATGTCTTTCTATAGGTCATTCTTGTTCACCACCATCATTCTAATCTTTCATCATAGAACTGAGAGTCTGAAAATGTCAACATTATATGTCAAGAACTTCAAAGGCACAGATTTCTACAATTTGACACTGCAGTTTGGAGACAGTGAAATGTGCTTTATAAAGAGAGAGATATATATTATAACCTTTGTGCAATGGACATCCGTAACTCAGAAGGCTTGAATTGCCTTCTGGGAATCTAACACACTGTGCTTTGCTCCAGTCTCCCCTGTGAAACCTGGGAACACCCTCCTTGTAAATAATCTGTCCTCTTTATAAGTATTCTGATGAGAAAACTTTAGAAAGAAGTTTAGTTAAGCAAGGGAAAGTAAAGTAAAGGGCCATTCCATTTCAGCAGAAGACATGGTTACTGAAAGTTCTCCAACATGGCAGTTGCTTAAAACCTTGCAAGATGTATTCCCAAAAGCAAGCCCTTTCCATGAGGGCTCCTCAGGGGTCCATAGCACCACATCCCCTTAGTACTGTTTATCTTCCTAACCGACTGGTGAGAAGTGGTGTTTTTTTCTCCATCATTCTGGATGCCCCAGGCCAGTGGTTCTCAGCATAATTTTTGCTTGGTATATGGCAGTTGTTGGATGATGCTCCCATGAAAGTCGTACTCTGTTCATTCCCAGATTACTCATTCAGCACGTCACGTGATGAGCACCTGCTACTTGCTAGGCACTCTTCTGGGAACTGGAATTATGCAGTATTGGAAAATGCAAAATCTTCACCTTCATGGAGATTATTGTAGTGAGAAGAGACAGAAAACAAGCAAACAGTCGGGTGCGGTGGCTAACGCCTGTAATCCCAGCACTTTGGGAGGCCGAGGCGGGTGGATCACGAGGTCAAGAGATCAAGACGATCCTGGTCAACATGGTGAAACCCCATCTCTACTAAAAATACAAAATAATTAGCTGGCGCGTGCCTGTAATCCTAGCTACTCAGGAGGCTGAGGCAGGAGAATTACCTGAACCCAGGAGGCGGAGGTTGTGGTGAGCCGAGATCGCGCCATTGCACTCCAGCCTGGGTAACAAGAGTGAAACTCCGTCTCAAAAAAAAAAGTAAATAAATAAAATAAAAAAATAAAAAATAAAAATAAAAACTAGCAAACAAGTAAACATACAATGTAAGGGAGGTTATCAGTGTTATGGGTGAAGAAAGGAAAGTAGAGTAAAAGGACTAGGAGAGCAGTTTACACTTACTGTGAGAGATAGGGAGTGGGTAGAGGATGGACAGACCAGAGAAGGCTTCATTAACATGAGTTTTTCTGCAGAGACTGAAAATGGAAAGTTTCTTTAGGGAAATGTTGATATATAGAAGAAAATTTCAGAGAAAAGAGCAAGTGGAAAGCTCCCCACATAACCTATGGATTGGACAGAAGGTAAAGGGAAAAAAAAATGAAGGTAATGTGTGGCTTGGATGCAGTAAATACAAAAGATTTAAAAAATCATTTGAATACATCAAAAATGTCTTTTTACCAGGAAAAATGAATTTATATGGATGTCCTAAGTTTTCAAGTTGAACTTGATTTAATAAGTCTTGATTTTTAAAGCCCATTACTCCAAAGGGAATATTATTATGGCAACAAATATGCAATGTTAAGGAATAAATAAAAATAAAATGTATTCTGCTGATTATTGTACACACAGATCTCTAACATGTAGATATGAATCTATTAGAGATTTCACCTGCGTCATCATCTCTTCGACATAGCCATGATAATTGTTGTATTTTTGCTAACATATGTTTATACCAGAGGTTGTCAAGCTGCAGCCTGTGGGCCAAATCTGGTTTGCCACCTGTTTTTGGATGGCCCACTAGCTAAGAATGGTTTCTACATTTTTAAATGATTAGACGGGGAAAAAAATAGAAGAAAAAGAAGGTTTCATGGCATGTGGAAATTATATAAAATTCAAATTTCAGTGTACTTAAAGTTTTATTGGAACACAGCCACTCCCATTCATTTACTGATCTTACAGCTGCATTAGCGCAACAAAGGCATACTTGAGAATCTGTCAGAGACTGAATGGTCTGAAAACCTAGAACGTTTGCTATCTACTGACTCCTGGTTCATAGCATCCTTCTCACATTTGTAAGATACAGATATAGATTCCCTACATGTGCTACTATCCTTGCCTTTTGGAGGCATCTTTATTAAAATAGAGTTTACATACAATAAAACTCATCTACTTAAGATGTACAATTCAGTTAGCTTTGACAAATATGACAGTCCTGGTACCACCACCAAAATAAAAGCATAGAGCATTTTCATTCCTCCAAAAGTTGCCCTGTGACTCTTTGCAGTCAATCTCCTTCCCAACCCCTGGTCCTTGGCAACCACCAATCTGCTTTCTATTACTAGGATCTTGCCTTTTCTAGATAGACAGAATATAGACTATAATAGAATTATATAGATAGACTAGAACCACATACCATATATAGTCTTTGTGCTTCATTTCTTTAACTTAGCGTAATGTAATATTTGATTGTGTGTATATATATATCCATATATATATTGAAGTATGATTGTGTGATATATATATACACACAATCAAATATTACATATATATGGATATATATATACACACAATCAAATATTACAAATATATGGAGATATATATACATAATCAAATATTACAAATATATGGATATATATATACATAATCAAATATTACATTATGGATTACGGATTATGTATTATGGATATATATATATATCCATATGTATATATATGGATATACCACAATTTGTTAATCCATTCATGTGCTTATAAACATTTGGATTACTTTCACTTTGGGGATCTTATTAATACTGAAATAAACACCATTTACATTTAAGTCTTTCTGTGAATATATGTTTACATTTCTCCTGGGCAGCTATCTAGGAATGGAATTGCTGAATCATACAGTGTGTTTCAGTTTTCAAGACTTTGCTGGCCTCTTTTTCAGTTTTGCTGTACTATTTTGAATTCCTAGCAACAATGTATAAAGCTAAAGTTGCTCCATAACCTTGTCCACACTTGGTATTATCTTTTAAATTTTAGTCCATTCTGTGGTTTTGCATTACATTTCCTTAATGACTTAATGATTTCTACCACCTTTTTCATATGTTTGTCTGACATCTGTGTATCTTCCCTGATGAAGTGTCTATTGAAATCTTTTCCCATTTTTTTTTTAACTTGGTTGCTCATCTTCTGTTTGTTGAGTTGAAAGAGTTCTATTCTGAATGTAAGTCCCTTGGCAGATATGTTTTTGCAAATATTTTCTCCCCACTTATAGCTTCTCTTTTAATTTTCTTAATGGTGTGTTTTGAAGAGCAAATATCTTAATAAAGTTTAATTTAGCATTTTTTCCTTATGTTTCTTGCTTATTTAGTCCTATTTTGAAAGTTTGCCTAATCTCAGATCGCTAAGCTTTTCTCCTGTTTTTTCCCCTAGAATTTTAGTGTTATATCTTACACATCAATATATGATCTATTCTGAATTAAGTTTTGTATACAATGTTAGACAAATGAGATTTGAGGCATATGGATATCCAATTGCTTTAGCACCATTTGTTGAAAAGATTATTCTTTCCTCTCAAATTGCCTTGATACCTTTGTCAAAAATCAATTTGTCATACTAATTTGGGTACATTTCTGTATTCTCTGTTCTATACCTTTTATCTATATGGCAAGGCCACACAGACTTCATTACTGTAGTTTTGTAATAGATGTTGAATCAGGTGGTGTAAGTCTTACAACTTTATCCTTTTTTTTGTAAAATTGCTTTGACTATTATATTATAGACCTTTTATATTTCTAAGTAAATGTTAGAATTGGCTCATCAATTTCAATTTAAAAAATCCTGTTAGGCTTTCCATTAGGATTATATTGAATCTATAGACCAATTTGGAGAGGTTTGACATCTTAACAATCTTGAATCCTCTAACCGTGAATCTGGTCTACCTCTCCTCTCATTAAGGTCTTATAATTTTCAGGATATAGGTTTTAAATAGTTGGTTAAATTTATCCTGAAGAATTTTATTTTTTGATGCTGTTTTAATGATACTGTTTTAAAATTGAAATTTATATTTGTTCATTGCTAATATATTGAAGTATGATTGAAAGCTGCACATTGATTTTTATTCTCTAAACTTGCTAAGCTTACTTATTAGTTTTATTAGTTTATTTTTTTGGTAGATCCCTTACAATTTTCTACATAGATTATATTTTTTGTAAATAAAGGCAGTTTTATTTTTCTTCTTTCCATATTTTTACGCCTTTTACTTGCAATTTTTGTATTTGGCCCTGGATAAGACCTACATAACACAATATTGAGTAGAAGTGGTGAGAGTGGACACCCTCGCTTAGATGGGACTGGCTTAATGCATAGGAGAACAAAATATGTAGGAGCTTCAAGAATATTATTGGGTTTTTGTGTCTTCTCTTGACGCTACCTTTCTGTGTGTTGGCATAACTATCAGGCAAGATTTTTTTCACATGAGATCCCCTAGCAGTCCCAGGCACACATCACATAGTTGTCATTCTACTCCAGTAGTTTTCAACCGTGAATGATTGTCCTTTCCCACATCTATCCACTCCTGAGGATTTTTGGCAGTGTCAGGAGACCTTTTTGGTTGTCACAACTGGGAAGGGGAGTAGTCACTAATCAGATAGAGTCCAGGGATTCTGCTCAACATTCTACAATGCACGGGATAGTCCCCCACAACAAAGTTATCTGGACTTAGGTGTCAATAGTGTCATCACTGAGAAATGGTATAGTGGAAAGAGCTTCTCCTGTTCAATACTTTTAACTTAGGTCTCAGGACTGATTCTTGCTGGACCAACTTCTGTCACTTGCTTATCTCTGAACCAATCACTGTGGCCAAAGGGGTAAATACACCCGTACACTGATTGGCTAGGTTTGGGCCATGTGTTAACTGCTAGAGCTGGGACTGAGATGACATCACACTTACCCAAGTCACGTGAACTATGAACATGGCAGTGGATAGTTTGCCAAAATTTAAATTAATGTCTGACATTGGAGGAAAGAGAGAAACATGCTGGGCAGACAAGAAAATCAAATGTTCATGAGATCCTCCATGGGAAAGGGGACTGCTAAGAACCACAGTCAGGTGGATAGAGGTTAAAGTCTGAACAGCAACTTAGAGTGCAAGACAGGGAGACAGAGGCAGGTTGGGCCTCTGGCCTACACCACAAAGGGAGGCCTGGGGTGCTTTGATACTCATGGTATATTCTGAGGTACACCAGCCTTTGGGCAGCCTTACTGCCATGAGATAGAACAATAAGGGAATAAGAGTGATTGACTCTATGGAAATTGGCACAGAAACAAGGAGAGTTTAGGGTGGCCCATGGAGGGCGTCAGTGAGTCCAGATGTAAAGATACAGCAGAAAGGAAACATACTACAGGAATCTCAGACCCACACCACAGTCACTTTAGTATTTCTCGTTCATATTCTGGCGAAAGGAGAATTTTCACTAATGAATCAGGTTAATAACAGTTATCTTTCAGATACCTTCAAAAACTGGTGATACTGTGATAGGTAGTGATTATGTTTTAAACTCCTTTTCTTTTTCTCCTGTGGAAAGAAAAGAGGCAGCACAGCATTTCCCAATGGGTTCGATGTAAGTGTAATACTTAAGTGATTGCTCCATGGTAGGCCAGTTTTCTTTCATTCCATGTTTTCCCACAAAAGTCATCCTCTGGTAGAAAAGCTCTGATCAAAGACCCAGAAGGTAATAACATCACCACCATTCAACATTTCTCTATGCAAAAAGTTAATAAACCTTCAGAAAAACACCATAAAGAAGTGTTACCATACACACACACACACACGCACACACACACACACTAAAGTAATAAAATATTTAGGCACAGGAGGAGGAAGTGATTTTGTGTGTGCATGTCATTAAGGGTTAGACAACTCTAAAACTTTGGGGTCCATCTAGATTAAAAAGTATTGCAGAAATGTGAGATTAGCACCAACACATAATGAATATTTCTGACTTAAAAGGCACCGAAGGACAAACAAATTTGTGTAATGAAGGTTTTGATCTTGATACTAGTAAAATAGGCTCCTACCGCTATTCATTTTCTTTCTCGTTTCCAAGGGGATTGGGTTTTTGAATTAAGGGAGCAGCTTGGAATCAATTTACAAGGCACACGCGAGGACACAGCAAGGTGGGCACTGCCCAAGATTATTATTGCACAAAAGAAACCTCAAAAGCAATTTTCCACCAACCTCCCTCTGCAATAGAAAATCAGAGGCTGTGGGAACATTTGAAGAGTTAAAATAGGGTAAGTGGATTAGTATAATTTCCTGATGGCTTTTAAAGTTTTATATAGAAAAGTTTTAGAAAAGTATTCATTAGCAAACCTCAGAAATTTAAAAGCATCACAGTCTGAGGCAACTTAAGGTTCTATTCGGCATTATTTGACCACATTTTTATTTCTGCAATTTTAAAAATGTTCATCCTTCATTTTCAACCCCACCTACTCTTTCCACCAACAAGATTTTGAAAACAGGGTCAGGAATGCATTGTCCACAGAAGGGACTTTAGGAGAGAAAATCAGACTGTTGTTTTTTAGTTCTTTGTTAGTCTTTTCTTGATGGATGTATTCCCTTTTCGTCTACCTCTTTGCCCCCACCCCCACTAGAGGTATTTTGGTTTCCTCTTTCTTTAAAATATTGAAATTCACTGTGAAAAAAATACAACTCTATTTCCTTGGTAAAACAGCAGGCATGAACCTGTGTTCACAAGTCCTTGATCATGGGAGATGGCAGCCAAACTGTCAAGGTAGAAGCAGGTTTGTCATTTCTGCCCATTGTCTGCACATCACAGTGGGTTCCCATGAGCATGCCTGGAAGAGAGAAGGAGGGATTCTGTTGGCTTAGTTACTCTATTAGCGTCTGTGAAAGAGAAGATTCTGGCTGGGTGCTGTGGCTCACACCTGTAATCCCAGCACTTTGAGACGTAGAGGCGGGTGGATCACTTGAGGTCAGGAGTTCGAGACTAGCTTGGCCAACATGGTGAAACCCCATCTCTACTGAAAATACAAAAATTAGCCGGGTGTGGTGGTGTGTGCCTGTAATTCCAGCTACTCTGGAAGCTGAGGTGGGAGAACTGCTTGAACCTTTGAACCTGGGAGGTGGAGGTTGCAGTGAGCCAAGGTCATGCCATTGCACTCCAGCTGCCAACAGAGCAAGACTCTGTCTCAAAAAAAAAAAGAAGAAGAAGAAGAAGAAGATTCCTACTTGAAAGGATAAAACCTACCCTAGGTTTAGCATGGGATAATTAACTGGTGCTGCTATGTCCATGAGGGAAAAAAGTAGTCAAGAAGTTTAACCCTGCAGACGCCCTTCCATCTCTATTTCAGCTGTTTTTCCTACAAGCAGCTCTTTTTCTCAAACCTGGTTTCTCCACAAGACTGGGCACTGGCTGCTCAAACTCCAGGGCCCCACATCTTTTTTGGCACTGGAGAGAAAGCCCTCTCTTCTCTTCCTCCAGTGTTTAAAATCCCAGGGCAGTCTACATGTCCATTTTGGGTTTCATGCTCACATTCCGTGGCAGAGGAGCAGAGTACAGTGATGGGTGACTTTCAGTGGGACCACAAGATCAGAGGGGAGAAGTAAATACTCCTCCAAACTTGTTTATTGAAGAACAGAAAGAATTCTGAATCTGGGCAAATCACAAAGTGCTATATTTGGTGGACGCTACAACTCCTTTCTTCCTCCACATTTTAACGTCTCTTAAATCACTATCAACGTCATGTCACAGTTTAATTGGCAACATTTCTTCCTTTTTAGCAGGATATAAAATAGTGGTTCATCTTCTAATCGATGGTATCTTAGATTCAGTGAAATACGGCATGTCTGAAGGCATGTGGAGGTCAGAAGGAGAGTCAAATCATCACAGCAGACCCAAACGCACAGCAGTCATGGCTGCCTGGATCAAGGAGGAAAATACCAAGGATCAAAACCTCAATACTAAGGGAGGGACCTAGAGGTTAATGCTGTGCAGTGCTGTCACTTTGTTTTCTCAGACAGAGAACCTGAGCTTCTGTCGCTGGCTCAGACAAATTGCCTGGGGAAAATTGTTCAACTCCTGGCGCCTTTGTTTCCTGGTTTAAGAACTGACAGTTCAGTAGCTTGCCTGCCTCCTCGGAATGATGTTAAAGGGTTGACAACCCACTGGGTGTAGTCCTCTCTACCCACACTTCGAGTGTTCAGAGCAGTTACTGGAGCGATAGGAATTTTTTTCAACTCTCATGGGTGCCTAAGGAACTGTTTGTCAGAAGCTAAGTGTTCCATGCACCCAGCCTCTATAATGTTCATGAGTCACTTTAATAACACTTTGTTTTCCTACTTAAGTTTTAATTGCTCAGAAAATAGCAAAGGGACACCATGGAAGCCACAACCCAAATGACTTTGCAGGGCCTCCTGCTGTGCCCTCCAAGTCTGTTTTCAAGATTTATCTCCACTCAGAATTAACTAGAAAGAGGAGGAGGGGGAGGAAATGCTAAATAGCTGCATCACGTTAAGACAAATTAAGTTCAGTTTCCACAATGGCAAAATACACTGGGTGCATATTAACCAGGGAGTTTATTGCAGTGACTTTTCAGGGGTTGTTTTTGGTTTTGTCTCTGAAAGTATTTCCAGATCTAACATCCTTGCAGCCTTTTGTGGAGAAATCCACTTTTGACTGAGACACGTTGACTGGGCATATTCTCCTACTTACTAATTCAAAAAGGCCAGCTATTCCCATGTGTCACGGCAAAACCCAAGGGTGGTAATGATAATGGGAGATAATTTGGGCAGGGGTCTGAAGTACATGTTCTCCCCAGGATACACTCTGGGGCACTGGGTTAGCATGCTGATGAGAGACAAAGTGAGACCCGATTAACAGCGATTGAGTAGGCATTCTGGAATGCCACCATTCAGGCTCCCGTCAGACCAGGACCATACATTCATTCCAAGTGAATGGGTGCCACCATGCTGGCTTTCCCATCTGGGGAGGAAAAGCAGCAGCCCATGAAGCATCTCTATCTTGTAGACACAAGCCTGTAAGAAAAGAGGGACCCATCATCCTTTATTCCCAGGAGACTTGTACGCAACTGCACTGTAAAAGCCCTGCCCTTCTGGAGACTGGCATTCCAGAGCTCATGTCATGCCGTGATTGACATGCGGTGAATGCCAACATTTTAGAAGTCACGTGTCATTCATTCAAGGGCACACAACTCATCTACAGGACCAGAGATTCTGCTCCCTATTCTAGTCTGTACCTGCAGTGTACTCAACCTCTCATTTGTGCTATCCTGGGCATCATATTCTAGAGAGGCATGTTTTATGTGGTCTATCATTCATTCAAGAAGTGTTTCTTAAGTGTGCCTGCCAGATGTTCAGCCCTGTTCTGAGCCCTGGAGACACAGCGGTAAATACATTTAAAACAAATTATTTAAAAACAAAACAAAAACCTTACCTGTCTTTGTGGCGTACATTCCAGAGGACATCTGTGGCTTTTGACCCTCCAGCATCCCTTCCTATGGTGCCAGCACTTCCATGTTTTTAAGGGAAGCTGTGCTCAAACCCTGTGATGCAGGGGAGGCTGGTGGAATTCTTGGTGGTGGGGGCAGTTATGAACTCAAGGCCCGTGCAATCAGGATGCTGCAACCCCTTGCTCACAAGATTGGTTAATTGCTACAACTGTTGGGGAAAAGGTCCACTGTGTCAGCTGGGGGCGGGGGGTACCAGCCTGGTGAGACGTAAGTCTGGACTATTGCTGGCCACCTGTGTCACCATGTGGGGAGAGGCTGCCTGAGAATGAAGCAGACACAGAGGAAAGCCGAGCTGAGAGATGGAGAAAGAGAGAGATGGAGAGATCTCCTGGCATGCTTTTCAGACCAACAAACCAGTAGATCCCCATTTCCCATGAGACTGGTTGGAGTTGGGTTTCTGGTATTTGCAGCTGGAAAGATTTCTTGACAAATACAGGGTGCTAGGTGAAGTTATATAACGGGAGCTGGATTTTTTCTCTCTTCCTCAGTACTGCATACCTCTCCCAAGGAAACCCTGCACATCCAAGCCAAGGCAAGCCAGGGACAGTCCACCAACCTCTTGCTTTCCTTTAACGTTTTGACTAGGAAGATGCAAACAAATGTCCCTCTTTTTTCATGAAGAGATGACACAGTGCTGGAGAAGCTGTCAGGTTTTGGAGACGATGGAGCCAGCTTTGATCCTATCTCTGCAGCACACCACCTGTGGCCTTGGGCAAGTCACATCACCCCAAGCTTCAGTTTCAGCATCCGTCAAATGAGAATAGGGGCTCAATTCTTACAGTATCACATGTAGAAGGAGCAACACAAAAAAATGAGTCTCCTTTTTCTTCTGTCATTTCTCCCTGAGTAAAACACTTACAGTGTTGGACAGTGTTGTGACAAATTGATTGGGCCACTGAGAGTCCATGAAAGAAAAAAACTGGAGTAGGGGGGTCCCCAAGCAAAAGTAGCTGCCTCGCTAAAAATCCTAAATGTCGATAAGGGATTGACATTTGGTTCAGGCTCCTTCCAAAATGCTGAGCCTAGGAGTGTGTACCAGCTTGTACTCCCCATCACCCTGGAAGTTAGGGCATGAAAGGTTCATGACAGGACAGGCACGGTGGCTCATGCCTATAATCCCAGCACTTTGGGAGGCTGAGGCAGGCAAATCACTTGAGGCCAGGAGTTCAAAACCGGCCTGGCCAATATGGTAAAACTCTGTCTCTACTAAAATTATGAAAAATTAGTCAGCCATAGTGGTGCGTGGCTTTAACACCAGCTGCTTGGGAGGCTGAGCCAGGAGAATTGCTTGAACCTGGCAGACGGAGGTTGCAGTGAGCCTTTGTCTCAAACAAACAAACAACCCATGAAAGGTTCATGACAAAGTAAAGTGTGGTTCTTTCCAGGGATTATACATTTCAAACTGGCACAATCTTTTACCATAAACAGATGGCTGTTGATTACAGGCATTAAGTTGGGATTGACGGCAGATTGTTTGTAGGTGTTGAAGAGTTGGCCTACCCTATCAGCACAGCCCTGCCTATTCTCTCAGTGAGTGAAGCCAGCCCTAGTGGGTGAACCCCTGGCACTGTCTGCTCTGAATTCACCTCTCTCCTTTCTGAAATAAACAGGTGTGTTTTTTGGTGGCAGCTTCCCTACTGTACTCACCCTGTGAGAAGCAAAGCCCCTTCCTGTTGGCTTCTCTTGCTGCTCATGTGTGATAATGACCTAGATTCTGTCCAACAGACTCCAAGGCTGGGACCCTGACACAAAAGTCAAGAACAAAGGAGGATTCTTCTTGGGGGTAGAGGAGGTGGGAGTAACAATTTGTCCACAGGGACAGCGCCAGAGGTGCTAGCAGAGGGCCTAACATCCCACATCCACAGGATTAGCAAGCCAAATGATGTCACCTGGGACTCAGCCACAGCGGCACAGATCTCTTTGCTGGCTTGTCCTGGGGAGTTCATTTGGGTTATGGTTGCAAAATTTATTTGCCTGGTGCTCCAAATTCCCCGGTGACTCCAAATTCCCCTGTGAATTAGAAACTGTCCTTTCAGTAAATTTATTTCTATCTAAATTAGCTGGTAAAAGTGTCTATTCTTTGCAAATAAGAATCTCAACTGATACCTGCTTGTTCATGGACTTCCAAATCTACATCATTCATCTGACTTCTCATATTTCCTGAGCCTCATTTCTTGTTTCTAATCAGGAATCACCACTTACATCCGCCACCTCCAACTTTACTCAAGATCATGAATTTCTTTCCTGAATGTCAACTCTTCTTCAATTTCATGTAATCATCAATGGTGCCTCTGGTGTCCCGGTCCCTTGGTAGTCATTAGTGTCCTTTGATTCTAATCCTTTACTTTTTTTCCTTTGCATTTTACATCCATTCTGTTTCTCAATAAGTCTGATTAACCAATAAATATTTATGGTATACCTAGGAAGCCCCAGGCACTGGGAATGCTGTGGTGAGCCCCATAGCACTTGGATACTGCCCTGGCCTTCAAAGGGACTGGTTCCAGAGAGGGAATTCTTGTTAATAGGTTCCCAAGCCATGACAGATTCCTCCTCTCCAGAAACCTATCTATCTTGTTCCTGAACTATTTGCAACAAATTCCTTGCCATGGATTGTTGTCTTTACAAGCCTTTTGGTGTGTCTTTCTGTCACATTGCATCTCTTGTCAGACACCCACAGTGGCTCACTGTAGTGTTGCAAATCCAGTTAGGGGCATGGATAATGTGGCCTCCTGGTCCCCTGGCCAGGGCCACTCTCACTCCTCTTTTGTCTCACTGGAGTTGTCTTACTTTCCCTTAGACCAGGCAACCTGTGCTCTCAGCTCGCCCAAAGCCTAACATTCCACCTCCTGAAATGCCTCTCTCACCATTTCCCGGTTGAATGGAAGGATAATCCTGCAAGGTCTTCTCACACCAATATCTTCTGGCTCCATTCATTCTAGAGAGTCCAACATTCCCTGGGCACATTTCTCTCTACCGTTTCAGTTGTCTGCATGCTTTACACAGTTGGACATTTTTAATGTATGTTTTTGTGGGGTTTTGTCCATCAAAACTTCTGGATTATAAATTTCTCAAAGGCATGGGCTGCATCTTTTATTTCTAAATCTTTTTTCATGAGGTTAGACAAATAATAATAATGATATTAATATTTTGCTTTCGCTTTATTGTTTACAAAGTGCTGTCACAAATATTATAAATGCTTCACAGCAACATTTAGAGGTGAGAATAAAAGCATGAAAGTGAAAGAGTCTAGGCTCTGGATTAGGCACACCTAATTAAAATCCCGACTGTGCAACTTAGTCCTGGCTGCGGCTCAGTTTATTCATCAGTCAGCAGGGGATAACAACAGTTCCGTATTCACCAGGTAGTTGTAAAAATTAAACTGAGTCCACATATGAAAAGTACTTAGCACAGTGCCTGGCACATAAAATGAGCCTAATTAAGACTATTGTTGTTTTTGTTACTGTTTGTTGTCATAAACATCTTCATTTTACAAACAAGTTAGATGAGGTTTGGAGACATTCATCATTTGCTTAAGCTCTTGAGACTACCAACAGGCAGAACAGGATACAGAACAGGATATAAGATGCCAAAAGCATATGGCACATGGTATAAATAAATACCAATAGACCATGGGCCCCTGACAACTGAAGCATCATATTGTATTCCCTGAAAGAACCTGATGGACATAGTTGAAACTTGTGCAGGATCCCAAAAAAACAGAGGACTGGCAGATTAAAGAGTAGCTACCTAGGCTGGGCGCGGTGGCTCACGCCTATAATCCCAGCACTTTGGGAGGCCCAGGTGGGTGGATCACGAGGTCAAGAGATCGAGACCATCCTGGTTAACAAGGTGAAACCCCGTCTCTACTAAAAAATACAAAAATTAGCTGGGCATGGTGGTACGTGCCTGTAGTCCCAGCTACTCGGGAGGCTGAGGTAGGAGAATTGCTTGAACCCAGGAGGCGGAGGTTGCGGTGAGCCGAGATCGCGCCATTGCACTCCAGTCTGGGTAACAACAGCGAAACTCCGTCTCAAAAAAAAAAAAAAAGAGTAGCTACCTAAAGTAGCCCAGGTGGATTACTCTGGGAAGAAAGTATACATTCTCCTCATTCACTCATACCTTTACAAAGTTAAAGCATCCCCTCTGGAGAGGTCAGACATGCTGAGTAATTCTCAGAGGCTGGCTGCCAGCCACTGCAATCAGAACTAAAGGGAAGCCACGGAGACACAGCTAAAAAGAACCCTCTCTCTTGGGAACTAAATTAGAGATGACTTTTATTTTTTTTTCTTGGTGAGGAGAAGGAAGGCTAAGTCTCCAGGGCAACGTTTTTCTGGGAACTCCTCCTCTTGGTCGATTCATCTGCTACTTTTCTGTCGTTACAACATAGGGTAAAGAATGACACATCCTGGCCAAGCATGGTGGTTCACACCTGTAATTATAGTACTTTGGGAGGGCGGATCACCTGGGGCCAGGAGTTCAAGACCAGCCTGGCCAAATCATGGTGAAACCTGTCTCTACTAAAAATATGAAAATTTAGCCAGTTAAGATGGTGCACACCTGTAATCAGAGCTACTTGAGAGGCTAAGGCATGAGAATCACTTGAACCTGGGAGGTGGAGGTTGCAATGAGCCAAGATCGAACCGCTACACTCCAGCCTAGGCAACAGAGCAAGATTCCATCTCAAAAAAAAAAAAAAAAAAAAAAAGAATGACACATCCTACTAGCAAAGAAAAAAGAATTGTCCACAAAGAAATTCTAATTGAGAGGTCGATGCAGAGGGAGTGTGAAGGGAACACAGGGCTTGCCACATGATGAGCGGCATGCCCCTGGATTACCCACCAGGCCTCAAGGGCTCAGGTTCCCTGACTGCCCCATGAGGATGACAGTTCCCCATCCCAGGGTTAATTAGGGGATTAGATGAGATGATGCACATGAAGCACCCAGCATTGTATCTGGCACATAATAGCGTTCAACATGAATATTTAAAACTGTGGGCTCAGCCAGGCACAGTGGCTCACACCTGTAATCCCAGCACTTCAGAAGGCTGAGGCAGGCTGATTGTTTGAGCTGAGGAGTTTGAAACTAGCCTGGGCAACACAGGAAGACCCCATCTCTACAAAAATAAAATAAAAATAAAAAGTAGCCAGGCATGGTAGCACACACCTGTAGTCCCAACTACTCTGGAGGTGGAGGTGCGAGGATTGCTTGAGCCCTCTTGAGGCTACAGTGAGGCATGATCATGCCATCTCACTCCAGTGTAGGTGTCAGAGCCAGACCCTGTCTCAAGGGAAATGACAACAGCAACGCAGTTCTTGGCTCCCTCAGGAGAGCCTGGCGCAATCCATCCAAGGATCTCCATAGAGCTCAGCCACCCTGGTTAGGCACTATACCAAGCGGCTGGCAGGGTGTGTCTGCCCAGCTGCTGACAGTTCCACGTGACCTTAGAGCCCTCCTAGTCCGAGCATCATACCAGCTTCTGAAACCCTGAAGAACAATCGCTTATTGTATTTTTACTTTCCTTTTAAAATTTGACATATAATTTTCATGCTATAAAGTGTACAGCTCCATGAATGTTCACATATGTGTACACATGTGTATCACTGCCCAGATCAACTTGTGGAACATTCCCAGCACCCTAGAGCTTTCTCCCTGTTCATCAAAGACAATACCCAGAGATAACTGCTCTTCTGGTTTCCATTCACTCAGATTTGGTTTGCTTCTTCTCTAAGAACTCACCTTGCTTTGAGAACAGAATAAGAAAAAGCATTTTATACTTTTAAATCACCTTCAGACCATCACCAAGAATGATTTCCTTTTAGCCAAATGTGTTTCTGAGATTAGAGAAAGAAGTGGGAAAGAAAAAAATAACATACTGGTGAGGAAGGTGAGGGTACAGAGGGATGGGAGAGCTGAGAAAGAGTCCTGTAACCAGAGATAACAATTCACGTAACAGAGGAGTGTTCACAGACTGGAGGCTTATTAACGGCTTTAAGGATGCTTGGGCACTCTGTTTATTAACCGCACAGAGATGCTCAAGTCTAAACCTACCTGGAGGACAGCAGGATAAGTTAAAGAAAGTCCTCCGGGTAGAAAGTCAGTTTCACCAACTGCCTTCTGAGATGAACCCTTGCTGTCTTCAGGCCTACACATGCCTCAAGGGTGGAGGGGGCTGTCTATTTGGGGGTGTGGGTGAGATGTCCAAAGCCCACAGAGAAAGAAGGGAAAGAGGAGGGAGAGAGGAGATGATTCCAGAGGGTATTACTACAGCCTTTCATGTCTAAAGAGCTCCAGGCGATGCTTGAGCTTGCAGATAAACTTTCCCTTAGTGTATTAAGCTTTCAGGGGATCACATTAATTGTTCATGATTCCTCTGTTGATACTTTCGGATTACCTGTGCTAATAGAAGGGAAGGACAGGGCAGCCCCTCAACCTAGGTGACAGAGGGACAATGTTGCTGGGGACCATGCTGAGCTGCACTGCTAGCACAGTGGAGGGTTAGGGTTACCCCAGCCAGTTCAGAGAGCTATTTGGAGAGTTCTTAGAAAACAGAGCTCCTCCCACTCATTTTCTTCTCAAGCCTGGCCCCCTCTGACATGATGACAGATGGTGGGGTACAGTCCATCTATGGGATTGTTTTGAGCCAAACTTCAGGGCCTCTGGCAGCAGGGGATCAACCTAAGGTTGTAGCTTCTTCTCTGCTGGCTAAACACAGTTAGATTCCGTTTATAAAATATAATTAACCTTAATATTTGTGAAGATATAAAGCCTGTGGGTTAACTGATGCTTTTCAGTGCCTTGACTTCCTTTTCATTGACTGCAGGTCTAAAGGTGCTGGAAGCATTGCAGCAGGCTCCAAATTTTATTTGGCTATGTATCTTTAACAAAACAAATGTTGAGCATACCCCGATATGTGCATATCTGTTTATAAATTACATACATGGACTACTTTGCCAATGTATTCTGCAAAGTAAAAGCAACAACGAAAAAGAAAATTTGAAAATGAGGTAAAAGGTGAAGTAATATTCTTAAACTAATTTTTAATTTTATTTTCTAACAATGTAAAGATGTTCTGCTTTCATCAAAAAGAATTAACATGTTTTAGCAAGAGCAATGGTTCAGTAAATCTTTGTTAAACAGATTATGATAAAAACAATTTGAGAAGCTGGTTCTAAACTTAGGAAATAACTCAAATCTTCGTTTTCAAGACTGTCAGAACTAAAAAATTTCCTTTGCAAAGGGACACAAAGACAAAAGACAAAATGCATCACTGGTTGGAATTAATAAATCATCATAGTTTATTTTCCAATCTTATTTGCAAATTATGCAAATTCATTGAATTTGGCTTGGAAATTTTTAACCTCCTTGATGTCTATCAGTTGTTTTTACAGAGTCCACTTGCACTGTTCTTCTACTGTTACTATTTTTAACAAATGGGTTCAAAAGCCATTGAAATTCTTTGTTTAGAAAATCTTTAAACAGCTTAGAAAATTACATTTTCAACTTTTTAAAGACTGCTGACATTTGTCACATTTATACTGTTTGTACCGACAGATGAATAACTCAAACAATTTCCAAAATGCTCTTTTCATATATGAGTTTCTTTAGAAAGACTTTACTTGTTAAAATGTCACCTTTACCTTGAAGGGACAGATGAAGTGTGTTTATTTTTTCAAAAATATCTGCTTGGTAACATTTCTTATCATAGTAAAGTTCTGAAAACACAAAACACCTTTCTTATAAAAGAAAAATGTGGAACTCACTTTAAGTTTGACAAATCTATTTAGAACGTTTCCATGAGACAACCTGTGGAATTCTGGGTTGTTCAGAAAATGTTCATGCTCACTTCCCAGCTCAGCAGAAGGTATTGATGCTTCTGCTGCTTTAGACTATGTGTGAATAGTAAGTAGGACCTCTTGATATCTGAAGAGGATGGAAGATGAAGGCCCCACTGCCAACCCTCTGACTTAGAGGACTGTGCTCTGCCTACAGGATGTCTCTCATGCTGTGTGACAAGTGAGCATTCGATATTCAGACTTAGGGTGTCAGCGACAATTCACATAGAATATTTTTGGTTTCAGTGTTGGATGAAAAATAAATTTATAGAGAAGCTTGAGATGTCCCAATGGCTCACACTCCATTTTGAAAACTTGTGTTGCTCTTGAGTGAGCTTGACCTTGAATTCATACTTCATCACGAGTTTGGGTGAGATCTATAACCTTGCTGTGCATAGGTTTCTTCTTCAACCTTGGGATAATGACAGTACCGACTGAATAGGATAGTTATGAGGATTATATGAGATGCTGCATGAAGCCATTTAGCATGGTGCCTGGTATGATGAAAGCTGGTTATGATCATGCTTGCACTTCAGGTTCTATTAATCAAGAATCTCACTTGAAACAAATTTAGCAAACTCAGGTCTGCCTAGAATAATTCATCATTGCTCCCCATGTCATTCTCACCTCTTTCCCGGTCCGATTTGGGGCATGGCAAATACATTTCATCTCACGTGTTGGATCCAATCCATTTATAGTAGCTACTCAGAGCACTGGGTTGAAATGGATGGTGATGTTGAGTCTGTGCTCAACAGAGGAAGAGTGCTGTAATTATCAATGTCTGCCATGAGCCTTGGAGGTAGAAACTGTAGCAGGCCTTGCAGATACTCCTAATCCTTTTCTAATTTCTAATTTTTTATTTCTTCTTCAGGACTGCCAGGATCATCCTTAGCATAGATTCCGTATTATATCTAAGAGTGTGACAAGGTCTATTGAGTAAAGTGAACACATCTTTCTCAGTATTATTACTTCCATTAGCTTGAAGGAAATTATTGTTTTCTAGAAAAAGTTTGATTAGAGAGAGCTGCCCAGAGGGCTTCAGAGTTGGAACAGCAGATCTGACCGGATACTTCAAGTCGAAGAAAGGGATGCTGAAGGCATTTAGAGCTGTAGAGAAAGGTGATCCTGAATTAAAAATAGGAGAAAGTCATGAGGAGAGGGGAACAGAGGTGAAGTCAATGGGAAAACTTGTAGGACATGAACTGAAGGCTGGCAAACTGTAAGTCACATTATAACCAAAGTGACTGTAGTTAATTCTTTGAATTAGATAAAGGAGTATATTGTATGCTCTTAAACAAGTATTTTTAAAAAAACTTTTGTTGGGTAAGCACAAATACAGTCATATTTCTGTGACTGTAAAGGGCTTAAGAATTTATAAGTGTACCTGGTTAGTTCAGTGCTAACTAACCAGACTTTGATGGTGTAATCCTACATTGGTTTGTAAGATGAACTTACCCTGCATTGTTTGCCCAAAGAGATTACTATGAAGCTTAAGGATTTGTGGAAATGTGGATGGAAAGGAATCTCAAATATCTGAGGATGTATTCAAACCTTCCAATTAAAGAGTAGAAAATGTTTCCCTATGATTTTTGATATCACCTCCATTTCTTTATAGTCTACCTCACCATCATACCACCAATGTGCAATGTAAAATATCTTGCTCTTTTTTTTTTTCTTTGAGGCGATGTTTCACTCTCGTTGCCAGGCTGGAGTACAATGTCGTAATCTCGGCTCACTGCAAACTCCACCTCCCGGGTTCAAGCGATCCTCCTGCCTCAGCCTTCCGACTAGTTGTGATTACAGGCATGTGCCACCACACCCAGCTAATTTTGTATTTTTAGTAGAGATAGGGTTTCTCCATGTTGGTCAGGCTGGTCTCAAACTCCTGACCTCAAGTGAACTACCTGCCTTGGCCTCCCAAAATGCTAGGATTACAGGCATGAGCCACAGTGCCTGGCCCTTTGTTTTGTTTTTTTGTTTTTGAGACAGGGTCTCACTCTGTCATGAGGCTGGAGAGCAGTGGCATGATTATGGCTCACTGTAGCCTCAACCTCCTCATGCTCAGGCGATTCTTCCACCTCAGCCTCTCAAGTAGCTGGGACTACAGGTGCATACCACCATGCTCTGCTAGGTTTTTGTATTTTTTTTTTATAGAGATGGGGTTTCCCCATATTGCCCAGGCTGGCCTCAAACTCCTGGCCTCAAGCAATCTACCTGCCTCGGACTTCCAAAGTGCTGGGATTACAGGTGTGAGCTACCATGCCCTGCTGTCCTTTTCAAATTAAAGTGAGTTGACGTTAATTGAATTTTAGAAACTTAAAACACTAGTGAAGCCCTCTGGAACTAACCAAAGGTTCATTGAGTATTACAAAACTTGAACTAGGAATGACTGCAATCTTTGTGTTAAATAAATATGGATTTATACATGTATGATATAATGAATGTATAATTATAATTTAATGTCCGCCATTAACTGTTGAGCAATGGTCATCATTTAGTATAAACAGGCAACAGAAAACACCCACTCAAGTTGTTAAACATACCTTTGATTTCTAGACACTTGGCTCAGGAAATTAAATTGGTTGGTGTTCTCTAGAGGAGAGAGATTTTCTTCCATTTGTTTTATAATGAACATTAGTCAACCGTTGACTAATATTGGATATAAAGTTACATGGTAGCCGTGTGTTAAACATTATCTGCTGTGTGTACAGAATCTGCTGTACAAAATACACTTCTTTTGGCATTTGAGAGAGCCTGACAAATGGCACTCCTCATTCATAATCAAGTTCTGAGCCAAATGGTAAATAAGAAAAAGAATAAGACAGTCAGAAAACTAAATCACCTTTTTTTTTAACTGATAAAGTGAAAAAGGATAATGATTATGAAGAATAAGGCATGTACAGGTAGGCACTGGGTTTCTTGATGCTAAACTCCAGAATTAGGCAAACCAGCCGACTTAGTCACAGACAGGACAGGATGACCGCAGCTGCAGCTGCCCTGAAACCCACAGCATGGAAAAGCACTGAAGAGTGTGTGGACCTGCAGGAGAGAAGAAGAGTGTCTTAGTCCGTTCAGGCTGTGATTCCAACATTCCAAAAACTGGGTGGCTTATAAACAGCAGAAATTTGTTTCTCATAGTTCTGGAACCTGGGAAGTCCAAGATCAAGACAGATTCTGTATCTGGTAAGAGTCCACTTTCTGGCTCATAGATGGTACCTCCTCACTTTGTCTCTACATGGAGGGAGGGGAGAGAGGCATCTCTCTGGACTTTTATAAGGCCACTAATCCCATTCATGAGGGCTCTACCCTCATGAGCTAGTCACCTCCTTAAGACTCACTACCTAGTTTCATCACCTTGTTGGTAAGGATTTCAAGATGTGAATTTGGAGGGAGGTGAGGTACAAACATCCAGAGCATAGAAGAGAGCTGGGCCCCAGTGCCTGGCATCACCTTCTAGCCTCACCAATCAGATGAACCCACTCCTCACTCTTCTTCCCAGTGTAGCCCTGGTGGGTGTGATGTGACAAGGGAGCCATGCCGAGGTCCAGGTTCAGGAGAGGGATTGCAGAAAGTCATCAAAATACTGCATAAGCTCAAAACATGCAGAAAATACATCATTTGGTTGAATAAAGATTCCGTGAGGGCAAGAATTTTTTCCATTTGTCCACTGCTGTATTCCCAGTGCTAGGAAAATTGCCCCAGCACACGTAAGGTGTTCAACCAACATTAATCGTAATGTCCATAAATGGACAATAAGGAGAATTAAGTAAGCAGGCAGGGAGAGCAGATAGGAGCTGCATACATGTGGGGCTCCCACCTCAGGGAAAGAAACATTGTTCTCCCCATTTCTGTGACAGGTTGAATATGGTAATTATAGTGATTCTAGGGGAAACTTTTTTGATTTGACAACTTTGCCGTTATATGACATCATAGAATTATTTGTGGGTAAGGAAAAAATATAATATTAATTACATTTTACAGTAATATTAATAACATTATTCATAATATTACAGTAACATTAATTACTAATATTTATTGAACATATATATATGAGGTACCAGATGCTGTTCTAAGCTTTTTACAAGTATTGACTCCTCTAAACTTCATTGCAGTCATTTGATGTAAGTACCATCATTGGGCCATTTTATGGATGTACACTGCCAGTTGTAAGATGTTCAAATCCAGGCCTTTTAGTTGCTGAGCACGTACCTAACCACTATGTTATGTTTTGCTGTTGAATTCCACCGTTCTCTTCCTCCATCACCCAACTTTCTGTGTGTGTATATGTGTGTGAGTGTGTCTTTCTGACTCTCTTCCTGTCTCTTGGCCAAGTGTTCTTCCTCTCTGTATGGTTTAGTTTATCTATGGAATGATAATAACATTTAACTGATGCAGTGAGGCTGAATTAGATAATCAGTGTTAAGCACATAGCACAGTGTCTGGTACCTCAGTTGCTATTGTCTAATGAACAGTAGTTATCGTCTACATCTCTTGTACTAACTTTGATCCTACTGGGCAAAATCTTAGCACTAGGCCCCATATACAGCTGCAGATGGGCTAGCCTTGGGCCAGGCACCCTCCTAGATTCAATCGGCTGCTCTGAAGAGAATGGGCTCCCATGTCCATTTCTGTTGGATGGAACTATGGACTTTCTGGTTTCTGAGAACTGCTTCTTCCTTAATATAATAATCTGGACTTCCATTTGATGGTTATCTCTGACTATTGATTTGCCTCACTTTCCATTTTAGAAGGGAAGTCGACACTAGCCCAGCCTTTGTTCTCAGGGAAGTCTTAAGGGTACACACAGTGTTTTCTGTGATGGAGAAAAAGATGCTGCATGCCTGCAGGAGGTGCAGAATGAAGTGGCACAAAGTAAGCTTCTCTTGGAGTCCGGGGGAACCCGCACTCCTCTGTCCTCACGGAGTTTTGAACCAAGTGAGATATAAGACAAAAGAGTGACACAGCCTGGAAACCAAAATTTCACCTTTATTTATTGAAAATGCTGATGTCAGAGAATGAGGCTTACACTTGCAGGCTTCTCGATTTGCTGTTCCAAAACTAGGCAAGCCAAACCACCTAGTCAAAGACAGGGCTGGAACAGGGAGTCCCTGCAAGGATCGAGGTTATCCAAGTTAAAAGAGAGGATGCTTGTGAGAACACAGATATGTGCTTTGACTAACGTAAGATACCGCTGTCATGTTTAAGGAATTCGATTTGCCGAATTAAAATGAGGGAGCTTGATGTTAAGAGGAACACAGTCTGTATGGACTGCCATTATTTTCTAGATTGAAGAATAGTTTTTCCACCTCTGATGTGAAAAACCTTGAATCTCTTGAACCTCGATTTTCATTAAGCCTCAAGGAAGTGGAAGAAAAGTAGAGGTTATTACGGTGAAAAAAGCTCAGCCCCCCGCCAATGCACTAATGCACCCAAATGCTTTCCTATTGAATGCCGTTGGGTACACGTGACTCCAAAAACCCTACTCTTCATTGATGGTCATTTGGGTGAAATGAGTGCTGAGAAGGTACGAGTGATGTTTTATAGTGAGACTTTAAGGTAGCATTTTTGTTCCTTCTTTTCTTCCATCCTCCCTTCTTCCCTCATTTCCTTCCTTCCTTTATTTTCTCACTGAGGAGCTGTGAGCTGCATGAATGGCTTGGTGCCAGAACAGCACCAAGGTGAATTAACACTGATTCCCCTAAGGGAAAATGTAAAACTGCTCATAACTTGTTTGCAACGGTAGGAGGGGTGGAAAGTGTAAGCTTAATGCCTCCTGCAAGCTGCAGCTTGCTTTCATGAGAGAAGTGCTCTTTCAGAGTTCTAAGTACCTTGTGCACCTGTTGGCTGTCCGTTGGCAGAGTTCACCAGTTCCTACTCTCAATTGCAACGCCTTTGGAAAGGTGCCCACAAGACTGGGTCTCATCTCCTGCATGGGGTGGTTGGGACTTGTTAGTTGTTGAGTGTTTTCTCTTACGGTGAAGACCACAAGACCCGACAAGAGAGAACTGCCTGCAGGAGACCTCATGGCTGTGGGTAGTAGGAACACAAATGCAAACATCAGGGTCCCTGACGAGTCCATTGGAAGAGATACCTTCCACCCATGGTCATTTATGTACCCACCTCACTTCATAGCTCTTAGGTCTGTCAAAGGTGGTCTTGTTTACCTATTCGTTTATCGTTATCTGTCTTACCACAAGAATATGTGTTCCCATGAGGACAGGGGCACAGAGGATAATCTGTCCTGTTCACCTTTGCAACATCTATGTCAAGGCCCTTACCTGGCTCATTTCAATTAGGAAATAAATATTTGCTGAATGAATGACTGAAGATATGAATCCTGTCCCATGTTCTCATGTTACAGAAGAGGACACAGAGCAACACCACGATGTGCCTCTAGTCACACAGACGGAGTTGGAACCCAGACTGTAATCCAGTTCTTCATATCCCTCAGCTCTTTAATCAAAAGTCACCTTCTCAGTGAGGCTTCCCCTGGCCAACTCTGAAAAATTCCATAACCTCCACTGTGAACAATATTTCACATTCCCTCCCCTCAACCCGTAAGAACTTTCCGTGACAAATATCCTCTCATTTTACCTTGTTCATCATCTGTCCTTCCCTGTAGAATGTGGACTGTGTGAGGGCAGGAGTTTTTTCTGTTGTGTTCATTGCTGTACCTCAAGCACCTAGCACAGTGACTGACACGTAGTAGATAATATTCACTGCTGAGGAGTGAATGAGCGGGACTATGCCCCTCAGCCTTTAGGGACACAAGGGGACACAGTTTCCACAGCAGCTCTAGAGAGTGGCAAATAAAGGCTGGACTTTGAAACTAAACTTGGGTTCTCATACCTTTGACCCTGCCACTTATCTGTGTGGCTTCAGACAAGCTTGACTGAGTCTCAGTTATCCCATCTGTGTAACGGGAAAGGACTAAGTGATGTCATTCCATAGCACCCTCTGTCTGACACACAGTAGGTGCCCAATATATATGTCTCCCTTGCTCTTGATCTGTCCTGTGAGGATCCACAATAGGGTTCTCACATCTAAGAAGTCAAGGAAAACATGGGGAACCCATTGCGGTGAGTGCTGAGAGGGTAGGAGTGATGAGAAATGGGGAGCAGATTGCGGACTTGCAAGAAAGCATCTTGCTGCTCCCCTTCACTCTGCCTGAGCTTGAACGTCAATCAGCACGGTGCGCACTTGACTCTGTGGGCGGAAGCCAATCTGCTAACCGTGGCAAGGGGAAAAGCGCTGACATGCTGGGCTCTTCCCACTCCCTGCTCTAGGAGGGTTTGCAAATGGAGTGTAGGTCAGAAGGTGGATCTTCCGAGAAAGGGGATGGGGGCGCCTCTCTACAATTAGTCTGAGTGAAGAATATGCTGCCTCTTTGTCTTCCTGTTCAGAGACTGATGCTGTCGGGTGACCAGGTGAAATGCCAGCCGAAATGGCAGGTTAGGAGCTTTGTGATGGCCTTGGTCACCACCTCTGATTTGCAGCCTCATTTGACTCCTCCATGAGTAGAGCTGAGTCATAGGAAAAGAGCAGCTGCCTGGGGAGGGAAGACAGGGGGCTATTAGCTCCGCTGGCCCAGACAGCTCAGCCAGCTCCCCCACAAAGGCTCCTGCTGGGAGGCAGTTTAGAGCTTAGTGGTCAAAGACAGGACCTGGGTGTCAGACAGATCTGGTTTCTTGTCCTACCACTGTCACTTCCTGGTAGGTACAAGTCACTTAACTTCTCTAAGCTCAGTCTTCCCATCTATGAAATGGGCATACTCACAACATCTACTCCCTGGAACTGCTAGGGATTTAAAATGAGATACTCCATGTCACTTGCCTGGCACACAGCAAGTGCTCCATAAACATTAGTCATGGCCACTGGTATTGTTGTTGCTGATGATGCAGCAGCGAACACCAAGACAAAAGCCTGAACTCAGGAGATCCACCTGTCTCAGCCTCCCAAAGTTCTGGGATTACAAGCGTGAGCCATTGCGCTAGGCAAGAAAAGAATATTTCTATGAAAACTAGGCTGAATGCTTTTGATAGGCTCAATAAATTACCCCCAAAATGCTGTTGGATTAGGTGTGAAAAATGTAAATATAAGGACTGAACTGTTTCAGGTTGCTTTATAACAGTTTTTAACTTGTCACTTCACTTAAAAAGTCAAAACTGGAAATGATGTACAATGCAATATTTGCTCTCTCAGATATTCAACATGGAGCAATAATTGAAGACCATATTCCAATAAAAGATATGGATCATAAATTAAAAGATCAGTAAAAAATATCCATTAATATGTTGAATATTCATGTTGAATATTAAAACATGTTGAATATCTGAGAGAGCAAATATTGCATTGTACATCATTTCCAGTTTTGACTTTTTAAGTGAAGTGACAAGTTAAAAACTGTTATAAAGCAACCTGAAACAGTTCAGTCCTTATATTTGCCTTTTTCACACCTAATCCAACAGCATTTTGGGGGTAATTTATTGAGCCTATCAAAAGCATTCAGCCTAGTTTTCGTAGAAATATTCTTTTCTTGCCTAGCGCAATGGCTCACGCTTGTAATCCCAGAACTTTGGGAGGCTGAGACAGGTGGATCTCCTGAGTTCAGGAGTTCAAGACCAGCCTGTCCAACATGGTGAAACCCCGTCTCTACTAAAAATTAAAAAATTAGCCAGGCACGGTGGTGTGTGCCTGTAATTCCAGCTACCAGAAGGGCTGAGGCAGGAGGATCCCTTGAACCTGGGAAGTGGAGGTGGCAGTGAGTCAAGATCATGCCACTGCACTCCAGCCTG
Organism: Aotus nancymaae; assembly: GCF_030222135.1. Classification (NCBI taxonomy): domain Eukaryota; kingdom Metazoa; phylum Chordata; class Mammalia; order Primates; family Aotidae; genus Aotus; species Aotus nancymaae. The sequence continues at coordinate 49,983,380 of NW_026988417.1, read as the reverse complement.
GGCAACAGAGTGAGACTCCATCTCAAAAAAAAAAAAAAAAAAAAGAAAACGAAATATTCTTTTCTGTCTGATATAGCATATTATTATAAAGTATTTATATATAAATTGAATTACATGACAATGACAAGTACATGGACAATGAACTCTTGGTAAATACACAGCTTTGGCTTGTGCAGGAAGAAGTGTTAGACCCATGAGAGAGCTACCAGGCTTCTCACATGCTCTGTATGTGGTGAGCATTAGTTAATATGTTTACAGTGAATGGAGAGCCTTAGTCAATAGAGTTAAGAGCAAATGTCCTAATTTTGTATGGCTGTTGCATGGCCCAAAATATATCTGCAATATTGTCTAATCCAGAACAATTATCCTAACCTTATAAATTAACTTCTAGGTGTAAATATGAAAATATAAAAAGAAAAGACATGTTAGAGTAGTCATTCTAACAGAACACCATCAAGAACTGGTCATTTTAGGTCATCTCTGTGCTCACCATCTTCCTCTTTCAAGGACATCTCATCAACTGTACTTCTGCTATAGGCTGCTAATTTCCTACTCTCAGAAAACAACACTGGCTAGTCTAGGCAACATGGTGAAACCCCGTGGCCAAAAAAAAAAAAAAAAAAAAAAGCTGAGTGTGGTGGTGCACACCTGTGGTCCCAGCTGCTTGGGAGGCTGAACTGGAAGAATCCCTTGAGCCCTCGAGGTTAAAGCTGCAGTGACCTGTGATCACTCTACTGCACTCCAGCCTGGGTGACAAAGTGAGATCCTGTCAAAAAAAAAAAAAAAAAGAGAGAGAGAGAAAAGGAAGATAGCAACTGGGTTGCTACTGTAAGTATAAGATGAGTTTGGGAAATTCAGTAAACATCAGATGTCCTGAGTTAAGAATTTCCTAAAATCCAATTTGAAGAAGCCATTTAAATTTAGTTGAAACATTTTATTTAAAAATTGGATTGGAAATCACATGTCACCGGCCTTCTACAGCTACCTAGATTAAGTAGGTGGGTTAAAAAAAAAAAATCTTGGGTACATATTTTTTTGGGGCCTAGTCTACAAGTCAGAGACATCTATTGCTAGGATGGGAAGTGCAAAAAGAAAAAAAAAAACTATCATTTTCAGACTAATAGTCCAAAGAAATGGGAATAAGGGAAATAAGTCAACATTTATAGCAAAAATACATTTCAAAAGATGATTATAAGAATTATTTATTTACATGCAGATATTTGGCTGACTAGGTTGAACTGATTTGAGTAATCAAGTGAAAAATGAATAAGAACTAATGAAGAATTAGTGGACTTTTTCTAAAAGGACAAAGCTTTTAAATTACCCACATAGATTTGGTCTTTTGATATAATACTGTGCTCTTCTGAGCTTTGCTACTGTAGTAATTTGCAGTGTAGATTCAAATAATGATTCATGAGCCCTTTCACTCTTTTAACTTCTGAGTTTGTGTCATCAACAAATATTTATTGAGCACCTACTAAGTGCCACATGCTGAATAAAGTACTGATCATATGTTTATGTTTATAAAGATTATTGTTTGAGACATAACACTTTTGTAACCATTAGATCATTTAAAGAAAAATCAAGAGTTTCACAGTAGTCTTGGAGTGCCTCAAAATTCCAGAGTAAATATGCTTTTTGATCACATATGAGGACTAATTCTTACCTACACATAAACAAGACTTCCAGTTATCATAGAATTGCCTTGTCAGAATCCATTTCCCAGCTGTCATTTCACATAGAGGGCATAACAAACATCTTGACTTTGGCTGTTTATTTGAGAATAGGTGGGACCAAGTCATATGCATCTTCTCATAACTATGAAAATATCATTTTAAAATATAGGTCAGTATTCTTACAGCATTACATTATGCAGCATTTGGGCTGTTGTTTTTGCATTAATATCTGTAAAGTCCCCAGTGTGTTAATGACCATTGGTCCACATCTTACTTTTCAACATTGAACACGCATGACATGACCATTCCTTCCTTCCTGAAAGATTCTCTCTCTCTCTTTTTTTTTTTTTCCAGGGGACAGGGTCTCGCTCTGTCACTCAGGCTAGAGTGCAGGGGTGTGATCTCAGCACCCTGCAACCTCCACCTCCTGTGTTTAAGCGATTCTCCCTCGTAGCTGGGACTACAGGTGTGTGTCACCATGCTCAGCTAATTTTTGTAGTTTTTAGGAGAGACAGGGTTTTGTCATGTTGGCCAGGCTGGTGTCAAACCCCTGACTCAGGAGGCCACCTGCCTCAGCGTCCCAAAGTGCTGGGAAGAAGGGTTCTCATTTTTTATTTTTGGTCATGGTACACTCTCTTGGGTTTTTTGTTTAAAGGTATTTTTGAGGTACATACCTCAATATCAAACAATTCACATATTTTGAGTGTCCAATTTAATGCTTTTTAGTAACTTTGCTAAGTGGTGTAACTATTAACATAAATCACTTTAGAATAGTTTCATCCTTTTAATAAGAACCCTCAGACCCATTTGCAGTTAACTCCCAGCCCCATCTCTCTTGGTTTTCCTCCTACCTCCCCGGCCACTCTCTCTGTCCTTCGCAGGCTCATTCTCCTCTACTGAGTCATTAGCTATTCAACATTCTCAGGGTACCACTTGGGCCCTCTCCTCTTCTTTCTCTGTACTCTCCCCTTGGCAGACCTCATCATGACATCAGCTTCAATTACCACCTAGATGCAGGCAGCTCTTCATGTTGTTCCAGATCTGTATATCCAAAATGTCCACTAGACACTTCCATTGCAGATATGGAAATATCCCGAATCCAAACTCATGGCTTCCATTACAGTTCTCATTCTCAATCTTAGTAAGTAGAACAATTATTGATTCAATCTGCAGAGTCAAAAATCTTGGAGTCATCCTGATAAGGCCTCCTCCCCTGCCATCCCCATATTTAATCCATCACCAGTATCTTCACTGTTTTGTATCCTAAATGTCTCTTCTATGTATCTCCTTATCCACATCACCACTGCCATTAACATGGTCCAGGGGCCCATTATCTCTCACCTGGAATATGTAAGAATAGCCTCTAATTTGTGTCCTCATCTTCCTCTTCCCCCTCTAATCAGTTCTCCATATTGTAACCAAAGTGAAATTAAAAACAGAAAGCAAATCTGATCTATTGGCTTTCCCTTCTTCCTAGATTAACATAAATGCATTAACACAATTCATCCCATACCACTATCCCTGCCTTCTGTTCTACAGCCCCTTTTTAATTTTCTTAGAAGTACAAACATTTCTTCTCATCACAGGGACATTGCACATTTGCTGTCTCTGCTTAAACCTCTTCCATTACTCACTTCCATTCTCCTGGTGAAACTGCTACCAATCCTTCTGATCTCAGCTCAGTCCTCACTTCCTCATGGAAACCTCCCCTACCGACCCTCAGCATAGTTAAGTCATCTGATATGTTTTTTTAGTGGTCTATCCTTTTCCTTTTTAAAATAAAAATTATTTATTTATTGTTTAGAGATGGAGTCTCGCTCTGTCACCCAGGCAGTGTACAGTGGTGCAATTTCGGCTCACTGCAGCCTCAACCTCCTGGGCTCAAGTGATCCTTCTACCTCAACCCCCACAAATAGCTTGGACTACAGGTGCTCACTGTAAGGCCGGTGCCTCCTTGGAAGCCAAATGGACACACCCTTCTCTTTCCGCGCCTAAAAACTATGTCATGATTCTGAGCACATTGCTCAGCATTTGCCCTCTCCACGCAGGCTCCCCTTGCCCATTTCCGCATTCCAATCTCAGCCCTGCACCCACCAGAAATTTTGAAAAGGCCTGCCAAGAACCTGCCCTATGGTAGCTCCCCCATACGTCCTTGGCCAGCCCCTCGTCCGTGCTCACTCCCTTCATACCCAATGGAAATGCCCCCGCTTTGTTCACCTCTCCCGTCCCCAGTCTTTTAATACCCAATAGAACTATCTTGTCTTTGTTTCCCCCATAGTCAATCAGCCACTTCTACTCCCTATAAAACCCCACGCCCCAAGAAGAGACGCACGACTTCTCTGGCCTCTCCTGTCGGACCGTAGAACCACGCCCAGGAGCTGATTAAATTTCTTTATTCCAATAACTGGCCTCAGTTGCCTCATTTAAATCTCAGTTGCTTCATTCAAAGCTTACACTCACCACCATGTCTGGCTAATTTTTGTATTTTTTGTAGAGATGGAGTTTTACCATGTTGCCCAGGCTGGTCTTGAACTCCTGAGCTCAGGCGATCTGCCTTCCTCAGCCTCCCAAAGTGCTGGGATTACAGATGGTGGCGCCACCACTCCAGGCCTCCTTTTCCTTTATACAGCCTACTACATTTTGTAACTAAGCACTTATTTCTGGCTGTTAGAGTGTATTTGTATCTTCTACTAAACCATAAGCTTCATGAAGGCAACAACCTTGTCATCCAAGAAGAGCTAACACAGTCTACAGGAGGTACCCCCCAAAAAAGTGTCAAATGAACAGATCAATAAATAAAATTAATCGAGCCAGTAAAACCAAGCAGAATACAATGGTGAAGACCTGGAAATTGCTTACATCGTATAGCTTTATTCCCTCGGTTCTCTAAAAGAGCTTCATTTCACAAATAATGTGTTTTTACCCAGAAAGAAAAGCTCAGTTTAAATTCAGGAGCTATTTCTTGACTCAGGTATATCAGACAGTCAAGCTCTTATGACTTTTCTGAGAATATATCTTCAACTCTGGTTATGTCTTTATTTCCAAAATGATATAACCTGTCCCACTCCTTGGAAATGAAATTAAGAGGTAGTCTTAACTCTTAATTTCAGTGGTGCACTAGTTAACATTCATTCTACAACTGACTCTCAAGGATCAGTAGCCTTTGCCCATTTCTGTGGTGTGAATACTCTAACTGTAGTCAATTGCAAGTTACCAACTTGCTATCTCTCAAAACAATGCTGGGAAGAGATATGACCTACTATTAAGGGCCATGCCATTCAGCTCCACCACACCACTAGATCTGAGGAACATTCACCTCCAAGTTTGTATTTTCTTTTCTTACCTAAAATTTGGGTTGTCCTTGCCTCTGTCTACCTTTCTGCAATCTCATGGTTCTTTTTCTATTTTTAAATACTTTTAATAGTCAAGATTGCTATTTGCAATACAAAGACTTTGGGAGAAGTTTCATTTCCATTCCCCAGGCTAAATGACCATTTCTGTCCTGAACTCTAATCTGCCGCAAGAATCAGGCAGAGGGCTTCAATCTGAGTTTGCAGCTTCACCAAGATCTGCATCACACAATAAATTCCATCTCAAAAAGAAACATAGGTTCAGGAGTCTGATCCTGAGTAAATGTTATTCACAACGACTGTTTACCAACAGTTTCACATGCCTTTGTGAGTACTTCATAAACAGTTTTCAAGGCAGTGTTTATGCAAAAGATTAGTGAAAGGGCAAAAGTCTGAAGGGAGAGAACTCACCAAAGTACATGTCTCTCCAAGCATTAAATTATCAACAAAATTAAACCTTGGCTCCACCCTAGAGCCCAGCTTCCCAGCCAACATCAGACACCCACGTGTGTTACCAAAGATAAAGTCAACAACAAAAGCACACATGTCACATCTCCTGCAGAAGCTTGACCACTGCCACTAGGGCGTGGCAACCCAAGCCTGCGGGAAATCCTCACAGCAAACACGCCACAGAGTCCATCTCTTGTTATGTGGCTGATGGCAGGGCACAGAACGTTGCTCCTGAAAGCAATGGTTGAAAAGCTAGCAAGGGCCCCAACTGTTTGTTAAATGCCTAATGATTAACAGAAGCCTCTGCCTCGGCCTTTGTGCTTGCCACTCAGGGAAGTCTGTTTAGTAAACAGTGAACCACCAATATCTCGAATAGGTTGAACAGATGGCTCTAGAGTTCAAGCCAACTGTGTTTCCCTCAATTTCACACCGCTTTGGGTAATGAAGGCCATAAAATTGGAGAAAAGTATAAACACAAACACCCCCATTCTCACCTTTCCCATGACAAGGGCTCCAATCTCTAGATGATAAAATCTGAGAAAGATGTGAGATTAGAGGGAGAGGAGAGCCTCTGTGGAGTGGATTTGAATTCATAAGAAATCGTCTGTTTGTGATTGAAGGTCAAGGAGAAGGAAATGAAATCTCCATAAACTTTTCTGTGTGCAGTACCTGAAGGAACGAATACAGTGAAAGAGAGTAGCATGAAGCTCAACCAATGACTTGAAATCTGTAAGCAGAGACCCCTGATTCTAAAGTAGAAAAACCTTATGATAAAGTTGTAAATGGAACATTTGGCCTATCTACCACAGAGCTTTTCCATCACACCCTGACTCCAAATGCAATAAGCAAAAAAACAATGTTAAAGGCTGAGTTATGAATACCACAAGTTCAACATGATTATGCATGTTACCTACTTAGGTTGGGCACCTAATCCTAGCACTCTGGGAGGCCAAGTGACCTGGGAGGCCAAGGCAGGAGGATCACTTGAAGCCACAGTTTGAGACCAAACTGGGCAACGTAGCAAGACGTCCCCTATACAAAAAAATTAAAAATTAGCCAGGCCTGTCCCTGATTACCTGTTCCTCTCTCTTTGCATTTGTAAAATGGGTACATAAAGCCTAACTTCATATATTTCACAGAGATACTGCTGAAATAAAAAAGACATGTCTTCCGGGCAAGAGGGCATTGTAAATTCATGTTTTAAGGCCCTAATTTACTCCAAGTAAATGCTATAGCAAGCTTTAAATGAGAAAAATAAAACAGACACAGCCCTCATTCCCCGAGATAAATTTCTGCATAAATCAGAAGCACAAAGCAGGAGGTATGAAAAATTTATCTGAAAAATACATACAGGCCTAATAATCACCTGTAAAACATATCTGAAAAATATGCACGGAGCTAATACAAAGCTCGGTACATAGAGAAGAGGAAAAGGGCAGGTGTGACAGAATAGACATTATCCACATCACCAAAGGACAGGCACCCTGGGTTTCCACTAGACAGCAGAGTTCTGGAGTAAGAATCCAACTAGCGTAATTTAGATATCCATGGAGCACAGGAAGGAATGATATCAGAGAGAAAAGCAAAACTAAACAAAATCCTTTTGCTTAAGATGAACGTATATATCAAAATTCTAAAACCCAGGAGGAAAATTAAATCTGAGGAAGTTAGTCAATAACATAAAAATTAGGAAATCAATTTACTCCTGGAAATAACTAATCTGTTAAAATTGAGATGAAATATTACTATTTATTATTATTAATTATTATTATGATTTCACAGGCACCTATTACTCAAATGGACCAACTTAACAGTGACTGTGTCAGTATGTTTAAGGACCTCTAACAAATGAAGAAAGGATTAGCATCTGTAAAAAAGAGTAAGAGATCATGAGACACAAAGGAAGAAATAGTAACAAGAAGAAATAGAATAGGGTTGGCACGGTGGCTCAAGCCTGTAATCCCAGCACTTTGGGAGGCCAGGGTGGGCAGATTCTTGAGATCAGAAGTTTGAGACCAGCCTGACCAACATGGTGAAACCCTGTCTCTACTAAAAAATACAAAAATTAGCCAGATGTGGTGATGGGTGCCTGTAATACCAGCTACTCGGGAGGCCGAGGTGGGAGAATCACTTGAAGCTGGGAGGTGGAGGTTGCAGTGAACTGAGATTACACCACTGCACTCCAGCCTGGGTGACAAAGTGAGACCCTGTCTCCAAAAAAAAAAAAAAAAAAAAAATCCCAGAAGTGACTTCCAGTTTCAGTTCTGACATATAATGAGCTTGGAAATCATCATTTCTGTCCTAAAACCAGCAACAGCTAAACAACCTGAAAATCAGCAACTTTTCCTAAATCCATCAGAGAACTAGAGAGACAGGTGAATTCAGGGATCAGATTAGCTGGAGTGGGAGATGTGGGATTTATAAACTGGTAAAAACATTTATATGGTAATTTTATTGAATTGCTGAAGACTGAGTGTGGACTAGCAAGAGAGTGAGAATGTCTGGGGGCCCAGTCTTAGAAGGACTCCACAATTTCATAAGTTTTATCTCCAGGAACCCTACCAGGTTCTCAAGGTCATGATCTGAGAGATTCCTTTGTAGCTCTGACAAGGGGAGGGGGAGATGAATCCTTTGGAAATTTTCCACACAAAGGCCTCCTTTCCAGGGGAAAGACTTTACCAGAGCCACACCCTGGCTCAGAGGGGAGGGGAGGGGATGAGACAGGGTGGAGAAGAGGGCATTTCTCCCATTCCAGCCTACTCTATCCCTCTTGGTTTCATCTAAGAGGGGAAGAAGAGGGAGGGTGCTGAGAAATACCTGTGAAGATCTCAGCCCAGGGACAGAGGACCACAAAAGAATGAGATTTATTTATTTATTTCTGAGACAAGGTCTCACTCTAGCACCCTAGCTGGAGCACAGTGGTATGATTTTGGCTCACTGCAACCTCCACCTCCTGGGCTAAAGCAATCATCCTGCCTCAGCCTCCCAAGTAGCTGGGACTACAGGTGCATGCCACCATACCCAGCTAATGGACTGAAATTTTATCATAAGATTATAGAACTCTTTCCCTCTCCCTCACCCTCCCATCACTTCCGCAGGGCTCCAAAGTAATAACAGTGGCTTACAGCTAAAAGAGCTGCAAGATGCACTCTCTCTGAGAAGTACTAAGGGAAGCCATAAACAAGAATACTGAAATAATTGGAAACCTCTGGCTCCTATAGTTATAGAAAACATTAAGCAGAGCCCAATTCTTAGCTAGATTAATATAAAATGTCACACTAAAGACTTATTTATCTCAGTTTCTGTTACCTGATACCATGTGTATTTTCCAACAAAACGTTGCAAGACATGCTAAAAGGGCAGGAAAAACACAGGCCGAAGATATAAAAGCAAGCCTCAGAGCCAGACTTGAATATGATACAGCTATTGGGATGATCAGAGAATTTAAAATAACCATGATTAACATGTTAAAGGCTTTAATGGAAAAAGTTAAAAACATGCAAGAGCATATGAGTGATATAAGTAGAGAGGTGTAAATGCTAAGAAGGAATTAAAAGGAAATGATAATCAAAAGCACTGTGACAGAAATGAAGAGTGCCTCTATTGGGCTTATCAGTAGACTGGGCAAGGACAAGGAAAGAACTGGTAAACTTGAAGATATGTTAAAAGAAACCTCCCAAACTGAAGTTCAAAGAGAAAAAAAGAATGGGAGTGGGGCAGAATATCCACATACCGTGGGACAACGTAAAACGGTATAACATACACAGAATTGGAATACCAGAAAGAGAAGAGAAAGGGGAAGAAGAAATATTCGAATAATGAAGAACTTTCCAAAATTAATGGCAGATCCCAAAGCACAGATCTAAGAAGCTTAGAGAACACTAAGCAGGAGAACTTTCAAAACATTAACACCTAGGCATAGCATATTCAACACACAAGAAACCAAAAACAAACATAAATCTTGAAAGATGCCAGAGGGGAAGAATCATGTTACTTATATAGGAACAAAGATAGGAATTATAGAAGATCTCTTTTCAGAGGCTGTTATGAACTGAATTGCATCCCCTCAAAATGCATAGGTTGACATCCTAACCCCAGTGGGACTGTATTTGGAGATGGGACCTTTAAAAAGATGATTAAGGTTAAGTGAGGTCATACAGGTAGGGTCCTAATGCCATAGGACTGGTGTCTTTATGGGAAAAAGAGGAGACACCAAGGACTCATGCACAGGAGGAAGCCCCATGAGTTCATAGTGAAAAGGCAGCCATCTTCAAGCCAAGGAGAGAGGCCTCCGAGAGATCAACTCTGCTGACAGCTCTTTTGGACTTGCCAGCCTCCAGAACTGTTGGGGTCCGTGAGATCGGCACGTCTGCCAGGGATCTCTTGACCAGCAAGAGGGTCCTAATACCTGGAAGAGAGAGTGCGTGGAAGAAAAGAGAGATAGAGAAAGAAATGGGTCTGGAGGTCTGATAAAAGCTATGCTCAGATCAGCGATTTATTCTTTGTGCACAGTTGCTTATATATGTTTTTTCATACAGTGTCTGACGTAGGTCCCATTACAAAAGTTTTATCAGGAGGGAATAGAAAATTACAAAGTAAGTATGGGAGGGGGTAGCATACAGGTTAAGCTAAAGATCACTGAACCCAAAACAAACAAAAGATTCTAATCCTATTAAGATTCTTATCCTCTTATCAATGACTACAGTTACAGTAAATAACATCAAGGTGAGCAATAATTTGAGGGGTAGCATTTTTCTAGTAACATGTGAGCGATCACGGGATTTAGTGAATGCAGGTAGACAGAGTCATAAAACCAGCCCAGAATGGGAACTTCAAGAGACAATAGTCTCATAGATAATCACGCAGGCCTCACCCAGACATGCCATTAGCTCAGTGGATCAAGAATAGGCTTCTGCAAACTCAGGCCTCTATCACTTCCTTCTTCTTTCCTCAGCTCGACTGCCCTCAGCGTGGGGAGAATATGTCTGGGCTCTAACTCCGTCATGGCGGAGACACAGCGGGGTCTCTACACTGGTGGAGCGATCTCCATACAGAACTGTGGAAAAAAAAAAAAATACGTTGCCATTGTTTAAACCTCCCAGTCTGGCATTTGTTTTTTTAATGGCAGCCCTGGCAGACTAATAGAGAAGCCACACAAGCAAGAAGAGAATGGAGTGAAACGTTTAAAGTCTGGAAAGAAAAACCCCACCAACCTAGAATTCTATATCCACAGAAATTATCCTTCAAAAATGAAAAAATAAAGACTTTCTCAGACAAACAAAAAATGAGATTTGTTGCCAGCAGATCTGCCTTGCAAGAAATAACGTTCTTCAAGAAGCAAAATTATACAGGCCAGAAATTTATATCTACATAAAGAAGGGAAGAATGGCAGAGAAGGAATTAATGAAGAGAAATAAAAACTTTTATCTTGCATATATTTAATTGATTTAAAAAATTATTTGTTGAAAATAATAATAGTAACCATGTACAGATGTTCTTTGATTTACAGTAAGTTTACATCCCGTTAAATCCATTATAAGGAAAATATTATGGTGAAATGCATTTAATACACCTAAACTACAGAACATCATAATTTAGCCTAGCCTACACTAAATGTGCTCAGAACACTAACATTAGCCTACAGTTGGGCAAAATCATCTCACACAAAGCTTATTTTATAATAAAGCCTTAAATATCTAATGTGAAATATGGAATATTGTACTAAAAGTGAAAAACAGAATAGTCGTAAAGGTATTCAAAGTATAGTTTCTACTGAATGCATATCTTTCACACTATAGTAAAGGAGAAAAATCGTAAGTTGAAGCACTGTACACTGGTGACTATCTGTTTGAGGTGATTATAGCATATGGATAAGTGAAATAAATAACAGTCATATCATAAGTGATGAGAGGGAGGAATTGGGAATACCCTATTATAATGTTCCTGCACTACCCGTGAGGCAGTATACTGTTATTGGAAGGTAGACTTAGACTAGTTAAAACATCATATTGCAAACTCTAGGGCAACCACTAAAAAAACACTTAAAAAAAAAATACAAGCAATATGGTAAAAGAGGAGATATCATGGAATTATAAAGTGCTTAAAACTAGAGAAGGCAGATCAGATCAAAGGAAAATAAAAGAAACAGAACAAATGCAACAGATAGAAACAGCTACAAATATGGTACATATTAACCTAATTATATCAATAATCACTTTAAATATGAATGATTTAAATAAGCCAATGAAAATATAGAGATTTTCAGTGTGGAATAAAGAAAAAAAAAAGACCCAACTATATGTTGTCTATAAGAAATACCAGAAATAGAGAGATTTTTGAATGTTCTCAACACAAAGAAATGATATATACATGAGATATGTATCATTTACTATTTGATGTACTGATACACATATATATTGTACAATGATCACATCAGCGCAGTTGGTGTACTGCCTGCGCTGATGTGATCATTATACAATATATACGTGTATCAGTACATCAAATAGTACCACATAAATATGTACAATTACAATATCTCAATAAAAGTGTTTTTTAAATTGTTAGTTAAAAAAAAATAATAAGCCGACACGGTGGCTCATGCCTTTAATTCCAGCACTTTGGGAGGCTGAGGTGGGCAGATCACTTGAGGTCAGGAATTCAAGACCAGCCTGGCCAACGTGGTGAAATCTGCCAGACGCAGTGGCATGCACCTCTAATCCCAGCTACTCTGGAGGCTAAGGTTAGTGAATGGCTTGAACCCGGGAGGCAAAGGTGGCAGTGAGTCGAGATTGCTCCACTGCACTCCAGCCTGGGTGACAGAGCAAGACTCCATCAAAAAGAAAGAAAGAAAGAGGGAAAGAATGAGAGAGAGAGAAAGAAAGGAAGAAAGAAAGAACAAAGAGAACAGAAATAAAAAATGCAAAGAAAAAACTCAGTAGATGGAATAAACTCTAGCCTATTGAGTCAAGAGGGTATTAGGAATTTAGAAGATAAAACTCAAGAACAGCATGCAATGCTAAGATTTTTTAAAAGATTAAAAGTTCAGTTGAAAACGTATTTCCAGTAAGAGTTTCAGAAGAGGAGGATAGAGGAAATTTGAAGGCATAAAATCCAAAAAGTAATGGCTAAGAATTTCCAGGGCTGACAAAGGATATGAGACCTAAGAAACATCAAGGGCATAGCAGGATAAATGAAAACAAATCCACCCATTGAAGAGAAACCACAGCATATAAAGTGGTAATTTTAAAAGCGATCAGACAGATTATCCTTCTCATTAGCCGCGATAGATAACAGGAAGCAAGGGAATAGCAGCTTCAAAATGGGAGGGATTGTATCTGTAAATTAGAATTCAGCTCAGCTACAAGTAATAGAAAAACCCCAAATAGCAGTGACTTAAACAACAAATTTTTCTTTCGTATCAAAATCTAGAATGTTATGATAGAAAAGCTAACTGTTATGTTAGCTTTTTTCTATGCTCCTTAAAGATCTAGGTCCCTTCTCTCAGATCCGTGGTCTCCAGGATGTGTCCCATGTCACACAGCCCAAGAAAGTGCTTCAGCCATCACACCCACGTTCCCAACCACAGGATGGAGGAACAGATAAAGAAGCAGCGAAGGACACACTTTAGCTGTCCATTGAGGAGGGTCGGGGCAGCATCACAATTCCTTGATGGGGATAGCACTGAATCTGTAAATTACTTTAGGCAGTATGGCCATTTTCACCATATTGATTCTTCCTATCCATGAGCATTAAGTGTTTCTCCATTTACTGTGTCCGTCTACATTCACTGGCTAAATAGTGACTTGGCCATGCCTAGAGAGGATGGAAAGTGTAGTCTTCATTTTGGATAGCCACATGCCCAGTTTAAAATTCCATTTCTATGGAAGAAACAGACAATAGACATGAGGGGAAAGTGCCAATCTCTGTTATATTAAGTATGGAAAAGGTCTGAGGTTTTTTTAAAAACATTTTCATTCCAAGAATCATAACCACAGCAAAACAGCAAAGCTAAGCAAAAAAAGTAACTGAGATCTGGTAAGATTTGGGCAACTATGGATAACGAGTTTCTGTAATAGTGTTGCTCCCTCATTCATAGAGCAGGGGGTTCCAGATGGATTAACCTGGGGGTTCATAGATGGATTTTAGGAGCTCTGTCAACATTTACAGTTATATGACCCTCCTTGTAGTTCGATGCAGTTTCCTGACAGATGGTCCAGAGTTTTTGATAAGTTGTCAGAGGGAACTATAACATCCAGAGGAATTAAAATTAACTTTTAAAAAGGTGAAATCTTAAGAATTCTACGTAAGTGTTTACACGCTTTTGAATATGGAGAGCAAACTTGTCCAACCACATCCTGTAATATATAAGCTGCTCATAATTAAATGGTGTTGCTGGTGTTGATAATGGGAAGATTTTCTCATCAGGAAAAATCTTCTAAACCTTCTCTGTAGGCTTCTTATTTGCACCACTCATCCAGTACAGAAACTCCTCTATTATTAGTTATTTTTAAATAGCTTGCCTTACAAGTAAATTACTGTCCCTTTTAAGACAGAATTTTGTTGCTTAGGCATCTTTGTATGATACCATACACAACTTCCAGCCCATAGTAGGCATCCTACTGACAGCTAGATGTCCATTTCATTATTCCCTAGCAACTACCTGCGTAGCTTGGTCCTGTTCATTTCATGAGCCCTAGAGGAGAGTCCATTCGATGATAAAAAGCTATTGTTGTTCTTTCAATGTTTAACTTTGTTTGCTGCTTCCTAATCTCTCCCTGAAATTAGGCTGCATAGATATGGTGTCTTCCTCTTCATAAAAATGATAATGAGTTTGAGCTTGGATATGTTAATTACCTAATTTTGGATAAGGACTTCACAGGTTAGGTTGACAGAAGCCAAATTTCTTAATTCCCTCTTCTGGTCTTATCCACTTAACCATACACCTTTTGCAGAGGGTGAAGGACAGAACATCACTCCTGCTGTTTAGATCTCACACCCAGTACCTCCAACCAACATCCAAGCAATCTTCCCCAAGACCTCCTCTGTCATTGTCTTAGGCTGAGGAATAAGAGGAAGAGGCTTTTATCAACAATATGCAACCACAGAGAACCTTAAGACCCTCAACGCCTCAACCAGCATCCTTACAGCAATTACCTAGAGCACACATCAACTTTTTAAAAAAATAATAGTTGCTAATGTTTATTAAGCTGATTATTGCTTTAAAAGTGTATGTAATATATGTCCTGAATGTAATCCTTCATGTGACCCAAAGAGTTGTTGCTGTTATTTTTTTCCCCATTTTACAGATGAGGAAACTAAAGCACAGAAATGTAAAATAACTTGTTCACTGTCACACAATTAGTAAGTGAAGGAAACAGATTTCGAATTCAGGCAGACTGACTTCAGAGCCTGAGTTCTCAACCACTGACTCTCAGCGTACCCAGTGCAGACCCAACAAGCCAAGCACTCTGACTACCTGTGTAAGATTTTCAGTATGGTGCAGTGGTTAAAAGCCCATGCTCTGGAGATAGGTAGAGCCATGTTTTAATTTCAGGTCCACTAGTACTGACATAGGTAAGTTATTTAAACTTGATTCAGTGAATCATTTAAATCCTCTGAGCCACCTCTCATCTGCAGAGTATCCATCCTTGTACCTCTTTTGCAGGATTGCTGTATGGATTAAGTGGAAATTGCTTAATATAACACCTGGCACAATGCACATACTCAGTACATACAGGCACACACACACACAAACACACACACACTAGACAGACACAGTGATGTAAATGGAAGAACTGAAACTCCATCTAGATTATCTGACTCCTTTCCAATCACATTTTGCTATTAAAGAAAATATGGCTAGAGATACAGTTTGCTGAATCAGACCTAACTAGGGCTGGGCACAGTGGCACATGCCCATAATCCCTACTTTGAAGGTTGAGCCAGGGAGGAGTTCTTGAGCCTAAGAGTTTGAGACCAGCCTGGGCAACATAGTGAAATTCTATCTCATCAAATCTCTTTTAAAAAAAGAAAAAGAAAGAAAGGAAAAAAATCTAACTAGTGTTAGGAGAAAGACAGGGAGCAGGAAAAAGTTGGAGTCTAGATCAAACTTTGGCACATAGGACTTTCTTATAATACCCTCACATGGCTCACGAGAATGGGCTGAGCTGTAAGTTGTTTTCTAAATACAGCCATTGTGCAAGTCTAATTTTGAAATGGCTCAAAATGTTTCATGAAGGAGCCTGAGTACAGAGGGATGAAAATGACCCACAAAGGTGACTTCCTGCTTTACACAAAGGACAGAACGAGGGAAAGCTTAAACTATGTAGCCACAAACAGGAAAGGAGAGGAGATCTGTCAGCAATAATGACTGTTGTCTGGTTCATTAGGAAGACAAAGCTCAATCCCAGACAAAGAATGTTTAGAAGCAGAAAATTAAATGAAGCTTTGCTCATTAGATCTCATTAATGACTCTTAAGACAAAGTCAAGAAGACTCAGGCGTACCGGTAATATTGCCTAGTAATAAACATATTGATTATCAAATGCATAGTAATTGAAGGAGGAGTATCTCCGATAAGACCCTGGGGTTTCAAATATATTTTTGAAAGAAGGTGTTAAAAATTTGCAAGAAGTAACAGAGTACAATAAATACAAGATCACTGCAGAGGTCTTTGTTCATCATTTCAGGAAAAGAAAACAAGCCTGGTAGTGGAAAATTACATTGGGTGCTTTTAAATTGCCATTTTCAGTCCTTTCTTAGAGCCTAGAAAGGTTCATGCACTCATTCAGTAGGTTTGAATTGTTAAAGGATCACTGCAAAACAGTGTGGAGTAATTAATATGGCAGAAACTCATCAAGTTGTCTCCAGAAGGTCAAATGCGTGATGCATGGAATACAATTAGGAGGTCAAACTGTCCTGTCAACTTTTCCATCATTAGCTGTTTATAGGGGTCAATACCTTTCAAGGATATGAGCCCAAGAGTAAAATTTTTAAGCAGCTGGAAGAATTGTTGAACCTTTTTTGCATTTACTTTAATCATCTAAGGCAACCACATTTTAAGAGCCCTTAAAAATATTAAGAATATATAATAACATGTTTAAACCAATAGTCATGAATAGATTAAGGTTCATTTTTCAGTCAGTAATAAGTGAAACAAACAATATAACAGCTCGATTGAAATCTTCAGTTCCGTTTTGGCCAAATTAAAGTGCAACAAACAAAATTAAGCACAATTTCTGACCTCTGTCGTCCCACATCATGTCAGATGTTTGGAAAAAACTGTCACTTTCACAACAAAGCAATTTGTAAGATGAGATGAGAGGATGGAAGAGAACTGAATCATCTGATACTTTGTTATGATAAACTAAGTTCAGAATGTTTTTAAATTAAATTAAGCATATATTAATTGTTCAAGCAGAATTTTTTAAAGTAAAATAAACTCTAAAGTGTATATATGGGTATGTGTATGTCTAGATATAGGGTCAAGGAGAATTTGGCCATGTAGCTAGAGAGAACTGGCTTACATGTATAAGTTTTTGGAGGAGAGTGTATAGAGAAAGAAAGATTGTCACACTGCATTTATCTGCTAAAAACGCTCAAGGACCAACCAAGTCCATTCACATATTTCTCTTTAAGGCCAGATTGTCTATTATAAATATATATGCGTTTATGTATCTATATATGTAAGTTTATATACACAAATATACTATTTATTGAATACCAACTATGTGTTAGATATCATGGTAAGCATTTTTTTTCAGTCAGGATGTTTTTTATTTTATTTTATAAGTTCTGGGGTACATGTGCAGAACATGCAGGTTTATTACATAGGTATACACATGCACCCAGCAACCTGTCATCTACATTAGATATTTCTCCTAATGCTATCCCTCCCCTAGTCCCCTACCCCCGACAGGCCCCAGTTTGTGATGTTCCCCTCCCTGTGTCCATATGTTCTCATCGTTTAACTCCCACTTATGAGTGAGAACATGCGGTGTTTGGTTTTCTGTTCCTGTGTCAGTTTGCTGAGAAGGATGGTTTCCAGTTTCATCTATGTCCCTGCAAAGGACATGAACTCATCCTTTTTTATGACTGCATAATATTCCATGGTGTATATGTGCTACATTTTCTTTATCCAGTCTATCATTCATGAGCAACTGGATTGGTTCCAAGTCTTTGCTATTATGAACAGTGCTGCAATAAACATTCATGTACCTGTGTCTTTATAGTAGAATAATTTATAATTTTGGGGGTATATAGTCAGTAATGGGATTACTGGGTCCAATGTTATTTCTGGTTCTAGATCCTTGAAAAATCACCATACTGTCTTCCACAATGGTTGAATTAATTTATACTCCCACCAACAGTGTAAAAGCATTCCTATTTCTCCACATCCTCTCCAGCATCTGTTGTTTCTTGACTTTTTAACAATCGCCATTCTAACTGGCGTGAGACAGTATCTCATTGTGGTTTTGATTTGCATTTCTCTAATGACCAGTGATGATGAGCTTTTATTCATATGTTTTTTGGCTGCATAAATGTCCTCTTTTAAGAAGTGTCTGTTCATTTTCATTGCCCACTTTTTGATGGGGTTGTTTTTTTCTTGTAAATTTGTTTAAGTTCCTTGTAGATTCTGGATATTAGCCCTTTGTCAGATGGATAGATTGCAAAAATTTTCTCCCATTTTGTAGGATGCCTGTTCACTCTGATGATAATTTCTTTTGCTGTGCAGAAGCTCTTTAGTTTAATTAGATCCTGTTTGTCAATTTTGACTTTTGTTGCCATTGCTTTTGGTGTTTTAGTCATGAAGTCCTTGGTCGTGCCTGTGTCCTGAATGGTATTGCCTAGGTTTTCTTCTAGGGTTTTTATGGTTTTAGGTCTTATGTTTAAGTCTTAATCCATCTGGAGTTAATTTTTGTATAAGGTGTAAGGAAGGGGTCCAGTTTCAGTTTTCTGCATATGGCTAGCCAGTTTTCCCAACACCATTTATTAAATAGGGAATCGTTTCTGCATTGCTTGTTTTTGTCAGGTTTGTCAAAGATCAGATGGTTGTAGATGTGTGG
The DNA here is from genome assembly GCF_030222135.1 of Aotus nancymaae. Lineage (NCBI taxonomy): Eukaryota > Metazoa > Chordata > Mammalia > Primates > Aotidae > Aotus > Aotus nancymaae. The sequence continues at coordinate 49,964,841 of NW_026988417.1, read as the reverse complement.
CATTATTTCTAAGGCCTCTGTTCTGTTCCATTGGTCTATATATCTGTTTTGGTACCAGTGCCATGCTGTTTTGGTTACTGTAGACTTGTAGTATAGTTTGAAGTCAGGTAGCATGATACCTCCAGCTTTTTTCTTTTTGCTTAGGATTGTCTTGACTATATGGGCTCTTTTTTGATTCCATATAAAATTTAAAGTGTTTTTTTTCTAATTCTGTGAAGAAAGCCAATGGTAGCTTGATGAGGATAGCATTGAATCTATAAATTACTTTGGGCAGTATGACCATTTTCATGATATTGATTCTTCTTATCTGTGAGGATGAAATATTTTTCCATTTGTTGTATCCTCTCTTATTTTCTTGAGCAGTGGTTTGTAGTTCTCCTTGAAGAGGTCCTTATTATTACCTGTAAGTTGTATTCCTAGGTGTTTTATTCTCTTTGTAGCAATTGTAAATGGGAGATCACTCACAATTTGGCTCTCTATTTGTCTATTGTTGGTATACAGGAATGCTCGTGATTTTTGCACTTTGATTTTGTAGCCTGAGACTTTGCTGAAATTGCTTATCAAGTTAAGGAGATTTTGTGCTTAGACAATGGGGTTTTCTAAATATACAATTATGTCATCTGCAAACAGAGACAATTGGACTTCCTCTTCTATTTGAACACCCTTTATTTCTTTCTCTTGTCTCATTACTCTGGCCAGAACTTTCAATATTATGTTAAATAGGAGTAGTGAGAGAGGACATTCTTGTCTTGTGCCAGTTTTCAAAGTGAATGCTTCCAGCTTTTGCACATTCGGTATATTGGCTGTGGGTTTCTCATAAATAGCTCTTATTTTGAGATACATTCCGTCAATACTTGGTTTATTGAGAGTTTTAGCAGGATGGGGTGTTGAATTTTATCAACGTCTTTTTCTGCCGTCTATTGAGATAATTATGGGGTTTTTGTCATGGGTTTTGTTTGTGTGATGGATTATGTTCATTGATTTGAGTATGTTGAACCAGCCTTGCATCCCAGGGATGAAGCTGACTTGATTGTGATGGATAAGCATTTTAATTTGCTGCTGGATTCGGTTTGCCAGTATTTTATTGAGGATTTTCACATCGATGTTCATCAGGATATTGGCCTGAAATTACCTTTTTTTGTTGTGTCTCTGCCAGGTTTTGGTATCACGGTGATGCTGGTCTCATAAAATGAGTTATGGAGGAGTCCCTCTTTTTCTGTTGTTTGGAATGGTTTCAGAAAAAATGGTACCAACTCCTCTTTGTATCTCTGGTAGAATTAGGCTGTGAATCTGTCTGTTCTGGGGTTTTTTGGTTTGTTTGTTTTTATTGTTGTTGGTAGGCTATTAATCATTGCCTCAATTTCAGAACTTGTTATTGATCTATTCAGGGTTTAGTCTTGGGAGGGTGTATGTGTCCAAAAATTTATTCATTCATTCTAGATTTTCTAGTTTATTTGAGTAGAGGTGTTTACAGTACTCTCTGATGGTAGTTTGCATTTCTGTGGGATCAGTGGTGATCTCCCCTTTATCATTATTTATCGTGTCTATTTGATTTTTCTCTCTTTTCTTCTTCTTTGGTCTGTCTAGTGGTCTATCTATTTTGTTTATCTTTTCAAAAAACCAGCTCCTAGATTGACTGATTTTTTTGAAGAGTTTTTTGTGTCTCTGTCTCCTTCAGTTCTGCTCTCATCTTAGTTATTTCTTGTCTTCTGCTAGCGTTTGAAACTGTTTGCTCTTGCTTCTCTAGTTCTTTTCATTGTGATGTTAGGCTATTGATTTTAGATCTTTCTTGCTTTCTCCTGTGGTCATTTAGTGCTATACATTTCCCTCTAAACACTGTGTTAGCTGTGTCCCAGTGATACTGGTATATTGTATCTTCATTCTCATTGGTTTCAAATAACTTATTTATTTCTGCCTTAATTTCATTCTTTACCCAGTAGTCATTCAGGAGCAGGTTGTTCAGTTTCCATGCAGTTGTGCAGTTTTGAGTGAGTTTCTTAATTCTGAGTTCTAATTGATGGCACTGTGGTCTGAGAGATGGTTTGTTATAATTTCCATTCTTTTGCATTTGCTGAGGAGTGATTTACTTCCAATTATGTGGTCAATTTTAGATTAAGCATGATGTGGTGCTGAGAAGAATGTATATTCTGTTGATTTGGGGTGGAGAGTTCTATAGATGTCTATTAGGTCTGCTTGGTCCAGAGCTGAGCTCAAGTCCTGAATATCCTTGTTAATTTTCTGTCTTGTCGATCTGTCTAATATTGACAGTAGGGTGTTAAAGTCTCCCACTATTACTGTGTGGCAGTCTAAGTCTCTTTATAGGTCTCTAAGAACTTGTTTATGAATCTAGGTGCTCCTGTATTGGGTGCATATATATTTAGGATAGCTTTTCTTGTTTCATTGATCCCTTTATCATTGTGTAATGCCCTTCTTTGTCTTTTTTGATCTTTGTTGGTTTAAAGTTTGTTTTATCAGAAACTAGGATTGCAACCCCTGCTTTTTCTTGTTTGCTTTCCATTTGTTTGATAAATACACCTCTATCCCTTTATTTTGAGCCTATGTGTGTCTTTGCACATGAGACGAGTCTCCTGAATGCAGCACACCAATGTGTCTTGACTCTTGATACAATTTGTCAGTCTGTGTCACTTAATTGGGGCATTTAGCTCATTTACATTTAAGGTTAATATTGTTACGTGTGAATCTTTTCCTGTCATTATGACGCTAACTGGTTATTTTGCCCATTAGTTGATGCAGTTTTTTCACAGTGTGTATGGTATTTACAATTTGGTATGTTTTTGCAGTGGCTGGTACCAGTTTTTCCTTTCCATATTTAGTGCTTCCTTCAGGATCTCTTGTAAGGCAGGCCCAGTGGTGACAAAATCTCTCAGCATTTGCTTATCTGTAAAGGATTTTATTTCTCCTTCACTTATGAAGCTTAGTTTGGCTGGATATGAAATTCTGGGTTGGAAATTATTTTCTTTAAGAATGTTGAATATTGGCCACCACCCTCTTCTGGCTTGTATGATTTCTGCAGAGAGATCCACTGTGAGTCTGATGGGCTTCCCTTTGTGGGTAACATGACCTGTCTCTCTGGCTGCCCTTAACATTTCCTTCATTTCAACCTTGCTGAATCTGATGATTATGTGTCTTGGGGTTGCTCTTCTCGAGGAGTATCTTTGTGGTGCTCTTTGTATTTCCTAAATTTGGATGTTGGCCTACCTTGCTAGGTTGGGGAAGTTCTCCTTGATAATATCCTGAAGTGTGTTTTTCAACTTGTTTCTATTCTCCAACACTTTCAGGTACACCAATCAAACATAGGTTTTGTCTTTTTATATAGTCCCATATTTCTTGGAGGGTTTGTTCATTCCTTTTCATTTTTTTCTCTAGTCTCGCATTCATGCTTTATTTCATTAAGTTAATCTTCAATCTCTGATATCCTTTCTTCTGCTTGATTGATTCGGCTATTGATACTTGTGTATGCTTCATGAAGTTCTCGTGCTGTGTTTTTTTAGCTCCATCAGGTCATTTATGTTCTTTTCTAAACTGGTTATTCTAGTTAGAAATTCCTCTAATCGGGCCGGGCGCGGTGGCTCAAGCCTGTAATCCCAGCACTTTGGGAGGCCGAGGCGGGTGGATCACGAGGTCAAGAGATCGAGACCATCCTGGTCAACATGGTGAAACCCCGTCTCTACTAATACAAAAAATTAGCTGGGCATGGTGGTGCGTGCCTGTAATCCCAGCTACTCAGGAGGCTGAGGCAGGAGAATTGCCTGAACACAGGAGGCGGAGATTGCGGTGAGCCGAGATCGCGCCATTGCGCTCCAGCCTGGGTATCAAGAGCGAAACTCCGTCTCAAAAAAAAAAAAAAAAAAAAAAAAAAAAAAAAAAAAAGAAATTCCTCTAATCTTTATTCAAGGTTCTTAGCTTCTTTGCATTGGGTTAGAACATGCTTCTTTAGCTCAGAGGAGTTTGTTATTACCCACCTTCTGAAGCCTACTTCTGTCAATTCATCAAACTCATTCTCTTCCCAGTTTTGTTCCCTTGCTGGAGAGGAGCTGTGATCCTCTGGAGGAGAAGAGGTGTTCTGGTTTTTAGAATTTTCAGCTTTTTTGCACTGGTTTTTCCTTATCTTCATGGGTTTATCTACCTTTCTTTTTTGATGGTGGTGACCTGTGAATGGAGTTTCTGCATAGACATCCTTTTTGTTGATGTTGATGCTATTCCTTTCCATTTGTTACTTTTCCTTCTAACAGACAGGCCCCTCTGCTGCAGGTCCACTCCAGACCCTGTTTGCCTGGATATCACCAGCACAGCCTGCAGAACAGCAAAGATTGCTGCCTGTTCCTTCCTATGGAAGCTTCATCCCAGAGGGGCACCTGCCAGATGCCAGCTAGAGATATCCTGTATGAGGTGTCTCTCGACCCCTACAAGTAGGTGTCTCCAGTCAGAAGAACAAGGGTCAGGGACCCACTTGAGAAGACAGTCTATCCCTTAGCAGAGCTCGAGTGCTGTGCTGGGAGATTTGCTGCTCTCTTCAGAACCAGTAGGCAGGAACGTTTAGTTCTCTTTAAGCTGTGCCCACAGCCACCCCTTCCCCCAGGTGCTCTGTCTCTGGGAGATGGAAGTTTTATCTATAAGACCCTGACTGGGGCTGCTGCCTTCCTTTCAGAGATGCCCTGCCCGGAGAGGAGGAATCTACAGAGGCAGTCTGGCTACAGTGACTCTGCGGAGCTGCAGTGGCTCCATCCTCTTTGAACTTCCCAGTGGCTGTGTTTACATTGTGAGGGGAAAACCTCATACTCAAGCCTCAGTAATGGTGGATGCTCCTCCCCCCACCAAGCTCAAGCATCCCAGGTCGGCTTTGCTGGCTGTGAGAATTTTAAGCCAGTGGATCTTAGCTTGCTGGGCTCCATGGGGGTGGGATCCTCTGAGCTAGACCACTTGGCTCCCTGACTTCAGCCCCCTTTTCAGGAGAGTGAAAGGTTCTGTCTTGCTGGCATTCCAGGTGTCACTGAGGTATGGAAAAAAAAAAAAAAAAAAAAACTCCTGCAGCTAGCTCAGTGTCTGTCCAAACAGCTGCCCAGTTTTTTGTTTGAAACCCAGGGCCCTGGTGGTGTAGGCACCTGAGGGAATCTTCTGGTCTGTGGGTGCAAAGACTACATAGTATCTGGGCTGGAATGCACCATTCCTCATGTCATTGAAGGGTTTTTTGTGTCTCTACCTCCTCACAGCTTCCCTTGGCTAGGGGAGGGAGTCCCCTACCCTTTGTGCCTCCCAGGTAAGGCGACACCCCACCCTGCTTCCGCTCACCCTCCATGGGCTGCTCCCACTGTCTAACCAGTCCCAATGAGAAGCGCTGGATATCCTAGCTGGAAATCCAGAAACCACTCAAATTCTGCGCTGATCTCGCTGGGAGCTGCAAACCAGGGCTCTTCCCATTTGGCATCTTGTCAACCACCCCACCATGGTAAACATTTTAAACGCATGATTTCATTTAATTCACAAAACAACCAGAAGAGAGGTAGGTATTGTCCCCATTTCATTGAGCAAGATACTGAAGCTATAGAGATTATCTAACTTGCTCAAAGTGACACAGCTATAGGTAGTATATCTGGGACTCCAAATATTTGCTTCTAACATGACACCATTCTCTTATCCAAACACCAAATGTCTTTGCTCTTACTGGGTTCACTGGGAACTGGGTTCACTTTAATCTCTTTATATCCTAGTTTACTTTGGGCATTACCGCCATGTCTAAATTGTTGTCTACAGGACACACCTTCAAGTTTCCCCACCTCTCCTTCCTCTGGTTGGTCTTTTGCCTAAACCACTAAAGGAAATTAAACAAAGCCATGCAGGACAAAACAAAACCAGGTTTCATTTATTCCTTTAAAACATAGGCCTTTCAATGCAATGGGTGCCTCCGCAGATTTTAGGCCAAAAATTGCAAGCCCTGTGATCCTTTCTAAAATCTATGTTTCTGTTTAATTTTGACTATGCTCATTGTCTTGGTAGGAACTGATTTCTACCGGCTCTCCTTGCCCTGATATCAGAGGGCCTGTTTTGAGGCCCAAGGTATTCCTGAGACCCTTTGGGTACATCCAGTTCTGACTCATAAAACACAATGAGGAATTTACAACTCTGATTTCTGCCATAGGCATAAAATTAGCCACCTAACTCCACATCATTGTTTTTCCTAATTACTTCATTATTAAACTGCTCATGTCACAGCAGGAGGGGATGTTGATGTTATTTTACTTCAGACTTTAGTGTGAGGGTGTGTTGGGTGTGTACCCTCTGTCCCTGTCCTCTGCACTGGGCCCTGAAAGACGGTTTCCCTTGGACCACCTCAATAGACACCTTGCCCTCTGGTTGAATTTGGTCAATGGGCAGGAGGATGGTTGAGACTAGAGTATCCATTTCCCTAGCTTCCTCTCCGCTGGGTTACTGTGGGTGTCTGTGTCTTTCTAGGAAGCCACAGCTCCTATCATGTGCAACTCTCTCTCCAATTCCCATAACTTTTCTCTTTAAGTCTACAGGTGATGGCTCCCTGCTGGGGCTAGACGTGGGGTACTCCACTGTCTCTCATGTGTTTTCCTCCACCCTGCTTCCATCTTTGTAAACAGTCCCTTTATTAAATACCCTAAATTTAATGCCTATTTTGCATATACCATCTCCTGTCTCCTGCACTCTGACTAATACAGATGAGATGAGCATTCATGTGACTTGAGATTTTCCTTGCAGTGAAGATGATTGCCTGCTTAATCAAGTGACATTGTTAAAGATTAAATCCTACCTGTGCTCTGCACTGCCTGTGGTTTCATCACAACCAGTTTCCTCCTCGTTTAGGAAGAAAACACTTGCAAATAAGTGTATCAGGTGGTTATGCAGAAGAAGTGATGCACAACTGGCTTCAGAATGAGGTGAATCTGGAGGTCAGATTGCCCACAAAAACCATCTGAGCCCACACTTGGTATAACCCTGTTAAAAAAACAAAGTGGGACAAACAAAAATGTAACCTTGACACTGAAGAAGTAAATAAATATGATCATTCTCTGAAGTTTCTTGGAGGAAATAAGCACATTTTCTGGAGATCATTCAGTCTCTGGTTTTTCAAATTGTTTTCTTGATCTCTTGCATAGACACACTTTACAGATGGGGAAACGTCCTAGTACTTATCTGTCCAAGTGTGAGATTAAACTATTTTAAAACCATAAATTGAGCAGGAAGCCAATAAAACTGCTTACTTGCCTTCAAGAAGCAAAGCCAGCGCTGCTTTGGGCAGAACCTGGACCCAGAGAGGGGTTTGCTCTGCTCAGCATACAGGCCAACCAAACTTCTGCTCTTTCTTGTGACCCAAGAGGATGAGTCATAGAAAAAAAATGAAACAACAGTTTGGATTTTGTTTTCTTTTTTTTTTACATGAAGAGGAAAAATGAGGAGATGATACAATGTTCTAAAGTAGAAAGCATTGGCTAAGCATCAGGCAATGTGAGCTCCCAACCATCTCATTTTTGTTTGTGTGTTTGTTTTTTTCATCAAGACAAGGTCTCAGTTGCCTAGGCTAGAGTGCAATGCTGTGATCATAGCTCACTGCAGTCTCAAACTTCCTGCTTCACCCTCTCAAGTCGCTAGGACTACTAGCTTGGCTAAGTGTTTTAAAAAAAATTTTGTAGAGATAGGGTTTCACTATGTTGCTCAGGCTGGTCTCAAGCTCCTGGGCTCAAGCAGTCCTCCTGCCTTTGGCTCTCAAAGGACTGGGATTACAGGTATGAGCCACTATGACCAGCCCTGTAACCATCACGTATTTGAGTTTTTTAAAGCTGCTTAGCATCTCTGTGCCTTTGTTATCTCTTCTGTAAAATGAGATGACTGAACTGCTTGACCATGTGCTGGCATAAATTAGATCATGAGAACAGAACACTGAGCATTGTATACCATGCTGGTCCACAGAGCACAACTGAGGGGCTGGATTGGGAGGCCAGGCTGCCTGACTTCTGCTCCTTGTCTCAGCCTTTGAGAAGTCTGCCCTTGGCAAATCCTCCAACTACTTTGTATATCAGTCTTCTAATCTGAAAATTGGGATAATGCAGCACCTTCCTCACAAAGTTGTTGTGAGTGTTAAATGAACCAATATGTGTAAAAATGTTTAGAACAATGCCTGATATGTGGAAAGTGCTAAGTAGTAACTAGTATTACTAATGCCAAGCAGGGAAGGGGTCTGTGGGTGGGAACCTATCTTGTTACTTCTACCAAGTATTATTGTTTCCATCTGGGATGTAAGAAGTGTGGAAACCCAGCTTTACACTGTAGAGTTGCTCTAATCATAGCACATCACGGAGCTGGTTGCGGACTCCATTTAACAACAGCTTTGTCACAGGGCAGTTTTGCAAAGTGACACTGAACTCCATTGTTTTCATTCTCGTTATCTGAAATGAACAGTTTGCAGTATGTGATAATAGCACCGGCATCTGTTTCTGAATGTTTCCACTCACAAGACCCAAAACACTTCCACAAAGAAAAGGCTTCTTTCCGTTGTTCTGGAGTCTTTCTAAAACAGCTTCTACTGGGAGATTAATTATAGAAGCCAGAGAATTTCCTGAAAATGGTAAAACATTTTAAAGTAATACTAAGACACTACATGATAAATGGCTTGACTCTGTATTGCCTAACAATCCAAAAGAAAAATGCATGTGTGAAACAGGACAGGATGTAATGGAAATCTAAGTAGATGGACTGTAAAATGGATTTTATTAACTATTTACAGCGGCTGTGCAAGTTGTTTTTGTCTGTGCTTGAGAAAGTTCCGTCATTGTTTCTAGGCCTTTCTTGTTGCTTATTTTTCAGATTTGCAGCATAAAGGTGTGTGGTTCCTAATGTCAGTGGTTGTCAGCTAGATCTCCAGGTAGCCTCCCAGGTACTGCCAACCTTGCTTACAGCCAGACTGTGGCCTTCAGATAAAACATCCTCCATTAAAGAAAGGGAAGAACTGAGAAAAAAAAAAGTACCTTTGCATCCTAGTGAATGCCTCGTACCACCATTGTTCTCAATATTTTATCTCTATTGTAACAACAGAGCCAGAGTAAGCCGCTGAGCAGTGAGCTAGTCCTTTAAGACATAACAAATAATATGTCACATTTGTGCATTTATTTTTTGAGGCAGAATTGTACTCTTTTTTGCCCAGGCTGGTGTGCAATGGTGCTATCTCGGCTCAGGGCAACCTCTGCCTCCTGAGATCAAGAGATTCTCCTGCCTCAGCCTCCCGAGTATCTGGGATTGCAGGCATGTGCCACCATGCCCAGCTAATTTTGTATTTTTAATAGAGACAGGGTTTCTCCATGTTGGTCAGGCTGGTCTCAAACTCTCTACCTCAGGTGATCCAATCGCCTCAGCCTCCCAAACTGCTGGGATTACAGGCATGAGCCACGGCACCTGGCCCATCATTTGTGCATTTTTAAAAGTCCATTCCAGAGAAAAATATTCCTTATATTTGGAAAGAGTTTCAATTTACTTTTTTATAAGGTGATTTGATCTTGTCTCAAAATATTCAATTACTTTTTCATTCCTAGTGGAATTTACCAAATAGTTTATGAATGAGCAAGACCCCTGGCTTCTCTGCTGTTGTTCTAGCTTCTGATCCATTCAGGGGACAGGAGGAGAGCCCTCGGGGTAACATTGTGGCACCAGGGCTAGTTTACTATATCAGTGTACTAGATACCTACAAAATGAGGACACTTCGAAAAATATCACTTTGAAAAAAAGAATTTAAACATTGATATTTCAAAAGAAGCACTAAGACTGTCATCACAATAGGAAAAATATCAGAGCATCGCTCTGCTTCTTTATGCTTAATTATGTCTTAGTACTGTTTTTATTTTTGATTCTATATGGAGTTGGCAGCACCGTAATATTTTTAGTGCTTAGGTCCTCTAAAATCTTAAGCTAATGCTGATATGACTCTTACATGTTCATGAAGTGGCCCACATGTGTCAGACTCTTCTACATTCTGAGCTTCATGAGTACAGGGATCCTATGCCCTACTGCCTTTCCAGCCTCAGTACCCACAACAATATGGGGTACTCAGCAAGTACACAGTAGAGACTCCTATTGAGTCTATATAACAGAAAGTCGCTGTTTCTGTTAGAAACAATTCCAGTGAATGTTGCTATTAAGGCAGCTCAGTTTAACTGATGAAGCCACTAAATGCTCAAGGTGCTATAGCTCTTGCCCTTTATCCAGTAGGGGAGAAAAATGAATGTGTTTGAAACAATTAGTGCAGACCAGGAATGGTGTTGGGTGCTTTACATACGTCAATTCTCTCTTTAATCCTCTTATCAAACCCTGAAGTCTGCATCATCAGCTCCATTTTACATAGAAAGAATCTGAAGCTTAGATAGGTTAAGCAATCTGACAAAAGTCATTCAACGGTAAATGAAATAGTGGAGCATCAGACCAAGGTCAGCCTGACCCCTAAACTACTGCTCTTTTTATTACACGTGTTGTCAGACCACTTAAAGTTCAATAGACTGATCACTGGTGTCCAGAAACTAAGATAGATGTGTGTCGAAAATAGCCCAGCAAGTTACTATCAAGTCATGCTCAACATTAAAAAAAATAATAAAAGTTAAGGAACCTGTAGTCAAGATTACAGATGAGAGTGAAGTAGGGGAAATTTTCTGACGGTTTTAGGTCACTAGGTAGCAATTTCTGGGTCTGTAAGTTTTAGAAAACTCCTGGCCCTTAGGATCCTAAGCCCTTAATTCACATTTTGAGAAGATCTGGATTTGGAATAGAGCTAAGGGCATGAGCCTTGGGGTAGTTTCATAGGGCTTGGATTTTGCCCCACATTTTCTGAGCTGTGAAGGTGGGGTGGGGTGAGGAATTAGAGAGCCCCTAGGAAATGGTGCAACAATGCTGATAGAGGAAAGAGAAAAGAGGGGAAACATTCCTCAATTCTCTTTTCTTGTACCTCAACACTGGCTCAGTTCTAGACCATTTTCAGGAAATCTTGGAATTTTCACAATAAATCAAACTGTAGCAACACCCAGAGAAGCTGGAGAGCAAAGTCTATGGGTTGTAGGTGAGGAAGGAAGCTGGGAAGTGAAGTAGTCTCTCTTTCCTACCTGTGTCTGTCTGTATTTCTAGGCGACATTAAACTAACCAACCTTCTTCCTAATAACAGAAAGGAAAGAGTTTCACTAGAAGGGGAGAAGGTATTCGCTGCATACATGAAGAGCTGTCTTAAATGGAAGGCAGACACATGGATCCTGTGAAGTCTTTTGAAACACAGGAGCCGTAATTACCTGTCCCATCCATATGGGGTAGAGCTAAAGTGCAGGGAGGTGAACAGAGAGCCTTTCAAAGTTCTTCTAGCCAGAAATTTCTATAATTGTATGGTTCCTTTGGTTAATTCTCCCTTCCTTCTTATTCTTTTTCAGTCTACCTTTTCATTAGCTCCATTTGTAATAGAAAAGCAAAAGTTATTTCCCAGTTGTAGAAGGCTGAGTCCAGGTCGTACAGAATAACGAAATGGGAGAGCTCACAGACCCTAACATTAGATGATGAAACAAGAAACTCACAGACCTCTGGACATGCCATGAAATGGGAAAATGTGCATTTTAGTTCCTGCACAGCACATGGGATTTTGAAATCCAGGAGAGATAGGAGAATGGGTCATCATAGGTAATAACTCATTATCTGGTTTACCTGTCTAGCTTGCTCTTTGTTTTCTCTGGTATCTGAATACAAACTGAATGGTAAAAGAGAACACCAAAGCTAACAACGTGAACTGAGTGTGAGGTGCAGTAAGTCATGACAAGGAGGTGGTTTATGAGTGTGCTGAAAAGAAAGGAGAAGACTCAGGCATAAAGTAATAATGAGTTGTGTCTACTAAGAGACACAGGGAAAAAAGGAGAATAAGATTTGAAAAGTAGATAGCCTATGTGGCAGAGAGCTAATTATCCTGACATCTAATCTTCCAGTAGGCTAACAGTTAGTTCACCTGCTAATGATCATCTAGGACTGAGGTGCAGAGATATTTTTAAATGTGCCATTTTCATAATCCAGCGTGCCTACATCTGATAGTCAAACCCTTAAGGACTAGCTGTTAGAGCAAAATATGAAATACTCTGTTCAGCTCTGTGCTTTAGACGCTGGGAGGTTATTAGCAATAATAAGCCCCTTACCACCATTTAAATGAGTTCCTGAAACTTGCTGCTAGACTTTGAAGGCCTACAGCACTTCTGAGTGAATCACCCAATTCTTTATTCGGCATTGCTATTTTTATCTGATGAGATTTAATGGTTTGAAGGCTGGATGTGGTGGCTCATGCCTATAATCCCAGCACTTTGGGAGGCTGAGGCAGGTAGACTTCTGAGGTCAGGAGTTTGAAACCAGCCTGGCCAACATAGTGAAACCCCATGTCTACTAAAAATATAAAAAATTAGTTGGGTGTGGTAGTGGGCACCTGTAATCCCAGCTACTCGGGAGTCTGAGGCAGGCGAATCGCTTGAACCCAGGAGGTGGAGGTTGCACTGAGCCAGTATTGTGCCATTGCATTCCAGCCTGGGCAACAAGAGGGAAACTCTGTCTAAAAAAAAAAAAAAAAAGTTTTAATGGTTTGGAAAAGTGGTCTGGGCAGAAAATTTGAAAGATATGGAGGAAAAAAAAAAAAAAAGAGCAAGACTAGGTAGGGTTCTAGTTCCAGAACACTTTCTAATTGACTTTGCTATCTTGGTCATTTAGGTAAATTTAAAAAATACACCATTCCAGGCACTTTACAGGAATTAGCTCCTAAAGCTCTGGAACAAGCCTATGAAATAGGTTCTGTCATTATTGGTCCTGCCCAAAGTCACACAGGAAGTAAAACAGAGGGATCTAATTTGTGCCCAGCCTTTCCTTTCTGAGGAGTCCATGCCCCCATGTACTTTGCTATATGGCATTTTTGAGCTTGTCTGTAATTACCATGCGTAGGCAAGGTACTAGACACTACTAGACACTGCTGGACACAGGGCCACATCTCAGGATATGGTGCAGCCCAAATAGACATGGCCTCTGACTACATGGGTCTTACAGTCCAGAAGCAAAAGCAGATATTAAACAAATACTTAAAAATTCTTAAAAGATCTCAAGTGTGCAGAGTTCTGAAGAAGGAAGGGGCATTTATTTTTTTCCTCAATAAAACAAGAAAACTAAATTAATACAATCTTCCTTCCAACTCTTATCATTCTCTTCTTTTCAGAATTTTGCAACCCCAAATAGAATGTAAGCCAACAATACAAATAGGAACAGCTCCACTCTCCAGCTCCCAGCGAGATCAATGCAGAAGGCGCCAGTGAGATCAATGCAGAAGACGGGTGATTTCTGCATTTCCAACTGAGGTACCTGGTTCATCTCATTGGGACTGGTTAGACAGTGGGTACAGCCCACGGAGGTTGAGCAGAAGCAGGGTGAGGCATTGCATTACCTGGGAAGTGCAAGGGGTTGGGGAACTCCCTCCCCTAGCCAAGGGAAGCCATGAGGGACTGTCCCATGAGGACAGTGCATTCCGGTCCAGATACCATGTTTTTCCCATGGTCTTTGCAACCCGTAGACCAGGAGATTCCCTCAGGAGCCTATACTGCCAGGGCCCTGCGTTTCAAGTACAAAATTGGGTGGCTGTTTGGGCAGACACCAAGCTAGCTGCAGGAGTTTTTTTTTATACCCCAGTGGCAGCTGGAATGCCAGCAAGACAGAACCATTCACTCCTCTGGAAAGGGGGCTGAAGCCAGGGAGCCAAGTGGTCTAGCTCAGTAGATCCCAACCCCATGGAGTCCAGCAAGCTAAGATCCACTAGCTTGAAATTCTCGCTGCCAGCACAGCAGTCTGAAGTAGACCTGAGATACTTGAGCTTGGTGGGGGAAGGGGTGTCCACCAGTACTGAAGCTTGAGTAGGTGGTTTTCCCCCCACAGTGTAAACAAAGCCGCTGGGAAGTTCAGACTGGGCAGAGCCCACTGCAGCACCGCAAAGTCCCTGTAGTCAGACTGCCACTTTAGATTCCTCCTCTCTGGCAGGGCATCTCTGAAAGAGAGGAAGCCCCAGTCAGGGTCTTATAGATCTAACTCCCATTTCCCTGGGACAGAGCACCTGAAGAAAGGGGTGGCTGTGGGTGCAGCTTCAACAGACTTAAACGTTCTTGCCTGCCAGCTCTGAAGAGAGCAATAGATCTCCCAGCACAGTGCTCAAGCTCTGCTAAGGGACAGACTGCCCCCTCAAGTGTGTCCCTGACCCTCGTGCCTCCTGACTGGGATACACCTCCCAGCAAGGGTTGACGGACACCTCATACAGGAGAGCTCTGGCTGGTATCTGGCAGGTGCACTACTGGGATGAAGCTTCCACAGGAAGGAACAGGCAGCAATCTTTGCTGTTCTGCAGCCTCTGCTGGTGATATCCAGGCAAACAGGGTCTGTAGTGGACCTCCAGCAAACTCCAGCAGACTTGCAGCAGAAGGACCTGACTGTTAGAAGAAAAACTAACAAACAGAAAGGAATAGCATCAATATCAACAAAAAGGACATTCACACAGAAACCCCAACCAAAGGTCACCAACATCAAAGACCAAAGATATATAAGTCCATGAAGATGAGGAAAAACCAGCTCAAAAAGGCTGAAAATTCCAAAAACCAGAACACCTCTTCTCCTCCAAAGGATCACACTTCCTTGCCAGCAAGGGAACAAAACTGGATGGAAAATGAGTTTGGCAAATTGACAGGAGTGGGCTTCAGAAGGTGGGTAGTAATATATTCCTCTGAGCATGTTCTATCCTAATGCAAGGGAGCTAAAAACCTTGAAAAAAGGTTAAAGAAATTACTAACTAGAATAACCAGTTTAGAGAAGAATATAAATGACCTGATGCAGCTGGAATACACAGCACGAGAACTTTGTGAAGCATACACAAGTATCAATACCTGAATTGATCAAGCAGAAGAAAGAATATCAGAGTTTGAAGGTGAAGTTAATGAAATAAAGCATGAAGACAACATTAGAGAAAAACAGAATGAAAAAGAATGAACAAAGCCTCCAAGAAACATGGGATTGTGTGAAAAGATCAAACCTATGTTTTACTGGTGTACCTAAAAGTGACAGGGAGAATGGAATCAAGTTGGAAAGCATACTTCAGGATATTATCCAGGAGAACTTCCCCAACCTAGCGAGACAGGCCATCATACAAAGATACTCCTTGAGAAGAGCAACACCAAGACACGTAATTGTCAGATTCACCAAAGTTGAAATGAAGGAAAAAGGGCAGCCAGAGAGAAAGGTCAGGTTACTCACAAAGGGAAGCCCATCAGACTAAAAGTGGATCTCTCAGCAAAAACCTTACAAGCCAAAAGAAAGTGGGGGCCAATATTCAACATTCTTAAAGAAAAAAATTTTCAACCCAGAATTTCTTATCCAGCTAAACTAAGCTTTCTTAGCAAAGGAGAAATAAAATCCTTTACAGACCAGCAAATGCTGAGAGATTTTGTCACCACCAGGCCTGCCTTACAAGAGCTCCTGAAGGAAGCACTAAATATGGAAAGGAAATAGCAGTACCAGCCACTGTGAAAACATACCAAATTGTAAAGACCATCAACACTGTGAAGAAACTGCATCAACCAACAGGCAAAATAAACAGCTAGCATCATACACAATAGTGAAGACTTGAAACTGACCCAAATGCCCATCAATGATAGACTGGTTAAAGAGAATACAGCATATATACAGCATGGAATACTATGCAATCATCAAAAATGATGAGTTCATGTCCTTTGCAGGGACATGGATGAAATTGGAAACCATCATTCACGGCAAACTAACACAGGAACAGAAAACCAAACACTGTGTGTTCTCACTCATAAGTGGGAGCTGAACAATGAGAACATATAAACACATGGAGGGGAACATCACACACTGGAGCCTGTTGCGTTGTAGGGGGCTAGGGGAGGGATTGCATTAAGAGAAATGCTTAATACAGATGACAGGTTGATGGGTGCAGCAAACCACCGTGGCACATGTATACCTATGTAACAAACCTGTACGTTCGGCCCATGTATCTCAGAACTTAAAGTATAATAAAATAAAATGAAAAGACTATTGCCAACTTGTTTTTTTGTGGGAACAAAGAAGGTTTGCATTGATAACGCAGAATCATCAGCAAAAGTGTTTCCCAGATATGACTAGAGCTGAGCCCTGCTATTGCCTTACTCAGTTTTTGACATGTTTATGATTGTGAGAATAAAAGTCAAATGCAGAAGCATGGAAGGCAGACACACTGCACTTAAGCTCTGATATAGTCGGAAAAGCAACCGACCTCCAAGCCCATACAATCCTCAAATGTAGATGTTGCCTGAGAAAGTAGACTCTGAAATCTTCAATGTCCTTAGATGTTCCATTGTATTTTTCTGTCACTCGGTCTTGCTTCTCTAAAGCGTCTATCAATAAAGAGCGTTTGAGGTCTTTTGATAAAATAAAATTGGTAAGTGAATAATATTATTTGAATCAAACACAGTTCAATACATGAGTGCTCTTTAATGCTATTCAAGGAACATCACTGTCCACATTTTAAAATTAATATTTTAAAATAAAATCAGTGGGGAAATCTGGCTAATTTTAAGCAATGTTATATTTTCATAAGTTATCAAGAAAAAAATATGCTTGGTATAGAAAGTTATTTATTCTTATAAATAAAAATATAGACCAAAAGAAACGCCAGAAAGAAACAAAAACATAAGGGTTTGGGCACAAAGAAAAGAATCTTAAAAATCAGATTAAAGAAAGGATAATTATAGACCAGGTTTTTGAACAGCAATTTACTTCCCTGCCACTAGATGGGGCTCACTAGTTGAGGTTATTTCCCTTCCAGATTTGCATTTTGTGTTAGACAACGTGGAGAATTCAACTGGGATTTGAGTTTAGCATTTTAAAAGATAAGTTATTGGAAGGTATTCAATGGGAATCCTAATAAGATTGACTTTTTTGTTGACCACAATAGTCTTATTGAGCAAAGCTAGCTTTATCCCAATTTAACATGAAATAGGTCACTATTAGAAAAGACAGCTTTATTGTGTTTGTATTTGGGATTAACGGATAAAATAAATAGTTCTTTTCTTCCCACAGGGGTTGATGGGCCAGCTTTATTCTAAATGACTGAAGACTTCTGTTCTTTTCAACAAACACAGTCCTCCAATTAGGAGCTGCAAATAAGATTATATGCTCTGAATAAGTCTGAAAAGGTCCTTTTATAATTAGAAAGTTTGTGTGTGGGAAGTGGAAGCAGCATGAAGTGCTCACTGTGGCTTTATTAAAAGAGTGACATGAAGATTTTCCCAAATCCTTATCTGAGTGCTCTAAAATGATCAAATAAAAATTAAGAAAAACAGTAAGTGTATTCCATTTCTTTATCTTTCTGCAAGCTTTCACATTTATGCTATAGAAACAAGTCAATGGTTTTTAAAATTTTATCAGGCATATTCAAAAGAGACTGTCATTTGATAGTGTACAGATTGTTAAAATACAAGTGAAGATAATTTCAATGAAGGAATGAAGTTTAATAGCTCTTTAAAACAGTGCATATTTCATATTTTCATTTAAGTAGTTTTATGATTGTCACTCCATCACTATGGTGACATAATATTTTGTTAAATATGGTTGGGCTTAACTTATATTAAGCTTCCTCGTCTGTGGACACACAGGAGTGATTGTGCTCAGCTACTCTTCTAGATCAACCAGACTTTAATATGTAAATGGACATTTCCTGGATGAATCAATGCCTACACCCCACAAACACACACACACACACACACACTCACACTGCACTCGAGACTCAGTTACATACAGCCCTTAACAGCTTCACAGAAGAAAGATGCAGTCACACAAAGCTGCCTGCTGGACAGAGCTTCCTCTGAGCTAAAAGGAGATGACAAGATTGGCAGGAAAGAGGAGGAGCTAAGGACTGGATAATAAAAGGATAACAACAATTCCAGGCATGGAGGACAGAACCACATTCAATCCTGGGCTTGGTCACTTCCACAAATATATTTTGAGTGCTTACAATGTGCCAGACACTGTCCGTGGGCTGCAGATACAGCAGTGGATGGGACAGAGATCCCTGTCCTCATAGGGCTGACATTCTAGACTCTCTGAACTGTGTGACTCCAGTGGATTGTTACTTTTTCTACTATAAATTATGAAAAAAAATATTATTCAGAGATAAAATTATGTAACAACATTGAATGTGCTCTTTCCAGCTACATTCTCACTACCTCACTCCTATCCCATCCAGAAATTTAGACACACTCCTCTCTCTAGGAATTACCATGCCACATAGGAAATAAATATGGTTAGCTGCTGGTCTGTTCTACTGAGAGAACTTTTATGTCTAGATGGAACCATAGTCTTTATATCATAGCAAGGTATAATTTTGACCAATGGTTGTCCTGGTTGCACAGTAGAGTCTTCTGGGGGAGCTTTATAAAAACACCTAATGCCTATGATTCCTTGAATATGACACCAACAGCATAGGAAACAGAAGCAAAAGTAGACAAATGGGACTAACTTGAAGTAAAAAGTTTCTGCACAGCAAAGGAAACAATCAGCAGAGTGAAAAGGCAACCCACGGAATGGGAGCAAATATTAGCAAACCACATATCTGATAAGGGGTTAGTAAGAAACTCATACAATTTAATAGCAAAAAAAAATCAATAGCTTAATTTAAAAATGGGTAAATGACTTGAATAGACATATCTCCAAAGAAGGTATACAAATGCTCAACAGGTGTATAAAAAGATGCTCAGCATCACTAATCATCAAAGAAATGTAAATTGAAACCACAATGAAATACCACCTGACACCAGTGTGGACAGCCATTATTTAAAATAAAAAAGGAGAAGAAAAAACAGAAGGCAAGAAAAGAATAAATGTTGGTGAGGAAATGGAGGAACTGGAACCCTTGTACACTGAGAGCAGCTGCTGTGAAAAACAGTATGGAGAGTCCTCAAAAAATTAAAAATAGAGCTACCGTATGATCCAGCATTCCCATGTCTGGGTATTTATGCAAAAGAACTGAATGAAATCAGAATCTTGAAGAGATATTTGCCCTCCATGTTTCTTGCGGCATTACTCACAATAGCTAAGAGGTAGAAACAACCTAAAGCTGATGAATGGATGTAGAAAATGTGGTGTGTGCATCCGATGGAATATCATTCAGCTTTAAACCAGAAGGAAATCCTGACACATGCTACAACATGGAAGAACTAGAGGACATTATACTATATGAAATAGGCCAGTCACAGAAAGACAGATACTGTATGATTCCATGGATATGAGGTATCTACTAAAGCAGTCAAACTCACAGAAGGAGAAATTTGAATGGTGACTACCAAGGGCTAATGAGAGAGAGAAATGGGGAGCTGCTGTTCAATGATTATAGACTTTCAGTCACGCAAGATGAAAAATTTCTAGAGATTTGCACAACAGCTTTGTGTAACGATGGGCATGTAGTTAACAATACTGTACTGTACACTTAAAAATTTGTTGAGAGGGTGTATTTCATATATGTTGTTGTTTTTTTTACCGTAATAAAAAAAAAAGCAAGCAAACAAAGAACACCCAATGCCTGGCTGCACTCTAACCAATTAAATCAGAATTTCTGGGGGTTGGGGGTTGGGCATCCCTTTGTTGTTTCTGATGTCGTTGTGTTTCCTCTTTTAGCTGTGCACATTAGACAGCCACATGCTAAGGAAAAATCTCTATAAAACATTATCTTCTTCTTTTTTTCTTTTGAGACAGGGTCTCACTCTGTCACCCAGGCTGGACTGCAGGGACTCATCTCGGTTCACTGCAGCCTCAATATCCTGGGTTCAAGCAATTCTTTCACCTCAGCCTCCTAAGTAGCTGGAATCACAGGAATGCACCATCACACCTGGCTAAAATTTTTTTGTATTTTTTTGTAGAGATGAAGTTTCTCCATGTTTCTCAGGCTGGTCTTGAACTCCTGAGCTCAAGCAATCCGCCCACCTCAGCCTCCCAAAGTGATGGGATTACAGGAATGAGCCACTATTTTCTTTTTTAAAATCTCCATCCCACGTTCCATATTTGCTCTCTAATAATAACCATAATACTTAAAAATACCTATTTTGATCAGTGGCACCATTGTCTTTCAAGTTACCTGCCTGGAAATGTGGGTGTTGTCCTAAACTCACTCCGACTGTCAGTCATCAATAGTGTTAATTCTACATCTTAAAGCTCTATCCATCCCTTCACCCCAACCACATCTTTAGGATGGATTTTACCATTTCTAAAATTGAAATCTAGTTGTTGATCCATCTTTGAAAAATTTCACCAACTAGGGTCCTAACTTTCAGAATGAACTTTAAACCAAAGCTAATGTGCCTCTTTTGCCAACTCTATCCACTGAAATAGAAGGAAGGAGGGTCGACTGAAAAGAAGTAAGCGTTGCATAGTATATTTTATATCCCTATCATTCACTTTTCTTTCTGAGTACTGATAAAATTAGGGTTTGGGTTTTGATTGGGCCTTGCTATTCTAAATGTTGCAATTGATTTCTATATGGCTATGCATGTCCTGCCCAAGTTTACATGATCTTACCCTTGCTGGCTGCTCAGCCTCAGCTTTACACACAAGCAATGCTCCATCATTTCCAATCTCCTCTCATCTCCTCAGATGGGCCATCTCTCTCTGGCATTTGAACATTTGTACAGCTTGTTCAAACTCGCTATCATCTTCCTCCTTCCTGCCCTTCGCCAGCTCACTAATTCCTCTCTAGACTTCAGGATCAGCTTATGTATTACATTGGCTTAGGGTTGGAAACAGGGATGTCACAGCAATAGACGATGTAACAAAGATGGCAGGCAGTGCCCAATGACTTTTAACGCTATGCGCCTTCATTTCCAAAGCTGCCTTCTTGAAGTCATTGTGGCCAGCTTCATGGCGTTTATAGAACCCACTCATCCCCTTGTCTTTTACAGGTTACCCAAAAAGGAATGTTCTAGAGGAAATGGCACAAAGCCATAGTATTTTAATTGCAGTTTGGAATTACAAATGTGAATAGGCCAAAGTTTGCAAAATTTGTAGAACTGAGAAATTACTATGTATTTTTTAACAATGGCAAGAATGGTTGCGAGTAGGTCCACACAAACACATGAGTTATATGTAAATATAGGAAGCAACTTTTCTCACCCATCCCCAACCACTGAAACCAAAGCCAATTTACTCCTGTGGGCTACTACCCACTAAAATAGGAGGCGGAGAGGTCAAATGAGAAGAGGTAAGATTTATATAGCATGTTTTGTATCCCTGTAATTAATACTTCTTTCTGAGTACTAACCAAATTGGAGTTTGAGTTTTAAGTGGGCCTTGCTGTTCCAAATGGTACAATTGATTTGGATATTACTATTGATTTGCTTTTTGGGCTATTATCTATTTGACAACCAGGAAGAATGATCTTCTTTGAATCTGACCTGCCAGATTTGATTCCCAAGGAATGATGAACATCCATTAGAGGGTCCATATATATTGATGAGCAAAAGGGTGCTGAACTGCGTACTCTGTAATTATATCCACAATTGCTTCCACATTTAAAACAAGTTTTGATATTATTTGCATGCATCATTGAAAACCAATTATTTATACATGTTGCAATTTTGACTCATAAAAAATGAACATTTGTTTTATACTTTTTGAGCAGGGAAAAATGGAATGAATAGAATATAATCAGTTCCCTAAAATTATCAGTTACCAAAAATATTTCTTTTTTATTCAAGAAGGTCTGTGAAATATGAATGTTTGCATTATTTAGTTTGTTTACTTGCTTGTAGTTATTCTTGTTAAAATTTACAAGTCCAATTATTTGACTATGACATAGGAATTAGGTCCAAATAATTAGAGAAGCATTTGCCCATTGGTAATTAAAGTTTCTGGGTGAAAGGAATTTAAAAGATTACATAAGAGATAATAAGTAATATTATCTTCCAGTGAGTAACTGTTCCCTTAGTTCTTTGGAGAGGGAATATTAACTCTTAAGTCTTTATTTTCGCTCATTTTATTCAAGTGTGACTTGGAAGGAAGGGTTAGTTGTGGTTAATGGACACCAACTGCATGCCAGACATTGCCATAGAAACTCAGAACACGAAGACAAATAAGAAATACCTCCTTCCTCAAAAAACTTACATTTCAGTGGGATGCAGTGTCTAGAAGTTTAAAATATCACATATAGGAAGTTATCTTCTATCCAATATGCTTTCCATCAACACTACGGAAGCCAAGCCCTTGCATTAAGTGTAGGAATGATCATGAATATTTCAGAGGTTACAAAAATGTCTGCAGGCTCACAAAATTTTGGAACTTATGGGGAAAGATTAAATTTGCTGATGGGAACACACAGATGAAGCCAAGCTTGCTCATTTCTTCTGCAGCCCCTTCGCATATGGGAGACTGGGTAGGAGGGAGGTTTGGAGAAGTTGCATTCACTGGCTCTAGAGTTAGGCTAGAAACAGTCTTTGCTGTCTTTAAGCTTATGACTTTAAGCAACTTACGTAGCAACCCTTGCCTCAGTTTATACTGCTGCAAAATGGAAGTTGACAATTGTCCTCACCCCATAGGACTATTATAAAGATTAATTGATAACAGAGTCAAAAGGGGCTTAATCAACACAGGCTATTATAATAATCTCATTCACTTCTCTCTCAACCCAAATTCTTCTATATCATTGGAATTCAGCTCTAAATCTATCTCCATTAGGTCCCTTAAGATGAACTCTAGACATTTCCTGAGGCTGGCTTGACAAGGAGAGAGAGTAGAGGATAAATGCTTTCTCACTCTCTGCCATCAGATTTGAAACGACTTCATTAGTGGCTCATTCTGGTTTTGTTTTTGCAGGGTTTTGCTTTTTTTTTTTTTTCCCCCCCCCCACATACTACAGGCTTTGAGGGATTTGAAGAAATCCATCTAAAAATGCAGCTTCTCCTGGGAGTGGCCTCTTCCAGTTTTAAGGAGAACAGAGGTGGCAAGTGTATGGCTCTGTGTTGAGGGAAGGGAGGGCTTCACAGCTGCCTTTGTAAACACTGTATTTGGAAAGAAAAAAAAAAATCCTGGCCCAATGCCGCCTTTTCCCCCTGTGCCCTGAGAACTGTTGCAGGTCCTTCCCCAAAGCCACATCTGTGAAAGGCAGAACTGGCAGGAACAATCCTCAGTGCACAAGTGCCTGGGAAGCCAGGCAGATGACAAGCTCAGGGGAGCCAGGAGAAGAGCGGCCAATCCATCCTTCTATTGGCAGAAACTTCAAGGAAGCAGAGGTTTGTACAGGCCAGAGTATTTTTTTCCCTCTGTCTTAGATTGCTGAGGTGAGGAGAATGAAGCACAGTGAAGTGAACACAGAACCAGGCGGCACTTCTCTTCCATCACTGATGTTCTGAATCACATCGCTGCGGTGGTAACATTGCTATCTGCAGGAGAAGAGATGAAATAGAAAAGGTGATGTTTTGTCTGATTAGACCAGCGCTGCTCAGTAGAAAGAATGTGAGGCACAAATGTGAAGGTGTCATTTTAAACTTTCTAGTAACCCATACCTAAAAAGAGGGGAAAGAAAGAGGAATTTATTTTAATAAAGTATTTTATTTAACACAACATATCCAGGATGCCATCATTTCATCAAGTAACCAATTGAAAAATTATTAAGAGCTTTTACATTCCTTTTACTAAGGCTTCAAAATATGGTGTGGATTTTATAACTATAGCACATTGCAATTGGGATTTCAACAGCCTCATGTGCCTAGTGGCTATGATTTTGGACAGAAAAGGACTCAACTCATTTTTGAAAATTAAGATAAAGCAGAAACTTCGTGATCGTTAGACCAATATAGTGCTCTCCATTCGAGTGCATTGGGACAATCTGAGATTCATCTTATAAATTTGAGGGTTTTCAGCCCCAAGCCATGAACTGTCACTTGCTCTCTCTTCTGCCAGCAGGAGGCAGCGGCCACTTGGATCCCAAACCTCTGGTCCTCAGCCTCACCTAAGAAGTATGTTTTTGGTCAATTTCTTTCCATTTCTTAGAGTTCCCAAGGAGTTCAGTGTTACAGCTTCCTGGGGCATTCACACCTACTTTTAAGAGTTTCCAGGTCTTTCCCACAAAAGACCATGCAGGTAAGGGTCAAGAGCTGGAGAAGTGGCAGATGTACTTTGTAAACAATGCAGCAAATAGAGAGACTGGGTTGTGTAAGCAAGTCCTTGCCAAGGGGCAGGAATGGGCAGAGGAGGCCTTCACCCAGCGCCCCAGGCTTTGCTTTCCTTCCCTTCCAAATGATCCCACCCCGTCCTCAGGAATCAGTAATCTATGATGAATGCCTTTCTCTTGATCACTTTCCCAGTCTCAGAGTGGTCCCTTTGAGGCCATCTGCTCTGGACTCTGGCTTTCTCTACAGCTCACAGAGAGGTTCCTCATTTTCCCGTACCTCCAGAGATCCTACTGGTCTCAGCCCAGAGGTCTCCACCTTAAGGAAATCTTTTATTGACCCACAACTAGAACAAGTGTGAGATAACTGTGCATTCTTCTTAGCTCCCAGTGGTTTTCTCTTAATTGTAGCACCTCTCACGTTTTATAATTATGGTCAACTTAGGTGATTGTCTAATTGTACAATAATCTATTCCCCCATATGCTTTCTGTAAACAGAAAACGGATCTGTTTTGCCCATGTTTAATAGGGATAATATGAAATGTTAACCCCTCTTCCCCAGCCCGTCAAGCCCTATCATGAGTTTGTTTATTCATTTATTACAGACAGGGTCTTGCTGTGTCACCCAGGCTGCAGTGCGATGGCATCATCACAGCTTGCTGCAGCCTCGGCCTCCTGGGCTCAAGTGATTCTCCCACTTCAGTCTCCCGAGTAGCTGAGACTACAGGTGTGTGCCACCATGCCTGGCTACTTTTTTATTTTTTGTGGAGACGGGGCCTTGCTATGTTGTCCATGTCAGTCTTGAATTCCTGGGCTCAGGTGATCCTGCCACTTCAGCCTCCCAAATTGCTGGGATTGCAGGTGTGAGCTACCTGGCCAGGCGCTTATCGTGAGTTTAATACTGTCCTAAACTCAGAGAAACTCAGTCCCCACCCTCAACTAAATATTCATTCAACTGTTTTTCTTCTCCTTGTTTTATGTTTGTATTTAAACTTACACAGCTCTCCTCTGGTTCCTGAAGGTGGTTCACCGGGTGTGCATAGCCCACTTTGCACTGTATTCCTTTTCTCTTCTCCAGCACCCAGGTCTTCCCCTCCTCCACCAAATCCCTGCTGAACACCTGCCTCCTACCTCCTAGCTGCTCTGATATTTGAGAGACCCCCCTAGAATTTTTTCTTTGTCCTATGGATAGACCAAGAACTCTCTGAGTTTTCATTGCTGTATTCTTGAAGGGAAAGAAGACATACCCTCAAATCTCTACCTTTTATTGTGAACAACTGCAAAATCACATCAAAATGCTTAGGGGAAAATATTGGCAAATTAAAAAGACAGACCAGGAGCAACCTGATGTCAAGGCAACTATAAGTTCCTGTATTTCATAAGTCAGCCGGGCTTCATTTTTTATTATTTCTGCCTGTAGCTATGACTTGTTTCAAAATCCTACCAAATACATTAAGAATTTAGAAAGCCTCATGCAGGCTTCCTATTTTCCACAGATGACAGCAAACTAAAAGTCCTCCAGAGACATTTTGGTCATAGAATATTATTGCAAGAGAGTCGTTCAGCCTACTGCCAGCAAAGAGCTCTTGTCTGGAAAGACCTAGTGCCAGAGACAGTGGCTTTGGATGATGGTCCTTCTGGTTTCAATGAGCATCATGAGTCACTGAAAATAAATCTCTGGGCAGCTTAAGGGGTCGCTGATTGCATGTGGATCCATGCTTGTGAATGCCAGTACTAGGGAGGATGAAATGTGTGTCAGCTACATAACAAAAGGAGGTTGGCTGGATGAATAGGATGTGCTCTTGGAGAGAACATTTGAAGGTTTTCTTTGTGGTTTGCAGAGAAAACAACAACAAAATGAAACTCAGAGTGACCTGCACAGACCTATTGATAACAGCCAGTACTTTTAGAGCATTTTCACATCAATCTTCTGAGACAGACAGGGTAAGAACATCGTAGCCATTGCACAGATGGGGAAGCTGAATCTAAGACCTGTTGAAGGACTAAGAGTAGTAAACAAATATTTATTCAAACTTGAAGTATTTTCCTACTTCATTTACTCTTCAATATTATCTTATCTCTCAGTTTTACTTTTACACTGAAAGCCAAAATTTATTAACATAGAATGACTATATGTAGAGGACTGCTTACACACAGAAAAGGTGCTATCTTTTAATTGCATTTTGCAAGTGACATGAAAATTTCCTTAACCTACTAATATGATCTAGGAAGTTTGCTGAAGGGTGTGGTAATCATATGCATTTCTGCAGATTATGAGACTGTTTTTATACACGTACAATGGCATAGACCAGGAAAATATAATTACTTATAACCAGATCTTTTGTTGTCTTGATATTTGTTTCAGCAAGTTGTCCTAGAAAGCAGGCAAAGGGAGAAAAAGTGAATGTGTACAAAGAAAATACCCTTTTTCACTCAGAAAAACATGGCAGCATTATAAGGAAGAACCAAACACACACACACACACACACAAATACACACAAATACACACATACATATCCCTTCTTCTTTTCCTCTATGACTTAATAAAAACTCAAAAGCAGCTTCTGCAAACAGTAGACCATTCCAGGGGAAAAGCCAGTGCCCAGAGCACTCCCAACCTGATCAATCAAACCCTGGACCTAGAGCACAATTGAGCCATTTTCTTTTTATTACAACAATTTGCAAAATTTGGAAGAGAAAAACCCATCTGTAATCTTACCAGCCCACATGACTATTTCCAGTTTTGCAAATTTCCTTCTAGTTTCTCTTAATATGTATATTTTTTCTAAAGTCCCTAACATGTAGTCATTTTTTTAAAAATTGCATCAGGTACTTCAGAAGAAAAGAAATTTAAATATCATCACACTCTTGCATTTGTGGTGACCATTTGGTATTTACTTTGGAAGTTATTTCAGAACTTTTTTTTTTGAGACAGGGTCTTGCTCTGTCGCCCAGGCTGTAGTGCAGTGATGTGATCTCGGCTCACTGCAACCTCCCCTCCACCTTCCAGGTTCAAGTGATTCTCATGGCTCAGCCTCCTGAGTAGCTGGATTATAGTTGTGCACCACCACGCCCAGATAACTTTTTGTATTTTTAGTAGAGACAGGATTTCACCAGTTTCAGCCAGGCTGGTCTTAAACTCCTGCCCTCAAGTGATCCAGCCACTTCTGCCTCCCAAAGTGCTAGGATTACAGGTGTGAGTCACCATGCCCGACCTATTTTAGAACTTTATCTTTTAGGCAAAAGTTTCTGCTTCACAAGTTGTACTCAAGTTAAAGAGAACTTATTACTATTGTCCTCAGGTCCCACATGGAGCTGAGTTTGGTCAAAATGCAAATTTATGTGACAACATATATTCCATAATAATTTCCTTCTCTCACTTTTAAATTATTTTAATATACAAGGCCCATCATTTGTATTAACAAATTGAAACTTATTATTACTACTTCAGAGTAAAGTGTCATCCAGGTAACATTAATAGATGCTGTGTATACATGATTGATGATTGACAGTTTGTACCATTGGATCACACTGTTTGGTGTTTAAATAGTGCCAGGGTCCAAGTGATTAAATTCCACTAAAGACTTGGTCATTTTAAACAAAGTGGCCTAATTTACAGCATCTGGTTTGCGTGATCACTCAGCCCCTCTCATGTAGTATTCTTGAGAGCAAGATTAGGAGACTAATAACTGCATCCCCAGGTATGACATTTCAGAGTTGAATTTGATACTTGGATCTCACAAAGGATTCTCAAAAAACATGTCAATTGGTTTTTTTGGTTTTTTTCTTTTCTTTTTTTTAAATTGCATTTTAGGTTTTGGGGTACATGTGAAGAACATGCAAGATTGTTGCATAGGTACACACATGGCAGTGTGATTTGCTGCCTTCCTCCCCATCACCTGTATCTGGCATTTCTCCCCATGCTATCTCACCACAACTCCCCACCCCCCGCTGTCCCTCCCTATTTCCCCCTGACAGACCCCAGTATGTGATGCTCCCCTCCCTGTGTCCATGTGTTCTCATTGTTCAACACCCACCTATGAGTGAGAACATGTGGTGTTTGATTTTCTGTCCTTGTGTCAGTTTGCTGAGAATGATGGTTTCCAGGTTCATCTATGTCTCTACAAAGGACACAAACCCATCGTTTTTTATGGCTGTATAGTATTCCATGGTATATGTGTGCCACATTTTCCCTGTCCAGTCTATCCATGGTATATATGTGCCACATTTTCCCTGTCCAGTCTATCCATGGTATATATGTGCCACATTTTCCCTGTCCAGTCTATCATCGATGGGCATTTGGGTTGGTTCCAGGTCTTTGCTATTGTAAACTGTGCTGCAATGAACATTCGTGTGCATGTGTCCTTATAGCAGAACGATTTATAATCCTTTGGATATATATCCAGTAATGGGATTGCTGGGTCAAATGGAATTTCTATTTCTAGGTCCTTGAGGAATCGTCAATTGGTTTTTTGTTTGTTTTTTTGTTTTACCATCTCAAAATATGTATATCCTAGTGGAGTTTCCCATCAGAGTAATTGTCATGGACAAGAAGAAAGAGGAGATTTGAATTTGTCCTTGAAAAAGAAAGGAAGTATAACAACTCTACTTAAAAAATACAACCAAAATCCAATTCAGCTCTTGCTGGCAAACTAAATTCTCTGTTATCAATGTGCAGGTCACATCTGGGATTTTCTTGAAAAATCAAGAGAGAATTACTTTTCTAATGACCCTGAGCATAATTCTTCCCAATAAGTAGCAAAAGAGGCAGATGGACAACTTATATATTCCAGACGTGTTTGGAAGGTAGACTAATTTTTGCAATTGAAAACTTTAAACAGAAAGAAGCAATAGATGGCTTTAGTCCTCTCACTTAAAAAAGAAAGTACTGGAAACTTTTAATGGTTTGTGATGGTCCTTGCTTTTCTAAGAAATCAGCATACATTATCTCTCTGCTGCTGCTTTAATCTTTTATACTTATCTTTGAGATCTGTCATGCCCCTTTGACCTTCCTAAATTTTGAATCTGTTGTTTCATATGTCAAGTTTTAAATTTCCTTTTAGCCACTCACTTGGGCATCATTTATTCATAGTATTTTAGAAGTTACAAACGTGATGTAAAGTAAGACACAGACCCTGGCCTCAAGAAACTTAGAATCAGTAATTAAACTTAGAATCAAAATGTATATGCCAGGAACTGCATATTGCTGGAGAGGCAGATTCTCCCAGGTTAAGTTCCTAGCTATGTGTAAATTGAGAGGTACATAATTTTAAGTACATTTGGAAATAAAATAGGGGAAGAAAAGAGGACTAGATTATGGGGAGTGGAGAATTGAACAAACCACCTGATCTCACAAATCCATAGTGTACTATTTATTTATCATTGTGAAAGAGTTGTTGAAGTTAAATAATGAATTAATAATGATTAAATCTTGGTTGTGGTTGGCCTGAGATTAAATTCATTAGGCGTTTTTTGTTGTTGTTTTCTTGGTTTTTGTTTTTTGAGACAAGGTCTCACTCTATCACCCAGGCTGGAGGGCAGTGGTGTGATCACCACTCACTGCAGCCTCAACCTCCCAGGCTCAAGTGATTCTCTAGTCTCAGCCTCCCGAGTAGCTGGGACTCTAAACCTGTGTTATCACACCTGGCTAATTTTTGTATTTTTTGTATAGACAGAGCTTTGTCATGTTCCCCAGGCTGGTCTCGAACTCCTGAGCTCAAGCCATCTTCTTATCGTGGCCTCCCAAAGTGCTGGGATCACAGGCGTGAGCCACCTTGCCCAGCTTTCATTAGGTTTTGCAGGTTTGTTAGCTCTACTGGGGATTTCCAAAGTCTAGAGAATTTAGGGAAGATTAAGGGAGTGGTGGTAGGTGGGAGTAAAATTTACCTTTTATGATCCATGTGTGGAATATTTAAATTAGTGGGTGCCTAATTGAACTTCCAGTACCATCTCCATCAAAATACTCTTGTGCAGGTAAATGACAAACAAAATAAACAGTTGGTCTGTACTTACCCTGACCCTAATGCAGGAGACCCAAGAAGTCAGGCTTAGAAAGAAATTGAGAGCATCCTGGGGCACAGAAGGACTCTTGAGGCTTTTCTTTGACTTTTGGAGTTTTCATTTGCTTGTTTGGTTTTATTTTCGTTTTTTTGTTTGTTTTTTGTTTTTTTAATGAAAATAGGCATGTGGAAGAAACACCTATGGGTAAGCATTGTAAACAGATTTTTCTATTCTTGGTTTCATGCTGTGAAGTGGTAATAAGAGTGTCAGGACAGCCAGGGAAATATGAGTGGTTCCCTGAAATCCTGATGATTATGTAGATTTTGTTTCCAAAATAACTTTTGAAATTATTTTGCAAAGCCAGAGCAAAGGACTTTGGTGGTGCTTTCTCTGAAGTTCTGTAGGGTTAGAGTCTGACTTCCATGGTACATTTCACCATGAAGCTCCCTAATCTGTCCTTCCATGAGCTGCTCACATGCCAGCTTAGAAATGGGAAAGTTGGTCTTGGGAAGCCTCATCAAAGGTCTAGGTGTTGTCTTCACTCACTTCTAATGTGCTCTCTTTTCTCTCTCTGCTCTCTTTCCTGTCTGTTGCTGCTGCTGTCATATTTCAGTGCAGGGAGCACTTCTTGTCAGTAAATTCAATGTATTGATAGTTGTAAAGAGACAGCATTGATAAAGTTGGAAACATTCATTTGCCATAACATGAAACCTCAAATTTCATCTGTACTCAGATCGGACTATATCATGCCACAAACATGCTGTAAAAAAAAATTGGAAGGGAAATTGGGAAAGGAGACTTACTTTTCACTACAAAACTTTTTTTTTTTTCAGATGGAATTTCACTCTTGTTGCCCAGGCTGGAGTGCAATGGCGTGATCTCGGCTCACTGCAACCTCCACTTCCCGGGTTCAAGCGATTCTCCTGCCTCAGCCTCCTGAGTTAGCTGGGACTACAGGCATGCGCCACCACGCCTAGCTAATTTTGTATTTTTAGGAGAGACAGGGTTTCTCCATGTTGGTCAGTTTGGTTTCAAGCTCCTGATCTCAGGTGATCTACCTGCCTTAGCGTCCCAAAGTGCTAGGATAACAGGCGTGTGCCACCATGCCCAGCCACTAACACTTTTTTTTTCGATTTGAGAACTTTACTATGAACATGTATTACCTATTTTTTAAACTTGATATGACAAACAAACAAATAAGTAGATGCCACCTGTGAGCTGTTTTTCAGCAGTGTTAGCTGAGATATCTCTATAAAGGGGCTTCTGAGGCTCAGTGTTGTTCTCATGCAGATTTAGAGCAGCCAAGGGGAAAGACAGAAAAGCTGAAATACTCAAGAGAAGCAAGATTTTGTTTACATAAATTTATTATTAACTAACAAAGACCAAAACAAGTACAGTGCTGAGATTTGCTGTTAACAATTGCAGAGGCAAAATAGAGCATTTGGATGTCTCTCAGTCCGCTGTCAACAAACTAGACAACAAAGCTAATGACAATTGCAGTTAACAGGTGACAGAGACACAGTTCTTATCAGTTCAGTCTGTTTGTGCAGCATTCGGTGGACTATAACTCTTTAGAGTTTGCTGTTCACAAACCCCGAGGCTAAGACTGAAGGCAGCTTCAACATATTCAGCCTTTCCTCTGTGGAAGAGAAGCCGTCCCTGGCAGCTTCAGCAGGACCAGTTGAAGAGAACAATGGGACTGAGTCTGTCCCAGAAACATAAATGGAGCTACCCAAAAACCAGGGAGAGCAGGCTTGGAAATTAGTTTTCACTCAGTCCCAGTGTGAAACTGGTAAGTAAGAGAGTATGCTGTGGGACACTGTCTAATGCATTGTATGCGCAGGGATGAGTGTGTGAATTTCTTTTTATTGTTGTTGTTGTTTTTATTTTTTGAGACGAGGTCTTGCTTTGTTGCCCAAGCTGAGTGCAGTGGAATAATCACAGCTCACTGCGGCCTCAAGCACCTGGGCTCAACTGATCCTCCTATAACAGGGTGCTCCAGGTTCTTGGCCCTCGCGACGACCCCCGCCAGGAATGGGGAAGAGGCCCTGGAGGTACAGCGGGCTCGTTCAAGTAAATATCGGACCCAAAGAGTTTTTGCAGAAAAGTGATTTATTAGACAGAGAGAAAGAGAAGTAGGGAGAGAGAGAGAAAGGAAACTCCCACACCGTCGTGGGAGGGGATTCAGAGATGAAGTCCGCACAGGTAAGGGGCAGGAGGTCTTTTAATCTGGGAGTTACTCCCGCCCCATTCAAGTCCTTGTCCAGTGAGAGGAGTTCTTTCAAACTTCCTCTGGAGTGATGGATTTTTGACTCTAATGCTGGATTGGTTGCCCGGCCCACAGTCCTTCCATAGCTTTTCGCTGGCTTTCTAAACAAAGGGAGCTCACCTGGACAGTCTGCGTTTCCCGCCAGCATGATACAGACAAAGAACTCTAGGCTTCCAGATGCGGGGTGTGCGGATGAAGGTATGGTACTGGGAAGTTCTTGCCTTTAAAACCACGCCCCTCATGGACTTGGGAAGAGAAGTTAACACAAGTCCCTCACTCCCACCTTAGCCTCCCAAGTAACTGGAACCACAGATGTGCACCACCATGTCTGGCTAATTTTTTTTTTTTTTTTAGTGGAGACAGGGTTTCGCCATTTTGCCCACACTGATCTCAAACTCCTGGGCTCAAGCAATTCTTCCATCTCTGCCTCCCTATATGCTGAGATTACAGGCATGAGCCACCACACGCAGCCAAGGTGTATGAATTTTCAGTGAGTCCTTCATGCCCAGCCTCATGACTTCCCCGAGTTCCTTTTCCAAAAACTCTGAGCTAACAAAGCAATATTCTTGAGTCTTATTTCCTTTAACTTTTGGCTCCTCTCTGGCACTTGTCACTGTTGATCGTATTCTTACAACTTTCCTCCCATCACTGAGACTTCTTAGAGACCAAGACTATGTCCAGTAATAAAAATAATATTAATAATTACTACTAATTATGAAACATCTTCCATACACCTGGCGCATTGCATTAACCTCTTCCTTGATCCTTACAACTACCCTTTAATATCTCACTGGTACCAGGCCTGGCGTGACAGCGGCTCACTCCTGTAATCCCAGCACTTTGGGAGGCTGAGGCAGGCGGAGCATGAGGTCAGGAGATCGAGACCAGCCTGGCTAACACAG
Organism: Aotus nancymaae; assembly: GCF_030222135.1. Classification (NCBI taxonomy): domain Eukaryota; kingdom Metazoa; phylum Chordata; class Mammalia; order Primates; family Aotidae; genus Aotus; species Aotus nancymaae. Next base: position 49,931,462 of record NW_026988417.1, on the reverse strand, counting down.
TGAAGCCCCCATCTCTACTAAAAATACAAAAAAATAGCCAGGCATGGTGGCACACACCTGTAATCCCACCTACTCAGGAGGCTGAGGCAGGAGAACAGCTTGAACCCGGGAGGTGGAGGTTGCAGTGAGCCAAGATCGCGACACTCCACCCCAGCCTGGGTGACAGAGTGAGACTCCGCCTCAAAAAAAAAAAAAAAATTTCATAGGTATGATCATCCCCAGGAAAATGCAGTTTCGAGAGGTGAAGGGATGTAGCTTAAGTTTCTGGCATCACATTTGTATTATGCACGTTATTTCCTAACAATGTGACATTACAGTAAGTGACCCAAGAGTTAGTACCATGCCGCAGATGCTGCACCAGTTAACAAGAAGTTGTGTGAGTTTTAGAAAGTAGTGTTAGAAAGAGTGTGAGTTTTAGAAACAGACAAATCACTAATTCTGAGAACTGAAAGATGCTCAGTAATGGGCGGATAAGACCCCTGCCAGCATGATCTACAGCAGCATCACTGTCTTATCATCATCAGACTCAAACTTTCTTCACCAGGAACTCTTGCTCATTCCAGTATGCTACACTTCCTTTCAACTGCCAGGGTGTCAATAGCTTGCTAGATACCTTTAAAATGTTCTTAAAATACTTGGTGGATTAACTGGTTGCAATTTATCTTTCCAAATATAATAACACCGAGAAAAGGACAGATCAGTAAGGTAACAAATTGATATGCAATTGTATTAATTAAGCTGTGAGCAGATTTGCTATAAGGCTGTTTTCCCAAAGTTTTTACACCCCACGACCTGCAGGGAACCTGGCAGAAAGGGAGAGCCCCCTGCTAGGTCCCTGCAGGTCCTGGGGTGTAAAAACAACCAACCACCATCTCCAGCTACAAGTTCAGATAACAAGGTGTCGCCAGACAGCTTAACCCAAAGAAATCAGAACAATCTTTTAAAAGCAAGAAAACCCCAAGGCAATAAATATAATCCCAGCTAAATGCTTTGTCAGACTGAAAGGAACATGACCCTGTATGTTTTAATCTTTTGACTTTGTTAACGGAAGGCATGAAATAAAATTGTGTTTACCTGAATTTCACTGCAGCAGAGCTAAGGGAAATCAGCTAACATCGGAAGTTAGGATAAATGTCGTAAAAACTTTATCTTCTAAAGCCAATTGTAACATTGTAATTCAAACAAAAATGAAAAAAATAAGTTCTTCCAAACACTAAAAGAGAGTTCTCTCTTCTCATCATTTTGAGAGCAATTGCTATAAAATATGTTCTAAAACAAACACAGAGCACTAAAAATTCACTGTTTAAGCTGAAAGTCAAACATCTGTCTCACCGTCTTTTAGTTTCACCTTGGTTTCCGAGGGTCTCAACTAAAAACTGCAGAAATTTGGACCTTTTCCCCCACACATTCATTTTAAAGAGTTAATTCTGAGATTTTAAAGTCATCTTTATTAGTTAATGATGCATATCTTTCTTTTCAGCCTAAACAGACATGGAAAGAAGGACCATCTATGGAGCGGAATCAGTCTCCAGACTCCAAACTACATGAGAGAGAGTGTAGAATGGTAGGGAAAAGCTGGATACACTGATTGCAACCCTGCCTCTGTATCTTACTTTCCAAGTGTCCTTGACCTTGGTATGTTACCTAAACTTAGTGAGTCTAAGTTTCTGTTTATGAAAAATAATGTCAATAATATTCAGTCCATAGGGTTGTTGTGAAGATTCAAAAAGACTGTTTATTAAGTTCTTGCCTGACATCTAATAAAGGTTCAGGGTTGGGTACAGTGTATGTTTTGGAAGGCTCAGCTGGGAGAATCCCTTGAGGCCAGGAGTTCAAGACAAGCCTGGGCAGCATAGTGAGATCCTATCTCTACAAAAAAATAAAAAATTAGCCAACCATGGTAACGTGCACCTGTAGTCCTAGCTACTCGGGATGCTGAGATAGGAGATCACTTGAGCCCAGGAGTTCAAGATTACAGCAAGCAATGATTACGTCACTGTACTCCAGCCTGAGTGACAGAGCAAGACCCTGTCTCCCAAATAATAATAATAATAAAGGCTCAAGAATGGAAGCCAATGTACTATTATTGTCCTTCCTCAAATAGATGGAGGAAAATTTATAAAGACTACCACTCACCGAGCACCGACTATATACCTTGTACATACCTGCATCTAATTCTTTAAAACCATGCTGACAGAGCAGTATTATTACTCTCATTTTACAGACAAGCCACACAATCACCGCGCAGTGAGTGGAGTTAAGGTTCAATTCGGGTTTGTTTCCCTTGAAAGCCCAGGTCCTTTCTACCATCCTACACAGCCTTCTCACCCCAAAACCAGATTCAACTAGTCATATGAATGTTGGCAATTTTCAATATGGAATTGCTCTTGAAGAAGTTTTTTCTGACTGCCAGCCTCCTGGAAGACAACTTTTGCAATATTATCATAATTGATCATGAACTGGGGACACAATCTCAGCATCTCACTAATGGTATTCATAAACCTTAGTCTTGTCTGGGTTATTCCACACAGCTGGTTTTGAGTGGCATACAGGTGTGAAACCCTCTGATTCAGAAACTAGTATCGCCTAATGGTTCTAGCCAAAAGTTTGATCTCTATGTCAATATTTGCGAGTGTAGAATCGGCATGCTAACCCCAGTGGAGTTGTTTGCTATTCCTTTCTGATCCTCATCCTCTCCTTCCTCTCAGTTTCTGGTGTGAGCTCTTGGCAGCATGAGTATTACATGAGTAATGAAGAACACATCATAGTTATACATCAGCCAAACTACCCACCCCAGCTCCCATATGTAGCCTGACATTTTGCCCTTGTACTGTACTCTGGAAAGTTCGAAAGTGTTTGGTAAAAAACTCAGCAGAGGCAATTAGTGTAAGTTACTCCAACTGCCATCTCCAGGCTGAACATTTCTGAAATTGTCTTGGTATATGAGGTTAGAATGGTCAACAAATCACTTAACCTTTATGAGTCAAGTCATCTCCTGTGTTAAATGAAGGACTTGGATTATGTTGAGTTCTTTCCAGCTCTATGATATTATAGTTACATTTTTCTGTATGATCACACAACCCTCTGGTCTCCTCAAAAATAGAATATAATCTTTGAATACATGATGATAAATTACACTTATTGTATTAGTCAGGGTTCTATAGAGGGACAGAACTAATAGGAGATACATATATATATATATATATATATATATATATATATATATATATATATATAAAGGGGAGTTTATTAAGTATTAACTCACATGATCACAAGGACCCTCAATAGTCTGTCTGCAAGCTGAGGAGCAAGGAGAATCAGTCCGAGTCTCAAAATTGAGGAACTTGGAGTTGGATGTTCAAGGGCAGGAAGCATCCAGCATGGGAGAAAGATGCAGGCTGGGAGGCTGGGCCAGCCTAGTCTTTTCACGTTTTTCTGCCACTTTATATTCTGGTTGTGTTGGTTGCTGATTAGATGGTGCCCATCCAGATTAAGGGTGGGTCTGCCTTTCCCAGCCCACTGACTCAAATGTTAACACTCTCACAGATACACCTGGGATCAATCCTTTCATCCTTCAATCCAATCAAGTTGACACTCAGTATTAACCATCACACCTATATTTAAGAAATATTTATGTTGATTATTTTTTAATCCCGTTGAATTCTCTGAGGTTGGATAGATTACAGGCACTTAGAGTAAAAATAATCTAACCCTAAACAAGAATGTGAATGATACATGTGTGTACCACTCAGTCATTATAAATATTGGTGATAATGTGATAATGCATCACTAAATAGTGACCTCTCATCATGAGTGCCAATTTATTTCATAAAAATAATAAATGTATAACAACACAAGAGGAAACTAACATATTTTTAAAATACTTAAGTGCACCATGTGGGCAAAAATTTTTTTTTTAGATTTCATTTCCCTGTAACTTACATGATTTCAAGGCTGATTGAAAAAACACCTTTAATAAAAACAAATCTTATTTTAAATTTGTTCAGAAATGGTTTGTTTTTCTAGCTAAAATTGATTATCTTAAACTCTCCTACTAATCATTTCTCAAGAAAAGACTTATGTGAAACATTCATTAAAATAGATTTGCAGTGGCATTTTTGTGAGGCAGGGGATTGAGGTAAGCATACTTAATCCATTATTTTGATGGAATCCAAAGGATTTTGTTAAAAGCTGAAGTACTTTGAACCCAAGTATTTAAGCTTCAAACCAAGCTTTAAGCAGTAGGGGAAACGTAAGTCAAATTTTGATTCAAGTCAACATAAGATCCTTAGCTGAAAAAGTACTTAGGTTCTTGAATATATATATCAGATCTGATTCTTCAACATATTTTTGTGTGCACACAAACACATGTACTGTCTTCTGTGAATTCTGTTAAACCAACTGATCACTCACTTTGAGGCATTAAAAAATCACTGTTTCAACATTTATTTAATGAATATTTTTATTCAATATTTATCGGTGCCAAATGCAAACCCCAGAACAACACAAAGTAAAACCACCAGAAGATATAAAGAACAACCAAGCTATCAAGCAAACAGAGAAATTTTAAGGGGAGGAAGAAGCCCCATTGGGCTATTGGAATTAAGTCATCACAGAGCCAAAACATTGACCTCTTCCCTGGTGTCACAAACATATCGAACAATTGTAGACTAGATCATCCTAGTTTAGGATTGAGTCATTTGTCTGTATCTCTCCAGCACCCAAAACACTGACCAGTACATAGCAGGTGCCCAAAAGAAATGTGCCTTCTTTTGGGATCATAAACCTGACACTGAAATACACCTGAGACATAGGTGAAGTTGTTGCTTACTAGCCCCATTATCAATAAGACTCAGAGTATTTGGGGCTATTTCTGATTCACAGATTATCAGGTCTCTCTGATGGAGGTTGCTGGCACCAAGGGGTGGCTTTCAAGGATTTTGCCCTGTTTTCTATTTCTCCCTCATCAACATACACAAATGAACACACACACACTTCTATTAATATAGATAATGGTTGTTTTCTTAATCTACTGATATGGATTCCGTAAAAGCAAACTTAAAGCTCCCCATTCCCACTTCCACTACCACTTTGCCATTCTCCATGCTTTCATCATTGGCTGGGGTGAATACTCATTCTTAGGGGCAGGCTTTTATTAAATAACTGGTGACCCCTGGAAACTGAATGTCCAGTGAGCAAACGACACCGGCACCTTGTTGTGAGAACCAACAGGCCAAACTTGTCAAGAGAATCACAGGTTTCCTATTACAAAGAATAACTCATTTTTAATGATCAAATGAAAATGCAAATTTAGGGAAAACAAATCAGGTTATTTGGAGGACAGGATGCTCTTGGAGGATATCAGTGTCATTGCGGTTTCCTGAGAAAGGGCCACTATTTTGCTTGCTAGCAAAATGCCAATTCTAATTATTCAAACTGACATCCCTCAGGAACTTTTATGAAAATTGAGGTAGATCCAGAAGAATGGGTAGGAACCAGGCCTTTCATTTTGGAAGATGGGAGAGGTCAGCAACTTGCAGATTGTTCTGATGAAGAGAATTCTTGGGAGGCTGAATCCAGGTCTCCTGTAACAGAACTTTGTTGAGCAACTTGAGCAGATTGACTTTCTCTGCCACCTTGTCTTCTATTAAATTAATTAAATAAACCCTTTCCTTAATAAAGGCCCTATATGCAGCACCCAGTAAAATGTGAAATACAAAGATGAAAAGTTATTTTTGAGACTATCAAGTGAGATGGTCTTTGGAAAATTGATATGTATTTTATTATAATGATTATTATTATGAATTTTATTAATGGCTAATATCATATTTGGTATATACATATATTATCCATTGCCACAAAAATTCTCCATAACAAACAATTACAGACCCCCATTGCATATAAAAAGATTTATTTAATTCATGATTAGCAGGTTGGGCAATTTGGACTGGGCTCAGCTGAGTGGTTCTTCTGATCTTTTCTAGGGGGGTTGGCTGTCTGCCACCAGGTCTAGGATAACCTTTGATGGGAGATGGGGGCCATCTCTGTCCCCATCTCTGCATCATATGATTCTCATCCTCCAGCAGGCTAGCCTGGACATGTTTCCACAATGATGGCAAAAGCCTAGAACAACAGCAAGCCTAATTTCACCAGTGCTTTTCAAGCCTCTGCTCACATCTTGTTTCCTAATATCTCATTGGCCAAGTCAAGTCACAAAACTGAGAGCAGGGTTAGACTGGAAATGTACTACAAATTTTGTGGCATAGGATGTGTCTACAGAGTAGTAAATAATTAGGGCTAATAGAGTAATCCATTTACCATGTGGGGCATGCTATTTTTGTTTATTTGAGAATATTCATTTATGTTACTTTATTTTTATATAATTAAGACAGTGTTTTATTTTATCAGAACTCTTTATCTTTTCTTTGTGTTATTAATTATTAGTAGTATTATTTTAAAGACTTGTTCTGTCACCCAGCCTGAAGTACAGTGATGTGATCATAGTTCCTCCTGAGTAGCTAGGACTACAAACACATGCCACCATATAAGGCTATTTTTTAAATTTTTGATAGAGATGGGATCTTGCTATGTTGCCCAGCCTGGGTTTGAACTCTTGGCCTCAAGGGATCCTCCCACCTCGGCATCCCAAAGCACTGGGAATACGGGTGTGAGCCACCACACCTGTGAGCCACCACACCTGACCTATCAGAACTCTTAAGAGGAGCGTCTCTCAGATTTTTTTGACTGCAATCCACAGCAAGTGTCAATCTAAATAACAAACCAAGAGAGGCTCTCTAAAAGAAAGCAATGTTTCTTTGTGAATAGAATATTACAATGGCACTATGTGAACCAAAGTAAACTATGTGTGTATTCAGGGAGGTAAAAGAAGACAAATATTATTAAAGGAAAAATGAGGAGGATTATTACATTATTGTTTTGAAATAATTATCCTTGGCTCCAAAGATTGATAACAAGAGTGGTGCCAGTCCAGACGGACAGGCAGCTGATGAGTAGATAACCTTGCACAAGTATTTTTTTCTGTAAGTTTGCAATGTCCTTTGTGCAAGGTTGTAGTTTTTGCAGTCTTTTGTGACAGTTTTTGTTACCAGTCATAAGAACCCTCTCTTCATAGCCTTCCCTGGCTCTATTTGTCAGGGCTGTTTGGTTTGGTTTGGTTTTAACATTAGCAACTCCATTTTGATTCTAACAACTTTTGCATAAGAAATACATTGTATACACAATGTGACTCGTTTCATACAAAAGTTTCACAGAACATGATTTCCTCTAACTATGCATATTTCTTTTTATTATACTATATAATTTTTCAAAGTGTTGGTCATTCACTAAATTAATTTCAGGATTCACTGAGTCAAAACTAACAGTTTGAAAAATACAAAATAATAGTGTCAGAGGCGTGTGAACCAAAGCAACTCCATCTTGAATAAAAGCTGGGTAAAATGAGGCTGAGATCTACCAGGCTGCATTCCCAGATGTTTAAGGCATCTAGGTCACAGGATGAGATAGGAGGTTGGCCAGAAGATACAGGTTATAAAGATCTTACTGATAAAACAGTTTGCAGTAAAGAAGTCAGCTAAAACCCACCAAAACCAAGATGGCGACTAGAGTGACCTCTGGTCGTCCTCACTGCTACACTCCCACCAGTGCCATGACAGCTTACAAATGCCATGGCAATGTCAGGAAGATACCCTACATGGTCTAAAAATAGGAGGCATAAATAATCCACCCCTTGTTTAGCATATCATCAAGAAATAACCATAAAACTGGTCAACCAGCAGCTCTTGGGGAGGCTCTGCCTATGGAATAGTCACTCTTTATTCCTTTACTTTCTTAATAAACTTGCTTTCACCTTACTCTGTGGACTCACCCTGAATTCTTTCTTGTGTGAGATCCAAGAACCCTCTCTTGGGGTCTGGATCAGGACCCACTTTCCTGTAACAATAGGGCTTGAGCCTTCCTTGATCCCTCTCTATCTCTAGGGAATAGCCTACAAATGCCTGCAGGAGTCAAAGAAAGCAAGTAGCGTATCTGAACTGGGATGTCCCAGTACAACTACAAATAATCTCTAGAACTCAGAAACATGGGCATGAATGGTCTGGGCTGCATCTTCTTCTGGTCATCCCTGGAGTCAGAGTGGCCTCTGGTATGTTGAGGCTGAGAGGTGGTAGAAGCAAAAACAGGAGAGTGTTAATAGTCATTGAGACACATTGCCGAGTTCTTTAATATATTAACATTTTTACAAGGAAACTGAAGCTTAGAAAAAATAAGCTACCCAAGGTCACACAATATTTGGCAGAGCAGGGATTTAAAGATCTCCATTGCCACATATTGCAATGAGACCTCAACCCCACCCTGCATCAAAACCCTCATTTCCATAGCACAGTAGGAAGAGAGAGGTGTGAGTCAAATCATGCTCACACTAATATGGACATTCAACCTACATTTAAGAAGTATCCACTAAGAGTAAGACACTGTGCTTTGTGATACCTTAAGAAAGGTATGTAAGTGGTATAGTAGATGAAACATTCTTATTAGAAAATACATGAATGCAGTAGCTGGAAAAATTGCCATTTAAAGAGTGGCAGCTTTTGGTTTGTAAGTGTGTGTCTGGGAGAAGGAGGTCCCAGGTGGAGATTTGAGTTTACTTTTGAGGCTGATTATTGTTTCCATTTGTTTTTCTGGAACACCCACCACTCTGGGGACTCTTAGTTATGCAAATAAAAGGCATATTACTGCCCATTCCTTATGGAAAAAACCTAAATGTAGTGAAGTAACCTAAATATTTAGTGTTCTGTGTAGTCAGGTAAACTGGGTAGATGTTTTAAAGACAGCTGCATCACTGAGGATTGTTTGTCCCTTGGAGAGCAGTTATTCTTCTAACTACAGCTTTAGACTGCTTTGTGCCTCTTTTGTATTATGTGTTTCTTGGGCAAGTTTGTGTATGTTTATTATCTAAGTTGTTATATGGACTAGGCTCAGTGCAGCCTAAAATGAGATGAATTGGTAAAGTCTTACAAATGTCACTCAAAGACCTAGACCTTGAAAAAGATGCACTAGTCTCAGACTAGTTTGACGTGCATAGGTTAGGGCCATATCTCTCTGGGCTTTTCTGGGAAAAAACAAAACAAACCATCCTCCTGCAATGACTATGAGTGGCAGTCATTCCTGGCAAAGAGAATAGGGACTGGGAAGGTGAGAATGGGCCTGGACAAAGGAGCATAAAAATTCCCCTCTTTAGGAATTCGAATTTTAGCCTAGACTCCAAAGCCCATCAGTGAGTAGAGGAACTCAGGTGTTGAAAAGTAAACTAGCCATTGACCCATGACAATAAGGTAGGAGAGATACAGAGAGGCAGGTCAATCAGAAGTCCTGAGTATGGCTCTGGCCCTGGGAAGCATTTGTAAGCTCATTTCTGTGTTACAATGCTCTCTCTCATACCCTCTGTTCTTTAGAGAATTGAGGACAAGGGCCTAGCCAATATTTGGCCTGAAGTAAAATAAAAGAATAATGTCTTTTGCCAAAAATAGTAGTGACAGTGGCAGTCACCAACAAAGGACAGCTTTGCCAAGCAGAACGATAAACTAAAGAGAGTTATAAGCGGCAGAGGCATGAGGGTCATATGAGAAAGACAGAACAGAGAAGAGAGGATCTGAACCAAAGAACCAATCTGCTATGGTCTGGATGTCTGCGTCCTCTGAAAAATTCATAGGTGGAAACTAATGACCAATGTGACTGTATTAAGAGTGAGGCCTCTGGAAAGTGGCTAGACCCCTCATGAATGAGATAAGTGCTTTCATAGAGGAGGCCTCTGACAGCTGCCTTCCCTCTTCCACCATGTGAGGAAATAGCCATAAGGCACCATCCATGAACAAGAGAGCAGATCCTCACTGAGGCAGGAAAATAGGGTCTGGAGGCAGGGAACATAAGGCCAATTCACACTTCGGCTATAACGGGAAATGTCCTCTCTATAGGGTGAATGCCATAAATGATTTTGTAACTTTACTTCGTCCTCTTCATTTACATAGGGCGTACCCCAAGTAGAGGGTATTTAAACTCACAAAAACTCTGCAAAGGGCCTTTGAGCCCCTATGCTTAGACCCGTTTCCACACTGTGGAGTGTACTTTTATTTTCAATAAAACTCTTCATTCTTCCCTTGCTTTGTTTGTGTGTTTTGTCCAATTCTTTGTTCAAGATGCCAAGAACCTGTATACCCTCCGCTGTTAACATCCCCAGACACTGAATCTGCTGTCTTCTTGATCTTAAACTTTCCAGCCTCCAGAACTATGAGAAATAAATTTCTGTTGTTTATAAGCTACCCAGTTTATGGTATTTTGTTAGAACACCCAAATAAACTAAGACAACATCAGATAACTCCCTGAATGGGAAGCTCTCAGGAACAGCTGGGAGACACTGTGATGAAGGCTAATTTCTGGCAGCGAATCAGGTAGAGTTTAAGTCATAATAATTTGGATTCCTTCCTCTTTGTAGGAATATGGCAGCACAGCAGATATTCTGAGGAATCCCAGTACAGAACATCTTAAAGTGCTGGATGAAATATTTATAATACTATTTTAAATGCTTAGCTGAATAGAACACAGTGAAAGAAATCTTCATAGGATAAAAGTAGTAAAAAGGCATGAATCCAAGCCATAACTGAGCATTGAAATGAAATATTGTCTTCAGGAAATCTGCCAATACATGATCATGAAGCGTTTTTAAACAGAGTATAGGCATGTGCAGAAGGACAAGAGACAATGCCTGGGTTTATGCAAATTGAGACCCTTGCATAGAGCCCGTTCCGCAAAAAGCAACAGCCTCAGTGAAGGCAAGATGTAAAAATAAAATTCATATCGCTGCAATAGACCATAAAAAGTCTTGACTCTCTCAGCTTTGACTGTGGGTAAGAAAGGAAAATAAAGGCTCTTCTTAGAATTACGAATCACAAGGTGACAGTCGCATAAACTTGGTGTGAAATTTACACTATAGGCTGAAAAACCCAACCTGAGAATTGAATTCTCATAATTACAGATTAGTGTGGGCTCCAGGTGCCTAGAGGAAGCAATCACAAATATCTGGGGAAATGAATATTAACTGAAATCTCAAAGAATTCCTACAGAGTTCCAATAACCATAAGCTCACAATTAAAAAAAAATCACAAATGCATGAGGGAACAAACTACCATGAGCAAGAGCCAGCAGAAAAAAAATATATATCAGGCCCACAGGGACTAAATATATTGTAAAAAAAAAAATATATATATATATATATGTATATAAATTTAGTGTGTTTACTGTGTTTGAAGAAATAAAGGAGGATATTAAAAGTATGATTGACAAACCATAAAAAAATATATATATATATTTTGAGATGGTGTTTCGCTCTTGTTACCCAGGCTGGAGTGCAATGGCGCGACCTCAGCTCACTGCAACCTCCACTTCCTGGGTTCAGGCAATTCTCCTGCCTCAGCCTCCTGAGTAGCTGGGATTACAGGCATGCGCCACCATGCCCAACTAATTTTTTTGTATCAGTAGAGACGGGGTTTCACCATGTTGACCAGGATGGTGTCAATCTCTTGACCTCGTGATCCACCTGCCTTGGCCTCCCAAAGTGCTGGGATTACAGGCTTGAGCCACCTCGCCCGGCCAAAATATTTTTTAAAGACTATTTGATATTAAAGAATTACAGTGGACTTTTAGGGGGTATGAAAATAGTAGTATTGTTTATTTAAAGGAGAATCCTTATCTACTAGTCATACATATTGAACTATGACAGATAAAATAATATGATGTCAGGGATTGCTTCAGAATTATCCAGAGAGGGAGCAGAAGTAGGTAGGGATACAGAGGAAACAAGATTAGCTATGAGTTATTCATTGTTGAAGCTGGATAATGGGTACATAGGGCTTTACTACACTACTCTTTCTACTTTAATATGCTTGAAGCTTTTATCTTCAATAGTTATCTTTTTAATACATGGGGAAGTTTGAAGAAAAGCGAAGTTGAAAAATAAAAAAAGGATACTAAGTAAAATTAGAGATGTAGTGGACATATTATACATCGTATCAGATACGATTAACAACAGAATTCAGGAACTGGAAGATAGATCTGAAGCAATCACCAAGAAAGCAGCACAGAGAAACAAAGAAATGAACTATATCAGAATTTGAGATGCCTGGAAGGCAGACTCCGAAGGCTAAAAGGCATCTAATAAGAGGACCATTGCTTGATATTATTGTGTCATTTATTGTGCCTTTATAAAGAAGGCCTCCAACAGCTGCCTTCCCTCTTCCACCATGTGAGGAAATAGCCAGAAGGCACCACCTATGAACAAGAGAGTGGACACTTACCAACACTGAATCTGGTAAAATGACTTTTAAAAAAAGTATTATTTTTAAAAATGATATATTTTTAAAGTATTATTTTAAAAAGGGAACTAATGGAGAAAATGGACAAGATATAATATTGAAGAGATATTAGCCAAGAATTATCCAGAACTGATGAAAGACATAAATGCTCAGATTCAGGAAGCTGAACAAGCGATCAGCAAAGAAATCTAAACGTAGAATACATCATGGGAAAACTACAGATCAACAATAACAAAGAAAGGATCCTTTTAGAGAAAGGATGTATGACATGAAAAGTAATGTTGCAATTAACTAATCAACAACAGCACTGAAAGCCAGAAGACAGCAGAGGAACATTTTCAAATTGCTGAGAGAAATAACCATCAATATATAAGGGTATACGAAACAAAATGGTTTTTTCCAAAAGCAGGGTAAGGGAAGTCATTTCATACAATCAAAATGAGAGAGTTTACTACCAACAGTTAATTGAAGGAACTTTTTGAAGGGTATACTTCAGATAATGATCCTAGAAGTATGATTTGACATGCAAGAAGGAACAGTGAGCAAAGAAGCCATGTTTAAAGAGACACTAACTATATAAAATAATAATGTTGAAGATGGAGTGAATGTACTTCTCCCTGTTCCTCCTGCTAAATACAATTAAAAACCCTGGATATTATATAAAAAATAAATGTAAGAAGACTCTGAATAGTGGAGGGAAGAAGGCAGATCAGCCTTCTTCGGTGACCTCAGGATCTGAGGGACAACACAGTGGTGAGAGCCCTAGGTTTCCTTCTTGCCTCATGTATCCCAAAGTGGATGCTGAAAAAACTGGCAATCTGAAAATGTCAAAAATGTAGATTAACAAAAAAGCACACTTGAATATATACAAGTAGCAATTGCTTAATCTAAACAATGAAGAGAAACTAGACTGAAAGAATAAAAAAGAACAAAGCTCCAGGACATGTGAGATTATAGAAAAAGATTTAGGATTGTGTTATAGAAATCCCAGAAGGCGAGAAAGAGAGTGGGGCTGGAAAATATTCAAATAAATTATGGCTAAAAATTTCCCAAATGAGGCAAAAAGCAGGAACCTACATATTTAATATCCAAAAAGGATAAACTCAAAGAAATCACACCAAGACATATCATAGTCAAACTCCTGAAAACAAAAGACAGTGAAAAATTAAAAAAAGCATCAAGAGATAAGTGACACCTTACTATAAGGGAAAAATAAGAAATTACAGCTAATTTCTCATCCAAACTATGGAGGCCAAATGGAACTGGCACATTTTTCAAGGCCTGAAAGAAAAGAATGCTGGACCAAAAATTACCCTTGAAAATATGAAGGTGAAATCAAGATATTCACAAATGAAGTGAAACAAAGAGATAGTGTCACCAGCAGACCTACTATAAAATAATGGTTTAAAGGAAGTCTTCTAAATAGAAAGAAAATAATAATAAAAGAAAATCTTGGAACATTAGGAAAGGAAAAAAGAACAGAATAAAATTGCATAAAAAGATATATTCATCTGCCTGAGAAATCTCTGTAATGATACGTTGGAAACTAACATTGGTGGCCTCCAGAAAAAACTGGGTAGCTGGAGTGGAAAGACTCTTCACAGTATCTTTCAACAGTTTAAAAATTTTGAATCATCTTAATGTATTCCTAAATTAAAAGTAAAATGTAAATTTGATTAATTCTACAGAAAAAGTAGAATTAAAATATTGATCATGAATACCATTTGTGATGGCTAGTTTTAGTTGTCCATTTGACTGGATTAAGTTATGCCCAGATAGCTGGTAAAACATTATTTCTGGGTGTGTTGGTGACAGTGCTTTTGGAAGAGACTGGCATTTGAATCAGTGGATCGAATAAGGAAGGTCTGCCCTCACCCACGGTGGGGAGGCAACATCCAATGCATTGAGGTTAAAAGCACGGAGGAAAGGTGAATTTGCTCTCTCTTCTGGAGCTGGGATAGCCACCTTCTCTTGCCCTTGGACATCAGAATTCCATGTCCTCTGCCCTTCAGAATCCAGGACTTGCACCAGCAGGCCCCCAGTTTCTCAGACCTTCAGCTTTGAACTGAGAATTACACCACTGGCTCTTCTGTTTCTCTGGACTTCAGGCTTGAACTGAGCCACACTACCAGGATTCTCGGTTCTCCAGTTTGCAGACGGCCTATTATGGTACTTCTTAACCTCTATAATTGCCACAGCCAGTTCCTATAATAAATCCTCTCTCATCTGTTTATCTATGTATCCAGATCGAAATCTAGATCTAAATATTCTACTAGCTTTTTTTTCTCTGGAGAGCCCTAATACACCATATATGTCAGAAAAGCAAATTGGCTTAAAGCATTCTAAGGTCTTTTTGTTTTTTGGAGGAGATAAAGATATTAATTAACTTTCAATATTGCTAAGTTGATAACAACAACGTTGGAATAATCCTAAAATAAAACATATATTCCCAACTAGAATAGGGGAAAACTGAAAAAATAAAAAGTCAACTCAATTAATTCAAAGAGGACAAGAGGAAAGAAACGAAAGGAAGAGAAAAAGCAGAACCATTAGGAAGCACAGAATAGAGTGGTAGTAAGACTTTTCAAAATAAAAGTAATTATATTAAATATTAAGAAATTATACATTCTAGTTAAAAGGCAAAGATGATCATATTAACTTTAAAAATAAGATTATCTTAGACTTTTCACAGAGGCATAGCTGGAACGTAACAAAAGAGAAATGCTGAAGGTGAAAAAAAAATGGTCCAGGTAAATATTAATTTTTAAAAATCTGGTTTAGTCACATTAATGTTCATAAAGTAGCCTTTAAAGCAAAATTTATTACTGGAGATTACATGATAATAAAGTGTAATTTAATTAAAAAAGACAATGGTTCTAAATTTATATGGACCTAATAATACAGCTTCAAAATGTATAAAGCAGAAATTGATAGAATTACAAGAAGAAAATAATAAAACTACAACCATATTGGAAAAGTTTTACATACCAATTTTAGTCTTTGATAGATCAAGCAGACAAGAAAGTTTAGAAAGTCTAAACAACATTTGAGTAGCTAATTTACAAGCATGATCTAATGGACCTACATACAGTGCTGCATTCAACATTTCAAGAATTTGGATGTTTTTCAAGCTCTCAGGGAACATATATGAAAATTGGCTCCATAAAAGACAATAAAGAACATTATCAACAATTTCAAAAAATGAGTACCATATAGGCCATCTTTTCTGATTACCAAGTAACTAAATGTGGAACTGATAATAAGATCATTTTTAAAAGTCATAAACATGAACATTTGAAAACATCTTATCATGATCTAACATAAAATAAATGCTTTTACCTTTCAGTTCTAAAAGTCACAGGAATAGTTATTCAGTCTAATTCCATTTAAATAAATTCAAAAATAAAGCAAAACTGAAAATATATTTTTCAGAGATATATTTGTGTGTGGTAATAACTGTAAAGAAAACAGAAACAAATAACTTTAAAATTTAGAATAGTGATGACCACCAGTGAAAGGATGAGGGAATCTCACTTAAATTGTGTGATGAATGCAGGGGCGCTGCTTTGATAACATTTGCTTTACGCTTTCATGAGAGAAAGATCTAGCACCCAATATGATCTGACGTGCAATGTGTATGTAGAACATATATGTGTATATACAGAACGTATACTTACATAATATATGCTCACACCTTATTTACTATATCTGTGGTAGACTTACTACAAAATAGGCCTAATTTTTATTATTTCTGTATATTCTCATTTTGCAATGTAAATCTGCAGCTTCTTCTAATAGGTCAGTTTCCTTACTTCTTGAAACTCTTACTCCCAAGAAATACATCTTCCCATTTGTTTTTCATATTAAGCAGCCATTTTCCATTGGTCTTAATTAGCATTGCCTTTTCTTGAATTCATGCAATTTTCCTTGTACTCTCATGACCTCCTTAAAAATTAGGCATCCTGGTCTCCATTTTTTTACATGCAAATTGTCTGGCTTATAGCTCTTATTTAATTATTATTTTATTAATAACTCTTGAAGCTTCCTAAAGGTATTTGCCTTCTTAAATAGAGAATACTTGAAAACCCTAATAGAATTCACCCACCAAGGAAAAAAAAAAAAAAAGCATGTGGGCTGGAGAAGAACTCGGGGAAGGCAGATCTCGGAGTTGAAAGCCAAGAACAATTCATTTCTATCAGTGACCCCTTAAAAATAGGCCTGATCCAGTGTTCAAGTATATTATGTTTTAGGGGAGGAAATGAGAGGGAAACTATCCTTCTTTAAATAGTCTATATAAAAAGATTTTCTTAAAATAAGGAAATGCCATGTAGACGTTTCTCTGCACAGGACTGCTGACTTCCCAGACTTGTCCCTTGGCTCATGTTCATGTAAATTATTTTTGTTAAAACATGTTCTGTTATAAAAACAGAGGTGTTTTTCACTTCTCCTTTGCAGTTAACGGCCAAGAATCTTAAACTAACAGGACTGAGCTCCAAGCTGAAACCTAAACATGGCAAAACGTGTAAATCCTCAGGCTATATCTAATACAGAGCTAATTAAACAACTCAGGGATTTCCTTCATGAGAACGACAGGCTTTACCTACCGGCCTTGCTTATCAGAAACAGGAAAGGGAAGCGGGGTACTGAATTGTGATGAAATGTTTCACTAAACATGACATATCTCCAGAAGCAATTTCTTTTCCCCACTATGTAGAGCACTAATAAATTTGAGGAATAGCAACTTTTTAAAATAATCTTTTTATTTTAGAACATCATTAGATGCACAGAAAAAGTGCGAAGATGGTATAGAGAGCGTTCCCATATGCTACCCCCTCCCTACAGTCTCCCCTAGTGTTAGCGCTGTATGTTAGTGCAGCACATTGCTTATAATTAGTGAACCAAATTGATATGTCATTAACTAAAGTCCTCACTTTTTCAAGTTTTCTAATTCTTCCCTTAATATCTTTTTTCTGTTCAAGGATCCCATCCAGCATCTCACATTACATTTAGAGCTCATGTCTCTTTTGGCTATTCTTCATTGTGACAGTTCCTTAGGTTTTCCTCATTTTTCATGACTTTGACAGTTTTAGATATTTTGTACAACATCCCTCAGCTGGAATTTGTCTAATATTTTTCTCATAATTACACTCAAGTTATGTGTTTGGGGGAAGAATATCACAGAGGAAAATGGCAATCTCATAAAGTGTCATTTTTTAAATCCCATTTTTCCTTTTTCTAAGGTAGATATGAGCATGTAGGAGTGAACATGTACAGAAAAAATGACTTACAGAGGAATAAGTCAAAATGTCACCCATATCACAAGGAAGTGGCCCTCTCTGAGCAGACTCAGAATATGCCTCCATCCCATATCACAGCTACTATTTGGTCAATCATCAAACCTGAAAGAAAGCCAGGGGAGGAAGTCTGCAAGGGAAGGAGAAGGATGAAAGATTTGTCATAAGAATCATTTCTACTTCACAGAAAAATCTTCTAGCATGGTGCATCCACCAGAGTGTTCCTCTCTTCTTTCTTTCTCTGCTTGTCTTTATGTCTCTCTTTCACCTTGATTCATTGATTCATTCATTGATTCATTGTTTTATCCTCTCAACTAGTATTATTGAGTGCACTGAAAATTGAGTAGACGCCAAAAGACATTCCTAACCTCAAGGTACTTACTTTCTAATGGGATAGAGGTATCTGGTAACAAGTAAATGCCATGAAGAAAAATAAAATAGAATAAGAGAATAGATCAGGGTAGAGAAAAGGGAATTTGCTGTCTTAAGAAAGGGTAAACTTTTCCTCTAGCTTTTAAGGGTTTGGTAATTGAGTCTGAAATAAATTGACAGTAGGCAGATTAATAAGAAAAAGGAATAAAGATGTATCATCTGCATGGGGGCATCACAGGGAAAAACACTGAATATCTACCAACCCACTGAGATGTAAAAGCTTACATACCCTCTTCACAGGGGAGAGAGGTTGGAGATGGAGGCAACTTAGGGGAGAGGAAATAATTTCTGGAAAAAATGAATAGCCCTCAGAAGAACAGGTGGTATCCTGTGATGAAGTCTGTCTGCGTGTAGGGTAAATCCCCAGTCTCCTCTCCTGGGAGATGAGTTGAATCTTCCCTGGTTGATGAGATTCCTGGGGACGGGATTCATGACAACTGAGATCTTTTTGAAGTATCTGTCTTTAGGCAGATAAAGAAAGTTCAGAGAAAAGCCCCTCAAGGCATTTGCTGTCCCCTAAGTGCCCTGAGTTTGAAGTCCAAAGTGGCATATTTGGGGGTGGCATTTCCTGAACACCTTTACTATTTTAGACAGTGATCAGGGAAGTCTTCTCTGATGAGAAGACACCTAAGAAGGGATTAAGGTTCCAGACAGAAAAAAAAAAAACGGCAAGTGCAAAGGCCCTGAGGTAGGATTTGAGATCTTAAGAGGTGTGCGGGAGATGGGGGAAGTGACAGACATACATCTTCAAGGGTTTTATTCTGTTAGATAGAAAACCACTGGTGGCTTTTTAGTTGAAACAGTGATATAATCCCAATTAGGTATTTAAAATATTACTTCGGCTTTGGTCTGGTGATTTGTTTGGGAATGGGAGAGCTGGTGGTGCATCTTGGCAGGAAAACTTCTTAGAAGATAATTACATTAGACAAGGCAACAGAAGACCACCACTTGAGCTAAGGTGGTAGCAGTGGAGGTGGAAAGGTGTAGGTAGATTTTGTATGTAATTTGAAGGAAGGAAAAAGGGATGTGCTAATTAATTGCGTACAAAATGTGAAAGAGTTTCCAGGTTTCACACATATGAAATTATTCTCTACTAAAAAGAATACATCGCTTCACCCAAATTTTCAGCCTTTAGATATGTCGAGACCTGACAAAGTCTCACATGTACACTCTCTTTGAGGCAATAATAGAAAGAAAAACTTTTTTCATTTATTTTTCTTTTCAGTTCTCTCCTTTCTCCCCCAAAAGTCATCTACTTTAATATACTTATATTTTTAAATATGCTTGTATCCTTGCTAAATCCTTTGTGTTATTTTATGCATATTGTATTTCTAATTTACCAAGAAGTACTGACTTCAAGATCTCATTTCGTTTCTTTTTCTTCTTTTCTTTTTTACCTAACACTGTGGTTTTAGGATCCGTTCATGTTGCTGTTTGCACATCTAACGTTCAAAGAGTTTCCCTTACTGTGCAGTGTTTTACAGTATCTATGACCTTACTGATAAATAGCTAGGTTGTACACAAATTCATGCTATTACATCGCATTTAGAAATGTCCATGTACAGATTGCATTATGGACCACTTTGTGGGTATCTCTGTGATAAGGAATCGATCAATCTCTATTCCCATCCACATCCTTTACTTTTTTTTTCTTTTATTTTTGGAGTTCCTCATACTCTAGATACCAATCCCAATCAATTAATCACATATTACATTTATTTCCAGTCTGTCGCCAATCTGTTAACTTTATCTATAGTTTGCTCTATTTGAACTATTTAATTTTAATGTGGTCAAATAATCTGTAATTTTTTTAAAAAAAATCTTTTAAGTGTACAGAGTTCAGAAGAATCTCAAGAAAGGACTTAGACTCATGGTGGGAATGTGACACAGTCAAAAGTGCATGTTTAAAACTGCCAAGTTGAACTTCCATTGAATGGGGTATGATGTGAAAAACATCAGTATTGTAAATTTCATCCACTTATGGAGTTAGTTATGTTCCACCCTATTCATCTTCTTCCCTCTCCATACTTTCTCCCTTGAGGGGTCATGTACTCCACTCTTTTATCCATTCTGCGGACTCTAGCCAAAATCTCTATTAAAATTCCAGACTCACATTTTCAACTGCCTGATCTAAGGTGCGGTAGAAATATGTGTCTCCCTTACCTGTCACTTCTTCTCCCTTCTTCTGACTAACAGAATATAATTACAGTAGTAAACACTTATATACCATGACAGGCATTTTTTCTGTGTTTTACAAATATAATTCTTTTAAACCTTATTTAACCTTGTTTTAACAACCCTATGAAGTCACACTCTTATTATTCTCATTTTACTGATGCGAAAACAGACTCAGAGAAATTGTGACTTGTCCAAGATGATACAATTAGTATGTGCTGGAGCCAGGATATGTCTTTTTTTTCTGTGGGGAACCAATTCCATATTTCAGGAGTGGAGTTGACACCATCACACCCCAGAGAGATGACCCAGGTTCCCCAGTACATGAGTGGGTCAAGGATAGGCACGTGACCACACTGAACCAATCAAAGTCTCTTTATGGAGACTTTTCTGTCTAAGCCCTCGGGAAATTCTCTGTTTCTGCTAATGAAATTGTATTGGTATGTGAGGCTGCCAAGGGTCCATTATGCTATCCACACAAAAGAACCTAAGGATAGAAAGAGATTGATACCCGATGACATCATTTGAGTCCCTCGATCCAGTTACGACAGGGGCCAGTACCAACTGAGCCCATTCATTCCCTCTTTTCCTTAACCTACTTTGCATTGGGTTTCCTTTACATGTATTCAGAACAAGTCCTGACTGCTATCAATAACCTACAAGTACTTTTGCCAGGTTCCTTGTTGGTCTTATAATTTTTTTTTTTTTTTTTTTTTTTTGAGAGGAGTCTCTGTTGCCCAGGCTGGAGTACAATGGCGTGATCTAGGCTCACTGCAACCTCTGCCTCCTGAGTTCAAGCGATTCTCCTGCCTCAGCCCTCTGAGCAGTTGGGATTACAGGTGCCATCCACGACGCCAGGCTAATTTTTTTGTATTTTTAGTAGAGATGGGGTTTCACCAGGTCGGTCAGGCTGGTCTTGAACTCCTGACCTCGTGATCCGCCCCCTTGGGCCTCCCAAAGCGCTGGGATTACAGGCGTGAACCATCACGCCCGGCTACTTATCATTTAAATAACCGTCTCTACTGAGGGAAATTCCCACATTATGAATTCAGCCTCATCAATGCAGAATTCAGAACCCAAATTTCCAGCCACTTCGGCAGCTCAGAGGCAGGCATGTGACCCAGGCTCTGGCAGCCATCTGTCTGCACACAGGGTCTCACATATGCATGCAGCCTCCATCTTTGCAGATGCAGGTAGCAGCTGATGAGTTCAGCTTTCAGGAGCGGCAGGGGTTACAAATGCAAGTCGTTGGCTCAGAAGTAGCTCTGGTGCTGGAGCAGTAGGAGCTACACTGGTCGATTCCTTTCATTTCCTGCTTGGCAGCGGCAGTAGCAGTAAAGGTGACTACCTCATCAGGTCAGTTCTGCGATGTGATTTGGGGAGTTGCTCATGAAAGCTTAGCCTTGAATCAATCTTGTTTCTCCAGCTCTCCCAACAATTCTGGGGAACAATTCCTGGGAGAACCGTCCTTTAATAAATCACATTTCTACTTAAATTAGGCAGCATGGTTTCTGTTGTTTGCAACTATAGTTAGAATGCCAGCTGATATATCCAGTCATAAAACACAAGCTCTAGGAGAACAGAACATAATAAAGGGCTTGACACATAATAGATGATTAATAAATTATAGATAGAATATAACTATGATCATATAACTATTCTGCTCACAGTCTATGAAGGAAGAAAATAGAAAAATTACACTCCACCCCATTACAATAGATAATGACTATTAACCCTTTGGTGACTCTACTTCTAGGTTTTCTTTCTCTGTAAGTACAGACATAGATAGACATATAGATATATATAAAGAAATGGAATATTTTAAAGTAAAATGTGATTATAAGACACATATTGTTTATAATCTGCTCTTTTTTCCCCTCGTTTCTTACTTTTTAAAATCTCAGTACGTCATTGCCATTATTTAATGTAAACAAACATTTTCTCTTTTTGAGACAGGGTCTCACTTTATCGCTCAATGGCTTAATCACAGCTCACTGCAGGCTCAGGTGATCTTCCCACCTCAACCTCCCAAGTAGCTGGAACTACAGGCACACACCACCACGCCCAGCTAATTTTTTGTATTTTTTGTAGAGACAGGGTTTTTCCATGTTGCCCAGGTTGACATTGAATTCCTGGGCTCAAGCGATCCTCCGCCTCAGTCTCCCAAAGTGCTGGGATTACAAGTGTGAGTCACTGCATCCCTGCTTCCTGTCAACAGATTTTACCTCCATCATCATTCTTACCAGCTAATAGCTGCAGGGATTCCGTTGTGTAAAACATATTAAACCAGTTTTGCATTTTGATATGTTTGAATTAGTCTCAGTACCTATGTATTATCTATGCAATATGTTTTAAATATGTGTTAAATTATAATACATACAGTTATGCATCTTGATTATATATAATTATGGGATAATCAAGTCTCTTAGAGAAATATTCTTGACAATGTATCTCTGCTCACTTGGTTGGAGACTTCTCTCACTTTATATTTCTCCCCAGAATCAAGGCAACAAAAAGGTGGAGTATATCAAATTATCCACACTAAATATTAAAGGTTTGGGAAGATTATTTGTTTATTTGCCTGCTTATGAGCCCTGCTTATCCCATCCCATCTTATCCCTAAGGTTTTTTTTGTTTGTTTGCTTGTTTGTTCGTGAGACACCATCTCACTCTGTAGCCTAAGCTGGAGTGCAGTGGTGCAATCATTGCTCAATGTAAGGTCAAATTCCTGGGCTCCATTGATCCTCCCTCCTCGTCCTCCCTAGTAATCGGGACTGCAGGTGTATAACACCACGCTCATTTATTCATTTATTTTGCTAGATTTGTAAAAACCAAAATTCATTACATTTTAAGCCTAGCTTTCCCATTACATCTTCAAGGTCAAACAAGACATTTTCTCAGGTAAGTTTTTTAAAAGCCATCTTAGTTTTGCATGTAGTGGCATATTTTAGGTGATTAAGTATAATAAACCATGCACTATGAGAAAACCCTGAATCAAAAAGACGAAGATCTGGTCAAGAAAAATAAATGTCTGCCTATTCCTGAGAACTGAGTTTGCTAAGTGAGACCTGCCCATTTCCCTGTTCTGTGGCTAGCAGAACATCTTTTTGGATAATGAAGATTTCCCTCAGGGCTAGGCGGAAAGCGACTACGTCCCTGGTGATCAGCAAACATGTATTTCCAATTTGGGGCATCTTGTGGTTAATTGTCTCTTTTGTCCAAGGGGTAGCCTTTCTGACTCCTCCCCAGATATATATCATTCTCTCCAAGACGCCTCAGTATAAATAATAGAATAATTGTAAAAATGAACAAATGTACTCCTCTGCATTCAAGTGGTTACCATGGCAATAAGTGAATCACCAGTGTAAATTTCCTCTGAGCCAGCCACTCGGTGAAGGACCCAATGCTGCCTGTCTTAACCAGAGCGTGCCTCTGCAGCTGAGCTTGTCAGGCCCTCTCTTCGTAGAGTTAGAGGACACGCAAACCTATCAGAGAAGAGCTGCCCACCTTCTAAATCACAGATCTCTCAACATCTCTCTCTGTAATCCCACTCAAATTGCACGCCCAATAGGCTTCCTAATGGAGTCAGCAGAGAAATGATTCATATCAGCCCTAAGTGTTCATTAGAAATATTGGTACTAAATGAACTAAGATAATTTATCTGAAACGTGCACTTAAAGTTATTCTTTTTTCTATTTCCAGCTTAGTGAACGATTTTCCCTTTATGAAACCTTAGGAGGCTTTCCATTCAATTGCCATAATCCTTTATATTAATATATTTTGGAACCAGTTTGGTATTCTACCATCTTTATTCTCTTAAATCTTTGTCTTTCCTCTCCTCTTCTTCCAGCTTTTCTTCTGCTTACTCTATAATGTTGACTACTAAGTGTTTGCCTCCGTGTCACCCATTAATGGCCAGAAGACATTTAAAAAATCATTGTCATCAGGACTCATAACTGAAATAGCCATTAGAGGCACAGTCCTGGAGGAAGGCCAGTGCCAAACACCCTGCTTGGGTTGTATTTGATAACCACGGAGGTTCTCTGTGTATAACTAGGCCCCAGAGTCTTCTAGTAAAATTGGACTTTGATCTTTGGCCAACTCAGAGCCCTCCTTACCCCATCCCATCTCACTCTAAGGTGCTTGTTTGTTTGTTTATGAGACAGGGTCTCACTCTGTTGCCCAGGCTTCAGTGAATGATACAATCATTGCTCACTGAAAGGTCAAATTCCTGGGCTCAACTGATCCTCCCTTCTCAGCCTTCCTAGTAATTGGGACTACAGGCATGTACTACCACACCCAGCTGATGTTTTTTTATTTTTTGTAGAAATGAGTCTGGCTATGTTGCCCAAGGTGATCTCAAACTCCTGGCCTGAAGTAATCCTCCCAACTCAGCCTCCCAAAGTGCTGGGATTACAGGCATGAGTCACCACAACTGGCCTCTAAAACTTTTAGTGATACATTTCCTCATGTCTGCAAGACCCCGACTGGTTCCAAAACAGTCTGAGTCCTGCCTGACCAACATGGAGAAACCCCATCTCTACCAAAAATACAAAATTAGCTGGGCGTGGTGGTGCATGCCTGTAATCCCAGCTACTCAGGAGGCTGAGGCAGAAGAATCGCTTGGACCCAGGAGGCGGAGGCTGCCGTGAGCTGAGATCGCGCCATTGCACTCCAGCCTGTGCAACAAGAGTGAAACTCCATCTCAAAAAAAAAATGTGCTGAGTCATTGCACTTTTCATCTGCCAGCACCAAGGGGAAGGAAAGAACTCCTTCCCGGGGGAGGGAAGGAAAAAAAAACAACAGAACTCCTTCCCTGAGCTTTGAGGATTGAATCCCTTTGACTCTGATGCAGGCTGCAGACTGGACACACGCACACACCATACATCCACACATATTTTCTCTCACACACAAACACACACTAAATTTTTGGTCTGTTCATGGACCCCCAATGAAGGTTGGGGTGATAATTGCTGAGCAGAATGCATTATTCAGGATGAAAGGGTACAACACCAGATCCTAGCATCTGGTTTTCTGTCCTAACATAATTCATCCATAAGTGCTCGTTAAACACTTCTTTTATGCCTAGATACTCTTATCTCTTGCTAGGTACTTTGAAATGAAAAACAAAAGAAAAAAATATAATCCTTGTTCTGCAGTATTCTGTAAGTTAGCAAGATAAATGCAGGGAGACACATACATGAATGAATAAATGGAAAACATAGGAGGATAAAGGAAAAAGATAAATCTCTCTCACACACACACACACACACACACACATACACACACAATGCAAAAAGGAAGACAAGGAAGGAAGAGAAGAGAACTTGTGGCTGGAATTAGTCACAGATGCCTTCAAAGAAGTAATTATTGGATGAAACTCCAGATTACAGTCACACTCCAACCACAAATGGGAAGTAAATGGGAAACTCCAAAGTAGGCTCTCTGAGGTTAATAGTGTGATCACACACCTACTTCCTTATTAACTCCAGTATTAATTTTTCCCACATCCAGAACTGGGAAGGAGAAAGGATGTACAGTCGAAAGAAAATAAGGACCTCTCTATTCACCTAAAAGTGGCGTGGTTCTGCGTATTCTCTCAATGTTTTAGTTGTGGAAAACCAGCAGTGCCAAGAGGCTGTCCTTGTCTCTCTGCAGGGTTACTGAAGTCAGGGAACTGCTCTGTTATGGGAAGAGTTCATGAAAGTATTTATTAGGCAGAGAGAAAAATAACAAAAGGGGTTTTTTCAACTTAAAATATTTATATGAACAGGAATACTGTGCTGTATCACTCAAATGTTATGCTAAACTGAGAATCCGGGCAACCTTCCCCAGGACTGTGCCTCGGCAAAGCAGCTGAGCTATGGAAGATCGAGTTTATATAAAAATGCGTAGCCAGCACTTGATGGTCCATGTGTAAGGGTCCTAAGAATGACGGTCTTGCATATGAAGTGTGTGCCACTGGCTTTCCAAAACAACAGGAGAGGATGTATACTTTAGATAGCATGTTCTGGTTTCTATCTTTTTTTTTTTTTTTTGAAAGATTTTAATACAACTGTCAGAACTGACCAATTATTTAAACAAATCTAATCATGGCTATAAAAAGAAATCATTGCATTTTTAGAGTCTCACACTAAGTTCGCATATCTAAAGTTCAAAAAATGACATTTAAGAAACATGAAATTTTCATAGAAATAGAGGCAAGTGCGCAACCAATCTAAAGTCTTCCGAGGCGACAATCTGCTCCCAAATTGTGTGGATTAGAGCACTATTAATAGCTACAGGAATAACCTAAAATATCACATGGAAGCAAAGTGAGAAAGGGAACGATTTCATTAGAACCCGAACATTTCTGTTTTGTAACCTGATGTTTACATTATTGTAAACATGACAAATTGGAGAAGAAGTCACTCCTTAGTATTGCATAAATGCGCCTATTTGATTTTGCATTTAATTACAATTATTTGTGATTATTTGCTAATTATTTGGATAAGGAAGTGGAAAATAGAAAGCCATTCTGATGGAAGGGATGGGGGCTGCAAGAAAGTTTTCATCCCTGCTGCTCCCCAGGCTCACTGCCACATTAAGTAGGCCTTTGTGATCCTCGGTCTACTCAAGCCCTCTGCAGCAGCTGGTATTATTACTGCTTTCTTGAAATTACATTTCAGAGCCTCTGTCTGCTACTGTCTTTTTTTTTTTTTTTTTTTTTTTTTTTTGAGACAAAGCCTCACTCTGTTACCCAGGTTGGAGTGCAGTGGTGTGATCTCAGCTCACTGCAACCTCCTTCTCCCAGGTTAAAGTGATTCTTCTGCCTCAGCCTCCCGAGTAGCTGAGACGACAGGTGCCTGCCACCACACTTGGCTAATTTTTGTATTTTTAGTAGAGATGGGGTTTCACCATATTGGCCAGGCTGGTCTCGAACTCCTGACCTCAGGCCTGCCTCGGCCTCCCAAAATGCTGGATTACAGACGTGAGCCGCCGCACCCAGCCGTGCTACTGCTATTTATCTTCTCTCCATCTATTGGCTCATCTTAAATCCCTGCCTCCGACCTCAAATGTGGATTTTCACCTGTCTCTATTTTTGACCCTTTCCCCTCTTGTTCCACAATTTCACAGGTTGATCTGAACCATCTCATAGTTTCAGCCGTCTTACAGACCAACATGTTCAAAACTCTACTCAAGCCCAAAGTTATCTCCTGAGTATCAGGCCCCAGTTTCCATGTTCCACATGAGACATCTTCACTTGAATATCCCCTAGGCTGCTTAGGTTCAACATATCTAGCATAAAAGTATTATCTTCATCTCCAAATTTGCTGTTCTCTATTATTTCCTTCCTAGTGTAATGTCACCATCATCCATTCATTCATTCAACAAATACTTATGGAGCTCTTACTATGTGCCAGGCACTGTTCTAGGTGCTGGGGATATAGCAATGTGCAAAACAAGTCCCCTGTCCTGATGGAGCTGACATTCTAGTGGAGCGACCCAAGTAACACAAGCCAGAGGCCTTGGAATCTGCCCCCACTCTCCCTCTCCACTCCAATGTCCCAGCGAAAGTTATTTCTATGTCTCTACCTCAAGTCTTACAATAGGCCATGACTATGTCCTGTCTCTCGTCTCTTCCTACTTTCATCCATCCTCCACCAGTGACCTGTCTCGATTGCCAAGTAGCTTTACATTGCTCGTAGGATAAATTCATCGTTCAGGCTTGTGCAACCTGGCTTCCTTCTTCTCCTTGTGTACTCCCTAGTCACTCAGCAACCTGTGTATCCGTCCCCAAACACGTCAAGTCCTTCCCAACCTCTCTGTCTCCTTCGGAAGAGGGACAATGTCCCCACCGTCATTTTCTTTCTTAGCACAGAAATGAATTATCACAGTAATAGTTACTGTGTATTAAGTGCTTACTGAATTGCCAGAGACTACATTAAGCACCTCAGCATACATTACTTAAACCCATAATAAAAGTCTGTGAGGTAAGTTCTACAATTATTAACTTGGTTTTACAGAAGAGGAACTGATGCTTAAAGATTAACTTTCTCAGGTTACACAGCTACAAGATATTCCAAGTTCCCTGCTCTCTGCACAAGGCCGAACTCCCTGCAACCCACTACTTTGTACACATTAGACTCTCACTTAATTCTAATTAAATTATTTAATTTTGTTATATCTGCATCTTTTGTTGGAAACTACTAATGAACATCTTAGGAAGTAGATATATAAATAAATAAATTCCAATCAAGATAGGTTTCATAACTAGGGATGTCTTAGTACTCTGCCTTCAGATCCCAGACAACAGTTCTTTTAAGGTAGATATAGTTTTTTCTTCACTTATCTCCTTTCCTTATTTCCCTTGTTGTCTTAACTTCAGAGTGTGCTTGTGGAGGTTGTGATGGTCAGAAGCCAGAGAGGATGGAGATAGAGATGCAGAGGACACCCCAGAGACAGAAGAGGAAGAAGGCTCCATCCTATGCCCCAGGAACAATAAACTCCTGTCTCATGGCCCACACTAATTTTCTCTCTTTGTCTTGGCTACTCTCTCCTTATTCCAGTCTGTCTGGGTGACAGTAACTCTGGGCAGAAATGACAAGGACAAAATATGAGTTTCTCCCCACCCAGTTTTAGAAGCCCAGGTCCCACTGATGACACCCAGAAGGACCCTCTGGGAAAGTAGTCAGAAAAGATCCAGCAGCTCCAGAACATAGATTTTCTGCAGTGACATCAAATCCTGATATTTTGTTCTGTTTTCACTCGCTCTAACCCCAACATAATGGAGTTGCTTATGGCTCTGTAAGCAAGTCAGGAGGCAGAAACTTACTGTTTGTCGTTTTCCCAACAGAGAGTGGGTGGCAGCACTTGGTAGACATACTGGAGGATGAAGACTATTTGGGGAATTCAAAAATAATAAAATTAAAAATTTTTAAAAAGACATACTTGGAGGAGAGGGTCTTCCAGTGCATAGCCATGAGGATATGGCCTGAGACAGCTAGGACAGGGGTGAGGCATGCCTGGGGCAGTGTTAGGCACTGTGGGTAGTGGTTTCCCATGCCAAGGTAAGGATAGGGATGAAGGGACCAATGTTTCTCCTCCTTGATCTGAGTAATTGCCACAAACTAAGATGGAGCTTAAGAGAGGGGTCTCCCACCTTGTCCACCTTGTCCCCTGGGACTTAGGGTATGTGTAGGTGTCTCATTACTCAAAGACCCCCCTTCTCTTTCAGGCTGGAGATGAGGCTGTTGCCAGTGTGGAGGCACCAGCCCTCGGGGAGTGTCCCTGCTGCTTGTCAGGAAGGAGGAGGAGGCACATACAGTCAGCCCTGGCCTTACAAACCAGAGGTCAAGAGTCAGCCAGGAGGTGGTGGCAATGGTGCGAGCTTTATTCTGTGGCACACATGAGCCACTCCAGAAACCCCACAAAGGCACCAAAGTTTCTGTAAATGACCTTACCCATGGCTCTGAGGTACAGGCCTCTTCTTCTTAGGAGTTAGCCCCCAACACTGAAGGAATGAAATTCTCATACTCCCTCCTCTGCTTTCAGCCTCCCCTGACTCAGAACCTCATTCTTATGTTTGTTAGGCCACTTCCTCTGCTTGAGGAAGAAAGACAGGGGGCTTCTGGCTTTGAGGGGGAGTGTGCAACAAAGATGGGCAGTGGGGAGGGGAACACTGAGGAGGCCTCCTCCTCCAGGTGAGCCCTGAGAGGGTGTCCGGGTGCGGCCATGCCTCCTTCCTCTGCTACATGCCATCCTTTTTGAGCAGGTGGCCCAGTGCTCCTGTGATTACAGAGAGGCCCAGGCAGGGGCCAGTGGGTTGAGTCTAGTTTCATCGGGCCCCAGAACAGTGAGTCTCAACCCAAATTCTGCCACATAGACACCTTCCTCATTGCAGCTTCTTGGAGGAGAAGTGAGAGAAGGTGCAGGATAGGTGGTGAGCAGCACTGAATGACTCAGGAGAGGACTGGGACAGAACTGTGTCTTCCCCACCGCTCAGAGAGGCAGGCAGGTCCAAGCAATGGTTGAACGTGAAAAGTCTATAGCGTTCCAGGTCATCTCATTTCATCCTTATTTTGTTGCCCCCCTTTTATAGCTTAGGGAATGAAGACTTTAAGAAGCTGAGCTTTGATATTTGACAGATCATTGCAAGTCTTGAGGTCCCAGTGTCTTCACCTGCCATGAAATAGCACATTCTGACTCGTGTTCCACAAGGAATATTCCATAAGGCTGAGGCTTTTGCTCAGGCCCATGGTGTCATCACGTCCACCATGCTTGTTTGCATGACCCTGGAAAACACATCCCATGAGGCCATGCCCTGTCCCCCTACCAGTGACAGAAGGGCCCCATTGCAGCTTTCACAAAGCTCTTCTTAAGGTAGGCATGTTGAGGCCAAGAAGGTAGCTTCTGTCTTTCATGTTCAGTGTCAATTTCCCAGTGTATGAGATCTCTCTGAGGTCTGGGGAAAGAAATTCAAACTCTTTGGCTTTAAGGAAGGGAACATACAGAGAAAGCAAGAGGGAAAAGCAGATGATTGTGGCAACAAGAAACATCCAAGACAATTAATGTCTTATTTTGAAAAATTAATTCAAGCATGGGTGGATAAAATAAATTTTAGGCTGGTAACCCTTTAATCCTGTAAGGCCTGTTTGAGACTGGGGTGGACCAAAATTAAGACGGTATTAACAGAATAGTAACACTTTTACTTATGTTTTCTGATCATTCTTCAGCTTCCAAAGAGTTAAACATATATACAAGTATACGGTTTCAGCTACTCCTTGGCTTTATTAAATAACCAATTGATAGAGACCTTTACTTATGCTGACATTCATGGAAGCTGTGCCTTGAAGACAGGGTTGCCTTGGGCCCTGGGAGAATCAACATTACATTATTATTATTATTTTTTTGCTTCAATCTTTTATGGACATCATCATGCTGATTTTTAATATAGATCTTTTTATGATGAGTTTGAGGATAGCAGAATGACTTTTATGAGGACAAACCTGGTTACTCTGTATGTAATTCATCGCGGCTTTTAAGATGTAGAAATTTGATTGCCTGCCTAGTGTGGGGGCTTCTTTTTATTGCCCATTCAAGTTTGTTTATGAAATTCTCTGGCATCAGATAATATTGCTGTATGATAAGAACAGGGAGTGTTTGTTTGACCTTGGGGTGATGGCGGTGGTTGTGGTTTGAGGGTCTTTTCTCTCAAATTCTCACTTTGCATAGAACATTCAGTCACTCCCTGTGAAGATAGTGTAATTTGCTGATGGTTTAACAGCTCCATAATCACAGTGGACTGAAATGGAGGGTGCTGGTGTCTTCCTCTTTCTGGAAGCCTGGAAATCCCATGCCCACCACACCATGAGGCAGACCAGACGCCTACCCCCACCATGGAAGTGCAGGTGCCAAAAGTCAAGTGAAACGTTCAAATGGGCAAGCCCAAGATCAGTCGGGCAATTGTATGATGGAAGTGGTAGGCAGCATTTCCAGGGCTCGCCAGGAACACCTGCAGGGCCAAGGAAGATAACTGTGGAAAAGGCGCATTTCTGGGCTCTGCCCTCTCTCTCCAATAAAACGTCCACTATCACTAATGAGGCACTTTTCCTGTTTCTCAAGCTCTATGTTCAATACTGTGCATACATTACCTCATTTAATCCTTACACAGATCCCTACAGAAGGGGAAACTGAGGTTTATGGAAGCTAAGTAGCTTGCCTAAGGTTGCAGAGTGCCTGTGCTTCCAACAATTAACACATCACTAATCTGGTTTCCTACTGTCAAATAACAACCTGGCTATCTGTCTTCTTCAAACTAACTGTGTGTACAATCAAAGGCACTATCTTTCCTGCCTATTTGGCAATTTCTTATGACTTCTCTATCGTTCACGGTCATACTCATTTCCTGCAACATCACCTCAGTTCAAGCCCTTACCAAAACCTGGATTTTTACAATCACCTCCTTCTCAGACTCCCCGTCAGCAGTCTCTCTTCTCTATGCCAAAGTTTCCTTGATCTTCTTCATGTGTTGTATAACTATGTCATGTTCCAACCCACAGTCTTCACGGACAGTCAGTGTGGTGTGACAGAAGAGGCACAGCCATAACACCAGATAGTCCTGGGTCTGAATTTCAGCTCTATCCCTCATTACCAGATGACCTGTGAGCCTCAATTTCCTCTTCTGCAAGTAGGGTTATTCCTGCTAACCTCTGAGAGTTGGGATGAAGATAAAATATGTTAATATATGCAAGGTGTCTAACATTGGCCCTTAAACGGTTAGTGCTTCCTAAATGTTAGTTTGCATCCTTTCAAAGGCTCTCATTGCCCCTTGGATAAATTCTGCACTGGGAGCCACATTTTTCTTCAATGTGTTTCCCACCAACCTTTCGTTCTAACTACCACTCACCTATACAAAGTCCCTGTTCTAGTTATACTCTACCTGGGCCTTTCATTTTCCTTTCTAAACACCTTTGCACATGTCATTTCCCATGCTGTCCCTTTCCTCCACCAACCAAAAACTTACCCATCTTTCAGGACTAAAGAGAGTTTACCTCTTCTGTTTTCACTCCTGGACTTATTTTACCAGGGGAGCTTGCTTTTCCTCTGTAGCTGCTGCAGGATGTGTCTGAATCACTCACGTAGGCACTCATTATTACTATGCTTTGATGGTGATATTTTCCCTGCATCTCTCTTAATTCCTTATAAGCACCTTGAGGGCAGGGCTCAGCCCTTGTTTTGCTGTATTTCCCATGTTGACTTCCCTGTTTTGTTGTACCGAGTGAGCACCCAATAAGCATCTGTGGTTGAAAGGCTGGATCGTGCTGGAAACGAATCCTATCAAGTGTGAGTGTATCCCAGGCATGTCTCCTCCCCACCCCGCACTGTGCCTGTGCCTCCCTGGTTCCCAGGCTCTCTATGGGGCAGGATTTCATCTGCTGCTCACTGGGCCCCTCACACAGACAGATAGATATTTAAATAAATGATGGGGCCGGTGATGACAGCCTTCACTAGAACTTTAAAAATGATGAGCTATTACTACCCTGGTTCTCGTCTCCCAAATAACATCTTTACAGTCCCTGCCAGACCCCTGGTAATGAATTTCTCCAGTGTTCACAGCAGTGCCATGGGAATGAATCACTCCGTTCATCCTCTAGGCTCAATGGAATGCTGCTGGAAGCCCAGAAATGTTATCTGCTCTGTTCTACCATCTGCTGTCCTTATCCCTCCTGCCAGATAGTAAGTAACCTGAGGACCAAGGTGAAAGGGTATGTATCATCCTGTCTTCTACTGTGCCCGGCACAGAGCTTTGCATCGTGGTTGCCATGGTAGTCAAATATGGCCAGTACTCCCCCTTCTGGGATTTGCACTGCCATATTCCTTGGGCCTCGGTGGGGCAAGTGACAAGTGTGGTCAGTAAGTGGTGGGTAGAGTGATGAATGCCGTCTCCAGGCTGAAGTGCTTACCTCATTGCTGGATTGAAACCATCCACAGCTCTTTTCCCTCTGGCCATGAGGAACAACATTTCAGATGATGGCCACCCCGTTCCCTAGGGCCACTGAGGGACTTCAATGGGCAGAGGAGTCCCCTTGCTAACCGCAGGCACATATCATGAACAAGAAATAAACCTTTGATGTCTTAAGCTGCTGAGATTTACAGAGTGTTTGTTTTTGCAGAATTGCCTGGATCATATCTCCACTCTCCTTGAAAGTGTTTATTGAAGGAAGGAAGGAAGGAATTTGGATTAGGATGCAGTGGATTTGTTTGTTTTAAAGTCTTTTAGAAGAGTTAAGGAGGCAATTAATATCAAGGAGGTTATTTGTTGCAATGCTGCCCCCTGCTCAAGTTACCATTAAAATATCATCCCCTGGAGTCAAGCAATTAGACAAGGTGACAACTGGACTCGGTAAATAATAAAAGTTAAATTATAATAATTGTCATCATTTACGGAATGTTTATTATCTTCCAGGCACTGTACTAAAGGCTTTGCATAACTCTGTCATTGAATTCTCACTATGACTTAATGAGGCAATTCTGTGTGCAACTAATTCCAATTCTGCAGATGATAAAACGAAGAGATGGAGAAACTAACTAACTTGCTCAAGGAAAAACAAGTAGTAAGTGACAAGACCCTGTGTTGAGTTGTCAAGAGAGGATTTCCATTTGGATTAAAACTACTCAGAACTTCCCTCTGGCTAGATCTAGAGAACATGAAGAGCAATAAGGTTGATGCCAGGCAAAGAACTCACCTGAATAATTCAGCTCTAAATATGATGTCAGTGTAACTAGATGGGCAATCTGCAGTAAGCCCCACCTTTAAGTAGTTCCGATTTCTATATCCTTGGGTTTCCCAGACAGAATGATTCTAGACTGAGATGTCAGGACAAGTAAGTGTCAATCAGGGAAAGGGTGAGACAAGCGGGGAGCAACAGGAGGGAACAGAGGTAGAATTCTGGGTGGAAGACACGCATAAGAAAAGAGGAGCCTGCAGACAGGAGTTTACAAGCTCGTTGCTTCTGGAAGCAACCTGAGTGAGAGATTAGAACAAGAGCCAAATGTGGAGTCTGTACCTCTGTTTTCTCAGCTGTGAAATCAACTATTAGATAATAATAGCCAAGATCTGTTGAGTGTATGCTATGTGCCAGCCGTTATTCTAAGCGTTTCACATGGATTAGTTTATCTATCGTTCTAACAGCCCGATGAAGTAGGCACTATTTTTAACCTTCATTTTACAAATGAGAAAACCAAAGCACAGGAAATGTGCTTGGGAAAATAACTTTCCCAAGGTCATACAGTTAGTAAGTGATGAAACCAGGAATTGAACTCAGAGCCCACTGTAACCACTACACTCTGCCTTCTAAAATATAAGTTCCATGGCAGCAGGAATTCTTATCTATTCAGTTTGCTGCTGAATCCCTGGTGTCTAGAGCAATGTCTAGCACATATTATGCCTTAAATAAGCAATTGCTAAATTAATAAACAACACAAGTAAATAGTCAAGTAAAATAGTGTAGGTTTTATACACTAAGAATTCTACAGTTTCTTCCTCAGTGTTTCTTATAACTATATCACATGGGTTGGGCCTGTGTCCCACACAAATCTCACCTTGAATTGTAATAATCCCCACATGTTGTGGGAGGGACCTGGTGGGAGGTAATTGAATCATGGAGGTCAGTTTTTCTTGTGCTGTTTTCATGACAGTGAATAACTCTCACAAGAACTGATGGTTTCATAAAGGGGAATTCCCCTGCAAATGCTCTTTTGCCTGGCACCATGTAAGACGTGACTTTGCTCTTCATTCACCTTCTGCCATGATCGTGAGGCCTCCCCAACTATGTGGAACTGTAAGTCAATTAAACCTATTTCTTTTATAAATTACACAGTATAAACTAAGCAAAAAGAACAAATCTGGAGGCATCACACTATCTGATTTCAAACTATACTATAAGGCTATAGTCACCAAAACAGCATGGTACTGGTATAAAAATAGGCACATAGAGCAATGGAGAATCTAAAAATAAACCCAAATACTTACACAAACTGATCTCTGACAAAGCAAACAAAAACATAAAGAGAGGAAAGGACACTCTTTTCAACAAATGGTGCTGAAATAATTGCCTAGCCACATGTAGGAGAATGAAGCTGAATCCTCATCTCTCACCTTATTAAAAAAATCAACTCAAGTTGGATTAAGGACTTAAATCTAAGACCTGAAACTATAAAAATTCTAGAATGAAACACTGGAAAACCCCTCCTAGACACTGTCTTAGGCAAGGAGTTCATGACCAAGAACCCAAAAGCGAATACAATAAAAACAAAGATAAATAACTGGGACTTAATTAAACTAAAGAAATTTTGCACAGCAAAAGAAACAGCAGACTAAACAAACAACCCACAGACTGGGAGAAAATCTTCACAATCCATACATGTGGCAAAAGACTAATATCCAGAATCTACAATGAACTCAAACAAATCAGCAAGATAAAAACAAACAATCCCATCAAAAAGTAGGCTAAGGACATGAATAGACCATTCTCAAAAGAAGATATACAAATGCCAACAAACATGAAAAAATGCTCAACATTGGTAATGATCAGGGAAATGCAAATGAAAATCACTATGCAATACCATCTTACTCCTGCAAGAATGGCCATAATCAAAAAATGAAAAAATAGTAGATGTTGGCGTGAATGCGGTAAACAGGGAACACTTCAGCACTGCTGGTGGAAATGTAAACCACTACAATCACTATGGAAAACAGTGTGGAGATTCCTTAAAGAACTAAAAGAAGAACTACCATTTGATCTAGCAATCCCACTACTGGGTATCTACCCAGAGGAAAAGAAGTCATTTTACAAAAAAGATACTTGCACACACATTTATAGCAGCACAACTTGCAATTTCAAAAACATGGAGCCAAACCAAATGCTCATCAATCGATGAATGGATAAGGAAACTGTGATATATATAATGGAATACTACTCAGCCATAAAAAGGAGTGGATTAATGGCATTTGCAGTGGCCTGGATGAGACTGGAGATTACTCTTCTAAGTGAAGTAACTCAGGAATGGAAAACCAAACATCATATGTTCTCATTCATATGTGCGAGCTACTATGAGGATGCAGACATAAGAATACACAATGGACTTTGGGGATTTTGGGAAAGGGTGGGAAGGGTGTGAGGGATAAAACAGTGTAAATAGGATACAGTGTATACTGCTTGGGTGATGAGTGTACCAGAATCTCACAAATCACTGCTAAAGAACTCATTCATGTAACCAAACACCACCTGTTCCCCAATAACCTATGGAATTATAAAAATTAAATAAGTAAATAAATAACCCAGTCTCAGGTACGTCTTTAATCGCAACATGAGAATAGACTAATACACTATATATGCCTATTCTAAGTCTCATCAGAAAGTACCAATGGGTCTTATCAATTGCTTATGGATTTGATATTACATCTTTTCTTTAACGTATAATTCCATTCCATTCAGTCCAGCAAATGCTTATTGAGCCCCTACTATGTGCCAGGGTTTCGATGAATATGGTCATCAAGACTGGAACTCAGAGTCCAGCAAAGGAGAGAAGTGTGGGCAAATAGTAACAATACCATCTAACAATGTTATAATATAGGAATTGATGAAGACTTTTGTAACACATATAGGCAAGCATGAGTTCTCCTGCAGTGGTTCCTCTTAGAGGGGGCTGGATGTGAAGAATGAGTCAGAGGAGGCCAGGCACAGAACGCATGGAACAGCATTCCAGCAGAGGAACAGCATAAGCAAAGACATGTGGTATTAAAATACG
Source organism: Aotus nancymaae (assembly GCF_030222135.1). Classification (NCBI taxonomy): domain Eukaryota; kingdom Metazoa; phylum Chordata; class Mammalia; order Primates; family Aotidae; genus Aotus; species Aotus nancymaae. The sequence goes on along the minus strand of NW_026988417.1, from coordinate 49,893,886 downwards.
TGAGAGTCCCAAGTGGACAGATATAATTCACACATGCAAGCAGCTGACAAGGAGACTGGGAAAGTGTGATGAGATGTTAGGTAAAGGGCATGCTAAGGAAGCTTATTTTTCCAGTGAAGACTGAGAACCATCAGAAGTTTTTAAGCAATGAGGTGACAGAATGAGATCTGACATGTTCAGAGGAGATATATTTGGAAATAAAGATATTAGCAATGACTATTTCTATTCAACTTCTTTTTTAAAAATCTCCTTGGGAGACCAGAAGGCACTGATAAGCAATGTCAGCAGATCTTCATGGGATAGGCCCAGGCAGATTACAGGACTTCTGGCCATTTCTGATAGTTTCTTAATCTTACAGAGAATCAAAACAGCCTTTGTCTTTGTCATTCACTGTATTTTCAATTCCCCGCTTTGGTGCCTGATTCTGTGCCTCCCTTTAATCTTTTGAAAGATTTATGGCACCAGCGCTTTTGCATGTGATGTGCTCATCTGATGTCAGTTACGGTAGATGAAGGCTGGCAGAGAGATAGTCAGTTACAGTTGAGGACGTGTGACACTATGTGAGGGAAACATTTCTCTGGGGAAATAACTTGGCATTTCAACTTCATACGAGGGCCCGTTGGGGAGAAGAGAGGATGAGATGCCAATTTGCTAATGGGAATCTACAACCTTGAGCCCCCCTCTCCACAGAGAGCTCAAATGTGCGTTGGTGGGGATTGTTTGCATTTACTTACATCTCAGAGGCTCTGGTGGAAATACAATCTCTAAATATTGAAGGCAGAGCTGGAGACACAAAAATCGCTTTGCTTTTATTTGCCCCAAACCACATATACTCAAACAAATGAAATATGTATGAACTGAGAACCATCTGTGGCACGTAGAGAGTGCGTCCCATGGAAGCATCCGGGGGCCTCGTTCTGAGGCTTGGATACCTGTCTGACAGAGCCAGAGCCAGCGGCAACTGCATATTTGATTTGGGCTTTTTCTGTCTTTCATGCAGTTTCTCCCATGCAGTCTTGACAATGCCCTTTAAAAATGTGTTTTAATCTTGGATCTGGCTGTCCACAGCATGCTCCTCTGAGAGAGTCTCTTTTGGACAGAGGACTTGCAAAGTAAGACTGACACAGTTGGGGAGCACTGGTGATAGGCAAATGTGGCCATGCAGGTTGTTGGCAGCTGGTGGCTACCGAGTGGCTCAAGGCAGAGGTGTCTACCTGGTTTGCACAGGCACCCAGTAGCCCAGCAGTGGAGCTGGGGTTTTTCACACCACATGGGGTTCTTATGGTGGGGAGCCTCCTATTACTGTTTCTGCCAGTCTGACATCAGAAGGTGAAGGGGAGAGCTGGCTCTGGAATCATGGCCGGTGTATTGAAGGGTTGAGGGTGTGTATGGCACAGGGACAGGGAGGTAAGATTACACATCCAATGTATGCAATGGGTCTGAGGGCACTGCCATCCTCTAGAACAGACTCCTGGCCTCCCACCATCCTCATTGCCCAACTCACAAAATCCCATCTTCTGTGTTGGTCTTTGCTGGAGGTGCGTGGAGCTCATAAACCTCTCATGTTCCCCAGCCATTCTCAGGGCAGCTTCAGATGCTGTTCTTCAGCATCCTCCACTGGCTCCAGGGAGATGGGGATCCCAGCACCTCCTCCAGGCTATGCTCTACACAACCTCCCTTCACCTTGCCTCAGGCCCACCTGAGAGTTTGTACAGTTTCCTACCCAGCAAACCCCACATTGGTTCGTGCCACTCAGAGAGGAGCTGCATAGTTTCAGAAAGTGAGCAGCAAGGACTCTGGGTGTGTGGGAGAATGACAGAGTTAAAAAGGAAAGAGAAGACAGCCTGCCCCTCTACAGCGCTGCCTGAGGACAGGGTAGCGGGGTTGGGGGGGCAGGTTGAAAAACTCACCCAGATGCATCCCTATGCCTGCCGGTGACCCCCGGCGTCTGAGACCAGACACCTCCCTGTAAAGTCACATGACAGATAAAGAGAACTACGTTGGATGGAAATGGAGGAAACACGGGCTAAGATCTTAAGACCCACTTACCACTCTGATTCTGCCACCTGCCGGCAAATCTATGATGCCATTGCCCACAGAGCCAAGTGCAGCATACCGGCCCCGCGTGATCCTGCCACTGTTTATCTCTCCAATCTCACCTCCTTTGTGCACCACTTCCTTCTACTCCAGCCAGCCTCTTGACCCTCCTCACTACTCCACCCCACACAGACCCACACCCCACAGACACCAACAATATCAGACAATTTAGAATCTTTCAAACATCTGACACAGCTTCTGGCCCCAGGACCTTTATACATACTGTTTCTTTTGACCCCTGTGCTCTTCTATGCATACACTCCATAAAGCACCAGGGAGGTGCCACCCACAGAGAAAAAGAAGACCTGGTTCCTGCTCTCATAAACTCACAGGAGAACTTTCTCTCTCCTCACCCACTCAGTGAACTCCTATTCATCCCTCAGAACCCAGCTTTAACACTCCTTCCTCTGAGACTCTTTGCTTCTGTCTAGGAAAGAGCCTCCTCACATCTCTGAAGCCCCTGTAATGTTGCCCTTCTCATAGAACAAAGAAGTTCTCTGATTCCCAGAATTCTATAGACCCTTCAGTTTCAGTCTCCATGGATAAAACTTGGCCCAAATTTGATTTGAGCCCAGTGTTTATGTTTCTTCAACCATTACATGCACATAGATTTACATTTGAACATGCTCCCATACTTTAAATGCTTCTTATGAGGATCTGTTGATTGTTTTCATAGGCATTAGATAGTAGCATTTTTTTTTAAATCACAAAAGGAACTTGAAATGTAATAAAATTGAACAAGGCACAGCATGCATTTCTCCTTCTCTATGGCATCTTTTCAGAAACACTGTGGCCATGGAGTTCAACCATCCATCTTAGTCTGTTGGGCTGCTTTTAAAAAATGCCTTAGACTGTGTAGCTTAAACAACAAACATTTATTTCTCACAATTCTGGAGGCTGGGAAGTTCAAGATCAAGGTGCTTGCTAATTGGGTTTCTACTGACGGTCTGCTTCCGGGTTCATGGATGGTGCCTCCTCAGCATCCTCACATGCTGGAAAGAAAGAGAAAGAGCTCTCTGGTGTCTCTTATAAGGACACTAGCCCTATCACATCACGGCTCCACCTTTATGACTTCATTTATCTTTAATTACTTCCTTACTCCAAATATAGCCACACTGGGGGTTAAGGCGTCAACATATGAATCTGGGGAAGACATAATTCAGTCCATAGCACACCTGTGCTTTTTATTCTTTTGAAGCCCTTGCCTCACAGTAACCTGATCCCATACTATTCAATTCCCAAATAGAAGGGCATGCATACCTGGTGACTTGAAGATTCTATACTCAGTTATTTTTTAAGGGAGTTCTTAAAAAAATTACTTCCGGAAAACTTGAAAAATATAAAATGTACCAAAAAAAGAAAAACAAAGGCACCAAGAAATCCCTTAACCAGGAGACAACATTTTGATATGCATCCTTCCAGCTAATCTACATAACTATCTAGTTGTCTATCCATATTTTTAATAAATATTGTATCATCCTTTACAATCTTGCAGCTACAGATGGCCTATATACTAATTACAGTTCAGTTTTGGTTCTCTGTGGATGGATTGTGAACCAAATAACATACCCAAGGTTCTGATAAATCAAAAACTGTCTTTATCATTAGACTCTCAAACAACTATACAAACTCACTTCTTCCTTCCTTCCTCTCTCTCTCTCCCTTTCTTTCTTTCCTTCCTTCTTTCCTTCTTGTCTTCTTTCTTTCTCTTTCTCTCTTTCTTTCTCTCTCTCTCCCTTTCTTTCTTTCTTTCTCTTTCTTTCTCTTTCTTTCTTTCTTTCTTTTCTTTCTTTTTTTCTGACAGGGTCTCACCCTATTGCCCAAGCTAAAATGCAGTGGCATTTACTGCCCTGCTCACTGCAGCCTCAACCTCCTGGGCTCAAGCAATCCTCCCACCTCAGCCTCCTGAGTACCTGAAACAACAGGTACACACCAGCATTCCCAGCTAATTGTTGTATTATTTGCAGAGACGGGATTTCATCATGTTGCCCAAGCTGGTCTAAAACTCTTGGGTTCAAGAGATCTACTTGTCTCAGCCTCCCAACGTGTTGGGATTATAAGCATGAGCCACAATGCCTGGCCAAGACTCACTTTTTATCATGACTTCTGTCACCAGGGACTCGATGTGGATAAACAATCATACCCCTGTCCTCCCACACACACACTTAAAACATGCTCCCCAGTCACTGCTTTGGATTAAAGACCAAATATTTACCATGATCTGGAAAGCTCTGCGTGGGCACGTGCTGGCCCCGTCTACCTTCCAGCTCCATCACACACCACTCTGCACCCATCCTTCAGTCTTACAGCTGACAGCATGAAGGGCCCTACCCTAGAGAAGTCCACCCTGAATCCCTAACTAGCTCAAATTCCCTTTGTATGTACTCCTAACCTCCCTTTCTTAGCATTTATCTAGGTTGTGATTTCACATTTTTGCTTGTCTTCCCAGCTGAGCTATAAAGTCAAATATAATAGGCACTCAAGATTTGATAAAGGAACAACTGAAGAAAATAATGCATACTTGATTTTTAAAATTAGTGTTTTCTGATGAGATAAAGCAAAACTGAAGCCCTTTGTTTATTTCCTCTCTGAGATCACACAGCCAATTAGACACGGGAAGGGTTTGAGACCAGGGCCGAGGGCACCTCCAGCTGTTTATCTGCTGCAGAATGAAGCTTCCTCCCATAAACCAATGACTGGGGAGTGGACTCGGGAGCTGGTTTCCCAAACTGAACTTTTTAAGCAAGGTCAGGAAACTGGGGCTTATTTTCTCAGGGAAATGTGGAAACTGCAAAATTATTGTGAACAGGATAAAAAATTATGGCTTATGTTAGAAGGAAATTGCTTTTCACTATAGAAATTTACTGCATGTTCTCTGTCTCTGAACACAATTCTTTCTATGATTACGAAATCGTATTCTTTTCTATGTATTTTTTCCATTTGCTTCTGTCTGAGGTATACATCAAATAAAAGATTTTTTTAAAAAAAAGGAAAAGAAGGAGAGAGATAAAAAGAAGATACAATGACCAAGCAAGTTATTTATGAGGGTTCACCATCTGTTTCTTTCACAATGCAATCGGCTTCTTTAATATAACATTTATTAATATTGATACTGGTCGTATTGAACAAAAAGAACTCTAGGGGAGAGAAAAATCAAGCAGCCAGTGATAAACATATGCTAGAAAACAACTGCTGGCATGATCAGTATTTGGCTTGTTGAGAGGGGGAGCAAAAAGAGAGATACAGACACTAATGAGTGGTCTAGTGGCGGGGACCCTGGGCAGAGGTGCAGTAGCAGAAATCTTGCTGCACATGCTTAAGTATACAAGAAACATACTTTCTGAATTATCTGTCATAATTTTCAACAGTAAACCTGACTTCTTTGAGAGGTAAGTGCCCCCTCTGTGCCATGTTTGTCCCACAGTCCTAAATCTCCAGGGTGTCAGGGCATCTAGGGGTTGGGGTCGTGGTGCACAGAGAAAGCATTGCAATCCACACAGGTTGGCCCTCAGTGACCTGTTGACATGGCCACTCAGGTCCTGCACAGCCTGTGGTCTTTCAAACTGGATGCCACATCATTGAGGCCTTCTTTCTTGGGTCTCACCGCCATCTTTCCAAATACCAGGAAGCCAGTAAGTCCAGGAAAGAGGAGTTCACTGTTGTGAGTTGAATTGTGACCTCCGAAAGAGATATGTGGAAGTCCTAACCCCCAGTACCACGGAGTTTTAACTAAAAACAAGGGGACTGGTAGAGTGGCTCACACTTGTGATCCCAGCACTTTGGGAGAGGTGGAAGGATAGCTTGAGGCCAAGAGTTCAAGACAAGCCTGGTCAACAGAGCCAGATCTCATCTCTACCAAAAAAAAAAAAAAAAAAAAAAAAAAGATGGCTTAAAAAAAAGAAACAATAATAACCAGATGCAGTAGTGTGTGCTTGTAGTCCCAGCTACCCAAGAGGCTAAGGCGGGAGGATCACTCGAGCCCAGTAGTTTGTTACCAGCCTGGGCAATATGAGATCCTATCATGCATATACATGATGCTCGTGCAAGAGAGAGAGAGAGAAAGAGAAAAAAAAGTGACAGAAGGAAGGAGGGGAAAAGGGAAGAAAGAAGAGAGGGGAGGGAAGAGAAGAAAGGAAGAGCCAGGGCCGGGCACAGTGGCGTATACCTGTAATCCCAGCACTTTGGGAGGCCAAGGAGGGTGGATGGCCTGAGCTCAGGAGTTCGAGACCACCCTGGGCAACATGGTGAAACCCCGTCTCTACTAAAATACAAAAACTTAGCTGGGCGTGGTGGCACACCTGTAGTCCCAGCTACTGGGGAGGCTGAGGCACAAGAATCACTTGAGCCCCAGAGGTGGAGGTGGCATTGAGCAGAGATTACGCCACTGCACTCCAGCTTGGGCTACAGAATGAGACTCTGTCTCAAAAAGCAAAAAAAAAAAAAAAAAACCAACACATTTAAAAAAAGGAAGAAAGTCTTTACAGAGGTTATCAAGTAAAAATTAAGTCATTAGGGTGGGCCTTTATGCAATATGATGGGTGTCCTTATGAAAATGGAAACTGAACACAGAGACACACATGAAAAAAGGAATACGATATGAAGACACACGGGAAGAAGACAGTCATATAATTGAAGTGACGCATCATCAGATCCCTTGGAGAAAACAGGAATTTATCATTGGGATAATGAGTTGTCTCACGGACTCTAAGAACAGGAATGTGCTTAGGTTTCAGGAGTACTTAGATCAGGGGTCATATTAGTCTGCTAGGGCTGCTGTAGCAAAATACCACAGACTAGGTGACTTAAACAACACACGCTTATTTTCTCACAGTTCTGGAGGCGAGGCTCAAAGTCCAAGACCAAGGTGTTGGCAGCGCTGGTTTCTTCTGAGGCTTCTCTCCCTGGTTCCCAAATGACTGTCTTCTCTATGTCTTCACGTGGTCCTAATCTCCTCGTCCTATTTGACACCAGTCAGGTTGGATTAGGATCCATCCTGATGACCTCATTTAACTTTGATTAACCCTTTGGAGACCCTATCTCCAAATGTAGTCACATTCTGAAGTCCTGGGCATTAGGACTTAAACATATAAATGTTTTAGGTGGGACGGGAGGCAGAGGTGAGGCATAATTCAGGCCATTCTGACCCTCCATCTCTAGCCCCTTCTTCTCCATTCAATCCTTCTGTCTGAAGACTTGCAGACATAGCAGCCAGCAGCCCAGACTTTTTCATCTTATGGCTTCAGACACTAGAAAGGCTCTCCCAGCTTTTTCATCCCAAACCCAGAAAGTCCTGGGAAAGACACCCACTGACCCAGTTGAGATCAGAGCTGTAGGGCGCTATTTCCAAACTCTGAGTTTCTAGGGAACTACGATGGAAGGGATCCCCTGCCCAACCCCAGTTTTGTGCAACATACATGTAGAAAAACTCCAATTCCTCTTTTTCTAATTGTCTCCCCAAATCCAGCTTTTTTGGCCAATCTCAATTCTTCCTTTCAGCAAAATTGATTAAGAAAACATTCATTTCTTGTGTGGGCTGTCTTGTAGAATGCTTGTTCCCTGAGGCTAGGTTATTTTAATTTTGACTAAGCTGAGAAGATGGAATCTGGGAGGGAGGAAGATATGCCTCCAGGTGCCCACTCCAAATAATTGTTCTCCACTTGTAAAACTAGTAGAAAAGATTCTCTCCCCTACCACAGAGACGTGCTGCCCATCCCCAGCTCATAGTCTTAGAGCCCATGGGACTTCCCAGTCAGGTCCTGTGAGACATCCCTTGTCACCCGTGCCACTCCCCAAACTGTTTCTGTCCTGCTCTGAGACAGAGTGACCCTTCTGAAGAAGATAAGCTTTTCTGGACCCAGAACATACAGAGAACTGGCCATCTCTGGGTTGTTACTATGGACTAAATCTTGTCTCTCTAAAACTGAAACCCTCCCAAGGCAATGATATTTGGCAATGAGGACTTTGAGAGATAACTTGGTTTAAATAAGTCATGAGGGTGGGGTCCTCATGATGGGATTAGCGCCCTTAGGAGGAGAGATATCAGAGCTTTCTCTCTCTCGCTCTCTTTCTCTCTCTGCCATATGAGGACACAGAGAAGGTGGGCCTCTACAAGCCAGAAAGTGAGCCCTCATCAGAATCCAGCCATGTCGGCACTCAGACATCAGATTTCAGCCTCCAGAGCAGTGAGGAGTATATTTCTATTGTTTGATCTGCTCAGTGTAAGGTATTTTGTTATGGCAGCCAGGGAAGGCTAATACAGTTACTTTTTTTCTCTTCCTTCTTTTTACTTTGAAGGATTAAAGAGTTCTTTGGGGATAGAAGAACATAAATGTAATATTGAATTGATTTCAAGTTTGTGTGTGAGAATTTTTTGTTTTAACTGGTTTAATTCTAGATTGCAAAAAAAGAAGAAAGGAAAAAGAACTCAGGTCTCAGAGGAAAGATAACACTCTTCCCACTGGGCTCAATAGAACTTTTTTGTTTTCTTGGGTTATTTTTGTTTTTTGTTTGTTTGTTTGTTTGAGATAGAGTCTTACTTTGTCAGCCAGGCTGGAGTGCAGTGGCGCAATCTCGGCTCACTACAACCTCCGCCTCCCAGGTTCACATGATTCTCCTGCCTTAGCCTCCTAACTAGCTGGGATTACAGGTGCATACCGCCACACCAGCTAATTTTTTTAAATTTTTTCAGTAGAGACCGGGTTTCACTATGTTGGCCAGACTGGTCTCGGACTCCTGACCTTGTGATCCACTCACCTCAGCCTCCCAAAGTACTAAGGTTACAGGCATGAGCCACCATACCCAGCCTTTTTGTTTTCTTTAAAGCAGGGGTCAACCGTTGGCTGAGTCATCAGTGGCCAGATCATTATAGTTAAAAGGCAGAAAAGCACATTACTGGGCTCTGGATCTGGACTACTTGGGTTCAAATCCTAGCCTGGCGAGCAACTCTCACTCTGTGACTCAGTTTCCTCATCTGTAGAAGAGATAGCATTAGCGATATTTTAGAACATGGCAGCTCCTGTAGGCACCTCATGAATGACACAGGGAACATGGTGAGTCTTGGGAGAAGAAAGGGATGCTTGATTGGCTGTCTTTGATCATTCCCTATAAGGCTGAGAGTACCTAAAACCTACTTCAGGAAGCCTTCTGGCATTCAGAAAGGGGTCCTGATGACCAGACCATAAAGCTCCACAGGGTGGTTATCCAAGGACACAGGAAAATTGTATATATGCATCCTATTAGTTTACACAGGCTTCAATTATTGCAACCCAAAGTGTGGTCTAAGGACCAGCATCATCAGCATCTCTTGAAAGCTTGTTAGAAGTGCAGAACCTCAGACTTACTGAAATCAGAATCTGCCTTTGACAAATCCCCAAGTCATTCATTTGCATGTTAGAGCATGAGAAGCATTGGTTTCAAAGTTACCCACCACATTGATAACAACCATTTACACCACCGCTCTAGAGGAAAGTGGAAGGAGTTTCTCCACTCTTTGCAGCTGATGAGGTTTCTCACACCTGCAGTCACTGGCCACTGTGTGTCTGTTGAAAGAAAACCAAGGGACACCAGGGGAGCTGCTTCAAAAACATCTCTTTCCTGTAGGTTTTTGTTATAGTCTCAGCAAATCCATTGGCAAGATACTGGGTTCTGAACACTGCAGTATGTATAAAATCATGACATACGTGAAATGTGAAAATGGAGTACACAGTGAAGCTTGATCATTTGCATGTGATTCAACCCACTGAACCAGGTAGGGTACACTATGTCTTCCCTAAGCTTGATGCCCCTCCCCTAAGCCTCCATACACAAATTACAACCCATTTAAACCCCCGTTCTTTCATTTATTGTTCTGTTCTCTAATCCTTTTTTGCTTACTCTTTGCCCTCAAGAGAGTGAGATCATTGACGACTGGGCTTGTGACTTTCATTTCACCATCTTTCACACAATGCAGAGACACTGAGATGCATGGAGTAAACAGTCACCTAAATTTTGGTTGAAATGAAAACTGTCAACATAGAGTATAAGAAGACTAAACCACACCTTGTAAAAGGTGTCACAGGAACCCTAGAATTTGTATTTTTATGTAGAAAATTAATCTAGACATTATCTATGTTTAAATAATCAATTCAATTTATTAGGAATCTAAGGATACTGGAAATAAATGTATCATGGGGGAAAAAAAAAAAACAGGAATATACAGTGTGGCAGGGTCAACCAAAGAAGAATTTCTGGATGGAAAGTTTGGGGGAAGGGAATGCAATGGAAAACAGAAGGGAGGTATGTGATCTGTCTCCAGCCTTGGAAAGTGCCGTGAGGCAGAGTGGAGTATGCCCATGCTGGGATCATCCAAATTATCCCAGAGTGTACAGCTTCTTGCCCACATAGGCAGGGAGCAAAGATTGATCATGGAAGCACTTCAGCAACTCACGGCCTTCCTGTGATGCATGTCCTGAGCTTACAGGTTGTGGATGAGTCAGGGATTTCTTGTAGTCATTGGGATTGTCTCCACTGCTGCAAGAACCGTGCTTAGAATGACTGGTTACAACCTTGAAAATGTCTCCTTTACCTGCGAGTACAGCCAAACCTCAAAAGGGTCATTCAAGCAATGTACACACTATGATTTTTCTACAGAAAAGAGAACAAAAGATAACACGTGAGTCAGACAGATGGGGTTCACCGATCTAAAGCTATGCTGGAGGATGTGGCCCAATGTCTGACCAAGTGGGCCAGCTCATGGACTCTGCTTCCTTGAATTCAACCAATCTACCAGCCATGGGTAGTAGGGGGCACACCATATCCTCTGCATGGACTCAGGACCTGCCTTGCCACAATTACCTGTGGCTGTGCGTGCATAGTAGTGTGCCTTCTCAGCAGGCAGGTGGAGCCCAAGAGAGAAGCTAGAAGGAGAAGAGCCTGTTCCCAAACTCACCACTCACACAGGGCGGAGAGGAGCTAGGCTGCTATTCGAGGAAAACAGCATCTTGGAGTCAGTGTTCTTTCCGCTTCCATGAGGCGATGCCCCAGTAACCACCCACCACTGCTCCTTTGGGGACTTCCTGGGTCTGCAGGTTAAAGTGCAGATTTAGCCACCGCAAGGTTCACAAGCAGATCTAACGAGCACGGGAATCAAAATCCCAAACAGGGCATTAATCTAAGGCTGAAAATTCACTCCCTCTTGTGTTTTCCATACCAAAATATGTCATCCAATACAGCTCATCAGAGGTTCTAAAATTAGACTTACTGACAACATAAACATATTCCAATAATAAAAATGATTCTTTATTACTAAATTCTTGGGGAGAAATTTAAGTCCAAGGACTAAACCCTCTTGTAAATGAAAGTCCAAAGGAAACACATTTTTAAAACAAATCATGTTGCCCTTATGAGTCCCAAGTCCAAAATTCTTAATTCAAAATTAGGGAGATCTTGATTCAAAAAACAGAAATGTGGGTGAGGGGCAGGGAGTGGATTCTGGTTCTTTCTGCAGCGATCCTCGCCTTCCTGTCATTGAGATGGATACAGTTTCTTCAAGCCTCAAAATCTTTCATGAATGTCATCTTTTTAGAGAATCCAAAGATGTTGTATGACATACAGCTATAATAGCACTAGCTTCCTACCCACAAAATTTAGGGAACAGAAGCACTCTCAGCAATTCCTGGAAAAAATTAGATTCCTGGAACTAGTGTGTCATGTTGGCAAAGATGATAGCAGAGACTTGGGGGGTATCTGAGGAGGAAAAAATAATTGCAGAGTTTGTCTTCCCAGGATCTGCACTAAATGCCCAGAGCTGGAATTAAACCTCAGTTGAAATACTCTTCCATGCAGGGCTTAATGTTGACACGACTTATTTACCACGTCTAGGGAGAAAACATCTCCACTATGATCAAGGCCATGTTGGAAATGTGCAGTGGTGGTAGTCTTAGGCACTGGGTCTTATCTGAGAAGGTTTTTTTCCTTCCAGCATGTCCTGAATTTTCAGGTCCCTTTGAGTGCTGAGTTTCTGACATCTCAGATGTGAATAGAGTATAGGCTCTTAGGGACACTGAGCGCCAGATTCTTTCCGAACAGTGAGTAGGGAGTTAGTACTGGGCCCCAGTGGTTCTTCACTTGTCTCTCACTACAGAATTGCTGAGGTCAGAAAACCTGCTTCCCAGGAGATCCCACTCACCTTCATGTTTGCCAGAGTTGGGACTTGGGCTAGGGAATTCCTGCCCCTCACAGCTCTGGGATGTGTCACCTCTGTGGTATCTTGGGTTTAACCAGATGACCTCCGAGATATCCTCAAGAACCAGTGATTCTGTGGCTGCCGAGGTAACAGATCCCTTCTGTTTTGCTCTCCAGGTCTGAGCTATTTCCGAGTCTCAACTTTTATCAGGTAATTCCTGAAGCTTCAAAGGCCCCCATCCAACCAGCTTCTGTTCAGAATGCTTCACACCTTCCACTTCTGCCTCCTGTTGCTGGCCATCCCAGCCTAACTCAGCCTCACTCACTTTTCACTGATTCCTGCCTGCCTTTACTCTCTTTCCTCTCCTTTCACAGAAGCCTCCGGCCCCTGGAGCCTGGTCTCCCCCTAAATTGAAATCCTGGCAATCTCAGATCCTACTGCTCCACTCCAGGAGCCCCTAATGCTTCCCCATCCCTTCCTCGGGTCACATAAACATCACAGAGCATCTCCAGGCCTCAAGACAGAAAAGGGATTAACCGAAATCCACATATTACACATGCCACTCATAGAAAGACATTCCTTTTTAATCCATCAGCCTGCCTAACACTGCTTTGTCCCCTCTCTGCTGGCTTGCCCTGGGGATAAAACTGCTAGCTTCTCCAGTGAGGGCAGTTAAACTTTAAAGACCCTCTCATCTGTGGTGACGTTGTGACCTGGGGGAAGCTATTATTATTTAACTCGAATCAGGGGCCTTCAGCTCCCTCATGCTTCCCACTGATCTCACTCTCACTAGTTACAGGCTTTGTACATCCCCTGCTGGCATTTCTGTATGGTATCGCCACCATATGGATGCTGATAAATGCTATATAAAAGTCTATTAAATTAATCAAATGGCTGCCATGCTGATCCCCTAATAACACAGAAGATAGGAGGGTCTTTAAAGTGTAAGTGCTTCTAGGAAGGCTCAAAATTGTTTCCTCCACTGGACTGTGGTTTAAATAAGCAACCTATAGCTATTAAGGGGATTTTCTCAAAACCCTAAGTTTTGTGCCCAAACTAAAGGCTCCATGTAGAGAACCACTTTGCCAGGTTCCTGAAGACAAAATTGCAAAATATTCAGATCTATTAAATTTTCCCTTCTATGGTTTCTCACGCCCCTTCCTGTGTCCTTCTCACCTCTGTCATCTTCTCCTTCCATTCTGTCTTTTTATTAATCTACTTTCTGCTTCTGTAGATTTGCCTATTTTGGGGATTTCATATACGTGTAATCATACAGTATGTGACCTTTTGTGCCTGACTTCTTCCACTTCATATATTTTCAAGGTCAATCCATGTTGTGGCATGTATCAATACTTTATTCCTTTTTATTGCTATATAATATCACATGGTATAGCTATACCATATTTTATCTATCCATTTTTCAGTTGATAGACATTTAGATTGTTACCATTTTTGGCTATTACGAATAATGTAGCTATGAACATTTGTGTACCACTGCTTGTGTAGACATCTGTTTGTGTACAAATGCTTGTGTGGACATCTGTTTTTCATTTCTCTTGGGTGTATACCTAGGAGCCGAATTGCTGAGTCATATGGTAACTCAATGTTGAACATTTTGAGGCACTGGCTTTCCAAAGTGGCTGCATCATTCTACATTCTGACCAGGAGTGTTCAAGGGTTCCAATTTCTCCACGTCCTCACCAACACTTGTTATAATCTGTCCTTTGGTTCTACTCATCCCAGTGGTTACGAAGTGATAGCTCACTGTCGTTTTGAATTGCATTTCCCTGATGGCTAATGACTTTGAACATCTCTCCTTGTGCTGATTGGACATTTGCATATTTTCTTTGAAGAAATGTCTACTCAGATCCTTTGACCATTTTGCAATTGTCCTTTTAGCTAACCTCTTAAGTCCATCCATCTCTTTCCATATCCCTAGTCTACGACGCCATCATGTTTTAGCCGGACCACTACATAACCATTCCAATGATCTTCCTGTGCCCACTCCTGCTCCCCTCCAACCTACTCTTCATACAGCAGCCAGAATGTTATTTTTAAACTGATCTCATCTCTTTTTGGGGATGAGATCATCTGATCTCATCACTTTTTATTTAACACCTTTTGGTCATTTCCCATTGCTCTTGAAATAGAGCACCAAATCCTTCATGTGGCTCACAAGGCCCAGGGTAACTTTTCCGTCGTATTTTGAACCTTTCAACAGCCTACTCTGTGCTCATCAACAATGACCTCCTTTTAGACTCTCAAATGCTCCAAATTCCTTCTGAGCTTCCACACATATACCTTCAATAGGTTCTAACTGAAACCTCACATGTGCCAGGCAGTAGGATGGACACTGAACAGGTTGCAGTAACCAAGTCTAATATACCCCCTGACCTCTGGGGGTGAGTAGTCTGGATAGGGAGACACAGAGTCAACAAGTAATTTAATAAATGGCTACATAATGCCAGGTGCAAAAGGTACCAGGAAGGAAGAGTACAGTGCATTGTTTGCTGTGCCTAAAATGCTCTTCTTCCCCACCCTGGCATGTATAACTCTCCAGGTAATGTGTCGCGTCTTCAGAAAATGCCTCCATGATTTCCAAGATAGGTCAGTTTCCTATATAATGTACCTTGTAACTCTTCTTCATAGCTTATATCAGAAACATAAATGAATTTATACATTTTTATAATTATTTAACATCCTTCTGCCCCACTGCATTGTAAGTCTTCTTCCCTCCTGTGTCCACGGTACCTAGGACTGTCTCTAAAATGAATATTAAAGGCCCTGAACAGATATGGGTTGAATGAATAAATGAATGCAGTAATGGAATAAGTGAATGACAGCTAGAACCCTAAATGCCCAGCAACCCTCCAACAGGACATCTGTTGTCTTAGACCCCGACTTGTTTCATTCCTACTGCTCAAGTTCTGGAGCGCGCCTTCTTTAATTTAGTCACTGGAGTTCAGATTGTTCCTTTCTATTTCCTCGTTCCTAATATGTGCCCAAGGCAGTACAGTTCACCTGCCCTCTTTGGAGATGACTCATTAGTAACATCACACGGAGATGTCCATTGGAGTGTCGGATCAAGGACAGCACTGCAAGACTGGGACAGACACTATATATAGCATTAATCACAGTTGGAAACCCAGTATGTTCCAGAAACAATCATGAACATGACCTGGGCTTTTATCAGCCTGGCTGGCCAACATGTCATTAGCCTCTTTATCTCTTATTTCCTCATTATTTTGAGTGCAACCCAGAACCCTCTGTTGGCAACTATGTAAATAAAAAAGCCAGGATCCTTCCTGCCTAGGTTTTCAGGCATAATTCTTAGACTAAGACAAACTGGGACCTAGGTACTCATGTCCTTCTCCAGGTTCCCCCATCCTCATGCCCTGAAGCCTAGCTCTTCCCTGGCCTTCACCGTCCTCGCCCATTTAAGGCCACCATGTAATGCCCCTGGCTGGAGCCTCCCCATCCGCTTATCCCCAACTAACCCACGGTACCTCTTGTTCCCATTTCTCTGTTTCCTCATGACTTCTCTCATTCCACATTTTTGGGATCTCAAAGTCATCCATCTTTTGTTAAGTTATTTTGATAAACCTTACTGGGCTATTTTTGATGGATATTATGGTGAAGTTTTAGCATAAAAGAAAAATAAGATTGGGCAAAAATAGATACCCGTGATATGAATATATTGGCCATTGGGCACTGACTTCATACCTGTTCTTCCTACAGCTGGTCCCTGTCATCCCAACTTTTGCTGATTCCGAGAGTTAAGAGGCCATCTTTAGTCTCTGCTCCCCAGTACCAAGCACAGTGCCTGAAGGTGGTAGGTACTTAGTGCAGGTTTATGGGAAATAGACAGAGGATGGAAGAGATGAAGGGGAGAAGTGAGAGGGAAGGGACAGTCTTAAGCTTATACGGAATTCTATTTCTTTAGTACACTGTCTTGAAACAGTGTAGCTAGTATAGCTATCCAATATGGTGGCCATTAGCCATCTGTGGCTATTAATACTAAAATTAACCGAAATTTAATTCCATTTATCACCATCAGTCACATTTCAAATGCTCAATAGCCGCAAGCAGCGAGGGCTACTGTATCAGACGAAGCAGATGTAGAACATTTCCATCATTGCAGGATGTTCTATTGGACAGACCATAGAAACTTCCTAAATGCCCGTAAATGTTTTGTTTTTGGGAAATAGGGAGGTGCTTGGTGGTGGTTTTGCTAAGGATGTGGTGAGAAAATGAAGACCCCAGATCTTAGACCCTGAAGATAATGTAGGCAATTCTCTTTGTATTTCTTCGAGAAGATAAGATTTTTAAAAAGAAAAATAAACAGAGAAACAATTGGCTTATCTAAATTTAAGAAGGTAAAATAATCTTATGATTTCATGGACCTAAAGCACAAACTTGAAAAAAGGTAAGCAAAAAAATCCCCTTATGATTAATTACTCCTATTACTCTTAATTTTAACCTGTGTTTGAAATGCCATCACCCTGCCACAGAGACCATATCAGTTAGGCAAATTAGCAAGCCCTGTAATAGCAAGGGAGCATCAGGCATAAAAATCTCATTGATTTTAATCCACTAACACAGACTTTGTGAAATTGCAATATTTTTAATGTACCAATTTAGTTAATTATACAGAAATGCTAAAGGAAATTCTCTTTTTAGACAATCTTTAAAAAGCTCTTAATATGCACACATATATTTTTTACACTTATTAAAGTGTATTCCAGCAGAAATTCTGCTTAAGGGATTTTTATTAGCTTAGTTTTTGTTGTATTTACTCAAAAGAAATAAAGTAAAAACAAAATTCTTCAGCTCAGAATTTGTACTAATTAAATTAGGGCTTCTCTCTCTACCTCCAGACCCCTCTCTCCTATAAGAGCCATTCTGAAATAGTGAGATTTTTGGCTGGGTGTGGTGCTCACGCCTGTAAACACAGCACTTTTGGGAGGCTGAGGCAGGAGAATCACTTGAGCCCAGGAGTCCGAGGCAGCAGTGAGCTGTGATCACACAACTGCACTCCAGCCTGGGTGACAGACCCTGTCAAAGAGGGAGAGAGAAGGGGTGGGGAGAGAGAGAGAGAGAGAAGAGGAAGAAGAAGAAAAGAAATAGATTTTATTGTTTTCCCAAACATTGAAAAATCTGCTCATTCAAGTGGAAAGCAGTGCGCCATT
Source organism: Aotus nancymaae (assembly GCF_030222135.1). Taxonomy (NCBI): domain Eukaryota; kingdom Metazoa; phylum Chordata; class Mammalia; order Primates; family Aotidae; genus Aotus; species Aotus nancymaae. Next base: position 49,876,438 of record NW_026988417.1, on the reverse strand, counting down.
TTCTTTTAGTCAGTATCTTCAACAATAGTGAAGTAAGAAGAGCCTCCGCTGAAAGTTTAGGAAGAGAGGAGCAGCGGAAACCACACACCAAATAGACAGCAACACATTCCCTGCAGAATAGCAAGAGGATCTGTGACGAGGAAACCAAGAGAGCAGTCTTAACAACATATTCCAAACTTCCTGCGGTTGTTTATATCTTCAGACAGATGAGAAGTTTCTATATATAGCTGCGCTTTAGCAAAATACTTTTCAGCTCAGGCTCTATCCAAAGAATGATAGGTAAAGCACAATGGACTTTTTGCAAATGGAGAAAATGAGTTATTTTCAGTTTGATAAATCAGATATGCTAGTCATTCAAGAGTCAGGTTCTTCTCCAAACTATGCCTTCCTCTTCAGTGGAGTGAAATCCAACATTAAATAATTAAAGTAAATGTGCAATCATAAATAGTTCCATATGGACCCAAGGCTGTGGAGATCAGAGATGTGGCTCTGGCTCATCGCTTTGATTCTAAAGGTCCAGAGACATCCTGTTGACCTTTCTGATAGGAAGAATCCAAAGTTCAAGGTAACCACTGACCCTCATTGAGATAAGACATGCCTCACCCTCAGTCTCAAACCTAAGAACACATGACCTCCTAGAATATATCTGTGGCCCCAAGGTCCTCAGAAGTCTTGGCAATGCTTCTTTTCCCTGGAGTCATTGGAATACCATTTATATCTCCATGACCTTAGCCATTAGCTCCTTCCCACCTTTTCTGAAATTATATAAGCAATGTAATACATATACTTAGCTGGAGTCCAGAGCTTTCATGTGAGCTCCAGGCTGCCCTGGAGTTCCACCAATGGTCTTTCCCATCTCAGTCAATGGAAACTCCATCCTTCCCCTCACTCAGGCCAAAAACCTTGAAGTCATCCTTGATTCCTCTCTCATTCCTCATGCATAAACTCAACAAATCCTGAATCTGATCACTTCTTACGGCTTCACTGCCATCACCCTAGGCCAGTTGTTCTCAATCCCATTTGGCAATTTTGCATCTCAGTGGATATTTGGCAATATGTGGAGGCGTTTTGGATTGTCACATGGAGAGGGTGCTACTGGCATCAGGTAGAGGTGCAACTGGCATCTCGTGGGTAGAGGCCAAGGATGCTGCCAAACATTGTGCAATGCACAGGACAGCCCCCCACAACAAGTATTATCCAACATAAACTATTATTAATAGTGGTGGAGAACCTGCCCTGGTCCAAGGCACTATCTCTTGCCTGGATCATCTCTGTGACCTTCAAACAGTTCTCTTTGAGTCCATTCTTGCCTCCTTCTCCATAACTATTCCCTGAATAGCAATCAGAGTTATCCTGTTAAATAAGTCAGGTATAGGGGAGTGATAGGAATCTGCATAAATGAAACAGTGCTGAGGTGCATAGGGGTTCAGTACTTTACACTATCAAGTTTCTTAGAGTCTCTCTCATCCAATCCCACCCAATCATGTACCTAGAGCTCTAGTCCCCAAACCCAATCCTACACTCGGGTCCCTTGGCTATTGGAGCCAAGCATCATAGCCCTCCCCGCCAATCCCAACCATCTGCTCAGGGGAGAAGTGTCAGATAGTCAGAGAGACTAAAGGAGTTGAAGAAATGGCTCTCCTTTAATACTGCTTCATCTTGGATCACTGGGGACCAGGTGAGACTGGAATGTCCTGAGAATGGACCACTAGAAGGGTCAGGGGCACCCCATCTTCCCTTTTACCCACTACTCCTGGCACAGGCTTGCTAGAAACCCTCTAAACAATGTGTTTGCTTCCAGCAAGGCTCTTTAGCTGTCTCCGTGAACAATGTAAAATGGAACATTTCCATTTCCAAGATATCTGTCTCTCCACAATTCACACCCCCTTGTAGGATCATTAAATTTCTTTGAGTTCCTTCAAAATAAAAATGAAACTTATAGTGTTATTTGGGGAGTCATTGGAAAATTAGGGAGATCCCCGTAAATGCTGCCACCCTCAGTCAAGTTATAAGAAACACCCAGTAATAACTTATAATAACAAATGCTTGATAAATCTCCCAACTGTTGCATTTTAAAATAACCTAGAAAAAAAGAAAAAGGATCCTTTATAAGTTGCTAATGAGTTATTGGCATCTTTCTTAGAGATATTTCCTGGGTAAGTTAACACCCAAATTAAAAAGAGTAAGCTAAGGTAGATGTGTACTAGCCACTCCATCAATATTTTAATTGTAAATGATAAGAATAGATGAACCTGCCCATCCACAGGACTTTGAAAGAACAAATGAAGAAATCTGCATTGATGGCCCTCCTCTCGGCCTCAGCAAGCCCTGGACTTAATATGGTTTGGAGGCTCTGGGCTGCTTTCTCCTTTTCTCCGTTTTCCCTCCAGGAGCAAGAAATGGGAAAAGAGAACAAGAAACTACCTTCCTCCACACTCCTGGCCTTTGAGGTGACAAAGGGTGTGGCACTCCTGCCACACAATGGCAGAATGATCCTTTTCAGGATTTGCTGCTGGAAGGAGCTGAGGAACTGCCCACAGCAGCCCAGGGCTCCAGCCAGAGGCAAAGTCCTGAGCCTTCCTTCAGGGAGGCAGTCTGTGCCTCTCCTTAGGTCCTGGAGCGACTGACCCCATAGGGCCCACTTTTTTTCTCTCAATTATCATTTTGCTGTATGATATTCCATCTACTTCTCCTTCCCTTATCCAAAGCATTATTAGCCAATGCTTGAATTACATACTTCATATTGTTCATTTTTTTCTCAACATGTAAGTGTAATGAGTTACTGTCATTACTACTAATAATAAATAAATAGCTAACTCTTTTGAACTTTCACTAAGTACCAAGCCCTGTTCTAAAGACTCATTTCATCCTTATACCAAAGTGAGGAAAGAGACCCTTAATCCTCTTAAGCTTCTAGGAGCCCTTCCCTAGACTCGTACATTGCATTTCAATAGGAGAAGTAAAGGCTGGCAGACCTGGCCACCACCCTTAATTGCACTCCTTTGACTGCAGGACCATATGGATGAATTTTTCCGGAAGGCATTGTTTTTACTTAAACATGATCGAACCCCGGCCCAAGTCATGTACCCCACCCCTACTTCATGGATTAAGACCCTTTCACATGTAATTTCTAGAGTTGTAAGCCTTTAAAAAGGCAAGGTTGTCTTTGTCAGTGGAGCTTGGCTGTTAGGCATCTATCCTGCCACAGCTCCCAACCGAATAAATCTCCACTTCCTTCCCAGTCGGTGTTTGAGAGGTTTGTTTCATGGACTTTCCTGCTTCAACTACTAATAAAAAAAAATAGCTAACTACTAATAAAAAAATAGCTAACTCTTTTGAGCTTTCACTAAGCACCAAGCCCTGTTCTAAAGACTCATTTCATCCTTATCCCAATGCTATGAAATTGGAATAATCAACCTCCCTGTTCCCCACTGGAGTTGAGAACTAATTGATAGACAGACATGAGCATCTGGAAAATGAGATCAAAATCTCCTTTATGACAATGTAGCCAATAAAGAGAGCATGGCTTAAGGCTTAGGCTTTCTAACGCTGCAGCCAGTATTGAACTCCCCACCCAAGCCCAAGCAACACAGGATTATCACAGCATTGCTTCCAGAGGCCTGGCCCCGTAAAACATAGAGCAGAGCTGAATGTGTCCTTCCTGTGAACAGCCAGATTAGGAGCAGGCAGGGGGATGAGTGAATGGCAGGCAGAAAGAGGACAGAATTACCTGCTTCATGGAAACTCGAAGACTGAGTGAAAAAATTCCAACACTATTGCTATCCCCAGGGCCATGCAGCTGATACACTACATGTAATGCACTTTTCCTGGCCAAAGGCCTTCCTTCCTGAGCCATGAGGGGAATCCACACTCTGAGTTGCGTGGGAGATGAATTAGGATGACACCTCCCTAAGCTCACTCACTTGGTTGTCAGAAGCCCTGGGGCTTCTTCTGGACCTGTTCCTGTGTCTATGCAAGTCCACAAGCATTAAATAGCTCCTGTCATTCTGGAACTGTGTTGCTTGATATTTCAGTCATACTTTAAAGAATGAATGAATCTCATGGAACTCATCATTTCTATCCCTTCAGTTTTTCTCATTTATTTCAGCATATCCTGTGCTAAATCTGTTATGACCCAGTCCATGTCTTGGCCGAAGAGCACACTGGGAATACCGAGACTTGCTTGAAATGAAAATAAGAGAAAAACGACTGAGGCAGCAGAAGGCAAACCTTTCCAGCAGCCCAGATCCCAGGCCAAGGGGCGCAATGAACTCAACTCTGATGTAGTGCATGACTCAGGTCTGAGCCAAAGGTGTAGGGCATGGAGAGGGCTTCTGGCAAAAATATGGGTGCTTCCTATTTAGCATTGTGTGTCAGGGAAGGATCAGAAAGCTGAGTCCAGCCCTGATAAAAGGAGCTGAAAGATGAGAAGGTCAAGGCACCAGCTGACTAGGGATCTGAGACACCTGGGAGTACCAGGGGAATTTGGAATGGAACCTTGGAAGCGAGGATGGATTGAAAGCTAACAGGTGGATGAGCCAAGCACCCTGCTATGATAGGGAGGGAGGCGGGCTGCACCAAAATGAATGGGAAGGGGGTGCCCCTCCCTGGCCCTCTGAGTGTCCTGCTCTCCTGCATAAATAGGAATGAAACCAACTTCCAACTCTGCCTTCTTGGATCTCCTTGGCTTAGAAGATTCTGAGCTAGGGACGTGATCCCAGGAAACAGAAGTAAGTGAGTAGAGGAAGTGATTTGGGAAGAGAAAAGTCCATGAAGGGCACATTGATGAATGAGCTGCTGCTGTGGGCCAGTGGCCTCTGTCTGCCGAAGGTCCCCTGGGGAAGCTTGTGCAGCCTTCACAGAGTCACATTTTGGCTCTGAAATTGCTTTTTCTTTCTTTCTTTCTTTGTTGAGACAGAGTCTCATTCTGTGTCTCCCAGGCTGGAGTGCAGTGGCACAATCTTGGCTCACTGTAACCTCCGCCTCTTGGATTCAAGCGATTCTCCTGCCTCAGCCTCCCAAGTAACTGGGATTACAGGCAGTCGCCACCACACCTGGCTAATTTTTGAATTTTTAGTAGAGCTGGGGTTTCACCATGTTGGCCAGGATGGCCTCAAACTCCTGACCTAAAGTGATCCACCTGCCTTGGCCTCCCAAAGTGCTGGGATTACAGGCATGAGCCACTGTGCCTGGCCCAGCTTCCAAGATTCTTGGCTCAGAACAGAAGTGGACACAGAACACATGTTCAGCAAGCTCTTAGTGATGGGAGTGGAAGTGGGAGTGGGTGGGTGTGGTCACAGTTATTATCTATTGGTATTGTGACAGTTTATTGTCCAAAACAGAACTCTATGGAGAATGGAGGTGTCATTAATAATAACTAAAACTAATGACTAAAAATACTGACCTTTCTTGTATCTTCCAAAAAAAATTATCAAGCCTGCCTCAAAGAAAGAGACTGACCTTAGAAGCAGATGTTTTTCAATGAAATACAATGGTTTTGTGCTTCCTTCCCCTCCTAATCCAGGAGGGTGGGGTAACAGAGCCCCTTGCTGCCCACCCCCACCACATCCCGATCTGCCTGTGTCCACCTGCATCCACCTGTGTCCACCTGCATCCACCTGTAGCAGAGGTGGACGGCTAGCTTCAGCCTGCTGACAGTTTCCCACCTCTGGCCTGCTGCACTCTCTGCTTCTCTGCCTGAGGGCTTCTCACATTCTGGAGCCTGCTCTGATGTCAGGAACAACCCAGAAGTATGGCAAATTAAGTCCCCAGGGAGGCAACCTTGTTTTTTGTATTTTTATTTTTTGCATCGTTTCACCAATGAGAATGGAGTTGGCGAATTTGCCCCCTCCTCCCTGTGTTCTGGTGGGTGACTCTGTGAAGGTCGCACCAACTTCCCCAGGGACTCCTTGACAGGACTGAGCCCACTGGCCCATAGCAGTAACTCATGCAATAAAGTGTCCTTTATGGACTTTTCTCTCTTCCCAATATCACTTCCTCTACTCCCTCCCTTCTGCCTCCTGGAATCACATCCTGAACAAACGACCTACGCCCAAGTCTTGTCCTAGATCTGCTTTGAGGAGAATCCAAGCTAAGACACTGGGTAGCAGTGGAAACCCCATTCTAACCTACATTGGTTGAGGTCCTGCTTGTGCTGGACTCTGGAGATAAAAAGTCCCTGCTCTCTAGAGAAAAAGGAGGCAGCCAAAGCAAATATACATGCCGGAACCTGGTCAGCAGAGCTGGGTCTCCCAGATGGCCTGCAGATGGCCCTGCTACCATTTCCTTACCAAAGGGTAGTTACGGTTACAGATGACACTCTTGTTGCAAAGACCCAGTTGCTGTGGGCATCCTTCAGTCCACTTCCTTGGGGAATGCTGGGCAGATCCTCCATCCACTGGATGTTCATCACACTCCCACCGTGCACAACACTGCTGACATGCAGAGAAAGACAAAACCAGCCCTGCCTGCAGAGCTCCAGCAGTTAAACATACCAAACAAGTGGAGCCAGTGCGGGCCCAGGCCTCAAGCATGTCTGATGCATCTATGTCTATCAGCTGATTTGCATGGCGGAAGGGGTCTGCTTGGAGGAGATTAGGGCTTGGAGAAGACAGCAGGTTCCCATTTCCCAACCCAGACTCACAAACTATCCGAATCAATGAAAGCTTAGGTCTTTTAACAAAATAGGAGTTGCAATGATATGTACCCTAATCACAGCAGTGACGTCCTATCACCTTTCCCACATTCTATTGGTTAAACCAGGTCCGGTGGCTCATGCCTGTAATCCCAGCATTGGGAGGCTCAGGCAGGAGGATTGCTTGAGTCCAGAAGGTCAAAGCTACAATGAGCTATGATTATGCCCCTTTACTCCAGCATGGGTGACAGGGCAAGATCCTGTCTCTAAATAAACTGATAAATTAATTCTTTATTTAAAAAAAAAAAAAAAGGGAGGGTCCAATTTCAGGAGCAAAGAGTAGCGTGGTGAATCGTAGAGTCAATGGAGAGCAGAATAGGATCTGCAGAGAATTTTGGAATTTACTTCAGTTTAACTGTGGAAAAAGAGACTAGGCTGTGGAAAATGAGACTTGTGTTTCTGGGACAGAGGACAAGAGGAGGCCTCAGGGACTCTGAAGATAGTTCTGCTGATTCTGTTCATTTGTTAGAAAAACCAAGTGATAAAATAGACCTGTGATCAAATCTCTGTAGCAGGGATGAAGGGGAGGAAAACACAGTTGTATTTTCAAGAGCAGAAACTGTGTGTTTTAATGGATGCATTTCCACGTTTATTGAAAGCAAGAAGCAGGCCAATTGTCTCAAGTTCTGAATTTATTCCCTGAAGAAAAGACTTCAGCTTCTTGTGAGAGAAAGCAGATAATCACAGGAGACTTTCGAGGGTGTACAAGTGAGGGCTTTGGGTTCAGAGACAAGGCAGCTGGAGGGCCGAGGAGGGTGCGGGGTGAGAGACGCACTGAGATAGGAGAACGGGATCCACCGTCCTGGCCCAGCCACGCAGCGTCTTAGCTCCACGACACCAGCCTGTGGCCTCGCCTCCTCGAGCCTCCATCTCTGGGCCTATTCCATGGAAATGTCATGGAATGCTTATTTTTCTGAGCTGTCCTGAGGACCAAACAAGAGCATTCATCCCACAGAATTTTAGAAGACACCTGCAAAGAGAAGTATGACTCAGGCCCATCCTCCTTCAGCTCACAGGGCTGCTGATTTGTGTGAACCTGCTTTATCAACTAGAGTGTTGCCCAAACACGTGAGAAGTTCCCAAAAGACTACCTGTTCCATAGCACTGATGCCATTCCCTATCTTGATACCCAAAGCAGGAGTGGGTGGAAAGTTAACTGAGCTGTTCACAGGAGTTCTCTTTACCAAGACAGAGTCTAAAGTTTTCTAACATGACCACATTTTTTGTTTACCAATACTATCCATTCATTTAACAGATATGTCCTGATGTAATTTTTAAAATCCATCTTGCTGGGCATGGTAGCTCACACCTGTAATCCCAGCACTTTGGAAGGCCGAGGTGGGCAGATCATCTGAGGTTGGGAGTTCGAGACCAGCCTGACCAACACGGCGAAACCCCGTCTCTACTAAAAATATAAAATTAGCCAGTCATGGTGGTTCATGCCTGTAATTCCAGCTACTTGGGAGGCTGAGGCAGGAGAATCGCTTGAACCCGGGAGGCAGAGGTTGCAGTGAGCTGAGATCATGCCATTGTACTCCAGCCTGGGCAACAAGAACAAAACTCATCTCAAAAAAAAATCGATCTCAATACCATGGAATTAGAGGTGGCAGAGAACCACCTCATGGATGTGTCCTTAAATCATACCCATGATCTCTTTGCATCTCAGTTTTTTTCAGCTGTAAAATGAAAATAATAACAATTATACAATAATAATCCACCTCAAATGAGAGGGTCAAAGGAGAGAATGGCTGTACGATTGTTCCCTAAACTGAAATGAGAATATAAGCGGGAATGAAGTGTGCTCTCTGCTGTGTCCGTTTCAACTCAGTCTAAGGATCCTGCAGATCCTAGCACTATGCAGCTGTAGTTGACATTTGCAGAGACCTTCATGATTGTTGAGAGTTATTCTTTCCCCAAAATGCTGTGGCATCCTGCTTCTGGCCTTAATAATAGAAATGGAAATGGAAGCATGAATGCTGAGATAATTGAGGCTACAGAGTTTATCGATGGGAGAGCTGGACTTAGGAAACCTAAGGCCTGGCACCCCAGTCCAGATGCTTTGCCTGTGACTGTACAGCTTTCTGTGCAGCCACAGACGCCACCAAAGGAGCACGTGATCAGCATCAGCTTTCAGTTTCTGCACTGACCCTAAAGATAGCCAGGGGTCATGGGGGCCTCCTGAGCTGCAACATCTTGGTTCTGAGTTTCAGACAAACTTCAGCTGAGTTCTAAAGCAACCTGGATCCAATTATCCAATTATCAGATGGATCTAAACATATGAAACAATTAAAAATACAAAACGGGGATGATATTGTTTATCTTTGGTTTTGTTGGGCGACATCCATTTTCTTTTTAATGGTAGGAAAAAAAGCTATGTACTCACTATTTACTTAAAACCCACCACCTGCAGGTTGAAAGGAGGCTCTGGGCATCTGTCAGCAGCTGCTTTTCTCTAGTGGCCATGGGCTTGCCCAAAGCTAGCCAGTCATACTCTCATCTGGTTCCATTCAGACCAGGAGTATTAAGAACTCTACTGTTCCCTACCTCATATTCATGGTCCTCTTTTTCCTTTTAGTGATAGACCTCCATTTACCAAGTTCTCACAGAGCCTATGGCCACTCAGGTAAAGATAAAATTTTGCAAGTACCCTTGGAGCCAGGCATAGCCACATGACTAAGTTTGTGCCAAAAGATTAGGAGTAGAAGCAGTTAATGCAACTTCCCTAAAAGGAAAGGATAAGCTTTGGACTTCTTCTCTCTCCCTTCATACTACAGTGTGGATAGAGTGGTGTTGCTCTCCTTTTGAGAGTGTGGACAAAAGTGTCATCCTAGGGAATAGTAGAGCCACAAGAGAGAAGGAACCTGGGCCTCTGGATATTCTTCTAGATCAGAGCCACAAATTCAGCCCAGCCACCGATTCCCAGATTATTATGTAAGAAGACATAAGTTTCTATCACTAAGCTACTGTGTTTGGGGGTATTTTTGTTATAGTGGCTGAGCCTAGACTTTGACTAACACACCTGTGCATTAGGAAAGATATGGGCTGAATTATAGTGTGACTCCAATACAAGAAAAATATTAATTGATCAGTTCTTACAGATATTAGGTCTGTGACCAGGACATTGAACATCAAAGAACATAATAAATGAGAATGAACTCAAAGATCATAGGTTTTATTTTCATAGTCCTCACAATTTTCGGGCAAATATTAATCTTGTAGACCACTAAGTACATGAAAACTACCTTTTATAATGGCAGATGTGGAGGAAGGCTAAGGAAGAAGAAAAGTGTTTACCATTCATTGAGCATTTGCTATGTACTAAAGACTACTCCACATGTTACATCCTGTCAATGGTGGAGGTAGATATTATCCTCCCATTCCCGCTACCGCACCCTCATCTTAAATGAGGACATGGGCTCAGCAAGGCTTGATTTGCCCAAAGTCAGCAAGTATGAGAGCCAGAATTTGAACCTGAATCTATTGGTGTCAAAGTTGCTTCTCCAGAATGAAGAATCAATAAGAATAAAAGTGGGTTGCCATCTCATAACAGCTGTGAGCCTTCAGATAATAAGCACTTTACACAGATTTTAAAGCTCTGATAATACCAAAGAAGTACAATTCTGAGCAGGTGAAAGGACCCTGTATTTTGCCTGCAGAGTGTTGGTGAACACTACCTTTTCTTGTCTCTGTCACCTCTGCTTCAGGATGGGGACCAGGAATACAAAGTCAGGGCTCTGTATTCCCAGCACCTTGTCCATAGGCCATTCTGAGTGGTCACACATTTCATCCTGTCTCCTAGGACTCTCCATTCCCACCACGGCCAGAGTCTGGCACTCCAGTGAGACAGATGACTGACTTGGAGAAACCAAATCTAGAACCAGACGCACTCACTAAGACAAGCACCAGGAGGCCAAACTGCCCGCAGGTGTTGGGATCCTAGATAAAGCCCTCACTCTCCTCAGGCCGGCGTTCAGTGGGGAGAGAGGGACAATAAACAAAACCATATATGTAGCAAAGAAATTACGCGGGTAAGGGGACAGAAGCCGGGATAGAAGGTGGCTACTTTACATCGGAAGATCAGGCAGTGCCTCTCTGAGGACACAAAGGATGTTTCACCTGAGTGAAATGAGGAAGTAATTTGTGCCAAGTCAACAAGTTCAGAGTTACCTGAGGTAAAGGTGTGTGGTTTGGGAGACATCAGGAAGTCCGCCTTAGCACCAGGGCTGAAGGAAGAGCTCCTGGATTCCCTGTTCCAGTCTCTCCTCTGCAGGGTCCTGTAGTCCCCGGAGGGTGTGAACTGGGAGCAGTCTCCAGTCAGACCTGGTTCCATGACAGGTCTCCATTCCCAGGTAGCAGCTGGGAGAGACCAGGCTACAGAGCTGGTTACCAAGACAAGGAATGAGGCCGGGACGCCAGCACCAGACCTGAGCTCGGGGTGGGGACTGGGGCTCAGGAACCAACAGGTAGGCCAATTAGTAGAACTGGGACGTTGGTGCAAACAAACAGCAGAGCAAACAAACAGCAGTATCTGGATGTGGAATTTCCAAGGAAACATATGACTATTTCAGCACAGTTCATGCCTCCCTCACTCCCACACAGAATGTGCACTCCCTCTGTCTTTGCCTCTTGCTTCTCTCCCTTTTGTTTTCTCTATTCCGGTCACACCTGCCACCTGGCCCAGCTCATGTCTGCCTCCAACGCTTGAGCTTGCTATTCAGTCTTTCTGGAGTTCCCTTCCCTTGGATACCCTCGGGGCTCATGCTGTCACCTACGTCACCCTTTCAGTCAGGCCACCTTGATTGCCTTCTCCCAAATTGCAAACATGAGGTGGAGGAAGAAGCTCCCTGGCCAAAGGAGAGGACCCCTGTGAGGGAACCTGGTTCAGCGAAGGATGGAAACAATTTGTCACTTAGGTGCAAGTCAGGCAGTGGAGGAACCCATCCTGGCACCCAGCATTCCCTTCTAATTGCCCTGGGAGAGTTGAGGAACCAAACTAGAACTCCAGCATTGATAGACCACTAACCCTGGGGTCTGGGCACATGAGTTTTGGTTTTGTTTGTGTGTGTGTGTGTTGTTTTTAGGGAAATATAGACAATACATTCCCAAAAAGGTTCAAAATTTAAAACATACCAAAGAACATTCAATGAAAATCCCTCCTGTTCCTCTTGCCTTTCAACTACCTGCTCCCTCCACTGAAAGCCACAAACGTTATCAGTGTCTGGTGTATTCTTCCAGAAATACTTTATAGATAACCAACCAAAGAGGTTTCTATTCCCTGGCTCTTTATCCAAATGGTGGCATCCTATACATATCCTCTTTGCTTTTTTCACTTAAATGTCTTAAAGATATCTCCCTCTCAGCTTCTCTGCTCCTGTTACAGCAGCTTAGTAATCTCTTTAGGTGTGCTATCATGTTTTATTTAAGCAGTTCCCTTTTGATGAACATGTGGGCTATTTCTAATCCTTTGGTATCAAAAACAGTACTGCAGAGAATAACCTTGAACAAAGGTCATTTCACCGTGGGTAATTCCTGTGGGGATTGCTGTATCCAGGGTGTGAGCATTTTCAGTTTTGATCAGCAGCACCAATCTGTCCTTCCTAAGGAAGACCCCCTATATGAGCAGGCATGTGGCTTCATTTTAACCTTCCCAGGGAAGAGAAGTTAAGGCAACTAACATGACTATTTCAGCACAGAACCCACATTTTACTGCTCAGGGCTTGGCACGGAGTTGGAGCTTAATAAATGTTTGTTAGGTGAGTATATGAGAGGATGAGGGGATGACTAGATGAGAGGTTGGATAGAGGGATATATAAACTAATGATGAATTTCAAGACAACACAAGTACTGCCTCCTTCTGAAAACCAGCCTATACTTACTCCTCTCCATTTTGTTTCCAGGGCCACAGAGTTTAATTTTTCTCTGCTTCCTATGTGTCCCTTTTGTGTCTTTAAATTAAGGGTAAATTCCTGGAGGCTCAGGACTACAGAGACTGGCAGGAAACAGCAGAGCAGATGGCATCCCAGCTCTGCCATGTACTAGCTGTAGGACTCTGAGCACGTTGCTAAATCAACTTGGTACGAACTGCCTTGTATGTCAAATGGGGGGATTACACTTGTACCTACCTACCCCATAGGTGGTGGTGAGAGAATTAATATGCTAAAGCGAGTAATAAGCTTAGAACATGCCAGGCCAACAGCAAGCCCTCGGCAAATGTTCACTGCTGATGGTGTTCTGTTGTACCTCTTCCATTGCTTACAGTAGTGGTGCACATACAAAGAAGTATTCTGCCAGTATTTCACCACTGATTCCATACACTTTCATGAACAATCAATTTTAGTTGAACCATGCCATTCTTCCGGCATGCACATTGCTTTTGAATGCTGTTGAATAGCTCAGATCTTATCTTCCTAGCTTGCGTCAACTCAACAAGACGGCAAAATCTTTTTTTTTTTTTAATTGCATTTTAGGTTTTGGGGTATATGTGGAGAACATGCAAGATCGTTGCATAGGTGCATAAGTGGCAGTGTGGTTTGCGACAGCAAAATCTTTACCGTGATGGGGGCTTCATTTCGTGAAGGAGACACAGCCGAGGGAGCTAAGTGAAAGAGGCAGCCACTCTGGGGAATTCACTGCATGAAATGACTTTGTTTTGAAAGTTTCAGAGGCAAAGTTATCCAGATTGTCGGCATCTCCCAAATGTACCTGGCTATTTGCTTTGCTCTCGAGTTCATTCATTTTAGCTATGAAGCTTTTACCCAAGTGCTCGGAATTTTCTTTCTTGAACATCTCTTTAATCAGATCCATTCCCCTCCTCACCTCCTTGATCATTCTTCTCCAGCATAGTTGCTAATGATGTGTGCATGTGCCAGACTTGCACAAATGTTGGGCTGCCAACCACTCTGCGCCTGTTAATTTCATCCTCAGCTCAGCTCAAGCCGGGATCCTTGAGTTACAACAGATGCTGCTTCCCTGGGGCTTCAGTGCCCATCGATCAGCTTTGTTGATGAGGAAGGAAAGTTTCCTCCTTGACTGCCATTTGAATATAATTTATTGTGTTCTGAAAGAAAAGTGGAAAGACGAAAAGGTACGGATGGGCAATAATACAAATGAATTGTGATGGATGACACTCAGCTTTCGGTTTCAAAGAAATATGCTTTTAAGTCAATAAATGATTGCAATGGTGAGAAGAAGTCTCCACAGCTGTGCCAAATGGGCTCCTTCTAAATGGCCAGCATGCCTGTTGGAGTCCACGAGGGAATGAGAAGAACAATTATAATAAAGAAATAATAAAATAAGCACATGGTGTTTAAGAGCAACACCATAAACAGACTGTGGATTTTAATCCAGGCTCTAGTCTTGAGCAAGTTACTTAATGGCTCTGCGTCTCATTTCCTCAGGTGTAAAATGGGAATTCTAGTACCTGCTTCTAGCAGGATTATTGGGAGGATTAAATGAATTAAAATACAGAAAGTGATGAGAACAGTTTCTGCCATGTGGTAGGCACTAAATCGATGTTTGCTCTGTTTGTGGCGGTTAATGGTGAATCTTGCACTCCACCAGTTCCTGAGCTGAGCCTGTCTGTCTGTGACTTCACTTCACTATCACCACCACTCTCCCTGTGACACCATCACTGTGTTCATCTCTTACAGGGGGGAATGAGTGGAGGCCTATGCACTTGTCCTCCAATATGATTGAATTTCTGACTTTGCTCTTAACCTCACTTAGTTTTTTGTTTTGTTGTTTTTTGAGATGGAGTTTTGCTCTTGTCTTCCAGGCTGGAGTGCAATGGTGCAATCTCAGCTCACTGCAACCCCTGCCTCCTGGGTTCAAGCGATTCTTCTGCCTCAGCCTTACAAGTAGCTGGGATTACAGGCGCGTGCCACCAGGCCTGGCTAATTTTTGTTTTTTTTAGTAGAGACAGCTGGTCTCAAACTCTTGACCTCAGGTGATCTGCCCACCTCAGCCTCCCAAAATTCTGGGATTACAGGCGTGAGCCACTGTGCCCAACCTCAGACTTAGGTTTTATATGAGTGTCTTCTGTTTATATATTTGCAGTTTCAATTAGGTATAGGAAAAAATTTTAAACACTGGAAATAAATATTCCAAACTGTTCATAGTGATTGATTGTTTTTGGGTGATAGGATTATGAGGGACTAGTTTTCTTCTTTCTATTTTTCTGTATTTTGAAATTTCTAAAACTAGTTGTGTGTGTATATGTATTTATTTCCAATAAAATGTGTAAATGAACGTTTAAATATGAAAGATGGGCAGATTTAGTTCATTCTTTCTTTTCCTGAAATAACTCAATCAACTTCATCATCAGAGCATGTTAATAAGAAATCAGGAACTCAATGTCCCATGCAGGACCAAGACTGGCTGATGCTGGGCCTGGTGGTTGCAGAATTGTTTCTCTTTCTGGGGACTTGCTTGCTCTGTGAGACACCTAAGCCCATACAACAACATAATTTTATATGATGAATTAGTTAGTTATATACATGCTGTGCTAAGAAATGCTACATCTGAGATAAAGGTGAGTATAATATCATAAATAATTTAAAATTGGAATGACAATAAATAACAACAAAAGCAACAGCATATTTCCTAAGTAAAGAGTTGTTGCTTACATTTCAGGTGGTTTGTGAGTTCCTTTTGAAGTGGGCACTTCTATTATCAGGGTCTGGCCTGAATCTGAGGTTAATTAGATGTTACTTTACAGCTGTAGAGACCGTTGTTCCTTCAACAATACCATTCAAATTTTCATTTATCTTTCCTGGTTTCCTGCTCACTTGAAAATCGGTTGAGAAGACATTATAGGTTTGATAGATTGGATTAAAAGGGGAAAAAATTACGTAAAGGTAGTCCTACTTCACACTAACCTTATTTAAGAAAGCAGCATGAAAGCTCTAAGGTAGGTTGTCTGAGCTCAAGAATTCAGGGGCAGGGGCAGTTAGAAGTCCTCCTCATTCAGTCTACAGCCTCTAAAAGTCTTATGCCTCTCATGGAATATACGTAGTGGCAACGGGAGGAAGGCATATTTTCCCTTGATAGCCCCACACCTCAATTTTGCAACTTATGATTGCAATAGGAACCCAAGAGGAAAAAAGATTGTCCAAAATATGATAGAACCTTTTATTAATATATATTTCCAAAATAATTCTGTACAGTAAATCACCCAACTACTTAGTCACTTAACAAAAAACAGCAACTATTGACAAGGATGCAGAGAAAAGAGAACACTTACACATGCTGGTGGGAATGTAAATTAGTACAAGCTCTGTGGAAAACAGTATGGAGGTTTCTCAAAGAATTAAAAATAGAACTACCATAAAATCCGGCAATTCCACTACTGGAAACCTATCTAAAGGAAAAGAAATTATTATATTAGAAAAAGACACCTGAACACACATGTTTATAGCAGCACTATCTACAACAGCAAAGTCATGGGGTCAACCTAAGTGTCCATCAATGGATGATTTGATGAAGAAAATATAGTATGTCTACAAAATGGAACACTATTCAGCCACTTAAAAAATGAGATGATGATGATGATGATGATGATTATTATTATTATTTTGCAGTAACATGGATGAAACTAGAGGCCATGACCTTAGGAGAAACAATTCAGACACAGAAAGACAAATACTGTATGTTCTCATTCGTAAGTAGGAGCTAAATAATGTGTACACATGAACTTAGAATGTGGAATGATAGATAATGGAGACTCAGAACGGTGGGAGGGTAGGAGGGAGATGGATGATGAGAAATTAATGGTTATAATGTAAATTATTTGAGTGATAGATATCCTAAAAACCCTGACTTCACCACTATGCAATATATCTATGTAACCAAAATTACACGTGTACCTCATAAATTTGTACAAATAAAATAAATTTTAAAAATAAATGCACATAACTTATTTAACCACATTAGACTGTTTCTTGTATTTTTTTTGACATAAACAGTACACCAAAGTCATTGTACTTTGTCATGTTTGTATACATATTTGTAAATTCTAGTTATGGCATTTCTGGGTCAAAGGGCATATACATTGAATGTGTTTCATTAACAAAAAATGGAAAAATAAATAATTTTTTAAAAACAACATAGGCTGGGTGCAGGGACTCTCACCTGTAATAGCAACACTTTGGGAGGCCGAGGTAGGTTGATCATTTGAGCTCAGGAGTTCGAGACCAGCCTGGGCAACATGCCAAAACCTTGCCTCTATAAAAAATACAAAAATTAGCTGGGCACGGTGGTGCACACCTGTAGTCCCAGCTACTTGGGAGCTAAGGCAGGAGGATGGTTTGAGCCTGGGAGGCAGAGGTTTCAGTGAGCTGAGACTGTGCTACTGCTCTCCAGCATGGGTGACAGAGTGAAACTCTGTCTAAAACAAAACAAAACAAAACAAAACAAAAACCTACTTGCTTAAATACCAATTATGTATGATTTCTCAGCTAGATGGTTCTGCTTACCTGTACTGGGCTTAGCTAAATTTGACTGGGCTCCCCCATGCATATGTGGTCAGCAGGTCTGGGGTCTGGGCCTCAGTTGGGTTGACTTGTTTCTAATCCACATGATTCTCCAGCAGGTTAACACAGTCTAGTGGACATGGTGGCTAGATAGTGTTCCACCAGTGAGAAAGGACGTGGGCACACTCTCTTAAATTCTAAACTCAGAGCTGACCCTCCATCACTTCTATTGCATTCCACTAGCCAAAGCATAACACAGGCCAGCCCAAATTCCAGATGGGGAATAACTACAAAGTCATGTTGCAAAGGGTATGGATACAAGAAAGGGGGGAAAATTGGGGCCATGTTTGCGACCAACCTACCACAAACTGGAAACATAACGGTACAGGAAATAAGCAGCAATCACGAAATACGCTTCATTGTTGTAATTATCCTGAGACAGTGTAGATCACAGCATTTTCACCAAGATGGAAGCCAAAACGTACTCAAAATTTTAATCATGTACCATTGAGAAGACACAAGAGATACCAGCACATCAGATCTTGTCCCTGACCCACCCCCTAAGAGGCACTTCCTGCTCTAGAAGAAGAGTCCTTTGATTCCAGATGATTCTGTGGAAGATTACTCCAAGTCTGGGGCCCCGTCTGAATGAAATCACTGCAGCCCTGTGAGGGGCTTGTTAGGTACCCAAGGTGATCAATTATTTCTGCAGTCCTGAAGGAGCACAGAGCAGTGACATCATTGAAGTTGTTTCAGATGTCTTAACAAGGTCTCCTGATCTCAGGCTTTGTTCGACATAATCAAGTTTTGACAAAAGGTAGAAACATAAAATTATGCTGTAGCCTAAAAAAATTCTCTTTTAAATGAAACCCTAAATTTATATTCAAAATTGTATGCATACTGTGATCGAAACCATGTAAAGCTATGTACATAAAAAGACAAAGGTAGACCAGAAACACACAAAAGGGAAAATAGTTATATTTGATGCAGTGGTCATGTTTTTCTCATTTTTCAAAATGTTCTTTAATGCTGGGGTTATACTATCTTACCCTAAAAGAATGGGGGGCTGTAAATAAATGGAAAGAAAAGATTAACAAGCATTTATCTTCAATTGTATACACACTGTTGAATAGTGAAAACTCAATATTGTCTTTTTATTTTATAATCTTGAGGCTGACAATGAAATATTCAAATGCCAAGAAACACAAAAGCAGTTCAGAATTATACTTGAGGAAGAGTTATGTGACTCCACTATCATTACTTAATTCATACAAAGTACCTTAAATAAGTGGTTTTATCTGTATCTTGTGATTTTTTTTTTTAATTTAGTAGATTTCTATGAATCTGTCTAATGATGACAGGCCAGCAGGACCCATGTGCTGAAGCATATCTAACAATGCAATCACAGTAATTTGAAAAAATAACAAAAGAATAATCACAGCTACATATTCTCTGGCTGGTTTTGAATGCAAATGCAAAAATGTGGATAAATGTTCAAAATTAATGTATCTAAAGCCAAAAAGAAAAACTTGGCTCAGTAGGAAACATTTTAACTTAGTGTCAAATAATAAAGTTAACTCAACATCAGAGCAAAGGAAACATGTTTTGTGTTGTTTTCCAGGGTTGAAAACAGGGTTGAGCTTTTAATATTAGTCAGAAGTTTGATGAAGGATGAAGCACTATCTGAATGAGAAAAGTAGTTTTTGCTCTTACCGCTATTGAGTAGATTGTAAGGAATGAGTTGATGATTCCAACCTATTCTTAGATCCCACCCCTGCCTCCTACTTCCCTACAGAGACCAGAAATAACCACAATAGAAACATTTTCTATCCATGCCATACTGGTTCCTTTCAAGTTATTTTTATATACGTTTTCTCATTTAAGATTCTTCCAGACCAGTGGACTAAATAGCACAGACATTGTCATCCCCATTTTACAAATAAGAAACCAAGACTCCCCCATCAACAAAATAAGTAACTCTCAGATGACAAATATGTTAAGTACCCTGATCCGATCACTATACATTATATGTATTGAAGCATCACTATGTACTCCGTGAGTATGTACAATTATTTGCTGATAAAAAAAATAAAAATTTTAAATTTTGAGAAGTTAAAAAAGAATAAATGTAAGTAAGTAGTTCAAAGACATACAACTGGTAAGTGGCAGGTTAGGTTCACCCTTATGAGCGGCAGAAAAGGAGGGCACTTAAAGACGCTGCCTGTCATTAAGAAAAGATGTATGATATTAGCTTGAAATGTAAAATATAAAAGCAAAAAAAGATCATTTAAAATGCCTGTAATTCCACTTATCAGAGACAGCCACTTTTAACACCTTGAAATAGATCCTTCCAGCTATAATGGTCTAGCTTTGTATTTCACTGAGCAAGCTGAAGCAGTAGGAAGAGAACTTCCACATTCTCCCCCACCAGTCTACTAACCCCGCATCGGTGTCCATATACCCTGCCTTTCCTCCTGGTACAAGAGATGAACTTACCGTGTTCCTACTGTTTATTCTGCACTTGATCTCATTTTCTTTTACCTACTCAGAGACTGATTCTGCAATTAGCTCCTAATCAGTCATTCCCCCATGCCAAATCATTTCCATCAGTAAGCAAAAATACTGTAATCTCTCCCATCCAGAACAAAGAAACAAACAATGAACAAATCTCTCATGGCAGCCCTATGTCTCTGCTCTCCTTTTCAGCACACAATCTTCAAAGTTGTCTAGACTCCCTGTCTCCTGTTGCACCTTGAACACACTCCACACAGGCTTGCATTCCTGCCACTCCACTAAAACTGCCCTTGTCCAGGCCAGTGACCTCCCTAAGTCCAAATCCAATCATCAGTCCTCAGTGCTCTTCTTAATCCCACAGCAGCACTTGACCTCTAACCCCCTTTCTTGAAAACACGTTCTTCCTTTGGTTCCCACCACACCATTCTCTCTTGGTTTTACTCCTGTCTCCATGGCCACGTCTCACTTTTGCAAGTTCTTCCTCTCCCCAACCCCAAGATTGGCCCAGTGCTCAACCTTCTCACTTGTTTACCTCTATACCCACCTGCTTGGTGATCTCATCAGCCTCATGCCTTAAATTACCACCTTACGTTGATAATTCCACATTTTATCTCTAGCCCTGATATAAATTTCTCCACTGAACTCTGGAATTACATGTCTCCACTTGGACATCTAACAGGCAGAACTGATACTCCCTGGTAGGCTCCAATATGGCCTTACTGTTTGTTTATAAGTGGTAACACCTATGAAATGAGAATCCCTTCTGATCAACCAGTCTGTTGGACACCAGTTGATACATTTTAATATTGTCCTTCTGATGAAGGCATCTCAACTTTAAAATGGCCACACTGAAATCTTGATTCCAGCCCCCCAGTACTCCATCTTCTCACAATCTTTCCCATTTCCGTAAACATCGCTGGATTTATGTTCCATCTGCCTGGAAATCTCTTCCCCCAGATACCTGCTTAGCTTACTCCTTCACTTCATTCAAGTCTCTGTTCAAACAGCAGCTGCGAAAACCTCCCCTCAGCACGTACTTCAAAGATGGGCTCCCCATTTCCCCCATTGTGCTTCATCTTGGCCTTTTCTGTTTCTCTGTGTTGCCCTTTTCATTAAAGCACATATGAAATGATAAAATGTGGAAGGAGGTTATACATGATATGGCAGATTTGATTATGCATGATATGGAAGTCTTTCCCTACTAAAAATTAAGCCTCAAGCAGACGGGGGCGTATTTTATATTTTGGTTTGGTGTTTGATACTAAGGACTTAGAAATATGTTTAATGCTCAACAGACTTTTTGTCTTCTCAGTGGGAGACAGAAATTGAACCAATGATTGGGCAAATGTATCATATTATATATTATATAACTGAGTGATTTCAGCTAAGAAGAAAAGAGAAGCAGGGAAGCAGGGAAGAGACTAGAGAATGAGAGAGAGATTGGGGTATAAATCAACACATAATTTAGAAAAATAGTACCAAAAAGGTCATTTGGTAAGCTGCTTTTTAAAAAACAGAATATATATGTAAGATTTGTTCTTGCCAAGTTTAAAATGAAGAAACTGAGGCCAGCACAAGAAGATCCAATGTGAAGGGTTTATTCAGGCTCCCGGGTGAGGTTCTGCAGTCTGTCAGGAGGGGCTGGAGAAGTCGCATGGACTCCTCTCGGGCACCGAGTTTTATAGGGAGTGAAGGAGCTCGATTGGTTGTGGGAGAGCAGGGTGTGGGCAAAGTAGGACTACTATTGGGTAGGGTTACAAGCCTTTGTTTGAAGGCCAGACTGTGTGAGAAGGGGAGAAGGGAACATGTCTGAGCATGTCTGAGCTTGCCTGAGCATGTCTGAGCTTTCGAAAAAAAGTGGGAGGTGTGCATCCGTGCTCCCGGCGAGGCAACCGGCCTTACATTCCGACCTTTTGATGATAGATAGAGGGTGCCACTCTTTCTGACTACTTCCTGCTGAATAGGGGTGAAGTAAGGGGGACAGGTCAGTTGGCTGGTGCCTCGACTGAGAGTCAGATGAAGGGATGAAGCAGCATTTGGTTAACAGCCACACGTCCAATTTCTCACATACGAGCTTATAGGAACCTGAGAAGAAAAGGGGCCATTAGTAATAGCAAACAGATTGCGATGATAGGAGTGATGATAGGGGTTAGCTAGGCAAGCATGGGATGCCACCAGTTTAGGGACAAAACTCTTGTATTTTGCTTTTTTCGGAGGTCTTCCTGGAGGTGGTGGAGAGTGTTGATGTTCTCCTCTACTAGGCCTGATTCATTGATGTAGTAGCAGCACTCTTCCTGGAGAAACATACAGGTACCTCCTTTTTCCACCATTAGTAGGCCAAGGGCCCATCAGTTTTGGAGAGTTACCTGGGCTAGTGATGTGATTTGTCACTGGAGGGAGGCCAGAGAGGTGGCTGATGCTTCAATGGCCACAAGGAGCTTGTCTTCCAGTTGGGCGGCTGATGTGACACTGTAGCCCATTGCTCTGCTTCCTATTCCAGCGGCTACTAAAGATGATGCTAAAGAGAGGCCAACTACTACTGGGAGGAAGACAGCTCACTTGTTTCGGCAAACAGGAGGAGGCATAAGGAGGGATAGGAACTCGGCTTGCCCATATACCTTCAACTGTGGGACTAGAGTAACAGGTACACAAGGGGAGGGAAGGGAGGCATTTGTAACTTTGGTTAGGGTCCCATTACACCAAAAGTATTGTCTTGGAGGTGCATAAAGGGTGGATCTTACTTTTGCAGATGTATTGCAGCTGGAGCTGTTGGTTGTTCTGTAGCAGAGAAAGAGCTTTTGGGAGTGTACCTTGAACAGTGGGATCCCTGTTATGGTGGTGTCAGGCCCCATAGATGATCATGACAGGTTGAACCCGGTCTGGAGGGGAACTGTGGCTAAGGGGTGTTTGTTAAGGGAGGCACATAAAAGCAATTCGTGGAGTTATGGCTTCGATTAGCATTAGCCAAGAGAAAGGTTGGGGGTTTTTGCACCTTCATTATCACCCTTATCATTACTACTGTCATTACTACAACCTTTGTCATTACTACCTTCAGCATTATCACCTTTACCATCACTACCATTACCATCATCACCATTACCATAACCTTCATTATGATCACTACTTTCACCATTATTACCATCGCCTCCATCATCACTTACAACATACTACCATCACCTTCATCATCACCTTCATTATTATTACCACTTTCATTACCACCACCATTATTAACAGTCACCTTCATCTCGAGGGCCTGAGTTGGTTAGTTAAGGTGGCCTCATTCTGTAGGTCCATTGCAGGGGTGACGTGCCTTGAGGATGGCTGAATTTGTAACTACTGCATAGGCCGCTTTTTGTCGCCCCTCGGCTGTCACTATTGAACTCCCATTTATAAAAAGGCAAGGTCTGGGCTAGAGAGAGGAAGGTTAGACAGGCCCTCCAGATGTGTAACAAATGTATCTATTTCTTCAGGACAGGAATGGGCTGGAGAGGGGGAATGGGATGGAAGAGGAAACAAAGTAGCCGAATTGACTAGAGAAGTGGGATGAAGGCTGACGAAGGATTTTTAAAGAGAAAGTAAGACTCAGAGTGTAGAGGAATGGTAAAGAAGGCATCTTTTTCTTTTCTTTATGGAAAGCCCTAGTTTGGGTAGGTTTTGGGCTAGGCATCCTGATGGCGACTTGAGGTCTAAGCGGGACTTCTGGTTCCCCATAGTTGGCTTTTATGGGGCAGTCAGAGGTGAAGAAGGGATGGGAGCAGGTATTACACTCCCCACAGGCAGAAATATTCTTTCCTGAAGGAGGTGGTTGAGGGAATTTTCAGGCAGCAATGAGTATTAGGAGGAAGAGAATAAAGAGAGACAGAGCTAGAGCTATTTGAAAATTAGAAGGCACAATAAAGACAGTATTACATAGAAGACCAACGGACAAAGGGTGGGTGCCCCACAGATGGGAGACCAGTTCTGATGCCTTCCCTGCCACATCCCCTAAGAGATGGTTCAGGGGCATCTTGGCTAAGGTGTACCCATATAACCCATGGGCCTGGTCACCCCAGAACTTTTCAGTCCAGAGGTGAATCACCATTATGCCTTATGCTATCCCCATGGAACTGCAGGTTGAGGCCCACACAAGCCCCGTAGCTGTTAGGCCGTGGGACTACACATAAACTCACTCACTCACTCGCATCGGAATTAGGAAGAGAGAGAGAAAGATAGAGTTAAAAGTGGAAAGCAGCCGCCATCTTAAGGGCAAGGTACAGCCACCATTTTGAGAGGGAGAGAGAAAGAGAAAGAGAGAGAGAAACAGAAAGAGAAAGAAATCGAAAATACAGTTTCTTACTTAATGGGAGCCTTTATGCCAAAGGGCTAATTCAAAATAAAGAATTTTGGTATAAGCCGGGGGTTTGGCTCTGCCATGAGGCAGGGCTGCTTGCACAGGGCTTCTGAGTACCCATGCCTCAGTCACTGGTAAGGGTTCAGGAAAGTGGGGATGTCTCCCTCAAATTCCTGACCCTAAAAACCCCTCATGGGGAAAGAACAAGAGTATAGGGACGTCTCCTCTTACATTCAGGCCCTAGGCCGGGGCCCTGGACCCACGGCAGAAAGCCGGAGTCCCGGACCCATGGCCGGAGTCCTGGACTCCCAGCAGGAATCCCTGATGCTGCAGCAGTTTCCGACAGGGACTCCCTGACTGTGGGGTGGTGGGCAAAAGAAGTCTTACCTTGTGGTGGAACGGCAGCTCCCCGGTCCGGCTTTGTGTGGAGTCGTCAGTTTCCCCCAGGAGGGATCTTACAACTCCTCCCAGGTTTCAGCACCATTTGTAAGGTTTGTTCTCACCGAGTTTAAAATGAAGAAACTGAGGCCAGCACAAGAAGATCCAATGTGAAGGGTTTATTCAGGCTCCCAGGTGAGGTTCTGTGGTCTGACAGGAGGGGCCAGAGAAGTCACACAGACTCCTCTCAGGCACGGGGTTTTATAGGGAATGAAGAAGCTCGATTGGTTGTGGGAGAGCAGGGTGTGGGCAAAGCAGGACTACTATTGGGTAGGGATACAAGCCTTTGTTTGAAGGCCAGACTGTGTGAGAAGGGGAGAAGGGAACATGTCTGAGCATGTCCGAGCTTGCCTGAGCATGTCTGAGCTTTCGAAAAAAAGTAGGGGGTGTGCCTCTGTGCTCCCGGCGAGGCAACTGGCTTTACAATATATATTTGGCCAGGTGTGGTGGCTCACACATACAATGCCAGCATTTTGGGAGGCCAAGGCAGGCGGATCACTTGAGGTCAGGAGTTGGAGACCAGCCTAGACAACATGGTAAAACTCCATCTCTACAAAAAATACAAAAATTAGCTAGGCATGGTGGTACACTCCTGTAATCCCAGCTACTCAGGAGGCTGAGCGAGAGAATTGCTTGAACCTAGGAGGTGGAGGATGCAGTGAGCCAAGACTGCACCACTGTACTCCAGCCTGGGCAACAGAGTGAGACACAAACAAACAACCAGTATTTTTAATGACAGTGTAAGGTTCCATTGTGTAGATTATTGTTTATTTGACCAATCTGGCCTTGCCAAATATTTAGATGGCTTCCTTTTTCACCTCTATAAATATTAATTGGTTTATTTTGTTTTTTGAATTTATGGGTAATTTATTTTATTTTTTTTCCATAAGTTTTTGGGGTATAGGTGGTATTTAGTTACACGAGTAAGTTTTTTAGTGGTGATTTCTGAGATTTTGATGCACCATCACCCAAGCAGTATACACTGCACCATATTTGTAGTCTTTTATCCATAGCTTCTCTCCCACTCCTCCCCCAAAGTCCCCAAAGTCCATTGTATCATTCTTATGACTTTGCATCCTCATAGCTTAGCTCCCACATATCAGTGAGTACATATGATATTTGGTTTTCCATTCCTGAGTTACTTCAATTAGAACAATAGTCTTTAATCTCATCCAGGTCACTGCAAATGCTGTTAATTCATTCCATTTTATGGCTGCGTAATATTTCATTGTGTATATGTACCACAGTTTATTTATCCACTTGTTGATTGATGGACATTTGGTTTGGTTCTACATTTTTGCAGCTGTGAATTGTGGTACTCTACACATGCACATGCAAGTATCTTTCTTGTAAAATGATTTCTTTTCCTCTGGATAGATATCCAGTAGCGGGATTGCTAGAACAAATGGTAGTTCTACTTTCAGTTCTTTAAGGAATCTCCATACCATTTTCCATAGTGGTTGTAATAGTTTACATGCCCACCAGCAGTGTAGAAGTGTTCCATGTTCACTGCATCCACGCCAACATCAACTGTTTTTTAATTTTTTTATTATGGTCATTCTTGCAGGAGTAAGGAGTAAGGTGGTATCACGTTGTGGTTTTGATTTGCATCTCCCTGATCATTAGTGATGCTGAGCATTTTCTCATATGTTTTTGGCCATTTGTATATTCTGTTTTGAGAACTGTCTATGAATGTCCTAAGCCCACTTTTTGATAGGATTGTTTTAATCTTGCTGATTTGTTTGAGTTCATTGTAGATTCTGGATATTAGTCCTTTGCCAGATGTATAGGTTGTGAAGATTTTCTCCCACTCTGTAGGTTGTCTGTTTACTCTGATAACTGTTCCTTTTGCAGTTCAAAAGCGCTTTAGTTTAATTAGGTCCCAGCTATTTATCTTTGTTTTTATTACATTTGCTTTTGGGTTCTTGGTCACAAAATCCTTGCTTAAGACAACATCTAGAAGGGATTTTCTAATGTTATATTCCAGAATTTTTATAGTTTCAGGTCTTAGATTTGTCCTTAATCCATCTTGAGTTGATTTTTATATAAAGTGAGAGATGAGAATCCAGTTTCATTCTCCTACATGTGACTAGCCAATTATCTCAGCACCATTTGTTGAAAAGGGTGTCCTTTTCCCATTTTATGTTTTTGTTTGCTTTGTCAAAGATCAGTTGGCTGTAAGTATTTGGGTCTATTTCTGGGTTCTCTATTCTGTTCCATTGTTCTATGTGCCTATTTTTGTACCAGTACCATGCTGTTTTGGTGACTATGGCCTTATAGTGAGGGAATGTATTCTCTTCCCAGGTTCACAAGGAGACATAGTTTCAAAGACAAGATTTTCCCAGCACCATACCTCCACCCACATCTCCATCGGGGATCATAGAGGTCTTTGTTTAACTTTCAAGAGTGTGGGAATAAATCAAAGATCAATCACTCTGGCAGAAGTTTAAAGGAACTCCTTTCATATGAGAGAAAAAATTGAATGGGGCAGAAATTCCTCCTATGTTAAAAGTCCCCATCTCCCACATCAGGGCAGACTCCATATCTCGATCCCCTTCCATGACCCTGTGAAAGCTGGTTTTCTCTCTATCCATTTCTTTCTCCTTTTTTTTTCTCTCTCTGCCTAAATAAATCACTTTCTGCAAAACTCTTTGGGTCTGTTATCCACTTATAAGTGCACCGTGCCCAGCGGGGTCCTCTTTCCCATTCTTGGGTGAGTGAGGGACCAAGAACCTGGAAGTACACAGCCCACTGGGAAGTGAGCTGAGCCTCCCCCGGTCCTGGAACCTGGTCTCAATAGTATAGTTTGAAATCAGGTAGTGTGATACCCCCAGATTTGTTCTTTTTGCTTAGTTCTTGCTTTGGCTATGCACACTCTTTTTTGGTTCCATATAAGCTTTAGAATTTTTTTTTTCTAATTCTGTGATGAATGATGGAGTTATTCTGATGGGGATTGCATTGAATTTGTAGATTGCTTTCGGCACTATGGTCATTTTCACAATATTAATTATGCCCATCCATGAGCATGGGATGTGTTACACATTTGCTTGTGTCATCTATCATTTATTTCAGCAACATTTTGTAGTTTTCCTTATAGAGGTCTTTCTCCTCCTTGGTTAGGTATATTCTTAAGTGTTTGTTTGTTTGTTTGTTTGTTTGCAGCTATTTTAAAATCTCGATTTGATTCTCTGCTTGGTAGCTGTGGGTGTATAGAAGAGCTACTGATTTGTGTACATTAATCTTGAATCTGGAAACTTTGCTGGATTTTTTTTATCAGTTCTAAGAGCTTTCTGGAGGAGTCCTTAGGGTTTTTAAGCTAGACAATCATATCATCATCAAACAGTGACAGTTTGACTTCTTCTTTACCAATTTTGATGCCCTTTATTTCTTTCTCTTGTCTGATTGCTCTGGCTAGGACTTCCTGTACTATGTTGAAGAGGAGGGGTGAGAGTGGGCATCCTTGTCTTGTTCCAGTTCTCAGAGGGAATGCTTTCAACTTTTCCCCATTCAGAATTATGTTGACTGTGGGTTTGTCACAGATGGCTTTTATTACATTAAGATATGTACCTTTTATGCCAATTTTGCCAAGAGTTTTAACCATAAAGCAATGCTGGATTTTGTAGAATGCCTTTTCTGCATCTATTGAGATGATCATATGATTTTTGTTTTTAACTCTGCTTATGTGGTGTATCACACTTATTGACTTGCATATGTTAGATCATCCCTGCATCCCTGGTATGAAACCTACTTGATTATAGTGGATTATCTTTTTCATATGTTGCTGAATTCAGTTAGCTAGTATTTTGTTAGGGATTTTAGCATCTATGTTCATCAAGGATTTCAGTCCGTAGTTTCCTTTCTTGGACACATCCTTTCCTGGTTTTGGTATTACAGTGATGCTGGCTTCATAGAATGAATTAGAGAGGGTTCCTTCTTTCTTTGTCTTGTGGAATAGTGTCAAGAGGACTGAAACCAATTTTTCTTTGAATGTCTAGTAGAATTCTGCTGTTGAATCCATCTGGTCCTGGACTTTTTTTTGTTGGTAATTTCTTAATTACCAATCCAATCTCACTGCTTGTTATTTGTCTGTTCAGGGTATCCAATACTTCCTGATTTAAGCTGGGAGGGTTGTATTTTTACAAGAAGTTATCTATCTCTTCTAGGTTTTCTCATTTATATATGTAAAGGTGTTCATAATAACCTTGAATTATCTTTTGTATTTCAGTGGTGTCAGTTGCAATCTCCTGTTTCATTTCTTAGTGAGGTTATTTGGATTTTCTCTCTTCTTGGTTAATCTTGCTAATGGTCTATCAATTTTATTTATGTTTTCAAAGAACCACCTTTTTGTTTCATTATCATTTGTATTTTTATTGTTGTTGTTCGTTTCAATTTCACTTAGTTGTGCTCTGATCTTGGTTATTTCCTTTCTTGTGCTGGGTTTAGTTTGGTTTGTTCTTGTTTCTCTAGTTTCTTGAGGTGTGACCTTAGATTGTCTGTTTAGACTCTCAGATTTTTTGATGTAGGCATTTAGGGGTTTGAACTTTCCTCTTAGTACTGCCTTTGCTGTATCCCAGAGATTTTGATAGTTTGTGTCACTATTATCATTCAGTTTGAAGAATTTCTTAATTTCCACCTTGATTTTGTTTTTGACCCAATGCTCATTCAGGAGCAGATTATTTAATTTCCATGTATTTGCATGGTTTTGAAGGCTCCTTTTGGAATTGATTGCCAGTTTTATTCCACTGTGGTCTGAGAAAATGTTTGATATAATTTCAATTCTCTTCAATTTATTGAGGCTCATTTTATGGTCTATCATGGAGAAAGTTCCATATGCTATTTAATAGAATGTGTATTTTGCAGTTGTTAGATGAAATGTTCTTTATGTATCTGTTAGGTCCATTTGTTCCAAGGTATAGTTTAAATTCATTGTTTCTTTGTTGACTTTCTGTCTTGATGACCTGCATAGTGCTGTCAGTGGGGTACTGAAGTCTCCCACTATTATTGTGTTGCTGTCTATCTCATTGATTAGGTCTATTAGTAATTGTTTTATAAATTTGAGATGTCTAGTGTTAGGTGCATATATGTTTAGGATTGTGATATTTTCCTGTTGGACAAGGCCTTTTGCCATTATATAATGTTCCTCTTTGTCTCTTTTTACCATTGTTGCTTTAAAATTTGTTTTTTCTGATATAAGAATAGCTGCCCCACTTGCTTTTTGTGTCCATTTGCCTAAAATGCCTTTTCCCACCCCTTTACTTTAAGTTTACATGAGTCCTTATGTATTAGGTGAGTCTCCTGAAGGCAGCAGATAGTTGGTTGGTGAGTTATTATCTATTCTGTGGTTTTGTATCTTTTAAGTGGAGAATTTAGACCATTTACGTTCAATGTTAGTATTGAAATGTGATGTACTGTTGCATTCATTGTGCTCTTTGTTTCCTGTGTAGTTTGGGTTTTTTTGTGTTTTGCTTTTGCTTTATAACTTGTATTTTTGTTTTATAGGTCCTGTGTGATTTGTGCTTTAAAGATGCTCAGTTTTGATGTGTTTCCAGGAATTGTTTCAAGATTTAGGACTCCTTTCAGCAGTTCTTGTAGTGGTGGTTTGGTAAGGGCAAATTCTCTCAGCATTTGTTTGTCTGAAAACAACTATATCTTTCCTTCATATATGGTGCTTAGTTTCACTGTATACAAAATTCTTGACTGAGAATTGTTTTGTTTGAGGAGGCTGAAAATATGGCCCCAATCCCTTCCAGCTTGTAAGTTTACTGCTGAGAAATCTGCTGTTTATCTGATAGGTTTTCCTTTATAGGTTACCTGTTCCTTCTGTCTCACAGCTCTTAAGATCCTTTCCTTCATTGTAAATTTGGATAACCTTATGACAATGTGCTTAGGTGAGGATCATTTTGCAGTGAATTTCCCAGGTGTTCTTTTTGCTTCTTGTATTTGGCTGTCTAGGTCTCTTGCGAGGTCAGGGAAATTTTCCTCCATTATTTCCCCAAATATGTTTCCAGGCTTTTAGGATTCTCTTCTTTTTCAGGAGCATCAGTTATTCTTAGGTTTGATTGTTTAACATAATACCAGACTTCTTGGAGGCTTTGTTCATATTTTCTTGTTCTTTTTTCTTTGTCTTTCTTGGATTGGGTAAATCTGAGGACCTTGTCTTAGAGCTCTGAATTTCTTTCTTCTACTTGTTCAATTCTATTGCTGAGACTTTCCAGAGCATTTCACATTTCTAAAAATGTGTTCAAAGATTCCTGAATTTCTGATTGTTTTTTCTTTAAGCTATCTATTTCCTTGAATATATCTCCCTTCACTTCTTGTATCATTCTTGGATTTCCTTGCAATGTGTTTTGCCTTTCTCTGGTCCCTCCCTAATTAGCTTAATAACTAATGTCCTGAATTATTTTTCAGGTAAATCAGGGATTTTTCTTGGTTTGGATCTATTGCTGGTGAACTAGTGTCACTTTTGCGGGGGTGTTGGAGAGCCTTGTTTTGTCATATTACCAGGGTTGGTTTTCTGTTTCTTCTCATTTGGGTAGGCTCTGCCAGAAGGAAGGCCTAGGGCTGAAGGCTATTGTTCAGATTCTTTGTCCCACAGTGTGTTTCCTTGATGTAGTACTCTCCCAGTTTTCCGATGAATATGGCTTCCTGTGAGCCGAACCTCAGTGACTGTTGTCTCTCTTCTGAGTCTAGCCACCCAGTGAGTCTACCTGGCTCTGGGCTGGCACTGGGGATTGTCTGCACAGAGTCCAGTGATGTGAACCATTTATGGGTCTCTCAGCTATGGACACCAGCACCTGTTCTGGTGGAGGTGGTGGAGTCTGCAGTGGACTCCGTGAGGGTCCTTAGCTTTGATGGTTTAACACTCTATTTTTGGGCTGGTTAGCCACCTGCCAGGAGGTGGCGCTTTCCAGAAAGCATCAGCTATAGTAGTGTGTAGAGGGACCAGCGGTGAGCTGGGCCTTAGATTCCCAAGATTACATGCTCTGTGTCTTACACTACCAGGGTGGATACGGAAGAACCAGCAGGTTGGGGTGGGGCTAAGTGTGTCTGAGCTCAGACTCTCCTTGGGTGGGTCTTGCTGTGTCTGCTGTCAGGAATGGAGGTGAGATTCCCAGGTCACTGGAGTTGTGTACCTAGGAGAATTATGGCTGCCTCTGCTGAGTCATGCAGGTTGTCAGGGAAATGGGGGAAAGCCAGTAGTCACAGGCCTCATCCAGCTCCCATGCAAACCAAAGGGACCGTCTCACTTCCACCGTGTCCCTGCACCAACATCTTTGAGTCTATTTCCAGGTAGAGCGTGAGTCAGGCTTGAAAACTTGCCTGAGGCCATCCTCCTCCTAGCTGTGGAAAAAAAGGGGAGTGGGGGGTTAGTTCTTCCCCTGCCTGTTAAGTTTGCACTTCAGATTTGCACTCTCTCCCGAGTTCTGACCAGGAAGCTTCCCCGCCCGATCCAATTATTACAAAGTTCAGCTAGAGAATTTCTTCCCCTGTGGAGTTTTACCTCCTGCTTCTCTGGCCGCCCTCCTGATGGATCCCTGTGGTGCCAGGCAGGAATGGGCTGCCTGGGGATCCAGTGAGCTCCCAGGGCCTTTCTGCTGCTTCCTCTATTTCTGTATTTTGCTCAACTCTCTAACTTGACTCAGCTCCAGGTAAAGTTGGAAACTTCTCTCACAAACAGAACTTCAGCTTCTCCAGTGGGGGGCGTGTGTTCAAGAGAGGAGGGTCTACCTTTCCCTCTTCTGCAACTGGGGCACTCACAGTATTTGGGGTGTCTTCCCTGTCCTACAGGAGCAGTCCACGTCCTTCAGAGGGTCTGTGGGTCCTCTCAGGATTGCTGGTTTGTTCTTGCAGTTGATCTGGAGCTAAAATTTTCAGTGCAAGCCTCCACATGCTGCTCTCTCTCGATGCAGTCTAGCCCTGCCTCCCATCCGCCATGATCCTCTAGTTCCAATTTCTATTTAGGTTTATTTTAGAGTCCAGACCTCCTGCTGTTCAATATGTATCCACAGCCCCACAAGGTTACCGAGCACTTGAAATGTGGCCAGTCCAAATTAAGATATGTTATAAATGTAAGATGCACATCAGATTTTCAAGACTTGATGCCAAAAAAAGGAATATAAACTATCTCATTAATAATTTATTATGTCTATTGTATGATAAAGTGATATGTTAACATCTTGGGTTAAATAACATGTTATTAATTACATATAGTACAAAATTAGTTTCACCTGCTTTTTTTTACTTTTTAATTATGCCTACTAAAACAATTTAAATTGTATATGTGCTTTTATTATATTTCTATTGGACTAGTGCTAGTCTAGACTCTTAAGCGAGGACACAGAATTTCCATTAATTATTTGCTACTTTGAGCTAACAAGCCCTTCTTTTAGAAATCAACACAATTCACAGCTCTAGCCTTTCAGATTATAGTCTTAATTTGTTTGATTTGATGCTTCCTTTCAGTTACCTGGAGGAAATAAGATTTTTATATTGGTATATATTAAAAGTGGTTTTCATATTTCATGTGGCTATTCTGATGCTGTTTGATTTCTTTGCATCTCCAATCTACAGTCCTGTGGTCCTTTCCAGACAAGCTGGGTGTTCCCTATATTGATCATTCAGAAAGAGGTAGATAGATGGACAGGAGGATGAAACCTGGAATATGGGCCTTGTGGGCAGATGGGGAGACTTGGCTATTTCTCACTCCCAAAGATACTCTCCTATCAGAGGCTTAACTATGCCCTCTGCCCCTGACCAAGGTCAGAGAAAGAGGCATCTTTTTATGGAGTCACAGCTGAATATGAATAACCTGCAATTCACAGGCCAGTCTGTCTAGTTCTTATTATTCTCTGTGTTTGTCTTTTTCCTTTTCCCTAAACCTATAATATGATCCAGTCAGATGCTAGAGCTGTATCTTAGCTCTACTGCGGGGTAGCAAGGGAAGGGTAAACTAACCAAACCTGAGTAAGATACCGGTTCTTTGTACTTTAAAAATACATCTTCTGCATTTCCCTGTTATTATATATTTTTTCCAAAGAGTGAGTTGTAATGACTGCATAATATTCCATTGTATAAAATACTAGTTTTTTAAATCCCCTACTGGGTTTCCTGCCTTCCTTTTTTCTTTTTTCTTTTCTTTTCTTTTTTTTTAATCTGTAGATAAAACTACAATGGCCATCCTTATCCGGAGTTCAACAACCTTGAACTGGGCTCAAACAATACATTCACTTCACCCTCCCGAGTAGCTGGGACTATAGACACAGACCACTGCACCTGGCTCATTTTTATTTTTTATTTTATTTATTTATTTATTTGTTTTGAGACAGAGTCTCGCTCTGTCGCCAGGTGCCAGGCTGGAGTGCAGTGGTACAATCTCGGCTCACTGCAACCTCTGCCTCCCGGGTTCAAGCAATTCTCCTGCTTCAGCCTCCCGAGTAGCTGGGACTACAGGCACACACCACCACGCCCAGTTAACTTTTGTATTTTTAGTAGAGACAGGGTTTCACCATGTTGGCCAGGATGGTCTCTATCTCTTGACCTCGTGATCCGCCCGCCTCAGCCTCCCAAAGTGCTGGGATTACAGGCGTGAGCCACTGCACCTGGCCTCATGCATGATTTTGATTATCTATTTTCCTTAAGAATTGTAGAATTCTAGGATAAAAAGATTTCTGAGTCTCTTATTACATTCTGGAAAATTGACATTCTGAAATATACCAATTTATTCTGCCACTGGTATCCCTAGTTTCTTATAATTTTAGGATTTGGAAGAACTGGGCCCATATCAAACCCATATCAGCAAATGGAGGAAGTATATGTGGTCCCTATTGGGCCACTGTTTGCTCAGTGCTTAGTGTACCCAAGAGCCCCCAGTGACAGCTTGTTGACATCTCTTGCCTTGACCCTGCATTTTTGCTGCAGTAGGAATTACGTGGGCTTGGGAGTCACTGAGAACTGAAGACGGAATCCTAACACATCCATGTGTGAACTGTGTCACCGTGGGCACGGTATCGAACCACCTGCACCCTTGATCTCGTCTTTTGCATGAGGATGATCCTACATACCTCACAGGACTGTGGTAAGGCTGAGAAGAAATCACACATGTAAAGCATCTGGGAAGAAACTTGTCCTTAACCAGTATTAATATTCCACCCAGCACCCCACCTAATGCCCCTTCTCCATTCCCCCAGTTCCTCCATCTCATCCCTGCCCCCACCTCATAAACAACAGCAGTGGCTTCTCTAACATCGTAGGATTCTGAGTTTGAATAAATTACTAATATTTTTATTTGACTTGATGTTCAAAGCCTTTGACTGAAAGTGAACAATTTAATTATTTTATTTCATTTTATTTTACTTGAGGCAATGTCTCCCTCTGTTGCCCAAGCTGAGCACAGTGGCTCACTGTGAGCACAATTATGGCTCACTGCAGCCTCGACTTCCAGGCTCAAGCAATCCTCCCACCTCAATCTCCCAATTAGCGGGACTACAAGCACCACTGTGCTTGGCTAATTTTTTAAAAAATTGTTTAGAGATAGGGTCTCACTATTTTGCACTATGTGGTCTCACTAAGCTGGTCTTGAACTCCTAGACTCTTAACGATCCTCCCACCTCAGCCTTCCAAAGTGCAGGGATTATAGACACGAGCCACCACACTCAGCCTGAAGGTGAACAGTTTACAAATCAAGGAGAGAAACTGTCCTTTCTGTGATATTGCCAGACTGCCCCTGGCTGGAGGTTACTACATCAGCCCTATGAGTGATAACCAGGCAGTTTGGGCCAGCAGCCTCTCAAATGAAACTTCTCTCTGGTTTGGAAAGAGCCCTTTGGGAGAAATGCCCCCATGAATATGTGGTTTTCTGTACTGAACATGTATCAACAGCAGTGAAATCAAATCAAGAAATTTTTAGCCATTTATAAAGTCGTAACTGAAATTTGCATTACCATGCCTCTCTATTTGCAGTCATTTAACGCATGAGCTCGTGATGAAGTTATGACCAAATACTACTTGAATTAATGATTTGTTTGGACTGGAGAGGGCAGATTTTGCTCAACATTTATTACAGTTTTCATTCAGTGAGATTTTATTTAGCACTTGCTACATGCCAGGTACTGCAGATTAGGGCTGAATAAGGAAGACATGGCTTTAGATTCAGAAGCTTCCAGTCTACAGTAAAAACAGACAAGAAACAAGAGATGGTAAATAAAAATGCCACATCAATTACTGTTTAGTATGAAATTATGATAAGAACCACAAATGAAAAGAGGAATGCCTTGACTGTATTTGTGTTTGGGGTGCCTAATCTAGGGAAATGGGTGAAATTTAAGCCAGACTCTCAGAAACGACTAGTTAAAAAAAGAGTAGCAGATTGTATTTTCCAAAAATAGTCACCACCATATGTCTGCCCCACATGCCCTTCTGGAACCTGCCCCTCCTCCATCAAGTGCCAGAGTCCATGTTCCCTCCTTCTGTCCCTGGACAGGTCTTTGTGACTGCTCTAACCAAAAAAGCATATTTGAAATGATGTCATATAGCTTTGGAGGTAGGTCATAAAAGGTGATGCTGCTTCCGATCAACCTTCTCTTTTAGAAGCTCACCCTTGGAACCCAGCCACATGGAGAGGCCCCTGTGGAGATGAACTGAGACCCCAGTCCTCGGCCGTGGCTGAGTTGACAGCGGGCAGATTTTCAGGCACAAAAAGGCACTGCCTTAAGGGGATGCTGTGATCCTTAGTCAATCCACCCCAGGTGATGCCGCATGGAGCAGACTAGCCTTTCCTCCAATCCCTGCAAATTGCAGCTGCGTGAACAAAATAAATGATTACAGTTGTTTTCCCACACTAAATTTGGGGTGGTCATTTACCCAGCAATAGATAACCAGAAGACAGAGTATACAATGAGAGTGGCAGACTGGAGGCAGGAAGAGCTTCGCCTGTCCAAGGACATGAAAAGAAGCCAGTGTGACTGGAGCACAGTGAGGAAGGAAGGGTGTGGAGTAAAAGGAGACAGAAGGGGCTGGAGGATGCAGGCCAAGACATCCTTGAAGGCAGGGCTACCAGTCAGCTGATATACACTGGGCTGGATGTACACAGTGCAAAAATATCAGTTCCTGTCACTCCCACAGCACAGGGCAGCCCCTCCAGCCTTGGGCTGCTTTTGTCACATCCATCACCAGCCCCACTACGTCCCTACTGAGGTGCCAGCACGAGCAGGCTGGAGTCCCTCCTCTGAGCTGCTACTTTCTGGCCCCATCTCTTCCCTTTTAATTGCTTCAATCCTAGGAATGGTAGCTGCTTCCTGGAGTTACTCATATCCAGGCATCTGTGTAACAAATTTCCTGATTAAATCCACTGTGTTTGAAATACCTAGAGTGATTTTTGTTTCTAAACTGAATGCTGACAACGAATAGGATGACTCTTCCCCATGCCCTGCTGCTGAGACCCTTCTCAGAAGCTCCCTGGATTCCCTGGGATTAAAGAGGTGACACCGCACCACGGCCACCCCCCTCCAAATCTTGTTCAGCACTGAAACTAACCCCAGTTCTAATTGGTTGGTGCTTTTGCTGTCTAGGTGAGTAAATATTTTGAATATCATTCCTCTGTAGAATATGGAAATAATTTTAGACTTGATTCTAAATTCAATGAGAGGCCACTAGAAGATTGTAGACAGTG
Source organism: Aotus nancymaae (assembly GCF_030222135.1). Taxonomy (NCBI): domain Eukaryota; kingdom Metazoa; phylum Chordata; class Mammalia; order Primates; family Aotidae; genus Aotus; species Aotus nancymaae. Next base: position 49,839,326 of record NW_026988417.1, on the reverse strand, counting down.
GCCTGATATAATCAAATGTACATTTTAAAGGATTACCTTAACTACTGTATGCTGAAAATATTGGAAAGAGGGAAAAAATGAATGCTAAGAGGCTAGTGAGGAGGTTATTATACTTGAGAGAAATAATAGTGGCCTAGACTAGGCTGATGATGTGGGCATAAGAATACAGGTTCTGGGCCAGGCACGGTGGCTCACACCTGGCTGAGGCGGGCGGATCACAAGGTCAAGAGATTGAGACTATCTTGGTCAACATGGTGAAACTCCATCTCTACTAAAAATACAAAAATTAGCTAGGCATGGTGGCACACATCTGTAATCCCAGCTACTTAGGAGGCTGAGAAAGGAAAATCGCTTGAACCTGGAAGGCAGAGGTTGCAGTGAATCGAGATTGCGCCACTGCTCTCCAACCTGGGCGACAGAGAAAGACTCTCTCAAAAACAAAAAAAAGAATACAGGTTCTGCTAATCCCATTTAGGTCATCAATAACCTTGCTTTTTCTCTCTGTCTCTCTCCCCTACATGAAATATAAGGATTGATCTACAAAGGCTATAAACTGGTAAAGCGTAAGAAAAAAATATTTAAAGAGAGAGATTGGGTGACTGTCACCTCAAAGGGCCAAGGCCAATTGAAATGGAAACAGGTCTCACAGTTTCCCTAATTTTTATCAACTATTGGCTGGCTTCGCACACCAGAAGCTATTCCAAGGAAGGAGGAGGTACTTCCTTCCCCACTCTTCCCCCTGGGAACCTTGTCCAGCATGTCAGTCACCAGGTCTTGCTCTGCAAGGTGACAACCATCGCTGCCCGGGCCAATGTTAGTAATTCTCCATATTCGCAGTATCTTCGGAGCTCAATTCTCTCCTCCTTCCATGGAATAACTGTTGTTAGAATTACCTAGATGATTCTGTGAGCTCAATGTTCACCTACCTCCTGTCCCATCCTTTTGGAGTTCCTGCACAGCTCTGGCATTTACTTCTGATCCAGAAGTTTCCAAGAACTTACATGTGAACGACTAGGACCTTCTTGAGAACTTGGGACCCTGAGTTCTTTATGGAGGACCTTCAAGGGTAGAGATCAACATGTGTTGAAAAGCACAAGAGGCTTGACTGAATAGCTGTGTGACACTGGGAGACTAACAGACCTCTCTGAGCCTCTGTTTTCTCACCTGAAAATAGAGAAAACCATGCCTACCTGCCTGGGCTTTTAGGCAATTCAGATACCATTAGCAAAGCTGTACCTAGCTCACATTACTTGCCAAACAAATAAGTCATCTCATTAAAAAAAAAAAAGAATGCAGGTTCTGGACAGATTTCTGAGGTAAAGCAGACAGTATCTGGGGACTCACTGAATGTAGAGATGAGAAGGAGGCCGCCATCAAGAAGAACCCTAAGGTTTCCAGTGTGAGAAACTTGGGGAATGGAGTTCATTTGCTGAGAGGAAACTCAAAGAAGCAGGTGGAGGAAAGGGTCATAAATTTCATGTGGGCCATATTTGGGTAAATGACTATGAGTCGTCCAAGGGCAAACGTTGAGTAGATGCTTTGATATATAGATTAGAAGTTTGGAAGACAGAGATCTTTGCAAGAAATAAAAATGTCGCACTTTGGGAGGCTGAGGCGGGTGGATCACGAGGTCAAGAGATTGAGACCATCCTGGTCAACATGGTGAAAACCCGTCTCTACTAATACAAAAAATTAGCTGGGCATGGTGGCGCGTGCCTGTAATCCCAGCTACTCAGGAGGCTGAGGCAGGAGAATTGCCTGAACCCAGGAGGCGGAGGTTGCGGTGAGCCGAGATCATGCCATTGCACTCCAGCCTGGGTAACAAGAGCGAAACTCCGTCCCAAAAAAAAAAAAAAAAAAAAGAAGAAGAAATAAAAATGTCCAAGTTATCAGACTGTAGAGATGGTATGTAGAGCCTTGGAAATGGGTGAAATAATCTAGGAAGAGATTGTGGAGAAGGAGAGAAGAGTCCAGGATTATGCCATGAGGAAGATCCAGGAGCGGGGGAGGAAAGGAGGGAGGGAGGGATGAAGGAAGGAAGGACAGGAAGTGTGGTGTGGAAGAAAGGTATAATTTTTTTTTCCCTTTTTTCTTTATTCTTTTTTTTTTTTTTTAAAGATGGGGTTTTACCATGTTGGCCAGGCTGGTCTCGAACTCCTGACCTCAAGTGATCCACCCACCTCGGCCTCCCAAAGTCCTGGGATTACAGGCGTGAGCCACCACGCCCAGCCTCTTTATTCTTTTTTGTACAGACAGGGTCTCTCTATGTTGCCTAGGCTGGTATTGAACTCCTGGGCTCAACAGAGCCTCCTGCCTCTGTCTTTCAAACTATTGAGACAACAGGCATGGACCACAGTGCCTGGAGAATAGGATTTTCATTGGAAATTTCAGGCAGGCATTGAGATTGCTGCACTATCCTTGGCCCACATTTTCAGTCTCACTCCTGCCTTAGTCTATAATATTCTAAAGGTTGAAATGGAAGAGAAGATGGTGACATGGAAAGAACACTTTTGTTCAGACAGCCCTGACCTGGGAACAAGGCTCAGCTGCTCTCCCGCCGTGTGACCAAGGCAAGCCTTCTGTTTTCCCACTTTCCACCTCTGTTTCCTTTTTTCTCTCTCTTCTTTAAAAAAATAAAAAATTGTTATAGAGATGGGAGTCTCACCATTTTGCCCAGGCTGGTCTCAAACTCCTGGCTTTAGGTAATTCTCCTGCCCGCGCCTCCCAAAGTGCTGGGATTGCAGACATGAGCCACTGTGCCCAATCTATTTTCTTTTCTCTTTATCAACATTAAAAGAGTGTTGTAAAAATATAATAACTTGATGTGTATAGATATATTGATATACATTCAGATATATATCTGAAATATATATAGCTATGTATCTGATATACATAAAACATATATAAATTGCTATGTATAGGTATATCTACATCCACAATTATCTATATACATCTATATATATATATACGTATTTATAGATAGGTGACAATTATATACAAGATATGCATAAAGTCCTCAGCACATGGCAGATACACTACAAATGTTGGCCCATCACACACACACATGCACACACACTCCTGACCACCCTCCTTCTTTCACACTTAAGAAAGTTAAGAACCAGCTGATTAAACAGATAATCCTCCACCAGCGCTCATGCCTGAAGAATTGGTACTTTCAGAGCCTGGGAAGCCTTCTCAGCCGGCCAGAAGACAGAACCCGCAGTGTGCGGCTCCCCAGCGCATGGCTTGCATCATGCAGATGACCACAAACCCTTCATTCAGAGAGAGCTGGGGCCGGGGCTGGGCAGCCACGCAGGCGGGAAAGAGCCAGGTCTTGCATGCACTGAGACCCTAGAGAGAACTTCTGTAGGTGGTGGTGGTGCTGTTTTGTCCTCTGGGAAGCCTGCTTTTGACTTTCTGGCAATAAATAGAGAAATACAGATAGATGATTGATAGACAGATGATAGGTAGGTAGGTAGGTAGGTAGGTAGGTAGGTAGGTAGATAGATAGATAGATAGATAGATAGATAGATAGATAGATAGATAGATTTAGAGCATATATGGTCCCCAGGTTTCCCCAGTGGCTATCCTTATTGGCCTCTTTGCATCTGTAAATTAGAAATGCTGTTACTCGTGAGGCACTGGGCACAGCAGCTAGGAGGCCACATATCTCCACTCCAAATACTCTGGGTCCTGGCAGCCCCGCTATTTCAAACATCCTGTAAGGCTGTGTATCAGGCTCTGTGTCCTGGTTTGGTGCTTTGAAAATATGGTCACCATTTAGAGACACAGGCAAAAGTAAGACATTCTTTTTTCCCTCCAACTTACAAGGAAAGTATTTATTACCAAAACACATCATAACAAGCAACATGACCAGACATTTTATGGAAAGAAAAATTTACCCTTGAACCCTGATATACCAAGAATTTGAAATGTTTTCTTTTTTGGTCGCACCCTTCACCATTCCTAATTCGTGAAATATTTATGATTGAAACATTAAACAAAAACAAAAAAACCAGGCGGTGCCAAAGCTGTGTGAGCTCCCAGGCCTGCACTCTCCCACCGTCTTTTCTGACTCCTCTACACAGATACATAGAAGCAAACCGTGGGAGTCCTTCTCCTGCTACCCAGCCCACCTGCAGATGGCCCAAATGAAACCCCCCAAACCCTCAATCAATCACATTTTCCAAACATTACCTACTGTGTGTTCAGCTCTCTTCCAGACACAGGCAGGGTAGGGAGGAGGGATGTAGGAAAGAAATAGAAGACCTGGTCCTTACTCGCCGGGGCATTGCTATGGCAACGGGAAGGGGGGCACAGAAGGGGTGGAAAAAGGGCACAATTACCAAGAGAGGCCAGGGCCTAACTGGGGTTCTTGCCCCATTTCATGTGTGCAGGATGCAGCTGCCTTCTTTGTTCTTTGTGAATGAAGCCACTGATTGTAGTTTCTGGGGCAGTTTCCCAAAAGTGTGTCATGAGAAAGAGGCAAGACGTTAATGTGCTAAGCAGGAAAGAACAATTCTACTGCCAGATGAGTTGGGGATGTGAGGGTTAAAGAAAAACAAATAGGTTTCTTTCTCCAGATCTCAAAGCATTTACTCTACTCACAGGCAGTGTGAATCTCAATGAGGGCACGGAAGCCGGCTGCATTTCCCAAGCTTGCGTGGACAGAGGGAGGAACACCTTGAGGATCCAGCATCTAAGAAACACACTTTAGAAAATGCAGCTCCAGAATATTCTCTTTTGTGTCTGCTCAAGGACCATATAGCAGATTCTCCCAGATACTTCTAGGCCATAGGAAGCCATTCCCTCCTCTTCCTTCTCAAGCCTGGAAAATGGCAGAATTGAAGGGAAAACCATGGTTACGCTGGAGGGCTCCCTGTACAGAGGCTGGGGTAGGGGTGGGGTTTGGTGCAGGGAAGGGAGAGAAGGCAAAGGATCCAGTGAGAGACACCAGTTATGGAGCACTTTTGCTGCTTCCAGTACTGGGTTCAAGAGGGAGTTTTGAGTAACAGCTGCTGTTGGAACCTAGACAGAGGTCAGCTCCTAAACAGTAGGCTCCACGACTCAGTTTCATGGTCGCCTTCCTGACATGCAGTAGAAATCCCAGGCTTTTCCTATCTCCTTTTCCTTGTGAATCCCTTCTCCACAGTTACTGTGGGAGTCGGGCAGTTGAAGTCACGAAGGCTCTGTGGTTCAGCTGTCTAGGATTACTTAGGCTGTTCCAGGTCCCTCCACTTGCTCCCCAAGCTTCCTCCTCTAATTTCCTTAGGCCACTCCATTCTTCCACCCTCTAGTGCAATGGCTCCCAACCTTGGCTGCACATTAGAATCATCTGGAGGTTTTCTGTGTATGGTTGTTTTAATCCCAATGACCAAACCTGATCTCAAATGAATGAAATCAGAAGTGAGTGAGGAGTGAGACTCAGGCATCAGCATTTTTATGGCTTCCCAGGTGATTCCAATTTGTGACATTAAAAACCACTGACAGTCCAAGGGTAGAATTCTCTCATTTAGCAACATTGCTCTCCCAGGAAGCAGGTTTCTTTTCATCCGAAACACAACTCTTCCTTTATTTAAACCAAAACTCTTCCCTCTAGGGTACCCAAAATCTAATTTACTGGTGTCTCTCATTTATGACCAGATAATTTTCTGGAATCATCATGTTCTGGGCTCTAGGGGATCTAGCTTCACTTCAATTTCTCTGAGTATCTCCACAGTCCAATGGATACATTACTGAGTGTAGTTTATAGGCAGAACACAGTGCCTACTTCCAACAGGCTAACTGCTAATGAGCATTGGCTCTCAATCATTCTTGCCAATCCCCGGGTTCTTTTACTACCCCCAACTTCACCATCTTTGTGCCATTAACCCACATTTCTGCTAGGAGTGACTCTCCCTGCCCACTCCAGACACTCATCTCCTATCATTTCTCTTCTCAGAGAAACCTGAGTCTGAAACATTACTCTCCTGCAAGGCTTCAGTCAGTGCTTAGAAGGCTGCAGCGGGCTTCTCTCCGGAATCCTGGGAGATAAACAAGAAATGTCACCTCGGCTAAAATTGAAACTAGCGGAATCAATATAAAACAGATGAGGTAGCCCTTCTGCTCTCTTCTAAATAGCCTACCTTAAAAGATGGGCTTCTAAGGCTGGTACAAATGAAAGTAAATCCAACCAAAAGAGCTTATGGTTAAAATGTAACTGTAGACCTGAGATGGGCTTAATGCAAGAACAACAACAAAATCCAAAAGAGGGATCCTTAAATGGGGAGGACAAGACAATTCATTTATTTATTTACTTATTTATTTATTTATATAATTCATCTTGAGTTGACTTTTGAAAAAAATATTTATAGAAATAAACTTTCATCTAATATATAAATTAATATACAAATTAATTTTAGTGCATATATATAATTTATAAATAAATATATATGGGATTAACATTCCCTAAAATGTTTTTGGATATTACTGTTCTAAATAATGGTGTCATAAATTTTCAGCATATATAAAAGGCTAGTGCTCAAGTTAGAATGAGAAGGAGATGGTGAAAATGGCAAGAGCTGCTTAGTGTTTATCCAGTACTATTGAGAAGCAGCGTCATGACCAGATGAAAGCTTATCAGGCACATATGGAAGCATGTCCAACTGTTATGGCTTAAATGTCAATTCTTTAAAGTTATCCAGTCCCCTATGCCTTACTGCAAGGCAATCATCTGATGGTAACTGACTTCTCCTGTACTCTTTCCTACAGGAAGGTCATATGTAAATCAGCCAACTCTGGCCTCCAGGTCTATTTGGAAACATTGTAAAATCATAAATTAGCTTCCTGGTTTACAAGGTGGTTTGGCTTTAGGTTGGGGTTTCAGGTGAGTTTGGTGAGTCAGACCTCCTGAGCCTGATCACCTCTGAGGGAATGTTAGACTCTGGACCTCTCAGGTTCTGCCTGGATCACCATTGTTATAAACCACTACGAGGTACTCACCAAGCTTCTCTCTTTGGCATCATCTCAGGTATCACTCAACACATATATAATTTGATTTGTTTGAATTCTAAAGGGAACAGGGCTTCTTAGTCCACCTATGTTTTCAGAAAAGGGAAGTAGGTCTTTATTGTTAGACATTTAGTAGTAAAATCTTCGACACTAGGGAGCACACAAAATGTAGTACAGGAGGAAACAATCCAAATGTTTATATTTGATAAATGGATAAACAAAATGTGGCATATTCATACAATGGAATATTATTTATTCATAAAAAGAAATAAAGTTCTGATGGATGCTACAACATGGATGGATATTGAAATATTACGCTAAGTGAAAGAGGCCAATCACAAAAGGCCATGTACTATAGGATTCCTAAATATAAAATGTCTATAGAGACAGAAAGTAAGCCCAGGCACAATGGCTCATGCCTATAATCCCAGTGCTTTGGGATGCCAAGGTGAAAGGATTGCTTGAGCCAAGGAGCCTGAGGCTAACCTGGGCAATATAGCAAGACCCCATCTCTACAATATTTTTTAAAATAAGCTGGGCATGGTGGCATGGGCTGGAGCTCTAGCTGCTCAGGAGGCCGAGGCAGGAGGATCACTTGAGTTCAGGAATTTGAAGGTACAGTGAGCTATGATTGCACCACTGCACTCCAGCCTGGGCAACAGAGCAAGACTCTGTTTCTAAATTTAAAAGTTAATTAAATAAATTTAATTTAATTTAAGTAAATGAAGTAGATTAGTAGTTGCCTAGGGTTGGGGGAAGTGGGTCAGTGAGAAGAGAAAAATTATAGCTACAGCATCATGGGGCTCCCTCTGGGTGTTATGAAAATGTTCTGAAGTTGACTATTGTGATGGCTGCACATCTATGAATATACTAAAAACCACTGAATTGTACCCTTTGGGTGAATTGAATAGTATGTGAATTATACTGCAATAAAACCCTTTTAAAAAATGAAATGTAAGATGAGGCAATAATCAGCAGTTCATATGGGTCTCCCCTTTGGGATTGTCTTTCCTTTCACCAAGAAGGAAACCCAAAGGCACTCATGCTGTCAGAGTTCTCACAGTAGTTCACAGAGTTTATCTGCAGAAGCTGACAACCCACCCTCAGCCCACAATAGAAAAAGGGGTTGTGAGCTGAGGAATGCTGATCCCTACCTCACACCTCTCTGCAGTGCTTATAACTCCAATGTGGCAAACACTTCACAATCAGAAGAAACTCAAAAATTTTTCAATAAAACCAGTAATCCAGATTTCCAAAATATGCATCCAATCTGCATAGGAAGATTTATCATCATAGAATTCCAGGGCTGAAAGATCACACAAAATTTTAAATGTTAATTTAATTCTCCTACTGCATAGGCACAGGGTGTTTGATGAGCTCCCTCCCCACTGAGTTTCAATCAGGATATGGTGCAGAAATTTCCTCTGTCTTCTCACCCCCAAACCTGCCTAGGGAGTGTCTACTGCCCACCTTCTCCCAGGGTCATTTGCCTTTTCTTGCTCTCTCCTCTCCTTTCCCCACAAACTCCTCTTCTCACTTCAGAAAGTTTAAAATTGCCTTTCTGTGTGGCAGGAAATTGAATTTATCATATCCTACATTCTTTTAGCTTTTTGGTTTATAGTAATAAATTTATGCTTGGTCCTCCAAGCTCTGTTACTAAATATTTAAAGAAAAGCTTTGGGAATTTGGAAAATATGTTATTTTTCTCTCAAGTGTCTGGCTCTTGCAATTCAATGTGTGGCTTTCCCAACTACTATTCCTGAAATGGGCATTGAGAATGAATTCTGGTTGTCAAAATCTTAACATTGACTCCTTAATTCTCATTGTATCCCAAGTATAAAAATCTCAATCCTCCTCGAGGTACTTCACCACTGGTTGAATATCTGGAAATAATGTACAAATAAAAACATAGTACCGTTTACACATCTAAAAATTGACCAACTAAAACTTTCTACTTCAAATGTGCCATGATTCTATTACTTTAATCCAACCAGCCTTGGGTCTTCGGTGTGCCTACCAGGGGAGTAGGCCCCTACCACCACCAGTATTTTCCATTCTTCTCAGAAACCGTGATACCTCTTCCTCCTTTCTCCCTTCATTATCCATTTTCTCCAAGTGGTATAGCACTGGTCTTCCACTCTCCCAATGGATTGCCAATGATAGAAGAGAATGGTCACATGTCCCCTGAGTCCTGTGGCACAGGCTAAATCAAGCCTATAAATTCTCTGAAAACACTTGCTTTTGTCTCAAAAATTCATGTGTGGTTCCATTCACCTCCACAGCTGGTCACTGTTCCTTTTAAATATTACAAATAAGCTTTAAATTACAAATCAGGCCAGGAGTGGTGGCTCACAACTGTAATCCCAGCACTTTAGGAGGCAGAGGTAGAGAATCGCTTGAGCCCAGGAATGCAAGACCAGCCTGAGCGACATGGGAGACCCTGTTTCTACAAAAAATTCTAAAAAAATTAGCCAGGTGTGGTGGTGCACCTGTGATCCCAGCTATTCAAGAGGCTGATGTGAGATGATTGCTTGAGCCTGGGAGGTCGAGGCTGCAGTGAGCTGTGATTATGCCACTGTACTGTAGCCTGGGGAACACAGTGAGATCCCATCTCAAAAAATAAAAATAAAATAAATTACAAATCAAATGTACTTAGCTTTTTCTAACAATCTTCAAATAAAACTGACTCTCCAGTATAAAGTGTTACTTTGATTCTGTGACTTCTAACTGGCCCTAACACATAGCCTAGTAGCCCCTAGTAATGGACACACATTTCACATATAAGTAGATGATTTGCCAATACTAAGTCTATGTTGACAACAAGTAACAGAAAGTTGAGACAATATTTGTGAAATAAATTGATTTGGAATAGTAGGTTTGAACACCCACTCAGAAAATGTCAAGGAGTAAAATGTTTTTTCTCCTTGTTCAGATCACCGGCTTTGCAGCATTTGCTGTAATCATATATAACATTTGCATCTTCATAACGTGTAAGAGGGATAGTATTTGGGGTATGGAAAACCACCATATTAATTTTCAGTTGTCTTCAATTCCAAATCACGTTAGAGTATTCAGAACACAGTTATTTCATGCCTGGAGGTCTCAAATCATGTATGTACATCCTTGGAATTGTTGAGAAACGACTCCTTCCCACATGGCAGTAAGGCCACAGGTTTGGCCGTACTGGGCAAGGAAAAGTCTGCCTGTCCAATTGGAAGGATTGTAGGGAAGAGAAGGGAGAAAGGAGTTGGGGAGAAAGGAAAATGTAAAGGTGCTTCCCCTTCCCATCTACCCAAAGGAGGGGCAATGTATTTGTTTTCTATATCATGTAACAAATTATCATAAACTTAGTGGCTTAACACAATGCATGTTTATCTCTCACAGTTTCCATGGGTCAGGAGACTGCATATTTTAGTTGAGTCCTCAGCCAAGGGAAGAGGACAGAAGAAGGTGACAACTGGCTATATTTCTATCTGGTAGACCAATGAGGGAAATGTTCACTTGCAAGTACATTCCAACTGTTAGCAGAATTCCGAAATTCCTTTCCTGGCAGTCGTGGGACCGATGTCTTGCTAGCTTTTGCACACAGATGGTTCTCGACTGCTAGAGGCTGCCCTCAGCTCCTTGCCATGTGGCCTCTCCCTCTGGCTGTTTCACACTTCCAATCTCTCTGACTTATCTATTCCTGACCTCTAAACATGTATTTAAAGGGCGCATGTGACTGGGTCTGTCGTACCTGGGTAATCTCCCTCTTTTAGGATCAACTGAGTTGGGATTTTAATCATATCTGCAAAAGCCCTTCACCACACACAGCACCTAGCTGAGCACTGGAATACCGGGAGAAGTTGTGTGCAACAAGGGCCTGGAATCCTGGGGGTCATATTTAAATTCTTCCCAGCACAAGCCATCACTGGTACCCAGTGATGTGTGAGGAAGGCTGGAGACATCTTGATAGTGCTCGCGACCCAGGGCATTCTGGGAGGTCGCAAGCCTGCGGGAAAAGCCTTGTCTGTTGCAGCAGCCTGTAACCGGACAAGAGCAGTGATGGGTGTTGCTGTGGAGGTGGATAATCAGATGAGCCAAAGGCAGCACTTCCAGCTGCCCAAGGCCTTCCCATGGTGAGCAGATGACTCAGAAGTGCACAAGCAGAGGCAGTGGCCCTGGTGGGCATAAGGGCTGCTGGCCTGGTCAGAGGGCAGAGTTAAGGGGATGGAGTCGGTAGAGACTCTGAGATCAAAGACTCCCCAGTCTTCCACACAGACTCCCCAGTGTGGAAGCCCATGAAGTCCGCAAAGCTAACCAGTCCTGCCACCCTCAAGAGAGGCAGGAAGGGTTCAGAGTATTGCACAGGTACCCAAAAGTTTGGGTTCTTCTTTCCTGCTGAGAATCCAGGGAGCCACGCCCTTCCACCATTACACCCATACCTTTTTGGAGAAGAAATGAAGTTGGGGAGGAGAACAGACAGCCTGAGGAGACTTGAGTTGAGTCTTGCTTTTCCTGGGACTAAGGGAGATTCCAGGGCCCAGGACTTTGTGTTCGAAAACTAGAAAAGTCCTAGCAAACAGGAAGGTTGGCACCCTAGCCTGAAAAGGCTGTTTCAATGATTTAGTTGAGCTAAGATTTAAACTAAGTTATGCCAGGCTGAGTCAAACACACACACACACATACGCACCCCACCTCAGGAAGGTCATGACCACCTACAGGAATGATCAGCTGCATTTTCTTTGCTCGCCTGAGTTGTAGTGCTTGTACATTTGCAATCCCACATCACCAGTTTCACATTCTCTTGCTTCATCCTCACAGCAGCACTGTGATAAAGACACAAAGGGGAGCACTACTGTGTGCCCGATAAGGTCAAAAATGGCCTGAAAATACCATCAGTGACTGCATCGCAGGGTCCATGTTGGAACCAGATTGTCCTATTCCCAGTTTTCAGCATATGATGAATCTTCAGATCTAAGAATTTTGCCACCTACACTTATCTTTTCCAGTGCACTGCTTAATTTCATTAATACATCCTGAATATTCATAACATGTCAATTACTATTCGTCAAGTGTTCATTGGCTTCATGGCCACCTTCAAGACCCCAGGTGGGCATGGTCTCAGCTGAACCACAGCCCTCTGCAGTGAGTCCTCCTCACCTGCCTTCCCCGCCCAGATAACAACAGGAAAGCCAGAGCAAAGACCAGGTCGGCCGGAGCATTATCTTTGTGTGATGCTTCCCCCTTGTGGCCAACTTGTCGCTTTGGACAGGAAGTAAAGAATTCTCCAAAAGTCTTCCCTGTTCAGGGATTACCACCCAGACAGGTAAGATACCTGGGCCCGCGGTCTGGGCCTGGGTGGATTCTCCCATGCCCCAGGCTCAGAGATTTCAAGTGAAGAATCGGCTTCTTCATCCAGTCTCCACTCCTTTATGGGCAAGGCAGGTGGAGGACAGATTGGCCCACAAGAAATCAGGGTGTTCAAAGATTAGGGCCCCCAAAATAGGCTCTGACATCCAAATTCCAGTGAAGAAATTTATCATTGTTCACAGGCTGCTGCTCTAAGAAACATCAGTGCTTGACTGTCAACGACGTTCAGTGTGTCTTGACGGGGTTTAATAGACTGAAAACAATGACCAATTGTTCAGGATGACTGGGGAAGAGAGGGGTGGTGATTATCCATCCCATAATCTTCACCAAAGCTGTCCTCAAGCCTTCCTTGGTGTTCCTATTCTTTCCTTATGTATGTATAAATACAATTTATAAATTTCATATATATATATTTCAGCATATATATATACTGGAATATATAAATGAGTATTTCAGTATATACACACTGGAGTATATAGATATATATACATATATATGTAGATATACTGAATAGTAATATATTTTTACATTCTGAAACTACATTGACCCAGTTTGAGAGCCTAAGCGGTGATGAAGCAGGGCAGATTTAGCTTGGCACATGGAGTCCTGTTCTACACTGGCTCCAAGACAAGCAGAGCCAGCCTGCGATGGCAGAGGGTGCCTGAGAGTGGAAAAATCATCAGAAAAATGGTGGCAGGCAGGGTAGAGGAATTAGTGGCAGAAAGTTCCTGGATTATTTTTCCGAAGTCAGAAGCTCCAAGGAGGTAGCACTAATGGCAATTAATTGGGTAAAAAATATATTTCAACGGGAACTTGTCTCACACTGAGTTTATGTGACTTGGTCTAGTGTAAAGTTCAGGTGAGAATGGAGATGAGGATTAGAGTTGAGATGGCAAAAAAATCTTCCTATTCATGTTCTTGATAGAAAAACCACCTTCCGTTCTCGTGCCTCCTAGGTCCTGTTTACATTGTTCAGAATGCCTTCTCTTTCTACTTGCAGCCCTGATTTTAACTCTAACAAAGAAGCTATTTGGGTAATTATTTTACTAAGTCTTTCTTCACTACTGAATCAGAAATGGGGACAGAGATGACAACAAATGTCTTTGAGTGAATGAGTGAATGAATGAAGGGCTGTGTCACTGAATGGATAGGTGTTCAGTGCTCTGTCAGGCACAGGGGATCCAGAGAAAAATAGAGGAGGCCTGGTCTCAAGGATCTTACAGTGGAGCAAGCAATCTGAAGGCTGAGGAACGCTGCAAAGCACAAGGGCAGTGAGTTATGAGAGTCTCCAGCAACCTGGCATGGTTTGGGAGTACATGGATTTAATGCCTCAAAAAATGCTTTGTTTAATGCACTAAACAAAGAGGCGGGGATCTGAGGAAAATGCGTGCCAGGCAGACAGAACGGTGCATGCTAGGACCCGAGGCAGGGGAGAGCTTAGCTCATTAGCAAGAGGGAAAGAAAATCGCTGTGGCTGGGTCAGAGTGAAGGGGAGAAGGGCACAAAGTGAGGGGGCCAGGGGCCAGATCGCACAGGGCCTTTAGTCCTTACTGAGCTGGGCTTTTCACTAAGGGTAGTAAGAAGCCATTGATGAGTAGTAAGCCACGCAGTGACATAATTAGGTCTGTTCTTTTTTAAAAAAATAATAATAATAATTTTTCTGGCTGCTGTGTGGAGAATGGATTGGCAAGAGGGAAGAAAAAGAAGGCGAGACCCATCAAGAGGCTGCGGCGGCAGTCCAGGTGAGAGGTTATACGGGCTTGATCCTGGTGGCAGTCCTGGAAATGAGGAGGATGGAGAGGATCCGGGAGTAATTTAGGAAGAACTTGCAGAGTGGACTTGGAGTCAGAAGGAGTCAGGGATAACACCAGCTTTGCGATTTGGGCAGCTGATATGCGGACACTCAGAAAAGGGGCCAGTCCCTGGGCTCATTTGGGAGCATCTTGGATTTGAGGGTCCTGTGAAGAGCCATATGGCCAGTAATTGCTATGCGAGTCTGGAGCCTGAGAGACGGCAGTGCTGGAAATAGAGCGCTTGTGAATGGTAAATAAACGGGGCAGGTCCAGGTGGGAGGAGCCTGAGGGAGTCTAGGCCGCCATGATTATCCAGGGCAACCCAGCAACTCTGTGTGGTAACTCCTCCTGTGGTTTTTTTTTTTCTAGTCTGCATTTTCATGGGCATCAGATAATTCAATTCTCATATGTGGTAGAGGCTATGGTTGTTTACCTCATGCCTATTCTCTCCTCTCCGCCTTAACAGACCCCACTATTGTCAAAGGCCTGTGTGCCCAGCTAGAAAACTATGCCTCCCAGAATACTTTGCAGATAGGTATGGCTAATGGGGTATAAATGGAAATTGTTGAACAAGACTTTTAAAAACATCCGAAGGGGGCAGACTCAGCTAGGAGGCATATAACCTTTTTGTCTTCTATTTTTCTTTATTTCCTCCCTGGAACTTGGGCCTGATAGCTGGGGCTCCATTGGCCCTCTTGGGATCACGAGGTAAACTTGAAGATAGAAGCTGCATACCAAGGGTGGGGGAATGGGCAGAAAGATAGTTTCTGGGTCTCTGATGACTGTGAAGATACCATACCAGTCTGGATGACTTCCAGGTTTCATTGATATGAAATTAAAAATAAGCTTCTGCATTGTATAAGCCACTGATATTTGGATTTTGTGATTTATGCAGTCAAACTTAATCTAACTGATAGAACATTCTTAAGATAATCAAACATGACAGTTAATTCAAGAGACTACATAGGAATGCACAAGAAGGGATGAAGCAGGTTAGGTTGGTGCAAGAAGAAAGAAAATGTTCTGTATTATATCATCAGGGAAATTTTCCACATTTCTTTCAATGTCTTGAACTGGGAATGCAACAAGCAAAGCAGAACATCCCAAGTACCTCCCTTGGGAGTCTCTTAGCAACTGAACATCTTTGAAATCACAAGCATGTCAATTCCATATACTGAAAGCAAATATGAAAATTGTGCTCAATGTGATTAAGACCTAACAACTATAATTGAATTATTGCAAAGTTTATTTCAGACAATTTAGAAAGTGTGGGTATCTTGGCAAGCACGGTGGCTCACACCTGTAATCCCAGCACTTCAGGAGGCCAAGGTGGGCAGATCACCGAGATCGGGAGTTCGAGACCAGCCTGACCAACATGGAGAAACCCCATCTCTACTAAAAATACAAAATTAGCCTGGCATGGTGGCTCATGTCTGCAATCCCAGCTACTTGGGAGGCTGAGGCAGGAGAATCACTTGAACCCGGGAGGCAGAGGTTGTGGTGAGCCAAGATCACACCATTGCACTCCAGCCTGGGCAATAAGAGTGAAACTCTGTCTAAAAAAAAGAAAGAAAGAAAAGAAAATTTATTGTATCTCAACTGCTTGGGATGCATACTCATTCTGTACAAAGTTTGCTTGCAAAATTTCCAGAAAATAATTTATATATATATAATGTTATTCTCAGTTCCTGTTAGTCCACTGATTCTTCTAGAAGTTGGTCTCCAGGTTGCTTCATGAAGAAAGTTAGTGAAGACCAAAATCCAACCTGGTCTTTCTACTGAAAGACTACCCAGAGTTCGGGCCAGTTTGGCCTGGAGGCAGCAGCACTTTTTACAACTTGTCCCAAAAGGCATCCTTCAGCAGTTGACACTGAGATGCTACTGTGCTAGCCAGTCCCCTGGTAGATTCATGGACTCATGATGCTCCTTTAAATGGCATTCAAGAAGCTGAGGCATGGGAAGGCATATCAGGAGTCCCTCCAAATAGCAGAGAAAGCAAATGAACACTTTGAGGGATTGGTATACAGAAATTTATTTAACAGGCAGACAAGTATGGGTAAACTGTGACAGAGCTGTAGCCACTAATGTAACTCCAAAAGGAGGAAAGCATTTTGCTTCCTACCAAAACTAAAGAAATGAGGATGTGGCCAAAAGGGGAAATTTTAAAGAAATTTCTTTGAAGCTTCTCTTGCTCTCTAGCAGCCCCTTGTGATGCTTGAAACAATCTGCAGCCCAGTGCCTCTTCCAGAGCCCGCTCTTAGCTGCAAGAGGTTTGAACTCTAAGAAACTGATACCTCAAATGCATTACAGTCCTTCTTGTAGGAACAAGAATCTCATAGACCTTTCAAGAAAAAGTTCACAGTAGCCAAAAGGAAACCATCATTGCATCCATTTTCTGCACACCAGTGAAGCTCATTCTTTAAGAGAACCAATTAGGTTAAGAATCTCTCTCTCTCTGTCTTCCCCATTCTCCAAACATTTAATAAAATTCATGCTCAGGTAAATCAATGGACACAATATCACGGTTTTGTAGGATAGACAGCCAGGAGGTAGGCAAGGGTTGACTCATGAAGGACGCTTTGTGTTCTGCTGAGAAATTTTAAGGCAATAAGGAAGCATTTGGATGTAAATAAGGAGGTGACACGATCAAACCTATCATTTACCAAAGATCATCGTGGAAACAGGGTGCAGCTTGGTTGGGCTGGGGAAGAATGATGGATTAGGACACTGTGACATCAAGACAGTCTGACCCAAGGTAAAGGTGGAGGCATAAAGAAAGAAAAGAAGAGCTTGAAGAGACATGTGTGGGTAGAACTGAAGGGCTTAGCAAATGGTCAGATTTCCAAATAAAGCAAGTCAGTGGCTGGGAGTGTCAAGAACTGATACTGAAAACAGGAGGTGTGGAGTAAGGTAAGGTGTAGGGAGATGGGAAGAGGAGAACTGGAAGAGTTTAGATGGTTTCATGGAAAGAGCTTGGCCTCTGGAATCAGGCACCTGCCCTGATGCTGCTACCTTGTTCTGTTTTCTATTTGGCATCCATGTCTATTTGGCATCCATTAATCAGAAGGCCAAACCAATGGCCAAAGTTGCTAACATCTCCCCAGAAGTCTGGCTTTCACAGGTGCATGAAAATCATATACAAACCTTCCAACCAGTCCTCAGTCCATACCCCCAATCACCTTCCCTATCAAACTCACAACCAAGGGCCAGGCACCACATAACTAGGGATGGTCCCAATGCCCCAGAGCCTGCTAGAAGGACTCCTACGCCATTTACCCTGCCTGACTTGCCTTTCCTGCAGAAATCCCAGTCCAGGCTGTGGCCTATGCTCTCCCCTTCTGCCTCTTGACCTCTAATGCTTCCCCATGTGACCCTGTATGACATGACATGCCTTCTCCTCTTGGGAAATGTAATAAAGATCTTTCAGTGGCATTAACTTCTGTGTGATGTCACTCGATTTTTTAAATTTATCTTGTTTTTGTAGGCAAGGTCTCACCAATTGGGTTAAGCCTGTCACCCATGCTGAAATGCAGTGATGCTATCACAGTTCACTGCAGCCTCAACCTCCCGGGCTCAAGCGCTCCCCTTGCCTCAACCTCCTAAGTAGCTGTGACTACAGGCATGCACCACCAACACCAAGCCCAGCTTATTTTTTTTTTTTTTTTAGAGTCAGGGGTCTCACCAGCTCAGGGTGGTCTGGAACTCCTGACCTCAAGTGATCCTCCTACCTCAGCTTCCCAAAGCATTAGGATTACAGGCTTGAGCAATCATGCCTGGCCTCAATTCACTTTAAAAATTAAGACCTGAGGCGGGTGGATCACGAGGTCGAGAGATCGAGACCATCCTGGTCAACATTGTGAAACCCCGTCTCTATTAATACAAAAAAATTAGCTGGGCACGGTGGCGCGTGCCTGTAATCCCAGCTACTCAGGAGGCTGAGGCAGGAGAATTGCCTGAACCCAGGAGGCGGAGGTTGCGGTGAGCCGAGATCGCGCCATTGCACTCCAGCCTGGGTA
This sequence comes from Aotus nancymaae, assembly GCF_030222135.1. NCBI lineage: Eukaryota > Metazoa > Chordata > Mammalia > Primates > Aotidae > Aotus > Aotus nancymaae. The sequence goes on along the minus strand of NW_026988417.1, from coordinate 49,821,175 downwards.
ACAAGAGCGAGACTCCGTCTCAAAAAAAAAAAAAAAATTAAGACCTGAGCACAAATCACACCTTTTCCTTTGTAATTCTAATTCTCTTTTGTTCACCTAAAATATAGGAATAATAAAAAGAATTACTTTATGTGATTGTCATGAGGCTTATTTAAAATATATGATAACAGGATGAGTGTGGTGGTTCATGCCTGTAATCTCAGCACTTTGGTAGGCTGAAATGAAAGGATCACTTAAGATCAGGAGTTTGAGACCAGTCTGCTCAACATAGAGAGAACCCCATCTCTTGAAAAGAAGTGATAACAGCCTTTGCACATTTTAAGCATGTTCATTATTATCACTAGCTCTCAAGGATGTGATCTGCGAGTGCCTTTTTCCCAGCAAACTCAGCTTCTTACAGGCACAATATAGTCAATGAATCCATGTCCATGAAGCACCAACCCTGTCCAGGTGCAGGGTCTCCTATAACCCTGGTAAATTCACTATGATCTGACCAAAGCAACAGATATAGACGTATGAGCAACTGGATTGGTTTGTCTTACCTAATGCATACAAAACTCTGCACTCGAAGAAGAAAAATTAGTCAAAAGGACTCCCCTAGTGTATTTTTTAAAAGGTTATATTTATGATCATTCTAGTTAGAACTTTTCAGGAGTCAACTATTCAGAACTTGACTATTGAGCCTTTGTTTAAACCCAATTGTTAGTTTACCAAAACTTCCCACTAGACTCTCAATTATTGTTGTTCTAAACACAATGATTTGAAAACAAAAAATGAAACAAAAGATGGTTCTAGAAAGAAAAGAAAGGCAGAACATGGGGAAAAAAGCAAACGGAAGGAAAATGGCCTTTTCTAGCAGCAAATTGCTGTTACTGTTATTCCAAAACATAACAGTAATTCCACAGAGAGCCTCTCACAGTTTCAAGACTAACAAAGAAAGGCTTGTCCAAGACCAGTCAGAGAGTATCAGAACCAAGATGGTGACTCTCTTTAAAGGACCTCAGCATGAGGAAATTTCTAGATTTCCCGTAGCATTTAATGCTAACTCCATGTGGTTCCAAGTGAGAAGAGATTACAGCAGGATCACAACCAGGGTGAGGCATATGAGACGCCCGGGGTGCAAAATTTAAGAAGGCACATGGACTCCCAATTCTGTTGAGTGTCCCTGGTCCCCACCCTATGGTACAGCTACAAGGATAAAGAATTTCCATTCTAATGCCATTAACATAGAGGAGCTCTATCAAGTGGCCAGGCCTCAGCTGTAGCATAATCTAAATGCAGACTATTGTGCACGGTACTCCATGCTGAAGCGGGCTTCTATGGATGGACTGGGTCCTTTGCCAAGTAGCTTTCATAGAAATCTAACAAGAGTCCTGAATTTGAAGAGGAACTGAAACTGAACAACGTTTGCTTATTCAGACCAGAAGTGGAACCAATTCTCAGTCTCAGGAAGGTACAAGTCAGTGTTTCTGAGAAATTCACAAGTTCTACAAATACACATCTACAAAAGTAGCCACCACCCAGGTACTTACTTCCAGTAGTGCTTGGGATCAAAAACTTCCCTAAATCTAGTTCTTCTTCCTTTAGCCTCACTCACTCTAGGCTTGGACAGGTTGCCAGTAAAACTCTGGGTTTTGTTTAAAATCTGGAGTATAATTATTTGTCTAATCACAAATGAGTGCATTCTATGGAGAGTTTGATTTTTCTAGATTCAAGAGAAGCTCTATTTAACTGCAAGGGGTGCTTTTCAGCTGTGTCCCTGCTACAAGTTTCCCATACAGTCACTCTCATGACTGTTGTTCTTTCTTCGCTAGAGGCGATCACAATCATTATGTCGCCAGCATTTGATGCGCATGGGAAGGGACTTAGAGGTCAACATTTCATTTGGCTTTAGGAGTTGACAGAGTTGAGTGTTGGTTTCTCAGTTCGTCTGCTGCCCTGAAGCTCCCCCATAAATTATTCTGTGAATGGGTAATCTACTCAATCCTGCAACAAATATTTACTGAGCACTTACTCTGAACCAGCACTGTTCCAGCACCAGGGACCTATCAGTGAACAAAACGTGAACATTGTGTCATCACATAGCTTACATTCTAGCAGAGGAGACAGAAAGTAGCCAACAGCATGTCAAGAAACTCTGCAGTAAGTTAGAAGATTATAACTTGTGGGAGAAGAAAGTTGATCAGGGTTGGGGGATGGGATGTGCTGGGGACAGGGCAGCATAGAGGTGGACGTGGTGACATGGTGCCAATGGCAAGGTCAAATAGGGCAGTCAAAGTCGGCCTCTTGGAAAAGATTAAATTAAGGAGACATTTTAAGGAAGCGAGAGAATTATCCAAAGACAGCTAGGGAGAGAGCATTCCATACAAAGGGAACAGCCAGTTCAAAGGCTGTAACAGGGACATATTCTCGTGCTCTAGAAACTGCAATGAGGCCAGTGAGGTTGGAAGGAAGTGAACAAAGAGAACAGAGTAGAATTGAAGAGGTGATGGAGGCCAGATCGTGACAGGCCTTAACAACTAATTTAAAGACTTTAATCTTACACTGGGTAAAATGGAAAGTCTTTGCAGGGTTTTGAGCAGAAGAGTGACCAGGACTTCATTTTAAAAGGATTCCTCTAGCTGCTTCTTTGAAAATAGTCCATTGTGGGAGGGAAAAGCGCAAAGTGAGGATACTTTGGAGGAGGCTACTGTAGTCACGCAGGTGAAAGGTGATGGTGGCACAGCCCAGGGTGGCAGCAATAGAGAGAGTGAGAAGCAGTCAGATTCTGAATACGTTTCAGGTATGCTTTTAAGGTAGAACCAGAATCTTGACAGATTAGTTACAGAATGTGAGAAAGAGAATTGCCAAGGATGACTCCAAGATTTGGGGCATGAGCAATTGGAAGATTAGAGTTGCCATCAACTGACGGCCAGCATGAGGTGACGGACACTGACAGCGGATCCAGCTTGAGGGAAGGAGGAAGTTTATTTTGTTGTTGTTTTTGAGATGGCTGTCACCCAGGCTGGACAGGCTGGAGTGCAATGGCCCGATCTCAGCTCACTGCAACCTCCGCCTCCCAGGTTCAAGTGATTCTCCTGCCTCAGCCTCCTGAGTAGCTGGGATTACAGGTGCATGCCACCACACCAGGCTAATTTCTGTATTTTTAGTAGAGACAGGGTTTCCCCATGTTGGTCAGGCTGGTCTCAAACTCCTGACCTCGTGATCAGCCCTCCTTAGTCTCCCAAAGTGCTGGGATTACAGGCGTGAGCCACCATGCCCAGCCTGGAAGTTAAGTTTTTTGTTTGTTTTGATTTGTCTTGAGACAGAGTCTTACTCTAGTTGCCCAGACTGGAGTGCAGTGATGCAATCACAGCTCACTGCATCCTCCACTTCCTGGGCTCAGGTGATTCTCCCACCTCAGCCCTCCTAGTAGGTGGGACTACAGGCATGGGCTACTATGCCTGGCTAATTTTTTGCATTTTTAGTAGAGACAGGGTTCTGCCACATTGCCTAGGCTGGTTTCAAACTCCTGGGTTCAAGTGATGGAAATTGTTTTGAAGATAAGAGGTCAACTATTTTGTATCCCGGCATGTCTGCAGTCCCAGCTACTGGGAAAGCTGAGGTAGGACAATCTCTTGAGCACAGGATCTCTTTGAGTCCAGCCTGAGCAATGTAATGAGAGCCCATCTCTAAGATAGATAGATAGATAGATAGATAGATAGATAGATAGATAGATAGATCAACTATTTGACATCCAAATGAAGATGTTGAGGCAGTTGAACACAAAACTGTCTCTCTCTCTCTCTCTCTCTCTCTCTCTCTCTCTCTCACTGTTACTCTGAACCAGCACTGTTACAGTCACCAGGGACATAATCAATCATCGTATAGCTTACATTCTAGCAGAGGAGACAGAAAATAACCAAAAGCATGTCAATAAACTATACAGTAAGTTAGAAGATTGTAAGTCATAGGGGAAGAAAGAGAAAGTTATCAGGGTAGTGGGGATGGGATGTGCTGTGGACAGGGGCAGCATAGAGGTAGACGTGGTGTGATGATGCCAATGGCAAAGTTAAATAGGGCAGTCAAAGTCGGCCTCTTGGAGGGTGGGGGAGAAAGAGAGAGAGAGAGGTCTGGGTTACAAATATACGTTTAGGATCTGCCAGCATATAGATAGTCTTTGAAGCCCTGAAGTTAGATGGGACCAAACAAACAAAGAGTCTCAAAGACTGTCAGAGAGTCTGGGGCACCTAACCTAGAGACCTGGGCACTCTAACCTGAATAGAGGCCAGGAGAAAAAGGGTCAGCAAAGCAACTGAGAAAAAAACAACCCGTAATACCAAGAGAGTTTGATGTCTCGGAAGCCCCGTGAAGAAAGCATACATTAAAGATTAAAATGACAGACATCCCCAAACAACTTTTTAGTTTGTTGCAAAAAGGTTGTATCGCTTACGCTTATGAATATATTTGTTACAAAGAATGAAAAACTGAAAATAGTCACCTAAAGATGTACTTTTCTTATGCAGAAAAGAATCTGGAGGTAGATAGGTCAGAGCTAATGCACCTATGCAAGAATGTCATTAAAAAGCCTGTCTTCTGTCTCCTGGACTTCACTTTTAGAGTGTAATTTTTAACTTCATGGTCAAAAGATGACTGCTGCAACTCCAGACAGTGAGTCTAAGTTCCAGGCAGAAAGAAATGGGAAGAGCAAAATGAGAAAGACAGAAACTTTTCCTCAAGCCTTTACTTTTTCAATGCATTAAGGAAGTCCTCCCAAGAAATTGCACCTACATCTTACTGGCCAGAATAAAACTCCATCTGCAAGGGAATTTGAGTATGTTGCTTTCCAACACTTGCATTAGAAAAAAGTAATAAAAATAATACTTAGAAAAGATGTTCAGTGAGCCAATCTACTCAATCACATATACAGGATCTGCAGCAGAGGGTAAGAAATGATACAATGAGAATCTTATCACTGTAGAAATAAATAGAAAGCTGGAATGTCCAAGGTAATATCTCTCTTAAAAAAAAAAAGTATCTAAATGACGTTGTACCTGTACCTGAGGGTTATAACTAGACCACTACCCTGCTTCCATTTGAACCTCATTTTGTTTTTATCCTGATCAATACCCAAGAATTTCAGATGTGACAGTTTTTGTTTTAACTCTATATTGGACCAATACAATTCTCATGTAAAATGAGATCGGCTCAAGAGGATGACTTCAAGGGCCAAACAACCTTTCAGCTCCATTCACTTTTGGTTTATGGGAATGATGGACTCTATGCCTGCCTTTCAAAGAGATATTCTATCTGCAGATTATAGTTATTAAGTATTCATGAGCCCACTTTATAAGAGAAATATCAATTAATGAATTACAGCTTATTGTTCTTTTGGCTTAAAATACTCTTACCTTCTTCTCTGACTGGAAAAAAAAATCCTTTAAAACTCAACTCAAATGCTTCTCTTCAACTTCTGCTAGCCTGACTAAAAGCTCTTTTCTTGGTACTCTGATAATACTTTGAATTATCTATCATACTGCATTTAATCAAAATGCGTAGGAGGCAGCTAAAATAATTCTTAGAGGGAAACATAGCATTAAATCCTTATATTAGAAAGAATTTGCCAGGTGTGGTGCCTCCCTCTTGTAATCCCCGCACTTTGGGAGGCTGAGGCGGGCAGATCACCTGAGGTCAAGAGTTTGAGACCAGCTTGGCTAACATGGTGAAACCGGGTCTCTACTAGAAATACAAAATTTAGCCAGGTGTGGTAGCACACATCTGTAATCCCAGCTACTCAAGAGACTGAGCCAGGAGAATCACTTGAACTTGGCTGGAGGTTGCAGTGAGCTGAGATCACTCACTGCACTCCAACCTGGGTGACAGTGTGAAACTCTGTCTCAAAAAAAAAAAAAAAGGAAAAATTATGGTTTCAAATAAATTACATAAGCTGCAACCATAGGAAAGTAAGGGAAAAAATAACAAACCTAAGTAGGCAGAAGGAAAGAAGTAATAACTAGTAGAGATCAATGAAATAAAATGGGACAAATAATAGGGAATAGGCAAACAATGACACCAAAAGCTGATTCCTTAAAATTACTGCTAAAATTAATAAACCTCTGGGCAAAATCATCGAAAGAAAAAGAGAGACCACACAAATTATCAGTATCATGAATGAATGAAGGGACACTTCAGACCCCACAGTATTAAAGAGTAATAAAATAATGTTATCAACAACTTCATGCTAATAAATTCAATAACATGAAATCAACAAATTCCTTGAAAATCACAAACTATCCAATCCTTACTCACGAGTAAGTAAATATCCTGGCTGGGCATGATGGCTTATGCCTGTAATCTCAGCACTTTGGGAGGCCAAGGTGGGAGGATTGCTTGAGGCCAGGAGTTTGAGACCAGCCCTGGCAACATAGCGGACCCTATCTCTCCAAAAAATTAAAAACTTGCTGACCATGGTGACACATGCCTGTAGTCCCAGGTACTGAGGAAAGGCTAAGGCAGGAGGATCGCTTGAACCCAGGAGGTGGAGGCAGCAGGGAGCTATGATCCTGCCGCTGCACTCCAACCTGGGTGAGAGAGGGAGATCCCCCATCTCTAAAAATAAATAAATTAATTAATTAATTATCCTGAGTAGCCTTATGTCTATTAAGGAAATTGAATTAGTAATTTATAAACTTTCAGCGAAAAAATTACCAGGTCCAGGTGGATCCAATGGTAAATTATATCAAATATTTAAGGAAGAAATATCAATTCTACAATAACTGTTCCAGAAAATAGAAAAGGAGGAAACGTCCCAACTCATTCTATGATGGCATTATTACTTAGATACCAATGAGGGCAAAAACGTGACAAGAATAAAAAACTACAGGTCAATATCAATCATGAACATAGAGTTAAAACTCTTTAACAAAACATTAGCAAGTTGAATCTAGCAATATGTAAACATATCATAACTAAGAGAGTGTGAACTGGAGAATGTAAAATTGCTTTAACGTTTGGAAACCAGTCAATACAATTTACCACATGGTCATCCTTCAGTATCTGTGAAGGATTGGTTCTAGGACCTCTCTGCAGGTATCAAAATCTGAGGATGTTCAAGTCCCTTATATAAAATGGTGTGGTGTTGCATAAAACCTGTGTATACCCTCCTACATACCTTAAAAATCTCTACATTATTTATACTACCTAATACAATGTAAATGCCATGCAAATAATTGTTATACTAGTTTTTTATTTATATTATTTGTATTGCTGTATTATTATTTTTTATTGGTTTCTTAAAAATATTTTTCATACACAGTTTGTTGAATCCAGAGATGTGAAACCTGCAGATTTAAAGGCTGACTGTATTAACAAATGAAAAAAAGAAAACTATGTGATAACCTTAATAGATGCAGAAAACGCTTCCCACAGATCCCAACATCCGTTCCAGATAAAAAGCTCTCACCAAACTAGGAAGAGAAAGAAACGTCTTTAAACTGATGAACAATGTCCATAAAAAGCCGATAGCTAACATCATATTTAATGGTGAAAAACCGAATACTTTTCCCCTAATATCAGGAATCAAGCAAGGATGTGGCTTTTGCCATTTCCATTCCCCTTTGTGCTGGAGTTCCTAGCCTCCATGCAATACGGTAAGCAGAAGAAATAAAAGACATCCATGTTGGGAAGGAAGAAGCAAAATTGTCTTTACTTGCAGGTAACATCATTGTCTACATCTAAAATTCTAAGGAATATACAAGGTTGCAGAAGATAAGGTCAATTGCCTTTCTATAAACTAGCAAGAAATAGAAATTTTAAAAATACCATTTACAATAGCATCAGCTAAAAACTTACTGATAAATAAGTTAATTATATATATATAAGTGCACTAAAAACTACAAAATTCAGGAAACCCCAATCTTTTATAATAAGCTACAAGCAAACCTGACAAACCTTTGTCCTAGAGGGAGACATTGCCTTTATTATATGGCACATCAAGCAAATCTGCCCTCTGCTCGCTCCATAGAGGGACTCTCTCTTTCTTCCATGATTGAGAGGAATCTTGTCTGTTGTATTAATTACCAAACCTCAGGACCTAAAACAGTGCCAAACTCAATAACACTGAAGAATAGTTGGGGAGGAAGGATGTAAAGGTGGCCATGAAAATGCCTGGGATTAAAGCAAAGACGGGAACTGTGGAAGTAAGGCTACCGGGTCTGGTTACCCCAGCCTTACTTAGTTCCCTGTTCTCAAATGCTGCAACCACACTTTGTGTTCTCTGGTTGCAGGAAAGCTTCAGTTTTATCAGAAGGCTCCAGTAAGCTTTATTCTTTATCCTACTCCATCGGCTTTCTTTTTTTCACTCCAAGGAAGGACTGTGGCCTCCACCTACCACAATTTTCTTCTCTATGATGTAATGTTTCCTTGAGGTAATTAGGTGGTTGAAATCAACTGTGCCAGCTGCCTCATTTAGGCATTTTGGAGATCAACTAAACAAAGAAGAGGCTGTTCTCTAATAAATATTTGTTAAAGGAATTAATAAAAACTGACTTTCTGTGGCTGGATTATTACAGCATGTTCTCGTGCATTTTCTCCTTTTAAGAAACCAAACCCTAGTCTTTCTAGGAAGAAAGAAAGGATGACTAATAATCTCAGGCTAATGAAAGATGCATCTACTCTGGAATTGCCTTCACATATACCTGATATTACATGCCACCCTGTGGCAGAGCAAGCTGAGCAAAATGAGAAGTCTGACGGAAGACTCAGAACAGAGACAAAAAAAGGTTTTCTCTATTTCAAAGTTACTTAATTCTTAATCAAGTCTAAAACTTTGACCAACCACACAATCTGCAGCTCAAACACCACACAGAAAATACTGGATCTGATTCTGTTCAAGCAGTCAGCATGAAATGTAATGAAATTCAAAATAGACAGGATACACATGCTTCAGAGGGAAGTCATTAATACCCATGAATAATGATAAAGCAAAATACCATCTGCCAGCATAATGTGGCAAATCTTTTTAAAATTCCAATTAGCCTATAAACCAGAAACAGGGAGCAAATATGCTCCCTCTGCCATGTGAGACAATGTGTCCTTGATGTCTCCATCACTTTATATGTAAACGAAAGTGTGGGTGATGGAAACATGACCCACAGATGAATATATTGTGGAGAATACATTCATTATTCTTTAGGACACAGGTGCTATGTATCTAACTGTGTGGAACCAAATGTTATAATCTGCTAATTAAGGCCACATATGTATTTTCACATACATCTTAATGGGAGGGGGTGAAAAATTGTGCCTGTTATAAACACAGTATATTAATTTTGCTATAACAATGTAGTTGGATTTAATCCTTACATGTATTTAGAATGAGAGATAGTGAAGCATTTGTATCGGTGTTATCCTAGGGAAAATTGCCTAGTTTATGATGGATTCAGATATTCTCAGCCATTTTCCTGAACTGCATTTTATGAAGCACATAGCTATTAAAATCATAATACCCATTATTAGAACTGGTGTATTATACCCTGAAAAGAAATTGTTCTGATTATAAACATGTAGAATAGTTCCACAGGCTGACTAGCTCATCACTTGTCTTTTGCAATATCTCAAGAAGCAAGCAACCTACTTCTGAGCACAGATATTTTTCAGTTCCTCTTACTTTTCCCACAGTTTGTTGTGGTGTAAATGACACTGCCATCGGTATATTTGCAGTTTCTAATCCTAGTGCTGTCATTATTCAGTTACACGATTTTTAAAAAGTCATTTGTCTCCTGCTATCTTGGTTTCTTCATTTATAAAATGTCTTCCCTTCTTTTGTAAAAATCAAAAAAAAGGCTATTGTAAAAATCAGAGAAGTAAATGTGAAGGAATCTTTGAACAAGTTTTAAAATATTCTAAGAGTAGAAGTCATTTTTATTTTATCATGACTAGAGAAAGTATAAGGTAGGTGGAGTTGTCTGCATTGTCTTAAGAGCTAGAATTGTACATTTTAAAAGGAGAAAATGATCCAAGCAAGCTTGGAGTATCCATTGTTTCTGCTGTATTAGGCGGCTATTGTTTAATCAGCAGGGTTCTTGTTCCCACTGATCTGTGTCCTTCCTGGGGCTGGAACTGAGGTACAGCCGATATCCCACCTACAGCCAGCTCTTTGGAGGCTTTTATTTTACTTTATTTTAATTTTTAATTTAATTTAATTTTTATTTTATTTTTCCATAAGTTATTGGGGTAAGGTGGTATTTAGTTACCTGAGTAAATTCTTTAGTAGTGATTTGTGAGATTTGGGTGAACCCATCACCCCAGCAGTATACACTGGACCATATATGTAGTCTTTTATCCCTCACCCCACTTCCACGCTTCCCCTCAAGTCCCCAAAGTCCATAGTGTCATTCTTATGTCTTGGAGTCCTTATAGCTTAGCTCCCACATTTCAGAGAGAACATACGGTGTTTGGTTTTCCATTCTTGAGTTACATCACTTAGAATAATAGTCTACAATCTCATCCCAGTCACTGCAAATGCTGTTAATTCATTCCTATTTATGGCTGCGTAGTATTCCATCAACTGTGTGTGTGTGTGTGTGTGTGTGTGTAAGATATATATATATATATAAATATATATATATATATATATATATATATATATATATATATAAAGAGAGAGAGAGAGAGAGATCCCAGTTTATCCACTCATTGATTGATGGGCATTTGGGTTGGTTCCACGATTTTGCAATTGTGAATTGTACTTGTAAACAAGTAACTTTTTCAAACAATGACTTCTTTTCCGCTGGGTAGATATCCAGTAGTGGGATTGCAGGATCAAATGGTATTTCTACTTTTAGTTTTTTAAAGAATCTTAGCTGAGCACAATGGCTCATGCCTGTAATCCCAGCACTTTGGGAGGCAGAGGCAGGTGGATCACTTGCGGTCAAAAGTTTGAGACCAGCCTGGTCAACGTGGTGAAACCCATCTCTACTAAAAATGAAAAAATTAGCCAAGCATGATGGCAAAAATTAGCTGTGATCTCAGCTACTCAGGAGGCTGAGGCAGGAGAATCTCTTGAACCCAGGAGGCAGAGGTTGCAGTAAGCCGTGATCGCACCACCACACTCCAGCCTGGGTGACAGAGCAAGACTTCATCTCAAAAAGACAAAAAAAAAAAAAAAAAAGAATCTCCACACTGTTTTCCATGGTGGCTGTACTAGTTTGCATTCCCGCCAGCAGTGCTGAAGTGTTCCCTGTTCACTGCATTCATGCCAACGTCTACTATATTTTTGTTTTTTTATTATGGCCGTTCTTGCAGGAGTAAGGTGGTATCACATTGTTGTTTTGATTCGCATTTCCCTGACCATTAGTGATGTTGAGCTTTTTTTCATATGTTTGTTGGCCATTTGTGTATCTTCTTTTGAGAACTGTTTATTCATATCCTTAGACCACTAGTTGATGGGATTGTTTGTTTTTTCTTACTGATTTGTTTGAGTTTGTTGTAGATTCTGGATATTAGTCCTTTGTCAGATGAATAAATTGTGAAGATTTTCTCCCAGTCTGTGGGTTGTCTGTTTACTCTGTTGACTGTTCCTTTTGCTGTGCAAAAGCTCTTTAGTTTAATTAAGTCCCAGCTATTTACCTTTGTTTTCATTGCATTTGCTCTTGGGTTCTTGGTCATGAAATCCTTGCCTAAGACAATGTCTAGAAGGGATTTTCCAATGTTATTGTCTAGAAGGGATTTTCCAGTGTTATCTTCTAGAATTTTTATAGTTTCAGGTCTTAGGTTTAAGTCCTTAGTCCATGTTGAGTTGATTTTTGTATAAGGTGAGAGATGAGGATCCAGTTTCATTCTCCCATATGTGGCTAGCCAATTATCCCAGCACCATTTGTTGAAAAGGGTGTCCTTTTCCCACTTAATATTTTTGTTTGCTTTGTCAAAGATCAGTTAACTGTAAGTATTTGGGTTTATCTCTGGGTTCTCTATTCTGTTCCATTGGTCTATGTGCTTATTTTTATACCAGTACCACACTGTTTTGGTGACTATGACCTTATAGTATAGTTTGAAATCAGGTAGTGTGATGCCTCCAGATTTGTTCTTTTTGCTTAGTCTTGCTTTGGCTATGTGGGCTCTTTTTAGGTTCCATATGAATTTTAGAATTGTTTTTTTCTAATTCTGTCAAGAATGATGGTAGTATTCTGATGGGGATTGTGTTGAATTTGTAGATTAGTTTTGGTGATATGGTCATTTCACAATATTGATTCTGCCCATCCATTAGCATGGGATGTGTTTCCGTTTGTTTGTGTTGTCTGATTTCTTTCAGTTGTGTTTTGTAGTTTTCCTTGTAGAGGACTTTCAACTCCTTTGTTAGGTATATTCCTAAGTTCTTTTTTTTTTTTTTTTTTTTTTTGGCAGCTATTGTAAAAGGGCTTGAGTTCTTGATGTGATTCTCCACTTGGTAGCTGTTTGTGTATAGAAGAGCTACTGACGGCGGCGCAAAGGAGAAAAAATATAAAATAAATAAAAGAAAAAAGAAAAATAAAAGCTACTGATTTGTGTACATTAATCTTGTATCTGGAAACTTCTTTGCTGCATTCTTTTATCAGTTTTAGGAGCTTTTTGAAGGAGTCCTTAGGGTTTTCAAGGTAAATGATTGTATCATCAGCAAAGTGACTGTCTGACTTCCTCCTTACTGATTTGGATGCCCTTTTTTTCCTCTCTCGTCTGATTGCTCTGGCTAACACGTCCAGTACTGTGTTGAAGAGGAGTGGTGAGAGTGAGCATCCTTCTTTTTCCAGTACTCAGCAGGAGTCCTTTCAACTTTTCCCCATTCAGTATTATGTTGGCTGTGGGTTTGTCATAGATGGCTTTTATTACATTAAGGAATGTCCCTTGTATGCCGGTTTTGCTGAGAGTTTTAATCATAAAGCGATGCTGGACTTTGTCAAATGCTTTTTCTGCATCTATTGAGATGATCATGTGATTTTTGTTTTTAATTCTGTTTATGTGCTGTATCACATTTATTGACTTGCGTATGTTAAGCCATCCCTGCATCCCTGGTATGAAACCCACTTGATCATGGTGGATTATCTTTTTGATAATGTTACTGGATTCAGTTAACTAGTATTTTGTTAAGGACTTTAGCATCTATGTTCATCAAGCATTTCAGTCTGTAGTTTTCTTTTTTGGTTGCATCCTTTGGTATTAGGGTGATCTTGGCTTCAAAGAATGAATTAGGGAGGATTCCTTCTTTCTCTATCTTGTGGAATAGTGTCAAAAGGATTGGTGCCAATTCTTCTTTGAATGTCTGGTAAAATTCTTCTGTGAATCCATCTGGTCCTGGATTTTTTGGTCGGTAATTTCTTAATTACCATTTCAATATCTCTACTTGTTACTGGTCTGTTCAGGGTATCTAATTCTTCCTGATTTAAGCTAGGAGGCTTGTATTTTTCCAGGAATTTATCCATCTTTCCTAGGTTTTCTAGTTTATGTGTGTAAAGGTGCTCATAGTAGCACTGACTGATCTTTTGTATTTCAGTAGTGTCAATTGTGATACCTGCTGCTTCGTTTCTTAGTGAGGGTATTTGGATTTTCTCTCTTATTTTCTTTGTTAATCTCACTAAGGGTCTATTTTATTTATCTTTTCAAAGAATCAGCTTTTTTTTCCCTTTCCCTTTTGCCTTTTTTTCTTATAATTTCATTTAATTCTGCTCTGATCTTGGTTATCTGCTTTCTTGCTCTGGGTTTAGGTTTGGTTTGTTCTTGTTTCTCTAGTTCCTTGTGGTGCAACTTTAGATGTTCTGTTCGTGCTCTTTCAGACTTTTTGATGTAGGTGTTTAGGGCTATGAACTTTTCTCTTAGCACCTCCTTTGCTGTATCCCAGAGATTTTGATAGATTGTGTGATTATTATCATTGGGTTTGAATAATTTTTTAATTTCCATCTTGATTTTTTTCCCAATGCTCATTCAGAAGCAGGTTATTTAATTTCCACGTATTTGCATGGTTTTGAAGGTTCCCTCTGGAGTTGATTTCTAGTTTTATTCCACTGTGGTCTGAGAGAGTACTTGATATAATTTCAATTTTATTAAATTTATTGAGGCTTATTTTATGGTCTATTGTATGGTCTATCTTGGAGAAGGTTTCATGCACTATTGAATAGCATGTGTGCTCTGCAGTTGTCAGATGAAATGTTCTTTATACATCTGTTAGGTCTATTTGTTCCAAGGCATAGTTTAAATCCATTGTTTCTTTGTTGACTTTCTGTCTTGACCTGTCTAGTGCTGTCAGTGGAATACTGAAGTCCCTCACTATTATTGTGTTGCTGTCTACCTCATTTCTTAGGCCTATTAGTAATTGTTTTATACATTTGGGATCTCCAGTGTTAGGTCTATATATGTTTAGGATTGTGATATTTTCCTGTTGCACAAGGCTTTTTACCATTATATTATATCCCTCTTTGTCTCTTTTAACTGCTGTTGCTTTAAAGTTTGTCTCTTAGGATATAAGAATAGCTACCTTGCTCACTTTTGGTGTCCTTTTGCATAAAATGCCTTTTCCCACCCCTTTACTTTAAGTTTATGTGATTCCTTATGTGTTAGGTGAGTCTCCTGATGGCAGCCAATGGTTGGTGAGTTGTTATCCATTCTGTGGTTCTGTATCTTTTAAGTGGCACATTTAGGTCACTTACATTTAATGTTAGTATTGAAGTGTGCGGTACATTTACTTTCATTGTTCTCTTTGTTGCCTTTGTGCTTTGGCTTTTTGTTTTTGCTTTTTAGGTCCTGTGTGATTTATGCTTTAAAGAGGTTCTGTTTTGATGTGTTTCCAGGATTTGTTTCAAGATTTAGGGCTCATTTTAGCAGGTCTTGTAGTGGTAATTTGGTAACAGCAAATTCTCTCTGCATTTGTTTGTCTGAAAACAACTATAGCTTTCCTTCATATATGATGCTTAGCTTCACTGGATACAAAATTCTTAGCTGATAAAATGTTTTGTTTGAAGAGGCTGAAGATAGACCCCCAATCCCTTCTAGCTTGTAGGGTTTCTGCTGAGAAATCTGCTGTTAATCTGATAGGTTTTCCTTTACAGGTTACCTGGTGCTTCTGTCTCACAGCTCTTAAGATTCTTTCCTTGGTCTTAACTTTGGATAAACTGATGACAATGTGCCTAGGGGAAGATCTTTTTGTGGTGAATTTCCCAGCTGTTCTTTGTGCTTCTTGTATTTGGCTGTCTAGTATCTCACAAGCCTGGGGATGTTTTCTTCAATTATTCCCCCAAATATGTTTTCCAAGCTTTTAGAATTGTCTTCATCCTCAGGAACATCAATTTTTCTTAGGTTTGATTGTTTAAAATAATCCCATATTTCTTGGAGGTTTTGTTCTTATTTTCTTATTTGTTTTTCTTTGTCTTCGTTGGATTGGGTAAATCTGAAGACCTTGTCTTTGAGCTCTGAAGTTCTTTCTTCTATTTGTTTGAGTCTATTGCTGAGATTCTCCAGAGCATTTCACATTTCTAAAAGTGTGTCCAAAGTTTCCTCAAATTTTTATTGTTTTTTCTTTAAGCTGTCTATTTCCATGCTCTCTTCACTTCTTACATCATTTTTTTATTTTCTTGCATTGGGTTTCAACTTCTTCTGGTCCCTTCCTGATAAGCTTAATAACTAACTTGCTGAATTATTTTCCAAGTAAATCAGGGATTTCTTCTTAGTTTGGATCCATTGCTGGTGAACTAGTGTGATTTTTGGAGGGGTGTTGAAGAGCCTTGTTTTGTCATATTAACCAGGGTTGGTTTTCTGGTTCCTTCTCATTTGAGTAGTCTGTGTCAGAGGGAAGATCTAGGGCTGAAGTCTGTTGTTCAGATTCTTTTGTCCCACAGGGTGTTTCTTTGATGTAGTACTCTCCCCCTTTTCTTATAGATGTGGTCTTTGATGTAGTACTCTCCCCCTTTTCCTATAGATGTGGCTTCCTACGAGCTGAACTATAGTGATTGTTTTCTCCCTCCTGGGTCTAACCACTGAGCTAGTCTACCCAGCTCCAGGCTGGCACTGGGGGGTGTCTGCACAGAGTTCTGTGATGTGAACTGTCTATAGGTCTCTCAGCCATGGATACCAGTGCTTGTTCCAGTGGAGGTGGTGGACAGTGCAATGGACTCCATGAAGTTCCTTAGTTTTGGTGGTTTAATGCTTTATTTTTGTGCTAGTTGGCCTCCTGCCAGGTGGTGGCATCTTCCAGAAAGCATCAGCAGTAGTAGTGTATGGAGGAACCAGTGGCAGGTAGGGCCCTAGAACTCCCAAGATTATATGTCCTTTGTCTTATGCTACCAAGGTGGATAGGGAAGGCCCATCAGGTGGGGATGGGACTAGGCATATCTGAGCTCAGACTCTCCTTGGGCAGATCTTGCTGAGGCTGTTGTGGGGGATGGGGGCGAGCTTCCCAGGTCACTGGAGTTGTATACCTAAAAGGATTATGGCTGTCTCTGCTGAGTCATGCAGGTTGTCAGGGAAGTGGGGGAAAACCAGAAGTCACAAGCCTCACCCAGCTCCCATGCAAACTGAAGGACCTGTCTCACTCCCACCATGTCCCTCCCCCAATAGCCCTGAGTCTGTTTCCAGGCGGAGGGCAAGATGGGCTTGAAAACTTGCCGGAGGCTATCCTCCTCCCAGCGGCAAGAGAAAAGGGCTTTAGTTCTTCCCCTGTCTGTTGTTAGATATAATGAACCCCAAATTTCTCTTCAAAGAATCAGTATGTCAATATGTTCAGCTCTCTTATTCTTTAATTCTCCATTTTAAAGTTTAACTTCCTTGGAGTTTTAGTAAACAACATTTTCCACCAGTTCTAATCAGTAGTTCACATCTGTTCCCCCAGTCCTCTGCCCCATCCTGACTCATCCTGGTCACCTGCTCTGGTCACCTACTTTGATCCCTGGTTACCTGCTCTGACCTGCCCATAATGGTCCTTCCTGCCAAACTACCCACCCCGCCACTGCCATTCCAGCTCATACCCCTACTCCCTTTAAAATAGCCAATTGGAATTAGACTAGACTGTGCAGTCTAACCCTAGCCAATAGGGGGAAAACACAGCAGTAGGGGCCATCAGGCATAAATACCCCTTCCCCTCCCTTGTCCAGGTGTGTACTCACCATTGTTCCATCTGTGAGCTGCACCCTTCTATAGAAGTAAATTGCCTTGCTGAGGAAATTTGTATTCAAGTGCTACTTCTTTTGCAGTACTGAAAATTTATATATAATACCATGAAGTCTGCATGCCCAATTTGCGCCCTCCCCTGAGTTCTGGCCAGGAGGCTTCTCACTCCATTCAAATTGTTATACAAAGGTCAGCTAGAGAATTCCTTCCTCCTGTGGAGTTTTATCCCCTGCTTCTCTGGCCACCCTCCCGATGGATCCCTGTGGTGCCAGGCAGGAATGGGCTGTTTGGGGATTCAGCGAGCTCCCAGGGCCTTTCTGCTGCCTCCTCTGCCCCTGTATTTTGCTCGGCTCTCTAACTTGACTCAGCTCCAGGTAGAATCAGAAACTTCTTCTGCAAACACACCTTCGGCTTCTCCAGTGGGGCTGTGCATTCAGGATAGGAAGGTCTCCCTTTCCCACTTCCACAGTTGGGTCACTCACTATATTTGGGGTGCCTTCCCTGTCCTGCAGGAGCAGTCTGCTTCCTTCAGAGGGTCTGTGGGTCTTCTCAGGGCTGCTGGTTTGTTCTTGAAGTTGATCTGGAGCTAAAATTGACAATGCAAACCTCTGCGTGCTGCTCTGTTTCACACTGCAATCTAGTCCTGCCCGTTATATGCCATGATCCTCTGAATCCCTCCTTAGAGGTTTAACTCCAAAGAAGTATTCTTCCAGCTGCAGGCTATTTGAATTTGGATTAAGGAGTTATGTTGGAATAGGGTACTATATTCTGATTATTAACAACATAATCAATTTTCATTATCCGTGAGTTCAAAATAAGGTGAGTTGGACCATTTTTTAAAATTCCTAAAGTCACTTGCTTCAGCATGCTTCAGAACACAAAACCCACATTCTGTCACACTTACTACACTGTATTTCTTCAATCCTATTTTGAAGACCATGATTCTTGGGCAATGTGAGGTAAAGGAAACTGGAAAACTGCATGTAATCTGTAAAGCCAGTGATTCACATTCAAATGCTCAAGAACTTACGTAGCAATCTTATCTGATGACTTGAGCTCAACATCAATTTATTTTTGCACACCCTTTGGCATATCAATTTCATCTGTAGAAATCCATTCTACAAAATGCTACTTATGTGTGCAAATATGTATGTTGCAAAGATGTTCATGAAGTCATTTTAATAGCAAAGAACTGGAAACTATTAATCCATTGTACAGGAACATGAATGCATAAATTATGGTACATTTACATAATGGGATCCTATGAAGCTAATAAAAAATGAGAGCAGACTGAGCACAGTGGCTTACATCTGTAATCCCAGCACTTTGGGAGGCCAAGGCAGGCAGATCACAAGGTCAGAAGTTTGAGACCAGCCTGCCCAACATGGCAAAACTCTGTCTCTACTAAAAATACAAAAAATTAGCCAGGTGTGGTGGCAGGCACCTATAATCCCAGCTACTCAGGAGGCTGAGGCAGGAGAATCGCTTGAACCCAGGATGGGGAGGTTGCAGTGAGCCGGGATTGTGCCACTGCACTCTAGCCTGAGCGACAGAGAGAGATTCTGTCTCAAAAAAAAAAAAAAAAAAAAAGAGGGCAGTCTGTCTCTATATGCTTTTCACAGAGATCTCTAAAACATAGCATTAAAAGAACTGTGTTCTGTGCTATGGGTGATGATGCAGCCTGTGGACTGTGCAATGGGTGATGATGTGGCAATGTAGGTTCATCAGGTGTAGCAAATGTGGAGAATGTTAGTGATGGGGAGGCTATGTGGGTGTGGGGGCAGGGGACACATGGGAAATCTCAGTACCTTCTATTCAATTTTGCTGCAAACCTGCTTTTATAAAACTGCTTTAGTAGTCTATTTTAAAAAGAAAAAAGGCACATTACAAAGGATTATTTTAGATCCCATTTAGGTAAGCTATGAAGCAAAAGTAGAGGTGTGTATATGGGAGTATATATATGCAGATGCATAGAAAGGGAACTGGAAGGTTGAAAGAATACACACCAAGTGATGCAGCTGTGCCTCTTGGAAAGAGGACAGGAACAGAGAAGAAGACAGGGTGAAAAAAAGACTTTAACATTTTACTTCCTACACATTTATGACAGTTGAATGCTGTATGGAGTAAATGCAGCCCTGTATTCCTTATGCAGGGGAAGAAAACACCACAGAATAATGATGAACAATCAAAAAAATGATGAGACCAAAGATGAGCCAAGTGCCAATCATCCTTAAGTTAAATACTGTGTCATAGAACCATCTAGCCCAAACAATGTCTTAGATATTCTATTCTTATTCTATTGGTTCATCAAAAGCCTACTATAGGCCAGATGTGGTGGCTCACGCCTGTAATCCCAGCACTTTGGGAGGCTGAGGCAGGCAGACCACCCGAGGTCAGGAGTTTGAGACCAGCCTGGCCAACATGATGAAACCCCATCTCTACTTAAAATTAAAAAAATTAGCCAGGCATGGTGGCAGGCGCCTGTAATCCCAGCTACTCGGGAGGCTGAGGCAGGAGAATTGCTTGAACCTGGGAGGTGGAAGTTGCAGTCAGCTGAGATTGCACCATTACACTCCAGCCTGGGTGACAAGAGCAAAATTCTGTCTCAAAAAAAAATTTTTAAAGCCTAATATAGAGTCCTACAAATGTTGCTAAGAAAGTAAATTGAACAGGATTGCTTTAATTCTTATGATTAAACTCAAAACAAAAATGCTGGAACCTTAGTATAACTTTAAATTATATATCATTTATTGAAATATAAAGATCTTCATTTACACGTTTTAAAACAAAAACATGAACAGGGGCATTTGTAATACATTTTGTATTGGTAGACCCTATCAAGTTAGTTCTTCTCACACATTCACCACATTGCTGTTTTGGGAACATTTTAAGTATTTTTCTCTTTATTATTTCTAAAATATAAATTTTGGACATTCAAAAGTGCAACAGTTAATGTGCCTGTGGGGATTATCACAGTTAAAAAAATATAAACAAAGGCAGTGATACAGCTTGTCATAAATGTTTTGGCAGTATTCTCCAAGTCTATATAGAAATACATATATACACATTGATGTATAACATCATTTTATCGTACGTCCCTCTTCACAAAAATAGGACCATTTTGTACAGATTGGCAGACCACATTTTAAGGACATCATTGATCATTTAAAAAGTCACAAATTGTGTTTCTCAGGCCAGCTTTGATTGTCATCATAAAATTAGAAAGTAGGAAAGTTTGGCAAATTTTCTTCTGGAGACTTTGCAGGAGGCCAAAAAGGAAACAAATCTGTAATTTGCTGAAAACACACACGCACACACAAAATGCAGTCATATACAAATTCAGGTGGGAGCATTTGTTAGGACTGGAAACTGCTGGTCTGAGAAGTTTCATCCCGCCTCATGATGTCATGCAAGCTCATGGCCATATCAAAATGCAAAGCACCAACAAAATAAGGCTACGCAAGGGAGAGTGAGCGATAAACAGAATGCTTGAGCTGTGATTCTAGAAACACAAATGTATTTCAAGTCTAATTGGCTCTACAGAACCTAGTCAGGTTTTCCTTTTTAATTGGCCAATCTGGCTCAGTCTTCGCACTTACTATGAAAAAGGTGGATAAGAAAGTTGGGGCTTGCATTGAGATTACACCAGTAGGTAGTCAAGTGCTTTGTTATTGCTTCTGCATCTTCCAAAGCATCACCTGCTGATAGCACATACAGTGATTGCAGTAATCACAGCCCATGTTTCATTCATATGGTATCAGCAATTAAGCAGTATTGCAAAGAATGCCAATGAAGCCACACCAACCTGTTTGACAGTGTGGGTAAGACGTGACAATTCCTCCTCCCATCTAAACCCAAATTATCAGTAAAACTTATTTTCTTTTTTTCACCAAAACACTGAGCTGGTTACACAGAGACTTGGAACACTGAATTGCATAATTTTTGTACATGCCTTTCCTTGGCGGGGAACGGAGGAGGAGGTGGGAGATGGGAGATGGGGCAAGTTCAGCTCCCCCATACAGTGGGAAGTAGCGTCTTTACTTTTGGAAAACCTGCCAAAACCAAACTTTAGCTTTCTCAGCCTCAGCTAAGACTGGAAAGTTAAATTAAGGGTCGCAATTGCTAGCTAGATGGCATTAAATGTCACTGACCTGAAGCCAAGTATTTAAAAAGTAGGCTTCCTGTGTGGTTGAATTCCAACCCTGTTCTAAAGTTCAAATTATTTGTTTCCCATGGCAACTTCCTGAAACTTAAGTCAGTGTTTCTGAAAACTGGCTGATCAGAACAGCCAGGGAGTTTAGAAACAGAGAGATTCCGGTTTTGCCCAGACTTCATACTTCAGAATCTCAGGGATGGAAACCCAGCATCTAGAGATTCTGGCTGCCACTCACATTTGAGAACTGAGGATCTGGGCTAATGTACATGCAGCCTCTGCTAAACAATACCTTTATGGTCCCAAGTTTCAAACTCTTTCTTTTTTGGATAAAGGGTGGAAGAAGGAGGCTGATGTCTGGGCATCCTTCTGACCCTTTTCAGGTTCACAGATTCAAAAAATATACAGACTGGGATTCGCTGAAGCTTTCACGAGGCATGAAGAAGAAGAAGAAAAAAACCTCTGCAAATCCAGTCTTTTTGCTGATCATTATATTTTCCATTGGGTAATATACATGAGAAGTCATGTTCAGCACAGGTTTATGGCTCTACATGGAGAACTTTTAGGACTTAAGAGTTCTGTTTGTTTCTAATCCCATTATTTCAGAGGGCAGTTAATTGTTTTTAATACGATGGATTGGGGAACCTATTCAGTACAGTTAAAAACTCTGACTTCCTGGACAACACTACTTTTACTTTGTTCTCTATGCTCAACTAAATTTAATTCACTAAAGCTATTACCATACTTTATAGAGAAACGTGTTATTTAATATAAATGTCAAAAACTGTCAAACTTGTCACCTACTTAGTAAGGATTTTTTAAAATTGTGCTTTCTCTGGAGGGAAATCATGTTACATATTACACATTTAGCATTACTGATAACAGTAGTATTATTATAAATGTAGATTACAATACGAAAATGAGTTGTCAGCCTTCTAAATGACCCAAATCTATTAAACAAGGTTGGTTAATTATTATTCTTGATCTCTTTAACACTAAAAAGAAAAAAATAGTAAAATGTATAGTACCAGTACCTTTTAGGGTTCAAAAGTGGTTTTTCATGCACTTCACAAAAAAGTTCAACAGCAGCTGATATCAGGTTTCAAGAGGGAAGTACATGGATGGATTGAGTGGTCTCTTCAGAAGTCCAAAGAAGATAGTTAATACACTCTACTAACACAGCGTTGGTTAGAGTTATTTACATAATTACAATGCTGAAGTTTTGTCGCAGTATAAATTGTGTCCATTGGATTCTCACCAATGCCCTTGAAACACAAAGTTCACCTTCTGTGGCCTATTATTCCTTTGTTCATCTATCTCCAAATTTCACACACCGCTGAGATGCTACTGAGGCATTACAAGAGGCAACGCTGAAAAAGTTCATTGCAAAATATCCCATTTATTTATATGTAGAAGGCTCCCTGAGGCCCTTGGCTGGGAACTTCTCTTTAAACATCAACCAAGTCCTCCTCTCAACCTCTGCATTGCAATAAAGTGGTTTTCTGAATGGGATCCAGAGGTGGCCCCAGAAGTGAAAGGAACCCCTCGAACCATCAGTTACAGGAAGCTGTCTTCCACCAGGTCTGAAGAGTCTATGCCGATGTCGTCCATCATGTCGATGTCTTCAATGGTCTCGTCCTCTCTCTTGATGAAGGTGGAACTGCTGGAACCCGTCTCAATGGCACTCTCTTCAGAGGTCTGCGAGCTGGAGGAGGGAGAGAAGAGCAAAGGTTACGAAGCTTCTCCTGCACGGAACTAGAATTAGAGTGTGGCCCCCCAGAGACAAAGGAAAGCCTTCGACATTCAAAATCGGGCTGCAGAGTATGGCAAGATTCTGCCCTGGCCTGACAGGCTGTGCTAGGCCACATGGAAAACCAAGGTCCACCTGTCATTTTTACACTTCAGCTTTCCTGCTTCTCTGCCTGGTCTTTCATCAAAGTTGCTGACCAGCTGCAACAATGTCTATTTTCCCTACTCAGTCCTAGTGGAAGAGAAAATAAGCAATGCCTGATCCAAAGGCCTGGGAAGGCAGAGCAAAGGGGTGAAGTCAGCTGCAAGCTGCAGCCAGGCCTGTCAGGTGCTCTCCCGGAAGCCTCCTGAGATCCAAACTGTGTTCTTAGGATCTCCTGCCACTCGCCTGGAATGGCCTCTTCCCCTCTCTCTTGACAGCCAATGCCCCCCACATCTTGAAGGCCTCCTTATGTACCACAGCAGTGGTTGAAAGGGGAGTTCTGGAGTCAAAAAATCTTAGGTCAGGAATGGTCCCATCACTTACTGGCTATGTGATGTCACTTACTTAATTTCAACTTCAACTGAGAAAGTTCAATTCCTGATGTATCAAATTCTGCAGCTCAGCCTGCTGTCACCCTAGGAAACTTCTGGGCACCTGTCTCATGTTATTTATTTCAATGTGACTTTCTAACTTTACTTAGAAGCAGAACCCTTTTACAACTGAAATAGTGCTGCAGTGAACATACACATGCATGTATCTTTATAATAGAATGATTTATATTCCTTTGGATATATACCCGGTAATGGGATTGAAGGGTCAAACAGCATTTCTGCCTCTAGGTCTTTGTGGAATTGCCACACTGTCTTCCACAATAGTTGAACTAATTTATACTCCAACCAACACTGTAAAAGCGTTTCTTTTTCTCCACAACCTTACCAGCATCTGCTATTTTTTGACTTTTAAATAACAGCCATTCTGACAGGTGGGAGATGGTATCTCAGATCTTGTCCTTCTTTATTGATGCATAGCATTCCATGGTGTATATGTATCACATTTTCTTTATCCAGTCTACTGTTAGTGGGCGTTTAGGTTGATGCCATGTCTTTGTTATTGTGAATAGTGCTGCACTGAGCATATGTATGCATGTTTTTATGGTAGAACAATTTGTATTCCTTTGGTTATACAGTCAATAATGGGATTGCTGGGTGGAATGGTAATTCTGCTTTAAGTTCTTTGAGAAATCACCACACTGCTTTCCACAGTAGCTGAACTAACTTGCACTCCAATGAGCAGTGCATAACCGTTCCCTTTTCTCCACAACCTCATCAGCACCTGTTAT
Organism: Aotus nancymaae; assembly: GCF_030222135.1. Taxonomy (NCBI): domain Eukaryota; kingdom Metazoa; phylum Chordata; class Mammalia; order Primates; family Aotidae; genus Aotus; species Aotus nancymaae. Next base: position 49,796,845 of record NW_026988417.1, on the reverse strand, counting down.
TTTTTGACTTTTTAATAATAACCATTCTGACTGGTGTGAGATGGTATCTCATCATGGTTCTGATTTGATCTAATGATCAATGGTGTTGACCATTTTTTCATACGTTTGTTGGCTGCACGTATGTCTTCTCTTGAAAAGTGTCTGCTCATGTCCTCTGCCCACTTTTTAATGGAGTATGATAATTGTGAGATAATTTGAATTTTAACTGGCTATCTGATGCCTTAACAATTTATTGTCCCTGTTTTGGGTGAGATAATGGCATTGTAGTTATTTTTAATAACTTTTTAATAACTTGTTATTCTTTAAAATGGAGCCCTCATCTTTAAGAGACACACACTGGAATACTTATGGGCAAAATGATACGGTGCCTAGGATTTGCCTCCAAACAATCCAGAGGAGGCTGAGGAGAGACAGACTGGCCATGCATGCATCCAGGCTGGCAGACTGCATAGTTATTGAATCTGGGTGACGGATACCAAACAGCTCACTATACTATGTGAATTGTGCATGTTAGAAACTTTCCATAATACAAAATTTAAAAGAAAGAAGAAACAAATCAGCCAGGGAGCAGTTGGCCACCACCCCCAGAGATTCCAATTTGTTGTTTTGCATGACGCTTGTATATCAGCAGTTTTTAAATCTCTGCAGGTGATTCCAATTCACAGGTAGGGCACAGCATCAAAGGACCCAGTCCTGCCTCTCTCCACTTTTTCTCTAGTTCAATGACTATTTAAGACAGGAGAGGCTCATAGGATCTCAATAATCACAGCTCTGTATCAATTTGATCGATTACCTAAGAACTTAGCTCAAAGATTTTCCACCAGGGAAGCATGTCCCCCTCCCCACAACTCACACACCCCTCCCCCAGCCCCAGAGGAACATATCAGAATTATCTGGGAAGCATTTTCAAAACCACGCAGATGTCCTGGGGATTCTGCAACTTGCTCCTGAGTACAGATTCACCACCGAGGAGTGCATCATTATCTGGTGCAATGGGTCCTCTCCTTTAGGGCCTGTGGGGGAGGGGAAAGGTGAGACACCGAGGCTGCCCCCACTGCTACCTGTGTCTGTTCCTCTTGCCCAGGTCCTCCTCCTCGGGGACAGGGTCGATGTCAGGCAGAGGAATGATGTAGCCACTGTCAGCACTCAGCCTCTGCTCATCCAGGCCACCCTCCCAGTCCTTCAGCTTGTCTTCCTCGTTTTTGTAGGTGACACCAACGTACGCATTGTCTGAGTCCACACGCATGCGTGCCACAGCAGGATGGTCACTCTTCAGGAAGTCCAGGTGAATTTTTTCATAACTCTATAAGCAGTCATTGAACATATTGAATCAAGTGTTAATGACCAAACCTCAAAAATGAATAGAGACACTCAGAACTTACTATTACTTAACGCTGCATGTTTCCAAACTACCTGGAAGATGTGGGACTTAGTTGAAGGAGAGTCATGTCAGAGAAATAGGACATGAAGAAGGGGCGACCAATGGTAAAGAGCTTCTGCCAGTAGGTCCTAGGACACCAACAGCCCCATTGGCTGGGCGCGGTGGCTCACACCTGCAATCCCAGCACTTTGGGAGGCCGAGGCGGGTGGATCATGAGGTCAGGAGTTCAACACCAGCCTGACCAACATGATGAAACCTGCCTCTACTAAAAAAAAAAAAAATACAAAAAAATTAGCCAGGCGTGGTGGTGCATGCCTGTAATCCCAGCTACTCAGGAGGCTGAGGCAGAGAATTGCTTGAACCCAGGAGGTGGAGGTTGCAGTGAGCCAAGATCCCATCACTGCACTTCAGCCTGGGGGACAGAGTGAGACTCTGTCTCAAAAAGAAAAAAAAAAGATACCAACAGCCCCTTTTCCAAATCAGTAGCTACAAACCATGTCCCCTCCCCATTCCCACCCAGGACCAGCAAGAACCCTTCTGGTCTCCATCACATCACCTCTACAGAGCTTGGATGCGTCCCAGAGAGGCAGTGAGGACTTCCATTGGGTCAATAATACCCAAAGCCTTCATGATCCGTAAACATTGAAGAGATCTAACATTGGATGTGAAAAGACCCTATTTTCAACAATAGTTTCGATCTCTTCCCACCAACACATTTCCACCAATCAGAGCATCTTTGACCAACCAATGGTTAATTTCCTCACTGCCTCACCTGTGAAAGTTGCAGTGAGTGGGCAGTGAGATAATTAATAGACAGAAGTATTTAACTTCCAATTCAGCACACAATCTCCTAATGCTGTTCCTCCTTGAGAAGAAGGAAGAGACATGATAAGTATAAAACGTCTACACAGGGACTAATCTGAGTCTCAGAAACTGAGGTTATGTCTGAGTTTTCCTCTCAATGCCTCAGCAGAAAGTTGTTCCGTTCATTTACATATCCTGCTTGGTTCCATGAAATTACATTTGTTCCTTTGAACAATGCTTCCTATTCCACAGAAAACCAGCTGTAGCCACAGATAACAGTTGAGGTTGTTGCTTCCAGTCAGCTGGTAAAAGCTAATTTCGCATGGATTTTAGCGTATTCAAATTAGCGATTTAATGGCCTTGGATGCCCTGAGACTCCTAACTGCACACTAGCTTCTGATACTCAAACATCTGGAGAATACAGTGCTTACAGGTGCTGCACATTTAAGATGCAAGGAGAGCCCAGGGTAAGGGGAGGGTTTCATTCATCATTGCTACTAGGGTCCTGTGGAGCACCGCCACGAAGCCCAGCCACGGGATCACACAATCTTTTGCCTCTTTTGAAAATATTCCTCTAGAACCGACAAACAGCACTGCCTACTGGCATAACTTCCAGCTTTATCCAGACCTTTCAACCCACCGTAATAGATCCAGACACACCTTTTTATATTGTCCAGGCAGCAGATTCTCTACAATCTCACTCAGGTGGTAAAAGGAAGGTCTCTTCTCTGGCTCGCTGTTCCAGCATTTCACCATGATCTCGTAGCTGGAGGAGCACAGAACTCAAGAGTGGGCACAGGGGGATGTCCCAGGGCACCTCCCTCCCCCTAGCCCCACAGAGGGTAAACACAGGCCCCTGGGATGGGAAGAGAGCTCACACTTCACTGGTAGCATGGTCAGGCTTGGCCATCCGGTACCCACTCTTGATCTTATTGTAGAAAGTAGAATCCACCATCATGCCGGGGTAAGGGGTGCCACCTAAAAGCCAGACAATAAAACACCAGGACTAATAAATGCTCAGTGCATTTATTTATTTATCACTTGGCATGATAGAGCACTGTTAGAAAACCTTTCACATCCTAAAGCCTTGAAGCACTGATTTTTTCAAGAAAATTCAGTGTCATCATTTCCTTGACTTCACAGACAGCTCAAATCTTAAATTTAACTAGGACTCCATGTTGGTCAAGTCCAAGCACAATCACAAAAATTCCACATCTTTAGAAACAAGCATTCAAGGGTTTTTCAATGTGTTTGACTATTGGATCAACACAGACAAAATAAACTAGAAAAGCAAGGAGAAATTCTGAATCATTAAAACCCAGAGAGACTTTTTCATCAGGTATGCTCAAATAGCTAAAGCAAAAGTCAAAGCGAGGGCCTGAAACATCTATATAATTCTCTGATTTTAAGGGAACACGAGACTCCATTAAGCCACTCTGGGGTGGTGCATTGTGATCATGCACAGAGGGAGAACTAGGATGAAAAAGGAGACGGGGCAGGAAGACACTCTTTACCGTCACATCCTGATCACAGATAAATTCATGAAACATTTCACACTTTCAAAGCCAAGGCCAGGTCAAGTTCGGTTCCCTCTCTGAAGCCTTCCCACACTATTCCGGGACTCCTTTCTCTTTACTCAAGACTCGAATTACAATTTTAAATCAGCACCACACTGTTTATCCCTAAGTGCATAAGTCTTATCTCCCCAGATGAACCATTCAGGTCAGGGTTGCGGCTCATCCTTCTCTTAGGGGCCTCGCCTGGGCAGCCCAGGGCACCTGGATTGTTCAGCACCTGGGGACTGACCAATGACTGGCCAATGACAACCAAGAATGGGAGCCCTGTCCTCCACATACTCCTTTTCACCTGAGCATCAATCACCAGCAGGTGAGGGAGGGCCCACTCTCCACAGGTGAACCCATGTGACCCAAAGCCCAAAATGAGAAAGCAGCTGGGACATGAATGTCACTGGGTCCACTTCCAGTGGGAGGAAGTCACTCTGGCATAGCCCGGGGGAGAGGAGGCAGAGGCCAGGAGTCAGACACAACCCCCATCAAAGACCCCATCTCCATCTGCATGGGCCCATCTCAGACACAATAAGGCACAACGTGTGGTGTGAGATGGCTGTAGCGTCCTGGGCTCACATCTGGTTATCTTAACACCGTCTATATCCTGAAGCTTGAAAGAACACACTTCCCTTCCAGGGGTGTTTCAGAACAGTCCAAACAAACAGAGATGTCAGGCCCATACCAAGGGAAAAGATCTCCCAGAGCAGAATGCCGTAAGACCAGACGTCACTCAGTGTGGTGTAGAGGTTGTCAAAGATGCTCTCAGGAGCCATCCACTTCACGGGCAGAAAGGTCTGCAAAGAGGGAGGAAGAGAGTTAAACCCACATCTACTCACTGATGATCTACAGCAGTGGAAAATGGAAAAGAGCTCCCCCTGGACTCTTAGTAACTTGTGCTAATTATCCTGTCCCGTGGGAGTGTCTCTTATATGTGTTTTGTTCATTGCTGAACTCTCGGTGCCTGGCACGTAGTAGGTGCTCAACGAATATTGGATAAATTATGAATGGTCAATATTGCCTTTTATGCCTTCCAAAGGAATAATATCCAAAAACATTAATCCTGAATTTTCACTCAAAAGGTGTAAGCCCTGAATGGACCTGTTTCCTATTTTTAGGTATTCCTGCGAACAAAATTAAGAACAGATCCAGTGATGTATGAGCTGGTTACAGCTTTTGAGCTCTAATAAAGAAATAGTAATTTTCCACCACCACAGAGAGCCGGACGTTCAGTTGACATTTGTAGGCTTTTTTGTGAAGCTGGTCCAACCTTCAGTGTAAATACTTCACAAAAGAAGTATTTACAAAAGAGCCTTCACAAAAGCTTCACAAAAGAGCCTACAAATGGCTACTTTATAAACTGAAACAGATATATATAGTAGCCACATACTGTCCTTCAATCCTCTATGATTTCTGGGGAAATAAGAAATTCATACAAGTGGGAAATTAGCTCCACCAAAGTCTAGTGATTTGTTCCAAGTGTTTAAAGTTGTGTAGGAAGAGCCCCCAGCTACGAGTCACAGCCACATGAGTGCATGAATCACAGCCAGCATGGACACAGGCCCATGTCTTTCCGTGGGTGGAAGCAGCAGTTGCGGTGAGCTATCTCACATCCAGTGCAGTGAGGTGATTCGGAATTGTACCTACAGGCAGCAGATGTATCCCAAGCTGTGTCATCTGCTGAGAAGCGGAAGGCACGGGGAGAATGGCTCAAGTAAACAACAAAATGACTATCTTTAAGGAAACTCTGCCTCCAAGATATATAAACCCAAAGGGTTTTAACATTTTAGGGATCACAGATGCCTTTTGAAAATGTGATAAAAGCTTAAAATCTAGAGATACCGTCCTTGGGAATGCATGCTCGTCCATGCATACATGCAATTGACATATTAATAGCTAACACTTGCCAGGCACAGTGGCTCACACCTATTATCCCAGTATTTTGGGAGGCTGAGGTGAGTGGGTCACTTGAGGCCAGGAGTTCGAGACCAGCCTGAGCAACATGGCAAAACCCTGTCTCTACTAAAAATACAAAAATTAGCTGAGTATGGTGGTGCATGCCTGTAATCCCAGCTACTCGGGAGGCTGAGGCAGGAAAATCGCTTCAACCTGGGAGGTGGAAGTTTGCAGTGAGCCAAGATTGCACCACTGCACTCCAGCCTGGGTGAGAGTGAGGCTGTCTCTAAAACAACAGAAAATAAATAAATAAATAAAATATCTAACAGTTATTGAGTGCTGTTTCTATATGCCAGGCACTGTCGTAAGCACTTCACATGAATTCACTGATGTAATCCCCACAGCAACTCAACAAATAGCTACTATTATCACTTCCTACTACAGTCAAGGAGACCGAGGGGCAGAACAGTCGAGAATCTAGCTCCGAATCCAAATCAAGTGGGGATGGAGCTGGCACTCACACCCGGGCAATCTGCTGCCACGGCTGTGTACTGACCCCTTGTAGTCTACTGATGTTTTAAAAAACAGGCACTGAATGTCTAGAAGCAACACCTGACTTCAGAGATTACAGTGAAGGAGGGTGCGCGTGCCCAGTGAGGGAAGAGAGGACGTACACTGCCTTTTGACACGTAGTTCGAGTCATGCATGATGTCTCTGGCCAGGCCAAAGTCACAGATCTTCACGATTTTTCCTTGTGCCAGAAGGACGTTGCGAGCAGCCAGATCCCGGTGGACACACTGCATGGAAAAGGAGGAAATGACTCAGGGTCAAGCCATCTGTGTCTGGACAGCATCACCCCTGCATGGTGGCAGTTGGAGCTGCCTGCCTGGACATAAAGGACTGGCCTTCCCCCACGTTCTCACTCCACCTACTGCCAACAGAGAGAAAGCTCTAGAGAAGAGTAGATGCCTGATGATGTTGGACTCTCTGCCCTGCGTAGGGGATGAAGGAGACAGGTAAGTGAGAGGCCCCTGTATTTAATGGCCTTTCCGAGATCTATCTTCTAGCATCTCCTTCCACACTCCGCTCACTCTGAACTCTGTGGCTGGGTCTAAAAATGTCTCTGTTCCTTGAACTTACATTTTTTGAAGCCAAAAACTCCATTCCTCGGGCAACTTGATAGGTGAAGCTCAACAAATCCAACAAAGTAAGGCCTTCTGAGTTATCATCTGAAAGGAGGTTTTTGACTTCTGAGTCTGCAAAAAGGAAATTAAATGTATTGGTACTGGCAGGCAGCAAGAAATCACCAGGTTGCAGAGGCTTGCCCTAAGAACACATCCAAAAGTATTTTCTTAATTTTCTTGTAGAACGTTTAGACCTCACAGGTATCACTATGCAAAAGTTCTATCTTAGAAAAGAGATATATAGGCCAGGCATGGTGGCTCATCCCTGTAATCCCAGCACTTTGGGAGGCCGAGGCAGGCAGGTTGCCTGAGGTCAGGAGTTCAAGACCAGTCTGGCCAACATGGTGAAACCTTGTCTCTACTAAAAATACAAAAAAGTTAGATGAGCGTGGTGGCTTGCACCTGTAATCCCAGCTACTTCAGAAGCTGAGGCAGGGGAATTGCTTGAACCAGGGAGGTGGAGGTTGCAGTAAGCCGAGATCACATCATGGCACTACAACCTGGGTGACAGAGCAAGACTCCGTCTCAAAAAGAAAAGAAAAGAAAGAGATATATCTGGTTAAAAAATTATATGCACAAACACACACACACACACACACACACATGATATAGTTTGGATACATGTCTCCACCCAAATATTATGTTGAATTGTAATCCCCAGTTTTGGAGGTGGGGCCTGGTGGGAGGTGACTGGATCATGGGGTTGAATTTCTCCTGAATGATTTAGCACCATCTACTTGGTGCTATCCTTGCAAAATCTGTCTGTTTAAAACTGTGTGGCACCTGTCGCTCTCTCTCTCACTTGCTCCTGCTCTGGCCATATGATGTGCCTGCTCCCCTTTTATCTTCCACCATGATTGGAAGCTTCTTGAGGCCTCCCCAGAAGCAGATGCCTGCAGGGCCTGATAGCTTGCAGAACTGTGAACCAATGAACATTCTTTTCTTTAAAAATTACCCAGTCTCAGGTATTTATAGCAATGCAAAAACAGCCTAATAGAGAAAATTTGCATCAAGAAATGGGACATTGCTATAAAGATAATTGGGTAACAGGCAGAGCTCAGAAGAGTTTGGAGGGCTCAGAAGAAGATAGAAAGATGAAGGAAAGTTTGGAACTTCTTAGAGACTGGATAAATGGTTGTGACCAAAATGCTGATAGTTATATGGACAATGAAATCCAGGCTGCCAAGGTCTCAGATGAAAATGAAGAACTTACTGGGAACTGGAGTAAGGGTCACCCTTGTTAAGCCTCAGCAAAGAACCTGGCTGCACTATGTCCATGTCCTAGGAATATGTGGAAGTTTGAACTTGAGAGTGATGACATAGGGTATCTGGTGGAAGAAATTTCTAAGCAGCTAAGCGTTCAAGATATGGCCTGGCTGCTTCCAATAGCCTACACTCAGATGCAGAAGCAAAGAAATGACTTGAAGTTGAAATTTATATTTAAAAGAGAAGCAGAGGCTGGGTGCAGTGGCTCACACATGTAATCCCAGCACTTTGGGAAGCTGAGGTGGGAGGACTGCTTGAGTCAGGAGTTTGAACTAGCCTGGACAACATAGCGAGACCCCATCTCTTAAAAAAATAGTAAAAGGAAACAGAGGATAAAAGTTGGAAAATTTGCAGCTTGGCCATGTGACAGAGAAAGAAAAAGCTTTCGGGGGAGAGAATTAAAGAGGACTGCTGAGCAACCACTTGCTAGAGAAATCTGTATAATTAAAAAGGAAGCAAAGGTTGATTGCCAAGACAATGGGGAAAAGGCCTTGAAGCCATTTCGGAGACCTTCATGGCAGCCCCTCCCATCACAGGTCCAGAGGCCTTGGAGGGAAGAATGGTTTCATGGGCCAGGCCGAGGGCCCACTGCCCTGTGCAGCCTCAAGACACTGCTCCCTGCATCCCTGTGACTCCAGCTCTAGCCGTGGTTCAAAGGAGCCCAGGTGCAGCTTGGGCTGCTGCTTCAGTCAGCGACAGCCTTGGCAGCTTCCACATGGTGTTGAGCCTGTGGGTGCACAGAATGGAAGAGTTGAGGCTTGAGAGCCTCTGCCTAGATTTCAGATGATGTATATAAAAACCAGGGTGTCCAGGCAGAAGCATGCTGCAGGAGTGGAGCCCTCACAGAGAACCTCTAGTAAGGCAGTGCAGAGGGGAAATGTGGGGTTAGAGGTCCCACACAAAGTCTCCACTGGGGCACTGCCTAGTGGAGCTATGAGGGAAGGGCCACCATCCTCCATGAATGATAGATCCACCATCAGCTTGCCCTCTGCACCCGGAAAAACCATAGGCACTCAACACCAGCCCCTGAGAGCAGCTGCAGGGGCTAAACCCTGCAAAGCCACAGGGAATTCCACCCCTCCCAAGAGTTCCACCCCTTGCACTGGATATGGGATATGGAGTCAATGGAGATTATTCAGAGCTTTAAGCCCTGCTGGGTTCTGGGTTCTGAACTTGTGTGGGGCTTGTAGCCCCTTTCTTTTGGCCAATTTATCCCTTTGGGTATAGGAGTGTTGACCCAATGCCTATAACCCCATTGTATCTTGGAAGTAAATAACTTGTTTTTTATTTTACAGGCTCACAGGTGGAAGGGACTTGCCTAGTGTCAGATAAGACTTCAGACTTTGAGTTCATGCCGGAATGAGTTAAGATTTGAGGGTACTGTTGTGGAGGGATGATTGTATTTTGAAATGTGAGAAGAGTATGAGCTGTGGGAGGGTCCAGGGTCAATGTAATATAGTTTGAATATGTGTCTTTGCCCAAATCTCATGTTGAATTGTAATCTCCAGTATTGGAGGTGGGGACTGGTGGGAGGTGACTGGATCGTGGGGACAGATTTCTTATGAATGATTTAGCACCATCCTTTTGGTGCTGTCCTCGCAATAGTAAGTGACTTCTTGAAAGATCTGGCTGTTTAAAAGTGTGTGACACCTCTCTCTTTTTCTCTCTCTCTCGCTTGCTCTTACTCTGGTCATGTGATGTGCTCGTACCCCTTTGCCTTCTGCCATGATTGGAAGCTTCATGAAGCCTCCCCAGAAGCTGAGCAGATCTACCAGCACCATGGTTCCTGTAAAGCCTGCAGAACCATGAGCTAATTAAACCTCTTTCCTTTATAAATTACTCAGTCTCAAGTGTTTCTTTATAACAATGCAAGAACAGCCTAAACTACACACACACATACACACACACATAAAACACACACACAGATAGCCACAAAGACCAATCTCGCACATAATTTTTTTGTTTGCCTCCTAAATTTTTTTTTCAACCATAGTTAGCAAATCTTCTCAGCCACCTTTAAAATACACGTACACATACATACACACATTAAAATCTTCCATGATGAACATATATGGAGCACACATACAAGCTACATGAAAAAGTATTTTCTGGGAATTGCTTTATTTTCCTTTAAAAGCCACCTTCTTAGTACTTTGCTTATAGTCTGTTAATAAAATCAACTGCCAATCACATGTGATAGCGTCTTAGAGATCAGTGCCAATGACTTTGCTTTGAGTTTCTTTGTTGGTAACTTGTCCACTTTCCCCAGTTAATCCCATCTGGAAGGGTCCCAGCGTTTTCGAGGAAGAAGGCAATTTAATCCAGAAGTTCTCAATTCTTTTTGAAAAATGTTCAGGCAAGTCAAGAGTAGCTCCAGCCATTCACATGTTTTTCAGCTAGCCACAGAAAGCCAGAAAGCAGTGGTCTGCCTGCCAACAGGGCTTGGGCCTGAGGATGACTCAGGGTTCCTCTGACATCTCATGCCAAGTCCACCAGCCCAGACTGGGAAGCAATGTAAACTATTTTTAACAATATGGGAGGGGAGAGGAAGCACTGGTTCCGATAACTCTCACTGGCTAATCTTTTAAAAGCGCTTGGAAGTTCACCCATTTGGCAATGAAAGGTGAATGGAACTTGGAACTGCAGAAATGGAAAATATTATTGTGTACTAAGCTTTGCAAAACAAGCACATTCTGTTTTAAATGGATTGTACCTTTCACTTAAGAACCCTGAAAACATTCAGAGCACAACAATAATTTCCAAAACTACGTCCACCGCAGCTCAACACTTTTTTGCATTGACTAATGGGAGAGCTCACACCCAAAAAGACAAGCTCACAGGACAAGCCAATGTCAGACTTCCAACTCCAAGTCTGTGACAAGTCCAGGGCTCTGGAGGGGCCACCCTGAGCAGCTGTGAAGTGGTCCATCTGGTCTAGGCATCAGCTAGACTCCCTGGAGTTTATAAATCAATTTCACCCTGCCACATACTCATGTGCTTAAAAAACAGTTAGACCTACCTTCAGAGAACATTCAACAGAAACACTTGTCCAGAAAATACAACTGCAAATTATCTACTCTCCATTTCCATCACAAATTGAATGTTAGGAAAAGAAAAAGCAAGGGTTACTGAACTCATAGACAGAGACTTCTAAAACTTTTAAGGGAAAAAACCAGCATGAGGAACCAACATAAAATTGCCAACTTGTAATTCTGCCAAGTAAGGGCACTGAAAAAACAAATCAAGCACCATATTTTTGTTAAAAAAGAAAAAGACATGTTAGCAACAAAAAAGGAAATTCATTATATCAGAATAAATAATTCTTTTTTAAAAAATGTTTACAGCAGGAAGATACCAGGAAAATTCTTTAAACCTATTACACTTTAAGTTTACAAAATTTATTACATTATCCGCTTTTATTCTTTTCAATTTACAGGCCACAAACCTGGAAACGTGTCACAGAACTGGTTGTGCAGACCTGCATTTAGAGACCACGTGGGCTGCCAGGTTCACTTATCATCCCTCTACACTTCCCCCTGAATACTTTAAGCATCACATTAAACCACTGGACAGTACCAACACCCAGAGGGAGTATAGACACTTTTACCTAACATAGATTTCTTCTTATATGAGGCTGGACGATCATAGAGTGATCTCTGGATGTCGGAATATTTAGAAACTTCTTTCCTTTCCAGCATGGGGACATACTGTGTAGTATCAGCTTGCTTCATGTCCATGTAGTCACCATTGTTTTCAAAAGACAAAATAACATAGCTGTAAACACAGAAAGAGAAATCTTACCCAGGGTGCCCTTCTGAAGTGATCATTCCACTTGCAGTAGATAATGATTTGGGGGGACCTACAATGTGCCGGGTACTGAGGTAGGTGGGGGAGCTAACTGGGTAAAAGCGAAACCAATTCACACCCTTCACATGAGGTGATCTAGTCAAGGAGATGACCATTAATCAAATAATCACACAAATATATAGATCACAGCAATCCCACTACTGGGTATCTACCCAGAGGAAAGGAAGTCATTATATGAAAGATACTTGCACACATGTGTTGGTAGCAGCACAATTCACAATTGCAAAAATATGGAACCAATCCCAAATGCCCATCAATCAAGGAATGGACAAAGAAACAATGGGGTATATAATATATATATGATGGAATACTACTCAGTCAAAAAAAGTTATGAATTAATAGCATTCACAGCAACCTGGATGGGATTGGAGACTATTATTCTAAGTGAAGTAACTCAGGAATGGAAAACCAAACATCGTATATTTTCACTCCTAAGTGGGAGCTAAGCTACGAGGATGCAAAGGCATAAGAATGACACAATGGACTTGGGGACTCAGGGGGAAAAGGTCGAGGGGGTAGGGAGAAAAGACTACAAATAGGGTGAAATGTATACTACTCAAGTGATGGGTGCACCAAAGTCTCACAAATCACCACTAAAGAATTTACTCATGTGATCAAATACCACCTATTCCCCAAAAACCTATGGATATAAAAAAATTTTTTAAATAGAGAAAAAAAAGAAATGTAAAAAAACAAAACCAAACAAATACACAGATCAACTCAAACTCAGATATGCTGTGAAGGAAGAAAGGTTTCAATAGTCTGTAAGGAAAATGACGCGATCTGGGGATCAAGGAAGCACTTTTCAGAAGATGTAGAATGAATCCCATTGACAAAGATGGGAAAGACGAGGGGAATATTTGTCATGGCACCTGGCACATACAAAGGACTCCACAAATGTCAGCTGCCATGATAAGTATCACTCACTTGTTTTCAGAGCCAGTTCCCTGCGCATCTTCAGCAGGAGCACGCACATCCTGAAGAGCTACACCTAAGACAGTGGGGCTGCACTCCCATGGACCTGTAAGTCCATTACACTTCTAGTTTGAAGAATTCACTACATTGAGTCTGTCATTATTCTTTCTCAGTTTTTCAACTCACAAGGCTTGGAACCTGGGCCATGTGGCCACGTGGCTTGGGCATACAATTCCTTCTACTCAATCAATTTAGCATCCATTTGGTGTCCCTCAAGTTATTTATTATGAAGTGAGTTCACTGTACTTTCTGATCTTGTAGAACTTCCTATCCACAGAGCTCTTTACAGCCACTTTTAAGTTTCTACATTGGGGATCACTGTCATTGGCGTAATTTATAGGTTCAGGTTCAGCAAGGACCTCGAGCTTGGAGATCCACAGAGTTCTCACAAGGTTCCAGATCTCAAGCGTCCCTGGCCAGAGCTCATTTTATAGGTCCTAAGCAGATCACATGTAAAGAGCAGAAGAGCTCCCAGAGTGATTCCATCCAACTCTCACTCCCATTCAAATCTATTAACAAGGCCTTCCCATGTGATATTCCAGTCCCAAACACCTGTCGACATCATGTATCTCTCTGCATGATCATGGAATGACTGGGTAGGGTAGTCTGACTCTAAATCTTGCTACCTTGTGCACTGAACCTGCAGACATGGAATCTATCAGGATATGGGTCTTTCCATTTTTGATGCCTGTAAGGTAATGATAGACAACAGCATCTCTGTTTGCACCCACCTCCGTGTGCTTTCATCAGCAGGGTTCAATCCAAAGATATCTAGCTCTTTCTTTGGCTTCTCAGGGTGGTGGCTCAGGAAGCTATCCCGATTCTTATGCAAATAGTTTACCAAATCTCCGTAGAAGCAGTACTCTGTGATGATGTAGATGGGGCCTATGGGGACCAAAACCGTTAGGAGACGGGTATGAAAATGAAGAACAGAAAAGCCAGGAATCATCCTGCAGATAATATGGGGCAGAAAAAAACAAGACACCAAAAAAGTTTTTTTTTTTTAAAGCCATGGGCCGGGCACGGTAGCTTACACCTGTAATCCCAGCACTTTGGGAGGCCAAGGCGGGCAGATCACGAGGTCAGGAGATCAAGAGCATCCTGGCTAACACAGTGAAGCTCCTTCTCTAGTCTCTACTAAAAATACAAAAAATTAGCCAGGCGCCTGTAGTGGCATGCGCCTGTAGTCCCAGCTACTTGGGAGGCCGAGGCAGAAGAATCGCTGGAATCGGGAGGTGGAGGTTGCAGTGAGCCGAGATCGTGGCACTACACTCCAGCCTGGGTGACAGAGTGAGATTCTGACTCAAAAAAAAAAAAAAAAAAGCCATGAATGGCTATGACTAGACTGGCAACAGATGTTGATCAAAAACAATGAGCTTCTATCAATTCAAGGGAACTAGTCAGCTCCATTCAAGGGACTTCTATTTCCTGGCATGTGCGGGGATGGAGAGTGGAGGATTTAAGCCTGATTGAACAGTTTTCGAAACCACACGTGTCCAGTGAAAGCCCCCACTCCAGGTCAGCGAGCCCACCTGACTTGGTGCAGGCTCCCAGCAAGTTTACAATGTTCAAATGTGGCCCCAGGTGAGTCATTATCTTCAGTTCGGACATAAGAGCTTGTTTTTCACTGGATCTGGCCGTGGCTGTTGAAGGAATAAATCACATATCAGTCCAGCTGGGCTACCAATTTCCCGTTCTCAGACTAAAAAAAAAGAACATGACTAATCCTGCGATTAGATATCTTTCTATTAATCAAAAGTCTAAAAGAAGCAGATAGCTACTTGGCCTCAATGCTAATAACTAATTCCTAGTCTTTCTGGTAAAAAGAAGTCACTGGAAACAACAACTCTTAATTTTCCAACATATGGGCAACAAGAGCAATCTAAATAAATCTAATTGACAACATGGTCTAAATACACATAAAACCTAGAGTCAGAAGAACCGGGACCTAGTCCTAAATGTCTTATTTACTAGCTGTATGATTTTGAGCAATTCCCTTAATATCACCGTGCTCATAAAATCCCGAGGAAGGAGCACTTACGCTTTAACATCTTCACGGCAACCTTCATGACAGGCTGGGATCGGCTTAATCCATAGGCTGTTCCTTCAACCACCTTCCCAAACGCTCCAGACCCCAACACCCGACCTGTGGGCAGGCAGAATCATTAATGCCCAAGAACTCGAGAAGCCTCTTCAGTGTTCTGCACGGAAGCCAGCTCTGCGGGTGGACAGCTGGGCGGGCATCTTTCCAGTTTGGAGTAAGCATAATGACTCCTCTAAGTCACGGTGTCAAAAACAGAATTGAGCCCACAGGGAAGGAAATTAGCATAATTGCTTTTGTCAAATAACATTTGCAAAGGAAAGAAAACACCCCGGTGTGAGCGCGCTGTCTACCAGCTCCCCTGCGTGCAGGGCCAGCCCCTGGGATCCTCCGCCTTCAGGGGCTCTCACCCAGACTCCCTGGTTCTCTCTCCTTCTGTTTTCCACATGCAAACAGGGGCATCTTTTGTCTTA
Source organism: Aotus nancymaae (assembly GCF_030222135.1). Classification (NCBI taxonomy): domain Eukaryota; kingdom Metazoa; phylum Chordata; class Mammalia; order Primates; family Aotidae; genus Aotus; species Aotus nancymaae. The sequence goes on along the minus strand of NW_026988417.1, from coordinate 49,781,393 downwards.
GTAAATTCTTAGTCACTGGAAATACTTCAGTATTCAAAATATAACTGATTACAAGGAGTGACTAAGTAAAAACTTCAGGCTGGGCTCAAGTTTCCCGGTTTGTTAGGAAGGCTACTCCACCAGGAGCTAAATGGCCTGAGAGCACAATGAAGCTGCTGTCCCCATCCTGAAAGGGCCCGCAGTCTGCGAGAACTGTTTCCCAAGGTGTCAGTCTCACCATGGATAGCCAAGCCAGGGAAAGACTCGGCTCATCAAAGACACCAACAGCCAACACTGCCTCTTACTGCATGCCTGTGTTACTGGAAATTGTACCTGGAAAGGTATTGCTTCGCCAGCAATGTCTCTTGGTATAATGGGAATAGTGTCCTTCTCTCCACATTTTACTACCTTTTTTTTTTTTTTGAGAAGGAGTTTTGCTCTTGTTGCCCAGGCTGGAGTGCAATGGTACAATCTCGGCTCACTGCAACCTCCGCCTCCCAGGTTCAAGCTATTCTCCTGCTGCAGCCTCCGGAGTAGCTGGGGTTAGAGGCATGCGCCACCATGCCAGTCTAATTTTGTATGTTTTAGTAGAGACGGGGTTTCTCCATGTTGGTTAGGCTGGTCTCAAACTCCCAACCTCAGGCGATCCTCCCACTTTGGCCTCCCAAAGTGCTGGGATTACAGGCAGGAGTCACCGTGCCTGGCCTATTTTACTACTTTTTAACTCCCTAAGCTCCTAATCCCTTTTTGAGAAGTAGGCAAGAAAATAAAAAATGCTTAAATATAAGTATTTGAAATTGGGAGCAGTTCTTATAACCACGCATGGGTTCTCCTTGCCCACTGCCTAGACAGAGCAGATTTATCAAGAGAGGAGAACTGCAATAGAAAAAGAGTTCAATTCACACAAAGCCAGCTGTACAGGAGACAGGAATTTTATTATTACTCAAATCAGTGTCTCTGAAAACTGAGGGAATGGGGTTTTTAAGGATGATTTGGTGGGTAGGGAGTGAAATGGGAGTGCTGATTGGTTGGGTCAAAGATGAAATCATAGGTAGCTGACCCTGGCCTCTTGCACTGAGTCAGTTCCTAGGTAGAGGCCACAAGATCAGATGAGACCTGGGTGATGTCAGCTGGTGCATCGAAATACAGGGTCTCTAAAATATCTCAAGCACTGACCTCAGGTTTTACAACAGTGATTCCTAAACCGTCCTTTCTAATCTTGTAGTTAATTTGTTAGTCTCGCAAAGGCAGTCTAGTTCCCAGGCAAGAAGAGGGTTTGTTTGGGCAAAGGGCTGTTCTTGTCTTCTTATTAAAGTCAAACTATAAACTAAGTTCCTATCAAAATCAGTTCGGCCTATGCCCAGGAAGGAACGAGGACAGCTTGGAAGCTAAAGCAAGATGGAGTTGGTTGGATCATATCTCATTCACTGTCATAATTTCCTCAGTTACAATTTTTGCAAAGGTGATTTCACTCTGGTGTCTTGCTTGATTTCAGCTTAAGTAACTCTCTAAGAAGACTTAAACTCTTCTGTATTTTGGAATGAGAGGTGGATAATTAAAACCTGCATTTGGCATTTGTTAACATATATACTGTTAGATCATTCATCTAACACAACCTCTACCTCTACTTTCATTTGCCTGTGTCTTGTTTTCATTCATTCGGAATGTGATTTAAAAAAGAAATATTCCCTTGGACTAAAGCTTCACATACTTGGTCTCAGCCCAGGACTGAAATATTTGAAATGCTTGTGATAAGTTGGCTTGCTTATTTTTACACATTTTGCCTTAAAATGTACCTATATTTTTATATTCCATATTCCAAATATATAAAAAGGAATATCTAATGCATCTTCAGAATGTACAGAATCAAAATACATTTTTGCGGTTGTCCTCATTCATTTCTCAACTACTCATTTTTAGTCAGAGAAATTCATCTCATTTTCCGTTTGTGTCATTTCTAAAGCAAAGCAATTTTGGTGGGTATCTTTGCCAGCCCTCTTCATATTCTCTTCTCCCTTTGTAAAATTTTCTTTAACCGTAATTTGTTATGGAATGAGATTTTTAAAAAATCATTGCAATGATCCAATTAACTCATAGTCAAGACAGAAATCTATTTTCTGAAATCAAATCTATTTCCGAAATCAAATTTCTATTGCTTAGTTCTTACTAAGCACAAGCTCAGATCTCTATTCTGCCAAGGCCTCTAAATTGTAAAGCTGTGTGCAAGGGAAAAGGGAGTGTTGGGAGGTCACCCCCATGGAACTTACCAAGCACTAGTCCATCTCTTGGAAACTCCCATCTTGAGTCATAAGGCAGCTGCATCGGGTCCACATAAATATATTCATGTCCATCAGGGCTGATTGATTCAATGACCCTCCAGCGAATTTCATACCTCGGTTTCTATAAATGACCAGGACAGGTAACTGGTGAGTTACCAAAGTTCCAGTGCACCAGAGCTTCACTGAAACAGCACAGTGACTGGACAAAGTAGAGTCCAACAACGATCACTCCACATATAAATACTGAGCTCCTTCTCTGTGCCAAGCACTGAACTAGGTTGCTATTCTTCTTGTTACCATTGGCTTCAAAGATATTTAGTTTTATGAGAAAATATCTACCTGTTTCCAAATGACGACCAGAACAATGAGTGAGATGATCACAATCACCAACAGCACCAGGACCGCAGCAGCCACTGTGAGTTCAGAACGCAGGGCTAGGTGACAAGAGAGAGAGGCACAATGGAGAGTTTCCTCGAGGACACGCAGGGCGGCAGCAAGGTAGTGTGTCTGTCTGAGCCAGGAATCTCTCATGCTGGTGGGGAAGTGTGAGGGCTGCCTGGTTCATTTTAGGGATATGCAGTACCATCTCTCAAACATCTACACCCAGGAAACTACATCAGCTCTTTCCTTTATACAAGAAGGGGACAAAATTCAATGAGGAAAACTCAGTATTTTTTCTCCAAAGTTGCTCCAACAGTAACCTTGTGGACAGAATTAGAATAGGAATCATATCCATCCATAAAGATGGATAAATGCAGGCTGGGCACAGTGGCCCACACCTGTAATCTCAGCACTTTGGGAGGCTGAGGTGGGTGGATCACAGGTCAGGAGTTAGAGGCCAGCCTGGCCAAAATAGTGAAATCCTGTCTCTACTAAAAATGCAAAAAAAAAAAATTAGCCAGGTGGGGTGTTATGCACCTGTAATCCCAGCTACTCGGAAGGCTGAGGCAGGAGAATCACTTGAACCTGGGAGGCGAAGGTTGCAGTGAGCCAAGCCCATGCCATTGCACTCCAGCCTGGGTGACAGAGTGAAACTCCATAAAAAAAATAAATAAATAAAATGACGGATAAATGCAACTGACAGCTACTATATGGGCAGAAAATTCTACTTCATATGCTTTATTATAAAGCTTATTTTTAAGTTGAATTTTGCTTATATTGCTTTTGTCTTCATCCACAATGAGACAGAAGATCCTTCTTTCCCACACTCCATCCACATACACAGACATTCAAAGTAGAGACTGCAAATTATTAGACAAGCAAAATTATTAGACAAATTTATTAGATAAAATTATTAGACAAGCAAAATGTTGAGGGGCCTTTGCAAGATATGGTTTTGGATCTGAATCTAAAACAAAGTCCCAGGTAGAGGTTGCAGTAAGCCAAGATCAAGCCACTGCACTCCAGCCTGGGCGACAGAGCAAGACTCTGTCTCAAAAAATAAAACAAAGTCCCAGATGCCTTTAATGGCATTCATAACTGAATTTCTGCCTTGGGATCTTCATTCCTACATGACCCTATCTGAGATTCAAGGTTCCATGGGATGGTGGGGAGACGGGGCTCAGCTGATGACTCGTCCTGACTGTTGAGCAACTCACTGGGAGCTACGAGCTTCAGCTCTCGGTTCTCAGCACCAAGGAGATTCTTAGCCAGGCATCGCACCGCAATGGTCTCCTCCACTTTGGCAAAAGTCACACGGCCCTCCACGGTACTCCTGTCTCGGGGATGGACCTCCGTGATGATGTTTGAGACATTGTTGGCCAAAATTGTCCAGGAAGTTTCGTTATTACATCTAGAGAGAAAAAGAGCCTAAGTATAGGGCCAATTCCTGAGAGTCATGGCAATAAGTGGAGCCATGGGAACCCGCTAAGATGGCAAGAGGTTGGGTGGGACCTGGTCTATATTTCGGGGCACTACACGCTGACTTATTTCACGTGCAAATGAACATTAAAACTTGTTTGCATATGCTCGAGAGGGAATAACTCACACATGAACAACTGAAAGCTAACTGTTTACAGAGCAGGTAGGGATAAACAAGTTTAATAAAATATGATGACCATTCCCCATTCTTGAACCTATGAGCAAACTGAACAGTTCAATTTCAACCATATTTAATGATCTCAATCTCTCACCCCTTCAAAATGGCCTGGAGCCCTCCCTTCTCACCACTCACACTGAAAAGAGCCCCTAAGGTATCACTACAGTTGTGGCAATCCTCAGATTGAGTTATAAGACTTAGATTCCCACTCCATGCTGGAATCTTCTAGAAAATCCAGTCAACATCCAAGTCCATCCTTAGCCCTAGGTTAAGACGAGGAGTCTCCGTCTAGAGGAAGAAGCAACTGAGGCTTCTGAACACATCCAGTTACCATGGATGAAGTGTAAACACAGCACTTATGTGCCCATTTAAGAAGGCTGAGGACTGGGGGAGGGAGGAAGGACTGGCGAATTAACCCACCAAACAGAAGGTGGGCAGATGAGGGACTAAGCAGTCACATTTATGTTTACATGCAGTCCAGCCACCAAAAAAAGGTCATCAAATGAGAAATGTGAGCCAGGGTAGTAGAAATCTCCTTAGGACAGTGGTTCTTAAAATTTATCTTTTTTTCAAATTGGAGACACTTTCAAGGTCTAATGAAAGCCATGGACCTTCTCTTTACAGCTATTCGTGACAAAACATACACACTCTAAAGCTATCGCACCCAAAACCCTATCTTACAGTCAATAAGTAAAATGTATTTGACATCATTCGCATCAAGGGAGAAAGATTCTGACCACAAAAGAAGACACATCTGTTTTCCATACTTCTTAATATCCTTGCAAATCATCCACTCAATATCAGGAAGCGGCGTGCCTTCAGCCATGCACCTCACTGTCTGTCCTCCAGTTGAGCCATGGTGATCATCAACCAAGTCCAGAATGGATGAAGGAACTGCAAGAGGCAGAAAGAAGTCAGAATGGAAGAGTTCGTGTCCCAGTACATGTGGGACGACAAGGTGGAATATGAGTTCACAACTCATCCACGTGCCATTCAAACTACTCCAGCGGGGCTGAAACCAGTTGTACAAGTAACACTCCAGTGTAGACAGACCTACTTGGTTAGCAGCATTTTCACAGTTTTAGTGTTTTGAGATTTATGCCTGTGATGTTTTAAACCTGGAGTGAAGAAAGCAAAAAGTCCGTGGGCATAATGGCTCACACCTGTAGCCCCAGCTGAGGTGAAGAGACTCATTTGAACCTAGGAGTTTGAGGCAAGCATGGGCAACATGGTGAGAAGAAAGAAAGAAGGGAAAGAAAAGAGAAGAAAAAAGAGAGGAGAGGGAAAAGAAAGAAAGAAAGAAAAGAAGGAAAGGAAAGGAAGAAAAAGAAAGAACAAAGAAAGAAGAGAGAAAGAGAACAAAAGGCAGGCAGGCAGGCAGGAAGAGAGGGAGGGAGGGAAGGAAGGAAAAGAAAAGGAGGGAGGGAAGGAAGGAGGGAAGGAAGGAAAAAAGGAAAGAAAGAAGGAAGGAAGCAGAGAGGTAGGGAGATAGGCAGGGAGGGAGATAGGCAGGGAGGGAGATAGGTGAGGAAGGAGATAGGCAGGGAGGGAGGGAAAGTCCCTGGCTATTTGGCTTGAAAGGCAAGGAGGTTCTTAACATTATATTATAGCTTAGGATTAAATTAATGGATTCAGCTAAAGTATAATCTAAAGCAGCATTTACCAAAATGCATCTGTGGTATGTTATTATGTTTTTGGGTTTTTTTGTTTGCTTGTTTTTTGAGACAAAGTCTCACTCTGTCGCCCAGGCTGGAGTGCAGGGCTACGATCTCAGCTCACTGCAACCTCCACCTCCCAGGTTCAAGTGATTCTCCTGCCTCAGCCTCCGAATAGCTGAAACTACAGGCACCTTTCACCACGTCCAACTAATTTTTGTATTTTTAGTAGAGACGGGGTTTCACCATGTTGGCCAGCGTGGTCTCAATCTCCTGACCTCGTGATCCACCTATCTCAGCCTCCCAAAGTGCTGAGATTACAGGTGTGAGCCACCACGCCCAGCCTGTTATTAGGTTTTAACGATTCTTTTCTAAATCTGTGGTGAAATAAATTAGAGATACGATGATGCTTGTAACACAGGTTTTACTGTGAGGATCACATGAGCACACCTCAAACAGCACCTGGCACATGGCTGGGACTCAGGATAGTTGCTGAGCCTGATTGTAAACAGACTTGGGCCCTCCATTCTGGTAGGGACCACTGTACAATGTCTACAAGGAAAGCAAAACTCTCCAGAACAATCTAAGGTCATCTGGACCAAAAAGTATCACTTCTCTCTTCTCAGATCTGGAGGTGCCATATTGAGAAGCGGGTGCTAAGCAAGTTGGTGGAGGCCGGATGCAGTGGCTCACACCAGTAATCCCAGCACTTTGAGAGGCCAAAGTGGGAGGATAGCTTGAACCCAGGAGACTGGCCTGGGCAACATGGCAAGACCCCATCTCTACATAAATAAAGAAAGCTAGCGGAGCCTAGGGATTCCCCGCCTATTCTGGAGTAACCCAGAACCTCCCAGAAATACCTGAATTCATGAGTCCAGCAGACGTATCCCTGATAAGTGACATCTACAGACACTGCTTCTCTCCTAAGTGTTGCTTTTCTTCCACGACTTGGGAGAAAAGTGCCAGACTTTCCTTGGAAGACACTCATCTATACAGCTAGCATTATCTTTATACTCCCTTTACATACCTTGAGTTAACAGTTCAAAAGTATAGCTCTTCACATCATCTTCATTTTGAACTACAATAGTATAATGGCCACTGTCTTCCTCCTTAGCACGGATCAGCTTTAATTGGCTTCGATACCTTTTAAGAAAAGGATTTTGTTTCAACAAGCAGTAGCTACGTAAGTTCCAATCATTTAAGCAATTGTACTCTTCAATTTAAGTTTTATTTTTACTTTAAAAAGTAAAGTCATCTTTTTTTTTCTTGTCCATATCATCTCTTTTCTGGAATTCTCAATATACAGTGCACACACTGAATGTCTGGAACATACACACAATTCTTACAAGAGAAAACCAGACCTTCAGAGATGAGCAATGGCCTTCTCCAAGAGCTATCAGTTCAGCCAGGGCCTGACTTCTGAATGAACAAGCACAGCTTACCAGCTTTTCTTTAAAAACAAAAAACCTTTTATTTTTACCTTTTAAAAAAAAGATACTTGCTTCCCCTATATATCCATCATTTAGGTGGTTCAGCCAAACAATGGAATACCACTGGAAGATAGAATGAGGATATTTTCTACCTATCGGTATGGAGAAGTCACAGGATATAACATTCCTACTTGCTTGTATTTTGCTTAAAGAAACTCTGGAAGGCTTCATAAGAACATAATAAAACTAATAAAGGTGTATCACTGTGGGGAGGAGGGAAGAACTGGGCAGTTGGGAACAGGGGTACAGTGAGGCTTCTTACAATGCACTCTCTTTATGCTTGATTGTTTTTCAAGAATGGGATTCTATCACCTATTTAAAAAAATTATAGGCTGGGTTCAATGACTCATGCCTGTAATCCCAGCACTTTGGGAGGTCGACGCAGGCGGATTACTTGAGGTCAGGAGTTCGAGATCAGCCGGACCAACATGGTGAAACTCCCATCTCTACTAAAAATAAAAAAAAAATAAAAAAAATTAGCCAGGCGTGGTGGTGCATGCCTGTAATCCCAGCTACTCGGGAGGCTGAGGCTGAAGAATGGTTTGAATTCAGGAGGCAGAGGTTGCAGCAGGCCAAGATCTCGCCACTGCACTCCAGCCTGGGCAACAGAGCGAGACTCTGTCTCAAAAAAAAAAAAAAATTTAGAAAAAATATGCCTCTTCGTACTTTATTAAAGAGAAGCTTCCCCAAAAATATTTTACTTGGACTATGAATGACATCAGGTTGTATGTGTGTGTGCATGTGTGTGTGTAAACATAGTATGTGTCCATTTGATTGTCCTTTCATCACAGTGTGGAAAAGCAGCTGGAACAGAGAAGAAAAGCACTGGTCATGGAGTAAGAAGGTATCAGGTATTATCACAATTCTCCATGCCTCAGTTTCCTTGTGTGTAAAACATGGTAACTGTACACATAGCACAGAGTCATTGTGAGAGTTAATGAAAGGAGATCGTATGTGTGAAAACATTTCATCGACTCCAAAACACTTTGCAAATGCTGGGGCGCTCAGACCTGTGAAGAGAGCAGGCTGGGCCATACTGGGTGTGCTTCAGGACTGGATTTCCTTAGAGAGTCCCTGAGGGCACCCTGGGATGCTGATTACCAGATTATTCTCTGCTGCTTGTTGTCTACACTTCTTTGGCCAAGAAAACCAGTGAGTTCACTAGTTTTAAGCTCCAGGAAGCCAGATCCCCCATCTACCATGTTCATCTTTGTATTCACTGGCTTGTAATAGGAACTAAAAAATACATGTTGAAGAATCCTTGGATCATTAAAAAGGAAAGGCATCTTTCCAGAACCATGCAGTTGGTGAGTCTATCCTGCCACTGCTATCGATTATGGCTTGCAGATAGTGCTCACATGTGGAAATTCACTCAGGGTGGTGACCCCGACAGTGGTGCCCAACTGGGGCGATCCCAACACTCACACACGTGTTGGAGGTGTCAGCTGTACCAGGGTCACACTATTCCTCTCTGGCTCCACAGCCTTGTGGAAGTTCCTTGTGGAAAGCTGCCCTCCTCGTTGGGCACCTTCATTTTGTGTCATCAGGAACCCATCCAGATTCAGCATCCCACTTCATTTTTCCTTTACTGTTCTATAGAGGTTGTAAAATTCCATTTTCTCAGACACTGCTTCTCAATTACACGTGGAATTTAGTTCAGAAAGAAGAAAGCAAATCCTGAGGTGAACTTAACTGATGAGAAAGGCTCTGTTCTTCCTCCTGCTGAAGGCTTGAAATACAGGACTGACTTTGTCTTTCTGAGATAATTTCTGACAAAAGTATAGGGCTGATTAGCTGGGTGCTGCATGATGTACCTTCTGACTCCTGGATTCTAATCACAGCTTAAAACCTCAAGAGACCTCAAGATATTATCTGATCCAATTCTTTGCCTCGAAGGACATAAGGTATTGTTTATCCTGCATTGCAGATGAGGAAACTGAGGATGCGGGGTGACTCACTCAAAACTCTACCACCAGTTAAGAGCTAAGAGCAATCTACCATTCTGATTAAAAGGCAGGGATCTAAGCAACTCACTCACTGCACATCTCTCTCCTGACTAAATTTAGCCAGGCTCTACTCTTCTTTCCTGTAAAGTCCTCAATTAGGGCAAATGCATTCCATATTAAGTCTATGACGTTTACTTTCATGTAAGGTGGTGTGATAACTGCCTCATGGGTGTAATCACCATACATGTCTACCTGCAATATGGATCATGAACATCAGGGAATATATTCAATCTATTTAATCCTGGTGAGTCCAGTTTTCCTTCCTTTCTTCTACTCTAGCTGAATCCAGTGACCTGTCTTTCCCTGGGGGCCAGAGCTTTTAGTTCTTTTTTCTCATCTTCTCTTTAAATACGTACCAGCATACTGATACCATATTGCAATGTTATCATTAAAGGGATGTGATTTTGAGCATCTCTTAACCAGATTGCTACATCTTCTAGAGTGACTTTGTGTCTGCGTTGTAAGACATACACAAACTTCAGTCCATCTCTGATGCACACTAAAAAAAAACAGGGATACTTGGGCAGAGTGTTTCTTTACCTCGTTTCCTGAATCTTTTCCACATCAGTGGTGATCTCGGTGAGATTTTCGATCAGAGTCAGGTTGTTTTTCAGCCAGGATATCCTGGGAGTTGGGTAGGCCTGCACCTCTACGACAAAATTTTTGACTTCATGCAGGTTGACAGCTTCCAACTGGCTGAAGTTGGGTTTGATCTCAATGAAGCCTTTCTCTGTACAGGGAAGAGTTTCCATTAAATAATGATTACCATAGATGGATCCCGAGCAGCATGGACGACTGACATTTTAGAAAGCGGAATGTACCATGGACAGAAATAGTGACTTTCTTCATTTCTTTGACCTCCCTGGTAGCCTGGCGGGCAGCACATTCGTAATCTCCACTGTCTTTCACCGTGGCCTCGGGGACCGTCAAAGTGTACACCAATTTGATGGATGGGACTTTGATTTCTTCAAGCATTGTGATGCCTTTGCCTTTCTACAGCAAAAGGGGAAGAAAACCGACTTTTAAAAAGCTCGCTCCTAGGAGTGAACTCTAAGGTAAACTATGGACTCCGGGTGATACTGATGTGTCAATGGAGGTTCATCAGTTACAACTAATGGAAGGTGGGGATATTGATAAGGGGATAGGCTATGCCTGTTTGGGAGCAGGGGACACATGGGAAATCTCTGTAATTTTGCTGTAAACCTAAAACTGATCTAAAAGCTAAAACCTAAAGTAAAAAAGCTAGCTGCTTAGAAAATCATGAGGTTTTTTATTTTGTTTTTGATTTCAATATTTTTAGAGACAGAATCTCGCTCTGCTGCCCAGGCTGGAATGCAGTGGCACAATCATGGCTCACTGCAGCCTCAACCTCCTGGGCTCAAGTGATCCTCCTACCTCAGTCTCCCAAGTAGCTTGGATTACCGGCTCATGCCACCACAACTGACTAATTTTTAAAAATTTTTTGTAGAGATGGAGTCTCGATACATTTCCCAGGCTGATCTCAAACTCCTGGCCTCAAATGACTCTCCTGCCTCAGTCTCCCATAGAATTGGGATTACAGGCATGAGCTACCACATCCGGCCCATGTTTTAAAAGGATAGTTAATGACACATATAAGGTGTTTGTGCTATACTGCTGAAGGATAAAGAACATAACAAACTATTGTTTAAAGAATAACATCTATTAATTATTCAATGTTTATCTATGAATAAGAAATATTTAAAAACTTTATCTCAGTCAAGTTCATAGGCTCACATGTGTAATCCCAGCACTTTGGAAGGCCAAGGTGGGAGGATCACTTAAGCCCAGGAGTTTGAGACCAGCCTGGGCAATGTAGTGAAGATCCCCATTTCTACAAAGAAAAAGAAATAGATAGAAATATAAAAAAAAGCTTTATCTCCCTAAAGTATAAACAGTGGTGCTCTGGGAAGTGGCCTTTCCTTTGTCTCTCCATATTTTACAAAGTTTCTGCAATAAACCTGCATTACTTTTATCATCAGAAAAGACATATTGTATAAAACAATACTTTGATTATATATTTGTGAGCCAAATAGCATGTACTTTGATTTGGAAAAAAAGTTTCTGTCTTCCATAAATAAAAAGCAGTGTTGATGTGTTAAAAATTAAAGGCAGTCAAGTATGAACAAAAGAACCAAATCACTTCCTGTTTCAGGTAAGATGCACATTTGTTGGACTATAAATGTCCCTTCACGGTGTGAAGTTTGTAAGGCAATAGTGAAAATGTCCAACTTCCAATCAGGGCGTTTTCAGGGAGGAATGAAGAGCAGCGGCAAATGCATGGGGGAGAGAAACGAATAAAAGGAGGGAGATCAATAAATAGAAGGACAGAAAGATGTCAAGTGCCTAAAAGAACAGGAAGCAGAAATTTACAAGTCAGGAGTGGAGGGAAGAAATATATATATCTGGTTTTTGTTCTCCACAAGGACGTTAGTCTTTCCTGCATTGGGCATTCATGGCCTCTTACACATGGCTGTCTTACACACTTAACGACAATGCATTAGAGTGATTGAGACCCTGTGTGTAAATCTCTAGTGACCAACAGGCAGCATGGTGGCTCCCCTACACCACTTCCATCTCCCCTCCTCCCTTCTTCCCACAATACTGGACCAGCTTCTGGTACAGTGCTTGGGACTGAACAAACATCATTTAATCTTTGCTGAATGATTACATGATGCCTGTTCACTGAAGGTGACCCATGAAAAAGGTCAGGCATATAGGAGGCAGAACAGGAAGACACAGTGTCCTGGGTGCCAGCAAAGCAGAAGAGGAAGGGGTGTGGGCAATCAACACTATTAGATGAATCAACCCTCAGGGGCACAGGAGCCAAGTCAGTGAGAATCAATGATTGCCTCCACAATGGTAAAAACCAGTGGTTTTTTTGCTCTTCTAATTTTTTGGTTGATATCTTGTAGCCAGAGAACCTTCCTGTTTCTGTCTGACTTCTGAAAAAGAAGGCTTAGTGCACACTCTTTATGTATTCTGAAGGCCCGGGTCCAGCAATTATCATTTCAAACTCTCCCATTGATCAAGGAGCCCAAAAGGCCATCTAATCAAATGTGTTCATCACAGAGGTGTGAAGATAAGGTCTAGAGAAACTCGTTGATGTCCCCATTAGTGACAGACAGAGCTTGAATGCAGGTCTTCTGAGCCCTGCTGCTCTGCTCCAAGCCACTACATGTCCTGAGGGTACCTACCACTTCTCCAGGGTAAGTCCACTGAAGGTCAACCACCTCATTATTAAAAACAGCACAGGTGACTACAATCGTTTCCCCTGACTTATACACGGTTTTAAGAGCTTCCATTTCTAGATCCAGCTTTGATGTTGCTATAAAAAAGAACAAAAGTAACGGGCTAAAAATCCATAGGATGGTCAGGATCTTATAAAGTTTGAAGGTTTTTTTTTTTTTTTTTTTTACAAAAACCTTGAAAAATAATTTGCCAACAAGTTTGATCTAAATAAAATTTGGAAAATCTCACACAGCTTGATTTTGAGATGGTGTACAACAATTAGGCATATAGTTATAATACAGAATTATAAAACAATAACAATAAAAAAATTCCAATCAAACAGAACACCATATTCCTCAGCAGTGGGTTAGTTATGGTTATACTCTGCTGCAATCACCTTGACTTTATTCATTTAGGCCACCAACCTTTGCTGATCCACACTGCTCTAGATACTTTGTTTCTATCCAACTGTTTCTTCTCTTCTTCTCTTCCACTCTTCTCCTCAGTACTTTCCCAGAACCTGGCACCGTGCCTGGCCCAAAATTAGCTGTGCTCTGATTTTAAAACAGTGTACTCTTGCTGCTACCCATTCTTCCACGTAGAATAAGTATTCAGGAAATATCTGTTGATCTCAGCAGGTATTACACTTCCCCAAGCATACTAACTGCGGACATCAAAGGGTGTAGATGTCTACAACTACAATCTTTCTTCAAAATTGAAATCACTTTTCTTGAGTTACTAAAATTAATCTAGGCATCTAACCCCCTGGGTGTATGTTTGTTTTTAGGGCCACTGTAGTCAGGAATGTGAATAAAAGTTAAGAGGCTTATGTAAGAAAAGAATTCTTTACATTATTTTGAAGTCAACTGATGAAACATGAAATCTTGCATGGGTAATCAAGCTTTAGCCTTTAGTAATTTTAAGTTTATTCTTAATGACACAGAGGTCAGCCTGACATTGTATTAGCTGGGGTCCTAAATCCCCAAATCGGAATTTAGGATTACCAGTGATGATGATTAAAAAAAAAAAAAAAAAAAATCCTACATGCATCTGATAATTTTGCCTGTTATCTAAAGAAAGAAAGAGATAATATAAGTACCTTTTAAAGCATAAACATTAAATGGGATGGTCTGGAACTTTTTTCCTTTGATGGTGGCCTCACAGGTATAGGGTCCGACAGTGAAGGTCCCATTAAAGCCCTGTCTGCTGTCATAGGAGGCAGGTACCACCCCCTCACTGTTGCGTAAGGTTACAGGAGTCTCGGGATCAGTGGTGCGACAAGGTATGATGGCAGAATCATCGTCCTCCACAATGACTAAATAATCCGTCATTCCTAGAGGTACAAAGGCAACATCTGGATCTGCAATTTAAAAAAGAATGAAGACTCTATTAGACATTAATTTCACCTTTACACATAAATCCAGAAAAACTATCCCACTGGCAGTACTGATATTAGGTATGAAGTTCACCTTTACATACATATCTAGAAGAATTACCCCACTGGCATTAGTTATCATGACAGCTACAAAGTGATTTTAAAGTATGAATAATACCAAATTGCCTGTATCCTAATGGATAATACTGACAATAAATGTAAGTACTGGACAGAAGCCGTGGCTTATGCCTGTAATCCTAGCACTTTGGGAGGCCAAGGTGGGAGAGTTGCTTGTGCTCAGGAGTTTGAGACTAGCCTGGGCAACATAGTGAGACCCTGTCTCTATAAATAAATAAATAAATAAATACTGACTAGGAATCTAAAACAAAATTTAAACAACTACAAACACAAATGAACAATAAAATAATAGAGTCCACCTCTGTTCAAAACAGGAAAAAAATATTTCTAGTTTTACTATGAAATGCTTTTAAAAATGCTTATCTACTATAGTCAGTAACATTGAAAAGTAGCACAGAAATCTGTTTATTAAAAAGTAATCCTCTGAGAAATACATAAAATGTATAATTCCATAGCCTGAGAATTTCCTTTCCAAAAGAAAACCAGCTACCTAAGCTACTGTGGTAAGAAGTTCTAAGAGTCTCAAACATCAGCTGTAGAAAAGGCCCCCAAATCTCCATTATTGGCAATAAAAATATCTCGGTCAGACAGCGATACAGGGGATACTTGATGGTGTCTGTGCTGGAGGAAGGTAAGGAAAAAGAATTTTTGGACAATCTCGTAGATTAAAACTTTAGAGACTGGTGTACCTTTAACACATTCCTGTTCCTGCAGTTCTCTTCACAGCAGGGGAAAATCCCTCCACACTCAGAGGATTTTCCTGAAGGAATCTAAATGTGAATGAAGTTGGGGTGACACTCGAAATACCTTCCCTTTTCAAAACAAAGGTTTTTTTTAATTGTTAAGAAGGAAGGTTCATATGAATAAGAGTATCATGAAAGAAGTAAAGAGGGTCTAGATCCCCGGGGGACACCTGCAGTTATAGAGGGTAGGACGAGGTGCCCTTTAAAACCCGAAAACGAAAAGACAGAAAGGTAGGAAGACAGACCTCTGTGAGAAACCCCTTCCTTGACCTACGCCAAAACAGAAAGGATGGCAAGAATTGTAAACAGTTGATGTTTTGTTCTAAAACCAAGTATTCTAGCCATAGTCCTTTTTAATTTACCCAACTGCATACTGAAATTGCCATCACTTGTGCTCGGCCGTTCTGTCCTTTTAATTAAAACATAGGAGTAGGCCAGGCCGGGTAGCTCATGCCTGTAACTTCAGAACTTTGGAGGCTGAGGTGGGTGTGGATTACTTGAGCCCAGGAATTTGAGACCAGCCTGGACAACATAGTAAAACCCTATCTCTACAAAAAATATAAAACCTCAGGTGTGATGGCTCATGCCTGTAATACCAGCACTTTGGGAGACCCAGGTGGACAGATCACTTGAGGTCAGGAGTTCAAGACCAGCCTGGCCAATATGCTGAAACCCCTGTCTCGACTAAAAATACAAAAAAAAAAACAAGTTTTTTTAAATATATATAAAAATTAGCCAGGTGTGGTGGTGCATGCCTGTAATCCCAGCTGCTCGGAAGGCTGAAGTGGAAGGATCGTTTGAACCAGGGAGGTTGAGGCTGCAGTAAGCTGTGATCATGCCACTGCATTCCAGCCTGGGCAAGAGAGTGAGACCCTATCTCAAAAATAAATAAAAATAAAATTTTTAAAAATGAAAAAGAAAATTCCTTCCAACTCTCTGAGAATAAATGTATGTTGATAGTGAATCTGAAAAACGAAGTGTTTATTTGGAAGATATTATAATGAACTATCAGCAGCTCCAAGACAGGGCCTACCTATTAATCTTTGTGTCCTCAGCACTTAGCCCAGTGCCAGACGCACTGTGAGTATGTGTGCAACTTGATGGAACTGAATAGAGATGAGTATATTTCAGATTGTTTATTCAGTATCAATACAGGACATGTCATAACAAAGATGCCTTTCAAAACTTAATACAGCTCTGAAATGCTAACAATAAATATTTCTTGATAATATTACAAATGATCTTTATTTAATTGTGCGTGTTAGCTTACATCTTTCAAACTTCCTGCAGTAAATATTAATTATTTATATGTATGTTCAAAACCTTAGTACATTTAACAGGAGAGACAGGACAAGAAGAAGTTTGGTCCTGGGGACCCACCCAACTCACCTGGCACATAGATGTAAATGTGCCTGCCTTCAAGCTCGTTCTCTTCTGTCTGAGTGTGGTTGTAATAGCAAGTGTACAGCCCTGTGTGGGTTGCCGAGGCATTGCTCACTTCTAAGACCGTCACAAAAAGGCCACTGTTGTTTTCCTCATTTCTGATTTCCACATTGGGGTTCTCTTCTTCAGACATGGGGTACTGCCAGCTCACTTCACTCTCCCCAAAGCATCTCAGAGAAAAGGATGAATTCAGCTGCACAACCTTTTCATTTTCATTTGGAAGGATAGAGGGTAATGAAAGCTGGCAGAGGATTAGGCTCAGCCCTGCAAAAGGAAACACACTCTGAATAGGATGCAGCCAGAAAGGATGGTCTCACCCCGAGAACTGAGAGAAGCAACAGTAGCAGCTTAGATGAACAATGACCATTTCTACACAAAAATCCGTTAGACTGGACGCTCATGAAAGGCCCCCCATTATAACAGGCCACTGCATCTGCTGAGAACAGCAAATGTTCCAAATAGCTCCACCAAGCCCTGCTAGATTCACCCCTCCAAACACTCAAATGATCAGAGGACATCTGATTCCAATTCCATATTTCAGACTCTTACGTGTAACCATAAAATATCCCAAGTGGCACGGGCTCAAGCACATATGGGTTCTTTATGGTTCACAGTCACTCCAGAGGTTTCCCTTAGTTAAAAATGAGATGAGGAGCCGGGCACGGTGGCTCACGCCTGTAATCCCAGCACTTTGGGAGGCCGAGGTGGGTGGATCACAAGGTCAGGAGTTCAAGACCAGCCTGGCCAACAGGGTGAAACCCTGTCTCTAGTAAAAATACAAAGAGACATGAGGCTGGGTGCAGCGGCTCATGTCTGTGATCCCAGCACTTTGGGAGGTGGAAGTGGGAGGATCACTTGAGCTCAGGAGTTCGAGACCAGCCTGGGCATTGTAGTGAGACCTGGTCTCCACAAAAAATAAGAAATAAAAAAATTAGCTGGAGGCTGACGTGTGAGAATCACTGGAGCCCAGGAGATTGAGGCTGCAGCGAGCCTCTACACTCCAGCCTGGGCAATAGAGCACAAGACCCTGTCTAAAAAAAAAAACAAAAAACATGGAAGGAGAAAAGAGGCAAGGATATGGACTGAACAAAACACGAAGCACATCTGTGCTCAAAAATTCCACATCTTCCATTTCCTATAGCCCTTGGGCATACCATCTCTCCCACATGACTTCCAGGGCCAAAATGGGATGATGTGGATTTTCTTTTCTTTCTCTTTTTTTTTTGAGATGGAGTCTTGCTCTGTCACCCAGGCTGGAGTGCAGTGGCACTAGATAATGTACATTTTAATTCACAATTTGTAACTCAAACCCAAGAGTGAAACTCTAAGTTCATCTTTGAACCTCAAGTTTCAGTCTTGCTTATTTAGACTGAAATGGCACCTATTCTTTTGAAATGGAATAAGTGCAATACAGCAAAAGAACTGAAGGTTTGTGGCCATTCTGGGTAACGTCCTGTAGTTTTCTATTTATTTTCACTCTTTTGGACTGTGTAAGGAGAGGACAGATAATAAACCCACGGAGCACAGAACTTAGAAAACAAGACACCAAGCCTGATAGAAGAGATATGACTTAACTATTAATTAATGATCTGTAATCTTCCTTGGAGCCTGATGTGAGACTCCCACTCAACTTCAATATGTGACCACTATAATTCCTGAAGCTTGTTAAGATAGGATTTGTAAGTACATCGGGATCACCTATTACTCTGTGGCTGGGGTATACTTAATGGAGCTTAGAGCTGTTGAATCTCTTATCTTGCTCAGTTCCACCATATCCAAATGGGTAAGACAAAGACACTAACAGGCTGAGCTAACTCCTTCAGAATAGAAGAGCGCTGGTTTCATGGCGAACATCTGCTACGTGTATATATCTGCAGGAAAACTAAGGAAGTCCAAAAATACTTCAACAAATAACCCCAGTAGCATCCTTTTGGTGGGAAAGAGTTTTTAAGATTTTTAGAGAGCCAAACATTCATCTATCAATTTGATTCCTAGAGAAGATAAAGGTGACTCTGAGACTTGGAATAAATGGAAGCATCTTTCATCAGGACAGGTATGATTTAAGACTGGTATGATTTCTTGGGCAAGAATTTTCTATTATTTATTTCCTTTGAACATTTTTTTTTTTATTTTTAGAAATGAGGTCTTGCTATGTTGCCCAGGCTGGAGTGTGGTGGCTATTCACAAGCATAATGATATTGCACTGCAGCCTTGAACTCTTGGCTTTAAGGGATCCTCCCACCTCAGCGCTAAAGGAGCTGGGACTACAGATACGCCACCTCTCCCAGCTGACCAGTCTTGAATTTATCTAATCCAGCTCTATTAGAAGCCTTGTCCTAGGAAAAGGAAGAGGGTAGCAAGTAAATTTAGATATTATTATTAACATTTCAATGCCAACATTATCTGTGTACTAAAACCGCCACTGGAGAGCATTCCTTTTGAGATGGAATAAGTGCAATACAGCAAAGAGAACTGAAGGTTTGTGGTCATTCTGGATAACGCCCAATAGTTTTCTATTTCTTTTCACTCTTTAGGACTGTGTATGCAGAGTACAGGTAATAAATCCATGGAGCACAAAACCTAGAAAATGAGACACCCAAACAAGGAACTCAGAGGGGACTGGGCTCCGTACCTGTAAGAAGACAGCCTAAGACCAGGAACGCCGGATGGGAAGTCCCCATAGCTCTGGAAAACTAGAAAAGTCAAAAGTCGATAGAAACAGCATTAGCATATAGAAACAACCCTGGAGCCTACTTCTCTTTGTGTTTTGCACAATAGAAAATATTAACAGCATCGTTTTAGTCAAACATGTCCCAGATTAAAATTCAAGGTTCAAACAGTAAGACGCCTGAAAGATGAAAGAATCAATGGGGCTCCAAGATCACGGCAGGAGCTGCCTGAAGCCGAAACCTTCTGTGATTGCATGCAGTTTTCAACGGTCCTTTAAACCATTTTTATGAAGAATTCGAACAACAGAGAAATAAATACTTACGTATATTTTCCCAGCTTCCAAACTAGAGCTGATTTTCATGTTTTGATTTGTAAAGAGGTCACACTCTCTACAACTTTTAGAAAAGTTGCTTGGATCAGAGTGAATACCTTAATATTTAAGTGCCATTAATATTTCTGAAGCTTCCTAATTAACTTTTGAAACTTCCTACTTAATTAACTATTAAGTACCATCAATATTTCTGAAACTACCTAGAATTTCTGAAACTTCCAACAATGGATGTCATTTACAGGAGGGTTTTGTGATACTGAGGCACATACCAGGCTCAGACCGAGGCACCCAGCCTGGGTACTCACAGGAACCCTCGGAGAACTGCTGGATCCCAAGCCAGGCTAAACAAGGCATGGAAAACCAGGCACAGGCATGAAAGGAGGAGCGATACAGAAAGTGAAGGAAGTGGGAGAGATAAGTGTGACTAAATTTCTGTGCGGTGGGTAGAGGGGGATGCAGTAGACTCTAGGATAAAATCAGAACAAGGCTGATAATTCATTTTCATGTTAAGGTAAAAGCATCTGTAGAAACCAAGTTCAAGAACTTTCTGATTTCCTACAGCAAAATCTGGGAATGAAGAAGTAGAGAAAGAGATGGAAGCTGAGTATCCATAAGACACAAATAAGGTCGCCGGGCGCGGTGGCTCAAGCCTGTAATCCCAGCACTTTGGGAGGCCGAGGCGGGTGGATCACGAGGTCAAGAGATCGAGACCATCCTGGTCAACATGGTGAAACCCTGTCTCTACTAATACAAAAAATTAGCTGGGCACGGTGGCGCGTGCCTGTAATCCCAGCTACTCAGGCGGCTGAGGCAGGAGAATTGCCTGAACCCAGGAGGCGGAGGTTGCGGTGAGCCGAGATCGCGCCATTGCACTCCAGCCTGGGTATCAAGAGCGAAACTCCGTCTCAAAAAAAAAAAAAAAAAAAAAAAAAAAAAAAAAAAAGACACAAATAAGGCAAGAAGTGGCCAAAAAGAAAGGAGGAAAGGGAAAAGAAAATTAAAGGAGACAAATAAATGAAAAGAGGGCCCCTGTTGCCCTGGAGTAAAACCACTGAAGGGTCTATTCTGGCAAAGTGTAAAAAGACCCTTCTTTATCTCTTCCCCATTCACTTTATTTTATTTCCCCACTCATTTCTCCCTTGAAGTCACTGATAGTGGTCACTGGTGAAGTCAGTGAGAAGGAACTGTCAATGAACTTGTAGGTGCTGGGGTCAGTAAGTACCCAGGTCTTGACCGAAGAAGCCACGCTCAGGGGCCTGGGAAGAGCCCCCAGTTTTAAGATAACCCCTGAAAAATCACGTTAGCCTTGGCCTGGGATGCACTGGATCCCTAAGTTGCTCCTAATGTCACAGGTGGATCCCAAAATTGGAGATCACTGTGGGAGGCCACATGGGTTCTTGGCTTCACCCAGGAAGGAACTCAAAAAAATTTATTAAGAAAGTAAAGGAATAAAACAGGGTGGCTACTCCATAGGCAGAGCAGCCATGCGAGCTGCTAAACTGAATATACTTACTGTTATTTCTTAATTATATGCTAAGTAAAGGGTAGATTATTCATGAGTTTTCCCAGAAACAGGGAGGAAATTCCCAGAACTGAAGGATCCTTCCTTTTTCCACCATATAGGGTAACTTCCAGTCATTGATAATGACATTTGCAAACTATCATCGTGCTGGTAGGAGTATCTTTTAGCATGCTAATGTATTATAATTATCATATAATGGGCAGTGAGGAGGACCAGAGATCACTTTCATCACCATCTTGGTTTTGGTGGGTTTGGGCTTCCTTCTTCATTACATCCTGGGTTTGGGGTTTTTTAAATTTATTTATGAGACAGGGTCTTGCTCTGTTGCCCAGGTTGGAGTGCAGTGGCACAAGCATAGCTCACTGTATCCTCCAACTCCTGGGCTCAAGCAATCCTCCCACCTGAGCTGGCGCGCATGCCCAGCCTAAGATCTGGGACCACAGGCCTGCACCAACCACACCCAGCTCATTTTTTAAAAAATTATTTGTAGAGATGAGGTCTCACTATGTTGCCCAGGCTGGTCATGAACTCCTAGGCTTAAGCAATCCTCCTGCCTTGGCCTCCCAAAGTACTGGGATTACAGGCATGAGCCAACACACCTGGACCGGATCCTGGGGTCTTTATGACCTGTATCTTGTGAAGCCATCCCTACCCAACTCCTATCTTATCCTGTGACTATGAATGCCTAACCTTCTGGGAATGCAGCCCAGCAGGCCTCATCCTCTTCTTACCTACCCCACATTCAAGATGAAGTCACTCTGGTTTGACCGCCTCTGATGCTAACTCATGCAGTGGAGTGAGCCTAATGGGACTAGAATCTAAATTTGTTCCATCACTGACTTTGGAAGCTAAAATATGTATACATAATTACAGAATAACCTGTTTCCTTAAAACAAAAAAAAAAGGACAGGGGAGAAATTCAATGTATTCACATATTCCTGTATTTAGCCTGACTAGGGTTTGGTTAGACAGGATCCAGTAGATAACAGCCTAATTTGGTGGTGTCTGATCATGTATTTTGCTCTAAGGTGGCCCACTTTTCAGGAATCAGATTTCTGCTTTATTGAATGCCACCAGGAAAATGGGAGAGGAAGAAAAGACAGAGAGAAAGGTAGTAAGCTTCTAATGGGAATGGGGGTGGGGTAGATCGAAAAATAAGAAACCATTATTTACTAAGCCGAAGTTTGCATGTGCATGCTGTGTTTGTGAATAATAACCTGGTGATCACTTAGAGTTGATTTTAAGAAGTGGCAGTTGAGGCTCAGAGACGTTTTGCAAATGACCAAAGTCACATAGTTGTTGTCAGAGCCAGGATTCTAACACAAGGCCTGTGTGATGCAAAAGTGATGCCCTCTCCACGTCACCATATGGTCTCTCTCAAGGGAAGGTCCGTGTTTTAGCTATGTCCCACCCCCATGCACTTTCCTTCCCCACAATTTCCTAGGGCAAATTACACACCCCTCCCTGACGTTTTCCTTCTCGCTCCTCATAGCAGGAGAAGCACAATCTCAGTCCTGTGAACCCAAATGCAATTCACACAGTGCTGGCTGGCTGATGGCCTCTGAGGATGCTGGCATGTGCCTGGGATGCAGGGCTTCCACACTGCTGTGGTGGGAGGCACAGCAGGCCCCAGAGCCAGGCTGACCAGCCTGATTTACCACAATTAACAGTAACACTTGTGTGTTTGTACATATAAATATCAGCCTCCCACTCACAATCCACTCAGCAAACTTCAAAGGAGACCTCCAGAGCCAGCTTGGTGTCTTGGGTTTTATCACATTTAGATCCTGTATTTCTTTGGCAAGGCTTGCCAATGATGCATCTTTAAAGCATTCTCAAGCTTGAAAGAAGGGCTCACTGCTTTTCCTGCACAAGCTCTGAGGAGTGTTTTGCCCTGGCCAGACCCCACCAGATTTCCTTGTGTGCATCCAGACATGGTGGACCCGCTGCCAGGAAAAATTATTTACTGACACATCAAGTGGGCAATGAAAACAGGCCCTCTGAGCAGCCATCAGGAGGCAGATACTGAGAATCAACATGTGTTTGTTGCTTAAGATTTCAAACTCCCTACTCTGATAACAGTGGTTCCCTGGGTAGAAATCTAGGTCTGTTTGCGAAGTTTCATGTCATTACTTATCTATAGCTCAGACAATTTACTAATGAATAATGGCAGTACTTGCCCCACAGGAAGGTTATGAAGAAAAATGGGAAAGATGGGGACTTTCCTCACCTATGAAACCCGTAGTGAGACTCTCTGGGAGTGGGTCTTGATGTTCCTGCCTTTTTCTACTCTAAATGCTCATCCTTAGTTAGTAACTGCTATCTTGGAGCTCATCTAAAAGTCAGATGTGCAAATATATGTAACTGAAGCTACAAATTCTGAGAAACATAGCACTACAAGAATCAGTGACAACAGGCTGGGGGTGATGAAATTACTCCTGTAATTTCAGCACTTTGGGAGGCCAAAGTGGGTAAATCACTTGAGGTCAGGAGTTCAAGACCAGCCTGACCAACATGGTGAAACCCCAATCTCTACTAAAAATACAAAAATTAGCCAGGTGTGGTGGCACTCTCCTATAGTCCCACCTACTGGAAAGGCTGAGGCATGAGAATCACTCGAACCCAGGAGGCAGAGGTTGCAGTAAGCCAAGATCGCACCACTGTACTCCAGCCTGGGCGACAGAGCAAGACTCTATCTTAAAAAAAAAAAAAAAGAATCAGGAATAACAACCCCCTTTGCATAAAAAAATGGATTTCAACCAAATCTTTTCTTCAATCATGATTACTTCTCTCATGCCAACTACATGTTGAACTTCAGCCCCCATCCTCAGTAATTACAACTCAAAAAACATTTGCCATAGTTTAGAGAAACAAACTGAGAAAGAGACCTCTTCACTCTCAGGCAGGTGCCTTGTGCTTTTCCCCCATCCTTTTGACCTTCTTATGCTTCCTTTCAGAAGAAAGGATGGAAATCATATTGGACTAGCCACTGATTCAAAATCTGACACTCTGTCCAACTCTCTGAACCTCAGTCTCTTCTTCTAGGAAGCATGAATAGTAAGACCTGACTGGTTGCTTGCCCTGTGGCATTACTGTAAGGACTAAATTATGGAGTTTAATTGAAAGTGCTTTGGTTTTCATGACTTTTTCTGCAGACTCCCATGATATTTCAGAATGACTACTTCAACTTCTTCTTAACTAAGAAAGTGAGGGATGTCCCAGGAGACACACGACTTGCCCTGTACCTCCTACCTCCTTGAGACATGAATCTGAACTCCGATTCAGCCCATACCAGCAGTCCACTCCCATGACCCTGTTACCTCCAGCCTGGTGTGGCTATAAAGACCGTTCAAAGATGAGCCAATATATACAGTTACAGAAACACAGAAACAAATGCTTTTGCAACTACTATCCTTTCTCTTTAACAGGGTGCCATTTCCTGCCCTGCAAACAGAAGTAAAGAGCCTTTGGGCATGACTCTATAACCAAAGGCAATGTGTGAAGCTAGCGTAAACAGAACAGACATCAAGCAATGCAAGGCTCTATTTACAGAAGGACTAACAGCAAGGCATTCTTCTCCTAAAGCCATAGAGCTTGCTTCTCGATCACCAATTGACAGTGCATCCCATTGCAGAACCACTGAATATTGAATTTCACCCCACCCTCACATGATTAAAGACCACAGGAGACGCTCTCATAGCCCCAAAAGCCACTGGTGACTTCAAGGCTCAGATTTCCAAGGCTCAGTTAATTTCAGCTTTCCTAAGTTAATTCTAACTGTCAAAATTGCACATCTTTTTTCTCTGCAGCAAATGTTCTACTCAGTCCCCTAACTTCAGCCCAGGCAACCTAAGTGCAGGTCTAAACTGATGGAAACTTCTCCCTGTTTTCTAGCAGAGGGTGTGTTTACCAGGACCTCTGCACCCTACCAGAGCCAGTTGTCAGTACAGTGAGGATCAGTCATAACTCTGAGTCCTGACAAAATGTGAAATCTGGAAAATTAATAAGTGTTCAATTTTAGAAAATGTTAAGTAAGCTTATCCTGCATTCCCACACAAAGAGGACAAGAGCAATATATTCCACAATAGTAAAGCAAAATCAGCAAAATTATACCAAGTAAACTAAATAAGAAGGCTTTCCATGAACTGGGTAATTATTAAAACTACACCGATACAGGATCTCTAGCCAATTCCAATACATGCCCAGAATTAGAATACTGATCCAGATCTTTATTTTAGCCATCACTCTTATTTCTTGTGAGCAACACCATACATCACTGGTTGATTCTCAGGAATAAGCAGGGTCTGTCTAAATTTCAGAAAGAAAACTTAAAAACAACAGACAAGACTAGAATCTAATAACTGGTGTATCACAGTTTTTTAAACAACTTCTTTCTCTAGCTTCCCGTTTTTACCAAAGACAAATCATAGTGGGACCAATTTGTTTGCCATAAAGTATTAATCATATTATATTTGTCGTGATTACTTGCATAAAGTGAAGCAAGAATAATTATTTGCCACATAGGCTGTTTCTTAAATTGGCTTTGATGGAACTTTAATTCATAAAGAATCTCAAATTAGACTTCTTAAAGCCTTGAGGCAGCCACAGATTTATCTGTGCCTGCAAATAACTATTAAGTTGGGTGCATTCCTCTCCTCTTGAGGTCCCAAGATAACTTGGGGCTCCTGGGCCTGTAAGAAAGTTACATCCTTCCCTTACCACAGGTCAGGAACCCTGTACAGAGTTCCTTGCATAGACAAGGAATAAGGTCAGTTTTCCCAAGTGGCTTTTATTGGCTCTATAAGTCAACTTTGATCCCTTAAAGCAATCTGTTTGTATCTGAAACACCATTCTGGTGAAAGGCTTAATAAATAAGCAGTTGCTTTAATTGTGCCCTGTTACAAAAGAAAAGATTCTTACTGCACTTGTGCAAAGAAATATATTGCCATTAGTTAAGAATACTCACAAATAGTTTTCAAATTCTGGAAAAATCAGGTAAAAAGAAAGACACATGCTCCAAATTTTATCTACAGTAGCATACTTTACTCAATTGTTAAAAGCAGTAAATACTTTTCAAAGGAAAAGTTTTCTTGACTCTGAAAAGCAAAACAGAAAGGATCAGCAATGTTTTAAGCAAAAAGTCATAAAAAGATTGTTTTGGTCTTTTATTAGTTTAGTCCGTGCTATTAATTCTTGTTTTGCCTGATATTGAGCCACATTATTTATGAATATATTAAGTTTCTATGAGAATCTTGGAAATTTATTTGTGTTTTCTATTTCAATGGTACAGTTTTTTCTTTTTTTTTCTTTCTTTTTTTTCTTTTTTGAGACAGAGTTTTGCTCTTTTTGCCTAGGCTGGAGTGCAATGGTGCAATCTCAGCTCATTGCAACCTCTGCCTCCCAGATTCAAGTGATTCTCCTGCCTCAGCTTCCCGAGTAACTGGGATTACAGGTGCATGTCTCCATGCCCAGCTAATTTTTGTATATTTAGTAGAGACAGCATTTCACCATGCTGGCCAGGCTGGTCTCAAACTCCTGGCCTCTGGTAATCTGCCCACCTTGGCCTCCCAAAGTGCTGGGATTATAGCTGTGAGCCACCATGAGCAGCCAATGGCGCAATTTTCAAAGTTATCAGAGACTTGCATTTTAGAGTACCCATCAGAGTCCTAGAACTGATTATAAACCATCTTTTGAAAAGGGTTAAAACAACAAAACAATTGTCTGTGGGTGACAAAAGTCTTTGAACAGCCAAGTAAAGATGTAATTGACAAATTTGGTTACTTCTGTGGCATACAATAATGTAACATAAGAACTATAATTATTACTGATAATGTACACTAAGTCATATCAGAATTATAGTATACTATATATAAGTATACTATATAAGTATAGCCCAAAGAAAACCAAATAGTATTTTATATTTGACAATGCTTCCTATATGATTTTAATATACCAAATAAACCAAATATGTCACTTTTAGACTTTAGGGGACCTAATATCTAGAAGGACTAATCAGGTCAGAAAATATTTAATTTGGAATTTCATTTTGGAACATTTGTCAAATATAAAAGGTTTACACAGTTGACATTACAAAGTAGAATCCCAGGTCACCTTACCACAAAGCATTTATTTAGCCAAAATGATAACTCCAAGATTTCAAAAAGGCAAGAACTTTCACTCATTGACATAGGGGAGACTTAGCTTTCAAAATAACTGTCACTTTTATTTCCCTTATTTTTTCTATAGTTTATTTAAAAAGCAAACA
This sequence comes from Aotus nancymaae, assembly GCF_030222135.1. Taxonomy (NCBI): domain Eukaryota; kingdom Metazoa; phylum Chordata; class Mammalia; order Primates; family Aotidae; genus Aotus; species Aotus nancymaae. The sequence goes on along the minus strand of NW_026988417.1, from coordinate 49,754,210 downwards.
AAAATATTTCGTTATCTTGTAATATTACATGAAAATCTTATTCAAAAGAGAAAGTCACATTTCACCTTTGTATTAGTGTACTATTAATGTCAAACTCAATTTTTTTTTTTTTTTTGAGATGGAGTTTCACTCTTGTTGCCCAGGCTGGAGTGCAATGGCACAATCTTGGCTCACTGCAACCTCTGCCTCCCAGGTTCAAGCGATTCTCCTGCCTCGGCCTCCCAAGTAACTGGGATTACAGGCATGTGCCACCACGCCCGGCTAATTTTTGTATTTTTAATAGAGACAGAGTTTCACCAAGTTGACCAGGCTGGTCTCAAACTCCTGACCTCGGTGATCCACCCGCCTCAGCCTCCCAAAGTGGTGGGAATACAGGCGAGAGCCACTGCGCCTGGCCAAATCAAACTCAATTCTTAATAAAACTTTATAGACAAATCTTCCCAATCTTAATCAGTTTGACCATAAGGTAAGACCCATAAACCTTTCATAACCCTTTACATTTTTCTGTTAAAGAGTAGATCAGTGCTCTAGAAAACTCTGTTGTGCTTTTTAATCCTAATGTTTAATTTACAAAAATAATAATAGTAATAATATCTCTTTAACGTTAGCCAGTGTTTACACACAGAATTTTTTTACAATGTTCATCTTTCACAAACCTTCCACAACTTGCTCATGCCTTCAGCACCTTGGATTCTGAGAGGTACCTGTCTGCTTACAGTTCTTGGGGTTCCATGAGGAAAACAGAAGTTTCTCTCAAAACAAGGTCTGTGGCACCTTCTGTTCCCTCCCAAGGAGTCCTAGGCTGTCAGAAATTATCTTAGGTCCTCTCATGTGGCCATTAAAAGTGGCAAAAAGACAGAATGGAGAAATAATTCAATCCACTGAGAAGAAAAACAACAAACACACAAAAAATGTTCTCTCAAAACAATAAGATCCAAGAAGAAAAAAAGCATAAAGGTCTTTTAAATGTGTGTGTGTGTGTGTGTGTGTGTGTGTGTGTGTGTGTGTATCTTGAATATCCATTTTTAATTAAGTTGACATTAAGTTGACTTTTAACTATAGAGGTCCTTTTAAAAAATCCTTTTAAATCCCTTAATACTAGACTCTAGCCAGGAGAAACAGCCAACATCTCTGGCTTTTAAGCCTTTTTTTTTTAAGGTATTTTCTCAAATGAAACCAACAGGCTTTAACCAAGGTTATGACTTAATCATGGGCACAAGAGGTGTCTCCAAAGAGATGGCAAACAATTTTTACAAGATCTAGCATTACCCATAAGGTAGCTCACAGAAAAAAAAAAAAATTCAAGTCAGAAAATCAGAAGCTGTCACTGGAAAGAAAAAGAATAAATAAATGACAAAAGTCCCAGAAGTAGCAAACTGGAAACCTTTCATTCCCTAAGCCAGGAACCAAACCCAGGCCACCACCATGAAAGAACAAAGGCTTATCTCCTTTGTTCAATATATTGAGCCACAACCTGAAACAAGCACTGTATTGCTTTTCCCAAAAGGAGTCTAGAGCAGTCAGCTTTGAACTTGCTAAGGATATACCTTGTCAATGGAAAAGAAACAGATAGAAATCTGAGAGGCCTTCAAAGGATACAGATTCCAGAATTAAAAGTTAACATTTTGGGACTGGCACGGTGGCTCATGCCTGTAATCCCAGCACTTTGGGAGGCCAAGATGGGAGGATCACCTGAGGTCAGGAGTTTAAGACCAAACTGACCAACATGGGGAAACCCCACCTCTACTAAAAATACAAAATTAGCCAGGTGTGATGGTGCATGTCTGTCATCCCAGCTACTCAGAAGGCTGAGACGGGAGAATCTCTTGAACCTGGGAGGAGGAGGTTGCAGTGAGCCAAGATCATGTCATTGCACTCCAGCCTGGACAACAAGGGCAAAACTCCTTCTCAAAAAAATAAATAAATAAATTTTCTTTCAGTTATGGCTAATTATATATAAATTTTAATAAATACTCTTATAAACCTTGTCATGATTTACATAGATCATGCTTGGACTTTCTGACTTGTCCTATATTTCCTTCTTTTCTAAACAATCAGTCATTCTCCTTTGGACAAGAATTTATCATAGAAGATCCTTTCTCATAAAAATCTTTATAACCTTTCTGACCAAAAATACATCTTCATATTAATAACTCTCCTCACATCTCTCTCCACTACTTATTGTTTTTTCTCTTTCTACTTGTCTTTTTTTTCTTTCTACTTGTCTTTTTTTTCTTTCTAAATTCATATTTTAAACCCTACACATAAATGACATCTGAACAGGCCAAAAAGAATTTATTTTCACTAAGAGTATATCTTCTTTGGCACATTTATACAGCCTTACATATGAATTTTTAGTAACTCTAAATTTTAGTGAACTTAAGTCACATGAGCTCGAGAAATGCTTGGACTGACTTTTTTATGAGCACTCTTTATTTATAAGCCAGTTTGGTACCATGTAGATATGACATATAACATAATAAATGTACATACACATAAACACATCTAGACGTGTATACACATACATAAACAAAGATCCAATAGCTTTTATCTTTGAGCTTTAGCCATAATGTAGTAATGTAAACTATTTTATAGAAGATAGCTGGACCCATGTTATTTCTCTGACAAAATTGGGACGTATTCAAATGGCTAAACTTTGTTTGCTAATTTGAATTCACTCTAATTACCTAAAAGGCTCCCTAGTGACGAGTCCTTTGGAACTCACCGCTGTCCCTTTGTCTAACAAGGATCTCTATTAGACACAGAAGTTTTTCTAAGTATAGAGAGGGCCAAATTATTTTCCTCTGCAAATTCCCACCTCCTGGAGCAAAGCATTAAACAAAGTGACAATAAGAAAAGAAAATGCTTTTACAGAAAATGGTATCTTTAGGGTAGAAAACAAGAAAAGGCAAGGCCAAGATTTCCCTTGGGTGGGACTCTAAGCCACCATGCTAGAGGGAACGCCAGTGCCAAACACCCTGGAGCATCCAAATGCCAAAAAAACAGGAGAATCAGCTAACGAGGGTCTCCACACCAAATGCCAAAAACCCCAGAGCATCTAGCGGGTGGCCAACAGTGAACCCTGAAAGCATGAGACCCAACATAATTGGAGCTACAGAACAATGACTCTGGTGTCCCAGGGTCAACACAATGCGAGACCCCTCACAACCAAGTGCCCTGCCTTAAACAACTGCCAAATAGCCAAGGCAAAGACTACAAACACGAAAGCATAAGCATGCATTTCAGCCCTAAGAGCAGAGAAGTCAAACAGACTTTAGTCATTAGAAACTGAAGAGATGCCAGGTGCGGTGGCTCACTCCTATAATCCCAGTTCTTTGGGAGGTTGAGGCAGGCAGATCATTTGAGCCCAGGAGTTCAAGACCAGTATGGGCAGCATGGCAAAACCGTGTCTCTACAAAAACAAAACAAAACAAAAAAAAAACAGCCAGGCGTGGTGGTGCATGCCTGTAATCCCAGCTACTCAGGAGGCTGAGGAAGAAGGACCACTTGAACCTGTGAGGTCCAGTCTGCTGTGAGCCATGATCATGCCACTGAACTCCAGCATGGCCAACAGAGCAAGATGCTGTCTCTAAAACTAAATAAATAATAAACTTAAAAAAATTTTAAAGAAAAAAGGTCCCAGAGAAGGAATGACAAGGTAGGTTACAAAGGATGTGGTCAGCCAGGCATGCTCCCATCTGGGACACGCAGACAATAGGGGGCTGCTGTCAGGCTGTTAAGCCAGAGGCCTCACGGACACTTTCCCATCAGTCCAAAATAAAGAACATTAGAAACGACAAAGGAGCCAAAATTGAAGGGAAAAAAAAATATTAGCAAGTTGAATCTGGACAAGGAGAAACTCAGCCAGAAGCGAAACCCAAATAGTGCCATCGGTCTTAATGTAAAGTCGGCAGGAGGTCACCATTGTCCCTTCATTGGTCAACAGAAAAGATGTCACAAGGTGGACCTCAAAATTGGGGTTTAGTGTGGGAGGTCACATAAGTTCTTGGCTTCATGCAGGAAGGAATTCAAGAGCAAGCCACAGAGTAAAATGACAGCAAATATATTAAGAAAGTAAAGGAATAAAAAAGTGGCTACTCCATGAGCACAGCAGCTGCATGGCTGCTTGACTGTGTAGACTTAGAGTTATTTTTTGATTATATGCTCAAAAAAGGGTAGATTATTCATGATTTTTCCCAGAAAGGGGCAGGTGATTCCCAGGACTGAGGGTTCCTCCCCTTTTTAGACCATATAGAGTACCTCTGGTCACAGCTATGGCATTTGTAAACTGTCCTGGCACTGGTGGGAGTGTCTTTTAGCATGCTAATGTATTACAATTAGCATACAATGGGCAGTAGGATGACCAGAGGTCACTTTCATCACCATCTTCATTTGTGAGGGTTTTGGCCAGTTTCTTCACTGCATCCTGAATCTGCTGGCTTATTTATTTATTTATTTATTTATTTTCAAGACAGGGTCTCACTCCATCACCCAGGCTGGAGTACAGTGGCCTGATCTCAGCTCACTGCGGCCTCGATCCTCTCACCGCAGCCTGCCCCCCAGTCACCCCAGACCAGTAGCTGGGACTATAAGCTGGCGCCATCATGCCCAGCTCATTTTTTAAAAACTGTTGTTTGTAGACACAAGGTCTCACTATGTTGCCCAGGCTGGTCTTGAAATCCTGGGCTCAAGCCATCCTCCTGCCTTGGCCTCCCAAAGTGCTGGGATTACAGGAATGAGCCACCACGCCTGGCCTGCATCCTGTTTTATCACTGGGGTCTTTATGAGTGTATCTATCAACTCTTATCCCAACTCTTCTCTCTCCTGTAACTACCAATGCCCAACCTTCTGGCAATGCAGCCCAGCAGGCCTCATCCTCTTCTTACCTGCTTTCCTCACATCTCTCTCCACTACTTATTGTTTTTTCTTTCTTTCTACTTGTTATTTTCCTATGCAATATGAAATCACTCTGGTATGAACTCCTCTGACACTAACTCACACAATGGAGTGAGCCTAATGGGACTCATTTTGTTTCATTATTGACTTTAGAAGCTAAAATATGTGTGTATGTGATTTCTGAGTAAACTGGTTTAAAAAGAGAAAGAGAGAGAGAAATTCCATGTGTTCATGTAGTCCTGTGTTTAGCCCTGATTGGGTATGGTTTGGTTGGAGGGCATCCAGTAGATAATAGCCTACAGTTTTTGGTGGTGCCTAATCATGCATTTCTACTGTAAGGTGGCCTACTTTGCAGAAATCAGATTTCTGCTTTAATGAGTGCCAGCAGAAAAATGGGAGAGGAAGAAAACACAGAGTAAAAGGTGGAAGGCTCCTAACAGGAAGGGGAGTGGGGTGCGTAGAAAACAAAATAAGAGAACGAGAAGCCATTATTCATTAAGCCAAAGTTTGTATGTACATGCTGTGGTTGTGAAGAATAACCCTTTGATTACTTAGAGCTGATTTTCAGAAATGGCAGTTGAGGCTCAGAGAGGTTTTGCAGATGACCCAAAGTCACACAGCTAGTGACAGAGCCAGGATTCTAACACAAGGTCCATGTGATGCAAAAGCTATGCCCCCTCCACTTCACCATATGGTCTCTGTCAAGGGAAGGTCAGTGTTTTAGGCAACCCTGTGTGCCGCCTGCCCCACTACTTCCTAGGGCAAGTTACATTGCCTCCTTCCATTTTCCTTCTTTTGCTCACCACAGCAAGAGAAGCACAATTACAGTGCTGTGAACCCAAATGCAATTCACACAGTGCTGGCTGGCTGATGGCCTCTGAGGATGCTGGCATGTGCCTGGGACACAGGGCTTCCACACTGCTGTGGTGGGAGGCACAGCAGGCCCCAGAGCCAGACTGGCCAGGTTGATTTACCACAATTAGCAGTAACGCTTGTGTGTTTGTACATATAAATATCAGCTTCCCACTGACAATCCACTCAGCAAACTTCAAAGGAGGGCTCCAGAGCCAGCTTGATGCCTTCGGTTTTATCACATTTAGATCCCATATTTCTCTGGCAAGGCTTGCCAATGATGCATCTTTAAAGCATTTTCTAGCTTAAAAGAAGGGCTCACTGCTTTTCCTGTGCAAGCTCTAAAGAGTGTTTTGTGGGCCAGGCATAGCCAGGCTCATGCCTGTAATCCTAGTACTTTGGGAGGCCAAGGCAGGTGGATCACCTGAGATTGGGAGTTCAAGACCAGCCTGACCCAACATAGTGAAACTCCATCTATACTAAAAATACAAAAATTAGCTGGGCATAGTGGTGAGTGCCTGTAATCCCAGCTACTCAGGAGGCTGAGGCAGGAGAATCTCTTGAGCTCAGGAGGCGGAGATTGCAGTGAGCCGAAATTGTGCCACTGCACTCCAGCCTGGGTGACAGAGTGAGACACCATCTCAAAAAAAAAAAAGAGTGTTTTGCTCTAGCCAGGCACCCCTAGATTTCCTTCTGTGGATCCAGACACAGTGGACCCTATGCCAGGGAAGACCCTCTGAGCAGCCATCAGGAGCCAAATACTGAGAATCAACACATGTTTGTGGCTTAAGATTCCAAACTCCCTTCTCTGGTAACAGTGGTTTTCTGGGTAGAAATCTAGGCCTGTTTGTTTGTTTGTTTGTTTGCTTTCTGAGATGGAGTCTTGCACTGTCGCCCAGGCTGCAGTGCAGTGGTGTGATCTCGACTCACTGCAACCTCCCCCTCCCCTCCCGCCCCCATTCAAGCAATTCTCCTGCCTCAGCCTCACTAGTAGCTGGGATTATAGGCACCCGCCACTACACCCAGCTAAATTTTTGTATTTTTAGTAGAGATGGGGTTTCACCATGCCAGGCTGGTTTTGAACTCCTGACCTCATGATTCGCCCACCTCGGCCTCCCAAAGTGCTGGGATTACAAGCGTGAGCCACCATGCCTGGCCTGTTTGTGAAGTTTCATGTCATTACTCATCTGAAATTCAGACAGTTTACTCATGAATAATGGCAGTGCTTGCCCCAACAGGAGGTAATGAAGAAAAATGGGAAAGAGGGGGACTTTCCTCACCTCTTGGACCTGTAGTGAGACTCTCTGGGAGTGAGTCTTGCTGTTCCTGCCTTTTTCTACTCTAAATGCTCATCCTTAATTAGTAACTGCTATCCTGGAGCTCATCTAAAAGTCAGGTGTGCAAATATAAGTAACTGAAGCTACAAATTCTGAGAAACATGGCACTATAAGAATCTGTGAGAACAACCCCATTTGCATAAAAGAACAATGGATTTCATCCAAATCTTTTCTTCGATCATAATTACTTCTGTCATGCCAATTACATGTTGAACTTCAGCCACTGTCCTCAATAATCACAGCTCAAAGAGCATTTGCCATAGCTTAGAGAAACAAACTGAGAAAGAGACCCTGTCCTCTTCACTTTCAGCCAGCTGATTTGTGCTTTTCCCCCATCCTCTTGACTCTCTTATGCTTCCTCTCAGAAGAAAAGATGGAAATCACATTGGACTAGCCACTGATCCCAAATCTGACACTTGGTCCAGTTCTCTGAACCTCGGTCTCTTCTAAAAAGCACAACTAGTAAGGCCTGACTGGTTGCTTGCCCTGTGGCATTACTGTAAGGACTAAATTATAGAGTTTAATTGAAAGTGCTTTGATTTTTATGACTTTTTATTTATTTGAGAAGAAGTCTCACTCTTGTCCCACAGGCTGGAGTGCAATGGTGCGGTCTCGTCTCACTGCAACCTCCACTGCCTGAGTTCAAGCGATTCTCCTGCCTCAGCATCCCCAGTAGCTGGGATTACAGGCGCCTGCCATCACACCTGGCTAATTTTGTATTTTTAGCAGAGATGGAGTTTCACCATCTTGGTCAGGCTAGTGAACTCCTGACCTCAGGTGATCCGCCCACTCTGGCCTCCCAAAGTGCTGGGACTACAGGTGTGAGCCACCGCTCCCAGCCAATTTTCATGACTTTTTCTGCAGAATTTCAAGATATTTTAGATCAGCTCCTTCAACTTCTCCTTAACTAAGAAAGTGAGGGATGCCCCAGAAGCCATATGACTTGCCCTGAACCTCCTGCCTCGTGAAGACAGGGATCTGAACTCTGATTCAGCCCATGCCAGCAGTCCACTCCCATGCCCCTGTTACCTCCAGCCTGGTGTGGCTATAAAGACCATTCAAAGATGAGCCAATATATACAGTCACAGAAACACAGAAACAAATGCTTTTGCAGCTACTATCCTTTCTCTTCAACAGGGTGCCACCTCCTACCCTGCAAATAGAAGTAAAGAGCCTTTGGGCACGGTTATATATAACCAAAGGCAATGTGCAAAGCTAGCGTAAACAGCAAGCAATGCAAGGGCCCTATTTCCAGAAGGACTAACAGCAAGGCATTCTTCTCCTAAAGCCAGAGAGCTTGCTTCTCGATCACCAATTGCACAGTGCATCCAGTTGCCGAACCATTGAATACTGAACTTCACCCCACCCTCACATGATTAAAGACCACAGGCGATGCTCTCACAGCCCCAAAAGCCACTGGTGACTTCAAGATTCAGATTTCCGAGGCTCAGTTAATTTCAGCTCTCCTAAGTTAATTCTAACTGTGAAAATTACAAATCTTCCTTTTTCTACTCAGTCTCCTAACTTCAGCCCAGGCAACCCAAGTGCAGGTCTACACTGGTGGAAACTTCTCCCTGTTTCCCAGCAGAGGGTGTGTTTACCAGGACCTCTGCACCCTACTGGAGCCTGTTTTGTTGTTTTGATCTCCCAGAGCTCCATCACACATTCCAGTGATGGGAGGGGGCTGGAGTGTTTTTACACAGGAGCGTTTTATGGGACAATCTGGCCTCATAAACATACTTTCCTTTCACCAGATATTTAACCACGGGAGAATAAAATGACATATCCTTTTGAATGTCACCAAATGGGTGTGACTCCTAATGGCACAAGTTTAGGAGCAGCAGTTTGTGGTAAACTTCAGCATTCGGCTTGATGTCATCAAGCCCCGACATAGGTCTCCTTACTCAGAAACGGGACACTAATACCCCCGCCACCTTCCTCACAGACTTGCTCTGATGATCAGATGTTCACTATGTAAATGCAAAGCATTAACAACCAAGGCGAAACACAACACAAATTTCCACAAAATGAAAATGTTATCTTCCAGCAATAGTTGCACCCTCACAGGAAGAGAAAATCAGTCACCTATTACGGTCTTATCGGGCCAAAAAAAAAAAAAAATGCATCTTCCTAACGCCAGTGCTAGCTCGGAAATCTCCGCGAAGCCCGTTCTCACTGCGGGTCGCGGTAGTTCTCGCGAGTGGCCAGCAGATGGCAGTGTTGGTCCAAGGACGTGCGTCTGGGGGTTGCCCCACAGACGCCGCTTCGAGGAATTCTGAGCTCCACTATCCCAAATCTTAACTTCAGTCTCTTCCTTTCTTAGGTTATACTTTAGCTTTCGCGGTGACCTCCGTTGAAAGCCCGCGGGGTTTAAACAGAAATAGGAAAACTGCTGTTGAAAATGGCTAAATCTCCTCGGGACCCCAGGAGAATTCGTGGAAGGCAGACATCTCCCCGTCATCTCCATCATCCCCGTCACCGGGAGCGGGTGCGCCGGGGCAGCGGAGCGTCGGGAACCGGGAAGACAACGCTGCCAAGCCAGGCCGCAGAGGCTCAGCCGGACTCGCCACTCGGGTTCTGTGCAGCCCACGCTTTCGCCACCTCAGCGCTTTCGCCACCTCAGCGTTTCCGCCCCCTCCGGGCAGGGGGACCGCCTGGGCCGCGACGCCGTTCTCGGGCCGCGCTGTCCTATCTGTCCGCGCGTCACCGCCGCCCCTCATGAACCCGCCCGGCGAGGGCCGCGACGGCCGCGCAGCCTGGGGACCGCGGGTGGATTGGAAACGACTGTTCCCGTTGCACAATAACGCAGGGTCGTAAAACAAACAAACAGCAACAGGCCGCCCGCGGGGCAAGGGAGCTGGCGAGGGGCTGGAACGCAGACAAGAACGCACGGGACCCCTCCTCCTCCACCGTACCCTGCTTCTCCCACATTGAATTACAAGGACGCCCCACTCTCAATCCCGGGGACATCGGCCCCCTCTCGTCCATCCGGCCCCTCCCGGGCCCACACAGCGCCTGCGACGCGTCCACCGGCGGACCGGAGGTGGAGTGACCCAGGTTAGCCTCCGCTCTGGGGCCCCGGGGTTCCAGCGCCGCGCTCCACCGAGACTGCGGCGCCGACCGCCCGGGGCTGGGGAAGCGGGACGCGCCCACGGAGCCCGCTAGAGGGCGCGACAGCCCCGCGAATCTTACCCCACTCGCCCGCTCGTTCGCCCGCAGCCGCGGCTCCGGGTCCCCGACAGCGCAGCGGGAGTGCAGCGCGCTGACTTGGCCCGGGAAGCTCTGCACCCGCTCGGTCCAGCCCCCTCCACCGTCCGGTTTACAACCCCGCCACACCCACAGAAATCCTGCGCCGTCCGCTCTCCCTCCCGCCTCCTCCACGCCCTCGGCGTCGGTTGTCTAGGGCTTGGTGGCGATGCCCAGCCACTCCGGGGACCTGCGCCCCTGCGCGCCGCGCTCTGGACCTCACAGCCGCAGAGGCCGCCGCGCCCCAGGCACGATGCTCGGCGTTTGCATTGTTTTCAACTGAGACCCGAGACGGGGCCTAACGGGGTGGGGGAGGGAGGGAGAGGGGCCAGGCGGGTGGGAGGAAAGGGGCCGAGGGGTTTAGGGTTACAGGCGCTCGCCAGCGCCTCCTATAGGCAGGAGAGCCGCACGGCCGTGGGTAGCAGCTCACCGGGAATGCTGAGGAGAGCTAGCCTGCGCCCTCTTGGCTTTTAAGAACCTTGCCTGGCCGGGCGCGATGGCTCAAGCCTGTAATCCCAGCACTTTGGGAAGCCGAGGTAGGGGGAGGATCACCTGAGGTCAGGAGTTCGAGACCAGCCTGGCCAACATGGTGACATCCTGTCTCTACTAAAAATACAATTTCCCGGGCGTGGTGGAGGGCACCTGTAATCTCAGTTACTCGGGAGGCTGAGGCAGGATAATCGCTTGAATCCGGGAGGCGGAGGTTGCAGTGAGCCGAGATCGCGCCACTGCACTCCAGCCTGGACAACAGAGCGAGACTGTCTCCAAAAAGAAACAAAAAAGAATCGTGCCTTCTGGTGCCCACCTTCCCCGACATGCGCCTTAGCCGCCTCTGCCCCCTAACGTCCGCGCCCGCCCGCACCTCTCATTCCCCTTTCGCGGGGGCCGGGGAACTTCAGTAGGAGGCAGGGAAGAAGGCGCCCCAAGTCGGGGTTCCCATTATTTCCTCCTGAATTCTACCTCACCAGCCCATCCCGGGTTCGATCATTAATCGGTTTAAAACAAAAGGAAATACGGCCAAGCCACTTCAGCAAACGACAAGCTCCGCAGGACCCTAACTAGGGCGCAGTCGGGAAAAGCAATTTGACCCGACCCTGCATCTTGCGCCCCGGGCGAGACCGAAAGATTCTCTGCTGCCCCAAGGCTGATGCTGAGGGTGGACCCGGCGAGTTAGACCCCGGGGACCCTGAGAGCCGCACCTTTCGGTCATCGATCCCGCTTTTAGCTCTTTTCCTAAAATTGCCACTTTTCCACCAGCAACGTATAACTTGGTCGCAGCTCTCCGCGGGGTCTACAGGAAGGCGCTGGCCACCACGTCCCCAAAACGCGTCCCGCCGCGGCGCGCCGCCCACGGTCCGTCCCCAGGGGGCACAAAATGGGCCCGCCTCGGCGCCAGACGTGTTTGCAGCTGGAAAGCCCAGCCCAATGCCCCTCCCCCTGTATCCCTCCACAGTCCGCGTCCCGAGAGGAAACTGGCCCAGGGGCGGAGAGCTGAGAGCCAGGGCTCTCCGAGTCCCTCTCGAACTAAGGATTTAAGCAAAAGCAAGGGCACCGGGGACCAAAGACGGGTTCATTCTTGGCTTCCCCCCAACTCTCGTTCCTCCTCGCTCTTGTAAGGGAGGTCCAGCTGCACTTGGGTCAACCCAAAACCATGCAAGCTCCGAAGCAGGGCCTGACCGCGGCCTCAAAGCTAGGCTGCTCAGCCCCGCGCCTGTAGGGGAGTCGAGGCAGGGCTTCCCCCTCGTAAGGGTTGTGGAAAGGAGGAGGCCGAGGAGAGAGGGGGAGGAGATGCAATTCAGCAGAGCCGAGGTTCAGGTTAACCAGATTAGGGATCGGGGGTGGGACCTCGCGGCGTTTGGTGAGGTTGCACCCGCCCGGGGAGCCCCTTCCTCCCCTCCTGTGGCTCCGGGGATGTTTGTCCCGTGGGGTGCACGGCAGAGGACCGTCGTGCCTCGTTTGCCCTGGATGCCTCTCCCTTCTGCAAAAATCTGGTTAGGAGCGACCGCGGGGAAGCGAGTCGGTCCAAAACATTGAGCAATTCGGCCTCGGAGCCAAAAAGCCATTTCCCACACCGCCCAGCCCGGGGCTTTTCGGACGCGGAGCGGTCGGGACCTGATAGGGGCCATCCCTGCTTGCCTCCCACCCAGGGAGATGCAGTGAGTGGCAAGTTCTTCCAGGCACGCTTTCCGCACACCCTGAGGTCTTAGCAGAACTAGGGGAGCGAACAGCGGGACCGGCAATCTGGCTGCGGGAGGGATGCACACCGGACAGCAGGCCGGGCCAGCAAGTCCTTCCGGACCGAGACGCGAGACCTGGCCACACCGGCAGCTCCCGCACGCCTGGCCCATCCCAGGTTCCTGGCTCCCTCCGGCAGCCGTACTTAGGTCGGACCACACTCCTCGTCACTCCGATCTGGCCGACACCCTCTCGGAACAGAACCACTGATCCCACATATTATATTCAGAGCCAAATGGACACCGCCTGCTCCCCTGGCGCAGCCGGGCGCAGTTAATTTCGTGTGTAAAACCTGATTTCCATGGGGGTAGACAGCAGAGGAAGGAGAAGTTCGCACAGACGGCTCCCAAGCGGACAGGGAGAGGAATGGAGAAAAGGACAACTAGAGAGGACTGAGGAGCGCAGGGCGAGCGCAGACCGCGAGTGCCACACACCCCCGCGCGGAGAGGAGCGCTGCGTAGGGGGTTCCCAGGGCTCGGGTGCCCAGAAGGAGAGTGTGATTTACCTCCCACCTTTCTGTCTTACCTGCAAACAAGTTTCCCCAGTTCCAAGTCGTCCCTAAATTCCTCACGAGAAGTTCGGCACTGCCCTGGAGAACTTCCCTCTCTTCCTGCCTGCGGCCAGTACTGAGCGGCAACAGAGCCCCGGGCTATGCAGAGTCGATTCCACCGAGGAGGGGGCGCGGGGACACCGGCGGTGGCGGGGGCCACGGCGCACAATGAGGGCCCCTGAGTGTGCGGTTCGAAATTCCTCAAATCCCAGTTGCTGGAATGCGAGGCGACGACGACTTCTTCACTCGGGGCCAAATGTGTTTGTCATTATTCCAGACCGCCCGCCTGCGCCGCCGCTGTCGCCCCCGCTCTAGGGCGTGCAACCCGAGCGCGCTGCCGGGCAGGCACCCGCTCTCCCTAGCACCTCACTGACCCGACAAACCGCTCCAGAGCGCCCCACACCCTTGCTCTCGCTTGCGCCCCTCTGCTTGTCCCGCAGCCGCCTCCCCCTCGCGCCAAACCTGCCCCGGCTCCCACCCAGAGCAGCGCCGTCCAGTAATTACGCGCATTCCGCCCGCTCCACGTTCTGCAGGCCAGCATCGACGTCCGGTCTCCAGCCGAGCCCTGCCCTCCTCCGGAGCCCTGCAACCCCTTCCCGCGCCCCACACGGCGCTCTCCTCTCCCCACCTCCCCTGGTCCCCCAGCTGCGCTCCACACCACGGGCTGCAGCGCTGTCCCGCCAAACCGCAGGCGAGGAATGAAAACACTCATTTAAAACCTGTCGCCTTCCAGAACCCATTGCCAAGAAGAGGGCCAACACCTCTGCCTCCACCCCCAGTTCCTTGGTGTTCGGCCCAGTATTCACGAATACCACCCCACTCCCAAAAGAAACCTCAAAAATGTAAGCCTAAACAGTTTCTTTGGGAGGCCATAGGGTTGTTAGAAAAACATTGTTTTTAAAAAATAGGTCTGGAAAATATGCGTTTTAAAAAAAAAGAATCCCTAGACTTTCTAACTCTATGGTTATCTCCTGCCCATCCAGAAGTGAAGTTTATTCCGGAAAAAAAAACTACTCTCTGGACACACAACTGGAATTCAGCTCCATTTTTTTTTCTTGTCCCAAAAGTTTTGAAGTTACTTCTCTTTCTCCAGCCCCAGAGACTGATCAGGGACTTCCCTTATAAACAAAAATCAAAATCATTTTTTCTTCTTCCTTACCTTCTCCTCCTATGTTATTTCACAATGAATGTCCCACACATGGAATAAAGAGTGTGTCCACGGCCTCCAATGCTCGCTTGTAATCTCCTCCTCTGTTTCTCTCCTTGTAGCTCCAACAGTAATAGGCTCAAAAATCGCGTTTTGTAATTGATTCAACGTTATAGTCCATCCTTCTAAAACTAATCATTTGCTCTAAGTAAATAGCTGTCAGGAAATAAGCCCCCCCCCCCAACCTTGGTCTCTTCAAAATAAAAGTGCGCTGGAACTCCCTGCGCGCCGAATGTCCCAGTCTCCAGATTGCGCCTTCGCTTTTCGCTCTTACGCAATCGGGGGTCCAGTCCCAACCCCCAGACTTCGACAACAACTGGGGGGCGGGGAGAAGCAGACCAGATGGGATGGGGAGGTGGAAGGGGGAGGTGTTGGTGCTCTGCCGGGAAAGTGGTTTTATGAAACTACAAACAGCCCATCATTTCCAGAATGAGTTTGCCTCCCCATTTTAGGGTTATTTTCTTACACTGCTATAGTTTTGTATTCTCTTTGAAAAGAAGAAAAGGAACATGTAAAATTGAGTTTAATATCCAGAGAGAATATAAATCTAGAATCAAGAAATGTCCCTTCTACAAACTCTGCCCAACTGGAAATAGGGCCCTCGGGAAAAGTCTTACAAGCGGTTGCGCGGTTTTGAACTAGGGGTCTTTTCGGGAAAGGGCTATATAACTGCTAGTTCTTTAATGGGATTAGGCAAACTGTTGAGTCCAATATGATAATGATGGATTTTTGTTGTGTGTGTTTTGTGTGGTGTGTGTTTGCGTGCGTGTGTGTGTATGTGTGTGTGTGTGAAAGGCTGGGTGGAGTCTGAAATAGGGTACTAAGAAAAGAGGGTCTGTGTAGGTGTGGAACGTTCTCCGATAGAACGACCTTTATTCCCTTGAAGCCACTTATCTGGTCGTGCCTTTGTTTTCGGGGTTATCTGGGCGAGGTTGCCCTGGCTTCTATCTCGCATACAAAAAAGCTCGAGCTTGGGCGTTTGGGGAATCGTCCCTCCGCCTCCGCGTCTTGGGGGAGGGTGCCTTTTGACTCTCCCTCTGTTCCCTCCCGCCGCGTGGGTCGAACCCTACGAATGCCTTGGAGTTGACAGCTGAACCCCAAACCCTGCGCCCAAGGCGCGAGGCCAGAGTGTCCGGAGGAAACGATCCTACCGGCGAGGGAAAGGGGGCGCTGATACTCCAGGAACCAGACCTGGGCAGAGTGGGGCTTCCCAGCGACAGTGGGGGAGGGGAGCGCGTTCACCTTCCTCGCGGTCTCTGATTTTTGAATTCTCTTGTTGGGGGTGGGGGTCATCCTTCATCCTTCTCCCTCAACCCCCGCCACCACACACGCACTCTGAAAATGGCCAAGGTGGCCAGGCTGGGCCTGGCACGTCGAACAGCCGTCTCCTCCTTCACTAGGAGTTGGAGAAATACTCCAAGGTGCGCGATGCTGTGCTTAACTAGGACAGGATCTTGGGGTGTCAGACTCGAAAAGAGGGCGCCTGGGGCTGCGCTGGGGGCCCCATTGCTCCAGCTCTTCTACGCGCCCCGCTCTCGTGCATCTTCAGCTCGGGTGACTGCACTGCTCGCTATTACTTCCACATGTTCCTTCAGGAAATCATTGAAGGCAAATATATGAACAGCCCCTTGTTCGGAATGCTAACAGGATACCGTAATGTTTGTAGACAATGAACGAGAATAAACGGTCCCCCCCAAAATCAGAGTGCGGAATAAAAGGGAAAAGCGGGTGCTGGGCTTCCTGCTGTTAAGTTGAGAGCTGGATTTCTACGCCAGTTGTCCCAGAGGTTAGGAGGCGAGACGGAGAGCCTACCCACAGGGCCTGCTTTGCTCCGGCGACACTGCTAGCCGGGTCAAGCCAGTATCTCCCGTCCGCAGGGCCCCAGCGCTCTCCGCCCACAAATGGTAACTTCACAGTTCATTTCAGAGCCGTTTAATAGAGCCCGAAAAGCAGGCCGGGCGGGGGTGTCTAGGCAGCGACTCCTCGGGAGTTTAAAGCAGAAAGCAATGGATGAGCCGGCGAGCACCCAGTTGTCTGTCCTTCTGGTAGTAATTACCTGCCTAATTTGAATGATGCCTTTGTTATGATCATTAACAAACATTTGCTAAAGGTTTCCATGTGTGTCATTCTCGAAGGTTTAAAGGCCTGAGGAGCTGACTCCGGGGACAGAGCCCCAGTGGGGGGTGGCGCAAGAAAGCAAATGGTTGGGGGAAGATTTCGCAGAGAGACCGTGCAAAGAAGAGAGGTCAACATTTGCGTCCTCTGCAAAAGCAAGATAAACCCAGTGGTCAAAACAAAATAACAACAACAACAACAACAACAAAACCGCAGTAGTCAGGAACAACCTCCCTCCGGACAGGAGGCCCTCGAACCGAGGCGGTTGGTTCCTTAAACCGAGTCCTGCCCCCACAGCCCCCGCCCCTGCCCCTACCACTGCTCATAGGTGGGTTTGAATCCTGTTTTCCGCCTCCTCTGGCTGGTCCGAGGCTGGATCGGGAGAAGTCGGGTCTGCGCCCATCAGTCAGCCCTGGGCGTCGGGAGAAGGTGGGGCGAGTTCGTGCCGCGCTGTCCCAGTGTTGTTCTAAGATTCTTCTAGATTGGTCCCTCGACGCCCCGGGTCCTGGGTGGTCCCGGAGCCGCAGCAGGCGAGAAACCTTGCCCTCCTGAGGCCAGCTGCTGGTCTTTTCTCCGCTTCCTGTGCTTCTGTCTGGGCACCGTGCGCGGGAGGGGGGGAGTGGAGACCAGGCCACCACGTGTACCCGGGGGAGAGGAGCGACCCGCACCGGCCTGGGCAGGTCTGCGCAGATCTCAACCCGCGCCCGGATTCTAATTTTCACCTTCTTGGGAGTTTTTGTTTTGTTTTTCTTCTTTGAGGGATTATCAAGGGGTTAAGAATGTGAGTTTTCTCTCCAAACTGGGAGTCCAGGAGGCTGCGAGTGGAGAGGAGAGAAACCCAACTCCCGAACTGAGCCGGGCGGGGAAGTTGGGAGAAGACGGTAGGGACTCTGACAGTTCTGTCGCTGGCCTTGCGCATCTAGGCCTGCAGGCGACACGAAATTGGGGGCAAGGGTATAAAAAGGTGCAGTCGATGAGCTGACATTTAAAAAGAAGACCTTTTAAACTTTTTACAACCAAATCAAAATGGTCACTGGAAACAAATAACAAAATCTCGCCGTGCCCAGGACCGGCCGGTTCTCCCGGCCCCTACTCCCGGGCGAGGAGAGGAGGGCTGCCGCAGCGCCTAGCGCCACACCTTTGGCTTTGAGCGCGCTTCCCGCTGCGTTGGCTTTTTGTGTCTTCTCCTCCTCTGCTCCCCAGCTCCACCCCCAATTCGACTTTCCTCGAAGAATTCAGGTCCGTTTGCTCTAGAAGCCTTGCGAATGTAACAGATATCAAAGCCGTTAGTTGTGAAAATCACATTTAAACTTGTGAATTATTTTTTTCAAATGGGGATGGGCGGGGAAAGAGAACGGGGATGTTTCTGGCTTCACATTTTGAAAATGAAGGGCCCGTTTGGTGGTTTGCAAAAAACAAAAACAAAAAAAACAAAGAAAAAACGATGCTAACTTCCCCTTCTCCCACCCCCTTTAATTCTTGGCTGCCTCTGAAACAGTCGCCTCCCTGGGTCCCGCGAGGGGGGATCCTTTGCCAGGAGGTGGTGGAGGTGACGCACAGATGTGGGGGGTCCCCGCGGAGAAAGGGACGCCCTAGCCCCGGTCGGCCCCAGCTGAGGCTCGGAAGGAGCTCTAAGGAGTCTATTGGCATGCTCAGAATTCAGAATGGCACAAGTCCAGGAAAAGGAATTCTCCAAAAAGATCGAGATGGGTCTGTGTAGCTGGAGGTGAAAGCTACCCACCCCCTAGGACTCCGCACCCACCTCCTCTTCTCTGTAGTTGCTGGCTGGATCTCAAGGTGCAGCCTTTCTTCTCGGTTGAGGGGGCTCTTTCTTCAGGGAGAGGTAGAAGCAGAGGGTTCCTAACATCACAGCCTGTTTAGGGACCTAATTGACGACCAGAGCTTGTTTCGTGGTCCACCCCCCGCCTGGTGGGCCATACTCTCCTTAGAGCTTGAGACAGGCTGATAGGACTGGAACCCCCTGGATCTGGCTTTTGGATACCCCTTCCCTCCCGAGAGAGCCCCTTCCTCAAGTCTAAGGATGCTGTTGTGCCTCCTCCCTCTCCTGCTCTTAGGTTTTAGTGGCTTTTAATTTGAAAAACCATGTGAAGGGAGGAGGAGGGAGCCAGGAGATTGGGAGGTCTGCTCTTTATTAGGGGCCCAGGCCTCCAGCTTTCCAGCACACAGCTGTGGCCGGGAGGGAAGGAGCGCTGGCTCTGTAGGTCAGCCTCACTGAAGAGAGGGCCTTGTCCTCTGGAAGTCCCCGGAGGCCAGCACAGCCCTGCGGGGTTTTGTTTTTGTTTTTTGCCTTCAGCTGAGACACTGCAATGGAAAACCAGTGGAACCTCGACTCTTTGTTCATCCATTAAAAGTGGGATAATCGCTGGGCGCGGTGGCTCACGCCTATAATCCCAGCACTTTGGGAGGCCGAGGCGGGTGGATCACGAGGTCAAGAGATCGAGACCATCCTGGTCAACAAGGTGAAACCCCATCTCTACTAAAAATACAAAAATTAGCTGGGCATGGTGGTGCGTGCCTGTAGTCCCAGCAACTCAGGAGGCTGAGGCAGGAGAATTGCCTGAACCCAGGAGGCGGAGGTTGTGATGAGCCGAGATCGCGCCATTGCACTCCAGCCTGGGTAAAAAGAGCGAAACTCTGTTACAAAAAAAAAAAAAAAAATAGTGGGATAATCAGCCAGTCTTGGTGGTTCGCGCCTGTAATCCTAACACTTTAGAAAGCCAAGGTGGGGGATCACCTGAGCCCAGGAGTTTAAGACCGGCCTAGGCATCATAGTGAACCCCCATCTCTATTTAAAATAGCAGCAATGACAACAATGGAATAATCACGCCCAACCCACAGGGTTGTCTTGGGGATTAAATAAGATAATATCCCAGGTAAATAAAGCGGTTCATATGCAGATTTAAGATGCACAAGGCCCTGTGTCAAGGGCTAAGGATACAGCCCTTTTCTGGTAGGTTTTATGGACCGGTTGAGCAATCAATTCGACATATAAGTTGCAACTTAGCACTCTAAGCAATGTTGGAGGGAGAGAATGAAGTCAGCACAGGGGAGGAGCCTAACCCAATCTGGGGGGTAGGAGAGGGCTTCTTTCTGGGAAGGCCTGTCTGGGAATCTACAGGGAATAAGAATCTAGTTAGGGAGGAACCTCACTGCATTGGCTTGGGGATCAGAGAGAACCTGAGATCATCAGAAGTGAAAAGAGTTTGAAATGGCTGCAAGTTGTGAAGGTCCGGAGGGAAGGAAGCAAGAAGGAGGTGAGATGGAACTCATGGAGGCCTTCTAGGCCATGTTAAGGGTCTAGGCTGGCAGAGATGAGAGGATTGATGGAAGCCAGGAGTTCAAAACCAGCCTGGACAACTTAGTGAGACCCCATCTCTACAAAAAATTTAAAAATTGGCCAGGTGTGGTGGTGCATGCCTGTATTCCCAGCTACTCAGGAGGCTGAGGCAGGAGGATTGCATGAGCCCAGGAGTTCGAGGTTGAGGTAGGCTATGATTGCACCACTGTGCTTCAGCCTGGGTGACAGAGCAAGATGCCATCTCTAAAAACTTAATAAGACCGGGCACAGGGGCTCACAACTGTAATCCCAACACTTTGGGAGGCCAAGGTGGTGGATTACGAGGTCCAGAGTTTGAGAACAGCCTGGCCAACATAGTGAAACCCAGTCTCTACTAAAAATACAAAAATTAGCCTGGCATGGTGGCGGGCGACTGTAGTCCCAACTACTTGGGAGGCTGAGACAGGAGAATCGCTTGAACCTGGGAGGCGGAGGTTGTGGCAAGCCAAGATCATGCCACTACATTCCAGCCTGAGACTCCATCTCAAAAAATTAATTAATTAATTAATTAAAAGGAAAAAAAACTGACAAAAGAACCTGGCTTACTTCTTTGGAAGTATTTGGTTTAAAGAGGGCAAGACAGGAATAGAGTTGAATATTTAGCAGTATCAGCCTGGATGATCTGAGGAGGTAGGGAGACTCCTGCTGTAATCTAGCAAGAGAGGATGCTTCCCTGTTCTTAGGGGATGGCAGGAGTTTGGTGAAAGCAAAAAGTGAATTAGAGAGAAGGAAGTAGAAAGCCCAGCACTCACTAAATGTGAGCTGTGAGGGAGAGTAGGGTGCATGGCTGGGACCATGGCTGGTGCAGTCTACTCAGTTGGGGGACAACCAGGAACAGGGTTAGAAAAAAAAGATGAGTCCACTTTTAAATATGACACATTTAAAAAAGCTCAAGGAAGATTAAAATGCAGGCCAGGTGCGGTGGCTCACGCCTGTAATCCCAGCACTTTGGGAGGCTGAGGTGGGTGGATCACCTGAGGTCAGGAGTTCAAGACCAGCCTGGCCATCATGGTGAAACTCCATCTTAAAAAAGAAGGAAGGAAGGAAAGAAAGAAAAAAAGAAAGAAAGAAAGAAAGAAAGAAATGCAAGAGAGCGAGAAAAAACGATAGAATTTGGGGTAACTCCAGCATTTTCCCATAAGTGAAGAAGACAGTAAGAAGGAACAGATAAGAATCTTTATCTTCTGGATATTCAGCTGTTGTCTCTAAATCCATAGGATGAGAGTTGGTTGAATTTAAAGACCTGTCTACACTTACCATCTAAATTCAACGGGAGGAGGCTTAAGCGCAGGAGTTCGAGGCTGCAGTGAGCTATGATCACACCACTGCACTCCAGCCTGGGTGACAGAGTGAGACTCTATTGAGAGAGAGAGAGAGAGAGAGAGAGAGAGATGGAAGGAAGGAAGGAAGGAAGGAAGGAAGGAAGGAAGGAAGGAAGGACTGACATTATACAACATGTCTGATGACTTTTTACAAAAATGTAAGAGCTTTAGTGATAATATAATTGGCAAAACTAGATTATTTTTTCCTCATTTGTACTCTTAAATAGACTTTTGTGGCAGGTGCGGTGGCTCATGCCTGTAATCCCAGCACTCTGGGAGGCTGAGGCAGGTCGATTGCTTGAGTCTAGGAGTTTGAGACCAGCCTGGATGAGACAGTGAACCTCCATCTCTACTAAAAATACAAAAAATTAGCTGGCATGGTGGTGGGCACCTGTAGTCCCAGCTACTCAGGGAGGCTGAGGTGGGAGATTCACCTGAGCCCAGGAGGTTGAAGCTGCAGTGAGCCAAGATAGTGCCACTGCACTCCAGCCTGGGTGACAGAGTAAGACCCTATCTCAAAAACAAACAAAAAAATGGACATTTGTATCCACATTTGGATTTCAGATCACCCAATGACCCAAAGTGGGATTAAAGCCAATCCTTGTCCTAAGGACACTAGGTTTCTTTCTTTCTTTCTTTTTTTCTTTTCTTTCTTTCTTTCTTTTTTTTATTGAGTTGGAGTCTCATTCTGTCACCAGGCTGGGGTGCAGTGGTGCAATCTCGGCTCACTGCAACCTCCGCCTCCTGGGTTCCAGTGATTCTCCTGCTTCAGCCTCCCAAGTAGCTGGGATTACAAGTGTGTGCCATCACACCTAGCTAATTTTTGTATTTTTAGTAGAGACGGGGTTTCACCATGTTAGCCAGGATAATCTCGATCTCCTGACCTTGTGATCCGCCCGCCTCAGACTCCCAAAGTGCTGGGATTATAGGCGTGAGCCACCATGCCTGGCCCAGGACACTAGCTTTCCACCAGCTACCATGCCACCCCTCACCATGCCCTGGAGAGACTGAGGCAAGACTCACTTTCGGGAACAAAAAAACATATGTTCAATTCCAGTGACAAAGATTCCATATTGCATATTGTCCTCCAGTCATCATTTTCCTTTTCTTCTCAGTATTAGAGTCCTTGATTTTTAATTTTAGGGATTTTCGCCCCAGTACAAAAATCTTCCTTTTACCAACTGTTTTCGCAGATCGATGTGGTCATGAAGAAAAGTTATGTCCAACAGGACATAAGCAGGAGTTGTGGGTGCAACTGCTAAAAAGTGCTTTTTAAAACAAAGGATGCGCCGGGCGCGGTGGAAGGCTGAGGTGGGAGGATCGCTTGAGCCCAGGAGTTCTGGGCTGTAGTGCGCTATGCCGATAGGTGTCCGCACTAAGTTTGGCATCAATATTGTGACCTCCCGGGAGCAGGGGACCACCAGGTTGCCTAAGGAGGGGTGAACGGGCCCAGGTCAGAAACCGAGCAGGTCAAAACTCCTGTGCTGATCAGTAGTGGGATCGCGCCTGTGAATAGCCACTGCACTCCAGCCTGGGCAACATAGCGAGACCCCATCTCTGAAAAAAACAAAAAATAAAAATAAAGGATGCATCCTTCTCAGTCTGGTCTTTTTGCTGAGTAGAAAGCAGGTGCGTGACTGGGGCGTCAGCAGCCATCTTAGACTATGAGGCCACCTTGAAAAGGCAAACTGCGCACTGTGGTGTGATCAAGTAGAAGATCCCTCACTCTTGAGCCCCACATGAACCCGGATAAGCTATCTCCTAACTGTCTTCTTGAAAATGTACCAGAAATAAAATTGTCTCGGCCGGGCACGGTGGCTCACGCTTGTAATCCTAGCACTTTGGGAGGCCGAGGCGGGCGGATCACAAGGTCAGGAGTTGTTTGAGATCAGCTTGGCCAACACGGTGAAACCCCATCTCTACTAAAAATAAAAAAATTAGCAGGGCATGGTGGTGCGCGCCTGTCATCCCAGCGACTCGGGAGGATGAGGCAGGAGAACTGCTTGAACCTGTAAGGTGGAGGTTGCAGTGAGCCGAGATTGTGCCGTTGCATTCCAGCCTGGGCAACAGAGCTAGACTCCATCCAAAAAAAAAAAATTAAAAATTGTCCATCTTTTTTTTTAAGAGTACAATGTTTTTTTATTCACTGATAAACTAAAAGCCAATTTCTTGGTATTTCTCATGTATACATAATTTATTTTATTAATAAGCAAAGCCCTTTGCTATAAGGGAAGCCTTTGCCTAGTCCTCCAACTGATTCATCTTCAAATTGACTCATCTGGAAGTAACAAAGTTCGTAAGTCTCCTTGTCAGTTGCAGCCACTCAAAGCCAATCACAAAGATTGTTCTTCTTTTTTTGTATTTTATTTATTTATTTGTTTATTTATTTATTTTTAAAGACGGGGTTTCACCATGTTGCTCAGGCTGGTCTTGAACTCCCGACCTCAGGTGATCCGCCCACCTTGGCCTCCAAAATGCTTGGATTACAGGTGTGAGCCACTACACCCGGCCAGATTGTTCTTCTTAAGGTATTTCTTGGTAAAGTATTTCAAATACCTTTTAGAGAACTGTTTCTCAGAAACAACTGTGATTTTATTCTTGAAGCATTCAATGTGAACAATGTTCCCAAGCTTTCCAGTTTTGCCATTGACTTGAACCTTCTGCCACTGAAATTTTTCAAAATGTCCAGAATCAAAAATTCCATCTTCTCCTGGATGAGTAAGGTCCAAATTAAACTTCCAGGTTGACCTCTTGGGCTTCTTGTCTTTCTGTGGTACCATCTTGCAAGTCAGTCACACAAGCAGAGAGAAAATTGTCTCCTTTTTTGAGACTGGGTTTCACTCTGTTGCCCAGGCTGGAGGGCCTTGGTGAAATCATGGCTTACTCTAGCCTCGACCTCCTGGGCCCAAGTGATCCTCCTGCATGGGCCTTCCAAAGTGCTTGGATTACAGGCGTGAGCCACAAATTTAGGCCAGTGCCTGGCCTAAAATTCCATTTTATTAAGCCACTTATTTTAATTTTTTTTCTATTGCTTACAGCCAACCTTAATAATCCTAACTAAAAAAGTCAAAAAGGGTTTACTCATTCTAACTCCAAATACAATCACCCTCACTCAAAAATGAAAATTGGGGCCAGGTGCAGTGGCTCACGCCTGTAATCCCAGCACTTTGGCAGACCAAGGTGGTGGATCACGAGGTCCAGAGATCAAGACCATCCTGGCCAACATAGTGAAACCCGTCTCTACTAAAAATGTAAATATTAGTTGGGCATGGTGGCACGTGCCTGTAGTCCCAGCTACTCAGGAGGTTGAGGCAGGAGAGTGCTTGAACCCAGGAGGTGGAGGTTGCAGTGAGCCAAGGTCACGCCACTGCACTCCAGCTTGGTGACAGAGTGAGACTCCGTCTCAAAAAAAGAAAAAAGAAAAAAAGAAACTTGATATGCAGGGATGAAAACACACACCCAGCTTCATGACATCCCAGGGCACCTACCAAGGCTGGGTGCCTCCCTGCTGACCTGCTCACATTTATAATATTCCTGTGGGATTTTAAACGTGTGTGTGTCTTTCACAGCATTCAATTCATACATGCTGCCTGTTTAACTAAATTTCTCTTCGGATAGTCAGTGATTCTGAAGGAAAGCTAAAGTACGCACAAGAAGGTACACATCAGTTCTCTTTTCCCTATCTTTCTCCTACCTGCATATTTTCACTCCTCTTTGTAGTCTTACCCTTACTCTTTATTCTATTCTTTTTTTTTTTTTTTTTTTTGACGGAGTCTTGTTCTGTTGTCCAGGCTGGAATGCAGTGGCTCAATCTCAGCTCACTGCAACCTCTGCCTCCCAGGTTCAAGCGATTCTCCTGCCTCAGCCTCCCGAGTAGCTGGGATTACAGGTGCCCACCACTGCAGCCGGCTAATTTTTGTATTTTTAGTGAGATGGGGTTTCACCATCTTGGCCAGGCTGTTCTCAAACTCCTGACCTCATGATCCACCCACCTCAGCCTCCTAAAGTGCTGGGATTACAGGCCTGAGCCACCACGCCCGGCCACTATTCTATTCTTATAGTCTACACACATTTGGCCTTCTCTCTTTGCTGCCTCCGGAGCCTCCAGGTATTTGTATTATTGTTTAATTTTTAGTGATTTAAAAATACGCCTTTTGAGGCTAGGCACTGTGGCTCACACCTGTAATCCCAGCACTTTGTGAGGCCAAGGAGGGAGAATCACCTGAGGTCAGGAATTTGAGACCAGCCTGGCCAACATGGTGAAATCCCGTTTCACCTACAAGTACAAAAATTAGCCAGGTATGGTAGCATGCACCCATGGTCCCTGCTGCTCAGGAGGCTGAGGCAGGAGGATCTCTTGAGTCCAGGAGGCTGAGGTTGTAGTGACCTGAGATTGTGTCACTGCACTCCAGCCTGAGATGCTGTTTCAAAAAAAAAAAAAAAAAAAGGAAAGGTAAACATCCCACACATTTTGAGGTAATAAAACGGTCCTGCTGGTAAACCATCCCCCAGAGCTTAGGCCAGCTTCCATCAGGCCCTTGGCAAAGAAATGTAGCTCCATGAGCCAGGAGATGATGATTCCTGCTTGATTTGGGGATTGAATGAGAGAATTCTGGGTTTCTCTACCCTTGCTGCACTAATGTGATTACAGATGTGCATCGACCATCCGAGCGCTAATCTCAGCCCTTCACCTCACTACCCCTGAATCTTTAATCAGATATTTTTTTCTGCTCATAATTTGAATGAAAGGTTCCCTCACAGCCTTAAGATAAGAATCAGGCCAGGCACAGTGGCTCACACCTGTAATCCTAGCACTTTGGGAGGTTGAGGCAGGTGGATCACCTAAAGTCAGGAGTTCGAGACCAGCCTGGCCAACATGGTGAAACCCGTCTCTACTAAAAATACAAAAATTAGCCAGGCATGGTGGTAGGCGCCTGTAACCCCAGCTACTTGGGAGGCTGAGGCAAGAGAATCACTTGAACCTGAGAAGTGAAGGTTGCTATGAGCTGAGATGGCGCCACTACACACCAGCCTGGGTGACAGAGTGAGACTCTGTCTCAAAAAAAAAAAAAAAAAAAAATCACCACCAGCTCTCCTCTGCAGTCTGTCTCCTCAGCATTTACCCCACTAGATTGTATCAGTTGACAAATGTTTATTCAGAACCTCCTATACCAGGCACTGTGCTAGACTCCAGGATGCTGTCACGGACAAACAAACATCCGTGGAGCTCAGCTTTAGGCAGAGGAGACAGACGGAAAACAAACCAGGCCCGGATTAAATGGCAGGCGTGACTAGAGCTCTGTGGTCACCCAGTGCTGTGGGAGGCCATTGGCATTGTGGGAACCCCAAGCTGGTCTGGTGTCTCAGGAAATCTTCCCTGAGGAGGTGATATTTACTTATTTATTATTGAGACGGTGTCTAGCTATGTTGCCCAGGCTGGTTTCAAACTCTAGAATCAAGCCTAGTACACTACAGTCTCGCCAGTGCTGGGATTGTGGGCATGCGCTACCGCACACCACAGTAGGTGATATTTAAAACTTTGTTCAATTCTGAGGAAAGACACCATATTCAGCTGTTATTCTGAAGTCATTCAGAAAATGTAGATCACATAAGAAGTGTATGTTTAGGGCAGGTACAAACAGCAGAGCACACTCCTCTCTGTCTCTGGAAACGATAGTTTTTGTGTCCCAAAGGAACTGTAATGATCTCATATTGAATCACAAAATGACAGCTTAGTCAACTAAGGAATTGTCTTTGTTCAAAAGAAACAATTCAGTTACCCTAGGATAGGCTATCATGAAATTTGAATGTAACTGAGACTCCAGACTCGTGACATCTCCAAATCTGATGCTTTTCTGTCATCCTAGTGGAGTTATCTTGGGACGATAAGAGAACTGTGTGCTGTCATCCTGCTTCATGAGCTAATGTTTCACAGGCTGACAATGACAGGGTGATTGCCTTTGATTAAGACATATTTTCTTCTCCTCCTCCTCTTCCTCCCCCCTCCTCCCCCCACCCTTCTGTTTGAGACAGAGTCTTGCTCTGTAGCCCAGGCGGGAGTGCAGTGGAATGATCTTGGCTCACTGCAACCTCCGCCTCCTGGGTCCCAGTTCAAGCAATTCTCCTGCCTCAGCCTCCTGAGTAGCTGGTATTGCAGGCATGCACCACCATGCCCAGCTAATTTTTGTTTTTTTAGTGGAGACGGGGTTTCACCATGTTGGCCAAGCTGGTCTTGAGCTCCTGACCTGGGATCACAGGTGTAAGCCACCGCGCCTGGCTGATTAAGGCATATTTTCAATGATCCCTTTGGTACTTACAGCCTGTTAGGTTTCCTTTATAAAATAAAGAGCCGGAAGGAGGCTAGAGGGGAAAAAAAGAAAAAGATAAAGTGAAGAGTCCAAGGTCCTGCAAGGATCCCACAAGATGGTTCAAAGTCCTTATTGTGTGTGCATTATTGGATTGCTCAGAAATGTATTCATAAAGTGACTTCACTGCGCAGTAAATGTCTTAAATGCTAGGTTCCTCCTTGGAGAAAAACCGGACCCATCTTTGACCCTTCTGCAGGACTGTGATTTTTTAAACCACTAGAGGGCGCAAGAGGCCACCTCAGAACTAAGTCCACCCTGGGCGAGTCTGCATTTGATGCTTGAAAGCCAAGTGTTCCCAAATGTTCTGGAAAGGAACCAAGTCAGGGCGTCTCCCATCTGTAAGCCTCCCCAGGCACCCCTAAAATCTGGTGCAGTTCCAGGCCACTCCTCAACAAGCCTGAGGTTCCACTTGAAGGTCCAACGCTGTTTGGAGTCATCCTCAGGACACGGGCTCCTGCGTCAGAGCTGGGGGAGGGGAGGAGGGAGTGATTTGATTCCAGCTGCAGCCACGTGCGTTCCACCGCAGGCCAGGCCATGTATAGGCGCACGCGCTATTTCAGCCGGAATAGGGACAAAGATAAAGCCATGACCACACGGAATCGGGGCCTTTTAACCAAATTAAGGAGATGGGGGGTGGGGGGCTTTTTGGGCTGCTGCCTTAGCTGTCTTTAAGAGTAAGAAGAACCCGGCCAGGCGCAGGGGCTCACGCCTGTAATCCCAGCACTTTGGAAGGTCAAGGCAGGTGGATCACAAGGTCAGGAGATTGAGACCATCCTGGCCAACATGGTGAAATCCAGTGTCTACTAAAAATACAAAAAATAGCTGAGTGTGGTGGCGGGCGCCTGTAGTCCCAGCTACTCTGGAGGTTGAGGCAGGAGAATCCTTTGAACCAGAAAGTCGGAGGTTGCAGTGAGTAGACGTGGCGTCATTGCACTCCAGCCTGGAGACAGAGCAAGTCTCCAGCAGAAAGAGAGAGAGAGAGAGAGAAGCAATAGGTGGTTTTGCATTTATTACCACAAAAACAGTATTTTGACAGACTAGCCCTCATTGTGGAATTAAAAGATTTAACTTTCTGAGGCTCTTCCAGAAAAACAACATTCTAAAACAAGCATGCATGATAGGAAATATTTATTATCCAATAATGTCCTATGGCAGCCCTGTGAAAAACCCGATATTCTTATTATTGTGGGAAGCCGTATTTTGTTCACTTGGGAAAATAAAGGTTGGTTGAACCAAAGTGATTTATCCAACTAAAAGATTCACGTCTTTGTGGTTGAGTTATGTTGCTACAGACACCAGTACCACCCGCCCCACACACACACACGATATTGATAATTCAGATTTAATGACTATTTCTATTCTGGTCTAACTCAGGCATGATCGTGATGACATCCAAGCTTTGTGTTTAATTCTCTAACCCTAACACATATTGTGTTAAGTTAGACATGTGCAATGGCATATTTTTGTCAAAGATTCCTGTGGGTGATTTGAATTTGCCAGTGACAGAATCTGGATTAGATTAGACAGTTCTGGCATATGTAACTTGCAGGCCAAAAATCCCTTGAATGTCAGTGATTCATTTGGTTTAACCTAATACCGAGTCCATTAACCTAGTTCATTGCCATAGAAGTTCACATCAAATCTTTATTCTGCACGTTTAATAAACAAGTTGTCTATAGCTGTGTGTGATAGATTTAAGTTTTGCCCTTAGCATCCAAATGAGATTGAATGTATTTCCAAATAAAAAGCAATTTAAAACTGTAGGCTCACACTTCAGATAGTGGTTATCTTATCTGCCTGCCTGAGTACTGTTTGCTTTCACTAAAGCTGCCAATAGAACCTGAGAAAGTGGGATTGGAGACTCAAGAGTTCCCTCTCTGTCTCACCTCAAGAACAAGGGAAGACCTTTTCTGAGAGGCGCTGCTTAGAACTCTGTCTTGGAGCAGAGGTTAAAACTCACAGCCCTCTCCGTGACCTTTTCAACTTTCATTCTAAAGCTGCATGACAAACAGCTCATCCTTGTGTCACACGTGCCATCACACACACCACCCAGAGGATAAACACTAGCTGGGTCCACATTTTACCTGAAGGTTGAATGACAAATAAATATTTCAATTACTCTGATGCTTCCAAAATCCAGACAGACCAATAGAAGTATACAGGTCACTTCCTTTCAGTTGCGTTTTGCTATTCCATTTTATGTGCCTGGTATTTCTAATGCCATTTTACTCCTTTTAAAGCATATCTGAATATTTGAGCTTATTTGATGCTCCTCACAGCCATGGAAAAAAAAAAAAGGGCAGCAATTTATCACCATTTGTACACAGAAACTGAGTAGAAGGCCAGGCATGCTGGCTCATGCCTGTGACCCCAGCACTTTGGGAGGCTGAGGTGGGCAGATCACTTGAAGTCAGGAGTTTAAGATCAGCCTGGCCAACATGGTGAAACCCTGTCTCTATTAAAAAATAAAAAATAAAATAAAAGGCTAGATGTGGTGGCTTACATCTGTAATCCCAGCACTTTGGGAGGCCAAGGCAGGTGGATCACAAGATCAGGAGTTCAAGACCAGCCTGGCCAAAATGGTGAAACCCTGTTTCTACTAAAAATACAAAAATTAGCCAGGTTCGGTGGTGGGCACCTGTAGTCTCAGCTACTCAGGAGGCTGAGGCAGGAGAATTGCTTGAACCTGGGAGGTGGAGGCTGCAATGAGCTGAGATCATGCCACTGCACTCCAGCCAGCCTGGGCAACAGAGAGAGACTTCTTCTCAAAAAAAAAAAAAAAAAAAAAAAAAAAAAAAACAACTAACCAGGCGTGGTGGAGCGTACCTGTAATCCCAGCTACTTGAGAGGCTGAGACATGAGAATTGCTTGAACCTGGGAGGTTGCAGTGAACCCAGATGGTGCTACCACTGTGCTCCAGCCTGGTGATGAAGCAAGAGTCTGTCTCCAAAAAAAAAGAGAAAGGAAAGAAAAAGAAAGAAGGAAAGAAAGAAAGAAAGAAAGAAAGGGAGAGAGAAAGAAAAGAAAGAGAGAAAGAAAAAGAAAGAAAAAAGAAAGAAGAAAGAAAAAGAAAGAAGAAAGAAAAAGAAAAAGAAAGAGAAAGAAATTGAGTAGGTGAGGTCACTGATTTACTCAAGCTACTGTCATACTAAGATAAGGAAAAAGCAGGGGCCCTCCTGGCTCCCAGCAATGATATCTCAAACATCACTGTGCTCTTCCCCATCTGAAATAATTTATGTGCACATAATGGGGACAGAGTTGCTAACCAAAGAACTCAAAATAAAACAATCTTTTTCTCCTCTCATCTAAATGGGGTGGGCTTTAGTGTTCATCTTTTTTTTTTTTTTTTTTTTTTTTTTTGAGACAAGGTCTTGCTCTGTTACCCAGGCTGGAGTGCAGTGGCTCAATCACAGTTTACTGCAGCCTCATCCCCCAGGCTCAAGCGATCCTCTAACCTCAGTCTTTTGGGTAGCTGGGACCACAGGCATGCATCACTATGCCTGGCTAATTTTTGTATATTTTGCAGACATGGGGTCTGGTCATGTTGACCAGGCTTGGTCTCTAGCTCCAGAGCTCAAGCAATCCGCCCGCCTCCACTTCCCAAAGTGCTGGAGTTACAGGTGTGAGCCACCATGGCTGGCCCCCTGTACCTTTCTTCTAGCATTATGGTTTACACTGTATAAATGCCACTAAGCTCAAAAGGCAATTTGGATACAGTACCTTCTATGTGCAAGGCTGAGTACTTGGTGACCAGGAAGAAGCAGCAAAGAGATAAGATATCGAAAACAATTTCCCAGAAGTTTATGAACAAATTAGCATATGAACAAATGCATGGAACCAGTGATTCAGTGTCTGGGTGGGGCATCCATTGACCAGAACAATAAGGACTTTTCCAGAAAGCAGGATTTAGGCTCTCACCAGATCATAGGAGTCAACAAATCCTATTCAAGCTCATCCCGTAAACCTCCTTCCTGTCCTGTATTATCTCAGTTGTTGATGTCACAGTTCCAAGGGTCCCTTCAGCCTGGACATTGTCCTTGAGTAGCCCATCCCCCTCCCCATCAGAATTTGCCCAGTTCCCCAAACTGGGAAATCTCTGGATTGACCTCCCAAGTCATTCTTGGCACCAGGTCTTCCTTTCATTCCTTCTTGCCTCGAAGGCCTTAGTTCAAGTCCTTGTCTTCTCTTGCACAGACTATGGTCACAGCCTCCTAACTGCTTCTCCCCACTGCAATCTTCACCTCTTCTCCACACCCCCTACCCCACTCACAATGCTACCATAAGGATCCTTCTGAAATGCAAACCCCACTGTGCTATTCAAAGCTGTTCGATGACTA
This sequence comes from Aotus nancymaae, assembly GCF_030222135.1. Lineage (NCBI taxonomy): Eukaryota > Metazoa > Chordata > Mammalia > Primates > Aotidae > Aotus > Aotus nancymaae. Next base: position 49,722,387 of record NW_026988417.1, on the reverse strand, counting down.
TGAGCTAGAGTGCCGGAATCCTCTGCAGAGCCTACATGCCATCATATAATATAGGATTCCTGACGCCCCCTCCAAACTTGCCATAGACACCTCTGCCTGCACACTGCAGCTCTTTCTTTCTTTCTTTCTTTTTTATAAATACGGGTTTCACTGTGTTGGTCAGCCTGGTCTTGAACCCCCGACCTCAGGTGATCTGCCCACCTTGGCCTCCAAAGTGCTTGGATTACAGGCGTGAGCCACCACGCCCGGTCAACACTGCAGCTCTTTCAACATCGCGCTGTTTGGATCCGAACCTAGGTGGCTCAGAAAACACTCTTCGTTTTCCTTCCACTTTGTGTTCTCTGGTTGGCGTGTTTGTTTCCTTTCCTTCTTATGCTAGGAAACCCTTTTCTGCAATTGCAACACTCCCTGACCTAAAAAGAAGACTTGGGAATTTTCCACTTTCTGGCAAGAGAGAGGAATGCAAGGATATTCTCACCCCTTTTTCTGGTGGCGGGAGTCTGCTTGTCAGACCCAGAGCTAAGGGAGTGGAGAGGAGTTGGAGGAGAGACTGAAATTCTGGGAAAAAAATTCTTTTGTGTATGAATGTTCCCTCTTTTTGTCCAGAGAGTCCCTGTCAAAGCTGGCAAAACTGTAGGTGTTCTGAGTCATTTTGATTTTCTCCATTTCCTCTAAAATCGGCCTGTAGACGTGGTGGGAAGCCTTGAGTCCTGAACTCTAGATTTTCACATAAGCTGGATTCTCCCCTAGACTTTTCCATCTCAGACAATGACACTACCGTCCACTCAGTTGCCCAGGCCCCAGATCTAGTAGTTTACTTTGTTCTTCCTTTCTCTTAACTCCCATTCAGGCCAGTAGCAAGTTTTAATATTTTTTTATTTACTTTTTTTGTGTGTGAGATGGAGTCTTACTGTGTCTCCCGGGCTGGAGTCCAATGGCATGATCTCAGCTCACCGTAACCTTCACCTCCGGGCTTAAAGCGATTCTCCTGCCTCAGCCTCCCAAGTAGCTGGGATTACAGGCATGCACCACCATACCTGGCTAATTTTTGTATTTTTAGTAGAGGCGGGATTTCACCACGTTGGTCAGGCTGGTTTCAAACTCCTGACATCAAACAATCCACCCACCTCAGCCTCCAGAAATGCTGGGACTACAGGCATGAGCCACCGCGCCCAGCAAATAGCAAGTTTTATTGACTTTACCTTCCAAGAGTATCTCAAGTCTATCCACTCCTCCATTGCTCCACAGCATCCACCTAATCTCAAGAGATTCCTCTCACCAGGAATCACCTTCTGATTGCTTACCTACATCGATTCCTGCCTTTGTCAATTCATTCCCCACACAGCAATTAGGGTACCCTTATTAAAACATAAAGTCTTATTTTTGGCTGGGTGTGGCAAGCCTGTAATCCCAGACTTTAGGAGGTCGAGGCAGATGAATCACTTGAGATCAGAAGTTCAAGACCAGCCTGGCCAACATGGTGAAACCCCGTCTCTACTAAAAATACAAAAATTAACTAGGCATGGTGGTGTGAGCCTGTAGTCCCAGCTACTCGGGAGGCTGAAGCAGGAGAATCACTTGAACCCGGGAGGGGGAGGTTGCAGTGAGCTAAGATCATGCCATTACAGTCCAGCCTGGGCAACAAGAGCGAAACTCCATCTCAAAAAAAAAGTCTTATTTTTTATGCAAGTTATATGTATGTTATTGAAATATACATACAAAGAAACACAAACCACATTGTTTAACACAGTGGTTTTACATAAAAGAGCATACTCATGTGACCAGCACCAGATCAATACGTAAGACATGACCAGCATCCCAGACATCCAGTTACGCCTCTTCCACACTACCTCCTTCCAAGAGAACCACTATCTTAACTTCCAACACCGTATGATTGGTCTTTCCTGCTTTAAAACTTCGTGTAAGTGGAATCATCCCATGCATCCGATTCTGTACCTGGCATCTTTTCTTCAACATGTTGTTGATGAAATTCATTCATGTTGTTGTAGATTGTTTATTCTTATTCCTTGGAAGTATTTTATTGTATGAATTTTCTATGATTTATTTACCCATTATACTGTTGATGGATACTTGAGTAGTTTTCAGCTTTTGACTATTATGAATAATATTGCTATGAACATTCTTATGCTTGTCTTCTGGTGAGTGTATGTATGCATTTCTATTGAAATATGCCTAGGAATGAAATTGTTGGGCACCGGGCATACATACTTAAGTAGATATTGCCAGTTTCCCAGATAGTTAGACCAATTTATACTCTTACTGGCAAGATATGAATGTTCCATTTGCTCTGTATATTTGCCAGGTCTTGGTGTCTTTTTAATCTTAGCCATTCTCATGGGCAGTATGCTGTTTCGTAAATCTGATTAATGTCACTTTCTACTTAGTGGCCTTCAATGACTTCTCATTGAATTTAAAACAAAACCCAGACACTTAAATGTGGCTCTGCCGACCTTCTTCAAGGTCATCTCATACCACTCCTTTTCCTTTCTACAGTGGTCTTTTCCTTCTTAAAATCTATCAAAGGGCTGGGCATGATGGCTCATGCCTATAATCCCAGCACTTTGGGAGGCCGAGGCAGGCAGATCACCAGGTCAGGAGTTCAAGACCAGCCTGGCTAACACCATGAAACCCCATCTCTACTAAAATTACAAAAAAATTAGCCAGGCGTGGTGGTGGGTGCTTGTAATCCCAGCTACTTGAGAGGCTGAGGCAAGAGAATCACTTGAACTTGGGAGGCAGAGGTTGCAGTGAGCTGAGATCGTGCCACTGCACTCCAGCATGGGCAACAGAGTGAGACTCCGTCTCAAATAATAATAATAATCAAATCAAATCAAATCCCTCGAGCTCTTTCCCACCTCTGGATCTGCACACTGCTTTCTTCTGCCTGGAAAAACTTCCTCCATCCACTTTCTCTCCCACCTCTTCACTAGCCTTCTCTGCTACCCTTCTATCTCAGATATAATGTCTGTCCTTAGGAAGGAAGTCCCTGACCCCTCTTTCCTGCTCTTATTCCCATCATAAGACTGCCACGTGGGCACTGACCACAGTTTAGAGGTACATATTGATCTGCTTCCTTTTTTTGTTTGTTCCTTCCTTTAGAATATAAAGTTCATGAAAACAGGGAGCCTCACCACTTCATAAGCCACTCTAGTGCCTGTGCCTGGCAGACAGTGCTTGCCATCTAATGGGCATTCATCAAATGCTTTTTAAAAGAACGAATGAATGAATCCAGTCTACTTCAGACAATGTGTAAAATATATATATATATTTTTTGAGACATGGTCTTGCTCTGTCTCCCAAGCTGGAGGGCAGTGCTGTGATCATGGCTTGCTGCAGCCTTGACCTCCTGGGCTCCAGCGAACCTCTTGCTTTAACTTTCCTAGTAGTTGGGACTACAGGCATGAACCATCATGCCCAAACAATTTTTACTTTTTTTTGTGTAGAGACAGGAGTCTCACTGTGTTGTCAAGGCTGATGTCAAATTCCTGACCTCAAGCGATCCTCCCTCCTTCGCTTCCTAAAGTGCTGGGATTACAGGTGTGAGCCACCATGTCCAACCAAATTAATGTCAAATATCACCTTTGAGTATGGAGTTTTGACACTCACTGAAGATGCATGAAAAACATGGCCAAAAGTGGACATGGAGAGAGCCTGAGTGGCGAGCCAAGCAATGCATGGACAAGCAGCTCAGAGCTATCTGTGAGCCAGGAGCCTCCAGAAGAAAAGCACCAGAGGTAATCCAAAGAGGGTTTCTGAAGAAGGAGAGCATGGCCTAAGTCCTGGGGGAGGGTTTGGGTCTTCGGGAAATAGTTTTTTTGTTTTGTTTTGTTTTTAGAGTCTCATGCTGTCGCAGGCGCTGGAGCGCAGTGACGGGATCTCGGCTCATTGCAACCTCCACCTCCCAGGTTCAAGGGATTCTCCCACCTCAGCCTCCCAAGTAGCTGAGATTACAGACATGTACCACCACACTCGGCTAATTTTTGGATTTTTTAGTAGACACAGGGTTTTACGATGTTACTCATGCTAGTCTCGAACTCCTGACCTCAGATGATCCACTCGCCTCCCCATCCCAAAGTGCTGAGATTCCAGGTATGAGCCACCTCACCCGGCCGAGGGAATGAATTTTTAAAAATAATCAAATAAGCCTCCATGTCTCCAAAAAGCATCCTAATGTTTTCCAGGAAATAGTGTCCTTAGAAATCAGCTGGCTCAGATCCTGAAGCCAGTAACTTCGGTGTGAGAAAGAATATGCTTCTAATAGTCTAACATTTCAATAACAATGGAGACAGAATTGGATAACGTGAAAAAAGCAGTGTTCCTGGGAAGGAATTTGAGAATACATTAATTATCATAAATTGTTAATTTTGTGCATTTCTGAAATATGTTTGTCCTCTCTCGTGTGAACCTGGTTTCCCTCTATTGTCTACTCCATTAAATAGCACCCATCTGACAACCACGGCTATGTATTTGCTGCTGGACTGGGAAGGCTGAACATACTCTATGTGCAAATAGAATAGAAAAGTACAGAGCATTCAAATGACAGCAGGAGCAGGATTTATTATTATTTTCATTTAAAATGCCATATTAACTTTCCAGATGATCGAGAAAGATTCATCCTCCATGATGTATGCATTTAAAAAGTTTACCTTGGTTCCAATAATCCTACTGATTTTTAGCCATGAAACTGTTTCAAATCTTAAGCTGCATGCTCAACAAATCTTAGCACTATTTAAATGAGCATTTCTGCAAGGCATCTGGTCTTTTAAATTAAATGTATTCATTTTACTGTGTAAAATATCTAATTTCAGGGAAAAATGGTGACAGGTCATATCAGTAAACTTTTGTTTAGAGACAGGGTCTCATGCTGCCATTTAGGCTGGAGTGCAGTGGCATGATCCTATCTCACTGCAGCCTCAAGCTTCTGGGCTTGAGGTCCTCCTGCCTGGGCCTCCCAAAGTGCTGGGATTACAGGTGCAAGCCACTCTGCCCAGCCCTCAGTGAACTCTCGAGGATCTCCTGGATGCTCAGGATACAAATATGTTCAAGCAGGTCAAAGAGCTTATATATTTAATGGCCAAAGAGACAGATAAGCTGGCAGTTACAGTAAAATGTACTTAGAGCTCCAATAGGGGCAATTATAGTTGATGTGGGATCCCGTAGGAGTGGTTTACCCCAGACTTGGTGGAAATGGGGAGTGTCAGTCAAAACATCTAGGCAGCGGTTCTTTCTTACTCCATGCCACTCCTTGGAGAAGTAGTCCCAATCTCTTGGGTGTAATGTTCCCACGGTAGTTCTCTTACCCCTCTCTGCGAATTATATTTATATCACTGCTATTTGCACACCAAAGGTTTAAGGTGCAAAGGGGAAAACATAACGCAGCAGTCGGGAGTGTAGATTCTGATCAGACAGACTGAATTGGAATCTTACCTCTTGCTTAGCTGTAACACCCTATTTAACTCTCTATGCCTCTGTTTCCTCATCTGCATAAAGATTAGATGATTGCGGTGGCTCACGCCTGTAATCCTAGCACTTTGGGAGGCCGAGGCGGGTGGATCACGAGGTCAAGAGATCGAGACCATCCTGGTCAACATGGTGAAACCCCGTCTCTACTAAAAATACAAAAAATTAGCTGGGCATGGTGGCACATGCCTGTAATCCCAGCTACTTGGGAGGCTGAGGCAGGAGAATTGCCTGAACCCAGGAGGCGGAGGTTGCGGTGAGCCGAGATCGCGCCATTGCACTCCAGCCTGGGTAACAAGAGCGAAACTCCGTCTCAAAAAAAAAAAAAAAAAAACATAGAACACTGCCTGGTACGTAGAAAGTGCTCAGTGAGAGTTTTATTATTCCACGACTGTCTTGTCTCTTTCACTCCATTGTCAGTTTCACGACAGCAGTTACTACCATATTCATCTTTGTGACCTACCCATGGATTCCATGGGCCTAAACCATTCTTCAACCCCTCCAGTGTCAACATGGTCCCCTGTGCACTACAAGTGGGATAAAAAGAAGTTCAATGAATTGATGAGGGTCTACAGGTGGCATGTGGACCAAATCCGAGTTCCTTGGGATTATTTTTAAAATGCAGTGACACCATCATTTATATCAAATGCTTAGATATACTATGGCCAAATGATATCCATTTTTTTATCCTTGTCAGTTAAGTTCAGATAATACTTATTGAGCACTTACTACATGCCAGACACTTACCTAAGCTTGTTACACAAATCATATTGCTTAAGTCTCACTTAAAATCTATAATTCACTTCCATACTCTTATAGGAAGCCTGAAACATTGTTATATACCCATTTTTCCTGGCACCAAAAATAAAACATTGTTAATCAAATTAAATTTTATACTATCTATGTACAATGCAGTTAGATTATATATTATTTCAAAGCCATTTTGTTCTGAAAACTGACGATAATTACGGTGGTATTGTACTTCTCCACGTTATAATTGTAAAATTACCATGTGCATAGAGGGGAGATTCCTTTGTAGCCTCATAATACGAGTCTTCTCCAAGACTCTTAAGAGAGCACATACACACATGCACAGTCAGCTACGTTGGCTAGAATATGTTGAACAGGTCAAACTATAATTAAAGTAATTATTATTTATATAGCACTGTATACGTATCCACTGTTTGAGTCATAATCACAGAAGAGATAGAAAACAGCAATTATAGAATCCAGTCAACCCCAACAAACACATGTCAGCCAAGATCCCAGCAGAGAAGATCTCAGAATTAATTTTAAGCAAAAAATAACAGGCATATGGAATCACACTCTATTCCTGGGTTTCTATTCTCTTCATTTTTGTGTGGTTTTCACTCATTTACTCATTCATTCATTCATTCATTCACTCATTCAACCTAGTTCCTATGTTGCTTACCATGTGCCTGCCCTTTGCTAAGAACATGTATCTGTAAGAATAAGAAACAGGTTGGTGCAATGGCTCACACCTGTAATCTCAGCACTTTGGGAGGTTGAGGCGGGTAGATCACTTGAGGTCAGGTGTTCAAAACCAGTCTGGCCAACATGATGAAACCCCGTTTCTACTAAAAATACAAAAATGAGATGAGCACGGTTGCGAGCGACTGTTATCCCAGCTACTCAGGAGGCTGAGGCATGAGAATCAGTTGAACCCGGGAGGTGGAGGTTTCAGTGAGCCGAGATGGCGTCACTACACTCCAACCTGGGTGTCAGAAGGAGCCTCTGTCTCAAAAAAAAAAATAAAGAGTAAGAAATGGTCCCTGCATCCTGGGAGTTCTCAGTTCCAGAAGAAGAAAGACAAAGAGTACACTCAGAGCCTACCCCCAGGAGACTTAAAATCAAATAGGACTGACTGGCATACATGCAGATAACCCTAACATAGCTGTCATGTGAAACAATAACAAGCGAACTCTTACTACATGTGAGTCACTGGGCTAGATTTTTATATATGTTATTTTATTATTTATTTATTTATTTTGTGACAGGGTCTTCATCACTCAGGCTGGATTGCAGTGGTGTGATCACAGCTCACTGCAGCCTGGATCTCCTGGGCTGAAGTGGTCCTCAGCCTCTCAAGTAGCTGAGACCACAGATGTGTGCTATGATGCCCAGCTAATTTTTCTTTTAATTTTTTTTAGAGATGGGGATTTCTTTATGTTGCCCAGGCTGGTCTCAAACTTCTGGCCTCAAGCAATCCTCCCATCTTCACCTCTCAAAGTGCTGGGATTATAGGTATGAGCCACATGCCCAGCAGAGGGAAATTTATTTAGAGAGAAAAGAGGACATTCACTTGGGCGTCCTTCAACAACTCACCCAGATGACCAAAACCCTTGTCCAGAAGCTCCTAACATATCCTACAACAGCAGGAAAAGAAAAATGTTTATACAATGCCCTGTTTCTTTCTTTCTTAAAAAAAGAGACGGAGTTTCACTATGTTGGCCAGGATGGTCTCAGGATCTCCTGACCTTGTGATCCACCCGCCTTGACCTCCCAAAGTGCTGGGATTACAGGCGTGAGCGACCGCGCCCGGCCATGCCCTGTTTCAAACAATAAGCCTCTAATACAGAATTAATGTCAAATGAAGTACAAAATATTTCATCATTATCCTTTTCTGCCATGTTCTCTCTCAATTTACATAACATCCTGATCCTCAACTTACCAAAATCTCAGCTGACACAAAGAGCCTGTGAAGTAGCAGGGCAGGTAAAATTATCTTCATGTCATGGATGGGAAAACTGAGGCTTACAGAAGTTAAATGATCTATCCCCGTCACAGCACCAGTGACTATATTAGGCTAAAACATAGTTCTCTAACTCCCCAAAGACTGGCCCCTCCCACCAGGCCTGGTGATTCCTGACCCCTGAAATCTGAGATCCAGTGGGGGCCCTTCTCTGCTTGTGTATAAATGGTTTACTCAAGCATTGGCCCCCTAATGGGCCATCAAAGGTATGGCTAACGTCAAACACTATGACTTCACAGTTAACCAAATATAAATGAAGTAGAAATCTGCTACCAAGTGTCCTAAAAAACAAACACATACCCAATAACTTTTGAGCTCTATTTTTTTTTTTTAAGACGGAGTTTTGCTCTTGTTGCCCAGGCTAGAGTGCAATGGCACAATCTCAGCTCACCGCTTCCCAGGTTCAAGCTATTCTCCTGCCTCAGTCTACAGGGTAGCTGGGATTACAGGTGTGCACCACCACGCCCAGCTAATTTTGTATTTTTAGTGGAGACAGGGTTTCTCCATGTTGATCAGGCTAGTCTTGAACTCCCAACCTCATGTGATCCACCTGCCTCAACCTTCCAAAGTGCTGGGATTATAGGTGTGAGCCACTGCATCCGGCCAAGTTCTATTTTTATTAAAAATTGGACTTGACTTTGTTCACTCATTGAGTGTTCTCCCAACAGTGAATCAATCCAGAAGTATTTATCAACCACTCCTAGGGTCTGAGTATGTCCCCCAAAATCCATATGTCAAAACCTAATTGCCAGTGTGATAGTATTAAGAGCTAGAGACTTTAGGAGGTGAGGAGGCCATGAGGATGGAGCCCTCATGAATTCATGTGATTAACACCCTTATAGAAAAGGCTTCAGAGAGCTCCCTGGTCTTTTGCCCTCCTTCCACCATGTGAGGATGCAGCAACAGGTACCATCTTGGAAGCAGACAGCAGCCCTCACCAGACAGGGATCTTGCCAGCGCCTTGATCTTGGCCTTCTCAGCCTCTAGAACTGTGAAAAATAAATTTCTGTTGCTGATAAATTACCCAGTCTAAGGTATTTTGTTACAGCAACCCGAACAGACTAAGACAACCATTCACCATGCAAGTAGAGAGCCAATTATAAGACCTGAAGTCTCCGACCTCAAGGAGTTTGAGTCTAACTGGTGGAAATGATGAACACAGAAAAAAGAATCAGTAAGTAATGTCGACTGTGATAGTGTCTGATGGAAAAACTAGGCCCAGGATGTAGATAAACAAGCCACGTGCCTGACATGTGTCCGTTAGAGCTGTGTTGAGTGAGCCCTCCAGAGGACAGAGGTGAGCCCTCCAGAGGACAGAGGTCAGCCCTCTGTACAATACTCTGTAGTCTTCGTGCCTCAATATCCTAATAGACTGAAATTTCCTTAAATGAGGAGGTATGGGTCTTTATTCTCACAGCTTTATTTTAGTGAATTGTCAAAGAATGTGGCCTCTGGAACTAGACTCTCTGGGTTTGAATCCTGGCTCTATAACTCACAGATTTTGTAACTTTGGACAAGTTATATCAACTTTTTTTTTTCTTTGAGACGGAGTCTTGCTCTGTCAACCAGGCTAGAGTGGCAGTGGCGTGATCTCGGCTTACTGCAACCTCTGCCTCTCAGGCTCAAGTGAGTCTCATGCCTCAGCTTCCCAAGTAGCTTCCCAAGTAGAATACAACCATGTGCCACCACGCCTGGCTAACTTTTTTTTCTTTAGTAGCGATGGGGTTTCACCATGTTGGCCAGACTGGTCTCGAACTCCTGACCTCAAGTAATCCACCTGCCTCAGCCTCCCAAAGTGCTGCGATTACAGGTGTGAGCCATCGCACCCGGCCTATTTAAACTCTTTATGGACAAGTTTCCTCATCCGTAAAATGAGTACCATTTCATGGGGTTCTTATGAGGAGTAAATGAATTATTAAGTACTACATGTCAAGGTTCTACACCTAATTTTTGTAGAGATGATGTTTTACTATTGTGGCTGATACACATTGAATGTTCCATATGTAATAACTATTAATACAGTGATCTGTGCTTGGTCAAGGTCTGTCTGTTCAAACAGTATAAAGAGATAAGAACAAAAGTGTTGTTGCTGTTGCTGTTTGAGACAGGATCTTACTTTGTCACCCAGGCTGAGTACAGCTGTGTGATCACAGCTCACTGCAGCCTCGACCTCTCAGGCACAAGCGATCCTCCCACCTCAGTCTCTCAAGTAGCTGGGACTACAGGTGCATGCCACACTTGGCTAACTTTTGTATTTTTTGTAGAGAGGAGGTTTCGCCATGTTGGCCAGGCTGGTCTCAGACTCCTAACCTCAAGTGACTTGCCCACCTCAGCTTCCCAAAGTGTTAGGATTACAACCATGAGCCGCTGCTCCTGGCCAAGAGTAGGTTTTAATTGCTAAGCATTTTGAATATACTGATTTAGCAGTCTTTATTGAGCACCTATGTGCCATTGGGGATACAATGGTGAACAAGCTAGACCAGGGGGCCCTTGAGGAACTAGCAAAGATACGAGATATAGTAAAAAGATAGAGTTTCCCTTCATCATGAAAACTGACCATTGTGAGTCTCTCTTTTAAAAAAATTATTAGACTTTTTTTTTTTGAGATGGAGTTTCACTTTGTCACCCAGGCTGGAGTGCAGTCAGTAGCATAATCTCGGCTCACTGCAATCTCCACCTCCGGGGTTCAAGCAATTCTCCTGCCTCAGCCTCCTGAGTAGCTGGGATTACAGGCACGTGGCACCACTCTCGGCTAATTTTTGTATTTTCAGTAGAGACAGGGTTTCACCATGTTGGTCAGACTGGTCTCGAACTCCTGACCTTGTGATCTGATCGCCTTGGTCTCCCAAAGTGCTAGGTTTACAGGTGTAAGCCACCACACCTGGCCTAGACTTAACTTTTTAGAGCAGTTTTAGGTTTACATAAAAATTGAGCAGATAGTACAAAGAGTTTCCATGTATTCCCATCTCCCCCAGTTTTCTCTATTATTAACAATCTGAATTAATGTGGTACATTTCTTACAATTAATGAACCAATATGAATATATTGTTATGAACAAAGCCCATGTTTTTTTGTTGTTTTTTGAGATGGAGTCTCTTTCTGTCACCCAAGCTAGAGTGCAGTGGGGTGATCTCGGCTCACTGTAACCTCCGTCTCCAGGCTCAGGCAATTCTCCTGCCTCAGCCTCCTGAGTAGCTGGGATTACAGGTGTGTGCCACCATGCCTAACCGATTTTTGTATTTTTTGTAGAGATGAGTTTCACCATGTTGGCCAGGCTGGTGTCAAACTCCTGACCTCAAGTAATCCTCCTGCCTCAACCTCCCAAAATGCTGGGATTACAGGCACAAGCCACCACACCCAGCCAAGGACACAGTTTGTATTAAGATTCACTCCTTGTGTTATACAGTTCTATGGGTTTTGACAAATGCATACTATCGTGTATTCACCATTGTAGTATCACACACAATAGTGATGCTTCACCCACATCCATTCCTCCCTCCCTCCTCCCCAACCCCTAGTAACCACTGATCTTTGTACTGCCTCTAAGTATTTCCTTTTCCAGAATGTCGTATATTTGGAATCATAAAGTGTGTAGCCTTTACAGACTAGCAACTTTTAGAAATATGCATTTGAGTTTCCTCCAGGTCTTTTCATGAGTTGATAGCTCATTTCATTTGTATCACCGAATAACATTCCATTTTATGGATGTACCACCATTAACTCTTTCACCTCTCAAAGGACATCTTGATTGTTTCGTTTTCAGCAATTATTAATAAAGCTGCTATAAACATCAATGTGCAGCTTTTTAAGTAGACATAAGTTTGTAATTCATTTGGGTAAAAACCCAGGAGCACGATTGCTGGATCATGTAGTAAGACTATGTTTAGCTTTGTCAGAAACTGCCAGACTCTCCTCCAAAGTGGTTGTAACATTTTGCATCCACAGCAAGGAATGAATGAGAGTTCCTGGTGCTCCACATCCTCACCCAGCATTCGGTGCTGTCAGTGTTTTGTATTTTTACCATTCTAATAGGCGTGTAGTGATATCTCATGGTTATTTTAATTTGCAATTCCTTAATGGCATATAATGTAGTGCATCATTTCATATGTTTGTTCCATCTGCCTATCCTTTTTGGTGAGGTGTCTGTTCAGCTCTTTTGCCCATTTTAAGTTAAATTTTTAAATTGCTGAGTTTTAAGTGTTCTTGGTATATTTCGGATACAAATTCTTTATCAGATATATGTGTTACAAAGAATTTCTCCCAGTCTTGTCTTTTCATTCCCTTAAGAGTCAGACTCTGGCCAGTCACAATGGCTCATGCCTGTAGTCCCAGCAATTTGGGAGGCCAGGTGTTTAAGATGAGTCTGGCAAAACCCTGTCTCCACCAAAAAAAAAAAAAAGACAAAAACAAAACACAAAAATTCACCGGGCATGGTGGCACACACCCATCATCCCAACTACTCGGGAGGCTGAGGTGGGAGAATTCTTGAGCCCTGGAGATCTAGGCTGCAGTGAGCCATGATCACGCCATTGCACTCCAAACTGGGTAAGAGTGAGACGCTTTCTCAAATTATTTATTTATTTTTTTAAAGATGAGTGATAATTGTTTTGAATGAAGGTTAATATTCCTTAATCCCTGAAGCTGGTGTCGCCCAGTGGCATAGCTTTAGTACTACCTTCTTTCACAAAATGATGAGAAAGGAAAAAGCAGAGTGGCTTACTCCTGTATCTCAGCACTTTGGGATGCCGAGGCAGGTGGATCACTAAAGATCAGGAGTTTAAGACCAGCCTGGCCACAATAGTAAAACATCGTCTCTACTAAAAATACAAAAATTAGCCAGGTGTGGCAGCAAGTATCTGTAGTCTCAGCTACTTGGGAGGCTGAAGCAGGAGAATCCCTTGGACCGGAGAGGTGGAGATTTCAGTGAGCTGAGATCATGCCATCGTGCTCCAACCTGGTTGACAGAGTGAGACTTCATCTCAAAAAAAACCAAAAAAAAGGCCTGGTGTAGTAGCTCATGCTTGTAATCCCAGCACTTTGGGAGGCTGAGGCAGGCAGATCACGAGATCAGGAGTTCGAGACCAGCCTGGCCAACATGGTGAAACCCCATCTCTACTAAAAATACAAAAATTAGCCAGCATGGCTAATCTCAACTACTTGGGAGACTGAGGCAGGAGAATCACTTGAACCCATGAGGCAGAGGCTGCAGTGAGCCCAGATCGTGCCACTGCACCTCAGCCTGGGTGAGAGTGAGATTCTGTCTCAAAAAAAAAAAAGAGAAAGGAAAAAACAGAAAAAAATATCCTGAAGACCTCAGAACAGTCTCAAGTGCTTACTTGGGGATGTTCATAGCCATGCTGATGACAAATGTGAAAGAATCACACCAAATTTTTTTTTTAATTAAAAATTATAATAAATAATATAAGGTAATGTATATGCTAATTAGCTCCATTCGGCCATTTCAAATTACAAAACATTACATTTCATTCCATAAATAGATACAATTTTTGTTAATCAAAACATAGAAGATAAAATAAAATAATTAGGATAAATATGCTCAAAAACATTTAAGAAATTACACTTAAATGGGGCTTCATTAAAAAATATTCCATTCTAATGTGGTGGCTCACACCTGTAACCCCAGCACTTTGGGAGGCCAAGGCAGGCAGATCACAAGGTAAGAGGTCAAGATCACTCTGGCCAACATGATGAAACTCCATCTCTACTAAAAATATTTTTAAAAGGCCAGGCATGATGGCTCATGCCTGTAAGTTCAGCACTTTGGGAGGCCAAGGTGGCTAGATCACAAGGTCAAGAGATTGAGACCATCCTGGCCAATGTGGTGAAACCCGTTTCTACTAAAAATACAAAAATTAGCTGGGCGTAGTGGCGTGCCTCTATAGTCCCAGCTACTCGGGAGGCCGAGGCAGGAGAATCAGTTGAACTCAGGAGGCAGAGGTTGCAATGAGCTGCATCACTGTAGTCCAGCTAGGCAACAGAGTGAAACTTTGTCTCAAAAAAAAAAAAAAAAAATTAGCCCAACGTGGTGGCAGATGCCTGTAATCCCAGCTACTCAGGAGGCTGAAGCAGGAGAATTGCTTGAACCCAGAGGCAGAGGTTGCAGTGAGCTAGAATCGCGCCACTGCACTCCAGCCTGGGTGGCAGAGTGAGACTCCATCTCAAAAAAGAAAGAAAGAAAGAAAAAAATTCCATACTAAGTAAATGTTTGGGAATAAAGTCTCAATTTGTTTTCCCCTCTGCTTTTATGTCTATTGGGTTTCTTCACTTGAGAATGAGCCCCTGTATTTAATAAGATTCTCTGGGATCATATCCACAAAAGGATATTAAATCCTTGAAGGGTTGTTATAAATTTTATTTCTTGGCCACACTAACAGAAATCCAGCCTAGGAACACTCCCCGCCACTCCTGAACCCCATCCCTAAGAAATTCTACAATGTCAGTTAGTCATCCACATCAATAACTTTGCCCTTCACCTACAGGCAGCCTGTCTGTGGCACTCATTCTGCCTAAGAAATAACTCCAAGGGGCAACCTGGGCAGGGAGGAATATGGGAAATTATACGAAGGACCTAGGCATGGTCATGGACCAGCTGAAAGTTTTCCAGGAACATTTGAAACACTCTTTTTACACTTGTGACAAGTGACATGGATTTTCTTAATGAGCATATGCAGCCAAAATCCCAGTTCATACGCTGGAAGGAAAAGTTTCATAGAACAAGCAGCAGAGCTCTGAGGAATGGATTCAGAAACGATTCCAGACCCAGAATGTGAAAAGTTAGCTTTAAATACCCTGCTCTCAGACCACCCAGAAATGGTATTCAGAACTCATCCTGGCCTCTAGAGAATTCCCAGGGCCACCTGTCAAAGAGGCTTGTCAAGCATGGATAAAAACGCCATCAGGGGAAGGCAAATGCATCCTAAAGTCTTCTAGCAGAGGAAATACGAGGAATAATATTCTCCACACGACTGTGCTAAAGAGTTCGTTTAAAGAAAACACCATTTGTAACTATTAGGGAAAATTCCAGGTTAACTGTACTTAAAAAAAGAAACAAAAAACTAGTCAATATTTTGCTGGGAAATTCCCACTTAAGAAATGGTCTTTCTCGCCCCTGGGGAGAGGGCGTTAAGCTGACACATTTTTCAAATCAAAATGGCTGCTCTAAAAACAAAATGCTTCAAAATGAACACCACAGAGAGCCCCTCTCTGCCTGTGCCGAGCATGCTCACTACCCACTCGGAGCGCCCTGTGCCAAGGCGAAGTTGAACCCCGTAGAAACCTGATCCCCACTGTGGAGAAAACTGTGCAGCACCCTTATTTTCCATTGTGCTTTGTTTTGTATTTCTGATTGTGCTGGTCACATCTGTTCCTTATCTCCCCTCTTCCACTGTGATGTTGTTTATAGGATCCCAGAACAACAGGGACTGCAGAATCTCCACACAGATGACAGGAGACAGGGCTCTAATGGGGTAGTCACTGTGTGCAAAACGCGGAGCCAAAGTCTGGTTTTCAGAGTAGCTGCCAACACTCATCCAAGTTACTCAGGCTCGGGGACCAGGAATGACTGACTGGAAAGGAGACTGCCTTGCCTGGGGAAGATCCGGAAACACAGATGCAGTTTTTGAAAGTAATCTCTCTCCCTCTTTTTTTTTTTTTGTTGAGATGGAGTCTTGCTCTGTTGCCCAGGCTGGAGTGCAGTGGCACAATCTCGGCTCACTGCAACCTCTCTGCCTCCCAGGTTCAAGCGATTCTCCTAGCTCAGCCTCCCGAGTAGCTGGGATTGATTACAGACATCCACCACCATACTCAGCTAATTTTTGTATTTTTAGTAGAGACGGGTTTTCACCATGTTGGCCAGGCTGGTCTCGAACTCCTGACCTCATGATCTACCCACCTCGGCTTCCCAAAGTGCTGGTTTACAGGCCTGAGCCACCATACCCGGCTGAAAGTAATCTCTTTACAAGGGCCTGCCCACCTCCTTTCTGCTCGGAAGTTTTTGTGTTCTGTAAGGAACCTCCTAATGGGCTTCTGTCTGCCTGGCTTCTGTCCCTTTGATTCTCCCCGTCTGCTCTCTTTCTCTCTTTCCCTCCTTTCATCCTTGGATTCCAGGGAGTCAGGATCAGAGCAGCTTCTGAGTCCCTAAACACCATTATTTTGGCAAGATGCTTCAGCAGCGGAATGAATGCCGGCAGAAAGCCTCACCTAGTCACCCACAAATCCATGAACACAGCTGCGACTTTTCAAAGTAGAAGCCAGGCTCTTAGTCTTTGTTTTTTATCTTATTTTTAAAAGTCATATGTCAAGCATGAAAAAAATCTAGACTACAGTATTACTCAAACTGGGCTGTGAACGCACAGTGCTCCCCACAGCTCTTACTGTCGGTCAACGGAGAAACGAAGAAATTGAGAGAGTGCATTCAGAAACTTTCATAGCACTTTCACAGAATAACCTTAGGTCTGTTGAATCTAAAAATAAAACTTGGGGAGCCTATATTTTACATGTCTTTGGTTTTCTATTTCATTTTTCTAGTTATTTAGTAATATTTACAAGGATATCAGTTCACAATGGATTGGAAATAATTCAAGAAGAAAGAAACCTCGTCCCACATAGTATAAAAAGCAAACCACAGAGGATACTTAAAAAAAAAAAATCAAACACTCATTTAGCCATTACCCAGGCTTTGTCAAAACTTAACATTTTGCCATATTTGCCTTTGCCTTTTTAATTTGAATTGATTGGTTGACTGATTGAGACAGGGTCTCACTTTACCACCCAGGCTAGAATGCAGTGGCCTACATGGCTCAGTGGAGCCTCAGCCTCCCGAGCTCAAGGGATCCTCGCATCTCAGCCTCCCAATTAGCTGGGATTAAAGCACATGCCACCATACTTGGCTAATCTAAAAAAAAAAATTTAAAGACAGGGTCTCACTGTGTTGCCCAGGCTGGTCTCAAATCCGTGGACTCAGGTAATTCCCATCCTGGCCTCCCAATGTGCTGGGATTTTAGGTGTGAGCCACCATGCCTGGACATTGCCTTTTTTTTTTTTTTTTTTTTTCGAAACAGGAGTCTAACTCTGTCACCCATGCTGGAGTGTAGTAGCCTAATCTTGGCTCACTGCAACGTCTGCCTACTGGGTTCCAGCGATTCTCCTGCCTCAGCCTCCCAAGTAGCTGGGACTGCAGGCATGCGCCACCACGCCCCCGCTAATTTTTGTATTTTTGGCAGAGACAATGTTTCACCATGTTGGCCAGGCTGGTCTCGAACTCTTGACTTCAAGTGATCCCTGCCCTTGACCTCCCAAAGTGCTGAGATTACAGGTGTGAGCCACCACACCCGGCCTGGCCATTGCCTTTTTTAAAGAGATAAGAAATTACACATTTTTCCTCACCTTTCCTCTCTTCCACCCTTCTCTTCATCCTTCCCTCCCTCTTCGTTCTCTTTCTTTTCCCTCTTCTTCCTCCTCTCTTCCCTTCTCCTTCTGCCCAACTCACTTCTATTCCCTCCCCTCCCTCCTTCATCTGCCTTCCACTTATCACTTCCCCTATACTTTTCTCTTCCTCCCTTCTCTCCTCTCCTCTTCCCTCTTTCTTTTAGATAAACTGAGCATGGTGGACCTCCATGGTTGGGAGCGAGAGGAGTCCACAGTGGCCCAGCATGAGGAAGCTGAGCCGGAGCAGGATGCATAAGTGGGATGCCAGGTGAAGAGATGTGGAGTGTCAGCGCCCAGGAGAGGCGAGCAAGCTGTCCATGCAGCAGAGCAGCCTCTGGTTTGGGGAGTCAGGTCTCAAACAGGAGGGAAAGCCTGTCACATGGGAGAATTCAGTGGGAGGTTGTCGTACTCCAGAAGATTGATCAAATAAATAAATAGGACAAGGATAAGAGAGCCAGGTCTCTACGGAAAGGGAAAAAACTAGCATAAACTCTGAATTGTTGAACTGGAATTAGATGTGTTGATGCAAACTTAAAGTTTTTCATATAGAGAGATCAACAAATAATATAGGTATAAATGTGTATACAGGCACATGCACTTCTATACCCTAGCTCCATGTGCTGAGAGCAGCGACCCCTGAGAGCAGTGAACACACCTAGTGCTCAGATCTGGTTTCTAAACATTGTTCTTCACTAAAGGAATGAGGTCTTCTTGGATAGCTGGCTGATTCTAGAGTTAGGATGGAGAATGTACACAATAAGCCTGCATCATCTTGTACCAGAAATCAAGAAAGTTCTCCAACAGTGACGAAGATCTGTCAGAGGACACAGAAGTGAACTTGAATGGGCTTCCCCTGGCCAGTGTGGTCAGGATTTGAACATTAAATAATGATAGTAACAAACTATGATCTCTTTGCTGAAATAGAAATCACGAGCCCACTCAGATGTACATTAAAACATAAGTAAATTAAGAGTTTGAAGGGAGCCGGGCGCAGTGGCTCACACCTGTAATCCCAGCACTTTGGGAGGCCAAGGCGAGCAGATTGCCTGAGGTTAGGAGTTTGAGACCAGCCTGGCCAACATGGGAAAACCCTGTCTCTACTAAAAATCCAAAAATTAGTGGGGCGTGGTGGCAGGTGCCTATAATCCCAGCTACTCAGGAGGCTGAGGCAGGAAGAATTGCTTGAACGCAGGAGGTGGAGGTTGCAGTGAGCCTAGATCACACCTTTGCACTCCAGCCTGGACTACAGAGCAAGACTCTGTCTCAAAAAAAAAAAAAAAAAAAAAAAAAACATAGAGTTTGAAGGGATAGGATATTTACATAGTTATTCATTATAAAGAAAAAGAGAGTATTTTTACAGTGAAGAAGCTGGCAGACATCACAGTAATCATGTGATCCAGTTGAATATCATCATTGCTTGAGCCCAAGAGTTTGAGCCTGCAGTGAACTGTGCTCATATCACTAGACGCCAGCCTGAGTGACAGAGCAAGATCCTAGAATATATAGGCTGGAATCTAGCGACATGATCACAGCAACATTATTCTGGTCTCTTAGAGTGTGTTAAAAAAAATTATACAAAATGAACATCAGTGTTAATTAAAGAAAATTTAATCGAGGGCATTGGTTTAGACTGGGCTCCTGCTCTAGGCCTAACAGACCAAAATGGAGTTAAATCATGTTGAAGTTCCACTTCACCAAGCCAAAACTAAGTTGTTTATCTGATCTTCCAAGAAATCAGGAAGGAGGGAAAATAGCCAAATCCCTCAACAGGCCAGTTTTATCCAGCTTGATAAGGAAGTCCCCTCTGCTTTAACCCTTACAAAAAGGTAACCTGAGCTGGGTGTGGTGGCTCACACCTGTAATTTCAGCACTTTGGAAGGCTGAGGTGGGTAGATCGTTTGAGACCAGGAGTTTGAGACCAGTCTGGCCAACATGGCGAAACCCCCGTCTCTACTAAAAATACAAAACTTAGCTGAGTGTGGTGGTGCATACCTGTAGTCCCAGCTACTCCAGGGGTGAGGCATGAGAATCGCTGGAACCCAGGAGGAGGAGGTTGAAGTGAGCCAAGATTGTGCACTGTACTCCAGCCTGGGCTACAGAGCAAGACTTTGTCTCAAAAAAAAAAAAAAAGTAACCTAAAGTAACCCACTGCTCTATTGCCCAGTGCCATTCTATTCTTCTATTTTATAGAATAGAGGCTATCTCAACTCATAACTTGCAAATAAAAGCCAGTTAGGTCTATAACTAAACTCAAGATTTTGTCTTTTGACATCAGTATGGGACAAATGGAAATTGTGCACCATCTGATACCATACAATGAGAAGTACACAACATCGCTTCTGCTGCATGAATCTAATCACAAGGAAATATCAGAAAAACCGAAATTGAAGGACATTTGACAAAATAAGCTAACTAAAAGCTTCAAAACTCAGAGTCATAAAGTCAATAGAAGACCAAGGAACCTTTCTGTAATAGAGTAGGTTAAGGAAGATGATAAACTAAGCATAATGCTTGATATCGAGTTGAATCCTTTTGATCTAAGTGGCAAAACTTGAATGGGGTCCGAAGATCAGATACTAGCAATGTCAATATGAATTTCATCTTTTTCTTTTTTTTTTGAGATGGAGTCTCGCTCTGTCACCCAGGTTGGAGTGCAGTGGCGTGATTTTGGCTACTGCAACCTCCGCCTCACAAGTCTAAGTGATTCTCTTGCCTCAGCTTCCTGAGCAGCTAGGACTATGGGCGCCTGCTACCATGCCAGTCTAATTTTTGTATTTTCAGTAGAGACAGGGTTTCTGCATGTTAGCCAGGCTTGTCTCAAACTTCTGACCTCAGGTAATCCACCAGCTCGGCCTCCCGAAAGTGCTAGAATTACAGGCATGAGTCACTGCACCCAGCCAATTTATTTATTTATTTGAGATGGAGTCTTGCTCTGTCACCCAGGCTGGTGTGCAGCAGCGTGATCTCAGCTCACTGCAACCTCCACCTCTGTGGCTCAAGTTAGCCTCCTGTCTCAGCCTTCCGAGTAGCTGGGACCACAGGCATGCGCCACAATGCCCAACTAATTTTTGCATTTTTTGGTAGAGATGGAGTTTTATATATTGGCCAGTCTGGTCCCAAACTCCTGACCTCAAGTGATCTGCCTGCCTCACCTTTCCAAAGTGTTGGTATCACAGGTGTGAGGCACTGTACCCAGCCTCCAGCCTCATTTTTTCTTTTCTTTTCTTTTCTTTCTTTTCTTTTTTTTTCAGAGATAGAGGCTTAGTTATGTTGCCCAGTTGGCCTCAAACTTCTGGGTTTGAACTCCCGGGCTCAAGGGATCCTCCTGTCTCGGCCCCCGGAGTAGCTGGGACTGCAGGGATGTACTACCACACCCGGCTCATTTTCTTAATCTCCTCACCTTTAATAATTTTGTCTCTACTCTACTTGAACCATACACTCCCATGGAGCTCTCTAGATTTTGTCTTTCTTAACATTTTCTTAAGCCTCCCTCTATAGCCTCAATCAAGCAGGCATTTTTATATTTCCAGCTCATTCCTTCCCACATTCAGATCTCCATTCTTCTGGTTGCTTAGGCCAAATACTTTGGAACCATTCTTGATCCATTCCTTGTAGCAGAGGAGAGGAAATGTGTAAAGGAGGGTGAAGCCCTACAACCAAGAGGTGGAATGGCATGAATGCAAAGAAGAACAGCACTGGGGCCAGCCCTGCAGTGGCTTACGCCTGTAATCCCAGCACGCTGGGAGGCCAAGGCACACAGATCACCTGACCACTCTGGCCAACATGGTGAAACCCCATCCACTAAAAATACAAAAATTAGCCAGGCATGGTGGCTCGAACCTGTAATCCCAGCTACTCAGGAGTCTGAGGCAGGAGAATCACTTGAACCCGGGAGGCAGAAGTTGATGTGAGCTGAGATGGCATCACTGCACTCCAGCCTGGGCAACAGAGCAAGACTCCATTTAAAAAATAATAAAAAATAAAATTAAATTTAAAAAGAGTGGCATTGGATTTGGGAGTGCAAGGCTATAGGTGAACTTGAAAACAGCAATGTTGTTGGAGGGTGGGGACAAAATCCTGATTTTTTTATGTTTTGGAGACAGAGTCTCACTCTGTCACTAAGGCTGGAGTGCAGTGGTGCAATCACGGCTCACTGTAGCCTCAACCTTTTGGACTCACGCTGTCCTCCTGCCTCAGCCTCTGTAGTACCAGGGTCTACAGGTGCACCATCACACCTAATTTTTATTGTTTATGGAGATGGGGTTTTCACTGTTGCCAAGGCTGGTCGTGAACTCTTGGCCTCAAGCAGTCCTTCCTGTCTCCACCTCCCAAAGTATTGAGATTACAGGTGTGAACCACTGTGCCAAGCCAATCCTGATTTGAATTGAGGAAATAGTCATAGTATTTCTCAAGAAATTGCTTGATCTGAGCAGTCAAAAGCACTTATTAAGCAATCAAATGATGTGGGCTAATCAATTTATGGAGTCATTTTCAAAAGTCTTGAACATTTAGCCTTGAAAGTTGGACTAATGAGTTTGCACCTTCTTGCTTCTGAAGGTCTTTTCAAGTCGTGTGTTAGGCAATTAATTTGGCAGAAGCAGGAACAAAAGATTTTGTTTTTGAGGAGTCAGTAAAAAAGCTACTGGAATAGCCCAGGTATGAGCCTATGAGACACTGAGATGGGAGCTGGGGGCTGGGTTGGTGGGAAGAGGGGAGAGCAGTGACACTGGGAATCAAAATAAGAGGAAGAAAAATCAACAACCATGCCAGAGAATATAAATCAGATTTGGAAGTGATTAGATGTGGATGGGAGAGAGGAGAATCAGAGAATGAGTCAAAGCCAGCCAGAAGTGTTTGAACCTGGATTCCTGAGAATCCTGTTACCAGAAGGAGACACTGTTTCTTATATTTGGTTTGAGGGGAGTATGATGGCGCTGGTCTTAATTTTTTTTTTTTTTTTGAGACAGAATTTTGCTCTGTTGACCAGGTTGGAGTGCAGTGGCACCATCCGGCTCACTGCAACCTCCTCCTGGGTTCAAGCGATTGTCCTACCTCAGCCTCTCGAGTAGCTGGGATTACAAGAACATACCACCACGCCTGGCTAATTTTTGTATTTTTAGTAGAAATGGGGTTTCACGATGTTGGCCAGACTGGTCTCAAACTCCTGACCTCAGGTGATCCACCTACCTCAGCCTCCCAAAGTGCTGGGATTACGGGCGTGAGTCACTGCACCCAGCCTTAAATATTTTTAATTTTAATTTCTTTTATTTGTTTTTGAGAAGGGATCTCACTCTGTCGCCCATACTGGATTGCAGTGGCATGACCACAGCTCACTGCAGCCTCAACTTCCTGGCTCACCCAATCCTCCTATCCACCCAAGTAGCGGGATAGCAGGTGTGTGCCACCATGCTTGGCTAATTTTTTAATTTTTTGTAGCGATGAGGTCTCATTATGTTGCCCAGGCTCATCTCAGACTCCTGAGCTCAAGTGATCTTTCTGCCTTGGCCTCTCAAAGTGCTGGAATTATAGACGTGAGGCACCTCACCCCCTAACATTTTTCGTTGACAGAGCTGGAAGACAACCTGGAAAAGGCAGCAACTAGAAATTAGGTCACGGAAGTAGAACAAGTACTTGAGGCTGCAGTCTACCGAGCTGCATGGAAATGAAAGTTAAAGCCCGGAGATATGATGAAGCACAGTAGTAACTCTAACTTCTTTTTAATGAGGCTTACTTTTTTCTGACAGCTGCCTTAAATATCCTAAATATTTCTTCCCCGGTAGTTATGGTACATTGTAAGTAAGTGTTGTTAACTCAACATTGCAGACCAGAAAGCTAAGGTTCAGGGGAATTAAATAACTTGTCATGTTTACAGAACTCACAGGTAAAGAACTAGAACTTGAACCCAGACCTGCCTGACCCCATGCAATTTGATGTCAGAATTTGGTAGTCAAAGGAGTCAATGAAAGAGACTTAGAAGAAGTTGTTAGGAGAAAGAAAATTATTTATTTGTTCATTATTTTTTTAGACAGA
This sequence comes from Aotus nancymaae, assembly GCF_030222135.1. Classification (NCBI taxonomy): domain Eukaryota; kingdom Metazoa; phylum Chordata; class Mammalia; order Primates; family Aotidae; genus Aotus; species Aotus nancymaae. Next base: position 49,698,656 of record NW_026988417.1, on the reverse strand, counting down.
GTCTCGCTCTGTCACCCAGACTGGAGTGCAGTAACACCATTTCGGCTCACGGCAACCTCTGCCTTCCAGGTTCAAATGATTTTCCTGCCACAGTCTCCTGAGTAGCTGGGACTACAGGCGTGTGCCACCATGCCCAGCTAATTTTTTTATTTTTTTGTATTTTTAGTAGAGTCGGGGTTTCACCATATTGGCCAGGCTGCTCTCAAACTCCTGACTTTGTGATCCGCCCACCTCGGCCTCCCAAAGTGCTGAGATTACAGGCGTGAGCCACCATGCCTGACCTATATATTTATTTTTTATTTTTATTTTTATTTAATTTATTTATTTATTCTGAGATAGAGTCTCACTGTCATCCAGGCTGGAGTATAGTGGTACAATCTCAGCTCACTGCAATCTGCACCTCCCAGGTTCAAGTGATTCTCATGTCTCAGGCTTCTGAGTAGCTGGGATTGAGGTGCACCTCACCATACCTGACTAATTTTTGTATTTTTAGTAGAGACGGGGTTTTGCCATGTTGCCCAGTCTGGTCTTAAACTCCTGACCTCAAGTGATCCACCCGCCTCAGTGTGAGCCAAACACCTGGCCTAGAAGAAATAAAATGATAATGTTATGGAGCTACCGAGGGTGAAGAAAGAAACCAAGGAATTTCAAGAAGGAAAAGTTCACCAATCAAATGCTGTAGAACTGAGAAAACAAAACAAAACAGAACCTATTGAGTTTAGGTGTTAGTGTTGGTTTCAGTGGGTGGAGGAGAAAGGCAGATTCCTGAGGTTAATCTGAACATAAGCCCAGAGTGAAGAGAGGATTCTCTTGTGGTCATCAACTGTCCTAATGCATCTAGGACTGTCCCCTTTTTAGCACTGAAAGTCACGCCTTTCAGGAAACTCCTATGTCCTGGGCAACCCAGGGCCACCCTAGCAATGGCAGCTGGTGTAACCATCCCTGCACCCTTTTTTGGGGGAAACAGAGTCTGTTCTGTGACCAGGCTAGTGTGCAGTACAACCTCCACCACCCGAGTTCAAGTGATTTTCCTGCCTCAGCCTCTTGAGTAGCTGGGATTACAAGCGTGCACCGCCATGCCTACCTCATTTTTGTATTTTTAATAGAGATGGGGGTTCACCATGTTGGCCAGGCTGGTCTCGAACTCCTGACCTCGTGATCCGCCCATGTTGGCCTCCTAAAATGCTGGGATTACAGGCGTGAGCCATGATGCCTGGCCTTGTGTAAACCCCTTTTAAGAGAGGTTGAGCAGCCTGGAGCAGTGGCTCACGCCGGTAATCCCAGCACTTTGGGAGGCCGAGGCGGGTGGATCATGAGGTCAAGAGATTGAGACCATCCTGGTCAACATGGTGAAACCCCATCTCTACTAAAAATACAAAAAATTAGCTGGGCATGGTGGCACGTGCCTGTAATCCCAGCTACTCAGGAGGCTGAGGCAGGAGAATTGCCTGAACCCAGGAGGCGGAGGTTGCGGTGAGCCAAGATCGCGCCATTGCACTCCAGCCTGGGTAACAAGAGTGAAACTCCGTCTCAAAAAAAAGAGAGGTTGAGCAAGGAAGAGCTAAAAGATAAGGGGATTGTCTCCAAGAGTAGCAAGGTCAAGGATAGGTTTTGATTTTTTTTTTTTTTTTTTTTTTAGGATAAAGAAAACTTGAGTCTGTTAATAAACTTGGAGAAGAGATTGGGAAGTGCTATCGCTGTTGGACTTGAGTCCCAGAGTTGAGACTGCATCCTTCTGAAAAGCAGGCAGCAATGTCCCATGTTTCTCACAGCCCTCACAGTGCTGGCTCGGGGTTGCCCTGTCCTGGGACTCTGAACAGGCAGTGAGTGCTGGATTCCAGCCTCTATGCGCGACTTCACGCAACAGAACTGCGGGGCAGAGTGCCGGCTAACAGTCGGACACATGAGGGTTCTGCACTACTGTGACTGTGGCTGTCACATCTTTCTGGGCCTCGGTTTCTTCAACTGTAAAAGGCAATAATATTACCAGATAAAAGTGGGGAGCACAGCGCCTAACACATGGCAGGAATTGGTAGGGTATCACTTATTCCCTTATCCAAAGTGCTTGGGACCAGAGTGGGATTTTATTGTTGTTGTTGGTTGGTTGGCTGTTTTGAGATGGAGTCTCATTCTGTCACCCAGGCTGGAGTGCAGTGGCACAATCTCGGCTCACTGCAACCTCCACCTCCCCTCCCAGGTTCAAGCGATTCTCCTGCCTCAGCCTCCCTAGAAGCTGGGATTACAGATGTGTACTACCACACCTGGCTAATTTTTGTATTTTTAGTAGGGATGGAGTTTCACCACGTTAGGCAGGCTGGTCTTGAACTGCTGACCTCAGGTGATCCACCCGTCTTGGCCTCCCAAAGTGCTGGGATTACAGGGGTGAGCCACCACGACCGACCTGAAGTGTTTTACATTTGGGATTGTTTCAGATTTTGAAATAGACATAATGAGATATACATATACATAATGAGATACCTTGAGGAGGAGACCCACATCTAAACATAAAGTTCATTTATGTTTCATATGCACCTTCTATACATAACTTGAAGGTAATTTTAAATATATTTTTTAATTTTTAAGTTTTAATTTCATTTTTTTAAGAGACGGGGTCTCGCTATGTTGCCCAGGCTGGAGTGCAGTGGCTATTCACAGGCGGGATCCCACTACTGATCAGCACGGGAGTTTTGACCTGTTCCATTTCCGACCTAGGCCCATTCACCCCTCCTTAGGCAACCTGGTGGTCCCCCGCTCCCAGGAGGTCACCATATTGATGCCGAACTTAGTGCGGACACCCGATCGGCATAGCGCACTACAGCCCAGAACTCCTGGGCTCAAGCGATCCTCCCACCTCAGCCTCCCAAGTAGCTGGGACTACAGGCACACGCCACCACACCCTGAATTTTATACAATATTTTAAATAATCTGTGCTACCTGTCTCATGAGGCCAAGTGTGGAATTTTCCACTTGTGGCATCATGTCGGCGCTCAAAAGTTTTCAAATTCTGAAGCATTGCAGATTTTGGATTTTCAGGTCAGAGATGCTCTGCCTTTATTTAATAACTGTTGAGCACTTTGAGAAGCTGAGGCAGGCGGAATTCTTGAGCTCTGGAGTTCGAGACCAGCCTGGGCAACATGGAGAAACCCCCAAAATACAAAAATTAGCCAGGTATGGTGGCGCATGCCTATAGTCCCAGCTACTTGGGAGGCCGAGGCGGGAGAATCGCTTGAGCCAGGGAGGTCAAGGTTATAGTGAACCATGATCGTGCCATCACACTCCAGCCTGGATGACATAGTGAAACTCTGTCTCACAAAACAAACAAAACAAACTGTTGCAGTGAGCTGGACTCTAGTTTTTTCAATTTCTTGCTTAAGGTGTACTTATTTTGTTTGCCCTCAGGCAAATCCCCACTGGGCTCTTCCCATCAGACAGAGCCTGCCTCCTCCCAGATGTCCCAGCCTATGACTGATAGGGAGATGGGCAGAGCTTATCAGCATAAATAGAATTTAAATTACTCTAAAACAAGTACTGGGAAATCAAGTTGATACTGACAGCCACCAAGTGTCCCAAGATAAGAGAAGTCCACTCCTTTCCTGGAAAAAAGAGTTGTTTTTTTGATTGCTAAAACTCTCTTTGTGAGAAAAATATATTTCCTGTGAGAAATTCGAGAAATTAAATATGGTATCAAATTCAGCTTTTCATTATTGTATTATCAGAAATTGGTTTTATCATTTTCACACCTTATCAGGACAGGAATATTCAATTCATAATCTAAAGACAAGTAGTACACCATTGTGACTAAATCTACTGGCTTCAGAGTCAGAAAACATGGCTTGTTTTATTTTCTTTTGTTTTTCAGAGACAGGGTCTTATACTTGTTGCCCAGGCTGGCCTCAAGCTTCTGGGCTCAAGGGATCCTCCCATCTGGGATAGGCAGGAACCACCGCACCCAGCTCCATGCCTTGTAATTTTAGCTCCCCCTAGCTGTGTGACTATGGACAAGTTACTTAACCACTCTGAGCCTCAATGGCCTCCACTGTATAAAGGGAATAGAGAATAATAATATCTACCACATTGAATTGTTGGGAGGATTAAATGAGATCTCGCGTGCAGGGCATGTAGCATAATGTTATGAACAGTATCAATTATTAAGTTCATAAATACCTAAAATTAAGTTTAGTATATTTTTGGCCTTATGTGCAGTTATTATGTATGAAGTTTTCAATAACTAATTATCTGTATTTGATATATCTCCCAAAGCTCTGATAACTGATTAATGTAGGAAATGACTGTTTACGGAATGAACTGAACAGTGCAATCAGTTTGAGTTCAGGCCCTGCATTCTTGTTAGCACAGCTTTCAAACTGTAGCTTTTTTGAACATGTTCATGTGGCTAGGAAAAGTTAATAAAGGTTTCCTAGAATTTCCCTTTAGCACCTAAGAAAGCTTAGGTGCCAGGAGGTTCTGACTCATTTACCGCAAGCACAAAGCCTGAGCTAAAAATCAGCCCACATTTCCTTTTGATAAACGGCATCGATTTTATTTTCAAGTGCAATAAATTAAAATTTAGACTATATTTAAAAGGATCTTATCAAAAGAAACACAGCAATGAAAATTAATTCAACTTTTATAATTCAGATTTTTAACATGTAACACTGTCATTAGCAACGGCCTATTTACATCACCTACAGTACCTCACTTTTTTTTGTCAGCAATTCTCTCCACTGTAGCAAATAGGTACGAAAATAGAAACATGCTTAAAAGGTTTAAGGGTTTTCACTTCTTTGCTTTCTTGAATATACTCCTTTGTAAGAGACTTATTTAAATAATGGCTTTAAAATATTTTTTTAAAAGGGGCATCTGTATACACTTCTTTATTTCACAAGCTAGGAATATACTTTGAGAAATTGATTTTATGCAAAACATTTAACTTCCTTTTTAATTTACTTTCAATCTTCACACACAAGTAAGCATGAGATTTTAAAAAAGAAAGAAAGAATTTGTATTTACTTTATTTATTCATTTTTAAGAGACAGAGTCTCGCTCTATTGCTCAGCCTGGAGTGCAGTGGCAGGAATCATAGCTCACTGCAGTCTCAAATTCCTAGGCTCCAGCGATCTTCCCACACAGCCTCCTGAGTAGCTGGGATGATAGGCATGCGCCACCACGCCTGGCTAATTTTTTGTTTTAATTTTTGTTTTTGTAGAAACAAGATCTGGCTATTTGCCCAGGCTGGTCTTGAACTCTTGACCTCAAGGAATCCTCCCATTTCAGTCTCCCAAAGTGCTGGGATAACAGACATGAGACTGGCACAATGGCTCACAGCTGTAATCCCAGAACTTTGGGAGGCCAAGATGGGAGGATTGCTTGAGCCCTGGAGATCAAGACCATCTTGGGCAATAGAGCAAGACTCCTGTATTTTTGAAATTTAAAAAAATATTTTATGGTGGTTAATGCCTATAATCTCAGCACTTTGAAAGACCAAAGCAGGCAGATCACTTGAAGTCAGGAGTTAGAGACCAGCCTGGCCAAAATGGCAAAACGCTGTCTCTACTAAAAATACAAAACTTAGCCAGGTGTGGTGGTGTGTGCCTGTAGTCCCAGCTACTCAGGAGGCTGAGGAAGGAGGATTGCTTGAACCTGGGAGGCAGAGGCTGCAGTGAGCCAAGATCACACCACTGCACTCCAGCCTGGGTGACAGAGTGAGACTCTGTTTCAAAAAAACAAAAGAAATTAAATTTAAATTTAAAAAAAGAAAATACGGGCATGAGCCACAGCGTCTAGCCCAGTTTGTGTTTATCGTTTTTAATTAAGCTCCCCAGTAAATGCTGAAAGGTTGTGGGTGCTGGGAAACCATTTAGGAGACTATTGAATAGTTCAGGACAGGAGATTTTGGCTTATCCGAGAGGGTGACGGTAGGAAACAGAGAGAAATGACAAAGACAAGAAATGTTTAGCAGGTAGAATTGAGAGTATTTCATGTTTGATTAGATTTGAAGAATTAAAAAGGTGGGAGAGATCAGCATAATTTCCAAATTTCTGGCTTGTACACCTAGACAGGTGGTGATAACTATGGAAGTAGGAAAGGGTAAGATGGAAAGTCTCAGATGATGTTCAACGGACAAGTGCATGTTGGGATTTGAAACTTAGAGGAGAAGTCTCAGCTGGAGCCTTGGATTTAGGAATCACTGGCATTGGGCCGGGCGCAGTGGCTCACACCTGTAATCCAAGCACTTTGGAGGCCAAGGCGGGTGGATCACCTGAGGCCAGGAGTTCAAAACCAGCCTGACCAACATGGTGAAACCTCGCCTTTAAAAATAAAAAAATAAAAATAAATAAAAATAAATTTAAAAAAAGGAATCACTGGCATTTAGAAGGTATTTTACCCAGGTGTGGTGGTTCCCAGGGACTCTAGAAGCCAAGGGGCAAGAGGATCGAGCCCAGGAGTTTGAGACCAGCCTGAGCAACATAGTGAGGCCTCATCTTTTATTTTTGTTTGTTTCTACTAAAAATACAAAAATCATCTGGGCGTGGTGGCAGGCGCCTGTAATCCCAGCTACTTGGGAGGTTGAGGCAGGAGAATCTCTTAAACCCGGGAGGCAGAGGTTGCAGTGATCTGAGATCATGCCACTGCACTTCAGCCTGGGTGACAAGAGAGAAACTTTGTTTCAGAAAAAAAAAAAAAAAAAAGAAGAGAAAAGAAAAAAAGGGGTTATTTTAAGTCACAGTAGTGGATGAGAGATGTCCAGAAAATGTGATGCGTGGACTCAGAAGAGAGCAACAATGCTAGAATATAAAACTGAAAAAGTCCGGCCGGGTGTGGTGGCTCACGCCTGTAATCCAAGCACTTTGGGGGCCAAGGCGGGCGGGTCATCTGAGGTCGGGAGTTCAAGACCAGCCTGATCAACATGGTGAAACCCCGTCTTAAAAAAAAAAACTGAAAAAGTCCAACATTTAATGATTTAGTAGGGAAAAACAATCTGAGAGTTGTATTACAGACACCAGGGAAGAGACTGTCTTAGTAGACAGCCATCAACAATGCTAAGCACTAATGAGCTGTCAAATAAGAAAATGAAAAGATTATCTTCTGACTTACCAGCATTGAATGGAGATCATGGGCAACCTTAAGGAGAATGCCTGGGACACACGGAGGTGGGCCTGGAATGTCAAGAGGAGATGTGTGTTTTTAGCACTGGAGACCTACTGAAGGTGTTTGAGCAAGGGGATATGATTGTAAATGTGCTTAAGAGATATTAACCCAGTAGGGAAGTATAGATCACAAGGTACAGATGTGAAACAGGTCATGTAGTTAAGAGAGTGCGATAGTCCAGGCAAGAGGAAAGAGGGCCGGACCTAGGGTGCTTGAGACAAAGCTGGAAACTAAGAGGTACAGGTTGTTTCAGTGATCTTTCAGTTGCACCTGAGGAAAACAACTCAATTTGGTTTAAATAATAATAGAAATGTATTGGTCACATCAGTGAAAACTCCAGAGGCAATGTTAACTTCAGGCAAGGTTGGTAATGTTTCCAAGGACCCATTTTTTTCCTATATGTTTCTTTTCTGCCTTTTATAGTCTGGCTTTACCCTTAGACTCCACTTTGTGGCTCTCTGGCAACTCTAGGATCTCCTCTGCTTATAGAAAAATGACATCCAGTTGGGGTGGTTCACACCTATAATCCTAGCACTTTGGGAGGCTGAGGCGGGTGGCTCATGAGGTCAAGAGATCAAGACCATTCTGGTCAACATGGAAACTCCATCTCTCTCTCTCTCTCTCTTTTGAGATGGAGTTTCACTCTTGTCGCCCAGGCTGGAATACAACGGCGTGATCTCGGCTGGCTGCCACCTCCGCCTCTCGGGTTCAAGTGATTCTCCTGTCTCAGCCTCCTGAGTAGCTGAGATTACAGGTGTGAGCCCACCTCAGCCTCCCAAAGTGCTGGGATTATAGGTGTGAGCCACTGCGCCCAGTGAAACTCTATCTCTGTTAAAAATACAAAACAGCCTGGCGTGGTGGTGCGTGCCTGTAATCCCAGCTACTCGGTAGGTTGAGGCAGGAGAACTGCTTAACCCGGGAGGTGGAGGTTGCAGTGAGCTGAGATCCCGCCACTGCATTCCAGCCTGGTGCCAGAGTGAGACTCTGTCTCAAAAAATAGAAGAAAGAAAAATGATGTCCAGCCGGGCATGGTTGTTCACACCTGTAATTCCAGCACTTTGGGAGGCCTAGGCAGGAGGATCACCTGAGGTCTGGAGTTCAAGACCAGCCTGCCAGGCCAACATGTTGAAACCTCATCTCTACTAAAAAGACAAAAATTAGCTGGGCATGGTTGTGCCTGTCTGTAATCCCAGGTACTCAGGAGGCTGAGGCAGGAGGATCCCTTGAATCCAGGAGGTAGAGGTCGCAATGAGCTGAGTGAGCCGAGATCATCCCACTGCACTCCAGCCTGGGTGACAGAACAGGACTCGGTCTCAAAAAAAAAAAAAGAAAAAAGAAAAAGAAAAATGACTTCCCTAATTCCAGGTCTCACACCATGCAGGGAAACTGCCCAGCTTTTCCACAACAGAAGGCCAACAAACACCTCCATGAATCTTGTCTCTGTGTAGCACATCACCGCAGAACCAGCACAGGTGGCCATGGGACATAAGCCAATCAGAGCCCACCCCTGCCATTTGAGTAAAGTTGTTCACACCCAAGTCACAAGACCAGGAATGAGGGGAACATTGTGGAGGGAAGATAAAGGGAAACTGGTAGACGGATGCCAGGGAAGTAACCAATCCATGATCATCACCAATATGAAAAGTAACTTTTCATTGCTTCACTCTTTGAAATTTTGTTTCAAGAGCTTTCAGATCATTTTACTAGAGGAGTTAATACAACTCGATTAATTCAGTTAGGGTAAAACTATTCTAATTAAGATGAATTAGCTAGGAAACAAGTAGAATTAACTTACAGATAAATTAGTTGAGTATTTTAAAAGACCTTACAGCATGTGGAGCTAACTATTGAATAAGAATTCACTTGTAGGAAGGATGGGTTTTGATAAAGAGATTAGCCTCATTTGCAATTATATTGAAAATATGGGCAGGTACGGTGGCTCATGCCTATAATCCCAGCACTTTGGGAGGCCAAGGTAAGTGGATCACGAGGTCAGGAGTTCAAGACCAGCCTGCCCAAATTGGTGAAACCTTGTCTCTAAAATAAATAAATAAAAATAAAAATAATATGCTAAAATTATTTAAAATAGATTATCCTCCTCAATAAGTTAATTGTATTTCTATGCATACTCCATGAGTTGTTCCCATTTTGTTTATTTAGAGTCTCTAATCTGCAAATCAAGATCTGCCTATAAATCCCAGCATCTTTTCTTTGGCACTACGTCCCTGAAAGTGTGCCTACCTCCCTAGAATTCAAGGACAGTAGCCAGAAGTTCCCAAAATCTTTTAGCAACTTTATCATCACCCTCTGTCAATCCTAAATTAAAAGCCTCCAGCTGCAGGCAAAGTGCTAAGTCAGACAGCTCTGCTGATCTTGGCTGGCTCTTTTACATGGTAGGGAATTGGTTGGCTATATGTTGCTCTAAGATGGCCTTTGCAAGTCTCTCCCCTATGTCATCTTTCCTCCCCCAGCAGAATAGCCCAGGTTTATTTACATGGCAGTAGCAAGGCTCCACGAGGGAGAATGAGAAAGCACAAAACCTCTTGAGATCTAGTCTTGGAATTGGCATGCCGTTTCTTCTCCTGTGTTCTCTTGGCCAAAGCAAGTTACAAGTTCAGCTCAGAAGTAAAGGATGGGCAACAAGACTCCATTTCTTTTTTTCCTCTTTCTTCCCTTTCTTTCTTTCTTTCTTTCTTTCTTTCTTTCTTTCTTTCTTTCTTTCTTTCTTTCTTTCTTTCTTTTTCTTTCTCTTTCTTTCTTTCATTCTTTTTGAGACTGAGTTTCACTCTTTCTCTTAGGCTGGAATAAAGTGGTGCAATCTCAGCTCACTGCAACCTCTGCCCCCTGGGTTCAAGTGATTCTCCTGCTTCAGCCTCCCAAGCAGCTGGGATTATAGGCACCCACCACCATGCCTGGCTAATTTTTGTATTTTTGGTAGAGATGGGTTTTCACCATGTTACCCAGGCTGATCTCAAACCCCCGACCCCAGGAGATTCACCATCTTGGCCTCCCAAAGTGCTAGATTTACATGCATGAGCCACCGCACCCAGCCAAAACTGCATTGCTTGATGAGAGCTGCTGCGATATCATTTTGCAAAGGGCGTGGACAGATGGAGGGCATTAATTAGAGCCACTAATGTGATAAGCCTACCAAAACTGGAAGGAGTATATGAATTCAATTTTTGTTGTGGAGTATCTAAAATATAATAATGGGCAAATAGATACCTTGGATGATAGTGGTGGCAGCAGTGATAGTGTCTACCGAGGTTTTGTGCATGTTTTTTTAAAACGTAGAACATGTATTCACTTTAAAGACTTTTATCTTTAAAAAATTATAAGTAAGCAAAGAAATCTGAAAACAGACTAAGCCTTTTAGAAGCACACTTTTCTAAACTATCTACATTCTTATCAATATTTTTCTAAGCAGTTTGGCAAATTGAATATTACATTTTTATGGTAACTGCCATACTTGTTTATAATTTGGGACAGAGATTGCATCTTTTTAAAGAAAGAAACAGGTGCGTGCCTACCTTCTTCTCCTTGTAAATGGTTCCAGATGGTGACTATTCATTTCAGAAGCTTCTTAAGAAACATCTGTTCACAATATTTATATTTGACTTTATTATATTTTCCAAAAATTGAATTTTAAATACAGTTTCCTTTAAATTAAAAAAACATTCATTTTTCCTATTCATGAGAAAAGTCTTTCTGTTAGTTTGTCTCACTTTGTGCACAAGCTCTGCATTATTATATCACAAACAAAGCTAGATTTAAATGGCAACTTTGTGAAAGGAAAAGGGAAAGAAATATATCCAGCCTTTTAAAAATAGTATTCTAATATTGTCATTTACAAATTAATTGTTTCTTGATTACAAGAATCAAATTGGTTTCAGTTTCCTTTTTCAATTGCTGTACATATAGTTTTACAACTTATCTTAAATATTTTTAGGGAGAAAAAAACAGGTTTTCCTGGGATATTGATCGTGAAGCTGATCATTCCTCTAGCTGTGTGAAGCGCTTCTATGACAAAATGCATTCTCCCAAAACAAAGTACATAATGATCATAAATGCAGCAAAATTGCACACTATGAAAAGCCAAAATGCAATGAGGGATGAAAAAAGAAACCCTTTTCAACATTTAAACAATAATGTAGCAAAACCCTGTGTACATTGTAAGGAGCAGCTCTTCTAAGGATGTGTAAGAATTCTAACTTGTGATATGACAAAGATAAGCAGAAAAGTGGACAGTCAACTTAGTACTTGGTTTAGTTAATCCTTAGGATAAAATGATCCTGAGGTTGGTAAAGTGTCCAACCTCAACCTGGTTGATCTCATCATCCCCTCTGCCTGCTCAGTCTCCTTTATTCTTCTGAATGTAGAGATTCAGAAGATTCATGTTATGGGATAATGTGGATATTGGTTCACATAGCCTGGCCAGTATTGGTTCACTCTTCTTGAAATTAAGTAAAAGTGTCACTCCTTTCTCTTGGGAAATTTTACCCCCTCCCCATTGTCAGTCCCTGTAGCTGAGTGAGTGGGGTCAACCACATCCTCAGCTCCTTTTGTTGACTGTTAGCTAAGACCAGACCAATCAGAGCTTCCCTTCCCTTAGCCACAGTGACTAATTCAGGAACGGCACCCACTCAATCAGATTCCCTCTGAACCAATCCCACAACTATTGCTGAAGGGACCAAAAAATAGGTATGTTTTGTTGTTGGATGCAAGTTGTGACGATTAGGCTGGCTGTTCTGCTGGCTTTCACCTTTCTGACAAGGGCCTTTCAGAGAGTAAAGTCTACAGGAGGGAAATTCTAGCCAAGAGATGGACCTGACTCAGTGATATAATTGAATCCCAAAATTCAGCTGTGTGAAAATTGGTCTGTGTTAAGAGCCAGTAGAGGCCGGGTGCGGTGGCTCACGCCTGTAATCCTAGCACTTTGAGAGGCTGAGGCGGGTGGATCACAAGGTCAGAGGTTCGAGGCCAGCCTGGCCAACATAGCGAAACCCCATCTTTATTTTTGTATATGATGGAAGGGAGGGATCCAGTTTCATTCTTCTGCATTCGGCTAGCCAGCAATCCCAGCATTTTTTATTTTATAAAATAGAGAATCCTCTCCCCATTGTTGTTTTTGTCAACTTTATTGAAGATCAGATGTTTGTAGGTGTCGCAGCTTTATTTCTGGGTTTTTCATTCTGTTCCATTGGCCTATGTGTTTGTTTTTGTACCAGTATCATGCTGTTTTGGTTATTGTAGCCATATAGTATAGTTTAAAGTTGGATAATGTGATGTCTCTGGCCTTGTTCTTTTCACTTAGAATTGCTGTAGCTATTCAGACTTTGGTTTTTTTTTGTTCCACATGAATTTTAGGGCTGGGCACAGTGGCTCATGCTTGTAATTCCAGCACTTTGAGAGGCCAAGGTGAGTGGATCACCTGAGGTCAGGAGTTTGAGACCAGCCTGGCCAACATGGTGAAACCCCATCTCTACTAAAAATACAAACATTAGCTGGGCATGGTGGTGGGTGCCTATGATCCTAGTTACTCGGGAGGCAGAGGCAGGAGAATTGCTTGAGCCTTGGAGGCGGAGGTTGCAGTGAGCAGATATGGCGCCATTGCACTGATTGAGCCTCCATCTCAAAAAAAGAAATGTAGAATTTTTTTTCTTATTCTGTGAAAAATGACATTGGTAGTTTGACAGGAATAGTGCTGAATCTGTAGATTGCTTTGGGCAGTGTGGTCATTCAAATCACATTAATTCTTCCAATCCATGAGCATGGAATATTTTTCCATTTGTTTTTTTATCATCTATCATTTTAAATAATTTTTTAGAATAAAAGAATCACTGGATGACCTACCAAAACCAGATGGGAGAAATACATGTTTTTCTATCATTTGTGACTTGGTATTTTTTTCTTGTGAAGTTGCTCTTGTGTTGTAAAGAAGAAAAATGAAAAGGAAGTAAAAAGAATCATGGTTTTGACTATTACCATGATTAAACTTTGATTATGAAGCTGAAATAGAGCTTCATAATCATCTTGTTCCATCTTTTTTCCATCCCTCCCTTTCCTTTCTTCCTCCTTCCCTCCTTTCTTTTCTCCCTCTCTCCCTCCCTCACTCTCTCTCCCTATCTCTCCTTCTCTTTCTCTCTCTCACCCTCCCTTCCTAACTTTTCCTTCATTCCTTCCTTCCTTTCCTGCCTCTTTCTGTCTCTCTCTCTTCCTTCCTTCCTTCCTTTTCTGAGGTCTGACAGTGAGTGGTGAGTGTTGTGCCCAAGGGTACATAGCTAATTTGTTGGCATGGCCAGGACTCAAGTGAACTCAACTGACCGCTGATTCTGCTACATTGTTTTCTCCATATTTTGACAGACACCAAGTACCAGAAAAGCTGTTCCTTTGTTTTGTTTGTTTGTTTGGTTGGTTTTGGTTTTTTGTGAGACAGAGTTTCACTCTTGTTGCCCAGGCTGGAGTGCAATGGCACCATCTTGGCTTACGACAACCTCCATCTCCGGGGTTCAAGTGATTCTCCTGCCTTAGCCTCCTGAGTAGCTGGGATTACCGACATGCACCACCACATCCAGCTAATTTTGTATTTTTTAGTAGAGATGGGGTTTCTCCATGTTGGTCAGGCTGGTCTCAAACTCCTGACCTCAGGTGATCGCCTGCATCAGCCTCCCAAAGTACTGGGATTACAGATGTAAACCACTGAGTCCAGCCCAGAAAAGCTGTTCTAAATCACCCAGTCTGTTGATTTATATCCCAATAGTAAAAAGAGTAGGGAACTGGCTGGGCACCATGGCTCATGCCTGTAATCCCAGCACTTTGGGAGGCTGAGAGGGGTAGATCACCTGAGGTTAGGAGTTTGAGACCAATGTGGCCAACATGGTGAAACCCCATCTCCACTAAAAATATAAAAAATTAGCTGGCATGTTGGTGCATGCCTATAGCCCCAGGTACTCGGGAGGCTGAGGCAGGAGAATCTCTTGAACCCAGGAGACAGAGGTTGCAGTAAGCAGAGACCACGCCACTATACTCCAGAGCGAGACTCTGTCTGGAAAAAAAAAGAGTAGGGAATTGTTCAGTATGATATGTGGGTTGAAAGATTAGTAACCTTTTCAACGTAGGACAAACCGTGATTCCACGTTTCCCTTAATTCCTCAGAGCTAACAATTCCCAGAAGAAAAATCTGGGCTCTACTCAAGAGTTCCACGTATCCCCTGCATTCCTCTAGGAAATGTTGCCAGGCCACTTGATTTTTAGCACCCATTTATTTTCTTGCAAGATAGAAAGTGTCTTGGTCTAAGCATCTACTTCCCTTCCTGCTTCATGGGGCTGAGAGTAAGCTTGGCTACAGGATGTTATGAAATGTACTGGCTGGATAAGGTGACTCATGCCTATAATCCCAGCACTTTGCAGGGTCGAGGCAGGTGGATCACCTGAGGTCGAGGATTCGAGACTTGCCTGACCAACACGGAGAAACCCCTAACACAAAATTAGCCAGGTGTGGTGGCACGTGCCCATGATCCCAGCTACTCAAGAGGCCAACTCAGGAGAATCGCTTGAACCTGGGAGGCAGAGGTTGCAGTGAGCCAAGATTGCACCATTGCACTCCAGCCTGGGCGACCAAAGCGAAACTCCATTTAAAAAAAAAAAAAAACCTATTATCTATTCACCCACAGGAAAATAAGACTATTTGTGTTTGCTGGTAATTGGAGGGCTGCAGATAACAAGCATCGTAGAAATAAGAAATATTTATTATGGGTGGGGTGTGATGGCTCACACCTGTATCATTTGAGCCCAGGAGTTAGGGAACAGCCCGGGCAATATAGTGAGATTCTGTCTCAACAAAACAGCAAATAAATAAATAAATAAATAAATAAATAAATAAATTAGCTGGGTGTTGTAACATGTGCTTGTAGTTAGTCCCAGCTACTCAGGAGGCTGAGAGAGAATGGCTTGAGCCCAGGAGGCAGAGGTTGCAGAGAGCTGACATGGAGACAGGATCTTGCACGCTGCACTCCAGCCTGGATGACAGAGCAAGATCCTGTCTCAAAAAAAAAAATTATTATATGAAATAGATTCATTTTAAGGTCTAGACTAATGGGTTGTTGTCATATCCAACTGTAACAAGAATTTTCTTTTCTTTTTTTTGTTTTGTTTTGTTTTGTTTTAAAGACAGGGTTTCAACATGTTGGTCAGGCTGGTCTTGAACTCCTGACCTCAGATAATCCGCCCGCCTTGGCCTCCAAAGTGCTTGGATTACAGGCGTGAGCCACCACACCGGGCCTGACAAGAATTTTCTAACTTAATTTCTGCCTTGGCAGGTTACATAAGCTTAATAACCAAAACAAATCTGAAATGTGAAAATATTTCACAGGCAGTTTCCAAAGAAAAGCATATTTATTAACTGTTGAGAGACGTCTTAGAATGTCAAGACATTTGAAAAATACTGCCTACTGCCTTTTTCCAGTGCAGAGTTTAGTTCTTTTTATCTCTGATTTTTTTCAATGTTATGGTATTTGAGAGTACTATACATCCACCTCATAATTCCATTTGCTGAAGCTGTCGCTGGTTCTTTGTGTTGTTACTTTGAGACAGGTTTTCGCTTTGTTGCCCAGGCTGGGTCTCCAACTACTGGGCTCAAACAATCCTTCTACCTCAGCCTGTGTAGCTGAGGTATGCACCACTGCACCTGGCCATATCCATCCTTAGGAAAGAGATTATTGTTTATATTTTAAAAGATGGATATGTGCGGTGGCTCACCTCAGTAATCCCAGCACTTTGGAAAGTCAAGGCAGGTGGATAACTTGAAGTCAGGAGTTCAAGACCACTCTGGCTAACATGGTGAAACCCCGTCTCTACTAAAAACACAAAAATTAGCTTGGCACGGTGGCAGGTTCCTGGAATCTCAGAAACTTGGGAGGTTGAGGCAATAGAATCTCGAACCTGGGAGGCGGAGGTTGCAGTGAGCCAAGATTGCGCCACAGCACTCCAGCCTGGGCAACCAAATGACACTCCATCAAAAAATCAAAAAAGGTTGAAGAAAGCACTCTAGTGCTTTTTGTCTACCATTACTTCCAGGAGGTGAGAACCTAGTGTTCATTCCCTCTGCAGGATGTTGCAACAAGGCACCATCTTGGAAAACAGAGACAGGGTCCCCATGAAACACCAAATCTGTCTGAGCCTTTAACTTGGACTTCCAGATATATATATTTGGAACAGCATTGTATGACCACACATTTGAAAATGAAGATGAAAGGGGGAAATAGCAGCCCTTTGATTCAAAATATATGAACAGGGAAGGGAGAACCATCTCTTATCAGATAAAAAGATTAAGAATTTGAGGAAGCCAAGAGAGTAGAGGAACTAGGAGATAATGAGAAAGGGAAGAAAAAAAAGGGAACAGAACAGGAAGAGTGAATAGAAAATGCATCTCAGTGTCACTCATTTATCCAATAAAAATACAACAGTGCCAGGCACCATCTAAGTGCCTGGACTGTTAGATTCTGGGATACAACACTGTGCAAAATCAGTGTTGGGCCCCACCTTTGCAGAACTTATGAATAATAAGGAAGACATAAATAATCCATATAATCACATAAGCAAATATAAAAGAAAGTGTTACCAGTACCCAGAAGGTCCCTCAGAGACAGTGGGAGAAAAAACAGAAAAACCAACAAAGTAGACCCATCGCCCAAATCTGTGATGCAGAAACACAACAGATTTGGCTCTCAGGGCTTTATTCGGAAATGGTCAGCTCCTGTGATTTCCAATCGGGGTAGGCTAAAAGAGAGGGAATCCAGCCGCAGACACTACATAGAGAGCTGGTGAGCAGACCAGGGGACCTAGAACTCAGTTCCCTAATCTGCAGGGCAAAAGTCCAGTGCCCTATGGCAGGACTGGCAAGAGGAAAGCAAAGCAGCAGGAGCTCAATTCTGGGCAGGGATTTTGGCAGGGTTTCAGCCAGTAGGGACCAGGGACCCAGATACAGACAGGAAGGGATCAGAGGTGGAGGACAGACTGGGAGCACTGTGAGGCCAGCCCATCCCTCAGGCCGCTGAAGTCAGGAGTTTAGATACTTAAGGGTTCCAGAGTTCCTGGAAGTAATTTAAGACATGAAAACAAATTTTAATGGGCAAAATCAAACTTAGTAAATGGTTAATTAAATGTCTACAACACATTACATTATGTCACTGTCACTCACTATTAATTTATTTTATTTATTTATTTAGGTTTTTGAGACAGAGTCTTGCTCTTTCACCTAGGCTGGAGTGCAGTGGTGCAGTCTCGGCTCACTGCAACCTCTGCCTCCCAGGTTCAAGCAATTCTTCTGCCTCAGCCTCTGGAGTAGCTGGGATTACAAGTGCCCACCACCTCGCCTGGCTAACTTTTGAATTTTTATTAGAGATAGGGTTTCTCCATTGTTGGCCAAGCTGGTCTCAAACTCCTGACCTCAGGTGATCTGCCCACCTCGACTCCCCAATGTACTAGGATTACAGGTGTGAGCCACCACACCCGGCCACTATTAATTTATTTTTATTTTTTTAAGAGACAGGGTCTCACTCTGTCACCCAGGATGGAGTGCAGTGGTATAACCACAGCTCATGGCAGCCTCAACCTCCTGAGTTCAAGTAATCTTTCTACCCTCAGCTCCCTAGTAGCTGGGACTACAGGTGTGTGCAACCACGCCTGGCTAATCTTTTACTTTTTTTTTTTTGTAAAGAACAAAGTTTTGCTATTTATTTATTTAGAGACAGAGTCTCGCTCTGTTGCCCAGGCTGGCATGCAGTGGCATGGTCTCAGCTCACTGCAACATCCGTCTCTCAGGTTCAAGCGATTCTCCTGCCTCAGCCTCCTGTGTAGCTGGGATTATAGGCACACGCCAGTTATCCAGGCTGCTCTTGAACTCCTGAGCTCAAGCAATTCTCTTGCCTCGGCCTCCCAAAGTATTGAGATTAGAGGCATGAGCCACTTCACACAACCCACTGTTAATTAGTGTTCATAAATATTTCATCACATTTGAAAATTGGTTGTAGGTTAGATTTTTTTGAATTGCAAGATTTTTGTATTACACATGGTGATTGTTGAAAAACTCAAGGTCTGCCATAAATTTAGTAGGATTCAGGAATAAATATTTTCAAAGACAAAGTTATAGCACTTCCCACCATTTTTCTCCAATAAACTTATGTGTACTTTATATTTAATGCCGATTGCTGCGGCAGCAAACAATCAGGATGAAAGACAGAGTCTGATCAGACTCTGGAGCCAGACTGCCCAGTTAAAATCTCTTCTTCATTCTAGCAGTGTTGACTGGGACGAGACACCTGTAAAATGATAATAGTAGCTACCTCTGGAAAGCTGTGAGATGTAAATGTCAAGGGCTTAGAACAGAACTTGGCACAGAAAAAAAATACTAAATGAGTGTCTGCTGAATGAATGCGTGAATGAACAAATAAATAGATAATCTGGGCAGGGGCTTCCAAGTGCAAATAGATGAAGTCTTAAGAAAGTCTCCACCAGGTGAGGTGGCTCATGCCTGTAATCCTAGCACTTTGGGAGGCCGAGGTGGGTGGATCACGAGGTCAGGAGTTCGAGACCAGCCTGGCCAACATGGTGAAACTGCATCGCTACTAAAAATACAAAAATTAGCCAGGCATGGTGGTGCGCGCCTGTAATCCCAGCTACTCAGGAGGCTGAGGCAGGAGAATCACTTGAACCCAGGAGGCGGAGGTTGCAGTGAGCCAAGATCTGACCACTGCACTCTAGCCTGGGTGACAGAGCAAGACTCCATCTCAAAAAAAAAAAAAAAAAGTCTCGAAATGACTCTGGACTAATGGGAATTTGTTGGGGGTGAGGGTGGGAGTGAATGGAAAATGAAGTAACTAAACAGCTGCGCTGGGTCATTAAAGCATTCTAGGGTCATCCTAGAAATTGCAGTCAAGTCTTAACAGTTTTACTGCTTCCCCATTGCCCTCTCTAATCCATTTTCTGGTCTGCGGTCACATTATCTTTAAAACACAGATCAGACTGTTACCTCAATAAATTCCTGTAAAACTTGAGGAAAAAAGTCCAAACTACGTGCCATATGAGGCCCCAAATAAAAGACTGTAAACCCCCAAGTTAGTTTGGGGTTTTTTGTTTTTTTTTTCAAGGCAGGGTCTCACTCTGTCACCCAGGCTTGGGTGCAGTGGTGCCATCATAGCTCACTGCAGTCTCAACCTTTCCGGCTCAAGCAGTCCTCCTACCTCACCCTCCCACGTAGCTGTGGCAAGGCACATGCCAGCACACCTGTCTAATTTCTGTATATTTCAGAGAGATGGGGTTTCACCATGTCACCCAGGCTAATCTTGAACTCTTGAGCTCAAGGGATCCACCCTCCTCCACCTCCCAAAGTGCCAAGATTATAGGTGTGAGCCACTGCGCCTGGCCAACTTACTCAGCTTTTTAAAAATAATCTTTTCAAAATAAGTGACTAAAATTTAAAAATTGGGAGAGTTCATATAAAAATCTGGGTTTATGGCTTCTCCTGAAACCCTATGATACAAGTATGATGTTTAACCTCCATTTTATAGATGAGAAAACTGAGAGATGGAACTCAAAGTTTACATGAAATCACAGTGATAGAAGAGGCAGAATGGAGACTTGAACCCGGGCAATCTGCTTCCTGAGTCTGTTCTCTTTACCTCCCACACCACATTCCTGCCAGTTAGATGGGGTGAGTGCTCTCCAGCCCTCCTCTCTGCCTGTCCCCCCAACCGGGACCCTCTCACACACAGTTGTTTCTCTCTTTCCTGGGACACTCTCTCTATCCCAAGACTGCCTGGCTCCTCTTCATCTTTGTGCCAACTTAAGTGTATCCTTCGAATACACTTCTCTAAGAAAACGGAGAGTCCTACCTAATTTTTCTCTATTGCTGACATCTGTGCTTCCTTGACAAAACCTATCACTGTTGCTAATTAATTCTTGCTTGTTTCTCTATTTCATCTGTATTCTCCATTAGATTATTGGCTCCATAAAGGTAAACACCATTCCTGTTATTTCTATGGTTTGAATGTATGTGTCCCTCCAAAATTCACATTGGAACTTAATGTGTAAGGTGATGGCATTAACAGGTGGGGCTTAAGCCAGGCTTGATGGCACATGCCAGTAATTCTGGCACTTTTTGGAAGGCGAAGGTGGGAGAATTGCTTGAGCCCAGGAGTTCAAGACCAGCCTGGGCAACATAGTGAGACCCCCCCCATGTCTACAATTTTTTTTAAATTAGCCAGGTATAATGGTGCACCTATAGACCCAGCTACTCAGGAGACTGAGGTAAGAGGATTGCCTGGGTTTGAGACTGCAGTGAGCCATAATCATGCCACTGCACTCCAGCCTGGTTGAAGAGTGAGATCCTGTCTCAAAAAAAAAAAAAAAAAAAAAAGAGATGGGACTCTGAGGAGGTGATTAGGTCATGAGGGCTCTACGAATAGGATAAATCTCCTACTAAAACTACAAAATTAGTCGGGCATGGTGGTGTATGCCTGTAATCCCAGCTACTCAGAGGCTGAAACAGGAGAATCGCTTGAACCTGGGAGGCAGAGGTTGCAGTGAGCCAAGATCACACTATTGCACACTAGCCTCAGCAACAAGAGCAAAACTCTGAAAACAAAAAACAAAAAACCTCAAGTGAGTTCCAGAGCCCTTTCTTGTCCTTCCACCATGTGCAGACATGATGTTCATTTCCTCTGGAGGATACAGCACAACTAACTGTTGTATAAAGGAATAAATGGTCTCATTTAACTGGATGTACGGGTGAGGAACATCACAGATGCAGCACTAAACAGCTGGCATGTCATCCCAGCAGGGGCAGATTCTCTAGATAGTTTTTCCTTTTTCCTAATTAGCTGAACTCCAGGCAAAGGTCCTCAGAGGCAGGACAGGGTTTTCCTTCTTTAACACATGAAATCAGCAATATTCAGCAGGCTCTGAGGTATGGACCTTATGAGACGGGAAGAGAAATGAAAATAGCTATGTATAAGATTCCCACTTGGCTATGGTTTGAATGTGTGTGTTTCTCTAAAATTCATGTTGAAACCTAATACCCAATGTGATAATAGTACGAGGTGGGGGCCTTTTGGGAGGTGATTAAGTCATGAGTTCCCCATCCTTAGGAATAGGATTAGTGTTCTTATTAAAAAAAAGTTTAAAGAAAAAAAATTAAAAAAGAAAAAAATTAAAAAAAAATAAAGTTGAAGATAGCATCTTAGTCTCTTTAGTCCTACAGTCCTTTCCGCCAGGTAAGGACATAGCGTTCATCCCCTCTGGAGGATGTAGCAAAAAGGCGCCATCTTGGAAACAGACAGCAGGTTTCCACCAGACATCAAATGTGTCTGAGCCTTGAACTTGGACTCCCCAGTCTCCACAACTGGGAGAAATAAATTTCCAATATCTTTAATTACTCAGTCTGTGGCATTTATAGCAGCAGGAATGCACTAAGACATGACTCCCCCCATCAAAAATAACATAATCATTAAAAGTCTTACCATCTTTTCTTTTGAGCACTGGGTGTTACCTGAATAGTACCCTTTTTTTTTCTTTTTTTCTTTTTTTTTTGAAACAAGATCTCTCTCTGTCACCCACGCTGGTGTGCAGTAGAACAATCATAGCTCACTGCAGCCTCCAACTCCTGACCTCAAGCAATCTTCCCGCCTTAACCTCCTAAGTAGCTGGGATCACAGGCACATGGCACCATGCCTCACTATTTTTTTGTTGTTGTTGTATTTTTTGTAGAGATGAGGGTTCACCATGTTGCCCAGGCTGGTCTCAAACTCCTGGGCTCAAGAGAATCACCTGCCTTGCCTCCCAAAGTGCTAGGAATACAGGTGTAAGCCACCGTGCCTGGCCTTGAATACTATCACTTTACTCTCCAGACATCCATCCTTCACCAGTCAGCCAGGCTTTTGGAAGTAGACCGTGTACTGCAGCAGTTCCCTGGCTCCTGGAACACCGTCTGCAAGGTAGAGGTCTCTATGTACCCGTGGTAAATTTCAGTTGTGAGAAAGCATTCTAATTCATTAAGGACTGGCAATTTTTCCTAACAATAGGTAGTTTAAAAACATCGTGGCATGTGAATACTGCAGGCAAAGGCATGAAAAGACAAATGGCTTCGCTAGGGTAACAGAAAAATCAATTGTGAAAATCATGAGTTATCACCTACAAGGAATTTATGTGATTCTTTAGTGGGTCATTGGTCAATGTGGAAATGTCAGGTATAAGCCCTTTTCAGTTCCTCTAGGAAAAGTTAGCTGGTTTTTTTCCATCTGTGGCTCCTCTGAAGCCATTATCATATTGCATTGCAATGACTTGCCTTTGTGTCTACATCCCCACTAGAATGTGAGCAACTTAAAAGCAGTGAGCATACTACAAACCAATTTGTATTTCCAGCACAGGGCCAAAAACATTCCACAGGTACTCAGTCACTATGGAATGAATAAGTAAATGACACAGTCCCTGCCTCCAGGAGTGTACAATCTAACTGGAAACTAAGACATAGAAAAGTGGAAAAACAATTCCAAGACAGTTATTTACTAAGAAGTAAAAGAGAGATTTACAATAATTGCCAAAGAGAGAAAAGAGAGACATCAGTATGTGTTGCAATACACGGGAAGATGTGTAGAAGGAGGTGGTGAAGACAGAAAGAAGGGCTGTCCAGATATAGAGAATGGCATGGCCAAGATATTCAGGCAGGAAAACACAAGGCATTTGATGAATTTAATAGATTCAGATGGAATGGAGTGGATGGTCGACTCTGTTGAGATTAATCAATGGATATGAAAACTAAAAATGTTGGCTAGTGCTGTGGTTTGAATGTTTGTATCCCTCCAAAATTCATGTCAAAATTTAACCCTTAGCTGGGTTCGGTGGCTCATGCCTGTAATCCCAACACGAGGCCGAGGCGGGTGGATCACTTGAGGTCCGGAGTTCGAGACCAGCTTAGCCAAAATGGTGAGATCCCTGTCTCTACTAAAAATACAATTATTTGCCA
Source organism: Aotus nancymaae (assembly GCF_030222135.1). Classification (NCBI taxonomy): domain Eukaryota; kingdom Metazoa; phylum Chordata; class Mammalia; order Primates; family Aotidae; genus Aotus; species Aotus nancymaae. The sequence continues at coordinate 49,675,489 of NW_026988417.1, read as the reverse complement.
GTTGTGGTGATGTGTGCCTATAATCCTAGCTACTCAGAATTGCTTGAATCTGGGAGGCAGAAGTTACAGTGAGCCGAGATCGAGCCACTGTGATCGTGCCACTGTGATCACACCACTATGATCAAGCCACTGTGCTCCAGCTTGGGCAACAGAGTAAGATTACATCTCAAAAAAAAAAAAAAATTCAATCCTCATTGTGGTGGTATTAAGAGGTGGGGCATTTGGGATAGTGATTAACTCTCAAAGAATGGAATTAATAATGGCTTGTTTTTAATTTTTTTTTTTTCTTTAAAGATGGGGTTTCACTATGATGACCAGGCTGGTCTTGAACTCCTGACCTCAGATGATCCACCCACCTCGGCATCCCAAAGTGCTAGGATTACAGGCGTGAGCCACTGCGCCCGGCCGATAATGGCCTTTTAAAAGAGTCCATTAGAGAGCTTCCTGGCCTTTACATCTCTTCTGCCATGTGAAGGCACAGCATTTGTCTCCACTTTTGCCCTTCTGCCATGTGAGGACACAGAGTTTGCCCCTTCCACAGTGTGAGGACACAGCAAAAGATGTCATCTATGAACCAGAGGGTAAGCGTTTACCAGACCTAAATCTGCTAGTGCCTTGATCTGGGACTTCCCAGCCTTCAGAACTGAAAAACACATTTCTCTTATTTATAATATACCCATTCTAAGGCATTTTGTTAACAGTATTCCAAACAAACTAAGAGAGTAAGGGATAGATCAAGAGGTCCTCTGACATTTAGCTACGAATTTTAGAAATTATTTAATAAGCTAGAGGGTATTTGAAAGGAAAGTGACAGAAGATATTTTAGTAAGTTTAATTTAACGAGACAGAACAGGATGAATTGGAGGTAGAAGTAAAAATATTAAGAGTCTAAGTTTGAAGAATGACAATAAAAGGGTTGTAAAGTAAAAGCTACCTTATACCTTATATTTCTTAAGTCTGAGTTGCTGAGGAGTAGGTGTTTCATACAGAAGGATTGATCAGCCATAGCACAACTAAGCAAAGTATCCACTACAGTTGGAAATGTGGAGATGGAGCTCAGAACAGAAGTCTTTATACAAGATGTTATAAAAGATACTTTGGAAAAGAAAAACAAATTAAAAATGAAAGAAAAAATAAAAATACACTGATTAAAACAATAAAAAAGAAAAGAAAAGAAAGGAGGTACTTTGGCCAGGCACGGTGGCTCACGGCTGTAATCCCACCACTTTAGGAGGCTGAGGCAGGCAGATCACCTGGGGTCACGAGTTCAAGACAAGCCTGGCCAACATGGTGAAACCCTATCTCTACTAAAAATACAAAAATTAGCAGGGCATGGTGGCAGGTATCGTAATCCCAGCTACTTGTGGGGCTGAGGCAGGAGAATCACTTGAACTTGGGAGGCAGAGGTTCCAGTGAGCCGAGATTATACCATTGCACTCTAGCCTAGGCAACAGAGCAAGACATCATCCCAAATATTAATAAAGAAAAATAGAAAAAAAAATAAAAATAGAAAAGATACTTGTACATTCGTGTTTATAGCAGCATTATTCACAATAGACAAAAAGTAAAAATGACCCGAATGCCTATCAACATATGAATAAACAAAATGTAATATGTGAATACAATGGAATATCATTCAGCCTTAAAAAAGAATATTCTGATACATACTATAACATGGATGAGACTTGAAGACATTATGCTAAGTGAAATAAGCCAGACACAAATGAATTAATATCGTATGAGTCCTCTTCTATGAGATTCCTAGAGTACTCAGATTCATAGTTGGCCGGGAACAGTGGCTCACGCCTGGAATCCCAGCACTTTAGGAGACCGAGGTGTGTGGATCACTTGAAGTCAGGAGTTTGAGAATGAGGGAATGTGTTCTCTTTCCGGGTCCATGAGGGGGCGTAGCTTTAAGGGCAAGAATTTCCCGGCGCCATGCCCTCTTCCTATCTCTCTCCATCCAGGAGATTCAACGGTTTATGTTTGAATTTCGCCAGGCTTGGGAAGAAACTAAAAGTCAATTACTCCAGCGGAAGTTCTAAGGAACTCCTTTCATTGGCCCAGGGTCTTGGAGAAGGTGGGCGTTCCTCCTAGGATAAATTTCCCTGCTTCTTCACCCACGCCGGATTTCCAACTTTCTGGAATCCCCTCCCATATGGTGGGAGCTCCCTCTGGGGTTTCCCCTCTGGAATCCCCTTCCACCCTCTTCGTGCAAGCCTTTTCCTTCCCTTTTCTCTACCTAAATAGATTCACCTTTCTGCAACATTTTTTAGGTCTGATACTTTCCTTTCACAAGCATACGGTGCACCTGCAGTGGCCTCACCACTTATTCTTTAAGAGGTTGGAGGCCAAGAACCCACAACATCCCAGAAGAAACCTGGTTACAAGAACAGCCTGGCCAAATGGTGAAACCCATCTCTACTAAAAATACAAAAACTAGACAGGTGTGGTGGTGCACACCTATAATCCCAGCTACCCATGAGGCTGAGGCAGGAGAATTGCTTGAACTCAAGAGGTGGAGATTGCAGTGAGCCGAGATCACACCACTGCACACCAGCCTGGGTGACAGAGTGAGACTCTGTCTCAATAAATAAATAAATAAAATAAAAATACAAAAATTAGCCAGATGTGGTGGTGTACACCTGTAATCACAACTACTTGGGAGGCTGAGGCAGAAGAATCACTTGAACCTGGGAGGCAGAGGTGGCAGTGAGCTGAGATCACGCCACTGCCCTCCAGCCTGGGTGACAAAGCAAGACCTTATCTCAATAAATGAAATCGTAGAGACAAAAAGTAGAATGGTGGTTGCCAGGGGCTCACAGAAGGAAGGAATGAGGAGTTACTGTTTAATGGGATGGAGCTCCAGTTTGGGAAGATTAAAAAGTTCTGGAGATGGGTGATGGTGGTGACGGTTGCACAATAATGTCATTGAAATGTATGCATACAATGGCTAACATAGTACATTTTATGTTATATTAAAATACACATTACATATAAGAACACAAACATAAAAAACATGATAGATCTACCAACCACCTTTTTTTTTTTTTTTTTTTGAGACAGAGTCTCACGCTATTGCCCAGGCTAGAGTGCAGTGGCATGATCTCGGCTCACTGCAACCTCCACCTCTTGGGTTCAAGCAGTTCTCTGCCTCAGCCTCTCTAGTAGCTGGGATTACAGGTGCCTGGCAACATGCCTGGATAGTTTTTGTATTTTTAGTAGAGATGGGGTTTCACCATCTTGGCTGGGCTGGTCTTGAACTCCTGACCTTGTGATCCACCTGCCTTGGTCTCCCAAAGTGACCAAGGAGTAAGCCACCACACCTGGCCCAACCATCTTTATGAAAGGAATCATTGATTCCATGGGAGAGATGAGAGCTCTGAGAATAAAAATTAGGAGCAAGAAAAGGACAGAATCTTAGGGATGCCCACATTGAGGGGAAGGAGAAGGAAGTGGGGTTTAGTGAGACCTTCCAAGACTTGACATCCCTACCAATCAAAGTTCTACCCTACAAGTTAAAAGAAAAATCTGAGTCCTGTTGTTATTCCTGAGATTTCCAGTGAAGCATTGAAATGCAAAATTGCTGTGGGATGGAAAAGGATGGTAGTGATTTTAAACTACTTTCCAAGTTGTTAGAGTGGCAAGTCTATGAATATGTTTTGAACAAATAACAGTAGCTACTTGGCAAGAAAGGAGTTATTAATGGTCACTGGCTTCTAGCCAGTTTTTCTTGCAGAGCTTGGAGAGAGAAATAAACACTTCATGAAAGACTCTCATTTCAGTTAGTTGCAAATTTGTTGTTTTGTGCATGTGGGAGATAGGGAAGGATGAGTATATGTATAGATGTAAAGAGGAATAAAGACCAGGGATGATTTTAGGCTTTAATTACAAAACAAAACACCCAGCACCCATGATTATGTTTATTTAGAAAAAGTCTGTCTAGGGAAGCAGGAATATTAAAATGGTTTAATTCAGTTTTCTGCAAGAAATGCTGGTTCTTTGTCGCTCCAACCAAGCAGGCAGCTAAAACAAATAGGCCTCTATAAATAGCAAATAAGACTTTCATACGAAGAGATTTAAAAAAATCATCAATTTAAAATACAACACATTTTTCCTGGAAAACATACCCATAGCTGTATTCTCTGGCAGATCCTATTGCTACAGAAGTAAGTCGTAGGGGGAAAATAGTTGTTTTTCTCCAAGAATACAGGGCAAATTTGGTATATGGTTGTGTGATAAAAACATTAGAACTTGTATGTTTGAGTTGTTTTATTTGTCTATTTCCTTAATTATCTGGAGATAATACTAATACATCTGCCTTTGCAGTGGAAAATCTACACTTAGACATAACTGTCCTCTAAAATTAATCCACCATGCCTCATCCTACTGGATGAACTGTTTATATATATATTTTTTTGAGATGGCATCTTGTTCTGTCACCCAGGCTGGAATGCAGTGGCACAATCTCAGCTCACTGCAACCTCTGCCTCCTGGGTTCAAGCAATGCCCCTGCCTGAGCTTCCCAAGTAGCTGGAATTACAGGCATCCCCCGCTATGCCTGGGTATTTATTATTATTTTTTTTTTTTTGGCATTTTTAGTAGAGATGGGGTTTTACCATGTTGGCCAGGCTGGTTTCAAACTCCTGATGTCAAATGATCTGCCCTCCTCGGACTCCCAAAGTGCTAGGATTACAGGTGTGAGCCACAAGGCCCAGCCTGTTTTTATATTTTCTAACTTTTGCAAAATCTCTGATTAAAACATCTTATAATAAACTAACAATCAAATCTAAAATAGTATTAACTTTTTTTTTTAAGATGAAGTCTCACTCTGTTGCCCAAGCTGGAGTGCAATGGTGCAATCTCAGCTCACTGCAACCTCCATCTCTCGGGTCAAGAGATTCTCCTGTCTGTCTCCCGAGTAGCTGGGACCACAGTCACGTGCCACCATGCCCAGCTAATTTTTTTGTATTTTTTAGTAGAGATGGGGTTTCACTATGTTGGCCAAGCTGGTCTTGAACTCGTGACTGTTATCCACCTATCTCGGCCTCCCAGAGTGCTGGGATTACAGGCGTGAGCCACCTTGCCTTGCTAAAATTTTATTAATTTTTAAGAATTAATTTCTTAGCTTCAGGGAGTCCTCTTTTCTTTTTATTCATTTATTTTTAAATTTATTTATTATTTTTGATACGGAGTCTTGCTCTGTCATGCACACTCCTAGAGTGCAGTTGCTTGATTTCAGACCACTGCAACCTCTGCCTCCCAGGTTCAAGCAATTCTCATGCCTCAACCTCCCAAGTAGCTGAGATTACAGGTATGCACCACCATGCCTGGCTAATTTTTTGTAGAAAGCTGTCTTTTCTGAACTAAGTTAAGTACTTTTTGGGCCTTACCATCTTACCCAACATGAGGAAGTTGGATGACATTGGACACTGAGAATCAGTGGTCCATGGACTGAATTAATAAAAAAGATATATTTGGGCCAGGCATGGTGGCTCACACCTGTAATCCCAGCACTTTGGGATGCTGAGATGGGCGGAACAAGAGGTCAAGAGATCGAGACCATCCTGGCCAACATGGTGAAACCCCGTCTGTACTAAAAATACAAAAATTAGCTGGGCGTGGTGGCACGCACCTGTAGTCCCAGTTACTTGGGAGACTGAGGCAGGAGAATTGCTTGAACCCAGGAGGCGGAGGTTGCAGTGAGCCAAGATTGTACTTCTGCCTCAAAAAAAAAAAAAAAAAAAAAAAGATATGTTTTACCAGCCCTGAGCTGTGCTTTGAAAGATTTTTAAATGATTAACCAAAATGATATATTGGGAAATTCACATAAGGATCTGAATTTCAGGAACCTTCCAGAAAAGAAAAGGAAAATCTGACAACTAGGACTCAAATCCCTGAGTGGTGTCAATAGAACAGAGTTGATTTGCAGCACCCACTGCCCTGGAGATCACAATAGTCCCCACCTGGCTGACTTTATTTGTTAAAATTACCTGCTTGACTCCCATGACACAAGAAACTGATGGCTGGGCTGGAAAGCATAGGGATCTCTTGATGCTAAAATTTCAAAGCCCTACCAGAGAAAAGAACCTGATCATGCTTAAGACATCCAATAAGACATCCACCAGAGGTGGATCGAACTGAAATCAACTAATGTGGCAACCCCAAGTTCTGATTAGCCTGAAGAGATTACCCCCAACCAAACCTAGCTTCCTCATAGAGGAAAGGGAATTATCTTGGGGCAGGGGGAAGTGGGGGTGGGGGTGGTAAATATTATTTGTAAATACACATATGCACACAGAAGTCTAAAACATGACAAAATATATTAAAAAAGGGGGAAAATATGACCCATAATCAAAATTTTAAAATACTCAATAAAAGCAGACTCACAGATCACCCTAGTGTTAGAATTAGCAGACAAAAAGTTTTCTAATAACTATTACAAATATGTTAAAGAATTTAGATAAAAAGATGAGTAAAACAGGCCGGGCACGGTGGCTCACACCTGTAATCCAAGCACTTTGGAGGCCAAGGCGAGCAGATTACCTGAGGTCGGGAGCTCAAGACCAGCCTGACCAACATGGTGAAACCCCGTCTTTTTAAAAATAAAAGAAAAGAAAAAGAAAAAGGAAAGAGATGAGTAAAACAAGTAAGGAGATAGAAAATCTCAGCAAAAATAAGAAAATGAACTAAAAAATAACAATATCTCAAATGAAGTATTCATTGGATAAGTATTCATTGGCTAACAAATCAATATAGCAGAAAGAAGAATGAGTGAACTGTAAGATAGGTCAGTAAAAATTATTCAAACTGAAGAGAATAAAATAATGAGGAAAACTAAAACAGGGAACAAAGACTCAGATACCTAAAAGTCAATATTAAACAATTGAGTTGTCTTTTAGTCTGTTTTATGCTGCTATAACAGAGTACCTATGACTGGGTAATTTATAAAGAACAAGATTTATTTCTCACATTTCTGGAGACTGGGAAGTCCACGGCTGAAAGGCCTTCTTGCTGCGTTATTTCATGACGGAAGGTGGAAGGGCAAGAGAGCAGGTGTGTTCATGACAATGACAGAGAGAGAGAGCGAGGGTTAAAACTGATTTCCTAACAAACTATCTCTCACTATAAAAGCTCACTCCCATGATCATGATATTAGTTCATTGACAAGGGCAGAAACCTTGTGACCTAATCACCCCTTAAATACTCCACCTCTCTGGAGGTCACAGTGAGCCGAGATTGTGCCATTGCACTCCAGCCTGGGCAACGAGAGCGAAACTCTGTCTCAAAAAAAAAATACTCCATCTCTCAACGTTGTTGCATTGGAGATTAAATTTTCTTCTTTTCTTTATTTTTTTGAGGCAGAGTCTCGCTCCGTCACCCAGGCTGGAGTGCAATGGCACAATTGGCTCACTGCAACCTCTGCCTCCTGGGTTCAAGTGATTCTCCTGCCTCAGCCTCCTAAGTAGCTGGGACTACAGGCGTGTGTCACCATACCCAGCTAATTTTTGTATTTTTAGTAGAGATGGGGTTTCACTATGTTGGTCAGGCTGGTCTCAAACTCCTGACCTTGTGATCCACCCACCTCAGCCTCCTAAAGTGCTGGGATTATACGTATTAGCCACTGTGCCCAGCCAGGGATTAATTTTTCAACACATGAACTTTAAAAGACACATTCAAACCACAGGTCTAGTATATAGGTAATTAGAATCCAGGAACAGAGGAGAAACTGGGACAAAGGAAATATTTAAAGAGATAGTGGCCAAGAATTTCCTAAAATTGATGAAAGATATGAACCCATATTTCCAAGAATCACAGTGAACCCTAAACTAGATTTTCTTAAAAGCTATACCTAGAGATACTTAAAAAGAAGCCAGAGTTGGGGAGAGGATCTATTATGCTTAGGAATAGAAAAATAAGCATTTGGTTAACTTCTTAGGAGAAAAAAATGGAAGTCAGAAAATAATGGAATGAGATCTGGAAAGAAAAACTCTGTCAACCTAGAAATCTGTACCTTTAAAACACCCTTTAAAATGAGAGCTAAATAGAAACAGAAACAAAAAAAAAATTCTCACTTGAAGACCTGCATTATGAGTAACATTCAAGAAATTTTTTCGGCAGGAATCTGTGAAGACCATTGGAATAGGCAAAGATGTGAAAAAACATAAAATACTCTTTAGAAACTTTCTTTAGAAGACTATTGATCATTTAAAGCAAATATAATGGCAAAATAAGCGATAATGAAAAAATACATGACAACATTTGCACAATGGTAGAAGGGTAATAAATAAAATTGTACCGTAGTAAGTTTCTTACACTGTTTATGAAACGATAAAATAAGGAAAAGTTACACTAGGAACCCAGAACTGTCAGCCCCAGGCAAGTGTAATGGCAAGTGTATGTAAAGGTACATAGGGTCGGTCATAGAAACATTCTTAGAGGTGATGAGATTTGAGTCTAGTTTTAAAACAATGATGTATAAGTGTCTCTATTAGAAAATTTTTGGTTATAGTAACAGAAAACCTAATTTAAACTGGCTTAAATGGTAAAGAACATTTATTGGCTCATGTAACTGAAAAATGCCCAAGGAACATGTCAGGCATGTTTTGATCACGACTACAACTCTGTATTTTTCTGTTTTTTGTACAGCTCCGCTCTCCTCCACAAGTCAGCTTCATCCTCAGGCTGACTTACCTCATGGAAGCAAAGTGTTCACAACAAGAAGTCTTCTCTCCAGAGGTCCCTTTCCAATATCAAACACTTGCACTTCATTCTGATTGGGGCAATCTGGACCAATCTCTAAGGTTAGGGAATTCCTTCCTTCCTTCCTTCCTTCCTTCCTTCCTTCCTTCCTTCCTTCCTTCCTTCTTCCCTCCCTCCCTTCCTTCCCTCCCTCTCTCTTTCTCTCTCTTTCTTTTTTTTTTTTTTTTGAGATAGAGTCTCACTCTGTTGCCAGGCGCCAGGTTGGAGTGCAGTGGCATGATCTTGGCTCACCGCAACCTCCGTCTCCTGGGTTCAAGCAATTCTCCTGCCTCAGCCTCCCAAGTAGCTGGGAGTACAGGCGCGTGCCACCATGCCCAGCTAATTTTTGTATTTTTAGTAGAGACGGGTTTCATCATGTTGGCCAGGATGGTCTCCATCTCTTGACCTTGTGATTAGTCTGCCTTGGCCTCCCAAAGTGCTGAGATTACAGGCGTGAGCCACCACACCCAACCCTCTTTCTTTCTTTCTTTTCTTTCTCTTTCTCTGTCTTTCCTTTCTTTTCTTCCTTCCTTCCCTCCTTCCCTTCCTTCCTTCCTTTCTTTTTTGAGACAGGGTCTCTCACTCTGTTACCTAGGCTACAATACAGTGATGCAATCACAGCTCACTGTAGCCTTGACCTTTCTGACACAAGTGATCCTCCCTCCTCAGCCTCCCAAGTAACTGGGACTACAGGCACATGCCACCAAGTCCAACTAATTTTTAAATTTTTTGTAGAGATGGTCTCACTGTGTTGCCTAGACTGGTCTTGAACTCCTGGGCTCAAGTGATTCTCCTGCCTTAGCCTCCCAAAGTGCCAGGGTTACAGGTATGAGATGCTGTGCCCAGCTAGACTAGGGAATTTCCATGGGCTGCTTGGCTTAGACCTGAGTTACTACTTATCTCTGAACCAATCACTGTGGCAAGAAGGATGAAATAGCATTTTTTATGGAGAATGCTTCTTTCTCATGCCTAATGTGGCCTCAATTAGTGTAACTCTAGCCTCTCTCTGGCTCGGGCAAGATGTATTAACCCATCTGATTGATAATTTTGTAAAAAATGAGAATGCTCTACACAGTTCAGTTTTCTCTTTTGGAGAGGCAGAACTGCCATTCCATTTGGGGAACCTTCCTCAGAGAAGAGGAGTTCTCTTCCGTGAATCTATGTAGCAGGACCTATCAAAGTCCATCATGGCCTATGACTGGGCACCTAGGTCTGCGTGATTTGGAACTGAGTCCACTTGGTTAACAGATCTGAACCATGTGCTCTAACTGGCCTCTACAGCAATCAAAGTCTGTTTGGGACCTTCATACTACTCTGCTTTATCTCTCAACTGATTGTTCAGAATCTAGTTAGAAAACAGACAACATTACTAGGGATCTCTATGAAGTCTCCAAAAAATATTGATTGACTTCAGACATTCAAAGCCTATGCTTGGAGCTGGAGGCACAGTCCACACATGACAGGGTTTGGATATTTGTTTTCTCCAATCTCAGGTTGAAATGTGATCCCTAGTGTTGGGGGTGGAGTCCGGTGGGAGGTGTTTGGGTCATAGGGGTGGATCCCTCACGAATGGCTTGGTTCCTGCCCTGAGGTAACAAATGAGTTTTCACTCTATTAGTTCACACAGGAGCCGCTAGCTTAATGAGACGGGTACCTCTTCCTCTCTCTCTTGTTCCCTTTCTATGTGATACACCTACTCCCCGTAAACCTTCTGTCACAGGTAAAACTTCCTAAGGCCTCACCAGAAGCTGAGCAGCTGCTGGTGCCATCAGCCTGTAGAACCATGAGCCAAATATACCTATTTTCTTTATCAATTACCCAATCTCAGGTACTCTTTTTCAGCAATGCAAAATTGACCTAACACAACACTACTCAAAGCACTTGACTGCTACAAATTCCCTAGGCAGGGAGAGGTGGGTTCCCCAAAGAAAAATCTAGGTGCTGTCAGGATAAGGGAAGAGGCCAAATACAGGGTGAGAAGATACTGACACGGTTTGATTAATAATCTCTCTGTTTGCTTATGTCAGTTCATCAGGATTAATCAGTGTTCTCCAGAGAGACAGCATCAATTGGATGTATGGATACAGAAATGTAGAGAAACAGAGATAGAGAGAGATATTTGTTTATTTTAAGAAATTGGCTCACACAATTAAGGAGGCTAAGAAGTCCAAATCCAGGAAAGCTGACCGTACGGATCCTGAGGTCAAGGGCAGGAAAAAAACCAATCTCCTGGTCCAAAGACAGGGAGAGAGAGAGAGGATCCTTTCTTACTCAGCCTTTTATTCTATTCAGGCCTTCACCCAATTGGATGAGGCCCACCCACACTGGCTGAAGGTAATGGCTTTACTAACTCTACCAATTCAAATGTTAGTCACATCCAGAAACACCCTCACAGACACACCCAGAATCAAGTTGGACCAAATAACTCAGCACCCCATGACCCAGTCAAGTTGACACAAAAAATTTGCCTTCACAGTCAGGAAACATATTCACAGATTTAATGCTAAAAGATGTACTGCCAAATGCTGAAAACCCAACTGTTTACATGGTGTTACCTCCCCATGCTCAATTCCTGCCTCTCTTCCCCCTCTGGTGCTTCAACCTCACACTAGCCTTCCTGCATTTAATGAAACTGGCCTCACTTCTCTCTGTTCTGAGGCCTTTGTAGATACTGGTCTACATGCAAAAACGTATTTCTCTGTTCCCCATTCGCCCCTACCTAACTCCTACTCATTCTTCAAATCTTGTTTTTAAGGAATTAGCTGGGCGTGTTGGCACACACTTGGGGTACAAGCTACTTGGGAATCTGAGGTAGGAGGACCTCTTGAACCCAGGGGGTTGAGGCTACAATGAGCTATGATCATGCCACTGCACTCCAGCCTGGGTGATGGTATGAGACCTTGTCTCTTAAAAAAAAATTAAAATCTTTTTTTTAAAAGTACTTTCTCAAGGAGACTCTGCCTTGTGAACCCAGTCTCTTTCCCCATGATGTCTTCAAACATCGTGTACTTCTGGGTGCGGGTGTGGAGGGACTTCAAACCACAGAAATTTGTTCTCTCATAGTTTCGGAGCTAGAAGTCAAGGTGTTAGCAGGGCCACGCTCTCTCCCAAGGCTCTAGGGGAGAATCGTTCCTGAACTCTCCCCGCTTCTGGTGGTTGCCAGCAATTCTTGGCATTCCTTGGTACACCCTCGGGCACTTTTTCTTGATAGCACTTTACTAAGTTTACAGTTATATGTTTCTTTGACCAATGGATGAATCAATAATACCATCTTCATTTACTTTCTAAGTGACATATTATTTGAGGCATAGTTATTAGAAGTAGAACTGAAGCAGGGTCCAGCCGAAACATTTTCTCTGGGTATAATGACGTGAACAAAACAGACAAACAAAAAAGTGTAGAGGCAAGCCTGGAAGTGGACTGTAGGAAGCTGGATGGCTGGGTCTCCACAAAGCTAGGCTATCCCCAAAACGCTCCAGAGGCTCCCATCACTCAGAGGAAATGCCGATTTCCTTACAGTGGCTTCCAGTGCCCTAAACAATGTCCTCATTGCCACCTGTACTGTTCTGATCTCACCGTGACCTTCCTTAGCACCTTCTCTGCTGTAGCTATCCTGGCCTCCCTGATGGTCTCAAACACTCCAGGTATGCTCCTGCCTCAAGGCTTTTCACTGGCTCCTTCCTCTGCCCTGAATGATAACTTCTCAGTGGGAGGATGCCCTGACCACACTAGTTAAACTTGTAACTCACTCCTCAATACTCCTTATCCCACTTCTCTGCATTTTTTTTTCAACCTACTTTCCACAAACATAGGGATTTTTGGTCTGTTTTGTTTCTGCTGTATTCCTAGACCCTAAAACAGAGCCTGGCACATAGTAGATCCTCAGTAAATGTTTGCTGAATTAAAACAAACAGAACAAGTACCTATCCACAAAGACAAAGTAAGACCAGGAATCAGGAGCCAAGTAATCAGTTAAAAATCAGGGAAATCCAGGTGTCAAGGTGAGAAGGGAAGAGGGTAGGACCTGGCATGTTAGAAAGCGAAGTGTAAAGAGGCCAGGTGTGGTGGCTCATGCCTGTAATCCCAGCACTTCAGGAGGCTGAGGCGGCTGGATCACTTGAGGCCAGGAGTTCATGACCAGCCTGGCCAACATGGTGAAACCCTACATCTACTAAAAATACAAAAATCAGCTGGGCATGGTAGTGCGAACCTGTAATCTCGGCTATTCAGGAAGCTGAGGCAGCAGAATTGCTTGAACTCAGGAGGCAGAGATTGCCATGAGCCAAGATCATGCCACTGTACTCCATCCAGCCTGAGCGACAGAGCGAGACTCCATCTCAAAAAAAAAAAAAAAGTGAAAGTGAAGTGTAAAGAGACAAGACCCAGCTGAGAATTAATCTAGAAAGCACTGCTCTTTGGAGTTCAATTATGAGAGCACACTGTTATGAACAGACTTCTCTGATGCCACGCTGCATGAAAGGAGCCCTGCTCTAGCCAGACAATGAATCGCTAAGTCAAGAGGCAGAGAAACAAAGCAAGCAGACGTCAGTACTGGAAAAGTTCTGTAGATAGAAGTCTGGAAAGGTGACTGAATACAGTGAGTTAGAATGGAGTGAGCAGAGACAGAGAGGTATACAAGGATAGCCTGGGGACAGATAGGTTGAATAACCCTAATAAGCACAGGATTCACCTAACCCTTAGATGATATTCCCCAGTCTTTCACCCCAAGCCCTCTACCTTTTCACTCCAATCTCCCCTGGGCCAAGTCCTTTTGCAGGGTCCTAATGCCCACCTACATATCGACGACTGAAATCTCAATATCCAGTCCGACTACCATCTCTGCCAGCCTCAGACTCCAGCCTCTGACCTATAATGTCTCACATCACCTCAAATTCAGCATGTCCCAAACCAGTGTTCTTACCTGCTTTATCAAAATGATTTCTCTTCCAACCTCAGCTGATGACATTTCCACTCATTCCCCAAAGCCAGCAGCCCAGACATGAGGGTTGGCAGAACCTAGATCACCTGCCTATGAAGCGGGGATTGGGTGCTATGAAGAAGTGACCCCCTCAATGGGCCAGGCACCGTGCCTGCTGCTTCTCACAAATGACCTAATTTTGCCCTAACAGCATCCTTGCCGGCTAAGAATTATTATCCCCATCTTACATATGAGAAAAGTGGGGGTAGGGTAATTGACCTAGGTCATTTAGCTTCTAAATGGGGGAGACGGGTGGGTGCTCTTTTTAGCCCAGTGTGCTCTTGCAGCAATAAACCCCATGGCACCAGCATGAATACTCATTGGCTTTTTCTTTTTCAATAAGTTATTGAGGTAAAATTCAGATAACATAGATTAATACTCTAAAGTGAACAATTCCATAGCATTGAGTACATTCGCAATGTTGTACAATCATCACCTCTACCGAGTTCCAGAACATCTTTATCTCGCCAAAGTGAAACCCCTTACCCATTAAGCAGTTTCTCCCCATTCCACCTTCTCCCAGCCCCTGTCAGGACTCACAGCTTTGAAGCCAGATTTTTTCCTACTAGATACCCTATGCACTTTCCTGCTAGATCAAAAGCACAGATTCTTATCATCACAGCACCTTGGGAAGCTGAGGCAGGAAGATCACTTGAGCTCACTTGAGCTCAGGAGTTCAAGACCAGCTGGGGCAACACAGTGAGATTCTGTCTCTACATACAAAATTAGCCGAGTGTGGTGGAACATACCTATAGTCCCAGCTACTCGGGAGGCTGAGGCAGAAGGTTGCTTGAGCCTAGGATGTCAAGCCTGCAGTGAGCCATGATTGTGCCACTGTACTCCAGCCTGAGTGACAAAGAGAGAACCTATCTCAAACAAACAAGCAAACAAAAAACCCCACAGATTCTGACAAAAAAAACACAACACAAAATAATACTGATGTGAGGGGCAATTATAGGAGATGCTCATTTATGTTTTGTCTTCTCTGTTTAGGTGGCATGATGTAAGGAGTGACATCTCTGTCCCCTGATACCTCTGAGGTAGACCAGATTTACTGCTCTGCTCTGGGTTACTTAAGTCAACATGGGGGACTAGGATGGGGAGATTTGTGCTAACAGCTATTGTTGCCGAGAAAACAGGACCCCTCACACTGTTTATTCTTTTGCAGGTGGGTGAGATAAAAGTCTGTAAAGGGGAGGCTGGGCATGGTGGCTCATGCCTGGAATCCCAGCACTTTGGGAGGCCGAGGTAGGTGGAACACAAGGTCAGGAGTTCGAGACCCAGCCTGGCCAACATAGTGAAACCTTGTCTCTACTAAAAAAACAAAAATTAGCCGGGCATGGTGGTGTGTGCCTATAGTCCCACCTTCTCAGGAGGCTGAGGCAGAAGAATTGCTTGAACCTGGGAGGCGGAGGTTACAGTGATCCCAGAGGGTGCCACTGCACTCCAGCCTGGGCAACAGTGCAAGACTCCATCTCAACAACAACAACAACAAAAGTCTATAAAAGGGAAAGAGAAGAAGTTGATGCTGAAACTTAAGAGATACTTCTCCAAGACTAAAGAAAGAGAAAAAATTGTGAAGGAGCTTCTGAGAGTGATAGAGGCCCATGGTTTGCATGCATGGAGCACCAATGAGAGATGGCTGCAGGAAGCCAGTGAGGCAGGCTGAGGACACAGACGCCTTGGGAACCACAGGGAGAGTGTCCATGGGCTGAGGCAGTGGTCGGTGGAGAGGCCCATGGGACCAATGTCCTTGAGCCTGCCCAAAGAATCCCTGTCCAACAGACAGGGAAGGCCGGTCTGGGTAGCAAAGTCCTGAAGCAGAACAGACTGAAACAGTGAAACCCAATGCTTCTAGCTGAAGACTTGGCCCCACCCCACTGGCTGGACAGGACAATGACCCTTCCCAATTTGGATTTTGTTTTCTATTTTTATTTATTTATTTTGAGCAGGAACCACTCAGACTGTATTCTCTCCCTCTTACTCTCCCCAAGGAAGAGAAGAAGAAGAATTATCAATTAAGAAAATGACAGGCTTGGAACAGTGGCTCATGTCTGTAATTCCAACACTTTGGGAGATTCAGGCAGGCAGATCACTTGAGGTCAGAAGTTCGAGACCACCCTGGACAACAAAGCTAAACCTTTTTTTAAAAAAACTGAAAGCAAGTTTATTAAGAAAGTAAATAAATAAAACAATGGCTACTCCGTAGGCAGAGGAGCTGAAACCCTGTCTCTACTAAAATACAAAAATTAGCTAAGCATGGTGGCACATGCCTGTAGTCCCAGCTACTCAGGAGGCTAAGGCAGGAGAACCACTGGAACCCAGGAGGCAGAGGATGCAGTGAGCCAAGGCCATGCCACTGAACTCCATCGTGGACGACAAAGACTCAGTCTCAAAATAATAATAATAAATAAATAATAAATAAAATTTAAAAATAGCAAATGACAGTTGCAACCAAGTAATTCCAAAAGCCAACTTCCCTCAGGAGAGAGCCCTGTGCCTCCTCTTATTTCCAGTGATCTACGTGTTTAGAGAAACTTTCCCAGTAATAAACCATAGAAATTATCCTCGAAAGTACGGTCTTCAACCTGGATTTTTAGATGACCCTAACAAGAGGGGGAAATCTCCCAAAACATATCTGAAATGGATTTTCTCAGTGCTTTGGCTAATAGAGGATAAGAATCAGAGCTAATTTGATTTGGAACATATAGCTGAAGTGACAATTCAAACACCCAAGTATTGTAGAGCAATTCCTATCTATCTAGCCCGCTGTATTTGGAGGGAAAGTGTTTCCCTGGTACACTTGTGAGTATGAATAGATGGAAGCAGGAGTACTCAAAAGAGCAAACTTCTAATTATACAAAGTGAATGTTATATTTTCTGTTTAATGAAGCCACATCCATGGAGATTATGATGCTATAATCATTATACCTATTAACGCAATGAAATAGCTCAAATCTCTGAAAAGCTTTGCTTCACTCTTTATTATGCCAAAAATTACAACTCAAATTAAATCTTCGTGTCTCTAATGAAACCTTAACTCTTTTTCCAAATTTCCTTATTTAAGGATGCTGTTTTTGCCAAAGAAATGTTTCAAAAATTCTGTATTCAAACCAGGCTCACGCCTGTAATCCCAGAACTTTAGGAATCCCAGGTGGGCAAATCATGAGGTCAGGAGTTCGAGATGAGCCTGGCCAACACAGTGAAACCCTGTCTCTACTAAAAATACAAAAAATTAGATGGGCGTGGTTCCACATGCTTGTAGTCCTAACTACTCAGGAGGCTGAGGCAGGAGAATCACTTGAACCTGGGAAGCCAAGTTTGCAGTAAGCCTAGATCGCACCACTGTACTCCAGCCTGGGCAACAGAGCAAGACTCCCTCTCTAAAAAGAGAAAGCAAAATCTGTATTCTCAAATAGCTTGATACTAGCAGCCACTTGTTTACACTGTAAGTGGGTAGCAGGCTGATTATTTTTGACAACTTAATTGTAAGTTCACAGCTATGAAGGCAAGCCACAGGCTACCTTGCCACATCGGTAAAACTGACTCACGTACATTGTATGAGCTGTTTGATCTTTGAGTAATCACAAAAGGCAAATCAGGCTGGGTGTGGTGGCTCATGCCTGTAATCCCAGCACTTTGGGAGGCCAACGTGGATGGATTACTTGAGGTCAGGAGCTGGAGACCAGCCTGGCCAACATGGTGAAACCCCATTTCTATGAAAAAAACAAAAGTTAGCTGGGCATGGTGGTGTCTGCCTGTAGTTTCAGCTACTCAGGAGGCAGAGGCAGGAGAACTACTTGAACCCAAGAGGTAGAGGTTGCAGTGAGCCTCCTAAAGATCATGCAAATGCACTCGAACCTAGGAGACAGAGTGAAACTCTGTCTCAAAAAAAAAAAATAAAAAGAGAAATCAGCAAAAAGATGAATTGATAAAAAGAGAATAAAGCTTTGCAAATAAAAGAACCTGTCTTTGGCGCTTCAGAAGTGACTCAAATATTTTAATAGCTCCCTTTTAGTGCCTTTTTTTGCTTGCCTATAAAATATTGACAGATCTTCCCACTGGGGAAAAAAATATCAAAATTCATTAAACTCACTGTGTCTTACTTGGTTGAATAAAAAGAGGTAGAAAGGCAGAGTATGATGAGAAAAGAGAAGCAACAGAAACTGTGGAAATTGGAGCTCCAAACATCAATCTTAACTTGGTTAAACAGCAAAAAGTATATGAAGTATGGCAATTGATGTTCCAAACATCAATCCACATTCCTGAGCAATTTTCTTTTTTTTTTTTTTTTGAGTTGAAGTCTCACTCTGTTACCAGGCTGGAGTTCCGTGGCGTGATCTCAGCTCACTGCAACCTCTGCCTCCCGAGTTCAAGTGATTCTCCTGCCTCAGCCTCCTGAGTAGCTGGAACTACAAGTGCACACCACCAGGCCCAGCTAATTTTTGTATTTTTAGTAGAGAAGGGGTTTCACCATGTTGGCCAGGCTGGTCTTGAACTCCTGACCTCGTGATCCGCCTGACAGCCTCCCAAAGTGCTGGGATTACAGGTATTAGCCACTGTGCCTGGCCTCCTGAGCAATTTTCAAACCAGTCATCAGCTCTCCATTCCTCCTGTCATGAGTCACTTATACCTTAAATATATATCTGCTGAGAATTCTGAGAGGCATCCAGACCTGCCATTAGACACCTTCCAATCCATATGTGCCTCAAAGGTCATGCTATGTCAATGCAGCCAGGCGCAGTGGCTCACGCTTGTAATCCCAGCACTTTGGGAGGCCGAGGTGGGCGGATCACGAGGTCAAGAGATCGAGACTGTAAGGTTTGTTCTTGCCGAATTTAAAAGGAAGAAACTGAGGCCAACACAAGAAGATCCAATGTGAAGGAATTTATTCAGGCTCCTGGGCGAGGTTCTGCAGTCTGACAGGAGGAGCCAGAGAAGTCGCACGGACTCCTCTCAGACGTGGGGTTTTATAGGGAGTGAAGGAGCTCGATTGGTTGTGGGAGAGCAGGACTAATATTGGGTGAGGTTACAAGCCTTTGTTTGCATACAGGACTTGGCTGCTATTGGTTAGAATTACTCAGCTGTTATTGGCTAGAAAGGCTCAGCTGCTATTGGCTAGAATCACAAGACCCCACTTGCATACTGGGTTCTTTAAGGGAAAGCCAGGCTGTGCAAGAAGGGGAAAAGGGAACAACCCAAGCATGTCCGAGCTTTCGGAAAAAGGGCGGGGGGGATGTGTGTCCCAGCTCCCAGTGAGGCAACCGGCCTTACAGAGACCATCCTGGTCAACATGGTGAAACCCTGTCTCTACTAAAAAATACAAAAATTAGCTGGGAGTGATAGCATGCACTTGTAGTCCCAACTGCTTGGGAGGCTGAGGCAGGAGAATTATTTGAACCCGGCAGGCAGAGGTTGCAATGAGCCGAAATCGCGCCACTGCGCTCCAGCCTGGTGCCTGGCAACAGAGCAAGACTCAAAAAAAAAAAAAAAAAAAGTCATGCTATGTCTTCATTTTCCTCCTGTTCCATTTCCTTCAGATTTCCACCAAGATATGCATGTTGACCTTTGTTTTGAGACTACATCCAGATGTCACCTGCCTCTCCTCTGGCTTTAAAAAGATTCTGTAAGCACAGAGAGATCAGCCTGAGACATCTGAAGACCTAAGCCTGTATCCTTCCTCGTTTTTAGATTAAGGCAATATTAAGATGAGAGGAAAATGAGCAAGGGGAGGGGATAAGTCATTTCTGAATAAAACAGAAATATTTTTAAAAATCCGACAATGCTGAAGACCAAGTTGTACAATAGGACTCCCATGAGGCCAGGCTGTAAATACCGATTCTCCTCTCTGCAGCCCCAGGGTTCAGGCCTTCAGAGTAACAGTCTTAGTTCCTTAGTCCCATTTCTAACCACAGCACTGCATATTTCACCATCCTGACATCTTCCTTTTCACATACAATTGAAAGTTTAAAATTTTTATCTTTTCTTTTCAGTCCTCCCACAGCTGTTGGGACTTGGACAAATCTACCTCATAATCAAATATTAGCCACATTTTCTAGTTTGAAAAGCGTTGTCCATAAGTTATCTTATTTAATCTTTACAACTCTCAACTTTACAGATAAAGAAAACTGCAAATCAAAAAGGTTAAATAAATGCCCAAGGACACACAGCTTGTAAGAAAAGAAGCCAGGCCAGGCAAGATGGCTCACGCCTGTAATCCTAGCACTTTGGGAGGCCAAGGTGGGTGGACCACCTGAGATCAGGAGTTTGAGACCAGCCTGGCCAATATGGTGAAACCTCATCTCTACCAATTATACAAAAACTAGCCTACCGTAGTGGCAGGCATCTGTAATCCCAGCTACTTAGGAGGCTGAGGCAGGAGAACCGCTTGAACCCCAGAGGCTGAAGTTGCAGCAAGCTGAGATTGCGCCACTGAACTCCAGCCTGGGTAACAAGAGCGAAACTCCGTCTCAAAATAAATGAATAAATAACAAAGAAAAGAAGCCAGGGCTAAAACCCAGATGTGTCGTTTATCTTCTAGTTCAGGGTTCTTTTCATGCCACCAATGGTACTTCAAGGAAGCAGAAACATTTTGAAGTTCTTGATAAGATTAGTAGCACGGCTTATTTTCAAATAGCCTATGAATTTTTATAGCTTGTTGAAGCTCTGAGGAAGTTATCATTTTATTTGTATCACTTCAGAAGCAATACAAAGGAAAAAAAGCATTATCCTATTTCTTTCTTTTAGATTCCAGGCCTATTAGAGAACAACAAATTAGACAAACTGAAAATCCACTTAGGCCTTCATATATCACATTTTTTTTTTTTTTTTTTTTTTTTTTTGAGAGTGAGTCTTGCTCTGTTACCCAGGCTGGAGTGCAGTGGTGTGATCTAGGCTCACTGCAATCTCCTGGTTTCAAGTGATTCTCTCACCTCTGCCTCCCGAGTAGCTGGGACTACAGGAACATGCTATCATGCCTGGCTAATTATATTATAGTAGAGATGGGGTTTCACCATGTTGGCCAGGCTGGTCTCAAATTCCTGACCTCAAGTAACGCACCCACCTCAGCCTCCCAAAGTGCTGGGATTACAGGCGTGAACCACCATGCCCGGCCCATATATCACCTTTTTTTAAAAAAAAAGTGCATTCTGAAATTCAGTTCTATACTCTACATTTTATTTAAATGTCCTCTGATCAAAAGGTTATCAGATTTATCAAAAAATATCTTAAAAAGCGTATCTTCTTACACTCTGTTCCTCCAAATTTGGCAGATTAAAACAAACATTCACAAATTATTAAGAGTAAACAATTTCTCAACAATTAAAAAGCATAGTCTTTGTAGCTACACATTTTGACTATGTCCTTCACACGATTTAAATTTGCTTTGAACAATTTCTTACAGGATTGAGAATTTCTCAATAGACTAAAAGAAAACCACATGTCCTCTACCCACTGAATAAATGTTTTGAGAGATGTTATCAGGTTGATAGACTTTATGAAATCAAAAATTTGAAAAACTTTCCTGTATGTCTAAGCAACAATTTAGCTTCTCATACAAGTGTGTGTGTGTGTGTGTGTGTGTGTGCACGTACACATATATATATATGACCTTCTGGACAAAGAATTCAAACAATAATTTCTAGGAGAGAATTGTAGTTAAGATCTAGGGGATGCATACTCAAGAAGCCTAGCTAAACCAAAGGAAACCATTAGTGGTGTGTGGTGCCTCAGTTCCATGCTAGCCTTTTTTAAAAACCATAGTGTTTCCTATACATATGCAGGTAATAATAAACCAATAATACATTAACTGTAATCTAGTAGAAAGATATTACCAGCAATAAGTGTTTGCTATAAATGCCTTTTGGGGTAGATGCCTTTAAGAGGTCAAAGAGAGTCATATTTTATCTTGGATTAAAGTATTTCATAGAGTAATGTGACATGAGAGTGGCTAGAAGAAGGCTATTACACATAATGTGTTTGAGCAAAGAAACCATGATCTACAGACAAGAAAATGTGAGAAAATAGACTATCACGATTCCAAGTTAGACAGCTGCACTGCCTCTGCCCTGAAGATGAGCAGCTGTAAAGGGATCTGCACAGCAAAAGAAACAAGCAACAGAGCAAAGAGACAACCCACAGAATGGGAGAAAATACTTGGGACTATCCATATCACAAGAAATTAATAACCAGAATATATAAAAGACTCGAACAACTCAATGGCAAAAAAAAACCCACAAATGATTTAATTTTTTTAATGGGCAAACAATCTAAATAGATATTTCTCAAAAAAATGCATGCAAATAGACAATAGCTATGTAAAAAAAATGTTAAACATCACTTATTATCAGAGAAATGCAAATTAAAACCACAACGAGATAGCACAAGCCAGTTAAAATGGCTTTTATCAAAACGACAAGGAATAACGGACTCTGTTGAGAATGTGGAGAAAGGGCAACACTCATACACTGGTGGTGAGAATGTAAATTAGTATAGCTGCTATGGAAAACTATACAGAGGTTCCTCCAAAAACTAAAAACTACCATATGATCCAGCAATTCCACTATTGGGTATGTAAACAAAAGAAGGACAATCGCTATGTCAAAGAGATACCTGCACTTTCATGTTTACTGGAGCACTATTCACAACAGCCAAACTATGGAATCAACCTAAGTGCCCATCATCGGATTTATGGATAAAGAAAATATGGTGTATATATATATATGTAATAGAATATTGTTCATCTATAAAAAAGAATGACATCCTGTCATTTGTAGAAACTTGCATAGAACTAGAGGTTACTGTGTTAAGCAAAATAAGCCAAGCACAGAAAGGCAAATATCACATGTTCTCATTCATATGTGGGATCTTAAAAGTGGATGTCATTAAGATAGGAAATACAGGGCCGGGAACGGTGGCTCACACCTGTAATCCCAGCACTTTGGGAGGCCGAGGCGGGTGGATCACGAGGTCAAGAGATCGAGACCATCCTGGTCAACATGGTGAAAACCCGTCTCTACTAAAAATACAAAAAATTAGCTGGGCATGGTGGTGCATGCCTGTAATCCCAGCTACTCAGGAGGCTGAGGCAGGAGAATTGCCTGAACCCAGGAAGAAGAGGTTGCGGTGAGCCAAGATCGTGCCATTGCACTCCAACCTGGGTAACAAGAGCAAAACTCCGTCTCAAAAAAAAAAAAAGATAGGAAATACATTTGTCATTAGCAGAGACCAGGAAGCGTGAGGGGAACAAAGAAAGGTGGGTTAATGGATACAAATATACAGTCTGATGGAATAAATAGGGCCTAGTGTTTGCTAGATCAGTACAGTGACTATATCTGTAAACTATAGCTTACAGTCATTTACTGTATATTTCAAAATAGCTAGAAGAAAATAATGCATTTCTAGCATAAATAAAATACAAATATTTAAGGTAATGGAAATCTTGATTATACTGATTTGATCTTTACAAATAATATAAATGTATTAAATTATCACATATGCCCCAAATGTACATTTTTAAAAATTAAAAAGTTTAATTTCCAAAACAAAAATATTACTGACACATGTATGTTGAAGAATGTATAAGAATACATCAATAAGCAGTTCCAAAACATAGAAATAGAAATGGCCAAAAAACACATGCAAAAACACAGCCTCATTAAAAATGGCAAAATGCAAATGTTTATGAAAATGAAGTAACCATTTTTAGATATACTGGCAAAAAAAATAATAATAATAAGTTTGGGCCAGATGCGGTGGCTTATGCCTGCAATCCAATACTTTAAGAAGCTGAAGAGGACAGATTGCTTAAGCTGAGGAGTTCCACACCAGCCTGGGCAACACGGCAAACTCCCATCTCTACAAAAACATACAAAATTAGTTGGATATAGTGGGACCTATAGTCCCAACTCCTTGGAAAGCTGAGGTGGGAGGATCACTTGGACCTGGAAAATTGAGGCTGCCGTGAGCCGTGATCACACCACTGCACTTCAGCTTGGGTAACAGAGCAAGACCCTGTGTCAAATAAATAAATAAATAATCAAGTTTGATATTATCAAATATTGGCAAGACCATGGATAAAATAGGTATTTCATGCTCTGCTGATGGGAGTATACTTTGGTGCAGTAACCTGTAAGTGGAATTTGACAGATTCTACTGACATTTTTAAAATGCACACTCAGTGACTCTGCGTTTTAACCTCCATGCACACAAGGAAAAATGTGTAAGTATATTCATTGCACCATTGCTTAAAACAGGAAGATATGTTAAGCTTAAAATGTCCATCAATAAATAAACCTAAATAAACCAGGTCCATCTGTGAAAAACTAGGCAGCTATTAACAAGGATGAGATGGAGCCGTATATTCTAACCTGGGAAGATCTCCAAATTCCATTGATAGGTGGAAAAAGCAAGTTGCAGAATGATTCATCAGGCATACCATTTTCTTAAAAGTATATTCTCTACTATATATCTTCAATAAACACATATTTATCCACTTAAGTACATTAGAAATGGCCTGAAAGAATATAGGCTAAGCAATAATTACCACTAGAGAATACAGGAAGGGTAGCAACAAGCTGTGAGCCTCATTTCCTACAGTTTACAAATCTGAAAAGCCAGTTAAGTAGAGTTTGGATGAGAGAGTTTCTGTTTGCATAGCCTATGCCAGAGGTTTATTTTCTTTCTTTCCTTCCCTTTCTTCCCTCCTTCCTTCCCTCCCTCCTTCCTTTCTTTCTTTTTTCTTTCTTTCTCTCTTTCTTTCTTTCTTTCCTTCTTCCTTCCTTTCTTCTTTCTTTCTTTCATTCTTTCTTTTTCTTCTTTCTTTCCTTCTTTCTTTTGAGACAGAGTCTCGCTCTGTCACCCAGGCTGGAGTGCAGTGGCTCAATCTCAGCTCACTGCAACCTTCATCTCCTGGGTCCTAGTTCAAGCTATTCTTCTTCCTCACCCTCCCAAGTAGCTAGGATTACGAGCACACGCCACCACGCCCAGAGAATTTTTGTATTTTTAGTAGAGACTAGGTTTCACCATGTCGGCCAGGCTGGTCTTGCACTCCTGACCTCGTGATCCACCTGCCTCTGCCTCCCAAAGTGCTAGGATTACAGACGTGAGCCACTGCTCCTGGCCAGTCTATGCCAGAGGTTTTCAAATGCTAAATATGGTCCTAAAATTATTCAGGAAGATAAAGAAAGATATAGATTTTAGACTACCGCCTGCAGGAACTTTGACTTATGTACATATAAAGTGGATTCCAAGAATAAATGTTTAAAAAGCTTCCCTTGTAAGCATAAAGTGATTGGAGCAATGCTGAAGGTCACTGTTCCCAGCCCAGCTAAAATTAATTCAACACACAGAACAGCAGAGAAGCAAGGCATTGGCTATATGTGGGTGCCTTCTACTAGGGTAGAAATACCCAGTGCTATTGCTAGGAAGCACAGACTTGACTTGCCGATTACAATAAAGCCATTCTCACAGGGTTAATAAGAATTTTGGACAGAAATATAGTTAGAATTAGGCACTAATCAGGCTAGACTTTGACCCACTTCCTTGTAACGAAGTCACATAACACTAAATACTGACCATTTACCCGCCCTGTTTTTCCTATAGATAGATAGGATTTCTGACTTTGGATTCATAAGACTTGTTTAAGAATTGTTTAAGCAGACTCTGAATTCCAGTGGAAAGGCTGATGCCAACCAGTTTGAAGACCCCCACAGCAGAACGGAATCAGCATAAGAATACATTTTTTTATCTCCCTGATCCATGACTTCACCCTGCACTCTTTGACCAATCAATGTCTCCACACTTCAGCCCATTCCAAAACCCTTAACAACCCTAGCCCCAAACTCCTCAGGGAGATGGATTTTAGGTTACCTCCCATTTCGTCATCTAGCAGCCCTTCGATTAAACCTCTTTTTCTGCTGCAACCCAGTGTTTCAGCATATTGACTTGCTGTGCATATTGGGTAAGGGACATATTACAGTTACTCACACTAATTGGTGCCTGAGAAATTAATTGAGAATGGGGTAGAGCAAGACGTCTGATAGAACCCACTGCTGGTGGCAGTGGCCACAGGGAGGGAAAAGTGGGAAGGACTTTGTGTCATGATTTGAGCATCAACTTTACTGCAGTATAATAGGATACCTGGTGTTTGACATTTCTAAGGCTTTTAACATCAGTTCTTGGCTCTCAGACAGCATCTCTGGACCAACCTAGGTCTGGAGGAACTCATTGCCCTGAAGGTAGGAATATAAATCAGGCTGGCTTTGCCATATGCTTATCATAGAGCCCCAGGGCCTAGAGTGAACTTAGGTGGTAGCCAGATAGTTACAGCGGGCTTGGGTGGGACCCAGTGCTGTGCTGGCTTCAGGTCTGAGCCAGCACAGTCCTAGTGGTGGTGGCTACAGGGGTATTTGTGTCCCTCCACCTCCAGTTCCAGGAGACTCAGCACAGAGTAGGGGAGAGACTCTGTTTGTGAAAAACCAAGAGAAAAAAATAAGTCTCTGCCTGGTAATCTAGAGAATTCTTCCAGATCTTATCCAAGACTACCAAAGCAGTACCTCTATGAGTCTGCAAGAACCATAATATTATTGGACTTGAGGCCCAAATTCCTTCAAAATACCTGGCAAGCCTTCCCAAGAAGGATGGGCACAAATAAGCCCAGACTGTGAAGACTACAATAAATACCTAACTCTTCAATGTCCAGACACTAACGAACATCTACAAGAATCAGGACCATCCAGGAGAAATTGACCTCACCAAATAAAATAAGTAAGGAACCAGGGACCAATCCTGAGATATGTGACCTTTCAGACAGAGAATTCAAAATAGCTGTGTTGAGGAAACTCAAATATATCTAAGATAGCACAGAACAGAAATTCAGAATTTTTTTTTTTTCCTTGAGATGAAGTCTCACTCTGTCATCCAGGCTGGAGTGCAATGGTGTGATCTTGGCTCACTGCAACCTCTGCCTCCTGGATTCAAATGATCCTCCCACAGCCTCCTAAGTAGCTGGAATTATTGGTGTGTGCCACCACACCCAACTAATTTTTTGTATTTTCAGTGGACACGGGGTTTCGCCATGTTGGCCAGGGTGATCTTGCACTCCTGACCTCAAGTGATCAGCCTCCCAAAGTGCTGAGATTACAGGTGGATCACTTGATATAAGGAGTTGGAGACCAGCCTGGCCAACATGGTGAAACGCCGTCTCTACTAAAAATATAAAAATTAGCTGTGCGTGGTAGCGGACACCTGTAGTCCCAGCTACTTAGGAGGCTGAGGCAGGGCAATTGCTTGAACCGAGGAGGCAGAGATTGCAGTAAGCCAAAATTGCACCACTGCACTTCAGTCTGGGTGAAAGAGTGAGACTTTGTCTCAAAAAACAAAACAAAACTAAACAAAAATTGGCTCTTTCATCATTACAGAATAACTTTCTTTGTCTCTGTAGGCGGTAGAACCTAAGAAGGTCATTATATAACAATAAAGGAGTCAGTTAAGCAAGAGGATATAACAATTTTTTGCGCCCAACACTGGAGCATCAAAGCAGAAAATATTATTTGAGGTAAAAAGACAGCCCTCAGTACAATCATAGCTGGAGACTTCAGCATCCCACTTTCACCAATGGACAGATCTTCAATCAACAAGGAAACATCAGGCTTAAACTGCACTATAGAACAAATGGACCTAATAGATATTTACAGAGTGTTTCATCCAAAGACTGCAGAATACACCTTCTCCTCAGCATGTGGATAATTCTCAAGGATAGACCATATGATAAGTAACAAAACAAGTCTTTAAAAATTTCAAAGTAATTGAAATAATAGCAGACACCTTCTCCGAGCACAATGTAACAAAACTAGAAATCAATAACGAGGAATTTTGGAAGCTATACAAATACACAGCAATTAAACAATATGCTCTTGACTGACCAGTGGGTCAATGACAAAATTAAGAAGGAAATTGAAAAATTTATTGAAACAAATGATAATGGAAACAGAACATATCAAAACCTATGCAATACAGCGAAAGCAGTACTAAGAGAGAAATTTGTCATTTTAAGTATCTACATCGAAAAAGAAGAAAAACTTCAAATAAATAACCTAATGGTCTATGTTAAAGAACTACAAAAGCAAGAGCAAACCTCACTCAAAATTAGCAGAAGAAAAAAAATAATAAAGATCAGAGCAGGTGAGGCGTAGTGGCTGACGTCTGTAATCCCAGCACTTTGGAAGGCCAAGGCAGGTGAATTACCTGAGGTCAGGAGTTCAAGACCAGCCTGGCCAACATGGTGAAACTCGACCTCTATTAAAAATACAAAAATTGGCTGGGTCCAATGGCTCATGCCTGTAATCCCAGCACTTTGGAAGGCCAAGGCGGGCAGATCACCTGAGGTCGGGAGTTTGAGACCAGCCTGACCAACATGGAGAAACCCCATCTCTACTAAAAAAACAAACAAACAAACAAACAACAACAACAACAAAAAACAAATTAGCCAGGTGTGGTGGCACATGCCTGTAATCCCAGCTACTTGGGAGGCTGAGGCAGGAGAATCACTTTAACCCAGAAGGCAGAGGTTGAGGTGAGCTGAGACCAAGCCATTGCACTCCAGCCTGGGCAACAAGAGTAAAACTCCATCTCAAAAAAAAACACAAAAATTAGCCGGGTGTGATGCACTTGTAATCCCAGTTACACAAGACACTGAGGCAGAACAGCTTGAACCCAGGAGGTGGAGGTTGCAGTGAGCCAAAATCACGCCTCTGCACTCCATCGTGGGTGACAGAGCCAGACTCCATCGTGGAAAAACAAAAAATTGGAGCAGAAATGAATGAATTTACAATGAAGGAAAAATACAAATGATCAATAAAACAAAAAGTTGTTTTTTAAATATAAAATTGGCAAATCATTATCCAGACAAAAAGATAAAAAGAGATACAACGAAAATAAATAAAATCAGAGATGAAAAGGAGGCATTACAACTGATATCACAGAAATTCAAAGGATCATTAGTGGCTACTATGAGCAACTGTTTGCCAACACATTGGAAAATCTAGAGGAAATGGATAAATTCCTAAACACATACAACCTACCTACCAAGATTGAACCATGAAGAAATCCAAAACCTGAACAGACCAATAACAAGCAATAAGATCAAAGCCGTAATTAAAAAGTCTCCCAGCAAAGAAAAACCTGGGACCTAATAGCTTCTCTGCTGAATTCTACCAAACATTTAAAGAAGAAACAATACCAATTCTGCTCAAACTGAACTAAAAAAATAGAGAAGGGGGAAATGCTTCCAAACTCATTCTGCAATGCCAGTATTATCCTGATACCAAAACCAGACAAACACACATCAAAAAAAGAAAACTACAGGCTAATATTTCTAATGAATATTGTTGCAAAAATCGTCAACAAAATACTAGCAAACTAATTCAGCAATACACTAAACAGATCATTCATTCATCATGATGAAGTAAGACTTATCCCAGGGATGCAAGAATGGTCCAACATACACAAATCAATCAATGTAATATAATACACCATATCAACAGAATGAAAGACAAAAACCATATGATTATTTCAATTGATGCTGAAAAAGCCTTTGATAGAATTCAACATCCCTTCATGATAACAAAAAAAAAAAACTTCAAAAAACCGTAGATAGAAGGAACATACATCAACATAATAAAAGTCGTATGTGACAGACTCATAGCTAGTATAATACTGAATGGGGAAAAACTGAAAGCCTTTTCTCTAAGACCTGGAACACAAATATGCCCACTTTCACCACTGTCATTCAATGTAGTGCTGGAAGTCCTAAATGGAACAATTAAACAAAAGAAAGATAAAGGGCATCCAAACTGGAAAGAAAGAAGTCAAATTATCCTTGTTTCTAGATGATATAATCTTATATTTAGAAAACCCTAAAGACTCCACCAAAATACTATTAGAACTAATAAACAAATTCAGTAAAGTCACGGGATACAAAATCAACATACAAAAATTTGTAGCATTTCTGTATGCCAACAGTAAACAATCTGAAAAAGAATAAAAAATGCAATCCCATTTACAATAGCCACAATAAAATTAAATACCCAGGAGTTAACCAAAGATGTGAAACATCTCTACAATAAAAAGTATAAAACTGATGAAAGGAATTGAAGAGGACACTTAAAAATGGAAACATATTCATATTCATGGATTGGAAGAATCAATATTGTAAAAATTTTGATTTCAAAATTTCAAAAGATAAAATTTATATTAGCAATAATAAATATAAGCACCTAGAAATAAAAGATATAAAGAAGACTACAAAGGAGAAACACACTACATTCATAAGAGAACACTTAGCATTATACAATGTTTCTAATACAATTACACATTGTACATTTCACAACATCCTCCACATTTACCTACGGATTCAATGCTTTTCCTATATAAATCCCAAAAGGAATATTTGAGTAACTTAAGCTGATTCTAAAATTTATATAACAGATAAAAGACCCCAAAATAATTAAAATAGCCCTGCATTAAAAAAAAAAAAAAACATGAATGAGGACATGCCCTGTCAGATAGCAAGACTTATTATAGGTGACATAGTACTTCAGACAGCTTGGTATCAGTTCAGATAGACAAAGTAATCATCTGAACAAAATCGAGAGCCTGAAAAAAAGGGCCCATGCTTATGTGGACACTTGATTTATGACAAAAATGGTGAACTATTCGGTAAATGCTGTTGGGACAATAGGTTATGAAAAGAAAAAGAAAATCATGTATGTATCAAATACCATACACAAAAGAAGCAGTTTCTGCTGTATTGTATACAAAACTTGAACTCTGTTAGACAAAGTTATAGGATAATATTTTTATAATCTTAAGAGATAGGGAAGTATTTCTTAAACAAGATTGAAAGGCACAGATAAATTCAGTTACATTAAAATTAAGAACTTTTAGCCAGTCATGGTGGCTCATGCCTGCAATCCCAGAACTTTGGGAGGCCAAGGTGGATGGATCACTTGGGGCCAGGAGCTCGAGATCAGCCTGGCCAACATGGCAAAACCCCATCTCTACTAAAAAATACAAAAACTAGCTGGGCATGGTGGTGCATGCCTGTAATCCCAGCTACTCAGGAGGCTGAGGCACAAGAATCACTTGAACCCAGGAAGTGGAGGTTACAGTGAGCCGAGATCATGCCACTGCACTGCAGCTTGGGTGACAGAGTGAGACACTGTCTCAAAAAAAGAAAAAATAAATAAGAACTTTTGTTCTTTAAAAGGCACCATAGAGAAATAAAGAAGCTATTTGCTATACTTATAATTATTATAGGGTTAGTATCCAGAATATCCAAAGTCCAAAAAATTAGTAATCAGTAAAACAGTAAATCAGTAAAACACACATGATGCAAAAAAGCTCTGGACAGGAAGTATGAGCAGGCATTTCACAAAAGAGAAAATATGAATGGTGAAAAGACATATGAAAATTCCCTAAACTCATTAGTAATTAGGAAAGTAAGACCATCAGGAACTGTATTCTACACCCACTAGATTGCCGAAAGTTAAGAAGCCTGAGTCTACAGAGTTGGTGAAATTTTAGATCAACTGTAACTCTTATATACAATTGTTGGGGCTGGGCATGGTGGCTCACATCTGTAGTCCCAGCACTCTGGGAGCTAGGAGGATTGCTTGAGCCTAGGCGTGCAAGACCAGCCTGGGCAACATAGCGAGAACTTGTCTCTAAAAAAATAAAAAATAAAATATTAACTGGACATAGTAGTGCATGCCTGTACTCCCAGCTACTTAGAAGACTGAGGTGGAAGAATTACTTAAACCTGGGAGGTTGAGGCTGCTGTGAGTTGTGATAATGCCACTGTATCCCAGCCTGGGTGACAGAGTGAGACCTCATCTCAAAAACAATAAATAAATAAATAAAACTTTATTTTGCTAAGCTTCATCTCAATAGATAGGTGACTATTTTTCCAGATGTTTTAAAATATATAGTCTCTTGGCCAAGTGTGGTAGCTCACACCTGTCATCTCAGCACTTTGGGAGGCTGAGGCAAGTGGATAGCTTGGGCTCAGGAGTTCGAGACCAGCGTGGGCAACATGGTAAAATCTCATCCCTACAAAAAATACAAACGACAAAACAAAACAAAACAATTAGCCAGGCATGGTGGCATGCGTCTGTGGTCCCGGCTACTCAGAAGACTGAGGTAGAAGAATCGCTTGAGCCCAGGAGCTTGAGGCTGCAGTGAGCCATGATCATGCCACTGCACTCCAGCATGGGGGACAGAGTGAGACTCTGTCTCCAAAGAATATATATATACACACACACACATATGTATAAACACATACATATACACACACACACATAAACATATAAACACACACATATCTATGTATACATCTTTAAAGATGTTTTTGGATTCTTTGAGCTTTTTACATATACTATCACAATCCTCATCTTTTTAGTAAGGCTATACACATTGACTCTGGTCATATATCCAGGAGTAATTTTTTAAAGTTTACTTACAATCATAAAAATGTGTTTGCATTGCTCAGTACCCCTGCATAGATTAAAACAGCTCTGATCATTTCAGCATAGTAACACCAGCTAGTTATCACAAACGAATCACACTTGGAAGAATTGTTTCCTTGACTAAAAATTGCCATATCTCAGAACAGTTACTCCTCAATAATATAAACGCTTGGTCATTAGGATCAAAAAAAGAGAAGATGGGCCCATCCTCATCTTTGGAGAGACATGGGGGGTAAAAGCAACAAGACTGCATGTCCTGGCTATTTCCCTAGAATAGATTCCAGTTTGCCTTTCTCCTAATACGCTCAGAGTATACACCAACACTTCACATTTGGTCTATTTCTTGGTTCAATCATTACGATTTCATTAGTGGACTTTTTAGTTTCTTTAATTCTTTATATCTCACTAGCACTACTTTTAAATATTTTATAGTCTTTATTAGCTAGTTGGTTGTATCTTTTTTTATTTGTTCTCTTCTGTCTGGGTTTGATTGTTGTTTTGGGGTGTACAGTGTACATTCTTCACTTGTTCTTTCTCTCTCTTTCTTTCCTTCCATCCTTCCTTCCTTCAGATATGATCTGACTTCCATCACCCAGACTGGAGTGCAGGGCTGCAATCTAGTACAGCTCACTGCAGCCTGGAATTCCTGGGCTCAAGCGATCTTACCACCTCAGTCTCTCAAGTAGCTGAGACTATAGGCATACACAACTACAGCCGGCAAAGTCTACAGTATACCTTCTTAACTTAATTACAGTCTCTTTTCAAATAATATTAGATTACTTTTTTTAAAAAAAATTATTTTTTTAATTGAGACAGAGTCTTGCACTGTTGCCTAGGCTGGAGGGCAGTGGTGTAATCTCGGCTCACTGAAACCTCTGCCTCCCAGTTTCAGGCAATTCTCCTGCCTCAGTCTCCCAAGTAGCTGAGATTATAGGCATGTGCCACCCCACCATGCCCAGGTAATTTTTGTATTTTTAATAGAGACAAGGTTTCACCATGTTAGCCAGGCTGGTCTCAAACTCCTGACCTCAGGTGATCCACCCACCTCAGCCTCCCAAAGTGATGGAATTATAGGCATGAGCCACTGTGCCTGGCCTAGAACATTTTTTTTCTGAGATGGAGTCTTGCTCTGTCGCCCAGGCTGGAGTGCAGTGGTACAATCTCGGCTCACTGCAACCTCTGTCTCTCGGGTCCAAGCGATTCTCCTGCCTCAGCCTGCTAAGTAGCTAGGACTACAGGTGCACGCCACCACACACAGCTAATTTTTGTATTTTTAGTAGAGACAGGGTTTCACCATGTTGGCCAGGATGGTCTCGATCTCTTGACCTCATGATCTGCCCACCTCGGCCTCACAAAGTGCTGGGATTACAGGCGTGAGCCACCACGCCCGGCCAAACATTTTTTATGTAAGAACTTGACCTATTGTATAAGAGTCATACAACATCGTAAGCCCATTTTCTCTCCCAGTTTCTGTGTTATTGTTGCCTTTTACTTTACTTCTGTATACACTTGATTCTCATTATTCACAGATTCTATATGTGTAAAGTCACCTACTTGCCAAAATTTGTTTGTAACTCCAAAATCTATGGGTACTTCTGTAGTTATTTGTGAACATGCTCAGGGCAGCAAAAACTTTGAGTCCCTTGAGGTGCACAATCCAATCAGATGAAGTAAGGCAATGCCTGTCTTCTTTGTTTCAGCTCTCCTACTGTAAATAAACGTCCTATTTTTGGTCTAGTTAGTGCCACATTGTTTACATGTTGTGCTTTCCGTGTGGATGATTTCACTGTTTAAAGT
Source organism: Aotus nancymaae (assembly GCF_030222135.1). Taxonomy (NCBI): domain Eukaryota; kingdom Metazoa; phylum Chordata; class Mammalia; order Primates; family Aotidae; genus Aotus; species Aotus nancymaae. The sequence goes on along the minus strand of NW_026988417.1, from coordinate 49,641,448 downwards.
GGCCCCCAAAAGACTTGTATACTGAAATCTATGAAATGTTGTTGAAAGAAATAAGCAAATGGAAAGACATCTGGTGTTCACAGAAGACTTAATATTGTTAAGATGTCAGTACTACCCAAAGTGATCTGCAGATGCAATTCCTATCAAAATCCCAATGATATTTTTTGCAGAAATAGAAAAGTCCATCCTAAAATCCACATAGAATCTCAAGGAACCTCCACATAGCCAAAACAATCTTGGAAAAAAAGTTAGAAGTCTCATATTTTCTGACTTAAAAACTTTCTGCAAAGGTATTGTACTCAAAATAGACTGGTACTGGCATAAAGACAGATTTAGAGACTGGTGGAAGATTATACAGAACCCAGAAATAAACCCTCTCATATATGGTCAAATGATTTTTCAACAAGGCTACCAAGAGCGCTCAATAGGGAAAGGACAGACTTCTTAACAAACAGTGTCAAAAAAACTGGATGTCAGACTGGGCATGGTGGCTCACGCTTCTAATCCTTGTACTTTGGGAGGCCGAGGCAGGTGGATCACCTGAGGTCAGGAGTTTGAGACCTGCCTGGCCAACATGGTGAAACCCTGTCTCTACTAAAAATACAGAAATTACCCGGGCGTGGTGGCGCATGCCTGTAATCTCAGCTACTCAGGAAGCTGAGGCAGAATTGCTTGAACCCAGGAGGTGGAGGTTGCAGTGAGCCGAGATCATGCCACTGCACTCCAGTCTGGGCAACAAGAGCGAAACTCCATTTCAAAAAAAAAAATAGGGGAAAAGCTTCATGATGTTGAATTTGGCAATGATTTAGTGGATACCACTGGATAATGATAAATATTAGATAATGATTTCTTCCTTTGGATAAGACACCAAAAGCACAAGAACCAAAAGAAAAAAAAAGACAAATGGAACTACATCAAACTCAGAAAATTTTGTTCATCAAAGGACACAGTCCATAGAGTGAAAAAAGAGCCTATGGAATGGGAGAAAATATTTCCAAATCCTATATCTGATAAGGGCTCCAGAATATATGAAGAACTACAACTCAACAACAACAAAAAATAAAATAACACATTTTAAAAGTGGGTAAAGTCACAGAATACTACATAGCTATAAAAATGAATGAGATCATGTCCTTTGCAGCAACATGGATGGAGCTGGAGGCCACTATACTAAGAAAATACAGAACTAGAAAACCAAACACTGCATATTCTCACTTGTAAGTGAGCGCTAAACCCTGAGTGCACATGGACACAAAGAGGGGAACAACAGACACCAGGGAATACTTGAGGGTGGGGGGTGGGAGGAGGGTGAGGATGAAAAAACTACCTATCTGGTACTATGCTGATTACATGGGTGACAAAATAATCTGTACACCAAACTCCTGTGACACACAGTTTACCTATATCACAAACCTGTACATGTACCCCTGACCCAAAAATAAAAATGAAAAAAAATGGGTAAAGGATCTGCTTGAATAGACATTTCTTCAATGATAATGTACAAGTGACCATCAAGCATATGAAAAGATGCCAACAGGACTAATCATCAGAGAAAAGCAAATCAAAACCACAATGAGATGTTACTTTACACCTCTCAAAATATCAAAAAGCAACAAGCAAGCAAAACCCCAGAAAATAACAAGTATTGGCAGGAATATGGAGAAGCTTGGACCCTTGTACACTGTTGGTATGACTGTAAAATGATACAACCACTGTGGAAAACAGTATGGCAGTTCTTCAAAAAGTTAAAACAGAACTACCATACGGTCCAGCAATCCCACTTCTGAGTATATCTCCAAAAGAACTAAATCAGTGTTTTGAAGACAGATTTGCAAGTTTCTGTATCTAGCAGCACTATTAACAATAGTGAAGGATTAGGAGCAACCTAAACATCCATCAACGGATGAATCAATAAACAAAATGTAATATATACACACGATGAAATACTATGCAGCCTTAAGAAGGAAAGAAATCCTGTCACATGCAGCAACATAGATTATCTTTGAGAACGTTATGCTAAATGAAACAACCCAGTTACGAAAGAACAAACACTGTATAATTCTTCCTATGTAACGTATCAAAAATAGTCAAATTCATTGACATAGAAAGTAGAATGGCAGTTACCAGAGGATAAGGGAAAGGGAAAATGGGGAGATGCTGTTTAATGGATATAGAATTTGAGTTCTGCAAAATGAAAAAGTACTGTTGATCTGTTTCATAACAGCGTACATATGTTTAACACTACTGAACTGTATACTTAAAAATAGTTAATATGGGCTGGGCACAGTGGCTTATTCCTGTAATTTTAGCACTTTGGGAGGCCAAAGTGGGCAGATCCCCTAAGGTCAGGAGTTCGAGACCAGCCTTGCCAACATGGTGAAACCCCATCTCTATTAAAAATGCAAAAATTAGCTGAGCAAGGTGGTGTGCACCTGTAATCCCAGCTACTTGGGAGGCTGAGGCAGGAGAATCACTTAAACCTGAGAGGCAGATGTTGCAGTGATCCAGGATAGCACCACTGCACTCCAGCCTGGGCGACAGAGCCAGACTCCATCTCAAAAAAAAAAAAAAAAAAAAAAAGTGGTTAATATGGTAACTTTTATGATTTTTTTAACCAGACTTTTAAAAACCCTATTTTAGTGTATATGTATAACTAGATACACAGAAATTCCTGGCTCAGTGGCCCTTCCAGATGCTGTGCCTTTGGGGGAGAAGTAAGTAGAAGGTGGGAGGGGCTGACACAGTTACATAAATCATAAAACGTGCTGTGAGAGGAAAGGGGCAGAGTTGTTTATTTATTTTGTATTTTGGGTTCACAGTTGCTCAAGAGCTTTATGTTTATCATCAGATAATTAAAGAATATTTGGTTAAATATCACTTGGGTTTGCTGAAGTCAACACAGTCTAAGGATAAAAACCTGGTTTTTCCTCAGATTCTGCTATTACAGGTTAAATTGTGTGTGTCCCCTCAGATTCACACATTGAAGTCATCACCCCCAGTGCCTTAAGATGATATATTTTATGTTATTTTTTTTTTACCACAATAGAAATTTAAAAATTATTTTAAAAACAAATAAATTCAAAATGGATCAAAGACCGAACTGTAAACTATAAACTCTCATAAAAGAAAACATAAAACTAGGGGTGGTGGATCATGGGCTGTAATCCCAGCACTTTGGGAAGCCAAGAAGAGTGGATTGCTTGAGCCCAGGAGTTTGAGACCAGCCTGGGCAACATGGGGAAACCCCTGTCTCTATAGAAATACAAAAATTAGCCAGGCGTGGTGGTGAACACGTGTAGTCCCTGCTGCTCAGGAGGCTTAGGTGGGAGGATCGCTTGAGTCTGGGAAGTAGAGCCTGCAGTGAGCTGTGATCACACCACTGCACTCAAGCCTGGGTGACAGAGTAAGACCCTGTCTCAAAAAAAAAAAAAAAATAGGGAAGAAGCTTTATGATATGGGGTTTGACAATTGGGTATGACATCAAAAGCACAGGCAATGAAAGAAAAAATTGACAAGATGGATTTCTTCAAAATCAAAAACTTTTGTGCATCATAGGGCATTATCAACAGGGTGAAAGGGAACCCATGAAATGTGAGGAAGTATTCGTAAATCACATATCTGATAAGAGATTGATATTCAAGATATGTAGAGAACTTTTAAAATGCAACAACCAAAAAAATCAAGCAACCTGATTTTAAAATGAGCAAAAGATTCAAATAAATGGTTTGCAAAATAACACAAATGGCCAACAAATACATTAAAAAATGGTCAACATGAGGCCAGGTGCAGTGGCTCTCCTGTAATCCAAGCACTGTAGGAGTCTGAGGTGGAAAGATCACATGAAGCCAAAGTTCAAGACCAGCCTGGCCAACATAGTGAAACGCTGTCTCTACTAGAAATAAAAAAAAAAAAAAATGTCAGGGCATGGCAGCACACACCTGTGGTCCCAGCTACCTGGGAGGCTGAAGTAGGAGGATGGCTTGAGCCCAGGAGATGGAGATTGCAGTGAGCCAAGATCATGCCACTGCACTCCAGCCTGGGCAACAGAGCAAGACCTTGTCTCAAAAAAAAAAAAAAAAAAAAGAGGTTAACGTCAGTAAGCATTACGGAAATTAATAACAAAACACAATAAAATACCACTTCACATACACCCATTAGAATGGCTATCATTTATTATTTTAAAAAATGACAACAAAAATATAGTGTTGATGAAAATGTGGAGAAACAGGAACCCTTGTGCATTACTGAGGAAAAATGTAAAATGGTGCAGCTGCTATGAGAAACGGTATGGCAATTTCTCAAAAAATTAGACATAGAGTTACCATAAGATCTAGCAATTCCACTTCTGGGTGTATACCAAAAGAACTAAAATCAGCTAGGTGCAATGGCTCACGCCTGTAATCCCAGTACTTTGGGAGGTCAAGGCTGGCGGATCACCTGAGATCGGGAGGTCAAGACCGGCCTGACCAACATGGAGAAACCCCGTCTCTACTAAAAATACAAAATTAGACAGGCGTGGTGGTGCATGCCTGTAATCCCAGCAACTTGGGAGCCTGCAACAGGAGAATGGTTTGAACTCGGGAGGTGGAGGTTGCGGTGAGCAGAGATTGTGCCATTGCACTCCAGCCTGGGCAGCAAGAGTAAAACTCCATCTCAAAAAAAAAAAAAAAAAAAAAGAACTAAAATCAAGGTCTTAAAGATATTTTTACACCAGTGTTCACACTGTGATTATAGCATTATTCATGATAGCCAGAAGATGGAAGCTACCCCAGCATTCATCAATGAATGAATGAGTAAACAAAACGTGGTATATACATACAAGGGAATATTATTCAATCTTGTCACGAAAGGACAAATATTGTATGATTTCACATATATGAGTGTGGGGACAAGTGTGACTTCTGACTAACCCTGAGTCCAAAAATGCTTCCATAATATCTAGCTGTCATATTACTTTCTGTGTAGGACACCTAGTCACTGTGAGTTTCCTCCAAAACAACCCTTAATGCTGTTAGAAACATCATAGGCTGGGATTCCTGTAGCACCTATACATTGCTTCCAAAGCACATATATTTATACTTTTCCCCAAGACATCTGCCTCTCCAAGAGTCTGGGAGGTTTTGGCACTCAGGTCTACTTGTCTTGCAGCCCCCAAAACCATGCTTTGGTCCGTAACTTCCCCTGGTAAATCATCTCATACCAACAAACTGGATTTGTCTGCCTCCTTCTTTGATTTCTCAGCTTCTTTGTTATTTGGGGGACTCTTTGCATTCACAGAACAATGAGGTACCTAGAGGACTCAAATTCATACAGACAAAAAGCAGAAGGTGGTAGTCAGGACAGAAGGGACAGAGAACAGGGAGTTATTGTTTAATGGTATGGAGGTTTGGTTTGAGAAGATGAAAAAGTTCTGGAGATGGGTAATGGTGGTGGTAGTTGCAGAATAATATAAAAATACTTAATGCCACTGAACTGTACACTGACAAATAATTAAAATAGTAAATTTTATGCCATATATATCTTTCAAAATAAAAAATGGCTCCCAGGTGCAATGATAAAGTTATATCTGGTGTTCCTAGTACAGGAAGACATAGATGTGCCTTATGTGTGTGTTAGAGGAGCCTTGTTCTGGCATTAGTTACAGTGCTATTGACTGTGAGCTCCATGTTAATAAATCAATGATATAAATTACATAAGCTGTCTTTAAATAGAGACACACATAAAACAAGATTATGTATCGATTGTTGGACAAAAGTGTTGTGACCAGAGGCTTACAGAATCTAACTCTGTATTTCTCCTGCGAACAATATTCAGTGTTCCCTAATTCATTATTTTCGACATCTTTACAGAACTTAACTATCATGACTGAAAAGAATCAGGTGGGACAGATGCAGTGGCTCATACTTGTAATCCTAGTACTTTAGGAGGATGAGGCAGGAGGATCACCTGAATCCAGGAGTTCAAAATCAGCCTGAGCAACATAGTGAAACCCTGTCTCTACTAAAAATACAAAAATTAGCAGGGCATGGTCACACACACCTGTAATCCCAACCACTTGGGAGGTGGAGAGGTAAGTGAATGGCTTGAACCCAGGAGGCAGAGGTTGCAGGGACCTGAGATTGTGCCACTGCACTCAAACCTAGGAAACAGAGTGAGACTGTCTCAAAAAAAAAAAAAACAAAAAAGGAGAAATCATGACCAAAATTTTTCCAAATTTCATTAGCCCACAAATCCAAGAAGCTCAACAGACCCCAAACAGAAGAAACATGAAGAATACTTTACCAAGGCACATCATAATTACTTACAACTATAGACAATGTGTTGTGTTGGCCAGACTGCTCTTGAATTCCTGACCTCAAGTGATCCATCTGACTTGGCCTCCCAAAGTGCTGGAACTACAGACATGAGCCACCATACCCAGCCAGGCCATGATTTCTCTAAATATTTTTTTGCTGTCTGTTTCTCTTTCTTCTCCTTCTGGAACTCCAGTAACATGTATACCCCACTTGATGTTATGGCACAGCTCACTGATGCTCAGTTCTTTTCCATTTGTTTTCTTTGAAGTGGAGTCTTGCTCTGTCACCCAGGCTGGAGTACAGTGGCCCACTTATGGCTCACTGCAGCCTCAGCCTCACAGGACTCAGGTAATCCTCAGCCTCCTGTAGCTGGGACTATAGTTGCATGCCACCACACCTGGCTATTTTTTTTTAGACACATGATCTTATTATGTTGCCCAGGCTGGTCTTAAACAACTGGGCTCAAGCAATCTGCCCGCCTCAGCCTCTCAAAGTGCTAGAGTTTCAAGCATGAGTCACCATGCCAAGCCTCTTTTCACTTTTCTTTTATCACACTATATTGTGTTTTGAATAATTTCTATGCCTATGCCTTTTATGTCATTAATCGTTATTTGCAGTATATCACTGTTGTAATTAAATCTGGTATGTTCTTCACCTCAAACTGTATTTATCAATTCCATAATTTGTTTGTTTGTCTGTTTGAAATGAAGTCTTGCTCTGTCGCCCAAGCTGGAGTGCAATGGCATGATCTTAACTCACTGCAACCTCCACCTCCCTGGTTCAAGCAATTCTCCTGCCTCAGCCTCCTGAGTTGAGTAGCTGGGATTAAAGGCATGCATCACCAGGCCTGGCTAATTTTTGTATTTTTAGTAGCAACATGTTGACCAGGCTAGTCTCAAACTCCTAACCTCAAGTGATCCACCTGCCTCAGCCTCCCAAAGTGCTAAGATTACAGGCACAAGCCACTGCACCCTACCCCATAATTTTTATTTGGGTCTTTTTCATATCACTTCCAGATCTCCTCTTATCATATTCATGTTTTTCTCCACCTTCCTGAATATATGAGGGCAATTTTCAAATATAGTAGTTGTTTTTAATGTCCTTGTCTGCCAATTTTACCAAACATATCATTTCTGGGTCTTCTTCTATTGGTTGATTTTTCTTCTCATTGTGTTGTGTTTTGCTATTTTTTTTTTCATGTCTAGTATTTTCAAATTGAATACCTGGTACATTTTTACTATGAATTATACTCTCTTGGATTAAAGGGTTTTGGCTTTGTTTTTATTCTTTTAAATATTTTTGAACTTAGGTTACTTGAAAATATATATTTTTTTGGATGCTTGTCTTTAAGCTTTGTTAGGTGAGACCTGAGTAGTCTTTAATTTGGGGGGCTAATTTTTATCTACTACTGAGATAGTACTCTTCTGAGTATTATATTTGAATAAAATGACCCCTGTATGTCAGGAGGTCTTTCTTTCTGCTCAGTGGGCACACAAACTATTCTCAGGCCAACATGACCTCTATGGATTGTTCAGCCTGCTTCTTTCCAGTGTTCTTTCTCTGGTCTCCAGGCAGGTTCTTCATATGCAAGTAATAACCAATACTCAGCTGAAAGCCTAAAGGGAACCCCCTTCAGATTTCTAGAGCTTGTTTGGGAGCAAATGCTTTTTAACAGGTTTTTAGGTTTTTTACAAATATACTGGAGAATCATGCAATGCTACCAGCATTGAATCTCAAGTCTGCACATTCCTTTGCAACTAGTTCTGCAATGGCAGAAACTTTCATCTCACCTTTATTATTTACTATGACCCTTGCATTCTCTTCAAAATAAGGAAACATGCAATCTTTTTTCTGGTATGACTTTCTTTGTTGAATGACCACTGCTGGATGTACCTTCTTTCTGAGCTCTGGTTTGACTTTTTTGACTGTGGCCATTACCATATGATCTACACCAGCAGCGGGAAGTCTGTTCAGCTATCTCTTGATCCCCTTGATCACAGTTCCCACTAGAAGACCCAAGGGAATCTGGAATTTCATACCAGTGGACCCACCACATCCTCTCTTCAACATCTTTAATGCCTGAAAGTGGCAAAAAGCTAGAGCTTTCTTCCTGAGCAGTTTGCTCCTGCAAAAATACTGTGTTCTGTGAATTCTAGCCACCTTGTTCTGCCCTAATTCTTAATTCTGTCTCCTCAACTCAAGGAAATTGCTAACTTTTGTTTGAGTTACCGTCCCTGTGCTGTGTTCTGGAAATTCTCTCTAGGCAGAAAGCTAAAGCAATCATGGGGCTCACTTCATTATTTCTCCTCTCCTCTGTTCTTTCTCATCCCCATGATTTCTTTCATGCCTTGTAAATGTTAGAGTTCTTTAGTGCTTAGTCCTTGGGCTTCTTCCACATTTTACTCTCCCTAGTCACAGGACTTTAATATCATCATCATGTTCATGACTCCTTGATTTATTGCTCTAGTCTGGATCTCACTGGAGATTTGTTTTTTCATTTGCCTTGGTGATATCCTCACTTCAATATCTAATTATGATACCAAACAACATATCTTAAAATTTGTTTCTCCTGTATTCTTCTTAATGACAACTTTTTTTTTCTCACAAATACTAGGGATAAAGACCTGGGTATCATCCTTGACCCTTTTCTTTCTCTTACTCTTTAGATTCAGTTTATCAGCAAATCCTGGCCACTCCTCTACTAAAACAGATACAAGAATTCAGCCTTTCTCATCACTCCCGTCATCACTCCCATTATCCCCACCATGATCCAAGCCATCATCATCTCTTACCTGGCTAAATCTGACAGCATCTTAACTTCCCTGCTTCTCTGCCCTTGCCTACTGAAAGTCTACTTTCAACACAATAGCTGAATTCATCCTGATTAGTCGTAAGTTAGAGCATATCAAAAGTTCAAAAGGCTTCCCAGTTAACTCAAGTGCCAAAGTCCTTTCGATGACCTACAGAACCCACTCCATGCTCACTCTGACCTCCCCCCGACCCCCACACACTCACTCTATGCTAGCAACTCACCCTCCTTATCGTTCCCCAGCTATTTCAGGCATGTTCCACCTAGGCCTTTGCACTTGCTGCTACCTCTGTCTGGAATTCTCTTGCCTCAGCAAGCCATGTGGTCAGTTTCCCACACTCCCTTTAGGTCTCTATTCCAAAGTTACTTTTTCTGTCAGACCTTCCCTGGCTACTTTATCTAAATAACTATATATCCTCACATCTATTTCCTTATTTAATAATCAACATCTTTATTTATTCTCAACTATTAATTATCCTTATTTTATAAATGAGGAAAGTGGAAATCAGAGAGATGAAGTGAATTGTCTGAGGTCACACTGCTAGTAAATGGTGAAGCATGCAGATTGACTCCAGAACCTTCTCAATACATTTATGTACATGATATTTAGCTTATAGAACTATTTACATATATTTATCACATGTATACACAGACCTATAGCTATAGCCCATCTTCAAGCTGTATTTCATCATAGCTGTTTCTAAGTCCTCCATGACCGATGTAACTGATAGAGACTTGTGGATGTAAGATGATGCACTGACCCAGCTGGCATTCACTGGGAATCTACTATGTGCTAGGCGTTGTGATGAATGCTGAGGATATAGAGATGAAAGATGCAGTTGTCATCAATTACCTCACAGTTGGGAATAGGGAGAAGACAGACACTTAGAAATTCCACGGACAAAGAACTAGGTAGGACCCAATGGATAAAAAATACTGAATGAAGATTCTAATCCAACACAAGAAAGTTTCTAATGGTCAAAGCTGTCTGAAAATGAAATGGGCCACAGGGTGGAGTTCCTCTGACAGGAGTTGTCCCAGCAAAAGTAGGGTGACAGCTGACCTGGCTTTTACAGAGAGGATTGACTTAAACATAACATGGCTGATCAGGAGCCAGGTAACCAATGTGAGCTAGGCTTTTAAAAGACATTTTTCAACAAAGTGACTATTTGCAGAGATGTGTGTAGGGCTAAGGGAACTAATAATTTTGATGCACCCAGGGGACTAGCAGAAACTAGAAGGCATTTCCACTTAATGGCTGAAGGCACAGGGGCAGCCTGATGAAAAGCTGAAGCCTAGGAAAATAGGCTCTCAGAGAGGAAGAGAATTTCTACAGAGAAGCAGCAACTGCCAGAACTGGAACAATACGGCATTCCCATAAACAATATATCTGCACTTCTCTATCCTCAGGTTGTTCGGTTATTTGAGTGCCACTTACTCACCAAACGCAAAAGGAAGCCAGAGGCAAGCACCTGTCAGTGGAGGAACTGATGCTGTCCACAAAGCTCAGTGTCTGAGGGCATCCAGCAGAGCAGAAGAGGATGAAATAGATCCAGAGGGAAAATGCAAAATAATCAGCAGAGTTGGTTTTAAGGGCCCTTTATTTATTCAGAGGCAAAAACAGATTTTTCCCTCCAGACTCTACAAATGAACAACTAGGAAGAAAACCTCAACTGTGGGGTAAGTGGGGCGTGGAGAAAATTGGAGCTGAACGGATAATCTGGCTCTGCCCTTCCCACGTCTCTTTCCCACGCAGTGTCACTTTGTGCTCTCCGGAGCCCGCCATCAGCTATCCCTGCCTTGGCGCCCGGGCGAAGCGCACGGGCTGGGGAACCTCCTTCCTGCGCCGGTGATCAAGGGCGTCCCAGCCCACAGAGGGCCAGGAGGCGAGGCCTGGGCACACGTCTCGCCCCGCCCGGACGCTGGTGCCCGCGGGGTCCTCCTGGCCCTGCTAGGAGCTTAGGGGTTGCGGCGACCATTCATAACCCGGCTGCCAGACAAGCGAGGCTTTCCACGTGGGCAGAGGCGACGTCGTTCAGGTGGCAAGGATCCAAGGCGGAGCCTTCCTCCCCTCTGCGCCCACCCACCACCCGTCCCCGCCTCCGACCTAGAAAAGGACACGCACACAAAAAACTTTCGCCACACTATTAATATATTCGCGTTTCCTCCCACTTTCCCAATGGGCTACCAGCTGCAGAACTCCTGAATAGAAAGCTTAATTGTGCTTTGTCATGCAGAGTACCTCGATTTTCTATAGAAGGTTACAAAGGGCCATTTGAAGTATTTCTTTCTCGCCTAATCGTGAACCATTTGCATAGGGCACCTCTGCGCCTGCCAGACCCAGGTAGCTGCGCCGAAGCTCCGGGGGCCCCGGAGTAACAAAACCCAGCGCGGTTTCCAAAGGGCGCCCTACCCCGCCTCTGACCCAGCTTTTGGACGGCCAGCCCTAGGCAGCTGATTTGGAGGACGCGAAATCTGGCCTGCAAGCCGCGAGTGCCCGGCCCATGCGTTTGACATCTCGGCGGCCTCGGGCCATCCATGCCCCTCTAGCCTGTGCTGGAGCCTTTTTTAGGCCGGGCCTCCCTAACCCAGGTGGTGGTTTTCATCTACTACCTGTAGGTCCAGAGACCAAGCCTTTGCCCACGCGAGGTCCTCTACCCACTTGCCTCCCACGTAAGGTCCAAGTGAGGCGTCGAAGAACCATGCTGTTCGTTTCTCCTGGTTGATTGACAGGGCTGCGTTCAGAATATCTTTTCTTGTTGCTTGTTTTGACAGTTCAAATCCAGGTCTGTGTGACATATAAAGCTAATAAAATTCTAATTTCATTGTTAATCTTGTTTCATTGCAGTATAGGTTTTTACCCTCACACCTGCATGGCAGGGTGTAATTCCATTAATAAAAAAAAATCAACATATTCATTGCATGTCTTTTCCCTGATGATATATTGTGAGCAGTGTGAGTTGAGAAAGAGCCATTTATTCCCACCGTGAATGAGCCTGCATGGGGCGGGAGCTTCACCTGCCCCTCAGTCAATTAGGATGTATCGAAAAGTCTAGCAGAAAACGAGTTAAATTAACCGTTGGCTAATTTCCTTGTGTCCCTCCTACATAATCCCCCCTTTTCAGCTTGCCCCAGAAATTACCACATGTTGCAAGGTTCAAATAGTGCCTAATGAAACAGTGACTAAATGCTTCTCCCTCCAGCGCCACCGACTGGGGAGCCCTTTCGCCGGCCTTCAAAGCTTGCGCGGCATCGTGGTCCTGGTTCCCGTATCCAAGAAAGAAAAAGAAAAAAAGAGAAGAAAAGAAAGAGAAAGAAATTTTTGACAGGCAGAAAAAAAAAAAAAAAAACCCTAAGCTGTCAATAACTATCGATCCAGCGAGTGAAACTACATTACTGCCCACCCACTCACTTCCTGACACCGACGATGCAGTGGGTCGCCTGTGCCTGAAATTGGGGCCCAAGTAGGAATGGCAGCTTTAGCATCCTCCTCTTTTTCCGGAGAGCTGGGTCCTGGGGTTAGGAGGATTGAGCCAGGGCTATGGGAGACTGGATGGGGAAACGGGCCGGGAGAACAAAGGGTGAGTGGTGGAGGGGGGCTGATGTCAAGGCAGAAGGAGACGGAGATAAGACTGAGAAATGCAGGCAGAAAGAGACCACTAGGGAAGCAGATGCTAAGCGCCCCCTCCCCCAAATAAAGACAGACTGACAGCAAACACACCTCTAAGTCTTGACTGCCTTACCCAAGTTAAACTATATATGTGGCTTAAGCAACTCATCAGCCTCTAGCCGAAGGCATTTTGAAATCTTGACATTCAAAATCCTAATAATTAATTATTAATTAATGAAGAAGGAAAGGAGGAAGGTGGCTGGGTGCTGCTTGACTTCAAACAATCTAAATTAGGGTTTGTGAAGGAGGTACGCAAAAGTATGCACTCCTTCTCCTTCCTATTTTTTCTTTTTCACACTCGCAAAAATTTCCATTATAATCCTTCAAGGTCTAAGGCCAGCAGAGCTTCTCACCCTGCTCAAGCCCTTCCCAGCCAACTGAGACCAAGCTGGCTTCAGCTCCTTGGAGCCGGCTGCCACTCACAGGCAGGGAGCTCTTTCCCATCGGGAGCAACTCCCACCTGCCTTTTTTTCTCTGCACCTGCTGTGGGTGTTTTCTCTTTGAACTTCAGAAACCAAGTAGTTGCCTAGAATTACTTTCGCTACAGTGCTCACAGGCTAAATATTACTACATTCATTCTCTCTCTCTCTCTCTCTCTTTCTCTCTCTCTCTCTCGTTCTCTCTCCTCTCTCCCCTTTCCTCCCTCTCGCTAGAGACTTAAGTCTCCTGTTTGAAATGGTGCAGCTAATACAAAGTCATCAAAGCACTATGGTTCTTGTCTTAAAGTGACAGCCTGCTTTATGAGACTGTTTGAAATACTCCCCTTGCTTTTCAATGTCTCTCTATCCATCTTTGTCTTCTCTTCAGAAAAGGGGACAATATAAAGCCCAGCCTGGCGAGCTCCCCACGCTCAGGCCTGGGCAGTGCCAACCTCCGTCTTTAAGCAGATTGAAATTGTCACTGCTTCATTAATCTGAAACTAGTTACTTTCCTAAGCACACAGCATACACTTCCGATCTGCTAGGATTCACTCAGGGGAGCCCCTGGGGCCTTCCTGGGTTTGGGATTTAGAAGGCTCAACAAAGATACAGCAAGGGTTCAGGAAAACATAGGGCTCAGCTTGAAGAAAAGCAGCACCCACTGCCGAAGAGTGGCATTGACATCAGTATATTAAGAGAGCACAAAACACTGTTTTCAGAGACAATAGGATCCCCAGGATTTTGGAGGTTACACTTGAGAATAAGTAGTCTGCCTATGGCAACAGACAAGGGTATCTATTACCACATGGAGTAGCATTAGAGGTCTCACAGGCTTCAGATTTGCTTTCCCCAAACAGAAGAAACTGGAATCCAAATTTATTTGCAAGTTGGAGTTTTGCTGGTTTTTTTTGTTTTTTTTTTAGTTTTTAGTTTTAGGGTTTTTTTTTTTTTTAATCTGAGTTCTGATTCAACTCTGATCCTAAGAGACGTCTTTAAGTTTCTGTTTTTCTTTGGCCCCTCCCTAGTTCCAGCCTGTGTTGCCCACTCCAAGTGCCAGGATGTTGGGTGTAGAAGCCTTGGGTCCTTGTGGAATTCCTCATCTTCTATGAGACAAGTTGCCCCTTTTCTTCATACCCCCACTATTAACAGAATATAATACAAAGGATTCTATTACTTTTAATATTTCTAGCTAGCTTAGAATAGCAAGTTTTTGCATTCTTTTCTATGTGATTTAGGGAAGAGACGTGGGCATATTTTCAAGAGAAGCTCAATTTTCAGTAATGTGAGCCTAAAGATTTATAAAATAGATTTATATTAAATTATGTTAATAGAAGCCTAGTAAATGCACCATTTAATTGCATGGAAAAAAATGTTCCCTTTTAAAAGGTCTGTCACCTTAACAGGTACATTCAAAGATTCTCTGTGAATAATGAAAATAGGAACAATTGCTTTGATGCACTGAGCTGCATTCATCGTCTAGGACAGCTTTGGGCTGTGTTTGGAGAAGATGGGAGGAGTTCCTTTGAAAGGAGTGATTGCTCCTTTAAACCCAATTTCCTCTAGCAAATAGGTTCTATTGGAGTGTCATTCTCCTCCCCTCTCTCACACACATGAGGCTGGGCTTGAGATCCTGCCCCAAAGCTCTTCTCCATGTCCCCTCTCCATGTTCAGCTTGTTTTTCCTCCCCATAACCCAACACTGAGCATCTCCCCATCTCTCTCAAAGAAATCTCTCAAGGAGTGCCATTAAAAGCGAGTGGAACCTGCAGGAAAGTTACAAGTGGGAAGCAAAAAGAAAAAGAAAACCTGGTAAAAATCACTCTTTTCCACCGACATCACCACCAGCAATGGACCCTCTCTATCTCTGTCTCACACACACACACATGCCTCATGCATGCACGCACTACACACATGCACATACAGAGACCCAGTTGCCCTCTGTGTCGGCTTTTAGTTAGAACTACTACCTTTCTGGCAATTGTGTGACCACAGTTAGAGTGGGCCAGGCAAACTGCATTTCTAATCCTGATCAGATATAACTGGACAAAACTGGTGGGAGATGTAGAGAGAGGCAATGAGGAGAGGAAGGGGGAGGTCAGAAATCAAAGATTTCACATCCTCAAGTGTTTTGTCTCTCCTAAAATTATTTAATATTCTTTAGGGGAGATGGAAAGGGACTGAGCTATGATGACCACTTCAGAATAAGGACCCCAGAGGAATAGAGATCTATGGGCATCAGTGTCTCCATCACATGGGCCCTCTGACACCCTAAGAATGAGCTACTGGGTCCCTTTTGCTTTTGGTCTAGTTTGCCATCAGTATCAGGCCCTTGGCCTTCGACATTTGTTGGTGGCTGAGTGAGACAGTGAAGGGGAAAAGTCTCTGTTCCTCCTCTATGCTCCGAATGTCTGGGCTGGGCCAGGGTACATGGGTGACAGGTCATCCTTCCTGCTCTCCACCCTGCCTTCCACCCTCAGCTCTTTTCCTGTTTAAAGCCAACATGAGATTTGTTCTCAAAAAGATGGACTCAACCACACTCAAGCTAGTGCTACCCATGGATTTTCTCTTGGTGGAGCAAGCTCCTGCTTTTTAATTCTCATTTTCATTCTCTTTCTTTCCATGACCTCTCTAAGAGGTCATCCTCTGGGGGAACAGAATTTCTTTTTTTTTTTTTTTTCAAGTGGGGCGTATTGGAAATTGGTATCCAGTGCTTCCCAGGTAGAGAATTTGTCAAGGGTGACCCCCTACATCTTAAACTTTCCTCTTAAATCAGTGTTTGATATCAAGATTATTTAACTGGGAATGTGAGTTTCTGAGGGTTAGCTTAAATGTTCCTAAAGTGAAACTGTTGGCCTTTAGAATCAGACCGATTCCAGAATACCAAAGCATTACTCTGATTTGAAAACTTCAAAAACATCAAGTGATTTTTTTTTTGAGGGACGGGGATTTGGGGAACATATAAAACTTATTCTAGCATAGCAGGAGACTTCATATTCTATTCCCAAAGTGACCCAAAAAAGTCCACTCTGCATCGGATGTCCTAGAAGGAAGACTTCCCTGGGAACCCTGGGGAAACTTTTCTTCTATGGAGAGTGTCCCAACATCTAAATAGGTATCTGTACCTAATTTTTTTATTTTTACTTTTATTTTTATTTATTTATTTATTTATTTATTTTGCCTCAGGAGAGAAATACTTTGTTTATTCTCCTTTCCCTAGGGAACTTCCCCAAAGATCGGAGCAAGAGGGACTGGGGCATCCAAGCAGATCCAAACCATCTAAGCAGGGTTGGCGCCGTGGCTTTCTGCGGCATGGCAGAGCTGGGCGCACCGCGCGGTACCAGGTGTTCCAAGTGCGTGGCTCCGCGTTCCGGGCGCAGGGCCTGGGATCCGGGAGCCGGACGAGGCTTACAGCTTGGGATGAGAGCTAGTCAGGACTTACGGGAGGTCTAAACGAGCGCGCAACCCCAGAGGGGCCGGGCTGGGTGTGGATGGGACGGGGACAGAGGGATCTCCCTACAGCCCAGAGGAAGCTTCGCTTTGGGTATGAGCGTAAAGAGCAGCAGCAGGAGCTCTTTGTGCTTCTTATTTCCCGCAGTGAAATTAGTCCTCTTAAACTCCTGTTTTTGCGCCTGAAAACTCCCTTCCTCCCACCTCTGTTCTCGCGCGCATAGAGGCCTGGAAAGGCAGCGGGCCTGCGCCTCCTCCCTATCGTGGCGGGCAGGGCGAAGAGCCCGGGGCTCTGCGTGTGAGAGATGGGAGGAAAGAGATCCAGAGGCCTGAGCATCTCAGGCTGCGCAGTAGTCAGCCGGCTGTCTGGGACCTCGGCGCAGGACCCAGCTCAGCACATTGCACAAATCGCCAGCAGCTCCCTTTTCAGCCTGACACAGTGCGGGCCCTCCTCCCTTTGCCCCGTGCCGGAGCCGGAACGAAGAGAGATTTTCCTTCAGAGCCGTGTGTGTGTGTGTGTGTGTGTGTGTGTGTGTGTGTGTGTGTGTGTGTGTATGTGTGTGTGTGTGTCGAAGAGAGATTTTCCTTCAGAGCCGTGTGTGTGTGTGTGTGTGTGTGTGTAGAGGGATTTTCCTTCTGAGCCTACTGAGTGTGTGTGTGTGTGTTAGAGAAAGAACACTCCAGGAAAACCGTGGCTGGTTTTAGTTCCCCAACCACACCTGGTAAGGTTCAGTACCACCAGCCTCAAGTAAATCAGACCTAAAGCCCTTGTGTATGTGTGTCGTCATCAATTCCTGTGGCTTGAACCTATCGGGTGGCATCTTTATAGAACCTCATCAGAAATCACACTAGTTGAGGATTAGTGGGGCTCAGCTTGCAGGGAATGAGACCTCTTCCTTTTCCTGTTTCCAGCTTCTTCACTTCGCTCCCTAAGATAACAAGCCCAGGCTGCACTGCGGAGACAGCCAGGTTGCCCTGCTGAGGGAAGAGCTAGGAATAAGTCTCCTGGGGACCAGGTTTAAAGGAAGTGATTCCACTAGGCTATGGGAAGGGTGGCCGGGGGAGGGGACTAGAAGGGAGACAAATTAACTGAACTTTAGGGAGACCAGGAAAAGAAACCCTGAAACTCAAAGGTCTAAAGGCATCTCTGGGCTGCTTTGAAAAAGTGAGATTATGAATCTTTGAACAGAATATTTTCTACCCCTTTTTGTTTTCTCAGCATTGAGGGAAACTAGCTCATTCTGCTTGCAGCATCATTTTTAAGCTTCCTCTGTTTGCTTCTGGCCTGTTTGATAGATTGCTGCTCTTCCTAAAACTATTCTAACTCTACAAATTCCTTCACATAATTCAAGTTTTCCTACTGAGAGAGATGAGGACGTAGAAGGAAGAAAAGAAATACTAGATGGGGGATTTTCACCCTCCTTGGCTAAAGAAAAGTTTACCTGTCTATCATTCTAAATGGAGTGATTTGTCCTATCAACTGTGAGGAGGTGGCCTGTTTTAAGGATGGAGAGGCACTACCTGGTAGGTGCAATCATGACTAAAGGTGTCTCCTTGGCAAAAGTTTCTGTTACATAGAAACCCTATAGAGCCACAAACTCCCCTAACCAAGAGACTCTCATTACCAAGCTTTTACTCAACATTTTCCTTGAAGTCCTTACACAGCTTTTTCCCCATGCCTGCCTTTCTCTAGACATTGGAGGAGGGGGCAGGAGGAGATAGGGAGAGCAAATACCACCAATTTCAAATCTTGGTTTTGTTTCGTTTATTTAAATAAATATAAATATAAATTTTATATAAAACTATTCACATCCAAAGGGACTTCCAGCGACTTAGATTTTAAATTCTCCCCAGGCAAAATTTCAGAAAGCAAGACCTACAGGGTCTAATTTTCTACATTATTTGCAACTTCGGTGTTTTTGTTTGAAAACAACAACAGAAAATAATCAATAAACCCCGTGTTCTTATCAGGTTCTGAAAGACAGTAGGGATGGGGAAATGAGATGCGCTTTCAAAAACCCCATACAGTGTTAAACTTAAACCAACCCTGTTTTTCCTGTGTTACAAGATGAGAGTAAGTTGAATTCTAGGTTATTTACATTTTTAAAAAACAATCTATAGCTTTGAGTTGGAGCCCCAAATGAACAGGTCAAGAAGGAGACAGGAAAGGTCAGGCCTGGCTTGTCCACTCCAAAACTTCCAGGTTCGTTTCTTCTCCAGATGGGACCACTGCGACGAGCAAGGATTTTGGCCCCTGGTGCCCCCACGCCTTGGTGTTGCCGGGTCTTCCAGGATCGGGGGATGTGAGGGAGGCGCCCCCCTCCCCCTCATAAGGGAGAAATCTCCTTGTCATCGTTGGCTGAGGCCGGCGACAGGGAGTCCTCATCCTCGGAGCGCGCGTAGTGCACCTGGCTCCCGACGCACTTGCAGCCCGCGTGACTGTTCCTCTGCGTGCCCTTCCCCTCCTTCTTATGCTTCACTCGGCGGTTCTGAAACCAAATTTTCACCTGCTTCTCCGACAGGTTCAGGTAAGTGGCGATTTCGATCCTCCGGAGTCGAGACAGGTACATGTTGGAAGAGAATTCTCGCTCCAGCTCCAGGAGCTGCGTGCTAGTGAACGCCGTCCTCATCCTCTTGCCATTTGGTACCTGGCTGGCGTCAGAGCCTCCTGCGGACAAGCGAAGAGAGGGCAGAGAGGTAAGGCTCCCACCCCACGTGCTAACTAGGATGCGTCTTAGGGACCCATCCCGGAAAGCCCAACCGAACACCTGTATCCCTTTCCCATTTCCAGCCACGTCGTTGCTTAGCGGGGGAGAAAAGAGACCTGCAAAGCAAATAAAGGTCTTTGATGCGCAGGACGTGAAGTCAGAGGATTAAAGAGGGTTGGGGACTTGCACTATCTGATCGTCTCTCTTTCAGCCGAGCGGAGAAGCATGCAGGCTTAGCCAAAAACGTCAAAACGCTTTAGCCAGCCCAGATGCGGGGAAGCCACACAGGTTCAAACACACCTACGCCAACCCTCAAGCAGCCTCTTGTTTCTCCGCGGTGACGTTCGAGGTCCCTAAGGCCCCAATATTAATAAGACGATACTCGAGCACCTGGTACTAGGAGTGAAACGCACCAGGCTGAGTGGAGAAGCTGGTAAACTAACTTCCACCTCCGTGGAACTTCTGTGGCGGACTCTACAGTTACACTAAAAGCCCCTCCTCCCTCTCCACCCTGTCCCTCCGAGTCTCCCACTTCCTCCACCGGAGGTAGAAAGTTTGCTCCAGGCGCGCGTAAGGCGCGGAGTGCAGGGGCCCAAAGACCCCGCCCTACCCATGGTGAGGCAGTGGAATCTCCGCGGGTCTGCCACGTTGTAGGTGGTGGCGGCGCAGACAGGTGCGTGGTGTTGCGGGTGCCCCAAGGCCGCCGCGGCCGCCGCCGCCGCCGCTGCTGCCGCCGCCGCCGCGGCCGATCCAGGCTGCTGGGACTGGTGGTGGTGATGGTGGTGCTGCGGTGGGTGGTGGTGATGGTGCGCGTGGTTAACCCGCGGGCAAAACTGCGCGTCCCCAGGAGCCGAAGGGAACTGGCTCTTGAGCAGAGGCAGGGCTCCTGCGCCCCCAGCCACCCCACTGCCTCCGGCCCCGGTAACCCCGGCCCCTGCGCTCCCGCTGCCGGCGCCCACAGACCCCCGAGAGGAGTGCAGGTGCGAAGTGACGCAGAGGGGGCACACGCAGAACGCGCCGCTCTTGCGGGATGGGCAGCCAGGACCGGACACGGACATCACCAATGGGGACGGCATGCCAAGCGGGATGAAGAAATCCGGCCCAGGGTGCGGTTCAGGCAGCGAGGGTGCGGGCCGTGAGGAGTCCTTGATGATGAGCGAGTCGACATAGAAGGAGCGCGACATGTCGAGGGGGGTGGGTGGCTGGAAGGCCCGACCGGCCGCGGCGACCCCTCCCCTTAGTGTTCTGAGCTCTACCCCAGGAGCCGCGCAGACACTGGCGGTCAAGCCCGTGGGGGCGTAGAGGTGTTGGCGTCTGGGCTGGGAACAAAGGGGTCCCGGGAGAGGGCTGGTCCTCACGTCCCCCGCCCGGCGCCCCGGCTTGGGTATTTTATAGCCCCCACCCCGGCACGTGATGCTGCGGAGTACCGCTCGGCTCTGGCTCCTCGGCAGCTCCCCACCCTCGGGATAGGCTGCCCGAGTCACAACAGAAGCCGCGAGGAGGGGCGGGCGCGCCGCGGGGAAGAACGCGGTGGAGGGGGATGGGGGAGACTTTGCAAAGTGTAGGTTTTGTTAATTTCCCGGGGAGGCCAGCCTCCTCCCCCTTTTTCTCCACGCTTTACCAAGAAATCACAGCGCTGCATCCTCCATCCCACCCCCTCTCGCTACCCTGGGCCCCAGCCCAACTCTTCCCCACGCCCGCCGCAGAGCGCACCAGGTGGGGACTTGGAGGCCTTTTTAATTGTAAGGCTGAGTGCTCCCAACTCCTCTGTGCTAGGGGTGGCTGTGGCGTGGTGAAGTGTGAGGCCTGCGGTTTGGAGCAGGATTGTGCTGGTGGCGGACTGGCAGCGGTCCAGTCCCTGAGCACAGCTCTGGCCACGGTTACACCTAACCCTGTCCACAGCTTTTGGACTTGGCCAAGGTCATTCAGGTAGTTAGTTCAGGAGGGTCCAGCGCATAACAGTGAGGCCTCCCAGCTAAGAAGCCGTCAAGCTTTTCACGCTGATGCTCGACAAGGTCTAAAGTGTCTTTGTAGTTGGGGCCCTCCTGGGGCCACTCAGACCAACGACCCTTCCTTGTTTCCCTTTCTAATCGGCAGCTCCCACTTCCACACACACACAGAGAGAGATGTGGAAGGGTCACCCTTTTCTTTCTCCAAGTAGTTAACACCATGGCATTCCAGGGCAACCCTACAAGCTCCATCCTGAAGATTTTGGAGAGAGGACCTCACACACCAGCCCTCTTGGAGACTGAGCAGGGATTGAATAGACCTTCGCTCTGGGTCTGAGGATTTCCTGCCCCTTTCATTTTTACCAATCTTGGGCAGCTTGGCAAGGCTAACCAGGAAGCACTCTTTCCTCTGCATCCTAAGAACCTAAAAAGGATGAAGAGGATTCAGCTACCCAGGGAATCTTGCCACTGATTGGGAGAAGTGGCTTGGTAAAGGAAATCTCTCTGGATGATGTGATCCATGGGAGTCTTGCTACCTAGGAGGGTGGCTGCCAAGCTATTGGAGCTATTGATCTTTGGAGAAGCCAAGGCAGCAGAGGTGGCCATTTTCTCTTTTCCTTTCCCGCTGCAGAAAAGTGGGCCGGGGCCATGAGTGTGGGTAATAGCTACAAGTCCAATCGTCTTCCCAGAACAACTAACTTCAATCCTGAGTTCATGATGGTGCTGATAAACTTAGAGACAAGACTTCCTCCACCTGAGCGAACATGGTGCCCAAATCCAGGAGAGCCCTAGCTAGAGGCGTGGCTCTGTCATTCCATCCTCTGTCTTCCCCTCTCCATCTCCGTGACGGTCTCTCTTGCCTGCTAGAGAAGTGTAATTGGGTTGTAGGGATGCCCCGCTCTGGGGAGCCCAGGATTTATGGATGGCAATTAAAGTTTTATGAATTGCAGCTGAGGCTGGTTATTGAGCTATTTGAATGTGATTAGAATTCAATTAGAAAGCGGTTAGTGGACGGTGGGTCTCTGGAGTGTAAACAGACAGCTATTCCAGAAATGTGCTAATCCAACATCTTGTGACAACAATTAAGGAGTCTCAGGGCTTAACATGGGGCAGCTCAGCTGTAACTACTTTTGTACCACAAGGTTTGCAGACGCTCTGGTTCACCCCAGCCCGCCCTCGTTCATGACTGGAGGATCTAGGCAATCCCTGAAATCGTTTCAGCCTCAGGAAGAAGGCTTGGAGCCCACTGATGGAGAATGGCGATACCCTGCTGATGGCAGAGTATTTTTTTACAGTCCTCAGCTGTCCGAGTAGATGACACGATTTCCCCCATTCACTTTGCAAATATACATGCATATATACATATATATATATATATATATATATAAAGTATATATATGTATACTCTTTAAGAATATATATACATATATATATACGCTAGGAATAATAACTTTCTCTCTTTTCCTCCTCCTCTGGGTTAGGTACCAGATTATCCACCGTCTGTTTTGGGCCGATAGTTTGAGTCACAATGTTCTCAGCGGTTTGGGGTGTGCTCAGAGGAAAAGCTCCTATGCTAATATGCTAGAAATCACACCCATGTGCAGACCATTTTACTTTAGAGAATCTTAACTATGCAAGAGGCTTGTGCATCTTAATCAATTTGTGTCTGTCTATGGAAACTTTCAGTTTTCAGTGCCCAGGAATTTTGAGAAATATGAGGGGCTCATGGAGTTTCCTAAGGGTTTCAAGGGGAGCAGTGGTTTCAGACCAGGCTGAGGCTGAAAGCCAGACCATGTCTGCAAACCTTGCCCCTTAGGGTACTTGGTTAATTGCTTGGGCCCACCAAGAGCAAGTATACTGGAATCCTATTTCTTGCCGTCCACTCTGACTCATTTCTCTAGTTCTCTTTGGATCTCTCAGTCTTTGCCAGTTTCTCTCCCTCCTCCTTTTCTGAGTCCAGCCCCCATCTGGCCCTACCTGTCTATCCCCTCCTCAAAGAAAGCCTACCCTCCATGGCCCTGGGCAGCACTGCCCCTGGCCCTGCCCAGCCCTACCATTCCTCAGAGTGCAGTGCCCTGAACCAGCAGGGACCCTAACTTCAGCTTTCTTTTCCCAAGAGGGAGCAGACAGACGGTTGGCGTGTGCCCACGGTGCCTGAGCCGCCACACAATTTTATTTCTCAGTGATTCTGTCCGATAAAATTTCATCGTCCATTAAGTAATCCCCAAAATGAGAGCTCTTATGAGCCTATAATGAGCTCTAATTGCCACGACTTGGGGAGCCACGTGGAAGGATTTATTCGGTATTAAGCAGTCGGGTACAGAGTACAGGCTGTTACCTAAGCCATTACTTTCATAATTCAAGGAGAAAATTAGTTCTTTTAAGGGAAGGGGGAAATATTTTTATTCTCTTCCTCTTGCTCAGGATGCTCGAGGATGGTTTTGTCTTCCTTGAGTGCAAGACAGTGTCACCTATGTGACGGTAACAAAATTGTTCTTTCTACCTTCTCCTGGCCAGGGTACTCCACCCTTACCCTCAACTTAGAAAAAAAATCAAAGTGGTTCTAGAAAGAAGAGCACAGACACGGCCTTCTAGTCTCTGGATTCTCCAACTTGAGACTGGGTGAACAGTTTCCTTTCAGCCCAACCTTGAGATTTGAATTCTTAGTTCTAGCTTTCAAAAGGTCTCCGGTACTTCTTCCCAGCTCTGCATTGGCACCTGACCTGAACCCCACATTCCTGTCTCACTTCTCTTTCTTCCTGTTTCCTTTCATGGGCAAAGTCAGGGAAAGTAAAGGGCGGGGACTTAGCGTTGCTTATTCAACAGGCTCCAGAGTTCAGAAGCGTTCCTGTGCTTAGCCATTTTTTTTCAGGCTGTTAACTCCCACTTTGCCCCTCCCTCTGTGTCCTCCAAAGTCCCCCCTCCCTTTCATCCCCAGTCCTTTTTTCTCTTAGTTTCAGCATTTGCCCACATGGTTCTCCAGCTCCAAATGGAGGTTGCAGGCAGGGCGGGACAGCCCGGGAGTTGGCGGGGCCGCCTCGGATTTATTTGCTCCTCTTACATTGATTTCATATTAGTTTCCAAAGCGATGAATGATCTCAAAGCTGGGTTTTGTTAGCGGAACACAAACAGGAGACAGGACTTACTTGCCCCCAGCTCCCTTTAATGAGGTCATTATCAAAGCGTGAACAAGTCTATGAATGTTTTATTGAAAGTGCATCGTTAACTTGTATCCATCCTTTTCTCCGAGTGGCATTGTGATATTGCTGTCTGTGGCACATCTTACCCGATATAGCCCGAGATTTCCCCATTCTCTGTAACCAGGCAACCCTTTCTGAATACCCAAAAATTGAAAAGAACCGCTTAGTCTTCAAGAAAGTCCTCAATAATAGTGGAAAAGAACAAAGATCCAGGAGACAACAAAATGCCACAGGGGTGACTTTTCATGAGCAATTATCTCTCATTAATCAGAAGAACAGCTGCAATATTAATTTTCTCTCTTTCTTCCTGTCTTTTCACAGTCCCCAACATTTGAATAATCATAAATTTTGATTTTATGAAGGAGTCACATTTTCAGGGACTGGAGGAAAGCAGCTACCTAGGTGAAGACAAGGATAAAATGCTCTCATTTTATTTTATTTTTTGTTTGGGTAAAGCTGCCAACAAAGCAAAATGAAAAAAATAAAAATAAGAAATGCCAGAGAAAATGCGCCCGTCGCCCCCCCGCCCCGCCCCCGGCTTTCTTCTTCTAGATGGCTGTTGAGAATCAGGACTCTCTTTTCCCCCACCCTCTCCTCACTACTACCCCTCCTTTCTTTCCTCCCCCCGCCCAGACCCATACCCCAGTTTTGCTCTGAGCAGGGCGGAGGGAAATGTCCCCGGCGTCTGGCGTGGGAGTTTCAGCCCGGTTTCTGCCCGTTTAACTTGCAAACGTGAAGCCAAGCGTTGTCGATCTGACCAAAGAGACACTCTTTGGGCGTAACTTGCATTGTGGCCATCAAAAGCCCGCCAGCCTTGGATGAACTGAGATGTGTATTCAGCGAAATGGGGCGCTCGCTCTCCTTTCAGGCTCTGGAGAGGCGATTGTTCATGGGATGTGTAGCCAGGGTGGAAAACGTGGGTCCCCAGATAAGGCTATAACCTGCAAACGAGCTTGGGGAAGTTAAAAGAATCTCATTAAAGCCCCGGCTGCAATTAGCAAATACACACTCATAGAGAACTCAAGCTCCTCTTGAAAAGCTGTGGGTCAAGATGAAAGAGGGCAGTTGGGAGTTAGTCCCCACATTCTTGCACTGGTTGAGTGATGGGGGGCTCAGGAGCCAGGCTATTCCTTCAGCTGCCCCAATATTGTTAGTTTTAATGCAAGGCCAGGCAAGGCCTTTCTAGAGGGAGGGCAGGCTGTGGGCCCTGTGCTCATGCACCACCAAAAATAATCTTGCTTCTCCCTGGTGTTTATTCAGAACGGATGGGCTTTTGAGAAACCTGAATTCGCCTTTGTGCTAACCACAGTTGCAAGAGTTCACAATTCGGCCCTCTGAGAAGAAGCAGGGAGGGAGAGTGGGTTGCAGGGCGGGGGTCTTCTGAGAAATAAGTGAGGGGTTTGGTTTAGAATTTCAGGAACAGCCCAGTCGGAAGAGAGTTTTCATGGCACTGAATGCCTGCCACACAGCCCCTCTGCTCCCCACTTCACTTTAATTAATATTCGCCCACCCCCAAATCCTCAAGCGAAACAAGGCATCCCTCTCCCGCCCTCTGTCATCAGAATAAAATTTATTGAGCGCCTACTCTGTGCCCAGCGTGTGCTAGGCGCTGCAGGGAGCATGCCTGAAAAGGCCAAGACAGTATCCAATAGAATATTGTTTCATTTCAGTAACAATGGCCTGAGGTGGGGAACAATTATCCGGATAATTGAAGCAAATGCTTCACCTCCCTCCCTCCCTCTCCAGTTCCCCTGGCACTTACTATTTTTTACTACCCTATTCAGAGATGATGGTTTTTGTATTGGAGGGCAGGCGGGGGAGGCAGGGAGTGTGTAAGGGGAGGGCTGAATTATTCACATGCATACCAATTCCCCACTTCCCTTGGCCTAAATTTTCTGAAAGCTTGGAGCCAAAATAGCTGCTTAGTTATGGGAGCAAAGACTTTTTTTTAAAAAAAGTCACTAAAGTAAGAGCCATCCTTTATAATTTTTATCAGTCCAGCCCTTCTGGTTTTCGACCTTGGTCATCTACACAAATCACCTGGAGAGCTTTATAAAAATACTGATGACCTAAGAGATTTTGATTTGATGTTGTGAGGCTAGAACACGACGGGGTGGAAGTGAAGGGGAAGACGCAAGACACCCAGAATTCTGCATGCGGCTCTAATGCAGTTGAGAAATAAATGATAAATCCTGCCCCTTATGCCCTCCTATCTTGGAATCTGAAGAGAACAACTTAACTTCTTTCAGCTTTATTTGGTCATTTGATAGTTGGAAAGTGTGTACTGAGCGCCTACTATAGCCCAGGCTGCGCTCCAGGGAATTCAGTAGCACAAGACCAGCCCCCGGGGAGTTTCCAGTGCGTTAAGCGAATCAACAAATCAGCCCAGAGCTGGTGAGTTACAAAAGGTCGTGTGAATGTGAAAGAAAAGCCCAAGGGGCTCTGGGTGATGATAAAACCGCAGACCTGCAAGACCGGCGGGTGTTGGCCTGCTTGGCCTGGGACAGAAGGGTGGGGAATGAGTTCCGGGCCACCGAAGGGCTCTCACGGGAGCCTCGGAAAGTTTCTCTTGGTTAATTGCAAACACTGAAAGGAGGCCCAAGGAAAGTAAAGAAAGAATTTCAGTTTCTGCATCTGTGAAAGAGAGAAAATGCCGCCGTCTTCAAGTCTTTGTGAAGAATTAAGGACAGCCTAACACGTGGCCTGGCGCCTGGTAAGGCTCTTGGCGTCTCTCGTTTTTTTATTATCTGGGACCTGCAGCTCCATGGGCCCTTGAAGCTTATGAATTAGGTGACTCTGACACCTGGGCTTGGCAACGAGGAGTCAGGAAGCCGCTGTCCCTCATCTCTCCGTCCCCACGCGCCTTTTCCAGGCCGAGTGTCGCCCTCTAAGGCTCCTCCACAGCCTGGCACTCGCACCCTGAAGGCTCCAAATGTGGTGTTTTTCTAACCCTCGGTTTCTGGGCGTACGTTTGTTCAGCAGCTACATTAACCCCGCCTCCTAGGGGAACCTCGCCACTCCCCGGCCCCGTCAAAGGCTCTGGCGTCCTGGATGCCCCTTGGGAGCACTTAGGACTGCGCCCTAAATTTCAAAATGTTCCTTTGGTCTTAGAAACCTCCCAGCTTTGCTGCACACCGACCTGCTTTGCATAGGATGCAAGAGCCTCGTTTAATCCGCACAAAAGCACTCCCAGATAAAATGTCATTATTTTCTCCTCATTATGTATGTGGAGAACCCTATTTGAACTATTGAAGTTGAAAGACTGAACCAAGGTCACACAGCTAGGGATGGCAGAGCCTCTTAAGCACTAAGCAATACTAACCACCTAATAGCACGCAGCATTTATTGAACACCTACTATATGCCTGGCAGTGGGTTAAGACTTAAATGCTTTTTAAATTTCTCACAGCAACCCTGTGAGGCGGGTGCATTTATTACTTCCTTGTTGTCTGTCCATTTGTTGGTTAGTGTGGTTTTCCTATATATAAAAGGTTCTGAGTTCCAGTTCAACGTGGCCCATATGACAGAAAGGGCACGGACCGAAATTAGAATGAGGACAGGGAACATGATTATTTTTATTCACCTGTGCCCAGAAAACAGTAAGCGCTGAAAAACATTTGGAGTGGATGAAAGCAATATTTTATTATTTAATTCAAAAGCCCTCATTATAATCAATCCATACTCCTGTTGACTGCAAACTACTCCTGGGCAGAAACTGGGTATATTTTGTGTATTCACCAGTGTGTGCCAAACATCCGGCCCAGAGGTAATATATATTGGGACGGCAATTACTACTTGTTGAATAAATGATTCCTTATTTCAGATAGGGAAACGGAGGCTCTGAAACCCTGTAACCTGGCCAAGGCCACATAGCAGGTGGCAGAGGGAGAATTCCAACCATAGTTTCTAACGCCGAGTCCCTTTTCAGCCGAGCCACAGCCTCCTGCGCTGTGTCCCCGGGCCATAGGGACAGAGCCGGGAACCCGGTGCTGTGCGGCCGGGGATGGTCGTAAGTCTGTCCTCACTCGTTCCCGCCCCAGACCTGGGCAAGGTCAAGGGAGGCAGAAGAAATGAGAGGCTCGAAAGGCCGCTCCAGGGATGAGGGTAAACAAACAGGGTCTGGGGCTGCGCCAGGTGCTCTCCGCGCGACAGCTCCTGCCCGGCGCTCTTGCTCCCACGGCTCTAGAACCACAATCAGCTCCCTTCCTCTAGCCTCGGTCTCCCTGGGTATCCGCCTCTCCCTCTTCCTGGCTAACTTATTTCTCACTGGGAAACCAAGCAATGTAAGCGATCGCATTGACCCCACAGCCTCAAAACAAGCCCAATTTGCAAAGGCCACCAAACACCAAACACACCCGCGTCCACACCCAGCACTGCATCCTCTTCGCCACGGGTGCGCATGCGCGAGCGCGAGTTAGGCGGCTCAGCACGCGTGTGAGCCTGTGCGCATGCGTGAGTGTAGTTGGGTGGGAGGCCTTGAGTGTGTCCGCGCGCAAGCGCGTGTGAAGAGCGAAGGTGAGGTGGGGGTGAGTGTGCATGAGCGCGAGCACGAGTGAGTGTGCTGTCAAGAGTGAGATTTAAGTGCGTGGGCATATGGCGTGTCTTCGAAGAGGTGAAAAGTGAATTAGATTGAGGATAGGGAATTAGATTGCCTTTCTTTTTTTATTTTTAAATTATTTCAATAGTTTTTTGGGGAACAGGTGGTGTTTGGTTGCATGCATAAGTTCTTTAGTGGTGATTTCTGAGATTTTGGTACACCCATCACCCGAGCAGTGTACACTCCACCCAACGTGTGGTCTTCGATCCTTGTGAGCGAATGAGTGAAGAGTGTAGGTGTTTGGGGGCATGGGTGTGTGCGAATATATAAGTTTGTGAATGTGAGGAATACGAGAAACTGGGGGTGTGCACAGGGTGAGTGGCGTGTGAATGAGTGTGAGAACGTGTGTAGAACAAGCGAGCACGAATGTGTCTGCGTGTGCCTGGCCCCTCTCGCCCCGCCTCCCCGCTAGGCTCGCCTTCCTCTCGGTGGGGTGCGCGGCCGGCGCAGTGCAGTGACTCTGTCCGCGCAGACCCGCTCTGCCGGTCCTGGAGCCTGGCATGGGCTGGGGCTGGAAACTGGCGTCTCTCAGCCAGAAAGGAGGGGGCGGGAGTGTCTGGGGAGTGCGCTGTCTCCCCATGTAGAGAAACCTGGACAGGCCAAGTAGGATGGGCTCTGGGAGTATTGCCTCGAGGTCCTCCCCTTCACCTGACCCACCTGTTGATCATCTTCATGTTCATGTACTCAGGGGGCATCGATGGTGTGTTTAACGTATGCCAGGCCCTACTTGGGCTTGGGGAACCATGAAAACAAGATAGCTTAGATCTCATTCATTTTGGACCTTTCACAGGACCTTTTATTCAAGTGTAACCAACTTGCAAAATGCCAGCCATACACAAGTTGTGGTGCCTCTGTTCTCAGGCAGAGGGGCATGGAGATTAAGAGACAGACAATGATAGTAGTAAGACGACGCATTGAAATCAGTGCAAATTCATTTCATCTCCAACCTAACCTCACCCTTTCACTGCACCACAGAGTTTGGGATTGGGTTTAGGAGGTACCGGATGTGAATCCACCTTCTCTCTGACCGTGGAAATAATAATGGCTCTCTTCTTACAGGATGGTTGTGAGCATTAAATGAGTTAAGTCATGACATCTCTTGGCATAATGCCTTGCACATACTTGGCATTCAGTATACAAACCATGATGATGTTGATGTATGATGATGTTCCCTGAGTCTGATGGAATCTTGTGGGGAAGGAGGGAGGCTATGTTTGTGAGCTACAAAGTTTAAGGGATTATTTCTGGATTTAAATTAAATTAGGCCAGTTGTAGTGGCTCGTGCCAATAATCCTAGCACTTTGGGAGGCCAACGCAGGCAGATCACTTGAGTTAGGAGTTCGAGACCAGCCTGGCCAATATAGTGAAACCCCGTCTCTACTGAAACTACAAAAATTAACCAGCATGGTGGTACATGCCTGTAGCCCCAGCTACTCGGGAGGCTGAGGCAGAATTCTTGAACCCGAGCGGTGGGGGTTGTGGTGAGCTGAGACTGCACCACTGCACTTCAGCCTGGGCCACAGAACAAAACTTCATCTCAAATAAAAAGAAAACAATATATATATAATTAATTAAATTGTGTATAATTTATACAGATTGAGTATCCTTTACCAGAAATGCCTGGGACCAGATTTGTCCCAAGATTTTGGATTTTTTATGGTTTTAGAACATTTGGATGTTTATAATGAGATATCTTTGAAGGGGATCCAAGTCTAAACACAAAATTCATTTGTGTTTCATATACCCCTTATATAGCATACATAGCCTAAAGGTAATTTTTTTTTTTTTTTTTTTTTTTGAGATGGAGTTTCGCTCTTTTGTCCAAGCTGGTGTGCAAGCAATTCTTCTGCCTCAGCCTCCTGAGTGGCTGGAATTACAGGCGGCCACCACCACCACATCCGGCTGATTTTTTTTTTTTTTTTTTTGTATTTTTAGTAGAGGCAGGATTTCACCATGTCGGCCAAGCTGTAGTGTCAAAGGGGTAGAACCACCAGCATTCAAGCAATGTTGTCAACTAGGCAATAAAATGTTCTACCGAATGTTTCTTCTTTGTTCTAATTACTGCATAAACTGGTAGCAACTTTGAAATGAGACAAGGAGCTTACACTCCTTTTATTTTCTGTTTAAAACAGAACAGAAAACAAACTGAAACAAAAGCCCTGTTATACATTAACAATGTTAAACAACATCAATTTTATAAGAAAAAGACTAAAAACAAAAAGCGTTTCCAAATCTCAGGCAAATAACAGTGGGTGGTCTGTAGATCAGCACAGGGCTTTATGGTGGTACTCAGAGGAGCTACTTTTTTTTTGTCTTTTTTATTTATTTATTTACTATTTTTTTATTGCATTTTAGGTTTTGGGGTACATGTGAAGAACATGCAAGATTGTTGCATAGGTGCATACATGGCAGTGTGATTTGTTGCCTTCCTCCCCGTCACCTATATGTGGCATTTCTCCCCATGCTATCTCTCCCCAACTCCCCACCCCGCGCTGTCCCTCCCCTATTTCCCCCCAACAGACCCCAGTGTGTAGTGCTCCCCTCCCTGTGTCCATGTGTTCTCATTGTTCAACACCCGCCTATGAGTGAGAACATGCGGTGTTTGATTTTGTGTTCTTGTGTCAGTTTGCTGAGAATGATGGTTTCCAGGTTCATTCATGTCCCTACAAAGGACGCGAACTCACCGTTTTTGATGGCTGCATAATATTCCATGGTGTATATGTGCCACATTTTCCCTGTCCAGTCTATCATCGATGGGCATTTGGATTGGTTCCAGGTCTTTGCTATTGTAAACAGTGCTGCAATGAACATTTGTGTGCATGTGTCCTTATAGTAGAACGATTTATAATCCTTTGGATATATAACCAGTAATGGGATTGCTGGGTCAAATGGAATTTCTATTTCTAGGTCCTTGAGGAATCGCCACACTGTCTTCCACAATGGTTGAACTAATTTACACTCCCACCAACAGTGTAAAAGTGTTCCTATTTCTCCACATCCTCTTCAGCATCTGTTGTCTCCAGATTTTTTAATGATTGCCATTCTAACTGGCATGAGATGGTATCTCAATGTAGTTTTGATTTGCAATTCTCTAATGACCAGTGATGGTGAGCATTTTTTCATATGTTTGTTGGCCTCATGTATGTCTTCTTTTGTAAAGTATCTGTTCATATCCTTCACCCACTTTTGAATGGGCTTGTTTGTTTTTTTCTTGTAAATCTGTTTTAGTTCTTTGTAAATTCTGGATATCAGCCCTTTGTCAGATGGGTAAGCTGCAAATATTTTTTTCCATTCTGTTGGTTGCCGATTCACTCTAATGACTGTTTCTTTTGCCATGCAGAAGCTGTGGAGTTTGATTAGGTCCCATTTGTCTATTTTGGCTTTTGTTGCCAATGCTTTTGGTGTTTTGGTCATTAAATCCTTGCCTACGCCTATATCCTGAATGGTTTTGCCTAGGTTTTCTTCTAGGGTTTTTATGGTGTTAGGTCTTATGTTTAAGTCTTTAATCCATCTGGAGTTAATTTTAGTGTAAGGTGTCAGGAAGGAGTTCAGTTTCTGCTTTCTGCTTATGGCTAGGCAGTTTTCCCAACACCACTTATTAAACAGGGAATCCTTTCCCCATTGCTTGTTTTTGTCAGGTTTGTCAAAGATCGGATGGTTGTAGATCACCCGCAGTAAAGAGAGATTCAGAATTCTTTGCCAGATATTTTAGGAAATCATGCAAATAGCCCAACAATAACGCAAGGCTTTTCTTATCAAGGAAGGTACAGGCCGACATTCTCCTATGCTTACCAATAACCTAAGTAGGTGTGGTGCTCCGTAAACCTGGGACATTGGAGCATCAGGGTGAGCCAAGAGGATTTCCACATACTGGGGCCTCTTGAATTTGTAGAGCAGCTGAGTGCCTAAAATAATTCTTTTATTCCTGCTACAACGTCATTAACTGCATATGCCTTATTATCGACGTTTCCCTGAGATTTTTTTGCAATTTGCATACTCTTTTAGAATTGCATCTACATTTTGCTTAGCAGGGAGTTAAAACAGCTGCTTCTGCTTGGTAACTAAGTCCCAGTCCCCAACAAGCCATGGTTTTTGATTCTTCAGGAATCTTCACTTCAACTTCCTTTCTGTTCATAAATGTGTCCTCACTTTCAACAGTGAGATCTGCCCAGGCTCTTTTCTTCCTTGGGGTCTGAGGTGCTTTGCTTGTACTGCTCCCATATCTGTTCCCAGAAGTCTTCTGTTTGTTCTTTCTGGTCTTCCTCGTAGATCCTGAAGTGGGGTTCTCTGCAGAGCGACCCCCCTGCCCCATCTTCCTGGAAGGGTGGGTCAAGATTTTTCTGCTGTGAACCAGCTGTCTTCTTTCTTGAGGAGACCCCTCTCATCTTCTCTGCATGTTGCTTCTAATTGGATTTTTGCAGTTGTCTTCTTCCACAGATTGTTGTCCTGAGTTTGAAAAGCCTGCTTTCTGGAACTCATGCAACCCTGTTTTTATTCCAACCAACCATATTCCTTCTTTCCAAGAATTTCCAAGGAATTTCCCAGATAGAATCTTATAGATCTTCTAGGATGGTCTAGAAGGATGAAGTGGGAGACACAATCCAAGATTCTGTAACCACAGATACTTCGTAATAATTGGCATCTGCCTATGAGATCATTGGTATCTCAATAATTATAATCAATAGCAGTTGTTAAGGTAAGAATTTATCATAGTAACCTACAAAAGTTGTAAAAAGGTGATATGATTTAGACGATAGACATAAATATAAAATTACCAATTCTGAACAGGTTTTTAAAGATAATACTTATTCCTTAAGGATGTTTATATGTAACAGAATAAATGAGTTATTTCTTTATTATCGTTTGAATAGCAAAATGTCTACAATCAGGATCAGATCTCCTGAGGCTTACTATACAGCAAACTTAGCTTTTTCTGAATGGTGACCTGAAATGAGAATCCAGATCTTCCCAGCAGCCGCTTTCTCACTCTTTTTAAAATGTCAAATCCCCTACCGTGTTCTCTGCACTCTGAATCCCTTTTCCATGCTCTACTTTTTTCTCCCATAGTGGTCATCACTTTCCAGCTATATACTACATAATAGTCTGTGTTTATGTTTATTGTCTCAATCCCGCTCTTAGAATGGAAGCTCCTGGAGGATATTTATGTCTACTGGGCTCACAGAGAACAACCACCCTGTGAGAAGAGGGCCATTATTATTTTAAAGAGAGGATGAATTCATATCCAGGACCTCCTAAATCCAATCCCAAACTCAATCGTGCAGTGAAAGGGTGAGGTTGGGATGGAGATGAAATGATTTGCACTGATTTCAATGCATTGTCTTATTACTACTATTATTTGTCTCATAATCTTCTCCATGCCCCTCTGCTTGAGGGCAGAGGCCAAAACTTGTGTATGACCAGCATTTTGCAAGCTGGTTACATATCAATCAAAGTCCTAGTGGAAGCTCCAAGATGAATGAGATCTCAGCTGTCTTGTTTTCATGGTTTCCTAAGCATATAAAGCAGATGAGGCATAGTAGATGCTCAATAATTGATGAGGAATTCAAAGAAGAATATCGGTATTCTAGGTGGATGCTTCCCCACCATTCTATTTTACCTCTAAATAGGACTTTGCAATTTATAAAGACCCAAACCAGTTATGTCATTGTATCAGCAAAATTATTTAAGCTGGATAGGACTTTTTGTTTTTTTAAAACCGTTGCTTCCACAATAAGATATTGTGAGGTTAAAGGACTTGCCAAAATCAGATCCTGGACCTAGACTTGCAATCAAAGTGTCATTTTTTTGGTGGGAGACAAGTTCTCTTTCTAGACCTCCTGGCTAGATGAGGAAAACTAGTAAGTTGCTGGATTTGCTGTGGATGCTTCTAAATCCTGTGGCCCTGAGATTAGGGCTAAGATTCTCCCTCTACTGTCAGCCTGTAGAATTCTGTAGCTGCTCACATCACAGCTACATGAGTGGTTTGGGGGAAACACACCATAATGGTCACATCCTCCTGTTTTTGTAATTTACACAGGATTGAAAACAAGAGATACTGTCTTGTTGTTAGCTCTAGCTCATTTGGAGTCTGCCCTGAATCTCTGAACTTGGCTGGATGCCCTTCCTCATCTGACTGCTCTGGGCAAACCAACTTCTGTCTTTGTCATTGTATTACTCTGTTTGGATTCTCTGTGAGTCCATCAGATTTAGCTGATGAGCTCATTGACTGCAAATTGATTGAGCAAGACAGTGTTCCTAATTCTCTGCACATACACAGCACCATTGTCTTCCGCAGATACTTTGTAATAGTTGGCATTCACCTTCGAGATCATTGGTATCTCAATAATTATAATCAATAGCTGTTGTTAAGGCAAGAATTTATCATATTAACCTACAAAAGTGGTAAAGAAGGGGATATAATTCAAAAGATAGAAGTAAATATAAAATTACCAATTCTGAACAGTTTTTCAAAGATAATACTTGTTCCTTAAGGATGTTCATATGTAATAAAATAAGTAAGAGTTATTGCTTTATTATCATTTGAATGACATAAACTGTTAGTTTTCTATGAGTGGGGAAATAGAGCCTTTAAACATTTTGAGATAAGTGAAGGAGTAGAACACTTTATTTATAAAATATTAATTCAGTGTTTAGTTTTTTACAGATTTTGTCTCTATGCTACCTGTTTGATTTTGATTTTATTTTTTATTTTTTTTGAGACACAGCCTCGCTCTGTCACCCAGACTGGAGGGTAGTAGGGCAATCTTGGCTCACTGCAACCATCACCTTCTGGGTTCAAGTGATTCTTATGCATCAGTCTCCCGAGTAGCTGAGACTGCAGGTATACACCACCACGCCTGGATAATTTTTTATACTTTTAGTAGAGATGGGGCTTCACCATGTTGGCCAGACTAGTCTCAAACTCCTGGCCTCAAGTAATCTGCCTGCCTCGGCCTCCCAAAGTGCTGGGATTACAGGTGTGAGCCACTGCACCCAGCCTGTTAGAATTTAATATGTCTCAGTTAAACACTATTTCCCTATTCTGCATGCTCTAAAGCATCAATGATAATAATTATGAATGTAGAAGGAGCATTGGCAGCCAAAGTTAACTATGCCATTGCTGTTCTTGGGAAGGCTCGTTACCTGTGCTTTCTTTTCTTTTTTTCTTCTTTTTTTTTGAAATCAAACTAGTTACTTGGGTTTCAAACAATGTGGGCCTAATATGATCACAATACCATTTAAATAGGTCAAAGAATGACCCTGACCCAGACAGGACTTTTAGTGTATTTAGCTGTCAACAAAAGATAAAACTTATCAAAATAATGGCTACTTTAAAAAATAAGGCCTGCATCATATTGTTAGAGGAACTTCTGGAAATATGAGACAGTTACTATAAAAATTCAATTCAGTTTAATTCATCATTATTTACTGAGTGCCTCCATATGTTAGATGCTGGGGCTACAAAGATGAGTAGACCCCAGGCCAGGCATGGTGGCTCACCTAACCACAGCCATCAATGAATTCAAGTAAGTGTGTGATAGTGGCATGCAACAATCTGTGGAACCATGGAGGAGAGATTGTTCTTTCTTTCTGCTGACATCATGGACTCCGAGACTGAGCCTTGAACTATTTCTAGGAGATGCTTAGAGTAAAAATAACAACACCAGGAGAAGAGACTTCTAGGCCAAAGTTTCATGAGTGAGCACAGGCCCAGAGGATGGATGTGCATTAAGCTGGTTTAGGTGGAATAGCTGCACACAGGAGAGAGGAACAGAAAGGGCTGCTTAGTGGCAGAAAGCAAAGGGTGTGAGTGGCAGGTGAAGAAGTTTGAAGACCCCTATAGTAGATGAAGGGTCTTTGAAGGATGCTAAGCAGGAAATTATTTTGTAATCATTGTAGAGGATAGGATTGGAAGAGAGAGAAATCAGAGACAGAGTCCAGTTCCAAAGTCCAGACTTGAAATGATGAGTGTTACAGTAATCGGTGGTGGTGGGAATGGAGAGGAGAGGAGAAATTCAAGAGTAATTTGGAAGGTAGCACCAGTGGGCCTTTGTTGCTAATTAGATAGGACAGGGGTACAGAAAGACAAATGGGTCAGTGGGGACTTGGGTTTCTAGCTTAGGAGTCTGTATGGAAGATGATTATGTTAACAAATATAGTGGTTACAGGCAAAAGATAAGCAATTTTTTGTTGTTTCAGATGAGACTGTAGCTAGAGTGAGTGGAACAGAAAGAAGATAAACTATTTGGTTATAAACATTTTGAGTTTTAAGTGCTGTCAGAATAGTTAAGGGGAAATTTTTGATATAGAGTGGCAGTTGGAAATATGGATCTGAATTTAACGGAAATCGAGATTGGAGCTGGGTGTGGTGGCTCATGCCTGTAATCCCAGCACTTTGGGAGGCCAAGGTGGGTGAATCACCTGAGGTCAGGAGTTCAAGACCAGACTGACCAACATAGTGAAACGCTGTCTCTACTAAAAATACAAAATTAGCTGGGCATGGTGGTGCATGCCTCTAATCTTAGCTACTTGGTTGGCTGAGGCAGGAGAATCACTTGAACCTGGGAAGCAGAGGTTGCAGTGAGCCAAGATTGCGCTATTGCACTCCAGCATGTGTGATAGAGCAAGACTCAGTCTCAAAAAGAAAGAAAGAAAGAAAGAAATTGAGATTGGAAATAAAAATGGCATCACTCTATAGTATTTAAAGCATGTGTAATATCTGAAGCAATATGGTAAGATGAAATTACCCAGGTTTGAGGTCATGGTTAGGATGGTGGTCAGGAAAGTCATTGTTTTAGTGTAGTACTTAGTTTGCACATACCTTTAAGGAATTGTAAAATCTTTTGGTGAGTCTATCTAGGAATAATCCAGTACTTACCACTTGGCAGTGGAACTGGAATACACCTGGAAACCAATTTAAGGTTGTAAGACAGCTTGATGTAAATATGGGATTGAATTTAGAAAGGACTGGTATGAATATGAGATTAGAGTTACAAATAGCCCTGACCACGAGATGCCTTGAAAAGGTGGCTGAGTACTCTTTCCTCATCCATCCCACCTAATAGAAATAGAGTGGAGTAGGTAAATCCTGATGTCAGGTTCGGACACCCTGCCTTCTTTTCTTTCCAAAAGACTTTCCTTTCCATGTAGACCATAGATGTTTTCTGACTGAGTCAACTTTATATCCACAAGATCTGTTGACATTTAACATGCCAAGGATCCATGGAGTGGAGCAGCCAGATGTTTAGGGCCTGGTCCTGGCTTATTACCATGAGCATTGCTCAGATTCCCAGTCTGAGTCAGAATCCTGAGTGACAGGTCACAGGATGTTTGTGTTTCCTGCTGGAGTTAAAGGGCTTGCAAAATGTTCTGTCTTATCCACTTCCAGAGAGAAGATTGCTCATCTTTGAGATCCATGCAGATGGAAAAAAGAGGGCAAAATGGCATATCAATGCACAAAATCATAATCAGTATCACCATTTATCATCAGCTATCACTCTTGATTTTCCATCAGTCACTTCCTTACCTATCTAATGCCCTCATCCCATTACATTCTGGATCAACCTTTTTGCTTCAACCAGGCTAGCCTGTTTGTGGTCCATGGCATACATAGTTGTCTTACCATATGTGGGGCTTCCCACTGACACCTTTCTCTACTTCTACTCTTCCTCAGTCATCCATTTTTCATCTTTAAATTGCTATTCAAAACTATAACTTTTCCACAAAATATTTGGTTCCTATTGGTCAAAACTTAGGCTGGGTGCCATGGCTCACACCTATAATCCCAGCACTTTGGGAGCAGCCAGATGTTTAGGGCCTGGTCCCGGCTTATCACCATGGAACCAGGGCACTTTGGGAGGGCAAGGCAGGAGGCTCACTTAAGAGCAGGAGTTCACGACTATCTTGAGCAACATAGTGAGACCTTGTCTCTAAAACAACAGCAACAACAAACCCAAAACAAAACACCTCAAATCATCCCAAATTCCCCAGTGATTTCCTATATGGCAACTAAAGTTTTATCTCCCCATAGAAATTATACCAGAGGTATAATTTATACTCATTTGAGTATAAAGTACTTACTTATACATGCCTAGGGCAGATTCCTAATCTTCCCATAGCAGTATCTTACAGAGTAGCCCTCACTTAGAGAGGTAAATGAGTAGAATAGAATATTTGACTATGTCAAATTGAAGTTTCTTAGATGATGAGAATAATAATGATAATAAATATCATTCATCAAGTGTCTGCCATGCCAGACACTCTACTAAGCATTTTGTTATGTTATTACATTTAACTGTCACAATAAAGAGAAAGAAGGATATCATTCCCATCTTACAGACTAGGAAACGAAGGTTCAAAGAGGTAATTTGAAGCCAGGCACAGTGGTGTGTGCCTGTAGTCCTAGCTACTTGGGAGGCTAAGGCAGGAGGATCCCTTGAACTCAGGAGTTCAAGGCTAGCCTGGGTAACATAGTGAGACCCTGTTCTGAAAAAATAAAAGAAACAAATAAAGGGGTAATTTGCCCAAGATCTTAATTTGTAGGCAATGGAACCTGGATTCAAACCTAAGTCTTTTTTTCTCCAGCTTTTTGAGGTATTTGACAAATAAAATTTGTATATATTTAATTTAATTGACAAATAAAAATTGTATATAAGATATATTTGTGATGATTTTTTATATATATTTATATTT
Organism: Aotus nancymaae; assembly: GCF_030222135.1. Taxonomy (NCBI): domain Eukaryota; kingdom Metazoa; phylum Chordata; class Mammalia; order Primates; family Aotidae; genus Aotus; species Aotus nancymaae. The sequence goes on along the minus strand of NW_026988417.1, from coordinate 49,601,663 downwards.
ATAGTGAAATGATTACCACAATCAAGCTAATTAACACATCCATTATCTGACATAGTTAAGTGGTGAGAATACTTAAGGTTGACTCTTATAGGAAATTTCAAGTACAAAATGCAAGGGTTTTTTTGTTTTTTTAAGAGGGGTTTCACCATGTTGGTCAGACTGGTCTTGAACTCCTGACCTCAGGTAATCCACCCGCCTCGGCCTCCTAAAGTGCTGGGATTACAGGCGTGAGCCGCACCCAGCCTCAAAATGCAGTATTAACTATTGTCACCATGCTGTACATTAGAGACCCCAGTACTCTTTTTTTTGAGACAGAGTCTCATTCTGTAGCCCAAACCAGAGTGCAGTGGCGAAATCTTGGCTTACTGCAACTCTGCCTCCTGGGTTCAAGTGATCTCATAACTCAGCTTCCCAAGTAGCTGGGACTACAGGTGCATGCCACCATGTCCAGCTAATTTTTTGTATTTTAATAGAGAAGGGATTTTACCGTGTTGCCCAGGTTGGTCTCAAACTACTGAGTGCAGATGATCCGCCAGCCTCGGCCCCCCAAAATGCTGGGATTATAGGCATGAACCACTGCATCTGGCCAATACCCCAGTACTCTTTAATCTTATAACAGAAAGTTTGTACCCTTGACTAACAATCTTCCCATCTCTTCTCCTTACCCTGAACCCTGAACCCGTGCCTCAGCTCCTGGCAACCACTATTCTACTTTCTGCCTCTGTGAGTTCAATTTTTTTAGATTCCACATATATGTGAGATTGTATAGCATTTGTTTTTCTTTATCTGGCTTATTTTACTTAGCATGATGTCTTCATTGTCACAAATGATAGAATTTTCTTCTTTCTATGGCTGAATATATATATATATATATATATATAAATAATTTTCTTCATCCATTAACTGTGGATGAATACTTAAGTTGATTTCAAAACTTGGCTAATGTGAATAGTGCTGCAGTAAACATGAGAATGCCGATATCTCTTTGAGATACCGATTTCAGTTTGTTTGGCTGTATACCCAGAAGTGGGATTGCTGGATTGTATTGGAGTTCTATTTTTAATTTTTTGAGGAACTGCCATACTGTTTTTCATAATTGCTATATCAATTTACATTTCTACCAAAAATGTACAAGGGTTTCCTTTTCTACACACCCTTGCTGATACTCTTTTTCCTTTTAGACAATAGCCCTTCTTTATTTTATTTTATTTAAAAAAATTTTTTTCTGAGACCTCTAAGGTATGAAAATATTAATAATAGCCATTCTAACAGGTGTGAAGTGATATTTCATTGTGGTTTTAATTTGCATTTTCCTGATGATTAGTAATGTTTTTATATACCTGCTTTTTAGGTATGTCTTCTTTGAAAAAATGTCTATTCTGGTCCTTTGACTATCTTTAAATTAGGTTTTTTGTCTTTTCACCATTGCATTGTATGAGTTCTTTTTCTATATTAGATACTAGCCTCTTATCTGATCTGTGGTTTCTAAATATTTTCTTCTGTTCTGTGGGTTTTCTTTTCATCTGTTGCTTGTTTCCTTTGCTGTGCAGAAGGTTTTTGATTGATGCAGTGCACTACTTCTTTATCTTTACTTTTATTGCCTGTGCTTTTGGTATCACATAAAACAAATTATTGCCAACACCTATGTCAAGGAAATTTTCCCCTATGTTTTGTCCTAGGAATTTCATGGTTTCAGACATTAGCTTAAGTCTTTTTGTAGTGTTTTTGTTTGTTTGTTTTTTGTTTTTGTTTTTGAGACAGTTTCCCTCTGTCACCCACACTGGGAATGCAGTGACACCATCTCAGCCCATTGTAACCTCCACCTCCTGGGTTCAAGCAATTTTCCTGCCTCAGCCTCCAAAGTAGCTATGACTACAGGCATGTGCCACCATGCTCGACTAATTTTTTGTACTTTTAGTAGAGATGGGATTTCATGATGTTGGTCAGACCAGATTTCAATGGCTGGTCTTGAACCTCTGACCTCAAGTGATCCTCCCACCTCAGCCTCCCAAAGTTCTGGGATTAGAGACATGAGCCACCACACCCAGCCTAGCTTAAGACTAAGCCATTTCTAGTTAATTTTTGTGTATGATGTAAGATAAGCATCAATTTTGTTATTTTGCATGTGGATATCCAGTTTTTCCAACATCATTTACTGAAGACATTATTATTTCCCCATTGTATATTCTTGGTGGCCTTATAAAAGATTAGTTGACTGTATATGTGTATCAACCCATGTCTTTGAGACTGTGGCTTATAATCTTGACAGTATACCATGTTTTAGTATTTATTTTTTAAAGGACAGAAACAGTTTCTAGTATTTTCCTGATGTCTTTCCATTCCTCCTTGTACAGGGCTATGTACTGAATGCTGCTTTCCCTTTTGCCCATTTTTTATTTTCAGAAGGGGCCTCCTTAGTGTTTTATGGATCCTCCCTCCCTTTGAGAACAAAGTTGCTAATGTTCAGATAAAAGACTCTTCATTAAAAAATAGTTCTTTAACTCAACACATATTTATTGAGTGCTTACTGTGTGTCTAAAACCTCAAGGCACTAGGGAAAAGTGGTGAACAAAACAGATTAAGTTTTCTCCTAATGGACTTATGATTTAATGGTTCCTTACATTAAGATTTAGTGATAATAAATCACCAGGCTGTGTCTCCTCAATGCTTATTCTCCAGGTTTGAAGTCTTCTCCATTTTCAAGACTGTGCTTGAATTAAGAGGCAGCATAGGCCAATATTTCTCTAAGTTATTTATAATTGACATCAGTTAGTTGTTTCCATTGTGTTCATGTTTTATTTCAGTTTTGTAATTTTGGGGAAATTGATATCACTTCTGGCTCCAAAGAAGAACATGTGATGTAGGCTTAGTCAACCATTACATGTTATACCTTCCACAATGATTTATTGATTTGGTAAAGGGCATATAACCTGAAAAAGTCCAATAAACGCAAATCTTAGAACTCTTTGGGGGATATTTCAAGAACACTAATCCTCTCTTACGCTCTGGAGAGCGTAATGTATAAATGTCAGGAATGGATGTTCTCCAGTCATTTTGCAGAGAAGAGTGAAGAACCTGACACACAGATATAGAGCCCAGAGAACTGCAAAGAAATGGAGCTGGAGGCCTGATTATATCACGCCTCCCCTTGTACGTTCAGATAAAAGACTCTTCATTAAAAAATAGTTGTTTAACTCAACACATATTTTTTGAGTGGACAACCATCAGCAAAGCTAATAAATGCTTTTTATTGACTGGGCACAGTGGCTCATGCCTGTAATCCCAGCACTTTGGGAGGCCAAGGCAGCCAGATGATGAGGTCAGGAGTTCGAGACCAGCCTGGCCAACAGAGGGAAACCCCATGCCTTCTAAAAATACAAAAATTAGCTGGGTGTAGTGGCACATGCCTGCAGTCCCAGCTACTTGGGAGACTGAGCCAGGAGAATTGCTTGAACCCTGGGGGTGGAGGTTATAGTGAGCCAAGATCACCCCACTGCACTCCAACCTGGGTGACAGAGCGAGACTCTGTCTCAAAAATAAATAAATAAATAAACAAACAAACAAATAAATAAATAAATAAGTGCTTTTTATTAATTCAGACAGTTTAAATTGAGTTTCATTAATTAAACTTAAAGCATAATAATTGACACAAGCAAAAACCTTATTACTTTCTCCCCTTGCTTTTTCTAGAATCATGTTAGATTTTTCTCAAAATAAATTCACATTGGGAAATGCTGATTTTGACAGTTGATAATTGTTAACCAATGTCCCAGAGAGGATAAAATATACATCACTTTGACCAAGATTTTTCCTATTTTTAAGAAATATTTTTATATCAACTGCTATGCAGTTGAAGTATGAAGAAATTTTCTTAAACATTAATCTTTAAAATGTCTTTTGGTTTAAATTTAACACAGCTTCCAGTGAAAAATTAAAACACCTTTGAGATATTAGTAAAGGAAATAAGAAAAAGAAAAAAGTCACGATGATTATGGTGACAGGAGAGAAATGATGTATTTCAGGAGAAAGAGAATATAGGAAAAAATGGGAAAAAAGAGTAAGGGTAAAAATCAGTTTTCTGGAAGAGAAAGTTTTTTTATTTGTTTGTTTGTTTGAGACGGGCGTCTTGCTCTGTCACGCGGGCTGGAGTTCAGTGGCACAATCTCAGCTCACTGCAACCTCTGCCTCCCAGGTTCAAGCAGTTCTTCTGCCTCAGCCTCCTGAGTAGCTGAGATTACAGGTCCCCACCACCACTCCCAGCTAATTTTTATATTTTTAGTAGAGATGGGGTTTCACTATGTTGGTCAGGCTGGTCTCAAACTCCTGACCTTAAGTGATCTGCCCGCCTTGGCCTCCCAAATTGCTGGAATTACAGGCATGAGCCACCACACTCGGCTCTGGAAAGTATACAGTAAAATTTCAAAGACTATATAATTTAATGTCATATAGGAAAACATACAGATAATAGTTAATAAATCATAAGAGAGGCTGAGCACAGTGGTTCACGTCTGTAGTCCCAGCACTTTGGGAGGCCAAGGCAGGCAGATCACTTGAGGTTAGGAGTTTGAGACCAGCCTGGCCAACATGGCGAAACCCCATCTCTACTAAAAATACAAAATTAACCTGTGTGGTGGTACACACCTGTAATCTCAGCTACTCAGAAGGCTGAGGCAGGAGAATCACTGGAACCTGGGAAGTGGAGGGTGCAGTGAGCCGAGAGAGTGTCATTGCACTCCAGCCTGGGGGACAGAGCCAGACTCCATCTCAAAAAAAAAAACAATAAATAAATAAATCATAAGAGATCTCTTAAAGTTGAGTGACAGAAAAATGAAAGGCAGGCTCAATACAGGCAAATATAATTTAAGCTTTATTAATAAGGTTGTTTCTGTTTTATTTTAATTATGACCCAGAAACTTAGGATTTCTTTGCCAAGTTACATCAATCCTAAAGCATCTCAAATCAGGCAGGGTAGAATAGAACCACATGCTGATGTCACAGGGTGTAGATGGGTTTGAATGGTCCGTGATTTAGTCAATTTCCATGCTCTAATTGTGAGTAACAGCTGCTCTGAGATACTAATAAGAATGTTTACCTGTTCATGTGATATGCCGTTAACAACAGGTCCTCATAGTTGGCAGCCGGCTGGCAGGAGGGCTGCTATAGAAATGAAGTGATAGAGACCTAACAGAGCCACTGGCAGAGTGGGATCTTCGGGCCAAAGTGGGATTATGCCTAAGGTGAGCAGTAGCCTCAACAACCTTGCAAGTACATTTTGAGGAAGCATCTTGTGGAGAAACCTCTTACAGGCTAGTGACTATCCTCACCCTCAGCAAAATAATCTGTCTGTTCCTTAGATGAGATGTGCATTGCAATCTCAATGAACCTCTCATAGATAGTATGAGCTGTTCATTTGAATCTCAGAAAACAATAAAATCAAGCTGGCTGTTCTTTCCAGTTCAGCCACTGAACTCTTAAATTCCCCGACAGCCATGTAGGTCTGAATGAATGACCATTTATATACCCTTTCCACTGCCCTGCAGTATGGCTCTGCTTAGAATGGCAAGGAGAAAGATTGGAAGAGAAAAATGGTCGGAAGATCTTCTTGTATTTCTACAAGGCTTTGACAGTGCTCAGAACACTTTGGTGATTTTTTTCTGTGAAGTAGGCAACTAGAAAGAAATATTGTCTTCATTCTCTAGAAAAAGAATTGAAGGAAAAGAATTTATAGTTGGCTGATTATAACAGCACAAAAACGCATATCTTGTACTCTCTGTAGTTTTATCCATCCTGATTAACAACATCACCAATAACAACTAACACTGAGTACTTATCATATATTATCTCATTTAATCCTCCCAACAACTTTATGAATGAGTACTATAATTAACTGCATTACACAGATGATAACAAGAAGAACAAGTGTTGAATTAACTCAGTTTCCTGTTTCCTTTTTTAAATTTTAATTGTTTGTTTATCAGTACGAATGATTCTTTAGCCCACATATTCATGTTTCATACTTCTGGAACATAGGTCAGTGACAAACCTGGAACTCAACCCCAAAACATTCTTTACATTCCAAAATCACTTTGCACTCTGAAAGATACCAGCCCTCTTCATCTCCTCAACATCTTTCATGGAATCATATTTTCTGTAGAAATCTGCATACTCCTTCTTTCTTGGTTCAGCCATGTGAACTTTTAGAGAGCTGCAACCCCCACATTACAACAAATGCTTTGACAATATGAGATCACAGACACCTGGCCAGAAGGCTATGCATCTGAAATTTCTTCAAAACACTGGAAGCCATGGTGATTATTGTACTCAACACCAGTGTCCTTCTTGGCTGATGGAGAAATGCCCAGTTTCTTAAATATCATCATGGAATTGTAAAATGTTTGGGGAGGCATATAGACTTTTAAAATAACCACTCAACAATTGCTCATTATACTGAGTAAAATTGGTTAGCTTCATTTTCTCACTGTTTATATTTTTTCTTTCTTATTTATCTTTTCTCCTTTGTAGTTGAAACTTTTACCTACAGCAGAAGTCTTAGATCTTAGTTGTATTTCAGCTTTTTAGGAGCTATTTGAGGTTGAATAAGTCATTTTTATTATTTATTTATTCGAGACAGGTTTTCACTGTATTGCCCAGGCTGCAGTACAGTGGCATGATCATGGCTCACTGCAGCCTTAACTTCCCTGGCTCAAGCAATTCTCCCCCCTCAGCCTCCCAAATCACTGGGACTACAGGTATGCCCTACCACACCTAGCTTATTTGTTTGAATTTTTAGTAGAGGCGAGGTCTTGCTATGTTGTGCAAGCTGTTCTTGAACTCCTGAGCTCAAGCAATCCTGCCTCAGCCTCCCAAAGTGCTGGAATTGCAGGTGTGAGCCACCATGTCCAGCCTGAGTATGTCATTTAACTTAAGTTTTCTCTGAAGTTTATAGAATGGGATGAATATCTCTCTGTTTACAACACTGGGGTATGGTGAGGGTCAGATATGACATCGCAAATGAATATGTTTTGTAAAATGTTGAGTACTATGTAGACACTTATATAAATATGGCTAGAATGGTGGCTCACACCTGTAATCCCAGCACTTTGGGAGGCCAAGGTGGGCAGATCACTTGAAGTCAGGAGTTCAAGACCAGGCTGGTCAAAATGGTGAAACCCTATCTCTACTAAAAATATAAAAATTAGCCAGACAGCACTTTGGGAGGCCGAGGCGGGTGGATCACGAGGTCAAGAAATCGAGACCATCCTGGTCAACATGGTGAAACCCCGTCTCTACTAATACAAAAAATTAGCTGGGCATGGTGGCTCGTGCCTGTAATCCCAACTACTCAGGAGGCTGAGGCAGGAGAATTGCCTGAACCCAGGAGATGGAGGTTGCAGTGAGCCGAGATGGCGCCATTGCACTCCAGCCTAGGTAACGAGCGAAACTCCGTCTCAAAAAAAAAAAAAAAAAAAAAAAAAAAATTAGCCAGACATGGTGGCATGTGCCTGTACTCCCAGCTACTTGGGAGGCTGAGCCATGAGAATTGCTTGAACCCAGGAGGCAGAGGTTGCAGTACGCTGAGATCAAGCCACTGCACTCCAGCCTGGACGATAGAGCAAGACTCAGCCTCAAAACATTAAATTAAATCAAAATTAAAACAAATAAATAAATATTATTTCTACTTTTTTCTTTGCCTGATTTTTTTCCCTTATTTTTCTGAATAAAGGTACTGCATTTCCTTACATGTTCATATCCAAATATCCTCCAAACGGTGTGATTAACTACAGCAGAAAAAGATAATAGCAAGATTTCTGAAGATGTTCACTTAAATCTATTTTGTTTCTCCAAGTCTAAGTTACTCTTCCAGTAACTAATGTGTATTTAGTTTTCTGGACCTTCAGATTACCTCAAATTCCATTACAGCTTCATAGGACACATAGATATCTTCAAATATATCAAATGCAGAGTTAACAGATAATCCTCAAAGCTTGAATTCAGGTATCTCTTTATGTGCTTATTGTTACTGAGAGCAATGTAATACCCTGGATATTGATGCCTTAAAGTTAACTGACTTGAGAGAATTTATTTTATTTTATTTTTATATATTTTTGGAGACGGGGTCTCGCTCTGTTGCCCAGGTGGAGTGCGAATGGCACAATCACAGCTCACTGCAGCCTTGACCTCCCTGGCTTAAGTGATTCTCTCACCTCAGCCTCCTGAGTAGCTGGGACTACAGGCGCATGCCACCATACCTGGATAATTTTAAATATTTTTGTAGAGACGGGTTCTCACCTTGTTGCCCAGGCTGGTCCTGAACTCCCGGGCTCAAAAAATTATCTTGCCTTGGCCTCACAAAGTGTTGGGATTATAGGCATGAGCCACTGTGCCTAGCTGAGAATTTTTTAAAATATTTTAGTTGTATGTAAGAGTAACTCAGCTTAAGAAGAGATTGAAACATACTAGCCAATAAAGTAGAAAAGAAAGAAATTTGAAAAGTATGAATGCAAAAAGTAGATATATTCAGAAGGAAAATCATATAAATATGATAAGAAAAAATTAAATATAGGAAAAAAACACTATAGTAAGGCCTGTGTGTGTGTCGCAGGCGGAGGTGGCAGTGGGAGAACATAGAAACAGCTTCACTTTTGAGTTCCCAGATGAAGCTGGGTACTTCCTAATCTCAATTAAGCAAGAAGGCCAACATGATTATAACTATTAAATCCAACTTTTCTCCATGCCATGTGCAAAGAATCACAGAAAATCTTAACACTGGTGTGTAAGAAGGCCATTGGCGCCAAGTGAGAGTTCCAAAGGGTAAAGAGTAGATTTTCTCAGCACCCATTCAGGGGCAAAAAAAATTGCTTGTGCCTCTCAGATCTTAAAAATCAAAACCAGTATCTTAAAAGCTGTGTTTTAAGTGTCTATGTAAGTTAAATATGGCACTTAACAGAGACATAAGACAACTTAATTAAACATATTCATTAAGAAACTTTTACTCACAGACACAGAAGAGAAAAAAAACCCAAGACTTTAAAAATTAATAGTTTGATCTATTTTTCTTTGTCTTTCCACTGTTTCTTATGACATCCAGGGTCAGGAAGAAAGGGCTTAGTCCCTCTTTCTTCTAGCCTTGCTGTATTAGTCATCTATTGCTACATAACCAATTGCCCCAAAACTTGGTGGCTTAAAACAACAACAAACATTTGTCATTTCTTTTCTTTTCTTTTTTTTGAGACAGAGTCTCATTCTGTCACCCAGGCAGGCTGGATTGTAGTGGTGCGATCTTGGCTCACTGCCGCCTCCACCTCCCGGGTTCAAGTAATTCTCATGCCACAGCCTCCCGAGTAGCTGGAATTTCAGGCATGCACCACCATGGCTGGCTGATTTTTGTGTGTTAGTAGAGACAGGGTTTCACCATGTTAGCCAGGCTGGTCTTGAACTCCTGATCTTGTGATCCACCCACCTCAGCCTCCCAAAGTGCTGGGATTATAGGCATGAGCCATCGTGCCTGGCAACATTTGTCATTTCTGACAGTTTCTGGAGGTTAGGAATTGGTGAATGGCTGGGTGGTCTGGCATAGGGTCTCTTGTGAGGTTGTAGTCAAGATGTTAGTTGGGGCTGTTTGGCTGGGGCTGGAGGATCCAAATTTAGGATGGCTCACTCCCATGAGTGGCAGAAGGCCTCAATTCCTGTTCATGTGAGTCTCTCCATAGGCCTGTTTGAGTGTCCTCATGACATGAGTGGCTTCTTCCAGAATGAGTGATTTAAGGGAATAAGATGAAATCTGTCATGTCTTTTATAACTTAGCTTTGGAAGTCACATACTATCACTTTCACAAATCTTATTGGTCACACAGGGTACCTCTCTTCAGTGTTGGAGGGGACTACAGAATGGCTTGCATACCAGAGGATGAGTCTCTTGCTGGCTATCACACTAGTTAAGTCACACTATCTAGTCAGAACCCCATATGTTAACAAGGTTGTTGATCAAACCAAGGCTGATGGGAGTCAGAGACTGCCTCTGCAAAGAGGCAGAGATTTGAAACTCCCTTCTGGGAGGAAATATGGTTGAAGTAAATGGGCATATTTAGCTCAAAAAAAAAAAAGATTTGAGATTCAAACATCTTAAGATATTTGAAGGACCATCATATGGAAGAAGTAGACTTGTTTTGTGCATCCTCAGAGATTGGAACCAGAACTAACAGATAAAGATGTATTGAATAAGTTTGGGATTCCAGGCAATAATCAAGGGCTTAGATTACAATAATAGCTAAGACATAGTTCTAGACCTTAAATAATCTAGTCATTTATGTGAAAGAACATAATACAGTATTTTTGTATATGCTCAATATGCTACAGATATTTAATACCACTATTGGAGTTGTTCAGCTAAAGAAGGAAGTACCACGTGATGCAGACTGGTACATGGTTTTGAGGGCAGTGTGGGCCAGATGACTTCTGGGTTAATTCTGGTTTTATGAGCCTATGATTCTAGTAGTAATCTCCAGATCTTTGGAATTTAAAAGACAGTAGAGAAGAGAGCTGAGTACAACTTGTATTTTATATTTATGGTGCTGGTTTAAATTAGATACTTCTTATTTTTTTGAGACGGAGTCTCGCTCTGTTGCCAGGCTGTAGTGCAGTGGTGGGATCTTGGCTCACTGCAGCCTCCACCTCCCGGGTTCAAGCGATTCTCCTGCCTCAGCCTCCCGAGTAGCTGGGACTACAGGTGTGTGCCACCACACCCAGCTAAGTTTTGCATTTTTAGTAGAGACAGGGTTTCACCATGTTTGCCAGGATGGTCTTGATCTCCTGACCTCATGATCTGCCAGCCTTGGCCTCACAGATGTGAGCCACTATGCCTGGCCTAAGTTAGATACTTTATAGGTATTATTATTATTTATATTTAGATATTATCCTGGGGGACTCTAAGAGAAACTACATGGGTTTCATAGATTTATTATAAAAATATTTTCGGAACCAACTTTGAACCAAATATGTATACACAGTGTGAAATGATCTTGAAAATATGATTTTATACACATAGCCATCCATTTAATATTTTTTAAACACTAATTATATGGCAGGCACTGTGCACTGCTGTAGGTGTTAGGAAGACCGACATAAGAAACCCACATATTTCTCTAGTGGTTTTAAGACCGGTATAGCATAGTGGTAAGATCACGGGGTGAGGAAACAGACTATTTGAGTTCAAGTCCTCGTTCTATCACTTCCTAGTTGTGTGGCCTTGGCCAAGTTACCTAACCTCCCTGTACTTCAGTTTTATGATGTCTAAAACAGGGGTGAAAAATGGTACCTATGTTATAGGGATGCTTATAAGGCTAAGTGGGTTTATTTGTACAAAGTGCTTAGAACAGTGCTTGGAATACTATATGTGCTATACAGGTTGTGTATCCCTAATCTAAAAATCCAAAATCCAAAATGCTTCAAAACTTGAAACTTTTTAGCACTAACATGAAACTCCAAGGAAAAGCTCATTGGAGCATTTCAAGTTTTGGATTTTCAGATTAGGGATGCTCAATCTATATACACATTTAGCTTTTTCTCCAAGCATGATTGGTTCTGCCCTCAGGAAGCTCCCAGCCTAGTTAAGATCATCTTCCTTCCCTCTCCTTTACTGGCCACAGTTGTATAGAAGCCGAAGAGGATCACTGTTGCTCCCTAAAGGCCTTTTGCATAGTTTTATTGCACATACATTAATCCTAGGGCATTGGAGCAGTAATGCTATTTTCTATTACTTATACTGTGAGCACCAAAAACTCTAAGATTGGAGCACAACCTGCAAATTTTAGGTCACATGCCCACTCTTGGAAATGAGGATATGGTCAGCTTAACCTAATCACATGTACTAAGGATGGAGGGAATATGATTTACTGAAGATCTTGAGGGTGGTGTTACAGAATGTGTGCCAGTTGCAGAAGAAGGGGCTGGGAAGTGATGCATGCAGCTAGGCTGAACTACTACTGGTCTCCCACTTGCAGTTTTAAAAATGCACATCTGGCTGGGCACGGTGGCTCACGCCTGTAATCCCAGCACTTTGGAAGGCCAAGGCTGGCAGATCACCTGAGGTCAGGAGTTCAAGACCAGCCTGGCCAACATGGTAAAACTCCATCTTTATTAAAAATACAAAAATTAAGGCTAGGTGTGGTGGCCCACACCTATAACACCAGCACTTTGGGAGGTTGAGGCAGGTGGATCACAAGGTCAAGAGATAGAGACCATCCTGGCCAACATGGTGAAATTCCGTCTCTACTAAAAATACAAAAGTTAGCTGGGCATGGTAGCACGCACCTGTAGTCCCAGCTACTTGGGAGGCTGAGGCAGGAAAATCGCTTGGACCTGGGAGGCAGAGGTTGCAATGAGCCAAAATTGCACACTGCACTCCAGCGTGGTGACAGAATAAGACTCCGTCTCAAAAAAAAAAAAAAAAAAAAAAAATTAGCTGGGCGTTGTGGTGCGTGCCTGTAATCACAGGTACTCAGGAGGCTGAGGCAGGAGAATAGCTCAAATCCAGGAGGCAGAGGTTGCAGTGAGCTGAGATCGCACCGTTGCACTCCAGCCTGGGTGAAACTCCATTTCAAAAATACAAAAAAATAACTAAATAAAAAAATAAAAATGCACATCTGATAGTGTCACGGCCTGGCTTCACATCCTCAGCTCCTTTACTTTTGGCATGCATTTAAGATTTCTTACAAAGGCCATCAAGGTTCCACCAGCCTCTCTGAACCCATCTGCAGTCTGGCTCTGCCTTCCTCGCTATAATCCAACCACACTGGCTTTGTTTTGTACCTCATTTGAGCTGTGCTCTTTTCTACTTCAAAGTCTTTAAACATGCTATTCTCACTGTCTGGAGCTTTTTCCCTCTCTATTCTCTACTTCCCTACCTCCATACCTTTGCTTAACTCATCAGCTTACATGTCATTTTTCCAGAGAATAAATCCTGATTTCTTGTAGTGAGTTAACTACTTCCATGTGTCCCTGTGCTTCTCCACAGAACTGATCACAATACTAACAGTTATTTATTTTTATAATTATCTGTCAGTCCTCCCCAGTGAATGTTATGCTCGCGAAGGCAGGGGCTATGCTTGATTTACTGCTAAATCCCTAGTTCCTGGCACAGTGTGTGACACATGAGAATCATTCAGTGCAACTTTGTTGAATGAATGAAAGAATGAACAAATGAGGGTTTATATGCTTTCTCAGTCAGCTTGGACTGTGTGATATTGTGAAATACATATTTGGTTTTTGACCCTGTTTCCTGGCATACAACACCGAAAATGCTTAGAAACTCCAAAGCAATGTCTTTCTATATGCTAATGAGTTGACTGTAGGCTGGCAGCTCCTAGGTAGCTTCAGGATGAGAGCTGGTTACCAGAGGGGCTGAGGGTTAAGTCAATGGCCAGTGGTTTAATCATGCCTATGTAATGAAACCTCCGTAAAACCCCAAAGGGTTCTGAGAGCTGCCAGATAGCTGAACACCTGGAGGATTACAGGGAGGTGACAAGAACTCATCCATGTGCCAGGAAAGCAGAGCACCCCGACTCTATGGGGACAGAAGCTTCTGCACCCAGGACCCTTCCAGACCTCACTCTCTGTGTCTCTTCATCTGGCTGTTTATTTGTAACCTTTAAAATATCCTTCTTGGCTGGGTGTGGTGGCTTATGCCTGTAATCCCAGCACTTTGGGGGGCCAAGGTGGCAGATTGCTTGAGCCTAGGAGTTAGAGATCAGTCTGTGCAACATGGTAAAATCCCATTTCTACAAGAAATAAAAAAATTAGCTGGGTGTGGTGGTGCATGCCTGCATTCCCGGCTACTTGGGAATCTGAGGTGGGTGCATTGCTTGAGCCCAGGGAGGTTGAGGCTACAGTGAGTGGTGATTGTACCTCTGTCTCAAAAAGTAAATAAATAAGTGAAATGAAATGAAATATCCTTCTTAATAAACTGGTAATCCTGTTTCCCTGAGTTACGTGGGCCGCTCTAGGAAATTAATTGAACCTGAGCAAGGCGTTGTGGGAACCCCAATTTATAGCTGGTCAGTCAGAAGTTCTGGAGACCTGGACTTGTGACTGGTGTTTGAAGTGAAGGGTGCAGTCTTGCGGACTGAGCCCTCAACCTGTGGGATCTGACGCTATCTCCAGGTAGATAGTATTGGAATTAAATTAGGACATACAGCTGGTGCCCACTGCAGAAGTGATTGCTTGCTTGTTTGTGGAGAACCCCTCCCACCCCACCGCCAACACACACATCTGGTCACAGAAGTCTTCTGTGTTGGTTATTGTTGTTAAGTGAGAGAATAGGAAAAAGCACATTCAGTGTGTTTTGTTCCACACAAACAGGTTGCTGCACAAAATACCATAGACTGTGTCTTGGTCCCTTTGGGCTGCTATAATGAAATATCATAAACTATGTGACTTATAAACAAACATTTATTTCTCATGGTTTTGGAAACTGGGAAGTCCAAGATCAAAGGGCTGGCATATTTGGTGTCTGGTGAGGGCCTTCTTCCTTGTATAGATGGTTATCTCAATTTAGATAACATTTGTTGCTGTGTTCTAAGGTAGCGGAAGGCCAAACCAGCTCTCTGGGGCCTCGTTGATAAGGGCACTAATCCCATTCATGAGGGCTCAGCCTTCATAACCTAATCACCGTCAAAGACCCTAATATTTCCTAATACTATCACCTTGAGGGGTAGGATATCAACATACAAATTCGGTGGGGATGTAAAGATTTAGTACACTGTAGCCTGGGTGGCTTAAACAATATAAATTTATTTCTCACAGTTCCTGATGACTTGGTTCCTGGTGAGAGTCCTCTTCCTGGCTTGCCGATGACTGTTTTCTTGCCATGTCCCCATGGCGCAGAGAGATCCCAAACTATCTAGTATTTCGTCTTATAAGGGCACGAATTCCATTACAAGGGCCCCAGCCTCTTGACCTCATCTCAACCTAATTACCTCCCAAGGGCTCCATCTGCAAATACCATTACATTGAAGGTTAGGGCTTCAACATATGAATTTGGGGGTGGGGGACACAATTCAGTCCAGAGTATATGCACGATCTCATTTGATCCTCCAGAACCCCATGACTATGGGGTTTCAAATGGAAACTATAGTTTCCATTTGAGGATGGAGAAAAGGAAGCTTAGAAAGGTGAGGCTGTCAATGACTGCTCTGCTAGGTAGAAACAGAATTGGGAGTTTTCAAATCTAAGGAATTAACTAAGGAGTATTTGCCTTAAAAACAAGTCTTGCTGCCTCCTGAAGCCTGGAGACATTATCCAATTTGGTTTTGAGCCATTTGGTCTGAAGTTAATATAAGAATGTGTGAGGCAAGAATGTAAAGTTTGAGACCAGCCTGGCCAACATGGTGAAACCCTGCCTTTACTAAAAATACAAAAAAATTAGCTGGGTATGGTGGCTGGCGCCTGTAATCCCAGCTACTTAGGAGGCTGAGGCAGGAAAATCGCTTGAACCCGGGAGGTGGAGGTTGCAGGTGAGCTGAGATTGGGCCACTGCACTTGAGCCCGGGCAGCAGTATGAGACTCCATCTCAAAAAAAAAAAAAAAAGAAAAGAATAGAGAGAAACTCCAATGAAGAGGAGGAGGCTATGGAGGGATCGGCAGTTTGCAGGGAACAGGGGAGCACCTGGACACAGAGGGAGAGGGTCCTGGAAAAGCGCCCATCCCCATGAAGAAATTGGGGGAAGGAGTTTCACAGGAAACTGGGTCCTGGAAGGTTGGCGGGGTGGAGGTGGGGGGTTGGAATTATGATGTCAGCTCTCATCAGGAAAATGTTTGACTCATGTTCACTCACCCCTTTGGCCTTGTTCCTAGGTCCCACACCCTTTTGCTGGCTCTGACAGGTTTTTCAGAGCAGGAAAAAGAAGAACACACACACACACACACACACACACACACAGAAAGGAAAAAAGACAAGGCAATTCTTTCACTACATCATATACCCAGGCGGTGGGAGTTACAAAGATTTCTCTGTTGAATAGATCTTGGAATAAGAACATTTCTCCCACATTGAGCCAGTATTAAGATAAGGGTGAGGTTCTCACAGTCCTCTGAAGCCTGATTAACTCATTCTGGTGTTCTGGAAAGAGCACTAGTAACAATATAGCTCAATTCAGATAGCATTTATTAAGCTCCTTTTCTGAAGCAGAAACTGTGGAAGGTGCTGGGGTTTTAAGGAGCTGTGTGGCTTCCTCTGTCCTTGACAAGTTGTCAGCTACGTGATGATTTAGATACTTTGGGGCACTAGCTCCTTATCTTGGCCACTGTTTCTACATAAAGGTGAATTCTCAGCCACAGCCAGGTGTGGGCTGTGCCGGGACATGCTGCCCTTATTTCCTTCTTATCTTCCTGTTTGCAGCTGTTCCTTTAACTGAGTGAAGCCACTAGTCTTCTGGCTCCTGCCAGGAAAAAAATTCAGAGGCTGAGGCAGGAGGATCGCTTGAGCTGAGGCTGCAGTGAGCTATGATGGCGCCACTGCATACCAGCCTGGATGAGAGAGTGAGACTCTGTCTCAAAAATAAAAATTAAAAAAAAAAAAAAAAGGACATTCAGGAAACCTCGCCCCACCCAGTGCACTCAATTAGATTATTATTATTTTTTTTTGAGATGGAGTTTCGCTCTTGTTGCCCAGGCTGGAGTGCAACGGGGCCATCTTGGCTCGCTACAACCTCTACCTTTCAGGTTCAAGTGATTCTCCTGCCTCAGCTTCCTGAATAGATGGGATTACAGGCATGCTCCACCATGCCCGGCTAATTTTGTATTTTTAGTAGAGACAGGGTTTCTCCATGTTGGTCAAGCTGGTCTTGAACTCCCAAACTCAGGTGATCTGCCTGCCTCGGCCTCCCAAAATGCTGGAATTATAGGCGTGAGCCACCGGCCCGACTATCATTAAATCTTAAATCGTCACGTGGCCTTGAGAAAGCCACATAGCATCTCTGAAACTAAGGAATAAATTCACCCTCTTTGCTTACCTCACAGGTTCTGAAGGGAATATTAAATGATATATTATGCATGTGCTTTATAAGCAGTAAAATATGATACAATGCTGTGGTGATCCTCATAGGATTGATAAGCTAGGGAGCCTTCAGTGTCATCTATTATCACCCTGTGTGTTTATTGTGTGCCAGGCCCTCTTCTAGGCACTTCATAGATCTTCAGCCCTTGAATCTGCTGAGCATCCCTGCGGGGCAGGTACTGAACAGTGAGGTTAAGTGACTTGTCCAGAGTTACACAGTAAGTGGCAGAGCTGAGATTCAAAGCCAGGCAGTCAGGTTCCAGAACCCACATTGTTAACCACCCGTGTGCCCCACTAACACTCTGTGTTCTCCTCCATGAGCCCCTGGCAGAGATGACAATTGCTTGCCTTAATGATAGATAAGCTACCGGAAGGAAGGGCCTAAGCCTCACTCACACATGTGCACAGTGCCTGCCACATAGCTGGTTCAGTAGATATTTGTTGAATGAACAGTTATCCTCTGGGGAGGGATACAATAAGTCTGATACACTTACTGTATTTTTCCTTCATCTTTTCTTGGTTAACCACACTCGTTTCCCTCAGTTACCAATAGGAGGTTGACATTTCTCACTGTCTTCATTGACCTCCTTTGGACATTCTCCATGTTAGCAGTGACCCATCTAAAGCCAACTACTGTGACATAAACACTGCCTCACTTGGAGAATAGCCTGGCCAGCGCTGGGCTCAGAACTATCCTTTCTTCTCCCATGGTGTATCCTCACTGTCCAGGACTCTCTTCTCAGAAACCCACTCCTGGCCCTGGACTGTTTGTATGCTTAATGAAACCAAGTACCCAAAGTGACCCTTCAGCCGTTACTAGGCAGATAAGCAGACTCCATTAAACCTTTTCCTTCCTCCCTCCCCTCCTTCCTTTTTTCTCTCTCCCTTTCTTCTTTCCTTCTTCTCGTCCTATCCTTTCTCCTGCCTGCTTCCTTTTCTTCCTCCCTTTCTTTCAAGGTCTTGTCTGTGGGAGGAACTGGTAAGGAATTCCCTAAGGTTTTAAGGAAAAAAACAGGTTACTGCATCTTCTAATATGGAATCCAGGTAGTTTATCGGCTTTCTTTCATAGCATGACTACGGTGAGATTTCTTGTAAGGAGAAAAAAAAAATACCAGCATCACTGGCCTCATATATTGGATTATATTTAAGGGGATCAAGGGACAAGATGTTTGAATTTGGAGGCGTCTTGGAAAATCCTGTAGTGGACACAAATGTTCTCAATGTCTCTGCTGCGCTCCTCCAACTGGGAAAAAAGAGACTCTAGTGCTCATCATAGACTGAAAACCTGAGAAAAAGCGAGATGCGATTATTAGATAAACTGGCAATGACACGCACAAAAATGTGTCTATTCCAGCCAGGGCTTTTCTTTTCAGTTGTTTGTTTGGGTTAGAGATGACTTTGGGGAACTGCATGTCCCAGTGGACACTCTGAGCTGCGTTGTCCGAGTCGTGGGGTTGCAGCCCACAGTCAGTAGAGCCGCCGCCCCCCGGGTCCGAGACTCAGGAGCCGGCGAGCGGGGCCGCGCTGGCGGGAGCGCGCGCCCCGAGCGCCGTCGGCGGGTGGAAGCGGAGGAAAGACGGTGGCCTGGGAGCGCGCGAGGCTTCATGTGCGCGCGCGCGCGCGCCCGCCCGCCCGCCAGCCAGTCCGCGCGCCCACTCGCTCACGCGCCCACGCACGCGCCCGCCCGTCCGCACGGCCGGGAAGTCTCGCGATGCCGTAGCTGGCTGCTCCCGCTGCGGGTGGCTCTGGCTGTTGCTGTGGTTGCTTGAGTTGCTGCTGCTGCGGCGGCGGCAGCGGCGGCGGTGTTGGTGGATGTGTCGGCCCCTGGGCGGATGTTGACATTGTGTTGTTGTTATTGCTGATAGTAATGGCGGCGGCGGTAGCGGCGATGGTCCAGACCCCGTCTCCTCTGTAGCCGGAGCCGAGACAGCAGAGAGGGAACTCCGCGGCCTCGGAGCCGGCGGCAGCGGCGACTCCCCTCAGCCTCCGCCGCCTCGCCCGCCCGTACCCCGGCGCCAACCCCGGGAGTCAGGCCCCTTTGGGCAGGGGCTCTCGGAGGCTCAGGATGGCGGATTTCGACGAGATCTATGAGGAAGAAGAAGACGAGGAGCGGGCCCTGGAGGAGCAGCTGCTCAAGTACTCGCCGGACCCGGTGGTGGTCCGCGGCTCCGGTCACGTCACCGTGTAAGGCCCGGAGGAAGGCGAGGGCGGGAGGTGCGGGGCTGGGGTGGGCCCCGTTACTTCATGGGAGTCCCCTTTCCTCGGTGTCCGTCTGGTGTCGGGGGCCTTCGGAAAGAGTAGGCGACCAGGAAGTAAGAACTTGCCTTATTTTCATTTGTTTGGGTCTCCGAAGTGGGGACGGACGCTGTCCTTTCTCCTCCACACACCCCTTTAGCAGGCCCTACAGGCCCGGGCGATGTGACGATCCCAGTAGGCATGGGTTTTTATTAGGGTCTGCCCTGCAGGCCACCCTTCAGCTTGCTTCAGGGTGGAAGTACGTGTATTGACAGGGAGCCTCCTTGTTTTCTCGCTCAGTTATCCTGTGGTTCTCTGTGCCTTTGCACCTGGTGACATGGCTCACAGGCCAGATCTGGGCCGTGTGAGACCCCGGTGACAATTGGCAACGAGGCTCCCTGTCGCGTCTATTTCACACATACTCACAGATCTTCCAGTTCTTCTTCTACAGAGTTAATTTCCGCAGAACTAACCCAAGTTCTTGTAATTGTACGTGATAAAAATATATAGTTGAACACAAATTTAAGATAAGAAGTATGTTTTCGACAAATTAAAAAAAAAAAAAAAAAAAAACTACGTGAGGGCCATACACTCTGCTCAGGTTACTGAGGGAAAATTGTAGTCCCAAAGCTCCTCCTTGGGGCATGAGCTTGGAGCTTCTTAATGTGTTAAGAGTCCCTGTAAGTCCCACTAGTAACATTAAAAGTCTAGTATTAAACAATAAGGAAGGAAAGCTTTCAGAAAGGCCATGACAAATAAAGGAATGTGAAGACTTGAAGCAAATAATGAGCTGTCCGGAAGCAGGAAGTTTTGTAATGTTTCTCTGTGAAGTCTACAGTTTTGTACCACCTGATATATTGATACTCTCTCATTTTAGATCTCTTATTCAAGTCATAGATCAAACTTCCATACCTGTCAGATATTTCTGTACTTCTTCACCTTTTCAGTAAAACAAAAGGGCCAGCAAGTTGCAGAATGTCTGAACAGTCTTCATTATATTTTGGCAAACAGTGAGTGGGATGTGCTGTGAATAACTTAGGGAAACAGTAAGACTTCTCATATAAGTTTGTCAGCAAAATAATTGCATTTCTCAATACATGATATGACCAGTCATATTGTCGTTTGGGTATACTTATGTAATGCTTTGATTTCTTTGGCACCTGTTAGTTTATATTCAGGTGACTTAACAGGGCACTGCATAATTGCTGTCACAGCACCATGACAAGACAGTGGAATTTATCACCACCTAACACTTTCTAAGTGTTCTGTCATTACCAGCTTGAGAAATATAACCAAATATCATGAATAGTAAACTTTTAACATATATCACAGAACTCATAACCTGCCATTTGCTATTATTTTGACTTTTAGGACCTTTTTGCATTGTTTTAAGCCTAAGGAGTATGTAGATGCTTAAAGAAATGATTTCCAAACTTTGTCATGCCATCTTTCCTTCCCACTACATTCCTCATGTCAAAGAAAAGCTAGCAGAATTTTGTCATTTAAAAAAGCAATACTGTAGTTGTATTGTTTCCTCTGTTAAGGAGAAGAAAAGCACTTTGTTGGGTAAGTGGAAAATGTAATAGTGGGCAAAGTACTCAGAACCAAGTAGGTAATCAGTAAACTTGACTGTAGTTGCTACTTGGAGAGGCTAATAGGGTAGAAAAGAATTATTAGTGGTTTTCAAACTTAGCTGTTCCTTAGAATCCTGAGTGGCTTTAAGAAAAGACCCTTGCCTTTGCTCCACCCCAGGCCCGTTGAAGGCCAAGTACTAAATGAGGGTCCTAGACATGGATAGTTAAAATAATAAGTAAATAAATAATAAAATCTCACAGGTAATTCTAATGTGTAGCCAAGATTGAAAACTATTCCAGGTTATAGGGAGGGACTATCTGCCGTCAGTAAACAGTATGCCTTTCTATATTGGGAGTTAAATCTCTGATCTTCCTCAACAACTTCCTTCTCCTCCCATTTATCTTGGTTCTAGGTCATGGGTTAAAATCTATCTCAGCCACTTCCTGGGTAAATTATTTATTTATGACCTTTAGTTGAGATGGGGATAGTTAGAGTCCATACCTTTTAAGATTATTAAGGATTAAATGAGATAGTAGTACATGAAAAAAAATTATTGCAGTGTGTGGTACTGTGTTCACTAGATACTAGCTTTTATTATTATCCTCCTCAGGTACAGTTTTCCACTTTGAGAAACAGGTATAAAACATAGTACTAAGAAATTAGAACTGCCATTGTCAAACATAACAGTGATTGACTTTAGTTTTACTTTTCCATTTCTAAGCAATGTGTATGTGCTTAAATTACTGTGTTTGAAGTATTTTGATAACAGTAAGGATCTTTCTGCCTTGAAAGCTTAAACCTGTTTTATGGTGACATAGATAGGTAATGATACAAAACTTTTTTTTTAACATGGCTCTGTCGTACGTAATTCCTAGGCACAGTAGCACACTATCCCAGTGGGTAATCCAGTTAGCACCTATAAAGGTTTTTAGAATTGGTGCATGTGTGTTACTGTAACTGTTGAGCACATTCAATATTTCTTGCTTTAAATATAAATGGGAAGAGCTATTAGAACAGTTGTAGTAAGACTGGCTAAATTTATCACTGCCCCTACCACCCCCTTCCCCCCCAACTTTTTTTTTTTTTTTTTTTTACTAAGGTGCTGATCAGAGCAGTCTTCCCTTACCAATTTGAAAGTAATTGACCATATAAACTGAATCATCTGTAATCTAGATCAATCTGGAAGGATATAGATCAATCCATATGTTTTTCACAGATGTAACTTTTGAGTAGGCCTTTACAGTTGACTATTTCTACTCTTTATTTTTACTTTAATATATTACAGTATTACTGTTTACTTTAGAAACTATTGTATTCTCACGTGACATGATTGGCATGTCATTGTGGTGATGTGAGAGAGTAAGTTACCTTCCATTCTCTAGGTTAGTCTTTAGGTATAATCAGATTTTTGTGACATAGGATGCAAAATGTCTAATTTGCCTAAAGTCTTCTTTAAAGTGACTTTTAATACTAATATTTTCTTTTTTTTAAATACAAATGTTTTCATCTTGACTCCAAATCAGTCTTATTTTTTTATACTTCTCTTGTGATCGGTATTCTTTTTTGATATTCTTCTGTTTAAGTATAATATTTCTCTTCATTGTTAGATTTCTGTGTAGCAATATGGAGAAATCTTGTGTAGAAGCATATTTTGAGGAAAATGCTATTGGAAGGAAGGAAGATAAATGATAAATTCCTATTATTGCATAATATTTAGGTACATGTAACCTAAAAGGCTTACACTCACGATTCAATTAAAAGTAGATTTCCTTCTTGTTTTTGTGATGACTTCTCAAATATATAACTGATGATGAGGAAAAAAGTGACTGTTAGGTAGTCTTGACCAGATTGGTTAATATTTTAAAATAATGGAGTTCTGTATGCTTCAAAATATATTTGTGCAAAATATATTGATCATTATTGAAGTCTTTCATTTTCACAGTGATAACTCTAAAGGATGTGTCAGTCTAAAAGGTAGAATTTAAAAGTAGTTTTAGGCCAATATTTCCTAGGTAATCTATCATTATAACAGACATTATTTGCTCCCATCTCCATTTCCTACCTTTTCTATATCAGAATCAAACTTGAGGCTTTCCTAGAGAATGTATAAACTTTGATTTCTAATTCAAGCCCTGTCATAGAGCCAAGTTATTTTGCTGAGATTTGTTTCTAATGTTATTCTCTTGTAAGTTCACTAAGTTTTACCGTGTCTTCATGTACTTCTGAGGTATAATCTTAGCATCTCCACAAATAATTCCTTCATGTACTTCTGAGATATAATCTTAGCATCTCCACAAATAATTCCTTATCCTTCAACACCATTTTTTATCAATGGCCGTTGGAAACCACTCTTTGTTTGTTTTCATTACAGGTATGTTATGGAAAATTAAAAATTTAGAAATGTGACTTGAAAACGTTTGGGATTCAGTATGATATTTGAATAAGAGACATCACAAGAATACCTTAGTGTTTATTGACATATCAAATGGTACGGTTAATAAAAAAATTGTCTTGAAATGTGTCAGTATTTCAGGACTGCTACTGTGATTAGCAATAAGAAACCTGAACATGATTTGCCAGAAATTGCAGAAACATTTCAATAAAACAATTTTGTTAAACTTCATAATTCCTACATCTTTCTCCCATCCAGCATAATATTTAAGACATATTCTATCTCTAAAGATTAAGCTTTCTGTTTTGGAATTTTTGAAGATCTTATTGACGTATCTCCGCAATCTCAAGAACACTATATAGTATCTCAAGAACACTATAAAGTTCTTGAGGGCAGAGTTTGTGTTTATTGATCTTTCTCTACTGTTTAATATAGTGTCTAGAATATTATCGTTCCTATGATATTTTCTAAATGAATGTAGTAATTGTATACATCTTTGGATTTTGTCAGAATTGCCAAAGGAATCACTATGTTCTTCTCTTTCTGCACCTCCTAACAAAGGCAAATAATAGTCTATAATAGAATACTTACAATATTGAAAAGATAAATGGCTCCTCTGTTTTTAAAAATGAAATTTGGTAATTGTGAGGAAATTATCAAATTAAGGTAGATTTTTTTTATGTGGGTTTTTTTTTTCTCCAGAGATTTTTGTTTTCTTTTTTTAGAGACAGAGTCTTGCCCTGTCACCCAAGCTGGTTGGCATTGGCCTTGACCTCCTGCCTCTAGTGATCCTCCTTTTTCAGTCTCCCAGGTAGTTAAAACTACAGGTAAATTGCTATGCCTGGATAATTTTTTTTTTTTAATTTTTTGTTTGTTTGGTTTTTATAGGGATGGGGCTTCACTGTTGCTCAGGCTGGTTTTGAACTCCTGGCCTCAAGTGATCCTCCTGCCTCAGCCTCCACAAATGTTGGGGTTGTAATATGAGCCACCATGCGTGTCCTCCTAAGAGATTTTTCTTTTTTTCTTTTCTTTTCATTTTTTTTGCAGGGTTAATTCACTTTATTTTTCTTGTATAAAAACCCTATGCTGTAGCCACAGCCGGAGCTTGGGTCCTCTGCACAGAGACTCTGGTGTGGGTCTTGACGAGGTGGTCAATGAATTCCTGATAGGGAGACTTGGTGAATACAGTCTCCTTCCAGAGGTTGGGGGTCAGGTAGCTGTAAGTCTTAGAGATGGCATCAAAGGTGGCCTTGGTGAAGTTGCCCAGGATGGCAGTGCAGCCCCTGACTGAGGTGTGGCAGTCATCAATACCAGCCATCATGAGCAGCTTCTTGGGCACAAGTGCTGAGATGATGCCAGTGCCCCTGGGCGCGGGGATGAGGCACACCAGCACAGAGCCACAGTGCCCTGTCACCTTGCAAGGGACGGTGTGGGGCTTGCCGATCTTGTTCCTCCAGTAGCTCTGCGCATGGGGACAGTGGAGAGCTTGGCCAGGATGATGGCTCCACGGATGGCAGTGTCCACCTCCTTGGAACACTTAACGCCCAGACCGACATGGGCATTGTAGTCCCCAATAGCAACAAACGCCTTGAACCTGGTGGGCTGGCCAGCACGGGTCTGCTTGTGCACCGGCATAATCTTCAAAACCTCGTCCTTGAGAGAGGCCCCTAGGAAAAATTCAGTCATCTCAGATTCCTTGATGGGCAGAGAGAAGAGATAGATCTCCTCCAGAGACTTGATCTTCATGTCCTTGACCAAGCGGCCTGACTTGGTGACAGGCATCCACTCCCTGGCCTTGCCTCCATGAGCTCTGTGGTCTCGGCCCTGGCCCATCCACGGCGGCGACCCCGGCCCCGGATGCCACTGTTGAAACCTCCGTGGAAGCTACTGCAGTTCCCCATCCCAGGGCCCCCGGGGCCTCCGCGCCCACCCACCCGCCTGCACCAGCATCATCAGTCAATTGGTGTTTTATTGGAGAAGAAGCAAGATTTTTCTTATTCCATATGGTTTGAGAGGAAATCAATTTGATTATAGATTTGGACATATCTTTGGTAATATGAAGAAAAAATGAGATGCATTCTAATTGGACCAACTACTAAAACTTCTTAATGCATAGATTTTCTTGAAGAAATTAGAAATATGATAATTAACTGAGGTTTCAAAGTTTTTACTGTATTCGAATTTGATAATTTATATGACATTTTGGTCCAAAGAGTTCAGTGTTGGATTTTTGTCTACCAAAGGATATGAAATTGATTAGTACTTAAAATTTTATGTGATTGGTTAAGTGGAAAAGAGGGATTAAATAGTGAAAAGTAAATTATATGTAATTATTATGATGCTAAATAAATACTATTCTAAATAATTTAAATAATAAAGAATAATAATATTAATTTGAGATCTACTCTTGAATTCCAGCTGGAGTTTATACTGTTAACAGGTCAAAGGCCCAGGATATTAGACCAGCTGTATACTTAGAAAGAAATCTTCCAAATCTCTGTAATAGCTATTTCTGGCTTAGGTTTCTAATCTGCTATAAAGCTATTTGAGATTTTATTCTTAATAAAAATTAAGTTTTAAATATAACATGTAGCAGCAGATGCTCTTGCCTATCCTTCTAGTGTCTTCTGTGTAAGATTGTGAGTATGTGTAACTTTGACCCAACCAGAATCTTGGGTCTGGAAGGGAAGAGTCTAGGGATTTTTATTTTTAGTAAGAGTGTCAGTGTGATTCTGTCAGACATATTTGGAAAGTAATGGGTGGTACTATGGAAAAAGTGTGGTCTTTGATGTCAGGCAAATTGGTTTCAATTCTCAGTCACTTCCTAACTGTAACCATAAGCAAATTAACCTTTCTGAACTTCAGTTTTTTCATCTACAAAAAAGGATAATATCCACCTTACAGTGGATTTTGTGAAAGTCAGAATTTATCTAATGACCTAGATCCATAATGGGCATTAAACTAATTATTACTTATCACATATTTTGATGTTTAACTTTGCGTGCACGTTTTTTGGTTAATCTTTACTATTTTGTGGGAAGTCAGTCTAAAATGTGATGTATGCTTTTCTGCTTTAAAACAAGATTCTGAGCATAGATCAGAATTATCTAATTAACTAGAGGAATCATTTAATCAAAAGCGGCTATCAGGTTGATACACAGTGATGTCTTAGTGGCCTTGAGGAATGTTGGATTTTGAGAACCTTCTTTAAATGGCACTTTCTTTTAAATTTCATATGTGGGCTATTGCTTTTGGTTTACATTCTTCTCTCTTTGTAATTGATCAGCTGTACTTGGAAATAAAACAACCAGCCTTATTAGAACTACATATAAAATAAGAGAATTTTATTCTGATTGATGAATGTAGATGCTTGGGTTTTACTACTTGGGTTTTACAATATTTATTTTGTTTTCTCAGAGTATTTTTTGTTTAATCTTTGATTATCAGCTGTCCTTATTGAGGTTTCCTGGTAAGTAATTTAATGAGTATTTGTTAAATGCCCATTTTTGTGCCAGATATTGCACAAGACTCTGGGTATATAATTAAACCCAAAATGATACATGCATAGTTTCTGCCCTCATGGAGTTTACAGCTAATAGACAAACTTTATCTGATAAAATTGCAGTGAAGAAAATGGATGAGGTCCTGTGATTGAAAATAATGTGATTAGGGAGAAACTCTCTGAGGAAGCTAACATTTAGGAAGGGTGAGAGTCTTGTCAAGAGCCCCTGGATCTGGAGAACAGCAGGTGCCAAGACTCCAAGCCAAAACAAGCTTGACTTGCCTGAGGAACTGAAAGGATACCTCTGTATTAAGGCTAGAATATAGTGAACAAAGGGGATAGTGTCTTGAAATGAGGTTGGAGAGTTCAGTAGGGGCCAGAAAGGATTGTAAAGGGATTAGGATGAAATTTAGAAGGTTATTGAAGCAGCCTCCATAAGACATGATAGTGGCCCCAACTAAGGTGTTGATCTCTAGATTAAAGGAGTTATTACAATTCTGGGTATAAACCATCAAATTTCACCACTTTTCTTATGAGATATGGAAATACATAGCAATGGCCACCTTTGCTATCTGATTCCTCAGTTGTTGTGTGTGTATGGTTTATTTTTTAATTTTAGCTTTGTGTAGGCTGAGGTTAAATAACTGGCTGCCCTTACTGTTCACTGGGAATGATTTTGATGGCATTCCTGCACTTTTTGTTCTGCTGCCGGGGCAGCTAGTATGCCAAGAGAATAGCATGTGCCAGAAGTAGAGAGAGTCTTTCCCACAAGATCATAGATTTTGAAGTGGGAACCCTGGTAAAACTTTTATCCCTTAGCTATAAGGTGTATGGTATGTGACAGCCCTCATTACATTTTCATTAGATTTGAGGAAAAAATTGTGTTTTTTATATCTTACATTTAAAACTCAGTTGCATCCACTGGAGTTGAAATGTTCTCACAATGTCCCTGAAGAATAATTTTTTTCTTCTTCTTTTTTTGTTTTTTTATTTGGGTTGGGGTTTCGCTCTTTGTTGCACAGGCTAAAGTGCAATGGCACGATCTCAGCTCACTGCAACCTCCCCTTCCTGGGTTCAAGCGATTCTCCTGCCTCAGCCTCCCGAGTAGCTGGGATTACAGGCATGCACCACCAGGCTGAACTTAGGAAATAAGTCTGCATAACCCATGTGTTTAGTTTGAAATTTCTAGTTCATATGCTCATAGGTCTTGTCATATCTGTAGGAAGATAAAAATTCTCTGTACCTATAGATTTGTACAGATTGAATGTCTCAGAATCCAAAATATCCAAGACTAAATTCATAATCTACCCCTCAAATTAGTTTCAGCTGTACCCTTCCATTATCAGTTGATGGAAGATCAAGGACCCTGTTTGTTTAGATGAAAAATTTTTTGATATGTTCTTGATTTTCCTCTTTGTCTTTCACTGCATCCATTCTGTCTTGACATCTTGTCTCTGTCTTCAACGTCTAGCCCTATTTTGCCACTCCATGGGTGGAGTGAGTTGCCAGTCTCCTTTCTGCCTTACACTGAATATATTTTTCTTAAGCCAGGCATAGTGGCATGTGCCTATAATCCCACCTACACAGGAGGCTGAGGCGGAAAGATCACTTGAGCCCAGGAGTTTGAAACTACCCTGGGCAACATAGCAAGAATCCATCTAAATTACTAAAAGTGTATGTATTTTTTCTTCCCCATTTCCACCTTTGCATCTCCTCTTTTACAGTCATCTTGATACATCTGCCATAGTGATCCTTTTAAAACATAAGTCAGATCAAGTCTCTTCTCTGTATCAGGCCCCTCAAAGATTCTCCATCTCCTTCAGAGTCCTTTTAATATTCTACAAGACCTTCCCTGATCTGGCCCATCATTACTTGTCTGCTGATCTCAGTTTCTGCTTACTATTGGCTTCAGTTTATTTTGACTTCTGATTATCGATGGCTTTACTACATGTTGACTTCAGTTTAAGCCCTCTCACTCTCTGTCAGCTCTTCATGTTACCATCTATTTGTCTTATGTTCAGATACCTCACACTTGATCTTAGCCAAAAGGCCGAGAAGCGATGTGTTCAGATACCTCAAGAGAGAGCTGATTAAATTAATGTTATCTAAGTTAGGCAGGACTGTTGGGCCTTGCCATTCCATGTGCTGCTAGCCAGCCCAGGGATTAGCTGTTCTTAAAGCAGATGCCCACTTGTGATCTAATTTGCCAGAGTATAGGCACTTCCTAGTTAGGCATGCAGAGTAACAGGCTACTCTCTCTAGTATACATGGTTTTGACCTGTGTAGTATCTTTTCACATTGTTGTATTATAATTAATTTAATTATAAGATATTTCTGTTTTAAAAATTTTACTGTTAAAAATATCACTGTAACTCAGAAGAAAAGAAACATTGAAGATATATTTTTTGGTTAAGAGCAAAACAAGTTGAAGGAGCAGATTCTTGCATTTCTGCATTTATAAGGCAAAATTCATTATGAGTTCAAAACATGTCTTAATTTAAAATGATAGTTCATTACTGAATGCCAAGAGACATTGTTAATATGAGGAGATACAAGGAACATAGAAGAAGTTAAAAACTGAAGGACAGGGGATTATATGGACTTAAACTATGGAAAAAATAGAAATGCATTCAAGAAAACTATTGAGTAGTGAACCCAGATTTCCCTGTTTACTTAAAACACCTAGTTAGTACCAAATAAAAGATTCAGATAAGAAAACAAAATTATAAAATATTTGTCTGCCGGACATCATGGCTCATGACTGTAATCTGCGCTTTGGGAGGCCAAGGTGGGTGGATCACTTGAGGCCAGGCGTTCGAGACCAGCCTGGCCAGCTTGGTGAAACCCTGTCTCTACTAAAAATACAAAAATTAGCCCGGCATGGTGGCAAGTGCCTGTAATCCCAGCTATTTGGGAAGCTGAGACAGGAGAATCGCTTGAACCTGGGAGGCAGAGGTTACAGTGAACTGAGATCATGGCACTGCACTCTAGTCTGGGCAACAAAGTGAGACTCTGTCTCAAAAAAATTAAATATTCATCAATTATTTACTTAGCAGCAACTATACATTACTGAAAAATAGCTCTTATTTAAAAAGAATGATACAAAATATCTTTTAATACCCCCTCCCTAAAATAACACCACAGAATACTTGATTATTCATTAACATATCTGTGCCACTGCAGGTATTTTCTCTTGATACATTTCTGGAAGTAGAATTACTGGATCAAAGGATAGGAATATTTTTATAAGACCCCCTTTACATACTATCAGATTGTATTCCTGAAAAGTCTTATCAACTTACAAGGTTTTTGTTCTTTTCAGTTAAATGGTATAAGAACAGTTTTGAATTTTCTTCTTCAACATTTTCCTCCATTGAGAAACATGGTAAAAATACTGAAGATATATAAATAAATCTAAAAATGAAAGGAAGGGAGGGTAAAGAAGTTTATGTTCAATGCTATTTCCATGTTATTAATTTGCAAATTTCACTTTTAATGGTTGTTTAATATTCTGTTATATTGAGATACAATAATTTACTTAACCATTTCTAAAATGTTATAAATATATATTTATATTTGTGAATAAAGATTCAATCAACTTGTTTATGCATAAATTTAATCCACATTTCAGGTTATTTTTTAAGTAATATTACATTTCTGAAGATAAAACACTGTGACAAAGGTACAAATATTTTCAATGCCAAATTAATCTGAAATGGTTAACAATTTATAGTTCCATTGACAGTGTGTGATATTTTTCCATCTTGACCTTCTTGCCAACATAAAATAGTTTTTAAAATTTAATTTTATTATTCTTTGTAGATAACTGAATTAAGATGCCACCTACTTTAAATCGTATTTTAAAAAATTATCCAAGTGCTACTTCTAGCTTTTTGGATTAGTATAGAATGTTTGGTTGTTAGAGTTTGAAGGGGGTTCAGCTCCCTACCGAATGCAGGAATCATTGCTCTTCTTTCAAGTATATCAAATTATTATTTTATGGGATGAAACTTGGCCTTTCTAATACTGTCCTGAGCCAATTGTACTTTGTCTTAGAATAAAGGAAATTATTTTTACCACATTTAGAAACTTGTATGTAAACTTGTAGGTACATTTGTAATGCTGTCAATTGAAAACAAAACATATATGCCATTTTCATTCTAACAATCTCTACCTCCTGCCAAACTTTAAAAAAAGCCAGAACTTAGGTAGTGTCAAAATTAAGCAGTTTATGTCAAAACTAAATCATTAGAGGTGATATTTTACAGTTAAGAAGTGTGACTTTTCTTATTCATTTAATAAAATAAGATGGTCTTGCCCAATAGTATTGTTTTGGTTGGTCTAGATTTGGGGAAAAAAAAAAGGGAAAGGTTCTGGCAGGGATGAAAAACATAGCAAAGGAGATAATTTGCTGTGGCCTGTGCCAAATAAGACATTCTGATGTTCAAGCTCTTTGCTAGGACAAAGCATGCTATGTGAAAAGACTTGCTGAAAAGAGTTGTTTTCAACTACTCTGATTAGAACAGTCTTATTAGTAAAGAAGTGTGTATGAAAGCCTGGATTATGGTAGTTTGAATAATGAATGTGAGGTAGGTAAGGTAAAGATAGTTAATGTAAAGGAGTCTTTCAAAACATTGGTTGAGAAAGGAAAGAAATAGATGCCATCAGATGACATTGAGAGAGAATAAGAAAACAGGGATTCACATTGTCAGGTGAATAGACTAATTCAGGTTTGTAGGCTATGTTTAAGGAGCCTGAAGCGAGGTAGAAATACAGTGGATTGCAGAGGAGACTGGAGGAGATGAAACCAGAAGTAAATGGTTAGTTTTGGAAAGTTTTCCTCCATTGAGAGATGGTAAAAATACTGAAGATATATAAGTAAATCCAAAAATAAAAGGGAGGGAAGGTAAAGCAATTTTGTATTCAATGGTATTTTTTTCCTCTCAGAGTTGACAACTATGGTTATCTGCAAAAAATGTTGTGAGGATAAAGTTGAACAACTAAAGACAGGGGCAACAACTACGGAGCATAGAAAAGGGAACTTATTGTGGATGAATAAAGATTGCTATAATAATACTCACTGAGGTTAGAAATAAGATATATATGTTACATGTGTGTGTATATATATATATATTTATTATGATGATGCATTTATAAATGTGATTTTTCTCCAGTAGCTCCAGGCAGCGTGAAGAAAGTAAACAATTTAATTGAACCTGGGTTCTCAAGGGACACTGTAGAGATGATTAAAAGTGTTTGTTGGAGTATGGTCAAAATGATTGACTATGTAGTTGTGGCAAATAAGAAAGGAAAGGGAGTCATAGGGAGCTATGGAGGGGTGGGAAGCAGTAAATTACAACCAGAAGCCAAAAAACAAATTTAGTAAGGATGGGAGAAACGAAATGATTGATGGCAATGGTAAAAGGAGAATTTTACAGTTCAGAATTTCAGAGGTAATACAGTCCCAAGTGATGACAGTATCCAGAATATATCACAGTGAGTAGGTTGCTGAATTAGTTAGAGGTGAAGGAGGTAAAGTTCTTTAGAGTAGATAAGGTCAGGAGTGAACTATAGTTGAGGATTTCTTAAAAACGAGTGGCATTTCAACAGGGTTTGTGGTTAAAGTGAAGATATATACAGGTATATGGTGCTTAACTATGGGGGCTATTCTGATAAATGGGTCGTTAGGCAATTTCATCACTGTGCACTGTGCAAACATCACAGAATGTGTGTATACAAACTTAAATGGTGTAGCCTACTAAACATCTAGGCTATATAGTTATAGCCCATAGCCCTTAGGCTATAAACCTGTACAGTATGTTACTGTACTATGTGCTGTAGGCAGTTGTAAGACAGGGTAAGTTTTTGTGTATCTAAACATAGAAAAGGTACAGTAAAAATACAGTATTATAATCTTAAGGTACCACTTTCAAGTATGTTCTGACTGAAACATTGTTATATGACACATGACTGTATGTATTTGAGATTTTTTTTGTTTTTGTTTTTGTTTTTTTTAAGATAAGGAGGTATCCTGATAGCTGCAGATCAACAGATTGAGGATTTCAAAGGAAAGTGTTAAAGGAGTTTGGAATGGAAAAGTCTGTCAGGAAAGATAAATCTGAATTTGATGATGATGAGAAAGCAGGATAACAGATGGGAGTGGTTTACACTGAGTTATGGCTATAGACTAGAGGAATGTAGAGATAGTGAAATGAAAGTATGTGGGATATGAGTAAAACAAGCCTGTTTCAAGATTCCATTTAGTAGATGTAGGTGTAAAGTTGGAGTCCATCCTTCAGAACTTTACTGTGTGTATTACATGAACTTTCAAAATTATCTCAGATTATATAAAAGTAAAATTGGTCTCGTATGTGATTGATTTCTTTTTTTTTTTTTTTGAGGCGGAGTTTCGCTCTTGTTACCCAGGCTGGAGTGCAATGGCACGATCTCGGCTCACTGCAACCTCCGCCTCCTGGGTTCAGGCAATTCTCCTGCCTCAGCCTCCTGAGTAGCTGGGATTACAGGCACGCGCCACCGTGTCCAGCTGATTTTTTGTATTTTTAGTAGAGACGGGGTTTCACCATGTCGACCAGGATGGTCTCGATCTCTTGACCTCGTGATCCACCCTCCTTGGCCTCCCAAAGTGCTGGGATTACAGGCGTGAGCCACCGGTGATTGATTTCTTAAGGAAACAAAGGAAGCTGTGAAAGCCACAAAAGCCTGCTATTGTAGGATCTCCTAAAGTGCTGCGTGGAACGTGCTCAATAGCTGTGATTTGAATGAGTTCTCTTTTCTCTAAGTACTGATAGACTTCTGATAGATAAAAGCAAAATAGGTAGTTTTTATTATGTCTTTTATCTTCTTGTTATATTTACCATTCTTTGAAAATAGTTGAAATCTTTTATCAGTTTTAAAGCCAGGGAATATTTTAACCACTAATCAAGAAAAGGTCTTTTAGGTAATAGGAATAGATGTAGGTATAGTACATGTCTACCTTTTCTTTCATACCATCTAATGCACTGACAAGTAGGTATTGAATGGAACCTAAGACCGTACTCTTTTTTTTTTTCTCTCCCTTTTTCCTTATTCTTCTCCTTCCCCACTCTTTTTCCTGCATTTTTCCTTCTCCTCATCTTATGGCTTGTTTAGAACACCTGCTAAAATTCACAGCCATTATTTGTTTCCACCAATAACATTAAAAGCTGGAAAAAAATTGCTATCCCACCCATTAAAATAATATGCTTTGAAGTTACTTTTTAGAATATAAAGGTGATAGCTCAATCAAATGAAACATTTATACTTTTGTTTACATATTCCTGGTTAATTAACATTCAGCCTCTTATTATGTAAAAGTTTCCATTTAACTACTAAAATAATTGCTTGTTAACATTTCATAAATTACTTATTACAGTTATTTTATCTCCAACTTACATTTTATGTCTCAAACTTCCTCTGTATGTGAAAACATTTTATGTCTCAAACTTCCTTTGTATTGGCTTGACCTTCAAATTAAATGGTCTGCATTTTTGGCAACAATGACATATAATAATATATTCTTTTTATTCTTTAAAATAGATTTGGACTGAGCAACAAATTTGAATCAGAATTCCCTTCTTCGTTAACTGGAAAAGTGAGTGTCTCATTTATGTACTGTTTGTATGCTTCAAAATGAGAGTTTTTTTCTGAAAAAAATAGAAAAATGTATGCTAATCAGTCATGTTTTTTGACATTAATACTGCATTCTTACTATTTCTTAAATTTTTTCTTTAGGTAGCTCCTGAAGAATTTAAAGCCAGCATCAACAGAGTTAACAGTTGTCTTAAGAAGAACCTTCCTGTTAATGTACGTTGGCTACTTTGTGGCTGCCTTTGTTGCTGCTGCACATTAGGTTGCAGTATGTGGCCAGTTATTTGCCTCAGTAAAAGAGTAAGTTCAATTATATATTTTAACTTAAATTTAGAAGTGGACAAGGAAATCTTGCATTTATTTTTTATATTGAATGAATCACACTATCCTGAATACAATATGAAAATAATCTGATCCAGGAGAGGGGTGACTCAGTAAAGTTATTATATATCCAAGTGCTGTTATTAAATAGCCATCTAAAAATTATATTTATAATTTTAGGATCAAAGAGTAGAATATGGCAGTATCTCTGTCTGTATATTGATGGTGGTGTAGTATAGTGATTAAGGATGCTGGCTTCAGCTCTACCACTTATCTGTATGACCTTAGGCATGTTTCCTAACCTTTTTAAACCCTACTTGACACAACTGTAAAATGTTCACCTACTACTTGAATAGGATTGTTGTAAAGGTAAAATGAAAATGTTTGGAAAGCTCTTAGCTGAATAGCTCAAAGGAAGTGGTGAATAAGTATTAATTAGTAGTATTCTTACTAATAGTGAGATAGTACCCATAGAAGAAATAAAATGATTACAATGGTTGTTTCTAGTTGGTAAGATTATGGGACATTCTTTTCTTCTTTTTATATTTTACAAGTTTTCTGTAATGAGCACAAAGTGATTCTGTAATCAGAAAAAAATAACTTTAAAGACTCATCATTTTGACTGCTTATAATAAAAAATTTTGGCCGGGCACAGTGGCTCATGCCTGCAATCCCAGCACTTTGGGAGGCCATGGCGGGCGGATCACTTGAGGTCAGGAGTTCAAGACCAGCCTGGCCAACGTGGTAAAACCTCGTCTCTACTAAAATATTAAAAAATTAGCCAAGCGTGGTGGCTGGCACCTGTAATCCCAGTTACTCAAGAGGCTGAGGTAGGAGAATCACTTGAACCTGGAAGGTGGAGGTTGCAGTGAGCTGAGATTGCACCATTGCACTCCAGCCTGGGCAACAAGAGTAAAACTCTGTCTCAAAAACAGATAAACAAACAAAAAAATGTTGAAGATATTGGTAGAGATATGACAGATTATTATAGATTGAATGCATATTTTTGTTAAAATTTTTAAAAATTATGTTTATATGTATAAAAATGATATTTTTAAATTTAAAAAATATATATATATTTTAAATAAACAGTGACAGTGTTTCACTCTCTTGCCCAGGCTGGTCTCGAACTTCTGGGCTCAAGCAATCTGCCCTCCTTGGCCTCTCAAAGTACTAGGATTATAGGTGTGAGCCACTGCACCCAGCCAAAAATGATATTTTGTTAAGTTGGAAGTAAATGAATGATTTTATGTGGCTGGATTTTGACAACCAATAATAGTAGGAAGTATGGATGAGCAAATTCTCTTTGTCTCTTGAATTCTGTTATAAAATAAAAGATATATTTCTACTAAAATTTTTTAAACTGGTACATTATATTGATAGGAAGGAATTGATGCCTTTGTAGTACAATGACTTTTGTAATATTTACTTTAATATATCTAATATTTGCTTTTTTCTAAAAATGGTTCTTTTTTTTTTCATAGTTTTCACCAGATTACATTACACTACAGAACATTTTTTTCACTTCTGGTGGTCTCTGGGTCCACTGCTGATTTTGTTGCTCTTGTAGTTTGGATCCCTTTGTTCCCTTCCACTATGTGGGCATTTCCATTGTTTCAGTGCCTGCTATATGTCACTTGGTTGGTAATTGCTATCACTTAACCCAAAGAATCATGAGAGTTTTAATATTGTAGATACCTTTGAGACCTGGCTTTTTTGTTTGTGCTTGGTTTTGTTTTGATATCCTTTTAAAAAAACTTTTAAATGAGTAACATAAGGTGTTGCAGTGTGTGTACAGTGTATTTAGAAACCAAAGGTAAATGAATTAAACTTTACATTCTTATCAATTTGAGATCCTTTTTGAAATGCCTTCATTAAATTCTTTCTTATGTGAGATGTAAGGTTGACTTTTTTAAGCTAGTTTCATCTGTGGTTTCAGAAAGTACATTTCATTTAGCATTTTAGTGTTCAGTCTAAGGTCTCTTCTTTGTATTTTATATGACTAGGTGGAATATTTATTTGCTATATTTAATTTTATATGGACTACGATCCAGGAAGCATAAACAAACATGACTTGCTTTTTAAAAAAGCTGTATGTATCTGTGTCTTGGGTGTAAACTATTATATAACCATGGTAAGAGTGACACTTCATGCATATATGAAGTATATTACAGGCCCTAGAGAAAGAGGCGCTTTGTAAGATGGGGGCAAAATAATTTAGAGCAGGGATTTTTAACTTTTTATTTGCCATAGATCCTTTTGATGATTTAGGGAAGCCTATGAATGCTTTCTTAGCTGCTTTATATGTATTTAAAAATATTTAATATATTCTAAATATATAAAGTAAAATACATAGGATTACAAAAGAAACCAGTTATATAAAATAGTTATCAAAATACTAGAAAACATCAGTATGATTTATAAATATGTTTATTAATGCCTACAAAATAAGATAGAAGCAGATCCATGGTAATAATATGATAGGAAGAATCTGTGATTTCTATAAGTGATGAAGGTACAGGTCCTGTTTAGTCTATTACAGTAGTTGCATACATTCATAACCTAAGGAAATGTAATACATTTCAGTTAGTGCTGTTTTGTCTTGCCTTTAACATCCATCCCCTCATGAGGTCAGGAGATTGAGACCATTCTGGCCAACACGGTGAAACCCCATCTCTACTAAAAATACAAAAATTAGCTGGGTGTGGTGGTGCCTGCCTGTAATCACAGTTACTCGGGAGGCTGAGGTAGGAGAATCGCTTGAACCAGGGGGTCAGAGATTGCAGTAAACTGAGATTGAGCCACTGCACTCTAGCCTGGCGACAGAGCAAGACTCCATCTCAAAAAAAAAAAAAAATCCATGCCCAACTTCGTGCCCTCTTTTTATGACCTGATATTATTCCCAAGACCTTGTTTTTATTTTGTCCTATTATTATTATTATTATTGAGATGGAGTTTTATGGTTGTTGTCCGGGCTGGAGTGCAATGGTGCTGTCTCCACTCACTGCAACTTCTTCCTCCCAGGTTCAAGCAATTCCCACCACACCAGGCTAATTTTTTTTTTTTTTTTTTTTTTTTTTTTGAGATGGAATATCACTCTTGTCGCCCAGACTGGAATGCAATGGTGTGGTCTTGGCTCACCACAACCTCTGCCTCCTGTGTTCTAGCAATTCTCCTGCCTCAGCCTCCCGAGTAGCTGGGATTTCACGTGCCTGCTATTCCTGGCAAATTTTTGTATTTTTAGTAGAGATGGGGTTTCACCATGTTAGGCCAAGCTGATCTTGAGCTCCTGACCTCCAGTGATCTGACCGCCTTGGCCTCCCAAAGTGCTGGGATTACAGGCATGAGCCACTGTGCCCAGCCTGTTCAATTTTTTTTGTTGTTTTTTAGACCTTCTAAATTGTCTTTTTTTCTTTTTAACTACCTTTGCCTATTTTTAAAAATTATTTCTTAATATATAGTAAAATTTTTGTGTACAGTTCTGTGATTTTTGATAAATGTATAGAGCTATGTAACCACCACCACCACAATCAAGATTCATTACAGTTTTTTGTAAAAAACTTACTTGTGCTGTCCCTCTGTAGTTGGACCTTTGTCAGCTCTTAAACTTAGGCAACTAGTGATCTGTTGTCTATCCCTACAATTTTGTCTTTTCTAGAATATTATATAAATGGAATCAAATAATATATATAACTTTTTGAGTCTGGCTTCTTTCATGTAGCTTAGTGCATTTGAGATTCATCTATTTTGTTCTATTTATTAATAGTTTATTCTTTTTTATTGTTGAGTAGTATTCCATTGTATGGACATATCACAGTTTGTTTACACATCTATCAGTTGAAGACATTGAGTTGTTTCCAGTTTTTGAATAAAGCTTGCCATAGACATTCACATGCATGTTTTTATGTGAACACAAGTTTTTATTTTTTAGGAAGGGGATTGCTGGGTTATATGGTAAGTGTATGTTTAATTTTATAAAAGACTTCCAAACTGTTTTCCAAAGTTGGTGAACCATTTTGCATTCCAGCCAGCAATGCATGAGAGGTCCAATTGCTTATCATCCTTGCAGGATTTGGTATGGTTAGTTTTAGAAATTATAGTCATTCTAATAGATATATAGTAACATCTCATTGTGGTTTTAACTTGTATTACCCTCATGAGTATTGATATTGAGCACCTTTTCATGTGCTTATTTGCCATTTGTACATCTTTGTTAGAGTGTTCATTGAAATATTTTGCCCATTTAAAAATGGTTACTTCTTGTTGAGTTTTGAGAGTTCTTCGTATAATTCTGAATCTAAGTCCCTTGCCAGATATGTGCAAATATGTATTTTCAGTCTTTTTGTTCTCCAGCAGTGTCTTTGGCAGAACAAAAGATTTTGCTTTTGACAAATTCATTACTTTAAAAAAAAAAATAGATTGTGCTTTTAGTGCAGTATCTAAGAATTTGCTTAAACTAAGGTCATGAAAATTTTCTCCTATGATCTCTTTATTTTACTTTTTAGGTGTATGGCTCATTTTGACTCAGGTTTTTATATGAGTGTGAGGTATGGGTCAAACTTTTTTTTTTTTTTCGCGTATGACTTTCTAGGCTTTTCCAGTACCATTTTTTGAAAAGACCATCCTTTTCCCTTGAATTGCTGTTGTACACAGTCAAAAATCAGTCAACAATATCTGTGTAGGTTCTTTCCACACTTTATTCTGTTCTATTGATCTATATGCCTCTCTTGAATAATTATCACAATGTCTAGTTTACTGTAGCTTTTTTTTTTTTCTTAATTAAAAAGGATACATGGGCTTGCTATATTGCCCAGGTAGGTCTCGAACACCTGGGCTCAAGCAGTTCTCCCATCTCGGCCTCCTGCTGGAAATTGCAGCTGTGAGCCACTGTGCCCAGCCTACTATAGCTTTATATTAAGTCTTGAAATCAGGTAGAATGAGCCTTTCAAATTTTTTCTTATTTTTCAAGATTGTGTTGGCTATTCTAATTTCTTTACCTTTCTGTATAATTTTTTTTTTTTTTTTTTTTTGAGACAGAGTTTCGCCCTTGTTACCCAGGCTGGAGTGCAATGGCGTGATCTCGGCTCACCGCAACCTCTGCCTCCTGGGTTCAGGCAATTCTCCTGCCTCAGCCTCCTGAGTAGCTGGGATTACAGGCACGCACCACCGTGCCCAGCTAATTTTTTGTATTTTTAGTAGAGACGGGGTTTTACCATGTTGACCAGGATGGTCTCGATCTCTTGACCTCGTGATCCACCCGCCTCGGCCTCCCAAAGTGCTGGGATTACAGGCGTGAGCCACCGCGCCCGGCCCTTTTCTGTATAAATTTTAGAATTAGCTTGTCAGATATCTACAGGAAACACTGCTATTTGATTGGAATTACATTCAATTTACAGATGAATTTGGGGAGAATTGACGTCTTAACAATATTAAGTCTTCCAAACCATGAACATGACATAACTCTGCCTGTATTTAGGTCTTTGACTTTTTTCTTGTTAGAGCTTTGTAGCTTTTTGTGTAGCATATAAATTATGCTCATGTTTTGTTAGCTTTATACATAAGTATTTCTTTGGGTTTGGTGCTTAAATTTATTGTTAGTACATAAAATACAGTTGATTTTTGTATATTAACATTGTGTCCTACAACCTTGCCAAACTCACTTATTAAATTCCAGGAACTTTTTTGTAGATTCCTTGGGATTTTCTACAGAGATAACTATGTTGCCAGAAAATGACAGTTTTATTTCCAATCTGTATACTTTTTCTTTTCCTTCTCTTTTTCACTGTGTAGGACTTCTAATAAAATGTTGAAGAGGAGTGATAATAGCGAACTCCTTGCTTTATTCTTGATTTTCTCAGTTTTTCTGTTTTTCACTTCCATTGGTTTTTTGTTTTTATTATTTCTTCTCCTTGCTTTGGACTTAATTTACTCTTGTTTTTTAGTTTCTTGAGGTAGAAGTCATTGATTTCACTTGTCTTTTTACTTATATAAGCATTTAACGCTCTTTCCCTCTAAAGCACTGTTTTGACCATATCCTACACATTTTTATATAGTATTTTTATTTTCATTTGTTTCAAAGTATTTGTAATTTTCTCTCCGACTCATGGATTATCAAGAAGTTTGTTTAAACTCCAGATATTTGATGATTTACCGGAAACTTTTCTGTTACTGATTTCTAGTTCTAGCACTGTTAAAGCACATACTTTGTGTGATTTCAGTTCTTTGAAATGTGTTGTTTTATTTTACAGCCTTGAATACAGTATTTTATATTGTACTAGCTTTATTGAAGTGTAGGTGACATACAGTAAACTGCACATATTTAAAGTGTATTACTTAATGAGTTTTGTCACATGTATACACATGCGTGCATCAAGATAGTGAACGTGTTCATCATTCCCAAAAACTTCCCTGTGCAAGTGCTAATCTGCTTTCTAAGATTAGTTTGCATTTTGTAGAGTTTTATCTAAATGAAATCATACAATATACATTCTTTTTTGTTGTCTTGTTTTATTTTTTATTTATTTTTGAGACAGGGTCTCATTCTGTCACCAAGGCTGGAGTTCAGTGGCATGATCATGACTTACTACAGCTTTCCCAGACTTTGTAGGCTCCACTCAACCTCCCACATAAGCCTCCTAAGTAGCTGGGGCCACAGGTGTGCATCACCACACCTGGCTAATATTTGTATTTTTGATGGGGACAGGGATTCATCTCTCAAACTCCTGAGCTCAAATAGTCCACCCACCTCAGCCTCCCAAAGTGCTGGGATTACAGGTGTGAGCCTCCATGCCCGGCCAGCCCCTTTTTGTCTTCTTTTAGTATGATTTTGAGATTCAGCCATGTTGTTGCATCCGTAGTTCATTCCCTTTTATTGCTGAATAATGTAATTTGTGTGGCTATGCCACATTTGTTTATCTGTTTACCTGTTGATGGACATTTTGCAGTCTGTAGCTGTCTTTTCATTCTCCAACAATATCTTTATATACATAAGGCTGCTGTGAATATTCTTGTTCAAGTGTTTTTATGAACATACACTTTTTTTTCTCATGAGTAAAAATTTCTGAGTGGAATGCCTTGGTCATATGTCATGTATATGTTTAGCTTTCTTTTTTTCTTTTTTTTTTGTGGTGGTGGCACAATCCATGGAAATGCATTTAAGGAACTGAGAAACTGCCAAAAATGGAGACACTATTATTCTATGATCTCACAGTACTGTAGGATAGATTCTCTTCTGCTACATTCTTGTCAACATTAGTTTAGTGTTTTATAGAGTTTGGATGTGTGTTGCCTCTAAATCTCATGCTGAAATGTAATCCCCAGTGTTGGAGGTGGGGCCTGGTGGAAGGTGACTGGATCATGGGGGCAGATCCTTCATGGCTTGATGCTGAGTTCTCTCAAGATCTGGTTGTTTAAAAGTGTATGGCACCTCCCCCAACCCCCTTGCTCCTGCCATGCCATATGAGATGCCTGCTCCCTTTTATCTTCCACCATGATTATAAGCTCCCTGAGTCCTCCCCAGAAGCTGAGTAGATGCCAGAGCCATACTTCTTGTATAGCCTGCAGAACCCTGAGACAATTAAACCTCTTCATTATAAATTACCCATTCTCAGGTATTTCATTATAGCAATGCAAGAAACAGCCCAACATAGTCTTTTTAATTTCAGCCCTTCTAATAAGTGTGCAGTGGTGTAATGTTATCATTATGGTTTTAATCTGCATTTTTCCTAATGGTTAGTGATGTTGAACATCTTTTCATGCTAATTTTTCATTTTATATCTTTTTTGGTGAGGTGTCTGTTCTAAATTTTTGCTCAATGTTTCTTGTTTTCTTATTGTTGAGTTTTGAGAATTATTTATTTATTCTGGATGAAAGTATCTGCCTACAAAGATTTCTCCCAATCAGTAGTTTGTCTTTTCATCTTCCAATAGTTTTCAAAAACAAATTTTTAATTTTTATGAAGTCCAATTTGTCTTTTTGTTCTTTTAGGGATTGTGCTGTTAATGCTATATCTAGTAATTCTTCCTAAGCCCAGGTCACAGGATTTTTATATGTTTTCTTCTAGAGTTTTATAGGTTTAGGCTTAACATTTTGAGTTAAACTTTCTATTAATATACGATTTATTGTATGGATTGAAGGGTTTTTAAAAAATATATGGGTATTTAATTTTACAAATTACATCTCTTTAAAAGACTTCTCTGTCTTTACTGAATTGTCTTTCTTCCTTTGGTGGAAATCAGTTAATATAAGGGTCTATTTTTTGGCTCTATCTCTTCTTTTTATGTTTATCTATCTTGATGCTAGTACCACACTGCTTTGAGTATTGTGGCTTTATAATTATGTCTTGAAATTGTGTAGTGTTGGTTCTCCAACTTTGTATTCCCTTTTTCAGAGTTGTTTTGCTTTTGTAGGTTGTTTGTACTCCATATGAATTTTAGAATTAGCCTGTCAATTTCTACAAGTCCTGCTGGGAATTTAGTTTGGATTGCATTGAATCTATGAATCAGTTTGGAGAAATTAGCCGCTTAAAAATATTTCCTCTTCTGACACATGAATCAGTATTTTCCCCCATTTACTTAAGTCTTTTATATTTTTTTCTGAGTGATATTTTGTAGATTTTAATTTATGTGCCTTCGTGTCTTATATATCTTTTTTCATCTTTATAAGAACTTAGTTTTTTTAATGCTATTTAAAATGGTATTTTTTTATTTTAATTTTTTATTTTTTGTTGATAGGGTATAGCTTTGCTAAACTCACCTGTTAGTTTCACGAGTGTCTTTAAAGATTCTATTGAATTTTCTTCATAGGCAAACATGTCATCTGCTCATCAAGACAGTATTACTAGTATACTTTTATTCTAATCAAGATGCTTTTTGTTGCTTTTTCTTGCCTTACTGCACTGGCTAGAATCTCCAGAATAACACTGATTAGTAGTAGTGAGAACATGCTCTTGGCTTGTTCTTGATCTTAGAAGGAATGCATTCTGACTTTCATTATTAAGTGTTATGTTAATTGTAGGGTTTTTGTAGATGTCCTTTATCAGCTTGAGGAAATTTTATTCTATTAGGTTGTGAGAGTGTTAATTAATATATATGTTTTGTTTTTTCTTTTGAGATAGGGACTCTGTTGCCCAGAGTGGAGTGCAGTGGTATGATCATGGGTCACTGCAGTCTGGATATCCTGGGCTCAAGTGATCCTCCCACCTCAGCTTCCCAGGTAGCTGGGACTACAGGCTCACATCACCATGCCTGGCCAATTTAAAACAAAGAATTTTTGTAGAAATGAGGTCTCTCTATGTTACTCTGGCTGGTATTTAACTCCTGGGTTCAAGCAGTCCTCCAGTGTCGGCCTCCCAAGTGCTGGGATTGCAGGCATGAAACACTACATTTGGCCATCATTGTAATATTAATATAGGTTTCTTAGTTTTTTTCTTCTCTGAATTTCTTTTTTTAAAGATAATTGCTATTTAGTTTTTGAAACTGGCTCAGATGCCTGTATTTCTCTCATTTAAAGTATTTTGTATGCATACAAATAAATGGTAATCCAGCTCACTATATTTCTTTTAGGTGAAGTTCTAGTTTACTTACATTTCTTCTGAATTTCTTTACTCTCAACTTCTAGTTATCCAATAAGTGTGATTT
Source organism: Aotus nancymaae (assembly GCF_030222135.1). Taxonomy (NCBI): domain Eukaryota; kingdom Metazoa; phylum Chordata; class Mammalia; order Primates; family Aotidae; genus Aotus; species Aotus nancymaae. The sequence goes on along the minus strand of NW_026988417.1, from coordinate 49,557,325 downwards.
ACTCTGGTTAGGGGATATAGTAGGGTTGAGAGTCTAAATGGGAGAGGTGAATAGTAAAGTTTTCTTTTTAAGTTAGAATGCAACCTTGTAAGACTTAAAGAAATTCAACAGAAAGTGAACCTGGGGGAATCATAAGTAGAAAACTAAGAATATTAGTATATAGGAGGAATATAAAATGTCCTTATTAAGTTAGACTGATGGTATTAAAAGTTATCCAAAACTTTCAGAACTGATTTACTCTCTGTTTGGGATTGACCATTTATAATCAGTAACTCTGAGTCATAAAATGAGAAAGGAACTGAACATTTAGATGAAGAATAAGATAAAGAAAAATACCTATAACATACAACATATTACAGATATTAAAACAAGGCAGAACAAATCTGAAACTATATTGAAATTCCAGTGAAGTGGGAATCCCGAAGAATTTCTAGTGAACAAGGAAAGATGAATGAAATGTAGTCTTGTAACTGCTATTATCATTGATTGAAGATATAGAAAAGCAATGCTATTTTTTTCTAGAATGCTATCCAATTTGCTTTATTTTGGTAGATATAACAAATATTCATATGGTCAGTAATGGTCTTAATCTTCATTACCCTCTTTTTCTTGACTCTCATATGCTTTTATTACAGAGGTTTTTCAGGAACCTGATCTTTCTTGTGTAGGGGATGTTTATACTGTTCTAATGTACAGTGATAGACTTAGCAATATAAAATACAACTTGGAGAAATTTTTGTCAAGTAAATTTAGAGAAGCAAACGAGTTATGGTTTGTATTTAAATCATAAACATCTTATTTTTACATTTAATAAAAACTTTTACATCATATTTGATGTTAGACTTTTACACCTACTTAAATGTAATTTAAGATAGAAACACTTAGTTTATAATACCAGTTACTCCAAATCGCTAAATTCCTGATGTTTAACTTGAAATATTTCGCTATAAAATGTAAAATATGTGTTAATATGCAACGAAATAATGAACTACAAGGAACAAATAAAAAGAAAGATAATTATTGTATACCGGCAATTAGCAAGTCATATTGCATACATTCTCTTTTAATTTAATCTTTATAACACCTTATGTGGAAAACCTCATGGTAACATCAGAAAGTTATTGAGTGCTTACTTACTATTTGCCAGGGATTGAGTTAATCAATTTACTTGTACTGTATTCTTACAAAATTACAAAAGCAGATATTCAGATTATTTTAAGGATGAGAAAACTGAGGCTCAGAAGTCAAGTAACCTGTTTGAGGTCTCCCAGTTTATAAAGTTAAGCCAAACTGGAATTCCAATCTTACAGCTCAAAATCTCATGCTTTTCCCACTATTCTAAAGAGATACAAATATCAAGCTATTTTTTATTATTGAAATTTGACATTATATCTAACAGGAGGGAGATAGATTTTAGAGCTTTGGAAGAAATTTAAAAGATTTCATGAGTTAGGAAATTCAGGCCTATGGGCTGAATTAGGTTTAATTTACCTAATTTGTGCAGTTGATTGATAAATGGTAACAATATCCATGCATTGTTATATCAACTTTTGCAGTACTTTAATTTTTTAGCAGATTTATATTTATAAGTATTTTTTCCTAATATTTAAATAAATTTGTATTTCTTGAAGACACAAAGAGTAAAGGAAAAAAGCTGTAAAGCAGGTAAAGTGGGTATAGGAGAAAAATATACATTTTAAGCAGATTTTATACAAAGTTACAGTTGGACAACCAAGAGTTGATATATTGCTTTTGCTTCTGTTTAGCTTTTATAAAAACAAATAAAAATCAATATCTTGTCTTTGAAAAGTTATTTATTAGGTTCCCACTCCCTAGCAAATAAGTTTTTATGACTTCCGCTTTTTTTCCTCTAGTATTATATCTTTTCTTGAAACTTGTGTGTTTACTTTTAGAGAGATTGAGAATGGCATGTAAAATGAGTTAATGCAGCGAAGGTAGGATGGGAACTCTGAATGAAAGAATTGGGTTTTCTGTATCTAGCCCTAGGCATTTAATTTGGGGTTTCTTGCCCCTTCCTCACTCTCCTTCCCTATTATAAGATACAGAATAATAAAATAGGTTTGACCTTTTTGAAATCTTATTTCAGTCCCTCTACAAAAGGGATCTTACATAAAAGATTTCTCATAACTGGAGGAATACATTTACTGTTGCTCAATTTTAAAGAATGCTTTGGCCTTGAAACTCAAAAAACAGGTTCTTATATAAATTACTGCCATTATTATGAACACCAGTGGCAATTTGTTTTTAATTGAAATTAAACCGTGTTACTAAGTTTTTGTCATAAAAGAAGCTACTCGTAAAAGTGTAAATTTTGAGCCTTAAAAGTGCAGAGGTAGCACTGGGACTTTAAAGATGTGCTAAAATCCTTAAAATGTGTTTTGTCAATAGCTGGCTGACATTCATTTCTCTCTATTTAGAACATAGTATTGGTGTAATGGTTTATAGAAAGATTTGCACCTATCTTCTGTGACCTGAGTTTTTAATGTCAGATACTGTATTTTTTCAATTCTAGGGTGTCTATTTGCTGTTTTTATAGGTTCCACTTCTCTTTTGAAGTTCTTTATTTTTTCATCCACCTTTCTACTCTCTTTTCTTGAACACATTAATCATAGTTTTAGAGTAAGCTGATTATTCAAAGCTGATAGCCTCATTAGTGGCTTAGATAACTTGCGTATCTTAGATATGTTGTTTGTCTCAGGATAATATCTTTAAAAAAAATTCTGATTTACAAAAGTTTATTTTTACAAAGTCACAAATGGCCTTGAAATTAAGGACAAATATATGTAAAATATAATTGAAATGAAACCATTAAGACTTTAAAGTGAAGGGAAGATGGGTGGATTCAGTGAAGTGACTACATTAGTCAAGAAGAGAAAGACATAAAAGTAGACAAGAAAGAGAAGTAAACAGACTAAAATGATACTTAAAAGACAAAAACTGTCAGAATTTGGTGTACTAGGAAATAAAAAAGGTGAAGGGCAGAGGAGGAGGTGTATAAAGAATTATTATCTCTATTTTCCAGCTTTGTTTAGTAGATGTATATTAGGGCCATTCCCTTATTTGTCTCAGGATATTATTTGTAAAATATCCATAACATATCTCTAAAAAAGTTCTTGAGAAAAATTCTTTTCCTTTCTTTTCTTTTCTTTTCTTTTCTTTTTTTTTTTTTTTTTGAGACAAGAGTCTTCTCACTCTGTCACCCAGGCTGGAGTGCACTGGCACAATCTCAGCTCACTGCAACCTCTGCCTCCTGGGTTCAAGCAATTTTCCCACCTCACCCTCCCAAGTACCTGGGGCTACAGGCACATGCCACCATGCCTGGCTAATTTTTGTATTTTTAGCAGAGTTTCACCATATTGGCCAGGCTGGTCTCAAACTCCTGACCGAAGTGATCCACCCACTTTGGCTTTCCTAAGTGCTGGGATTACAGGTATGAGCCAAGGTCCCTGGCCTATAAAAATTCTTTTTTTGTGATAATATTATAATAGTTCTGTAGCATGATGAAAATAACAGGAAGTTGAAGGCCATTTAATCCTGGTTTCAAATCCTAGCTCCACCATTTCCTAGTATAGATTTGTGTTTCTTCACCTCTATAAGCTTTAGTTTTCATATGTAAAAAAAAATTAGACATAATTGTTTCTCCAGTTGTCTGTTATCATCTGTCAGCAGATGATTTTCTTTTACCCCTTTCTTTTCTTTTTTTTTTTTTTTGAGACGGAGTTTCGCTCTCGTTACCCAGGCTGGAGTGCAATGGCGCGATCTCGGCTCACCGCAACCTCCGCCTCCTGGGTTCAGGCAATTCTCCTGCCTCAGCCTCCTGAGTAGCTGGGATTACAGGCACACGCCACCATGCCCAGCTAATTTTTTGTATTTTTAGTAGAGATGGGGTTTCACCATGTTGACCAGGATGGTCTCGATCTCTTGACCTCGTGATCCACCCGCCTCGGCCTCCCAAAGTGCTGGGATTACAGGCGTGAGCCACCGCGCCCGGCTTCTTTTCTTTTTAAAACAATTTTTTTTTTTTGAGACAGGGTCTTACTCTGTTGCCCAGGGTGGAGTGCAGTGACATGCTCACTGCAACCTTGACGTCCCAGACTCAAGTGATCCTCCCACCTCAGCTTCCCAAGTAGCTGGGACCACAGGTGCGCACCATCATGCCTGGCTGATTTTTGTATTTTTTGTAGAGATGGGTTTTTGCCATGTTGCCCAGGGTGCTCAAGTGATCTGGACCCTTCTCAGCATCCCAAAGTGCTGGGATCACAGGCCTGAGCTACTGCACCCGGTGTTTACCCTTTTTCTACCTGTTGGTCCTAAGCACTGATTCTTCCTTTTGTAATTACATATATTTTTAAAAATTCCTGATAGCTGTACTTTTTATTTTATTAGCTTAGTGAAATTCCTTTGTCTTATGAACAGTTTTTCTAATATTCTATGGTCAGTTGAAACTCTAATTATTTTTATATTTTTTGGATAATTTTTTTTTTAGCAATAGTGGTGACATACTTGCTGCCCAAGTTCAAGGAGACCCGTCCTGCACCCTGCCCCAACCCAAGCACATTATCATTTTACTAGATTATTGAAACCAAAAATACCATTTGAGACCCAGTAGAAAGATTGCCCAGTGGAAATGGGTCATGCAGAAGGTAGGTCAGACAGGGACCTCAAAACTCAATTTTAGTTTTTAAAAATGTTACCAGTATTTTCTAAAATGTTATTCAAAGTTATTAGATAACACCCTTTATATTGTGCATGTTTTGTACGTTTCTTTTTTTCTGGAGAGAGAATCCCCATCTTTCATAATTCATAGCCAGTGTAACCTAAACAAATTAATAATCTCTTGCTAGCCTAGATCATAAACTTGATGAAATTCTATTTAGGATTAAGTCACTGCCCAGTACTAAGAGGATATTTTTGATTCACAAAATGGTAGCGATCTTTTTAGTGTATTTCCATCTAATAATATTACTTTTAACAAATAGTTCATGATACTTCAGTGGGTGTTTTAATATGTCTAGATTATTTAAAAGTTGATGTTCATGTAAAAATTTTAAAAGGAGTTTTAATGTGCAGGAAGGGAATTTGTTTAAAAATCCTTTTGAGAAATCGTATTCTAGTTTATCTTTTTGGTGAATCTAGATTTTTCATGTAGCATAATACTGTGAGATGGTTATTTAATATTCTGCACATCACTGGAATATAAAATTTCATATTAGTCCAGATGAACAGAAGTGAATAATATAATTTCCTCTTTTCTTATGTTAAAATAATTCATTTTAAATTACATATGGTTTCTTTCTAATAACATAACCAAAAGCATTGTTTTATTTAAATTCAGTTTACACAGATGTCTAAAGATAAATAGCATTCTTATTTGAAAAATACTCATAAGTTAAAAACAAGATTATTAATACATTCAAAGCATTATTCTAGTTAAAGGTTAGTTAATACATTGTAGATTAAAGAGTTTAAAATTAAAATTTGTTTTAAGTAGAAAATTGAACATTTGAAATTTTGCTTTCCCATTATGTGATAATATGAATAAATCCAATTCAAATACATTTTAATTGTAGATTTGAATAGATGAACTTCTATAAATAGTTATTAGTGAGATATTCTAGTTATACATTTTCTTAGAATATCATAGTGTCTTTTTGTTCTAAAGACTGAGAACACTATTTCATTGGGAAATAGTAAGAGAAACTTTATTACAGTTTCTACACTTAACAGTTTTTTCTTTGGCTCTTCATACTCTAAAATTCATGAGATTTCCATTGGTTTTATTAGTAATGTCTAGAAAACCACTTCTTTGTAAAACCACATTTTCAAACAATTGATTGTCAATAAATGAGTCATTGGGAATTACGCAACTCTTAAGTAATAGTGGTGGCAAAGTAGGAGATTAATACCTTAAAGATTTTCTAAATGATTCTTTGCTGTCCTGGAAGACTTATTTATGTCTAATGGCACTTAATTGGTTTACAGGGAATAATATTAATAATTTATTCCTAAGAAAGTTACAGTATTTAGGAAAAATTACAAAAGTACCTAATAATTCAAATTTGAATTTTCAGGAAATCTTAGTTTTCTATTGCAATAATTGAGTTTGTCTAGGTGTATATGTGTTTCGTTATTGTAAGCTTACTTTAGATGCTTCTTTGGAAGATATGTCTTATATGGGTATGTCTTATCTAATATTGTTGATTAATCATTAGCCATTTTGTGAATTACTGAGACCCTTTTAGTTCTCTTTCAGTTTTCATGTTTTTCCTTATTTCATCAAATGTAATTTGATTTACATTTGGTAGAATTACACAATTCTACCAAAAATCTAGAAAGGACCAAAGGCAATGTAAATAGAAGCCAAAATTTCTACTCTGTTGCTACTACTGGTTGCTCAACTTAAATCTGTTTAATATCTATTTAGCAATTGAAATGATATTTTTTGAATCTCTTGTTAATTTTTACTTTCACACAGCTGAGTGGCAGTATTAAAACTAGTTCACTGATGAGAAAAATATAACCACTAAGGTATGGAAATGAAGAAACGTGTGGGGTTTTTTTTTGTTTTGTTTTTTGTTTTTTAAGAAAAAGGGTCATTTAAAGTGGACTGACTGAGGGAGATGGGTAGGATCCAGAGGTTTGGAGCTGTCTACTTTAAGACCATGTCAGTAATATGATACCACTTGTACAAAAAAGTTGTTTCGCCTGCATGGTGTGAGTTGGTGGTCTTGGTCCATTTAATTATTGATAAGAATACATGATAAAATTAGTTTTATGTTGATCATCTTTTGCAGAAGGACTGAGGATTCCATTGGTAAAGAACCACTAACCTGTCCCCTCACCCCCAGGGTGTGAGCAGTGAAAAGGATTAAGGCCCACTGTAGGGAAGCTTGCACTAAAGCCTGCACTGCCCTTTCCCCTGTTCTTTCAGCTAAATAGATTTTTAGTTCCCATGACTATCAATCTGGTGCTTTTCACAAGCACTAAATTCTCTTAAGAAAATTAAAGATGACTTATTTTTTTTAGAAACTATCCTGGGATGCTGAAAGATGGTGTTTTTTGGTACTGTGTTTCATGCTGACAGATCCCATACATATTATTTTTTTCTGGCGTATATTAATTTGCTTCAGCTTGTTTTGAATTTGGAATTGAAATAAAACATTTAAAAACCAAGGACAGGTTGTTATATGATTAGGTTTGCTTGTCCAGTTAGCAAGTATAGAGTTTAGCATTGTTGAATCTTACATTTCATTAGAAATAGCTACTTGACAGCCTTGTGGACATAAACTCTAACTTTTCTCTAGATAACTACAGTTATAGTGTGCTTTCTTTTCAGGTTTAAAGCTTTTAAGTAGCTTTTATAAATACTGAAGTGTCATTTTTTTTTTAGTATCTGCCAAATTGGTATTGTATTTAATCTTGAAAATATATTTTGATTTTCTTAACTAGAAATAATTGCAGAGTATTAAACATTCTCAGTAGTTAAATCTTTTTTTTTCCATTTAATTTGAGCTTTTGTTGTTACTAACAAATAATTTGTGGCACAGTTTCTTTTCTTTTTTTTTTTAAATGACTGCTAGAATCTATATACTTGTCACCTTAGTGTGCTAGAAATGTTCCACTCAAATCAAGGGTTCCTTTCTGGTTTTGTATGTTCTCACCTGCTCCTCACTGTAAATCATTGAGATGTCAAGTGCAATGATTAATTAAGCTGCACGTGCAAGTGCTTTTTTTTTTCACCTGTCAAGCAGGAAAGAAGTCTTATAGCAAGATTAGATGGTGCTAATTCACAGCTTTTTACTTCAGACTGTGAAGTGTGTAGAAATATTTTATATTTATATGCTTATTCAGAATGTGGCATACCAGAGCTTGTTTGTTTTAGAATTCTTAAATATTGTAAGATACAATTATTATACCAAACCCTATCATTAAACTCCTAATTATAGGCAAAGAAGAAATTCAGAATTCCTACATAAATATTTTGGAAGTTAAGATTTATACTTCATAATTATCTTTTATTCAAAAGCTAGTAGTTAAATATTTTTAAGTTTTAAAATTGTGTGTGTATGTGTGTGTCTATATATCATAATGAGATCTATTCTTATAGTATGGGTTTAAATTTCTGATGAAATTATGATGGTAACTACATTTTCTTCTTTAAGTAATAAATATTTGCAGAATGTAGTGTTAAGCTTTTGAGTACTATTTTATACATTAGTATAAAACAATGGACTTGGAAATCTTGTTCCACTCTAGTTCTTTCATCATCCACCCACCCCCAAAATCATCAGTAAAAGTAAAACCTCAAATTGTATAGTAATCTTAATCTATTATTAAAAGGCCCTAGAAAGAAAGATTACAAGGTAGATTCAGGTTTTGAATCGGTTTTGCCATTGGTTTAGCAGCGGGTGGGCAGGCAGATGCCTGCTCAGAGTAGAACCTATTGCCATTTTTCACCATTGATAGAGTAGCCTTTCAGAGTCAATGAGCTCTGTCAATGTGAGCTTGTCAAGGCTACAACTTCATAGACCTGAGAGGCGGTTTGAGAGGTCAGCCCTTTTCAGGTTCGCTGTGATGCAAATGAACTTTAATGCTTAAACAACTATTGGAATTTTTATGTCTGCTCCTTGTTCTTTTTTCTTCACAAAGTCATTGACGAGACATTCAGTGCTTTTTAAATTGGAAGTTGCATTGTGCTAAAGACCTAGTACAGATTTACGGAGGGCTGAAAGCAGTTAGATCATGTTCTTTTCATGGTGCGATTAGAATCAAATCGATTTCCCTACAGCCTTCAGCATTCAGATGGCAATTTTAACAAAGCTTGGGGGCTAGACAAGGGACAAAACGACCGAACTGAATGTTAATTACACTCTGCAGCCTTATTTTCTTTTGATTTGGGGCTGACTGGCAACTAAATTAACAAAAAGTGTGACCATAACTGCTGCCCTATTTTCATTTAAAAAGAGAGCTGCCTCTAAAAGGCTATCTTTACAAAGAAACAAGTGAGGTCTGCTGATCATTGTTAACAAGGGCACATTTTTTTTTCTTTAAAATTCTTGCCAAAAAGACTCTTCAAAGAAAGTAATGTAATAAATTAGTCATTGGCATATTATTACCTAGAGAAGTAGTTGATTTTCTGATTTTTATGACATAAGCTTGGAATATGTAAGGCAGTAGCCGTAATTCATTGGTAGTTATGAATTATAATTGGCACCTTATATAACTTTGGTGTGTCTTTAGCATGTTTAATATGCTAAAAGGTAACGTAACTAGATTACAGTGCATACTTTAAATACTGAAATTTTATTGTGTAACATTAAACTGTTCAAGCCCAGCTTCATCCTAACAGTTTTTCACCTAGCTAGTCCTTGCTTAACACGTAAATTTTCATATTTGATCACTAGTACTTACTTATAATTATACCACATTAATACTGGTAAGATGTTTTTTTCTTTCCCTTGCAAGAAAGGTGCAGCTGAACCAAGTTGCAATTGATCCTGGTGGCTACACTGTCATTTTTGCACCTGCAGCTGTGTCAGTCTCATCCTAACACCTGGCACCATGAATTCCTCTTTTATTCATACTCCCAAGCCAGAAACATTTCTTGCAGGATAGCATATCTTGCAGCAGTCAAGTGAAGTAAATTCTCAGTTGATTCCTGAAACGGTAATATTAAATTAAGAGTTTGATTTTACTATCAGATGACGCTTTTATGTTGGTTTAAATAAAATTTGGTCCTTCTATCTGTAGAATAATCAGTAAGCTGGCTTTTAAATATGGACATTATTTTAAGCATGATATGAAAGTTAGTTTGATTTTTTAACTCATTAATTTTTAAATATTAACCTCCAATTTTTTTGTTTTGGAACTTACTGAAAGGCCCTTTGCATTTTGTTAACTAATATTTACTTTTGTTTTAAAATATGTATTAAGGAACTTTTGTTACCATTTAAGTATTGGAAACCTATTTTTGAAACAAGTGGGGATTTAAATTGATTTGGCAGATGATACTAGCTTTTTAAACCTTGATAGTTTTAAATCAGAGGCTAGTAAAAAAGATTCATCTGATAAAAATAAAGCCATATCTTTTTTAAGAAAGAATACTCTTCGTGTTTAGGTTACCATTTAGTGCTTAGAACATTGATAGTGATGCATACCACACTATACTCAGTCACCGTCTTATACTTCTTCCCTTTTACCAGAAAAAAAGCAGCTGCAAAACAAAGTTTTCTAAAACCAGTCAAGAGTAAACTTTTTTCTCATTTGTCTTCCAGACACGAAGATCGATTGAGAAGTTATTAGAATGGGAAAACAATAGGTTATACCACAAGGTGAGTACCACAGGGAGCAGCTTCGTACTGTTGGGGTCTGAATTGCACAGTATGGAAACAGATGCTTTTGTTGAACTAAAAATATGAAAGGTGGACAAATGGGTTAGTCTGTGTGCTGCAATAAAATAGAGCTCATTTTTCTTCCTTTACTCTCCTGCTTGTCTAGCTGTGCTTGCATTGGAGACTGAGCAAAAGGAAATGTGAAACGAATAACATGATGGAATATGTAAGTTAAAGGGCTGTTTTGTGAGTTTCTCTATTAAATGATCATTTATTTTGCTTCTGATCTTATTCTTTCCATGATTATTAATCAGCAAAGGTGTCAGGAGCTTAATCTCTTGAGTGCAAGGATTTTTTACGGTTCACAGATGCATGGTTTCATGTGCAAGACTGATTTATAAAGTTATGAATGACTTGAAAACAAGGCTTCACTGTGTTCTGAAAAATAATAAATTAATTGCCAAGATAAAATAGCCTGAACATGTGTTGATGGAGTGTGAAATTTTAGATGCTGTATGAAGAATAACCACAACTTTGGTTACGCAGCAAGTTAGATATGGCTTTTTTATATAATGCTAATCAAGTTTCCAAGTATGGAAGAAAACCTTTCAGCCAAGCCATTGGAGCTTAAGAAACCTTTAGCCTTTATAGATTTTAACTGCCCGTACCTCAGTGGCATTTAAAGAAGTGTTATTAGAAAATCACTTTGTAAAAATTATCTTAAAAATAAGCAGGAGATGAGATGTTGATCTTCTTGTGTTTACTTGTTAAAAAATTTCTAATTTGGCATATATATACAATGAATTTTAGAACTTATTCAGCATGAGATTTAATTTACTGACTCCATGATTTACTTGAACAGTTTTTCTCCTTTTGAAATTTTCAGAATACTCTAGAAAATTAAGAATTTTAATTCTCTTTTGAGCCTGGGTGTTTTATTTTAAATATGGCCAGGTTGTTACTCTAAAAGAAAAAGATCTAAGGAAAAGTTAAGTGTTGAAAATAAAACTCAGAGCCTTTGTGAAGTACCTGTTACAATATTTCTGAGGAATTTTGTCTATTCTTTAAAACAATATAGCCATCATAGATGTGTGTGTGTGTATGTGTAAAATATTGATTAAAAGAGTGTTTAAATAGTTGTAAATTATCATAAAATCATTTTTCTCTGTTAGCATTTTTCTGTTCCTTCATTATCACACAGTCAAATCCCATTTCTAGCTTTGAACATAAAAAATATTTATAAAATGTCTTAGACTAGCTTTATTCAATGAACCAAATAATGTAGATTTTGTCTTTACTATATCAAACATGTTAATTTATGATGATGAGAAAGACACTTGATACTTCTTTATAATCATGACACATTTGAGTAACTCATTTTGAGTTGAGAATACTAGTCTTGTATTTTTCACCTTAAATAGAGGGTTTATGTATATATTTTGGGAAGAGAAATGGATAGTTCGGAGATGTAAAGGATTTCGTGAAAAAAATATTTACTGCATATATAAACACAAACACTGAGCTTAAAACTGAGGTATTAATTTTTTCATGCATTTCTAAATTTACTTTGGAAAGGAAAACGTAAAAGTTATCCCAATGCTATGATTTCCAGATCAAGCCATGTGACTATAATTTATTCATAAAATTAGTAACCTTCCAAAATATTCTGAACTATATGCTTTGTTTGTAAAATAGTTTCCTTGAATTTTTAGATAATTAAGGACTTCTACTAAAGCCATTATATTACTTTCACATCATCATAGGAGATATCCAGAAGAATAGTAAAGATAAAATAAATATTTAGATTGCTAGGAAAAAGCTGGGTGTAGTGAGCATGCCAGTAGTCCCAGCTACTGGGGAGGCTAAGGCAGCAGGATCACTTGCGCTCAGGAGTACAAAGACAATCTGGATAACATAGCAATACCCCCCACTTTAAAAAAAAATTCCTGGGGAAAAAATGTGTGTTTCACTAGATTTTCTCAGAGTATATATATTTTTGATAGTTGAAAGTAAGAATAACGTAGCTTAAAAAATTCATAAAAATGAATTTTAAAAGTTAAACTAGCAAATAAAATTCATTTTATCTAATGAATTTGGGCCTTTTTAACCATGTGTGTTCCTCTTTTCCCTCAACTTTTCTGTAACTTACAGAAATTTCATTTTGTTAAAAGAACATAATTATCCTTGATTATAATTTGAACATCGGAGATACCAAAAAAAAAAAAAAAAGGAAGAAAAACACCACCTTGGTGCTAACTTTTCTTTGTTCACGTATGGTGAAGATGGATGATTTAGAAGAAATGAAACAAGTGGCCAGTCTCTATGTGTGGCTTCTGAAGGAAAAATTTGTAGGATATATTATTTTAAAACTAATAATAATTCAAATGTAGGCAAAGATAGCCTTTATTTTATGTTATATATTAATAGTATATACTGTAAAGTGTGGGGATGCCCATGCCTGGGGACTAAAATTATAAAGAACACTTGATTGAGGACATATTTGAAATACAAAATAATTTACTTAATGTTGACTCTTAAGTAGTTTTAACATTTAATTGTCAAATTTTAGAGCTGCAAAGAATCTTGTCATCTAGTCCAATGCCTTTATTTTATAGATAAGAAACCTGAGAAACAGGGAAATCTAGCTCAAATGAAGAAGCTAATTGGGAGAAAGTATTTTAACAGGGAGCTAATGAATATTTTGTAGGCAAATCACAGGTCAGGAGAGTGGCAAATGTGACAGCTAAGGCTTAGTGCAGGATAACTAGAATAGGACAGGAATATTTTTGACCTAGGTATAGAAGTGTACCTTCTTTATTGAGGCAGATCAAAAGCCAGGAGAACTCACTGAAGAGTGAAAAAAGATTTCTGGCCCACACAGCTAATTTGTAGAAGTATTCAAATCTAGAGGTCATAGCAAGACACAGTTTCTGAAAAAGAATGATGAGTTTACTAGACTTACAAACTTTTAAAATCAAATAATTTTTAAATCACCATCTATTCCATACAAATTTGGGGCAAAGAATGAGTTGATTGTAATTTAAGACAATTCAAATTTGGAAAAATTAGCTCTGGTCACCTTGTGTAATTCTGTGTTTCATGTTTTGTTTTTGTTGGTTTTCCTTTAGTTTCTTATTAAAAGGTCTTTTGGAACAGATTTTAGTCTTTAATTTTGCTAACCTAAGAAGAAATGGACTTTTAAAAAAATTAAGAGATAAAGGACATTTTATTTAAAGATACTGCATATTCTGGTAGCGTAAAATGAGAGCAACTCTAGAACTTAGAGAAGACTCATGTAATTGGGTTGATTAAAAAGGAGGAAGCCTGAAGAAAAATGTTGGGTCAGCTGCAGTCACATAGGGCGGTAGAAAGGGCAAGGCTTTGGAGTCTTTCATTCAAACACTGACTCCACAGTCATGTTAGAGCTTGTCTGGATCATCAGTTTTCCTCATCTGTAAAATAGGGATGATAATACTTCCCTCATAGAAAAGTTGTTGGGTTTAAAGAGACCCAATATAATATGGAACACCTGGTATACAGTTAGTTCTAAATAAATGCTAGCCCCTTTTCTCATGAGTGCAAGGGAGCATGCATGTATGCATGTTTGCTTCTCCAATGTGCAGGGGGCACTATTTATATCACCCTACTCAGACTTAGGTGATTTTACTTGCTTATTCGTCTTCCTTTTCATAGAGCCAAGGTATTTTGTGTAATTGGTAAAGATTAGAAATAAAAATTACCAGTGATGGAACTCTGCATTATCAGATAAAGATCTATTTTAGTAATCCAAAGTTGCAGTTTTAAAATGTGAATGGATTTTGAAAAAAATTGTAAGTGATAGAATATAACCAAAATTTAATGAAAAAAATTTGTTTAAATCTTTTAAAAACTTTTTTTTCTCCTTTTACAGGTCATCCTCATAGAATTTTTACCAAAGACACCGATTTTTCGACCAGATTAGCATTTACTTTATTTATAGAGACTTTCCAAGTATGTTGTCTTTCCAATGGTGCCTTGCTTGGTGCTCTCCTGGTGGTGACATAACATTGGTTCTACAGAATCGTGTGGTGTTTTTTGTTTTTTTTTAAATAACCGCATGTTCTAAGTGTGCATTTTTGTCAATCTTTGCAACAGTTATTTCATACAGATGTTTAATACTTAAGTTATTGTGCTCTTTTCTGTTATGTATTCTGATTTTCAAGGATTACTTTTTTGTATTATCAAAAAAATACATTTGAACTTAGCATAAAAAGTGGCCAGCCTTTTTTATTTTATCACCAAGGTACACACAGTCCTTTATTTATAAATTCCTTAACGGAGAAAAACACCTTTTTAATGCTCAACTTATCTATTCTAGCAAGCACACTTTTTGTATTATTTTTTCTCTCTTTTAAAATTTGATAAGTCATTATTTTAAAATAGTAAGTTTTCTTTAATAGCCTTTTGGAACCTAACATACCCTTTCTCATACAATTCCTAATGCTCTGTTTATGGCAGATAATCTGTAACATTATGAAGACCTATTAAAAAGTTTTAAAAGTATTTCTGTCTTCAAAGGTAGTAAGACAGGATTAAATTTTACTAGAATAGACAAATCAATGAATGGTATGCATGTATCTAGTGGTTACTAGAACTCAGGATCACAAAATGTAGTAGCATCACAATCTGTGTATATTTTTGATCAAGATGATAATGGCCTTACTTAGGTTATTTTTATTGTTTATCAAATCTTATATACAAAAGAGTGGACGTATTCCTTTACAAAATTTCTAAGGAAAATATTTCTTCTAACCTATCACAATTATAGAATGGATATATGTTTCTGAAAAGTTTTTGAAAGAAAGCAAAAGTTCTAGAACTAAAAGTAAGCTGGTATTTAATTTCCCATTGATACTTAGAGCAGATTGTTAATAAGAAATGGAGGGTACATTTAATACTGTTTTTATCTACCAGTTCACTTTCAGTACAGTTATGTATACTTGTTTTGACTGAGAGTGTGACATAGAAGTTAAATCAGATTCACTTGTTTCTTTTAAATATACATATACACACATATTTTTTTTTCTCCTTTTCATTGTGCATATCTCTGCATTTTTAAACTTCTAGATTTGTGAATGACCTATGTGTAAATTTTTTTTATAAACTTGAAATTATACAAGTTTTAATGTGTGTCAAGAACTTGTTCCATACAACTGTGGTATCGAGCAATAATGTCAATAACTTTTGGAATTATATAAACTATGCTTAATAATTTGTATTGAGAATTGGTACCACTATATAATACTTTTTTCCCTTGTATTAAATATTTTAAATAACAGTTTCATTAATTTATATACCTGTATTTTTAAAAGTATTTCTTTGTACTTCTTCAAAGTACTGTAATCCTATATAAATTTGAATGGTTAAATGCCAGTATCTCATGTCCTATATCCTGTATTGGATATTAGGAGCTATCTTAAAAACTAGGATTTAATATTATTTTTTTTGTTTGAGAATTGTTTTCCTTGCCCCCCAAATAACAGCAACTTGAATTTGTAGAATAGTTTTCCTGTGAGAGCTCAAAGTGCAAAGAATTCAAATACTTCTTATTTTATTTAACTTGTGTCTAGGGTGTGTTCTGCCACCTTAAAGTAGTGCAATTAAAAATAATGCCATCTAGAAACTCCAGTAATCCTCTGTGGTTTCAGTGTGAAAATATTGTATCTTCATACAATGCTAAATCTGCCTCAGGATTCAGAAAGAGCAGAAAAAAATAATGACTGTGTAGACTATGCAACACAGTGTTCCCTGTATAAAGTTGTGTAAATCCATAGAGCACCATATTGACCAGCTTTATAAGAAGAACTTACCTATTTACCTAATTTATTCTCCTATTACTAGTCTACTGTGGATTATAATTTTAAAATTTCTATATTCCCTTAGGAATATTTTAACCGTAAGATAATTTTCATAGTTGGTGATATTAAGTATAGAATTTTTAAAAGCTTTTTTGATTTTATTCAGAGACGTGCCATTTGCTTAAAGATTTCCTAGAAACTTGCTCTTCCAATGTATATATATAGAAAAGAACTGTGAATACTTAATATGTGGTGTTATCATAAGCCAATTATACCTTGGGCATTTAGATTTTCATGGTTGGATTTTCATTAGTAGCCTATAGTATAACTCTATCCTTTCTTGAACCGTGAATTTAAGTGCCCATGTTACTGGATATTAGAGATGCCCATGTTAAGTAAACATCTGTCTAAGGAAATATTTAAAGTGATGATTGTTCTTCAGCTCCTGTTTCTGACATAAAGTTTGTGGGACATAAACCGTAGAGCTAAACTGGCTAGGAAAAAATATTATTGGCAGAAAATTTAGTGTATAGATTTTACATAGTCTAAGTAAATAACTTATGGTCTTTTAAAAATACATTACTGGTATGTTACAATCAGTCACCATTTCTGTATAGAAACATTCTTTTCTCAAAAGATGTATGTTGCCAACCCTGTTATATTTTAATATATAACTCTGGCCATCTGGGTTAAAATGATACTCCAAAGCCTAATGACTATAGTAACACTGATGTGACACAGTTAGCTTCTAAGGTAGATATTGGCCCTCAGTTACATTAAGATCACCTTACCTATCTAAAATGATCATCAGATGCTTTATTAAGACTCTTTAATGACTAGGTTTTATTTATTTAAAATATAAATGTGATTTTGCCCTAAATTAACAAAATAAATTCAACAAAGCCTTGAATACTAGTAAACAACGATTTTCTTCTTATTAGTAAAACTAGTTTTGTAACTGAATAAGTTTAAGTCAGGAAGAATCCAGCTTTCCCCAACGTTGTGTCTTCAGTGTTATTTTTTCAGTGTTAGAGAGCTTCTGGTTGTTTTTTTAGATTAATAGATGCCGGCCAACCATAAAAATCTTTGACAATATTCTGTCTCTATCTTTGGATGTAAAAGGACATTAAATAGTAATACATACAGCTGCATGAGTTCAGACTACTAGTTTTATGTAACACTGTGTACATAGTCAGAGTATTTCAACTTCTGTGGTATTTAGCTTCACAATTATAACCTTTAACTGCATGCTTGATGTTTCACTGTAAATATTTGCTTTGACTTGCTGCTGATCAATCGTACTAAATCAAAAGTACAGTGTGTTAAAACTGCCTTGGACTGAACTCTAGCATCTAGTCCTGCACCCTCTTTCCTTTTATCCTTTGGGACACCATGGATCCTTTTGCTGTCCTCATGATGTCCAGAGTCTTCACCTAGGCCTGAACATAGTTCAGAATTGCATTTTTATCTTTCTTCCTCAGAGCTCCCAGTAAGAATAGTAATTCTTTTTGTTGTTGTTTCAAGACAGAGTCTTGCTGTGTCGTCCAGATTGGAGTGCAGTGGTGCCATCTGGGCTCAGTGCAACCTCCACCTCCTGGGTTCAAGCCATTTTCCTGCCTCAGCCTCCTGAGTAGCTGAGGTTACAGGTGCCCACCACCATGACCAGCTAGTTTTTTGTATTTTAGTAGAGACAGGGTTTCACTGTGTTGCCCAGGCTGGTCTTGAACTCCTGAGCTCAGGCAATCTCTCTGCCTTGACCTCCCAAAGAACAATAATTCTTTTGCATTCTTAGGTAGGTGTTTAGAAGACCAATTAAAGTAAGTTGTATTAAGTGATGAATGGCTGACACTCTCAGTTCTGCCAAGGTGGTACTTGCATTTTAAAAAGAGATTTCTTAATTGATGCTGTGGTGCAATTATCCCATAGCTGTTTGTGTTTAAATATTTAACCCTTTCTTAAATAAAGTAACTCTTAATTTTTCCTTGATATCATAGCCAACTTTATGTTGTTTTTAGGAACATTTATTGAGATTTGAAGAATGTCTTTAAATCTTGAGTTATCTTATTCTGCACTTTGTAGTACAGAGTCTTCAGATAATAATTAAGAGAAGCCTAAGTATTGTTGATACTAATCATAATTCTATTTATTTCTGTAATATGGAGCATTATCTACCCCACCCCAATGGCAGATTGAACCAACAGAGGGTGTTTATAATCTTAATAGGTATTACTGAAAATAGAAATTGAGGATGCTGATCCTGATTTTGAATTCATTTCTGATATGCTACAAGATCATTCAACTACTTGGCCTTTTTGCTTTCATTTTCATTTCCCAAGCAGGAAGATACTATGACTACCTCATGGTGTTATCTTGTGAAACAATATTTTTTAATAGTTGATGTTCCTGTTATTAAGTCCTATATAAAAGTAAATAGATGTTTAGTAATGATTGAATAAGTTTTTCGACTTATTTACAAAGCACAAACTTGAATTATTGTCAGGTTTTGCATTTAAAATGAAAGAGATTGGGTATATGTACTTACAATGCTTTGCGTATTTAAAAATCAGGGAAACATTAAATGTAGTACTTGAAAAAAGTTTCTTTCTAATAAGATATTTTAAAATATAGTTATGTTTGAGATACTTAAACAAAATCATGCTTTTTTTTTATATTCCATTTCATAAGCATGATGCTTTGATATTGAGTTGATTGCTTTTTTCTCTTTATGAAAACCAGTATATTGCTTTCCTAGCTCTTTATCTCAGAAAGTATTTTGATGAACTGACCATACCAGACATTCTTAATTTTGACAAGTAAGCTATATATTGCTCTGTTGTTTTTAATTTAAAGAAACAATGTCAAGCAGCCTTCAAGAGACATAAGTGATGGGTCAGTGTTTTGTCTACTCTACTTTATTGAGACATGATGTACCCTCAGACTGCACAGTTTCTATCCTATCATGTCTTCTACTGGTTCTTAATTTAGTATAACTGATTCCAGTTCTTTTTCTATATAGATTTAAATTCTATATAGATTTTAAATGTTCTAGAAGGAAAGAGTATTCCCTCAAGAAACCTTTTGCTCTAAATTAAAGAACTCCTCTTCCTTTAGTAGCAGCTTATTTAATTAGGTAGTTACAACAATCTCATTACATTGCCACCAAGTTTTTATAAACAGGAGCTTGTTTTAACTCAAGTATCAAAGCCCTTTTAAATTCTCTATTTCTTTTTATATTTGTTGACGTTATGCCCTCAGAAGAGTTAAGTCTTGTGAAACTTAGCAGTTGTGTCAGTAGAAGCAAGGTAAACATGATTGAAAGGCAAGATGCTGAAATCTACTGGCTGAGAGAAATAACTGCATTATTATCCTACTCTTTGGTTTACAAGGATGAACATTATGAGGTGGTCAGGAATTGCACACAGCTTTATACTTTTTTATACATTCTTTATATATTACAATGGAAATTATTTTTAAAGAAAAAAATATTCTAGATAGAATTTTTCTTTATCATCATGTCCTTTGAGAATGGGAGGCTACCTTGAAACAAATACACTTAGATTTATCTTTTTATAATGTAAATGTGAACATTTAAAAAAAAAAAACACCTCAATAAAGGATTTCAGGAATTTGTTCCTGTATCCTTAAATGAATGTGGAATAGTTTTCATATAAGATAATCAGAAATTTCTGATGGGTGAGCAGTTATGCAGAACTAAGAGCAGGGTCCCTAAAAATATGCTTTTAGATAATTATACAACATTCAGGTAAGTCTAGTAACATTAGAAAATGAAGGTAACTGGTAAAATATGAAGTTGACTGTCAAAGATATGTATTATGTTTTTGCTTTCATTATTAAGATATTAATGCCACTGCTAAATAAACAACATGGTCTGCGTTTCTTTTTCTTTTCTTTTCTTTCTTTTTTTTTGGGACAGAGTTTCACTGTGTTGCCCAGGCTGGAGAGCAATGGCACGATTTCAGTTCACTGTAGCCTCTGCTTCCTGGGTTTAAGTGATTCTCTTGCCCCGGCCTCCCAAGTGTCTGGGATTACAGGCGTGAGCCACCACACCCAGCTAATTTTTGTATTTTTAATAGAGACATTTTTTCATGTTGTATAATTTTGTATTTTAGTAATGGCGTTTTGTCATGTTGGCCAGACTGGTCTTGAACTCCTGACATCAGGTGATCCACCTGCCTCAGCCTCCCAAAGTGCTGGGATTACAGGTGTGAGCCACCACACCCGGCCTGGTTTTCTTAAAATGAGATTGTTTTGTTAGATAAAAATTTGTTGGCTTTCATAATTGTGAAGAAATACATAATGGGTTATATTTAAGGTGGTTTAATTTTTGGTCCTGTGTTGATTGTAGTATATTTAGTCTTATAGAATTAAGTCTTCATTGATTGTGTTGATTGTTCTTTTCTAGTAAACAAATGGAGACTAATTTGAGCTAGGAATTTTGTTTTTTAACTTTTGACTTGCTTTAACTAGTTAAGTTTTGTTGCTTTTAAGTGACTCTACTACAGCATGTCATTTCAACATATAATTCCATATTCAAAACTAAAATATGGGCTAATTCACAGCATTTTGTCTTTAAAGAATTTAATCTATTAAATAAGATCTTAAGCCAGCGTAGGTGGAATTGGAAAAGGGAATCTGGAACTTAGATCAAATCACTTTAAAGGAAATTGGCCAAACTTATAATGTCTGTTAAAATGACCATATGAGTGAATGATTACACACACACACCCACTTCTGCTTCTGTAGTTATGACCTGCACAATGTGGGGAAAAATTAATTTAATTGACGTCATTATGAATATGCATTTAGAAACTACACTGAATTTAAAGAAAGTTTTATATGTTTACGAACTTTCATCATAGTTGGGAAAAAGAATGGGGGAAAATGCAGCTTATATAATATTACCTTTTTTCCTGACAATGGTGTTTTAGTTATCCCTTAAGTTTAAAATTAATGCAGCTTGTAAATAGGATTCTCAGTTATTCTGTTTCAGTTTTTAAGCTTCAGTAGGAGGTAGAAATAATTCCAATTGCCACTTCTGTAAATACACGTTAGCACTATTTAAAATAGCTTATCTCTGGCATTGTATCAAGTGATTCTTTGTAACACAAATTTTTTATTTTACTCAATTGACCCAGATTCCAGTATAAACCTTTACTAATATAGTTCCACATATGGAAGTACACACACACACAGACACACACACAAACACACACACAAACACACACACAGAATCAAAGATGAAGTAATGGTGACTCAGTACACTAAGGCATCTCTTTGCAATAGACAGTAAAGATAACTCCATCACCTGGATTGTTTTAGTTAAAATATAAAATGACAGTTGATTCTACTTGAAACATTTAAAAACTAAAGGGAAATTTTGTTTGTAAATTATTTTTGTTTCCTGGAATCATCATATTATAGTTTTTTAAAAATTGATAACTTATTTTCTGAATTTTTATTCTTTTATTCACTTTATTCATCCTGACCAGAAAAATGTGAGCATTCTCAGAAGTGAATTGGTTTTTTTTTTTCACAAATAGAGATCTATGCAAAAATGCCATTACTGCTTGCACTAGTTACTATCTTAGAATCCATCAGAGAAAGCCTAAAGATAGCCCAACCTTTTGTACCTACAGTCTTAGATATTGTTAGATAGCCATTCAGTTTTCTTTGCATTGTGTATGAGATGAATATTTCTTGAGACTTTTTTGTTTGCTCTAGTAAAGAAATCAACCAAGGGAAAAAAAATCCAAAAAACAAAACAAACAAAAAACACCCTGTAACTCATGTGAAGCATGCAGGGTGTTGTAATTTCAGTTTGCAAAGCGGTGTGATACAATGTTGCTGAGCCAAAAGCGCACGATAGATTTAATGTAGCCAATTGTGTACTTTTGAAAAAAAGAGTAACTGTTCCCTCTGAGTTAATTTTGGATTTTTTCAAAATCTCTCTTTTAGGCTTTGTGCTGGATTCTTCCAGACAAATGCGTATTCCATGTGGGCCACTGTTCTGCTAAATGCTCTCAGTTCTCCTTTTGCAATCAAGATTATGTTGCTAAGGAGATTTTGCTTTTATTGCTGCCATTGATTTGTGTTAATACGTTTTGAATACCTCTCGGTATTCTTCCGTAGACAAGGCCAAAAGAAAAACTTCCCCGAGTTTCCCAATTTACATTACAAATGGAGCGGTGGTGTAATGAAGCCGATATAAAGTGGGCAGTTGAAAGGGAACTAAAGAAGGGCACTCAAGTGAGAAATGAAGAAATGTGCCGAGTGCAGTCTGTGGGCTGCCCTTGGTCCAGCTGCAGGAACTGGCTGTGGCCAGAGGTAGAGTGAGCGAGCACCTCCCTCTGCAGAGACCACCCACTTTTGGAGCCTGGGCTGGCACACCAAAGATTACCTCATTGATTAATATAGGGCTGTTAAAAAAGTGAAAATTTTGTGAGGAGGCAAAATCACTTCTATATCTCTTTTTTGAGTCCTTCCTAGAGCATGACTGAGGCCACACTTCCCATGCCTTATGACCTGAAGTTGTCTTGTAAAGACCTGTGGATGGAACAGTTCTTTTGGTTCTGAGGACTAGTGTATTTCAAATGTTGGAATGTATCCCTAGGTAAGGAAGATATTAACTAGATTAAATTGGTTTTAATTATATGCTTCTTACTTTGTATCATCTTTTAGACTCCAAAAGCTATCTCCCTACTAAAAAAAAAAAAAAAAAAAAAAAAACTCAAGTGTTCCTTCTGTAAGTGGAAAGAGACCAACTAGATGTGTCTTTAACCAGTGAAGTGGTTTGCCTAGGTTGCAGCTAATGAAGAAGACTGTGGTATTCTAAAGAATACTGTGGTAGCACAGTCATACCCTTTAGTGGCACACATCGTTCATGATGTTAACATTTTTTTTAAAATTTATCAAAGCACAAATGCTTCATGCGTATAACTTCAAGAGTTTTAGATATTTTAAATTAGAATGCTAAAAATATAAAAGTCATGAAGAAAAATTTCTATAGAGGTTAGGAAATTAAAAATCATTAGGGAAGAATCTCAAGTTTTTATTGCGTTATTTGGAGATGAAAAAATGACTTTCTATTGATATAATTTGTTAGTTATTTCAGCAAAATATAAGTCTATGAGTCTAATGTTGTATGATCTGATAGTCTCTGCAAGAAATAAATTGCAGTGACTTTCCACAATACTGGAAAATATGAAATCTACAAAAACATCTGAAAAAGGGTGAGAATGGGCCACTCTGCCTAGGGGATAGCCCTGCTCTTTCTATGGAACAGAAAAAAAACCCTGAAAAGGAAATTTTAAATTCTCGTATTTATACTGTCTTTTTCAATAGATTTTTTTCCTCAAAAAGTGCTTGTCAATTACTTTGTTTTAATGAATAAAATCTCAATTTCCAGGCCAAACATCATAACCTTTTTTGGTCTTATATCTTGATTTACTTGTATTTATGAGGTTTGTTTTCCTTCCTATAATATTTTTAAAGCTTTTAAAATTAACTTCAGCTTAAAGACAAAAGTTGGAAAAAATAAGGATGAATTTCTGTTTCCAGCCTGGTAGTTCTGACTGTATTTGTCAATGGTTTCTATATTAATGATACCATTGTTCCACTGTGTAATCCTGAAATTAAGAAAAACAGCTATGAATTAGTTATAAGTAAAAGATAGAAAAAAAGACACATTTCTTTACTAAATATTGAGAGCTTTGTATTTTTTCAAGTTGGAATTAATATATTTAAAACTGACTTTAAACTTTAAAACTCTTAAGCTGAGAAAGCCTGACAGGTAGGTAAACCTGTTTGTGTACATAAAATGTTAGCAGTATGTTATTACTTTGCTCATCAAAAACGTTACAAAAACTCTCACTAAATTATTCCCTAAAGGTATATAAATTTTACCAGAGGTATTCTAGATTTATTAGCTCTGCAAAGCCAGCTTTATATAGTCTTCTGTTTGTGACATACCTCCTGGGTGGTAATTTCTGCCATGATCATCTGACCAGTGTTTCTTCTATATACATTTTAGATCAAAGATGAACTAGGTCATCTTAAACAAATGCACTACATGTTTTAAATCTGTCTATCAAAAGTGTTGACAGGATGTTTCAAGAAATCTCTGAAGAAAGAGTGGGGGAAGGGGAAGGGGAGAGGCATTTCCCCCCCGCCCCCAAATTCTGTTAGCATTGGGTTTTGCTTCTAAGCTATAGCCCACATCCATTTAAAAGAAGATTGCATCTCAGAGCTGGAAGAAACCTCAGAGGTATCTAGTGGGGATGTGCACTAAAATCAGCTGGGAAGTTTTTTATTTTTATTTTTAACAACTTTTTTGAGAGAAGGTCTTGCTCTGTCCCCCACGTTAGAGTGCAGTGGTATGATCAAGGCTCACTATAGCCTCCATATCCCAGGCTCAAGCAATTGTCCCACCTCAGCCTCCCAAGTAGCTGGGACTACAGATGTGCACACCATGCCTGGCTAATTTTTAAGAATTTTTTAAAAGACAGGGTCTCACTATGTTGCTCATGCTGGTCTTGAACTCCTGGGCTCAAGCAATCCTTCTGCCTTGGCCTCTCAAAAGTGTTTGGATTACCCTGTATGAGTCCTTTGCTGGCCCTTTAAACAAATTGTAACATACTATTCAAGTATCTAGGTTTCAGCAAGGTCAACTTTACTTCATCTTCCTCTTCAATTAAAACCATTCTCCAGTTGATTTTGAATGATTTAATGAATGTCATTTTGATCTTGATACAAATTTATTCCAAAGCTGTCATTTTGATGAGTAAATTAGAATTTTAATATGGACTTAAACTAAAAAGTAGTTTGTTTTTTTTTGAGACAAAGTCTCACTCTGTCACCCAGACTGGAGTGCACTGGTGTGATCTTGGCTCACTGCAACCTCCACCTCCCAGGTTTAAGCGATTCTGCCTCAGCTTCCTGAGCAGCTGTGATTACAGGTGCCCACCACCATGCCTGGCTAATTTTTTGTATTTTTGGTAGAGACAAAGTTTCACCATGTTGGCAAGGCTGGGCTCGAACTCCTGACCTCAGGTGATCCGCCTCGGCCTCCCAAAGTGCTGGAATTACAGGCATGAGTCATATTTTTAAAGTACATTTTTAAAGTACACTTGGCTCTACCCTCGTCACATTAGAATTGGGAGGAATGGAAAGAGACCGTGTACCTTTTGAATATTTTTTCAATTATAAGACATCTTCCAGCTGGGCATGGTGACTTTTACCCTGTAATCCTAGCACTTTGAGAGACCGAGGTGGGAGGATTGCTTGAGCCCAGGAGTTCAAGACCAGCCTGGGCAACATAGCAAGAACCTGTCTCTATTCTTATTTTAAAAATTAAGAAAAAAACAAGATACCTTCCCTTTCCTCTCTAACCTAATTTTATAATGACAATAAGGCTTAGAAAATTTATCACTTTTCTTAGATTGCAGATTGTTAGTGATTTTTAAAAATCCTAAAAGTGAACATTAAGAATCCTCGTAAGAAAGCATGATCACAACTGGTTTCTGTAACTGAAAGAGCATCGCCTGTGCCTGGAGCACTGAAAGGTAAATTGTTGGATTCCAGCCACTCAAAAATCATTCATCTGTCTCTGTAAGTGGTTAAGTTTTAGTTCTATCTATTGCCCAATCTGAGAACTGTGACTTAGACATTTAATTATTTATTACTTGTCCGTGTGAAAACATTTAGAATGGCTGGCAGCCTACCAGACCCCAAGTTAAACATTCTGCAGCCTGACTAGACTGCTGGGTAGCCAACTTCACGTCAGATTAAACACATTCTCTTCAAGATGAATAGCTTGGAACCTAAAAACTTAATTTCATTACAAAAAGTGCAAGGGGTGTGTTGTTTTCTAAATTAAAATTATTTTATGTTTTACTGCCACCTTTCCGATTGTGGTTGTCAAATGTATTTTCTTTGGTGCGGGTGAGATGGAAGGGAAAGGGACAATGAGGGAATTCTGGGACTAATAAAATTTAAAAAAGGACTCCTACAAGGTTGGACACAATGTAGCCTAGGGATGAACATTCATGGATTTTGTACTGAAAAAATTTACATTTCATTAACATTTTAAATTACAAAGGCAGGTCTCCAAATATGGGGTGTGTGTGTGTGTGTGTGTGTGTGTGTGTGTTCTCATTGTGTTTTCCAAGCAAACAAGTGAATAATGTGGTGCTAAGTGTATCCTTTATTGGTTTTTGTATTATTGATTTCTCTTTTTATTTTAAAATGTAGGCTGTGATGTGTAGTGACATTAATTTTAGTAAAACCTACTTTACATTCTCTATAGACCTATGAACATAAACTCTATGTAATGTTCTCTTATGTAATAAATACTTTGGGATAATAAAGGGTACTTCGAGCATCATTGCTCAGCTGTGTACTAAACCCGCTTTACAGAGACTTGCCTTTCTAGTTCTGCAGCTACATGGATGAAAATTAACCTACTTGAAAATGAATTGTCAACATAAAAATGTAATATTTGATGATTAACATTAATAGAAATTAAGACAGAATTATTCAACTTTAATTTGCCATTCTTTGAAACAAGTTATATTTTGGGAAGTTCTGCAAAATTACAAAAAGTTTGACAGTGTGATGAGGAAAATAGTGGCTGACTAGTGTAATGAACTGAAATGTTGGAATCAAGCACTCTATGCCCAAGGGACCTGGCTGTCCAGCAGGCTGTCAATTAAGGGTAAATGACAAGCAGGTGCCTGAGAAATGACAGGAAAGGCCCTACTTTTAGTTATTGGCATCAGTAAAAATAACATTATGGCTTTAGACCATGATTAAGGAACATATTTTCTGTGAACAAAATTGTGTATCATATAAATTTGAAGTGTGTTAACTATATTAGGTGGCAGAAAATTACAATATCTAAAATTGTTTTTGCTGACTTTTTTTTTGTGCAGTTAAAAATTTAGCAACTTAAACTAACTTTAAATGTATTTTTAATAAAACCTATACTTTAAAAATTGCAAAGTTTTAAAGACTTTTAGAAATATACTTTTTGTTTTATTGAATGCCTGGAGCAGTTTCAGAAACTTACATAGTTTGGGAGTTCTCAAAGAAACATCCATCAGTGACGAATGTAGCCTTTTGATGTTCCGGGAGTACTGAACTCTGACAGTTGTCTTTCTTACACTGTCTTCTTCTACCACTATGGTGTCCCTATAATTATGCTTCAAATGTACTGTCATTTTTGAATGCTCCATTTTCAAACACGAGTGGGTAGACATGAACAATGCTTTGGTTCTTTCCTTTGTTTCCCCTATTGAACTACTTTTTTAGTAAGTCCATGTTAAAATTTTAATATACTCATCAAAATTGCATTTTTGGAATGAATT
Source organism: Aotus nancymaae (assembly GCF_030222135.1). Classification (NCBI taxonomy): domain Eukaryota; kingdom Metazoa; phylum Chordata; class Mammalia; order Primates; family Aotidae; genus Aotus; species Aotus nancymaae. Next base: position 49,529,752 of record NW_026988417.1, on the reverse strand, counting down.
TGTATCAGGATCAAAATGACATTTATTAAATCATTCAAAATCAATTAGAGAATGGTTTTAATTAATTGAACAGAAAGATGAAGTAAAGGAGCTGACATTGTTAAGACCTATTTACTGATAATTTAATAGTATGTTAAAACTTGTTTAAAGAGGTGGGTGCAGTGATTCATACCTGTAATCTCTGCACTTTCAGAGGCTAAGGCAGAAGAAGGTTTGAGCCCACGAGACCAGCCTGGGCAACACAGTGAGACCTCATCTCTAAAAAAACTTTTAAAAATTAGCCAGGAGTAGTGGTGTGTGCCTATAGTCCCAGCTACTTGGGAGACTGAGGTGAGAGGATCCCTTGGGCCCAGGATTATGAGAACAGCCTGGGTAACATAGGGACACCCCATTTCTACAAATAAAAATAAAATTTTAAAAAGCTAAAAATGATGGTGCACACCTGTGGTCCCAGCTTCCAGGGAGGTTGAGGCTGCAGTGAACTGTGATTATGCCACTGTATAGCCTGGGTGACAGACCCAGTCCCCCCACTGCACCAAAATTTTTTTTATTTAGAGTATTTTGGGGTGATGGATAAAATCATAACAGCTTACAATGGAATACAACAAAAACAATTTTTGTTTTTAAATAGTTAAAAAGTGTTAGTGAGATAAAGGAAATCAATAATAGTCTTGTCTTGGAATAACATTTAGATTTCAGAATTTGGGTTATCTTTTTATGTTTGGACAAAATGGTTCTTCTGCTTTCTTCAAGAGGTTTAAGGTGTTGAATTTCTTGAAACTGTTTGATATAATTGTTAAAGTTTTTAAAACAAATCCTATAGAAATAAGAGAATAACAAATATAAACAAGATAGAATATATTATTATAGCAAATTTATTTACTCACATAAGTTGCCTTTCAAAGGTAATCTTTTTCAAAAACTTACATTTTAATGCCACTTTAAGTGTGATTTCTTTGTCCCCAGTTTTAAAAGTTTTAAAATACATGATTAGCTAACGCTTTTTCCTGAAACTAAAAGGAATCTGGACCATTTTTTAAATCTATGCTTAAAAGCCACTCTTTTGATATATTTTTCTTCATAGGACAGCCCTTATATTTAAATAGATAAATTGTCTCAATTATTTCACACTAGCTGTATAACTTTATTTCTGTTACCCCCAGCAACTAGATTTTTAGCTTTAAAGAATATTTTTATTGTTTTTGCCTGAATTTCAAGTTGAGAATATACAAAAGAGAGTAATAGCTAGTTTCTGATCTCTTCAGTCTGCTTCTCCATAGTAATCATTCTACTGTGAGGTGTTTTATTTTTGGTATTGGCATTTTGGTATTAGCATTGGTTATTACTAGTTATCAAGGAGATTCATTATTACACTGTGTCACCTAATGATGTATAACCACTGGCCTGGCAAAGCAGATGAAGACTTTCTCAAAAAAAAATATATCATAGTTTACTTCAAGAGTTGACACTGCTGTAACCTAAAGACCTGTTGAACTTACATTTCTGGTTGAGAAGCATACACACAAAAAAAATCCAGTTAGGTTATCTTCCACTCCACAATTGATTTTTGGAAAATAATCTGAAAACCAATTGTCCACTATTAGGACTGATGCACGATTTATTAAACTTAGATTTTTCTTTAGTGTGGTAACAGAGCTAGATATGTGTTGTGTGTTACTGTGTTCTTGCACTGCTATACAGAAGTACCTGAGACTGGGTAATTTATAAAGAAAAGAGGTTTAATTGATTCACAGTTCCACAGGCTGTACAGGAACCATGATGGCTTCCCCAGGAAACTTATAATCATGGCAGAAGGTGAAGGGGAAGCAGGCACTTCCTACATGGCTAAAGCAGGAGGAAGAGAGAATGAAGGGGGAGGTACTACACATTTTTATAAACAACAAGATCTTGTGAGAACTTACTATTAAGAGAATAGCAAGGGAAAAATCTGCCCCATGATCCAATCACCTCCCACAAGGCCCCTCTTCTAACATTGCAGATTACAGTTCAACATGAGATTTTCAGGGAAAACAGACCCAAACAATACCAATTAGTAATGGAATTGGAAACATTTGAATTTGGTGAAGAAATGGTTTAAGGTCTAAACTTGGCCCATTCTCAGGCACAATGCCAAGTGCAAAGGATAGCAAAAGGAATAATGCCTTTTGGTTTCTGAAGAGTTGAGGCTGGAAGAATAAGCATGTGACATGGTATGATAAGTGCTAATAATCAAGGAAAGTAAGTGATAGGGTGGAGCTACAAAGGAGCAATAAATTTGGGGTGGAAAGGTCATCTGTTGCATCGGTTGAAGCTTAACACATGCAAAAGCTATGTTAAAAAAGTACTGAGGGTTTCTGTATGATTGGAAAATATGGGGAGATGGTCTGGTACAAAATACCTGTTTAATGAATTGTGCAGAAGCATTAGGAGATAAGGTCAGAAAAGGTAGAAGGGGCAAGTGTATCATGCTGAATTTTTTTTAACTCTAGCCTGAAGCTATTGAAAGATTTTGAGAATGTGAGTGGACCTGATCAAATCTGTCATTGATGAAGTGCATTCTGATCCTGAAATAAGCCAAAATTAGTGAGCTCCAATGTTAATTTGTTTTAACCTGTAAAGCTAGCAAGTCAAAATTCCTTAATTAAAGAACTCATTGTTTAGCAGTGAGACCAAAGAGTAGGTAAGATGGAAGGAATAGAGGTGAAGAAAGACTGTTTTGCCCTTTGTTAAAATGAACGACTAGCCTACTAACAATTCTAAATAATTCTCTGGGACATTATCAGGGAATCTCATTGGAGTCAGACTGGGAATCTAATTCTGGTTCTGCCACTCTCCCGTTGTGTGACTTTGAAAATGTTGCTTAACAGCTCTGTGCCTCCATTTCCTTATTTGTAAAATAAATTTGTTAATAGTACCTGTTTCAATGAATAGTTGTGAGGATTATACAATGTAATGCACATATTCCACTGGCAATGCCACCCAACCCAGAGATCACTAGAAACACACAAGGAGTTGAACAAAGTTGGATTTCTTGTTTGTTGAAACTAGAGAATACATTGTAGGGAATCCTGAGTGCTGGAAAGGCCTTCTTTTAGGATTTGGGCTTGTGTTGAGTGATTTGGGAAGGGTTCAAGCAAGAGTTTGCACTGGGTTTGGATTCTCTCAGGAAGTGGGATAATTTTGTGATTGGTCTGATGAGATCTCATTTAGGAGGTGGGAGACATGAAGCTAAGTTAAAGCCATAATTTGTAAAGAAGCAGCAGTCACTCAGATTCTAGAAGGGGATGTTTAGTATTTTGTGCCTTGCACTGTGACTTTGTTTTTGTCTATACTTACTTACACAAGATATAAAGAGGTCTTTTCTATTTCATTATGGTCACGGAGTAACCTTGACTGATGGTCTTCTGTGAGATTATGTTCAACAGGAGAACACCGAGGCCTAGCTGATAATAACAAGCCAACTCCTAGATGCCAGGGGCTGCTTTTCTCTATCACTTAGCTCAATGCCTGGCATAAAGTAAAAGCTTAAGCAGTATGTCCTAGAGAACAATTCTATAGGAATTGAGCCCGACTCTCACATGCATTCTGACCCTAACATAATGGCCAGTTTGGTCCATTTTTGAGATTAATATGACAGTACTGTTTCAACTTTATTGGTCAATACCTTTTATTCCTTTTCTATATGGATAGATTTACCTTATGTTTTAGATGTTTACTTTGAGTTTATATTTTCCTATTCAAAACAGATAAATCAGAATGTTAAACTTCTAACAATAGGTTGTTTTTGAACATTTTCACAAAAGTTCAAAAGTTTTAAAAATCTATTCTTTTCAACATCTCCCTTTTATATAAGTATGCTAGTCTATCTTCATAGTGTTTATCACAACTGAACTGAACGTAAATATTTATTAAGTTTAGTTATTTGTAAAATGTCTGTTTCACCTACTATGCCATGAAATCAGGTTGTTATCAGCCTTGCTATTTTACCTTAGCACCTAGTATGTGCTTAACACAGACCGTTTTGAAGAAATGATTGTTGAGTAACTGAATGAGAAAGAGAAATTGTGTTTGGGAAGTGGAGTTGAAAACTAACATGTATTGAGTGACTGTTCAATGCCGGGTCCTATTTTAGGCACTATACAAAAGTTATAATTAAATCCTTTCAGAAATTCTACAAAGGAAGTATTGACTTCAGTGAAGTTCAGCAACTTGCCCTTCTAGGAAGTGGTAAAGTTTGATTCCAGATCTGTGTCATTCATCAAGCATTTAATAAACACATGTCTTGGGAATTTAATTTATCATAGCCTATTGTTAGCAATTTATTTTTTGTAATCATATCAACTCCTTCATCTACTCTCTGTCATAGTCTCCCACCTGCGAGTCCTAACTTGTTTTAAGCACTGCTCCATCTCTTTACTCTGCACTTGCACCTAACAGCTGAATGGGGCTGGAGAAAAATCTAAAACCAATGCTGACTAATTTCACTTTAAATCCATTACCACAAATTTCAAATAGATACTACCCAAAGATCTTACTGTGCTTCACAAACATGTTTGTTCTCTTACTCTCCAAAATTACTGTGTCATAACTTCCATCTTCAACTTTCCAACACCAACCTCTGACTGGACCATGCTGTCAGCATACAAACATTCTCTTCTGCCTCCCATTTGTAAATAAAATGATACCCTCCCTTGACCTCACATCTTCTGCCACTTCTCTCACACCTTCACAGAAATCTGCTCAAAAACCTCCTCACATTTCCAGCTTACCTCTACAGACCCTAACTAGCTTTTGCATCCCACCATTCCCTGAAACTGCTCTTGTCAAGACTATAAACATCTCCACTTTGCCAAATCAGTCATCTCTCAGCTCCTGTCGCATTTATGCAGCTGGCTGTTAAGTCCTCTTCATGCACTGTTTTTTTCTTGGCTTCTCTGACAGCGTGCTCTCCCAGTTTCTTGCTTCTTGCTCTATCAATTGGCTCTAGGTCTTCCTCTTAAGCCTTAAGTGTTGGTATGCTCCAGGCTCAGGCCTAAGACTTTTTTTCTACTGATGTCATCTAATTGCCTGGTTTAAATACCATCTTATGTGCAAATTTATATTGCCACTTCTGACCTTTCCACTGAGCTATAAATTTAGATACCTAAACGCCCATTTGACCCTTCTCCACTTGAATAATAAATAGGCGTTTCACACTTAAAATGGCTAAAACAGTACTCTTGACTTTCTCCCTGTGAAAGTGGTTCTTTTTTTCCTCATCTTAGTATATGGCCCTTCTCCTTTCACTTAGATATTTCACTCAGACAAAAACCCAGGAATTGTCATTTCTCCTCCATTTCCCATAAGCCCATAATCTACCTCGAAAATACACCTGCAAGTACATTAATTTTTCCTTCATATCCATTGCTTCTTTTACTTTGTCTAGGTTTCCATTGTCTTCTATCAGTTCTTACGTGAATTCCAATGGCCTCTTTAGCTGTTCTCCCAGCATTCTACACAGTCTGGCCATTGCCTACCTTTGACATCATTTCTTAGCGTCAGTGTCCCACCCACTCCAGCCTGATCGCACTGTCTTTTTTGGTTACTCAAAAAGGCAAAGTTAGTTTTCTCATGTGGCTCTTTAGTCATTGCTGTCTCTGCCTAGAATGACCCCCTCCTCTTAGGACTTCAGGTCTCAGTGCAAATGTCCCTTCAGTGAAACTTTTCCCAACCTGCCAATCTGAATTAGAATGAGCACCTCTACCCTGTCACTGTCACATCATGTATTTTCTTCATTATACTTTTCACTATCTGAATTTCTTACTCATATTTTTGTCATTTGGTGTGTCTTCTATTAGAATATCAGCTCTATGAAATTGGGGGCCCTGTCTGGCCACCTTAGCTTTCACCACTATATTTCCAGAATCAGAATTATTGCCTAACACATGATGAGTGCACCATAAACGTTTGTTCAATAAGTACATTTTTAATCATACTTGTTTTAATATAAAATGGTTTTAACCCCACAACTTTGACCTGAAGAAAATGGGCCTTGTTTCTCCCATGGCTCTGTGTGTCCATGGTTTCACTGCCTTATTCCTTGCTTTGAGAAACTTTGTCACTCCTTGCACCTATACCAGCCACTGCTAAAAAATAATAGCCCCTAAATCCCTTAGACTGAAAAGAAGGATAATAATGTCTTTAAATAAACATCAGGGAGGAAGTTCATCATTAAATTATCAATACAGGCCAAAACAAAAGATAGAGACATTATCATGTTATTAAAAAAAAAAAAAAACTCCTCTCACATACTTGAGTATTTGGTTTGACCCTTGATTTAAATAAACAAGTATACTTCCCTGATGTGGCCGATACAAGGTAAAGCAGTATCATAATGAAGAGAGATGAGACTGTGGCTCCAGTCTACTTTAAAAATATGTAAATCTCTGATAGGTCATGATTTTAGACCACACACCGACTGTCCTATGAGGAAAACATAGGGAAGAAAAGCAGCATAAACATTTGTATTCTTTATTGTGTTTGTCCAAAGCAGAGTTAAGAGGGTAGCCCTAAGAGTATAATACTTGCCTTTTTTTCCAACTACAGAATAATCTTTTTCTTTCTCCAAATTGTATATGATAGATTTTATTTTTTTTGAGTGAGTGAAACAATGAAACTTAGACTCACTTAACTCAAATGTATTTCCTAACGTAAGAATGTGTGTATGCCAAGTAAATTTACTAAGCATTGGAATGTGGAAAGCAGGATATGATTAATACCCTCATTTACCTCACTTTTTTCCCCGTTTTCAAAATTTGTTTTCAAATATGGAAACACTTCTGTACGCTAAGATGATCTTAGGAAACAGGTAGCTCCTGGGCTAACGTTCAGCAGTTCATGATTAAGGGTTGCCACAACCTAATCTGTTAACGCACTGACTTTTGCCATTAATTTTTACCAGGTCTGTGCTTCTGTACTTGTAGAGGTCAATATTGTTAGGATACAAAAATACATGGTACCAAGTCATATTAGAAAAACTTTAAAAATTGGTCATTTCCATTTTGACCTACCCACTTAATTGTTATCTGTAAACAAATGATGTTGATATGATTTGGAATTTGACTATGCATTCAAAACAATGTTTTTGTCAAATGGGTTGGGTGATTCTAAAGAAAGAGAAAAAAAAAACAACAACAGGCATTAACAATTAGTCATGAGGCTGGGTATAATTCCAGCACTTTGGGAGGCTGAGGTGGGAGAATCAGTTGAGGCCAGGAGTTTGAGACCAGCCTGAGCAATGTAGGGAGACCCTGTCTCTACAAAATATAATTTAAAAATTAGCCTGGCATGGTGGTTTATACCTGTAGTTCTAGTTACTTTGGCTTAAGTGGGAGGATTGCTTAAGCCCTAGAGTTTGAGGCTGCATTGAGCTGTGATCACACCACTGTACTCTGGCCTCAGTGACAAAGTGAGACCTTGTCTCAGAATAAATTAGTAAGTCATGAAATTTAGTTACAACAAAACTGTTTCTTTTAAATAATGATGGAAGATTAACATGTTTTTCTTCTTTTTTCAGTTATTTGCTCATTATTAATGAATTAGAATATACCAAAAGTAAATTAAAAATAATTCTGAGTGTCATTGTTACTCCTGACTTCAGCTGAAGAGTAGTGGAATTACCACTATGCTGCAGACCAAGTCCTACTTGCTAAATAAATATACATAGTCAAAGGTGAAGGCCGGCACGGTGGCTCACGCCTGTAATCCCAGCAGTTTGGGAGGCTGAGGCAGGCAAATCACTTGAGCTCAGGGGTTCGAGACCAGCCTGGAAAACATGGCAAAACCCTGTCTCTACAGAAAATACAAAAATTAGCCAGGCATGGTAGCATGCTTGTAGTCCCAGCTATTTGGGATGCTAAGGTGGAAGGATTGCTTGACCCTAGGAAATCAAGGCTGCAGTGAGCAAGGATCACACCACTGCACTCCAGCCTGGGAGACAGAGAGTTAGCCTGTCTCAAAACGAAACAAAACAAAACAATATTCAAGGCTGGAAGGGACCTGCTTAGCCTATGGCCTGGGCTTTAGCCATCTTGTCCAATGCCCATTGCGTAGTATTATTATGTAAAGCTAATTCAACCAGATCTGGTCCTTATTTTGCACTCATTTCAGTAAACCCAACCACTAAGGCACTTAATACTACCATTGTCAGTCAGTCTGCAGTATTGACTGCCTTTAGAGATCTTTGCTGTGTGCCTTGTCCACACTGTTTACTCACTGAGAGAGACACCAAAGAACAGAGACCAACACCCTGTCCTTGGCCGTGGCCATTTACAGCTCTGCTAAGGAGTGTCTGGAGTTAGATGAATCACATTCTATTTAAGAGAGAAGACTCAGGGAGAAAGGCTTAGCACAGCACAGACAAGCTTTAAACACTCTTACCTTTGACTGGAATTACACACACACACACACACACACACAAAGGCTTTCCCACAAAGCCATGATGCACTCTTAAAAATAACACACAGCTCTGAAAAGTGAATGTCATGAGTGAAGAGAACCCTCCTGCACTCCTTTTCTTAGTTATGACAAGGTAGTGGGGGCATGGGTGACTGTGAGGAGCAGAAGATGAAAGGGAGATATCAGTTTATTTCTTTGCACTGCAGCGGTAAAAAGAACAGATAGAATGGAATGAAGACGCGGGGTGCAATGGCTCACAACTGTAATCCTAGCACTTTGGGAGGCTGAGGTGGGTGGATCACCTGAGGTCAGGAGTTTGAGACCAGCCTGGCCAATGTGGCAAAACCCCGTCTCAACTAAATATACAAAAATTAGCCGGGCATGGTGGCAGGTGCCTATAATCCCAGCTACTCGGGAGGCTGAGGCAGGAGAATCGCTTAAACCCGCAAGGCGAAGGTTGCATTGAGCTGAGATCGCACCACTTCACTCCAGCCTGGGCAAAAGAGCGAAACTCTGTCTCAAAAAAAAAAAAAAAGAAGACGATAGAACGAAGAAGCCAGATTGCATCTTCTTTCAGTGAGGTGGAATATACAATATTATTTTTAAAAATCAGTCTAGAGTTTCTGAAAACAATGACACACTAGGAGGAAATGGTGGAGGAAAGAAGAACGCAAAGTAAAAGTGACTGCCTGTTTCTTCATGGGAACAAGAGCAGCTCAGGATGCAACCCTTTTCCTGGAAAGGCAGACCATACAGAGCAAGGCCATGTGACTAAGAATCCAAAACAGAAATGCAAGACACAGATGAGTTCGAAGAGTTAAGGAAGCAGTCCTTCCTTTCGGCTGGAACCGCCATCTTCCAGTAATTCGCCAAAATGACAAACACAAAGGGCAAGGGGAGAGGCTCCCTATACATGTTCTCTGGGCCTTTTAGAAAACATGGAGTTGTTCCTTTGGCCATGTATATGTGAATCTATAAGAAAGGTGATACTGTAGACATCAACGGAATGGATATTGTTCAAGACGGAATGCCCCACAAGTGTTACCATGGCAAAGCTGGAAGAGTCTGCGGTGTTCCCCAGTATGCTGTTGGCATTGTTGTAAACAAATTAAGGGCAAGATTCTTGCCGAGAGAATTCATGTGCACATTGTGCACAGTAAGCACTCTAAGAACCGAGATGGCTTCCTAAAACACATGAAGGAAAATGATCAGAAAAAGAAAGAAGCCAAAGAGAAAGGTACCTGGGTTCCACTGAAGCACCAGCCTGCTCCACCCAGAGAAGCCCACTTTGTGAGCCAATGGGAAGGAGCCTGAGCTGCTGAAACCTCTTCCCTATGAATTCATGGCACTACAGGTGTTAAAAATTAAAGACCTCTGACTAAAACAAAACAACAACAACAAAAAGAGAAAAAAAATGAAAAGGAAGCAGGGGAGTGCATTTGTAGGTTTGGTACATTTATATGCCAGACCCTCCATCTTGCTTCTCTGAAAGCCTCTCTTCTGTGTGTGAGAGAGAAGGCATGGGGCAAGAAGGGGAAGGCCTTCTTTAAATAGCTAGTGGTGCATTGTCCTCAGCTTACCAAGAGAACTCTCTGAACAATGTGACTCCTATTAGAAATGAGAACAAGTACCTATTGTTTAGGCTTAAACAGCTCTAAGTGTTTCTTTTAGAGATAGTTAATTTAATTAAAATGGCCCCTGAAGCCAAACTGAGCTTCACATTGAGCACTATCCACATTCCTTCCAAATTCCAGTGCAAAGCTATCAGCCATGTAACTCTCATTTACTTCCACTGGAATGGAGGCCCTAGCGCAGGGGGCTGGGACCAGAGGCTCTTCCTGAGCCAGGGAGAGTGGCATTAGTACTAATGCAGTTCAAGAAAAGATAATTTTTCATCTGTGGATTTAGTTCCAAAAATGATGTGGGCATTTTTTCCTTCATGGTGGTTTCAAGAGGAGAAATTTGGCTTACTGACTGCATCCAAATTACCTGTTTATAGGATACCGTCAGCATGTCGGTGCTCAATAAATGAATGATTCAGTGGATAAACGGCCATGCGCGGTGGCTCCTGTGTGTAATCCCAGCACTTTGGGAAGCCGAGTGACCTCAAGGCAGATCATTTGAGGTCATGAGTTTGAGACCAGCCTGGCCAGCACTTTGGGAGGCCGAGGCAGGCAGATCACTTGAGGTCAAGAGTTTGAGACAAGCCTGGCCAACATGGTGAAAACCCATCTCTACTAAAAATACACAAATTAGCCAGGCGTGATGGCACACTTCTGTAATCCCAGCTACTCGGGAGGCTGAGGCAGAGGTTGCAGTGAGCTGAGATTGTGCCACTGCAGTCCAACCTGGGTGACAGAGTGAGACTCTGTCTCAAAAAAAAAAAAAAAGGGATGCTTGACTGAAACCAACCTCTTTGACTGGGAATAGATGAGCTTTTGGGCCTGTTTCTTCTTGGGTAAGGAAGTAAATTAAGTAGCATTTGATGTTAGATCAAAACTACCAAACTGCCACCCCAAAAGGATACAATAAAATGCTGTGGCATTTGATGATGGCTTATTGATGGGAGATGCAGTTCAACATGTTTATTCCAAACCTTGAGGCAGGCACAATGTAGGGAGACCACATGGCCTGGCCATTTAGCAAGTAGACTGTGGGATCAGGAAGACTGGGCTCCTGGCTGTCTCCCTTTCTTGTGACTTGACCATGGGCCTATTTTTAAAACTTAGCCAGTTTCTTCATATGTGAAATGAAGATAATATAAAACCGAACACATGAGATTTTGTGAAATTTAAACTCTGCCATTCATTTGGCATGGACTGAATGCCTACTATGTGTCAGGGATTGTTCTGGGTGTTTGGGATATGTCAGTGAACAGAATACAGATGCTTGTCTTTGTGACATGTACAGTCTAATGAGGGGAGGGGGATGGGAAGCAAGCAAAACACCATAATCATAAGAAAATTATTAATATGTTAGAAGTTCTGTATGCTAAGAAAATAGCAGTATAGGGTAAGGGTTCCAAAGGCAGGGTTGGGGGATATGGGAGGTTGGTAGTGGGTTGCAATTTTATGTAGAGGAAACAGGGTAGCCTCCGTTGAGAAGATAACATGAGCAAAGATGTGAAGCTGGTGAGGGAGTAAGCCATGTGGATATCAACAGACAGCAGGCTCAAGGCAAAGGGAACAGCCAGTACAAAGGCCAGAGGACAGGAGTATATGCCAGGCATGTTTAACAGCAAAGATCAAAGGAGCCAGAGTGGTTGGAGAGGCAGAAGTGAAATAACTGCAGATCAGGTTGTATATAGGACCTTGAGGCTATCATCAGAGCTTGGTGTGAAATGGGGGAGCCCACCTGACTAATCCTTTAGCAGATTGCTCGTGTGGGTGGGTGGCTATGAGAGAAATAAAGGCAGGTTTGTGTGCTGATGATCCAACTCTGTGAATGATTGGGTGAAAATTAAGGAAGCAGGAAAGAGGAGAAAAAGTTGCTAGAGGGATGAGCTTGAGTAGGTGAGAGGGGTTGGCTCCTGGGACTCATGGGGAGTTTTCATATGGACCAGGCAGGAAGGCGGAGAAAAATATTTTTCTCCCATCAAAATATTTTCTCTTCCATTTAAATATGTATCTACTCTGTGAGAAATCTTGCACAAATTGCATTGCTGACCATCTAATTTACAAAGCTTTATAAATTTTAAGAAAAACATTCATGTATCATAAACATAAAATTTCAATATGCAAGATTCAAACTTACAAGAAAATAAGCACTAACTTTTGGACAATGCAGTTATTGCTACACTCCTTTAATTCCTCATCCGGAGTCCAAAAAATGTAGAGAAACCTTAAAAATGTAGCAGAAGCACTTCCACACACTGGTGTCTAGAATCTAGTTTGTGCAGAAATGTTTCCACTAGATTTATAGAGTACTCTTCAAAACAAAGAGGTGCGGACTGTTCATTTGGGCCCTTCGGACCTTCTGTAACTCTTCAATGGGCTTCCATTCTTGGTTGATTGTTAGAAGCTTTTGAGGTACAGTAGGGTCCACAGTTTCCCAAGGTTCTGGATTTCCTTAAAAATCAATGATCACATCGGTTTTCTGAAGAGAATACACAGCGAAAGATGAGGCTCCACTAGCCTCCAGACTCATGAACACCACCAAGGGAATGAGTTCCTTGTTTTTCTTCAGGAATTGGAAAAAGCCCATGATGACTTCAGCGTAGAATTGCCAGATCTAGAAATTGGCAGATCTAGAAAGTGGCTGCAGTGGCTGGTAGGAGGGTATGTGGCTGTGGGAGTCTGTGGAAGTTTTCTTTTGTTTCTCTCACATTTTTTAGAGAAGTAGGTAGCATAGTAATCACCTAAGAGTAAGTGGGGAAAGGAGTATTCTTGAGGGGAAGAAGGAAGTGTGAGCTTGTTCTCTAGGAGAACAGGAGAGTGAATGGATGAAGGGAACCTGCTGTGAATGCCAGACGGCATTAAGGGCACAGTTAAGGGTTAATGATTATGAACTCAAAGGGAGATCAGTCAGCATGGTTAAGATTTCACCAGGCATTCAACCATTCCAGTACAGGGAAAGAGGTGGGTTTCACCAGGGTTGTGGTTTTGCTGAGCAAATAAGACAAAGCCAGGAGGGGCAAAGGATTTGAGGGGTTCTGAAGTGAGTATTTACAACATAATAATTGACCAAAGAGTTTAAGTCAGGTAAATACAGAGAGAAGATAGGACCTCAAGTGAAAAGTGAGAGAAGGACCAGTGGTGGAGAGACCCATGGTTGGAATTGAGGTAATACAATTAGTGAGCTGGAAAGACAGCAGGTGAGGTGAGAGTGGAATGTGTCAAATCAAAGTTAGGAAAATGCATCTAACATTTTAGGACAGTATGTGGTGCAAAGCAAATGCTCAATAATTAATGACTATTATTGGGATTCATAAAACTTTTTATCCAGAACCCTTGAGACCAGATTTGTTTTGTAATCCAGAATTCTTCAGACTGTAGAAAGGCTTCATGGTGTATATACAACTCCACAGAGATCTTGTAAGGTTTTCCATAAACAAGCACATCAGCATGTCTTCAGGAAAATGTATGAATATTCATGTTAAGTAGGATGTATAGCCTTATGTCTGTGTAGGACATGTTTTGCTGTATAAGTTTAGGCACTAAGTTTTTAAAAAACAAAACTTTGGATTTTAAGATTTTGACTTTGAGATTTCAGAACTGCAAACAAGAGAAGGTGAACCTGTACTGACATTTTCATAAGCATTATGAACCTAGGGGAAATACTTCTCTCTAGAAGACTTTGAGTTTGGAAATTTCTGAACTACTTTCCTGCTCAACATTTTATGATTCCTTGATACCCTTCACTGGACTCAACTCTCCATAAGAAAATTAAATAAAGAGGCTGAGCCTATATTTTATATAGTCAAGCATCCTTAATATGAAAACCCCAAATCCAAAATGCTCGAAAATATGAAGCTTTTCTGAGTGCTGACATGATACCACAAGTGGGAAACTTCGCATCTGACCTCATGTGATGCGTTGAAGTCAAAATACAGGCGCACAGCACACCATTCAGTGTTCCCAAGCAAAGAAACACCCTCCCAGGCCCTTTAACTGTGATGTATCTTTTCTAGGCATGCCCAAATTCTTTCATGCAAGCACACCCACAAAAGGTGATAACATGGCATGTATGCATGCCAGACATGCCAACAGCAGGTTCCCCATGATGCCCCACACGGGGTCAAGACTTACTCTATTTTTTGCTTATTCTCTGTAAATATATTGTTGAAAATATCAAAAAGCCCTACAGATACACCTATTGGGTAACAGTGATAAGAAAAAGAGGAAGCATTTATGTTTATCTATAGCACAGAGAGTCAAGCTACTGGATGAACCTGACAGTGGTATAAGTGTGAAACATCTTACTGCAGTATGGTGTTAGAATGACCACCCTATATGATATGAAGAAACAGGACTGTTGAGGTTCTATGCTGAAAGTGATGAAGAGAAGTTAGTTAAATATAGAAAAACACTGCATAAAGCTAAAAATGAAGACTTCCATTATGTATCGAAAGAGTGGGCTCATCAGTGTTGCAGTGAACAAACACATTCCGCTTCACAGAATGCAGATCATGAAACAAGCAAAGACTGGTCACAGTGAATTGAAAATGGAAGAGAACTATGATTAGTCAATCGGCTGGTTGCAGAAATTTAGGAATAGACATGGCATAAAATTTTTAAAGATTTGCGGTGATAAAGCTTTTACTGATCATAAAGCAACTGAACAATTCATTGATGAATTTGTTAGAATCAGCTGGGTGCAGTGGCACATGCCTGTAATCCCAGCTTTTTGGGGTGCTGAAGCGAGAAGATTGCTTGAGCGCAAGAGTTTAAGAGCAGCCTGGGCAAAATAGGGAGACCCTATTGCTACAAAAAAATTTTTAAAAATTAGCTGGGTGGTGGTTCATGCCTGTAGTCCTATATACTCCAGAAGCTAAAGCTGGAGGACCACTTGAGCCCAGGAATTTGAGGCTACAGTGAGTTATGATCATGCCACTGCACTGCACTCCTGCCTGGGTGATAGAGTGAGACCCTGACTCTTGAAAAATAAAATAAAATAAATAAAAGTGTATCAGTTTGACAAGGTCATTGCTGATGAGAGTCTTATCCCGGAACAAGTCTATAATGCTGATGAAACATTTCTGTTTTGGCATTGTTACCCCAGAAAGACTATGACTACAGCTGATGAGACAGCTCCCATAGGAATTCAGGATACCAAGGACAGAATAACTGTGCTGGGATATGCTAATGCAGCAGCACCGCAGTGTAAACTTGCTGTGATAGGCAAAACATGCATACTTGCTGTTTACAAGGAGTGAATTTCTTACTGGTCCATTATTAGGATAACAGAAAGGCATGGATCACCAGGGACATTTTTTCTGGCAGTTTCTCAAATATTTAGTACCAGTGGTTCATGCGCACTGCAGAAAAGCTGAACTGGATATCCACTGAAAGATCGTGTTATTCCTTGACAACTGTGCTGCTCATCCTTCACCTGAGATCCTCAGCAAAAATAATGTTTATGTTATATACTTTCTCACAAAGATAACTTTATTAAGTTAGCCATGTGACCATGCTATTCTTAGATCAATAAGCTTTTTGAACAGCACGCTAGCAACAGTGAACAGAGGTGTGGATGTGGAAAGTTTTTAAAAGGAGTTTAGCCTGAAGGATACCATATATGCTATTGCCAGTGCTTGGAACGCAATAACTAAACACACAGTTGGGCATGTCTGGCACAACTTCTGGCCTGCAACTGTGTTCAGTGATGATGATGAGCAAGGTGGCAAGTTTGAACAACTCTATATGTCAAGTGAGAAAAAAAATGTCTGTCTTTCTTACATATGCAAAAAATATACCTTTGTAGTCCATCAGTAAACTGGAAGAAGTTTTTTACTTTCTTCTTACATTAAAGAAGTTTTTTGTTTTTTAGGGTTTTTTTGTTTTTGTTTTTGTTTTTGTTTTTTTTGAGATGGAGTCTCACTCTGTCACCCAGGCTGGAGTGCAGAGGTGCAATCTCAGATCACTGCAACCTCTTCCTCCCAGGTTCAAGTGATTCTCCTGCCTCAGCCTCCCGAGTAGCTGGGACTGCAGGTGCCTGCCACCACACCCGGCTAATTTTTGTATTTTTAGTAGAGATAAGGTTTCACCATATTGGCCAGGCTGGTCTCGAACTCCTGACCTTGTGATCCGCCTGGCTCTGCCTCCCAAAGTGCTGGGATTACAGGCATGAGCCACCACGCCCAGCCTTTTTTGGGGGTTTTTGAGACAGAGTCTTGCTCAGTTTCCCAGGCCGATTTTGGCTCACTGCAACCTATGCATCCCTGGCTCAAGCCATTCTCATGCCTCCCAAGTAGCTAGGACTATAGGTGCATACCACTATGCCCAGCTAATTTTTTTTGGTATATTTAGTAGAGATGGGGTTTCACCATGTTGGCCAGGCTGATCTCAAACTCCTGACCTCAAGTGATCCTCCCGCCTCGGCTTCCCAAAGTGCTGGGATTACAGGTGTGAGCCACCACACCTGGCCTATTGAAGAAGTTTTGTTTTGTTTTTGAGACGGTCTCATTATGCTGCCCAGGCTGGAGTGCAGTGGCATGATCATGGCTCACTGCAGCGGCAAACTCCTGGGCTCAAGCGATTCTCCCACCTGAGCCTCCCAAGTTTCTGGGACTACTGGTGCACACCACCTACACCCAGGTAATTTTTGTATTTTTGGTAGAGATGGAGTTTCTCCATATTGCCTAGGCTGGTCTCGAAGTCCTAGGCTCAAGATATCCACCCTCCTCGGCCTCCCAAAGTGCTGGGAAGACAGGTGTGAACCACCATGCTCAGCCTGAAGAAGTTTTTAACATCAATAATGAGCCTCCAGTTGTTCATTCACTGCCTGATGGTGGAATAACCGAAATGGTTCTGAATCAAGGTAATTGTCATAATAGTCATAAATATGATGTTGTTAACACTACAGAAAAAGTGCCTATAGACAGTGCAGCAAAAATGTGTGATGGGCTTATTGAAGGACTAGAGCAGTGTGCATTCATAAAAGAATGAGAAATCATGACAGTTTATAAAATCAAAGAGACTTCTGAGACAACCACCATTGTTAATGAGGCAGAAGAGTCTAGAGGAAACACTTTTAAAAGCCATCCAGCAGAATGCCTCCTAGTCCCCAGAAGACCCAGTTCCTGGTCCTTCAACTGCTTCTGATATTTCTTCTCACCTAAAAAAAGTAAAATACAGTGGATAGTAACCTTTTAATCCAAACACGGCGTCATAGGTGGAGGCTGAGAGCCTGCTGTGGTTTGTTGCTACTGTTGTTTAGCCGCTGAAGCAGGTGTTCTAGTGATGCTACTGTGCTGCTGAGTTACCCTGAACATACTATTTTGTAATTGTATTCATGGGATGTTATATTTTTTACTTAAGTGCTTAATGTGTGAATTAGTGAAAATGATTGTTAATTTGTAGCACATAAATTCAGAGTCAGGAATGAGAATGATGTCAAACAACCACAAAATTGTCCACATGAGTGGCTGAGATAATGACACCTTTGCCTTCTGATGATTCAGTGTATGCAACTTTGTTTCATGTGCAAAATTACTGAAATAGTGTATTAAATGACCTCTGGGCTGCGGGAATAAGGTATATTCAAAGCATAAGTGCATTTTGTGTTTAATCTTGGGTCCCATATCTCATTATGTATATGCAAAGATTCCAAAATCCCTAAAAATCCCAAATCCAAAACTCTTCTGATCCTATGTATTTGGGAAATGGGATACTCAACTTGTATTAATAAATGAGCGTATTTTGATTGATTATTGTAGTCCTGTTTAACTCAATAATAACAGAAGAATTTGGAAACTTTTTCATATTCAAAGCTAACAAAAAACATAAGTCAGTCACAGGCAATTCAGCATCTATCAAATTTGGTGAAACCTTAAAGGTCAGATAAATTAGAAGAAGGTTAAGTTAACTTAATATAACTTAAGACAAAGTTACAAGGAAAGTACTTTTAAAAAGCTGCATTGTGTAATTAAATTCAAATGTATTTTTATAGTGGCTGTTTCCTGGTAGATGTTAAGCCGCAACTTGTTTTGATGACTAGATGAGGTTGATTTTTAGTTTTATGCACAATATCATTTGCATATAGTGTGCTTACAAAATGCTGTGGGGAAAAATAATGTCCTTGAAGTAGATTAGGTGCATCTGCTTTTGGTTGCTCTATTAGTTATCTCAGCAAATTCTTTCTTTGTAGATGCAGCAAAGGTAAATGTCAGCCAAGCTTTGTCCAATTATTACATGTGCCTCAGGGAAGCTTTCCACTATGGAATTAACTTTCTACAAGTAGGCACATTGTAAAGTGTGGAGCAAAACCCCAAATACTAAGAAATAGGATGTTTTGCACATCTCAAATCACCATTGCCACTTGGACGAATGACTTGTTCTTCAAATTATTTTACACAATGGCTTTTCTCTTTCAGGATGATCTCTTACCACCCTTTCTTTCCTTTCTGCCCAGCTAACTGTTATTTATTCTTTAATATCCACCTTAAGTGATAACTTCTTAGGGAAGTCTTTCCTATCCACACCCCAATCCCATTCCCAAAACAAGAGTGGGTGCCTTCCTAAATGTTCAGAGTAACACTGTTGTTCTCCCATTGTGTAGCCATGCCTGTAGTGCCTGACAACTTGTCTCCATCTCTCACAGGACCATCCCGAGGGGAGGGACCCTGTCTGTCTCATAGCACATTGCTTCTCTGGAGCCTATCTGGGTTAGACTAATTAAAGATGAAGTGTATCATTCCAGAGGTAGGTCTTTGCACTGCAAACCCAGGACTGGGTAAAACAAAGCAAGCTCTCATCCCTCTCCTTGTGAGGTCTAGAAGAAAAGAAAAAAGGTAGATTACCGACAGGAGAGAGAAGTTAAGAATGACAGTTTCTCACCATTCCAGGTACAGGCACGTGTGTTGATGTAGAGGAAGTTGGAGTGGTTCTTGTATCTGATTGGTTCCTAGGGAAACTAAGTCTTTCATCTAGTCAGGGCTGAGACAGCACCTGTCTTAGAAGGACTTAGCAGGTAAAAGGAGAAAAAAGACAAAAGATAAAGATTCTGAGGCATTCATTTGATAATACAACAAATATTCACAAGATACCTATGCCAAACAGTATATGGTGGTATTTATCTAGAGAGCTCCAGGACATTCTCTTTCAGGGATGGACTCTCTAAGCAAAGAATGTAGAGATTCAGATTAAATAAGTCACCTATTTAGCCTATTTACAGGGCTACCTATGTGTATCCCTGATTCTTAAGAAAGGGCTTAGACTGCCCAGGCATATACTTTTCAAGATAGATCATTCGCCTATGTACAGATAGCTAAACACTAACCATACTGTTACATTTCAAACGTAACACTGGTTCCCAAACTCAAACTGCTGCATTACAAACAAATTGCTTCAGTCGACATTATATTTAAAGCTCATAGAGTTCAGCTAATTAGTTCAGTGGACTGTGAGGTGACTAGAGAAAGGATGTTTCATTATAAAATGGTATTTTCTTAGGAGATCCAGGCCCTCAGAAGAGAATGTCCTGAGGTTTCCTACCTAGATACTACCACATACCACATAGTGGTTTGACATTGATGCTTGGTAAATATTTGTTGTATTATTGAATGAGTGCTTTGAAAATAAAATCTTTATCTTTTATATTTTCCTCCATTTTACATTGTTCCCTGAGTTAAACTGGCGAGTATGCAGGAGTGAAGGCCACTGATAAATGCACAGCTGAGACTCCCTCTCTGACTGAAGAGTCCAGTCACGACCCCCATCAGCTATGACTTTTACTTTTGTGAATGAGGGAGCAGTGAAGTAGTTGCTTTGCAGAGTAGCCCAAAGCCTTGCTACTCAAACTGTGATCCTTTGGCAAGTAACGTCAGTATCACCTGGGAGCCTATTTGAAATGAGGAATCTCAGGTCCTACCCCAGACCACCTAAACCAGAATGTGCATTTTAACAAAATCCTTAGATGTGTAAACACAGTAAAATTTAATAAACAGTCTCTTAGAGAGCCCAAACAGGACCAGAACATGATCCCCCACAAACAGATTACCAGGCAGACAGCTCAAAAAAGGACAGATAGGGCAATCTTGAAGAAGGACTGGAGCCCAAAGACAAGAAAGGTAAGACAGTCAGCCCAAGGGTGGTGATGGGGTTAGAGGCACAGAAACATCAGAAGTGACATACAGCTCATACCAGATCTAGAACTAAAACTCAGAGAGGAACAAGCAAGACCTAAATCAGTTATGGACTACAAGTTAGGGTATGATGGATCATGTCTTTGGGCTCAGAAGAATTTTAGAGCCAGGTTTTCTTATAATTCAAATCTTAGCTCAGTTGTCTATTGTTCCATAATAAACCATCCCATAACTTAGTGGGTCAAAACAATAACTATTTATTTGCCATGATGCATAGGTGATTTAGGCAGGGCTCAGCCTAGGATGCTCATCTGGGCTCACTCATATGTCCACAGTTATCTTGAAATAGGCTGAAGGATGGTTGGTCCCAGCTTCACTGGCTTCATATGTCTCGTTTGGCTGGAACAGTGGAATAACTGGGCCTGTCTCTCTCTGTGAAGTCTCTCATCCTCAAGGAGATGAGCCTCATTTTATTCATGAGATAGAAGCGTTTAAAAGGCAAGAGCAGAAGCTGCAAGGCTTTCTGAGGTCAATTTGGAAATCATTTCTGCTACACTCTATCAGTTAAAGCTACTCAGAAGGCCAGCCTGGTGGGATAAGCTTCAAAGAAGTGTGGACATCTGCCACACTCTGTCCTGTACTAACGCTTTGACCTGAAACAAGTTACTTTACTTAACCTTTTTGAACCTCAGTTTCCTCTTCCTTTAAAATGTGACAATGATACCCTTTTCATAGGATTATATGAGATAAATACTTCTTGTGACAAACCTGTAATCAGCACAGAATAAGTGGTCATTATTATTGATACATAGTTGTAGTTTGTGTTTAGTTATGTATTAGTCTGTTCTCACGTTGCTGGTAAAGACATACTGGAGACTGTTAATTTATAAAGAAAATAAATTTAATTGACTCACAATTCTGCAGCGGTGGAGAGGCCTCAGGAAGCTTACAATCTTGATGGAAGGGGAAGCAAACACATCCTTCTTCACATGACCGCAGGAAGGAGCAGTGCTGAGGGAAGGTGGGGAAAATCCCCTTATAAAGCCGTCAGATCTCATGAGAATTCACTATCATGAGAGCAGCCTGGAGATAACCACCCCCATAATTCAATTACCTCACACTGGGTCCCTTCCACTATATGTGGGGATTATGGGAACTACCATTCAAGATGAGATTTGGGTGGGGACACAGCCAAACCCCCATATCATTATCCCAGTGTTCTTTCTCTATAGCCTTCTATTCAAATCTGCATAGAGAGTACTTTTCAAGTGACTAAACCATTAGAGTCTCACTGGCAGGTTTGAAAGGGTTAGGAAAAGGACCTGGTGTGTGTGTGTGTATGTGTGTGTGTGTGTGTGTGTATGTGAGAGAGAGAGAGAATACATGTGAAAAAATAAGTTGAGAAATCAAAATCACAATAAGATACTATCTCACAGCAGTCAGAATGGCCATTATTATTATTATTATTATTATTGTTATTATTCTGAGTCAGGGTCTTTCTCATACAGGCTGGAGTGCAGTGTCACAATCTGGGCTCACTACAGAGAATAGCTATTATTAAAAAGTCAAATAATAACAGATGCTGGTGAGGCTGTGAAGAAAAGGGAACACTTACACATTGTTGGTAAGAATGTAAATTAATTCAGCCACTGTGGAAAGCAGTTTGAAGATTTCACAAAGAACTTAAAAGAGAGCAACCATTCAACCCAGCAATCCCATTACTGGAAATATGCTCCAAAGAAAACAAATCATTCTACCAAAAAGACACATGTACTTGTATGTCCATTACAGCTCTATTCACAGTAGTAAAGACATGGAATCAACCTAGGAGCCCATCAGCAATGGACTAGATAAAGAAAATGTGGTACTTATATACCACAGAATACTATGCAGCCATTAGAAAGAAAAAATCATGCCCTCTGCAGGAACATGGATGCAGCTGGAGGCCATAATCTCAGGTAAATTAAAGCAGGAACAGAAAACCAAATACCTCCTGTTCTCACTTATAAGTGGGAGCTAAACATTGGATACTCATGGACATAAAGCCGGGTACAATAGACCCTGTGGACTACTGGAGGGAAGAGAAGGAGGGGAGTGTACCTATCAGGTACCTATTAGGTACTATGCTTAGTACCAGGGTGATGGGATCTCTACCCCAAACACAGCATCATGCAATATACCCATTTAACAAATCTGGACTTACACCCCCTGTATCTAAAAGTTGAAATTATAAGATAAATAAATAAAATGGTTAATTTCATGTTATGTGTTTTTTTTTTTTTTTAATTAAAAATGTGAGCTGAGGACCAATGATTGACAAAAGATACGGAAGGACTTTAGTGAAGGGAAACAAGATGGCTGCTGTGCATGATTTATAGAAACGAGGTGCCAGGTTGACCCTACAGCTCACATACCATCAACTATGCAGTCTTGCTATTCAGTGCATGGTCTGAAGACTAACAGATTGGGGTCACCACGGGGTGCTTCAAAAGGAGGAGTCTTGGGCCCCAGGCCAGGCCTACTGCATCAGAATCTGTGCTTGAATGAAATCTCAGTTGTACAAATGTACCTTACAGTTTGAGAGGCAGTCTTATAAGGAGAGCTCCTTTCCACACCTCACTTGATCTACTGTGTCTGAACTTGGGTCAATCCCTTTTGGAACAAACAAAGAGACTTACACATGAGATGGACCTCATGGGAAAAGGAAGAGAACATGTGTCAACCTTCTCTCATGTTGTGAGACAGGGTGGGTCATGTGAAGGGGACCAGCTTGGTTTGAGGCCATCATTTTGAGCAATGATGAGAGATATGCAGAATTGTACAGGATATCATTTAGATATTTATGAGTCAGAATGGAATAAAAAGAAAAACATTCAGAATGAAATCAAGCATAAAAATTCTTTATTCTTGCGAATAAAGTGGTAAGCAAACTGGCGCAGGGTGTGGGTTGTAGATAGGCCAGGTGAGGTTGTATCTTGAAACCAGAAAAAACCAGTGATGTCCAAAGGGCATGGACTTGGAGTCATTGTTGCTGTGGCAACTATAAAAAGAGTTCACTATGTTGCAGGCCATCACCATGGAGAATAGCAAATCTTACACCTCAGCTAAACCTCTGGGCAATATGAATGCTTGTTCCACTAAAGTAGTGACCTCCTTTTGTTGGGGTGGTGTAGCTATTTTCTCAATCAGTCTTTTAATTTTGTTAAGGTTTAAAGTAGAGCGGTAGGGAAGTAAATCAGAGCTATAGGGTTAGCATTTTTTTAAAGTCAGGAGGAGATTTTTATGATCTTGAGGATAATGTATGTTTGTTTGGTATTTCAAATATTTGTAAGGAGGATTTGACCTTTTAGGGAATTATTATCCCAATTTAAAGAGTCTAATTTGTAGTTTTTAGTTGAAAGGCATAAGGACGCCTTTAAACACCTTTTGATTAAGGCTCTAAACCATTACTATAGTTACATTTTGCTAGAGTCATGTATTTGAGAACATTTTGCTTGGTAGAAGCATTTGAAGTGCTAAAAAAGATCCAGTATATTAAGTATGTAAATGCAGTTTGAAATTTTTAACGGAATTTGATTAACTCAATATGTAAATGAAAGTGGTTGGGAAAGTTAGTTCCTGCAGCTTTAGTTGACAGAGCTTTAATTTCATTGAAATTGATGTTTAAACTTTGCTCAATTTATACATGGAGTAATAAGATTTCTATGTTGAACTTTAAGGTTTAAGAAAACTAGATTTTAGAATTAATTAAAATGTGTTTCTTTAATTTTATATTAATTAAAAACCTGCAAATAGTCTTCTTATGCTCTAAAGTTTCCATTAAGGACACCAAATACTGATATTGACATAAACAATTAAAATTGTTATCAGTATCTAGTAAGTTTAGAGACATTTTGAAACAAAGAACATTTTTTAAAGTGTGGGACAACCTCTTGCACTAAAACTTTCAAAGGCATAATCTTCAGGTTATTCATGAAATACTCCTGCATATGATCTGTAAATAACTGGCCAATACACTCCACAAGGGGCCCCCCAGTCACTGCCACCACCTGCTTCCCTCCCAGAAACCTGTCATAGGCAGAAAGGACAAGCCACCTGATAAGCCAACAGGCTGATGTCTGCCGATTCATGTATCAATTAGAGTCTCAACAGTTTCCTCACTTTCCCCTCTCCAAAAGAGCTCAAGTCTATTTTACAAATTGCAAATGGTTTGGAAATTCTATTTTTAAAACAATGCTCAGTTTTCGAAGAGTGTATTTTCTGTGCAGCATGAGGCTGCTTTCCCGATGATGGAGAGCCAGCCAGACACCTGAATTGAAGGAAGACTTGTGCTTCCATAGACTGCCAAAAATGACCTCTTTCAGACAGAGGATTTTGATTCTGTTAGCTCTTCTGAGGTCTTAAAAAGAGAAAAAAAAAGATTCACCACCAACCCTTCCTATAGAAATTGCTTTGCCCCCGAGGGCAGGATAATCCAGCTGGCTTAATAATAGAAATCCCTGTGGAACTGGTGTACTGATGCCCCACTGGGTACTTAATGTTGACAAGTCGGCCCCTTTCCTCACCTTTGTGAAGAATTCAAGATAAGGAGAGAAGGAGGCTTATACAAAGAGCATGTTTCTTCCAAAAGGCGAGATCTTAAGGTTTTTGTTTCTAAATCGATGTGTCTGGTGCAAGGTAACGTTATTAGCCCCTCCCCTTCGTCCTGAAGGCTTTCCTTCCTTCAGCTTGTCTTCTTCAGTACCTTATTATATCTCCTAATGCTGGGCTTTGTGTGTACTGATTTATCTTCCTCCCACCTCAGACTGCCTCGAGCAAAGCCTTGGTTGTATTCATCCTTGTATTCCCCTGTGGCTTCTTCCAGAGAAGCTTGCACGTCCTAAATGCTCAAAACGTATTTGTGGAATGAAGAAATGAATGAGCTGTCATAGCCACTGATCACATTAAAAATGTTTACAGAGAGGAACATGGAGGTGCTATGTTCTCAGTTTGCTTCAAGTTCTGAGTTGGTTTTTTTTTTCTCCTACTTTAAATTTTAAATGTAGGGTCTGGGTGCGGTGGCTCCTGCCGGTCGTCCCAACACTTTGGGAGGCTAAGGTGGGAGGATTACCTGAGCCCGGGAGTTAGAGACCAGCCTGGGCAACATGGAGAAAACCCATCTCTACAAAAAATGCAAAAGTTAACTGGGCGCGGTGGCATGTGTCTGTGGTCCGAGCTACCTGAGAGGCTGAGGTGGGAGAATTACTTGGGCCCAGGAGTTCCAGGATGCAGTGAGCTGTGATTGTGCCACTGCACTCCAGCTCTGGGTGACAAAAAGACTCTATCTCAAAAAAACAAAAAATTTTAAATGTAGAATTAATCCTACTCTCATGACTATGGTGTACTATTAAATATGTGCACACATTATACATATATATATATATATATATTTTTTTTTTTAAGATGGAGTTTCGCTCTTGTTGCCCAGGCTGGAGTGCAATGGCATTATCTCGGCTCACTGCAACCTCTGCCTCCTGGGTTTAAGCAATTCCCTGCTTCAGCCTCCCAAGTAGCATGTGCCACTATGACTGGCTAATTTTATATTTTTAGTAGAGATGGGGTTTCTCCATGATCGTCAGGCTGGTCTTGAACTCCCAACCTCAGGTGATCTGCCAGCCTCGATCTCCCAAAGTGCTGGGATTACAGGCGTGAGCCAACATGCCCAGCCAATATGTGTATATTTTATGTATAAAGTCTATTCTTTTTTTTTTTGAAGGAAAATTTGTATTGTTTTAATTATTTTTATGTACAGAAAACTCAACAGTGTACGTTTAACCCAGTTTAGTGGCAAGTTCTTTACCCTTTGCCGTTTCAAGCTAGGCAATGAGAGCCACAGACTTGGGACCCAGGACATTGCCTCCCCAATGATGGCAGATCTCATTGTATCTGTAGTTGTAATTGGTCCTGATAGCTTCCACCAGCTTAGCCAAAGTGCCTTTGTCTTCCGAGTTAACCTGGGTGAAGGCGACAGTGGTGCAGGTCTTCCTGTGGACTAGACGTCCCAGTCTTGCCTTCCCTTTGATAATGCAGTAGGGGACTCCCCTTTTATGACACAGGGCAGGCAAGAAGACAGCCAGCTCAATGGGATCCACGTTGTGTGCAGTCACCACCAGCTGAGCTTTCTTGTTCTCCGCCAAGGTGGTGACTGTGTTAACTCCTGCTCAAAGGACAGGTGGTCTCTTAGTGGGGACGTCCCCTTTGCCAGCAGCTTTCTTGCTGGCCCGGGCCAACAGCCTCTGCTTCTTCTCTTGCTGTGTCTCTGGTCTGTACTTGTGGGCCAGCTTAAGTAGCTGAGTAGATGTTTGGCAGTCCAGGGCCTGTGTGAACTGGTTAATTGCTGGAGGCACTTTCAGCTACTTATAGAGGATGGCTCTCTGCAGCTGCAACCTGACATAGCAAGGCCATTTCGCAAAGCAGGTGAGGTCTCTTTTGGGCTGGATGTCCTGCCCAATGCCAAAATTCTTAGGGCTTTTCTCAAACAGGGGATTCATCACTTTCTTGGCCTCCTGCTTCTTCATGACAGCAGGGGCTGGAGCCGCCTTCTTCCCCTTGGCCTTCTTTTCTTTTAGCATCTTGGGCGGTGGAAGGAGAGACTAAAGTCCATTCTTAATTGTCTGCACTAACGGAGAGAGAATTATGAACTTAATTGGAATAGGTCTCAGAGATTATCTAGCTGACTAGTAACTATTATTATTAATGTCTGTTATTCATTAAGCATTTACTATATGCCAGGCCTGTGCTAAGCACTGTATATATATTATTTCATTTAATAATGGAAACAACCTCATATAGTAGGTAGTATTATTAGTTCTACTTTACTGATCAAGAAAACATACCCCATGATATTATATAACTTACCTTGGGTGGCAGAGATAATTTAAATATTTTTATATCTGACTGATTACAGTAGATTTATCTTTCCAACACATTTCATCCAAGCTAAAATGAAAATCATTTATATTTTTAGAAAATAGAAATTGATGATGGCAAGAAGTGGTCCAGAAGTGATTGCAGCCAGCAGGAAATTAAAATTAGCTTCAGGTCATGCATTTGTCCTTTTAGAGAACATTATTGAATACTTAGCATGTGTAACACACTGTTCTGGGTTATGTGGGTGGATATGGAAGGCATGAAATTATTTAGGACCAAGTTCCTTTCCTCAAAGAGCTAAATATCTAATAATGGGGTTATGCCCTGATTTCACATAATAACAATACAAGATAGAACATGTTGGCCAATGAGAGAAAAAACAGAGGAAGTGCCCAGGTTCTGATAAGGGACATATCACTCACAGCTGAGGAATTAGGAGGTCTTCAGAGAAAAGGGCACTTTAGGGGCCTTGGAGGGTGCAGAATCAGGTTTGGAGGCGATCGGGGTGGGAGGACGAAGGGGAGTCCTTGTGATGGGGAGAAGAGCATCTGCATGTGCAAAGTGTACAGCTAGCCTGAAGTAGTCACCCAGAGCTTCGGCCACTCTCTTCCCAGCCCGGCCACTTCTTCCCCACACAGAGGGTTTATGGCAGAAGTACAGGGCCAGCTGCCACACCTGCACTCTGATTTGTCTTTTCCTCCATCCCTGACCTCTCTCTGTCTCTTGGTTCTCTCCTAGTCACTCATACACATGTCCAGGATTTCTCCATCTTAAAAAAAAAATCCTCCCATAATCTTGTATCTCCTTGTGGATATTTGTTTCTTCCTATCACAGTCTTCAAAAGCAAGTCTCTGTTTGTGGTTTCCATGCTCTTACCCTCTATTCTCTCCTCATCCCAGTGCAATTCCGCTCTTGTACTTGGTGCCCTCACTCTACCCTACCAGGCACCCCACCTCCCACCCCGTGACTCTCAAGAGAGAGAACGACTTGCCAGGATGATCGATAACCTCCTCATTGCTAAATCCCACGGACATGGCCTGATTGGCAGGTGACATGGCTGCTCACATGCTTTTTCATGAAAACTTGATTCTCTCCGGCTTCTGGCCTCTCACTTGCTGTCCTTCACTCCTCTTTCTTTATTCTATTTTTTTTGAGAGAATTTCTCTCTGCCACCCAGGCTGGAGTGCAGTGGCATAATAGCTCACTGCAACCTCCGCCTCCTGTGTTCAAGCAATTCTCCTTCCTCAGCCTCCCAAGTAGCTGGGATTATAGGTGCCTGCCACCACACCCAACTAGTTTTTGTATTTTTAGTAGAGACGGGGTTTCACCATATTGGCCAGGCTGGTCTCGAACTCCTGACCTCGTGATCCATCCAGCTCGGCCTCCCAAAGTGCTGGGATTACAGGCATGAGCCACTGTGCGTGGCCCTTTGCTGACTCTTTCCATACACAAGTTTAGAGTGTTGTCTCTAACCCTGGTATTCAGCCTGTGTTTAGTCTCAGTGCACACTCAGTCCTCAAGTGAATTTGCTGAATCTGATGGACTCAACCACTGTCTCTGTTCAGATAAGTACAAGAGAGCTCTAACAAGGACTATCAAATCCGTGCTTCCTGAACTCCCTTTAGGCACCAGGTCTCTGATACCTGAATGCTCATACTCTCTCCTCAGCTACCAGACCAGACATCTCCACCTACATAGGTCACAGTTCCTCAAACTTGGCATGCTCAAATGCAGCAGATCCATTTTACCCTCCTTCCGGAGTCTGGATTTCTACTGAGTTCCCCATCTGTATTAGCGGCACCGTTCTGAACTCATTTGTTCAAAGAGAAAATCCAGTCCCTCTTTCCTATATCCCATTGGCGTCTTGTTGAAGCTATGTCTCAAAGCTCTCTGGGAGCTATTTTTTTCTTCTTCACTCTCACTGCTATCCCACCTGAGCATCTCTTACTTGGACTATCCTAAGAGTCTCCTATATCATCCCATCTTCAGCATCTTTTCTTTCAAATTCATCTTCCCCTGAGCTGTGCTGTTAGAGTAAATTTCACAATCATCACCAAGCTATGTTACTCTGCTGCTCATGACGCTCCATCACATGGGGGGCAAAGACCATATCCCTTAAAAGGGCATTTACAGCCGGTCGCGGTGGCTCACACCTGTAATCCCAGCACTTTGGGAGGCCGAGGTGGGTGGATCACGAGGTCAAGAGATCGAGACCATCCTGGTCAACATGGTGAAACCGTGTCTCTACTAAAAATACAAAAAAATTAGCTGGGCACGGTGGCGCATGCCTGTAATCCCAGCTACTCAGGAGGCTGAGGCAGGAGAATTGCCTGAACCCAGGAGGCGGAGGTTGTGGTGAGCCAAGATCGCGCCATTGCACTCCAGCCTGGGTAACAAGAGCGAAACTCTGGGTGCTGGCTCAGCCTCCCCTCCCTTCATTCATCCATAGCCATTCAAGTTCTAGTCACACCTGACTACTTACAGTTCCTCTCTCTAGCCTTTTGCATGCACTTTTTGTGGTTCTTTCTGGCTGGAATATCCTTGACTCCTGCTCATCTGAAGAACTAATACGCCCCTCGAAAAACAAGACATTCCTGACATCTTCCAGAAGAGCTGGTGATGCTAAACTGTGAGGAGCCCCTACCGGGTCAGACTGGGACTCATTCTTTGATATCTAGGGTTGGTACAGAGAGGCCTTAGTAGATGTTGTCTTAGTTGGAACTGCTATGACAAATTACCATAGACTGGCTGGCCAAAACAGCAAACACTTGTTTCTCACTCTACAGTTTTGGAGACTTGGAAGGATTTGAATCCGGATCCTTCCCAGCCTCCAGAGGTCCAAGATCAAGGGACCGACAGATCCGGTGTCTGATGAGGGCCTGCTTCATGGTTTGCAGATGGCTGTTTCTCTTTGTGTCTTCACCTGGTGGAGAGGAGAGAATGAGAGAGAAAGGAAAAGAGAGAGAGAGAACCCTCTGTGTTTCTTCTTATAAGAGCACTAATCCCATTCATGAGGGCTCTACTTTCATAACCTAATCACCTCCCAAAGACCCCACCCCATCTCCTAATACCATAGCATTGGGAGTTAAGGTTTTAACCTACGAATCTTAGGGGACACACACAATCAGTCCATAACAGATGCTACAGGAGAAACGAAGAGTTAACAATCTCAAGTTTCTACCCTAATGCTTTAAGGCTTTAAGGAACAAGGCTCCATGAAGAGGTTTTTATTTTTTATTTTTTTTTAAATTAATTCAAAGACTCATCTGGTAAAATACATGATCAGTGATAGTAAGGGGTGGTTTTCACAGGATCTTAAACTTACTTTTTCTCGTGTTAGGTTCCTTACTGGAGCTTGGCATGGGGGAAGTGAATTCACTCTGGGTGGGAACAAGAAAGCCATTTAGGAGCCCTGCCATCCTCCCTGCAGCCTCTCTGATCTCTGATAGCAGCTCAAAGAGTCTACTCCCCAAGACTCTCCCCTCTACCCCCTACTATTAGAAATGAAGCTGAGATGGAAATTATTTCCTTTTTTAATATATCACTTCTGTAGGTGATCTGCCACCTTGCAAAGAGATCTCTATTGTTACACAACAACATTAATGATAGCAGCCTTGTGGAGGATTAAACTGTTATCGATCTGTCATTTTTAAGAACGCTTTAGATTTGCAACATAGAATAGTAGATTTGCGACATTATAGAAACCAAATAAAAGATTAGTGTGATTAAATGAAAACCACCACCAATTAATTTAATCTAGACTAAAAACTGCAAAATGGTTACTAATACTTATCATAATTACAATATCATTAAGGCGCCTTTTTGAGTTGTTTTTGTTTCTTTGTAAATGGGATTTAAGTCACATACCCTATGAAATGATAAATCTAACTGCGTGACTACCAGGTGCAAGAATTCTATTTGTGTGGCATGAACAGGGCTGCTAATCCCTCACTCGTTCTTTTCTGTTTGGCAGCTAAACATTTCCTGGTGTGCCCTGTAATAACAGGCAGCTGTCCTGTCAGCTCCACTGAAAAATGAGATAATAAGGCAGGCAAATGATGTCCTTTATGTCCTGAATCTACCACTTCCTGCAGTTTTCTTCTCAAATGCTTTAAGTAACAAGGATCTGTGCGATTTTCACAGTTTCTTCTTCTCAACAAGTTTGTCCAAATTCTTGGTGAATGTCATTTCCCTTTGGGACATTTAGTGGAAAAAAAGGCAGCCTGCTTCATTGCACCAGGACAGAAGGCTTCCAAAAAGCCTCTGAATGGGGTTTGTCAATGAAAATCCCCCCTCAAAAGCAACCGAGGTGATCGGAACTGTAGCTAGGGCCTGGAGGGATGGGTTTGGCTCCCATAGAAGACAACTGTTGTGGACCTTTCTGTTGTGCCACTGGAAAAACTGGCCCTTTCTTCGGAAGCTGCAATAAGAGCAGCAATATCCGGCGAGTCTTGGAAAAGGGCCGCCTGGCTGGGAAAATGGCGCCAGGTGGGGAGGATCTTCTCAACCCGGAGAGCTTGGGACAGTGTACAATGTGTGCAACTTTCAGGGATGTGTAGATGACAGGGTGATAGATGCAGCAAACCACCATGGCGTGTGTATACCTATACAACAAACCTGCATGTTCTACATATGTACCCTAGAACTTAAAATATAATAAATAAATTTAAAAAAAATTTCAGGGATGTTGAAGGTCACCTGTGTCTCTGCTACATTTTACCAAAAAGGGAAGTTGAGGCTCACCCTGGAGGGCAGTCTTGGCTTGAACCCAGGCATCCCAATGGCCAATCTAGTGTTGATGGCCTTCCCTAAGAAAAGGGAGCGTTTTATAATCCATGCTGACCCAAGACAGATAACACAAGGGATCCCCCCTGCTTTAAATCCTGTTCCTAATGTTAAAGATGCTTAGTGTTCAGAGAACATATATGATAGAAATGGATTTTCAAGGACTCATTCAAAAATCATTCATGAATCACTCAGTGGGTAGGGGTTAGAGAGACAAATAGGTCAATTGATTTTGCTGCTCAAAGTAGTGTCTCAGGAGGTGGCAATAACCAGAGAAACACATTCCAGACAGCCTAGGCATGGGGGTGGTGTGTGTGTGTGTAGTGGGAAGGGCTTGCAGTCTGAATCACTAAATTCCTCTTAAACAGCCTCTTAAAAATCAACTTAGTCAAACTACACAGACTCCACTTTTCCTCAGGAAGGAGGATCCTGCTTCTGTGACAAAGTTAGATTCTTCTTTCTCACTCTTTGGTGGGATTAGCCTTCAAAACAGCTGCAGGACAGGGACTGCCCCGGGGGCTGGAGACACTGTGCCTGCTGTTTGCTACAGGCTCTGGGAGGCCTGTGCAGCCACCTGGGCTTAGAGGCTGAAGACAGTGGCTGTCCTGAGCGGGGCTTTGTCTGGCCTGGCCCCAGGCAGGGTTCAAGCAGGTCTGCAGGGGAGGTGTCCTGCAGAGCTGCTCACAACCCTATCATAATTTAATAAAGAGCTGAAGAGAAAAGAGGAAATTAATAAAGGGCTGAAGAAATTCACTTTCCAGGCAATAATTTTGCCTCCCCCATCTTTGTAAGACTGTGATCAAAGTAAGATCTACGCAATATTGAGAGATTTCTGTGGTTTGGTAGCACTCTGTCTCACCTTTACTGTGGGAATAAAGCACCCTTTATTCACTCATTACTTCCTTTCTCTATCCTCCTCCCCTTCCCGACCCAAAGTTTTCTTTCCCCTTTATTCCTATTCTCAGGAAAGAATTCTACACCTAATACGTATTGAGCTCTAATGGCATGTTCAAGCACTGGTTCAATTGCTTTGCAAGTATTAACTCACTGAATTCTTATAACAACCCAATAGTGTTTCTATTGTTATCCAACGTCACACAGCTGGATAGAATTAGGTAGAAGGAATTAGGATTCAAATACAGGAAATCTGGCTTCAAAGTGTCTTTTATAACTCCTTTGGGAGTGGATGATCGATTCGTCTGAAAAATACACTGTCCAATACAGTAGTCACTAATCACATGCAGCTATTGAAAGTCGCATCTAACCTAGTTAAAATTAAGCAAATTGAACAGTCAGTTGCTCAGTCACACTGATCACATTTCAAGTATCCAGCAGCCACAAGTGGCTGCCAGCTACTGTATTGGACAGTGCAGATACAGAGCATCTTCAGCATCACACAAAGCCTGAATGGACAGCACTGCCATAGACAATCCCCTACTTCTTATAATTTTATTCTGTTTAATAAGGTCAAGAATGAAAACAAAAGCAACAACAAAAAAACTCATGATCTTTTAAATATATAGAATAAAATGTAACTTTTGAAGATTTTTCAAGTAATATTTATAGACCTAAAAAGTTTAGAAAGATGTTTCTAATGCATTCAATGTGCGGCGGCGGGGAGTCACCCAAATACCACAGCAGTATGTAATGTGGAATGCCATTTTTGTTAAAAACACCACCACCACCACACACACACTCACACACATGCACACAGAGAAACACCTAGAAGGACAACCACGCATTGTTAACCACGGTTACACTTCTTGTGAAGTAGATGCCAGAGAAATGATGTGCAGCTAGGGGTAGATTTACTTTTATAGTTTTGTTTTATTTAAAATTTTAAATAACATTTATGACTTGTTTTGATAATAGAAAAAAATTCTAGAAAATCAAATTCATCCGATGAAAACAGATAGGAAACGTGTTTTGTAAATTACTCTGATTTGGCGTTTGGATGATAAGATCTCCATCATCATAATTTTTCAAGTGCTATCCCACCCTGAGGACATTTGCATTTTTTGAGAAGACAAATTCTTTTAAGTCTGAGTCACAAGACAGAGGTTGTGAGGAGAGAATTTCAGGTGGTGGGAACCTGAGCAGTACCCAGGAGAGAACTGGGAACCTTCTTCATGCCTGAGATGCCACCGCAAAGACTGCCGTTCTGTCCTTTCTGATCCAGCCACACCTATGGGTCCCCATGACATCCAGGACACCCCTGGTCACAGGCACTTTCAGCTTGTACTGGGAAGTACAAGGTGCAGAGAGCTGGGAGAGTAAGAGACAAATTAGGGTACAGTTAGTGCAGGAGCTGGGTGTGGGTGAAGGTTCAGGCTCGGGACTTCAGATCCAGCAACACAGAGCTCAAGGCTCCTGCCCAGGTCCTCACTGCTCTGAGCCACCCTCCCTTGTTGTCCCTCCACATTTAGCGCCAATCAAGACAGTAGGGGGACTGAGCATTGGAGGTCAAAAATTGCCCTCACCTGCCTAGCTGAGTAACTGGTCTCATCTTCACCTCTATTTACCCTCCTGCATTTACTTCAGGCTTAAAAAATATATATATACACACACACACACACACACACACACATATATATACACAATACACACACACACATATATACACACGTATATATGTATGTATGTGTATATATGTATGTATGTATATATGTTTGTATACATATATACATACATACATACATATATACACAAACATATATGTATATATACATACATACATATATACACATACATATATACATCTACTTTAAGTTCTGGGATGCATGTGCAGAACGTGCAGGTTTGTTACATAGGTATACACGTTCCATGGTGGTTTGCTGCACCCATCAACCCGTCATCTGCATTAGGTATTTCTCCTAATACTATCCCTCCCCTTTCCCCTTCCCCCTGCTATCCCACCCCTAGCCCCCACCCCCAGACAGGTTTTTTGTTTTATTTTTAATAAAGAAAATCCCCACTAGGCTCACGTCTGTAATCTCAGCACTTTGGGAGACCCAGGCGGGCAGATCACTTGAGGCCAGGAGATTGAGATCGGCCTGGCCAACATGGCGAAAACCTGTCTCTATGAAAAATACGAAAATTAGCTGGATGTGGTGACATGTGCCTGTAATCCCAGCTACTCTGCAGACTAAGGCAGGAGAATCACTTGAACCCAGGAGGCAGAGGTTGCAGTGAGCTGGGATCACGCCACTGCACTCCAGCCTGGGACATGGAGTGAGACTCTATTCCAAAAAAATAAATTAAAAAAAAAAATCCCGAAATCCCAATACACACACACACACACACACACACACACACACACACACACACACATTTTAACACGTGCTAAAAATATTTGCAAAAACAATTTTTAAAAAGAAGAAGAAAATCTGCACTGTGATATGTTCCAACATTTCAAATTCATCTATACCGGTTGGCTTTGGGGGCAAGCCCGAGTGTGGGTGTGCTTGGGTTCATCTGTGACTCCAGAGCTGGGCTGCTTCTCCTGTTCTCCCTGCAGAGCAGCAGTTGGGTTTTTCTGCCTCACAGCAACAGGCCAAATGTGACTTCTCAGACAGACCTCTTAGGGGATGTGTTAAACAGGCAGGTCATCCGCAAACAAGCAGAGAATGGTGCGCATGTCCAGGACCGGGAGGAGGGGCTGGGAAAAGTCCTGCTAGAGATGACAGGCCAGAGCTGATTTGGTCCTGATGGCCCCCTGGGGGCAGAGAAAGCGTTTTCCCTCTTCTTTCCCCACCAGAGTGGGCAGACTGCCCGAGCAGTCGGCTGAGGAAGAGAAGAGAGTTCTGTCAGCACATAAGACAGGCGGGGAGTGCGGGGGGGCAGAAAGCAGAAGAGAGTGCTGGTCACTTGCATGTCCTTTCAACATGGAGCACATTTGTGGTTTATAGCTTCTGTCGAGGAATTGAAAGGTCTGGGGTTCAAACCCTCATGTCTCAAGGGAAAAGAAAAGGACTCTTATTAAGAAAACATTTCTAGCAGCTCATCTTGAAGGATGTACTGGTGAGGCCCTAACTCTTGACCCCTGTGTGAGAAAGCGTGTCATTAAGTAGAAAACCGGAAGGCGCGTGACCCCAGTCCCCAGCTACAAATTCCTCCCTGCGCTCAGCCACACAGATCGCTGTGCTTGGAGCTGCAGAGGCGCTGGGAAGGCCCTGAGGGAGGCTGGGCTGAGAGGGCCCCTCAGCTGGGGAAGGCCTTACTGCGAGGCCTTTCAGCTCTTTTCTGTGAGAAATGTGTGTCCGAGATGTGGTGTTCAGATTATGTGGCATTTACGAGCCTGGGGAGCAGTGAATGATGGAAAGGAGCCTTCTTCTTAAGAATCTCATGAATTTTAATGTAAAGAAAAGAAATTTGCAACACTTAGCTGAAAACAAAAACACAGGAGAAATTAACTCTGTGTCACATTGAAATACTTCCTTCCAGGAAAGCAAAACTTTCAGCTAACATTTGCACTAACAATTTTGAGAAGCGACCTATCTGGTACTACTGCTTAAAAATAAGCATAGAAAGGAGGGGGGCGCAGTGGCTCATGCCTGTAATCCCAGCATTTTGGGAGGCCAAGGTGGGTGGATCAACTGAGGTCGGTAGTTCCAGACCAGCCTTACCAACAAGGAGAAACCCCGTCTCCACTAAAAATACAAAATTAGCCGGGCGTGGGGGCACATGCCTGTAATCCCAGCTACTCGGGAGGCTGAGGCAGGAGAATTGCTTGAACCCGGGAAGCAGAGGTTGCAGTGAGCCGAGATCGTGCCATTGCACTTCAGCCTGGGCAACAAGAGCGAAACTTCATCTCAAAAAAATAAATAAAAAAGTAAATAAATTAATTTAAAAAAACAGTTTAGACAGAATTACTACAGAGCTGCTTTTATCTCAGTTTCTGGAACAGCATGTCTAATCCTAAACGGGCCATCCCATTCATGGCTTGTCAGTGAGAATTTTGGACCATGCCCATACAAAGTTAAGAAGTAAAAATTTTGAAAAGTGTTTCCGAATATTTTCATGGCAATTCTTTGCAGCAGTTATGCAAGGGGCCCCTGTGAGCGTTTCTTAGGAACGGCATTAGAATGAGCAAGTCGCTGGATGGAGACCAAGCACAGTCCGTTCTTGTCACTCAGGTAGTTAGGTTCTGTAGCGTCTCTGAATACTGCATTAGAAAGTAGGGAATGATTACTTCTGGGGAAATAGAGGGTTAGGTTCCTCAAGCCTCTGATCACAACATTTTCATCAATGGATCGATACATAACCTAGTTTTGTGTGTGTTTCTGTTTAAAGACACCTTATTTATTTATTTTTTTTGAGACAGAGTTTTGCTCTCGTCCCCTTGGTTGCAGTGCAATGGCACAATCATAGCTCACTGCAACCTCTGCCTCCCCGGTTCAAGTGATTCTCCTGCCTCAGCCTCCTGAGTAGCTGGGATTACAGGTGTCTGCCACCACACTCAGCTAATTTTTGTATTTTTAGTGGAGATGGGGTTTCTCCATTTTGGCCAGGCTGGTCATAAACTCCTGACCTCAGGTGATCCGCACATCTTGGCATTCCAAAGTGCTGGGATTACAGGCGTGAACTACTGTACCCGGCCCTCCTTATTTAATATATATTGTTGATTCATTAATGTTGAACTCATGGCCAATAGCACTATAACCCACACTTGACCTAAGCTTTTCTAACACACTTACTTTGTACTTCCTCCATAAGGCACGTCACTGTCTCCTTTCCATCAGGAACGCCAGGCAGCATTGCAGCTGTACACTATAGTGGGGACCATTTTATGCAGTGAAACTAACAAGAAGCACAAAGATGGGGAAAATGTGACACTATGTAGACCTAGAAAAGCACACTTGTTTGCAGTAGGAGCTGAAACAAGAAGGCAAAGTGTTGCCTTGTTTAACCTCATCTGGGAACATTCCCATTGGGCAACTCGAGTTTTTTGTCTCGGTACATTTCTGCGAATGATGGAAAAATCCCTGCCAAGTGTTGGTTTTGCAGATACCAATACATTTGAGGAAGTAGGAGAATTCACAAATATGGCATCTATGAATAATGAAGATTGTGTATCCCTCAGGGCAAGAGTCTATCAGCCCTGTTCCTGTTCCATAGTATTTCCCTGACGGTTCTAAATTCATCATTGTTACCTTGCCCATAGAAACACAACCACCTATGGGAAGGGAAACAAATTATGTTATTTTAATCATTGGTATCTTATTATGGATTTATAAGACAAATACACCCTTTCTAAATCTAAGTCTTTCTAAATCTGTATCTTTCTAAGGGGTATATAGAAAGATAGACCCTTTCTGAAGGATCTGAAGGCAGACGTAGAAAAGGGTAGTGTTTGGAGTTGTGGGCTTGAGTTGATAGAGAACTGTCCATATGAAGATAGAAAACTAAGAAGGCATTATTAATGTTAGAATATGTCTTCATTCCTCCTGAAAGATGGTAGGGCACTAGAAGACCACCTTCCTATGGCCAGAGCACCTACCACCCCATCCAGTTCCCTTCCTCCCCTCCCCCACCCCCAGACAATTGCCAGAATTCAACTGCACTTCAATATCTTGTCCTCAGTCAGCCAGACATTCTAGCCAAATGCCACTGATTTGCTCACTTCTGAAAACACTTCCTGCCTATCATGGGGGCTGGAAACATCTGTTCTGGGACCAGCTTTACTCTGTGTCAAGATCCCTGAGGTCTTAACTCATTCAAATCAATCTGATGGCGACAATAGTTTCCGAGTTTCCTTTCACACCAGGCAAAGACCTACAGCCCCAGTGCTGAGTTAGTTGAATCTGAGTGAACAGGGAAAGAATGGATGAGGACCCTCATCTTACCTGGTAACCTGCACTCCGACTTCTGTGTCCTCACTAGTGAGGCCCAAGTGCCTGTCCACATCCCTGTCTCCTTGTTTGACCAGAATTTTATGAACGGTAGATTCCTTGGCCTCAGGCTAGACTTCCTGACTTCTGTCCCTGACTTGTGACTGACCTCTGCCCCCAGAATTCTCCGTGGTCCCGTGCTGATTTTCCAGTTTCCTGACCTCTTGCTTGGGTTGATCTGTAGCAGCCACAGGCTTTGTAACCCTCAGCTTGCCTGCTCAGCGACTTCCTAATGATGCTATGTCCTGCTGGTGTCATACCCCGCCCCCCAGGGTGACGCTGCAGTGGTTCAAGTCCCTACCTGGGAAGGGGTCTGGATTCCATGCCCACCACAGAAACCAAGGAAGAGCCAAGACTTGGAAATAGTTATGCTCGTTTTAGGTGTGTCATTGGCTTACTAGGAACTGCTGAGCAGGAAATCTGCATCGAGGGTGTTACATTTTCTTCTGTGTCGATGATAATCATAGAATGTTAGTGCCACAAGAGACACTGTGTTTCTTCATGTCAAAGAGAGAAAATTGAGTCCCAGAAGGGTAAAGAAATTAGCCCAAAGTCATGCAGCTATTAAATAATAAGTGAGACTAAGAAGCCAGGGCACCTGATCCAAATCTAATCCCTGGTTCATTATACCATGTGGTGGGTCATTTTAGCTGAATGGGACATATGAGAAAAGAAAGATTGCATCTCTTATAATTATCTGAGTTCAAGTGCAGATAATAGAAACCACTTTAGATACTTCAAGCAGAAAGGGATTTCAGAAGGACTGTAGGTGCTTACAACATTGCTGGAAGGACTGGAAGAATAGGCCATAGGTGGGCCTCTGTGAATGACTTCCAGAAAGACACGGTAGAATTGGCCTATGTATGGGACTGCCTTCTCCATCTAATTCTGAGGACTCAGAGAGATGCTATTCCAGCCACTGAGTCCAGGTCCCCTGCTTGACTGTGATCTGGAGATTAGAAAGCCACTCCCAGAACTGTAGGCCCTAGAACTGCACTACACCAATCTGCAAAGCAGAGTCTTGCGTGCCACTTCTCTCTGCCTAGCTCTATCTCAAAATCAAGTCTCTGGCCAATGAAGCTTATTGATACAACCTAAATCATATATCAGGAATGCTATCTACACGAAACTCTGGGATATCTGGACTTGAGCTTTTCAGGTGATCCAACACAGCAAGGAAACACACCAGATGGAGGCTGAAATGGGCTTTGAGTGAGCAAATCTACAGCGTTCTTACCCCACAATGCCTCAGTTTCCTCGTCTCTAATGGGAAAACTGATGTTGCCTACTTTGTAGAGTTGTTATAAACAATTGGTAGTTTATATTGTGAGCAAAACACGATCCCTGGGATATCATGAATACTCAATAGGTAGTAGTTATTATTTTTAAAACTTCAGCCATGAACTTCATGCAGGTTTCACAGTCCACTTATCTTGAACTTGTTTTCAGTTCATTTTTCTATGTACTAAACCTAAGCTTTCAATCTTCTTTTTTTTTTGAAACAGGATCTCCCTGTTGACCACACTAGAGTACAGTGGTGCAGTCTCAGCTCACTACGACCTCTACCTCTCAGGCTCAAGAGACCCTCCCACCTCATCTTCCTAAGTAGCTGGGACTACAGGCACATGCCACCATAGCTAATTTTGTGTTTTTTGTAGAGATGGGGTTTCACCATGTTGCTCAGGCTGATCTTGAACTCCTGAGCTCAAGTGATCTACCTGCCTCTGCCTGCCAGAATGCTGGTATAATAGGCGTGAGCCACAGCACCTGGCCACTTTCAGTCTTCCTTGGCCCTGTGAATTTATTAGGTGTGGCTGATTTTGAAACACTGTTTGACTAAAAATAATAAGTTTTTGTTAAAATAGGGCGTGCATTCTCAACCCATTGAAATGTATTTTCAGTAATTATCTTAACTCTTCATTTTACAAAAAGAAAACTGAGGCCCAGAGAAGTGAAAGGATTTGATCAAAATAAAATCATCAACTCATTTTAAAGCCAGAATTAGGAGTAGCCTAACACTCCTTCCAATATGATTAACCAAAGATACTAACGTTGAGGGTTGAATCTTCAATTTTACAAATACTACCAAAAAATGTAGTGAGTTCCAATTTTCAAAAATCACTGGTTTTGAAGATATATACAGATTGGGAAAAATGTCCATTACGCTAAAAGAAAAAACATAATAAAGACTGTCTTCATTTGTTTGTTTGTTTTGAGACAGAGTCTCTCTCTGTCGCCAGGCGCCAGGCTGGAGTGCAGTGGCATGATTTCGGCTCACTGCCACCTCCGCCTCCAGGGTTCAAACAATTCTCCTGCCTCAGCCTCCCGAGTAGCTGGGACTACAGGTGCGTGCCACCACACCCAGCTAATTTTTGTATTTTTTAGTAGAGATGGGGTTTCACCATGTTGGCCAGGATGGTCTCGATCTCTTGACCTCATGATCTGCCCGCCTTGGCCTCCCAAAGTGCTGGGATTACAGGCATGAGCCACTGTGACCGGCCACAATAAAGGCTGTCTTAAGCACCAGTCAACATTCTATGTAAGTATTAAATGTTAGAGGAACTCCTTTTAACATAAAAAACAAGATGAGGATACCTTCTATCCCCATTGTAATTTGTTGTTGTAGAAGTCCTAGGTAATTCAAAGAGATAAGAAAAAAAAATTACGTGTTTAGCTGTCAGTAGAAAGCAGACCAAATTATCATTGTTTGCACATCTTTAGTGTTATACATAATGTCTAATTGTCTACCAAGAAAACCCCAAAAAATTCAATTGAAAAATTATAGCATTAGATACATGTAGTGAGCGTCCAGTTATATGGCCAGTTGCAAAATAAGTATTTAAAAAGTTAACCACTTTCTTTTATCTCAGTAATGATGAGTTAGAAATTATAATGCAAAAATAAAATCCTATTCTCAGTATCAACACAAATCATAAATTACCTAGAAGTAAGTTAGCAATAAACACTGGGCCCTGGAAACAAGCAAACAAAAAAAGACAGAGCTTAGCAAGAAATGTGCTGGACCTACAAGAAGCAAATAACAGTGTTTTACAAAGGGACATAGTGGAGGCTTGAATAAATGAAAAACATACTTTAGTCCTTAGAGGGAAAAACTAATAATGTAAAGATGTCAATTCTCCCCAAAGTAATAGATTTCTTTAATGCCTCTCCAATAAAAATCTAAAAGAAAAGTCTACAGGGATTTTGGCATGATTCTAAAATTCATCTAGAAGATTATTAATGTAAGTGAAAACTCACAAAACAATACAGTATTTTATTTATGGGCAGATATATATGAAGTTAAATGTTTCACACATGGCCTGGAAGTTTCCATGCCAAGTTCGTGTTGGTGGTTACTTCCAGGGTGGGAGGAAGGGGAGTGAGTGAGTGGGAAGACTGTGCCTAAGGGACTTTGAATCCATCTGTTGTGCTTTATTTCTTTTCCTAAGAAACATGTCTGAAGTGACTGCATTAAAATATTAACATTTAATAATATGTAGTAGGTTGTATCAGAATATTCTCTGTAATTTTCTGTTTTTATTTTATTCTTT
This sequence comes from Aotus nancymaae, assembly GCF_030222135.1. NCBI lineage: Eukaryota > Metazoa > Chordata > Mammalia > Primates > Aotidae > Aotus > Aotus nancymaae. The sequence goes on along the minus strand of NW_026988417.1, from coordinate 49,487,438 downwards.
CCGAAAAGAAGACTGAAGGGGATGAGGCGACTATACTGCCAGATATTTTGACTTCTCCATGACGAATATAGTAGTTTTTGCACACAAATAAGTCAATGGCACTAAAAGACAAACAAACAGAAACAAACTAGAAACAGATAGAGGGGGAGGAGTTACTTCAAATCAGCGAGGGAATGAACGAAGGTTCCTACTGACGTTCGCATCATTACACATCAATTTTTTTTCTAGAGAGGTGAAAATAAAATTGAACAAGAAGAAAGTATTATTGTACATTTATCTGATTTCAGGTAGAGTAGGTCAAAATCTCCGAACCCAAATATAAAGTTACTCTTTAACAAACAGACTATCAAATCCTAGAAGTGGGACAAGAAATAGGTACATTTGAACTTTGCAAGCAGGAGTGAATTTTGTATAATCTTTTGGAGGAATCAATATTTTAATGTCTTTAATGTTAATATACCTTGGCCTAATAATTCCATTAGTAATTTATCTTAAAGTTGTAATCAGAAATGTACACAAAATTTTGTGTGTAAGATCTTTGCTGGGAAACATGCTGAAATCCTGTCTCTACAAAAATTGCAAAAAATTAGCCAAGGGTGGTGGCATGCACCTATAGTCCCAGCTGCTCCTAAGGCTGAGGTGGGAGGATCACTTGAGCCTGGGAGGTTGAGGCTGCAGTAAGCAGTGATTTTGCCACAGCACTCCACCCTGGGCATAGGAGATTCTATCTCAAAAATAAATAAATTAATTAAAAGTCATGTTGTAGGCCGGGTGTGGTGGCTCATGCTTGTAATCCCGGCACTTTGGGAAGCTGAGAAGGGTGGATCACCTCAGGCCGGGAGTTTAAGACCAGCTTGACCAACATGGTTAAACCCCTGTCTCTATTAAAAAAAAAACAAAGTTATGTTGTAGAACAATTTGCAAATCCAGTATGTAAAACTATTCATGACATTGATATAAATAAAATATAGATTGCAAATTTGTTTTTCTGTGTGATCACAATTTTGTTTTTAAAGTGTTTATAACATTTTTAGTCTGGTAAGATACATGATGTAATACTAATAGTAATTATTTCTAGTTGGTGGGATTATGGATTTCTTACGTGTTCTTCTATATAATTTTATGAATTTTTTACATTTTTCTATCATAAAAATTTGTGTTTTTTTTTCTTAAGTAGATCATATCCAATCTCATACAAGTGATAATTAATTAAAAAATTTCTTAGACTTCAGGCTACAGTTGCAAATGCTAATTAATAAACTTAGTTTACCTCTTTGGGGTTATGGCCATGGTTAAGAAAACTCCTTTGGGATTCTTTGATATATTCAGACTCCTCTCAGATGCCTGTGGCCTTCTGCCTCCCACCCTTCATTCCTGATTTTCAGACCTACAGCACTCGGCAAAAGGCATTCTTCACCAAAGTGTATCTTCTTGCCATCCAGTGTATCGATGATTCACTGCCTTCATGGAGAATTATTGCACTCACAGCAAACAGAGCAACTTCTCTTAGATTTTTCAGAAGTGCATGAACAGCACTTGCACTTAGCAGTTTCTGTGCAATACCTCCTGTAATCTTAAAGCACGCACACAGGGTAAGTTTTCTTTTCTTTATTTTACAGATGAGGAATCCGAGGTTTAGCAAAGTAAGAACTATGATCTCACAGTAACCAGGATGCTGAGCTTTGCAACTATAACTCTCTGATTTCAACATCTGTGTTCCTTCCTTTTCATCACGTGGCATCCAGGGGACCATTTATGTGGTGCCATGGCAACTGGTCAAATGAGTGTTACTCCAGCATCTATCAATTTAGTGAATGGGCTAGGGAATTATACCAATAAACTGACAGAATGAGTGACATGTAGACAAAGAGAGTGACTGGATGGCGAAGGTGTTCCCTTCTGACGATGTCGTTCATGTGCTTCCTATGTTAGTGCATGGCCCTTCCATGCATCCGGCTGTGCAAGCCGGGAATCTAGGAGACGTTCTTGTCACCTCCCTGACCCTCAGCCTGCACGTCCATTCTATCACCCACTAATTTTACCTGCTAGATATCTCTCCCATCATCCACATCACCACAGAAGTTCAAATTACCATCATCTTGGCTGAGCGTGGTGGCTCTGGCCTGTAATCCCAGCACTTTGGGAGGCCAAGGCGGGCAGATCACTTGAGGTCAGGAGTTTGAGACCAGCCTGACCAACATGGTGAAACCCTGTCTCTACTAAAAATACAAAAATCAGCTGGGCGTGGTGGCACATGCCTATAATCCCAGCTACTCAGGAGGCTGAGGCAGAAGGATCGCTTGAACCCAGGAGGTGGAGGTTGCAGTGATCTGAGATTGTGCCACTGCACTCCAGCCTGGGTGACAAAGCAAGAGCTTGTCTCAAAAAACAACAACAAAAAAAACTTACCATTGTCTCTCACTTGGATCCTATGCCTCCTAAGTGGTTTGGTTACAGCCGTCCTGGCCTCTGCTTCTCCATCTGTTTTTCATGTGGCATTATTACAGCGGCAGATCTATTCACGTCACCTCTCCCTCACGCCAGGGAACCAAATTATATGGACAGGATTCCCTAACTCACTCTCAAAGGTCCTGCTAGTCTGCTTTTTGCCTATTTCCAGCTCCCTTGTTCCCTCGCTCTGAGGACAGCAGCCACGCTGATCTCTTCTCCTTCTTTTCTCCTCACAGAATTCTTCCCACCGCCGGGCCTTTGCATGTGCTGTTTCCTTTTTGGAAACCTCTTTACTGTCCTCTCCACTCCTGCCTCCATTCCTCAGGAGCCTTCCCTCTCCTCCCTCACTAGTCGACACCCTACAGTATGGCTCTCTGAGCACCATGCACCTCTCCTTTGTGTCGCTTGTCACTTTTCCAATTTTGCATGTGTTTGTGTCATTGTTTGACTAATAATCTGTCTGTCTCTCCATAGAAAGCCAGCTTCATGAAAACAGGGATTCTGTTTTACTCGTGAAAAATAAAATGCCTAGTTTGCAATGTATGACACAGTGTAGGGGTGTTATCAAAGTTTGCTGAGGAAATGAATGAGCAGTGGTCAAGATGAGTTGTTTCTTCCTGCCGGTCTTCATGCATGTCACACAGATGAGGATCTATGTCATCTGTCACTTTGGGCTCCTTGCCTTTTATGTGCTTGGAGCATTGGTGATCTTTCTGATTTGAGTGGCTGCCTGTTGAGGATGTGGACAAATTACATCTCAGCCCCGCTTTGTAGACATCAGATTCTGGAAGAAATGCCCTCTAGAGACACCGAGAAGCCAATTCCTGCTCTGGTTTCCAGAAGAGAGAACCACCTCACCTGCAGGACTGTGAACTTGCTGTCGGGTTTGCCTTTCTTTCTCCAATGGCCTTTGTACCAATGGGGATGAGAGATGGTGGAATTAAAGTCTCATAGGCACACGGACCCACGAACTCTCTCTGGATGGGTCCCCTGGGTTTGGGGACCACAGCCAGAATCACAGCTCTGGCCATTCATTCTCACAACAGGCTTTTCTTGTGACAGTGACCATAGTTCCACTTCTCCAGGTTATGCTCGTGTATGGTCTCCTCAGGGTTTTCATCTTTCTGGCCAATGCACTCAGAAATACGGTTCTGAGAATGAAGTAATGTGAAGTCACAGTCACATATTCATGCTGGGGTATATAAAAGAGCAAATGACTGATGTGTGTGGACAGGCAGCCCCTGTAAAGGAGATGGTTCAGGGAAGTCTCAGATGGGCACACATCTGTCTGAGCAGGGCTGGCCTGTTGGAAGGATGAGAGGGAAAAATACTTCAAGCCCACAAGGAGGAAAAGGTGAGGTTTTTCTCTGACTTGCACAGTTACTCAACAAAATCAGTGTTTCCACCCCACTAGGCCTCAGATCCCAAGATGACCCTGGACGTAGGCCTATGGGATCTTGAACCCAGATGCCCACCAAACATTGTCCCTGGTTGAATAAGGCTCTGTCTCACAGATGTACCATCCTGCTACATTTTTATTTTTGAAAGACAGAATCTCACTCTGTTGCCTAGGCTGGAGTCCAGTGGCGCAATCACAGCTGATGGCAACTGACATGGTTTGGCTGTGTCCCCACACAAATCTCATCTGAATTGTCCCCACCTAAATCTCATCTGAAATAATAATTCCTCCGCAATTCCCACGTGTCTTGGGAGGAATCCTGTGGGAGGTAATTGAATCATGGGGGCAGGTCTTTCCCGTGCTGTCCTCATCACAGTGAATGTCTCATAAGATCTGATGGCTTTAAAAATGGGAGTTTCTTTGTACAAGCTCTCTCTCTTGGCCTGCAACCATCCACGTAAGATGTGATTTGCTCCTCCTTGTCTTCTACCATGATTGTGAGGCATCCCCAGCCATGTGGAACTGTAAGTTCAATAAGTCTCTTGGACTTACTTAAATTGCCCAGTCTCAGGTATCTCTTTATTAGCAGCATGAAAGCGGACTACTACAGCAAACTTAAATTCAAGGGCTCAAGCGATCTTCCCACCTCAGCCTCCCAAAACTCTAGAACTATAGGCACATACCTTCATACCTGGCTACTTTTTTAAAAAAACATTTTTATAGAGATAGGATCTTCCCAGGTTGCCCAAGCTGGTCTAGAACTCCTAGCCCCAAACAATCCTTCTACCCTGACCTCTCAAAGCACTGAGATTATAGGCATTGAGCCACTGTATCCATCCCTTCCTGCTATTTTTAAGATACACATCAATGCTGTTAAGGCCAATAAAATACATTTAAAGTATTATTGAGTTTAGAGAGATTTTTGGTCTTATATGTATTTTAATCAGAGTTTTAAAAATACACAATTATTATCATATTGGAGGGATCTAACAATTTTTTTGAAGTAAATAAGGGCTATTTACTATCACCAAAAAGTACAAGGAGCCATTGATCTAGATGTCATGATTCAAGCAATTAAACTTCTTTCTCAATATGTTATAATTAATTGATCAGAGGCAATTTCACCCTGCAGAAAAATGACAACAAGCAGTCTTGAGGTGTAATAACAAACAATAGCAACCTTTTATTGAACACTTACCATGTACCAGGCACTGTGCTTTACATAAACCATTCTATTTAATGTTCATGATAGTGCTGTGAGGTATTACAATTCATTTTGTAGATGAAGACACTGAAGCCAAAATTACTTGCCCAAGGTCAAGCTGTTAGTCATTAATGGGGCTAGGATATAAGCTTAAATCTCACTTTTTTTTTTCTTTGAGATGAAGTCTCACTCTGTTGCCCAGGCTGGAGTGCAGTGGTGCAATCTCGGCTCACTGCAACCTCTGGCTTCTGGGTTCAAGTGATTCTTCTGCCTCAGCCCTTCAGGCATCTGGAAATACAGGCATACATCACCACACCTGGCTAATTTTTGTATTTTTAGTAGAGATGTGATTTCACCATGTTGGTCAGGCTGTTCTTGAACTCCTGATCTCAAGTGATCCACTCACCTCCGCCTCCCAAAGTGCTGGGATTACAGGCATGAGCTATCGTGCCCAGCCCGAAATCTCACATTTCTAACTGCCGCATTTTATCCAGTCAGCCAGGCACTGTGCTAGGGTGAATAGTGCAGGTCTCTATCTTGATGGAACTGACAGATGAGTGGGGAAAGCAGTCAGTGAATGAGCACACAAATAAATATGTGCACATTATGAGCAACGCTGAGAAGGAAGGAAGTTGGGTTCTAAGACAGAACATGATGAGAGTTCCTATGTAACACAGGGTTACGCAGGGAATTCTTTCCTGAGGAGGTGACCTCCATGCCTCTCGAAGGAATTGCACTTTAAAATATTTTTGGAAAAGAGTAAGCACATCCGTTTTCTTTGATCAAAGGTATTCACCTGGAAGTTAAGGGAATGGTGTGGAACCATACTTTATATGGAAGCAAACTGGTTTCAAATCTCAACCTCATTATCTCATTAAATATAACTCACATTTCCTATTTATAGACTCACGGATCCAACTATACTGGTTTGTTCACTGTCCCCCAAATAATTCGAGTCTGCCTCTTCTTAGTGTTGCTGTTCATGATTTCTTTCCTCTACCTTCCACTCTCCAACGTTCTCCTTGTCTCCTGTCCTTCTTCAAGTTCAAGTCCTTCCTTCGCAGGGAAGCTTTCCCTGATGATCCTGAATTATGGAGATACTCCCCTTCATGATCTTATTTATTCATCCACACGCCAACCCACCCACCCATCAACCCATCCATCCATCCATCTATCCAACTTTCCATCCACCCATCTACCCATTATGTTAGTCAGTGTTCTCCAAAGAAGCAGAATATACATGTTATGTTCTGAGCCTACATAAACCTATTGAGCCTTTACACAAACATACAAATATCAAGCCCTAAAAACTAGTAATGCTTTGTGATGAGCTGTTTCATATCACAAAATGGAACGAGTTTTGATTCTACAGATTCCAAACACGTTTTTTGTAGAATATAAGAATTGACATTTCAGAGCCTATTGAGCCCTCACGTGAATACACAAATATGTATATATATATATATATATATATATACACACACATGTATGTGTGTATAAATCATAATAAACATCCTCATAAATCTCTTTACATCAAATAATGTAATTTAATAGATTATACACACACACACACACACATATATAAAATCATGAGATTGAGAGAGAGAGATTATAAGGAATTGGCTCAGGTGGTTATGGAGACATGCAAGTCCCAAGACCTGCAGGGTGAGTTGACAGCCTTGAGAACCAGGAAGAGCAAATAGCTCAGTTTGAGACTGAAGATAGTAAAAATGGTGATGTACCAGTTTGAAGGTAGTCAGGCTGAAGAATTCTTTTTGTTCTATTCAGGCCTTTAACTGAATGGATGAGGCCCACCTACATTAGAGAGAGTAATCTACACAGTCTACCAATTTAAATGTTAATCTCATCCAAAACACCCTTGCAGACACACCCGAGCTATATTTGACCAAACATCTGAGCACTCCATGGCCCAGTCAAATCGACACATAAAATTAACCATCACACTGTCCATCTATCTATGTTATTTGTATTCAGTACTATATACAGAGTGCTTTTACTTCACTATACTCACTTTCTTTGTTAGTCTGAGTCCTCTAGAGGCAGACACCAAAATAGAATTAAATATGCAAGATTTTATTAGGGAAAATGCTCATGTAAGAGAAAGTGAGGAGGGATCTGGAGTAGGCTGAGAGAGCCATTGACTGCAGTGCAAATCTGATTTTCCAGTAAAGGAGAGAAGGTGTGCAGAAGCATTCTAGATGCCTGCCCAGTCTAAGGGCAGTTTGACAAGGTCCCTGGAGAGCCTTTGAGCACAATTTGCTGTTGTTTTCCAGGAAAGGGTCTGCCTTAGCACACTGGTTTCAGGGAGCATCTGCTGGGTTCCTTAATCCATGATGTTCCCTGAGGTTGGAGGTTTGTGAGGAGCATTCTCATAGCCACCACAGTCTACCCCTTTGCTCCACAGACCTACTTCTCCATGGAGATTTTGGGAGCAACTCTTCTATGATTCCCATGGTCCCTTTTGACTGAGGTGACAGTCCTCACTCGATGAATGAGGATTACAGTATATACATCCTGGCTGCCTCACCCCTCTGGTAGGATACCTCCACCCCGTAGCAGTTATCAGTTGCCAATAAGCCTGCACTCCAGCTGCCCACAATGGTCTCCTTCTCACGAATGTGCCCTGTCTTGGCTCACCGTCCCATCCCCCTCCTTGACTTCCTGGGATCACTTCCTGAATCAATCACTTGTACTCATTCTGTCTTGGGGTGTGCTTCTGGGGGAACCCAGCCTAATATAATAAGGAAGACTCTAATAATATGGTTTGGAAATAGTCGCTCTTCTCTAAGGATACACTTAGGCTTTAATTTCACAATTCAGTGAGGATCGCTCTTAACTCAAAGTACCACACAGAATACTTAATAGGTCATCTGAGAGGCTGCTTAAATTATATGAGCTCTTTTGCATTCACCATCCTCAGTTATTTGGGGAAAACTCTTCAAACTCTGTTTTTCCTCTGCTCTCACATCACCACCACAACCAACAACAAAGAAGAAAGCTTCTGTGACCAAAGATATGGGGTTTTTTCCCATACATCAAGCAGCAGACATATTGATGCTGGAAGTAGCATCAGATCCCACAGAGTGAGAGCTCAGTCCCCAAAACTGTCCCCAGCCTGCCACCTCCAGACACCAGTCACAAGTCCAGGCCTCCAGAGCTTCTGACTGACTGGCTTCAAGTTGAGGTTCTCAGGATTCCCTCTTTAGGTGTGATTAATTTGCTGGAGTCGCTCACAGAACCCAGGGAAACATGTTTACTGGTTTATTAGAAAGGATATTACAAAGGATACGATGAAGAGATGCGTAGAGTAAGGTATGGGGAAAGGGTCATAGAGCTTTCACCCCCCACTAGGGCCTCCCACCCTCCAGGAACCTCCCTGAGTTCCGCTATCCTGAAGCTTTTCATACCCTGTCCTCCTGGGTTTTTATGGAGACTTCATTACATAGGCGTGATTGACAACCATGTAGAAATGTGGTTGGACAAAAAGCACATAATCTAAACCCAGCAAGGCCTGTGTGTTTAGGCTTTTCTTGGCCACTCTGTGCAGTCTTCCTTCTTCTAGAGTATGGGGCCGGAACCCTCTGGAATGAGGGGCTTCTAATCCACAATCAGTTTTGAGTCCTGCCCTAGGCAGATGAAGGAGGACAGGGGAAGGTCAGAGAGAGAGATTCTGTTTCCTGAGGCCTGCTGTTGAGGCCTACAGCACCCCAACATTATAACAAAAGACTAACAAGGGCTACAGGAGTTATGAGCCAGAAACCATGGATGAAAACACACATACATACATACTACATGTATATGTATGTATATATGTATACCATGGCTGTGTAGAAAATTGTTACAGGAACGGTGACTCATGCCTATAGTCACAGCATTTTGGGAGGCTGAGGAAGGCTGATCACTTGAAGTTGGGAGTTCAAGACCAGCCTGGCCAAGATGGTGAAACCCCATCTCTACTAAAAATACAAAAATTAGCTGAGTGTGATGACATGCACCTGTAATCCCAGCTACTCAGGAGTCTGAGGCAGGAGAGTTGCTTGAATCCTGGAGGCCAAGATTGCAATGAGCTGAGATTGCACCACTGCACTCCAGCCTGGGCAACGGAGACTCTATCTAAAAAAAAAATGTTACATATAAATCATGTGGTCTCAAGTCTTTGAAAAGCAGACAATACTTAGTGCAGTAATTCAGTCCTTATACAGTTTGATTTAAAAATGCGAAGAAATTTTATGTTAAATAGTATAAATTCAATGTCAGCTTTGGATTTGTACATGGAAAGGGAAAGAGTTAATTATCCACATGCCTCTGAGCTTTAATGATACTGATAATTCATAAACACCCTAGTAATTTTCAAGTACATAACCAGATTGACATGAATTAAAGTGAGAGATCACATGGTGTCAGCAAGTCCTGGGTTGACTGATTCCTTGAAGAGGAGGGACCATGGGAACGTCCTGCTTTCAGGAAAGAAGCAAGCCTGCCTGGATGTCTGTGGCCACAGTGAAAAGATGAGGTTGGGAAAGCAGAGGTTTCTCAGAATGCAAGAGGCACTTTTCAACCTTTAGACTTCTAATGAAATCCTTATTTTGAGCTCACATTAGTACCCAGTAGGACCGATCACTAGATGTGCTATTTCTGCCATTTGAGTACACAGTAAAATTGTAATTCTTGGTCCTCTCCCACTTCTTGGGTTGGGGTCATGGGATCAGTTCAAGATCAAGCTTTTAATGGCTGATCTGAGACCCTTCAGAGCTCTTTTTGCCCTCTGTCATCGTTCCAGATAGTGGGTGCTTGATCAGCCTGGCTTTCAAGATAACCCATGCAGACTACAGCCCTGCACTGGATGTGTACCATGAGCAAGAAACAAACCTTTATCATTTTAAGCCACTAAAACTTGGGGTTTATTTGTTATTCCAAAATAGCATTGACTATCTTGATTGAGATATATTCTTTGGAGAGACCATGGAGGAGACTGCCGTCCAGAAAGTCCCCTACCCGCTCTAGGAAGTCCCTTTAAGGCACCATGCTTGCTTATAACATCTCATTCCATGCCATTTTCTGGGAGTACTTATGAAGAGAGTCTTCCCCACTCTTCCTATTTTTAAGATGGTCAATTCAAAGTCAGAGCTTCACAAACCAAGCTTCAAACCACATCCAGTTTTAATGACCAAGTTCCATGAAACATTTATGATTGTTCCAGAAAATTCAACCTCATTTAATCCAGAATGACATTTACTCACATGGCTGCTGCACTCATTACAAAAAAAAATTAAATCATGAAACATTGCTGAACAGTTATTAAATAGTACCTAGTCCCTAATGGCAAATTCATTTTCATTTAATAAGTTATTGCAGAGCGTAATGAAAAATAGAGTGGCATGCAAAATAAGCTGGCCTCTGTTTTCATTGACATTGTGCCAGTTTCTTGGGCGCAGCATTACAATACTATCCATCTTCATAAAGCACTCTTTAGAAGGCATTATTAAACAGCAGGAAGGAATGGCAGATGACAGCTTCATTAGTCATGACTAGGTAATCCTGGCCAATTTCTCCTGGGAATTATTAACACATTTCTAAACACCCTTTGGTTGATGGCATCCAAAAGAGAAGAGGAGGAGATTAGTTGTAAAGTCTTGGACATTATCCAAATCTGGCTACAAGTTTCTTTAAGTCACAGAGCAGTCACTCTTCCCTAAGCCTCTCTGTCATGCTTCTGCGGAGTGGGGCCTTCTGAGCAACCATGGACCAAGACCTCAAAATTCTTGCCATTGCTGAATACCCAATGAGGAGAAAAAAACCTACACAGCATCTGCCTGGTACAAATTTAGGCAATACCATTTGATAAATGGATGGATTAGCCCCAAACTCATTCTGTCTGGTTAGTGAATAGGAGCTACAGGAGGGTGTCTGTGGGAGCCCAGCAAACGTGTAATAAACACACCGGAATCTGACATATTCCTGTGAGTCCCTGAAGCCAGGAGTCCCAAGTTAGCTAAGGATTTATCAGATCTCCCAGAGCTTGGGCACAGCCTGAGAGATTTAAAAAGATGGTTGATGTCAACCAAGATTTTCCTAGTATTTCTGTGACCTTCTCTCTTCTTTTTTTTTTTGAGACAGTCTTGCTGTCACCCAGGTTGGAGTACAGTGGCACGATCTTGGCTCACTGCAACCTCCACGTCCTGAGTTCTAGTGATTCTCCTGCCTCAGCCTCCTGAGTAGCTGGGATTATAGGCACATGTCACCATGCCCAGATAATTTCTGTGTTTTTAGTAGAGTCAGGGTTTCACCATGTTGATCAGGCTGGTCTTGAACTCCTGACCTCAGGTGATCAATCCACCTCAGTCTCCCAAAGTGCTGGGATTATAGACGTGAGCCACCACACCCAGCCTCTGTGATCTTCTCTAATGACACTACGTTTTGGCTTCTTGGTAAGTCAGCTGGTTGGGGTTTTGAGGATGGCTAGCAAGGGAATAGTTTGCTCTACACATCAACAGTTTTAATCATGGGTTAAAAGCCGTGGGTAACTGGTTTTGAAACTCTCTGGGTATTTCACAGTGTAGCAAAAGGGCTTAAGAATTAGAATGAGACTCGAGTTCAAATCATTGCCCTACAACTTACTAGCCGTGGAACTGTGGGCAAGTTAATTAAGGCTTCCCAGCCTTAGTTTCCTCGTCTGCAAAATGGGGATAATGATATCTATCTCATCAAGTTTTTGGAGGATTAATTAAGTAAAGTACTTGGCAGAGTGCTTCAATAAATATTTCTCCTTTTATGTGTTCTATTTAAGCTATGTCCTGCTTAAACATCAAAAGCAAAAATAATCAGATTTATGGAAGAGACATTCGTATGAGTTGTCCATATTATCCTGCCTGCCACCCCCAACTAAATTGTAAGCCCCTGTTTTGATTTACTTTTAAAAGAAGAGCAGTGATGGCTAAATAATAATGAGCAACACTTATATACCACCAGATGCTGGTTTAATTCTCACATCAACTGTATTATTATCCCATATTCCAGATGAGAAAACTGAGGCACAGAGAAGTAAGTTGCCCAAGGTCACATAGACAGTAAATTTGGGAGCCGGGATTGAAAATCAGTCTTCTTGCAGAGTTGGTGTTCTTTTATTTTTAACTTTTATTTTAGGTTTAGGGGTACATGGGCAAGTTTGTTACATAGGTAAACGTGTGTTACGGGGGGTTGGTGCACAGATTATTTTGTCACTCAGGTACTAAGCCTAGTACCCAATAGTTATTTTTTCTGCTTCTCTACATTCTCCCACCCTCCACCCTCCAGTAGGCCCCAGTGTCCATTGTTCTCCTCTATGTGTCCACGAGAGCCCATCATTTAGTTCCCACTTATAAGTGAGAACAGGCAGTATTTGGTTTTCTGTTCCTGCATTAGTCTGTTAAGGATAATGGCCTCAAGCTCCATCCATGTTCCTACAAAGGACATCACCTCATTCTTTTTTTATGGCTGCATAGTATTCCATGTGTATATGTACCACATTTTCTTTATCCCGTTTACCATCGATGGGCATTTAGGTTGATTCCATGTCTTTGCTATTGTGAATAGTGCTGCAATGAACATACAGGTGCATGCATCTTTTTGGTAGAAAGATTTATATTCCATGGCTATATACTCAGTAATGGGATTGCTAGATCAAATGGTAGTTCTGTTTTTAGCTTTTTGAGGAATCGCCACACTGTCTTCCACAATAGTTTAACTACTTTACACTCCCTCCAACAATGTATAAGCATTCCCTTTTCTCTGCAACCTTGCCAGCACTTTTTGACTAATGATAGCCATTCTGACTGGTCCGAGATGATATCTCACTGTGATTTTGATTTGCATTTCTCTAATGATTAGTGTGATTAGTGATATTGAGCTTTTTTTCATATGCTTTTTGGCTGCATGTATGTCTTTTTTTTGTTTTTTTGTTTTTGTTTTTGTTTATTTAAAAGAGTCTTGCTCTGTCACCTAGGCTGTGATCTTGGCCCACTGCAACCTCCATCTCCCAGGTTCAAGCAATTCTTGTGCCTCAGCCTCCTGAGTAGCTGGGATTATAGGTGTGCACCACCATACCCTGCTACTTTTGCATTTTTAGTAGAGATGGGATTTTGCCATCTTGGCCAGGCTGGTCTTGAACTCCTGGCCTCAAGTGATCCGCTCTGCTTGGCCTCCCAAAGTGCTGGGATTACAGGTGTGAGTGACCACACCCAGCTATGTCTTCTTTTGAAAAGTGTCTGTTCATGTCTTTTGCTGACTTTTTAATGTTTTTTTTACTTTTTTCCATGTAAATTTGTTTAAGTTCCTTATAGATGCTGGGTATTAGACCTTTATCAGATGCACAGTTTGTAAAAATTTTCTTCTATTCTGTATGTTGTCTGTTTATTCTGTTGGTGGATTCTTTTGCTGTGCAGAAGCTCTTAACTTTAGTTAGATCCCTATTGCCAACTTTTGCTGTTGTTGCAATTGCTTTTAGTGTCTTTGTCGTGAAATCTTTGCCAGTTCATATGTCCAGAATGATATTGCCTAGGTTGTCTTCCAGGGTTTTTATAGTTTTGGGTTTTTTTAAGTCTTTAATCCATCCTGAGTTGATTTTTGTATATGGTGTAAGGAAGGGGTCTGGTTTCAATCTTCTGTAGATGGCTAGCCAGTAATTCCAGCACCATTTATTCAATAAGGAGTCCTTTACCATTGCTTTCTGTCAGCTTTGTGGAAGATCACATAATTGTAGATGTGGCCTTATTTCTAGGCTCTCTATTCTGTTCCATTGGTCCATGGGTCTGGTTTTGTACCAATACCATACTGATTGGGTTACTGTAGCTCTGTAGTATAGTTTGAAGTCAGGTAACTTGATGCCTTCAGGTTTGTTCCTTTTGCTTAGAATTGCCTTGGTTATTTGGGCTCTTTTTGGTCCCATATGAAATTTAAAATAGCTTTTTTTTTTTTTAAATTACACTTTAAGTTATGGGATACATGTGCAGAATGTGCAGGTTTGTTACATAGATATACATGTTCCATGGTGGTTTGCCATGTGCAGAAAACTGAAACTGGACCCCTTCCTTATACCTTATACAAAAATTAACCCAAGATGGATTAAAGATTATTATTAAAATTAACCCATCAACCCATCATCTACATTAGCTATTTCTCTTAATGCTATCCCTCCCCTAGCCCCACCACCCTTCATAGGCCCCAGTGTGTGATGTTCCCCTTCCTGCATCCATGTGTTCTCATTGTTCAACTCCCACTTATGAGTGAGAACATACAGTGTTTGGTTTTCTGTTCCTATGTTAGTTTGCTGAGAATGATGGTTTCTAGCTTCAGCCATGCCTTCAGGACATGAACTCATCTTTTTTTATGGCTGCATAGTATTCCATGGTGTATATGTGCCACATTTTCTTTATCCAGTTTATCATTGATGGGCATTTGGGTTGATTCTGAGTCTTTTCTATTGTGAATAGTGCTGCAATAAACATACATGTGCAGATGTCTTTATAGTAGAATGATTTATAATCCTTTGGGTATATATCCAGTAATGGGATTGCTGGGTCAAATGGTATTTCTGGTTCTAGATCCTTGAGGAATCGTCACACTGTCTTCCACAATGGTTGAACTAATTTACACTCCCACCAACAGTGTAAAAGCATTCCTATTTCTCCACATCCTCTCCAGCATCTGTTGTTACCTGACTTTTTAATGAATATCATTCTAACTGGCATGAGATGGTATCTCATTGTGCTTTTGATTTTCATTTCTCTAATAATCAGTGATGATAAGTTTTTTTTCATATGTTTGTTGGCTGCATACATATCTTCTTTTGAGAAGCGTCTGTTCATATCCTTCGCCCACTTTTTGATAGGGTTTTTTTTCTTCTTCTAACTTTGTTTATGTTCCTTGTAGATTCTGGATACTAGCCCTTTGTCAGATGGATAGATTGCAAAAATTTTCTCCCATTCTGTATGTTCCTGTTCACTCTGATGATAGTTTCTTTTGCTGTGCAGAGCTCTTTAGTTTAATTAGATCTCATTGGTCAATTTTGGCTTTTGTTGCCATTGCTTTGGTATTTTAGTCAAGATGTCTTTGCCCATGCCTGTGTCCTGAATGATATTGCCTAGATTTTCTTTTAGGATTTTTATGCTTTTAGGTCTTATGTTTAAGTCTTTAATCCATCTTGGGTTAATTTTTGTATAAGGTATAAGGAAGGGGTCCAGTTTCAGTTTTCTGCACATGGCTAGCCAGTTTTCCCAACACCATTTATTAAACAGGGAATCCTTTCCCTATTGCTTGTTTTTGTGAGGTTTGTCAAAGATCAGATGGTTGTAGATGTGCGGCATTATTTCTGAGGCCTCTGTTCTGTTCCATTGGTCTATGTATCTGTTTTGGTACCAGTACCATGCTGTTTTGGTTACTGTAGCCTTGTAGTATAGATTGAAGTCAGGTAGCATGATGCCTCCAGCTTTCTTCTTTTTGCTTAAGATTGTCTTGGCCATACGGGCTCTTTTTTAGTTCTATATGAAGTTTGAAGCAGTTTTTTCTAATTCTGTGAAGAAAAGTCAGTGGTAGCTTGATGGGGATAGCATTGAATCTATAAATCACTTTGGGCAGTATGGCCATTTTCACGGTATTGATTCTTCCTAACCATGAGCATGGAATGTTTTTCCATTTGTTTGTGTCCTCTCTTATTTCCTTGAGCAGTGGTTTGTAGTTCTTCTTGAAGAGGTCCTTCACATCCCTTGTGAGTTGTATTCCTGGGCATTTTATTCTCTTTGCAGCAATTG
Organism: Aotus nancymaae; assembly: GCF_030222135.1. NCBI lineage: Eukaryota > Metazoa > Chordata > Mammalia > Primates > Aotidae > Aotus > Aotus nancymaae. Next base: position 49,471,579 of record NW_026988417.1, on the reverse strand, counting down.
CGAATGGGAGTTCACTCATGATTTGGCTTGCTGGGACGGAGTTTCTCTCTTGTTGACAGGCTGGTGTGCCATAGTGTGATCTCAGCTCACTGCAACCTTTGCCACCCAGGTTCAAGTGATTCTCCTGCCTCAGCCTCCCAAGTAGCTGGGATTACAAGCACCTGCCACCACGCCTGGTCTTGAACTCCTGGGGTGATCCACCCGCCTTGGCCTCCCAAAGTGCTGGGATTACAGGCACAAGCCACCACCCCTGGCCTAAAATAGTTTTTTCTAGAGAGTCAGTGTTCTTAACTATCACTGCTATATTCATGAATTTTTGTTTATCTGAATTAAATCTGGTAGACAACACCTGTTTAAACAGCAAGCTTCCTAAAGGCATGTACATGTTTACAAATTGCTGTTCTAGCTTAGCACGTCTGTCTCTCTCTCTCTCTCTGCTTTCTGAAAAACTAAAGCCTATTCACATCTCAGTTCTGGCTCCTTCAGAAAGCCTCCCTGGCTGCGTTTGCTCTGCTCTCTCAGCAGTCCTGGCCTCATCTTTGCCACCGCCCACTCAGACCGCTGGAGTCAGCCCTTAATTGTTCCTGAGAAGATGAGAAAAGAGTGACAGCTGAGGAGGAGGAGGAGCGAAACACAGGCAGGGAGCACGGCAAGTGAGTAAGCAGGAGAGAGAAAGAACCGGGACAGGAAAGGAAGGTGGCGAGGCGGGAAAGAACTGACACGTGGCTGCAATCTCAAGGGTGACTTTCTGTTTTAAGTATTCTCTATCAGAAAGTCTATTTGTTGTCTGACTTTTCCCCCTGCTCTCCTTGACTTTTGTGAAACAGAGTGATGTGGTTTTTGCTTTAGCTAGGATGAAAGAATCTTGGTTTTACTGATCCTTAAGAGGAATTGAGTTTGTGGCAATGATAATTGTGAATTTTTTCGTATTTTTTGTTTTTTTCTTGGAAATCAAAATAAGAGTATCCTTTTTTGTTGTTGTTGCTTGCCAGTATTTAGAAGCTATTTTGATTACATATTTTCTGGTTAAAAAAAAAAAAACAAAGGTGTTGGCTGGACGTGCTGGCTCATGCCTGTAATCTAAGCACTTTGGGAGGCTGAGGCAAGTGGATCATGAGGTCAGGAGTTTGAGACCAGCCTGGGCAACACAGTAAACCCTGTCTCTACTAAAAATACAAAAAATTAGCTGGGCATGGTGGCGGGTGCCTGTAATCCTAGCTACTTGGGAGGCTGAGGCAGGAGAATCGCTTGAACCCGGGAGGCGGAGGTTGCAGTGAGCCGAGATTGTGCCATTACACGCCAGCCTGGGCAACAGAGTGAGACTCCATCTCCAAAAAACAAACAAAAAAAGGAATATTAAAATTTTTTGTTTTGATTCTACTTGGAGTTTAGTACCAGTTATGATGAATCTGAGATGCATTTCTTAAGAGCGTATTAGATGCCTGGCACTGTGCCAAGCCCCATGATACAGAAATGAATGTAGATCTTCTCTGCCTTGGAGAAGCCTGTAATGTAGTAGGGGCTTCTCAAACTTGGGGGCATCCAGGGAACCTGTTAGAAGTCCCCCACCTGGGGCTGGGCATGGCGGCTCACACCTGCAATCCCAGCACACTCCCCACCTGGGGCTGGGCATGGCGGCTCACACCTGCAATCCCAGCACACTCCCCACCTGGGGCTGGGCATGGCGGCTCACACCTGCAATCCCAGCACACTCCCCACCTGGGGCTGGGCATGGCGGCTCACACCTGCAATCCCAGCACACTCCCCACCTGGAGCTGGGCATGGCGGCTCACACCTGCAATCCCAGCACACTGGGAAGCCGAAGTGAGTGGATCACTTGAGGTCAGGAATTCGAGACCAGCACGGCCAACATGGTGAAACTTTGTTGCTACTAAAAATACAGAAAATTAGCCAGGTATGGTGGCACATCTGAAATCCCAGTTACTTAGGAGGCTGAGGCAGGAGAATCACTTGAACCCGGGAGGCAGAGGTTACAGTGAACCAAGCTCTTGCCACTACACCCCAGCCTGGGTGACAGAGTGAGACTCCATCTCAAAGAAAAAAAAAAGTCCCCACTTGGACTCCACTCTAGGTCAGTCTAATTTAATAGATGATTCTGTTTGAAACACACTGCTTGGGGCAAGCACCATTTGTACCCTCCCTCCAATCACTAGCCAGCCTTACAGAAAAGTTATCTAGGACTTCAGAGGTTCCAGAGATCCCTCAGTTCCCTTCAGTTTGTATTCAGCTCCTCAAAATCCAGTCAGGCTTCACTCTCAAGGAGGCAGCATAGACGGCTCAGGCCAGGAGACAGACTGGTTTATGTCACAGTTGACAAAGGGTCCGCTATTCTTGTGAAAAAGTCTAGGGGCCCAGAATTGAATTGGATCATTGGGAAACATCTTAATTTTAGAGTTTTTTTTTTTTTTAATCAGAAAAGTTTGATTAGAAAAGGCTGAGTTTTGGGGGATTTCTTGCCTCCAGATTTGCATAAGGATGAGCAAAGGCTTGTCCTCTTAAGTTAAACTTTTACATCTGTGAAGATGCCAAATATAGTCAATTCATAAGTGAGCTCATGATACAGAATATATTTTTGTGCTTCTAAACCCACAAAGTGCTAGTTTAAAAAAAAGATGGGGCATGGTGGCTTATGCCTGTAATCCCAGCACGTTGGGAGGCTCAGGTGTGTGGATCACCTGAGGTCAGAAGTTCGAGACCAGTCTGGCCAACATGGTGAAACCCCGAGTCTGCTAAAAATACAAAAAAATAGCCGGGCATGGTGGTGTGCGTCTGTAGTCCCAGCTACTCAGGAGGCTGAGGCAGGAGAATCACTTCAACCCAGGAGGTGGAGTTTGCAGTGAGCCGAGATCGCAACACTGCACTCCAGCCTGGGTGACAGAGCGAGATTCTGTCTCAAAAATAAAATAAAATAAAATAATAAAACAAAATCCCTAAATTCTAGTTGTTCTCCCCTTCATGGCTTTAAATTTCTGGAAACTATTTGTCTGATGATATTTACACTCCCACCTTATTTTTCCCCCCAAAATAAAACGACAGCCATGATTCAGATGGCCAGCTTTTCATTTCCAGGTAACTTGAGTGAGGTCAGCATGTTGAATTTTACTTCACACAGTTTTAATCAAGCCAATCTGAAAAATACAAGTAGGATTGTGCAACAGTGGAGATTCTTATGTGTGTGTGCATGTTTGTTGGGAAAGTTGGAAACATTTTTGTAGAGCAGTGAGTAATTCATAGAGAAGCTGGTCGGTAATATCTTTCAATTGTATTTGAACTTCTTTCAACAAGCCACTTTGAATGCTGGCTGTGAGCATGCCTCTTATTTCAGCGCCATAAACATTGTTTTTCTATGTAAAATTCAAGTTCCTCAACTTGTTCTTATCTTCCAGAAAAGAAGGGATGGGGGAGGATAAGAGGGGATAGGGAAGCAGGTGGAATTTAGGAGAAATGGTCCAGCCCTGCAAGTTAAAGCTGCGTGATTTTGGCACGATAAAGACGTAGGCCAGTGAGCCTGGCTAGAGTGCGGGACGTGTATCTAAAGATACACAGTAATTCAGTATGGATTGTGTGAGCATTGCAAAGGGAAGGCAAGAATTATTCAATCAATCAATGGTTTTGTCTTCTGCAAAGATTAAAATTAGGGAAAAAGCGCTTAAGATTTCTACTTTAAACAATATTCTGGAATGAATTTAAACTGGCACTTGTTAATGGTTCCTTAACCGTCTCTCTTTCCATCTGCCCGTATTCAGGACCCCACTCACAACCCACGCCGAGCCAGCTAATCAGCAGTAGGACGCTTCATTACAAGTGAGTAATCGCCGCTGCCACCCAGCTGAGGTGACTTGGGAGCTGACCTGGCTGAGTTCTAGAGTTGATGGGGAATCTGGGTAAAAGACAAATTGTAAGCCTATTAAACATAAACTTAGGGGAAACCGAAAGAGCGTAAAAGTTCACATTTATGATCTGCAAAGAAAGGAGGAGTTGGGGAACCCTAAGCTATTCCATCACCCTCATTTCTAAGAGCACGCCTGGCATACAGTGGGTGCTAGACAAACGGCGGTGGACTCAGTGACATTTGTGTCTTTGTGCTTTCCTGGGTAGACCATGGTGCTGATGGGTTTGGGTTGTAGCTGTGGTTGCCTGACCCTGACTTGATCTTGAAACTCCTTAAAGTACCTATAAAGAGTGTTCAGTTTTGAAGTCCTCCTGGGAGCATTTCTCTGATATTTCAAAATAGAATTCAGGAGCAAGAGGAGCAAAACTGAGGCTTAATGCAGCATGTTAAAGACACAGGCAGAAGGACATGGTGAGAATCAACTCAGAGGCTTCCAAATGAGAGGATGGCTGCTGCCTCTGGCAGGAAACATTCCCTCCCTTCCCCCTTTCCTCCAGGTAATGGCACCAAAGATATTCAAGCAAAAGAGGGGTGAGAACTGGGCATGAATCTTCCTTCCTCAAACTGGTTGGACAGGCATTCCCCAGGCTTTGCTTCCCGCATCTACCCAGAAGACGTCATCTCAGACCAGTCTCTCCTTTGCCTGGGGTGTGAATCCAGTGTTTTTGGATCCTCAGGTTGGAAGAGGTGGATGGGGAACACATGTGTGCCAAATGCCTGCAGCTCTGGTTGATCTTGGCTTAGGAGTGATTATTTGCTGATGGTGATGAGGAGAGGAGACTGGGAAGAAAGTTCACTTCTCATTCTTTAGTGATGTGTAAATATATTGTCATTGGCTCTTATTGGGTAGCTCTAAGCCAGTGACGGAAAAATGTTTTCATTGGCAGGAAAGCACATTTTACATCCGCATACACGCATATCTACTCTTTGGCAGATGCAGAAACTTTGTGGCTTAGACTCCCTTTCTATTCCTCTGTTCGTTGGATCCCACCAATGACTTAAGGCCTAGCTCAGTGCTTGTCTCCTATGAAGAGTTTTTCTTGACAACTCCCGTCCACACTGGTTTTGCCATGAGTGCAGCTTTTGTTGCAATGATCATCTTCACCACAATCAGAGTAGATTTTCTGGAAAGGAGCTTAAGCTTTAGGACCTGCTAGTTATAAGAATGACTTCCAAGATCCCAGAAACACTCTTGCATGGGTTCAAATGGTCATATGTGTTTAGTAAAAATGTAAAAGTAGGCTGGACACAATGGCTCACACCTGTAATCCCAGCACTTTGGGAGGCCGAGGTGGGTGGATCAACTGAGGTCGGGTGATCGAGACCAGCCTGACCAACATGGAGAAACCCCAACTCCACTAAAAATACAAAATTAGCCAGGTGTGGTGGCACATGCCTGTAATCCCAAGTCTACTTGGGAGACTGAGGCAGGAGAATCACTTGAACCTGGGAGGCAGAGGTTGTGGTGAGCCGAGATCACGCCATTGCACTCCAGCCTGGGAAACAAGCAAAACTCCGTCTCAAAAAAATAAAAAAATAAAAGTAAGATTTTAACTGTCATAAGCTGAGGATGTTGTTCACTCTTCACTTTTCTCTTGAGGAGTTGTGTGATGATAGCGAGGCCATGAGCATTTTGGGAAATCCAGCTAAGGAGAAGTTGGGTGGAAATTTATTTGTTTTGGGCGTAGTGGGATCTATATATATGGTTCACACTTACATGTAGAGTCAAGAAATTATTGGTTATTCCAGGGTTTTCTAGGCTTCCAGGAACCCTCTTCCTCAGTGTATACTCAGTGGCATCATGGGTCTTATGATTTAAATATTTCCTACGATGCCTGACACTGGAAGCATGTGGGAGTGAAGAAGAAGCAAGAGTTGAAATGTGCAGAATGAGAAGCTAGTCTGTGGAATGTTCTTTCAATCATCAGCTGTACACAATTATGAGTGGAATGTTTGGTTTCATTGATGTCTAGTCAAGATAGAAATTATCCTCGGGAAAATACTCAGAAATGTGGTGCATACAATGATAATGTACCATGCTACCATACTTTTAAAGTGGGAATCAATGCAAAATAGAATTGGTTAGAATTCTCATGTTTGGAGAGCACAAAGCTATAGCAATACTCAACTGTGAGGTATCATTTTTATGCATGCCAAACTGCATTTTATACCTACCAACATATTGAATTAGTCTTAGCATATCTGATATAACTTGTCCTGATGAACCCTGGCAACATCAGACAAAAAGACATTCAAAAGCACTAACATTGCAGCAAAGCGCCCTAAGTGTTTCTGTGAGGAAGCTCCCAAGCACATTCATCCATAAGTTATTGTACGTAGCATAGGGGGAATTCAATTAAACAATTACGTAGCTCAGTCCAATATAATGGCATTTTAAAATGCATTTGAATTGCTTTCTCTTCTTTCCATGAAAATGATATTGCACAGTTGTTGTGTGAAGAGATGATCATACAAAAAGTAGTATGCAGCCAAAGAAGAGGAAAAAATATAGTAGAGGTTATGTCATTTTACAGGATTTTGTTATATTTGTGGTATATATCACTTTTCAAAAATGTGTGGCCAGGCATGGTGGCTCACGCCTGTAATCCCAGTACTTAGGGAGGCTGAGGTGGGTGGATCACTTTAGCTCAGGAGTTTGAGACTAGTCTGGGCAACATAGCAAAACTCTGCTCTACAAAAAATACAAAAATCAGCCAGGTGTAGTGGTGGGTGCCTATGGTCCCAGCTACTTGGGAGGCTGAGGTGGGAGGATCACTGGAGCCTGGGAGGTGGAGGCTGCGGTGAGCCATGATTGTGCCACTGTACTCCAGCCTGGATGACAGTGAGATCCTGTCTCAAAAAAAAAAAAAAAAAAAAAAAAGCAAAAATGTATAATTTGTTTTTTTTGAGACAGGGTCTCCCCCTGTAGCCCAGGCTGGAGAGCAGTGGTGCCATCATAGCTCACTGGAGCCTGAAACTCCTGGGCTCAAGTGATCTTCCCACCTCAGCCTCCCAACTAGCTAGGAGGCAGTTGAATCAACACCCAGCTAATTTTTCTATTTTTTTTTTTTTTTGTAGAGAATGATATCACTATGTTGCACAGGCTGGTCTTGAACTCCTGAGCTCAAGTAAGCTTACTATCTCACCTCCCAAAGTGCTGGGATTACATGTGTGAACCACTGCACCTGGCCATAAATATTTACTTTTATGCATAATTGTGTACTCCTATTTTGAATTCTTATTCTTAGAGTCTCCTTCCTCCATAAATAAGCTTCAAAACCCATGATTCCAGGCTGGGCGTGGTGGCTCACGCCTGTAATCCCAGCACTTTGGGAGGCCGAGGCGGGCAGGTCACAAGGTTAAGAGATCGAGACCATCCTGGCCAACATGGTGAAACCCCATCTCTACTAAAATATACAAAAATTAGCTGGGCATGGTGGTGTGCGCCTATAGTCCCAGCTACTTGGGAGGCTGAGGCATAAGAATTGCTTGAACCTGGGAGTTGGTGGTTGCAGTGAACCGAGATCAGCCACTACACTCCAGCCTGGTGACAGAGCAAGACTTCCTTTAAAAAAAAAAAATCACAATTCCTGAATTAGCCTTTGACCACAGTTGAGTAGTATTTTATGCTTTTATATTATTCTTATAAAAAGTATTGGATTTAAAAGCATAACGGGGCATACTGGCTCACGCCTGTAATCCCAGCACTTTGGGAGGTCAAGGCAGGAGAATCACAAGGTCAGGAGATTGAGACCATCCTGGCTAACACGGTGAAACCCTGTCGCTACTAAAAATACAAAAATTAGCCAGGCATGGTGGCACTCACCTATAATCCCGGCTACTCGGGAGGCTGAGGCAGGAGAATAGCATGAACCCGGGAGATGGAGGTTGCAGTGAGCTGAGATTTTGTGCTGCTGCACTCCAGCCTGGGTGACAGTGAGACTCCGTCTCAAATAAATAAATAAATAAAATAAAAGCACGATAGTTGATGCTTGGGAACAGAATTTCAACGATACAGAGCTTTGTGTGGAAAGTAAATAGTGCAGTCTCCCAGCACACCCGACTCCCTGGGGGTCACCACTGTTGGTTTGATGTTGTTCTAGCCTCCTTTTTCTTGAGCCAGATTATTGTGATTAAGTGTGGCTCTGGAGTGAGCTGCCTGGGTTGACTTCTGCCTCTGCCCCTGTGGCCTTGGGAAAGCTACTAAATCTATTAGTGCCTCCTCTTACAGAAAGGATGTAATTGTACTGTACCTGTCTCTTAGGGGTGCTGGGATGACAGCTTAGGGCTTAGAAGAGCATCCAACATGCTGTACTCATATTATGTTAGTTTCATTTGGAAAATGCATATATTAGCATTTCTTTGCAGATACTTCATGTGCTTAAGGATACTGGTCCTCCTCTCCCAAGACTGTAAACTCAAGGTTTGGAACTAATGAAAAACATCTTGAACATCACCTCCCAATTCCTCAGAAATGTGTGGATGTGAGCGCCATCTAGCTGCATTATCTGCGGTTCCACAGTGACCACCAGGCACAATTCAGCTCACATGGCTGTTGTGGCTCGGCAGTTGTTGGATTTATCAGGACCTGGAGGACGACAGTGGTGTGACCAGCATATCAGGAGACACTCGGGAGAAGTTAGCGATCTAGTGAAATGAAGAGTATCTCGGAAATGAGATGAGATGGAAGGTCACATCCATGAAACTTAGAATAGTTTGAGATTTATACAAAACTTGAAGCAGCACAAAGCAAAAGCTGTCTCCATGTCCCATTGAAAAGACACTCTGAGCCAGGCATGCTGGCTTATGCCTGTAGTCCCAGTACTTTGGGAGGTCAAAGCAGGAGGATCACCTGAGACCAGGAGTTTGAGACCAGCCTGGCCAACATAGTGAGACCCAGTCTCTACAAAAATGGAAAAATTAGCCAGGCATGATTGGTGTGTGCCTGTAGTCCCAGCTACTTGGGAGGCTGAGGGAAGAGGATCTCTTGAGCCCAGGAGTTTGAGGCTGCAGTGAGCTCTGGTTGTGCCACTGCATTCCAGCCTGGGTGACAAAGCAAGATCCTGTCTCGTAAAAAAAAAAAAAAAGACAGAAGAAAAAAAGAAATCACTCAGAAGTGTCACTAAAATGTGGTTTTCAAGAAAGGCATGGTAAAAATGTGAAAAGGGAGTGGATGGACATAAAACCTTTCCAAGATAACAAAGCTCAACAGTTATGTACAGAAGCAGCTAAAACAAAAAAAGTGTAGGTGATAAAAGATCAAAGGAGCAAGAGATTTTACAAAGAAGGTTGTTTGGGTATATACTTTATCATCTTAAAAGACTTCCTTTAGAAGTAAGTACTGCTGGATTTCAATCGTGGACTGTGTAATGGATTATACAATAGTTACTCAGCCCTCCCCTAGATTTACAATCTGATATTCAGTGAAAAAAAGACCATTCCATTTGAACCCAATTTTGTTTAAAAAATATGCATAAGTATACAAGACTAGGAAAAAAGACTGGAAAGAAAAATAGTGAAATATAAACTGTGGTTATTCAGAGGAATGCAATTATGGGGGAAATTGTTACTTGTGCTATTATGTAATCCCCCCTTTATTTATTCATTTCTTTGTTGAAACAGGCTCTTGCTCTGTCACCCAGCTGGAGTGTGATGGTACAATCATAGTTCACTACGAGTTCGAACTCCTGGGAGCAAGCAGTCCTTCTGCCTTAGCTTACTGAGTAGCTGGGACTATAGGCCTGTGCCACCACACTTGACTGATTTTTCAATTTTTTATAGTGATCAGATCTCACTCTGTTGCCTGGGCTGGTCTCAATATCCTGTGCTCAAATGATCCTCCCACCACGGCATCCCAAAGTGTTGGGATTACAGGCATGAGCCACCATGCATGACCAACCCCCCGTCATAATATGAATTACTTCTGTAATTAAAAAAAAAAATGCCTATTTAAAAATAATTAGATATTCACTTTTAATTAAATGTAGTTCTTATTTCTATAATTTTTTTCCCATTATTTGGCCTAGCATTAAATTGTAATTATAATTTAATAATACAGTTTAAAAATAGCTTGCCTGATAAAGGTATTTATGTGTCCACCAACATTCAGCATAATGCTTCACATATATTAGAATCAATTTTCATTCCAAAACTCTTGATCTTGTTCATTTATGAACAAGAAGTCTTTCTAGCATAGCATGAAAACCCAAACACACAGAAACTAGATAAATCTGACAGTATAAAAATTTAAGGCTGGACATAGTGGCTCACACCTGTAACCCGAGCACTTTGGGATTACACTTTGGGAGGCCGAGGCAAGCGATCACGCGAGGTCAAGAGGTCGAGACCAGCATGGCCAACATGATGAAACCTCGTCTATACTAAAAATACAAAAATTAACGGGGCGTTTGGCACGCATCTCTGGTCCCAGCTACTCGGGAGGCTCAGGCGGAAGAATTGCTTGAACCCAGGAGGCGGAGATTGTAGTGAGCCGAGACTTCGCCACTGTGCTCCAGCCTGGCGACAGAGCAAGACTCTATCTCAGCAAAATACAAAAATTAGTGGAGTGTGATGGCTTATGCTTCTAATCCCCGCTACTTGGGAGGCTGAGGCAGGAGAATCGCTTGAACGATCCCGGGGGATGGAGGTTGCAGTGAGCAGAGATCGTGCCATTGCACTCCAACCTGGGCAACAGAAAGAGATTCCGGCTTTAAAACAAAACAAAAAACGGTGTGCCTGGCTCGGGCTGCATGTGGACAGAGACCTTTGTGAAGGATATCAAACCAGGGCTCAAGAACCTGAACCTTATTGTCATTGTGCTGAAGACAGGCCAAGACAAAGGAGGGGCACAAGGTTCGGACCTGCAAAGTGGCAGACAAAATGGGTAGCATCAGTATCTCCGTCTTGATGACGCTGGCAATCTGATCCAGCCTGGGGACATTATCTGGCTCACCAAAGGGTAGCTTTCAAAGGCTGTCTGATACTGCATACTGGCTGTAGGGGTGAGCTGCAGAAGACTGGAGAATTCTGTATGGTTTATTCTGAGGTTCCTAACTTGGGTGAGCCAAACCCAGAGCACAGCAACCAGCAGGCACCCAACAAGGCGGTGCAGAAGAGCAGCAACCCTACAGCTTCCCAGCCTATCACCAGACCCCTGCTGCGTCTCCAGCCTCTGAGGGCCAGAACGGGAATGGACTGAGCACCCTACCAGGTCCTGGTGGTGCCTCATACTCATACTCATACACGTCTTCCTCATACTCCCTTCCACCCCCGGTACCCGAACCCCTCAGAGCCAGCCCAGCCACACACCTGCAGGCCCACCTGGCCCTTTGGCCAACTTCGTTAGTAACGGTAAAGAAGCCTGGAGGAGCAGCAAGAGATAGCATGACATTCTCCCTTCCTGCCACCAACCACTTCCCAAGTGTCTGCTGGAGAGCAGGACAGCCTTCCAGTGGCTGGCTGGTGGAGCAGTATTTTAGCCACTGAACTTCAGTGAGCAGTGGCCTTATCCACCCTAATCTCATACTCCTCCCATTGTCCAGCTGAACTACTTGTCCCCTGGGAGTCCAGACCCTCTGCCTGCTCTCTTTCCTCTTTAGAAATGACAGTTACTATCTCTTTCTTCTGTATGTGACATGAGGGTCTAACTAAAATCTCTCCTTCCTAATAAATGTTACCACTCTGAAAAAAATCTCTTTAAACTTCTGTTCAAGAGAGGATACCATAAAGAAGGTTGAAAGATATTCAAATTGGAGAAAAATATTTGCATTATACACAACAAAGGATTTAAGGTCCTGAACAAATAAAGAGCCCCCACAAATCAATGATAAGATGATTTTTCTAAAAAATAGAAATGTATAACAGGCAATTCACTAGAAAAGAAATTCCGATAGCTATTGAATATATTTTAAAATGCCAGTTTTAAAAGTAATTTTAAAGTGAAAAATTTTAAAACATAAGCTTTTACCTATCAGATTGGCCAGGTATGGAAAGAGTGATATTTATTGTTGACTAGGATGTAGGGAAATATATATTTCACTATATACATTTATATATAAATATATATAAAATACTATCTTTTTTTGGAGAGCAGTTTAGCACTAATTTTCAACTGTAATGGACATACACTTTGATCCATTAATTCACCTTCTAGAATTTTTTTTCTATAAAAATTCTTGCAGAAGTAGCCACAAATATATGTAAAAAGATGTTTATTGTAGTATGGCCTACTATAGCAAAAAATTGGAAGCAAAAAGTCTATCAATATGTAACTGCTTTATCTCCAATGTCTAGTATATTATCTTGTCTATAACAGATGTATAATAAATATCTATTAAATGGTTGCATACATTTTTCAGATGTTAAACAAAATGAGGCACTACTTAGAGAAGTAGCTAAAAGAGGAAAAAAGAACAGAGAAAAAGTTATAGTTCTGAATTTATGTTATTTGTTGTCTACTCATCTGTCTGTCTATTAAAAAATGTTTGGAAGTATACTTAAGTTCTTTTTTTTTTTTTTTGAGACAGAGTCTCATTCTTTGTCGCCCAGGCTAGAGTGCAATGGTGTGATCTCAGCTTACTGCAATCTCCACTTCCTGGGTTCAAGTGATTCTCCTGCCTCATCCTCCCAAGTAGCTGGGATTACAGGCACGTGGCACCACGCCTGGCTAATTTTTTGTATTTTTAGTACAGATGGGGTTTCACCGTGTTGGCCAGGATGGTCTTGAACTCCTGACCTCAAGTGATCTGCCCACCTCTACCTCCCAAAGTGCTGGGATTACAGGCGTGAGCCACCACACCCAGTCAGTATATTTAAACCCTTAAGGTAGTTACTGCAGAGGATGAGAGAGAATACCAGGCACTAATATTTTCTGTTGTATACACTTCTGTATTATTTAAATTTTTCATAATTTTATGCTAGTGTTGCAACCAGGGGAGTGAAAAACACTTCTACATTGAGAAAGAACTCCTACATTAGGGCCTGCAAAGCATTCCCATCAGCCTCCTTTCCCAGCAAAATGTCCATCTAATTACATCAAATGTCTTTAAGTGCCTTGCTGAGGTTGATTTTCCTTTTCCTGGTCTGTTTCAGCTTGGACTGACTTGGATTAGAATCTAGCTTCATCAGTTTCAGTGGCTGTGAGAGCCTGGAATGATGGACTTCCACCAGCTGTCACTCTCAAGGAAAAGTGTGCTTCCTACCTCACAACTGCCAAACACAAGTGTCTGTCACATTCCTTTTCCCTTTGTCTCCCTCCGCCCTGGGGTAGGGCAAAGATCCAAGTCCCAGCTCCTGCCCTCAAAGTCCTCACAGTCCAGTGTAAGGGGCTGACCTGAGCTGGATGGAATTTGATGGCCTCCACGGGATTATCAAATGGAGATGGCTTCGAGCTGGGGGTCCTGGGGGCAGCGGGGAATTGCTGAAGATTACTCACTGGAGGCTCATGGGCATGGTGAATTCTGCAAGGGGCAGTGTGTCTGGATAGGTGGGATCATGGTAAGGCCAAGGCAAGCAGGGACGTCATTGTGACCCGTCTTGCCACCCCCACCTACGCCTCAGGCCTGAGGGGTCCCCCGCTTGGCCTGGACCCTGCTCTCATCTCATGGGATCGGGACTCAGCAAAAACTGTCCTCACTCTCCTCACCACCCACAAAGGCGTGTAATTGTCATGCTTTCCTTTCCCGTTGATTCTTTATTGCCGTGACTTTCTGTACCTACCTCAGGTACCTCAGTTTGTGTTTTTCAAGCTGAATGTTGGTTAGTTTATTCAGTAGGTGTTTCTTAGAAAAGGCTCATTGGAGATATAAAAACCTGCACTTCTCTAAAATAACAAATGAACTTCTGGTCAATGCCTGACTACCTCCAACTTGTGCTCCTAACTTTGGGTCTTGGACAAACCAAGTAACTGTTCTGGGTCTCATTTCTTCTTCCTGTCGGCTGATACTGGCGGTGACAGTGGTCGTCTCAACCAAGCTCCCTACAGACAGAGCCCGGGAAAGGGATTTCTGTTCAAGCAATTGAGTGGTGTGCCCTCAAGGGTTCAGGAGTGAGGCAGCAGGACAGGGAAGGGAGAAGGGATGCTGGGTTGGAGACTAGCTTCAGCCTACTGTTATGAGGACACTGGGAACACAGCTCGCCCTAAGACGTTAATGCTGCTTTAAGGCAGAGGGGCAAGTTTTGTACCCCAGATCATCAAATTGATGCAGGGGGCAGCCTGTTGTCCCGGAGGTCATCAGGCATTGACCATGAACTGCAGAGAGTGACCCTCCAGGCGAGGTTGATCCCTTTGGCTGACAGTAATTCTCCAAAGAAAGGGTGCAGGTAGAGCCACCAGCAGCCAACCCTCACAGCAGTGGGGATGGGGACGGAGATAGGGCTAGTCGGATGCATCTCTGGGCACATGCACACTGGGTGATAAACTCTGACAATTATTGAGTGCTTACTATTTGCTTGGTACTGATCTAAGTACTTTACCTACACTAACAGTTGATGCTCATGGCCACTCTATAAAGTAGATATACCCTTCAACTATTAGCTGCGTTTTACAGATGAAGAAATGGAGGCACAGATAGGTTAAGTAACTTGCCCAAGGCCACACAACAAGTGAAGGGGAGAACCAGTTTGGGAAAAATGATCTCTAAGTAACTTTAGTTAGGAATTTCAGACTGGTGTCATTCATTTATTCAGTCAGTTATGCATTCCTTCCACATTTGTTGAGAACCTCTCATATCCCGGAAATGATACAAATAAATCAAGCGTGTCTCCAGCCCTCCAGGAGCTCAAACTACTGGGAGAAGCGCTGTGTGCATTACTTAGTACTGGACTGTGTCCTGAGCACTCTGAGAGGGAAGTGCGAAAGTGTGCTACCTCTGCCCTGGGACACTGGGAGAGGCGGCCGGCAGAAGATAAGGCGGCAGTTTGGTCTGGAAGGATATGCAGATGTTAAATGTTAAAAATGAGAAGGACATTGCTGACAGAGGGAGTGGGCATGGTGGGACAAAGACATTGAAAGATGGAGGTGTGGAGCAGGGTGGAGGGAAGAGAGTGCTTGGAGACCAGCTGGGATGGCTGCAGGCTGTGAGAGGTCTATGGGGTTTGGCCAGTGTAGGGAGACCCAGGTACTCAGCCAGCCCAAGGTCAGTCTTCACCCGCACAGGCTGGCTGAGCGGAGGTGGCGAGGGATGATGGCTGTCTCAGTCCCCAAGCCCCCTCTCAAGTGCAAAAGCACCAGCAGAACTGCCTGTCCACCCTCCGTTCAACCTGGCTCCGACCACCTCTGAGCCACAGGCAGACGGGAAAAGTTATCCTGAGCAAGGCCCCCAGACAGGGAGGGGTCATATTCTAGAGCATCACAGGGGAAACTATGCAATTGGCTCAGTAAGAAAACAGAATTTGAGAATCAAAAAGGGAGGATTTTGTGTTTGCTTTGTTTTGCTTTTTGGACACTGTCATATGTCTTTCTCTATCTTTGGTTCTTTTTTTAAAAAAAACCGAGAGCACAATTCATTGCTCTTAGCTTTCGACCCCATCCTATCAAAATCTAACTGTGATCCTCTGCAAGTCTAGCGCACACTCCCACCTTTATCAGAAGCATTTTCATGGGGCTAGATAACTGCCCCTGGAGGTGGGAGTGGTCGGTAACCAGATGAAGTTCACAGTTCTCTCCCAGGTGGCTGTCTGGGTATAGTTGTGATTCTACCGTCAATGACGTTACAGAACCCGGGGAAAACATTGCCAAGAACTAGGACGCCATTTGCAAAAACTTTTTTTTTTTTAAAAGAGGGTGAGGGATAAAAGACTACAAATTAGGTACAGCGTACACTGCTCAGGTGATGGGTGCACCAAAATCTCAGAAAGCACCACAAAAGAATTTATCCATGTAACCAAATACCACCTGTTCCCCAAAAAACTATGAAAATAAAAAATTTAAAACAGATTTCTTGTGATAGTTTATCTCCTTAGGATAAATATCTTAGAAGTATAGTAATAATAAAAAGAAAGCCGGGCACAATGGCTCACAACTGTAATTCCAGCACTTTGGGAGGCTGGGATGGGCAGATCACAAGGTCAAGAGATCGAGACTAGCCTGACCAACATGGTGAAACCCATCTCTACTAAAAATATAAAAATTAGCTGGGCATGGTGGCGTGCACCTGTAGTTCCAGCTACTTGAGGGGCTAAGGCAGGAGAATCACTGGAACCTAGGAGAAGGAGGTTGCAGTGAGCTGAGTTCATGCCACTGCACTCCAGCCTGGCAAGACTGTCTCAAAAAATAGAAAAGAAAAAAAAAAAATGCTAAACCAAAAGAAAAAAAAGGAAAGTTCAAAACCATCCGTCAAATTTTCCTCAAGTGGCTTAGCATCAGGAGGGACCTTTCTTTAACTCACCATTGCATTTCTAGTGCCTTGGAGAATGCCTGGCAAATAGTAGGTGTCTAATACATGTTTGATTTTTGCTCATTTTGAAAATATAACCTTTGGTTTTTTCTTCTGTCTCTTTCTTTCTGAAGGTACATTCAGATTTTAGATGAATTCCAGCATCTCAAGATCGCCTAAAATTTCAGGTCTAACCTAACCCTAAGTTACATTAGTTCCTATTTCTCAAGTGTCGTGCCAGGCACTGTACTAATTTTTTTTCTTTTCTTTAGACAGAATCTCCTACTGTCACCCAGGCTGGAGTGCAGTGGTGCAATCTTGGCTCACTGCAACCTCTGCCCCTCGGGTTCAAGCAATTCTCCTGCCACAGCCTCTCGAGTAGCTGGAATTACAGACACCTACCACCATGCCTGGCTAATTTTTTATATTTTTAGTAGAGGCAGGGTTTCACTATGTTGTCCAGGCTGGTCTCAAATTACTGACCTTGTGATCCACCCTCCTTGGCTTCCCAAAGTGCTAGGATTATAGGCATGAGCCACTGCACATGGCCTAAACATTTTAATAATAATAAAATCATACCTAAGATACACACATAGCTAACTTTTATGTAAAGTATGATTGTGAGTAAGTGCTTTGCATGTGATAGCGTATTTAATTCTCCACACGAACTCTTGGAAGTAGGTATTACCATCTCTATTTTACCAAAGAGAAAAATGAGTCTCTGCAGGTTGTGTGACTTGCCCAGAGTAACTTAACCTGGGACTCTACACCATGACGCCACAGCTGCAGAGCTGAAGCAAAATGTTCAGGCCTGTCCTAGACCCAGCTCAGTCCCTGGAGGCAGGGTCCCAAGGGTTCCTGGAGCATAGTTTTGTGCCTGACTTCCTTGCCACCTTCCTGGCTGGGATGGATGTAGGAGTACTCTCCTTGGCTATCCTGGTGCCATTGGAATGATTAGTTTGTGCCGGGAAGGCAGAATTGCACCTTTAATCATTTCCTAGGATGTCCTGTCTAAAAGCTTCCAGCCTGCTTGTGTTTCCTTGTGCAAGGTGGTGGTTGAAAAGCTTCTCTGGATTTCTGGGAGCAGCTAAGCCTAATGGAAAAGGGGTGGGAGCAAAAGCTGTGTCTCTGAAACACTTGGCTTGCCTTAGTGCTCTGCTCTTTGTGGTCCCGTATTGGATTCTCTAGATTCGAACAATGGTGGCACCTTTGGGAGAGGCAAAGGCCTTCTGAGAGGTCAATGGGCAGCCAGTGCTCAACTGGACTTAATTTCTGGGAGTTTGTTTAAATAATCTCTCTTTTCCTCACTACACGTTCTGGTGTGTACAGACTCTAAGGCTCCAAGCAGGCTCCAATGCTCCCCCATGGCATGGAGTAGACACGGAGTTTGTGATAAATGTTTATGGATTGTGAATAAGTAGATATTGTAAGAGTTAACTGAACCACCATGTTAGGAGAGGGGAATATGAGTCAAATATCATTGAATTAAACTCTTTTTCTTTATTTTATTTTATTTTTTGGAGATGGACGCTCACTCTATCACCCAGACTAGGGTGCAATGGCATGATCTCGGCTCACTGCAACCTCTGCCTCCTAGGTTCAAGCAGTAGTCCTGCCTCAGCCTCCCGAGTAGCTGAGATTACAGGCGTGCATCACCACACCTGGCTAATTTTTGTATTTTTAGTAGAGACAGGTTTTCACCATGCTGGCTAGGCTGGTCTCGAACTCCTGACCTCAGGTGATCTTCCTGCTTTGGCCTCCTAAAGTGTTGGGATTACAGAGGTGAGCCACCACACCTGGCCAAACTCTTTTTCTTTAATAGTGACAGTTAGAGATGAAATGTGAAAAAAAGGGATGAGTGAAAAGGACAAATTAGGCAAACTCTTCAATTTGGGGCCTGAGAAACTTTGAGTCATGGTGGCTTGTACTGAGAAAACAAAGACTTGAGTAGGAATTGATTTGGGGCACAGAAATCAAGGGTTCTGTTTTCAGGGTTTCTCAGTCTTAGCTCTGTTGACATTTGGGGCCAGATAATTCTTTGAGGGGGCTGTCCTGTGCGCTGCAGGATGTGTAGCAGCTTCCCTGGCCTCTACCCACTAGCTACCTGTGGCACACCTCCTCCCAAGTGGTGACTTCAAAAGTATCTCCAGACATGGCTGAATGTCCTCTGTGGGGCCAAACTCCCCAGGTTGAGAACCACGGGGTAAGGTGAAGACTCTATGAGACCTCCAATAGGGAGTGGGAAAGGAGGGGCGGGGGTGAGGAAGGGGCGTGTCCAGTATGCAGGAGAGAGGCCTGCAGAAGGGAACAATTGCAGCAGATGAACTTTATAGTAGATACCGAGAACTTTCTGGCAAATGGTAAGATTCTGAATGCATTGCTTTTGGCCTCAGAAATTATAAGGACAAGGACCCAGAGCTAGTTGGATACCCTGTGAACTGGAGGGAACCAGATGGGCCTGGCCTGGAGCCCAGGTTCAGGCACTTAGCATCACTTAACCACTCTGGGCCCATTTCCTCATCTGTCAAATGTCGCTAATAGCATCTGCCTCCTGAAGCTGATAAGATTAGAGATATGCATAGAGATGAGAGATATGTATATAAGCTCTGGAGACTGGTGCCTGCCATGAAGCAGGGCACTAGAAAATACTAGTCATTGCTGTTACTATTCTTAATGTCAGGTTTTATGTTGGTGCTTTCCTGCTGGGAGCTCAGGATCTAACAGTGGCCACCTACAAAGCCTTTTTGGGTCTGTCATCCTAACTGGAATCCATGCAAGCCTTCCTGTGGTAGCATTTGAATGAAAAATGCAATTGTCTAGAAAGCAATTGCCAATTAAACTGACACAGAAACGGCCAGTACAATACTGTAGATATGTTTGTATTTCAGTCCAAATATATTCAAAGTGGTATCCAGTTCTTGGCAGGGATTGCTCAATACGTATTTAACAGCTGGAAGAAAGGATCCAACTAGGTAGATATTTTAGTTCTTTGGTGGGGAGGAAGCAACCTTTCTGAATAAAATGCTTCTTTTTTTTTTTTAATATGAAAATGTCATGGAGCAGCCCTTGTTTGGCTGTCTACCAGACCAGCCGCTGTTTCACGTGCATGCTGTCCATACAGCCTTCAAAACAACCAGTCGAGGCTGGGCGTGGTGGCTTATGCCTGTAATCCCAGCACTTTGGAAGGGCGAGGTGGACAGATCACTTGAGGTCAGGAGTTTGAGACAAGCCTGGCCAACAAGGTGAAACCCCGTCTCTACTAAAAATACAAAGCTGAGTGTGGTGGCACGCATCTGTAATCCCAGTTACTAGGAAGGCTGAGGCAGGAGAGTCGCCTGAACCCAGGAGTCAGAGGTTGCGGTGAGCCGAGATCGCACCACTGCACTCCAGCCTGGGCAACAGAGCAAGATTCCGTCTCAGAAACAAACAAAACGAAAAAACCAGTTGAGTGCATAGTTGTATTATTCTGTTTTCACCAGGGAGGAAAATGAGGCACAGAGAGGTTGGGTACTTGCCCAAAGTCACACAGCTAAGTGGCAGAGTAGGAATCTGACCCTAAACATTCTGCCCCTAAAGCCTGAACTTTTAACCACCACACAGTATGCAGTTCACAGGAAGACTGAAGGGAAAAGTTGTGGAGACATTAACAACATCCAGACGGCCACTTCCCCGTTTATTATCCGCTTATCCACATTCCCCATCTTAGTTTCTTTTGCACACACATGTGTTGGTATTCTCTTTAATTTCAATTCTTTTTATCTTTCTTCCCGAAGAAATATTTTACTCTTATATTTTAATACTATATATAAAACATCAGGCATAAAAGAGCCCTTCAAAGAAAATGCACAGAGCACGCCTGAAGAAAATGCTTCTACGATGGTCTTTATCTCACACAGCTGAATATAATTTCCCCCCAGATGTTACTCTAGTCACTTACTAAATTAGTCTTTGATGTTTTAATACTTATACAGAAACTACACCGAGATCTGAGCTGTCCAAAGGGACTTGCAAACCAGGTAGCTGATACATTTGTAAACATTCCCTTTGACCTGCTTGATCTTCAACGGCAGCCACACTAATGGGGCTGATTGAGCACAATGTCATTGGGTGTTTTGCATATTCAAATTTTCCAGCCTCCTCTTTCTGAATGTGAATGGGTGGGAGAGGCCCAACTGACTCAGCCAGAAATACTGGGTCGGTCTTTTCCTGGGGCAAGCAGTGAGGACAGCACGGGGTGGCTTAAATGAGGGTTTATCCCAGCTGCCGCCAACCCCAGCCAGGAAGGAAGTCCTTAGCATCCGGGCAAAGTTGCTTTGGGCTACTTGGAGGGTGGAAGGAGGCACTCTGCTTCCTTTAAAGCCCCTTAACAACGTTGTGGACCAAAGCTTCGTGATTTTTCAAGAGGAAAAGTCCTTGACAGGCTCCCAGGACTCAAATCTATTCCTGAGAGACCTACCACTGGCGGTGGTGGCGCTCAGCCCCCTGGAGTCAGTTCTCCCCTCCATGCTGCTAAGGTGGCTGAAGTCTCCCAAACAGAACAGAGGTGCTAATAAGCTTTGGAAAAGAAACAAACAGAAGAAGCTCAAAAAGTGCAGAAACTGTCAATGTGGATATTTTAAAAGCCTCCCACTGGAGCTCGACTCCTGTGTTCACTCGGAGCTGTTAAACTTTTTAAATGTTGAAATCATTAGCCCTATTAATGTGTCAGTCTGACACATTCACTTCCATCTCTCCATCTCTATCCACCCACCAGCCACCCCCGCCCCTCCCAGCAAGCTGAATTACACCACATTCAAATCTTCTGCGATGGAACTCCCTAAAATATGTTCTTCTTTCAAAATATGTTTACGTTCAAGTCACTCAAGTGCTGCGTTGCTGAGTCAAAGACTTCAGACATTTTAAGGAAGGATAGAGAAATAGGAGATTAGGGCCTGTGGCCTAGCGTTCTGGAGTATTCTAACTCTTTACCTAACCCTCCCAGTCCCCAGTCTCACCTCTTATGCGTGATCTTTGGTTGTTGATTTAGTTTTTGGTTTTTTTTTGAGATAGAGTTTTGTGCTTGTTGTCCAGGCTGGAGTGAAATGGCACAATCTTAGCTCACTACAACCTCTGCCTCCTGGGTTCAAGTGATTCTCCTCCTCAGCCTCCCAAGTAGCTGGGATTATAGGAATCAGGAATGAACCACCATGTGTGGCTAGTTTAAAAAAAAAATTTTTTTTTTTTTTTGGAGCTGGAGTCTCGCTTTGTTGCCCAGGCTGGAGTGCAGTGGCGTGATCTAGGCTCACCGCAACTTCCGCCTCCCGGGTTCAAGCAATTTTCCTGCCTCAGTCTCCCGAGTAGCTGGGACTACAGGCACACGCCGCCATGCCCAGCTAACTTTTTTTGTGTGTTTTAGTAGAGACAGGGTTTCACCATGTTGCCCAGCCTGGTCTCAAACTCCTGAGCTCAGGCAATCCACCCTCCTTGGCCTCCCAAAGTGCTAGGATTACAGGCGTGAGCCACCGCGCCCAACTAATTTTGTTTCTAGTAGAGATGAGGTTTCACCATGTTGGCCAGGCTGGTCTCAAACTCCTGACCTCAGGTGATTCGCCCACTTCGGCCGCCCAAAGTGTTGGGATTACAGGCATCAGCCACTATGCTTGGCCGTCTTTGGCTATTCTTTGATATAAGGAGGCGAGAGCCTGGCTTGGTGGTAGACCCTTGTAGTCCCAGTTACTTGGGAGACTGAGGTGGGAGGATTGCTGGAGCCCAGACGTTTGAGGCTGCCTTGAGCTATGAAGGCGCCACTGCACTCCATCTTGGGCGAAAGAGCAAGACTTTGTCTCAAGAAAAAAGAAGAAAGGAAAAAAGGAAGGAAAGAAGGAAGGAAGGTTGGTTGGTTTATGTAAGGAAGAAAGGAAGGAGGAAGAAAGGAGGGAGAAGGAAGGAAGGAAGGAAGTCAGGCAGGTTGGTTTATGGAAGGAGGGAGGAAGAAAGGAGAGAGGAAGAAAGGAAGGAAGGGGGAAGGAGGGAGGGAAGGAAGGAAGGAAGGGGGAAGGAAGGAGGGAAGGAAGGGAGTCAAAAGGAACAAAGCTCAAGCCTGGCTAGCTCAGTCATACCATGGGACCAAAGTACTAAGAGCCAAAAGGTCAAAATGCTGAGTTTTGCTAATGCTAAGTTGGAACCCCAAAGAGACCTCAAAGCCTTTCCGCTTGACCCTTCCCCTTCTCTGTTGAGCATCACTTTCAACCACCCTTGGTTCTCTCGGGGTCACACCCAGCTCCGAGAGGAGCAGGGGCTGGTAGCTCAGAAGGGCCAAGGCTTCGGAACCAACCTGACCTTGGCTTCAAGTTTAGCACCTGTGGGACCTTGGCTAGGTCCCTTTCCTGCTCTGGGCTCAGTTTTCTCATGGGAATAATGGTAGCAATATCTAACTTACAGGATTTATGTAAGGATTACTTGACAAATGCATGTGTATTTAAAAACAATCAAAATGAAATTCACATAGTATAAAATTAACCGCTTTAAAGTGAACAATTCAGTGGCACTAAGTACATTTGCAATGTTGCGCAACCACCGTTTCTATCTATTTTCCTCACTCCAAAATAAAAACCTATCTGTACTCATTAAGAAGTCACTCTCCACTCTTCCTCCCCACCATCCTGGCAACCAGCAATCTGCATTCTGTCTCTACAGATTTACTTATTCTGGACATTTCCTATAAGTGGAATCATATGATATTTGTCCTTCTGTGTCTGGCTTCTTTCACTTGGCATCCCGTTTTGAGGCTCATCCGTGTTGTAGGAGGTATGATTACTTCATTCTGCTTTACGGCTGAATTAATATTCCATTGTGTGTATGAACCAAAATTTGTTTACCCATTTATCTATTGATGGGCATTAGGGTTGTTTCTACCTTTTGGGTATTGTGAGTAGCGCTGCTGTGAATATTCAAGTGTATGTGCCTTCCTTAAAGGTTATAGTGCTTAATAAATATCAAAGAAGCAAGCCAAGATCCAGGGTCCTGTGCTGATGACTGGAAGAGTCCTTGCCTCCGCAGGATCCCACACAAAGGTTACTCACGGCTTTACTTTTCATGAATGACAGGGCTTTTCAGATCTGTGCTAATCTAAGATCTACTCCCCACACGCTGACACGTCATGAGCGGGTGTGAGCATGAGAAAAACGTGCTGGGTCTTGCTCACCTATGCTTGTTTGGCGGATGCCCAACCCAGGTCCGTGCAAGGTTAGTTTTTTGAAGGAACTAGAAAAATTATAACGTCACTAAACCTCATTGAGCCTCAGAGTTTCATTAAGCCTCAGTTTTCTCAACTGTGAAATGGAATGATAGGAGGAGTGACCAACTGTCTTGGTTTACCTGGGAAACAAATAAGTCATCAAGACAGCCCAGAACCTCAGACATGAATTTTCTCTTTCTTACTTCCTATTAAAAACAAATCAGGCTGGGCATGGTGGCTCACGCCGGTAATCCCAGCACTTTGGGAGGCCGAGGTGGGTGGATCACGAGGTCAGGAGTTCAAGACCAGCCTGGCCGAGATGGTGAAACCCTTCTCTATTAAAAATACAAAAATTAGCTGGGCATGGTCATGGGTGCCTGTAATCCCAGCTACTCAGGAGGCTGAGGCAGAGAATTGCTTGAACCCAGGAGGTGGAGGTTGCAGTAAGCCGAGATTGTGCCACTGCACTTCAGCCTGAGTGACGGAGTGAGACTCCTTCTCAAGAAAAAACAAAACAAAACAAAATCAATATTAAAACAATAAAATACAAAAGAATGATAACATAATGCATTTCAATTAATTTAACTTATATTTATTGAGTACCTACTATGTACTAGGCACCATTCTCGGCTGTGGGGATACAGCAGTGAACAAAGCAAACAAAAATCCCTGCCCACCTGAGGTTTATATTCAAGTGGGAGGAAGCAGAGATCATGCAACTAAATCAGAAACATGTAAGTGAATTAGAATGTGGCAAGTACTTTAAAGAAAAATAAACCTAGTGAGAGGGATACAGGATACTAGAGAGGTGTAGATACCAGGGGATCACTAGACCACCCAGCTGCTCAGGCCAGATGCTTGGCTTAGATTTTTGATTCTTCTCATTCCCACATACTCTTATACATTTGATCAACAAGTTTTACAAACCCTACCTCCCCGGAAGATATTAAATCTGACTGCTTCTCCGTCCTCTGCTCAGGCAGGTTAAGTGACGCAGCCAGCAACACACAATGAGTGAGGTGCAGTCATGGAGCTTAAAACCAGGCCCTCTGATCCCACGCTAGAGAGAGAACCATCTGTCTCATGGACAGTAGCCCAGTTCAGCAGCAGGGAGACATGGCTGTTGAGACATTCCAATGTCCACTGAGTACCGACTGTGCCAACACTCCCTGGGGGCCTTTGGTTAGATGTATCGTCTCTCTGGGCCTGGTGCTTCTGGGGAAGCCCAGTCTCGTGCCCAAGTCTTGGTGAAACAGCAGATTCCATTTCTCCCGGGACCAGAGCGGCAATCAAACAAGGGATGTCTTAGTCCTCAAGGAAAAACTGGCCCTGCTGGGGCTGCATGGGCAGGAGGCAGGAGCTGAAGTTTTCTTGGCCATTGGGCTTGTTCTTGTAAATTCAATCATTAATCTGACATTTCCTGAGCTCCTGCTGCGTGTCAGGCCCTGGAGATATAGCAGTGAAGAGTAAAAGTTCCCTGCCTTCGGGCAACTTACATTCCAATGGGAGGAGACAGTGTAAAATAAATATACATTATAAGCAGTATAATATGGCAAATGGTGATGAGTGCTGTGGAGACTATGAAGGAGGGGTGGGGAGTATGGTCGTATTTCTTAGGGGAGAGGTATTGCAACTTGAAATATGGAGGTAGATGAAGACCTCACTCAAAGATGATATTCAAACGGAGAAGGGAAAGAGGTGATCGGGAGCAAGACAGAGACCGCCTAGGGGATGAGGCTTCCAGACAGAGGGGATAAGTGTAAAGGTGCCCAGGCAGAAGCGTGCCTGGGCTGTTCAAACAGAGACTGTCTAGGGGATGAGGCTTCCAGACAGAGGGGATAAGTGCAAAGGTGCCCAGGCAGAAGCGTGCCTGGGCTGTTCAAACAGAGACTGTCTAGGGGATGAGGCTTCCAGACAGAGGGGATAAGTGCAAAGGTGCCCAGGCAGAAGCGTGCCTGGGCTGTTCAAAGAACGCAAGTGCAGTTGGATCCGAAAGGGTGAGGAGAAGAGTAACAGGAGACGAAGTGAGAGAGGAAGCTGCTATGCAGCCTGGCCTTGGGCAGATCTGTTCACTGCACTGTGATGCCTGCACTCACCAAGATTTGTGCCTTGATGCAGGATTGTGTCTGCCTGGAGGAAGAAGCATGTTTTTGGGCTAACAACAAGCCCTCTCTCTCAATCTCTCTCTCTCTCTATGAGACAGGGTCTAGCTCTGTTGCCCAGGCTGGAGTGTGGTGGCACGATCTCAGCTCACTGCAGCCTCTGCCTCCCAGGCTCAATCGATCCTCCCACTTTAGCCTCTAGGGCAGCTGGACTACAGGCACACACCACTATGCCTGGCTAATTTATTTTTGTACTTTTTTGTAGAGATGGAGTTTCACCATGTTGTCCAGGCTGGTCCTGAACTCTTGGGCTCAAGTGATTTGCCTGCCTCAGCCTCCCAAAGTGCTGGAATTACAGGTGTCAGCCCCCGCATCTGGACAAATTCTCTTTTTAATACCAATGGCCTATTCCGTAAGAAAAAGATGTCCATTGGGAGACTTGAGGCAGAGGAATGGCATATCTGACTCATTTATTCTTTGGAGACTGTGTTAAGATTAGACAATAGAGGGCAAAGATGAAATCAGAGACAAGGTAGACACTTTTGCTTAGATGGTGACTTGGCTACTTGATGACATTAGTAGCTTGATGGCATTTCTGGTCTAGAGGTTGACAACTTGGTCCAGAGCTCAATGGCAGCAAACCTGGCTTAGACTTTTTGGAAGCCTGTTGTAGCAGATGGCAGCCGCTTTTAGCAGCACCTTCCCCAGCCCGTGGAGAAGAACCTGTCTTTGCCCTATTATAACGTAAGTCACCACTTATTGAACACCTGCTATGTGTCAGGCTCAGTGCCAAGCATTTTGGATACCCATTTTCTTGACATCTGGCCCAAGTGCATGAAGAATATCATAAGGAAGCCGAGAAAGAGCTCAGGAAGTTGTGTGAGACGGTACCATTGATAAGTGGCAGGGCTGGGATGCAAAATCACATTATTCTTTCCAAGACCTGGCTCCTCACTGCCTTGCTATATTAGGTTGATGTAAAAGGTTCAAAAGCAATGGCACAAACCGTGATTACTTTTGTGCTAACCTAATATATACACTGCCTGGGTCTTCTCAGCTCTGCTCTGGGCTGTTAGTCA
The DNA here is from genome assembly GCF_030222135.1 of Aotus nancymaae. Classification (NCBI taxonomy): domain Eukaryota; kingdom Metazoa; phylum Chordata; class Mammalia; order Primates; family Aotidae; genus Aotus; species Aotus nancymaae. The sequence goes on along the minus strand of NW_026988417.1, from coordinate 49,444,895 downwards.
AATGACAGAGAACTAGCCTCCCCTCTGTTTGATAGGAATCTGTCCCGGGCCTTTGCCCTCTTGTCTTCTAGATAAGTTAGCCAGACAGGCAGCTGACTAAGAAGCTATCCTATTTTTAAAGAGAAGAACATTCCATAATTTCCTTTGACAACCCAGTTACTTCTGATAAACAATTACTTGACTAACTACACTGTCACCCAGGGGGGTGGGACCGTCGTATCTTTGCGTCTAGTACCTAGGAGGATGCTGACTCGATTAGTATTTGCTAAACAGATAAATGGAAATAAATGAGGTTATCAGAGAATGTGATTCAAGATGAGGAAGACCCACAGAATGGACTAGCTGAGGAATGAGAGAACAGTCAGCCTTAGACTGATCCCAATACACAACTTGGTTTTGTGTGTTTGTTTGTTTTCTGCAATGTAACCTTTAATCTTTTGAGGGGGAAAAAGAAGGAAAAGAGGGGAATGAACAAGACACGGGGAATGAACAAGACACAGGTAACTCTGATGAAGAAACTCTATAAAAGAGGGAATGAAAGAGACTTATTTTGTTTCCTTTTAATCAAATTACGTGTGGTCCTGGATATCAAGAGGGTTCTTAGCTTAAGCTGTAGCACTGTCATTTATTTTTGTTTTTTGTTTTTTTTTAACTTTTATTTTAGGTTTAGGGATACATGTGCAGGCTTGATAGATATATAGGTAAGCTTGTGTCTCAGGGGTTTGGTGCACAGATTATTTCACCAGTGAGGTACTAAGCCTAGTACCCAACAGTTACATTTTTTGATCCTCTCCCTCCTTCCATCCTCCAGCCTCAAGTAGGCCCCAGTGCTGTTGTTCCCCTCTTTGTGTCCGTGTGTTCTCATCATTTAGCTCCCACTTGTAAGTGAGAACATGTGGTGTTGCTAAGGATGTTGCTTTGCTAAGGATGATGGCCTCCAGCTCCATCCAAGTTTATGCAAAGGACACGATCCTGTTCTTCTTCTGTGGCTGTGCAGTATTCCATGTGGATATGTACTACATTTTCTTTGTCCAGTCTATCATTGATGGGCATTTCTGTTGATTCCAGATCTTTGCTATTGTGAATAGTGACGCAATGAACATACACGTGCATTTGTCTTTAGGGTAGAATCATTTATATTTTTGGGGGGGTATATACTCAGTAATGGGATTGCTGGGTTGAATGGTAGTTCTGGTTTCAGTTCTTTGGGGAATCACAACCCTGCTTTCCAGAATGGTTGAACTAATTTACACTCGTACCAATAGTGTATAAGTGTTCCCTGTTCTCTGCATCCTTGCCAGCATCTGTTATTTTTTGACTTTTAGTAATAGCCATTCTGACTGGTGTGGGATGGTGTCTCATGGTGGTTTTGATCTGCATTTCTCTAATGATAGTGATACTGAGCATTTTTTCATATAGCACTGTCATTTAAGGCAGGTGACCTTGAGGCAGTTGCCTCCCCTTCTTAAGCCATTGTTTTCTCGTTGGAAGAGTGTGGGTTACAGTGCACTTGAAAGCTTGCTGTGTGTCAGGCACTGTTCTAGGAGCTTTCTCAGACATGTTATTTAAGGTCTACAGTAACTCATGTGAGATAGGTGCTCTTATTATCCCCATTTTACAGAGGAGGCAACTGAGGCACAGAGAGAGTAACTGTCTAGACGTACACAGCTAGTGAGTCGTAGAACTCCAGTTTGAACACACTTAGTCTGTGCTCTTAACTACCTCATTATTTTCCCGTAGACTTATTGTAGAGATCAAAGAAAATGCTGTTCACAAAGTATTAGGTTGGTGCAAAAGTAATTGCGGTTTTTGCCATGTAAAAGTAATGAATACTTAAAGTATAATACTTTATAACCAAGGACCCAGAATGATGCCATATAGCGTGATTCTGTAAATGCTTAAAAAGAAGTCGTGATTATGAGGATTGTCTAACTCTTGCCTGGAGGCTGAGAGAATAAAGAGTCAAGAAGGATGACTTTATCTGATCCTGAAGTGGAGGAATGGAGGACCTGGCACTGTTTGGAGTCTGGAACCTTCCTTACGGAGTACCCTGGTTCAGGTCTGAAATGCTTGTCCTCCAGCTAAAGGGCAGCATTCCTGAATGCCCCAAAGTGTTATGGATAAAGAGAAACATCCCCAAGAGATCAAAGCCTGAATAAGAATTTTGCCCGGGGGGCATGGTGCACCCCAGGGAAGGAGTCAAGGAGGAGACATTCATTTTGGGACCAGAAGGGATTCCAACGGGACCACCACAAGGAACTCTAAGCTCTTTGTTAAGCAGCTACTTTGTGCCAAGAACTGTACAAGGCAATTTCACATACATTACCTTATGTAATTCAGTAACTTAGGGCAGAACATATTATTTTCTTGTAGAGATGTGGAAATTGTGCCTCAGAACAGTGAAGCAATGTACTCATGCTCATATACCTAATAAGGGGCAGCCCTGGATTTAAACCTGATTCCAGATCTTTTCAGTATACCACACTGCCACCCAATGTCCTGTCTTCCTTCCAATAACATTGTTTTCATTTGCCCCAAGAACAAAGTAGCAAGTCTGTCCAAAATATTGGAATATACCATACTGTTTTTTTTTGTTTTTTTTTTGAGATGGAGTCTCTCTCTGTCACCCAGACTGGAGTGCAGTGTCGTGATCTGAGCTCACTGCAACCTCTGCCTCCTGGGTTCAAATGATTCTCCTGCCTCAGCCTCCCAAGTAGCTGGGACTATAGGCGTGTGTCACCATGCCTGGCTAATCTTTTGTATCTTTAGTAGAGATGGGGTTTCACCATGTTGGCCAGGCTGGTCTTGAACTCCTGACCTCTTGACCCACCTGCCTCGGCTTCCCAAAGTGCTGAGATTACAGGTGTGAGCCACCGCGCCCGGCCATATCTTACTTTTTAAATGAAGGTTTGCCTAGAAAGCTGTTTTAATTGATTGTATATAAGCCAGATCATGTTTTTAAAAATGTCTTCAGAGCCCTTTAGTGGGTGAGATTCAATGATAAAGCATTTTCTATAGAAATGATCCATTTGTAAAGCAAATAAGAAGCCGGGCGTGGTGGCTCACGCCTGTAATCCCAGCACTTGGGGAGGCTGAGGCGGGTGGATCACGAGGTAAAGCAAGTAAGAATTCTCTTTCCCTCCCTCTGGGACTAATTCAGGTTTCATGGCAATCCTTGCTGTTTTTTTGGAGACAGGGTCTCACTCTGTCTCCCAGGCTGGAGTGCAGCAGTGCAATCTCAGCTCACTCCAACCTCTGCCTCTCAGGTTCAAGCGATTCTCTTCAGCCTCCCAAGTAGCTGGGACTATAGGCGTGTGCTACCACACCCAGCTAATTTTTGTATTTTTAGAGGCGTTGGGGTTTAATAATGTGGCACAGGCTGGTCTTGAACTTCTGACCTTAAGTGATCCACTCACCTCAGCCTCCCAAAGTGCTGGGATTACAGGGATGAGCTATCGTGCCCAGCCCAACGCTAGTTTTTATACTGGGTTTTTAAAAGCCATTGTATATCAATATCAAGACAAGTGGAAACCAAACAAGATCCAAGAAAACCGCATTCCTAAACCAACAGCGCAGCACCTGGAAGACAGACGGCAAATGGTGCTAGACTGTGATTTGGGATGTCAAGGCAGAAAGAACCTTGTCAGTAACCGTAATACATCAGCAACTATGGTATACAAGGCAGAATGGGATTGGCTCAGAAGGAAAATCCAAATTGCCAAAGAAGAGATTGTATTCATCAGGAGTGGAGAACTGAGGGAAACCTCACCAAAGAGAGAGCTGTGGAGCTGGGTTCATAAGAATAGGTGGGTTTCCAGTCAGCGCGGCTTAAGCCTGTAATCCCAACACTTTGGGAGGCCGAGGTAGGCTGATCACCTAAGGTCGGGAGCTCGACTAACATGGTGAAACCCTGTCTCTACTAAAAATATGAAATTAGCCAGGTGTGGTGGTACATGCCTGTAATCCCAGCATTCAGGAGGCTGAGGCAGGAGAATCGCTTGAACCTGAGAGGTGGAGGTTTTGGTGAACTGAGATTGTGCCACAGCACTCTAGCCTGGGCAACAAGAGTGAAACTCCATCTCAAAAAAAAAGAAAAAAAGGTGGTTTCCAGAGGCAGAGAGATTGCGAAGCTGAACAAAGACAAAGGGATAGGAGAGCGTGGGCCCAGGGAGCAGCCACCGCTTTACACTCGCAAAGGGAAGAGATCAGAGAAAAGGCTGGAAATGCCAGTGATGGTCCTCAAGCATCCGGAACGATGGTCTTCCAGCATCAGCCAGGTTCACTTGGATTTGGAATGGGACCTTCTTCTAACCTTTCTCTGAGTACCAGTCTTGGTTTTCAGCGATTCCTTGGACATCTCCTCATCTGTATTTTGTAGAAGTATCCAGGTCAACACACTGAAGGCCAATCTCCTGAGCTTCTCATCCCACCCAGCGTCTCAGCCTTCCCTTTGGACTTTATGAACGCCCCTTTCAGTCTTCCCTCCCTCTACCTTCGCTTTTCAACATTCACTTTGTTGCCAAAACACGTTGACACACTGTGCCTCTTACACCTGTGCCTGTCTTTCCCCTTGGGTTGTGTCTACCACAAAACTTCATTACATCTGTTTTTGCACTAACAGCACCTTCCCTGGCCTCCTCCTCTCTGCTTTCCCTTTGAATCTGTTCCACGTCTTCATGGCAGACCAATTTTCCTAAAATTAGCTCCCATCATGTTCCTGCTTGCCTCAAAAACCTCTGGTGCTTTCCTATGATTGTCTCGGGAATTAAAGCCACTGGCCTGACGTTGAAGCTCTCTGCAGGCTTTCGCTGGCATTTCCAGCCTTTTCTTTGATCTCTTCCCTTTGTGAGTGTAAAGCGGTAGGCTGCTCCCTGGGCCCATGCTCTCCTACCTCTGCTCCCTGGGTCCACGCTCTCCTACCTCCTTGCCTTTGTTCAGCTTCACCATCTCTCTGTCTCTGGAAACCACCTTTTTTTTTTTTTTGAGATGGAGTTTCACTCTTGTTGCCCAGGCTAGAGTGCAGTGGCATGATCTCAGCTCACCAAAACCTCCACCTCCCGGGTTCAGGCGATTCTCTTGCCTCAGTCTCCTGAGTAGCTGGGATTACAGGCATGTACCACCATGCCTGGCTAGTTTCACATTTTTAGTAGAGACAGGGTTTCACCATGTTGGTCAAGCTGGTCTCAAGCTCCCGACCTTAGGTGATCGGCCCACCTCGGCCTCCCAAAGTGTTGGGATTACAGACGTGGGCCGCCCCTGGCTGGTAACCCACATATTCTTAGGAACTCAGCACAGCTCTCTCTTTTGTGAGGTTTCCCTCAGTTCTCCACTCCTGATGAATACAGTCTCTTCTTCTGCAATTTGGATTTTCCTACTGAGCCACCCCATTCTGCCTTGTATACCATAGTTGCCGATGTATTACGGTTACTGACAAGGTTCTGCCTTGTCTGATTCTTATTTGATGCTTAGTTTAGTAAAGGCTAGAACTGTGTCCTTTTCACTATTGCATGTCTAACAACAGAGCCTTACACATGGCAGGAGCTCAAAAATATTTATAGGATGGCGGGAATTACGATGGAATTGAAGAGTCTTTCCCTATGAAAAGACAAGACACTAGATATCTATAACTAAGAACAGAAGGATACCTGGGCAAAATGTGCACTTTTTGAGTGCTGAGGCTGTAATACTTTATTGGGTACAATGACATGTCCACGTAAGCTTTTCCCAAAGAATATGAATCAAGTTCGACCCCATATGATGACATCCAGAGCCGGGGATAAGATTTCCTTGCTAGGACCTGAAATTTTTTGTCTACAGGGCATACACGGATTTTATTTTGAAATGACTAAAAATTCTCTAAATATCTTCAAGAGGGAAATCTGTCTTCTCCCCCAACATACCGATGAAATCTGAGCACAAGAGAAGCCACTGACAAAGGTAGTCCTGGTCCTCATCTCCAGAAATGAGTGCTTTGAACTAAGTAACCCTTATGACCTGTTACAGTTTGAGAAATATTACATATTCCATTATTTTCCTGGAGAGGTTTAGCCGATCAGCTTGAAAAACAAAAACCAGACCCAAACACTCACCAATGGTTAAGCTTTCGTCTAGGGAAAAAAGTGACTTTTACAAATGCACTGCTTATTTTGTGGTGACTGCAGAGTCCAATATCTAATCTGCTTCCCCACTTCCTGTGTTATGAAATGCTGGACATAGTTTTCTCTTGGCTCAGTTGCAATTTGATAAAGAGCGAAGAGCTGGGGTGAAAGACATAGCGAACACTGCCCTCTTTTGTCCATCCTGGGTTTCTGCCACTTCTCTTGGATAAGAGTGTATCAGGCAGACAAGAGTTAAAGTCGTGCTAGCTAAGTAAACCCTGGCGTGTAAGTCCATTTCAGTTGTTCTCTGCGTGACTCCGGGATTTCAGCAGTGTGGAACATCTTTATTTTGGTGTCGTAAACATTTCAGCTTACCCAAGCCTGCCACTTTGCGCCAGAAACCATTTAATGATGGTTGTTCCATGCTGACCCCAAAAAAGTGGGTGTAAAGCAGAAAAGAGGCTCTATTGTTTGAGGTTTTCCTGCTCCTTTTGGATTACCAGGGAGTTAAAGATAAAACCCCAGGCAGAAAGCTACATGTCAGCAGTAAGGGAGCGAGATTATCTCTCACGTTTACTCATTTAGAAGAGAAGCCTTTTGTTTCAGTGCTTTGAGAAATTCTTCTTAAATAATTTGCTTATGACATTCTCGTAAGTGTGTTGTGTGAGATACGAAGGAAAGAGCTTTATTAAAGAAATATAGTACCACATTGCTTACATTTACTGAAGCAACCCTAGCAAGAGAAGTGCATTTCTGTTTGTAGAACAACTTATAAATTTTGCATAGGCATAAATAGAAATTAAAAATTAATATGGGCTGGGTGTGGTGGCTCACGCCTATAATCCCAGCACTTTGGGAGGACAAGGTGGGTGGATCACCTAAGGTCAGGAGTATGAGACTAGCCTGCCCAACATGGTGAAACCCCTTCTCTACTAAAAATACAAAAATTAGCCAGGTATGGTGGCAGGTGCCTGTAATCCAGCTACTCAGGAGAATCACTTGAACTCGGGAGGCAGAGGTTGCAGTGAGCTGAGATCACACCACTGCATGCCAGCCTGGGCAACAGAGCAAGAAAAAAATTAATATAACTTCCATTCTTGGTTGATCTGAATCACACTTTGCATTTTTTTTTTCTTGTGAAAGTGCGTTTGTATTTAGAAGGTCTGCAGAGCACCGGGGTGAAGAGGTAGAGGAGGGAATACGTTAATTAGGAGTACAGTTTAGAGTGCTGTTGACTATTTGCCCAAACGCAAATTATTTAATTTGCCTTGAAAAGTTTAAATGTAATATTGGTGAGGATTCCGTCCATCAATAAATCATCACATATGTGTGTGCATTTGCTGTGTACCCAACTAGGCATCAGGGCATACGTGACAATAGGAGAGATTGTGTTCGGGTTGGAAAGGGAAGAGTTAATTTAAGAAAATAGTTTGCAGTCTGCTTTATATAATTTTGTTCTTAAATTTTAAGCCAGTGGCAGCAACTTTGTGTCTGTTCGTTCCCAGGACAGTTCTAGGGACAAATATTTAGCTCCACTGTGCCTACCAGGGAATTGTGCTTTATAGAACGTGTGCTTTGATTGGCAGCTTGAAAAACATGGTTAAAGGTGTGATCAGCACAAATGGAACAGTCAGGAAATGGGTCCCAGGGAACTTTTCCATTCTCACTACTCCTTGAAAAGCCCTGCAAAAATGCTGTTGTAAATTTCCATCTCATCAAACCAGGGACATTACCTTTATAAAAGGAATGCCAGGACTCTTATAATTCATGATATTCTCTCACCAATGATAGATTTCTAAATTATCTGGGGTAAAGTGTATTTAGGAGTAAGAAAACATCTATCAAAGAAGAAAGTCAAGGCATGGATCTGTTTTGTTTTCTTCCTGCTAAGTGCCTCTGATGAAGCATTTACACTGGCTTATGCTCATGTGAGTAGGATCGGCCAAATTAAGTGGAAAATTATCAGCCAGGCAATAGTCAGAATGTTCATCTATTGAAGAGCTTCTCTTCAGATATATGAAGCTGAAATCTGAAACCAAGTATTCTGTCCTAACTTTAGCAACTTAATTGCATAGAGCTCTATAGCAGTCTGACTAGGAATGGCTGGTATGTTGGAATATTTTGAAAATACTGATACCAAAAGATGTTATTCTGAAAAATTATTATCCAATGAGGAAAATGAAAAGGAACCAATTACAGAAAAGTCTAGAGTCTCTGGGGATTGATGATAGAGCACATCATTGAAATGACTGCTAGTTCAGAGAAAAGCAGTTTGGAGTTTACATGCTTTCCTTATAACATATAAAATTTTAGTCCTTTGTCCAGCACAGGGAAGTTAGAGGGAAGGAAACATCTCACTAACGAGAAAATGCACATTTGCTTCAAAACTATGTGGATGTTCTTTTTCTTTTTTCAAATAGTATCCTCATAAGTTTCTTTATTTGAAATGTGCATGAAATGCCACGTACGCATTTCTTGGATTTGTGTAGTACTTGACTTGTCAAAGATCTTTCTCATGGGTAGGATTATTGGCAATAAAGATAAGCTGTGGGAGTAAGACCAGGGAAAAGCCAGTTGATGGTGTTAATTTATGAAGCAGACTGAAAACAGAAACTAAAGGCTTATTTTCTCTCATTTGAGCAACAGGCTGATGTTTGGCAAACTGTCCTGGGGGATATTTAGGTGAAGGGCAGGCGCTGTGATTGAAGACTTATCTCCCGTCTTTTCATCTGCACATTTCTTCTCTGACCACAGTTTGAGCACTTTTCAATCACCAGCAGTCTCAGCAGGGCCAGGCTGCCACACGCTTGCTAATGGTATCCCAAATGCTGCATTTCTGGGGCTCATCCAGGAAGCACAGTGGTAGACTGTTACCAGGAAATATGGTAGAGTTACCGTATTTCCTCTGCAACTACCTTCCTAAACATCAAATCAATCAGCAGGGCTGGGCTGCAGGCCACTACTATGTGCTGGCACTAACTATACCACACTTCCAGGCCCTGCTTGATACTTCCAAAATAACAAAGGACACAGGCACGCCTATAAAGCGTAATGACTGTTTAGTTGGCCTTTCCATGGGAATATAGAATCTGCCAAACATAACTACTGATTTAGAGCTGGTCTAGGAATTCCTCCTAGCCCCAAGGTCTCCGAGTTTAGAGATATTTTCCGTAGACTGGCTTAAGCCAATGCAGCATTGAATAAATAAATGCAAAGCACAAAGCTGCCAGTATCTCTCTGGAAGAGCAGATTCTGTGCAGTGGAGGTAACGCAGTGAGCTGTGCATGGAGCCCCTCTCAGAACCGTGAGCTTCCATCTGACAAAACAGATTTTCTAGCTTGACTTTGAACTTAAGTCAACAAAGAAAAGGTGTGGGAAGTGTAGTCATCTAAAAAGAAGGGGCTGGTGACGGTTTTGCTGACTGCGGAAGGCTCTTTATAAGAGTGTTAGCAGTTTGTTTTTTGGAGCATCTCCGCAGACAATGCGTTTGAAAGTGTGTTGTCATCAGTGGAGTACTTCGTAAACCTCAGTGACTATGCCGATACCTTTCTAAAGTCCTCAAAGTGAAAGTGTGTTAGAGCATCAGGTAAGAGTGAACAGAAGCATGAAAGAGGCATTGCACAACCCTCACAGATATGCGAGACAGTGTGTTCCATTTTGAGAGATCTTATTAAGGAGAGTGAAGAGGCTGGGATAATTTCGAGTATAATTTCCACCCCGGCAGAGGCAGATGCAGAATTAAAGAAGATAAAGGAGGAGACTTCGGTGTTTTAGACTTTTCTTCCATACAGTTCTCATTACCATATACATCCTCTCTTCCTTTAATCAGAACAACAGCTCTTTGAAATAAGGAAAAGAAAGATAGTCTTGCTCAGCCAAGAGGAACCCGGAAGCTCCCCTTGGGTGTGACTTCCCAGACAAACCTGATTTTCTCTAGTGTGTTCAGTAGGGTTCCAGAAGCTGGCCAAGGAAGGATGAATCATCACTGCTTCGCAGGGAGCGAGCTGTGGTGTCCATGGCTGTTCTCCTATGCATCAATCATTAAGCTTGTCACCAGCTGCTGACATCTAAAGCTGAAAGGAGGGATGTCATGGTACAATAAAATGTACAAGCCAATAAACCTTTATTTGGTGATTGGTCATGCTCTTCTGTATCCTGCCTGGCCATAGCCGGTTTTTATAACCAGACTCATGGCGGGCCTTCACTCACAGAGCCTGTCTACAATAAAGGCTCATTCGTTCCAGGCATAAGCATTGCCCCTAGAGGAGCCTCTACCTCCTCTTAAACAAGAAGACCAAGGGAAACCCAACAATAATAACAAAACAATTGAGGACTGGACACTCACGAGCAACACCATTGGCTGGGAGACCTGGTCCGGGATGGGTAGGGTGCTCATTCCCAGGAAGGCGTATTTTTCACTGGTGTCTCACTTGCTAAAGAATCAATGCTGAAGGTTCTCTTTGGTGCCCGTGTTATGTTTGTTTATCTATGGAAACTCAAGCCCCGTATGGAGGGAGGGCAGAACTTTGAAAGAGCAGTTCAGTAGACACACAAGCCAAGTCCCAGCTTTTCTATAGAGATCCACATTCCTGGTGTAGAGAGATGCTGCCTTGATCTGAGTCTTTATTATGAGAGAGGAGAAACTGTGCTGTGATATCAGCTGTTGTGGTCAAGTTCATAGAGAACTTCTATCTAATCCTCCAAACCTGCTCTCAAGGTGGGTATTTCTCTCATGACCCCCAAATGTGACTTTATATCATAGAGCTTTGACATTTGTTCCAGCCCTGACACTTTATAGACATGAGCAATCTTGAGCAAAATGAGGTTCGAGAAGGTTACATGGCTTGTTTCTTCCAGGTAGAAGAGACAGCAGGTGCAAAGGTCCTGAGGTAGGAATGGAACAGGCATGACCTGTTGGTCTCTGTTCTGAGAATGAATGAATGAGTGAAATTGCCTTGAAATCACCTCTTCACAGACTGTTTCCTTTTCTTCATTTAGGTCTTCTTAGCAAGGATTTCTCTAATACCCATCACATCCCTATTCCATTCTCCTGACTTTGTTTCTTCAGAACACTGACCTCTTTCAGAAATTATCTTATTTGCTTCCTTGTTATTGCCTTGTTAGCGGAAAAGTAAATTCCAAGACAGCAAAGCCCTTGATCATTTTATTCAACTACAGTATTCTTAGCACCTCAATGTCTGAAACAAGCAGATACACATCCCAAACACCTTATTTGAAGTCCATGGGGGAGCAAGTGTTTTGGTAATTCAGAATTTGGAAATCTCATATGGTGAATATCACTAAGTTATATAACACCCCCACAGAGTTTGGGGCAGCATCCCACAAAACACATTTGCTTATCTGCTGTGAAATATGCAAAATGTATGAATACAGTAGCACCCTCTTATCCATGGAGGATCCAGCCCAAGACCACCAGTGGATGCCTGGAAGCTTGGGCAGGACCAAGCCCCATGTACACTCTTCTCTTTCCTTCCTTCCTTCCTTCCTTCCTTCCTTCCTTTCTTTCTTTTTCTTTCTCTCTTCCCCCTCCCCTCCCCTCCCCTCCCCTCTCTTTTGATGACGTCTCACTCTGTCTCCCAGGCTGGAGTGCAGTGGCATGATCTTGGCTCACTGCAACATCCACCTCCCAGGTTCAGGTGATTCTTCTGCCTCAGCCTCCTGAGTAGCTGGGACTACAGGCATGCACCACCATGCCTGGATAACTTTTTGGTATTTTTAGTAGAGACGGAGTTTCACCATGTTGGCCATACTGGTCTTGAACTCTGACCTGGTGATCCGTCCACCTCAGCCTCCCAAAGCGCTGAGATTACAGGCGTGAGCCACCGTGCCCGGCCTCTTCCTTTTTTCTTTCTTTTTCTTTGTTTCTCTCTCTCTTCCTTCCTTCCTTCCTTTTTCTTTCTTTCTCTCTCTCTCTGCCTCCCTCCCTCCTCCTTCCTTCCCTCCTTCCTTCCTTCCTTCTTCCATCCCTCCCTCCCTCCCACCTTCCTTCCTTCCTTCCCTCTCTTCCTTCCTTCCCTGTTACTCCCTCCTTCCTTTTCTCCCTTCTTCTCTTCCTTCCTTTCTCCTAACCAACAGTTATTTATTGAACACTTGCACTGTGCCTGGCCCTGTTCTGGATGTAATGGTAATATAGCTAAAATCAGAGTATGCAGACTGTAGGATGGGAGCATCATTGGTTCTGTTGTTCATGCCCTTAAAAAAAACTTTTGCTGAGTGACTTTGCCTTATGGAAATTTGAAAGACTGTAAGCTGCAGCAATTAGGTGACCTTGAATCTGACAGACCTGGATCCAAACATGAGCTCTGCCTCTTACTGGCAAGTTTTTTTTTTTTTCTTAAGGAAGTTAAAAACCTCAATTTTTTTTTCTTCTGTAAAATGTGGATTACAATCCAACGTCATAGGATTGTTGTGGTGATTAAATGAGATAGGTCCTGAATAGTGAAGTGACTAGCATAGCACAGGCACATGTTGCTACAGACCTGTCCTTTTTTTTTTTTTTTTTTTGACACAATCTCATTCTGTTGCCCAGATTGGAGTGCAATGGCATGATCTCAGCTCACTACAACCTCCACTTCCTAGGTTCAGCCATTCTCCTGCCTCAACCTCCCAAGTAGCCAGGATTACAGGTGCACGCCACCACACCAGGCTAATTTTTGTATTTTTAGTAGAGACAGGGTTTGACCATGTTTTGGCCAGGCTGGTCTCGAACTCCTGACCTCACAGGATCTACCCGCCTTGGCCTCCCAAAGTGCTGGGATTACAGGCGTGAGCCACTTGTTGAGGGTCTGTGATGTGCCAGGCTCTGTGCTGGATGCCAGGGATATGAAAATGAGTAAGGTGAAAACCCTGGCCTTTCAGGACTCGTGGGAACCTACACTAATTAGGTTTTCTAGGTATTTCAAATGGAGTTTGAAATCAGGTTGGCTGATGTTTTCTTTTTGCAAAGGAAAAATTGTTATAATTATCACACACTAGATCCATGCTCATTAAAGAGACACTGGAATAAAAAGAGAAGTAGAAAAGCACAATGGTCGTGTGCTCATAGTAAATTCACTCAGCAAATATTTGTTGGGCACCTAATCTGTGCCACTGGTGGTCTAGGACTGGGACACAGCAGCGATTGCATTAGACACGGGCGCTGCTCTCATCATGCTTATGCCTTGTGAGAAGAGAGGCAATAAACAAATAAACAAGGCCGGGCACAGTGGCTTATGCCTGTAATCCCAGCACTTTGGGAGGCCAAGGCGGACGGATCACCAGATCAAGAGATCGACACCATCCTGGCCAATGTGGTGAAACCCCATCTCCACTAAAAATAAAAAAATAAAAAACAAAAAAAATTAGCTGGGTGTGATGGCGCATCCCTGTAGTCCCAGCTACTTGAGAGGCTGAGGCAGGAGAATCGCTTAAACCTGGGAGGCGGAGGTTGCAGTGAGCCAAGATTGCACCACTGCACTCCAGCCTGGCAACAGAGGGAGACTCTGTCCCAAAACAAAACAAAACACCACCAACCACAAATAAATAACATCATTCCCGATTGTGATAAGTGCCCTAAAGGAAGAGGGTGATACGTTTAAGAAGAGGGCATGGGGTTGAATGTCAGAGAAAGAGACTGTGAGGAGGTGACAGTGGAGCTGAGACGAACTGCAATCACCATGCAAAGGTCTGGGAGAAGCGCTGTTAACCAACGTGAGTTTTTCCAGCGGTTTTTCTAGCCAAACACCCAGCTGTTTCTCATCTAGTCCCAGAGGAAAATGACGTAAAGAAAGCTGTGTTTTGCCAAAGATTTATAATTTAACCTTTCTGGTTCTAGAGCCAATTCTACCACTAGCAAGGAAAAACTCTTAACTCTTTAGTTTCTCCTGCTTGTCAGAACTTAAAGTTTCCTTTAAGAGTAGATCAGATGCATTTTGGCTCTTCTACTGAAATGGAGACGATGATTTGTACTAATAGGAACATAACCCAAAAGCCCCAGGAAATGATCCTTCTCTAGACGTGGCATTCGCCAGGCCCCTCTCCAAATTTTATGTCCATGGCTGGTCTCTGGAGAGACGGGGTCGCAGCCAGCAGAATGTGGCCACTCTCTAAAGATAAAGTTGAAGGATGTCCTCAAATAGATTGAGATTTATGAAAGAGATGGTACTGACTTCCTTCGCTGAGACTGTAACAGGAGGATGTGTGCTCCAAGGAAGATTTGCCCAGATGGTCATTCTTTATCCTGGCTGTCCCACACAGTCCTGATAAGTTTTCCTTTTCAATAAAGATCATTTATTTATTACATGTATGAATAAGTGTGTTTTAACGTTTATGCCTTCTTTGCAAGTTTTCAAAAATCCTTAGTCATACACTGTATCTTCGTGTTAGATTCTAAATGCATGGTCACTACAGTGGAAAGGAAGCAATTCTAAAGTGATTTACACTTTTGAATTCAATGCAAAGGGCAGTTATTTGATGCTGATAAGTATAAATGTCTTCAAAACATAGGATAAGAGAACATATCCCTTCAGCTTCACAGGGGAGATGTAGTCCTGTCTTTGACAGAGGATGCTTAGAGATGAAATTACCCACCCCAGCCCAACATTAATTTATAGCAAAAGCAACATTAAAAAAAATTCCCATTCAAGGGTGGCTGAGAATCCCATCATTGAATCAAAGCAACGTTTTATGTGCTGACATCATCTTCTACCATTTATTGTTCTATGCACATTTAATATGTGCACCTTTGCAGAAATATAATAGAATTTTAAAACAACAATAATGCTCATTTAGTACTACTATGTGCCAGACTTTGTCCTAAGCCCATTCATTCATTTAATTTTCACAATAACCCTCTGAGACATGTATTCATTTCACACATGAGCAAACTGAAGTGATATTTCTATTAGATTATAGTATCTTTCTCAAATTTTCATTTTGCAGTCTTCTTTTCCCCTTTTTACCTTCTCCTTCCCCTCCTCACACTATGTCTATTTTTTTAATAGACATAGTGGTTTTTTTTTTTGAGACGGGGTCTCACTTTGTCACTAGGCTGGAGTGCTGTGGTATGATCTCAGCTCACTGCAACCTCCGCTTCTAGGGTTCAAGCGATTCTCCTGCCTCAGCCTCCTAGGTAGCTGGGACTACAGGTGTAAGCCACCATGCCCAGCTAATTTTTGTATTTTTAGTAGAGATGGGGTTTCACCATGTTGGCCAGGATGGTCTCAATCTCTTGACTCATTCAGTGGGTATTATCTTAGCTTACATCCTTGTTTATGTGTATATTGCTGTATAAATGCAGCCATCGAATATTTGTTAAGAGCATAACAAATATTGTGATCTGCCCACCTCAGCCTCCCAAAGTGCTGGGAATACAGGCGTGAGCTACTGCGCCCAGCCTGTATCTTGTTTTCTCATCTTGTTCGTCTTGTTCATCTGATCAATGTATTTATTAATACATTGTGAACATTTCTTTGGCTCAATAGATGTGGATCTAACATTCATTCTAAATTGCTGCTTAACATGCCATAGTATAGGTGTTACACATATATTCTTATCTAATAGCAATTTTATGTCTAGAAGATCAATTTCCAGAAGTGGAAATGCTGGATGAAAGATAATGTATATTTTTAATTTTAAAAGATATTGCCAGATTCATTTTCAAAATGGTGCAACAATTTACATTCCTGACAGCAACATTTGATCATGCATTTCCCTGCATCTTTTCCAGAAGTGTGTATTATTCGTATTTTAGAGTTTTGATATTCTGATGGGTGAAATGGCATAGAGATGACAATTTAAATTTCCTTTTGGCTTTAAAGTGTTATGGTTTTTCAAGATTTTTGTTTATTTTTAATCACAGAGGCTTAAAACCTGTCGTGGTGTGATAGAGCTCCCAAGATAACAGAAATTTAAGGAGTAATTTGAAGAAGTTTTCATGACATGTCCAGTAAGCTGAAGAGACAGTGAGAGTCATTGACGTTGGGCCTAGAGCTCCAAAATGCTCATGCAAATGTTGAAAGATCTGAGTGAGCAGAATTCTGTTTCTCAGTGCTCATTAGCTCCTGTGGTGTGGCTCAGGCCTTTTTTGTTTATTTTCTTTTTAGAGACTTCTTTTTAGATCTTCCTCTGTTTCTGAGGCTGGTCTTGAACTCTGGAGCTCAAGAGATCCTCCTGCTTCAGCCTCCAGAGTAGCTGGGATTGCAGGTGCGCACTGCCACGCCCAGCTGGGGCTTTTTTCCTACTGAGGAGTCTCTTGCTATCTGAAATGACTCCCTAAGGTTGACGTAATTGTGTTTTTTCGCTTTAACAAAGTGAAACATGGGATTTCTTATTTTCATTTCATTTAAAATTTTTGTCTTCCTGGTAACATCAGTAATGCAAGGCCAAAAAAAAAAAAAATGTTTTTAGTGGGATGAGTAGACAAATGAAGTTTTTTGACAGAAAATTCAGTCAGGAAGTCAGCTAGTGTTTGAATGTGTCCCCTGAAGTTCATGTATTGAAATTTGGAGATAGTATGCTATCATTTTCCACTCCTGAAAATTGATCTTCTAGACATAAAAATGCTAAGAATATTTGTGTAATACCTATATTATGGCATGTTATGTGGCGATTTAGAAAGAATGTTAGATCCACATCTACTGATCCAAAGAAATATCCACCATGTGTTTATTAGTGTAAATGCAAGAAAAATGCAAAAAAATGTAAAAAAGAGATAAAAAATCACTCCCCTAGCACAACACCCATCACATTTCAGTGGGTTGCCTTCTGGTCTTCAAGATTTCATTCCCCTTTCTTAATACAAAGTCAACAGCATACTCTTTCCACAATATCTTTACTGCTTCTTTTTGCTGGACACTATAATTGTTGTAACCGAGAGAGTTAGAGAAAGCGCCACACTCTGAGTTCTGATTGAGAGTCCTTTATTGCTGTGACCAAGAGGCGGCTAACGCTCAAAATTCTCTCCGCTCCAAAGAGGGACGTGATTTCTTTTTATACCTAACCTAGAAGAGAGGGGAGGGGGAGTCTAGCTGAAGCGGAATTTTACAGAAGCAGAACAAGCAAGTTAGTAGGAGGAAGCTGGTAACCAGGAGGCAGGAGGGTACCATAGTTGCTGGTTACTAAGGCTATTTCCATACAATCATCAGGGGGGTAGCAGGGGGAACTTTCTATACAATCAATCACCAAGGGGGGGGGTTTCACAACAGCAGGTAGACTTGCCAGGCAGGATGCAGTTACAACAGTATTTGTAATTGTTACAGCAGTTACAGGTACTGAGAACAGCATGACCCAAACCTCAGCGGTTCAAAGCTCTGAGTACAGCGTGACCCATTAATGCACCTGAGGGGGCCGTGGCAGGGAGGGCGAAGCTAAGCTGGAGCTTGTCAGGCTTATTTCTAAGATGGAGTCAGGTTAGTTCATCTCATAATAAGCATTCCTTCATGATTTGTGAGATTTTTTTGTAGATATCAGTAAAATGGCCTTTCCTGGGTTTTCACTTACTTCAAGTATGAAACATGTTATTTATCAACATTAGAAAATACAGATAAGCTCAAATAAGAAATCCACTAAAACCATGCATAATCCCACTACTCAGAGACAACGTCTGCTAATGTTTTGGTTCATTTCTTTCTGTATTTAGATTATCTGTGTTATAGATCCACACAGAGAGCATATTCTATACACCCTTTTCAACCTGTGCCACATTTAAAAATATGTTGGTTTATATTTTAAAATAAAGACATGGCATTCTACAAATGTGTCCATAAAATTCCATCTTATG
Organism: Aotus nancymaae; assembly: GCF_030222135.1. Taxonomy (NCBI): domain Eukaryota; kingdom Metazoa; phylum Chordata; class Mammalia; order Primates; family Aotidae; genus Aotus; species Aotus nancymaae. Next base: position 49,427,018 of record NW_026988417.1, on the reverse strand, counting down.
GATGATTTCATTTTTAAACAGTTTCTTATTGTTGGACACTTAATCTTATGTGACTGTTGGGCTTGCCTTTAAATTACTACCCAATGGCCCACTGTGTCTTGATAGTACCTGCTCTCTACTGCTTTATCTCTACTTTGAGCCAGGAGTACCTTTAGGCCAGAGAGAATTCCTGAGTTGCTTTTAGATCTCCACCCTGTTGTCCAGCATTCAATGCACCATCAGCACAATCAACTGGATGAATGAATTCTTACTGAGCTCAGATTACCCAGGAGACCCTGTACCAAACAGTATAGAGATCATGAAGTGTAGAATAGAAACAGGGTTACTTGCCTTGAGGGTTCTGGGGTTGAAATTAAGTCTGTTCTCCACCGCCCAACCTCGTTTGATTTTCCCCAAGTACCATGCAGTTTAGCACATGTTTACTTTTAAATTATGGGCCAGTAGGTGTTTGCATCTTTCTGACAATGAGGATCAGAGTTAACTGTCATTATTTGGGGAAAGCATTTTAGAAGAGGTAATGTGGAATCTGCTAAGGTTTTACTGTGTTCACCAAAGTTCATGTGTTGGGAACTTAACCCCCAGTGCAACAGTGTTGAGAGGTAGGAGCTTTAAGAGGTGATTAGGTCATCAGGGCTGTGCTCTCATAAATGGATTAATGGAGTGGGTTGGTTGTTGTGGGAGTGGGTTCCTCATAAACGGATAAGTTCTGCTCTCTCCTTCTCGTTCTCTGGTCCTCTCTCACCATCTGCCTTCCACCATGGTGAGATGCAGCACGAAGACCCTCACTAGATGCAGCCCCTTACTTAACCTTGGACTTTCCAGCCTTTAGAACTGTAGAATTTTCTCTATAAATTACCCAGTCCATGATATTCTGTTATAGCTGCACAAAATGGACTAAGACAAGGCCCCATAGTGGAAAGAACTCTGAATTTGGAATATAAAGGTTAAGTCTGATTCACTTGCTCAGCCACTCAGCTTTGCAATCTTAGGGGATTCATACAACCGTCCGGGCCTTGGTTTCCTTCTTTATCAAGTGAAAATAATACTAATTCTATACACTATTTCTATGCATGCAGAGTTACTGTGAAAAGCAAAGTTCTATAGATGTGAATAAGGTAATTTGGTGCAAGAGTAGTTGGGAAAAGATAAAGAGGTCTTTTGGTCTCATTTTCACTAATTGTCTCAAATCTAGATTTAAAAACATTATACACACATGCATGTTCATATAATATCAATGTAATATAACTGCATTGTATTGCATTAGTATGTGTATGTTCAAAGTAATAATTTGTTGAGTATAATTTTTTTTTGAAATGGAGTCTTGCTCTGTTGCCCAGGCTGAAGTGCAGTGGTGCAATCTTGGCTCACTGCAACCTCTGCCTCCTGGATTCAAGTGATTCTCCCCACTGAGCCTCCTGAGGAACTGGGATTACAGGCGTGTACCACCATTCCCAGCTTATTTTTGTTATTTTTAGTGGAGATGGGGTTTCACCATGTTGGCCAGGCTGGTCTCAATCTCCTGACCTCGAGTAAACCCAAAGTGCTGGGATTACAGGTGTTAGCCACAACACCCGGCCAAATGTTTTAACTGTATCATAATTTTTGTAACCCTCTTTTGCCCTTTTTCCCCTTCACTTAGAGGACACCCACAGCCTCAGCTGAAGGAGGTAGCATAGGTCTCCTGACCTGTGGGAAACCCTGAATGCTAACGCACCTCATAAACTGTAAACCTCTCTGAAAATGTTGAATGCAAAATGAGGAAGGAGGGGTGTTGATGGAGAGAGGACAAGAAAATTCTGGGGGACAGGCCCCCTAGGGTTGTCTAATTCAAGCTATTCCGATTGGAAGAAGAGTTGGTGAAGTGTTAGCAAGAGAGAAACATTTTAAATGTTCTTCTTTCCCCAGACAGAACATTACTTTATAGTCTTTTGGGGGAATACAAATTTTCAGAGTTAAAAGTTTGGTACAAAATAGCACAGGTGGCTGGGTGTGGTGGCTCATGCCTGTCATCTCCGCACGAAATTTAGGAGGTCGAGGCGGGCGGATCATGAGATCAGGAGTTTGAGACCAGCCTAGCCAACATGGTGAAACCCCGTCTCTACTAAAAATACAAAAATTAACCAGGCGTGGTGGTGCACACCCATAATCCCAGCTACTCAGGAGGCTGAGGCAGAATTGCTTAAACCCTGGAGGCCGAGGTTGCAGTGAGCTGAGATAGCGCCACTGCACTCCAGCCTGGTGACAGAGTGAGACTCCATCTAAAAAAAGACAGCAAAGGCTGTGAGATACTCCTAGTGAGTCATTTAGGACCCCGTGACGTTACTAACAGTAATGGCAACAGTGTTACTGTGGATGGACTCTATTCTCGACAGCATTTCTGCAGCAGACCCAAGCTCAAGAGTTTCCTTCTGAATTTCCATCCTAAACCCACTTCATGATACCATTTCTTGCAAGGGAAAGTTTGTATCGCAAAGCTCATACAGTTGCAGTTTCATGTTTAATCATGCAGTCAGAAAGGAAGTTGCCTCATGATTTAGGAAGGCAAAAACGAGCCTTTAACCATCACATTGTATTTTATAATGAGTCTGAGTTAACAATCCTGCCCCTTCATTTATGAAATGTGGGCCTCAGCCCTCTCACATTTCAAATTTTCCAGGCAGTTCTGACTTTGAATCTTCTGTTCTGGTGGATCACTTATGGACATTGGTTTACATTAGGCCTTCACATCCTGATTTTTGGTTCTGGAGATTTGGTAGTGATATCTGTGCCCCTTTTTGCATGGAAAGGAGAGCAGTTCATCTCAGCCCTTTTCCTCAGGCCACTGTCACTCTCCATCATCTAAGTCACAGTTTCAAGGTTTTCAAACTTGTTCCAGAAGAGGAGGCCCGAAACCCATGGTCTTCTTTGTAGACACTCCTCATAAGATGCTGCCATGTTTTTAATTAGAAATGCATTTCATGGTGTAAACATGGCCCTCATATGCAACTTTTAATCTGAAAAATAGTAGCATATAACATGGATTTTTTTCATAATACGTTAGTGTAAATTACTAATTTAAGCCACTTGACCAACTCTCTTCAGGGTCTCCCAGGACCTCCCCACTGGCTGCCTCTCCCGTGCTGAGCTGACTTCTTGCAGCTGACACAGTTGGTAATTCAATCCTTGGAGGCCTTTCTTCTCTTGGGTTAGGAGCACCACTCTCACCACTTGGTCTGTCCCCAACATTCCTGGCTGCCCCATGCCAGCTAGAAAGAACATAGGAAGGCAGTGATCTTGGAAGCAGCTGCCCCTTTACCTGGAAGCAGCCACCTTGCCCTCCCTGTGTCTGCTCAGGCTACAGATGAAACAGGAGATGGTCCGGGAACTCTTCTCCAGCTCTCAGAGCCCTCTGTAGGTGCAATGATCACAGGCGGGTCTGAGTCCCATCTCCATGGTGTCACGTATCTGCTTGCACCCTCAGTCTCCTCTTTTGTAAATGGGAATAATGCTTAATCCAACCTTATTTGTTTGCTGTGAGGGTTAAATGCTGTTAGGCAGTTGTCGTCATTAGGGGCTGATTTTGCCTGCCAGGGGACATTTGGCAATGTCTGGAGACGTTTTTGGTGTCCCAGTGTGAGTGGGTTAGGATGGAGAGGTTGCAACCGGCATCTAATGGGGAGAGGCCAGGGATGCTGCTACAGATCCCACAGAGCACAGGACAGCCTCACACAACAGAGTTATCCCATCTGATGTGCCATTAGTGCCGACGCTGAGAAACTCTGCTCTAAGGCAGGGGATGTGCTTAACGACATGGAAAGAATTGTCATAGCTGTTGCTCTCATTCTTACATGCAGCTGCTCCCCGTCAGAGCAACGAATGTGCTTCCTACTACTTTTAGAAAGAAAATTTATTTTAGCCTCTTGATCTGAGACACCAGAATGCTACTCAAAGGCACAAAAGTTGACGGAAAAGGGTGCGGTGTACATTTAACAATACAACTAGGTGACACAAGAAAGACAGCAATTGGCTACACAGTGCAATTGAACATGCAGGCTGGAGTACAGTGGCGTGATCTCGGCTCACTGCGACCTCCGCCTCCCAGGTTCAAGCTATTCTCTTGTCTTAGCCTCCTGAGTAGCTGGGATTACAGGTGTGCACCACCATGCCAGGCTAATTTTTGTATTTTTAGTAGAGATAGGGTTTCACCATGTTGATCAGGCTGGTCTTGAACTCCTGGCCTCAGGTGATCTACCTACCTCGGCCTCCCAAAGTGCTGAGGTTACAGGCATGAGCCACTGCGCCTGGCCAGCTAACATGCTTTTTACACATCACCACTAACCTTCTCTGCCAATTAGTTGTGTTTTGTCCCCTTGAGAGAAGACAAAGCCTAAGTGTGCAGAAGTTACTTGACTTACCCAAATGATAAAATCAGGTTGGTAAATGATTGAGTCAGGCGCTGAGCCAGGTATTTTGACTCCAAAGTCCACAGTATTTCCACCAGACTGCCTCCCTTAATACAAGACGGAACTCCCTGGCATCTGCTATCAGGGTCCCCTCCCAACTCTCCACCTCTCCATCCGTCGTAGAGCTATCCGGGCCCAACTCTGTTCCAGAATCAGACCAGATAATGCGTATTTAGGTAATATGCTTAAGCACACACAGAAGCAAGGACATCAGATGAGTTGCTATATTGAGGTGGTGAGATCGATTGTGCTTCATTTAAAACTTTTAATTTTTATAAAAGTTTAAAGTTGACTTAATCATATCAAAACTTAAAACTTAAAAAAAAAGCATGGACTCATGTTACAGTGACTTTCAATCTTGGTGCCCATCCAAAAGTGTGAAAGTAAAGATTAAATTAAAACCAAATGTGATTCTAATTTCACTAAGCAGCTAGCCTAATTATTCCTTGCTTTGGGAGCACAGGGTCAATATATGATTCTGGGAGTCTAATCCCCCTCTCTCCTCCTTGCCTACCATCCCCTAACCCCAAAACACACTCACAAAACAGGAGTGTCTCCACAATCTTTCATTCTGTCTGAGTCTATTTACTCACTTAGATATCTCTTTCTTTCCTCCTCTCTGCAACAGGTTAGCATCTTAATGGAGGGTAAGTGGTTCCAGCAATTCCATTAGAAGAGAGACTTCTGGCGGGGTGGGGTAAGTGAAGAGAAAGTTTAGCAGGGAGAAAGCCACATTCTGAAATGAACTAGTGTTTTACATCAAAAACAGTCTTTTTTTTTTTTTTTTGGAAAGAGAACAGCCAAGTGGTGAGTTACAGAAAAGTGTCTCAGAGGCGGCGTCCTCAGCAGTGTTTCTCTGGATGTAGACAGTTGTGTAAGCAATAACATCTGGATCGGGAGAAGCCCACTTTGAAATCCGAATATACAATGACGATGCTTGTTTAAACATCATTTGTGTTCGAATAATGGAAACAGTTAGAGCCTATGAGGGACTTTGTTTTTCAGGCTTTTAGAGGTGGAGTAGAGAACTTCTGACAGTTTGAGGCAATTTGGAGTTGAGGGTGGGGCCTTATGTGGACAATGGACACGATGTGTTTGAGCAACTCTCGATGGTCATTTGGAGATCTTAAATTTCTGTTCTATGTTCAGCAGCTTTAGAGCATAAAGTTGCTAGGAAAAGAGACAGATTAATAAGTGCAGGGGATTTCTGAATTTCTGCTTTGGAGGCTAAGGGGTTAGAAGACTGAGTGATAAGCTTTGTGTGAGTGAATCTGTCAGATGAGCCTGGCCATTGGGCTGCTGCTGTCCTGATTGAGAGGTGAGGATTCCCAGCATGGTGGCTGCCAGGGCTCCAGGAGAGAGATGCCTTTGTGTTCCAGGACTGTTTCCTGCTGCAGCAGGGGATGAGGGTCCTGAAAGCCCAGCACAGTCACAGTGACTCTCTGCGCTCCTTTCCCTGGCACCCAACCTTCACTGGGCCGGGGCTGCCCACATATCCACCTCTAAGGTCACCTAATGCCTTGGTCCCAAGGAGCACTCCAAAAGCCCTTGCTGGGAATTCCCAGGCTCCTCCACTATACATCTGCACACAGTTGGCACCTTGCTTTTGCATTCTCCTGCCAGTTTGTACCCTTTTGAAGAAAGACCACAAAAGGTAAGGGCAGAGCCTAGATTCTGCAGTCAAACAGGGCTCCTCTGCCATTAGCTCTGTGACTATAGGCAGGTCCCTTAACTTCACTGGACCTCAATTTCTCATCTGGGTCAGGCACATGGTTGACAGGTCCTTACTAAACATTTGCTGAATGAATTCCCATCTCATAGAATGATTGCAAAAATTACATAAAATAATATGAAACACCAGCTAATTGCTGCTAGTATTTAATCATATCCAATGTATACTAATGTAGTATATAAGAGTATTATTATTATTATTTATGATTACTTTTTGAGAGAGTCTTGCTGTCACCCAGGCTGGAGTGCAGTGGCATGATCTGCAACCTCCACCTTCCAGGTTCAAGTGATTCTTTGTGCCTCAGCCTCCTGAGCAGCTGGGATTATAGGTGTGCGCCACCACACCAGGCTATTTTATCCTTTTAGTAGAGATGGAATTTCACCATGTTGACCAGGCTGGTCTTGAACTCCTGGATTCAAGTGATCTGCCCGCCTTGGCCTCCCAAAATGTTGGAATTACTGTGCCTGGCCAGAATGTTATTAAGAAATAATATTTGCATATATAATAATAGTATCTATGGCATATATATAATGCTTACTGCATGCCAGGTGTTATTTTAAGTGCTCTCTGTATATTTAAGTAGTTTATTCCCTTCAACAATTCTACAAAGTAGGTATTATTATCCCCAGTGAACTGAGGCATGAGATGTTAAGTGATTTGTCCGACTTCTCATAGCTAGTCATTGGCACTCCTACAATTTGAATGAGACAGTCTGGCCTGGAGCTCCTGCTCTTAATTCAAGCACTACGTGTTTTTGAGGATCCACAGGGGTCTTACCAGGGGTGGTAACCACCATGGAGTATGAGGCCCATCCCAGACACCCCAGGAGCTTCCAGCTGAGTTGAGCAGGTGAGACACAGAACGACAGCTCAGCACTTCAGGGAGTAGCTGTGAAAACTCCACCGGTGATTCCAGTTTGCAGCCACGTATGCCAACCAGTGTCACACTGGTGCTCCTCAGACTTTAACGTGCACTTCTGTGATGGGAGGATCTTGTTCTAATACAGATATTACTAGAGTGGGTCTGGGTTGGAGCCTGAGATCTTTTTTCTTTTTCTTCATTGTTTATTGTGATATAATTCACCTATCACAAAATCCACCCTTTTAAAGTATAAGATTCAGTGACTTTTAGTATATTTACAAGGTCGTGACACCATCACCACCATCTAGAACATCTTCATTACCTTGGAAAGAAATCTCATACTTACTGGCAGTCACTCCTGTTTTTCTCTCCCTGCAGCCCATGAGTCTACTTTCCCTACTGTCTTTCAGGTTCAGAGCTCCAAAAATAATACTGAGCTGTTGTTTCTATACATTCGCCTATTCTCAACATTTCCTACAAATGGAATCATACAATAGGGGGCCTTCTGTGTCTGGCTTCTTTCGCTAAGCATAATGTTTTCAAGGTTCATCTGTGTTGTAGCATGAATTAGCACTTTATTACTTTTGATGGCCGATTCCATTGTAAGGATAAACCATTTTGTTTGTCCACTCATCAACTGATGGGCATCTGGGTGGTTTCCAGTTTGGGGACTATTATGAATAATGCTCATATGAACGTCTGTGTACAAGTTTTTGTGTGGTCATTTTTTCAGTTCTCTTGGATGAATATCTAGGAGTAGAACTGCCGGGCCATGTGGCCATTCTACAGTTATGTTTTTGAAGAATTCCTGAACTCATTTCCAAAGAGGTCAAACCGTTTTGCCTTCTCACTACCTGTGTATGAGAGTTCCAATTTTCCATATTCTTTTTAACTCTTAATATTGTCTGATTTTTTTATTACAGCCATTCAAGTGGCTGTGAAGTGGGTGTGGTTTTGACTGGATTTCCCTAATGATTGAGGATGTTGGGCATCTTTTCATGTGCTTATCGGCCATTTGCCTATCTTCTTTAGAGAAATGTCTATTCAAATCCCTTGGTCATTTAAAAATTTTTTTGTCTTTTTCTCACTGAGTTGTAAGTGTTCTTTAGATATCCTGGATACTAGATCGTGGTTAGATATTTAATTTTAAAATATTTTCTCCCATTTGTGGCTGTCTGTTCTCTTTCTCGACAGTGTCCTTTGAAGCACAAACTTGATGATGCCCAATTTATCCATTTTTTCCTTTTTCCTTTTGTTGCTTTTACTCTTGGTATTATATCCAAGAAATCATTGCCTAATCCAAGGTAATAAGGATTTTTAGTTCGAAAAGTTCCCAGATGATGTGATGCTGTTGATTCGGGATCTACAGGTTGAGTAGCAAGGAGGTAACGGAATTATTTTCTTTTCAGTCACCTGATATAGTAGGAGAAGCTCCTCTCTTTACTTGGCTTAGTAATGTACTCTGATCCAATCTGGATCAGACTGAAGTTTTCCTCAGTTTGTCAGGGCTCTACCAGGTGGAGGTGGGCTGCTTTTCCTTTCCTTTTTTTTTTTTTTTTTGGAAGCTTTGAATTTAAGAGTTTGCATCAATTCAAATCATTACAAAATCCAGGAGGTAATGGATGCTTTCAACATACTGGAATGCAGTTTCCTACACTGTAGCATGCATGAATGAGCCTTTGTCTGGAGCTTTGTCCTGTAGAGAGGAAGCTTTGTCCTGGTGGCACCTGCTGTCACAGGATTTGAGGCTTACGTGGCAGGTATACTAAGAGGTCAGAAACAAATCACAGACCACATGAAGAATACAGCTCCATGATTCTCTGAGACAAGGCCTGGTTTCAGAGTGAAATACTGTCTTAAATTCTAAGTTTATTAGCAGGAAGGTTTGTCTGGCCTTCTCTGCTTTATTTGTTTTATTTTATTTTTTAAAATTTGGTTGGTGCTTTAACCAAACTTCTACTTTCAGATTCAGAGCTCCAAAAATAATACTGAGCTGTCGACGTTGCTTTCTGGATGATGGTTCTCCTTCTTCTGGACCATTTCCTCTCCCAGGCTTGGTGGAGGCAACACCCTCTGCCAGCCCAGATGCCAGAGAGCCCTCCTCAGGGAGCCTTTTGGCCCAGGGCTCAGTGGCCACTGAACAGGAAAACATTGACATGGACACTCTCTGGAGGGGGAAGTCAGGGTTCATGGCTGGCGCTTTCCTGGCAAAGTCAGAATGAATCCATCTCCAGGGCTGCAGGGAGGCAGAGACCATAGCAGACGAGCCCTCACTAGGCAGGCCAGCCTCCCACCAACTTGGCCTCCAGTGCACAGGCTGCTAGAGCCCTGCAGACTTCTCTGAGCTGCTTCTCCATGGAACATTTGCAGGCTTCACTCAGTTTAGTAAGGAAGTGTAGATGGGATTCATGTACTCATCAGTCATTAATTCGCTCCTTGTTTATTGAACCATTACTATGTGCAGGGCTCTGTGCTTGACACCAGAGCTATTACAAAGATTGCCTTTGACCTCGTGAAGTCTGGTGGAGATAGCTATTCTAATTTATTAGTTCAGCAAATATTTATTGAATGCTTACTATATGCCAGGCACTGTTAGTGCTAGGGTTAAAATAGTGAAGGGAACAGGTTATGTTTCTGCTTCAGGGCACTGAGAAGTTAGTACACCTCATAGCTAGTGTTAACGCAGGACAGTTCAGTTAAAAAAAGTATTGACTGTGAATGAGTTCTCTTCTTCGTCTTGTCTTCTTCTCTTCCTCCTCCTCTTCCTCCTCCTTCCCTCCTCTTCCTCTTTCATCTCCTCCCCACCTCTTCCTCCTCCACCTTCTTCTTCCTTCTTCTCCTCCTCCTCCTCCTCCCCTTTCTTCCTCCTCCTCCTCTACCTTTTTCTTCTTTTTCTTATTCTTCTTCTCCTCTTCATCCTCCTCCTCCTTCTCCTCCTCCCCCTCCTCCTCCCCCTTCCTCCTCCTCCTCCTTCTCCTCCTCCCCCTCCTCCTCCCCCTTCCTCCTCCTCCTCCTTCTCCTCCTCCCCCTCCTCCTCCTCCTTCCTTCTCCTCCTCCTTCTCCTCCTTCCTCTTGTTCTTCTCCTAGAGGGTCTTGCTCTGCCGCCCAAGCTGGAGTGCAGTGGCACAATCATAGCTCGCTGCAGCCTCAAACTCCTAAGCTCCAATGATCCTCTCACTTCAGCCTTCAAGTAGTTGGGACTATAGGTGTGTGCCACCACACCTGGCTGACTTTCTTATTTTTGTAGAGACAGGGTCTCATTATGTTACTAAAGCTGGTCTTGAACTCCCAGCCTCAAATGATCCCCCCACCTAGGCCTCCCAAATTGCTGAGATTACAGGCATGAGCCACAGTGCTGTCTTCTTTCATTTATGTACTCATTCACTCACTCATTCATTCATTTGAGTAGTTATCAAGTTCCTTCTGTGTACCAGTTACCCTTTTAAATGCTGGCATACAAAAAAAGATGAGGTCCTTTCCTTGTACTTACAGTCTAGTCAGGGAATTCAGCCATGAGTCAAATAGCTATAGAAACAAATCTGTGATTTCAAGCTGAGATGAATTGTTTGAGGGACACTTATTGAGGATGCTGTCCTTGCTCAACACAGCATACTCCAGGTGACTTTCAGCTGAAAGAAGGTGCTTTCACTACATTCTCTCTTGGCAGCCATTATCCGAAGACTTACAGGGGGTAGTTGGGCACGCAAAAATTAATTATTATTATTTACTGGTAGGGTCAGGGAATTATGTTGTATACAACTTTTCCAAATGCCTGGAATTCTCTATGATTCATCTCCACACCAGAGCTTCGCTACTCTCCGCTCCCTACTTTTAAAACCATTTTGATAGAAATCTTCCTAAAGTAAAGGGCCGGGCGCGGTGGCTCACGCCTATAATCCCAGCACTTTGGGAGGCCGAGGCGGGTGGATCACGAGGTCAAGAGATCGAGACCATCCTGGTCAACAAGGTGAAACCCCGTCTCTACTAAAAATACAAAAATTAGCTGGGCATGGTGGCACGCGCCTGTAATCCCAGCTACTCAGGAGGCTGAGGCAGGAGAATTGCCTGAACCCAGGAGGCGGAGGTTGCGGTGAGCCGAGATCACGCCATTGCACTCCAGCCTGGGTAACAAAAGCGAAACTCCGTCTCAAAAAAAAAAAAAAAATCTTCCTAAAGTAATATATACTTTTCTGATTCTAAAAATGATATATGTTGAGTGTAATTTATCTTGTCTTGATGAGTAGACAAATATTTACAGAACTGTTTTCACCCAATATTTTTTTTATTGCATTTTAGGTTTTGGGGTACATGTGAAGAACATGCAAGACTGTTGCATAGGTGCACACGTGGCAGTGTGACCCGCTGCCTTCCTCCCCTTCACCTATATGTGGCATCTCTCCCCATGCTATCTCTCCCCAACTCCCCACCCACCGCTGTCCCTCCCCTATTTCCCTCCAACAGATCCCAGTGTGTAGTGCTCCCCTCCCTGTGTCCATGTGTTCTCATTGTTCAACACCCGCCTATGAGTGAGAATATTTTAATATCCGTTGTTGATTCTTGCCTGAGTCCATTACTCAGCTGAGAGTTGATAATCAGTGATTTTCTAATTCTATCGTTCCTTCTGCATTTGGTAGTTGTCATTTTTGTAAAGAATAGCCGCCATCACATTAATAGTAGATCGATGTTCCAGAAGAAAATATCTGTGAAGTTGGAGACAAAGCAGTAGAAACTAGCCAAAAAGAAACACAGAAAGATAAAAAAAAAAAAAGTAAAAAATGGAAATAAGCATCAATGAGCTATCAGAAAACTTCAAGTGGCTAAATATGTGTGCAATTGAAATCCCCCTAAAAAGGAGGATGAGGAGAAAAGATATTTAAAGAAATCATGTTTGAAAAATTTTCCACATTTGATGCAACTATAAACGGATACATCTAAGATCAGTGAAACCTAAGCACAAGAAACATAAAGAAACTATATCGAGCATTATAATGAAACTATTCAAAACCAATGTTAAGCAGAAAATGCAAAAGCAGCCAGAGGAAAAGGAAACAATATATCCTGAGGAACAAAGAATGACAGCAGTTGTCTTTTCAGAAAAAAAAAAAAAGAAATGCAAGTGAGAAGACAGTGGACCAGCAGCTTTAAATTAAGAAAGAAAAGAAGAAGAAGAAAAAATCCTGCCAAACTAGAATTATATACCCAGCAAAAAGAAAAAAAAACCCAAAGGTGGAATATAGACTTTTTAAGAATTATAAAAGCTGAAAGAATTCATCAGCTGCAGACCTGCACTACAAGAAATGTTAAAGGAAGTCCTTCAGGCAGAAGGAAGATGGGGCCAGCTGGAAAATGGGTGTACATAAGGAATGAAGAACATGGGAAATGGTAACTATGTGGGTAAATACAGAATTTTTTTCTTGTTTAAATTTCTTTAAAAAACAATTGTTCAAAAAATAACAATGTAGTGTGAGGGTTATAACATAATTAAAAGCATACTGCATGACAGCATAAAAGTATAAAAGCGCACAATTTAGGATGAAACAAATAGAAGCGTTTTTGCAGGTTTTTTTACTATGTGAAATGAAATAATATGACTTGAAAGTAGATTATAGTAAGTTAAAGATATGCCCTGTAGCCACTAATGCAACAATTACAACACAACAGGAGTTATAGCTACAAATATATAATTGACTCAATTTAAAAGAAGGAAAAATGGAGCAAAAAGAAAACAAAGAGCAGATTTAAGAAAAGTGGAAACTATGTAGTAAGATGATAGTTAAATTTAACCATATCAACAATCACACTAAATGTCAATGGCTTAAGTGCTTTAAGTAGTCCAATTAAAAGGCAGAGGGGAAAAAAGCAAGACCCAACTATATGCTCCCTACAAAATAATGCAGTTTAAATATAAAGTACAAACAGGTTCAAAGTAAAAGTTGAAAAGAGATATACCATGCAAACATGGATAAAAGAAAGCTGGAATAGTTGCATCAGTAATAGATTTCAGAGCAAACAATATTCCTGGTGATGAAGTCATTTCATAATGATAGTGGAGTCACTTCATCAAAAGGACATAACAATTCTCAGAGTTTATTTGCCTAATAATAGAGCTTCAAAATACATAAAACAAGAAGCTAACCTCCTTTTCTCTCTTTTCTTCCTTCTGTCCCCTCTCTCTCCTTTCTTCCTCTCTCTCTTTCTTTTGTGTCCTCCTCTTTCTTCTCCTTTTTTTTTTTTTAACAAATGAAGAAACCAAGGCAAGATAGGTGAAATAATTGCAGACATACACAACCAGTGAAAAGCAGGACTTCAAACTTCTTATCTGGGATTCTTCTCTCTTCACTGCACTCCACTGAGCTTGAACAAACATTGTTTTGATGTATTAACAACTCTTAAAGTGAAGGTATTAATGATGCATAAATAAACAGACCACTAGATGGAAAACAGAAGTGTGACCTAGACACTATTCTTCATTTGTTGATAACTGATTGGCATCAGCCAGCACAGAAGCTAAACAAATGGTTGGAAAGAAAATGATTATTGGGGAAACTGTGGCTTGAGAATTGCTCATTGAATTCCTGTTGTTAGAAGTCTGGGAGCCTTGGGACAGGAATCCTTTACAGAGGTCATTATACCTTCCCGGCACTGGGTAGACGAGGTTGCTTAAATACGAGACTTTATTTGAAATGAATATTCTGATGGGCATGCTCCAAAATGGTGACTACTGTAGGCTTCCCCCGACCTGTGTTGTTAGTCAGTGTACCCAATGCCCCAGTTCTACCAACTGGCCCATGAATTCACATGGAAATCAATTACCAGCTGAGCAAGGGCTATGGCAGTCTCTGAGTGCTGACCCAGGCACTGGGATGAAGGCAATCAAGCATGAGGTCACATGGGGTCAAGCCCATGGCTTTGGATAGCTATTTATCACTTGGAATTGGGCAGGGAAGCATAAACATAGGAGACAGTGAGTGAAGTTAGCTAATTACACACAACTGCTGCCATAGCTTGGCCTGATCAGACAGGGCAAGAGAGAGGCAGTTAGAGGGCCAAAGTGTGTTTAAAAACATAGCCTTCCCTGACTCAGAAATGGAGCAGTTCACGCTGGAAAGACATAAGTAGAAACAGCCCAGTCTTCAATTTGGAGGCCATGGCACAGGGGCTTGGAGAGAAACAGAAGGTAATTCAAGGCTCCCAACAATTAAACCAGCAAAAGCTGCATTACGTCAGCCTCAGGGAACTACCATGACATTTGGAGTCAACAAAAACAGAAGCTTATAAAAAAATGCTTCAGTAACTAGTAAGTAACTCAGAGATAATGTAGTCTGGAGCTCCATGGAAGACAGCTTGGCTGCTGACAGTCCATCAGATTGGCTTAGCTATCTTGCTTATTATTATAAAGGTGGGGGTCAGGGGAGGGAGAAAAAAAATCCCAACAGCATTGCAAAATGGGAGGCCTGAAGACTTTGTAATTAAATAGATATGAGTTCAAGTCTGATCTCAACCACTAGAAACTGTGTCTGTGTGACTAGAATCAAATTAATCACTTTTTCTGAGACTGAGTTTTCTCAACCATAGGAAAAGAGTGATCACATGTACTTCATAGGTTGGTTGTGAGGATTAGGAATAGTATTTGCACATCAGTTTCCTCATGTGTAGCAAAGTCAGTAAAATGATTGTTTTGTTCCTTCTCTTAATCATCATCGTCACTTGGATGACTTTAGGCAACTGCCTTTTTTTTTTTTGACTTTAGCTTTTTAAATCTCAGGATAGAAAAACTAAGAGCATAATCCCTATTGCTAGCCTGTAAACCGAAGCTATCTGCTGGAAACGAAGGCCAGAATCCTCGCTCCTAGGTGGAGCATACATCCGCTCCAGTAGTACAGGGGGCTCCGCCACTTTCTGCTTCTGAGATGAAGTGTGAAGGTGCCAAGTCTAGGCCTCTGCACTGCAAATATACAGAACTAGTTCTTCTGACCCTAAGCTATGCTCTTTTTCTCTGACTAGAGGAACTAACAGCCACGGTTAAATATATTTAATTACATATATACATAAAAGAACAATATGTCAACTAGTCAACTACAACTCATTTACTACATAATTACATTTACAATTACAAAAAATACAAATATAATTACAAATTATATTTGAGGATGGATATTGGTGCAGCTTATGATGTCTGCAAAGAAATTCTGTCCAAGAAGGACATTCTGCTCTGCCTTTAATTTCCAGTAGGATCCTATCCTCTCAACAACAAATGGAACAACAGGTCTCAAAACAAACACAAACCCCAAGATAAGAGACACAATTACCACCTCCCCTGCCCCTTATTACCCTGGTTTGTCACACTTCTGCTGGGTTAGATGGTCTTCTAATCCTGACAGCCATAATCTGGGTTGAGCGTCTCTCTTTGTTCTTTTACATAAAACTAAAATAATAATGTGGTGGTTAATGCCTCATTTTTTCCTAAAAAGAGAAAGGAGGTGGAGTTGGAACACTTGCTATTCAAACATTACTTTCGATATGTTGTGTATTTGTATACAAATATATACAAAGCATCCAATAACCATACATATTCAATAAAGGTGACTGTTAAACGATTAATTATAATCATATGATGATGCTAATAAAATCTGATCTGTGACCTTAACCTCACCGGCTTTTGTCCCCCCATTACAGTTTAACTTATCCTAAGGTCAGCACAATCCAACAGTAAGCCTGACTTTACCATTTCCAAATGCACTGTTTAGTTTCCCAAGCTTGCAGGGTTTGGATGGCTTTCTGGCCACTTCCCTTGATTGAAGGACAAGGCTGCTTTGTCCACCACAGGCAACAATATCTAGAGCATATGAGATTTGCAAAGGCCAGTGAAAGTGTTTCATTTTTGAAAAAAGTCTGGCTCCAAAATATAAAAAGAAAGCTACAAAATTACAATTAAAAGGTTGAATTAAATATCTACTAAAAAGTAATTGCATATCAACTAGTCAACTGCAACTCAACTCACCTATTGTTATATGAAAGTTATGTTTGGTGATGGGTGCGGTTGTAGTTTTAGGATGTCTGCTTTGATGTGGGGTGCGGCCTCCGAAAGTGAAAACGCTTAGGGTCTCTGAAGGTCTTACAACAACCCTATCAAAGAATGAGAATATGCATGGGCTGGGGATGGAAAGCAAATGGAAAACATTTTGAGAGCGGAATATGGGGAGAATTGAAGACAGACTGGTCTGCAAGGTCATGGTTGGTGATCCTACTGGGTGCTGAGGTCTGGAAAATTCTGGAGACATAGTGTTGACAAGTGGGGAGTGATGGAAGGCCCCTGGTGGTCCTACTACCAGCAGATTCTTGACTATAGCATCTAAGTCAGTGAAGAGAAAGTTTCTCTGCCCAAGCATCTTTCAACTAATAGTTCAGGAAACTCCATCAGATAGAGAAACAAGAAGTAACCGCAGACAGCTTGAACCACAAATACTTCTAGCTAAATAGGAACAATTAAATTGGAGCTGTTGCCAAAAACAATTCTAGCTCTAGTAATTCACTTGTCCTCTCTCAGATTCCATGGATATTTCCCTGTTTTATTACCTTTTTCTTGCCCTTGTGCCAGAATCTGTTTTCTGTGGGCAGAGGGCCAGAATACGCCAACAAAAAGCAGGAAGACTGAACTGGCAGAGATTTCCACCGTATTTGTCTGTTTTTACACTGCTGGAAAGATACTACTTGAAACTGGGTAATTTATAAACAAAGGACGTTTAATTGGCTCACAGTTTGGAATGGCCAGGAGGCCTCAGGAAACTTACAATCATGGTGGAAAATGAAAGAGAAGCAGGCACCTTCTTCACAGGGTGGCAGGAGACAGAGAGAGCAAGCAGGAGAAATGCCAGAAACTTATTAACAACCAGATCCCGTGAGAACTCCCTCACTACCACGAGAACAGCGTGCGGGAAACCACCCCTGTGATCCAGTCACCCCCCACAGGCCCCTCCCTTGACATGTGGGGATTACAATTTGAGATGGAAGTTGGGTGGTGACCCAGAGCCAAAGCGTATCACTACCCTTGGATGATGTTTGGAACATGGTACTTCTTGGGAAAGGAGGTGTTAACCCTAAGCCAGAGAGATTTCCCAGCAGTGGGGCAGGAGGATACCGGCTGTGTACATCTCACACTTGCCAACTGTGTGCCCATCACTGAAGGAAAGGAAAAATGCTTTCCACCATTGAGCGAAGCAGGAGGTAAGTGGCTGAGATGGTGTCTTAGTCTGTTTGTGCTGCTATAACAAAATACCACATACTGGGTAATTTATAAATAACAGAAATTTATTTCTCACAGTTCTGGAGGCCAGGAAGTCCAAGATCAAGGTGCTGGCAGGTTTGGTTTCTAGGGAGGGCTGCCCTCTGTTTCCAAGATGGTACCTTGAATACTGCGTCCTCCAGAGGAGAGTAACACTGTGTATTCACATGGAGGAAGGCCGAAGGGCAAAAGGGGGAAACTCCCTCATCAAGCCCTTTTATAAGGGCACCTAATGGCATTCATGAGAGTGGAGGTGTCATGACTCAATCACCTCTCGAAGGCAACAACTCCCAATACTATTGCACTGGGAATTAAATTTCAATGTGAATTTTTGGAGGTGACAAAATCATTCAAACCATAACATATGGCAAACAGGCAGAAGGATAGAGGTCTCCATGTATGCCTGACTCTACTAAGTAACACAAAAATATTGCAAACATACTGTGACCCAAACAGAGGAGGTGGGACCATCCTCCCTGTCTGTGTTACAATTACTTGTCATCACATGGACCCCTGGACCAATGCCTCATTACTCTCTGGGGGACCCTTATCCTCCTTTTCTCAGACAAAATAAAGAAAGGTCAATTGATATAACTGACCCAAAAACCATGACACAAGAGCCCTGTTGCTGATTTCCTTTGATCATGTTTTCAGTATCAAAGGGCATGTGATTAGCTCAGCAAAGAAGAGTTTTTTGTTGTTGTTTGTTTTTTTAAAATACTTTTTCTCTCCGGGCTAAGCCACCTCAGCTTCCCAACCTTTTCTTATGGGAAACATTAATGATTCGTTTTAGTAAAACAAATCGTAAATGTGCTAAGCATGATTCTAGGAGCATTTGCAAATACCAAACTATTTGACCCTCATAACAATGCTATAAGACAGGCACCTGTATTATTATCATCATCTCCATTTTACAGAAGGGGTAAAAGAGGAACAGAGAAGTTGAGCAACTTTTCCAAGGTCACGCAGCATACCAGTGGCTTTGAGCCCAGGCAGGCCATGATCTGGATCCTAACTCTGTGCTGTCTCTTTTCTTTCACTGTGGCTTTTCTCACACACTTGTAAGGTTGTGGAATGTAAAATTAGCCATGATGTTCTAATGATGATCTGATCTTACCAGATGTGAGGGACAGGTTTTGCTCATTGCCATCTCTGTTCTTGTATTCCAGAAGTAATTTTGCTTTAAGCTGCTACTGTAAGTTAGCCTTGGGTTTCCCATACACCCCTATCTTTCCCATACTTCCCTGTTTAGAGACCCACCAATGTGCCCAGTTGATGTCAGAAAATTCACAGAGGCAAGCAGGTTAGGACGAGGAGAAGGTCAACACTACCAGGAGTAATGAGGTGTGTAAGTCAGTTGTCCAGTGCTGTGAACCTAGAACTTAAGTAGATGCCTTCATCATTTGCATTTGTTTGTTTAACTACAAGCAGCAGAAGACTCTGGTTAACTTAACAAAACAAAAATAAAGTGAGGCGGAAGAAAAGAAGATATTGGAGAGATTCTGAGTGGCTCATGAAATCAAAGAAGGGCTGACTAGCTTGACGAATTAGGACGGCAAAGAAGGCAACCTTGGAGATTTCAGTAGCAGGACTCATGAATGGTCTCTTTAGGATGCTTCTGAGGAATACAGTCACTGCAAACATTTTCCATTCTTGTGTCACCCCAACAAAAATTTCCATTCCCAGGAAAGAGAATCTGATTGGAATAGGTCTGGTCACAGGGGAAGCTCTTGGTCAGGCTGTGGATATGGCACATGGGATGAAGGAATGAAGCAATACTAAAAGAAAAGGCAAGAAGGAGAAATGGATACTGGGCACTCAAGAACAGCAGCTGCCCACTCAATGCCCAGTGCCCTCTGCAGCAGATCCCCAGCATGGCTGTCCCGTCCCTGTTTAAGCACCCCAGACCTCCGTCTTTCTGTTTCGGATTCCACTCTGTTAATCGGATCCTTGTTCATCATCTCTGCTTCCTACCTGGATTGTTTGGTATTGGTTCTCCTGCTCTCTGCCATACAGCCATTGTAGGAGGGTCTTCCATGAATTTTATTTCTCTCCCTGTGTTTGTTCCTATTGATCATTACTATTTTATTCTATAATCACTAACATTTGAATGACATTTTCATTTATGTCACCTCTTTTACTTTTCTCAAAATTGCTATGAAGAGCAGATATTATTATTATTATTATTTTTGAGACAGAGTCTTGCTCTGTTACCCAGGCTGGAGTGCAATGGTGCCATCTCGGCTCACTGCAACCTCCGCCTCCTGAGTTCAAGTGATTCTCCTGTCTCAGCCTCCTGAGTTGCTGGCATTACAGGCACACATCACCATGCCCGGCTAATTTTTTGTATTTTAGTAGAGACGGGGTTTCACCATGTTGCCCAGGCTGGTCTCGAACTCCTGAGCTCAGGCAATCTCACCCACCCTGGCCTCCCAAAGTGCTAGGATTACAGGCATGAGCCGATTACAGGCAGAGTCCCTGTGCCTGGCCTATTTTTTGGGGGGAGTGGGTACGAAGTCTCGCTCTGTCGCCCAGGCTGGAGTGCAATGGTGCCATCCTGGCTTACTGCAACTTCAATCTCCTGGGCTCAACCAGTTTTCCTGTCTCAGCCTCATGGGTAGCTGGGATTACAGGCACCCACCACCACACCTGGCTGATTTTATTTTGTATTTTTACTAGATACGGATTTCACCATGTTGATCAGGCTGGTCGCAAACTCCCGACCTCATGATCTGCCCACCTCAGCCTCTCAGAGTGCTGGAATTACAGGCGTGAGCCACTGTGCCCAGCCTACTTTTTACCGTCTTACAGATGAGCTAGAGTTTAGACAGACTGATTGCCTCAGCCACAAAGTCAACAAGAAGCAGATGAGTGTAGGACTTTCAATTTTACATTCTAAGTTGCTTCCTACTTCTCCAATTGCTACGGCTTCCAGGTTGCTGTGAAACTCCCCAGAATGGTGTGTTTGATTAATTTAATGAACATTTTCTTGTTTTTAAGAAAGGAAAGAGAATGAACAAAAAAATATTAAAAGATGGGAGGCACTTGGCTGAATATTTCTGACAGTGAAACAAGATTGATAGGTGTTCATTTCAGGGTGTTGGGAGTATTTAGTGTTTTCCTTCACATGCCATTGCTCTTTTAATCCCTTGAAACATAACAGTCGCAATTCACTCAATAGGTAAATGGGATCCAGCTCTCATTTTGGCTGTTCTTCAGCCATCACGCACAGCCACATCATATTTCCTTCAGCCTTCGTCGCAAAGTCTCTTTGCCGTTGAGACTTCTGTCAACACCAGTGGAAAGCTAAGCGCCAATGACAAATAGGTTGTTATTACCACTCCTGTCAAACCTTAGTCCCCATTGAGTTGGCTCACATGTGCTGACTTTCCAAAACTAGTTTAGCAGATACAGCAGAGTGTCTGGAAAGCCAGTGTGCCACACTGGAATGGGTGTTCAGTGATACTCAACATCATCACCTGGAGATTTTCTTTGGGATTCCTCTAGTGCTTAAGTCCAGGGCGTGGCGACCACCTCAGGCGACTTCTTAAATTACTTTGTGAAACATCTGTGAATTCATTTAGTCACTCAAAAGATATTTATTAAGTGCCAACTGTGTGCCAGGTGCTGTTCTAGGGGAAAGAGTGAACACTTTAAATTCCCTGCTCTTATTTAATAATGAAATGTTTGTGTGTGTGTGTGTGTGTGTGTGAGTTGTGCATAGACACTATGTGTATGTAGAAAGAGTCTTTGATATCCTAAAGCAGGAGTCACAGACTTAAATACCTTTTAATCCAAGACTTAAGATGTCTGAGTGAGGTTATGGGTGTGTTATAGTTAGCCTTTTTTTTTTTTTTTGTATGACGAAACACCTCAAATTTAGTGGCTTAAAACAACAATCATGTAATAGTACAATTTGGGTTGGGCTCAGCTTGGTAGTTCTTCTGGTCTCACTTCAGCTCATTAAGGAGGTTGCAAGTCAGTTGGTGACTCAACTGGAGCTGGAGAATGTAGAATGGCCTCACCACCCGGGGTCACACTAGGTTGTTGGCAAGAGTGCTTCAGTTCCTCTCTGCATGGCCTCTAGCAAGTTTACTTACAAGGTGGACTCAGGGCTCTCAGCAGCCAGAAAAGACAAGCCCCACATGCAAACCCTTTTCAAGCTTCTGCTTGCATTTCCATTTGTTACGGTCCCATTGACCAAAGTGAGTCCTGTGGGCAAGCTCCAAGTCCTGGGAGCGTGGAACAGGACAACCCAAGGGCATGGACGCAAAGAGGCGTGGACACCTGGAGCTATTCCTGCCTCAATCTATCTAGATACTGCACAGCAGGAAACAACAGAGAATAGCATCAACTAGACAGTTGCCTCGTCTCTAAGTAGCAGCAACTACCCAGCTCTACATTCTGAGTGTAACCAAATTTTGAGCTGTGAAGAAAAGCCAGAAATCCAGAGTTGCATGTAAATCCTCCCATTTAAAATATTGTCAGTTAATGCAAAATTTTAAAATCCACGTGGCCAAACCGAAGTACTTCTGTGGGCTGAATATGACTCAGGAGCCCCCAGGTTGTGACACCTTTAACTGGACTGAGACACCATGGAGTAGAGTATATTTGTTCTCAAACAATTGGACTTTTCAAGCAGTAAAAGAGATCAGAGAGGACTTTTGGTTTTAGCCAACTGAAGATATTTTTTAAAGCAACTGTCATCTATAATCTTATGATTTTTATAAAAGTTAAACACTCAAAACCAGGAATGACATAAACTCAGAATAGATGTACAGTTCTTAAGTTATAACAGAATCTTTTTTTTTTTTTTTTGAGATGGAGTCTCACTCTGTCGCCAGGCTGGAGTGCAGTGGTGTGATCCTGGCTCACTGTAATCTGTGCCTCCCAGGGTCAAGCGATTCCTCTGCCTCAGCCTCCAGAGTAGCTGGGACTACAGGCGCCTGCCACCAGACCCAGCGAATTTTTGTATTTTTAGTAAAGACGGAGTTTTGCCATGTTGACCAGGATGGTGTTGATGTGCTGAACTCGTGTTCCACCCGCCTCATCCTCCTGAAGTGCTGGGATTACAGGCATCAGCCAGTGTGCCCTGCTAGTTATGACAGAATCTTACCAAATATGTTCCTTATTTCTTTGATTGTAGGATGCACTTTTGTCATATACTAACAAGTCTGAAATCACCATCTCTCTCATTTTCTTTAATCAACATGTACATTTACTATAGTGTGCTTGGCCGTACTCAGCCTCTTGCCATTGGAAGGTATATAAGCGGCCATCGCTCTTCTCCTGTTGATGGCCTCCTTCCCCACCCCTGCCCTGTTCCAGCAGGTGACTGTGAACAGGGACGCTGCTCTTACACACGCTGATCTTGACCCCTGGTGTTCTTGGACTTCACTGGACAACTGCACTGACTTTCCAGGGTCCCTAATTGTGACACATGAATGTTAACCTGATTTGGGTCTTTAGTATTCCTGACTTTACTTCTTATTCCCCCCCAGGAAGAAAGTAGTAAAGTGGAAAACATGCAGACTTTAGGGTTGGACAGGCTTGGGTTCAGTAGCTGCTCACTAGCTACATGATGTTGACTACATCAGTTAGGTTTTCTGGGTTTCCGTTTCCTCGTCTATTCGACAAACATGAAAACACCTGGGGCAATGCACGGTCATGAGGATCTCACGCAATGTCCTGTTATGGAAAGGGGCTAGCATAACGCTTGGTGCAGAGTAGGCACTTAGCTAACTAATTACTTCAACAAGTCTCTGTTAAGCTTTTGCCAGGTGGCGTTTTAGCAATAGGAATACAGCAGGAGACAAAGCATACAGCTTCCAGGTCAAATCAAACTTACTTTCTAGAGGCCGGTAACAGATCACAGGCACGCAAACAAATGAAGGAATGAGAGATGTCAGATAGCCAAGTGCTCTGAAGAAACTATATCAGAGAGAAGTGATGGAGCGGGATTGGGAAGGTGCAGGAAGGCCTTGCTGAGGGGGACATGGCTAAGCCAAGACCTGATTTACAGGAAGGAGTCAGACTTGCAAAGATGTGAAAGAGGCACTTTCTGAGCAGAGGAGTCCACAAATGCAAAGTCCCTGTGCACAAGGGCGAGCCCGGGTGAATGTGGGTGAGAAGGCCAGTGTGGCCATAGCGAGAGAGAGAAGTGAAACACCATGGTGGGGAGGAAGGCGATGCTTGGGAAGCAAGGGGAAGCCATCTGGAATTTATTTGAAGCACAGTATTATTTCCCTTTCTGTCCTTCCTTCCAAATTGGACCTCAGAACGGTGCCTTGTTATCTTCCCTGCCTGTCCATTCAGCATGGAGACCTCAGCCCTGGACTTCAAATCCTTATTCCAGTACAGCAAGAAGGTCCGAAGACTCTCTACCCTGACACAACCTAGATCCGCAAGTTATTTTCCCAATGGCTAAGACTCATCTCCTCTAAGAAGCCTGTCCTGCCTTACTCTTTAACTTGTCCTGATCCTGATCCCTGTCTTGTTTCTCGAATGTCACCCTTCAAGCTTACACGTTTGCATGGAGGTTTTGCATATTCATAATTTTCTTAAGGACTGTTGCATGCTCATCTCATCTCTCCAGCTAAAAATAAGGTCCTTCAAATATAGACATCACTCCTACTTCTTGGGTAACTCCCAGAGTCCCCCTACTAACATGCTTAGTTGCTGAGTGGGTGAATGCCCTCCTCTTCCTACTCAAACATAGATAGCCACTCCCCTATCACCGTTGATACTACTTTCTGGTTTTGTGTTCTCTATAGCTTTATCACTATCTAAATTGATCCAGTTTGCTCAGCGGCTGCCTGTCCCAACAAGAATGAAAGGTCACAAATGCAAAGACCCACACCTGTCTTTTTACTGAACCTCAAGCAGTGTCTTCCCACAGCAGATGCATCTATACCAAAGACGGGAGCGTCTATACCAAAGATGGGGCCTCCAGTAGGGAGCCTTGGACAAGTTAGGACCATTGGTCCCGTGATTCCAGCTTCAACACATAGAGGGGGTACTCTTCTGAAAAGCATTTTTTACCTTTTTTGCTCTGGGCTCTAATTCTTAGACATCAGACTATAGAACACTGCCAAAGGGTGTTGTTTTGGGTCAGTGGCAAAATCATTAATATCTTGTGTCTCTGTGGCCTTTCTCTTCTTACCTGCTTTCGAGGTGGAGAGTTTAGGAGGGATAGAACGAGCTGCCGTGGGGTGTACACATTCTCCAAAGCTGTGACTTCATCTGTTGAATCCATTTCAACTTTATCTCTTTCCATTAACCACTTCCAAGCTACAGGGACCTGAGCGATGACCTGTGGTTTTGAGAGGGAAGTCATGGTTGTGTCAATGAGGGAGCCTGCTCTCCGAGCTCCAATGCCCCACTCTGCCTCCCCCATTGGCTCAGGAAAGATGTGGTTTATATTAGTGACCTGGAGAAAGTTCATGCCCTCTGGGAAGAGTGTGTCCATGAAATGGCAGAGTGATTAATGGTTTATTTACAGCACTGACATCCAGCCTGTCAAGACCCTTCAGTGGCCTTTGATGTAAAACACACGGAGGGGCCCTGGCTCGTCCTTATCTCCTTGGAGGGGAGAAATTAGAAATGAAGGATGGTGGTGGGTCCAGGCTCTGAACACTGGGCTTCAGGGGTCTGAATGGTGAAAACAGGCAGGGGCCAGAGGCTGATAGGGGGTGGCCCCTGTCATCTTTCTCATTTTTCCTTTTCTCTCTTGTATCTTCTTCTTTCCTGGGTACCCCCCTGTCTGCTTGGATCCCTCAAGTCTCGCAGGATAATGTACTCACAAATTATGCATGAATGTTACCAGGAGTCATAGAAATTCGTATTCCTAAGGAATGGTGGGTGGGTAATGGTTAAGCCACACTATTGAACCATTAGTGATAATTTAAAGCACTCTGGCCTCTGGTTGAAGGAGCCATGTTTCTTTAAAAGAACAAAAGGACCCCAAGTGATTCCCAACTGCCCAGGACAGAGGACAGAGTTTGCAAGCAGGCAGCCTACAAGCTAAATCCAGTCCACAGCTGTATTTTGTTTGGCTGCAGAGAGCTGAAAATCTTTTTAATAGTTGCCAAAGTTTAACAATCAGATTTCAATTTCACATAAAATTTTGGATTTCTGCTTTCTCTTGAAAAACTGGAGATGTGGACACACTCAGCCTGTGCTCCCTCACAGCAAGAGAAGCTGAAACTGAGGAGGGGTGGCTCCCCTTACTTGAGACAAGGCCTGTGACTGTTGTCTCCCTCAAATGATACTGTGGGTCTGCTGCAATTTATCCCTGTCCTTGAGCTCTTGTTTTATTTATTCCTATTCTGCTTCATGTATGTTTTGCTGAGCTATTTCATTCAAATTCTTTGAATCAGGAAAATGATTTTTTCATTAGTCAAATGGGGATACCAAAACCAACCTTAAAGGATTGTTGTGATGTTTACAAGAGATATCCCTGAGTAACCTGCTCAGTTAGCACAGCGCCTCGTACATAAAAAGTGTTCAGTAAATGGTAGCAATTAGTCTTACTGCACACATGAATTTAGGCCTCCCACTAAGTAATAGCACTCTGGTGGTCCCTTGTGGGTTTTGAAGCTAAATTGTTCAAATTGACATGTTAGAAAAAGGTTCTGCCTTCCTTAGTCTGTGAAGACCCATCTGAGGTCTGACAATATTCCAAAGCAGTCTGGATCCTGAAGTTTTAAGGAATTCTTTGAGAACACTGATTTTAAATATCTTACCTTCTGTGGTGAGAATTTAGGAGGCACCAAGTACCTTTTCACTTCAGGATAAATTAGTACTGGGCTAGCTAGATACGCATCTGGCTAAGAATAAAAATATACAAGGAAACAAAGAACTCTTCTAGAAAGAGAGCATGTGAAGATTTTCTCCAGCAGCGCCCTGGATGTTATTTCTCTATTCTCCAGTGGAAAAAATGAGGCAAGTGAGAACAGCAGTTGGTCTAATGAGTCATGACCCATAACGAGACACAGGTGGCTTCAAGACCTTGACTTCTAGCAGACATTCTGTTTGGCTTTCTTATTTTGTAATTCCTCTTATAGTTTCTCCCAGGCATGAAAATCCAGAGGCAACGATCCCTGGTACAACTTGATGTAGAGTTTTACAAGTCATCCTGTCTACAGGACAAAACTTAGATGCAAGGAACAGGTTGGTTTCATTGGAATCAGGTCCACACTAAGAAGATCGCCAGCCCTTAATTATTTTCCTGACATTATTCCCTGACTAGAGAGAGCTCTATGCTTCTGAACATATACCTCCAGGATGTTGCTTTTTATCATGTGGTGGTGTGCATAAATTTGCATAAGTTAGAATGCTTTTAGCTGCAAATAACAGACAGATAAAGGCATTTAAAAAAATCTTACTCATCAAGAAGTTTGGTGGTGGGTTCAATTCTTACCAACTAACAAGGCTTAAGTTTTTGCAGATGGTTGACCTATATTTTCCAGGGACACTTACACGGAGACATAAAAAAAAATACTTTAAAGCTCTGTTCTATGCCACAGATAAAATTATGTGTTGAGAAATAGTTGATAATTCATGGATGAACCCCCTTGGCACCTCATTCAAACATTTCTTTCCACCACAGATGTGAGAAGAAAAACCATGTTGAGAATTGACATCCATCCAATCTAAGGAGGGAGGAATCATGAGCTTGTGTGATGCAGCAGACATCATCTGAGATTTCTGGCTGCAATGGCAACGCGTTGGCAACTATGTAAGTAAAGATGTAGTAACATGCTCTGTGTTGGGTGGTTCAAGGCCCTACTACCTGGAGCAGTAGCTGGTACATGGTGTCAGACCCCTCCTGGAGAGGAGTCCTGGGGTGCTGTCAGAAGGTGCTCTGGCAGATAGAATAGCACCTGTATTTACATTAGTAATTGCCCCAGGTATAAAGTAAATTCTGTACATGGTGATCCTGAGAGAAATAGTATCACAAGGTGCAAGGAGCTGGGCCAGTATTCTCAGCATGTAATCCCTGGTCTAGCTGCATCAAATCATCTGGAAAGATTAATGGATTCTGTCCTATAAGCCCTGCATTCTCAAAATCCCCTGAGATGGGTGAGAGCATGACCTGAGAACCTGAAGTTTAATCCAGATCTCTCAGATCCAGAAATCCAACTACTGGTTATATATCCAAAAGAAAGAAAATCAGTATGTCTAAGAGCTGTCTGCACTCCCAAGTTCGTTGCAGTGTTATGCACAAATAGCCAAAATATGGGATCGGTCTAAGTGTCTATAAATGGATGAATGGACCAAAAAAAATGTGGTGTATATGCACAGTGGATTACTATTCAGCCTTAAAAACTCTGTCACTTGTGACAACATCAGTGAATCTTGAGGACATTATGTAAAATCAAATAAGCCAGGCACAGAAAGACAAATACCACATGATCTCACTCATATGTGAAATCTAAAAAAGTTAAACTCACAGAAATATAAAGTATAATAGTGGTTACCAGGGGCTGGAAGGGATTTGGAGTTGCAGAGATGTTTATCAGGGATACAAAATTTCAGTTAATAGAGGAATACATTTAAGAGATCTATTGTACAGGTGACTATAGTTAACAACATGTATTAGTGCGAATTGCTGAAAGAATAGATTTTAAGTACTCTTACCACAAAAAATGGTAAGTATGTAAGCCAAAATAGGATAAATAGCTTGATTTAGACATTCCACCATTTATACATATTTCAAAACATCATGTTGTACATGATACATATATACAATTTTTATTTGTCAATTAAAATAAATAAATTGATTTTAAGCATGAATCCTATGCACACAGAAAGATCTTTCCTGGGAGATTCAGAGGTCTAGAGAGCTGACGAGGCAAGCTCATAAGCTTTAACAACTTTAGGGATAAGACTCCAGAGGGGAGTGACCTCAGAGAATTCAACTGACTTTGACATCAGATATAATCCTAGGAGTATTTGTCATATTTGGGCTCAGGCTGAATGCTTAAAAATCTCAGGTTTATATCTTTCAGAAGAGAAAGAGCTGCATGTTTCAGAAGAGAATTGAAGGCCTCAAGCACATTACTACCTAACCCTTGAGGACTTTTGCAAAATTGGAGGTCCGTACTGAATGTGAGATCACAGATATTAGCAGAGAGCCTTTGAAAATAAGAGCAGAATTTTGTCTCAAGATCTGCCTGGAGGAGTGCTGGGTAAAATGTATTAGGTTCTCAGTTAAAAACCTTAATAGTCAGGGGCAAACAAGAGGTATATTAAAGCTGTGAGAGCTGCAACAGAACTTTGATATAACAGCATCTATTGGTCCAATGGAAGGTAGAATATATGCTCTTTGAAAGATGATAGCATCATCTGGAGTCTCTACACCTTTTACATTCAGTGTCCTTTATTGGACTAAAAAATTATTGGTCATGTCAAAAGACAAGATGACAAGAATAAAAAAAAAAAAACCCACCATAGAAACAGATCCATATTGGAATTAGCTGATGAGAAATAACTATAAAAATAACTAAGACACTTATATTTATAAAAATAGAGGAAAAGGTAGAAAAAACAGATGATAAAATAGAATTTCACAGAGAATTGGCATCCATAAGAAACAATCTAACAAAATCACATTCTAGGAGCATAGAACAATACCTGAAATTAATAGCTCATTAGATGTACTTAACAGCAGATAGAGCAGAAGATGGGATTTGTGAATCAGAAGATAGGTCAACTGAAAAATAACCAAACTGAAGCACACAGAGAAAAAAAGAATGAGACTACAAGAAAGATCATTGAGATATGTGGGGTAAACTTGTGATTGGAATTTCAGTAGAAAAGCAGAGATAAATAGTGGGTCAGAGAGAGAATAGAACAAAACAGTATTTGAAGAGATAATAATTGAAAACTTTTAAAAACTGATGAAAGATATTTACCCACAGATTCAAGAAGTTTTGCAAATCCCAAGCAGAATAAATACAAAGAAAGTCACATCTAGGCTGGGCATGGTGTCTCATGTCTGTAATCCCAGCACTTTGGGAGACTGAGGCAGGAGAATTGCTTGAGCCCAGGAGTTTGAGATCAGCCTGAGAAACATAGGGAGACCTCATCTCAACAAAATAATAATAATTTAAAAAATAGCCACACATAATGGCACATGTCTATAGTCCCAGCTATGTGGGAGGCTGATCTGGGAGGATTGCTCGTGCCCAGGATTTCAAGGATGTAGTGAGGCATGATTGCACCTCCACACTCCAGCCTGGGCAATGGAGCAAGATCCTGCCTCTAAATAAATAGAAAGTCAAATCTAGATACATCATAGTAAGATTGCTAAAAATTAAAGGTAAAGAGAAAAGTCTCTTTTTTTTTTTCCCTTTGTCCTTGGTGTTTTGAAAAGAGAAAAGTCTCATAAAGAGCTAGAGAGAAACACATTACTTTCAAAGAAGCAAAAATAAGTCTGACAACTGACTTCAAATCAATGAAATCACATTTTTGAAATGCTGAAAGGTAGTAACTGTTAATCCACAATTCCATACCCAGTGAAATTTGTCTTCAAAAATCAAGGGAAAAGAGACATTTTCAGATAAACAAAAATAAGAGATCCAGTTGCTAGCAAGCCCTCAATAAGAGAAATTCTAAAATGAATTCTTGAGACAGGAGTAAAGTGATCCCAGGGGAAAACCTAGAATTGTAAGAAGAAATTAAAGAGTGACAGAAATATTGCTATCTGTATGCTGATACATATAAACAAATACTGATTAAATATTAATTGAAGAGTATATGGATAGAATTAATATGTAGGGCAACATTAATACAAAAGTTGGAAACAGTGTAAGTGGAGTTAAAGTTTTCTACAGCTTTCACATTATATAGGAATTGTAAAAATAGTAATTTGTACTACATCATAATAAGTGAAGGACACATTTTTCACGTCTAAGTGATCACTAAATGAATAATAAAGTGTGTTTAAGTTAAGAAAAAAAGTGAAATAGTCAGAGAGTTTAGTAATCAAAGAAGGCAAGAAGAGAGAGAAAAAGGAATAAATGGGTCATCTATAAATTAAATGGTAAGATGTAAATAAAACCCTAATGTATCATTAACTATGCTAAATATCAATGGACTAAATGTTCCAATTAAATTAAGTAACAGTTTTAGTAGTCAGATGGCAGGTAGTGATATTGGAGGTTGGAAAGAAAGCCTAAGATTTAGTGGTGAAACATTTATTAGAACTGTACTTGAGCTCATTTGGCAGGAAGACCAAGTAGCTATCAACATTGCTTTAAGAACAAAGATTGGAAAGTAGAATGTTAATAGTGTGTGTTTGTTATGACTGGATGCATTTACCAAAGTATCAGAAACAAGGGATTAGTTCAGACAAGGATTTGCTGATTTGAAAGCATAAATAAAAATGAATCTATGGAATCCAGATATTTGGAGATTGAAAGATTTAAAAACTCATCTGCTTCTAGATCTCAAACAGTAGGCACTAACATTGAGAAACTATTAAAGCAATAATGGCTCACTGAGATTCAGATTTATAGCAAAGATCAAATTAGGAATATGGCTTTTCTATCCAAGTTGCATGGCCTCAAGCTGGTTGACATTAAATTGAGACAGAGAGTCAAATAAGGTCAAAGAAGCAAAGAACTATATTGGACCTGAGAATTTTATTTCTAAGAACTGACATATGCAACTATTTGGAAGAAGATACATAGGAAACATACTATGTTTTGAGGGAATTTTATTGCCAAAGAAATATGAACAAAGAAACATAAACCTAGATTAAAAAATCATTTTCCCAATTAAGACTGAAAACAACATTTGGGACCCCAAATTTGAACCTGCAGGAACAAGTTTTGACTTCTAAAGAGGTCATGCTTTCTTTTTTTCTTTCTTTCTTTTTTTTAACTTGGTTGATTCATCCTTTGATTGGAGAGGGCATACTTTCTAACATCCACTTCAGATGTAGCCAAGGAGGTCATGATGAACAAGTAGAAATGTTCCAGAGGGCGGAGCCATGGGTCATGGAGAAAAGTAGACCTCTGTCTAATGTTCTTCTCAGATAGAAGGATCAGGGCCTAATCAAGAAAGCTCTGCTAGCATCAGAGTAAAAGGTTTTAATACTTGCCCAGCAAGATTCTGTTATTGCTTATATCCCAATGACTGCTGAATATTCTCCATGCTTCCTATCAGTGAATGAGAGTTTTCACTGTGGTTATTCTATTTCCCACTGTATAGTATGTGTGTGTGTGTGTCTGTGTGTGTGTGTGTGTGTGAGAGAGAGAGAGAGAGAGAGAGAGAGAGAGAGAGATTTAGTTCAAAGGTGAGTGGATCACCAGGAGCCACATCTGTTTGTGATAGATAGATAGGAGTTTGTACCCCTTTGAGGTGCTATCTTTTGAAGTGATTGGGTGGGATTTGGGGTTATCTCCCTTGGGGAGGGGGAAAGCTTGTTGTTGTTATGGGAGAACATGTGAAATAGATATTTGGTGACTAAAGTGTTGAACAGGGGCCGAGAATGGTGTATCTCCATCAAAAACCCATATCCTCTACCTCCTGGACCCAGAGCCAGACCGCTTGCCTAGCTTTCTTTGCAGCTGTGTGGAGCCAAGTGCTGGAGTTCTGTGGGTAAAAGTGGATTATGCCACTTCCAGTCCAGACCCTTAGAAATCTCCCATACAATCTTCCGTGTTTCATCTTCATCCATAGGCTGACTGGATGTCCATGCCCAGGGTGACCTTGGAAGCCATATGTTGAAGGCATAGCTTCTATTAGTTTGGGTCTCAGGATATGGCCCCCTACTATGCTCCCATCTCTAGCTGGTTAGCCTCAAACATTTTTCACTGTGTTAAGTCACAGGGATTTTGGAGTTTACCTGTTTTAGCATCTACTACTACTTTAATTCATATGCCAGCCCTCCCTACAATCATCCCCTATATTCTTTGGCACCTTTTAGCTCATGGTACAAACTTATAGCAGTACAGAGAGTGAAGAATGAGCTTTGAGAGCCAGGCAACCTGTAGTACAATAAGAAAGGAAGATTATCTTGCTGGGTTTTGGACGACCCAGAGAACTGAAAGGGTAAAGCATACGGTCAGTGGGCACTCTACGGTACTGGGTGGAGAGTCCTTTTACAATCCTATTCCTGAGCCATCTCCCGCTGCCATAAAACTTTCCACAATTCCAGTCACTGAAGTGGTGGCAGGGATTTTGGAGAAACCCTTCCCTTAATAGTATTCAAAGGCTTCATTATGCAGTGGTTATGCTTATAACATGTCCCTCTTAGAACAGTTTTCTGCAATGGGGTCAACATGTTTCCCCACAAAGCACGAATCCTGGAAATGTCTGACTAACTCTAGCATCAGTCTTATGGGGGTGAAATAGTTCTGCTATCTGGCTCGAGGAATGTAGCTTTCCTAATTTCAAGTAATTCATCTCCTAGGGGTGTTTTTATGTTTTTCTTGGTCAACTACACAGTCATCACATTCTGCAGCCAGGAGCAATTTGTTTCTCTGAAACCATCCAGCTTACAAGTTTTGCTTTCCAACCAGGAAGGGCGTTGTGGTGAACAGTCCTGTCTGACACAGACTGATTCATTATTGCATTAGGGAAATAATTTCTTGTCATCTTATTAGAATATGCATTTGGCAGCTGGATAAGATTGCATTTCAGTTTGTAAAAGAACATTGGAAAACGTGGGTCATGTTGAGCTTGTGTGTGACTATGTGTATCTGTGTTTTATTATGCAATGAGACTAAAAAAATAGAAGCGAGATTCTGAAAGCCCCAGAGCATGCGTGACTTGTCATGAAAACGGGAAGCAGGTTTTCTGGCAAGGCTGAGTATAGGTCCAGTGAAATTTTTTTGAATGTGATGATTTAGCTATAATGTCTGATGAAGTGTGATTTAGATATAAAATCTACAGTAAAGTAAAGCATAGGCCTAGCTAGTTGACTCAACACAGGTGAGCAGGCAACATTAGGCTATACTTTGTTTTTGTCAATTACAGGGAGCCCTCCTCACTACACACACCTATGTGTTTGAGGAGGATAACTTCAGAAAGACTGTGTAGTTGGATTGTATTATACCATTCATCTGAAAAATTGGGAAATGAGAATTTGAGGTTTGGGACTCTGATGATAGAATCGTACTATTATATGTTGCAATGAGGGTAAGATTGATCCACTTACTAACTGATTCATTCATTCAGCATGTGTTTATTGAACAGCTGCTGCGTTAGAGGTTCTTGTCTAGGCCCTGAGGATATAATGGCAAATAATGCAGAGTGAGTTTCTGCCCCTGTGGACTTTGTAGTCCCATGGGGAATACAGGTAAATAAGCAGACTCAGTTACAGCGGAGGGCTGGGAACGCAATGAAATGGGCAGTGTAGTTGCTAAGGGAGGCCAGGGAAGGGTCAGCCAACCCAGCTCTGTGGAAGGGTCAGGAAGGGCATCTTGGAAGAAATGATGTCTAGACAATGACATAAAAGATGAGGGGCAATCTGCTAGGCACAGGGCTGTGGTTGGGGCCAGGGAGAATTTGGCGAGGGAAGGGAATGAGCTACAGAGTGTCAAGCAGAGGGAATTGCAGAAAGCATGGTGTATTGTGGGAACTGGGAGAAAATGACAAATGCCTAGATTCTAACACACGAAGCAGGAAAAGAGTGAAGGCAGGGGTCAGATCTTGCAGAGATTTGCAGAACATTTAGAAAGACTGTACTTTATTTCAAGAGAAATGGAAGTTATTGAAGAAGCCTAAAAATATCTTGATCTTAGTCCTGTTTTTGCAGGGATTAGGGGTGCAGGAAGAGGAGGTAAAGACAAGCCAGAAAGCCAGACCAAATTCACACGGTGGGCAATTCAGTGATGGTGGCAGTTTCAGCAGGATAGCTGTAGGACTTATGGGTCCTCATGGCTGGTCTGCTGCAATGTCGTTGCTTTCATTCTCTGCTATAACACCAATTTTGTTCTATTTTCTTACAGATATTCTCTTCAGATATCCAACTCAATCTAAATTATCTGTGCTAACAAGGTAAAAATGAGGAATAAGTACTGCAAAGTAATAACCTAAATCATCCATCTGATTTTGGAATGCGACCACATAAATGGGCCCAGTGTGCATACTCATACTTACTGGCATAATTACCCTTTTTTGAAAAAACTGCTTTATTGAGGCATAATTGATGTACAGCAAACTGTAGATATTTAACATATAGTCAACCCTCAGTATCCACCGGGAGATTGGTTCCAGAACCTCTGAGGATACCAAAATTCATGGTGCTCATGTCCCTTTGCAGTGAGCCGAGATCGCACTACTGCACTCCAGTCTGGGTGACAAAAGTAAAACTCTGTCTCAAAACAAACAAACAAAAAACACTTAACATGGTATTGAGATCTACCTCTTAACAAGTTTTTAAGTGCACAGTACAGTACTGTGGACTATAGCAAATGTGTTCAGCAGAAGATCTCATTCATCTTGCGTAGATGAAACTTTCATCTGCTGAACAACGTTTCCCATGTCCCGCTCCTGCAGCCTCTGGCAACTGCCATTCTACTATTTGCTTCTGTGAATTAGACAACTTCATTTAACTCCTGTAAATGCAACCACGTTGTCTTTGTCCTTCTGGGACTGGCTTATTTCCCTTAGCATAACATCCTGCAAATGGCAGGATTGGCTTCTTTTTTAGGGCCAAATGGTACTCCATTGTTGCATCGCCGCTCTTGAACGATACTGGTGCGGGCTTAAAGGAGTAGGATTCTCCAAGCCACACCTGGTGAGAGGGAGAGGAGCTTTGATGAAGATGGACAAATGGGCACTCTGGACCATTCTTGGCACGTTAGCCTGAGCCCAGTTGACTTTCTGAGTCACAGCATTCTTTAAAATAACACAGTTTCTCAAGGTTTCTTCTGTAGAACCCCAAGTTCCCAGGCTTGGAATAGATAACCCTGAAAAGTGGGATTCCCAGTTAAGCAATTCTAGTTAGCATGAGGCCAAGTTCAATTTCTTTACTAAGAAACTTATGGCAGCTTTCATGTGTTAATGTTGCATTGTAACTTCAAGAAAAGAAGCATAATTTGCATCATAAGTTAAACTGTTTCTCATAGATTCTCCTAGCCTGCTTGAATATAGAAACTTTTAATTTTTTCATGGGGCACTGAGCAACACAGGGCTGATTGAAAGCCATTTTGGAAAGGACACTGGTGTCGCTGAGGCAGAGAGTGCCTCCCAGGAGGAGCGGCGCGGCCCAGGGTTTCCAGGGGCTGGTGACTTGCTTGTCTATCTGCGACAGAAGCACATCTTGGCAGGCACACTAACAGCTTTAGGGTTCTTCTCTCCAGGAGAGATAGTTGGTCAATTTGTTGACTTCTCCAAGGAAAATTCAGAGAATAAAGTAACCAGAGCAGGGAAACAGCCATTCTTTTGTAAAAACAAACACAGGAGCCCCTGCGTCAGCCAATCCCACGGAGAGTAACTTGCTCAATGTTTTAAATAGTTTTAAAAGAAGGATTTGAGGTCTTAAACTTGGCATTGAGGAGAAAAAATAATTTGTGTTAAAAAGAAACATATGTGAGACAAATGTCAGGCAGCTGAAAATTATGGATAATTTTGACACATTTTTCAATGAAAAAATACAGAAAATAGAGATAGAAATAGAAAAATTCTTAAAAAGCCTATCTTTCAAAAACAAATTCTGTTGAAAAAAGACCAGCTCTGGGTGACATCTGCCTAATGGTATAGAGTTTTGCAAACAGCAAAAGTGTGAGAGAATCAATCGCTAGGGCACAATGCTAATTGATCCTCAAGAGGAGCAACCCAGGTCTGGAGGATTTTCTTGAAATGTATTGTTCTAAAAATATTCTTACCAGTCAACGTAATTTTTCCCCACTCTTCGGATCTTACTAGTATGTGTATAATAGCAAAACAACCCAAAGGAAATAAGGTTTCAACTGTTCATATCACAAGAAGACTATGAAATCTACTATGAATCAGTGAGCCAAAGAGGCTTTAAAAGATTGTAAGAGTTGAATGAAAGGAGGTTAAAGCAAAAAGATAGAGCCTGGAATTTATCAAGAAGATAACTTTTTTTTTTCCCATCAGATTAAGTCCCGAGTACTTTCCACACATAACTTCCATCTTCATGATAACACTGAGAGGTTCACATTTTTCCCAATTTACTGATGTATAAGTTGAGTTCAAAGAAGTGAAGAAACTTTCTCAAGTCCCTATAATTATTGAGTGTGGAATTAATATTTCAACCCAGATTCATCATGTGTGTCTCTGTTCACTGCTCCTACTTCCAATGGCAAAGTTGTTCTCACCCAAATACATTTAATTTGAAAGTCAAGGATAAAAGATTTTGAAGAAGCAATAAACTTTTTTGTTTGTTTGTTTGATTTTTTGAGACAGAGTTTCGCTCTTGTCACCCAAGCTGGAGTACTCCATTTTGGTTCACTGCAAACTCCGCCTCCTGGGTTTAAGCGATTCTCCAGCCTCAGCTTCCAAAGTAGCTGGGATTATAGGTGCCCACTACCATGCCGGGCTAATTTTTGTATTTTTAGCAGAGATGGGGATTTCACCATGTTGGCCAGGCTGGTCTAGAACCCCTGACCTCAAGTAATCCGCCCACCTCAGCCTCCCAAAGTGCTGGGATTACAGGCATGAGCCACCATGCCAGGCCAAAAAACTTTTAATGACTGTTTTAAAATCTAACAGAATCCCTGGGTGAAAACAGATGGGACTGGGAATGAAATTGTTTCAAAAACCTATTAATTTTATTCAGCAAACACTTATATAACACTTTCCAGGCACTGGCTTAAACATTTTGCAAATGTGGATCCTCCTAACAATCTTATGAGATAAGTACAATTAGCATCTCCTGTTTACAGAAAAATAAACAGAGAAGTTAAGTCACTTGCCTAAGGTTACCCAGCTAATCAGTGGCAGGAAATCAGGCTCCAAAATCCATATTTTTAACCTCTATGCTATTGAAAGTATTGGTAAAAACCACAATTACTTTTGCACCAAGCTAATATGTTCCTTCTTTGATCAGACTTTTGAACTCTAAGGAAATGCCACACTAGGGTGCTGGGTCTGGTGTTCAGGTTTTACGGTGTGTTTACTTGCCTAGTGTCAGATGCACTTCAGGCAAAAACAGATTTTCAAAGCTTTCCTGAATACTACCATGTCAACGAACATGAGGCCTGGATGTCTATATCCAATGAAGATCTCTTGACCCCACCCAATCCACATGCGCTCTTCTCAGGGGTGGTCTTGTTTCATCAGCCATGGCTAATCAAATGCCTATGGCCTTCTCATTTTGGTGGACAGTGGGTGGGGAATTTGTCTCTCTGGCAGAGTCAGGACCATCTTACTAGCACAGGGAAAGAAGGGTCTCACCTTGTATTACTGCATCATTCATAGTGCTCAGTCACCATATGTGTTCAGATGTTTCAGAAAAACCCAGATTAAGAGTAGTAGCCCTTGTCACCTCTGTTTCTCTCTCTCTCTCTCTCTCTCTCTCTCTCTCTCTCTCTCTCACACACACACACACACACACACACACACTCACAGACCTTACAGCTGAGTCAGGATCCATATGAACAAACATTTGCCCAGAAGCCTAATGGGGCAGTGTTATGCTTGGGATAAGGGCTGAGGCCCTTGAATAAATCGTTTTAGCAGAGTTGAGACTCCAACTGGCCCTATAAATAATTATGACATTGAAAACGAGAGGTGGGGGTGGAGAGCTAGCGCAGCCCTTTTGAATAGCAGTTTATTGATAGACAAAGTACTTCTTGATGTTAATTGTTCTCACCCCTTTTCTCTAACTAGGTCAAAGCACAAATAAACAATTTTTTGCTTCTACTGATAGATGAATTATACAAACCATGAAGCAAAAAATAGGAAAAATAAAGATAAAACTCTCTAAATAGTGAAGTAGATGATTCTCCCATTTCCTTTAGCTGATCATTTTCTTTTTTTTTTTTTGAGACCAGCTTATGACACTGGGTAGTTTTTGTATTTTTGGTATAGATGGGGTTTCACCAAGTAGCCTAGGCTGGTCTCCAACTCCTGGATACAAGTGACCTCAGCCTCCCAAAGTGCTGGGATTACAGGGGTGAGCCACCACACCTGGTCCTTTTTCTTTTATGTAAAACAAAACAGGAAAAATTTCCTTTAACTTACTTTTATTTTTCATTGGTTTTCCAACTTGACAAAAATCTTCATTTGTTTCTTTTTAACATTTTCCCCTGAGAAAGGCCTAAGGCTTGGGATCTCAATTGTCAAGTTTTAATCAGTTCCTAAAAGACACGTGAAGTCTTTGAAGAAAAACTACTGTAAATGATATCTTTCATCCAGGGAGGATTATTTAAAATATGTCTCCTTATGGCCAGAACCTGACAGGTAGCAGATCCTCACAGGTCTCACGTTTTGCAACTGAAAACATTGGAAATTGTGGGCCTTCTGGCCTGAACATTGAAACCCATTGAGTTTTAGGAAAGGAGATTGCTGGAATGTCTTGGGCGTCTGGAAAAATGAGCACTGGGCTGCCAGATCTGTTGAAGTTTTGCTCAAGAAGAGAACGAACACAATGCTAAGAATCATAACTGACCCTCAGCATTTCCAGATGTGGAACCAAATGTCAGCATAAATTTCCCCAGATTTGTTTCCAGGATGGGCTTGTCTAGCAGTGCTGCACGGAACACACAAGAAGGCGCCACAGTAGTGGCCAACCTTTCCGGTAAGAAAGGGCTCTACCCGTGTCCTATCCAGCACATAGCT
Source organism: Aotus nancymaae (assembly GCF_030222135.1). Taxonomy (NCBI): domain Eukaryota; kingdom Metazoa; phylum Chordata; class Mammalia; order Primates; family Aotidae; genus Aotus; species Aotus nancymaae. The sequence continues at coordinate 49,387,936 of NW_026988417.1, read as the reverse complement.
TATGTCTAGAAGCCAGCTCTCAAGAGAGAAGGTAGAGCCATGCTTTGATGGCTTTGGGACAGACTCTGCCTACCTTCCATATAAGGAATTCACTTCTTACTCATGCTTCTTGAGCTGTGGTTCAAGACACAGAAATAGTTAGCTTTCTTCACTAATATTGTATCCTATACATTTCCATACGTATGTATGGCTATATAATCTTGATAATCATAATTTTAATTGTTGATTATCATCCCTTAAGTGACTATCTTATAATGTAATTCGCTATTCCCCTGCTCTCAGAAATTGAGGCCCTTTTGATTATTTAATGTAAAAAAGCTATAATTAGTATGGGTACTAATTGTAGTTTCATTCATTGATACTTCAGTCATTACCCAGTGTTTTCTATCATCCAGAGTGTCTCTTTCCATGGGATTTACATGAATCGTTTTACAGTCCTTTGGCCCTTTTGTCACATCGTCACTTGGAAATCCATTAGCAAGCAAGTGAAAGGGAAAAAAGGATTGAGAAAATGTTCATTCAATGAAATCTGAATGCAAAACTGTAGTGAGATCTATGCAAGTCTTTAAAAATCGAACTTTTTCAAAATGCAAAAATTAAAAAAGTGACTGAAATTGACAGCAATCTTAACCATCTGAATATAATAATTCCACAGCCACATACACCAAAATAATACCGTTGCGCTATTTTTGTCCAGTTCTTTTACATCTGCAGAGATAAAACGGCCTAGCAAATGATTATATAAAGTGCTGACTTTGTACCAGGTAGTTTTGTGTTGTATATGATTTATGAACTCATCAAACCCTTAGAAAAAAACAATGAGGAAGTTACTATTATTTTTTCCTATTTTCAAATAAGAAACTGAGTGTGAGAGAGGTTAAGAAAGCTGCCTAAAGTCAGAGCTAGGAGGTGGCAGGGTTGAATATGAAGCCAGGCAGTTCAGCTCTGGAATCTATGCTCTTAACCACGACACTTACTGCCTTTCCAGAATGCACATAGAGTCTATGTTGGCTTTCTTCAGTAACATTATATTATATACATACTTCCAAATGTGTATGTGGCTATATGGACTTTATCACAACTAATTGTTGCAAAACGTTTTCATATAATTTTCCATAATAATTTAACTTCCTTCCCCTACTATTGGAAACTGAATTCCTCTAGTTGTTTAAAATTATTAACAGTCTACAACACACAATTCTACAAACATGATTATTTTCAAGCCATTTTGTAAAATTTCTGTGATATAGATTCCATCAATGGTATTGCTAGGTCAAGAGTTACACACTTTTATGACTCATGCTACATATTTCAACTCTTATTTCCAAAAGAGTCATTCTAATTCACATCGCCAACATTACTATATGAGAAAACAAGATTCATTGAAGCCTTGCTAGAATTAGATATTATGATTTATATTTGTAAATTTAATGGGTTAAAAAAAGACCCCCTCATGTTAATTTTCATTTGATTATTAGACACGTGAAACACTTTTTAATAGTCTTCTTTTGAAGCGAAGTTTATTACTGTACAGTCTATGCACAGTAAAATTCATCATTTTTAGGCATATGGCTTTGGCAAGTGTTTATAATCATATAACTACCACCTCAGTCAAGATATAACATAGTTCCATCACTCCCTAAGTATTCTTAGGTCTCTTTGTAGTCAATCTCCTCCTCATTCTCCCACCCCTGGCAACCTCTAATCTGTTTTCCCATAATTTTTTACTCCTACTTTTTCCAGAATGTCATACAAATAGAACCATACAATGCATATGATTTTGTGTCTGGCTTCTGTCATTTAGCATAATGATTTTGAGATCAGCCACGTTGTTGCATGTATCAGTAGTCTGCTCCTTTTTCTAGTAGAGTGGTATTCTATTGTCTCAATGTGTCACAATTTGTTTATCCAGTCACCAGTTGGCAGACAGCTGGGACATTTGTTTCCCAGTTTTAGTGATTATGCATAAAGTGGCTATAAATATTTGCAAACAGGTTTTTATGAGAACACTCATCTTCTTTTGGAATTTCTTGTCCATGTAATTTTCTTTACTGGCATTTTAAGATTTTTGTTTTTTTATTTTTATGAACGCCTTATTGAATAAAAATTTTGAACTCTTTTTCAAACATATTTTCAAGACCTACTTATTCTAGTCTTTAAAACTGTTTTTACTTAAGCTTTACATCTTAAAATGTACTGAAACCAGTCAATCGTTTCTTTCATTATTTATTTTATGACTTCTATGCTTAGAAAATTATCTCTATTTTAGAGGTTTGATAAATACTACATTTTCTTCGTTGACAGGTGGTTTGAATCTTTTATTCTGAATTTCTGTCCATCTGGAATTGGTTTTATTCACTGGGTGACATCCTTTATCTTTACCTATGTAATACTTTATAATTATACTAGTATTTGCACGTATCACCCTATTACAGAAATCTATAAAGGTCAATAAGGAAAGTCTATGCAAAAGACATTACTTGACACTGTGTCCCAGACTTTAAAGAGATGAAATAAGTAAAGGGTGCAGTTTCTGCTCTTGAGTAGTTTTTAGACAAGTTAAAGGTCAGAAGATACTTAAGTTGGAAGGACAATTCAGGATAAATATTTCTGTTTGCCTCAGTTTTTGCAGAAACTGGAGTCCCAGAATTTATGGCACAATCAGGAGGGCTGGAATGTTGATTTGGAATTTTAGACCTTATCAAAAATTCTGTGCTAATTGGACTGATTGCACATCAGCCTATATAGTAGCTGATAAGACATCAGAAACAGCCAAGAGAAATCTGCCGTCAGTAGACTCTGCCTGGTCTTCTAAATATAATCACAGTTGATCAATAAGTGACAGTGGAAAACTCACTTTTTCAGCTAACATCTTCAGCCACTCCCAATCCTTCTACCCTCCATCTAGACCGGTGGAGTAAGGACCTTAAAGGAAGTAGAGTGGGCTCTACCTCAACTCATCCACCCAACTGCTTGTAGGGAGAAAGAGGAAGCAAGAAAATGAATGAGAGAAAAATGGCAGAGCAACTGTGCCTATGAATCAGTGTGACTTAATCAGTGTCTTGATCTCTCACCAAGATGCTATTCTGAGCATATCATCCCTGTGGTTTGGGGACTCATTCGAGTCTTCTTTATTGAAGCTCAGGAGTCAGACAAACACAGGTTCAAATACTGGCTCTGTCACTTATTAGTAAGATTGTAATGTTGTAAATGTATTTCTGTATATACATATAGGTGCACAGGAAAAAATACACTGTAAATCATTAAAGGCGGGTGTATTACCCTTCTTGGAATCAAGGTGAAGATGGCATCAATCATAGTGATCAAACCCTAAGGAGAAGATAATCCCATCCTGACAATGGCAGCTGATATTCAATGACCACTTGTTACATGCTGCGTGTGTCTATACTTCACATACACTAGCTTCGGGCCTCCTGCTGTAGCTCCCTAAGGAATACGTTATTAACCTGTTTTACTAATGAGGAATTAGGGCTCAGGGGCCTTAGATACTTTCTTTAATAACCCTACACAGCTCTGAAGTGAAGGAGTTGGGATTTGAATCTAAATCAGTCAGATTCTAGAACATGAGTTCTAACCTTGATACTGTACTTAGTTGTACTAAGTGGTGGCCACTAGTTTATTTCAGCTTCAACTCCTGTGGCTTTTGCTTCCATTGCTGAACCTTGGAAGTTCTGCATTTTGTTTTCATAAGGGAGGTGGTTTCCCTACCAACTCTCAAATCCCTCTGTACATGTCTAAAAACATTCATTTCCCTCTCATTTTTTCAACCATGTGACATATTGTTATCGTCACTAATTAGTCTAGGGGCATTGGAGAAAAGGGGTTTATTGGAACCAACTCTTATATGGTTGCAAGACTCCGATGTTTTCCCCAAGAGGTGCCTCATGAGCGGGTTCAAGGCTTGCTTTTAATCCCATTGTTACAGTTGACACCTCCCTTGTAACCTTGAATCCAATGCCCAAGAACCATTCTTGATCCTCTTTAGTGATTGGCAAAGGGAAGGGCAGATTGCCTTCTTATGACGTCTGACAACTTTTCTTTGCCCTGGACTAGTCTGACTGGGACAGGTGTTTAGGAGGGAAGCTTCCAAAGTAACCCAGGGTGAAAAGAAATAGGAGACAGTCGACATCCTTGATGTCTTGTTAGATTAATGTAGTGACAAGTGAGACAGGGCTGCCATCAGGGAGGCGGCCTCCCTCAAATGTGGGTGGTTAGAAGAGGTCAGAAAGCTTGGAGGGAGGCTGTTAGGGTTATTTGAAGGGAAAGAGGGGTTTGGACCTCTTAGATGTCAGTTGGTAATTTAATGCTGGCTGTGGAATCCACTGGCCATCAATTTTGATGAGCTGCCCTAGCTAGAGAGGTCACATTTAAGCTCTCTGACTAGAACTCATTTGCTCTTTGTGTGCAAAGCAAGACAAACTGTTGATTTCATTGTTTTATTTTATTTATTTTTTTCGAGACGGAGTTTCACTCTTGTTGCCCAGGCTGGAGTGTAATGGTGTGATCTCAGCTCACTGCAATGTCCGCCTCCCAGGTTCAAGTGATTCTCTTGCCTCAGCCTCCCAAGTAGCTGGGATTACAGGCATGCGCCACCATGCCCGGCTAATTTTGTATTTTTAGTAGAGACGGGGTTTCTCTATGTTGGTCAGGCTGGTCTTGAACTTCCTACCTCAGGCGACCTGCTAGCCTTGGCCTCCCAAAGTGCTGGGATTGCAGGCGTTAGCCATCGTGCCCAGCCTGATTCCATTGTTTTTTGTTGGTCCTGCTCCTGCCTGCTGAAACACTTCCTTCTACTCGGGATAGAACAGTTTTAAGGCACACAGTGTCTGGAGTTGCCAGTTTATATCAGCTTCTGATGTCTGAACTGAGTAATCTATGGCTATCAGCTCCCATAAGAAGTATCCTAACAGATTCAGGAATATGTGGGAATATATGCATCTTTAAATCTTTGCTGTGGTTGCCTCACTTAGGGGGCAGATAATTTGAACTAAAAGATGTCTAGCCTTGGAATGTGTGACACACTTGAGTTCACGAGCTGTGAAGCCCGTAAAACACTGGCCTCCTGTCACTCTCCTCCCAACCAGCAGCAGGGTCCACTCTGACCTTGGGGTCACAGTGCTTTTATGCTCATTGTGCCTTGGCACTCAACTTCCACCTTTGAGATCTATAGTCAGCTTTTTCTCTCAGCAGCTTAGGTCCCTTGAGACAAATTTTTCCCCACCCTGGACTCTAAACCAGCACGTGATCAAAATCACTTCCTCACAGCATTTTATCCAAAAACCCAGTCAGTACCCTCTGTTCCTTGAGGCATTTTAACACTTAAATTGTTTTTTAAAAATAGAGGTTATACTGCCCATGATTTAAAGAATCAGATAAGTTTATAAGACATCTATAAAAATACAGCCACCTCTCTGCGTCTGTTCATCACTCCCCAGTGACTCTTGCTTTCAAGCCTGCTGGCCCTTTCTTTTGGTCTTCATCTCCGAATTCTGAAATCATATTCTTCTACTGAAACTCAAGGTTTTTCAGTTTCAAGCATTGTCTATTGATTTCCAAGCATGGAAAATGAGGATTTATCCCTCTTTCCCACCTCCACTCAATTCATCTACACACAGACATTTTTGTCCCTGTTTGCTCAATATATTATAATTGTGATTTGATTGATAAGTAGCACTCACATAATAATGTCTTTGTAAACTCTGTAGATGAGTCATGTATGTTACTTTGCTAGCAAAATTTTGTTTTTCTTGAATTTGATAAATAATTGTCTTTTTTAAAAAACATTTGGCCAGTTTTCTTTTCTTTTCTTTTTTTCTTCTTCTTTCTTTTCTTTCTTTTTTTGAGACAGAGTGTCTCTCTGTTGCCCAGGCTGGAGTACAGTGGTGCAATCTTGGCTCACTGCAATCTCTACTTCCTGGGTTCTAGTGACTCTCCTGCCTCAGCCTTCTGAACAGCTGAGATGACAGGTGCGTGCTGCCATACCCGGCTAATTTTTGTATTTTTAGCAGAGTTGGGGTTTCACTACATTGGCCAGGCTGGTATCGAACTCTGGGCCTCAAGTGATCCACTTGCCTCAGCCTCCCAAAGCGCTGGGATTGCACATGTGAGCCACCGTGCCCAGCCCATTTGCCCATTTTTCTATGCAACTAACTCTACTATATTCCTAAAGTCTCCCTCACTCGTGTGACTCTCAGTACTTTTACATACATGAAATAATTCTATGAATTTCTTATGCTTGAAAAGGTATCACGTTTCCTTTTTGTTAGATCTTTTGTTTCATGCATTCTATGTGAGAAATAATAAAATCCTAAGTTCTCCAATCAACTGAATGAACTCCCCCTCTTGGCCAAGAGGACCCAGAGAAACCTTTAAAAACTGAGTTCTCAGCCATGCTGGACTGGGAAATGATACATACCTCATTATATGTCCTCCTTCACTAACCGTCATTAGGCTTTCTTCCCTAAGGATTGAACAGTCATCACCACTGATTTCAACCAACCACCTGATGCTGCCCCTCCCTTTGGTGGTTTCGACATGGCAGGTGACCAGGATTCCTTCCTAGTAAAAGATCACCAACCATGGAGTGGTTCTGGCCAGTTTACAGAGGGCTGTACACTGAGGGTTGCATCCTCTGCTTCAGCTTTTGATGTATAGGGCTTAACTGTAATACATTTAAATATTAAGTCTCCACCCCTAGTTGAACATGGGTTGCATGTTATATACATGTTATTCTTCTATGCATGTGTGTGCCTCCCCTTCATGAATATTCAAAGCTCCTCCTATAACCTGTTGAATGTGTATACTTAGCCAACCCATTCAGTATAAATTTCTGTCTCATCCTTCCTTCCTTTCTTCCAAGTGCTTGCTCTTGGAGAAGCTTCTTCCGGAGGCTATGCTTCCCGGCCTGCGGATGGTCAGACTCTAGACTATAACCCTTTATGAGAAATAAAGCTCTCCTTTCCAAATTTACGAATCTTGTGATTTTTCAGTTGACATATATCTGCCTCTTTCTTGGTTTACTCCTTTGTTTTGATGAAGTACCTTTGAGAAAGAAGTACATAGGAGGTAAGTTTTTTGAGAACTTGGATTCTGAAAATGTCTTTGATTTACCCAAGAGGGATTCCATTTATCTCGGTATTCAACATAGAATCCTATGTTGAAAATAATTTTTCTTCAGAATTTTTAAGGAATTGCTCCCATGTCTTTAGCTTCCAGTGTTGAGAAGGCTGATACGATTTTGATTCTTGATCCTTTGTATAAAATGTGTTTTTCTCTTTGGAAGCTTTTAGAATTCTTTCTCTCCTATTGCCTTAGGTTGAGTTTTCTAGAAATAGACTGAGACAGAAGTTTGAGTGCATGTGATTAATTTAGGGATTAATCTTGGGAGAGAAGATAAGCTAAGGAAGCACCCTAGGTCTGGGGAACGAGCAAAGGATGTGGTCTCCACTGGAGCTTCCATCTGATCCTGGGATGCCCTGAAGCAAAAGCTGAACCACAGAGTCGGTCCTCATTCTGAGACAAGCTGACTGGCCTTTTGAACCTTCAAGTCAGTTAGTCATTGGTTGTGAGTTCTCCTGTGTAGGAGTGGAGTGGGGGCGGAACCTCCCAGATGACACAGCTTCTGCTTTGCTGAAGGCAGTTCTCCAGAGAAGAGATCTGTAGGTTATCAGCGCCAACATGAAGAGCAGTTGCATGCATTGGCTTAGTAAAGGGGACCTAGTCAAGGTACTAACAATGTCTTCTAGCATGTATTTTGAAATTTCACAATGATTGCCTTTCACCGGGGAAATTCTGTACTTTTTTTAGTTGTGGGACACCTTCTTCAATTATTTTGTGGATGACAACATCTTCTCCAGAACTCCCTTTTTTTTAGATGTTGAAGCTCTTGAACGTGTCCTCTAGTATTTTCTTATCTGTTCTCTCCAATGTCTCTTCTCTTTTTCATTTTGTTCTTTCTTTATCTTTCTTTTGATATTTTTTACATTTCTGAGATCTTATTTCAAATTTCTAAGACCTCTTCTTTGCCCTGAATATTCTTTATATTAATAGTTTTCTACCCATTTTATGGTTGCAATACCTTCCTTTCTGATAATAGTTTCTGCCCCTACCCTAGTTTTTCTTCTCCTTTCATAGTCTCTGTTTTCTCTAACTTGCTTTGTCGCTAATCTTTCATATTGAGGCGTTCCCCTGCTATGTCTGTTTCACTGTATGCTCATATTTGATAGTGGGACACTAGAACACAGATTGGAAACTTTGGACAGTGGGGTCATTGACTGTGAACTTCATGGTGAGCTGGATAGGCCATTTTCTGGTGGAACCCTAAGAGTGTTAGGTCTTTTCTTGGGAATTGGACAGATTCTGCAGAGAAGCCTTTACTAGTTTTTTGCATGCAGGATGTAAATCTGATTTTCAATGTTTTGAGAGCCGCACAGGGGGAGATGACTGGTTGAATTTCAACATTCAGTAAATATTCATTTTATCCCCCTATTTTTATTACATGATCACCATCCTCAGCTGTGACTGGTGTTCTGTAGTCCAGAGACTGTGGTTTACCTTGTTCAAAGACCAACCCTCTGTCTGCTTTAGGGTGACAGAGAGCCTGTCATCTGGCTCCATGGGATAAGAGAAGGGATATGAGTGGTCTGACTGCTTCTTAAACAGAGTTTCAATAAATACTGCTTGTTTTAGCTCTACTCTCTTCCAACTTCTAGAAGTGCCTGATGCCTCAAATTTTTGAGATTTTGTAAATTCTTCAAGTGGAAGCATTGTAAATTGTGTCTCCACTTCTCCCATTTAGAATTTAGCTTTCTTGGGTCTACTAATCAGTAACTACTCATCCATGTGGTTTTCCAACTTCCAAAATTTTGTTGCTGTTGTCTCCTCTTGAAAATTCTTCATTTTTATATGTTTGTGCCTTTGTTAATCCTTTTACTATTATTTCAATGGAATTTCAGGAGGCAGTAGACATTGAGGCATATGCTTAATCTGATATCTTTAATAAAAATCCCAAATAGAATCTTCTAAATTCCCTAAAAATTTCTCAGCCTCTTATTGTTCATTTTAACTGTGCAGAGATTGCCTTTCCCATTGGTAAGGACTGCCCTCAACACCTACATGCTATTTCCAGTATTTACCTCCCATTGGGTATCTAGCAATAATTTCTTTGCTAAGCATTTATACAACATTATTCACTCAACATTGTATTTGATCCTCAAAGAGCATAGCTAGTTGGAGGAGAAAAAAAACACAGTATAGCAGAGTTATTCTAATGTATTAAAGAATAAACAACTCACAGATTCTGTAGCCCCCCAAATTTTTAAATAGCATATTCAAACTCCACATTAATATGTTATTAATTCACATTCTTAAAGTTCTATCAATCCACAAACACTTTTGTTCTTTTGAGATGGAGTTTCACCTTTGTTGCCCAGTCAGGCTGGAGTGCAATGCACGATCTTGGCTCACCACAACCTCTGCCTTCTGGGTTCAAGAGATTCTACTGCCTCAGCTTCCTGAGTAGCTTGAATTACAGACATGTACCACCATGTCCAGCTAATTTTGTATTTTTAGTAGAGACGAGGTTTTTTCATGTTGGCCAGGCTGGTCTTGAACACCCAACCTCAGGTGATCCACCCACCTCAGCCTCCCAAAGTGCTGGGATTAGAGGTGTGAGCCACCATGCCCAGCCCACAAACACTTTATGAGAGGTGTTTTCACTATATGTTTCTAAGGTATTGTTTCAGTCTGTTCTCACACTGCTATAAATAAATACTTGAGACTGGGTAATTTATAAAGAAAAGAGGTGTATTGACACACAGTTCTGCAGACTGTATAGGATGCATGGCTTGGAGGCCTCAGGAAACTTACAATTACGGCAGAAAGTGAAGGGAAAGCAGGCACATTTTCACATGGCCACAGCAGGAGGAAGACAGAGCGGGAGAGGTGCTACACACTTTTAAACAACCAGATCTCATGATAACTCACTCTCGTCATGACAGTTCCAAGAGGGATGATGTTAAACCATGAGAAACCACCCCCATGATTCAATCACCTCCCACCAGGCCCCAACTCCAACACTGAGGATTGTAATTCGACATGAGATTTGGGTGGGGACCCAGGGCCGAACCATATTATTTTGCCTTTGGCCTCATCCAAATCTTATGTCCTTCTCACATTGCAAAATACAGTCATGACTTTTCAACATTTCCCCGAAGTCTTAACTCATTCCAGCATCAGCTGAAAAGTTCACAGTCCGAAGCCTCATCTGAGATAAGGCTATATAAGCCTTGTCTCATGAACCTATAAGCCTGTAAAATCAATACAAATTAGTTACTTCCAAGATAGAATGGGGGTATAGGCATTGGGTAAATACTCCTGTTCCAAAAGAAATAAAATGGCCAGAGGAAAGGGGCTACAGTTCTCCTGTGGCTGCTTTAACAGGCTGGCACTGAGTGCCTGCAGCTTTTCCATATGCATAGTGCAAGCTGTTGGTGGATCTACCATTCTAGGGTCTGGAGGACGATGGCACTCTTCTCACAGCTCCACTAGACAGTGTCCCAGTGAGGATTCTGTGTGGGAGCTCCAACCCCACATTTCCCCTCCACACTGCCCTAGTAGGGGTTCTCCATGAGGGCTCCATTCTTGCAGCATGCTCCTGCCTGGACATCCATGCTTTTTCATACATCTTCTGAAATCTAGATGGAGACTCACAAACCTCAACCCTTGTACTCTGTGCACCTGCAGGCTTAACACTACATGGAAGCTACCAAAGCTTATGGTTTGCACCATCTGGAGCAGCACCCCAAGCTCTATCTGGGGCTTTTTGAGACATGGCTAGTGCTAGAGCTGCCAAGATGCAGACTGCCATGTCCCATGGCTGCACAGAGCAGAAGGGCCCCAGACCTGGCCCACAAAACCATTCTTCCCTCCTAGGCCTTAAGCATTGTGATGGTGGGGGCCCCTTAGGACACCTCTGAAACGCCTCTGAGTACTTTTTTCCATTGTCTTGGCTATTAGCAATTGACTCCTTTTTACTTATGCAAATTTCTGCAGCTTGCTTGAATTCCAACCCTGAAAATGGGTTTTTCTTTTCTACTACATGGCCAGGATACAAATTTTCTAAATTTCTGTGCTTTGCTTCCCTTTTAAAGATAAGTTCAAATTTCAAGTCACTTCTTTGCTCATGCATATGAGCACAGGATTTCAGAAGCAGCCAGGTCAGATTTTGAACACTTCGATGTTTAGAAATTTATTCTACCAGATACCATAAATCATCTCCCTCAAGTTCAAAGTTCCGCAGATCCCTAGAGCAGGGTACGGTGTGCCAGTCTCTTTGCTGAAGTACAACAAAAGTGACCTTTAATACAGTTCACAATAAGCTCCAGTTCCCAACAAGCTTCTCACTTCCATCTGTGACCTCCTCAGCCTCTATTTCACTGTCCATATTACCATCAGTATTTTGGTCACACACATTCAACAAGTCTCTAGGAAGTTTCAAACTTTCCCTCATCTTGCTATCTTCTTCTGAGCCCTCCAAACTGTTGCACCAGTTCCAAAAACCTGCTTCCACATTTTCAGATACCTTTATATCAATACCCTACTTCTGGTACCAATTTTCAGTATCAATCTATTCTTGCACTGCTATAAATGAATACCTGAGACTGGGTAATTTATTAAAAAAAAAAAAAAGACGTTTAATTGGCTCATTACAAACTGCCCCCATGATCCACTCATCTCCCACCAGCCCCACCTCCAACACTGGGTTTACAATTTGGCATGAGATTTGGATGGAGTCACAGATCCAAACCATATCAGGTATGCTCCAATATCAACGATCTCATTGGAGCTCTAGCATCAGAAACAACTGTTGTGGGGGATGCAAAGCTATTTCCTGCTTTTATTTCCGCCTTCTCCATCCCCTGAAGATCATGGAAAAGACTAGTGCCTAATCAGGAGAAAGAAAGTTCAAAAGTTTGAGAAACACAAAAACAATATAACCTCCTAGCACACACTGTTGGTGCTCCACCCATATCACCTTGACTTTCACCTCTATACACCTGGGGCTGCTTGCTGTCAACAATTCCTGAGTACTTTTTTACCACATCTGTGCATATTACTACCACACCTGTGCATAGGAGAGGTCAGATATGCCATAGAATTAAAGCCCTAGGGAATCACCCATCATTCCATGACAGATGAAAATGTTATTGGTGGATAAATTTCCCAGCTGGCTAGCCCCTCATTTGTCTGAGGCAAATGTGCCTCTGAGGTATGTTCTACACTATCTTCCTGAGCTCCCCAGCAGGATTGAAATCCAGCTGCCCACCATGGTAACCTGCTCAGTAATGCACTTTTTTATTGGCTTCCATCCCTTTCCTGTCTCACTTCTTTATGGCCCCACTCGTGCTTTCCATGGTCACCCCCTAAATAAACTACTTACATGCACCTGTAATTCTTTTTTGCCTCTGGTAAAACCCAGACCAAGATATTCTCTAAATAATAATATATCTCAAAGATGCTATGCTCTTACTCTGAACTTGGAAAAAGTGTAATAAACTCAGATATACAAGGAGATCACTACCCCAGGCACACAGAATGTTGGAATACTGCAGCATCCAAGACTTACACAGTTAAGTCTTGGAGTTGGAACGGGTACAAACGGTAATTCAGTTCGACCTCCCACTCAGAATTAGAGTCACTCATTCTAAAGATCCCTGACCAGTGATTACCTCAAGCCCCTGTTCAAATACTGTGAAATGCAACAGAATACCCAAAGAAACCAAACTTTTCATGTTTAAGTGCCAGTCTTGGGTCAACTGTGTTAGACCCTGGAAAGAATAAAGAGAATAAAAAATATCCCGAAAGCATGGGTGGTTATTGGGAAAGAACAATTTTGACTGTCATATACTAGAATACCAGTAAGAACAGACATTGATAAACATTCCCAAGCCATTAAACCAATCTTTGACTCATCTGTTTCTTTGGTATTGAATTCCAAAAGATTTTCTTCTCTAGTTTCTAACTCACACACATTTTCTGTAAATAGGAAATCTCTCTCCCTCTCTCTCTCTCTCTCTCTCTCTCTCTCTGAATGAGCGTCTCTTGACAGCCATCCAGTGGACCCTGCTGACACTCAGTAAATGGTAAACAGTTTTCACAGCACATGTCCACTCCTAGTCACATAAACCTCATCAACGACTCCTTATCCCAGAGTCTCACCCACTGTGTAAACAAAGAAAGGCTAAGAAGTAGTGTGAATACTCTACTTATTGCCAAAAACAGGAGCTGCTTATACAAATTGCAGCAGCAAACCCAGCCTTTCATAGAGGATGCTAGAACGCTGGTCTGTTTGCCATTCTTCTCTTCTCCCCTGCCCTGTACTACTCTCAGAAACACTGAACATTTTCAAGGCATATTAACATGAAAGTTATTAAATGGTGAGAGACTAACCAGTCTAGGGAGTCACAGAGGCCAGCAACAAAACTTGAGAAGCCGAGAGCAGTCAGCCGCCTTGAGCTGTATGCATGTGAATGAGGAGGCGATGTGATAGAAAGAACATGTATTTTGGAGTCTGTTAAGATTTGAGTTTCAGTCACCAGGTATGTGAGCTGAGGCACTTAGGCTCTTTTAACTTCAGTTGCTTCAGAAAAATGAAGATGATACATTTCAAAGATTCTTTTGGGGAGTAAACAAGGTAAATATGTAAATTTGCTTAGTAAAATATCCAATTTTAAGGCAATGTACCAATGTTACATATTATTGCCTTTTCATGCTGCTATACTAGATTTGGTAACAACAATCCCCACTGCTATTTGAATGACCGAATCTGAATTTGGTAAGCTTAGTCAATCCAAAGTAGTTATTAACTTTAGTTAAAAAATATTCTTACCATTGTTAAGACTATGACTTGTAGACCACTTACTGCATGCCAGACACTCTGTTAAGCTCTCTTCATCATCATCTCATTTAATTCTTGAAATAGATCTATGAGATGAGACACTGTTTCTGTTTTCACAGGCGAGAAGTATGGAATCTTCTGTAAGTATATCTGGGAACCAGGACATGGACAAAGAAGAGGACAAAGGAAAAGCAGAGGAAGGCCTTGGCCAGAGGCAGCCTGAAGGGCCAAACTCTACACTCCAAAGGTCTAATTGAAGAGTCTATCTGAAGAATGGGTAGGCAGCATGATGGGTTAAGCTGTTAAATGTGTTCTGTCAAAAGAAAAACTCTGCTCATGAAACATCTAGTTGCAAGGAACCCGAGACTCAACGAAAAGTGGTGTACGTAGAATGGAGTTTATGATCTCACTTAACACCAAGTCCAGAGATGGAGTGGGTCCATGGCTAATTAGACTGTGTGACTATGTCATCAGGGGCCCAGGGGTTTTACATTCTTCTGTTCTGCCATTCTCAGAATGTCTACAGCCCCCTTTCCCACCATCTGTTGTCCAATTGCTGGATAGTTGTAGTAGTTTCTAGAATTTCGTGCAGAAAATCCACACCCAACAAAGAAGAATGCATTTCCTTCCAGGTGTCTGTCTTTACTTTTTACGAAGAAAAACTCGCCAGAATACCTTAGAGGATTATCCCTTAGGTTCCATTTGTTAGGACTGAGTTACATGAGCATGCCCAAATCAATCCACAGCAAGGTTGGAGGAATTAATATAATTGGCTTAGACTAACCAAGATCACCTTCTGGGAGCAGAAAGAGGGTTTTTTCCCGCCCTCTGCCACCTGAGGGAGGGGAACCTAGATAAACATGAAGGCTCCACTTGCAGCCAAGAAGTGTGTGTGTGCACATGCAAATATGAGCTTTGGAGAGCAAATGACAGTGTCTGCCCCAAGGAGGCTGCTTGCCATGTCTCCCCGGAAAGCAATGAGAAGAGAGAAAATTTTCTTGGAATTATGTAAATAAAAATTAGGCTGCACTGAATGCTCCAAGCCAGTGGTGTCTCACCTCTCCCTGAGCATTTTCATTTTGCTGCTTATTGGTCTATTTTGCCTGGAACCTGCTCTCTGCCTGGTCTGAATGAGGCCTGGCTCCAATGCAACCTCCCTCATGACCACCGTAACCTCTCACCAGTTCCTATAGCCTGTCCTTAGAGCCCTTGTTCTCCAGACCTTCATTTCCTGAACTGATCATGGAACTTTCTGCCTACATTTTTTTTAAAGAACTACCTGTTGACACAATGGAACCCAGTTTAAGAAATGCTAATTTAAACAATTCATTCAGCAAGAATAATTATTTAATAGAAAAGCAAAGCCACAAAGGCCCTTTTGGAAATGGGGCATGCCCTCCTAAATATTCCTAGATTTTTTTTGTTTGCTTTTTTTTTCAGTTCCTACCTGAAAAGCTGTTCTCTGTCTTCCCTCTGACACCAGAAAAGCAAAACCCTGCTGGCTGTTTCCCAGGGGTGCATCCCTGTGACCATCCCCAGTGACACCACTCCTTTGGCAGGCACTACACATGATAGAGCCCGTCCTTTCTTATTCGGATGGTGGCAGGGGTGGGTGAAGCAGCCTAATATTAAACAGGGCTACCTCTAGTCCTGAAACGAATGATGGCAAAGAGCCCAGCATTAAAGACATAAATAAGCTGCAGGTTTTCAGAAACTTGCCAGTAACCCTCTGAAACAGGAAGAGGATACTTAGGGCTGTCCTGCTAACTCTCAACTGTGGGCCTTATGCTCAGGTCTGAGGCTCCCTGGATGCTAAACCTCCAGCCTTGGAGCTGACTCCAAGCGCATCAGGCTAAGAAGCCGCCTGAGATTCTGGAGAGGGCTGATGGGCAAAATCCCAAGATAACCCCTCCATTTGCAGGAGCAGAAGTGGGTTATAAATGTCATTCCTTTTCTGGGAGATGTGATATCTGACTCCATTAGGCTTCCAGGAGAGCTAAAAACAAACAAACAGAAGATGAAAGGGCTTAGGATAATGGACGAGGGTCAGGGCGGCCGCTTTGGTGTTGCTGGGTAGCTGTTCCCAGGCACCCTGTGTTCCAGGGCCCAATCTTGGCTGGGACTTAGAAATATTCTGTTCAAATGTGGAAGGAACTGGAAGAGTGTTTTCAACTCTGCTGCTTTCAAAATAGGCTTTTGGGTTTCTCAAGTCAGAGCCTTCAGTTGTGCAGTTGTGGATGTGCAGCCATTACAACAAATACAGGAGAGGATGTGGAGAAATAGGAATACTTTTACACTGTTGGTAGGAGTGTAAATTAGTTCAACCATTATGGAAGACAGTGTGGCGATTCCTCAAGGATCTAGAAATAGAAATTCCATTTGACCCAGCAATCCATTACTGGGTATATACCCAAAGGATTATAAATCATTCTATTATAAAGACACATGCACATGTATGTTCATTGTGGCACTGTTTACAATAGCAAAGACTTGGAACCAACCCAAATGCCCATCAATGATAGACTGGACAAACAAAATGTGGCCCATATACACCATAGAATACTATGCAGCCATAAAAAATGATGAGTTCATGTCCTTTGTAGGGACGTGATGAACCTGGAAACCATCGTTTTCAGCAAATTGACCCAAGAACAGAAAATCAAACACCGCATGTTCTCACTCATAGGTGAGGTGTTGAACAATGAGAACACATGGACACAGGGAGGGGAGCATCACACACTGGGATCTGTTGTGGGGGGCTATGGGAGGGACAGTGGGGGGTGGGGAGGGATAACATGAGGAGAAATGCCAGATATCGGTGATAGGGGGATGGAGGCAGCAAACCACCTTGCATGTATGTACCTATGCAACAATCCTGCGTGATCTGCACATGTACCCTGGAACCTAAAGTACAAAAAGAAAAATACAATTAAAACAAAATCTTCATATGATAACAAGTGATAAACAGTTAAGGACCAGCTAATGGCCTGCTCACATCAAGCAGTCTTTGATACCTTCAAAGTTCCTGTCCAATAGAAGGTTGGGGATCATCCCTTGAAGTTTGTGGTCATGAGAATCAAGTGTAGGACATAGAACTCTAAATTTTTTCATTCAATGGGAAAGTATTTATCAAGTCCTATGTGCTCAATCACAAAAGAAGTGTCTCCTATGTTTTTTCAAAAGCTTAAAATCACCACAAACACACGAGAAGTTAAATAATCTCAATAACAGAACAAGAGTTCATGAGAAGACTCGAGGCATTATGGGAGAAATTACAATGTATATGTGTTAAGACGTTCATAGATACTTACAATTGCAGTGAGGTATCAGTGAAGGCTTTTGAGAGGAGGTGGGACTTGATCTGGGGCTTACATGTTGAAGGCTCTGGATAGATGAAGGGGGAGAGAACGGAGGGATATTTAAAAAACTGTAAGGAATGGTCATGTGTCATTAGTATTGCTTCATATGTGAGTGTTCATTTATTCGTGTGCTCATCCGCTTATAATCACCTGCCTGAAAATCACTATCATTATGATCTCCATTTCCTTGATGTTCTAAAAGTTAATTTTTAAAACAGCTTTATAGAGGTGTAACCAAAATGCAATAAGTTGCACACATTTAAAGTATATAATTTGACAAGTTTTGGCCAGGCATGGTGGCTCACACTTGTAATCTCAGCACTTTGGGAGGCCAAGATGAGAGGATCATTTGAGCCCAGGAGTTCAAGACCAGCCTGGGTAACAAAGGGAAACCTTGTCTCTACAAAAGTTTCAAAAATTAGCCAGGCATGTTAGTGCATGCCTATGGACCTAGCTACTGGGGAGGTTAAAGTAGGAGGATTGCTTGGGTCTGGGAGGTCAAGCCTGCAGTGAGCTGTGATCGTGCCATTGTACTCCAGCCTCGGCAACAGAGAGAGACTTTGTCTCCAAAAAAATAAAATAAAATAGTATGTAATTTGGTAAGTTTTGATATATGTATACAACTCTGAAACCATTACTATAGTCAATATAGTGAACAGATCTATCACCCCTGAAAAGTTCTAATTTTCTTTTCAAAAAGCAAAGCTAGATATGTGTCTTCAAGACACTCTTTCTACTTGGATTCTAAAAACCAATTCCTCTACCTTCTCTGACGTGAGAGCCCCTTCCTCTTCCTTTTATGATTTTGTTTTAATAATAATCATAAGAGCTATCCTTCACTGAGGGCATTTGGCAGCCTGGAATTCTGCTTATTTCTTTATTATTCCTAAAGATAATCCCAGTGAGGTGCATACTAATTTTATTCCCATTTCAGAGAAAGAGAAAGTAAGCCTTAATAAGGTCAGGTGCTTGCCAGCTCTAACAGTCAGTAGACAGTAGAGCCATGGTTCTATCTCAAGTCAGTGTGCCTCTGAGGCGTAAACTCTTATGTATATACCTGAGAACTTTATAAACCTTTTCTAGGACAGAAGAGCCTGCCTGCCTGGGGCATGGGAAAGAGAAAATTGAGAATTAGATCTGTAATCATTGACTCCTGACCATGCATCATCCAGTGAAGTCAGGTTGGCTCATTCAGCTTTCAGATGTTAGATCCTAGCAATGTACATTCCTATCAACAGTGTACAAGGGGTCCCTTTTGTTCACATCCTTGCCAACACTTGTGACCTTTTGTCTTTCTGTTAGAAACAGTCATTCTAACAGTTGTGAGGTGATATCTCAGTGTGTGTTTGTGTGTGTGTGTGTGCATGCACGCACATGTGTGTTTTAGAGACAGAGTCTTGCTATTTCATGTAGACTGGAGTACAGTGGTGCTATCTAGGCTAACTGCAGCCTCTACCTCTCAGATTCAAGCAATTCTTGTGCTTCAGCTGCCCAAGTAGCTGGGACTACAGGCGTGCACCACCATGGCTGGCTAATTTTTGTATATATTTTTTATTTTTAGTAGAGACAGGGTTACACCATATTGACTAGGGTGTTCTTGAACTCCTGGCCTCAAGCTATCTCCGTCTTGGCCTCCCAAAGTGCTGTGATTACAGGTGTGAGTCACCACCCCTGATCCTCATTGTGATTTTGGTTTACATTTCTTAGATGATTAATCTGTCCTCTCATATTCATTGTAGCATTATTCCCAACAGCCAAGATGTGGAAGCAACCTAAATGTCTCAATGAATGGATAAAGAAAATGTGATGTGGGGTGTATGTGCGTGCGTGTGCATGTGTGTGTACACAATGGAATATCACTCAACCTTTAAAAAGAAGAAAATCCTGTCATTTGTAACAACATAGATGAACCTGAAGGACATTATGCTAAGTGAAATAAACCAGATGCAGAAAAACAGTTATTTCATGATCTCACTCATATGTGAAATCTAAAATAGTCAAATTCATAGAAGTAGAGAGTACAATGGTGGCTACCAGGAGCTGGGGTTTTTCAGTTATATCTCAATGAAGTTGGGGAAAAAAAGTTATGGCTTATTGCCTTCTGCTTCCTATAAAACAGCTTCAGTGGTCCTGAGTGAGGATAGTGTGAAGGTTCCTCGGTGCACTGCTACCCTGTAATCCCAATTAGTCACCCATCCTTTTTCTGAAACTCAACCAAGGCCCTTTACACCTGGCAGAAGAAACACTTCCTTGAAAGAAGACAAAAGATGGGTGTCTCTTGCTCTAAAAATCTCCCCTCTGGCCTGTACCACGCTGGGGAACGAGGACTCTGTTCTGAATTCTCTGTATAAATGTCCTGTCAAGCTGTTTATACTCACAGTGCATTTTCTTGGCTTCCCCATCTCTGTTAATTGCCCCCATTCAGGAACCTTTGAAGAGATAAAAGCCAGATTGCAGAAACACACTAGTGTTTATCACGAATGACTTTGTAGAAGATTCCTGTAACAGAAAGGGAGAGGTCCTTTTCTTCAGAAGCCAACTCTGCTGCCTCGGGTCTGGGGTCGACTCTTCCTTCTTCACCAGCTTCCTTTGAACTAGGGGTTCTGATTGTAGGAGATGGATAATTCCTACTCATGGGCTCTGAAAACTTCTATGAAGTTGCAGCTCATGACATGAAATGGGTGACATCATTGGGCGACTGTTTTTTTGATTGTGTATTTCTGCATCCTAGCCTCCAAGCCCTCCAGACAATGTCTCATTCATCCTCAGAATAGTAATATCTCCCCAACTCCTTCTTCCCAGCAACATTCACTCCTGTGCTTTGAAGTTTCTATGTTAAAATGCTGCACATAAAAATACTCAAGGAGGGTGTTTAAGAATATGTATTTTCAAAAGCACTGTATCAAAAGGAGCCTTCTGTCAAGGAAAATACCACATGTACAAGAATAGCTAGAATACAAAGGAAAATGTGAAGAGTTCTTAAGAGAGACTCAATGTAACACGGGTGCTCAAAGGAGGGAGAGATGCTACCTAACTGGGAACTCTAGGGAACACGTGTTAATTAAACACGTATCAGACATTATGTTATTTTATCTTTGTGGTAATCCCATTAGGTAGGTAAACTGAAGCTTACACAGTGAAC
Source organism: Aotus nancymaae (assembly GCF_030222135.1). NCBI lineage: Eukaryota > Metazoa > Chordata > Mammalia > Primates > Aotidae > Aotus > Aotus nancymaae. Next base: position 49,367,517 of record NW_026988417.1, on the reverse strand, counting down.
AAGCAGAGGAGAATGGATTTGAACCCTGTAATGGTGACTCTTAACCACAAGGCCATACTGCAGGAGTGACACTGGAGCCGGCATTTGAGAAATGAACACGGTTGATTGGTGGGGTTGGAAGAGGGCATTCCCAGTTTGAAAAACAGCAGGAAAATATATAATGAAAGACATATGGTAAGGAAATTGTTAAAAGCATCCCTAGGCAAATCCATCCATCCATCCATCCATCCATTTATTCAACAAATACTTGTTGAATGGCTGCGTGTACCAGGTACCGTTAGGCTCCTAAGATTCATCAGTGAACAAATATTCCCTGCCCTCAAAGAGCTTATATCCTAGCATGGAGAGTCTGACAATAAAAGTAGAGTACAGTACGTTAGAAGTTATAGAAATAGAGAAACACAGCTGGGTGGGGAGTGATTGAGAGTGTGGGATAGGGTGGGGACAGGCAGCAGTTTAGAATGTGGGTGGGGGGTCCAGCACTCAACTGCTCTCTCCCTCTGACTCTCCCTTGTCCTACTTTCCTCCATCTGTCTATCCATCTGTCACACCAGACTCTGAAACCGTGACAGTTTTGAGGTGGCATCTTAGGATAAAATTCTTCCTGCTGCATTGACAATCCCAAGCTGCTGAGAACAATCCTTCCACCAGACCGGGAAGCACTGCAACCCCAGGAGGTTGTGATCGGGGCACAGGACTGAGCATGGTGGCTGATGTTTCCTGCTCCCCAGGCCAAGCTGGGGCTTGCTGTCTTCCTGTTTACCATATCCCATTCCACCTCCCTCCATACCAGAGGGTCAGCTGCTGGGACAAGGTTGGGTGCGAGGCCTCCTTGAGCTTCTGTAGCCAATAGCTTTGCTGCAAAATGACCTTCCAGCTCAGAGGAGGCATTGAAGGAATGCAGACTGACTCGGGGCGGGGAGTGCAGAATTCCACTCGAGAAATACAACCATCCCCAGCACCCTGGCCTGGATTCCGAAGTAAACAATCCAGACGCTGAGGAGCACATGGAGGGCATGCATGGAGAAAGATGCTATCTCAAAGCAGAGGCTCTGTCTCTTGGAGTGACATCAGAAAACCCCAAAGCAAAGCCACTCCAAGGAAGGGGTAGGGGTCAACTCAGAGCTGGGGGCCCTTTCTAACAGCTCAGTAAAAAGGCTATGGAGTTCCTTGTTTGGGCGCCACACAAGCAGCATGTGAGTACACAAGGGATTGAGGCAAGAGGGGATCTTTGAATCTTTGTCACCTAGTGCCACCAAAGCATCTCCTCCTTCTGACCTCCAACAAAGTAATGTCAGACCACAGATATCTATCCATGATGCATCCACCCTTGCACGCTTCTTCCCAGTAGACCTTGTTGATCCTGCCCCACCTGTTTTCCAGCAAGACTTGGTGACCTTTTTTTCAGGGAAGGAGATGTAAGAGAGCTCACAGGATGCTAGGAGCTGGGTGAGATGGTGTCGAGGTTAGGTGTTGAAAACTCAAAACACTAAAGGCCTTTCTTAGAGATTAATTTCAAACACCTGAAGCCCACTTAGACTGGTTTAAATGAAAACAAGGAGGACATATGTTTGGAGCGGGGCAGAGACATCTTCACACCTGGGCCAGAGCTGGGCTTCAGCAGGGCCTGGAACGCAATGCTGGGAACTGAGCCCACTCTGAAGGCTTCTCGGCATCTCTGCCTCTTCCTTCTCTCTGCAAACTGACTTGCTCGCTTTCCCACACACGTGCAGACCCCGTCCTAATGTCACATGATGTCCAGTTCTCACAGGAGACACTGATCAGGGTTCTGGATCCCAATTCCAGATTCCTGGGGGACAGATTTGGCCCACCTGAAGTCAGTGTTTTACCCTTTCTTTCATTAGATGGTGACAAGGAGGTTTTTTTAAATTACAAAAATGGCCACAGAAGTCCTCAGATAGGGAAGGTGAGGCAGAGGAGGAGGAAGGGGGTCAGTTTTCAGATAAAGTGATTTTGCTTGGCAGATATTCCAGAAAATGCCTATTACAAGGCCCTCAATAACTGAAGAAATGTTTCATAGAATTAAATAAATCCAGCACTGTGTCAATTAGAACACAATATCGGCTGCTCTAATGCAGACCCTGCATTTAAAGAAGACGGTTGTTTATTTCACTTTCCTGTAACAGCTGTGGCACAAGCAGACCAGTTATGGGAGGGAGGATGCACAGTGCACAGCCTCTGTGGTGGCTTCCCAGACCTCTCTTCCTGGTGTTCATGGCCTTGCATAACCACCTAGCATGTGGGTGGGACCTTCTCACCAACTTGATGTGGCGGAAGTGATGAGATGTCAATGTCCAGCTGGGGCTCAAGGGCTGCCGGCACTCACACCAATGACCTGGGAAGTGGATCCTCCCCAACTTGAGCACTGACCCAGCCAATGGCTTGATTGCAGCCAGGTGAGAAGCCCTAAGCCAGGGGACCCAGTAGAGCCATACCCAGATTCCCGACTAAGAGAAATTGTAAGATCATAAATGTTTGTATAAGCTGTTACATTTTGGGATAGATTATTACAGAGAAACAGAATACTAATATGGGGTATCAGGTTTTTTTATCTTGTTTCCTTGTCACCCTTGGATGCTGCCCTCTTCCACATGGTCCAAGATGACCCTGGCCCATGCCTGAACCCCAGCCAGCAGGAAGGTTTTTTTTTTTTTTTTTTTTTGAGACAGAGTTTCGTTCTTGTTAACCAGGCTGGAGTGCAATGGCGCGATCTCGGCTCACCGCAACCTCCGCCTCCTGGGTTCAGGCAATTCTCCTGCTTCAGCCTCCTGAGTAGCTGGGATTACAGGCACGCGCCACCATGCCCAGCTAATTTTTTGTATTTTTAGTAGAGACGGGGTTTCACCATGTTGATCAGGATGGTCTCAATTTCTTGACCTTGTGATCCACCCGCCTTGGCCTCCCAAAGTGCTGGGATTACAGGTGTGAGCCACCATGCCCAGCCTTCACCCACATCTTATTGGCCAGACCTTGATGCATGCACAGCTGTAGCTACCAAGGAGGATTGAAGGGGCTGCCTCGTGCCCAACAGAAGATCAAGGCTTCTATTATGATAGAAGAACAGGAGAATGCAGACTGGGAGATAATCAGCAGTCTCTGCCACAAACACCAAGGCTGCAGAGGTTTGTTTGGTCTGTGTATGTGATGAGGTTGTAGCCACGTTTCTATGGCCCATAGAAGCTGGGATACATAGAGCATCATAAAGAGTCCCAGAAAGGGAGAGATGAAGGATACCTCTGTAGACTTAGTACAGAATCTGCACAGCAAGTAAGAAATACATGTTCACAGGATGAATCAGTGAACAGAAACCTAGACCCTGTTTGTTATTTCTTCAGGGTCATACCAATTATTTGGCAGCAGAACTTATGATCAACCCCGGGGCTTCTGCCTCCCAGCCCAGAGCTTCTCTGCTTCTAAAGGACGACTCTGAAGTATTTATTCTGGGTAGAACTAAATGTGCTGTATGAAAATGAGGCGAGACTGACACACAGCAAAGGGCCTCATGACAATCACTTGCAGTCCTGCCATATTTTTCCTGCTAGACCAAAATAGTTTGGTTTCTAGCACCTAGTGAATATTATGCCAGCTTTTTACATCACCATGAGCTCATCCTATGCCATATCGTCTGTGAGCATTCAAGACATTTACATTTAATTGATGCCAGATGAAAAAAGAAAGGGTTAGTCTCTGCTATAATTTCCCACAAAGAAATGAATATGTAAGGGACAGTCCTATCTGTGAATTTAGTTTACTTTAAAATACATTAGGATTTTCCTCTTTAAGATATTCTACTAATAAAGCCCTCTTTCTTAGGAGGATCTCTCTGGGGAAAACTAAAATATTAGCACTCAAAAGCACTCAATACATTCTTGGTTTCTTTTTAATTTTTTTTTTCGCTATGCCCCTAATAAACAGGAAGAATTCTTGTTAAATGAAATTACACGCTCAATTTCTTTCCAATAATTACTGAGAAATAGAGGAGACTTCTGTTACCCACACCACTCCCCATATGCATTCTCTCATCTTTTCTTTCTTTCTTTCCTTTCTTTCTCTTTCTTTCTTTTCTTTTACTTTCTTTCTCTTTCTCTCTCTCTTTCCTTCTTTCTCTCTTTCTTTCTTTTTTCTCTTTCTTTCTTTGCTTTTCTTTTTGACAGAGTCTTGCTCTGTCACCCAAACTGGAGTACAGTCCACGATCTCAGCTCTCTGCAACTTCTGCCCCTCAGGTTCAAGCTATTCTCCTGCCTCACCCTCCTAGGTGGCTGGGATTACAGGTTCCAACCACCATGCCTGGCTAATTTTTGCATTTTTAGTAGAGACAGGTTTCACCATATTGGCCAGGCTGGTCTTGAACTCCTGACCTCAAGTGATCTGCCTGCCTCAGCCTCCCCTAGTACTGGGATTACAGGTGTGAGCCACCGCACCTGGCCTCATTTTTCATTTAGTAGCAGAACTCATGTGTTTCAGCTGGGTATATGGGTACCCAGTGATAGACCATATCACACAGTCTTATTTGCAGCAGTGTGTGGCCTTGTGATCACATTTAGGGCAATAGAATGTGAAAGGGAGTGATGCATGCAACATCTGGGTCATCTCCTAGCCATTGGGAATTGGTGGCAGTGGCATCTAGGGCAGCATTTTTACACCCAGAAATGGAAGCCACACACTGAGGAGGGTAGAGATCCCAAGTCTGGGTGCCTGGATGAGCTGATGGATCAGAACCATCTACCCACCCAAGACTACCTGCTTCACTCTGGACTCTCACATCAGAAAGAAATAAACTTCCATCTTATTTGGGGTTCTGTATTTGGTATTTCTTAGTTTGTGCTTAAATAATACATAAGGTGTAGCATTATACTAAACTTAAGACATTGTTTAAGCAACAGGTTTTCCTTTGTTTTAGGACTGTGTGTGCAGTCTAAAAATGTTTAATTCTAAAATGTATAAAGCGTTTCAAGAGCTGGCTACTAAAAGTTCTCTAAACAATCCCCAAGCACAGTGAAAGGCAACCTAGCATCCGATACTAATCAGCAAGGTCATAGATGATATTGATTCTGCTCCATTACACACATCTTTCCACGGTCTCAAAATAGAGGTGCTGTCAGAAAACAGGTTCTATTAGAAAATTTGGGTCCTGTGACTACAAAAAATATCTATTCTGTGGAGAATAGAGTCTTTTAGGAGAAGGCAACCCGATCTTATTTTGAGAGTGTAAGAAATTCCACTCCAGTATTGGAAATGCTTATTATTTGAAAATACTACCTGTACATTCTGATGGTTCTGAGGACATTGTGAGACCCCACAAAATGGCCACTAAAAATCATGACATAATTGATCATCTGTTACAAAATGGACACTTGGCCCCACATGGATCACAGTGAGTTTTCAGCCTGGGTTTCTAGTCCCAAGTACCATCCCCCCGTCTTCTGTGTACTTGGCAGGTGTTGCCTCTTTAATGACAGATTCTTGACATATGACCATGATCTTTGTCTAGAGAACCCAAGAAATGATTAGTATTTGCTTCATTCTGGGTAGACCTGCCTTTCTCCTCCAGCTATTATAGTACGACAGCATCTTTGAACCATGTAGCACCAACCTGCTTTTTTGAACTTCCTTGTTCTTGTGGAAAAAGAGGGGTGTGTGTATGTGTGTGTTATATGTATATGTGCAATGGAATGAATTCAACATCAAAAATTCTAACCGGAGGCCGGGTACAGTGGCTCACATCTGTAATCCCAGCGCTTCGGGAGTCTTTGAGTTTGGCATCAGATCTCCTGTGTTTAGAGCCTGGTTTTGCCATCAGCTGTGAGTTTTGGCAGATAACATGCTGAACTTGTTTCCCAAATGGCAAAGCAGGGATAATAGTCAGGTAATCCTGCCTGTAAAAGCATTTAGCATAGATCTGGCAAATAGAAGTGCCAAATTAATGTGCATTATTACTGTTATAGTCCTTGGAAGGCTTAATGTTGAAAACTGGTGGTGTGATAGTGTCAGACTGTCGTGGACCAAATTATGCTTCCCACCAAATTTGTATGTTGAAGCCCTAACCCCCAGGGTGACTATATTTAGAGACAGGGTTGTTAAGGAGGTAATTAAGGTTATACGAAGTCATTAGGATAGAGTTTTAATCCAACATGACTGGTGTTTATATAAGAAAAGGAAGAGACACCAGGAGTCCTTGCATGCAGAGAAAAAGCCACGCGAAGACACAGTGAGAAGGCGGCTGTCTGCAAGCCAAAGAGAGAGACCTCACTAGAAACCACCCCTACCGGCATCTTGATTTGGATTTCCAGCCTCCAGAACTGTGAGAAAGTAAATTTATGTTGTTTAAGCCACCAGTTTGCAATATTCTATTAAGACAGCCACGGCAAATGAATATACAGGCAACAAGGATCTGCTATTCAGACCAGTGATGTATCAGAATCACCTGGGAGGATTGTTAGACATGGACTGCTGGGTCCTGCCCTCATGATTTCCGCTTTGTAGATCTGAGCAGATTCTAGAATCTCTATATATCTATCTCTCTATGTATTTGTTGAGATGGAGTCTCACTCTGTTGCCCAGGCTGGAGTGCCTGGCTTGGTCCTGGCTCACTACAACCTTTGCTTCCCGGGTTCAAGTGAAAGAATCTATATTTTTAAGAGATTACTGATGCTGCAAATCTGGGAACCACATTTTGAGAACCACTGATTTAGATCATATCTATCTTCAGTCATGTCCATCCTTAGCCAAATCATTTCTTTTTTTTTCTTTAAGGGAAATCAGGAGCACACAAAATAGATAATTTCACCTTGGCCTTAAGCATTGTCCTGAGTTTTTCAAAGATGACAAAGGAGCAGGTCAGCTTTTAACCCTTTGCATCAGTAGCAGAAGCTCTAACACTGTGGAAAGAGAAATGCCAACTTCTAAACATTTGTGGGGCTAGAAGGGACTGCCACTTTACCCTTCCTCCTGTGGCCAGCCACATGTTTCTCAGCAGGAGAGCTCACCATCACTTTGCCGGGACTTCAAAGGAAGGCCTGTCTGCCAAATGTCTGCACGTGATGAGTGGTGATAGTGCATCTGGGAGGCCCTGGAGCTTCTGCGGCACCAGGGCAATTCTCTCACCATGGTGGAGTCTGGCACTAGTGTTTCCATGCTCACCTGAGCCTTGGGCAGTGGCCCTCATGGCAATAGAGTCTCCTGCAGTTCCCTTATGCAACCTGTAAAATACAGCTGTAATCACTCAAGTCCATGGGCAAGTCTGGACTGCATTTGAAGCACTTCGGGTGACTCACAGACAAATGTTTTCTGAATGATTGGAGAAAAAGCCTAGCCAGAGGGCTGCTGGAATTGCAGAACAGTTCCCGGTTACTGGTGTGTCCACTGTGTCCTTCAGCAACTGGAATGGGCTGAGCAGGGGACAGCAGCTGATTCTACATGGGGTTGGCCTGTTTGATTTAACCACTCTTCCTGATGGTAGGTCTGGAAGGGGTCAGCACCATGAGAGGTTTTTGAATGAATGTCTGCCAGGCCATCTTCTCAAATCCACCCGGGACTAGAACCTTTGCTGGTGCTTCCTTTTACGTATGTGTAGACATCAGCTATTGGCACTACCCCTCAGGTGGCAGCAGAGCCAGCTTCCTGGACATGAGACTCGTGCAGTCACAATGGGCCCCATGCTCAGAAGGGTCCACACCTGTTTTAATGTTCTGTGCTTGCTGTCTTGAAATTCTAAGTAATTTTTGAATGGGCCCTGAATTTCATTTTGCACTGAGCCCCACAAATTACGTAGCTGGTCCTGGGTAGCAGTCTCAGCCAAAAAGGAAGAGAAGTGGCATCAGGGAGGTAACGGATTTTTGATTGTGCTTAGTACATCAAGTGAACTTTCAGCTTTGCTATTCTGAAACTCTCAGGAACCACCAGTAAGAAGAGATTTCCGCAGTTCACTAACTCCAAGTTAATCCAACCAACTTCTGGCTCCTCAGAAATCTCTTTAGAGAAGTCTTGTTGGGTGTAAAGATTAGAATGCTGGGTAGGATCGGGGAGAATATTTTTCCTTTAAGGATCTAACTTCTCAGATAGCAAGCCCTACAAGAAATCTGGCCAGTCTGGGTCAATCTATTCAGACAATTCTAATGAAATCCAGGAATGGTCTTGCAATGAGACTGCAAGCGTCTCTAAAGCCCAAACTCTAGAGACACTTACTCCTCTCATAATCCCCACCCAGTACTTGGCACATGGTAGGTGCACCCAGTATTTGTTGCTGCTGATGACAGTACTAATAATAAACACTGGTTTCCTCGTCATCTCCTCTGGATTCCCACAGAGCTAGGGCCACATACCAGGGACCCAGAAGGATTCCTCCTAAGGAGGTTGCAACTGCTTACTCTACAAATTGCTTTCTTCAATACAAACCCCAAACAAACCAAACATCAACCCCCAAGATAAGGCATTAACCCCCAAGCAAACCAAACCAATCCCACAAAGATATTTCCAACCCCTCACTGTACTAGTTAGCTGCAATGTACAATGTACAATGTACAATGACGTTGTGCCACAAACTACACTCAAACTTAGTGACTTAAAACAACTGCTGCTTCTCATGAATCTGGGGTTGGTTGAACCAGATTTGGCTTGTCGGGGCGGCTCTGCTTCAAGCTATGGGTCCATTTGAACTTATGTGGGGAACTCTGCTCCAAATGTGTTCACTTTGGACCCAGAATAAAGGCAGCAACTATTCAGGGCAAGCTCCTCTCAGGGCTTTGGGGGAAGTGAAACAGGATGCATGGAGATTTGGAAGATCTCTTGGGTCTATGCTCATATGGTATACTGCTACATCTGTCGACATCTCATTGGCCAAAGCAAGTCACATGACCAAATGCAAAGCCAAGAGGCAGAGTAGTACTCTCTGCCAATATAAGGTCAAAGGCAAGGATGTGGCTCTAGAGGTGCAAAGCTGAGGCCAATAGTTCAATGCACCATACTAACCCTATCATAAAAAATATTTTCTAATTATAACATGGGACCATTGCCTCTTATGCATTCAGCACCCACCAAGTACTAAGCAAATGCCAAATAAAATGAAATGGAAACATGTACCCTATAGTCCAAAATTATTCAATTTTATCAAGACACCAGTTTATTAAAAAATCTCCTAGGGAGCACATTAAAATGCAGATACTCTATTTCCAGGTAGCATGACAAAGAGGTCCAGGGCCCAGTAATCTGCATTTTCACAAGCACTTCAGCTAAAACAAAGCCCACATTTTGGATAAACTTCCTGGTCCTCAATTATGCCATTAAGTTAATCAATACCGAGATGCTAACACATTTAGGAAGATCTGGCTTAGTGTATTTTGTAAACTTCTACACATCTGAGTGACTGCTTATCTCCCCTAGCCTCTTAATTCTGTATTAAATGAGGTCCTGGCTGTGTCACTCACACCAGCTTTGCAGTTGGCTTCTGGCCTCTTGGCATTCTTTCAACACATGTATCTTAGCGTCATCTTTAGAATCTGAACGTTGGTCTCTTGTGACTGTGCAGACTGTAGAAGGCATGAATCCATTTTCACCATTCATGAAACTCCTTCTTTTGCTACTTCACTCAGATTTTTTCCCTGAGTAACCTCAAGTTCCTCTCTTTCAACTGATGGGGTTAAATCTCAGCTGACCCCAATCACCATATGCTACCCCCGGTTCTAGGTTAAGCCACATAAAGTCACCACAATTGTTGAGAAAAGCCATGTGTCACCGTCTAGACCATGCCTCTCTCTGTAGTGTGATAAGCCGGTAGAATAAAAGTGTGGATCTTCTGGGGCTTGTCATGGCCACTACAGAAGCTAAAGCCACCTGGGAGTGAAGCCAAAATAAAGAAAAGTAGAGCAAAGGATTTCGGCAACACATTTGAGCACCTGAATCCAACTGTACATGAAGATGTATCTCCTGGCTCTTTCCATTAGATAAGCCAAAATCTGTCCCTTATTGTTTAAGTTAATTTAAATTTGATTTTTTTTGGCTGGGCAAGGTGGCTCATGCCTATAATCCCAGCACTTTGGGATACCGAGGTAGGTGGATCACCTGGGTCAGGAGTTCAAGACCAGCCTGATCAACATGGTGAAACTCCATCTCTACTAAAAAATACAAAAATTAGCCAGGCATGGTGCACCTGCCTATAATCCCAGCTATCTGGGAGGCAGGAGAATTGCTTGAACTCAGTAGGCAGAGGGTTGCAGTGAGCTGAGATTGTGCCACTGCACTCCAGCCTGGGCAACAAAGCGAGACTCTGTCAAAAAAAAAAAAAAAAAAAAAAGGTTTCTTTCGCTTGAAACTGAAAGGGTCCCGACATATATCATGTCTGATGTAGAGACCAACAGGACCGCTAGCAAGTGGGACTGATTAGAACTGAGCAAAACCCAGAATTCACTCAGGTACACACACACACACACGCACACGCACACCCAACACACAGTTTATTCTGGCAACCAGACTGGACTTGGGGACCAAAATTCATTAGTAGTTATTGAGATACATCTAAGGCAAAATAGATTGATTAAAAAATGAACACAGCTATTAAACATCTGTGTGTTCTAAGTAAGACCTTATCGTACTATCTTAAATTATTCGCTCTTAATTACATCTGCCACAAGAGTTATATTTTCTTCCTTTCTCTCAACTACCACTAGTAACATTTTCAGTGACTTCTTCCCAGGTATTTCATTAAAGGATCTCTCTGAAATATATATCTATATATCTATATATCTACATCTATATCTATATATTTTTTTTCTTTTTATGTTTAGCTGTGATGAAAGGACAGAAGCCTAACTCGAACAGCAGGAAATAATGCATCACTTTGAACATGTTGTCTTTTATTAGAAATATGATGATATGGCTAGGTGGGATGGTTTCAAAGAGACAGGATGTTACCTTAAACATTTACAAAGCTGTGGTTAAAACAGTCTGTTTAAACTACCTTTTCAACCCACAGAGCTTACATAAATATTTGGCTGCTGGTGACAGGCTTAATAAATCTGTTTAGAATTTTGCAGCAATATTTACTTACAAAGTAATGGCATAAGCCTACTTGGGCCAATAATTTTAAGAAGGAGAGATGCTACTTTTTAGCACCTTGAATAAATATTTGCAAGACCTATAAATCTAAGATAACCCTGCCTCTTCCCTAAAGCAGCTTGCTACTTCCTACCATGTTCCATCCAAATGCCCCCTTTTAAATGTCATTCAGTTCAGTAGGAAAAGTTTGACATTCTCTTGAGATGTATTGGAAGACATCAACAGATACTGGGATATAATAGGGCAATTCTTCAATTTCCTAATGGTCCAAAGTTTTGCAAGTTACTTTCAGGTTCGAGGAAGAGCAGAACTTCTTACATGGACATTTGAGGGCTAAATCTCATTATATCTGACCAGGAAGTAAAGGATGTATTTCTTCCTTAACCCACCACATTATAGTGATTGTAGAATGTGCTTAAAAAAACAAGTAGAAAAGATGGTGGCTTGTCTGGGTATCCTTTCTCCTGGAGAAGCTAAGATGGCAACTTAAATGTTTTAGGCAAGGGTGTCCTTGTTCTTATGGCATAGAATGAGATGCCATCTGATTTCTCCCTCGCCCTTTTCAAGAGCTGAGTCTCTTCTTGATTGCAAGAGATGATTCCTCAAGGGAAAGATACCAAGAGTGGCAAACATCTCTTTCTGAGGGTCAAACAACACAATAACCTCTTGATTGCCAAATTCATCTCTGGACCATTTTTCACATGGTTGGGTTAAAAAATTTTTTAGAAGGATTTCTTGTTTACTACATGGTAAAGAAACAAGGCTGTAAAAAACTCATCCCAAATACAAATACCAGAGAATTCCAAAGTGTTTGTGATTTATATATCACAGTTATGCTATCAGGTTTAATTTCCAGTAAGTGTTAACTAAACAAGTACTCACAATGTACAAAAAACCCAAGAGTGATTGACTTCTAAAGATAATATTTTTCAAGGTCTCATGTAACAATTGCTTTTTTTCAGACTTAGAATGAGGCCTCCTGGCCTGAACATTCCTGGGGAATAAGAACAAAAGAACTTCGCTTTGGTATTTACATTATCTAGGGGTAGAAGAAAAGATGACGATGACTTTGATGTTCTGAGGAGGAAGGGAGATGATTTGCTATTTATCCTTTTTCAGTGCATGGATTCAAACCAGATGGTCCATGTGAAATAGACCCCATTTGAAACCATTTTGCATTAAGTGAGGCCATACAGAAAGTCCCTGTTTCCTCTTTGGCAGTGGCTGGTGTGAGATGAGATCAGCCTTCTAGAAGAGGCAGGGCTGCCATATTTGCATCTGCTGCCAGACTTAGGAACCTACCCACCAATGCCTTGCCATCCAATAATGCCAGTCTGCCACAGGTGACTCTAGTAAGAAGAATCCTCACTAGCGACTGCCATTTGGGTCACAATGTTTTCTGTCTCGGTGAATGACAGATGCTAAAGATACCTCATCGAAGAATTTCATTTATTTTTGGGAGAATTGGAGAAGACATCACAGAAAATTTAAGAAGTGGATTAGTCAGGATGGGGTAAGTACTGTAACAAGAATCCCTATACATGACAGTAGGCTCTAGGTACATGATAGAAACAGAACAAAGTTCCTGCCCTTGTGGGCTTCCATTAGGGTGTCAGTTTCAGGATTATACCAAGTGTCAACGATGAAAAATCCTTCCCATCAAATATTAGCTCTGGACTTTGTCCATATTAACGTTACTCTCCAGAAGAGAAGGATCTGGATGAATGGATGCTGTTTGCATGTAAAGAGATGGGAACAGAGGCTAAGAACGCAAGGAGCTCAGCTTCTTGCCAACTACAAGAAACGCCTTCCAGTTCCTCTCACCTGACCCTCCTTCAAACATCAGAGTCACACGCCATAGTGGTTTTAAATTCTGGCTGCACATTGAAATCACTGAAGCGCTTTAAAATATGGTGGAGATTTTGCAGGTAGGTGCTACAAATAAAGTTTTTGTTTTGTGTTATTTTAATGCTCCAGGTGAGTCTCTTTGTCCCCAGGTGAGTCTGATGGGCAGCTGAGGTTGAATAATCATGGAGATAGCATTCTTCTTGGATTGGCAGGAGTAGAAAAGCCAGTGTTTATTATAGTGGATGCAAAGCATTAAGCTAAAATATACCCAGATGTTAGGGAGCTGGAGGCGTCATTTTGAATATGTTGCACTGCAGGCCTCGCTATATGCAAACCAGCATTGAGCATCTTCTATGTAATAAGCAGGTGATGAAGCATGATGGAAAAATAAAAATAAATAAGCTACAATCTCACCCCTGACCTCTGGTTGCTCACACTGTACTTGGGAGTGAGGCAAACAACAATCACTACCAAATAAGAAAGATGAAACGTGAGGACAGGAACGTTGCTATCTGATTTATTCACTGATGTGTCCACAGTACCTAGACAGTGCCTGACACTTAGAAATGCTCAGTAAATATTTGTTGAATGAGTGCATTTTAACAGCTATGGATTATATGACAAAGAGTTGATACCTTTATTGAGTAAGTTATTAACAAAGGCAAAAGAAACAGATTGATGCTTAATAATAGGCAATGATATAAAAGATCCAAACAGATAATTAACCAAATAAAAAATATGAGTAAATAATCATATGGAGAAAAGTTTAACTAAATGAGTAATCAGATGAAAGTAAATTGGAATATAAATTAACTTCAATATTTAATCAAATTAAGGAAGTATAAATGATCAAAGGGAGTGCAGTAATGTGAGCATTCTTACACTTTGCTCTGGGCACTATTAATTAATATGACCTTTTCTAGAGACAATTTGGAAATAATATAAGGACTATAAAAATACTCACACCAGTAAACTCATTTCTGAGACTCTGTCCTAGGAAAATGAACCAAAATATGAAAAGGTTTATTTGTAAAGATATTCATGATAGTATTCTGTACAATAAAAATGAACATAGTCAATTGCCCTCACACAGAGGGATAATTAAATTATAGCCAATGCAATATTATACAGTCATTAAGAGTGATGGTTATGTAGTTTCTCTCAATGTGGAAAAATGCTTATATTACTATATGAAGAGAAAAAGTGAGATACAAAATTATACAAAATTTATCCCACTTTAAAATAATTTTTGAAATGAGACAGAAATAAAGGTTATATTTTAAAATATGCTATGGTTGGGCACAGTGGCTCATGCCTGTAATCCCAGCACTTTGGGAGGCCAAGACAGGAGGCTCATTTGAGGCCAGGAGTTCAAGACCAGCTTAGCCAATATAGAGAGTCTCCCATCTCTAAACAAAGAAAAAATATATAAAAATTAAAAGTACAGTAATTAAAATATGCTATAAAAAGCATGTGCATATTAAACAGAGAAAGGAATTATGGAAAAATTATTAAAGTTATTATAAATGACAGCCTTACAAATGAGTTTTTAAAAATTATTTTCCAAGCAGTGTAATATTATTCCATTAATTTAATCATTAAAATAATTTTATAAGTTTTTAGTAAAACAACAACAATGTGCTATGAAAATACCAAGAAAGGAATGGTTAGCTTCTAGGAGAGGAGATCAATTCACAGAAAGTGATACTCAGCTGCTGTTCAAGGATGGATATAGCAGTCAGGATAGGATAGTGCTGTAACAAACTGCATTTTAGTGACCAACGCAATAAAATGTTTCTTTCTCACTTCTAATTGAGTGTTAGGCCTGTGGTCTTCCATAGGTTGATTTTGGGACCCAAGGCCCTTTCATCTCATGGCTCCACAGTCCACTGGGACCTTGAAGTCTTCAATGACCAGCCACCAGATAGTGAGCAGGGAGAGAGAGCACAGGGAATCCTCATGGGGCATTTTAGAAGCCAGGTCAGGAAGTGATGCACATCACATCCACCCAGATACCATTGGCCAGAACTAGACCTATGACCCCAGCTGAATGCACAGGGACTGGAAAATGTGATCTTCCAGTGTGCTCAGGAGGAAATGAAAGGGTTTGTTAGATACAAAGCTGCCACAGTGAGTTATACATTGGAGGGAGGAGAAACGGTGTGTTGCAGGTGAAGCGGTCTGCATGTTGGGGGTTGTTGAGTATTTCGGTCGAGGCCTGAGAAAACATGGTGCTCTTGGGGCATGCACAGTCTGAGGGTGGCTGTGGTATAGGAGGAATATGGTGAGAGATAGGAGCTGAGAACGGAAAAGCGACAGATTAGCCTATAACGAAGTTTGAAGCCAGATAGTGAAGTCCTTTCCACACCCCTCGTGAAGGGGTTTTCAACTCTGGCCTGTATATTATGGAAAAGAATGAAAATATTTAAGAATCATTACATGTACACATGAGAAAATTCAGTCTGGTAAAGTATAGATTGAAGAGGGAGGGACCAGAAGGAGAGAAAGTCATTAGAAATTTTTATTTCTAGGGGCATCATTGGCCTCCTAAGTCACAGAGGACATATAGACTCTCTATTTTCTGGTCAAACAATATTAACAGCACACCTACTGTTTATTATAGTTTCTGAACTTTATGGGGAATAGGTTTCTGCACTCAGAAAGGTTTCGGTTGGATGGGAGGAGATAAGGATAATGAAAAAGAATAGAGTGAGTATAACTTCAAGCTCATCCAGCTCTTCAACCAAATGTGAAAGGCTAAACCTTATAGACTGAATAATTGTACTTAAATAAAATTACATCTGTTGTATCTGACACATTCCTAAACATAGGAAGTGGACTGATTCTGGATAGACAAAAAGAATGACTATATTGAATACAATTATTATCAACTAATATATTGTGTTTGTTAAAGTAAGAATGTCTTTAGGACGGCCGGGCGCGGTGGCTCACGCCTGTAATCCCAGCACTTTGAGAGGCCGAGGCTGGCGGATCACGAGGTCAAGAGATTGAGACCATCCTGGCCAACATGGTGAAACCCCGTCTCTACTAAAAAATACAAAAATTAGCTGGGCATGATGGTGAACGCCTGTAGTCCCAGCTACTCGGGAGGCCGAGGCAGGAGAATTGCTTGAACCCGGGAGGCGGAGGTGGCAGTGAGCCAAGCTCGTGCCACTGCACTCCAGCCAGGCGCCTGGCAACAGGGCAAGACTGTCTCAAAAAAAAAATAAAGAATGTCTTTAGGAGGATGTATTAGTTTCCTGTGATTGCTGATACATATTACTACAAGCTGGGTGGCTTAAAACAACAGAAACGTGTTCTATCACAGCTCCGAAGGCCAGAAGCCCGAAATTGAGGTGTCAGCAGGGCCTTGCTCTCTCTAAAGGCTGTAGGAAGGAAGCCAGTCTTTGCCTCTTCCAGCTTCTGATGGCTGTCAGCTTTCCTGGACTTTACTCTGACCTCTGTCTCTGTGTTCACATTGGTCTCTTCCTCTCCTGCTATCTGTCTTTGTTTGTCTCTCTCTCTCTTTTTTTTTTTTTTTGAGATGGAGTCTCACTTTGTCGCCCAGGCTGGAGTGCAGCAGGTATCTTGGCTCACTGCAACCTCTGCCTCCTGCGTTCAAGTGATTCTCCTGCCTCAGCATCCCAAATAGCTGGGATTACAGGCGTTCGCCACCACACTTGGCTAATTTTTTGTATTTTTAGTAGGGATAGGCTTTCACCATGTTGGCCAGGCTGGTTTTGAACTCCTGACCTCAGGTGATCCACCCACCTCGGCCTCCCAAAGTGCTGGAATTACAGGCATAAGCCACCACACCCAGCCTCTGTTTGTCTCTTATAAGGACATTTATCATTGGATTTAGGAGCCATCCAGATAATCCAGGATGATCTTGTCATCTCAGGATTGTCAATGTAATTATATCTGCAAAAGCCTTTTTCTTTTCTAATAAAGTAACATTCATAGTTCCAGGTGTTAAGACAGAAACATGTCTTTTGGGGCCACCATTCAGCACAGTACAGAGGACAGTACATTCATTTAGATACAGGTTCATTAACTCCAGGTGAGCTGGTTTATCAGGCTGTTTCCACTCCTTGGCAGTGATGCTCAGGAGCTGACAATATGTCCCCCTGGACTTAGGAGGCTGAGGGATGGGGAGAGACACTGATAGGGTGGGAGGAAGCTAAGACAACCAGTCTTAGCTGTACACTGTTGCTCAGTGTATTTGAGAATAGATGCCAACTTTTTTAATTTTTATTTTTAAGTTCCGGGGTACGTGTGCAGGATGTGCAGTTTTGTTACATGGCTAAATGCGTGCCATGGTGGTTTGCTGCACCTATCAATCTATCACCTAGGCATGCATTAGCTATTTTTCCTAATGTTCTCCCTCCCCTGACAGCACCTCCCGACAGGCCCCAGTGTGTGTTGCTCCCCTCTCTGTATTTATATGTTCTCATTGTTCAGTTCCTACTTATGAGTGAGAGCATGCGGTGTTTGGCTTTCTGTTTCTGCGATAGTTTGCTGAGGATAATGGCTTCCAGCTCCATCCACATCCCAGATGTTAACTTTCAAAGTAGGTCCCACCTTTTCTTACTCCTTCCTTCTTTTTTGGTATGTGTGTGTTTTAATTTTTTTTTTTTTTTTTTTTTTTTGTAGTTTTAACTTCCACTTCTTCATTTTAGAATTTCTCTTGTACATGCTGGCACATATTACATGCTGTATGTTTCCAGTGAGTTGACCTGTTGACTTTCTCTTCCATATAGTGAAAGAAGGTTAGAAACACCTTATTCTCTGTATCCCATTTCTCCGTATCCTCCTCCACAGTCATAGAACCATCCTCTACAGAGTGTTTAATCCTGCTGCTATGCTGAAGCTTTGTTTATAATGGTAGAGGATCGAGACAATGTCTGTCAAGTTTGTTTCAAAAAACAGTCATTTTTATTTACCAAAAAAAGCTTAAAACATGTCCACACACAATATTAAACCCTATACATGTTCATTTATAGCAGCTTTATTCATAATTGCCAAAACTTGGAAGCAGCCAAGTCTTTGAATAGGTGGATGGACACACAAACATCCAGACAGTGGAACTTTATTCAGCACTAAAAAGAAATGAGCGATCAAGTCATGAAAAGACACAGAGGAAACTTCAAACCTTTTACTCAGTGAAAGAGGTCAATCAAAAGGGGTGATTCCAGTATAATTCTAACTAGATGACATTCTGGAAAAGGCAAGTTTATGAAGACCATAAAAAGATCAGTGGTTACCAAAGGTTAGGAGGAAGTGAGAAATGAATAGATAAAGTACGGAGGATTTTCAGGGCAGTAAAACTATTCAGGAAGATAGTAAAATAGGCCGGGCATGGTGGCTCATGCCTGTAATCCTAGCACTTTGGGAGACTGAGGCAGCTGGATCATCTGAGTTCAGGAATTCAAGACCAGCCTGGCCAACAGGGTGAAACCTCTTCTCTACTAAAACTACAAAAATTAGCCAGGCATGGTGGCACATGCCTGTAATCCCAGCTACTTGGGAGGCCGAGGCAGAAAAATCACTTGAACCCGGGTGGCAGAGGTTACAGTGAGCCAGGATCTCACCTCTGCACTCCAGCCTGGGCAACACGGTGACACATTATCTCAAAAAAAAAGATGGTAAAATAGTGGATACTTCTTGTTATGCATTTGTCAACACTCATAGGTTGCACACCATGAAGAATGAAGGATAAGAAAGACTATAGAGTTTAGTTGATAATGATATGTCAACGTTGCTTCATCTATTGTAATCAATGTACCACTCAGCTGCAGGATGTCGATAGCAGGGGAGGCTGTGGGTGGAGAGGGGTTTAGGGAAAATGTAGGAACTCTACTTCCTGCTCAATAGTGTTGTGAACTTAAAACTACTCTAAAAAATAAAGTCTCTTTGTATTTGTAAAAGCCTAATCATCTTTATTTTTCCTCCCAGGAATGTCAGGGATTCCTAATGACAAGTCTCATCTTGGAAGTATCTCAAGCAGATTTTTATCACCGTTTTTTTTCTCTCTTGACGATAAACACCAAGGTTAATATTCAGATCATGGGCTAAAAAATTTTTTCTGGATTAAAAAGTGAAACTAAGAAGTCATTAAACTAGCATGGCCAGAAATGGTGTCCACACCTGCAATCCCAGCACTTTGGGAGGCCGAGGCGGGCAGATCACCTGAGGTCAGGAGTTTGAGACCAGCCTGGACGACATGGTGAAACCCTGTCTCTACTAAAAATACAAAATTAGCTGGGTGTGGTGGCGCAGGCCTGTGATCCTAGCTACTCAGGAGGCTGAGACAGGAGAATTGCTTGAACCTGGGAGGCGGAGGTTGCAGTGAGCCGAAATTACACCATTGCACTCCAGCCTGGGCAAATACAGCAAAACTCTGCTCAAAAAAAAAAAAAAAAAAAAGAGTCATTAAACTAGCCTTTCTTCTGAAATGTTTGTTCTGGACAAACTGAGAATATTGCCCTTTCGGTAGTATTCATTGGAAAGGAGAGGGTAATTCACAGCCTGTCTCTTAAGGGCAGCCCACGGAGGGAATGAAAATGCCTTCACATAGGTGTTACAAAGAAGGCTATGATCCCATGCGGGACATGACTTCCCCGGCTGCTGGGCAGCGTTCCACAGGGTTATTCCGTGGTAACAAAGTTTAGTGTTTGGCATCCAAAAGTGACATCATACCCACTGAACTTTTGGAAAATCATGAGTTTGGTTGGGTTGGTTGCATTTCAAGACCAAGAAGAAAAAAGTGAAAGATAAAGTTGGTTCCTTTTGATCCCAACCTGGTGCACACGGACAGAAATCAAACCGGAAAACCAGCTGTCAGCAAGGAATGACAATATCGGGATAAAAAAATAGACCATGAAATATCACAAGGAAATTTGGATGAGCTGCAGTCAGCCGCCTGCTGAGGACTTCCCTCTTCAGCTCTCCGATAAGTACTGCCATCCTCAGCAGGGTTGAATCAGGACTAAGTGAGCCTTTGCAACCTCCTGAATGCCTGAGACTCGCCTGCCCCCACACTGCTGAGTGGTCTCAAATAGCCCCACACACTCAGAGACTAACATGCTCACCAAACCCAAGGCCATGCGAGTCTGACAATTCTGACGACCATGACAAAAAAGGGATTTCTTCATCTTGCTCATTAGCTTTATACTTTTCACATGAGCTTCAGAGACGACATCTTCATAATACAGATAAAGTGAGGAAGTGGTCAGTTAATAACATCTTAGGGACGGGTGCAGTGACTCATGCATAGAATCTCACCACTTTGGGAGGCCAAGATGGGTGGATCACAAGGTCAGGGGTTCGAGACCAGCCTGACCAACATGGTGAAACCCTGTCTCTACTAAAAAAAAAAAATACAAAAATTAGCCAGGCATGGTGGCGTGCGCCTGTAATCCCAGCTACTCAGGAGGCTGAGGCAGGAGAATCACTTGAACCCAGGAGGCAGAGGTTAAGTGAGCTGAGATCACACCACTGCACTCCAGCCTGGACAACAGAGCGAGACTTCATCTCAAAAAATAATAATAATAATAACGTCTTAGTGCCATCACTGTGCTAGGTGCTGGGACAAATCGGGGACAGCTTAGACACCGATCACACTGTCAGAGACTCTAGCCAGATACAAAGCAGGACATACTCCAAAGGAACTATAACGGGAGATTGAGAGTGGTAAATGTCGTAATAGGCTTGAACGACAAACAGCAGGGGTGGGGATGATTTCCAGGTGAGGGAACAAAGGAGGTAATATTAGTATTATAAAAGTTATTTAAAATTATTTTAGGCAAATACAAAGCAAAAGGAGTCCTTGGGAAGTTTTTGTTTCTTTTAAAGCAGCTCCAGAAATGTTTCCTGTCTAGCAGAAAAACCCGGCTCTTAAAACCTCACCAGCAAGCTCCAACATGCAAATGCCGGCCATTAGAAACTGGGTCCATCCAAACGTGGCAATTCCCACGTGTTTCCTCTCTTGGTTTGGAGCTCCCCTCCCTCTGTCTCTGTACGGGGAGGGTCTTCCTTCTTTCTCACCTATTAAACTCTCCATTCCTTAAAACCACTCCACGTGTGTCCGTGCTATAATATTAGTAGTCAATTTTGGAGAGCAAGATTGCATCTGAGGACAAGTGAGGTAGGAGGATAAACGGCATCCCAGGTGTCATTATATCACTAGCTCCAGTAGAGGAAACGTACCTATGTTTGAGTGTGAGGTGAAGCGGAGCTAGTAGAGGGGCCTGGGAGACAGGAGGGAAGGCAGGACTAGCCCTACAAGAGATTAGGCCTTGGATGGGCACTGCAGAAATGGAGACGCAGGCGTCTACTGAACTTCCAAGAGGAAATTTGGTGAACAACGGAAGGAGATAGGAAGAATGGCAAATGGGTAGTCTATGGTTGAATGAAGAATTTTCTTTTTTTTTTCTTTTAAGTTAGAAGAGTTCTAGCCCTGTGTGTAGGCTGAAAGGAAGATAAAAGGCAGAAAGAGAGAGTTTGAAAACTAGAGTGGAGAACTGGTAGGGAAAGCCATTAAGAGCACATGAAGACTCGAACAAGAATGCTCATAGCAGCTTTATTTGTAATAGCCTCACACTGGAAATAACTCAAATATCCATCAGCAAGGGAATGATTAAATAAATTATGACATATTCACCATTCATACAGTAAATGTTGCACAGCAAAGAGAAAACAAAACAGTGATATTTTGTGAATAACATGGATGAATCTCAAAGACACGATGCTGAGTAAAAGAAGTGTAAAACTAAAATAGTGTGAACACAAAAGAGTTCCTATTGCACAATTGCATTTATGCGAAGTTTAAAAATAGCTACAAATAACCTATGGTGATAGAGGCCAGAATAACGGTCACCCCCGAGGAGGCAACTAGCTGGGAAAAGTCAGAGTGGAGCCTTCTGGGTGCCAGGGATGCCATGTCATGTCTGGGTGGTGGTAATGTGGGTGCATGCTTATGTCAAAGCTCATCGAGTTCTCTGTGTAAGATTTGTAATTTATTCCTCAATAGAGAAAAAATGAGAGGTAGTAGAGAGAGGGAGAGAGAGAATGAGGACAACTGGGGCAGAGCAATCAGGTAGATGAGATGAGGAGAAGAAGCAAGGTGGAGATGCATAAGAACTTGTTGGTGGAGGGAGGTAGAGTGAAGGCAAATTGCAGCGTGGCTTCCCACTCCTTCACCCTCCGTATGTGAGGAGATAAGTGCCTTACCTGGTGTGGTGGTGATGACAGATAGGGAGGCAAAGCTTGGTTCTGCAAGGGAGTAATCTACGGGACTTGGTAACTGAGTGTGAGGCTGCGGGGAGAGGTTGGTGGGTATCCAAAGACAGGAAGGTGGACTAAGATACTCCTGACTCTAGGACCTGAATAGGTGCCCGAGATGCCATTGGATCCATTAGACAGTCACTGACTCACCCACCAGGAGCTTATCCCATTTAGGGAACATAGACACATGTCTAGTCAATGCAGTTCAGTCTGTGACAGTCTAAGCCTTTATTCAGCTGCAGGTTCTAGCTGAATCACAAGGTGTGTTCAGGGTATTAAAGCAGTATCTCTGGGAATATCTCAGTTTAACATCCTCTCCATCTTATCCTTATTAAGACTGAATGGGGGCCGGGCGCGGCGGCTCACGCCTGTAATCCCAGCACTTTGGGAGGACGAGGCGGGCAGATCACAAGGTCAAGAGATCGAGACCATCCTGCCAACATAGTGAAACCCTATCTCTACTAAAACACAAAAATTAGCTGGGCATGGTGGCGCACACCTGTAGTCCCAGCTACTCAGGAGGCTGAGGCAGGAGAATTGTTTGAATCCAGGAGGCGGAGGTTGCGGTGAGCCGATATTGTGCCACTGCACTCCAGCCTGGCAACAGAGCAAGACTCTGTCTCAAAAAATAAATAAATAAATAAATAAATAAATAAATAAAGACTGAATGGGATGGGATTTGGGCTTGTCCACATCCAGTTAAATGCAGTCACTCACAATGGAGGGGATGAAAGGGCCTATTCGATGGATGAACAAAGATGTTATTAACAATGGAATAACCAAGGATGTTAACAGTGGATAACAAAGAGCCTATTCCTTCCAATACTTCTATGAAGCCAGCTCAGAAGCCTAGGGCAGAAAGCAAAGGAAGGGAGAGGCAGCAAGCCCACCTGGGCTTCATCTTTCCTGGGTAGCATCAGGAGAGTCCAGGGAAACGGTTTGCTCGGTCATGCTGTACTGTTGGCCTCATGTCCTTGCTAAGACTCTTTGAGTTCCGCTGTGATGGAGGACTCTCATAGGTAATAATGAGATGCAGAAATGTCATCCACTTGGGAACATTCAGGAAAAATGGGCTTTCAGGGATGCCGGAGAACAAAGACGTTGTCCAGGGTATACCAGGCACTGCTTCATCATTTCCTGCCACAGATAAGGATGTGGTCTCCCTGGTACTGAGTCCAGGTCAAATCCAGGAGAGCCTGATGCTTATAAACAGCCCTACAAATGGAAGTACGCGGATTGTTAGTATAAGTCTTTCCTGCAGGTTGGGGTGAGCTGAGGCTAAAAGGACAGTGGCCAAACAAGTCCTGTGCTATTTTCTCAACTCTGACAGGGCCACATCTGCATGGGGCTGCTGGCAGCTGTGCATCAGAAGGGGGCCCAGGAGGGAACGAGAAACCACATCAAGATGAGTTGCACCTGCTCCTGCTTGGCGTGACCCTTTCTTTATCATCTGTATCCTGGCTAAGGGAGCTGGACTGTAGCATGTGCACACTCATGGAATACGTGTGTGTCTGTGTGTGAGAGCTCTTCAGGGGGGTCCATAACCCACTGAGGCAGTGCTAAGAGGCCCTGTGATCACATTGCAGGTAGAGGAGAGGGGGTGGGCATGAAGGTGATGAGGGTGTGGGGGGAATCCAGGAACATAAAGAAGCATGAGATGCACCACTGGTCTTCAACATATATACAGCCTAATGTGGACCAAAAGGACAGAAATGTGAGGCAACTCAATGCTGAGTGGTACAGAAAAGGTGCCAAGAGTTAAAGCCGTGAGGGAGATGGAAAGGGAGAGGGGAGAGCGAGGAGAGAGGAGTGAGAACTGCAGCAAGGGTGGTCTGAGAAGGAAGGTGTCATGGTGAAAGGACACTTGATCTGGGTCTTGGAGGAAGCAGCTTGAGTTTAGGATAAGCAGAGAGAAGGGAGAACATTCCAGAAAAAAGAACTGGTAGGTACAAAGGCATGCAGGTGGGAAGTGATCAGAACGCCCAGGCACTGGGAAGGAGCAGAGGTTTCCCAAGCTGGGAGCTGCACCATGGTCAGTGGGCTGTGTCTGGGAGAGTCCGTTTAGCACTCTATGTGTCAATCAGCCCGTAATCAGTAAAGTGCGCCCAAGGGGTTGTATATTTGTGGGAGGCTGAGAGCTCAGTAGGAGGTGGAAATATTTAAAAAATATTTTTAAAGGAGGAGTGAAACACAACACAGAGATTTGCCAAGTCAATACTGCATGTCTAATAATGTAAAAAGAAGACCTGTCACCCTTGCTGCCATGCTACTGTAGTCACTGCGCTTACAGAAGGAGCTGAGTCCCCCCCTCAGGCCACTTCAAGGCCCCAGCACAGCGCAGCCATGTGATCCAGCAATCACAAAGCTTGGACTCCCAATGGACAGATCTGGGTCAAATCCTGGTTCTGCAACTTTCCAACCTGGTGACCCTTGGAAAATTGCTTGACCTCCCTTGAGCCTCAGGTTTGCATTTGGAGATGGGAATGCTGTCACAGGACCAAGGTCGAAGAGCTGTTGTGAGCTTTAATGAATCTATAATGCACCAAGACCAGAGCCTGGTGTGTGCTCAGCACTAAGCGAAGGTTAACTATTTTGGTTTTTATTATAAGATAGAGGAGTGTTCCCTGCCTCTGCCACATGGGTACAAAAACTTGTACGACTTATAGAGCCCCTGTGGTAGAGAGTGCTAGTTGCCTACCCACATTCTCACATTTTTACTAATTAACCCTCCATTTTATTCACTATAGCGGCACACCTATATCACACACTCACACACACAGGCACCCCTGTTTTTCCCAGCTGGCCTTGCAGGTAGGGGTTACTGTGTTCTGACCAGTGAGATGTAAGTACTGGGGGTGCCCTCCCCAAAGCTCTGTAAGTAGGCTAGTTCAGCAGGCACTTGCCATCTATCCTTCCCACGTCCCCTTTTTTCCTGCCTGAAATAGAGATGTGATGGCTGAAGCATCAGCATCCTGGTTGAATCATGTGGCCGTCTTAAGAATGGAAGCCTTGGACTAAGGCTGGATTGACAGACAAGGGGCAAAGGGATAGACGGTGCCTGAATCCCAGGTGATGATAAGACAGCATAATAGTCTTAGGCTGTCTATCTCTTCACTTCTCATTACATGGTAAATATAAGCACCTGCACTGTTGAAGTCACTATATCTTTGTTTGTTTTTGTTTGTTTTTTAAGATGAGGTTTCACCATGTTGGTCAGGCTGGTTTTGAACTCCTGACCTCAGGTGATCCGCCCGCCTTGGCCTCCAAAGTGCTTGGATTACAGGCGTGAGCCACCACGCCCGGCAAAGTCACTGTATCTTTGATACTCACTACTAATTGCAAATGTTGCATTTCCCCTTGACCAAAAATGTGATTAGAGGCTGCCCCAATTGATGGTAGAATCTCTGTGTAAGCAGTGGTTCCTTCTCTGCCCTGCCCTCTCTTTTTCTGTCCTATGTTAATACACACATACAGTGGACTAATAGTGGTCCCAAAAAGATATGTCCATGTCTTGATCCCTGGAACCTGTGAATATTACCTTATTTGGGAAAAGGGTCTTTGCAAATATAATTAAGTATGGGTTCAGTGGCTCACGCCTGTAATCCCAGGACTTTGGGCCAAGGTGGGCGGATCACCTGAGGTCAGAAGTTCAAGAGCAGCCTGGCCAACATGGTGAAACCCCATCTCTACAAAAAATACAAAAATTAGCCTTGTGATGATGTGGCATGCACCTGTAATCCCAGCTACTCGGGAGGCTGAGGCAGGAGAATTGCTTGAACCCGGGAGGTGGAGGTTGCAGTAAATCAAGATCGTGCCACTGCACTTCAGCCTGGGTGACAGAGGGAGACTCCATCTCCAAAAATATATATATATATATACACATATATATTTTTATATATGAAATATATATTTGAAATATATATGTATAATTTTTATATATTATAATAAATGTGTTATAACAATGTAACATAAAATAATAACGTATATATGTAATTAAGTAGTTAAGAATCACAAGATGTAGAGATCATCCTGGATCATCTGAATGGGTCCTAAGTTCAATGACAAATATCCTTATAAAAGACACAGACAGGAAAAGACAGACAGAAGAGAAAGGGGCAATGTGACCACAGACACAGAGATTGGAGGCTGCAGTTGATCCAGGAGCTGGAAGAGGCAAAACTTGGCTGCTTCTCTAGAGCCTTCAGAAAGTGTGATCCCACGAACACCTTCATTTCAGGCTTCTAGCCTTCAACTGTGAGAGAATACATTTCTGCTGTTGTAAGCCACCCAGTTTGTGATCAGTTGTGACAGCAACCGTAGGAGCCTAACGCATGCCCATTGGCACACTGCATTCCAGGCTCGTGTTGGGGCTTCAGACCTTCTGTGACTTCTCATTAATTTCTTCCTGAACCTGATGGATGTGCTCTCACGTCAGACACTCTCTAGCCTGACTGTTCTCCCTTCCTGAGGGAGAAAGAAGCAGGCCGATGACATTGACATTCCTTGCATATTCCCTTTTGCACTCTGTAAACAGCTGTATTCCTGTGGCAGCTGCAAGCCTACCAAACGCGGGAGAGGGAAACCATTTGTAACCATCTGGAGGACACAGCCAGATCCTCTTTGCTCTGAAATGCCTCCGAGTTTAGAAATCTAAACACATATTCCAGTTTGTCAAACTTCCTGAAGGACTGGGATATATTATGTGGTTGCACAACACAGCCCGGTGACTGCACTGCCTGTGTCTCGCTCCACCCCCACGCTGGAAGCCATGCTAGGAGAGAAGGTGGGCTGCAGAGGGCTGGAGCCGGAGCATGGAAAACAGAGGAGCCTGGTAAGCAGGCTTAAGAATCAAGAACCTTCCACTGGGCTATAGAAAGGAAACCTGTCTTGCTCCTTTCATCGGAGCTAAAAAGCAGTATAGGGTGGTGGTTACGTGTGGGTGCCAGTGGCCCCAAATTGCTAACCAGATGTGTGTCTCGGACCAATTCAATCTCTAAGATTTGTTTCACACACAAAAAAAGATTTGTTTCACTTATTTGCAAAATGGGGAGAGTAACTATACCTACCTCTTAGAGTTGTGGGGATTACATGGGCTAAATGCATGAAAAGTACTTTGGGCAGTACCTGGTTCAAGGTAGGTATGTATTAACAGAAACAGCTACTATGAAGCATTCAAAAGAATCCATGATAGTAAAGGCAGTAGGCTCTTCCCTAGCCACAGAAATCTGTCAACAATGCAACCATTTCCTGTGGACGAGTTATTAATACAATTCCACAACTTATCTTTTTTTTTTTTTTTTAGTTTGTTTTTAAATAGGACTGGCCAAAGCCTCATACCACAAAATTCCTCCATGCCTTCACTCATGCCTACAATTCTACTGCTAACAGCTTCACCCTCTAGAATCAAGAGCACTAAGCAAACTATCTGCAAAGGGCCAGAGAATAAATATTCTAGGTTTCATTAAAAGGCTACATGTGGTCTTCCTTACATATTTTTCTTCTTCTTCTTAAAATTTCTAACATTTAAAAATACAAAACACATTTTTTTTTAACCTGAGAGGGTAAACAGGTCAGATTTGGTTCAAGAACCAGTTTGCCAACCTGCATTTAATGAGATTCAGTTTTCTGATTAAATTGCTATCTGCATAAAGGAGGCTCTGGGAGGTGTCTGAGGGGGGAAGGGGTTTTCTGTTTTCTCTGTTTCTGTCAGGAGAGGGGAGATGGCTGTGATGGTCACAGAGGAAAGGACCCACTGAAGGGATTAAAAGGCTGAAAGACATAAAATAGACCTGGAAGCCTGGATCAAATCCCCACACTGTCTGATTCTGACTGAAGTCAGCCTATTTCAGACTATTCAACCATTAGTGAAGAATAAGTGAGAACCAGATTCCCATCTGCACTTTGATATGACTTTCATTCCATGACTCAGAGATGCTGTCATTTTTCAGCAATCCAACCCAGCAAGACACTCAGAAGTTAAAATGCTAAAATCTGATTTCACAAATAATTTATTCCCATTGATAGACTCTCTTTATACCATAACCTTTCACTCCAAGCGGAAGAAAGGGCTACAATTTCACTCTGACAACAAGAAAGAAACCCCCTGGATGATAGAACGAGATCAGTAAATGCAGACCCCATGGCCAGGAGACTCCCATCTGCATTTGGTAGAAAACCGGCTTGTGAAGATGCTCGCCACTGGATTCTAACAGATACGACTTCACAGAAGAGAGAAGCCAAGTGCTGACGTTTAATAAAATTGAGCCCGGAAGGAATGTAGCTATTTATAGATCAAAAGAGATGAAGATGATAGATCAAGTTTTCTTTAGCCAAAATATCGAAAAGAAAAAAAATTATAAACATGCTTAACAAAATTTGGAATGATAATCCTTAATGGTTTCTATTATACTGAGGCATAACTCTCACGGGGTCTTCATTTCCTACTAAAAGTTCATTCTTTCCCTGAGTTTCTTTATATACAATGTATTAGGTTTATCCAGCAAAACAGAATCGATAGGTACACAAATATGTAAGATGTTGTGATTGAGGGATACATAAAATATATATAAGACAGTATGGTTGCTCTTAAGAAAATCTATACATTCTATTGGTGGTGGTGGTGGTGTGTGTGTAGATGTGTGAGAGGAGAGAGAGAGAGAGAGAGAGAAAGGGATACATAGAGACAGAGAGAGTTTTGTTTTACAAAGTAGGCTGGGTGCAGTGGCTCATATCTGTAATCCCAGCACTTTGGCAGGCCAAGCTGAGAGGATTGCTTGAGCCTAGGGGTTTGAGGCCAGCCTGGGAAGCATGGCAGGACCCCACCTTCAAATAATAAAATTTAGCTGGGCATGGCAAAATGAGCCTGTAGTACCAGCTACTCAGGGGGCTGAGATGGATCAGTTGAGCTCAGGAGATCGAGGCTATAGTGAGCCATGATTGCACCACTGCACTCCAGCTGGGGCAACAGAGCAAGACCTTGTCTATTAAAAAAAAAAAAAAAGAAACCCAGCAATGCCGTAAGAGACCATACTCTTTCTGTCGTTTGCTGTGCTATCCTAAATGTGTTGGATTTTCCCCTCACACTTACTGTCTCATAGCTTCATATTAGCTGCAATAGCTCCAGATATCACATGAACATTCAAGGCACAGAAAAACCAGGGTGGAAAGAGAGAATGGCTTTTTCCCTCCTGGAAACCTCCCCTGCAGTCTTCCCTTGTTCCATCAGCAGCACAGTCACATGGCCACCTCAAGCCGCAAGAGAGGCTGGGAAAACAAGTACTTCTCAGGGCAGGGCACATTGACATTCCAAACAGAACTAGAGCTCTATTGACAAAAAAAGTTGAGGGGGTGGATATGATTATTGAGTTATCCACTCAATAATCATATCGAGTCAATCATTGTAAACTGTCCTTGTCTGTCAAGAGAGTTTACATTGATTTTTATCTGGATTTGAAAAGTATTTCTTTAATTATGAGTTTAGTCATTCTTTCAAAAAACACGTCTTCCATATGATGACTTTGAGATACCATGTTCTGTAAGATATTATGCTCTGTAATTTGCGCTTAAGAAAATTAAATCCGTACTGGAGTTTTCCAAGAACAAACCACTTGTTAGGAGAGAGGCGTTTAGAAGAGAAAACTAAATGCAACCTTCAGGAAGCGGCAGGTGTAGAAACTGACACAGCTTCCAAGAGGAGATGGAGGTAGAATAAAGATGGTAAAATGAAGGATGACTAGGAGTTGGCCTTGAGGATGAGGAGGCTGAAGTAAGGTGAAAACCAAAGGTCCAAGATATGAGAGTGTGTTATGTAAACCAGTCAGGGTCTCTCCAGGAAAACAGGCACCTCTTTAAGGATGTACAGTGCAGGCAATGGAAAGCAGGGGATCGGCTATATGGTAGAGAGATGCGGAGAGTTAACATGCACGATGAGGCAATGCAGAGATTAGCATCAAGAATCAGGAAGCCATTACCAACTCTGCTAAAGGAAAAAAGAAGGAACCAGAAGCTGAACCACAGTGGACCTGTTTAGCAAGAGCTGGAACTACAGAGTAGACAGTCACTGCTGCAGAAATCACCCAAGGTGACAAGGAGAGAAATATCCTGGCTTCTCTCTTCTTTCTACCCTCCAATATGTCTCCCTGGTCTAACCCAACCAGCTGGAAGTCTGAGACACAAGCACCTGTGAACCTCAGCCTGCAAGGATCAGCCATAGTGGACGAAAGTACAGCAGGCAAAGAGGGAGGATGGATTCAGGACAAACAGATCCAGGACCAGTACTGCGCCTTTAGTGAACTGTGAGTATAACTACTGTGCCATAATGACAGCCAGCATGTATGAGCCTTTACTAAATGCCAGAAATCATGCCAGATGTTTAGCTTTTTCTTTTCTTTTCTTTTCTTTTTGAGACAGAGTCTTGCTCTGTCACCAGGCGCCAGGCTGGAGCGCAGTGGCGCAATCTCAGCTCACTGCCATCTCTACCTCTTGGGTTCAAGCATTTCTCCTGCCTCAGCCTCCCAAGTAGCTGTGACTACAGGCGCACACCACCACACCCAGCTAATTTTTGTATTTTTCAGTAGAGACAGGGTTTCACCATGTTGGCCAGGATGGTCTCGATCTCTTGACCTCATGATCCGCCCGCCTTGGCCTCCCAAAATGCTGGGATTACAGGCGTGAGCCACTGCACCCGGCCTGTTTAGCTTTTTCTATGCATTAACCAATTTATTATTTACTTAGTGTAGGTAAGGCACATAAAGAGAGGTGGGAGGAGATGACACCGTGATGTGAAATTAGAACCAGGCTCACATCACAGAGGGCTTATGTGCCATGCCAACGGGTTTGCACTTTGTCCCAAAGGCGCTTGGGAATCAGTGAAGGGTTAGAAGAATTATACAGTCTGAGTAGCATTTCCGGAATATCATTTTGTGATCGTGTCTGAAGTTCTGAGGATTGCTAATTCATCAAATAAATAGCAGAGCTCTGACGAAGAAGACCTGGCAGTGAGACCGGCTTCCCTTCCTGCCTTCTCTGCTCCCCTCCTCAGAGCAGACAGCCTCACTGCTGAGCACTTGTGTCATCTGTTGACATAACTCAGATCTTCGTTTACTTTAGCTCAGCAAAACTAGAGTGGCAGACCTTTTTAAAACA
Organism: Aotus nancymaae; assembly: GCF_030222135.1. Classification (NCBI taxonomy): domain Eukaryota; kingdom Metazoa; phylum Chordata; class Mammalia; order Primates; family Aotidae; genus Aotus; species Aotus nancymaae. Next base: position 49,336,170 of record NW_026988417.1, on the reverse strand, counting down.
AAATATTTATTACTAATCTATACAATAGTTATCATAGTTAATGTATTAATATATTACTCACCTCATTAACACACTTCCGGGGAAATCTACATCCTAGCAATGTTCTACAGAGTTTTTGCTCTATCTGCTAGTTTCTAAAAGCATACTATGGTCCTTTTAGCTTCCAGCTTTTAAAATAAATCAGTGTCGTTTGACACTGGGTCGTGGAGGTGGCAGTTGGAGCCAGAACCTCAGATTAACTTGAAGTGTTGACACAGTGTTATCACCGAGCCAAGACTTACAGCCTTCAAAGGGACATTTAGAATTCCTCTCTTCCAATAACCTCTTTTACAGATGAGAAAAGTGAGCCCATGTAGATAAAGCGACTAACCCAAGGATGTGAAAGTAGTGAGTGGAGGTAGGATTGCAACCCGGACTCCCAAACCAGTGCTCCTTCCACACACTGCCTTATTGCCAAGGGGTTCAGAGCTAAGAAGAAGCTGTCATGTAAAACAATATTGCTCAGGTGGTAAAAATTCATCTCGCATGGAATTATGCAGAAAAGGGAGTTTACTGGCTCTGGAAATAGTTTTGGGGGATACCAATTTCAGGCGTGAGTCAGACTAGGGAGTCACTATTGTCATCAGAACTCAGATACTTGCTGTTTCTTGGATGATTTTCTGGGCTGGTTTCATTCAGGCATGCTCAGCCAGGATGGAGCAAGGTTGTAACCAAAAGTCCCAGGCTCTCAACTCAACAGCTCGGTATCCTCAGTGGAAAGGAAGTATTTCTTCCCCAAGAATATGAAAGTCTAGGAATTGAGTTTTATTGATTTAATTTGGGCCATGTGCCCGTTCTTGAACCAATCATTGTAGCCAAAGTGAATGGATGGCTCTGATTGGCCAGGTCTGGCTCATATGTCTGTGCTAGCTTCAGGGGATGGGCTCCACCTCTCCATCATCAAATGGTAAGTTTGGAGAGTGAGGGCAGTAAGATTTCCTGAAGGAATATCAAAGTTCCATAAAAGCAAAAAGGGCAAATGGGTGCTGGGCAGGCACAAACAACTGAAATTAATACTCCAGACAATGAGACTCTGGTCAAGTACAGTGGATTTCTAACATTGGCGAGGTTTTCTTATTGGCTATTATCTTGCTACAGGAAATCATCCCACTTGGGTAAAATGGACTTCTCTTGTGCAAAGTGCGTGCCCCTACTGTGAAATTCAGAGAAGCCAACTGTTCTGAGACTTTTAGTCTGTGAAAAGATGGTGAGCCTGAGTTGAGGTAATGCCTCCACCACCCACTATGGGTCCATGACTGTTGCATCCCAAACAATTCTCTGGAAAACACTCTGTTAACAAAGAAGTTCTTGCCTGGGCTCTGCTTCACAGCCACTCTAACTAGTTAAACAAACTTCATTTAGCATTCAAGGTGCTCAAGGAAGCTCAGAGAAAGGAACTTAAGTCAGGAGAGTTTGTCTGTTCAGAGCGTCCCTAAAGGAAACAGGGATCCAAATGGATCTGAGCACTGAAATGAAGAAGAAGAATGCACGTGGGCATCATTGTATATTTGGCAGCTTCGCTGGACTTGTCATAATGTGTGACAAATTAGCAAATGCAAGTCAATCTTAGTAAGAAAAAACATATAGGATGCTATTCCATTGTAATTTAAGCTTTACTGCTTCTATTTGCTGCCTCTGCTCTTTTAGTTCAAAAGTGTATCAAGAACAGTCATGGAAGTTTGACGAAACATTGTTCATAGGCTTGTTTAAAAGCTATCGTCTCCTCCTGGAGAGCAGAGATAAGTGGAGAACTTTGTAAGCATGTTTACAAGGGCAGAAATTATTTTTTTATCTGAAAAAAAAATTGAATGTATATGGCAAAAGTACTGTTTAAAATTTAAAGGGAAAATGACAAAAATTAAAGAAATGTATAATGTATTACAATCTGATAAAGGATATCTTTTATCTCTTTGATATACTGATTTTTTCCTTTTGGTGTATGTTGCTGTGGGATTGATGGATTACACAGTAGTTCTGTTTTTAGTTTTTGAGTAACCTCCATGCTTCTCTCCATAAATGCTTGAGGTGATGGATACCCCAATTACCCTGATTTGTTCATTACACGCTGTATGCTTGAATAACAACATCACATGCACCCCATAAATATGTATAACTATTATGTACACATAATAATTAAAAATTTATTTTAAAAAGAATACATTTTATATATAAAGGGTTTTTACAAAGAAAAAGATGAACACCACAACATCTCTTAGCTCAAAAATGAGCTAAGAGCATGAATAGCAAATTAATAAAGGAAAAAGAAATGGACAACACATACATGAAAATTATTTCACCTTACTCATAAGTAAAGAAATAAAATTAAAACGAGACACTACTTTCACCGTATTGAATTAACAAAAGACTGACAATCCCCAGTGTGAACCATGAGTATAAGAGAAGGGAGTATAGATGGATAAAACTTCTAGCGGGGGTTAGGTGTTGAGGAAGTTACAATTTGGCAACAACCATTCTAGGAAGCCATATCACATATATATCTTTGACTCAACACCTCTAAAAGTTTATCCTAGGGAAATAAGTTAGGAAAGATTTAGCTAAAGGGAGTTTATGATAAGAAAATACTGGAACTAAGGCTGGGTGTGGTGGCTCACACGTGTAATTCCAGCACTGTGGGAGGCTGAGGCAGGCAATTGAGGCGAGGAGTTCGAGGCCAGCCTGGCCAACATAGGGAACCCTCATTTCTACTAAAAATACAAAAATCAGCCGGCCGTGGTGGTGAGCCCCTGTAGTCCCAACTACTCAGAAGGCTGAGGTAGAAGAATCACTTGAACCCAGGAAGAGGAAGTTGCAGTGAGCTGAGATCGCACCACTGCACTCCAGCCTGGGTAACAGAGCAAGACTGTCAAAAAAAAAAAAAAGAAGAAGGAAGGAAGGAAGGAAAAATACTGGAAATAACCAAGCTATCCAATTGAGAATTTGTGAAATATATTATGACACTTTCATTGCATACATCGTTAAGTGAGTCTTATTTAAAATATAAATAAGAGGTTAGTGTAATCTTCCATTTGGTTTTACATATAAAGGCTTTGAGGAATATTCAAGAAATGTTAACAATGATTTCCTTTTTAGCCCATTTGTAGTTTCTAGTTTATCATAAATGAACTTAAATGGGAAATACAACATTGAACAAGAAAGCAAAGGAACGTTAAACTGCCTAGGTTACTAGAGGCTTTTCTCTAGCCTGTCTCTCTCCCTCTTCTGGGAAAAGGAATAGTACTTCTGCTCCTTTCTGGGATGCTTCTATAAATCCCCTAGGAAGATAGAACTGAAATATCCATTTACCCTGTGCAGAGAGGCTTCTGATTTAATGACAGAGATCTGTGCTTGGCTCCTCCTGGGTTTGAGAGAGTCTCTGAGCAGTGATAAGGAAGCTTGCTCAAAAAAGGAGACTTTTGATCTTTATGCCTAGACAAACAATTCTGAGGCTGAACTAAGACTGGCTCACTATATCAATGTTAAGGAAAAAAGCCTTTTCACATACAGTAGGGTAAGATTTCTGTTTATTTTAGAAAGAAAATGTTTCTTGAATCCCCCCACTGTCTTTGCATGTAGACATTTATCAGCTTCTATAAAAAACAAAAGAGAAGACAAAAGGAGTTCAGTAAGCCCAATTTGTCTACAGACCCTATCTCGTGTATGTTTTAAGACTGCTACTTCCAGTCTCCTTCTAAATTTTAAAACCTCTTGATAAGATTCCCTTTTAGTATCTCTATGCTTTTCAGGGAAAGAGATTTGGTGCTGATTCAAGTCCTTTCATGTCTGACTGATAAAGCTGCTTGTTTATTTCGATTCAGTCATATTGAATCCATTTTGAAAACTACATATTATGCCCTGCCCCCTAATCAATGGGTGCTCTCTTTCCCCATCCTCTTAGGCCTACTGTTAGACTTCCAAGGAATTTAAGAGATATGAATCAGAGCTCTGGGATGGAATAATAGAAAACAAATATTTCTAAGGTCCAGGAGTAAATGGAATTGACAAATTTTCAAATGCTTCTAGTCTCCTGCAACCCTTACTCCAACCTCAGTTCATCTCATTCAACTTCATTCTATTTCATCTTGCTTTGTTTCATTTTTCAACCTAGACCCTTCATTTTTCTGATGATGCCTCATCTGAATGGAATTGCAGTGTTATCCTCTCCCACCTGATGGATAATTTCCTGCGTTGCACGTTGCAATACAATCTGGTGAACACTCCTTCCTCCTGCTGAGCCAAAATATTTCATAATTCTTCAGTTCTTCACAAGAGGCTCCAGCTCAGAAGCTGCAGTGACTCAGAAGAGGATGAATGTTTCCTTCGGTCTTATCATCTTTTTGTTCTTTCAGTTTCTAAGTACGTGTCTTGAGATTTATCTGGGACTGTTAGGTCTTGTTAAATTCTGCTTCAGAAGTCAGGGGACTTTGTCTTTACAGCCCTCCACCTCATTGGTGACTTTCTGTGACTCCAAAAAGTCACCGAGAGTGGATGTACTTTGCTTTTTAAATATGTGTTTATAATATGACACCCCCATATTTGTTTATAATGTGACCTCAAAAAGTCCCATCAGGTGGGATGAGCCTAGTTTATGGAGTGTTCAGAAATCATTCGTCATTCATCCCCCAAAAAGTCCTTTCTTTTTCTCTTTTCTTTTTTTTTTTTTGAGATGGCGTCTTGCTCTGTCGCCCAGGCTGGAGTGCAATGGCACGATCTTGGCTTAGTACAACCTCTGTCCACCTCAGTCTCCCAAAGTGTTGGGATTATAGGCGTGAGCCACCACGCCTGGCCCCAAACGTCCTTTCATAGTTAGCAGACCTGCAGCTAGGAAAGCAGACACTTGACATAATGGGGTGAATAATCACTCCTCTCCCAGATCCCGAAGTCAGTTTCATAAGAGTTATCACCCCACTCTTAGATTCTCTCTAGCTTTCTCATATGTCTTCAAATCTTTGCTTCTAATTATAAAGACATTGTATTTTTTTTTACCTTGGAAAAGATTGATAACATTCTAGGAGTAGAGAAAAGAGAAATCAAAACGCCATAAAGAACTTCTGGAGGGTGATTTGTATGTTCTTTTTGTTGATTGTGGTTGTGATTTCACAAGTATATGTAATATATAAAAACTTAGCAAAGTTGACACTTTGAATGTGTATCGTTGATTATATGCCAGCTATACCTCAATAAAGCTGTTAAAACAAAAGAAAACAAAAACCTATATCCAACATTTCCCTTTCTAGTCCAAGAGTCCCTTCTACTGCCTAGCATTGATTCCTAGTAAATAGGTATTTAAGTCTTAAAAACTCCATAAGGAAATGTTGGCTTAGGCAAAACTTTCCAAAGTGGCCCAGGGTCTTGCTTTACTCAGTTATTTTGCCAACTTTCAGATTCCAAGAACTTAAAGCTAGATTACGTTTCTGGGAAAAGAGATTTAAGAGTAATTTGTCATTAGAAAGATGACAAAGTGATAAAATTCTACCAGAAATTATTTAAGACAAAGCTGTATGCAGGAGGCAGCTATGAATTCACTCTTAAAGAAACTTGAAAATCTTAAAGATTAGCTTTGGTACCATCTTAACTGTTATCATATGCTTAACTTGTCACCAGTTTTGTGGCCTATGATTTAGGCAGTATTTATTGGTCAATTTTAAGGCTAAAATTTCAAACGAGGTTTTATGGATGGGAATAGAAAATATGAAGCAAGAAAAGAAAAGAGTCAAATATCATCTAAATGATGAGCAGTTGTCTTTTCTCTCTATCAGATGTACATGAGTTTTGCTAATTTACTTCCATAAAACGTTAGACCTATTCATAGACAGGAATAGACCAGCTGGGCACTTGTAGCTACTGGACATTCAGGAGTAACACTGGAATACATCACTGGCAAGGGAATCACCAGCAGGGTGTGGTCTACCACAAGATCTTTGTTCTCTCTCTCCATGGTAAGGCCTAGAAATGGGGCCAGGCATTGTAAAACAAATACATTTTCCACCTTATAATGGCCATCCTTATTTGTTTGCAATATGCTTGGTGCTCTATAGGTGCTATTTTAACCTAAACCTCACACTATGAAATAGGTATATTATTCCCATTTTATAAAGGAACAACCTTAAGAAGTGATACGGGGCCGGGTGCAGTAGCTCACGCCTGTAATCCCAGCACTTTGGGAGGCCAAGGCGGGTGGATCATGAGGTCAAGAGATCGAGACCATCCTGGTCAACATGGTGAAACCCCGTCTCTACTAAAAATACAAAAAATTAGCTGGGCATAGTGGCGCGTGTCTGTAATCCCAGCTACTCAGGAGGCTGAGGCAGGAGAATTGCCTGAACCCAGGAAGCAGAGGTTGCGGTGAGCCGAGATCGCGCCATTGCACTCCAGCCTGGGTAACAAGAGCGAAACTCCGTCTCACAAAAAAAAAGAAGTGATACAACCTGTCCAAGGTCACACAATACTAATATGAATGCTAATAACAATAAACACCTATGTGCTATTTGCTGTGTGCCAGGGAGTATGCTGATTGCTTTACCTTTATGAACACATTTATCCTCTCAAAAATCTTTTTTTTTTTTTTGAAAGAGGAAAAAGGAAGAGAAAGAGAGAGAGAGAGAAGGAAAAGAAAGAGGGAGAGAGAATGGGAATATTGCTTTCTTGCCCAGGCTATAATGCAATTTAATAATGGGTATTGAAAAGCTCTTTTATACTGATAATTATACTTAATAATGTAGTCAGGAAGGACTAAGGGAAGAAGATAACAAACAGCCAACCAATATTTAATTTAAACCTATGAAATGCTATGCGATTACTGAGGAGTGATTTACTTCCAATTATATAGTCACCTTTGGAATAGGTGTGAGGTGGTAATGTATGTTTTGTGTATTTGAAGTGGAGAGTTCTATAAATGTTTATTAAGTTTACTTGTTCCAGGTCTGAGTTCAAGTTCTGAATATCCTTGTTAATTTTCTATCTCGTTGATCTATAGAATCGTTAGCTCTTCTTGTTGCATTGATCCTTTTGCCATTATGTAATGTCATTCCTCGCCTCTTTTGATCTTTGTTGCTTTAAAGTCTACTTTATCAGAGGCGAGAATTGCATCTCCTGTTTTTTGTTTATTAGTTTATTTTTACTCTCTGTTTGATTCGTAAATCTTCCTCCTTCTCTCTGAGTCTTTGTGTATTGTTGCATGTAAGATGGGCCCGGATGCAGCATACCGATGGGTTTTGGCTTTTTATCCAATTAAAATATATATAGGTTTAATACCGGCGTTTGATGCTAGCTGGCTGTTTTGCCCATTAGTTGATGTAAATTTTTTATTGTGTTAAAGTTCTTTGCTTTTTGATATATTTTTGGAAAGGCTGATATTGGTTGTTCCTTTATATGTATAGTGCTTCTTTCAGAAGCTCTTGTAAAGCAGGCCTGGTGGTGGTGAACTCTCTAAGTACTTGTTTGTTCGCAAAAGATTTAATTTTTCCTTCGCACATAAAGCTTAGTTTGGCTGAATAGGAAATTCTGGGTTGAAAGTTCTTTTCTTTAAAGATGTTAAATATTGGTCCCCACTCTTTTCTGGCTTGTAGGGTTTCTGCTGAGAGATCTGCTGTAAGTCTGATAGGTTTCCCTTTATGGGTAACCTGACCTTTCTCTCTGGCTGTCCTTAGTATTTTCTCCTTCATTTCAACCCTAACAAATCTGGCGATTATGTGCCTTGGGGTTGGTCTTCTTGAAGAATATCTTTGTGGTGTTCTCTGTATTACCTGGAGTTGAATATTACCCTGCCTTGCCAGGTTGGGAAAATTTTCCTGAATGATATCCTGAAGAGTATTTTCCAACTTGGATTCATTCTCTTCATCACATTCAGGTACACCTATCAAACGTAAATTAGGTCTTTTCACATAGTCCCATATTTCCTGGAGACTTTGCTCATTCCTTTTCATCCTTTTTTCTGCATTCTTGTTTTCTCGTTTCATTTCACTGAGCTGGTCCTCGACTTCTGATATCCTTCCTTCTGCTTGATCAATTCGACTGTTTAAACTTGTGCATGCTTCGCGAAGTTCTCGTGTTGTGTTTTTCAGCTCCATCAATTCACTTATATTCTTCTCTAAATTGTCCATTCTCGTTAACAGTTCGTCAAACCTTTTTTCAAGGTTCTTAGTTTCTTTGCATTGGGTTAGAACAAGTTCTTTTAATTCACAGAAGTTTCTTATCACCCACGTTTTGAAACCTGCTTCTGTTATTGGAACACACGTGTAATCTATTAAGCCTTGTTCCGTTACTGATGAGGAATTGCAATCCCCTGTAGAGGGAGAGGCATTCTGATTTTGAGTATTCTCTACCTTTTTACGCTGGTTTCTTCCCTTCATTATATATTTGTCCGTCTGTCGTCTTTATCATTACCGGCTTTCTAACTGGGTCTCTGACGTCCAACTTGTTGATTCCCTGCGCCGAGATCTGAGCAATCCACTGAGCCGGCCAAAACAGTGGTGTTAAGATTGATGGTGCTTCTCTGCCCGGAAATCTCCGGACTCTGCACCAAGAACTGGCGTGCTAAGGCACCAGCAAAACCACCACGCCGGCCACAAGAGTCGCCCTGGCGACCCGTGGGGCTCCTCCACTGGGAATCTCCTGGTCCGTGAGCAACAAATATTCATCTGAAAGTGTGGCGTCCTCTCGTTCTTTGCGCTTTCACTGGGAGGTACGTGCCCGAGCTGCTAATCATCAGCCATCTTGGATCTCTCTCCTCAAAAATCTTAAGAGGTACAGGATACCATTATTCCTATTAGAGATGAGGAAATTGAAGTAAGAAGAGGAAGAGTAACTTGTTCAAGCTCACTATCTTAGTCCATTTTGTGCTGTTATAACAGAACACCACAGAGTGGGTAATTTATAAAGAAAATAAACTTATTTCTCACAGTTCTGGAGGGTAGGAAGTCCAATAGCAAGCCGCTGGCATCTGACAAGGGCTTTCTTGCTATGTCATCCCATGGCAGAAGGTAGAAGGGCAAGAGAGCACACAAAAGCAAGGAAGGCTGAACTTGCTTTTATAACAATCCACCCTCAAAGTAATGAACCGACTCCTGCAACATTGACATTAATCCATTAATGAGGGTAGAACCCTCATGGCCCAATCACCTCTTAACATTCCCACCTCTTAAACAATCACAATGATAATTAATTTCAACATGAAGAGGACATTCAAGCCATAGCAATCCCACACCTGGTAAGTTGTAGAGTCTGTGCTTCATGAAACATACGGTGGTTTTATTTGCATTTTTTTCATTTGTTACCTTAATATAGGAAATATTTTTCCTTTTTTTGATATTAAAACTACATCCACTCTAAGTGCACTTTTAACAATAAGAAGCATTATGCATATAATATTAGGAGGGAAACTGATTATAATCCTTTAAATAGTGAGAATATTGCTCTTTTATTTGAAGGTGAGTCTTGGAAATATATTATTAATAGAGAGGAAATATGAATTGAAAGATCAATATCATCCTCTCTATTGTAATTAAAACAGAGTCAAATGAGAGAAGACATGAATTGGAAACAACTATTAAAATCCAATGGACCTTGGAATAAAAATAGATTCTTTATTGTACATGACCCCCTTAGGCAAGAGATTAAGCAAGATCAATAAAAACCAAGATAACAATTTTCACTAAACCAGAATACATTTGGGTGTTCCTCACAGAATTTGTTCCATTCACATAGATTTCAAAGACTGGGGGCTCTGGAGCAGAGAAGTTTCCACGGAGTACTACTTACCCCCAGATGCCTCTCCCTTAGCCCTCAAATACCAGAGAGTTCACCCTTAGGGGGCCATCCTTTGGGAGTAAACATTTCCTCTTTCTCTGATTTTCTTTTTAAAGAAAAAAAATTTGGCAGGGTAATATTACATCACTTTCATCTTAAGACAATCATTTGATAGTGGTTAAGTGCATAGATTTGTGCCAGACATCCTGAGGCCAAATCCTGGCTGCACCATTTCTGAGCTATGTGTCTTTCCCTCTCTCCTTACTTTAACCCCCTCTCCCTGCATCTTATTTTCCTCCTCTGTAAAATGGGTATAATAATAGTCACATCAGGGGATGGTTGTGAGATTATAGGAGATAACACAGGTATAACTCTTAGCACAGCGTCTGGCATATAGTACATGCTCAATAAATATTAGCTCTTATCCTGAGAGGCATCATGGCTGTGTGGAAAGGGCGTTGAGCAACCAGCCAGGAGCCCTGATGCTGAGCCTGCTTCTCCAAATACTGTCCATGTGACCCTGATCAAACACATATCAATTTTCCCCGCTGGATAAATGACAATACTAATGCCCGTCATGTCTAGTTTCCACCTATGGCAAACATGAGACAGGTGTCTTGAGGATAACATGAGGTCATCAAGACAAAGAAGGTTTGAAAAGAGTAAATGGGTTTTTACAAATCATCAGGACTCTAGGGGAAAATTATTTACTCACTCAACCAGTATTTACCAAGTGCCTACCAGGTGCAAGGACCAAAAGACAGTTTAATTTTCAAGCAGCTTGTCAAACCTGTGATGGAAGAAATTCAGAAGAGTGAGCAGGGAATCCCAGTACTTTGGGAAGCCGAGGTGGGCGGATCACGAGGTCAAGAGATCAAGATCATCCTGGCCAACATGGTGAAACCCCACCTCTACTAAAAATAAAAATACAAAAATTAGCTGGGTGTGGTGGCATGTGCCTGTAATCCCAGCTACTCTGGAGGCTGAGGTGGGAGAATCGCTTGAACCCAGGAGGCAGAGGTTGCAGTGAGTTGAGATCGCGCCATTGCACTCCAGCTTGGCGACAGAACCAGAAATGGGAGAGGAGGGAAAGACCAACCTCACCTGCTTCACGTTTTTGCAACAGACTACACACGTTTTCCTGAGTCTTTCTCAGCATGGGCAGCCTGGAGCCTGCTGTAATGTGATCTGTTCCTCAAGCTGGCCTCAGCTGAAGTGAAGTTGGGCGCATATTTCTACACAGCTTAGAGGAGATACCATTCCCGCACTTCATGCCCATGGCTCTGATTTAATGCAAACTGCTTTCCAAGAAGCAGAACTTTTTTTGAAAAGGTCCAGGGTAATTTTCCTGGGAGGTTTGGGATTTGAGCCACATTCTACCTCCTCCCAGCCCCCAGGCCCACCAGTTTGTTGCAAGTTCTCTCTAGGTTTGCAATGGCACCCAGGCTTCAGTTAAAGGGTGGAAGGTGCCATTCCACGGTTCTTCTGGCTTCTGCTCACAACATCGGTGTCTGGTTTCTCAGATTTTGCCTTCCTTTTTGCTGCTCTCCCTTTTTCTCCAGTTTCCACATAAACAAAGCTTTTAGGAGAAATGATGTCAAGTGACATGAGAGCTGTGGCCCCTTGGACACTTTTGTCGAGGGAGTTTAATGGAGGCTTTTGAAGTTTTGTAAAGCAAAGTGAGAAACAACAGCTGCTTGTCCGCTCTGATCCTCAATTAATAACGAGATGTACATTTGTCATAAGAGTAAACATAGTCTAGAATAGAATCTTGGAAAGATGCTCATGAGAGAGGCTTATCAGCAGAGGCACAGGCAATGATACAGATTGTCAGTTACACTGAGGCCAATAAATGGGTGCAATGCTAGTGTTGCCCTAGGAGCAGACCTTCCTGCCCAAATCCCCAAAAGAACACAGGATCTGTAAGTCCCTCATCTGCTAGGCATCTGGGCTTCCTAGGTAGGCTCTCAGCTCAGGAAAGCCCACCTCCTTTTTACAGCTAACTTTTTAAAAAAGAGTGTATTCCAGAATTTACACTTTAGCATCGAGGTTGCCTTCTTCAAAGTCACCACACCAGGGGGTACATCATCTTGTACACCAGAGCACCTGGAATGCCGCTTTGGGGAACAGGCCTGCGAACAAAGGTTAAGTTTTTTTTTTTTTTTTTTTTGAGATGGAGTCTTGCTCAGTGGTGGCAAGTCAAATCTGGGCTTGAATTTTGAGAAAGATGCTTATGTTTGATAAATGAAGCATGTGATCACTCAGTAATGGGGTTTAGAATGGAAAAAACAAGGCACGAGTTAGCATAACAAATAGCTAACGTTGATCGAGGCAGGCCAGGTTCTATTCTAAGTGTTCTGGATGATTATCTTATTTATTTCTCACAATAACCATGTAAGTTGGCTAGTATTACCTCTGCTTCATAGATCAGGAAACTGAGGTAAGGTACATTAAATAAGCACTCTACAGTGACCAGAATGGGAAAATAATCTGCGATTTTACAGGGTTTATCTTCATTGTTCTAAAAGGCTGAGAGAGCTGGGGACTGGGAATGAGGATCAGAGGTTTCTTTCTCTTAATTCGTAAACCTCACAGCATCCCACATTTAACTTTCTTTCTTTCTTTCTTTCTTTTTTTTTTTTACGTGGAGTCTCCCTCTATTGCCCAGGCAAGAGTGCAGTGGCCATAACTCAGCTCACTGTAACCTCCGCCTCCTGGGTTCAAGCAATTCTCCTGCCTCAGCCTCCCGAGTAGCTGGGACTATAGGCACGCACCACCATGCGTGGCTAATTTTTGTATTTTTAGTAGAGACAGGGTTTCACCATATTGGCCAGGCTGGTCTTGAACTCCTGACCTCGTGATCTGCCTGCCTCAGCCTCCCAAAGTGCTGGGATTACAGGCATCAGTCACCGCACCCGGCCATTTAACTCTTTATATATCAAAAACGTCAAAACATTAAACGAAGGTACCTTAAACAATGTGCCCAGTGTTGCACAGATAACTCTGATTCCAGAAGCCTTGCTCTTAAGTATTCAGTACAGTGTCTCCCTGATTTACTTGCCTGGCTTCTACATTCTTCTATATTACTGAATTGAGGAGTTACCAAAGGGACTTCCTGACTCAACCTCTTATTTTTTTCATAGGTCTGTAGGCTTAGAGACTTACCATTAGATTTAAGCCTCAGGCATTTTGTTTGACAAGGGCTCCTACTGAAATCACATATGTTAATTGGGAGAGTATTTATTTAAACATACTTAATAACCTAAAGAGACTCAGAGAGCAGGGAGAATGACACATGGCAAATAAGACCAATGCATTTTAATGGTGGAAAAATAGCAAGACTCTAATGCTACAATCCCATGGGAAGAGAATAGTAGTGTAGGTGCCTCATCCATCCATTCATCTGTCCATCTATCCATCCGCTCATTTATTCCACAAATGTTTATTGAAGGCCTGTGATGTTCCAGACATCATGCCAAGAGCTGGCATACCGTGTTGAGCAAAAGCTGAGAACTTGGAATCTAGTAGGAGAGAAATAAAATTTGAACTGTGATAAAGTCTTAGAAACAGAACAAGGTGCTATGAGAATGGGTAACAGGGTGCTGAAACGGGGTGATCTGAGGGCACTGGGTGATCGGAGCGGGGAGAAAAAGATGTCAAAAGTGCCAGGCGTGGTGGCTTACACCTGTAATCCCAGCACTTTGGGAGGCCGAGGCAGGTAGATCATGAGGTCTGGAGATGAAGACCATCCTGGCCAAGATGGTGAAATCTCGTCTCTACTAAAAATACAAAAAGAAGCCAGACATGGTGGCATGTGCCTGTAGTCCCAGCTACTCAGGAGGCTGAGGCAGAAGACTTGCTTGAACCCAGGAGGCAGAGGTTGCAGTGAGCAGAGATTACGCCATTGCACTCTAGCCTGGGCAACAGAGAAGGACTCTGTCTCAAAAAAAAAAAAAAAAAAAAAAGATGTCAAAAGAGAGGCAGGGACGGCTCTGAGTGTGGCAAATGGAACTGAATGCTGAACAAAATTTAACTGGATCCCCAAGTTGAACTCTCCCTCCGTGTTCGGTGATGGACCAGTGCAGACGTGGGCAAACTGCTTTGGCCCGTGAAGGAACTTGTTATGGCCACACAGCATGCTGTTATTTAGAAGTGAAGAAATACAGTCAGGCATCACCTAATGAAGGGATATGTTCTGAGAAACGTGTCTTTAGGTGATTTCATCACTGTGCGAGCATCATAGAGTATACTGACACAAACCTAGATGGTATATAGCCTACTGCATACCCAGGCTATATGGCATAGCCTCTTGCTCCCAAGCTATCAACCTGAATAGCATGTTATGGTACTGAATGCTATAGGCAATTGTACCACAATAGTATTTATGTATCTAAACACAGAAAAGGCACAATAAAAGTTTGGTATAAAAGATTTTTAAATGGTACGCCTTTTAGGGCATTTATCATGAATGAAGCTTACGGACTGGAAGGTGCTCTGGGTGAGTCAGTGAGTGGTGAGTGAACGTGAAGGCCATTATCATACACTACAGTAGAGGTTATAAACACTGTACACTAAAGTTATAGAAAGGGTTTTCTTTCTTTAAGAATAAATTAACCTCAACTTACTGGAGAACCTTCATCATATATGGGGTTTGGTGTTGACCAAGACCTCATTACGCAGTGCATGACTATAATGATTTAAACATGCACTCAGCTTTGACTGGTTTCCTCCTTAACTTCAGTGCTACCTGTTGCTTTAACTGTCTTGACTTTTGCTGCCTCTGCATAAAATAATACAATCAGATAAACGATATCCCTAAGCTCTTTCAAGAATCCGAGTGTAGCTATGGGAAGAGTCCAGAGGGCTGCGGCCACTGCCTGTCTTCAGTTTTCCTGAGGGTCTGCAGAACCTGAGCAACATCTGCAAAGCGGCACGATGACAGCAAAGGCATCTGGACTAGAGTCAAAGATGGGGTGGAGGGAGCAGAGAAGGATTTCTTCCTCCTACTTCTGGAGAAGGGAAAATCAGGCGCCAAAGTCTCAATGCTTCATAATCTAAAACCTGGGCTCGTTTAATAGGGCCAGATCAATTCATTTTGGAAACATTCCAGAAGACAGGGTTTGCCTGGCAAATTTATAATTAAAAAAAAGTGCAACATAAACAACCACTAAGTGTTCAGGCAGCCATTAATTTATTAATAATGTTGGTAATAGTTCACATTCATTAAGAATTTACTACGTGCTAATTGTTTCACATCTGCTTTCTCATTGACTTCTTATATGAACTCTAAGTAATGGATACTGTGCTGATATTATTCCCATTTTATAGATGCGGAAAGAGAGATCTAGAGATGTTGCATGACTTGCCCAAGGTCTCACCATTGAAAGCAGTGGAACCAATGTTGGCATTGAGGGCTGGCCGATCACAAAGCCCGTGAAACACTGCTCTCCAAGCTCTTAAACACTGTTCTCTACTGCCTCCATTGTAAAAGACACTGATATACACATGACTACCAATCTATTGCTCTTTCACTAAGAAAGGCAGGTCTCTAAGTAAGTGAGCCCAACATTGCTAAATTTCATAGATGAGTGAAATTTTTAAAATGTGTGGGAGATTGACAACATTGTCAAGTTTACTTTGCAAGTAAAGTTTTTTAAAATGTATTTCTCCCTCATTTTACTAGAGACTAAAAAAACAAAAGAAATGGAGGTTAATATCAAAATGTAAAAGCTGAATAAATTTAACCTTTTGAACAAATCACTGCATTGCTCTTCTTTTTCTCATTTTGCTTCAAACCAGTGAAAACAGGGCTCCAAACCCTTAATAGGCACCAATGCAAGAACTAATATTTGAAAGCACCTATCCTTTGACATCTTATTAGCAACACTTTGGCTTTAAAAATAGCTGGGAAAAAAGCAGGATGGTATTTATTATACTCTTTTATAACTCAGACTTTCCCCTAACTTCATCTGGTTTCTATCCTCCCCCACTACACAATTAGTCTGAATGTTTGAGGTTTCCCTATTGTCTCCAGTAAGGTTCTTGGAGACAAGGTCAAATCACGGGCAAGGCTCGCAGGTCAGAAGTGCGTTTCGAGCCATATGAATGTGCCTCTAAATAAGTTTTAAAAAGTAAAATCACTGTGTAACTGAAGTTTTGAGTATTTAAAACCAATGGGTGAGTAGGTCTTGGGCCAAGAGGAAAGAGCATATTTTGAAGATGACCAATGACTTAGAAATGATAATTTATCACATTACAAATGCATGGCAGAGAGAATTAACTTCAGCCATGAGGCAAGGGCATGGCTCTGATCAATGTTTAGGTGGGTCTGATTTGTTTGGGGCCAGTGACCTTTCGCCACTCCAGTATTTTTCCAGACCTTTCTTGACCATTCGAGATTACACAGCTCTTCTTAGTTTATAAGTTGCAGGTTATCTTGAGGGCAATGTCTCTTTTTCAGCTGCTATCTATGAAAATTCAATAAGTAAGCTGTGGACCATCACCTTACTTTATTATTTGTTTCTTTGACATTCTGGGGGCAATCAGTCAAAAGTGAGTGAAATGTCCTATTATCTTCTTTTTAAACTAAAGCAAAGCACACTGTTAGAAAATACTACCTCAGTAAAATCTTTTAACATCAAGAGTAAAATGCTGTACATGACACACTTATAAAATCTGTGCATCTTAAACTGGGTCTCCCTATCTATATTTGAGTCACCCAGATAATTTTGACAGAGGAGACAATCATTTTAAACATTTCAGGATTTGGACTGCTCAACTCCTCCTCAGTTTTCAAAATAATTTAGAGGGCAAATAAAAATACAGATAAGAACTTTGAGGTTTTTAGTGAAACATGTTCCATCAAGCCTAGTGGCTATGGACTTCTAGAAATAGATATGTTTGAATTGCCATATGAGTTCTACCATTTATATTCCTATGACCTTGAGCAACTTAACCTCTCTAAGCCTCAGTTTCCACGTGTGTAAAAAAGGGACAAAGCAAGACACTGTACGTGAAGTTCTTAGCACTGTATCTATTGCATAATGAGAGCTCAAGAATGTGGTAGAGAGCCTCTGAGTTTGCTAATATTCTGTGTGCTCCCATGCACTCCCCAGCATCCCCTGATGTTAGTTGAAACCAATGGACTACAGGCCTATGTGTCACATCTGGGCTGAGGCAGCTAAAAGCTGGTGCATGTCCTCTCTCTCTCCCTCTACCACAGTGACCTTGAAAGCCCCATGTTGAGATGGCAGCATCACAAGAGAGAGGCATCCTGGATCCCTGAGTCACTGCCTGGAGAAAAGTTCCTGCTGAACCACATCATAGTTTGTATAAAGGCACTTCAAACTTTCCGTGTAAAGGCATTGAAGTTTTCCAGATTTCTTGTTGTGGTAGCCCACATTAGTTATCCTGGTACACCTAGTGATTGAGATACATATATATTTTCATTCAACTCAACAAACCACATTTCTTCTACCAGGAGTCCATTTTCATGATGCTGACTCAGTTTCTCTGGGTAGGGAATTCAGAGAAGTCTTTCTAGCTCAAGCATAACTTGTCTCCAATTGACCCGCAAGAGGTAAAACTTATTTTAAGGGTCTGACTTCAAATCAGCTAGTTACCAAGTCATTGGGAAGAATCTGACTACCTGATGGCTATTAGCTTGCTCTGTGGTCTGCCAAGATTTCCAAATTCTCATCTCAGATTATTCCTTCTTACCACAAGAACTTTCCACAGTCAAATGTAATATTCTTTTGCTTAAATAGTAAGCGTAAGACCTGAATGAAAAC
Organism: Aotus nancymaae; assembly: GCF_030222135.1. Classification (NCBI taxonomy): domain Eukaryota; kingdom Metazoa; phylum Chordata; class Mammalia; order Primates; family Aotidae; genus Aotus; species Aotus nancymaae. The sequence continues at coordinate 49,318,597 of NW_026988417.1, read as the reverse complement.
TGGGTGTATTGATGTTGTAGGGTTTCCCTAACAAAGTACCACACATGGGTGACTTAACAGAAATAGATGTTCTCACAGTTGGAGGCTAGAAGTCTGAGATCAAGGGGTGAGCAGCATTGGTTTCTTCTGAGGCCTCTATCCTTGGCTTATAGATGGCCATCATTTTCTTGTGCCCTCACACTATCTCCCCTCTATACATGTGTCTGAATTTCCTTTTCTTAATAAGGACAACAGTTGAATTGGATTAAAGTCCACACTAAAGACCTTATTCAAACTTAATTACCTGTGTGAAGACCCTATCTTCAAATAAAGTCTCATTTTAAGGTACTGGGGATTCAGGCTTCAACATATGAGTCATGGGAAGACACACTTCAGCCCATAACACTGGCAACCAAGATCTCCGTGAGAAGTGAAACCCAAATATTGAAGTTCCTACCTTCGGACTCACTGCATGAATCTGAGACAGGCACAGGGAGTGAACATAATGTGGACTAACAGCCAGATTCTTGGAACCAATTACAAAGCAGTAGCAGCTAAGTCAGTCTGCAGAGTGTTAAAATCAGCTAATTTAAGTAATCTCAAGACTGATCATTGATATATCTAGAGCCAGTTTGAAGGACATAGCGTTTAAAATGTAATTTAAGAAACAGGAGTGCAATTTGCACTTCCACTTTCATGTTTTTGTTTAGTTTGTTTTCATCCCTCAGCTGGAACTGGAAAACAAGATCCCTGGATTTACTGATTTAGCTTGAGTGGTTGGTGGACGTGCCCTCCTCAGAGGCATGCTTCCAGACCTGCGAGGAACAACTGCATCCACATAAATAAAGCTTGAGCCATAATCTTTTCAAATGAGAGGAAAATATTTCCATTTAAATCAGTTTTGCTGCACTTTTTAAACATGTGAAAGACCACTTTGGCGTTTCACATATCCTTTAGGGTCATTTCCCTATTTCAAACTCACGCATATGAGTAAAAACATGAAAGAAAGTTAAATCAAGACTATTGAAGCAGGGAGATGTGATTAATTGTTGGCCTTTTTGAGACAAGTCACTACACAAAGCTAAGTAATAAATTAATAATGCCTCAGATCCTGAGCTTGCCTAAGAGGCAGATGATAATTTGTAAAGGCCTTTGCAGGCAAAATGTCTCAGACAGCCCTTGGGAGGTGAAACAATTGGGAATAACGTCCACAGACAGCCTTTGCTTATTACTGTAAGAAATTTAACAAATGAGTCTCAGATCCTGGAGCTAATTCCAGATTCGATTAGAAAGAAGACCGTTTTCTTTTGACCAGCACAGAGTTTGGGCAGGATGGGCGATGAGGAGGTAGGGATTATTTTGTTTTGGTGTTGGGAAGATGCGGGCCAGGGGGTCCTACAAAAGCCTAAGTAGTCTGAGCCAACATTCTAAGTATCTGTGGATGATCCAGAAGCCTGCAAGCTAGCACTATGGAAAACAAAGCAGGGTCAGGGTCTGTGAGTTGGAGGACAGGGTTATGCTGCAGTTTGCAGCCAGGGAGTGTGTCTGTGGCCTCCCGGAGTCTACAGGGCAGCCCAGGCCCCGCTGAGCCGAAACGTGGGAGCATCCCCTCTACACCCATACTCCCCCAGCAGCCTAACCCTGGTCAAGCAGATTCTGCTCCCAGGCTGGTGGCTGGGTCAGCAAGGCTGCAGAGAGCCTGCATCCCACCCAGAAGAGACCTGGAAGGACTCTTGTTTCACTGGTTGAGTCTGCCTGTTAACCCCATATGCACCAAAGAGAACCAAAATCACGTTCTGACATCAAGCCCGAAGCATCAGTGGCTTTCTTACAGCTGCTCATTGCCTGAGGTTGACTTGTGCTTATCACAGATGCATAACCTTTCTGTGCCTTGGTTACTCATGGAGTTGTTATGGAGTTTAAGTTAGATAATATTTATAAAGTGCTTAGCATATGCCTGGCATATTGTAAGGGCCAGAGAGGTGTTACTCAAAGAAATAAATCACAGAGACAGGTAAGATCTGCCTGCTACTGGGGTCCGCTAATGGCTTCCAGCAGGTAAGTGGGGGCTGTAGTGCACAGTGACAGTAGCAGATCCCTAACCCAGCCTCACATTGTGTTGCTGAGCAAAACAAGCCCAGAGCACTGTGCAAAGAGCACTGCTCTCAGAATTGAGAGTGCTGGATTTGAGTCCTGACTTCGTCAAAAAATGCATCTTGTGCATGTCAGCCAGTCATGCAACTTCTGTGAACCTCCATCTCCTCATTGGTAAAAGGAGAGCTGGAGAGTAGGTTTTTAAATGTTTTCAGCTACCAAATCTTTTCTTCAACCCAAAATTGAAGTGGAATCCAATTCACTGAGTACTCTTGTATTGGAGCAGGAATGAGGAAGGAGGAAGGAGCTGAGTCTTGTGTTAGGAGCAGGAATGAGGGTGGCCCCACTCCCTACCCTCCACCCGCCCAAGGGCCTTGCCCAGGGAGCATAGCTTAAAATCTGTAGCCTAAAGCAGTGCTTCTCAAGTTTCAATGTGTTTTGACATCACCTAGATCTTGTTAAAACACAGATTCTGATTCAGAAGTTGAAGAGAGGGCCAGGGCTTGAGGTTCGAGACTCTGCATCTCTATTAAGCCTCCAGAGGATGCTGGCACTGCTGGTCCACAGGCCACTCTTGGAGAAGTGAAATAATCTCTATTTAGCTCTAAATCCCTATACATTCTTCCAACCCTAACCCAGGGCACATCACTACATGGGTTCCCATCCGGTGATGGTTTTCAGTGGAGTGTGGAGATACCAAGCATTGGTGCTCACTGCCTTTCTCTCTGTTTAGAAATTTATAGGGACTACTTTGGGTGCTGTGGTGATTAGGTCAATACTAGCATTGTAGATTGAAGCTCGGGAAGGTATAGGTGTTCCACAAAACACGGAGCTGTCCCACATGGCAAAGAATTGTCCCCCATTATTTTCTTTGATCTCAGTAGCTAAAAAATATTTTTTCTCCCTCCCTTCTTTGACCCTTTATTTTGGAAAATATTCACACCTACAGAAAAGTTACAAGAGCTCAGGGAACAGACACAGTTTTTTCACCCCGATTCTCCAATTGGTAATATTTTGGCACATTTGCTTTATTATTTTCTCTGTGTGTGTATATACAAAATTTCTCTTTTTCTCTGTGGCTGAATCATTTGAGATTTAATTACAAACATCATAATACTTCACTCTTAAACATTTCAGCTTATCTTTCCTAATAACACGGGCATTTTCTTACATAACTATAGATACTAAGGAAATTTAATATTAGTAGAATTCTATTTTATGTTAATAAGTTACAAGCTATACTTATAAATTTTCCAAATTAACCAATAATGTCTTTTCTAGATTCATTTTATTACATATTGATAGATTATAGTTGTATATGTTGGCAGGATACAAAGTGATGTTATGATTTAAAAATAAAAGGTAGAATGATTAAATCAAGCTGATTAACATATTATCACAACAAATATTTAACATTTTTTGTGATCAGAACATTTGAAATTTACTATCTTAGCAATATTGAAAATTATAGTGATAAATTGTTAGCTATATTCATGCTGTGTAATAGATCTCCAAAAAAAAAAAAATCAAACTTTCTCATTCTATTTAACTGAGGCTTTGTGCCCTTTGGCCATCAACTCCCCATTTTCCCAACCCCCAGCCTCTGGTAACTGCCATTCTGCTCACTGCTCTTATGAGTGAGATTGTTTAATTATTCTTCATGTATTTATTTTCTTGTGCATGGCTTACTTTATTTAACATAATGTCCTTCAGTTTCATCAATGTTGTCACAAATGACAGGATTTCCTTCTTTTTAAAGGCGAAATAGTATTCCATTGTGTCAATATACCACATTTCCTTACCCATCATTTGTTGATGGACATTTACGTTGATTCCATCTCTTGGCTATTGTGACTAGTGCTTTAGTGAACATTGTAGTACAGCTATCTCTTCAACACACAATTGATTTCAATTGACTTCAGTTGTTTTCAATTGATTTCAATTCTTTCTGGTAAACACCCAGAAGTGGGATTGCTGGATCATATGGTAATTCTGTTGTTAATTTCTTTGGAACCTCTCTACCGGTTTCCATAATGGCTGTCCTAATTTACATTCCCACCAACAGTGTGCAAGGGTTCTCATTTTACTGCATCCTTGCCAGCACTTGTTTTCTTTTGTCATGTTGACAGTAGCCACTCTAACAGGTATGAGGTGTTATCTCAGTGTGGATTTAATTTGCATCTATCTAATGACTAGTGATGTCAAACATCTTTTCATATATCTGTTAGTGATTCATGTCTTCTTTGGAGAAATGTCTATTCAGATCCCTTGCTAATTTCTTAATTTGATTATTCATTTTCTTTTTTAGAGTTGTTTGAGTCCCTTATATATTTTGAGTATTAATCACTTATCAGATGTATGGCATGTAAATATTCTTTCCCAGTCTGCAGGTTGTCTCTTCATTCTGTTAATTGCTTCCTTTATTGTATAGAAGCTTTTTATTTGATGTAATCCCAATTGCCTATTTTTGCTTTTATTGTCTGTATTTTTGGGTTCTAAAACATCTATACAATCTAAAAACATTTTGCCCAAATTAATGTCATATAGTTGTTCCCATGTTTTCTTCTAGTAGTCTTACAGTTTTAGGTCTTATGTTTAAGTCTTTAATGGGCTTTAAGTTGATTTTTGTATATGGTGTGAGGTGAGGGACTAATTTTATTCTTTTGAATATGGATAGCCAATTTCCCAATATCATTTATTGAAGAGATTGTTTTTTCCCATTGCATATTTCTAGCACCTTTGTCAAAAATCACTTGACTATTGATGCATTTCTGAGTTCTCTATTTGGTTCCATTGGTCAATGTGTCTAGTTTTATGCCTGCACCATAATGTTTTAATTACTATCATTTTCTAGTATAGTTTGAAATCAGGTAGTATGATGTCTTCAGCTTTGTTCTTTTTGATTGCTGTGGCTATTCAGATTTTTTTGTGGTTTCATATAAATTTTACAATTTTTTCCACATCTATGAAAAATGGCATTGAAATTTTGATAGGAATTGCATTTAATATGTAGAACACTTTGGGTAATATGAATATTTTGACACTATTAATTATTTTAGTCCAAGAACACAAGATAGTTTTTCTTCTATTTGTGTCTTTTTTTACTTTCTTTTATCAATATTTTATGGTTTTCAGTGTACAGATCTTTTACTTCCTTGGTTAAATTTATTCCTAAGTATTTTATTTATTTATTAATTTATTGGTAGTTATTTTAAATGGGATTGTTTTCTTGAGTTCCTTTCTGGAAAGTTTGTTTCAAGTATAGATAAATGCTACAAATTTTTGTATGTTGATCTAGTATCTGGCAACTTTATTGAATTTGTTTATCAGTTCTAAAAGGATTTTTCCTTTGTGGAATTTGTAGGGTTTTCTATGTATAAGATCATAACATCAACAGACAGCAACAGTTTTAATTCCTTTCCTATTTGGATGCCTTTTATTTCTTTTTCTTGTTTTGTTGGTCTGGCAAGAATTTCCAATATTATGTTGAATAGAAATGTAAATATCCTTATCTTTTTCTGAGTCTTAGAGGAAAGACTTGATTTTTTAATCATTGAGTATAATCTTAACTGTGGACTTACTATACATGGTCTTTATTATGCTGAAGTACATTTCTTCTATACCTAATTTGTTGAGTATTTTTATCATGAAAGTTGAATTTTGTCAAATACTTTTTATGCTTCTAATGAGATGATCATACGGTTTTTCTCTTTTCATTCCATCAGTGTGGTATATCACATTTATTGATTTGCAGATCATAAATCATCCTGGCAGTCCAGGGATAAATGCTACATGATCATGGTGAATGAGCCTCTTAACATATTGTTGAATTCAGTTTGCCAGTATTTTGTTGAGAATTTTTGCATCTCTTCATCAATGATATTAACCTGTAGTTTTCCTGTCTTGTGAGGTTCTTTTCTGGCTTTGAAATCAGGGTGATGCTGGCCTCATAAAAAGAGCTTTGCAGTGTTCCCCCCTTTTCAGTTTTTTTGAAAAGTTTATAGCAAATTAGTGTTAGTTCTTCTTTAAAAGGTTAGTGGAATTCAGCACTAAAACTACCAGATCCAGGGTAGTTTTTCTTTGATGGGAAAGTTTTTATTACTGATTCAATCTCACTTGTTATTAGTCTTTACAGATTTTCTATTTCTTCATGATTCAGTCTTGGTAGATTGCATGTGTCTAGGAATTTGTCCATTTCTTTAGCTTATCCAATTTTTGGCACTTAATTGTTCACAGTAGTCATTTACAATTTTTTGTATTTCTGTGGTGTCAGTTGTAATGCTTCTGCTTTCATTTAGAATTTTATTTACTTGGATCTTTTCTCTTTTTTCTTGGTTAGTCTAGCTTTTGTTAAGTTTGTCAGTTTTGCTAATCTTTTCAAAAAACAACTCTTAGCTTCATTGTTCTCTTATATTGTTTTATGAGTCCCTATTTCATTTATTTCTGCTCTAATCTTTATTATTTATTTCTTCCTGCTAACATTAGGCTTACTTTGTACTTCCTTTTCTATTTCCTTGAGTCATAGCATTAAGTTGTTTATTCTCAATCTTTCTTCTTTTTTGATGTAGGCATTTATTGCTTAAACTTTTCTCTTAGAACTGCTTTTGCTAAATTCCATAAGTTTTGGTGTATTTCTATTTTCATTTGTCTCAAGATATTTTTAAATTTTTATTTTAATTTCTTTATTGACCCATTGGTTATTCAGGAGCATGTTGTTTAATTTCTATGTATTTGTGAATTTTCTAAAATTTCTTCTGCTACTGATTTCTAGTTTCATATCATTATGGTCAAAAAGGTACCTGATATGATTTCAATCTTCTTAAGTTTACTAAGACTTGTCTTGTGGCCTAACATATGATCTATTCTGGAGAATGTTTTATGTACTTGAGAAGAATGCGTATTCTGTTGACGCTAGGTGGAATGCTCTGTATACGTCTGTTAGATCCATTTGGTCTTGAATGCTGTTTAAGTCCAACGTTTACTTATTTCCTCTCTGCATGATCTGTCCATTATTAAAAGTGGTATGTTGAGGCCCCCTACTATTACTGTATTGCAATTTATATCTCCTTCAGATTTTTAAATATTTGCTTTATATATTTAGGTGCTCCACTATTGCATACATATAATTTTTTTTGAGATGGGATCTCACTCTGTCACCAACGATGGAGTGCAGTGGCTCGATCTTCACTCACTGCAACCTCTGCTTCCTGGGCTCAAGCGAGTCTCCTGAGTAGCCGAGACCACATGTGTGCCACTACATGTGTGTTTGTATTTTTGGTAGAGGTGGGGCTGTGCCATGTTGCCAGTCTGGTCTCGAATTCCTGACCTCAGCTCAAGCAATCTGCTTGCCTTGGCCTCCCAAAGTGCTGGGATTACAGGTGTGAGATACCACATCTAGCCAGCATGTGTATATATTTGTAATCATTTTAGCCTCTTGATGAATTGACCCCTTTACCATTATAAAATGTCTTATTTGTCTCTTTTTTCAGTTTTTGACTTAAAATCTATATTGTGTAACTATTACTATCCCTGCTCTTTTTTGGTTTCTATTTACATAAAATATTTTTCTATTCCTTCACTTTCAGACAATGTGTGTCCTTAAAATTGAAGTGAATCTCCTATAGGCAGTACAGAGTTGAGTTTTGTTTTTTAATCCCACTCGTTCACTCTATGTCTTTTTAAAAAAATTAAGACAACAGTCATGGCACATTTAATCAGGAATTCCAAATCAGTGCTACAAATGCTGAAAGTATAATGTTTTATTAATATAAATATCACCCCTCACTGACATAAGCAAAAAAAACTCAATTCTGTAGAAAGAAATGTTTGCCCCAAGAGGTGCCTTCCAGGTATAAACACAGGCTATATAACACAGCATGTCAGTTCTCAAAAGGAAGCAATTCTAGGTCTAAAGCTTTTTCTGAATGTAACAACAGGTTTATGGACCTGTATGGAAAAAAAAAAGGACATGACTATTTCTCTAACATTATTGTCACATGCAAACATCAGCATAAGTTTTATACAGTCTTCAAAATATACATACATACACAGAAAAGTCACATTTGCCTTAGGCTTTCTAAGATTGTGCTATACTAAGTTATGGATAAAAGATTAGATGCTTCTCCTTTAAAATAAGGATCTTCAGTAAAAAGAAGAAAATGACACATTGACTCTGCATCTGGATTCAGTGTGATAAATAGTAACTGTATCTCATCACAAGTGGACTTCTCCAACTATTTAAGAAGTTATTTCCTATCATAATTCATTTATATAACCTCAGAACTTAGCTCAAATTGTACTATCTGATTATTTTGTAAATTAGCAAAGCAAAAAATTCTAGCTTGAATAGTTTTTTCATAGTATAAGGGATAGTATTTTATAGAACTCATTTACTCTCACCGAAAGAGATACTATTGTCATTTTAGGAAAAACAGATTCAGAAGTTAAATAACTTGCTCGAGGTCAGAGACAGCAGAGGTAGTATTCAAACCTTAGTTTTTCCCACTTCAAAGCCAAAGCTCCTAATTGTCCTTGAGTTCACAAAGCTTTGTAAAAGAAATCTTCAGGGTCAAAGTGGTAAAAGGGTGTCCTGTTAGTAAATGCAGTGCTGAGATCTGCTTTAAAGTGACCAGCACCAGAAATTAAAAAAAAAAAAAAGAAAAAAAAAAAAGGTTAGTAACATCAAAGAAGTCCTGCCAGAGAACTTATGTGCTGCACATACGCTGGGTTCTGTAAAATTGAAGTATAATGTTACTAGAGGCCTTCTAAACTTTTATGTCTTTTTATTGAATAATTTATTCCATTTATAATCAAGGTAATTATTGATAGGTGAGGACTTGCTACTGCCATTTTGTTAATTATTTTCTGATTTTTTTGTAGAGACTTTGTTTCTTTCTTCATCCCTTGCTGTCATTATTTGTGGTTTGATAGTTTTCTGTAGTGATATCTTTTGAATATTTTTTGTTTTGTATTTTGTGTCTCCTATAAATGTGTGCTTTTTAGTTATCATGAGGCTTACACAGAACATTTTATACTTAACATTGCATTTCAAGCTGATAACAATTTAACTCTGATTGCATACAATAACTCTACACTTTTACTACTCCCCACAACACTTTATGTTTTTGATGTCTGAGTTTACATTATTTCATAATATGCATCCCTTGACCATTTATCTTAGCTAACACTGTTATTAATAATTTTGTCCTTTAACCCTTATACTAGAGGTAAGAATACTTTACACACCACTATGATAATATTAGAGTATTCTGAATATTTCTCTATACTACTTTATCATTGTTTTGTACTTCCGTAAGTCTTATGTTATTAATTAACAGACTTTTGTTTCCATTAAAAAAATTTAGCAATACCTATAAGGAAGGCCTAATGGTGATGAACTCTCTTAGATTTTGTTTGTGTGTGAAAGTTTTATTTCTTTCTCATTTCTGAAAGACAGTTTTGGTGAGGAAAGTACTCTCGGTTGGCAGTTTTTTTTCTTTCAACATTTTGAATGTATCATCCCACTCTCTCCTGGTCTGTAGAGTTTCTGCTGATAAGAATACTGATAATTATATTGGGATTCCTTGGTATGTGGTATATTTATTATCTATTGCTTTTCTCAGAATTTTTTCTTTGTTCTTCATTCTTGATAGTTTGATTATTACGTGTCTTGGTGAACTCTTCTTTGGGTGGAATTTGATGGGAGATTTCTGTTCTTTCTGTACTTGGGTTTTGGCTTCTTTCCTCAGATTAAGTAGTTTTGCATCTATTATGTCTTTAAATATGCTTTCTGACCCTATTTCTTTTTCTTTTCCTTCTTGAATTCCTATAATGCATAGGTTACATACCTTAGTGGTATCCCATAATTACCTTAGACTTTCTTTGTATTAGTTTCTTTGCTCCTTTTATTGAATAATTTCTGATATTTTGTCTTCAAGTTCATTAATTCATTCTTCATTTGATTGAGCCAGTTATTGAGACTTTCTAATTGCATTTTTATTTCAGTCATTGAGATTCTTAATACCTGGAATTTCTACTTTTTTATCATCTCTATTTTCTTAACTTCTCATTGTGTTCATGTATTTTTCCAAATTTTACTTAATTTTTAATCTGTGTATTGAAGTTCACTGAACATTTTAAAGAAAATTATTCTGAGTCTATTTTTCTGTCATTTCCATAGATCTCCCTCATTTTTGGAGCTGTGTTAGTTTCTTTTTGAGATGTCATGATTTTCATAGTCTTTGTCATCCCTATGTACTTGCACTGGTATTTGCACATTTGCAGAAACAGTCACCTTTTCTGAATTTTATAGGTGTTTCTTGGCAAAGGTAGACATCCACTATTTAGTTTATCTTATAATTCTGGATGGGCCAGGAGGTAATAACCCTGGCTTGCTTTTAGATTCTCTAGATGTCTGGGTTGCTGCCTTTCCCTGAATGCAGGTAGGGCACCTGGCTGGGCCCTGCTACCTGGCATGGTCACTGGTTGAGCTCTGCAATTAGGCTGAGCTGTTGGATGGACACTGCAAACACCTCTAATCTGACAGGGCCACAGGATAAATTCCCTGGCCAGAGGTGCTGCTATTTGAGTTCAGCAACTGAGGAGCCTTGAGGTTCAGTGGATCAGGATAAATAAATCAACTGCTCTGTTCAGTAGAAATGCATGGGCCAGGCACAGTGGCTCAGGCCTGTAATCCCAGCACTTTGGGAGACTGAAGTGGGCAGATCATGAGGTCAGGAATTTGAGATCAGTCTGGCCAACATAGTGAAACCCCATCTCTATTAAAAATACACATAATTAGCCAGGTTTGGTGGCGGGCACTTGTAATCCCATCTACTCAGAAGGCTGAGGCAGGAGAATCACTTGAACCCAGGAGTCTGAGGTGGCAGTGAGTCGAGATCTCAACTTTGCACTCCAGGCTGGGCAACAGAGTGAGATTCCAACAAAAAAAAAAAAAAAAAAAAAAAAAAGAAGAAGAAGAAGAAAGAAAGAAAAGAGAAAAGAAATGCATGGTTGAGATTTGCCTCCCTCCCTGGGCAAGGTATGAGGACCACAAGGAACACTGACTAAGCTCCCAGTTGTGGCAGAACCAGGGCCTGGCTTTTTTGTAAAAATTTGATGAGGTTGGGAGGTCTTCTCCCTCCCTGGGGAAGGCCCTAGCCTAGGGTCTGAAGCAGTTCATCTGAGGATTCAAGCCACGTAGCATTTCCTAATTCTTCTGGGGGCTACCAGCTGGCTTGCTAGATGTGCTATGTTGTTAGCTGGTGCCACTGAGCAAGCATCTCTGCTGGCAGTTACATCGAGCCATAACAAAAATCTGTGCTCTCATCTCTGTGGGCTCTGCCTTCTTGCTTTGTTTCTACCTGATCTCAGGTGTCACTGAGAGGGTATGCAGTTTCCCCCTACATTTTCCATTCTCTGTGAGGTGACAATAAACGGGTTTCCTGGGAAGTGTTTTGCAATGCTAGGGAAGCTGGATGTCTGCCTCCTCAGTTCTCTTTTCCCACTGTAGAAATCATGGCCCTAGGGAGTCCTCTCTGTGTGGTGCTGTGCCAACTTGGGGGAAGACCAGGGGCAATGCAGTCAAAGCAATAATGTTTCTGCTGCCCTTTCAATATGGATTTTTGTTTGTTTTGAGGTACATGTAGTTGACTCAACTTATTTCCATGTTTGGATGGTTTTTACTTAGGTGTTTTTGTCTGTGAATAGTTGCCACGTGATCTTTTCATTGGGGGATTGAAGCACAGGACTGCCTATTTTACCATCTTGCTGATTTCACCTCCTTTTGGATTTTTCAAAACTTCTGAATGCAATCAAAAGTCTTGCCCATATGGCTTCCTAATGTCCTACTAGATGTTAACGTAGGTAAAAAAGAAACAAATAAAGCTTTTGATTCAAGCCTAGAACTTAAATTCATTTAATAAGTAAGCACAAAGAAACTTTTCCATAGTATTAACAAACATTAAATTTTACACAAATGCAATCATGGGTAAATTAAGAGAAAATTTAGTATGTTTTGTCTGGAAATTTAGGTAAAGTTGTTTACCATTTTGAAAAATTACATCTCTAATGGTGATGTTGCTTTTGGTGTTTGAGTTGCTAAACAGCACGCCTGTATCAATCTGCGTCTCTCACTGAAGCATTCACAGTGATCTGACATGCAGGAAGAAGTACTATTTTATTATGTCATTCATTTGATGCCTACTTATTCACTTTACTAAAGATGCATGCTAAAACACACATTATTTATTGGAAGTTGTTTTATTTTTGTTTCTCTTTTACTTTACAGTTGGGACATTGTGTTGGGTTTTTAAAAGTAATATATGTAGGTATAAAAGTGATAAATTTCATTTCAGGATAATAGATAGAGTAGTATGATGCCATTATTATAAAGAGGAGCTGTTGACCCCTACTAGAATGTCTAAAATTAAAAATGCTGACGATGCCAAATGTTGGTGAGCACGGGGAGAAACTGGCATGCTCATACCCTGCTAGTGGGCAAGTAAAATGGTGCCATCTCCTTAGAAAACAGTATGTCAGTTTCTTTGAAAGTTGCACATACACCTACTGTATGAGTGAGACACTCATTTCCTAGCTACTTATTCAAGGAAACTAAAAGCCTATGTTTGTGTGATGACATCTACATGAATGTTCATAGCAGTTTTATTTGTAATAGCCCAAACTAGAAACAACCCAAATGTCCATCAACAGGTAAACAGATAAACAAAATTGTAGTATATCCACACAATGGAATTCTACTAAGCAATAAAAAGGAATCAACTATTGGTACACACAAAAACATAAGTAAATTTTAAATAATTTTGCTGAATGAAATCAGTCAGACAAAAAGAGTACATACACATAATTATTCCATTTATATAAATTCTAGAAAACACAAACTAACCTAAAGGGATTGCAAGTTAATTAGCGGTTACCTGGGAATGAAGCAGTGAGGTGGGATGGGTGGGCAGGGGCATGAGGGAAAGATTATGAAGGACAGGAGAAAACTTCTGGGGGTGATGGTTATGTTTATATAATACATTGATTGTGATGACAGTTTCACATATATATATGTCAAAACTTATCAGATTATATACTTTAAATGTATGACATTTTAAATATGTTGATTTTATCTGAATAAAACTATTAAATAAAAAAAGGGGATTTTTGTAAACACCCACCCTATTAAATAGGGCTCATACAACATCCTCCACAATCTACATCCTTACTGCCTTTGTTTAAATAACCATTCCTCTGGGTGGTGGATCTCAATAGTCTAAGTTAATTAGGGTGGTTTTATTCTTTGTTTCCCCAGGGATTGGATTAGGTGTGGCCATAAATAACCATTCTGGACAATAAGATATGAGGGAAGGTCATGAAGATGCTTCTGAGAAATGTTTATTTCCTTAGAAGAAAGAATCAGAAAGGGAAGTAAGCTTTTCTTTATCTTGACATAGGTGTGTCCAGATGTGATGTGTGACGTTTTGGCAGCCATCTTATGACCATGAGGGATAGCAATTTGGAAGCATAGCTAATACATGGAGGAAGCCAAAACAGAGACGAAAGAAACCAGGTCCTCTATAACAGGGGTCCCCAACCCTGGGCCACGGACTGGGCCACACAGCAGGAAGTGAGCAGTGAGTGGGCAAGCATGACCACTTAAGCTCCACCTCCTGTCAGGTCAGTGGCGGCATTAGATTCTCATAGGGGCATGGACCCTGCTGTGAACTATGCATGTGAGGGATCAAGTCAGCATGCTCCTTATGAGAATCTAATGCCTGATGATCTGAGGTGGAATAGTTTTATCCCAAAACTATCCTGCAGCCTAGCCTGTGGAAAAACTGTCTTCCATAAAACCAGCCCCTGGTGCCAAAAAGACTGGGGACTGCTGCTTGCTAACGTTGTCCAGCTGCTGCATTAACTAGCCTGCAATATCTCTAGACACTGTGTTATGTTATGTAATAAGTACCTTTATCATGTAAGGCTGTTGAGTTTAGGTTTTTACTACATGCAGCCAAAAGCATTCTAACTGATAAATGCCCATTCTTTTTAAGACTCAGCTCAAGCACTACCTCTTCCAAGAAGACTTTCCTGATAGCTACTTCCTTCTGTGCCCAGACTGAGGTACATACTCCTACTCTGTGTTCTCAGGACATCCTCTTATGGCCATATATATGTATATATATATATTTTTGTGTGCGTAATTATCTATCTACAGCTCTTCCCTGAATTGCACTGGCAACATCTCAGGACAGGATCACGTTTTTTTTTTCTCAATTTTACCAAAATCTAGAGAGAAATTAACACATAGTAGGCATGTAATGTATATAGATGAACTGAATTGAAACTCTCCTGCTCACCTTATCCTACACCAACCAGTATAGGTCTTGCTGCCTCCCAGTCATTTCCAGCCTACATATTTCTCATACCTAAGAATTTCTTTCTTCACTACCTCAGTGTTTTGTAGTTGTCTTTCCCTGACGTATTTAGAAAATGTAGTTATCTCTGACGTCTCCCTGAACCTACAAATGGCTATGCTCCAGGTGTTCCCCTGCAGGCTGTGAGGGAAGGAGGAAAGGGGCTTGTCTCTTTCCCCACCTTCTGGGCATTGCCTCTCCAATTTCTGCCCACAGTGACCTTGGCTCTTTGGGGGAGCATCAGTTTTTCTGTCCACAGTGTGACAGCAGACTGAAAGGACCTTGAGCTTTCACCTGTTCACCCCGTCCCCCTCCTTCAAGTCCCCTTGGCATTACTTTACTGCAGGTCTTGGCCCAAGTTCGCCAAGATTTCTGAGTTCTCAGTATTTGACTCTTTTCTATATCTTGCTATTTTTCAACAGCACCAACTTCAATGACACTGACAGGTAATATTTTCCTGCCTCCCAGACCATCATCAGTGAATAAGATGTAACCCAGAACAGGCCAACCGCCCCCCACCACACCTACTTCCAGGGTCTCTGGCTGGATATTTTTCTTTCCCTCCCTGAAACCTCAGGCTGGAGGCAACACCATTCATCATTTTTTTGGCTGAAAATTCTGCAAGATTATGGTTTCCATTTTTGGAAAAAAAAGACTTTTTAAAAAATTTATGATATAAAATGGCATATTCTCTTTCCCCTTCCTTTTGTTATTCCCCTCTCTCTCTGTCTTCTGTATCTTTCCAGATCAGTGCTTAAAAACACAGACTCTGAAATAAAATGATCTGATTTGGGATCCTTGTTTTATCACTTAATAGCTAAGTAGTCTTTGGAATAAACTTTCTGTACCTCGGTTCCTTCAGCTCAAAAGTGGTGATAATTGTGCTATACCTATCTCATAGAGTGGTTTTAAGTGTTAAAACATAACATAAAAATGGCTTATGAGGATGCTTAGTACAAGGTAAGTACAACATAGGTGTTAAGTGTGATATTACTACTACCACTACCACTGATACTGTAGCTAGCATTATGGAGGGCATACTATTTATTATGTGCCTGGTGTTACTATACTAAGCTCTTTAAAAACACTAGTCTCTTAAATTCTTACTAAGTGTTTTTCAGTGCTCTGTGGAAGGCGCTTTTATAAGCTCTTTACTTGGATTTTTACTTGATTTTATTACATAATTTTCACAACAAGTCTATAAGGTAGTTACCATTAAGATGTAGCCATCACAGATGATGAAACTGAGGTGGAGATTAAATGGTTTGCCAAAAACCAAGTCTTAAACTTAGATCTGTCTAAACTGGTGGTTCTCAAACATTAATACACATCAGAATCACCTGGTTGGCTTATTAAAACACAGATTGCTGGACCCCAGCCCCAGAGTCTCTGATTCAGTAAGTCTGGGTGGGGTCTGAGAATCTGCATTTCTGGTAAGTTTCCAGGTGATGTTGACACTGCTAGTCTGGAGGACAGGGGGTCCTATTCTGAGATCCACTGTATTTTTTTTTTTTTTTTTGAGACAGAGTCTCACTCTGTCACCCAGGCTGGAATGCAGTGGCGAGATCCCAGCTCCCTGAAACCTCTGCCTGAAACCTCCTGGGTGCAAGTAATTCTTGTACCTCAGACTCCTGAGTAGCTGGAACTACAGGCATGCGCCACCATGCCTGGCTGATTTTTGTATTTTTGGTAGAGACAGGTTTCACCACGTTGGCCAGGCTGGTCTAGAGCTCCTGACCCCTGGTGATCCGCCCACCTCGGCTTCCCAAAGTACTGGAATTACAGGTGTGAGCCACCACACTCAGCCGACATCTACTGTATTAATGGCAAGTGCTGCTTTACCTTTAAAACAGGCACAATCCTAGTTGATGTTTTGAATTTTGCCAAGAAATCTGAACTAGGAGTTATATTTTTCATCATAGGAACTGAAGGAAATAATTTATGTTCATCAGCCTACTCACAGCTCAGTCTTCCTTACATGCCAGTTTCGAGCTAATGCTCAAGGAAACGGACTCTCGCTTCACATCCCATTCCCGGGTTATGCTGATCTCTTTGTTTTTATCTATATTATTTCATTATTTTCTGTCTTTTTCCACAAAGAGGTTATTTCATGAGCTGTGCCTGCAAAAGGACCATGAATCGGAGCACTGAAGCTGCTGATATTGCAGATTTTAAAGGCCCATACATGGAGAGGCACAGGAGACCCGAGAAAATGAAGCACCAGGTTGGTGAAAGGGTTTGGGTGTTTCCCTTATTAACAGTGGATAATTATCAAATATAAGAGATCTCTGGACCATCAGAATAGAGATCCTGAAACTGGCAAACATAATCCATATGAGTTGTGCCAGTTATCAACTCATTTCCTCTCAGCTCCTATCCACCCATCTTTGTTCTCTTAGTGGTAGTGGGACTGGACCCTGTAAACATTTCTCCTTTTCTATCTGCCACAGTGTTAGCCTAATTGTCCATAAAGGGTACTGGGGTGTCACTGTAAGGTCATAACAGAGAAACAGGCTTATCTTCAGTTATGGTGCACGTATCCTCTTATGGTGCAGCTGTCAGCAAACAGGCAGACAGGAGGCCCAAGTCATTCACTCTCTAGTGAGTTCCTCCTGTACCCAGTAGACCACTCCCTGTAGACCAGCTCTGATCCGTCCGCTGCCTGCAGGTTGTTTCTTATAAGTCAGCTCCAGTTCCCTGGTACCCCAGCTGGCCGTGTCCTGCTCTCCGTCTCAGCTCACCAGCTCACTCCAGGGAACTTCGCCACCAAGTTTCAGTTCCTGCAGACCAGCTGCAGCTTGCCTGCACCTTCTAGAGTGTCTCAGCCACCTAGGAAGCTGTTCCTACAGACCAGCTCTGGCCAATCTCTCTGGCAAGTTTCTTCACCACTGGGAGGCTACATGTTTCTCTGTCAGCCACAAGATCCCCACTGAGGGCTGAATTCGGCCTTGGAGGAGGGACCCCTTTCATGTTGTTAGGTCTTTATGTTCTAGTCTCCATTCTAGAGGTAGGAGCTGCTTTGTGTTACTCCTATATTCTCTAGTTCTCTTTTACCTCTTTTAGTAGTTAATTGCGTTTTACTAGCTTACAATTCTGTATATTTCATTTTTTCTGTTCAAATTACTGGCATGTAGCTATCTCCTGACTAGACCTTAGTGATACAGAATTGATATCAGGTGTGGCCCCAAAAGACAGACCCTCACACGTGAGATTCAGTACTAGTTTAATCGTGATTTTAGGCTTCAGTGCAGAGACAATTTCTTTGCCAGTGGGAAGTGATTCTAATAATCTATGGCAGGCAGTAGCTTTGCAATTAATCAAACTATGGTAATTGCAATAAAGTACAAACTAAAGCAAAGAATATGATGTTGGATGGATCCTCTGGAGTGTACTGTAGCATTTACAGAAAGCAAATGACAAGCTAGAATTTCTTTAATTTTCAGTTCAAGTCATGAATGGGGAACCAGACATTTCTAGGGCAGCCCAAAAATAATCTTTTATTTATTATGGCCACAGGCTGATATTGATAAAAATGAAACATAAAATTTAATCAGGAGGCTTGCAGAATTACAATTTCAGATGAATTCACAGCCTTGCCAAATTTCTTTTGTAAAAGATAGGAAATTGACTGGGAAAGCATGAGACACTGAAACTTGGAGTGGGGGTGAGAACTGAATCCAAACACACCCACGTGACACTGAGCCTCCCTTGCTTATTCTTCTGTGTCTGGGGAGACCACACTTCCTTTGATTGACAGCCCTGCAGTACCCTCAGCTGGGATAGTGACATTCCAAGGGGATGCTTATTTTCCTCCAGACCTACCACAACACCCCCCCCCACATTGCTACTAGACCAGTAACTAGGTTCAAATCACAATGTGCCCCAGATCAGGAACATATGATGACCCAGGAGGAAATGACTTATATACATTGCAAGATTTTGCTCATATATATGAGCAGAAACCTGAAAAATACATGCGGAGTAGATTTTGTAAAATATAATACAAGATCATTATTATCATGTCTTTTCTTTGAGGCATAACCATGGGTCCTTTTTTAAAACAAACAAACAAACAAATAAACTTTATTTTATGGAAGTTGTGTGAGTATTAGCCCTAATAGAAACCAATAATGTATTATGATCCTTCAGTATTTGAGACAAAATTATACTAGTACCTGAAGAGACAGAATGATTACTGGAACAAAATAGAGTCCAGAGAAATCCTTAAGTATGAACAGGAATGTGATTTGTAAAAGTGGTGACATTTCAGGTAAGGGTCAAAGAATATAGATAAATCAATAAATAGTGTGACAATAGACTAGTGATCTGAGGGGAAAAAAGAAAGAGAGAGAGAGAAAAAGGAAGCCGTACCCTTACATCATTTCTTACCTAAAATAAATTTCATCTTGGTCTATTCTTTGCAACTAAAAAAAATCATGAAAGCATTACAATAATGGCAGTATTTTATATTCTTGGAATGATAAAGGTCTTTTAAAGTGTGACATAAAACCCAGAAGGTATAAAGAATAGATTCATAAATTTGATCACATAAAAATTTAACAGAGAAAAACAAAGCCCAAAGACAAAACAATAAACTGAGAAACGTTACTGTCATCCATATCGTGGACAAAGATTCATTTATTCAATTTTACAAAGAACTACTATAAACTGTGAAAAGAAACTAAATCTTGGGACCCCAAACTCACTAAGCCAAAGGGAAAAGTCAAGCTGGGAGCTGGGTCACGCAAACCTGCCTCCTACTTTGGTTTCTAAATAAGATGTCTACAAGATGAAAAGCTACACATCTCCCCCATGGTTTGCCCACAAGGAAATTCCCTTTTCTCAAGCGAGTATGATTCAATTTTATATTTAAAAAATAACTTGTCCCCCCATTTTTTAAAAAAGAATTCTCCTTTCTCTTTCTTCCTTGGCAGTTTTCTTCTTCACGGTTTTCTTCTCCTTGTTCTGGGTAATTGCCCAGAATAAATACTCTCAAGCTCTGACCAAGTGGGATGACTCCAGGGGATACGGGAGAAGCAGCTGACTGGGCTAGAGGCAGGAGACCTGAGTTTCTTTTCCTAGTTTTGCGTCCATCTCACAGATCCCCAGCAACTCGCTGAATCTCTCCTAACCTCAGTTTCTTCCTTTGTGAATGAGGCTGTACGGCAAGGTTCCTCTCAAGGTTCCTCTCAAGACCTACATCAGCCTGGTGGCCGAGCAGTGACCTCCTGTTCAGCAGCTTTCCAGCCCCACTCCCTGACTCCTGAGCCCCATCTCCTGCCTTATATGGGAGGCTCCAGCGGTGCCACCTTTCACACGGAGGTGCGGAGGTGCCATTGACACTGATGGAATACAGAGGGTTTTTATTCTACCCCACACCTGCTCTATTTGAGGGCTGCTATCAGCCATTTCACATCTTGAATTTGCCTTTGTTATCTAAATGGCCTCTTTGGGACTAGAAAACAGATGCTCTGAGCCATCAAGGAGAGCTGTCTCTGTCTAGGTTTGAAGTGGGTTTCTCTGAAAAATCCTGTCACTCAAATACCTGGGTGGCTCCTACATTGAACCTACAGATGGTTAGGACACCTGTCTGTGGAAGGACTGTAGTCACAGGGCTAATGTTCATCTATATACATATGACATGAACAACTCCATAGTCAGGACATTGTGTGTGTTTGTGTTAACATGTTTGGGGGTGTGTGTGTGTGTGTGTGTGTGTGTATGCATGCACTGTCTTTTACTAAGGACTCCATATGTGCCTGCCAGCATACTTAATGCTTTATGTGGGATACATCATCTAGTCCTCTAACAATCTTAAGAGCTATGTATTATTAACCCCATTTTACAGATAGGAAAAACCAAGACTCAGAGAGAAAACAACTTGCAAAGTCACAAGAGACCAGTTTGGTTTTGAGACGTTGAGTCAAAGAGTGTACACAAACTTCCCCCATCTATATCAAGCCTGTCCCCTTTGTTTGGTTTTTGTCAAGGATGTAACAGGTCACCCAAGACACACCAGTGGATACTGGACAAGGATGAAGGTCATAGCTGACTTCTCTTGATTCTTCCCCAACCTGCTCCCCACCACCTGCCCAACCACCACCAAAATTTGACTATTTCCACTCTCTTTCTTCACCAGATATCATCTGTTTAAATAAATAAAAACCTTCTGGTTGTCAGTATTTGCCAAGTTGTGGCAGCTGGGTGGGAGAGACAAGGGCCAGGGCTGAGGAGATGAGGTACAAAGTCAATATTTATGTGTCATTTAAAATATGGTCTGTGCCTGTGTCAGAAGTGTGCACAAATCTCTGAATCAATTTTGTTGAATTGGGCACTTTTTGGAGGATAACCAACATATCTTGGAATACGAGGCTAGGAAGCAATTTCACTGGGGCTCATTTTTCAGCGACAAGTTCCACCTTATCTCTAGTGCCTCCGTTCTGAAAATCATAAGCATATGTCCTGCTGCTATTGAAAGTAAATTTGTCGAGACAACAAGCTGGCATAGACAAGGGCATGTGCAAAACAGGAAACCGTTGCAAATGCTTCCATACTTCTCCGGGAGACAAATTACTTTGCATTTTTCACTAGGAACAACTATAGAAGTTAGTATTTTATTTCCTAGACCTATCAAAGCCTAATTGGTGCCCATATGTCATACTATAATACTTCTTCCAGCCCTTTCAAGTCTGCTGCAAGATTAGGATGGGGAAAAAAAGAATAATTTAGCTCTCCTGTGGATGAGATGACTCCATATGAAAATACACAGACTCTGTCTCTAAACTATTTGGGTATCGCCTTTACTTTTTCTTGGTTCTTTGTTAGTCCTCTCTCATCCTCACAACCAAAACCCCACCAAGCCATGGCACCCTCTCCGACAATATAAAAGCCCCACATCATTTCTTTGTTAGCCTTAAGATTATTCTAGAACCCTTGGTTAGTTTTGTAATGTCCCAGAAGAAGGTACACATAAGCTTTTTAAGAGGACACAAGAAATAAGAATTCATCATTAGTGAATGCAAAGAACTTTTCTGGGAAGGTGCAATGAACAGAACGTGTGCGTGTCTTCTCAAATTCTTATGTTGGAATCCGCACCTCCATGGTGGTGGTATTAGGGGATGGGGCTTTGCTTAGATGAAGGTGGAAAGCCTCCGTGAAGGTGGAGCCCTGATGAATGGGATTAGTTCCCTTATAAAACAGGAGAGTTAGCCAGCCCCTTCTGCCATGTTAAGGACACAGTGAGAAGGTGCCACCTGTGAACCGGGAAATGAGTCCTCATCAGACGCTGAAACTACTGGCAACTTGATCTTGGACATCCAGTCTCCAGAGCTGTGAAAAGTAAATTGCTATTGTTTAGAAACCACCAGTCTATGGTATTTTGTTATAGCAGCTCAAATGAGCTAAGATAGAGGGCAGGGATTTTTGTTGATTTTCTTCACTCTACCCCTCCAACATCTAAGAAAAAGCCAGGCACATTCTTGGTGCTCAATAAATATTTGTTGAATTAAGAAATAAATAAATTGTAGTGGACATTTGCAGTTGTTGCCTGTCTACATTCATTCCTTTCTTTCTGCTAACAGAACCTTAAGCCTTCTTTGGTGAACCTCTCTTTTCTCACCCTTAGTGCACATGGCTCAGGTATAACTGATTCATCCCCAGCTGCAAGGCAGAGCGCATGTCCCAGGCCTAAGCCATGGGCCACTGTGATTGGTTCAGAGATGGTACATGATCCGGGGAAAGTCAAATGAGGCCCAATATCCAGCTCTGATGGGAACTCTGGGGATATGGAGTTTTTCCCCACTGGAACTGCTATCTCTAAGGACAGT
Organism: Aotus nancymaae; assembly: GCF_030222135.1. Taxonomy (NCBI): domain Eukaryota; kingdom Metazoa; phylum Chordata; class Mammalia; order Primates; family Aotidae; genus Aotus; species Aotus nancymaae. Next base: position 49,296,282 of record NW_026988417.1, on the reverse strand, counting down.
GTAAGCCAGGAGGTTTTAGGATTCACCTCATAGAGATGTCCTGCCTAAGATCAACACAATACAGAAAAAAGTAAAGCCAGAGATGGAGATAAGAGTGTGAACTCTATGTGTGTTGTTTATCCCTAGCATCTAACTATACCTGGGACCCAAAATCCCTTGGAGTTTTTAAGTTATATGCCCAATAAACCCCTTTAAGTCAAAAGAGTTTCTGAAAATCTAATGTTTAAAAATAATAATAAAATTAAGAGATGAATTAGGGAAATGTCAATGATTTTACCATCCTGGTAACTATGATTTCTCTTAAAGTGTGTCAGTACTTGACTAGTACTAGTCAAGAATAAGGCTGCTGTTTCAAGGAGACCCCGAAATAAAGGAGATTGACATCTTAAAGGAGATGGACATCTTTCCCCCATGCAGAAATCTGGGGGCAATACAGAACTTTAATTGTGGCTTAACTCAGATTCGACCTTGTTACTTTGTCATCCTCAAAATGCAGCATCTCCTTCATGGCCCAAGAGGGCCTGTCTACACTCATGCTCCTGCGATCATGTGTCTTCCTGCCAGCTGGAAGGGAAAGGGGAGGAAGAGAAAGATTTCTACAGATAAAAGGCATCATCGACTTAGAGAAAGGTCCAGGTGGGTGGACCAGAAGACAAACCAAAAATAATCCTTCCTTCCTCTCTCTCGTTTTCTTTCTCCAAGCATTTATTGAGCACTCACTATATACTAGGTACTATGTTGAAGGCTGGGGATATAACATTAAATAAGGCTGACTCAGACCACATCTTCCTGGAGCTCATACTTCCGAGTAAGTGTATTAGTCTGTTTTCATACTGCTGATAAAGATATACCTGAGACAGGGTAATTTATAACGAAAAAGAGGTTTAATGGACTCAAAGTTCCACCTGGCTGGGGCAGCCTCACAATCGTGGTGGAAGATGATAGGCAGTCTTACATCACAGCAGGCAAGAGAAGGAATGAGAACCAAGCACAAGGTGTTTCCCCTTATAAAACCATCAGATCTTGTGAGACTTATTGATGACCATGAGAACAGTATGGGGGAAACCACCCCCATGATTCAATTATCTCCCACTGGGTCCCTCCCACAACACATGGGGACTATGGGAGCTACAATTCAAGATGAGATTTGGGTGGGGATACAGCCAAACCATATCTGTAAGTTATTTTAAAATGTCAGATGTCCAATTTTAGATGGTGGCAGCTTCTAGGGAAAGATCTAGGCTTTTCTCTTTCATAAGATTTAGAAAACTCAGCCACTCCGAACCTCTAAGACCTAGTGGCTTTCAGTATTCTGTCCCCATGGCTACCAAAGCAGCAAAAGATCTGCTACCTCCATTTCCATTTTGTGATGGACACAGCCCCATGCATACACAGTTATGCACTGCATCACAACATTCTGGTGAACATTCAATCACATAAATAACAATGGCCCCATAAGATTATAATTCTATATTTTTACTGTGCCTTTTTGATGTTTAAATACACAAATACCATTGTGTTACAATGACCACATTATTCAGTACAGTTACATGCTGTACAGTTTTGTAACCTAAGAGCATTAGGTTACACCATCTAGAATATGTGGGTCCATTCTGATGTTTGTCATTCTGTGACAAAATCATATAACAACACATTTCTCAGAACATATTCCCATCATGAAGTAATGTATGACTCTATTAATTTTCTCTATCATGTGTATGTTATAAATCTTTTATCTTTAATTATGCTAGTAAAAACTTTGTCTGTTTTCAAAGGAATTTCACACAATTACAGGATGCAAGAAATGTTTCTTTGCCTATAAAATGGAGCTAATGATGGTTCTTACTGCATAATATGTTGTGAAAATTAAATGAGATTCTATATGTAAACTTCTAAGCATAATAAAGATGTCAACTCTTCCTAAAATCATTTTTATCACATTTTCTGATCAGAAAGCATTACTTCTCTCTTCCAAATTCTATTTACAGCATCTGAAAGAGAAGGTGTCTGGATTTTTTTCCAATGAGTACATATTACTTTTATGTTTTAACAACTTAATATTCAAGAATAATAACATTTTCTGTTTTAAAAAAATAAAACAGCTCCTTATAAAGTATTTAAGCAATGAAGAAGAGTAAAAATAATTTTAATAATACCGAATGATTATTAGATGAATGATATTTTACATCTTTCTAAGTAGATAGATATATTACAATGTTTTCAGTTCCAAAAAGATATGTAAAATCCATATAGAATTGCTTTAGCACATGGAAATGTGTTGATTTGTGTAACTGACATCCAGAGACAGAGTGATCTTCAGGGTTGGCCTGATCCAGCTTCCAGTATGCGGCAGAAGTCTTCACTTGCAGTGGTGAAAAACGTCTGTAGCAGCTCCAGGTTTTGCACCTTTAAACCAACAAGTCCAGAGGGAGAAAGGGAGTTTCCTATGATGAGCTTCTCTTAAAAGCTGGGAAGCTCCTTCCCCAGACGTCTCCACCACGCCTTCCCTCATGCTTCACTGGCCTGAGCTGGGTCACAAGCCCTTTCCAGATTCTATGACAGGAATGTGCCACACCCTGGTTGGTTTTGATCTGAGTTCCCTGGGATAAGGGATTATCCTCAGCCCAATCATTCCGCCCTGGCTCTGGAGCTGGGTTCAGAGTCCCCTGAAGTACTTAGGTTGCCTGGTAGAGAGATGGAAATCTGAATGAAAATCACGTTACTATTTGGAAAGGAGAGGTGAGGAAAGGGAAATGTATGCTGCATTAGTCCATTTTCATACTGCTATGAAGAAATACTCAAGATTGGGTAATTTATAAAGAAAAGAGACTTAACTGACTCACAGTTCTGTATGGCTGGGGAGGCCTCAGGAAAACAATCATGGCGAAGGCACCTTTTCACAACTGAAGTGGGGAAGCCCCTTTTAAAACCATCAGATCTTTTGAGAACTCACTCACTATCATGAGAACAGTATGAGGGAAATCACTCCCATGACTCAATTATCTCTACCTGGTCCCTCCCTTGACATGTGGAGATTATTACAATTCAAGGTGAGATTTGGGTGGGGACACAGCCAAACCATATCGTATGCTAAAGAGAGACTGAAAGATAAACAGACATAGACAGGCAAGCATATTATACACACTCTTCAATAAAATATGATGGATTTAATATTACTTGAATTGAACATTAGAAAAGTAAAACTAATGTAAAACTGAAAAATTGCTGCCCCTTGGTTCAATATCTTTACCACAGGACATACTATTTGCTTAAAATTCCCTCTTGAGGAAATAAGGTTAAAAAAAGATATTATGAAAAATGTAAAAATGTTGGAGTCATTTTTTTTTAGCAACATGTTTCAGTTTTAGACAATATTGAATGACTCACATATCGGAAAGATGAGTAAATCTTTAGACTCGTACTTCCTCACATCTCCCCACCCCTCAGTTCCCAATTTTGGCTCTAATATTATTTTTACAATATCATTGTTTATAATATTCACATTCTGTTGTAGAAACATTAATCCCATAATTATTTAATGCCATCAGTTCCATGTTCAAATGAATTATGTGTTCCTAATGTCTTTTTTTATCCCAGATTGTACATTTCCAAATATTTTATTTCTGTTCATCTCTAAATTGTGTTTCACCACTGAATAATTCCTCTCAAGAACTCATGAGTGTGTATTCCCTGAGTTCTGTTATGGATCAGAATATTTATCTGTGACTCTTATGCTGGAACTCATTCTGGAAGGGTTCATGAGTCACAGTTTCCCTTCAAAATCCTAGGTGGTGCTTTATTATGTCTTGGCATTCAATATTGATAATTAGCGTCAAAGGCAAACCTAACTGGCTTCCTTTACTTTTTATGTCCTATGCCAAAATACTTTTTATAAAAGTCCTTGAAGTTTGACAAGTTAATGAGTATATGTCTCAGTGCTGATCATTTAGTATTTGTTTTTCTTGGGTCATGGTGTGCTCATTCAAACTGCAGATTTGTTTCTGCATTTGTCAGATTTTGTTTGTTTGTTTGTTTGTTTTATAGCTTTGAATATTTTGTCTGTCCTATTTGCAGATTCTCTACAACCAGGCTTAACAGCTAGGCTCAAATTGCTTTGTGCTTTTCACAGGCAATCACTGTCTTTATCTTAAGCATTTTTTCTGTCTGTGAGTTTATTTTGAGCTGTGCCTATTTATGTTTTCAGATATTTTTATCTATTTATCAGTTCTATAATAATGCCGTTTTGGTCTTTAGTTTGTTTCTATAAGACAGTAGAAAATCCCTTTTCCAGATCATTCTCTTGTTTCATCATTTCCTCTTTGGGACCTACTATGCTGAATTCATTTTCTTATTAACCTGTCCTATAACCTAAAACATTCAGGGAAAACAATATGCTCTGATCATTTGTTTCTTTTCAGATTTATAGTTTTTGATTGAATTTTTCAATATTTTGGTAATCCAAGGCTTCTGAAGTGAGCACAGAGTTAGAAACTACTTTTCTAAAATCTCTCTGTCCTCCCCTTTTTTAAGTCTATGGCATCAGGTTGCTCCCGTTTCCTTGTTTGCTTGCTATTGCTGGGTTTTTGTGGGGTTGTTTTATTGTTTATTTGTTTTGTTTTTTGCTTATTTTCATGATTTTTATTTACACTTTAGAGGAGGAGGAGAGTCTCTATTTTGCCTTTATTCTGTCATCCTTCTTCAGAAGTCTGTATTGTTTATATTTATTTTCATGTGTTTAAGCCAGGAAAAAATGACCTCCATTTAAAAAAAAATCAATGAGATCATGTATGTGAGGTTCATGAAAAACTTTAAAATACTATGCAAGCATTATTTTTAAAAGATAAAATAAAATTTGAAGGTTGGACTAAACCTAAGGTCTTGTGTTTTAACCCCATACTCCACTCAGAAATCCACGTGCAGCGTTCCTGATGATGGCTTCTGCTGCTCTCTGTGATGGGGAACTCACTCCTTGGCAAAGCACATCATTTAGTGAATGCACAGCTCTTGTAGTGAGTAATTACCTCTTATAAGGCCAAATGTGCTTTCTGGAACTTTATGGAGTTTCAGCCATAATTTCTTGTTTTGCCCAACTTAGTAGGTGGATACAATGGCCACATTCAAAGTTGTCACAATATAGAGACATTGGCATTCTGAAGAGAAAAAATCAAAACTAAAAGATTCAATGTATTGTACAGGAACCATACAGATCATAATAATTTGTGTGAACTCTTTTCTATTTGTACCCAAAAACACATGGCAGAAAAAAAAATGGTTTTAACACTGAAAACATCGGACTAACTTTGTAGCAAGTTTTTCTCTGAATTTAACTGAATCCTACAAAATCCTTACTCAAAGCTCACAGATAACTGCTCCTAGAAATGTTGGCAACCCTTTAAAAAATTAAATGGAGTGTTGCTGATATCTGGCCATTATCGCCTCTTTCTGACACTCAAGCTGCTGAATAAGCACTTGTTGAGTGAGAAACACATTTCCCAGTGTTCAGACCACTTCTCAGGAGGAAACAGCCCAAGGACCACTTCCTGGCCTGCACACTCCGGCTTGGTGGTGCCACACAATCCATTTAGAAATAGTGTTTGCACAAATAACTGTTCCTGTAGCCAAATGTTTTAAAAATACTTTAAAAAACCTTTTTAAGAATTCTAATTCTAGCCTGTATCAGAAGTGTATTAAAATTCTGCAGACCTTTTTGCATTTTATATCAGTTCAAGTTTCCCTTGAAAACGCTTAGGAGCTTTTGATAATCTTTTATTATCCTTTTGAGAGTGAATTTTCTGGCATCAGAAGTTTCTAAGGCAATTGCATGGCACTTCAATACTGACCACTTAGGAAATAGGTAAGAGGCAGATAATGGAAGCATAAGGGAAGCTTAGAGATCCAAGGTGGTAAAGTTAAAGGACCCCTGACTCTCTCCTAGTCCCACCTTCACCTCCATTGAAGGCCAATGTGCTTTGCACATTCTTCTCACAGCCTCCATAATAAACAGTGACATTTCTGTGCCTGTGGAAGCCCTTAATACCCTTCTGTGAGGTTTCATTTTTAGATCAATGCACACAAGCTTTAAGTCATCCTCATCAAATTCTATAATTCAAAAAGTCTTCCTTCCCTTTCTGTTTTCCTTCCTTCCTTCCTTCCTTGCCACCCTCCTTCCCTCCCTCCCTCCCTCCTTTCTTCCTTTCTTTCTTTTTCCTTCCTTCTTTCTTTCTTTTCTTTCTTTCTCTTTCTTTCCCTCCCTCTTCCCTCCTTCCCTGCCTCCTTCCTTCCTTCCTTTCTTTCCTTTTTTTCTTTTTTTTCTTTTTTTGAGACAGGGCCTGGCTCTGTCACCTAGGCTGGAGTGCAGTGGTGCAATCACGGCTCACTACAGCCTCAGCCTACCAGGCTCAAGTGATCCTCCCACCTCAGCCTCCCAAGTAGCTGGGATTACAGATACACGCCACATCAGCTGGCTACTTTTTTTTTATTTTGTAGAGACAGAGTCTCTCTGTGTTGCCAGGGCTGGTCTTGAACTCCTGGGCTTCAGGGATCCTCCTGCCTTGGCCTCCCAAAGTGCTGGGATTACAAGTGTGAGCCACCACACTCAGCCCAAAAAGTCTTTCTTAGAATCTTAATTTTTGTTTTTCCTTCTGAGGACCAGGTCAGTATTGTCTTCAGTTACCTCAGCCTTTTCCTCATCCTCCTTCTCTTTTTCACTTCTGGAAAGGGGGAGGTTTAACCCCATGGGCTTTTGTGCCCCCACCCCTGCCCTTGTATATGGGTCTATTCTCCAGCCCTGGTCCTTTCCCTGAAACAAATGAAGGCGAAGATTTACCAGAGTATATCGCAGGCCCGGGCTTTTGCAGACATTACCTCATCTCTTTTCCATGACTCCCTGAGACAGGTTCCATCATCATCCCGATTTCACATACTGGGAAATAAAGAGTTAAGTGGCTAGCCCAAGGATACCCATCTAGGAAGCAGAAAAAGTCAAATTTAAATCTAGATAGTCTGATTCTAGAGCATGTACTCTCAAGTCCCACACAACGCTGCTGCCCCACGAGTCATCACACTACGTGCATATGATTGTATCGGGTACCTTCACATAAAACACATGATCAGCAGGCTTTGCTGTGCTTTCCTGGAAACTCACCCAAGTGGTCATCTCCAACACACACGCTGTGAGCACCTCTCAAGGTGCTTGCTACTCTAGGTGATAAAAGTGGCTGGGGAAGCTCTCTGTAGGTGGCACATGGCGCTGGCATAGTCTTACATGGAGTCTCACAGGGCTAATGGAATTTCCTTTTGGGACAATGTGGTAGATTGCATTACATGAAACCCTCCTGCTATGAAACACCTGGAAAAGCAGTATAAACTAGAACCAGCATCCCTTTAAATGTCTCAACTGAGCTCAAAAGAAAGAAAAGAAAATCCCAGGGGCCAAAAATGAAATGGAAACTAAAACCAGAGAATAACCTGCAAACTGAAGCTGGGGCCACCTGGGGGTATTTGATGATCTCACAAACCAAGGAGTTTGGGATTTGATGGTTAGCCTGGGATAGAAGGAAAAATTGATATCCCACGGAAAGTTGCTACGTTTAGTGAAAGGGGAAAAGCGGGGAAAGGCCCTCTTCCCCTAAAAGACCAAAGGAAATGACAGAGAAGCTTGCATTCCTTGGAGTGAGCTCTGAGTGGGGGAAAAGTTTTGAAATTTCAGGACTGCCTTCACCAGCTTTGGGGTTCAGAGTGGCACTCCCTCTATGGCGCTGGAGACCTGTGAGTGTTAAATTAGCATAGAAACAGTTCTTAGATGTTCCTAAAATTCTAGCAAAAGCAGCACCAGAAAGAAGCCCTCAAACTTAGAGATCCAGGATTCCCATGTTTTAAATGCCATGTAAGTCGAATTAACAATCCAAGATTTTTTAAAACCCCAAACACATGAGCCAATGCCAGCAGGCCTATCGATAGAAGATATAAACCCTCCCCAGCTTCAGATTTGGCTAGGGACTACAGAATAAGATGATTAAAGTAAGAAAGAAATAATAAGAGACAAAGAAACCATAGAAAAGACAGCATATTTTACTTAACAGAACTTTGAGAATAAACAAAATAGTAATTAAGATTAAAAATGCAAGGGCAGCTGGAAAGAGAATCAGTAAGGCCATTAATCCAGGGCTGACTGATGCCTGAGACATACAGAAATGAGAAAAAATCCAGAAGGCAGCACATAGAAGCAATAAGAAGCTCCCAGGAAGCAATCTTGGGTTTTCTACCAGAAAAAATGGGCAAGAGGAGCTCTTTGTGCACTGGAGCTGCGATGTCAGTAAATATTTTCTAGGAAGGGCCAGTTAATAATCATTTCCAGCTTGGTAGCCATACATCTCTGTCTCTGTCACACAGTCTGCATTTTTAACAACTCTTTAAAAATGTAAATATTTTCCTTAGCTCACAGGCTGTACACAAACAGGCTTTGGGTAGGATTTGGCCTGAGGGTTTTAGTTTGTGAGTCCCTGTGCTAAACCCTAACACTGTTGCTGTTCATGGGCATTTTCTATTGCATGAGGATAATCTGCCTGGGAATGGAACCATTCAAAGGAGGCTCTGCCAGGAGGAGGATGAAGAGAACACAGATTCCCAATGACATGGTTTGAGTGTCTGGACCCACCAAGCACAAAGACCTAATTTTTAGTTATGTGAACCAATAAATGTTCTTTTATCAAAAGCCAGTTTGCCTTGGTTTTATGCTACTTATGAACAAAAGAACAACTGGCAAATTTAGCAATGTGCTTGAATCTCTAAATCCTGTATGTGTGACAGTCTGCCTGCTTTAATACCATCTAAATTGCAATTACTGTTATTCAGGAATTACTGAAACGGTTAAACCCAGATGAATGTAATAATTTTTTACGATCAGTTGTTATGTGGAGGAGAAAAACAGAAGAAAGAAAAACGCTTTCTTTGTGTGTGTCAGGCATTGCACTGACTGTCTTTGATGTTGTCCCACTGAATAGACACAACTCCTTTGTGAAATATGCATTAACTCCATTTTACAGGTAAGAAAACTTGATTGTGATAAGTAAAGTAACTGGTCTAAGGCCACACTTAGAGAGAGGCATTGTGGCAGAGATCTTACGGCTTACAAAGCCCAAACTATCTGCTATCTCACCCTTTACAGAAAAAGTTTGCTGATCCTGCTCTGGACAGAAGGAGATATTATTATTATCTAAACTGCTGCCTGAGATCATTCTCAAGAGGGAAATTGTCTTTTTTTGGGAAAATACTTTGCTAAATGTTTGGGCTAGAGATCCCTGAAAATGCCAGTATTTGGAGGAGCTCTAGCAGGAAGGGAAAGATGTACCATTTTACACGAGAAAATAAGAGGAATACTGGATATTGGGTCCTGCACAGAAAGTGGGGAGGAGGATGGAGGGAGGGGCAAGCAAGGAGGGTGGCAGAAAAGAATTGGAGAGAAAGAGGCTGGAAAGTTTTCAAGAAGTAGGAATGTAATATGAGGCTTGCAGGAAAATCTAGTACCAGGTTTTAAGCTGTTTGCTTTGTGGTATATCATCCTTCCCAGGATCCCCTGGCCTTCGGTAAAATGGCTCGTTTTCGTGGTTGGTTTCAGGATAGTGAGTCAAAGAGAAGTTATGCGAGGGTCCAACGTCAGAGATGAATGGAAAGAAGTGGCTCTAAGACACAGAACAAATTTTGACCACGTTCAGATACGAGGATAGAATTAACCATAAGACCGTAAACTATAAGAACTTCCCCCAGAATTTGGAGACCCCTTGCAAAGCGCTTTAGATTTCCCTAATCCATGAAATTAGGATCTGAACTAATCTCCCGTAGGGCTTAGGGGCCAGGAGACCTTATCTAATAGCAGAGTCAGGCACTTATTCTACAGGGATTGAATCAGGCATTCTCCCTGCCTCTGGGAGCTCACACCCTGTGGGAAAACAGACCTCAGAACAAATGTGTAACAATTGCTCTGACAGAAAGATGGACAACGAAAGCACAAAGAACAAAATGGCTGACTCTGCCTGGGGTGTCAGGGAGGACTTCTCGTAGGAAGTGATGTTTGAGCCAGGCTTTGAAGGATGAGAAGGAGGTAATCACTCAGATAGGAGAAGAGAAAACCTTTCAGCCAGAGGGAAGAGGAGGTGCACGAATGTGAGACCAGAAAGAGGATATCAGGAAACAGAAGGCTCCCTGCAAGATGAGGATGAGAAGGGCAGAGGAGGGAGTGTGGAGAAGGGGGTCAGGCCCATGAGGTTTCATACTTCCTTTTTCCTCCCTGACGCACATTGCACAAGGAAGGCAATCAATGAGATTTGCTCTCAGATTGGTTAGCACATCTATTATTTAATAAGAATTGGAGTTTGATTGGGTGGCCCCTTTCTCTTCTTGTTGCTCTTTGGAGCATTTACTGTTCCGTGGCCTTACAGCTGCTCTTCTTACTGTGAACACGTCTTAACTGAACATCATGATATGCACTAAGGAGTCGGGGAGGCTTAACTGATTGTACTGCCAAGGGAAGCAACAGCTTGTATTAAGAAAAGCACAGCCTTGAGTTTAAATGCTGCTTCTGCCACTTCTTAGTGAACAACAATTTATTTAACCACTGTGAGCCTCAGTTTCCCTCTCAGTAAGAAAGATAGAGACAGGGTGCCGTGGCTCACACCTGTAATTCCAGCCGTTGGGGAGGCCGAGATGGAAGGATCACTTCAGCCCAGGAGTTCAAGACCAGTCTGAGCAACATAAGGAGATCCCATCTCTACAAAGAATTTAAAAATTACCTAGGAGTGGTTGTGCATGCCTCTGGTCCCAGCTACTTGGGAGGCTGAGGTGGGAGGATCACTTAAGCCTGGGAGGTTGAGGCTGCAGTGAGCTGTGATCATGCAACTGTGCTCCATTCTGGGCGACAGAGTGAGATCCTGTCTCAAAAAGAAAAAAAGAAAAAAAAAGGTTAGATAATAGTATCTATGTGGCAGAACTGCAGTGAGGAGTAAATAATAGGAGAGCCCAGTGGCTGTCACCTAATAGATGTTCAGTAAATACGAGTTCCCTATTTTCCAGTTAGATGAGATTTATTTTGTACCTGATTTTTCGACGATTGTTTAGAGTTGTGATGTTCAATATGATGGATAGCCACCACTCACGTGTAGCTATTGAGCACTTGAAATGTGCCTAATCTGAATTAGAATGTGCTGTATGTGTAAAATATATAGCAGGTTTCAAAGACATCGGATGAACTAAAGAATGCAAAATATCCCATTAATAAATTTTTACATTAATTGCCCATTGACATTGTAACATTTTGGATATATTGGGTTAAATAAAACATATTCTTAAAATAATCTTACTTGTTTCTTTTTCATTTTAACATGGCTACTAGAAAATTTAAAATTCATTTGTGGGTTGCATTATATCGCTATTGGACAATTGCTGCTTGTAGAGGAAAGATGGTATGAAATTTCAAGGCCTCTCCAAAGCCCAGGTGACCAATAAAATATATCTATTTTTTCAACTTTTGCTATAAAGATCTAGTCGCCTAAAATTCAATGGAATTTGGAAGTAGGATGAGGCACTTCGTCAGTGGGAATTAGGTTAAATGAACTTTGACGGGGAAAAAATGCAGTTGTCAACATTTACTGTGTTTGCATTTTCACCACCAGCTGAATACCTTGTCCTCTAATGTTACACACAAGTGTGAGGTTAAGAGCTGTCTCTCTAACTCACTTCTGCTGGCCAGGATCCTGAAGCCACATGCTACACTGCCTTTTCTCTCCTGGATTGCACAGTGAAATTGTTTTCTCTTTATGTATGACAGAGCCTTCACTTCTTGAACTCCTCATCCTTCTCAGAAACCACACAGGGATGTCCCTGGGCTGCAGAGGAGTTTCTTTCAAATACTTTAAACCAGCAGGAGACCTGGGGTTTGACATTAAAACTATTTAAATACACATATGCACATGCAGAAACCCAGCCCAGGGTAGGGTGGGGGTGGGCGGTGGTGGGGTATGGTCTCAAAAAAATCCAGTGCACTCACCGGCTTCTAGATACAGAAAAAAGCTGAAGCATTTATTCACACACCATAGTTTCTCTTTCTTGCCATCGTCTGTGGGCCAGTTTGCTGGGGAGGGAGAGGGGTGACTGGGGCTCACACTAAGCACTTGTGCAGGTGGAGGCAGAGAGGCAAAGGAGGGTGCAGCCAGCATTCATTACAAAACCACATCATTGTCACAGTTTCTGCTTTCTTCTCTTCCAATCCCCAACCCTCTCACCTGGGCTCCAACCCTAACACTCCTCGCAAATGGCTGCCTCTTCCTTAGTACACCATGACCTCCAGGCTGTAAATCCAATAAGTGATTTTTAGCCACATCACAGGAATGACCCTTAACATCTGGATCCCTTAATCCAGCGCTGACCACAGCGATGGTGTACTATAGCCGTGTGCACTGTCCCCTTTCCTCTCCTTCCTACCCACACCCTGCAGAAGGCTTCCTCCTGCCTGGCCTAGCAGCCTTCAGAAATGGCTCATTCAGAGGCACTCAAGGCATACATACTGCCACATCATAGAAATTGTTCAGTTCTCATCTTTACTAACCTCTCTGCAACACACCACTCCTCCCATCTTGAAACACTCTCTTCCTTGACTTTCCAAAGCCATCTGATATGGTCTGGCTGTGTCCCCACCCAAATCTCATCTTGAATTGTAACTCCCACAATTCCTACACTTGTGGGAGGAACCCGGTGGGAGGTGATTGAATCATGGGGGTGGGTCTTTCCTGGACTGTTCTTGTGATAGTGAATGAGTCTCATGAGATTGGATGGTTTTAAAAATGGGAGTTTTTCTGCACAAACCCTCTTCTCTTGTCTGCTGCCATGTGAGACACCTTCTGCCATGATAGTGAGGTCTCCTCAGCCACATGGAACTGTAAGTCCAATCAATTTCTTTCTTTTGTAAATTGCCCAGTCTCAGGTATGTCTCTATCAGCAGCGAGAGAACAGGCTAATACACCATCCTTATCTGGTTCCTCCTACAGCTTTGCACCCTCCCTTTCTATCTCCTTTGCAGGCTCAATTTCTTTCTCCTGACTATGAAATGTTAGATTCCTAAGATTTAGTCATAAGTCCGTTCTCTTCATCTATTCTAATACTTTCTCCCTCGACATTCAGGAAGTATTATTACCAGGATACCAATATTCAGGATTTTGACATCTGATAATTCTGATAGTTTTCAGATTTATGTCCTCAGCGCAGAATGTCATTCTGAGCTCTAAACCTATACATCTAACCTTTTACTTGACATCTCAACATGCATGTCTCAAAGACCTTCAAAGTCAACTGAACAAACCTAAACTCCGAAGCCTGATTCTCATTAAGTGTTTTATCATTCAGGGGATGATAGTTCATCTCTTGCATCAACCAGCAGTCAAAGGGTTCTTTGAAATCTCCCTTTCCTTCACCTTCCATCTCATCCATTATATGACCAAGTCCCAATGACCTCATATGCCAATAATCTCTCAGATCCAAGGAGTTCTTTTCACCCTCCCTGCCAACCCCCAAGCCAAAGGCACCATCATTTCTTGCTTGGACTGTCTCAGTAGCCCCCTGTCTTCTTTTTCTCTCACTCCCCTCCAAACATAGCCACCAGAGTAATGTGGGATTTTACTTCCCAGACCTGTTGAGTCTTCCCTAACCTAGTTCCCTTCTAAATTGTGAAAGATGTAGCCCATCAGGGATGTGGCTTGGAAGGTCCATGACTGCTAAAAGCACTAAGATTTTGTATGAGTTAAAAGAAGGAGAAAGTTACTTCCAGCAAGTGGGCCAGGGCCGGCTTCACTGAGGAGGGATGTTTGACTCTGGATGGTTTGTACCTGCCATGTGAAATTCCAGTGCTGTGGGAAGAAGCCAAGGTGGGAGGATTGCTTGAGACCAGGAGCTTGAGACCAGACTGGGCAACAAGCAAGACCCATCTCTACAAAAAAACGTTTTGAATAGCAGTTATAGTGGCACACGACTGTAGTCTCAGCAACTTGGGAGGTTTAGTGTGGAGGGCCACAGTACTCCAGCCTGGGGTGATAGAGCAAAACCCTGTCTCTTCAAAACAAAACAAAACAAAACAAAACACCCCATCATTTTAGGAAATGAGAACAACATGAACAAAAGCAGGGAGGTAATAAAAGACAGGTATTTGTTCACCAATTCATTTAACAGTTAATTATAGAGCATTTGTTATGAGTGAGACACTGTTACAGGTGCTGGGAATACATTGATGAATAAAACAGACATGGGTCTCATAGAACTTACAGTTGAGGGGTGCGGTGTGGGGAGTGTGTTGGATACCAAAGAACATGAAGGGAATCATGGGGCATTTTGCTGCAGAAATAAGTGAAGACCAGATCAAGAAAGCGGCTTGAACAGGTAACAGGAGTTTTTGATTTTTATAAAATCAAGACTTATAAAGTCAATGCCTTGAGGGGACAGTTGGAAAATGTAAATTAGGGGAGTGGGCTGGGTGCATGGTAAGAAAAAGTGGGGATTTGGGCAAACTAGAAATCTCGACCCCTATTCAAGGAGTGAGTGATTACCCAGCCGCAGCTAATTATGGCCATTCAGAAATGTGGATCCAGAACCTCTGCTGTTGAAGGAAAGAAACCAAGCTTTTAGAGCAAACTTTGGCTTGTTAAGTTTTCATAAGTAATTTGATTCTTTTTTTTTTTAATGCCATGAAAGTATCAAACTATGACTTTGGGTTGAATTCAGCTTGCAGGACAGCAGTTTATGAGCTCTGCTTGATATAAATGGGAGCCGTCAAAGGCTCCTTGTCTTAGTCCATTTGGCTGCTATAACAAAATACCTTATACTGAGTGGCTTATAAATAACATAAACTTGTTGCTCAAAGTTCTGGAGGCTGAGAAGTCCAAGATCAAGGTGCTAGCAGATGTATGTCTGGTCGGCGCCTGATCCTTATGGATAGTGCCTTCTATGTGTCTTCACATGGCGGAAGGGCAAACAAGCTCCCTCAGCTTTCTTTTATAAGACAATAATCCCATCATGAGAGTGCTGGCCTTATGACTTAATCATTTCCCCAAAAGCACCACCTTATAATATTGTCTTATTGAGGATTAGGTTTCAACATACAAATTTTTCAGGGGCACACATATTCAAACCATAGCATATTATGTGTAAAATGTGTTGAAGATGAAAACTCTTTAGGCAGAAACCCCATTGGAAGTGGCCTAGGAGACACAGAATGAGAATCTGGATTGGAATTTAGGCAACAAAAAAGGAGATGGGCCTCCTCCAACAAATATTTTCCTTTTCTTTTTTTGAGATGGAGTCTCACTCTGTTGCCCAGGCTGGAGTGCAGTGGTGCGATCTCAGCTCACTGCAACCTCTGCCTTCCAGGTTCAAACCATTCTCCTGCCTCAGCTTCCTGAGTGGCTGGGATTACAGGTGTCCACCACCATCCCTGGCTAATTATTGTATTTTTAGTAGAGACAGGGTTTCACCATGTTGGTCAGGGTGGTCTCAAACTCCCGACCTCAGGTGATCCGCAGTGCCCTCTCACAGTGCTGGGATTACAGCTGTGAACCATCCGCTGGCCTCCTGTATTTTCTTAGTAACTGAACTGCAATGTGCCAGGCTAGAAAAGAAAAACTAGATTTGCCAGCCTTTCTTCTAGTTAGGTTTGGCCATGTAAATAAATAATTCTGCCCAATGTGATGACAACAGATTGTTGGATGGGCTTCAGAGAAAAGATTTTAAAGTGGGTATGCCTTTTTGTCCTTCCACCCTTCTGTTTTCATCATTCTGAGATTCAGACACAATGGCTGAAACTTCAGCAATTATCTTAAGCCAAAAGTCAAAGATGATAAAAAAGTAAGATGGAGGAACTAGGGGTCTTTAAGACACACAGGACACCATTTCAGCCCTGAGTGGCCTGCCTGCCTCAGGATTTCTACTTGAAAGAAAAAATGGTTTTCTATGTTTAACTTGCTATATTTTGACTTTTCTGTTATGTGCAGTCAAACCCAACCCCAACTGAGAAAGCAACTAATTAAACGCGGAGAGCAGGAAGGTAATAGGAGCCCAGGTTGGGGTATACAACATTGGAACGATAGGCATAGCAAGAACCTAGACGCATATTAAAAGGAATAAGAATGTGGGTGCCAAGGACCTATTGAGTGTTCCCCGAGTCCCAGGTGCTGTTCTAAGTGCTTTGTATGTGTTTATTCATTGAAATCTAACCACCAGTCTATGAGGATACTAGTCTATAGCCATTTTACAGATGGGAAAACTAAGGCACAGGGAGACTGAGTGACTTGCTCGATCTCCAGCTAGCAAGAGGTAGAACCATGAGTCATCCAATGGCTCTGTCCCAGAGCCTGTACTTGTAACCTCTGCCCAATATAGAGCACAACGCTTCCTTCTGTCTTGAAGATGCAAAGGCTCTTCCTGCCTCAAGGCCTTTGTCCTAATGAATTCTCTGTCTAGAAGGCTCTTCCTCTAGATTGTTATGTGGCTTGCTCCTTCTCCTAATTCTGGTCTGAACTCAACTTTCGCCTCCTCAAACAGACCTCTGACTCAGCACTTGGGGACTCTTGCAATGCGTATTTCTCGTGCAGAATTATAACCTGTGTTCACATTCGCAGACACCTATAGTTATGTTTCCACATTTAAGCTAAATAGAATGCTCTATTTATAGAAACAAAAATAAAAACCTGGAACTGTTGGTGCCAGACAGTCATCCATGTCCTCAAGAAATTCTCTGACAGGTGGGGAGGCTCAGGAGAAGAACCACACTTGCAGTGCAGGATCAGCGCTCTTCTGGAGATAGAGGAGTGAGAGGCACACACAGCAAGGACAGCAAGAACCACTTCAGCACAGACCACTGCAAACAGCTGACGGTGGAAGTATCAGAGACTATTAGTTCTCCCCAGTTTATTTTATCCACTGTTTCCTTGAGAATAGGATCCCCAGCTTGTTGTTGGACAAATGGTTGACAAAAACAATGGCTACATTTCCCAATCTCTTTTGCAGCAGACGTGTTCATGTGACTAAGTTACATGGAAATGGAATGGGAGTTCCTAAGTGGAACTTCTTGGACACCATCAAAAACGGAAGGGCATGACTTTCCTTGGTCCTCCCTTCTCTCCACGGGTTAACACGGGGATCTGAGAGCTGGATCTCCAGCAGCCACCCCAGCCAATGACGTAGAAGCTACATGGCAAAGGAAGTGGAAAAATAATCTAGAAAGAACTTGGATTCTGGATGACTGAATGACACCAGCCATATGTAAAGAAAAAGAATCGACTTTCTAAAGTTTATACCACTGTTATTTTCACTTTTCTGTCACTTGTAACCAAATCTAATCCTGATCCAGAGAGTGTTATATAGTAAACGAGGCCGGAAAGATAAAACCAAATCAGTGAAGTCATTATAAGGAATATTAAGAAACTTGAACTTCATCTTGAAGTAAGGAAAAGAGGGTGAACATTTTTTAGTAGTGGATGAACAGGATTGGTTTCACTTTTTTTGTTGTTGAAAAATCACTGTTGGGAATGAAAGCATCCTTGGGAAGTAAACTGGAGGGGGCAAGACTGGAGGCAGAGAGGCCAGTTAGGAGGCTGCTGTAAGTAGCACTGCAAAATGGCAAGCTTCTGAACTGCAGTCATGGATGCAGAGATAGAGAAGGTGGACTGCAGGGAAATTGAAGGGGCGGAATCTCTAGAACTCAATTTAGCCATGTGCTGCCTGAGAAAACGGGAGCACTGGAATAACTCTCAGGTTTCTGACTTGGACATCTGCATCACTCATGAGTAAAAGGCATCAGAAGAAGTCGTTCACTAGGCTTCCAAAAGAAGACTTGCCCTAGGAATAGGGAAACTAAGCAGTAGAAGATTTTAGAAATAGGATATTAACCTAGTTTCCAATTGCAAGTCCATCTGTCAGGTTTTTGGTGTAGTCAAAAGCAAGAACCAAACAGATCTGATTCAAATTTTAGGCAAACCGTGCACTATTTGCTTGACCTTGGGCCCGGTTATTTAACCTCTTAGACCATCAGTTTCTTCATCTTTAAAATGGACACAATCACACTAATGTCATTGGGTTTTGTGGAAAATAATAAAATCCCCAGCTGAGTGCAAGGACATAGTAAATGGACCATATGCGTAGCTGTTGTTATTTACTGTTTTTTAAATATTCAGGTCATTTATATGGGAGTATTTTCTCTTCTCTTGCTTAGTCTCTCAACGATTCTTAGTACAGAGCACAGCATGTACTACCTTCAGTCCCAACTAAGTTCCATTGGACAGTACATTCTCCATAAAAACAAAGGTAATTAAAGAGTCCAGTGTGTGCACACTAGCCCAAGGAGAACTTCTTCAAATTGACTTTCACTGTGATTCTCTGCCTGCCCTGAGCTCTCCCTCAGCCTCTCCTTCTGGGTATCCATTCTACCTAGCAGCTCCAGCAAAGAATTTTAAAAATGAAATGTTCTTGATCAATATTTTGATACATTTCTTGAAGTCTTAATGTGGTGGACAAATAATTCCTTTTTTAATAAACCTCTTTTTCTTTGAAAGAATCTCAATTGACATGATTGAACCAAAAGAAAATCACCATGACAGATATAATATTAAGCAGCTATAAATCTGGAAGATATTCAAAACCCAGACCAAAGGCTTTGATTTTTTTAAAGCACGTTTAATCATGTTTTAAAGCAAAATGAAAAACCACAAATCTGTTTAGACATTCCAAACAGTGAAGAAACAAATATTTTTATCAAAATCTTGTAAACTTACTCACACCGAAAGAAATTGTTTCTAAGCAGTGCTGACAGCCCTGTCTGAGGTGTGAATCTGAAAACACTGTGCATTTTTAAAAATTATACTTTGAAAGCACTGAATACGCTTGATGAAATTCCAGAATTAATCCACTCCAGTTTTGCAATAGGCACTGACTCATCTACATCTCCTCCCCTCTTCCCGTTTAGCAAAGCCACCCTACTCATCCCCCCAACACACATGCACACACGTGCACACACACACACATCTTCAGTTAGAACCAATGGCTACGATACATCAAAATAGACACAGCTAATCCAATAGAGTCTTTTTTTGGTTCCTGCCTCTGTTTTTTCATGCTAACTGGAAGAAAACATCTCACTTATCACCTGGAACATCTCCCTGAACCAAGATGCAGAGAAGCTCCTGATTTAGGAACAGTAGGTTGGCTCTTCATGCTCATAAATCCAGGCTGTTCAACGTCTCTCGTAGAATGCCAAGACAACGGCATGTTACTGATCCCCACAAATGCCAAAATAGCAGTGGGTTGACATTTACTGTGCAATCATCATAGGACAAATGATTTACCTAGAAAGAGTCTTCCAGTGACATGACAGTTAATCCTTCTTCCGGGCTTGGAGAGGTAGAGAGATTCCATGAAACAAATTAGCTTTAAAAAGTCTCTGGTTTTAGCATCATACATAGTTCTTTTTTAAATACAACTTTTCAAAAGATATAATTCACACACATAAAACAAGTGTACAGTTCAGTGGCTTTTAATATATTCACAAATTTGTACAATCATCACTATTACCTATTTCCGGAACATTTTAATCACTCCTAAAAGAAACACCATACTCACTAGCAGTCACTCCCCATTCTCCTCCACCCCTCCAGCCTTAGGCAAATGCTAATCTACTTTCTATCCCTAGAGATTTGCCTGCTCTTGACATTCATATAGAAGGGATTATACAACATGTGGCCTTTTGAGTCTGTCTTCTTTCACTTAACGGTGTTTTTAAGATTGTAGATGGGAGGTTTTGCTGGTGTGTTGAATTTCTCTTCTGATATTACTAACAGTTATCATATTTGGAGTGCTTCTCAATGCTGAAGTGCTTTGCATGCTTAATCTCACTTCATTCTCACAACAGTAGAATGAGACATATACGATTATATCCATTTTACAGATGGGGAATTGACATTTATAAAGAAGTCAAGTAACTCATCCAAGACCAAACAGCTAGTAAGCGAATTAGGCAGGATTTTGATCCAGGCCTGGTTTACACCAAAGCTTGTGATGTTAACCTTCAGGATCCACTGCCAGAATTCTTAGAGATGAGTTCTGATTTTGCTGCCCTTTCCAGGGTCTTCATTTAAACAGGAAAAAGTGTATTCCTAAGATGTTTGAGAGTTAAGGCAATTCTCCAAGGGTGGGGCTTGTATGCAGTGGGTCAGTGAAATGCAGCATGGCTGTGTCTGCAAGCTGAAAAGCAGTGAGTGGCGGCTAGAATTGTAAGGCCTCAAGAATCCCAAGATTTCTGAGGAGAATGACCCCAGAGCTGCAGCACCTGGCATACCAGACGGGCAAACAGAAAGCGCAGGGCATCTGGTTGACACTTCGAAAGCCACCAACATCCCTGTCTTGGCCACTCATTGATGGGCTAATATATCAGATTATTCATATAATAATTAATAAATCGTTTATTCACAGAAACTGGTCTTGACAAGCATTGGAGAAATCTAAGAGCCATCTTGTTCATCATTATCCCCCCACAGCAAGGTTCAACCCTAAGAATCTGGGCATGGGATTCAATGTGTTTCTTTTTCCTTTTTTCTGCACTTTTTGAAATAGACTTTATTATTTATTTATTTATATCTATGGGGTACATGTGATATTTTGACATAAGCATACAACGTATAATGATCAATCTGGGTTATTGGCATATCCATCACCTCACATACTTATCATTTTATCATGTAAGGAACATTCAAAATCTTCTCTTCTAGCTGTTTTATGCTTTGTTTTTTTTTGTTGTTGTTGTTTTCCAATTTTTTTAAATTGCATTTTAGGTTTTGGGGTACATGTGATGAACATGCAAGATTGTTTCATAGGTACACACATGGCAGTGTGATTTGCTGCCTTCCTCCCCATGCTATCTCTCCCCAACTCCCCACCCCACACTGTCCCTCCCCTATTTCCCCCCGACAGACCCCAGTGTGTGATGCTCCCCTCCCTGTGTCCATATGTTCTCATTGTTCAACACCCACCTATGAGTGAGAACATGTAGTGTTTGATTTTCTGTTCTTGTGTCAGTTTGCTGAGAATGATGGTTTCCAGGTTCATCCATATCCCTACAAAGGACACGAACTCATCATTTTTGATGGCTGCATAGTATTCCATGGTGTATATGTGCCACATTTTCCCTGTCCAGTCTATCATCGATGGGCATTTGGGTTGGTTCCAGGTCTTTGTTATTGTAAACAGTGCTGCAATGAACATTCGTGTGCATGTGTCCTTATAGTAGAATGATTTATAATCCTTTGGATATATACCCAGTAATGTGATTGCTGGATCAAATGGAATTTCTATGTCTAGGTCCTTGAGGAATCACCACACTTTCTTCCACAATGGTTGAACTAATTTACACTCCCACCAACAGTGTAAAAGTGTTCCTATTTCTCCACATCCTTTCCAGCATCTGTCTCCAGATTTTTTAATGATCGCCATTCTAACTGATGTGAGGTGGTATCTCTATGTAGTTTTGATTTGCATTTCTCTAATGACCAGTGATGATGAGCATTTTTTCATGTTTGTTGGCCTCATGTATGTCTTCTTTTGTAAAGTGTCTGTTAATGCCCTTTGCCCACTTTTGTTTGTTTTTTTCTTGTAAATCTGTTTTAGTTCTCTGTAGATTCTGGATATCAGCCCTTTATCAGATGGGTAAACTGCAAAAATTTTTTCCCATTCTGTTGGTTGCCAATTCACTCTAATGACTGTTTCTTTTGCCATGCAGAAGCTGTGGAGTTTGATTAGGTCCCATTTGTCTATTTTGGCTTTTGTTGCCATTGCTTTTGTTGTTTTGATCATGAAGTCCTTGCCTACGCCTATGTCCTGAATGGTTTTGCCTAAGTTTTCTTCTAGAGTTTTTATGGTGTTAGGTCTTATGTTTAAGTCTTTAATCCATCTGGAGTTAATTTTAGTGTAAGGTGTCAGGAAGGGGTCCAGTTTCTGCTTTCTGCACATGGCTAGCCAGTTTTCCCAACACCATTTATTAAACAGGGACTCCTTACTCCATTGCTTGTTTTTGTCAGGTTTGTCAAAGATCAGATGGTTGTAAATGTGTGGTGTTGCCTCTGAGGCCTCTGTTCTGTTCCATTGGTCTATATCTCTGTTTTTGTACCAGTACCATGCTGTTTTGATTACTGTAGCCTTGTAGTATAGTTTGAAGTCCGGTAGTGTGATGCCTCCTACTTTGTTTTTTTTTTGCTTAGAATTGACTTGGCTATGTGGGCTCTCTTTTGGTTGCATATGAAGTTTAAGGTGGTTTTTTCCAGTTCTGTGAAGAAGGTCATGGTAGCTTGATGGGGATAGCATTGAATCTGTAAATTACTTTGGGAAGTATGGCCATTTTCACGATATTGATTCTTCCTAACCATGAACATGGAATATTTCTCCATCTGTTTGTGTCCTCTCATTTCATTGAGCAGTGGTTTGTAGTTCTCCTTGAAGAGGTCCTTTATATCTTTTGTTAGTTGTATTCCCAGGTATTTTATTCTCTTTGTAGCAATTGTGAATGGCAGTTCGTTCTTGATTTGGCTCTCTTTAAGTCTGTTATTGGTATATAGGAATGCTTGTGATTTTGCACATTGATTTTGTATCCTGAGACTTTGCTGAAGTCGCTTATCAGTTTCAGGAGATTTTGGGCTGAGATGATGGGATCCTCTAGATATACAATCATGTCGTCTGCAAATAGAGACAATTTGACTTCCTCCTTTCCTATTTGAATACACTTTATTTCTTTTTCTTGCCTGATTGCTCCGGCTAGAACTTCCAATACTATATTGAATAGAAGTGGTGAGAGAGGGCATCCTTGTCCAGTGCCAGATTTCAAAGGGAATGCTTCCAGTTTTTGCCCATTCAGTATGATATTGGCTGTTGGTTTGTCATAAATAGCTTTTATTATTTTGAGATACGTTCTGTCAATACCTAGTTTATTGAGGGTTTTTAGCATAAAGGACTGTTGAATTTTGTCACAGGTCCTCTCTGTATCAATTGAGATAATCATGTGGTTTTTGTCTTTCGTTCTGTTTATGTGGTGAATTATGTTTATAGACTTGCGTATGTTGAACTAGCCTTGCATCCCCGGGATGAAGCCTACTTGATCATGGAGGATAAGCTTTTTGATGTGCTGTTGCAATCGGTTTGCCAGTATTTTATTGAAGATTTTTGCATCTATGTTCATCATGGATATTGGCCTGAAGTTTTCTTTTCTCGTTGAGTCTCTGCTGGGTTCTGGTATCAGGATGATGTTGGTCTCATAAAATGATTTCGGAAGGATTCCCTCTTTTTGGATTGTTTGGAATAGTTTCAGAAGGAGTGGCACCAGCTCCTCTTTGTATGTCTGATAGAATTCAGCTGTGAACCTGTCTGAACCTGGGCTTTTTTTGGGTGGTAGGCTCTTAATTGCTGCCTCAACTTCTGCCCTTGTTATTGGTCTATTCAGGGTTTTGGCTTCTTCCTGGTTTAGCCTTGGGAGGATACAAGTATCCAGGAATTTATACATTTCTTCCAGGTTTACTAGTTTATGTGCATAGAGATGTCTGTAATAATCTCTGATGATGGTTTGAATTTCTGTGGAATCTGTGGTGATATCTCCTTTATCGTTTTTTATTGCATCTATTTAATTATTCTCTCTTTTTTATTAATCTGGCTAGTGGTCTGTCTATTTTGTTGATCTTTTCAAAAAACTAGCTCCTGGATTTATTGATTTTTTGAAGAGTTTGTTTGTGTCTCTATCTCCTTCAGTTCTGCTCTGATCTTAGTTATTTCTTGTCTTCTGCTAGGTTTTGAGTTTTTTTGGTCTTGCTCCTCTAGCTCTTTCAATTTTGATGATAGGGTGTCGAATTTAGATTTTTCCTTGCTTCTCATGTGGGCATTTATTGCTATATATTTTCCTCTAGACACTGCTTTATATGTGTCCCAGAGATTCTAGTATGCTGTGTCTTTGTTCTCGTTGGTTTCAAAGAACATCTTTATTCCTGCCTTCATTTCATTGTTTATCCAGTCAACATTCAAGAGCCAGTTATTCAGTTTCCATGAAGCTGTGTGATTCTGAGTTAGTTTCTGAATTCTGAGTTCTAACTTGATTGCACTGTGGTCTGAGAGAATGTTTGTTGTGATTTCCATTCTTTTGCATTTGCTGAGGAATGATTTACTTCCAATTATGTGGTCAATTTTACAGTAGGTGTGATGTGCTGCTGATAAGAATGTATATTCTGTGGTTTGGGGTGGAGAGTTCTGTAAATGTCTATTAGGTTTTCTTGGTCCAGGTCTGAGTTCAAGTTCTGGATATCCTTGTTAATTTTCTGTCTCGCTGATCTGTCTAATATTGACAATGGGATGTTAAAGTCTCCCAGTATTATTGTGTGGGAGTCTAAGTCTCTTTGTAAGTCATTAAGAACTTGCTTTATGTATCTGGGTGCTCTCATATTGGGTGCGTATATATTTAGGACCATTAGCTCTTCTTGTTGCATTGATCCTTTTACCATTATGTAATGTCCTTCTTTGTCTCTTTTGATCTTTGTTGCTTTAAAGTCTATTTTATCTGAGATGAGAATTGCAACTTCTGCTTTTTTTTGCTCTCCATTTGCTTGGTAAATCTTCCTCCATCCCTTTATTTTGAGCCTTTGTGTATCCTTGCATGTGAGATGGGTTTCCTGGATACAGCACACCAATGGGTTTTGGCTTTTTATCCAATTTGCCAGTCTGTGTCTTTTGATTGGGGCATTTACCCCATTTACATTTAGGGTTAATATTGTTGTGTGTGAATTTGATCCTGCCATTTTGATGCTAGCCAGCTGTTTTGCCCATTAGTTGATGCAGTTTCTTCATTGTGTTGATGCTCTTTACTATTTGTTATGTTTTTTGAGTGGCTGGTACTGGTTGTTCCTTTCTATGTTTAGTGCCTCTTTCAGGAGCTCTTGTAAAGCAAGCCTGGTGGTGATGAAATCTCTGAGTACTTGCTTATTCATAAAGGATTTTATTTTTCCTTCACTTATGAAGCTTAGTTTGGCTGGATATGAAATTCTGGGTTGAAAGTTCTTTTCTTTAGGGATGTTGAATATTGGCCCCCACTCTCTTCTGGCTTGTAGGGTTTCTGCTGAGAGATCTGCTGTGAGTCTGATGGGCTTCCCTTTGTGGGTAACCTGACCTTTCTCTCTGGCTGCCCTTAGCATTTTCTCCTTCATTTCAACCCTGGTGAGTCTGACGATTATGTGCCTTGGGGTTGCTCTTCTTGAGGAATATCTTTGTGGTGTTCTCTATATTTCCCAGACTTGAATATTGGCCTGCCTTGCTAGGTTGGGAAAGTTTTCCTGGATAATATCCTGAAGAATATTTTCCAGGTTGGATTGATTCTCCCCGTCACATTCAGGTACACCTGTCAAACATAGATTAGATCTTTTCACATAGTCCCATATTTCTTGGAGCCTTTGTTCATTCCTTTTTTACCCTTTTTTCTCTAATCTTGCCTTCTCGTTTTATTTCATTGAGTTGATCTTCGACCTCTGATATCCTTTCTTCTGCTTGGTCAATTCGGCTGTTGAAACTTGTGTATGCTTCACGAAGTTCTCGTGTTGTGTTTTTCAGCTCCATCAATTCACTTATATTCCTCTCTAAGTTGTTTTTTCTCATTAGCATTTCGTCAAATCTTTTTTCAACGTTCTTAGTTTCTTTGCATTAGGTTAGAACATGTTCTTTTAGCTCACAGAAGTTTCCTATTACCCACTTTCTGAAGCCTGATTCTGTCAATTCATCATACTCATTCTCCATCCATTCTTGTTCCCTTGCTGGTGAGGAGTTGTGATCCCTTGTAGGAGGAAAGCCATTCTGGTTTCAGGTGTTTTCATCCTTTTTGCGCTGATTTCTTCCCATCTTTGTGTATTTATCCACCGGTCATCTTTGTAGTTGTTGACTTTCAGATCGGGTCTCTGAGTGGACGTCCTGTTTGTTAATGGTGAAGTTATGTCTTTCTGTTTCTTAGTTTTCCTTCTACCAGTCAGGTCCCTCTGCTGTAGGACTGCTGAGGTCCACTCCAGGCCCTGCTTGCCTGGGGATCACCTGCAGTAGCTGCAGAACAGTAAGGGTTGCTGCCAGTTTCTTCTGCCATCTTTGTTCCTGAAGGATACCCACCTGATGTCAGTCTGAGCTCTCCTTTATGAGGTGACTCTTTGGTTATATGGGGGTCAGGTAGCTGCTTGAGGAGACAGTCTGTCCTTTATAGGAGCTCAAGTGCTGAGCTGTGAGCTCCGTTGTTCATTCAGAGTTTCTGGGCAGGTACGTTGAAGTCTGCTGCAGCTGAACTCATAAACCCCCCTTTTTTTCCCCAGGTGCTCTGTCCCGGGGAGTTAGGACTTTATTTATGAGTTTCTGCTGTGCTGCTGGCTTTTTTCAGGGCTGCCTTGCCCAGCGAGGAGGCAGCCTAGTCACTGTCTGCCTGCAGAGGCTTTGCTGAGCTGCTGTGGGCTCTGTTCAGCTGCCGTGTGAACTTCCCTGCAGTCCTGTTTATACAGGTGTAATTAGAACTGCCTCAGCAAAGCCAGCCCACCTCTGTAATGGCAGACTCTCTCTGTAATGGTGGGCTGCCTCAGCAATCGCAGACTACCTCCATAGTGGTGGAGTGCCTTGGTAATGGCAGACACCCCTCCCCCACAGAGCTGGACCTTTCTAGGTTCAGCTGTGCTTCCTGTGAAACTCTCAATCCAGAGCTTTTCAGATTGCTGTTTTTTTGGGGGGTGGGACCAGCCAAGCCTGATCACCTGGCTCCCTGCCTCAGAGCCTTTTTTTTTAGTCTCCTAGGTGTTCCAGTCACCTGTTGAAAATGCACCGGGATCTGTGTGATTTCCCGTGTGGCGACCCACTGCACTGGCTGAAACAGCTGCGCTGAGATTCGTGGTGCTGTTTTGCCCGGGAATCTCCTGACCTGGCTCCCTGTTTCAGTCCCCTTTTCTATCAGATGAATGGGCCACTCTGTCTTCCCTGAGCTCCAATTGCCAGCTAAAATGGCACCCAGACCCATGTATTTTGTAAGGAGAACTGCCGCACAGGGTGCACGGGCTGAAACAGTGGCGCCGGCCTCGCTGGCCAAAACAGCTGCAGCAGCCAAAACAGCCACGCTGGTGACCCGTGGGGCTCCTCCGCCTGGGAATCTCCTGGTCTGTGGGCAATAAAAATCCATCTGGAAATGCGGCGTCCACTCACCCTCCGCACTTTTGCTGGCAGCTGCAATCCTGAGCTGCTCCTAATCGGCCATCTTGGATCTGTCCCCTGATTCAGTGTGTTTCTAAGGACTCTGAGGAGTGACAAAACACCCTAGCAGAGATTCATCAAAAGCTGTTGATTTTTATGTTTCTCCCAGATGAAATGACATAAATTACAGTTGAGATGCCCAGTTCAATCTTTAATCTCAACCAACCACCTCTTTTACCACCTACTCTGAAATTTCAAGAAACCACATGGTCAGGGGAAAATCAGCTTCACTTCTCCTGATTTCCACCCACCCAACCCCTTGGGGCCATTATCTCCACAAACTTTGACGTGGTTGGAAGTGGAATGCATGGATTGCAAAGAAGTAAAACAGAGCATCTGAGTAATTCTTCCTTAAAACACTGGACCCTGGATGCATTTTGGATGCAGGTGCAGAGGAAATGGTCTTTAAATGGTGACAAATTATAAGGCACATGGTTAAAATGAAGCCAACCAACCTCAGATGCTCAGATCTTCCTCCCACCATGATTTTGAACTTGAGCTGAATCCTTCAAAGGGGGAAAAAAGAGCATCATTCTCTTCTCACTCCAAAGGGAGGCCTGTTCATCTGCCTGGCTCTCATCATCTTTCCTGCTGTTTCTGGCAGCAGAAGCCTTTGTTTCAGGCCGAGCCCGGCTCTTCTGTGACCTTCACATCACCATCACAGAAGTAAATGCAGTGCTTACTCAGTGCTGGAGTCAGACGAAAGCACACCTGAAACCCTACTCTGCTGAATTTGAGGTGTGAGGCAAATTACTTAACCTCTCTAAGACTGTGTTTCCTCACTTGCTAAATGGGAATGCGAGTACTAACCTCTTAGGGGGGCCTATAAGGATTCAGTAAAATTTCCATGTAAAATTTTCTGAAATTTGGTTTAACAACAATTTTTTATAAGCTTCTCTTAAATGCTATAGAAACAAAAAATATTTATAGCTGGAAAAAAAAAAAGCACTTAGCAGAGTGGCATGTAGTAAGTCCCAGTAAACATTAGCATTGTTTTGACAAATGTCTCTCAGATTTTACTTCCCAGAGAGCGGTTACACAGTCTTTATTTTAGCATGCAGAAGACACACATGATTCAGAGAGGTTTGCAGGGAGCAAAAATGTGAGCTCTCTCTAGTGGATGTTTTCTGGTACGAGCACTGTATCTGAAGGGAAAATCTTTCCAAAGGCTAAGAAATTGAAATGTTTGGCGAGTCATGGTGGCTCATGCCTGTAATCCCAGCACTTTGGGAGGCCGAGGTGGGCGGATCACTTGAGGTCAGGAGTTCAAGACCAGCTTGGCCAACATGGTGAAACCTCATCTCTACTAAAAAAAAAAAGTTACAAAAATTAGCTGGGCACGGTGGCATGCACCTGTAATCCCAGCTACTTGGGAAGCTGAGACAGAATTGCTTGAACCCAGGAGGCAGAGGTTGCAGTGAGCTGAGATCACGCCACTGCACTCCAGCCTGGGCGATTCTGTCTCCAAAAAAAAGAAGACAAGAAAAGAAATTGAAATGCTTTTGTGCTTAGCTCAGGAGATCTCTTCCTCTTGGGGGAGGAAAAGATGAGAGGGCTCAAGTGAAGAGTCCAAATAATGGAAGATGCTGTGACAAGAGGCATCAACAGCAAAGGCCAACACTGCTCAGGAGAGCAGAGGTCCAGGGAGTAGGAGCAGGAAGCGGGGGTCCATGCACAGGGGGATGGGAGAGAGGAGACAGCCATGGCCACCGCTAGCCACACAGCTGCTGGGAGCCAGTTAGGACCAGCAGGCTTTCTCTCAGACAGCACGTCTCTCACCAGGACCCATGATTAATGAGTGGAGCACAGGCTGGATTTCAGTTCATTTCCTCAAATGGGTCCTTGAGCAGGACTCAGACTTCACAGCCTTCAGCAGTGACCCTGGGCTGGGGATGGGGATCCAAGTTTGGATATAACCCAAGAGTCTGGGATCAAGAAGATGAGAGCAAGGAAGCTGATATCTGTGGAGGGCAAGAGAGGAATGAGGTAGGATCTTAGCAAAGTGTTTCTCTATATTTTGCCACATCTGTGAACCACCATAGCAGGTTAGCTTCTTGAGAAATGGAAGCCGAAATGAAGGTTGGGTTAGAGGATATTGATTAGGGCTTAACACTACAGAGGAAGTGGGAAGGAAGTAGGATTAAGCAGAAGGAGAAATCAAACTTCTCTGCAGGCCTGACAAAGCTCAGCCTGTAATGAGATGGAATGGGGGGTCTGGAGACAGGGGAAGGACTGGGACCCCATTAGAGGTTCTGCTGTCAGAGAAGGACATGGCCTCAGCCAGGGTAGCTCTCTGTGGCTGAGGTGGAACCTGCAGGAGCTTCCAGCCAGAGTTACATTTTCATTATTAGTCAATACAGGACCTTGTTTTATATGTGTTTCCATTTAAACATCCCTTATTCAATACATGTTGTTGACTCGTTTGCATTGAACTTATGGCCAATAGTGCTGTAACTATGCTGGAAGGAAGAGTATCTCATACACATAGGTTCTCCATAAGGCACAGCACAGCCTTCCTACACTTAGGAACGCTAGATAGCACTGTGGCTCTACACGTGGGGGTCATTTTCACAGTGAAAGTATCAACAAGAAGCACAGAAATGCAAAAAACATGGCACAACATTAACCACTTGATTATAGACACTCGTTTATAGGATGAGAGCTGAACAAAATAGAGCATCACCTTGCTAGGCCTCAGCTGAAAACTTGTACAGCCAGAAACGCAAATGGTTTGCTGCTCCACACATGTCTGCAAACAACAGCAAAACCACTGCACATATGGACTTTGGCGTTACAGATACATTTAAGCAAGTAGGCAAATTCACAAATACAGAATCTATAAATAGTGAAGATCAATTGCACTTAATTTTTTGAGACAGAGTCTTGCTCTGACATCCAGGCTGGAGTGCAGTGGCGCTATCTTGGCTCACTGCAACCTCTACCTCCTGGGGTCAAGAGATTCTTATGCCTTAGCTTCCCTAGTAGCTGCAATTACATGCACTGCCAGGCTTATTTTTTTTGTATTTTTAGTACAGATGGGGTTCCACCATGTTGGCCAGGCTGGTCTCAAACTCCTGGCCTCAAGTGATCCACCCACCTCGGCATCCCAAAGTGCTGGGATTACAGGCATAAGCCACCACGCTCATCCCAACTGTACTTAATATTTCTAATTGCCTCCTTTTTTGTAACATACTTACTCTCATTTCATATACTATTATTGATGAAATAATGGTTTCATTGTGTTGAGTATATTTTTGTTAGCATACATTAATTTAAGAACATTGCTGTTAATATTAAACTGATCTTTATGCCGTCTAAATTGTCTCATGCAGTCCTAGTGGTACACAGGTTTAAGGAACTAGTGAACCTGGGAGGCTAGATTTTGTGGGTAACAAGGGACTCGATACATGAATGGTTTGTTTCCACTCAATCTCAGGAAAATCTTCTCTCCTTGGCTTTCTGTGAGAATCATTCATTTGTTCAAGTATCACTGGGCTAGAGGAAACCAATTTCTCCTCCATATCCACTCAGTTTGAGTTATGTTTATCCTTCACTTGCTAATAAAACAACAGCTTGTGTTTAATGTGGATTGATTCAAATAAGCGAATTTAGCAACTTTCCAAGTCCACCAACTTCTTCCTGTGTGGTTAAACATTCCCATATTTGATGAAAATGGAGAAAGGAAATGACAAAGGATTTGGATATTATCCTGAAAGTTATTTGTTTGCTTTTAAAATCTTAATAAACTATTTCTCCAATTTATTTTTCATAACTTTGTGGAAAGGAAGAATAATTTCTGTGAAAGAGCTGATTAGCAAGTCAGAAATACCATTTAATCTCATACACTGTTAATCAGTGTTAAGCGTTACCTGGCATTTGTAATTTAGGATGTCCAGGATAATAACATTGCAAAGATTCTCTGATGGTGCAATAATCACGGGCTGCAAATTGATTTCTTTCAGTGTGGTGTTTGTTAAAAGCATATGAGCTTTTTAATTGGCCGTCAGCCACTCTGCTACACTGTGATCTAACTACATTGCCCTATAATTTGCAAGCATTCGCTGAGTTATTTATAGATGACGCGAAATATTTGTTAGTTCAAAGTGGGTATGATTTAAACCAAACCAAAGACAGAATATGTGAATGTTAAAATCTTGAACTTATGTTAAAATGTTCAAGAGCCTATGTTCTGTTTTCTTTCCTTTGTTGTGTCCTCTGATGAATATTAATACCCATGTCTGGGTTTCCTTTGTAATTCCCTTCCAATTAATTACTGCAGAGAGAGAAGGAAGAGTTACTGCAAATATAACATAATTAAAGCTCACTTGTTTTAAGAGTGTGGACTCCAGATGAAGGGAAAATCTGTGGTCCCCATGCTTTATTGCCTTGCAGAGTCCTTCAGGACAATTCTGCTGCCCTTGGCTTTTATAGCACCTGGTTTCCCTTTCTGTTTTATCCCATGATGGTGGCAGTAGGTTTGGTCTTCACAGAATGCACATCTAATCCACACGTTACTTGATTTGTTCTATAGACCTCAACATTCCCACATGTAAGCTGCAGCACACCAGTATGTTGCAGAGGTGACCAGCCATTAACTCTGGATGTCTTAAATTGCAAATGCCGTAAGACCCTCAGCCTTCATGGTGGCCAGGTGTCCACCTGGAGTGCATGGGGCCTGCCAACTCATGAATCACCTCTGGCCTTGAATAATCTCATCCAGAGCGTCTAATATACAGTAAAAGAATGATCCTTTCCTGTGTGTGCCATGACATGAAAGAGGTTAGGGACACCATTCAAGATCAAGGTTCATCAAGACCAAGGGTTCCTTTGATGTCTTTAATGCATGTTTACTTGACTTTGTGGTACCTGCTGACTAGTTCCCCAGAACACCTGGCCCATCTTTAGACTTGTAACTAACTGGTCAAGCTTACTTCATTCCTGCAAAGATTGACTAGATGTTTACCTAACCCACTTTCCCTTCCTGGGCTTAAACACAAACTACATAGCCCAGACCCCTTTCCTCTAGAAGTATGCGTAAGACTAGTTCCTGCTGATGCAATGTAAGTGGAAGTGATGTGTCTACTTCTGGGTCAAGGCCATTAAGGGTCTTGTGCCTTGTCCACACTTTCCTTCTGACTTATCCTTCTGAAATATTCGCGGACACAACCTGTGTTGAAGACGGCAGCTAGGTCTTTGAATGACTGCATTATGTACAGCCATCCCATAGGTCCCAGCTGATTGAAATGGACTTTGATGTGAGTGAAAAATAGATTTTCTTGTTGTATTAAGCTCTAAGACTTCAGAATTTATCAGTTACAACAACTAACATAATTTGCCGTACACAGTACAATTTCTTTGTCCCCATGGACATACACAGTGTTATGGGCTGAATCTGTTCCCTCCAAAATTTATGTGTTGAAGTCCCAACACCCCCAACCCCCGGCCGACTCCAGAATGTAACCACACTTGGAGAAAAGGTCTAAGGAAGTGATTACACTGAGGTCATTAGGGTGGGGCATTAACCCAATATGTCCTTATAAGAGGAGAAAGATGCCAGGAGCTGGTGTGCACAGCGGGACGACCTCAAAGAGGCAAGTGGACAGCCATCCAGAAGCCAACCGAGAGGCCTCAGGAGAAGCCAACAGGCTCTTTGGTCCTGGACTTTCAGCCTTCAGAACTGTGAGAAAATAAATATCTGTTCTTTGGGCCTCCCAGTCTGTGGGATTTTGTGATGGCAAGCCCCAGCTAACGAATGCACATAGTAAAGCCACCTTACCTACCATCTCATTTCTCTCTTATTTCCCAACAGGTGTGCAGGAATTTTTAACCTGTAGGCATCTGCTGAGTCCTTAAGGATGCTAGTTTGCTAGTTCTCTTATCTCTGCCATAGATTTCTTTCCTGATCCATGATTAATTTTGGAAACTCCCATTCTCAGGCAAACTCAAACACACACAAAAGCATGCACACACACAGAGTATATATTGCTTTTCTTGATGTTTTCCACATTTCATAATTGTCTTGATCACAGAAGTTTATTCAATAAAAGTATACCAAGGGCTGCTCCAGATTTGAACTTAGCCCTGTCTGAGACCCCACAGGCAGCAAGGTGGGTTAGGTGAACACAAGCTCCAGATATGTGTGCCAGGTTCTCTTTTCACTGCATCTCCTTCCCAGCCAGAGCCCTCAGAGCTTGTCACTAATAACCCCTTAAGTTGTAGATTTCTCTGACACAGAATCTATCTCCAGAGACTGAGCATGAGCGCTGCCTGGTGTGTGCAAAGTCAGCAGAGTTGCCCGCTTCCCTCTTGCTCCCAGAGCCAGGGCTACCTGTGGAATCTGCAAGCCTGTCTAACCATGGAATTGCCATGTGGAGCCAAGATCATGCTCTGCTGATGGAAGCAAAATGCATGATCCTGGGCAGCCCACAAAACCCAAGACACCACCTTGCAGAAGCTGTGTTCTGGCTCAGAGCCTTTGAATAGGCAACCACCCCATTAACAGACAAGTTTCCAAAGTATACACAGGGCCACCTGCTTGGCTGATTGTATTTTACCGTTCAGCTTGGAAAACTTGTTTAACACAGCTCCCTTTACTGGGCTATTCATTCCTCTGAAGCTTTTGGTCTCCAATTTAGGAGAAAAGAACCAGCCCAGTTAGCTATTGAGGAACCAGCTGATAGAATGAACATGAAAACGACATTGTCTGATGCGAGAATACTAAGGCATGTATACGTGGGGCCCTCAGGGTTTTTGCCAATCCTTTTTGGGTGTTCCCCTACCTTAGATCCCTTTTGGCATCTTAGTAATCTGT
This sequence comes from Aotus nancymaae, assembly GCF_030222135.1. Classification (NCBI taxonomy): domain Eukaryota; kingdom Metazoa; phylum Chordata; class Mammalia; order Primates; family Aotidae; genus Aotus; species Aotus nancymaae. The sequence continues at coordinate 49,262,159 of NW_026988417.1, read as the reverse complement.
CTTCTGAGAAAAAAGAGGCAGTAATCCTGACCTGCCTTCTAAGGGTTACAGAATAATACGATTACAGCATATTCTTCCAGGGAAAAATTCGATCCCAAGTTCAGCTCCACAGGAAGTCAAGCATGAGAAACAACAGGGCAAAGGTGTTCCTGAAAGCCAAGCCAGAACACACTGACAGAAGGACCCTTCCAAAATAAAGACAGCCCAAGAGGACAGCAGGCAGCCAGGCGGAGTCTTATCCGGGACATCAGTGGGCGTTCCAGGCTCAGACCAAAGGCTGCTCATGACCTCTGTAGAACTGCCGCGGGCTCTTAAGAAAGGACCATCCAGATTTTCTGTTTTCATCCTGGATGTTCTTTTTCCTCTCTTACTGCAGAGCGGGGTCAGACGGAAGCTTTCAAGCAGGGAACAAGGCAGGGAAGTCCCTGAAAATGTGCCTCTTCTCTCTGCAAAGCTTAGCACATGGGACGTAGATGACTCCCAGCTGGGCAGAGAGGTGAGTCCATCCCTGTCGCACACATAAGAATCATATATGATGGGGTTCGTGGGAGTCCAATAAACAGTACATTTTGTCCCTGTTACAGGAATGAGGCAAATGAAGATCAAAGTTGACAATACTGATAAAAGTCAATTTGGAGAATGTGGCTTTCAATATCTTAACGAGGTGGATGTTTCAGTATCTTCCCCTGAGCTAAACTCATTCACTGGGCTGCAGGCAGCACCTTTCTGGCCATAGCCAACCTCTGTAAAGTTGATGGCACAGAGCAGTTAGAAAGGAATGATCTCCACCAGGGAAAAGCTGGAGCCGCTCTGTCCCAGCTCTCCCTCCTGAACTAACCCTCCAATCAGATAAGCCATTCCTCATCCCCTGGGGAGATGAGTAAAAGAGGTAAACAGTGGCCAGGTTCCTCTAGTGGAGATCTTGCCACAGGGAAGGAAGCTCAAGAGAAGGAAATAAGCATCCCCCAGCAATCTCCTCTGTGGACATTCGCCCTCCATCCCTCTGCACAGGCACAGGTGGGCACTCACATTTCCTCAGCACCTGGCAGGCCGACCCTGTCAGGGGCTTTCCAAGCCTGCAGTTACATTCATAGCTGTCCTTATCATCCTGCACCATAACTGTCTTCTTCTCTCTCCCCTATGTTACAGTGTGAACTCCTGGAAGGCCGGGACCATATTCCGTTACCTTTAAAATTCATCTCTCTAACCCCGTGCCTAGAAATAGCACATAGTGGATGCTCACAAAATGTTTCTGGAATGAATGGATGGATGGATGAATAAAACAAGTGGATAGACAGTAAAACCAGTGGAACCCTGCAGGAGTAGGACTTATTTTCTAGAAAAAGGAAGGCTTTGACTTGGTCTAGAGGGAAAGCTGACTCAGCCCTGAGGGCATCATTCAACAGCCAGCCTCACTGGAAGTCCCCAGAGTGAAGAGAATGCAGATCTGAGCTAAACTCCTCAGCATGCCAGGGTTTCCCAGGCTCCATTAGCCCCTTGCTGGATCACCATAGCCTGGCTCCGTCCCCTTGCCTGAATGTGGGCTCTTCCGAAGGATCCTCTTGTTCCACAGATCCTCAAAGCTCTCCACATCGCTTCCGTTTCTTCTCGTTTTCCCTCCTGTAAGTTGGTAGGACTTATAGTTCCATTCAACCCAGCAAGCCCATTATTGGGCTTGGTCAAAGGAAAATATGCCCAAAGAAAAATCATTCTACCAAAAAGACACATGCACTCGTATGCTCATTGCTGTGCTATTCACAAGAACAAAGACGTGGAACCAACCCAGGTGCCCAAGAGTGGTCAGATTGGATAGAGAAAATATGGCACATACACACCATGGAATACTATGCAGCCATAAACAAGAATGAGATCATGTCCTTTGCAGCAACATGGATGCAGCTGGAGGCTATAATCTTAGGCAAATTAATGTAGAAACAGAAAACCAAATACCATATGTTTTGACTTATAAGTGAGAGCTAAACACTCAGCACACATGGACATGAGTGTGGGAACAGTGGATACTGTGGACTATCAGACAGTGGGGGATGGGGACAGCAATAAGCTATGTACTGGGTGCTGCGTTCACTACGTAAGTGACAGGATCCATACTCCAAACCGCAGCCTCATACAATATTCCCATGTGACAAACTGCATGTGTACCTCTGGTATCTAAAATAAAAGTTGAAATTTAAAAAACTAAATTAAATTAAAGAAGAACTTCTAGTTTCAGGCTGTCGATCTGGCTTGAGGATCTCCAGACCAGGGAAACACAAAGTCCTCTCACAATCAAAATACCGCTGTTGATACACTAGGAGCTGAAGGTTCATGTAGTATACATTATACTTTTTTGGGTTTTTTTTTTTTTTTTTTTTTGGTCTGGTATGGACTCAAATAGCAACTTGCCCAGAAAACATACTCATTAAATGCTGGTTGGATAATTAAAATTAATCAATGATATGTTTAATGACATTGCCCATTATACAACAGCATGTTCTTAAAAGAGAAAAAAGACCGTGGAAAGGAGCTGAGAGTCCTGCCATCTTTTTTCCTGGAGATGCACTGGTTGAGACACAAATACTAGTGTGACTGCCTCACGTCTGTGTTCCACCTCTGTGACATCTTTGACAAGTTCTATACTTTTTCCAAACTGCAGTTTGCTCTTCTGTCGGCTGGAGATAATTATTGTACCAATCTCATAAGACTGTTCAATAGGAAATAAAACACATAAAATGCTTAGCCTTGTATCGGGCACATAGTACGTATTTGACATAAATATGTTTTCATTGCTGGTGTTGTTTTTGTTATTTTTATGAGTTAAGATCCTGGGGAAGTGAGGGAGGTCAAAGGGAAAAGATGATAATAGCTTCCAGGGGCTCATGGTGAGTGGCAAGACCCAGAGTGACCCCGTGCTGTGGCACGGATCTGTGACTCTCCAGATGTTCACGCAGGAATGGTTTTCTGCAGAATGAAGGAGCTGAAGGGCAAATGGGGTCAGGGGATTTTATAGGAGCTTGGAGGAAGAGTCAAGAGTAGAGCGTTCAGTCATTACATCAAGTGAAAATAGAGTCCCTGAGGAAGAACTCATTACCTTACCTGGAGAGTTTGCCCTTTGGAAAGAGAGAGACAGAGAAAGAGAGGGAGAGAGACACAGACAGAGAGAGAGCACCGTCCCTCTTGTGCTGGCTGCAGACCAAACCGCACTGTGCTCAGCCCGGCTTCCTGCCTCCCTGCGGAGGGGAGACATGTCCCTTGGCCAGTAGCCATCAAAGGTCTCAGAGGGACGCCTTATGTCTGACCTGCCAGGGAAAGCAAATGAGCCCCGCTTTTTGTTCCCCAGGGAACTGGCCTCTTGGGGACACTGGCAAGAGGTGTCTGCACATGTGGTCAAGGGAGGGAAGCAGCTAGCACACAAGGGGACCAAGAAGGGTGGCAGAGAAACTGCATAGTGGTAGGGGGAAGCCCGCAGTCTATTTTAGGCCAGCCTCAGAACCGGAGTCAATGGAGGTTTTGTTTATGTAACATCTGCAGAAGGCCCTTCGGAGCAAATAACCCCGGGTCTTCAGGCCAGGGCTGCAGTGAGCAGGGGTGGGGCGGCGAGCTTCCTGTTGTTCTTGGCACGGCTGCCCGGCTGTCTGCGTGGCTCCTCTTAGAGCTGTTTGCTACCTCACTGCCTGCTCCCTACCATTGCCTTCTCAGCTCTTTTCCTAGGGTACAGTTAGCAAAATACAAGAAGCAGTGCAGGCAGAGCCATTCCTCCGAGAGGTGTGTTGCCCTCCTGACCCCAGGCCTCCCCGCCCGGCCCGCAGCCTAAGGAGAGCCCAGGGCATCCTTCCTGCACATTCCCTTAGCTGAGCAGCTTCGCTGTCAGTTTCAGTGTGGTAGGAAAGGGGGCCTGGCTCTCGGGTCTGCCACGTACAGGTCTGAATCCAGAGCTGCATTTGGCAGTTGCTTAATCTCGTGCCAATTGCTCAATCCCCATTATTTATTACAGGCAGAAACATAAATATATACAAGATAAATAATGTATGTTAATGTCCTTTCTACCAGACCTGTTTGTTGTTATCTTTTTGAAACACAGATTCCATTGGGAAAGATGGGGATAAGAAGGCCTTTTTCAAGTTTAGGAAAATTCACATGCACAAGAATGTACAAATCTGAAACTGACAGTTTGAAAAGCTTGTTCACCTATGTATCCGCCCAGCTAACTACTACCCAGATCAAGAAACCGAATATTTCCATCACCCTTATGTGAAAAGCCCCTTTGTGTCTCTTTCTGGTTAATAACCTGCTTATATTAGTCTTCCAGGGTGGCCATAGCAAAATACCAAAGACTGGGTGATTTCAGCAACAAAAATAGATTTCTCACAGTTTTGGAGGCAGGTTGCCCAAGATCAGGGCACCAGAATGGCTGGTGAGGGCCCTCTTCCTGGCTTGCAGATGGCTGCTTTCTCAGTGGGTGCTCACGTTGGAGGGAAGGAGCAAGCGCTCTGGTGTCTATTCTTAAAAGGACACAAATTCCATGAGATCAGGGCTCTAACCTTATGACCTCATTTAACCTTAATTACTTCCATAAAGCCCTGATCTCCAAATATATTCACATTGGGGCTCAAGGTCTCAGCATATGAATCTGGAGGGGACATGACTCAGTCCATAGCACTACCACCATGCCTTCCTCCCCTAGTGATATGGTTTGCCTGTGTTCCCACCCAAATCTCAACTTGAATCTCCCAGAATTCCCATGTGTCATGGGAGGGACCCAGGTGGAGGTAATTGAATCATGGGGGCCCATCTTTCCCGTGCTATTCTCATAATAGTGAATAAGTCTCATGAGATCTGATGAGTTTATCCAGGGTTTCCACTTTTGCTTCTTCCTCGTTTTTTCTCTTGCTGTCACCATGTAAGAAGTGCCTTTCACCTCCCGCCATGATTCTGAGGCCTCTCCAGCCACGTGGAACTGTAAGGCCCGTTAAACCTCTTTTTCTTCCCAGTCTCAGGTACGTCTTACCAGCAGTGTGAAAATGAATATAGTAAATTGGTACCAGTACAGTGGGGTGTTGCTGAAAAGATAGATACCTGAAAATGTGGAAGCAAATTTGGAACTGGATAACAGGCAGAGTTTGGAACAGTTTGGAGGCTTCAGAAGAAGACAAGAAATGTGGGAAGGATTGGAACTTCCTAGAGACTTGATGAATGGCTTTGACAAAAATGCTGATGGTGATATGAACAATAAGGTCTGGGCTGAGGTGGTCTCAGATGGAGATGGGGAAGTTGTTGGGAACTGGAGCAAAGGTGACTCTTTTTATGTTCTAGCAAAAAGACTAGCAGCATTTTGCCCCTGCCCTAGAGATTTGCAGAATTTTGAGCTTGAGAGAGATGATTTAGGGTGTCTGGCAGAAGAAATTTTTAAGCAGCAAAACATTCAAAAGGTGACTTGGGTGCTGTTAAAAGCATTCCATTTTAAAAGGAAAGTAGAGCATGAAAGTTGACAAAATTTGACTCTGATGATGCAGTAGAAAAGAAAAACCCATTTTTTGAGGAGAAATTCAAGCCAGCTGCAGAAACTTGCATAAGTAGCCAGGAGCCTAATGTTAATCCCCAAGACCATGGGGAAAATGTCTCCAGGCCATGTGAGAGACCTTCACGGCAGCCCCTTTCATCACAGGCCTGGAGGCCCAGGAGGATAAAGTGGTTTTGTGGGCCAGGCTCAGGGTCCCTGTGCTGTGTGCAGCCTAGGGACTTGGTGCCCCATGTCCCAGCACCTCCAGCCGTGGCTGAAAGGAGCCAATGCAGAGCTTGGGCTGTGGCTTCAGAGGGTGCTAACCCTAAGCATTGGCAGCTTCCACATGGTGTTGAGCCTGCAGGTGCACAGAAATCAAGAATTGAGGTTTGGGAACCTCCACCTAGTTTTCAGAAGATGTATGAAAATGACTAGATACCCAGGCAAAAGTTTGCTGCAGGAGCAGGACCTCATGGAGAACCTTTCCTAGGGCAATGCAGAAGGAAACGTGTGGTGGGAGCCCCCACACAGAGTCCCTACTGGGGCACCACCTGGTGGAGCTACGAGAAGAGGGCCACCATCCTCCAGACCCCAGAATGGTAGATCCACTGGCAGCTTGCACCATGCGCCTGGAAAAGCCACAGACATGTAATGCCAGCTTGTGAAAGCAGCTGGGAGGGAGGCTGTACCCTGTAAAGCCACAGGGGCAGAGCTGCCCAAGACCATGGTAACTCACCCCTTGAATCAGCATAACCTGGTTGTGAGATCTGGAATCAAAGGAGATCATTTTGGAACTTTCAAATTTGACTGTCTTACCAGATTTGTGACTTACATGGGCCCTGTAACCCCTTTGTTTTGGCCAATTTCTCCCATTTGGAACGGCTGTATTTACCCAATACCTGTCACCCCATTGTATCTAGGAAGTAACTAGCTTGCTTTTGATTTTACAGGCTCATAGGTGAAGGGACTTGCCTTGTCTCAGATGAGACTTTGGATTGTGGACTTTTGAGTTAATGCTGAAATGAGTTAAGACTTTGGGGGACTGTTGGGAAGGCATGATTGGTTTTGAAATGTGAGGACGTGAGATTTGGAGGGACCAGAGATGGAATGATATAGTTTGGCTGTGTCCCCACCCAAATCTCAACTTGAATTGTATCTCCCAGAATTCCTACGTGTCAAGGGAGGGACCCAGGGGAGGTAACTGAATCATGGAGGCTGGTTTTTCTTGTGCTATTCTCATGATAGTGAATAAGTCTCACAAGAGCTGATGGGTTTATCAGGGGTTTCCACTTTCACTTTTTTCTTATTTTTCTCTTACTGCCACCATGTAAGAAGTGCCTTTTGCCTCCTGCCATGATTCTGAGGCCTCCCTAGCCATGTGGAACTAACTGTAAGTCCAATTAAACCTCTTTATCTAGAAGCAACCCAAATGTCCACCAACAGAGAAATGTACAAGTAAACTTTGGTCTACTCATACAATGAAACATTGCCTCAATGAGAAAAAATGAGGCCAGGCATGGTGGCTCACGCCTGTAATTCCAACACTTTGGGAAGCCAAGATGGGCAGATCACCTGAGGTCAGGAGTTTGAGACCAGCCTAGCCAATGTGGCAAAACCCCATCTCTACTAAAAATACAAAAATTAGCCAGGTGTTGTGGCACATACCCGTAGTTCCAGCTCTTTGGGAAGCTGAGGTACAAGAATTGTTTGAGCCTGGGAGGCAGATGTTGTAGTGAGCCAAGATCGCACCACCGTACTGCAGCCTGGGTGACAAAGACCCTGTCTCAGGAAAAAAAAAAAAAAAAAAAAAAAAGAATGAGCTCCTGATTATATAGAATCCATTTTTGGCTTTCCTCTAAGCAGGACATGAATAAAACACAACAAAGGCCTTTGGATTTTGAGAATTCTGATCTCTGCCTAGATTGCCCTGAAAGTTTGTTTGTTCCAACCAAGTTTAATTATTCCCTCATGTTTGTAGGGAAAATTTACAGTTTTTAGGGACCTTGCCTAACCACTGATAATCTTCCCACTTTACCAGGATAGACAATGGAGACCCCAGCTCATATCACAAGTGTCACCAGTAGAGCCTTTTAATATGAAACATAGCTTTCTTCGGGGAGAATTTGACTTCGAATTTGGAGTTTCTGTTATTTTTATTAAAGAACAATAGAATAGCCAGTTGGTTGAGGAAAAAGCAGTTGTTTCAAATTAGGTGTAGTTTTGAATTCAGCCAATATTGGCTTAGCAGGTTTTACCCAAGATGTTTTTCTATATATAGGATGTTTGACTTAGTCCTAGAAAGACTGTGGTGGGTTTCCATGTCCATTGTTATTTGGCCTTATGCTTTGCAAAGTATCAAAGTAAGTTTATCTTTAACAGTTATGCTGCCAGTTTGAGTTAAACTGTGTAACAAGGGAGAATTTTTATTTAAAAAAACCACCTCTTTGGTGGCAGGGAGTATTAATTCACTCAAATAATAGATTTTAAAGTGAAAGTAGCTAGAACTTGAGATTTGAGATGACAAGCCAACTGCTTGCACCTCTGCAAAATGTGACATTTTCCAGTCAGTGAATTGGGTTTTCTATTCCCAAAAGTTTCATTCTGGTTTCTATGAGTCTGGTCTTTATCCAGAGACCCTGCTTGCCTGGTGTCCCAACTTGCCTTTTTTTTTTTTTTTCTGTACCAGAGGGATATTAAAATGGCCAGAAGCAGAGAAACCAGTGAGATGATGTAGAGGAAGAGTTTACATGTTAACATCAGAGAGACCTGGGCTCAAGTACTATATTCTCCCCACCTGGCTTTGTGACCAGGAACAAGTTACTTTTCTGAGCCTCAGTTTCACCGTTCATAAAATAGGCATGACAATACCTACCTCCAAACATTTGATAAGAATTCACTGTGAAGTGCCTGGCATATATTAATAGCTCATTCTTCAACAAATGTTTGTTGAGTACCTACTATGTGTCAGATGTTTTAACAGTGGGGACACAGTGGTAAACAAGCGATATCTGCCCTCTTGGATCTCACAGTTGTTCAATAAATTGTTGTCATTCCAATAGGTATATGTAAAGGTACTCAATATCACTAATCATCAGGGAAATACAATCAAAACTACAATGAGATGTCATCTCACAGCTGTTAGGATGTCCATTATAAAAAACAAAAAGATAAGTGTTGGCTAGACTGTTGAGAAATTGAAATCCTGGCCCACTGCTGGTAGGAATGTAAAATGGTGCAACTGCTACAGAAAACAGTATGGAGGTTCATGAAAAAGTTAAAAGCAGAAATACTATATAATCTAACAATCCCATTTGGGGGATTTATCCAAAAGATTTGAAATCAGAACCTCAAAGAGATATTTGCACTCTCATGTTAATTGTGGCATTATTCACAGTAGCCAAGAGTGGAAACCACCCAAATGCTCATTGCTGGATGAATGGATAATGAAAATGTGGCATACTGTACATGCAGTAAAATATTATTCAGTTGAAAAAAATTCTGCCATATGCTATAACATGGAAGAGCCTGGAGGACATTATGCTAAGTGAAATAAGCCAGTCACAAAAGGACAAATACTGCATAATTTCACTTACATGAGGATCTAAATGTATCTAAAGTCAAATGCATAGAAACAGAGTGGAACAGTGGTTGCTAGGGGATGGGGCAGGGTAAATGGAAAGTTACTATTCAAGGGATATAAAGCTTAGTTATGCAAGACGGTTAAGTTCTGGAGATCTGCTATACAAAATTGTGTCTCTGGTTAATAAGACTGTATCATACACTTAAACAATTGTTAACAGGTAGATCTCATGTTCTTTATAAAAAGAAATGTTATAAATCTAGATCATGGTAATCTAGATCATGTGTACATAACTCCATAAACTTACTAAAATGTTTTGGATTATACACTTTAAAGGGTGAGTTTTATTATATATAAATTACATCTCAATAAAGCAGTTTTGCAAAACTAGTTGCCATTAATTTAACAGCCCCATCTCTTTAAAGCCTTTGTTCAATGTCACCACTCCCTCCCTGCTTCACTTTTTTCATAGCCACCTTTTAATATACTATGATTTATTTACCATATGTAATGAATTCTAAGTTTCACATTTTAACATACATAAAATCAGGATGCATTCTATAATGGCAGCAATTTATTAGCAGCATTCTATCTTTCTTCAGTGGAGCATAGACTAATGGTCCGTTTCATATCATTGCCATCTAAGAGAAAATAAGCTGTGCTGTTGTGTTATTGTTTCTTGTCTTTTTTCCCCTCTAGAATGTTTGTGTCACACTGGTAGGGAACTTTATTTGCTCACTGCTGTATTCCAAATGTCTAGAATAGTGCCTAGAATGTCATAGGTCATTGACAAACATTTGTTGAATGAATAGATGAATGAATGAATGAATGGAGGTCATGCCTAGCACCAAGAAACTGATAGTAAAATAAAAGAACTGAAATTAAAAGATGAGTTAATAATTTCCTCAACTGTTCTATCTGCAGGACACTGGGGTAATAGTCTAGTTTTGAAGACTGTTAGCAGGGAAAGAAGAGAGCTCCAGAGACCTTCAGGAAGCTGGAAAGAAGCTTCCAATCAATGGTGAGCTTGTTCCCAGAAGCTTCGGTCCACGCCCTCTTACCCCTCAAGTGCTAATTCACCACTTTCACTAGAGATGCTGAAGGTAGCCCTGTCTTGCCTGGAAAGTGGCTGGAGTGCTCCCACCAGGGGTTAATTAATCTCTTTTAAACACTCCCCAATGGTCCAGGAATCAATCCCCCGCCCCCCAAAGCAGGCTGAGTTAGTTTGTTTTGCCCTCATGAGTGGTGAATGACCTACTACTCCTGATCTACCTGGAGGCCCCTGAGTTACGTTTTGGGTGCAAGTGGTTACCTTGACAGTCTGGAGAGGCTGTGCAGGCATTCATTACCCAAGGCCCCATGCAGAACCTACGCCAAGCCTAGGTGTGCTCGAATGGGAATATGTAAATTCCTCATTAGACAAGTCCTGTGCTCTGTTTCACATTAGCTCATGTTCACCAACCCAGTTACTGGCCGTTTTTTGTTTTCCCTCAGTTTCAAAGCACAAATCTTTTATTGTCCTCTAGAAGGGATTGAAGAATCAAAGAGCCAAAAAAAACCCATTTGAGGGATGAGTAAAACCTCCCATAGATACAATATCCCTTCCTTGAGCAGCTTTGAATTGCTGGACTTTGTTCTTCACATTTTTGTTTCTCTTTCTATCATTTCTCATTAGGCACAGTGCCTAGGGTCCATGGTACTCTTAGGGACCCACAAAAATGTTTGAGTTTATTTTAAAATCAAGAGGGAATAAAACAAACTTTGATGGTTAAAAATATTGCATTTTTGCTCACATCTGAAAAAACGGAATTTTCAAGGTCTATGAAAATTTAGACTTTGTCTAAAATAAAAATTCAATCCAATGTTGAAGAATTTAAAGTTATATCAAAAATCATGTAAAAATTGATATCACATTATGGAAGAAAGGCCCATAAAACTCATCCTGCAGCCCTGAGGTTACCAGATGAGAAAAATGATCTTGTCGTACTAAGAAGCCTGGTGGACCCAGGACATTCAGATCCTGGCAAACAGCTGAGAGAATCGTTAGGGGGAACGGCAATTGTTAAGGGAAAATGCTGGGACTAACATTTCTTTAGTGTCACTCTATGGTAGGCTTGGTGCAAGGCATTTTAGGGATATTATCTCATTGAAGCCCAACAGCAACTCTGGGAAATCACATAATCAATCACCCAGCTTTACAGAGAGTTTGAAGAACTGCTACCTAACAACCCCATCTCTTTGTACATTTCTCTTTCTTAAAAATAAATAGATTCACATGCTAATAAATCCTTCTCAAATTACCTTACCCAAATATTGATTTCAATTTTTTTTTTTTTTTTTTTTTTTTTTTGAGACAGAATCTTGCTCTGTCACCAGCCTGGAGTGCGGTGGCATGATCTCGGCTCACTGCAACCTCTGCAGTTCAAGTGATTCCCCTGCCTTAGCTTCTCAAGCAGCTGGGACTACAGGGGCGCACCGCCACACCTGGCTAATTTTTTGTATTTTAGTAGAGACGGGGAGACGGAGTTTCACCATGTTGGCCAGGATGGTCTCGATTTCCTGACCTCGTGATCTGCCCACCTCAGCCCCCCAAAGTGCTGGGATTACAGGTGTGAGCTACCTCACCTGGCCTGGATTTTTTTTTTTTAATGCAGTTTTTAATCTTTTTTTTTTTTGAGATGGAGTCTTGCTCTGTCTCCCAGGCTGGGGTTAAGTGGTGAAATCTCGACTCACTGTAGCCTCTGCCTTTAGGGTTCAAGTGATTCTCCTTGAAGAATTCAAGTGATTCTCTCTTCAGCATCCCAAGTAGCTGAGATTACAGGCATGTGCCACCATGCCTGGCTAGTTTCTTTGTATTTTTAGTAGAGATGGGGTTTTGCCATGTTGGCCAGGCTGGTCTCAAACTCCTGGCCTCAAGTGTTCCGCATGCCTTGGCCTCCCAAAGTGCTGGGATTACAGGTATTTTTAATCTTTAGATTAGAACCAGAAAGACAGATATTGACCATCAAAGACTTGATTTGGGTTCCAAACAGGTTTGGACTGCATTCTAGGATGCACCTGGAGTCTTGAGGCACTCAGTTACCTAGGCAGCCCGCCTTGGAAAATGGGTGAAACACGTGTTTCCTATGTCCAAAGGTAATTTAAAGAAAAACAATTTCACAATCAAGTTTTGGTTGTGTTGGCCCCCATGCAGACACCCACGCCGTCCTCAGAATGTGGCCTAAGGGCCATTCAATTAGGAAACAGAGAAAATGAAGCTTGCCCACTGGAAACAAAATGTTGCAAGATTTGTCCTGTGATGGTTTGGATATGGTTCATTTGTCCCCACCAAAGCTCATGTTGAGATCCGATCCCCAGTGTGGCAGTGTCGGGGTGGGGCTACTGGAAGGTATTTGGGCCATGGGGGTGGATCCCTTGTGAATGGCTTGTTGCTGTCCTCATGTTAGTGAGTGAGTTCTCACTCTCTCTTAGGACTGGATTAGCTCTCCCGGAAATAGATTAGTTCCTCAAGAGTGGGTTGTTACAAAGCCAGGACATCCCTCAGGTTTCCCCGTCTTCCGCGTGTCTGCCTGTCCTTTGTGTTGTTCGCCAGGTTGTAATGCAGCATGAAACCCCTTGCAGAAAGCCAGGGTCATGCCCTGGCACTTCTCAGTCTGCAGGACCAAGGGCTAGGTAAACTTCTTTTCTTTATAAGTTACCCAGTCTCAGACATTGTTTTATAGCAACGCAAAACAGACTGAGACATGGCCCTAGAAAAACAAACAGTGCTGACTTCAGAAGTTGTAGCTTCTCGCTGAGACAACTTGCCTTATTTGTTTATTCAGTGCCTTGGGCACCTGTTGCGTTGTGGATGGGGCACTGTGCTGGATGCTGGAGGTTAAAACATAAATGGGATCTAGTCCCAGATCTCAAGTCGCTCCGAGTCTATTAAGGACAACCATCCTGACCTGAGCCGCCATAGCACCTTGCCTGGACTATGCCTCACAGGAGTCTCCTCACTGGTCTCCTTGCATTCACCCTTCCCTTTATGATGCAGGATGTTGTTTAAACACACCCTTTCTGCTCAGTACCCTCCAACACACCCCGCCTCATGCATGCCACAACCTCAAGGCTTCCATCGCTACTCTGTGATTCTATCTTATGCTTCTCTTTCTCCCTTGCTCACTCTGCTCCAAGCACACTGGCCTTCATGCTTTTTCCTAAATCAGGCCAAGCTCACTCCCACATCAATGGTTCTTCACGTGCTATATTTTTGGCCGAGAATACTCATCCCCAGATGCTTCTCACCCGCTCAGGATTTAACTCAAATGTCATTCCAGTGAAGCCTTCCCCAATGCCCCAGACAGCATGACAGCTCCCACCCACATGGGAGCCTCTATGTGCTCTGTCTCCGAATTATTTAATTTCATTGCACTTACTTAGCATCTTCTAACCATTGTGTATTTTTGAGATGGAGTCTCACTCTGTTGCCCAGGCTGGAATACAGTCGCACAAACTTGGCTCACTGCAACCTCCATCTCCCAGGTTCAAGCAATTCTCTGCCTCCGCGTCCCAAGTAGCTGGGATTACAAGTGCACACTACCATGCCTGGCTAATTTTTGTATTTTTAGTGGAAATGGGGTTTTGCCATGTTGGCCAGGCTGGTCTCAAACTCCTGACCTCAGGTGATCTGCTTGCCTCTGCCTCCCAAAGTGCTGGGACTACAGGCGTGAGCCACCACACCTGGCCATCCCTTTGCTTCTTGAAAGCAAATATTTTACTTGTTTTGTATCCAATTGTATCCCTAGTGCCTAGGATAGTGCCTAGCATATAGTAGTTGCTCAATAAGAATGTACTTTTTAAAAATAAATGAAGTGACTGAATAAGACATTCAGGTAAAACAGCAACAGCCACAAAAATACTAACTAGGTATAGTTTTTTGAGAGTACAGAGAGTAAATCCTCTTTGCTTTCAGAAATTGGGAAGAGGTGACTTTGTGCTTAAAGAGTAAGTAGTACCTAGCCAGGTTTTACAAAGAGAGAAAAATACTCAAGTAGAGGGAACGGTGTAAGCAAAAGAATGTTTTCATTTGGGAACTTCAAGTAGCCTGGGTTCAATGGATGCAAACAGTCTATGTACATGGGGCATATGTGGAAAAAGTAGTGACATGAAACCAGGTTGAAAATATAGACAGACCCCCAGATAACATCGTAATGTGGAGTTTTGGCTTCCTTCTTCAGGTGATGGAGAGCTATTGCAGGCTCTTAAGCAGAAGAGAGATCCAACTGGACTTATGTTTTAAGACCTCTCTGGAGGAGGTGGTATAGAGAAAAAAATTGCAGGAAAGCTAGTAGGCAGGGGCTGGATTCTTATAGCCTTGATCACCATAATAGTAAGTGTGGATTTTATTTTTTTTAATTTAGTTTTATTTATTTATTTATTTATTTATTTATTTATTTATTTACTCACTCTGTTGCCCAAGCTGGAGTGCAGTGGCACGAACTTGGTTCACTGCAACCTCCGCCTCCCAGGTTCAAGCAATTCTCCTGCCTCAGCTTCTCAATGAACTGGGATTACAGGCACCTGCCACCATGCCTGGCTAAATTTTGCATTATTTAGTAGAGATGGGTTTTTACCATGTTGGCCAGGCTATTCTCCAACTCCAGATCTCAAGCGATCTGCCCGCCTTGGCCTTTCAAAGTGCTGAGATTACAGGCATGAGCCACCGCACCCAGCCATGAGTGTAGATTTTAATCTAAGTGTGATGGGAAGCCATTGGATGGGTTTGAGCAGGAAAGAGACATAATTTGACTTATGTTTTTGTTGTCATTTAAATCACTCTGATTCTGGGGAATAGAACAAATTTGAGAGACATAAAAATGAACGCAGTAGTTCAGACAAAAGAAGATGGCGGCTGAGACTTGGATTGTCACAGTGAGAATGCCGAGAGGTGGGTAGCCTTTTCATTTTTTAAGGATAGAAAAATTAGCACTTGCTGATGGATTAGATGTGGAGAAAAACAGGAACCAAGAATTACTTTTGGGTGCTTCACCTGAGGACAGGTGGGTGTTGGTTCTCTTTACTGTGCTTGAGAAGTGTTGGGG
This sequence comes from Aotus nancymaae, assembly GCF_030222135.1. NCBI lineage: Eukaryota > Metazoa > Chordata > Mammalia > Primates > Aotidae > Aotus > Aotus nancymaae. Next base: position 49,246,999 of record NW_026988417.1, on the reverse strand, counting down.
AGGAATAGGACTTAAGGAAGGGGAGGAGGAAATCAATGTTTTGTTTCAGACATAGGGAGACATGGAGGGATGACTGGATACCCAAGTCTGAAGTCTATGGGTAAGGTTTGGATTGAAATAGACATTTGAACATGCTTGACATCACAAGCTTGGATGAGGTTACCCAGGGAGCTGCATATGGAAAGGACAGTGAACACAGACCAGGATGGATCCTTGGCCACTCAAGATACAGTAGTTGAATGGAGGAGGAGGAACAGCCAGTGAAGGAGACTGAGGAGGAGCTGCCAGTGGGAGAAATTCAAGAGGGTCATGTCTCAAATGCCAAAAAATTGTTTCAAGTAAGAAGAAGTGATCTTATGTGGAAAATGCTGCTGAGAGATCCAGTCAAATGTGGCCAGAAAATTGACCACTGGACATGGTAAAATGGAGATCATTGGCAACCTTGACAATAGCCGTGTCGGCAAAGTGGTAATGACAAAAAGAAGGAAGAATGGGAAGTAGGCGAGTGAAGATAAGGACCACAGACAACTCTCAAAAATTTTGGCATTAGAAGAGTACAGAGAAAGGAAATGAGATCTGGGTGGCGGGTGAGGGGAGTCAGAAGGATTTTACTTTGCTTTTTTTTTTTAAGAGCATGTTTATGTGCAGATGGAAAATATTCAGTGGAAAGGGGGAAATTAAAGACTCAGGACAAAGAGGGTGAATTGTAGGTGTCAAAGCTTTGAGTGAGCAGGAGGCACAGTGCACAGTGGAGAGGGATTTGTCTTAGGAATAGGTAGGACCTCACTCACTATAAGAGGAGGAAACGGAGAACGTAGGGACTCAGGTGCTTGAAGTGTGGTAGATTTGGTCCTATCAAGAGAAGTCCTATCCAGTTCTTATTTTCTCAGCAAAATATTCAGCTGATAGTAAGGAAGCAGAAGGGTGCTGAAGTTTTGAGAAGTGGGGAGGAGATTTGGAGAAGTAGCCAGGAGATCAGGAGAGGAAGTGGGATAGAAGATGTATTTGAATTGAGGCTGAGGAGCAATAGTGGGTGCCCACCTGAGATGAATGGTCTTTAATTCAAAGTGAGATCAGTTGTGTGTTTAACATCAACCAGTTTAGCTGCATGGGGGCAGGTATGAAGTAGGCAGTGAGAATCAAATGATGACACTTTGGTGGAGGAAGACATTAGAGATGAAGAGTTCAGCTGGGTGTGTGTTGGGTTTGAAATTCCTGAGGAGATCCAGGTGAGCTGTCTGGTAGACAGTTGGAAATGAAGAATCTATGCTATAAATAAAGGTCTGGGAATCACTCACTGGTTAAAAAAAATTACAGAATGATTTACAGAATGTATTCTGTGCACCAGCCACTGTTCTAAGCCAGACACTGTTGTAAGCACTGGGGTACAACAGAGAACGTAAGACAGAATCTCTGTCCTCATGTAGGGCTTGCATGCCAGTGAGGATGGGGATCATGAATAGTTCAGTTACTTCCAAAAAGAGATGTGCAGCCCAGAGGATGTACAAGATGATCCCTTGAAATGTGGGTAGGAACTATTTGAACTCTCACTTACATTTTTCTTATCATCTTTAATATCTAGTTTATATGTGTCTCGTTAATTTTTTAAAATGCTAACACAGTAATGCATACATTATTATATAAATAAATATGGATGTGTTCGGAGACACATGCTCAAAAAGTGTCTTTACTGATGGAGATGCTTGATTAGAAACATTTGAAAACCACTAACCATGTGTGAAATAGAAGATGAGTAATTGTAATAAGTCCCCCAAAATTGACATCATTGAAGATGTAAATAAGAAATTAGAAGGTCGGGCGTGGTGTCTCATGCCTGATAATCCCAGCACTTTGGGAGGCCGAGGCAGGGGGATCATGAGGTTAGGAGATGGAGACCATCCTGGCCAACATGGTGAAACCCCATCTCTACTAAAAATACAAAAATTAGCTGGGTGTAGTGGCACACACCTGTAATTCCACTACTCAGGAGGCTGAGGCAGGAGAATCGCTTGAAACTGGGAGGCAGAGATTGCAGTGAGCAGAGAATGAGCCATTGCACTCCAGCCTGGTGACAGAGTGAGACTGTGTCTCAAACAAACAAACAAAAAAAGAAATTAGTTCTGTAGAGCACAGTCTCTGAATTATTCCATCCTGGGTTAATGTTTTTAAGTGATGAGCCATCCGGAAATGGGACTAAATAAAAACATCAGGAAGAACCTTATAATGAATGTGCTGTCAAAAAATAAAACACACTGCCATGTGGCAAGGTAGAGACACTCAGCAGAGGCAAGATGGCTGTTGGTGACACAGGCTGTGGAGGAAGTCCTCCTCACCAGGGCCCCACTGATTTCATAGGGAAGATTGGACCACAAGACCCTCAAGTGTCTTGTAACTCTAAGCAGCTATGAGTGTGTGAAGAATAAGCTGGGAATTTGGAATTATAATAATCTCTTTATGTAAGGATTGAGGAAGGGTGAATCATAGCCCTGCATCTACAAACAGAGGGGTGATCGTGTGCCCAGATTATAGCCAAGGGAGAGCTGGAGAATGTGTCAGCATTTCCAGCTTGCTTCGTGGGAGAGGGTGCCTGAGTAGCAGATGTGAACATTTTGGTTTCTGTGGTTGGTATTTTCCTATAGTGGAGAAGAGTGACTCATGAGGTCCACACAGCCAGATGAAAATCGCCCTGGAGAGGCAGCTCAGAATGGTGGAAAGTTACTCCATAGACTGTAGTCTTCAGCGCTTGCTGGTAAAGAAACTGAAGCTCAGAGAGACTAAGCAAGTAGGCTGGAGCCACCCAGCTGAGAGGTGGAGGAGCTGGGATCCAAAGTCAGGGCTGTTTAGCTTAAAACTCCATGTTTACTCTGCTACATGGTAAATTTAAGAAATGCTTTAGGAAAAACTCAAGGGGCTGTAGATGATCAAAGAAGTAAGAATCTATTTCTCTCTCTCTCTTTTTTTTTACTTTAAGTTCTGGGATACATGTGCAGAACGTGCAGGTTTGCTACATAGGTATACGTGCCATGGTGGTTTGCTGCACCTATCAAGTGGTCATCTAGGTTTTAAGCCCTGCATGCATTAGGTATTTGTCCTAATGCTCTCCCTCCCCTTCCCCTACAGTCCCTGACAGGCCCTGGTATGTGATGTTCCCTTCCCTGTGTCCATGGCTTCTCATTGTTCAACTCCCACTCATGAGTGAGAACAGTGTTTGGTTTTCTGTTCCTGTGTTAGTTTGCTGAGAACGATGGCTTCCAGCTTCATCCATGTCCCTGCAAAGGACATGAACTCATTGTAAGAATGTGTTTCTAGGGATACAGACTGGCTACTGTAACAAAGACAGCCAAGAATTACCAAAACCAAACAGAGGTTTAAACAAGATGGAAATATTTTTTTCTCATACATAATGGTCTGAGCACAGAGAGTCCAGGGCTGATATGACAGGTCCCTTTTGTTGGGGCCCAGGTTCCATCTGCCATCTCTTACACTGTTGCCTTTATCTGTATGGCAAGACTGCACAGCTCCCCACTACGTCACCTTGGTCTGCACTTCATCTAGCGGGAAGAGGGAGAAGGAGAGGGAAGACGCACTCCCTTCTTTTAGGTGTGACCCAGTTGTACACCTTGCTTCTGGTCACAGCTCCTTGGACACTGAGGTACAATGGAAGCTGGGAAATAACTTCATTCCAAGGAGCTTTATGCCTAGAAAACTCAAAGACTCGATTTTAAAACCTGAAAGGGAAAATAGATATTGACAGGCAATCAGCATCCTCTGGTACATTAAATTATATCTGTTAGAAGACCAAGGGAAAAAAAATAAAGTGGTCTTTTAGACTATTCTAAAGGAAATGGAAACAGGGCTCTCCAGGTCTGGGAAACAGCTTGAGAAAAGACAGAAGAAATAAGCTCCTTTTAGAAAAGTGCTTGCAGCCAAGTTTGGCTGAAGAGTTTAGTAGTGCAAGGAAACTCTAAGAAATAAGACTAGAAATTTTTGTCATGGACATTGAATACCAAGTGAGGAATTTGTACTAACCTCAGTCAGCAAGAGAAAGTGATTGCTGGTTTGTAAGCAGAAAAATATTACGATGAGGGTTGTACTTTACTAAGATTGTCCTAGCAGTTGTATGCACAGTGGGCTGGAATAAGAGAAGATAGAAAGCTGGTGGGATTGTGGAAAAACACTGGCCCGGGTCAGGAGGCCCGGCTGCAAACCCCAGGGCTTCTCTAAGGATTACGGCACAGTGGTTAAGAGTCAAGCTGCAGAGCTACAGTGCCTGCATTCATATCTCATCTCACCACTTAGCAGCCATGCCTGAGAGTGAGAGGATCTTCAGAGAGTGCTTAGCATCTTGGGCACGTTGCAAGTGCTAGCTTGACTGTTACCTTGAATAAGCCTTCTCTCCAGGCTAACTGCTTCCCGAGTTCAGTGTAAAGACTCGATGAATTGATTTCTAAAGACACCTTCAGCTCGAAATTCCCCTGATCCCCTGAATCTGTGAGTATGATACAGACGTTTAACATTGGCTAAAGAAATTTGAAAATTACATTTTAGAATATTTTTCTCTCCAATAAACAACATATTAATTTTATTAAATGCACCTCGGCTTTCCCAGAGCAAATTATAATAATTTGTTGGTTAGAGAAAATAATTATATACAAATCATATTTTACTTAATGCCAAAAAGAAATTGCTAATTGCCCAGAGCATTTGAAGCCACATTGCTGATTAGGGTACCTGCTTCTCTCTCCTGTCTTAAAAGAGGCATGGGGACTCCTTTTTTTTTTTTTTTTTTTTAACCATAGTCGTTTGGGGAAGCCACTAAAAAGAATCTGTATGTCCAAGTACGCCTCCAAGATATACTTTCTACTTCTTGGGGGCATTTCTGGGGACTCCCGGCTCCCAAGTTCCAGAGAAGATAGTTGTGCAGAAAAGCTATTCTCCTAAAGCTAAATCGTGTCCTCCTATACACAGGACACGATTAGCCAGTGTGATATTGCTTAGTCCGTATTATCGATTATGTACCTCCTGTGTGGTGGCGTGCACCTGTATGTTGAAAACCTACCCCAATACCCCAGAATGTGACCTCAGTTGAAGATAGAATCTTCATAGAAGTAATCAGGTTACAATGAAGCCATTAGGGTAGACCTTAATTACAATGTGACTGATGTCCTTATAAAAAAGAAATTTGGAAACACACACACACAGGAAGAACGTCATGTGAAGATGAAGGCAGAGATCAAAGTAATGTTTCTGTAAGCTAACGAATGCCAAAGATTGCCAGCAAAGCACCAGAGGCTAGAGGAGAGTCATGGAACAGATTCTGTCTCAATATCCCTCAGAAGGAAGCAACCTGCAGACACCTTAATCTTGGGCTTGTAGCCTCAAGAACTGGGAGACAATACGCTTCTGCTGTGTAAGCTACCAGCTTGTTACAGCAGTCTGGTTAACGAATGCAGCCCACCTCAATAGAAGACGAAATGACCAGCACCTGAAGTGCCTGGCACGTATTAACTGTTTGAGAAATGTTTGTTGGATGAAGAAATGAATGCATTAACAAATAGTTTTGCATGAATGAATGACCTCTCCCCTCACCTCCTCTCTTGAGGCACGCTCACTCTATGGTAAGCAGCACTCATGGCACCCTTGCTGGAGAGGAGGGAGGGGAGAAAAGGTCATGAGAGCAGAAAGAAGCAGCTGCCAGCAATAACCCACAGGTCTTAGAAACTCTCCCCAAGCGAGGCCGGGCGTGGTGGCTCACACCTGTAATCCCAGCACTTTGGGAGGCTGAGGCGGGCAGATCACCTGAAGTCAGGAGTTCAAGAAACTCTCCCCAGGCCACGGGTGCCGGGGGCTTTGGCTGGGCCTGCTAGGATGAGGGAAATTCACCTAAGGGGGTGAAAACCTACCAGTGACTATTATTTATTCTTTGTGCTAAGAATATATTCAAGTCTATAAATGTACTTAGTTTTTAAAAATCAGCAAAACAGCTTAAAATCTGTTTGGACGAACTGGGGCCCAAAGGTAACCTCTGGTGTGTATTTTCAGAGCAGTTTTCCACTTCATCGTGAAAGACATTTGAGTTTCTGCGAAAATATAATCCATATGTTTCTGGGCCATTTATCCTGGAAACCTTGGGAAGACTTGCTTTGTCAGCACCGAGGGAGGGAGAAGAAAGGCAGGAGACCTCACCACCCGTCCTTTCACAGTGAGTACGTTTCCTTTTGCCAGCTTCACCCTCAAAATCATTTCATTCAGTCCTACTCTCAGTTTTCCCATCTGCTGGAAGAACCCACCACGGATCTTTTTTATCGCTTCTGTTTAAAGGCATAGCCCCATCTCTTAGCTCTCAGACATGCTTTATGCTTTGAATGAGCTCACACCGAGGTGAAAGGGACCCAGTCCCAGGCTGGGCTTTCATTTCCTAAACAGCACAGCTTTGCTTCGCTTCCCTTCTCACACCCCGCTTCCTTGATGTGTCTCTTTATGAAAGGCAGTAAAATAATTTCTTTCAGTGTTTGGGGTATACATAAAATAAAGTAAAACACAAGCATGTAAAAAATTGGCTGAGATAAGGACCAACTTCATGTTATGAGGAACAAAATGTCCCGTGCAGATCAGAGTAAGAGAGTTTCATAATAAATACTTGCATGTCTCCTGTTCACAGAAATGTGAAGCTGTATTCCAGGAAAGCTTCAGAGTATATGAACCACATGAGACTGAGCCCCTTCCGTTCAATGCCTCTTAATGACTGGCCTCTTTACTTGGGATTTGTTTGATTCCGTTTGTTTATTGCTTTTTGTATGTAGGTAACTTAATAAACTCTCAAAAAGCCCATAGTTGATTTTAAACAGCAAAAGGAAAGTTAAATGAGAATTTTGTCCTTGGCTTGAAAACATTTTATTGGTAGAAGATATAAGAGGAGGGAAAGAAACAGCTTAGGTTAGAGACAGAAACCCCATCAATCTTGGGACAAGCTAAAGAGCTTGAAGAAATAAATTGCTGAGCTGGCTGTTGGAGCGATGCTGTAAATCACTTGCAGACAAGGGGCATGACAGTGCGCCTTCATGAGGGGCAGAGCGTTGCAGTCTGGGGTCTTCTGAGTCTTAGCTCCTACATCATTTACTCAACCTAAACCACAAATTCCCCACCTGAGAAGTTAAATCACAGTAAACTTCTGTTCTGATTCACAGAGGGGAGGAGCAATTTGAGTTAGCAAAAGTTATGAAATGCTTTTTTTTAACCTCACATGCCTTGTATTGAATGAATTCTCATTCCTCATTTCACAATGCATTATTTTCTTTCATGTATATATATAATTGTGTTTTAGGTTTTGGGGTACATGTGAAGAACATGCAGGATTGTTGCATAGGTACATACATGGCAATGTGGTTTGCTGCCTTCCTCCTCATCACCTATATCTGGCATTTCTCCCCATGTTATCCCTCCCCAACTCCCCAGCCCCCGCTGTCCCTCCCCTAGTTCCCTGCCACAGACCCCAGTGTGTGATGCTCCCCTCCCTGTGTCCATGTGTTCTCATTGCTTAACACCTGCCTTTGAGTGAGAACATGCAGTGTTCGATTTTCTGTTCTTGTGTCAGTTTGCTGAGAATGATGGTTTCCAGGTTCATCCATAACCCTACAAAGGACACAAACTCATCGTTTTTTATGGCTGCATAGTATTCCATGGTGTATATGTGCCACATTTTCCCTGTCCAGTCTATCATCGATGGGCATTTGGGTTGGTTCCAGGTCTTTGCTATTGTAAATAGTGCCGCAATGAACATTCCTGTGCATGTGTTCTTATAATAGAACGATTTATAATTCTTTGGATATATACCCAGTAATGGGATTGCTGGGTCAAATGGAATTTCTATTTCTAGGTCCTTGAGGAATCGCCACACTGTCTTCCACAATGGTTGAACTAATTTACACTCCCACCAACAGTGTAAAAGTGTTCCTATTTCTCCACATCCTCTCCAGTGTCTGTTGTCTCTAGATTTTTTAATGATCCCCATTCTAACTGGCGCGAGATGGTATCTCAATGTAGTTTTGATTTGCATTTCTCTAATGACCAGTGATGATGAGCATTTTTTCATATATTTGTTGGCCTCATATATGTCTTCTTTTCTAAAGTGTCTCTTCATATCCTTCACCCACTTTTGAATGGGCTTGTTTGTTTTTTCCTTATAAATCTGTTTTAGTTCTTTGTAGATTCTGGATATCAGCCCTTTGTCCGATGGGTAGATTGCAAAATTTTTTTCCCATTCTGTTGGTTGCCGATTCACTCTAATGACTGTTTCTTTTGCTGTGCAGAAGCTCTGGAGTTTAATTAGGTCTCATTTGCCTATTTTGGCTTTCATTGCCAATGCTTTTGGTGTTTTGGTCATGAAGTCCTTGCCTATGCCTATGTCCTGAATGGTTTTGCCTAGGTTTTCTTCTAGGGTTTTTATGGTGTTAGGTCTTATGTTTAAGTCTTTAATGCATCTGGAGTTACTTTTAGTGTAAGGTGTCAGGAAGGGGTCCAGTTTCTGCTTTCTGCATATGGCTAGCCAGTTTTCCCAACACCATTTATTTAACAGGGAATCCTTTCCCTATTGCTTGTTTTTGTGAGGTTTGTCAAAGATCAGATGGTTGTAGATGTGTGGTGTTGCCTCCGAGGCCTCTGTTCTGTTCCATTGGTCTATATCTCTGTTTTGGTACCAGTACCATGCTGTTTTGATTACTGTAGCATTGTAGTATAGTTCGAAGTCAAGTAGTGTGATGCCTCCAGCTTTGTTCTTTTTGCTTAGAATTGACTTAGCTATGCGGGCTCTCTTTTGGTTCTATATGAAGTTTAAGGTGGTTACGATGTATTATTTTCATTTGTCCTTGGGAATTCCGTTCCATTCTTTCCCTTCCTTCCACTTTTCTTTCTTCCTTATGTGTTTCCTCTTATCTCCCTTCCTCACTCACATTGTCCTTCCCTACCACCATCTATTCTAATATGTTTAATACATATTTTTGCATGTATGTGTGCTTGCAAAATGAATAATGTACTTTTGTGCATATGCATTTTAACTTTTGCATATTGTATTATGTTGCATATCTCATGATATACATCCTCAACACTTAGCCAACACTGTCCCAGCTATGGAGACAGATTGCCTTCAGCAACCCAATCCACAAATAATACCACCATGAACATGTATTCATTGATTGTACAAATATTTATGAGAGTACCTCCTATGTTCCAGGTGTGGTTCTAGGTACTTAAAATGCATCATAAAACAAAACAGATAAGAATGCCTTTACTTTTGGAGTTGACAGTTTAGCAGAGGGAGATAGAAAATAAGTGAAAATGACTTAAAAATAAGTAAATTATATAATATGTTAAAGATGATAAATGTGATGTAGAAAAAGAAAAAGTAGATCAGAATAAGCAAGATTGGAGCTGTGGGGAGTGGGTGGGCAGCAATTTAAATAGCATTGCCCAGGGGAGTCTTTTGAGCATAGATGTGAAGGAGGTGAGAGGAGAGTGATGGTGCAGGGGAGGGGGAGTTCCAGGGAGGGGGAACTGACATTGCAAAGGCTTAAGGCTAGAACGTGCCTGACGTGTGCAAAGCACAGCAAGCAGCCACGTGACTGGGGCACAGGGAGCGAGGGAGAGGGCCTTGCCTTATACCCTCTGTCCTCCTTAAAGGACTTTGGTTTTTATTTTAGGTGGGGTATCCTTGGAAGGTTTTGGGAAAAAAACACAACATGATCTGATTTATGTTTTAAAAGGATCACTCTGGCCACTGTGTCGAGAAAAGATTGCATTCAAAACACGAGGAAAAGCTGGAATTTGAGTTGGAAGGATTTTGTAATAAAACGAGTGAGAGATGATGCCGGATGAGATCAGGATGAGGGTGGTAAAAATGGTGAGAAGTGGGCAGATTTTAGATTTAAAACAGCTAAGATTTCTCAAAGTTCTGGCTCAACTTAGAATATAGCAAACCACAAGAGTACATTGCTCTCCTACTAGCAGTGAGAAAAATCTGGATAATTGACAAAATCATGACTTTTCTTAAACCCATCAGAGAGCTGAGGTCTTAAGACAACCAAAGAAATTGAATTCCAAAAATTGACAAGACTCTCCTAGGAGAAATGAGATACAGAGACTGTTTCATTTTTTTGGCAATACATAGGGAGCAAAGGTGGCTTCCATGGAAGTTAGTAAGAAGAAAGCTAAAATGTTAACAAATTCCTAAAGACTTAGTGTGGGCTCATGTATCAGGAGCTGTAGATACAAGGGAAGCTCTCTCTCTCTCTCAAGCTTTTTGTGGGTCTCTAGCAGGGGCTCATGGAGATAAAGACAAGGAAGGAGACCAGAGACAGTACCTCTCAGTGGCGCAGGTTTGTAGGAAGGGATCGAGTGCCATTGCAGAAGAGGTAAAAAGCACTGCATATTTCCCCTAACCCTTCCGTCATACAAAGCTAGTCTTATGCCCCTGGGGAAAATGCAGCAAAGACTTCTCCAAAGAGCTCCTGGGGAAGGGTATAAGGAAAACCCATCTGCCTCTGGGAAAGGAGTATAAAAGCCTTCTTCCTGGCCTCAGGAACCAGGCAAAGATCTACTGCTTCTAGGGGAAGAATAGAAATAAACAGTCTGTCCCTAGAGAAGAAGCAAGAAAACCTCTTGCCCCCAGAATCTTGTACCAAAACAAGGCAGAGTTCTGCTGCTTCTGGAGAGGGTACAGAAAAATCTCTCCTGCCTAAGAGTACACACCAATAGGAGACAGTTTAGGGCCATGGGCAGTAAAGGGAGAGGAAGAACAATATGCTGAAGCCATACGTCGAAAGCCAAGGTGCCCAGTTCCTACCTGAGACTGAGGCTGGACTATCTCCACCCAATCAAGAACCTAGCACCAAGTGAAAAGTGATAGTATTCTACTGCAAGAAGAGGGGCAAGAACAGGGAAAGCGAGTCCCTCCATGGAAGCAGCATGCGAGGACAGTTGGAATCTGAGGGTGGAGCAAAAGCAGAAAAACTTACTCTAATACCCAAGGCTTCCCACTGAGCAAGAGCTAAAGACAGCAAACCATCAGACGAATCCAAGTCTGTGGTACACTACCAGTAATGACAGCAGTAACAAAACCCAGACCTGTCTCAACTCCCCCACACTCACAGCTTGACAGAAGAAGAGGCATGGACATTTCTGGTCATGAATACCATGGACTTCAGCCCCTACTGGTCTTCAAACATAATGCCTGGCATTCAGTAGAAATTATGAGACATAAGCAAGGGAGAAAGAAGGCCCATCAATAAGAGATAAATCAATCAGCAGAGACAGCTTAGAGATGCTGGGATTATCACAAAGGGACTTTAAAATAACTAGGATTCATATGTAGAAAAAGTAGACTGCATGCATGAATGGATGGAAAATGGACCGTTTCAGTCAAGGGAAATAGGATTAGCATTATTCTTTGAACAGCTATGGGTCATTTCTTGTGGACTGGAGGAGGGGCCTTCATTCTATCAGTACAAACAGCCTCAGCTGTTTTTATCAGAGAAAAATATCAGAGAAATATCAGATATTTTATCAGAGAAAAATATCAGGGTTCCACTAGGAAGGAAGGACGCAGGAATGACTAGTAGGTAGGCAACTAGCAGCAGTAGCGTGAGGGTACACATAGGGCATGGAAATCATTGCTCTTTACAGGATACTTTTCAAAGACCTAAGGAAAACTCTGTTCTTATCTGACCACAACCATCTAGGGGTATGGGTGTATCATGGTTAAGGTAACATAGGAAAGACTGGCCACAAGGACATCAAAGCCACATCACTGATTTCCCTGGACAGAGTCAGATTTCATCATACAAGAGATGGACAGGCCTCTATAGACTGCAGGAAGGAACAGAGGGAGGAGGAAAAACTCAAAAGGAAATCAAGTAGAAACACTGGATAGGAAAGGGATCAGGATAAACAGAGCTGAGAGGAGAAACAAATGAACTGAGAATATGGTAAAGGGGAGGAAAAGAAGAAGAAAGACTGAACAGAATTAAAACCAACTTCAGTGTCATCGTAAGTTGTATCGATTAAGATAACTGCAAATAACAAAATCTGACTATAGGGGCTTAAACCAGGAGTTGCTAGTTTTATTTATTCATAATACGAAGTTTGGAACTTGGCAGTTGCTGACACAGGTTGAGAAGTTCAAGGATGTCAGACTCGGAAGTGAGCTCAGACAGCTGCTGACATAGTTCAACAGCTCAGTGATGTCAGGGCTGACATCTTCACCACTGCAGGATGATTGCAACAGGTCCAGCCATCACATCTGGGTTTTAGGCAGAAAGAAGATGCAGTAATGCCAGCTGTCTCTGTTATCTTTATCAAGAGAGCCAATGCAATTTCAGAACCACCTCTCTACAACAGTATACTTCTACTCACTGGCCAGCTGGCAACACAGTTATGTCTACCAGCAAAAGAGGGTGGGGAAAGCAAGTATGTATCTGGGTCCATTTCTTCTGCAAAATTCAAGTTGTGTTAGTAAGAAATAAGGGAGCATGTGATATTGGATAGACAATACCAACAGAGTCTACTCGTGTGTTTTAAGTAACACAATGTATGCAAAAGAGTCTAACACCACATCTGCCACGAGGTGACCAATAACTGTATGTTTATTTAAAAAAAGAAAACTGAAGAAAGAAAACATTGAGATGGAAGGATAAGAGATAGACTGTATTTCAGAGGTCAGGTTCCCACACTCCAAGACTGACAAATTGAAAGTGTAGACTTGATTTTATGAATCCTTAAAATACTCAGCAGAGACCCTGCCATCCATTTTAAGAGCAGTATTAACAATTGGAGGGGGTGGCTGTCCATATATCTTTAACAGGTGGGATGGTTATTATAAACTGTGAGAGAAGAAACGGGGCCAGATGCAGAGCAATAGCAAATGTCACAGGAAATAAGCAAATGCAGAGAGCCCTGTCTGAAGAGGACTTTGGAGAGGTGGAAGACAAACCATGCACAAAGTCTGTAAGTGAGTTGTATATACACACATGTGTGCTGTATAAATAGCTCACAGGCCACCAGGCCATTCTTCAGAATTGTAATACAGAAGAGGTTTCCATGCACCAAATCATAAATTGTCTCAACATATCCCTTCTATCAACTTCAGAAATGATTTCAATAATCCTCACTTTGTTGCTTTTATGAAATTTTAAGTATACATTTTACCATCTGTGTCTGCATAGCCTGAGAAGAACTGACTTCATCCTTATCAAAGACAACCAACTAGTACAATAAATTTAAGCTACTTCAAAAATTCTCTCCATCATCATAAATTCTTTTTTTTTTTAATGCTTCTGAGGATAACAATTGTGGATCATGATTTTCATGTCTCTGCTTAGTTTCTTGAAGGTGTGTGAGATTACAAATTAGAAGCATCACAGACACAATGGATACCCATCCTTTTCCAGGTAGACATTCTTAATCCCCAGCACCATCTCCTTTTCTACCAAATGGAAGATGATGGAACACGTAGCTACAAGAAATCCCTAAAATATCCCCGTAGGGATACTAGTTTGGAGAGTATATATTTAATGGCCATCACCTTATTTCAAATAAATAATCGTTTACGTAATCAATATCCAGTTAGGGATCTTAATTGGGTTGCAAGCCAAAAAATATGTTTTAAAATGACTTATTTCACTATGAATGTATTGTTAACTAACATTACCATCCAGTTAAGTTAAATGCTATAACTAATTATAAACATACAACATAGGAATATTTCACTTTGATCCAATCCTTCTTTACCAGGAGGGTTGCCGTGTTAATTTGGATACAAGCTTGGATGCTTTAATAAAGACCCTCCAAATAACAGAAGCTTATGCACTCTCATGTAGAACTTCAGGAAGGTAATCTAAGGTTGGCATGGGAACTTCACAGCCACCATGAACACAGGTTTCTTCTTCTTTTGTAGTCCTGTCATCCTCAACGTGTGACTTCTCTCTCATGCCTGTATTAGGCTGCCGTAACAGAATACCACAGAACAGAAATTCATTTTCTCAGAGTTCTGAAGCCTAGAAGTCCAAGACCAAGGTGTCAGCAGGGTTGGTTTCTGGTGAGGTCTCTCTTCTTGGCTTGCAAATGGATACCTTCTCACTGTGTCCTCATATGACCTTTCCTCTGGGTGCCTCTTCTTCTTTTTTTTTTTTTTTTTTGAGATGGAGACTCACTCTGTCACCAGGCTGGAGTGCAGTGGGGTGATGTCAGCTCACTGCAACCTCCACCTCCTGGTTTTAAGCGATTCTCCTGCTTTAACCTCCTGGGTAGCTGGGAGTACAGACGCACACCACCATACCCAGATAATTTTTGTATTTTTAGTAGACAGGGTTTCATCATATCAGCCAGGATGGTCTTGATCTCTTGACCTCGTGATCTGCCCACCTCAACCTCCCAAAGTGCTGGGATTACAGGTGTGAGCCACCACGGCCGGCCTGGGTGCCTCTTCTTAAAGGATACTAGTCTAATTGGATTCAAGCCCCACCCTTGTAACTTTATTTAACCTTAATCATCTCCTTATAAGCCATATCTTCAAATACAGTCACATTGGGACTTAGAGCTTCAATATATGAATTTGGCAGGGACACAATTCAGTCTGTAAGACAGTACAAGAGACCTGCTTTAACTACCCCCACCATCCACATTCTAGTCAGAAAGCAAGGGAAGGACACAATTCTTCCCGTTAACATGCCCTTACAATAAGAGAATGTGTGAGAAATTTACACACATCTCTTTCACTCAAATCCTATTGGCCAGATCCTAGTCACATGGCCATATCTAATTGCAAAGCAGACTGGGAAGTAGATTTTGTGGCTGAACTTCCACATCCCTGGCTTAAACTTCTCTTTCCATCAAAGGGTGAGAAAAGATAATAGAAGATATATTAGTCCATTCTCACACTGCTATAAAGAAATACCTGAGACTGGCCAATTTACAAAGAAAAGAGGTTTAATTGGCTCACAGTTCTGCAGCTTGTCTAGGAATCATGCTGGCATCTGCTCAGCTCCTGGGGAGGCCTCAGGAAACTTTCAATCATGGTGGAAGGTGAAGGAGGAGCAAGACACTTCACATGGCCAGAGAAGGAGAGAGGAGGAGATGCTACACACTTGTAAACAACCAGATCTCAGGAAAATTCTACCACAAGAACAGCACCAAAGGAAAAAAATTGCCCATAATCCAATGACTTCCCCCAGACCCGCCCCTCCAACACTGGAGATTACAATTTGACATACAATTTGGGTGGGGACACAGATCCAAACCATGCCAGGAAGTAACCAGCAGTACCAGCCACAGCCGGGAATGTTCTATTTTCTGGTGTCACATGTCAGCATCTCAATTTTGCCCTTTCTCTCCTCTGTGGACTTTCCTTTTGTCCTCCTTTATTTTACCTCCAGATTATTGGTTCCACTCAGGGAATTCTGGGAGGAACGTGGTGCATTCTTGTAATGGAAGGAGACTTGGACGCATCATTATATCAAAAGGTCCCTCTCCTTCTCTCTTCAGGGTTGAGGAGATACAATAGGGTAAAGGGTGATGCCATTAGCCATATGATGGTAATTAGAGAAGGAAGCAGGGTCAAAGAAGAGAACTTTTGGTTGGCGATATTAGGACATTGTGTCTCCTGGTGTGTGTGATAACCTTTTGTACTATTTTTAAAAATCTCCAGCAAGAGCAGACCTTTTGTGGGGGAGAGGATGTTTAGAGGCTGTTGACTTCCTACGTTATTTCACTCTGAGCAACAACTGGCTGTTGCCTCTTGCTTTGCATCTCTTGAAAGTGGAATGTCTCCTTCCCTTAGCATTTTTAATCTGGTTCCTACAAAATTGTGCAATTTCCTGATCTTTCTCCTGTGGTAGTCTAGCCAATTTCTGCTTTGGGGGACTTTTCCCAGTTGTCTTAAGGTTTTCCAAAAGCTTTATATTAGTCTTGTACTCTTCCACTCCTTTATGGGAACATGTTGTTCTGGTACTTGTGGAACAGCTTTTTCAAAGTGCAACTGGTCACCTTGGCCCCATTTCAATCAACAAGCATTTATTGAGTGCTTTCTTTGCTTCAGTGGTGTTCTAGATCATGTAGAATACAGACATTAAAAACTCAGAGGTGTGAAAGGACTTAAGAGATAACCACTCATTTTCCAAGTGAAGAAACTGAGGTCCAAAGAACAAACAATCTGCCCGAGGGTCATGAGGCTATTTTGAAGAATAACCTGCTGCATTCTCCCGTTTCCTGTTCTCCTTAGAGTTTATGCTTCGGGAAGATGAAAGTATATAGAATACTAGGGCACCCTCTCTGAACCAGGTACCAGCTTTTCCATATGTTATGTAATTGGTAGTATTCCCCCTAAGAACTTAATAATACAATTACTTTGTGAGAATGAGACAAAAAACAAAAACAAAAACAAAATTTATCTAGGCAGTTACATACAAAGTTTACAAGGCAACATGTCTAAAAATATTTACAATGTAATTATTCATAATAGAGAGACTAGAAACAACCTAAATGCCCAAGAAAAGGAGATAGTTAAGTTGCAGTTATTGATATAATGGAGTACTACACAGCAATAAAAATGAATAAAAAAATATATAATATGGATGAATCTTACAAACACATAAGTTGCAAATTGATGGATCTAGTATGGTTCAATTTATTCAAACTTGTAAAACACAAAATTGTACCACACATGTTGACGGATGCACACATAGGTAGTGAAAGTACTTATGTGTGCATCCGTCAACATGTGTGGTACAATACATGAAAGTGAGAAGTAATGGATACGAAACACATCATACTCAATATATACCAGGCACTGTTTTAAGCACTTTACATACATTAACTCATTTGTTCCTCATAACAACCGTCTAAAGTAGATACTTTATCCTTATTATCAACAGAGAGGTGAAGTAACTTGCCCAAAGTCACATAGAAAGATCATCCAGGGGCTGGGCGCCGTGGCTCACGCCTGTAATCCCAGCACTTTTGGAGGCCAAGGTGGGTAGATCACGAGGTCAAGAGATTGAGACCATCCTGGTCAACATGGTGAAACCCCGTCTCTACTAAAAATACAAAAATTAGTTGGGCGTGGTGGCGAGCGCCTGTAGTCCCAGCTACTTGGGAGGCGGAGGCTGAGGCAGGAGAATGCTTAAACCCAGGAGGCGGAGGTTGCGGAAAGATCACCCAGGAGTTACTTTCATTCACTCAACAGAGACTTATTCAGTAAGTAAGTTCTCTTTTTCAATGAGGTAGAATGGAATGGTGAACAATGTCAACACAGTTCACATTCAGCCTCTGATAAATCAGACTGAGTTTTTTTTTGTTTTGTTTTTAAGTATTTAGCTTGTTTAATTCAGTGTTTTCTGAACTTTTTTGATGATGGCACCCTGTTTTATAGTAATGCCTATTAACTTCCAATAGAATGATGTGCTCTTCCTAAGATAATTTAAGTAGAAGCATTGTTGCATCCTAATAAGAAACATTAACTATCCAAGTCTGGGCACTGTTGTGGCAGGAAGAAGGTGGGGGCTAAAAAGACAAGGTTGGTTCATCCAGGCACTGTGCAGAGAAGAGGCTGCCTTAAGCTCCGCATTCCAGCATTCAGTCCACGCAGCAGTACTATCCCCTTTCGGATGTTGGTTGCACCCAGGCTATCATGGTTAGAAGACATTAATCACTAGGATTACCCAAAAAAATCCAGCTCTGTTTCCAGTTCACCCAGGAATATTCTGCTTACAACTTACTTTTTCTGCAGATTTATTGAACAGCAAGATAAGCTATAATTTTTATTGTTTATTAAATTGCATTCTAGTTTATAGTTCAGTCTATAGTGAGTTGTAGTAATGTGAGTGTATTCTGCAACACCAATACTCACTGTAAGGCCTTATCTAATTGAACCAATAATCCAAATTCTGAACTTGCAAAGCTAAGAATCTTATCTTGGAACATCAGGCACTGATGCTTTTAGAGACCTCTTGGAGAGCAGCTGCCTAGGGGTCTATCTTACGCTTAGCCTTCTTCAAGCTGCTACATGTATCTCATTTTATTTTCCCAACAACCCCCCTGTGAAGAAGATACCACTCTTCTCACTTTACAGATAAAACATCAAGGCTTAAAGGGAATGTCTTGGGAGAGTCTGGCCTGATTGCCAAAAATTTGTGATGGAATTCAGGTTTTATCAATGCCTTTTCCTATCCTCAAAGCATTAAAATAAGTCACATTCTCCTCATTTTGTACAGCTTTCCAGTGGTGGAAGTGTGTGGTGCAGAGGCACTTAGGTATACAGATTTGGCTCTCGACATGAACTTGATGGTGAGTGCTGGTCCTCACAGCCAATTTCTCTGTGCAATGCTGAGGCCTCTTCTACCCTGCTTAGTAAGGAGAGGAGCCCTTTGGGGATGGCACAGGATAGGGCCCTGAACATCTAGAATGGAACTAGATTCTCTAGGGAGTGGGCAGGAGCAGAAGAAACTGTAAGAATTATCAGCCAGCCGCAATGGCTCACATCTGTAATCCCAGCGCTTTGGGAGGCTGAGGCTGGTGGATCACCTGAGGTCAGGAGCTTAAGACCAGCCTGGCCAACATGGTGAAACCGCATCTCTACAAAAAATACAAAAAATTAGTCAGGCATGGTGGTGTGCGCCTGTATCCCAGCTACTCCGGAGGCTGAGGCGGGAGAACTGCTGGAACCCAGGAGACAGGGGTTGCAATGAGCCAAGATCTTGCCACTGCATGTAAGAATTATAGGGGGAAGAGTAGAAGAGGATGATAGACCAGAGAAGAGGCTCAGAGCCAGATGCCGACCTGAGGTGATTGTGTTTGCCGTGAAATGTAATTCCAAGGAAAAGGCAATGTTCTGTACCATCTTATTGACCCAAGTAAATGAGCTGTCCTCCATACTTTCTTTCTGAAAATGGGTTTTGCCTTCACATCCTTCCAGATGTTGCTGACCTAAGAGTGGAGGTACATATTTGTATGTTCACACAGAGAAAAAAATGTTTGAAATAATATTCACAAAAAAATGTAATGAGTTGTCATTTTTGGGTGGAAGGTTTTGGTGATTATTACTCCCTTCTTTCTTCTTTTTTTGTTTTTTTTTTTAAATAGTGAACTGGAATTATTTTTTAATCATCAAATATGGGATTTGTGTTTCATTTTTCATTTTCATTTGGGAAACAAAAATCCACCACACGTATCTACTAGCTTCAAATATGATTCCTGCCTCCAGGATGCTTGGAAGTCTTAACATGGCCCTGTACACAAAATAATATCTTCTGGCCACACAAAGCAAGTTAAGAAGAAATGGAAGAAAATAAGCTGTACACTCCGTTTTGAATCTGAAGGTGTGTCTGTGTTGTACACGTTACAGGTCATACCGTTTCAGGTGCCAAGAACAGGCTGATAGCTCGTGTCTCCAAGCAGTATCATCTTCAACATTTCAAGCTATTTCCTCACTGCCCCTTAGGGCAAAAGGAGCTATTTATGACTGATTATGATTACCCAGGATCTAGTATGAGAAGCTCACAGAGCAAATATGGAAACGGAATGAGGCTTTGTAAAATCACAATCCAAGAAGAGATGATAACCAGCTGCTCCATAGTGAGTACCAGGAAGTAGACAAGAACCAAAATGCCCTCTGAGTAATGTAGAGTGAGGCTAATTAAATGTTGACCTGGGGTGTGGAGGCAGACTGGGAATTTCCTTCTCTGGAGGCCTCTTAGCAATAAATACGTGACTATCGAGCAGGATTTGTTTATGTGATTGTCCTCATAAACACAAAGAAACAGGCTCAATTGATTTCCAATTTGTGGTTACAGAGAGTTTATATTTTACTTTATTACAAGAGGAAATAGCAACTGATGACCAACCCAATTCTTCCCCTCTACTCTTACTTCCAGTGAGTGTGGTATGTTTTATATTTCCTGACTGTGTCTAAAGGCTGCAGTCTGCAGAGTCCAAGTCATCCAATGGTTCAGGGACTGAAAAGGAAACCCAAGTGGAAGGAGTGTGGGGATGTTGCTCTCCTCCTCCAAATCCTTCCATGGGGTCTTCTCTGGAGAAAGATTACTTTTCCTAGACTTGCGCTGTCCAATACAGTAGCCACTAGCCATGTGTAACTATGTAAATTTAAATTAATTAAAATTGGGTACAGAAGTCTTAGAGAAACAGGAACATGAACAGGGAGACTTGAGCACAGACCGTCTGCCTCATCGCATCTTTCAGCCATGTTGGAGGTGGTAACAAAAAGTATCAATTGCCTCAGGGACACATGATAAGGGATTTTTCTTTTAAAATAGCCTATTCTCTTTTTGCGTATGTAGAAAAATGTTTAGACATACACAAAATGCCTAACTGTGCTTACTTCTGAGAGGGGACAAGAAAGTCACAGAACAGGAGGGAAACAAGCAGGGTAGATGGTATCCACTTGGGGATTGCTGAAATATTGTCTTTGAGGAGGATGCTTTCATTTTTAATGTGAGAAAACAAATATGAAGAGATTTAAAAATAAATAAGCAGATAAACATATTACTCCAAAATTCTGGTCAATCTCCTTTTTTTTTCCCCCACTGAGAACAAAGATTATAAAGAATAGTAAGTGAATGTTTCAGAAATCTTGTCTACTTTCACCTACTGTGTGTTTGGTCTTTCCAAAGCAGCTGGCATGGCATTGTTTACCCACAATGTCTGCGTGACTTAGGTTGGCTTCTTGTATTGGGCTCTGCAATTCTAAAATTAGCACACAGCTAGCTGGGAACTTTTCCCTCCTTCACCTTCAACACTGGAAGATCAGAGATTTGCTTTGGTCTGGCAATCTTTGTGGCTTTCAAGGACTAACTTTTGGTCTTATTTAGAAGTCAAATTCACTGAGATACTGAGTTTGCTCTTTATAAATATAGTCAAGTAGAAACTGAAATGTTCTAAGCTAAGTTTAGCTGGTCCTTTCTGTGGCCTATAAGAACTTAACCCTAACTTCTAGCAATGTGCCATTAGGTTTTATCATTCCCTTCATCAAGTTGTCCATGTTTCTTTTTCTTACTTAAATGGAATCCATGGAGTTGTGTAGCTCAGAAAATGCTATTCTGAAATATTTTTTCTCAACTATGCATCAGCTTTCATTTGCATTTGGGTTTTGATGAATTATAATGTTTCATACTATTAATGTTCTATAATTGTGTGAGCCAATTCCTGGTACACACTAGCCGGAAAACCCATTTACCAGTTTAAAACATTTTTGATAGTGGATGTATGTCTCTACTATATTTGTATATATTTCCTGTGAAGGTTAAAGGAGGAGGGAGCTGGAAAAGGTGAAAGGAGACATTATTCTATTAAGTCGGTGCAAAAGTAATTGTGGCTTTTGCCAATAAAAGTAATGGCAAAACCCAGTGGCTGGCAAGATAGCCAAATAGGAACAGCTCCCGTCTGCAGCTCCCAGCAAGACCAATGTGGAAGGCATGTGATTTCTGCATTTCCAACTGAGGTACCTGGCTCATGTCATTGGGACTGGTTAGACAGTGAGTTCAGCCCACAGAGGGCAAGCCGAAGCAGGGTGGGGCAATGCCTCACCCAGGAAGTTGGGGAACTCCCTCCCCTAGCCAAGGGAGGCTGTGAGGGACTGTGCCGTGAGGAACGGTGCACTGTGGCCCAGACACTACACTTTTCCCATGGTCTTCACAACCCACAAAACAGGAGATTCCCTCCGGTACCTATGCCACCAGGGCCCTGGGTTTCAAGCACAAAACTGGGCAGCTGTTCGGGGCAACACCGAGCTAGCTGCAGGAGTTTTTTTTTTTCATACCCAGTGGCGCCTGGAACACCAGTGAGACAGGACCTTTCACTCCTCTGGAAAGGGGGCTGAAGCCAGGGAGCCAAGTGGTATCACTAAGCGGATCCCACCCCCACAGAGCCCAGCAAGCTCAGATCAATCTCAAAATACTGAGATTACAATTAATTACATGTTCTGGGAGGCAGCATAAAGTAATAATGTGTTACTTAAGTTGCTTTCAGCTGCAAGTAACAGAATACTTCCACTAACACTGGTTTTAAACAAAAATGAAACAATAATCTTACAAAACAAGAAGTTGAGAGATAGGCAGGCAAGGCTGAGATTGGATCAGCAGATCAATAGCATCATGAAGAATAGAGCCTCTTTCCATCTCTCCACTCTGCAAGCTTCGCAACGTAGGTGCAAAAGTACTGCCACATTCTAAGTGACACATTTAGATTCCCACAGTATTTGGAAGAGAGAAAAAGTTTTCTTTGCAAGCATCTTCTATTAGGAAGAAAAGTCTTCCCCAGAAGTCCCGCAGCTGACTTCCCTAAGGTCCCATTGGCCAATACTGGGTCACATATGTGCATGTTCTAGCTGCAAGGGAGGCTGGGAAGTGACTGAATCCCCAGCCTCTTCCAGAAAGGAAGAATGGTGGAAGCAAGCAGCCAACCAATCTGCCACACAGAAGTTCATATGATCAGAGCCTCTGGGAGCAAAGTGTTTAAAATTCTGCTCCTCTACTTATTACCACCTTAAACTTCAGTAAATTACCTAGCTACTCCACCATGCCTTAGTTTCTTCATCTGTTGTGTGAATTAAATGCATGTAGGAATACATGTAAATTCCTTTTGATCCTATCTGCCACATGGTGCTAGGCATCATTATTTGAACCTCTAGAGTCACAGAGGACCTCCAGGGGTCTGGGATCCTTCCAAATGCTCTGGCTAAAATAATTGACTGACAAGTTAGATTGAAGGCCTTAATGCTGAATTTGTATAAGAGTCTAACCACTACTTTTATCTTTAATACTTCAGACTTACTGCTGATTATTGTAATACTGTTTTTAAAAAAGCTTTTAGTTGGCAGCCTTTGTATTACATTTATTTCTGAAAAAGCTCTTGGAGATAGAAAAATGTCTGGATTCTATGAGAAAAGCCAACCTCCTCCACACTTCCATCTACTCCTCTCTCATATACCTACCTTTTGTATTTTCACCTTGAGTTCCTTGGTCTGTTCTCACTGCATCTTCAGAGAAAACAGTAGTCCCACACAGCCTTCTCCTGCTCTCAGCTCTGTTTCCCAGCCTCCTGGCTTTGAACAAAGGCCTGGCTTTGAATTTTCAGGAAGAGGGCATCAACAAGCTTTTAGGATTTTCCTTTAAAATTTGATACATTATTAGTGGGGTGGAAATTGGCAGAGCTATTTTTGACACTTTGAATATTTGATGACATCTCTAATCCCTTTTCCCTAGCAACTTCACTTCTACATATGTAAGCACCAGTAACAGAAGAGGTAATGTTCCTAAAGCATTCCTTGCAGTTGCAAAAATTTTGTGGACAACCTAAATGTCCAAGAAAGGCAAATATGTTAAAAATTAGGACATTTCCATATTATAAAATGTTCATACTGGAGTTTTTTTAAATATGAGGAAAAGCTGTGCATACCAACATGAAAGGATACCCATAGTATATTGTTGGATATGAAAACAACAAGATATAGACCATTGTTTATCGTATTGTATTAATTTTCTATTGCTGTATAACAAACCATCCCAAAAACTATAGTGATTTAAAACAACAATCATTTATTTGTCTATGATTTTGTGGGTTGGCAATTTGGGTTAAGCTCAACTAAGACAACTCATCTCTGCTAGACATGGTGTTGACTGGGCTTACTAATATATGTCCCTAAAGCAAGGACAGCTGGGACAATCTTTCTACCTAGCCTTTCTCTCATCCTCAAGGAGAAAAGCAGAAAAGGCAAATCTTGAGCCGTGGCTTGGGATTGCCACAATTTTATTTCTACCAATTTCTTATTTATTTTTTTTTTCTGGTACATTTCCATTCTTTTTATAAAAAAAAACTTTCAATTTTTATTTTAAATTCAGGGGGTACATGAGCAAGTTTGTTACATGGGTACATTGCATGAGGCTGAGGTTTGGGGTGCAAATGATCCCATCACCCATGTAGTGAGCGTAGTACCAAATAAGCAGGTTTTCAGCTCTTGCCCCCTTCGTCCCTTCTAGCACCACTCTAGTAGTCTCCATGGTCTATTGTTTCCATCTTTATGCCCACATGTACCCAAAGCTTAGCTCCCACTTGTAAGTGAGAACATGTAGTATTTGGTTTTCTGTTCCTGCATTAATTCCCTCAGGATAATGGCCTCCAGCTTCATCTATGTTGCTGCAAAGGACATAATTTCATTCCTTTTTATGACCACATAGTATTCCATGTCATCTCTATCAACTTCTATGAACAAAGCAGGTTGCCAGGATTGCCCAGATTCAAGGAGTGGAGAAGTAGACCCCACCTCTTATTGGGAGCTCTGTGATAGCTGTCATCTAAAAATTATGCTTGTTTTCTGGCATGTGCACTTCTCTGTAGTCACCTCCTGCACTGAACCAGGGCTAGCCTGACTTACCAATGGAATATAGTAGACATGATGATGTGTGACTTCCCAGGGTAGGTCGTAACAGGGATTGCACCCTCCACCTGTTCTCTTGGATCACTCTTTATGGGAAGTCAGACACCATTCCATGAGGACATTCAAGCAGGCTATGTAAACCCACGTGAAGAGAAACCGAGGCCTCTACTAACAGCCAGCACCAACATGCCAGCTATAGGAGTGAGCCATCTTGGAAGTGGGTCTTCCAGCCCCAGTCACGTCTTCAAATGACTGCATCCTGAGCCCACATCTGGCTACAACCTCATGAGAGTCCCCAGGCCAGAACCACTTAGTAAAGCCACTCCCTAACTCCTGATCCACAGAACACTGTGAGAGATAATAAACAATTAGTGTTATTTTAAGCCACTGAGTTTTAGAGTGATTTGTTATGCAATCTTAGATAACAAATACAAACTGCAAATAATTTGTGGCATAGACAGATATAGATGAGCCCTAGAGACTGGGGATAAGGGTGTGTACGTGTGCCTGTGTGAGTGTCTATGTGTGTTGTTATCGGGGGCTAAAGGAGCAGGTAAATTTACGCTGTTCACTTGACATCTTTTTTCTTCATACTTTTAGCTTTTTCACTGAGAATGTTTTACTTGTATAATTTTTAAACTAAAAACTAATTTCTCTTGATATTTGAAAGCATTTGTGTGTGCACAATATATATGAGGAAGTAGTGTGAGGAAGGAGGTACAAACCCATTTGAGAGCCTTCAGAGGCCATCTGGCATAATTGTCTGCCTGTAACAGTACGACATGCTGAAAACACCAGCACAGGCTCGGTTTACCAAGACGAATGCTCTCAGGCAAAGTATAACATGGGGACGAAAGCAATAATGCAACTGCAGTGAGGCTGAAGCATCCGTTTTCCTTTTAAACGAAATTTTCTCAAAAAGACAACATTCAACCTAGTCACTGAAATGCAATTAGTGCATACAGCTGGATCTGGTTTAGAGCACGAAGAATCTGTTTGAAAAAACAAACACAAAATGGGGTCCAGCTGTCTGAACCAGTTTAGAGAAGTCCGCATTTAAAAAGAAACTGTTTTCAAGTTGCTTTTCCGTGGCGACGAGGTTTTGAAAATCAACCAACCCAATTAATTAATCAGTACAATTAACCAGGCTTTCTCAAAATAAGAAGTCTAAAGGTTTTTGTCCTCTGAAAATAGCGGTAAGTGCCCCTATATTAATAGTATCTTAGAATTTTTTTTCCAAAGTCTAAGATAACTTCAAAAATTTCTTCCTGGAGAAAAGAAGTCTGGAGTGTGCCTTTCACATCGTTCTTTCCATTCATGATATTTATTATTGCTGTTTTTCCTCATTTATTAAGTGTTGACAGTGTCCTCAGGGCTGGAAACAAAATCCTAGAGGAGGCTACAGCCTTTGCCTAATAAATGACAGCTTGGTTCTCTTCATCATGACTGTCCCAGAGTGTACAATACTCTGCACTGCCCAGAGCCTTGGAGGAGGTAGTTTCACTTCAAAGGGAAATGTCTTTAACTCTTTTAAAAAGGCATGAAATAAAGAAATGCATCATAAAGATGACATCTTCCTGACCCCTAGGAACCAGATTGCTCAAAATGGCTAAAATTTGTAACTTAATGAAGAGCTCAAATCTATATGTTCTTCCTACCCTGATTAAAAACTTAGAGGCATTGCAAAGAAAATCTGATTTTCTCAATGCAACAACTCGTTTCATTTATCCTCGTGGCTTTTAGCCCAACCTCTGCCCAAAAATCCCTTCAAGACAAGATCAAGTGAGAGACCCGACGCATAAAGATAGGAAAAAGATGGCACTTCCCCAGAAACTGCAAGCTGGATTTTCCCAAGAGCTGTTTTTAGAAGGAAACTCTAGCCTCTGCAAGCAATTTGGGATTTGTAGAGGGCAGATTTGAGAGCTGGATGTTGGATTTGTGTGCCCAGCTCCAAGATTCACTGTGATTTTGGGCAAGCAACCGCATCTTTCTAGGCCTGGTTCTCTTCAATGACATGATAGAATAATTCTATGTCAGCAAAGCATTACAAAACTAAGTGATGACAAAAGTATAGAGCAGAAATGCTAGCTACAGAGACGAGATGCATGGGCATGCCTTTGCTTGAGTTGACTCCATGGCAAAGCCCCTTAATAAGAAATTCCTAGGGAGTTTGCCTGTTTCCCTGAAAAATCTAGAATGCAGGAAGATTTTGTTTTAACATTGGTTTTGCAGACTAGGCAAACACTTGATCTATACACTTTCTAATATGAGCACTAGATTTATTTTCACAAGCATTTTATACATAGGTATAGCAAAGTTATTTATGGAAGAAACAACTTAAAATATAATCTAAATGACTGAAAATTGGAGATTGAGGATGGAGAGTTCCATTCTGGCTGTGGAGAGAAATAAAGAGCCAATAGGGGACATTGTATCAGCTTTCTGAGGAGCTGGATTAAAAATGACTCAGAGGTTTATCCCGTCCTCCCTGAACTAAGGTAGGCAAGAATCCAACTAAACCAATCAAAGAGTGACAGGGAAGATGAGGGAAGCAAGAGAGCAGAGACATGTCTCAGCTGGCCTGGCATCCCTATGTATACTCAGCCTGTTTAAAACAGGGTGACAGTGGGGCACAGTGGCTCATGCTTGTAATCCCAGCAATTTGGGAGGCCGAGGTGGGTGGATCACTAGGTCAGGAGTTCAAGACCAGGTTGACCAACATGATAAAACCCCATCTCTACTAAAAACACAAAAATTAGCTGGGTGTGGTAGCAGGTGCCTGCAATCCTAGCTACTCCAGAGGCTGAGGCAGGAGAATTGCTTGAATCCCGGAAGCAGAGGTTGCAGTGAGCTCAGATTGTGCCACTGCACTCCAGCCTGGGCAACAAGAGCAAAACTCCATCTCATTCGTTCATAAATAAATAAATAAATAAAACAGGGTGACTAGAGGCTGAACAGCCACCTGCTTCATGTCCTCAAAGTCTCAGCACAGAATCCAGCAGCGAAGAAAAGGAGGACCTTGCTTTTTCAATGCAATCCCCCAGTGCCCAGGTGAGGGGCTCGGGAAAGGATGTCCTCCACCCTGTCTCACCAATCTGATTGGTCAGGGACTCCTGATCTCACCAATAAGATTAGTCAGGAACTCCTGATCTCACCAATCTGATTGGTCATTACTCCTAACAGGAAGATTAACTCGGGAATTTGGGGGAGGCCATGAGAATGGTCCAATAGTGCACTTTTATGGTGGATCGGAAGCTACTTCCTAATATGGACAAGCAAATGTGTTTCCTGGCTCTGCCTCAATGCAAATAAATACAATCCCTGTGTGAATAAATTATCTCGGAGGCATCCCCAATGTTGTTCAACCCATGCTAACCAGAACCCAAATTAAGATGATAGCCAGGGAGGGTGTGGCTGGTGATGAGTCACAGTATTTTTGCAAATTCATCTAAAACACAAAACAGGCAAACTCCCCACTTAAGAGTTTTTGTTCCGAGTCATTTTTGGAGGGTATGTTGGTTGTTAGAATTTGGAACACATTTCTTCCCATAAACTGATGTTCTAAATCTAAATGATGTTTGATTTCCCAGAGCTGGCCACCAGAAGTTTTTGTAACAGTACAATTTCCACTTGGCCCTATTGTTTTCATGGAAAATGAATTACAAAATCTAACGTGGAAAGCCAGAAGCCTCTGTTTTCTGGTTCTCACCGCTTCTCTTCTCTGCGCTGTGGAACAGCGCTCCCAGAGGCAACAGAAAGTGATTCCTCTGAGAGGACTCTGGTAGATTCTCTAGACCACCATTATTTGCTAATTCTCTCCATCTGCACAGGGAAAACTGATCTGTATCTAAATAAGAACATGTGAGTACTTCTCAACAACTATTTAAGAAACTCAGGTTCCTTAAGTGACCTGAATTGAGAGAAAAAAGATTATCTCATTCAATTACTCCTGTCTTGATTCAGCATTTTGTTTTTTTTAGAATGTATTATGTAGCATGCTGGCCTTGGACATACAGTTGTGGACAAAACAGACCTAGCTCCTGACTGCATGGAAAGAAACCTTGTTTTGAAGGGAAGGGCCCATATAAGTGAGTAAATTATAAGTTAAATAAATATCAGGCAAAATAGGCAAATAAATAATAGACTTAACAAGGAGTATCAAGTGCTACAAAGGAAATGAGGGGAAGGAGCAGAGTTGGGGGTTGTCTCTCGGAAATGACTTTTGAGCTGTGACCTGAAAGATGAGAAAGAGTTAGGCAGGAAGAGATAGAGAGTCTGTGTATGAGAGAGAAAGCATAGAGGTTGGAACAGACCAGTCCAGGAACAGGAAAGCCTGTGAGATGGAGAAAAGCTGGGTGTGTTAAAGACCCTGCCAGAAGTGGTGCGTTCTGTGGTCCAAGTACACTGAGAAGGAGAACTCTGAGATAATGCTGGAGAAGGGAGCAGAGAGCACATTCAGCCAAACCTAGTGGCCATGCCAGGGGTTTCATGTTTCGTCCTGAGTGCAGTGGAGAACCTTGAGGCCTCTAGACAGCTTAATGGCACGATCTGACCTACTCTCTTAAAAGTCTAGTCCAGCTGGAATGTGGAGTGCAGATTTGCTAGGGGGACTAGGGACAAGGGAAGCAGGGAGACTCATGAAAGAGAGCACTGCAGAAATTCAGATGAGAGTAACAGAGGCTCAGACCATTGTGGGAGTGGAAACAGAGGGCCGTGATTGAAATGGATATAAATTTTGAAGGTGGAACTGATGGAACGTACTTCATGGGTTGGATGTGGGACTCAAGGGATGGGCGCTGTAGAGGTGACTCCCAGGCTGCCGCGTTTGGATGGGTGAGATGGGGAAACACGAGGCGAGGCAGGAAGAGAAGATGATGAGTGGCTCTGGCTGTGTGGAGTTTGAGGTGGCTGTGGGACGCTGAGAATGCCGTTGGAAACCCAGAAGAAAGTCTGGGCCAGAGACACAAATATGAGGATCGCTGGCAGACAAATGATATCTGAAGCCTTGGGGTGGGGCTTTGGATTCCTCACTGCCTCCCTCACTTGTAGGGATCCGTGCGCACACTAAGGTTTACCGTTAGAGGAGAGAAAGGAAAGCAACTGGTTTATAATGGTTCAAAGAAACCGTTTTCTCCCTCCTGTTAAATAAATTCATATTAACCCTGAGCATCTCATAAAAGTGAAAATGGACCTGCGAGAAGGCTAGCTCAGGTTCTGATTTCTTTATCACAATTAGAAGGCAAAAATGTCTCCACTGTCATTTCACATTTCCCAGATTTAATGTCCCTTTAATGCTTTCTCAAAATGCACCAACAATGAGGAAGCTTTCTCTGCATGTAACTGGGTATAATACTTGCGACTCTTCTGGGACACTGAAAATAAGCATCTTCCCCTCTACGGTGAAGCTGTGTTTGCTTCATAACGACAGGGATTTTAATTACAGCTGGACAATTTCTGCTGAGTTGGAGCCTGTCTCTCACCTGGAAATCCGACACCAAATGGAAGTGACTCTCTAAATCCATGGAGTGTGAGCAGATTCAGGCCTCCATGCTGCAGGCCGCCAGGCAATGAGTAATCCTGGCTTTGGAAGGGCACATTGTACACCCTGCTTTTCATTCATGACTTCTCTCTGTTTCCAGTTTTAAACTGTCAGCTGCCTTGGTTACATGACCATGCCAGAAAACAGGTTTGGGAGGTATGTGTGTGTGTTGTCAGTCTCAGAATGGACTCAATTCTTGGAACCGAATCAATCAGTGCTAATCCAGATGCTCACAGATGAGAAAGGAGAAATAAAATCCCTTTACCTTACCTTTCTGAATGGAAAACCCCAAAGCTTACAACAGTCCCCAAATCTGCTGTCATTGTTTCCTGTTGGTGAAAAGCCACGAAGCAGATGAGGAGCTTGAAAGCCTCTATTACATCAGCTCCTTTCCAACATTTTGGTTTTTCATTTCATGTGATACAGTTGAAAGGCTCATTTGGCTATTAGAAATTACCCTTCCTCACCAAAGAACTCCAAGACCAGAGTCCATAAATGTATCTGTAGACTGCGCTTCACTATAAATCACTGGGAGAAAAAATGAAATGATAACTAAATGCCCAGACTTTTTTTCCTTTGTTACCATAACTCCAGTAAATAAGTCTTTAGTCTCTGTTGAGAACAAAAAACTGACCAACCTCAAGTATAAAGGCTCATGCAGCCTTAGGGCAAAATACCCTCAAAGCATCACCAAACAAATCCAAGGGTGACAAGGATGTGCAGCTGCCCTGATGTCACAACTCTTATGTTTATAAAAACAGACAACTTGGGCCCCACTGGAGGGCATCCTTTTGTCTCCTAACTAACTGTTTTACCATCCTTGAACCAGATGCCAGCTGCCCTGGGTAACTGCCATGACATGAGAGAGCTAACTGCTAGCTCTCTTTCAAAGTAAGGATTAGGGGTAGAGTCAAAAAGAGTCAGAAGTGTGACCTTAGGACCAAAAATACATGTGCCGACTTCATCTCACCAGGCAGAAGTTTCCAGGTTGGTTATTTTGCCTCATTCACTCCCTGGATTATTGATTAAAAGAAACTTGTAGCAGTTTGGCTCTTAAAGTCAAAAGGACAAAGTAGCAATCAGGCCATGACCAAAATGCACACAGAGGCCAAGGGATTTGCAGAGCACTTCGTTGTCTGTAAATCAGAGTCACAGTGGAGAGCTGAAGGCACCGCAGCCAGTAGCAGCACCTGTGGTTACAGAGCCACAAGTACCCGAACTCTCTGTGTCCTTCTTGCATGATGCATATACATAAGATAACACCAAAGACTCGACTCACATCTCTGGAAAGAGACTACTTAACTCACTCATTATTTATGTTTCTATTTAGAATCTGATGCCCAGAGCTAATCACTTATTTAAGCAAAATCTTTGGTCATCATGGGAGCTGTCAGCCCACAGTAGTACTTAAGCCAACCAGTGGGAAAAGCAAAGCTCAGAAAAGCACACTTCCGGAATCGCAATGTTTACATTTTTAATTAGCTGGGTCACTCTGCAGGAATGACTTAATCTCTCTAATCCTCAGTTTCTTTATCTATATAATGGGAGTGATAATTATAGGATTCTGTTGAGAATTAAATGAAATAATGCGGGTCAGGTAATTACTATAGAATCTGGTAGACAGTAAGCACTTAATAAATGTTAGCAAAGATGCTGCAGCCACTGACGATGATGATGATGGTGATGATGCTGAAGAATGAGCAGAAGAAATACCTATTTAAACAATAATTCTATATCTTTGGAGTTAAAAGTCTTAAATAGTATCAGCCACAAACATGCCCATTCTTTTTTTTTTTTTTTTAGTCTACAAATATTAGGCAATGTTCAGTTATGAGCAATACTGCCTATGGAAAATCTTAAAAAGTTTTGGCAAGGTATTAGAACAAGTCAGAACTACTTATTTGCCTGATGCTGATTTTGGTGCATGCCCCTTTACATATTGAAAAATAAAAGATGCCCAGGATTCTAAGGCCTGTCCAGTCAGCAGCCCCTACCTAGTGAGGAGTTGGTCCCAGCATGATAATATTCCAGACCTACTGATGGCTGAAGGTGTGGTGACCCTGTGTTTATTTCCTTGTTGATTTCCCTCCTCTGGCTCCGAGATCATTTTCCCATTGCCCGCAGGAAACAACATCTAGGGGCGAGGTAGGCCTGACTTGGCAACCCTAAAGGTGAACAAAAGGATCCTGATTTTTGGCAAGAGCAGAAGGAAGTTCAGGGGTGTCTCAGCCCCATCCGAACCAGAACAGATTTGTCACTGATGGTAATGCATGCTGCTCTGCAGGAGACCGCTCTTCCTTGAATCTCCCCATAGCTGCTGTCAGATTTACGGATCTGTTCTACCCAAAGCCTTGCAGAAGGGGCAGGGGATGCCCTGGTTAACCCCTGCATGTAAAAGGGTGGAGCAGTTTTTATACATAGCTGGGACACAGAACACTGGAAAGAGAAAGAAAAATTTCCTGAGCTACTGCTAAGTCAGAAAAGCTCAGCTCTCAAAAGGACTATCTCCTCAGACCTCACACAGCTGGGAACTGATCCGCAATACAGCAAAGGTAAGAAGGCCTTGTCCCTCCACCAGGTAGAATCTCATGCAATTTTTTAAAACAACTTCACCTCTGCCCACTCAGCCTCCAGCTCTCCCCTCTCTCTCTGTGTCTGTCTGTCTGTCTGTCTGTCTATCTGTCTGTCTCTCTCTCTCTCTCTCTCTCACACACTCACACACACACACACACAGACACACGCACGCATCGAGGAGAGTCTAAAAGATGGAAATATCTAGGGGTGTCTTTTTCAAAACACTAGAAAGGCCTCAGGACATTTGCTGTCTTTATACCCTATTTTTCTGCAGTGGTCTTCATTAAAAACTTCTTCACTTTCACAGATGAAAACGACTTGCCAGATAGGTCAGTGAAACCGTGAGGAATGCCACTAGCAGTAACTGGATTTACGCGACATTATTCTTTATCGGTATTTAAAACACATCACACACAGACGTCGTTTCACTCCGCAGTAGGAGTAGGTGTTGCACTGCAGTTTTACCCATGGATAAAGAGGTTCAGAGAGCTGTGACCTGCCCACGGGTGTGTCGGGCTGGGGTGACCGGCAGCACACCCTGTGCTCACTGCCGCCTCTCTTCAGTATGATGGCGACCTTACTCTTTAAACAAAATTCCAGACTACATTCTTGGCCATTTATTCTGACAAATGGTCTGATGAGAGGATGGAATTTTAGAAATTGAACTCTCCTGGAAAATCCAGAAATAGATAACCACAGAATCCTGTACAATATACCACTTTGTCATGTATCCCTGTTTACTTCCATTCCTGGGCATTGAATTGAGTTCAACAAATGTCAACAAACTATGTTCCCTGCTCCAACGTTGACTGAGTCATATGTCAGGGTGCGATGCAAGCCCTGTGCCCAAGGAGTACTGAGGCAGCAGTTCAGAGCAGGATGGGGAGCTCCCCTAAAGAAGTGAGCTTCAAATGAGCTCAGCATCAAGTGTGGACTTGGATTGAGGGAGAGCATTTAGAAACACAAGTCCCCGGGAGGAATCTGTTGAGTGAACATTTACTTACACCTAGTCCATTGCGGCAGAGCTGAGGGCGAGGAGCACAGTCTGAGGAATTAGACCACCTGGTCTTGACTCCTGATTCTACCTCTTACTAGCTCTGCATCTTGGCATGCCTCGGTTAACCCTTCTAACCTCACCTTGCCAATATGTGAAATGGGAATGATGGTAATATGTCCCTCATAGGGTTGTCTTCAGCTGTAAATGAGATTATGCATGTGAAGTCTTTGCTGATGCATAATAAGTGCGCAGTAAATATTCATACTAACTATTGTGATGGCCATGTGCCTGGTTCCAAGGGAGATGCAGGGAATATAGATAAGAGGAGGCCTACCTTCAATGTAATCAAAACCTCATGAGTTAGTTGTGTGCAACTAATGCCATGTGGTGTGATGCATGCTCTGAGACTATGCGGGTGGAGTCTTCTAAGTCTGTGTGAGTTAGGGTTGGGGTTCTGGGGGGACAGGGAAGGCGGCAGAGGTTTCACAGCAGAGGGCCTATGTGTAGGGCCGTAGTAAAGAATGGTGAAAAGAGCTAGACAGATCTAATTTTGGATCCCAGCTTTATCCTCTATTTATGTATCTATTTATTTCTATATTAGTCTATATGTATTGAAAACCATAAATTCACACTTCCAATTCCAATCCAACACCACAGAGTTTTCTCCCTTTCTGCATTTGTAACTGCCTTCATTAACATTGATCACAGGCTGGCTCCCATTATCCTTAATATATTATTTGCTTATTTGCTCAGTCCCCCAAATGTCACCAACTGCCATCATGACCAGTGTCCCCTACCCTATGCAGATGCCCTCCACACCCTGCTTAGGCCCTGATGCTTTGTTCTGGGCCTCCCTGAGCTGGCTCCTGGAATTCTGGAGCTACGATATGTCCTTCACACCCCACACAGGTGCCTACTTTGCTCAGCCACGTGTAATGTTTTTAAAGACTGTGACCCGCGCTATGCATTTGTGTATGTACATATGTTGTCACTGTCTTTGATGGGGAACAGAGCTGTCTCCTCCGTATAGGTAGGGCACATGTCCTCACCATCAGGCCTAAAGAAGTCAGGCTTATGCCATTCATTCTATTCCACTCGGTCTGCTCATCTATATGGATGTGAGCTGCTCACTATCTGCTCAGGGTAGTAACAACATTTCCAGGGTGAAAACCACTAGTGGGGCAGTTACTTCTTTTTCTTCTCTGCCAAGTCCTTGTCTAGGTTCTCCATTATTCATTTACTCAGCAACAGATATGAAGTGCTTATGAGGTATGAGGTGCTTGGCTAGGGTGGGATATAAAGATTTAAAATCTTGACTGCTACCCTCAAGGAACTCCCAGTCCACTGTGGGAAGCAGACAAGCAATAAATTTCAATTCCATGTGGCCAAGTGCAATGAGAGCCTACACAACCTGCCAGGGGAGGGCACCTAGCCCAGACTGGGTGGGCACAGAAGAGATGCCCAAAGGGAATCCTAAATGGGCAGAGATTAACAAGGTAAAGACTGGCTAGAAGTGGGGGTAAAGGGAGTGGTGTGCATGAAGGGTGAAAGAGTGTAATGGGTGGAAAATTTCAGGAGCTACCTCAGGATGGCTGGTGCAGTGCCAGAGGCAAGAGGAGGAGCGTCCAGGCAGGCGCAGGCTGTGAAGGTGAGCTGGTGGTGTTGGATTTTAGACTTTAGGACAAGAGCTCTGGAGCCAGACTTCCCAAGCTCAATCCTGGTTCTGTGACCTAGGATTTGTGGATCTATAGCTGTTGAATCTTTGGCAAGTTACTATTCTCTGCCTCAGCTTCCTTCACTGTAAAACTAGAGATTGCAATAGTAGTCACCTCGTGAGATTGACATGATTAAATTATTCTTTTAAATACCATACACAAAAATGCATAGCATAAGAAAAACAATAACAAAGATGTTATTTTCCAATAGGTGGATCAAAAAGGGGTTAGGGCACTGGTGAAGCAGAAGCACTCCAAAATAGAATGAATTAATTAAAAGACAGAAATTAAAAAGAATAGATTTTGGCATTTTAAAAGAAACTCTAAGTTCTTACCTTGAGCAAAATCAGGTATTCATTTTGGATTCATTTTATGGCCTACTGTTGCTTATCTTTTGACACATTTTGGGTTAGAGGCACCATAATTTTTCTATCGTTTCAGCCTCCAAAGGTTTCAGCCTTGCCCTGCATGCTAAGGAGACCTCCTCTCTTCTATTCGTTTTCCATTCACTGTGATCTGTTAGGAGTGGCCATTACACACTCAATGGGTTTCAGACCAATAGTAATTGTCATGATTGTACTGACAGCCTCAAAACTGGAAGGAAACCATCTTAAAATTCAATTATCACTAAATCAATTCTGAAGCTTGAATGTCTTCAAGGGGATGGAAGAGCAAAAGTGAGGGAGTTTTTGAAACAGTTGTGAAAGTCTATTTGCAGTAGGACTTAGTGGCCTTCCTCCAGTGACCTCTCAGCCCCCTGTTGTTGGAGCTGTGAGGCAGTCCTCCTTCCTCCATAGTCCACCTCCCTTAGAGCCAGAGGAGACAAAAGTGGAAGCACAAAAATGCCAACGATTCATCAGAATAAAAAATGTCTGGGCACCAAAGGACACAAACAACAAAGTGAAGAGACAGGTCACAGAATGAGAGAAAACATTTGCAAATCATCTGTCTGAGAAAGAGTTAATATCCGGAATATGTAAAGAACCCCTACAGTTCAACAACAACAAAACCCAATTCAAAAATGGGCAAATGACCTGAATAGACATTTCTCCAAAGAAGATATATAAATGGCTAAGAAGCACAGGAAAAGATCCTCATCACTAATGGTTAGGAAAATGAAAATCGAAAACTGAGATTTGAAAATCGAAAACTGAAAAATGAGATGTCACTTCCCACCCTTTAGCATGGCTACTATCAAGTCAAAAAAAGCTACAAAATAACAGATGTTGTGAAGACCATGGAGAAACTGGAATGCCTGTGCACTGTTGATGGAAATGTAGAATGCTACAGCTATTGTGTAACATGGTATGGTGATTCACCAAAAAATGAAAAATAGAATTGTCAATGACCCAACAATTCCATTTCTAGGTATATGCCCAAAAGAATTGAAAGTAGGGACTCAAACAGATATTTGTACCCCCATATTTGTGGCAGCATTATTCCCAATAGTCCAAAGGCACATGCCACCCAAGTGTCCAGTGAATGGGTAACAAAATCTAGTAAACACATACAATGGGATAAATTCAGCCTGTTAAAAAAAGGAAATTCTGACACATGCCACAACATGGTTAAAACTGAAGGACGTTATATTAAGTGAAATAAAGTCAATTTCTGAAGGACAAATATTGTAGAATTCCAGTATTATATGAGGTACCTATAGTAGTCAAGTTCATAGAGACAGTAAGTTGAATGGCAGTTGCCAGGGGCTGAGGGAAAGGGAGAATGGGGAGTTACTGTTTAATGGGTGCAGAGTTTGAGTTTTGCAAGACGAAAAGAGTTCTAGAGATGGATGGTGGTGATGGTTATGCAACAGTGTGAAGGTGCTTAACACTACTGAACTGTACTCTTAAAAATTATTAAGATGTCAAGTTTCATGTTATGTGTATTTTACCATAAGTAAAAAATGCCAATGAATCCTGGCTTTTTTTTCTTAGCAAGGTGAACCAATGATTCTTGGGAAAATAGCAGACTTCTTCTCTGGGAAAAAAAAATATATACAGAAAAACATCTCTTGGCTAGAATTGGTCATATTCTCCATCATTGGCTGAGACATTGTGAAATCACAAAGAACTGACAACTCTACCAATTACAGAGAAAGAGAGGAAGAGCAAGAGAGATTGTTTCCTGAAACAAATAAGATCAATATCACATTGTGCAGAAATGAAAGAGACACTCTGCGTTATGCTTAATTATCCAGTGTGTATGTGTTCGTGTGTGCACATTACTAAAACATTTTAGGATTAAAGTTCTTGACAGGTGGCAGGTGAGCCAAAGGTTGTATGTGAAAGGATTGTCAGAAACATGCACACTGATAGTCTAGTTCTGCACACAACATATAAAAACAGACCCAGCGTGAGGCTGCATATGAATTCAAGGTCACAGCCTGTGTCAGATGAAGCATCCACCTAACCTCTGGTGCTGGGACAGGAAAAAGAGAAAAAATGGAGCAAGGAGAACCTTTCCTTTCTCTTTTCTGAACGCCTAACCAAGAGGCCAGCTCTGACTGCCGGGACACTTCCTGGCTTTTACAGCTTCCTCCACTTCTAAACATGCAGGTTCATTTCAACTCCCAGGCAAGAGGTAATAGTGGTTTATTATTCGTGTTAAATTGGAACGATAATGAAATAATAGTGAAAAATTAACAGTGGGTGGCAATGCTTTGTAAAATGTGAAACAGATGTGTGTTTTTATTTATTTATATACCACTTTATTCTACAAAGAAACTGGTTGCTACAACTGGAGAACAGAAAGAAGAACAATGGCCTCGCGTTAGCATAGCTCATTTCTGGCCACCAGAGTGTTTTTAATTTTTTATATTAGCTACTAAGCCTCTAATGATCAGAAGATTTCATATAAAAATTCAGATTTCAAGTTCTTTTAAAACAGAAGAAACTCTGGCCACGTTGGCCCTATATTTGTTCATTCACTCCTCAAACAGATGTAGATTGGGTGACAGTTCTGTGCCAGGCACTGTTCTGGGTGCTGGGAATATAGCAGAGGTGAGACAGGTAATAACCAAGTAGACAGCTAGTAAGATAGTTATGGGAAATTATAAGTTCTATGAATACAGCAGGGTTAGAGGATAGAGACTGAGAATGGGGCAGGGGAGCCATGTTAGTTTAGCAGAGTGGCCAGGAAAGATCTCTCTCCATTTGCCACAGTCCCCACCAGGCACTATTACTCCACTCTGGTCATTTACCAATACCTGCCTGGCAATTAGAGGCATCTAAGGGTTGGAGCTCTGCCATACAATCATGGGAAACATAAACAAGAATTTAAATCAGGAATAAGGGAAATTTGAGAATAGGATGATAAGACAAATGGAAATATGAACCTGTATGGATGTCATAAGGGCCTTCATGATTGGTATAGTTGGGCATCAGATTCCACTGAGCTTCCTGGCAACCAAAGCAAAAGGGAAATATCCCCAATTACATCATTGTCATATTCAGAAAGGAAGAAATAAAGCAATTCTTCTGTAAGTACCAAGCTTTCCTCATCTGACTTGGGGTAGAAATTGAGTATATCAGCCTTTATAAGGGAACGCTGAGTGAAATAGTGATGAATATTCATTCATACTAAATGCTTTCATACTTTTTAGTATTCATACTAAACACTACTATGGTGCAAAGGAATTGCTTCATTTCTTCCTTTCTGCAAATGACAATGATGTAATTGGGGATATTTTCCTTTTGCTTTGGTTGCCAGGAAGCTCAGAGGAATCTGATGCCCAGCTATACCAATCATGAAGGCTCGTATGACATCCGTACCTGGTTTATATTTCCACTGGTCTTATCCTATTTTCATATTTCCCTTGTTCCTGATTCTGTTTCATAAAAGTATGAAACAGTAATCAATATCCTCACCAACGCATGCCCAGGAATCTGGAATTTCACATTGTTTCAGGCATTCATTCAAAACATCTTTATTGAGAAACAAGTTCTAGAGATGTAAACATGCCTGATTTTTGTTCTAGTGGCATACTTCATCTAAACTAAATTCAGGAAACGTGATCATGTGAGAGGCCAAGGTCATGCAGTGTAGACCCCTTGTTCCTGCTGATCTCAATCCACAGAGTATTTAGGAGAATGAACAGAATCCCTCTAATTCAAGCTATATTCCTCCCATAAAGCTCTTTTCTGAGCTGGGTTAGAGAGAGTAAAGATTATAATGAACAGTTCTTTGCAACATGCCTCAGTGTCTGCCACACCTATTACTCAAAAGGCAATTTCAGTGGCCCTTGGCCTTCGGGCTAGAGTAGGCAAATCCTCCTTCCCTTTACTGGAATAGCCTCCATGGGGAAACCCCAGTGGTAGTGCACACTGACACCTTAACGCTGAGAACAGCCCACTGGAGGGAAAGAAATGACAGAATCTCTTCATTCACCCTCTGCATAAGAGGGCTCTGCCACACTCCAGGCTGGTGACAAAAGGCCAGGAAATCTAGCCTGTCTTCTAGAATGTTCCTGGGGAGCTCTGTCATGGCTCCAGACTCCTAAGCCTCCCAAGAGTTCCCTTGCCACAGGAGCCCTTCCCTGGATTCTTAATTTGTGTAAGTGCCGCTGTGTATCCCAGAGTGTTTTCAGGTACACTCCTGCCCCAGGAGAAAAACACAGGCAAAAACAGAGTTAAGCCAAACTTTCTGTTCTTCTTTGGCATGGATGCTGCCTGGCTGAGTCCTTATCAGCTGGATTATCTTTTGGCTCCCTGGAGATTTCCTGGGTTCACTCTCCTGCTATTGGCAAGAATCGAAGAGTTAGATCTCAAGGCTGGGGCCAAGGCACTACTTCTCCCTCACTCTGTTGAAAACTGAGAAGCGCATTTTGACTGTGCTGCTTGTAATCCTTACCCAGACTTCCTCCTCCCTGTTACCACACCTCTCTCTTACTCTGACTAAATATGCCCTTTGAGCCAAACTCACAGAACTGGTTCTCTGAGTTGGTAACAATGACCTTCCAGAAATACTCTGAGCTCCCTCTTGCAGGAACCTCCCAGACTCTGCCTGGCCATCTGGCAAGAAGGCCCCGCTGGTGCCCAGGGTAACCTACAACCTGGGACACTATCCAAGTCACTTGACGGAATCCCACTCTGTCCTGAAATGGGGCAGCCGATGAGTTCCCAGGTATTTGCTATGAGAGTCCCAGCTAGTGGTGTGTTTTCTGATAAACTTTATTGTGTAAATTTCTTATCATGGACCATAAACTAACATATAGGCATATATCAATGCAGGTACAAAAACACTTCAATATATAATACATATCAGTCTAGCTTAAGTCACTTTCCATTTATTTCTTGTTTTGGGGGTCTTTTTTTGGTTTGTTTTTTGTTTTTTTGTTGTTGTGGGGTTTTTATTGAGACAGTCTCTCACTCTGTTGCCCAGGCTGGAGTGCAGTGGCACAATCTCAGCTTACTGCCACCCTCCACCTCCCAGGTTCAAGTGATTCTCATGCCTCACCTTCCCAAGTGTCTAGGGCTACAGATGCATGCCACCACACCCATCTAGTTTTTGTATTTTTAGTAGAGGTAGGGTTTCACCGTGCTGGCCAGGCTGGTCTCGAACTCCTGGCCTCAAGTGATCCACCCGCCTCCCCATCCCAAAGTGCTGGGATTACAGATGTGAGCCACCATGACTGGCCTCCATTTACTTTTTTTTATCCCTAAAATGAAGCACAAAACATAATAAGTGCAACCTACCCACTGGGTTTTGCTTTTGAGGGGTAGGAGTTATTGTTATTAAAACTTTTAGAGTGGATGATTTTGTAAACTAATAAAAATTTGCCACCAACTGTTGCTGAGTGGCTAGAGAATGCAGCTGGCAAGGTGCTTTGTGTTAGGTCATGCTCCATGCATGGAATAATACTAATCACTGTCAGTCACTGAATTCTTCCCATGTGTGAGGCCCCAACAAGCTTTTTACATGGTTTGGCTTCTCTTGTTTAATTTTCATAATTCTGAAAAGTCCTATTGTTATTTCCATGTTTCAGGTGAAGAAGCTGAGGTTCAAAGAGCTTTAGCAAGTTGCCCAAGGTTACCAGGCAGCGGGACCTGGGTTTGAAACCAGATCTGTTACACTCCAAAGCTTGTAACAGGAGGGAGAAGGAAAATGAGGAGAAAGGGAAGAGAGAGGGCGAGAGGTCTTGGGCAGCCAGTTCTTCAGTCCTCTGAACTTTGTTACCCGATCTGTATATCTATACTGTGGCCTTCTTGGATTAATGAACAAAGAACCCTTTTCTCAGACTCTACATCAGCCACCCTCTGTCCATTCTATTTGACACTTGATTAGATCATACAGACCAAGATTTATTGATCAGGGGTGGTGGCTCACCTCTGTAATCCCAGCACTTTGGAAGGCCGAGGTAGGAGGATCACTTGAACCCAGGAGTTTGAGACCAGCCTGGGCAACAGGGGGAGACCCTGTCTCTACAAAAAACTTACAAATGAGCGGGCACAGTGGCATGTGCCTGTGGTCCCAGCTGCCCAGGAGAACTGTTTGAATCTGGGAGTTGGAGGATGCAGTGAACCATGATTATGCCATTGCACTCCAGCCTGGACAATAGAGCAAGATCCTGTCTTAAAAAAAAAAAAAGACCAAGGTTTCTTGATTCAACATTACTGGCATTTGAGACTGAATAATTCTTTGCTGTGGGCAGCTGCCTTGTGCATTGTAGAATGTTCAGTAACACCCTTAGCCTCAACCTACTGGATGCCCATAGCACTCCCCAAGTTGTGACAACCAAAAATGTCTCCAGTCGATGTTAAGTGGCCTCTGGAAAGCAAAATCTTCCCACACGGAGATTCATTACACTAGACACACCCAGAGGCAAAGGGAGACTAAAGTTCCACAGAGGTGATGGTAACAGGCCCCGGAGGGTGGGAGCTTCCATGCCATGGCTGGGAGGGATCTGGAGATTCTTCAAGTGGAGCGACCCTCTCATGGTCATGGCAGCATCCTGACCTCAAAGTAAACAGAAACATCCAAGACTATAGTCAACCCAAAGGAAGCCTCAGGCCCGACAGGCTTGCTGGTGCTGGTGAGTAGAGCAAGGGGTCTCTCCAAAAGGCCAGTGGTCGTGATTGACCTTCCCAGTTCTGGCAGAAAATCCATGTACACCTAGGAAATGCTCTTTCTTTCCAGAGCCGTCTCTGTAGCATTCATTTGACTCCGACCATATAAAAAGTAACCACGCCAGATATGACTTTAGGGTGTACAGGGTATGTGGGAAGGGCCCCTAGCTGGTGCTGGCCCCTCATAACCCATCACAAAATGGTCAGTGGCTAGGAGAGCTCTTTGTCCTAGGCCCCACGTTGAGTTTCAAGTTCAGGATCTTGATATCATTTCCAATGTTATCTACATGTTGAATTTTTAATATGTTCAAAAGCATATATATATGTTCCATATACATACATTTTAAATGTAGCATATTTATGGGTCTATTTTATCATTTATTTTTTCATTTTTAATAACCCAAGAGCATTAAAAAGTGGAAGTGGCCCAAGCCTGTCTTAACTTTTTTTTTTTAGACAGGGTTTCACCCTGCGTTGCCCCGGCTGGAGTACAGTACTGTGATATGGCTCACTGCAGCCTCAACCTTCTGAACTCAAGCAATCCTCCCATCTTAGTCTCCTAAGTAGCTGAGATCACAGGTGTACAGCAGCAAACCCAGCTGATGTTTTTATTTTTTGTAGAGACAAGGTCTCTACTATGTTGCCCAGACCAGTCTCCAACTCTTCACCTCAAGTAATCCTCCTGTCTTAGTTTCATGGCAGGTTTGTTGGTAATAGCATCAAACTGGAAACAACCCAAATGCCCATCAACAGATGAATGAATAACAGACTGTGCTATGTCCACACAGTGCAATACTAAGCAGGAAAAAAGTGAGTGAAATAAGCCACACACCAAAAAGAATACACACTGTTTGATTTCATTTATATGGAATTCTGGAATATGCAAGCAGTCTATAGTTATAGAAAGCAGATCAATACTTGCCTGGGGGCCTGGTGAATGGGGCGGGAGAGGGAGAGATTACAAAGAGACAGAAGGAAATTTTGGGGGGTGATGAATTTGTTCCCTGATTGTGGTGATGATTTCATGGGCATATCTGTAGGCCAAAATTGATCGGATGCACAAAATTAAATATGTGCATTAGGATGAACCCCTGGATATTGTGGGGTGGGGGGAAACAGTGGCATAGTTGCTAGGTCCACTGGGTAGTTTGTCCATTTCTCTTTTCTCTGGCTGAGCACAGAGGTTGTAGCTATCCCTCCTCAGCACTGCCTGGACAATGTTACTAGAGTGAAGTGCAAGAAACTCATAAAAAATTCATCAGCTCATTGGTGGGTGAAAGCCCTGCTGTGGCACCCTCTCACTGTCTCTGAAGAGCACTTCTTGTCTGGGTAAGTCCCCTCTTGGGCCAGAAGAGATTAGATCAGAATACACTGGATATATGCGCATGGCTAGAAATCCCTCCTTCTTAGGGAGTAAAGAGGGTGCCCGCCCCACCCCGCTCTTCCGCAGAACAGAGAAAGTGGCCAAGCAGCTTGGTTCTCCTCCAGCACACCCAGGCCAAAAAACTGTGCTGCATCCCAGTGTTCATTGAGTAAATAAAATGCACACACACAAGCACACACACACAGAACAGTA
This sequence comes from Aotus nancymaae, assembly GCF_030222135.1. Lineage (NCBI taxonomy): Eukaryota > Metazoa > Chordata > Mammalia > Primates > Aotidae > Aotus > Aotus nancymaae. The sequence goes on along the minus strand of NW_026988417.1, from coordinate 49,203,101 downwards.
CCCTGCGCCGAGCCGCCTCCAAGGCTGGGGTCTGCAGGTGCAAGCTCCAATTAGCAGCCGGCCTTCCAATACCTTTTCATCCCAAACAACGGCCAGGCCTCAGCCCCGGCCAGGGATTGAGGAAGGCCCCGGAAGGACTGCCGACTAGACTGAGAAAAACAAAGACTGTCCAAATAAAAGTAGCTCATGTGAGTCGAACCTGAAACCCAGCTTCATTTACAAAACCTCTTGTGAGAATTACTCAATGCACAATTTTGTGAAAAATTAGTTATTGGCCACAGGAAACAAATTACCTTCCAAGGCCCCCCCAGACCCTCCATAAGTCATCATAGGGAGTTTTCTTTTGCAAACCAGCAAGGCACAGTATTTCTATAATAACGCAGTCTTAGTTGTTTCTACCGTTGACCACAATTCCCCTAAACTAATGTATTTTGGGGGGTTGTGGATGCATTGTGGTTCTCCTGCAAGCTCTTTATTGTTAATATCACGTCCAGGCTTAAACAAAAGCACTTTTGATTCTTTATTTTTAGCAATGAGATGTGCGTGTTTTCATGTGTGTGCCAGTGCTCTATTCTCAGCAGAAAAGCACTAGGGCCGTACACTCACTGTCTTCATTCCTTCTCTCTTCCCATTTTTTTCTGTTTACTTTTTACAGAGAAGGCTACAGAGCTTATACAGAGGTCCCTGCTTCCTCTGTAAGCATGTCAGCCTGTTCCACAGCTAAGGATGTGCTCCCTAAACAAAACTTCTCTATCGTTTCTCCTTGTGGGCTCCCTGCTCCGCTTCCCCACCACAACCATGCTTTGTTAGGAAGTGCTTCCTTGCCTTCCTGACAGTCACTCTTATTTTATTTTTATTTATTTATTTTTATTTTATTTTATTTTTTGAGACGGAGTCTCGCTCTGTCACTAGGCTGGAGTGCAGTGGTGAAAACTCAGATCACCGCAATCTCCACCTCCCAGGATCAAGAGAATCTCCCGCCTCAGCCTCCCGAGTAGCTGGGACTATGGGCACACACCACCATGCCCAGCTATGCTCTTGTTTTTAATACCCAAATCTACAAAGAAATGCCAACAATTGAAAATGTGAACAAAAGAATGCTAAAAACCTATATTTCCAACACGATTGTCATTCTAGTTTTCGGTTTCCTTCCAGATCGTTGGGCATACTTTGTGTCTACTTAGTATATGTAAATAAATAACTCTTTTTTTTTTTTTTTTTTGAGACAGTGTCTCACTCTGTTGCCCAGGCTAGAGTGCAGCGCAGTGGTACAATCTTGGCTCACTGCAACCTCTGCCTTCCGGGCTCAAGCAATTCTTGTGCCTCAGCCTCCCAAGTAGCTGAGATTACAGGCATGCACCACAATGGCTGGCTAATTTTTGTATTTTTAGTAGAGACAGGGTTTTACCATGTTGCCCAGGCTGGTTTCAAACCCCTAACCTCAGGTGATCCGCCTGCCTCAGCCTCCCAAAGTGCTGGAATTACAGGCGTGAGCCACCACACCTGACCTAAATAACTCTTGATTATGCCTCTGACTTGGCTTCTCCACTGGATTTGCAGTCATGAGATATGAATTGCTGGTAAGTGGGCAACAGAAGAAACAGCCCTTTTGATACTTTAGGGCCCCAAAACAGTCTGTTCTACTTAGCAAGAATGAGGTTGGGTTCCTGCGAACCTCTGTTTGCACCATTTTTATCAGCCAATCAATAAATAATCTTGTTTTATGTATGTTCCTGTTTAGAGACACCTTATTTTTTCTGGGATTTTAACCTTTTTAATTAAAGAAAATTTATTAGGAAGTGGATTTTAAATAAATATAAGGAAGAATTTTGTTTTAGGTTTGGGGTACAAATGATCCTGTCACCCAGGTGCTGAGCATAGTACCCAATAGTTTTTCAATCCTTCCCCCGCCCGCCACTCCTTCCTGCTGTAGTAGCCCCCAATGTCTACTGCTGCCATCTTTATGTCCATGAGTATCCATTGTTTAGCTCCCACTTACAAGTGAGAACATGCAGTATTTGGTTTTCTGTTCCTGTGTTAATTCACTTAGAATGGCCTCCAGCTGCTGGAGGCCCTGTTACTGCAAAAGACATGATTTTGTTCTTTTTCATGGCCGCATTGTATTTCATGATGTATATGTACCATATTTTCTTTATCCAATCCCCATTGATGGACACCTCTGTTGGTTCCACGTCTTTGTTATTGTGAATAGTGCTGCAGTGAACATGCAAGTATGTGTCTTTTGGGTAGAACAGCTTGTTTTCTTTTGGATACATACCTGGAGTGGGATTGAAGGGTCAAATGGTAGGTCTGTTTCAAGTTCTCTGAGAAATCTCCAAACTGCTTTCCACGGTGGCTGAACTAATTTACATTCCCACCAATGGTGTATAAGTGTTCCCTTTTCTCTACAACCTCGCCAACATCTGTTATTTTTTGGCTTTTTAATAATAGCCATCTGACTGGGACTATTATTTAATACATCAATTTTGAGCTCATTGTCAACTCTTGCCTGAATGAAGCTTCTCTAACATAGGTATTTTCTCCGTAAGGTACATCACAGCTTCCTGGAACTTAGGAACATTAGACAGCACTTCAGCATTATGCTTCAGGACCATTTATACAGCAAAATCACCAATGAAGAGCACAAAAATGAGGAAAAATGGGGCACTGAGTAGACTGCGAGGAGAACACTAGCTGATAGTATGAAAGCTGACACAAGAAGCCAGAGTGTCACATTGGACCTCAGCTGGGAACGTGTTCATCCCGCGACTTAAAGTTTTGCTTCTTTGAGCATGTCCACAAACAACCACAAAAGCACCATGAACATTGACTTGGGGTAACAATTCAATTTTATCAAGGCAAATTCAATTTATCAGGCAAATTCACAACTATGGGATCTGCAAATAATGAGGACTGGCCAATTGACTACACCTATATGGTACAGTCCTACTAACTACAATGGACTATTTTGCATTGTTAAAGTATCAAAAGGTCTATTTCTTCTGCTGTCAACTTACCAGTCATGTCTCATGACTGCAAACCCAGCAGAGAAGCCAAGTCAGAGAAATAATCAAGAGTTATATGTATGTAAACATATTAATTAGACACAAAGTATGCTAATAACAAGATCTGTACCGATATCGTATTAATACAGTATATCATGATGACAGGGAGCAAGTGATTATTCATATTTCCCTCTGAAACTAGTTTGTGGTTTCTTGTTAAAATGCCACCATCATGGCTGCCATCAATCAATGTTAAATTATTTCTTCTAAAGTGGGAGTTTCAGGAATACACGGTGTGAGCCTTCTCTCTTTCTTCCAAGATCAACTTGGAAATCACTAGGTCTGCTTGGGTGAAGTCCACTGAGTTGAAGTTAGAAGGTGACTTTGAGTGGTGGCCCAATCTCCATCAGCAGCCTGGTCTTTAACACAGCAGAAATTTCCTCATCTGAAACAGGGAAAGTCCATATTTCATCAATTCTAAGATACTCCTTCTTTCACGTTTTACTATCTCAGAAACTGGCTTTGTTTTGTTTTCTGCAATTGATGGTGTGTTGTGGATTAATTGCAGCATTCTGTTTTCTTTCTGGGTGGGTACACAAAATGAGGGTGCACATTCTACCCTTTGGAGTCTTAGAAGTGATGAAATTCAGTAGTAATGAAACAAACCTACCTTACAGTGTTGCGAGGATTGAGCAATGCCACAACTTCACAGGGTTATTGTGAAAAAGTAAACAATGTGAATGACAGGTGTAGTGCAAAGCATTTGGAATTAAGGAATTATTATCATGACTTTATTTTCTTACTCCTAGAATCAGTGAATCTTTCACTTTTGACATTACTAGGAAATATCATAAGACCTGCACGTCTACGATTCTAATTAGATTTTTTTCAAGCAATGGTTGATATAAAGAGATTCCTTTAGTGGGTCGTAAAATCTTGTGTCATTGGAAAGAGAGAAGTGTTTAAGAACCACAGCTGTGAAGAAAGCAAAACACAAGTTTCTTAGGGGCCAAGGCAGTTCTTTTTCACGTCCATGATGCTGCAGTCGTGAGGGTGTGTTGTGGTCCGATTGTTGGGATCCGCTTATACTTACATTATGAGATTTTTGGCCAGTGCAAATTGGGTTTCCTTTCATAGAGCTGCTTCTGCCTATGCTCTACCCTCTTAGCAGTAACAGGAGAGTGAAACAGCTGAGGCAGTAATTCAGTCCTAAACTGGGCTAATAGAACACAAGATTCTTCCATCTGTGTCATCCAGATCACTGTCTCAGTTGCCGTTTTTGCTTTCCCAGGGAGTGAGGAAGGGAACCTGGGTTCTGTGTATAAGATAAGTTTGTAACACCTTCACTCCAAACCGATGTTTTAAACTACAGAACATGACCCTGCCTCCTTGTTCATATTTATTTGCTTTTTGATGTAAAGGGAAAATATGAATCCAAGACATTTCACTGGAGTCTAAATACAGACATGGGATGGAATCGGCTAATTGAGTACGTAAGATGCAAAGGCAAGAGATTGAGACCATACTGGCCAACATGGTGAAACCCCGTCTCTACTAAAAATACAAAAAATAGCCGGGCATGGTGGCACGTGCCTGTGGTCCCAGCTACTCGGGAGGCTGAGGTGGAAGAATCGCTTGAATCCAGGAGGCAGAGGTTGCAGTGAGCCGAGATTGTGCCACTGTGCTCCAGCCTGGCGATAGAGCAAGACTCTGTCTCAAAAAAAAAAAAAAAAAAAAGATGCAAAGGCAGCTGAGGGTTTGCTCCCTGAGAGGAAAATGTGGAGGCTGCTTTATCTGCTGTCCTACTGCCACATTACTATCAAAGTTAGTGAATATATGGAAGCGGGTAGAAACCCAGGGTCTATCAGGCTGCTTCTGTGTGCTGGTCATTTCGCATAATTGTTTTGACACCTCGATATGGGCATTATCATCTCCATTTTATGGTTCCAGGACCTGACGCTTGAAGGTGAAATGATTTGCTTAAGGTCACTCAACCCCTTCTGCCTCAGAGCCCTGCTTTTTCTACTCTAAGGGACAAGAAAGTCTAACCAGAGTCCCAAAGATGCCTCACAATTCCTCTGCCGGCATTTCTCCTGTGATCTCTGACTGGCATTTCAAACCTGCCCACTCTATCCTCATTGTGTTCTTCTTGCCACAGTGACGTGTGGAAGCAGGTGCATGCTAATTTTAGGGGGACAAAGAAGTTTTGTTTTCCCCTGAGCCAGGCAAGCATGCATCCCTCTTTCTCCACCACTCCTCCCCACTCCAAAAGAAAGAAAGAGTAATAGATGTGCGGTCTCTATTAGATCCTTCTTTGATTTCCACTCTCAATAGCAGGCATTGTCCTCAGTAGTTATTATTTTTGGAGTGCCGACTGGTAAAGATCAGCATCTCCTTTATGTAAATGTAGTGCTGCAACACAGAGATTTGAACTCACCTGCCAAGGTCACACAGGAATTAGCAAATGGGCCAGAAGTGGCGTCTAATGCTTTTAGTTAGATACTGGCCGTATCAGCCCACACTGCTATTTTATGCACACTTAGTAAATATTTACAGCTTTATATATCTTCCCAGCTGCAGTTAGGACAAGAAGCACTCTCATATTTGTATGCATTTGTAAAACAGATGTGAGAAAACAAACTTGAATTACTGGGCTGATATTAAAGGCACCAGGTTAAAACCTGGGAGAGCCAAGATTATAGGCTAATATTTTGTCCTGCTCAATCTCTTGGTTGTTTTTTTCCTGTTTTGTATATAAGATGGCTTGTTTTTTTCATGAGTTGCATAGAATCATTAAGCAGATTTAATTGATCAAATCATACCCCTACTTCCCAATAGACATTTTCTACATTAAAGCATAAAATAGGACTAATAACCGAGTGGTCCTATTTTTCTTTATAATAATATTGAAATAATTGCAATATATTAATTGTAATAGAATATATTAATTGCAATTAATATATTCTATTCTAATCATAAATATTCATTAGTATAAAATACTTGGGGAAGAAGAATATCAATCTAAATGGAAATTTATATTTTTTAAAATGTGATTCTTTTAAACTTTGTAGTGAGTTATGTGATACAACCCCAATTCAAATTAATTAAAGAAAGAGGAATTTGTTGGCTCACAGAACAGGGAAGTCTGGAAGTGGGGATCTGGTTCAAACAATGTCGGTGCTTTCTTTATCTCTCCACATCTGGCCTCTGCACACTATTCAGCTTTAGAGTCTAATGGTATCATTCTGCCCATCCTCACCCCATGTGACGAGAAAGATAAGAGGTGTGGTGGGGAGAGGCTCATCTGAACTGCTTGTTTTCAAAAAGGCAGAGAGGGGCTGGGCACCATGGCTCACGCCTGCTGTTCCAGCACTTTGGAAGACTGAGGCAGGAGGATCACTTGAGCCTAGAAGTTTGAGACCAGCCTGGGTAACATAGTGAGACTTCATCTATACAAAAAATAAAGCTAAAAATTAGAGTATGGGGTAGTATGCACCTGCAGTCCCAGCTACGTGGAACGCTAAGGCAGGAGGATCACTTACGCCTATGCAGTGAGCTATGATCACACAACTGCACTCCAGCCTGGGTGACAGAGTAAGACCCTGTCCCTCTCTTAAAAGAAAAAAAAAAGCAGAGAGGGCTACCCTTCTACGTCCTATGGCAAACACACCAGGGAAGAACCCTGATTGACTTGGTAAACCACCACCCCTTGGAACAGTCCCTGTGATCAGAGAGAAGTGAGGCTGGGTCACGAGCCCACCCTTCCTGCATGGGAGGTGGTGAGTCGGTTGGTCAATGCCACACTATGATTACAGCCCCACCAGTAGAAATAGTACTCCCAGAGGAAAGGGAGCACCCATGCAAGAAGAATAGAAAACTGAGCTGGACAGAAAAAAAAAATGTTAATTATCTCTGCCCGTTCCACAGGGCTTGTGAAAATCATAATTACAATACAAATCCAGTTGAGCAGGTGGTTTGGGGTGCTCATGGGCGACTTTCAGATTTCTTGTCTTCCTTATAGAATGTTATATGGAGTAGGTGATGTATTGCATACTTCCTGCCCTAGTGAGCTCATTTACAATGGTTTCCGAGTGTTATTACCAAGAATATTAGTAACAAAATACAGTGTTTTCCATCAGTTTCTGCACTGGGTTCCGGTGCTTTCCAGATCATATTTTAGGAACTCTAGGAGGCCCCTTGTGAAGTAGCTGGCACACATTTCACTGTCAGGCTTTTCTGGTGATGGAGAAGCAGGACCCTAAGGAGGTTATGCAATCTCCCCAAAGTCCCACCGACAGTTTGTGGCTGAGCCTGTAAACTCTCGTCTTTAGGTCTGACTGTGGCGATCAGCTCTCTTCTGAGCCACCACTTGGCCCAGTGGAGGAAGATGGATGAGGGCGCTCACATCAAGCACTAGCCTAATCCATTTTTAATGGCCTTTATTTTCATCTCATGAGGAAAATAGCATAGCCTTCCCCAGCTAAACACTAGTTCAGGGAAAACCACAAACCAGCCCCCAAGTCCTGTTTACAGAAATGAACCCAACTGAACTCTTCCGAGCTGGCAACAACTGATAACCTCATGGCAGCTTCCCTGTCCGTAGCCCACAGAACAAGGATCAGTACTTCTGAGAATTGCCATGCATATTGTTTAGTTTATCATGGCCAGAAGAAGTGAAAAACACTAAAAAAAAATGAGGTGAAGAAATCCTGGTACGAAGAGATAATAAGAGGAAGACAGAAAAGGGAGGAGAGAAAGAGAATAGAGGCTAAGAAAATTATTGTACACGGGGGACCAAAGAGAATAGTGCAGAACCATGCGTGGATGGGGTGGTGGCCAAGTTCCAGCAGGCGAGGGAAGCTGCCACTACTGAATCCCTGTTATGTGCTGTAGGTTTTCACATCCATTTTCTCATCAAATTTAATGTGATCATCACAACATCTTTGCAAGGGATGTGTGGCCATCCTGCATTATATAGAGAAGGCAGTAGAGGATGATAGAGTCCATAGAATGTGATGAATTCAGGCAGCTAAGAAGTGATGAAGTTGAGGCTGAACCCAGAAATATCTGATTCCAAAGTCTATGTTCTTTCCACCCTGAACTCCCCACCACTCACACACTATCTAATGACTGCTTGTCTTAGGACAGCTTGTCTAAAAGTAGAACCTATGAAAGGATTCTTGTACATAGGATATATCTTGAGGAAGTGTTCTCAGGAGGAGGGGAGTGAGGGCAGCAAGATAGAGCAAGGAAAATTCTATGCAAATATACAGCCTCAACTACCTAGCTTTAGCCTGATCTGACAAGGAGCATGAATTGCACCCCAGAATTCATCCTGCTGTGAGGCAAAGGAGCTGGACTTTTGTACCCCACTCAATTGATCACTGTCTGTGGGCTGACTCTCTTGGCTGAAGTGAGATTGTAGGGGGTAACATCTCAAGGGAGCAGCTGTTTAGCAGAAGGCAGGTGTCCGAGAAGGGAGGTAACCGTAAACCATCAGCAGCCACACTCACAGAAGCTAGGAGAGGGGAGTCTGGGCAAGGCAACAGCAGCCTCTACTCATTCTGCTGCCAGCTTCCCACTGTGAGAGAAAAGAGAGGATAGGAGCCCAGAAGAGAAAGAACCACTGTCCGGCGGGGGGGTCCCTGAAAAACCCACTCTCAGTGTGGTTGTCAGTTCCAAAGGCCTGGCCACTGCAATGGCCATCCTCAGGCAGCAGACCTCATGCTGGGCCAGGTATCCTGATAATGCAGCCCCAGATCTGCCCTTGGTACCACTCTGCTCCTCTCAGTGACCCACCTGCCTCCACTCCAGGTCAAGATTCAATGGATTAGAACCAGAGGACCCAGGAGCCTTGGCCTCTCCTTCTCCATATTCATATATTAATCCTCAACTCTTTCTCTACTCTCCTTTCTTTGCTTTTCTCCAGCAGATTTTATTTAAAATTTTCAAACATGTAACAACTATGGAATTACGCTAAGTCATTTGTGGACATTTGTATGTCCACAAATGTCTTACTGGGGAAGACAAATCACTGGGTACTAAAATTGTCTCCAAGTAGCTGCATCCCATAACTCCATGGCTCACTGCCTCCTCCCCTACCCCTCACACACACGCTTCTCTGTATTGACCCAGTGGTCCACAGAACTGCACTTCTGACCCAAGGGTACTTATTGCAAAGTTCTGGCTCATTTCCCCTGTTGGTTTACCTGACCAGCTTGGCCAGGTTGACCTCTACAATCAGGTAAGCCCTGATTCACCCTGGTGGATGATTCCCATACCCTATCCTGGTTCCTTTTTTAAATTCTAAAAGCTGATGCAATCATTTCTTGATATTTAAGGTAATTCAATTATTCGAAGTCACTTCAAACACTGAATTAGCAAGTTCTAAATCATTGCTCCTAGGGGAACTACCAGGTTAGCTTCCTGTGGGCCTCTGGTGACAACATTTTTATCAGCCAGTCAATACATATGCTTGTTTTATATGTGTTCCTATGTAAGCACACCTTATCTAATATGTGTTGTTGATTCACTAACATGAAACTCATAGCCCATAGCACTGTGACGTGGGCCTGAAGGAAGTTTCTGTAATGCATGTATTTTCTCTGGAAGTTCTATCACAGCCTTCTTGCACTTCACCCCAGGCACTTCAACACCATGCTTGGGGCCATTTAAAACAGCAAAATCACCCAGAAAAAGCTCAAGAATATAGAAAAAAGTAGCACTAGTAGATCGCAAAAAGGATGCTTACTTCCAGCATGAGAGCTGAAACAAGAAAGTCACCTTGTCTGACCTCTGCTGAGAACGTGTGTGTCCTTTGACTCCAATTTTTGCTGCTCTGAGTATGTCCACAAATGAATGTGAAAACACCATGAGTTCTGATCTGGGGGTTACAAAAAAATTTTAGCAAGTAGGTAAATTCATAACTATGAAATCCACAAATAATGAGGCTCGACTGTATAAATACCCAATTCTGAGTAACAAAACATTTTAATGAATTGCTCTTAATTTGAAAGTCTGTTTTAAGCAGGAGCTCCTGGAACACTCTCTAGCACAAGGTAAAGGGAAAACCTATATGGTTGCTATTCCCACCACCGTTTTTTAACCAAGAAACTATTTTCATGGAAAAATACTCGTATTTTCAAAATGATTAAAAGTGTCTTCTTTTTTCCTGGACCAGTAAAACATAGCAGAAAATATTAGTTTAGGTACAAGATAGAGATTAGGCTTTTCAATGGAACAGTATTTTGGAGGAATGAGAAAATCGATGTATTGTGGTTGTTATTGTACATCTGTATAGAGGATAAAGCAGGATCACTCATTTTTAAAATCAAAACAAGGCGTACCTGCAGAAGTTTTAAAAAATAAAACCAAACTGAAGGGCTCTGTCCAAGTCAGGGGTGTTGGCCTCCACATATTCCAGGTGACATCAGCTGGGAAGGGGTGCAGGCCATCCACTCTGTCACCTCTAATTACCCTAAAAATTGAACAAATACAAAGCAGGAGTGTCTTTTTTCCCATCCTCCAGGTCTGAGCCTGTCCCTTACCTCCTGTTCGGCTCTGTTGCCTCATCCACGGTGCAAATGGCTTTGCCGCTGGTTTCTAGCTGCTTTGGGCAGGGCTGCAGTTTGTGGTTCAGAGAAGCCATTTGGAAGGCAGACTGCGTCTTTTACAACGCACTTTCTCCCCAGGCTTGGGGTGACGCCAAGTTTTGGCAGGGCCTGGGACCTTTTGAAAAGAATGGGCCAAAGCAAGGACAGAAAGATCCAGAGTGAGCTCTTCGCACTGCAAGTCTGCCTGTTTGCTGGAGTCGGCCTAAACCTGCTCTGTTTCTTGGTTGTTGGGGCCTTGCAGCCATTATTCTGGCTTCTGCAGGGGATGGTTTCCAGTCCTGTTTCCAGTTCCTGGATGCACCCAGGGATGGCTGGAAACAGGGAGGAGGAATCTTTAGCCACCCAATCAACCCAGACAAACATTGTAAACTTGTATATTTGCTGCGGATAGTATCTCAAGAGGAGTCTTTTTGTTTGTTGGTTGTCTGTTTTTAATATTTATTTCAATACCTTTGGGAGTTCAAGTGGTTTATGGTTACATGGATGAATTATATAGCGCTGAATTCTGAGATTTTAGTGCACCCATCACCCAAGTAGTGTATGCTGTACCTAATGTGTAGTTTTTAATCTCATATGCCCCCCACACTTTCCCATCTGAGCCTCCATAGTTCATTATCTCGCTCTGTATGCCCTTGCGTATCCATAGCTTAGCTCCAACTTTTAAGTGAGAACATACAGTATCTGGTTTTCCATTCCTGAGTTACTTTGACTTACAATAATGGCCTCCTGCTCCATCCAAGTCATTATAAAAGACACGGTTTCATTTCTTTTCATGGCTGAGTAGTATTCCAGAGTATACACGTACCACAGTTTTTTAACCCACACATTGGTCAATGGGCACTTAAGTTGGTTCCATATCTTTATAATTGTGAATTGTGCTACTCTAAACATACATGTGCATGTGTCTTTTTCACATGACTTCTTTCCTTTGGGTAGATACCCAATCGTGGGACTGCTGGATCAAATGGTAGATCTACTTATGGTTATTTAAGGAATCTCCATACTGTTTTCCAGAGAGGTTGTGCTTTGCATTCCCACCAGCATTTCCCTTTTGCCACATCCACACCAGCTTCTACTGCTTTTTTGACTTTTTAATAATGGCCATTCTTGCAGGAGTCATGTGGTATCTCATTATGGTTTTAATTTGCATTTCTCTGATGATTAGTGATGTTGAACATTTTTTCATGTTTGTTGGCTATTTGTATATCTTCTTTTCAGAAATGTCTATTCATATCATTTGCCCACTTTTTGATGAGATTTTTTTCTTACTAATTTGTTTAAGTTCCTTGTAGATTCTGAATACTAATACTTTGTTGGATGCATACTTTGCAAATATTTTCTCCTATTCTGTGGGTTGTCTGTTTCTCCTGATTTATTTTCAAGAAGAGTCTTAACCTGCCTCTACTCTTCCAACCAAATGTCTACTGCCAAACTCTGCCCAGTAGATGTTCTCCAGATGATTTGGTGTTCAGTGAATTTAAATTTCTTGAAAATTTGAAGAGGCACTAAAGAAAAATGCCTTCAAGTTGGAGTGTTGTAAACTGATACCCATGATTTCCTCCTTTGGCTCTTTCCTAAATGCATTTTTCCTCAGAGACTTATGAAGTCAGAATGATGTAAATTCAGGGTCCACTTAACCCAGAGCCAAGCATTCAACCCATTGAAATTTCCAGGAGAGGCATACAGAAGGAGAACTGGCTAATGAGGAGGCTTTCTGCTCCACCCCAAGCACTTCTAGACCTTCTTTGAGTAGAAAAGTCAACAGAGGCTTAGCAGGTGCTGATTCAGTGCACTGTGTTAGTTAAATCTGGACAGATAGCACGTCCATCCTCAGAGATATGCTGACTCAAGACTGACCTACCTCTAAGCACATATAAAGGAGAAAAATTACTCTTTCCTGTGCATTTATTTAGCAATTATTTTTCTAATTTGAATTTTCTTTGCTTTCATTTGACAGGATTCAGCTTGGGATTATCTCACTTTATTGGAGTTAGGGGGCATCAATTCAGAGTAGAAAATCTTGTTTTGTTGATCTGTAGTTGAGTTTCTTTCAACATAAGAGCTCACCATTAGTAGGAATTCTCATGGAAATAATGTGAGAGTTAACCCAAGTTATTTGGAAGAGAATTAAACTTTCAAGATTGCTCAACCCTGTTAGAATCAGTTTACCTACACTTGACTGGGCTTTTCTTATAAATGTTAATGAGTAGTTTACATTGGGAAGAATGATAAACACATACTGAGGACCACCCTGTATCTTCAGAGGCCATGAAAAGAGATTAAGTGGTTAGGGAACCTCCAAGGTCATCAAAAACTCTAAACTCTGTCCCCATCGCATAATCTAGGGAAGACTCCTTAAACCAGCCACGCTTTCCTTCTCCCTGAAGCCACCATTATCCTGTGAGACAAAGGCTGGGTACAAAGCCTGAAATGTCCTCTGAAAACCCAGTAAGTGTACCTAGGGTTTTCAGGAAGCTGCAGAGGACGAGGGCCTCCTGCAGAAGCGTGCGGTGCTCCCACACCCGACTCCTGCCCAACCAAACCAACCTGGGATCCTTGGCCAATCTTTATAATAATGCTTTTTGTCGAAGACATATGACGAGTAAAGGTTCAGTCTTTCCAGGCTACTTGCTGTGCTTCTAGCTTCAATTTCCATTTCAGACTCTTGGCACAGATGGGTGCATGGTATGGTTTTTATTAGATTTCAAAAGTAAACTTAAACTCAAGTCTTTGGTTTTTTTTATTATAAAGCTCTTTTCTGAAACCCCCAAGAAACCCTGGAGCTTCCCTTGGATCATAAAAGAGTTGAAGAAGAGCTCATTTCCCTTTTTTTTCCTTTGGTTTGCCTATTTATGGCAAAAAGAACGACGTAAAGAAATAACTTTTGAATGAGAAGAGATACGACTTTCTGTATTGGCTAGCTCCCAATATTGTCAGCGTTTATAAGGCTTCTGATGCCCTGCTAAAACTGGTCTCTACACTGAAGCCAGGTGATCTTTTCAAAATGCTGTTATGCCTAACACTAGCACAGTCCTTGGCTCAAGGCATGCTCAACAAAGACTTCCTAAATGAACAAATGAGGAAATGAACACTAGTTTGCAGGTAGCTAATCTCGATTCTTTTTCTTTTTAAAGAGCTTCATCTAATTATAATTCACATACCATAAAATTTACTTTTTAAAGTGTACATTTCATTGTTTTTTAGTATGTTTATTATACAAGGGTTATGCAACCATCACCACCATCAAGTTTTAGAACATTTTCATGACCCCAAAAAGAAACCCTGGACCCATTGCAATCTTTTTCTATTCCTACCCCACCTCTGTTCAGTCCTTGAAAACTAACATATTTTCTGTCTCCATAGATATTCCTATTCTGGACAGTTCTTTTAAATGGAATCATGTGGCATGTGGCCTTTTGTGTCAGACTTCTTTTACTTAGCATAATGTTCTCAAGGTCCATCCATGCTGCAACATATATCAATATTCATTCCTTTTTATTGGTGAATAACATTTTATTACATGGATATACAACGTTTTATTTATTCATTTACCAGTTGGTGGAAATTTGGGCTGTTTCCATGTTTTGGCTATTGTGAAGAATGTTGTTATAAAGGTTTGTGTACACATTTTGTGTAGGCACATATTTTCAGTTTTCTTGGATACACACACACACACACACACACACTTGGAATTGCTGGGTCATATGGTAACTCTTTAACACTTTGAGACAGGGCCTTGCTCTGTCACCTAGGCTGGAGTGCAGTGATGCAGTCATGGCTTACTACAGCCTCGACCTCTCATGCTCCAGCAATCCTCCAGCCTCAGCCTCCCAAGTTGCTGGGACCACAAGTGCATGCCATCACACCCAGCTATTTTTATTTTTTAATTTGTAGATACAGAGTGTCACTATGTTGCCCAGATTGGTGTCAAACTCCTGGGCCCAAGCAATCCTTCTGCTTTGGCCTCTCAAAGTGCTGAGATTATAGGCATGAGCCACCATGCCTGGCCTCGTTTTGGTTTCAGTCTGTATTTCCCAAACTACTAATGATATTGAACATCTTTTCATGTGCTTATCGACCCTTCGTACACTTTCTTTGGATAAATATCTATTCAGACCCTTTGCTTATTTTTTAATTGGCTTGTCTTTTTATTATTGAGTTACAAGAATTGTGTATACATTGTTAACGTAAGTCTCTCATCTGATATTGATTTGCAAATATGTTCTCACATTCCATGGGTTGTCATTTTAATTTATTGATGGTGTCCTTTGAAGCTCAAAAAAATTTAACTGTGATGAAAAACAATTTATTTTTTTAATTTTGTTTGTGCTTTTGGCGTCATAGCTGAGAAACCATTGCCTAATCCAAGGTCATGAAGATTTACTCTTATTTTTTTCCCAAAGAGTTTTGCAGTTTTTTGTCTTACAGTTAGGCCAATGATCCCTTTCGAGTTAATTTGTATGTACAATATGCCTACAAGTTTTAAGAATATCTACCTTAAAAATATATAAATCTCTTAAAAACAATTGAATCTATTCCTTACTCTGCAAAAGAGGACTATCGTTGCAATGTTGAGCATTGCCTTAACTGAAATCGTTTTCTAATGAATTCTTTTAAAATTATGAGGATGTTTACATGTAAAAAAAAGTTTCTGTGATGTTAAATATAATACATTGTACTGAAAAATCCAGAAAATGTTTGGATATTTTATTTAATAAATCATTGAATAAATTTTTATGTGCCTACTGTGCACATGTAGTGCTCCTGGAGGTAGATGGTCTGCAGGGCCAAATGCTGCAGAAAGGTCAAGGTGAAAGACCCCAGGGAAAGGCCTTGGGTTTGGAGGTTATAGATCCTGAGAGCCCTGGGAGGGCATCATTTCAGCACAGTGGGAGGTGGGCAGTGAGGGCCATGCAGTTGCACCAAAGAGATGATTATTTTGTGAAAAGGAGACGTATTAGTCCATTTTCATACTGCTGATAAAGACATACCTGAGACTGGGTGATTAATAAAGAAAAAGAGGTTTAATGGACTCACAGCCCCACATGGCTGGGGAGGACTCAAAATCATACCAGATGGTGAAAGACACATCTTACATGGTGGCAGGCAAGAGAGAGAATAAGAACCAAGCGAAAAGGGTTTCCCCTTATAAAACCATCAGATCTCATAAGACTTTTTTACTACCACAAGAATAGTATGGGGGAAATTGCCCCCATGATCCAATTATCTCCCACTGGGTCCCTCCCACAACATGTGGGAATTATGGGAGCTACAATTCAAGGTGAGATTTGGTTGGGGACATAGCCAAATCATATCAGAGAGAAATAGGTTAATGATTGGAAAGGTACAAAAGAGTCATGTAAAGAGTTACTCTAAACAAAGAAAACCTATGCATGTAGGTGGTGAAAAGAGGAAGTAAGTAAGGAGGACAGCCAGTAAGAACTCAAGAAAAGGCATTGTTGATGGCCCAGCTTTCAGAGGCAACCAAAAGGATGGAGTTAAGAGCTCAGGTTTCACGAAGAACCCCACGTCACAAAAGCCTATATTCCTTTGAGGAATAGCTACTTATAAAAGATCTTACAATGCAAGTTTGTATTTTAAGCTAAAAAAGGTTCAAAACCTAGAACTTGAGCTCAGGTGCAGACTGACCTGGGCTTAAATTCTAGCTTTGCTACTTGTTTGCTGTGCAGCCTTGAGCAAGCTATTTAATTGCTCTAGGCTTCAATTTCCTCTTCTATAAAATAGCAGCAATGATAGACCTACCTCATTAGGTTGTTAGTATGAGGATTATATAAGGACTACATATAAATCTCTTGACAGTTATAAATTCTCAGAGGTTTTAACAAAAATAAAACATAGCCATACAACTTCAGATTGAGAATCTGATTGGCTAAAATTACATTTCATGACATCATAACCCTCTTTGTACCACTGAGTCACAATACTCTTGACAAAAATCTGGGAAGAACTTTAGGTCTGTCTGAGAACTGTTCTTGAGTCTGGGCGTGGTGGCTCACATCTGTAATCCCAACACTTTGGGAGGACAAGACAGGTGGATCGCCTGAGCTCAGACGTTCGAGACCAGCCTGGGCAATATAGTGAAATCTCATCTCTACCAAAAAATTAGCCAGGCATGGTGGCACACACCTGTGGTCACAGCTACTTGGGAAGCTGAGGTGGGAGGATCACTTGAGCCTGGGAGGAGGAGGTTGCAGTGAGTTGAGATCATGCCACTGCACTCCAGCATGGGTGACAGAGTGAGACTCCATCTTGAAAAAAAAAAAAAGAATTACTCTCAACTCATTTTCATTTATGGAGTCAAATGTGCTCATCCTCAGGTATAACCAAGAAGACGTTAGCCCACATAGAGTCGAGCCAAACAAATGTATGCAAGAGATCATTCTAGGATTATGAATCCTGAGTGATGACATCAGCCCATCATTTTGAAATCTCTTCCAGCACCAAGCCAGGTTAAGTTATTAAAGCTCTTTATGACTCATTATCATCTACAACGTTTTCCCTAATCTCTGGCTAATGTAAAGGACAAACTGTTTCCACTTTTCTTGTGCAACTGTATTTACTCATTAAAACTCTCCTCCAAAAGAATAATATTTTACTTCTAAGAGAAATAAAATTGTGAAAAAAATGCTATTGACGTCCAGTTACATACATCGGATTTCCAAGTCCTGTGGCAGACGATGACGTACCATCTCTCTGGTAGCACATGGGTCAGCCTCCCTCTCTTATTCTCATCTCTCCAGCAATGAGTGTTTTCCCAGTAAACACAAGCAACTGCACTGTGTTACGGCTATCTTGGTTTTTTTAGAAGTATTTTTCATTTACACTTTTAAACCTTTTCACTCTCATGAACTTCCTCCTTTGTTGTATTTACTGTATCCTGTTGTAATAAGAGGATTTGGGATGTTTTTTATACCAATTTGGAAAAACTTCCTTCCTGGCATCCAGATTCTCTCTTCAGATGTCAAAATTGGAGATAATGGTCCATTGCTAGCCCTGGGGTAAGAGAGTGAGGGAGGGAACAAGGGGAGCTGTGCTCTCGCCACGTCAATCAGGTCGACACACTTCATGTGTGCTGAGTGGCCCAGTGTGTGTCAACAGAGGTTTACTGTTCACTCCTGCGACACCGGGGCATTAAAATGCAAGGCTAGTGGTTTGAAAATTGTCAGTATTTCTAATCCACGCACTTTGAAAAGTCAATAGGTTTTCTAAAGAACTTAATCACTCAGAACAAAGTTGGATTTATTGCAAATGCCAAATTTCTTAATCAAAATCCCCTCTTCCTGGCATATGATATACCTACATCTTTCCAAAGAAGATTCAACAGTTTCCTTCTTAGGAAACACTAAATATACGATAGATCATGTCTTTAAAAATATCTAGATCATGTCTCTTATCTAGAAATAAGAGAAGCATATAACTTAGTATAACTTGCCTATAAAAAAAGGTTAAGAAAATTGATGACTAACCTTCAGAGTCCCTTTTAAATAAAACCTTCATTTCCAAAGGGACCTCTGTACCAATATATGAGAATGTTTTGTGCTTAAAACGACCTATGGTAGGTGGTGGGGTGGGTAGTGGGGGAGACCTCCAGGATTGCCTATTACAACTTCTTCATTTATTAATGAGGCAATAAATCCGGTAGGGGTGAAATCAAAGGCCCAAAGCAATTTACCACTGGCGGGCACCACATTTAGAATCCAACTCTCAAATCAGTGCCCAGTTCATGTCGCTGCCTCTGTCATCTGAGGCGGGGTCTGGGAAGCCAAAACGTAATGAGAAACCATAATGTAAACATTTCAAAAGTAGAAACTAGATTTTGACCCCCAGCCACTGCCCAGTCTCCTCCTACCTTAACTTTCTGTCTGATTCTAACTCCAGCAAACCAGACAACTGACTAGACTTATATAAGTGTGACAGAGTGGACTGTAAATCTTTAGGTACAATTTACTGCAGAGGCAGTGTCTACATTAGGTAGACATTCATCCATCCATTGTTTCATTAAATGAACACTGACTGAGCATCCATTATACGCAAGGCAGCAAGTAGGTTTTGAATCCTGCAAATTACAGAGAAAAACAAAAGTCTCCCTATCCTGGAGATGCTCACCATCTAGTACTGAAGATGCACAGGCAAATAGAAACCCACAGTGAGTATGATACCGTAAAGGGACGTAAAGCGATGTCAGGAGAGGGCATCCCAGTCAGAGGGTGCTGCACAGAGAATATAATTTGTCTGATTTGGAGAAATGCAATTCCCTCACAGCAGTGAGGGCAGGTTTTCTGAAACTTGCATATGTACACAAGTCACCTGGGGATCTTGGTGAAATGTGGATGCCGTAGGTCAGGAGTGAGCTTTGAAATTCTACTGCACTGACAATCTCCCAGGTGATGTCACCGTGCCCTGTGTACCACACTGTGTAACAAGCTCCCTGGCAGGTGAAGGTGGAGACATCAGGAAGAGCCAGTTAATAAAGTGTTTTGAAGGCCATGCTATGGAATTGAGATTCTCTTTGAAAGTAACAGGAGTAACAAATATAATTGAATTTCTTTAGACTGATGTTGGCTTTCTAAGTTTATCAGAAGCTCAGAAGTCATTTTTGCAGGGGAGCTTTCTCAGCCTTCCCAGAGTGGCGAACACGTGCATACCTTGATTTAGAGTGTGCTACACTGTAAGTTAACAATAAGTCACCCACTCATCAAATCCACTGGAATCTAAGCACGGGGAGAAAAGTTATGTCTTTTTTTCCTTCATACATTTAATCTAATTTTTCTTCCCTTATTATTTTTTTGTGTATATATTTACGGGGTACAAATGCAATTCTGCTACATTGATGTTTTGCATTATGATGAAATCTGGGACTTCGGTGTATCCATCAGTGGAGCAATGCACATGGTACCTACCAAGCAACTGCCTATCATCCACACTCCTCAGTCATGTCTTTTACAGTTTGAATCCTCCACCCAAATGCACCCAACACCTAACACTGTGTCTGACCCGTAGTTTTTTCCATAAACTTTGGTCACATTATATTTTTGCTCTAGATTAGTGCTTCTCAAATGTTAGCCTGCATCAGAATCACCTGCAGGGCTTGCTAAAACACAGATGGCTGGATCCCACTCAGAGAGTTTGTAATTCACTACATCTGGGTTGGGGCTTGAGCATTTGCATTTCTAATATGTTCACAGGTTATAACGCAAAATTATAACCTGTGAACATATTAGAAATGCAAACTCTGCAGGTGTAGGGACCACATTTTGAAAATAGATTGATTAGATAGATAGATGACAGATAGATAAAACACCCAGTAACTGCAAATAAATATTAATTATTTGTAGTAAAGGAACTTGCCTCACTTGCTAATGGCACAGATAGAATAAAACAGTTGTTTAACAAAGCCACAGTGTGTTTCTTTACAAACAGACCGGGCAAATGTGAGTTTAACCTTTAATCTTGTAAATCTATAAGAATATTATAACTCCTGTTGCGTTTTGTAATCACAGCTTTTATTTGTTCTTAATTGGTGAGAATACCAGCTGACTTCCGATCTGTCATACCCACTGGGATGATTATAATTAAAAAGAGAAATAATAACAAGCACTGGCAAGGATATGGAGAAAACAGAACCTTCATGCATTGGTGGTGTGTAAAATGGTGCAACTATCAAAGTTAAACATAGAATTAACTTGTAACCTAGCAAAGTCACTCCTAGGTTTATGTCCAATAGAATTGAAAACACTGGTTCTTGTGAAAACGTTCACATGCATATCAGAAGCATTGTTCATAGTAGCCAAGAAGGTGGAAAGAAACTAAAGGCCCATTAAATGATAAATAACTAAACAACATGTGCTGTATATCCTTACAACGGAATGTCACTCGACTGTAAAAAGGAAGGCAGTACTTTTTTCTCCATAAACATGCTCCATCGTGGGTGAAACTTGAAAACATGATGCTAAGCGAAAGAAGTCTGACACAAAGACCACAAATTGCATGACTCCATTTATATACAATGTCCAGAATAGGCAAATTCACAAAACAGAAAGCACATTAGTGATTGCCCAGGCTGGGGAAAGAAGGGAATGGGGGAATGGGGTATGACTGATAAAGGTGTGGGATTTTTTTGGGGGGGATAATGAAAATGTTCTGAAATTTGATAGTATTTATATCTATTTTAGTGTGGTCTTGTGAATAAACTAAGAACCACTGAAGTGTATATTTTAAAGCATGAATTTTACAGCACATAAATTATATCTCAATGTAAAAAAAAATTAAGGTCCTCTAATCCTTTTTGGTGGTGATAACATTTTCATTTTAGAGTTACACTGTCTAATAAGGTAGCCACTAGCCACATGTGGCTCTTGAACTCTTGAATGTGTCTAGTCCAAAGTGAGGTCGAATGCAGTGGCTCATGCCTGTAATCCCAGCACTTTGGAAGGCCGAGGCAGGAGGATGGTTTGAGCCCAGAAGTTTGAGACCACCCTAGGTAACGTAATGAGACCTTGTGTCTATAAAAATTAAAAATACATATACATATGAAAAAAACAAAGGGAGCTGTGCTGTGCATATAAAACATATCCTGGAATTCAAAGGCTTAGTTTTTTTGTTTGTTTTTTTAAAAAAGGGACATAAATATGTGAATACATGTTTAATAGCACCATGACAGTGTTTTATATGTTTAGTTAACTAAAATATACTGATTTGTTGATCTTTACTTTTCAAAGTAAAGTGATCTTTTTCAAATGTGGCCACTGGAAAATTTAAAACTCAGTATGTGGATTTCATTGTCATCCTATTGGCCAGCACTGCCCTCAGGGCCCTCCCCGGCAGGTTGAGTGTCTTTGTAAAGAACATGAAAAGTGTGCACATCTGAGGGTTAGTGAGATGGGTGTTTTCCTTTACATAGAGGGCTCTGTACCCAGGGGCTTGATTAGCTCTGTTCTATTAGCAAGACTTAGCACATGTAAACAGGGCAATTCAATGGATGTTTCCAGTTTTTGTTCTTTGAGTAGAAAGCCACCTGCAAAAACAGAGCCTTGTTATCTCAAAGAGCAAGGTTCTGGGCCATTATTATTTTAGAAAGTACTTTTTGTGTCTCTGCCTAATGAACCACACAGCAAGTCATCTGAAAAAGGAATTTTTAAGGCATCGTATTTTTCCTCTTTAGGACACTTTTTTTCTCAAGGCTCCAGTCCTACAGCATAACATTCTTAACCTTGACATTTATTTCTAGATTTCAGTGAAAACTGATCATAAGAACTCTGCTGAAAGGAAAAACTGCTTTA
This sequence comes from Aotus nancymaae, assembly GCF_030222135.1. Taxonomy (NCBI): domain Eukaryota; kingdom Metazoa; phylum Chordata; class Mammalia; order Primates; family Aotidae; genus Aotus; species Aotus nancymaae. The sequence goes on along the minus strand of NW_026988417.1, from coordinate 49,181,183 downwards.
AAATAAACCAAAGACAAGAATTTATTTGGTAGGCAAAGTAGTTAAGGACAATTTGTTTAAATGGTGTAAGAATGTCTATCAGTAAGAAAGTAGGTTGATTGCTTTTAAAAATCACAATATCTTTTGATTATAAAAACAATAGATGTTATTTTGAAAAATTTCACAAACACCAATAAGAAAAATAAATAATCAAACTCCTAACCACATTACCAGAGAAAATAATTGTTAACATAAAGATATCTATCTTTCCTGGGGAAAACAGAGGTCTTGATAAGTCAAAAATTTTCTGTGTGGAGAAAACTGGCTCAATTTCTGTTGCTGACTATTGGTCAACAAATAATAGAGCATTTACTTATCATCCAATCAGAAATAATTCTATTGGCTCTCTAAATTTTGAGAAGACAAATTCAGCTTTTATAGGTTTGGTCATATAACATCTCTGTGTTACAATTTAGTGGCTGGACTGAATGTAATCCTTTATCTTAACTTCAACAAAACAAGAGAGACGTATATATCGCACACATAGATGACGTGGGTGGGCATGTCTCTACACATTTTTCTTTCCTCTTCACCAACAAGGTTGTATAAAAATATTTACTGCTTTCCTATGGATTCATGTATGTGGTGTAGTGTGCGTGTCATGAAGCAAAAGGAGGGATTATTCACTGGAGTTTTTATGGCACCACATTCAAGTGTTTCCCCAGCTGTGTTTACAGCTTTGGGTTTCTAAGCCTCTTGAGAAGTAATCATTTTGATCATCTTAAATCCCAAAGTAAATTTTCTTTTCTGGAGATTATTCTAGTTGCTAACACAGGTTAGTCTGGCCTACTGGACCATCTTTTAGTTCTGTGACGTTCAAAAATGAAAGCTGTGGTTTTGCCCTGAGAAGGAGAAAAGGAGATTTGAAATATGACTCAGATTCTACCTTGCAAAAGGTGAGGTCTCAGATCTCCTTTGCTCTCTTTTAAAATTATTATTATTAGACTGGGTCTTATTTTTTGGTCATTTTATTGTGTAAGTCTAGCCTCTTCAAAATAGTACAAGCCCTTTTAGAGCCAAGATTCTTACATGATGCTTTTGTATTATACTTTATATGTTTCATAACTTTCTATAGTAACTGGCACAAGCACGGGCCTACATGATGCTCTCAGTAATACTTGTTTCTTGGCTAATGGGAAATACAAATGAGACTTAGAAGCTTTGGCGATTGTAGCTTATGGGTGATTTGTAGTCAGGGAACTTTTATAAATGACTCTGCTTCATACTTTTCGTTTTAACCTCAGTAACCACACAGCTAGCCACATTTTGAGCCAGGGTGTTTTCTAAAAGATAAGACTCTGCCATTTACCTAACTGTGTTAGCTTGGAAGAATCAAGTAACCCATCTTTGCCTACATTTTCTTTATAGAAATAATAAATAATTAACTAATTCATTAAAGTGAATGACTGGCATATTGATAAGGTTTCAATAAATATTAGCTGCTACTGCTGCTGCTATTACTACTATTATTACTACAACTACAATACTCTGTCCACCACCAACTGGAAAGACATTCTCTTCCTCCAGGCTGGGACCCTTGAGAACTATCTACATGGAAAAGTGAGAGAACAAGGGGACACACGCAGAGCTGGCCAGGTAGGCCAAATGAATTAGACCATTCATTCTGTGACAAATCCAAATACTAAGAAAGTGAGATAAAAGCAGCAGCAGGTGTCACGTGAGATAATTAGGTCCACACATGCTGACCTCCCACCAATCATATGCTGCTGCCCAGCTGCAGGACAGTGAAGAGTAGAAATAAGATGTAGTCCCTCCCTTTGCACTTCTGTCTCCTGTGAGCTTTTAAGTGTATGGTATATAGGAGTTATTTGTATCTATGTAGGGAAGGTGTCTTCCTAGGTTTCTAAGAAAAAAGTGAAAAAGATGTCTCATTTTATGTAGAAAACTAGAAAAATGATAGATATTGAATTAAAATATCCAAGCCCACAGAAAGGCAAACATCACATGTTCTCACTTATCTGTGGGATCCAAAAATCAAAACAATTGAACTCATGAACACAGAGAACAGAAGGATGGTTACAAGAGTCTGGGAAGGATGGGGATGGTGAGGAAGGGGAGGGTTAATGGGTACAAAAAAATAGTTGGAAAGAATTAGTAAGACCTACTATTTGATAGCACAACCGGGTGACTGTAGTCAATAATAATTGTACATTTTAATATAACTGAAATAGTATAATTAGATTGTTTATAATGAAAAGGATAAATGCTTGAGGGGATATATACCCCATTCTCCATGATATGATTATTACACATTGCATGCCTGTATCAAAACATCTCATGTACCCCATAAATATATGCACCTACTTTATCTCCACTAAAAATTGTTTAAATCTAAAAATAAATGAATAAATAATTTTATGTTAAGGTAGTAAAAAAAATCCAAGCCTCTGTATTAATCAGGGATTGCTGTATTACAAACTACTTCAAAACTCAATGGCTTAAACAACAACCTTTATTATTGTTTACAATTCTGTGGGTTGGCTGAGCTCTTCCTCTGTGAGTTTCCTTTAGCTGCCTTTAGCTGGAAGGTGCAAGATGGCCTCACTCATGTCTGGGAGTTTGCTCTGGCCATTGGCTAGAGCCTCAGTCCTCTTCCTTAAGCCTCTAATACACGTGGAAGCTAGGCTAAGCTTCTCTATAGCATAGCAGTCTCAAGCTTCCAAGAGGGCAAAGGTGGAGGCTGCAAAGCCTCTTGAATGCCTAGGCTCTGAACTCCCACAGTGCCCCAAAGCCAGCCTAGGTAGGTTCACGGGAGTAAGAAATACTCCTTGCCTCTTGTTGGGAGAAGCAGCCTCACCTTGCCGAAGGAGTTACACACAGCGTTCACTAACTGCTGCTGCATAACAAACCACCCTAAGAGTGAATGGCTTACAGCAGTGACTTTTTGTTACTCCATGATTTATCAGAGGCCATTATTATACTAAATCTCCAACAGCCTCTTCCCTACCCTTTCCATCCTGGCATTTTTCTCCTTTAGGGCATGTGTAATTATCTCTTCTGTTTCTTTCAGCAGTTAATTCATTTGAAGTGTCGTGACAAAACTAGGGTCAATGATTTGAGGGAAAAAGATAAATATATTTTATTCTCACTTTCAGAGTTCAAAGACAGATGAATAAATTTCGGAATAGCTCCAAAAGTCAACTTGGGATAAGATGAAGAGAAGATATGTTTTAGTAAAAGAAAAAGGAGCCAGATTTTGAGGTCAGGCCACACCCCCGGAGTCTTCCCTGCACCTGGAGCCTCCTTTGAAGTGAAGGAAATTGCTCCACCACAAGGAGGCTGAAGGAGGCAGACAGATGTGAGCATGGAATGTAAAACTAGCAAACATTCTGTGGATATCAAGGAGGAGATGAACTCGTGAGCCATAAACAGCGTAGGCTGACCAAAGATATCTCAAATTAACATTCTTGGCTGCTTATTACTTTTATTAGACCCTAAAGAATTTCACAACTTAGGCAACTCTAAAATTCTAAAACCTATGACCTTAAGAGCAGTTGGTCATTTTCCTGGGTACCTGTGATGGAACTCTTCACCTTCTGGTTTTTCCGGTGTGGGTGCAAAAGAACCTGACACCCCTAGAAAATCTGCCTAACAGGCCTGATTTGCTTTGCCTAGAAAGGTTAGTGTGGGGGTCACTTTACAAAAGGAAGTATGGACGAGAAGGGATAGAGGTAGAGATCCCAAAGGGATATCCATTTCCGAAAGGATCCTGGAGCCTTTCTGAGTGCTATTTGTGAGATGAAACGATGTATCATGGGAGAAGTCTTAGAAAAAGCCCCAAAGTCAGTAATTCTGGAAGTAAATCTGGAAGCCCCAGAGTCACTAATTCTTTCCTGGAGAATTTATAGGGACAGGGTTGCAAATGGAACAGCAAACTTTCCTGAAAAAGCACCTATAAGGAACTTAAATCAACAAACAAAAAACAACCCCATTAAAAAGTGGGAAAAGGACGTGAACAGACACTTCTCAAAAGAAGACCTGCATGCAGCTAATAATCATGTGAAAAGAAGTTCAGTATCACTGATCATTAGAGAAATGCAAATCAAAACCACAATAAGATACCATCTCACACCAGTCAGAATGGCTATTATGAAAAAGTCAAAAAATAACAGACACTGGTGAGGTTGTGGAAAAAGAGGAATGCTTTTACACCCCATTGGTGGCAATGTAAATTAGTTCAACCATTGTGGAAGACAGTGTGGCAATTCTTCAAAGACCTAGAGACAAAAATGCCATTCAACCCAGCAATCCCATTACTGGGTATATACCCGAAGGAGTATAAATTATTCTATTATAAAGACACATATACCCATATGTTCAGTGCAGCACTATTCACAATAGCAAAGACATGGAATCAACCTAAATACCCATCAATGACAGACTGAATAAAGAAAATGTGGCACATATACACCATGGAATACTATGCAGCCATAAAAAGGAATGAGATCATGTTCTTTGTGGGAATATGGATGGAGCTGGAGGCCATAATCCTTAGCAAAGTAACACAGGAACAGAAAACAAAATACCACATTTTCTCACTTATAAGTGGGAGCTAAATGATGAGAACACATGGATACATAGAGGGGAACAATGCACACTGGGGCTTACTGGAGGGTCGGGGGGTGGAGGAGGGAGAGGATCAGGAAAAATAACGAATACGGATACCAGGCTTAATACCTGGGTGATGAAATAATCTGTACAACACACCCGCATGACACATGTTTACCTATGTAACAAACCTGCACATCCTACACAGGTACCTGTGAACTTAAAAGTTTTATTAAAAAATCCTGGAAAGCAGGAAGTTACTTTGAAGCGGAGTCCCTCAAACTGGCCAGATGATTTCTTCATGTATAGAAGCACACATTTATACATTTTCATAAGTACATGTGTGGGATCAATTTAAACATATGTCCACGTGTGCAGTTATGTGTAGGTGGTCTTTTTATTCATTTTTCTTTTTTGGCCTCCTCTTCTCTTCTACGCATATAAATTCTCAGCCTACCCACTTACCCAGAAAGCCCATATTAATACTCTAGTATGTGTCTTTCCTGTATTTACTCATGGCTATGTAATCATAGGCAGACACACAGATGCACATACACACATAGGTGCTTTCTGATAATTGTTTTACAAAAATAGGATCATAGTGTACACTTTTCACTGCAATGCACTTTACTCACTCAACAGTATCCTTTAAAATTCTTCCTGTCAACTAGCACAACTAATTTCTTCTTTTTAATTTTTTTGAAATGGGGTCTCATTCTGTCAACCAGGCTGGAGTGCAGTGACGTGACCACAGATCACTGCAGTCGCAAACTCCTGGACTCAGGCAATCCTCCCACCTCAGCCTCCTGAGTAGCTGGGACTACAGGCTAGCACTGTCATATCCAATATAGCAAAACCCTGGGTCCACAAAAACAAATACAAAAATTAGCTGGTGAACCATACCCAGCTAATTTTTGTATGTTTTTGTAGCGATGGGGTCTCGCTATATTGCCCAAGCCAGTTTCAAACTCCTGGGCTCAAGCAATCCTCCTGCCTCAGCCTCCCAAAGTGCTGGGCTTACAAGTGTTAATTTATCCTTAATGACTGTATTTTTCCATCATATGGATATGCTGTAATTTATTCAGCCATGCCCCTATTACAGAAAACACTTAGCTTTTATAATTTGCAAAAACAAAACAAAATAAAACAAGCAAGCAAAATCAACCTTGTATATGAATCTTTATATTCTGGTGGCTTTGCTTCTATTAGACAGAGTCGGAGGAAGGGGATTGCTGGCCTGAAGAGTATCTGTATTTTCAATTGTAATAGATAGTGCCTTACTGCTCCTGCAAGAGGCTACAGCATTTCCCATTCCACCTATGCTCTATGAAAGTTCTCCCGCCAGACACGGTGGCTCACACCTGTAATCCCAGTGCTTTGGGAGGTGGAGGCAGGTGGATCATGGTGTCAGGAGTTCAAGATCAGCCTGGCCAACATAGTGAAACCCTGTCTCTACTAAAAATACAAAAAATTAGCCTGGCATGGTGGCAGGCACCTGTAATCCCAGCTACTTGGGAGGCTGAGGCAGGAGAATTGCTTGAACTGGGAAGGCGGAGGTTGCAGTGAGCCGAGATTGTGCCATTGCACTCCAGCATGGGTGACAAGAGCAAGCCTCCCTCAAAGAAAGAAAGAGAGAGAGAGAGAGAGAAGAGCAAGCCTCCCTCAAAAAAGAAAAGAAAGACAGAGAGAGAGAAAGAGAGACAGTGAGAGAGAGAAAGAGGGAGGGAAGAAGGGAGGGAGGGAGGAAGGAAGGAAGGAGGGAAGGAAGGAAGGAAGGAAGGAAGGAAGGAAAGAAGGAAGGGATGAAGGGATAGTTCTCCCTTACATATAATCCTGCCAGCAATCCAGCAATAAGTGTTACAAATCTTTTAAATTTTAGACAATCTGGCAGGTAGAAAGCCATACCTTATTGTTTGTTCAATTTGTACTCCCCTCACTTTTGGTGAATTTGAGGATATTTCCAAGTTTCTCAACCCTTTGGATGTGTTTTTCTGTATATTACCCATTCATATCTTTTGTCCATTTTCCTATTGGTTTGTTCTTGTTTCTCTTGCCAAATCATAACAAATCTTTGTATATTATGAAAATTATAACTAGTATCTACATTATGTAGATTTCTTCAAATTTACCATGGTCTATTCTATTTTTATATTATCTTTGCCTAGAAAGTTATAATGTTTTCAGTCAAAAGCAGCTATCTTTTCTCTCAGAGCTTTTGGCTTCTCAGTTTTTATTGGGAGGGTTTTTCCTGTCCCAATTATATAACAGTACATATAATCCACTAGATTTTTTGGTAGACGCTTTGCTTTACTTTATGTTTTATATTTTTTCACTCATATATTTCTAGTGTATCCTTGAATGTTCAATAAAATTGGGATTCAATAGGACACTGATTTGAATATTAGGTTGGTGCAAAAGTAATTGCTGTTTTGCAATTTTAGTGGCAAAAACCGCAATTACTTTTGCCCCAACCCAGTACAATGGCTTTATAGAGGATTCTAGTCACAAGTGAGGATGTCTCTTATCCCATCTCTACTTATTTTTCCTAAGTTACTTGTCTTTCCTTTGATATTTATTTTTCTTTAGAAACTTTAAGATCACTTTATCCAATAAACAAAAACAATAAACAAACCCAAAATACCCACTTCGTTGTGATTTTTAGTAAAACACACACAACGCACAATCAGTCGGTAGAATTTAACATCCTTATGGCATTGAGTTTTCCCATCTAGGAAAACAAAGCATCTTTCCATTTCTTCATTTCTTCTTTTACATATTTTAGTATAACTTTGTTTTGCATTTTCTTTTTTTGTTACCCTACGTATTTCATAAGGGTTGGTTTTTTTGCTATTTTAGACTTTTTTTTTCATTCCTGTTCTTATTTTTAGAGTAGAAAAAAGCTAATGATATTTGTGTATATTTTTGGACCACCTGTCTTACCAAATTCTATTCTTAAATCTGGAAGACTTATTAGATTCCTTTGGGGTTTCTAGGTTTATAATCATATTATTTGCAAAAATAGGTTGTTTTATCTGTTTTTTCCCAATTTTCAGTTTATTCCAGTTTTCAAATTTGCTGCCATCAAGTTTCACATCGTATTCTCTTGTAACACTTTCAGTCACTTTAGTCTTCTTTCTGCTTTCTGATCTTTTATAATTTTGCATTTCCTCCTTTTTAAAAATCAAACTTTTTATAGGCGTATATAGAGTTTAGATGTTTTATATAACGAGTTTAAATTTATTTATATATCCTATTACTTATTTTGCTTTCTATTTCAGTAATTTAAGTTTTTACCTTTATTAACCTATTCTTATTCTAATTTATTAGAATGAAGCTTTGGTTTCTTTATTTCTAATACTAATTTTTTTCACATGAAAAGCATTTTGGCTACAAAATATTTCAGATACAGTTTTCCCAGAGTCCTAGAGTACGTTATAAAGTTCACCCTTTCAGGGCTTTTAAGATGGTCATAATTTCCCTTTCAACTTTGGGAACCAATTATGTTCTAAATATTTTTAAATTTTCAAGTAGTCGACTTTTTGTGACCTTCTGATAATTCTTTATTTATTGCGTTATGATCAGATAATGTTAACTATAAAATCATTACTCTGAATTTGCTCATTTTCTTTGTAGTCAGGTACCTGATCATTCTCTACAAATGTTCTGCAGACATATGAGAAACAATAAAAATACTCTCTCAGGAACGTGGAGGTTTATTTATTTACTGTGTTGAGAAGCAGCGTGACACAGAGGTTAAAAGTAAAGACTTCAGAGATAATGTCCATTTTCAAATCTTGACTTTACAATTTCACCTTGAACACACTTATAAAACTGGTGTTCAAGGAACACACGTTCAAGGAACATAACATGTTTATTCAGCTTTTATAGTCTATAATTAAGTCTTATGGTCATAATGTAAAATTTATAACTGTGGAGGAATTTGTGCACACTGTTTATGAAATCTGTCCCTGGGTCCCTAAAGGTGGAATTTTGGCCTGAGTTTCTTCCTATACCTCCGGAACAGGAGGAGATTGTGGAGAGAAATACATAATTTACTTTACTTAATCAATTTTGTCTTTATAAGAACCTTCCTCAGACGGCTGTGTTAACTACTGTTTGGAGTAAGCTTAGGGGCTGTGTATGTCCATCCCCCTCCCCTTCAGCACCAGCTTTTCCAGTTTCTCCGCCGCTGCTTTAGCCTCCTACTTATCAAGTGCAGGCAAGTATTCCCTCTATAAACCACGGGCTTCCTCTCGTTCCTCCGGAGCAGGAGGAGATCGTAGAGAAAAATGTATATGAGAGAATGAGTAATTGGGGTCCTCATATAACAGTGTCTAACTCAGGGTTGTTGTGAGCATTAAATGATTTGACATAAAGTATTTAGAATAAAAATTATATGTTATATATTTATATATAATGCTATCAAAATTACACGATTTAGACAGCATTATGTATAAATTTTATATTGATATGTTATTTATATATTATATATTTAAATAATATATATAACAATATATAATAGTATATTATATAAATAGTATAATATATAATGTATAATTATATATAAACAATACATTATATATTATTTATATGTAAATTATAAATTTATGAATTTTAAATGCTATATAATTGCTATATAAATTAAAAGAGTCAGTCAATTCCTTATTTCTTTCTACAGAACTTTCCAATACAGTTCAAAGAAATATGTTTAGCTAACATAAGTTTTTTGTTTTTGGCAATGGTTTATGGGTTAAAACACTGTTCTCGTATTATTTTCTTTTTAATTAAATTTTAAATTATTAAAGTGACAAATTTTAAAATGTACTTCTTAAGTGCTTTTTTCTCCTTAGATTTTTTCTTTTTTTTTTTTCTACTTTAGTTTAGGTTCAGGGGTACATGTGCATATTTGTTTTATAGGTAAATTGCATGTCACAGGGGTTTTGTATACAGATTATTTTTCCAGCCAGGTAATGAGCATAGGGAGTCCTTTCACCCTTGCTTGCTTTTCTCGACTTTGTTGATCATCAGATGCTTGTAGATGTGCAGCATCATTTCTCTCTATTCTGTTCTGTTGGTCAATGTGTCTGTTTTTGTATCAATATCATGCTGTTTTGGTTATTGCAGCCTTGTAGTATAGTTTGAAGTTGGATATTCGATTCTCACCCTTCTCCACCCTCACGCAGGCCTTGGTGTCTGTTGTTCCCTTCTTTGTGTCTACACATACTCAATATTTAGTTTCCACTTATAAGTGAGAACATGTGGTATTTGGTTTTCTGTTCCTGAATTAGTTCAATTAAGATAATGGCCTCCAGCTCTATCCATGTTGTTGCAAAGGACATGATCTCATTCTTTTTATGGCTGCATAGTATTCTGTGGTGAATATGCACCACATTTTCTTTATCCAGTCTACCATTGATGGGCATTTAGGTTGTTTCCATGTCTCTGCTACTGTGAATAGTGCTGCAATGAAAGTACATGTGCATATCTTTTTGGTAGAACAATTTATATTCCTTCTGGTATATACCCAAAAATGGGATTGTTGGGTCAAATAGTAATTCTGCTTTCAATTCAGTGAGAAATCTCCAAACTGCTTCCACTGTGGCTGAACTAATATACCTTCCCACCAGCAGTGTTTAAGCATTTGCTTGTCTCCATAACCTCACCAGCATCTGCTATTTTTGACTTTTTATTAATAGCCATTCTGACTGGTGTGAGATGGTATCACATTGTGGCTTTGATTTGTATTACTCTATAATCAGTGATGTTGAATAGTTTTTCATGTGGTTGTTGACTGCTTGTATGTCTCCTTTTAAAAAGTTCATGTTCATCTCCTTTGCCTACTTTTTAATGGAGTTGTTTTTTACTTGTTGATTTGTCAAAGTTCCTCATAGATTCTGGATATTTGACATTTGTAGGATGCAGAGTTTACAAATATTTTCTCCCATTCTGTAGGTTGTCTGTTTACTCTGTTGATCATTTCTTTGGCTGTGCAGATGCCCATTAGTTTAACTAGGTCCCGTTTGTCAATTTTTGTTTTTGTTGCAATTGCTTATGGCATCTTTTTCATGAAATCTTCACAATGTCCTTTGTCCAGAATGGTATTTTCTAGGTTATCTTCCAGGGTTTTTAAAGTTTTAAATTTTACATTTAAGTTCTTAATCCATCTTGAGTTTATTTTTTATATATGGTGTAAAGAGTGGGTACTATTTCAGTCTTCCACATCTGGCTAGCTAGTTATCCCAGCACCATTTTTTGAATAGGGAGTTCTTTCCCCATTGCTTGTTTTTGTTGACTTTGTTGAAGATCAAATGGTTTTAGGTGTGGAACATTATTTCTGGGCTCTCTATTCTGTTCTGTTGGTCTATGTGTCTGTTTTTGTACCAGTACCATGCTGTTTGGTTATTGTAGCCTTGTAGTATAGTTTGAAGTTGAGTAATATGATGCCTCCAGCTTTGTTCTTTTTGCTTAAGATTACCTTGGCAATTTGGGTTCTTTTTTAGTTCCATGTGAATTTTAAAATAAATCACCATTAGCTTTTTCTGATGCTGTGAAGAATGTCATTAGTAGTTTGATAGGAATAACACTGAATCTGTAAAACTGCTTCAGGCAGTATGGGTACTTTAAAAATATTGATTTTTCCTATCTATGAACATGGAATGCTTTTCCATTTGTTTGTGTCATCTCTGATTTCTTGAAGCAATGTTTTGTAATTCTCACTGTAGAGATTTTTTCCCTCCCTGGTTGCTATATTCTTAGGTATTTTATCTTTTCATGGCTATTGTGAATGGAATTGCTTTCTGAATTTGGATCTCAGCTTAGATGTCATTGGTGTATAGAAATGCTACTGATTTTTGTACATTGATTTTGTATCCCAAAACTTTGCTAAGTTGTTTATCAGATCAATGAGTTTTTAGGCAAAGACTATGGAGGTTTCTAGGTATAGAATCATGTCATCTGCAAACAGGGATAGTTTGACTTCCTCTCTTCCTATCTGGATGCCTTTTATTTATTTCTCTTGCCTGACTGCTCTAGCTAGGATTTCCAGTACTGCATTGAATAGGAGTGGTGAGAGAAGGCAGCCTTGTCTTGTGCCTGTTTTCAAAAGGAATGATTCCAGCTTATGCCCATTCAGTATGATGTTGACTAGGGGTTTGTAATAGGTGACTTTTATTATTTTGAAGTATGTTCCTTCAATGCCCAGTTTGTTGAGGGTTTTTAACATGAAGCGATGTTGAATTTTATCCGAAGCCTATTCTGCACCTATTGAGATAATCGTGGTTTTTGTCGATAGTTCTGTTTATGTGATGAATCACATTTATTGATTTGTGTATGTTGAAGCAAACTTGCATTCCCAGGGATGAAGCCTACTTGATCATGATGATAAGCTTTTTGATCTGCTGCTGGATTCCATTTGCCAGTATTTTACTGAGGATTTTTGCATCGATGTTCATCAAAGATACTGGCCTGAAGTTTTCTTTTTTTGTTGCATCTCTGCCAAGTTTTGATGTCAGGATGATGCCAAATAGTGTGACTTAGGGAGTCCCTCCTCTTTATTTTTTTGGAATAGTGTCAGTAGGAATGGTACCAGCTCTTCTTTATACATCTAGTAGAATTTGGCTGAGAATCTGTCTTGTTCTGTTTTTTGTTTTGTTTTGTTTTGTTTTGTTTTGTTTTGTTTCTCTGGTTGGTAGGCTTTTTGTTACTGATTCAATTTCAGAACTCATTATTGGTCTGCTCAGGGATTCAATTTCTTCCTGGTTCAATTTTGGGAGGTTGTATATTTCCAAGAATTCAGACATTTCCTCTAGGTTTCCTAGCTTATGTGCATATTGATGTTCATAGTAACTTCTGAGGGTTTTTTTTTAGTATTTCTGTGGGGTCAGTGATAATGTCCTTCAGTTCAGCTCTGATTTTGGTTATTTCTTGTCTTCTGCTAGCTTTGGGGTGGTTTGCTTTTGTTTCTGAAGTTCCTCTACTTGTGATGAAGACAAGGAATGATAAGAATTGGCAAGAGTATAATGATCCCTTAAAAAAATAAAAATAGAACTATCATATGACCCAGCAATCCTTCTTCTGGGAAAGAAAATCACCAGCTGATATCTGGCGCTTGCTGCATTTCCATGTTGTTTATTGCAGAACAATTCATAGCAGCCAAGCTATGAAAACAACCAACTGTCCATTGATAGAAGATGAATAAAGAGATTATAGTTTATATGTACAATGGAATATTACTCAGCTGTTGTAAAGTAGATCCTGTCATTTAACATGGATGAACCTAGAGGACATTGTGGTAGGTGAAATAAGTCAGACAAAAAAATACTACATGATCTCATTTATATGTGGAATTAAAAAAATGCATGAATATAGAGAAACAGAGTAGAATGATGGTTACCGGGTGTGGAGTGAGAGAATGGGGTTATGAAGGTCAAAGGATACAAAGTTGTAGTTATGTGGTGAGAATAAGTCTAGAGATCTAATGTATGGTATGCAGGATATAGTTATGAATATTGTATTGTATACTGGAAATTTGCTGGAAACATATTTAAGTACTTTACCCACCCCCCACCCCCACCACATACATGCATACACAAGGTAGTTACTATGTAAGATTATTCACATGTTCATTTGCTTGACTAGTAACCACTTTACTAAAATATACATCAAAACATCACATTATACACCTTACGTTTGTACCATGTTTAAAAAGATAATACATTAAAATTTCTTTTTAAGTATTTTAATCGTCTGTTGCAGTAGATTATATTTTCCAAAATGGCTACCACACCACACAATTCCCATCCCACATGCTCTTCAGTGTGACCTTGCAAGTCCCCATCCAGAAGTAGAATCTATTTCTCCCTCCCTTTTCATCTGGGTGGACCTTGCGACTCCTTTGACCTCTAGAATATGGGAGAAGTGATGCTGGCCAGTGCTAGGCATAGCCCTTAACTGAGCTGGCAGCTTCCACTTCACTATGCTAATGGAGACTCCAAGTCTTGCTGTGGTTTTATAATCCAGGCATCCTGTAATTCCCTGGTGAGTTTGCAAATTACTCGGGTTGTCAGTAGTGAAGTTGTTTCATCACTTGTTTAGATTTTACTTGCCCTGGAATTCTACACATACATGGCATCATGTTTGCAGTTTTCTTCCCCTGCAGTCTCTTTTCTTGAAATGTAATCCCCAGGATCAGAGTTGGGGCCTGATGGGAGGTGATTGGATCATGGGGGCAGATTTCTCGTGAATGGTTTAGCACCATCCCCAAGGTGCTGTCCTCGAAATAGTGAGTTCTTGCAAGATGTGGTTGTTTAAAAGGTATGGCTCCTCCCGCCCTGCTCTTGCTCCTGCTCTTGCTATGTGATACGTGGGTTCCCCTTTGCCTTCTGCCATGAATAGTAGCTTCCTGAGGCCTCACCAGAAGCCAAGCAGAGATGCCCAGCGTCATCCTTTATAGCCTGCAGAATCATGTACCAATTAAACTTCTTTTCTTTATTAATTACCCAGTTGCAGATTTTTTTTTTAGACAGAGTCTCACTCTGTCACCCAGGCTGGGTACAGTGGCATGATCTCGGGTCACTGCAACCTCTGTCTCCTGGGTTCAACCAATTCTCCTATCTCCCTAGTAGCTGGGACTATAAGCGCCTGCCACCATACCCAGCTAATTATTGTATTTTTAGTAGAGATGGAGTTTCACTTTGTCAGTCAGGCTGGCCTCAAACTCCTGATCTCAGGTGATCCACCTGCCTTGGCCTCCCAAACAGCTGGGATTACAGGCATGAACCACCATGCCCTGCTGCAGATATTTCTTTATACCAATGCAAGAATGGCCTAACACAAGCTCCATGATGGACATCAGCTGCGTATTCACCCTGCCTCTAACCCAGCTCTGCTAATTCACATCACTTTGTACCCCAATCCTTTTCTCTTTCTTTTCCCAAATTGCATTTTGTTCATTTGTGTGTTCATTTAATATTGAATTTCCCCATGAACTAGGAACCATGAGTTTGAAAATGAGTAGGTCCTCAAATGCAGTGAGGAGTCTGCTCCCAAGGAGGGCCTGCGACCACCCTGGAGTCCTCCATGGCCCCACAGCCAGCACAACCAGGGCTGATTTATTTGCTGCCTTAACACAGTGATACTGTGGTGCTCTGGATCCTGGAAAATGGCTTTTCTTGATTATTAGAAACTTTGCCAATCTGAGCATTATTTGGTTTTAGAATTTTAGACCTGAAAGGGATCTTTTTATGAATGAAGAAACTGAGGCCCAGAAAGGTCATAAAATGTCCATGAAACTCATGGTCTCTGTGCTTTCGTCCTTGCCTTTCTAGCTTCCAAAGTGGTCTCAGAGCCTTGTATCTACTGTCAGTGCGAAGGCAAACTTGAAAACAGAAGAATTTTTTCAAGGCTTTCAAATTTCTAGGCTTTCAGGTATATTTGACTTGTTTTTAAGTAGAGTAAAATGATATGTCATGGATGTACAGACTTTCTGTTTCCTTCACACTGAGCCCATCCCAGGTGATCAGACTGAAGCCTTGTGAACTAACACCCAACACTTGTTTTTCATTCCTTTAAACAATATCCTGATTGCCTTCCCTGGACATGGGTCCCGTGGACTCCATTCCCCATCTCCTCAGCTACTCCATTAGTTTAGTTATCATGTGTAAAGGCCATTAGAGTGCCCTCACAGACACCACCACCCCCGTCATTACAGGAGCTGTCACTGACAAAGGATGCAAGTGACTGCCCTCTGAAAACCACCCCTGCGTTTGCAGCAAGCCACCTTTCCCGGGCAGCTCCTGGCCAGTGACGGAGTGACTGAGTGCTGCAAGATCCTAGGACAGGCTTATTCCTGAGAGCTGGGATTACTCTGACAGCTGATGATGGCCCAAGTACATTTCCACCTAACCTCTCCTCCTCTCCATCACTGGTGTCAGGTTGGATGGTGGTGTGACAGCTCTCCATCCTTTCTCAGCCCCCATCCCATGTTGCTCACACAGGTTTTCTCCTAATCAAGTCCTTGCTTCTTTAATTTGGTCTTGGCATCTGTTGCTTGTGGGACCTAGAATAACCCCACTGGTGGTGTCAAGGTCACAGATTGGATCCATCCCCTAATCGCTGCAGAGAGTAACTTCATTTTCATTACCTTGGGTTTGTGCACAGACAGACCCTCATTTCTAATTCTCACTCTGTCCCCATTTCCATCATACCAGCAGAATCATGAGGCTATCTGATGAGGAGCTATTTTTGCTATTTTGTGAAATTTTGTGGGATCATTTCCAGGGGAGGACAATGGTGCTGATCAGAGAAGTCAGCGACACGAGCAGGGGTGGGAAGGGTTGGTGATACACAGATTCTACAGAATGGAGTGGTTTGCAGAAGAGGGGATCCAGGGCAGGGAGAAACAGCAGCAACCAGTTTGTAAAGTTTGACTTTGAGATAACTGGCACCTTCACACAGACCTGTGGTAACCCCTGGCATGTGGTTCCTTACTCCTTTATCCTGGAGAAGATGCTATCTTGAGATGAATTGGAAATAGAACAGGAGCCTCACAGACCTCCTAGCCTCAAATTTAGACAAGTTGGTGTGTGCAGCTGCCCCTAGGGGGCACAGATGAGGAGGGGACATACCTAGCACAGCTGCTGTCTCCTCTGCCAAACCCCCTCAGCCACATGGTATTGAGGAGTAAGCATCCCAGGGGACACTGGGCTTGGTGCCACGCTCACGCAGTCGTCACAGCTGCTGCAAGTTGATGGGCGGGTGGCCAGAACACGAACAGTGTTGGTCCAGGTGCAGCCTAATCACTTAGAAGGACTGGCCACCCCGGTGAGACACTTAGCAAGAGTCACCCAATGTGGGGGTGCGGGTATACCCAGGGCAGAACTTGTCAAAGCTGCCTTTCCAGGCCACTTCCTGGGCAGACTCAGCGAAAGTGGGAGAGGGGTGGACTGTGCCACTTTAGGGGGACAGCCGCAACTGGAAGGACCAGTCTGGCCACCTTGGCTGATGGCTGGCACTGATATGGCAAAGACTCAAATGACGGCATCACAAACAAGGAACTTAGAGATTCCTGGTCTGCTTAATAACATTTCTCTTAACTCCTAAACCTCCATATTCATAAAACTCAGTGGAATAGATCCGAATACAAAATGCAAACCTCTTCTCAGATATTTTCCTTTCTTTCTTTCCTTCCTTCATTCCTTCTTTGTTTCTTTCTCTTTTTCTTTCTCTTTCCTTCCTTCCTTTTCTTTCTTTTCTTTCTTTCCCTCCCTTCTTCCACCCTCTCTCCCTCCCTTCCCCCTTCCTTCCTTCCCCTTCCTCCCTTCCCCCTTCCTTCCTTCCCCATTCCTTCTCCCCTTCCTTCCTTCCCCCCTTCCTTTTCCTTCCCTCCCTTCTTCCTTCCTTCCCTCCTTTTCTCTTTCTTTCTTTCTTTCTTCACGGAGTCTTGCTCTGTCGCCCAGGCTGAAGTGCAGTGGCACAATCTCAGCTCAATGCAACCTCTGCCTCCTGGGTTCAAATGATTCTCCTGCCTCAGCCTCCTGAGTAGCTGGGATTACAGGCACCTACAACCACACCTGGCTAATTTTTGTATTTTTAGTAGAGACAGAGTTTCACCACGTTGCAAGCTGATCTCGAACTTCTGACCTCGTGATCCGCCGACTTCGACCTTCCAAAGTGCTGGGATTACAGGCGTGAGCCACTGTGCCTAGCCTTTCTTTCTTTCTTTCTTCTTTCCTTCCTTCCTTCCTGTCTTCCTTTCTTTCTCTCTTTCTTCCTTCTTTCTTTATTTCCCTTTCTTTCTTTCTTCTTTCTTCTTCTCCCTCCTTCTCTCTCTCTCTTTTTCTTTCTTTGACAGAAGCTGCTCTATCACCAGGCTGGAATGCAGTGGTGTGATCTTGGCTCACTGAAACCTCTGCCTCCCAGGTTCAAGCGATTCTCCTGCTTCAGCTTCCTGAGTAAGCTGGGATTACAGGCACCTGCCATCACACCCGGCTAATTTTTGTATTTTTAGTAGAGATGGAGTTTTGCCATGTTGGCCTCAAGTGATCCACCCTCCAAGGAGTGCTGAGATTACAGGCATGAGCCACCGTGCCTGGCGGTCTCAGACATGATCATATCCCTGCTCCCTCAGGTTTACTTTGGTCCTGTGATTACAGTTAAAGACAACATTTCCAAATCAGGATCAGTTGAGCTATCCAGAGATGGTGGACTCCAGACATGGTTCATGATCATAATTCCCCACACTCTCAAAATACCCAGAGGAGAGTAGCGGGGAAAGTATTCATTACTCTGTGATAATTGAAACTTTGGACTAGAAGTTCAGCATCCACACTGACCCTGGGAGGAGATGGCTGCCTGTGGGGCCAGAGTTACCCACTATAGACACGGACAAGCCCTCCCTCCACCTCAGCTGACTCCACATCTGCCACTCCACCTTGAGGTGGCTGATGGCCACAAGAAGTCTAATCCTGTTTATTCCAGGCAACTCATCACAGATTAGTGACAAGTGTCCATGAGGAATTCAGCTCTAAAAACAGAGGTCGACCGGGCGCACTGGCTCACGCCTGTAATCCTAGCATTTAGGGAGGCCGAGGTGGGTGGATCACGAGGTTAGGGGTTCAAGACCAGCCTGACCAACATGGTAAAACCCTGATTCTACTAAAAATACAAAAATTAGCTGGACGTGGTGGTACATGCCTGTAATGCCAGCTATTCAGGAGACTGAGACAGGAGAATCGCTTAAACCAAGGAGACGGAGGTTGCAGTGAGCTGAGATCCTGCCACTGAACTCCAGCCTGGGCAACAGAGCGTGACCCTGTCTCACAAAAGGAAAAGTCACCCATCCAGCTGAAGGTCCAAGTTATAAAGGGGTGTCTTTCATGTGCTCTTGATTTGAGAAAAACCAGATGAACTTCCCTTCATTGAGACCCTGCTGTCGGAATCGGACCAAGAGTCCTTCTCCCCAGTAATAGTGAGTGGTTTTCATGATATTCTCTTTCTTGTGTTCTTGAATTTAGGAGAACAAAAGAGATGAGCTCCTTGGCCATAATCCATGTTTTTGAGGGCCTGCCCTTTCTTGGAGTTCATGGGAAGAAAAACACTCCCCACCTAGAAAGTTGGCTTCCCCTGCACTTCTTGTACCTGAGGAGGCCAGCAACACAATCCCCTCTTGCTTCTGCCTGTTCTACTCTATTCCCTACTGGGACATTTTTTGTGTGCATG
The DNA here is from genome assembly GCF_030222135.1 of Aotus nancymaae. Lineage (NCBI taxonomy): Eukaryota > Metazoa > Chordata > Mammalia > Primates > Aotidae > Aotus > Aotus nancymaae. Next base: position 49,162,358 of record NW_026988417.1, on the reverse strand, counting down.
TGTCCTGGAGTCATTTTATGTTACTAGTTATTACGAATTTTCAACTTCTTTGGAAAAAAGTTTGAAGAATTTGGGCTCCTAGAGGACACAGTACTCTATTAGCAAAAAAACAGCAAGTGTGTGGAGGATTGATGTGAGGAAAATAGTCATTTATCCACTGAGTACCGAATATATAAAAATACAATTAACAGGGATTTAAATAATAGAACACTTTGAAAGCTTATGGTATTGGGGAAAGTGGCATTTTTAAAAAGGTTACTGAGCTTCCAGCTCTACCTTAAAAGAGTTTTAAATCCATCTAAATGTCTACAGATGTTACTGTCACCTGCAGAGCACAGATCTTTTTCAAGTTCTTCCCAAGATGCCAGCCAGCCCTGACTGTGGGCATGAAACCGAGACCATATCTGAAATATACATAGTCTTTCTACCCACTCAGAGCAGCTGCCTCTACATTTGTGCAAATTCTAAAGCTATAAGAGGTTTGGGTTTTCTCGGGTAACATACATAGAATATGAAAGTGTGCTTCAGTCTCGGATGCCCTGAGCCTCCTCCTCTGCCTGGCCCTTCATGGCTAAGAGCCAAGACAAGGCTGTGGGGGGCATGGGAAGATCATAGGCTCTATGGTCAAGTGGCACTGTTACAGGAAAAGGGTCCCGATCCAGACCCCAAGAGAGGGTTCTTGGATCTCGTGCAAGAAAGAATTCAGGGTGAGTCCATAGAGTAAAGTGAAAGCAAGTTTATTAAGAAAGTAGAAGGATAAAAGAATGGCTACTCCATAGACAGGGCAGACCCAAGGACTGCTGGTTGCCCATTTATGGTCATTTCTTGATTATATGCTAAATAAGCGTTGGATGATTCAGGCCTCCCCTTTTTAGACCAGATAGAGTAACTTCCTGATGTTGCCATGGCATTTATAAACCGTCATGGTGCTAATGGGAGTGTAGCAGTGAGGACGACCAGAGGTCACTCTCATTGCCATCTTGGTTTTGGTCAGTTTCAGCCGGCTTCTGACTGCAACCTGTTTTATCAGCAAAGTCTTTATGATCTGTGTCTTGTGGCCAACCTCATATCTCATCCTGTGACTTAGAATGCCATAACTGTCTGGGAATGCAGCCCAATAGGGCTCAGCCTGATCTTACCCGCCCCCTATTCAAGATGGAATTGCCCTGGTTCACGTGCCTCTCAACTGTTAGCTCTGCAAACTCCAGCAAGTTCTTTATAATAACTTGGAGCCTTAAAGTTGGAAGTAACAAGCTGGCCTGCTGTCTTATGTAACCACATCTGTAACACTCCTCTGTTAAGTAATTTCTACCTTGCACTTTAATTGTTTGTCCTTAACTCTGGGGACATTGATTCTAAGTTCCTCAAACATAGAGATTCTTTCCATCTTTGTCATATTGAAGGTACTTAATAAGTCTGCTGTATAAATGAGTGAATGAATTCATGTCTTCATTATTGTGAATTATTGTGAAAATTAAATATGATAAAGTTAGCTCCCTTCCCAAAGTGTACAGGCTTTGATTCTCAATAAAATGAAGAAATGACTCAAGATTTAATTTAACAATGTGTAATCCCTCCCTTCCTCCATTCCTTCCCTTGGCTTACATTCATCTTTAGTTCTCTTAACTATTATTTTTCAAAGGCCTCCTATGTTTATTCCAGGCACCAGGCTAAGTCCTGAGATTATATGGAAAGTCACATTTCTTTCCCTGCTGTCTAGAGAGGAAACAGTCTTTAAAAATTATAGTCAAGGCCAGCACAGTGGCTCACACCTATAGTCCTACCATTTTGGGAGGACAAGGTGGGAGGATTGCTTGGACCCGGAAGTTCAAGACCAGCCTGGGCAACATGGCAAGACCCCATCTCTACAAAAATTAGCTGGGCATGGTGTCCATGCCTGTAGTCCCAGGTACTTGGGAGGCTGAAGTGGAGAATCCCTTGATCACAAGGAGGTCAAGGCTGCAGTAAGCCGTGATTGTGGCCACTGCACTCCAGCCTGGGCAACATAGCAAGACCCTGTCTCCAAAAAAAAAAAAAATTATAGTCAGTTAAATAACTGCTGAAGTAGAGTATGTCAAGAGTGCAGAACAGGCATCAACCTCTGCTTGGGGAAGTCAGGAAGGTTCTATAAAGGAGATAGCATCTGAGCTGAGCCCTGCAGATGGAGGAATTCCTCAGGCTAAAAGAGGAATAATCCTGCCTGGGACTGAGTCTCAAGTCTGCCCATAACCAATCAGGCATGCTGGACAAGTTATTTTACCATGCAGAGACTCAGTCTCTTCACTTGTTTGTAGATAGCTCATGGGATTTTTTTTCTTTTTTTTTTTTTTTTTTTTTTTTTTTTGCCAGGATTCAGAACATGGGCAAAGAGCGAAACATCAATCCAGGCAATGGTTCAGCACATGTTAGGATGGTGCAACAATGGTACAACAAATGTTAGAAATAACTGTAAACATGTCCAGCTTGGTCATTACGGGAGCCACAGACACTCAGGTTTGGGGAGTATCCAAGGGGGACCCCTTTTTCTCACCTAGGTTCAGGACAATTTGAGAAAACTTAAAAAGAGTAATTATGGATGCCAAAATATCACCTTTGAAATGGCAATGGCTAAATTGGAGAACAAGGTTAGAACGAGGGAAACAGAGCTAGAAGGCAGTCAGACTGGGCAGATGTGGGCATGGCAGCCTCCTAGACAGAAGCCTGCCCTGGAGAGTCTCAGAGTGTGGAGCCACAGAGCAAAGCTCTGGCTCACTTTCAAGACAGAAAAGGGAGGTGCAAATTCAAGTTTGCCCTGCTGTTCATTTCCATTTTCCCAGTCAAGGACTCCCAGGGGCAGAGCGAATGAAGGGTAGAACATGACCAGTATGCGCTTAGAAAACCAGTTCCCTGTGAAAATGGGGGCGAGGGGAGTTACTGGCAGGAGGTGGCATTCTAACATGGTGTTACTGGCAGGAGGTGGCATTCTGCACTTGGAAAGGATCAGAGATACAGATAAAGTTTGAAGGCAGGTAGGGGCCAGATCATAAAGAGCCTCACAGGCCAGGCAAGGCAAAGGAGCCGAGGATGAATGAGTCCTGAAAGGACAGGAAGAGGGACTGATGAGGAATATCAATCAATAGATTGCCAAGGAGAGCGACAAGTGCAGCCAGCACCGCAAAGCACACATAGGTAGTGGCACTCATCTCCAGGCTTGTGGAAAAGAAGGCTGGCAACGTGGTTGTGCCAAGTCCTTAGGAAGTTGAAGATGCTGGCAAGGAAGTAGGGTCTGGGCTAGATGGACCTAAAGTGAAGCCAGTAAGGAACAGATATTCCTGGGCAGCCTCCCGGAGTCCAGGAACCAGACAGTACAGTCCATTCAGAAAGAAGGTAAAATTTGAAGAAGGAAATGAAAAATCTGAATGGATAAGAAAATATAGTAGAGAATTGAATTCTCTTATTTCTTTTGAAATGGGAGATTTTGGGGTGCTAACAAGGTTCAAGGGGTGTCCCTGAGAATGGGTGACTCAGTAGAAGTAGAGGGGAATGTCATTGTCATTATTCACTGTCATTACAGTAAAGGGAAGTCAGGGATGCCGGAGGGGTCAGCTACAAGAATGTGGAAGCCCTAAGATGAAGTCAAACTTAACAAGGAGAAGAGACATTTTAAATCTGGTATATGGACCTGGGTGAATTAAAGTGGCCATGTATGAAGGATTCAGGAAAGAAACAAAGACATGGAAACTGTCAAAATAGCAACAGCTGCCACCAAAAAATTGCTTGAGAATAATCCACCCTGTGTATGCAAGAATGGAGATCATAGAAACATAAAAATATGTATACTTGTCATAAGATGAAGGTCTTGTGACCATTATAAAGACAGTAACAATGAAGTCCTTCTTAGGTCTTGTGACCATTATAAAGACAGTAACAATGAAGTCCTTCTTTTTCCTACTAAAGAAGAATGGCCACAGATCTGTGTAGTAAACTGTCATAAAATGTGCACCATCTTCAATAACTGACTTAATGCTAATTTCCCTGAGATACTCTCTCTCTCCCCAAAAGCACACAAACCAGAGAAGTGTTTTCTCCTAAACTGTAGATCCACAGGTTACCGTAGAAGCTCATCTGCAAACCAGGCAACACACAGGTTGTGAGTCTGGGAGAGAAATGGAATCTCTTCCATATACACAGCACCAGATGGCATCTATCACATCAGCTGATGTTTGTGATTATTACTATTATTTCTCATAATTGCCCTTCTGGGATCTGCTCATCTGCATTATGCTAAGCACGTATAATTAGCCAATAAAAGATATGGAGCTGGGCCAGTTTAAAAAAATAATTACGGCCAATATGATGGAATGTAACGTAATAAGCAAGTCCAAATCATAATGTTAAATACCTTCAGAAGATAGCCAAAGAGGCTTTTTCTAGAGATGACTTTTATTAAAGTCAAATGGACTATGTCCATTTTAGTTGTGGCATTCAGTCATCTTAGACAACTCTAGAAATATATTATGGGAAAAAATAGGAAGTAAAACAGGGGCAACGTAATTCAGCTGAATCACAAGGCACAGTCTTCACCGTAGGTTCATTGCCAGGAGGAGTCCTTGAGAACGCCAACCTTCATTGTGGTGATCTACAAGGAAAGAGCTTTGAAGACAGACCTCCTTCCCGCTTATTTCCCTGTCAAAACATATAAAGGAATTCAAACTAATCAAAAAGCCGAAGTGAGCTGGCTAGTTAACTAAGACAGGCCCAGCTTTGAGTTCAGAAAGCTTTCTAATGCTTTCCATGTGCCTATCCAAAGAACAAAGTTTCCAGGATATGTTGACTGCAAGGAAGCCTTGCTCCTAAAGAGAAAGATCATATGGTTGCCGAAATGGCATATCCTGGAAGTTTAGCTCAACACTGAAAGCTATGGCCACGTGTAAGAAATTACCCCATGCCTAAGATGATGAGTTTCTTTTTCTTAAGCTGTTTAATCATCATGAGAAAAGTAGTCAACAGGCATGTGAGGACATGAGGCAGTCAGCCCTTGAGGTTTCCGAAGCTCTTTACAATCTCACCCATCCAAATTTAGAAACCAGTGGATCCTCTTCGCCCCAGCAAGGTGGATATTTCATTGTCCTATATTCCTCTTCTCCCCCACCACACACATGTTCCTCCCCAACAGACATCTGCTATGATCATTCCTGTTTCACCCATGAGGCTGCCCTCTCTGAAACGGTCTGTGCCCTCTCACCATCTCTCCAAACGCTTCAAGACCCAATTCAAGTTCCTTTCTTCACGAAATACTCCCCAATGGCACCAGCCAACACCAATATTTTCACTTCCTGATCAGCCCTTTTCTCTCTCTCACTTACTGTCCAACTAGAGATAGAAAAGAGAACCAGGTGACTTGTACCTGTAATCCTCGAACTTTGGGAGGCCAAGGCAGGAGGATCACTTGAGGTCAGTAGTTCAAGACTAGCATGGGCAACATAGTGAGACCTCATCTCTACAAAAAATTTAAAAACTAGCTGGTCATGGTGGCACATGACTGTGGTCCCAGCTACTTGAGAGCCTGAAGTAGGAGGATCACTTGAGCCCAGGAGGTCGAGGCTGCAGTGAGCTGTGATGGCACCACTGCACTATAGCTTGGATGACAAAGGGAGAGAGAAAGAAAGAAAGAGAGAGAGAGAGAGAAAGAGAGAGAGAGAGGGAGGGAGGGAGAGAAGGAAAGAAAAAAGAAAAGAAAAGAAAAGGGGTTGATTTTGAGGGTTAATAGCAACTGCTAGTGTGCCTGGAGTAATAGCTTCAAGATTCCAAAGTTCCTTCTGAGCTGAAAAGTGCCATGGCTCTTTAGCAATGACAGTGAAAATGGTATGGGAGGAGGGAATGGAACCCTACGTGTTCAGGATTTGCCAAGCCTAGTCTAAACCATTCTTCTTAGCAGTGGCTTATAATGAAACAATTTTCAAATGTCTCCTATTATCCACATGTATGCAGTTCCATGTTCTTATGACCATTCAGATTAAATATTCAGATTTTAAAGTGATAGACTGCAGAAAGATGTCATAGAGAGTTACAACTGGTCATTCTTGAGGGGGGTCCCTCAAGCTGGGCTTCCATCTTGGGACTGGTTTGATAAGCTCTCAAAAGATGATTTCAAGTATGTACCCAGGGGTGATGGATTTCTTGGTATGTTTTCTCATAAATATATATATGGATTTATATATATATGTATATACTATATATATGTATTTAAATATATACTATATATGTATATTATATATCGTATATATGTATTTAAATATATACTATATATGTATATTACAGTATATAATATATACTATATATTATGTATATATTATATATGTATTTAAATATTATATACCATATATGTATATTATATATGTACTACATATAATATACATATATAATATATATTATACATATAATATACATATATAATATATTATATTATATATTATATATTATACATATTATACATATATATTATATATATTATACTATATAATATACATATATATTATACATATATACTATATATATTATATATAATATATATAGTATATATAATATATAATTAATATATTATATATAATTATATATATTATATAAATATACATATATAATATATATAATATACATATATAGTATATATACATATATAATATATATAATATACATATATGTATATTATATATAATATTTGTAGTATATATATAATATACATATATAGTGTATATATAGTTTATAATACATATATAGTATATAATATTTAAATATAGCATATATTACTATATATTTAAATATTATATACTATATATAGTATATAGTATTAAATACATATAGAGTATATATAGTATATAATACTTAAATACATATATAAAGTATATAATACATATACAATATCTATATTTACATATATGTACTATATATATATACTATATGTATACTCACGCACAATGTATAGACTAGATTACTAATAATTTGCAAATGCAGACATCCTTTATCAGAAACTATACTCCCCAGGGCTACTTCTGCAAGTTTCTACTTCTCCTTCTGAATGATGGATAAGAAGGAGCATGTGTCCAAGAAGTGTCCCAGTGAGCATGAAATCAGAATCTTCCCTCCTTTCTTTCCAGTGCTGAAAAGGTGGGCCCTGGTTAAAAACTGCTCAGCCACCGACTGGAGGAGCTTGTCCTCAGGCAGCTTCTCAGTCTCACTAGGTCTTGGTTTTCCCAGCTGTAGAACGCAAATAGCAATGATACCTGACATGGGGTTGTTGTGTAAAGTGCTTAGTACAGTAAGTAGCACCGGGTAAACACAATGTTTGGTTTTCATGATTATTTTCATTTTCTTTCTAGTAGTTTAGAAATACTATTTCCATGATAATGTAACAGCCCTAATGGCCAAAAAAAGCCCATATTAATTTTTTTAAAACCCATGACTATTATTCAGAATCCAGGAGTACCAAGAAAAACCTCACTTGAGATCTTCTTGGTACAAGCCTTTTCACCTGAGAAGGCTAACTGTGTAAAAGACTTTTTTCTCTCTTTTTATACACTATACCTGGGAGTTAGCTTCACTCCTGGATTAACTCTTATTCTCTATTTTCTTTTTTACAACACTTCATCAGACCATATATGCAGATGACTGTGTGTATGTGAATATGGCATGTGAAAGCCCACAATCTCCAGGCTGTTCAGTGAAGCTTTCTGCTAATTCCCTTACCCTGCACCCCTTCCCCTGCCCGCCCAAGGACTAGAACCCTAAGCCTGTGATCCCCTCCCAAGTGGGATCCTGCCCTTCGCCAAATGCGAGACTGCTGGAGGCGTGGCCTTCTAGATGATTCGTCAGGTCGTCGGGCTCGCCCTCCCCTCCCCCTTGCCCTGGGGACACCCTGTCCGAGTAAAGGGGAGGCCTTTGTGTGAGTAATGTTTCTCAATTATCAAACTAGTGGCGTGAAACTTTTTCCTCAAACACCTGGGTGTAAAAGGTTTTGTTACCTCCTATTTTTCTTTTAAAAAACAAAGGAGTAGCCACACCTACCTTAGTTTCTATTGAATAAAAACGTGAATAGTTTTTGTTTTTGTTTTTAACCTTCATCTCTCAAAACGCACAAAGTTCCCAGGTGGGAAGAGGTAGCTTAGAGCTGTCCGGGGCCGCTCGGGGACGGGAGCCAGCTCCCCTGATGCCAAGCCCCAGAGCCTGCCCCCACCCCGCACCCTCGACTGCAGTTTCTCCTCCTTCCCCTCCCCCTAGCTTTTACGAGCTATTGACTGGCTGCAGCCAGCCGAGGCCCAGGCCGAGGGAATCCGGACTTTTCTTCCCTCTCCACGTTTCCTTCTTCCTCCCCCCTCCCCCCAACCAAACCCCAAAACCTCTACTTGGTCCAATATTAAAACCGGTGGAACCAAGGCATTCCCAAAATCAGGAGAAGGGAAAGAGGAAGACGAGAAAGGCAAAAGTAGGAGGAAAACAGGAATGTCAACATTTATTTTCCTGAAGCGGGGAAAAGGTTCTCTCTGGGCAGGCAGGCCGGCCATCCTCCGGGAGGAGGAATCCACCGTTTCCTCAGGTGGTACGTTCCAGGGATGCTGGATGCAGGTGGTAAAAATACGCAGCGTTTCAGTGGGATGATGGGAGATGTTTACAGCCCTCCTGGGAAGATGCCAAAGAGTTTAACAGTCCTGGGATACCTCCCAGCTGCCTGCTCTGGTGCTGGATGAGTTTACGCTTCCTTTCCTAATGGAAAAGGTGAAGCAACCAGTGACTTGTCCAGGGTCACACACCACGCTTGGGACAGAAATAACTCTGACGCTTCTTTCCTGGCTCTAACAGCAGACAGCATTGCCTAATGACTGTACTACCATTCCGATCTGAATCATTTAAATTGCTCCTAATTGCAGGCCTGCAGTGCACTGTAACAGCCGTATGACTCTAACTGCCAAGCCGGCCGGCCGAGGTAGGAATGACTGAAGTTTTGCAAATTTCTGAATATGGAATTAAAATGCTGGGCGTGGAGGGGGTAGGGCAACCCTGTATGAAAACCACTTTGAAATTGCTGACAAATATCCTATTTAAATTTGTTTAAAAGATGAATTGGACATGTCACTTTTAATTTGTCATACTGGAATTAGAGGAACACTTGGTGTTCAAATTGATGCCGTTCAAAAAGGCATCTCAGATATTTCTAAGCAGTCGATGTTCACACTCTTCCTTTTTGTGCCTGCTAAATTACTGTCTGGTTTTGGTGTTCAAACTTCCCTTTGAACTCCTTTGTGAGTAGATATGGGGAAAGGGGAGGGCCTGGGAAACAACCAGGCATTTGACTTCAGATCTGAACACGGGGCTGGACACGTGCTGCGCTCAGGAAAGAAAGTAAATTCCACCTGGCAAATTGCTCTAACTGATTCATTTGTCCACAAAGAGACGCCACCTACCTGCATGCAGGTATTCAGGTAAATGACAGGTGGGCGGGACCTCCTGTTTCAATCCCTAACGTCTCAGCAATGCTTTATCTGTCGGGGCTTCCGTGATGTCACCCATTTCCTGCTCTGAACTGACCAATGCCGTCCTCCTTCCTCCAGGCACCTGTTCACCGAAGTTGAGGCTGGTCACAGCTTGGGCAGCCCAAGGAGCTGCTCGGTTCACCCATAAGGGATGAGAGCTGTCTGCCCGCTGCTGCTTGGAGAGCCTCAGACAGACGCTTGAGGAGGTGAGTTGAAACCCTCCATTTTTCTCTCTTGGCATTTAGACCACTGGCCCCTTAAGGCTCTGAACAAGGAATTTGAATGAAAAAATACAAGCTGAATGGCTTGTCTCTGGTGTTCGTGGTGTTTGCCCTAGAGGGAGAAGCTTTTTTCGAGAGGGAATAGGAGAGAGATGCTTTTGACATTCTAGTTGCACAGTAAAGTTCTCCCAGGCCAGATATTTAATTCTTTTTGTTTCTCTGATCATTAATCCAGCCTCTGCTTGTCCTCGTACTTGATCTGATTAAAACAACAGCAATAACAACCTAGAGAGAAGTAGAGTGAAGGCTTTTTTGAAATTTAGCATGAAGGCACAGACCTGTTCAGGCCATTTAATGGGGGCTAGGAGGCCAGTGCAGACTGGATTCGGAGTTCTTATTTTTGCCTTTTCCCCCGTATTTTGCCTTACTTTCTGCATTCATCTCACCAGAGGCGATTTCGATCTATACCTGTGAGGCATCCCTAGATTTATTTTTCTTTCTCCCTGAGAACCTGTTCCTCAGGGCAAATTCTGTTCATTCGGTAGCTGTCCGTTCGAGTTTTCCTCTCTTCCCCGAAAAAGTCTACCATTTTCTTTGCTCTTTGTTGAACACCCTTTTAAATACGACTTCAGTCTGCACTCAAATTTGTTTACATTCAGACCCGGACTGGCTGCCTGCTGACCTTTGGTTACATTAAAGATTAATTCCCACACTGCCACAAGAATGTGACTTTGGGTCTGATTTTTAATTTTTTGGACCTCTTTGGCTTTTTCTGTCTCTTTTTCTTTTAATAGCAAATATGCCAAAGAAGTTGTCCTGCCAGAACCTGGCTTTTAAAGTAATTTTACCTCTAGGATCCATTTTTGTTTTCTTAATTCTGATCACACAGCCTGTTCCGCTTCTGTTCTTGACACCCCGCTAGTCATACTCTTTCCCCAATACTGTTGTCAGAGAACGGAAACCATTTTTAAGCCCAATTCCCTGCTGGGATGAGCTGGAAAAACTGGAAAAAGAAATAAATCTGTGAGGCACTTCATTCTAGATTTCATTATCAGCTGTTTTTTGAGATTTAAGTTAGCAAATATGTTTACAAGGGAATAATCTGGAATTATGCTCCTGTTCATCCACCTAGAAATACAAAGTACGTGTAAATTCTCCAAAGGTATAAACTGAAACAAACTGAGATCATTTTTGCCTTAGACAGTTGCTTCTCACCACTAAGAATCTGCCTACTTCTTGTTGCCAATTTCTGTCTTACTGTTTGGAGGCTCGTATTGTTCTCCTTTAACTGACCTTTGTCTGTTATTCTCCCAGAGCTTGTGAGTTGGAGGGGTGGGGGTTGGCTACCTCTTGTCCTTTACTAAGGTTCTCACTTGATTCAAAGCTTGGATCTTCTGGATAAAAGTGCATCTAAACCTCTCCTCAAGATGACATTGCCTCTGGTTTACCATGGTTGATTAGCTCTTTTCACAGTAGTTTATGATTAAATAAATCATTTCATCACTGTTTGTCAGTATGTCTGAGTATTAAAGAAAAAAAGCTGTAGACACTGTACCCCCAGGTAGAAGAAAGGAAAGAAGTGACAGAGACTGGAATTCAGAGTCAGATTGTCTAGAATGCAGTTGGTCTGCTGGGTAATTTACACACGTCCTGTCCCGAGTTCCTGTAGTAACTCCACCCACTGGTTCAAGTGGACATGGGCCTGATGGAAAAATGTACAATCTCCTTCATCTACATCCTTGAGCAAGTTACTTCTCTGACCCTCGGTTTCTTCATCGGTAAGATGAGAGATAATAATCCCCATGATCTAATGTGGTTGTGAGAAGTTAATGAGGTAGCTAATGTGTGTTAGCATCCAGTGACCAATGCCTGGTGCTAACTGGTGCCAAAGTGAGGCTAGGTCCTTCTTTTGGAAGAAATTTTCCTAGGTTGCTTGGAGGAGAGAGTCTGACCCTATCAAGATAAAGATCTTGTGTGGTTGCAGTTGTTAGGAACCTTGTTATTGTAATTAACCGTAGGTAATTAACTTGAATGTTAACAATTTAGAAAAAGAAAACAGGCAGGAGAATGCCTAAACAATGTCATTAAACAAGTTGGGCAGATTTGTCTCTGCTGGCCTCCCAGGCAAAGCTTTCAGGAGTTGCTGGCTGGCTGTGATTTCTTCCTTTTTCCACCCTAAGGCTCTCATCTTGCAACAGACCCACAAAATGTGTTTCTCCATGGGCCTTTTGGGGAAGTGTCCTGTTGCCGTTGCTGTCATCTGACTTGGCAGGGAGTTCTTTTTGCTGTGAATCGTGCTATCTCCAGGGCAGACTGGGTGTTTGGTCTCCTCCAGTCTCACGGATAAACAACCTTCTCCCTGATCAGAGTGAGGTTTCATGCTGAGTCGCTGGCAGGAGGAAGCTCCTGGTTTGGAGCCTGCATTGTACCATGGAAGGGAGGCTTGTGACCCATTGGATGTGATTGGCCCTGTCATGGAAAACCCTGTGCTCTTGGATGACCTTGAGTCATTGCATAAGAGCACTGTGTGCCCAGGGCCCTGGTCGCTTCTCTGGGTCTCACCCTTCAGGGATAACACAAATTTTCATCATTCAAGAGTAAGGGATTAGTGGATTGAGGTCAGTGGGTTCTACTGACTAGCTTGCCTTCGGGACCCTAGGGGAGAACCTCAACTTCCCTGCCTGTCAGTTTCCTTAGCTATGTTTTCCCCAAAGGATGCTACAGTGGTGTACTTCACAGGGCCCCTCAGTCCTTACAAGTGAAGCGAGGTGGGCTGCATGCCTAGGTGCATGGGTCAGACTGACCGAGGAGACTGGGTAGCACCTCTCTAGAAAATGTCAATCTTATTCATTCCATTCTAGGTGGGACAGTGCTATTGCTTTAGAATAGTGGTCTGGTCTCTGGCATCAGGCTACCTACCTGGGTTTTCACAACTCAGATCTACCATGTGCTACCTGTGTGACTCAGGACAGACTCTTTAACCTGCTTTCATCAGCTGTGTAATAGGGTTATCATGAAGATGAAATGGGTTGAAATGTGTAAAGTGCTTGGAATGGTACCTGCCACAGTGTTAGCTGTTATTAGTATTATTTTCTTGAAAGGAAGGCATAGTTGGTAGAATCAGACAGGTCTGTGTATCAGACCCAGTTCTACCATGTAATTGCTAGCCTAAATAAGTTACTTAATATTTCTTTGCTTCGGTTTCATCATCTGAGAAGTGAAATGCTTATCAGACTCAGTGCTGTTGGGAGGAATAACTGAATAATTACATGGAAAGTGCCTGGCATATTGTAAATGTTCAGTGAGTGTTAACTATTGTTATAGTATTTTTTAAAGTGTTACGTTGGTTACAGTTAGACTTCTTAGATCCTGCTACTATCTGGATAGCATAGTAATGATGGAAACAGGAGTAGGTTGAGGGCCAAAGACTGAGCAAAAATGATTTCCTGAAAGGCTCCCAAAGGCAGAGGAGGAAGAAAACCTGTTAACAAAGATTGTGTCGTTTCTCTTGGAGTTCCAGGGTAGGGTGGCTGCCAATGGAAATGCCTGGTCTCTCGTAAACCTGTGGGCAGTGGGCTTCTGTGATGTGAGTAAATAGTGGGTCTTCCTGGAGCAGTGATTTCCTGGCTTCACCTGTCGCTGCTCCTTGTCTCCATGATCTGGGCTAGGACCTCTTTTCTGTATTTGAATTCTTCACTTAAAGTGGAGAAAATAGGGTCCGGTGGGATCCTGACTACTTTTTATTCCTTTCACCCTATTGACCAGGATATAATCTTGACTACTCGAAAGGCCATCTGTAAGATGCTGGCAGCGAGGACAGATAAGAGATGCTCTTGAGTGTGTCTTCCTCATTGCCTCAGTATTCATGGACTTCCCCGTAGCGTGTAACTATACCTGATAGTTATGTACTGACATTACATAGACTCACTTTTATGTGGTTGGCAAATTTATTGTCCTCTGACAGGGCCTCCAAAGTATCAAAGACTTTTCAAAACTATTTGGAAGGAAGACTGTATCACTGTTCCTGGGTTCATAGGATTCAACCATCAACTATCCCCAAAGAATAGGGTTGACATGAAAATGATAAAAAACCATAAAATGTGGAAAACGACACTGAGCTGAAATCAGAAAGGAAAATGTCAGTTGTCTGCCGTAAACTTTTTATGTTTAACATTTCTCCACTTTGTTCTGTGTGACATGACGAAATCACAGTGACCCGTTTGGCTAGTTACACAGAGCCACACTTCAGATCAGTAAGAGGAAGAACTTCCTATGAATTAGAGTTGTCCGAAAATGTAGTAGGTTGCCTTTTGAGGTACTGAGTTTCTTGGCACTAAAGATGATCATTTTTGGGTCATATTTAGTGTATGGTGTATATTTGCTGGATGAGTGGATGAGTTAATAAATCAACGACAAAGAGGATTTGTGTTTTTCAGCTGCACGTACACTCATCTGTAAGGTGTACACTCATCTTAATGATCTCGTAGGATTATTTTAGATTAAATGAAAAAACACGTTGAATACCCAACACAGTATCTTGCATGTCATTCTTTATTTTATATTCTAAAAAGAATTTCTGCCTCAGGTAGAAGGTAGACAAGATGATCCTCCAATTTGAGATTTGCAGTTTTTATAATCATCTGTTTACTTTTCTTCTCTTCGCCTCTGCCCTTCTTCCTCTACACATCTGAAATAACTTCTCTCTGCTCTAGAAAGCCAAGTTCCTTGACATGGTGAGTCCACTAGTACACTTCTAACAGTGGGAGCAAGTTCTGTCTCAATTAACCAGGGATATTTTTGGTAACGTCACTAATTCGTGATTTGGAATGTGTGGACTTAGACTCCACCATGTTTTTCAAGTGACTTATTTGCTGCTTGTGTTTGATGCATTTGTCACAGACACACAAAAGACTTCACTAGCAGCAGAGTCAAAACTCTCCAAGAATTTTCTTTAATAGCTTCTTGGCACAATAGCACATGCATGATGGGGAGGTCTAAATATGTCATTGCTATCTGCTGAGATGATTTGCATAACTTCCTTATGACTGCGTTTGACAGTCACATGGCCTTTTCTGAATAGAGCACGGCATGTTTAGGTTCCTGCATACTCGCATTAATACATGAGTCATCATGTGTTTTCAGACTCCTCATTAAATGTATTGTCAGACTTATATTACGCCTTCCACAACATACACACACTCAGCCATTCTATCTGTGGCATTTTATTTTTTTTTTTTTGCTTGAGGCCCTTTGCAAATTTAGTCTAACAGTCATCTCTGAAGGCATCTGTATTCTAACGTATTAATGGATTGAAAGGAAATTAATACATTTTTCTGCTAGAGTAGAGTTGCTAAGTATGTAGCAATCTAAGTGGCTGCCATCTCCAAATAGTTTCCCCTATTTCTAAGCCCTGTAGAGAAGTGTCGGAATTGATTGTCAGGAGTGTTCACCCGACAATTCCTGCAGGAATACCCCTAGAATGTGTAGCCCCTGTATTTCTAGGGCTGCCATAACAAATCCCCATAAACTTGGTGGCTTAAAACAACTCACATTTATTCTCTCACAGTTCTGGAGGCTGGACATTGGAAATCAAGGTATCAGCAGTGCCACACACCTCTGAAGGCTCCAGGAGAGGGTCTTCTCTGGTCTGTTTCAGTTTCTAGTGGGTCTAGAGATTCCTTGGCTTGTGGCTGCATAATTCCAATCTCTGCCTCCGTCCTCACATCACCTTCTCCTCAGCGTTTGTGTCTTCTCCTCTGGTCTTATAAGTGTATAAGGACATCTGCCATTGGATTTAGGACCCCCTCAGATAATCCAGGATGATCTCATCTCAAGCTCCTAAACCTCATGACATCTTCTAAGATTTTCTTAGATCGATTTCCTGTAAGGTCATAGTCACAGGTTCTGGGGTTAAGACGTGGATATGTCTTTTGCAGGGACCACTGTATCCTCAGCTGACAACCATATACACAAGCTCTTCCAACTACTTATGGAGAGATTTCTTGTCCACTTGGAGGCTGAAATACTGGGCAGAGTACAGGCAAGGAGAGTCAGAATTGGCAGCCATCACCACTACCTTCATTTATTTCTATGTTGATGCCACAGTAGTGTTTTGTACTCTAAAGGCCTACTGAGTTCTTCCAGTCAACAGTGTGATATATCTAAGAAGACAAAACAGTAAAAACCATCTTAGATTGCATTAGTAGACACGTAGTATCCTGATTAAGGAAGTGATCACTCCACTGAATCCTGAGTCCACCAAACCAAAACAGGGTAACTGTTCACTTCCAGGTACATGTTTTCAAACTAGAAGGCATCCTGGGTAGATCTTTTACCAACACCTGGACTACCCAGGGAGACAACTGGAAGAACCAAAGACAAAGAGGAAAACAAGGGAGAAACCACCAATGCTGTCTTTAATTTGGGGATGTATGTGTCATGTTTTGAGGAAGCAAATGTGATATATGTTACACCGAAAGCCAGAACAAGGCCAAAGGTCAAAGTGATGTGGGAAGCATTCAGCTATTTGAAAAACTGACCAGTTCTCTATCAGTGGAAGTGTTTCAAGTAGAAGCTTGTAGGTCATCCTGTAGGGATCTTGAAAAGTGGATTTTTCTACTTCGTGAAAATTTAAGTTACTTACCCAACTCAAAATCCGACGACTTCTAAATAAATCATTTTAAAACCTCACATAGAGGTCGTCATGTGGATCACATCAAGAGATCACTACTCTTCCTTGATTGACACATCTGCTTAGGTTCTTCTCATTTGGATTATTTCCCACTTGTCCAGATCCCAGTTATCTTTCGTGATCCTTCCCTAGGACCATCTATCCCATTAACTTTCCTTAATTGTTCTGGCCACACACACTCTCTCTCTTGTCTCTCCTCCAAAGCTTGTCCATGGCTCCTGTTTTGGGGCACTATACACATTGCCATTTATTGTGTATTCTCTTAGAGTGTTTTTATATATTTTTCCTATGGATAAGCTCTATTTTCATAATTAGACTTAAATTTATTGGAGATGAAATTGAATTCCCTATAGGAACTCTCACAGAGTTTAAGACCAGTGCCAGGCACGGATTCAGCAAATCCATGACCCCTGTAGAATTGAAACACAGCAGGAAAATGTTGAGAATTCAAGTATCTTTCCTTATCTTGTCCTTCCCTCCATAAAACTTGGTTATCTGTTTAAAAAAAAAAACTACGTAACCACTTTTTGAAATTGTTTTTCAGCTTTGGATGAAAGAATGACAGTGTGCTTCTTTTCCATATCCCTCTGGTATCTGCTCTTCCCAGGATCCTTGGTGACTCCATACATGAACAGAGATCTGAGTCAATGCAAAAATACTCTGCCTTCATTTTTTTGTTGTTATTTGCAGGGGGTCAGTTCTATTTCATCATGTTTATGGACTAGGGAAAGAAAGGACATCTTTTCTTTTTACAGAGTTTTTGCAAACAAACCCAAGTATGACATCCCAGGGAAAAGGTGGTAAAATCTCATCAAGAGAAGGAACACTCTTCTCTAACCTGCTTGTGAAAGGCATTCCCTGGCTCCTAAAACTTGTCTAATTGTCTAGCCACCCGGGACTCTTTTCACTTAACCACTTCCCTTGTTTTCCCCACATTTGGAACATCTATGTCCTCCCTTATTGACTCCAGATGTATTACATGGTCTCCCTTTAGTTCAATTCTCCTGTAATTTCTTGACATGTTTCTGACCTCTTTAAAGACCATTTAAAAGGTTTTTTTTTTTTTTGTATTTTCGGGTGTTTGCAGTACTGTACAGGCTAATGTCATTCACAGATTCCATTAATGAGTGGCTTAGTCCCTCTTTGAGATCATTGATTTAGAAGTTAAGCAGAAGCAGAGCTAACCACAACTTTGCAACAGCCTGTAAGCTCCTGCCTCCCCTCTTTCCTCTGCAGTGTATCTGCCCCCACAACATGCAAACAGAAAAATCACCCCCAACTTCCAACCCAGGTTCTTAGTTTGAAGATAATTTTTATTCCATGTGTGACCATTTTTATCCAGGTCTTTAATGCTCCTAATTCTTCCCTATGACATGAGAGTCTGTGAGCCAAGGAATAGCCCACAGAATACGTGCCCATCCTCTGTATATGTTTGTTTACAATTGGCATTTTTCAAAATAATGGATGGTACATTATTGATACTGTCAAGTCTCACTAAATTTATCTAAAATTTAAAATGTAATTGTAAATTTACGTTGTTTAATAGAGAAAGATGGACTTTGTCCTAACTTTGTCAATTATTTCTCCCCACTCCCCATAACCTGATTTAGGAGTTACAGCCAGGGCCAGGGCAGTAGTTAGGCAAACATGCCTGCTGGGTGAATTGTTTTAGAAAGAGAGAAGAGGCCACCATTTAAAGACGTCGCAGGCACTGGTTCCTTCAGTTTTTCTGTGGGTACATTTCTGCTCCTTGTGGTCCAGGATGGCGTTTCTGACTGTGATTGTGATCTTTGTGCTGAGCTGTCACCCTGGTGACCAGTTTGAAACTAAACAACCATTCTGCCACATGGAGCTTCATCCAAATTTTAAAGCACCATCAACAATAAAAAAAAAAACTTATGCTCATTTGCTTGAAGTAAAAGTTACCTCGGAAATCAGCTGATATAGAGTTAGCCTTTGTGTGTTTGAAACATGCTATAATGAAACATGCTATAAAACAAGAGGGTTGGCTGAGGGGAGTACAAGATTTTGAACAACTTTTAAATAAGCAAAACTTGCAAAGCAAACATGAAGACAGTAGGGCAGAGCCTCACACTGTTTGTAAAATGTCACATTCCACGTAGTGTCCTTGCTGGAGGGAACTCTTTATTACTTGTCTGGGCTCTCTGAACTCATGAAACAAAGCTCTTACAGGAGGCAGTCATTTTATGATCTTTTGTGAGACCTGGCTGTAGGTTACATTTTTCTCTTCAATGAAGCCAGTGGTTCCTCTGTGTCTCTGTTAAGTGTAACAATCAGCTGAAGCAACAGTCAATTCAGACCTTGGGTAAAGTTTAGTGGCACACTTGGGAAGAGTTTGTGATTCTACTGTTTTGTCATTGCACCTGGCTGGCAACCAGGTCAGGTAAAAGGAAAATAGCAAGACATGAAAAGGTACTTGGTAGCAGAGCTGCATCCAAACCACAGTTTTGATATTCTACTCTCCCTACTTAGGTTTCTAAAAATAACAGTGACAAGGTCATAATTAAGGTGAGGCAAGTGAGACATTCACCTTCAGGTGCAAAATTTAAGGTGCCAAAAAAATTCAGTAATCCTAATGTGCATGTAATATTTTTAAAATTACAAAATGAATGCAAAAAATCCATGATATATAGAAGATCAGAATTTATTTGAATAAAAACAAGATTGGTAATCTAAAGTTATTTAGAAATTATTTAGGATTTTTACTCAGTTAAAAGAAACAATCAAACATGGCAATTTCCTCAATCAAAAACAAGAGGAGTGATATGGTTTGGCTGTGTCCCCACCCAAATCTCATCTTGAACTGTAGCTCCCATAATTCCCACATGTTGTAGGAGGGACCCAGTGGAAGGTAACTGAATCATGGGGGTGGGTTTTTCCCATGCTGTTCTCGTGATATTGAATAAGTCTCACAAGATCTGACGGTTTTATAAAGGGCAGTTCCTCTGCACACAATCTCTTGCCTGCCACCATGTAAGACATGCCTTTGTTCCTCCTTCACCTTCCACCATGATTGTGAGGCCTCCCTAGCCATGTGGTACTGTGAGTCCATTAAGCCTCTTTACCTTTATAAATTACCCAGTCTCAGGTGTTTTTTCATAGCAGCATGAAAATGGACTAATACACTGAGCAAAGAAGAAGGTTTTTGAAAACACTATTGATAATGTGTTTCCTTTAAAGCCAGGAAAGCAAAACTATTTTTGAAATTATGTTGAGAATAAATAATAAAATATTTAAATATTTAACTTAATAAATATTTAAACTTAAATTGACGTTTTAAGTTTTAACTTAAACTTAAATTGATGTTTTAAGTTTTGATATACTTATTCTTCATGTTTTCCACATTTTTCAACTTCCTAAATCTGAAAAATTAGCCATTAAAAAATAAGCAAAAATGTACATATCAGGACATACATTTTTTCCTTTGGCCTCAGGCTGCAACATGGCTCACCATAGCACTAGATCTGTTACTTAGGAATGTATTCAGTGGATTTCTCTGAACATGCTGTGGCAAAGTAGGAATTTTTCATGAGCCAGGTTCTTCAGCAAGACACCCCTCCCCTGGATAAGGGGACAACTGCCATGGTCCCAGGTGACCAGTATACCTCCTTGGATACTTTCCTTTTTCAAGTATTTGTGCATCTTTTGGGGTTGGGGTGGGGACAGGGGCACCCGGAGCTGCAGACTTCGTTTCTTCCATTGCTTCTCCATCAGTTGCTCGTGGCCTATCACTGTTTTAACTTTTTCATTTATTGTGAATTTCAGTGGAAGTTCTTCCGTATTTGTACTCTGGGTGGGAAAAATTATCTCTGAGTCATCATTTGTTTAAATGTTTCCCATTTCTCTTTCCGTGTGTTATTTACTATGTCAGTACATTTTGGAATGAGATTTATCAAAGTAAAGGGATGTTTACAAACAAATAAGAGAGCCTTAAATTTCCCAGATACCAATGGTTCTAAGGATTGGATATACATCGTGGGTTCCGGTACTGAACTGTTTAGCCACTGGAAACTGTCTTCTGTTTATATAAATCCACCTAATGCCACTAAATATTTTTGCAAGTTCTGAACTGCTTTCAGAGCCATTGCTTCTGTTTTTAAAAGTTTCTACATTTCTACCTTTTTACTTTTAAGATATGTACCTCCTCCACCACCTCCAAGAATTGTTTTCTCCAGGCCTCAGGGCAGTGTCTCCTGCTGTGCCCGCTCCAGTAACAGCAGTGGTGTGTGCTATTGCTACAAGAAAGCGGATGCCGTCTCAGGCTGTCTGGAGTCACAGCAAGGGAACAGACCCCCCCACTTCACTCTGGCCTGGAGTTTTGGAGTTCATTCTACCCATACATTGTAGGAGAGACACTGATAAATGGGGAGCTTGCAGAAGAGATTTGGATGCTGAATAAATGCTGACTGAACCTGAGGCTACTCACTCTGGGGGAGAACATGGGATCTGTCTTCAAATAATTAAAGAATTCTTTCTAAAGAGCTCCTAGGGTAACAGTGGCACTTGTGGAAAGGGCAAGTGAGGTAGAGAAAGGGAAAATTTTGTTCATTATGGGGACTTATTCCTCTAATAATCAAAGCTATCCAAAGGCAGAATTATCTATTTTATAAAGTAATAAAGACCTTTTTCATCTATCAGGGTTTCCTTTCAACTCAGAGTCTGTGGCTACAGTGTTTCATCTTTGACAAGATTAAAGTGCCAATGCAGGACACACCTCCATTTGACTATAAAGAAGGACTCTTTTTCATAATATGGAATCCTCCTCCTATTACTAGGAAACTGTGACTCAGGCAACAATTTCAGAGATGCTTTAGGGCCAAATCTTGTCCTTTCAATGGGAAGAACACGTAAAACTCTCGGTACTGCATGCCAAATGTTACATTTATCCAATTGTCTTTCTAGTGGAGTATGTGGTTTATTCTGGCAACTACATCTGATAACCATTTTCCACAAAGTCAGGGTGCAGGAGAATTAGCAGGACAATAGCACACCAAGGATCCCATTGTTCTGATGAGTTACCTGATGCACAAATGTTTCCACTTCCAAGCAGGCTATATTCCAGAGGCTGTTCTTAAATCTGTCTAGTGAAGGTGATAGTAGACGTACAATCTCGAATGACCCTCTTGGTTGCAGGCAGCACAGACTGGCTTTTGCTCTGGTATACTGTCGTCCAGGAAGTTCAGAATTTGAGAATTAGGCAGAGAAGCTTCTATACAGGTTTTAGGCTAGACAATAAAATGGTAGGAAAGAAAGCAGGGATTAAGAGCAAAGAGAGACGGGGTTTTTTATTTTTCTGGGTGCTTTTCAACACTAGATTGGTCATTTTGGCTACATATATCTCTAAATGTCACCTCCGGCTTCTGTCCTATTTCAGATCAAAAGGAAGAAGGAAAGGGTGATTCCTGAGACACACAGGGTTATACCAAAAAAGTGTAAGATTTCCACCCTACCCCCCATACACGTACATGAGGAGGAAATCAATCCACTCTGATACTCTTGCTTACTCTAAACTACCAAAGCCCTGCATCACAGCTCTGTCTACTTACTTCAGCCAGGACCAGAGGTGCCGATGACTGATATATTCAGTAAATTTATATGGACACAAACCGACAGGCCCTCTGTTACTTTCGGTGGGAGAAAATAGTTTACTTTTTAAGGCTTAATGATTTTTGATAATTTCTTCTCTGTCCAGCAGCAAGGCCCTGATAGGTCTGAAAAGATGATACATCATACATGTTTATAAGCTATACACTGAAAGTCAGAACCACCAGGTAGATATTAATCATATTTCTTAAGTCTACCTCGTTGTTTCCCTTAGAGCCAAAACTGCTTGTTCAGTCAATTATCTCATAATCTGTTTCTATTCATGTAGGCTTTATTTAGTCTAAAGTGAAGTCGGAAAATATATACAGCAGTGTTTACATTAGCATTATATGAAGAATTTGGTTTATCCACATGGGTAGATGCTGGGGAATTCAAATTGCTCTCGGAAAGGAAAAGAAAGGAAAGGAGGAAGGGAAAAGATTAAAGAATTGGAGTCAGAGTGAAATCTGCCATTTAGCTTACCCCATTCCATTCATTCTGCCTCAGCGCTGGGTCACGTCAAGGAATCTTTTCTCCAGAGATCTTTGATGAATCTGCAGTCATGGACCACATGATCATGTTTTGGTCAATGACAGACTCCACATATGACAGTGGTCCCATAAGATTCAAATACTGTTTTTACTGTACTTTTTCTATGTTTAGATATACAGATACTTACCATTGTGTTACAGTTGCCTACAGTATTCAGTACAGTTACATGCTGAACAGGCTTGCGGCCTAGGAGCCATAGACTACACACCTATATGGCGTGAAGTTTATGATGTTTGCGCAAGGACTGAATTGCCTAACAGTGCACCTCTTAGAACATAT
Organism: Aotus nancymaae; assembly: GCF_030222135.1. Classification (NCBI taxonomy): domain Eukaryota; kingdom Metazoa; phylum Chordata; class Mammalia; order Primates; family Aotidae; genus Aotus; species Aotus nancymaae. Next base: position 49,139,508 of record NW_026988417.1, on the reverse strand, counting down.
CTTTATCATGAAACGACACGTGACTCTACTTGCAATGGAGCCTGAAGAGATGTAAAGCCTCTAATTTCCTGGGTCTCCTGTATTTAAGGAGTTACGTTATTGGGATTCTGACTAGCCATAATCAAGAAAGATGCTGGGAGAAAAAGTAGGAAAGTAGGAGCAGAAACTTGGAGTCAGACAGCCCCTGCCTGTTTTGTTTCTTTTTTTGGTGTGATTGAAAAGTTACTTACACACTGCATTTCTGTTTCCTCATCTGTTAAAAAAACAAACTAACTAAAACCTGGGGATTTGTGAGACTTGAATAACATTGTATACCATAATCTAAGGGCCCTAGCACAGTGCCTGGCACATGGTAAATGTTCAAAGAGCTGTTAGATGAAAAAAGGATTTTTCCCAAACGTCTAATCATCAAAAACAACAAAACATAAAATCCCCACTTGATTAGCACAGGATCATAGAACTCTATTTCTGGAAGGGACTGCTGTACACAATCTAGTCTGGCAGTTCACAGCTTTTTTTTAAGCTAGGATCCTTTGACAGAATATGAAGAAACAGATGCATTAAAGAAATAATGGTAGGCTGGGTATGGTGGCTCCACGTCTGTAACCCTAGAACTTTGGGAGGACCAGATGATTGCTTAAGGCCAGGAGTTCAAGACCAGCCTGGTCAACAGAGTGAGACCCCATCTTTAAAAATAATAATAATAATAATAATGGCAGAGCTGGAGGAGTGGGCAAAGCTCCCCCTTGGTTTCCTCCTATCTCCACTCCCTTGGACAATCTGGCAGCATCTGATGCCTTCCACATTTTGAAAATGAAAATCTGGTCCAGTGCCACCATTTCACCAATAGGTGAATGGCCCAGAAACGTTAAGTTGTATTTTCAGTGGTATGGCCACACTGCGGCCTGAATTTATCTTCACCTACAGCATCATGAGAAAGAATAACCAAGACTGTAGCATGTGGGACTATCTGGCAGAACACTGCAGAGAAGCTTTAAAAGACATAGAGCTTTAGTTCATCCTGTGTGAACCTTTTTTCCCCTATAGATGGTAGATGGTAAATGATAATCTTTTGGGTGGCCCATTTCCATTTGCATGTTTATTTTTCAACTGTTTCTGGTGTCACTTAAAACATTTCCTGTGAGATTCCGGTACCTTCTAACAGCCTTGAGGACAATTAGCAGCTGCAGAGATTTCCATGAAACAGCTTTACCCCCTCTTGCACCCTCTACCTTTGCCTTCTGTGGTCCTATCTGATGCCAAATAAAATGCTACAATTTCTAAATGTTTTTACATTCAGGGCATTTTCCATCAACCTCTTCACTAGAGTGTCCTCTCAGGCATGTTACTGCAGTACAGAAATGTAAACCACAAAGCTGACTCAATGAAAGCCTGAAGCCAATGTATTTTCTTTTTGAGATAAGGCTGTGTTTCTACAAACAACCTCCAACTTTATTTGGAAAAGAGAGGAGATATAATACAGTTTATGACTGCTGGGCTGTTTCCAAATGTGGCTAATTTCCTGTTAGGTTATTCATGTGTCTTTATGTTCTTGTGGAAATAATAAGGTCTTTTAATTGACTTTTGGAAAAGAGGAAAGTTGATTTGGGGCTGAGGGAAAAGGTGGGATTCATTTTTTTTTTTTTTTTTTTTTGAGACAGAGTCTCATTCTGTTGCCCAGCCTGGAGTTCAGTGGCCCGATCTCTGCTCAGTGCAACCTCCGCCTCCCGGGTTCAAGTAATTCTTCTGCCTCGGCCTCCCAAGTAACTAGGATGACAGATGCATGCTAATTTTTCTATTTTTAGTAGAGACGGGGTTTTGCCATATTGGCCAGGCTGGTCTTGAACTCCAGACCTCAGGTGATCCACCTGCCTTGGCCTCCCAAAATGCTGGGATTACAGGCGTGAGCCACTGCACCTGGCCGAGGCAGGATTCTTTATCACCATGAAAGTTGCCCCAGAGCCCTAGTTTGCACTGATGATCTGGGATCCTACTTGTGTGCATGTCCGTGTCCCCTCTGGACTGAGGACTCCCTGAGAGCAGAAGCGTATCCTTTATGTCTCTCTCAAAGGTCTGCATATCCAACTCACGACCTAGCTCAGAGTTGATGCTTGAAAACTATTTTATTGACTGTCTACCCAAGAGACTTTCTAGATGCAAAGCAAGCATGTTGAAAAACTTGGTTATTGCTGACTCCTATCTATGTTAAAGGAAAATATGTATTGTGATAGTATTCTACTGTTTAAAAGAAATATCTAGGCTGGATGTGGTGGCTCACACCTGTAATCCCAGCACTTTGGGAGGCCAAGGCAGGTGGATTGCTTGAGGCCAGGAGTTCGAGACCAGCCTGGCCAACATGGCAAAACCCTGTCTCTACTAAAAATACAAAAATTAGCTGGGCATGGTGGCACGTGCTTGTAGTCCCAGCTACTTGGGAGGCTGAGGCAGGAGAATCACTTGAACTTGGGAGGTGGAGGTTGCAGTGAGTGGAGATTGTGCCACTGTACTCCACTTCAAACAGAAATAGAAGAAAAAAAAAAAAAACAGAAAAAAAAAAGAAATATCAAATGGAATAAAAGAGTCCTATTAGAACAAAGCCAAAAGGCCCTTTATAGGAGCTCTAGTTTTCAGTTTCTTGGCCGACAGATCTAGACTAGAGACAGTGAATTCAGCAAGAAATACGTGTAAGAATTATTGAGCACTTAATATGTGGTAGGTGCACATCTAAGAGCTTTATGTATCATATCTCATTTCATCCTCACAAGAGTTCTATGAAGTACGCTGTGATTATCCCCATTTTACAAATGTGAAAACAGAGTCTGAAATCATTGCCCCTTAGTGGTGGGATTTGAACCCAGGCAGTGTGTCCAGAGCCCACTTAGCCACTAATGACCAACTGAGTGAAATGCTTACAGGAGACAACAGTGCATTTATCATAGTGAAAATACGAAAGGCTCAATGGCACTATTTCCTCTCAGACGACTTAGTTGAAAGCTCTGATCTCCTACATCTTCTGAGTTTGGGAGAAAGGTAGGGAAGAAAGATAAGAGAAAGCCATCACAGCATTAACTGTTTTTCTTTTTTCTTATCCTGATCTGATGAGAATTTTGTAAATCACTGGTCTATTTAATTTTCTTAACAAATTACATTTTTTAGAGCATATTACTTTTGAGTAACTTTAATCACAGTTTTACGTTTTTTAGTTACAAATTACATTTTTTAGGGCATATTGCTTTTGAGTTACTTTATTTCCCAGATATTACCCAAATGATTCTTACCACACCAATGTGAGGATGTTAAAGGTGAACATTACTCCCACTGGCATGCGTGGAAAAATGGAGGCACAAGGAGGCCATGGGTCGTGCTCAAGTTCCTGTCAATCACTCCAGAGTAGACACTCAACCATGGCCTTCTGAATTGTAGCTCAGTTTCCCATATCTACCATAAGCATAAACCTTTCATGTGCTGGGAAGCAAAAGTGAACCTTCTTATTCTCTTTTAGGTGTGTGGATGGCTCCTAGATCTTGACTTGCTCCCAAGGAAATATTGTGTGACTGAGTTTCTTGTCATACTGCTTCCCCGTTGACCATGAACCAGCCAGAGCCTGCCAGTGACCCTGAACCCCTGTGTGCGGTATGCGGCCAAGCCCACTCCCTGGAGGAAAACCACTTCTACAGCTACCCAGAGGAAGTGGATGATGACCTCATCTGCCACATCTGCCTGCAGGCTTTGCTGGACCCCCTGGACACTCCGTGTGGACACACCTACTGCACCCTCTGCCTCACCAACTTCCTGGTGGAGAAGGACTTCTGCCCCATGGACCGCAAGCCTCTGGTTCTGCAGCACTGCAAGAAGTCCAGCATCCTGGTCAACAAACTCCTCAACAAGCTGCTGGTGACCTGCCCGTTCAGGGAGCACTGCACCCAGGTGCTGCAACGCTGCGACCTTGAGCACCACTTTCAAACCAGGTAGGGCCCCCTCAGCAAGCCAGGAAGCCCTGCCCCAAAGGGACAGCTGGACTCCCCTGTCTCCTGAGGGCTGCGTGGCCTTCAGTGTCCTGGGGCTCCGTGGAATGCTCATTTCTCTTTTTCGTTACAACCAATGAAATGATCCATTCAAAATTAAAAAACAGCAAGGTATTTATAGTCATGGTTCAGTGTGAGGAAACAGCATCTGGTAGAGTTGCGTTATATGTGTGTGTTTATGGATTTTTTAAAATTGTAGTAAAATGTAATATGAAATTTACCATTTTTAATCACTATGAGTGTACAGTGCCATGGTAGTAAGTACTGTCCCATATTGTGCAACCATCACCACCATCCATCTCTAGAAATTTTTCATCTTCCGTAATGGAAACTCCATATCCATTAAACATGAACTCCCCATTCCACCTTCCCCCAGTCCCTGGCAACCACCATTCCACTTTTTGTCTCCATGAATATGACTGCTCTATGTGCTTCATGTAAATGACATCATATAGTATTTGTCCTTTTGTGACGGCTCATCTTGTGTGTGTGTGTGTTGAAATGTGAAATATACCAGAGAAGGTGTATGAGCAACTTTCTCTGAGGCTCATGGGCCCCAAAAGGATTTCCTGATGGGCACTGCTTGCTTTTTCACTTAAGAAGAAAGAAAAAATGTGTCCCAGTTTGACCCCTGATTATTAGAATTTCCTCTGTATTGGAATTGACAAGGCACAACTGTCCTTTGAGGAAGTGTGAGGCGTTCTCAATTAAGTTTTAAAATGAGAAATTTAGGAAATTTTTGTCCTCCAAGCAATGTGTTGTGCTAACTTGGTGGCCAAGTCACTGAGTTGCGCACGCACACACACACCAACACCCACACACCCACACCAGTGGCAGGATTCTGGTGTGACTGCCACTGCTGGTGGCTGACATCACCTGTCCCATCTGGCTGCCTCTTATTTTGTCCACTTACATTGTCATGTTGCTGGGCATTGAGAACATTTAAGGTGCTTAATAAAGGGTGAACAGTCATGCACAATTATTTTGTGAGAGGAAATTTGGAAGCTGGTGTTTATCCTGGTTCCTGTCATGACAAGGGCAAGAAGCAAGTGGAGGTATTTTTTTTTAAAGTTCACATACCTTAGGTCATGAATCTGAGTCTTTGTCTTTTGGGACACGCATGGATTCTCTAACATGGAAGTTTGCATCAAAAGCAATGGCCTGGGTGTAATGCTTAGCACGTGTTTTCCATGCTCATTATGTCAGTGAATTCATTTTTCTCTCCAAGATGTTGAACCAGATGCTTCCAACTCGGGTTTTGGGCTTGCAGCTGTTATTGCTGGTGTTTAAACTAGGATGCCCTCCCTCTCCCATTCCCCAGAAGTAGATGTGGTTAAAGGAGGAGTGGGTAAAGGAGTCTATGTGTGACCTTTGCTGAAAGTTTTGCACAAGCGTGAGAGGCGTTGGTGGGAAAGAAGTAGGTCTGGAGTCAAAGGTGAGGCCGATGCTAACAGGAGTTGGCACGGAGCCAGGTTCAAGAGTGGGGGCCACACTGGGCAGGGGGATGAAGAGCATGAGGAGGAGAAAGAGCCCAGTGGAGCTCCCTCCACACTCACCGTGGGCCCGTGTTCCTGATGTGTTGCAATTATACATTGATGCTGGGGAGCTGTGTTCATTTCCTGTTGCTGCTATAACAAATGATCACAAACTTAGTGACTTAAAACAATCCAAATTGCTGGGCGCAGTGGCTCACTTGAGCCCAGAAGCTTAAGACCAGCCTGGACAACATAGCAAGACCCCATCTCTACAAAAAAATTTAAAAATTAGCTAGACCTGGTGATGTGTGCCTGCAGTCTTAGCTATTCAAGGGGCTAAGGTGGGAGGATTGCTTGAGCCTGGGGGTGGAGGGTAAAGTGAGCTGTGAAGCACCACTTCACTTCAGCCTAAGTGACAAAGCAAGACTGTCTCAAAAAAGAAAAAAACAAACAAATTTGTTATCACACAGTTCAGAGGGTCAGAAGTCGAACACACCTGTCAGTGGACTAGGGCGGCATTCCTGTTGGCTCCAGGGGAGAATCCCTTTCCTTGCCTCTTCCAGCTTCTAGTGCTGCCTGCATTCCTTGGCTCATGGCCCCCTCTTCCATGTTCAGAGCCAGCCACATAGCATCTTCCAGGCTCTCTCTGGCTTCTGCTTCCATCCTCACATCTCCTTCTGTGACCCTGACCCTCCTACCTCCCTCCTATAAGGACTCATGTGATTACCTTGGCCCCACCTGGATAATCCAAGGTGATGCCTTCATCTCAAGATTCTTAATTTAGGTGGGGCATGGAGGCTCACGCCTATAATCTCAGCACTTTGAGAGGCTGGGGCAGTCAGATCACTTGAGGTCAGGAGTTTGAGATCAGTTTGGCTAATGTGTGAAACCCTGTTTTTACTAAAAATATAAAAATTAGCTGGGCGTGGTGGTGCATAATCCCAGCTACTCAGGAGGCTGAGGCACGGGAATCACTTGTACCTGGGAGGCAGAGGCTGCAGTGAGTCAAGACTGCACCACTACACTCCAGCCTAGGCAACAGAGCAAGACTCTATCTCAAAGAAAAAAAAAAAGATTCTTAATTACATCTGCAAAGTCTCTTTTGTCATATAAAGTGACATATTCAGAGGTTCTGAGGATTAGGAGCTGGACATCTTTGGGGGTAATTATTCTGCCCACCCCAGGAGTAAGAGTGGGGAGACGGAAGACAGCAGTGGAAGCATCCTCTGGGGAGCAAGTGAAAACCAGCCACGCCTCCTCATCCCCTCATCCAGGACTGCTTTGGGCCTGAGAGTGTTTCTAGAAACAGGGAGATGGTGTGTGGATCTGAGGGTGAGGCCAGAAGGGAGGTGTGGAAGGGGAAGGGGAAGGGCTAGGAGGAGACTGCTGGGAGTCTGTGAGGTCTTCAGGAGAAACATGACACACTGCTCCTCAGCTGCCTGAAGCAGACTGGGAATTCCATTCACCCTCAACCCCTGCAGCCTGTGTGACCCACATATACCTCAAGGAAGCCCAAAATGGAGGCTTGATGAACACTCAGCTGATGAGATGCACATTTGGAAAACGGCAGTGAAGAGAGAACCCAAAACTAACTGAAACTGAGTCACCTTTTTAAGCTGCAGCCTCTGAGTGAGTCCTTCACAAGCGCCCACAGCAGCTCTCTAGAGAGGACGCCCCCACATCAGGGAAGCGTGGGCCTCAACACATGCTCTCAAGCCTCCACACTTCTGCTTCCTAAGTAGGTTGAATCCAACATTTCCAAAAATATATTCTATGTATTAGTCATCATATGCCTAATATACACTCCCTCGACTCCCGCCCCCTGACGTTTTATTGGCAAGGATTAAGAGTTTGAAACTAACCTAGAACCTGACTATGGAACTCTCTTGGGCTTTGGGCCTGTGATGGGCCACTAGGTCCCATCTTCCTCCCCTTAGGAGGGATATTAAGAAGAACTTAAGAAGTAGTTAATACGTCTGAAGGCCCTTGAACTTAGAAAACTAAGAGGTTGCCAGGAGGCAAGTGTTTTCTTTACTTTTCTCTCTGAGGCCTCTGGGCTGGTGGCTGCTTGTATGGGAGTGTTGTCATAGCTTTTGTTTATAAATTTTGCATTGGTTGGGCTGGCAAGGTGGCTCACAACTGTAATCCCAGCACTTTGGGAAGCTGAGGGGCAGATCACCTGAGGTCAGGAGTCCAAGACTAGCCTGACCAACATGGAGAAACCCCTGTCTCTTCTAAAAAAGTACAAAATTAGCTGGGTGTGGTGGCACATGCCTGTAATCCCAGCTACTCGGGAGGCTGAGGCAGGAGAATCGCTTGAACCGGGAGGTGGAGGTTGCAGTGAGCCAAAATTGCACCATTGCACTTCAGCCTGGGCAGCAAAAGTGAAACTCCGTCTCAAAATAAATAAATAAATAAAATAAATTTTGTATTGGTTTGCTTGATCTTTCACATCACTTTATTCAATAAATATACATCTAAGTAAAATTGTTTTAAATTTTTTAATTTAATTGACATACATACTATATACATGATGTACAACACTATGTTTTAAAATATGTATATATTGTGAAATAGCTAAAGCAAGCCAGTTGACCTGAGTTACCTCATATATGTACCATTTTTTTGTGATGAAAACACTTAAAATCTACTCGCTCAGTAATTTTCAAGTACACAATACATGAACTATAATCACCTTGTTGTACAGTAATCTCCTGAGTGTATACCTCCTGTCTAACTGAAACTTCTGCATCTGTTGCCCAACAGGAGACTGAAATCAGGGCGCAGGCAGACAGCATCACCTCTTTAAACAAACGCTGCCTCTTTTCTCCAGAATTCGTTTTATTTGTAAACAATATTTGTCTAACTACTAAATATAAATACTTGAGTGAAACATTCAGGACCTGCTGTGGGTGTGCATGACTGGCTAAATCATTGATTCCTTGGATATCTGCTTTCAGACTAGAGAGCTCTTGGTTGGAATCTCCTGGCTAATTCTGTTGACTGCCCTCTCAAATGCTTACAGTCTCCATCACTTGGGTCTACCGTAGAGAATTTCCAGGGGGGTGATGGACTTACTGAGTTGAATGGCAGCCTTCCTAACTGAAAGCCACTACCAGTATGTAGTGGGGCCCCTGCAGAGGGCCCATCTGGTCATCTCTCTTGACCCAGACTATCAATGAGAGGGTGTGTGGACGCCAAGCTTTTACGTCTTGATCCTGAGCGAGACTTACTTTAGGATCAAGACCACCTCTTCTTTGTGTAATCTCAGCATCTGCATACACAGCATTTAGCAAGGATTCACAATAGGTCAGGCCCTGAATGAAAGAAAAATAACTTGTGATTTCTGCCTCTAAGGAAATGACCTTTCAAAGGCAAAAGAGAGAAGTTGAAAACACACATGAATTGTTTCACAGGACAAGCCACTCTGCCCTTTACTTTCTCTCTTATTTTCTTTTATTTTTAAGTTCTGGGATACATGTGCAGAACATGCAGGTTTGTTATATAGGTGTATGTGTGCCACGGTGGTTTGCTGCATCTACTCTCTTATTTTCTAAAAATGGAAGATAATAAAACTGACCCTTCTCAAGTATTTATTACCATGAATAGAGAGTTCATTGTTCAATAATTTGAAAACAGCCATGAATGAAAATGTGATATAATTGGCCCAAGACACACGTGGCTGAAGACTGGCTGGTAATATTAACTTTGCATCCGATGTCTTGGAAGCTTCTTCTCCAAAAGTCTGCCCTGGAACCTCTGTTGACCTTTACTTCCATCCAGGGTATTGTGTTTAGGACAATACAGCTGCAAAGTGGGGAAGGCTTTATTGCAGAAAGGAAAAATACAGGGGACTATTACCTATAAAAGTAGGCATGGACTAGTGTTGCTGGTCATTTCAGCCGGACTAAGCATCTCATAATAATTGTGCTTTGACATGCATCTTTACTGTGACCTTCTAACTCTGAACCCAACTTTCTCCTGGCCTCTAAAGAAACTCTGTTTAGTGAAAAGAAAAAAAAACAAGAAAATAGGAGATGATCAGTGATATCTGAGATGACATTTAAGGATAAATAGGATAGCCAGGCAAAGAATAGGGCAAGGATTAGGGTTAGAGCTATTTACTGGCAAGGAAGCTATGGAGCAATCTCTGTCCCTTTGAGGGTGAGATTTTAGCCCCAAGGGATTGTATTAATTAGGATTACATCAGGTGACAGGTAATAGAAGATTATGTTATATTGGTTTAACCAGGTAGAAATTTTGTTGTTCTCATGTAACACAAAATCTAGAGGTAGGAAGCCCAGGATTACTATGATGTTGCCATGATGCCAGCAGGAATCAGCTTAGCTTTCATCCTCAAGTTTGTCACCTCACAGTCTCAAAATGGCTGCTTGTTCCAGGCAGAAAGAACTAGGCAGGCAGGGAGAAGTACAATGTACAATGTGCCAGTGGAGACATCTCCCTCCCTCCCTTACTCCCTCCCTTCTTTCTTCCCTCCCTCCCTTTCTTCCTTCCTTCCTTTCACAGAGTCTTGCTCTGTTGCCAAGCTGGAGTGCGGTGGTGCCATCTTGGCTCACTGCAACCTCCACTGCCCGGGTTCAAGCGATTCCCCTGCATCAGCCTCCCAAGTAGCTGAGGCTACAGGCACGCTCCACCACACCCGGCTAATTTTTTGTATTTTAATGGAGACGAGGTTTCACCATGTTGGCCAGGATGGTCTGACCTCGTGATCCGCCTGCCTCAGCCTCCAAAAATGCTGGGATTACAGGTGTGAGCCACCATGCCCGGCCAACACCTCTCTTTAAAGAGCTTGTTGTGCCAATGGAGACACCCCCCTTTAAAGAGCTTTCTGGGATGCCTTCCCCAGGAATTTCTGCTCATACCTCAGTAGTCACTATTGTGTTATAGAGCTGCCCATCTGTGAGAGAGTCTATGTGTAGTACCAGCATAAACAAAACCCAGGTTCTGTTATAAAGAAGAAGGGGAGATTAAATATTTGCTAGGCAGCCAGCCATGGTTGCAATGGCGACCATAAAGGAACAAACAGTATACCTTCATATTTATATTGTAGTCACATTAATTAATTAATTTCCTCCCCTTTAAATGCAAGGTGGTGAATGGGCAGGCATCCTTTTCTAATAAAAGATGTAGCAAATGTCAGAAGCAATCTGACATGTCCAAGATCATCAGAAATACAATCCAATACCAATGTGAAGTCCTCAACCTTTAATACATCATGCTGCTTAAGAGTTCTGATCTATACAGGAGGGCCTAGCAAAAACAGCGTGCTTCAGGACTTTGTGAAACTCCGTATTTAGGAAAAGACTACAACATGTCACTTCCCTAATAGTATAGGAGGAAAGAAGGGATAAGAAAAGAATAACCACGCCTCTTGGAGACAGATGCTAAGCTTCCAGCTAGGTTCATTCACTGTTGCTAATGGTTACTAGCAACAGTAGATCCAGGTGCAGTGGCTCACACCTATAATCCTAACTATTTGAAAGTTGAGGCAGGAGTATTGCTTGAGGCCAAAAGTCCAAGACCAACCTGGGCAACATAGAGAGGCCCTCATCTCTGAAAAAGATTTAATTTTTTTTTTTTTAAATTAGCCAGGCATGGTGTCATGTACCTGTAGTCCCAGCTACTTGGGAGGCTGAGGCAAGAGGATTGCTTGAGCCCAGGAGTTCACCGCTGCAGTGAGGTATAATTGTGCCACAGCACTCCAGTCTGGGTGACAGAGCAAGACCTCCATCTCTAAAAAAACAAAACAAAATGAAAAACAATAAGCTAATGGCTTTGTTCTTTAAGGGCATTGTCTCATTTCACCTTCTTACCAGCACTCTGAGTTAAGCACTATTACTATTGTCTTTCTTTTACAGGGGAGGACATGAAGGTTCAGAAAGGTTAAGCAAACATGCCCAGCGTCACACAGCTAGTATTCGGCAGAGCTAGAACTCAAACCTCAAGCTTCTCTAACCCCAGCACCTAAATATCAAACCGAACTTCCTTTCCGATGCTTTCCACGAGCTCTGACTCACTCTTGCAGAGCAGCCTTCCAGAGAATAGAATTCAAATTTGGACCTCAACAAAATTATGAATTATTACATGCCATGTTTTATCAAGATTGTTCATCTCCACCGTAAACTGTCAAAGTTAAATCTGCACATTTTCTTCCTTTTTTCTTTTTTTTTTTTTTTTGAGATGGAGTTTCACTCTTGTTGCCCAGGCTGGAGTATAGTGGTGTGATCTCAGCTCACTGCAACCTCAGGCTCCCAGGTTCAGGCAATTCTCATGCCTCAGCCTCCCAAGTAGCTGGGATTACAGGCACTTGTGACCACACTCAGCTAATTTTTTGTATTTTTAGTAGAGACGGGGTTTCATCATGTTGGCCAGGCTGGTCTCAAACTCTTGACCTCAAGTGATCCACCGCCTCGGCCTCCCAAAGTGCTGGGATCACAAGCATGAGCCACCACGCCTGGCCTTAAATCTGCACATTCTAAGAGTCTTCTATATTTATACGCTTGTAGTCCTGCCTCTAATGCCAAATTCCTAATTACTACTCAGTTCATCACAATTGGTCTCATCCTGTAGACTTTTCTCTGGTCTTCTTCCTGTGGAGTGGAGTTTGCTATCATTGCTTGGCTGTCATTGATGCGATGAATGTAATTATCCCTTTGAACATGTCTACGAAGATTCTGGCCTTGAGTTGGCAAAATAGACTTTAATCTTCTTGAATATGGGGTAAGGGGGAGTCCTGGAGACTTCTGTGGCATTCCAGAGCTTAGGCCTGCAAAGAAGTCCTACTGTTGAGTCAGGTGATGCAGTCTAAAATCCCAGATCTTAAAGCTGGAAGAGGGGATGTGGCCCATCCCTGATAGGCCAGGCAGATAAGGCATAATTAGCTCCATTTCCAAGGGAAGGTGACTGAGGCTTGGGAGCTTAAATGAAACAGCAAGAGCCATACAGCTCATGTCCGAGTTCAGTTCAACCCCCGCAGGGAGAAGGAAGAATGGAGTGACCCCTCTCCTCACCAGACAGGAACCTGTTCATTATTTGGACAGAACTTTGTGTCTGTTGGGACTCTTTGTTATTCCAACAGAGAATGGCACAGCCTGTTCTTCTGTAGAGCCAATTTCCAAAATTAGCAAGGAAACTGTCACTGTCACATCTCTTGCACATGTCAGTGTAGTCGAGACGGTGATCAGTGAAATGTTTTCAATCGTACTCTAAATACACATACAGTGCGGGGGGAGGTGGAGTTGGTTCATATTTCAGCCACTCCTGTGTTATCATATCTGAAGGCTCGCTTTAAGCTCAGATCTCCAGGCTGCTCCAAAGATGGGAATTTCTTACAGTGCCACTCTAGCAAGCTGGAGGGCAGCTTTTGATTATTTAATCATCCACACTGTGGGGCCTGAATGTGCCATGTTCATGCCCTCTTCCAACACACTTTAGCTCCCAGCCTGTCTGCTCCCAGCCGGTGATGTAAATGTACCAGCTGCTTCCCAAGAACCAGTCCGCATCCTGTAGGAGGGGCTGGTTCCTTTCCTGGGCATCAGCCTGCCTGCTCTCAGCCTAAGCCCTCTCGCCAACCATGGTGGGTCCCTGTGTTCCTACATCTGCTTATCTGAGAATCAGAGAGCATAATCTTCTTACGGGCCCGTGATTTATTAACGTGGCTTAATCTAAAGGTTCTCAGTCAAATTCTTTATGATCTACTGATTGTGGGGGCATGGCAAGGTTTGCTTAAAGGAGCTTGGCTGGTCTGGGCCCTTGTAGCTGACAGAAGGTGGCCAGGGAGAAAGCAGCACACTGCTCGGAGAATGAAGGCGCTTCTGTTGCTGGTCTTGCCTTGGCTCAGTCCTGCTAACTACATTGACAATGTGGGAAACCTGCACTTCCTGTATTCGGAACTGTGAGTCCCCTCTCTGTCCGTGCCTGTGTGTGTTTGTGTGCCTAGTGTGCTGGGGGTGGGACCCGAGTCCGTTCCCCAGCTGATATATCCATTTAGAGGAAGAAATTCCACATACACTAGATGCACTTGGACAAAGCGCCCTGCCAGCAGTTTAAAGCGGCATGCTTAGCTGTCTGACTTGACAAAAAAGCCCCGTGTTACCAGATGCAGGGCTTTCTTAACAAGGCATGTTTTTCCTTGCTTCAGTGACAGTGCTGCTTTTTTCTTGGTACTCTTTTTCCTCAATAGATGCATCTTCTCTTCCCTCCATAAATACTGAAGAGGAGTTAAGAACAGAGCTTGTATGCATAGATCTTGTATGCCTCTGCTGGATATTTATAATTGCAAGCAGGCATCATCCCTTTATTGAGACAATCAGTCTCCATACCTGAAAACAGGTATAGTATCAGTAAAAAAAGAACCCTATGTATAAAACCTATATATTCATGTTATTTTGATTTTTGATGCTCTTTAAGCCTCTGGGATACAAAGAAACATGCCCTGAGCACACATATTTCCATTGCCTTGATTTAATGGTTAACATTTTGCCACATTTGCTTCATCTATTTTTTTGTTGCATTGGTTTGGAGCAAATCGTAGCCATCGTGACATTTCACCCCTAAATACATCATTGTGCATCTCTGAAAAATAAAGACAATTTCCTACAGGACCCATGTCCATTTTATGTGAGGAAATGCCTCATGTCACCAACCTCTAGTGATATTTTTCTGGCTCCTTTTCTTAGTAAGCTTTGAAGAAGGATTACAGACTGATGTGAATGGCTTCTAGCAATCATAGGAAAAGTGTTGCTGTGTGTGCACCTCACGTTTGGAACATTTGCAAAAATATATTCCTTCTTACTAACCTAAGCAGATGGGAAAAATAGCAAGAGTTGGCTTATGTGTAAATTGCAGTCAGTGGGCAAATGAAAACAGAGACTTCAACTAGAGTTTATAGAGCCCAGATCAGAAAAGCTTGGCTGGTCACATTTGGACTGTGTTACCACCCATGACTATGTGGTGTTAGCCTGTGCCTCCTTTGTAATTAGCTGGACCAGCCAATTTGTCTAACACAGCAGGTGATCTTTGATAAATAGAGCTAGGTTCTCGGTAGCAGATCATTTGTTCTGGGGACTCTGCATTTCAGGATTATCTGGTCCCATCTTATTAGAATATAACCCCCAGTCTCTAAGAGAAAGTATCTGGCTTAAATCTGAACCATGAGCATCTCTGAGGGCATAATGACCCTGTGGAAGCTTTTCTAGACAAATGGACAGTGGCAGAGATTATGAAAAGGCTCCTTCCTCCCTCTGTGAATGCCGAGGTTACGATCTTTGAAACCCAGTGCCATGGTATTCTTCCCTGCCCACCCACTCCCATCTGCTATCCTTGTTCATTGCTATATTGGTTTCCTAGGGCTGCTGTCACGAATTACCCCAAGTTGGATATCTTAAAACAACAGAAATTTATTCTCCCACAGTTCTGGCATCCAGAAGCTTGAAATCAAGGTGTCAGCAAGGTCATGCTCCCTGTGCAGGCTGTAGGGGAGAATCCTTTCTTGCCTTCTTTTAGTTTTGGGGGGCTGCAGGTGTTCCTTGGCTTGTGGCTGCGTAACTCTACCGCTGTCTCCACCTGTCTGTACATGGCCTTCTCCTCAGTGTTCTCTTCAATTCTCTTTGCCTTCTCCTCTTCTTATAAGGATACTTATCATTGGATTTAGGACCTACTTGGATATTCCATGGTAATCTTATCTTGAGATCCTTAATTGCCTACAAGACACTTGTTCCAGATACGGTCACATTCACAGGTTCTGGGTAGACATCTTTTGGGGGCCATCACTCCACCCACTACAGATTCCTGCTATTCCTACACAAGGATTCCTGCCATTGAGGGATCTTAACATTCGTTTGCTTTCAGTTTTATAGCCTAACTGAAGGAAGGCCCTAATACCACTTAAGAATTTTCTCTTCTACAAGTACGTGAATCAAAGGCAACTTTTCTGCTGAATAACTGAGTGGACACAAGCAATCTATGAAAGTATGATGCCAGGGAATTGCCAGGACGGCATTTCCACATTTATCTGACTTTCTTAGAAGCTTCCAGTTGCCGTGTATGCTTTGTGAGAGAATTCTGTGCAGCTATTCTCTGATGCTACTGGGGATAATTGACTAATGGCTGAATTAGTGACACATTTCAGGTACTGTGGTGTTCTCTAAGGAATCCAGGCAAGAAGAATTGAGGCATGGTACCCACCCCCTAGGAGTTGACAGTCTAATTGAGGAGCTGAAATTTATACACGTAAGAGATGCAAGCAATGATTCAAGGCAAATGGAAATAAGTCGTTGAAAGGTAGAGTAGGTAGTAAGTTGAGAGGAGGCAGAGATTGTCCACGTTGGTGAAATTGATTAGGGAAAGCTTCTAGAGAAGTTGGGGGTTTAAGCTGGATCTTGAAGTGCTTAGAGAGGAATGAGACAGAATCAGGAGTGGAAGGAGGAAGTGTTTCAGGGATGGTAAGTAGCACCAGCAAAAAGGTTGGGGGCTGACTGTGGTTGTTGTCAAAGCTTGAAAAACAATCATTCAGAACAGTAGGACTGCTGGGTCAGTAGCATCCTTGGGAGCAGGGCTGATGGGTGATGGCTGCATGTCTAAGATGGAGGCCTTATCTTAACTACCCTGGGTGGTGGGATCCCAAAGGCAGGCAGAGCTTGGTGGATCTGCTGGGCTTCCTCCACCCTTTGTCTGAGCTTTGGGCTCCTGGCATTGGGAGAAGTTTGCCCTGTATTCCTAGTGCTTCCAGATGCACAGACCCTCCTGGATTTTCCTAACACCAACACACTCTTGTCTTCCTGAGTTCATGCCCAGCTCACACACTGGAACTAATCCAGTAAATGGATTCAAATGTAGCGTGTGGCCCAGGGTTCTCAAACTCAAATGCCTACAGGAGCCAGGCAGAAATTATTTTAAAATGTGCATCATTCATTCAGGCATAAGACAAAAGGAGGTGATGAGGCCTCTGGCCACTGCAGAATGAATATATAATGCCTGAAAGCATTCAAATTCAATTTAAAACAAAACGAAAAACTCGTGTCCAATTTAGCAGATCACTGAGGCACACCTGATTTGGCCTTGAAGGCCAATAATTTATGATGAATTGACCAAACCAATCTGGAATGTTGTGCCAGGCCCCTATGGACTCCACTGGGAAAGACACCAGGTTCAAAAGGATGAAGAGACCATCCAGAACTGGCAAATGAGACATGGGGTTTTACTGGGGGCTTACATATAGGGGAGAGAGTCCAGTGGCAGTGGGCTAGACGGGAGAACCGCCTTGCATATAGTCCAATGGCGGTAAGCTGGACAGAATTCCAACCACTTGCAAAAGGCAGCGTTTTATACTCACTTAGGACCCTCTGCCTAACAGTCTCCCCCAGCAACCTTGACTTAACCCAAAACAAAGGGCATCGGTCTCCTATACAGCCTACATTCCCTGGGATGGGCTGGGGGTTCAGCTGTTTCTCATAGATAAGGAATGCACCTCCTGGTTGGCCACTCCCTGATTCCTTAGCTTGGAACTCCAAACCACATGCAGGTGTGTCTGCTGTACAGGGTCAGCCTCAGGGTATGCTTAAGTTATTGCTATCCAGTGTGTTTATACCAGGGCAGTTCCTTGTTTAAATATGTCCGTTGCTACCTGATCCTTGATCTCGAGAGTGAATTTGACAGAAAAACCCCAAAACCAGAGTTTTGGTGTGGAGTCCCAATGCACAGATCAGGGCACAGGGAATCTAGGACAGCCCTCAGGCTGCAAAGAGCACGCCCTAAGGATGAACGACAGTACTTTCTTTCCCTACAGGCCCTCACCCGCAGACCTCCATGAGCATTTTTCCTGAATTTCCTAGACCCTAAAGGGAACCTGGGGAAATAACTTCCAGCATTATGGGCATGAGCATGGAAACAGCCTTCTCATCTTTCTGGGCCTCTATTTACAGGCCTGCACATGGAGAGACTTGCGGATAAAGACCTTAGAACAGTATAGGTTCTGAGGACCACCCATATCAGAGGTGAGGGCAGAGTTTGTTTTCTAAATGCATATTTGAGGGGCTCTAAATCCTACTAAAATGAAAATCTTTGGGAGTGGGGTCCATCCATGTTCATGCTTAAGTTTTTCAGGTGATTCTCATGAGGCCTCCCCGTTTTCATTGTAAATAAGCTCCCCAGGTGATCCGTATGGGCCTACAATTTAAGAACTCTTCACTCCAGCTAGAAAGCCAACTTACCCCGACTTCCACTGTCGAAAAGTATCCCTCGTCTCTGGGTCCCCACTCAGTGCTACGCATCATCAGGAACTTTTACCCGGTGAGTTCTGAGGAGATATTGGGGTGTAGTAATGTTTGTGTGCCCAGCTTCTGCACGGCTCAGGGCACAGTTAAGTCGAATTAAACGAATTTGCCTCGTATCTTGGCCAACCCCTAAATGTTGTGAGCTGTGATAAAGAAGCCCCTGGTTGGTTTCCGTGGAAGGGAATGTTGACCTTGCTCCTAATGATACAAGCTAGGCTCATCTTAGATGTTTTAGGTTGCAGTACTATACTTGAATAACTGGGATTGTCATTGCCCTGTTCAGTCATCACCTGGCTTTTGTTACATTTCTTTAAATTTTTTTTTTTTTTTTTTTTTGAGAGGAAAATAGGGAGGAGGAAAAAGGAAGAGAAAGAGAGAGACAGAATGGGGAGGAGGGAGAAGGAAAAGAAAGAGGGAGAGAGAATGGGAGTATTGATTTCTTGCCCAGGCTAGAATGCAATTTAGTAATGGGTATTGAAAACCTCTTTTATACTGATAATTATACTTAATGATGTAGTCAGGAAGGAATAAGGGAAGAAGATAACAAACAGCCAACCAATATTTAATTTAAACCTATGAAATGCTATGCGATTACTGAGGAGTGATTTACTTCCAATTATATAGTCACCTTTGGAATAGGTGTGAGGTGGTAATGTATGTTTTGTGTATTTGAAGTGGAGAGTTCTATAAATGTTTATTAAGTTTACTTGTTCCGGGTCTGAGTTCAAGTTCTGAATATCCTTGTTAATTTTCTATCTCGTTGATCTATGGAATCGTTAGCTCTTCTTGTTGCATTGATCCTTTTGCCATTATGTAATGTCATTCCTCGCCTCTTTTGATCTTTGTTGCTTTAAAGTCTACTTTATCAGAGGCGAGAATTGCATCTCCTGCTTTTTGTTTATTGGTTTATTTTTACTCTCTGTTTGATTGGTAAATCTTCCTCTTTCTCTCTGAGTCTTTGTGTATTGTTGCATGTAAAATGGGCCCGGATGCAGCATACCGATGGGTTTTGGCTTTTTATCCAATTAAAATATATATAAGTTTAATACCGCCGTTTGATGCTAGCTGGCTGTTTTGCCCATTAGTTGATGTAAATTTTTTATTGTGTTAAAGTTCTTTGCTTTTTGATATATTTTTGGAAAGGCTGATATTGGTTGTTCCTTTATATGTATAGTGCTTCTTTCAGAAGCTCTTGTAAAGCAGGCCTGGTGGTGGTGAACTCTCTAAGTACTTGTTTGTTCGCAAAAGATTTAATTTTTCCTTCACTCATAAAGCTTAGTTTGGCTGGATAGGAAATTCTGGGTTGAAAGTTCTTTTCTTTAAGGATGTTAAATATTGGTCCCCACTCTTTTCTGGCTTGTAGGGTTTCTGCTGAGAGATCTGCTGTAAGTCTGATAGGTTTCCCTTTATGGGTAACCTGACCTTTCTCTCTGGCTGCCCTTAGTATTTTCTCCTTCATTTCAACCCTAATAAATCTGGCGATTATGTGCCTTGGGGTTGGTCTACTTGAAGAATATCTTTGTGGTGTTCTCTGTATTACCTGGAGTTGAATATTACCCTGCCTTGCCAGGTTGGGAAAATTTTCCTGAATGATATCCTGAAGAGTATTTTCCAACTTGGATTCATTCTCTTCATCACATTCAGGTACACCTATCAAACGTAAATTAGGTCTTTTCACATAGTCCCATATTTCCTGGAGACTTTGCTCATTCCTTTTCATCCTTTTTTCTGTATTCTTGTCTTCTCGTTTCATTTCACTGAGCTGGTCCTCGACTTCTGATATCTTTCCTTCTGCTTGATCAATTCGACTGTTTAAACTTGTGCATGCTTCACGAAGTTCTCGTGTTGTGTTTTTCAGCTCCATCAATTCACTTATATTCTTCTCTAAATTGTTCATTCTCGTTAACATTTCGTCAAACCTTTTTTCAAGGTTCTTAGTTTCTTTGCATTGGGTTAGAACAAGTTCTTTTAATTCACAGAAGTTTCTTATCACCCACGTTTTGAAGCCTGCTTCTGTTATTGGAACACACGTGTAATCTATTAAGCCTTGTTCCGTTACTGATGAGGAATTGCAATCCCCTGAAGAGGGAGAGGCATTCTGATTTTGAGTATTCTCTACCTTTTTACGCTGGTTTCTTCCCTTCATTATATATTTGTCTGTCTGTCGTCTTTATAATTACTGACTTTCTAACTGGGTCTCTGACGTCCAACTTGTTGATTCCCTGCGCCGAAATCTGAGCAATCCACTGAGCCGGCCAAAACAGCGGTGTTAAGATTGATGGTGCTTTTCTGCCCGGGAATCTCCGGACTCTGCACCAAGAACTGGCGTGCTAAGGCACCAGCAAAACCGCCACGCCGGCCACAAGAGTCGCCCTGGCGACCCGTGGAGCTCTTCCACTGGGAATCTCCTGGTCCGTGAGCAACTAATATTCGTCTGAAAGTCTGGCGTCCTCTCGTTCTTCGCGCTTTCACTGGGAGGTACGTGCCTGAGCTGCTAATCATCAGCCATCTTGGATCTCTCTCTCTCTTTAAATATTTAAGTCTAACAAAAATCCAAGAAAAAAACTTAGAATTTGGTGGTGTGGTGCTACTACTAGTGATGCATTTGGTTCTCCCCACACCAAACCCTCATGAGCTATTTACCGAAAGCTGGAGGGTTTTCTTCTCCTTCCCACTTTTAATACTTTTAGTTCCTATCATTCTTGAAAGTTATTCTGTTTGAGCTGTATTCCAATGGTGTGACCTGCTCATGCCTGTGGTACAAAGTCTGAGCGAGCTTTGAGCGGAAGCACAGTGAGTTGGAGACTCGCTTTTCAAAGTACCTTCATTTTAGGAACACAGTTACCAAAAAGACAGCTAGGCATGGTCGCTGGAGGATGACAAGTCCTGGAAACTAGTGTCACTAGCTGTGTGACTGACTTCCCAGGAAGCCAGGAAATGCTGTGCTCTTTCTAGCTTGGAGTCAGATATCTTTGGTCTGTAAGTAGAATCACTAGGAACCATATTCATGCTAGAATCTGGAGAGAAAATTACACTTCATTTTCTTATCCCTGTAGAGATAGTAGTACTAAGTGGGGATAGCTTATTCCCACTGGAGTTTGGGACTCAGGAGATTAAATGAGCAATTCCAGTTTTGAAACTCAAATCATCTAGGGCTACGGAAGTGTTACTGGCGGCAAATCTGTAGCAACCTCAATTCTTGCCACCTCAGAAGAAAGAATTTTTAACCGAGAGGCATAAGGCAGAGTGAGAGACTGAGGCAAGTTTTAGAGCAGGAAGGAAAAGTGTATTACACAGCTTTACAGCAGGAACAAAAGGAAGTCCACTTAGAACAGGGCCAAGCGGGTGACTTGAGATCAGGTGGGTGGTTTGACCTTTGGCTTGGTGTTTCATACGTGGGTATGTTTCCAGGGGATTACATCTCTCCTCCCCTGTTTCCTCCCTTGGAAGTGGGCTGTCCACATGTGCAGTGGCCTGGGCTTGGGAGGGGAGCATGCGCACTGTGTTTACTGAAGTTGTGCACATGCTCACTTGAGGGGTTTTTCTCCTTATCAGTTGCGTATTCATATACCAGTTAAACGCCATTTTGCATCTTAGTGCGCATGCTTGAGTCTACTCACCCAACTCCTGAGATCTTATTAGGAAACTCATCACCAGTTTCAGGCATTTTCTATTTACTGGGAAACTGCCTGACCCTGGCTCCAACCAATGATTATTTTAGAGAGACAATTAACAACTGCCTGACCATCACCTGATGGTTGCCTAACATTCCTGGTTGTGGGAAGGGTAGCCTTCCCTGCTCATGTCTGCCTACCTACCTACTAAAACAGAAAGATGAGGTCTCCTGGAGAAACTACCAAGAGCAGTAGGAGTTATGGGCAGCCTTGTGTATGCCCTTCCTGCGAACTGTGGTGGGCCCCAGGAGTCAGGGCCACAGGAACACACCAAGCTCTTAGAACCAAGGCTTCCAACCACCCACCACCTCCTAGGTTAACTGACTGGAACCTAATCTGCAACATACACCTCTGACAAACTGCATGGACTTCATGCAACAAGAACATTCATTTTTGGGCTCACAGGCCCAAAGAGAGCCTTAAATCAAACCCAGCTGGGCGTTCCCAGCTTTCAGATGGGGAGGTTGCTTGCCTGTTTTCTATAACTGTTTCCATCTAACCATTAGACCCTGGTCTGGCTTTTCAGTATCCCCTTCTCTGGGTCAAGGTTGTGTGGCAAGACTGGCCTTAGTAGTTCCTTCTCTGCCTGCTGACTTCAGTCATACCTGGGTCAGGTATTGAGCCAGGAACTCCATGACCTGGGGAAGTTTTTTGTTTGTTTGTTTTTGTTTTTTTTTAAACTTTGTACTAATGGAGATCCACACAGGAAGGTCAAGAGTATTGTGGTTGGATTCTTTCTGGGGTGAATGAGTCGTGGGTGAGTGGGACACAGGATTGCCGTAGCATCCATTTCCTCCCCACTTCATTTCCACTGTATTAACCATTCCCAACACTTTCAAAGTTCAAACCAACAGGGTAAGCTTTATGGATTTGCCAGTAAACGTTTTCCACATTTAGTCTCCAAGAATGTTTCTCATCGAAACTGAAAAGGGAAAAAGAAGTTGTTGCTGATCCCTGGATTTGTCTTGTCCTGTGTTTTGAGCATCTGATTTGGACTAGGAACTGGAAGGAAGGAGGCAGAGTTTATAGAGGAAATGGGGTAAGGTAGAGAAATCATATTCCAACAGGAATAAGTTCCAGTCTTGGGGCAAAGCCAGGGCCCATTTGGGCTCAATGACTCTCGAAGCATTTCAGTTCAGCACATGTTTAACAGGGCATTTTTCCTTGAATTTTAAGACTTGTGTATTTTGAAGGAAATTGAAGCCGCATGGCCCTCATTCATTTACACTGAACTCATCAAAATCTTGTTTTGTAATGATTCTTTGATGTCTAAAGAGCATTGTGATCCTGTTTCATGGTCTTATTTTTTTTCCCTTTGAGAATTAGCAAACTCTCTTTTGCCAGCAGTAGAGCCACTCCAGTTCCAAGCTGTTCACTCCCTGGTCTAAAGTGTTCTCCTCCTAGGCAGGTCACCGTTAAACAAAGCCCAGCAGTTCAAGATGCCACTCTGATGCTTGGCAAATTGTGCTTGTCTTTCTAGTTCCATGGCTGTCGGGTGGATAAGAGGCAAAGTTGGGATGCCTGTAAGAATCTCACTGACTACTTCATGCTTGATTGACTTATTTTCTTCATTTTAACCTACAATGAAAAACTACAAACAAGACAAAAGGAGAGAAAAGAGTATAATACAACTCCATGTGCCCTATTCCCATCTTCAGCAATTATGAATTCAAGGCCATCTCATCTATGTCTCCTTTGTTTTGAAGCAAACCTCAGATGACATGTCATTTCATCTGCAAACATTTCAGCATCTATCTCTAAAGAAAGATTCTTAAGAAATGTGACCACAATATTAATACCACACCAAAACAATCATAATTCCTTAATAGCAGATATCTAGTTTGTTTGAATCATGAGCTAAATACAATCTACACGTTGCAATTAGTCACCACATCCCTTAAGTTTCTTTCCTCTTCCCCCTTTCTTCCTCTTCTCTGTTCTTCACCCTCCACCGATACAAAGGAGTGCTTGAGGTAAATTCTGAGGAATATAGCTTTGGCAAATTCCAAATACTGGGCTAGTAACTGAAAAAGAGAAAAATAAAACAATGATTTTAATTTACTGTCCAAGTTGAAAGAAATGTAAAGCAAAGGTCCAAAACACTGAGCCTTGAAGTCTATGAATGTAACTGCAATTTTACCCATGACCTTGTTGTCCAGAAGTTTTAAGGGGAGAACTTATTTTTTTTTACTTTTAAGTTTGGAGGAGTACATGTCAAGGTTTGTTACATAGGTAAACACATGTCACGGGGGTTTGTACCTATTTCATCACATGGATATTAAACCCAATACCCAATAGTTATCTTTTCTGCTCCTCTCCTTCCTCCCACCCTCCCCTTTCAAGTGGACCCCAGTGTCTGCCGTTTCCTTCTTCGTGTTCGTAAGTTCTTATCATTCAGCTTCCACTTAAGCATGCAGCATTTGGTTTTCTGTTCCTGCATTACTTTGCTAAGGATAATAGCCTCCAGCCCCATCTATGTTTCTGCAAAAGATATGATCTTGTTCTTTTTTATGGCTGCGTAGTATTCCGTGGTGTATCCGTACCACATTTTCATTACCCAGTCTGTCATTGATGGGCAGTTAGTTTGATTCCTTATCTTTGCTATTGTGAATAGTGCTGCAACGAACATTTGCTTGCATATGTCTTTATAGTAGAATGATATTCTTCTGGGTTTATACCCAGTAATGGGATTGCTGGGTGGGATGGTAATTCTTCTTTTAGCATTTTGAGGAATTGCCATACTGCTTTCCAGAAAGGTTGACTTAATTTACACTTCTGCCAACAGTGTGTAAGCGTTCTAATGGGAGAACTTTAAGAGAACAGAGAAATATCTCCATAGGGCAATAATCTCGTAACTTCTTGATCACAGACCTTTATTGATCAATAAATTTCTCATTGCCTGTCATATGCATAGTTATCTGTTTATAAATTATAAACATATACTACTACAATAATATGTCCATGATAAAACAGGCACTAAAACATTGTTAAAGAATAAAAAAAAACCCTAAGAGTTCCATGAGAATCTGCTCACTTTCAGGGCTCATTGGTAAAACAACTTCTTCAAAGTAAATGGAGGAAAATTGCTCACTGCCAGTCTGTGGGATTGATTTTTGAAGGAATGGGACAGGAGATTGTCTACCTCTGCAGGCCAAATAAAACTTGGAGGGCCAAGGAAGCAGATAGCTTTTTCTCATAGTCATAGTTCCCCCACTTCTCCTGTTTGCCCATGTGGCCCCACTCCTGTCCAGCTTTCTCTGAGGCCCACCACCCCCAACCACACCTGCTTTCATCAACATCAAGAGTAGAACTGGAGGATCCAGGTTTGTGAAACTTGAGATGTTCAGAATTTGAGCCCTTTTATTGAAAAGGAAGATAAAATTGTGAATTCACAACTGGTAGGTTCCCGTCAGGTTCTTGGAAAGGCACATGCATGCCAGGAACCTCGAACCATATTCATCAGCTTCACAGTCACTTCCCTCCCGCGGAGCTCTGAAGTACCAACTTCACCTTCCTTTCTTTCTGACTCCCTCTTTCTTATTCTCTTATATTCTCCTGTAGAACCAGCTCTGGGAATTCTGGTGCCCTTCTAAGCCCATTTCTCCTGTGTTTAACTCTCATATACCTAGAGATGGAGCTGTCTTCCCAGTTGCCCCATGAGCCAAGAATGCGCCTGTGAGCCCTTCCTCACTTTCTTCCTTCATTAGCAGCTCTACCCAGAACATAAGAGAGGGAGAGGCCAGGGACCCCAGAAACAAGTCCATTTGTCATCCCAAGGGCTGTAATCTAGTGGCTTTCTGCTGAAGGTGAGAAGACCTAGAAATTCAAGTCTGGAGTTAGACTGGCCCCGGTTCCTATATAGTCTCTACCAGCTGGGCAAACTTGGACAAGTTACTTAGCTTCTCTGAGCTTTTCTTACCTATAAATGGGAATAACACTTACCTCACAGGCTGTTGTGAAATTATGTAAAGCATTTGATGCAGTGCCTGGTACATAGGAAACCCTTAAATTGTGGATTTTGTTATGAGTAATAGAGGGAGTTAGAATATATTTCATCAATTCTAAGACATACTTCTTACTGTCTCCTGGAAGCAGTTTCCATCTTAGAATTGACAACACCATGCAAAGATAATGGGCAGTGTCTATCTTTCTTGGTTATCTGTAAAAATAATAGTGCGCCTTACAATAGACATAGTCTTCAATTTGATATAATTTGGTAACAACTAACTTCATCCACAGTGAGCACAGGTGGACTGAGATCATAAACTGGAGTTCCTGCAATCATACCATCTCTTCCTCCCTTTCTCACTGAAGAGGCAGGGAAATGGCCAACTTGGGCTGAGAAAGCGGTAACTAGCTTAGGGGGAAGTCCATGGAGAGAGACGTGAGCTCCTTGTCAGTGACTGAAGCCTGGCGTCGCGTGCAACTCCGCCTCCACAAGTGAGTGGGTCTTTACCACATTTGCCAGTCTCTTGCCTCTGCCCCCTACTCCTTCCCCAGCGATTTAGCTCCTTGCTGCCCTCACGCTGCAGCTCTCTTTCCTATTTTCCTCCTTCCCCAGTTTGAAGAGGAAGACTGAATCCAGTATGTTGCTTGGCTGCTGGTGTCTATGGCCCAGAATCATAGATTTTTTAGAGCCTAAGGAGAGCTTGGAGATGATTTAGTCTAATCCCCCTATTTTATAGATGAACAAACTAAGGCCTAATATTTACCCAAATGACTCAGCCCTGCCAGTACCAAGCTATGTGACCTTGAACAAGTCATGACATTTTTTTTTTTGAAACAATAATAAAGCATTCATCGTTTTATGAAATGTGTCCTCAGGAAGCAATAAAATTGGAGCTAGTTGTTAAAATTTTAAACCACCAGCTCTAGGTAAAGCAGTGACATGGAGGTGACACAGTGGCAAGTGAACCTGCACAGCACCCATCTTGAACAGAGCAGCCTCTAATGGAGTCCGACCACCTGGGCCTGCTCGGAATGGTACGTGGGACTTCTCGACCAATTTTGAACACATGCAGCCTGGGGCCATTGACGGCAACAAGGCTTTGCATTTGGGTATGCCATTCCAAGCATTTCTATCTAATTCTAAGAGTTTCATATACAAAGGATGGCAGCAGAAATGCAGGGCAGTGTTCAGTCATGCAACAGTTACAAGCTTTAGCTTGTGTTAATTAAAAATGTGGCCTTTGGCTGGACATGGTGGCTCACACCTGTAATCCCAACACTTTGGGAGACTGAGGTGGGTGGATCACTTGAGGCCAGGAGTTTGAAACCAGCCTGGCCAACATGGTGAAACCCTGTCTCTACTAAAAATACAAAAATCATCCAGGCATGGTGCCATGCACCTGTACTCCCAGCTACTCGGGAGGTTGAGGCGGGAGAATCACTTGAACCTGGGATGGGGAGGTTGCAGTGAGCCAAGATAGCACCACTACACTTCAGCCTGGGTGACGTAGTAAGACCCTGTCTCAAAAGAAAAAAAAAATGGGCTCTGAAGTCACTCAAATCTGAGTACAAATCTTAGCTCATGATGAGCTATGTGACCTCAGCTAAGCTTCAAACTTCTCGTCCTTAAATCCGGTCTTGATGATAGCACGTACCTCATGGGAGTAAGAATTAAATGCAAAACACAGGAAGCATTAGATGCCTGGAACATTTTAAGTGTACTTTAAGCATTAGAGATGAGAAATTAATGGTGATAAGAAATAAATCACCTCCTAGGAACCTCACAGCAAATGCAGTGGGTCCCCATCTCATTGATGAGAAAACTCTGATGTCCTGAGGCCGAGGAACCTTCCCTAGGTAATCCTGCCAGCCTGGAGTGCAGGCATCCTGATTCCAGCACAGCATCACTCCTGTGTTGTCATGGAGATGGATTTGCTTGGATGTATCAGCTTGTTTCACACCTTTATAATTCACTAGGGCCAGGCTGGGGGACTGAGATGGATTCTGAACCAGGAAAGCAATTGCTTTACAGATTAAACTTTTCTGGGTAATGTTTGGGTAGTTTCTCTGGCCAGTTAAAATTATGCTGAAGATGGCAGTTCCTCGCTTGTACAATTATTTTCTCACTGAAGCAGGCGTAAGAGCAGACTACAGGAGTTCCCAAAGTCATTCTTTAAAGTGATCAGTCAGAAATATTTTTGGCTGCATGAGCTAATTGATGAAAGATTATAAAGGATCAAAGGGATCTTATTGCAAATGCATCTGGAATAATCCTTTCCTCTTAGATGCTGCTGCAGTTTTTAATAGAAAAAAGCATCTGGGTACCAGTCCCTCTGCCTTCCTGTGATTCAAACCCTGCATGAGGTATTGTGGTGGACGTGCTGGTCGAGTACATTATGATCACAAGCGGGACTCCAGAGTTAGAGCCTGGCCCTGCCACTTGCTGGCTGTGTGTCTTTGGGCAATTACCTTAACTTCTCTGTGTTATGATAATCATTGCATCCACCTCATGGAGCTACTGTGAGGACTAACAGACTATATCATGCACATGCAGCCCCAATGCAGTGCCTGGTACATAGGTGTTATTGATCAGTGTCAGCTACTTACGTGTCCATCTCTGCTACTGTACGAGCCAGCTTCCTTTCTTTGCTCCCTGCATACCTTTTCTCTTTAGAAAAGATACTTGCATGGTACTGGGGAGCAGTGCTGGTGTCTTATCACTCCAGGGTCTTGCCTGAAGTACCCACCTTTTGGCCTCCTTGGGTTCTACTCAGATAGCAGCTCAACCTCATCAGGAAACTAATTCCTTTAACATCACAAAAGAAATCACCTCTCCGCCAGGCATGGTGCCTCACATCTGTAATCCCAGCACTTTGGGAGGTCAAGGTGGGTGGATCACCTGAGGTCAGGAGTTCAAGACCAGCCTGGCCAACATAGTGAAACCCCGTCTGTACTAAAAATACAAAAAATTAATTGAGCATGGTAGCAGGTGCCTATAGTCCCAGCTACTCGTGAGGCTGAAGCAGGAAAATCACTTGACCCCAAAGGCAGAGGCTGCAGAGACCTGAGATCGCACCACTGCACTCCAGCCTGGGCCACAGAGTAAGACTCTGTCTCCAAAAAAAAAAAAAAAAAAAAAAAGCACCCCTTAGGTGCTTGCTTACTAATTTCCACGTACTGCCCTCAAACACCTATAGACTGCTTCAGAGAATTAAAAAGCCCAGTGACAACTGGGCAGGTGTGATGTCTAGGGTTCAAGACTAGGACAACAAAGGTGAGACTAAGATACAGTGTTCCATATAACTCAGGTGTTATTTCTTCAGTTACAAAAGACCCGGAGATGTGGTCACTGTGTGTGTGTGTTTATTGTGGTGGTGGTGGTGTTTTTTTAAAGATCCCCATTCAGTTGCTTTGTGTCGTCTAAAGAAAGTATCAGGGAGATTTTTTTCTTTCCCAGTTAGTTTCTTTGGACATAAGCCTCTCCTCTTTCCTGGCATGGTTGACAGGGTTGATTGAGGCATATGGACCCCAAAGGAGTCTCGTGATTTGATTTTCCTTCAAATTCTTAACATTTGTTTACCATTTAGCAAAGGCAGAGAATTTCTATTAATAAAAATACTGGTTTACAGAAACAGATTTGTCTTGACCAGTGGAAGTAAATTAATGTTCCGGAAAAAAAATTGAGCAAGACATTTCCTACTTCTTGGAAGTTCTTTTGTATTCAGTGTTTTGTTTATGTAACTGATTTTTTTTCTTTTTTTCCAAACTAGGTAGCCTTCTGGTAGATGAATTAAGAGTTTACACTTAGGTAGCAAAAAAGAAAACATTCATTCCTGGGAAGAGTATAATTTAATAACAAATACTTATTAAATGGGAGTTCAGGAATTCAAGAGAATCTCTGTTAGGACACGCTCTGAAACACCTTCCCATGGCTGGGCTTAACGGCTGTGGCATATCACGCATTCTAGGCTGTGGGGATTCTGCAGTAAACTTATATTCCAGTGAAAGGGCAGTAAACAAGCACACACATAGTACATCAGATGGAAATAAGTGGCGTGAGGTAAAGCAGGTAAGGGGCTGCTGTTCTACATAAGCAGGCCTTGCCAGGAAAGCGGAATTGAGCAGAACCCAGAAAGAAGTGAGGGAGGGACCCATGAAGGCAGCTGACCTTTGCATGGCAGTAGTAGACGGGACAGATGTGGTGGCCCACTTCTGTAATTCTAGCCCTTCCGGAGGCCGAGGCGGAAGAAGTGCTTGAGCTCAGGAGTTTGAGACAAGCCTGGGCAACATAGTGAGACCCCCATCTCTATCTAAAAAAAAAAAGCAGCGGACGGGACAATCTGACTTCAAGTCCACACCTATGAAGTGCTAACGATCCCTACAGCAATTCCTATAGCACAGGATTCCTGAGTAGCGAGTGAGAACCACGTAAGAGGAGCCAGCACCTGGGTAGGCTTGTGACAGTTCCCTCTTCTTGCTTTCCCGCTGATTTATTCCTGATGGGAGAGGGGGGTTCTTACCTGGTTAAACCTCACTCTGGGCCACAAGCTCTGAATATAGATTTAAATGCAATTGCAAATGCCAATGGCCTCCTTCTCCACCTTGCCCTCTATTCTTGCTCAGTGTAAATTCATGTTGAATTTTCTCATTCCTAAATTGTGTTGCCTTCTAAATTACTGCAGGCTGTTCATGTCTTTGTCATGGATTTTCTCTAATTGCAGATGCACCCATGTCTAACCTGTGTTTTTTCCTCCTCATGCTTCTGTCCTCGGTGGCGTTACCCACCTTGGCGTCATCTATAGATTTTGTGACATTGCTCCTAGGCCATCAGTCAGGGTATTGGTTCAGATCAACGTGACGGTGGATTATTAGGACACTCTCTGAAACACCTTTCCAAGGCTGAGCTTAACACTCCTTTAGTTTGTGATTTCTGATTATTTTCAGCTTTCTTTGGGCTAATAGTGAAAATAAAACCTTTCCCGAGACATTGCATATTCAGCTCAGTCCACCCCCTTCCCCATCCCTTTATATTCTTAATTACAACAACAGTATTACAGTCTTTAAGACAATCTCATAAAGTTGTCTGTGATCATTGAAATGCAAACTGTCCTTCGTTTATTTATTCCTGGTTTTGTGGACTCTCAATTTTACTTTCCTATTAGTTTTTCCCAGTTTTTCAAGCTGGCAATTGCGTATCTCGTACACTATATTTTCACTACCCTTTCCTTCTGTTTTCTCTCTGCATCACTATCACATGTTGTTGGTCTTGTTCCAATCTTCTGACATCCCCCTGAGTGCAAGGTAATTTTTCAGAAATAATTACTCATTTTTACTGCACCATTGTTCAGTAAGCATATTAGTCAAATTCTTCTATTCCCCGGGGCCATGTGTCATCTGGGGCAGCTGATTTATGCATGCTCACATTTGCCAAATATTCCTTCACCTATTTTTTGTCCAAGCTGATCTGTGTGAGTTTATATAATTCTCCAAGTTTTACTTATTATAAAGCTATCTGAAAGTAGTTGAGCACTGCAGGGTTTTATCATTTTTATTTTAGTGTTTGCCTCTTTTACTTGTAAATCTGTGTTATTTCAAGCTTTTTGGCTATTCTTTTATGACTCAGACTGAGCTTACAGATTTTAAAGTGCTGGCTAAGTGTTAAGTCGTTCTGTTTCAGCTCATGTGTATTTTTTTCTGCTGAACTTAATTGATACAGCCCGTTGTCTTGGCCTTGTATTGTTCTTGCCTCAAGTCAGAACTATTCAGTGATCCTAAGAATTTGACACACAACTGAATAGATCCCTGCTTTTTCCATTTGATATAAATGGTTAGAATCTGGACTAAAAGAACCATGAACTCTGAATCTCTTTTAGAAAAAAAAAATATATGAAATGTGCCGATTAGATCAGCGTCTTAGAAACTACCAAGTGTGTCATCTTCCAAAAGCACGGAACTTCCACTATGTGAATAGTTTGGCACTAACTTTTCACACTTTTCTTTAGAGAAATAATTTTTTTCGACCCAACCTCTTTTTTTTTTTTAAACATGACCTTGCCAAGTCAATGCGGTTTTAGCCTCTTGCTGAAGTTGATTCAGTTGCTAATGGTATCCTAACTTGGTTGTTACCTCCACCCACTCACTAGAGAATCCTGAAATCACAGAATGCATTCCTGCCGTTTATTTTTATTTTTTTTCTGAGACAGAGTCTTGCTCTATCACCTAGGCTGGAGTGCAGTGGCATGATCTCGGCTCACTGCAAGCTTCAACTCCCAGGTTTAAGTGATTGTCTTGCCTCATCCTCCCAGGAAGCTGGGATTGCAGGCAAGTGCCACCATACCCAGCTAATTTTTGTGTTTTTAATAGAGATGGGGTTTTACCATGTTGCCCAGGCTAGTCTTAAACTCCTGACCTCAAGTGATTCTTTGCCCTCCTCATCCTCCCAAACTGCTTGGATTACAGGCCTGAGCCACCGCGCCCAACCCTCCTGCCGTTTATTTTTAGAATCTAATCTAATGCCCTTATTTTACTGAAGACAAATGTTTGATCCCAATAAGTGAGGATACTTAAATCAGCACTGTGTCGATGTCTACAGTCTCTAGCTCTGTTTATAATACAATAAAATTTTTTTTTTTTTGAGATAGAGTTTCATTTGTTGCCAAGGCTGGAGTGCAATGACATGACATGATCTTGGCTCACTGCAACCTCCGCCTCCTGGGTTCAAGCAATTCTCGGCCTCTGAGTAGCTGGGATTAAAGGCGCCCACTATCATGGCCAGCTAATTTTTTTGTATTTTTAGTAGAGACGGGGTTTCACCATGTTGACCAGTCTAATAACTGTTTGTTTGTTTGAGACGGAGTCTCACTCTGTTGCCCAGGCTGGGGTGCAGGGACGTGATCTCAACTCACTGCAGCCTCCACCTCCTGGGTTCAAGTGATTCTCCTGCCTCAGTCTCCCCTGTAGCTGGGATTACAGGTGTGTGCCACCACACTCAGCTAATTTTTTTGTATTTTTAGTAGAGACGAGCTTTCACTGTGTTAGCCAGGATGGTTTCGATCTCCTGACCTGGTGATCCATCCAGCTCGGCCTCCCAAAGTGCTGGGATTACGGGCATGAGCCACTGTGCCTGGCCTAATGACACTTATTTTTAACAAGCTTTTTTACAAGATGGCATGGCACTGGGCTTTGAGGTTGAGTTGGAGCGTACTGAAGTAAGTCTCACTATCTTTTTGTGGGGGGAGAGGTGGGGACAGAGTCTCACTCTGTCACCCAGGCTGGAGTGCAGTGGTGTAGTCACTACTCACTGCAGCCTCAACCACTTAGGCTCAAGCCATCTTCTCTCCTAAGTCTTCAGAGTAGCTGGGACTACAGGTGCATGCCCCTATGCCTGGCTAATTTTTGTGTTTTTTGTAGAGACAGGGTTTTGTCACGTTGCACAGGCTGGTCTCGAACTCCTGAGCTCAAGCAGTCCGCCAGCCTGGGAATCCCAAAGTGTTAGGATTACAGGCGTGAGCCATCGTGCCCGGCCCCTGTTGTCATTTGGAGTTGCTAGCAAGAATGTTATAGTTGCTAGGCCATTTTATTTTATTCAGATAGCACTTGATATGGTATTGATTAGTAGCCTGAGCAGAAACAAGTGGAGCAACTGAAAATACTAAATTTCCGGTTCTAACCACATGGCCAAGTCGACCTTTGCCATGGTTACCCCGTGCAAGGACAGTAGAAATCCTAATGGCAGCTGGTTACAGAGGAGCAGCCTCACTGGGGTCACCTTCAGCGGATTACAAGAAACTATTGTCCCTGTCCTCTGAAAGCATACTTTGAAAATACGCAGCAAGCAATATCTTTGATGGTGTGGGTTTTGGGTAACAGCAGTCCTGGTATTTAGAGACTTGTGTATACATACATGTTAAGGAGATCACTTTAAGGAGATCAGAGCAGACATTAAACAAGTTAGAACAGAAACATTTTCTGCAAATGAATATTCATGTGAATCGTGCTCACGTTACTAGAGAAATTTCAAAGCTCAAATCTTTTCAAAGTCCTAAAATTCTTATGCAACTAGTCATTTAAAGGATAAACTAAAAAAATTAGCTGGGCGTGGTGGCACATGCCTGTAGTCCCAGCTACTGTGGAGGCTGAGGTGGGAGGATTGCTTGAGCCCGAGAGGCTGAGGCTGCAGTGAGCTTAGACTGCACCACTGCACTCCAACCTGGGCAACAGAGTGACACCCTGTCTCAAGAAAAGGAATTAATAGAAAGAGGAGAAACTAAAGGACATCTGAGCATTTTTATCAGCCCAAACCTAACTAAGAAGGTAAATATCTGTAAACTTCACTATTCTTTTCATAGCAAGAAGATCCAGACCCTGGCCTCAGTTATCCCTCAGCTCCATGCGGCAGGGGTCCCTTGTGGCCCCCTTGGTGCTGGAGAGAGCCCTTGGCTGGTGTGGTTGCCATAAAGCACCCCGAGCTCCTTTTATTGTAGCAGGGTGATAACACGGCTGATCTGTTTTTATCCAGGAAATTTAGCCTAACGTAAAAAACAAAAACAAACCTTTAAAACACATTCAGCCCTTGGAACTGACTTCACTTTCAGTGGGACCAGGTCGATTTAGTCTTCTTTCTGGATCCCCTTCAACCCGTCAGATCTCCTGGACTTGGCCGCGGAAGACTGTCTGTGCATGACTGTTAATCGGCCATTTGGCTTGTTCCCTCTGATTACTTCCAGAAGTTACAGAACATCTTGTCCCTATTGAGGGTCTTCAGTTACCTTTATTTTATTTTTTTCCCACTGAAAGGGCTCTCATTCCAGCATGTTCATGTTCAGCCTTTCCTGGCCATGAAAATAATGAGACTGGACACTAATGGCTGCTGCATTTCAAATTTTTGTGCAGCATCCCCAGTGACCTGAACACCTGTGAGTTTGAAGGCCCTTTCAATCACAGCTTTTGAATCACAGATGAATCAAGTTGAGACTCAGGCTACATGGGGAAGAGCTTTTAACCAAATGCATGCCATGATACTATGTTTAAGTAATCTGACAGAGTAAGTGAATTGACTCTCACTTTTCAAAAATGTAGGGCTTATTCAAATTAATTGTACCTGAAGTGCAATGGAGTGGTTTTTCAGCGATGAATTCTAAAGCATTCAGAAAAGCAGGGGTCCCATCTCATGCCACCCTTCACATTATGTGCTTGCCTCCTCCGCTGCTTTCCCCTGGAGTCAGTGGGAGTCCCACATGCAGCAGAACTCCTCAGGGAAAGCTGTTTTCGATACCAGAAGACCCTGCTGCCAGAAGGCATTTTTCTATGGCTGCTGATCCTGGCCCTTAGCCTGAAAGAAGAGGGTCTCGCCAAACTGTTCTGTAGGGAGTCAAGTGGAAAGGGGAGCAGATAAAACCCGGACACTATGGCGTCCCATCCACAGGAGCAATCCACATGCCCATCCTTCAAGCCATGTTTGTTTCCTGTGCTCCTTTCCTCTAGATTCTGTGCTTGGGAGTGAGTTTGTGATTTTTTTTTTTTAAATGAAACATATCTAGCCAATGGTTGGTTGAAACCAATTGCTATGTAAATTTCATCACATACTTTATGTCCCCTGAGCGTTAGTATTCAGAATGAGAGAGAATAATTAGAGAAGCAATTATTGACAGGAGCCAAGGCGCTCTCCCTCAGCCTTAGGATATTGTGTCCTCAGAGAGGCACAGATGCAACTCACTCAGGTCACTGACCCTCCCCACACCAGTCTCCTGAAAGGAAGGAAACTGGCTGGACCAGAGTATGTTTCATGAGGAAGGAGTGCTGCTCACTGAAAGCTGTTCTTTTGTTGTCAGTGACAAAGACATTCTCTTCCTTGACTGTGTTAAAGACATTCTCTTCCTTGACTGTGTTACAGGGTGTGGTTTGGGTAGGCTCCTGTGGAACTTGGGGCACAGCCTAATGACAGATGGGGAAATATGGTGCAAAGAAGGGGGCTGTCCACCTTTGTGCGGCTCCTGGCAGTACTGAGTCTCACAAGCCTGGCAGGAGAGCCCCGTGTTTGATGCAGAGTCACACTAGAGTAAATGGAGAGATGGAGAGAGTGAGAAAATACTGAAGGAACATAAAAAATGGCCACTTTCTGATCCTTTGTAACTATTCATTGTATATTGCTACAAAAGGAAGAAAGCTAATCAGTGTTTTCCAAAGAACCTGCCTCTGGTCACCTGTTGGTAGAAGAAACCCAATAACCTTCCTCCCTTCTCCACACATGCACAAGGTTAGACAGAGGAAGGACTAGAACTTGGCCCTCAGACAAAACATTGTCAATTAAGAAAGGGTGGACCCAAGGCTGTTGTACACATAGGACTTCAAGGGTGGTGTTTACCATTTCAAAGCATTTACAGGAATGCTTGTAATTCCTTTATAACTTGTTTGGCATTTGACTCTCTGAGAAGCATCAGATGCTCATGCAAGTTAGCTGCCTTTTTTGTTAATACACACACTTTTATTATGTCTTAAGGCAAATTAACTTTGACAGGAAAATCAGTACTCATACCGTCCCCAGTACCACTCTAAAATGCAAAGGAAACAAACCTAGAGGTGAGTCTTCTCACCTAATGGCATGCCTACTGGCTCAGGTTATAAAGCAGTAAACCAAAAGGTAGATTTTCCTAAGTAATTAGAAATGATCACTGTTAACACCATGTCAGAGATATTTGGATTTTGCTAAAAACAGAAAATAAAAATTCTGGGGTTGGAGCAGCAATTCTACGTCGATGCTAAAATATTTATATTGTAGTGTAATAAATGCAATCTACTATGTCTTTTGTGTTATTTTAATAACACAGGATGCATCATTAGCTGTAGAATTGAGAAGAGGAAGGGAACCAACTAATTATAGAAAAACAAAGGAGTGGTTTGTCAAGAACATTTTCTGCTTCTTAGTGTAATCAAAGTGTCTTTAGAGGCATTTAAAGCATTCGTTTAAGGAAGCGGCGTCATTTCAGTATTTGCAAAACTCTTTATGAAGAAGCAGTGTGGAAATGGAAGCGCCAAACCAGGGACACAGAGGCCCTGAGATCTAGTCCAGAGTCAGTAAGTCAGGACTGTCAGAACCATTTTTGTGTAACGTGATTTTGTAGAACACACTGTTCCGAGGACAAACATTGGGGGAGGAAGAAGAAACCTTTTTAGGTCAGGAGTTGCTGGTGATCTAGGCACCGTTCCTAGATACATTTCTAGGTATTTTACGGGGACCATTTTTGTAAGAAATCCTTAGGGAGCGACTTTGACTGTGTGTGACCTTTGTGTAAGAGTCCCCTCTTAAAGAAGGTGTGGAGTGAGAATCTGTTTATTTGCACAAGGGGGTAGGTGACCTTGAGCACTGGAAGAAATTGTTAGGCATTTCTCATGTGATTTCCACTGAGATTGACTTGAGAATGTAGGAGGTACATTCACAGATGGAGAGTATTGTGTTTACGTAGAAATGGTCTTGGTGTCTACCCAGTTCTTCCTAGTTATGTAAGGAAAACCAGGCAACCTTGTGACGTGGAATAACAAAACAATGGCAAAGCAGTTACAGGGTACTGTAAAATGCTTATTAAAAACAGGAAGTCTTGGGGGCAGGATCAAGTGATTAACCCACGAGACTTCTGTCGGTGTGGTCCCTTTAGACCTCTCAGAAGAACTGACCTTAACTAAGTTCAATCCTTTGGTATTTGAGCTTCCCCATTGGTAAAATGGGGGTGATGGTGCTTTTGCCAGCAGTTATCAGGTATCATATCAAATGTAGATGTAGAGTTAGTCCCAGCCCTACATGCTGTGAACTGTGCCAATAAATGAATGAGAAGTAATTCATCTATTGAATTACTATGAATGAAGAAGTGAGAGATGGCATAAAGGGGGGAATTGACTAGGAAGTACGTGGCATACATAAGGCACGGCTGTAGATAGAGCCGAGAAACCCAACTCCTTTCCCTGGCTCTCATCCTTCCACATCTTATTTCAATCTGTATCAGTGAGTTGCAGTGATGTTTATAATTGATAGTAACATTTACCTCTGAGAACATTAATGCAGAGTTTTAAAGTATTCATTAACAGAACAGAATGACAAAATCTAGCCATAAAAATAATTTATGTTCAATTTCATTACAACATAATGAGCCAATTTGTTTTATTGGATTGATTTCCCATATACCCTTACAGGTAAGCAGAGTGAAATAAAGTTTGCTATTCTTGACAGAAGGGGAGAGACTTCATTTGTGACAACATCAAAATGTAGGTTTTATGTCATGGAAATAATATTTCAAGGAGAAAGATAATGACTATGGTAAAATTTGCAAAAAGGACTAAAAGAGTCATGGCTTAAGCATCCAAAGCAGTAAAGCCTGTTCTCTGAGGTTTTATGGGGTCTACGTAACCTAATTAAACAGACTTCATTTGTAATGGAAACAGCAATATTGGTGAGTCTCATATGACTTTGATTATATCCTTTGTCTTCCTTAAAAAACTCTAAATCTTTAAATTATGATGCAGAGAGAAAATATTGCTGCTATTTCTCCTCTTTCCTTATAGCAAAGAGGATTCATAATTATTCCCCACAAGACGACAAACATCTCCCATCAGCTTCATGACTTAATAGAAAAACATCTTCATCTTAACAGGTTAATACTACTGGTTTCTTTGTGCTCATGAGCAGTCATTTCTTTCTGTTTTAATTGTCTTAAAGGTCCTCAGTGATTTTTGCAACAAGGCTGTTAAGACAGGTCAAGCATTACTATGGGCAAAGATGCCGAGGTCCCCAGACAGCAGCCTGGACGGTGTATATGGGTGAATAGAGATGAGGAAGATCACAAATCATTGACTGTTGATTTGATACTCCCTCGAGTACAGGATACAGTTGATAGATTTCCCGTGAAAATATTTACATCCTTCCCCAAAGACAAATAGGTTCTGTTTTACACCAAGTGACCAAAATACAGGGCCTAGGATTACTACATTTTTTTGGAGACAGGTTGTTGCTCTGTCACCCAGATTAGAGTACAGTGGTCTGACCATAGCTCTTTGCAACCTCAGACTCCTGGGTGTAAGTGATCCTCCCATCCCAGCCTTCTGAATAGCTGGCACTACAAGCATGCCCTCGATGCTTGGCTAATTTTTTGTTATTATTTCTAGAGACAAGGTCTTATTATGTTGCCCAGGCTGCTCTGGACCTCCCAGGCTCAAGAAATCCTCCTGCCTCAGCCTTCCAAAGTGTTGGGATTAGAGGTGTGAGCCACTACACCCCACCAGGGGCCAGAATTAGTTTCTGCTCTCTGCATATCAACGTATGACATTCAGGGTTGAAGATGAGCCCCTACCCAGAAGCATATGCCCTTGAGAAGAGGACTCAGACACCCTTTAAGAGCCAAATTAACAGAGCCGTAAAGTAAAGGCAATGGTGGGATAATTCGCAGTGAAGTTGATATTTCTGAGGCACACTTGTTCAGCCTGCCCTGCCCGCTTCTGCTTGGGGTAACCGTGCCCTAGGCTTCCCCTGAGAACCATCCCTTTCTGATAGGTCCTATCATGAAAGTCTTCCATGAATCTTACTTGGATACCCTCATAAAGTAGGCTGTGACTGTCAGTGCTTATGCTTTTGGTGTGTCCACTCTCATCTACCTCTGCCCACCCTCACTGCCCTGGCACCTTGATGTGTCAGTTGGCTGCCAGGGCATGGGCAGAGCTTCTCAAACCTCAGCATGCGCTGGAATCACCTGGAGAGTTTGTTAACAACACAGGTGCTTGGCACCCCTCCCTCACATCAAGTAGTCATTCCCAGCACTACTGACATTTTGGACCAGATAATTCTTGGTTGTGGGGGCTGTCCTGGGCCTTGT
The DNA here is from genome assembly GCF_030222135.1 of Aotus nancymaae. Lineage (NCBI taxonomy): Eukaryota > Metazoa > Chordata > Mammalia > Primates > Aotidae > Aotus > Aotus nancymaae. Next base: position 49,100,237 of record NW_026988417.1, on the reverse strand, counting down.
AGGACATTTAGCAGCATCCCTGTCCCCTACCCACTGCCTGCCAGGAGTACCCTCCCAAGTTGTGGCAATCATAAATGTCTCCAGGCTGGGTGTGGTGGTTCATGTCTAATCCCAGCGCTTTGGGAGGCTGAGGCAGGCGGATCACTTGAGGGCAGGAGTTCAAGACCAGTCTGGCCAACACAGTGAAACCCTATCCCTACCAAAAAATATATATATATAAATTAGCCAGGTGTGGTGGCATGTACCTGCAGTCTCAGCCACTCAGGAGGCGGAGACAGGAGAATTGCTTGAACCTGGGAGGCAGAGGTTGCAGTGAGCTGAGAATACGACACTGCACTCCAGCCTGGGTGACAGAGCGAGACTCCATCTCAAAAAAAAAAAAAAAAAAAGTCTCCAGATATTGTTAGATGTCTCTTTGGGATAAAATTACCCCCGATTAAGAATGACAGTCTTAGGGATTCTAATTCCTAAAGGGAAAATGGGGCCCAGGATTCTAGTTTTAGCAAGCTCCTCGGGCAAATCTGGTTCCTTTGTATGTTCTATTGGAACTCTCTTTGTTTTCAAGACCCGGTGTGCCTCAGCCCCTGCTTCCATTGCTGCCTAGAGGATTTACAGCAGTCTTCAAAGGTAAAGCTCAGTTCTTCTCTTCCCAGGTCAGGCCCACTGCGCTGTCCAGAAGGCAATTAACCAAATAAAGAAAATCATGCCATGCATAGAGAGCATATGTGCTTAATAATAGAGTATTTTTGGAGGTAATGTCTCTGCTGTTGTGTAACCCCAGGAAAACAATACATGGGCTCCCCTGACAGGATCTTTGGACCCAAATGGGGACAGAGAGCACAGCCTGGCAAGCTCTCGGAGGAGGAAATATTTGAAACAGATGATGCTGGCAGCAACTTCCTGGGCAGCCAGCAGTGTTCCTTGAGAGAAGGATGAACCTGAATTTCCCCTCAGGTGAGGCAGGCTTTAGCAGACATCACCCTGCCACCCCGCAAGAGCTGAGCACCAGCAAAGTATGGTCTGGTGTCTTTATTTCTAGCATAATGGTTTGAATGCTCTCAGGAATTCTGTTTAGTCTGTCTCCTGTGGTTGGAACTTCCTCTTCAAACGGTCACACAGGGGATGTTATTTTCCAACTGGCATGAGGAGAATTTCCTACGGGGACTATCAAAGTACAGTGCTCTAGACGAGCTGCTCCATTCAAGAGGGAATGGCGTTTTGCGGGGTCTTTATAGAAAGCAAACATTTTGTAGCTGATGGTCTTGTGTCACCAGGTACTTTAATTAATTAATTAATTAATTAATTTGTATTTATTTTGAGACAGAGTCTATCTGGCTCACTGCAACCTCCACCTCCCATGTTCAAGCAATTCTCCTGCCTCAGCTTCCTGAGTAGGAGGCTAATTTTTGTATTTTTAGTAGAGATGGGGTTTCACCATGTTGGCCAGGCTGGTCTCAAACTCCTGACCCCAGCTGATCTATGTGCCTCAGCCTCCCAATGTGCTGGGATTACAGGCGTGAGCCACCGCACCTGGCCACCAGGTGCTTTCTTGAAGGAAACACTCAATCTATTGCGATAGTCTTTGTGTCCTTGGTCCATCTGATTCTTAAGAACTTAAGCCGTCGTCCTTGTTTCTCACTGAAAGACGGATAGATGGTTGGGGTGTCAGCTTTTGGTTTGGATATTTCGTACAGCTGTACCAGAGCCTATTAGCTCGTTTCTAGCAAAAAGAACAACTGAAGTAGCAAGTGGTTTCCAGTCCTCAAAGAGGCCACGCTGGGTCCCCTAAACATTCATTCCTCTAGAGAGAGAAATAAATACATCGCCAGGATGTTGTGATAGAACAAAGAGCAGCAACACCCGAGCCTGGGAGAACTTGTCCTGAGATCTCTCTTAGAACTCTGAGCAGTAATTATGATCCAATGTCAAGAAAAATGAAGTGCAGAAATTGTGGCTTACCAGCAGCTTGGTTCAAACGTATTACAAACGTGGGGCATTTCAGTCTCACGTTGAATCCTATTCACAGTTTACACAACGATTATGAGTTCATCCACCTCCCTTTACATTCAGCCCAAGCTTATATGTTTACATGGTGGAAAAGCATCAGAGCAGGAAAAAACCTAATAACTAGTTTCAAGCTAAAATTATTTATACCAAAAACATTTTCAAAACTAAATATTGTCCTAACCACTGTCTATTTCTGCATGTCTCATCCAGGGAGCTGTGGGTATAGAATGAGATGGATAATGGCTGAGCCATAGAATTTTAAGATTCTTAGGGGTCTTAGAGATTGTCCAATCCAAGAGTTTCACTTTACAGATGAGAGAAATGCAGCCCTGGAAAATAAAGTAGTTTCCTTAAGAGAATGCAGTGAGCTGGTGCAGGGAAAGAACAGGTGGCCTCTTCTTTTCTGACCCGGTTTTCTGCTAATCACAGAATGCCATTGTCCATAAGGTGTTCTTTCCCCACCTCATGTCCACAGCACTTCCTGCTAGTCAAAGTAGTAGACAAACCTCTCAGCTGAGTTTAACTTACTGGAAGCAAGAAAGTATGAGGCTAAAGCAGTGTGTCTGTGTGTGCATTTGGCTCACTACAACCTCCACCTCCCCAGGCTCAAGCCATCCTCCCACCTCAGTCTCCTGAGTAGCCGGGGCCATAGGCACACAGCACCACACTGACTAATTTTTTGTGGTTTTTGTAGAGATGGGTTTTACCATGTTGGCCAGGCTGGTCTCAAACCCCTGAGCTCAAGCAATACCTCCTGTCTAAGCCTCCCAAGGTGCTGGGATTACAGGTATGAGTCACTGTGCCTGGCCTCATTTTACAATTTTAATTCCCTGTCCCGCCTCCTTTTTTCTGGAGCATTTTAAAGCAAATTCTAGATACGATGTAATTTTACCCTGAGATACTTAAAAATTATGGTTTGAACTGGCTGTGTAGTCTTGCCTTTGGCATGCCATAGTCAATGCAACTATTCCTAGTCCTGGGGACATTTACTTACATACATTCTTAAGTTTAAGTTTTAACTATTCTAAAGAACTTGTGATGAACATTCGTTAACATCAGTCTTCATTTTTTAAACTCTGAATTTTTAGAAGTAAAATTACTGATTTAAAGTAAGATTTTAAAAATATTTTATACATATTCCAAATTGCTTTCTAAAAATTTTATATTTGTACTATCAGCTTTTATGAAGTGTTCACTTAAGATCTTTATATGCAATGAATGTTACTGCTGATTTTATACATGAAAATATAATCTCAGTATTCTTTAATTACAATTTTGCACTTTTTTTTTTTTTGAGACGGAGTCTTGCTGTCACCTAGGCTGAAGTGCAATGGTGTGATACCAGCTCACTACAACCTCCGCCTCGTGGGTTCAAGTGATTCTCCTGCCTCAGCCTCCTGAGTAGCTGGGATTACAGATGCCTGCCACCATACTTAACTAATTTTTGTATTTATAGTAGAGGTAGGGTTTCACCATGTTAGTCAGGCTGGTCTCGAACTCCTGAACTCAGGTGATCTAACCACCTCAGCCTCCCAAAGTGCTGGGATTACAGGCGTGAGGCATCGCGCCCAGCTGCACTTCTTTAGTTGTAGGTGAGGATGAACAATTTTCTTATGTTTAATTTACCATGTACATTTTTTCAATATTAGTCATTTTTGGTGGCTTTTTGGGTGACTTTTGTATACTTTTTATAGGTTACAGTTAATCTTTGATTACATATGTTGCAATTATTCTTTTCTATTAGTCTTTTTTGCCTATGATTCTGTATATTTTAAAACATTACTTAAAAATAATCTTTAGGAATGTTTGAGAAAGTAGAGAGCACAACTGTATAACCAAATCGCTCTAACGCAACTATTATTTGCTAGGCTTGCGTGTGAAGGCAAAGATTTTTAATAATTGCAATCACTTTAGAACACTTTTTGATGGAGAGGTATTTAATTTTCACTTGATTAAAAATATCAAACTTCTGTTTCTTTAAATGGTAGAAAGTGTGAACTTTTTTTTTTTCCATATTGAGGTCTAAAACGTATTCGCCTACATTTTCTTCTAGTCTATAGCATTTTTGTCCGCAGGCCCCATGTTAATGTGTTCTCTTTACCTGTCTTGGAATAGAGAAGCTCTTTCAGGGCTGTGTTTGCCCTTTGATGGTGTATGTTCATTTCCCATGGCTCTAATTGTCATGTGTTTGGGAACCAGGCAAATGCTGTCTCTGAATCACAGATGCTGAGTGAATTCAGCCTTATCTTCACTGTGTAAGTTCTTTCCAACGTGGCTCTATCCTTCTTTGGTGGTAGCTTGTATACCTCCTCCTGACTCTCACACCCTGGGAGCTCACAATGTACCTGGAGCTGTCAAGCCATGCTTGCTCTGTTTCCAGGGTCTCCTGCATCTGTCCCTGCCAATGGAGCTTCATGCTTTACTAGGTGGACTGTCTCTTCCAGGAAGCAGTGTGCCGCTGATGTCCCTTCTCCTTTAGACATTTGCTCTCATTTCCTAGGCACTGCAGTCTCTATGTGAATGTAGAAATACGTGAATGTAAAGCGGTAGCTTGGTTGCCTTAAAAATCAGCATCCACATTATCCAGTTTTTCTGTTGTAATGACCTCTAGGTCTCTGGAGTTGGGAAATTTACAAGTACCCTGTCTCCCCAACTATGCTGACTGCCCCACTGCCTGCTCCTGGGCAGATTCCATCCTCCTGTCTCTGGAGTTAATGCCTCGGGGGAAGGTGGCTATTGTGTTTCTCAGTCCAGCTACGGTGCCCTTATCTCCTAGATTGTGTCAGTTCAGTGCCTAAGTTTTCTAAATTTTCTCATGGTGCGCGTGCGTGTGTGTGTGTGTGTGTGTGTGTGTGTGTGTGTGTGTGTTGGTCAGGACTCTTAAGCTGCAAATGCCAGTAAGCCAGCAATGGTTCATGAACTGAAAACTCCAGGCATCCCTGTATCTTGGAACTACATCATTATGGTGCATTCTCTGTATTGGGCTGTTCTGCTTTCCTGTGTGATGGCTTTTTTTTAATGGGTAGTCTCTTCCCACCAACTAGACATGTGTGATCTCAGCTCTGAATGATCTGGTGTTTGAATCACGTGTCCATCCCAGAGCCAGTCCCTTTGGCTGTGGATGTCCTGATTGGCTAGGTTTGATCACATGCTTCTCCCAGCTTAGTCCCCACCTTCTGTGGAGATGGGGCCAAGGTAGGTAAACTTAGCCAGTTTGTTTAGGCCAGGTTTGGTCAATTCTCTGTTCTCACTAGTTGCTGTCCAGGCTATACAGTAGTCCCCCCTTGCCCACAGGGAATGTGTTCTAAAACCCTCAGTGGATACCTGAAACCACACATAGTACTGAACACTGTATACACTGTTTTCTTCTACATGTGCATACCCATGGTAAAGCTAAAGTAATAAATTAGGCACAGGAAGGGATTAACAATGCTATAAAATAATTACAGCAATATAATTATGTATTGTATTGTAAACAAGTAGAAGGATGGGTACTGTACAATAAGACATTTTGAGAGAGACCAACCACACTTTTGCATAATGTGGTCTCTCTCAAAGTGTCGTATTGTATGGTACTCATCCTTCTACTTGCGATGAGATGATAAAATGCCCACATGAGATGAAGTGAGGTGAATGACACAGGCATGGTGACATCGCATATGGCTACTATTGAACTATAACTTATGAATTGTTTCTGGAATTTTCTACTCAATAGTTTGAAGCTGCAGTTGACCACAGGTAACTGAAACTGCAGAAAGCAAAACTATGGATAAGGAAGGACTATGTACTTCTGAAATATTTTGGCTGTCATATCTGGATGACCCCACGTGATGGATTGGCAGTTCCTCCAACTGGCAAATGAGCACTTTTAAAATGGAAAATATACTGAGCGGACAGAAAGGGTTAGGCAGTAACCTGTGTGTTATGACAAATAATTTTAGGAGACTGGAAAACACTTGAACATGGGCAATCCTGAATTCTAAGTATTAAATAAACTTGCAAAACATTAACCTGCCACATAGTAATCTCAAAAGTATTTTGTGGGTGAATGAAGAAAAAGTAAACTTTATTAGACCATAAACATCACCTAATTGCTGGTGGCATTTTGCCTTTGTAATAGAACTAGAATCCCTCTAATTCTTATTTGTTGGAGAAGATACTGAATCTGTCAGGGAGGGGGCAGCTTTCACAAAGTCCAGTAGCTGACAGCCCTGGTAGCCCCCGTGCCCCTGCTGAGGCTCACTGTTGGACTGTACACCCTGTAATTTGGATGTGTGGGTATGGGCTTTACTACCCATCCAGTGAGGCCACAAAGTTCAGGCTTCTACTAAGTGAAGATGACAATGCTAAAGAATGTGAAGAGACACTGGAAATGTACAGAAGAGTCAAAGCATTTCCTATGCATGAATGAAGTGCTTGAAAGGAGGCTGGAGCCTGCCATTCAGAACCAGAGGAGCAAGCAGTGCCCTGGGGCTAAGAACCTTTGTAATAATGGAATCAGCCCCAGGCTTGTAGAGGATAATTCTGGGTGTGGGGAATTCATGCAGACCCACTCTCAAAAGGATTTTGAAGCCGTCACATAGGGAGCATCACACCACATTATGAAAGCACTGTACGTTTAAGAACATAAATTCCTAAAATAGAAGACAGTCAGTTACAATGAATAAATAATCCTTAGAAAAATAGCTTATACCTTGCATCTGCTAGTTCACTGAACATGTAGAAATGAAACAATATCCATTCACTGAAATTCATATCTGAAGAAGCTGGCGTTGGCGCTGAGAACATCAAACTGAATTTTTAAGTTCCCAATAGTATATTTCGGTTGTAACTAATATTTATTTATACACACAAGCTTGGGTCAGGTTTTTTTCAGTGTTTTTTGTTTTTTGTTTTTGTTTTTGAAGGGAGAGAGTCCAAAACCTTATTTGACCCAGCATATATTTAGCCTCTTAGGTATTCCTCACCCTTCGTTTAGTTTCATTTCTATTACTTTAGAATGATGATTGTGTCTCTTACAAAGAGGAATTAGCTCTATATTTTAATTTTATAAACATCGTGAGCCTTCTATGGAGCCAGCTGCTTGCAGATACAAAGATTCGAAGACAGTTTCTACCATTAAGGTCCTCACACTATAACAGAAGAGGTCAAGGAATTCACAACTGGTAAGTTCCAGAAGTTATGAAAGTTCAAGAAGGGAGAATAATTTTACCATGAGCCTGAAGGAAAGGCTCTTAAAAGGTTAGACGGAAAGACTTTGAGATAGGGACTGTTTGCATCCACAGCAGCACAGGGGTCTGGAGGGAAAAGCCTCTCGTCACTGTGATTGTGAAAAGCTGTGCCTTAGTTCCTACTTTACCTTTACCAGCTGCTTGGCCAAGGGTTTTCACTAGGCTTTAAGATTTCTTCCAAAAAGTAGGCATTCTGATATTTAAGTGGCACTTGTTGGTTTCCCTACTTTGTGCCAGGGTTTGATGGCTTGATCAGTTGGTAATTCAGACATGAGAATTCGAGATTGTGAAAATGGTTCAGAAGTAGCTATTATGTCTCACTAATAGAGTAACCTCTACTCATCATTTTACCTCAACATTCATAAGCTCCTCAAACAGAATTTCGGATATAATCGTGGGATGGACACGGGAATGTGTTCAGGGAGCGTGTGCCATGCCCAGTGGTGGGATTTTGTTTGTTCATATCACTGCTGATTGGAAGAGGTTTCCTGCTGAATGTGGTGCATGTTATCTTTATTAAATATTTTTGTCTTATTTGGAAAGTCCCAAAACATACTTTTCCTTTAAGCAAAAGCTTCCACACAATGGCTTGCATTTAAAAAAATTGAATGTCAATAACCAAGTGATTATTTTGATTAAATAGTAATTAGATACTAGAAATTTGCAGAGTCCAATTTGCAAATTACCCCTTTGTCCATTTTATTAAATTACAGGGTAGTATTTCCTAAAGACGTGACTGACCTCACAAAGAATTTCATTATCTTAACCACTAGCCCAGCTTGCCAGTGCCTCCCCACGCAAACCCCACACAGCCCTTTCCTGGCCTTCAGAGTAGAGTGCCCTCCCTGAAAGGGAGATGCTGTTTTGGCCACAGGATAACAGGATTGCCCACCATGGCATCCAAGAAGAACCTTCCATAACTGAGGCTGCCTGTAAGCATTATTGAACCCTTGAGTATTAGGTTGGTGCAAAAGTAATTGTGGTTTTTGCAATTAATATTTTCATCCACTGGCCTGATACTTCTCTCTATATGGGGGATGATGGCCAGTGAACTTTGACTGAGGCACAGAAATATTTCTAAGCTCTGCTGAGGTCAAAATAGAGCTGGAATTTCAGGCAGGAAGCCAAGTGTCTTTGGGCTCTTTGGTTAGCTAGATACACACGGAATGCTCTCGCCCAGTCTGCAGTGAAGTAGTGTGATCTTGTCACTGCAACCTTCGTCTCCCAGTTCAAGTGATTCTCCTGCCTCAGCCTCCCGAGTAGCTGGGATTAACAGGGGTGTACCACCACACTTGGCTAACTTCTATATTTTCAGGGGAAACTAGGTTTCACCATGCTGGCCAGGCTGGTCTCAAACTCTTGACCTCAAATGATCTGCCCACCTCAGCCTCCCAAAGTGCTGGGATTACAGGTGTGAGCCACTGCACCTAGCCTGGTCAGAGCTTTTAATTAATTTTTTAAAATGTGTAACAAAAGGGAATTCTAGCTCACAATGAGTAGTTTGGAGAGTTCCAAATGAGAGTGAAAGAGGAGCATGACACATGTGAGGCCCTTCGGCCAAGAGGCTCTCCAGCATACACCACTACTGTTTGTCCAATACACAGAGCTTCCTGGAATCTTCCAAGTCCAGCACAATCCCCATCTTTACACCATAAGAGGAAGTCTTAGATCATGTGTGAATCAGAAGAAAGCATCCCTAGAACATGTGAAAATCAGAAGAAAGCACCCCCTTGGCAAGTGAACAGTTTGTTTTGCAAAGAAAGGGTTTCTTTCTCTTGACAGATGCATCTCCTGCTAGCATGCCTCTTGGAAAACAGAGCGGTTGCTGTATGTCAGCCCTTCAGTTCCTCAGTTGGGCATCTTTGTGCAGAACCCAAATGGCTGCGACTATGTTTATTTCCCCTAAACCTTATTGGTAGTCTTTTCAGAAACCCAATTCACTTTCTAGGAATTGAGTGAGCCCTGGAGGTAACATTGACTGGTACTAGAAAGAACGTAGGCTTAAAGCATTGCAGACCTGTTTTTCATTTCTTGATCTGTCATTTTACTGGTTGTGTTAGAATTGAATGCAGTTTAAGAAAAATCATCTGGGCCTACTTGACTGTATGACTTAGCTTCTCTGAATCTATTACCTATAAAATGGAGACAGTACCACCTTGGTCCTCGGATTTGGAGGTGAGAACTACATGTGATAGATACCGTGTGTGAAAGGGTAGTACAGGTCTCGACAAACATTTGTTCCCCAAGTGCTACTTTTTCTGCCACCTTCAAGCCTGGGTCTTTGGTTATTTCTAGGACAGGAAACCACCGTTCTTCACCACTAGCTCTTCAAATCCACCACAGATTAGACAAGATAATGACCACGGTGTATTAACGTCTAGTGAAAGCTTTGACTATAATTTTAGAAGAGAAAAAAAATACTATAATTTGAACTGTAGAACGATTTCTTAATGAAACTGTATCTTCTCAAAACATATTAATACTATTAACAGTAAGAGAGCAATGAACCAAATCTCCTGGTTTTCTGGAAGAACAAAGACCCTTATCTAAAATGTCAGTTTTATGTAATCCAATTGATGGTCAATTTAAGACTAGGCTGACCAGCCATATTATAATTAAGTCAATAGAAAAGAAAGATGTCTTCTGAATGTAAGTTCTTAGTATCCTAATCAACTTAATCCATTACTATAAATAACCAAATCCTCTATCACTGGCAGGAGAAGCAGGAGGATGGTAGGACAATGTGAATGGAGCCCTCACTGGGTATTTTAGGGTAATTAGCAAAGTAAAGAGGGTTACTTAATTGTTTCAAGTGTCTAAAACTACCTAAGTGCAGAGTGATTTCTGCAATGCATCTGGGTCTGTCTTCGTTTGGAGATGCAAAAACCGTATTTCCAAATTTACCTAAGAAGCAGAAAAATCCCTAGTCTTCTACTAATAGGCCACTATCTGATATCATATGAGATGTGCATATCTCATATAAAATCATATAGTTTGAGGCCAGACATGGTAGCTCACACCTGTAATCCCAGCACTTTGGGACGCCAAGGCAGGTGGATCATTTGAGGTCAGGAGTTCGGGAGCAGCCTGGCCAACATGGCAAAACCTCGTCTCCACTAAAAATACAAAAATAAGCCAGGCATGGTGGTATGCACCTACAGTCCCAGCTGCTCAGGAGGCTGAGGCAGGAGAATCACTTGAACCCGGGAGGCAGAGGTTACAGTGAGCCCAAGACCACGCTATTGTACTTCAGCCTGGGTGACATAGTGAGACCTTGTCTCAAAAAAAAAAAAAAAAAAAAAAAAAATACAGCTTGAAATTAAGGTCTCAAAAAAAAAAAATACAACTTGAAATTACTTTCACAGTTCAAAATAGAATTCTTTATAACAATCCTTATTCTTCGTCAGGAACATAAACCCATGCCTAGGTTGGTGTCTCCTTGGAAGCTCTCTGGAGGGTCCTATTCTTCAATCTAATTGGAGATCTGTGCAGTTGTTTGGCTGTATCTGATGTTTAGCAGACCCACCCCGAGAGATTGATTGACCTGAGGTACCTCATAGGCTAGATTTTAAAAAATCTTCCCAAGTGGGTCTATTGTTCAGCCAAGGTTAAGAACCACTGGATAGGGAGGGGGACGTGCATATTAATATACTGACAATACAGTCAACACAAAAACCTAAACATACAGAAGTGTGTGTGTGTATGCATAGAAAAAAGATAGAAAGAATAAATACTAACACATTAGCAGTTTTCTCTGGGGATGGAATTACAGGGTTTTGGTTTGTTTTTGAGACAGGGCCCTGCTCTGTTGCCCAGGCTGGATAATATTTTATTTTCCATATTTTACAAAGTTTGGTTTAGGCGTAATGAACCCCAGAAATAGGTAGATGGACTGGTCATCAGGTGTCCTGGGTTTCATCCCCAGCAGCACCACCAACATGCTCCTCCTCTTGCATCTCACTTCAGCTCTGTTCTTTCCCCTTTCTGTGTCACATGGGACAAACCCTGAACTGAATCTACCGTTCCTGGCACCTGCCACGCACCTGCATCCTTGGAGCTTTTGAATATAGCATTCATACCTCGTCTGCTAAACCAATGTCACTCATTTTTCTAGACTCAGCTCAGATTTCACCCTTCTGAGAAGTCTTCTCCAATTACCCCAAGCAGAATTAGTAATCCTTTCCTCTGAGTTCTCTTGACACTTGGCTCATACCTCCATCTCTCTCTCCCTGTCTCTGATAGTGTGGCATCGAGGTGTTTTCATGTCCCAAGTAGTTTTCTTTGCATCCACAGTATCTAACATGCCTTGATGTTACATAATAATTATGCTAGTTACTGGTTACTGAATTGCTACGATATATTCCAGGTACTGTTGGGCATTTTGCATGATTCTTTTTTTAAAAGAGATGGATAGGATGTTGCTCTGTTGTCTAGGCTGGAGTGCAGTGGCCTGATCATGGCTCAGCTCACTGCAGGCTTGAACTTCTTGGCTCAAGCAATCCTCCTGCCTCTGCCTCCTGAGTAGCTGACACTACAAGCATGCACCACCATGCCCAGCACTAATTTTTAAAATTGTTTTGTAGAATATAGGTCCTGCTATGGTTCTCTGACTCCTGGCCTCAAGCGATCCTTCCACCCCAGCCTCTCAAAGCCCTGGGATTTTAAGCATGAACCCACACCCAGCCTTGTATGTGAATCTTTAAACCTCATGGTAAATAAACACTGGGCCTATTTTATGTATGAGAAACAAGGCTCAGAGGAATTAAGTCCAAATTTGCAGAGCCAGTAGAACTGCCTTCTTAGGAGGCCCTCCCATAAGGCAGACCTAGAATTCACATCCAGATGCTTAAAAAGTGAAAGCCCGTGCTTTTTCCACTGTGCTGTGCCATCTTTCTTAGGAGAACTTCCTATGAGTGTTCATTGAAAAATGTATTTCAATATTATGATTAAAACCCACTTTAGCAGCATAACCCCTCAAAGGAAGGTTATGGTCATTATCCATTAGTTTTATGACATGCATAATGCTTCTTAAACTCAGCGAGTAGAATCATCAAAATTACCAAGGAAATACATGAAAAAAATATCGATTTCTTAAGTCAGTCTTTCCTTCCCGTTTTTGTTTGTTTTGTTTTGTTTTTTTGGTCTTAAGTTGAAGTGCGGGCCGGGCGCGGTGGCTCACGCCTGTAATCCCAGCACTTTGGGAGGCCGAGGCGGGTGGATCACGAGGTCAAAAGATCGAGACCATCCTGGTCAACATGGTGAAACCTCGTCTCTACTAAAAATACAAAAAATTAGCTGGGCATGGTGGCGGGTGCCTGTAATCCCAGCTACTCAGGAGGCTGAGACAGGAGAATTGCCTGAACCCAGGAGGCGGAGGTTGCGGTGAGCCGAGATCACGCCATTGCACTCCAGCCTGGGTAACGAGCGAAACGCCATCTCAAAAAAAAAAAAAAAAAAAAAAAAAAAAAAAAAAAAAGAAGTGCAGGGAAATCATGAGCTTGCTAGAAGAAAAAAGAGACTAGCATTGATATCACAATTGACCACAAGTAATTATGCATTATCAGGGCTGTGCGATTGAATCCCACAATTCCCAATGCAGTAATTTCAATCAACAGAAAACCAAAAGGGTGACAGTTGCTCAGATCAATTGAAAAAATGTTTACTATACAGCTCTGTGGCCACAGCTTGCCCACAGCTAACCAGTTAGCCAAGGCAGAGCTGATGTGTCTTGACCAGTGGGCATAAATGAGCCAACACTTCCCAGGCACCAATGTGAGGAAGCCATCTCAGTCCTGGAGAGAGAGACAGCCTACGTTTTCAAAGTTTGGTTCTACTGACATGATTGTGGAACTAGACTTTTTTTTTCCCCCAAGGGGTTAATTCCCATCTCTATGTGAAATAGCCTTGAATCATGGTTTCTGGTATAGTAAATATTGCTGCATTTTGATTTAGATTGAATAAGTATGTTGTTTGGATGGGGTATTTAGGCTTTAAAATATTGTCCCTCAATTAAATAATTTTTAAAATTAAAATGTTTAGCTTAATTGGTCAGCTAAATGTTCTCTTGAGGTCAATATCCCGGAACTCATTAAACATGGATAGTTCTATGTCGTGTTCATGGTTCAGAGCCCTTAACTTGAAGATGGTGTGGTGCAGTCTTTACACTGAGACCATGTAGTCCAAGCCGGGGATACTTCTTCTGGGCAGAAACACAGATGACTTGATTAGTGTAGATAGCCAATTTAGATATTTCACCCCAATATGGTTTCACTGTGTCCTCACCCAAATCTCATCTTGAATTGTAGCTCCCGTAATTCCCACGTGTCATGGGAGGGACCCAGTAGGAGATAACTGAATTAAGGGGCAGTTCCCCCATGCTCTTCTGATGGTAGTGAATAAGTCTCACGAGCTCTGCTGGTTTTATAAAGGGGAGTTCCCCTGCACAAGCCCTCTTGCTTGCTGCCCTGTGAAAGTGACTGCTCCTCCTTGCCTTCCGCCATGATTGTAAGGCCTCCCCAGCCAGGTGGAACAGTGAGTCCATTAAACCTCTTCTTCTTTATGAATTACCCAGTCTTGGGTATGTCTTCATCAGCAGTGTAAAGATGGACTAATATAACCCAATGGTTTAGGAACATGCTCTTTCATCAGCAAAAGTCGTTTCTTCATTTAAAAGTCATATATTGAGCACCTTCTATATGCCAGTCATTGTCTCCGGCACTAGAGATAAAACAATTAACAAAGCAGAACCTAAATTCCTGCCTTTTGGAGCTTGCATTCCATTGAGAGAAAATAAGCAGGGACAGGATGTGCCAGAAAAGAAGCCGCTGTTTATATCAGGTGGTAAGAGAAGACAGATTTTAATAAGAGGCCTGAAGGAGATGTAGGAGCAAACTGGGTGGGAATCTGGGGACGGTATATCTGAGTATCTGAGGCAGCAGCAACGTGCAGAGGCCCTGAAGAAGTAGCAACATGGTAGGCAAGTTTGAGGACTAGCAGGGGCACTGTATGAGCAAGGGATGGAGCAGAAGTCAGAAGTCACAACAGACAAAATAGAGGGTCATGTAGACCATTGTAAGGACCTCATGCTTTAGTAAAATGGAGAGCCGTTATGAAAAGATCACTGTGGCTGCTCTGTTGAGAATAGATGGGCAGGCAACACAAGTGTGGAAGCGGGACCCCGCTTTCTTGGGAAACTGTTGGGATAATCCAGGCACTGATGGTGTCTTGGACCAGTGTGGTGGCAGTGGCAGTGATGAAAAGTAGTTAGATTCTGAATGTTTCATGCTGGATTGTATTTGGGGTATCCAGAGAAAGAAATCAAGGATGGGTCTGAGGTTTTTGGCCTGAATTACAGATAAGGTGCTATTTAACAACACAGATGCGGGAAGAGCTACTTTGGCGGGGAGGATGAAAGTGTTAAGTTTGAGCTGCCCATTAGACATCTGAGTGATGACACGGAATGGGCAGTTTGATATGAGTCTAGGGATCAGGGGAGGCCAGGTAAGGGGAGAAAGCATGGAACCCACACAGCCTGGCTTCAGAGTCTAGCTCCACTCTGAACTCAGAGAAGGCATTTCTCCCTTGTAGTGTCCTCTCATCTGTGAAGTGAGGTGGTATTACTCAGGACAAGTGGGAAGCTTAAATGAAACCACATCCCATAAAGCATAATATGTTAAAAAAGATCAACAGATACGAGCTGTCTTCTGCCAGACTGCCTGCTGGACTGCCAGATTTGTAGGCAGGAGACCATGATTGATAATATGGATCGGGGAAAGCCTGGAATGTCAGTATATAGAGTTGGGACTCGATCCTGAAGTGATGAGAACATTTCCTTGGGCAGTTTTTGAGTAAAAAAAAAAAAATTGTTGCTGTGGTTAAGATGCAGTGGGGTGGAGGCTGGAGGGCTAGACCAAGGGCAGAGGGATAGACCGGGGTTCATTGCAAAGCCATGGAGATGTGGCATCCGGAGGACCAGTGCCAGGGTTTGGCCATGGAGATGGAGCTGGGGGCTAAGCACACATTACCGAGGTCCATACTCAGCCTCTAGGTTCATCCGAGTGCTCAGGGAGAGCCCATTATAGCCTCCCAGTGACCATCTTCTTTCTGGTAGCACAGTCTCCCAGCCTGGCCCCAGGAACCCGACCTGGGGCAAAGTTTCAGAATCACTCATCCCATTCAGTGGAGCAGAAAATGCCTAAAATCCAGCTGTTGGCAAGGAGACTCACTTCTCTACAGAGTACCCTAATCTTGATTCTCTCTGCCTGAAAGAAAGAATACATTCATTAGGGCTGAGTGTCTCCCTTTCTCATTAAATAATAGCTATAGGCCAACTATTAGTGCTCTCATGAGTGAAAGAAATACAGTTGAAAAATTAGTCTCATTTTTGGACTCGGATCAGAAATGAGGCCAGGGCAAATAATTATAGGAAAGTCCCCTTTAGGGGTCGTCTCCCCTCTGCATGCATGCACACACACAGACATACATACACACAGACGCGCACACACAAACAGTGGGGAGGGAGGAAGATTGGAGGAACAGGAGGGTAATGTTGCTTTCTGGAGGACTGAATAAAGAAAAATGGATACCATCTACTCGTATTGGCAGTTTTTTTTTTTATTACCAGAGATTGGAATGTGCCATCTCTGGAGCTAGAGCTGCCTTGCAGATGTGTTTCGTTTGGACCACACAGTGTTTTTAAGATTTTCGAATGTGTTGCTACCATTTAGCAAATTGAGAGATTTTACACTGAAAACTAGATTTTTGCTTCCAAGGTACTCCAGCAACACTGGGCCAGCCTTTTTAACAGGGAAGGGTGGGGAAGCCACTGTGTTTTTAAGTCAAGCAGCACCGCTCACCGTGGTCCCCAGTGGCCTTCCTTCCCTTGTTTCCTCACCTGATGAGCATATGAGTTTGCAAGCTCATGTTTGAAGTCAGATCACACTGGGCAATGAATGAACCCAAAGTGAGAGTTGACTCAATGTTTGCTAATACAGAAGTGAACCAAGAGAAAGAATTTACAGAAAGTTGGAGAGATCAAAGGGAGGTTGTACAGCTGAACGATGATGATGAGTATTGAGGCTCGCTTTGTGAACAACTCTTATTCTAAGTGGATAAGTTCAACGTCGGAAAGGAACTCTTCACGGGAACCCAGCTCATACTGCCCCGTTGGGTGACCTCTGCAGACGATACCCCATCAGAACCTCTGTGCATTACGTCTGGGGTCCCTCCTGTGTCTCATCTCCAACTCTCATTAGCAGTGAACTCAGGCTTAGAAGTTTTGCAGGAAGGAGATTCATTTTCTCATCTTATCCCCACGCCAACCCTAAAAGAGACAAAAATTCTGGCATTGAGTATTAGTGTTCTTCTACTAAGACAGATTTACCTCCACTCACTTTGACAAAAGAGCTCAGGTTCTCCCAAGAAAACTGATTGTTCAGAGTTGCTCATTTGAATGAACAGCACATCCAAAGTTTGTGGTTTGGTTGAAAAGTGGTTTTTGTGTTCCTTATATTCATCCTTCAAGTTCATGGCCATCGCCCATCACCACCTGAGAGTACTTTGTGCTCAGAGTAACTGAAAGGAAGCATAAATCCTGCTTGCTTTGAACACAACCCAAGATTCACCGTATGTTCCTGTCCTGGCCAATGCTAATCAGCTCTTCCCCCGCTTCTTCCCTCTTTCATGCTTGTAAATCAGGCTGCCCCAGTATTAGTCACCACAAAACGATAATTAGTAAGTCCAAGCTGCTACCTTCATACATCACTCTGCCTCGGGCTCAGGCTAAGCCAAGATGCTGGAGAAAGCTAACATTACACAAGTATGAGGTGTATCAGCAGAAACTTTATTACACAAAACATATGAGTCTGAATATGTAAAATAAGACTCTTGCACCCTCCCCAGCTCTTCTAAGAACAGCTGTGATATGAGACCAAAGGAAAAGCTACTTACCTACCTTATGAAGTTTTCCTTTCCTGGACTCAAAAACTTATCTTTAGAACCCCAAGAATTTGAAAGTGTAGTGGTTTTTTTATGACATAATCTGGGATTCAGATATTTTAAAAATACCATAACCCTCTTCATTGATGGGGCAGCAGAGGAAGGTGCCACTTTCTTTTATTAGGATATGTTGTGTTCCCCCAACAAAACCATGGTTTGTGCCTTTGCCAGCCATTTGTCCAACTGGAAAATAACCTTCCTACTCTGGCAGGACACATGGTCAAGGGCATTGCTGCTTCCTCAAAAACAGTTTCCGGACCAGCTAGGAACTTCCTTTCCATGCACTGCTAACCAAATACTGCCAGCCTGCCTGGAAGTGTTTCATTCATGTGTTCGTGACTTTGGAGCTGCTAAAGTGCAAGTTGGCTTTTATTTTTTCCATCACACGGTGTTTCACCAATCTGAGTTTCCCAGATCAACCCCTTTGCTATTTTAAGCAAAACAATTCCAAGCCAATGCAGCTAATCAGTACAGTAAAACCTCACGAATTCAGGCAAAGAGTTTGAACTCCTCCAGTTGAGGACAAGCACTAGCAGTGTAAGCTGGAGGCCTGTTTTCTCATCTAGAAGATGAGGACACAGGGTTGTATAACCAGACTCCTTTTCTGCTAATATTAAAACCACATTTCATCTAATCTAAGATGCCATTGATGATAAGATATAGCATGTTTTATATACCAGCAAAGAGGACATTTAAAAATGTCCCATCAGTTAAATAATCCCCAAACACCAGACATATCCCCATGAGGCATAGATTGGTCACACCAGACTCTTGTAGCTTTGAAATCCATTCAGATGAGTTTGGCTGCAGCTTCTGCCCTTGGCTGTGTTGCTTGGCATGAAATAGGCAATCCTTTTTGAGTGTTCTCAATAACAAAATGTAACACCGCTTTGCATCCCCTTAGGGGTATCTTTCTAAGCAAATAAAACATTTGCTTGTCCCTTTGCAAGAAAATAGGAATTGTGATTCTGCTTCTAACAATGAATATGTGCTTCATCAATATCCAATTGCTCTGTTTTTGAGGCTTTCGATAATTTTTCATTCTAGTACTGAATCATGATGTAATCTTTTCTAAAACGTTCAAATGGCAGTTAAACTCACTAGTGTAATACCAAGCATGTAGATGACTCAGTGGAAGTGACAAGAGGTGCATATACAACTGGGTTTGCCATGCTGGGATGGTGGCATCTGCATCATGACTGCTGCCTGGCAACAGAAACCACACAAGCCCATCAATTACACATGCATCCTGATCTCAGACATGTTAAAGGCTGAAAAGAGCATCTTCGGTTGGATGAAATAGTCTAAGATGGACTTAGACTAAGATGCTCTTTTCGTGCTTTAACATGTCTAACAAATAGCTACAATCTCATCAGATCTGATTGTAGTCATGTAGTCATGATGACTTTAATGAATTTGCATTCTAGTACTTTTGGCAAAAAGCACTACATTCCTGATAAGACTTAATGTTGATCAAACTTCACAGCAATCCAGAAAGTATATGCAAATTGGGAAGGTTAACCAGGTAAATAAATTTTCCCCAGATCACCCAGCTACGTAAATATCAGAGCAAGGATTTGGATCTAGACAATAGGACCTTCCATCCTGCCATTTCTGTGGTTTTATGGGCAATACAAATCATGTGAGCATATCACTAGATTGACCTTTGATTTCATCTATTTTTAAAAACATGAAGCATCCCTCAAGTAGGATCTCAAAGGGTTATTTAAAATAGCTCAATCATACAGGATTTTGCCTAATGAATTGATAAGAATTTATAATTAACACATTCATCATATGCAAATGGACACTTCTTAAAGGGGCTCATGGTATGATTTTTGCCTTCACAACTATAGGAACTGCAGTGACTACCTGTAGCTACCCCCACCACAGTGCAGTGAGATAGTTAAATCACCATTTCCTGACCCAAACCTAGCCTGTGTGCTGAAATGACTTGCCCAGTGGCAGTGTTCATGTTCAAGGCAAAATACGGACCTAGATCAGCTCAAATCTTGGTCTCCTGAGCCTCAAGAATTGTTCTTTTTCAACTTCTCTCTATTGCACCAATAACTTGCCTTTCTCACAAAGTTTGTTTTTTGTGGGGTTTTTTGGATTTTTTTTTTATAACATGGACAGTGAATGGGTAGAGACAAATATGTTTTTGCTAAAAACCACAAAAGCTGTTTTACTCTCTTAGTGCTAGACAACATAGCAATGAATGACACTTTTCAGGTCACGGGAGCCCCCAGCACCAGAGAGGCCCTCCCAGACCAGCCCAGAGAAAGAGAATGGAAGCCACCAAGCTGCCACCAGAGGATAGCAGTGCTGAACTAACTCCTGTGGCTTTGTGGCGAGGGCGATTGTGTTTCCGTGGACAGTTAAATATGGAATCTGGGAGGAGCTTCATATTTATGTAGTGCTGTGGGAACAAAATCCAAAAGAAAGGAGTGAGAGTGTGACTAAGGGCTTTCAGGGTCAAAGTAAACACCAGCGAGCAGGAATTACCAAACAGTTGAACATCGCCAACCTCAAGCGCTGGTCATGTAGACACCATGGCGACTTGAATACATTTGCATTCCAGCAGCTGATGTAGAGATTGCTTTAAGAGAATACAGTGGGCATCTTTTAAAAAATCTCAAATCGTGAATTCACTTGGTTGGCAAATGTGTGTTGAGTACCCACCCGTGAAAAGGGAAGAGAGGATAGAGGGGCAGGCAAATCAGATTCCAAGTCCAACAAGCCTATTTTACATTCATCGATTGTATTTGAAGAGGTCTGACTGAGCCGGCTCTTCCTCACCTCCCCACTGGTTTTGTTACAGCTGTAAAGGTGCCTCCCACTACGGCCTGACCAAAGACAGGAAGAGGCGCTCGCAAGATGGCTGTCCAGACGGCTGTGCGAGCCTCACGGCTACGGCTCCCTTCCCGGAGGTTTCTCCAGCTGCCACCATCCCCTTAATGACAGACGAACCTGGCCTAGACAACCCTGCCTACGTGTCCACGGCGGAGGACAGTCAGCCAGCAATCAGCCCAGTGGACTCTGGCCGGAGCAACCGAACTAGGGGTGAGTCAAATGGGTGGTTGTCCAGGAATGGGCTCCTTGGCTTGGGATTGCCCTCTGTGGAATACTAACTGTGGAAAGTTCTAGAAATGTTTTTTTAAGGGGAAATCATTCTGGTAGTTTTGGCAGGAAGTCAATGTCCAATTCTCCAAAGTGAAATGAACCACAAGTACCTCCGATCATTAAAACTGTGTGTAATCTGACTTGGTGAAAGGGGCTGAAACGAGACTTAATGATTCATCACTCCTGCAGTGTCAGTAATTTCTCAGCCATACTGCTCAAGAAAAGTGCTATTGTATTCAGTTCAGCCCAGAAACAAAAAAGAAAAGCAGGATTTTAAACAAGTCCTACATATTTCACTGTAGAAAACTTAGAAAATACAGGTAAGCAAATTCTACAATCCTACCACCTAGAGGTAGTCACCGTTAATGTTTTATTGTATATATCTTATCAGATATATGTGTAAATGATGATTTCTATTAAATCATAACTACTGTTCCTCTCTTTTCCTCAGCACGGCCTTTTGAAAGATCCTCTATTAGAAGCAGATCTTTTAAAAAAATAAATCGAGCTTTGAGTGTTCTTCGAAGGACAAAGAGCGGGAGTACAGTTGCCAACCACGCTGACCAGGGCAGGGAAAATTCTGAAAACACCACTGCCCCTGAAGGTAAATGAACTCCCTACAAGGCTGGAAGGATATGGGCTGGGCTTCCAGGGTGACTTCAGGGATGATGCAATCTGATCACCACCCACCTTCTGTGACCCCTCTCTTCCCAAGAGTATAGAATATTTTTTACTTTGATTAGCCCGATTCTCACATAAGCAGCTTAAGGCAGAAATTATTATCATCTTTTTACATAGATGGAAGAAAAAAGTATTGAAACCCTTACCTTCAGGTGCTAGTGTTATGCTTATGAAGAAGAATAATTATAGTTAATGAGTGAAAAGCATTTAAAACAATGAGTGGCATGTGATAAATGCAATATATATTTGCTCTTCTTACTCTTTCAACCACATGTGAGGTGTGGTGCTGAGTGTTTTATATGCATTTCCTCACTTAAGCTTCACAACAACCCTATGGAGCTAGCTACTGTTCTTTTCTTTTTTTTTTTTTGACAGAGTTTTGCTTTTGTCACGCAGGCTGGAGTATAATGGCTCAATTTCTGCTCACTGCAACTTCTGCCTCCTGTGTTCAAGTGCTTCTCCTCTCTCAGCCTCCCGAATAGGTGGAATTAAAAGCACCTGCCACCACGCCCAGCTATTCTTTGTATTTTTTAGTAGAGATGGTTTTGCCATGTTGGCCAGGCTGGTCTCAAACTCCTCACCTCAGGTGATCCACCCACCTCTGCCTCTCAAAGTGCTGGGATTACAAGCATGAGCCACTGTGCCCAGTGCTACTATTTTACACTGTTTTACAGACGAGGAAATTTGAGGCACAGAGAGGTTACTTAGTTTGTCCCAAATTACCTTGCTAAACTTTGAATCTAGGTAACATGGCTGTAGAATTCATGCAAAGGAAGCTATTGAGTCTTAGATCCCATATGTTTTTCCCAATATAAATGGAGCTGAGGAAATACAATCCTGCTGTCCTTTTTATTTTATGTTAGAACTTTAAAGTAGTAGTAATAGCTTTAAAAAAAAAATTGAGCTCTTTCTGTATGCACATAGTGTTTTAAGCCATTTAGATGTGACAATAATGTTAAGGGGATGGGACTATCATTCCCATTTTACAGACGAGAAAACGGGCACCCAGAGGGATTAGGTAACCAGCCCAGGAACCCCGGTAGAAAATGGCAGAACCAGCATTTTAACTCGGGTCCTCTGGTTCCAGCGACTATTTTAGCCCCTGGGTTATACTGCCCTCTACTCTTGGGAGTTGGGAGGCATAGCCCAAACCACTGTATGTATTATGCCCTCAAAATTCATGAGCAGCCTTATAAGACCTTTTCTTGTATACTGATTCATAATCGCCTCTCACCCTGTATGTACACGCTGCTGCTCTAACAGCTCTCAGCTTATTACAGACCTGTAAATGCTGTATGTCTTTCTCTCACCTCCCTTCTGTTGTCCAGCCTGCACTCCCACTCTCCTTTCAGCTGACGTTCACATTCCTGCTTCCAGGTTTAGTGGAAGCTTTACCTCCTTCTAGAAACCACACTGAATCCCTCAGCCCTCTTCTTATGTGTTTTTAAAGTACCTGTATCAACGATGATCACATTTCATGAAACTATATGTCAAAGTGCAGGGATTCCTTTTCTGAGTCTTTGTTCTTAAGGCCTAGCACAGTGTCTGGCACATAAGTGTCCACTAAATTTCTGTACAATGGCTAAATGAAAGGATTATAACTTCATTTCCACCAGTCTCTTCCTCTTATTAAAGACTCCTCAATTCCATGTAAAGACTCCATGTAAAATTCTCTACTACTTGGGCTGGGAGTGGTGGCTCACTCCTATAGTCCCAGCACTTTGGGAGGCTGAGGCGGGAGTATCAGCTGAGGTCAGGTGTTCGAGACTAGCCTGGCCAATATGGTGAAACCCCATCTCTACTAAAAATACAAAAATTGGCCAGAGCATGGTGGCAGGCACCTGTAATCCCAGGTACTCAGGAGACTGAGGCGGGAGAATCACTTGAACCTGGGAGGCAGAGGCTGCAGTCAGCTGAGATTGTGCCACTGCACTCCAGCCTTGGTGACAGAGGGAGACTCCATCTCAAAAGAAAAAAAAAAGTTATCTTGAATAAGATTTATTTTCATATTTATTACAGAAACCTTTATAAAAGAGATTATTATATGTAAGGCACTGGCCTATGTGGGCTGTCATTTTATATAAAGAATATAAAATGTAGTTTCCGGCGTCAAGGGATTTATTCAAGACTGAAAGAAAATAAAAGCATACCTCATTTTTATTTTTACAAATTGAAAGTTCGTGGTAACTCTGTATTGAACGAGTCTATTGGCATCATTTTTCCAAGAGCGTGTGCTCACTTCATGTCTCTATGTCACATTTTGGTCATTCTTGCAGCATCTCGAACTTTTTTCATTATTATTATTATTATTATTATTTTTTTTTTTTTTTTTTTTTTTTGAGACGGAGTTCCGCTCTTGTTACCCAGGCTGGAGTGCAATGGCGCGATCTCGGCTCACCGCAACCTCCGCCTCCTGGGTTCAGGCAATTCTCCTGCCTCAGCCTCCTGAGTAGCTGGGATTACAGGCTCGCGCCACCGTGCCCAGCTAATTTTTTGTATTTTTAGTAGAGACGGGGTTTCGCCTTGTTGACCAGGATGGTCTCGATCTCTTGACCTCATGATCCACCCGCCTCGGCCTCCCAAAGTGCTGGGATTACAGGCGTGAGCCACCGCGCCCGGCCTTTTTTCATTATTTTTATATCTGTTACAGTGATATGTGATCAGTGAGCTTTGACGTTACTATTGTAATTGTTTTAGCGTGTCATGAACCACGTCCTTATAGATCAGTGAGCATTGTGTGTTCTGACTGCTTCACTGGCCATTTTCCCATCTTTCTCTTCTCGGGCCTCCCTGAGACACAACAGTATTGAAATTAAGCCAATTAGTAACCCTACAATGGCCTCTGAGTATTCACGTGAAAGGAAGAGCCACATGTCTCTCACTATAATCAAAGCTAGAAATGAACCTTAGTAAGGAAGGCATGTTGAAAGCTAAGATAGGCTGAAAGCTAGGCCTCTTGTGTCAAACAGCCAAGTTATAAATGCAAAGGAAAAGTTCTTGAAGGAAATTAAAAGTGCTACTTCCAGTGAACACATTACTCACAAAGCGAACAGCCTTATTGCTGATAGGGAAAGTTTGAATGAACTGGATAGAAGAACAAACCAGCCACAACATTCCCTTAAGCCAAAGCCTCATCCAGAGGAAGACCCTAACTCCCTTTAATTCTGTGAAGGAGGAGAGTGGTGAGGAAGCTGCAGGAGAAGAGTTGGAAGCTAGCAGAGGTTGGTTCATGAGGTTTAAGGAAAGAAGCTATCTCCGTAACATAAAAGTGCAAGGCGAAGCAGCAAATGCTGATGTAGAAACTGCAGCAAGTTATCCAGAATATCTTGTTGAGATCATTGAAGGTGGCACCACTAAACAGATTTTTTTTTTTAGAAAAGATTTTTTTTTTTTGAGACGGAGCCTCACTCACTCTGTTGCCCAGGTTGGAGTGCAGTGGCGCTATCTCAGCTCATTGCAACCTCTGCCTCCTGGGTTCAAGTGATTCTCCTGCCTCAGCCTACCAAGAAGCTGGGATTACAGGCATGCGCCATTACACCCGGCTAATTTTTTTGTATTTTTAGTAGAGACGGGGTTTCGCCATGTTGGTCAGGCTGGTCTTGGACTCCTGACCTCAGGTGATCCACCCACCTCGGCCTCCCCAAATGCTAAGATTACAGGTGTGAGTCACCACGCCTGGCCAACAGATTTTCAGTGTAAATGATACAGCCTTATATTGGGACAAGATGCCATCTGGGACTTGCTTAACTAGAGAGAAGTCAATGCCTGGCTTCAAAGCTTCCAAGGACAGACTGGCTCTCTTGTTCGGTGCTAATGCAGCTGGTGACTTTAAAGTGGAGTCCAGTGCCCATTTATCATTTCAAAAATCCTAGGGCCCTTAAGAGTTATGCAAAATCTACTCTGCCTGTGCTCTATCCATGGAACAACAAAGCCTGGATGGTAGCACATCTTTTTACAGCATGGTTTACTGAATAGTTTAAGCCCACTGTTGAGGCCTACTGCTCAGAAAGATAGATTCCTTTCAAAATATTACTACTCATTGATAATGCACCCTAGTTACCCAACAACTTCAATGCAGATGTACAAGAGGAATGTTGTTTTCATGTCTGCTAACACAATATCCATTCTTCAGACCATGGATCAAAGAGTAATTTCTACTTTTAAGTCTCATTATTTAAGAAATAGATTTTGAAAGGCTATAGCTGCCATAGATAGGTTCCTCTGATGGATCTGAGTAAGGAAAATTGAAAACCTGCTGGAAAGAATTCACCCTTCTAGATGCCACAGATAATATTCGTGATCCATGGGAGGAGGTTAAAAATAGCAACCGTAACAGGAGTTTGGAGGAAGTTGATTCTAATTCTCATGGATGACTTTGAGGGGTTCAAGACTTCAGTGGAGAAAAGTAACTATACATGTGGTGGAAAAATCAAGAGAACTAGAATTAGAAGTGGAGCTTAAAGATATGACCAAATTGTTGCAATCTCATAATAAAACTTGAACAAATGTAGAATTGCCTCTTATGGATGAGCAAAGAAAGTGGTTTCTTGAGATGGAAACTACTCCTGCTGAAGATGGCATGAACATGTTTGAAACAACAAAAGATTGAGAACATTACGTAAACATAGTTGATAAAACAGCAGCAAGGTTAGTAGAGGATTGACTCCAATTTTGAAAGAAGTTCTACTGAAGGGTAAATGTTATCATCAGCACTGCATTCTACAGAGAATCTGCATAAAAATCTTTCATGAGTGTCAGTTGATGTGGCAAACTTCATTTTTGTCTTATTTTTAAAAATTGCCAAAGCCACTCCCAACCTTCAGCAACCACCCCTGTGATCAGTCAGCAGCCATCAACATCAAGGCAAGACCCTCTACCAGCAAAAAGACTACGACTAGCTGAAGGCTCAGATGATCACTAAACAGCATGTTTTAGCAATAAAGTATTTTTAAATCAAGGTATGTATGTTTTTAAAAACCTGCTGTTGTGCACTTACTGGACTACAGTACAGTCTAAACATAACTCTTGTAAGCACAGAGAAACCAAAAAATTGATGTGACTCACTTTCTTATAGCAGTCTGGAACCAAACCCACAATGTCTCTGAGGTATGCCTGTACTATGAAGAATGAAGTATACAGTAATGACCACAGCAGCCATAGGGGACAGTGTAATCCATGTTTAAGAAGTGGCTTATGACTTGGATGGATGTTGGGATGCTGACTGTGTGTTGGAAAATGCATTCAAGTAGCTTAGCTCAATGCCAGTGTACGATAAACTCTCGGTTAATAATTATTATATTCTTTAGTCCTTGATTGAGGAAATAATATAGAACACATCATTTTCTTCCCAGACCAATATAGGAGATGACGTGAAGGTCAGATCACAGTGTGTCCTGATTATTATTTAGCAGTCTGTACTTGATTTGGGGGCAGTGAACACACCTGGGAGCTCTTGTGTAGAGTTATTGTGTTGAGGATTGGAGCCATGTTTCCAGAAGACAAAGATAGCAGCCATGTTCCACGTGCAGTGGGGCTGGAATGGGAGGGACTGGATTTCCTCAGACACACCATGAAACCGTAACTCCAGAATGGAGTGAGGTGTTAAGACTTAGCTAGCGGCCGGGCGCGGTGGCTCAAGCCTGTAATCCCAGCACTTTGGGAGGCCGAGGCGGGTGGATCACGAGGTCAAGAGATCGAGACCATCCTGGTCAACATGGTGAAACCCCGTCTCTACTAATACAAAAAATTAGCTGGGCATGGTGGCGCGTGCCTGTAATCCCAGCTACTCAGGAGGCTGAGGCAGGAGAATTGCCTGAACCCAGGAGGCGGAGGTTGCGGTGAGCCGAGATCGCGCCATTGCACTCCAGCCTGGGTAACGAGCGAAACTCCGTCTCAAAAAAAAAAGAAAAAAAAAAAAAAAAAAAAAGACTTAGCTAGGCTGGTATCAACGTCTTCACAGAAATTATGAGGCAACAAAGCTTTCAAAAATGGCCAGGGGGCCTCATTATTCTAGCAACCTACAGTTATCCATCTTTTTAATGTTGGTAAAGGGACTGGGCCACTGTTTATCAACTGTGTGACCCCCTGGCTGGGTTGCTTAACTGCTCTAAGCTTCAGTGTTTCTTCATCTAAAAAAACAGAGCTGACTCTGGGCATGGTGGCTGGCATCTGTAATCCTAGGACTTGGAGGCCAAGGTGAGAGGATCCCTTGAACCCAGGAGTTTGAGACCAGCCTGGGCAATATAGTGAGACTTTGTCTTTATAAAAAAAAAAAAAAAAATGAAATCAGTGGGACATGGTGGCACACACCTATACTCCCAGCTTCTTGGGTTGAGGTGGGAGGATCGCCTGAGGCTGTGAGGTCAAGGCTGCATTGAGCCAAGATTGTACCACTACACACCAGCCTAGGTGACAGAGTGAGACCCTGTCTCTCAAAAAGAAAAAAAAAAAACATATTATTACAATCTATATCATAGGGTTATTATGAAGGCTAAACAAAAAATGCATTCCAATACCTTAGCTCAATGTCGGCCTATAATAAACTCTCAGCTAATAAGATTATTTTATCATTTAGTCCTTGAGTAAGCACATAATATTGAGCAAATTCTTTTCTTTCCAGAAAGAAAACAACATAACTTTGCAGTTCAAAAATTTTTATCTCTTTAAGGTCACTAGGATCTCATTGGCTGTTGCTCTAACATCATTTCCAAGTGTGAATGGATATGTCTTTTCAAGCTATCAAATCAAACATTCCCTAGAGGTTTAGGTTTGGTAGTGTGGTTTTGTATATCTGTTGGAAAAGAAGGTGACAAGGGAGAGGGAATGAGGGAGGGAAAATTGGCTTTTGTGATTATTTCCAAATCTTTCTTTGCTCAGGATGAATTCTTTTTCCATTCCCTTGTTGTACCAGACATGTTCTAGCAAGTGCCTGCGGTATAGCCTACTTAATATGACCAAAGTAGTTTAACATTCATTGAAGTCAGTCACCCAAGTACTGTTAGTACCAGGAACTTCTGATGAAGCCAGCGACCCCTGCCTTACGCAGTCACTTCAGTTCCATCAGTATAGAGATTAAAGACACACATTTGCAACATCTCGAGTTTCCTCTGACCACTAAGCTATTTTGTTAACCCTGCTCTCAAATACTTAGAAATAACTTTAATTCTTTATTGTTCTTAGAGAGTTGAGTACTCACTAATTCATTAGGGAAAATGGACTAAGGTCACGGGTTTTGAAAATGCTCACAAGGAGCAGACTGTCCAGAAGCAGGCCTGCCGTGTGAGATCTTTCCAGATGCCATAACGAAAGGAGACTCTTAGAGCAAGGCAGCTGTCAGCACCTACAGAAGACAGAAGTGTCTCAGCCCTTCACGTTCAAACTTTAGCCTCTAGCCACTTGGAGGAGCCACTTTTCCCACCAAACTAGGCGTGGCTTGTTCCCATCACTTGTTGGTGTCCCCTCTGAACACTTCTATTCAAACTGAAGTGAAGAAAAACGGTGCCAGCCAGTTCTGCTGGCTCATTGGTCCATAGAGAGAATCACTTGTGGGCTCTGGCCTGGCTGTGAACGCCTGGCTCCAGGGAAACCTGGCAGAGAGTCCCGGTCACAGGAGCTCTGGGCTGTGAGCTGGCTCTCAGGGCCACCTCACTTTGAGATGTCCAGCCAGTTACTTGTCTCCCCTTCTCTCAGCCTTAAACTTCCTCACTTGTAGAGTTTGACTCTCACTGTCAAGCAGCAGGACAATTAGAGCAGCTGTTTTCTGTGTGGTCACAATGGGATGAGAGATGAGAAGAGAGCTAGGAGAGATATCATGGCGAAAGCAGATTCATCAATGAAAAAATACAGTTTGGGCCGGGTGCGGTGGCTTACGCCTGTAATCCCAGCACTTTAGAAGGCCGAGGTGGGTGGATCACGAGGTCAAGAGATCGAGACCATCCTGGTCAACATGGTGAAATCCCGTCTCTACTAAAAAATACAAAAATTAGCTGGGCATGGTGGCACATGCCTATAATCCCAGCTACTCAAGAGGCTGAGGCAGTAGAATGGCTTGAACCTGGTGGAGGCAGAGGTTGCAGTGAGCCAAGATCGCACCACTGCACTCAGTGTGGCAACAGAGCAAGCCTACGTCTCAAAAAAAAGAAAATATATGTATATATATACACACACACACACACACACACACATATACATATACATATATATAAAGAGAGAAAGTTTGAAAACACCAGCCTGTGATCTTTGAATTTCCTTGCTCTGAATTCAGTGATTTCAGGCAAACCAGGGATGAACTGCACAAGGCAACCAACTAGACCTTGGCCTCTTCTTAATCACGAATCAGCCCTCTTCCATTTGTTGGCAACAATGTCTGGTAGAATGGACTGTTGATTCCCCAAGCCTGAAAAGCAGAGTCTTTAAGGAATAAATTTTCAAAATGATCTGAGAGGGCAATATGGCAAATTGGTTCTGTTTTTTACCTCTCAATAAGCAAGTGATAAAACTGCAGTTCATTCCACTAAAAACTGTTCATTCATTTCTATTAATTCAATAAACTTCAGCTGAAGGCCTCTGCATGCAGAGATATGTGTAGAGAACCTCAGAACAGCCAGAGGTTATGCCCGCAGGTATTATGGGCATGATATGAGGTATACAAGAAATGAGTATAAGCTGGGCGCAGTGACTCACACCTGTAATCCCAGCACTTAGGGAGGCCGAGGTGGGCAGATAACCTGAGCTCAGGAGTTCAAGACCAGCCTGGGCAGCATGGCAAAACTCCATTTCTATAAAAAAATATGAAAATTAGCCAGGAGTGGTGGCATGTGCCTGTAGTCCTAGCTACTTGGGAGGCTGAGGTGGGAGGATCACTTGAGCTCAGGAGGCGGAAGTTGTAATGAGACACTGTACTCCAGCCTGGGCAACAGAGTGAGACCCTATCTCAAAAAAAAAAACAACAATAATGGGTTGAGTGCCATGAGAAATAGCTAGAAACCTTTATAGGAAATGGGCTGTTTCGAGCAAGGGAAGGAGGAATCAGGGTAGAGTTTAATTGGAAGGGCCTTGAAGGAAAAATTGCGCGGGATGAAAAACATTCCAAGCAGAGAAACTTACATTGGCACAGAGGCAGGAAAATGGAAAACATGTATGAGGAACAACGAATAGTTTAGTTTGGCTGAAACCGAAGTTTGGCAAGAAGGAGAGTAGTTGGAAAGGTCCATTGGGTGGGTGTCTTAAATAAACACTCTTTGTCCATTTCAGTCTTTCCACGGTTGTACCACCTGATTCCAGATGGTGAAATTACCAGCATCAAGATCAATCGCGTGGATCCCAGTGAAAGCCTCTCCATTAGGCTGGTGGGAGGTAGTGAAACCCCACTGGTCCATATCATTATCCAACACATTTATCGTGATGGGGTGATTGCCAGAGACGGCCGGCTACTGCCAGGAGACATCATTCTAAAGGTAGAGACTGTGGCTGTGGGGCTGCAGCTAGGGGCTTGATATAAAAAAGGCTTCTGAGCAAATAATTGGATAGGTGGATAGATGAATGCGGGAAAATAGTAAAATAAATGTGGACAGTTATCTTCCACTGTTTTATGACTCTCAGATTTGTCATTTAATTGAGATCTTTGTTCCTCTCTGTCTTGCTCTTTGACTCTCTCCCTGCTTTCTCTCTATATATAAATACTTCTATCTCTATATCACTTTGTCTGTATCCTCTTCTCCCCCTTCCTTCTCCCTTCTAGCTTTTTCCATTTTCTCTTCATTCCCTTTCTCCGCCTCCTCCTTCTTTTATCTCTTTTTTAAAGAGCGTTAATATAAAATAAAACTGGGATCTATATCTTCTTAAATTGTTGTTATAGCAGATTAATAGAACATGTTGTATTTTAGCTAATCACAATCACCTCTTTGAAAGTCAATTTCCTGTAGTCTTATGGCCCTCTGTGAAAATAAAAGTAATCTCTATGCTAGTTCCACCAACCCAGAGACATTCCAGGGGAGACGGGTGTTGGAATAGAATGCTTTGGGTGTACTGTTCTCTGAGGCTTGGTTAAGGGGAAGGACTTTAAGGAGGAATTTCCAGAACAGAAAGGATAAAGAGCTGTTTATCAGACAGAAGTCCAGTGTTTGACAAGAAACCCCTCCCTGCTCATATATTTTCAAGCTGATACTCGGATAACAGTTCTATCCCCTCCTATCCCTTCTAGGTTGCTGAGGGACCGGCTTCTGTCACATTATGAGCTGTTTCTTTGGCAAACTGATTGGAATAAGAGGAGAAATAACCTAAAGCAGTTTTCACAGAAATGCTGAAATTCCCGCTGACCTCCGAGGTGGAGCATAAGACAGGGCCCCCGGAGCAGTCAGCAGTACAATCAGCGACACTGAGCAAGGCTGCCTCCCAGTTCTAGTGGAAACTATGCTGCCTGGGAGGGTTGCATAACAAAACATTTTGATTCTGTGGCCTTCAACTGGTGCTTACAGGCAAAGGGGCTGCCAGGACTATTTAGCAGGTGACCCTGACTCCCCTGACCTTCTCTGGGCCTGTAGGTGATGGGGGAACCCGGCCCTGCCACTTTGGGTGCTCTACTCACCTGTGCTTGGACAAGGGTGGTGAGTTTTGCTTTTGCATGAGGGAACCTCCAGAACTGCACTAAAGAATGTGTCCTCAAGGAAGGCCTTTGTAAAGCTCATTCTAAGCCTTCTCTCACCATTAGCTGCAAATACAAGAAACCTTATCAAACTACAGAAATTCAAGAGAGTTATTTCTCCTCTGTGGGGCCTCCTTCCTCAAGCACAGAGTGCAGCACTTGCTGTGAAATTGTTTTCTTCCAGGGTGATGACTAACAGGGGGGGTCTGCAGCCTCCAGGCTGGGCCTGTGTAGCCAGGGAAATTAAAACCAGAAAGCCCCGTGCAGTATCGGCCCTACACATCATTATGAGGCACAAATGAGAGGGCTGAGCTTAAGCTTGTTTAAGGAGCTTTATAAAGAGATCTAGCCTTTCTTTTTTTGAACCAGAGTTTCGCTCTTGTTGCCCAGGCTGAAGTGCAATGGCAGGATCTCAGCTCACCGCAACCTCTGCATCCCGGGTTCAAGTGATTCTCCTGCCTCAGGCTCCTGATCTAACCTTTCAGTAAAAAAGCCTAGAAACTTCCTTTCATATTAGTTTGTTTCAAACTGTGTGAGGATTTCTTCCTTTTGCTGAGAACACAGGCAAAAAACCTTGCAGAGGATCACCCTGAAACCTGACACATTCCCATGCGTACACACACAGTATCACACGCACATACACTCCATCGTGCTCACATACGCGCAGACCCTCACTCGCACACTACCACATCTACATTCACATGCAGTGGTGCGGACTGGAAGTGCTGGTATGCGTTGACCCAGGAAGAAAAATTCAGTTGGAGATTTTTGGGAAGAAAATGTCAACTCGGCTTACGCAGCCATTTATGCAATCATTTGAATGAGGTGAATGTGAAAAATGCTTTTCTTTTGCCTTTTTTCCTACCTCATCTTCCTTCCCTCTCTTTCTGCTGGCTAAAAAATGATGACAACAGGAATGAAGGCCAGGATTCTGTGAATAAGTATGTGGGCTCAGGTAAGAACGAGGTGGAGAAAGATGGCGTCTACTCCCAGAGGCCTGGAGAGGTGCAGCAGGCACACTGGGAGAGAACAGGGTTAGAAATGCGGTTGGAACGTGTGGTTATTGGACACAGGATGAGGGGGGAGAGCAGAGCAGTTTTTAAAGACAGGATCCTGGCTGTGCTGTGGGCCTGGACCTTTCAGGAAGGGTTGTGGCAGGTGGAGCTGACCGCATGATTGTTCCACCTGCCCCCAGGTCAATGGGATGGACATCAGCAATGTCCCTCACAACTACGCCCTGCGCCTCCTGCGGCAGCCCTGCCAGGTGCTGTGGCTGACCGTGCTGCGTGAGCAGAAGTTCCGCAGCAGGAACAATGGACAGGCCCTGGATGGCTACGGACCCCGGGATGACAGCTTCCATGTGATTCTCAACAAAAGTAGCCCCGAGGAGCAGCTTGGAATAAAATTGGTGCGCAAGGTGGATGAGCCTGGAGTGTTCATCTTCAACGTGCTGAATGGCGGTGTGGCAGATCGACATGGTCAGCTCGAAGAGAACGACCGCGTGTTAGCCATCAACGGACATGACCTTCGATATGGCAGCCCAGAAAGTGCAGCTCATCTGATTCAGGTAAGTCACAGGTCATTCCAGGATCCCAGTCAGAAACCCTGGACGTGAGCAAGAATGCACATCCCCCTTGAACCAGGCACCCTGTCACTACCACACGTGTCTTGCACTGCCTCTCTTTCAAGGAGCCGGGATGTAAGGGCCAGCATTTTCAAAGCTTCTGTCCAGGTAAGAACATTACTTGGCCAAGCGTGGTGGCTCATGTCTGTAATCACAGCACTTTGGGAGGCTGAGGCAGGTGGATCACCTGAAGTCAGGAGTTCAAGGCCAGCCTGGCCAACATGGTGAAACCCTGTCTCTACTAAAAATGCTAAAAATTACCCAGGAGTGGTGGCAGATGCCTGTAATCTCAGCTACTCAGGAGGCTGAGGCAAGAGAATTGCTTGAAACTGGGAGGCGGAGGTTGCAGTGAGCCAAGATTGCGCCATTGCACTCCAGCCTGGGCAACAAGAGCGAGACTCCATCTCAAAAAAAAAAAAAATTACTCTAGCGAATGATGAGTTTCAAGGCCATGGACATTCCCTAGGTGTTGTGTTGCCAGCCATCCAGTCTGACTGTAGATAAACACGTTGGGTTGTATGCTACAATCTCACAGAATTAGGATCACTCAGGGTCAGCAGGGTTGTGTCATCCCTGTTCCCAGTATATTTGTTGTAGACATTCTGGGCACATCCAAGACATCTACTTGTCCTAACTCCCATAAGAAGCTGTGCCATGCTGGATATGGCAGCTCAGCCAGGTGTGGAGGTTCACACCTGTAATCCCAACACTTTGGGAAGCAAATGCAGGAAGGTGGCTTGAGCTCAGGAGTTCAAGACCAGCCTGGGCACCATCATGAGACATTGTCTTTACAAAATTCAAGAAATTAGTAAGGCGTGATGGCATATACCTGTAGTCCCAGCTACTCAGGAGGCCAAGGCAGGTGGATCACCTGAGGTCAGGAATTCAAGGCCAGCCTGGCCAACATGGTGAAGCCTCATCTCTACTAAAAATACAAAAGATTAGCCAGGCTTGGTGGCAGACATCTGTAATCCCAGCTACTCGGGAGGCTGAGGCAGGAGAATCACTTGAAACCGGGAAGCGGAAGTTGTAGTGAGCTGAGATCATATCACTGCACTCCAGCCTGGGCAATATAGCAAGACCCATCTTACAAAAAAAGAAAGCTGTGCCATGCATGCACCAGGGATCCTCTGGACAGAGTAAGTCTTAGTCTCCATGGCTAAGTCCAGGTGACTTGGAAAGCACATGGAAACCCAAGTATGAGCCTGAGAGGAAGCCCCCTAATAAGAGAGGGACACTCATTCTTGATCACTCCGGCAAGTAGAGTTCATGACAATGTTGAAACTAATCCACTTTTCTGACCAGTATGATGTCATCAAGCACTCGCACGTATTTTGTTGATTTTGTCATGATCATCCTTGAAATTTTTTTTCCTTCACTTGAACTTTAAGATGATTATCAATTAATAGACAATTGTAACTAAACTTTTTATTTTGAGATAATCATCATTTAATATGCAATTGTAAGAAATAACACAGAGAGACCCCATGTCTTGTTACTGTTTTTCCTAGTGTTGACATCTTGCAAAACCATAGTATGACATCACAAGCATGCTGTGACATTAACAGTCATAACGGAATATTTCCATCATCACAGAGATCCCTATAAAAGTTGCCTTCTATTGCCACATCCACTTCCCTCCCACCGCACCTCCTCCTCAACCCTTGGAAATCTCTAATCTGTTTTCTGTTCCTATAATTTTGCATTTCAAGAATGTTATATAAATGAAATCATATATAGACTTGGGGGACTGGCTTTTCTCACCCAGAATAATGCTCTGATATTTCTGTATCTCAATGACTTTTCATAAGCTGTGAGCTTTATTCTTAGAGGAACAGACTTTGTTCTGAGTGCTTACGTTCTAACGCATTTATTTACTTCATCCAGCAAATATCTGTTAAGTTCTGCTGCTTACCTGCCCCTGGATTAGATGCAGAGAATAGAGGGATGACTACTTGGATTATTCTCTCAAAGGACTCCCCAGTGTGGCAGGAAAGCTGGACTTTTTCTAAATGACTGCCCATGCAGGCTAACACTGCTGCAGTGGAGAAATTCAGTATGACGGTGCTGCAGGTGCAGGGGAGGCTTTTGCTTGGCCGGGCCTATGAAATCCTCAGAGGAAGAAGAGCTTGAACTTGGGGCTTGAGGAATGAGCCAAAGTTCTCCAGGTGGACAAGCCAGCAAGGGCCATTCTAAGGAGACACAAGACAAAAGAGCATTTCCTTAATAACCCACGTGTTAGTCCATTCTCATGCCACTGATAAAGACATACCCAAGACTGGGTAACTTAAAAAGAAAAAGAGATTTAATAGAACCACAGTTCCACGTGGCTGGGGAGGCCTCACAATCATGGCAGAAGGTGAAAGTTCAGTCTTACATGGCAGCAGGCAGGAGAGAATGAGGGTCAAGCAAAAGGGGAAACCCTTACAAAACTGTCAGATCTCGTGAGACTTACTACCGCGAGAACAGTATGGGGGAAAACACCCCCATGATTCAATTATCTCCCACTGGGTCCCTCCCACAACTTGTGGGAATTATGGGAGTCGGGTGGGGACACA
This sequence comes from Aotus nancymaae, assembly GCF_030222135.1. Classification (NCBI taxonomy): domain Eukaryota; kingdom Metazoa; phylum Chordata; class Mammalia; order Primates; family Aotidae; genus Aotus; species Aotus nancymaae. The sequence goes on along the minus strand of NW_026988417.1, from coordinate 49,064,375 downwards.
GGCAAACCAAATCGGCCTATTAGGGAAATAGTAAATAATACCTGGAGCCTGGGGTGTGTATTTTAAAAAGCAGCCATGGGCCAGGCACGGTAGCTCACGCCTGTAATCCCAGCACTTTGGGAGGCCGAGGTGGGTGGATCACGAGGTCAAGAGATCGAGACCATCCTGGTCAACATGGTGAAACCCTGTCTCTACAAAAAATACAAAAAATTAGCTGGGCATGGTGGTGCGTGCCTGTAATCCCAGCTACTCAGGAGGCTGAGGCAGGAGAATTGCCTGAACCCAGGAGGCAGAGGTTGCGGTGAGCCGAGATCGCGCCATTGCACTCCAGCCTGGGTAACAAGAGTGAAACTCCGTCTCAAAAAAAAAAAAAAAAAAAAGCAGCCATGGACGAGGCCAGAGACAGATCATGTGAAATATTGAGAGCCATGCTAAGGACCTCGGACTTTATCCCAAAGCCATGGGGGCATCCTTGGAAGGGTTTAGGAAAGGAAATGGCATGATCTTCTAGAAGGATCTCTTTAAGGCAGTGGAGAGCAGAAAGGAGAAGGGCAAAGTCCAGAGGCCTTACCTTAAGAAGCTTTCTCAATTATCCAGCAAGTCTATGTCAGCTTCCACTTAGTGACTGAAGTCTTCACACCCGGAGAATAGGCAGTAAGTCAGCAGCAGTAACTGACTGAGCCCTGTACCAGATTCCATGCAGGGTGATTCAAAAGACTGCTTGCCCTCAAGGACTTGATCGTCTAAACACAGATAAATTTGCCTGCACCTGAGATCTGGTTATGTGATTCTTCCAGGTGCTGACAACTCTCTTCACCGTCCTGTGCAGTAGCTTATCCCTCTTCTTGAAAGACGACCAAGTGTTGGATGGTATTACTGTCGTTGTAGACCTGGGCAGCCTGAGGCAGAGGGTGCACGTGGACTTATCCTTCTCCCTGTGCCCGCCAGGGCAGAAAGTACACGTGGTACCTCAGCTCCTGAACTGTAGCCTTTGGCGGTGTCCCAGTTCCGAGGTGGCACCCGGCCCCCATGGATGCTGACCTGACCAAGAGGGCCTGAGCTCATGCCCCGCAGAGCAGGTGGGAAACAATACCAGAGTTAGAAGAGGCATTTTCTGGCCAAGCGCAGTGGCTCACGCCTGTAATCCCAGCACTTTGAGAGGCCGAGGTGGGTGGATCACGAGGTCAATACATTTTCTTTCTGAGGTGTATGCCATCTATTCCCAAGTTCATGTGGCTGCCTCACCTTCTCCTCTAACCACACTTGCACCTCCAGATGCCTGCTTCGTATCTTCCTGCGGATATGGCAGAGGCATCTCAAACTTCTTGTTCAAAACTGAACCCTTGGCTCCTCTTCATTCCACCCCTTGCCCACCCAACCTGCTCTCCCCTAGGTCATTCCCCGTCTGTAAAAATGGCACCGCTCTTTATCCAGTGACTTGAACCAAAAAGAACCTTGACTCACCTCACCGTCCCTCCCCCAACCCATTTTGGCCTGGTCTGGGTGATGGCCAGAACCTCTTTGCTGGCCTCCTGCCTTCCACACTTGATCATCTCCCTCCTGCTCTCCACACAGCAGAGAGAATGAGCTCTTTACCAGGCCCCTCCAGTCAGGATGCCGCTCTCTTCCTCTCAGCCCTCTGAGGCTTCCCGAGACATCCTTACCATGACCTGCCATCACCTGGCCTTCTGTTCTCTCTCCAACCTCATTTATTACAGAAGAGAATGTCTAGTATTCTCCCCGCGTTTAACCATGTGCCGCATTGCCGCCTTGTTGCTCTGAAGAGCATTTCTGCCTCAGGGCTGACATTCTTGCTGTTCCTCTGCCTGGAAGAATCTTCTAAATATCTGTTTGCCGCATTCCCATAGTTCATTCAGGTCTCCCTTCAACTGTCACTTCCTCAGAGAGCTCTTCACTCTCAGTCCTACTTAGAATTGTGTCCACTTCTGCACATATATACTTTATCCTATAATATGTTTCAATTCCTACCAACAAATATTACCTGCCAGATAGTACAGTAAAGTGTTGTATCCTCAGCCAGGCACAGTGGCTCATGCCTCTAATCCCAGAACTTTGGGAGGCCAAGGTGGGTGGATCACTTGAGATCAGGAGTTCGAGACCAGCCTGGCCAACATGGTGAAATCCCATCTCTACTAAAAATATAAAATTAGCCAGGAGTGATGGTGCATGCCTGTAATCCCAGATACTTGGGAGACTGAGGCAGAAGAATTGCTTGAAACCAGGAGGCAGATATTGCAGTGAGCCAAGATCATGCCATTGTACTCCAGCCTGGGCAAAAAAAGTGAAACTCCGTCTCAAAAAAAAAAGAAAAAAAAAGTATCCTCAGTGCTTAAAGCAATGCCTGGCAGTAGCAGGCACTTGCTAAATATTTGCCAAATGAGTAAGTGGAGTCAAATTATGAACATCTATGTGTATCTAAAATATATTTTATACATTAACTTTATCTCCTAGGGATTGGTTATCAAACTATTTACCAAAGAAGCACCAAATCTGCTTTCATGTATTATATCTGCTCTTTGTCCCCCTGAATTTGTTCAGTAATTATTGGCTGAGCAATTTCTTTGTGCCAAGAGGAGTGTGGTATCATGGTGAACTAGGCTGGCACAGCTCCTGGCCTCTTAGAGCTTAGAATGTATTCCTGCCTTTGATCTCAAAATGACCAAGTCAGTATTAGGCAGTGGCATTAGCCAGCCAATGAGTGAGAAGAGAAAATAGACCATGTTTATGAAAACATTTACACATGGAAAAGGGAGAGTCCATTGTATTTCTTTATGAAGAAACTGCATTCTTAGCATAGTTTTTTTTTCCTCACTTTGAAAATTAGCTTTTTAGGTGACCAGCAGTATTTTTTCATGTTACCCTTGTTAACTCCCTCTGGAGGTCAGTCAGTGCAGCTCACATTTTGGAGATAATGTTTGCCAACTATACTTCACAATAGGCAAAAGAAAAACACTTACTATGTCATTTGGAAAAGTTGTGAGTACATATGGCACTCTGCTTTTGTAGATTAATAACAGAGGAGCAAAAATCATTTTTTCCCTAAGAAAGTTAATTTATGAAATAAAATCTTGCCTAACACTGGGACTTCCTAAAAGATTATTTTGCTTACTAAACAAAGCCAACATGCTTTATAAGCAGGAAAACACTTTAAAAAAAAAAAATGGGAGCAAAGCTAGTTGAAAAAGAAATGGAAAACACGGACTGCTGGAAAAACCCAGCTAAGCAATCGCATGTTGTTTCTCAAGAGTGGATTTTATTTATGTGATATTTGTAACACACACCAGGCTGAGGGGTTTAAACTAAGTACCCTTCAAAGGTTGAGACTCAGATTTCTAACCAATCCTTGGCTATGTTGCCTTTGTATGTCTACTCCATGAATCACATCTGCCTTACAAAGAAATTCCCAGACAACATGTTTTTTTGGTCATGTTTTCTCCCACAGTACCTCACATTCAGCTTTTTTCTACGTTATTTCAGGGAAGAGTTATTACAGAGAAGCCACAACTATTTTATATTTGACCGGCTTTACATATATTCAGCTCTAACCTCGGCTTACTCAGCAGAAGCCTGGGTTTGCCAGGCCCTTTTAAGAAGAAAGTCCTTATGGAGATGGAAGCCTCAAATACGGTGCTAATGACTTTTGTAGCAACTAAGTACAATCTTACTTTTCTCCATTGTCATATCTCAAGTGTTCTGGGCATCATGACTGGAATAACTATGAAAGAGACAGCTTTTTAGAACTGTCTGATGTCACAGCTAAGATAACAGAACAAAGAAGTAATGGACCAAAGATTCAGATTTGAATGTCCCTCTTAAGGCTTTTTTCCTTAGGCTATTCCAGACTTGATGCAGAAACTGAAAATATTCAAAGCCATTTGTAGAGATGATAGTAGGGGTTTTCATCAATACTGGCATATGTGTAATTGTTTCTTTCCTTATATGAATCAATATTTAAATGAGAATTAATTTCATCAAAGAACATTTGACAACAGGCTCTTCAAACTTTTGATTTTTTTAAATGAGATAGACCTTCAGACAGAACCACAAAGCAAATAATGGACTACTCGCATTACCTAAATGTATTTTAAATGCATAATTCCAGCTCATGAATTCTGCTGTATACCTGCAAAAAAGGTAGAATTTTGTTGACCTATAAACATTCAAGTCCCCCGGAGGCAGTAAGAATCGCCAGCGAAATAAAACCTGATAGATCTATTTTTAATAGATAAGTACACCTAATCTGGAATTAAATCTCTACTTAAATTATCTTACCATGGTTTTGTGGTAAATTTAATGCACATAGACTTCATTATACATAGATTCTTTTTTTATCTCCTCGAGCTGAATTCTCTAAGTCCAAATGATTTTTATATAGGGCTGTAAATTTTATGCATTCTTGATAAAGTATACGACTTGGTAAACTGTGCAGCTTTTCAACTTAGAATTTCATGAGTAAACATTATGTGTAGCTATACACTGCAAATATTAGGGGATCTTGAAACTTCACTACCCTTCCTCTAACCCAAATATCCCCCCAAAATACATATTTTTATAGAACATAATCATGAGAGTAACTTCTAGATACTGTAAGATAAATGGTGTCTGAGGCAAGAATGTTGAGTCATTTTACTGACGCAGCTACCAGCAGATTCAGAGAATCAAGAACTAAATCCTTGTCCTGACTTCATCACTGACATCTTTATGACCCCATATAAGTCACCATCTGTATTATCATTAATGTCTTTGCATCTAAAGATATATGCTTCTGGGAACATAAGGGTGAACATGGAGCTATATAGTCTACTGGGAAAAATAAACCATAAATTCCTGCCCTAATTCTCCTTTTCTACCCTGATCAAATCTTAAGATCCTGTTTACTAGGTTTCTTCAAACCCTCCTTAATTTCTTCTGTCCTTGGCCAGACTGGTTGCTTTTAGCTCATTGAGGGAGCTAGCACCTCTCCAGCAGAAGATACTCATAAGCTTTTTAATATACCAGGCACTGTGCTGGGGTCCGAAGTTTCAATGGCAAACAAATCAACGCAGATGAGATTTGCTCTGACCAAACTCATTTTATACGAAATATCAACTTAGAGTACACCATTCATTCATTCTAGAGTTATGTTTCTGGAGCCTCCAACTTGTTGCTCAGTGGGAGGAATTTTTTTCCCTGGAAGTTCTTTTGTTCACCAGAACGAGGGGAAGGGGCAGGGTTCTGTTTTCGTACCTTGTTGTGAAATACATTGAGACATTGACAGGAATGACTGATGACTTTGATATTTTTCTAGCATGTCATTTGGTTCTCTGATACTTCCAGTTGTCTGTATTGTCATGTAAGGTCTGTGTGCCATCATGTGGTCTCAGGGGTAGGCTGCTCTGCTATAATTTGTTCTATAGTGTAGTCTTGAATACCTCCTTGTCACCTTTCAATTAATCCATAGGTAAAGACAGGAATCTACTGAGTTTTTGGATTCATAGAGCATAGAGACAATCCCCTAGGCTTGTACGAATGACGAAATGGAAACGCCACTAATGAGGTCTTTAGTGCAGTTGGTTCATCAGCAGAAAGACCCTACTCTGTACTGGGCAGACCAGGACTCATCTTCTGGGCCCTATTCTGCATGTGCACACACACGGCTTTATTACAGCGAGTCCAGAACTTACCATGTTTTTGAGATGACTTGAAAACATATTAAATGTTGAAAAAAACTAGGAATAGTTGACTGGAAAGGGAAATAGCTAAGACAGGACAATAAAATCGATCTTCAAATAGGGCTATCACAGGGAAATTGATGTGGGGTTGCCCTACTGGGCATAACTAGACCCACGGGCGGGCGATAGGATGGCAAATTTAAGTTCAGCCTAAGGACAAACATTGTGATTAGTGTTGTCTAAAAATGGCCTGTGCTGCCTTGGGACACAGTGAGCTCCCTGTCATTGAGGGTATTGAAGCATGAGCTGCGTGACAACATGGCAAGGAATGTGTAGGGAAATAGGATGATTTTATAGGCTATAGAGAAAATGCTGGATGAGATGATGTCTCACATCTCTCGTGTGTCTGTGACTTTCTAATTTTATGGAAACAGTGCCTTCACAATTTCCCAGGGCTTTGTGAGCACAAGATGGATTCACTGAGGATGATACTTGAACAGTTGCTGGAAGGGATTCTAAAATGGGGCAACCACAGACGGTGTAGAAAGAGCCATCCCCACAAGTATATACTGAAAATCATTTAAAGCCAAACTGTCTCATTCTGAGATACTTGGAAAAGAAACCAGTGAGGAATGCAGGATTATTTTTTCTAAAGAGGTGATTATTCAAATATCATGTTAATATAAAATATGTTGATGATGAAACCCTAGAAGTTGAGCTCTATAAGCAGCTTATATAGTTATCAGTCACATTACAGCTCTCACCTGTCTGTGTAACAAGGGGCCTGTGCAATCAGGCATGAGTCTCCTGTGGACCAAGGCTAGGCTATAATGGGAGCTATGTACATGGTCTGCCTATGCTGAACAACACAGTCCTGAAGCCCAGCAGTCAGTTTGGAGTCTCCTTCCAAGTGTATGTGTAGAATAATACCCTGCGGCATTGTGGGGAGAGGGTGGCAATTCTTTATTTATTTTTATTTTTTTGAGAGAGTTTCACTCTTATTGCCCAGGCTGGAGTATAATGGTGCAATCTTGGCTTATTGCAACCTCTGCCTCCCGGGTTCAAGCAATTCTCCTGTCTCAGCCTCCCGAGTAGCTGGGATTACAGGCATGAGCCGCCACGCCTGCCTAAGTTTGTATTTTTAGTAGAGACGGGGTTTCTCAGTTGATCAGGCTGGACTCAAATTCCCGACCTCAGGTGATCCACCCACGTTGGCCTCCCAAACTGCTGGGATTATAGGCGTGAGCCACCGTACCCAGCCAACTCTTAACTTTCTTAACTCGAAACTTTATAAAACTAATACAAGAAACACAGGAATAAATGAACCCAGTGAATTTTATATAGTTTATAATACATTTTACTTAAGCATATAGCTATATGTCAAAAAGGCAGTGAATGTTATGCATTTGGCTTGACTCTAATCATTCTCTGCCAATGAGCAGGTGAAGCCTTTGGCTGGATGAGAACAGGTACTTGACCAACTCGTGCTCTCCCCGTAGGTATCACTGGTTCTCATAGTCACTGTATGGACTCATGCGACGCCCAGTCAGTAGAAAGATGCCCTGTGCTCCAGTGTACAGCTCTGCAAAATGCTGCTCCTTGGTGGTGGCGCATTTGACTCCCATCTCTCTGCTCTGTAAAGTTCTTGGTCTATGTTTCACCCTGATGGTATGGGCAGTTTTCATGAGCCATAGTGGATTTTGGAGGGGAAAGAATTGCAGGCTAAACACAAAGGAAGATGCTTGCTTGGCAAGAGGTCACATAACGTTCCCAGACTCCTTCCAGCTATAAGAGATAGGCTTTGTTATTTAAAGATGGGTAGATATAAATGAGGCTGCTGGACTATGTTTTTCTTTGTTTAGCTACTGTATGCATTCATGCAATGCCAGGACAGTAGAAAGATGCCCTGTGCTGGCGGGGCTTGGTGGCTCATCCTGTCATCCCAGCACTTTTTAGGAAGCCAAGGTGGGTGGATTGCCTGAGGTCAGGGGTTTGAGACCAGCCTGGCCAATATGGTGAAACCTTGTCTCTACTAAAAATGCAAAAATTAGCCAGGTGTGGTGGCGCATGCCTGGAGTCCCAGCTACTTGGGAGGCTGAGGCAGAAGAATCACTTGAACCTGGGAGGCAGAAGTTGCAGTGAGCTGTGATCATGCCATTGCACTCCAGCCTGGGTGACAGAGCAAGACTCTGTCTCAAAAAAAAAAAAAAAAAAAAAAAAAAAGGAAAGAAAGGAAGATGCCCTGTGCTCCAGTGTATAGCTCTGCAAAATACTTAGTTCTATCATATAAATATGATTGGCTGTTTTGAGTCAAATCTCAAAAGAACAGAGAAAAGCAGTCATTAAACAAAACAACAGATAGCAAGTCTTTCTATACAAATGCTACTCAGTTTTAATTCTCTTTTCTTCTCTGAATATTAGATGGTTCCTATTGGTCCTACCTCTGGAGACCCTTCAGTGTAGTCCCTGTTTCTCTTTAATGGCACTCCCACCTTGACTGTCCCTGAAGTAGGAAACATTCCAGGAGGGCAGGAATCATGTTCTCAAGGTTCCCAGTGTGGTGTCTGGCCCAGGGCAGGCATAGATCAGACTTGGGGACAGAGTGCTTGTCAGGAGGCTGCCAATAAGCTAACATCCACAGGGGAGAATATGGATGGCATCAGAACCCCTTCCCCTTAACCTGTAGAAAAGAGAGAGGGATGCCGGGCACTGTGGCATGCCTGTAGTCCCAGCTACTCAGGAGGCTGAGGCAGGAGGGTCATTTGAGTCCAGGAGCTCTGGGCTGTCGGGCACTCTGCTAATCAGGTGTCTTCACTGAGTTTGGCATCAATATTGTGCCCTCCCAGGAGCAGAGGACTACCAAGTTTCCTAAAGAGGGGTGAACCGGCCTAGGGTGGAAAAGAAAGAGGGAGTCTAGTGCTTGGGCTCTTGGGAGAGAAAGGATGATATGATACAGCAGCCAAGCTATGCAGATTGTAACTAGTGTGTCCAGAATTTGCCTAGATCACAGTCTAGGATGCCTAAGGGAGAGGAAACTTAAAGCCATGTCTTCTAATGAAGGTAGCCGCAATTGTTAAAGCATCCTTTTGCCCAAATTGCAACATCCTAAGAGATGCAAGAGAGAAGCCGTCTTGCCTCTTTCTTGCAGTGAGTTACTCCTTGCTTGCTGGGATGACAGATCTACTGTGTCCACTTTCTTGGCAGGCATCATGTGGGTGTGAAATAAACAAGTGTCTGCCATTTTCTCATTCATCTTTCTGTGTCTCCCCCATGTTCCCCCTCCTCACACTCACACCACATTCATGCCGGTGGAAAGAAAGATTCTCTGGTGCTAGGGGCTATTTTTCTACACTGAATCCAGCTGCTGCTGATAGGAGTTAAAGCCAGGACAAGCATATTAGCCCATTTCTACCTTAAATCTTCAAACACTACAAAAGTGCATCAAACAAAGTCTTCCTGGGAGCAATTTACAAGGTGGCTGGTAAGAGCTACAGATCCAGTCTTGAAAAGAATTTCTCTCCAAGTAAATTGATACCAGAGTTATTTATTGTTGTGATATTCCTGCCAACAGCTTAATACCAAAGCCAGCATTTGAAAATCCAGTGAGAAATTTGTGCTCGAAAATGTGAATTAAATAGTTCTTCCAGGCCTCTCCTTGGCAATTTGGATTTTGCCTGGCAAGTTGATTCGATATGTAAGTCTAAAATTTTCTCAATTCTTATGAGGCGCTTAGATCATATGGCTGCTCCTCATTCAAAATGAACGTGATGCAATTTGCAGGCCTATGGACATGCTGCTAGGATCCTTCAAAACATCGGAATTTCCCCTAAGAGAGCAAATTCGAGCTCAGTAATTGGAATTTTGACCTGAATGTTCACCACTTCTTATCTTTTAGTAATTTCTGCTTTAGAGAGTTCCCAAAGATAATCTTATTTAGAAGAAGGGAGGCTTATAGTACAAAGAAGGACATAGCTATTACAAATACTCTGCAAGAAATGGATTTAGTTGGCTAATTGCATCGTTCTTCATGTTGGCTTTCTTCACGATTGTTTCCTGGGCTTTTTGTTTTTGTTCTGTTCAGACACAGGCTTTATATGTGATGAGAAACACCAGGGAATTCAAGATAGACAGGAGAACAAAGGCAGGATACGTTAGCCATGGCTGGGGAGATCAGAAGTGAAGGCCATGCTTTATGTGAAGGGCATGGGCAGAGGACTCCAACTTCTTTTTTAGGTTCTTTTCAGTAGGATTTTCTAGTGTTTGTGAAATGAATCAACTTACCTGGTCAATCGTCCATTGTGATGTTACAATGGACATTCTTACTGTGCCCTAGCAGTTGTCTCTAAAAGTTCATTTAATTCACAGCTACCCAAATCATGACCCCCTAAGTTTCAAAAGAGCGCTGAGAAGTGGTGTTATCATAAGAATGCAAAGTCATGAAGATTTGGACTGGTCAGTGTCAGACAACCATAAGGGATTTGGTTTCATTGGTGGGTGGTTTTTATTTAAGTTTGTTTTGTTTTGCTTCGTTTTTGTTTTTGTTTTTTGAGATAGAATCTTGCTCTGTCACTCAGGGTGGAGTACAGTGGCACAATCTCAGCTCACTGCAACCTCCACCCCTGGGTTCGAGCAGTTTTCCTGCTGCAGCCTCCAAAGTAGCTGGGATTACAGGTGCCTGCCACCATGCCCAGCTGATTTTTGTATTTTTATTTTATTCATTTATTTTTTAATTATACTTTAAGTTTTGGGGTACATGTGTAGAACATGCAGGTTTGTTACAAGGGCATACACGTGCCATGGTGGTTTGTCGCATCCATCACTCCGTCATCTACGTTAGGTATTTCTCCTAATGCTATCCCTTCCCTAGCCCTCCACCCCCTGCTATCCCTCCCCTAGACCCCTATCACCTGACAGCCCTGGTGTATGATGTTCCCCTCTCTCTGTCCGTGTGTTCTCATTATTCAACACCCACTTATGAGTGAGAACATGTGGTGTTTGGTTTTCAGTTCTTGTGTTTGCTGAGAATGGTGGTTTCCAACGTCATCCATGTCCCTGCAAAGAACATGAGCTCATCCTTTTTTATGGCTGCATAGTATTCCATGGTATATATGTGCCACCTTTTCTTTATCCAGTCTATCATTGATGGGCATTTGGGTTGGTTCCAGGTCTTTGCTATTGTGAACAGTGCCACAATGAACATACGTGTGCTTGTGTCTTTATAATAGAATTATTTATAATCCTTTAAGTATATACCAGTAATGGGATTGCTGGGTCAAATGGTATTTCTAGTTCTAGATCCCTGAGGAATCGCCACACTGTCTTCCACAATGGTTGAACTAATTTATACTGCCACCAACAGTGTAAAAGCATTTCTGTTTCTCCACATCCTCTCCAGCATCTGTTGTCTTTTTTTAATGATCACCATACTAACTGGCGTGAGATGGTATCTCCATGTGGTTTTGATTTGCATTTCTCTAATGACCAGTGATGATGAGGTTTTTTTTCATATGTTTTTTGGCTGCATAAATGTCTTCTTTTGAGAAGTGTCTGTTCATATCCTTGGCCCACTTTTTGATGGAGTTCTTTTTTCTTGTAAATTTGTTTAAGTTCTTTGTAGATTCTGGATAGTAGCGCTTTGTCAGATGGGTAGATTGCAAAAATTTACTCCCATTCTGTAGGTTGCCTGTTCATTCTGATGAGATAGATAGATAGAGATATAGATAGAGAGATAGATACAGATATATAGATATAGATACTTTTTTTTTCTGTGCAGAAGTTCTTTAGTTTAATTAGATCCCACTTGTCCATTTTTGCTTTTGTTGCCATTGCTTTTGGTGTTTTAGTCATAAAGTCCTTGCCTATGCCTGTGTCCTGAATGGTATTGCCTAGGTTTTCTCCTAGGGTTTTTATGGTTTTAGGTCTTACATTTAAATCTTTAATCCATCTTGAGTTAATTTTTGTATAAGGTGTAAGAAAGGGATCTAGTTTCAGCTTTCTACATATGGCTAACCAGTTTTCCCACACCATTTATTAAACAGGGAATCCTTTTCCCCATTGCTTGTTTTTGTCAGGTTTGTCAAAGATCAGATGGTTGTAGATTTGTGGCATTATTTCTGAGGCCTCTGTTCTGTTTCATTGGTCTGTATCTCTGTTTTGGTACCAGTACCATGCTGTTTTGATTACTGTAGCCTTGTAGTATAGTTTGAAGTCAGGTAGCGTGATGCCTCCAGCTTTGGTTTTTTTTACTTAGGGTTGTCTTGGCTATGTGGGCTCTTTTTTGTTCCATATGAAATTTAAGGAGGTTTTTTTCAATTCTGTGAAGAAAGTCAATGGTAGCTTCATGGGGATCGCATTGAATCTATAAATTACTTTGAGCAGTATGGCCATTTTCACGATACTGAGTCTTCCTAACCATGAGCATGTAATGTTTTTCCAACTGTTTGTGTTCTCTCATATTTTCTTGAGCAGTGGTTTGTAGTTCTCTTTGAAGAGATCATTCACATCCCTCGTTAGTTATATTCCTAGGTAGTTTATTCTCTTTGTAGCAATTGTGAATGGGAGTTCACTCATGATTTGGCTCTCTGTCTGTTGTTGGTATATAGAAATGCTTGTGATTTTTGCACATCGATTTTTGTATCCTGAGACTTTACTAAAGTTGCTTATCAGCTTAAGGAAATTTTGGGCTGAGATGATGGAATCTTCTAATTACACAGTCATGTCCTCTGCAAATAGAGACAATTTGACTTCCTCTTTTCCTAATTGAATACCCATTATTTCTTTCTTGCCTGATTGCCCTGGCCAGAACTTCCAATACTGTGTTGAATAGGAGTGGTGAGAGAGGACATCCTTGTCTTGTGCTGGTTTTCAAAGGGAATGCTTCCAGTTTTTGCCCATTCACTATGATATTGACTGTGGGTTTGTCATAAATAGCTCTTATTATTTTGAGATACGTTCCCTTAATACCTAGTTTATGGAGAGTTTTTAGCATAAATGCTGTTGAATTTTGTCTAAGGCCTTCTCTGCATCTATTAAGATAATCGTGGTCTTTGTCTTTGGTTCTGTTTCTTTGATGGATTACCTTTATTGATTTGTGTATGTCGAACAAGCCTTGTATCCCAAGGATGATTTTTGGATTTTTAGTATAGAAAAGGTTTCCCCATGTTGGCCAGGCTGGTCTTGGATTCCTGACCTCAAGTGAGCCACCTACCTCGGCCTCCCAACATGTTTGCTTGAGATTTTTAAAACAAGGTCCTGGTTCCTGAAAGGGAAAGTGAGTTGTTTGCTCTGGGAAGGAAGATGTAGAAAAGGCATTGTCTTAGTTCATTTGGGCTGCTGTAGCAAAATACACTAAACTGAGTGGCTTATAAATAATAGAAATTTATTTCTCACAGTTCTGGAGGTTGAGAAGTCAAAGATCAAGACACCAGCAGGTTTAGTGTGTGGGGACAGCTACTTTCTCACAGATGGCACTGTCTCACTTTGTCCTTACATGGTAGAGGGGCAAACAAGCTCCCTCCAGCCCCTTTCATAAGGGCACTAATCCCCTTAGGAGGGACCTGCCTTCATGACCTAATCACCTCCCAAAGGTCCTATCTCCAGATGCCACCATGTTTTAGGTTAGGATTTTAACATGTGAATTTGGGAAAAACATGTTCAGACTATAGCAGGCAGGAAGCAAATATCTCCACCCCCATTGCCTGAGTCAGTGGAAAACAGCATGGAATTTCAGTGCCCTCATTTCATGACCTGACTTTCCCCCTAAGCCCAATAACCATCCTTGTGTAGGCAGAAGGCTGGCAGGTCACTGCCCCTGCTCTGCTGTGGTGGTGAGTGGGCAAGGGATGGGATGAAGACAGGAACCACCAAACCTTACTCCTCTCTCTTCCATCTCCCTTGTCCCTAAACCAGGTTTGTCTTGGGAACCTTTCTAATCAAATCTTCCATGCCTCATTCATTTTCAACTTTTACTAAAATGATAGAAGTCAGCTGGCTATTTCAGCCTAGGCCACCAGAGAGCCCTGTTTATGTGAGTTTAAGATTTAGGTCTAAGATTTAGAATGAATGGCCTGCAGCTCTGAAATCTCAATGGTCAGGAATTCTCGAATAATGACCCACACTATCAGACACATGTGAAATGAATCTGTGGCAGAAAGACAGTTTGTAAATGTATCATTGTATTAGTCTGTTCTCATGCTGCTAATAAATAATAAAGACATACCAGAGAGTGGGTAATTTATAAAGGAAAGAGGTTTAATGAACTCAGTTTTACATGGCTGGGGAGGCCTCACAATCATGGTGAAAGATGAAGGAAGAGCAAAGGTATGTCTTACCTGGTGGCAGGTAAGAGAGCTTGTGCAGGGGAACTCCCATTTATAAAACCATCAGATCTTGTGAGACGTGCTATCATGAGAACAGCATAGGAAAGACCCGCTCCCATGAATCGGTTACCTCCCACCATATCCCTCTGTCAACACACAGGAATTATCGGAGCTACAATTCAAGGTGAGGTTTGGCTGGGGACACATACAAACCATATCAGTCATGTGGAGTGGACCTTTCCAATAAGCACTATATTTGCTGTTCTGAATGCCTGTCTAAATATCAATGTACACAGCAGAGAGAACTGGCAGTCAGAATAAGTGGTAGTCACATAAAAAATAAAGAATCAAGGCAAAGGACTCTTTTGCAGTTTTAAAAATATTTTATATGTTATTAGTTTTAGGGATACAAGTGGTGTTTGTTTACATGGATGCATTGTGTAGTGGTGAAGTCTGAGATTTTAGTGTACCTGTCACTTGAGTTGTGTACATTGAACCCAATAGGCAGTTTTTCATCCCTCAACCCACTCACCCTCCCCTCCCCTCTTCTGAGTCTCCAAAGTCCACTACATCACTCTGTATGCCTTTGCATACCCAAAAGTTAGCTCCCACGTACAAGTGAGAACATGCAGTATTTGGTTTCCCATTCCTGTGTTACTTCGCTTGGAATAATGGCCTCCAGTTCCATCCAAGTTGCTGCAAAAGACATTATTTCATTCTTTCTTGTGGCTGAGTAGTATTCCATGGTATAGGCACGCATACCACATTTTCTTTACCCATCAGTTGATGGGGACTTAAATTGATTCCATGTCTTTGTGATTACGAATTGAAGGTAAAGGATTTTGATTAGGCTGTATTAATGTGTGAAGTCATCCCCATATTTCTAAAGTGCTAAACCTTTTCTGTGCCCAAATATTTGCAAGTGTCAGGCTCAGGATTTCTCTTCCTGCAGGGGCAGGTTACTGCCATTAACTCCATCTCTTTTTCTTTACGTGTACCATTGATCTCAGACCTTTGCCTTGGGCTGCTACTTTACATTGTGCACCTAATTCTATTCGGGAGACTTTAGGACGTGGCTTGTATGTAATAGAACCATTAATTAAAAATGAATTAGCAGCTGGGTGTGGTGGCTCACGCCTGTAATCCCAGCACTTTGGGAGGCTGAGGTGGGTGGATCATGAGGTCAGGAGTTCAAGACCAGCCTGGCCAAGATGTTGAAAGCCCATCTCTACTAAAAATCCAAAAATTAGCCGAGTGAGGTGGCAGGCACCTGTAATCCTAGCTACTCGGGAGGCTGAGGGAAGGAAAATCACTTGAACCCGGGGTGGAGGGGGTGGAGGTTGCAGTGGGCCGATCCAGCCTGGGCAACAGAGTGAGACTCTCTCAAAAAAAAAAAAAAAAAAATTAGAATCTAATGATGCCTTTTCAAAGATTGGAAGGAACCAAACCTTTCCTAGGTTTTCCCTTAGAGCAACATTTACTACCTGGTTTAAGGATAAAGGAGAGAACTCTCATGCTCTTGACAAATTACAAGACGAGTATTAACAAAAAAATCCCGACGAACTAGAAACCATGTTTTTCCATAAAAAATGGTGTAACCAAAATGGCGTCTTTGTAAGCCCCTGGTGCTGGGTGCAGTGGACGGAGGCTGACAGTGGGTAATGCCTGTGTCTTCTTGCCCAGGCCAGTGAGAGGCGTGTCCACCTGGTCGTGTCCCGCCGGGTTCGGCAGCGGAGCCCTGACATCTTTCAGGAAGTCGGCTGGAACAGCAATGGCAACCGGTCCCCAGGGCCAGGGGAGAGGAGCAACACTCCCAAGGTGAGGCCCCTGGGGCAGGTCTCCTGCTCCTGCAAGAAGCTATTGCTTGGGAAGGCTGCTTGCTTTAATATTGCTAAGTATTGCCTTTGGACTTTTTCACTTAAACACTTTGACTTGTAAAACTACAAGCCCAAAGTCTCATATTTAAGACTTGAAGAGATAACAGGTGTCTCCCATCCAAGCAGGAGAGGGGAAGGTCCGGGAAAGTTTTGAAACCTGATCATGCAGACCTCATACAGGGACCTGATTTCTAGTCTAATCCAAATAAATGACATGTTTTTACCAAGAGTTACCTTGTTTAAGGACTGTATTTTATTCATTTTGAAGTGAAGCAAGCAGTTTGCTTGGTTTTTGGCTTTTGAATGTTTCAGTCTGACTAGAAATTAAAATAATGATTTCCCCATTATTTTTAGTTTTTGTTTGTGTTTGCCAAAGGGCCCAGGAAGATAATTTAAACACTTAGAGCTCATGTAACATTAGGGAGTTCTGGGGATTGGTTAAGAGTCCTATAGCTTTGGCTTGGCGTCCTGTTGTGATGCTAATGAGCTTCTTTCAGTCATTTCTCCTGAGTTCTGCTTTAATTGCATCACTTGTAACTAAAAAAAATTCTTAAAGGTAGCTCGTTCTTCTTGCGACAGAGAATAGGGAATGCCCTGTTCTTTCCACGTCAATCTATGTGTTGGTTGGAATAGCTTACAAATTTAGTTTTTGAGTAACATATACAGAAACAATATTCAAATTTTTTATTTTGGAACATCTCTGCTTTATACTGTGTTAATTACAGCGCCGACAGGGTTATACACCCTTCTCGGTTCTCCAGCCAGCCAAGCGTCATAAATCCATAAATTCCATGTTGATTTGCAATAAGGAGTCTAGACACTCCAAATATGTCCTATGAAAACATTTTATGGATAAGGACTCCCTGATGTCTCTTTACTAGTAAATACCTAATGTTT
This sequence comes from Aotus nancymaae, assembly GCF_030222135.1. Taxonomy (NCBI): domain Eukaryota; kingdom Metazoa; phylum Chordata; class Mammalia; order Primates; family Aotidae; genus Aotus; species Aotus nancymaae. The sequence goes on along the minus strand of NW_026988417.1, from coordinate 49,047,611 downwards.
AAATTTAACGGATAGTCTTTATTAGTGAAAATCTAGTTTATTAGCTTAATTAACTAATTTTAGTTAACTAATTTTAGTTGAATTAGCTAGAATATGTCATATTCTAAGTTATCAAATTGTGGAGAAGGTAGCCTCCATCTGCACTGTGGTTTTACCATTCCTTCCACCCCTTCATCATGAAAGAGCTGGGAGGATCTGATCACATTTCTGCTGTAACCCTCTGTCATGAGTTGTAATTCCACGAAAGGTACAAACTGACTTAGTGGGAATTGTAATTATTTCCATTTTAACTTACGTTCTATCTGCCTTCTGAAATATCCTCACAAAAAAGTAATAGATTTAAAAAAAACTAAGACATATATGGCTGTTTGATGATTGCAGTTTTTATATTCTTACTAAAATTTTGTTTGGTTTTAAAAATAAGAGCTTAAACAATTCAAAGAAATACCAAAGACAACAAAGCAGGATTTGTGGGACAGAAAACGTTTAGCCAATTAAAAAAGTTAAGGAATGATAGGCATCAAATTTTGCATGGTTTACCTCTGTGGGGAGGAGGAAGACTGTGAGCAGAAAGAGGCATAGAGGGACCAAGTGCACTTGGACTGTTTATTTCTAATGTAGAGTCTCGAGGTACATGGGTAGGTCATTTTGTTATTCTTTATGCTGGTCTAAAATGTTTTATTCTAAAAATCTAAAGCAAATATTGTAAAATAGAAATGTGTCTTATAGTTTGACAAATACTCAGGTACCCATGGTGTTTTTAGTTAGCCTAAACTATTTTATCATAAATTATGTTTTTGAACATTGGGGAACATTCTAAGGTATCCAAAGTAAGGTGAGGAGACTGGAGAGAAAAGATAGATAGGCTGGGCACAGTGGCGCACGCCTGTAATCCCAACACTTTGGGAGGCTGAGGTGGGCGGATCACCTGAGGTCGGGAGTTCGAGACTAACCTGACCAACATGGAGAAACCCCGTCTCTGCTAAAAAAAATACAAATTTTGCCCAGCGTGGTGGCACATGCCTGTAGTCCCAGCTACTCGGGAGGCTGAGGCAGGAGAATCATTTGAACCCAGGAGGCAGAGGTTGCAGTGAGCTGAGATTGTGCCATTGCACTCCAGCCTGGGCAACAAGAGCAAAACTTTGTCTCAAAAAACAACAACAACAGATAAATAGAAAAGTCATGTCTATCATACATAACTCTCCTTCTCTCCAGCCAAAGTCAGGCAACCCTGGGTGTCTGAAGCTTTCACAGATGGTTTTTTTCCATTGCCGACGTCGGTCTCTTTCTGGTTGAGAAAGGAAATGGTTATGGACTTTGGTTCATGAAACACAGGACACATGGGCATGTGTTGTATTTGTGGCATTTCAGCCACTGCATGCAGCCCCTCAGTGCACAACTAAATATAGCTTGCTCACTGCAGGCAAGGCTGTCTGGTAAGCACTGAGCAGGTGTGAAAGAAGACTCTATAAAACATGGTTACTTTTTTTAACTTAGAAGAGTTCCCGATACTCATAAATGTTTTTGAAATGCTGACTCACTATTATCAGAAATAAATGGCTGACTTGAGAAATTTTGGGTGCAGTTCACTCTGTGTGTTTACGATTCCTCCATGGCCAGGTGCAGTGGCTCACACTTGTAATCCCAGCACTTTGGGAGGCCAAGGCACTTCAGGCCAGGAGTTCATGACCAGCCTGGACAACAAAGCAAGACTTTGTCTCTACCAAAAAAAATTTGAGAAATCTATTTTTCCAGTGGTTTCCAATCTGTTACTCCCTCCATTTTAACTCTTTCCTTTTGAAATGTAAACTTTATCTGAGTTAACCTATAGAATTTGTGACCATGTAACCCTATTATGGTTGGGGGTAGATAAGGTGAGGGTTCTTTCCACATGTCTTTCTCTGTCATTTCAAGAACCACCATCATATTTATGCAGCTTTGGTAGTTTTGCATGTAGAAAAAATACCCGCTTTGCATTTTCTACATGCAAAAACTACCAAAGTTGTGAATTCATGTGCCGTTTTTCTGTCTGTGCCTTCAGCCCCTCCATCGTACAACTACTTGTCATGAGAAGGTGGTAGATATCCGAAAAGACCCCGGCGAATCTCTCGGCATGACCGTCGCAGGGGGAGCATCACACAGAGAATGGGATTTGCCTATCTATGTCATCAGTGTTGAGCCTGGAGGAGTTATAAGCAGAGACGGAAGAATAAAAACAGGTAAAAAGTAAAGGGATTTTAAAGGCACTGGGGTGTCAGAGTATTAAGAGAAATTAATAGCTTGTTATGTTAGGCAACCATTTTCAAAATTAATGAGAGCGTGTGGGAGTGATCAGCCAGGACTTTTGCTACCCATTGACCATGATTGGTTTGAGTATAGTTACTAGACCAGGTTCCGCTCTTCTCAATTGCAACCCACCAAATAACTGCTTAGAATGAGTGGAACTAAATTATTACTTGCAAGTAAAGCTAGAATCTCCAAACTGTTCCAGGAATTAATAGAGAACTATACGGTTATGAGCAAGTTGCCTCTATTAAATGGCATAATTTAGTTCCATTCATTCTAAGTGGTTCTTTGGTGGGTTGATCTAGTGATGAAACATGAATTATTCCATTATATGGGTTAGATAGAGAAAGTCATTTGATAGATTTGATTCAATGAATACTCGTTAAGTGAAAATAGCATGCTAGATACTTTCCCAGGTGAAAAGTATTTCACTACTTTAAGCTCATGTGTTCTGGCCTACTTTGAGTAAATAAAGGAAGGTGATATCAAATTTGCCTCTACAAATATGTATCCTTAATAATATTGTCAAGTCATACAAGAGGGTAGCTCAGATTAATGAGGAATTACGCCATTTAAAAGTCCAGATTCAAGAGAGAAACTGTGTAGTTTCCCAAGTACAGTTGCTGAGTCTGAGGAGCTATCGGGAGATGGTATCTTAAGAGATTTAGTCAGCTGGCTGAAAGATGCTTCTTTCGGGTCAGAAAGGACTCAAGGCCTTTCTCTCCTCCTGTCTTGCTCTTGCTACGGTTATTCTGTATAAGAAAGATGATAAGCAAAGGGAGACACAAAAAACAAGATGGAGACAAAAGAATAGAAAATGGAAATGGGGAGATGTATATTTTAGTTTTTTCTGCAAAACACCTGGGTGGAGAATGACGAAGCCAAACAAGTTGCTTGTCAAAATGACTTGTTAGCAGAACATGAGCTAGAGGATTATATGATCTGTATGGAAATGATCCCTCACTTAGTAGGTGCTTAACCAGTAGTAGCTGTTTTCACCTTGGCAATGAAAATGTTCTTCTTTAAGAGTGCAGCTCCAAGACTCCTCTGCCAGACACTCTCATGGGTAGTTTCTTATTCATTCAATCCATATTTACTGGATGCCTACTACCTGCCAAGCTCTGTGCAAATGCTGGAGCTTTTGCCAAATGTTTTTATACTAAAAACAAGAAACAAAAGAGTGAAAAAGTAGGTTTTCTTTCATTAAACAGTGAACAGGGCTAATTTTCCTCTCTCCCTTCCTTCCTTCAGCAAGAGCTAAACACAGATAGGTGTGCTTTAGAAAACCCCAAACAAGTCTTAAAGCACCTCGGAATGCACACACTCTTTACCATTTGCTATGTGAGCACCCGGCCTCCCATCAACAAAGAAAACCTTTGCCCTCTCGGCATCCCTGTGTCCCTGCATCCCAGTCAGCCCCTACCTCCTTGCACTTTAAGCAGCAGTCCTTGTTCGTGCTCTTACTAAAGGTAGCTTCTGCTTCTCTGGCCATCAGGTGACATTTTGTTGAATGTGAATGGGGTCGAACTGACAGAGGTCAGCAGGAGTGAGGCAGTGGGACTGTTGAAAAGAACATCCTCCTCGATAGTACTCAAAGCTTTGGAAGTCAAAGAGCGTGAGCCCCACGAGGACTGCGGCAGCCCAGCAGCCCTGGATTCCAACCACAACATGGCCCCACCCAGTGACTGGTCCCCATCTTGGGTCATGTGGCTGGAATTACCACGGTAAGTCCCAACGCAACATCCCTGTTAGGGGCATGGGAGGAAACAGTTACATTTCTTAAACCACGCTTTCACTTTCTAGGGCTGACTCATGGCACTAGCGTCTTAATGAGACCCAATCTTGGTTGTGGGACTGTAAAATAAGTGTTTCTTCCTATTTATAACAGAAAATGCATGTGGGTATTCTGGGGCAAGGATGAAAGCCTGGATGTGGAAACACTGTTAGGTATTCAGGTTGAGGCGCTCATAGGGCTGCCATGTACAGCTAGCTATGTAGGTTGTTCATGCAGCAGGGAACTTCCTAGACAGGCAGAGGGGGCAGAGACCCAGCCTGTTTTTACACACCCTGGAGCTGAGCTGCACCACCTAGGAGAACGTTCACCTTTGCCTAATTTGCTAGTGGCAGTCCTGGGACCTTGCAGGGCAGGGAGGCTGACTGCCTCCTCTGGCTTTACTTTTTTTTTTTTTTTTTTAATATAGAGTCTTGCTCTGTCACCCAGGCTAGAGTGCAGTGGCACGATCTGAGCTCACTGCAACCTCGGCCTCCTGGGTTCAAGCAATTCTCCTGCCTCAGCCTCCCTGAGTAGCTGGGACTACAGGAGCATGCCACCATGCCCAGCTCATTTTTGTATTTTTAGTAGAGGCGGGGTTTTGCCATGTTGGCCTGGCTGGTCTCAGACTCCTGACCTCAAGCGATCTGCCTGCCTCGGCCTCCCAAAGTGCTGGGATTACAGGTGTGAGCCACTATGTCCAGCCAGTTTTACCTTTTGAGTGGCCTTGGCTGCGCATTAAACGATGCCATAGAACATTTTGCCTTTGCTAAGATGTTTAAGCACCTGTTGTTTGGGGACATTCCTTCGATCATCTCTCCTTAGTGCCTGCCCCTGAGAAGTTCTTGTGTAAAACTTCTGGAAGTAGCTGGGTTGTCATTTTAGTGACATTTTAGAGCCTTACGTGAAGTCATTTCTTGTCTCAATTACTTCAGGGAAGACTTTGGGGTCAGCCCTACAAAATGGCTAGATACAGAAATAGTCAAAGAACAGATAAGTTGATGTTTGCTCACCTGCATCAGAGCATAAACTACTGGCCTTCAGATGATTATGTTGCTAATTCTAATGTGTGATTTAATGCTAAATATTAGCATCACTGAAGAAGATATACTCGCATAGGACTAAATATGGAAAAATGAAAGTGAGTTTTAGTACATTTAGTTTTAGTACCTTTTTCTTGAGGGTGGAGACGAGTCTCTGGGTCTTTTAAATTTCAAATGAATTTTTCAAGAAAAACAAAACTCCATGTCAAATACAAAGTGACTTAGATTCCTTCTTGAGCCTTCACTAGTTGATAAATTATTTTTTAAATCAGTATATTTTCAAAAGTCCTTAAGCAGTTAAAATCTGAGCATCGAGTCAGTTTAAAAATCTTTGGACATTTTGGAACTGAGCCTGAGTGAAAGTAGAGAGTGTTACTTTAAAGGTTTATTTTTTAAAATATTTCTGAAACTAGGATCTATTAAAATCGTTTTTTGTGTCTGAAAGCTATTCTGTCATATAATCAAAGTTCCTCATTATTCATATGTGTAAGAGAGGACAATGCATGGTGTTTTTTGCTCCAAATACAACCAAGTGAATGGCTTTCTTTCCCTCTACCTTTTGTCATTTGCCCTGGGTCATGGCACTTCTCTGCTTTTGCTAGAAGTAGAGTCTGGGCTGGGTGTGGTGGCTAATGCCTGTAATCCCAGTACTTTGGGAGGCTTAGGTGGGCAGATCACGTAAGACCAGGAGTTTGAGACCAGCCTGGCCAACATGGCAAAACCCCATCTCTACTAAAAATACAAAAAATTAGCCAGGCGTGGTTGCATGTGCCTGTAGTCCCAGCTACTTGGGAGGCTGAAGCACGAGAATTGCTTGAACCTGGGAGGTGGAGGTTGCAGTGAGCTGAGATCATGCCACTGCACTCCAGCCTGAGCGACAGAGAGAGACTCTGTCTCAAAAAGAAAAAGTAGAGTCTGTACTTTGTCCATTTCCTCTAAATGGACAGTAGTAAGGAAGCATGATATCCCGGCATAGACAACACTGATTTTCAGAACCCTGGAGATTCCTAGTTTCCTTCATTCCATCCTCTTCCTGTAGTAATAGAATAAACATGGTGGAAAATTCAGAGTGCACCAAAGAGTGTAAAGAAAACAAAAAGTAAGTCTTCCTCCCTTCAGATCCATCCAATAGAGGTGATCACCATTATCAATTTCTTGTGTATTCTATGTCAGAGGTTGGTAAACTTTTTCTAAAAAAGCCTGATAGTTTAGGCTTTGAGGGTCACACAGTCTCTGTGGCAATTACTCATTTCTACTGTTGTGGTGTGAGAGCAGCCACAGACAATATGTGAATGAATGGGGATGGTTGCATTCCAGTAAAATTTTACTTATAAAACCAGGTAGTGGGCTGGGCTGCAATTTGCTCACCCCTGGCCTGTGTTTACATGTATACACACACATATACACAGACACAGTGGTAGCATACACACTCCTATGTACCATGCATTTTATTTAAAAACAAACCTGATGTATCTTGATTATCGTAATAGGCATTGCACCATTGTCGTGTCCACTGCCGATAGGGACTGGTTAAATAAGTTATGGTACATCTGTACAGCCATGCGCCAGGTTGCCTACATGTCAAATTATTGCATCACACTTCATTCCTATAGGACTACAGAGGCATTGCATCACTGCTAAGTAGCACTGAATGGTGCGGAGAAGTGGGAGGCTCATGTCATGTTTTTCCCTCCATATGTGGCTTGATCTTTTCACCTAATGTTCAAAATAACTGTTCTATCATTTTGTTGCTGCTTTTCGGGGACTCGAGATATTTGTTTCTTTTTCTCTTTGAGACAGAGTATCACTCTGTCGCCAGGCTGGAGTGCAGTGATGCAATCTCGGCTCACTGCAACTGCTGCCTCCTGGGTTCAAGCGATTCTCCTGCCTCAGCCTCTGGAGTAGCTGGGATTACAGACGTGCACCACCACGCCCAGCTAATTTTTGTATTTTTAGTTGAGATGGGGTTTCACCATATTGGCCAGGATGATCTCGATCTCTTGACCTCGTGATCCGCCCACCTTGGCCTCTCAAAGTGCTAGGATCACAGGTGTGAGCCACCGCGCCCGGCCTGTTTCTTAGTACTCATTAGTTATTTCTTCTGGTCCTCTCCCTCCTCCCACCCTCCCCCATCAAATAGGCCCAAGTGTGTGTTGTTCCCCTCGTTGTGTCCATGTGTTCTCATCATTTAGCTCCCATTTAAGTGAGAACATGAGGTATTTCGTTCCTGAGTTAGCTTGCTAAGGATAATATAGCCTCCAAATCCATCCATATTTTCACAAAAGATATGATCTTATTCTTCATTGTGGCTGCATAGTATTCCATGGTGTATATGTACCACATTTCCTTTATCCAGTCTACCACTGATGGGCATTTAGGTTGATTCTGTGTCTTTGCTATTGTAAATAGTGCTTCATGTTTTCTTGGCTTATTTGCATCTGTCCTTCAGTGCTCATTTCAATATTTATTTCTGTTCCTTTGTAACCACATTCATTGCTGTGGTGTTTTTATTTTTCTTTTCCACTTTTACATTCTGTTTCATCAGCTCATTTCTTGTGTTGTCTCACCATATCTTCCTTGAAGTCTTATCTCTGCATCCATAGAGCAGTTGCTTCAGAATTATTTTAAATTCATAGTAATATGGTTGGATATACATTTTATTTTCTATAGTAGCACTTCATTTCTGTGCAGCATTTTTCTGGCGAGTGGTTTTGTCTGTTCCTATTTTTCCTGTTACTTCCTCTCTCCTCTTGTTTTTTGTAGTGCATCTCTGCTATTTTTTGAATCTTTGAGTGAGGTAAAATTTTCTGAGAAGCTATCTGCTGCAGGTTCATAACATGGGGAAAGAACCAGGGCCATATTCCAGATAGCAGAAATTTCTCCTTAAGGCACCAGCTCATGAGTGTGTTTATTCCTCCCCAGCTGACGAACACCAGCATGGCAGAGCCTTTCACATGTGTAGACTCTCTTCCTCTACTTTCCCACACTGGCCAACTGCATCCCATACCTGTGCATTGTATCTTGGCTTCTCATTGGCTTGCCTATCCCTCTCTTTTCTGCCAATCTTGGCCCAGGGAAGCCTGCTAGCAGCCAGCCCTCCTGTGTCTGGTGTTCCCATGTAGAGTGGGTGTTTTGCCCATCAGAGTGGCCGTTTGCTAAGACCTCAAGGCTCTACTGGCTTGGTCTATCCTCTCCAGCTGTGGGTGTCTTCTCTTCCATCTTTCCTCTTTGACTGCCTTTGGCACGTCTCTCTCATATGTGGTGACTCTTTGTTTTGTTTAAGATGGAATTTGCATTTCTGTTTCCAAGTCTCCAAGTTGCTTTTGTGGTGTTGTTTAAAAGAAGAGGAAACCCAAGCTTCACTCTGCCATTTTGCAACTAGAAGTGTGTCCTCCTGGTGTTTCTCAGAAACATCAGTAGTCAGTCACGCCCCTAGATCAGGCTTCAGATAGTCCCAGGGTATGAGCCCCCTTCAGTTTTCATGAGAGGGGGCATCTGCTTCCATCTCTAATCACAACTGCTCAGAGCCTCAAGGACACCAGTTTCTCCCTGACTGATGCAATATCACTGGCTTAAATGTCTCTAGCCATTTAGCATGAATATCGTTCATCCTAAGAATTTCAGGCCATTTGTCGTATCTCAGCAAAAGTCATGTTACTTGAATTAATAGAGTTAAGCTGTAGATGGAGATTTTTGAATCCATAGAAATTTCCCTCCAAGTTACAAATCTACTTGGCCAAACATTTTTCCCTTTCACTTAACAAATTTTGAGGAAACTATTTGACATAATTTATGATCCAGCCGTTAGCTAAGGTGCACTACCAACGAAGAAAAATGATATTTCATGTCAGCAGGTCTAGAAACAGGAAATCCATTGTAATTACGTCCTTAAGTGCAGGACGACACAGAATATATGTGAAGAGGGTAGCATTGGTAAGCTGTGCTTGTTCTGAACTAATGGAGGCGACAGTAAAAATAGTCTAAGAGACAGTGCAAACGTGCATTACTGGCAGTGCATCGTGTGCCAGGAGTGACTCCTGGGTAACAGCTCCAGACATCGTCCCTCAGCTCTACACATTGTCATCTGCCATTCAGTTGGAGGTGATTCAGGAAACACTGAAGGCTTTCTGCTTCATTCTTTGTTGGCTCTCAGGGCTCACATTCCACATCTGGAAGTCTTTCCAAACATGCTCTCATCTGGACTAGTATGATAGTAATACACATTGACTCGTTTCTCCTCTTGCCTAAGAATTTAACCTTTTACTCTCCTGAAACTCTTAAAATATCTTAATGAAGATAGTTTATATTGAATAGCAAGGAAGCAGATCTCATGTCTTCTTCTTTTAAAATAAAAAAACTTTCACATTTTAATTATAAGACAGGGACACTATCAGGTACATTCACATTATGCAGTAATAGCAGAAGAGGCAGCTGTAGCTAATACTTATAAAGCCCTTTCTGTGTGCCTGGCATTTTGTAAGAGCTTTGTGTGTTCTTTGCATATTACACTCATTTAAAAACTCATGTTGACTCTGTGTTTCGGTACTAATGGTATCCTCACATTAACGGTAGGAAACTAAATCCCAGAGTGGCTCACTTGTCCAAGGTTACATGGCCAGTTAATAGGCAGAGCTGGAATTTGAACCAGGCTGTCTGGTCTCAGAGTCTATGATTTTTGCAATGTACGTTTGGTGAGCACCCTCAAGAGGATGCTAAGCCTACACTTGGCTTCAATAATGTGAGCTATACAGTTTGTTTTCTCTCTACCATAAAGCAAGTTTAGAAGAGTCTAAATGAAGCAGACTTTTGTCATTCACTGGGTTTTTCATGTAGCCACCATCATAGGATGTACACCTTTTTTCATTGCCTTCAATTCTTAGGCCGCCTTCTTAGGCCTCAAATTTCTTGTAATTTTCCCCCATCATTTTTCCTATATGACGATTGCTGATAAGTCATAGTCAATCAGAAATGAAATTAGTTACTCATGGCCAAATCATTTCAAAAGCAACATTTTTTTTTTAAGTATTCCTTTCTTTTATACCTACCTCAAACCTACCTACATTTAATGTCAGATATGTTGTACAGACGAGTTCATCACCCAGGTACTAAGTCTAGTACTCATTAGTTATTTTTTCTGATCTTCTCTCTCCTCCAACCCTCCATCCTCCAGTAGGCCCTGGTGTCTGTTGTTCCCTTCATTGTGTCTATGTGTTCTCATCATTTAGCTTCCACTTATAAGTAAGAACATGAGGTATTTCGTTTTCTGTTCCCAAGTTACTTTGCTAAGGATAATGACCTCCAAATCCATCCATATTCCCACAAAAGACATTATCTTGTTCTTCTTTATGACTGCATAGTATTCCATGGTGTATATGTACCACATTTTCTTTATCCAGTCTACCACTGATGGGCATTTAGGTTGATTCTGTGTCTTTGCTATTGTAAATAGTGCTTCATGTTTTCTTGGCTTATTTGCATCTGTCCTTCAGTGCTCATTTCAATATTTATTTCTGTTCCTTTGTAACCACATTCATTGCTGTGGTGTTTTTATTTTTCTCTTCCACTTTTACATTCTGTTTCATCAGCTCACTTCTTGTGTTGTCTCACCATATCTTCCTTGAAGTCTTATCTCTGCATCCATAGAGCAGTTGCTTCAGAATTATTTTAAATTCATAGTAATATGGTTGGATATACATTTTATTTTCTATAGTAGCACTTCATTTCTGTGCAGCATTTTTCTGGCGAGTGGTTTTGTCTGTTCCTATTTTTCCTGTTACTTCCTCTCTCCTCTTGTTTTTTGTAGTGCATCTCTGCTATTTTTTGAATCTTTGAGTGAGGTAAAATTTTCTGAGAAGCTATCTGCTGCAGGTTCATAACATGGGGAAAGAACCAGGGCCATATTCCAGATAGCAGAAATTTCTCCTTATGGCGCCGGGTCATGAGTGTTTATTTCTCCCCAGCTGACTAAGACCAGCCTGGTAGAGCCTTTCACAATGCATCGTCTCCCTTTCTCCACTCTCCCACACTGTCATTTTAATATGTTTGCTATAATCATGAGTGGAACCTCCAAAAGAAAAGAATATCTAGTTTCTGAAGGCCTTTAAATGACTGCTTAACAGATGATTGCTGAACGAAGTAATGTGGAGAGGTGTGGGCTACTAAAGCAATGGAATCGTAAATGCCTCTTACAAAGAAGTTCAAAACCAAAATTATTTTTTGGAAGAGTATTTAAAAAGTCACCAGAAGTAGACGCCACTATACCATGCACAAACTGTATGCTTTGTGGACTTCCTATAATAGAGTAGCATTTTGAGTTAGACTAAAAATGTATATACACATACCCAAAGTATTTAGTAAAAACTATAATTTGCTTGGAAACACTGGGTGAATCTGTGTCAAAAAGGATACTATGTTTCATGACTGATATGAAAACCAACTTCAAAAAAAGCCAGCAACATATTTTTCATTTTAACTTGAATAGACAGGCAAATCTTTTTAGTGTATGTACGATTTAAACGTGATATCAGAATTTTTAAAAAGTTATTTGGCAATAAACACAACTAGCTCTGAATCATACAAGACTAAGGAAGTTTTACATTGTTGGTGAATTGGAAGTTTAAATTTTAGATAGGAGTATGTTTTGCTGGTGCAGTTGCATTGATTGTAAAACTTTCTGGAGTACTGGCTCCCCAGATTAAAGAACCTGCAGGAGAATGAATGTAAATAGTGCCTCCTTCAGAAGATTTTGCTGTGATGTCAGCCAAACTAAATAATGTGTTTAGTGACATAGTAAAAATTGTGGCTACATAAAGGCTAGTGCATTAAATTCTAATTTATTCTCTTCATTATGTAATAATAAGCTAATCATAACAAACTATTATTGCATGCTGAGTAACAGGCTTATAAAAAAAACTTCTGCCAAAAACGTTTGAACCATAGATCAAACCCTTATTTTTTCTGCAAGATAGGAAGCCAGTTTGGTCCCAACTTTTTAAAGATGTAAAATGGATGCCCAAACTTGCTTATTTGCCAGATTATCTTCAATATTTTTACTGAGCTTAATATTTCCTGCAAGGAAAAAAATGCAAGATTTTCTCAATGGTCAATAACACCAAAGGGCAAAATGAAAGACGCCTGGAAGAATAGCTTCCATAAATTGTTATGATGTAACTTGGTAACAATTAGCAATAAAGTAGGTGATAAATTTGATATTGCACAGCTGCAAAAAGTTACCAAACATCTTACAGATTTTATAGAATGTTGATTTTCAGAATAGAAAACCAACACAGAAGAAATTCATGAATTCAGAGTTCATGTCATTGAGAGATAATTTAAATTTGACTATAACTTTATAGCATAAATTGTTGTAATTGGCTATCATTGAGGAATGATTAAAGACAAATTTTGAAGTTAAATCATCACTTGCCTGAGCTTACTAAAATTGCTTTAAAATCTTCTGTTCTGAACATATCTATGTGAGACTGGCTTTTCTGCTAATAGTGTAGTAGAAAATGGTTTAGATATCCTTTATCCTTGTAGCAAGCGACCTCACTTATATTAAACATTGCTATACCTGTTTGTTCAAAGTATGCATACAGACATTAAAACTGGGACTAAGCATTTCTCTCATAACTTTAGGAAAATTGAGGAACACAGAGTTATAACAGTGATTGTCCATATTAATCTCCCATAAACATCTTAAATGAACAATGCATAGTTTTTATAATTCTTTTTCCTTTTATGTTGATTATATTAAAACATTTTGCTTGTTAGGTACAATAAAAATTGGGGTTAAAGATTTCATGTTTCTAGAAATTCATTTTTTATTTTATTTAATGAAAGTATTAGTCTACAATAAACTAAGAAAAATAAATAAAAGGTGGTCTCTTCCCAACAGACTGAGAGGCACCTGGTCCAGAAAAGGGAGTAAATGCTAGGTTAATCATAGCAGGAGGCTCCACATTACTCACTGGAATCTATTAAGTTAGTGGCCATAGTTACATATAAACTGGGGCCAAGAAGTTAAACCTTTCTGAACACAGGGCTAGCAAAATAATAAGGCATTTTGTGAAAGGACTGTTTCTATAGATTCAATTTCCAATTTTCTGCTCTCACAAAGAAAGAGCTCAAAACATCCTACATCCACTGTCTTTCCAACCTCTGCTATTCTAACACCACTTAGCAATGAAAAATTGAAAAGAATTTAAATCGGAAAGAAATAGGATCCCACAACTGCCTTTGGTTGATGCACTCAGTTTATTTTCTAAACAGTGTTTTTCTTCTCTACCTTAGTATTCTTGCTAGTCTGCAGACTTTGTTCAAGGTCAGGCAGTATTCTCAAATATGTATTGACTCAATTAGTAATAAAGGGAATATATAAAAAATTAGAAAAAACTTAGCTTCTTAAGCAGCTCAAGACTTCACCATACTCATTAACTCATTTCATTAAATTTGTTCTTGAAGTTAATTTTCTCATTGGGAAAAACTACCAAACTCCTTGCTATTCCTTACACTATGCCAAATCTTTGATAGGCCTAAATTTACAGACTGAGTTCAGAATAAGAAAAAAGCCCACATTTACATTCAGAGTTTAAAGCCACCTAATATCTCAGAGGTCACTGACCAAAAACAGCTGCCACATTTCCCAGAGGGGAGTGAAATAACCCAACTTAAGAAAAACATGCCCACAAAGTCAGACCCAACTAACCAAGGTCTGACTTTGAAATGGGTTAACGTGGAGTTCTCACTGTTGCAATAAAGTTAAATACTCAACACCACTAAAGGAAAACACTTACTTTTTAATGAAATAAAACTAGTAACCCTGGTATCTACTTGAATGGATGCTTCAGGAGGACAGAGCATTTTGTGTTTTGTTTAAACATCTGCAGAAAGATGACCAAAGCAGTTATGTTCTTTCCAGTATCTAGAGGCTAGGAAAATAGACACACACTGACTTATTGGGTTCAAAGCTTTGAAGTAAAACACACACAGTTTTAGATGGTTGTTTACAGCTTCTCCATATGAAATTAAATATTCAGTAAGAGTGTAAGATCCAAGGAGATATGTAATGGAAAAAAACACAATGGTCAAAAGAAGGAGAAACAGAGTTTCAAATATTGTTCTATGATATATATATTTTATACTCATTTATATATTTTAAAGAATCACAACTGGGAAATGTTAAAACTGATATTTGATCATGACCTTGGATAACAATTATCTAATTCTTACCTTTCTCCAAAAAATTGAGCACATATCCTCCCAGGTGGGAATATAATGCTTTGATATTTACAGAATAGCCAGTTACCTGCTTTGTACATGAGGAGTCGGTGAACCATTATGTAAAATGTGTATCTGACGGACCACAGTTCCCAAAGAATGAATTCACCACTGACATCAAGGTTTACTGGCAGCAGATATTTTACAAAATATGAAATTTAATGAAACTCATACTTTTAAGCAATCATTTCAGTAAAAGAAATTGACTGTTATAGATGATGTATGACAATAGATTCAGAACTGGTTAGAGTTGAACTTGAGCATTACATTTGAAAGCTATTTGCCAAACAAACCCTAAAACTCGTTTTATTTCAAGTGAAAACATCATGAAAAAAGTCACGTTACATTGGCTAACAAGGTCAGTGACACATACAATGATCAACTTTATCACTTAACATTTCACAAGACTTTTTATTGGTTTTTAAAAAGCAGTTAATATTTTAAGGTACAGTATATAAACAAAATAGCCATATCTTGATTTTTGCCAACGTGAAAATGCTAATTTCCTTTCAAACCAGTTCCTGGACTACAGCTACACATATGGTGAACAAGGTCATCTTAGAGTAAAATTCAGCTCCTGACACACACTTCTGTGTGTAACATAGTGTTAACTGTAACATAGTTAACACTTGTCCTGTACCTAGATGAACACTGATCCATTGGAGGCCACTGAATAAAAACTTCTTCAATCTCATTTGCTATTTTATTGAGGATTCTAATTTATAGAAGAGCTGAGCCTTTCCTTCTCCTATTCCTTTTATAACTTCTGATCCAGTTTACTGCCAGTTTGTTTTTCCTCCTATATGAATTGTTCTCATAATCTTTAAATGTATCTGTTTCCATTCACTTTATGCCTAGATGTTTCTCTATGACTTATCAAACGTGTAGAAATGGGTGTAAACTGGTATTTTTCAAAGGTCAAAGTATACAAATTCATTTATTAGGATTAGGTTTAAATTGCTTTCATTGAGATTATTCAAAGGATTTTTGCCTTCATTAAAAACTATTTCAAAAATATGACATCCATAAGTATGTTCGTTCATCAGTAAGGGTTTAGGCCTATCCAACTTTTTGCTAATACAAATTTGAGCAGTCTTCTTTTAAGCTAAAAATGATTATCTTTCCCAATAAATGTGTAACAATACAATAGGGGTGTCACTTTTTTAAGGATGTTCAAAATTATGGAAAACAGAGGTTCAATTACAAAAAGCCAGTTAGCACAAAAGTCACCAAGTTATGATACAATTTTGAGTGGGACCCGTGCAGTGCTACTTAGCCTTTAAAATACCAAAAAAAGGAATCGGGGATGAATCACAGTAAGTATTCCCTTAACTGTGAAACTTAAATGTGGATGTACACTGATTACATTCTATTTCAGGTACTTGTATAACTGTAAAGATATTATATTACGAAGAAACACAGCTGGAAGTCTGGGCTTCTGTATCGTAGGAGGTTATGAAGAATACAATGGAAACAAACCTTTTTTCATCAAATCCATTGTTGAAGGAACACCAGCATACAATGATGGAAGAATTAGGTAATAATGACTAACAAAAAAACTTAAATGTTGTTTCATAAATGCAAAAGTTTGGCCTATTTGAGATAAGGCATATATTTATTATACTTTGTGGGGATTTAAAGTATTTATATAGCATTCAACTTCTGAGAAATCCAAAATAATTATACATGTTCTTGGCACCATACAACAACTTCCCATACATTCCCCTCTAACATAGGCTGAATGGATAGTGAGTTTGGAGAATGTAAATAAGAGGCAAGAAATATCTAAATTAGAAGTTAATATAATTAAAATGGTCAGATGTAGCAAAGACTAGGACCACTAAAAAAAACTTTAATTTCAGCAATGAATTAAAATATTAATCATATCTTTGTTTTTCTAGATGTGGTGATATTCTTCTTGCTGTCAATGGTAGAAGTACATCAGGAATGACACATGCATGCTTGGCAAGAATGCTGAAAGAACTTAAAGGAAGAATTACTCTAACTATTGTTTCTTGGCCTGGCACTTTTTTATAGAATCAATGATGGGTCAGAGAAAAACAGAAAAATCACAAGCTAAGTTGAAACACTGTATTTATCTTGTCAGTTTTTATATTTAAAGAATACACTGTAAAAATTTCAGGAAAAGTATGATCTAATGAAAGCCAGTTACACCTCAGAAAATAAGGTTCCAAAAAAAAATAAAAACTACTAGTTTTTCTTTTTTCAGTGTGGAAGATTTCTCATTACTCCACAACTTTGTTTATATTTTTCTATTCAGTAAAAAGCCCTAAAACAGCTAAAATGATTTGTATACCCCACTGAATTCAAATTGACTTAAATTTAAAATTTGGTATAGGCTGAAGTCTGCCAAGGGTACCTTATGGGCATTTTTAATTTAAAGTCAAAAGATTTTTTAAAATGCATTGCTGAGAAACGTTGTTTTCATCGAACAAGAAATAAATATTTTTCAAAAATTATAGTTGTCTTTCAGTATGTGATACTAATTAAGGTTACCTATATTACCATTTAAAAAAGATCCTAGTAATTATTTATTCTTTCAAATACCATGTTATTTGTTACCATCACTGACAAATACCTCCTAGGGTTATCCCTAAAAATGCTCAGAGAATTAGAAACTTGTTTTCTTAGTTTTAATAAGAAATGGCTAAAGCTCTTATTTTTTTCCACAATAGTTTTAGTAACTGCATAAAAACTTGTGCTGCTCTACCAATGGGCTTTGGAAAATGCATCAAGAAGGCCAAACCAGCTTGACCCTGGCTTTTATAGATGGTCATGAGGCGATTCAAATTTGTGTCACAATAAAGAGTGTTTGTACTGTGCCTCCTAGAAACTATGCTAAGGGTAATTTATTTCATAGAGGCCACCCAAATGCCTTATAGGTTTTATTAATTTGGATATGAAAGTGTACCCCATTTAGTTGTTTCACCAGGAACCCAAATTTAGAACATTGAAAAGCTATCATCAAAATGTTTGTTGTGATATCAAAAATGTGTATCTTAATATACTAAGCAAGAGTGTCACAGCAGTAATGATAAAGACTAGTTTTAATCTCGAGCCTTAGAGGGACCCTTTGTTGCCTCTTGTACAGCCTCTTACGAGACTGGTGTTTGGCTAACAACAACAACAAAACTGGTTAAAAAGTGGAACCTTGACCTTTTATCAGATATTGTATAGGTACAAAGCTAACACAGCTCTTTGGATTCCCTGTTAAGTGACTCATTCACATTCCTTTCTTGGATATAGTCATTGCTGTCTTTTTATTTTTTAAATATTACAAGACAAAGATTTTTAACTTAACATGAAAAATTCACTCTTTTATTTTGGAAAAAAGTTAACTTTTCATACTAACAGAACAAGATTTAAGGTAAATTTCTTAAACATTATCCAGAAAAATAACAAGATTTATAGTATCTACTTCTGGTACGAATAGACACAAAAGGCCAAAACCACGCCTATTCTGCAGGTGTAGCTTCGGTGCTCTCCTGTTCGGGGGCAGGCTCACTGCCAGCTTCTTTTCCTTCTTTGCTTCTTTTAGATTTTTTGTGTTTGTGTCTCCTGTGACTATCTCCTTCTTCACTTTCATGGCGACGTCTACTATTACTGGAAAAAAAAAAAAAGTGTGTTCTGTTTAAATGCACAATCGGTGACAAAAATAAAACCACTCTAAGGAAATTCTCAATACAACACTGAGTTTAAAATAACGCATTTTCTCATAAATACAGTGTGGGGAATAATCAGTTTTTATGTGACGTTTATGTAATGATTATATTAAAGGGTTGTCTTCACTGATATTATCTTAGATTCCCAGTGCCTATACAGCTTATTCTAAATGAATATTATACAGTAACAGAAACAAGCACTACTGGAAATACTGTATAGGGTTGATTTTTGGCAAACAATAGTTATTTTAATGCTTTTAAAAAGATTTGCAACACAGCCCTGAATTTTTCTTTAATGAAACCAAGCACTGCTTTGATTCTTAACTTACTAAAGATTGGTTCATAGGCCAAAATTTCCCCTATTCCAATGCGATAATGTAGTAAGTCAAAATCTCTCACATACTACTGGTTCACTATCTATTAAAGAGCAAACCTTCGAGAAGACTTATGTCTGGTTTCCTCTTTCTCCCTGTGTCGTCTTTCTCTATGTCTTTCTTCTTTCTCTCGACTTGCTCTGTGACGCTCATAACCTCTTTCTGCATACTCCCTGTATCTGTAGCGTTCTTCATCACTGAAACAGAAATAGAAATGTTTTCTTGACAACTGGACCATTAATTCTGAATGGACTCAAACTGTAAAAGAGAAAATGTGATCTGAAGTCCAAACCAAAAATCGCTACATTAGCATCTTTTACAACATTGGTGAGGAATAAATATTTGTTGAACTGAGAGGAAAACAATGCTTGTTCTGAAAATAGCACTAGCGCTAAGAATATAAATATATAATAATTACCCATGTTAAATGGCCAATTTTGTTCTGTGCTTTCATTGCTGTTAAAAAGATTTAACAATGCTTTTGATTTTTCATTTCTTTAAAATGAGATCTACAACTGATTTAAATTATCAGCTTTTAAAATTTTTGCTCCTTTTAGAATATTTGTATATCTCAGATTTCTAACCAATATTCTTAGAGTCTTGGACACACATAAAACATTATAAAAATATACAACTCACAATGACTACAAAGCAGAAAGCAAACGAAGTGTTTCAACTTTAGGTTTATCATTAAAAATATTCAAATAGAGAAGAGACATCAAAGCGACTTCTACAGTATCCATACAAAATGCAGACTGGACATACCTGCATTCTGACACCCTAATTACGTGTGTACGTGTATGTGTGTGCACGCGTGCACCACATGGCTAATAACTTCAACTGCGTAAGTTGCATCTCCATTTTCTGATTTTGGATTGAAATACACAGACTGGTAAAACTGAGACTAATGGCTAGTGTTAGAGGGTGGTCTTTCCTTTCCCTAGATCTGTTTTCCTTTCATGTCCCTTAACTGACATTCTCTTTCCATCTTTTTCCTTATCCTTCAAGTCTCTCATTTCTTCTCTTCTCTTTGTTTAGCACAGAAATCAATACTTTGTACAACCTAACATCAGTTAATTCACTTAGAATAAAATCTTTCAGAAGAGTATGCTGAAGAGCTTTGATTTCTAGAAATGTTTAATATGAATTATTAAATTAGTAATTTGAAACATCAAGATGGTAAGGAATCTCAGGGTTTAACATAGGTGACAATTATAAGCCATGTTTTAAAAGACATGTCAGCCTGTGTTTTAGCAAAAGTAATGATTCAGTAATGCTATGCTTAATGCCCAATCGTACTGCTAACCAAGTTATTATATGTGGTATATTAAAATTTTAGAATCTTATTTAAAAAACAAAATGTATTAATATATCCATTTGCACATATGTGTATATGTATTTCCACTATTTTTTCCTACCATAAATATGCACTTTGTACTTGGAGTGTGGAAGCATGTCGCCTGAAAGGTAACAGCCATGCCAGTCAGTAGAGAACAGCAGAAAAGAGTACAAGCAGAGTACACACAGAATCACATCCTGATCTTGCCACTTACTGAGTGACCCAGGCTGTTATTTATCCTCTCTAAACTTCAGTATTCTCATCTGTAAAATTGCCAACAGTCTTTTTAAAGGTTTCTGTAGAACTGAAAACATTTATGAAGTGCTTGGTATGAGAGCAGGCACTCAATAAATTGCAGTCTTTGGTGAATTTAATGCTTAATTTTTTCAGAAGCATTTTTTATTACCATGTCTTGAAGCAGAATAGCCCTATAGGAAATACAGTTAACTCCTCTCCAAAAGTGAGGCTTTTCAATGACTCTAACTAGATTTACATAAAAATAATTAAAGTCAATTATCTCATAATGCATCATTTATAACGCTCTCTTTTACCTCTTACCCTAAAACCAATCTCTGTTGGCTTTGGAGCCTTTAGATTCTGAAAGCAACCCTGTGATGGGAACCTTATAACAGATGGTAGAAGATTGAGTCCTACACACAAAATATAAAGACCTTCCTCCTTCCATCCCCTTTTCTGATAAGTGGCTGAACCACAAAGGTTTTTCTGGACCTGGAAATCATTAAAGCTCATTTCAAATATCCTAAAATGACCAGCCTTCTTTCTGGCCCATAATTAAGCTGCCTAAAAAACAGATGTTGAAACTGGTCTATAATTTTCAACACAATGGCCCTATAATTTGTAAAGCAACATATACTACATGTCATATTGCTAAAATATCAGCCTTCAGAAACCTTTACTTATACTACACTTGAATTTTCCCAGGTATAATTTTTTCCTTGGATAATTCAGAGCAACCCAAAATTCCTCTACTTTTTGCCTCTCTGGCTTTAAACATTTTAGTCAACTTTAGGTAAACGTTGACTGCTAATGCCCCACAGCTCAGCAATCTCAATGTCCAACATGGTTTAACCATTAACACTTTAAAGTTTCAATAAGAACTCAGTAACATCTGTGCATATATTTGAAGTAGAATTAGAGGATTTAGCCAAATCTTCTACAATGTATTATTTATGCAAAAATTTATGAGCTCTGGCAATTTATCTTACTCTTATTTCCTATCAAGTTTTGCATTAAGCTCCTTACTTATAAACATGTACATTCTAGAGATAGCAATGCTATCTCAAATATACTCATTTCTACAATAGAAGCAATTCGACTCTCTGGAAAGTAATGCCCTTAAACTTAAAAAAATCATGTGCTTAAATGAGCTAAAGTCAACATCACACTTCCCACCAAGCAAACACGAACAATATACTCATGCACACACACTTATCATAGCGTTTACTTATTTGGTCAATAAAATTTTATTAAGTACCTACAATGTGTAAGTCATATTAGTAGGAGCCAAAGGAAGGAAAAAAGATTAATAAATCCTTATGAGTTCCTTCTTGTGCATTTTTTTATGTAACGTTTTAAGCTACCAACCAATCCTAGTCAGCTTGAAAATATGAGGGCTCTTCATAAGTTCATGGAAATGCATACTATGAAAAAATTATGCATGACTTCCTTTTTTTGCAACAAAATAAACTCAGTAATTTGTTACAGTATCTCTGAAAAGGATCTAGTTTGAGGCACTAAGGTAACTGTTTTGGGGTTCCATGAGCCACATCCATATAAGTCAGCAAACTTAATAAATGTACATGTTCTTGACTGATCCACTTTTTAGCTCCTCCCTTTCCCTCTCCTTAGGTCTCCCTATTCCCTGAGAAACAACAACGTTGAAATGAAGTCAATTAATAAACCTACAATGGCTTCTACGTGTTCAAGTGAAAGGAAGAGTTGCACATCTCTCATTTTAAATCAACAGCTAAAAATGATTAAGCTAAACATGATGAAGCTTGGAGAGGAAGGCATGTCGAAAGTAATGATAGGCTAAAGTCTAGGCCTCATACACCAAACAGCCAAGTTGTCAAGCCAAAGAAAAAGTTAAAGAAAATTAAAAGTGCTACTCCAGTGAACACATGAATGGTTAAGAAAGTGAAAACAGCCTTATTGCTGATATGGAGAAAGTTTTAGTGTCTGGATAGAAGAACAAATCAGCCACACAGCATTCCCTTAAACCAAAGCCTAATCCAGAGCAAGGCCCAATTCTCTTCAATTCTATGAAGGCAGAGAGAGGTGAGGGAGCTGCAGAAAAACACGGAAGGTAGCAGAGGTTGGTTGGTTTGTAAGGATTAAGGAAAGATGCTATCTATATAACATAAAAGTACAAGGTGAAGCAGGAAGTGCTGATATAGAAGCTACAAGAAGTTATCCAGAAGATCTAACTAAAATCACTGATAAAAGTGGCTCCACTAAACAACACATTTTCAATGTAGATTAAATAGCCTTATACTGGAAGAAGATGCCATCACGACTTTCATAGCTGGAGAGGAGAAGTCAATGCCTGGCTTCAAAGTTTCAAAGGACAGGCTGACTCTCTTGTTTCCCAGCGCATTGTTCCTTAATGTAGCTGGTGATTGTAAGTTGAAGTTGGTGCTAATTTGTCATTCTGAAAATCCTAGAGTCCTTAGAATTATGCTAAATGGACTCTGCCTGTCTCTATCAATGGAAAACCAAAGCCTAAATGGCAGCACATCGGTTTACAGGATGGTTTACTGCATATTTTAAGTATTCTGAATAAACTCTGTTTTTTCCTAACAACAGTAATACTGGAGATGGAGGAAAGCTCCTCCTTCTCATTAAAGGATGTGGTTCCATTATATTATTTTCAAAATTTACAGTATATGTATATAGTCATGTGTCAGTTAATGACAGGGATGTGTTCTGAGAAATGCATTAAGAGGTGATTTCATTGTTGTGCAAACACCACAGTGTGTCCTTATACAAACTTTGATGGTACAGCCTATTATACACTAGGTTATATGTTATAGCCTATTGCTCCTGGGCTTCAAATCTGTACAGCATATTATTGCACTGAATTCTGTAGAAAATTGTAACACAAAATGTTTACATTGTTTATCTAAACATATCTAAAGAAAAGATACAATAAAAATAGTATTGTAATCTTATGAAACTACTGTTGTACATGTGGTATGCATTGACAGAATATAAAAATTGAATATAAAAATAAAATTAGGATAAAAATTTTTAAAACACTTATAAGACAAATGTCTTTAAACATTTAAACTTATATAATAAGTGTGCTGCAGGAAAGACTGATAGGAAAACCCATTTTAAAAGTTTTAAGATTATGAAACTTTTATATTTGAACAAAATTCTTTGGGGGAAGTGGTATAGAAGTAAAAATTTGAACACAAAAAGAAATGTAAAATTTCCAACTCTTAAAAGAGATACTATTTGTGCATTTTCTTTAAAAAATGGTTAATAATGTTTGGGAAATCACTATAATGTTTTTAACCCACTGGATAGATTAAAAGAGTGAGCCTGGGCAACATAGCAAGACCCTGTCTCTACAAAAAAATTTTAAAAATAAGCCATGCATGGTGATACATGCCTGTAGTCTTAGCTTCTTGAGAGTCAGCCGGTCCTTTGAAACTTTGAAGCCAGGCACTAACTTCTCTTCTCTAGCTATTAAAGTCTTAGATGGCATCTTCTTTCCATATAAGACTGCAGTGAACTATGATCATGCCACTGCATGCACTCCAGACAGACTAAGTGACAAAGCAAGATCCTGTCTCTAAAAACTAATAATAATAAAAGTGGCAATAATTTTATTTTTAAATATTAATATTTATAATACACTGGAAATACCTATATGGTCAACTAAGCTTAAAATGAAAAACTTAGATGGCAAGATAAAAGTAAGTGAAGGTGTGGAAAATTCTTTTAAGAGATAGTGAACAAACAAATTTAAAGACTGCTGTTCAAGGTAATGGGAAGCCTCTAATCCCTACTCATTTTAAGATGGCCTTCCTAAGTACTCCCTCAGCATCTCTTTTCCAAGTGAATTGAAATTCACCTCCTCATAACAAAAACAAATTTGAAAGTGGTTTTAAAATACATAGTATAAACTCTTGCACACCCAACAAACCTGTTGAAAACACTTGGTGTAGGACTGTGATCACGCTCCCTCTCTCTCTCTCTGGTGCGTTCTCGTTCTCTATCCCGATCACGGTCTCGCTCTCTGTCTCTGTCTCTTTCTCTATCTCGGTCTTTCTCTCTTCTGGCATAATAGTCCCACTGCTTGCTGGTGTCCACAAGACTAGGCCATGAAGGAGCAGAACCAGGAAGATGGGGAAAGGCAACTAAAGAAAAAATACAATTAAAAACAAATGTTATGGTACTTGAAAGAAACAAAGGAAATGCCCACCAAAAATGTGTCATTAGATTATAATACAAATTAATTTTATAAATAGAAAAGAGAAATACCACATGGTGAATGAATACCCACAGTATTAGGGGAATATCCAGAAACAAATCTTAAAGACCTAACATATACAGACCCTTCATTATGCGAGGTAAATAGGAATCAGAATTAGGTTGACCACAAACTTCCCAACATAAAAAATGGAAACCAGAATACACCAGGACATCTTCAGTGTTGAGAGGAGAAATACACCAGGCAGTGTTGAGAGGAGGCCAGGCATGATGGCTCATGCCTGTAATCCCAACGCTGGGAGGCCAAGGTGGGCAGACTAGCCTGGTCAACATGGTGAAATCCCGTCTCTATACTAAAAATAAAAAAATTAGCCAGGCCTGGTGGTGCACACCTATAATCTCAGCTATTTGGGAGGCTGCGGCAGGAGAGTCACTTGAACCTGTGAGGCGGAGGTTACAGTGAGCAGAGATCATGTCACTGCACTCCAGCCTGGGCGACAGAGCAAGACTCTGCCTCAAAAAAAAAGAAAAAAAAAGTGTTGAGAAAAAATATCAACCTAGAAAATTGTCCTCAAAACTTACAATCAACAGACTTCACCAAAAGATCAGACATACTTAGAGAAAAAGAAAAATTATCCTAGAAGATCTAAGATGAAAAGAAGTAATGACTGAACAAACAAATGGTAATTATATATGCAAATCCAAACAAATAATATATGCTATTCAATAATAGAATTTTTTTAAAAGAATAAAACTAAAATAATAAACCAAAATATAAGCAAATATAAGTTAGGAGAGAAAGATTAAGGTCTCTGTATTGATGGGGAAAGATGTCCAAATTATATGAAACTACATATTGTTAAGTATGAATAATAAATTTCAAGAGTAACCACGAGAAAAAAAAAAAGAAAATGTATAGTTTCAAAACAATGTAGAAAAAACCAGGATTTAAAAAAAATCAGTGAGAAAGTCAATTCAAGAAGACTTGAGAAAGATGTAGATAGAAAGTTAAGTTCAAATAGCTAAATATTCTCAGTAATAAAAAGGGACCAATTCATCAGTTACAAAACAAAGGTGTTGATTTGTACTTTTTAAAAACCTAACTATAATCTGAATACAAACAACATAAAAACACACAGCAAGGTTGAAAGAAAAAAGATAAGGAAAAAATCTACAACCCCTGATCAAAAATAAGTAGTTTTATTAATGACAGAACAGACTCATACAAAAAGCATTACCTAGGAAAGAAAGGATGATCACATAAAGATGGACCATGCAATTTACCAAGGAAACAGAACAAATTTAAACTTCCAGGTAGCTAACAACATCATCGTAAGTTTTAGAAAGTAAAAACTAATAGAAATACAGGTAGAAATAGAGAATCCCATCATGATCATGGTAGATTAACATACTTCTCTCAATTATTGGTAGATTAAGTGGACAAAAAAATCAGTACAAACATAGAAGTGGTTTGTTTTTGTTTTAAGAGATGAGGTCTTGCTGTCACCCAAGCTAGAGTACACTGGTGTATTCATAGCTCATTGCAGCCTTGAACTCTCAGGCTCAGTGATCTTCCCTCTTCAGCCTCCCAAATAGCTAGGATTACAGGTGCAAACCACCATGTAAATAAAGACTTGAGCTAAATGTTCTTAGCATGGTTAATTTAATGGACATCACATAGGATACTGCCCATAACAAAGAATACTATTCTTTTCAAGCACAGATGAATATAACAGATATGTTCTCTGACCACCATGCAATTTAAGTTAGAAGTCAAATTCAAAAGTTTTGAGAAAATAATCCCTAACCATTTCAAATTAAAAACACATTTCTGATAATTCATGGGTCAAAAATATCATAAATTTAAATCATTAGGAACTAAACATAGACAAAAATAAGACATATCAAAAGTTTAGGGATACGAATTGTTTCAGAAAGAAATTTAGTCTTCAAACACCACATTAGAAAAGAGTAAAAATTAATGAGCTAAGTCTCCAATATAAGAACTCAGAAAAACAGAATAATCCAACAAAAGAGGAATAACAAAGAATGGGAATCAAGTACATAGAAAACTACTATATAATAGAAAAAAGCAGAAAGTAGGTTTTTGAAGACCAGACATGAAATGAAACATGACAATTTTATGAAAAAATTAAGAAAAAAGAGAAGACATGAACAGTATCAGAAGCAAAAAGGGATCACAACTATAGACAATGCAGATTAAACAATAGAGAGAATACTCTGCACCTTGTACTAACGCACTTAAAAACTTAGCTGAAATGGATTAACTCCTAAAAATAAAAATTTACCAAACAAAACTGACTCAAAAAGAAAAAGAAATCTTAAACAGTCTCACAACTATTAAAGAAATTAAATCAGTAATTTAAAATCTTCCTACAAGGCCAGATGCCTTTTACAGTTGAGTGAAGGTACAAACCATTCCAGTATCACACAAACTCCCAGCAAAGAGAGAGAGAGAAAAAAAAGAGATTATTCCTTGACTTATCCCATGTGGCTGGTATAATCTTGGTGCCAAAATCAGGAAAGGGAAGTATAAATAAAGAGAAATCCTAAGCCAATCTTATTATACATATAAACTTAGATGTCAAAATCCTAAATAAGAAACACATTATCAGTGTTTATCTAGAAAAAAAAAGATAATCATGAGCAAGTTAGGTTTATTTTGGCAAATTAACAGTAGCTCAACATTAGAAGAACAAAGAAATGTAATTTGTCACATTAACAGATTAGAGAAGAAAAACAATTATGATCATTTCAGAAAGCATTTCATACAACTCAGTATCTATTCATGGTTTATAAGCCCTTGGAAAATTAGGAGAGGAACAGAATTTCCTTAATCTGATGGTTCTATCAGAAACCTAACAGTAAATATCTAGAAGTATTTCCTTTATAAAGAAAAAAGGAATCATATAAGAATTCCACTTTGAGTACTTCAACATTATAATGTTGTTATAATTTGTTATAATATAATGTTGTTATAATATTATAATGGAGGTTTGTGCCACAACAAATAAAACAAAAAAAAAGGAAGAACAAGGATCTGAAAAAAAAGGAGCAAAACTGTCATTACCTGCAAGCATATTTCCTAAACAGGCAACTTATTATAGTGAGAGTTCAGCAAGGTAAATGGCTATAAAAAACAACCAACCAAACAACTATTTCTGAATACAAGCAAATATAAACAGAACACATAGTTCATATGTTTATACCACTTATAACAGCAACAAAAATATTAGGTACCTAAGGACTAAATCTAACCAAAGTCATTCAAGAAGTATATGGAGATAACTATAGCAGTTTATTGAAAACAAAGAACACCTCTGTAAACGCAGAGAAAGTCCTTGGGCACTGATAATGCTGTAAAGGTATGAATTCCACACAGACTGATCTAGAGCATCAATACAATTTCAATATGGTATAGTAAATAAAAGCAAGGGCTCTGGAGCCAGGCAACATAGGTTCAAATCCTGACTCTGCCACTTACTGTGTGATAAGTGGAAATTAATACTTCTATTTCCTCATCTATAAAATGGAGATAGTAACAATATACCTATTTTAAAACTCTCACAGGATTACATAAATTGCTCCAAAGAGCATTATGTAGTAAGCACTATATAAATGTTATTAATCAAAATCTCAACAGTTTTTCATGGAACTTGCAAAGTTGAGTCTAAAATACATATGTAAAAGAAACAATTGATTTGGCTGTATGAGATAACATTTACTATAAAACTCATAATTAAAGATACTATGAAAGTTATTAGCACAGGGACAGTTAACCAACTGAATATCTAGAAAGCCCAAAGCCAGATTCATACACATATGAAAATGCAGTAGATGATAGAGATGACAATTGTAGCTTCCTCAGGAAAGACAGACTATTCAATAAATGATTTGAGAACTGTTAGATCTTTATACCAAAAAATTCATTTCAGATGGGCAAATGATTTAAATGTGAAAAGCAAAACTTGGAAACTTTTTCTGAGAGGAAAAAAAAGTATTAAAGAATATCTTTATGTACTTGAGGCAAAGAAAGGCATGTTCTAAATATAAACCCCACTAAAATGTGGTTAGACTTTACATAACTGATGACACACAAGGAACGAAAATGGTAGAAGCTGAGATTTCCTAATCTGAAAATCCAAAATACTCCAAAATCCAGAATTTTCTGAGAGCCAACACAATGCCACAAGTAAAAAATTGCACACCTGATCTAATGTGATGGTTATCAGTCAAAATACAGTCAAAACTTTGTTTCATGCACAAGTGTATTTAAAATATTGAGTAAAATTACCTTCAGCCTATAGATATAAGCTGTACATGAAACAAAAGAATTAATTTCATGTTTAGACTTGGGTTCCATCCCCAAGATATCTCATTATGTATATGCAAATATTCCAAAATAAACATCCAAAATCCAAAACACATCTCCTTCCAAGCATTTCTGATAAGGGATACTCAACTTGTAATTTGAATTATTTGCCATGTAACTTTCTCCCTTGAAGAGCTAAGGTATATAATTATCTTTGCAATGTAAATGCTGTTTGTTGTTTAGCTTTTAGAATAAAAAATCAGTCAGAACACAAAAAAATTTTGTAACAAGACAAAATGTAAACCTAAGAAGTATAATTGAGCAAAGCTGGGTGGTAGGGGAAGAAGAGTTTAGTGAAGGCTTAGAAAGATGCACTAATATTCTCATTTTATCACAGTAGAATGGTACATGAAACAGAGAGCAAGCATATAAAAGAGGTGCAAAAACAGTAATATAATTTTACTGGTGGGAGAAAAAAGAAGGGTAGTAATGACAATTGAGCAAAATACACATCTATCATAATAGAAAGATAACAGATGGTATCTAAAGTTATATACTCAAGAAATAAGGTGATAAGCATATGTAGAAATGCTATGGAGACCACTGAGAGAACTAAAAACAAACCATCAAAAATGCTGGTCTCTGTAGTTGTTTAATATTCCTGCAAAGTCTATTTTTTAACTAGGTTTTATTTCATAAGCAGTCTGCCCATGCAAATGAGGAAATATTAGTATTTCCATCTATAATTACTATTGCGTAAGGATAAATTCTGAAATAAGTAAAAGAAAACAAAGGTAAAACAGAATCACCAATAAAAAAGCTGTATTTATCAAATACATTCTAAAGCCCTGATTTACTAGGAAACCTGTAACTTTCCTCTATTTAATTCTTGCAACATGGTTTATGATTGTTATTACTAAAGAAGCTTTCCATTCAAAAAAAAAGACCTTGCCTCTGAAAGAAGAGTTGGGAGTAGGAAAGAGTGAGCAGGAGATTCTCACTTTTTGATAAAAATGTGCATGTATTACTTAGAGGAAAATACTGAGTTAGCATTTTCTAAAAATACCATTGACTTTCTTCACAGAATTGGAAAAAAACACCTTAAACTTCATATGGAACCAAAAAAGAGCCCATATAAACAAGACAATCCTAAGCAAAAAAAAAATAAAGCTGGAGGCATCACGCTACCTGACTTCAAACTATTCTAAAAGGCTACAGTAATCAAAACAGCATGGCACTGGTACCAAAACAGAGATTTAGACCAATGGAACAGAAGAGAGGTCTCAGAAATAACTCCACACATCCACAACCATCTGATCTTTGAGAAACCTGACAAAAACAAGCAATGGGGAAAGGATTCCCTATTTAATAAATGGGTTGGGAAAACTAGCTAGCCATATGTAGACAGCTGAAACTGGATCCATTCCTTATACCTTATAGAAAAATTAACTCAAAATGGATTAAAGATTTAAACATAAGACCTAACACCATAAAAACCCTAGAAGAAAATCTAGACAATACCATTCAGACATAGGCATGGGCAAGGACTGCACCAAAAGCAATAACAACGAAAGCCAAAATAGACAAATGGGATCTAATTAAAGTAAAGAGTTTCTGCACAGCAAAAGAAACTATCATTAAAGTGAACCGACAATCAACGGAATGGGAAAAAATTTTTGCAGTCTATCCATCTGACAAAGGGCTACCATCCAAAATCTACAAACAACTTAAACAAATTTATAAGAAAAAAACAACCCCATCAAAAAGTGTGTCAAGGATATGAACACACACTTCTCAAAAGAAGACATTTATGTAGCCAAAAACATGAAAAAAAAGCTCATCATCACTGGTTATTAGAGAAATGCAAATCAAAACCACCTTGAGATACCATCTCATGCCAGTTAGAATGGCGATCATTAAAAAATCAGGAGACAACAGATTCTGGAGAGGATGTGGAGAAATAGGAATGCTTTTACACTCTTGGTGGGAGAGTAAATTAGTTCAACCATTGTGGAAGACAGTGTGGCAATTCCTCAAGGATCTAGAACTAGAAATACCATTTGACCCAGCAATCCCATTACTGGGTATATACTCAAAGGATTATAAATCATTCTATTATAAAGACACATGCACACGTATCTTTACTGTGGCACTGTTCATAATAGCAAAGACTTGGAACCAACCCAAATGTCCATCAATGATAGATTGGATAAAGAAAAGGTGGCACATATATATGTACTATGGAATACTATGCAGCCTTAAAAAAGATGAGTTCGTGTCCTTTGCAGGGACATGGATGAAGCTGGAAACCATCATTCTCAGCAAACTGACATAAGAACAGAAAACCAAACAACACATGTTCTCACTCATAAGTGGGTGTTGAACAATGAGAACACATGGACACAGGGAGGGGAATATTACATACCAAGGCCTGTTGGAAGGTGGGGGGCTAGGGGAGGGAGAGTAGGGGGTGGGAGGCTAGGGGAGGGATAGCATTAGGAGAAATACCTAATGTAGATGATGGGGTGATAGATGCAGCAAACCACCATGGCACATATATACCTACATAACAAACCTGCACGTTCTGCATGTGTACCACAGAACTTAAAGTATAATAATAAATTAAAATAAAAAAATAAAATATTCCATAATGAAACTGAATAGGTAATCTCAAGAATTACTCTCTCTTTCTAATATGGACTATTCTTCATGTTTATCTGTATTAAAACAAATATACAAAGAACTGAATAACAAAATAGAAACTGGCAAGTCTCATTAAAAAAGTAAAAATCAAACTTTAATAAGTGATGCTCACCGAATGCTTACATATTAAAGGCACCATGCCAAGTACTTAATACTCAAAGTTCATTTTACAGATGGGGGAAAAAAAAGGATGTACTAGTTATTATTCAAAGCTACTAAGACAAGATGAACCCAGGACCCAAACCTAGGCTGTGTAAATGCAGGGCCTATGCTTTAACAATGATGCTACACTGTCTCAAGAGTGCAGAAAAGGAGGTGGGGGCGGGGGGGTGCAGATTTGGAGCTTGTTGGAGATGGGGGTGATAATTATAAAAATAAGAGCTAACATTTGATGGTTTACTAAATGGCAGGACTAAGGTGCTTAAATGTATTTCAATGAATTCCACATTAAAAGGAAGAATTGAACTGTCCATTTAATAACTGAAGATCTTTAAGTCACATAAATAGTAAAGGTAGAAGCAAGACTACAATCCAAGGACTATGATTACCTAAATATCTAGCAAAAAAAGGGGAGGGGAAGGAATACAGTCACTGAAACAAGTAAGTCAACATAAATACCATCTTTTGTAGTGAATGAATGGCAAGCAGAGTTTTGAACAGGTAGAGTCTGAAGGACAGTATAATACCCTGATAGAGATACCTATAAGTGTATGACTGCTACCTGTTTCCAATTTATCACTAAGACTTATAGATTCTATCAAACAAATCCTTTCGAGTCCATTCAATTTTCTCCATCTCCACTGTCAACAGTACTGAATACATGACATCCTAATTTTTCCCCTGGATTACTTCTGTAGGAGACCAGAATGTGTCACCCCAAAGCATGCCTCTTTAACATAAGTATTATTTTGAGCTGAAGGTAACTGAGAAGATGCAGATACGAGAAAAGCTCCCTGTCCTCCCCAATTTACCTAAAAGCATGACATAAGTTTACAAACACAAAGGTGTTCCTCCTCCTCTCTCTACCAGAAAGGCCAAAAGTTGATCACTGGAGACAAACGTAGCCCCTTATCAGCCTGGACAAGGTACCAGAGGAAACTGCATGAGAACGTTTACCAACTAGCCTTTATTTAGAATGTATTTCTATATATTGCCTTTCCACAATTGGCTGCTCATGAAAAGTCAAGGCCCTTTTCCTTTTTCTTGTCACTTCTCTAAAAATTCACTGTTCCGTATTGAAGATGCTATGTAACCTGGATTTCTAAGCCATCTCTTTGAGAACTACTCATTCCCTGGCTATTTCCCATGTATATATGACATATACATGTTAATAAACTTGTTCGTTTCTCTCTTGTTAAGGTGCCTTTTAACACAGGGTCTATCCTAAGAACTAGGAAGAGTAGAGAGAAAATTATTTTTCACTCCCCTACATGTTCCACAGCTTCTTATTTTTGTTCCAATCCAAGAAGGCCAACCCCACCTTTCTACTCACCCTCTAAATTCATAACTTCCTCATGGTTACTAGCCAGAATGAAGACTTTTTCAAATGTAAATGTAGCAATTTCACAACTCAGCATAAAACTAACTGGTTCCACACAGCCCTCTGAATAAGATCCAAACTCCACAGCTTGGCTGTAATGACTCACATAATCACACAGTCTCTACATTCCAGCCACAACACACTTGTTCCAATTCATAATACCTACCATGTTCCCTCTCACCCCTTTATCTTTAATAGTCTAGAAGTCAAATTATCTACCCTTCCACCTCTCTGGAGTAGACCCCTCTGCTATGCTCCCATGACACCCACTAACTCCTGTCGCCCAGCTCTTTCTCCATAAGCCTATAACTTTTATGAGGGCAAGCGCTCTATACAGCTTACTCTATCCTTAAAACTTAGTACAGGTCAGGTGTGGTGGCACACACCTGTAATACCAGCACTTTGGGAGGCTGAGACAGGAGAATTGCTTGAGCCCAGGAGTTGGAGACCAGCCTAGCTGGGCATGGTGATGTATGACTGTAGTCCCAGCTGCTCGGGAGGCTGAGGTGAGACGATCATTTTAGTTCAAAAGGTCAAAGCTACAGTGAACTATGAGAGCACCACTGCACACCAGCCTAGGCAACAGATGAGACTGTGTCTCAAAAAAAAAAAAAATTGGTATAATGCAGAGCATTTTTGAAATAAATTACTGATCAAGAGATGCAGAAAGTGGTATCAGAAGGCCTTGAAATGGATAAAGTTGTCAAGAGTGAACATGATACAGGAAAAATACTAAATCAGTGAGGTAGAAAGATAGAAATAAGGTTAGATGGATGTAACGAACCAAAAAATAGAAATATTATAAACAATGAAAATTGAGACAAACTAGTGACAAATCCTAAATCCTTTTAGAAAAGGCAAAGCACGAATATTCCTACTGTGTCACCACGAATTAATTTTTAAAAGTATAGTTGATAAATACATGAAATTTATTGTTTGCTAACCCAGCAGATACACAGACCATTCATTCCTTCAGTTAATATTTTTCAATTGCTCCGTAAGACGTTATATCATGAACACGTTTTTATTGCTTTAAAAATGTTTAAGTACTTTACTGATTCAAACTGAATCTCGGCGTCTAATACTACTACTTACCATTGCCATACGGAAATGCACGTGCAGAACGACTATCATAACCAGAGGAATGTCCACTGTTGAAGAAAAAGATATATTTTTATGTCTGGTACAAATAAGTTCTGAATTTTCATAATGTAGAGCAAAAGGAAAAACTTAAGGCAAAATTACAACTTTTATCCAATCACCAATTTAATGACAGTTTAGCTATATAATTAATACTAAAACATGGGTGGTTTTTTATGACTTAAAAAGTATTAAAATACCTAATTTTGCAGAAAAATAGAATGTGCTAAAACTATTTAACACAAATAATCCAATCAATTTAGCTTGAGTCACAAGTAAAGTAACAGAAACTTTCAGGTTATCAGAATATTTCAGACTAAAAATTTAGTCTTAAATAATTGGTTTTAATGGTTATAAATCAGTAATTCAGCCCCACTGACAGGATCAACAAAGACTACTTTTTAACATTTTGACTGAGAAAACAAATGTGTCTAATAGAGACTTAATAAAGCTAAATCCTTATGTTCTCACAATTCATACTTTCTTATTTTATCATTTCCTTTGAAAATCATACGCAGGGTTTGATGCTACTAATGTAAAGTTCTCACAAATTTTGTCTTTTTACATCATTTGAATCATTTTTTTCAGAAACACACTATTTTTAATAGTTTGCTACTTAAGAGGAAATAACAATAGCTCTTATTAGTGATTTCTATCTGCCAAGAATTATACTTGCACTTTATATTTACTAGCTCTTAAAATATTCACAACTCTATCAACCCTTTAGATAAAAAAGAAAACTTAGTCTCAAAGAGCTTACGAACCTTGCGTAGCAACACTGTGTGATTTCTATGCTGTTAAACACCATGCTGCCACCCATGAGGGAAATATTCTTTCGTACAGCATTCTGGTTAACATAAGCCATAAGTACACAATACAGAAATATGGCTACTGCCACACAGAATGTATCCAGTCCTTCTTTGTGGAAGCTTAGATGGAGCAAAGTATCAATGAATAAGACAGCTTTTCTTGACTATGGTCTTGTAATAGTTTTCCCTACTTTATCCCAGAAGAGACATGTATTATCCATGATTTCCAGTAATTTATGCTGGTATTTCCCATAAAACTGACTGTAGCTGGGTTTTTAACAGTCTATGAGTTTCTTTAATCAAATGTGTCATAAATCAAAGCAAGATATTATTTCAAAATATTATGATTCTAGTTTTCTTTACCTTGTTTTGATATCAGGCTACAGGTCCAACATCTTATATAAAAGTAACTAACACAGATCTAGATTTACAAATTACAAGACAGATGCTGTGTTTATAAAATTAAATCTCTGAAAATATTTCAAAGATATGTATATGGTTCTTCTTTCAAAAGGCTATCAATGATCAAAAATCAGTATCCATAACTGATTTACCTTTCTATTGTTGGTATAAGAGATGGAGGTGGAGCTCCTGGTGGAGGAGGAAAACCTGAAACATTCAATCATAAGATAAAAAATGTTAACAGAATGTACACTTAATGTCAAGAGTGAAACAAAGTTGCTGCATATCACTAAATTTCTCTGGGGATATGAATGTGCTTCTCTATGTTGTAATAATGGACAGAAAAATGGAGCTCAAACTTATAAACAGATTTTTAGCACAATAAAACTTTAAATAAGCAGTCTGGTCTAATACACAGAGCACAAACTGGGAGTCAGGACACCGGTCTTATTTTCAGCACCACACACAGCCCATTTTGTAAGTATGAGAAAGTTAATCTCAATGCCTTACCTTTTCCATACATAAAACAGTAGCCACCAGATATATTTGAAATATTTTAGAAGAAAAGCAGATAAAATAGTAATTACCTCTTTCAAAAAATATTTCAAGTTTTAGAAGTATAGAAATTTCCTTAAAATGTGTAATAGAAGTATAGAAATTTCCTTGAAATGTGTAACTTATAAAGTCTTACCAGTAAATGTATAGTGCTCAAAGCTGAGAATATCCACCATAAAATATGTTCAAATAGCACAACCCTAACAAACTATTTTACAAAGAAAGGCACATAATATAGTTTGTGGATTAGTTTGTAACGAATATAATTTGTACCTCTACATCATGGTCTGCATTCTCAATAAATTCACAATACCTAAATGGAATACCACAGAATAATAGGACTAAAAGGGACCTGAACAGTTAATCTATACTATACTTTCAAATCCAGATTGGCTATAAATCATCCCAACAGAAAAAGATTGATTCCAAAACGTATGATGTCAATTCCTTATGATACCAATTCCTTCCAAGTGTTAACAACTCTCACTACTATAAATGCACCAAATTATATAACTTAAATCTCTCACACTACAATTCAGATACTGTCCTAAATGAGAACAAGAAGTATTCCACTGTCATATTTTCTATCACCTTGTAGTTATGTGAAAACACTTCCACTAAGCCTCTGTTTTAGTAATTCTATGAAAAAATAAATCTCAGTTGTCTGAATCCTTCTCAAAGGTCCACTTAAATCAATTTTTAGCTCCGCTTCAAACTGTTTTCATGTTTACCATGCTCTTCACTGTATTCAGGTTTATGATATATAACTCCTCTATTAAACATCTTAAAAGTACAAAATTTGGCAATTACCACGTTAGTCCTACAGTCCACAATCCTATTTCACACAGCTTCACAGCCACATTGTTTTTTAAACTAAAAAGACACACCAATGGTTCCTTTGACTTTCCCTGATGAGTCTTTTTCAGACACATTCACACATAATCAATGTCTCTATTCCACATCTAAATATGTATACTGTCCTATGCTACCTAAACTTTACTGTTTCTGTTTATTGAAGTCATTTTGAACTGAGACCCACCCTTGCAAGCATTATCACCTCTCATTCTCTTCATACACTTTGGCTTGTAACAGTGAACTCAGTAAAACACACTTGCTACCAGGTGTAATATCACACTATAAAAAGAAATAACTGACAAAAATGTTAAAAAACAAAAACAAAAACAAAAACACTGGGCCACATATAAACTCCTATTGATCATAACATTACAACAATAAACAATCACCACTCTAAGAACAACCACCTGACCAGCTGTCTGTCTAGTTGCTATGTGGTTTAGAACACATTTTCTCACGATACTAAGTTAGGCTAGCAGGATTAAAATTTTAAAATCAGAAATAATGATAAAGTCAAAATAAATTATCTTTCTCTTCTCTTGAAGTCACTACATTATATCAAAAAATTCATTAGTCTGTAAAGACATTTTAAAGAAAATTTTTCTTTTATACCCTACACTGTTTTCCTCACAAATTGTATAGTTAAGAATTTTCTGAGAATCTCTATTTCTACAGAAATGGGTAAGACAGGTATAAGAAAACTAAGTATCTTAATCAAAACTAGAATGAAGCAAAGGCAGAGCTGAAAATAGGACCTTGAAATCCCAATAGCCTATTCCATATTCTAACCGCATCAACACCGTCCTTTCTGTAAGCTTAAAATTTCATGTTTATTAACAATGATGGAGAAAACATGAAAAAAGTTTTACCTGGAGGTGGTACAGTTATTGGAATACCTAAAAAACAAGTGATGAAATTTAATATAGTAACTGGATTTCAGAACCTGTTATGTATTTATGCCATCACCAAAACGAACTTTGAAATAAAACCCCTCGCCTCATTATCCTGGCTTATTCACTCAAGAGAAGCATTCTGTTTTCTTGCAGAGGACTAACAATTCAAGTATAACATACAACAACCTCCTTGATGAAAACCCAGTCTAACAACTTGATAACAAGGTTTCCCCCACTAGTTGTAATCACAAGTTAGACATCAGTTAAAAAGCACACTTATGCACACACAATTATCAAATGCCATGAAGTTAATCCTAACTAAATATGATAACCAATGCCTGAGGTTGTTATTTTAATAGGAAACTGATCTGTGGGGTTCTTTCTCAAATACTGCAGGTAGTACAAGGATAACTTAAGATAATGGATATGACTGACTTTTGTAAACCTCAATATGTTGTGGTTCATTCAAGTGTTGACTGTTTCACTATTGTTGGCAGAAGTGAGGAAAGGCTAACATTTCCTTTGATTTGTAGAAGGAGAAAAGGGGGAATAATCAATTCATATATATACACCCCCAGGGCACATTAACATAAATGTGAATTATTTACTTCTACAGGTATTAGCAAATATTGAGTGACTCTCACTATTTGTATGCATTATAAACTCTGAGAAATAAACTATGTACTTCTCAATTTACAGGGACCAAATGTGCCCTTAAAGCCTAACATAAAATGTATTTATTAAATACTAAAATTAAATTCAGCATTTTAAATTTAAGAGATACATGAAAGCAATTTATGTGGCATGCAAATTTTAACTATATTCAGTCGAAGAATAATGAGAG
Organism: Aotus nancymaae; assembly: GCF_030222135.1. NCBI lineage: Eukaryota > Metazoa > Chordata > Mammalia > Primates > Aotidae > Aotus > Aotus nancymaae. Next base: position 49,009,301 of record NW_026988417.1, on the reverse strand, counting down.
ATTTCTAAGCAGGAAAATAAAAAAATTTAAGACAATTAAAAATTACTTTTTCATGAAAACTTTTATACCATAAATAATTAAAACAGTTGGCATGGTTTCCTAAATCCTATCTTAAAAACTGTATCAAAATTAGCCCAAAAATAATCTAATTCATCAGCTAAATGTATGTAAAAACAAAAAAAACAAAATTGTTTTCAAGTCAAAGGAAACATATGCTAACACTATTTAAAAATGTTCTGACATGCATGTTTTATCAGAGTAAGAGACTTAGATTTAAAAAATCTTAAGTTAGCATATGGCCTTTAAAAAAGACACCAAAGCACCTGATTTTAACCACCCATACAATAAAAACATATTCCAAACTTACAAAACCAACAAGACTAAAGAAGATACATAAAGCAGCCATGAAGTTTCAAAAATCATTAGGAATCCACAAGTCTGCTAAACTGACCCATAGCTAATGGAAACTCTCATCCATCCTGAGGTTACCTTCCTGTTTCCCAAATTACTAAACTAAAAGAATCCAGCAAACCATACAAGTTAGCAGAGTCCCAGACTCCCAAGTAAATGAGAAAAGTAAGGAAAGCAGAGCATTAAATGTTCCAGAATAAATACTATAACCTAATTTTCTTTAGAACAATAGAGACACTACTTAACTTCACTATTTGATCTAGTTTTCATATTTAAATAAATGACTATTTTCTTAGATTTAGAAGATAGAGATCTGAAAGATAAGATTTATAAGATAAAGGAATATACCAAAATCATCCACCCATTCTATATACTGTAATCCTAATAACTTTACCTAAATGAGTATGGAAGCAGGATGTACCATTTTAGCTAATGCTTACTACAGCTTACCAGAATGTAAATTCATGCAAAAAACTAAAATTACTAGTCAGTCCCTTCAAACTTTAGTCAAAAACATTTAAGTTATGAAACTTCCATAAAACACAGCGATAAAAGACATAATACTAAAGAATTTAAATTAAGTACATTACAAAAGTAGTTAAAATTACTGTCTGCCTTTAATGTTAATCTTACTACATAGGACAAAAATAAGCTACTGGAATTGAACACATAATCAAAGAAAAAATCATGTCATTTAAAGATGTCTTTCTAATCAATACCTACATACCAGAAAGTTGGCATGGCAACTAGGAAGGGACCTTCTTGTGAGACCTCCATTTCATCTAGATATTATTTCAATGCAAATTTTTATTAGTAAGTGTTCATTAAAACAAGACTATAAAGCTGATGAAACACTATACAACCAATTCTTTATTGGATATAGGTTCAAACTAATATGTGATATCATATAAGGCCAACATCATTCTCATTTAAAAATCACTATTTAGTATGTGACCTTTCTTAATAAACGAGAAACATTATAAGGGAAGAGAAAATTCATCTCAAAAGTCCCTCTCCTTTCCCCTCCCAACACCTCCATCTTCCTGGAAAACACACGATGACTTAGACAACAGACTTAAATAAGGGAAGTATTTTGTTTCTTTTCTGCATCCCTTATCTGAAAAATGAGTTTAAAAAAATCTTTTCCTGGAAAGCTATATGTAACAGTAGTAAAAGTAAATTTCTAGAGCTGGCTAAAAGCTTTTGGAAAAGTAATACTCAAACTATAACAGACTGAAGAGATTAGTGGTATTAAAACTTGACCATGCATCATAATCACCTGGAGAGTCTCTTAAAACACAGACTGGGGGGCCCTTCCCCTAGAATTTCTGATTCAATAAGTCTGGGGTAGGACCAGAAAATCTGCATTCCCCCAAATTTCCCAGATGATGTTGCTGATCCAGGACTATACTATGAGAATAACTGGATCAATTTCTAAACTTCTCTCCTAATTTCACTGCTGAGCAATTTAATATTCAATACAGACTGAATAAATCCCATTCCAAATTTTTATGAAACAAAGCATTTATAACACTTAAAGTACTATGAGAGTTTACATCATCTGGCATTTTCAAAAGAGAAGATGTTTTCTTTTTTTCTTCTTTTTGGTTGAGACAGGGTCTCACTCCGCTGCCCACTGTGAGCGGCATGATCATGGCTCACCGCAACCTCTGCCTCACAGGCTCAAGCAATTCTCCCACCTCAGCCTCCCAAGTAGTTGGGACTACAAATGTGTACCACCACGCTCAGCTAATTTTTTGCATTTTTTTGTAGAGGCAGGGTTTCACTATGTTGCCCAGGCAGGTCTCAAACTCCAGGCTCAAGCGATCCACCTGCCTCGGCCTCTCCACGTGCTGTAATTACACGTGCGAGCAACCACGCTTGGCCTTAATTTTTGTATTTTTTATAAAGATGGGGTTTCTTCATGTCGCCCAGGCTAGTCTCGAACTCCTGAACTCAAGCAATCCACCTGCCTTTGCCTCCCAAAGTGCTGGGATTATAGGAGTGAGCTACCATACCCAGCTTTATTTTTCCAGTATATAATGCATACACTTAAATGTAAAAGGGGGTGGGGGTAAGACCAAAAATCCTATTTGGGAGATTGAAGGAACTGAGACAAAGGAACAGAAAGGCAGCATTCCTGTTAAACATCATATTAAAAAGAATTTATCCATACTAAAAATTCCCACAAAATTAATAGTGGGCCTTGCATTCACAAAAAAAACTAAACAAAGATTGTCTATAAACTCATTCTCAATGTAGTCCATCATCATTTTATATAACTAAGGCAAAATAGCATCTAACATGGCTTTCAATAATCCCCACCTGCTGGTATTTATGCCTCTACATACCTCTGGTATTTATGTCCTGCCCTGTGTGGGGGCTGGACATTGTGACTTATTTCTAACACACACACAAAAATCAAAGTACGTTACTTCCATGACTAGGTTAGAAAAGACAGTGATTTCTATTTCACTGGCAGTCTCTCTGTTGCCTTCTCAGCTAGTGTGCTTTGATTAAGCAAGCTGACATATTAGAGGCCTACACCAGTGACGAACTGAAGCCCTATCAATCCAACAGTCCAGAAAAAAAAAAAAAAAAAACCACAATCCTTTTAACAAAAAGGTGAATGAGCTTGGAGACAAATATTTCCTTAGTCAAGCCTTTAGAGAAGATGGAGGTCTGAGAGAGACCTTAAAGCAGAGGACCCAGCTAAGCTGTTCCAGAATCCTGACCCATAAAAATTGTTCAATAATAAATGTATGTTGTTTTAAAGCCACTACATTCTGGAGTAATTTGTTATACAGCAGTGAAAACCAATACATGCAATAACCATCTATCTTTTCTCTATTTAATTCAAATGAAAGAAGAAAATGGCAGAATCTGTAAACTATGATTTCCTTTTCTCACTAGTATAATTCCAAGTTCCATCAGCACTATGAAACAGATAAACCTGATCACTTTCCTTAAGTCTCATGATTTATATTTCAAAGCCATCAAACTCAGAAGTAGGTTTTACTCAAAAAAATAGAATACAGAAAGCCAAGGTTTACAAAAATCTTTAAATATCACATAGAAATCCTTTTCTATGTATCAGGATTTTTTTTAATTAAACACAAGCAAAAACATATGCACACACACACATGTATCATCTCATTTACCACCCACCCTTAAATACAAACCAGAATGTAGAAAGAACACTGCAAAATCATTACTTTATAATTAAAACAATTACAAGGTGCAAAAAAGGATTTAAGTTATCTTTAGGGGAAAAAAAAGTGTTAAAAAGTGGTATGGTCACACATAAAGTAACCAAAACATACCAGCATACTTCATGTCTAAAAGGTAAAAAAGATAATCTTACATAAAGTGTAAAAGGGACAAACTATGTTATCTTTATTAGGATCTCTTATTGTTTTAATTTATAAAATTTAAAGCCTACAGAACTTCTATCTTAGAAAAAACATTTTTGATAGAAATATCAATGTTTTTAATAGAGAACTTGTAAAGAAATTATCTCTACCAGCTTACATATGATATGACTAAAAGAGCAGTGTAAGCAGAAGGCAGAAATTAAATTGTAATTAGATTCAACAAAATGTGTCAATGGTGTATTAAAAATGTAACTATTATAAAGGGTGCATCATGGAGGAGAAAACACATTCAAAAATCAACATCCTAAGGAAGTTTTTAATCTCTGTTAAATTTACATCTAACTAAATTTTAATTATGCCAGAAAATTATATTTATTAAAGGTAATTAGCATTGCACTCTATTTTGAATTTACTGAAAACACTGATAGGCAGGCTTTTTAAAATAAATATAGAAAAACTCAAGAATAAATAGTTTTTTTATTTGTTAACTTTAATAAATAAATAAAAAGTTTAAAACTTTAAGGAATTCTTTTTTAATGATATCCATGGAAAATGCTTACATTTTGGCAAACAGTGCAAGTTAATACGAGGTAATCTGTCGAGTAAGACCAAAAATGCATGGTATTATAAAATTAGCTTAATAACTGTTACATTCATAAAATCGTTTCTCAATTAAAGAGATAAAATTGTACTTCCTCAAGGGCACTGATAATATTCATCCAATGTAGGCCGAGCTTCTGCCAAAGCAATGTTCTGAATGTTTTGTCCAGGACCCTGGGGTCCTTGAGACCGTACTAGGGAATCTGCAAGGTCAAAACTACTGTCATAAATTTACTGAGATGTCATTTGCCTTTTTCATGCTCATTTTCTTACAGTGGAGTTTTCCGGAGGCTACATAACTAGTGATACCACAATAGATTTAACGTAAAAACAAATAGGAGAAATGAGATTTTTCTACTAAGCCACATAGTAAAGAGACTCCCAAAAGTGTAAAAAATAAGGCCATTTCCCACTAAATTTTTTTAAATTATTCTAGAAAAGTACAGTTATTTTTCATAAGAAATTTTACAATGTTAACATGTAATGAATTTATTATGCATATCTCTAATAAATATTTTAATTTCTCAGTTTTAATTTCTAATATTAAAACAGATAAAACATACATAAGTAGAAGCTCTTGGGGATCTGCAGTAAGTTTTAAGAGTTTAAAGAAGCCTGTAATGGAAAAGTTTTAAGAACTGCTGGGCTAAAGAACCAGATTGCTAACAGAAAAATAATCTAATGAAAATGCAGGACTTACAGGAAATGCAGAACGACCCTAGATGTAAGTAGCTCACACTCCCAACCCAAATCCTATATGTCAACCCTAACCCAAAATTAACATATTTAAGGAATGAACAAGATTTTGAAGTTCATGCAATTAGGCTGGGCATGGTGGCTCATGCCTATAATCCCAGCACTTTGGGAGGCCAAGGCAGAAGGATCAAGAGGAGGTCAGGAGTTTGAGATCAGCCTGGCCAATATGGTGAAATCCTGTCTCTACTAAAAATACAAAACATAGCCGCGCGTGGTGGCACCTGTAATCCCAGCTACTCAGGAGGCTAAGGCAGGAGAATTGCTTAAACTTGTGGGGCGGAGTTTGCAGTGAACTGAGATCACACCACTGCACTCCAGCCTGGGTGACAGAGCAAGACTCTACCTCAAAAAAAAAAAAAAAAAGTTCTTGCAATTAGTAGTACTAGATTACTTGTCAGACACTGATCTACAAGACAACAGTCTTTTAGGAAGAAATCTACTTCTTTCTAAAATGCAGAATCCTACACATCTGATATCTAGATAAACAGTTAAACCACATAGCTAACTTTAAAAGCAGGGATGCCTGGTTTGTGGTCCAGAGTAGCTGGGATATATCTCAGTAAAGCAAAGATCCTTTTTCAACTCAGCAGAATTCCGCTACTAGACTACATTTCAACTGTTCCCAAGACCCACAGAACTAGTCACTGGAGGCTTAAGAATTCATACAAAAACAAATTAGTTTAATGGAATTTGCCTTTTACTCTTCAGTGAACTCCACTATAAACAATGAAGATCAAATATGATGACACTAAAGTAAATTAACATTTAAAAGCCCAAATTAAAAGCCTATCATAAAGTTACTATCATTAATTAAATTCTATTATTTTAGAAACAAAGTTAGTCAGGCACAGATAGACAAATACAGGATTCCACTTATATGAGGTACCTAGAATAAGTAAACTCATAGAAACAAAAACTAGAATAGAGGTTACAGGGGCTAAGGAAGAGGGAAGGAGTTTAGTGGGTACAGATATTTATGAAAAAGTTTTATGTACAGATCATGGTGATGGTTACATAACATTGTGAATGTATTTAATGCCAATGAACTACACATTTACAAACGGCTAAAATGACAAATATACTGTATTTTACCACAATAAACAAACACACAAAATCACCTACCCTATAACATTAATACTTCCAATTTTACGGTTTTTCTTCCAATAAAACACACGATTCAAATTATTCAAAGTATTTCAAACCTGACTTCTTAAGCTAAGGAAAGAGTTCTTAACACAAGCCAGGCAAAGAGTAAAACCTTAATCAGATTTTTAAAAAATCTGATGACTGCTCCTTATATCTCCCTAACTTCCCTACCCACAAATACGCATGCATGTACTTCAACATCAGAGAAATGCTTTAACAGAAGAAGTTTCTAAGACATGTTACTGTGACAAATATAATAATCCAATAATACAATTTTCTAGATATAGGTACTGATTCATTTCAACAGTTAATAAAGAAAACAGACTTTCAAGCAAAACTGCCTGGGTTAGAATTCTAGTTTTACTATTTTCTAGCTATTACTTAGATGCCTTAGGTCCCCGCTGCCTCACTGCAAAATTAGGATAATATCTACTTCAGATGTTGTTCAAGAATCAAATGAGTTAACACATGGAATGTGCTCAGAATAGTACCCTAAAAAGTGAGCATTAAATAAGTATTAGCTATTACAACTATTAATACTCAGAAAAAGCATGAGACCACCCTAATGTATTTCTGAAAAAATTTAATACAATGGAAACTATTTTCTGATTCACTAGAAAATGAAGTTGAAATAACAGATTTCTGAAAACTACAGAACTAAATTAGACATCTTTTCTTTCCCTCCCGAGTTGGAGTTTCGCTCTTGTTCCCCAGGCTGGAGTACAATGGTTTGATCTCAGCTCACTGCAACCTCGACCTCCTGGGTTCAAGTGATTCTCTTGCCTAAGCTGCCCAAGTAGCTGGGACTGTAGGTGTGTGCCACCACCCCTGGCTATTTTTTTTGGATTTTTATTAGAGATGGGGTTTCACCATGTTGGCAAGGCTGGTCTCGAACTCCTGACCTCAGGTGATCCTCCGACCTCAGCCTCCCAAAGTACTGGGATTACAGGTATGAGTCACCATGCCAGGCCCAGTATTTGTTTTAAAGCTACTATTAGTATGGCTGCAGGGAACCACTATAAATACTTTTGCATTTCCCAAAGTCTCTTCCTGCTTTATTGTATTCTAATACAAAAATCTCCTCTACTCTTCATACAAATCTATTATGGCCAGAAATACTCTGTCCTCCCTGTGTTACTAGCAAAGTTTCATATATGTTTGCAGGTATGTGTTTAAGGGAGAGAGGAGGCAATACATTTCTCTTGTTCTGTCAACTATTTAACAGTAAAAGTCCTTCAAATGAGAGTTGTCTCTAACAGCTTAAAATTGTTAAACAGTAACTATCTACTTATACAATAAGCCCCATCTGCAAATTTCCAAGAGTCAATCACAAATTTTATCATCTAAACTAGAGAATTTCTGAGAATGAATAATAATTATGCTGGGATAGAAGGTAGAAAGTAGGACTGTTCCAGGCAAATCTGGTTGTATAGTCACTCTACTTATTAAAAAAAAAACCTTTTAGGTAGCATCCTAAAATATGGGAATAAGATATCATTACTATATTTATCTCATCATATTCTGGACTTGAGTTTTAAAAACATTAGAAGTCTAATGTTAAAAAAGGCAACATTAAAATACATTTGATTCTTTAAAAAATTTTTTTTTTCCATTTTCTTTTGATTATTTCTGAAGAAAGCAAAAAAACAAAGAGAGTTTGTCTAAGAAAAATGGAATATCTTTTAAGGTAATACTTTAAAAAGACTCCTGAATCATAGCTTTCTTTCATTAGCTGTTTATGATTCTTACGGTGATTTAAATTACAAAAAACACAGTATACTCCATGTGGTTCAGTGGTAAACAGTAACTGAAAACTACAGCTTTAAGCATGGCAGCTGGCATATATCTATGCAGCCATACATTTAGAACCAGTGCCCAACCTGATTGTACCAGTTACAAATCTGAAAATCATCTTTGGTGTTATGTATACATAAATGTTAACTCAATTAGCTAACACATTAGGGAATGCCAAGTACATACAAGACCACTGTGACTAAAACTGCAAGAAAACATAGAAAGAAACACACAGCTTATGCTCTCCCCAACAGCTCACATTCTACTAAAAACAAGGAGCAATTCAGAGTCTCAACTTCAAGTATTTGGTTTTAATGAATTTGGTATCCTGCTCCGCATGTATACCAGTTAGGTATTGCTTAAATCAGTATTAGAATTCACTTGAATCTGTACTCATTAAATGTTGATAGAACAGTATGGAAGTATAAACCAAAAACAAGCATCCAAGGAAATCTGGATTTTAAAATATGGAACACATGTAGCTGAGAATTAACATGAAGTAGATAAACAGATTAAGCAACAGAAAAATAATTAGCAGCACTCTACAGTATAATGCCATTAATCATCTAAACACTGTTCAAAGATTTGTTATACTTATGAACAAAGGTTACATGAATAAAAAATGGTCTGGGATAGTGGTTCGCGCCTGTAATCCCAGTACTTTGGGAGGCTGAGGAGGGTGGATCGCTTGAGGTCAGGAGTTCAAGACCAGCCTGGGCAACGTGGCAAAACACCATCTCTACAAAAACAAAAATTGCCAGTTATGGTGGCACACGCCTGTAGTACCAGCTACTCTGAGGCAGGAGGATCGCTTGAGCCTGGGAGGTGGAGATTGCAGTGAGCTGAGATCACACCACTTGCACTCCAGCCTGGGCAACAGAGTGAGACCCTGTCTCAAAAACAAAAGGAGGGGGGGTAATTTTATCAGTTTGGGAAAAAAGTAAACTTCCAGATAATGCCACTGCCTATCTGTAGCAATTACCTCTGCAGCAATATTCTACAGCATTTCTGAATATTCTTATACAAGCTAAGTGCTTATTTTGTTGTCATTAGTTCATACCACCTCTGTCCCACTTACTTTAATAAACAATTAGTACTGAACATATAAAATGTTAGCCATCTGGGGATTCTATATTAGTAAATTAGAAAATCCTTTCATTCTGTCATTTGTGACAACATATATGAGCCTGGAGGACACTGTGCTAAGTGAAATAAACCAGGAACAGAAAGACCAATACCGCTACACACAATCTCATTTATACGATCCAACTCAGAAGCAGAGAGTAAAATGGTGGTTACCGGAAGCTAGGGGCCATGAGCGAGGTAGGGGAAATGATTTTCAAAGGGTACAAAAGTTTCAGTAAAATGAGAAAAACAAGTTTTGGAGATCTACTGTACAGCTTGGTGACTATAATTAATAATAACTGTACATTTCAAAACTGCTACGAGAGTAGATTTCAGAATGTTCTCACCCCAAAAAACTAAGTATGTGAGGTAATGAATATGTTAACTTGATTTACTCAATCTACAATGTAGACATAATCAAAACATCATATTATACTCCATAAACATATACAAGTATTACCACCAATTAAAAATAACATTTTTTAAAAGATTTTTAAGAATTAAAAAAAGAAAATTACTTCCAATCATTTACTACCTAGTAAAGTTTAAGTAATATTACAAAGGAATCCAACAGGATTATTACCACAAATATTAATACTTTTTTAGTATCGTTAATCAAATTTGTTAAAATATTAATTATTCCTACCTTTTATCTAATTCTTTTTAAGAGGACAAAGGATTCATATAAAAATCACAAAGGTCCTCATTTTGAATCACGTAAGTCCCCTTTCATTTGGTTAATACTCGGCATATTAAAGGCCCAAGAACCACAAGTCTAATTCCAACTAATGGGTGGTTTCTGCTCAATCTACTTGTTGGAACAAGAAATTCACTGAAGTTAGAAATACTATTGTCATCTGGAGTAAGGACGGCTAACCTATTCCAACCTCCTCTTTCCTCTATTTTTGAGAGAACAGATCCTCTAAAGCCACAAGTTATTTTTTCATATTTTTCTTACACTTTTTGAGAGTAGAGGTGACAGTGGAAGGAAATCAAAGGCACTGAGGATGAAAGACAGGAGCAGTAGCTGACATTTAGAGGTCAAGGATGAATGTTAGGGAAGGACTATTCAGACCCTGCATTTGGCTCTGTAATCACAACTGGCACCTTAAAGACAGCTCTCTTGCAAATAAAAGTAAGTAAGAGCACATGGCTGTCCAGTAAAAGCTGATTTTATTAATAGGAAGTAATGTCTACTACATGTCTTTCATGCTGCCCTGATGAGCACAAGCAGCTATTTTTTCATCATTTACTACTAGCTTTCTCCCTGGGAAGAAGTAATTATTATCTCAATCAATCTTGTTAGTTTCATAAAAACTTGGTTAAGGTAGATAAAGATCAAAAACAAAGTAAAAAAGGCACCCAGATGAAAAATTCAAATAAAAAATAAAATTTGGAAATTGTGATTTTTTCTCAATTACCAGTAACCTGGTTTTTAATTAATAATCAAAAGTAGCTAAAAGTACAGCTACTTTTGAATCACATAGTATGATAAACACTTATATTACTTTTTTTTAAAAGAAGTAAATACCAGGTACCTGGCACCCAGTAGCAGTCTCCTGAAAGGAAACCAGTATACAAAAGAAGACCAGACTGAAATATTAATTTCAATCTCTTCACAAGATATAATATTTTGATCTACTCCCATCCTAAAAGTATCTATTTTTTATTTTTTCAAAACAAGTTAATACTGGTAATGTTTATAACTGAGTATGGATTTATACATATACTATTAGCAACTTGTTTGGGAATCATTATCATATTTTTGGATCACAAGATTAGTTTCTGTATATTCTTCTCAATTTTAGAACATTGTCTCTTTCCTATATTCAAACAGCAAGACACATAAATATCTGTTTCAGTCCAAATTTGTTGAAGATATAAGAAGTATTATATCCATTACTTTTAATGCAATGCAATCAAAACACTATTTTATTTGTAAAAAATTTTTAAAAAACACTTGAAGTTATTTTTCTTTCAAAGTCAAATGTCTTATTTACTATTTACCCGGTGGTGGAATCAGAGGTGGAGCAGTGCTGACAGTCGGAGGAGGTGGAAGAAATGGAGGAGGTGGAAGGTGAGTGGGAGGAGCTCCTGGAGGGAAAAATGGAGGTGGTTTGCTAAAATTGTTGTCTACTTCAGTAGCAGATCTTTCAGAAAGGACCTAAAATTAGAGCATAGTTAAACAGATGCATAAATATTTTTATCTAAAATTAATCTTAGTAAATTAATTTCATTTAATCTTAAGAAACAAAGTAAAAGGTAATTTAATTCACCTATGTATTTTTGGTGGGAGAATAAAAATTCTACATGTGTGCTATGTGTGTACATATACTTATGTGAGTATACACAAACATATACTTTTTAAAATGTGCATATTCAAATCTTTAGAAAAAACAATTGGGTCATTACCAAAAAATTCTTAATAAAAAGTAATTAAGAAATAAAAACACTCCACAAAAGAAAAAATAACTTTTATAAAGAAAATTTAACAAGTATTATCTTTGTCATTCAACCAAAGTTAAAGTATTCAATTAAGGCAATGTAATCATTAAACACAGACATTAGCCTTTAGAAATTAATATGGCAGGAGGTCAGACATTCACTGTTCCCAGAGCCTGTCATCACCAGGTTGCAAAGTAAGAGACTGTCATGCATGCAGCAACAGATGCAAGCAATAGGCAGCAAAACATGTAAGTAACTTTTTCATGTCAGCCATGTAACTTTGAGAACAGGGTTTATACTTGAAAAATAAAATATAGCAATGTTTGCAAAATGCTTATCTGTGTGAAAAGGTTAAGGAACAGGCAACATGAGAAGCACCCCAAAGCTACTGAAAGCAAAGTAGCACCTCAAAATCTGGAATTTTGACAAGCTCCCCAAGGATGTGTAAATAAATTTGGCAAAGACCAAAAACAGCCAACATAATGTTGTATATTTAATTCATACTTCTCAAATCCTTGCTGACTAAAGCAATATTTTAAACATACAATCCCTCTTTACAATTAACGTTTCCTGTATTTAAGTGTAGTGTTTTTTGTAGGGCTTATGCCAATAAGTTATTTCTTAAAGTATTTATTTTGAGAAATCATGCATTTTAATGGTAAGAGGAAAGAAAAAAAGGATTAATATCTTTCACTGTAAAAATGATTTGCCTTTAAAGATGCTAAAAGGAACATTTCACATGATCAACTTATCTAAGGTAAGAATAGAGTGCTCTGGACATTTTTTAAAGTACTCAGAAAAGAGAAATGAATAATGAAAAAAGTATGGTCAAGCTCAATAGCTGGAAATTTCAGTTATTACAGTTCTAACATTAATTATACAACTTACTGATAACTCATCTCCCCTCATTTTTTCACCTAAAAACAAAGGAACTCTACCTCCCCCAGAAATGTCACATTAAATAAATTGTGGTATATTCATCCAATGAAGCTATCATGGAGATATTTTAATAATATTTTAAGAATATGAAAAAATACAAATGATAATTTTAGATGAGGAAAAAAAGGATACACAGAAATATAATTGTAATAGTATCCCAGTTTTGCTTAGTAAAAAGAGATGTACCAGATGTGGTTATCTTTAGGTGGTAAAATCACTGGTAATCTTTTATTTTTTATTCAGTGAATCTATATACAGATTGAGCATTCTTAATCCAAAAATCTGAAATCTAAAATGCTCCAAGATCCAAAATGTTTTGAATACCAATATTTTATAAAATTTCACACCCAACCTCATATATGACGGTTCACAATCAAAACTGAGGAACACTACAGTTTACTCAGGGTTCCCAAAGGAAAAAACATTATCATAGATTAACAAATCATTATAATAAATTAAATAGCTTATTTATGAAATATAAATGAATTTCAGGTTTAGACTTGGGTCTCATCCCTAAGATTACATACATACAAACATTTCAAAATCTAAAAATTTCCAAAATCCAATACACTTCTAGTCTTAAGCATTTTAGATAAGAGATACTCAACCTGTATTATGTGTCTAACAAGGAAAAGAAAAACCCTATTAAAAAAGAATCAGAGGTTATAAATTCTAACTGGAAGTGCCTTTATAATAAAGGATGACTAGTTCCACATTTTAAATCTCTATCATCTAAAACAGAGCATAGCACTATGACTATTTGTTGAATAAAATAAATTAGAATGCTCACATAATCCTTCAGTTAAAGAAAATAATTTATTTTAAAATACTAAACCTGTATGTTGCTGTTCTCATTTGCCCGTCGCCGTCCTTCTACTCGGCTGATAGTTATAGTCTGACCAATAACATCAATTGCTCCAGGTAATCTCCTGTAACATAAAAATTGAATCAATTCAGTTTCACCTAATTAGACGCTTAAAAAATTAATAAAATTTTAAAGAAATAAAAACAAAAAGTGTCTGAAATAAATTTTAAAATAAAATCAGATCACAATACACTTTGAAAAATATTCTGGTGTTTAAGCTCACTACTTTTGCACTGTTATAAAAACTTTCATTAAGAAATTAACTACAATCAACATACCCAACAATGATCGTAATGTTAAATTTTAAGTCTCTGTAGATCTCTTCTTCTAAACTTACTATTTTTAGTGGTCTCCAAATGAATTTATCTTTTGTGAAATTAAATGAGACAGCTAATACCAGACAAATGGAAATTTTGGGGCCACTACAATTTTAAACACACACTACTTTAAATATTTCCCAAAAAGGCTTGAAAATCATGCTCATTTTGACACACACAGGATATTTTCCTTGTGATATAGTCCAAGTATTAAAAAACATAAAAAGGGAACCAGTTTTCCATTTCTGATAACCTGAATTTAGATAGAAAAGTTGAAATATTTAAATACTTGCCCTACTTCTGTTTACAATCTCTTTAAAGTTCTTGAGGATATGGAAAAATAATCTACTACAAAACAATGCTACAAATTTAACAGAAAAACTTAGTAAGCTGTATTTTAAATAATTAAAATAATGTTAAAAGCTATTATGCAGATGAAGGACTTAATAAAGGTATGCATGCCTAAGATGATACAGAAGTCAATTGGAAAAACAGGAAATAAAAAGTGGATACAAATTAGATGAATTTCTCTTCATCTATATTTCAGTTCTGAACAATTCTGCCTTTAAAACTTTATAGAAGTAAAACAATGAAAACATCACAGATCCTTCCAGTCACTAGATTAGGCTCCTAAAATGACAAATAGCAGCAGCTACCATTGGCTGGATGCCAAACCCATTACATCTAAACCTCACAAAAACTTAAAAATTATCGTATACCTGTTAAAGACAAGCCAGGGTCCAAAGTGAAATCACTGACCTAAATATGAATTAAATGGCAAAACTAACTTTCAAACCTGAGTTTTTCTGATCCCAAAGCCTATCCACCCCCTCTTCCCTTGAGCTAGGTTTTCTTTCAGCAAGACGATTCACCTTTGAGGAATTTAAGACTTTTCTGGAAATCAAAGGTTAGTAAGAGTTTATCTTAAGTAGACATTGAAATACTCCAAAAATAACTGTATGCTAACAAAGTCAGCCCTATTAAAAGTATATCATGACATCTGAAATTTCTTCAAGTACATAGTCAGTTCCCACCTACCATCTCTTGCCCACTTAAGACTTCCCTTCTCTATAATTTTAATACAATTTAAAAATGTTCATGCCTTTCTAACTTTATGCCTGGGTCATTGACTTCCCAGGTTTCCTCATGGTCCCAAAGATCAAGAATGATTTAATTGGAAGAATAACATATCCTCCAATGCAGCTGGGGAAAGACGTTAATATATATACATTAGAAAAATCCAAATATCTCGACAATAAAACAAACACTGCTTTAATTTCCTCCCTAGAACTTAAATTATAAAGCTATGCCCACTATAACTGCATTATCAAAGCACATGCCATCAGCCTTCTGATATACAAACATTTCATATTCCAACATCCTATAAATACAGGTGTGCATTCTGGGGCTGTAGTTTCTTCTCTGTTTATTGCTGCCTAGACTTCATTGTCAAAATTTTTAATTTCACTCTATTTCCTTTTCTACTGCCCATCACTTGATTCTCTCCTTTGCATTTTTAAATTTATTCCCATAAAGAACAAATTCCACCAAATTTGTTTGGACTTGCAAGTCAGATAGCAAACTCTCCAAATCATTAAAAGTGGTAAAAATTAGATCTAGATATAAGACTAACTTTCCTGTTGAGGGGAAAAATTTCTATAATCTGTCTTTTACTATTTATTTCTAAGGATCTCTAGTTTTTAAAAATTCTGGAACACATCAAAGTATTCATTTCTTAAAATGTACCTTAAATATGGTCAGAAGTCTAATTAGTTTTTTTAGCTTTAAATTGATGTTTTTTGAATCACTAAAGATTCAAAATGGCAAATACTATGTTTCTAAAAACATATAACTGAGAAATCAGCCTTAACAAGTATATATCCCTAAAGGGAGATTAGAAAATTACAATTCTCTACATTTTCATAACATCTCCTTATGCAGGTATTTTTTAACCACATAAACTGAGTTACTTTAATCAAACACATTAAGTTTACTGTTTTGTTCAGGAATGTTTTATGATAGACACATAGTATGTACCACAGTAATAAAAAGCACGTTAGTATCTAACACTGACAAATAATTTAAAAACCTAATGTTATTCTGATGCCATATTATGGAAAAAATATTGAACCATATTATTCCATGAAAGTTCTTAATGAACAGCTTTCTCTTTCATTGCATAAAATGATTTAGTAGAGTTTCTCTATGAGGAAATCAACTATAACTTAGAGTTCCACAAAGCACAGGTTAAATCAGGACAACAAACTTGTTCAGTAAGTAGACAGCTAATGCTATTACCAAAATTCTCTTCTCCATATTGGACTCAATCATGTAGTAAAAAGCTAGGGAAGAAACTAACCACCCTGGGTGTCTGAATTAATGTACAGTTTAAACAGGCAATAAATGTTCCCAAGATCTTCTACCTCCCGTCCTGGCACAGATGAATATAAAAATATCTCTGAAGTTACAATGGAATTAAGATATCATATTTTGATGATTCTGATCTCCCAGAAAAGATTTGAGGGCTCCCTGCAGAAATGCAACAGAAAGTTTAAAATGACAAATCAGGGCTAATAGAAGACAGACAAAAGGCCATAAATTTATCTTTCAACCTGAAGGTCAGGCTCACACATGTAATCCCAACACTTTGGGAGCCTGAGACAGGAGGATTACTTGGGCCCAGGAACTCAAGAACAATCTAGGCAACATGGCGAGACTCTGTGTACAAATAATTTAAAAAATTAGCCAGGCATAGTGGGACACGCCTGTGGTCCAGCTACTCAGAGGGCTTAGGCGAGAGCGTTGCTTGAGCCCAGGAGATGAAGGATGCAATGAACCGTGATTATGCCACTGTACTCCAGACTGGGCAACAGAGCAAGAGCAGGTCTCAAGAAAAAATAAAATAAATAAATAAAAAATAAATCTCAGCTGCTTTTTCTTGGCAGCCAAAGCAAAGGTTATCATTAATAACAAATGTCTTTAATGTGCATAAGATTAAAACAAAGCATTTGCTCTGAAGATTGTTTTTCCCAGTAATGACAGCCAGTATTTATGGAGCACCTACTATGTGCAAGGTAAGCACTGTTCTAAATACTTTATATATATTTAGTCTTCATGATAAATCCATAAAGCAGCAGCTCTTACTCTTGTCATTTTACAAATGAGAATAAAGAGAAAAAATTTCTCCTTTGAGTCTAAGAGAAAATATGAATACAATAGTTTTTAAACTTTACTGACTACAAAACACAGTAAGGAATACATTTTACATAGCAATTCAGTACTCACATTACATTAAAAACTAAAAAGGTTCATGAAACAATACTTAAAAAGGAAAAACGATACTTAAAAAAGGACATTAAGATAAAATGTAATTTTGTTAATATTTAAATACCGCATAGAAAAAAGCAAAATAAACAATACAAAACCAAGAAATATTGGTTGGGACCACCAAATTGTTTCACAACTCACTAATGGACTAGTCATGCTTTCAAAACTATTTAAATAAAGTCTCCAATATTCCTACCAAAAAAAAAATTTAGTTTTACAGAGTTGTTTCTCAAAATGCTCTTTAATGCTAAATGAGGCACAACAGCGCACAATTCAATAAGAGTAATTTAATTTAGGAGAAGCAAAACAATGTGGTCTGCATATCTAGCGCTCTTAATAGGCTTGATCTAATAATTTAACTGTGCTTTTGAGAACAGTTCAAGTTCTTAACTAGCAACATGGTTCTCTAAAGAGGAATCAGGAAGTCCCTGATTCTAAATAAATACCTAATGTATAGATGTAATTTTCAGGCAAAAGTCCAGAGTTTATAGCAAATTTTCAAATGGGTTATTGCTTGAAAGAAAGTTCATAACCTTATTGTTTTTTTCCACAGAAAGGACATTCAGACATAACCATATTTTAAAAGAATGGATGAATCACATATCGATGTAGAAATCTATGAATGTTTTCTCACAGAAGAGCTTCTAATAAGAACTGGGTAGCACACAGTTCAAAGGTCCATTCTCTAAGGAAAAAAGCCTAGAATGTGGCTATCTGATATTCCCAACTTGAAAAGAGATGCACTTGTTATGACATTTAATTCAGGTCACATATGTAAACAGCTCTGCATGGAAACTGTGTAGCATCTTTTAAGCTACTTTAGGAAAGAGATGAGCCTTACAAGACATGTTGGATTGATTTAAGCACACAGGATGGGAAGGTAGAACATTTCAATGGAGAGAGGACTATGAGTAGAGAGAAAAGATGGAGGGGGGCAGACATTGTGCAGAATTTCTGCTTAGCAAATATATTACCTATCAATCTGCTTGCAACAGAAGCATCATGCACCTTTGATAGTGGTTATCAACCAAAAGACATTCAAAGAGGCAGAGAATATTAATTAAATGAGAATGATGTAAAGAAAAAGACTGTGAAGCTGTAAAATACTATGCAAATATCACCTCCCATTGTAACTACATCTATCACTTTATTTCAAAACCGCAGGTACCCAGCTATCATTTGATTTTAATCTTTATGCCAACCCAGAATCAAGTCTCTAAGTCAGTGGTTCTCAGTCTTGCTTGCATATCAGAATCCTGATGCACAGGGTGTACACCAGACTATTTAAATCAGCATTTCTGGGACCCAAGCATCAGTACTTTAATGAAGCTTCCTAGGTAATTCCAACATAGTCAAAGTTGAAGACTACAAATCTAAGGGCATATTCAAGAGACTGGCAGACATTTTGTTCCCTCCAGAAATAAAGTAGCAAATAAAAACTTAACATTTAACTCTTTATTGTGCAAAAAATTTAAAGTCATACCCATCAAGGTAAGAATATCATTGATAACATATTTTTCTATTGATCTTTTAGTTTTGTGGTATTTGAGCCCATAAATTCGAGATCAGCCTGGGCAACATGGCTGGTCTGACACGGCACTGTTTCTATACCATGTGTATGTTTTACTTTCACAAGCACAAGAATAATATTCTGTATAATATACAATTTATAAAGAAAATTTAATATATTCTAATGTTCAAGTAACATATTATTAATAAAAAATTCTGTCCAGAAAAAGAACCTAATCTAAAATAAAAATCACAGAATTCAAACCATCATCTTCTGGACATACAATTTATTTTCAATCAGTACTACATTTAAAGAGACTGATAAAGCCCATGATCAAAGAGGAGATCCGACACTCACCAAGTGTCCGATTAATCTTTCAAGTCCTGAAATAGGTGTTTTCACAAGCTTAGAACTTATTCAATCCTTATAAGTACATCACATTTAAGGTAAATGGGCCAGTCATGGTGGCTCACACCTGTAATCTCAGTAGTTTGGGAGGCTGAGGCTGGAGAATCACCTGAGTTTAGGAGATCAAGACCAGCCTGAGCAACATAGTGAGACCACATCTCTAAAAAAAATAAAAAAATAGCCAAGCACAGTAGGCATGCCTGTAGTCCCAGCTAGTCGGGAGGCTGGGGTGGGAGGACTGCTTGAGCCCGGTAGCTTGAGTCTGCAGTGAGCCGTTATCCCGCCACTGCACTCAGCCTGGGAAACAGAGTGAGACTCTGTCTTGAAAAAATAAAAAGTAAAGTACATGTCCAATTAGTTTCATTTTCACAGATGTGGAAAGAGGCTGTTTCGCACTATAAAGTGGCAGCACTAGGATTCAGGCTCAGCATAACCAACTTCAAACCCCTTTCCTTCTTCAACAATGTTTTTCACACTAATTTTCTAGGAGCTGAATTTTTAAAATGTCAATTACTTTTTAAGCTCTATTTAAAACAAAACTAAAAACCTTGAGTGCCTAAAGGTGAAATAAGCTCAAATTTCACTCGATGGAGGACACAAATGTGTTCAATAGTGTAAATAAGTTTACTCACTTTTGTACAGAGCTTGGAATAAAGCTCTACCTTTCATACTTATGCTTGCTTTTAAGTGTATCAATGATAAGAAAAGACACAGCTCTACAAGAAACTCAAAAAAAAAAAAAAAAAAAAAAAGCTCCAAAGGCCTTCAAACGTCCAATAACATAAAATCTTACAAGCTACATATTATAGCAGCATGCATTCAGAGCCTTCTATCAAATGCCCCAAGGTACAGGCACATCTTTTCAGTACAGTGTCTCATCAAGACATAAAAGTAGATAGTCCAAGAACAGAGGAAGAGGTCATTCTTAGATATAATGTTCATTTAACATCCAGTTTTATTGTAAGTATTGTATTTAATATAAGAAATACACACGTTTAAATGTATTTGTGATTTAACATTGAAAAGCAATTTTTAGTATTCATTCAAGAGTATGAATCAATTAAAAAGCATTTTGATATAGGAACATAAACTTAAGAAAAATAATCACTTGAAACTTAATTATCTAAGAGGAACAGAACTTGGTAACATAAAATGGAAACAAAATTTAAAAATAAACTGTGCATTAGGGTAAGTTTACACCAATCATCCATTATTACCAGTTTCAATTTCCTGCACTCACTAAAACAGCTTCATTCTTCTAATTCGTTTCATAAGAGTTAAAATTTGAATTTACAAAGCAAACTTACACCAATAAAATGCCATTGTTATACATATAGATTTAGCTTGAAGAATACTGTTAAATTGGAAAACGCTATTGTACAAATTAATAGTAACTAGCATATGATAAGGCCAGAACTTCAAATATAATAATAGTTGTTTATTTATTTAGAGAATAGATTCACCCAGGCTGGAATGCAGTGGCATGATCACAGCTCACTGCAGCCTCAACTGTCCAGTAATCTTCCCAAGTAATTAGGAACACAGGTGCACACCACCATGCCTGGCTAATTTTTGTATTTTTTGGTAGAGTTGGAGTTTTGCCATGTTGCCTAGGCTGGTCTCGAAATCCCGAGCACCAGTGATCCACCCGCCTCAGCCTCCCAAAGTGCTGGGATTAGAGGCATGAGCCACAGCACCCAGCCCAAATATAACAATTTATGAAAAAGATCTTAATCATTATTTACTTGCTCTTTACAAACATTTATGCAATGCCTCAAACTCCACACTTGGCAGTTACTTTTACCTACAAGACCTTTTGAAATCTAGTTTTTTTTACACCTCCAGAGAGAGAGTGAGAGAGCTTGTGTATGTTTTAAAGGAGAAAAAGTAGCCGTGTGTGTGTGTGTGCGCGTGTGCGTGTGCGTGTTTAAAAAGAGAAAAAAAGTAGCTTTTATCCAAGGTATTTGTTTTTGGAATTTTCTAAAGAACAAAACACATAATGAAAACACAGCCTCAAATTTCCTTCTACATATATCCCCTGAGACTAATTACAAAGTCAAAGTGAAGAGTTTTGTTTGTTTCCAAAGCATCTTTTTTAGCGAGAAGTAGGTATAGATGGAGTTGAGATAGATAAAGCTCTGAGATGTATCTCTTTCAGCTATGGGAACCAATATTTTCCCTAAAAATTAGCCATCTGGTGTCCAAAAATAATAATATCTAAAGTAAAACAATTTTAAGTAAAAAATCTGTCAAATAGCAGATATAAGGCCGGGCGCGGTGGCTCAAGCCTGTAATCCCAGCACTTTGGGAGGCCGAGGCGGGTGGATCACGAGGTCGAGAGATCGAGACCATCCTGGTCAACATTGTGAAACCCCGTCTCTATTAATACAAAAAAAAAAATTAGCTGGGCACGGTGGCGCGTGCCTGTAATCCCAGCTACTCAGGAGGCTGAGGCAGGAGAATTGCCTGAACCCAGGAGGCGGAGGTTGCGGTGAGCCGAGATCGCGCCATTGCACTCCAGCCTGGGTAACAAGAGCGAGACTCCGTCTCAAAAAAAAAAAAAAAAAAAAAAAAATAGCAGATATAAAAGGAATTTCAGATGTTAAAACAACAAAGCCAAAGAAACAAATGTAAAGTTTAAAATTACATCGAAAATAACATATTTTAAGCATTTCTTTTTTTGTTTGTTTGTTTGAAACAGAATGTCACTCTGTTGTCCAGGCTGGAGTTCAGTGGTGCAATCTTGGCTCATTGCAACCTCCACCTCCCCGGTGCAAGTAATTCTCATGCCTCAGCCTCCCAAGTACCTGAGATTAAAGGTGCCTGACACCACACCTGGCTAATTTTTGTATTTTTAGTAGAGACAGGGTTTCACTATCTTGGCCAGGCTGGTCTTGAACACCTGACTTCAAGTGATCCACCTGACTTGGCCTCCTAAAGTGCTGAGATTACAGAAATGAGCCACCACACCAGGCCTATTTTAAGTATTTCTATGCCTTTGTTTATGAAAGTCACCTTGCCTGAAGTATTGGTACTACAGGCAGAAAAGTAGGTATTCTAGTCCTGGTTTTGCCTCTTAACTAGCTGTGAATTCAGGCAAACTCTCTAATCTCTCAAATCTCTTTTTCCATTGTAAACCAGGGACTAGTCAGAAAATAAAGAATTTCAGGTTTGAAGAGGCTTTCCAAATTACACGGTCTAGCTCCACTATGTTACAAATGTATGCATAGACATGTTAGGAAAGTTTCCTTAATTCACAAAGGTAGTTACTGAAAAAAATAAACGTAAAATCCAAGTCCAATACTTACGCAATAAAAAAAGTTCTGAGTTTAAGATTCTATCAATAGTAGCATGATGATAAGTTTATAATTAAAGTTCTTATTGTCTGGCCCTTTTAGGATCAGTAAATAGGCTCTCCACACTGCCAGGTTAAATATAAATCCAAGTGTTTCTCTATGCAATAATCGAGTTAGTTGTTGTATAGAAAATGTATTATTAGTACAATTACGAACTTTTAGGTTCCACAGAAATGTCTAATGTGCAAAGACTCATACATTTCATTCTACATTTGTCAGATTTAACTTTTCTTTATTTAAAATAACTCTTGAAATTTCTA
This sequence comes from Aotus nancymaae, assembly GCF_030222135.1. Classification (NCBI taxonomy): domain Eukaryota; kingdom Metazoa; phylum Chordata; class Mammalia; order Primates; family Aotidae; genus Aotus; species Aotus nancymaae. The sequence goes on along the minus strand of NW_026988417.1, from coordinate 48,986,668 downwards.
TTGGTTTTTCAAACAGAATTTTAGTGTTCAAAAACAAAGATCAATATTATTTAATACATAGGAAAAAGTGAGTACTTTCAAAATAATATGAGGAAAACTTTCTTCAACCTATTAAAGTAACACGTGCAACTGACACTATTGTAAGAATGCAGGTAATATATTTTTATCTACATTAGTTACTAAACTTACAGTTTAGACATCCTTACTTTGAGATGTATATCCACTTTTAAGAATGACTAAGTTTCTTTCCTAACAAGGAATTCTTACAACTCATGTGGAATATATAATTAAGACTATATAGAAAATGAAATGTAAGAAAATCAAATTGTGATAATGTTTCCTCCCTTTGCTTTTCTTTTAGGTGCTATGATCAAAGGTATCTGATCATAATTTACATTTATATTTTTTAAGATTTTAAATTAAAATAATTTAAAACATATTAATATAGCACTGAGCTAATCAAGTAAATTGCTAAAAATTCTTTAAAAAAAGCAAAAGAAAAACAAAATTACCCATTGTATATCATAATTTTTTAAAACCTTAAATGATAAATTAGGAAAATATCTTGGTCTGTATTTTGAAGTCAGGTTATCAAAGCATACTCTCTCAGACTGATCACTGTGGGCAATGCACTTTCATATTGGAATATAGTTGCTTCTCATTGCGTCTCTTAAAGATGAAGTTATTATTTCAATTTTCAGGTTCAGAGAAATTATAATATTCATTCAAGGTTGTATGCTTTATAAATTTAAGATTCAGAACACAAACCAAAATTCAAAGGAGGGTAGATCATTAACAAAAGCATAACAACAAAAAGGGAAATAGCATATTCCAGGGCAGCTACTATATCCACCTAATGAAATCACAGGTTTTTGCACTGCACTGTAGTAGCATATAAGATTGCAAAGATTCAGTAGAATCAAATTTTACAGGTCCTAAATACTGGCTCAGAATGTTAGGTTTTATTCAATAAGTACTGAAAAGCACCTGGAAATATATATATATATATATATATATAAATGGGATGTGGTATGAGAAAGAATTAACCTGCAGCAAGGGAGAGGAATAAAAAAATTTACTGAGCATCCATTAGCATAGTTCAATGTAATTCATTAAATATTCTAAATAGCCAGAAAGATGAGTGGCAAGACAAGTAAACAAAGTCTTGATTTATAAAGTAACTAAAAAACCCAAAACTGTACCCTGAGAAAGCATAATTTGGAGGGTTAAAAATATGGTACAGTCAAAATTTATTATCTTACTAATAAGACAAAACAACATTGATGATCTAAACATCAGGGAGTATCCAATGTTTAAAAATAGCCTTACCTTAGATCAGGTGATTCGGCCCTCCCATATCGATCCTGCCACTTCCCAACGCTTGAATTGGCTTTTCTGGAGGCAGTACTTGTCTGAGACTGAGAAGAGGTGCTGTTTCTGGTGAGATAAATTTTCTATGTTTTTTCTTACATATTGTTTGTTGTCTCTGACCCCCCTTGTTCTGTTCTTTTTTTTTCCCTTGACATGCTTTTTCTAAAGTTCCTTAGTATGTTCCTACAGTATCATTCTCAAGTCATATAAACTACTTGCTGTGGTACTAAGTATTTAAATATATATGTGCTATCAACACTGTATTAACTCTAGAATATTTTTAGAAATATTCTTCAACATAGTATGATGTCAATGCATTAAGGAGAAAAGAACTTAGAACTAAGGGTTTACATCAGGTTACAACACATTATTTAAAAAATACATTTATGTGTCTGTATGAATTCTTAACATTAATTTTTGCAGTTTCACAAAATTTTATTCCAAATTTTGGTATTTCGTTCCCTGTATTCTTCAACAACAGATTTAAGTATTGTTAGTGCAACCAGTTATCAGTAACACTGACGGGTTTCATAAAATCCTATACTAAATATTTTACAAAAATTCCATTTCAAAATAACTTAACTCTTTCAAAGTAAAGTTCCCAAAAAAAGTTAATTTTATCCCTGTTGACATACTTCCTAAAAAGTTCAGATATCTGCACTATTGCTAATACTTTAAACAACTAATAAGATGGCCTTTCAAAGCAATAGGAAATATATACATGTTTATGTGTCTGTTTCCATAAAAAGAAACACAGAAAAAATAGACCAGAAATTAAAAGAAATCTGTCTGACAGAAAATGAACGAAACAGAGAAAGGTGTGGTAAGTTTCTATATACCTTTGGATACTCTTGCCTTTGGAACTGTTAGATGTTTTACATATGCCAAAAATAATAAATCCAGTAAACATGGAAGGAAAATAAACGCTAAAACTGTATACAGAGATGATGAACCAAATTATATTTTAAATTATTAACATAACAACTCTGTAGGAAACTTTCGAACCCAATATTTAAACTATATACCCTCAGTCTAAAAAGAGACAAAAAATTGTAAACAAATCTTAAACTCTATTAAATAGGTTTTCTTGTAACAGTAAAAGTCCTGAATCTGTTATATATGTATTTCAAGATTCTGGGAGCCAGGTTTTCATTGTGGAAAAAAAAAGGAGACACAATATGGAATAGGGAAAGGGAAATAGGAATAACAATCCTGTGATGTTCAAATGGAAGTAAAAGAAACATTATGATTTCATGATTAAAATGTATTTTGAAAAACACACATGGCAATTTCATCTTGAAACTGCCACTTCTTTCCCAACTCTGAGTGCTGAAAAGGCCTGGATATAATGATGCCCCAGTATAATGAGCACAGCTAGGACCCTGATCTTGTTTTTTACCATTCCCCTCTAAAAGGAATCAGAGTGCCTTTGCAAATGGCTGCCAAGGAAGAAAGAGGGCAACTACAAGATAAACCTGGAATATCCTGGTAATTCCAACTATAAAGACAACCTAAAAAAAAACACACACACACAATGGAGACCTATGAAAAGGTCACAGGAGCAAGTTCAAAGAGGAACAATATGAACATCAAAATGAATTACAGTATATATAAATCATACATATGGGTTAAACACCATGGATACAAAAAAAGCAGTATTTGTAAGTCACACATAGAGTTTCTCACACCTTAAATAAGAACTTATGAATCGAAGTGGTAAGTGGTGAAGTGGGAAAGCTCAGTTTTAAAGTAGAATGCCAACTAATAAATGTTAAGAGAAATAACAGTTAGATAATCACTATTTTGGAGCCATTACAGTAATAACTGATTAAAGGAAAAATTATCACTGGAGCTAAAATCTCTAAAAAAGTTTGAAGAGGAATAGGATATTTAGTCTTTCCATAAATTACTTATTAAATACAAAAGAAAAAATAGTAACTTTGCAGAAAACCAAAGGACATCACCACAACTAAGTCATTAGAATTATCATTACTAATAAAATAATGTTACACACTGACATCATGTATCTCCAAGCCAATGCACTTTGAAGGATACATCATCACTTACATAGCATTCCTGACCAAAAAGCAAAACCTGAATCTAATCATGAGAAAATATCAGGCAAACCCAAAAACAATCTACTAAACAACTAGGCTGTAGTCTCCTAAAATTCAATGTCAAGAAATACAAAGAAAAGCTAAGAAGCTGATCCAGATTTAAAAAAAGAAAAAGATAACATAGTTAAATTTAATGAGTGATCCTGGATTGAATACTAAATCCATGCAGAAAGAAAAGATTGCCATAAAAGATAATTGGGATAATTTGCAAAATTTATAGCCTGCAATTAGATGAAAGTACTGATTCACTATTAGATTTTCTGACTTTGATAACTGTGCCCTATGATTATCTAACAGAATGTCCTGGTTCCGAGGAAATACATGCTTAAGTGCTTAAGGGTAAAGGGGCATGATGCCTACAATTAACATTCAAATTGCTCAGTAAATGTTTTTGAGAAATTATAAAGCAAATACGACAAAATGTTATTACCGGCAAATCTGGAGAACAGTATATGGAAGTTCTCTGTACTTTTTTTTGCAATTCTTTGTAAGTTTAAATTTTTGTCAAAATAAAACTTTTTTTTTTTTTAAATGACAACAACAAATGAAGGAGGCATAAAGGGGGCTTCTAGGGGTAATGAAGACATTCTTTATCAGTCTACATCCTGGTTTACATAAGTTTGTTTAATTTGTAAAAATTTAATCAAGCTGTACATTCCTGATATGCCACTTTTCTGTATGCACACATTTCACAAAAAGTTAAAATGAAAACTTTCAAAGATTAAGCAAAACATTCTGATATATTAAATATAAAATTTTACTTAACAATGCCAATTTGCTGGGCAGTACAGAAAGTTGGAAGCCCAGCATTTCTATTGATAAAGTATGAAAAAATATTTTTAAAAGTTCTGTGCAAGCATATCAACACTCATCTATACATTAATAAGGCAATCTAAGATTTTAAACAATGGAAATGCAGTGCTTAGGTCAGTAGTACAGCTAAGCCTTAGATATCTACTGTGCACCCTGCATTATGTCTTAATGAGTAACATTTACTGTTTTCTCCCTAAGGTCAACACAATTTTACTTGTAAAGATGTCTATCCAATCTCCATAAATATGATGAATAAAACAAAAAAATATTTTTTATGGGGAATATTTCACAATGACTGAAAAGTATCCTTTTTATCAAATAAAGATGAGTCTAGAAAACAGACTTGCCTAACGAGTTGTGGCTGCTGTCCTTTATGTACAAAAGTAACAGTGTTGACAACTTAGGTAATTTCTACCGGTAGCAGTGGTAAATATTCATTTTTGAATAATACCATTATCAATAATAATTATTGAATTATCATTCAATAATAATATATGAATGATATAATGAATAATCATTCATTATATCACTAATAGTGATAGCCCTGCTAGTTCTTCCATTCTTTCTTTACTTTCTTTCAGCTGTGACTTACCTATATTTGCTCTCCATCTCTTCTTAGCCAATGGTCCATCATTATTTTTCTTCCTGTCCCCTTTATCCCTTTTTTATAATTGCCTGATACATCAACTTCTGTTAAATCCAATTCTAGCTAATCTTTATGAACACTTATATACCTGACAAGAGTCAGAGAAACACCCAAAAAGCAGTTGATTTGTCTCATTTTAAACCCATGACCATCAATCTCAAGAAAAGCTGAAAATATACAGCAGTCCCCGCCTTATCCTTGGGGGATACATTCTAAGACCCTCAGTGGAGGATATATTCTAAGACCTCTAGTGGACGCCTGAAGCTGAGGATGATACTGAACTTAATATGTACATATTTTTTCTATACATACATACCTATGATAGAATTTAATTTATAATTAAACACAGTAAGAGATTAACAACAATAATAAAAGAGAACAATTATGTGAGTGCAAAGTAACTGGTTTTTGCACTATTGGAATCTGCAGTTTGCTACTGGAATACATTCTTAAATAAACGTGGTTATGTTATTTATCACTTTAATGGGCATTTCTCACTTTATTTTTATTTTTATTTTTTGCTAATGACTTACTTGCTGTTTATGTTTATTTTAGACTATGGAAATGATGTTAGACAAAAAGCAAATTCGAACGATTTTCTTATTTGAGTTCAAAATGGGTCATAAAGCAGTGGAGACAACTTGCTACATCAACAACACATTTGGCTCAGGAACTGCTAATGAACATACAGTACAGTGGTAGTTAACGGAAGTTTTACAAAGGAGACGAGACCCTTGGCTGGCCACTGGAAGTTGACAACTAACTGACAGTAAACATCGAAGCTGATCCTCTTAAAACTACACGAGAAGTTGGTCATTCAGCATTTGAAGCAAATCAAAAAGGTGAAAAAGGTCAGTAAGTGGGTGCCTCATAAGCTGACCAAAAATCAAAAAAACCCATCATGAAGTGTTGTCTTCTCTTACTCTAAGCAACAACAATGAACCATTTCTCTATCAGATTGTGATGTGAGACAAAAAGTAGGTGTTATATGACAACTGGAGATGACTAGCTCAGTGGCTGGACAGTGATGCAGCTCCAAAGCACTTCCCAAAGCCAAACTTGCACCAGAAAAAGGTCATGGTCACTGTTTGGTGGTCTGCTGCTGGTCTAATCACTACAGCTTTCTGAATACGGGCAAAACCATTACATCTAAGAAGTATTCACAGCAAATAGATGAGATGCACCCAAAACTGCAATGCCTGCGGCCAGCACTGGTCAACAGAAAGGGCTCAATTCTCCTCTACCTCAGTGCCTGACTCCACGTTGCACAACCAATGCTTCAAAAGCTGAACAAATTGGACAACAAAGTTTTGCCTCATCTACCATACTCATCTGACCTCTTGCCAAGTGACTACCACTTCTTCAAGCATCTCAACAACTTTTTGCAGGGAAAACACTTCCATAATCAGCAGCATACAGAAAATGCTTTCCATGAGTTCGTCAAATCCCAAAGCGTGGATTTTTACACTACAGGAATAAACAAACTTATTTTTCATTGGCAAAATGTGTTGATTGTAACAGTTGCTATTTTGATTAATAAATATGTGTTTGAGCATAGTTATGATTTCAATTTCACAATCCAAAACTGCAATTACTTTTGCACCAACCTAATAACAATATGCTGTAATAAAAGTTATATGAATGTGCGCTCGCTCGCTCGCTCTCTCTCTCTCTTTCTCTCTCTCCCCCCAAATATCTTATTGTACCATACTACAAGTGACTGAAACCAAGGAAAGCAAAACCCAGATAAGGAACAGTACTGTACAGGTTCTCTCCCTGCATAATCAATTTTGTACTCTAACTCATTCCCATCAGCATATAAAAATACTGTAATTCCTCTCATCTTGAAAAAAAAAAAAAGCCTTCTCTTGGATCCACACTTCACTCTAGCTGTCAAGCTACTCTTTTCACCTAGTTTATTCACATAACTCCAAAAGACTATTTCAGACCTATTTTCTTCTCAAACACTCAATGCTACCTTTCAATGGCCTCTTATTTCCAACAGGCTCACTCTTACTAAATAAGTCTGCATATTATTTTGCTGGGAAAAAATGGAAGCAATCAGAAGAGAACTTTCAATTATTCCCATTCCCTTATCCACCAACCCATCTGCACTGGTGCCCTGTACCCTGCCTTCCTTCCTGTTCTTATGAATGAATTGTCTATGCTTCTACTTAAGGGCAACCCCTCCACTTGCACATTACATCTCATTCCTCTGGCCTTATTAAAGGACATTGTTCTACAACTCCCCTGTCTCACAACATCAACTTCTCCTCTAGTAACTCATTCCTATAAATATACAAAATGCTGTAATTATTATTATTTTTTAGACAGTGTCTCGCTCTGTCACCAAGGCTGGAGTGCAGTGGTGCAATCTTGGCTCACTGCAACCTCTGCCTCCTGGGTTCAACCAACTCTCCTACCTCAGCCTCCTGAGTAGCTTGAACTACAGGTGTGCGTCGCCATGCCCAGCTAATGTTTGTATTTTTAGTAGAAAGGGGGTTTTGCCATGTTGGCCAGGGTGGTCTCAAACTCCAGACCTCAATTGATCTGCCCATCTCAGCCTCCCAAAGTGCTGAGATAACAGGCATGAGCCACAGTGCCTGGCCAAAATGCTGGGGTTTGTTTTAAAAAAAATCTTTTCCTGACCCCACATTTCCCTCCAGATACCGTCCCATTTCTCTGGCCCCCAAAGAAAGAAAACAGTCTGCCAAAAAGTGCCCATATTTTCTCTAATTCTTTTCCTCCCATTCTCTCTTCAATCTATTCCAAAGTCTTTTATCTTCACTTTATACAAATGAAAATGATCCTGGTCAGGATCACCAATGAGCATCAATAAAATCCAATCGTCATTCTTAGTCTTCATCTTCTTGACCAATCAACTGGATTTAATATTTGATAGTTGACATTTCTCCTTCTGAAACACATCGTTTTCAAGACATACAGTGGGTTTTCTTCCTATTTCATTCACCATTTGACCTTATTGGTTTGCTCTTACTAGTTCATCCTTATTTTGCTGACATACAAGGGAGTGCTCCAAGGCTGTCTCTTACCACTTCTCTATCAATACTTACCTCTTTTATGGACTAATTCCATTTTATAATTTCATTTAAATAATATTTAAACACTGATTATACCAAATTCATTATCTCCAGCCCATATACTTCCCCTCAATTCCAGATCCATATAGCCAACTTCCTACTCAAATTTCCCAATTGCACGTTCAATAGGCATCTCATTTTTATTATGTTCTACACTGAATTCTTCTTCCTCCAATAATTGGACACCTCCTTACGCTCTTTTCCATCTCTAAATGACAAATCCCTCATTCTGGTTCAGTTGATTAGAAAAAAAACCTTGGATTCATCCTTGTCTGCTTTTTCCTCTACAATCTATACCCAAATACATCAAGATAGCTTATTGGCTTACCTTCTGAAATATATCTGATATCTGACTACTTCTCAGCATCTCTACCACTATCATCTTGGTCCAAGTCACCATTACCTCTTCCTAGATAATTGCTGCAACCTCCGAATTGTCCTCCCTGTTTTCACCCACCCTAAGTAATTCTGTAGTCTGTTTTTAGAAAAGCGACTAACTTGAAACTTTAAAAACCTAAATCAGATTATTTCATTGCTCTGCTCAAAATCCACCAGTGAGTCCCCATTTATTTAATTTATAGGAAAAGCCAAAGCCTTTATAATGGCACTCACAACCCTATATAATCTGGCCCAAATTCTGAAAAGCCAATCAACAACAAAAAATAAAAGGTAAAGTACAGAAAAACTATTGATTTTTAAAGAGTTTAAGTATAAAAGCAAACATCTAGAGTATTTTCTAGGTACCAGGCACTGTTCTAAAACACTTGACATAAATGAGTCCACTGAATATATATAACTACACTGTGAGGGAAGTACTATTACTATATTTTACAGATGAAGAAATCAAGGCATAACAAGATTAGGGAATTTGCCCAATGACAGCACAGCTATTAACTGCAGAGCCAGCATTTGAGAAATCTGACTCCAGAGTCCAAGCTGTTACCATCACTTTATATTGTAGCATACCATAAACTGAATGAATGAAAGTTAACCTCTTTAAAAATGGACATGCCAAAAGAATACATATTAAAATACAATATATTACGATATATAAACATTTTATGAGATTATATTTAGTTCAAATAATCACATTTCATTTTATCTATCACTATTCACAAAAATACTGGATCACTTTAAGACATTTAATTTTGGCTGAAAGCTTCAAAAATCTTTATCTTAGAGCTAGACTAGATGCTACTATAAGGTATCTTCCTGTATCAGATTAATCTGAAATAGCTCTTATAACAATACAAAACTGCAGAATAACATAAACAGAAAGTTATATAAAACAAATTTAAACAAGTAACCCAAAAGATAAGTGATCTGGCCAAGGACTAGTAATAGGTGGGTTATTAATTTGTTTCAGCCCCAGACTTAAGTCATCTTATCTAGTCCAATATTCAACTACTGACCTCAAATTTCACTAGTCTGAGCCTACCATCCTTTAGCAGTTTCCTGGTAACGACATAATAGGGTAACTATTTGCCACGTTTAAGTAAAAAGGACATTTCCTAGCATATTTGCCTCTTACATCTGATACCTTCTGGAATATATTAGGTATTATCACATCAAACCAAACAACAACAAAAAATGGTTCCAATTTTAAAGATTTTTCCAAGCCAAAATTTCAATAGCCTCTTTCACTAAAATCAGCACAACACCTTTAAGCCAATAGATCTAGACTTAGAAGTCCAATAATTCTTTATTATGTAAGAATAATAAGCACAGGAAACAGCCAATACTATTGTTGTTACCACCTCTCTTGAATGTAAGATTGTCTCTTTACACATACACATAACTATGTATCACACTTCACTCCTTGCTTACCTAGGCTTTTTAGATGGAAGAACATCAAGAAGTTTTTCATGAAGAATTCATTTTGTACTAAAACAAGGTAGAATGTTCCAGTTTTTTGGTAGAACATTCAGAGCTTTTATACTTAATACAGCACAAATACAATGTAAAGATACCAATGTCTTATAATAATTAAGTTACAACTATGTAACTAACCTGCTTGGTGGGAGCCCAGTCTTGAACAAAGAAGGAGGAGAAGTAAACTCAGCTTTTGTAGAGGGAAGAGCTGTTTCTTTCTCTGAATTTCCAGTTCTTCCCTGCTGTACCTTAAAAAAAAAAGGTTATTAGCTTGTTTAATTTACCAGAATACTCAAACATAATGGACTTTAGATGTTAAAATAAGTTTATAACATTTAATTTAAAGTTAAACACAAAGATTCATTGCTAAATATTTATTAAAATTAGCCTATTCTAGAATAGTATTAGGTGAAAGGCACCAAAGAGAAAATCGGATCAAAATGTTCCAACTATTAAAAAGTTCACATTAATTACACTTAAAAGCCGAATAAACTGTAATTCTTTGGCACCTTCATAAACTCCGCCAGATCACCACAAATTAAGTCCCAGATAATTGGTTATGACTTTATGTTTCAACACGAAGTCATATTCTTCAAGAAAGGCCTTGAAGAATTTTCCCGTTCTGTGTTTACCACCCTTATTCTAAGAAAACAATAGGTCACCATTTTAGCCATTCTGACCATTTTCTATTCAGACTGTGATTTCCTGTAACACAAATGTCAATAATCTGCTACTGTACATCCATACGATTTCTCCCATTTTCCCATCACCGTTAACAGTACCGTCATCCTGCTAGTTCAGTAGGCTTAAAAGCTTGAAGTCAATCATCTGTCTTAATACTTCTTCTCCCTCTTTTTTCTTTTTCTTTTTTTTTTTTTTTGAGACAGGGTCTCACTCTGTCACCCAGGCAGAGTTGTCACCCAGGCAGATTGTGTCACAAGAGTACAGTGGCGCAATCTCAGCTCACTGCAGTCTCCACCTCCTGGGTTTAAGTGATTCTCTTGCCTCAGCCTCCCGGGTAGCTGGGATTACAGGTATGCACCACCATGCCTGGCTAATTTTTGTATTTTTAGTACGGACGGGATTTCGCCATGTTGGCCACGCTGGTCTCAAACTTTAATCCTCAGGTGATCTGCCCACCTCAGCCTCCCAAAGTACTGGGATTACAGGCCTGAGCCACCATGCCCAGTCTTTTCTTTATATTAATTTTAAAACCAGTTATCTACTTATTCCATAACTCCTCTAAGATTTGCCTATCTTTTCTGCTCTTACTAGATCCTTGGCGTGTAGCCCAGTCACATTCCTCTAGACTGTTGAAATGACTTCTTTATGCTCTTTTATCTTTATACTCACCTTTTTATCTTAAAATTATCACCAATCTATTCAATTTAAACAAAGTTTAAGTTTTCTTACACTTAAATAATATCACACCATATTTTATATCCTATTTAAATTCTATTTAAATTCTCTGCTCTGTTTAAATTCAGCATCACCCTCCTTTCCCAGGAGGTAAAGAACCCATGTCTCAAGACATTCTGACTGATATATTTGAACCACCGATTCAATTCCAAAATCATCTACCTCCCAACTAATCATTATGTGAGAAAAAGAAACTCTTTTACACTTAAGCCATTATAGTCAGATAGATCTCTTATTAATAGTGCCCAATCCAATTCCTAATTGATACCCTCATATAATGAGCATTTTACATTTAGTTTATTTGAAAATGAGTTCTGCTGCTTAAAAAAAAATCAATTTAAATGCCCTGATTCTAATGAGATGATGAGAATCAGCACTAAGGCAATGGGAACAGAAAGAAATGGACTTGACAGGTAAAACAGAAAGGATCTGGTGAGAGAATGTAAACATAATTCATTCATCATTTATTGAGTATCTATTATGTACCAGAAGCTGACAGAGAAACACAACAGGATCCTGGACCTTAGGGAAAAAAAACACACCAACAATCAGAGCAATATAATAAATATTATGAAAAAAATCTAAGGGATAAAAGATGTTATAATAACACAAAAAGAAATGCATTGTTCTACCTGGGGATGTCAGGAATATTCAGAGTTGACACTGTTGTCACAAGTGATCTCTTGGCCACCAGTAATTTCAATATAACTTCTTTCACATCTAACAGACATCTCAAAGTTACCATGGCCAAAACAAAACTACCAATTTTCCCTAATCTGATCCTCTCCATGTCTTCCCCATATAAATAAATGGCACCATCATCTACTGAGCTGCTCAAGGAAAACAAAGAACTGTAGAAATTATCTAACACATGTCAACACCCAATATGTCAACTTTACCTTTACAACATATGCCAAATTTCAATCTGTGATCAGTAACTTCCGTGGAAAACACAGCTGACAGTTCTCTGAGGTTTGTCACTTGTAAAGAGAGTCACACAGATAATTCCAGACTATTTACAGATCATTTGGTTTACACTGAGAGCTATCACTTCACTTTTGTGTGGCAGAGAAATGAGATTTCCTTAATTCCTTTCTGCATTTTTTATTTTTATTATGAATCTTCTTATGAACAGATAGAGACTACCTAATTTGGCCATGAGAAGAAAACAGCATAGACATAACTGCCTTCAGAGAAGATGCGTGCCACTCCATTCATGAGTACCCTTCCCCTGAGAGGGGATAAGAATAAACTATGTTTGGACCACCTGGATTCAAGCTCTAGTCGTACAGCTCACTCTCTGGTGATCACTGATCTCTCTAGCTAACTTTACTGAGTCTACCAGAAGAGGAATGAAAGAAAGATACTCAACTACCCAAAATAATTTTATCATGGCAATAGTGTGATTGCTTAGAAGTTCCCACACAAAAAGAAATCATTTGAAAGCACCTGGGATGATATATTAGTGCCATAGGATTTTCTTCTTCCTGGTTTCTCTTTACAGGGAAAATAACATAAATTCAAAAGGATTCCAGTATGAAGCACAATTACTTGCCTCCACAACAAAAATATCTTTTTCTGCACATAAACATTTTTTCATCAGTTAAAAAAAAATGCCTTTTAATATCTTAGAACTTTCTAATGGTAAAGACTTCAAAACTCAAAATTTCCCTTTCATACTCCCATAATTCTCTAAAAGTATTAAGTTTGTGTATGCTTCAGTAATTTTGTTAAGAAAAAAGAGCTCAATCTGAAATCAATTGCACTGACCATTTGGTTTGCACAACAGAGAGAAAATAAACGGTTCACTATTATTTGTATAAAGTGACTAAGAAAGAAGCTATTAATTGCCACGAATTTTATGATAGGCTTTAATGTTTATAAAAGCATGATTTTTTAAAATTTTATAAGCAATATCCATTTAAGGTTGTAAAAGAAAGCATAAGATTCTAATTGTAGTTCATTTCATCTCAACATGGAAACATTCGTTTTTGAAGCTTTTTCTCACCATGTAATTTTAAGAGACTAATGTTTTATTTCCTTTGAAGTTCTGTTATATCCTTGATTATTTTGTATAGGTAAACCCTTTAAAAGGCCTACTTAACGTCTAAAATACAGTTATGTCCGGGTGCCGTGGCTCCCACCTGTAATCCCAGCACTTTGGGAGGCTGAGGCAGGTGGATCATCTGAGGTCAGGAGCTCAAGACCAGCCTGGTCAAAATGGCAAAACCCCGTCTCTACTAAAAATATAAAAAACAGCCAGTCATGGTGGTGTGTACCTAAAATACCAGCTACTTGGAAGGCTGAGGCAGGAGGATCACTTGAACCCAGGAGGCGGAGGCTGCAGTGAGCCAAGATCGTCCCACTGTACTCCAGCCTGAGCAACAAGAGCAAAACTCTGTCTTGAAAAAAAAAAAATCATAAAATACAGTTACGCCAATGAAGTCCTACTCAGGGTGATACTTAAATACACAAGATGAGTGCTCATTATTCTAACAGGATATTTTGAGGTGCTTTTCACTTTGTGATGCTGAGATATATAAATAAAAAATCAAAAACACACACACACACACAAAATTCCAACACATTATGTCCCATCCTAAAACAGTACCTGGCATGCAATAAGTACTCTATAAATATTTGTTATTTGACTGGCTTTGGGAATCAACTTAAATGTCACTTCTTCAAACTCCATAGAACATGTAGTTTATAACTATATCATCTTTGTCATGGTTATTTAATTAATACCTAAATTTTCCCATTAAGCCCAACAAACTTCTGGACTATAGCCTCCACGTCTATTATGCTGACCTCCCCACCAAAGCCTAATAAGCTTCCTAGCACACTCAATGCTCAATTAAAAACTAGGAAGGAGGAAGGGGAAAGGACTGGGGAAGAGACGTGGGAAAGACAGTAAAAGAAAGAGAGGCGGCGAGTATGGTGGGAAGAGTATTTATAATAGGGGAAAGGTCAGAGAAGATATTAGGAAAATGGGGCAGATTTTTATACACACAAAAGTTGCTCGTGTTTCCTACCTGTTTTCCCTTAATTTCTTTATAATATACTCATTATATTAAACAATCCTGAAAATCTTCACTATCTAGCAATCTTTCTAGTCAACTTGCATTATTATCCATTTGTTTGTCTTCAGATGTTACACTCAAGATTACAGACTCAAAATTTGTCTAACCAGAACATAATGAGATTATTTCACAGAACCTAATAGCTTAAGAAATGATCAAAGACCTTATGACTCATTTTCTAAAAACAAATTTACGTTAGATCTGACAAATCCAAACAAAACTTAAGTCTATAAACTTGAGAAGCTAAATACCCAAATTATGCTACCACTGTACTAAAAGTTTTAAAATTATTTTTGAAATTTCCTTTGGCTGCCTATAATAGCTTCATTATAAAAATTTAACATTACAAACAATATATTAAAAAAAAAAAAAAACAGCCAGGCACGTTGGCTCACGCCTGCAAACCCAGCACTTTGGGAGGCCAAGGCGGGCAGATCCCCTGAGGTCAGGAGTTTGAGACCAGCCTGGCCAACATGATGAAACCCCATCTCTACTAAAAATAAATAATTAGCCAGGTATGGTGGTGGGTGCCTGTAGTCCCAGCTACTCGGGAGGCTGAGGTAGGAGAATCACTTGAACCCAAGATGTGGGTCTCAAAAAAAAAACTCTATTAAGTAAACTGTGGTATATCTAAATAACAAACTATGCAACAATTTTAAATTATATTTATTAAAAAAATTTAACAACTTAGGAAAACATTACTACATGTTAAGGTCAAAAAAGGAAAAACAGACAGCCATAAATGAATTGTCACAATTTTGTTTCAACCCACAAGAAAAATATTAAGAAAGCAACAAAATTTAGATCTTTGAAATTAAATTAAAAAATAGCAACTGAGCAGACCAAAAAAAAAAAAAAAAAAAAAAAATCCAAATCCTAAGTCAGCAATGAGAAAGCAAAGACATTATCATGGTAGGCACCCCAAAAATTCAGGAATTGAAAGCTCCAGCTACCAGAGCATCTGAATCAGCCAAGTATATACCCTCGAGGCAGAATACTGGAATATTTTATCTGAAAAAATCAGATTACCACAAAAAGAAAAACACCTAAAGATACTGACATCAGAGAACGTGGAAAGAAAAAAAAAACAGTCCTCCAGTGAAGCCGACAGTCAGCAAGTTCTATTCAGATGCACAGAGCTTCCAATCAATTTTAGCAGCCCACCCTTATATGAGTGTAAGGCCAACAATCAACAAAAATTTCAGAAAAGTCAAAGTGAGAAGCTAAAAATAACCAACTTAAATAATCAAATTGAAAAGAGACTACACAGGAAAAGAAAATCTAACAGAAACAAACAGCCTATCATTAATATCCTTTGAAAGGGGGGGAAGATATTGTACTGTAGGCATAAATAGTAACATGCTACAAGTAAATAATAAAGAAAAATGTTCTTGGAAATTAACAGCAGAAATTAAAACAACGTAGAAATATTTTAAGAATGAAAAAAATCTATCTCTCAGATAATGGAAGAGATACAAATAAAGAGAAAGAAAAATTAGAAGACCATTCAAAGATATCCAATATTTATCTAGAAGAGAAAAGAAAGCAGAGAAAAAAGTAAAAGTGTCCCGTAAAGTGAAGAAAGAGTGCTTCCAAATCAAGAAGGTGCAACTGAGTGCTTGGTACAATGGATACAGACCAAGACACATAACTGTAAAATTTCAGAACACTGGTGACAAAGCTCGTACATGGTGAAAGATCTATGCATGTGTGTACAAATGAATAAAAAATATTTTAAGAAAATGTTTTAGTCAATTTTTTGTTACATACATGTTACCTATTCCCACTAGTCACTTCTCTCTTGCCCCTCACTCTAACTACACAATTGTTTTTGCACCCAATGGAGTGGCTTTATTTTTATACCTATTAAATGTCTTATTTTGCTTTTTAAAAAAACTTTATCCATATTAAAGTATATAAAAGGCCTTAAGAATGTTAAAACCCTATTAAGTGTTGAAGCTGTATGATAAGCACCTAAGGGTTCATGTACACTATTCTACTTGTTACTGTGTTTGAAAATTTTTTAATGAAAAGTAAATAAAGTTATCTTAAAGAGGCTGATGGGTTGTCTCACACTTAAGGATGAAAAGATTCTATTTGCAGTAGATAAGAAAATAAAATTTAATTCTTAAATCCATTCCTTTGCCCATTCACCCTCATGAATGAGTTCAGGCCCTACTTCATTTTCATTCCTACAGTATGGCAACAGCTTCATATCTGTTTCATACCCCTTTTATTCTACAGTCCACCCTGTTGTCAGTTTCTTTTCTAAAAACAAGATCTGCACTTTATTCTACTGCTCAGGAACTTTCAAGCAGCTTCCTACTGGCTACACAAATGTTTGCAGGCTGTTTGAAATCAATGTCCTGCTCATGATGGCTCTATTTCCATCATTTCCTACAGACTACAATATACATAAAGAAAAAATGTTTGTCACACATATTATTAATACCCACCCTAATCCCAAGTCAGTATTTCTACCAAATATATTAGCATTTAAATACATTATCAAGGCAAGAAAACCATGAAGACTGCACCCATCAAATTCAAATCCTTCATTCAGAATCCAATCAGAATGGAACACTCTATAAGTTCCTCTCACATAACCGAAAGAAACTTCAAAATAAATTCTTCAGTACACAGTATGTATATAAAATACATATTCACAATAGCTACCTTCAATAAGACTGACCTCTAGGAGTTTCTTTTTATTCTCTTTTTAAAAGTCTACTACAAAAAATGAAGTATACAGAAGCTAAGAGCTTATGATGGCAGTTCTAATTTCTGTTAGAAGAAAATAAAAAGCACTGCTGCTAATGAACTAGTTCACTAAGACAACTTTTTTGCCCACTGTAATCAAGTTTAATATATTCAATTCCTATACGGACAATATAATCTAAAAGAACCTGATGACCCTTTAAAATACAACAGACTTCATCACATACTTTCAAAATATTTGCGAAAGAAGAACCAAATACTTATGCAAAGTAGGACGCAAATTAAAATTATCTATATAGAACTGTGTACAGTAGAGTGGTTGTATCTGTAGTCATAGCACACACACTGCATAAGGCAGTATTCTGGTGGACAAAGCTGCAAACCCAAAAGGGAAGCAGAGGTCTCTTTCCAGCCCACAAAAGTTCCCTGAGTACACAACCCAATCTAAAAGCCACTCCCAATCTTCATCCCAGTGTCATTCAATACAAGAATCAACTACTAAGGTAAAGAAAAAAGAGTACACAATCAGGTTTCCATAAAAGAACAATGACAATATAGTATTATTCTTTGGACTGGGTCTGTGATCATACCATGGAATGGAGAAGCCAGAAATCAGACTTGATATACAAAAGTTGTAGTATCAACCTCAAAGTCTCTCACATAAATCTACTCCTTTTAAATATCAACTTTTAAAATCAATGGCTTTATCCCATTCTGTTGAGTTCTTAAAGACTCTCAGAATGCCAAAGATTTGTGAAGGTTATCTTGAACTACAAAGGCATTACACCAATGATATCAGTGATATCAGTGTTATACAGCTAAACAGCATGCCACCTTCCTTACCCTTTTTTTTAAAGAAAATAACTCTCCAATTCTATTGATAAAGATTAAGGCATTATCTACAATAAGAACTTAATCTGTTGCCACTAGCTTTTCTATCCTATAAACATGTGTATTATGACTCGAAAGCATAACATATAGCAAAGAATAGTTTTACTTGGCATTTGTTAGTACAATAGGCTATAAATTCACATGCTTGCAAAAGTGGAGATAAAACAACAATCAGCAAATTTGTAAGTCACCAGGAAGCTGAAGGTTTGGAAAAAAGGTAGCTATTTCCACTTTAATTTTGTCCCTTGAGTAGTGGTATGGGAGCAGACTCAAGAACAAAAAAATGAGAGCAACCAAGGATAATTTACTAAAATTCACCTTAAAAAGATTGAATCTGCCATCTTGGATCTCTGCACCTGGTGTAACTTCCATAGTACAGTCTTCGGCCTAAGTTAAATAACATATTCCCCATTAAGATACCACATAATATTTAATTAATAGGCCATATAAAGACAAACTAGCTGTGGCTAGTCTGTGATTTGAAAGTAAGAACATCAGATAATTATTAATATAAAACTAAAAGGGAGGGAAGGGAAAAACAAACATGGTAAACAAAATGGAACTTTTAAACTATCATATAGCATTTAACCATCTTTATAGGAAAGAGATTTATCTGGGGAGTAAAAGTGGGACAGTAGACAAGCCAAGGGTATTCCAGAATATTTATTAATTACCGTAATTTTATTTGTAGTAGAGGTTACTGGTATCACTTCAAGTCCCATTCGTATCCTCTTTTGTTTTTCACAGTAAGCTTTCCAAGTATCTTCATTAAACCCATAATTAAAATAATCAGAAAGATCAGCACCTAAAGATAAAACACACCTTTAGTGTACAAATATTTCAGTTCTATTTTTACGCAGCATCAAAAATAGACTATAAAAATAAAAATTTAGAGTTCTATTAGTTATCACGCCATCATTTCTGGTGACAAAAAGACTATAAAATTTTTGATCAAATTATTTCCTTTAGAAACACCACTATAATAAACAATATGTAAGTCTACATTTTAAGTAATACAAGGCCACCAGTAAGTATTAGTAATCCAAGTCATTCTTATTCATCATTTGCTTAAGACAATTAAAATTATAATGAAAAAATAAAATTCTTAGTTGATGTTCAAAAATATTTTCTGATGACTTCAAGCTAAAAATATTGAAATTCATATAATCCACAATAATCTTACCTGGTTTACGCCATGGTTTATCTTCAAAAGAATCCAAATCTACCTCTAAAAGTGGAACTCCATTAATGCTTCCAGGTGCATCAAGGTCTACTCCTTTGACTTTTGTTCCTGTTTTATAAAATTACAAAATGAAGAAACTACACTTGCAAGAAGCTAGGAGATACCACTGACAAACAGAAAACAGAAACACCTTTTTACTGTTCCCAGCACACAAACACACAAACGGAAAACACACACCTTTTTACTATTCCTGGCAAAAAACATAGCAAGGGCTCCAAACAAAGCAGAGCCTAAAATATGTGCTACTGGATTTTTTTTTTGTTTTTTTTTTTTTAAAGACTCAGTCTCACTCTTGTCTGCCAGGCTGGAGTGCAACAGTGCAATCTCAGCTCACTGCAACCTCCGCCTCCTGGAGTCAAGCAATCCTCCTACCTCAGCCTCCCAAGTAGCTGGGATTACGGGCGCCTGCCACCACGCCCTGCTAATTTTTGTATTTTTAGTAGAGATGGGGTTTCACCATGTTGGCCAGGCTGGTCTTGAACTCCTGACCTCAGGTGATCCACCCACCTCAGCCTCCCAAAGTGTTGGGATTACAGGCGTGAGCCACCATGCCCGGCCAGCTACTGGACTCTACAGAAAAAGTTTGCCGATCTCTGTGATGCATGGTCAAAAATTACTCTTTAAAAAGAGCTATTATCTCAGGAGTTTGAGATTAGCCTGGTCAACATGGCAAAATCCTAAAATTAGCCAGGCATGGTGGTGGATGCCTGTAATTCCAGCTACTCAGGAGGCTGAGACAGGGAGAATTGCTCGAATCCAGGAGGCAGAGGCTGCAGTGAGTTGAGTTTGCACACCTGGGTGACACAGAGAGACTCTATCTCAAAAAAAAAAAAAAAAAGAGAGAGCTATTACCACCTTGGCCAGTCACAGTGGATCACACTTGGAATCCCAACACTTTGGGAGGCCAAGGCAGGCAGATCACTTAAGCTCATAAGTTCAAGATCAGTCAGAACAATATGGTGAGACCCTGTCTCTACATAAAAATGCAAAAATTGGCCGGGCATGGTGGTGCACGCCCATAGTCCCAGCTACTTGGCACGGTGAAGTGGGAGGATGGTCTGAGCCCAGGAGGAGGTTGCAATGAGTTAAGATTATGCCACGGCACTCCAGCCTGGGTGACAGAGCCAGACTCTGTCCCCAACTCCCCCTCAAAAAAAATCGAAAAGTGATTATGACCTATTTAAGAAATGTGCCTTATTTCCCTATTGATGCAACAGAAAATACAAATTTTACCTGTGGTTCCATAAACTCTTCCTCCTGTCTTAATGTTAAGATTTACAGGTGCTGTACCATAACTCCTAAAAACAAAAACAAAACACAAAAATTATCTTAAAAAGCTTAAACAAAACAGTAATATATTCCATTTGTACAAATAAATTATACACTCACATAGTAAATGGATAGAGTGACACACATTTCATTTCTATTTTTATTTTTTATATTTTGTAAAGATGAGATCTCATGCAATGTTGTCCAGGCTGGTCTCAAATTCCTGGACGCAAGCAATCCTCCCACCTTGGCCTCCCAAAATGCTGAGATTACAGGAGTATGCCACAGTGGCCAGCCAACACATTAAAAAAAAAAAAAATTTTAAAACTAATATTTAAAAGTCTATCACTTGCTGAATAAAAGACAAAAACATTTTTTAAAAGTCTGACTTGTTTCTGTTTCAAAAATCTCTTTGCCATTAACTCAACATTCCACTGTAACAAACTTCACAAGAAATAAGGCTAAGAAGGGAAAAACAGTTTATACCCATTGTCTTCATTCAACTCCTTGCCTCCCAGTTATTAAACATACAGCAATCCTAAGCATAAGTAAAATTCCTCCAACTTGTTGCCAAATCTAGTGGCCTTTCAGTTCTTCCAGCATTTGATATTGTTAAAGCCTTTTTCAACTATTCATGGAGTGCTTAGTCCATAATAGGAATTTATTGACATGAAACTCTAAAATAAGTCTAGTTGGAAAGCAGAACAGTGTTTGCTGGTGGTAGGGTGGTTAATGACCAAGAGGAAAAACAATGGAAACTTCTAGGATGCTAGTTATGTTTCATATCTTGATCTGGGTTGTAGTTACCTGAATGCATACATTTGAAAAAAAAATTGAGCTGTACCTTTTTAGATGTAATACACAGTAATAAAGAAAAAAAAATAAGTTGGACCAACCCACATTCAAATGTTTTGTCAATTGTTAGCTGTGAAATTTTGGCCAAAACACTTAGACTTGTATAAAATTATTTGACTATTTCATTGCATTTACACTTATATAGATAAGCCTTGTGTAATTTTCTGTAATATGGGGTTACAGATAGTTCTTTACATTTTTATATAATGGACTTATATATGAGTAGTATTATCAAATATCCTAATTAAAATAGACTTTTCTGTTATTGGGGAAGTTAGAAATAAGAAAATCGAAACGGGCAAAGAAGGACCAATTCCCACTAACAAAAAGATATCAGTAAGACCTCAAGTCATAGATGTTTTCAACGATAAATTTCTCACATTATATTCATGTTATATATTTGGTTCTTTTCTCTCAGAAGTTCAGCCAACTGGACTTCATATTCACTGCTTTTGGTCTAATAACGATTACTTCCATTTTTTGTCTTGAATGTACTAAATATATAAGACTTAGGTTTAGTTACATTTGCACTGTCATTTTTCTTTTCTACTTAAAAAAGAAAAATGTAAATGCAATAAAATGTTCAAGTAATTGTATCAAATAACTGTAGCTCCACAGCTAGAAATGCAAAAATTATAAAGGGGACCAAACATTACCGTCAAGTAGTACTATCATCACCAACTTGAACTGTTTAATCATTTTATAGACTGATTAATTCATGTAATGCTTACTGAGCACCAAAACCATGTCAGGTTCTGGGCTAAGGAAAAAGTATGAGGAGCTGGACAAATATGGTTCCAGCCTTCATGATGTTTACATTTTAGCAATCCAAATTCAGCAAAAGTGACTGAGAGGTATCTACATATGATGTACATTTCTAATTTGAAAATCAAATGTACAAAAATCAAGGATTGTCTCTAAACTGTTCTTACAGGATCGCTACAGAATAAAATAGTATTTTTATAAAAGGCTTAGCTAGGCCGGGCGCGGTGGCTCAAGCCTGTAATCCCAGCACTTTGGGAGGCCGAGGCGGGTGGATCACGAGGTCAAGAGATCGAGACCATCCTGGTCAACATTGTGAAACCCCGTCTCTACTAATACAAAAAAATTAGCTGGGCATGGTGGCGCGTGCCTGTAATCCCAGCTACTCAGGAAGCTGAGGTAGGAGAATCGCCTGAACCCAGGAGGCGGAGGTTGCGGTGAGCCGAGATCGTGCCATTGCACTCCAGCCTGGGTAACGAGAGTGAAACTCCGTCTCAAAAAAAAAAAAAAAAAAAAAGGCTTAGCTATAAGTGTTCAATAAATGAGCTTCTTTGCTTTCCAACCAGCTACTTTCTATTTTCCATTCTGCCTTTTAAAACATGATTTTTCTTTTTTAAGCCACAAGCCTTTGTATTCATTCTGTGTAGAAAAGCTTAGTGGTATGAAAAATTGCACATAAGCAAATCTGATATAATGTTCAATAAATCCCCATGAAGTCTCAGACCATTCGAAATGCTAGATCCCACACTTGGATTTCCTATAGGAACATCAAAATAAACATGCCAAATGAATCTATTTTGTGGGAGGTGGGTGGAACAACGCCCACCTGTACACAATTAACTGCTCTAGAAATCTTTAAGTCATTGAGCCCTTTAGCTCCTCCTCCATCCACAACCAACCAGTTACCATGTTATTTGCATTTCTTTCTGTTTATTCTTTGAGACAGGATCTCACTATATTGCCTAGGCTGGCCTTAAACTCCTAGGCTCAAGCAATCCTCCTACCTCAGCCTCCCATGTCCAAGGGACTACAGGTGTGTACCACATGCCTAACTGTATTTCTATTTCTCAATTATTCAAATATACCATTTTCCCATTCATCTCTCTACTAATGCTGCTGCCTTAGTCTAGATTATCATCTCACCTGGACAACTACTTCACATCTATTAGTCAATGTCTCCCCATCTAACCCATCTCAACTATTGCTGCTAGAGTTATCTTTTCAAATTATATGACCAGTTTAAAAATCTAACCGGGTGTCCAAGGGAGAGAATACCGTCTTGGGTCCTTAGTTTCTGTTTCTGATTAGGCCAGTAAAGCCCCTTCATCACCCCTCTTTTTTCCCAATTATCATGGGACACAGAATCTAAAAACCATGGCTTTGGGCTGCTAAAAGCCTAAAACAAAGCAAAATAGAACAACGACAAAATAAGGCAGGTTGGACAAGCTTGTAGGGTTCTACAAAGACATAGCAAAAGCATCCTAACTCCTTCCATAAGTGATTTCAACCATCTTTTTTCATCTACCTTATCCTCCAGCCATGTATTTCTAGGCCTTGCATCTACTACATTTACTGTTAAGCAGTGTCCTCTGTCTAAAAACCACTGTCTCCCATCTCAAACATTATTCAAACAAGTTCAAATGTTACCTCTGGGATCTTCCCTTCAAAATCTGCAGGCTTTTAGCAACTCTCTTCTCAAACCTTTCATATCACTTTGTACATGTTTCTACTCTAGCACTTACGTTGCACTGAAAATATTTACTCACATGTCTGTCTTCCTCACTACTTCTAGAAAATAAGAACTATGTTATAACTTCTTGTATTATCATCATAAGTTAATACATTTACAAATAAAAAGTTGCTGTTTTCATATAACTTTATCTAACTAGTTAACTCCAGGAAATTTCACGGTGATTTTACCAAGAGCTCTTTTGTAGCATGGTAAATGTAAAAAAATAAAATAAAATAATGGAATTGACCACAGATGGTTTGATAAAGCCACATTATCTTTACTACTCGACACAATGTCAGATAAATTATGTCTTTAAAAAGTATTTATGGCTGGGTACAGTGGCTCACACATGTAATCCCAGCACTTTGGGAGGCGGAGGTGGGTGGATCACCTGATATCAGGAGTTAGCGACCAGCCTAGCCAACATAGTTAAACCCCATCACTACTAAAAATAAAAATAAAAAAATTAGCCAGGTGTGGTGTCGGGCACCTGTAATCCCAGCTACTTGGGAGGCTGAGGCAGGAAAATCATTTGAACCCAGAGGGGGAGAGGTTGCAGTGGGCCAAGATCATGACATTGCATTCCAGCCTAGGCAACAAGAACAAAACTCCAACTTAAAAAAAATATATTTACGAGTACATAAATAGATGAATCTCAGAGATAGGTAACAAACTACTTTCCAAGATAATTATTCCTACTTTAAGACTAGCTTTTCTTCATACTTTACTTTCATATAAAATGAACTTGTAACAAAGGCATGTTACCTAAAATAAAAAAGGCTATTTTGTATTTCCTAACAATTTGCAATAAGTCAATCCAGTACTGTTCTTTGAACAGTTTGTTCTTTAAATTTGCTTCTGAAAATGCTCTGCATAGTAAATGTTTATCAAATTTCATCTTCGCACTGACTTTGTTTTCAAGGGATATACCTTGAAATACAGAGGTAAAACAAAATTACACTCTTCACAAACACCTGTAATGTACTTTCAAAATGCATAAAATGAATAAAAAATAAATCAACTGATAAATGGTTAAAGGCATGGATACAGGAATATGAGTTCAAGCAAATAAAGCAAAATGTAGATTGTTTAATCTGGTGATGTTTGTAAGTGAGCATTCACAGGTCAATTCCTTCAACTTTAGTGAGCATTTGGAAATTTTCATAATCAAATGTCTAAGGGGAAAAAAACCTTCAGAAAACAACTGTAACTAAACAACATTCAATTTATTTAGTTAATAACCATTTACTGAACACTTACTATATTTAAGGCAATGTGAGAAAGATAAAATTTCATAAATCACGGTTTCTTGTTTTTTTGAAGGGTTTTGAATATAAGTTTCTACTCTATAGGAATCTAAAGAGTCTAAAGGGAGTAAATATGTATAAACATAATTACAATGCATAAAACTGAAAATTGCTATAAGAAATAACGCTCAGTAAGGTACTATGAAAGTCCACGTACATTTAATATTTGAGTGCAATTTCTAACAAAAAAATGGTCCCATTCACAATCCAAAAAAAATTGTCATTTGCTTCAAAGTGTTCTATAACTTATAAATACAAATAATTTTATATACAATATTTAATGAACATACAATTATTACAATTTTATATAAATGTTCCTTTTGCATAATGCAGAACTAGTGAAATTAATGAACTTATTTTATGTTTCCAATGCATAAGCTATAATAATCCCATTATACAGCCAATTTGAAAAATAAAAAATAATGACTCTTATTCTCCTATCATAACTGAATCACGATTTGTACTTCAATGCCTTTCCCTTCCAATCTTTCTGTAAGATTCTTTATGTGCTCAATGAGTCAATGACAGTCCATTCACTTGGTCCAGTTTACAGAATATAAAATTTGAGACAAACATTGGTCTAAAAGGCCTACAGGAGAATTAAAAACCTGAAAAAACTATTAAGAATGAAGAGAAATACTTTTGATATCGTTTTTATTGAACAAAAAAATTAAAACCTAAACTCGGGTTTGGATAAGTAATAAAGTGAAGTAATAATAAATACAGATACAAATTACAATTTAAGGATTTCTAATTCTAACCAAAGATTTTATAGTACACAATTCTTTTTTTTTTTTTCTTGAGACAGAGTCTCACCCTGTCACCCAGGCTGGAATGCAGTGGCACCAGCTGGATTCACTGCAACCTCTGCCTCCTGAGTTAAAGTGATTCTCTTGCCTCAGCCTCCAGAGTAGCTGAGATTACAGGTGCCCACCACCATGTATATGTAATTTTTGTATTTTTAGTAGAGACAGAGTTTCACCACGCTGGTCAGGCTGGTCTCAAACTCCTGACCTCAGGTGATTCACCCACCTCAGTCTCCCAAAGTACTGAGATATAGGCATGAACTACCACACCTGGCCTAGTACTCAATTCTTTTATAAAAACACTTTAAATTCAGGATCAAAAACTGCTGCTTCCATGTACCTTTGCCTAATTAGTTAACTTTATTTTAGGAAAGAAGTATCTTCAGGATGAAACGCTAACAAGAGTTATTTTATGTTAAAATAGAAAAATGTAAAAACAATGGAATCAACCACTGAGAGTTTGATATAGGCACACTACCTTTGCTATGTAGCAGTTACACAATTGCTACTTACTAAAAAATAACTTACCCATACTGTGGTGCTCCTGTTTTAATGTCTCCTATAGTGACATGAACATCATCTTCATCATCATCACTGTCACTATCACTATCATCTTCAGTCTCAGTCACTTTCTACATGAACATACACAAATCAGAAAATACATTCAATAATCCATTTCAACATCTAATACTAATCACTAAAAAAATAACCACCCTGGTTTTTTTCTTTCTTCTTTCTTGAGACGGAGTGTCACTTTGTCACCCAGGCTTAAGTGCAGTGGCGTGATCTCGGCTTACAGCAACCTCCACCTCCCAGGTTCAAGTGATTCTCCTGCCTCAGCCTCCAGACTAGCTGGGACTATAGGCGCATGCCACCATACCCAACTAATTTCTGTATTTTTAGTAGAGACAGGGTTTCGCCATGCTGGCCAGACTGGTGTTGAACTCCTGACCTCAGGTGATCCACCAGCCTCGGCCTCACAAAGTGCTGGGATTACAGGTGTGAGCCATTGTGCCCAGCCCCACTCTATATTTTTGAGATACAGTTTAAAAAGAAAAGTTACAAGCTTTCACCTATTTCAACTCATAATTTTGATGTTCTACATGATAAAAAGGCCAAGACTATAAACAAAGAAATAAAATCCTTTTTTGGAATCATCTTCTTTTGGTAAACACCACCTTATTATTTTTTTTTTTTTAACTATCGTATCTGCCTCTCTTGCAAAAAGGATCTAAAGAATTTACTAAGATATCTCCAAGATAAAATTATAAAAATTAAGTATTTGAGGAATTCTTGCAAAAAAGAATCTAAGAGGAAAACAATTTTAAGATTCAGTGTCACAAATAAAAAGTACCAAATAAACTAAAAATTAAATTAAAAAAAAAAAAACCCAAAACATAAAAAGTACCAAATAGTTAAGTAGAAGCTCAATTATTCTTGGTATTCATGCACACCTAGAAGAGACCCTACATGCAAATTCTACATTTATGAAGATTTTACATTGGCTTTCAAAGGCTATTTTGTGTTTAGTCACATCATAGTATATAAGTAGATCACATAGGCAAAATACTTTTTTGTATACAACTTTAAATTTGCATAACAATAACTTACTTCCTTTCATAGGATTAAAATGTACAACTATTCATAGGACCAATGATATGTTCATCTTGCAAAGTACCAATTTGGCAGGGTCAAGGACTGTCACATATGTTAAAAAGCACTGCTAAAAAATTTTAACATTCAAAGGTTGTGGGACTCAAAATTTGCTCAGAAAACCAGGCTCACTATATTTGGTAGATTTGAAAGCATTCAGTTCCTTGAAAGCAATAAGCATCAAGCCTTTGCACATGCTATTTTTCCTCTGAAGTCTTTCTACTATTTCTTCTCCTCCTTGCTAATTCCTATATGTATTTTAGATAGGACCAGATGAAGTAGATGTAAGAAAGGGCCAGGTAACATAGAATGCTGAAGGTGATAAAAAATGCTAGCTTGCTTTCTAAGTAAACTGTGAAGTGATTGATAAAAATATGAATCAGGAAAGTAACTGAATTTCAAAGCCTTATGTTACCGGTTTTGGTACACCATTTTCAGCAGTTTCATCTTCAATTCCAGATGGAGGATTAGCACTACAAACAACAATAAGTATACATGTCAGGCATTACTTTTCAGAAGTAGAGATAGATTATATTAGTATTTCTAAGCTATGTCTGGTAAGGTTCCTAAAATTATTGTCTCTATGGAGACAGTAATAGTAAAATTTGAC
The DNA here is from genome assembly GCF_030222135.1 of Aotus nancymaae. NCBI lineage: Eukaryota > Metazoa > Chordata > Mammalia > Primates > Aotidae > Aotus > Aotus nancymaae. Next base: position 48,958,400 of record NW_026988417.1, on the reverse strand, counting down.
TGTCTTATTCCCTGTTACTTCTTGTAACTTGCATAAAACAAGTACTGAAAATTTTAAGTAGAATGCAAATGCCTTCATAATTTACTAATGATTTACAATTTGATGGTGGGCTCTAACTCAAGCTTTTTACACATTTTAAAAACATATGACAAACATAATCAATTTTCATTATCCTAAATCTTTATTGAACATCCACTGTATACCAGGTACTACTTCTGTAACTGCCCAGACCTATGTAATATAGTTTCCTCTTTTTCTTGGTGCTCAAGAACTCAAGATTGGTGGTATAATCACATTAACTCTCTCAGTATTCAGTTAACATAAACATGCTTCTTCTTGGTTCTCTGTTTTATCAATCTTATTAGAGATATGTCCTTTGTTGAATAAAACATAAAATTTTAAGATAAAAAAATGTATCTTCATTAAAGACTGTTCTCCAATTTGATATTAATAAGGAGCTAACTCTCATGAATGTTAAAACTAATTACTTTTTTAAGGTCAGTTAATACTTGAACTTGTCCTTTCATAACAAAACTGATATGTAACAACACATTCACATTTCCATAAAACTCAAGCATATGGTCATTTATCAGCAAAATGGTACCATAGTGTAATTGGTTTCTTAAATTTGTTAGTAATCATAATTTCAACAGTGGGAATTAACCATCACCTCATTTTACAGATAAGAAAACTGAAGTACAAAGCAAGTAGCTGATTTGGCTCAACTTTCTGAATTATTTAGTAGCATTCTTAAACAAAATGTCCAGATGTTGACAGAGTTCAGAGCACTTTTTACTAGATTTCTACTAATCTCTTCTAAACTTCACTTTCTGTCAAGTAGTTTCTATGTAAATCAATTTAATCTTTACAGTGGCATTTTATAACACAATCACCCAATAAAGCAAAATGAAAGATAAAAAGTGAAAACATAACTGTTAAATTTTCATTATTCTGCTTGCTTCAAAAAAACAAATATGCAGCTGTTAAGTGTTCAGTACAATTTTCCTCTTGCTGAAATAAGTTTCAAGGTAACCAGAAACAAGTCCCATTTGCTTTCTATATGTCACAAAACAGTATCCTTTCTTTAGCCAAAACTTGGATAGTCATAACACAATTGGAGACTGCAATGCAACGGTTAAGAAAAACAGTGGCCTCCGCAGTGAGCCAGTCAGCAGGAAACTGGGGCAAATTCTAATAGCAGGAACTTAGGTAGAGCAATACAATGATGTACCAAACCAGATAGCAGTAGGTTTGGCAGAGCTCCTTTCTTTAATAGGCCTACTATTGAAGTTTTAATTTCCTATTACCATTAAAAGGTTAGAAACATGATAAAATTATAAGCTTTTTATAGAAAAATAACATTGTAAAGGAAGTTGTTTTTCCCCATAGGATGAAATCAACTCAACTGCTCCCCAAATTAAGTTTTGAAAAGGAATATAAAGTTATGTTGACAGTGACACTCAGGGAATGTAAAAGGCCTCTCTCCAATAAATTTTAGCAAGTTGTGTATTGGGGAATTAAAATTAAAGAATGTTTCATCAGAAAGTAATCTTTTAAAATTGTAACCAATAAAGATAAAAATCAATGGGATAAAGATTATCATATAAAGAATAATATTTGATTGTAAATCTATACCCTGTAATTAATTGCTTGACCAACTGAAGGAATGGGTATAAAGAAATATTTAATCACTTTCTGATTAACCATTTTGTGATTGAGATTAGAATTAGGAACTGAATTGAATACATAAATTTCAAAATGAAATAACATTTCATATAATATACCAATGAGTGAAAAGACTACAGGAGATTTTTTGAGTGAGGAAGTTGAATAGTAATTTCAGCTCCTCCTAAGCTATTTCTGCTTTCATTTCTCACTTTTTCCCTCTATCCTTTTTTTTGTTTTAACAGCTTACTGAGATGCAATTCATACATTACACAATCTATCCATTCAAACAGAACAGTTGAGTTTTAATATGTTCACAGAGTCCAACCATCACAACTATCTAATGTCAGAATGTATGCATCACTCCAAAAATGAACTTTGCATATATTAGCAATCACTCACTCAACTCTTTTAGCAACCACTAATCTGTCTCTACAGATTGGCTTTTGCTTAGCACCTTTGCAAGGTTCATCCATGTTGTAACACCTATCAGTACTTCATTTTATTTTCCCTACCAAATAATATTCCACTGTATGGATATAACACATTTAATCTCATCGGTTGATACAGGTGCAAAGGCTTTTTACATTTTCTAAGAATAATGCTGCTATGAATATTCACATACGAGTTTTTTTGTGAATATATGTTTTCATTTCTCTAGGTGGAGGGCTCATATGGTAACTTCATGTTTCACCATTTGAGAAAATGGCCAGGCTGTTCTTCAAAGCAGCTGCACCATTTTACAATTCAACCAGTAGTATACGAGGGATTTTTTTCCTCCATATCCACACCAACACCTGTTTATCTTTTTGATTATAGCCTACTGGGTTTGAAGTGGTATTTCTTCCACTTTTTAAACCCAAATATGCTTTAAAATCTTTTAACTATCTCTCCCTCCATTACAGACACTAACACATGTGGTCAGGGTCAAGTCAGCATCTCCATAAACTTCTTTGCATGGGTTGTTTTTCGAAATTCAGGGTAACTTTCTGACTCTCTGTATATGTTCTATAAATAAATAAATACATCTTTCTAATAATCTAACAAAGGAAATCAACCTTATAACAAATCAGCTAATCATATTTGAATGTAAATAAATATACAGCATTGAAATTATAACCAAAATGCCATTATCCCATCAAAAATGTTAACAAATTAGAAAAGCAGTAATTTGGGGGTTCATTTACTTAAAAATATTTTCAATTAAGTTAAAATATTTTTATCAGTAGCTTAATGATTATACTGTATACTTCACTACTGAATTCATTTAAGAGTAACAAGTTACTTAATAGTGTAAAATCAGTCAAATCCTAAGTTCATAAAGTTTGTCCTGTAAACTACTAACAAATAGAATTGACATAAGATGCGGTGCTGCAACTGGAATAATCCTTAAAAGATTCAATGTCCTCCAAAATGTTGTAAGTCGGTGTTATAATCAAGCCTATGATTATAAGGAAATAATTTTGACAACTGACATACCTATTGTATCACACGATCTGTATAAGTATCATTAGAAAATTTCACTAACCTGGCATTTTCTTCTTCTGGCCTTTCAACTTCATTTTCATCTACCAAATAAAATAAACAAATAAATAAATAAACAAACAAAATAAAGAAACCACTCTTAAAGAAACTAGTATTATGAAAATCTGAAGTGATCATCACAAGCACTAACCTAGGTCCTTTGCCAAATCACTGTGCACATGCACGTCCCATGGGCCTATAAGCACATCCAAAGTTAGATCACCTTATAATTACTTAACAAGAAACGGCTTTTATGGAAAAAAAAAAATCAGACTTTACTGCTATAAAAATAAGCTTAAAGAGGTACTGAAGATTTTCAAATATTTGTAAAAGAAATCCTACACATTCACATTTCAAAGCGTAGTTAACTAATGCTAAATCTTGCCAACAAAGATAACGAATTGTTTTTTTTTTTACAAGTTTATCAAAGTTACATCATCAAGGACCTGCATGGGGCCCAACGTGCACTTTTACTATTTTAAAGACAATCAAGAATTTATGTTTTAGGCAAGGAACAAACATTAACTTTCAAATCTGGTGTTAACAGGCAAGGGACTGTGATTTAATTAAAGTTAAAAACCAGATGTCAAACAAGTACCTTTCAAGAGAGAAGTACATGATGCATTAATTTTGAGAAAAAGCAATACATGAGATGACACTGAAAACTATAAGCCGAAAGGTCATGAGATACTTCTATGATGTAGGTTAAACGGCAGTCTCTTAAAAAAGAAAAACTTCACCTTCATACAGGAGACATTCAGGGTTTTCTTTATGGGCCATCTTTCTCTCTCTCTCTCTTAATTAATTATTTTTAAAGCATGACTTTCAGACAAGGAGGTACCCTTGCAGGTGCATTCCATACAAACTGACCATCAAGAAACAAGACGTTAGTTGTACAGCATTAACTTTATTTAGCTATTATTACAGAATGACTGTTTCTGAAAGAAGGGATAGGAGGGGCACCCTAAGGCCACGGGCAAGAAGAGACACAAAAAAACACCACTTCAGAATCGATAGAAAAAACAAGGGTAAAGAGCGCGGCAGCGAGGCGGCCGAGACACCCCGGAGGAGAGCAAGGCGAAACTGGGGGCCGGGACCCGTCACAGCCCCCCCAGCCCGGCCCGGCCGCCGCAGGGTGGGTGAGCGTGGTGGGCGTGGGCTCGGCGGGAGGTGGCCGCGGGGGCGGGGGACACGCGCACGCCAACCTCGGCCTAAGTCAGGCCGGACAGGGCTCCCAACCAGAGGCCCGAAGCGGCTGCGCGAGGGACCCGGGACGCCGGCCGTTTGCGGGCCGAGAGGGGAGGCCTGAGAGAACCCGAGAAAGAGACAGGGACAGGAAGTTCCGTACCGCCATAGAGCCACTCTTCCTCCTCATCCCCTCCGGTCCCGCCGCTCAGCTCCGACACTAGGCGCTCGACCTCGCCGGCCGACATGGCCGCCCCGAGCGCAACTTAAACGCGGCGATCAACAGCCCCCTCCAACCCCTTCCCCAGCCTCGCCCCGGGGCGCGAGAAAGGCGCGAACCCGCCAGCGAGCGAACGAAGAAAGCGCGAGACTCAAATCCCAGGAAGGCTGCAGAGGCGGCAAAGATGAAGACTCCGGAGCAGGTCCGCCTGCGCATGCGCAGCAAACCCAAGCGGCGCGGCGTCTCTAGGTGGCTTCGCTTCCGCGGCGGCGGCCACCTGGGCCTGGTTGCGCGTGCGCACTGCGGTGCGCCCCGCCCCTCTAGGATCCCGCTTTGCTTTTTAGCGTGGCTTCCGCCAGTGGCGTCCTGCGTCGGCCAGGGTTCCCCGCCCCCATCCTTCCCTCTAATAACCCGTATTGCCATTGCTGGCGAGTACACCATTGTTTCCTTCTACTCTTCGTGCTTTTTCTTCTCAACCTTTTATTTATTTATTTTTTAATCTTCTGAAAGGCCTTCTTTTATTCTTTAATCAGCCTTGATACAGAATCGTTACCTGTCACTCCCTTTCCTCACTGAATAGAGAAGAAATCATAATCCGTACTATTTCTTGAAAAATTAATTTTCACAGCCAACAAAAGCAAAACTAATAGATGAAGAATGCAGCCTCCTTGTTAAAAATCATAAATTTCGGTTAAGGTCAAAGACCGCCTCATTCCTCTACCCTTCTTTCCAGAGGTAGCCCTTATTACAGATACATATTCTGTTTGCAGTTCATCATTCTGAAATTTCCTACTTACTTCGTGTGTTGTGCTGTTTTGGTGGGAGAACCTGAGACTGACAAGTCTTAAATAGTATAGCACCACCCTATGACTTCCATTTTTTTAAAACATCTTTTTCATTTTAGTATGTATCAAACTATATCTATTTTAAGTGCTTCATAAAATTGCATATATGGCTATCGCAGAGTGACTATGGCTGTTTATCTATTGCTATACACCCAGATTGTTTTCGACTTTACACTTTTAACTACAGCAAAAAAAAAAAAAAAAAAAAATGAAGATCCACGCAGCTCCTTGCAGATTTGTCTGTTTCTCAAAGATAGATCATAAAAATGTACCGTTTTTATTTTAATAGGTAAACCAAATGTTCAGGCCACTTCTGAAAGCACATCTTCCAGTGAAAAGATGGCACACCATGGTTTAAACTGGAGCTCCAGGGTTTTTTTGTTTCTTTTTTATTTATTCATCTGAGGCAGTCTTGCTCTGTCGTTCAGGCTGGAGTACAGTGGTGCGATCTCTGCTCACTGCAACCTCCACCTCCTGGGCTCAAGCAATTCTCCTGCCTCAGCCTTCCAAGTAGCTGGAATTACAGGCATGCGCCACCATACCCGACTAATTTTTGTATTTTTAGTAGAGAAGGGGTTTCACCGTTTTGGCTGGGCTGGTTTCAAACTCCTGACATCAGGTGATCTGCCCACCTCAACCTCCCAAAGTGCTGGGATTACAGACATGAGCCACTACACACTAGGCCTGTTTTCTTTTTCTTTCTTTTTTTTTTCTTTTGAAACTGTGTTGCTCTGTAACCCAGGCTGGAGTGCAGTGACAGGATCACTGCTCACTGTAGCCTTGACCTCCCAGGCTCAAGCAGTCCTCCCACTTCAGCCTCCTGAGTACCTGGGACTACAGACAAGCAGCTGCCACCACACCAGCTAATTTTTTAATTTTTTTGTAGAGACAGTGTCTCACCATGTTACCCAGTCTTTTCTGGAACTTGTGATCTCTAGCAGTCCTTCTACCTAGGCCTCCCAAAGTGCTGGGATTACAGGTATGAGCCACCAGGCCTGACCTCAGTTCTTCTTTATACCTAGCAGCTTACGTAGGCAATCAACCTTTCTATCCTTCAGTTTTCTCATCTATAAAATGGAAAGGCCAAATTAGATTATCTCTAAGGTCCCTTTCAGTTCTAAAGTTTACAAACAGGGCATTCACTTGTCAACAGAAAGAAATCCATTTTAATTGAACAAATAAATAGGTTTTCTTGCTTTAATGAATAAATATTGTTTCATCATTTATTTATTTAACATTTACAGAATATCTGCTATTTAAGAAATTGGAAAATGAAGACATGAGTGAAAGAGTCCTAGCCCTTAAAGAGCTCTCAAGTTATTGAGAAAGACACAGGGGTGGTAAACAACTCTCCTACCAAGAGAAAAGGTGAATGTACTATAATGGAAGCACAAATGAAAGGTTTATAGCCAACCAACATCACACTGTCTCACATTAGTTGAACAAACCATGTGGTTTTAATCTTTCTTACCTTTGAACATGCTTCTACCTGCTATTCCCAGCTCCCTTATCTTTTGAGGATAATCTCTTGAATCTTTCTAAACTCTCTGAGGGTATGAGGGTATAATCACCTCTGTGAAATCTTTCCTGAATCCCATTTTATCTCTTCCCATTTGTTTTGCCAGGAACTCTTCCAGCTATGTAGATTCACCAGTGAATAAAACAAAGTCCTTCCTTTTATGGAGCTGTGATTCTAATAAGAGAGTCAGATAATAAACATATGAATGTATGAAATGTCATGATGATAAGAATTATGAAAAGACTAAGCAATATAAAATGAAGTGATGGGGTGCGATTTTATATGAAGTGGTCGGGGAAAGCTACTCTGATGAAGTGATATAAGAGACTTGAATGGAGATAGGACATAAGACCTGTGGATTTCAGGGTGAATAGACTCAGACAGAAGAATAAGAAATGCAAGTATGCTTCTGGGGCAGAAGCATACTTGGAATGTTCAAGAAACCCAAAATGTAGCTAGAGTATAGTGAATGAGGGAGAGAATGTAGATGAGGTCAGAGGTGTTTGGGGTGCTGAGTGGGAAAGAGCAGCTCACCACTTCTGCTTTCTATGCCATGTGCCTATCACACTGTATAGTAATTATTTGACTACGTTTCTGTTTTCCTCAGAATCTTCACTAGACCAAGTCCACCTTCAAACAGGAGATCCCATAGCTATCACTTCCATTCCTAGTATAGGGCTTAACACTAAGTAAATCTTCTTGGTCACTGTTGAAAGTAATAGAATGAAGTTTTACAGACTGTGAGTATCATAAGGCAATCACTCACAGTCCTGTCTATTTATCTTTCAATTTATTTAATTGGTTTCATGAGAAAACCAATTGCCTGTTGTTAAGGGACCTTTTTCTCTTTTCAGCTGACTTTCAAGGCATTGCTTAAACAGAACTGAAGAAATGATGAATCGTACTGGACGCATTAGAATTGCTTCTGTGACAGAGGTAGCATTTGAGCTAAGCCTTGAAAATGAAGGTTTCCATGAGCAGAGAAGCACATAAATCACTAATAACTACTCTGAAAAGACCTCTTCTTCCTTGCTTCTAAACTGAGTTTCTTGCTTTCTTAAAGGTGTCTTTCTCTCCCTACTCAGCAGGGGAGACATCAAAAGTAGGTCGTTTAAAGATATTATATATTCCTCCTTCCATTTCTTATATTATGACCTTATTGAACTACAATGCTTCATATATTCTATTTATTTTCCATTTTATTGTTGTTTTGTAGTCTGTTGGTTTCTAGCAAAAAAAAAAAAAATTAAAAATATGTTTTAATGTACCTATCTCTGAGAAGTACTGGGAGTGTTTAGTAAGTGACGATGAATTAAATGATGACAAGAGTTGGAGACCAAATAAAAATGATTTGCTCAGTATCCGGTAAATATAGCAAGTACACATAAATGTGTGTGGCATGCATATGACATTTAGGCCTAACTGTGCTTTTTGCTGTCACTTAAATTTCAATGTTCTTAAATTCTCAATGTTCTTAAGTTTCCTCAGCAGTAAATCGATATATTAAAATAACATTTTGTACCCATTTTGGGGAAGGATAACAAAGCTAAATTGAGGTTTCGAATGTCAAAGCAACTGGCCAGGCATGGTGGCTCATGTTTGTAATTCCAGCACTTTGGGAGGCCAAGGCAAGTGGATCACCTGAGGTCAGGAGCTCAAGACCAGTGTAGTTCAACATGGTGAAACACTGTCTCTACTAAAAATACAAAAATTAGCTGAGTGTGGTGGTGCACACCTGTGATTCCAAGTACTTAAGAGGCTGAGGCAGAAGAATCACTTGAACTCAGGGGGAGGTGGTTGCAGAGAGCCACGATCACACCACTGCACTCCAACCTGGGCGACAGAGTGAGACTTTGTCCCCTCCACAAAAAAAAAAGTCAAAGCATTTGACAAGTTATTGGCAAGCAGCTAATGTGTTGTTTAGGCCTTTTCTTCTTTGAGCAAGCAGAGTAATTGTACATGTGTAGAGTTTCCTTCATCTTTATGTAATTCCATGATAAATTAAACCCCAATTAGCCATCTTCCTCTGCATCCTGACATCTTTTAACAATAAACTTTACCTAGTCCTAAGTTTAGCTCATAAAAAAAGAAAAAAATAAATTTTCTATTGCTAGTTGTTTCTGGGAAATTGTATTATTTCCTATTCATGGCTGTGCTGTCAGTAAACTTCACACATTCTTTTTAAGGGTGAGAACAAAATCATTTTATTTCTGTATTTGCCAGGTCCTCTCTTACAACGTGACGTACATGGAAAGTGCTCAGTAAATCCTTAAGCTCAGTAAATCCTTAAGCTGTTATGCATATGGATGACCTAGAAATGAGGTGAAGAGAGATATGTTGGATTTTGGATCAGAAGGGAAATAATAGCTGACGATTTTGAGCAGAGAAATACAAATCACATTTCAATAAAATAAACGTGATGGTCTTAAGCTTGTCATTTTAATAGGAATTCATTTTATTTTACCGTAACATCTGAAAGTAAGAAATGCCTTTTCCCTGGGCTCTCCTCTCTTTTCTGTCTACCCTGTCTCCCAAGTCATTTCCTCAAGCTCTGTGACATTTATTTAGTTGGTTAGTTAGCTAGTTAGTTAGTTAGTTATTGAGACAATCTCGCACTATTGCCCAGACTGGAGCTCAGTGCACTATCTCAACTCACTGCAACCTCCACTTCTCAGGTTCAAGCAATTCTTCTGCCTCAGCCTCCCCAGTAGCTGGGATTACAGGCACAAGCCACCAGGCCCGGCTAATTTTTGTATTTTTAGTAGAGATGAGGTTTCACCATGTTGTCCAGGCTGGTCTCGAACTCCTGACCTCAAGTGTTCTACCCACCTCAGCCTCCCAAAATGCTGAGATTACAGGTGTGAGCCCCACGCCTGGCCTCCATAACTTTTGATGTCATGTCGTTGAGAACCAATGACATCCATATTTCTCTTTGCAGTCTTAACCTGTCTTTGAGCTCAGGACACTCGGTGAGACTCAAATGCTTCACTCGATGCCTCTCTTGGATATTTGATAGGCCTTTCAAACTTATGTCCAAAAGACAATTTGTGAATTTCTCTCCCATATAGGAGAGTCCAGTCTGGGAGTCTTGTCCCACTCCTATACTCTCAAAGATTTCTTCATCTTAGTATCGGTAACCATCATTTAACTAGTTGTTTTAGCCAAAAATCAAAGAATTATCCTTGATTTTTCTCTCTTCCACATCTACCCTTCTCACAATTATGCAAATCATTAGCAAGATCTGTTAGCGCTTCTTGTTAAAACGTATCCCAAATCTATCTACTTCTTTCCATCTGCACTGCCACACTGAAATTCCAGGAACACAAAACCCTTCCATGGCCTTCTCTTAAATATGAAATGAAATTTAAACTTCCTACCATATGACCTACAAGCTTCTTCATGATCTGACAGTCCCTCAAGTTGCATGTGGCTATACAGGCTCTGCATTGCACAGCTTTTAGGGGTTCTCTATATCACCTCATTCTTAGTCATTGTTTGTCAAATCTTTCAGTGTCTTCCCTGATATCACTGCCATAGTCTAAATGTTTGTGTTCCTCCAAAGTTCATATGCTAAAACCTTAATCCTCAATGTGATGGTGTTTGGAGGTGGGGACTTTGTGAGGTAATTAGGTCCTCCCTAATGGAGAGGGGTTTGAGCCTCCAGAAGAAGAGACAGGAGGGCTTGCTTCCTCTCTGTCAGCTCTTCACCAAGTGAAAATACAGCACAACAATGGACAGCCATCTGTGAGCCAGAGAGAGATCTCTCACTAGAAGTGAATCAGGTGAGCACCTTGATCTTGGACTGCCCAGCCTCCAGACTCTATTAAAAAAAATGAAAGGGCCGGGCGCGGTGGCTGACGCCTGTAATCCCAGCACTTTGGGAGGCCGAGGCGGATGGATCACGAGGTCAAGAGATCGAGACCATCCTGGTCAACAAGGTGAAACCCCGTCTCTACTAAAAATACAAAAAATTAGCTCAGCATGGTGGCGCGTGCCTGTAATCCCAGCTACTCAGGAGGCTGAGGCAGGAGAATTGCCTGAACCCAGGAGGCGGAGGTTGCGGTGAGCTGAGATCGCGCCATTGCACTCCAGCCTGGGTAACAAGAACGAAACTCCATCTCAAAAAAAAAAAGAAAAGAAAAGAAAAGAAAGAAAAAACTTAGCCATATGTAGTTGTGCACACCTGTAGTCCTAGCTACGCAAGAGGCCAAAGCAGGAGGATTGCTTGAAACCAGGAGTTTGAGCCTGCAGTGAGCTATGACTGTGCCGCTGCACTCCAACCTGTGAGACAGAGTCTCACTCTGTCCCTGCAAAAAAAAAAAAAAAAAAAGGTGTACCCTCCCTGAATTGTAGAGGCCAAGTTACTTTCTTTGACTCCAACTTCATATTCTTCCATTATTTTTTACCTCCTCATTCCCCTACCACCTTCTTTTCTGGGAACTGTGGATAGTTCCTAGAAGATACACTGCTTCTAGGAATTATCTACAGTTATTCCATTGACTCACTCTGCACTCACCCCCAGCACTCCCTTGTCATGACTGTACTTTCTTCCTGCACAGGTCAAATCCTGTAGATTCTTTTCATATTCCATCTCTTTTCCCTTTTCTGACATTTGCCACTGTTGGCCACTCTGTTCTTAAAACTTCCTCCTCTCATTACTACACTCACTGGCCTGACTTTTTCTGCCCATCCAGAAAAGTTGCTCAGAGTTCTCTCCATCTCCATCCTTGTCTTCTTTCTTTTTTGTGCTCTCTTAAGGCACTCTGAGGCACATCCATTTACTAATGATTCCCAATTGCTATATTTCTCTTCTATATTCCAGAATCATACATCCAACAGCATGCTAGATGTTTCTGCCTGGATGTCCCACAAGTATATTTAAAACATGTTGTGACACCTATTAGGATGGCCATTATCAAAACATCCAGGAAATATCAAGTGTCGGCAAGGATGTGGAGATATCTGAACCCTTGTGCATTGTGAGTAGGAATATAAAATGTTGCAGCCTCTGTAAAAAACAAAACAAAACAAAAACAGAGGTCTGTCAAGAAGTTAAAAAGAAAATTTCCATATGATCCAGCAATTCCACTCTGGGTACATGTACAAAATAATTGAAAGCAAGATTTGTAGGGAAAGAAAAGTATACACCATTAAGGAATGACTTGAAATTTGCATATGTCACTTCCAACCATCTGTGCCTCATCATGCATCCATAGCTAGCTACAAGAGGCTTGGAAAAGTAGTCACCAGCTGTGTGTCTATGTGTTCAGAAGAAACCTATTACTACAGAAGAAGAGATGAATAAATATTGAGGCAACCACTATCAGTTGCTGACACAGTACTCAACCCTGACTTCATGAGTGCCTTTCCCTTTCAGAGAAGATGAAGTATTAATTCACTCAGACTCATCTGATGAAGGTATGGTTCAGCATGAGATGCAAGGGGTAGAAACAAAAAGTGATTTTGACATCAGGGTTAATGCAGGTGCTAGTAACTAGTCACTGACCTGAGTTTAAATTGAAGAGCAAGGACTGTCATCCATCAAGTTATTCAACTTAAGCTTCTTAAAATAATTTTTGTACTGACAAGGATACAAACATGTAGGAATATCTTCTTTGCTGGTTCAGCATGTGAACTTAGGTCTATCATTGGCCTGTTTACCTACTGGGTTCTACCGGGTTTATGACTCTCCTGGGCATGTTCAGAGTGGCATTATTCATAATAGCTAAAAGGTGGAAGCAGACCAAATGTCCATAGGCAGATGAATAGATAAACAAAATGGTGTAACATACAATGGAATATTATTCAGCTTCAAAAAGAAAATTCTGATGCACGTTACAATATAGATGAACTTGGAGGACCTTATGCTAAGTGAAGTAGGTCAATCACAACAAAACAAATACTGTATTGTCCCACTTATATGAGCTATTTAGAGTAGTCACCTACTACACTGCCAACAACTAGAGTAGTCGGCTCATAGAAACAGAAAGTAGAATGGAAGTAGAATGGGCTGGGGAGAGGGGAAATGGGGGAGTTGTTATTTAATGGGTACAGAGTTTCAGTTTTGTGAGACAAAAAGTTCAGAGATTGATTATATAACAATGTGAATGTACTTAAAGCCACCAAACTGCACATTTTACAATGGTTAAGATGGTGACTTATGTTATGCTTATCTTACCATAAGGAAACAAACAAAAACATGTCCCTGCTGAACTGTATATTTATTGCCCAGTCTGCTTCTCTTATGGTTTTTCAAATCTCAGTGACTGGCATTTACCAGTCAGAAAGCTGGGTACTAACCTGAAATTTTCCTTCCATGTCAGCGTCTCTGCAAAACTAATAAGCAAGCCCTTTGGCTCTATGTTCTTAACAGCTCTTCACACTCCTCACTCTGTCTGTCTGCTTGTTACGCTCTCAACTCTCTCACCCAGAATTGCTGCTGATACAATTATTTTCTTAACTGCTCTCTCTGCCCTAAATTGCTCCATTTCAAATTATTTTCCATGTCTCGACTAGAATCTTTTTTTCCTAAAATCCAGATGTGAACAAATTGTTTCCATATCCCAAAATACATTAATAGTTCCCGACTGACTGCTACTATTTAGAATGGAAAACAAGACTCTTGCTGATCTAGTCCATTTCTTTCTTTTCTAATTTCTTGCTCCTATTTCTTCTTGTGCCTTTTTTCATACAATGCACTCCAGCTATAGTAAACTGTAGTTCCAGAGAACATGTTGTACTGTCTTATGCCTCTAGGACTTTGTTTACGCTGCACTCTGTGCCTGGACTGCTAGGAATCTTCCTCCCCATCCTGTCCACCTGGTGAACACCTGGGTTTCTTTGAAGGCAAGTCAAAACTCGTTCTCTATATGAAACTTTTTCTGACTACTTCCTTTTTCCCTTAGTCAGAATTTATCTTTCCTCCTTCATAACTCCTATGCAAAATATTTTTAAAAAACTCTTTGCCTCTGTAACATTTTATTGCATTTGTTTTATATGTGTGGGTCCCTTTATTTCATTACAATAATTTTGAAATCAGGGCTGTGGCTTATTTTTCTGTATATCCTTAATACCTCAGACAGTGTTTGGAATATTGTACATGTTTATTAAAAATTGGCTGGATACATTATTAAATGGCTATTAATGTTTTATTTTTATTTTTATTTTATTTATGTATTTTTTTTTTGAGATGGAGTCTCGCTCCCATCTTGCAGGCTGGAGTACAGTGGAGCGATCTTGGCTCACTGCAGTCTCCACCTCCTGGGTTCAAGCAATTCTCCTGCCTCAGCCTCTGGAGTAGCTAGGATTACAGGCGTGCATCACCATGCCTAGCTAATTTTTGTATTTTTAGTAGAGATCAGCTTTTGTCATGTTGGCCAGGCTAGTCTTGAACTCCTGACCTCAGGTGATCCACCCACCTCGGCCTTCCAAAGTGCTAGGATTACAGGCGTGAGCCACCATGCCAGACCTATTTATTTATTTATTTATTTATTATGGTGTCTTGCTCTGTCGTCCAGGCTGGAGTGCAGTGGCGTGATCTCGGCTCACTGCAACCTCCACCTATTGGGTTCAAGCGATTCTCCTGCTCAGCCTCTTGAGTAGCTGGGATTACAGGCACCTGCCACCACGTCTAGCTAATTTTTGTATTTTAGTAGAGACGGGGCTTCACCATGTTGGCCAAGCTGGTCTCGAGCCCCTGACTTCAGAGGGTCCACCTATCTTGGCCTCTCAGGCGTGAGCCACTGAGCCTTGCCATGGATATTAATTGAACATTCATTCAACAAACATTTATTGAATGCCTGTTATAAGTGTTGGGGACACCAAGCATCTAGTGCATAATTTAGTAAAACAGATAGCTTAAGGAAAATAGGTGTTAATACTTACCCCAGTGATATAGCAAGTACTTAGCAAATGTATCAGTTGAGTGGTTTGGAGGGTGGGGAAAGAGGAAGGCGATAGGGAGATAGTGGTGGTGTTAGAAAAACTCTCATATGGGCAGTACCGTTGAATGATTTTTTTTGGTAAGTAATATAAGTATATTGGTGGAACAAACAGAACCCATGAAACATTTGGGGTTCAGCCCACTGCATTCATTGCAAAGGTATAATTTTTCACCAGGTTGGGAGTAGCTAGAGAGAAATGGAGAAATCATGTTGATGCTTTTTAAAGAGTGTGCATATATCCTGTCAGCAACTGGGCTAGGAGAAACTTTTAAGCAGAAAAATTGTAGGACCAACTTTGTTTATTAGGAAGAAAACAGAATTTGAGGGGGAAGAGATCAAAAGCCAGAAAATGTTGGGAGATCGTTGTCCGGGTGAGTAATGATGTTGAGTTTCTGTGATAGCAAAAATGGAGAGGAAAGGCTCAATTCTAGGAGTTTTAAAGCCGATCAAGATTTAGTGACGATGAGATGAGGGAGGAAAGATGGAGAAAGTGAAAATGAGAACAACAGATGTGTTTGTTATGAGGTAATGTGACAGCAACCTATAAAGTCAAAATATTGCACACAGTTGTTTTTATTATCTTTTTCTAGTTGCTCTGAGTTTAAATTGGGAAGGTGGCTGTACTTTTAGAGACGTATTCACATCTAAGGAAGATATCAAATTTCGGATAAGGTTTTATTTCAGAGAAGTTTCAAGGAACGAGAAAAGATCATCTGCGCAGACAGGCCGAGTGACAGAAAGAACTCAGTTCAGCTCCATCCCAGGCAACGCCTTCTCCTCTCCGCGAGCGTTTGAGGAAGCCCAGAGCCACAGAACCCCTCCCACTTCTTTCCAGACCAGACCATCCTTCCTCAGTCCTGGCCTCCTCCCTAGCCAATCACCGCTCAGTTCAACGTCATTACAGCGCGCCGTCAGGGAGCGTGTCAGAGGCCGGACCACGTGTACTGTGTTGACTGTCAAAGCCTCTGGGAGCCCCATTTCCGGAAGCGGTGAGTTCTGAGAGAAGTTCCTGCACCGTAGTTCCCCAAGTTTGCGAATCCCCAACTATGAGCGCCTCAGGCGTACTGTCCTTTACCCAGCAAGGATGGGAGCAGGTGCTGGCCAAAGTGAAACGGGCTGTGGTTTACCTGGACGCCGCCTGCGCCGAGAGCCTGCACTGGGGCTGCGGATCCACCCGTCTCCTGGAGGCGGTGGGGAGTCCTGAGTGTCACCTTCTAGAGTTCGAGCCCGACGCAGTTGGTGGTGGAGCCAGGCAGCCCAAGGCGGTGTTTGTGCTGAGCCGCCTGCTGAAAGGCCGAACCGTGGAGATCCTACGGGACATCATCTGCCGCAGTCACTTCCAGTATTGTGTGGTGGTCACAGCCGTGAGCCATGCTGTCCACCTCACAGCTAATCATGTCCCAGCCGCGGCAGCGGCCGAGATGGAGGGGCAGCAGCCGGTGTTCGAGCAGCTGGAGGAGAAGCTGTGTGAGTGGATGGGCAACATTAACTACACGGCTGAGGTGTTCCATGTCCCGTTATTGCTTGCCCCTGTCGCTCCCCACCTTGCATTGACTCCAACCTTTGCATCTCTTTTCCCACTGTTACCCCAGGATGTGCATCTCCTTAATAGTGCCCGACCGGATAAGAGGAAGCTGGGCAGCCTGGGCGATGTGGACGCCACTGCCCTAACCCCGGAGCTGCTCCTGCAGATCAGGTGCCTGGTGTCAGGCCTCAGTTCTCTGTGTGAACATTTAGGAGTACGGGAGGAGTGTTTTGCTGTAGGTTCCTTAAGTCGGGTCATCGCTGCGGATCTGGCCAATTATGCCCCTGCCAAGAACAGGAGGAAGACTGCTGCAGGCAGGGCATCAGTGATTTTTGTGGACAGAACCCTGGATCTCACAGGTAAGTGCCTTGCTGTGGAGTTCTTCATATCCATTCTCCACATTGCTGGGACTTTCCTTGATTCAGCATGTATTTTGTTGACCTTTTATTATGTACCAGATTGAGGATACAAAGAATTAGATAGGCACAGTCTCTAATCTCACAGAGTTTATAGTCTACAGTGGGATATAGACAAGTGAATTAGCAATTTCAATAACATTTGTTAAATGCTGTAATGGGTAGAAATGTTATAAATGCTCATTGCCTTGTTAAACAACAACTTTATCTAGCCCCGGATGTTGGAAAGTGGAATTATGCTGACATGGAGGAAAACTGTGTACCTGGGAATTTTTATTTTTATTTTTGTATAGAAATTTAGGAATGCTGGTATTCACAACAGCCCTTCGTAAGAAGACTCTGATTTGTTGGAGAAGTATTAACAGATGACCCAGTGGAAGGAAAACTATTGTATAATAAAATGTAAAATTATCACAGTTGAGGTTTAGGAAATGAGTGTTAAAGAAAGAGGCAGAACTTAAATGTCACTAATAAATGAGATGAAATAGAATTGTAGAAAACATTTTAAAATGTTTATTGATTTATTTCTAGCTCTCATTGTATTAAAGATGAAGTAGATAATCTCAAATTGTAATAATATATTATTTACACAAAAGAAACAAATGTAATCCTTAAAGCAGATGAAGAAAAGACACTTTCTGATGCTCGATAGTTATTTTCAAAGGTCAACTTTATTGTTTATAATTAGGTGTAAATACTGTTAGTAATATAGGCTAGCCACTTCCAAGTCTTGGGAGAATAATAAAAAAACTGACATTGGTAGGCATTCCCTTTAATAGGCCAGAAAAAAAGTTGAATTAAGTTATAAAAACTAAAATAGGTATATTTGAGTTTTTAATCTTAATAAGATTAATTTTCAGATAAAAAATGAAAAGTAAGCTAAATGGTAGTAGTGAGATGTAGACTTAATTATATGACTGGAAAACCAGGTGTCCAATCTGTAATTTAAATATATAAGTAATAACTGTAGCATCGCAGAGTCCATAGGGGATTAAAAGATAAAACTTTTTGAGTAGATGCTTGTAGCATTTTTTAGTGGATGCTATATATTACTTTTACTTCTATCTCTTTACGCCAAAAATGTAACCAGTTGTTTCATAATCAGTTGGGAAGTTCACATAATTTTGTACTCTCCCCCAAGACTTCAGTTAGGCAAAACTTAATGTCCCACTGTCCAGCATCATAGTAACAGCTCCTCTACATCTTCAGTATCTAATATGTTTTTTAAACATACGGAATCAATGAGGTGAGCATAACTTCTGCCCTCTAAAAGTTTACAATATAACAGAGTCAAGTATGATTTAGAGCCGGGCACAGTGGCTAGTGCCTGTAATCCCAGTACTTTGGTAGGCTGAGGTGGGCAGACTACTTGAGCTCAGGAGTTTGAGACCAGCCTGGGCAACACAGCAAAACTCCATCTCTATAAAAAATTTAAAAATTAAATTAAAATTTTTTTTTAAAATTTAAAGAATTAGCCAGGCGTGGTGGCCTGTATTCCCAGCCACTCAGGAGCTCAAGAGGCCGAGGTGGAGGATAAATTGAGCCCAGAAGGCAGAGGTTGCAGTGAGCTGCGATCACATCACTGCACTCTACCCTGGATGACAGAGCTAGACTCTGTCTCAAAAAAAAAAAAAAGAATTATTTACAAAATAAGGGCACATAGAAAGACAAAGTTGCAAATCATTCTGCTATAAAGACACATGCACAGGTATGTTCATTGTGGCAGTATTCACAATAGCAAAGATTTGGAACCAACTCAAATGCCCATCAATGATAGACTGGATAAAGAAAATGTGGCACATATACACAATGGAGTACTATGCAGCCATAAAAAAGGATGAGTTCATGTCCTTTGCAGGGACATGGATGAAGCTGGAAACCATCATTCTCAGCAAACTAACACAAGAACAGAAAACCAAACACTGCATGTTCTCACTCACAAGTGGGTGTTGAACAATGAGAACACATGGACACAGGACACAGGAAGGGGAACATCACACACTGGGTCTTGACGGGGTGGTGGAGTCAAGGGAAGAGATAGCATTAGGAGAAATACCTAATGTAGATGATGGCTTCATGGGTGCAGCAAACTACCATGGCACGTGTATACCTATGTAACAAACCTGCACGTTCTGCGTATGCATCCCACAACTTAAAGTATAATAATAATAATAAGAAAGACAAAGTTGACATTCAGCAGCAATCATTTCATAGGCTCTTTCCTGTCAAGCCTCTAGATCTCTTTCCCCATACTCCTTAGCTTTCTTGCTTCTAATATTACTGAGAAAATATAAGCCACTAGAAAAATTTATATATTCCCATCACCAAATATAGCACCCTTTCTACATCTGTACCCATGTCTTTTTCCTTCCTTCCTTCACATTGAAAAGAGATATACTGTCCCTGCCACTATCTAATGCCAACTTTTTCACCTATGTAGACTAAATCCTCTCTTTTCACTTCTCTCATAGACTTACTGTTTTTCAAATACTCTCTCCCTTTCTTAGATAATCATTTTTCCCTTTTCCCTGGGTTTTCCCCCAACATACAAACAGTATGGAACATCTTCTTTCTTGACCTCTCACGCTCCTCCAACTTCAATTTTATTTTTGCTTTATTTTATAGCAAACTTGAAAGAATTGTGTATACTTGTTGCCTCCACAAAAATCTGCTCCAATTTTCTCTTGACTCCACTTCAATTAGACTTTTATTTTCCACTGCTTCCCAGAAACTTTCTTTGTTTTATTACCACATTCATTCTTCTGAACTTCAAAGCAGCATTTGACACAGTAAAGTGTGCAAATAGTTAAAATACAATTAAAGAAGTATAAAACATATACAGACAAGCAACCCCTTAGGCTAGCTTCTTGTATAATCCCTCAAAGCGTAACAATGACATACTCGCTCAGTATTCCAGTGGCCTCTCATCATACCTTGTGCCAAGTTTCTTACTGTTATTTTCAAAGCCATGCGTGATCTGCCTGTGTCTATCTCTTCCACCTCATCTCTGAGTGATCTCCGCTCTTACAGCATTGGCTACCTTGCCATTGTCAGACATGGTAAGTGTTTCTGTCTCAGGGCCTTTGCATTTCTCTGCAACGCTGCTTGGGATGTTCTTCCTTGAGGTATCCACATGGCTTTCTCCCTTACATCATTCCTGCTCCTCAGAGAGGCCTTCCTTGGTAACCTTCTTTGACACTCTCTTACCCTTTACCTGGGTTTGTCATAGCCTTTACTATTCCCTGATTTATTACCTGTTTCCTCCCACTTGAATGGAAGCTCTTGAGGAGAGGGACTCTGTTTTGTTTACTGTTTATTAACCAGCAAGAGTACCTTGAAAACAGTAGGTATTCAATATACATTTATTGAATAAATGGATAAATGAGTAGATTATAGGTTGTAGATACTAGACATTCATTGAGGTTAACACACTTATTTTTTCTTTTTTTTTTTAAACTTGTTTATTATACTTTAAGTTCTGGAGTACATGTGTGGATGGTGCAGATTTGTTACATAGGTAGGCATGTGCCATGTTTCTGAGGTTCTTAAATTGTATCATTAGTAATATACAAATGCAGAAAAAATGATGGACACTTTTCTGAATAGTCTAAGATTTGGCAGCTTGGGCTTACAGCAAAACTTAAGACAGAAAATAATGATATTAACTAGTTATATTTATATGACTATTTTATGGATAAAAACCACTTCTGACTGGATGCAGTGGCTCATGCCTGTGATCCCAACACTGAGTGTGGTGGCTCATGCCTGTAATTCCAGGCTGAGGCTGGTAAATCACTGGAGCCTAGAAGTTCGAAAACATTCCCAGGCAACATAGGAAGACCCTGTCTTTACAAAAAATACAAAAATTAGCCAGGCACAGTGACTCATGCCTATGGTCTCAGTTACTTGGGGGCTGAGGTAGGAGGATTGCTTGAACCTGGGAGTTTGAAGCTGCAGCGAACTATGATCATGCCATTGCACTCCAGTCTGGGTGACCGAGCAAGACCCTGTCTCAAAAAAAATTAAAATAAAAACCCCACTTTTATATTACCTTATTTGATCTCAATGAATTAAATGAGTTAAGTGTTCTTTATCATTTTAAGAATAAAGAAATTGAGGCTCAAAAGTTGTTCTTTCCTGAAAAAAGCATAAGAGTTAGCCAGGTGTGATGGTATTGCATCATATTTGACATTTCTATGAATGTCAAAGTTCAACATCTTTTGTTTTTTGAATTGTCAAAGGGAGAGTTAGTGTTATATTGTTATATTGTTAGTATATATTGTTATTTACTTTCCTTACATTTATTAAGAATCCCTCTGCCAATAGGTGGTCTTCCAGGGTGATGGTTAAGTTAGGGAAGGTACTCAGTACTAGGTTTGTGTGGGAGGGGACATTTTAGGTACATGAGATCAGTGAAACAATATTTAATGTTGAAAGGGGCGTTACTCAAAGGGAACAAATAGGAGATTTCTCTGGGTAGATTCAAGGCAACATATAAAAAGAGTAAGAAAAATTCAGCCCTCTGTCAAGAGCCTGGGAGGAATCATGAAAATATTAGCTTCAGTGGGATGCTATGGGCATTCTAACACAAGACACAATTATAAAGCAATGAGATTGAACCCCGGAAAGTTACTTGAGGTATTTCTCAAATACATTAAAAATTATAAAGACCCTGCTTTCTTCTTACCTTCTTGAATAATTCAGTTCAAAAGCATTTAGGTGGGGCTCAGTGAGGTAGGTGTCTGGCAGGGAGGAAGACCTTGGCTTGGCCCAGGGTGTTGGATCCCAAGTGGGGTGAGATCTGAGTGGGGTGAGGTCACCTGCTTAGTGGTGGTAGATGACAGCAGCAATGGCCTGGTAGGGTGATAAAGCCACAGTGGGATTAGGAAATGTCCCCAGGACCCAATATGTTTGCCTATCTACTGGTTTATGGAACCAAGTTTGATTTGTGGTTCTCACTGACTCTGAGGGAAGTTAGATAGGGAAGAGACTCAAGCAGCCGTATGGGAGGCCCATAAAGTGAGGAATTGGGGTTCCTTCCAACAGCCAATGAGGAACTGAGACCTCCTGTCAATAGCTTTGTGAGAGAGCCATCTGAGAAATGGATCCTTGAGCCCAAACATTCAGATGACTGTAGCCCCAGCTGACATATTGCATGCAATTTCATGAGAGTCTCTGAGTCAGACCCAGTTAAGCCACTCTGAATTCCTAGATGCATAGAAACAGTAAGATTAATACATGTTGTTTTAAGACAGTAAGTTTTGAGATAATTTGTTACACAGCAACATACAGCTAATATACTAAGAGTTTAGATAGATACTAAAAAATTGATGGAATTTCCATTTTGAATAGCATAGCTAGGGAAGACCTCTGTGAGGATGTGACATTTGACCAGAGGCTGAAAGAAGGGAGGAAACATGCCATGTGGCTACCTAAGGATGGAACATATAAGACCCAGGAAATGGCAAGTGCAATGGGCCTAAGGTGGGAGCATGTGTGACATGCTTGAGGACCAGTAGGAGGCCAGTTTGGCTAAAGCGTTGTGAGCAAGAGGGAACACCGATAGGACATCAGTTGGAGGGGTAGGTAGAGGAATGCTTTGTAGGTTAAAATAAGGATTTAGGATACTAGCCAAAGTATAATGGGAAATCAGTTGGAGGATTTTGAGCTGTGATGTGACATGATCAGATTTATATTATATAGGATCATTTATGTAAGGAGTGTGGGGATTAAGGTAGATCCTCAATATATGGTAGCTACTGTTACTATAGAGATTACCAGAGCTTACTTATAGTGATCTTAGCTCTGCCTTTTCCTAGTCAAAATTTCTTGGGCAAGTTGCCCAACTCCTGCCTCTCAGCTTCCTGATCTGTAAAATAAGGACCTCAGAGGATAATTGAGAGGATAAAATAAGTTAAGATATCTATCTTCTACAACAGCTAGAGAAAAAAAAAGTAGAGTAAGTGAAAGGTTCCCCCTATGTGATCCCACAAGATCACTACAATTCTGGTTACTCAAGACCGAGTTAAAAATGGTATGGATGAGGCCAGGTATGGTGGCTCACGCCTGTAATCCCAGCACTTTGGGAGGCCAAGGCGGGTGGATCACGAGGTCAGAAGTTTGAGACCAGCCTGGCCAATACGGTGAAACCTCGTCTCTACTAAAAATACAAAAATTAGCTGTGTGTGGTGGTACATGCCTGTAGCCCTAGCTGCTCAGGAGGCTGAGGCAGGAGAATCGCTTGAACCTAGGAGGCAGAGGTTGCAGTGAGTTGAGATCATGCCACTGCACTCCAGCCTGGGTGACAGAGTGAGAGTCCATCTCAAAAAAAAAAATGATATGGATGATCTCTGTTCATTTTATAAGTGTATTAGGGTTCTCTAGAAGGACAGAATTAATGGATTATATGGATTGAGCTCTTATGAAGACTTCTCAATGCTTGCTTCTCATTTTATTTCATGTAAGACTTAGAGACAAGTGAAGTTGTTACATGCCTTATGATAATAAATACCTTATGTATGTATGACACTAACATACATAACCCACAGGGTCATACAGAATTGGTATTTTCTGGTCCTGGTAACTTGAAAAGTTCAGCCCTTGAAACAATTGGCTTAATTTAGAATCTCAAATCCTGAGGTTGAAGGCTACTTAGATGTCAGTTGGGCCAACTTTGAGTTTTTAGATTGGTAGAACAGCACCACATTTATGGAAGTTGTCTTAGATTATATAAGAAACAAGTAGAGGAAGGAACCCTAGAGCTCATGTCTCTATTTTGTTTTATTTTTCCTACACCTCTTTGGAAGAGATGTCATTGGGAATTAAACCATTCTTTGCCCAAACTAAGGACCACATTGCTATTAGTCAGGTTAAAAGTTCGGCAGGGAAGAAATAACTGGGTTCGGATTGACTTCCACCCTAGAGCATCTCAAATAATACTTAAAAATTTTCTATAATAAGAGGAAAATTAAGCTTTTTGAAAACTAAAATGTGATATAAATCTTGGCATTTTATGTATTTTGTAAAAAAAGAATCTGAAGTTATTGTGACATGGATAGACCCTAAATACTTAAGTCTATATTTGAGTCATGCGAATGGCACTAATTAAATTTAAAAGGTGAATATTGAATCCTCTAAAGCTGGATATGTCATAAAATATATTCACAGAAGAGCAGGATAATTAGAATATATATTCATTTTACCAAATTTGAGAAGCTGAATAATCATGGTCATGAAAAATTGGCATTTTGTTATTTCTCTAATGTAATAATCTAAACAGTTTCTGATGGAATGTGAATTATTACACTAATTGGATAAGTCTCATGTGCTCTTGTAGCAAACATTGGGTAAAATGAAGTTTTTGTAGAGTTAGTATCAACCATAATCCTACTATCCAAAGATAACCCTTCATAAAACCTTGGGGTGTGTGTGTGTGATTTTTAAATTATTACAACAGGGATATATGTTCACCATAGTAAGTTTAGAATTGCATATAAATAGCAGAAAATAAAAATCTCAGTTTGAGAACTGTTTAATAAATATACTATAATTTAAAAAATGATTCCTCTGCTTTTGAACATTTAGGACATTGTTATACAATATTTTGGTCACATAAATTATACTTTGGTTCTATAAAAATAACTTAGCCATTACACCTTAAAGGAATAAGTATTTTATGTCTTGACTTCTCATATTCAGAAATTTTTGAGAGGCTTGTCAACAGTTTCAGTTTGCAGAGGGTTTAATGAAGTGAGACTTGCTGAACATCCCTGAGTTTGGGATCCGAAGGAGGAGTGAGCAACAGCTAGATTGCAGAGTTAGCTAAAGAAGTTAGGGAAGAAAGACAGCACACATAGAACACTTGTTTGTGCCATGTGTCTAGGGAAGGCAGACAAAAAATGGGAATAGCTTGGGGTAAAGACTAGAATTGGGGCATCGGATTCAGAGAAAAGTTATTTTGATGATAAATGGAGATTGTTAAAATTTTTAGTAAGTCAGGAGGGAAATAGTAGAGAGACAAAGAAATTCATGACGCTGTGAGGTAGTCCTAGTATCTCTATTTCAGCCTTATTTTAAAGACATAATTCACATAGAGATTTCTGATCCCTCTCTGGATACCAGGGCCATTTCTAATCACTGGGCATTCATTCAGCAAGTATTTACCAAGCAATTTCTAGTCTGAGTGCTGGAGAGATAACTATAAATCACAGACGACATAAATAAGACACAGTTTTTTCTAGACCTAATAAACGAGTATTCTACTGATAGAACAGGAAACTCTTTCTTTCTTTCCTTTCTTTCCCTTCCTTCTTCCCTTCCTTCTTCCCTTCCTTCCTCCCTCCCTCCCTCTCTCCCTCCCTTCCTCCCCTCCCCTCCCCTTCCTTCTCTCTTTCTTTCCTTCCTTCCTTCTTTCTTTCTTTTCTTTTCTTTCTTCTTTTTCTTTTTTTGAGACAGAGTCTTGCTCTGTTGCCCAGGCTGGAGTGCAGTGGCGCAATCTTGGCTCACTGCAACCTCCGCCTCCCAGGTTCAAGTGATTCTCCTTCCTCAGCCTCCCAAGTAGCTGGGACTACAGGTGCATGCCACTACGCCTGGCTAAGTTTTTTTTTTTTTTTTGTATTTTCAGTAGAGACAGGGTTTCACCATGTTAGCCAGGATGGTGGCCATCTCCAGACCTCGTGATCTGCCCACCTTGGCCTCACTAAGTGTTGGGATTACAGGCGTGAGCCACCACGCCCAGTGAAGAACCCCTTTCTTTGACATTAGAAGTCACCTTAGAAGCAACCGTGCTGGCTCTGTAATAAATCACTTTTGTGTGCCTGATTTTTTTTTGTTTAAGAGCATAGTTTTCGGAGTTATATGGTTCCTGGGTTTGAATCCTTACTCTGTGATGTACAAGTCAATTATTTACTTGATGAGCAAGTTGAGCATAATAATACCTACATATTAAGGTTGCTGTAAGAATTAAGTGGATAATGAATGAACAGTATGGAACTTAGAACCTGATATAAAAGTAGCTCTCGACGAGTATTAGCTATTTTGATGAAAATGATGATGGTGATAATGATGATTCCTTGGGTTCTTGCTTCAGCCTTTCCTTCCTGATTCTTCTTTCCCATTAATATGACATGGCAAAAACAACAGTGAGATAGAATTAGGAAGGCATTAGAAGTAAAATGTTAATTGATACGGAGTTGACGGGTTCATAGCAAATAGATGTGGCAAGTCTCACACAGTGTTGGCATGATGTCTTCTAAGCAGTCATGGCTTTTGCAGAGAGAACTTGGTTTTATTGAAAAAGCCTTGAACTGTGTCATTAGTCTTGAATTTTAATTTGAGTTCGTTAATTAAAGTAAAATGCCTAAAACAGTGCCTAGTACACAGAAAGCACTCAATAAATGTTTATATCATTGTAGGCTATTACCATTTATTCATTTATTCTTTTTTTAAAATAATTTATTTATTTTACTTTAGGTGAATACTGTATCTGGCATTTCTCCCCATGTTATCCCTCCCCACCCTCCTCTCCCTCCCCGCCCCTCATTGTCTCTCCCCTACCCCCCCAACTGTCCCCTGTGTGTGATGCTCTTCTCCCTGAGTCCACGTGTTCTCGTTGTTCAACACCCACCTATAAGTGAGAACATATGGTGCTTGGCTTTCTGTTCTTGGGTCAGTTTGCTGAGAATGATGGTTTCCAGATTCATCCAAGTCCCTACAAAGGACATGAACTCCTCGTTTTTTATGGCTGCTTAGTATTCCATGGAGTATATGTACCACATTTTCTTTGTCCAGTCTGTCATTGATGGGCATTTGGGTTGTTTCCAGGTCTTTGCTATTGTACATAGGGCTGCGATGAACATACGTGTGTGTGTGTGTCTTTATAGTAGAATGATTTGTAGTTCTTTGGGTATATACCCAATAGTTGGATTGCTGGGTCAAATGGAATTTCTATTTCTAGATCCTTGAGAAATCACCACACTGTCTTCCACAACGGTTGAACTAATTTACACTCCCACCAACTGTGTAAGAGTGTTCCTATTTCTCCACATCCTCTCCAGCATCTGTTGTCTCCTGATTTTTTAATGATCGCCATTCTAACTGGCGTGAGATGATATCTCAGTGTGGTTTTGATTTGCATTTCTCTATTGACCGCTGATGATGAGCATTTTTTCATACGTTTGTTGGCCTCATATATGTCCTCTTTTGAAAAGTGTCTGTTCATATCCTTTGCCCACTTTTGAATGGGGTTGTTTGTTTTTTTCTTGTATATCTGTTTTAGTTCTTTGTAGATTCTGGATATCAGCCCTTTGTCAGATGGGTAGATTGCAAAAATTTTTTCCCATTCTGTTGGTTGCCAATTCACTCTAGTGATGGTTTCTTTTGCTCTACAGAAGCTCTGGAGTTTAATTATATCCCATTTGTCTATCCTGGCTTTTATTGCCATTGCTTTTGGTGTTTTAGTCATGAAGTCCTTGCCCATGCCTATGTCCTGGATGGTTTTGCCTACGTTTTCTTCTAGTGTTTTTATAGTGTTAGGTTTTATGTTTAAATCTTTGATCCATCTGGAGTTAATTTTAGTGTAAGGTGACAGGTAGGGGTCCAGTTTCTGCTTTCTGCACACTGCTAGCCAGTTTTCCCAACACCATTTATTAAACATGGAGTCCTTTCCCCATTGCTTGTTTTTGCTGGGTTTGTCAAAGATCAGATGGTTGTAGATGTGTGGTGTTTCTTCTGGGGTCTCTGTTCTGTTCCGTTGGTCTATGTCTCTGTTTTGGTACCAGTACCATGCTGTTTGATTACTGTAGCCTTGTAGTATAGTTTGAAGTCTGGCAGTGTGATGCTTCTGGCTTTGTTCTTTTTGCTTAGGATTGTCTTGGCTATGCGGGGTCTCTTGTGATTCCATATGAAGTTTAAAGTAGTTTTTTCCAGTTCTGTGAAGAAGGTCATTGGTAGCTTGATGGGGATTGCATTGAATCTATAGATTACTTTGGGCAGTATGGCCATTTTCACGATATTGATTCCTCCTAACCATGAGCATGGAATGTTTTTCCATCTGTTTGTGTCCTCTCTTATTTCCTGGAGCAGTGGTTTGTAGTTCTCCTTGAAGATGTCCTTCACATCCTTTGTTAGTTGTATTCCTAGGTATTTTATTCTCTTTGTAGCAATTGTGAATGGATATTCATTCTTGATTTGGCTCTCTGTTTGTCTGTTATTGGTATATAGGAATGCTTGTGATTTTTGCACATTGATTTTGTATCCTGAGACTTTGCTGAAGTTACTTATCAGTTTGAGAAGATTTTGGGCTGAGATGATGGGGTCTTCTAGATATACAATCATGTCATCTGCAAATAGAGACAGTTTGACTTCCTCCTTTCCTAATCGAATATGCTTTATTTCTTTTTCTTGACTGATTGCTCTGGCTAGAACTTCCCATACTATGTTGAATAGGAGTGGTGAGAGAGGGCATCCTTGTCTAGTGCCTGATTTCAAAGGGAATTCTTCTAGTTTTTGCCCATTCAGTATGATATTGGCTGTAGGTTTGTTGTATATAGCTTTTACCATTTTATGATATGTTCCATCAATACCTAGTTTATTGAGAGTTTTTAGCATGAAGGGCTGTTGAATTTTATCAAAGGCCTTCTCTGCATCTATTGAGATAATCACGTGGTTTTTGTCTTTGGTTCCATTTATGTGATGGATTACATTTATGGATTTGCATATGTTGAACCAGCCTTGCATCCCCGGGATGAAGCCTACTTGGTCGTAATGGACAAGCTTCTTGATGTGCTGTTGCAATCTGTTTGCCAGTATTTTATTGAAGATTTTTATGTCGATGTTTATCATGGATATTGGCCTGAAGTTTTCTTTTTTAGTTGAGTCTCTGCCAGGTTTTGGTATCAGGATGATGTTGGTCTCATAAAATGAATTAGGGAGGATTCTATCCTTTTGTATTGTTTGATACAGTTTCAGAACGAATGGAACCAGCTCCTCTTTGTACGTCTGGTAGAATTCGGCTGTGAACCCGTCTAGACCTGGACTTTTTTTGGTTGATAGGCTATTGATTACTGCCTCTACTTCAGCCCTTGTTATTGGTCTTTTCAGAGTTTCAGCTTCCTCCTGGTTTAGTTTTGGTAGAATACAAGTGTCTAGGAATTTATCCATTTCTTCCTGGCTTACTGGTTTATGTGAGTAGAGCTGTTTGTAGTAATCTCTGATGGTAGTTTGTATTTCTGTGGGATCAGTGGTGATACCCCTTTATCGTTTTTTATTGCATCTATTTGATTCTTCTCCCTTTTCTTTTTTATTAATCTGGCTAGTGGTCTATTTTGTTGATCTTTTCAAAAAACCAGCTCCTGGATTTATCAATTTTTTGAAGGGTTTTTTGTCTCTCTATCTCCTTCAGTTCTGCTCTGATCTTAGTTATCTCTGCTAGTTTTTGAGTTTTATTGATTTTTATTGATTTTGCTCCTCTAGTTCTTTCAATTTTGATGATAGGGTGTTGATTTTAGATCTTTCCTCTCTTCTCTGTTGGGCATTTATTGCTATAAATTTCCCTCTTGATACTGCTTTAAAGGTGTCCCAGAGATTCTAGTAAGTTGTATCTTTATTCTGTTTGGTTTCAAAGAACATCTTTATTTCCACCTTCATTTCATTGTTTATCCAGTCAACATTCAGAAGCAAGTTGTTCAGTTTCCAAGTGGTTGTGCGTGTTTGAGTGTGTTTCTTGATCCTGAGTTTTAGTCTGATTGCGCTGTGGTCTGATAGACTGTTTGTTATGATTTCTGTTCTTTTGCATTTGCTGAGGAGTGATTTGCTTCCAATGATGTGGTCAATTTTAGAGTAAGTGCAATGTGGTGCTGAGAAAAATGTATATTCTGTGGATTTGGGGTGGAGTGTTCTGTATATGTCTATTAGATCCGCTTGGTCCAGCTCTACATTCAAGTCCTGGATATCCGTAATTTTCTGTCTCGTTGATCTGTCTAATATTGACCGTGGAGTATTGAAGTCTTCCACTATTATTGTATGGGAGTCTAAATCTTGTTTTAGGTCATTAAGAACTTGCTTTATGTATCTGGGTGTTCCTGTGTTGGGGGTGTATATATTTAGAATGGTTAGCTCTTCCTGTTGGATTGATCCTTTTACCATTATGTAATGTCCTTCTTTGTCTCTTTTGATCTTTGTTGGTTTGAAGTCCATTTTATCAGAGACTAGGATTGCAAACCCTGCTTTTTTTTGTTCTTCATTTGCTTGGTAAATCTTCTTCCATCGCTTTATTTTGAGTCTATGTGTGTCTTTGTATGTGAGATGGGTTTCTTGAATACAGCACACCGAATGGGTTCTGACATTTTATCCAGTTTGCCAGTCTGTATCTTTTCACTGGGGCATTTAGGTCATTTACATTCAATATTAATATTGTTATGTGTGAATTTGATCCTGCCATTTTGTTACTGGCTGGTTTTCTTTCTCATTAGTTGACTCATTTTCTTCATTGCATTTTTGGTCTTTGCAACTGGTTTGCTGTTGCAGTAACTGGTACTTGTTCCTATCCATGCTTAGTGTTTCTTTCAGGAGCTCTTGTAGGGCAGGTCTGGTGGTGACAAAATCTCTCAATAATTGCTTGTCCGTAAAGGATTTTATTTCTCCTTCACTTATGAAGCTTAGTTTGGCTGGATGAGATTCAGGGTTGAAAGTTCTTTTCTTTAAGGATGTTGAATATTGGCCCCCACTCTATTCTGGCTTGTAGGGTTTCTGCCGAGAGATCTGCTGTGAGTCTGATTGGCTTCCCTCTGTGGGTGACCTGACCTTTCTCTCTGGCTGCCCTTAGCATTTTTTCCTTCATTTCTACCCTGGTGAATCTGACGATTATGTGCCTTGGGGTTGCTCTTCTTGAGGAATATCTTTGTGGAGTTTTCTGTATTTCTTGAATTTGAAATTTGGACTGCCTTGCTAGGCTTGGGAAGTTCTCCTGGATAATATCCTGGAGTGTATTTTCCAGCTTGGATTCATTCTCCCCATCATATTCAGGTACTCTGATCAAGCGTAGATTAGGTTTTTTCACATAATCCCATATTTCTTGGAGGCTTTGTTCATTTCTTTTCACTCTTTTTTCTCTTGTATTGCCTTCTCTTTTTATTTCATTGAGTTGATCTTCAATCTCTAATATCCTTTCTTCTGCTTGATTGATTCGGCTATTAAAACTTGTGTTTGCTTCATGTAGTTCTCATGCTGTGTTCTTCAACTCCATAAAGTCGTTTATGTTCTTCTCTAAGCTGGTTATTCTAGTTAGAATTTTGTCTAACCTTTTTTCAAGGTTTTTGGTTTCTTTGCATTGAGTTAGAACGTGTTCCTTTAGCTCTGAAAAGTTTGTTATTATCCACCTTCTGAATCCTGTTTCTGTTAATTCTTCGCAATCCTTCTCAGTCAAGTTGTGATCCTGTGTTGTTGAGGAGTTGTGGTCCCTTGAAGGAGAAGAGGTGTTCTGGTCTTTGATGGTTTCACCTTTTTTGCACTTTTTTTTCCCCATCTTTGTGGATTTACCTGGCTGTGGTGTCAGAGAGCTGCTTGATGAGGTCCCTTGTCTGCCTGTGGGGGAGCTACTGGGTTTCTAGGGACTCCTTCAGGTTACTAGGGAAGCTTCCTGTATCTTTTTTGTTTATGCTGGGAGATTAGGCCCGCCTCTTCCGCTGACCTTTAGGCACTGTTGGGTCGTCAAGAACGCCGTTCCGTTGCTACTTAGGCTTCCTGTGTTTTTTGTTAAAACATGTAGCCCAGTCCCACCCCTCTAGTGGTGGGTTGTGCCTTTCCTCCACTAGGCTGGATCATTCAGGGTTCATCTCAGACTGTGGTACTGGCTATGCAACCCACTAGAGTTAGAGCTTCAGCCCTCTGGGGTTTGTGGGGGAGGTTAGGGACCCGCCCAGCCGCACCTGGCAGTCTCCCCCTTTCAGCTTTCTCTCTCTCCCGTCATGGGTTAGGGGCCACCCAGCTGCTCCCGCTTACAGCTCCCTCTCTCTCCGGGCGGAGGGAGGGGGCGATAGCTCAGTCTGCAGACTCTTATTCAACTCTGCACTTGTAATTCCTGGCGCTTGACTGGCAAAGATCCCCTGTTCTGTGTATCGCTGAGACTTTGGGGGAAGCGCTGTATCTGGACCTGAGCACCAGAGGTGGAGCCTCCGACTCGCAGGTCAGATGCACTTTCTGGGTGAAGCAGCACCCCTCCCCACCTCGGTCTGCCCTGAGTGGGCTTTGCTCACCCTCGGACCAGACCCATTGAAATGCACCTGGTACCTCAGTTGGAGCTAGGAGATCTCTGGGTTTCTGCGTCTCTTTCGCTGGGTGTTGTGCACTGGAGTTGTGTCTAATCCGCCATCTTGGATCCTCCCGAGCTATTCATTTATTCTTTTCTTCATCTAACATATATTTAGTGAGAGCCCACTAGCTGCCAGTTTCTGTGCTAGACTTGGTGGGTAAACGGGACCTTTGCCACTGTGAAGACATGGTTCTAGTGGAGGGGAGATCTCGTTCTTTGTCAGGTCCTTAAACCCTTTTGGGTTTTAGTATCTTCATTAGTAAAATAAAAATGAAATTCAGGCCAGATATGGTAGCTCACAGCTATAATCCCAGCTAGGAGGCCAAGGTAGGAGGCTCTCTTGAGACCAGGAGTTTAAGACCAGCCTACACAACATAGTGAGACACTTAAAAAGAAAAAAATTAGCCAGGTGTGGTGGCTAATTTTCCAACTATCTGGGAATAGTGCCAACTATCTGGGAAACTAAGGAGGGAGAATTGCTTGAGCCCAGGAGTTCAAGGCTGCAGTGAGCTATGATTGCACTCCAGCCTGGGCAACAGAGCAAGACTGTGTCTCTAAAAAGAAAAGAAAAGAATAAAAAAAATTCAGCTTTAAAATTTCAGGATAGTATCATCCTATGACACTGTTTACCTGGCTGACTAGATGCAGATCATTTATTTATTTATTCATTCAGCAAATGCTTATTGATGCTTACTATAGGTAGGCACTATGCTAGGTGCTAGAGATATAGTAGCCAGAGCAGACATGAGGTCTGCCCTCATGGAGCATTAATTAAAACCTGTGAGGTATATGTTGACTAGGTGATTGTGAATGTGATTAGTTATATAAAGGGCAAAATGCTAGTTTTGTCGAACAGAAACTAAAAATGTATATTATTTTTGATAGAAGGGGTGTGATAAAACATTTATCAAGCTTGCTTTTTCCTCCCATTTTATGAGTTTACATAGTCTTGTCTGCTTAAACAGGAGCAGTTGGACATCATGGAGACAACTTAGTAGAGAAGATCATATCAGCACTTCCCCAGCTCCCAGGCCACACAAATGATGTGATGGTTAACATGATAGAGCTCACTTCACTCCAAACTGAGGAAGAAAATTATAATGTGGTTGCACCAGGCTGTCTTGCACAATCCAAGTAAGATATGTAGTTTTTTTTCCTCTTATCTTTCTCTCTTTCCCTTTCTTTTTCTCCTAGACTGAGTAGTCCCATGGAGATAAAAGCAATGAAGAGTTGGTCTGGCTGAAAAATTCACAGTGGGTAGTATTTAGCAAACAGCATTTTTTTTTAACTTTGAAATAACCATACCCACTAAACATAACAATAATCCAGAAAGTATGGAATTTTATAGAAGTGTCATTTACATGTAATATAAGCTTGTTCCCAGGATCGATTAAGTGAGTCAGTTTATGTATCTCCATTTCACAGATAGTTTCACATGGAATTGAGTCTAGTCTTCCTCAGTTTCTTTTTCACAATTGACTTTTCACATCACTAAAAAGCAACTCAAACAGCAATGAAACCATGCCATTTTTTTAATGTTAGATGATATGGATATCAACAGAAGTTTTTATTTCCAAGTATATTTTTTTCACATGCTTAGAGAAATCAAAGAGAGAAGATTGTGTACTTTAAGTTATGCAGAGTTTAAAAATAAAAATTTCTCCAGAAATGACAATAAAAGTATATGGTAGTCACCCTCTCAACTTTGTGCTTCATTAACAATTCTTATGGGAATTAGTCTTATTTGAAAAAAAAAGTATTAGAAGGGAAAAAAGTACGTAAGTATATCTGTTTCTTTTATTTTCATGTATTATATTTTTAAATAAAATAGGATCTTTCAGTATTATAGTTTTAAATCTTAACCGTAGCAGATGCATTTGGAATTTCCTTCCATATTCATTAATAGAATTAGTATGTAGCTCCTGAAGTTTTTAGCCTTTTGTAGATAGTTAATAGTACTTATTGGATACCCAGTGTTTACAAGTCAATGTGAGAAGAAAATGGGAAGTTCTAGACTTTTGTCTATTTGTGTGTTTACACATACAATAAAAACATAGGTCTAAAGGCTTGCAGTTCTACAACCCCAGAAGTTATGTGATTGGAAACACTTTTAGCTGTTCAGAGGGCCATTCTGAAGTTAATAATTAAGAGCTTACTGGGAACCTTACTCTATGTTAAGTAACAAGAAGAACATAAAATAATACATCATTCTTCAAACACTCTTCATTGAGGAGTCATGATTTATACCCCAGTACAATGTGAAAACAGTAGAAATGATGTGAAATCAAGAGCAATGTATCTGCTATGGAGTATAATTTCTACAAGTAAAGTATCAGGTTAATGTGGTCTTTGTAGATCAATGCAGACCTTGAGGAAGTGGTAGTGCTTTAACTATGTCTCAAATGACTTAGAAAAGAGGAGGGGTTGGTGTGAACCAAAGTATAGAAACAAAAAATAGTCAGGGCCTGATGTGATCGGTTTGAAACAGAGAGATGACCTCATTGGACCACTTCTGTCAACTGCTTTGTTCATATGTTTTGGGAGTTATTATGAGGCAGGTACACTTCCAAGCATTTACATTTGGGAAATCATTTTAAGTTTTACAGTATCCTAAAGAGGTAGATATTGTTATTCCCCTATTTTGTATGTAAGGAAACTGAGGCAAAGAGACATTAAGTAACAGAGTTAATGGGAGGTAGAGCTAGAAATGAGTCCAGAATGTTTGACTTTAGGCCAGCTGCGATGGCTCATGCCTATAATCCCAGCACTTTGGGAGGCTGAGGCTGAGGCTGGTGGATCACCTGAGGTCAGGAGTTCAAGACTGGACTGGCCAACATGGTGAAACCCTGTCTCTACTAAAAATACAAAAATTAGCCAGGCATGGTGGCAGGCGCCTGTAATCCCAGCTGCTTGGGAGACTGAGGCATGAGAATGTTTTGAACCTGGGAGGCAGAGGTTGCAGTGAGCCGAGATTGTGCCACAGCACTCCACCCTGGGCGACAGAGTAAGACTCCGTCTCAGAAAAAAAAAAGTTTGACTTTAGAGCCATGGTCTTAACTTCTATGCTATCTATATGCAGGGGCCAGAGAAGAGCTAGGCTCTTGAATAGATTTAAAGAGATGAGAGACAAAAATAAAGTTACTCTTTGACTTAATTTGGGAGTCCTGTTTTTTTCAACATAGTGATTATATGAACAATGGAAATACATTTTGACTAATTTTAGCAATAAAAGATTATTAAAGGGTATTCGGTGGCTAAAAGAATCAAAGAAAGGATTATTAATCAGAGTTTTGAAAGGACAAAATAGTTCTAGGAATTTAGGGAGCAGAGGCTCAGGAAAAGCTTCTTTAAGGCCTTGACCTTAGAGAGACTGAATTTTAACTAATTTTTTTAAGTCCTTCTGCTCAAGATTCAGATTCTGGGGGAAATGGTAAGAATGGCTTTTCTTGGCCTTTTTGCCCACCTTTTGCCCAATATGGGTTGGGAGCTCTTTATACTGACCAAGAATTATGCTAATATCATATGGCATGACAGAGGGGTGGTTCTTCAAAGGAAAATGGAAACTCCTATCACAAGATGGGGGAACAGATGCTGGACATGCAAAAATAGTAGATGCCCCTTAGTAATAGCACACACTTATAGAGGACTTTTTTTTTTTGAGATAGAGTCTCGCTCTGTCTTCCGATCTGGAGTGCAGTGGCATGATCTTGGTTCACTGCAACCTCTATTTCCCGGGTTCAAGCAATTCTCCTACCTCAGCCTCCCGAGTACTGGGACTACAGTCATGTGCCACCATGCCCGGCTAATTTTTTTTGTATTTTTAGTAGAGACGAAGTTTCACCAAGTTGGTCAGTCTAGTCCTGAACTTTTGACTTCAGATGATCTACCCGCCTCGGCCTCCCAAAGTGATGGGATTACAGGCATTCTTATAGAAGACTTTTTGTGTAACAGGCAGCCTTGTAGAAGACTTTTTGTGTCAGGCAGTGCTCTGAGCACTTAATATGTATTAGCTTACATTCTTCCCACAATATCTCTATGAGGTAGATTCTCTTATCATCCCCCTTTATAGAAGACAAAGGAAGTTAAATAATATGCCTACGGTAACACACACAGTTAGATATATCACAGTTAGATATAGTCTGGCTCTAAAGTTAGTGTTTACCATTATTGACCTATGCCACTTCCACAGAAACCTAAGAAAGTTAAAAAAGAGTAAGTAAGCACCCCAGAGGAATTTGAAAAAAGAGAGAAGAGTTGAATCCATTATTGGACAGCAGGTAAAGAAGCAAATTCTTAGCATAGTAGGACAAAGATAGATATAAAAGTCCCTCTTAGTCCTATAAGTAATGTTTTGATTATAGTCACTTTATTTAACCTTAACTCCCCAGCCCTGATTCTACTACAAGCCTAGACCAAGGCTAAGCCAGTCTTGGAATCTCATTTTCCTTGGCAGTCATGCTTTAGAAATGGGCGAGTGACAAGAGAGAAAGTCTTAGGGCTTCTTGGTCAGGTTTCTTTGCTACTGACAAGAGACGCAATAGAAATGTGTCTGTTTTTCCAGATGTGACCAATGTGTCAGACATATTGAGTCTGATAACTGCTGCAGCGATCTTGCTCACATCTGGAAGTTAATGCTGACACTTGGAAGGTGGCCTAACCAAGAGAACTGCAGAGAGGAGCAGCTATAAGCTCCAGGATGCACGATGTTTGGATGTTATGTTGTACAGGAGAATATATTTCCTATTGTTTAAGCCAAATTTAGTTGCTGTTTTCTATCATTTGCAAAGTCATCATGACACATTTTCTACACCTCATTATTTCAGCTTATAAAATGAGGGCATTGGCCTAAATGACTTCTAAGGCTCTTGTTGGGTTTAAAATGAAAATCCTTGCTAACTGAGCCCCTGCTGTGACTTGGCTCTGCCTCTCACTTAGGCTATGTTCATGTGTACATATTTTGTCTCCATGGTTTTTGCCTTCATGGGTTGTCTTTTTCTTCTCATTAGATTATGAGTGAGTGTTATCATAGATTCTGAGCTTTTTTGTTTGTTTGTTTTTTGGAGATGGAGTTTCACTCTTGTTGCCCAGGCTGGAGTACAATGGCATGATCTCTGCACACTGTGATCTCTGCACACTGCAATCTCTGCCTCCCAGGTTCAAGTGATTCTCCTGCCTCAGCCTCTCAAATAGCTGGGATTACAGGCACCTGCCACCACACCCAGCTAATTTTTTGTATTTTTAGTAGAGACAGGGTTTCACTATGTTGGCCAGGCTGGTCTCAAACTCCTAACCTCAGGTGATCCCCCCGCCTCGGCCTCCCAAAGCATGGGGATTACAGGTGTGAGCCACTGTGCCCGGCCTCAGAATATGAGCTTTGAGTGCCATTCAAAAATCACACCTATAATCCCAGCATTTTGAGAGGTCAAGGTTGGTGGATCATTTGAGGTTAGGAGTTCAAGACCGGCCTGGCCAACATGGTGAAACCCCATCTCTACTTAAAAAATATATATAAAAATTAGCCAGGTGGCACACACCTGTAATCCCAGCTACTCAAGAGGCTGAGGCAGAAGAATCGCTTGAACCTGAGAGGTGGAGGTTGCAGTGAGTTGAGATTGGGCCATTGAACTCCAGCCTGGGCAATAGAGTGAGACTCTATCTCAAAAAAAAAAAAAGTATGATTATAAGTGTTGGTGAGCTGCGCCCTCGGCTCTGAGGGTTTGTGACCCACCCACCACTAAAAACAATAAATAAATAAGTGTCGAAGATGAGTCTATAGGGATATAAATAAGAAGAAAGCTTTAGAGATAGCAGGTTTGCTGAAATTGTGAAACCAGAAGTCAGGTTGTAAAAGATAATGAGATAGGTAGTGAGAAAATTATAAACAAAGAGAAGTCTAAAGCAATAATTGGGAGAAAAATCGTAGTCTTTTTCAATTGCTTAGAAGACTGAGGGAATTATGTTGATTCATTTCTCTTCAAAAGAAGAATTGAAATAAATCACAGCTTTCCTAGCATAGTTTATATGTCTATCAAAGCAATAATAATGACTACCTTCAACCATACCTACCAGAAACTTTTCAATGAAATGAGAGTGAGGATAAAAAAGTTAGTACTAAAAGGCAAAAAAATGAGTGCTTGGCAACAAATGTACCTGCAACGGAAAAATCTTTAACAGCAATAAGCCTTGATAATCAAAATTTATTGCTAAGATAATTTTTATAAAAGGCTGTTTATAATCATAGCAATTGAAGTTACTGCCAATGCAAATGAGAAATTGAGAACTTAAATGCATTTTAATGTGTCTTTCCAGTCCTTGTCTATTGTTCTCTGGATTATGTGGAACATTTCAACAAGAAGGAGACAGAATCTTTTCTGCTCTTATGTTTTCCTCCTGTTGAAATGGGTTTTTATTCTGTGCCCCAGCTCCACTCTCTCTGTTTTTAAATCCTTAAACAACCTTCACCTGGTGCCCTACTTGAATTGACTACATCTGTGCTTGGTGCTCCCGGCTCCGTGCTAACCCTGCACCTACAGTGCTGCTGGTTCTGTTGGATCCAGTATCCGCTTCTCCCATTGCTCCCTGCATGCCTCCCGGTGAAAGCCAAGACCTCGCGATGACCTACAATACTGTGTACCATCTGGCTTCCTGGTCCTCTCTGACTGAGTCTCTTCCTGTCTTCTTTCCAGCAACGTAAGCTTCCTTGCTCTTCTTCCAATAGAATGGGCTGGGTCCTGCCTCAGGGCTTTGGCTATTGAAGTTCCGCCCACTCAGATCATTTTTCCTGCAGACACACACTTGGCCCCGTTTCCTTTCTTCCTTCTTAGTGAGGCTTTTCCTGTCTATCTTAGAACTTCATGTCTCCCTTCACTATTTCATTTTTTTCCTCCATAGCACTTTTCACTTTCTAATATATTGATATTTATGTTGTATTTTGGTCTCTTCCTCTACTGGAGAGCTATGGAAAGAACTCTCCACTAGAGAGTTCCACAAGAGCAGGGATATTTATCTGATTTATTCATTGCTGTGCCCCCATTGCCAGGCACACCAGGCATTCAAGAGATATTTGTTGAATGAACACATGACAATGGATGTTGCCAGGGCAGGATCTGTGAGTGAAGCAAAGCTACTTGACTAAGACAGAGATGGTGAAGCCAGACGAGAGCATGGGGATCTTTAGACTCTGTGGAATATTTCAAACACTGACATTGGGTTAGTAAAAATATTTGCAAAAATATATAATCACATTTGCTTATGATACATTAAATATACCTGGAGAATGTTTAAGACACTGATGACATTAGCTGGCTCTGTAGTGTAGTGTTGGGTGACTGGAGACACAATGAGAAGTTAGTCAAATGAATAGGACGGAGGGAGGAGGGAGATGTCTTACTACAAATATCAGTTTGAGTATTTTGAATTTTCAATCATGTGAATGTTATCTGTTATTAAAAATAAATATATATTAGGTTCAAATGAAAATATGACTTCCTTCTTAAGCTAGCTTAAGATAGGGTTCTCACTTCTAGGAAAGAAAGTTGCTGTCTCTTACTTTGGAACCGCTACAAAGCTTCTCTTTCCTATATCATCCTCCATTCTCACTGAACTACTCTACAACTTCTAGTAAAATGCCAGAAGACTATACCGTAATTGTTTACATGTCTCTCTCCTTCACTAGTCTGTACATTTCTTGAGAGTAGGAGAGGTGCCTTGCCACTTTTAAGACATAATAGTGAACTGAGTACAGCAATCAATAAATTGTTGAATAAGTTGTAACATTAGATTTGAAGCCAAGGCTGGGCACGGTGGCTCACACCTGTAATCCCAGCACTTTGGGAGGCCGAGATGGGTGGATCACTTGAGGTCAAGAGTTCGAGACCGGCCTGACCAGCATGGTAAAACCCGTCTCTACTAAAAATACAAAATTAGCCAGGTGTGGTGGTACACACTTGTAATCCCAGCTACTTGGAAGGCTGAGGTGGGAGAATCACTTGAACCCAGGAGGTAGAGGTTGCAGTAAACAGAGATCGTGTCATTGCATTTTAGCCTAGGCAACAAGACTGAAACTTGGTCTCAAAAAAAAGAAAGAAAAAAACAGATTTGGGGCCAAGTTTAAAAATGACATAAATCCATGAAAGCCTTACCTACTTCATTTTAGTACTTAAGTCATTGTCTAGTTTTGTTGATTGGTTTTTACACGCCATACATATAACCATACATAAATATAAATCTTCTTTTATTTATTTATTTTTTTGTATGTGCTTTTTCCTAAAATGCACCTCATTGTCTAGGTCAGCGAGAAAGAAAGAAGGTAACATCAAATGAATTTTGTCAAGCATTGTGCTAGGTATTTTAAAATGCATTATTATACGTAATTTTAAAAACAACTCTACAAGGTGGATCATATTGTCTTTTTTGTTTCTATAGAAGTTTAGAGAAAGAGACTTAAGTAACTTGTCCTAAGCCAAATTTTCCATGAGTAATTGAGTCAATTCTTTCATTTTTTGAAAAACATTATTTTTAAATTCTAAGGCATACTTCCTTTCTACTATACCACACCAACGCTGTGACACATGCTTAGTTGAATACATTCTCAATTTTCAATAATGAGATTCAGAAAATATCATTAAATATAGAGTTTATTTGAGCATAAGCTTTGAGAGTACCACCTGGGAAATACAGACTCCAAAGGAATGGAATTCATGCTCCAAAGGGGAGAAGTTAAAGTGGCACATATACAGGGCAGAGACGGGGGCATTTAGCAGGGTTACAACATTTTCTGTACAAGGTCAGTACACATATCATAGTGATTTGATTGCCACATGCCAAGGATGATTGTCGTAACATTCCATAAAGAGGAGTAATAGTCTTGAGGGATCTTACCTCTGGTTCCATTTGGTCTTTCCTAATCATTTATAGGAAAAAGCAGAGGTTGCAGCTGCATGCTACATGACTCAGGTTGCATAGCCACATTCTTCTCAGGGCTCAAAATAATTTAAACTTCCACAGCTTTAAATATGAATTATTTAATTACACAGCATGTACAATTAAACCAATAAATTCAGAAATTGTGGATGCTCTGGTTTGTAAAAAAATCATGTTTTAAGTCCAATATTCTTTTTTTTGGATGTTTAGCTTTTGGTAGAGTGTATTATTAATTTGGGTTATTTTGATTTATTATAATATATTTTATTTTCAACTTTTATTTTAGATTCAGGGGGTACAAGTATAAGTTTGTTACCTGGGTATATTGCATGATGCTAAGTTTTAAGGTTTTATCCCGTCACCCAGATAACGAGCATAGTACCCAATAATTAGTTTTTCAACCTTTGCTCCCCTCCCTCTCTCCTCTCTCTGGTAGTCACCAGTGTCTATAGTTACCGTCTTTATGTTCATGAGTACTCACTGTTTAGCTATCAGTTATAAGTGAGAATCTGTGGTATTTGGTTTTCTGTTCCTGTGTTAATTTGCTCAGAATAATGGCTTCCAACTGCATTAATGTTGCTGCAAAGGATGTGAGTTCATTGTTTTTCATGGGTGCATAGTGTTCCATGGTATATATGTACCACATTTTCTTTATCTAATCCACCACTGATGGACAC
The DNA here is from genome assembly GCF_030222135.1 of Aotus nancymaae. NCBI lineage: Eukaryota > Metazoa > Chordata > Mammalia > Primates > Aotidae > Aotus > Aotus nancymaae. The sequence goes on along the minus strand of NW_026988417.1, from coordinate 48,916,652 downwards.
CTAGGTTGATTCCATGTCTTCACTATTGTGAATAGTACTTCAATGAGCATGCAAGTGCATGAGTCTTTTGGGTAGACTGGTTCATTTTATTTTGGGTATATGCCCATAATAGGATTGCTGGGTCAAATAATAGTTCTTTTTTGAGTTCTTTGAGAAATCTCCAAACTACTTTCCATAGTGGCTGAACTAATTTACATTCCTGCCAACAGTGTATAAACATCCCCTCTTCTCTGCAGCCTCACCAGCATTTAAAAAAAAAATTTTTAAAAATAATATCCATTCTGACTGGTGTGAGATAATATCTCATTGTGGTTTTGGTTTGCTTTTCTCTGATGACTAATGATGTTGAGCATTTTTTAATGTTTGTTGGTCACGTGTATGTCTTTTTTTTTTTTTTTTTTTGAGATGGAGTCTTGCTCTGTCACCCAGGCTAGAATGTGCAGTGGTGTGATCTTGGCTCACCATAACCTCTGTCTCCTGGATTTGAGCAATCCTCCCACCTCAGCCTCCCAAGTAGCTAGGATTACAGGTGTACACTGCCATGCCCAGCTAATTTTTTTTTTTTTTTTTTGTATTTTTAGTGGAGACAGCGTTTCACTATGTTGGCCAGGCTGGTCTCGGCTCTTGACCTAAGGTGATCCAACCACCTCAGCCTCCCAAAGTGCTGGGATTGTAGATGTGAGCCACCATGCCCAGTCTGTATGTCTTCTTTTGAGAAGTGTCTGTTCATGCCCTTTGCTTATTTTTTAATGGGATTATTTGTTTTTTGCTTGTTCAATTGTTTGTTTCTTAAATATTCTGGATATTAGACCTTTGTTAGATTCATAGTTTTTATTTTCTCCCGTTTTGTGGATTGTCTACACTGTTGATTGTTTCTTTTGCTGTGCAGAAGCTCTTTAGTTTAATTAGGCCCCACTTATCAATTTTTGTTTTTGTTACAATTGCTTTTGAGGACTTAGTCAAGTTTTTTCCCAAATCCAGTGTCCTGAATGCTATTTCCTATGCTTTCTTCCAAGAGTCATATAGTTTGAGGTCTTACATGTCAATCTTTAATCTATCTTGAGTTAATTTTTGTATATGGTAGATGATAGGGATCCAGTTTCATTCTTCTGCAAATGGCTAGCCAGCTATCCCAGCACCATTTATTGAATAGGGAATCCTTTTCCCGTCGGTTATTTTTGTCAACTTTGTCAAAGATCAGATGGCTATTTTATTTCTGGGTTCTGTATTCTGTTCTGTTGGTCTGTGAGTCTGTTTTTGTACCAGTAACATGCTGTTTTGGTTAGTATAATTTGAAGTTGGAAATATGATACCTTCAACTTTGTTGTTTTTGCTTAGGATTGCTTTGGCTCTTCAGACTCTTTTTTGGTTCCAAGTAAATTTTAGAATAGTTTTTTATAGTTCTTAGAAAAATGATGTTTGCAGTTTGATAGGAATAATGTTGAATTCCTATCAACACTGGAATTGCTTTGGGTTGTATGGTCGTTTACACAATATTCTTCCAATCTGAGAGCATGGAATGTTTTTTCATTTCTTTGTGTCATCTATGATTTCTTTCAGCAGTGTTTTGTAATTTTTCTGATAGAGATCTTTTGTTTCCCTGGTTATATATATTCCTAGATATTTTATTTAATTTGTTAATATTGTAGATGGGACCGCATTCTTAATTTTACTCTTGGATTGAACATTATTGGCATATAGAAATGCGACTGATTTTTGTACCTTGATTTTGTATTCTGAAATTTCACTGAAGTCATTTGTTAGTTCGAGGAGCCTTTTGGTGGAGTCTCTAGGGTTTTCTAAGTATAGAATCATATCCTCAGTGAAGAGAAATAGTTTGACTTCTTTCTTTCCTATTTGGGTACCTTTTATTTCTTTCTCTTGCTCAATTGCTCTGGCTAAGAATTCCAGTACTATATTTAATAGGAGTTACGAAAGTGGGCATCCTTGTCTTGTTCTAGTTCTAAAGAGGAATGCTTTCTGCCCATTCAGTATGATGCTGGCTGTGGGTTTGTCATATATAGCTCTTATTATTTTGAGATATGTTCCTTTGATGCCTTGCTTTATGAGGATTTTTATCATGAAGGGATGTTGGATTTTATTGAAAGCTTCCTCTGTATCTATTGAGATGATCTCATGGTTTTTGTTTCTAATTCTATCTATGTAATGAATCACATTTATTAGTTTGCATATGTTAAAACAATCTTGCTTTCCAAGAATGAAGCCTACTTGACCATGGTGGATTAACTTTTTGGTGTACTGTTGGATTTGTTTTGCTAGCATTTTGTGGACAAGATTTGCATCTGTGTTCATCAGGGATATTGGCCTGTAGTTTTTTTTTTTTCTGTGTCTTTGCCAAATTCTGGTATCAACATGATGCTAGCTTTGTAGAATGAATTAGAGAGGAGTCTTTCCTTCTTGGTTTTTCGGAATAGTTTCAAGAGCATTACCAGTTCTTCTTTGTATGTCTGACAGAATTTGGCTGTGAATCTATCTGGTCCAGGGCTTTTTTTGGTTGGTAGGCTTATTATTTTTTTTTTTATTACTGATTCAATTTCAGAAGTAATATTAGTCTGTTCAAGGTTTCAATTTCTTCCTGATTCAATCTTGGGAGATTGTGTGTTTCCAGGAATTTATTCATTTTCTCTAGATTTTCTAGTTTCTGTGTATATAGAGGTGTTCATAATAGTCTCTGAAGATCTTTTGTATTTCTATGGGATCTGTTGTGATGTCACCTTTGCTGTTTCTGCTTGTGTTTGTTTGGATCTTCTCTTGTTTTCCTCTTCGTTTATCTAGCTAATAGTCTATTGATCTTGCTTATCCTTTTAAAGAACCAACTTTTGGTTTCATGGGTTCTTTGTATAGATTTTTGGGTCTCACTTTCATTCAGTTCTGCTCTATTTTAGTTATTTATTTTCTTCTGGTAGCTTTGAGTCAGTTTGTTCTTGTTTTTCTAGTTTCTCTAGGTGTGATGTTAGATTGTTAACTTGAAATATTTCTAACTATTTGAGGTAGATGCTTAGCAGTATAAATTTTCCTGTTAGTACTGTTCTTGCTGCATCTCAGAGATTTTGGTAAGTTGTATCTCTGTTTTCATTTATTTCAAAGGCTTCTTTGATTTCTGCCTTAATTTTGTTGTTTACTCAAAAGTCATTCAGGAGCAAGTTGTTTAATTTTCATGTACTTGTCTGGTTTTGAGAGCTCCTCTTGGTGTTGGATTCTATTTTTATTCCACTGTGGTCAAAGAGTATGGTTGGTATGATTTTGAATTTTTTGAATTTATTGAGACTTGCTTTATGGCCCAGCATATTGGTTGATCTTGAAGTATGTTTCATGAGCAGTTGAGAAGAATGTATATTCTGTGGTTGATGGATGGAGTATTCAGTAGATGTTTCTTAGATCCAGTTGGTTAAATGTCAAATTTAAGTCCAGAATTTCTTTATGCTTTGATGATCTGTGTAACTCTGTCAATGGGTATTGAAGTTTTCCCCTATAATTGTGTGGTGTCTAAGTCTTTTCATAGGTCTAGAAGTACTTGTTTTATTAATCTGGGTGCTCCAATTTTGGATGCATACATATTTAGGATAATTAAGTCTTTTTGTTAAATTGAACCCTTTATCATTATGTAATGTCCTTCTTTGCCCTTTTTTACTGTTGTTTGTTTAAAGTCTGTTTTAGCTGATATAGTGACCTCTGTTCTTTTTTGTTTTCCATTTGTGTGATAGATCTTTCTCCAACTCTTTACTTTCAGCCTATGGGTGTCGTTACATGTCAGAAGGGTCTCTTGAAGAGAGCAGATGGATGGGTCTTCTTGTTTTTTTTTTTGTTTTTAATCCAACTTGCTGCTCTGTGCTGGTTAAGTGGGGGTGTTTAGACCATTTATATTCAAGGTTAATTTTTGTTTGTTTGTTTGTTTGTTTGTCTGTTTTGAGACAGGGTCTCATTCTTTTACCAAGTATCACGGTAAAAGTGCAGTGGTGCTATCACGGCTCACTGCAGCCTTAACCTCCCCAGGCTCATGTGATTCTCTTGCCTCAGTTTTTGTATTTTTAGTAGAAATGGGGTTTCACTATGTTGCCCAAGCTGGTCTCAAACTCCTAGGTTCGAGCAGTCCAATGCCTCAGCCTCCCAAAGTGTTAGGATTACAGGCATGAGCCACTGTGCCAGCCTTCAAGGTTAATATTGATATATGAGGTTTTGATCGTATCATGAAGCTGCTAGCTAGTTGCTTTGTAGTTTCTCTGGTGTGGTTGCATTATAGGGTCTGAGGGCTATGTCATTAAGTATGTTTTTCTGGTAGCAGATATCGTTTTTACATTTCCATGTTTCAAACTCTCTTATGGATCTTTTGTAAGGATGGTCTAATGGTAACAAATGTTTAGTGTTTGCTTGTCTGGAAAAGATTTTATTACTCCTTCACTTATAAAGCATAGTTTGGTGGGATATGAAGTTCTTGGTTGGCTTTTCTTTTCTTTTAGAGTGCTGAAAATAGGCCCACATTCTACCCTGGTTTTTAAGGTTTCCGTAGAAGAGTCAGCTGTTAGCCTGATAAGGTTCCCTTTGAACATGATCTGACCTGTTTCTGTAGCTACCTTTAAAATTTTTTACTTTAGCTTTGACTTTGCATAATCTACTGACTCTATGCCTTGGTGATGTTTATTTTTTATGCTATCTCACAGGTGTTCTATAGATTTTTTATATATTGATATCGACCTCTCTAGCAAGATTAGGGGAGTTTTCTTGAATAATTCCCTCAAATATGTTTTCCAGGTTGTTTACTTTTTCTCCTTCTTTCTCAGGAATGTCAGTAATTCATAGATTTGTTCACTTTACACAATCCCGTATTTCTCAAAGACTTTATTCACTTTTAAAAATTCTTTTTACTTTACTTTTGTTGGATTTAGTTCAAAAGATCAATCTTCAATTCTTTCTTCTGTTTGGTCCAGTCTATTGATAAAACTTTCAATTGTATTTTGAAATTCCTTAAGTGAGCTTTTTGATTCCAAAAGTTCTGATTGGTTTCTTTTAAATTTGTTTATCTCTTTATTTGCTGGGTTGCTTTAGAAGTTCTTTTATGTTGATTTTTAATCTTATTTTGGATCTTGTTGAGCTTTCTTGTAATCCATGCTTTGAATTCTTTATCACTTCTGAGTTTCCATTTTGGTTATGGACCATTGCTGGAGTTAATCTAATCCTTTGGTCATGTCACACCATTATGATTTTTTATGATGCCAGAATTATTGTGCTGGATCCTCCTCATTTGGAGACACTGGCACTTCTAATTTTTGTAATTATTTTTTGCAGATAGGAATTTTTCTTTTTCTGTATTATTATCATTATTTTCTTTCCCTTTCCCCTCCTCCCTAAGGATGTGACTGTAAGGAGTTCTGGGTAGGGTCTTTTGACCTTGCTTCTATAACCCTATCCACTTCTTTTGGCGGGTTTTATATTAGACTGTTGTGTTCAACCTATAAGCTAGCAGATGGCACTTTACAGGTGAGAGCTGACTGTGGCCAACATACTTGTTGTTTGTTTACTGGGAGAAGCTTTCTGCTGCCTCAGGTAATAGGCTGATTCCTGGAATTGTGCAGTAGTCTGAGATCCCTGCTCAGCCTGGGGGAAAAAGGGAAAGACGAGCAGGGCCAGACTGGGCAGGCCTGCCTATAGGTCCCCTGATGGCAGACACAGGCACCTGCACTGAGGGAGAATCCAGTGAGTGGCTACCAGTTCTCCAGAGGTGTGCCTAGGCTTGGAACTGGGAAACCTCCTCAGCCCCAAGTTCTCTGTACAAGGATAGGAGACAGCCTAGACTCCTAATCTAGGAGAGTTGGTGCCCCAGATGCCTGGAGATCTGCCTGGCATGGATTGTAGAGCACCCCACTGCACCGCAGTCTCTGCACAGGAAGGGTTGGTAACTCAGGCTGCTAATCCAGGTGAATGGGTGCTCCAAATGCCTGAAGGTCAGCCTGGGCATGCAGTGGACAGGGCCCTACTTTACTACAATCTCTGCACAGGAAGGGTGGAGTGATTCGGCCTGCTAATCCAGACAAACAGGTGCTCTGAATGCCTGGAGATCTGCCTGAGTGTGGAGTAGATAGGCTCCCCCTGCACCAGGATCTCTGCACAGCAGGGGTGAGGCAACTCACACTGCTAGTCTTTATGAATTAATACTTTAAATGCCAGGAGTTCTGCCTACGTGAGGAGTAGAGAGTTTCCCATTGTACCTTGATCTCTGCACAGGAGGAGTGGAGTGGCTCAGGCCACTGATGTAGGCAAGGGGATGTTCCAAATACCTGGATTTCTGCCTGGAGGTAGAGCGGATAGGGCCTGCTGCATGATGATCTCAGGGGAGCAGGCTGGAACATCTAGAAATGGCACACACTGACCAATTCCAGGTTACCAAGGTGGCCCTGGCCACAAGTCTCATTACCCAGGAGAAACTGTAGCTAGAGCAGCTCTCCTCCCATCCCTGACCTGCAATGGGGGAGAGCATAATTCCAGTGCCTACACTTTCTACGGTTCCAACTGTGGAGGCCCCTACCCCACTGGAGCAAGATTTCTGGAGCAAGCACTCCAATCTCTGGGCCAAGACTAAAATGCCTGCATGACAATGCTATTGGGTCACCAAAGAATGGCTGACTTTGTATGCACCTAGATTTAAAATGGTGTCATTGGCCAGGTATGGTGGCTCATGCCTGTAATTTTGGCACTTTGGGAGGCCAGGGTGGGAGGATTACCTGAGCCCAGGAGTTCGAGGCCATCCTGGGCAATATGATGAGAAACTGTCTCTACAAAAAATAAAAAATTAACTGGGTGTGGTGCATGCCTGTGGTCCCAGCTACTCAAGAGGCTGAGGTGGGAGGATCATTTGAGCCCAGGATGCTGAGGCTGCAGTGAGCTGTGTTAATGTACTGCAATCCAGCCTGGGTGACAGAGCAAGACCGTGTCTCAAATAAAAATAGATAGATAGATAAATTTTAAAAGTTCACCTCCTGCTCTCAGTTCCAAGTCTGGGAAAATGCCTGCAGCTTTTCCTGGTGTCTCTCCCTCACAGTATCTCCATGCCTCTTCTCAAGTTAGCTCCAGGGCTTGCGAGAAATGAAGTACCCTCCCTTGGCATGGGGTACTTGGATCCCCAGTGGAAAAGTGAGTCATGGAGGGAGGCTCTCTGCCACTCTCACGTATGGCACTTCACTCTTATCAGCCGGATGCTATCCTGAGGGCTGTTTGCCTGTATTCTCCTCCTTGGGATCTGGAGGGTTTTTCATGATTCTGATGGATTCCCATTTTCCCTTTTTTTTTCTTTTATTTTTGAGACAGGCTGGAGTGAAGTGACACAATCACAGCTGACTGCAGTCTTGACCTCCTGGGCTTAAGCAATCATCCTATCTCAGCCTCCCAAGTAGCTGCTACTACAGGCGTGCACCACCAACCACACCTGGCTAATTTTTGTTGTTGTTGTCTTAATGGATGAGAGATTTCTATGTTGCCCAGGCTGGCCTTGAATGTGTAGCCTCGAAGATTTTTATAGAGAGGGTGTTACAGGAAAGGGATCCTGATCCAGACCCCAAGAGAGGGTTCTTGGATCTCATGCAAGAAAGATTTCAGGGTGAGTCCATAAAGTGAAACAAGTTTATAAGGAAAGTAGAGGAATAAAAAAATGGCTATTCCATAGACAGAGCAGCCCCGAGGGCTTCTGGTTGCTATTTTTATGGTTATTTCCTGATGATATACTAAACAAAGGGTGGATTATTCATGCCTCCGCTTTTTAGACCATATAAGGTAACTTCCTGACGTTTGTAAACTGTCATGGTGCTGATGGGAGTGTAGCAGTGAGGATAACCAGAGTTCATTCTCATTGCTATCTTGATTTTGGTGGGATTTAGCCGGCTTCTTTACTGGAACCTGTTTTATCAGCAAGGTCTTTATGAGCTGTATCTTCTGATGACCTTCTGTCTCATCATGTGACTTAGAATGCCTTATCCATCTGGGACTGCAGCCTAGTAGGTCTCAGCCTCATTTTACCAGCCCCTATTTAGGATGGAGTTTCTCTGGTTCAAATGCCTCTGATAGAATTATTGAACTTGGATGAACATGTTAGGTAACTACATATTAAGTGTTGGCTTTAAGTTGGATAACCAGCACATAGAGGGTGTATCTTCACTTAGCAGTGTTATGAACTTGCTGTTGGTACAGGCCATGGGTATCTCTTCTTCCCCACCTGACGTCCTTACAAAAATGACTTTTTTGTTTTTGTATTCTTCAAGTAAACATTGCAAATTTGGAAGGAGAAAGACCTATTTCTTCTCAGCATGCAGCTTGCTATGTTTAACTTTTTCTCCTAAAGATCATCTGGGCTCAGTTACAGCTTTAAAAAATAGAATTAATGAACAATTTGTGAATGGTGTGGTGAAGTAAAGCAGGATTCTTTTCTGAAAATGAAAATGAAGAGATAAACATGTCTACTAAGAAATATTTAAACATTTTAATGTACCAGAGACATTTTAAGTTATATTTCTTGATAAATAATTATGTTTAATAGATATATCTTCCAGAATTCTCCCTTTTAAAATGCATATTAAGAAAAGAAGGTTTGAAGGTAGAAATTCTTGTTCTATAATTGCTGACGTATTGCTACTCTGTCATGGTATTTGTTAGTTAAGGAATGTGCATTCAAACCGCTGAATCTTTTTCATATTGAAACTTTAAAATGGTTTGTGGTATCTGTGTTGTAAGAAGACTCAACTCGGGTCACTGTGGCTTGGGAATTCATAATCTAAATTGAAACTATGACTCCTTTCAACAAAGACAAGAACCCTCTGAAGTTAGTTAAAATGGAAGAGGAGGAATGGAAAGGCTCGTTACATTTGAATGACAAGTACAGTAATTTATTGCAGTTCCTAATTAGGTTGATCTTTGCTGCCAAGTAAAAGTGAATAACAATTTAAAAAGGTAATTCCTGGTGGTTAACCAATCACAACCTTTATTGTAATGTTTCTAAATCTTACGTTATATAGACCAGAGTGTGTTCAACAGCATTGCCCAGATTGTCCCCACAGCTCTAGCACTCCTCTAACATCTATTGCTATTCTTGCCTGAGGGCCCATTTCCCTTTTTTCTTTTATCTCTGCCTTTTAATAATGATGTCACACTGGGACAATGGCTGTCAGTGGGGTAGATGGGATCAACAGGGTACAGGTAGGTGCCCTTCTAGCACAGCTGGAAGGAGAACAAAGTAATTCAAAGGGTTTTAACAATGAAAGGAGGCATCTTTGGGGCCCAAGGCAGGCAAGGTCAGAAATCCAGGAATCCTATTTAGGTGACGTATCATGGATGGAAATACAGAAGCAAACCCTCCAAGCATGGAAATGTGTGTTGGAATTTGTTTTTCAAAATATTTTTTAATTGACTACTGTGTGCCAGGCACTTGATGAAGACAAGACCTCTGCCCTCATGGAACCTATTCTAATAGGGGAGACAGTTAACAAACAGATAAACAAGTGAATGTATAATCTAATGTCAGCTGGAGATAAGCAAATAAAACCAAGTAAAGGAATCAAGAGTGAGTAGGGATTTGGGGTATTGAGGTGGAGTGTGGAGAGATAGAAAAAGCCATTCCAAGATGTCTTTTAAGCATAGACCTCAGTAAAGTAAGCTGAGATTCTTCTGGATGTCAGGGGCTAGAACACTGTGGCCTTGGGAAAGGATTAGTTATTCAAAGATGGCTCATTTTGGTGTTGATTTACATTTTCCTACTGGCTAATGATATTGAACATTCTTCACGTGTTCATTTTCCATCTGCATATACTGTTCATAAAAATCTCTCTTCACATTTTGGCCCATTTTCTAATTGAATTTTGTTGTTACTTTTGAGCTTTGAGAGATTTTTTGTTTGTTTGTTTTTTGAGACAGAGTGTTGCTCTGTGGCCCAGGCTGGAGTGCAATGGCAAGATACCGACTCACTGCAACCTCTGCCTCCTGGGTTGAAGTGATTCTCCTGCCTCAGCCTCCCAGGTAGCTGGGACTACAGGCATGTGCCACCACACCCAGCTAATTATTGTATTTCTTGTAGGACAGGTTTTCGCCATTGTTAGCCAGGCTGATCTCCAGCTCCTGAACTCAAGTGGTCCACCTGCCTTGGCCTCCCAAAGTGCTGGTATTACAGGCATGACCACCACGCCCAGCCTGAGAGTTCTTTGTATAAGCTTTTGTCAGATAAGCAGTTTGGAAATATTTCCTCCTAGTCTATAGCTTATCTTTTCATCCTCTTAACAGAATCTCTTCATAGACCCTAACCCTCACCCTAACTATGAATTTTCTATTAGATTATCATGTCATCTGCAAATAAAGACAGTTTTACTTGTTGTTTCATGACCTGTGTGTATTATATTTCCTTGTCTGCCTTATTGCCCTGACTAGAATTCTGTTGAATCAGAATGGTAAGCCTGAACATCCTATCCTTGTTTATGATATCAAGGGGAAAGCATTCAGTCTTTCCCCATCAAGTATAATGTTAACTGTGGGAGTTTTTTGAATACGCTTTTTGTCAGGTGGAGTAAGTGTTCCTCTATTTTTATTTTGCTGAGAGCTTTTATCATGAATTCTGTGAAATGCTTTTTTAAACATTGATTTATATGATCATGTGATTGTTCTTCTTTAACCTGCTAATATGATGGGATATATCGATGGATTTAAAACTATTAACCACCTTTGCATCCCTGGAATCAACTCTAGTTGGTCTTGGTGTACAATTTCTTTGTGTGCGTTGTTGAATTCTATTTGCTAATATTTTTTAAAGGGTTTTTGGATCTATAATCAGGAGGGAAATTGTTCTGTGATTCTCTTCTTTTTTGCTGTCTTTGTCTGGTTTTTGTATTACAGTAATATTAGTTTCATAGTATTTCCTTCTCTTCTATTTTCTGGAAGAGGTTGTGTGGGAAGGTGTTGATTCTTTTGAAGTACTTGGTAGAATTCTTTGGGAAATCACCTAGAATGAAATGTCTGTTCTGGGAGTTTCAAAACTTGAATTTAATTTCCTCAATAGTTATAAGACTGTTTTAATGATCTATTTCATATTGGACAAATTGTGATTCCCCCAATATGTATTTTTCAAGGAATTGGTCCGCTTAACCTAACATCATATTTATATACGTAGAGTTGTTCCTAGCATTCCTTTCTTACCCCTTTGGTGTATGTAGGTTTTGTATTGATCTCTCCTGTTTTATTCTTGATATCAGTAATTTATGGATTATCTTTTCTTTGTCAGTCTTGCTAGAAGTTTGTCAATTTTATTGATTTTTTTTCAAGGAAACAATTCTTCATTCTAATGATTTTCTATATTTTTTTCTGTTTTCAGTTTCATTGGTTTCTACTTTTATCTTTTTAATTTTGTCCCTATGCTTGTTTTGAGTTGATTTTGGTTGTCTTTTTCTAGGTTATTAAGAGAAGGTTAGATAGTTGGTTTGAGATTTTTTTTCTCTTTTCTAATGTATGCATTTAGTACTATAAAATTTCCTCTCAGTACTGCTTTAACTGTGTCTCACAAATTTTGTATGTTTTAGTTTCATTTTCATTCTGTTCTATTTTTTGTTTTCTTCAGACTTTCTCATTGATGGATTATTTAGAAGTGTGTTATTTAGTTTCCAAGGGTTTGGAGATTTTTTCTTGTTATACTTCTGTTATTTATTTTGAGTTTATTTCCACTGTGGTTGAAGAATACATACTATATGATTTCAGGTATTTTAAATTTGTTGAGATTTGTTTTATGGAATTATATAGTCTATCTTGATATGTGTTCCACAGACCCTTGAAAAGTATATATAATGTTATTGTTGATGTTATTTTTGAGTTCTTCTGTATTGCTGTTGATTTTCTGTCTAGTTGTTCTATCAATTGTTGAGAGCGGGATAATGAAATCTCTAACTATAATTGTGAATCTCTCTATTTTTCCTTTCAGTTCTGTCAGTTTTTGCTTCTCGTATTTTTCAGATCTGTTGTCTGGTGCATGCATTTCAGGATCATTATGTCTTCTTGGTATAGTGAACTTTTTATCATTATAAGATGTCTCTTTTTATCTCTGGTAATTTTCTCTGCTCTGAAGTCTATTCGATATTGATAGCTACTTCTGCTTTATTTTGATTAATGTTTGCACAGTATATCTTTTTACTTCCTTTTGTTTTTCAACCTGCCAGTGTCATTGTATTTGATCCAGTTTGTCATAAAACTCATCTGGTTGGGTGATGTATTTTAATCCAGTCTGCCAATCTGCTTTTAATTGGCATTTAGACTATTTAACAAAACCTTTGATATATTAGTACTCCAGCCTGCCATTTTAGTTTTTATTTTCTGTTTGTAGTCTTCATTTTTCATTTATCTGTTTCTTTTATCCAGCCTTTCTGTGAGTTACTTGAATATTTTTTTAGAATTCCATTTATCTAACAGCGTTTTTATTTTTTTTCTCTTTCTCTCTTTTGAGATGGAGTCTCATTCTGTTGCCCAAGTTGGAGTGCCATGGCGTGCTCTTGGCTCACTGCAACCTCTGCCTCCTATGTTCAAGTGATTCCCCTGCCTTAGCCTCCTGAGTAGCTGGAACTACAGGTGTGTGCCACCATGCCTGGCTAATTTTTGTATTTTTAGTAGAGACAGGTTTCACCATGTTGGCCAGGCTGGTCTCGAACTCCTGGCCTCAGGTGATCCACCCGCCTTGGCCTCCCAAAGTACTGGGATTATAGGCATGAGCCACCATTTCCAGCCCTAACAGTGTTTTTGTATTTATCTTTTAATACAGTTTTTCAGTAGTTACACTAGCTATTATGTATAACAACTTACATATATTATGTTGTATACATATATATTATGTAACATCTATTACGTATACATTATATGTAATATCCGTTTACATATAATATATACACATTTATATATGATAACATATAATAACTTATCTCAATCTACTGATGTAATTTTAACGGTTTGAGGGAAGTATAGAAACATTAGCTGTCCTAACTTCCCTTTACCCTCTCATACATGTCATATAATCATTTTAATATTTCTGCTACTTACATTTAGAATCACATTGGAATATAAGTTTTGTTTCCACCATCAGACAGTTTAGAAACCTCTATAAAAGAGGGAAAGTTTATTGTATTTACCTATATTTTTGCTCACTGTGTTTTTTTTCCCTCATGTTTAAAGATTTCTTTTTTTCCCCTGATTAGGGAACTTCCTTTAGCTATTCTTTTACAATAGATCTGCTGGCAACAAAATCTTTTAGTTTTCATTCATCTGAGAATACTTTGATATTTTCACTGGGTATAGGAGTCTGGGTTGGCAGTGTTTCTCTTTCAGCACTTGAAAAATGTACTACTTTCTTCTGGTCTCCATCTCTTTTATGAGAAACCTGCTGTCATTTAAATTGCTTTTCTCTTATAGTTAAGGTATCTTTTCTCTCTTACTGCTTTCAGAATTTTTCCTTGGCCTTTAGTTTTCAGAAGCTGAACTATAATGTGTCTTGGTTTGTATTTCCTTGGGTTTATTCTGTTTGAGGTTCATTTAGCATATTGTATCTGTAGGTTTATGACTTGCAAATTTGAGAAATTTCCAGCTATTATTTCTTCCAGTACTTTTTTAGTCTCATCCTCTTTCTTTTCTTCTTCTGGGATGCCAATAATAGGCATATGAGTTTCTTATTGCTGCTATGCCAAATTGCCATAAATTAGTAGCTTAAAACAATACAAATTTATTATTTTAGTGTTCTGGAAGTCAGAAGTCTGAAATCAGTCAAACAGCCCTAAAATCAGAGTATCAGCAGGCTGGTTCATTCTGGACTTTAGAGTAGAATCTATTCTTTGCCTCTAATAGCTTCTTGGGGCTAACTTGGTATTCCTTTGCCTATAGCCACATCATTTCAATCTGAACTTCCGTTTTCACATTGCCTTTTCCTCTAATTCTGAATCCTCCTGTATCCCTCCTATATGGGCTGTTGTAATTACATTGGACCCATCTAAATAATCTGAAAGACATATTACTAGTCTGTTTATGGATTTTTTACTGAAGCAAAATCTATAATATTTATAAAATTGTGAAATGCACAAATTGAATCATATAGTGTATACTCTTGTGTCAGAATTCTTTCACTAGGCATAAAGGTTTTGAAATATTTCCACATTGCTTTTATCTCCTTTGCTACATAGTAGTATTTCATTGCATGAATCTACTTCAGTTTACCTTACCATTTTCCTGTTGATGGAAACCTGCACTGTGTCCAGTTTTTTGCTATTATAAACATTCTTAAACAAGTATTTTTGTGGAAGGGGGCTATACTATGACTTCTTTTTCCTTTCCATAGAATTTCTGGGCTTTACTTTCATTTCTGTAGAAATGGGTTGGCACACGTCATTTTATTCCCACCAATAATACCTATGAGTTCTGGTTGATTCTCATTCTTGCCAATATTTGATATTTTCCATTATGATGAACTGAATGTCTTCCTCCCAAGTTTGTATGTTGAAAATGTAATGCCTTGTATCTCAGAATGTGACTGTATTTTGAGATAGGCCCATTACAGAGATAATTAAGTTAAAATGAGGCTCTTAGGGTAGGCTCTAATCCAATTCTGAGTGGTATCTTTACAAGAAGATGAAATTTGGACACACACAGAGACACCAGACACATGAATGCACAGAAGGATGACCATGTGAACACACAAGAAGTGGGCCATCTGCAAGCCAAAGAAAGAGGTCTTGGGAGAAACCAGACCTGCTGAAACTTTGATCTTGGACTTCTAGTCTCCAGAACTATGAGAAAATACATTTCTATTGTTTAAGCTACCCTGTTTACGGTAATTTTTTATGGCAACCCGAGAAGACTAATACATCCAATATTTTAATTTTAGTTCTTCTTGTGGGTGTGAAGTTGTAGCTCATTGTGGTTTGAATTTGCATTTTCCTCATGGCTAATGATACTGAGCACATTTTCTCTTTTTTTTTTTTTTTTTTTCCTCCAAATCCATAGGCTTCAAGGATACTGAGCACAGTTTCCTATACTTATTGTATGGAGAAACCAGAGCCCTCATTCATTTCTGCTTTTAGAAATGAGAAAACTGACTGGATGCAGTGGCTCATGCTTGTAATTCCAGAACTTTGGGAGTCCAAGATAGTAGGATCACTGAGGCCAGTTCAAAATCAGCTTGGGCAACATAACAAGACTCCATTTCTAAAAAAGAAAAAAGTTAATTGCATGTAGTGCTTAGAGTCCTAGCTACTCAGAAGGCTAATGTGGGAAGATTGTTTGAGCCCAGAAGTTCGAGGCTGCAGCAAGCCATGATTGTACTACTGTATTCCAGTCTGGGTGACAGAGCAGAACCCCAACTCAAAAAAAAAAAAAAAAAGAAAAAAGGAAGAAAGGAAAAAAGAAACGAGAAAATTGGAATTTATAGTAGTATACCTTGTTGAAGGTGATAGAGCTAGCAAAATTGATTTTGAGCTCAGCTTCTGATTACATAATTCATCTTTTTTTCTTTTACTCTAAAACCAGTTTCTATATTTTGACCTTATTTATAGAAAGCCGTCATTTGATAAATAGAATCATATCACTTTCTTTTTCTATCTGGATTATCTTTACCATTTGTTTCTGTTTTTGTTTTCTGTAGGATTTTTATCACTGGGTACTACATAGCATAGCTATTTCAATTATGACTTTTCCAATATGGGTTCAATTTTGGTAATTGTTTTATGGACCATATTAATCGTAAAATGAGAAAAGAGAATTTTAGGATATAGCCAAGACCTGTATTATCTAACACTAGTCCATGACTGTATTGCTCTGTTTCTATGAGGAGTACAATATAAGAGTCTCTGGGGACTTTACATAATCTAGAATTTGGCTTTACTTGTAATTTAGCATTTTCTTTGTTTCAGGGATTCCCGTGCTTTAAATATGTTAGGTTCCCTAAGGAAGAAATCTCGAATCCTCAGAGCTTATATTTTATACGAAGAGATTACTCAGAGCATTTTAAATTTAAATTGTTTTAACAATACCCAGCATAATTTTTAACCTAGAAGAAGGGTTGTGAGCATTTAGGTGCTTGGTATGGCTGCGTTTTCTCCTTACATTTACTTAGAGTAGTATTTCTAAACTTGATTGGAGAACACATCATTCACATACTCAACTTTTATCTTTTAGCTGCTTGGTATTTTTTGAATTGATTGATTTCTTTATAAAAAATGTATTAATAATTCTAACCATACAAAAATTTCAGAAATAGTATAAGAAACTTTCTCCTCCCCTAAACCATTTGAAAGTAATTTGCCAACATGATGCCCATCACTCCCAAATATTTTAATATTTATTTCTCTCAAAGGGATATTTTCTAACATAATCATAATTTAAAAAATAACAGATATACTACTATCCCCATTAGAATATAGATATAGATCATAGATTAGACAAGTTCCACCATTTGTCTCAATAATGTCTTCTAAAAGCAAAAGGATGTCAGTCAGAAGCACACGCTGCATTCACTTGTCATGCCCCCTTAGTCTTCAGTCTTTCCTTAAGATTCATCATCTTGAAAGTTTTGAAGAATACGGACCAGTTATTTTGGAGAATGTTCTTCAGTTTGTTTGTCTGATGTTTCCTCACAATTAGATTCAGATTTTGTATTTTTGACAGGAATATCACAGAAGCGAAACTGTGGGTTTTTTTTTTTTTTTTTTGAGACAGAGTCTCGCTTCGTCACCCAGGCTGGAATGCAGTGGCACAATCTTGGCTCACTGCAACCTGTGCCTCCCAGGTTTGAGCAATTCTTGTGCCTCAGCCATTGAGGAACTGAGATTACAGGTGTATGCCACCACATCTGACTAATTTTTGTATTTTTTTTTAGAGACAGGGTTTCATCATGTTGGCCAGTCTGGTCTCGAACTCCTGACCTCAAGTGATCCATCTGCCTTGGCCTCCCAAAGGGCTAGGATTGCAGGCATGA
Organism: Aotus nancymaae; assembly: GCF_030222135.1. NCBI lineage: Eukaryota > Metazoa > Chordata > Mammalia > Primates > Aotidae > Aotus > Aotus nancymaae. Next base: position 48,899,671 of record NW_026988417.1, on the reverse strand, counting down.
GCCACTGCGACTGGCCTGTGTCCTTTTTATTGCATCATATCAGGTGGAACATAATTTAGTTGTCCACTTATGGTGATTTTAGCTTTGATCACTTGAATAAAGGAAGCATGTTGAGATTATGTAAATAGTCTCTTCCTCATCAAACTTTACCCCACTGCTTTAGTATCTATTATTTCCTGGCTGAATTATTTCTGTGATGGCTGAAATAGTGATTTTTCTAATCCCATCATTTTCTCTACATTACTTAATTGACTTTTTATGGTAAGATAAAGGTCTTTGTTCTCCACATGTATGTATGTATGTATTTTTTATTTATATATATTAGCATAACCTAATATATTCATATTTTATTCAATGGGTTATAACTCATTTTTTATTATTTACTTTGATGTTAATATTGTCCCATATTTGGTCAATGAGATCCCCTGACTTCCCTGTCTTTTTGATATATAACTATCATTCTTTGAACTTTTTTTTTTTTTGTATTTTTAGTAGAGATGGAGTTTCACTATGCTGGCCAGGCTGGTCTAGAACTCCTGACCTTGTGATCTGCCCACTTCGGCCTCCAAAAGTGCTAAGATTACAGGCATGAGCCACCGTGCCTGGCCTCTTTGAGCATTTTAATACTTTCTGGTATATTTCAAATACATCTTTTACCTGTTCTAATTAGTCCTGAAATCAGTCATTTCTCTAAGAGCACTGATTCTTTTTAGTGGGGAATTATATTTGGAAACCAAGATCTGGACTCTCAGTGTGCTTGCTGCTTTTGTATATCACTGTTCCCAGGCCCTCACAGTGGACACAGCTAAGGAATTTACACACAAATACACACACACACACACACACACACACACATCAATCTTTATTTCTACGCTAATCTCTGTATATTGAAAACTATGAGTTCCCATCAACACTTACAATTCTAAGCCAGCCTCACAAGGATTCATTCTAGGTTTTTCCTTTTGCATATTTGTAACTACTTCTTGAACAGTGAGTAATCTGGCCCTCTTATCCCTCAATAGATTTACTTATTTTGCTCAGTCTCCTGTATTTAACCAATATAGCGTCACCATTGCTGCCTTTTCCTCCTCTTCTATGTAGATGCTGCCTCCATCCCTCCTGGTCTCCAACATACACAGCACCCTGCCCCATGCTCTGCATGGAGACTCCATGTACCATTTAGGCTCTGATGTTTTGGTTTGGCCTGCTTCTGCATTGGTCTCCTCTTCACCACTCTCAGTCTGCTCACCTACTCTGGGCTGCCACTGCCAATACGCCTGGTGTGGGTATCCTTCTCACTCTACTTGGCCTTTGACATCCTGAGCCAGGCCGCAGCTGCCCGCCTCTACACAGACACCTTTCTTATCCCACTTTGGCTCTGCCACCCTGGGTCAGACTGCTGCCACCCTTCATCCCATGTGGATGCCCCCTTATTCAGGCTGCACTCTGATGTTCCCACCAGTCCTCTTAGGCTCTTCGTGCAGACATCTTCCTCTTCCTGCTTGGATCCTAGCAGCCTGTATTTGTCTACTACCTCCCCAAGACAATACCTCCTCACCCCTTTCAGGCTCTGACATTCTGTGCAAACATGTTTCCAGCCTGCTCATTAAAGGAACTCTGCTGCTGTATCAAGACAGCTCCCCTCTAGGCACCAACTAATGGCATTTGGACTAAAATATGAAGTTTTTTTAAAAAAATATTTGGACTTTATTATAATGAAAGGTTTTGTTTGGTTTTTAAACTTAAGTGATCAGTGCCTGCTTACAGCCTCATTCTAAAATAATGTCTGTATACTTGAATAGTCATGAGTTTGATGTGCTATTTATATTTTCTGTGATTTACATAAATACAGATTAATGACAACTAAAGATGTTCATCTGTTGACCTATAAAAATCAACTTGTGGCCGGGCACGGTGGCTCATGCCTGTAATCCCAGTACTTTGGGAGGCCGAGGTGGGTGGATCATGAGGTCAAGAGATCGAGACCATCCTGGTCAACATGGTGAAACCCCGTCTCTACTAAAAATACAAAAATTAGCTGGGCATGGTGGTGCACACCTGTAGTCCCAGCTACTCGGGAGGCTGAGGCAGGAGAATTGCTTGAACCCAGGAGGCGGAGGTTGCGGTGAGCCGAGATCGCGCCATTGCACTCCAGCCTGGGTAACGAGAGCAAAACTCCGTCTCAAAAAAAAATTAAAAAAACAAAAAAAATCAACTTGATAACCACATCTTTAGGAAACTGTGGTTTAGATTATTCATTTAATGACATTATAGGTTGGTTTGTGTTTTGATTCTTTTGATCTTGGTACTTGACAAAACTGTTAGCAAGACTGCATATCTTCTAGGAATGAGAAAATATATATATTTTTTGTCTTTCTTGTAATTTTAAATAGGAGTGGTGATGGTGGCTATTCTTGTCTTTTTTCTGTTTTTAAGGGGAATATTTCTAATGTTTCCCCATTTATAATGATGTTCACAGTAGACATTTTGTAGATTTTTTAAATCAGGTTAAGGAAGCTCTCATCCTGCTTTACTAAGATTTTTAAAAATGTTTTCATCATAGGCTGGGCACAGTGGCTCATTCCTGTAATCCCAACACTTTGGGAGGCGGAGGCAGGTGGATCACTTGAGCCCAGGAGCTTGAGACCAGCCTGGGCAACATGGTGAAACCCTGTCACTACAAAAAATACAAAAGTTAGCTAGGTTTGGTGGGATGCGCCTGTTGTCCCATCTATTCAGAAGTCTGAGGTGAAAGGATTGCTTGAGCCCAGGAGGTCGAGGCTGCAGTGAATTGTGATCACACCGCTACACCTGGCCTGGGTGATAGAGTGAGACCCTGTCTCAAAAAAATAAAATAAAATAAAAATAAATAACATTTTAAATCATGAATTGGTGTTGAAATCTGTGAAATGTTTTTCCTGAATCTATTTAAAAGATAGTATGTTTTCTTTTCACCTGTTAATGTGGCAAGTTGTATTTATAGATAGCCTAAGACTCAATCATTCTAGCATATTTTGTGTAAACTCAGCTTTGTCATGGTTTGCCATTTTCTCATATACTTTTCCGTGTCTTGGTGTTTTCTTTTTTATTTGAGATGGAGTCTCGCTCTGTTGCCCAGGCTGGAGTGCAGTGATGTAATCTCAGCTCACTGCAACCTCCGCCTTCCGGTTTCAAGTGATTCTCCTGCCTCAGCCTCCTGAGTAGCTGGGATTACAGGCACCTGCCATTACACCTGGCTAATTTTTGTATTTTTAGTAGAGACAAGTTTCACCATTGTTGGCCAGGCTGGTCTCGAACTCCTGACCTTGTGTTTCCTCCTGCTTCAGCCTCCTGAGTAGCTGGGATTACAGGCACCTGCCACCACACCTGGCTAATTTTTGTATTTTTAGTAGAGACAGGTTTCACCATTGTTGGCCAGGCTGGTCTCAAACTCCTGACCTTGTGTTTCCACCCACCTCAGCCTCCCAAAGTGCTGGGATTACAGGTGTGAGCCACCATGCTTGGCAATGTTTTCTTCTTTAGTTCCTTCAGGTTTGATTTTGGGGCAGAATTAGCAGTCATACCCCTTTAGTATGCTTGAAGAAACTAGACAAAGTAGCTTAAACAAAAGACTCCTGTTAAATATTGTTTGCACTGAAGGGTTAATGTTGGTGTATGCTCTCTGAACCTTAGGCCCCTCATCTGAAAATTTGGTTATAATAATGTCTACCATATATGCTTGTAAGACTCAAAGGAGATAAAAATAAGTCAAAAGTCTTGTATAGTGACTTCCCTTTGGGATTTCAGATTTACCTACTTATTTTTATTTCTGTTTTTTGTAGAAAGCTGCTATCAGTGAATCTACAAAGTACCTTCCAATGATGCCTTTTAGTTCATTTACTTATTCAGATCATTTACAATTGATAAAATGTGGTATCTAGAACCTTCTTTGTTTATTGCTGGTCTAGATTGTACTTGAAGTTCAGTCCTGTGTCTTTTCTTCTATTTTTTACTCCTTCATCTCTCTTTTTTTTTCTTTTTTCCCCCACCTGGCCAATTCTTTGTGATTTGATTGAACAGTGCATTCATTATTTTTGTTAATCATTTATGTTTTGGTGGGTCATGGCTCTCAGGTGCATTTAACTTTCAAGAATGAGAGAACTTCTAGGAAAGTATTATTAAAATTATTGTCATCTATGTCCCCTAGAAAGGTGGTGAGTCCTCTTTTTTCTTTACTGTCCCAAATACATAAGCGTGCGTGTGCGTACACACACACACACCTGCAGTAAGTTTCTAGGTTATATTGTGTTCTTATGGAGAGTGAATATCAGAAACAAAAAGTAAGAGGGTAGTTAGAGTTTTTGTGGTGAGAAAAGAGGTTTTGGGAGGTGGGTTAGGGTTGGAGATAGAGGGCGTGATTGTTGGTTGGGGGTCACATGTATCTTCTCTTGGTGAGGCAAGCCTCAAGAAACTTTCCATCAGTTTCCTCAAGAAACTGCCACAATTTTATTTAATCTACTTTCCTAGGCCTTATTTGACTAAGATATAGTTAACTGTATCAATATTTGTATTAACAGTATTCTCTTATTTTCTGTTTCTTTGATGCTCTGGTACCTGGAGTCTAGAACTAGCAAACAACTAGCCAGGGAATGAGCCTCTCATATGTAAACTTACCAATCCAGAGCTTACTCCTTTTCCCTCTACTAGGCTCTCATGCTACCAGCCAATGTGCCCTTGCACTTGTCACCCTGGGGCCAGGTTCCAGACAACCGGAGCCCACAGAAATGATTTAGAGCAGCAAATCCTAAGCCTGCTCAGCCTGCTTACCCTGCCTTGGCCATTCCTTCCCACAGAAACCACAATAAAGGCATGCCCCTATGTTTTTCCCTTGTTCCCTCTGCCTCCTGACCAACCCTGGTGCTTCCCCCTGTGGCCCTGTGTGGCATGCCATGCCTCCTGTTTCAAGGCATCTGTGAGTGTAAGAACTTCTTCCTTCTTGACAGTCATTTCTGTTCCTGTGTATCCTAGATACATTTTTTTTTAAGAGACAGGGTCTCACTCTGTCGCCTAGGCTGGAGTGAACTGGTGTGATCATAGCTCATTGTAGCCTCAAATTCCTGGGCTCAAGTGATCCTCTTGTCTCAGCCTTTTGAGTAGCTAGGACTACAGGTGTGTGCTGTCAGGCCCAGCTAACTTTTAAAATTTTGTAGAGATGGGATCTTGCTAGGTTGCCCAGGCTGGTCTTAAACTTTTGCCCTTAAGTGATCCTCCCACCTTGGCCCCCCGAAGGGCTAGGATTACAAGTTTGAGCCATTGTGCCTGGCCCCTGGATACATTTTTAACTAGTATTGAAGACATTTATCAGGGAATGATATGCTTCTAGGCCAGAAGGTTGAATGTGAGTTCAAGTTGTTCAATGCTTTCCTAACTTCGCTATTCCTTATGGGAGATATTCAAGACATGTGTGCTTGTTATCCCTTTATTTGGTGTTTTTACTAGGAAATTCTGTCTCCTTTATTAATAAGGTAATTGTGGCTACAAAAACTTAGAAGGAAACCTGAAGATTCCCTCTTTACCCTGTTCAGACCTTTTTGAAGTGGTTCCCCAGGTTTTTGGATATCATGGAACACAGAAATTAAGCAACAACATAGAGCTCTACTTTTGTCACACAATACACACAGAGACACACACATAGAATTATTTATCTTACAACGTCGAAAATGCTATAAATATAATATTTTTTACAGGTTGACTATAATGAAAAATGAAAGGCCAGGCACATTAGCTCATGGCTGTTATCCCAGTATTTTGGGAGGCTGAGGTAGGAGGATGGCTTGAGCCCAGGAGTTTGAGATCAGCCTGGGCAACGTGGTGAAAACTCATGTCCACAAAAAGTAAAAAAAAAAAAAAAAATTGGCTCAGCATGGTAGTCCTGTAGTCCTGGCTACTCAGGTGGCAGGATCACTTAGGCCCAGGAAGTCTAGGCTGTGGTGAGCTGTGATTGTGCCACACTATACTCCAACCTGGGCTACACAGGGAGACCCTGTCTAAAACAAACAAACAAACAAACAAAAACTAACTATTTTTCTCTTCTCAGAGTTGTAACACTTCAACACTGTAACACTGTTCTATATTTCTAGGGTATCAAAGGAGATGGTACAAAATGTCTTTAAAAAATCTATGGGAGTTAAGATAGTTAATAACAGAAGCAATGTAAATTCCTATTTCAGTTGAACCAAAATTCAAGCAAAAACCAATGAAGAAAAAACAAGTTATAATAATTTTCGACACAGCAAGTTTTCCCAAGCTAGTGTGTTTGAAGCTTCATACAAATGTGCAGATAGACACAATGGTGTCACCACCAAAATGATAGATACTGGAGTCACTGAATAATCATTGCATATGAGATTATGCTGATTGAAATGAACCTTGTTCATGGAGGTGAGTGACAGAAGGGTGAAGCAGGCAGATGCCTTTGTTTCTAAGGGCCTCTATAAAACTGTCACTAACTCTTTGTCTTAAAGTTTCTTGACACATGAACTAATCCTTAACTTTCCATGACTTGAATTTGAGCCAAAACACACAGATGTAATCAATCCAGCCTAGAGTTCCCCAGTGGAGCAAGTGCTGGCCTGTGGACTGGGTCATGTACGTAACCTATAGGAACTCAAAGTATATCCTTTAGCATCAGAAAAATGTGGCAGAGAAGGGATATGTGTTTGATTTTTAAGTAATCTAATTGTGTTATTAATTTAAAATCCTCATACTGAGTTAATTCATTTATGCATTAGGAATCCATATAAAAAAGTCTTTCTTATGCTTTAGTGTTTTCTAAGAGGAAATTGTTAATAAGTTTGTCTTGATTATAGTATTACCATTAATGGGCTGATGGAGAGTAGGAATAAAAAATGTTTATACTGAGATGAAGCTCAAATACTCTCTATTTTATATGGTGGTTGACCAGTTAATATGTTATCTAATGTGTTTTTTTAAGGGTGAATTATTTGTGCCACCATATAGGGTAACTTTCTGATGTTGCCATGGCATTTGTAAACAGTTATGGTGCTGGTGGGAGTGTCTTTTAGCATGCTAATGCATTATAATTAGCATATAATGAGCTAATTATGAGTGAGGACAACCAGAGGTCACTCTCATCACCATCTTGGTTTTGGTGGGTTTTGGCCGGCTTCTTTACTGCAAGCTGTTTTATCAGCAAGGTCTTTATGATCTGTATCTTGTGCTGACCTCCTATCTCAACCTGTGACTTAGAATGCTGAGCCATGTGGTAATACAGCCCAGCAGGTCTTAGCCTTATTTTACCTAGTCCTTATTCAAGATGGAGTTGCTCTGGTTCAAATGCCTCTGACAAGCCCAAGTTCAGTGTTACTCTCTCCCAGAGCTCCCAGTCTCTGTTTTTATCACCCTGCTGGAGTATGCTCAGCTTGACCTTCCCTGCTGGATGGCTAGCTCCATGCAGGCAGGGTGTGGGAGGTTGCTCAAAGCCATGGGTCTAGCATCATGCCCAGCTCACAGGAAGTGCTTATGTTTTGAAAGAAAGAATGAACAAAGGGCTACTTTCCAGTGCCAAGGGACTCTGTCACACATATCTTGTGCTTAGCTGCTTTTGCTTCTATTGAGATGAAGGTTAATTGGTACATTTGTTAAAAATGAGGTAATTGTTTTAAAAGGTAGTCAAAAGGAAAGATGACTATTGAAGCCTGTGTGAATAATTTAATTAGCAAACCTACCTTCAGAGCTCATTAAGATCACCCCTCATGGAAGCCATTATTCCCTGCTGTGAAAACCTATGACTCAGCTTGCACTCTGTTTAAAATTAGTTGGAAATGTTTTTTGTGTTTTTTTTGCTGTCACTGTATTTCTGTTGGAATACTGTGACTTTTATTGCATATCCTGTGATTAAGCTTAACTTCCCGTGCATGCCATGAAGAAACTATTTCTCTAGGTTTAGTCACAAGATAATGGTGCACATTCACATTTCACATTTCTCTTAATTGCATGCCTTCTACTTGATGGAGTACCATGATGATTCAACATTCAACCACTTTTTAAAAATTATTGCTGTCTTCTATTTTATTTGGTGATGATTATTTCCTATTAGTTTCTAGCAGATTGCATTTCACATTTCATACATGCCAACTCAAGGCAGTTTCTAAGATTTCATTCAGAGATGAGTAATTCTGGTGAATGAAGAGCCAGGAATGAACTGAAATGACCATATTTTAATGTACAAAAGTTTCTTGAAAGATCTAAAAGAGCTCTTTGTAGCAGGTTATTATTATGTGTATGTCATTGGTCTACTTCAAACATGACAATTTGTAAAAATAGTTAGATTTTTATGGATTCAGGATAATTTTTCAAAAAATGACAATTAGTATGTATTGGCATTTTATGTAGTTACTGACAATATAAAAATTACTTATATTTCATAAACCAAATATTCTACTTTCATGTTATATATTTCAAGGAATCTATTTTAACAAATGAAATTGTAAGTTTATCTCTTTTGAAACCATGATTTAGAAACAGAAAAAAGGGAAGAAAATTGTTCGATTTATATTTCACAAGCTGTTGGTAATTTTTGTTGTTGTTAATTCTTTTGATTGCTATCACTGGACTTATGAAAGAGAAAAAGGGGTTTAATAAAAGAAATAGCAGCATGAGATATTCACTCATCTTTTGCTGACCTTTGGAAAGTTAATCAGATTTGTACATGTGAAGTTTGAGTACCATAATGGAAATGTGAGGTTTGAGTAGCATAGTGGAAACCTTATTTTTATTTTTTATTGTTTTTTTGAGACAGAATTTTACTCTTGTCGTCTAGGCTGGAGTGCAGTGTCGCGATCTCAGCTCACTACAATCTCTGCCTCCCCTGTTTAAGCGATTCTCCTACCTCAGCTTCTTGAGTAGCTGGGATTACAGGCATGTGCCACCATGCCTGGTTAATTTTTGTTTTTAGTAGAAACAGGGTTTCACCATATTGGTCAGGCTGGTCTCAAACTCCTGACTTCAGTTGATCTGCCCACCTCTGCCTCCCAAACTGCTGGGATTATGGGTGGGAGCCACCATGCCTGGCCTGGAAACCTTATAAATATAGCTTGTTGGAGACCCCAAGGAATCTCAGAAATTGGCATTTTAGTTCAATCCTTTTATTTTACAGAATTGTGTAGAATTGTGGTTCATAGATGGATTTTGGAGTTCATAGAAACCTGAGTTCAAATCCTAATTTACTAGGCATATAATTTGGGTAAACTATTTTATCTCATTTAGAATCACTTTTTTCACTTGTAAAATGGGGTCAGTGATAATTATCCTGAAAGGTTGTTGTTATTAACTAAGACAATATAGTCATACTGTCTATGACATAGTTCAGTATTCAATAAATGAAAATGATAGCATTAAGTAATACCTGTAAGGGGATATACAGCACCAAAAAGACTAACTGAATTAACCAAGTTACAGAAGCAGCCCATTGGCACTTCCAGTGGGGGACCTGAGCTCCAACCCTCTTTTTTAATTTTTGTAATATAATGAGATGTTTGGCAAGTAGTTTCATTTTGTCTCAATTTTATCAGTGTTAAAATAAGTAGAGACAGCTGGGTGTGGTAGCTCATGCCTGTAAGAATAGCATTTTGGGAGGCCAAGGTAGGTAGATTATCTGAGGTCAGGAGTTTGAGACCAGCCTGGCCAATATAGTGAAACCCCATCTCTACTAAAAATACAAAAATACAAAAATTAGCCTGGCAAGGTGGTGCGTGCCTGTAATCCCAGCTACCTGGGAGGCTGAGGCAGGAGAATCACTGGTACCCAGAAGGTGGAGGCTGCAGTGAGCTGAGATCATGCCTCTTTACTTGAGCCTGGCTGACAGAGCCAGACTTTGTCTCAAAAACAAACAAACAAAAAGGTAGAGGCTACTTTATTTCCCCTTCTTTCTTTTGCAAGGACGTGTTATACATAGAGTTAGAGCTAGACTGGAAATAATACCTGTAAGTCAGTTTAGACTAGTTTTTTTGCCTTTTCAGTTACATGAATGATATATATGTAGAATGATTAAACATTTATCAAAGTCTTCTTGGAGGGAAGCATTTAAAGAAAAAGGCTGAATAAAAATGGAAAGTTAGTATTGTGTAGCCAAGTGACTGTCAATGGCTTTGGTGACCCACAAGGGGAATAATATGATATTGCTTAAAACAAAAGTGTGCAGAATTCTTAGAGCTTTACCTGCTTCAGGAACTCATGTGGATCTACTTTTTACTTTTCACTCCATTCCATCCTGTCCTTTGTGGGACCTACATGTGAACTTAAAGGCTATTAAGGATTCAAAAAGAAAACCAACATGAAAAGTGAAAAAAAATTGACATTCTGCATAATTGATTCTCTTGATGAAGAAGCCATTTGCCTTAGAATGAGTCGTGATTTTGCCATTTACAAGTTGAGTGTACTTAAGTCAGTCAATTGCCTTCTCTGAGGCTCTTTGGATTGGATTTAAGGAGCCTCGGATAATAGTTTAGCTCAGGAGGCAAGGATCAAATGAGGTATAAGAAGTTTTGTACATTCTGAAATGCTTTTGAAGTAGAATGGAGTCATGGTTTTGAAACTATATTTACATTGTATTTTATTTACCTTTCAAAAATTTTTCTTAATTTGGCCATTAGAAAAAGAAAAACAACTCTTTTTGGGTGGTCCTGGTTATTAAAAAGATGTTGACCAGCTGTTCCTGAACTTAAGATAAAAGATTAAGCAAGATGAAGGAGGTTTATAATAAAACACAAAGGGTTTAGATTAGGTATAAATAAGTCTAATCGCAGTTTTGATTTGTTTAAAGCTGTAGTGTTTTTCTCAGGCATATTATAAAATTTTCTTTAGGTGCTTTGAAAAACTAAAAATGGATTTTTTAATCTGTTTCTACTGGGTTAGGTAGAGTCCTGCTGAAGATATAAAGATGATTAATATTACCTCTAATGTTTGCTTCTGACTCAAGAGTTGTACAACCATTTAATAAGTCAGTCTGGAAATAGAATATAGAATTTGAACTCCTTGTAAAAGTAATAATTGTAATTTTAAAAGGTCCTACAGTATTTCACAGTAACTAAATTGAAGAGATAAGCTGAAATGAAAGTCATTGCTTTAAAAAAATCTTTTTTTTTTTCTTAAGGCTCGTTTTATTTTAATGGCTGATCTATGTAATCACGGAGGCCAGTATGAACAGACAAAGGGAGAGCTTTTATTTCTTGGTCTCCTCCTCCTTGGACAAAGGTCTTGATGAACTCCTCCTTTTTGGCCTGGAGGCTCTCTTCATGGCGCTTGCGTGCTTCCTTGGTCTTAGACCTGTGGGCCTTAGCCTGGTCAGCCAGCAGCTTCTTGTGGGCCTTGTCTGCCTTCAGCTTGTGGATGTGTTCCATGAGAATCCGCTTGTTTTTGAACACATTCCCTTTCACCTTCAAGTACAGGCTGTGATACATGTGGCGATCAATTTTCTTAGATTCACGGTATCTTCTGAGCATCCGGCGCAGAATCCTCGTTCTCCTCATCCGCGCGACCTTCTCTGGCATTCGGGCATTGGCTGTACCCTTGCGCTTATCTATGCCCATGTGCCTGCCCTTCCGGCGGGCCAAGGTGTTTTTCCGGCAGCGAGCCCGGGAATGGACCGTCACAGGCTTGTGGATGATCAGCCCATTATTGATCAGCTTCTGGATCTGCTGACGCGAGTTAGCATTGGCGATTTCATTGGTCTCATTCGTGTCCAACCAGACCTTCTTCTTGCCACAGCGGAGGACACTAGAGGCGAGCCTCTTCTGAAGCCTGAGCATACTCATGGCTGTGGCCGCAGCAGCAAAAGCAAACAGCTCCAAAAATCTTTGTAAGAAAAACACTAACTTCCTATAGCTGTCAGTTTCGAAGTAAGCTATAGTAAGGTTCTTAATTTTATTCCTGAAAAATGAAAATTCTTTACATCAACTTGTCATATATAGGGAGATGGCTTGAGTTGGAGTTTTCAGTGTGTATGAATTCTACATTATCTATTGTTGACCTTTTCATATTAGAAAATAAAGCTGCTGACAGCGATTGTACATATATGTACACAAGCGGCGGGGGAAGACTACTGCAGTTCTACAAAAGACTTTCTTCTATATCTTACAAGAAAATTCTGCCCTTTGATTTTTCTCTTATTACTACTACTACTGCTGCTGCTCCTACCACTGTAGCAGTTATGCACCAGGCTTCGTTCTGGGTGCTTTAGACGTATTAGCCCATTCGAGTCTTATAACAACTTATTGAATATACATTATTACCGTCCCCATATAACAGAGGAGAAAACATGTACAGAGAGAAGTCCTCCTAGGGAGTTAGAGCTAGTAAGTGGCAAAACCAGCACCTTGTGTTGTTTGGTCCAGAACCTGTGCCCCTGCTACTCTGCAGTCCTGTCTACTACTAATCGACCACACTGGCGATTGCATATCGTCCTCTCTGTATTGCTTACTTCCCCAGTAGGAAAAGAGAAAGTTTTACACAGTTGGAAATGATAAAGAATTACATACAATCTGCTACTGCAGTTATAGAGTGGATTTCAATGAACTTTTCTTGACATAAAATTTAATATCAGGAAGTTGATTTCATGTGAAACTTCAGTTGTGTGAAATATTGTCTACTCGATCAACTTTTATGAGCATATTAGAGAAAGGCAGTGACTTAACTCCCATACTCAACTCAGATGCTGATATAGGTGTACATGTGTGAATTACCACATTGCAGTAATAGAGTGACTTGGTGAAGAAGTGGGTACAGGAGACAAGAGATACCAGTAAGTATGACTTGGACCTTCTTCAGTGCCAATTATTCAGAGAACCTTAATTAACTTGTAAATGTACCCTTGATAAACTTAAAATGACCATGTATAATGTGAAGTTAGTATGATGTGTTAAAACTGTTCAGGACCAGAAGTAGACGTTAGGAACTCTCACATGTATCTAGACATTCAGAATTTGTTTATATCAGAAAAACAATTTTCAAGAAAACATGACCTGAGTATGCATCACTGTTAGAGATCATGGAAACTATGTATTTCTTCTAAAATGTTTTAATAGACAAGAGTGTACAAACTTCAAATGACTTTAGTACATCTGTATGAATAAACATACTTGGTGTAATTAAGTAAATGAATTCATCCAATATATCACTAACTCTTGAACAGATTGAATTAAAGACTATGAATATAAGACAATACCATTTATAACAATAGTAATACTAGTAACAACTACAAAAACTACCACACAACTTACATTTATTGTGACTCGGGAAAGTGCTTTAAATGAATTATGTTATTTAATCCTACAACAACCTTGTGAATTCACTATTATTACTTCTAACTCCACAGATAGGAAAAAGAGAGCATTAATTATGTATACAGTTACACAGTTAACAAGTGTCATTTATTCAATATTTACTGAATGTACCTACCACAGGTCTACACTATTCTAGGTAGTGAAGAATTAGCAATGAGTAAAACAATGTCCCTGCCTTCATAGAAGGACCCCACCTTTTATGAGAGAGACAGACAACAAACAAATAAACATGGAAACATAATAAGTCAGCTGGTAATTAGGATTATGCAGAACAGTAAACCCCAGGACGGAGACAAAAGAGTGCTAGCATTAAGGTACCACAATAGGCATTGTCACTCTTTTATGCAGGGCAGTAAGGGGAGACCTCTCTGATAAGGTGACATTTTAGCACATACCTGGAGGGAGAGAGAGAGATTTGTAGGAAGAGTGTTCCTGGCAAAGGAGAGAAAGAGATCCCTGTGCTTGGAACAGGAGAGGAGCATGATCTAGGAGGCTGTGTATTTGGAGTGGGTGAGGAGGAGCATGGTTCGAGTTTGAATCCAGATTTATCTGACTCCAGAGTTTATAAACCACTACACCAATCTGATGGGGCAACCACAATGTTACCCAACCTACTGCTATCTTAGAGACATATTAGCCAGATACATATTCTCATGGAAAAGAGAAGGGTAGTGAAAATCTACTCTGAAAGTTCTGGGTTGCATTGAGACTCTGTGAGAAATCCCTGTGGTTTGTGGAGAGGTGTTTTTGAGACTAAAATTAGAGAACAATTATGGAGCATAAGTTTGGGAAATGGATTGTAACTCCCATGCTCAGAATTCTCTGATGGTTCTTTGACTGCCTCCAGAGCTTTAGAGAAATTGAGTAACTTTCTGAAAGCCCCATAGCAAACAGACCTACTTTTGAATTATGATAAAGACGTATTCATAACTACTGATCTGTGCTTTCCTTCTCAAAGTGAAATAAATCACATGCTCCTTGGCTTCCTGTCACCTACATATCAAAGTCGACATGACTTGGCAAGGAATGCAGAATCCCCAGAGTGTGGCTGCACCTTGTTTTATGCCCTCCTTCCACTGCCCCTCCCCATGCACCTTGGCAAGCAACAGAATAGTGCTCCTCAGGGTCATGTTCTTTGGATTTTGTGCATTCTGAAATGTCCTTCTTTCTCTTGTTTCTCTTGTTTTGTGACCAATGTTTTATATTTTTCTTGAATTTTTTTTTTTTTTTTTTTTTTTCACCATTTTCCTTCCCAGGTTGAGTTTTAACTTCTTCCCAGGCTGCTTTTAGAGCTTATGTAACTTTTTACTTGCTCATCATTTCCAGTAGAAATCATTTCTTCAGTCTCTATCCTCCCTGCTGGGATTATACTTGCATAAAAACCTCTGCAAGAATTGACCATGGATTTTATTATCAAACTTTTTCAGTAATTTCTTTGCTTTTGTATCTGCCTTGTCTTCCAAACTATGCCATTCAAAACTTTTTAAAAAAATCTATATCACAACCAAATATAGGGTTTGGCATGTTTACCTGCTTACTTAAATTAAACTGAAGAATATTAGATGCAGAATTATAATGGTGACAGATTTGATCAGATTAAAACAAGTGGAGCATGTTGAGCAGTAATATTAGTTCATTATGGAAGAATAGATGATATAATAAAAACTACTATTCAGTGAAAGAGTATGATGTGTCAGGCATTAAACTCAGTGTGAAAATATATCATTCTGTTATTCCAGATCAAATTCAAACCTGGAAGATATCTTATTAGGTATAACTTTAAAACTAAATTAAAATATTAATAGGTATAACTTTAAAACTAAATTGAATATGTATTTATTTTTGAACTATTACTAAGAGGACAGTAGGAGGGTGAGTGAGGCTTTAAGTAGAGGAAAAAGTCTTCAGAAAGGGACAGAAGTCATCCTTGTTTCTTTGTATTCGGTTTTTAAAACGTTACTACAAATGTGTATACTTGGCTACATGGCAGAGATCTTCCGGAAAGAACACTGCCTTCATTTATAACTTGGACATGGCATGTTGGGTGAGACAGAGGGCTATTGGGGAAGTGAGCCCAGATGAGACCTTGCATATAATGCAGTGCTTCGTGCTGTTATTAACAGTTAATTGTAAAGGTTTTGCTAAGTACCACCCTTCCAACCTAAGGACCAAAGTGGGATACTTCAGGCCATGGTTATTTAGCATAATTCCTGATTTTCATTAAGTAGGAAGCCTACTAATTAGGAAGTCTATTGAGTAATTTTTGAATGAAATGCTCATTGCTGATTGCTGTGTTTCTCAGACAAGTATTTAATCTCAAATTGATATATTGCTTATAATCACTGGTAAATCATTTTGAGACAGGCATTTAATTTTGGCTTACATAATATTTATGTTACTCTAGTGATGTTGAGTTGCACTCTGAAATACTTAAGTGCAAAATCTTAAAAAAAATTTAGCACATAGTTTTCCCACACTTTTCATGACACAGTATAGCTTTTCTTCCCTTTTTTGGCTTGATTTTATTGTTTCCTTAATTTCTCAATATTTTGTGCTGATTATGTGAATTAGACATTATTTAATCCTAATGCATAGCCTCTCAGTAGGAAAGACTACATTAATGCTCAGAAAATACATTTAAAAAAGTATTTTGCTTTCAACGCTTTCCAGTATCCAGTAGAAATTTATTCTAAAGCTCTTTTTGTGGGTTTCCTGCAGTGACACCACAGCCAAAGCCCTGTGGGAAGCTTTACTGAACACCAAGCACAAAGAGGCAGTGATGGAGGTTCGGAGACATCTAGTGGAAGCGGCAAGCAGAGAGAACCTGCCAATCAAGATGAGTATGGGTAAGCCTAAACCTAGGACTGTGTCTGTGTCCCCTAAGCCTCTGGGGAAGCTTATTTAAACCTGCTCTGAATTGTGGGCCAACCTAGCCAACATGGAATCTAGGTCAAAGTATTAACGACTTTTGCATACTGTTGAAAGAATAGGGAAGGAATATGTGCACACTGCCCTTGGGCTCAGTAATGACCACTTTTCTTAGAGTTAGCTTTAGGAATTCTAGGAGAGATTTTGCTTACAAAGAATAATTACTTTAGTTTCTTGTTGATCTATTCTAGAACTATCAAAATGGGCCTGGACCACCTCTCCTTAATTCTATTCTACCCCTACTCCCTTTTTTCCCATTCTGCCCCCATTCCCCCACTTACGGTGGGTGAAAATTCTTTTATTACTTTAGAATTAATGAATGAAATTGTACTGAGAAAACAATTGAGCAGGCAGACATGCTCTGGCCTGGTCCCTCATCCTTACAGTGCTATGTCAAGTCACATAAGTGTTATTTCTTTTTCACCAGTATTACACACCTAATTTTTCGATTTCTCATTTTTTTTCTCATCCAGCTTTGTCTTTGGTATTAGATGAATACAATTGCAATGGAATTTAAGTTTTAAATGGCTTTTTTTTTTAAATCAAAAAGTCAGAGAACCACAGAACTAATGTTTTGATTTTAGAAAAGAAATTTGGCTTATCAAAATATTAAATAATTTTATTGATACAGAAATATTTAACTATGGATATTGAATCTAGTTAATAGGTAGAATTTGTTTCTGGAAGCTTGCAAAATTTTATTTTTCTCTTTTAAAAATAAGGTTTCTCTCTTATAATCTGTTCTCAGGTATTCAGTAAATATTAGTACATTTTACTGGATGGGAAGCTTGTTCTTCGCTAAGAGTCATAGCCCAAGTTCTTGATTACTTATGGTGGCAAAAATAAAAGTAAGTTGAAACAGAACAAAATTTGGAAGTAGAAGAGTATGGATGAACCTAGGAAGAAAAAAGTTATAGGATTATAACATGAAAAAAAATGTGACTTTTAGTGTATTAGGTGACTATATTTGAGGGCTTCAAGGAGCATAATGATGTTAAGAAAAGTGAAATAACTAACCATAATTGAGAGCTTACAGTATGCTAGGTCTTTGGACTCTTTACGTGTCTTATCTTATTTCATTCTTTGAGCAATTCTATGAGACAGATACCATTAGTATTTCACTTCTTAGATAAGGAAACTGAAACGGAGAAAAATAAGTTTCCCAAGGCCATATACCTGATAAATAGTAGGACTGGAATTCAAATCCAAGAATTTTGATGTCAGATAATGTGTACTTTATTTATAAAATCATGCTAATTCATAGAGCCAATACCAGAAGTCCTACACATGTTTTTGTAGGGTAAGAGGTTTTTCATTAGTTTTGAATTAATATTTGAACTGTTATACTAAAAACAGTTGAGCAGACAGACATGTCCTAGCCTGGCCTTAGAGTGGGTCTCAAAGTTGCTGCATTGAGACATCCTGGCATTTGACTATTAATTCTCTTTCCTTTCTTCCTCCTTTTTCGCTTCCTTCTCTCCCTCCATCCCCCAACCCCCTCTCTCCTTTCCTTTCCATAGCCCTAGGTACACATTAGGAACAAGTGTTTTTACCTTATCGAGTGTCTTATTCATAAGCATGTTGAAACAAGAACTAATTAATATTGTAAATCGGCCAGGCGCGGTGGCTCATGCCTGTAATCCCAGCACTTTGGGAGGCCGAGGTGGGCAGATCACGAGGTCAAGATATCAAGACCATCTTGGCTAACATGGTGAACCCTCCTCTAAAAATACAAAAATTAGCTGGGTGTAGTGGCATGTGCCTGTAGTCCCAGCTACTCAGGAGGCTGAGGCAGGAGAATCACTTGACCCCGGGAGGTAGAGGTTGCAGTGAGGCGAGATCACACCACTGCACTCCACCCTGGGTGACAGAGTGAGACTCTATCTCCAAAAAAAAAAAAAAAAAAAAATTGTGTGAATCAAGGCAAGTAGGAATGGGCAAAGGGTCTTGATAATATGGTTAATTTATATTGTGTTCCAGTGATACAACATTATGATGCTATTACAGAGCATAAATCAATTTTTATTGCTTGATTCACGACTCTTGAAAGATCAACAAACTACTTTTCTAAAGGGCTGTGTCTTTGAAAAAGAATCAGAGCCAGAAATGTATAAAAATGACAAGCAATCCCATAAGGAATTCACAGTTAAACGTTTGAGTTTTCTGTCAACCAAAAAAAAAATTTTTTTTTAGATGGAATGGTTTACTTTATCTCAAAACTCCAGATAGGGGTTGGGGTGGGAGTAAGAGGAAGAAAGAAGGAAGAAAACAGAGGATTGTTAGCAGAATTCTGTTGTAAGAAGGACCAAAACAGTTGATTCAAAGCATACTCTATCCATGTGCCAACTACAGTTTAGTAACAGATAACACAGTGTGGCTGCCCATTTGTGCTTCATATCACTAGCCAGAGTTTCTTGTGTCTCATTTTCATATATAAACAGATACATAACTATGAATAGTAAGGAAAAGAGTTGGAACTCGTAATCATAGTAAAACATTGATTTTTGAAAACTGCCTATCATATAGCTTATCACAGAGCATTTAAAACTATAAAATGGATTTTATAAAAGCACAATTCTCCCATCCTTGCTATAGTTTCTACTGAAGTATAAATTTTTTCTGGCTATAATAAAGGCTTCTAGTATTTTTAAGATGTTAAACAGATTTTAATTCTAGACTCGGGATTCTCTTGTATTTAAATTTATGGAGAGGGATCCCATAATTGAAACCTCAGATCTTAAATATAAAATTTCTCGGAACAAGGTAAGTTCATGTTAAAACATTATGAGCACCAAGAGAAATAAACACTGTCCACTTAAAGGAAAAAAGTTTAATTACTAAAACACAGAAAAAAATTCATTTTATCATTGCACATATAAACATGTCATCTTTCTGAGAGCTTGTTATTAAATTGTCAGTTAACTAAATAGACATGTTCCAGAAAAGTGACTTTTAAAACACTGAAATGGAATTGCATTTTTCCCACTGACTTTCATAATGAAAAATGTATTCTGATAGTAACAAGACAAATAGACCATAAGAAATCCATTTGTTTGAATCTAAAATGGCCTCTCACAGAAGAAACGAGTAAATGATGCTCATCTCAAACTCTGGTACATTTTATGGAGAATCTTTCACTGGAATATGATTGTGGTTGAGGAACTTCACTTATTTGTGTCATAGTTCTCTGCCAAATGGACATATTCTCCAGTGTTTAATGGATGTAGAACTATCCTATTATATTAGAGCTGAAGTGAAACAGGTATCTTTAAGATACTGTCTTTTCTTATAGCCAGATTTCTTGAGAGTGTTCTATGCTTGATGCCTCTGTTTCTTTATTATTTTCTTACTAATCTAGTACAGTCTGGCTCATGACACTTTTTTACTGGAAAGTCTCCCAGACCACTAAATATAAGGATATTTTTGCCAGTTACCATCCTTCTTGACTTCTTTGCAGCATTCACTACTAGACTCTTGCCACTTTCTTACATGTCTCTCTGTGTTTTCTGTGACTTTAGCTTCTTCTGATTGTGATGGAGTACAAAGTCAATTATATCTGAGGGTGAATCACAGTTCTGCCACTTATTAGCCAAACTTCAATTTCTTTGTCCATAAAATGGGGGAAATAGCTGTTTTCTGGAATTTTGAAGGAGAACAAAAGCTCTGAGCAGAGTGAAGTTATGACTAGCAAGCAAAATGGAATGATTGAGCTGTAGTTATAGTCTCTGTCTATGGGAAAATCTACATGGGAAACTGAATTATGAGAAGGTTATTTGTCGAGAGTGAATGCAAAGCAAACAGATCAAGTTAGATGATTTCCCCCTTCCTTTTTGGAAATGTCCTAATTTATTCTTTCCACGTCACTCATCTTTTTCTAGGCATTATGCTAAATATCTCCCTTCTGATAACCCTGTCTTTTTTTAAAGCAGAATTCTACATAGTTTTTCCATTTTCAGCCTGGTTATAATTCCATTCCATTCCCTCTTTCCTGACTCTGTTAATTCCTCCTGACCCCTCCTCCCCACACCGCCAACATCCCCTTGATTGTATTTGGGATTCCCAATCCTCTGTGGTCACACTTTCATGGAAAGATTTCTGGAGTTGCATTTCTAGATGATAATCTGATCCAGTACAATGTGATATTTCTTAATTTGCTTTCCTAGTTCTGGGACATCTTAGTGTCAGCCCTATAAACTCACCACCATTGTCTCTTTTCCAAATTAAATATGATGAGTTCTTTTGACCATTTGTGAAAAGACAAGCCTTTCCCACCTTTTGCTTCTAGCTTTGAGTCACTGGCAGAGCTCTAGTTTGTTAACATCCCTCCTAAAATGTGAATTCCAGAACTGAGAACCGAACTATGATGTTGTCTTGTTTTTCCCCTATTTTGAATGCTGCACTGTGCTTCTCTTAATCCTAGAAAAGATTTGTGATTTTTGTTTTCCATCAATGCCACACTGACTGTCATTTCTGAATTTCAGCATTTAGGAATATTGGCTTTGAAAAACAGCATAACATCAAAATACTTTAAAATTTTATTTGATATGTACTTTTTAAAAACATCGAGAGTGTTCCACTTCCTGTTTTTGATACTTGAGTTCATCCAGTTCTGGCTGAATAGCAGCTGTCTTTTGATCACATTTATATCTTTTGCCTTTATGGGGAAAATGTTCTCTGAGATTAAGAGGAACATGTGTGCATGCACATCTGTGTGTTATGTGTGTGTGTAAAAGAGAGAGAGAGAGAGAGAGAGAGGGATGGGGGAGAAAGAAGGAGAAATGGGTGAGAGAGGGGGACTCATTGCCAAACTTTGTGAAAAGGATGAGCTAAAACCTAATAAGACCAACACACCATGTGATATATAGTCATTTATAAAAGATGAGAACATCTGGCTGCCTCATAAGAGACATATACTGATTGTTGACTCTCACACATCTTTGTTTTCATATATTAGTTGACACCACAATTTGAAGAATAGTAAAGAGAATTAACTTTTATTAAATAGCTACTTTATTCTGGGTACTATAACAAGATTTGCATAGTTTGTTTCATTGAATGCTCCCAATAGTATAAATTTGGTAATTTTTTAAAACTCCCATTTCACAGACAAGGAAAACTGAGACCACAAAGGTACAAAGGTGAGGTGTTGTTTTTTTTTTTTTTTCCAGGATTACTGTGCCAGTTGTTAAGTTCTTGTCTCTCAGATCTAAACTCCCGCTTCGTGATGCTGGGGCTGGGACTCTCAGATCACACTTTTGCTTGCCCGGCTGGCTCCCTGAAAGCCTGTGCTGATAAGGGGCATTAGAGGAAAACTTAAAGGCTGAGGGGAAGAAGCAGCCTGCTCCTTCCTTTCTGCTTTCTATGGACTTTCCTTCTCCTTGTGAGTGTCTTGCCAACAATATGCTCCTTCACCACAGCAGTAGCAAGTTTTGCTGTGGTAGCAGCTGAATCCAGTGTGCAGTTCTTTTAACACTTGAAGAACCAGCTTCAGGCTACCCTTTCTTCAGAGGTACCAGCCCAGCCAAGTAGCGCTCCATTATCAGAGGTGTGCATTTCAGTCCCTAAGCTTGTAAGTTTTAATAACTTCAATCTCCTGCTTTTGTTTCCTCCACCCTAGTGGTGGGAGCTACCTCTGTGTAGTTGTTACCTCCCTGGTACCTTGGAGTTCTCTTTATCCTTTCAGTTACTCACTTAACAATTCTGTATGTTAAGTTTTCTCTGTTCACATTGCTGGTGTGTTTAATGTCTTCTGACTGAGTCCTGAGTGATGGGTTACATAGCAAGTAAGCCAGGATACAAAGCTGAATCTGTCTGACTTCTGTATCAGGCCTCTTTTTAGAGAGAGAAGTCAAACAACTGGGGGTTAGGGGAGGTAGCATCTATAGAGATACAAGCTCAGATATGATTATACCATGCCCCTGCTTAAAACCCTTTGGTGGTTCCCCATTGCCTCAGGATAGTATCCGAACGTCTAAGCATGCTATTTATAAAGACGTTTCTGCCTTCTAGCCTCATGCTTCACCCACCTATTCTCATTGCTTTCCCTCTCTATTATCCATTCCCCCACATGAACTTTTGCAGATCCAGGTCTTTGTTGTCTGTCTGAAATACTTTCATTTGGTTTTTCCTCACTGTCCACCCCTCTCTACCTGTGCCTCTGGAGACTGACTGTCATGGACTGACTTTTCTGGGCTTTGCCTCTCATTTGAGTTTGGCCTGTGAGAGACATGGGCAGGAGATTTAGAGGGCGAGAGGAGAGTACCGTTAGGATATGGTTTGCCTGGCTTCTTCCTGCCAGGATGCAATTGGTATGCCATCTCTTTCCTGCAAATACCTTGACTAATATAACCACTCGCTTTCCAACACATTCATTCGCACACACAAATGTATATCTTTTCCATCAAAATCCATTGGATTCTTCATGACCAAATACAGATGTTACTTTCTCTGTGGAACTGTATCTGATTCCCTGCTTTTCACTCCCTCAGCTGGCAGAATTAATTGCTCTGGCTTCTAAGGACACACAGCTCTTTTTCTGGTTGGCTTTTCAGCACTTACCATGGTGTGATATAGTTAAGTGTGTGTGGATCAAAAACCTTGCTAGATAGTGTCCATGTCATGTCCTTCATTGGCCATTGGCTTGGTACACAGTGAGTGGCTTAGTACTTACAGTTTGAAAGAATAGATTGCCTGATGAGTATGGGTGAGTAACAGAGAGACAATGAGTATTTTTATTTTCAATTGAAAGAGGCAGAAAGAGTTTTCATTGAATTAATAATTATTAATTCTATTTACAAATTTCTTTTCTGATACTTAGTGCTCCTCTTGATGTCTCTCTAGCGTCTGATTACGTCTTCTTTCTTGGGCTCTTTTCCCTTTGTCTTCATACCACTCTGCTCTTCTGATCTCTCCCTCTTTCTGGTAATTGTTTTATGCCTTCTGTTACTTCTCGTTTCCTAGAAGACTGTAGACATCTTTGTATCTCCTGTTGTATCTTGCACATAAATGCTACTTAATGACCGCCACCAATGTTAGAGCCTTATTCTACTTCCACTCTCCACTCCAAAATAAATAAATACATAAAAGCCCATTTCCTATGGTTCAGTCTCCTGGGTTTCCCACCTCGCTCCCAACATTTTCTTTATCACAGATCTCATCCCTTTGTTCGTACTGTTATTATATTACAGCAATTACCACCAGACTCAGAGTAGCTGGGGCTGAAAACTCTTACCTATGCTTCTTAGTATTCTTTGCACCTAACGCAGGACCTTGAACTTACCATATACGCAAGAAATGTTCATGGAATAATTACATTATTGAATAGTGTCAGTGGTATTTGTTACATATTTATTCAATGGATTGCTTTTCTTTCACTGTCCTGTGGAATCTAAGAGTGACACTGATTTAGAGTATCAGTTCTCAAACTTCTTGGTCTTAGAACCCCTTTACAATCTTAAAAACCCAAAGAGTTCCTCAGTAATTTTTGTTTATTTGGATTATATCTATTGATACATGTGTGATAGATGAATGGATAGATGGATAATTAGAAAACGACATATTAGTAAAGAAAACAAGCAGTATTTAAAAATATTTATTTATTTATTTATTTATTGAGACGGAGTCTCACTCTATCGCTAGGCTGGAGTGCAGGGGTGCGATCTTGGCTCACTGCAACCTCTGCCTCCCTGGTTCAAGCAATTCTCCTGCCTCAGCCTCCTGAGTAACTGGGACTACAGATATGTGCTACCATGCCCAGCTAATTTTTGTATTTTTTAGTAGAGACAGGGTTTCACCATGTTGGCCAGGATAGTCTTGATCTCTTGACCTCATGATATGCCCGCCTTGGCCTCCCAAAGTGCTGGGATTACAGGCATGAGCCACCGCTCCTGGCAAAAAAATATTTATTAATTCATATTAAGATGACAATAATAAACCCATTATATGTTAACAAAAGTAACATTTTTACAAAAAATAAACTATACTTTCCAAAATAAAATAAGGTAGTGAAAAGAGTGGCGTTATTTTACATTTTTGCACATGTCTAATGTCTGACTTCATGCAAAACAGCTGTTTTGTATTTAAAAGATAATTAGTATGTGTGCTTATTATGTATTAGATCCCATAGATAAAATATTCTGCTTTCAAATGAACAAGTTTTTTAACCTTCTTGAATCTGTTTGTCTATCTGCAAGTTTAACTTTTTTGAATCTATTTCTCTATCTGCAAAAATAGTTAGTGCAACTGCATGTGAAGAGCTGTTTTCTTATAATCTGCTTCTCCATGCAATCTGTTGTGATATATTGTTTTGGTTGAAGTATATGAAGAAAAGCTGTCCTTACAAAGATGCATAGTTGGAAAGAGGGAAATATTTTAATAGCCTTTTCAGAAAACTGCAGATACTGTTTTGTGATACTACATCAACTGTAGAAGAGGTATTTTCTTACAGGTTAGTTTCAGTGTGGAATATAAAAACTTACTGAATTTTTCATTCTCTATTACATTAAAATCCATTGGTCTCTTTTGCACTTTAAACCTTTTACATGCATTATTTTATACCATCATACATTACTCTCTTAAAAAAATTGGTCCTTTAAATTATACTGATTTTCCAAATGTTGATATATATTATACAATATGATAAAACCACACTTGGTGATATCACCAGTGATATCATTAGAAAATCTAAGTATTGGGAATATAAAGACATAAAAGTAGATAACAAGCTTTCTAAAATTCTAAGTTGCAAATAAAAAGTTGAGTTTTATTATGGCAATACAAACTGTCAATAGCTGTTTTTGAAGTATCAGGTTCACTTTTTTGATTATTTGAAAAAAATATCTGAAGAACCATAATTTTTCAGTTGTCTCTTCTAGGAAAAATTGTGTGCCATGACAAAAGTGACTAGTTTGGTTTGTAACTCAAGCATTCACACCAGTATTTCCATATATACCAGAAAGTGCTTTTTGCATATTTCCCACCTCTTTACACAGAATATTGATGTTTTCTTAAGGGTTGAGATTTGATAACGTTAATAATATTGTAGTTTCATCATGGTTTTTCTGAAGCGAAACTATTTGTATGATTTGGGACTACTACCATGATTGGTGCTAAATTTAGATTTATCCACCATTGTTTTTGTATCATCAGTGCAAATACAGCATAGTAACAACGTCATGTAACATCTTTGTTTTATTATGAAAATGATTTTGACTTTGCTGACTACCTGAAAGTATCCTAGGAACCCAGGGGTTTGTGGAACATCTTTAAGAACCATTGTTTAAAAGAATGCATATTCTCTGGGGCTTAAGATTGGCATACTTTCCTAGAGATCATCGGAATTAAAATTTGTGTCAGTAAAGGTGGGAAGGCTCATTGAAATTTTCTTCTGGACATTATTCAGAGTTAGAAGCAATAGACAATTTTCATTCATTTAAAAGGTAATTAGTATGTATGCTTATTATGTATTAGATATTACACATAAAATATTTTGCTTTCAAATGAAGACATTATTTAATTTTTTTGATTCTGTTTCTCTATATGCAAAATGAGAATTCTAGTACTTAATAAATCTGTCAATAAACAATGACTTATGTGAAATTTACTGTGAAATTCAGGGAGTTCTGTGAAGGAAGTCTATAGCATGATAAAATTGTTATTGCCTAGGCAAATAATACTTATTATAAAAATGATGACCAATAGTTAAACAGCTGCATGTGAAGAGGACTCTACCAGGTCTAGGAGTGGAACTACTCTGTCTGTAGAATTTCTTCCTGGATCATCTTGGTTAGGAAATGTGTAAAGAGAATAATGGCTTCCAGAAGTGGAAGTTGAGATTTGGAATTCAATTGCCTAGTGATTATGCTGTAGCCTAAATAGTGAACTTCTTTCTTTTTACAAAATTTTATATTTTTAATTTACTTATTTTTAGAGATAGGGCTTGCTATGTTACCCAGGCTGGTCTTGAACTCTTGGCCTCAACTGATCCTCCTCCTGCCTTAGCCTCCCTAGTCACTGGGATTATAGTGAGCGACTATGCCCAACCTAAGTAGTGAATTTTTAAAGGAAATAATGTAAGGTTGATCATTCAAGGAGAGAGGATGGAATGAGGAGAGGGTTGAAGGTAGAGCCCTAAGTAATACATCCATTTAGCAGGTATGAGGACAAAGAGGATCTAGAGAAAGAGCAGAAAGAGTTTTTATTGAATTAATAATGTTTGAAAACCTTAAGATCACTAAACAAATGCTTCCCTCTTACACTCAATCACCTACAGCAGCGCTTGTTTTGCATCTGTTTCTCTATTTCCTCATCTGCAAAATGGGAATCAGAATTTCTTACGTCTCTTCAAGCATTTCCTCTCTGGCTCTATACTTTCAACTTAAATTGGTGTTCCTTCTTTCTTCTTCTCCTCCTCTACCACCTTCTCCTCATTCTCTTCTTTCTCTTATCATTCTTTTTTTAAAAATAAATTTATTTTGTATATTTGAGGCTTGCAACATTATATTATAGGAACATATAGCTAGTAAAATTGTTATTATATTACAACAAATTAGCACATCTGTCATCTAATGTACTTATTTTTGTGACAAGAGTGGTTAAAATTTACTTATTTAACACATATTTCTAATGCAATTCAATTTTTTTTAACTCTCGTCCTCATGGTACCTTAAATTTTTAGATGTATTCATCATACATATCTGCTACTTTGTATCCTGTGACTGACCTCTCCCCATTTCCTCTCCCCTAATCTCTTGTAAGTAACCACTATTGATTCTCTATCTTGTGTGTGTGTATGTGTGTGTGTGTGTATATATATATACATATATACACACACATACATATATACATGTGTATATGTATATACACACTCATATATACACACGTGTGCATATGTATATATACAAACATATATACATGTGTGTATATATATGTGTATATATACAAACATATATACATATACATATATACATACACATATATGCATGTGTGTATATATATGTGTATATATACATATACACACACGTGTATATATATACATTTTTTGAGACAGAATCCCACTCTGTTGCCCAGGCTGGAGTGCAGTGGTGTAATCACAGTTCACTGCAACCTCAACCTCCCAGGCTCAGGCAATTCTGTCACCTCAGTCTCCTGAATAGCTGGAACTGTAGGCATGTGACACCATGCTTGGCTAATTTTTTTATTTTTTGTAGAGACAGGATTTTGCTATGTTACCCAGGTTGGTTTCAAACTCCTGGGCTCAAGCAGTCTACCCACTTTGGCCTTCCAAAGTGTTGGGATTACAGGCATGAGCTATCATGCTCAGCACTTCTATTTTTTTATTTTTAAAGATTCCACATATAAGTGAGATAATGCAGTATTTTTCTCTTCTTTTCTTTTCTTTCTTTCTTTTTTTTTTAACTATCTCCAGTAATGGTTATAAGCAAGATAATGCAGTATTTTTCTTTCTGTGCCTAGCTTATTTCACTGAACATTATGTCCTTAAAATCCATCCATTTTGTGGCAAATGACAGGATATCCTTTTTAAAGGCTGCATAATATTTCATTATATATTAATCCATTATATATACATCTATATACACACATATATATGTATTTATTTATTTATATTGATTTCAAAAAAATTATTGCCAAGATCAATGTCAGGGAGCCTTTTCCTGATGTTCTCTTCTAATAGTATTATTGTTTCAAGTCTTACATTTAGGTCTTTTATCCATTTTGAGTTTATTTTTGTGTATGGTGTAAGATAAAGGTCCAATTTCATTCCTTCTATGTGGACATCCAATTTTCCCAGAACCATTTATTGAGACTATTATTTCCCATTGTGTCATCTTGATGCCCTTGTCAAAAATTAGTTGAACATGTATTTTTGGATTTATACTCTATTATGTTCCATTGGTGTATGTTTCTGTTTTTGTGTCAGTACCGTACTGTTTTGATTAATATAGCTTTATAACATAATTTTAAATGAGGAAATATAAAGCCTCTAACTTTATCTAGCTTAGTAGTACTTTGGCTATTTGGGATTTTTTTTTGTGGTTCCATATGAATTTTAGCATTGTTTTTTCAGTTTTTTTGAAGAATTTTGAAAGAGTTTGTAGTGAATCTATTTGAGTAGTATGAACATTTTAACAATATTATTTCTTCTGATCCATGAGCGTGGGGTATTTTTCTATTTATTTTTATCTTTTTCAATTTTGTTAATCATGTTTTATAATTGTTAGCATACAAAGACTTTATCTCCTTATTTAAATTATTTTCTAATATTTTATTTTATTTTTTGATGCTATCACTAATGGGATGTTTTTCTAATTTACTTTTTTTGGCTTCATCATTGTTTCTGTATGGAAATGCTGCTGGTTTTTGTATGTTGGTTTTGTATGCTGCAACTTTACCAAATTCATTTGTTAGTTCTAATAGTTTTTTCATGGAATATTTAGGATTTTTTTTTTTTTTTTTTTGCATATGAGATCATGTCATCTGCAAATAGAGATAACTTTGTTTTCTTTCTTTCTGATTTGGAGGCCTTTTATTCCTTTTTCTCACCTGATTTCTCTTACTAGTGCCTCTAGTAATGTGTTGAACAGAAGTGGTAAAAGTGCGCTTTCTTGGTTTTAGGGAAAAAGCTTTCAGATTTTAGGGAAAAGGCTTTCAGTTGTTCACCATTGATTATGATGTTAGCAGTGAGTTTTTCATAAGTAGTCTTTGTTAGGTTGAGGAACTTTCTGTACCTAAACTGTTAAGAAGTTTTATCAAGAAAGGATGTTGAACTTTAGCAAATGCTTTTTTTGCATCAATTGAGATAATCATGGAGTTTTTATCTTTCATTCTGTTAAGGTGATATATTAATTGATTTGCATATTTTATTTTATTTTAAGGTCCAGGATACATTTGTAAGAATGTAGATTTATTACATAGGTAAACTTGTGCCATGGTGGTTTGCTGAATCTGTCAACCTATCACCTAGGTATTATGCTCAGCATGCCTTAGCTGTTTTTTCTGATGTTCTCCCCCCGGCTGCATTACCTCCCTCACTGGCCCCAGTATGTGTTGTTCCCTTTGCTGTGTTCATGTGTTTTCATTATTCTGCTCCCACTTATAAGTGAGAACATGTGGTGTTTTTCAGTTCCTGCATTAGATTGCTGGGATAATGTCTTCCAACTCCACCATATCCCTTCAAAGGATATTATCTAATTCCTTTTTATGGCTGCATAGTATTCCATGGTGTGTATGTACCACATTTTCTTTTTCTTTCTTTCTTTCTTCCTTCCTTCCTTCCTTCCTTCCATCCTTCCTTCCTTTCTTCTTTTTTTTTTGGCTTAATGTGTTTATATGTATTTTTTATTTTACTTTAAGTTCTGGGATACATGTGTAGAATGTGCAGGTTTGCTACATAGATATACAGGTGACATGGTGGTTTGCTGTGCCTATCAACCTGTCATCTAGTTTTTAAGTCCCACATTCATTAGGTATTTGTCCTAATGCTCTCCCTACCCTTGCCCCCCAACCCCTGACAGGCCCTGGTGTATGATGTTCTGCACCACATTTTCTTTATTCATTCCATCATTGATGGACATTTAGGTTGATTTTGTTTCTTTGCTATTGTGAATAGTGCTGCAATGAATATACACGTGCATGTATCTTTATGATAGAATGATTTATATTCCTTCAGATATATACTCAGTAATATAATTGTTGGGTCAAATGGTATTTCTGGTTCTAGATCTGTGAGGAATTGCCACACTGTCTTCCACAATGGTTGAACTAATTTACACTCCCACCAACAATGTAAAAGTGTTCCTTTTTCTCTGCAGCCTCGCCAACATCTGTTGTTTCTTGACTTTTTAATAATCGCCATTCTACTGGCATGAGATTGTATCTCATTTTGGTTTTGTTTTGCATTTCTCTAATGATCCGTGATGATGAGCTTTTTTTCATATGTTTGTTGGTTGCATGTGTCTTCTTTTGAGAAATGTCTGTTCATGTGTTTTGGCCACTTTTTAATGGGGCTGTTTTTTTTTTTTTTGTAAATTTGTTTAAGTTCCTCCTAGACTCTGGATATTAGACCTTTGTCAGATAGATAGATTGCAAAAATTTTCTCTCATTCTGTAGATTATCTGTTCACTCTGGTAATAGTTACTTTTGCTGTGCAGAAGCTCTTTAGTTTAATTAGATCCCATCTGTCAATTTTTGCTTTTGTTGCAATTGCTTTTGACATTTTTGTCATGATATCTTTGCCCATGCCTATGTCCTGAATGATATTGCCTAGATTTTTTTCTAGGGTTTTTATAGTTTTGGGTTTTACATTTAAATCTTTAATCCATTTTGAATTAATTTTTGTATAAAGTGTAAGGAAGGAGTCTAGTTTCAATTTTCTGTATATGGTGTATGGCAGCTGGCCAGTTTTCCCGGCACCATTTACTAAAAGGGAGTCCTTTCCCCATTGCCTGTTTTTGTCAGATTTGTCAAAGACCAGATGGTTGTAGATGTGTGGCCTTATTTCTAAGTTATCTATTACTTTCTATTGGTTTATGTGTCTGTTTTCTTACTAGTACCACACTATTTTTGGTTACTGTAGCCTTGTAGAATAGTTTGAAGTTGGATAGCATGATACTTCCAGCTTTGTTCTTTTTGCTTAGAATTGTCTTGGCTATATGGGCTTTTTTTGCTTCCATATGAATTTTAACATAGTTTTTTTTTTCTGATTCTATGAAGACTGTCAATGGTAGTTTAATGGGAATAGTATTGAATCTGTAGATTACTTTGGGCAGTATGGTCATTTTCATGATATTGATTTTTCCTATCCATGAGCATGGAATGTTTTTCCATTTGTTTGTGTTCTGTCTGATTTCCTTGAGCAGTGGTTTGTAGTTCTCCTTGAAGAGGTCCTCCATTTCCCTTGTTAGCTGTATTTCTAGGTATTTTATTCTCTTTGTAGCAGTTATGAATGGGAGTTCATTTATGATTTGCTTCTCTGCTTGTGTGTTGTTGGTGTATAGAAATGCCTGTGATTTTTGATTTGCACATGTTAAGCTAGCCTTACATGCCAGGAATAAATCTCACTTCATCACGTAGTATAATCTTTATGATATATTGTTGAATTTGTTTGCTAATATTTTATTGAGGATTTTTGTATCAATGGGTATCTGAGATATTGACCTGCAATTTTCTTTTCTTGCAGTGTCTTTGTCTAGCTTAGATATCAAGGAGATAGTGGCCTTATAAAATGTGTCGGGAAGTATTCCCTTTAGCTCTAATTTTTTTAGAAGGGCTTAAGAAGTATTGGTAATAATTCTTTTTTGATTAGTAGAATTCAGCCATGAAGCCATCTGGTTCTGGGCTTTTCTTTGTTGTAAGGTTTTAAATTTCTGTTTTAATCTCTTTATTTGTTATTGATCTGTTCAAACTTTCAATTGCTTATTATTTAATCTTGCTATGTTACATTGTTTAAGAAACTTATCAATTTTCTCTAGGTTATCCAACTTGTTGGCATATTATTGTTGATAATAGTACCCTATGATTCCTTTAGTTTCTGAAGTGTCTGTAGTAATGTTTCTACTTTCATTTCTGATTTCATTTATTTTTGTCTTTTTTGGTTTCTGAGTTAATCTAGCTAGGCATTTGTCAACTCTGTTTATTTTCTATCTTTTTTTTTTCATGGTTTTTCTGTTCTGTATTTATTTCTATTCTGATCTTTATTATTTCCTTCTTTCTGCTAACTTTGGATTTAGTTTGTTTTTTAATTAGTTATTTGAAGTGTAATGTTAGGCTATTTATTTGGAATCTTTTTTTTAAGGTAGGTATTTATTGCTATAAACTCTCCTCTTAGAACTGCTATGCTGCGCCTATAGGGTATGATATATTTTGTTCCCATTGTTGTTTGTATGAAGATATTTTTAAATTTTTCTTTTGATTTCTTTTTTGACTCATGTTTGTTCAGTAGCATATTATATAATTTCCACATATTTGTGATTTTTTTTCCAATACTTCTCCTATTACTGATTTCTAGTTTCTTGCCACTGTGGTTAGAAACAATACTTAATATGATTGTGACCTTAAATTTGTTAAGACCTATACTGTGGCCTCACATATAGTGTATCCTGGAGAATGTTTTATGTGTGCTAAAGAATATGTATTGCGTTGCTATTGGATGGAAAGTTGTATATAAGTCTGTTAGGTCCATTTGATCTAAAGAGCAGTTCAAATCCAGTATTTTCTTATTAATTTTTGATGTGCTTGACTTACCCATTGTTCAAACTGGGATATTGAAGTACCCTCTTATTACTGTATTGCTATTTATTTATTCTTTCATGACTGTTAATATTTGTTTTATATATTAAGGTGCTCCAACGTTGGGTGCATCTATATTTACAATTGCTATGTCCTCTTGATGAATGGACTTCTTTAATATTAAATATTAGCCTTTGTCTCTTGTAACAGTTTTTGACTTGAAGTCTGTTTTATCTAAGTATAGCTACCCCTGCTTTTTTCTTTTTTTTTGGTTACTTTCTACAGAAATATCTTCTTCTTCCTTACCTTTACTTTCAGCCTAAGTATGTCCTTAAAGCTAAAATGGGTCTCTTGTGGGCGGCATAGAGTTTGATCTTGTTTTCGTTGTTGCTGTTTTTCATTCAGCCACTTTTGATTGGTGGCATTAAACCATTTATAGTTAAGATTATTATTGATAGGCAAAGGTTGCTATTGTCATTTTTTAATTGTTTTCTGGTTGTATTTTAGATCCCTTTTTCCTTTCTTCCTCTCTTATTGTTTGCTTCTGTGATTTAGTAGTTTTTTTTTTTTAAGTGCTAAGCTTTGATTCTTTTCTTTTTCCCATTTGTGTATCTGCCATAGTTTTCTGCTCTGTAGTTATCTTTTATCTTGAGGCTTACATAAAACATTTTGCTGTCATAATAGACCATTTGTTTTAACTTGATAATAGCTTAACTTTGGTCACATTAAAGTAGTGTGGACTTTTACTCCCCACCCCTACAATTTATATTTTTGATGTCAGAATTTGCATCTTTTAGTATTGTATATTTCTTAACAAGTTGGTGTAGCTATATTTGTTTTTGAATATTTTGACTTTTAACTTTCATACTAGAAATTTGCAATATTTACACACCACCATTGTAGTAATGGAGTATTCTGAATTTGAATTATTTACCTCAACAGTGAGTTTCGTACTTTGATATGTTTTTATGATCATAATTATCATCCTTTCAGTCCAGTTGAAGAACTTCCCTAGGCATTTCTTGTGAGGCTGGTTTAGGAATGATAAATTCCCTCAGCTTTTGCTTACCTGGAAAAAAAAATTTATTTCTCCTTTATTCCTGAAGGAAAGCTTTGCTGGGTGTAGTATTCTTTGTTAACAGTTTTTTTTTCCCATTTTTTTTTCCTTTCAGCACTTTGAACACGTCATCCCATTATCTCCTTGCATGCAAGGTTTCTGTTTAGAAATTCACTGGTAATCTAACGGGGATTCCCTTGTATGCCACTTGATTCTTTTCTTTTGCTGCTTTTACAATTGTTTTTGTTTTTGTAGTGTGCCTTTTTTAGGTCCTTTTTAGATTGAACCTGTTTGGGGACTTTATAGTTTTATGTCCACATCTTTCCTAAGACTTGAGACGTTTTCAGTAATTATTTCATCAAATAAGCTTCTATGCTTTTCTGCGTCCCTTACCCTTCTAGAACTACCGTAATGAAAATATTTATATGCTTAATGCTACTCTATAAGTCCTGCAGGCTTTCTAAACTTGTTTTCAATATTTTTTTCTTTTGTTTCCTATCACTGATTTAGTTCAAAAGAACTGTCTTCAAGTTCATAGATTCTTTCTTCTGCTTGATCTGGTCTTCTGTTAAAGCTCTCAATTATTTTAAAAAAATTTTTATATTTTATTATTATTTTAGAGACAGGGTCTTGCTGTGTTACCCAGGGTGGTCTTAAACTCCTAGGCTCAAGCAGTCCTCCTGCCTTGGTCTCCGAATGTGGTGGGATTACAGGCATGACCTACCATGCCCAGCCCTATTATATTTTAAATTCATTGAATTCTGCAGCTCCAAGAGTTCTGTTTGGTCCTTTTTAATGATTATTATCTCTTTGTTGAATTTTTAATTCAGATCATGAATTATTTTCTGGTTTAATTGAATTGTCTATTTGTATTCTCTTTTATCTTGCTAAGTTTTTTTAAGGTTATTATTTTGAATTTCTTTTCAGGCAATTCATAAATTTCCATTTGTTTGGAGTCAGTCACTGGAGAACAATTGTGTTCTTTTGGTGGTGTCTTATTTACTTGCTCTTTAAATATTTTTGTGTCCCTGTGATGATGTCTCTATATTGGGTAGAATGGTTGTCTCTTCCCAATTTATAGAGTGGCTTTTGTAGGGAAAGACTTTCACCTGCAGGTGAGTTTTAGGGTGTTACTTGTGCAGGGTGCATTGGCTCTGGTTCTGGGTGGGTACAGTAGTATAATCGCTGTGCAACTTCTTCAGCTGTGATCAATGTCAGTGATGATTATCGGTGCCTCAGTGGCCTAGGCTGCAGGAGTTTTGGCAACAGTGATGTCACTGTAGGTTAGGGTTCTTAGTGGTAAGGGTAGGGGTTTTTCTATTCTCTTTTTACCCACAGTTGAGAGACTTAACTGAGAGTATCCTTCTTGGTGCCAGGTCTGACATTGTACACAGGCAGTGATAGTGGTGCTGTGCAGGTACAGGTGCTTGGAGTGGCTATGGAGCTGGGGTCCAGAGCTCAGTGTTTTGCTGAACTACTGTGACACCTGTGATGTGGGCACAGGTTCACTAACCGAAGCACAGGTTGATGAAGGTCTCCCACAAAGCTGGGGATGGTGAGTCTGAGGCACTCCCCAGTAGCTTAGACCCAGGGACAGGTTTATATCTGTGACTCTGGTCCTAGGTGTTAGGGCACAGAACTGGCATGGCTCCAGGGAAGGAAGAGTGTTTTAGAAGATCAGGTCCTGAGGAACAGAGCACAGCTGCAATTTGGGTTCCAGAGCCAACAGGGCACATTAGGTACCCAGGCACTAGAAGAGGGGATACCACATAGTAGTGACTCTGGACTCTGGGGTGCTGGGACATGGTAGTGACATTGGCTCTGTGAGGCCAAGTGCAGTATCACCAAGGGCCCAGGAATGGGAGCACACGTCTGTGGCTGTGTTTCAGAGGTCAAGGAGCAGTGCAACAGTGACTTAACTTCCAAGAGGGGCAGAGTACCTCAACAGCTCAGACTCTAAAAGGGTAGTTCAGATCCAGGGAGGTGGGGTGCTGTGACTGTTTGGCCCAGAGGGGATGCCACAGCTCAGCCAAAGCTCTGTTTCTCTTGGGACAGGGTATCACATTATCTCAGGTGCCTGGGGGCATAGCTGCTCTGCTGGGCCAGGGCCCTGGTTTCCTTTATCAGCTAGGAAGCATGGGGTATTTGGTTGCTTTGCTGTGCTGGGGCTCCAGGTCCCTGGGGAATGAGGTACTGGGAGATGGTGCAGTTCTACTGGGCCTAGGTTCTAGGTCCCAGAGACTGGGATGCTGGGGAGCCCTGTGGTTTTGCTGAACTCTAGATTCAGGTCCCTGGGGGTTAGAACATATAGCTACTCTGCTGGGCTAGGGCTTTGCATCCCTGAGGGGCTGGGTGCTGCATCAGCTTAGGCACCAGGGTGCATAGCTCCTCCACTAGACTGAAGCTCAGATTTCTGGGGGGTCAAGGCACCAGATTGGTTCAGGTGCCAGGGGTGCAGGTATTCCCCTGGGCTAGGCTCTTAGTAGCCTGGGGATGGGGCACACACAGCAGCAACTGGGATCCGGGAGATGGAGTGCCCCTTAGGGATCTTTACTTCCATAGGGTACAAGCTTCAGTGGCTTGGCTAGGGAATGATCTGCTTCTGCATATGTGAATGTGGTGCAATGATGGCAGAGTTTCAGGGATGATGGAATGCAGTGGCTTCTGAGAAGGATACAGTCTAGCAGAGGCTCTAGTTTCAATATGGTGCTGTGCAAAGCAGCTTGGGCTTGGGAGGATGTGCTGGGTAGTGGGACAGAATGAGGGTTCCTTTTCCGAAGTAATACAGCCATGTGAACTCCAGGCAGCTCTGCTAACTGGGCTTATGAGCTGTGAGGACTGCTGTGTTCTCTAGTAGCAAAGATTGCAGATATCTGCCGTGGTGATGGGGGCTGTTGGAGACTTCCAGCTTACCCTTTCCACACAAGGAGAAGTCCATTCTGGTTCTGAGCAGATCTCGACTAGGGGAATGGGGAGGTGAAGGCAAGGTGTTTCTTTATGTGCCATCCTCTGAGATTTTGTGGCCCACATAGTTTCCACCATCCCCTTGCTGTACTATACTCCAGTGCTCTCCTTAGTCACTCTGGTTGAAATTTAGTTGTTTTTTATTGTTTTCATTTTTTTTTTGTTGGAGAGATGAACATTAGGCAATTCTAGTCAGCCATCTTGCTTATCAGTCTTCTTTTATTTTCTTAATATAAGGGATCCTCAACATGACAATATGGCTAGCAGTTTAAAAATCTTGAGAGAATGTTATGGGGAGAAGGCCCATGGCTGTAGGTGGGAGTTTATTTAGAGGCTCCCTTAAGAGCAGAAATTCCTTTCCAAGTCAGAGTGGATCCACCAGGGAAATGCTCTCCCTGGCAGCCTGGTAATTTGCCCTTGGATAACAGAGGTCATCTATCCAGTATCTGACATGCTCTCTGCTGAGTTTATAAATGTCGAGGCATTGTTTAAGTTAGCCTCAGGAAGGCTGCATTTCCAAAGAAAGCTAAACCATAAATGTTCCTAGTGGTTTTATTTTTCACTGTTTTGTATAACTTCAGAGAGAGCTGTTTATTTTCTGTTTGTGACTCTGGATTCTGCAGCAGTTATACTTGATTCCATAGTTGTCTTGAAATAGATCTTGTAGCAGATTTCTGAATTTTAAACTCATTTGATTGAATTGATTCATATAATTAATGAGTTCGTTTCACATTAGTTTCTTATCCTACCTTTGTAATGCTGCCGAGCTAAAAAATGTGTGTAACAAGAAACCCATACTACTTAAAAGATGTCCCAGAAAACCTTCAGTATTTATGGTGCTATAAAAGTGAATATCAGTTCCCAGATGGGCTTTATCCAACTTTCACTATACAGATAGCTGTATATATAGTCCTTCAGATTCCTGTGGGAGAAGATTTATAAATTCTTCCCTCTTTCCCCTTTAATAAATTGTTTCAGTATCTAATAGTCATCATGAGCAGGATTTTTTATTCTTATGTCTGACTTAAATATGCATGTTAACTGTATTTCTTTCTCACTTCAACCCCATTCAGGTAAGAAGTAGGCAGTTATTATTTCCCTTCAGTTTCTTCATCTATTGAAAGACAATGCTTTATGCATTATACAAATTAGTGATAGTAATGAAGTCACATTTCCCAGAGAAAAATACACATCTGTCCATTCTACATGAGATATATTATTTTGTTTCAGAACCTAGGCAATATTTCAAAGTGATACTAGCACAAGCTTCTAGAAAATTAAAATGACAACATATGTAAAATAAAAAATGAATGTACGCTTCCTTTCTTTCCTATCCCCACCATCCTGTTCTTCAGTGTAATCTTTTTTCTTAAATTGATGTCTTGCCTTTCCAACTTTTTTCTATGTAATAAGGTAAAAAAGTAAGTAAATAAACAGATAAACAACAAGAAAAATAAAAGTGCATATTAATAGTATGACAATGTAGTTTCTGTTGTGATTTTTTTTCTTTTACTCATTAGACTTTTGGCTACCCAGCATAAAATACCGTGAAGGAAACTTACCAAACATTACATTATGCATGTAATGCCTCATTACATGTGTATTTTAAAATTATGTTAAATTATGTTAAAGGAAATATAACTGGCCAACATGGTGAAACCCTGTCTGTATGAAAAGA
Source organism: Aotus nancymaae (assembly GCF_030222135.1). NCBI lineage: Eukaryota > Metazoa > Chordata > Mammalia > Primates > Aotidae > Aotus > Aotus nancymaae. The sequence goes on along the minus strand of NW_026988417.1, from coordinate 48,861,459 downwards.
AAAAAAATATATAAAAATTAGCTGGGTGTGGTGGTGGGCACCTGTAATCCTAGCTTCTCGGGAACCTGAGGCATGAGAATCACTTGAACCTGGAAGGTTGAGGTTGCAGTGAGCCGAGATTGCACCACTGCACTCCAGCCTGGGTTACAAAATGAGACTCTGTCTTAAAAAAAAAAAAAATGTAAAATGTCTGAGGATATTGGTATAACCATGGAAAACTCTTTGACAGTATTAAGTAAAACTGGTATTCACCCACCAAGAAGTTCCATACCTGTGTATATATCCAACAAAAACAAGTGATTATGTCTACTGGAAGTCACGTCTTAGAATTTTCATAGCATCAGTATTTATGATGGCCCTAGACTATAAAAGCTAAATATGCTTTAATAGTATAATTGATTAAAAAAAAACTGGTATGGTCATGTAGAGCAGTAAAACACAGAAACAAACAAACAAACAATAAATGAGATTTTTGGACAAAAGAAGCCAGACAAGAAGAAATATATATGTAGGATTCCATTTATATTGTTTAAAACTAGACAAAAAATGGTCTGTTGGGTTTACCTTTAGGAGGAGATTATCTACTGGGTAAATGTATAAGGGAGTCTTCTAGAGTGCTTGACATATTCTATACCTTGCTCTGGTTGGTGAATACATGGATATATCATATGTAAAAATTATTTGAACTGTATTCTTAAGGTTCATGTGCTTTATGTAGATTATACTCTTCACTTTCCACCTCTGTTATCCCTGAAGCTTCTGAGACTGGAGTCGTGGATTCACTCATGCTCTTCCTTCTGGGCAGGTGGCTCCTTCTGTGCTGCAGAGCCTTTTCAGATATTGCAAGCAAAACCTCTTATGGAGGTGGGAATTGATTTTTATTGTTTGTTTTCCTCCATCCATTAGTACTCATCCATTGTGCTTTCATCATATAGAAATTTATACTTCGTTAAATTAAAAAAACATATATGATGATAGTTTACTATATAAAAAAAGAGTTCAATTATTGCTGAATTTACTTGAGTAGTATCATTTCTGTCGGGTTTTTTCTTTTTTCATTTCCTGATATAGCTAAGTACAGTTATGTCTTTTAGCTGGAAATTTTGTTCAGGTGAAATTCTAATACATAGAGATACATAAAATCTTTTTTATTTGGCTATGGGGTTTCTTTTTAGGCTAATATAAATGTTTTGAAATTATATCACACTGATGGTTGTACAACTGTGAATATACAAAAAACCACTGAATTGTGTACTTTAAGGGGGGGGATTTTATAGTATGTGATTTATATCTCAATAAAACTTATTTTTAAAAAGGCCCTAGGATATTAAAGATATCATTGTGAAAATAAAATATTTAGCCAAAAACTTCAGAAAACAGTTTAAAGATAAATCAACAAAATCTCCTAAAAATGTAGGAAAAAAGGAGAGAGAAGAGAATATAGGAAGAAGTGTAGTAGAAAAGGTCAGAGAAAAGACAAAAATACAGAAGCAATCTAGGAGACCCATGTACTACTAGTAGTTTCAAAGAGAGAGATAAATTAGCAAGAAAGAATGTGAAACTTTCTCAAAAAATGGAAGAAAACTATATTCAGATTAAATAGGCTTACTGAGAAGCAAGTAGAAAGAATTTAAAAACCTCATAACAAACCTGCACCTGTACCCCTGAACCTAAAATAAAAGTTTGAAAAAGCTCTAAATTAGACACAATCATTGTGAATCTTCAAAGTAGAGGAGAATGGAATTATTATACAGTTTATGATGTATAATCAATTGTTGTAAATGCTATTGATTGATTTTGAACTTTTAGAATCAAACTGCAGAAAAAGCACAAAATACCTTAGTAAAACCATAATTTGTTATGGTTATGGAATAAAATAGAAGTGCTATAAATCTTGACCAGGTAAAAATAAAAACAAAGATGATTTAAAAGATGCAAGGGGAAAAGAAGAAACAAAGAGAAGGGCAAGAGACTTAGTATCCTCTGCTTAGAACATGAACAGCTATAAGGTATTGCTTAGTTGACAGAGCAAAAAAGAAAACTAACATATATCATGTAAGTTCCAGATGTAATGAACATGTGAGGGGAAAAGGTGTTGAAATCTTTTGTCTGCTTATAGACTATCTCAGTGATCTTCTTGAGTGCATTTCTACCCAGTTTTATTCCTTTTTATCATTCTGATGGATCTTCTTAGGAGCTGATATAAACACATGTGCTCAGTGTAGCCTCTTGGGTCTTTTGCACATTATTATTTACAAAACTCCTAAGCCATCTGGCACACTCAAGATTCTAGGCTCTCTTGTGTCAACTGTTGAATTAACATTTGAGGTTTTCTTACATGGTACTGTCTACCAACCAAAAGTTTAATCAATCTTAGTACAGTTGCCACCCCTGTCTATATATCAGTATGGGTATTTTTTGCTACGATATATATGCATTCCTGAAAAACTTGAGTTTTGCAACATATACTAGAAATCAGAACTCGGGGTATTAGCAAGAGCCCACTCAAAAATCTGTGCAACTTTGTAGTCGGAGCACTTACAAAGATATTAAGACTCTTGATAAAAATATTAGCACAGTTAAAAAGACATGCTAAATTTCTATAAATAAATGTTACAGCATATATAGGACTTTATGTGAGCAAAAGAGTTTACAGTAGCTTGTTGGAAGGTGTAAGAGGAGTTGAGGTTGTTTGGTTAGGAAGTCAAAAGCAAAATGCATTGGAGATCAGGTTGAATAAAACAGGAAGCAATTCCAAAATAGGGCACACGGCCAGCAGAGCAAAAAGGAAAAGCAAGGATGAATGGCCGCTTCACAGGGTACTCAATTCCTCTTGTAGCTTGCTGTATTCAGCTGTGCTCACTTACTTTGTGTTTAGCTGCTGTCTTTGGTAGCACAAAGTGGTAAAATAATGGGGAACAAGTTACAAATGAACAGTTGTGACTTTTGTATAATATTGACATAATTCCTTTTTGCCAGTTGCATATAAACTAATAAACCAGAGTTTTAGCAGAATATATTATATTTAAATATTCTAATATACATTGCCTTTGTTATATTAGAAAATGATTGAAAAAGAGAAAAATGAAATGCTGACATTAGATTTCTAAGAATGCAAGTCTTAAAACATACACATCTGTTTATTCAAACTCTACACACTGGATTTTCATCCATGTTTGCAGAACTGAATGAATAAAACACTTGCAATGACAATATGACTTATATCAAGGGTTTTACACTTTTTCCTTTGCTAAATATGTTATTCTAGACAAAATTTTCTTCCTTCCTTCCTTCCTCCTCCCTCCCTCCCTCCTTCCCTCCCACCCTTTCTCCCTTCCTTCCTTCCTTCATCCCTCCTTTCCCTCCCTCCCTCCCTCTCTCTCTTTCTTTCTTTTCTCTTTCTCTCTCTCCCTCCCTCTCTCTCTTTCCCTGCCTCCCTCCCTTATTTCCTTCCTTCATCCTGTCCTTCCCTCCCTCTCTCTTTTTTTCTCTTTCTCTCTCTCTTTCTCTCTCCCTCCCTCTTTCTCTTTCCCTCCCTCCCTCCCTCCCTCCCTCCCTCCCTCCCTTCCTTCCTTACTTCTTTCCTTTCTGACAATATTTCCCTCTGTCGCTCAGGCTGGAGTGCAATGCTGTGATCTTGGCTCACTGCAACCTCTGTCTCCTGGGCTGAGGCAATTCTCGTGCCTCAGCCTCCTGAATAGCTCGGATTACAGGCATATGATGCTATGCCTGGCTAATTTTTGCACTTACAGTAGAGATGGAGTTTCACCATGTTGGCTAGGCTTGTCTCAAACTCCTGGCCTCAAGCAGTCTGCCTGCCTCAGCCTTCCAAAGCTCTGAGATTATAGGCATGAACCACCACTCCCAGCCTCTAGAGAAAATTTCTGATGGTGGTTGCTGTTTCCCATCTAACAGTTTTGCCATTAAATCAAATCTGACAGAATGACTATGATATAAAATAGTCTGTGTTTTAAGAGTGCCAATAAAGAATTAGATATATGTAAATATTTTAAGTGTATTTTACCAGCCAGGAAACAGATAAGGAAAGCTATAATTTGTCAGGTATATGCAGTAATTGGAAGAATAGCTTCTGATGTGGTTAGACTTTGTGTCCCCACCCAGATCTCATGTTGAATTGTAGTCCCCAGAATCCCCAGGGAGAGACCAGGTGGAGGTAGTTGTATCATGGGGGCAGTTTCCCCTATGCTGTTCTCTTGATAATGAGTGAGTTCTCACAAGATCTGATGGTCTTATAAAGGGCTGTTCCCTTTTTGCTACTAATTTTTCTGTCTCCTGTCACCTTGTGAAGATGGACATGTTTGCTTCCACTTCTGCCATGATTGTAAGTTTCCTGAGGCCTCCCCAGTCATGCAGAACTGTGAGGCCATTAAATCTCTTTCCTTTATAAATTACCCAGTCTCGGTTATGTCTTTATAACATTGTGAGAAGGGACTAATATAGCTTCATAATACATTTGAATTCAGTTGAATTCAATATTGTTTTCTGTAAGGTTATGGTTAAATTTAAAGTTTTAAAAAATGTCACTGGCCTTTTTGTTTTAGAGCATCTGTGTGAAGTACTTTTTTACTTAAATTCCAGTTAACCTATTAGGGATTTTTAGGGAAAAAAAATCTGCTGTCATGATTTATGCTTAACAAAGGATTAGTGGCATGAATGTGTAAAAAAGATATACAAAGGGGAATATAACAGAGTAGAAAAAGTAAATAACTACTAAATTCATGGTACTGTGTTGTTGATATTTTCTGTTAGGAGATATTGCTCCTTTAGATCATATGCCTTGTATGAGAAGGTGACAGTGCACAAATATGGTGGCTGAGTCTAGTCTCAGCTAGGAAATGCTGATTGGATAAAAAATTTGATTTTTTTTTTTTGAAGTGGAGTCTCACTCTGTCACCCAGGCTGGAGTGCAGTGGCACGATCTCAGCTCACTGCAACTGCCACTTCCTGGGTTCAAGTGATTCTCCTGCCTCAGCTTCCTGAGTAGCTGGGATTATACGTGAGCACCACCATGCTCAGCTAATGATGGATTGATGGGAATATTCTATATTTTGATTGTGACAGTGGTTATCCAACCATATGCACTTGTCAAAATTCATACAACTGTATGCTAGAAAAGGGTGAATTTTACTGTATATAGAAAATGCCTTAATAAACCTGATAAACAAATCAAAGTATTAATGAGGTTTTTTCCTATGAGTATTTGAGCAAGCAAATTGTTAGCTTGCTGCTTTGAGAATCAGGAACAAACCCATGCTTTACCACGAGACCAAAGAAACTCGTGAGACTCACCTTCCTACTTACCATTCCCAATCTTCTTCTTCTTCTTCTTTTTTTTTTTTTAAAAAAAATGCGGGCGATGGGGGAGATCCAAGATGGCCGCTTAGGAGGAACTCGGGAATGCAGCTCCGAGAGAAAGCACAGAGGGTGAGTGGACGCCGTATTTCCAGACTGATTTTTACTGCCCACAGAACAGGAGATTCACACGCAGAGAAGCCACACGGGTCGCCAGCGCCGCTGGCGCCGCTGGCTTGAACGGCGCAGCCGCTGGGCCGGCACCCTGAGGCAACAGCTCACTGTATAAAGTGAGAGAATCTGAGTCCCCTATAAGCCAGCAAGGGGAGCTGAAACGGGGAGCCAGGGCAGCGCCACGAATCTCAGAGCCGCGGCTTTAGCCAACGCAGCGGCTCCGGAGGCAGATCGGATGAGACGGTGTCCCCTCTTACCCAGCAAGAAGACCTGAAACACAACTGAAACCGGGACGGTCCAGCTCTGTGGAGGAGGGGCGTTCTCCATAGGCACCCTGCTGTTCTGTACCAAGGCAATCCGCCACTACAGAGACTCCGTCACTACAGGGGCGGGCCAACATAGCGGAAGCAGTTCTAACTACACCCAGAAGTTCACACGGAAGCTGGGTGGAGCCCACAGCAGCTTAGCGAAGCCTCTGCAACCTGAGTGTGACTAGGCTGCCACCTTGTGGGCAGGGAAAACAGCAACCGCACAGGGGAACATCAGAAAACAGTAACTCCCTGGGACAGAACACCTCGGGGGAAGAGCAGGGGGTTTATGAGTTCTGCCACAGCAGACTTAAAATTACCAAAATCAGAAAGACAACAACTACAAAGTCAGCAGGTGGAAAAATCCACAAAGATGGGAAGAAACCAGCGCAAAAAGGATGAAAACACCCAAAACCAGAACACTTCTCCTCCTACAAGGGATCACAACTCCCCACCAGCAAGGGAACAAGACTGGACGGAGAATGAGTGTGATGAAATGACAGAATCAGCTTTCAGAAAGTGGATAATAAGAAACTTCCGTGAGCTAAAAGAACATGTTCTAACCCAATGCAAAGAAACTAAGAACCTTGAAAAAAGACTTGACGAAATGCTAACAAGAATGGACAACTTAGAGAGGAATATGAGCGAATTGATGGAGCTGAAAAACACAACACGAGAACTTCGTGAAGCATGCACAAGTTTCAACAGCCGAATTGACCAAGCAGAAGAAAGGATATCAGAGGTCGAAGATCAACTCAATGAAATAAAACGAGAAGGCAAGATTAGAGAAAACAGGGTAAAAAGGAATGAACAAAGTCAACAAGAAATATGGGACTATGTGAAAAGACCTAATCTACGTTTGATAGGTGTACCTGAATGTGACGAAGAGAATGCATCCAAGCTGGAAAATACTCTTCAGGATATTATCCAGGAAAACTTCCCCAACCTAACAAGGCAGGCCGAGATTCAAGTCCAGGAAATACAGAGAACACCACAAAGATACTCCTCTAGAAGAGCAACCCCAAGACACATAATCATCAGATTCACCAGGGTTGAAATGAAGGAGAAAATACTAAGGGCAGCCAGAGAGAAAGGTCGGGTTACCCACAAAGGGAAGCCCATCAGACTCACTGCAGACCTCTCAGCAGAAACCCTACAGGCCAGAAGAGAGTGGGGGCCGATATTCAACATCCTTAAGGAAAAGAACTTTCAACCCAGAATTTCGTATCCAGCCAAACTAAGCTTCATAAGTGAAGGAAAAATAAAATCCTTTGTGAACAAGCAAGAACTCAGAGAGTTCATCACCACCAGACCAGCTCTACAAGAGCTCCTGAAGGAGGCACTACACATAGAAAAGAACAACCAGTACCAGCCACTCCAAAAACACACGAAAAGGTAAAGAGCATCAACACAATGAAGAATCTGCATCAACCAAAGGGCAAAACAGCCACCTAGCACCAAAATGACAGGATTGAATTCACACATAACAATATTAACCCTAAATGTAAACGGACTAAATGCCCCAATCAAAAGACACAGACTGGCAAATTGGATAAAAAGCCAAAACCCATCAGTGTGCTGTATCCAGGAAACCCATCTCGCAAGCAAGGATACACAAAGGCTCAAAATAAAGGGATGGAGGAAGATTTACCAAGCAAATGGAGAGCAAAAAAAAGCAGGAGTTGCAATTCTCATCTCTGATAAAATAGACTTTAAAGCAACAAAGATCAAAAGAGACAAAGAAGGACATTACATAATGGTAAAAGGATCAATGCAGCAAGAAGAGCTAACGATCCTAAATATATATGCACCTAATACAGGAGCAACCAGATACATAAGGCAAGTTCTTAAAGACTTACAAAGAGACTTAGACTCCCACACAATAATAGTGGGAGACTTCAACACACCACTGTCAATATTAGACAGATCAACGAGACAGAAAATTAACAAGGATATCCAGGACTTGAACTCAGACCTGGAACAAGCAAACCTAATAGACATTTACAGAACTCTCCACCCCAAATCCACAGAATATACATTCTTCTCAGCACCACATCACACCTACTCTAAAATTGACCACATAATTGGAAGTAAATCACTCCTCAGCAAATGCAAAAGAACGGAAACCATAACAAACAGTCTCTCAGACCACAGTGCAATCAAGTTAGAACTCAGAATTCAGAAACCAACCCAGAACCGCACAGCCTCATGGAAAATGAACAACTTTCTCCTGAATGTTGACTGGATAAACAATGAAATGAAGGCAGAAATAAAGACGTTCTTCGAAACCAACGAGAATGAAGACACCACATACCAGAATCTCTGGGACACATTTAAAGCAGTCTCTAGAGGAAAATATATAGCAATAAGTGCCCACATGAGAAGAAAGGAGAGATCTAAAATTGACACCCTATCGTCAAAATTGAAAGAGCTAGAGGAGCAAGATCAAAAAAACTCAAAACCTAGCAGAAGACAAGAAATAACTAAGATCAAAGCAGAATTGAAGGAGATAGAGACACGAAAAACCCTTCAAAAAATAAATAAATCCAGGAGCTGGTTTTTTGAAAAGATCAACAAAATAGACAGACCACTAGCCAGACTAATAAAAAAGAAAAGAGAGAATAACCAAATAGATGCAATAAAAAATGACAAAGGCGATATCACCACAGATTCCACAGAAATTCAAACCATCATCAGAGATTATTACAAACAACTCTATGCACATAAATTAGAAAACCTGGAGGAAATGGATAAATTCCTGGACAGCTGCCTCCTGCCAAGCCTAAACCAGGAAGAAGTCGAAACCCTGAATAGACCAATAACAAGGTCTGAAGTCGAGGCAGCAATTAAGAGCCTACCACCCAAAAAAAGCCCAGGTCCAGATGGGTTCACAGCCGAATTCTACCAGACATACAAAGAGGAACTGATACCATTCCTACTGAAACTATTCCAAATAATCCAAAAAGAGGGAATCCTTCCCAAATCATTTTATGAGACCAACATCATCCTAATACCAAAACCTGGCAGAGACTCAACAAGAAAAGAAAACTACAGGCCAATATCCATGATGAACATAGATGCAAAAATCTTCAATAAAATAATGGCAAGCCGATTACAACAGCACATCAAAAAGCTTATCCACCATGATCAAGTAGGATTCATCCCGGGGATGCAAGGCTGGTTCAATATACGCAAGTCTATAAATGTAATTCACCACATAAACAGAACCAAAGACAAAAACCACATGATTATCTCAATTGATGCAGAGAAGGCCTTCGACAAAATTCAACAGCCCTTTATGCTAAAAACCCTCAATAAACTAGGTATCGATGGAACGTATCTCAAAATAATAAAAGCTATTTACGACAAACCGACAGCCAATATCATACTGAACGGGCAAAAACTGGAAGCATTCCCTTTGAAATCTGGCACTAGACAAGGATGCCCTCTCTCACCACTCCTATTCAATATAGTACTGGAAGTTGTAGCCAGAGCAATCAGGCAAGAAAAAGAAATAAAGGGTATTCAATTAGGAAAGGAGGAAGTCAAATTGTCTCTATTTGCAGACGACATGATTGTATATCTAGAAGACCCCCTCATCTCAGCCCAAAAGCTCCTGAAACTGATAAGCAACTTCAGCAAAGTCTCAGGATACAAAATCAATGTGCAAAAATCACAAGCGTTCCTATACACCAATAACAGACTTAAAGAGAGCCAAATCAAGAACGAACTGCCATTCACAATCGCTACAAAGAGAATAAAATACCTAGGAATACAACTAACAAGGAATGTAAAGGACCTCTTCAAGGAGAACTACAAATCACTGCTCAACGAAATAAGAGAGGACACAAACAGATGGAGAAACATTCCATGTTCATGGTTAGGAAGAATTAATATCGTGAAAATGGCCATACTGCCCAAAGTAATATACAGATTCAATGCTATCCCCATCAAGCTACCAATGACCTTCTTCACAGAACTGGAAAAAACCACCTTAAACTTCATATGGAACCAAAAGAGAGCCCGCATAGCCAAGTCAATTCTAAGCAAAAAGAACAAAGCAGGAGGCATCACACTACCAGACATCAAACTCTACTACAAGGCTACAGTAATCAAAACAGCATGGTACTGGTACCAAAACAGAGATATAGACCAATGGAACAGAACAGAGGCGTCGGAGGCAACACAACATATCTACAACCACCTGATCTTTGACAAACCTGATAAAAACAAGCAATGGGGAAAGGATTCCCTGTTCAATAAGTGGTGTTGGGAAAACTGGCTAGCCATATGCAGAAAGCAGAAAATGGACCCCTTCCTGACACCTTACACTAAAATTGACTCCAGATGGATTAAAGACTTAAACATAAGACCCAACACCATAAAAACACTAGAAGGAAACCTAGGCAAAACCATTCAGGACATAGGCGTAGGCAAGGACTTCATGACCAAAACACCAAAAGCATTGGCAACAAAAGCCAAAATAGACAAATGGGACCTAATCAAACTCCACAGCTTCTGCACAGCAAAAGAAACAGTCAATAGAGTGAATCGGCAACCAACAGAATGGGAAAAAATTTTTGCAGCCTACCCATCTGACAAAGGGCTGATATCCAGAATTTACAACGAGCTAAAAAAGATTTACAAGAAAAAAACAAACAAGCCCATTCAAAAGTGGGCGAAGGACATGAACAGATACTTTACAAAAGAAGACATACATGAGGCCAACAAGCATATGAAAAAATGCTCATCATCACTGGCCATTAGAGAAATGCAAATCAAAACTACATTGAGATACCATCTCACACCAGTTAGAATGGCAATCATTAAAAAATCTGGAGACAACAGATGCTGGAGAGGATGTGGAGAAATAGGAACACTTTTACACTGTTGGTGGGAGTGTAAATTAGTTCAACCATTGTGGAAAACAGTGTGGCGATTCCTCAAGGACCTAGAAATAGAAATTCCATTTGACCCAGCAATCCCATTACTGGGCATATATCCAAAGGATTATAAATCGTTCTACTATAAGGACACATGCACACGAATGTTCATTGCAGCACAGTTTACAATAGCAAAGACCTGGAACCAACCCAAATGCCCATCGATGATAGACTGGACAGGAAAAATGTGGCACATATACACCATGGAATATTATGCAGCCATTAAAAACGAGGAGTTCGCGTCCTTTGTAGGGACATGGATGAACCTGGAAAACATCATTCTCAGCAAACTGACACAAGAACACAAAATCAAACACCACATGTTCTCACTCATAGGCGGGTGTTGAACAAGGAGAACACATGGACACAGGGAGGGGAGCACTATACATGGGGGTCTGTTGTGGGGGAGTGGGGGGGACAGCAGGGGGGTGGGGAATTGGGGAGGGATAGCATGGGGAGAAATGCCAGATATGGGTGAAGGGGAGGAAGGCAACAAATCACACTGCCACGTATGCACCTAAGCAACAACCTTGCATGTTTTTCACATGTACCCCAAAACCTAAAATGCAATAAAAAAAAAAAAAAAAAAAAAAAAAAAAAAAAAAAAAATGCTTACCCTGATAAACTAGTAATGAATAACTTAAAAATTCTTAATCTCTTCAAAAAATTTAATGAAAAGATAGAAAGATATGTTGTACACTTTTAAGTTTTGTGTGGCAAGGTCTTTATTTTTAGTATATTATGATCTTTAGCAAAAACCATTTATTAAGAGATATCTGCCATTTAGCATTGGGTAAGACGTTACATTCTCAGCATGACAGGAAGGGCTAACAGATGCAGCATAAGCCTCATTTGCTACCTCAAGGAATTGCCATGAGAATCAGAAAAGGGCGTGTTTGTGTAAGCATTGTGTAACTTTCTAAATAAATGGAGGCGGTTTCATCACCAAACATTTAAAAACCTAGATATATAACAAGCAAATAAACTTGGATTTCGGTATCAAAGGACAACCCATAAACATGGCATGGGTGAAACGTATAGCAGTGAACTACTTGACTTGCATCTATGTTTGGCCCCATTGCCTTCTTGTCCTGGTGGGGATAATCTGGTGTCCAGGATCTTTGTGCATAGCATGGAGGAATGGCAGGAATGAAATTTCACAGACTAGAGAGTGGGAGGAGACTCAGTGGAAAGACTGCTATCAGCAAAACTTGGCGTTAGGGGCTCTGAAGGAGTGAATCCTCAACAGTTCGTGTGTTTGTAGATATCCATGTGTTTTGTACAATCTCTATCCTTTTATGGGCTCTCTTTTTCTAAATGTAGGTGACCATTGTAGCAATGTCTGTGTAACAGCATGTGCTGTTATACACACCAACCCTTTCTTCTGATACCTCCTCTTCCAGTGGTTTTGCCACCCTAGTTCTTGATGCATTTTTATTCCATATAACAGCTTTTATCCTCATGAATATTGTCATGAACTCATTGACATCAGTGGTTAAGTTTTAGGTATAGTCATAACCAATTTCTCATCTTATTTTATGTACATATGCACACTATTAGAAATCATGCCTTTTTCCCTCTTAGATTGAGATGTCATATGTCATAAAGAGGTACTCCAAGTTGAGCTCAACAAGTATTTATTTGTATGACTTTATTTGAAAACTTATTTACAGAGTATTACATATTGATAAAATGAATTCTACTAGCAATATGACCTTGGCCAGATCCCTTAACTATTATCCCTGTTTTCTTACTTGCAAAATGCAAGTATTAATAATAGTACCAATTTTGCTCTTGTCACTATGTTGTTGTAAGAATCACAATAGCTTAGGACAGCTTGCAGTAAATTCTGAAGATCTGTGCAAATATAAGACAGTGGTATTATTAATGGAATCATTCTCATTATTTGTATACTACACCCAGAAGGAGACACTCTGATAAATTATTATGCTTTTCCAGGGAGAGTCACGCCAGGACAGCTCATGTCCTATATTCAGCTCTTCAAGAACAACCTCAAAGCTCTAATGAATCATTGTGGACTCCTCCAGCTTGGGCTGGCCACAGCTCAAACATTGAAACACCCGCAGACTGCCAAGTGGGACAACTTTCTGGCTTTTGAAAGGCTCCTTCTTCAGGTATGTTGCTATAGGAACTTTGTGGGGTCTTAATAATCAACGTTTTGACTTCCAGGGAAAAACCTCGATAGCCTTAGTAATAAATCATATTGTTGACATGTGCCCTGCCTCATATTCTCTAAGTGCCACCAAGTTAAAATTCAAGTAGAAACTTTTTTCATACCTGTTTAAAAAAATATTTTAACAGTAACATCTTTGGCTTCTCGTTCAGTACTAAGGATGTTTTTTGAGCATTGGGCTAACCTCTGGAAACCTCTTTGAATTTTATGCCATTTGGAACTTTCTTGCTCTTCATGGCATCTTTATTTGATCCTTGCTACTTTTTCTGTCAAGTATTATTGCTATTTACATTTCTTCTGATACTACCTAGTTTCTAATCCTTAAGCGATATGTGGCATGTGCCTTAAAATGATGTTTAGTAAAAGATGAAGGAAGTGAACTCCATTTGTAGTGTTTATACAGAGGTTTGTGTGTGGGATACAACCTTTTCATGACTGATGAAATATTTCCATGGGAAACTATTTTAAAAAGATATATTTTTTAAAAATTATAAAGTATTTAAAAATATATACAGTACTTTAAAAATGATAGAGGATTATAAAGCATAAATGTACATAAAATGACAAGTATCTGTCCTTTCCACATAGACTCAATATGATTTATCATTATTTTCATATTTATCATGGTCCCTTTTTCATTAAAGAAATAAAACTAGAGATAAAGTTGAAGCATTCTTGATGCTATGTAACCATCCCTAATCTGATTCTCCTTTTTCTTACCCTAGAGATAATTACAAGCTCAATTCATTGTTTTTATATTTTTATTAAATATTTACTTTCTCATACAGAGCATTATGCTGTGGGTTTTAATTTTACATAAGTGATATTATACTGTAAATATTCCTAAATAGCTTGCTTTTTTTCCTCTCAAGATTATTATTATTATTTTGAGATAGAGTCTTGCTTTGTCACCCAGGCTGGAGTATAATGGCACAATCTTGGCTCGTTGCAACCTCCACCTCCCAGTTTTAAGTGATTCTTCTGTGTCAGCCTCCCAAGTAACTGGGACCACAGGCACGCACCACCATGCCCAGCTAATTTTTGTATTTTTGGTAGACAAGATTTCACCATATTGGCCAGGCTGGTCAATGTGAGCCACTGTGCCCGGCCCCAAGGTTCTATTTTTAAGATAATCCAAAGTGATGTGCTGGGTGTGGTGGCTCACACCTATAATTCCAGCACTTTGAGAGGCTGAGGTGGGTGGATCACTTGAGGTCAGGAGTTCAAGACCAGCTTGGCCAACACAGCAAAATCTTGTCTCTACTGAAAATACAAAAATTAGCTGGGGTGTGGTGGCGGGCATCTGTCGTCCCAGCTACTTGGGAGGCTGAGGCAGCAGAATTGCTTTAACCCAGGAGGTGGAGGTTGCAGTGAGCTGAGATCGTGCCACTGCACTTTAGCCTGGGTGACAGAGGGAGACTCCGTCTCATAAATAAATAAATAAATAAAAGTGGTGTATGTATATCTAGCTCATTCCTTTTAACCATCTCATAAATATACAATTTACTTATGCAATCTATACCGATGTTTGGTTAGGCTGTTGCATTTGTGCCCATGTGTGTGTTGTGTGTGTGTATGTATGTGAGATTAGAAATAATTATGCAGTGAATACCCTGGAATATGTCTCCTGCTCTACATTGCTGAGTTTTCCGAATATCGCCAAAAACGTTGAACCAGGTAAGTTGCAAAGCCTTGTCCTCTTCAGGATGTCAATGAGCTCCATTCATTATCACAAAATGTTTAAAGTGTCACAAACATACATCAAGAGGCAGAAAAAGGAGCTTATTTCTTCATTATGTATTTTTTCTATTAAGGCAAAAGAAAAAAAACAAAATTTTCTGAGTCCGTAAAGATGGCTATGAGCCTTACCTCAAAATACCTTGTTTTGGCCGGGCGCGGTGGCTCAAGCCTGTAATCCCAGCACTTTGGGAGGCCGAGGCGGGTGGATCACGAGGTCAAGAGATCGAGACCATCCTGGTCAACATGGTGAAACCCCGTCTCTACTAATACAAAAAATTAGCTGGGCATGGTGGTGCATGCCTGTAATCCCAGCTACTCAGGAGGCTGAGGCAGGAGAATTGCCTGAACCCAGGAGGCGGAGGTTGCGGTGAGCCGAGATCGCGCCATTGCACTCTAGCCTGGGTAACAAGAGCGAAACTCCGCCTCAAAAAAAAAAAAAAAAAAAAAAAAAAAAAATACCTTGTTTTGTGAGATGATAATTTTTATTGTTTAAGATGGTTGGTTTTCTGTTATTTGGAGCAAAAATACATTCCCGTTAATTTGTAATATACTAAGATCCCATATGAAAGTGTTAGTCTGTTCTAGTTGTCAGTTTATCCATCACAGTGTTTTTAAATCCATATGTTCAGTTTTATGCTTTTATTCATGGGTAGTTTAAGGATTTTAATGCCATCACGAATTGAATTTTTAAAATTCAGTATTCCATTTCTTTATTGTTGGCATGTAGGAATATCTTGATTTTTGAATAGTGATCATGGATCCAACATCTTGCATTTTGTAATTATATTTGTTTTCTTCTTTCTTGTTGTTATTCATTGATTGTCTTAGATCTGTGTGGGCAAGAATATAATCTGTGAATAAAGTTGGTTTTGTTTCTTTGTTTGCACACTTGATATCAAGCATCCTTCATAGTGCATTGACCAGGCATACGAGGTCCCTTTTCTTTTTTTTTAATTGCATTTTAGGTTTTGGGGTACATGTGAGGAACATGGAAGACTGTTGCATAGGTACACACATGGCAGTGTGATTTGCTGCCTTCCTCCCCATCACCTGTATCTGGCATTTCTCCCCATGCTATGTCTTCCAACTCCCCACCCACCAGTGTCCCTCCCCTATTTCCCCCCGACAGACCCCAGTATGTGATGCTCCCCTCCCTGTGTCCACATGTTCTCATTGTTCAACATCCACCTATGAGTGACAACATGCGGTGTTTGATTTTCTGTTCTTGTGTCAGTTTGCTGAGAATGATGGTTTCCAGGCTCCTCCATGTCCCTACAAAGGACACGAACTCATCGTTTTTGATGGCTGCATAGTATTCTATGGTGTATATGTGCCACATTTTCTCTGTCCAGTCTATCATCGATGGGCATTTGGGTTGGTTCCAGGTCTTTGCTATTGTAAACTGTGCTGTAATGAACATTCGTGTGGATGTGTCCTTATAGTAGAACGATTTATAATCCTTTGGATATATACCCAGTAATGGGATTGCTGGGTCAAATGGAACTTCTATTTCTAGGTCCTTGAGGAATTGACACACTGTCTTCCACAATGGTCAAATTAATTTACACTCCCATAAACAGTGTAAAAGTGTTTCTATTTCTCCACATCCTCTCCAGTATCTGTTGTCTCCAGATTTTTTAAGGATCACCATTCTAACTGGCATGAGATGGTATCTCAATGTAGTTTTGATTTGCATTTCTCTAATGACCAGTGATGATGAGCATTTTTTCATATGTTTGTTGGCCTCATGTGTGTCTTCATTTGTAAAGTGTCTGTTCATATCCTTTGCCCACTTTTTCTTTTCTTGTAAATTTGTTTTAGTTCTCTGTAGATTCTGGATATCAGCCCTTTGTCAGATGGGTAGATTGCAAAAATTTTTTCCCATTTGTTGGTTGCCGATTCACTCCAATGACTGTTTCTTTTGCTGTGCAGAAGCTGTGGAGTTTGATTAGGTCCTATTTGTCTATTTTGGCTTTTGTTGCCAATGCTTTTGGTGTTTGGATCATGAAGTTCTTGCCTACGCCTATGTCCTGAATGGTTTTGCCTAGGTTTTCTTCTAGGGTTTTTATGGTGTTAGGTCTTATGTTTAAGTCTTTAATCCATCTGGAGTTAATTTTAGGGTAAGGTGTCAGGAAGGGGTCCAGTTTCTGCTTTCTGCATATGGCTAGCCAGTTTTCCCAACATCATTTATTAAACAGGGACTCATTTCCCCATTGCTTGTTTTTGTCAGATTTGTCAAAGGTTGGATGGTTGTAGATGTGTGGTGTTGCCTCCGAGGCCTCTGTTCTCTTCCATTGGTCTATATCTCTGTTTTGGTACCAGTACCATGCTGTTTTGATTACTGTAGCCTTGTAGTATAGTTTGACGTCTGGTAGTGTGATGCCTCCGGCTTCGTTCTTTTTTCTTAGAATTGACTTGGCTATGCAGGCTCTCTTTTGGTTCCAAATGAAGTTTAAGGTGTTTTTTTCCAGTTCTGTGAAGAAGGTCATTGGTAGCTTGATGGGGATAGCGTTGAATCTGTAAATTACTTTGGTCAGTATGGCAATTTTGACTATATTGATTCTTCCTAACCATGAACATGGAATCTTTCTCCATCTGTTTGTGTCCTCTCTTATATTGTTGAGCAGTGGTTTGCAGTTCTCCTTGACGAGGTCCTTTATGTTCCTTGTTAGTTGTATTCCTAGGTATTTTATTCTCTTTGTAGCAATTGTGAATGGCAGTTCATTCTTGATTTGGCTCTCTTTAAGTCTGTTATTGGTGTATAGGAATGCTTGTGATTTTTGCACATTGATTTTGTCTCCTCAGACTTTGCTGAAGTTGCTTATCAGTTTCAGGAGATTTTGGGCTGAGACAATGGGGTCTTGTAGATATACAATTATGTCGTCTGCAAATAGAGACAATTTGACTTCCTCCTTTCCTAGTTCAATACCCTTTATTTCTTTTTCTTGCCTGATTGCTCTGGCTAGAACTTCCAGTACTATATTGAATAGGAGTGGTGAGAGAGGGCATCCTTGTCTAGTGCCAGATTTCAAAGGGAATGCTTCCAGTTTTTGCCCGTTCAGTATGATATTGGCTGTCGGTTTGTCATAAATAGCTTTTATTATTTTGAGATACATTCCATTAATACCTAGTTTATTGAGGGTTTTTAGCATAAAAGCTGTTGAATTTTGTCAAAGGCCTTCTCTGAATCAATTGAGATAATCATGTGGTTTTTGTCTTTGGTTCTGTTTATGTGGTGAATTACATTTATAGACTTGCATATGTTGAACCAGCTACTCCTACTTGATCATGGTGAATAAGCTTTTTGATGTGCTGTTGCAATCGGTTTGCCAGTATTTTATTGAAGATTTTTGCATCTATGTTCATCATGGATATTGGCCTGAAGTTTTCTTTTTTTGCTGAATCTCTGCCAGGTTTTGGTATTAGGATGATGTTGGTCTCATAAAAGATTTGGGAAGGATTCCTTCTTTTTGGATTGCTTGGAATAGTTTCAGAAAAATGCTATCAGCTCCTCTTTGTATGTCTGATAGAATTTGGCTGCGAACCCATCTGGACCTGGGTTTTTTTTGGGTGGTAGGCTCTTAATTGCTGCCTCAAATTCAGCCCTTGTTCTTGGTCTATTCAGGGTTTCAACTTCTTCCTGGTTTAGGCTTGGGAGGATGCAAGTGTCCAAGAATTTATCCATTTCTTCCAGGTTTAGTAGTTTATGTGCATAGAGTTGTTTGTAATAATCTCTGATGATGGTTTGTATTTCTGTGGAATCTGTGGTGATATCCCCTTTATCGTTTTTTATTGCATCTATTTGATTATTCTCTCTTTTCTTTTTTATAGATTAGGCTAGTGGTCTGTCTATTTTGTTGATCTTTGCAAAAAACCAGCTCCTGGATTTATTGATTTTTTGAAGGGTTTTTTGTGTCTCTATCTCCTTCAGCTCTGCTCTGATCTTAGTTATATCTTGTCTTCTGCTAGGTTTTGAGTTTTTTTGATCTTGCTCCTCTAGCTCTTTCAATTTTGATGATAGGGTGTCAATTTTAGATCTTTCTTTGCTTCCCATGTGGGCATTTATTTCTATATATTTTCCTCTAGACACTGCTTTAAATGTGTCCCAGAGATTCTGGTATGTTGTGTCCTCATTCTCATTGGTTTTGAAGAACGTCTTTATTTCTGCCTTCATTTTATTGTTTATCCAGTCAACATTCAAGAGCCAGTTGTTCCGTTCCCATGAAGCTGTGCGATTCTGAGTTAGTTTCTCAACTCTGAGTTCTAACTTGATTGCACTATGGTCTAAGAGAATGTTTGTTATGATTTCTGTTCCTTTGCATTTGCTGAGGAGTGATTTACCTCCAATTATGTGGTCAAAATTTTAGAGTAGGTGTAATGTGGTGCTGAGAAGAATGTATATTCTGTGGATTTAGGGTGGAGAGTTCTGTAAATGTCTATTAGGTTTGCTTGGTCCAGATCTGAGTTCAAGTCCTGGATATCCTTGTTAATTTTCTGTCTCATTGATCTAATATTGACAATGGGGTGTTAAAGCCTCCCACTATTATTGTGTGGGAGTCTAAGTCTCTTTGTAAGTCATTAAGAACTTGCTTTGTGTATCTGGGTGCTCCTATATTGGGTGCATATATATTTAGGATCGTTAGCTCTTCTTGTTGCATTGATCCTTTTACCATTATGTAATGTCCTTGTCTCTTTTGATCTTTGTTGGTTTAAAGTCTATTTTATCAGAGACGAGAATTGCAACTCCTGCTTTTTTTAGCTCTCCATTTGCTTGGTAAATCTTCCTCCATCCCTTTATTTTGAGCCTTTGTGTATCCTTGCATGTGAGATGGGTTTCCTGGATACAGCACACCAATGGGTTTTGGCTTTTTATCCAATTTGTCAGTCTGTGTCTTTTGATTGGGTGTTTAGCCCATTTACATTTAGGGTTTATATTGTTATGTGTGAATTTGATCCTGCCATTTTGATGCTAGCTGGCTGTTTTGCCTGTTAGTTGATGCAATTTCTTCATTGTGTTGATGCTCTTTACCATTTGGTATGTTTTTGGAGTGGCTGGTACTGGTTGTTCCTTTCTATGTTTAGTGCCTCTTTCAGGAGCTCTTGTAAAGCAGGCTTGGTGGTGATGAAATCTCTGAGTACTTGCTTGTTCGCAAAGGATTTTATTTTTCCTTCATTTATGAAGCTTAGTTTTGGCTGGATATGAAATTCTAGGTTGAAAGTTCTTTTCTTTAAGGATGTTGAATATTGGCCCCCACTCTCTTCTGGCTTGTAGGATTTCTGCTGAGAGATCTGCTGTGAGTCTGATGGGCTTCCCTTTGTGGGTAACCCGACCTTTCTCTCTGGCTGCCCTTAGCATTTTCTCCTTCATTTCAACCCTGGTGAATCTGACGATTATGTGCCTTGGGGTTGGTCTTCTTGTGGAATATATTTTTGGTGTTCTCTGTATTTCCTGGACTTGAATATTGGCCTGCCTTGCTAGGTTGGGGAAGTATTCCTGGATAATATCCTGAAGAATATTTTCCTGGTTGGATTGATTCTCTCCGTCACATTCAGGTACACCTGTCAAATGTAGATTAGGTCTTTTCACATAGTCCTATATTTCTTGGAGACTTCGTTCATTCCTTTTTACCCTTTTTTCTCTAATCTTGCCTTCTCATTTTATTTCATTGAGTTGGTCTTCAACCTCTGATATCCTTTCTTCTGCTTGGTCAATTCGGCTATTGAAACTTGTGTATGCTTCGTGAAGTTCTTGTGTTGTGTTTTTCAGCTCCATCAATTCACTTATATTCCTCTCTAAGTTGTCTATTCTTGTTAGCATTTTGTCTAATCTTTTTTCGAGGTTCTTAGTTTCTTTGCATTGGGTTAGAACATGTTCTTTTAGCTCACAGAAGTTTCTTACTACCCACCTTCTGAAGCCTGAGTCTGTCAATTCATCAGGCTCATTCTCCATCCAGCCTTTTTCACTTGCTGGTGAGGAGTTGTGATCCCTTGTAGGAGGAAAGGTGTTCTGATTTCGGATGTTTTCATCCTTTTTGTGCTGGTTTCTTCCCATCTTTGTGGATTTATCCACCTGTGTCTTTGTAGTTGGTGACTTTCGGATGGGGTCTCTGAGTGGACATCCTTTCTGTTGATGCTGAAGTTATTTCTTTCTGTTTTTTAATTTTCCTTCTAACAGTCAGGCCCCTCTGCTGTAGGACTGCTGGAGGTCCACTCCAGGCCCTGCTTGCCTGGGGATCACCTGCAGTGACTGCAGAACAGTAAAGGTTGCTGCCAGTTTCTTCTTCTGCTATCTTTGTCCCAGAAGGATACCTGCCAGATGTCAGTCTGAGCTCTCCTTTGTGAGGTGACTCTTTGGGTATATGGGGGTCAGGGAGCTGCTTGAGGAGACAGTCTGTCCTTTATAGGAGCTCAAGTGCTGAGCTGTGAGCTCTGTTGTTCATTCAGAGCTGCTGGGCAGGTACGTTTAAGTCTGCTGCAACAGAACTCATAACCCACCCCCCCTTTTTTTTCCCAGGTGCTCTGTCCTGGGGAGTTAGGGCTTTTTATATGAGTTTCTGTTGTGCTGCTACCTTTTTTCAGGGCTACCCTGCCCAGCGAGGAGGCAGCCCAGTCACTGTCTGCCTAAAGAGACTTTGCTGAGCTGCTGTGTGGGCTCCACTGAGCTGCCATGTGAACTTTTCTGCAGTCCTGTTTATATGGGTATAGTTAGAACTGCCTCGGCAGTGCCGGCCCACCTCTATAATGGCGGACTCTCTCTGTAATGATGCACTGCCTCAGCAATGGCAGACTACCTTCATAGTGGTGGACTGCCTCGGTAATTGTGGACGCCCCTCCCCCACAGAGCTGGACCATCCCAGGTTCTGCTGTGCTTGCTGTGAAACTCTCAATCCAGAGCGTTTCAGATTGTTGTTTTTTTTGTGGGGATGGGACCAGCTGAGCCTGATCACCTGGCTCCCTGCCTTAGAGCCCTTTTTTTTTTTTTTTTAGTTGAATGGGTTACTCTGTCTCCCAGGTGTTCCAGTTGCCTGTTGAAAAGGCGCCGGGATCTGTGTGATATCCCGTGCAGCAACCCACTGTGCCGGCTGAAACAGCTGCGCTGAGATTCATGCGGCTTTTTTGCCTGGGAATCTCCTGGCCTGACTCCCTGTTTCAGTCCCCTTTTTTATCAGTTGAATGGGCAACTTTATCTCCCAGGAGCTCCAATCAGCAGCTAAAACGGCGTCCGCACCCGTATATTTTGTGCGGAGACCCGCAGTGCTGGGGCGCCGGCCAAAACAGCCACGCCGGCCAAAACAGCTGTGCTGGTGATCCGTGGGCTTCCTCCGCCTGGGAATCTCCTGGTCTGTAGGCAATAAAAATCCATCTGGAAATGCAGCGTCCACTCACCCTCTGCACTTTCACTGGGAGCTGCAATCTTGAGCTGCTCTTAATCTGCCATCTTGGATCCGTACTAGGCCCCTTTTGAATAAGACTCACTAACAGGCATCTTCATCTTATACCTGATGTTCAAGAAAGTGTTCCAAAATGTTACCATTAAGTATTATGTTTAGTGAGGTTTTGTTTGTTTTTAATCAGACTAAGGAAGTTTCTTCCTAATCCTAGTTGGCTGTTTTTTTGTGTGTGTGTGTGATGCATTATTATTGAATTTTGTTTAATGCAGATTATTAATTTTTTAAATGACTATCTCGTTTTTCTCCCTTAATCTGTTAATGTGGTGAATTGTATTTATAATTTTTTAAATGCTAAATAATCATCATTGCATATCTAGGATAAGGTCAACTTATTCTTTCACACACATACACTCATACACACATGAACATATGCATACACTTGCATACAAATTGCTGGATTTAGTTTACTAATATCTTCCATAGAAATTTGCATTTATGCTCATAGGTGAAATGAGTCTTTTAAAAAATTTCTTTCTTCTTCTTCTTTTTTTAAATTTTAATACAGAGTCTTGCACTGTCGCCAGGCTGGAGTGCAGTGGCACAATTTCGGCTCACTGCAGTCTCCACCTCCTGGGTTCAAGCGATTTTTCCATGTCAGCCTCCCAAATAGATGGGATTACAGGCACATACTACCATGCCTTGCTAATTTTTGTATTTTTTTCTAGATATGGAGTTTCGCTATGTTGGCCAAGCTGGTCTCAGACTTCTGACCACAAGTGATCTGCCCACCTTGGCCTCCCAAAGTGTTGGGATTACAGACATGAGCCACCGCACCTGGCCTATATTTTTTCTTTATTTTTCTGCCATTGCCTGGTTTTCCAAAAAAGGTTATATTATAATAGTTTGGTAAAATCAGTTATGGTGAGTTTCACTTCTTCTATTCTCTATTTGTTTAAGAAAGGAATTATCAGTTGCTTAAAAGTAAAATACTTCCAAAAAATAATCTGGACATACTGCTTTGTTGTTATTTGTAATTATAATAATATAAGTAATAATTAATAATCAAGTGATTCAAAACTATAATTTCTTCAATTCCTTATTGCTTTGATTTATCTTCTGTCAGAAGTGATTTTAAATTACTCACAATAATTGTGAATTTGCCAATCATTCCTTTTTAAAAAATATTTCTGTCTCTATCACTGTCTTTTTATCTGTCTTCATTAAAAACTATGAGCTCATATTCTTTCATAGTTCTTTTTTTTCTTTTTTTTTGAAACAGGCTCTTGCTCTGTCACCCAGATTGAGTGTAGTGGTATGATCACTGCTCAGTGTAGCCTCAACATCCTCCACTCAAGTGATCCTCCCACCTCAGCTTCCTGAGTAGCTGGGACTACAGGAATGCACCAGCACTCCTGCTCATTTTTATTTTTTATTTTGTGTAGAAACGGGATCTTTCTGTGTTGCCCAGGCTGGTCTCAAACTCCTGGACTAATGTGATCCTCTCTCCTCAGCCTCCCAAAATGTTGGGATTACAGGCATGAACCACTGCACCTGGCCTAATATCATAGTTCTAATCTAATACCACAGGGTTCATTTTAGTTTTCTCCCTTTCCATAATCATATCTCCCTTCTCTGACAGTGAGGAACTTGTCTCCTATTATCCTCAACATATTTAATTACTCTATCAGTCCCCACTGAGGAGGCCGGGATGCCTCCTCATCTCACCTGGGCTCTCTCTTCCTGCTCCAGGCCATGGCCAAGCCCACATGGATGTTCTTTCTCGCTTCATACAGAGGCAGCCCTGTAGAAACCTCCCCATATGGTTGCTTTTCTACCTCGATTGAGCTCTGACATCTCACCCTGTGCTGCCCCTGCCTCTGCCTTCTTCATGGATACCCTCCTCACCCCTCTCAGGTTCTAGCACGCCACACCAAGCCCACACTGTGGCTCCTGTGGCACAGATGCCCTCCTCATTCTGCAGACTCTGACACTCTGTGCTGAGTCACTGCCATTGCTACTGTCCTCTTTGGCTGCCCTCACCACCGTGCTCTGCATCCTACACTGCATCCTAGGATGTTGCTGTCCCCCAACCTCCATGTGGATACCCTTCTCACTCCCTTTGCTTCTGACAACCCATGCAGGGCTGCTGCTGCCTTCTCCCCTCTCCTTCAGTCTCCCCATTCCCCTTCCAGATAACTTCTTCACTGCACTTGGGCCCAGGAGTTGTGTGGACCTCTAGCATCCTTACCTTGCTCAGGTTCTGATCCCCTGCCCTGGACCCTCACTTCTGCCACCTTCCACCTGGATACCCTTTCCATCTCTTTGGGTTCCAACAACCCCTGCCTTCCCTGTGGACACTCTCTTCACACTCGTGACCTCCTTCATTCCCCCTGCTCTCCCTTATGGACAATCTCTTCACCCTGCTGCTGCCCACCATCACATGTCCTCTAAACTGAACCCCACTCCAAAATCTCATAAAATTGGTTCAAAACAGGGCTATACAGAGATTTTCCCTTGAGAATGATAATCTTTCTAGATAAGCTTACTAGAGGTTTCTGAAGAAACTTGACATATTAAGTCTAACCCATTTTACATTTGTAATTAATTTTTGAAATCTTTTGTTCTGTATTAAACTCTTAGACTATTAGATGTGATCATGGTAATTGGTGTGGTTCTTTCAACAACTAAAGAAAGAATTAAAGGCCAGGCACTGTGGCTCACGCCTATAATCCCAGCACTTTGGGAGGCTGAGGTGGGCAGATCATGAGGTCAGGAGTTCGAGACCAGCCTGACCCACAGGGTGAAACCTTACCTCTACTAAAAATACAAAAATTAGCTGGTGTGGTGGCAGGCATCTCTAGTCCCAACTACTCAGTAGGCTGAGGCAAGAGAATCACTTGATCCTGGGAGGCAGAGGTTGCAGTGAGCCAAAATCGTGCCACTGCACTCCAGCCTGGGTGACAGAGCAAGACTCCATCTAAAGAAAAAAAAAAAAAAGAAAGGAAAGACTAAGGAAAGCCAGACATCTGTAGTTTCAACTACTCAAGGGGCTGAAGTGGGAGGATTGCTCGAAGTTAGGAGTTTGAGGCTGCAGTGAGCTGTGATCGTGCCTGTGAATAGCCACTGTGCTCCAGCCTGGCAACATAGAGAGACCCCCTCGCCTCTGCCCAATCTCTTAAATAATAATAATAAAAAAAGACTGAGAAAAGAAGTAAACATTTAAAATACTAAGACCGTACTTTTATCATAATTGCATATCACCCTGGCCAGTACTGTGTTCTCAGTCATTTCTGGGTTTTTATAAGTTAGGGTTTTAGCATAGGCGAATGTATAAACTGACCATGGTAATTGCTCTTTGTTTATGGACATGCTTACTTATATAGTATACACTCATCCATTAGTTTAACAAGTCATAATATATGGGCAGCTGCCCCTTTTACAGACTTTGGTTTGAAAGTAGAGCATTTGAGTTTATTTTGAGCATGAGGACATTTCGTTTTTCCCCAAGGGCTTGAGAGCCACCAAGAAATTTCAGCTAATGTTAAGAATTGTTTATTTATTGGAAGACTCATTTCCACCACTTTTTACCAGGCCTCCATCACTGAAACCTCAGTGTTTACTTTATGGCCTAAGTAACGTTATAGACAACCTTGGTTAAAAAAAAGAAATTGGCCTTAGAAATCTACAGTTAAAAATAGGTTACTGCATTTCTGCTACTTACAGTGGTTTTGGTGATCTAATGACTAGTCAGCAACAGACTGAGGACTGTTTGTAAGATTTGTGTTGAACTTATGCTCCTGGAAACGATAGATTTATAAATTTAATTTCTAACAATATTATTATGTTCTCAAAAGAGAAACCTTTTTGAGTATTGTTGGGGAAAATCTAATATTTGTTAGCAGTGAGTACAATTTAAAAACCAGAGACAAAGCATCTTCATGACTCCTTTTTTCTCTCTCTCATCTCCAAGATCCAATATCATAGTCAGTGTTTTAGGCATTCAATACATATGTGCTAGTTGTAAAATAATTCTGATTTTGCTTCAAATTTGAAGTGTAGAAAAGAACAAGTTTAAACTGATTATGGATAGTTTTCTGATTCAATTAGTGAGTGTTTTCACAAAGTAGCTTTGCCTTCTTTTAATTAAAGTACAAATTCGTTTAATTTGGTGAAAGGGTATAAAGTATGAAGAATCCCTTTCTTACAGTATACCAAGAGTGTTTGGCTTAGTTTCCTTATCTAAAGAGGAATAAAGTATCTACCTCATAGTGTTATCGTTAGGATTGAGTGAGATTATATGTGTATTAATACATAACTAAGTACAGTAAATGCTCAATAAATAATCATTGATATTTATTCTTTCAGCTGGATCAAAAATATTACAAATGCCAACTTATTTTATGTGAGTAATGCCTTTAATATATTCTCACCTAGATTTTGGTTTCCTAAATTAAAATTTATTAAGGAAGAATGAGTTTGTCACTTAGAAAAATGTGACCATCTTTTTATATTTACTGTTTGATAACATTTGACAGTATTTTTCTTTAAATCTTGATTTAAAACCCACTTTTTCTGCAATGGATGACGGATGTTTTTATGCTAATTGTCACAAGAAAAAAGCTTTTTATTTTTTTTGGCTGGGTGCAGTGGCTCACGCCTGTAATCCCAGCGCTTTGGGAGGCTGAGGCAGGTGGATCACAAGGTCAGGAGTTCAAGACCAACCTGGCCAACAGGGTGAAACCCCATCTCTACTAAAACTACAAAAAAATTAGCTGGGTGTGATGGTGCATGCCTGTAGTCTCATCTACTTGGGAGGCTGAGGTAGGAGAATCACTTGAACCCAGGAGGCAGAGGTTGCGGTGAGCCAAGATCACACCATTGCACTCTAGCCTGGGCAATAGAGCGAGACTCTGTCTCAAAAAAAAAAAAAAAAAGAGAAAGAAAAGAGTTTTTTTTCCCCCTCCTCATTAAAAATTTATTGGCTAGGCATTGTGAATCACACCTGCAATCCTGAGACAGAAGGATCACTTGAGGCCAGGAGTTCAAGACCAGTCTGGGCAACATAGTGAGACCCTGTCTGTACTAAAAATTAAAAAAAATTAGCTGGGTGTGGTGGTGCATGCCTGTGGTCTTAGCTACTCAGGAGTCTGAGGGGAGAGGTTCACTTGAGCCAAGAGGTAATTGCGCCACTGCATTCCAGACTGGGTGATCCTATCTCAAAAAAAAAAAAAAAAGGAAAAAGAAAACAGTTACTTTACAGGTACAGTGTAATTGCTATAGTTATAACAATAACTAGTGCTTGAACTTCAAAGAAAATGAAACCATTGACCTTTTTGTTAAAATTACGTAGCAAATAAGTGACCCTTTAAATTGTGCATTTGGTGCTCACTTTGGCAGCACATGTACTAAAATTGGAATGATACAGAAAAGATTAGCATGGCCCCTGCACAAGGATGACATGCAAATTCAGGAAGCATTTCACATTTTTAAAATCTAAAATAAAAGTAAATATTAAAGAAAAATTGTGCATTAGCAAATTCATTATGATTTTTAAGCCTTATACTTTTTCTGCTTGTCTTTAAAATGGTGTAGTGTATTGGTGTGTGGTAATAATAATGATAAACATAATTCTCATTGGATCCAGAAAACTTTGAAACCCCAGAAAAGATTTTGTGGGATAAAATCAAGGTATCACAGAGTGGGAACCCTGAAAAGCAATATGTATTCTCAAACGCTGTCCAACATCTGATTTCCCCTCTATAAAACCACTGAAGAGTGATACAAGGAAAAAAATCTTTTATACTCATAATCGCTGAAGACGTTGATGGAGAAGCTCTAAATACACTTGTCTTGAATAGGCTAAAGGTTGGTCTTCAGGTTGTGGTGGTCAAGGCTTCAGGGTTTGGTGACAATAGAAAGAACCAATTTAAAGATATGGCTATTGCTACTGGTGGTGCAGTGTTTGGAGAAGACAGATTGACCCTAAATCTTGAAGACATTCAGCCTCATGACTTAGGAAAAGTTGGAGAGGTCATTGTGACCAAGATGATGCCATGCTCTTAAAAGGAAAAGGTGACAAGGCTCAAATTGAAAAACGTGTTCAAGAAATCACTGAGCAGCTAGATGTCACAACTAGTGAATATGAAAAGAAAAACTGAACAGCTGACAAAACTTTCAGATGGAGTAGCTGTGCTGAAGGTTGGTGAGACAAGTGATGTTGAAGTGAATGAAAAGAAAGACAGAGTTACAGATGTCCTTAATGCTACAAGAGCTGCTGTTGAAGAAGGCATTGTTTTGGGAGGGGGTTGTGCCCTGCTTCGGTGCATTCCAGCCTTAGACTCATTGACTCCAGCTAATGAAGATAAAAAAATTGGTATAGAAATTATTACAAGAATACTCAAAATTCCAGCAATGACCATTGCTAAGAATTCAGGTGTTGAAGGATCTTTGATAGTTGAGAAAATTATGCAAAGTTCCTCAGAAGTTGGTTATGATGCTATGGCTGGAGATTTTGTGAATATGGTGGAAAAAGGAATTATTGACCCAACAACAGTTGTGAGAACTTTTACTGGATGCTGCTGGTGTGGCCTCTCTGTTAACTACAGCAGAAGTTGTTGTCACAGAAATTCCTAAAGAAGAGAAGGACCCTGGAATGGGTGTAATGTGTGGAATGGGAGGTGGTATGGGAGGTGGCATGTTCTAACTTCTAGAATAGTGCTTTACCTTTATTAATAAACTGTGATAGGAAGCCCAAGGCAGTGTTCCTCACCAATAACTTCAGAGAAGTCAGTTGGAGAAAATGAAGAAAAGGCTGGCTGATGTTTAAGACATCACTATAACCATCAGTTACTGGTTTCAGTTGACAAAATACATAATGGTTTATTGCTGTCATTGTCCATGCCTACAGATAATTTATTTTGTATTTTTGAATAAAAAGACATTTGTACATTCCTGATACTGGGTACAACAGCCATGTACCAATGTACTGCTTTCAACTTAAATCACTGAGGCATTTTTACTACTATTCTGTTAAAATCAGGATTTTAGTGCTTTCCACTGCCAGATGAGAAATTAGGCAGTCTTTCTGTGGAGAGTGAGAATAATTGTCTACAAAGTAGAGAAATATTCAATTATGTGACAACCTTTGTGTAATTAAAATTTGTTTAAAGTTTTTTAAAAAATCTTTTATTGACTATAACTTATTATAATTATAAAATGATAGCAAACTATGTATTAAGGAAGCAGCTGTGTTGAAAATTCCCACTTCCTGAACATATACTTTATAAATATATGTGTATTATATCCATTTCCAATTATTTCTTGAGGTAGAATTTATACTTTAAAATAGAAAATCCAGCTTGGAAACTGGTTTTTAAATAAAATATAAATGAGTTATAAAGCCACTCAAGAAAATTGAGGTGAAATATAGCTTTAGTTTTAAATTTTATCTCTTTGCAATAAAACATAGTCATCTATTTTATTGGCTGCCAAAGTAGTTTTTAATAGGTAGGATTGGTTTTTAAAAATATATTGAATGTTAGACAGTATCTTTCTATAACAAATAAAGTTTATGTAAGCTAAATAATAGTATGTCTGCTAATTCTACAATAAATTGGCAGATTTTACCTTCTCAGTCCTCTAGTGCATCTATTAGCTCTCATGTCATATGGCTTGGCTTGGAAATATGATGGCTCATTTTAGTGATGTTTCTGACTTCACCAATACCCTGGGAAGTTCTGTTTTATAATACCTTCTTTTTTTTTTATTGTACGTTAGGTTCTGGGGTACATGTGCACATCATGCAGGATCGTTGCATAGGTACATACATGGCAATGTGGTTTGCTGCCTCCATCCCCCCGTCACCTATATCTGGCATTTCTTCCCATGTTATCCCTCCCCAACATCCCCACCCTATGCTATCCCTCACTTAGCCTCCCCCAACAGACCCCAGTTTGTGATGCTCTCCTCCCTGTGCTCATGTGTTCTCATTGATCAACACCTGCCTATGAGTGAGAATATGCAGTATAATACCTTCTTTTTAGCCATTTATAATTAGGATTGAGTTTTTCTGGGAAGACCACTCTGCTTCTCCGTGGGCCTTGCTCTTCAGAGTCATTTGGCAGCATGGCATTTTGTCACTTGCAAAAGCATCTACGGATATTTGGATTAAGATGGCGGATAGGAGGCAGGACTAGCCTGCAGCTCCCACTCAGACAGACAGAGCAGTGTGTGGAGACTCACATCATGAACTTCTGCTCCAAGAACTACCACAGGAACATGCCAGGAAAGCTGAGAGAATGCACAGAACATTTGAAGGAACTGGATCACCACTGCAGGCTCCCTGAGATGCTGAAAAACTGAGAGTCGGCTTGCTTTCTCAGTGGAGAGGCTGGTGGTCTGGGGTAAGTTCTCAGCCCTGGTCACTGGCTGCCTGGAAGTAAACTCGGTTATGTTGCAGGGGCACAGTGGGCATGAGACTAGCCTTTAGGACTATGGGCTACGTGGGAGCTGGATGAGGCCTGTAACTGCCAGCTCTGCCCGACTTCCTTGGTGCTCTGTGTGATTCAACAGAGGCAGCCATAATCCCCCTGGGAACATAACTCCTTTGGCCTGGGTACCACATCCCCATCTCCCACAGTAGCTGCAGCAAGCCCCAGCTAAGGAGAGTCTGAACTCAGACACACTTATTCCTGCTCTCACCTAGTGGTCTTTCTCTACCAGCCCTGTCTGTCAAAGACAGAAGATATAATCTCTTGGGAGCTCTATGGCCCTGTCTACTGCCTGAAAAACCTGAATACTTAACCAGGCAACCCTAAGACAAGTTTGCATCCTCCTATAGTACCGCAGCTGATGCATTCTTGAAGCCACCTCCTGGCAGGAGGCCAACCAAAAAAAACCAGCACACTAAACAAAAATACAACCGAGGACCCTCACAGAGTCCACTTCACTTCCCTGAAACCTCCACTGGAGCAGGTGCTGGTATCCATGGCTGAAAGACCTGAAGATGGATCACATCACAGGACTCTTTGCAAACACTCCCCAGTACCAGCCTGGAACCTGGTAGTTCCACTGATTGGTTAGACCCAGAAGAGCAAAAATGATCACTGCAGTACGACTCTCAAGAAGCCCCATTCCTAGGGGAAGTAGGGAGAACACTACATCAAGGGAGCACTCCATGAGATGAAAGAATACTAAACAGCAGCCCTGAGTTCCAGATCTTCCCTCTGACATAGTCTACTCAAATGAGAAGGAACCAGGGAAACAATTCTGGTAAAATGACAAAACAAGGTTCTTAAACACCCCCCCAAAATTACATTAGCTCACCAGCAATCCAAACCAAGATGAAATCTCTAAATTTCCAGAAAAAGAATTCAGAAGGTCAGTTATTAAGCTAATCAAGGAGACACCAGAGAAAGGTAAAGTCCAACTTAAAGAAATCAAAAACATGATACAGGATATGAAAGGAAAAATATTCAATGAAATAGCATAAATAAAAATAATCACAACTTCTGGAAATCAAAGACACACTTAGAGAAATGAAAAATGCATTGTAAAGTCTCAGATAAAATTGAGCAAGCAGAAGAAAGAACTTAGGAGCTCATGGAGAAGGCTTTTGAATTAACCCAATCCATCAAAGACAAAGAAAAAGGAATTTTGAATAATGAACAAGGCCCCCATGAAACTTGGGACTATGTTAAGCATCCAAACCTAAGAATAATTGGTGTTCCCAAGTAAGAAGAGAAATCTAAAACTGTGGAAAACTTATTTGAGGGAATAATTGAGGAAAACTTCTCTGACCTTGATAGAGATCTAGATATCCAAATACCAGAAGCTCAAAGAACACCTGGGAAATTCATCACAAAAAGATAATTACCTAGACCCACAATCATCAGGTTATCTAAAGTCAAGACAAAGGAAAGACTCTTAAGAGCTGTGAGGCAAAAGCGTAAGATAACATATAAAGGAAAACCTATCAGAATAACAGCAGATTTCTCAGCAGAAATCCTACAAGCCAGAAGTGATTAAGGTTCTATTTTTAGCCTCTATAAGCAAAACAATTATTAGCCAAGAATTTTGTATCCAACAAAACTAAGCTTCCTAAATGAAGAAAAGATACAGTCTTTTCCATACAAATAAATGCTGAGAGAATTCACCACTAGCAAGCAGCCTGGATTAGCTTTTTGATGTGATTCTGGATTCGGTTTGCTAGTATTTTGTTGAGGATTTTTGCATCAATGTTCATCAAGGATATTGGCCTGAAGTTTTCCTTTTTTTGTTGTCTCTGCCAGGTTTTTATATCAGAATAATGCTGGCCTCATGGACTGAGATGGGGAAGAGTCCCTCCTCAATTATTTGAATGGTTACAGTAGCAATTGTACCAGCTCTTCTTGCACATCTGGTAGAATTCAGCTGTGAATTCTTCTGGTAATGAGCTTTTTTTGGTTGGTAGGCTATTTGTTACTGATTCAATTTTGGAGCTTGTAAATGGTCTATTCAGGGATTCCATTTCTTTCTGGTTCAGTCTTGGGAGGGTGTATGTGTCCAGGAATTTTTCCGTTTCTTCTGGATTTTCTAGTTTTTGTGTATAGAGGTGTTGTTAGTAGTATCTAATGGTTATTTGAATTTCTGTGGGGTCAGTGGTAATATCCCCTTTGATCTTTCTAATTGTGTGTATTTGGATCTTCTCTCCTCTCTTCATTCTCTAGCTACTGGTCTGTCTATCTTACAAATTAAAAAAAAAACACAACTCTTGGGTTTGTTAATCTTTTGAATGTTTTTTCACATATCAATCTCCTTCAGTTCATCTTTGATTTTGCTTATTTCTTGTCTTCTGCTAGCTTTGGAGTTTGTTTGCTCTTGCTTGTCTAGTACTTTTAGTTGTGATTTAGGTTGTTAACTTGAGATCTTTGTAACTTTTTGATGTGGGTATTTAGTGCTATAAATTTCCCTCTTAACAGTGCCTTAGCTTTGTCCCAGAGATTCTGGTATATTGTATCTTTCTCATTAGTTTTAAAAAAAACTTCTTGATTTCTGGCTTAATTTCATTATTTACCCCAAAGTCTTTCAGGAGCATGTTGTTTAATCTCCATGTAATTGTATGGTTTCCAGTGATTTTCTTGGTCTTGAATTCTACTTTTATTATACTGTGGTCTTAGAGAATGGTTGGTATGATTTTAGTTCTTTTACATTTGCTGAGGATTGTTTTCTATGAGATTGTGTGGCCAATTTTAGACTATGTGTCATATGGTGATGAGTAGAATGTGTATTCTGTTGTTTTGGGATACAGAGTTCTATATATGTCTATCAGGTCCATTTGGTTCAGTGTTGAGTTCAGGTCCTGAATATCTTTGTTAATTTTCTGCCTCAGTGATCTATCTAATACTGTCAGTTGGGTGTTGAAGTCTCCCAGTATTATTGTATGGGAGTCTAAGTCTCTTTGAAGGTCTTTAAGATCTTGTTTTATGAATTTGGGTGCTCCCATGTTAGGTGCATATCTATTTAGGACAGTTAGATCTTCTTGTTGAGTTGAACCCTTTCTATTATGTAGTGTCCTTCTTTGTCTTTTTTGATTCTTGTTGGCTTACGGTCTGTTATGTCTCTTTATTGAGTAAAACTGTAAATAAATTTAAAAATGGAAAAAAAAAAAGAAAATACCAAAAACAAACAAACAAATGAAATCTGTTATGTCTGAAATTGGTATTGAAACCCTTTCTTTTCTCTGTTTTCCATTTGTTTGGTAGATTTTTCTCCATCCCTTTATTTTGAGCTTATGGGTGTCACTGCATGTGAGATGGGTCTCTTGGAGACGGCATACCACTGGTTCTTGGTTTTTTATCCACCTTGCCACTCTGTGCCTTTTAATTGGGACATTTAGCTCATTTACTTGCAAGGTTAAAATGATACGTATGGATTTAATCCTGTCTTCATGTTGATAGGTAGTCATTTTGCCAACTTGTTTGTTTAGTTGCTTTATAGTGTCACTAGTCTGTGTACTTAAGTGTGTTTTTGTAATGGCTAGTAACAGTCTTTCCTTTTCATATTTAGTGTTTCTTTCAGGTGTTCTTTTAAGGCAGGTCTGATAATAATTAATTCTCTCAGCATTTGCTTGTCTGAAAAGGATCTTATTTCTTCTTTGCTTATGAAGCAATCTGCCCCTCTTGTTTTCAGAATGGAAAGTGACCTTCACTATTTTCAACTTAATCCTCAAAAAAGGAAGGTTGCCTGTATTATATTACCATTTCATTGATTTCAACCTCTTTTTGCATACAACTGTTAAATACAAATGACAAAGGAGCAACTAATACTTTCCCATTTGATAGTCGTCCAAAAATATTTAAAGCATTTCATTCAAAACAACTTCTGATTACTGTTTGGGTCTCCAAAAGAGCTACACAAAACAAAACAAAACAAAACAAAACAAAACAAAAACCTCTTCCCACTTCTGGTTCTAAACAAGTTAAGAAATAAAGCAAAGTTTGGAAAAGACATGCAGCCAGGCATCTGGAAGTAGCTGCTTCTGCCACAGGGCAATGGTCAATGGCTTCTGCCATCTAGTGCCTTGAGTTTGATTTCTTAGAAACAGTTTGAGATGAAGAAAAGAACATTGGATGGACCTCTCCAAGATGGTCAACTAGACGTAGCCAGGAGGAACATCTCCCTCCAAGGGACCAGGACATCATGAAGAGTGGCACACTCCTAGCAAATCTCCAGAGGGAAGGCATTGAGAGTGGATGGATGGAAGACATAGATGCTAGATGGAAGGGGAAGGAAGCTGGAAACCCCACACGGTGTTACCATGCACCAGAACTCATTTCTAGCCCCCAGCAATTTCTGCAGAAGGGTTGAGTTGAACAGGCAAGGAGGAGCCTGCTCTCACCATAAGCTTCTAGAATCCTGGCAGGAGGAGACCCCTCAACCACCAAAGACAAATGAGTTGGCAGGGAGAGATGCTCAGAGAAGTAGTAGGAGCAGAATTTCAGCTAGTGCAAATCCCAGAGGGTTTGGGGCAGTGGCAACTATATTGGAGAATGGACAGAGATACCCATCCCCTAGGCTCAACTTGCTGCCATAGGATTCGTTAGCCCTAGGGGAACTGTCAGACCCAAACTCTGCAAGGCAGTCTTCCCCATGAGACAGGGCCAGTCCAACCTAAGCACCCCTCAGTCTACTGGTCTCTCCCGGGACCCCAGCCTGGCTTTGCCTGTTTGTAGTCCAGACCCCAGGTACCTCCTGGGGGCCCACATCATAGCTCCTGTGCTGGTGGACCATACATGACAGCAGAGTGCTCCAGTAGAGCAGCCCCATGGACACACACCAGCCCACTCATGTCCTCCCACCACTGCAGCCTCCATGTGCCACTTTGCTGGCACACACCCAGCCAGGACCACCCCCACATTGCTTTGCCAGCACGTGTGTGCACAGGCAAACCTTGCCCTCCCTCACATGCCAGCATGTATATATGTGTGCACTCTGCCATGCCACTGCTGCCAGTGAGAGTCCCCTCCCTCCCCCTCCCCCTGTTGCACCACCATTGTTGTTGGAGCATTAGTGGGCACTGAGCTCATCAGCCTTACTTCTGCCAGCACCCCACCCCTGTGTCAACACTGTTGTGGCTGTGAAACTAGACATGAAAAACAATGGACGTGCCCCTACTCTGAATGTCACAGAGGATGTACACAGTCCTACACCTACCAGTGCCCCACCCCCATGATAACACCATCACTAGTGCAAAAGGGCACAATTGCTGGACAGGGGCTCCCAGCCCCCATGAGCTGTGCTGCCATTGCTGCAGTTGGGAATGCCAAAACAGAGGCTAGCACCCTGGCACCCACTAGCATCCTGCAGCAGCCAACAAGCATGCACTCTGCTGCACTGCTGCTACCAGTGCTGCTAGTATATGCAAACAAAAACAAACCCTGCTGCCACCAGCCAATGAAGTGCTTTGGCTGTCACCACCCATGAGCGTGTTGTGGCCAGCAGTATGGGAGCACCTCAGTCCTCCAAGCGCAGCAGGTTCCTAACCTTGAGGAGCCAGAGAACAAAGCCAGTGCCAATACCCGTCACCCAGAGTTAGAGCACACAGGCTAGGACTCCTGAGCAGAGTCCTGACTCCCTAAAATCTTCCAGAGATGAAACCAGTTGACTGAACTCACCTTATACTACAAATAAAGCCCCAAAGTTATCAAATAGAATAAAAGAAAATAAGCCATCCAAAGGACAGCAACTTCAAAGATTGAAAGAACATCTGCCCACAAAGATGAGAAAGAACCAGTGCAAGAACTCCAACAACTCAGAAAGCCAGAGTGTCTTCTTTCCTCCATATTACTGCACTAGCTGGAGAGCAAAGGTTCTTAATCAGGCTGAGATGGCTGAAATAACAGAAATGGAGTTCAGAATATGAATAGAAATAAAGATCAGCAAGATTCAGGAGAATGTTGAAACTCAATCTATGGAAAATAAGAATCACAATAAAATGATACAGGAGCTGACAAAGTAGCCAGTTATGAATAAAATGTCTTGCATATTTTGTATCAAAATGAGTTCTATACAAAACAGGTTTAAAATAAAGCAAATACAGTAATTAAATATTTATATATTTCTTTGTTTTAAAAAATACTAATTACAGGTTTGTTTTAACTAGGATAATCTGTCATGATTTCTAACTATTTAAAATCACTGTGTTAATGCTTAAAATCTTATGCTACTTATGTTTCACTATATAGACCTAAGCTAAATCACGACCTTCTTGAGCTGTCAGTAACCCACTAATAAAAGTCTTCCTAGCCTAACATCTCGTAGTGTCAGCCTAAAAGGTATTCCCAAAGCATCCCTCAGTCCTAGACTAGGCAGGGGGAAAGTTCAATGTTGCTGAAATAATCATGATATATTCTCAGGATATTCAAGTAGTCACACAGTTACCTGCTAAAATATCACCCTCCTTAACTTATGAAAGGTGCTACAATGAGTTGACTACAACAAATGAACAATTTTTTTTCATACTCATGGCCAGTGAAGGCAAACTGCTGCTTAGGTAGCATGTTTTTACTCCAATAGCTTTGCAAATACAAAAGAGCCAGAAAGATATCAAGTCAGGCGCAGGTCTGAGGGGATTTTCATCTACCTGATACTTTCAAAAATCTGCTACTTAGGTAGAGGGGCAGATTTGGCTAGAAGAATACTACCTACCATTTTTCATTGATTTTGATATGATTATTTTTTCACATTTCTGAAATTTGGGTACATCCTGAAATTGGTAGCATATTTTAGTTGAAACTATTTTTTTCCAGCTTGCAAGCACATAAAATGATGATATGCGTTATGATCAGTCATAAAAATGACATTGGGATTTTTTAAAGTAAGAGGTAGTTGAAAATTCCCTCAGACCCAGGCCTGACTTGGTATCTTTCTGGTTCTGCTGTATTGGCAAAGCCATTGGAGCAAAAACATGGTACCTAAGTAGCAGATTGCTACTGACTCCCTAAAATCTTCCAGAGATGAAACCAGTTGACATTTTATTCATAACTGCTGATTCATTTTGAACTGCAATTTAGTTAAAACAATATACTCAAAGTTAGTTAACTTTATATAACAAATAGCACAATTTAAAGCAACTAGGAAAAACAACTTTTAAATATGTATTAGTCAGGGTTCTCTTATAGGATATATATATACACACACACACATGCACACATACACACGTGCATATATGTGTGTATATGTGTGTGTGTATGTATATATATAAAGGGGAGTTTATTAAGTATTAACTTACACGATCGTAAGTTCCCACAATAGGCTGTCTATAAGCTGAGGAGTGAAGAGAGCCGGTCTGAGTCTCAAAACTGAAGAACTTGGAGTTTGATGTTCAAGGGCAGGAAGCATCCAGCACGGGAGAAAGATGTAGGCTGGGAGGCTAGGACCAGCTCTCTTTTTCAATGTTTTTCTACCTGCTTTATATTCGCTGACAGCTGATTAGATTTTGCCCACCAGATTAGGGGTGGATCTGCCTTCCCCAGCCCACTGACTCAAATGTTAATCTCATTTGGCAACACCCTCACAGACACACCCAGAATCAATACTTTGTATCCTTCAGTCCAATCAAGTTGACACTCCTCAGTATTAACCATCACACAATACAAAGTTCTACTGTGCCTCTCAACTTCTCTAACCATTTGCTTTTTTTTTTTTTTTTTTTGAGACGGAGTTTCGCTCTTATCACCCAGGCTGGAGTGCAATGGCGTGATCTCAGCTCACCGCAACCTCCGCCTCCTGGGTTCAGGCAATTCTCCTGCCTCAGCCTCCTGAGTAGCTGGGATTCCAGGCATGCGCCACCATGCCCAGCTAATTTTTTGTATTTTTAGTAGAGACGGGGTTTCACCATGTTGACCAGGATGGTCTCGATCTCTTGACCTCGTGATCCACCTGCCTCAACCTCCCAAAGTGCTGGGATTACAGGCGTGAGCCACCGCGCCTGGCCCCCATTTGCTTTTTTATCCTCCTCTTTCCATGGATTGCCCCAGGCTTTAGAGTGTTCTAGGTTATTTTTGGTTGTTCAGTATTAACTTCAATGCTAGTGTTATAGATTTCTCTTTTTGTCCTTATACACACACGTATGTATGCGTGCACACACATGTATGCACACACACATGCTCATACATTCATTCTTTCTTCCACATGTAACAGGCTTACATAAAGAAAACTAGAGCTGAGGTAACTTTGATCTTGACAAATGGAGAATCTCAGAGCTTTTACAATTGCTAATTTCTCCTCACATAGCTGGCTCAGATCAAAACTCAGGTGTGGACTCCTCAGGGAGGCCTTCCCTGAATAGCTTGGAGCCACTTTTGTTTTCTATTTGCTTCTCATTTATTGACATTATTTTGTTTACCTTCTCTCTCTCTGCTAGATTATAAGATAAGTGAGAATAGGGACCTTGTGTGCCTTTTTCGTGAGTATGTCCTTAAATGAAGAATCTTCATGTTCACACTTGCAGTAGCAGACGTAACTTCCTGCTCATGGGAATTGGAGAAGTTTGTTGGAATTTACTTGCCAC
This sequence comes from Aotus nancymaae, assembly GCF_030222135.1. Lineage (NCBI taxonomy): Eukaryota > Metazoa > Chordata > Mammalia > Primates > Aotidae > Aotus > Aotus nancymaae. The sequence goes on along the minus strand of NW_026988417.1, from coordinate 48,822,346 downwards.
AGATTGGTGCCTGCAATAAATTGATAAATGTTTACATGGTTTACCAGAGTAGAGAGAGATATTTTCTTGTGGCTTTTAGGACAGAGAGGCTTCTTTATGTTCTTACCACTTGTTCTTACACTTTTACATAGCACATGGCCACCCCAAATAATGACTGTGCTTCCCAGTTACCCTTGCAACTAGACCAGACCAGGTTCTGGCAAATGAGACCTACGTAGAGGTAATGTGGGCCAGGTTCAGGCTGTGCATTTAAAGTGTAGACACATGTTTTCCTTTATCCCCTTTCTTCTTGCATGCTGAAATGCAGACACAATGGCAGGAGCAGGAGTGGCCATTTTGGATCCTAGAGGAAGCTGTGTGTTGGGGATGTTTGAGCAAAAGTTGGAAAGAGCATGGTGGGTTCTCTCATGATGGTGGAAACACCATACCAGCCCAGGACCACCTATTTTCACTTTTTGTAAGACATACATTCCTGTCTTATTTAAGCCACCGTAATTTGGGTCTCTGTGACAACAGCCAAACTAGATTTCAGTTAATATGGTCACCTTTTGCTGCAATAGTCATCACAAGAGTTTGTGCTGTGAGCCTTGTAATTCTGATCATTTTATGACCTGCTAAGGAAGTGATCAAAATAATGAATTCTCTTGATGCTTGTGTTCTCTTTTTTTTTTTTTTTTTTTGAGATGGAGTTTCGCTCTTGATACCCAGGCTGGAGTGCAATGGCGCGATCTCTGCTCACCGCAACCTCCGCCTCCTGGGTTCAGGCAATTCTCCTGCCTCAGCCTCCTGAGTAGCTGGGATTACAGGCATGCGCCACCGTGCCCAGCTAATTTTTTGTATTAGTAGAGACGGGGTTTCACCATGTTGACCAGGATGGTCTCGATCTCTTGACCTCGTGATCCACCCGCCTCGGCCTCCCAAAGTGCTGGGATTACAGGCGTGAGCCACCGCGCCCGGCCGATGCTTGTGTTCTTAAACGTCACCAGATTCTGGGTGTTTGGAAGTAGTGTATGAAGATTTAACTTATTTTAGTGGAACCCTGAATTTTTAGAATTTTTAAATTTTCCAAAGAACTTTATTGAAAAAGTCCCAGATAAATAACATTAGGAATTAAAGAGATCTGAGCTGCCTAACCTGTTGGGTTCTCAGGCATTCATTTGATTAGACATTTTTATTTAATTGACAAAACCTCTGCTCTGCTACCCCCATTCTTTTTTTTTATTTATCATTCAGAACACCTGGGGAACACTGTATTATTTATAGATAGAGAGAATTAATAAACTTTACTAGTTCCAAGAAATATAAATCTTCTCTTCCTCACCTTCTCTCCTTTCCAGAGAAGGTCCTCCCTTCTAGTTCTTTGCCAAGAGAGGTGTCATTTCCAATAGTGGAGAGGAAAAGCTGAAAAGTCTTTTTCAAAGTATTCTGTTTCAGTCTATGTAATAACAATCTATTGAGCACATGCTGTCTGCTAGACGGTGACGCTGTCAAACTGAAACAAACTTGGTTTTTTGGGTGTGCATACAATGTGTTTTGTAATGTGGATTTATAGTACACTACTATTACTCATGCCATTTTCAAGGATACAGGACCAAGTAGGATTTTGTAGCCTGGCATGAGTATCTGAGTCCTGCTTTTCTAGTATTGCCTCTGTGAGAAAAGTAAGTCCTAGATTCTGCATTTAAATTGGTAACTTTTTCTGTGGGTACTGGGATTACTGAAATGCAGTATTTCCCACTAATTTGTTTTTCTTTGATATATCTATAAATTTGGCATTCACATTAGATTTTTATCTTGAGTTTTACTCCTCAGTAAGCTTTTAATTGGAACCTTATGAAACCTACACATTTCTCCATAAGGATATATCATCTCAATTTCATTTTTTTCTTGGAGAATAGTTATTTTGGTGTTGTTTTTCTCCCCTATCACATTAAAGCATTGTATTTTTAAATAATGAAAAAGAGAAAATCGAAAAAAGAAAATAGAAAATGACACCCATGAACTTTTGTTCCTTTGCCCAGGGAAGGCACATTTTCAGATTGTGAGTTAGGTGAATCTGGGCCAAGCATCTGATCAGAAAATGAGAGTGGAATATATAGGCTATGCAAACCAGTGCTTTTTAACTGGCCTTGGCTTAGAAGCAATGATATCATATGTTATTCCAGCTGAAAACCAGAGTTAGTAATCAGGCAAAGCAAGTTCAAGGCTAACAATTTTGGTTCTTAACATTTTATGGGTCTACCAAAAAGTTTCAAATACAGACCTTATGCCAGTGACTGAAGGTGCATATGGGTGGGTCTCCATTTTGTGAAAAACAAGGAGGATACAACTATTCTGGTTATTCCTGCATGACCAAAATGGAAATAACAATGGTTTTTGCTTCCCTGCACTAACTGAATCTTCCATCCTGAGCCACTCCTTCTAGCTGTTTGTACCGTGCCAACCACCGCAGTGGTGCTAGGATTCTTTTTTTCTTTGTTAAACATCTGGGTTCTTAAGAATAAAGGGAAACAACACTGTCTAACTGTTTTTTTTTTTTCTTTTTTCTTTTTAGTGTTAGCCTTAGAGAAACCAAGTCTTGCTTATGTCCATTCACAGGATGTTTTGAGTTTAACATAACTAAAGGTGCGCTTTCCTGAGGGAAGCCCATGCCTAGGCTGGCAGAATATCTAGAATATTTCTGACTTAAGGGTTCTGAGAGTGCTAGAGGTTAGCTTAACATTAGTGGGTGCTGAGACTAGATAGGAGGGTTGGGCTGGTGCGTGGATTTCTCCATGATCTCTGGAAGGTCTATGCCTTGCCATCTCCCTCTGTTCTTCTCGTTCTTTACTTTTAAGTTAAAGGACTCACAGGAGAAGTGGATGGGTGGAAGAAGTAGAAGAATGTTGAGTATCAGACAGCTGATAAGTCTGGTTTTTTTTTTCTTTTTGAGAATGTGTTGATGCTTGAAGTGATGAATGTCAAATGACCCAAATCTCCTAAAGACAGACATACTTTAAGAGTATGTGGCTCTCCTCAGTGCTTTCTTTACTCAGGACTGTCCAGTGGGAGCAGTATTGGCTTATAACTTGCAGTGTTGTGTTGCAGTGTAATTTTACAAACATTCTGGAAATATTTCTTCTAGAGTAATTTATGTCATTTCATGTCCTGTGCAGAAAAAGAAATCCACAGCTGGGCAATTACATACTAGTTGTGCTGTATGTTTTTAACAGGAGTCTTTCCTGACACAAAACACAAGAATACTAGTCTTGGTTTTCTATCTCCTGATTTTGTAAATGAGCAAAACAAAATTGCCAAAAAGCTTATTCCAGGGGAAAAACATATGATAAAAATTGATAGATTATCACCCTTCCATGTGGAGCTTTCTGTTGTTATCCATCCATGTGATTACAAAAAACCTTTATTGTAGTTTTGCTAGAGAGTATAGAAGATTCCTTTAAGTTGTTTGTCTATGTAGGGATGCCATAGCCTTTTTTCTTTTTGTAAGTGAACTGTTTTGTTTTGGTTAGTGTTACTGTTTTGTTTGATATATTAGTAAGTATTTAAGGTTTGTTTTCCTTGCAACATTCTGGATTCATAATTTTTAAACAGAAAAAAGTAGGGAATTAAATTGGAAAAATTTTGGATTTGGCATTTCTTGTTATTAATTTTACTGAGAAATATAGGATTTATCTTTTGTCCTGTTGAATACATGATACCCACTATTTTTTGTTTTGTATTGTTTAACTTTAGTTTTGATGGTAAAAAGCATTATAAAGTATAAAGACATAAAATTTGTAAAGTCACTTTTATTTGATGGATTTGTTTTCTTCTTGCTCTTACATTTTTAAAGAGATTATAGCCTTTGTGAGAAAAAGAAACGAGAAAAGTGGATTAGCAGTAATCTCATAAACATAACATTTTAGAGGAAAGCTTCCTATTTAAACATGATGAATTTATCAACCAAGGCATACATCATCAGCACTCTTCTCTACTGATAAGAATAGTTTTTAATGGCACTCACCTGATTTAAATTCTCCTTAAGAATAATTCATATACTGATTGGGTGTAGGAATAATTCAATGTATTTCTGATTAGCATGATAAAATAACACAGTAAAAAAAGAGAAAATATAGACTAAAATTTAGAAGCTAAGATATTTTGCTTTTGTAGGAGAGCTAATGAAATGACCTCCAAATGGAGATGATTTCTTATGTAGCCAGCACATAAAATCCATTCATTCAAACAACTAATATTTATTGAGCCACCTGTTAGACACCAGACATCAGGCTTTGACAGCAAGGCTGAATCAATGAACAAAAAAACAAGATCTGTGCTGTTGTATGGCTTGCATTATCTAGAGAGTAGAGACAAGCAAATTAATTAATAAGGATTATGATCAGTACAGATTTGGAGCATCTGTTAGGTCTAAACCACGTTGTTCAGTGTTAAGAAGGGTTTTCTTTTAAATTAGTTTTCAACTTATAAGGGGTATATATCCCACTTAACACATGAATGGTTCCTTTCCTGGTATGCCATAGTCCCTTATACATACACCTATAATAATACATATCAGTTAGAGCATGGCTTATTTACATCCATCTCACTCCGCCACAACCACACCCATGCTGTTAGACTGGCATTTTATAACTTATTTATTCATGCTTTCCCTTCACTTGGAATATGCCTAACCTATAAGAAGCACATGATACACTATACATATTGATTTGATGAATGTATAGTTCTTTATAATAATGAGATATTTTCATCTAATTTTATTTCAAATTATACTTCATATATATGAGATATTGAATATCTGATTTCATTACTTGATTCAGATATCATATATCTGATTTCAGTATCTGAGATATAGAAAATATCTTAACATTTGCATCTATTTTGTCTTCATCAAACTCATAAAAGAAGTAATGTTATTGTTGAAGCAGCAGAAGACACAGAGTTTAAGTGACAACTTATACATGAGGGTTTTTGCCAAGAGTCATAGAAGAAGGATGATTATAGCTGCTCGTCTATAACTTGGCCTAATCTTGTCAAATGTGTGAATCTTGCCAGAAACCCTTATCGCTTTTGTTTCACCACACCACTCCCACTTTTACCCTATTCTTAGTGAAATCATTCTGAAGTCTTTACAGGATGTTTGTACTGAAATTATGAGATAGTTGATCCTCACTACCAAACCATCTACCACCATTTAGCTCTTGCCCAGTGATAGGAACTAGGCTTAAATGCTTTACACGCATTGTCTTATTCAAACCTTACAGTTCTAGGAACTATCCTTGTTCCTGTTTTACAGAGGAAGAAATAGAAACTTAGATAAGTTAAGTATCTGCCTAGGTTCCATAGTTAATAAGTGGTAGAGCCTGGATTCTATCCTGGCTCTGCCTGACTCCAAAGTCTGTGCTTTCAACAACTCTTCCACACTGCCTTGAAAGGCTTATTTGAAAATATAAATTAAAGAATATAATTGTTAAACTACACTTCTAGTAAAAGAAGTACAGCTCTGCCTGTTTATAAACAAATCATCTGTATGTACATTTATCAGAAAATAAAAATAAAGTCAGACTCATAATTTTTGACTTTTTGCAGAAACAATTCCTTGTTTTTACTTTATGAATAAATAATATACCCTGGAATTTCTTTTGGAGCCCTCCTCTCCAGTACATGTAATTCATCTTATTTGCCATTTTCTAGCCATATATTAACTGATAGATGATGCACATGGGGATAAAGGGTTTAGACTCCCCAGTGCTCAGCCCCAAAGGCTAAGATTTTCTACTGTAGTAAGGCGTGATCCAAACAACAAATAGTTTTTGAATTCATGCAAAGACTTTGTGTTGTTGTTTGTATTTACTTCAGAAACCTCAACCCTGTTTGTACCAAGATTCTCATTTTGGGGAAAAATTTTGGCAGTCATCTTATAAGAGTCTGCTCTATGGTTCACCCCTCTATATAGGGCTTATGTGGGTTTATTTAAGATCTAGATTTCTTTCTAAACATTGGCTACACAAAAGAATTTCCTTTTTTTTTTCTCTTTACATCAAAATTTTTATTCACATCTCTCATATACAATATCTTTTTCTCATGTTATACTTAATTTTGTTACCTTTCTAAGGCTGAAATTATAATTGGTGCCCTTTTATACAAAATTTTGAAGTAATGATAGGAGAGATTTTCATCACTGAAGGTCAGGCGATGCTCAGATCAGAGGCCAGAGGAGACACTCACAGAGGTCACACATACTGGCCATTCTTCCATCTGTCAGCCAAATGCTCCATCTTCTTTTGCCGGAAGACAGTATGACAGGAAAGCATGAGAAGGTCCAGGACATCGTCAACAGCAAGGTGATCACTGAAATGTACCCTCATTAGGGATACCTTCCTTAGATCAGGAGTAAATTATCCACAGGAAAACGTAATACCCTCATAACTGTACAAGAGTGTTAAAAATAATTTAATTAGTGATAGACAGGTTTTTTTGAGGTTGGTTGATTTCTGGTGGTAGAGGCAACTGTTTTAAAGAGACAGTCACAGTGATCTTTTCTTTTACTGGGTCATTTCTTTACCTTTATGTGTTACCTCATCCTTCAAGTCCAAGTTAGCTGCCTTTTTTTGGTGCTGCCCATCCTCTTGCACTGATTACCCTAATTTAAATAATTCAATTAATTTAAATACAACCTAACTTATCTGTATCTCCTTAGCTCTCTGAAGGCAGGGATCCCATATGTTTTGTTTATTGTTATTTTTCCACCTGGCAGATAGTAGGTGTTCATTAAAAATTTCCTCTCAATTTATTTTATGAATTTACTTCATTGCTCATCAGAATGTTGGTGAATAATTTTTTAAGTAATTTGATTAAGTTATTCTTAAAAACAGCCAAAAAAAGGCTAACTAACAATAATGTTGGGTAAAAAGACTTGTCTCAGCCCATATGATAATATATGTCAATATTAAACATCAATATATATCGATTATACGTCAGTAATGTTTATCAGCATTTTCTAGTAGTCTTTTTTGGCTTTGGCTTACCTTTTAATGCAGCAATTAATTCCCTCCCTTCCATTAAAATTATTAGCAATAATATGGTATTGCTGCAAGATAATTCAGGAACAAATGCAGGAATATTTTAGTAACTTTTTTATTTCATAAAGGCGGTATCACAAACCAGTAGGAAATATTTAATATGTGACCAAGAAAAATTGATGGTGGGAGTGATTATCGCTATATTAAAAGGTAAATTAGAAAACTAAAACCAGGCTAGATGCAGTGGCTCATACCTGTAATTCCAGCACTTTGGGAAGCCAAGGTGATCTCTTGAGGCTTGGAGTTTGAGACCAACCTGGGCAATATAGCAAGATCACATTTCTATATTCTTAAAGTTAAAAAAAATTAAAAATACCCAAAATCAAAAGTAAACTACCAGAAAATATTGGTAAACATTGGATTTATTTTGGAGTAGGGAAGAACCTAAAAGCCATGACATTAATCACAAAGAGGAAAGCATCAGATTTGATCATAGTATGGCTTAGTGGTTAAGAGAAAGGGCCTTAAGATTACAGGGTTCTGGAATTAAATTCTACTGATACTTACTGAGTGATCTTGGTGGAAATTATCTACCTCATTAAGCTACAGTTTCCTCATTTGTAAATTAGAAGGGATAATCATAGTAGCAAATTCATTAAATCTTTAGAATACAAAAATTTGTGTAAGGTAATTGCCCTTTGCCAGTTACATTAAAAAAACACAACAGATTTTAGCCATTATTATTCACTCTAAAAATTTTATCTAATATATTAACAAATCACCTTGACAAAAGCAAACAAAATAGGAAAAGTATTTGCCATAAGACAAAGATTGATGTACATTACATGTGAAAAATTTATTCATATGGATAAGGAAAACATCATTCAACAGAAAACATGAATTGAAAATATGGCCAGCCATTTTATAAATGAAGAAATAATATTGGCTAATAAGGATATGAAACAAATGTTCACTTTTCCTAGTAGTAAAAAAAACCCCAAACAATGCTGAGATGTAATTTACCACTTTAAATTATGAAGGAGTACCAAATAATAATTAGTGTTGGGTGGAGTTCAGTAATGTGTTCATTCAGAAACATTACTATTGGTAGAGTGAATTTTGTCAAAGCACTTTGGCAATCAACCTTGAAAAGGTTTATATTTTTCCTGGTAATTTCATTTCTTTTTTTTCATGTAAATTCTTTTTTTTTTTTCTTTTTCATATATCATACTGACTTTTTATTGTAGGTAAAGATTTAAGTTTCTTTTTTTCTCCCTACACCCTGCTGTCCCTCCCCTAACCCTCACCTCCCAACAGACCCCAGTGTGTGATGTTCCCTTCCCTATGCCCATGTTTTCTCATTGTTCAACACCTGCCTATGAGTGAGAACATGCAGTGTTTGGTTTTCTGTTCTTGTGTCAGTTTGCTGAGAATGATGGTTTCCAGATTCATCCATATCCCTCATGAACTCATCTTTTTTTTATGTCTGTGTAGTATTCCATGGTGTATATGTGTCACATTTTCTTTATCCAGTCTATCATTGATGCACATTTGGGTAATTTCATTTCTAATAGTTAATCTTAAAAATATAATCAAATATGCTGATATGATTTATGTTATAATATTTTCATTAAGTTTTTTATTAATAAGAATGACAAATTAGGAACAACCTAGATGCTTTACACTGAGCTTGATGGAATGCATGTTATAGTTGTTAAAAAGTAAGTTATTGAAGAATTTTTTTTTCTTATTTTTATTTATTTATTTTTTAATAAAGACGAGGTTTCACCATGTTGGTCAGGCTGGTCTTGAACTCCCGACCTCAGGTGATCCACCCACCTTGGCCTCCAAAGTGCTTGGATTACAGACGTGAGCCACCACGCCCAGCCTGAAGAATATTTTTAATGAGGTGAGAAATGTTATTCATGTAATGTAAATAGAAGGGAGTTTATTCACATGAAAAACAAAACTACACATATACTATGAAACTAACTCTGTTAAATAATAAACAAAAGTGAAGAAAGTAGAGGGAGATTAGGTACATAAAGTAGAAGAAATACTAGAAAATACATCACCATTATTATCATAGTTTTCTAAGGAGTAGGTTTTTCAGTTATCTATTCAGTTGCTACATAGCAAATTACCCCAAAACTTAGTGGTTTAAAGTCAGCATTTTATTGGAGCTCACAGGTTTGTGAAGCAGGAATCAGGCAGAGCTGAGCTGAGCAATTCTTTGACTCTCCATGGCATCTGTTGAAGTTATTTGGGGATATTCAGCTTGTAGAGGGAGGATCCAAGATGGCGTCAGTCGCATGTCTGGGCTTTGTAGGGACTAGGTAGAAGGATGGACTCAGCTGCAGTGCCTACGCACGGCCTCTCCATCATGGCAGTCTCAGCGTAGTCAGACTTCTTACTTGGGGTCCAAGGTACCCAGAGAAATTATTCTGGGGGACCTGGCAGAAAATGTAAGACTTTTTTTAACCTAGCCTTGAAAGTTCCAGAACTTAATTGACTAGCTCGGATTAAAGGGAAAAGAATTAGACTGCATCTCCCAAGGGTAGGAGAAGCAAAGAATTTATGACCACCTTTATCTTGTCTCAGGTAGATTGTGAGATTTTTATTTTCTTTGTGTTTCTGTAGTATCTATAATGCAGATATATTATTTTTGTAATTTGTAAGAGCTTTTTATATATTAAGTTTATAATCTTGCATGAGATTTGCATAAAGTAGTTAACATTGTGTCTGGCATGAATAGAGTTCTCTATAAATGTCAACTGCCATCAGTATTATCTTTTATTTCTGTCATGTTAGAAAAGAAACACATTGGTGGATTTATTTGCAGTGGTTCATTTTCAAAGGCATTAAAAAGTCATAATTTTGTCTAGGCAAGCCAAACAAGATTCCGTGAGCAGTTGATACTTAGACTGTGTTTTGAAGGATGAAAGGGATTTGCCAGTTAGGGAAGGGCAGGAAAGTCACGCAAAGCAAGGGGAACTGTATATGCAAAGGCACAGAGTTCCGATAGTGCATAGCATAGCATGTTGCAGGATCTCACGTGGCAGAGTGTGAATGTAAGGCATGTGTTTGGGAGAAAGGACTGACACCTAGAGAGGAAGAGTTACATTCAAGAGATAACCAGGAAACAGAATATACAGGTCCTAGTGACTGATGAACTGTAACAGTTCCTTCAGAGTTACAGCAAACAAATTTAACTTTTCACTAGTTAAAGCAATCTTACTAACTATTCCTGATTTAGTTTTCTTTCTTTTAATCTCAACATGAATTATATGTGAAAAGGACAGAATTAAGACCAAGTAATAAATTACATATGGATAAATTTCCTTTCAAACTAAAAAATGAGAAGAATTGAAGAAAATGACTGGCCAAGCCTTATTTTTAGTTTAAAAATAAAGTGATTTATATATTTTTTTCAGAAAGTCAATAGAACTGAACATTTGTCCATCATCTCAGAATGGGTGCTCCTGCTTGCTGAGCTTATTAGTTCCATTCTTGCTGTCCCTGGGCTCTCGTGTTTGTGTGCCATATGGCTTCCACATCTGGTGACCAGTCCATGCTCTTTTGGAGAAAAGCAAAAAACAAAACTTCCTTTGAGGGACTACAGAAATACATTTCTGTAGAATCTGCTACTGCCTATGCCTGCAAATATCTGGGTACCAAATTAAATGCATAAAGCTGAAGTCATATGACTTTTCAAAGATAACAGTAACCAGATAGGACACAATACAAATTAGGGCTTTAAACTTTCTGGTACCAGTTCTTTCTTCCAGCATATTACTTGCAATGATATCCCTTTGAAGTTTCAACATATCTCTGAAATCATGATTAAATATGGTAACCAGAACTAGTACTGACTTATTCTGGGCAAGTCATTTGGAATAAATATTACAGTGGGAAAAAAATGCTATTTGGAGTAGTTCTCCCACTTTTAATGAATTTAATTGGTGTTGAAGTCCCAAGTCATTTTTTCCCTAGGACTGTCATTAAAGTAGTTATGATTATAAGCTATTAAACCAATAAACATTTCAAACAGTAAATTCAGGATATTATTAGCAAATGTTTATCACTTAATGTTTTCTAATTTATTATACACAGATATCCACTGTCCCATGGATAAAAATGCCAGTTAAGCTTTTGCAGACATGTAAAAATAATTACTTCTATCAAAGCTTCAAGCTTCAGAAAGAATGTCAGAGCACATACATGCACATTGGTTTTCTCTAAGTTAAATACTATGATGGTGACACACCAGGATTCCATGTTTCAAAACCAAGATTTTTATTCTCTTCTTAACTCATTGAGCCATTGCTGCTTCTCTCACTTTTTTAGAACATGATTAAAATTTTTACTGTTCACTTGTGTTAAAAAAACAAAGGTTAGAGTGGGCGAGTGAAAAGGAAAGACATAATCCAGATGAGATGGTTGTATAGGAACAGATTTTCAAAGTGTTAGCTGATGTTGTGAAAAGCTGTTTTAGCAATAAGCCTGATGGGAAAACAATGAGGTCAGGAAACTCTCTGGTACTGAAATTTGACTCATTCAAAGTAATGTCAGGTACACTAGGAACCAAGGGACTTAGTTCACGGAATCAGTCTCATGTGTTGCTAACATAGTATTTTGTTGTTATGGTTCCTCTGCTGTCTCCTCTTGTAGGCTCCCATGGTGCTTGATGGTGTTCAAGGACTGGAAATGTCACCAGCTGTAGTAGAGCTGCTCAATCTCCCTATTTCTCATTTCCTAATCTCCATCTTCCAGCAATATTAATCTTGGTCTGCTTTCTTCCAATTTGTCTCCTGTCAATGACATTTTAATTTTGACCTGATTTTTCTTTTCTACTACAGTAGCCTTGATTTGAAATTTATATAGATACTATGTTAAAAAGTAAGCAAGCAATCATATTCTAAAAATTATATTCAAAATCTGGACAGCATCCATTAGATGGGAATTCATATCACAAATCACTATTGGAGACAGACTTACAGATGGGGAGGCATCATTCCAAACTGATGTAGTATTGTCAAGGATAAATAGTTATTAGCAAGGATTAAATTTATAAATTTGAAATGAGTGGGGTTTTAATTTAATATTACAATTTTTATTACAAGGCAAGATGTTGGTGAAATTAAAAACACATGGACTAATTTAGCCTCAATAGAGAAGGATGCTTGTGAATGGGAGTCAAAGGATTTGATTTTCAGTCTTTAGATCTTTTGCTCCTTGGTTTCCTCATCAGTAAAATAAGATATTATTTTTTTTTCCTTTCCTTGAGGAGATTCTGTAATGATCAATATCACCTTATTTTCAAATCTCCCGGAAGAGTTATTTGGCCTTCTTGAACCCTGTTTTCCTCATTTGTGTAGCTGAGGTAGCTGTTGGTTGATTCTGGGCATTAGTGATAATGTATATACTGCACTAGACACAGTGCCTAGCTGGTCATGGGTACTTAAAATATAGATTTGACCATTGCAGTTGGCTCCTGCTACTCCTGCTACTCTGCTGCTTATTACCTTCTTATCTGCCAGTCTTTTGTTAATACTTATTTTTTTCTATGATTAAAATAAGCATCATGATGCAGGTGAGATTAATTTCTTTCACTTCCTGCATAGCAAACTTTGTTTAGCTTTATTGGAAGGAAAGAGAAGATAGTATTTCAAATATTCCTGCATGTAATTTGAATTAGGGCTTCACATTTTATTTTTCAGTAAAGTGTATTTATTTTCTTAGAGGAATTCTTCTTCCCCTAGACCATTAGCTGCAGAATCAGTGATAACTGGATGGAGTCTTTGGGACTCTATATGTGGAGACTTGCATGTGACTTCTGAATCATCAAAGATATTGTTACAGATATTAAGATATTATTAATTGCTTTATTGTATCTAATGCTATAAAACTCGTGTGCTGTGTGTGTGTGTGTATGTGTAAATTTATATGGTCTTTGAGTAACTGAATACCTAACTTGATTTCATATAAGAATATTCTTTGCATTTCTGATAAACTGTTAGAATGTAGTAAAGCATAGACACACAGAAATTACTGAGTTACTTACTTCAACAAATAATTATTAGACACCTATTATATGACTACTAGTCATTGTTCTGTATGGTAGGAATAGAGCAGTGAATCTTACAGAGTCCCTGCCTTCACAAAACTTACATTCTAGTTAAGAAAACAGACAGTAAAGAAACCAAAAAATGTATAAAGCATGTCAGGAGTAATAGGTATTTATGATAATAAACTTATAAGCGAATTCATTTTTCTATATAGTATGTGTTCCATTGGTTGGTGCCCTTGCTGTACTGGCTTTTCAATAATTTGAATATCGCTTTTGGTGATCAGTGCTATGATGAAAAATGGAGCTGGGTCATGGGATAATAAGCAGCAAGAATTGAGAAAGCTATCAGGTACAGTGTGGTCAGGGTTGGGCATTAATGAAGAAGTGACATTTGAGTGGAGACGAGTGAAGAGAGGGAGTGAGCCATGAGGCCATCTGGGAAGAGTGTTTTAGGTAGAGGTAGCAGAAAGGGCAAAAATACCTCCACTACCCAATGTTCATACTCCAGCAGGCTGGAGGCCACTGCTGGGGTGTGAATGTTGGCAAGTGGAGGGCATGAACTCAGAGGTGTGGACGGGAGGATGACTGGGCAGATTCTTAGGCCTTGTAGACCTTGGCAGTCATGGTGGTGATAGAAATAACCATTATTATTATTATCATTTATATTTTTTATCTTAGTGTGTCTTAAAATAGTGCTAAGCATTAAAAGAACCATATGGTATTGTTAGTTGGATGAATGAGAAAATTTGAAGAACTCTTTGAAGCAGAATTCCACTGATATTTTTATATCCTGTATTTGCCTACACATCTTAATTCCTGAATTTACTTTTAGCTTGAACTAGCATGAAGTTTTTTTTGTATGACTCTTAAGAGTTTTTACAAAAGAGCCTTTTTACAGAGCCTGACTAAAAGCAGGTAGACTTCGGAGATCATACTCACTCTGGTTTTAATTTCAGACCCTTTTTTGTATCAAACGTCAAATCCCTGAAGAGAAATGAATCAAGTGAGAGGCACTTTTTTTCTACTCTATTCCAAGGAAGCTTTTGGAGTTCTTGTTTTGGCACTATGCATGTCCAAGAGGAATTTCTTTTTTCTATACACCTGCAGCAATAAAACATAAAGGGATTGTGATCTTGAGTTCTATCTTTACTCATCATCTCTTTTTTGCTTATACTAGAAACAATCATACTTAAAGTTTTATAGGCAACTGGGCTGTCTTTAGACATTAAACTTTGTAAAAAGGTAGTCCTTTTCACATTACACCTACTAAATAATTTTAGTGTAATCATCATTGCTAGAAATTGTTTATGTGTACCAGATGCGTTTACACACACTTCATTTATCATGATTACAGAGGTGTTTCCACATTTTAACATATAAAACAGCCTCACTGATACATACAGGCTGAATATTTTCCTTGGCCACCTGTCTACCTGCACGTAGTTAACTGTTTGGCCCTTCTCTCATGTAGAATTTTAAAAAATCAACTATATTCATTAATAAGATAGAAGAAGTAAAGTGTGCTGGTTAAAAAAACTAACAATATAATCATTATGATGAGTTAAAGTTCACTTGTGAAGCAGAATTTGAATGATTCATTTGGTTTCCTTTTAAAAACTACCATCACTTCAAGAGAAAAAAAATGATCCCATAGCAATTATATAAAAACAACTACTCTAAAATTTTATTTATAATATAAAGTTTTTCTTGTACCTTAATGAATTTTAGTCATTTGTTTATAATTCTTTATCCCCTCCACATCAACACACGCACTACACACACACACACACACACACACACACACACACTCACACACATGCACTCACTTTCTTCCTCTCTCACCATCTCCTTAATACTATATTGTTTGGGTACTTTGTTCATGTGCAAATTTTTTTTTTTTTTTTTTTTGCTTTCTTTAATTTGGATATTCTTTCTTTCTTCTTCTGGAATATGTTATTGATTTGGGAAGTGACCTGGACAAATAGCTGCTGATTAGGTAATTGATTTCATTGTAGTTATGTCAGCTTGAGTGCACTGAAGGTTACACTAAGCTAAACGTACTTTCCACATTTGATATTGTTTTGATTTTTGGAAGTCCTGTTTCTTTATAAGCTATAATGTATGGTTAACTTTAACAATTTTGGGGTAGGAAAGGAGCATTTGGTTTTGAGGGGTGGAGAATGTTTTCCCATCAGTGAATTCTATTAAGTTGATTTTTTTCCTCCCAGCAGAAGGAATAGGAGTGCTATGCCTGAGTGATTTAACATTCAGCTGGAGGAAATTTGGGTTGGGGGTATTCTATCCACCCAATGTTATAAGGTAACTGAGGAAGGGAAGAAGTAAAGGAAAAGTAGTAAAATGCTAGGCAGAAATTAGTCTTGTTATGCCTAAAATTCAAACTCATTAGCTGACAGTTTTGGTTTTCCTGTGTATGGTCTAAGCCAGTGGTTCCCAAACTTTTTGGTCATAGGACCCCTTTATATTCTTGAATGTTGTTAATGTTGTTATAGAGCTTTTGTTTAAATGGGTTATATTTATTGGTATCAACCATCTTAGAAATTAAAATGGAAAAATTTTAAAGTACTGATTGTATGGAGGAAAACTCAAACCATGTTTTTCCTCTACTTTCACACTACAATGATCATCAACACAGAAGAAGACTTTTGTGACCAAATGTGTGGGGATTTCTGACACACGAAGCAGCAGACACCAGCTAGGCATCCTCCAATCTGGTTCCAACACTATCTACCCAGAGATACAGCATCAGATCCCAGTCTGAGGGCTCAGTCCCCAAGACTGACTCCCATCCCAAACATATCAGTCTCAAGTCTTGGCCCCTGGAACTTGTAACTGACCAGCTTCAAGTTGCGATTCCCACAACTCCCCTTTGAATTTGATTAATTTGCTGGAGTGGCTCACCGAACTCAAGAAAATACTCACATTTACCAGCTTATTATAAAGAATATTACAAAGGATACAGATGAAGAGATGTGTAAGGCAAGGTATGGGGGAAGGGGCACAGAGCTTCCATGCCCACCCTGGGCGTGTCACCCTCCAGGAACCTCCAAGTGTTCAGCTGTCTGGAGCCTCTCTGAACACAGTTCTCTTGGGTTTTTATGGAGGCTTCCCAACCTCAGCATTTCTTTCCCCAGGGTATGGGGTGGACCATCTCTGGGAGGGTCTTAAGACCCACAATCAGAAGGGCAGGGGAAGATTTGAGTACTGCCTCTGGGCAGGCGAAAGGAGAACAGGAGGTCAGAGGCCTGCCCCTGAGGCCTAGCACATTCCACATTGTAACAAAAGACTATAACAAAGACCATGGGAGTTAAGAGCCAGGAACCGTGGACAAAAACCAGTATCTATCATAACACCATACTTACTAATTTATTAAAAAGAATAATAATTCATGTTATTAATAAAAATAAAAACAAATATGTATCATAACATAATACATTTTTCCAAACAGAAATACTTAGTGAGATGAGTGGTATTGTTTTACATTCTGCAAATCTCTTTAATGTCTAGTTTAATAGAAGACAGCTGGATTCTCGTCTCTGCTCCTGCGTTCAATCTGTTGTCATATCACACATCACATAGCTTCTGGAAAACTTCACTGTATGCTCCTGAGAGAATGTGAGTGAAAAAGGCAAATAATTACTTAGCATTATTATGAAAATAATTTTGACCTCGTGGAACCCCTGGAAAGGTCCCTCAGGACTTGCCTGACCACAGTTTGAGAACCATTGGCCTACACACATCTTTCCAGCCACACTCTTGTGTTAAGCTCCTCTGAGCCTCTTTGTATCAACACTTCGGCCTGCTCCTCTTCCCACCCCTACCTACCTGTTCTCCTAGCTGCCCACAGTTTAACACCCAGAATCTTAAGTATTAGAGTCAAGTAGAGTCTATCTCCAGCACAGACATCTATTATGGGAGGGTTCTTTGACTTAAGGTATGATGATACTATCCAAAGAGTTCACTGAGAGTGAGAGAACCTACTTTCTGAAATTAAAACTATAGTTGAAGTCTTTTTATCTATGGTGATAAGGGCCAGAATATGATTGGTTCATTTAAAAAGCAGTTCAAAAGAGGGAATCATAGAAAGATTCATACATACATCAACTTTTTTTTTTTAACTTAGAATGTGTAAAGTGTATCTATTTATTCTCCAGAATTTTAGTGTAGTGCTAGGCCTTTTCTTTGAGAAAGGGTTTGCTGATTGGAGTTCCCCATCCTCTTTTTTGCCTAAACCACACTCAAAATGCATCATCTACTATTTCCAATTTTGTTTTTTTGTTTTTTTTTTAATGGAGAAAGACCTTAAAGTCACTAGCAAAACAACTAAGGACTATAAGAACACTGGTCTGTCACTTCTTTATACTATAGTTTCTTGAGGACAGAGACCATGTCATCGTTTTTCTACTCTTAACACAGGGTCTAGCAATAGTTGATATTCCCTGAGTGGCTTGTTAGTTGAATACACAGTGAGGGCACGTATCCATGGAAGAATGAAGCAGAAGCTATATGGTATAATGAAATTATGTTCATTGTAAAAAATTTCTGACCCACTATTAGCACTACAGGAAGGAATAGCCAAATGGACATTCTTATATTCAAAGAGGAACTGATCATTAGTGCTGAGCTTCCACTAGCTCTTTGAAGAGAGTCATCACATTTTTCCAACCTCAGCGCCCAGTTCCTTAACGATACATTGAGCACAAATATTAACCAAAAGTCTGACTGTTACTCAAAGGGGAAGGTTTCCTGGCTGCCGTCCCCTCATCTAGAGTATCATTTTATTTACCTTTATCAAGAGCATGGTAGGATGCATTAAGCACTAAGCTTTTGGATTGTTGCTGTTATGTTGATATCTATATAGACTTCGACCTTGGAGAGTGAGAGCAGGAAGGCAGTGTACTCTTAGCTGCATATCCCTTATTGTCGTGCAGCCTCCATAGGATGAGTTTGCCTGGAACTTTCCTGGATTTAGAACTGAATGTCCCAAGTCCTGGTAACTCCCTCAAACTCAGGCAAACTGAGAGGGTTGGTCCTAATCCTCCACCCTAAGTCTGTGAACAGGAGCAGGGAATTCAAATTAGGATTTGTTAGGAATGAAAATGTTGGGTACATTTCTGTGGCCAAGAGTCTCTTTGTTGTATAAAGTGAGGCAAGCAAACTCTCAAAGGGCCAAGCTTCTTGAGTTTAGTCTCTTTCACTGGAATATTTTTATTTTTGCTTAAAATTACAATAACATTGCTCATTTAGTTTATCAATTTATCATTTAATCTGAGACTTACTTTTGGCAAGATATTTGACTTAAAATATTTTTCTAGTTCCTTCTTTGTCTAATTCTGAAAATGTACATGCTTCCATTTCTTTGTAATTATGAAAGGTGGTTATGGCTTTGATTGGGAAGCGAGGCCACTGCCTTAGCCTTCACTACCGTTGTGCAGCATAGAACACACAACTAGGAGTCAGGAAATTGGGTAGGCACACCAGTTTTGCCACAAACCCACCTATGGGGACCTTGGATAGGACCTACCTTTGCTGAGCTCTGAGTTCTTTTCTACAAAATGAGAGAAACTGTAAACTATTATAACTATAATAGGAGAAACTATAATTTCACAGATTGTTCTGAGTATTAAGAAATAACATACAGGAAAGTGTGACATGTACAGGATTATTCAGTAAATGTCTATAGATCGTTGTTGATGTATCTGCATTAGTCAGTTGTTACCTCACTGAATAAACTTGCTTATTGTTTTCTTTCTTTTTTTTAAAAAAAAAAAGAAGAAAGAAAGAGAGAAAGAAAGAAAAAAAAGAATGAAGAAGAGGAAGAAAAAGGAAGAGAAAGAGGGAGAGAGAACGGGAGTATTGCTTTATTGCCCAGGCTAGAATGCAGTCTAAAAATGGGAATTGAAAACCTCTTTTATGCCAATGATTGTGCTTAACAATGGGGACAGGAAGGAATAAGGGAAGAAAATAACAAACAAGCAGCCAACCAGTATTTCATTTAAACCTATGAAATGCTAGGCAATTATTGAGGAGTGATTTACTTCCAATTATGTAGTCACTTTTGAAATAGGTGTGATATGGTACTGATAAGAATGTATGTTTTGTGTATTTGAAGTGGAGAGTTCTATAAATTTTTATTAAGTTTACTTGTTCTGGGTTTGAGTTCAAGTCCTGGATATCCTTGTTAATTTTCTATCTCGTTGATCAGTCTAATATTGACAATGTGATGTTACAGTCTCCCACTATTATTGTATGGGAGGCTAAGTCTCTTTATAAGTCATTAAGAACTTGTCTTATGTATCTGGGTGCTCCTGTATTGGGTGCGTGTATATTTAGGATCATTAGCTCTTCTTGCTGCATCGATCCTTTTACCATTATGTAATGTCCTTCTTTGCCTCTTTTGATCTTTGTTGCTTTAAAGTCTATTTTATCAGAGGTGAGAATTGCAACTCCTGCTTTTTATTTATTTATTTATTTATTTTTGCTCTCCATTTGGTTGGTAAATCTTCCTCTGTCCCTTTGTTTTGAGTCTTTGTGTATCGTTGCATGTGAGATGGGTCTGGATACAGCGTACCGATGGGTTTTGGCTTTTTATCCAGTTAATAATATATATGAGTTTAATACTGCCGTTTGATGCTAGCTGGATATATTTTTGAAAAGGCTGATACTGGTTGCTC
This sequence comes from Aotus nancymaae, assembly GCF_030222135.1. Classification (NCBI taxonomy): domain Eukaryota; kingdom Metazoa; phylum Chordata; class Mammalia; order Primates; family Aotidae; genus Aotus; species Aotus nancymaae. The sequence goes on along the minus strand of NW_026988417.1, from coordinate 48,802,565 downwards.
CTTTATATGTATAGTGCTTCTTTCAGAAGCTCCTGCAAAGCAGGCCTGGTGATGGTGAAATCTCTAAGTACTTGCTTGTTTGCAAAAGATTTTATTTTTCCTTCACTTGTGAAGCTTAGTTTGGCTGGATATGAAATTCTGTGTTGAAAGTTCTTTTCTTTAAGGATGTTGAATATTGGCCCCCACTCTTTTCTGGCTTGTAGGGTTTCTGCTGAGAGATCTGCTGTAAGTCTGATAGGTTTCCCTTTGTGGGTAACCTGACCTTTCTCTCTGGCTGCTCTTAGTATTTTCTTCTTCATTTCAACCCTAATGAATCTGATGATTATGTGCCTTGGGGTTGGTCTTCTTGAGGAATATCTTTGTGGTGTTCTCTGTATTACCTGGAGTTGAATATTGTCCTGTCTTACTAGGTTGGGAAAGTTTTCCTGAATAATCTCCTGAAGAGTATTTTCCAACTTGGATTCATTCTCTTCATCACATTCAGGTACACCTATCAAACGTAGATTAGGTCTTTTCACATAGTCCCATATTTCTTGGAGTCTTTGCTCATTCTTTTTTATCCTTTTTTCTCTAATCTTGACTTCTTATTTTATTTCGTTAAGTTGGTCTTCGACCTCTGATATCCTTTCTCCTGCTTGATCACTTTGACTGTTAAAACTTGCGCATACTTCGCGAAGTTCTCGTGTTGTTTTTCAGCTCCGTTAATTCACCTATATTCCTCTCCAAATTGTCTATTCTCGTTAGCATTTCATCAAACCTTTTTTCAAAGTTCTTAGTTTCTTTGCATTGGGTTAGAACAAGTTCTTTTAATTCACAGAATTTTCTTATCATCCACCTTCTGAAGCCTACTTCTGTTAATGGAACGCACTTGTTCTCCATCAGGGCTTGTTCCGTTGCTGATGAGGAACTGTGATCCCCTGTAGAGGGAGAGGCATTCTGATTTTGGGTATTCTCAGCCTTTTTACGCTGGTTTCTTCCCATCATTGCAAATTTATCCACCTGTCGTCTTTGTGATTTCCGACTTTCAAATTAGGTCTCTGAGTGGACGTCCAACTTATTGATTCCCAGTGCCGAAATCTGAGCAATCCACTGCACCGGCCAAAACAGCAGTGTTAAGATTGATGGTGCTTTTCTGCCCAGGAATCGGCCAAAAGGGGACCCAGTCCTGCTGACTCTGCACCAAGAACTGCCGCGCTGAGACACCGGCAAAACTGCTGTGCCGGCCACAAGAGTCGCACTGGCGACCTGTCGGGCTCCTCTGCTGGGAATCTCCTGGTCCATGAGCAACAAAAATTCGTCTGAAAGTGTGGCATCCTCTGGTTCTCTGCACTTTCACTGGGAGCTACAATCCCAAGCTGCTAGTGATCAGCCATCTTGGATCTCTTGGAATCTCCTATTTGGCTTATTGTTTTCAATGTCAGTCCATTCTTGCACTGTTATAAAGAAATATCTGGCCAGGTGTGGTGACTCATGTCTGTAATCCCAGCACTTTGGGAGGCCAAAGTGGCAGATTGCATGAGCTCATGAGTTTGAGACCAGCCTGGACAACATGGCAGAACTTTGTCTCTACAAAAAAAGAAAAAGAGAAGAAAAATTAACTGGGCAGGGTGATGCATGCCTGTAGTTGCAGCTACTCAGGAGGCTGAGGTAGGAAGATGGCTTGAGGCTGGGAGGTGGAGGTTGCAGTAAGCTGAGATCTCACCACTGTACTCCAGCCTGGTGATAGAGCCAGACCATGTATGAAAAAAAAAAAAAAAAGAAAAAAAAAGAAAGAAATACCTGAAACTTGGTAATTTTTAAAGAAAAAAGGTTTAATTGGCTGATGGTTCCACAGGCTGTATGGGAAGCATGGCTTAGGGAGGCCTCAAGAAACTTACAATCATGGTGGATTGCAAAGGGGAAGCAGACATGTTTACACATGGCCAGAGAAAGAAGAAGAGAGAAGGGGAAGGTGCTACACACTTTTAAACAATCAGATCTCATGATAACTCACTCACAGCACCAAAGGGGAAATCCTCCCCCCATGATTCAGTCACCTCCCACCAGGACCCACCTCCAACACTGGGGATTAAAATTTGACATGAGATTTGGGTGGAGACACAGACTCAAACCATATTAGTTAGGCTTTTCATTTAGAATTTTATATATATATATACACACACACACACACACACACACGCATACATATATATATAATTTGGTAAACAGTCATAGTTCTAAGTTTGGGTTAACTTTCAGCATTTTATGCTTTGTACTTTCAAAGTCATGAATATCTCTGAGAGTTCCTTTAATATGAAGAGTTTTGCTTGCATCACTTCCTCTGGAACATCTTCATCTTCTTGTTGGTTAATTTCTACTTTCAGTTATTCATTTTTTTAATTAAATGTCATATGGGCTTATTATTGGTAGACAAGGAGGCAACACCACTACAAACTTTGCTGTCTGTGTGTGACCAGAATAAGAGATATGCAGTAACTATTGCCTACAGACTTTCAAAGAAGAGACATTGTTAGTCATTGATCAAGATGCACATCTGTTACTTGTGTAGTGATTTGTGGATTGAAGAGCTAACAGTGGAACTTGTACTCTATAAAATTACTCACCGCTAATATACCAAGTTAACTAAAATTTTAGCTGCATTTTGGGGGAGTACTATAATAATAATTTAGTGCTGATAATGCCCAGGCAAAAATTTTTCACAGCTGAGACTTGTAAAGTTCGATGATAATATTTACTTTTTTCTTTGAGTTGATAACTGTTTTTTTTTTTTTTAATGCCCATCTTTTAAGAGTGTGCTTCTTCTTTGGTTCTTGAAGTTTTCATAAGATGAATCATGTTGGTGTAAGGGTTTCAAGCAGTTCTGTGGCTTGTTGTTGTTGTTACTGTTTGTTTGCTTTAACCTCTATTCTATTCTCTTTTTTATCTTAGGAAGTCCAGTTCTCATTGTAGGCATTATTATTCTTTGCTGTCATTTTTCAAATTTTGTTTGCTTTTTTCCTGGGATGGAGTCAGTTTTTCTTGGATCTCTTATTTTTAAACTTCCTGGTTTACTTCCTTGATTTGATAGAGCACATCCAGGTAAAAAAGGTGATACAGAGGTAAATGGGACAGTGGTGATGATAGCTTTCAATGTGCCTATCTCCTGACTTGGACACTGGTCCAGTCTGGACTGTTTATCTTATGTGAGTAGTGCACAGTTGTGATCCAGAGTTCTCTTCGCTGTCATTCTGCAGATTCCCTTTTCCTCTACCCTCTGTTGGATCTCCCATTTTCTTCATGCCATATCTTCCTCTCTTTTGATTTTTCCCCTCCTGTTTTTAAAGAGGACATTGTCTAGTAATTTCCAGAGAAAAAGGACATAGGGGAGATATCCTTTGCACCTTGAAAAGCTGAAAATGGCTATAGGATATCTTCCTATTATATTAGTAATATGGTTGAATATACCATTCCAGTTTAGAAATAGTTTTCTTTTGAAATTTTGAAGGCATTTCTTCATGTTTTCTTGCTTCCAGCGTTACTTTTGAGATGTCTAAACCTGTTCTGATTCCTAATCTTTTGTAGTATATGTAATACATGTTTTTCCTCACTATGGAAGCTTATAGGGTCTTACCTTGTTGCCAGTATTCTGAAATTTCATACTTGTGAGCCGTGCTGTGGGTCTATTTTCATCTAGTTTGCTGGGTACTCTGTTAGTATGGTATCACACAGCCTCAACTCTGGAAAATTTTCTCGATTTTTAAAATTCCTTTTCTCCATTTTCTCTGTTTTCCCTTTCTGAAATCCCTATTCTATTTTTGAGAAGATTTGAAAAGGTTTTGAACCTTTTTCTTCTTGTTTTTTATTTATTTAGTCTCCTTTCTTTCTTCTTCTTCTGGGAGATATTCTCAACTTTATCTTCAAAGCTTTTTATTGAATTTCTATTTTTGTCATATTTTTAATTTCGATCTTTGTGAGTGTGTTTATATGTATACGTGTCTGTATTCTAAATATTTTTAACACTCTTTTTTATGGATACAATATTTTCTCTAATTTTTTTAAGGATATAAATTTTTTTGAACATTTCCTTCTCCCTGAATGGATTTTCCAAATTGCTTGTTTTAAAAAAGTTGTTTTATCCTCTATCTTCTATGTTAGAAACTTTCTGCATTATTGGATAGTCCCAGGTTGTAAGGATTAAGAATGGAGATCTAAAAAGCCAATTGAACAGGCTGAGTTTATGGTGGGTTTGTGGCTTTGAGGTTTTCTATGGAATGATCAGGTGGGTTTGTTGGAGAGCCGTCAGAATCAGTATTAGATCTTTCTTCTTGAAATAGATGTATTCCTACAAAGAGTACCTTTCCAGTTTCCTGCATAGAATAGAAAAGGTCTGGATGCATCTTCTGGGAGCCACATAGAAAAAGAGTGGTTAGTGTCAGCAGTCAGCTTTTGGTATAAATTCAGTTAATTCCTAGACCAAAATGCTATTTTACTCTCTCCAGAGACTAAACCTCCTGCTGAGTGATCTGGATGGAGTGTTGGTAGGGATGCTTAGGGATCCAGCTACTTCTTGACAAACTTTATCCCATGTGTTATTAATTTACCCAATTCCCTCACAATTTTAGAATAACCTCTTGCTGCCATTTCTTGAGCCTTTCGAGGATTCTATAGTATAAACAGGTCTGTTTCTCACCTTTTCCACCAGTTGGGATTTGGCTTTTTGACTTGATTTTCATAAGTCCTTTGACACCTATTCATTGGCTTTCAAGCTCCTGAAACGTTGTTGCTATCGCCTTCAATTTTTTTTTTTTTTTTTTTTTTGCATTTGTGGGTTTATTTAAAAAAAAGCAAAACTTTTTTTATTTTGATTTTCTTTTTAAGTAAATTTAGTCGGGTTTTGTGGGGGAGTGTTATTTATTTGTCTGTGTTCCATTTGATCTTACTTTCTTTGATCTAAAATTGAAAATCCAACTTACAGATCTTCAGTTATGCCTCATGATCTTACTAGAATCAAATACAAGCTAACAAGAATATCTGATGATACTTTCTCTTTTTAAAATTCATGTTTGTATTATTTATAAATTATATCAACCTTATTTTCCATGAAATGTTTGAACTTTACTAAACTTTTAAACTTTTGAGAATGGATTTATATATTTCTGATGAATTAGTAAAAAAATTGAATGTGCACAGAGATGACTGACTGAACTGAATCCATTGAATGCATGTGTATATGTGTCATGAGGTTGAGGCTTCTAGAAGCTACATAGGTAAAAATGTAGGTTAAATTGATGCCATTAAGACAGAGTGTACTTTAATATACATTTATCCTTCAACAATAAAGAGTCAGGGTTTGATCTGAACACATTTTTTTTTTTCTAAACCAGAGACTTTACCTCATAGAGGAAACCTTTTTTTTCAGTTATTAGACAAGTGCTTATCCTGTATCCTGACTTTTCAACAGCAAGCCCAGTCTTCTTTCCAGAACAGATTATTGCTTTCACCTTAAGTAGAGGAAAAACTCTGTAATTATTCATAGAGACAGTGCTTACATTTTCCTTTCAAATCTGATTATATCAGGATACCATAGTAATTTTTTTTCATTTTAAATCTACTTTAATAGTTTAAAGTTTTTGGAGATTCATTTTCATAGTGCTACTTAAATTCTACAGTGGGTTTTTTGTTTTTGTTGAGGATGAGTTTGGAGGTAGAGGGGAGAACAGGAGAGGCTGCTAGGTAGGGATTAAGGCAAGCTTCTATTGTAATGACTCTAGGGTTGACTCAGTTTCTTATATCCTGGCTTAAAGGATCAGGTGCAAAATAATCACTCACTCTTAGGAAGAATTATTATTACATGAGTGCAAGCTGTATATTTGATTTTGGCCAATGATCTCAGTGCTATGGACTGAATTGTGTTCTGCCAAAACCCATATGTTGAAGTCCTAACCTCCAATGTGATTGTGATAATAATTAGAGATGAGGCCTTTGGGATATAATTACTTGAGGTCACCAGGGTAGGACCCTTCTGATAGGATTAATGCCTTTATAAAAAGAGACACAGAGAACTTGCATGCTATCTCTCTCTCTCTCTCTCTCTCTCTCTCTCTCTCTCTCTCTCTTCTTTCCACCTCCCTCCTTCTCTTGGCCATGTGCATACACATGAAAAAAGCCATCTGCAATCCAGGAAGAGAGCCCTCACCAGAACCTGGTCATACTGACACCCTGATGTCAAACTTCCAGCCTCTAAAACTGTGAGAAAATTAATTTCTCTTGTTTAAACTACCCAGTGCTACTTACATTGGTACTTTGTTACAGCAGCCTAAATTGACTAATGTACTCGAATATTCTGTTATTGGTTGTGTGGGAGACAGCCTGGCTTCAACCCATTTATACTCTGGATATATATCTTGGGGAGATAATGTCTCATGCCCATCAATTCTCTAATTCTCCAAACACCAACTGGGTGTCCATTCACTTAATTTATTTCTGACATTGCCTAACATTAGCGTCAGATCTCGCAAGCTAAAGGGACTCAGCCCCACAAGACTGCCCCTACTTCAGATGCCAGTTGCAAGCCCTGGGCCTGCCCTATTTCTGACCACCAGGGGTTCCCCCAATCCCTTCCTTAGGTGCAATAAATTGCTAGCCTAACTTACAGAATCCACCAGTTTATTGTAAAGAATACAACTCAGGAACAGCTAAGTGGAAGAGATGAATAGGACGAGGTATGGGGGCAGGGAACTTCCATGCCCTTTCTGATCATGCCACCTTTCCAGCATGTTGATGTGTTTGCCAGATGGGAAGCTTATCAAGTCTTGTTGCTAGGGAGATTTTGTAAAGCTCAATCTGTAGTCCCACCCCCTTCAACCTTCTAATTACTTGATCTTTCTGATGACCAGCCCCATCCTGAGGCTATCTAGGGATCCTACCCTAAGTTACCTTATTAGCATAAACTCAGCTAGTTATTACTCAAAAGGAGCTAGTTATGAATAACCAATGATAGTCTTATCACTCAGGAAATTCTAAAGGTTTTTGGCACTCTTTGCCAGGAACCAGGAACAAAAAACAAATGTAGTTCATATACCACACAACCGAAAGTTCATACTCTGTTGTTAGCGATCATCTCCCCACTCATTCTATCAGATAGATAAAGAAGGGAGAGAGGGAAGAAAGTCATCAAGCATTTTATGTAGTATGTCAGGATGCTTTTTGACTACAGGTGATGGAGAAATGAAATAATAGGGGAAAATGTTATTATTAGAAGGAAACGCTGCTTTCTTTTCCATCACAAATGCCATCACTCAGAGATGAAACAAGTACTTGCCTTTAGAGGGACTGAGTAGTTATACTGGCTTTGCTACAGAAGAACCTTGGCCTCTCAAACGACTTTAAACAACTTTGGCAATGATATTTTGGTTGGTGAGAAGCTAATTAGAAGATGGAAGCATTTTACATACTCTTCAAATGACCCAGAGTTTCAAACAGATGTTTCAGGAAAATGTATACCTGGTGCTCGTCCATTAGCAAATTACTTTGTTGTAACTGTCACAAGCTCTTTTGGACAGTAATTATGAAGAATTATGTCCCATCTGGCAACTCAAATGTACACTGTTTAGCTCAATTTGAGGGAAATGTGATGGTAATTATAGGCACAGTTTTTCTGTTAAGTCTTGAAAAAGGAACCTATCACAACAACTGAGAAAACCTTGGTGATAAGGCATAGGAGCAATCCATATTCTCCAAGAAGCATACATAGGAGGGTCTTATAGGATCTTTAAAAGAATGCATGCATATGCGCACATGCACAAACACACACACACATATTCACACACACTCTCACACATACACACTCACACTCACACAGCATAAAGCCAAAACATCCCCAACTCCAAAACAACTTAAACAAAAATGGACAAGTAGACAGAGTACAACATATAATAATAAGAGTATAATAAACTATAACTTGAAGTACTGAGACTGAAAATTTATAGAATTTAAACATGATTACAATAATTGCTGGCTTCTTACAATATGTCTTAGGTTTTAGGATTCTTAGGATTTAAAAAATACATTTAAAATATTAGATTATATATAAAGCAATTCTTTTAATATTGAATTTTTTTGGACTTACTAGATTTTAAAAAATCCTTTTTGAGAGAGATCCAAGATAGCTGATCACTAGCAGCTCGGGCTCCTAGCTCCCAGAGAAAGCGCAGAGAACAAGAGGACGCCACACTTTCAGACGAATATTTGTTGCTCACGGACCAGGAGATTCCCAGCGGAGGAGCCCCACGTGTCGCCAGGGCGACTCTTGTGGCCGGCGCGGCGGTTTTGCTGGTGCCTTAGCGCGCCAGTTTTTGGTGCAAAGCCCGGAGATTCCCGGGCAGAAAAGCACCATCAATCTTAACACCGCTGTTTTGGCTGGCGCAGTGGACTGCTCAGATTTCGGCGCTGGTAATCAACAAGTTGGACGTCTGCTCAGAGACCTAGTTAGAAAGTCGGTAATTACAAAGACAACAGAGGGATAAATATATAATGAAGGGAAGAAATCAGCGTAAAAAGGCAGAGAATACTCAAAATCAGAATGCCTCTCCCTCTACAGGGGATCGCAATTCCTCATCAGCAACGGAACAAGGCTTAATAGATTACGAGTGTGTTCCAATAACAGAAGCAGGCTTCAAAACGTGGGTGATAAGAAACTTCTGTGAATTAAAAGAACTTGTTCTAACCCAATGCAAAGAAACTAAGAACCTTGAAAAAAGGTTTGACGAAATGTTAACGAGAATGGACAATTTAGAGAGGAATATAAGTGAATTGATGGAGCTAAAAAACACAACACAAGAACTTTGCGAAGCATGCACAAGTTTAAACAGTCGAATTGATCAAGTAGAAGAAAGGACATCAGAAGTTGAGAACCAGCTCAGTGAAATGAAACGAGAAGACAAGATTGGAGAAAAAAGGATGAAAAGGAATGAGTAAAGTCTCCAGGAAATATGGGACTGTGTGAAAAGACCTAATTTACTTTTGATAGGTGTACCTGAATGTGATGAAGAGAATGAATCTAAGTTGGAAAATACTCTTCAGGATATCATTCAGGAAAATTTTCCCAACCTGGCAAGGCAGGGTAATATTCAACTCCAGGTAATACAGAGAACACCACAAAGATATTCTTCAAGAAGACCAACCCCAAGGCACATAATTGCCAGATTTATTAGGGTTGAAATGAAGGAGAAAATACTAAGGACAGTCAGAGAGAAAGGTCAGGTTACCCATAAAGGGAAACCTATCAGACTTACAGCAGATCTCTCAGCAGAAACCCTACAAGCCAGAAAAGAGTGGGGACCAATATTTAACATCCTTAAAGAAAAGAACTTTCAACCCAGAATTTCCTATCCAGCCAAACTAAGCTTTATAATCGAAGGAAAAATTAAATTCTTTGCGAACAAACAAGTACTTAGAGAGTTCACCACCACCAGGCCTGCTTTACAAGAGCTTCTGAAAGAAGCACTATACATATAAAGGAACAACCAATATCAGCCTTTCCAAAAATATATCAAAAAGAAAAGAAGATTAACACAACGAAAAATTTACACTAACTAATGGGCAAAACAGCCAGCTAGCATCAAATGCTAGTATTAAAGTTATATATATTCTAATTGGATAAAAAGCCAAAACCCATTGGTATGCTGCATCCAGACTCATCTCACATGCAACGATACACAAAGACTCGAAACAAAGAGAAGGAGGAAGATTTATCAACCAATCAGAGAGTAAAAATAAACAAATAAAAAGCAGGAGATGCAATTCTCGCCTCTGATAAAGTAAACTTTAAAGTAACAAAGAGCAAAAGAGGCAAAGAAGGACATTACATAACGGCAAAAGGATCAATGTAACAAGAAGAGCTAACAATTTTATAGATCAACGAGACAGAAAATTAATAAGGATATCCAGGACATGAACTCAGACCCGGAACAAGTAAACTTAATAAACATTTATAGAACTCTCCACTTCAAATACATAAAACATACATTACCACCTCACACCTATTCCATAAGTGACTACATAATTGGAAGTAAATCACTCCTCAGTAATCACATAGCATTTCATAGGTTTAAATGAAATATTGGTTGGCTGCTTGTTTGTTATTTTCTTCCCTTATTCCTTCCTGTTTACATCAAGTATAATTATTGGTATAAAAGAGGTTTTCAATACCCATTACTAAACTGCATTCTAGCCTGGGCAAGAAAGCAATACTCCCATTCTCTCTCTCTCTTTCTCTTCCTTTTTCCTCCTCTTCTTTACTCTTTTTCTTTCTTTCTTTAAAAAAAACAAACAAACAAAAAAAAACCTATTTTCCCATTTTTCAGATGAATAAAATAGGATTGAATAAAGTAAATGTAATAAGAGGAACAAGCTCCCTATTCAGGTTTTAAGCCCCAAATATCAAAGCCTACAGTCTGTCTCTAGCATCCTACACAATGTCTGTTTCTAGAAGAAAAAAAAAAAAAAAAAAAAAAATCCTTTTTGAATTTGTCACAGTCCATGCCCTTAAAACGAGCAAGCAAGCAAGCAACTCAATTTGAGTTGAAATTGAAGACAAAGATAAACAAAAATACTTGCCTAAGACTATATGAGGTTTGATTCTTTTAAAGTCAAATACAGTAATTATTGTTTTGTTTAGTGACCTTAAACCTTCCAAGTACTAAATAAAAGTTGCAATCACTTGTATTTATAGAATTAAGCGAAATCCATATGGATCACCATTATGCATGAGAAAAAATTACCATTATATATCTACATGTATTATCTTGGGACCTGGTGAGGACTTTGCATTTTCCTCTCCACAAACTCCCAGAATTTTTTGTCATTGGAAGCCAAGCATTCAGTACAAACAGTTTCAGTTTGCACATTTTCTAGCAGGCCAGCCAAGAGCAATCCTAGGCAGATGGAAAGAAAAAGTTTATTTCTGGAAGATATGAAGACATTCTTACACTTGTAAATATTTTTTTAATCCCATATTTTTGAAATTAACATCTAATTAGCATAGGTCACATTGACTTGTGTTTATAAACCAGCTCTGCATTTCATTTTGGAGCAAGATGAAATATTCATTTCTTTTTTTTTTTTTTGCCATCTTCTAATGTCATATTATATTTACAATAAAGAACATCTGGATATTTGCAATTGGAGAAGTCTTCATGCTTTTGAAATATGATGTTCAATAAATAGTTCTTCACTGCTAAGCAGCGATCAGCATGTATCAAATCGTTGGACAGACTTTTTCAATAAAAAGCATTTGCTTTTTCTATTGTTTAAGACATCTTAATATTATAGGTAGGTGGTAAGAAAGCAGGTTGGGCTTTGGGGAAAAATATCTGAAATTTTGTAATAATTAGGGTAATTGTGCCAACACAGTTAGGTCTTTATGAAGAATAATGACCCTTTTTTCTCCTGTGGTCTGACCTGGAGTCCTTTTAAGTGTGAGCATGATGTTACAATACTGCCCCCTACTGTAAGACTTTGCTTGGCCCTTTCAAAGGAACTTAAAAAAAAAAAGAAGAAACTAACAGATGACTGGGGACAAGCATATCTTATGATATTTGGCATTTTAAAAGCATATTTTGATGAACAGTTTGGGCCCCTGAAATGCAGAACTCCAGAATGATAGTATAATACATTCTTTTGTTTCTCAGTTTGTTTCCTTTTGAATTAATGTTGTTGCTGCTCTGTTCCTTTGAGTTAAACAGAGGACTTTTCTCCCCTGACATGCTTTGGGATGATGGATCTTACTCCGGATTTTGTGAACATGTTTTTGTTTTAATTAGTGTTGGTTTCAGGGAATTTTGCATCTTTTTAAAAAGCATACAGGGTGTCTTTGAGGCTGGATAAAGAATGATACTTTTGTCTATCTTCAGTGTGGCTTTGGTATTTTAATAATAAGTACCAATCTTGTGGTAAAGTATATCGATTCAACCAATCATATCTTGGAGTTCATCCAGTCTTAAATCTAACTGTCTCTAAACAGCTTTGTATTCGTTTGCATTGAGTAAAACTATAAATTTATGTGAACAAGACATTGGCATGATTTAGACTGTCTTTTTTTTTTTGGTGAAAAGTTGAATTCTCTTTCCCCCACTTCTTTTTATGGATATTGCTTTAACAAAATGATTTTGATGACATTTCTTTTGCCAATGCATATTTTCAGACACTAAAAAACAAATCAAAAGCCACTTATCATATGAATCATTGTTAAAGTCAGCAGTAATCCACTATGTAAAATCTCCCTGCAAAGGCGCAGAGGCTAGGGGCTTAAACCTGGAGCACATTAAATTAGTTCCAGTCTCTCGCGAATGGGCTTTGCCTGGCTTGCTTAGGCAGGCAGAACGGAAACAGGCAGTTTATAACAAGAAGTCTGCTTTAAAAACCGTGGGGTTCATTGGAGAAAGATTTATATCCCCCACTTATATAAACATTACAAATGTGGACTGCAAGTAGGAAGGAAACCTTTATCAAAATCTCTTGAAGAGCTTTTTCATTGAGAGTAAAATGGACAGCATGCACTGTTGTTTGAAGGCACGCCAGCATTTCGACAATCATGTTTTTCACTGCTTTGCCTGATTAAAATGTAGCATTGTGAAGACTAACCAGACCTCCTACTTTTATTTTATTTTCATGATGAGACTACGTTGGCATCAAAAGTGGAGTCAAAACACTGTGCCAAAGGAGAAAATGATCATTTAAGGATTTTTAAAAAGACAATGTAATTACATGAAGTCTTAGGGTAATGGAATCTGGACATCAGTTTATGTCACCTCCTGATTTAAAATGATTTTTATATATAAACACCATCCTAGATATCATGTTGTCTTTAGGATTGTAATAGAACACAGATGAGGCTTGAAATATTTGGTCCAATAAAATGAGAAAGGCCGAAAGGAAAGATTACCATTTGAGATTAGGGTAGCTATTTGTTTGATATTTCACATATGGTGATGTTAAGTCCATGTGCTAGATTTCTGTTTTCCTCTCATTTGGTTTTATCTCATGTTTAATATCTTGGAAATTGCCATAGAAATGTACTTTTCTTTGCCCTAAGTGTGTCTAACAGGGCACTGAGACTAAATTAATGTTTTTCTTCAGGCTTCTTATCAGGAGCTATAATTTGATAGGTTTTAGTCACAATCTAAGTAGTACTGAATCAGTTGTTCGTAGGATTTCTTCAGTCTGTCTGGAAATTAGCTCATCTGTTTTTAAAATTCTTAGCTGGTTCCAAATGTAAGCTTATTTTAAATGCACCTTAAAAACTGGGGCTGACTGTAAGAAGTGGCATGGTGAAAGCATTTGAAGGACACGATGTGAAACCAGGACCTGTAGGAATGTGGGGTTAATATCTCAATGAGCCCAGACCAGAAGGGTCACCTGCAGGCTATTTGCCCATCAGGCCTATTTGCCTTGACTACAATTAGAGGTAAAGGCAGGTCTCTGAAAAGGAAAGTCATTTATTTGACTTCACCAGATGTGCAGAAGTGAAAGATGTGATTAGGTCCAACATAAAAAAAATTGGTGAAGTTGTCTCTCTGACCAATAACATACTATTGTTACCACTAATAATAATAATTTTAGTGGGCCTCATCTGTTAAGTTCTTATATGCCATGCCAATACTAAGGTCTTTACATATATCATCATTTTTAATTCTTGCAGCACTCAATTTTTAAAATGAGGAAGCTGGGATACAGAAGTTTGAGTAACATGTTCAGGTCACATCACTGGTCACATCACTGGCAGTGGCAGAGCTGGTCCCTGTAACCAGCCATTCTGACCGTAGAGCCCAATCTCTTAGCCTGCTTTACCACTACATGATACATACCGATTTTTCTGTTTTTAAGGCCACTTAGGATTTTTACATGACATCTGTAACCTATAATACTGTTAATGTCCAACCTGTCCAGTTCAGAGTTGTTGACTTTTTATCAGCAGCTATATCTGTACCTACAGCCATGATGCTTATATGTCTGGACCTGAAGAGAGAATAAAATCTTTTTTTATTTTTTGAGACGGAGACTGGGTTGGAGACAGAAGGGATACAGAGTGATTTCTGCCAGAGGTCATCAGGTAGTGATGAAAAGAAATCTTTGGTTAAGGAGGCTATACTCTGCACAGAAGGATTAAGATAAAGGATGGTTTGAGTTCATCTCAGCTACTCTATGATTTCCTTCAAACCATTAAGTTATCCTGAATCTATATTATTTTCTAATGATGGAATTCTCCTGTGGACAGCCTCTAGTTTCAACAATAAATGGAAACCACTGGTACTTCCTTGGTTGAGTAAAATTTAGTTCTTTAAGAAATTTGATCTATGTTCATCTGTAATATGAAGAATACATGTGTTACTAGAATGGATTTTCATTGTGAATAATAGTCTTCAACATTGAGGCACAAATGTACTACTAGCAATAATTTATGTAATTATAGGTTCTAAAGAGGTTTTAATAGATAATAGTGAATTTTTTCTTTACATAATTGAAATAAGCATTCCAAAAGAAAGAGAATCTCAGAGGTAAGCTAACCTGGTGGTGATAGTAGTGAGAGGAGGCGTGAGAAGGAAAAGAAGAAAACTCTACTTGTTAGTATGTTTACATACAAGACAAAAAGTATGCTCTATAGCTGATGGAAGAAGAGACAAAAGTGTAACTATAGTATTTTAAATGGAGAATCAGTAGAGAAACCAGAGTTGTTATATAAATGTATGTTGTCTGTGTATGTGTTGGTTTGTACGTTGGGTGGGGATGCAAGTAAGCTAAATTCTAATCAGTCATAGTAGGAAGCCAACAGAAAGTGTGAAAAACGTGATTTTTACAAGAAGTGGTGTAATTATAACACTCTAATTTATGTCTTTATGCTGATTGCCAGAGCAACCAAAAGCAAAAATCAATCCAAAGTGATTTTCACTGAGAAGTAGGCACAGACTTGGGAAGGGGTGAGGCAGGAGGCTGCTGCTTTTCATTATAAATTATTCTTGACTATTTGAATCAAATCTTATGAACCATGTTTATATTTTACTTTGATAAGAATAAAAAATTAACAAAAAAACAGTGATAGAAACAAAAAACACTCAAAGTTCTACATTTTAAAAAAATACAAGAAAAAAATATTTCTTCATGTACCTCATTATACTTTTCTTTTCCCCCTTAAACAGAGGTCTTAATTTGGCATCTAACTGCTCTTGGCTTTGTTTAGTCTCAAAAGTTTCCTTTGTTGGTGAGGTGAAGGTTTCCAGAGAAGACATTTTTCATAATCTGTTTGGTTAATTAGGCCAGGTTTTTGGATGACTAAATAAACCTGACCAATGACCTGTGGACCATTTTGATTAATTTTCAATAGCAAATTACTGAAGTCCATAGATTTGAGTGATGGATGTACTGACACAATGCCTGAAGGACTTTTTAAATTATTTTTTGTCTTTTGGTTACTGTTACCAGAATATACTTGTATTCTGTAGGCCTGTTTCTTTGTAACAGATAATCACAGCATCCTTGACTGTCTGGAATCTTAAAGCTGATTAACCACTTAAGAAATCCTGTTATATTCCCTGTGGAGGTAGTGGTAATCTTAGCTCAATACATACAGATTAATATCAGCATTTGTCTTAGTTTCCTTTGCAGATGATTTTTGTTCACTTCTTACATTGTCATTCCTAGATAGACTTGTTGTGGTCATATATATTACTCCTAAAATCCTTATTTGGCTGATCTTAAACTTAGTTTTCAGGAAATTTAGTCATTTCTCAGTATTTAAAATACTACAGTATTTTAAATGAAGAAGGTAATCAATAGATAAACTGAAGTTGTTATATAAATGTATGTTGTCTGTGTATGTGTTGGTTTAGCACTCTGACAAGTCAGATGTAATTTATGCTTACAACTTGTTTACAATAAGGAGATTGTTTTTAATATATATATATTTACATTTCCTAAGTGTGTAAATCTTAGGCTTCATAATTTCTTTTGTGCCATTAGCCATGTATAGACAATCAAACCTTCTTGGTGTACCATCCTTAAAGATTATTATAAGACGCTGTTGTTTTTTAATATTTTAAGATGTGCTATCCTATTAGCACATTTATATTACTAATATCCTATTAGTACACTTACTATAGTAAGATTACCATTTACTATACAGTAACGGCTCTCCTGTGATCTTTTACATCTGTTATCCCATTTAATCATCACAGCAAAATTGTGAGGAAGGCAGAGGAATTACCATTCCCATTTTGTAGATAAGAGAGGATGAGTGACTTGCACACAGTCGTACATGGGTTTTGTTTTGTCTTGTTGCCATTTATTGAATAGTCCATGCTTTCCCCTCTGATGTTTTTTAAATAAACATTTTATGTAGAATACAGTAGTTTATGTTTACAGAAAAGTTGCATAGATAGTATGGAGAGTTCCTATATACTCGTCACTCAGTTTCCTCTAGACAATTCGGTTCTGACCCTGATTTCATGTAACTCTGTAGTAGAATTTAAATCTAGTGCAGAAGGGGCTAAGGGCTTAATGAATCAAACAACAGAATGCAGGAAGTTCAGGGTTTATACTTAAAAACAATAAGGAAAGGTACTGGACTATATAGTGCAGGGCTTTCAAACCTTCCCCGGCCAGGCAGGCAGTAGCAACAAGATGTAAGACGATAGGGAGTCATGGGGACAGTGGGGAACCTGAAAGCAGGTGCCCAGTGTCAAGGGGTAACTACTCTTTAGTTCCTCTTTTTATTAAGCAGTTCAACTTCAGTATTGCTTAAAGTTGCAGATTTTTAACAGAAGTTAGAGGTTTGAATTTTTAATGGGAAATTTGTTAATTTTCAAGACACTCTTTTTGCTAAACAAAACATTTGATTCCCGGAGTCGAGAGCTGGGTATTCCTGACATTAAATGTTAATATTACTGTTCCCCTGTTTAGGCACCGGGGCAGCCAGGGCTAAACTTATCTTTCCATTCATCTAGGGTGTTCTCTACTGGAAAGGAGATCAGGAAAACAGTGCTCCAGGGACAGGGACTGTTATAAGCAGTAGATGTAAGACTTTTTGCATCCAGAAAGCCCCTTTCTAATAGTGCTTTCTGTGTTTCCAATAGACAAACCTTTTTGGAGTCACAAAGTGTGTTCCTATTGTTTTCTATGGCAGTGCCTTATTTAATTTCTGTAAGAGAACATATAACCTGCTGGGCACGGTGGCTCACACCTGTGATCTCAGCACTCTGGGTGGCCAAGCTGAGTGGATCACAAGGTCAGGAGTTCAAGACCAGCCTGGCCAAGATGGTGAAACCCCTTCTTTACTAAAAATACAAAAATTAGCCAGCGAGGTGTCAGGTGTCTGTAATCCCAGCTACCTGGGAGGCCGAGGCAGGAGAATAACTTGAACTGGGCAGCAGAGGTTGCAGTGAACCGAGATTGCGCCACTGCACTCTAGCCTAGGCACTCCATCTCAAAAAAAAAAAAAGAACATATAACAATAATTTATGAATATTTTCATGCTTGATTTTTTTGCTAATGAATATCGCTCAAATTTTATGTTTATTTGTTTATTATTTTGAGATGGAGTCTCACTCTGTCATCCAAGCTGGAGTGTAGTGGTGTGATCTCAGCTCACTGCAACCTCCAGCTCCCAAGTTCTAGCAATTCTCCTGCTTCAGCCTCCCAAGTAGCAGGGGTTACAGGCACCTGCCACCACACACAACGGGGTTTCACCACGTTGACCAGGTCATCTTGAACTCCTGACCTTAAATGGTCTGCCTTCCTCGGCCTCCCAAAGTGCTAGAATTACAGGCATGAGCAACAGCACCCAGCCCTCAAATTTTATATTTAATACTGTTTTAGATCTAAAGCAAAGTAAATGCAAACCTTATACTTTCTAGCTATTGGATACTTTCTAGTTATTGGTGTAGTTTTTTTGTAATAACATATTTCAGTTCTTAAATAATTTTGTATGCTTTAATTTCTAATATAATGGAATGTTTTGTAGTGATTATGGTTTTAAATATACTTATAGCAATTCTCTGGTTTAACTTCTGAAGGAGTACACAGACATAATTTTCTGTAGTTTATTGGACTAGAGAATCTTCATATTTAATTTAAATCAGAGTACTTAATGATCTAGCTGTATTTTCTTGTTTTATGTTTCTTCGTTCATTTATTCAGCATCTCTTATTTCCCTGGCACTGAGGATTCAACAGAACAAAAAGCAGACTGAAATCTCTGCTTTCATGGAGTTTATCTTTTAGTGTGAGAAGACAGACAGATGATGAAGAAAATGAATAAGTGAATCATATTGTAGAAGGTGATAAATGCCACGGAATAGGAAGTATGAGAGGCAGAGAAGTTTGCAATTGTAAAAAGGAGGGTCAAGAAAGCCTTACTGAGAAGGTGACATTTGGACAAAAACCTGAAGAGAGATAAGGAGTTAAGCCTTTTAGATCATCTGTGGGCAGAGGTTGTAGCAAAAGCAAAGATCCTGAGGTGAGAAGTGCCAGATGCTTCCAAAGAGCAAGGAGGCCTGTGTGGCTGGAGCATAGAAGGCAATGAGAGCAGCCGAGGCCGGACAGAGCCTATGACCACGATAAGGACACAAAACATACACGCAGACATCTGTCTCCACTACAGTTTCAGAGCTGTTTCTCAGTTAGTCAAATAGAAGTTGCCAGTGACTGCGGATCATTTTTTACTATTAAAGTATCTTGTGCCTGTTGAAGATAAGGCTAAGGACAAGATGAGGAGATAGGTTGACTGTTTCAGGACGGATTCAGATCAGTTGAATATTGGAATGTGATTCCAGATTATCTAGTTTCCAATATACAGTTAGACCTTTCTGTGTATTTTTCTTTTTTGTCTTTTTTTTCCACCTAACCAGTGTGCCAGTGTGCTAATTGTTTTTTGTTTGTTTGTTTGTTTGTTTTTTGAAACAGAGTTTTGCTCTTATTGCCCGGGCTGGAGCACGATGGCATGATCTCGGCTCACCACAACCTCTACCTCCTGAGTTCAAGCAATTCTCTTGCCTCAATCTCCTGAGTAGCTGGGATTACAGGCATGCGCCACCACGCCCAGCTAATTTTGTATTTTTGGTAGAGACGGGGTTTCTTCATGTTGGTCAGGCCGGCCTGGAACTCCTGACCTCAGGTTATCTGCCCTCCTTGGCCTCCCAAAGTGCTGGGATTACAGGCATGAGCCACTGCACCTGTCCTAGACCTTTCTGTGTATTTTCATATCATGTTGCTGATATCTTTATTATAGCATTCATGTTGTTGTTTAGTTTGTATTGAAAACACGTGCCAAAAGATTAGTTAATTCACGTATTCATTTTTCAGCAAAAATTTATTGAGTGATGTTAGGTTCTAGGCACTGTAGGTTAGGCTTTGTAGTAAGCAGTGATATACACTTAAGGATATAGCCAATATTCTGGTGATGTGTTTTAGTACAATGACAGTCACACAAATCTGCTTGAGTAATCTTCTCCAATCTATTTTGTGTGTGTCTGAAAGTAATGTAGGTAGTGCTATGAACTGAATGTTTGTGTCTCTCCCAAATTCACATGTTGAAGCCCTAAGCTCCAATGTGATGGTATGTGGAAGTGGGGCCTTTGAGAGGTAATTAAGTTTAGATGAGGTCATGAGGGTGGGGTTCTCATAATGGGATTAGTACCCTTATAAGAAGAGAGTAGAGAATTCCTTACTGTTCTCTCAGTCTCTGCCATGAGAGGATATGAGGATACAGCAAGAAGGAAGCAAAGTTTGCAAGCTAAGAAATGTCTATTTTTTAAGCTACCCAGATAGTAACCCAAGCTGACCAAGACAGGTCGATCAATTAGGGAGGGAAGAGACAATTATCTGACTTTCCTTTCTCCCATATTTATTGACAGAATCTAAATCAAATGGTGATAAATAACTTCAGGCATGGTTGGATCCAGCTTTCAAAAATAGTTTATCTTTAAAAAATTCTACTTACTTTTTTACTGTTTCGTTTTTAGATATACTCTTTCCAAGTGATGGCAAAGCTGTGCCCAGCAGCAATAGGCTTATATTCATTCAGCATGAAACTCCAGCAGAAGGAATGTACTTCTTTGCCAGGAGCTTAGAGAAAAGTTTTAAGGTTAATGATTCTTGTCACCAGTGGGACTAGATTTGGCTACACTTGATGAATATTTATTCTGTCTAAGGGAATGAATACATTGCATGACCATTACCTGTCAATTTCTTAAGTCAGGAAGTAGAGGTGACCATATGAACCAAAATGTGAGAGGTAATCCCCTAAATAAAAACTAGGTGCTATTATTCAGAGAACGGACAATCGATGCTGGGCAGGAAGAAAAAAGTGAGCACTACATTTGGGATAGACTGGATAGACAATTTGAGCAGTTATGTACTTAGACCCCGCCTTTTTTCTAGCATTTTGTGTTCAAGATTTTTCTTACTAGATGAAATTAAGAATTTTCAACTAGATCTATTCTCTTACTGGTTTTGAAAAGGAATGAGTTAATAGATTGCTGCCAATACTATAATACCATGGCTTTCACTACCATTTACTTTGGGGATCTTTGGTAATAGTCGTAAGAATGAATAAATGTGCAATCTAGTTACACAGTGATGTGCCTGCTCCTTCCTTGCTATATGGGGAGAATGGGGCTGAATATTTATATAAATATAAATATAAATTATAGTATAAATATAAATATATATATTATTCTTTCCTTCCATATGGCAAGGAAGGAGCAGGCTCATGGCTTCCTTATCAAGTTGGCCCTTTCTTAGATTTATTATGAAGTTGGAAAGCTACTAGACACACACACACACACACACACACACACATACACACACAAATACACACACACACCCTGGTTTTGAAGCATGAGGACTTTGTCTTCTAGCCTATTTTCAAAGTGGTTGAACTGTTTTTCCCTTAGCTATAACCAAGCATTTGAACTGTCAGGCAAAATGTTTCTTTAAATTTGCAGAAAGCAATGAGTTACAGCATGGATAAACACAGATTGGAAGTGTTTCTATGACTGTAACTATACAGATCACTAAATCTTCCATAATTAATGTTTGTTTTGCTTTTTCTTTTTGCTGCTGAGTAAGCATGAGATTAAGGTTTTAGCTTTATCCAGTACTGCTTAGCTATCTATCTTTTTTTCTATTGCCATTTAACCATTAAGTATATGATGTTCCCTTGAGTTGTTTTTTGTATTCGGTTGAACTTTTCTGTTAAACTGCTTGAGCTGCTTCTATGCCCATAGAACCTGTGGGCTGAAGCTCATTACTGTGTGACTTTTCTAAGGAGCACAGTGCAGCCACCATTGAAGATACATTCTAGCGTCAGAGGTATCTGAACAATGGCCAAGAATGTTTAATTTTTCCTTTTGGAAAGATAATTTTTATTTTCTTAATTACAAAGATATGTTTATCATAAAGAATTTAGAAAACATTATGGTTTTCCAAAGTCATCTATAATTTTATTATCTAGAGATAATCAATGCTAGCATTTTGGTATGTTTTCTTTCAGATCTTTCTTACGTGTGTATATACACACCCCATACCTACACACATTTTGTTGTTGTTGTTTTAGAGAAAATAGGATCATATAATAAACTGTTATATTATTTTTTCATTTATAGCATTAAATATCTCCCATGAGATCACAGCAGTCACAGTTTTGTAAAGGTATTTAGTTTACTAACTATTCTCATTGTTAGATCACTAGGTTATGTCTAGTTTTTCACTCTTGTAAACAAGGCTGCATATCAATGATTATTTCCTTGGTATAAATGCCTAGATTTCCTAGGTCATAAAACATGTACTTGTTTTTCCTTTTTGTAGATTTTCATGGATGTATAATAACGGCACATTTTTCAGGAAGGTATGCACAATTTAAGGCTTTTGTTGGTTTTCGCAAAGTGCCCTCAGAAATAGACCAATTTAAGCTCTCCACAAGACTATGTGCTGCCCATTTGTTCACAGCATTGTCAATATTGCTGATTTAACAAGAAGAAAAATTTAACACTTTCTAATTTCTTAAATAAGGTGCGTTATTTTTAATGTTTGTTATCTCATTTGTATATATTAATGATTTGTGAAAAACCGAGCTCAGCTTTCCTTTATATATATATATTTTATTGCACTTTAGGTTCTGGGGTACATGTGCAGAACATGCAGGATTGTTGCATAGGTATATATATGGAAATGTGGTTTGCTGCCTCCTCCCCATCACCTATATCTGGCATTTCTCCCCATGTTATCCCTCCCCAACTCCCTACCCCACACTGTCCCTCCCCTAGTCCCCCACAACAGACCCCAGTGTGTGATGCTCCCCTCCCTGTGACCATGTGTTCTCATTGCTCAACACTTGCCTATGAGTGAAAACATGTAGTGTTTGATTTTCTGTTCTTGTGTCAGTTTGCTGAGAATGATAGTTTCAAGATTCATCCATGTCCCTCTAAAGGACACAAACTCATAGTTTTTTATGACTGCATAGTATTCTATGGTGTATATGTGCCACATTTTCTTTGTCCAGTCTATCATCGATGGGCACTGGGGTTGGTTCCAGGTCTTTGCTATTGTAAACAGTGCCACAATGAACATACGTGTGCATGTGTCTTTATAATAGAATGATTTATAATCCTCTGGATATATACCCAGTAATGAGATTGCTGGGTCAAATGGAATTTCTATTCCTAGGTCCTTGAGGAATCACCACACTGTCTTCCACAATGGTTGAACTAATTTATGCTCCCACCGTCAGTGTAAAAGTGTTCCTATTTTTCCACATCCTCTCCAGCATCTGTTGTCTCCAGCTTTTTAGTGATCGCCATTCTAACTGGGGTGGGATGGTATCTCAATGTGGTTTTGATTTGCATTTCTCTAATGACTAGTGATGATGAATATTTTTATATGTTTGTTGGCCTCATATATGTCTTATTTCAAAAGTGTCTGTTCATATCCTTTGCCCACTTTTGAATGGGTTTGTTTTTTTCTTGTAAATCTGTTTTAGTTCTTTGCAGATTGTGGATATTAGCACTTTGTCAGATGGGTAGATTGCAAAATTTTTTCCCATTCTGTTGGTTGCCCGTTCACTCTAATGATTGTTTCTTTTGCTGTGCAGAAGCTCTGGAGTTTAATTAGATCCCATTTGTCTATTTTGGCTTTTGTTGCCAATGCTTTTGGTGTTTTAGTCATGAAGTCCTTGCCTATGCCTATGTCCTGAATGGTTTTGCTTAGGTTTTCTTCTAGGGTTTTTATGGTGTTCGGTCTTATGTTTAAGTCTTTAATCCATCTGGAGTTAATTTTAGTGTAAAGTGTCAGGAAAGGGTCCAGGTTCTGCTTTCTGCACATGGCTAGCCAGTTTTCCCGACACCATTTATTAAACAGGGAATCCTTTCCCCATTGCTTGTTTTGTCAGATTTGTCAACGATCAGATGATTGTAGGTGTGTGGCATTGCCTCTGAGGCCTTTGTTTTGTTCCATTGGTTTATATCTCTGTTTTGGTACCAGTACCATGCTGTTTTGATTACTGTAGCCTTGTAATATAGTTTGAAGTCAGGTAGCATGATGCCTCCCGCTTTGTTCTTTTTGCTTAGAATTGACTTGGCTATGTGGGCTCTCTTCTGGTTCCATATGAAGTTTAAGGTGGTTTTTTTCCAGTTCTGTGAAGAGGGTCATAGGTAGCTTGATGAGGATAGCATTGAATTTATAAATTACTTTGGGCAGCATGGCCATTTTCACAATATTGATTCTTCCTAAGCATGAACACGGAATATTTTTCCATCTGTTTGTGTCCTTATTTCCTTGAGCAGTGGTTTGTAGTTCTCCTTGAAGAGGTCCTTTACATCCTTTGTTAGTTGTATTCCTAGGTATTTTATTCTCTTTGTAGCAATTGTGAATGGCAACTTGTTCTTGATTTGGCTCTCTTTAAGTCTGTTATTGGTGTATAGGAATGCTTGTGATTTCTGCACATTGATTTTGTATCCTGAGACTTCGCTGAAGTTGCTTATCAGTTTGAGAAGATTTTGGGCCGAGACGATGGGGTCTTCTAAATATACAATCATGTCATCTGCAAATAGAGACAATTTGATTTCCTCCTTTCCTAATTGAATACCCTATATTTCTTTTTCTTGCCTGATTGCTCTGGCTAGAACTTCTAATATTATATTGCATAGGAGTGGTGAGAGAGGGCATCCTCATCTAGTGCCAGATTTCAAAGGGAATGCTTCCAATTTTTGCCCATTCAGTATAATATTGGCTGTGGGTTTGTCATAAATAGCTTTTATTATTTTGACATACGTTCCACTGAGACCTAGTTTATTGAGAGTTTTTAGCATAAAGGATTGTTGAATTTTGTCAAAGGCCTTCTCTGCATCTATTGAGATAATCATGTGGTTTTTGTCTTTGGTTTTGTTTATGTGGTGAATTACGTTTATAGACTTGCATATGTTGAACCAGCCTTGCATCCCCAGGATGAAGCCTACTTGATCGTAATGGGTAAGCTTTTTGATGTGCTGTTGTAATCAGTTTGCCAGTATTTTATTGAAGATTTTTGCATCTATGTTCATCATGGATATTGGCCTGAAGTTTTCTTTTCTTGTTGAGTCTCTGCTGAGTTTTGGTATCAGGATGATATTGGTCTCAAAAAATGATTTAGGAAGAATTCCCCCTTTTTGGATTGTTTGAAGTAGTTTCAGAAGGAGTGGTACCAGCTCCTCTTTGTATGCGTGATAGAATTCGGCTGTGAACCCATCTGGACCTGAGCTTTTTTGGTTGGTAGGCTATTAATTGCTGCCTCAACTTCAGCCCTTGTTATTGGTCTATTCAGGGTTTCAACTTCTTTCTGGTTTATGCTTGGGAGGGTGCAAGTGTCCAGGAATTTATCCATTTCTTCCAGGTTTACTGGTTTATGTGCATAGAGTTATTAGTAATAATCTCTGATGATGGTTTGAATTTCTGTGGAATCTGTAGTGATATCCTCTTTATCTTTTTTATTTCATCCAATTGATTCTTCTTTCTTTTCATTTTTATTAATCTAGCTAGTGGTCTGTCTCTTTTGTTGATCTTTTCAAAAAAAAAAAAACAGCTCCTGGATTTATTGATTTTTTGAAGAGTTTTTTGTGTCTCTCTCTCTCCTTCAGTTCTGCTCTGATCATAGTTATTTCTTGTCTTCTGCTAACTTTTGAATTTTTTTGATCTTGCTCCTTTAGCTCTTTCAATTTTGATTATAGAGTGTCAATTTTGATATTTTCTTGCTTCACATGTGGGTATTTATTGCTATAAATTTCCCTCTAGACACTACTTTAAATGTATTCCAGAGATTCTGGTACATTGTGTCTTCGTTCTCGTTGGTTTCAAAGAACGTCTTTATTTCGTTCGTTTCATTGTTTATCCAGTCAACATTCAAGAGCCAGTTGTTCAGTTTCCATGAAGTTGTACAGTTCTGAGTTAGTTTCTGAATTCTGAGTTCTAATTTGATTGCACTGTGGTCTGAGAGACTGTTTGTTATGATTTCCGTTCTTCTGCATTTGCTGAGGAGTGATTTACCTCCAATTATGTGGTCAATTTTAGAGTAGGTGTGATGTGGTGCCGAGAAGAATGTATATTCTGTGGATTTGGGATGGAGAGTTCTGTAAATGTCTATTAGGTTTGCTTGGTCCAGGTCTCAGTTCAAGTCCTGGATATCCTTGTTAATTTTCTGTCTCGTTGATCTGTCTAATGTTGACAGTGGAGTGTTAAAGTCTCCCACTATTATTGTGTGGAAGTCTAAGTCTCTTTGTAAGTCATTAAGAACTTGCTTTATGTATCTGGGTGCTCCTGTATTAGGTGCATATATATTTAGGATCATTAGCTCTTCTTGTTGCATTGATCCTTTTACCATTATGTAATGCCCTTCTTTGTCTCTTTTGATCTTTGTTGGTTTAGGTCTATTTTATCAGAGACTAGGATGCAACTCTTGGTTTTTTTTTGCTCTCCACTTGCTTGGTAAATCTTCCTCCATCCCTTTATTTTGAGCCTATGTGTATCCTTGCATGTAAGATGGGTTTCCTGGAAACAGCACACTGATGGGTTTTGACTTTTTATCCTATTTAACAGTCTGTGTCTTTTGATTGGGGCATTTAGCCCATTTACATTTAAGGTTAATATTGTTATGTGTGAATGATCCTGCCATTTTGATGCTAGCTGGTTGTTTTGCCCATTAGTTGATGCAGTTTCTTCATTGTGTCAATGCTCTTTACCATTTGGTACGTTTTTGGAGTGGCTGGTACTGGTTGTTCCTTTCTATGTTTAGGGCTTCTTTCAGGAGCTCTTGTAAGGCGGGTCTTGTGGTGATAAAATCTCTCAGCAATTGCTTGTTCATAAAGGAGTTTATTTCTCCTTTGCTTATGAAGCTTAGTTTGGCTGGATTTGAAATTCTAGGTTGAGAATTCTTTTCTTTAAGGATGCTGAATATTGGTTCCCACTGTCTTCTGGCTTTTAGGGTTTCTGCTGAGAGATCCACTGTGAGTCTGATGGGCTTCCCTTTGTGGGTAACCCAACCTTTCTCTCTGGCTGCCCTTAGCATTTTTTCCTTCATTTCAACCCTGATGAATCTGACAATTATGTGCCTTGGGGTTGCTCTTCTTGAGGAATATCTTTGTGGTGTTTCTGTATTTCCTGGACTTGAATATTGGCTTGCCTTGCTAGGTTGGGGAAGTTCTCCTGGATAATATCCTGAAGAGTGTTTTACAGCTTGGATTCGTTCTCTCCGTCACATTCAGGTACACCTATCAAACGTAGATTAGGTCTTTTGACATAATCCCATATTTCTTGGAGACTTTGTTCATTTCTTTTTACTCTTTTTTCTCTAATCTTGCCTTCTCATTTTATGTCATTGAGTTGATCTTCAATCTCTGATATCCTTTCTTCTGCTTAGTCAATTCGGCTATTGAAACTTGTGTATGCTTCGTGAAGTTCTTGTGTTGTGTTTTTCAGCTCCATCAATTCACTTATATTCCTCTCTAAGTTGTCTATTCTTGTTAGCAGTTCATCAATCCTTTTTTCAAGGTTCTTAGTTTCTTTGCATTGGGTTAGAACATGTTCTTTTACCTCAGAGAAGTTTGTTATTACCCACTTTCTGAAGCCTGTTTCTGTCAATTCATCAGACTCATTCTCCATCCAGCCTTGTTCCCTTGCTGGTGAGGAGTGAGAGGCATTCTGGTTTTGAGTGTTTTCATCCTTTTTGCACTGGTTTCTTCCCATCTTTGTGGATTTATCTACCTGTGGTCTTTGTAGTTGGTGACTTTCTGATGGGATCTCTGAGTGGACGTCCTTTCTGTTGATGCTGAAGTTATTTCTTTCTGTTTTTTAGTTTTCTTTCTAACAGTCAGGCCCCTCTGCTGTAGTACTGCTGGGGGTCCACTACAGACCCTGCTTGCCTGGGGATCACCTGCAGTGGCTGCAGAACAGTAAGGGTTGCTATCAGTTTCTTCTTCTCTTCTCTTTGTCCCAGAGGGATCCTGCCAGATGTCAGCCTGAGCTCTCCTTTATGAGGTGTATGTTTGGATGTACATGTGTCTGGGAGCTGCTTGAGGAGACAGTCTGTCCCTTATAGGAGCTCAAGTGCTGAGCTGTGAGGTCTGTTGTTCCGATAAGAGCTGCTGGGCATTTAAGTCTGCTGCAGCGGAACTCATAAATGCCTTTTTTTCCCAGGTGCTCTGTCCCAGGAAGATGGGGCTTTATTTATAAGTTCCTGACATGCTGCTGCCTTTTTTCAGAGATGCCCTGCCCAGCGAGGAGGCAGCCTAGTCACTGTCTGCCAGCAGAGGTGTTGCTGAGCTGCTGTGGGCTCTGCCTAGCTGCTATGTGAGCTTCCTTGCAGTTTTGTTTATAGAGGTATAGTTAGAACTTCCTTGGTAATGGCCGAGTGTCTCTATAATGGCGGACTGTCTCAGTAATGGCGGACTGTCTCAGTAATGGTGGACTGCCTCAGTAGTGGTGGACTGCCTCAGTAATGGCAGATGCCCTTCCTACCCCAGAGCTGGACTGTCCTGGGTCCAGCTGTGCTTGCTTTGAAACTCTCAATCCAGAGCATTTCAGATTGCTGGTCTTTGTGGGGGTGGGACCAATCGAGCCAGATCACCTGGCTCCCTATTTCAGCCCCCTTTTTTTTCAGTTGAATGGGCAACTCTGTCTCCTGGGTGTTCCAGGCTCCAGTTGAAACAGCTGCCCAGATTTGTGTGAGTTTTTGTGTGGAGATCCACTGCGCCATCTGAAACAGCCATGCTGGAGACTCATGCCATTTTTCCTCCTGGAATCTCCCAGTCTTTGAAATGTAGTAATCACTTACCCTCTGCGTTCTTGCTGGGAACTGCACTCCAGAGCTGTTCCTATTCGGCCATCTTGGATCTTCTTTCTTTTTTTTTTTTTAATTAGAGTTTTAATCTTCTTGTTAATTTGTACAAGCTTTTCCTATATTTATGATAGCAATCTTTTTGTTTCTGTTTGTCATTTGATACTGATGATTTATTGATCTTATAGCATACTTTTTTCTTTTTACAGTCAACTCCATCTTTTCTTTAATTGGTTTGAAATGTTTGTGGAAGACATTATGTCATGCATTGTGTTGAGATCCTTGTAGTCATTATCTTCTTCATTCTACTGTACAACTGTGTCAATCACGTATTGTTATCATCCCCATTTACAGATGAATAAACTGACTCTACAAACAGCAAATTGGGAATGGAAACCATATAGCCTAAGTCAAAGCTAGCTCCCTTGAGCATTTATTTAATTCTTCTCTTCTTTTGGTTGGTTTTGCTCTTGGTATCCTGTGTAGGTCTTCTACCTCTAAAGATTATGTAACCATTCACCTGTATTTTCTTTCTGTATAATTATGGTTTAATGTTTACCTAATAATTAAATGTTTTATCTCAAAATCTCTGTGATCTCTTTTGTTCTTTCATCTGCAGAAACAGAATAATTGCTTGTTACTTTTTATGCATGACTCTTTCTTTGTTTTTAGAGCTACTGCTAAATTCCTTTCTTCCTTTTTTTCCCATATTAATGCTAGTATAAGTAACTTCCACAAACATTTTCTGGGCATGTTCTTTGTGCAAGAATCTCTGCTAGGCATTGTAGGGATACAAAAGTAAATAAGACAGAGTCTGCCTCCCCAGAAACTTGTGATGTAATGATAAGAAAGAGAAGCATGCATAAAGAGCTTTAGGGTGAACTATGGTAAGTCCTGTAAGAGATATACATAATATAGTGGAAAAGGGGGGAGGTAGAAAATAATATGAATTGGTGGAAACAATTAAGGAAGTATTTGTGAGGAAGTGAAATTTAAACCAGATCTTGAAGGGTGGGAAAGACTCAGACTATAAAACTGGGATAATAATAGCACCATCTTATAGGACTGTTGTAAAGATCAAATGCGTTCATAGATGTAAAGCGTGTGAGATGCTACCTGGCACGCAGTCAAGAGCTAAGTCAATCTTAAGTACTGTTTTCATGATCACCACTTGAACAAAAGTTAGAAAAGTGCTGACTGTAGAATGAGACCTACTGTGTAGATTTTTTTATCAAGCACAATATCCCTCTGATTTTTTTGTGTGTTAGTAGTTGCCGGATTGCACATTTCACTGTTTTCTGCCTTGTTTTCACAAAGTTATCCATGTTGCATCTGAAGGAGGGCAGGATATTTCTGAAGGAAAATAAATTTAATTAACTTAGAGCCAGTTTTATTAACTTTTATATATTATGCTTTTATTTTGAAGATTGTTTATTGGTTACTAATTAACCTTAGAAAGAGGTTTAAGAACGTCTGAGAGTCTTAGTTAAAGATTGTAATTACAGTTAAATTTAAATATCTTCAAACAGTGACATATATGTGTATGTATATGCCTTTTATTATTCCTAGTAACTAAAACAGTAGCTTAAAATAATATATTAGAGTAATTCCAGTTTAACTTAGATAGTAAAAAGAGTTTTAAAAAATTATATTTGATACCTTTGCTGTTTTGGGTACCTGCAGGATTCTTTTGGTTGGAGGTAGGACCCTGCCACGGAACAACAGTCAACATGAGAGACTAGGAAGCAGGAAACTTGGAGCCTATAATAGAATGTCAAGAGCAGCACTATATAGCAGTCTGGAACCTGGGACCAGGACTAGGTACAATAGATGATGACTGCCAAGCCCTTCTCCATTTAGCCTTGAGAACAGAAACCAGTCCCTGGGGCTTGGGAGAGAGCATGTCCATGCAGATGAATGTTGGTAGACTAAAGACTAGTTGCAGCTCTTGATCTTTAGCACTTTTCATAAACTGGAGTGGGACACAATGAAACATGAGACCATCTCCCCCATTCTTGAGACCATCTCCTCTATTCTTCTCTTTTTTCTATCCATTTCCATCAGAACCACCACTTCCTCCCTCACTAGAACCAGTTTTCCTTGTACAGTTTAGGAGTTAGAAAACACACAGGACTGCTTCTAGTTCATATGGCACCTTTGTAGGAATAAGAAAAGCTTCCCTTTCTCAAGATACCCAATTGCTTCTGCTAGAAAATTGTCATAATAAATATATAAATCTGTGCTATTATTTGAACTCTGCTCCCTTAGATGTAGAATGTGCAATCAATGTGGTTCTGCTTTGAAAGTAAAGGCTACTTATTGGAAAAAAGGGGAGTAGAAATTATAGATGCCATTTTGTAGAGGCTTTTACCTTTGTAGTCTTTTATCCCATCACATAACTTCAACTACCTTAATTCTGTAGAGACGCAATTGACATTTTAGACTGCACAATTCTTTGTTGTACCGTGCTGTCTTGATAATTGAAGGATATTTAATGTCCCAGCCCTACTTTCCAGCTTCCATAGTAAATGCCTATAGTGTTCCTAGTTGTAGTGTCAGCAGGATGTACCCCACCCCCATTTCCAATACAATGGCCTTTACCCCTAATTATAGTACTGAAAGTCAGTGACATAAATTACATTATTAAATGGGATATGTTTCTAGGAGTAGGTTACATTTTCTAGTCAATTTTGTAGTCTCTGAAAGGCATTTGTTAGGTAATGCTGATGAAACTGGCTATGTCATTGTCCTTGCTTGGATTAACTGTTCTATGTGCTTGCTCCGATTATGCAGATATAAAGCCAAGAGCATGCAGCCTGTTATATATTCAGGCCACTTCTGAATGAAGAAATGGAAGCTAGTACAATTTGTTCTGAAAGATGTTGCTTTATAACTATTAAGTTGTTTCCATCATTCTAAAGCCAAAATGTAAGAAAGGTGGAAAATTTCATAAGGGTCCCAAAGTTTAGGCATGTTCTTATTTTAATCCGGTTAAATATTAGTTTTCATATCTTCTTTTTTTAATTTTTACTTTTTTGCTCAATTTAAATTATGAAACAAACAAATAAATAAATAAATAAACCTTAATCCCCTCTCCCTTCTCCTAGCCCACTCCTTGGCCCTCTCTCCTTCAGGTTCTGCATGGTCTTTACTTCCTCCAGGAAGCTTTCTTTACCTGATACCTCAATTGTGGATTGGGTGCCCCAAGCGTATACTCCTGTAACACCAGGGATGCTATTTACTTTCTTTGACTGACTCTGTTTTGCCATTGTCTGCTTATATGCTTCTATCCCCCACTAGACTATAAGCTTTATAATGGGATGAACTATGTTGTTTATTCACCAACGTGTCTCTTCTATGTAGCACTCAGTGCCTGAACACACATTTGTTAAACAAATGTAAAAATGAATGGGTGAAGAAAAGGACGAGGAGGAAGGGAAAGCTAACAAAAAGGGAACAGAAAAAAGATGAGGAAGAAGTACATTATGTCTACCTGTTTAAAATTTGTTTCTCTCTCTCTCTTTTTTTTTTGAGACAAAATCTCATTCTGTCACCCAGGCTGGAGTGCAGTGGCATGATCTCGGCTCACTGCAACCTCTGCCTCCCAGGTTCAAATGGTTCTTCTGCCTTAGCCTCCTGAGTAGCTGGGATTACAGGTGCCCGCCACCACGCCTGGCTGATTTTTGTATTTTTAGTAGAGATGGGGTTTCACCATGCTGGCCAAACTGGTCTCAAACTCCCAAGCTCAGGTGATCTGCCCGCCTCAACCTCCCAAAGTGTTGGGATTACAGGCGTGAGCCAGTGCACCTGGCCAAAACCTTTTCTGTCTGATCCACCCAACTGTCAGTTTTCTCACAGTGCAGTCAGAACAGTAGTCTAGAAGGCTTTGTCTCTCAGCTGCCACTTGCTTAGCATGGTAGTTATTCCTTTCTATTTAGGTCCCTTCTTTAAGCTCATAGTGGAAAGCAGAGGCAATTTTAGGGTGTGGTGAGAGTGAGAGTGTTTCTGTGTTGGCTGAGTTGTCTGGCCAAGGTAACAGTTCCATTTCCTCCCCAAGGTATCTCATCAGCTCACTCCCAAAGAGCGCTAAGAGGCTTAAGGAGGGTTTCAATTATGTGTTTCAACTATGTATTATATTCTACCAGTTTATGGAAACAAATTTCCTTTGGGTATTGTCTGTATTGCTAACTTAAAATCTATCCAGTGTTTTTAGACTTGGCAAAATATATTTTACTTATGCTTTAATTTGCAAACTTATGAAGGAGGTTGTTTGTAGGTAGACTACAGTTTATCTAGTTTGACTATGTTTTTTAATTGAAATCTAAGTATTCAATGATACATTTTTATCATGATACATTCCATTATTATCTTCACCATTGAGAATACTTCCTCAATGGGATGAGATTGTTCTGTGAAATAAAGTAAAAAATATCATTTGAATAGATAGAAAATAATTGAAGATGGGCAACTATGTGGCAGGTAGAGAGGTGTGAAGAATGGAATGGGAAAAAAACCATCACAATGGTTATAAATTCACAGTTTTGGAGCTAGAGCCTTAATGAATAATTAAGGAAGTCAGGGACTGAGGAGATATAAAGATTCCATATGTATTATGAGATTGCAAAGCTAGAAGCAGGGACCTTTGGAATCCTCTTTGCAGTGTTCCCATTTTATAGATGAAGAGAGGGCCTAAGTGATATATCCAAGGTCACTGAAAGTGGCAGCTGTCTTATCTGCTAGTGTGCTTTTCCATTTTTGAAATTGTCATGGCTTATAGCCATGAGGCTTAATAAAATATTCATGAAGACAAATTTAAAGATGCCAAAGTGTCCTAAATTAGTCATTGATCTTCTTGCTTTAAATCTTTTTTGAAAAAAATGATAAGGCATAAATAAACTAATGACAGATATAAATCTGATTTATGGTGATATTTCAATTAGGAGTTTCAATTTTCAATTAGGAATTAATTTCAGTGTATAATGAATGCTAAAGAAAATGAAAAACTTTCAGAAGTATATAGTTTTCATATGAACTCATTGAATTACTTGCAGATTAAAATAATTTTTAGCCTCATTCCAAGGACAAATACAATTTTAAATTTAGTAGGATTTTTTATTATATTTTAATTATTTGGAAGACATTACAGTTTTGTCTCAAGTGAATTTGAACATCCAATTTCCTAGTCCCTGAAAACAGGAAATTCAAAATTTAAACCAAACTAAAATATATCACATTACATAGCTTTGTTTTAAGAAATAAAACATATTTCTGTACTAATATTTGCTTTTTAACTAAGTGGAGAAGTTATTAACTCTAAAAGTGATTAGAAGTTTTTCTATTTGTTAGGGTACCTTGTTAGTTCTGTATTTCAATTCAGACTCCTGTGGAATTCTGTGGGGATGGTTAAAGTATGCAGCCATTGTTGGGGAGAAAAATTTTATCTGTAGTCAGCAGAATCTGAAACCCCAGAGTAAACTGAAATTAGAGCTGAGTAAGACTTTCTATAGTCAATATAGAACAGTGGTCTGTCACAAACATGCAAACAGTCATCTACGC
The DNA here is from genome assembly GCF_030222135.1 of Aotus nancymaae. Lineage (NCBI taxonomy): Eukaryota > Metazoa > Chordata > Mammalia > Primates > Aotidae > Aotus > Aotus nancymaae. Next base: position 48,768,680 of record NW_026988417.1, on the reverse strand, counting down.
TGCACTGCATAGGCAGAAATATTTATATGGATGATACAGATCTTTATTATAAACAAAAACATTCCATGCTAACTATACTGAATAAATGGCATTTCTTTTGACTGATGACAAGGGGTGAGGTGTGGGGATATGAAGACTTACTGTTTCATATCAGCAGATGTTTCCCACTTTATGGTGAATTTACTTTTGCACCCTCCTTCACTTCAGGACTCTAACGAATGAGGAAATAAGCCAATTTCAGATTTCATTAATGTAACTCTCATTCCATTCTTCCCAGTGCCCAATTTAATCATTTTATTGAAGTAGTTGGTTTATTAGACCAGCATTTTTGGATCATTTTGGGGTGTACTTGACACTATAATAGAAGCTAAATGCACAAAGATGACTAACACTTTGATGATATTATTTATTTTACTATTTTCAGCTTGGATTGTTGCTATTGATACATCTGCAGTCACTGTAATGTCAGTTTCTTTGTATGTGATCCATTTTTCTTTGGCTGCTTTTCAGATGTTTATGTATATATTTTTTACAATTTCATTATAATCTTATAATGTCTAATTCTAGATATCTTTAAATATTCCCTGCTTGGTACACATTGTATTTCCTGTTTCTGTGGTTTTATGTTTTTCTTCAGTTTTAGAAAATTCTCATATATTATCTCATTTAGTATTATGTCTCCTCTTCATTTTTTTTATTTAGGAACTCTAATTAAACATGTTTTAGACCTTCACATTCAATATTATTTCCATATTTTTGTCTTTTATTTCTTTGCCATGGTTTTGTTGGTATCTTCAGATTTATCCCATTTTACTATTTTCCTCTTTAGTATTTGAAGTCAGTATTTGAGTTTTTAATTTCAAATATGTTTTTCACTTTTAAAAACTCTTCTTTTTTTAAAATATCTGGTAATTTTTGATAGTTCTTTATTCATACCTTAATTATTTTGCTTTCATCTTTTATTTCTTTAAATATTTTATATATAATTTGTATTCTTTAGTTGATAATTCTATTGAAGTCACAGGGATCTGAACCTGCTGCATGATATGTGTATGTCTGTATGGTATGAGCATGGGGAGTAAAAGTGTGAGTTGTATGTGATCAGAGTTAGTAGCTTGTAACATTTTACTTAAGCCTCATGGTAACTACAAAGCAAAAATGTATAGAAGAAGCACAAAACCGAAATAGGATTCAAAGCATACCACTAGAGGAGACTATAAACCACAAAGGAAGACAGGAACAGAGGAAGAAAGAAATAAAGTATCTACAAAACAACCAGACAACAAATTATAAAGTGGCAATATGATGTCCTTAGCTATCAATAATTACTTCGAATGTAAATTGATTAGATTTTCCAATAAAAAGACACAGAGTAGTTGAATGGATTAAGAAACAAGACCCAGCTATATGCTGCCTATAAGAGACTACCTCACATTTAAGGACACACATAGACTGATAGTGAAGGGATAGAAAAAGATATTCCACACAAATGGAAATAAAAAAAACACAGGGGTAGTTATACAAATGGTTCCTGACTTTTGATTTACTCATGATTTTTTGACGTTATCATGGTGCAAAGGCAATGCATATTCAGTATACTTCTTGACTTATGATGGGGCACATCCTGATAAACCCATGGTAAATTGAAAATATTGTAAGTCAAAAATGAACTTTTGATTTACATTGTTTACAGTATTTTCAACTTACGATGGATTTATCAGGATATAACCCTATTGTAAGTTAAGGGGCATCTGTACTTATATTAGACAAAATAGACTTCAAGTCAAAAACTATAAAGTCACAAAGAAGTACATTATACAATGCTAAAAAGGTAGATTCATCAAGAGAATATAACTGTTATAAGTATATTGTAAGTATAAGTATATTGTACCAAAATTGAAGCACCTAAATATATAAAGTAAATATTAAAGGATATGAAGGGAGAGATATAATAAATTGCAATATACTAATAGTAGGAGACCTCAATATCTGACTTTCAACAAGGGACAGATTATCCAGAGAGGAAATTAATCAGTAAACATTGAACTGGAACTACATTTTAGACCAAATAGACCTAACAAACTTATACAGGACATTACATGCAACAGCAACAGAATGCACATTCTTTTCAATTGCACATGGAATATTCTTCAGAATAGATCATATATTGGGTGACAAATGGGAACAGGGCCTGAACAGATATTTCTCAAAAGAAGGTATACAAATGACCAACAAAGAAAATGAAAAACATGCCCCAAATTACTGATTATTAGGAAAATACAAATTAAAACCACAATGAGATATCATTGTATTAGAATGGCTATTATCAAAACAACAGAAAAATATGTGTTGGTGAGGATGTGGAGAAAAGGGAATTCTTACACATTGTTGGTGGGAACATGAATTCATACAGCCATTATAGAAAACTATGCAAAGGCTCCTCAAAATACTTTGAATTATCATTTATCTAGCAATACCACTTTGGGCATATATCCATAGGAAATGAAATTGCTATGTTGAAGAGATATCTGCACTCTCATGTTCATGCAGGGTTATTCACAGTAGCCAAGTTATGGAATCAGCCTGCATGTACATCAATAGATGGACAGATAAAGAAAATGTGGTAAATATGTACACAATGAAATACTATTCATTCCTTTACTATGTAGCTAGCCAAGGCAATCTTGAGCAAAAAAGAACAAAGCTGGAGACACTGCACTACTTGCTTTCAAACTATTTTACAAATCTACAGTAATTACGATAGCATGATACTGGCGTAAATATCATTCATTGATCAATGAAACAGAATAGAGAATCTAGAAATGAACCCATAAATTTTCAGAAAATTGATATTTGCTAAAGATGCCCAAACCACACAGTAGGAAAAGGATGGTCTCTTCAATAAAAGGTGTTGGGAAAACTGTGTATCACATGCAAAAGAATTAAATTGAACACTTGTATCTCTCACACCGTATACAAAAATCAACTGAAAATGAGTTAAAGACTAAATGTTAGACCTGAAACCATAAAACAAGTAGAAGAATGCTTTGTCTTGATATGTGGACCTAGATTGCAAAGAATTCAGTATGTGGAGTCTTTTTTTTGTGGACATTTTTGATATTACAGCATCTTTTGATCCTCAGGATGTGATCTCTCGTCCTTGTGTTATCTTTAATCCAAGTGTTGATTGCTGGCTGCCTTGGTTGTGGATGATGCCGCATTGCTTTCTGTGTTCATGTATTACCACTTGCAGCAGGAGTAAGGAAAATACTTTATTTTACTTCAGGTTACCATAATCTTTCTTCCTCATTTTCACTAACTTTACCTTTTTTTAAGCTAGAGAATTGGTTTATGTTTGTCTTACTTTTTTTCTTGTAACTTCCAGATTATCTCTTTTTGTTATGGCTTTCAGTCCTCCATTTTCTTTATGTACCTTCTTATAAGGCAGGTCCATTTCAAAAGCATGAAGTAAAGGTATACCCGTCATTACCAATGCAGAGTGAATGACTTCTACCTAGCAAGCAGCTGGTTGTTTCACAGATTTTTTTTCTTTTTGCCACAAAAAGAAAGATTGTATATTGACAAAGATTCGATGTCATGACCTATGAGGTCTCCTCCTTTTTTTTTTTTTTAAATATCAAAAAGATATAAAGATACATCTTTACATCTTTATAAAGATATCTAGTACATCAGTGTTTATAGGAGCATTATTCACAATATCTGAAAAGTAGAGACAATCTAAATATTAGTTGACAAATGAATCGATAAACAAAATGTGGTATATATACAAAGTGGAATATTATTCAGCCTTAAACAGGAGTGAAATTCTGACACATGCTACAACATGGATGAATCTTAAAGACATGCTGAATAATGTAAGCCAGATACAAAAGGATGAATATTATACGTTACCACTTCTATGCAATACTTAGAATAGTCAAATTTATACAGATAGAAAGTACATCTAAAATGATAAAGGTGGCAAATTCTATGTTATTTATATTTTACTGCGACAACTTAAAAGACTACATGTGAGAAAAGATGACTTGGAGAAAATCGTATCTTGTAGGGGTCAGTATTTAGAGACTTCATTTATTCTGTCATCCAGTCATTCAATAAATTTTGATTTCCTGCTGTATATCAAGTGTGTTTTAGATACTGGGGCTAGAGCAGTGAGCAAAACACTCAACAATCCTAGTCTCCCTGAGAATTTTAGTGAATTAAGACAGACAATAACCAAAATAAATAAGTAAAACCTGTAGTAAATAAGATGATGAAAAGGTCTATAGAGAAATATAAAGCAGAGAAGAGTAATTGGGTGAATGGAGGCCAATGTGGCTGGAGCAAACAGAAAGGAAGAGTGGGGGTGGGAGCAGGAGTAGTACTGGATAAAAGGAGAGGAAGGCAGAGCTGGTCACTTAGGGCTGTGCAAGTCAGCACAGGGAGTGGAGATTCCATTCTACACCCATCAGCTGTAAAACAACAAAGAGATTCTTTTTTTAAAAAATCACTCCGGTTAGTGTTTGTTTTTCATTAATCATATAAAGATAGGCAAGGATTTTCTTTTGCTTTCTTCAAGGATTTTCTATTTCAAAATTTATGCAACTATACATTTGAAGAGACAGTGCATGCACACGTGCATAAACCCACTCAAACTCAAACAGTTCAGTGGCTTCAGGAAGCTTCTATTTGCCTAATTCACCCTTGTGCCATCCTCTATCTTCATCGTGTTTTCCTAGGAAACAGAGTTGAGGCAAAATTTTCATGGTAATGCTTAAAAGGAAAGGTAAGTGGAATCCAGGAGCAGCAAGAGTGAGGGAACAAGGAGAGTGAGTTAGGGAAGGAAGAAAAGCACACTCTGGGGGCTGCACTACTGAGCCGGCCAGGGTGCCACAAAACACAACTTGTTCTAGCATTGTTGCTACTTGCAATAGTTTGTAAGGGAGAAGCTGGTGAGGAATTTATCTGTCAGTTCTTTCTAGTCTTCTTCTTTCTCATTGATCTTAAAGTCTCTCATAAGGAAATAAGGAATGACTACACTGCCCTTTGTTGTTTTTTTTTTTTAAGGACTCTGGAGTCTTGCTCTGTTGTCCGGGCTGGAGTACAGTGGCATGATCTCAGCTCACTGCACCTTCCACCTTCAGGTTCAAGCAATTCTCCTGCCTCAGCCTCCTGAGTAACTGGAATTACAGGCATGCCACCACGCCCTGCTAATTTTTGTATTTTTAATGGAAACAGGGCTTCGCCATGTTGACCAGTCTGGTCTTGAACTCCTGACCTCAAGTTATCTGCCCGCCTCGGCCTCCCACAGTGCTGAGATTGCAGGCATAAGCCACCATGCCCTGCCGATACTGTCTTTACTTCTGGATGGTGTTCTCTGGGTCTTCTAAGTGGCTACGAGGGAAGCCAGAGCCTCCGTGGGAGTAGCTGGGCTGGACCTAGGCGCGCGGAGCTACTGTGGCGCACACCATAAGGGGGTGATGCGACCGTGTCAAGGTGATCCTGAGGGAAGTCTGAAGGAGTTGGCGGTGTGGAGTGAGGCAGCGCAGTGGTCGCTCAGGGGCTCCACGGAACAAGTGGCAAAGACTCAGCATTTGGGGGCAGTGGACAGGTGAATCTTTAGAGGAACATAAATACACCTCACACACCAGGCCTCTCTCTAAATAAATAGAAGCATCCTTTTGGAGAAGGTAATAAAATAGTAGCAGTAAAACAAATATGCAATACTTTATAGAGTGTTCATCTCACTTCTATTCCATGAAAGCCTGGTGAGGTGCGTGGTATTATCTTCCTTTTTATCAAGAACTTGAGACCCAGAGATGCTAAATGCCTTGCTATGGTTAAGAGGTATAGCAGTCTTCAATTACAGCCTTTCATATTATTCCTTTAAGGAAATGAGATGTTTCTTCTGAATCTACACTTGTGCATTTTTAATAGAGGAGGAGAAGATGAAGTACCTTTCAGTTCATTTCCGTGAAATGTCATTTCAAGAGATCCAGAAAGGCTTCTGATGCCAGATTCTGCTGAACTACCAACAAGCCAGACATTTAACCATTAAAGAGTCATCTCACTTTCTCTTTGGTTCTCTCTTCTCCTCTCCCCTCCCCTCCAACCCCACCAAGACAGAGTCTTGCTCTGTTACCCAGGCTGGAGTCCAGTGGTGTGATCTTGGCTCCCTACAACCTCCACCTCCTGCATTTAAGGAATTCTCCTGTCTCAGCATTTTGAGTAGCTGGGATTACAAGTGTCTGACCGACATCACGCCCGGCTAATTTTTTTGTATTTTTACTACAGATGGTGTTTTGCCACGTTGGCCATGCTGGTCTCAAACTCTTGACCCCAAGTGATCCTCCCGCCTCAGCCTCCTTAAGTGCTGGAATTATAGGTGTGAGCCATGGCCTGACCTCTTCTCCTCTTTTTAAATTCATGTCTTCTTCTCTTTTTTTTTTTTTTTTTTAATTCAGTCCCCATAGAGACTGCCAAAAATTGCCAATGCCGACTATATTTCAAGTCTTCATGGCGGGGTGTTGGGAAAAGTTTTCAATGAGCAGTAATCACGCCTCAGATAAACCTCATTGGCTGTGATACTGCCACTGTGCAAAGCTCAGTCATTCATTTCTTAGAGGAGTTCATTTGCTGGTGCTGGGAAGAATCCAGTGAGTTCTGTGTGCAGACATGGGAGGACTGAAGTGAGAGAAAGGAAAATAGAAACCCTAAAGGCAATTTCCTACTTTCATGATTTTGACTTTGGGCCCTGATTCCAGCGCTCAAGCCTTTTCTGGAGTTTGTCCAGACTTCTCCGTTCGAGCAGAGAACATTGCAGAATTGCTTTTGAATATGCTGGTCTAACGTGCAGAGCTTCTGGCTGGGATGCTTGTAGAAGAGGACTCCAGGGCCTTGTCCTGGCTGCACTGGGCCCACAGGTTTCCGCATGTGAGGAATGGTGCTTTGTTACTGAATAGAATTTCCGTGTTGCTGGTCACTCTTATAAGGGACTTGGAGGCCTCAGCCATTGAGATGCCCTTCTCCTACTTCCCAAACAAGTGATAGGAAATGTGTTGAAATAGCACTTAAGACAGCTGCCATGGTTTCTACAGACTACTTTTAAACTGGCCTTTTTTACTGGCCATTTTCTTCCTCCTCCTCAAACATTGAGTAGTCTCTGCTTGTTCTGTGGATCTTGGAAGTCAGATTCTAGCACAGGCTTGGGAGTGCAGTATCACATTCTCCGTTCAGATAGCTAAAATTTAGATTCTCATCTTCTCATAGATCCCCTAATTTGCCAAAATGTAGTTCCTTTGCTGAATACAGCAAAATGACATCATTTATGTTGTCTGCTCAGAGTTGCAAAATTGTTGCTTAGCCAGACTAAAAAGAAAGCAAGCAAGGAAGAAAGAAAAATGAAACAAACAAAAAAACTCCCAGGTTTTTAGAGAATGTATACATTCTGTGAAATATTTGTAATTAGGGGCAGCATTTACCAAGAGCTCAAGCAAAGAGTGGACATGCTGAGTTGGCACTGGTTGGAGAAGTGTGAAGATTTTTATAAAAGCTTTGGAAAGCCCAGTATTGACCTGTTTTTATTATTTTTATTGGCTCCCTTGATGACAGACAAACAGGCCTAACCTGAGGCCAACAGAATCAGCAGGAAATTTAGGTCACAGATAGTTGCATTTTAAAAACTCTGGGTTTTTAGAGGCTGCTCAATCATTGTAATTGATTGATGATAACATGACAACAAGAGTTCTTAAATCATTAAATGTGGCCAGATAAAGACGAATGACTGGCGGTTTTATTGGATGCATCGTTCCCAATCCCCTGTGGTGTTCTGTTCTGCTCTCTGAAGAAGTCGCTTGTCCCTCGTTTCGTGCAACTTATGGCCCAGCTGGCCTGTTTACAGAAAACAGCCTCTTAAACTTGGCAGTTCTGTTTGAAGCACAGCATAACATCATTTCCCGAGAGATGGGAAAAAACATTACAAAAAAGTTTATATCTCCCCTAAAACATATGCGTGTTTTAAACTGAGCATCCATTGAAAGTTGTTCTTTCCATCCTCTGAAATCAAGGCCTTTCCCTATCTCCCCAGCCAAAGGTACTTGTAGCTGAATGAGATTATTCGATGAATCCTGTAAGCTTCTTATGTTTTCCTGCTCTTACTTTGGATAAATGCTAATCTGTAATAAGAACTCTAAGTAGATAGCTCTGTTCTTCCCAGGACACAGGAAATGTGGCCGGGTTTAATGGCATTTTAAAAACTTTATATAGAAGTAAATATAATATAGAAAAGTACAGCTCAATGAATTTTTACTAACTGAAGACAGCTGTGTAATCAGCACCCAGCTCAACCTGGAAGATTCCCAGCAACCCTGGAAGCCTCTCTTTTGCTCTCTCCCGGTTACTCCCTCCCTCTAAGGAGTAGGGACTTCTGAAAACCTAGTTACATTCCCCCTGGCTTTTGTATTTTACATGGATATAATTTTATATTTTTTCTGGCTTCTACCATTATACATTATGTTTGTGAGTTTCATCTGTATTATTGTTTTATGCAATGACAGAGCATTTATTCTCATTGTTATGTAGTATTCCATTGTGTGAATATACCAGTTTTTTTCTCCAGTGGCAATTTTAATAGAAGAGAAAGTTTGTAGAATGTTTTCACTTCCTCAAGGACTTCACTATTTCTCACTACCAGAGAATCGTATACTCCACAGACACGGAATGTCAGCTGGTGCCCCTTATAGGGATACATTTTGGGAAACATGCTGATACTCGGAGCTTAACCTTTGCGTTTTTTTACATCTGCTTATTCTCTCCATTAAGTCTTTTTGGTGCATTCTTCTACCTTTCCTGCCTCTCACACTTGCCATTATTTTGCTTCTCACTCCAGAATCCTTCAATTAATTCTGTTCTCTTTTATTGTCCTGGGCTTAAGCATCCTCCTTTCTGAAATATTTGTATCTGTCCCATTCTTACATTTTTTTTTTAAGAAAAAAAAGAATGAAGAAGAGGAAGAAAAAGGAAGAGAAAGAGAAGAGAGAGAGAGAATGGGAGTATTGCTTCCTTGTTCAGGCTAGAATGCAGTTTAGTAATGGGTATTGAAAACCTCTTTTATACCAATAATTATACTTAATGATGTAGACAGGAAGGAATAAGGGAAGAAAATAACAAACAAGTAGCCAACCAATATTTCATTTAAATCTATGAAAATGCTATGCGATTACTGAGGAGTGATTTACTTCCAATTATGTAGTCTTTTTTGGAATAGGTGTGAGGTGGTAATGTATGTTTTGTGCATTTGAAGTGGAGAGTTCTATAAATGTTTATTAAGTTTACTTGTTCCGGATCTGAGTTCAAGTCCTGGATGTCCTTGTTAATTTTCTGTCTCGTTGATCTATAGAATCGTTAGCTCTTCTTGTTACATTGATCCTTTTGCCATTATGTAATGTCCTTCTTTGCCTCTTTTGATCTTTGTTGCTTTAAAGTCTACTTTATCAAAGGCGAGAATTGCATCTCCTGCTTTTTGTTTATTTGTTTATTTTTACCCTCTGTTTGGTTGGTAAATCTTCCTCCTTCTCTTTGTTTTGAGTCTTTGTGTATCATTGCATGTGAGATGGGTCTGGATGCAGCATACCGATGGGTTTTGGCTTTTTATCCAATTAGAATATATATAAGTTTAATATTGGCATTTGATGCTAGCTGGCTGTTTTGCCCATTAGTTAGTGTAAATTTTTCATTGTGTTAATGCTCTTTGCTTTTTGATATATTTTTGAAAAGGCTGATATTTGTTGTTCCTTTATATGTATTGTACTTCTTTCAGAAGCTCTTGTAAAGCAGGCCTGGTGGTGGTGAAGTCTCTAAGTACTTGTTTGTTCGCAAAAGATTTAATTTTTCCTTCGCTTATAAAGCTTAGTTTGGCTGGATATGTAATTCTGGGTTGAAAGTTCTTTTCTTTAAGGATGTTAAATATTGGTCCCCACTCTATTCTGGCTTGTAGGGTTTCTGCTGAGAGATCTGCTGTAAGTCTGATAGGTTTCCCTTTATGGGTAACCTGACCTTTCTCTCTGGCTGCCCTTAGTATTTTCTCCTTCATTTCAACCCTAATAAATCTGGCAATTATGTGTCTTGGGGTTGGTCTTCTTGAAGAATATCTTTGTGGTGTTCTCTGTATTATCTGGAGTTGACTATTACCCTGCCTTGCTAGGTTGGGAAAGTTTTCCTGAATGATATCCTGAAGAGTTTTTTCCAACTTGGATTCATTCTCTTCGTCACATTCAGGTACACCTATCAAACTTAAATTAGGTCTTTTCACATAGTCCCATATTTCCTGGAGACTTTGCTCATTCCTTTTTATCCTTTTTTCTCCAATCTTGTCTTCTCATTTCATTTCACTGAGCTGGTCCTCGACATCTGATATCCTTTCTTCTGCTTGATCAATTCGACTGTTTAAACTTGTGCATACTTCGCGAAGTTCTCGTGTTGTTTTTTTCAGCTCCATCAATTCACTTATATTCCTCGCTAAATTGTCCATTCTCGTTAACATTTCATCAAACTTTTTTCAAGGTTCTTAGTTTCTTTGCATTGGGTTAGAACAAGTTCTTTTAATTCACAGAAGTTTCTTATCACCCACCTTTTGAAACCTGCTTCTGTTATTGGAACACACTCGTTCTCCATTAAGCCTTGTTCCGTTACCGATGAGGAATTGCGATCCCCTGTAGAGGGAGAGGCATTCTGATTTTGAGTATTCTCTGCCTTTTTAGGCTGGTTTCTTCTCTTCATTATATATTTATCCCTCTGTCGTCTTTGTAATTACCGACTTTCTAACTAGGTCTCTGAGCGGATGTCCAACTTGTTGATTCCCAGCGCCGAAATCTGAGCAATCCACTGCACAGGCCAAAACAGCGGTGTTAAGATTGATGGTGCTTTTCTGCCTGGGAATCTCCGGACTCTGCACCAAGAACTGCCTCCCTAAGCCACCAGCAAAACCGCCACGCCAGCCACAAGAGTCGCCCTGGCGACCCATGGGACTCCTCTGCTGGGAATCTCTTGGTCCGTGAGCAACAAATATTCGTCTGAAAGTGTGGCGTCCTCTCGTTCTCTGCGCTTTCACTGGGAGCTACGAGCCCGAGCTGCTAGTGATCAGCCATCTTGGATCTCTCCCTCCATTCTTACATTTTACAGCAATTTTGTCCTCTCTGTTTTTTCCTCTGAAACACCCCCTCCTTTTCTGAACCTCCATCTAAAAATCTTGGAATAATTCTGGACTCTTTTGCTTATACTACATATTCAGTCCATCAACAAACCACTGCCTTTAACTTCAAAATCTTTGCAGATTTTACCAGTTCACATTACATTCAGTGCTCCTTCCTTGATCCGTGTCCCCTTTTTCTCAATTTGTTTATTGAAATTACTTCCTGTCTCCCTTGTCCCTCTAGTTTATTCTTTTCACCATACTCCAAATGAGAAGCCTTTTAAAACAAGATCATACCCTTTGACTTCCATGTCAGAAGAAGTGCAGAAGCTCTAACAATGGGCCGGCTACACTACTCTGAATCATCTGGCCCCTTCTCTGCCTTGTGTCTTACCACTCTTCCATTTCCATTGCTGAAAGAACTAAATCTATCTTGACAATTTCCATAACATTGATCTAGCACCCTGTCCCTTCTTTGCATCTGAAGCTAATGCCATGTTTCCAGTCTATCATCTTTAAATCAGCTGTTCATGGAGATCATTTCTTCCCTGTTAGATGACTTCAGAATCTGATTCTTTTTCATGCATTTTTTTTGTGTGTGAGTATTTCTTACGTGCATCCCATCCTTTTTCACACAGTGGTAGGTTCACATAAAAAATTCTGCATTTTGCCCCTCCTTGCCCCTCTCACCAAAAAAAAAAAAAAAAAAAAAATTCTGCACTTGCACAGCATATACTGGGTTCACAGAACTTGTGGCCACCGGTCCAGGGGCACTGGATGTCCTAGGCCCAGCCAGCTGTCACTAGGGCTTGGGAAGGGAGTGGGCATGGCATGGTGATATCCTAGATGGGAAAATCTGACTTAATATTTGTGGCACATAGTATTTATGTGCCAAGGGGGTGGGGGGAAATCTGGTTTCCCTCCACTGGAGGTTTTTACCTTGACTGAGACTTTGGGCCAGTCGTGTACCTTACCAGGAAAGTCTAAGTAGTCACAAGTCAGTAGATTACCTCTGATGTGTGAAGTTTCCCTGCTACTGCTTCTGCTCTCATATAATTTATCTATTGTCTTATAAGCTAGGTTCCTTAACTATTTGTCCTAGTCAGAATCCTCATCATAATCGTTCTTGTCCTAAGGATTTGGATTCCTCTTCCCTGCAAACTCTAGCTTTCCTCTGACTGGGAAGCATTGGAGAGGAAATTGTGTAGTAGACTAGATGTATATTTTGAAGAAAAATGGCGTTGGGTTGGATTCCAGCTCAAACATTCACCAGCTGATATCTTTGACTAGTAACCTTTTCAAACTCAATTTCTTCCTCTGTAATAGTAATACCCATATTATAGGGTAATTAGGAGGATTAAATGAGATAATCTACAATTATATCTTTATAAATGTTTATTTTTTTCTCTTTTTCTAATGTCAGCTGCTTCATTCTAGAGATAAGTATGATTTCAATACCAACTGTATTCAAAGGGCAGAGCTAGGTCCTGGAGATGGAATGAGGAATAAGATGAGGTTCTTGCTATCAAGGATTTTTCAGTCTCAGAAGAGAGCTAGATATGAATAGATCATTAAATTTAGGGTGATAAAAGCCATGGTAAACAGAAATAGAGACTCCTTTGGGATTGCAAAATAGGCACATTTAACCCACGTAGGGAAGGTCAGAGAAGATAATGCTTAGGTTGAATCCCAAGACAAAGTGAAGAGGGAAAGTAACTTTCTAGGCAGGAAGTTTTGCATGAACAAAAGCACAGAGGCAAATGTAAGTAGTTCATCAAAGTTTAATTGTAATCAATGAGGAAAGAAGTCGTGACTGTTGAGGCTAAGCAGTTAATTGGGGCCAAGAAGATAAAAGGAATGCATGTCTCATGTTAAGGGCTTTGTCTAGAGGACTTTATTTAACATTAAATAACTTTAAGTGGATCAATTTTTTGTTTTAGAATGAGATATATTGTGGCTAGAGATGATGGTAGTTACAACTTAAGTGGTAGAAGAAGAAATGGATAAGGAGGTGGATATATAAAAATCATCAGGACTTGACTGATTTGATGTGGCAGGACCAAGGGAGAATTCTCGTAGAGTTCAAGTTTCTGACTTGGTCAACTGGAATAGTGATAGTACCAAACAATTGTCTAGGATATAAAGGAATAAGAGGAAATTTGGGGGTACAAGTATTGATTTCAGCTTTAGACACATTGAATCAAATTTACAGGTGAGATATACAAGTAGAGAAGTCCAATAGGTAGTTGGCTGGGTTTAGAGCAAAGAAGAGAAATTTGGCTGGAGATATAAATTTATGTGTTACATTAGTATGAAGATTAAAGTGCTGTACCAAAAGAAGCAACATAGGGACTCTAACAAGATAGCTTATTTCACTTTCATATTGCAGTCTAGAAATAGTTGGATGGTCGAGTCCACATGCCATTCAAAATGTGGTCTTCATTATTTGCGCTAGAAGTACCTACCTATCCTTCCACTGGAGGTTTTAACCTGGACTGAGGTTCTGGGGCCAGTCATGTACCTTGCCAGGGGACTCAAAGGAGCTGCAAGATCAGAAGCATTGATATCAACCTGGAAATTTGTTAGAAGTGCAGAATCTTTAGGCTCCATCCCAGACCTAATGAATTTATTTTATTTTTTTATTTTTCTTTTTATTTTTATTGTACTTTAGGTTTTGGGGTACATGTGCAGATCATGCAGGATTGTTGCATAGGTACACACATGGCAATGTGGTTTGCTGCCTCCATCCCCTGGTCGCCTACATCTGGCATTTCTCCCCATGTTATCCCTCCCTAACCTCCCCATCCCCGCTGCTGTCCCTCCCTTGGCACCCCCAATAGACCCCAGTGTATGATGCTCCTCTCCCTGTGTCCATGTGTTCTCATTGTTCAACACCCTCCTATGAGTGAGAACATGCGGTGTTTGATTTTCTGTTCTTGTGTCAGTTTGCTGAGAATGATGGTTTCCAGGTTCATCCATGTCCCTACAAAGGACACTAGCTTGTCATTTTTGATGGCTGCATAGTATTCTATGGTGTATATGTGCCGCATTTTCCTTGTCCAGTCTATCGTTAACGGGCATTTGGGTTGGTTCTAGGTCTTTGCTATTATAAACAGTGCTGCAGTGAATATACATGTGCATGTGTCTTTATAATAGAATGATTTATAATCCTTTGGGTATATATCCAGTAATGGGATTGCTGGGTCAAATGGAATTTCTATTTCTAGGTCCTTGAGGAAGTGCCTAATGAATTTAAATGAGCACGTAGGAAACTAATCTTCCTTCTATCTTGTTTCTCAGCCTTCCTCTCTAACAACGTAGTTGAAGCTCATTACAACCATTTTATCTGTATTTTAGCTGTGGAAAGAGGAAAGGAGAATAGGAAACAATGAGCTTTCTTTGTAGGATTTGATATCCTTAAATTGATAAATATTCACATTTACTGTGTTACAAATTGATAATGAGAAAATTTAAAAATATTTATTTTTGTTTATATATATCTTTTATTGCATTTTAGGTTTTGGGGTACATGTGAAGAACATGCAAGATTGTTGCATAGGTACATACATAGCAATGTGGTTTGCTGCCTTCCTCCCCATCACCTATATCTGGCATTTCTCCCCATGTTATCCCTCCCCAACTTCCCCACCCCCACCCCCGCTGTCCCTCCCCTTGTTCCCCCGACAGACACCAGTGTGTGATGCTCCCCTCCCTGTGTCCATGTGTTCTCATTGTTCAGCATCCGCCTATGAGTGAGAATATGCGGTGTTTGATTTTCTGTTCTTGTGTCAGTTTGCTGAGAATGATGGTTTCCAGGTTCATCCATGTCCCTACAAAGGACACAAACTCATCGTTTTTTATGGCTGCACAGTATTCCATTGTGTATATGTGCCACATTTTCCTTGTCCAGTCTATCATCGATGGGCATTTGGGTTGGTTCCATGTCTTTGCTATTGTAAACAGTGCCGCAATGAACATTCGTGTGCATGTGTCCTTATAATAGAACGATTTATAATCCTTTGGACATATACCCACTAATGGGATTGCTGGGTCAAATGGAATTTCTATTTCTAGGTCCTTGAGGAATCGCCACACTGTCTTCCACAATGGTTGAACTAATTTACACTCCCATAAACAGTATTTGCTTCATGATATAAAATATTTTATGAAGAGTAACCACATTTTCAAAACAAAAACATACATGAGAATGACATTTGTTTGTATTTTTGAAAATATTTTTACTGTTTTACTGAGTAGAAAACAGTTGGATTCTTATGTTTGCTTCCTCATTCAGTAGGCTGCTATGTATTGTTTTGGTTGAAAAATATGAAAAATATCAAGGCTCATGCAGACATATAGTTGGAAAATATAAAAAAGCAATATCGTTACAGCTTTTTTATATGTTTGTGGGTATCCTTTTTTGATACTGTACCTAAATTCTATAAGTAGTGATTTCTTGAAGGTAAGTTGTAATGTGTCATTGGAAACCCTATCAATGAGCTATTTGTACCCTTTTACATTAAAATTCAGTGGTCTACCTTGTATTTAGGATGAATCTTTTGCCTGTGCTTGATATTCTTACATCATGCATTGGTCATTTGGAAAACATTGATTCACCAAATTATACAGATGTTCCAAATGTTGACATATTTTATTATGCAATTCAAAAAACTCACATTTAATGTCACCACTGATCTCATCAGAAAAGTTTTAAAGAATAGATCATCTGGCAGTGGCATATATAAGTTTTTCAGAATTCGATTTTTTGCCAGAATTTTGACATTGACAGTAAGTATGTCAGTTGTTTTCCTTGAAGGAACAGGCTCATTTTGTTCATTTTGGAGAAAATGTGTGCCAAATAGCCAAGTCTTACAAATTGTAACTTCTCTGTCATTCTTTCAAGTAACAATGCTGTTGCATGAAAGAAGTAATTACTTCAGTACACAACTCAAACAATTACACAAATGCTTTTTCTAGAGATAACCATTGTCCTTAGTATATAGCAGAAGTGCTTCATACATATTCCCATTTTGTCATGCACAATATTAAACATTTAGGACTGAAAGTCCATAAGATTGATAATTTTGACCACTTTATCAATAGCTCTTTTTTTTTTTTTAATTGGAATCTCACTCTGTTGCCCAGGCTGGAGTGCAATGGTGCAATCTTCAGCTCACTGCAACCTCCGCCTCCCAGGTTCAAGCAATTCTCCTGCTTCAGCCTCCCAAGTAGCTGGAATTACAGGCACCCACCACCACGCCTGGCTAATTTTTGTATTTTTAGTAGACACAGGGTTTCACCATATTGGCTAGGCTGCTCTCTTAGCTAGGCTGGTCTCGAACTCCTGACCTCATGATCTGCCTGCCTCAGCCTTCCAAAGTTCTGGGATTACAGGTGTGAGCCACCATGCCCAGCCATACCAAGAGCTCTTAAGTGAAACTGACTTTTGCAAAATTCAACTGTGAGTACATAGCCTAGTGGTAAAGAATTCAAAGGATCTGCAACCTTCAACACATCTGCCAAGTCCCTTTTGGCATATAGAGTACCACAGTCACAGATTCCAGGGACTAGGATGTAGGCTCCTTTGGGATGCCAGTATTCTGCTTACCATACAGTCTTAGTAAATGTACATTAAATATTTGTTGAAGGAATGAAACATCCTATTCTATTATTCATGTCTCAAAGCTTTGCTCCTTCCTGATATTAGATGCTGACTGTTTAAGACTCAGTTGAGGTATACCTCTTCCAGGATTTAGGTGTTCCTTAACTGTTTCCAAAGAGAATAAATACTTCTACTAAAGAATTTATTTACTACATTGTCACAACTCTTTACTCCTATCCCTACTCACCTGTAAACTCCTTGAATCTTGTGTCTTGCTTTGTTTTCATGTGCCCAGAGTATAGTAGCATCTGAAATATAGCATGCACACAATAAATATTTGTTCATGCATTTGTTGATGCATGAATGCATCAATGAATGATTCTTACACATGCTAAGTTATCCTTTGGCACTTTGTCTAGGACATATGAAAAGCCCATTTCCCAAAGAAACAGAGTAACTTTAATTGTGAGAATTTGAACACTTGCAGTAGGACTTGTAGTGATGGCAAGTGATGTTTTGAGCAGAAGAGCCTCGGGCACTCTGTCAGGCTCCCACTGGCAACATCCTATGTGCCTGCACACACCATGGCTTAGGCTGAGGTTTGGAGGATGATAGTTTGGATATTTGTCTCCTCCAAATCTCATGTTGAAATGTGATTCTCAATGTTGGAGATAGGGCCTGGTGGGAGATGTTTGGGTCATGGGGACCGATCCCTCTTGACTGCTAGGTGCCCTCCTCACAGTGGTGAGTGAGTTCTTGCTTAGCATTTATCTGAGTTCTGGTTGTTAAAAAGAGCATGTCATCTGCTCTGCTCCCCTGACCTCCATTCTTTTTCACCATATAATATACCAGCTCACTCTTTGCCTTCTACCATGATTGTAAAGCTTCCTGCGACCTTAACAGAAGCTGAGCAGATGCTTGTGCCCTGCTTGCACAGCCTGCAGAATGGTGAGCCAAATTAACCTCTTTTCTTTATAAATTACCCAGCCTCAGATATTCCTTTATAGCAACACAAACAGACTAACACAGAAAATTGATACCAGGAATGAGGTGTTGCTATAAAAATACTCAAGAATGTGGAAGTGTATTTGGAACTTGGGAATGGGCAGAAGCTGGAAGACTTTGGAGAGCTCAGAAGAAAAGAGGAAGATGAGGGAGAGTTTGGAGCTTGTTAGAAAGTGGTTCAATAGTTGTGACCAAAATGCTGATAGAAATATGGACAGTGATGACCCAGGCTGATGAAGTCTCAGATGGAAATGAGAAAGTTATTGAGAATTGGAGTAATGGTCACTCATGTTATGCAAGATGACTTATAGTTTCTAGCAGAACAAATTTCTAAGCAGCAAAGCATTCATGATGTGATGTGGCTGCTACTAACAACCTATGACCAGATATAGGAGCAAAGAAATGACTTAAAGTTGGAATTTATATTTAAAAGGGAAGTAAAGAATAAAAATTTGGAAAAGTCACAACCTGGCCACATAGTAGAGATGGAAAGAACATTTTCAAGAGAGGAATACAAGCAGACTGGAGCAACAACTTACTAGGGAGATTTTACATAACTAAAAGGGATCCAAGTGCTAATATCCAATACAGAGAGAAAATAGCCCTGAAAGCATTTCAGAAATCTCCTACGCAGCCCCTCCCATTACAGGCCCAGAGGTATAGGAGGAAAGAATAGTTTCAGGGGCCAGATCTGAGGCCTTGCTGCCCTATGCAGCCCCAGGACACTGCTCCCAGGACCCCAGCCACTCCAGCTCCAATTGTGGCTCAAAGGGCCCCAGACACTACTCTGGTTACTTCTCTGGAGGGCACAATCCTTAGGCCCTAACAGGTTTCACATGGTGTTAAACCCGTAGGCACATAGAATGCATGTGTGAAGCAGGCTTGGTAGCTTCCACCTAGATTTCAGAAGATGTATTGGAAAGGCTGGATGCCCAGCCAGAAACCTGTTGAAAATGTGGAGCCCTGCAGAGAGACTCTACAGAGGCAGTATGGAGGAAAAATGTGAGGTTGGTGTCCACACACAGATTCCACACTGGGACACTCTCGAGATAAGCTCTGTGGGAAGGAGGCCACCATCCTCCAGACCCCAGAATGACTGAGCCATTTGCAGCTTGCATCCTGAGCCTGGAAGAGCTACAGACACTACCTCTGGCAGGGCTGTAAGGCCTTGGGAGCCTACTTCTCACACCAGTATGCTCAGGACGTGAGACATGGAGTCAAAGATCTTTGTTTTGGAGCATTAAGGTTTAATGTCTGCCCTACTGGGTTTCAGACTTGTGTGAGGTCTATTGCCCCTTTTTTTTGGCTGATTCCTCCCTTTTGAAATGGGAACATCTACCCAATTTCTATGCCACCATTGTATCTTGGAAGTAAATAACTTGTTCTGATATTTCAGGCTCATAGGTGAAAGGAACTTAGAGTCTATGATGAGACTTTGGACTTTTGAGTTGATGCTGGAATGAGTCAAGACCTTGGGGAACTATTGGGAAGGGTTGACTGTATTTTTTTATTGTGAGAAGGACATGAGATTTGAGGAGGCCATGGATGGAATGACATTTGGATATTTGCCCCCTCCAAATCTCATGTTGAAATGTGATCCCCTATACCAAAGAATAAAGTTTCTGCTTCATCGGAAATCCTTGTGTTCAGTTGGTAGATGTCACAAAACAGGTTTTAATAGCATTTATGCCAGTATTCACTCCTTGTAGCAATGTATGAGAGGTTTAGTGGCTTCACATTCTTGCTTACATTTGATATTGGAAGGTTCCTTTTTAATTCTTTTTTCCGCTTAGCCATTCCAGTTGGTGTGATGTGGATTTACTGTGAATTTAGCTTGCATTTTTCTGTTGACTAATGATGCTGAGTGCATGTGTATGTGCCTAATGGTATTTGGATATCCTCTTTCATGAAGTCTCAATCTTCGGTATAATTTGTACTGATTTTTTGAAGTTCTTTGTGTATATTGGAGACTGGATTTATTTTTACCCCTTATTAATTACTTCTGATGAACAAAATTTTAGTAATGTTTGGTTTGTAAAAAATGACTAAAAAATAATGAAATGTGATCCCCAGTGTTGGAGGTGGGGCCTGGTGGGAGACATTTGGGTTATTGGAGTAGATCCCTCATGAATGGCTTGGTGCCCTCTTCATGGTAACAAGTGAGTTCTTGCTCTAAGTTCACAGAAGATCTGGTTATTTAAAAACAGTGTGGTACCTCCCCACTTCTCTCTTGCTCTCTCTCATCATGTGATGTGCTGAGCATCCCCTTTGCCTTCCTTTATGATAGAAGATTCCTGGGGCCTTACCAGAAGCCAAGCGGATGCGAGCACCATGCTTGTACAGGCTGCAGAACCATGAGCCAAATAAACCTCTTTTCTTTTTAAAGTACCAAGCCTCAGGCATTCCTTCATAGCAACACAAATGGACTAACACAATGAGTTGCAGAGATGGGTTCTCCAGCAGCAGCTTAGCATGATTTGGAGTTTTACTGAGTGCCTTCAGGTTGTTGACCACAGAAGAGCAGGTGTACAGACAGCCTGGCCTGCTCTGCAGCCACTTGGAATAAAGCCTGTTTGCTCTTCATGCCTGCCAAGGTAGCCAGTATACAGACAAACTCTGACTTTGCAGTGGCATTTTAATTCACCCAAAAAGGTCAACTTCTCTAAAGAAAACACATATTTTACAGAGGGCCTTTTTTTTTTTTTTTGCAGAGTTACTGAGGTCTCACTCAAGAATAACAGGAGCCCCAGACTTCAGATAAACAAAAGGTTTTGTCACTCTAGACACAGCTTCAGTTTTCTGCCTCCTACTAGTAAGCCCATTTATATCAAAACAAATGAGAAACTTAATCTCAGTACTTTGTAAAGAAGCCTTTCTTCTTTTGGCCTTGGATTTGGTCTGCTGTGCGTGTTCTTTTTAAATGACAGTGTTTAATAATGTTTATATTGCCTTTAACCTTTCACTGACTGTTGCAATTAAGTTCCAAGATGTGATTTCAAACCCAGTGTTTGTAGGCTGCCCCTCCCTCCTTTGAGACTACTAACTTCCTCTTCTTAGACAGTCTAATTCTCTTTCCAACCATCTTAATCAGTTCTACTGAGTAAGAAAGGGGCCTACGGGGTAGTAGGTGGGAGTCGCGGTAGTAATAGTTTGTATACTGGAGTCTGTGTGCCAGGCACTGTACTGTGTGATTCACTTCTAATGTTAAATCTTGAGAACAATCTGATGAAGCAAAAGCTATGATTATATATTCCTAAATCAGGTAAAGTACTTTCCCCAAATTAGCCCTCAGAAAATAGTGCATTACCTTATATTTGAGTCTTTACAAAGACTACCCTGTCGTAGGGATTACATCATTTGAAACCACAAAGTAGTTTAAGCAGTTGTCCCAACGTTATGCACGTGGATGGCTGTGATACAAGATTGCCTAATATTCAGGCATTTATGATATTGTTTCCATTTTGCAGATAAGGAAATTGAAACTTGGAGAAGTTAAATAATTTGCCCAAGGTCATACAGCTAGTAAATGGTACAGCCTGGATTGAAACCCAAGCATATTATCTTATTCCCATATCCTTATTATTAATCTTCTTGAAATTATTTCTTCTGCCTTTAAAAAGTTTTCAATCTATGGAATCATCCCTTTTTTTTTCCTTCCCTATTATTAAAGTTCCATTCTAAGAATAGAGAAGAGCAGACAATGTATAAACATTCAGTTTGGAACCATGCTTTTATGGATAGCACTAGGAGGGTCTAGTCTAGTTTACCTCCCAAGCCAAAGTGGCGCAGGGTTCTCTTTGCTTCATCTTGGGCAGATGACCACCCTGACTCTCTTTGCCATTGATGGAGAGTTCACTGCTTCCTGGGTCAGTCCCTTACTTTGGCAGACGGCTCTGGTTGTGAGGAATTCTGCCTGACCACGAAGTCTTTATTTCTCATCCCTGTCCTCCTTCCCCTCCCTTTCTTCTTTTCCTCCTTCTCCCTCCTTTACCTTCCCTATAAACATTTTATTTTAGAATAGCTTTAGATTACAGAAAAGTTCCCAAGATAGTACAGAGAATTTCTATATATTCTTCACCTTATTGTTAGAATCTTGTATTACTGTGGTGCATTTATCAAATATAAGAAACTAACATGGGTACATTAACTATAAACTCCAGACATGATTCAGATTTCATTAATATTCCCCTAAAGTCCTTTTTCTATCCGAAGAGCCCATCCAGGATATGACAATTGCATTTAGTAGTTAGATTTTTTTTTAGTTTCAACTGGCATGTGACAGTTTTTGGGTCTCTCCTTCTTATTCATGATCTTCATAGTTTTGAGGAGTACTGACCAGGCATTTTGTAGAATGTTGTTCAGTGGGAATTTGTCTGATGTTTTTGTCACGGTTATGAGTTTTGGGGGAAGAATACTGAAAAGATGAAGTACCGTTCTCATCAAATCACATTAGGGAAGATGGTGTCATCTTAGGGACATGAGAGTAATATGTTTTATCATTGATTATGCTAAGGTAAAGATACTCCTTCACTCTCCCTTCCAAAAATACTCTATTTTTTAGAAGCGGGTCACTACATGCAGCCCATATTCAAGGGATAGGGAGAATTCAGCTCCATCTCCTGAAGGTAGAAGTATCTAAGTGGGTTATTTGGAAATCCTAAAGGAAGATTTGTCTCTTCTCCTACATTTATATTTATTAATCCAATCACTCATTTATATCCATATGGACTGATATGTATTTATTGTGTACTTTGGGTTAAAATCAAATACTACTTTATTTATTTTGTGGTTCACCTTGTTCCAGCTTTGGTCACTGGGAAGTCTTACATTTGGCTTGTGTATCCTTTTGACATGTGGTTATCATTTTGGTTTGTTTCCACTTTATTACTTTTTGAAAAGATCTTTCAGACTCATCTTGAATTTTCCCTTCTCCATCCCTAGAATCATTTCTCTAAGGCTTCCTGGTTCCTTTTATTGGAGAATGATATCAGAAAGTAAGATCTGGCCGCTGGGTGTGCTCATTGTTACTGAGGCAGCACTACTTCACAGTGGACAGAGTAGGAAATACATGGGTGCATGCCAGCCCATGTTACATGCATGTCTGCAATTATTTCTGGATTTGTCCGTCTGTATCCACAATAAAGCTTTTCTCTTTTGAGCATTAAAAAATTTTTTTTATAGAGACAGGGTCTTGCTCTGTTGTCCAGGCTAGAGTGCAGTGGCACAATCATAGCTCACTGCAGCCCCAAACTTCTGAGTTCAAGCGATCCTTCTACCTCAGCCTCTTGAGTAGCTGGGACTTCAGGCACATGCCACCATGCTCAGCTAATTTTTTATTTTATGTAGAGACAGGAGTCTTGCTATTTTGCCCAGGCTGGTCTCAAACTCCTGGCCTCAAGTGATCCTCCCTTATTGGCCTCCCAAAGCACTGGAATTATAGGTGTGAGCCACCACACCTGGCCTTTTTTGGCCTTTTTTGGGCATTTATGTTTTGCTAAGTATCCAGCAGTGAGAGTATGAATTGCTGCCTTCACAACAATGGTAAAGTTTTTTTTTTTTTTTAAAGGCAGTGTGGGAGGAAGGAAAAATGGAGATCTGGGCATAACATGACTTATTGCCCAGCCAGCCTCTGGTCAGATCATGTCATTTTAGAAAGAAGAGATCCTGAGAAGTTAAGGAGTTAGAGGAACAATCAGGGTTGGAATCTAGCTTTTTTGAAATAGAATCTCTTTATTTCCGTCATCTCCCCTGGTTCTTATGACTGGTCAGTATTCCTGACTTTGTATTCAGTTCAGTTATTGAATTCTTGGGATGCATTAAACGGATTTAGAATGTAATTTTAGAAATGGGTATGTACAACAGAATTCTGATAGGGTATCACTAATGAGGAATTTTATTCTCTAGCACATATTATAGACCAATGACTTGAAAATGAAGCTCTGAAAGCCAGATGTTAGTGAATGAATCTTTACAAATGATCGTGGTGATTATTCTATTCTGTTTTATAACTATATAAACTTTTTATAACTATATTTTAGAAAATCCATTTGCTCTGGGGAGAGACCCAGAGGGCTCCTATAGGATAGATGTTTTATGTGTACACCTGGTGTCTGGAAATGGGACATAAAGCAATGAAGGAATCTGTTTATTGTCATCCAAGGAGTTCGTGATAGAGTAAACAAACAGCAAAAATGAAAGCTGCAGTCTTCATGACCTTCTTTTAACAGGCCAACCACAGGGCTCTTTTCTTTTAAATTACTTTTGGCAGCTTATAAAGCAAAGAAACACTTGAGGGTTCCTCTAGAGCAAGTTTGTCCAACCCGCGGTCCATGGGCTGCACGTGGTCCAGGATGGCTTTGAATGCAGCAGCCCAACAAGAATTCATAAAATCTCTTAAAACATTATGAAATTGTCTTGCAATTTTTTTTTTTTAGCTTGTCAGCTTTCGTTAGTGGTTATGTATTTTATGTGTGGCTCAAGATAGTTATTCTTCTTCCAGTGTGGCCTAGGGAAGCCAAAAGTTTAGACACTCCTGCTCTAAAGAGACTCCTGAAGCTATGGGGAAGTCCTAGGGTGTCTTCAAAACTTTTGGTTCCCTGATCCTTTGCAAGCATGCGTGTGTTTACACTTGGTAAACTGTGTCTTGTCCACCATGTGACAGTAAAATCTCCGTTCTGTTCTTTTCCATTTTTACTTTGTTCATTCCAAGGACTGAGCATTTTATTTTTGTATAGTACATTGTGAACATCCAGGATTTTTAGTGGAAATAAATGGTAACACCTGTTTTTTGTATATGAAATATGATTGTGAACCTTCACCTTGAGATGATCTGTCCAAATTTTCCCAGGTGTGGAGATGACTTGACTAGAAAAGCTCATTTTGGGTAATCATTTCAGCACAGAGCAACATTGAGCTGTTTGCTGTTAACTTTCCCTTCAAAAAGAGGAAGAGTTTCTATTGGTATTTCTTTATTCTAATATTTCCTTTTAACATGGCTTTTCCTATGTAATCTAGTGCACATTCACACACACAGGCACACATCCTAAAGTGAGTTTCCTTTCCTGCTTTATTTTTCTTCATAGCACTTACCACTCTAATATCCTACAGTAGTCCCTGCTGATCTGCATGGGATACATTCCAAGACCCAAGACCACCAGTCGACGCCTGAAACTATGCATAGTCCTGAATCCTATATATACTATGTTTTTTTTTTACATAGCTATGATAAAGTTTAATTTGTCATAATAAGAGGCACAATAAGAGACTAACAATAACTAATAAAAATTAGAACAGTTAGAATAATATACTATAATAAAAGTTATGGGAATGTGAACTCTCACTCTCTCTTTCTCTCTCTCAAAATAACGTATTGTATGTAATATTTTTGGACCCAGGTAAGTGAAACCATGGAAAGCAAAACTGTGGATAAGGGTGGACTGCTGTTTGTGTTTTGCTTCTTTTGTTTTTTAGTTGTTTCCTCTAACTAGAATGTAAACTCTATGAAAGCAGGGAATTTGTTTTGTTCACTGCTGTATTCCTAGACTAGTACCTAGAACATAGTAGGTGCTCAATGAATGCTTCTGAATGAATAATGTAAGTTGCAAGTTGTGTTAATTTGACCCATGATTTGAATATAAATACAAATTGTAGAGTTAGCTTATAGGGTTATTTTATGTTTTAAGAGGAATTAAATCATATTATTTAAGATGATTTCTGTATTCACCAAAAATCTCAGAATTTATGGTAGAAATATGTATAGTTTCTGGGAACTTACACACTTACTCCAGTAATACAGTGCTATTACCACATTCAAAGAATTTTGAAGTTCTCTGCTAAGTATGACTCAAGAAGTTGTGAAAGAGCTAAAGGCAATTAAAAAAAAAAAATTAATGTGAGTTACCTACTGACTCACTCAAAGAAATTTTGAATCCTAAGTGACATTACACAGTTTGATTCCATATTTTATTTGCCAGATTTAGCAGAAATTGACTTTTTTTTTTTTTTTTGAGACAGAGTTTCGCTCTTGTCACCCAGGCTGGCGTGCAATGGCGTGATCTCAGCTCACCGCAACCTCTGTCTCCTGGGTTCAGGCAATTCTCCTGCCTCAGCCTCCCGAGTAGCTGAGACTACAGGCGTGTGCCACCATGCCCAGCTAATTTTTGTATTTTTAGTAGAGACGGTGTTTCACCATGTTGACCAGGATGGTCTCAATCTCTTGACCTCGTGATCCACCCGCCTCGGCCTCCCAAAGTGCTGGGATTATAGGCGTGAGCCACCGCTACCAGCAGAAATTGACTTTTTATTGTTATACGAAGTATTCTAGCTAATATTTGCTGATATAGAGACTATTAAAAAGAATATGCTGCAAAATCTGAGGTGATTCCTTTGAAGTAGTATCAGCTTTCATTTGGATATAGATGCTGCCATTTTTTTGTTGTTGTTGTTAAATAATATTATCTTACATATATACTATTTTTCCTTAAAATTTATTTGATATCATCTTACAAATATAGTTTTTCTTTAAAATATAAAAGTATCTGAAGTACTTACATTTTTTTCTTTAAAATTAATGGACTCTATTTGTTTAAGCAATATTAAGATGATATAATGGAACCTACAACTTGACTAGCCATTTTACAAATTAGGACTTTCAAAACAAAAACTCGAATGCCAAACGTCTTGTAGTATTCTCTTCAGGACAGGAAACACACAAATAAAAAGCAATGCGGGGTGAGCACAGTGGTTCACACCTGTAATTCTAGCACTTTGGGAAGCTAAAGCAGGAAGTTAAAGCAGGCAGATCACAATGTCAGGAGATCGAGACCATCTTGGCCAACATGGTGAAACCTTATCTCTACTGAAAATACAAAAAATTAACTGAGCGGTGCATGCCTGTAGTCCCAGCTACTTGGGAGGCTGAGGCAGGAGAATCGCTTGAACCCAGGAGGGGGAGGTTGCAGTGAGCCAAGATCACACCACTGCACTCCAGCCTGGCCACAGAGCAAGACTCTGTCTCAAAAAAAAAAAAAAAAAAAAATGATGTAGTCAGTAAATATCATATATAGACTTATGTGCAAGGTATCTTTAGACTGATATGGTGCATAAATTATGTCTTTGTAGAAGACTGACATATATTCATTTTACTTTTTATTTCAGAGCATTGGGGAGTCAGCAATGTCTGTGGTGTTAAATCAGCTGTTGCCCATGATTAAGCCTGTTACCCAGAGAACCAATGAGGACTACAGCCCTGAGGAACTGCTGATCCTTCTCGTATATATTTATTCTGTCACTGAAGAACTCACAGCAGACAAAGACCTGGGTGAAGCAGAAGAAAAAGTCAAGAAAGCATTGGCTCAGGTCTTCTGTGAGGAATCTGAATTATCACCTTTGCTGCAAAAAATCACAGGTGAGTGTCCAAACATCACTGATACACAAAATAGGTTTAAAAATAAACACTGTTTTGGGAAGAGGAGGTAATCGTCTTCATCGGAGTTGTATGGAATTTCATGAGGCCTGAGGGATGCCAGCCAGCCTATGGCAATGATCTCCAACATTTTGGGCACCAAAGGTGGCAGTTGGGGGATTGGGGTGGAGGTGCATGGTTTCATGATGAAACTGTTCTGCTTCAGATCATCGGTCATTAGTTAGAGTCTCATAAGGAGCATGCAACCTAGATCCCTTACATGTGCAGTTCACAGTAGGCTTCACACTCGTATGAGAATCTAATGCTGCCACTGATCTGACAGGAGGCGGAGCTCAGGTGGTAATGCTTGCTCGCCCACTGCTCACCTCCTGCTGCGCAGCCCTGTTCCTAACAGGCCACAGACCCTACCTGTCTGCAGCCTGGGTTGGGGACCCCTGGCCTATAGGATTAGAAGTTTCTACTGCACTATTTTTCTGCAATGGCATGGTAGTGACATGACCTCCCTCCTAATTGCTTGTCAGAATTAATATTCCTTAGAGCCAAGACCTCGTTAAAGTAGCAAAATACAGAGCATATTATCTGTAAGGAAAAAAAATGTGATACATCCTATTCAAAGAGTTTCTGTTGATATATTCTCTGTGAGATTGTCGTTTCAAACTTTAAAACTGTTTCTTTGAGATGTTACACAATATTATAGGATTGGAAATTGCCGTTTTCAGGAGTAGTGTAATATATGTATATATTCATTCCATATATAAATATATGTTATATATTTATATAAATATATTGTTATTTTATTCTTTTTTTAATACATTCATATATAAATATATATAAATTCTAATTTCCAGTGAATATCTATATCTGTATATATATACACACAGGCACACACACATGTGTGTGTATATATGACATATATATACTTATATACACACACCTATAACATATATACACATATATATAACATGGGGTGTGTGTGTGTGTGTGTGTGTGTGTGTGTGTGTATGTATTTTTTTAAATTACGTAGAGACAGGGTCTCACTATGTTCTTCAGGCTGGTCTCAAACTCCTGAGCTCAAGCAGTCCTCTGTCTTTGGCCTCCCAAAATGCTGAGATTACAAGTGTGAACCATCATGCCCAGCCTTATATTTTGACTTCTTTTATTTTATTTTGAATTTGAATTAATTGGTATTATCCAGAATAATACCTAAATATCCCAGTAAAGTAGGTTCTGCTAATTTTAGGGAAATATAATTGAACGTTATAAAATCTAACTGTTTTCACTTCCAGTAATAACTACAATATAACTCATGAAGGCAATCATGTTATTTTGTATCAAATTCAATATTATTGTTGATATTTTATGTAAAGCTAATTTCCATGAGTATGGATTGAGCCTATGTCTATCTGAAAGTAAGAAGTTATTAGAAGTTCTATGTAAAACATGAGTACTTAAAAAATGTACCAAATTTCCGTTCATTTGGTGGTGTGTGTGCATGTGTGTGTGTGTGTGTGTGTGTGTGTGTGTGTGGTATGTGTGGTATGTGTGAGTGTTTAGGTGTATGAAGACCTCTCCATTAAGGAGGCTGCAGCTGAGACAGTTTATCCTCCATCTTTTCCTCTTGTCCTCTGCTGGGCCTCTCTGGGAAGAGTGTCCAGACTTCTCAGGAGCAGGCTGTGCAGCTATAAACATTAGTCTCCCATGTATGTGAACTTCACTTTGTGCATACTGCTGACCTTTCTTTTGACTGGTTATAGAAAATGAAACTCTGACAAGATGGAAATTGAATGAAGTTTCCACAGAAATGAAACATTTTCTTGCTTAGCATAAAACCTGTTTGCCAACTTAAAATCCATTTCAGAAAAACTTGTGGAATTTGTTGCCATTTCATTAAGTATAACACTATATGTGATTCTGTGTTTGTTTGGCCATAGATAAATATCAGTTTAGAAAGTTTTAATGTGATTTATATAATGCTTGGAAGAGTGCTAGGATTCAAGGTAAATTTGAATGTTAGGAGAATTTAATTAAAAGTTATTCCTAAGAAGCATAATTTCGGAAACAGGTAACAAGAGGACATATTTTAGCCAAGGTTATTTGGATAGCTTTTCTTCACATTCATATGTTGCTATGGTACTTTTGGAACTGAAATCATGCTGTAAGAATATTCATTTGATATTCACTCAAGGTGTTCATTGGCCAAGCACTTCATTTTTTAATTAGTTTCTCTATTTATGGTTGCTTAGGATATTACATTTTCTTGCTTTTAAAATACTTCTGTGCATTCATACTAATATTAGGAAAATTTGTAAATTCAGATTAAAGATTAAAAATAAGAATATGTGGAAATTTTAGTGTATTTTTAAATTTTTAGTTTGCTAAGTACACATTGCTGCCTGGATTAACTTTGGATATACACTTTAAATGGGGTAAAGAAGATGTGTTACTTAAATTTGACATATGTGAACTTTCCACTAGAACATACACACATTTTTCAGCCTTTGTGAAGACCAAAAGGACTTTATTTCTGGAGATAGACTTTTACTTGGCCATTATAGACATACCCCTTACTAAGCATGTCAAGAAACCAAATGTCCTAAAAAGAAGGGTTTATGTTTTCAGTTAGCTGCTGAAATGATTATTGATTTACATCTCAGGATAAAAAGTAATAGCGTGGTGTTGGGACAGTGGTGACTCTGACTCAGTCTTGTAGAGTAGGAAAGGATATTCCAGTACATATTGGAAGAATTTGAATTGCTTTCCAAATGTGCTTTGTGTGTGGTGAAACTAGGTTAGCCTGACTTTTACAGTGAACTTGCCTACAGTTTGCTGTTGGCAAATTGGCACAAGGTATTGCACTCATGTTATTCCAACATAGAGTTTTGGCTTTCTCGTTACTGAGTGGCAAAATTTATTTTATGCCTCGTGCACATTTTGTGGTTGATGAAAATTTGGTTAAAAAGAATTATTGAAAATAAGCAATTGATTAAAAATTGAATAACAATTCAACTTTTTATATAGTACTTTAGTTTTACAGGTTTGGATAATCCTGAAAGACACATTTCTGAACACCAGTTTTGAATTTGATATCTGAAAGATCAAAATCCCTAAAGCCTAAGTTCCTAATATCTAAAATCCCGAAAATTACAAACAGAATAGTTGCATCATATTTGGTGGAACTATTATCTTATTATTGTCTTGATTTGGAAATTAAGTATGGTTTAAGAAGATGTGCATGGTTGCTGAGTTGACAAGGTATGGACTTGTGGACTTAATTTTAGTTGTCAACTTGATTGTATTAAAGAATACCTAGAAATCTGGTGAGACATTATTTTGGGTGTGTCTGTGAAGGTGTTTCCAGAGGAAATTAGTGTGAG
Source organism: Aotus nancymaae (assembly GCF_030222135.1). Classification (NCBI taxonomy): domain Eukaryota; kingdom Metazoa; phylum Chordata; class Mammalia; order Primates; family Aotidae; genus Aotus; species Aotus nancymaae. The sequence continues at coordinate 48,738,087 of NW_026988417.1, read as the reverse complement.
CCTGAGTTGATTAGGTGGAGAAGATCTGCCCTTCCGTGCCAGGATAGAACTATAGTAGTACAGAAGGCAAACTGGTCTCTCTCTGAGAGCTGGGACAGACTTTTCTTTTGCTGCCTTGGACAACAGAACTCCAGGCTTGCTGGACTTTAGACTCCAGAACTTACACCTCTGATCCCCAGAGTCCTGAGGCTTCCTCAGCCTGAGCCATATTACCAAAATCCAGTATAAATTGGAGGTATGAATTGTGTGGAGACTTTCAAAGAGTTCTAACTCATTTAATAATTTTTTTTTTTGTAAACTTGACTCAATAAAAGTACATTATCACAACATTGACTTTGTGTGTAAGCATTGTGCATGTATATAAAAACATTGAAACTTCCTTGATTAATGAAGAGGTGTCCTTTTTGTACATCTGCACTTGTGAAAGACAGAATTTCTTGAAATCTTGGCTCTTGTGGGTGGTGACTCGTTGCGTTTTTGGTTTTTTTCCTCTCTCAGCCATCATGGTTTTTGATCAATCTTGTTAAAAGGCATAGGTTGTTTATCATTTTAAATTCAGATGAATGCATTTATATAAAGCTGGGTGTAAATGATTACCATCTAGAGGACATATGTGTTTATATATTTCCCTTTCTGACTCTTTTTCTCTATAAATACAGTTCTTCTCATCTTAACTATTTTATTCCCGTGACTGTCATTAATGTACCTGAGTGTTTATGCTTATAAAAATATATATTAATGTTGCCTGTTTTATTGTGTAAAGTGGCTTATGGAGTGTTCTGTCATGTTGTTTCTCAAATAAATCACCTTTTAAAAATGTAAATATCTTTAAAGATTTTTAAAAAATTTTTACAGAATTATATTTTTAGGATTTTGATCTTTTAGGATTGCAATTTTTAGGGTTTTAGCTTTAGGGATTCTGATCTTTTAGGATTTCAACATTCAGGATTAGGGAGTTCAGGATTGCATCTTTTGGGAACATGATTGGCCACCCTGCGTTACCATCTTAACTGTTGATAGGATCAAGAGAGTAGCCCTTTTTGTATACTAAAAATTTGAGTGTGCTATCATCACCCAACAGATAAACAATAGAGCCCGGAATTGAGCCCATATATTCTAGATCTGCAGCCCATGTCTTTAAACATGATATTCTAAACCTAATATGTTTTTCTGGTTGGTGTTTGCCTTTTGCATTTGCCTAAATGAGAAGTCCAGAGATAGAGCCATATTTAGGAGAGTTGGGGGAGGAGCCCAACAGTGTGATCAGTATTCTCTGCATCTTCTAAGATTTTCTTCCTTTTAGTTGTTGGCCTCATCCTTTCCTATCACAATTGCCTCTGTGTAACCCCTCACCACCCCCAGCCACTTTTGGTTTATGTCATTCTAGAATAGCAACCCATGAAAAAAGAGGGTTTTTTTCTTCCAGAGGTTATAGCTCAGTCCCAGGAAAGGAAGCTGATTGACCTTCAGTCACTTGCCAGAGGGTTGGGGTACTCTTTGGCCAAACCAAGTCATGTGGCCATAACTGTGTGTGTAGAGGGTGAGGGGAGGCGGAGGAAGGGATTTGAAGAAATGGTCAGTGTATTAGTACTGCGATTGGCGGTCCCACAATTGCCACTTAGATTGAGAGTTGGAGTGATTTCACAAAGGAAAGCATACCAATATACAAAAACTAGATATGTCTACCATAAGAACATTCATTAATAAACCAGGTTTATGTATCTATATTCTAAAAACAGTGGTATCTTGTCTTCTCTCACAGTAAATTTAATATTTTACTTATAAATAGATGAAAATGTCACTGACACCTGAACAATTGCTTCAAGATTTTTGTATGCCTAACAATAATTGTATGGAATTTTCTCTAGTGTCTTAAAAACAGCTTCAGAGCAACTATTGACTAAAATAATTCTTAGAACTCTTAGCTACTTTCACCATATGATTGCCTTTCTACTCTCAAGTAGTGGTAACTGTGCCTATCATGTGTGGCTGTGTAATTATATACAGTTCTGTAAATATAAGCTTTAGAAGGGCAGGGATTGTTATGTGAATGAAATTTACATCTCCCTTTATGTTTATAATTTCTTTTACAATGTATTATTTACAACTGGATTTTTCCTGATTACAGAAGTCATACTTTTCAGTTTAGAATACAAAGATCTTTTAGTTCTTTTTAAAAATTTTTATAAATTTATGGGATACAAGTTTAATTTTGTTACATGGATATATTATATAGTGGTGAAGTCAGGGTTTTTAGTGTGATCTTTTGCTCTTCGATAAACACAGAATAAAATTTAAAATAATTTATAAACCAACTACCCAGAGAAAACCACTGTTAGTATTTTGATATATATTTGGCACAAAGTCTATTGGTAAATAGAAAGTCTGATCTCATATATGCTTTCTAGGTGAAGGTATCAGGTGGCATTTTGTTTTACATGTCTTTTGCAGTTGGTGTATTGAGGTCATAGTGCCTAGAATAAAGAAGGCATGGATATATTGTCAACATAAAGATATTAAAACTAACATTGGAAAGGAAGTTGTTGAAAATGTTGGTGCTGAATTTATGTCCAACATTCTAGGAGACATTATTGCATAAAAGTAAATTTACCCTTAATCAGAATGTAAAAAGGATCCTCTACTTTCAAAATGAGGTTCATTAAGATCTTGAATGGGAGGAAAAACATTTAGGTACAACCATTTCTGCCTAAAATTGCAGCAGAAAAAATATAAAAGAGATGCAACAGGCTCTAGGCTTTGACTTACCTTATTTTATGATGTGAGAATGGAAGATTAGCACTTTTAAAGCCAGAAGGAGAATGTATGTGTGCAACCATGCTGATACTGATTTGTATTTTAAAAGTTAGTTTTAAATGTAACCAGGAATGTAATTCCCATAGAAGCCTGACATTTTCTGCCTTCATGTGCTGCCTGTTTATTCTGTCCTTAGCACCTGGACTGAATTGGTCCCAAATGGAATGATAATTTTCACTGAAGTGTTTATAAAATCAAGCCCCTTTCTCCGTTTTTTTCTTTTCTTTTTTTTTTAAACCCAAGATATACGCCTGAACTTTCCTGCCCGGCTCTTGAGTTGTTGCCAACCCGACAGAGAGCCAACTGGCAGAGGAAACTGGTGTGGTGCAGGGTTCATTAGCAATTTACATTTCCCAACATGCAAAATGCTTTAGGGTTTTAATTTTTGAAGCTCTTTTAAAGCCAAATTATACCGTAAAATGACTAAACTCTTTATTTCCTTATTTGTGTTGTGGTAGTTAAGAAAAACAGTGATATCTGTACTGTTCTTTTCACATAGTGATGTAGAATTTGAGGGTTCTTTTCCATACAAATCACCACCTTGCAAAGAATTCAATCTTTGGCCAAAAGTGTTCTTCATAGTTAAAATGTGATTGGATACATCCTAACTGGGAACGCACAGCCTTTCTGCAAAAACACAGAAACAGTGCACTATGTAAACAATAACACTGTAGTTATTGTTCATAGTATTTTGGCCATCTCTTTCATGGATAAGAAGTGAAGCACATATTTTCATATATTTTTAAAATGTAGAATGCTTTAAATTTTGTTCCCAGAAGCAGATTTCAAGGCACCAATTTATTTTGTAATTGTATCTTTATTATTTTTTTAAACTTTAGTCTCTTGCTTACCATTCCCCTTCACCCTTCCTCCCTTCCTAACCTTGCAGCTCTCTGAGAGAACTCAGAAAACATGCACATGCTATATCTTATAACTGGTCACCTTGGGAGTCTGCACATTATATTCTTGATTATTTCAAGTTGTTCTCCTTGGAAACGCAGAAGCCCAGACAAAATGACATCATTTGAGATGAATACATGCCTTTTATTTTAGAAATGAACATTTAATGGCTTTTGACTTTGGGGTGATGATAGCATTTCAGAGCAGCAGCCCTTCCAGATATTAGAATGGAAGTGTTGAAGCTGTTATGTATCAGGTCAGCTATACACAGAATTTAGAACAGAACAAAAGCCATCAGGATATATTTGTTGGAATATTTTGATGGAGTATGTGCAAATAAAAATCAAACTATCAAATTCTTAATTACTTCCTTATTGATATTATCTTTACAATTCTTTCTTGAGCCAATTTATGTCTAAATTTATTTTAATGTCAGATTCAACAAGTGAAAACAATTCTGGGGACATGCATATATTGGATTTTGTATTGGCTTTGTTTTTTAGGACATGGTTCTTGTTTTGCACTTCGGTGGTGAAAAAATCAGTATTTTGCTTAAAATAACAGAATAGCAAAAATGCACATGATTGGGCTAACAAAAAAAAAGAATCTGGGTTATTACTCTCCAGGGTAGGGAGGAGGTAGAAACAGTTACCAAATAGTGTGCTACACCCACCATGTCGTCTGTGTCGGGACCAAAGTGACACACCCTCCACACTGGACTTTTCAGAGCAGCAGCAGGTCATTTTTCCATGGCCAGTTTCTTACTCTGGAGGCCATTTTCTTCTTTCATTTCCTTTGTCCCAGATACAGGCCTTGCAGTTCCTTGAATGTATTTTACTGCCTAAGACTCTTAAGTTTTTGCAAGAGCAGTTCTCTCCAAATGATTCCCCAGCCCAGCCCAGCTAACCTTTTCTGAGCTCAGCTCAGACGACAATGCCTGAGGTCAGCCTTCTCTGACCCTCTGGACCAGCTCAATGCCTCCCAACCCCATTGTGTGTTATAAAGTGAGCACAGTTTGTTACATATTTGTGTGTTACTTTGATTAGTGTCTGCCTTCCCTCCAGCATCATAAACCCTATGAGTTTTGCTCAACATTGTATCTCAAGCACCAGTTGTGCTCTGGGGCACATAGAAGACTCTTAATAAATATTTATTGCATGAATGAAGGAATAAGAAGCTGATTGTGCTTCAGAGTTTCCTCCGACACTGCCTAACAGGGCAAATATGTTGCAAGTTTACCAGATGAACTTATCTTTAGAGAATAGAAGGTTTGGTTGAAGAAGGAAATGGAACATCAAAGGAAACTGTGAGTTTTGAATGAGAGTTTTTAAATCTCATTGTTTGAAATATAGGTAAGAAAATATTTCATGAAATGAAAACAAATCATGTCAGCTGTTGGTGGAACTGTCGCTTTGTGTTTTAATATTTTTACATGACCAGATTTTTAAATTCTGGAGTTTGGTGTTAAATTAGCTGTTTCTTTCTCTATTTCTTCAGATTTTTTTCATCTTTATTGCTTTTCTCTTTTTTCCTTTTGTCTCTTCATCTTTTTTTCCTGGTCAGGTACTGAACACTCCATTCAGCCAACAAATGGAATGCAAAATGGTTTTTTTAAACCCATCTTTTAATCCTCTGATCTTCTGAAAGTTCTTTACAACCTGATTATTATGGGAGTAAAACAGGCCAAACAATTTTTTGGGAGGAATTCAGGAAGAAAGAGGAATGCTTTCTGCCAAGAAGGTGATTCTTGGGGATCCTGCTTTCCCTGCAGGCATGGCTCATCCACACAGCTTGTACTCTATAGTTAGGTGGGCAAATTATTTGTCCCACGTGTGAGGGACCTACAAGGTACCAGTTGTATGAAGGAAGGTAAATTCCATGTGTACACCATCATTTAAAAACAGGTTTGAGGATGGGTGCGGTGGTTCACACCTGCGATACTAGCACTTTGGGAGGCTGAGGTGGGCAGATCACTTGAGGCCAGGAGTTGGAGGCCAGCCTGGCCAACATGGCAAAACCATATCTTCACCAAAAATACAGAAATTATCTTGGTATGGTGGCACATGCCTGTAACCCCAGCCACTTAGGAAGCTGAGGCAAGAGAATTACTTGAACCCAGGAGGCGGAGGTTGCAGTGAGCCGAGATCACGCCACTGCACTCCAGCCTGGGTGACAGAGCAAGACTCTGTCTCAAACAAACAAACAAACAAACAAACAAAAAACAGTGTGATGTAACTTAACACAATCTGCCATTTTAAAGTGGCAAAAGTGGCTGTTCTTTTACCTTCTTTCTCTCCTTTCAACCGATTATTATGGTAGAACAACTGTGCACGTAAGGTGGTACTGGCAAAGGGTCAGTAGTAGAGCAGGCAAGGTGTGCGTTGCCATGGAGCTTACTTTTAAGGGGAAAGTGTCTCTCAATGATGCCACAGATATCCCTTCGTTTTAGCTTAGTCTCTCTGGTTTTCCCTTGAACCCCCTCAGCCTGGTTCGCTTTCCTTCATCCTTCATGGAAGAAGCACCTGTCAGTATTATCCAGCTGCAGCCTCTATGCGAACGTTCCTTGACACATCTCTCCTCAGCCAGCTTCTGTAGTCCTTTCTGGATGCACTCCTAAACCCTTCCCAAGCTGGATGAAACCATCACTCCCAAAACATTTTCTAAAACAACTTCTATTTGCACGATATCTGCCTCCTCCCTTTAGTGATCAGGCCTTAAACCCTGCCAGTCAGTCATGAAATTGGCAGTCCTGAATTACAGCGTCCTATTGGGTGGTCTTTCATCATAATGGAGAAACTAAGAATATATAATGTTTAATATGAAGTGGCAAGAGTGTATTTGCTCCCAGCCCCAAGTATCTGTTTGCCTGCGTAGACGAACTCTGGGCCCTGCCATCAGGTATGTGTGTCCATTGACAGAAACATGAGCGTGTGTTCCAGCTTCTGAGTTTAGCTACTCGTCAGAGGAAGCTGACTGGCTTGTCTGAGCATTTGCGGCCTTTTTTCCTACATACAGGAGAATATCTGATAAATTTATATTGACTGGGATAAGTGGGAAAATTTCAAAATGCTAGTAAAGGAGAATAAGAATAAGAAAAGCTTTAGGTCAAGATAAATGGTGTGTTACTCTTATTATAACTGAAATGATCTTCTTATCTGACATGTTGTAATATGCTGGAAGAAGAAGATCCCTTCTGTATTCTGTCCTCAGGATTTAAATAATTTTAGTCCATTTCTATCATAAGTTATTTTCCAACTGTACTATATTTTAATACCATTTCCTATGCCTAAAATAAATTCCCTGCTCCCCATTTTTACCTATAACACTCTCACTCATTCTTTAAGATGCAACTCATATGTCACTTCATTTATTATTCCTTCCCTAACCATCCCAGCTCAAAATGACCCTATGCCTCAGTATTGATTTGTGCAAATCCTATGGCTTATATTTGTATTGCCACATAGACCTGAAATTTGTACACCTGTGTGCCTTCTCCCTAGGTGATCTTGAGCAAATCACTTAATCTCTCTTGACTTCTGTTACTCCATCTCTGAGATGGGGATATAATAGTACCTACCTCATGGGATTGCTGAATACAGTTATTATTGTTGTTTGTTCTCTCTTCTATTAATTAAGTTCCTTGAGGGCGGTGCCTGTGTTCTCCACCTTTGCATTTCTAGCTCCCATCTGAAAATGGTGGTGCTGAATAAAGGAAGGAATAAATATTGTGTTTTGACATGTTTATGATGCTCTTCACTTTTCTCTTCTGATTTGGTTTAAACTCAGTGGAGGCTAAATTGATAGCTGAACTTTTGGGGTCTAGACACTGTTCTGGGATGTTAGCTAGTGAGGGAAGTATTTGATAATGATCGGTATTTTCTAGAAAACCTTTATTTATAAAACTTTGCTTGCACTATCATGGACTTTTTCCTCTAATCCTGACAAGTGAAATATCATAACAATATATCACCTTCTTGACAGTGAATCTAGTTATTCTTCCCCTAAACCACTTTGTTCGTCTAGAATTGAGTCTCAATTTCTTTCACACCTACATATTTGGAACTGAAATATTATCTTTTATAATAACTTCACAAGAGAAGGACACTTAACCTATGCAGAGTTAAGATGAACCTACTTTCTTATACTTCTTTTTTCAGAAGAAAATTTTATAGGTTGACCCTCAGCTTTCTCTGGCCCAACCATGTGAAGTTTGGTTATCAGACACTGTTAGTTTGCCTATATAAGAGAAAGATTTGGCTTCTGTTTCTCAAATACTTGGTCGTATGTTCATAAGTATGCCAAACAACACTAACAGGAATTAATATTTATTCTACACCAAAAATGACCAGATACAGCACCAAGCCATCCTGTGGGATGACCTATCTTACTGGTCTCATAGTATAAAGCAGGAAAGCAATATATTGGATCCTTCAATAGGAAAAGCCCTGCCCCCAAATATTTGATTTCTATAGACTCATCACTAGGGTACACAAAGCCTTTGGACTCTTGCTTCCTAGTATGGGACTGTTGTTACCAGAGAGGTACCTGTGAAAATCCAGTTTTATTCTCCTCTAGACAGAGTGGTTTCCAAGCACCATTCTGCAAGCCAGAATCACCTGAGAAGGTTAAAAATACAGCTTTATAGGTCCTACCCTAGACCTACTGAATCAGAAAGCTGAGGAGGCCTGTCTGAAGATCTGTCTGGAATTGTAGCAATGTGTTCTGTCTGGAGCTCCCTTGATCAACATGAGGAATGGCTTTCCTTTGAGACATCATCCCGTTTGAGCTACCCAGGACCTTGCCCTTTCTTCTGGAGCACTTAGACAAGGTCGTAGGTCATTGAATGGGGTGAGAGTTGTGTTCTTGGAGGGGATCAGTTGAGGTTTTGGGTCTTAGTAGCATTTTGGGCATCGGTGGCGTCACTTCTTATAGACACACAACTGGCTACTTGAAAGCGATGTTTGTCAGTGGCCCCCCTGCCTGATGTTAGCAGCGAGGTAACCCTTAGGGCACTGGTTCGGCTGCTCCCTCAGCTCTCCCTGGCACTGGATAGTGCCCACTGTGGATTTCCATGATCTCATGATCACCTAGCCACACATTCTGTCTCTCTTCCCATTTCCTTGGCCAAACCCAAAACATTTAAAAACCAAGTCTGAAAGTTAGAAAGCTCTATATGTACACAGCCTCATCTTTTTGCCCTTTGCTTAGACTTATGTTGTTTAAACTCAATGTTTAAGTATTTGCAAATCTTGCTTTCTGTTTCTGCAGAAAATGATTCATGTCTGGCCAGCAGGCTAGGATAGGGTGGAAATGGGGGGATAGAAACATGTCTTGCAATATAAGTTAGAGAAATGAAAATGAAAAATGTAAATATCCAGCATACTGTTCTTCATTGAAAATGTGAATCTAATGAAAATTTTGGCTGGAGAGAGTGGGTCAGCAAAGTAGTGCTTCTATAGCCATTTAATAGGAGCAGTAAGGGAGTACTGGACAGGAATTACGGGTATATTCCAAATAATCTCAGAGTTCAGAAATAAGCCCTAATTTTTTTGCATGAATAAGCCATAATGTATTATATTAAATATAAAATAATATAAAATTAAAAATAAAAAACATGAAAATAATGTAAAAATGTTTGCCATAATGCTATTAAAAATGAAAATGTTTAGAATAAATACAGCTGCCATTTATTGAGTGCCTATAAAATGCCTTGCATACTTTCCCTCAGTTAATCGTCATAGCAATCCTATGAAGTAGGTGTTGCCACCCAGTTTTACAGATGAGGAAGATTGGGCTTAGAGAGGCGAATTGACTTATGTAACATCACAAAACTATTAGGTGAAAGAATTACAGTTTAAATGTAGGCCCATCTGGGTTCAAAGCCTGAGTTCTTTATGTCTGCATTTTTGGCCTACTAATTCCGGACTGAGCGGCTCCAGCCTTCCCTTCCTACCTATTTATTCTGTTTATGTCTCATTGTTCATTGTGACACAGCTATGCCATTTAGTGGCTGAAGTTCTTGCCAGGACAGGGCTTATACTGAGACTCTTCCTTCCCTTTCACAGTGAGTTAGCTGGGGCTTGTCAGCATGTCAAGGTTTGGAGGTCAGAGTTCAGGATTTTTTTTTTTTTTTTGAGACAGAGTCTCTCTCTGTCACCCAGGCTGAAGTGTAGTGGCGCGTTCTCAGCTCACAGCATCTTTCGCCTCCTGGGTTCAAGCAATTCTTCTTCCCAAGCCTCCCAGTAGCTGGGTTTACAGGTGCCTGCCACCACGCCTGGCTAATTTTTGTATTTTTAGTAGAGACAGGGTTTTGTCTTATTGGCCCGGCTGTTCTCAAACTCCTGACCTAAAGTGATCCACCCACCTCAGCCTCCCAAAATGCTGGGATTTACAGGCGTGAGCCACAGTGCCTGGACTAGAGTTCAGAATTCTTTTACTTGGCACCAAAGTGAGTGAATCTTGGGAATTGTATTCCTTAGGTGATTCTATTAGGTCAGAATTGGGTTCAAATGGATAATGTGATGTGATGATGGCAGCTGAAATATTAAAAGCAAGTAGTCCTTCTATAGCCATTTAATAGGAGCAGTAAGGGAGTATTGGACAGGAATTATAGGTATATTCCAAATAATTTCACAGTTCAGAAATAAGCCCTAATTTTTTTGTATGAATAAGCCATGATTTATTATATTATAGAGGACAAAAAAGACAAGAAAAATGAGAGTGACCTTGGTAGCTGCTTATATTAGCATTCTTGATTAAAGCCTGCTTTTAAAAAAATCACATCGATAATGGCTGTAATCATTGTACCAGTCATAACCAATGCAGCTGTAATCATCGTACCAGTCATAACCAATTAGCTATGTTTATATAATATGAAACAATATGCAGGCAGGGCTGCCGGGAATCCCACTTTCTTCCACAGAAGGAGTCAAGATCACATAGCTTACTGCTGCTGTCTGTGCCTTGCCTTTACAGGACACTGTTCTGATTGTGACCAGGTCTGTTATGTAAGCACTGCACTCAGTCTGCCCTGCCAGTAATTCACAAAGTCACGTCTTTTGTGGACTTGGAAGGGACCTGAAAGAACTGTCCATAACGGCATTCTTCTAGTTCAATCAGCCTCTGTCTTTGTACGCCTCAGAAGAGAAACTGGATGGCAGACTCATAACCAGCAAGCCCCAGCTCTTCTGGGGCCCTGTTTTGTTTGGCCAACTCAGTGTTTGTGATAACTTTCATTTGGAGTTCAAACTTGAACAATAGACACTTCACCTGAATAGCTGGATTTTGTGTGTTTCTTTTTGAAAAATGCAAGGAAAGTCAGGAATTGGTTGAAGTTGAGTCATGGTTGCCCCTTAGAAGGGGCCTATGCTCCCAGCCCACCCCAGAATCAATCCCGTGCTTCATTCTCTTGTATTACCTGTGGGCCCTGAGGCACAGTGGTTGTCTACGGCCTCTGCTTTCCCTCCACCTCCTTGTTGGTGGAATAAAAGATTATAATGAGTGACAGTTCTAATCAAATTGGAAATGGTCCACTTATCATTGTGTCAATTTTTTGTAAATAGGAACTCAAGATCCACACAGTTATAAGTGTCCTTAGAGGCCCAGAAATGTATCAAGTACAGGATATGGCACATAGTAGCCACTCGGCAAGCGTCTGTTGAATGAATCTACAAATAGAACTCCTGAGTGTGTGGGGACTCAGGATCGTTTATTTGGCTGGAAGAAGAGACCTGACAGGGCAGTTTGGGAATATTAATGACACTCTTTAAATACACAAAGAATTTGGATGACAGCTAGCAATTTTTTCATTTCCATAAAATACAGGATTTTATTTTTATTTTGTGATGGGATACCTTGGCCACGTTAGACTGACACCCTTCTGGGGAACATTAAACTTTGGTGACCTTATAAAATTTCAATAAATTTTCTTCTTCTCATCCAGGCAAAATGTCCTCTTGGGTACAGTTGGGTGTGACACCTGACAGTCTCTCTAACCTGATACTATTTCTCCCAGTGTGGGCTATAAAACAGGGACCTCTGTGTCTCTGTGCCCCAGAGACATTTGGTGTTAACCATGAACACTTATACTGTGAATAACATTTAGGCCCTGTCCTACAAGGCAAAATACAAGTTATTAATGCTCCTATCACAGTGGTTTAGGACGAGGGCTTCACAGATTGATAGGGTTCAAATCTTGATTCTACTATTTGTACATCATGTGGCCCTGAGCAAGTTATATCTCATTGCTGTGCCTTAATTTTCTCATCTGCAAAATGGGTAACCTAGGAGTAAGATCATACCATCATTAGAACAATGCCTTAAATGTAACCTCTCAGTAAATGACAGCTGCCACTCTGGTGGTAGTAGCCGCTAAGAACTTTGTTTTTTTAATTTAGTTTTTTGTCTCTTTTCCCCCAGCTTTATTGAAGTGTAATTGACAAATAAAACTGTATAGACTTAAGATATAGTTTTTGTTAAATGCATTTATTACTTTGAGAATTGCACAGTCCTTTTGTCACTAACTGTAAAAATATTGGATACATTTTCCCCCATTAGTGTATCATTGAGTTGGAGCTGGTGAAACAAGAACCTTTCAGGTATGCATAGAAGGGGCCCATTGCCTTCCTGGTTATGACAGGCAGAGGAGGCCTGTTTGAGGGAAGGTAATTATCTTCCTGCAATAATTACTTTTCTATAAAAATGCAACACCCTCTCATCCCTGATTACTGAAGGAAAACAAAGCTCTGGTTTCTCTGTGAGCTCCTTATAGCGAGAGGCCACTGTTGGAATGCGGTGTGATGTCACTGCTGATTGGCCCCGGGGTTCTGGGTTTCATCTGTGTTATTGGAATACCTCAATTTATCTGTTTTCTACAGGGGATTACAGCACTCTTCGGGGGTTTGGAAAGTTCTGAAATGAAAGCATACTTCAGGAGTAACACATGCCTTTACCAAACACTGGCACTCCTCACAGGGCTCACGGTATATGCTAACCTTATGGAGACTATTTTTTTCTTAACCATCAAACCACAGGGTTTTAAAGCTGGCTTTATTACCATCTCTTTCTCTAATCTACTCCCTTACTTTGGGCAGAAACTTTTTTTTATTTTTACTTATTTATTTTTTGAAACAGTCTCATTCTGTCGCCTAGGCTGGAGTGCTGTTGTGCACCGTAGCCTCTGCCTCCCGGGTTCAAGTGATGCTTGTGCCTCAGCCTCTCAGGGTAGCTGGGTCCACAGGCATCTGCCACCATGCCCGGCTAATTTTTTTTTTTTTTTTAGACGGAGCTTCTCTCTATCACCCAGGCTGGAGTGCAATGGCGTGATCTCGGCTCACTGCAACCTCTGCCTCCCGGGTTCAAGTGATTCTTCTGCCTCAGCTTCCTGAATAGCTGGGATTACAGGCACGCACCATCACGCCTGGCTGATTTTTGTATTTTTTAGTAGAGACAGGGTTTCACTATGTTGGTTGGGCTGGTCTCGAACTACTGACTTCAAATGATCCATTCCTCTTGGCTTCCCAAAATGCTGGGATTACAGGGATGAGCCACCATGCCCAGCTGGAAACTTGATTTTAGTAGCAAGATAACAAATGTTTGTGTTGGACCTTTTTTTTTTCCAGTTACTTAAAAATTCATTTCAAGTCTCTACCAAATAACAGTAAATTCTATCAGAGTTGTTTGCCAAAGTGGCTTTTGTTCCTCCATGTGATATGGATACCACTGAATCAAAAGCCTTTTATTTTTATTTTTTTTTACATAGATGCCTTGTAGATTATGAGAGGGAGTAGATATGGTGTGGTGGTTAAAAGGCAGAAGCAGGGAAGGAAGTCTTCTAGAGTCAGAATCAAATGTATTCCTGCTAATTATGCTTGCGACCTTGGCTAGTTCTTACTTCTCAGTTTTGTCCTTTGTGTATCAGGAGTCATTTGTGTCCCACCCTCTGAGTGATGCTCAGCCCACCCATAGTAAGCACTCAGTCACTAATATGTTACCTTTATTACTGCTTTACTATTACTGCACCTTGCTCTAAACTGAACCTGGAAGAAAATTCTACTTACTGCAATTATGAGATGTCATGTTTTCAAAGCATTTTCAAAATACTTTTTTTCTGATAGAAATATTTGATTCATCTCTCTTTGTGATTGTGTCTTATTTCAAATTTTATTGACCACCACAACCTCTTTATTTAATCAATAACTACTCAAAGATGGAGAAATGCAGTCACCAATGTGACTTATGTCACTTACTTTTAACTACCAGGAGACCACGAACTGCTTGAGCTGGTCATTTGATCAGTTGTCCCTTGAGTACCTACTATGTGCCGGACAGGAATGGGTTCTGGGAAAACAATGGCAAATAAGAAAACTCCCCTGCCCTCAAAGAGACTGTGCTTTAATGGAAACATTACTTCTTACTCGTGTTTTTATCCTTCTCACATTGCATAGTGCCTGGCATACAGAACTAATGCTCAATAAATGTGGGATTGTTTTGGGTGAATTGAGTGCAGCTTATCTGAAATGGAAGTCTAGTGTGCTCTCTCTGGAACTTTTCTTTGAAAAAATAAGATTTTTCCATGAAAAGACCACCTTGTCTTCATGTTTTATTTATCAATAATCTCCAATTTGATTGGATGGAAAAACGAATCTAGCTGGTGACTGTTTTCTTCCTTTTTAAAAAGCCCTTTGCTGTGACTTTATTTTCATAAAATTGCATGTGGTGTTTTGGTATATCAAGACATGAAGAAGGTTTTTCCAAAATACAAACCAAGGTTGGGGACTTGCTCTTGAACTTTACTGGTCTTTGAAGCATGAGGAATTCCTTCTCTAGTGTGCACAAAACTCCTGGTGTGCCCACAAACCAGCAGCCTTCCCTTTTACACCACCAGATAAAGAAGAAAGACAGTGGATGGTAGGATGGGAAGGAGGTGATGAGTGGAAGACATAGTAGGTGCTTGGCTTTGTAGGGAACATTTGACGTACGTGTGTATTTGTGTGTGTGTGTGTGTGTGTGTGTGTAAATCACCCCTTACCTTTGAGATAGATAGTATTGACCACCTGTACAGATAAGGAACCTAAGGCTCAGAGGTTAAGAAACTTTCCCAAGAACACTCAGTAGAGAGGCAGCAGAGTTAGGATTTGAGCCCAGGTTTGCCACCTCAAAGCTGCTGTATATGGGAACAAGAATGTACCTCTTCTCTATCTAATAGATATTCTTGTCTAAGTCTTGCAAGAGTGAAAACTCTCTTACTCCAAGCTGCTCTGGGCAGGTGAGACAGAACAGGAAGTGGTAGGTTAAAATGTAGCCCCTCTTGTGCTACTCCTGTGTTCAGCTCTCCTGGGGCTGGGGCATACCAGCTTGGTAGGAGTCAGCGTGGTCTGGGATTCCCTCAAGGTTCCATGGTTTCTGTTCCAGTACACAGAGTGCTACTCTCCTCCTGTAGAAAATGACAAACACTCCTCTCATGGGTCTACTTCTCAGGGTCTGTTAGATAAGATGCAGAAGTTTTGTCTAGGTCCAGTTAGAAATCGTGCATCTTTGGTTTTCCTTCTTCATCAGCTTCTTCAACTTTTATTGCATACAGAATTGCAGGATATCTGTGACAAGGTAATGGTACCTAGAGGCTCTGTGGTTGCTTGGAGACCTGTTGGCATCTCAAGGTTATGTTAACATCCATCTGCCTTCTACAGTCTCCCTCAAAACCTCAAATTACTGTGCTAGCTCTGTTATTTGTTGAGAAGTATTTAACTCAGGGTTATTTTAATTGTCAGTTATAAAAGAAAATCCAGCTGAATTAATCATATTCATTGGTTCACAAAACCCAACCATCCAAGGCCATTCAGCTTCAGGTATAATTGGATTCAGAAGCTCAAACAGTGTTATCAAGACTCCATATTCCTTTACCTCTGCAACTGCTCTTCTGTGTAATATGTCCTGTTATGTCTTATGTAATTGAAGAAGCTGTGGCAATGTGATTTACTTTTGCCAACATTATTTATTATGTCCCCCTCTTCCTACCATGGCAAAAATTGAAGCATGTATCAAGATGGGGTAGGCCTTCACCAGCGTAGATGCATGAGTGACTTCAATGAACAGAGCTTCCCTGCTTGTCCATTATGGTCATTTAATGTAAAGGAGAATTTTTGTTTCACTAAGTCACAGAGGTTTTAACATTTTATTATAATGCTTTCTACCCTGACTAATATACATCCTTCAGGTTCATATACAAATGAAAACAAAAGGAATTTCTCTTCTGGTTGCTCAAATAAGTGTCCTAGTATTAACTCTGAATAGCTATGGTTAATGATGTTCCCATCTCTGAACCAATCCTGTGTTCTGATTGGCCAGGTCAAGGTCACATCTTTATCCTTGAGCCAGAGGGTAAATCACCCCATCCAGTGATCATGGACAGAGTGAAAGAGATGTAGGTACCCAAAAGAAAAAGTGATACCAGAAAAATGGAGGATCAGTGCTAGGCAGATTAAAATAGCATATGTCTTCTATATAATAAGTAATGAAAAGTTTCTGCAGCATTTTATTTTTATACTAGAACAGGCATCCCATTGTTAACCCTTTTAGAATGTCAGTGTCTTTCCACATCTATTGAAGAAGAGAGTTTTATGGTCTTCTTTATTGCCATACTATAAATAGATATGTCAGGAAAAAATTATAAATTTGAAGCCTGAAGTAGAAAAACCATGTCAGCCCATATCCAATTGTCAGTAATAAAGTAAAAGATTAAAATACTAATGTGACTGCCTTTCCTTTTCTCAAGTTTCTTCCACATCACCCAAATTTCAGCCTTTATTCAGCTTTAGGGAAGATACCTCCAATGAGAAGACAGGTATGCCCTCTCTCTCTTTGTGTTCTTACAGCAGTTGATCTATCTCCAACTGGCATTAATTCTGCCTTCTAGGACTCAAGATGAAAGCAAATTTTGTACCACTTCCATGCGTGTGGAAGCTTCTAGGATGGACCTGGAACTGAGTAAAGAACAGGTCCTCACTGTGTATTTTTTAAAATTTAAAGATACCCTGACCCAGTCTTTTTTTCTTTGGGTTAATCTTATCATGTTCTTTCAGTTTTTTTCTTGAATATCATGTTTCTAAATCTCCTAACTGTACTGTTTTCTCCTTCTTGTGCTCCAGTTTGTCTGTGTATCTAATTTGCTTTCATTTGTAAAAATTCAGTCTATAATCTCTGTCTTCTGTGTGTGTAGACCATTTACATTTATTGTAATTATTGAAATGTTTGGATTTAGATCTACCATTTTATAATTTGTTTTCTGATTATTCTTTCTAATTTTTATTATCCTGAGCCTGGTTCTAAAACCTGTGTTCTTAACTATCATGGGCACATTATTCAGTCAAATGTTTTGAGAAGCATTATTCTATGTCCCTGTAATGGAGAAAGTATGCAAAGTTTTAGGACTTCTACTTGGTGCAAATGCATCTTGCAGTTAGAACCTTTGATGGCGGATGTCATGACTTACTGTTCTCTGCTTACCTTAGAACCATACCAGCTACACAATAAATCCCAGTTGAGTTTATATTGATGAGCTATCAAAGTCAAAGTTCAAAATTGTATGTAAATGCTTTCATTTAAATTAATTTACGCATTAAGGCTCGAGTCTTTTGTAACATAAGATGTTTAGATTTAGTCAAGGTACCTTAGTACCTTATCCTGATTCCTTCCTCACAACACTCCACCTTTCATTCTCTTTTCCCTTTGTTTTCCTCCTGGCATTCATTTGGTCAAGCTTCATTTGAGTGACATTTATTTCAAGCAATGTATCAGAGTGATTCAGAATGTGGACTACAAAGTCCTTCTGTAAAACTCTTTTCCATTCCATTTATTGACATAAAAATTCCAGGCCTAGCTCTGTATCCACAGATCTGTGAAACTTCTCACCCTTTTTCCAGCAGTCCTAAATGACCTTCATTTGTTGTTGTTTTAAGCACATTTATCTTTGACTAACTCCCTGCTCCTCTTTGTAGTCTGTCCTCCTTGAGAATGAAGAACTCATTCTTCATACTTCTTTTGCTGTTCTCAAATGCACTTATTTTTCATGGTGCCAAGAACGCAGTTACTCCCTAGAATACTCAGTAATAGAAGAACAAATGATATTTTATCTAAGTCTTTGTATAGCATTGATATTTCAGCATATGCTATGAATCACAAGTGCTCTTGAAATATAGTTAGTAATAAAATTTTCAGATAATACAATCAGAAACTCAGTATATTCAAACATGAAAATTTTTAAATGGTAAAATTAGCAATGTTGCTATGGGCTTTGGGAAGAAGAAATGCAAAAATTCAGCTTACACAATTAATTACCCTTTCACTCCTCGATTACATGTCCAGAAACTGTCTTAGTTTCCAGGAACATGTGCTCCAGAATAGCTTTCCTAATCAAGTAATATTTAGGCTACAGTTTGTTGTAATTTCTACCAAAGTATCACAACGTTTTGCTTGAAAGATGACCAACTTGAAGATAAATATAACTCAGAATAATTCAAAACAAAGTTATGACATTGAAAGAAGTAAAATTATATGTGCCAGAAAGTTCTATAGTAGTATGTCTTATTATTAGTATTTCACTCTAATTCTTTTTTTATTATTATACTTTAAGTTCTGGGATACATGTGCAGAACGTGCAGGTTTGTTACATAGGTATACACATGCCATGGTGGTTTCCTGCACCCATCAACCCATCATCTACACTAGGTAGGTCTCCTAATGCTATCCCTCTGCTAGCTGCCCACTCCCCAACAGGCCCCAGTGTGTGATGTTCCCCTCCCTGTGTCCATGTGTTCTCATTGTTCAATTCCCACTTATTCTCACAGTGTTTGGTTTTCTGTTCTTGTGTTAGTTTGCTGAGCATGATGGTTTCCAGTTTCATCCATGTCCCTGCAAAGGACATGAACTCATCCATTTTTATGGTTGTATAGTATTCCATGGTGTATATGTGCTACATTTTCTTTATCCAGTCTATCATTGATGGGCATTTGGGTTGATTCCAAGTCTTTGCTATTGTGAACAGTACCACAGTAAACATTCATGTACATGTGTCTTTAGAGTAGAATGGTTTATAATCCTTTGGGTATATACCCAGTAGTGGCATTGCTGGGTCAAATGGTATTTCTGGTTCTAGATCCTTGAGGAATCGCCACCCTGTCTTCCACAATGGTTGAACTAATTTACACTCCCATCAACAGTGTAAAAGCATTCTTATTTCTCCACATCCTTTCCAGCATCTGTTGTTTCCTGACTTTTTAATGATCACCACTCTAACTGGTATGAGATGGTATCATGATGATGAGCTTGTTTTCATATGTTTGTTGCCTGCATAAATATCTTCTTTGGAGAAGTCTGCTCAGGTCCTTTGTCCACTTTTTGATAGGGTTGTTTTTATTTTTCTTGTAAATTTAAGTTTCTTGTAGATTCTGGATATTAGCCCTTTGTCAGATGGATAGATTGCAAAAATATTCTCCCATTCTGTAGGTTACCTGTTCACTTTGACGATAGTTTCTTTTGCTGTGCAGAAGCTCTTTAGTTTAATTAGATCCCATTTGTCAATTTTGGCTTTTATTGCCATTGCTTTTGGTGTTTTAGTCATGCCCATGCCTATGTCCTGAATGGTATTGCCTAGGTTTTCTTCTAGGGTTTTTATGGGTTCAGGTCTTATGTTTAAGTCTTTAATCTATCTTAAGTTAATTTTTATATAAGGTGTAAGGAAGGGATCCAGTTTCAGTTTTCTGCATGTGGCTAGCCAGTTTTCTGAACACCATTTATAAAATAGGGAATCCTTTCCCCATTACTTGTTTTTGTCAGGTTTGTCAAAGATCAGATGGTTTTAGATGTGTAGCATTACTTCTGAGGCCTCTGTTCTGTTCTATTGGTCTATATCTCTGTTTTGGTATTAGTTCCATGTTGTTTTGGTTACTGTAGCCTTACAGTATAGTTCGAAGTCAGGTAGTGTGATGCCTCCTGCTTTGTTCTTTTTGCTTAGAATTGTCTTGGCTATATGGGTTCTTTTTTGGTTCCATATGAAATTTAAAGTAGTTTTTTCTAATTCTGTGAAGAAAGTCAGTGGTAGATTGATGGGGATAGCATCAATTACTTTGGGTAGTATGGCCATTTTCATGATATTGATTCTTCCTAACTATGAGCATGGAATGTTTTTCCATCTGTTTATGTCCTCTCTTATTTCCTTGAGCAGTGGTTTGTAGTCCTCCTTGAAGAGGTCCTTCACATCCATTGTGAGTTGTATTCCTAGGTATTTTATTCTCTTTGTAGCAATTGTGGATGGGAGTTCACTCATGATTTGGCTCTCTGTCAATTATTGGTGTATAGGAATGCTTGTGATTTTTGCACATTGATTTTGTATCCTGAGACTTTGCTGAAGTTGCTTATTAGCTTAGGGATATTTTGAGCTGAGACTATGGGTTTTTTAAATGTACAGTCAGATCATCTGCTGAAAGAGCAACTTTTTAATGTAATAGATGATCTAGGTGCAGAAGTCATAGGTTTCTTTTCCTATGATAAAAATTTTCAGCAAAATGTAAATTAAACGGCATCCCAGAGGCAATAAAATCTCATTGTACTGAAACATGTACAACTTAAGGCTACCTTGGTTTATAAATGATTTAGAAATTATGATGGAACATTCCCATAAAATTATTTACATATAAGAATTCAAGCAATTTTTTAAAGAATGAGTATTGGGCCTCAGTTCAAACAAGTTAATATTATCATCGTTCCATTCAACTTAATACACTTAGCCGCTATAAGGAAAGTAACTGTAACCTCACTTCATGAAATACCACTAGTAATATTAAGAATCCAAACCTGTCAAAGGGCAAGGTACTACAGCATTTGCATCATGAATGAAAAAGCCCAATAATTTCAATTTAATTTTTCTAGCTAGAACAAGATCCAAACATAGGACGTTTTTTTTCTTTCTTTGCTTTTGTGGCTTTAATGCCCCTTTGGTTTTCTGAGCAAGCTGAATACATTCCCTGATAAATACCACCACTGGATGAAGGATCTAAACATTGAGATTTTTACTAAATCAAGGTTTTGAGTTAGCACAATGTTCCTACTAAGTCATGTTTCAATTAGTACATTTTTCCAGTGTCAGGGGAAAAAAAGACAAGGATTAATATGTCCTATAAAGAATGGTGAAATTTTCCTAAAGCTGTATATTTATGAAGAAAAGATGATTGTCCCTCTTTATGCATGTGTAGATCTTGTTTTAGCTATTATTGCAGAAGAGTTTCAGTGTTGAGGTCTACATTTCAGAATGTCTGCATTTCTCTACATTAAGTTTAGCTATTTATCCTGTCCAGAATTGTAACCACAGACATTGAGACGTAACTCTCAGATCTGAAAATGTGTTTATTTTTTACAAAATGCATTCCAGAAAGGTTAAAAAGCAACACCAGGGGGCATAGGTGCAGAACTGAATATAGTCATTCAAAGCATTCAAGTAAGAATATGGTAATGTAAATATCCAAATGTCCCTTTAGATTATGGATTGAATGCCCATTTAGAATACGGATTGGTTTCATTTGATATGTCTTCTCATCAATTTCAACTTCATAGGACTCCATAACTTCTTGGATGGCCTCATCAACATCACACAGACAAACATCAATTCCAGCACCCTTTATTCCAATGTTATCTCTTATGTATTCAAAATAAAACGTGTAAGTCATTCCTAACTGATTTGAGCTTTACAGTATTTTCCTAGACAGAAAGGGGAAAAACAGTTAACATTTAAAAGTCCTGAAAGCTTTTTCCTTGGTTAATTACATTAAACGGTTTGCCTTTGATCAAATTCCTTCTTTTTAAAACATGGATAAAAGTATTACATGAGTCCACTGTTAAATCAGACAATATGTTTCCAATTAATTCTGGTATAGTATTTTCCAACAAAACTTAGAAAATGAAGGTGTTTAGGTGGCTTTGGACGAAGACTAATAGTCATCTCTTCTGCTGACAAATTCTTTACATGTTGGGAGCAACAGTATGGTATGTTCAAATTGCACTGTATTTGATCCTTTAATGTCACATAATGGTGGATATGAATCTACAATGGCCAAATCACACAGATTCTTCAGAGCCATCAAATATTTACTTTCTCCCAAGCGATCTAGCCATCTGTGACAGAAGGCAAGGGTGTCTGAGTTTTCATTGATGACATTTAACAAGTGTTTTGTTCTTGGAAACCTTATTGGCACTTGTCCAACATCAAAATTTTTCATGTAATGGGAACATTCCATATCATTATGAACAGCACCTTTTCCTGTACTACCAAAGGTTTCAATTGCATATACTTCTCCTTCCTCCATTCTTCTTGCTGCCCTTCCTTTCACAATAGACAGTTTTCTCAGCGTGTATTCTATATTACCCAATTGAATGCCCATTTAGATTATGGATTGGTTTCACCATCTATTTTATCTTCATAGGACTCCATAACTTCCTGGATGACCTCACCAACATCACACAGACAAACATCAATTCCAGCACACTTTATTCCAGTGTTAGTAGCATCTTTTACAGCTTTTAATAATGTATCATATTTGGGATTAAAAATGACAGTAAAAGCACAATCCTACCACTTATATGTGTTCCAAAGTCTGTTTTACAAATGTCATCATACTGTTGATGTCACCAGCATTGAGAGTATAATGGGCAGCACAATTATTGAGAGAACATCCAGTAGGAAATTCTAGGCCTGAATTTAATCCATTCTCTTTTGTGAACGTGAACATTCTTCCAACTTTTCACAGATTTCTATCATTGTCATCCCAGGCTTGATCCAGCTCAGTACATGTTTTCTAAGTTGTCAATGTGCTTCTGCAGCGTCTTGAAAATCATTCCAAATCTGTTCACTAGCCTGATCTAATGCTTTCTTTTCTTCACTTCTAGTTCTCTAAGCAGCTGTTCGCCCATCTTGTATGGGCGACATTTGCATTCTTGTCCTTTGGGAAATACACTGTTAGGCTACAGGTCACATACTAGAACTGAGGGAGAGTCTGTCTGAACTTTTAGTCCTCTCTTCTTCTTATTTTTCTTCTTCTTTCCAATTGCTTCATCTCCATCACCATTTATCATCTTCATCTCTTTCTTTATCTTTCAATGCTTGTCTTTCCAGCTTTCTTGGTACTTCGTCCACTGAGGCTTCTGATTCTTTATCATGTTCCTGTTGCCCTGCTGCAGAAGCCCCTTTGCTCTTCTTCCATCTTTTTGTCTTGGCTGCTTCCTCAGCCATCAAGGCAGCTCCCTCTTTCCTGTCATCTGCCAGGTGGCCATTCAGGTGTCTCCTGGAGGCCGCCACCTCCTTCACACCCGCCATGTTGCCTTAGAAAGTGCCTTGAGTGAATTTCTTAATCCTGAGTTCTAATTTGATTGCACTGTGGTCTGAGAGACTGTTTGCTATGATTTCCATTCTTTTGCATTTGCTGAGGAGTGTTTTACTTCCAATTATGTGGTCAATTTTAGTGTAAGTGTGATGTGGTACTGAGAAGAATGTATATTCTGTGGATTTGGGGTGGAGAGTTCTATAGATGTCTGTTAGGTCTGCTTGGTCCAGATCTGAGTTCAAATCCTGAATATCCTTGTTAATTTTCTGTCTCATTGATCTCTCTAATATTGACAGTGGGGTGTTAACATCTCCCATTATTATTGTGTGGGAGTCTAAGTCTCTCTGTAGGTCTATAAGGATTTGTTTTATGAATCTGGGTGCTCCTATATTGGGTGCATACATATTTAGGATAGTAAACTCTTCTTGTTGTGCTGATCCCTTTAACATTATGTGATGCCCTTCTTTGTCTTTTTTGATCTTTGCTGGTTTAAAGTCTGTTTTATCAGAGACTAAGATTGTAACCCCTGTTTTTTTGCTTTCCATTTGCTTGGCAAATATTCCTCCATCCCTTTATTTTGATCCTATGTGTATCTTTGCATGTGAGATGGGTCTCTTGAATACAGCACACCAATGGGTCTTGACTCTTTATCCAATTTGCCAGTCTGTGTCTTTTCATTGGGGCATTTAGCTCATTTACCTTTAAGGATAATATCGTTATGTGTGAATTTGATCCTGTCATCATGATGCTAGCTGGTTAGTTTGTCTGTTAATTGATGCAGTTTCTTCATAGTGTTGATGGTCTTTACAATTTGGTATGCTTTTGCAGTGGCTGGTATTGGTTTTTCCTTTCCATATTTAGTGCTTCCTTCAGGAGCTTCTTATAAGGCAGGTCTGGTGGTGACAAAATCTCTCAGCATTAACTTGTTTGTAAAGATTTTATTTCTCCTTTGCTTATGAAGCTTAGTTTGGCTGGATATGAAATTCTGGGCTGAAAATTCTTTTCTTTAAGAATGTCGAATATTGGCCCCCATTCTCTTCGGCCTGTAGGGTTTCTGCCGAGAGATTCACTGTGAGTCTGATGGTCTTCCCTCGATGGGTAATCCGACCTTTCTCTCTGGCTGCCCTTAACATTTTTTCCTTCATTTCAACCTTGGTGAATCTGATGATTACGTGTCTTGGGGTTGCTCTTCTTGAGGAGTATCTTTGTGGTGTTCTCTGTATTTCCCTAATTTGAATGTTGGCCTGCCTTGCTTGGTTGGGGAAGTTCTCCTGGATAATATCCTGAAAAGTGTTTTCCAACTTGGTTCCATTCTCCCCATCACTTTCAGGTACACCAATCAAATGTAGGTTTTGTCTTTTCACATAGTCTTATATTTCTTGAAGACTTTGTTCATTTCTTTTTATTCTTTTTTCTCTAATCTTGTCTTCATGATTTATTTCATTAAGTTGTTCTTCAATCTCTGATATCCTTTCTTCTGCTCGATCAATTTGGCTATTGATTCTTGTGTATGCTTCATGAAGTTCTCATGCTGTGTTTTTCAGCTCTATCAGGTCATTTATGTTCTTCTCTGAACTGGTTATTCTAGTTAGCCATTCCTCTAACCATTTTTCAAGGTTCTTAGCTTCCTTGCATTGGGTTAGAACATGCTCCTTTAGCTCAGAGGAGTTTGTTATTACCCACATTCTGAAGTCTACTTCTGTCAGTTCATCAAACTCACTCTCCATCCAGTTTTGTTTCCTTGCTGGCAAGGAGTTGTGATCCTTTGGAGGAGAAGAGGCATTCTGGTTTTTGGAATTTTCAGCCTTTTTGCACTAATTTGTCTTCATCTTCATGGATTTATATACCTTTGGTCTTTGATATCGGTAACCTTCAGATGAGGTTTTTGTGTGGATATCCTTTTTGTTGACGTTGATGCTATTTTTTTCTGTTTGTTAGTTTTCCTTCTTAACAGTTAGGGACCTCTGCTGCAGGTATGCCAGAGTTTGCTGGAGGGCTACTCCAGGCCCTGTTTGCCTAGGTATCACCACTGGAGGCTGCAGAACAGCAAAGATTGCTGCGTTTTCCTTCCTCTGGAAGCTTCATCCCAGAGGAGCACCTGCCAGATGCCAGACGAAGCTTTTCTGAATGAGGTACCCATTGACCCCTGCTGGGAGGTGTCTCCCAGCCAGGAGGCATGGGGGTCAGGGATCCACTTGAGGAGGCAGTTCGTCCCTTAGCAGAGCTTGAGCGCTGTGCTGGCAGATATACTGCTCTCTTCAAAACCAGCAGGCAGGAACATTTAAGTCTGTTGAAGCTTCGCCCACAGCCACTCTTTCGCCCGGGTGCTCTGTCCCAGGGAAATGGGAGTTTGATCTATAAGCCCCTGACTGGGGCTGCTGCCTTTCTTTCAGAGATGCCCTGCCTCAGTGGAGGAATCTAGAGAGGCAGTCTCGCTACAGTGGCTTTGGGGCCCTGCAGTGGACTCCACCCAGTTTGAACTTCCTGGTGACTTCATTTACACTGTGAGGAGAAAACTGCCAACTTAAGCCTCAGTAATGGTGATGCCCCTCTTTCCACCAAGCTCGAGCATCCCTGGTCAACTTCAGACTGCTGTGCTGGCATTGAGAATTTCAAGCCAGTGGATCTTAGGTTGCTGGGCTCCATAGGGGTGGGATCTGCTGAGCTAGACCACTTGACTCCCTGGCTTCACCTCTCTTTCCAGGGGTGTTAATGGTCTGTCTTGCTGGCATTCCAGGTGCCACTGGGTTATGAAAACAAAAAAAAAAAAAAACTCCTGCAGCTAGCTCAGTGTCTGCCCAAATGGCCACCCAGTTTTGTGCTTGAAACCCAGGGCCCTGGTGGTGTAGGTACCCAAGGGAATCTCCTGGTCTGCCGGTTGTGAAGACCACAGAAAACTGTAGTATCTTGGCTATAGTACACTGTTCCTCATGGCACAGTCCCTCTCAGCTTCCCTTGGCTAGGGAAGGGATTTCCCAATTCCTTGTGGTTCCTGGGTGAGGTGATGCCCCACCCTGCTTTGGCCTGTCCTCCATGGGCTGCACCCACCATCTAACCAGTCCCAATGAGATGAACAGGGTACCTCAGTTGGAAATGCAGAAATCACCCACCTGTATTGATCTCACTGGGAGCCACTCTAATTCTTCTTTTAGCACCAGATCTCTGAATTAGGCTGTGCTTATGACTCCATGAGCTGTGGAGAATGGAACTGTGAGGAAATGTCAGGTCATCTGTATTATGTGATGATATTCTGCAGTAACGATTAGCACAAGCTCTGCGGCTGGCATGGATTTTGTTTTCTTTAAATAAACTTTGTTTTTTAGAATGCTTTTACATTTACAGAATAATTCAAATCTAATCCAGAATTTCCATATATCATGTATCCAATTTTCCCTGTTATTAACATCTTACATTAGTATGGTACATTTACAAGTAACAATGCAATATTATTATCTAAAGTGTGGACTTTTTAAAGATTTCCTTAGTTTCTACCTAATATCCTCATTCTGTTCTAGGATTCCATTCAGGGTGCCATATTACATTTATTCATCATGTCACTATAGGCTTCTCTTGTCTATGGCACGTTCTTAGACTTTACTTATTTTTGGTGACTGTGACAGTATTGAGGGGCACTCTTCAGCATTTTGTAGGCTGTCTCTTAGCTGGGATGAGTCTGATGTTTTTCTCATTATTAGATTGGTGGTATAGATTTTAGGGAGGAAGACTACAAAGCTAAATTGTCCTGTTCATCACATTGTATCAAGAGTACATACCGTCAACATGTTGATCTTTATCATCAGGCTAAAGAAGCACTTTTCAGGTTTCACTACTGTACATTTCTAGTTGCACCTGTATCATATACTAGAATAATTTCCTTCTGTGGTCAGGTGTTTTCCGGACTTGATGTTCTGTTTCATTGTTTTGCATGTGTACTCTTGTTCCGGGACCACACCATTTTAGTTATACAAATTTTGTGGTGGGTTTTAATATCTGATATGGCTGTTATCTCCTCACAACTCTTTCATTTCATTGTTTTTCTTGATATTCATGTTTGGCTATTATTTTATGTGAAATTCATGTGTAGTAAAGTTCATTTGTTTATTTCCCAGGGGAGAAAATGCTTACTGGTTTCTTTATTTGTATGTCATAAAATTTATAAATTGCCTTAGTGAGTACAAACATCTTTGATGATGTTGAGACATCCTAATCAAGAACCAAGAATATCTTTTCATTTGCTCAAGTCTACATTTGTGTTTTACAGGAGTGTTTTGTTAAAGTGTTGCTCCTATAGGTTTGAAACATTTAGAGTTTATTTCCAAGTATTATCTCTTTTTTCCATTGTTATTGCAAATGACGTTTTCTCTAACGTTATATCTTGTAACTTCAACCAGTGGTTTTTAAAGTTCTGATTAAAAACACTACCTACTGCATTTTTTTTTCCATTTGAAACAACTATCTCAGTACAGCCAGACTGTGTGTTATGCATTAAAGATATTTCTTCCATGAGTAATTTCCTCTGTATCAGCAGATAACTTTTAACCGTCACACATGTACTGTTATCTAGAATCTACTGGAACCCTTCATGATCTAGAATTTAAAAGGTCAGCTATTATCAAATGAGAATATCATTCTGAAAACTCTGAGGTGCTCTTTGAATCAAAGAAAGTCAAAGAGGCAAAGAACAGTACCAGAGAGAGGCCCCAATCTCCTTAGCAGTACATCAGCATTTGGAAGTGCAGCTCTTTGACTAGGTTTGTGCACAGCATAGGAGTGCCTGTTGCAGATCCATAAAGCCACTGGTCCTGAGTTTCTATAAGCCAGTTCTCTTTATAGTGCATGAAAGCTGAAGTGTGTTAAGTATGTTACCATACAGAAAGTGTTGGTAGTTTCTTCTCTGTGCATGGGAGCTGCAGTGCTTCATGTAGTCTTTGTGTTTGACATTTTCTGTCTCCATCGAGGCATTTGAAGTTGTGCCAGAAATGGATATCTGGGTTTTTTTTATACTTAATCTCTCAGCTGTGGTTTTGCATGATTCATTCAAAAACATAGTTTGGGGGTCATGGTGATTATTTATGCAAAAGTTCTGGGTATCTGCATAGTCATGAGATTATAATGAAATTAAAACCATTTTTTACAATTTACTTGTAACATTGGTTATATCTTACATTCACTACAAAAAAGACACTGAAAAATACTTAAGGAAAAATTTCAGGACCCAGAATAATGCTGAAGTAAAGCCAGAAATTCAGTTTCTATAATCTTGACCACATACTGAATTTGGGCTGATTCCATAGGGAGCCTTATGTCTCTCTTTGTTCATTCTTTCCTCATCCAGATTTTATTCTCATAGTATGTTTTGTTGGAATAGTTATAAAAGCAACTTTTTAATAATAAGAATCTGTAATGTAGTCCTAATGACCTTTCAATACCTAATTTAATAAAGTAATGAAATTTTGCTATCTAGCATGGATAGGAAGTGGTTCTTATGGCTAGTTAAATAATCACATTATGAAACCATTTCTATCCCTTCATTCACATATGCACACATGCTTGTGTACACATTTATTTTTTGTTTGTATAATTTACTTAGTGTTTCATAACTATGATGGTACTTCTGATTAATGACCTCAGGACCATCATCAGGAATGCTGATATTTTTATGATGTATTAAATAATAATACTAAATAATATTTGTTGTACATTTCTATGCCAGACACTATTTTAAGCAATGTAGTTATTCTTCTTAGAAGCCCTAGTAAGTAGTTGTTATTATTATCCAACATTGAATGGATGAGGGAACTGAGGCAAGTTAAATAACTTGCCCAAGTTCAGCCAGGTAGTAAATATTGGCAATTTAATTCCTGAGTTCCTAGCTACCACATGAGTAACAATTAGCAGAAGCGAAGGCTCAGATTACTAACATGACAAGCAACAGAGTGCTATTATTATTATTATTGTTTTCTTCATCAGTTTCCTGATGTCATTCTGATTTCCTTTTAATTTGCTTATACCATTATTCATTGGTATTGATGAGGCTTCTGAACTAGTTTTTCCTTTATGCTTTCTGTGTCCACTGAACTAGAATGAGGTTCAATTTAGTGTATTTTCCAGTATTTTATAAACTTTCACATACCTCTTACCCATAAATACTTATTTTTTAAAAAATTAAGGACAAAAACCCTCTGCTATAGTTTGGATGTTTGACTCCTCCAAACCTCATGTTGAAATTTGATCCCCAATGTTGGAGGTGGAGCCTAATGGGAGGTGTTTGTTTGGGGCATGGGGGCAGATACCTCATAAATAGACTAATGCTCTCCCTCAGTGGATAAGAGGAGTAATTCTTGCTCTAATAGTTCATTCTAGAGCTACTTGTTAAAAAGAGGCTGGCATCTCTCCTCAGGCTCTCTTGCTTCCTCTCTTGCAATGTGATTTCTGCACATGCTGGCTCCCCTTCCCCTGCCACCATAAGTGGAAGCAGCATGAGGCCCTCACCAGAAGCCAAGCAGATGCTGGCACCATGCATCTTGTACAACCTGCAGAACCATGAGCAAAATAAACCTCTTTTCTTGATAAATTACCCAGCCTCAGATATTCCTTTATAGCAACACAAAGTGGACTAAGATGCCCTCAAAAGATTACTACTCATTAGAGGATAGTTAATGAGGAAATGGGCTAATCATTGTGTGCTTGGTGGGCATAAGTTAAGAGGAATGTAGTGATAACTTACTCTTTTCTCTCAACTCTCAGCTTTGTGAAATTTTATGATCTCATGTGGGAAAAGGAGACTGTAGAAGTAGTTCTATAGATATACTTAGTGAGTTGGAAAACTGGTAAAGTCTTGTAATTGTTTACTGTTTGTATATTTCCAACATGAATGGTGGTGGTAGAAGTGATAGAAGCAATAGTAGTGGTACTTGTATTCATTCACTTAACAAATAGTTTTTGAATAGTTACTGAGTGCCAGACACTGTTCTGGGTGTTTGAGGTAAGCCAGTGAACAAAGCAGGCAATGATTCGTTACCCTTATAGAGCTTAGAGTTTACCTGGAGGAGACAGCCAATAAATAATAAACATGATGGATAGATAGGTATATACAAAGCTAGATGAATGATAGGGTATGTTGGAAGAATAGGTCTTTGGAAACAAGTAATATTACAGTAGTTTAAGGGAGTTGATGAGACTAAAAAAAAAGCAATTATATAGTGGTTAAGGGAGTTAGATTGTGTGTGTGTGTATGTAAGTAATCATATAGTGGTTAAGGGACTGAGATTGTGTGCGTGTGTGTGTTTGTGTGTATAAGTAATCATATAGTGGTTAAGGGAGTCAGAGAGCGTGTGTATGTGTTAGTCCACACACACATGCATGTAGGCAGTGTTAAACAGAGATGTCAGAGAAGCAGCTCATTGAGAAGGTAGGATTTGAAATATGATCTTAAAGTAGTGAGGAGATAACTTAAATGGCTACCTGGGGGTAGAGCTTTCCAGAGAGAGGGAAGAGTTAGAGCAGTTGCTAAAGCAGGAGCGAGTCTGGAATGTTTAAAGAACAAAATGAGCAAGAGAGGAAAATGTAGTAGCAGGTCATGAAGAGTCTTAGGTTATTTTAAGCACTTAGGTTTTAGCCCTGAATGAAATGTAGAGCCATTGGAGTGTGTTTAGCAGAGGAGTGACATTATCTGTCATACATTTTTAAAGGATCACATTGTCTACCCAGTCCAGAAGACACTGAAGAGGGGAGCAAGACTAGGAGCATGAACTCCTGCTGGGAGGCTTTTAGAGTAATGTAAGTGAGAGGGGACAGAAGCTTGAACCAGGATGGTAGTGGTGAAAGAAGTAAAAAGAGATCAGATTCTAAATATATATTGCAGATTATGCCCTAGGGATTCTCTGGAGGATTAGATGTGAGATATAATGAAAAGAACAGTGTCAAAGATTGCTCTTTAAGGTTTTTGACTTGAGCAGCTAGAGGGATTGGAGTTAAAGTTAACTGGAATGGGGGAGGCTATGTGTGAGCTGGTTTTTAAGGGAAGAACCTAAGTTCGCTTCAGGGCATGCTGACTTTAACACATCTATTGAATATCCAAGGCAAAAATTCAAGAGCTGTTGGAATGTAGACATTATTCAATGCCATGAGACAACGATATCACTAAGGGGTTGAATAGAGTTAGAGAAGGAAACAAGATCCAGAACTAACATTCAATAGCGGGGAAGAAAGAAACCAGGAATGGATATTGAGAAGGAGCAACCAATGAAGTTGGAGGAAAATTAATAGAATATGTATCTTTTTCTTTTTTTCTTTCTTTTTTGAGACAAATTCTCATTCTGTCACCCAGGCTGGAGTGCCGTGGTGCTATCTCGGCTCACTGCAACCTCTGCCTCCCAGGTAGACAGCAGAGGGTGGGGAGTGGGGGAGAGATAGCATGGGGAGAAATGCCACATATAGGTGAAGGGGAGGAAGGCAGCAAATCACACTGCCACATATGCACCTATGCAACAATCTTGCATGTTCTTCACATGTACCCCAAAACCTAAAATGCAATAAATAAATTAATAAATAAATTTAAAAAAAACAAGAAAGAAGAAATAAAAGCGTATTTGTTCGCTGATGAAAATGGTCCAACAGAGAGTAGAGAAATTGATGACATTGGGAAAAAAAGAGCAGAATTGCTGGAACTTTGTTATGGGCTGAATTGTGATCCTCCTGAAGTCATATGTTGCAGTCCTAAACCCCAGTACCTCAAAATGGAACTATATTTGGAGATAAGGTCATTGAAGAGGTTAATGATAGTTACATGAGGTCATTAAGTGGGCCATAATCCAATGAGATTGGTATCTCATACCATCTTTATGAGATAAAGGCACAGATATACACAGAGGAAAGATCACGGGAAGACACATGGCCATCTACAGGCCAAGGAGACAGCGACTTAGAAAAACAACCCTGTCAATACCTTGATCTTGGACTTCTATACTCCAGAATTGCAAGGAAATAAATTTCTGTGGTTTAGGGCACCTGTCTGTGAATTTGTTAGGGCATCCCTAGCAAACTAATATAAGCCACATAATTGAGTAGAGGAGAGAGGGTGGAATGTAGTGCACAGTGGAGTTCTTTTTTTTTTTTAAATCTATTTTCCTCTTTTGCCTGGGTGCTGAGAGTTAATTCTTTATCCCTAGTGGGAAGCAGCTCTTTTCCATCTTAGGAAAACTCATAGCATTATTCCTTTCTGCTATGTGCATCTATTTTAACTTCATATCTCCTCAGTGACTCCTCTTGCAGCAATCTTCAGAGACAAAAAAGTTTCCTTTCTTGAGCCCATGGATTTAAATTTGACCAATCTGGAATATTTTTCTCTCATCTGTGAATGACTATAATAGCATACTGTAGTGTCAAATGGTATAACACCCATTTGCATAATTGTCATCAAAATTAAACAACGTGACATAGCAGTTATTAATATAAAAGTATGATCTTAGAGTCATATGATGGACCTGTGCAGTGGCAAAGATGAGAGTTTCAGTGGTTAGGCAGACCTGTGTTTGTCATCAATTCTTGGACCTAAACAAGTCCCTTTACCTAAACTTCAATTGTCTCCTCTGTAAAATAGGAATAATGATAGTGTTTATCCCATAGGGTTGGTGTGAAGACCAAAGGAGAGAATACATATGAAGCTCTGAACACAGTACTTGGCACACCTCAGTGCTCCATAATTATTAGCTTTTAACTGTAAGCTCCATGAAGGCAGGGATCTGGTCTGTTTTGTTTATAGCTGCATCTCTAGTACCTAAGATGGTACCATTGTAGTTTCACAAATATTAAGTGAATGAATGGTCACTAAAGATCCAACTTGAGAATATCACTGCCATACTCAGTATCCTTTCCTTATCCCAAGTCACATACTGTAGATATTTTCAAGCTCATTTCTTTCCTATCTGGATCTTATGATCCCTTCTTGTACTCTGTCTTCACGTATTCATTTAGCCAGCACTGACATTCTAAGAATACAGAGTAAAGAAGACTTAGTGTCTGTCCTCAAGGAACTTTTCTGTCATATTAACAAGTATTAATAGACAAATTGCTTCCAGAAGAGGTGTTCCTTCCTGGTTACCTTTCCTTTTCCATTCTGTCTCTTTTGGCATTTTCAGTGAGTTGAATATGTGCATTTTCTAAAAATGTGGTCATGTGTGATTTGAATCTAATAGAAAGCCCAACTGTTTGTGAGATGTTTGTTTTGGATTTCCTATTTTTTGTTCTATTGCCAAAATAGTTTTCACTTGTCATCCTCTTTTTGACTAGAGTCCAGTAGAACTGCAGATACAAAGCAACAGGCAACAGATGGTTGGGAAGACAGTTTTGCAATGTCCCGTGGGACTAGTGCAATCCCACTTGCCACCCAGACTTTACAGTTTCTGACAAACCTTCAAAAGCTTCTCTAGCTTGTTTTCCATTGCAAAACTATAGAGTGCTTGGAAGTCAACATATTTTATTATTACCAAAGCAAAGTTCTGGCTTTTGTAGCTCTCTGCAGAAGAAGCAAATATATCATGCATATTGGCACAGATGTCTTTAAAATTAATTTTCTTTTAATGGTTGAGTATGTTTTGAAATGTTGCAGGGAAAATATGTTTGTATAACTTCACATCATAAGAAGTGATGGCAAGCAAAGATGTTCTGTGAATTAATAATAGCGTTTAGTCCAGATGTAGATTCCAAAACAAATTTAAAAATATACAAGTTCTACAAACAGGACATCTAGAGATGGCCTTAACTTATATCCATTGGCAAGAAATTGATTATATTTATTTTGATGCCGTTTCAAGCAACTTTTTCCTAACTTGTATAGAAAAAAAATCTCTTTATGAATGCCTCATGATGAAATTAATTCATATCCTTTGACTAAGTATTTAATTTGCCTACTTCATAGTTACTTGTCTCTTTTACAAATTAAACAAAAAAATTTGATTTTTGTACCAGTAGAGAAATTGTAAGCTGATTCCATGTTCAGTTATTTGTCAAATGAATAACTGTAAAAAGCCCTGCATTTTGATTTTAGTTATTTGTATCATAATGAAAATGTTCATAAAGAAATTTTGTAATTAAAAACAGTTCAGCATAATTGGACTTCATCAAAATTAGGAAGTTTTTTTGCTTCAAAGGACACTAGCAATAAAAAGTGAAAAGGCAATTAAAAAAGCTGGAAAAATATTTGTAAACCATATATCAGGTAACAGTCTAGTATTCAGAATAGATAAGAAACTCTTACAACTCAACAATAAAAAGATAAACCATTTGAAAATGAGCAAAGAATTTAATAGACATTTGCCTTAGTCCATTGGAACTGCTATTACACACTACCAGAGGCCAGCTTATAATAATAGAAATTTATTTCTCACAGTTCTGGAGATTGGGA
This sequence comes from Aotus nancymaae, assembly GCF_030222135.1. NCBI lineage: Eukaryota > Metazoa > Chordata > Mammalia > Primates > Aotidae > Aotus > Aotus nancymaae. Next base: position 48,703,602 of record NW_026988417.1, on the reverse strand, counting down.
ATTCCTAGATCAAAGTACCAGCAGATTCAGTGTCTGGCGAGGGCTTACTTCCAGGTTTACAGTCAGTGACTTCTTGCTAAGTTCTCACATGATATAAGAAGTAGGGATGCTATCCAGAGTCTCTTTTATAACAGCACTGGTTCCATTCATAAGGGCTCTGCCTTCATGGCCTAATCACCTACTGAAGTGCCCACTTCATAACGCCAGCACACTGGGGATTAGTATCTCAACATACGAATTTTAGGGAACACATATTCAGTCCATAGCATCCCACCCTTTGCCTCCCAAAATTTATGTTTTTCTCACAAGCAAAAGACTTTGCATCCCAACAGTCCTCAAAATCTTGATTCATTCCAGCCTCGACCCTAAAATTTAAAACCCACAGTCTCATCTAACTATCATCTAAATCAGATATGGGTGAGACTCAAGATATGATTCATCTTGAGGCAAATTGCTGTCTATCTGTGACCCTGTGAAACTAAATAAGCCGTATGCTTCCAAAATACAGTGGTGTGACAGGCACAGAATAGACATATCCAGTCCAAAAGGGAGAAATAACAAAGAAGAAAGGGGTAACAAATCCCATGTAAGTCCAGACTACAAGCCAAATTCCATGAGATCTTAAGGCTTGAGATAAACCTTCTTTGGCTTGATGCTCCTTCCAGGCCTACTACAGTGGGTCTCCTGCCTTCGAGAACTGCTGGGTTGGAGGCTCTGCTCCTGCAGCTCTGTCAGGCAGAGCTTGGGCTCCAAGCCTTTGGGCAGTCCTGCTCTCACTATTTTGGGTGAAGATGATCTGGCTAATTGTGCAATGATGGTCTTCCCTTTTGAAACCAAGGAAGGCAGCCCTGATGATCTCTGAATCATCTTTGGGGTCATTTTTCCATTATCCTAGAGGATCATAACCTGGCTTCCATTGAGATGGCTGATCCATACTAATTTCATAGCAAATGCTTGCTTGGCCACACCTTTATTATTATCTTGTTTTGCAATATGGATAGGCTAAGAATTTTCTAAATCTTTATGTTTTGCTTCCTTTTTACCTAACAATTTCATCTTTAAGTCATTTCTCTCCTCTGCCATTTTACTATAAGCAGTTGGAAGGAGCCAAGCCTCACTTTCAGCACTTCTCTTAGAAATAGTTTTGGCCAGGCACAGTGGCTCATGTCTGTAATCTTAGCACTCTGGGGGGGCCAAGGTGGGCAGATCACCTGAGGTCAGGAGTTCGAGACCAGCCTGGCCAACATAGTAAAACCCTGTCTCTACTAAAAGTACAAAAATTAACCAGGCATGATGGTACATGCCTGTAATCCCAGCTACTTGGAAGGCTGAGGCATGAGAATCACTTGAACCCGGGAGGTGAGGTTGCAGTGAGCTGAGATCACACCACTACACTCTAGTCTGGGTGACAGAATGAGACTTCATCTCAAAAACAAAAAAGGAAAGAAAGAAAAGAAAAAAGAGAAATAAAAAGAAATAGCTTTATTTAAATATTTAATTTATTTGCTCACAAGTTCTACCTTCTACAAAACACTAAAACATGAACACAGTTCAGCCAAGTTCTTTGCCTCTTTATAACAAAGATTATTTTTCCTTCAACTTTAAAAAGAATTTTATTTTTGTGGGTATATAGTTGGTGTATATGTTTATGAGATAAATGTGATACTTCAATACAGACATGCAATAAGCAACAATCACATCATGGAAAATGGGGTATCCATCTCCTCAAGCAGTTATTCTTTGTGTTGCAAACAACCGAGTCTTACTTTTCCAGCTATCTACATTATTGTTGACTATAGTCACCTGGTTGTGGTACTAGGCACCAGGTCTTATTCATTCTTTTTGCATCTTTTTTTTTGTACATATTAACCATCTCCCCCAACCCCCATTCCCCCATTACCCTTCCCAGCCTCTGGTAACCATCCATCTACTTTCTATCTCCATGAGTTCAATTATTTTTATTTTTAGCACCCACAAATAAGTGGGAGCCTACAAAGTTTGTCTTTCTGTGCCTGACTTATTTCACCTGACATAACGGCCTCCAGTTCCAACCATGTTGTTGCAAATAACAGAATCTCATTCTTTTTTTCTGGCTGAATAGTACTCCATTGTGTATATTTGCCACATTTGCTTTAGCCAATTATCTGTTGATGGACATTTAGCTTGCTTCCAAATGTTGGATATTGTGAACAGTGCTGCAACAAACATGCAAATACAGATACCTCGTCAACATACTGATTTCCTTTCTTTTGTGTATATACCCAGCAGTACCCACTTTTTAAATCAGGTTATTAGATTTTTTCCTATAGAGTTGTTCAAGCTCCTCATATATTCTGATTATTAATCCCTTGTTAGAAGGGTAATTTACAAATACTTTCTTCCATTTCGTACATTATCTCTTCACTTTGTTGATTGTTCCCTTTGCTGTCCATAGGCTTTTAAACTTGATGCAATCCTATTTGTCCATTTTTGCTTTGGTTGCCTGTGCTTGTGGAATATTTTACTCAAGAAATTTTGCCCAAATCAATTTCCTGGAGAGTTGTCACAGTATTTTCTTGTAATGGTTTCATAGTTTGAGGTCTTCTACTTATGTCTTTAATACATTTTGATTTTTGCATATGACAAGAGATGGGAGGGGTCAAGTTTCATTCTTCTGCATGTGGATATCCAGTTTTTCCCACACTATTTATTGAAGAGATTGCCTTTTCTCCAGTGTATATTCTTGGCACCTGTGTCAAAAATGAGTTCACTGTAGGTGTATGGATTTGTTTCTGATTCTCTATTCTGTTTCAATTGTCTATTTTTATGCCAGCACCGTGTTATTTTGGTTAATATCGCTCTACAATATAATTTGAAGTGGGTAATGTGATTCCTCCAGTTTTGTTATTTTTGCACAGGATAGCTTTGGCTATTCTGGGTCTTTTGTGGGTTCATGTAAGTTTTAGAATTGTTTGTTATATTTCTGTAAAGAATGAGATTCATATTTTGATAGAGATTGCATTGAATCTGTAGATTGCTTTTGGTGGTATGGACATATTAACAATATTGATTCTTCTAGTCCATGAACAGGAAGTATCTTTCCATTTTTATGTTTCTTCTTCAATTTCCTTCATCAGCATTTTATAGTTTTCATTGTAGAGATTTTTCAGTTCTTTGGTTAAGTTAATTCCTAGTTATTTAAGTGTATTTGTGGCCTTTGTAAATGGGATTACTTTTTGATTTCTTTTTCAGATTGTTCACTGTTGTATATAGAAATGCTACTGATATTTCTATGTTGGTTTTGTATCCTGCAACTTTACTGAATTTGTTTATCAGTCCTAATAGTTTTTGGTGGAGTCTTTGGGTTCTTCGAAATATAAAATTATGTCATCTTCAAACAAAGATAATTTGACTTCTTTCTTTCCAGTTTGGGTGTCCTTTATTTCTTTCTCTTGTCTGATTGCTCTAGCGAGGACTTCCAATACAATGTTGAATAACAGTGATGAAAGCAGATAATCCTTGTTGTGTTCTAGATCTTAGAGGAAAGGCTTTCAGTTTTTTCCCATCCAGCATGATACCAGCTGTGGGTCTGTCATATCTGACTTTTAGTATGTCAAGGTATGTTCCTTCCACACTGAGTTTTTTGAGGTATTTTATCATGAAAGAATGTTGAACGTTATCAAATGATTTTTCAGCATTAGTTGAAATAATCATATGGTTTTTTTCCCTTCATTATGTTGATGTGACATATCACATTGATTGATTTGCATATGTTGAACCATTCTTGCATCCCTGGGATAAATCCTATTTGGTCATGATGAATGATCTTTTTAATACATTTTTGAATTTGGTTTGCTAGTATCTTGTTGAAGATTTTTGCATCAATATTCATCAGAGATACTGACCTATAGGTTTCCTTCTTTGATATGTCTTTGTGTGGTTTTGGTATCAGGGTAATTGTGGCCTCATAGAATAAGATTGGGAGTATTCCCTCCTTTTGTTTTTTTAATAATAGCTTGAGTAGGACTGTTACTAGTTTTTTTTTAAATGTTTGTCCTCCAATTTTTAATAACATGTTTCTCATTTCCATATGAGATCTCATCAGAATGGCTCTTACCATCCATGTTTCTATGAAGATTCTGTTCATAATTAAGTATTCTCTAAGAAGACGGAGGTGCTCTCTATAGTTCTTCTTTCTTTCTGTTCCCTCACCAGAACTGCCTTTGAAATAGTGTTCACAGCAATATAGCCTTTTTCTAGCATGCACCTCAAAACTTTTCCAGCCTTCACCCATTACCCAGTTTCAAGGTGCTCCCACATTTTTAGGTATTTGTTATAGTAGCACCCCACTCCCAATACCAAAATCTGCATTAGTCAGGGTTCTTCAGAGAAATAGAACCAATAGGATATATATTAAGAAACAGAGAAAAAGAGACAGAGATTTATTATAACGGATTGACTTATGTAATTATAGAGGCTGAGAAATATAATCTGCTGTCTTAAACTGGAGGCCCAGTAAAGCCAGTGGTATCATTCCAGTCAAAACCTGAAGCCCCAGACCAGGAAAGTCAATGGTGTAAATTCTTGTTTGAGTCTGAAGGCCTCAGAATCGGGACCACTGATGTTTAAGGACCAAAGAAGATGGATATCTCAAATTTGCTCTCTGCTCTCCGAGACCTGCACATTTGGTCCTTTTCTGCTGCCTTTTGTTCTGTTTGGGACCTCAGTGGATTGAATCTTGGTCACCCCTATGTGTGAGGGTAGATCTTCTTTCCTCAATCTGCCAATTCAAACGCTAATCTTTTCTGAAAACACTCTCACAGACCAACATAGAAATAATGTTTTACTAACTCTCTGGTCATCCCTTAGCCCTGTCAGGTTGACACATAAAATTAACTAGCCATTTTCCATAGAAGATAACCAGTAAACACATGAAAAGAAGCTCAGATTCATTAGACACTAGGGAAATGCAAATGAAATCCACTGAGATACCACTTTATACTCATTAGCATGGCTATAATCATAATAATCTAAAAAGAACAATAACAAATATTGATGAAGATTTAGGAAAATTGGAACCTTCATACATTGCTGATAGGAATGTAAAATGGTGGATCCAGACTGGAAAATGGTTTGGCAGTTCCTCAGAAAGTCGAACATAGAGTTGCCATATGACCCAGCAATGGCACTCCTATACCTAAGAGGATTAAGATTCTGTTTTCATACACAAAACCTTGTATATGAATGTTCATAGCAACATGATTCATAGTAACTCAATAGAAACAACCCAGATGTTAAGCAACTGATGAATGATTTAACAAAATATATCCATACAATATTCAGTTATGAAAATAAATGAAGTGCTGACCTGTGCTGCAACATGGATGAACCTTAAAAACATTATGCTACATTAAAGAAGCCAGACACAAAAGGCCACTTATTGTATGATTCCATTTATATGAAATGTCCAGAATAGTCAAATCTAAATAGATGCGAAAGAAGATTAGTATTGCCTGGGGCTGACAGTAGAGTGGGGAGGGGTTGGGGTAGAGTGGGGAGTAGACGGTAGAGGGAGATGGGGAATGTAGGGAGATGGGGAGTAGACGGTGACGGTAGAGTGGGGAGTGAGGGTAGAGGGAGATGGGGAATGACTACTAATGGGTCTGAGTTTCTTTAAGGGATGATTTCAATGTTCTGGAATTAGATAGCGGTAGCAGTTGTACAACCTTGTGAATATAATATAATCCACTGAATTGCATACTTTAAAGTGATAAATTTTATGATATGTGAATTATGTGTCAATTTTTAAAAATCAACACAGAGAACCTATAAAAATCAACAAACAAATTAAGTTATCCTGATAAAACAATGTAACAATTATCCAGAGTTCTGATTTTCCCCCAAGTTATTATTAAAAGGCGAAAGTGCTTAAGAATATGAGTTGTTCGTAGGAGCAGGAAACCAAATATCACATGTTCTCACTTATAAGTGGAAGCTAAACATTGAGCACACATGGACATAAATATGGGAATAATGGACATTAGAAACTACTAGAAAGTGGAGGGAGGTGGGTTGAAAAACTCTCTACTGGCTATTATACTCACTGTCTGGGTGATAGGAAAACTACTAGAAAGTGGAGGGAGGTGGGTTGAAAAACTCTCTACTGGGTATTATACTCACTGTCTGGGTGATAGGATCCATACTCCAAACCTCGGCATCACCTAATATTCCCATGCAACAAATCTGTACATGTACCCCTTGTATCTAAAATAAATGTTGAATTAAAGAACTTTGAAAATGAGTCATTTATGACAGCAAATATTTCTCCCAGGATATAAAGGATAGATTATACGACAATTACCTAGATTTTGCAAACACACACACAAAGATAATTGCCTGAAATTCTGCTTCACTTGTGCTCAAGTATAGAGTTAATCATGTGTTACATTTATGGGGTGTTAGAAGGTAGATTGCAGTTTGCAACAAGTAATCCAAATAATGTACTGGATGGTTCTTGAAGCCAGAATTATTATATACTTAATGTATTTCATCTACTTTAAGATGCACATTTTTTTTTTTTTTTTTTGAGACAGAGTTTCGCTCTTGTTACCCAGGCTGGAGTGCAATGTCGCGATCTTGGCTCACCGCAACCTCTGCCTCCTGGGTTCAGGCAATTCTCCTGCCTCAGCCTCCTGAGTAGCTGGGATTACAGGCACGCACCACTGTGCCCAGCTAATTTTTTGTATTTTTAGTAGAGATGGAGTTTCACCATGTTGACCAGGATGGTCTTGATCTCTTGACCTCGTGATCCACCCGCCTTGGCCTCCCAAAGTGCTGGGATTACAGGCATGAGAAGATGCACATTTTTTTCAAATTTTCACATCTTTATGATGTCTTTCACAATTAATGATGTCTTAGATTTGATGAAATATGGCAGTTTTGTATCGTGTGTTTGCTTTTGATGCCTTTCTACAGTGGTTACTATGTGAAGTTAATTTTACTATTCCCTAAACAGCTATTTATATTAAAGCATCATTTCCAGTGCACCCCAGTGCTGTGTTTATTTTGAGGTTTTGAAACCTAGTTGTTGATATGTCTCCTAATTGCATGAAAAATAGTTCTTGGAGGCTAAATGAAGATTTCCCACAACCCCTCCCTGTTGGTTGTATTGTGAGTATAAAAATAATTGCCTTCCTTTACTTCTTGTTGGGCGAGAGAGAGAAAGGCCTATCAAGGTTTTCTCCCTGCTTGTCCCTGTCCATCACTCTGGGTCATTTTCAGGAGTAAGTGGAACCTGGAAATAATCAGGCATTTTAAAAATCCTGTTTCTATGTATGTTATTTTCACTTGAAACTTTTAGTGTAAAGTCTTCAATGTTTATATTACAGGACATAATTTAACAGTTTTTTATTTCTATGACCCATTCTAATTATACCAAAATATCCTATAAAACAACAGAGTTAAAGTTTTGCCCAAGTACCTTCTCTAAGGCTTTTTAAACCAGAAAGTCTTAGATTAATGAGTGAAGATTGGAAAGACATTATTAAACCATAACCTACAAAATGTTCATTTTACTCCTAAACACAGAGTGATCCTGGTAATTACAAATAGTGATATTTTGTACAAATCTAAACATGAGATGGAAACTCATCATTCTTAGGCTAAGAAGCAATTGTTAAAGGGAGTGGAGGCAGAGGGGAATGCTTTGTTGTTAGAACACTTGGTTCTGTATGATGATATCCTTTTACAAAAGCAAAGCTTTACTGGCATTACCTTTAAACAAATATATGAATCCTTACCATCTGTCTGTATGTGTTATACACAGGAATACCTAACTATTCCCACAGTGAAGAAAGGAATTTCTTCATGTATATACCAAAGTGTATATTTATGACATAAATCTTATATATGTTTTCTGTATCGCACAGATATGTATCTGTATATGCCATATAGTCATCAAACATCCCCTAGGGTCTTAGTTCAATGGTGATTTATGATAGAGAGAGTGACTTTCTCATGCTTTTGTTTGAGGATTTGAAATTGGATAGTGTGTTCAGGTTATAAAGCACAATGTGGGGGGAATGTAAGCATTTATTAAGAGTCTAATCACTGTGCCAGGAACCATATAATAGTAATTATTAGGTGCTTTAACACTGTTACTTTTTAGTTTGGACAGCCACAAGAGGTCAATAAGCCATCAATGCTATATCTACCTAGTTCCCTCTGCCTACACGTTATAGCCAGAGATGGTGCACATAGACTAATTGCAGAATATTCTATGGAAAAAAAAATAGGATCCAAGAGAATGCTGTGTTCTTCCTTGATTTACACCTCATTCTGTTTCATCTTAACTCCGTATGATGATTAATGATATATGTCAACTTGACTGGGCTAACGGATGCCCAGAGAGCTGGTAAAGCATTATTTCTGGGTTTGTCTGTGAGGTTGTTTGCAGAAGGAATTAGCATTTGAATTGGTAGACTGAGAAATCACCATCACCAATGGGAGTGGGCATTATCCTTCAAGGGCCTGAATACAGAATTGTTGTCTGCTTGAGTTGGGACATCCATCTTCTCTGCCCGCTAGACTTCAGTGCTCTTGGTTCTTGGGCTTTCAGACTCAGATCACTACTTACACCATTAGCCCTGCCCCTCATCATCTCCCCTCCGCTTCCAACCTCAATTCTTAGGCTTTCAGATTCAAATTGAATGACACCACCAGCTTTCCTGGTTCTCCATGTCGTAGATGGAAGATCATGAGACCTCTCAGCCTCAGTAGTTCTGTGAGCCACTTCCTGTAATAGATCTCCTCTTACATATACCTACACATAGACTATTGGTTTTGTTCCTCTGGGAACCCTGACTAATACACTGAGTAAGTGCAAGTAAAAGAACAAGACATAACTATTTAACAGATTGATTTTTTTGTTGTTGTTATATTAGTAAATACAGCATTGTGGATAAGACCATGGATATTGGAATCAGATCACATGGGTTCATTTCTAATTCTGTGGTTTACTAGCCGTGTGACTGGGCAAGTTATTTAACCTCTGTACCTTTGGGTTCTTACCTGTCATGTGTGGCTAGCAATCACACCAGCCTTATTAGCATTATCATCATAATTAAGTGAAATTATGTATTTGAACCACTTAGAATGTTACCAGCACATAGAGTTGATGCCCGAGGAAATGCCTCTTGATATGTCATAGAAGGTAAGACTTCTAATTTAGCCCCTATTGTTTAGAAAGGCACACAATACACAGTTTTTAAATTATAGATTGTGTCTTTGTCAAAATGAAATGTTTGAAATTGAACTTTGCCACAATTTGTTCATTAATTAATTAATTATGGCTGTACTCTTTCCATTTTTAGAACTAAAATGGATTTCTTGCCTATGAATGCTTTAGTAATTTGAATATCTGCTACAACAAATAGAGATTAAAGTCAATTTGCTATAGTTGAAAGAACATGAACTTGGGAGATATGGACTGGGTTTTTAAATTTTATCCCATTGTCTGCTGCTTTCTGATCCCAGGCAAGTATTTCACTTCCCTGGGCCTCAGTTTCTTGTCTATAAAGTAAGACTAGTAAGGCAATTGATCTGTCATGGAATAAGGCAAATGATGATGCTAAAAAAATTGCTCCTCTAATTTAACCAATAACTAGTTCCTATCAACCATGCCAGAGGATTTCAAAAAATCAACAAAGTCTTACGATGGTCCGGTGGTCTTGATCTTACAGTGCTCTAAAATATGCTGGAGCTTAACAGTAATCATGCCACACTAAGCTCTCATGTAGAATTTTGGCCTGAAGAGAAAAACTTGACAGTTTATCACCAAGAAAAGTGCTGTGTATTTAGATGTAAAATCCAGTAAACGAATAGCAACAGCTTATGTGATCTACTGCAAGTTACTGAATTGTTCTGTCACTCATTCTTGATATAGAAGGATTGGACAAGATGACCTAATAAATGTTTATTTATTATTATTAGAAATAAATGTTCATGAAGCCGGGCGCCGTGGCTCATGCCTGTAATCCCAGCACTATGGGGGGCTGAGACGGGTGGATCACCTGAGGTCGGGAGTTCAAGACCTGCCTGGCTGACATGGTGAAACCCTATCTTTACTAAAAATACAAAAATTAGCTGGGCGTGGTGATGCACACCTGTAATCCCAGCTACTTGGGAGGCTGAGGCAGGAGAATTACTCGAATCCAGGAGGTGGAGGTTGCAATAAGCCAAGATCATGCCACTGCACTCCAGCCTGGGCAACAGAGTGAGACCTCATCTCAAACAATAATAAATAAAAAATAAATGTTTGTGAGTCTAGAAAAGATAGAATAAACTTTTAATAAAGTAAAGATGATTGAGCATTTGTCAAACTAGGGTATAAATATTACTGGAATTTCCCATGATTTTTCCAGAAAACTTGTGTATATGCAAAACTGAGAAGTAAAAATTAGATCTTAAAACTGAAATGTGACCCATAAAAAAAGCACTTAAAGGAATTATATTGATAAAGCTTTGAATGCATTGATCAAATGGAAAACTTCTATTTTTATGTTGTTATTTTTCCTGTCACACTGTGAGATCTTAAAATTAAATGTGATCACACTTAGGCTCATAACCTACATATGTATCTCCCAAAGCTAGATATTTTTCCAGAGAACAAGAAGTATTCTTCCTTAAAGGAAGAAAATGCAATGTACCTTCTATGATGATATCATTGGGTGCTTAAAGGATATACAGGATACACGTCTTATACCTAAACTGTATTGCTAGACCTTTACTTGGCATACTTTGAGTGAGCAATATATAAAATGACTTCTAGTGCATTTAAATTAGGACAACTACCAAGCCTATTTTATCCAAGTTCTACTCTGCTGTTGAATGAAGAAATATTTTGTTCTCAAAGAAGCAGGAAGGGGAAGCAGCCTATGTTGGATAAATGCAAGTGTGGCTGGCAGCCTACTCTGAGCCCGTGTGGAGAAAGGCTGCTGGGGAGCTTCTGCTCATCACCATTTAAAGGTTCATTAAATTTGATGGAGAATTATATTTCAGTGCTCAGACCTGGCAGGTCTTTTTTTCCTCACAGCTTTTAAAATTACTTCTTTTGCCACTGATTGGTCCGTCCACCTCTTTTCCCTCTTAATATTTCACCAACACCTCTGCTCTTGACAGTTATGAGGACACAAGGCCAGCTAGATATCAGCACACTTGCTCAGGCCCAGAGTGGCTTGGGAACGAGTCTGACAAGAGCCAGGGAGCAGAGGCTTTTCATAAATAATGGTGCGGTCTTGTCAGGGGTTCTGGGTCTCGCAGGATGGTAACATGTTTCCATAGCAGATGGGTCAGCTCTTGCCTGCCATTCTGTCTTTTGAACTTCCTGTTTAAGGGTATGGTTTTCATCAACCTTGATGCTGTAGAGAACACCTACTTTATAAGATTGGATTTTTTTTCTTTTTTAGCCAAAAGAAAATAACTGAATGTTTTTGTGTATAAAAGGTTTCTTTAGAAAAGACCAAAAGGGGATGGAATAACCAGCCCAGATGTCCAAGTAAAAAGTTGTAACTGTGATAGAAATTTTTTCTTGTAATATATGAAAGTTAGGACTGAGGAGAGCAATCCTTTCCAGGCTCAGATTTCATTAAATGTCATTAAGAAATTCTACCTTTTGCTATAAAACTACTTTCTTTCTTTCTTTTTTGTAAATAATCCCTACACCTATACAGGCACACTTTGTCTTATTGAGCCTCACTTTATTGCACTGTGCACATATTACATTTTTTTTGGTATGGTTTTGTTTTTACAAATTAAAGATTTCTGACAACCTGTGTCTAGCAAGTCCACTAGCACCATTTTCCCAACAGCACATGCTCACTGCATGTCTGTGTCACATTTTGGTAATTCTCACAATATTTCAAAGTTAGTCATTATTTTTACATCTGTCACTGTGATCTTTGATCAGTGATCTTTGTTGTTACTATTATAATTGTTTGGGGACACCATGAACTACCCCTATATAAGACAGAAAATTTAATCAATAAATGTGTGTATTCTGACTACTCCACCAATTGGCTGTTCCTGTATCTCTCTCCCTCTCCTTGGACTTTCCTCTTCCCTGGGACACAATAATATTAAAACTAATCTAATTAACAACCCTACAGTGGCCTCTGAGTGTTCACGTGAAAAGATGACATGTCTCTTACTTTAAATCAAAAGCTAGAAATGATGATTAAGCTTAGTAAAGAACGCATGTCAAAAGCTGAGATAGGTGGAAAGCTAGGCCTCTTGCACCTAACAGTTAGCCAAGCTGTGAATGCAAAAGAAAAGTTCTTGAAGGAAATTGAAAATGCTCCTCCAGTAAACACACAAACAATAAGAAAGTATAACAGCCTTATTGCTAATATGGAGAAAGTTTAAGTGGTCTGAATAGAAAATCAAACCAGCCACACATTCCCTTAAGCCAAAGCCTAATCCAGAGCAAGCCCTAAATCTTTTCAATTCTGTGAAGGCTGAGAGAGGTGAGGAAGCTATAGAAGACAGATTGGAAGCTAGCAGAGATTGTTTCATGAGGTTTAAGGAAAAACGCTGTTTCTCTAACATAAAAATGAAAGGTGAAACAGCAAATACTGTTGTAGAAGGTGCTACACTAAATGGCAGACTTTCAATGTAGATGATACAGCTTTCTATTGGAATAAGATGCCATCTAGGACTTTTCATAGGTAGAGAGAAGTCAATGCCTGGCCTCAAAGCTTTTAAGGACAGGGTGGCTCTTTTGCTAAGGGCTAATACAGCTGTGACTTTCAGTTGAAGCGAATGCTCATTTACCATTCTGAAAAGTTTCAGGCCCATAAGAATTATGCAAAATCTTTTCTGCCTGTGTTCTATCAATGGAACAACAAAGCCTGGATGGCAGCAACAAGGTTTACTGAATATTTTAAACCCACTGTTGAGACCCACTACTCAGAAAAAAAGTTCCTTTTTTCTTTTTTTCTGCTTATTAACAATTCACTTAGTAACCCGAGAGCTCTGATAGAGATGTACAAAGAGATGAATGTTATTCTTATGCCTGCTAACACAACATCCATTCTGTAGCTCGTGGATTAAGGAGTAATTTTGACTTTTAAGTTTATTATTTAAGAAATACATTTTATAAGGCTATAGCTTCCAGAGGTAGTTATTCCTCTGATGGATCTTGGAAAAGTACATTGCAAACCTCTGGAAAGGATTCACTATTCTAGATGCCATTAAGAACATTTGTGATTCATGGGAAGAGGTGAAAATATCATTAACAGCACTTTGGAAGAAGTTCATTTCAAGCCTTATCGATGTCTTTGAAGAGTTCAAGACTTCAGCAGAGGAAGTAACTGCAGATGTAGTTGAAACAGCAAGAGAACTAGAATTAAAAGCAGAGCCTGAAGTTGTGACTGAATTGCTACAGTTCTATAAAACTTGAACAAATAAGGAGCTGCTTCTTATGGATAAGCTAAGAAAGTTGTTTCTTGAGATAGAATCTAATTCTGGCAAAGATGCTATGAACATTGTTGAAATAACAAAGGATTTAGAATATCACATCAACTTAGTTGATAAAGTAGCAACTGTGTTTGAAAGGATTGACTCCAATTTTGAAAAAAGTTCTACTGTAATTCTTACATGCTACAGTGAAATCTTTTGTGAAAGGAAGTTAGTCAATAAGGCAGACTTTATTGTTTTATTTTAAGAAACTGCCACAACTACCTCAACTTTCAGCAGCCACTACCCTGATCAGTCAATGACCATAAACATCAATTCAAGTCCCTCCCAACAAAAAATTACAACTCAGTGAAAGTTAAGTTAATCATTAGCATTTTTTAGCAATAAATATTTTTAATTGAGGTATGTACATTGTTTTTTGACGTAATCCTATTGCATATGTAATACACTAAAACATACTATGAATGTAATTTTATATCAAAAAAATTTATGCAACTTACTTTATTGCAATATTCTCTTTATTGCAGTGGTCTGGAACCAAACCCACAGTGTCTCTGAAGTATGTCATTAAGCCCACTCATGTCTACAGATCTTTTGGCAGGGAAACTAAGGTCTTCCACCTTTTCTTTTCAGCATCTTGATCTCATTTGCAGAGTACAGTCCAAATGCAGTGTTGAGAGGGTGAGCAGGGCTTGGAATGCTTGGTATGCTACCCACATTTAGGTGGTATTTTCTGCTGGGGGCTAAACATGATTCAGGTAAATTATAGGGACCAGATCAACTGTATGGTGCTCATAAAGTTAGCTTTATCCAAGCAATAGAAAGTGAAAAAGTTTCAAAGCTTTGTGCATTTCCAGAGGGAAAAATAACACATACAATCATCCCTCAGGAATTGGTTCCAAGACCTTCTATGAATACCAAAATTTGTGGATGCTCAAGTTCCTTACATAAAATGGCAGAGTATTTGCATACAACTCATGCACATCCTCCTGTATACTTTAAATCATCTCTAGGTTTCTTATAACACCTAATATAATGAAAATGCTATATAAATAGTTATACTATATCGTTTGGGGAATGACAAGGAAAAAAGTGTGTACATATTCGGTACAGACACTATGTTTTTTTTTAATATTTTTGTTCTGCAGTTGTTTGAATCCATGGATGCAGAACCCATGGATGATGGTTTTATTAGAAGACTGAGTCTAATCAAAGGATATAAAAGTGAGAGTAGCCCTGGACATCTCAGGGACTAATGAAGTGGCATCATTGTCTGGGGTAAATACCAGCGATTCATTGTCTCATTGCCACAGAAAACTAGGATGCGGACACACAAGGAATGAGTATAGGAGCAGAAGTTTAATAGATGAAAAAAAGAGAAGAGCCCTCTTGCTGCAGAGAGGGGTCCCAGAGAAATGGGTTGATGCTTTCCTGGTGAAATGCAGTGAGTTTTACAGATGAGCTTGAGGAGGTGGTGTCTGATTTACATAGGGTGCAAAAGATTGGTTGGACCAGGTATGTCATTTGCATATGGCACAAAACACTATTTAAGGCTAGGTGTGCTATTTGCACAGGGTGTGAAAACCTGGCTTTCCCCACCCTAATCTTTATTTTCTGGGTTCTTTCCCTGTCTGGTGCCATGTTTCCTGTTTCTTCACTGTATACGGGGTGGCAAAGAAAAGGTGAGATGGAGCCTCCATGCTGAACATACTTGACCCCCAGGTTGCCCTTTTCTATTGGCACAGCCGCCAACCTTCACTCGTGCAAGCTTCCAGCTTGCTTATCTTTGTCTGCGGCTCGATTTTTTTAGGTTGTTCTTTGTTAGGAAAGAAATTATTTGGGCTGCTTTTTGTTAAAAAAATAAATTCCTGGAGTTCTCTTTTATCCTCACTATCTCCCTAAATAATTTCTTTCTAACTCCTATATCACTATCACCAGAGCCTGCCTTGCTAGCAGTACCCTTTCTCTCTCCATCTCTGTCTCTCGTCTGGGCCTCTTCTTAGGTGTGGGTGATGATCTGCTGCACATGAGATTTTCTTTAAGTATCTGAGATTCCGGATTCACATCATCCACCAGAGAAGAAATTTTGTTCCACCAGCTCTAGTTGTAAAGTTGTTATGGAAGTACGTGGGGTATACATCACTGAAGGTATAATAGGATCTGTCACTAGAAGAAAGGATGGTGGTGGTAGTGAAGCATTGCACATGAAACAAGGACCTTTTTTGCCTTTCGTATTTTAAATAATTAAGTGCAAATTATATTACTATCTGGTATCAAAAAGTAGAAGCAATTTTAGTATAATCATGATTTTATAATATCTAAAAGGTTTTTAGTTATATGGAAGTAGAATCCCCCTTCTGGAATATAATTCTTACATTTAAGTTGCATACATTTGCCTTTCTTACATGTTTTTTAAGAATTCTTTTTTTAACAAAACTGAGGGATGCCTGTACATGTACTACAGTGATTGGAATAGTGATAAGAACATGGGATTTGGAATCATTCACTTTGGTTATAATTTTTACTGCATTGTTAACTTTGGGCAAGACATATACCTTGAGCCTCAGGATTTTTTTGTTTGTTTCTTAATAAACAGGTGGGATTAAAAATGATATTTATTTTGCTGGTGATTATGAAGATTAAGAAAGATAATGGATGTGAAGAAAAAATTGTTAATTACAGAGTACAAACATTAAATTGTTATCCTTTTATATGTATTTCTAAAGTTATATCGTTAATTTGGGTCTATGGACCACCTCCCCCAAAAAATTATATGTAAACTTTTATGTGTTTATACCTGTATCAGCTAACTTTAGGCTCAGCTGTGAGTGACAGAAGCACCTACAAGGAACTGTGGCTTAGCAAAATATAAGTTCATTTCCCTCTCAAATATACAGAGTCCGGAGAAAACTCATCCAGGATGGGCACGATAACTCCATAATCATCAAGGACTGAAACTCCTCCTCTCTTGCTGTTTTGCTTCACTAAGCCTATGGCTTCCTTCTCATAGTTCAGCATAACAGCTCAAGCTCCAACTTGTCAAATCTACATTCGAGCCAACAATAAAGATGACGTGGAGGAGGGAGTGGAAGAAGGCCATGCTACTGACCTTTAAGGACACTCTTAGGAAGCTGAACATGACACTTATGCTTATATCTCACTGGCCAAAACTTAGTCACATGGCACATCTAGCTAACAGAGCAACTAGGAAATGTAATCTTTATTCTCAGAGTTTCATTACTGAGCAAGAAGGAAGAGTGTCTAATGGGAGAGTCTTCTATGTCTATGAAAATATGGATATATATATTTTTTGTTTCGTTTTGTTTCAGGCCCATACTGGCTAAGGATATATATTTTTTATAGAGAGAAGGAATCTATGGCTTTCATCAGAATCTCAAAGAGATGTATTATTTGATGTATAAACCTAAGAAAACACTGTTTCAAAATGGAATCAGGCATTTTATTCTGTAAACCTATCAACTAAAGCATCTTTCTAGATCATCTTCTATCTGTGCTGTTAACAGAAAAGTAGAAAATAATCAGCCGATCAATAAGTGCAGATTTGGTGCTGTCATGTACACAGCATAGACACCAGTTGATGATTGTTTATCATTTTAATTTGCCCTCTTAAATCAGTCACTTTACACATCGTAAGTCAATGACTTCTTTCTTATGCATCTACTTATGATCTATTCCTTAAATAATTTCTAAACCATTTCAAATTTATCTACCCTTTTCCTTCATCATTTTGGATACTAATTAAGATTCTTTGAGAATTTAAGATTGACTTTCACTTTTCATAATTAATTTAATTTCAATTTAATAAAGCCTAGTGAACGTATTTTTTAGTTTAATTGAATTTCTGCTTTTAATGCTTTTGCTTTGCACAAATCATCTGATCTCTTAATTTTTACCTAGTTTTAAGTAGCACATGTTGAGCAACACATGAAATGTCAAAAATCCTAATTTAATTCATTTCAAAAGTCAACAACTGATAAAACCAACTGTAAAAAAGTAAGTTGTTTTTAGACATTTTAATGGTCTTATTTTTGTTTTTATTGTGCATAGTTTTCTTGCAGAAATTTGTAGCTATAAATGGTTGGGTTATTTATTTTAATTAATGACCACTAAGAAGTTTCTCTTTTTGGAAGAAAGCCAGATGTCAACACTGAAACACATAACCCTTTCTCCCATAATGGTCTTACTAATTTGTCAACATAAAAAATATGTCAGAACTTTAAAAAATATTAAAAATAGTTAATTATGAAGCTATAAAATATTGATTGATACAGAAACATGTATATATATGTATTATTAAAGTGGAAGAAAGGTTACAAAGCAAGAATGTCTAATATGATTTTTAAAATATTTAAGTGTCAGAGAGAAAACAATCTCTAGCAATATACACCAGTTATCCAACTGAATAGTCGCAGCTATTTTGGCATGATAGGATTAAAGGTGATTTTTTTTTTTTTTTTTTTTTTGAGGCGGAGTTTCGCTCTTGATACCCAGGCTGGAGTGCAATGGCGCGATCTCGGCTCACCGCAACCTCCGCCTCCTGGGTTCAGGCAATTCTCCTGCCTCAGCCTCCTGAGTAGCTGGGATTACAGGCACGCGCCACCGTGCCCAGCTAATTTTTTGTATTAGTAGAGACGGGGTTTCACCATGTTGACCAGGATGGTCTCGATCTCTTGACCTCGTGATCCACCCGCCTCGGCCTCCCAAAGTGCTGGGATTACAGGTAAAGGTGATTTTTACTGTCTAGAGTTTCTTTTGCATATTGTATAGATTTTTATAGTACCATGTTGCATTACTTTTATTACCGGTGGAAAAAACAAACTGGCACATTTTTTTCCATTTTGGAAACAAGTTATAAGAAAATTGATAAACAAAAGTAGCTTTCTTTGTTTTTCTTCCACCATAGAGTTTTATTATCTAAAAATAAAAGAGCGACTTTGAATGTAACATTGTATACCTCATGACTGACTACTGTGATTTTGAAGCATAGCATTTAGGAAATTTCACAGGAAATTTTAAATTTTGCTGCTTTTGCTGATGAAGTTTTTACGCAGCCTGTGGTGGGCTGAATTGCAATATCTACACTGAATTGCAATAAGATATGAAAATGTAGTAAATCAATGTGAATTAGAAATTCAGTCTCCTGGATATCCATCCTTCCCTTCAGAGTCGTGGACTCACTCTTAATAAGGATGTGTGTGTGTTACTTATCCCAAGGTGTGAGATTAGCAGATGACTGCTGGGCAAATCAGTAAAGCTTTTGTGCACTGTGTAGGCAAGAATAAACCAGCTATTTTAACCCAAGCCCGGGCATTCCCTTCTCTGGATTCCCTAGCGGATCCTTCAGCTGAATCTGAGCCTTAAAAATAAAGCCACTTTCTATGCTTCTCTGTGCTTACTGAGAATCCTGCCAAAGCCTTCTATGAGGTATCTGTGAATTTACCCTGGGAGAATACCACACAGTGTCCCTGGCTTCCTGTTCTAAATGACCCACTCCAATGACACACTGTAATACTACTTAAGGTAGGGAGAATGAGCTGCCAAAACCCATTTATAACTTTGCTGGCCTTGGACTTTGCACATCCGTCTAAAGTTAAACAAGGGTCATAGGAAGAGCTTTTCTTCTCTCCTGCCTTGCCAACACTAGTATCTTGTATAAAGATTAAAATGAATTATCTGGTGTTTCACTGCAGAGTTTTTTGTCCCTACAAAGTGCTGTTCTTTAAATACATGTAAAAGAATGAATTGGGAAGATAGATCCTTGAAATTTTCCAAATAAATATTAAATGTCCAAAGCTAGAAGACATTGGTTAAATAAAGTATAGTTATTCATAAAATGGAATATTATGCTGCCTTTAAATATAAGGCTGAAGAAGTACTTAAGAAAGTACACTATGGCCAGGATATTCTATTATATGGATAATTATCATCTAACCAAAATAATATGCAGAATATTTGGTTTACTATGTAGAATGTTAAATATTAAAAATATATACACAGGAAAACATACTGAAAGGAATGCACTAACACATTTTTTGTAGTTACCTTTGAGTACAAAGACTAGGTCTGAATTTTCCTTTCTGTCTTATTCCCTCTCTCTCTTTCCTTCATCAATACTAAATTTTCTTTAAAAAAAAAAGCTAAACATTAAGTCATTTAAATAAATTAACTGGTGCTAATGCTTATCTAAAATAGAAAATTTGCCAATTAATTTGAAACAAAAGGAACAGATTTTGGAGCATTTTATTTCTGACAGTTAAATTTTTATATATTTTTAAAAGACTCTTTAGAAACCGTGGAGGGGGGCAGGGTGATGGTATACAGGAACTCTGTGCTTTCTTCTTAATATTTCTATAAACCTAGATCTCTACAGTGTAGTAATAAAAATTTTGAAAGATGCTGTACATTTGCACTAGTTGGCCATCTTTTATTGTGTCATAATGACAGGTAATGTCAGTTAACATGTTATGTTTACACTTGAGTTTTAGTAAGTCATAAAGACAGTGCTTATGAGCAAGATCATTCTGTCTGTAGTCTGGAAAGAAGCAAGGACTTGCTGAGAACTCTGAACTCTTGTATCTGATATTGTAGATTTCTCCTTCTGGCTGACTCCTCCTGCCTCTTGAACCCCAAACTCTGTCAGCCTTCATCCCTCTCCTAGTCACAGACCAGGCAGACTGTTCACCCCGTGGATTCCTATATTTGTTGGCTATCACCTCTGTTCTCAGAGCCTTTGTTGTGTTCAGTGCTGTGTTAGTCTGTTCTCATGCTGCTAAGAAAGACATATCCAAGACTGTGTAATTTATAAAGAATAGAGGTTTAATTGACTCACAGTTAAGCAGGGCTAGGGAGGTCTTAGGAAACTTACAGTCATGGCAGAAGGGGAAGCAAACATGTCCTTCTTCATGTGGTGGCAGGAGAGAGAAGAATAAAACAAGAGAAGGGGGAAGTCCATTATAAAACCATCAGATATCATGAAAACTTACTCACTAACACAAGAACAACATGGGGGAAACCACCTCCATGATTCAATTATCTCCACCTAGTCCCACCTTTGACACATGGGGATTATTACAATTCAAGGTGAGATTTGGGTGGTGACACAGCCAAACCATATCAAATGCACATGCCCATTCCGAAAGGCTGCCACAGTGACATCACATCCACACTTTAGATTAGAATCTTGACCCCAGAGAGCCCTGATTAAAATGTATGCATGAGCACTAACCACATTCCCCGAAAGAAAGGTGTGAGGCCCAGGATAAGTAAAGCATGTTTGAAATGAGTATAGGAGCTACAAGGCCATGATACACAGGGTTGAGATCTCCATCGCAATCCTTTACCTCCTGCTCCATGGTCCCTAGAGCAGGAGGCTACAGGAAAAAGAAGAGAGAAGGTAGAAGGAAATCAAGTACAATTGGTGAAGGAGGTAGTATTCTACTGTGTTTGGCCTGGAGTAGAATGCTAGTCATCATTACCTAACCAACCAGTAGGAACTAGCTAACCAATTAAATATAATTATTTCTCCTCTTCCTTTCATCTCTCCATAAATAGGCATAAGTGCATGCCCAGCTCTGTGCTAGGTTCTAGGGCTATAATGGCAGGAATGAGCATTATCAGCCCCTTTTCCTCATGAGGCCTGCATTCTAATGGGAGAGCACAGATTGAATAACCGCCACACATAAAAATGTAAAATTGCAGCTATGACGAGTGCTATGGAGGAGAGGAAAGAACATATCTCGGAACTTGAGGATCCAAGATGGCCGCTTAGGAGGAACTCGGGAATGCAGCTCCGAGAGAAAGCACAGAGGGTGAGTGGACGCCGTATTTCCAGACTGATTTTTACTGCCCACAGACCAGGAGATTCACACGCAGAGAAGCCACACGGGTCGCCAGCGCCGCTGGCGCCGCTGGCTTGAACGGCGCAGCCGCTGGGCCGGCACCCTGAGGCAATGGCTCACGGTACAAAGTGAGAGAGTCTGAGTCCCCTATAAGCCAGCAAGGGGAGCTGAAACGGGGAGCCAGGCCAGCGCCACGAATCTCAGAGCCGCGGCTTTAGCCAACGCAGCGGCTCCGGAGGCAGATCAGATGAGACGGTGTCCCCTCTTACCCAGCAAGAAGACCTGAAACACAACTGAAACCGGGACGGTCCAGCTCTGTGGAGGAGGGGCGTTCTCCATAGGCACCCTGCTGTTCTCTACCAAGGCAATCCGCCACTACAGAGACTCCGTCACTACAGGGGCGGGCCAACATCGCGGAAGCAGTTCTAACTACACCCAGAAGTTCACACGGAAGCTGGGTGGAGCCCACAGCAGCTTAGCGAAGCCTCTGCAACCTGAGTGTGACTAGGCTGCCACCTTGTGGGCAGGGAAAACAGCAACCGCACAGGGGAACATCATAAAACCGTAACTCCCTGGGACAGAACACCTGGGGGGAAGAGCAGGGGGTTTATGAGTTCTGCCACAGCAGACTTAAAATTACCAAAATCAGAAAGACAACAACTACAAAGTCAACAGGTGGATAAATCCACAAAGATGGGAAGAAACCAGCGCAAAAAGGATGAAAACACCCAAAACCAGAACACTTCTCCTCCTACAAGGGATCACAACTCCTCACCAGCAAGGGAAGAAGACTGGATGGAGAATGAGTGTGATGAAATGACAGAATCAGCTTTCAGAAAGTGGATAATAAGAAACTTCCGTGAGCTAAAAGAACATGTTCTAACCCAATGCAAAGAAACTAAGAACCTTGAAAAAAGACTTGACGAAATGCTAACAAGAATGGACAACTTAGAGAGGAATATGAGCGAATTGATGGAGCTGAAAAACACAACACGAGAACTTCGTGAAGCATGCACAAGTTTCAACAGCCGAATTGACCAAGCAGAAGAAAGGATATCAGAGGTCGAAGATCAACTCAATGAAATAAAACGAGAAGGCAAGATTAGAGAAAACAGGGTAAAAAGGAATGAACAAAGTCAACAAGAAATATGGGACTATGTGAAAAGACCTAATCTACGTTTGATAGGTGTACCTGAATGTGACGAAGAGAATGCATCCAAGCTGGAAAATGCTCTTCAGGATATTATCCAGGAAAACTTCCCCAACCTAACAAGGCAGGCCGAGATTCAAGTCCAGGAAATACAGAGAACACCACAAAGATACTCCTCTAGAAGAGCAACCCCAAGACACATAATCATCAGATTCACCAGGGTTGAAATGAAGGAGAAAATACTAAGGGCAGCCAGAGAGAAAGGTCGGGTTACCCACAAAGGGAAGCCCATCAGACTCACTGCAGATCTCTCAGCAGAAACCCTACAGGCCAGAAGAGAGTGGGGGCCGATATTCAACATCCTTAAGGAAAAGAACTTTCAACCCAGAATTTCGTATCCAGCCAAACTAAGCTTCATAAGTGAAGGAAAAATAAAATCCTTTGTGAACAAGCAAGAACTCAGAGAGTTCATCACCACCAGACCAGCTCTACAAGAGCTCCTGAAGGAGGCACTACACATAGAAAAGAACAACCAGTACCAGCCACTCCAAAAACACACGAAAAGGTAAAGTGCATCAACACAATAAAGAATCTGCATCAACCAAAGGGCAAAACAGCCACCTAGCACCAAAATGACAGGATTGAATTCACACATAACAATATTAACCCTAAATGTAAACGGACTAAATGCCCCAATCAAAAGACACAGACTGGCAAATTGGATAAAAAGCCAAAACCCATCAGTGTGCTGTATCCAGGAAACCCATCTCGCATGCAAGGATACACAAAGGCTCAAAATAAAGGGATGGAGGAAGATTTACCAAGCAAATGGAGAGCAAAAAAAAGCAGGAGTTGCAATTCTCATCTCTGATAAAATAGACTTTAAAGCAACAAAGATCAAAAGAGACAAAGAAGGACATTACATAATGGTAAAAGGATCAATGCAGCAAGAAGAGCTAACGATCCTAAATATATATGCACCTAATACAGGAGCACCCAGATACATAAGGCAAGTTCTTAAAGACTTACAAAGAGACTTAGACTCCCACACAATAATAGTGGGAGACTTCAACACACCATTGTCAATATTAGACAGATCAACGAGACAGAAAATTAACAAGGATATCCAGGACTTGAACTCAGACCTGGAACAAGCAAACCTAATAGACATTTACAGAACTCTCCACCCCAAATCCACAGAATATACATTCTTCTCAGCACCACATCACACCTACTCTAAAATTGACCACATAATTGGAAGTAAATCACTCCTCAGCAAATGCAAAAGAACGGAAACCATAACAAACAGTCTCTCAGACCACAGTGCAATCAAGTTAGAACTCAGAATTCAGAAACCAACCCAGAACCGCACAGCCTCATGGAAAATGAACAACTTTCTCCTGAATGTTGACTGGATAAACAATGAAATGAAGGCAGAAATAAAGACGTTCTTCGAAACCAACGAGAATGAAGACACCACATACCAGAATCTCTGGGACACATTTAAAGCAGTCTCTAGAGGAAAATATATAGCAATAAGTGCCCACATGAGAAGAAAGGAGAGATCTAAAATTGACACCCTATCGTCAAAATTGAAAGAGCTAGAGGAGCAAGATCAAAAAAACTCAAAACCTAGCAGAAGACAAGAAATAACTAAGATCAAAGCAGAATTGAAGGAGATAGAGACACGAAAAACCCTTCAAAAAATCAATAAATCCAGGAGCTGGTTTTTTGAAAAGATCAACAAAATAGACAGACCACTAGCCAGACTAATAAAAAAGAAAAGAGAGAATAATCAAATAGGTGCAATAAAAAATGACAAAGGGGATATCACCACAGATTCCACAGAAATTCAAACCATCATCAGAGATTATTACAAACAACTCTATGCACATAAATTAGAAAACCTGGAGGAAATGGATAAATTCCTGGGCAGCTGCCTCCTGCCAAGCCTAAACCAGGAAGAAGTCGAAACCCTGAATAGACCAATAACAAGGTCTGAAGTCGAGGCAGCAATTAAGAGCCTACCACCCAAAAAAAGCCCAGGTCCAGATGGGTTCACAGCCGAATTCTACCAGACATACAAAGAGGAACTGATACCATTCATACTGAAACTATTCCAAATAATCCAAAAAGAGGGAATCCTTCCCAAATCATTTTATGAGACCAACATCATCCTAATACCAAAACCTGGCAGAGACTCAACAAGAAAAGACAACTACAGGCCAATATCCATGATGAACATAGATGCAAAAATCTTCAATAAAATAATGGCAAGCCGATTACAACAGCACATCAAAAAGCTTATCCACCATGATCAAGTAGGATTCATCCCGGGGATGCAAGGCTGGTTCAATATACGCAAGTCTATAAATGTAATTCACCACATAAACAGAACCAAAGACAAAAACCACATGATTATCTCAATTGATGCAGAGAAGGCCTTCGACAAAATTCAACAGCCCTTTATGCTAAAAACCCTCAATAAACTAGGTATCGATGGAACGTATCTCAAAATAATAAAAGCTATTTACGACAAACCGACAGCCAATATCATACTGAACGGGCAAAAACTGGAAGCATTCCCTTTGAAATCTGGCACTAGACAAGGATGCCCTCTCTCACCACTCCTATTCAATATAGTACTGGAAGTTCTAGCCAGAGCAATCAGGCAAGAAAAAGAAATAAAGGGTATTCAATTAGGAAAGGAGGAAGTCAAATTGTCTCTATTTGCAGACGACATGATTGTATATCTAGAAGACCCCCTCATCTCAGCCCAAAAGCTCCTGAAACTGATAAGCAACTTCAGCAAAGTCTCAGGATACAAAATCAATGTGCAAAAATCACAAGCGTTCCTATACACCAATAACAGACTTAAAGAGAGCCAAATCAAGAACGAACTGCCATTCACAATTGCTACAAAGAGAATAAAATACCTAGGAATACAACTAACAAGGAATGTAAAGGACCTCTTCAAGGAGAACTACAAATCACTGCTCAACGAAATAAGAGAGGACACAAACAGATGGAGAAACATTCCATGTTCATGGTTAGGAAGAATTAATATCGTGAAAATGGCCATACTGCCCAAAGTAATTTACAGATTCAACGCTATCCCCATCAAGCTACCAATGACCTTCTTCACAGAACTGGAAAAAACCACCTTAAACTTCATATGGAACCAAAAGAGAGCCCGCATAGCCAAGTCAATTCTAAGCAAAAAGAACAAAGCAGGAGGCATCACACTACCAGACATCAAACTCTACTACAAGGCTACAGTAATCAAAACAGCATGGTACTGGTACCAAAACAGAGATATAGACCAATGGAACAGAACAGAGGCGTCGGAGGCAACACAACATATCTACAACCACCTGATCTTTGACAAACCTGATAAAAACAAGCAATGGGGAAAGGATTCCCTGTTCAATAAATGGTGTTGGGAAAACTGGCTAGCCATATGCAGAAAGCAGAAACTGGACCCCTTCCTGACACCTTACACTAAAATTGACTCCAGATGGATTAAAGACTTAAACATAAGACCTAACACCATAAAAACACTAGAAGGAAACCTAGGCAAAACCATTCAGGACATAGGCGTAGGCAAGGACTTCATGACCAAAACACCAAAAGCATTGGCAACAAAAGCCAAAATAGACAAATGGGACCTAATCAAACTCCACAGCTTCTGCACAGCAAAAGAAACAGTCAATAGAGTGAATCGGCAACCAACAGAATGGGAAAAAATTTTTGCAGCCTACCCATCTGACAAAGGGCTGATATCCAGAATTTACAACGAGCTAAAAAAGATTTACAAGAAAAAAACAAACAAGCCCATTCAAAAGTGGGCGAAGGACATGAACAGATACTTTACAAAAGAAGACATACATGAGGCCAACAAGCATATGAAAAAATGCTCATCATCACTGGCCATTAGAGAAATGCAAATCAAAACTACATTGAGATACCACCTCACACCAGTTAGAATGGCAATCATTAAAAAATCTGGAGACAACAGATGCTGGAGAGGATGTGGAGAAATAGGAACACTTTTACACTGTTGGTGGGAGTGTAAATTAGTTCAACCATTGTGGAAAACAGTGTGGCGATTCCTCAAGGACCTAGAAATAGAAATTCCATTTGACCCAGCAATCCCATTACTGGGCATATATCCAAAGGATTATAAATCGTTCTACTATAAGGACACATGCACACGAATGTTCATAGCAGCACAGTTTACAATAGCAAAGACCTGGAACCAACCCAAATGCCCATCGATGATAGACTGGACAGGAAAAATGTGGCACATATACACCATGGAATATTATGCAGCCATTAAAAACGAGGAGTTCGCGTCCTTTGTAGGGACATGGATGAACCTGGAAACCATCATTCTCAGCAAACTGACACAAGAACACAAAATCAAACACCACATGTTCTCACTCATAGGCGGGTGTTGAACAAGGAGAACACATGGACACAGGGAGGGGAGCACTATACATGGGGATCTGTTGTGGGGGAGTGGGGGGGACAGCGGGGGGGTGGGGAATTGGGGAGGGATAGCATGGGGAGAAATGCCAGATATGGGTGAAGGGGAGGAAGGCAGCAAATCACACTGCCACGTATGCACCTAAGCATCAACCTTGCATGTTTTTCACATGTACGCCAAAACCTAAAATGCAATTAAAAAAAAAAAAAAAAAAAAAAAAAAAAGAACATATCTCCACGTATTATGGCGAGGGTTTGACTCTAGGGAGTCACGAAAGACATTCTCAGGGAAATAACACTTCAGCTGAGATCTGAAGGATGAGTTGGCATGAACTAGGCAGGAAGAGTGAAAGGTTTTCTAGGCAGATGGAACAGAATGTGCTAAATGTGTTCCATCTGCCTAGTTGGGTGGGTGGGGGACCAGGTTACTGAAAATAGCCTTCAATCTTTAATATTTCAACTCCCAAACATTGTTTGGGTGGGTGGGGGCCCAGATTACTGAAAAAAGCCTTCTGTCTTTAATATTTCAACTCCCAAACATCTCATAGGACCCATCCAGGTGCCAGTGAATGTCCTACTGCTACAATATTTATTTTTTGTGTATTTTGTTTCATCCGTAAAATCTGTTTTTACAGCTGTACTTCTTGGTACAAACTTTGAACACATATCATAAAACGATCGCAGGGAAAGAGCACACACATTGACTGTTCTGATTTGGATTGCTAAGTGGCTACTGTCACCCAGCAGTTATTTTGTCACCTTGATAACTATGAAATAAGGACCAAAGGTCAGGCTCTCAAATTTACATTGCCTTAGTAACATGATTCTCGTACAGTTTTTAATTTCACTTAATGTTACAGGTTTGATTTTACAGGCAAGCCAAAGTAGATTGAGTCTTGCCCACAAGTTGTTTTCTTTATAACTTTTTGATAAGACAAAGAGTTTTGTCAAGCACTGTTTTTAATGCTTGAATTTGGAGAACTTCAAAGACAATTAGTCCTGGTCAGAACATTCATCTGTGATTATTTTCACGGTGAAATTGTAGTATTAAGTCTTCTGATGTTAAGGGAATGATTTTACTTCAAAGTGTAGTTCCAGAATATTCTTTCTGGTCTTGCCACAAGTTCATATTCCTTAATGTTTTATTCTTATAAGAGCTGTTCAGTGAATACGGTAGTAAGAAAATGGATGAAAAACGTGGTATTTTTATTCAAGAGCCCAGTTGATCATTTTCTTTCATAAACCTTCAGTCAGTAATCTTACTTATTTCTCCAAAATAGAGGATTGTACTGTGCATGTGTTAAAACTGTTGAAAAATGACAAACATATAGTATGGTAGTGTAATGGCATCAGGAAGCACTATGTTTATTTAATTTTTTAAGTTAAAAAAGCTAAACTCTTATTATTATAAGATATGGTAACAGAAACCAAATAGAAAAAAAGAAAATTATTATAAAATTTTTTTATAAGTTAAAACTTTTGGAATAGAATAGTAATGCTCTTGAATAATGTTGACCTAAAAGATACTATGACATACTTTGAAATGTGATATTATTAATATTAAAACAGAATAACTATTAAGGTCTTTATGACTACAGTTTAAGAAAAATAATAAATTCTTGTAGGTGAACCAGAGTGTTACTGATGGTTTGCTATGCTAGTTTCTCAGCAGGATTGCAAAGATTTTCCTTGCTTTCTCGTAATCTGACATCTGACTTACTATTTGTATTGTAAGTGTTCTTACAGTAGAAGTATTCATTTTCTTTCCAGATTTCCTTTCCTATTTAGACTAAAGTTCATTTCTGTTATCCTTTCCCCCAGGCTACTTCCCTGGTCTGTATCCTTGAAGTAATTTATATATGGTATAAATATTATTAACTCATAAGCCACATTGAATTTATTGTGCTAACTGCTATAAGTGATCTATGACCACTGCTGGTTATATGCCTGTCATTTGTGCAATTATTATTCTACCGAGATGATCTGCTGAAAGTTTCCCTGTCACTCTCAAGGTATCTGTTGCCATGATGGGAGTTCTTTCCCATCTCCTTTCTATATTTTTCTGATTAAAAAAAAATTTTTTTTTTTATTTTTTTGCCTTCTGTAACTACTGGAAAAACTTTGGCTCTTTTCTAAAAAGGAACATGCTTTCATAAATAAACTTCTAGAAGCATATATTCTAGTAAAAAACTAGAGGTATCCCAAAAGAAAATATTAAGAACATGATTAATTATAAATCACAATTGATTGTGTACTTTCAATGTGCCAGGCACTGAGCTAAGTACTTTACATGTGTTATCTCATGGAACCCTCACTGCCTTTTTATGCCTGTTTTTTCAGATGAGGAAACTGAAGCTCAAGTAAGTTGTAAAACTTGTCCAAAATGTCATAAATTGGTGGAACTGAAATTTGGACCTCATAAGGAAATATTTTAAGACTGTGATTAAGATAAACAATGTCATACTTAATTGCCTTAGGTAACTTCTGAAAGTGAGCTTATTCAATAACAGAGCCTTTCCCCTCAACCATTATATCTTACTGTCTCTTCTCCTCTTTCAAACACCTTTAGTGACCTAGGACTGTTACTTGGATTGTCCTCAGAGTTTCCAAGAGATTTGTATCAAGAGTAAGTAATGTTGCCTGTAGTTTTGAAAATGAGGCATAATTGGGCTCTATCGTGTCTTCAGGACAGTTACCCAAGTAATGAATCTCCGCCTTCCATTTCCAATTGCCAAAAGATCATTTGCATTACCAGGGTATTCTTAGACATTTCTGTAAATGGCAATTTTCCTGTTGCGTTCAAGTATTTAATCAAAATAGTAGGTGTTGGTGGATATACAGATGGGAACAGTAGACACTGGGGACTACTAGAGGGGAAGGTGGAAGGGGAGCAAGGGTTAAAAGACTACCTGCTGGGCACTGTGCTCACTACCTGGGTGAGGGGATCGCTTGTACCCCAAACCTCAGCATCATGTAACATACCCATGTAATAAACCTGCACATGTACCCCTTGAATTTAAAGTAAAAGTTGAAATAAAAAATAAAACGAATACAAAATGTTTAGAAAATGGATACGTTCAGAGCCATTACCAAAAAAATGAAGGCAAATTTGAGATAATATTGATTTTTATATAACTAGGAAGGGAAGAAGGAAAGAAGGGAGGGAGAGAAGGAGGGAGGGAGGAGACTGTAATTTGCCTCAAAATTAGCCACAAATGATAGTAAATCTGAGCTAGACAGTTGATGCCTTGAGCTTAGCTAGGAAAAAAATCTGATAAGCATAGACTCTGCCAGTGGTACCCTCTTCCAAGAGCTGGTCATGTTCATCTGAAGTGGTTCTAGAGGGATACTTTAATCAAGTTAATCTACTTTCAGTGATTAAGGTCATTTATCATGGAGAGGGCTTGAATAAATTCTGGGGACCTTCATCAAATAACAGTGAAGCTTATTCAAGTTACATAGTAGTCTTTTCACTCTTTTCATTGAGTAGAGATAAGCACTATTGTCCTAGAGTCAGACAGATTTGGGTTTGAATCCTAACTTCCCTGTTTATCTGACTTGAGACTGGGCAAGCAGCAGCAGCATCTGAGCTTTACTTTCCTTATCTCTTAAAGGGGATGATAGTATTTATTTGTTCACTAGGATCATTAAATGAATTTATGAATGTGAAATCAGGCCTTTCTCCTTTCTCCTTTTTTTATCTCCTTTTAAAATGGGAATTATTATTTTAAATGTATTTATTATACCTCTCCTCTAAAGAACTATGCTTCTTTTATTAGCTTTGGGGAATTGTTACATGGGCATAATTTATATACAGAATAATTACTATGGGTTTTTAAAATTAAAACTTCTCATATAAAGATTAATTACCCAGTTTTACACGTTGAAAGGTGAAAGTCATAAGATCAATATTCATAAATAAATTTTGAATAAAGTCTGACAAGGGCATTATTCCAAATACTATTTCCAATTGTGAAGAAGATGAAATTGCTAAATTAATCTTCACCATATATTAACAAGCATATGCTAAGCTCCTATTCTTATGTGTAAGACCTTGTCTTAGGTATTTTGAATATAAACCAATTTATATTTGAAGCATCTATTTTGTCATCTGAATGTGAAAAGAACTCAAGAAATTACTAGATGAATGGTTTTTTATTTTGGTTGGGCCAGCTCATTTCACATTTGTAGTAGTGTTTTTGTATCACTGTGCACCTATTAAATTATATGGGTTCCGTGTAATAATGCCAGCTTTGTTACTCAAGAGACTAAATCCCTGGACGATGCTCAAAAAAAAAACAAACAGTTTTTAAAATGTCTAATCACAGATGTGATTTGCATTTCCTCTCATCTGAAATGAAAATACTCTTTTTGTATGTCACTATTCAGTCGTAATTTTATTCTGGTGTTACATTTATATCACGATGGGATAAAAGTCGTCAGAGCTGAGTAAATTATTACACATTTACGCAGGTAGGAAGAACACCTGATTTTGGTTTTCCATTAGAGCACTGTTATCCCCACCCCCAGGCTCCCCAACTGACAAGAAATAACTTTCTGCTAGTAGGTATGTTAGTCGTGACACTTAAACAAAAATGCCTGTCATTCTTTGTTTGGCTCTCTGACAACTAGAATTCGCATTTGAACAGAAATGCAGAGGAAAATTTCTAAATCAACTATTGTCTACAAGGAAGTAAGGGGCCTGATGAAAGCAAACAAAACTCTTTAATGAGAGACTATTACTATTATTTTATTTATTTATTTATTTATTTATTTGAAATGGAGTCTCTGTCGCCCAGGCTGGAGTGTAGTGGCACGATCTGATCTTGGCTCACTGCAACCTGAGCCTCCCGGTTTCAGCTGATTCTCCTGCTTCAGCCTCTCAAGTAGCAGGGATTACAGGCACCTGCCACCTTGCCTGGCTAATTTTTGTATTTTTAGTAGAGACAGGGTTTTGCCCTATTGGCCAGGCTGGTCATGAACTCCTGACCTCAAGTGATCTGCCCACCTCAACCTCCCAAAGTGCTGGGATTACAGGCATGAGCCACTGCACCCAACCTATCATTACTATTATTATGTTACATATTATGTTATATAATTACATTAATAATTGTATGTATTTTATGTCACCTAATAGCATCTTGTTACCTCCCTAAAGGCTGCCACCACATCTGGATGTAATAACATCAGCCAGCTAGCTCTCTCACCCTCTATCTAATTGTGGGCTTGGTTTCTCTTGCACCAGTTTGTGTTCTAGTATCACATTTCTTTTTCAGGTGCTGAAGGAGGACTGATTAAGGCAATCAGATTTGCATAATGGAAATAGGGGGACATATTGCCATTATGAGAATTTCTTGTGACACAACTCCCCAGGGAAAAAGTCCTGTAAAACTACCATCTGATCTCCCAGCCCTGAAGCACTTCACACATAGGGTGATGTTTTCCACGTGAATAAATAACACAGAGTAAGCAGAACTCTGCCCTAAAGGAACTCACAATGTAAATTTAACAGAAGGCAGAACCATGGACCTCCATCTACATTAAGGGCCTGCCATACTCTTAAAAGCCCTGCTGACTTTTAGTCCCCCCTCCTCATCTGTACTAAAGTGCCTTCTGGCAAGTAAGAGAGGAAGATTCCTAAGACAGGAATGGACTGGTTGAATCATGGTGGTCCATATGATTTAGAGCAGGAGCTCTGGAGATAGGCTACCTGGGTCCAAATCCTAGCTTTCCTATTTACCAGCAGTCTGACCTTGGGCAAGTTATTGAACTTCTCTGGGCTTCGATACTGTCCCTGAGCACTGTTGTGAGGATTCGGTGAGGAGAGCCAGGGGAAAGCACTGAAAAATGCATCTGGCACAGAGGAAGAGCTCCATGAATATGAACATTAGTATTTGCCATGCCAAAATATAAGTTCACTTTTGCATTTTCTTCACTAATGGATGTTCAGAACTCAAGAAAGATCTGATGGTTTTTAAGCTCTTAGCATATTTTAATTAAAGAGATATCAAAGCAGTTTATAAAAATTGTGGCATATTTTAAAGAGTTACAGTCCTATTATTTGTATGTATATTATATTGCTATTTATAGAAGAGCACTTGCTTAATGCTTTTAACAAATATATAATGTACTGTATTTTTGCTGTTCACAAGAAAATTAAAGGATGAATTCTAAATTCACAGCTCACTGTAGGTGTTATGACCCAGTAAAGCAGCAGTTCTTGAACTTCATGATTATCTAGACTCTTTGAGTTGGGGATATAACATTAATTCCCCAACTCCTAGGCAGAAAAAAAGAAAATATTTGAATTAATGTTATATTTTGCAAAACAATAATAATCTCTATAATAACACACAATAAAATTATCACCTTTCTTAACATTATTTAAGATAGAATGTTAACATTAATCATATTTGTAATTAGCTAAGTTAGTAATAAATGCAGCTGTCTATTGAATGGTCAGATTTTATCTGCCTTACTTACAATGGAAGTTGTTTGCTGAGGATGAAGGGGAGATTCCCTTTTGCTTGACTTCCTGAAATGGCTTTTATTGAGAGTGTTCAGTACTTTCCTACTGTCTAAGCAATCTCCATTTGTAAGCTGGCAACAAGTTTCTGCTGGTCTCTGCATTGCCCTTTCCCTGCCAGATGTTGGTGTTGGTAACTTTACATTTTGGCTGCTAACACAGCCTAAGGTATGCATGGCTTTATTTTTATGCTCTACCACATTTGGAAAAGTAATGAGAGGCCTCCAATTACTCTCCCTTCCTATTTTGAATGGCACATACCTTCTTCTTTCTTTTATAAGGAAGTACCCTGTTCCTGATATTTGTCTTTTTTTCCTTTATTTCTTCCTAAAAAAAAAAAAAATACCAACATGGCACACATATACCTATGTAACAAACCTGCACATGTGCAAAACATATGCATTTCACATGTGCAGAATGTGCAGGTTTATAACATGGGTATACGTGTGCCATGGTGGTTTGCTCCTCCTATTGACTCATCCTCTGAGTTAACTCCCCTTACCCTCCACCCCCCAAGAGTCCATGATGTGTGATGTTCCCTTCTCTGTGTCCATGTGTTCTCATTGCTCAACTCCCACTTATGAGTGAGAATATGCAGTGTTTGATTTTCTGTCCCTGTGTTAGTTTGCTGAGGTTGATGGCTTCCAGCTTTATCCATGTCCCTGCAAAGGACATGATCTCATTCCTTTTTATGGCTGCATAATATTCCACAGTGTATATGTACCACATTTTCTTCATCCAGTCTATCATTGATGGACATTTGGGTTTGTTCTATGTCTTTGCTAGTGTAAAGAGTGCTGCAATAAACACACTTTTACATGTGTTTTTATAGTAGAATGATTTACATTCCTTTGAGTATATACCCAGGCTGTAGTGTAGTGGTGCAATCTCAGCTCACTGCAACCTCCACCTCCCGAGTTCAAGTGATTCTCCTGCCTCAGCCTCCAGAGTAACTGGGATTACAGGCATGCACTACCACGCCTGGCTAATTTTTGTAATATTTTAGTAGAGGCAGTGTTTCACCATGGTGGCCAGGCTGATCTCCAACTCCTGACCTCAAGTGATCCACCCTCCTGGGCTTCCCAAAGTGCTGAGATTACAGGCATGAGCCGTGGTGCCCAGCCCGTGACATTTTTGTCTTTGGCAGACTTTCCTCCTTTTCCCAGTATCTCCTTCCATGTCCTCATTATTACTCTTCCTTCTTCATCCTTTAGTCTCCACACTCAGGGCCCCTCTTCCTCTTCCTTTTTCATCACTGTGTTTCAATTTATACAAGGATCTAAAACTGAAGGCAGGGGATGTCAAAACATAAGTTATCGGTGGCGAAAAGTGGTGTGTTCCTTTACTAGAGAAACTGAACAGTTAGAAAGAAATGTACAATATATTATGGAAAATCTGTCTCTAGAATGAAGTCATGACAGTTGACCCTTCTCTATTAGTTATTGTCCAAATTTGTTTTCATTTATGATTTTGTAATGTGACTGAATAATACTTAGAAAAAAAAGTCAGATATAAATGCATTTGTTATAGATAAAATATAATTAGCATTTCCCTATAAAACCTACTCTTTTCTTAATTCCAGGAGTGGTCCTTTCTTCGAGAGGCAAAACATATACATTTCACATTAACATTTTTGAGACTTGATGAGGCCCAGTGCTAAACTGTGTCTGAGGCTGAGGCTGAATGGTTGGGATTTACTATGAGAATGGACATTCCCGCGGGTCCTCACCTGAGGTCATTAAATTGATTTAGTCTAGGTCCACTGGCTGTATTTTAATGCAGCTTAGCTGTAAAAATACAAGGCCCCATTGTATAATACAGGCAGTCCTTGTTATTTTTCTAGGCCTGTCAATGTAAAAAATGTGTCTGTTTGCCTTCCCCTATGACCTAAAAAAAAAAAAAAAAAAAGCTATATTACAGAGTCACAGGACACCCTGGAAATGTTGGTTTTGGAAGGTATCTTGAGGA
This sequence comes from Aotus nancymaae, assembly GCF_030222135.1. Lineage (NCBI taxonomy): Eukaryota > Metazoa > Chordata > Mammalia > Primates > Aotidae > Aotus > Aotus nancymaae. Next base: position 48,668,159 of record NW_026988417.1, on the reverse strand, counting down.
ATAACGTAGAAAAAATCTGGCAGCATAATTTGGTAAAAGTGCCCAGGATACACATGTTCATTTTGGGGTACTTTATTTTCCTTCCTTTATGGTTAAGTGCTGGGGCTCAGAGAGAACCACATGAAGCGTCTCTAAGAGGAGGGTGGTTCTTCTGACGGTGGTCTGCTCTGGCCAGCAAGCTCATTTTCACTGCAGCCGGACAGGAGAGAGACCGAGCAAGTGGGCACAAACTCCAATACCCAGAACCCTAGGAAGCCACACGAAATATACCGTGCCCAAGATTGCCTAAAATAAACCAGATGACATTTGGTGTGCCAGGGCGTTTACGCTGTTTTTTGTGGGTTACTGCGGGAGCCATGTGTCCATCATAAGACTCTGGTGAGTCCTGTTTTATTCTTTTCTCTCTCTCCTTTTTATTTTTATTTCTGGCATGTGGACACTGGTAGCTGTTCCCTCAGATCTATCAACCTGTGGGTTCCTCCAGGGTGGTTCTGTTTTATCCTAGTAGGTGCTGGGATGGATACCTTACAGGAAATCACCACACAGCTTCATATGTGGTTTTGTAATGGGCCTGTTTTTAGCAACGTTCCAAACCCCTAGGACTCCCAGGCATCATTTCCCAAGGGTAGCTCTCCAGCTGTGAACGTTTAAATGCTATAAGTGGACACGGGAGAGAGGCCATGCCACTTTTCCGCCTGTCATCCACCATCATGTGGGCTTCCAAGGTGCTCTTTGGGGAGTGTCACTGATCACAGTTCCACTGTCACAATCCCACTGGAGTCTCACGAGCCTGGATTAGAATCTGAGCTGAGCCACATCCTGTCTTTGTGACCCCTGGCAAGTTACCCTTTGGGAACATCAGTTTCCTGATATGTAAAATGGATTCAGAGGGTTGCTGTGAAGATTAAATCTAATAATGAATGCAAATTACCTAGTAGATAGGAAGCACCTAGTAAATATTAGGTCCCACAATTAGGTGTTATTACTGATATTATGGTGAATATCCTGGCCTAGCTCAAGTCCTACAACCCAGAAACACAAACCCCTTTATTTTTATCATTGCTGCGTCTCTCCCCTTGATCTGTTAACTTTTAAAAGTTAGACTTCAAGCCAGGAGTGGTGGCTCACACCTGAAATCCCAGCATTTTGGGAGGCCGAGGCGGACAGATTGCTTACTGAACCCGGGAGTTTGAAACCAGCCCAGGCAACATAGGGAGACCTTGTCTCTAAAAAAAATACAAAAATTAGCAAGCCGTGGTGATGCATGCCTGAAGTCCTGTCTACTGGGGAGGCTGAGGTAGAAGGATCGCTTAAGCCCAGGAGGTCAAGGCTGCTGAGCCATGATTGTACCATTGAACTCCAGCCTGGGTGACAAAGTGAGACTCTGTCCCCGCCCCCCCCCCAAAAAAATCAGACTCTGAAAAAAAACTCTTTTTTTTTTTTAACTAAGCTATTCATTTTCTTCCTTTACTTCATCTATCTCTGGCTTCTTATATTCTAAAAGGATTTAGTTTCTTTAAACATTAATTAAAATGTGCTCTCATTCTTTGCTACCTGTTATATGTCTTACTGCATATTTTTCAATTCAAACTAGCAAAAGTATTTATCAGGCACCTTCTGTGTGATAGGCATCATGCCAGGACCTAAAGGTATAGAGCTGATTAATACAAAATTCTGCCCTCTAGAAGCCTTAAGTCTAGGCGGAGAAGCAGACATGTAAAAAGTCAACTAAAATGTAGAATGCTAATACTGGTCATAAATTATAAGACGTATGAAAAGTACGCAGGGGAATATTATTCAGTCATAAAAGAGAATGAAATCCTGTCATTTTCATGGAGGGAGCTGCCAATTACTAGGTAAAATAAGACAAGTACAGAAAAACAGATATCCCATGTTCTCACTCATACATGGGAGCTTATGTGGATCTCATCAAGACAGAGAATAGATGGGTGGTTACCAGAGGCCAGGAAGGGTAATGAGGAGGGGAGGAGGAAGAGATATTGATGAATGGATACAAATATACAGTTTGATAGAAGAAATAAGGCTTAATGTTTGATAGACCAGAAGGGTGACCATAGCTTATTATACTCTACTGCCTATTTCAAAATCGCTGCTAAGAATAATTCTAATGTTTCTAGCTTAAAGAAAAGACAAATATTTATGGTGGTAAATATTCCATTTATACTGATTTGATCTTTAAAAATTATTGGAATCTATTAAATTATCACATGTACCCTGAAAATGTGTACATTTATTATGTGTTAATTTAAAATTTTTTTAAAAAGAAAATATCCAGGGAAACAAGGGGAAGATGCTCCTGACTCAGCCCCAGAGAAGTGGGGGAGGGGGCACAGTGGAGCCACTCCCTGAGGAACAGGAGAGCGTCAGGTGGGTGGCAGGCCGAGTCCTCTCTAGGCAGAGGAAGCGTGGATGCAGAAGCATAGAAGTGAGCAATGGGATGGCATTTCTAGAGAACTTTAGGGAGAGCCATGTGATCGGAGCACAGTGTGCAAGTGCTGAGCGTTGGGAGTTGAGATGAGAGCATCTGGATGGGGAGTGGATTACAAAGAGCTTTGTATGCCTTGCTGAGAATTTAGACCTTATTCTATATGCTGTGATAGATTCATTGCAGGGTGTGGAGCAGTAGAGTCTCTGTTTTCTTTTTTATTAAGGTATCACTCATCTATTAAGGTGGACAAACCATAAATTTACAGCCTAATGAAATATTCATATGTCTATACCCAGTACGTAAACAATATTCCCAGCACTGAAGCAGCCCTCTTGTATATCATCCTCCCATCAGTCCCCGCAGAGGTAACCAGCATTCTGACCTCTGTTACTATATATTTGTTTTGCCAGGTTTTTTTTCTTTTCTTTTCTTTTCTTTTCTTTTAAGACAGCATCTTGCTCTGTTGCTCAGGCTGGAGTACAGTGGCATGATCTTGGCTCACTGCAACCTCTGCCTCCTGGGTTCAAGGGATCCTTCCGCCTCGCCTCTCAAGTAGCTGGGATTACAAGCATGCACCACTGTACCTGGCTAATTTTTGTATTTTTTGTGGAGACAAGGTTTCACCATGTTGGTGAACAGGCTGGTCTCTAACTCCTGATCTCAAGTGATCCACTCACCTCAGCCTCCCAAAGTGCTGGGATTACATGAATGAGCCACAGCGCCTGGCCTGTTTTGACAATTCTGAGCTTCATATAACTGAATCACACAGTGTGTGCTCTTTTGTGTCTGGCTTCTTTCATTCCACATCTTGTCAGCCAGATCCATCACGTTGTTGCATGCAACAGTAGCTTTGTTTGTTGTGTGGTATTGTGTTGTATGGAGGTATCTTTTGGGTCACTTGTAACTAATTTTTTTTTTCAATTGTTGACCCAAAATCACCTGAAAGTGGACCAAGAACAGACTTCTCCACTTTCATTTTAGTCATCTTTACAAAATGCTCATTGTATAAGTCTCAATTACCATTTGGGCTTTAAGTCAAAGACAGCCTCACTGTCCTACCTAAAGGATCAAGGATTTGTCAGTAGCTGGAAAATTTAAGATCGCAAACGTCTCAAGGTAAGATCAATTCAAGAGTATTCCAGTTGATAATGCAGTCTTTATTTTCTTGTTATTCTTTAGTATCCCATGGCCTTTTAACTCATCAGTGAATGAATGATTGTTGAGAATGTACTAGATGCCAATCACTGGGACATGTGACAACAAGTTTGTAACGAGCAATCAAGATCCTGCCCAATTTAGAGGACTGTGAAAGATTTTTTTTTCTTTCTGGAAAAAGTGACAGTTGAGCTGAGAACTGGAAGATGAGCAGGAATTAAATAGGGAGAACAGCATGTGCAGAGGCCATAAGGTGGAGGAAACACTCAAAGTTCCAGACACTGCAAGAAAGTGAGTGTATCTGGAGTGAAAAGAGGAAGGGGAGAGAGAGGCAGAGTTGAAGCTGGAGTTGCGGGCAGTGACCTAATTGTGTGCGGGCTTGCAGCGTGAAGGAACTTAGATTTTATTAATGAAGGCAATGGAAAGCCTCTGAAAGGTTTTAAGAAGGGGAATAATGTCATATGTTTGCATTTAAAAAATAATTTGATTCCCTATGTGCTTTTCTTAAAAGAAAGGAGGCCTTGTGCTAAATATATGACCTATAGGTTTGGGGTCTTTAGAAAAATTTAATCTAATTGAAGGGCCAGTCATTATGCTTTAATGGCCTTATTTCATTTTTTAACATGTTGAGATCTTTTCTGTATCTTCTCTCTTTATTACATCCGTGACTTTCAGAACTTCCTTCTCTTTGATTAGAAGATGGGGATAAGATGGGGAGAAGTACTCAGTATAACTAATTTTAAAATCCTTACTTTCTTCTTTAATCAGAGCCTTCTTTTATTGGTGGTAAACTTCTGGCCTTTAACTTCCGGTGAGTGAACACACTGCTAGTCCACCTCAGTGCAGTTAGCTTCACTTTATATCCAGATGGAGAAACAAATTAGTGAAATAAGCAGTTGTATTAACCAAAGTAATTAACTCTAGCCACTGTAATAAAAATTTCAAATTATAAAGTGGCTTTACCTAATAAAATTTTATTTTCTCACTTAAGCCAAGCATAGTATGGTTTAAGTGGCGCACTTAACCAACAGGTAACTCAGGGGCCTGGGTTCCTTCCCCAGGTGGTTCCACAGCTCGAGATCTTTAGCTTCTGAACATACTCCTGGGGAAAAAAGTGGTATAGAAGATTAGGGACGTTCTGTTGCTGATCTGCAAGGGGTCATGTCACTTCTACATACATTCCATTGGCCAGGGCACAGTTGCATACCCTCAGAACCTGGCTGGAAAGGAGGCTGACCAATGTCTCCCAGAGTACCAGGAAGAAAAGAATGTAAGGGGTCAGAGTCCAACCAGTCTGCACAGTGATAGAAGATGTTCTCAAACTTTTGTTGCCTTTTATACATTATATTTATTCATTATTTTTATTCAGTATGTCTTCATAGATGCCTATACTATGCCAGGCACTAGGAATACAGTGGGGAACAAATTAAATGTGGTCTCTGCCCTCAGGGAGCTCCCAGTTTAGCCAGGAGATGGACAGAAATAAAACAATCACACAATGTTAATTATGAAATTGTAATAAAGGCTATGAAGGAAAATAACCTTATGTTTTGAGAGACTGAATATCAGGAGATCTGACCTAATCGAGATGTGTCCAGGGAAGGCCTCCCTAAGCTTCCACGTGATAGATAACGGGGAGACAGAAGATGTGGGCAGCTTTAGAGGAAGCAAGAAGAGGCACTGGGAGCTGGAGGAATGCAGGAAGCATGGCTGAAGCCCAAAGAGAAGGGAGGCTGGAGCCAGATGACCCAGGGCCTGATGGGCCATTGAAATATAACATTTGAGGCAACAAAGCAGTGAGAAGCCATAGAAGGGTTTTCAGCCTCTGAGTAACTTGATCATATCTGTGTTTCATAAGACACAGACCTCAATGTGGAGAATGGGTTGGAGTGAGGCCAGAGATGGTGCCAGCAATCAGGTGCATTATCTGCCTGGCTTTTTCCTGGCTTTTGTTCTTTCTTCATAGCCTCCCACCACTGTATGTAAAACTCTCTGGCTCCAAGGGGAGGGCTGTAATTTTCAGTTCCAGACATGAGATGTTATCTGTTTTATTGAACTAGAATAATCTAATCCAATTCTGAGCTCTTTGTCATCTTGAAATATTCCTCATGGCCTCTTCTACAACCTATCTTGATTCATTTAATCACAGCAACTATTTAGCCAGACTGTTACTGGTGAGGTTTGCCGCCACTTAATCTGGAGCTGTTAGAAAGCAGTGCCCATGTCTGCCTCATGTGCCATTTTGAAAATGTCTAATCAGCACCTCATTTGTCCACCATTATTGGGGGAATAAGCTATCCCTGGTAAGATGCTGCTTCTCTTAAGTACTTAAAAGTGTTTTTAAGACTTCTTTTCATTTGTTGATGTCAAAAGTGGCCATAGAAACAACATTAAAGGTCGAATTTTAAAGAAAAAACTTCCTTACCTCCCATTATATGACAACCTTTGCATATGACATTAGAGTGTTTCTGTACTCATGTACACCTATCAAAATATGTTCTATTGTGTTTTCTTTTTTTCTGTTTAGCCTCTATAGCCTATAAACATTTGCTTAATGCTGAATATATGAATGAATACATATCAAAGAATTTTTTAAATACTGAAAAGCCAAAAGAAGAAAATTAAAATGACCTCAAATAAAACAAAAACATCAACAAAATGACCTATAACCCCTCCACTGAGAGAAAGCATTTTGTCCGTGCATTTTATCTTATTGTCTGACATAAGGTAGTCATTATCATTATCAGAAATTTTTTAAAGAGAGAAACTCTGACTCAGATTAGGCAGCTTGGTGCAGGAGGCTAAACCAGGCAAGATTCATGATTCCAGCTGATGCATGCCTTCCATTCACTGTGCCCCGTTGCCTCTCTGTTCACTCTTCAACATTCTTCTGTCATTTGCAAACAAAACAAGGAGGAAGGGATAGCTAAGGGCAGTGAAGCATTGTGGTTTAGAGCACCGGAAACTCAGACTGCCTGGGTTTGAATCCTACTTCTGCTATGTAAACTTGCACAAGTGATTTAGCTTCTGTAAACCAACCCTCAGGGCTGCTGTGAGGATTAAATCGCTAACATAGGTTTTGAAGAGTGCATAGCACAGTAAATGGCACATGGTATGACCTGTGCCAGTGTGTGTTACTGTGGTTATTACTGTTAGTACCAATAGTCTACATTCAGGTCATTAAACATTCCTCTTCATCATCCCCTTTATTAAGGTTATGAGTGTGCCAGACAGAGTTCCTTGTCACAAGACTTCTAATGGCAAGGCTGGGCAGACATTCTTGGCGTCATATATACGCTTGTGTTCTTCCTAGTGAATTCCAGACTCACAAAGATTAAAATGTGTTTCTAGCAAGAAAATGTCCTTCCCACATGGAATCAGCCATGTGAAGTCTCTTGTGTTAAAGAGAACTGGGTTGAAAGAAGGTACACCATTCTGTTGTGCTTATTCTCTGGGACATGTTTTTTAACTCTCACCGTTCATCTGATTTACTCCGCGAGCTGAAAAAAATCACTAAGATTAATGTTTTGATGGCTTATTTTTATTATTTATTTATTTATTTGAGACTAGGTCTCACTCTGTCACCCAGGCTGGAGTGCAGTGGTGTGATCACAACTCCCTGCAACTCCGAACTTTCAGGCTTAAGCAATCCTCCCATTTCAACCTCCTGCGTAGCTGGGACCACAAGTGTGCACCACCACCCTTGGCTAATTTTTTATTTTTATGTAGAGACAGAGTCTCCCTATGTTTCCCAGGGTGATCTCAAATTCCTGGGCTCAAGAGATCTTCCTGCCTCAGCCTCCAGAAGTGCTGGGATTACAGGCATAAGCCACCACACCTAGTCTCTTTTTTTTTTTTTTTTTTTTTTTTTGAGACAGAGTCTCACTCTGTCCCCAGGCTGGAGTGCAGTGGCACGATCTCCGCTCACTGCAACCTCTGCCTCCCAGGTTCAAACAATTCTCCTGCCTCAGCCTCCCGAGTAGCTGGGACTACAGGCACTCGCCACCATGCCCAGCTAATTTTTGCATTTTTAGTAGAGACAGGGTTTCACCATGTTGGCCAGGATGGGCTCGATCTCTTGACCTCGTGATCCGCCCGCCTCGGCCTCCCAAAGTGCTGGGATTACAGGCGTGAGCCTCCGCACCTGGACTGGTCTCTGTATTTTTTAGGTCAAGACAATACTGCAGAGGTTAAAGTGACTCACTAGGTTTTAGAGTATGTATGTATGTATTTATTTATTTATTTTGGGACAGTCTCTCTCTGTCATCCAGGCTGGAGTGCAGTGGCATGATCTCAGTTCACTGCATTCTCTGCCTCCCAGTTCAAGTGGTTCTCGTGCCTCAGCTTCTCAAGTAGCTGAGACTACAGGCATGCACTACCATGCTGAACTCATTTTTTTATTTTTAGTAGAGACTGGGTTTCGAACTCTTGACCTCAGGTGATCCACCCACCTCGGTACATCGCCAAAGTGATGGGATTGCAGGCGTGAGCTACTGTACTCAACCCACAGTATTTAATTAAAGCATTTTTCAAGCTACATTGCTGCTTATTTTATGATTTTCTGGATATCACACACACAAAAAAATCTGTGCTCTTTAAAAAATGATATAGGCCAGGCACAGTGGCTCACGCCTATAATTCCAACACTTTGGGAGGCCAAGGCAGGTAGATTGCTAGGCTCAGGAGTTTGAGACCAGCCTGGGCAACATAGTGAGACCCTGTCTCTACAAAAAAGTACAGAAATTAGCTGAGTGTAGTGGCACACACCTGTAGTCCCAGCTACTTGGAGGGCTGAAAGGGGAGGATCGCTTGAGCACAGAAGATCGAGGCTGCAGTGAGCCATATTCACACCACTGCACTCTAGCCTGACTGACAGAGACCTCATCTCTAAATAAAAATAAAAATTAAAATTAAATTAAAATGAATATACTTTAGAGTAATTTATACCACTGCTAACTCCATCATCATAGGTACTGAAGATTTGTTTTGAAAAGATGTTTTAGTATGAAATTTTCAACTTTGTTGTAGAACAGAAATGAAAACTAAGCTGAAAATATTAGAGATCTACATTCTGGGCCCACTTCTGCACCTTAGTAGGTTAATAGATAAATGACCTCTGATCTTCAGTTTCCCCATCTTTAAAATGGGATGGTCAGCTAACTGATCTCTTTCCAGCTCTGCAAAGCTATAGAGCTTTTTTATTTCACAAGTAGTAAACATTTATATTTTAAGAAGTTTAAATTATAACTATGAGATAATTAGTATATGAAGAACATTTCATGGCATATTAAAATTATTCTTAGTTGACATGAACTTAAGTTGAGATAGCCACAGACTATTTTCTGTTTTCCAAAATATGTGAATAATTGGTAGGTTAATTCAGTTATCAAATAAGCATTTTAGAACATCCACTATATATACACACACACACACACATATATATATACACACACATATATATGTCTCTAAATATATTTTAGAATATCTACTATAAAAACTATATATATAAAATATATATATATTTTAGAACACCTACTATATGTGTGTGTGGGTGTGTGTGTGTATATCGTGGGTGTACACATATAGTGGATTTTATAAAATATATATACACACACACGTATATATATACACACACACATAGTGGGTGTTCTAAATTATAAGCATATAATTCATATATATAATATATATATACACACCAAGAATTATATGCTAAGCACACACATTATATTTGGCAGAATATAAGATATGCTCAGATATATAAGATGCAATCTAATTTTATAACAAAATTTTGGGGGAAATTAAAAATTTAAGCATGTTTTATTATACAGAGAGTAAGAAAAGATATTTTTATTCATAAATTTATTTGTGTAGTATATGAAATCATAAGTTCTGGATATATAGTAGCATTCAAACCTTTAGAATTATGCTTTCAAAGCTAAATTACCTATCCGAAAAGAAATACATTGGCTAGAGAATACTAGAACATAGCAGGCAATAAAACACAAGTTGCATTTATAAATGAAGTGTCCATACCATATCTATGGGGTTAGAAAAGCAAATACCAGTACTGTATTTTATTGAATACTAATAACTAAAAATCCACACTATAAAACATATATAAATGAATTCCAGTAGAGTGAAATTCAAAGCAACAATATTAGTAAAACCTTGTACAAAGGAAACAGTAAAATCCTATAAGTGTACCTGAATTCTCCTCCAGGTAACCTGAACATTTGTGAAACTCACCTGTTTGCTATGATGTATTGGGACTCACACTTTGTCATCAGGGCAACATTGCTATTCTCCTACTATTGTCCACTGAATACAGATGGCAGATTTGTTAGTTGAATTTTCTATTGCAGTAGTATTGCTTATTTTTAGAATATTTTTAGTAGCTACTAAGTGACTGTAAGTTACCAGGGCTCACCCCAGACTCAAAGCAAGTTTTTTTGGGTGGTAGTGGTCGGGGATGGAGGTGGGACTTGGGGTAGGGGGGTAAGTGGATACAGTTTGCATGCTGGCAAAAAGGAAAAAAAAAGAAAACTACTTCTGCCTCCTAATGGACTCACTATGTAAAGATGGAGACAGATTATGTGTCTGCTTCCTACACTGCTAATAATCTTAGGACAGAGTTATATGATTTTTTAAAAAGGCTTGGCAAGGAATTACAGGGTTGGGGTGGAGAGAGTTCCCCCTTGAAGGAGGAGGAGGAAAAAGGAAGAAAGAAAGGAGGGAGGGAGAAAGAAAAGGAGAGAGGGAGGAAGGGAGAGAGGGAGGAAGGGAGAGAGGGAGGGAGGGAAAGGAGAAGTTTCTGTAAAGTATAAGGAGACCTGAAAGGTGTCTGTTGATTGAGTCCTCAAGAAACCAGGTGCTGAAACAGAGTTAGCAGTGCAAGAGCTTTATGAGAGATGGGAGGCGGGGATAAAGGCTTTGAAAAATAAAAGGGGGAGGAGGGGGCAGATTGAGCAGGGAAAGCCTAGTGCTGTGATGTAAATCTGACAAAACTGTGAAAGGACAGAGTGGGAAGCAGGGTTGGGGAGGGAGAGCCTCAGACTCTGATGCAGGACTGACAAGTATACCAACCCCAGGGGGACCTGGGGATTAAAGATTGATTATTAGGGGGAAATGGCCAGGTCCTAGTGCCCTCATCATCTTCAGTCATTGGCTGGTACTGCCCAGGAGGACTGTAGCCTCCATTTAAAAGCTAAGGAGGATGCCAATGGGATGACAGCTGGTGGCTGTCTAGTAATTGCACTCCTTGCAGCTCAAAGGCAAGTTCTTTCTTGAAAGAGTTTGAACAGTGAACTCCAGGGCTGCCATAGTGTCTAACATTAACTGTGATATGTTTTGCTATTGAAACACGGGAAGCAAATAATCAGCATATCAATGTCAAAAAATGAGAGATTTCATATATTGAAAATATACTTTGGGAAATACATTATTTTTTAAACATTTTTAAAGTATTTATTTTAAAAGAATATTTTTAAAAAGGAGTTTATTTTTTAACAAAGTTTAAATTATACAGAAGTACCCAAATATTCTCCCTCTATTTCCAGTTACCACTTGAAAAATCTGGCATATATCCTCACACAGCCTTTTCTTACAGTACATACAAAAGTGGAACAATATTAAAAGGAACACTGTTTTGCAAATTGCTTTTTTTATTCAACAAGATAGGATTTTTAGCACACTTTAACACTTTTCACTGCTCTGACCCTTATGTTTTGTTATAATTACCTAGAAATTTTGTTCCAGATAATTATTATCTTTTCACTTTTTATTTCTTCAATTTAATTAATCTTTGTTGACAAATGCATGGGATTTCACAGCAATGTGGTCACCAATTATTTAAAATTAAGCATGGCTGGTTTCTTTTCTCAACACTGTTTCTCACATGTCATGTCTCCCTAAATTATTTATATTTGTTAGTTGACAGTCATCTAAGACCTCCAGCCTAATCAGACGCTTTAATTTTGCTGCCATCTGTTTCCTTCCTCCTTTTGGCTCGAAGCCATCACTTCTCCTTCACTTGTCACTGATGTGGGCTTCATCAGATTCCTCACAGTGCCTTTCCTTGTTCCATCTGATCTACTGTCGCCTTCAGCTTCGTGAAGCTGAGCTTTACTGAGATGTTTTCCTAACCTCCTTCCCTCTCACTCTTGCTTCCTTTAGTAGAAACTCACTTGATTAATACATAATATAATTGGATTTTATTGACAGCTAAACCCACTACCATGGTCAGAAATGGTGAGGTGGTATTTATTTTTAGAAGTAGTGTCTGTGGCTCCATTATTTTTCTAACTTATAAAGTTTTATATGCTTTCTGGTTTCTCTTTCCCAAAAAAAAACAGAGTAAGTAGAATAAGTCCTAATACCTCCAGCTGTGAAGATTCAGCCCAGCCTTGCCCCAAGACAAACCAGGGATAACATTTAGATGACAATCCATAGTCCCAAGAAGAAACTAGAAGGGGCTGCTCCGAGAAAGGTGGACAGCTCCAGGGGATTCTGAGGCTCTGTTTTGTTACTTCACTTAGAAATCTAACATGTGTTATGTGGAGGACATTGGGATAAAATGGCTGAATTCATGGAAAAAAAAAACATAGGTTGGGGAAAAAAAAGGAGGAAACTGACATGTAGAGGGTTTTTTTTTTTTAAATATTTTGTCTTATGCTAGATCCTTCATGTACATTTTCCTGGATGTGTCTCAAGAAAATGTATATTTTATTGATTGATTGATTGATTGCAATATTTCGATCCAGCCTTAAAGTTCCCATTTCCAGGACATCCAGTACTTATTTTCTTTTTGTCCATTGGATTGAGAAAGGCAAAGAACACGGCATGTTGAACCATGCTAAGTCATACCACTGGGAAGGGATACCTTTGCTCAGCCTTAGCTGATTGCAGCCATGTGGGAATGAAGGCCCAGTGTTCTTGGATCTTTTGATATATACATATATTTTTTAGGAGAAACCTTATACTACTTACATAGAAATAAATGTCTATAATATCAGGTAGTTGAAAACAGTCAAATGATTTTATGCATTTCCAGATTTAGATTGGGGAATAGATAGCAAATCCACCACTGCGCTGTGTGGGGAATAAGAGAAATCCATGTAACAGTCTCCGACAAGACCAGCTTTGTAAACCGCATCAGAGTTGTTGATTACTAAAGGGCCCAGAAGTCATCAGAAGCATTATCCAGCTCTCTGAGAGAAGTATGTGTGTGCCTTTATTTGACCCATGAGACCAGGTCTTGCCTCTTAAGTGTATTTGAGATGTTTTATCCTTTTGACATAGCCTATTTGTCCCTCAGCTTGTCTTAACAAAGTGGAACATTTATGCTCCATGCTGTTACTACTGAAAGGAGGATGAATATGCAAATAAGGAAACTCTTGAGGGTAGCAAAAGATAGAAATGAAGAAGTGGATAAGCCCTGGGTAATAGAGCTGTGCTATGGAATGCCTGACGAGAATAAAACTCAAGTATTTTAACACCAACAGGTTCAAGTAATTATATTACCATTGAAATAGTGAAGCAATTTTTGAAGCAATAGTTTGTTAATTTCTTAAGGGCTACATCAACCCATCCTTAAACTACATGTACAAAGTGAACACTTCCATTTTCAATGGCATTTTGAAGAAACCATGTGGCTCATTCTCTCTTTCTCTTTTGTTCTCTCATCCTTACCCAGTACTTTTACAAAACTAAATTTTTACCCTTCCCAAAAGCTGGGAACTGGAGTGCATAGTTATTCACTTAGTTACTCTGACTGGACATCTCATCTCCTGATTGAAATGTTGATTTACTGTGTGTAAATATGGTCAATAGATAAATGTAATGTAATGTGGATGTATTTTGAATAGAATGGTAGTTAGAGCAACTGGACTCCACAGAAACCCTTTAAATCTACCAAGTTATATGCAGTGATTGCACATCTCTGTTAAGTGTAAAACATACCTTATGAATTTACCAGGTTTACCAACACCTTTGTTCCCATCACCATCCGTGAGAAGGTCTGAAGCATCCATAACACTGTAGGAGGCACCGTAAGATGCCGCAGCACCAGGAGTTCTAGAAACAAACCTCTGCCACTGGGGATCCCACAGATGGTTGCATAAACCGTTTTAATTAGCATATTATTTCCCAATAATAGCTTCTTCTGAGAGATGTGTTTTATATTCCAGTCTACCCATATGGCACGGATATGCTGCTTAAGGACCACATAATAAAAGTCTTTATGAAAATATGCATAGCATATGTCTAGTATCAGATTTATAGATTGAATCATCCCTGTGGTTTTCTTTTCTTTCTTCACCAAATAAGGAAAATGAATAAACATCTAAACCCTGAGCAATTATTTAAGTTCAACAAGGGTTTTATCCCATTTATGAGAGATTTTGTATCAGCAAGTTTAAAATCTTTTAACCTTTGTTTTCAAAATTAATTATCATTTTCACTCTTGATAAAGGTCTTTCACAAATTTATCAGTAAGGCACGAGCCATCAAAAAAGTACAGTTCTTATCAACAATGCTGGAAGTTCTATAATGAACCCCCTACTGAAAGGCAATGAGTAAGATGCGTGCAGTGGAAGAACTTAATGTGGTTGGAGTTTGCAGAAAAGATAGGAAAACCAAAGAACAGAGATATTTATAACTGCACAATTCAGAGCATTCCTCAGAGATTTTTAGCCAAATAGAGAAAAGCAAAGTATCTATGTTAAACATGGCTAGGTACGTCCCATTTTACATACCAGTAGGCTTCCATGATGAAAAATATGGAATCTCACATTGTTTTATATTTATTGCATTGTAGGAAATTAAATTTTGGTTTGAATGAACCCCATCTTATGAAATTGAGGTATGGTTAGAGAAAAAAAAATCAAACTCTAGTGTGGATTATTTATAAATAAAGGTCCTTCTTCAGATGATTCATGTAACTTCATTCATTCATTAATACTTTGTTAATTTTAGAAAATTGACATTGGAGTCAAGCTCACCTCCCTCTTTCATATCAAGTTACTCCCTGCGGTAGTTACATGGGCTCAGATAAGTTTCATTCGACAACATTAACTGAGCAAACAGCAACAGTGCTCTAAACAAAAACAGGAGGTCGGAAGGAGAATTAAACTCAAAAAAGAAGTTTCTAAGTAGGATTTCAGAACGTGTTCACCCACTGCATCCTTGCTATGCACATAGTACTGTGCTCAGTGCTAATGAGGTGTTTGTTAATAGCATGAAGTCACTGCCCTCTAACAGCCATGTTGAGAAGATAAGCACAAGTGGATCATGTAATTAGCAGTTCGAGACAGAAGGAGTGTAAGTGTCCAATAAGTGATGGCAGAGATAAAACTGGGCAAAGTTCAGAGCAGAAGAGATGAATGAAGGCAGCATAGAGGCAGGGGCAGAGCAATGGCACTAGCAACCGACTTAGGAGGGAATCCTGTTTTCACCACTTTATAAGAGCAGCATGGTCTTACGTCACTTAATGTCACTGAGCTCCAATTTCCTTATTTGTAAAACGGAATCAGAATGTCCTCTGTACGAGTTGTTATGATGATGAAATTAGATAATGTATGGGAAGTGCATGATGTACAGAAGGCACCAACTACCTGGTAGCTATCCTATGGCTATTGTGATCTATCGAGGCAGGAGTGGAGCAGCCACTTGCAAAAGATATACCTAAACTTGAGCACAGTGAAGGATTTGGTTAGGGCCTGGCACTTAAAGGCAGGAATTAGTAAAATTGGTCCACTAGAATGTGAAGTGTGCTAGCGAATGTTAAAGTATATTGCAGTCAGATTACAGAGGGCCTTCAATGCCAGGAAGAGATGTTCAGCCTACGTTCTATTGGCAATTGGGAGTCATTGGAAGATTTTGAGCAAGAAAGTCACCTAATGAAGTTGGTATTTTAAGGCTTATTCTGATAGACCTGATAATTGGACATGCAAACTGGATTGGAAATGAGAGAGTCAAGAATAAAGGATGAGAAAGAAAAAGTGAACATTTATTGAACATATATGGTATGGTGTGTATACATTTTAGACCATGGCCTAAGAGCCAAATTCTAATTCCAAATGGGGTTCCCATAAAGGAAGATCAATATCTTTTTCTCTTTGATGAAATGGAAAGTGAAAGCCCAGAATAGCTTTTCAGAATTCTGAAGGCACTAGGCTAGAGTAGCCAAACTACTATCTAGAAAGAGAATGTAAAGTGCTGGTAGAAGGAAATCTCAGAATTCAAATTTTGTTTGAGGAAATACTTTTGTCAGCATTAAAATACGGTAGGCTAGACATGGTGACTCACACCTGTAATTCTAACACTTTGAGAGACTGAGGCAGGAGGATCACTTGAGCCAAGAGTTTGAGACCAGCCTGGGCAGCAAAGTGAGACTGCATCTCTTAAAAAAAAAAAAAACAAATTAGCTGGGCGTGGTAGTATATGCCTGTAGTCCTAGCTACTCAGGAGGCAAAGGTGGAAGGGTTGCTTGAGCCCAGGAGGTGGAGGCTGCAGTGAGCTATGATCATACCACTGTATTCCTCAATGAATGGCAGAGCAACACCTGTCAAAAAAAAAAAATCCCACGAAACTTTAAATGTCTTCTTTTCTCTGTTAACAACCTGGCATTTTCTTTTCTGTGTTCTTTCTCCCTATCCTTTTGTACTTAGAGTAAAATTCATAATGGACAAGGCTCAGAGGCTTCAGACATAAGGCATGATTGGTTCATAAAACTCTGCATGCAAGTCTGTTTTAATTAAAACCAAACTGTCTTACAATGAAAACTGTTTAAAGCAAACTCTTCTGTGAACATTCGAACATCTGTAAGGAAATATACAGGAGCCCAATTATCAATCTTAAGAGTTATATCGAGGACAATCCAGTTGTCTTCACAGCTGAGGATGGGCCAAGGAAAGGTGATTTCATTTTGGCAGACTTCCTGCTCTATGGAACCCTCTTCAGACTCATGAAAGGATTTGCCGACTCCAGGAGGCTGGAGTTCTATTGGAGTTTAGTAAATGCCAATAAAGACCTCAGTAAATCAGAAAACATGGCTTCTTCTAGGCTTGTATTAATTTTTCTTTTCAGAATTATCTTTCTAACATGTTGCTCTTATTAAGGAAAATTCTGGGAGCCATGTGGTACTTCAAGAGTCAATTTGTGTTACCAATTAATTTTCAAAAAATATTATGCTTACAGCCTAACGTTGGCCAACCTTCTTAGAAAGATCCAGAGCACCATTATTTTCTTTTCACTAAACACAGACTTAATAAAAATTTTCCACATTCTGGCTTACAATGAAGTGTCATGTTCCAAGCAGATATCCAAGATCTATATTCCCCGGTGTTTGGTTGAACTGTGACATTACATTCATTTCTGGACTGTTGTCATGTTTATCATGGATTTTTTTCCTTGGCCTTGCTTTGCCAGGATGAGTTCTCAGGTCTCATCAATATAACAAATATATGTGGTTTTAAAGAGATTAGACATTTTTCTGTGAAAAGGCAACTTCAGATCTGAGAAAACAGTATTCAACAAGACTTAAGGTTTGGAGGCTATAAAAGCTTTGCTTATACATGCACCTGTGTTTACAGGATGTGTCATATTGGTTGGCTATTTTCATTGGTTACATAAAATGTTCTAACTTGGCAGACAGTTACTGATTGGCAACACAACTGCTTCTATAATGTACTTAGAATCAAGCTTCTATTTCAAATTATTGCCAAAACTCATTTTTAAGAACCTTTCATGAAATCACTTAAATTCTGTGCTTTTCTGGGAAAATACATGCATGTCTTCAGCTTGAGATGTAAGATTTTATATCTTTAAAATTTTATATTATGAAAAATATGTTTTAAAACTCCATACATTGTTTTAATATGCAAATCACAGAAAATGAAAGTGTCTTATCTAACTTCTCTTCCTATTTGAGGAATATTTCTTCATAATTTTTCCTATAAAGTTCCTAATATGCTTGTGTATATGGTCCTTCAAATGGAATCACTATATGCCTAAACTTCTACAACTTGCTTTTCTTGCTATTATGTATAAACCTACTTTATTCTTTTTTGACAGGAATATTATATTCCTCTGGGAAGTGGCCCATAATTTATCTGAAGAATCCTTAGTTGATAGACATTTACCTTAGGTGTTAATTTTTATTTGCTTTTTAAACATATATACAGTAGTATTTGCTTTTTAAAGTGAAGTCCTATAAGTTTTGACAAATGAATGCAGTCATGTAACCACCACAATTCAGATACAGAACTGCTCATTACCCCAAAAGTTTCCCCTTACTGTTCCTTTGTAATCAACCCTTTCCCCCACCACCCGCCCTTGGCAATCACTGACCTGTTTTTTGTTCTAATAATCTCGCCTTTTCCAGAATATCATAAAAATGGAATCATGTAGGATGTAACCTTTTAAACATAGCTTCTTTCACTTTGTATAATGCATTTGAGACCCGGCAATGTTACATGTGTCAAGAGCTTAATTATTTTTATTGTTAAATATATGTATATTAATTGTTCATACTCTTCTGCAGATAACTCCCAGCCTTCCAGATGAAGAACTTAAAGAATTTCTAAAGTAACAAATGCAAAGAGTAGATGGAATGATAGACTCTGGGGTTTGGGAGGGATTTCTCTATCACCCTATCCAAGCCTGTTGGAAACCCAACCCTGGGTAGGTCAGTCCACTTTACCTACATCACTGCCCAGGACACTTAGAGCTGGACCAGTTCTTTCCTGAAAGTACCTCAGACTGTGGCACACACAAGAAAGAAGTGTGTGGGGCTGGGTAACTGAGCAGACCTCATGAAGAAGGTGGACAAACAAGGCCTGGTAGGATGGGAAGAATAGGGTAAGCTGAGAGGATGTGTTTGCAGAGCTCTAGTTTAGACCCCTTCGGGGAAACAAGCCCATAGTCCTGGATGAGGCTAGCTCTACTAAAGACAGGTCTGCTCACTGATAATGTAGTCAGTTGGGAACTTCAGGGGATTGTTACCTTGATGTATATTAACTCTATCAGGTCACTGGGGTGACAGGCAGTTCATTGCTCTTTCAAAACAGTAATTTGTACACATATCATTTGGCCAGAGAAGTTAGTTTATAACTTTACACTTTCACTAGTAGGGAAAAAACTGGGACCGTTGTTAACTTTGGAATTTGTCATTTTCCATTTCTTCCTTTTTATTTTAAGAAAAAAAAGTGGTTTGATTTTAAAAGCTTGTATTTTAAGTTTTTTCTGCTTACCCTGCACCGTACCCTATTAGAGTGACCTTCAAGTGGTAGCAGTACTACTCCTCGAGCTGTCTAGAAGTTATAGAGTATTTCAGACACCCAAAAGGCTCCGGCTCCTAGTGTGAGTGTCTAAAATGCTACTTGATAATAAGCCAGTATGGATTTGCAGGGTTCTCACTGTAACTTTATCCTCATGTCCCTAGCTGGCAAAATTAATTCAGCCATGAAAATGCTAATCTTCAAACATGGCCCTGATATCCTCATTTCCCATTTAGTCCATCATTTAAAAACTGACCTTGTGGCTTGGCTATGTTGCTGCAGCAAGACTGGACTAGGAAATTGGAGGCGGCTTTCTTAGCTCATGTTAAGTCATCTGTTTAGCCAATAAATATCTACAGAATGTCCACCATGTACCAGGCATTGCGCTAGGCATGGGAAGACAGTGATAACTCCTGCCCCGGTGGAACTTCAGTTATGTCTCTAATTAGCAGTGGGCTCTGGGCAAGTTTTCCTTTCTTATAAATGCAGAACTTGGACTGGATGTTCTTGAAACGTCTTTTACAATGGGAATATTGTATTCCTGAAAGCAGTGAGTTTCCTAGAATCTCTGAGTGGAACTAAGGGACAGCTTAAACAGTGTGGAAGAAACTCTGTAATAGCAGTTTAACAAAAAGAATTTTAGTTTTTTGTGCTTTATTTTGTTGTAGTTATTGTTTTTCTGGTGGTAATAGCTTACATTTTTGCAAAATTGTATGAAATTTTTCCTGAGAAGGGGAAAGAAAAAAAATGAAAAACTTTAGTCATTTATACATCCACGTTAATGAAAGTACATTACAAGAACATAATTCAGTCTAAGTAAAAAGATTTCTTGAAACTTTTAACATATGAAATTACCCCTATGGAAATCAAGTGTGTTGGTTTTACACATGTATTTAACAGAGGTTACATTTTGACAAACTTTTATTTAAAAATTCAGTCTGTAAGGTCCATGAGATGACTCCAGTTAAATAAATGTTGTGTGTGTGCTGTGGTGCACAGCGGCAGGCCACAGGGGCCTCGTCCTCCAGGAGCTCACAGTGTGGTAGTTTTTCCTGCATGAATTGAATAGCTTTTTTCAAAATCTCTTTTTTTAACTCAAGTCTTTAGCATTTATAATGGAAATATTCTGCCCTTGGATAATGGGTAGATCACAACAGAACATGCTGAGATAGCATAAGAATTAAAACGTCCTGCTTTGGCAGTGAAAAGTTGTGCTTTGATAAACTGATAGAGACTGGGAAAGAGCTGTCTGCCCACTGTGTGATCTCTAAATGGTACTTACTAGGCATTCTCCATCAGCAGCATGGAGAATACGTGCTTTTCTTCTATGTGTTTCTTGGTTTGGAAGTATCTATGTTAATTGGCATCGCAAACTAAAAGATGTTTTCATGGATTAACAGGAATGTTTGTTTTAGTGTTGATTTTCTAATTTTGTTGTAAGAAGGATATCCCCATCTGTGCTTCATTCATGATAACTTGGAAATAAAGATATTTTTATTTGTATAAATGTGATTTGAGAATTTGAAAAACAGAGTGTGGTATTACATGACCAACTGTAGATTTCTGTTTCAGACGTGACCACCCAGAAGGGCTAAGCCACCTTCCCCTCTATTTCTTCCTCCCCTTTCTTCTGTTCATTCCATTCCTTTTATTCCCAACTATAATAATGGAAGCTTTCAGCAGAGCGACACAGAGGGGCTGTGGAGATGCTCACAGGTTCAATTAATCACATGTGCCCTGTTTATCTGTGAATAGAGAAGGTGGAGTTCAGCCAGTGGGACAAATGCAGTGGATTTGTGAGTACAGAGCCTAAGCTAATATTCTAGGGGGAGTCAGGAGGGGTTTAGAAGCTGTTTCAGTGTCTCCAGGTTACCGAGGACTGCTTTCTTCAAAATGCTTGGGCCCTGGGAGAATCTGAACCAATGTGTGATGATTGAGGTTGTGACAGGACCAGAGTTAAAGGGCCTCTGGAACCCCTTCACAGTAGCATCATTCCATGGGTCAGCTAAAAACCTTATTTGGAGTGGCCGAAGGTGGTTGCGGGGGTCGGGGAGGAAATGGCCTGAGACATAAACACCTTTTAATAAAAGTACTATCACTAATGATTGCTGGAAAAAAATCATGGAATATTTTATTTTTAGTTTTTTAGGATTTTGGCAAAAAGTAGTGGTCTTAATTTGGTACTGGGTGGCCAGTCTTCAAAAGAAGTGAAACCAAGTGTCTGTAAAGAACCAATAGTGTCTTCGCCTACCATTTATTCATACAACTATTCATTCCTCAGCTGTTTATTGCCTGCCCACTTTATGTCACTTCCCTTCAACCTTCTTTTCATCTCTACAACCATTTCTTCAATATCTTCCTCCAAGTCGATTATGCCATGTTAAAAATAGGGCTTTAAATCTTATCTGTCAACCCATGACGGGGACAAGTGGATTAAAAGCCTTTGGCCTTCAGTGTTTGTTAGCCAGTTTGAATTAAATAAGAAAAGATTGAGCCACCAGCTCTTTGGAAGACTTTTCTGGGGCCAAATGTTAGCCTAGAATCCTTCTTATTGGGGAGGTAAGTGAACCTTCAAGTCTTCAGGTTTCCTTGTCATGGATAGGACTTGCCATCAGGGTTTTAGAAGCACAACCACAAGTATTTAATGAAAGCAGACATCTTGAAACCAGCAGGTTTCCATTGGTTGGTTGTTTCCAGATGCCCAAGAGTATGGCCACTGCTGACTGTGGAGTTTGTGTTCCAAGCCAGCCTCAGATTCATTTGAATTACAGTGTTTCTAGAATTCTGGCTTGTCATCAGTGGGGCTCCCCCAACCATCACTGCAATCTCCCACCCAAACAGAGATGTTCTCAATGTCGAGATGAAGTTTTCCCTCAAATGATTAACTGCACATGGTAAGAGTATGTCACCCAGTGGTGACAGAGCTCAGACTCAGCAGAGCTACTGTCCATCTTCAGGTTCATCTCCAGAAACCTCTCGGACTAGCACTTGCACTTGCATTTATTAATGCTATGCCTCATTCCAAAAGAGATCCAAAGCAGTTTGCAGAGAAACAGATTACCAGGGCGAAAGAGAATAGAAAAAATGAAGCTAACGGTATGATAAAGAAATTCATGGACTTTAATTCACGAAATAAAACTCATAGGTTCTCTATAGTTAAGATTGATCTAGATTTGGCACAGCTTCCTGGCAGCCAAATAAAAGTGAGAACTCAGATTAGTTAGAATTTGGGATTGTGAAGAGAGGGAGGGGACTAATCTCACAGCAATCTGCCCACCCAGACTCCACCCTCTGAGTAGAGACTAAGCCTCCTGGATTCTTGGTACCTCCTACAGCCACACCAGTATTTTTAGGGCCAGGTTCACATGTGTTCGTGATTCCTTTTCCCAAAGCATGCCTTTGGAATCTGATACCTAAATTTTCTGAAGCGCAGTGTTGGAGTAGAGAATTCATTGAATTGAAGTCACAACCCATTGCAGATTTCAACTCCTCATCTTAGCAATATTCATCTTTTGGGGAGTAAATTCAAATCAGAATGAAGGAATGAGATGAAGTTCCAAAATTAGATGTAATATCACAGGAAAGGATTTTTCTTCCCTGGAGTCTAGTTTTACATTTAGACCCATGTACCCATGAGTCTAAGTATTTATTAAGCTCTCTATGCACAAAGGTCTCAAGAAGGTACAGCTACTCATGATCACCATAAATTAAACCAATTGCCTATGATGCACTAAAGACGTTTAATGTGGCTCTTTTAGCCTTTTGGATCATTTTCAAAATGCCTGTAGAAGCACTGCTTTATCTGTAGATATACCTTGGCTCCATTCATTCATTTATGCAATAAATAATTCTCACACTCCAGCTATGTGCCAGGCACTGTGCCAAGCACCAGCGATAAAGCAATGAATAAAAATGTCAAAATCTCCACACCCCTAAAGTTATCATTATTATTTTGTTATTGCTACTTAACATTAAGAAAAAAAAAATTAACTCTTGTTGCATTGCCTTCCAGCCAACCAACCAGTCTCTAAAGTATTATCTCATTTCTATTTTGATTTCTAAATTACTCTGTGAGGTAGTCTGGCAGGAATTAATCCCCTCTTTAGAGACCAGGAGAAAGTTTAAAACTTACCAAGGCAATGCAGAGCAGGGATTCAAAACCAGGTCTCCTAACTCTAAGGCCTAAATGTTCTCAATTAAACTATTCTCCCAATTAGGCATTTTAATTTCATTTTCTGACCTCCAATTTGCTAGATGGAAAAGGATAAGCAACTCTTTATGACACTATAAATACAGATATACAGATTTCTCAGAAAACCAAGCAAATAGAAAGGAATAATCAGAACACAGGTTGTTTTTAGACTGCTGCCTGATTTAATGTGAGCCTTCAATGACCTTAGAGGCCCCAGCCATGTGGGCCTAAGTATAGTCTCAGGGCTGACTTATAGGTGGAGGAGAATAGAAAGATACTGTGTTCTTATTCTTTGTCACCATCAATTTAAAAATAAGTCCCCAAGCAAGAGAAAATAACATTTTTCCATGTTTGTTCCTTTTTGCACATCTCTCAATAGTTAACATTTCACATCCTTTTGCAGTCCAGCCTCCTTTCCCAACCTACCAGGGATAATATTTTCCCTACTCCCAAAGCTTGAAGAACAAGAAACTGTATTGGAAGGGTTTCTGACAACAACACAAATCACTTGACAACATCCCCAGTGGCGTTTCCCATCATGCTCAATGATACCTGGACCTGTGACCCCCTCCTCATTTTTCACACCAGGATGCTGGCATCCCGTCACTGAGGTAGAACTGGCTCAGTAATGTTTTCCATCTGCTGGCTTGGCACCAGTCATCATAGAGTGTCACCTGGGTTCCATCTTACGGTTTCCAGGGCCAAGGTTAGAGGCGCTACAGAAGAACAAGTACATTTTCTTCTCACTGTTTATGTGAACAAAACAAGATTTTGCTGAAGTATCTAAAAGAAATTTACTGGAGGAAAAAAGTCTAGTCAAAAAGTTCAGAAATGCTTTTTTCCACCATCTCTCTTCCTTTCCTCTCTCCCACATCCTCAAATCCTGATAGATCTCGAATGTCACCTTCTCTAAGGAGCTTTTCCCAACACCCTCACCCCTGCGTTGCCCCCGTGCCCCTAGAGAACTGAATTCATACCGCATTGCATCGCCATTATTTATCTGTATGCTCCTCTCTCCCACTAGACTGTAAACTCTTCAAAGGAGAGTAGGCACCGTATCTTTTAGAGTTCATACATAACATACAGTATGTTTCCGTTGAGGAAATGATTTGCAAGTTTAGAAAAAATTAGTAACCTCTGTTAGTTTTAAACTAAACCTATAGGAATAAATTATGTTGCAAGTTGCTATTATTAAAAATGAAGTGCTTTAAAATGTTTTTCCTTCTATAAAAAGAAGTAGGAAGTTTATTGTTTTGGGTTTCAGGCTGTCCTTTTAAAGATAAATTTTTAAAAACAATAGCAATTTTTTTGTTGTTGAAACTCACAGGATTATTCAGGTAAAATTATTCAGGTCATTTACATTTGACCTCAGACATTTGACAACTCTGCCATGAATTAAAAGGCCCAGTAAGTTTGTGCTTATTCAAAAAAAGAAAAAAAAAAAAGTTTGTGCTTATTCTAAAATGGGTTTCTGCTTTACTTGAAAATTTCACATTATTAGTGTATTATCATCTAAAAGATGTACATGCCTAGTCATGGTAGAAATCATTTCTAAAAGAATCTAAGATTTTTTTTAAAAATCTACCACTTCGATGATGGCTTGCACTGTTTAGGGATACATGATGAGGTGGCCACAGGAGCAATTCTGGAAGGAAGAATGTTGGGGGCAAAAAATTGGCTTAAACAGAACCACCCTAGCATTAAGACCCTCCACACCAAGTCTTCATCAAAGGGCAGGAACAAGTATTCATGATTTTCTCTCATCTAAACACAACCTGGGCACCCTAGCTCCATGTTCTTTAATCTGTTGTTCCTAGGAGTATCCATGGGAAGTCTTTATCTGCCATGTGTGGCAGTGGTGCATTTCACTTGTACCCTCAGTCAGTCACATGGTGCTTCCTGTTTGCAGGAGAGGCTGGGAAACATGGGCTACTGTGTGCCCAGGAAAGAAAGGACTATGCTGAACAGCTATCTAGTCTCTGAGATCTGAAAGCATCTCACAGGATACCTTGTTTCAGGCATAGGGTCGTGGGAGTTGACTGGTAGGGTATACCAACACCAGAGCTATTTGAATGATCAGGATTTAGTGACTGACTAGATAGGGATGTAGAAAGACAGATAATAGGACTGCCAGTTTCTTAACTTTTCTGTATCTCTGTCCTTTTGAGGCTCTCTGAAAATTATTTGTAAAAAACAACTGGACAAGGCTCTGGATAGTTGTCTTTTGCAAAGTTGTTCTGAAACAATAACTGATTAACTCACAAGATGTATATAAACTGGCTTTCCACATCCACTCTAGATCACGTGAATTTTCAGAGGGACCATAGTTTGATTTGAAAGAGCATCATCTAATTAATGCGAATTAATGTTAGCAAATACAGTACTGATATGGACACATTAAAGGCTTTTACAGAGAAGAAAAGTCATGAAATGACATGCTAATTTAGTATGTGGGCAACGGAAGAGCTATTACCTATTCAAAAATAGTTGTAAAAGAAAAGAATCAGCCAAGACAAGCTGGTTGCTAATGGTTTTAGCGTGGGAGGAGAAAACTGCATTGCAATTTTTGGCTCTGAGTGAGGGTCAGGAAGATCAGTAGCCCAGCGTTGACCTTTGTGTTTGGAATCTTTCATATTGACTCACCAGACGCTTGTAATTTGGTGAGCCAAATAACAGAAATGTAGACAGGGTCTCTGTGCCTGAACTTTAAACCTCCAAGTAGCTTGTCCTTTATGATAATAATTAGCATTGCTTGGGATCTAAAGCAGAGTAGTCACCTAAGACCTACCATATTAATCTAAATTAAATCAGTAAGTCACCACCGCAGAACCCACTGGGAAAATGGAGGTGGGAAACTGAGAAGCTCAGCTGCACAACTTTGTATATTGTTTGTTTGTAAGTCTGTTTGGAGGTGACTTTTTTTAAGTGATATGTCTCATAGAAGGAGAGAATTTCAGCAACATTGATACAATCACAAATTTACAAGGCTCAGGGTTGTTCAACCCCATTGAATCCAAGAGGAACTTTTACTCCTTATTTCTTCTTCTGATGTTGAAGTAATAAGTGTCTTTTCATAATCAGGCCAATGGTATTTTTTAATTAAATAATATCTATTTATGGTAGAAAACTATGAAGATAAACATTTTAGATAGACTTTATTCTCACCACCTACAGATAATCACTGTAAATATTTTGATAACTTTCTTTCAATTCATAGGTATATATGTATAAGTATCTATCTATCTATCTATACATATGTGTGTATATATATATCTACATAAACAGGGCTTTACATACAAATTAACCTTTATATGGAATGTACTTCCTAAATTACTCATTTTCAAATTTTTTTAATGTATTATAGTATAAAGTTTACTATTTTTTATTTAAGCATTTTCCTATTTTTGTACATTTCAGCTGTTTCCATCTTTTGAACATCCTTGTGCATAAATCTTTGTCCTTATCTTTGATCACTTCCTTAAGAGAAAGTCCTAGAAATGGAATTACCAGGTCAAAGGTTATAATCCTTTTTAAGGCTCCTGATAGCTACAGAACACATTGCACCCTGGGAAATTTTCTGCAGTTTATTCCTGTCATCTGGGTATGAGAGGGCCCGTCTGACCAAAATCATTCCAACACTATTATTCTGTACTCATCAAGTAGAAATTGGACATGCTAGGGCCTCTATAGCTTTATTGGCTGCTCTGCTTCCTAACTGGCCATCTTGAGTATACACTGAGAGGCTATCACAACAAACCTTATTATGGCTATCCTTAGACTAAAGGCTAACAAGAGTGTACACACCACTGAAGATGCATCCTGCGTGAATACAGGCACTGCCTTGTTCTTAATGAGCAAGGTCAGGCTGGCATAAGTTTTGTTTTATTTAGATGTCCCAAGCATCCTTTGGGAGGGTTGTGTTTGGTCTTCAGGGTTGATATGCTGGGTCTCTTTCCCAGAAATGTCTGGTCTAGCAATAAAGGAAACTCCAAGCGTGAAAATTGCGCTTCATGGGTGCAGTGGAGTTTTCCTGCTGACATAGAATTGATTGACTAAATATAAATCACTCTGACTTGAGTGATTCTGTCCACTCAGGATGAATTGAAGAGAAATCACCAGAAGGAAATTGGCCTCTGGAGTGTGAGACATTGGATTATTGCCGTCAGGAGCAATGCTTGTCAGGGACATTGCATTTTTGCCCTATTTCAGATATCATGTTATTTGGAGTAATATTGGATTTGCTGTACCTTTAGATTCAGATCTACCTTTTTCTGGGTGTACATGTTCTATCAATTTCTTTTCCATTTTAGTAAGCTATGAACAATAGATTCATGATAGTTATGGTTTATAAAGCTTGGTTTATTCTGTAACAATATCAAATTTTCCATCAACTTTGTCTTAACTGCTTAACAATTAACCTTGTTAAGCAGTTAAGACAAATCAATTAAATCATTCAATAAATATGAGTGTCTGGTCCTGTCATGGGCCTTGAGGTTGAAACAGCGAATAAAACCAACAAAGCTCTAACATAAGCCATCATGGAGTTTACATTCTGCAGCAAATTTCCCGGGGTGCAGTGTGTTCCATAGCTATCAGAAGCTCTGATGGCTTACATTAGAGCTTTCCTACATCGTACGGGAAGACAATGAACAAACGCATAGTATGTCACGTGCCGATGATGGCTTTGGGGAAAAATAGAGCAAGGAAAGAGGGCAGGATGGATACAGAGTGGTTTAGTGGTGTGCTGTTCCATATAGGATGGTCAAGAGAAGCCCTACTTTAAGAAGCCATTTGAACACACCTACAGAGAACTGGGCTGTGAACCATTTGGATACTTTGGGGAATGATCTGCCAGGTAGAGAGGATAGCAAATGCAGAGGCCCTCAAGTGGTGGCTTGCTGGGTCTCTTCAAGGAACAATACCCAGGAGGGTGGAATGAGCAGGTGGGAGAGGAAGGAGAGGTGGCGGAGCTCAGCACAGGTAGGACCTAGTTTGACTTCATGGGGATTTTGGATCTGCACGAGAAGTGTGTCACAGAAGATTTTGAGCAGAGATGGGACATGACTGGGTTTGGATTTTCATTGGCTGCAGAGTCATGTTATCCATCCTCATAGGAGGAAAGGATGAGTACACGGCAAAGACGCAGAGTTTGTAAGATGAGAGGGGTGGGAATGCCTGGAAGGCCCCATTCAGTGGCTTCTGCTTTTTGATGAAGAGAAATCCAGGCCACCAGCCGGGAGTGAGGTTGGGGGAGGAAGTGATGAAGGGCTGGGGAGAGGTGAAGACGTGAAGTAATGGCCTGGGAGAACAGGACACTGAATGGACTGGAGAAGTATAGGAGGAGTAAGAACTGATATGGTTGTGAATGCCACGATTATCGGTAACTTCAGTAAAAAACTAGTTGCATAACATTTAGTTTTGAAATTATTTTCAGAATTTTCTTTAGCCAGCTGCTTCCTCAACCTTCAGCTCATAGCCCTTGGCTGATCTTCTTGGCCAGTGCTGCTACATTACAACTCTATTGATTATAACATCTAAGATCCTGGACTGAGAGAACTGGAAAGGACCTTAGAAATAATCCAGTTCAACCCCTTCATTTTACAGATAAGAGTCAGACAGCCACCAGTCAGATAAAATGAGCTGCTTGAGTCGTGTAACTCATGGGTTATAGCGCTGATCTCAAATCCTGTCTCTGGATCCCCACCCCAGTGCTCTTTATACTACAACAAACTGTTCATTATTTATCCCAAATATAATTTTAAAAGAACTTAATCTTATTAATGTTGGATATTTTAAAGTCCATATTCTCATGGAATCTAGATGGAAATTGACACTTAAAAGACAAAACATAGTTGGGTCAAATACTTTAAAATTTTTTTCCTTAAGTTTGTAAAACCCATATCGCACCTACCATTTCATCTGTCATCTTTACTACAGATACAAAACAGATAGCAGCAGCATCAGAACTTTGGGCAAGTTACCTCACTATCTCACATAGCGTGTTTTTGTTTAACTTGTTTTTATTCATCTTCTCTCTCCCTGTTCTTCACATGTGATTTGAATGTTTTACACGTTTATTTCTAGTGGGTGAAGAAGTATGTGTGGTACCATTGCATAACTACCTCCACCCCTGGGTAATTGTCCTCCTTATTTTTAGGAAGCAGAAAATAGCCTATTGTGTTATAATTAACCACTGGTACCCACCCAAATATGATTACTATGGCAAGAACTTTTGCTTCTTTTCTTTGTTAGGGGAGGGAGCGAGGGTAAGAACAGAAAGAAGCATAAGATCGTGATCATTTTTAAATGTCCTGAAATACCTGGGAAATCTTGAAAGATTCATATTTTTTCAAGTTCTCTAAGCAGTCTTTAAAAAAAAAAATCCCTATAAGCTCAGTTTAAAACTAGATGTTCTAAACAGTGAGAAGGTAAGTTTTCTTTCAGCTGTCTTCTAATTAGAACCTCTTACTCATCTCTAGCACGAGTCATTTATTTTGTCTAGTACCAAGAAGATTTTTAGAATACTCATGACTAAAGAGCTCAAGCGTTCTGGCTAAATGAGAATCTTGAAGCATTGGAGTTTTGAAATCTGCATAAGGATTTTGAAGACTTTTAAAATTTTCATGTTATAACAGTTTACCTTTGGTCCAGTTTTTCTTAATCTACTAAAAATGAAATAGCACAGGTCAGATGTGATTTTCTTGCTTTCTGCTTCTATACAATCCAGGAGTGTTAACCAAAAAGCGAAATTTGTGACATCAGTTTTATTTCTATGGCTACTGATTGTGATGTTACAAATATGAGATTATTGGCTAGTTCAGCAGGAAGGTTAAGGCAGATTCCTCGTTGGATAGAATCTCCAAAACCAACACCAAGGGGAATATTATCAGAGCTGCTTCCAGCAGTATGTCTTTTCAAGAATGTTCTCATTACTCTGAGAGTTTTATTTTGTGAGGGTTTTTATTGTTTGTTGTTGTTGGTTAATATTTTAATTTTATGTGCTTGTTTGTTTTATTTATTCCTTCACCCCAGGTGACCGGGTAGGAAAATGGTTATTTTAGATGTTAGAAGCCCCTCTGTTAAGAAGCAGTCTCTGCCTTCTTTTAATTCTTCTTCCACAATAAGATTTATTTTGGAACTTTAGTCAAAAACATCTGTACTTTGTACGGAACAAACATCTGCCTTCCTACAAGAGCTGCCGGCCTTCCTGATGTTAGATAAATGCATTTTGCTCTTTGAAAGCCCCTCATAGAGAAGAGAAAGACTGACTGTACAATGAGAAAAGAAACCCACTTATTCTTGTATCCAGAGCGCCTCTTTGTGGCCCAAACAAGTTACTACAGAAGGAAGATGCAGTATCCAGACTGTTTATGAATTTGCTCCCTATTCCTCTCCTCCCCAAACTAAATCCGTTTTAAAGGTAGAATGTATCTTAATAAATATATTATTTGACCATGCCATATGAATACAAAGCTTCCAGGAACACATAGAGTTGTGTTGCCAACTTGGAAGATAAGCTGGGGTTGGGGACATTCAAGTTATTTTTCTAACAGTGATGGAAGACGTGTGCTGATCAGTTTTCAAAGTCTTATCTGAACTGCCTGATGATTGACAACATGCGTTTGAAAGCTTTTGCTTCTCCTGGGAAGATTGCCCTGACTCTCCTTTTGCTTCTTCCAAAGGTTCATTTTGGTTTTTGGTTTTCGTTTTCGTTTTTTTACTTATTTTCCCGTACTCCTTACTATAAAATTCTTCCGGGCAGAGCTGCTGTCTTACCTTTGCATTTCCAATGCACAGCACACTGCCTGGCACACAGCAGGTCCCCAGTAGATGCTGGATGAACGATAGGTGTTTAAGGACCTACTGTGGTGGATCAGAGGAATAAAATCCATAATCCTGGCCTGTGTCCTGATCATCCAAGTATATGGTTAGTCTTTATGACTGTGTTTTTCTGTATTTACTCTGTTAAAATTACCTTAAATATAGTGAGCTTTGCTTAATGAGAAACTGAGGTAGCAAATAGCAGACCCTGTAATACAGCGGGTCATTTTCACACAGTGCCTTTTCTCCTCCTGACTCGCTGACTCTTGGTTTGTTTTGCTAAGTCATTACCTTGTAATGTCTACTTTTTATTCAAAACAACTGCCACTGAGTACTACACCAGCAACAGGAAATGCTGAGTTAATGCGTTTTCACAAAACAGAGATTCCCTTACCATTTTTTAAATTGTCCCTTTACCATCTGTACCAAAATAAGCTGTGTAGGACACTTTTTTTTTTAAAGGTGCATTTAAGTACATCTTAAGAATTGAGGTGTCTCCCACCAAACTCATGTATTTATTCAAGAAGCATTCATCTCCTGCTATGTGCTTGGCATTGTGCTGGAGGTATGGAGGTGGCTAAGACAGTCCTTCCTGGAGCTCAGGGGGAGCCCGAGGGGCTCTCATGCCATGTGATCTGTGCTGTAACAAGGACTATCAACACAGAGGGCTGAGGCAGCACATGGAGAGGGTCATGCATGTGAGGTTCTTGAGAAATGCCGAATGAACTGAACTCAGGGCCTTCTCAAGGTGAGTGGATCACCTTTGTGTATTGCAAAGGAAAACTAAGAATAGTGTCCTGGATGACAGGGAAGAATAACTGCACCAATAATGTTACATACCACACTTAAACATGTTAACTTGGACAGGGCAAGTAAAGGACACTTTTAGGTGTGGCCACTGAAAATCGGATACTCTGACTATAATCCCTTTCTTACCTCCCCTTCACTGGGTAACTGACACTGTCTTTACAAAAACTCTGAAACTTTCTTTTCCAGGCTTTTATACCAGTTGTTCCTTCTGCCTGGAACCATCACTGCCACTCCACCTCCATACCAACTCCCTTCACCCTGGAGGAAGCCTCCTCTGTCTCTTAGCGCCCTGCACGTCCACGCTATAGCACCTACCATACCATCGTGTAAACGGGTCCAGCCGTTTACCTCCCTGCATCCCCTACACATGGCAAAGGGTACGTGTCTGTTTTTCTCCAGGACCCAGCACTTGCTCAGCACCTCAGGGCTTAATAAAGATGTGTTAACTCAAATTAGTTAATTTAATTCCGAGGCGCTGTCTCATATAGCATCTCTGTATGTGACTTCAAAATACCAGGTATTTTTTAGTTGGCCCTTTTTATTTTATACTGAAGCCATTTCATAAGACGGGAGGACTATAAAACCCTCCACTGCACAGAATCCAAGCAATAATACCTTCCTTCAGCGGTAAACATGTGAAGCTTCTTGGAATATAAAAAAAATATTTTTCATAAGAAGATATACAGTTTGGGATCTGCCCTTGAGCCTGTTTTTTTTTCATCTATAAATGAAGAGATGGACCTAATTATCTCAGAAGACCTTCCAGCAAAAGTTATTCTCAGAAGCCATATTATAAATATTATAAAACCATCTTATTACTGACAAAATTTCATGTAATATTAAAATTTTGAAGAGTACTCGTGAGTAGTTTTGATGAAAATCGTAGAGACGCTCTCTCTCCCCACTAGCCTCTAGCACATAGCAGCTAAATGATTTTTGTTGACTGAATGAATGAGGAAAAAAAAGCCACATGGCAGAAACTCAAGTAATAAAAAGGGAAATATACTCACAGTTGATGGAATTTTCAAGAAGGAAAGGGAGAATTGTCTGCAAGGGCACAAGTTGACATTTATAGTGAAAAGGAATTATTTAAGTTGTTCCATTATTTATTTACACAGGAAAAGGCTCATGAATTTACAGTGAAAAACTCTTCTAATAAGAGAATTAAGGCTATGAAACTAACATAGCTGTATTTACCAGTACTTGATAAATGTCATCGCCTAATGATTTGATGAGATATCTTTGTAACACTTAATAACAAGGAGTCTTGGGAAAGTGCTGGTAGGTGTGAAGGAAGAATGGTCTATTCTAGGCAAGTTTTCTTTCCTTCTCTCTATCAGATGGCTGTTTTTCCGGAGCTTCTAACAGTTTTCCAATGCAGAGTGCAAATGTGTTTGTTGTCAGCGAGGCCGCCGTTTGGAATTGGTGCAGGAGCTCTGCAGCTTCTTTTCGATGGAACAGTGGAAGTGTGGTGGAGTTCAGTCTAGCTGGGGCCCCTTCCTGTCATAAATAAGATTACTTTCATTTCACTTGTGGAGTGTGCTATTCCTCAGAGTAATGAATTTCCTCTGTGCCTTTGAGCACATAAACATGGTTTTCATTAGCTTTCTCTCTCTTAAAAAAAAAAAAAACAGAAAGGAGGGGAGAGGGGGGTAAAAGAAAGAATCTGAGCAAAATTAATAAGATGTCAATTAACTCCATAAATGCAGATGCCTTTTTTGCCGACTGGCTAGAACATGCTGGTGAGCAGTACCAGAAAGACACTGGTCCATCTCTCCTGAAATGCTAAGAAAATGAAGTGGGGTAGAGAAAGGTACAAATTGTATCCTACATGAA
Organism: Aotus nancymaae; assembly: GCF_030222135.1. Taxonomy (NCBI): domain Eukaryota; kingdom Metazoa; phylum Chordata; class Mammalia; order Primates; family Aotidae; genus Aotus; species Aotus nancymaae. The sequence continues at coordinate 48,634,621 of NW_026988417.1, read as the reverse complement.
CAAAGGAATAAAAGAAAAGAGAGAAAGAAAAGAATACTCTTTTTTGAATCTTACTTTAAGGAGAACTGTTTCCAGCAGTCCATGAGAGTGGCTCCTCAGACTAGACAGACAGCCCCGGGTTCTTCTGGAATTGTGGGCACTTCACAGAGGACCAACCTATCCAGGATCACAGTGCGGCCCCTGCATCCACTTCCCTGCCTTTGCGCTGTGTGTGTGTGTGTGTGTGTGTGTGTGTGTGTGTGTGTGTGTGTGTGTATGTGTCTGTGTGATTTTATGCTAATAAGATACCCCGGCCTTTCCCTATTTCAAATTTACCCCTCTGTGACTTGTAAGTCATGGAGTTCATAGGGATAGACGTGCAGTTGTTCGATTTCACAGTTTGGAATCTCTTGTCAGGGGGTGAGTGATTATAACACGGCTGGGCTTTTCTCGTTGTTGATGGTGCATACTTGAACCTGAAAACTATTTAGGATCCAGTGACCCTGTGACTTCTGCCAGGATATTTCTTGCTGTTGTTTTTGGAAATTTGGGGGGCAGAGAATGAGGGGGGTGGAGTCCTCTCAAATTATCCCATAGAAGGAGTTAAACCATTTTTTTAAAAAAGCCGGCCGGGCGCGGTGGCTCAAGCCTGTAATCCCAGCACTTTGGGAGGCCGAGGCGGGTGGATCACGAGGTCAAGAGATCGAGACCATCCTGGTCAACATGGTGAAACCCCGTCTCTACTAATACAAAAAATTAGCTGGGCACGGTGGCGCGTGCCTGTAATCCCAGCTACTCAGGAGGCTGAGGCAGGAGAATTGCCTGAACCCAGGAGGCGGAGATTGCGGTGAGCCGAGATCGCGCCATTGCGCTCCAGCCTGGGTATCAAGAGCGAAACTCCGTCTCAAAAAAAAAAAAAAAAAAAAAAAAAAAAAAAAAAAGCCTAAAACCTGTTTTTTTCAGAATTACTTATTCTCTATAAAAATCCCCAGACTTGTCTTCCCAGAACCTTTTCCTCTCCCCAAAATCAATGTCTGTTTCAGCCTCCAGTCATAGTATATCATGTGCTTGTTTATTCTCTAGAGAGGAAGAAATAATAATGTTATGAAGGCATCAAGGAATTAAATTCCAGGCCACAGGTTGTCACTGACAATTCACTGCAGACCAAACTTGTAACCCAGATAAAGAAGCTTGAAGCATTTCACAGTGAGGTGTCTTCCAGCTTTGACCTCCTGGATAGGTGTTCTTGTTACAGTTTAGAAGTGCAGCTGGTTTCTATTTGAAACGAGAAGGATGGAGTTATTTAAGGAGCCTCTCATAGGTGAAGTCGGTTTTGCTGAAATGTACACAACACACTACAAGGAGCCTTAAAAACAAACTTCCATTTCACTTAGCTGCGGCACAGGAAATTGTTTCTGGTTTGTTTTTGTTGTGAATAGAGAGAACATTGCATATTAAAAATTCCCTGTAGTTGTTTAATATTTGCTCAGTAGTGTCCTAGTTCCTAATCAAGTCCTTCTTCTCACTAAATCATGTCAACTCTGTCACTGTTTTGATTGGAAGCATGACTTGTAACACTGAAAATCTCTTAGGACAGTAAACCTCTGCAGCTGTGGAAGGCTGGAGCTATTTACTGGTATTGTTAAAGGAACCTGAATGACTTCTTTGGGAGAAAAAAAAAGCAAAGATGGAGTGAAATTCATAAGGTGCACAGATTTAGGATGAAGGTTTTATTATGAGCACAGCCTCATAATAATATCCTCACAGAAATAAATACTGAATAGTAACAATTGTTTCATGAATTGGCAAACATTATATTCTGCTGTCTGCCTTTTTTAGGGGGAAAAGAAAGTCCAAATGTAAGTATGAAATCAGACATAGCTAGTGCTTTGGAACAGCGTTTGAAGGGGATGTTTTTTCAAGGTACACTGTAGAAACAAATGTCACCTTTATTTCCTGAAGGCATTTTGAAGAGTTTGCCATTGGTGTTTTTAAGGCATGAATTCTTACTGGAACAAAAGATGTGCAGAAATTTTAAATTGCCACTATTCTAATGACATGACTGATTATACTACCTTCTGCTGTATATGGGATCTGACGAATGTCCTGAGAGTATAAAGATGTATGTTGGAGAGGCTGGACCCCCCAGAAATGGGAAAAGAAGCAAAAGGAATGAAAACTTTTGCTTGAGAGAGGTGACCAATACCATACCTAAGATGTTTCTCTTCCAAAATGTTTCTTTGTTCACTGGTTCATTCCTTTACTCAATCATTTATTCATTTCAGTAAAGTTTATTGACTATCTCCTTTGAGCCCAGAACTGTGCCAGGTACTGGGAGGTCTACTATAAAGGCAGCTTGCCCACAAGGACGGGGATTTCTGCCAAGAATGTTCTGTCCTCATTGCTATAGTGTAAGAAGCAGCTGGATTCCCAAGTCGGCCTTGACATTCAGCAGAACTCAGTGTGTCTGCATCTAAAAGCACAAACCTGTTTGCTAGACCATTCTTGTCATTGCCCACGTATTTACTATTGTGTAAAAGTCATTTGTTTTGAATATACATTTTTGTCATATCTTGAAGAAGCAGTACAAAGCCTAAGAAATAGTTCATAGAAAATAATTTTAAGTAATTTGAAGAAAGTAACTGTTAATTTGGAATAATTGTAAAGCTGTCAGGAATAAACAGCAAGATCTTGTAAAGCTACGGAAATGCGTTGACTGTTTTCTTTGAAGCCAGAGCAGGATAATAACTCGGGAAGAAACTTCTAAAATATCAACTCAGCAAAGCAAATGCAAGACTGTTGAGGACTCAGTTCTCATGTGGGAGGCTGAATGCTGTGGGAGATATGAGGTAGGATAAGATGGTTTCTAATCTAATCTCAGACAGGAAATGAAACATAAGCCCTTGACTTAGAGGATGATGTGCTCCAAGCTCTCGGTGCAGCCCGAGAAAGTACAGTGAGTGCAGAGCTCTGGTAGGCCAGCGGGCCAGTGAAGTGTGAGGGTTTTGGGGAAAGCTGCGGGAAACCAGACTGAAGGCATTTATAGGGCCATCCATGTTCCCACCTGGAATGTGTGTGCTGCTTCTGACTTTGTTCCTCCAGAAAGATAGCTTAGAATTGGACAGCGTTCTGAGAAATGCAATTAAAGTGATAAAAGGAAGCAGGGGGTGAAAATGAGAGAGCATAGATGTCATATTAGGACAAAACAAGAAGGTTAGGATTTCTCAGTCTGTGGAAATGGAGGTCGAGACTATGCGTGTCTATAAATGGAGGTTATATATAACGTCAGCACTGTCTTGGAATTACGAGAACCAAGGGAAAGCCATAATCATCTGTGAAGGCTTGAGCAAGATGTGTCACTTAATTCGACCCCAGTGTCTTCTTTTGTAATCCAGATTCCAGAATGTGTTCAGTCGCATGTCTGTCCTACAAGGTGCTTGCTAAACAAAGGTATTCTTTAGCCAAGTAAGTTTGAAAATCTCTGCTTACCATGTGTTCTTCCAGTAGATTCTCCATTTACATTTGATATTAAAAGATCTCAAAAGGCCATTCTTAAGGAAAACTTATTTAGCTGTGTGGATCTCAACCAGTATTTGCCAAACTCATTTGACCGTGTAATCCTTTATTCATTTAGTGCCTATGAGGACGTCAGAAAATGCTTCTGAGAAGACAGGACTCCAAGATTATTAAGGTCCCTGGAAGGAAGTGAATCCATAACAGAGGAACTGCTCCCAATGCTGTGAAATGTATTACTTCTAGAGCCAATACTGAACAAAAGTAATAAAGGGGCTGATAGTGAGAGGACTAACAGCTTGCAGGTAGTAGGAATTTACAGCCACTTACGGAGGATGGCAAGTTCGTCAAAGGTAGTTGGGAGGTGTGGCTGACCACCCAAAAGAAAGCCATTAGAGTCCCCACAGCACTTTTAGAGGGGTCGCTGAGACCCAGATCTCCACATCAGGGTTTAGGTTGTTATGTCGGGATCACACATCTCTTCTGCACCATCAAAAGAAAAAGTACGTAGAAGAAATTCATTGAAGTGTTGGCTGAATCAAGCAGATCGTTCTGCATGATAGTCAGATTGTAGACGATTGGAAAGTACTTCTCTTGAACTTTGAGGCCAGTCACATTCCATTGAGTTCATGCCCATTAAAACAATATCAGCTGGATTCTATAGCTTGTCTCTGAAAACCTGGCTAAGGATTCAAGTTCAACAGTTTTGTAGACTTGTGCTTTTTTTCTCTAGAAACTTTGTGCTATTTTGGAGTGTTTATACGTGCACCTCTCCATTCCCTGACCCTGGCTGACTTTTTGCCCTTTCTCTTCCCCACCTCATTGAGCAAGTTTGCATAGCTACAATGTCCCGCCAACATTGCAAAGTGTTTTGTTGTTATTATTGTTGCTGTTGTTGCTATTTATTGAACATTAGGGAGAGCAAATGAATATGACATGTTTAAAAACCAAGTCTTAGTATAGTTTTCTTTCTCTCCAGCACGTTTTAGTTGCTTCTCCTTTTACTTCATCTTTCCCATTGTGCTGGTTTTTCTGCCTTCTCCATGCTTCTCCATGCTGCTCTGTGCCAGGGTAGGGAGGGAGAGGGAAAGGGAGGGTATCATTCTACATGGACTGCGCCAGTGGGCTCTCTTGCCCTATAGTTTCTGGCTGGAACTGGCTAATGCAGAGGCACCAGCTGTAGGTTTTAAGAGGAGAATGAGACCACCTTCTCCATGGAGCTCCTTTCTCTGTATTCTAGACAGTGCTTCCTTCATGGCCCTGGAGTTCTAGCCCTCCATTCATTAGTTTCCTTTACCCTTGCCCACATGTTTGTACATAGTTCTTTTACTAAACTCTCCTCAGATTGCCTAGTTTGAGTGAATCTGTTTTCTGCAGAGGCTTTGACTGATGTACCCACCTTCCTGTAACCCTCCTCTCCTTTTTGCTGCCAAGCCAGGAACACCATTCATTAGAGCCCAGCTCATGGTCTTCTTAAGGAAGCCTCTCTGTTCAGCATGAAGCTCTTCTTGAGATCTCCTAGCTCTTACAGTCTGCTACACTCGTAAGCACCTAAAAATGCTCTCTCGTATACTGACTTAGGTGCACTGAGACCAGTGCTCCTCATGCTTATAAATGATGTTTCATGGGTATGTAGGGAGGGTGGCTAGTAGGTAGAGATTGCCAATTGGCAGCCTGATTTTTGGCAGACAGTGAGCATTTATCAAAGTTATAGAGTACTTCCAGGTGCTGTTAAGCCACACTTAGAGCTGGATACTATTATTACCTCCATTTCACAGGTGCAGATGCTGACACATAGAGAAGTTAGGTAGATTGCCCCAGAACATACTTATAGTAAGTGCTTAAACTAGGATTTGAACCTAGACAGTCTAGCCCCAGAATCCATGCTCTTAACTCTGTACTAAGCTACCTCTCACAGTGCTTTTAAATTTTCAAATTACCAGTTATCATTAAAGATTTATATATCTATTAGACAAGGTCTTACTCTGTTGCCAAGGTTACAGTGCAGTGGCACAATCATGGCTCACTATAACCTTAAACTCCTGGGCTCCAGCAATCCTCCTACCCCAGCCTTCTGAGTGACTGGGACTACAGGTGTGTACCACCATGGCCAGCTGATTTTTAAATTTTTTTGTGGAGACAGGGTCTCATTACATTGCCCAGGTTGGTCTCGAACTCCTAGCCTCAGGCAACTCTCTCACTTTGGCCTCCCAAAGCGCTAGGATTATAGGCATGAGCCACCATGCCCAGCCCATATTTTCATTTTAAAATCTGCATTTCTGGTGTCTCTTGAACAAAATGGAAGATCTGGTTGTTGGGACACCTAGGCCACAGCCACAGCTGGCCAGAGCAAGCAGGAGCTGCCCTGCTCAGGTGGGGTCCATGCTCTTCACTTGTGAGGGCCCCTATGCAGCCTGTTCCTGAATCCATGCTCCTTCCTGACTTCCAGAGGCATCGAGTCTGGGATCTCTGCATGAGAATGAGTTTTACATGTGGTCTTTGGAAACTGCTTACATGCCTTTAGTCATTTCCCACATGAACTTCTGTTTCCCCAGCTAGATATGTTTAGGGAGGACAGTCTATATTTTAAACTTGCCTCAACACCTAAAACAGAGCAGGTTGTACTCAATAAAAACCTGTGAATTTGAAGAAAACCACCTGCTTCAGTTAACTAAGTAAGCTATTAATAACTTAGGTAAGGTAACTCAGCAAGGACAGGAGAGGTATCCTTATTCTTGGACTGGACTCAATCCATTAAAGTAGTTTGCTTCTAAAGCCAAGCAAGTAAAATCTGTGGGTATTCCTGAAGCCTAGCTGCTGTTGGCAATATTGCTCCTATTGTTGATGAAAGACAAATATCTACTTCACCTCCAGGCCTAATAGTGTGATGTTTGTGGGAGAGAAAATAACCACTACTTGAGAGAGCTATGGGAGAGGGGAGAGCCAGTTTTAGGTAGAGCAAGAAGGTGAAGGGAAGTTTCAAAGAAGTTGAGAACATAGAGCCTTTTGCTGGTGATGGACATGAGTCTCAGAAGGCACAGTGATTGAGGGCTGGGCAGGTGGAAATGGAGGGAGAGCAGGGATTTGCAGAGCCCATATTGGGAACAGGAGTGATGAGGAATGACTGGGACCTTCTGGTGACAGCTGTTCAAAGGGACGCAGGACATGCCGGTGATGGTCCAGATGGTTCCCAAGGCAGATTGCAGTCATGAGGCAGTGACGGTTGAAAGAGAGGCAGGAGTCAGGGAGGGAAAGGTTCCACTGGAAACTCACACAGTGCTGGATCCCCTTCCTTCCTCTTTTCTCCTGGAGTGCGGGTGGAGGGCATAACACTCAGGAGGGCTTATTCCAGGGCACGTTCTCCAGTTGGTATAATGATGTATATGGCAGAAAGCCCCGGCTTGACATTTGTGAATGCACACTCAAGGTAGAAGTTTTCAGTAGAATCTAGATGTTACTCTAAAGCACAACTATGAAGCTTGCTTCAGTCAGAGTAAGAGCATATAATCCTTTTTTTTGAATATAATACTCTTTGTGTCTCTCTGATTGAAAGTTTTATTGTTCCATCTTATTATAGCTTGACCCTTCTCTAAGGGGCCAAAGGACTTCAGGAAATAGATGCAAATTTAAGAAACTGAATCATCTTTCCCAAAACAGGAGTCTGTTTTAATGGAATAATCAGCCTTACGTATCGATGAAGGAACATGAAGGTCTTATAGCGCTTACAGCTGTCTCTTTAGTTTAATGTATAGGGAGGGGGAAACCTCACAAACTTCTCCTTGTGAAAAAGTGCAAGTGGTTGTGGGTGCAGAGTTGGCCAAGACTTGGGGCTCTTGTTCTTGGCTGAGCAGAGTCAGATGCCTGACCTCTGGGAGGCAAGCCAGGGGCTTTCCTATCAGCAGAGATCAGCAGTGGTGGCTTACTGCTATTTACTCCCCTTGGAACTTTATGGAAAAGTACAGAATTTGCAGCTCTCATCAACATCTGTTACTTTTGTGTCCGTAGACTTGGGGAGTGAAGTCATGACCAAAGTTAAGAGTAGAAATCCTGGCCAGGCACAGTGGCTCACACCTATAATCCCAGCACTTTGAAGGGGCTAAGGAGGAGTGGATCACTTGAGGTCAGGAGTTCAAGACTAGCCTGGCCAACATAGTGAAGCCCCATCTTTACTAAACATACAAAAATTATCCAGGTGTGGTGTCACATGCCTGTAGTCCCAGCTACTCAGGAGGAGGATCACTAAACCCAGGAGGCAGAGGTTGCAGTGAGCCAAGATCACGCCACTAGTAGCACTCTAGCCTGGGCAACAGAGCAAGACTCTGTCCAAAAAAATGAAAGAAAGAAAAGAAAAGGGGGAGGGAAGGGGAGGGGAGGAGTTCCCGTCTCTCCTGAGAGCAGTGAGCTTTCATAGGGGCTGAGGGAATGGATACTTTACCCCTAAAAGTACCCCCAACCATAAGTGGTTTCCCCGACTTTCTTCCTCACTTCCAGTGGTGCACCACCTGTCTTCAGGGTGTCAGGGTAGGAATCTACCACAGGAAGTTTCTAGAATGCCTCTGACAGTATATGCAAGTGTTGAACCCCCTCACCACCTATTCTCCTTTGGCCCACCTGTCCCCATCCACACTTGGCATATAATCAATGCTTTCAAATTCTAGCTTTACCACTTACTACATAGCTGTGTGACCTTGGGCAATCTACTTAACATCTATGTGCCTCAGTTCCTTCCTCTGTCAAAAGGAATCATCATGGTACCTATCTCATAGGGTCGTTGTAGGAATTAAATGTGGTAAATGCTGGGCATGTGTAAGGGCTATCTGAATGTTAGCTACGGGACTTATTCTGATTACAGTGACAGTGGGTATCTGGCCAGCTACCAGGTCACCTTTATGCAGATAATTGCCTTTCTATTTCTCTGGTAAACAGACATGGGTAATGGAAGTTGACCTACCCTGGCCTCCGTGTGGCCCATGTTTATGTTCCTTTCCATGCTCTCCAATCTTCTGGTTCTTGTGTAGCTGAGATACCCACTGGATTGGTCAGCTCTAGACTAGAGCTATTCTGAGTCCAACCTCAGAGGTCTCCATCACTGACCACATATCGTGTGCATGTTGTTATTCAGCTTCCTTTTGTGGCTAAGGAATGGACACCTAAGTAGTGCTTCTTTTTATAGAAGGCTCTGACTAGCATATTTGCTGATTAAAAGGAAGGCCTCACAAAGCATTCATTTTGAAGAGCATAGTAATACTTAACAACCAGGACTATTTCAGACATTTATTGCAAACTGTTTATTTCCTAAACTAAGGAGGGCATGCTTTTTGTTTACGTCCTCCTAATGAGAATTCCTAGGGCTTTGAAAACTATTACTGTGCCCTTGTCGTCTTCCCCCATGTTTCAGCCTACTCATCCAGGAAGCATCTGACCAGTGCTAGCATGAAGCTTGTGATTCAACTTTGAAAGGAATCCTTTTCTACTGTCCTCCTTAGAGTTGTAGCAAGCTGCCTTCATTGACCAAATGTACATCACAACTTTTTATCATAGTTCAAATCCTATCACCTGTTCCTCTCTCCTTTGGGAGATATGCCCTGACCCCATCCCACTAAGTACTTCCTCCTCTGTGCAATTTCTGTCCAGGGACATAACTTCACTGTTGTCCTTATCACCCTACTTTAACATTTAGTGACAATTTAATACTGCTTGCTATGTGCCAGGCACAGTGGTAGATTCTAAAAATCTAACTGCAAATAAAACTTCAAGATAGTGCTATCTAGTAGAACATTCTGTGAAGATGGAAATGTCCTATATCTGCACCACCCAGTATGATAGCTGCTGTCCATAGATGGCTACTGAGCACTTGAAATGTGGCTAGTGCAACTGGAGAACCAAATGTGTTATTCTGTTCCTTTAAATATACATGTAAATAGCTGCATGTGGCTACCGACTACTGTATTGAACAGCACAGCTCTAGAACGTAAGCCTCATGAGGACAGAGATCCTTGCCTTTTGTTTATCACTCTACTCCCAGGACCAAGAACAGTGCCTGCCATTTGATATGAATGAAAGAAAAGAAGGACGAAAGGGAGGGAGAGAGGGAAAAGAGAGAGACGGGGGATCTGGTTTGGATCTGTGTCCCCCCCAGATCTCTGTTGAACGGTAATCCCGTGTTGGAGGTGGGGCCTGATGGGAGGTGACTGGATCATGGGGGCAGAGTTCTCATGAATGGTTAGCACCATCCCCTCCGTGCTGTTCTCCTGATGGTGAGTGAGTAAATTGTCATGAGATCTGGTTGTTTTAAAGTGTGTAGCACCTCTCACCATTCTCTGTTCCTCCTGCTCCCACCCTGTAGGACACCTGCTCCTGTTTTGCCTTCTGCCATGACTAAAAGCTCTCTGAGGCCTCCCTAGAAGCAGATTCCACCACGCTTCCTGTACAGCCTGCAGAATCATAAGCCAGTTTAACCTCTTTTCCTTATAAATCGCCCAGCCTCAGCTATTTCTTTGCAGCAGTATGAGAACAGACTAGTACAATAGGTCTCTGACCTTGTAGAGCTTAAATGCAGCAGAGACCTATTTATTTATGTATTTGTTTACAGATCTTTAAGTTCCAGAAGTCAGGGATTGTCTTTCTTTACCATACCCTCATACTCAATGCCTAAAACCATAACAAGATTCACAGGAGGGGCTCAAGAAATGTTAGTTGAGTTGAAACCAATACTGACTATGCAAGATTAGTAGTGGTGGGGATAGTAATCCTAGTAGTGGTGTTTATAGGAAGAAAACTGGCCCTTGCCCAGTGATATTAAGCATGGTCACAGTTATTAATAGGAGGAAGAAAGATACCCACCCAGTGCCGTATATCAGGCAAGCAATGTTGGTACCGTCTGGTGGTGGTATCCTCTCCAGGCCTTCTAAATTTATCAAGCAAATCTGCCTTCTCTGACATATCCTCATTTCTGGCTCCCTGTTTGGCTTGGAAATCCAGCTACTTACCACTAGAATCCTTTATAGAGAGAAATGGAGATAGTCATGGTTATTTGTTACACCACCTTTAAGCCCTGTCTCCGTCATCCCCTTATCCGTGCGTTTCTCATAAGGGGCCTCTCTTGGTGCCTTTTTCTGCTCTAATGCTTCCTTTTTTGAACCATGTCATTCTGACCTTCCTCTTCCCTTCTTGACAACTATGACCAAGCTGTCAGATTGTTACAGGACATCCAATAGTTATTGAATATTTATTATTCAGTGAACCACAAGATCACTTACTAGCACATGGTGGAAAGAACATAGGCTTTGTAGGTAGATACCTTGGATTCAAGTCTAACCTTTACAGCTTACTACTCACATTAATTTGGGCCAATTATGTAAACTGTGAGACCCTCAGTGTCCTCATCTGTAAAATGGTGTAATAATGCATCTCTTATAAATTTACTCTGAGGATTAAGTGAGACTTGTAGGTAAAGTGTCTAGTACAATGCTTGGTGCACAATAAATATGAGCTCTATTCTCTCCTTGAATATATCTACATACACATTTTCCCAAACATATACATAGGAATTTAAAGTCAGTTTGGATTGTGAAAATTTTAATTGCACTTCACCCTCTTGTATCGTCCTATACACCTATTTCACTGTTAAAAGATTAAACTACTAAAATAGTAATCTTGCTAGTCTACCTTTCATGTGGAAAAGTAGTTTATTTTAATTATTAATAAAGCTAAGCAGGATCCCCATGCAACATAGTTAGAAATTCCTTTTACAAGTAAATAAAAGCCAAATTTTCATCTTTTTTGCATTGCAAATCAAGCAAACCACCTAATCAAGCCAAAGAAACAAAGCTAAACAAAATAATGGAAAAACAATTAGGTAAAAGGCAAATCAGTAAAGCTAAAAGGAAAGTCCTGTGCCTCTAGTGTAAATTCTTCGGTGTAATTAGGGTTAATTCTCATGCTGGTATGTGCTCACTTGATTGTCCTGGTAGAAAGGACAACAATTTACGAATTCCCACTGTAGAACCTCGCTTTGTGGGAGACGTCTTCAGTTCTCTTCACCCTCCCCAAAGACAACATGAACATTAAACAGCCCTTCAGCAAACTTAGTTCTAAGGAGGTGGCTACACTGTAGTATGTAACTGCAGTTATTTTTGATTACTATATAGCAAAGTTGTATTTGAGAAGTATCAAAATTGCTAGTGTTGTTTTACAAAGAAAGCAGCCAGTGTCACAGTGTTTACTATAATGTAATTCATTGTTCTTGATTAATGACTTGAGTGCTAGAAGAATGCTAGATCCTTCCAGAGAAGGGGTTCCCAAACCCCCGGGCCGTGGACTGGTATAGGTCGGTTGCCTGTTAGGAACCGGGCGGCACAGCAGGAGGTGAGGAGTAGGCATAGACCCTTTTTTACTGCCTGAGCGCCGCCTTCTGTCAATCAACAAGCACATGCTTAGTGGTTAAGATGTTAGTGTAACGGGTCTGTAACAACCGGTTGCCCTTCGCATATGAGGAGCTGTTGCTTCTCTCTGCTGGTACGAATCTACCAAACCTGTTCAAAAGATGCCCACAGCGAGGACCAGGGATAGCAGGCTGGCCTAGAAGATAGGCCAAGACTCTGGATGACATGATGCTTGGTGCTGTGGCTTGGGAACTCTGGGACTTGGGATTCAGCTTATGGTTCCTCTAGCTCTTCTGTACATGATCTGGCTGGATTTCTAACCTGTCCTCCAGTAGAACAGGTGCAAAGTCAGATGCCTCAAGGAGCCACACAGATAGTATAAACATGAATGCTGGATGGTCGGAGACTGTCCCATCTAAAGGGAGCAGCTGCTGTTCAGCTCCAGCCACTTGTTGCTGAGTTGGAATGTGGTCCAAATGTTGTAGTATCTAGTTTTTCAAGAGAAGCTGGAAGTCCCTGTTTGTATATGCAATCTTTTGATTTTTAGATATTGAGAGCAAAATCTGTTTGGGGCCTCCAATAGCACTCAAGTGTCTACCATCACCTGGCCACCTAATAGGCGTTCCAGGTATGAGGGTCTTCTGGCCTTTGTTAACCTGTGCTCCCCTCAGACTGGATACCAAAGGGAGCAAAGGCAGCGCCCTGTGAAAACACTTGAGTTTGCAGGTCCTACCTCCTCCAGCATCCCATCATCCAGTCCCACCATTTAGTGAGCATCTGCTATGTCCCAGGCACTGTGCTGGGGGTTTGATGCTGGAAGGAAGTACAAAGATTTGGAAAATGCAGCCCCTGAGGAGCTACCTGGCTTGTGTGGAACACACAGGTAAATAAAGAGACTATGGGAGAAATGCCAACCAGAGGAGGCTGCCCAGTGTCCCAGCAGCTCAGTGATTGCCATCCCTCTCACTGCCCAGAACAGTCCAGGAGGATCACAGAGGACAGCAAGGAACTCATCTCTGACACTTCTTTAGACTCTAACAGTGACCTGACATTGAACCATGCTGATCATAATGCAACAGGTGGCCCTCTCTTTTGGTGATTTCAAAAAAGTCATGGTTTACCCAAAAACAACATTATAGAAGAAGCAAGCATGAAGTGTAAAGCTGATTGTCAGATGGATGAGAATGTCAAACAGATGTAATAGGAGTTGGCAGAGGAAACATGACCCTTCTCACATTTTACCTTGATGTCCCTGCCCTCCACACACACCCAGGTCCTGTTGGACACACAATCAGCTGGGTTAAATGTGAAATGTCTTAGTACAATTTGTTTTTACAAATTTTTCATCAAGGCAGAAACCAGAACAAAGAAAAACAAAAGCCTCTCTCAGGTTGAGAACTCCCACAGTTCCCTCTGATTGGTGTCACCTCCTTCCTGCCCCCAACCATTTAGTAATACGCTACCTCTGGGCAAGAGGAACAGAATTGCAATCTAATGAGAGTTATTAAATGAAATACAAATGAATTCATTCCTAGTCTAGTCATTTTGAGTAGACTCACTGTGGTCATTCACACTGGTATTGGCCTGAAGTCTCTTTTGTCCTGTGAAATTAGGGTGTCAACGCAACTGATTGGTATTAACAAGGTTTTAGGGTACAGGCAATCAGGATGCTAATTATATGTAGTCCTTGTCAATCTGTTAAAGCAGATCCCCAGGAATTTTACTTGCTAACACTCTTGAAGGCTTATCTTAGTTCTTCAGAGTAATAATCTGATTCTTTAAAAGTCAATTCCATGTATTAACCCCTATTGCTAATTAAAAATGCCCTCAATTAAATTTCAGAGGGCAATAGTAGGAAATGTGTATTTGGTTGGATTTATAGAAGAGAATAAAGTGGTTTTTGCCCCAGATGAGGGTTTATATTCATGGAACTTTGTTTTCCCACCCTAAAGCTAAGGGCCTATTGGAATGGATCATAACATCCCAAATTGCGTTTCAGTCTACACAGTATTTTAATGGCATACCATATCCTTATCGTTAATATTATTATTATTGATTATTACTCAAAAATATTTCCCCTAGTATTTTGAAGCATCACTCTGGTTTCTCATTTTTGCAGAGTCAGGAGTAAATGCACAGTGCATTTATGACTCTGTCATTCATGTCAGCTGTGGTTGAGCATCAGTCTTCTTTTTGGGTGCTCTTAACAGGGAGGAATTCCTTCTGACTATAGAGAAGCGTGGCTCCACACCTACAGCTATTTCTCCAGCTGGGGCTGAAGGGGTTGGCACTAGGAAGGCTGACATAGTTCTTTTGAAATTAACATTCCCTTTCATTTTCATGAATGTGGAAATAATACATTCATATATATGAACAGGAAGGATGTAATCTCTTATCTTTGAGGTACTCTGATGGCTGAATACACAGTTGGCCAAGGTACCTACTAGTTTCTTATGATGCAAAGCACTCATTCTTCTTTGAAGCAAAACTAGCCTTGCTTCCATTTCTTGTTGTTTGGTACTTACAGTATTTTATATATTGTGTGAGGACAGACAGACATAGCCACCGACTTCCTGCAAGGTCAGTGGCTGTGTGTGCCTGACTTCATACTTCAGCCTGCAGTGCCTAGCACGTAGTAGGACCTTACTTAGCATCTGATGGATGATTCCTAAGATTTTAGCCCTTCAGTGTTACGTGTTGTTTTAAATTATCCAGGCCTTGCCAATGACTGCAGCTTTCCTTGTACACTAGTCTCAGTTGCACCACTAACTAACAGGGTGGTCTAGCCTAGAGAAATAGTCTCTGTGGATCCTAACTTAAGCATCTGTAAAATGAAGGGGTTGGATTTCATCAACTCAAAAGTCTGTTGCATTTATACCAATATTCTACCAGGTGTTTGAAAGAATTAGATCATCTAATAAGGAAGAATATAAGGAAAATAGTATTACTACTCTTGATTAGTAGTCAGACCATGCCAGACTATCTTAACTGTTAATTGTGTGTCTCTTTAGAAAAGATTTTTACCACCATACCAAATCCCAGAGTCCAAGGGCTTCTAGGGATATAGTCATAGAAGACCTGGGCAAAGACAGACTCCTCCTTAAATAGTTGGGGTTTGGCCCTAATTCCTCATCTGGCTGTCAACATTGGTCAGGGGGTTATATGATATAGAAGCCTCTGGGTCTGTTTTTGCCTGAAGTCTATTTCCCCTGGAGGTGAAGGGACCTGTTTTCCCCAGGCCTGAATCCTGAGGTTGGCCTTTCTGATGCTTTACCATTCCCCAGGCCAGCAGTAAAATGTAAAGGCGATCTTAAAAAGCCCTTCCCTGAAGACTAGACCAGCAAGTGTCGGCCTTATCCACTCCAGACCTCCCATCCTCTGGTTCTACTCCAAAGCGGGCCCCCCACAAGTAAGAGGCTTGTCTTCCTGCACCTGCGCCTGAGAAGGATAAGACACACTGCAGTAGGCTCTTTTGCCTTTTTATTTCTGCCACAGAAAGTTCCAGTTGCCCCTAACACCAGGGCCCACCTGTGTTTTCCCGAGAACTCTTTGATTCCTTGATCTAAGTGCAGAGGGCCTTTCTTTTGGGGGTTGAGTGGGAGGAGGGAACCTCAAGCTCCCTTCAAAAGCTACACATGGAGCCAACAATAATAACTCACTGGACACAACAGGAGCCCAAGGGCAGAGGGGTTCAGTCCTAAAGATTTCCAGGGCTGTGGCATGGACAGGTACCCTCAGTCTGGGGGAATAAGGTCAAGGTTACCTGAGCCAAACCTAGTCAATAGCTGGCCCGGAGTCATGCATGTCCCTGAAGCAAGATAAGAATTAAACATTTGGATGTGCCTGATGGCACCGCTATTCCCAGTATTTTATTTTGTTGTTTATTCTGAGTATTTTAGATGCACACATGCAACCAAGTGCTCATTCTGAGTTTTGAACAGACTTGGTTGAGCAGCATTTCCAATAGAAGCACTGGAATGCCGCCTTATCGTTTCCTTCTCTTGGGTTGATCCTTTGTCCTGGCTGCTGACCTTGCTCCTTCCTCACACAAGGAGATTTTCTCGGTTGGGAAAAGTAACAGATGCAGACAGCCTAATTTGTTCTTGGCAAGAGCCACGATCTGCATTGCTGTGAGGGTCAGGAGAATCATAAATCATTCACAGAGTTCTGGTTTTCTGAGATGAGATGGGCCAGATTAGTTAGAATTTCAGTTCGTTCTCCCTCTTCTCACCCCAAGCCCCATATACTCCTATAGCTGCTTATCCACAGCAGCAGCATCTTCCTTTTTACGTCTTAGAAGGAGAAGGGAGGGAACATTCTCTCCAGATGAACATGAAACACATTGAGTTGGTATGTGAAGACGCCACAGTGCAGTAACTGGGACAACATGAAAGCTGAAACATAAAACAGCATTTAAAAAGGGAAACAACAGTAGTGTGTTTCCAATGTGCCCCGCACAGGAAACAGGGCTGAAGGCTCCAGTGACAGGCGACTCCGCTCCAGCTGGAGGGTTTTTATCATTGCTCTGTTATCGTCTGCACATACAACCGCCAAGACCTCCTTGCTGCAACTCTGGGAGGCAGTGGGTGCTAATGGCTATAGAGACTTGGAAAGTCATCGTGACCTTGTGCATCCCCCTGTCTCTTTCAGTGTGTAGGATTTCAAGTAAGTCTGGACCCTGACTGACTCAGGGGGTGTACATGTGTGAGGAAACACTTCCATAATTGAGGCGACTTTTTGCTTAGGCTCTATTCTCTTTGAACTAGAGATTGAGGAAGAAAGTGACTCAAAAGGCAGTACAAGATTTCAGTCGTTTGTTTAATGTTGTATAGGCACAGAGTGACACTGGCTAGATCCGGCATTGAGAGCCCCGCTTTACTGCCACCAGTGGGACCAAGATCTGGCATTGAGAGCCCCGCTTTACTGCCACCAGTGGGACCAAGATCCGGCATTGAGAGCCCCGCTTTACTGCCACCAGTGGGACCAAGATCCGGCATTGAGAGCCCCACTTTACTGCCACCAATGGGACCAATCTTCCTCTTTGCCACCGCTGAGGCTTCACAAGCTAATTTGGGACTCTTGTTCTTTCCTGGGTTTTAGACCATGAGGTAATAAGGCACCCTCAGACCTTGTACATGGGGCATAACACAGCAGTGGAATGCACATGAAATACCATTGATGATCCACTTATAACCAACCTGCTATTTAGAATTTTCAACCCCTACCCCTCTCCTTTTCCTTCT
The DNA here is from genome assembly GCF_030222135.1 of Aotus nancymaae. Classification (NCBI taxonomy): domain Eukaryota; kingdom Metazoa; phylum Chordata; class Mammalia; order Primates; family Aotidae; genus Aotus; species Aotus nancymaae. The sequence goes on along the minus strand of NW_026988417.1, from coordinate 48,617,502 downwards.
GCCACTCTTTCTTTGCCCCTTTCCTTGTAATGGTGTCAAGAGAGGTGTTAGTTCCTCAAAGCAGGCATTACTTCCACAGCAATCTTCAACAAAGATTTATGGGGAAAGGTGGGAAAGGCTCAGTGAAAGGAGATTGAAGGCTTTTGGATTATCCATAATCTTCATTTCTCTTACCCTGATCATGTCTGATCAAACAGAAATGACTCAGTTCTTGCTCTTAAGAAACTTAAGCTAGAAGAGACGACACAAGTAAACACCATAGTTAATCTATGGCAAGGGTCCCTAATTCCTGGGAGACAAACCGATACTGGTCCATGGCCTGTTAGGAACCAGGCTGCACAGCAGGAGGCGAGTGGTGGGCACGGGAGAATCACAGCCTGAGCTCTGTCTCCTGTCAGATCAGCAGCAGCATTAGATCCACATAGGAGTGCAAACCCTATTATGAACTGCCTGTGAGAGGGATCTGGGTTCCGTGCTCCTTGTGAGAATCTAATGCCTGCTGGTCTGTCACTGTCTCCCATCTCTCTAGATGGGACCATCTAGTTGCAGGAAAACAAGCTTAGGGCTCCCACTGATTCTACATTATGGTAAGTTATATAGTTATTTCATTGTATATTAAAATATAATAATAGAAATAACGTTCGCAATAAATGTAATGCACTTGAATCATCCTGAAACCATCTCCACCCCACCCTCCACCCCCATTCATGGAAAAATTATCTTCCACGAAACCGGTCCCTGCTGCCAAAAAGGTTGGGGACTGCTGCTCTGTGGTGTCAGTTTGCTTTCTTTCCTACATAGCCGTTATTTGTAAGTAAATTAATTTTCTCTCCAGCAACAGATGTTGGTTGGGATCATTAACACAGTAGGTGTTTGTAAAGCTTTTTTTTTTTGATGATGATGATGATAAATATAGTGTGTAATATTATGCAGATGCAGATACTCTCATTCTTTCGTATTGTTAATGAGGGGATTTCTTTGCATTGCAAACAGTGAGGACAGAAACTGTGTCAGTGTCAGTCTAAATTGCCCCATGGAGTCTCACAGCAGACAGGACTTTAATCCCGACAGTGTGGTATATATGTCGAGTGGAGCAGAGGAAGGGCAGGAGCCCTGGAGTCCAAGCGTGGTCCCCACACCACCTGAGAGCCCAGGGGAGCATGAGGCTGTTTGATACCTTGGTTTGCTCATCTCTAAAACAAGGTCCTTGTGTCCAATGGGCCAGATGATCTCCAGATCCCACACTGACCAGTGAGGCTTGCCATCCACCCTCTCTTTGACAGATGAGGGCACTGAATTGGGCAAAGTTTAATTGACTTGCCCAAAGTCAAGATCAGGAGAGCTAGAAGTAGAATCCAGTTCTCTGGCACCAAGTCCCCTGCTCTTTCCACTTCCCCTCTCATAATTCCAGGGTGGTCAGAGGCAGTGTAAGAGGCTAGTGAAATGTTAGGGTTTTGAAGAAAGTGGAAGTAGCAAGGCAGTGTGAAGAAAAACAAGAGATCTTCTAGGTTTGGTCAGAGTTCATCAAGCACTGGTCCAGAATGCTTGGGCTCCCTCAGGAACACCCAGCTGTGATCCACAACCCTCCAGGCCTTTTCATCTCTCCCCCAACCATCCAGAGGAACTGCTGGCCTGAGGATGCCCCAGAAGCAGCCCCACTCCCAGCCTGTGGGGAGTTGCCCCTGAATAGGAGCAGCTCCAAACCCAGCTGTCTAGAGCTGGACCAGCCTCAGGGGTGGGAGGAGGGCTGGGGGCCAAGCAAAGCAGTCTGCGCCTCGTTCTCCTCGCCATGGCACCGCCAAGACCTGCAGTTCATGCCCCCAGTCATCGTTTTGACAACCCAGTATCTCCCACACTTCCTTCTGTCTCCAAAGACTTTTTCTGAGGCTATTTATTACTAAGCACAAAACAGTCTATAAATAATTTCTGTGTCAAAAGGAAAGTACCTGTGCTAGAGAGTTAAAATGATTCCAATTAATTTTATGACCATTTTTATCATCGGAGTTGGAAACTTGGGGTGGAAATCCAGCCATATTGCCAACTTTTGCCCGGTATGAGTGCAGTGGCATTTTAATTTCACCCTGTGTGCCAGCCCCTTGCCATTGCCTTTGTGCCTTCAGTTTTCTTGAAGCAGCGATTTTGAGGAGATAAACAATATAAGTAAAAAATTATATGGAACCTGCAAACACACTTGAGACCAAAACACGGAGCTGCTTCTGGATATGCATCCCAGTGAGCCACTGAAAGTATTTTGATGATTTAGTTGCTGCACATAAAGAAAATACTCAATTAAATAAAAAAAAACTTAAGAAAAATATACACACACTTTTCAAGGCTGCTTGGGGAAATGTATTCACTATGTAGACATGTACATTTTTTAAGTTTATACCCTACCTCATTCCAGAAAGATTTGAGATCGCTTTGGGACAGATACTGGCAGATAAAACAAGTTGAACTCAAAATTTAATGGCAGAATCACTTTCTTACTACACAGGCCTCCCATTTCCACAGCTATAGCTACACCCTCGGTTTCAGAACCAATACACTTCTTAGCCAGAGAGAATTCAAGCCACTTCCCTCATTTGGAAGTTGGGTGGGGCAATGTCAAGTCATCTTGAGGCTGTTCTGCTCAGATGTGGGGCGCTAGTAACCAGGCCCTTAATCCAACTCCTCTCCTCAAACCTTCACTGAACTTTGTCTCTGGGTGCCAGTCTTGTCCCCCAAGGACAAGCCCATCCTCAAAAGCTGTGTAATTTCCCTGATCTTCCAGGTTCGGAAACCTTCCATCCTCCCCCTAGTCCAATTGTTGGTAGGGGTTCTCCCCTGAACCCCAATCCCCCCTCCTAAGGTGGAAGGGCAAGAATGTGGACTTTGAAATCAACATAGCTGGGAGTGACTTCACAGTGTGCCTTTTACTGTCATTAAAACTTTGACAACTTACTTCAATTCTTTAAATGGGAGGAATAATAATACCAATCCCAGAGACTTTGTTGAGGAGGAAATAAGGTAACACTTACAAAGTGCTTCAGACAGAGGATAATATTTAGTGCATGTCAACATTGTTATTAAAATTACCTCTCCCCAAGCATACTCAACACCAACCATCTACCTCCCACGACTCGCCATATTAACCTGAAAATAAGCTTCCCTGCAGGCCAGATCTACTCAGCCCCCTTTCTGCCCCCAGAATACCCTCCAGTACCTCTTAGTGGACTTCCTTCTCCCTCCCTCTCCCACTCTCTACCCCTCATCACAGGATCTGATCTTGCACTCTGGAGGCCTGCCTTGCATTTCCACCTGCAGCCAGGTGTGCTCCACATCCAGGTGGGTCAGTCCAGGCTTTCCCACATTCTCCACCGTCCCCTGAGCCCAGGGTCTGATGGAAGTGAAGATAAAACTGATGCATAAGAGTTACAACAGTGGACAGTTTCTTTACGATCACCACATTTCTCTTTTGTTAGAAAGACCAATCCTTTAAATGTTTCATTAACTCTTACCATTGTTCTTTTTCTTTATTCTAAAACTAGTAGCTACCAGGATGAATAAGATAGGCACAGTACCTGCCTTCAATTTGTGTATGCTTTAGTAAGAGAATACAATACTGGATAGTATATTATACATTTGTCATTTCAAGTCCCAAAATACCCAGTTTTAACTTTGTAATTTAAATGGTTCTTCCACTTGGGCAAGTTGCTTACCTCATTTTCTTCATCCAAAAAGTGGGAATAATGATAGCCTCCAGCTATGGCTCAGCAAACAGCCTCAGCTCTCCCTACTAGCTGGTCTCCTTAATGTAATACACAAATGGTACAACCATAGGAAGATCCCTGAATTAGATAATTCACTTTAAATACTTGAAAAGTAACACTGAAAGGCTGGCACGTTGTAAATTCCCAGCAATAACTTATTATTAAATGTAATAGTAGAATGAGACCAATGAGAACACATCGGAAAGACAGAGATTAATGTCATTCAGAGCCTTATATATTTTTCAGCAACTTTGTCTCATTAGAAACATGTTTGCAGTCGATCTTAAACGTAAGAAAACAGTTTTCTTCTTATCACCAACTCGTTCTTCAGAAGCCACTGAATCATGTGAGATGTCTCTTTCATTTTTGACCCCTGCTTCAGCACTCCTCCTAAGAAGATAATAAATCAGCGTGTTACGTTTGCTGCTGCAGTTAACTACTGTCTGTGAGATGCAGCAGGAGATTATCTGAGAGCATGTGCGTAACTGATGGATTGTCTTGAGCTTGTTTATACATGCAGCAATAATGAGGAAAAGTTGAAGTAGGTGTGAAGGATGGGAGGGAGGGAAGGAGAGAGATGGTGCCAGAATGTGCAGAGTGAGGACAGGGGAAGAGAGTCAAAGAAGGAAAACATAAAGGGAGGCGAACAGCAGGACTAGAAACATGTAAGCAGAGATGGTGGGAGGGGGCATCAGAAGGTAGCAGGAAAGAAGGGAACAGAGGGAGAAAACTCATTAGCAACCAATAGAAAAGGCAGAATTTTGAGAAAACAAAATGCATCGGGCAGATTGGGAAGAAAGTAGAATGAGAGAAATGAAAACAGGAATCAGGGTGAATAGAATCAAATGCCAAAGTGGAACACATACATTATTAGGTGATGTCTATTTTATGTAAACAAGGAAGCAAAGGTTGTGTGTGATAGAAATTTCTGAACTCCTCCGAAGTCACTACCATCAGCATTCCACTGGCATTCTATTCTTTCTTTGAATTATATTTGAAATTGAAACACTGGGGCAAGTTGCAGAGTATCTTTATCATAAGCTGAACTCCTAAGCTATAACATTTCAAATACTGAAACACTATAGTATAATATTAAAGGAAATGTTAGTATGGATAGAGACGAAACTGAAGTTATCCAGCTAATAAGACTGTTTCCATCACCTTTCCTTAGGATGCTTTATCCATGGTGGCAGGTCAGTCTTATAACATCCTGTTAGGAGAAATTGATGGGCACAGCATGATTTTTATGTCACCCAACATGGCTAAAGGACTAATAAAATAATCCACAAGTTAGTCACATAACTAGGGACAAATGGAACAAGTTTCTTGTTCCATTTGTACAATGATTGCCCCCTCTGTTCATCCTACAGAAACAAATGAACCAGGGATCAAACACACCCAGGTAAGAGTCTGGACTCCCTGATGTGATAACTTTATAAACTGGAGCAACTCTGACATTCTTTGTTGAGGTTTCTCTTTCTATAAGATGGAGATACTGCTATTTTTCTCCCCCAGAATTATTGTAACTATCAGAGATAAAATATATGAAGTATTTGGAACAGGTAGATGGTCAACACATTGTAGCAATTATCGTTTTCATGCAATAGCAAATAGTCATACATATCTTTATAGTCAAGAAGTATTAATATCATTGTATTCATCAAAAAGGTAGGGGAGACAGCAAGGTTAAATTAGAGCAGGAGAGGAAAATAATCAATGAAAAATCTTGCTAGAGTGGTTGTATCCTATAGTAAAATGGAAACATATTCCTGTACTGCCTCTGAGTCAGTGTACCTCAGGGAAAACAAGTGCAGAAATTCAACCACAGCCTTCATGAAGTACTATTAAAATGGAGATTTGGCGTCCTCAGAAGATGTCTTCATCTGTACCTCACGATTGAGGTAACGAATTAAGGGGGATCCAGACTATAAAAAGAAGAGTCTCAAAGGTTGAAGCCTGAATTTTTGACATTCAAAAACCCGAGAATGAGCGGCGATCATTCTCCCTCAGACTTCATCACTCACACTTAAAGCCTTTCTAGAGCCCAAGGACAGAGACCTCTAAGCTGTGTAACCAGGACATTGGACAAATGTGGTTCATCAGGTCAGATCCTAAAGCAACATTATTTTGTTTTTCACTGTTTCTTTAAATTATTCAATGGGATCCAGTTCTTCCCCTATCCAGGATGAATATTTGGGTGAGGCCAGAACTTTTCTGTTCTCCTTAAGAAATACAGTCTTAATTTGCTAATTTGTAAATCCAACTCCATGTTGTAGTCAAAACTCGGAGTTTGATTTACGGTTAAAGTATTTTCTCTCTCCTAGCTTCTGCGTGCTGCAGTTGATGACGGGAGGCATGTCTGGCTCCTTCTCTCTCCCTCACATAAGGTTTCTCCTTCTCCTCCCACACCTGATCAATTGTAGATTCTGACCCCTGCAAGGTTAGAGTTTAGGGACGCACCGGAAAGTCCTTACTTGTCCGACACTGATATATAACATGTCAAATACTGAAACACTGTAGTATACTGTAGTATAAGACACTATAGTAATGAGCTGGCGTCACACTCTCTGATCTTGGCAGACGTTTCAACCTGGCACTTTCTCTTCGTATGCACTTCGGTAGGATCTTCTGAGATACCCATTGCTTGTGCTGTCCCACCTGCAGCTCATCTACATGGGGGAATGCCACCCTAGCTCTTACAGTTGATCCGTTTGATGAGAGAGAATTGCATTGCAGTGTTGTATGTGTTGTTTTATTTTTTGTGGATCACAGAATAGTTGTGTGTACCATTGCCATCTCAGTTAACAATGTCAAAAGCACAAAAATAATTCAAGTAAATGAAAAAAATAGAGATAAATGAATCTGAACAGAAATACTGCTGCTTCTAGTTAGTTCAGTGAAGAACTTATCACATACTCTGATTTGCAGGAGGCCTTAGGATAATGGCACATTGCCAGTCCTCTACTTTTTCCTTTCTTTGGTTCGATGGCCCTCTTTCCGTGAACTCTGTTTAAAGAGATACTTCAGAGGAACCTTTACTCTGGAGACGTCCAGGAAAAGGAGGCAAAAAGGGATGCAAGATCTAGAAAAGCATTGTTTTGAGGTGGAAAGTTTGTGAAGAAAGGAATGGCCGTTTGAAAATGAAAGTTTGCTCATTTACGTTTTAGAAAAACAAATTATATTAAGTAATTACAACAAAGGGGGAAAGAGAGTGATGCATAGGTCATTTGTTTTAAAATCCTTTCAAACTACTGTGATTTTGCTGCTAAAACTTAGAGAACATTATGTATCAAGCTCTAAATTCTCACAAAGTATTAGGTCGAACCACATGAAACTCCCATTTTATAGATAAAAATGTTCAAATATTGTCAGTATCATATGGTTTAGAATTTTAACCTTGTTTATCACAACTACTGAATTCTTTCTTGTACTAGAAATTTAAGAACTAAATTAGGTACTTTTAGAATCGTGGGATTAAAAGTACCTAATTTAAGTTCTTAAATTTCTAGACTACAAGAAAGCAAGCTTGAGATGAAGGATGGTGTCTTTCTTTGCTCTTCATCCGCTGTAACACCCAGCCCACAATGGTTGCCAAGAGAATACTTACTGACTTCTATCACAAGCTCAGAGTCATTTTGAACTTGCACCATCATTATTAGCCACAAACCTTGCTGAATTAGATTCTTACCAGTGAGCTTTCCCTTGATACCCAAAGTGGAGGATACAAGAAGTTTAAAAATCTTTCATGTCATCAATGGCTATTAAAAAAAACTTTACACTTTTTTTCCCTTCTAAGTTGCCCAGGGAAGGGAGAAAGGGAGGAAAGGTGGGGAGGTAATTCTCAGGGTGCAAAGAGGTGGAAGCCAGCTTCCAGCCCCAGATACCTACCAGAGCCAGGAAGCCGATTAGCATGAGATCCACTTGCTAATTTTCAAGGGGACGTTTCGGGGGGACATTTCGGGGGGACAGGCACGAAAACAGAATACATAGAGGAATTATATGCCACTTCGGTCCCCTCAGTGTCTTTGGAGAAATTATTTCTTGGTGATTTGTTCAGCACTTAAAAAAAAATGTCCACATGCTCGCGCCTCACAAATCCACCCATTCTCTTTGGTGTTTTTCTTACCTGATTGGAAATTTCCTAGTACATTTAAGGCTTTGTTCTAGAATAGGTGAACACAGCTGGAATTGTAAAGTGTCATCTGTTGCATATTCGGAGAAATTTTAAAAACAACTTGACCCTAACCTGCTAACTTTGACCCAGAATTCTAGACAGATAGTTGGACTTTCTAAAATCATAAACACTTGATATTTATATTCCTAGACTAATTTTTTAAGCAAAAAAAAAAAAAATCGCATCTGGCCTTTTGCAATCTTCCAAAGGAAGTTTTTCAGATACGTCTGGGGGTGTGATTTCTTAATAGAATAAACCTGCCATGGTTTTGCAATATGCTGCTCTATTATAGTGCTAGACATCTCTCCAAAACACCCTCAAATTTATCAACACCAAAATCCCCAAAGCTACAAAGATGATATTAGCATTTTATTATAAATGCATTTGGGATCCTCACTAACTTGAAAGGCTTCTATTTTAGTATTTAAAATGAAACATAATGCTAATTAATCAAATAAGGAGCCTCGCATGGTGCCAAATGAAATAAATATTTACTGGAAATAACCAAAATGGCTTCACTGCTGTAGAAAGGTCCTAAAACTGTGCTCTGGAGAATGCTGGCTGTTTCTATGTTTTCACTAACACATGCTGAATGCCATGTCCCACTCTTCAGACCTGGGAGGGAGCAGGGCAGGGATGACCCTTACTGCCAAAAAGCGGTCACAGAGTCAAACAAGATTAAATAAGTGCTTTATGATCAATGCCCTTAAAACCCCAAGAGAAAGTTTAAGACTTAAATTGTCTGAAGCTTAGCTGTACGGCTCCCAATTAAATGAGTGAACTGTGTTTCTAAATACCCAGGTCCTGCTCAAAATTCCCCATAGCTTTTCTTTTAAAAGCTATAAAATGTGTTACTGGCGACGGAATTCGGCTTCATAAGTTTCAGAAGGTTTTGATAGTTCGTTCACACTTGAGCGTATAAAAGGTGTAGGCAAGTAAGCAAGATCATTTTTCCCATCTCCTGCATTATTGAGAAGGGTACAGAATCCAGCTGCATTTCATTAAAGTTGTTTTGGAAAGTTGAAGGCAGCCCATGAGGAAAAGAGGACTCAAAATTAAATACTTGGAACCTGAGGTTAAACATTGCACATGGCTTTATGTGCCTCTCTCCTCTTATATTTGGATGACAGATGACTTCAGGCCTCTGCTGACCTAAGGATTTGTCACTGATGATTCAACAAGAACTACTTAGACTTGTTTAGGATTCATAGTGAACAGGCAGTTTCCCATTCATTCCATTATAGAATGGTCACTCTTAGGTCACATAGACACCAAAGGGGCCCTGGTGTCAGAGGAACTGAACCTTTGTAAGCTCTTTTATGAGTCTAGTCCTATTGGAAAGCATTTGATTCCACTGCCAATCACTTTGTGACTCTCTTGTTTCCCTGATAAAGAATTAAAAGTGGGTTGGATCCTCATAGCAGTGTTTATAGAGCACCCTTGACAATGGTGGCTTTGTGGCACAGTGTTGAGGTCATTATGTTATAGAGCAGCAGAAAAAGTACCTGTTAAAGACAACACTCAAATTCTTCACCTTGTTATGTCAGTGATTTTAATATTGTAAATGTTCTTCAACTTCAGCCCTTTTGTTTCACTATGAATGTATCCAATGCGGCCTCCACTTCTCCCAAAGTTCGAGTTTTACAAAAGGTGCCTTTGGCCTCAGATGCTTTTTGAACAATCCACCATTCTCTTATATTCTCCTTCATGTACACAGGTACTCTGACTGCTTCGCAGAGAAGTGGTAATCTAATAACCCTATTTACTTAGTCAAAAAGCTATATGGAGTCAATGTTTGGGGTGAGGCTTTTGCTTTGAAAAAAAAAATGTTCAGCAAAACAGCCTAAATTCTCCAGGATAGAAGAGATTGATGGAGCATCTGTCTTAATAAGGGCGTAGGCGAGGATACTAGGTTAACTGCTAAAATAAATATAAATGTTTCTTTTCTGTATTCCAGGTAATGAAACCAAAATGATAAAAAAAGGAGAGGGTTTGTGAGTCTAGTTTCTCTTGATTTTTTTTCCAGCAGAGGGCACTATTTTCATGATCTATATGGGTTTAAAGTCTTAAACATGGGAATTGTTAGGTTCTGTAAATGAGAATAGGCAAGTCATTGAAGAGACTCTGGAAACTCAGCTCTCAGCTTCTGAAACTGGGAAGAGACCACTTTATTCCGTAGATAAAGAAAAATAGCAATTGTCTAGAAAATGTAGGCTGTTCAAGCAATTTATTTATTTATTTAGTATATTGTAAGACCTGCTACAACAAGCAGTTTAATTTAGATCTTGGTATTTGAGATAAATCCCCACTAAACTAAAGGTAAATACATCTCCTTTGAACATTTTTGCATACATGTATACACACACACAGTTACAGTTTTTAAATTATTTTGGCTGCTTTAAAATGTGGCTTTCCTTGTCTTGGAAACACTTAACACAAGAGTCATAAATATCACTGCAATTCTCTGCTGTACTTTGATTTTTAGTTGTATCCACCCTTAAATTCTGATCCTATGGGTGTTGGAAATAACAAATGTACATGCTGAACATTGAATTTGGTTTTATAGCATCTGGTGTTCTCAATCACCTTCTGTTCCTTTATTCGTGCACTTTGTAGATTATGTTATCTGGCAAGCATCCAGGTCTCATTGTGAAGGCATTGAAACAATACCTTGTATAGGCTGAACCATAACACTGTCAAAAGGCAGCACAACAAAGCAAGGGACCAAGTAGTTCACATTGGAACTCATTAAAAATAACCTCTCTGAGAGGTTAAAGAATGATGATTGTAAATAATGCCCGCTGGAAATCCTTGAGAATGGATTTTCTAAAAATATTTACTGTTCCAGATGGATTGACTACTTATGGTATTTGCGTCTCCCAAAATAAATTGGGGTGAAGTCTAGATAAAGTAAATGTTTCTATTTCTTCCCCAATGGTTTGCTACATGTGCAAACTTAAGGGTCTGCTGAGTAACTGTGGACAGTAGAGAGCAGTAGAGGAGTGTCTGAGCACATAGCTGGCCAAAAATCAACTGCTCCAAAACAGTATCAGGCATATTCTCTTAAGGTGTTATTCAGTTTTTACTGACAGTGGAAGACATCTTTGAACTATGTTATAAATGAACCAATTTTCAGAGATTGGGTAAATAACATCCAAACAATAAGCTCTCAATAGAAATGCTAGTATTTATACTGATAAGCCATTTATTATAAGTCAAAACTACTTGGAGTAGAAAAATTTGGTAACAAATTCTGCATAAGATTTAGGTTATTAGTAATAGCTGTCATTCAAAGCAGGTCTCTGACTGCTTGTGAAGAAGAGTCATCAAAATCAGTGTTCTTTCAGTGAATGCCTATTTATAGCCAACATCCAAGGCATCTGCATCAATTTACCAATAAATGTGTCTACTACTCATTATGTAGTCAAACTAGCCCTTGTACAAACATCATAATTCTAATCTGTTTCCCCTTGGCCATAACTTGGGTGATGGTGATAGTTGCAGTGACAATAACCACCAGCACCATGCTTACTCTGTGACAGACACCATGCAATGCAGCCACTATTGTATGGCTCCCACTTCTAGCTTCCCATAACCACATGTCCAAAGTCAGATTCTTGGTTCCTTGTTCTTATATCTTTCCCGCTCATAAACAGTACCATTATCCACCCACATCAGAAACATGAGTCACCTTGATCCATTCCTCTTCCTTACCTTCCATAAATCCTCAAAATTCTAATTCTAAAATACATTGCAAATCCATTCTCTTCTTTCCAATTCCACAGTCATATTCTCACCTGGGCTCCCATCATTACATGTCTGTACACTGGAAGAACCTCCGGTTGGTCTTTCTCCTCCCAGGATAGTGGCATGTTTATATGTGATAACATAGACCAGATCCTAGCATTTCCCTGCATGATATCCTTCACACTGCTGCCCATTCATCTTGGAATATAATCTAAACCCCTGGTAGTGGCTCTCCAAGCCCTGGCCATCTCTCCTGGCTCACCCTGTACCCCCTCCAAATTCTGACTCAGGGCCTTCCTGTGTGGTGCTGCACCTGCCTGAAGGCCGTGTGGTTTGAGGAAGTCACTTAACTTTCTGGGCCTTACTTTTCTCCTCTAAAATAAGAACCTTGAACCTTTCTAGCAATGACCTTCCTGTTTTCTTAGAAAAGATAGCAGGTCTCTTGAATTTATCTTCTAATAACCCTCTGCTCAGCACTGACCCTGAAACACTATGAGAGGTTAGCCACAGGCCCATTGGAAAATATTTTCCAAGTGTAGTACAAGACTATAAAATGCTTTGAAATTGAGACATATGTTAACCAGCAATGTTTTCTATCAATAGAGGGATGTGTATACCCTGTGAGAAGCCTTAAAGCCTAAAATTACAGCAGGGCAGGAGACTTTATCTTTCTTAGTAAGCAAATTTACTGTTCTCCTGCTAGTTTCTATCTGAATGTAGCAGCTACATGAGAGTCTTTATGTTAATTGGCATTCTAACCATTCTTTATTATAAGTGCCTTTTCAAGGTTAATGCTATTCTCATCAGCAGAACACTGTTGTCAAGCTTTTAATTTCAGATTGTCAGACATCCAAACCAGAATTGTTCCATTGCCTATAGCAGATAATAAACAATTAGATGCTCTTAAATCACTGGACCACAGAAAATGAAGGTGAGTTTTTGAAACATGTTTATTTACAAGCTGAGCCAACCCCATGCCAGTTCAGTCCAGTTCTGCATGTTTTGCTGAGTGTCTTCCAGATGCCAGGCGCCACACCAGTACAGGCTATGTAAGAAGCAGCTTCTGCTTATTAGAGGTCCCAGCTCTCTAAGAACTCACAGTCCAGCAGGAAGACCTATATGCAAAAATATCATTTCAGAAACCTGGTGACGTAATAGAGAAAGACACTGCGTGCTTCGGGGTAACAAAGGGCTTCTGTCAGCATGGAGGGATCAGACAAAGTGTCATGGGTGAATAATATTTACCTGTCAAAGAAGAAAACAGTGTCCCAGAAAGAGGATTCAGGTATGCAGAGAAACTGGAAGTGCATCAGCAGTGTCCTTTGGGGAAACAACTGGAATACAAACGGGTCTGTGGACAGCGACAAAGCTGGAAAGAGATGCAGGCACTTTGGATGTGTCGTATTCTCGCCAATTTGAGCTGTATCCTGAAATACTAATAATAACAACATGAGCTAACTTGGGGGCCTCACTAAATCCACTTCACGTTGATCTAACTCATGTAATCCTCAACAGCTGATGAAGTTTCAGCACAGGTAACCACTGTTCGAGTCATGCTCTGGACCACTGTTGTTCCACCCCCAAGTGACAGGGAGCCATAGAATTGTATGACCTTGGGCAAATTACTCAACACTGAACCTCCTTTATCGTCTGTAAACCAGGAATAATCATAGTGCCTGCCTTATAGAATTGCTGTAAGAACTAAACAAGTTAAGAAATGTAAAATGCTTGGTTAGCACTGTGCACGGCACAGGACGTGTACCTGCCGTTATGATCATCTTCAACATTATTTCAATTAATTTTTAAGATTTCAAGAAATGGAGCACCATTTCCATGTTTGCATTAAAAGATGACTAAGAGGGCAAATGAATGAAGGCAGGTGGCAAGGCCATTACATTGCCAGCTCCAAGGAACACTATTCACTTTGTAGTCAGTATAAATGGTGCCCCTTGGACCTGTGCTGTGCAGTAGCTCTGAGCAGAACAAGACAAGAGGTAATCCAGAGGTGATGAGAACCTAAATGAGGGGAGCAGAGAAGAAACAGTGGTGACAGGTAGTGGGGAACAAGAGATCTTGTGGGTAAGGACAATAGAGAGGGACTTGATTAACTGCGAGGTTTCTGGCCTGGGTATGTGTGCAGAGGGGAATGAAGAGGGGTAGGGGAATCAACTCGGATTATTTTAGGCCTCTGAATATGTGTCTCTAACTGCTTTCCAAAGGGAAAATGAGCATGATTTCAGATTAGTGATTTTGTTCTATTAAGTGTATTTCATCCTTTTATAAGTGTAAATAATTGGGATTTACTGAGTTAATCCCAAGTAACTCAAACTGTGTTTTTAATAACATACTCCAGTGCAATTCAGTGCAGGGATGAGTGTCAGAATCCTATGTTGGTCTTGTCTTATAGCAGTCTTCTGTCTGGCAAGGCAGACCTTGTTATTTCTGAATTAATGATTTCAATCACCCAAGACACCTTTTCAGTGAAATGTAGTACATAAAAATGGAGTCTCTTAATAGTTATGAGAAAGCACTTCTTATTAATACATATTTGAAACACTCACCACAGGGCATGTAAGTGTGGAATTTTAATGACACAGAAGAAAAAATATTTGTATATGCATCTTTTTGCAAAGACAAGCTCAGAGCACCCTCAAATAGAAGAGACAAAAAAGAGTGTGGGTTGTGTCATTGCATCAGCCCCTAGAAAGCCTACACTGCCGGTTTATTATTCACACCCGTCTGTTTGTGGAGGTCTCTTAGGAGTCTTGGGAGTCTCTTGGGAAAAGTCTGCTAGGAACAGGCATGTAGAGTATGGCAGGATCATTTTCTTAGCCTGTTTTGAGTCCAATTATTTATTTTCTATTTTATCTTGCTATTAACTACTCTCAAAAAATACCAGGCCTGGTGTGTTTGTTGGCTTGTAATCCCAACACCTTGAGAGGCTGAAGAGAGAGGGTCACTAGAAGCTAGGAGTTCAAGACCCCTGGACAAGATAGCAAGACCCCACTTCTACAAAACAACAACAAACCCAGTCCAACAGGTTACACTGGCTAAACACATTTTTCTTAGGGATTTAATTTTTTTCCCTGTTTTACCACATGTGTGATACTTATCAAATATGCCACGTTTTTAGTGTTGCTTCACTCTTAGGGCCCAGAACTGTCAATGCCTTGATGCTATATTCCGGGACTTACTCTACAAGCATACATTTTACCTAAGATCAGTGTCACAAGTACCTTTAGCTACTGTTCCTTTCTTTTTTATTTAATTTTTTTAAAGCAAAGTATGCCTTTTAATTTTTCTAAAACAACTAATCACAATGAACATCCAACAATTAAGAAAACAATCTAAAAACAAACTTTAAATAAATAAACCATCTGTATTATTTTATAACAACCGTAACTACTATTTGTTGAGTCCTAATCATTGCCAAGTGCTGCATACTTCACAAATATTACTGAAATTTGATCGTGACAACAATCATAAAAGATATATTAATTCAATTGTATACCTGGGGAGGCTGGGCTCAGATATGCATAATTCAGGCCTTACTAGCAGATGCTAATTAGAATGTTTGTTGAAAGTGCCTAGGGGGTCATCAGAGAGTAGCATGGAATGCCGGGAGCACAGGGCTGGGGTCCTGCAGAATTCTGTTTGGGCCTGTGCGCACACCCCCCTGTTCCGGGGGTGACTTTCAGTGCTCACAGCTTCTCTGCTGGGCCTGCTGGCCTCGAAGCTCTGGACTCTGTATCTTCCTCACTTATGATGACTGTTTGCTTACCCTGCTGCCCTCTCCACAATTCTCCTTTCATTCCCTGCTTCACCCTCTCCAAAAGTAATTATCGAGCACTTTCTACATGCCAGCCACTGCTCCAAGGGCTGGAGATACAGCAGCGAACAAAGCAGTCTATTTTGTGTAGATCTCTGTTCTGTGGAGCTACTGGGCACAGACGGAAAATAAACAAGTAATAAAATCACCCTGAATCTTACCCTTTCAATCTCATACTTGACTCCAGGCTTCTAACCAAACACATGTCAAAAACGTGGATGGGCTCTTTCTCATCTGCCATAGGCAACCTCTTCATCCTTCTTAGGCTGTAAGAATTCATTGAAAAAAGAGCCCTGGCCTCCGTGTTCCTTACTCATATACCTCAGTAATGAGCAAGGCTGTAGAACTGCTAGCTCCTCTGTAACACTTTTCTTCTTTATTACATGTTCGTATTCCCGATAACTACGGCACAAGAGAATCTAGCCAGCCATCTGGTCTTTGTTCCTGAATACTGTCTGCTTCAGATACTTCCATTTTTAACTGGATAGAATAATCTAGAAGGAAACTTAAGGCCCTCTTTTTTAGTCCTTCCTTGCCAGATGCCTGTGTCTTTCTTCTGGCCTGAAGTCTGGCCCCTTGAGCTCAGAGGATCCCAAGACACCCCCTGCTGCTGTAGCCAGTCTCTGATAATACTGTTTTGTCCCTCTTCCCACAAAGTGCTCACCTACAGGAAAGGAGTATGACTGCCAGCCCTGACCCCCTCTACCTTAGTTAGGGTGGAATAAGGTAGACCCTTAATATTCTTAGAAAGGATGTCCTAAGCTCTTAGCAACTGTTCAGATTTGGAAATGGTGCTGTAACACATAATTTCTCCCATAAAGTGCAGTCAAGTGTAAGTGACCTCTTCAGACCCTTAATGATTCTATAAATATTGCACAAAAATAATTGAATTTCTTATAAAAATCAACAGTTATGTGTAACTTCTTAAGATTTTCTCCATCTCCAGTGACAGTACAAGGAGTCAACTCTCCTGTGGAAGCAATGGTTCAAAGTAGAGTTTGCCACCTCGAGGAAGTTAGAGTGATTTGGGTAGCGATAATAACAGGACTGTGAGCTGGCCTGACACCGAGCCCACTGTGTGTGAGGCTCCATGCTGACAGCTCCACATGCGTGACTCTTTAAATCCTCCAGCAGCCTCACAAAGTAAATGCTATTATTGTCCTCTTTTTTCAGATGAGAAAACTAGAAGGAGGTAAAATAACTTGCTTAACACTACCCAGCTAGTAAATGGTGGAACCAGGATTCCTATCAAGGCTGCCTGTCCTTAGAGCCAAGGCCAAAATCTCAACTTTGTCATCTCAATATGAGTGAATAAAAAAGCTGTGACGAGGTGTGCTGGGCACATGGTAATGTTCGCTCACCGATGAATAGAGCTCCCACTCCTATTATCCACAGTGGAGCATTCAAATCAATGCCTCGGTGAAGTGGCAAATTGTCCCATGTCATAGGTGTATGGGTCACTGGGAATGTCAGCTCCTTCAAGGTCAGGGCCTGCTGGCATTCTGACTTCACCAAGCTCACCTGTGGCTCTAGTTCATCCAGCCTACTGTTTCTAGTTTGTGCTGCAGCTCCCCTTTCTCTCTACCAGAATTTTTACTATTTCAGGAGGAGGTGAAGTCCTGCGAGGTAGATTTCTGATTCCGGAGGTGATGCTTCTGATTAAAGAGAAAGCTGAGAGGAAAGCCACAATTTCCCATGACTTTAAAAGAGGAAATAATTTTCTACTTTACTCTGGAAGGCAAGGGAAATGCCTCCCCTAACAATTCCCCTTATCAAAGTAACATTTAACCTGCCAGGTAGATATTACTTAATTTGAATACCATAGCAGCCTTCAGCAGCAGTAGCTAAAATTTACTGAGCGCTTTCTTTTTACAAAGCCTTCAAATTTGTACATGAATAGAATCTTAGAAGCAACCGATTGTTGTCTTTCATATTCCTTCAGCTTTTTTATCCTCTTTCAGCATTTTTATAAGTGAAAAGATTGCAAGTATATTGAAGAAAACTGCCCATTTTCAAAAAACTAACAATGATTTTCATTTTCACATCGTCTTCCAGTTCAGGCTCACACTATTAATGTTTTCCATAATGGTCCTTGCAGGTCATATTAGGCAGTAGAGGCTAGGGTTTGCTCCACTTAACATAATCCCCAAATCTCAGGGGCTTAACACAACTCAAATTCATATCTCACTCACTGCATTACTGCCTCAGGTTTGCAGAGGGCTCTGCTTATCATAGTCACTCCTCCTCAGGCCTAAGGGGTCAGACCCCATCAGGACACACACCTCCACAATCGCTGAGGCAGGGGAAGGAGAAACAGCAGATTATACACAGCCTCTTAGAAGTCCTGCCTGGAAGTAAAACCCATCACCCCAACTTACTCTTCACCAGCTAACACAAATCACATGGCCAAGCCAACTTCAGGGGGCATGAACTGTTCATCTACTGTATGCCTGGAAGAGCAAGAGAGATGGAATGTTTGAGAAGGGCCCTTAAGAGTTCTATAAGTATATTCTATTCTATCATGAACCTAATTTTCTAAACCATTTTCCTACCACCGGATAGTTGGGCCAAGGGCAATGTTTTATATTTATGAATGATTGTATAACATGTTATTAAAAATTATTCAATGATATTTATTAAAGAACAGTAAGGAAGGCTTTATTCAGAACCGTAATGATAGCTATAGAGACCACCACAACAGGGTCTTGCAGTCAGGAGAAGAGATTGAGCTCAACTCCAAACATATCATAAGTAAGCGGGCATTTATAGCCAAGGAGGAGTGTGGGAGTCGGCAGATGGAAAATTACTAAGGAGAGACATCCGGGGTGAGGGAGAGTCTGGCTAAACCCACCTAATGGGATTCTTGGCAAAGACAGGCCAGGGTGACTGGACATCACCTGGGGAATGGTGGAGAGTGAGAAACCTAATCAGATATCAAGGATGATCAGATATTGAGGATGGGGATTCTTGCTAACCTGATATGGCAGAATTCTTTGCTAACATTGGATTTTACAAGGACGTGAACATATGGACCTAGCAGAGGATTCAGAAGCCTAACTAACGTTTGGCCAAGCAGAGAATCTGTCATATATTTGAATGTGTTTCACGGCCCCATCCCCAGGTAACATTTGGCTGCCCCCACATGAGATCCTTGAGTACAACCCACACATATATACACGTGCACACACACAAGTACCCAGACACACACACAGTAGGCTGCCAGTCCCCACCAACAGCATCCTTCTCATCCTTGTCTGATTCTGTCTTGCACTGAGAGAAGTATAAATCAGAGATTTTGTCACACCCACTTCCCTGTGGCTAGGTTCTTGACCACCTCTGTGTAATCTTCCCTTCTTGCAGTAAAGAATTTATAATAGTGTCTATCTTCCATGTCAGCCAATTATGGCTGCATAAATGCTGAACACACATACATGCATGCACACACACACATCCCTACACGCAATCACCTATTTGCCCCATGGCCACAGATTGGAAGACTAGATACCAACAAAGCCCAGCCCTGAAACAGAACCAAGTATGCCTACATGTTCTGACTTGCTCCCATTTGAACTCAGCATGGCATTTTAAGTACCTTGTCTGCTCCCTGCTGTAGCCTCTGACTTTGTGCCTTTCAGTAAGAATACCTTTTGTGCCCAGCAATGCTCTCTGCACAGTTGAGCAACAGCAACCTATCTGCTTAGCCCTAGCACAGTGCCTGGCACACAGTAGCCTCTGTCTAAATGAGAACAGAGATGACTTTAGAAATGGAATGAGGAAATATTGATGGCTGCGCTTCCCCTGCAAGGGTGGCGGCATTTTCCAGCTATGAAATGGACTCTATTAATACAGATCAGAGGACTATTCTGGCTTTTGATTTGAATTATTATGTATTACCAGCCTTCCAGATGATAAAATAAAATGTTAGTAGGACACTAGAGCCATCTTGCCTGTAGTTGTAGAATTAAATTTAACAACAACAACAAAAAATTAATGACTGAGAGGACTCCAGCTGAAGTTGTATTGGAACTGGGAAAGAACTCAACACTGATGGGAATGACATAGGGAAGGGGAAGAAGGAAGGGACAGAATTGTACAGAGCAGGGCATGAGACACAGGCTCCAGAGCCCAGAGGGTAGACACAGGGTCTCACAAGCTCAGGCAACACTGGCACCACCAGGCCCAAACCAGCAAACAGGGCAATGGAGAGAGATTCCAAAAGGAATCAGCAGCAGCTATAGTCTCCTAAGGAAATGTGTGCAGCGTTTCTGGCCTTATCAGGAATACAGAGAACTGGACCACTTCCCCCATGGAAGGAACGCCAGGACTGGCAGGAACTGAGAGACATTACAGCACATTTGGGTCTGCCTAGATTCTAATTCTCAGACTGCCATTTGTTAACTGTATTCCTTTGGCAAGTTATGCTTGAGTTTCCTCATCTGTAAAATGGGATTAATAATAGTACCTACTTCATGGGGATGTTGTAAAGATTAAGCAAAATAACATGTGTAAAGTTACTTAGGGACAACAAGGACTGCTATGTAGTAAGTGATTTGAAAATGTTCTTGGGTCCCAGAGGCAAAAATGGGATTTAGGGCAAGGTCCCAGAACTAGAGGCAAGCTGGGGTTCCATGTGGAAAAGAGCCAACTCCAGGGTGGAGAACCAGAAATACGAGTGAGATCACGGTAGAAAGATCTGGAAGGTGCAGCAACATGCCTTTGAGGTTGGTTAAACATGCAGATGATGGACAACATGGGTGAACCTAGAAGACATCATGCTAACTGAAGTAAGCCAAAAATAAAAGGACAAATATTGTATGCTTCTACTTATATGAAGTATGTCCAATAGTCAAATTCATAGAGATAGAAAGTAAAATGGATGGTGGTTGCCAGGGCCTGGAGGGAAGGGAGAATCTAGCTACTGTTTAACAGCCCAGGAATTCAGCTTCGCAAAATGAAAGGAGTTTCAGAGATGGATGGTGGTGTTGGCTGCACAGCAGTGTGAATGTGCTTAATGCCACTGAACTGTACGCTTAAAATGGCTAAAGTGGTAAATTTTATGTTATATATGTGAACTTCACCACCATTTTTTTTAAAAAAAACGAAGTCAGTATAAAGCTTATACCTTAGTTATGATAATGTATCAATGGTATCAATATTGGTTCACTAATAGTAAAAAATGTACCAGGCTTAAGTAAGATGTCGCTAATAGGAGAAACTGGCTTCAGATAGCAAGAAATTATATAAAAATCTTTGTACTATTGTCACTTTTTTGGTAAATCTAAAACTGTCCTACCGAATGAATAAAGTACATTTTCAAAAACTAGATGCAGAAAATGGGAAGAACCAGACAAAGAGCTGCTTGGTCTAAAGTACGGGATGGTTGAGATTTGGGGAGAGATTGTTACGAGCCCAAAGACAGATCATAAAGGTGATTCGGGAGATAATGTGGGAAGGAGAAAAGGGACTTAAGGGATCTGAGGAATCACAAGATTGACCACAGCAGCAGATGACCACAGGCACTGGCCAGGAGAGGACTCCAGTCATCAAGTACTCACGCTGATCTACTTTGCACATGCATAGGAGAATGTCATAAAAATGCACGTGTAGTCAGTTGAGAGTGTTTCAAATTCCAGATATGGAAGATTACTAAACATGCATCCTTGGAATGTTTCCTTAAAGCAAAACAAAACCCTGGCAATTATGAACAAAAAGAATGGTGCAGGGCAGGGCATGAGGCATGGGCCCCAGAGCCAGATGGACTGGTGTGTCTCCATAAATGAGGGCACTTCAGCATGTCAGGACTGGGCTGTCAAGGGTTGATCCTCTAAATCAGATGTCACTTTCATAGGATTGTGCCATTTTAAATTCTTGTCCCAAGAAAGTCTTTATGAATCGGATCCAAGTTCAGCACATTTTTAGTACACATGAAGTCTGTATTTGGCATGTTTGCCTATGTTGTTAGAACTATCATAACTGGTCGCATTATTACCATAGAGTATTATTTGCAGACACTAGAATCAAGTCTTTTGAGTAATACATAATAGAAGAAGGAACACAACCACGATCTTCCTCTTATGACTATGAAAGAATGAATTGTGAGTTTTTAGGCTCCTTCTAGAACAACTGTCAAACCAAATGAAACCAAGTCATAGCAGGTTTTGGTCACACGTATGGTCCTGAGCTGTTTCCCTAAAGGCCTGATCCAGCCAGGCATGCTGGCTACCACAGGAGGTGCCAGAGGAAACACGGAAGATCAGAAGCAGGCACCACACAGCCTCCGTGGGTGATATCCTCCCCACTCTCGGGGAGCAGAAATGTCAGCAGTATTGGCATCATTTTGAACACTACACAGTGCTCTGGAAATTAGGCATGCACAGATTCTGACCAATCAACAAGAGAAGAATAAGGAAGTTATGGGATACCACTCTGTGGCTAGAATAAACACTAAACTAGCATGGCAGGGCAGAATAAGAGGAGCATGTGCTCAGCTGCTGGGGGAAATGGGCATTGGGTAGGGGTGCCAGAGGAATGAGGGCTCTGGGCTGAAACCTGTAAATAGTGTCTGTGCCATGAAGTGAGGAATCGAAGAAATCCAATAATATATCATGAAAGGTGTTACTATTAGGCCTGTCATATTTTGTTAGCTTTTATAGTCTACTTAATTTATTGAAGTGTTTTTAGTATGGGTCCCAGAAAAGCAAAAATGTGCACCAGAATGCAGAAAGGACACGAAAGATGATATTTTCCAGCCTGGCCTCCACCTGTCATGATGAAGGTGTTCAGTAACTGCTTTCTGAATGAATGATCATTATGAAATAGATGGTAGCAGCACTGTGTGTGTGTGTGTGTGTGTGTGTGTGTGTGTCTTTTGTTTTTTTCACTTAGTCACCAGTATACATTGTGCCTTTCAGATTAGGAATCATGTAATTAATGTCATTTCTGCAAGGCTTTTTCCATTGCAAGATGGGATCTCAACTGATACCATTTTCTAAATTATAGACTAAGTTAGCATGGTGTTATTTTATCTCAGATGCTTATCTTAGAGCATCCTGTTTTATGCAGGCTCACCTGTAGAAGCCCTCAAGCGAGGGCTGGACAACCAACTACACTTGATGGATGTTTGGGACCAAAGAGTCAGGGATCCCTTCTAAGTCCTCTGTGTATGTGTGTGTGTGTGTGTGTGCGCGCGCGCGTGTGTGTGTGTCCGTCACATTCTGCAACATCAACATTACTTGGGCAATCTGAGGTGGATTGTAGTAGTTGACTATATTGTCTTGACATTGCAAACCCACTTTGTTTACCTTGAACCATTAATTCAGTGAAATCAAAACTCAAGCCATTTAGACTGCAACTCCTAGAATGTGCCTGGGAACATGGATGGAGATTACTAAAGTGCTGAAAGAGCTGTTGGAAAATATACACTGGTTTCGGGAATACGTGAGGCCCCTTTTGGTATAGTAAAATGTCTCCTTTTCCTATTTTGGAAAAGTTGGACCTGTTGGCTAAAACAATTAGCAGTTATTACTAATGACAACACTGGATGAGAGTCAACCTCTGATATATGCATCTTTACCCTTCTGCCAAGCTCCTGTGCCTTCAGCCAGTCCAGAACTTAAGCAACTAACAATAGGCAGAAAAATTCCTGACTTAGTTTTTGTATCTTTACATGATGCATAGATAAAAATAATTTCTCTGTACTAATTAGCTTTAAAATCTTGGAATATAACTGCTTGGAGGCTTTCCATTTCTAAAATTGGTGCCCAGAACATTGCTAAGTGGCCTGCTTCAGGGAAAGATGTGTTGGTTTTAATTAATCCATCATTGAGCTTTTCAATGGAAATAATTGAATACAATATTTATTGTATTCTTTTTCCCAATTAATGACAAGAGAAAAATGTAATTTGGCAAGGACAAATGTATGACTAGTCCTTCATTCTCATGTCTAATTTTTCTTAGGCATCTCTTGATTTTCAGGTATTTGATTAGCTATTCAGATAAAGACACAATGTGGAACTTTAATGTTGCATAGCTATTGCTTCTTGTCCAACTTATGAAACCAAAAGGCAACATTTTATCTTCCCCTCACCTCTGTTTTTATCAGTAGTGTATCTTTTGGAGGGCAGAACTCAGGCTGAGGGAGAGATGCAGGCTGCTGCTCATCAGATTTCAGAAGAGACTCCTATCTCAAAGAAGCTATTTTTCCGCATTCTTGAGAAAACACAAGTAGATATTCATGGCTAGAAAAGGGGAATTTGAGTTCATTTGATGGAGAGACTTTTGCAGACAGTTGAGTTTGTAACTGTACCTTGTATACTCATATTTGAAGTAGTTCAATTTAAGATAAGGAACAGGGCAGGGGGTAGATTAAAAAAACAAAATGTCAAGCTAAAAACATTTTCTTTACAGACATGGGTACTCTCAGAAAGACAGATTGCCTTTTAGAACCTGGCTCCAAGAAATGGGGAAGACAAGACAGTCCAAGGACCTTACAGCAAATTCTTAATGCAAAAGAATTAAGTATATGTGAACATTTTAAAATTATACTTTAAATTCTGGGGCTCATGTGCAGAAAGTGCAGGTTTGTTACATAGGCATACACGTGTCATGGTGGTTTCCTGCATCCATCACCCCGTCATCTAGGTTAGGTATTTCTAATGCTATCCTTCCCCTATCCCCCGACTCCCTGCTATCCCTCCCCTAGCCCCCTGCCCCCCGGCAGGCCCCAGTGTGTTATGTTCCCCTCCCTGTGTCATGTGTTCCCATTGTTCAACACCCACTTATGAGTGAGAACATGGGCAAGGACTTCATGACTATGTGAACATTTTTAAAGCAGTAGGGTGAGTGACCCTAGTGTTCTCACTTCTCCTCCAGCCTTATGTTGCATCAAAAGAAAACAACAGAAATTATGATAACAGAGAGAGGTTTTATTTTTTTAATCAGAAAAACAGATGGCCCTAAATGGTCCCTATAGTAATCTCACTAACCATTGATCAGGGCATACTGAAAAGAAGTTGCAAACTTGGGAAAATACAGTTTTTTTCAATGGAGGCTAATATAAATGCCTTCTTAGGAATGGAGTACTTCTGGAGACTTCACCTTGGTAAAACTTGTGTTTGTTAAGTAATTCTTGATTTAAACAAAGCCAGATTTGTGTGGGTTGTGCTGGGGAGACAAATAAGGAAATCAAAGAGCTTATATACAAGTAAGTCACTTTTGTGTGGATTTATGAGGCCTTGGCCCTTCTTTCTCGTCCCTCTCCTTTTGGGATCTCATCCAAGCTAAAAACTTCAGCTGTGTCATCCACAGAGATAATTAATTTCGAAAAGAAAGATTCACAATGACCATGATAGTAAGATATTGGATAAGCTGTCTTGAGTAAAAGGGATTACACTTCATTTCAAAGAAAGCCAGATTCCATCATCTGGGAGAGCCAGTCTGGGGGTACGGCAGGTTTCCTACTGCTGATTAAAGCAGAGGGGCAGGGAGGGAAGAACTTACAACTTCTGTCTATTTTCTTAGTCTGTTTCACAGTCATGCTACCTCTCCTAAACTACTCTCACTGTAGCATTAACACAATGCTCATTTTAACATATTACTTCAAAAGGAAAAAAATAGGAAGACAACCATATGTTGAGAATGTGGCCAAGGAGAATGACCTCTGCCACCCACTCCCAGTGCAGCTATTCTTCTTAACTGTGCTACCTTCAGGAGAAAATGCTACAACCTGCAGTCCACATTTATAGGGAAGACTATTTCAACTCAATAAAAGGTATCATTTTATGTTCAAGCTATCTAGCAGCAAAAGTGGATGGCCTCAAGAGTTTGTAAGGTACCGGGAGTAAAATGTGTTCAAGTTGAAGGCCCAATTAACAGAATTTCTGGAAAGGAGATTCCTGCTCTAAGTTGGAGCTTCTGTGAAGTACCCTCTGAGGTTGCTTAGAACCGAGAGTTCCCCTCAGTGCCCAATCTGCATTTGCAGCCTTAACCTACTTCCTGGAATCAGAGAGCCAAAGAATTGGCTGGGACCTCAAAGCTTGGCTTGTCCAACCCATACACAGGGAGATTCAAGGATTACCATGGCCACCTTCAAGCTCCAGTCGCATTTCTTCAAAAGTCTTAGTTAAGAATCATCCCCACTCCACTGGTAATTTCCATCAGTGGAACCATTATCCTCTCAATTCAGAGGTGTGGGGACTCAATATCTTCTCTTTGCCTCTCACAACCAGTCACCCACGTGGGGGTCAGTTCTTTCACAATGGCATTCCAAGCTTCCCTTCTGCATTCCTACCATCACCACGGCAGTATTGCCTTCAGCCTGTCAATAACTGCCTTCGGCATATCCCTGATTCCACTCTCACCACTTGTAAGCCATGACTGTCACCAGCTTTCACCAGCCACACAGAACCTGCAGGCTGAAACTGACCTAAGAGCTCATCTTGCTCTCCCTCCTGTCTTGTGCATGAACTGTTACTGAAACATTTCCTCTCTCATCAGTGTTTTCTCACTCATAAGTCCTCAGTGGCATCTCTTGCTAATAAGATACAAAGTTCTAACTCCATTGCTTTGCATTCATGCCTCCCCTCCCATCCTCTGCCAAGTCTGACCAGATCTCACCCTTTCAGCTGATCAACATCAACCAGGGAGACTGGTTTTCTCACTATTCCATGAACACCCTGACAGCATTTCTCCCTGCGACTTACAAATGACAGCTAATCACCTTAAGCTAGCTTTCAAAAAATGGGATAAAATAAACAGCTCATATGAAACAAAAGGTCCCGGGATAGATTTGGGTTCCTCAATCTTTATCCTCAAGAGTCTGCCTCTATCTTGGCTCTGCCTTCCTCTGTGTTGGCTTTATTCTTAGCTCACCACCTCTCTGGGTAGTAGCAAAATAGCCAACAGTAGCTCCAGGATTACATCCTCTGATCAAGCAGCCCCTGAAAAAGGAGAGCTTCTCTTTCCTACGATTCCAGCAAAAGTCTCAAGATCATATCTCAGACTGATCTGGATTATGGGCCATGCTGAGCCCTCACCGTGGCCAGATGGATAGGGTGCTTTGGTGAGCAAGGTAAAGTTCTGAATCACGGGAGATGAGGTGAAAGGGTAAGGAAAATCAGGGGGCCAGAATCAAAAGAAGTGGATGTGAAGACCACTCATTCTCTGTGCCCAGAATGCTCTGCCAACTCTCCTCAGCCTCTCCTCCAAGGTCCAGCTCAGGTCCCACTTCCCCAGGGAGGACGTTTTGTAGCCAGACGACTCACTATGACCCTGAACTCCTACCGTACTCACCTCCTGGAGCATTCTGAGTCTCTAAAATTAGGTGCTAAGGTCCTTAAAGGCAGAGACCACATATTATATTGCATGTCTTTGCATCTTTGTTTTCCTCATAGCCACTGGAAGTGTACTTTGCATAGTTGATGTATAATAAGTTTTTATTGTTGTGAGTGACTTTTGCTAATGTTAGCGTGCGTGCGTGCATGTGTGTGTGTGTGTGTGTGTATGTCAGAGAAAGAGAGGAGGTGCATGGTAAAGAAGATGTGCCTCTTTGCGGAAACACACCAGCAGGCAGCCGATGGGCCTCGTGGCCACGTGACTCATGTCAGTAATTGGCCATCTTGGTAGCCAGGGTGAGGCCTGAGTTCAGGCGGTTTTGCATCCTTACCTGTTGGGCAGTAAAATCAATCATGAAATTGTAAGGTACTGGGTGTGGGTCATTTTGTCATTCTGACCTCACTTTCAGCAGAAACAGACAAACAAAAATAGGTTTAAGCGTAAGTTAGAGGAAAGAATGAAGATAATGGGGTTAGAGGGACATTTTTAGGGGAAAATAGGAACATAAATTCAGAGAAAAAGTCAAGACCGTGGACAAGGTGGCAAAACATACTTATTCTCAGTAAAAATTCAGGCTACTTTCTCTCACATCGTTCACTTACAGCCTAATTTTACCTGTTTTCTTCTATGTGATTCAAGTGTGTGTGTGTGTTTCAATTTGGAGCGTCTCCCTTCCTCCCTGCCTCCCTCCCTTGTGTGTACTGTTAATGTTCTGTGATCCAGTGACCCTTTCCTCAGTAACTAGTTCCATATGTTTGTTAACATCTATTTGCAAAACAATTTTAAGAAAATTATTTTAGCTAAGGCCATGTCATCTTGTTTTTGCATTCCTCTTAAATGAGAGAAATTTGTTTGGCGTGGTTTAAACATTTTGGAGAAGGAGGAATGTGCCTGTGTCGTATATGAAGAAAGAGCTTGTGTCGTACAAAGCTGATCTAAAGAAGATGTTCTGGATATTTGGGGGTTAACTTTGGGCCCCATTGAGAGAGAATGGTTTGCATTCTTGAAGAGTCTCTAACAAAAGGAAACCATGGGCCATTATAATAGAGCCCAGATGAGATTTAGGAATCATATACACGGGGTTCTCAGACTTTAATATGCTTAAGAATCACCTGGAGTTCTTGTTCAACAGATAGATTCCTGAGCCTTTTCCCTGGGGATTCTGATTTTGTACATCTGCAATGGAGCCCAGATAAGCACCCCAGGTGATTCTGGGTAGAGGAGCCCATACACCCCGCTTTGAGGAGCACTGACCCAGCCCAACCTCCTGTTATCAGGCAGAAAGAAACTGCAGCCAATAGTTGCAAAGTGACCTGTTGAACATCACACAGCCATGACAGACTGAGACTAGAACCGAAGCCCCTGGACACCCTGTCCAGAGCACTACCCGTGTGCCTGTCTTGTAAGAGGCATCATAGCATAGTGGTTAAACATATGGACTCAAGAGTCAGACTGTCTGGGTTCAAATGCCAACGTGACCACCTCTGAACCACGAGGGCCTCTGCAAACTACTTTAACTCTCCAAGCCTTAGTTTCTTACTCAGTGAGGTAGGTGTAACAATACCAAATTTCAAGAGTTAGTAGGAGGATTACACATGATAATACATATAAATCACTTTGCATAATGCCTAATACATAATGAGTTCAGGTTAATGTTTAAATATGATTATCAGGTTATTGTTCTCATGTATGGTAAATTATCTTCCTGCTTGATCTGTATTTACCCATAGAGCTTTCAGAAAAGTGCAAGAGCCATTTGAGATGGAATGACAAAGACTTCTCTGGGGAGCAAGAGACCTGTAGGGAGATACCTTTTCTCTGCTCTAGCCACACATTTCTTCCCGTAGTTCTGGCAGTGGGTGGCTGATATGGGTCTCAACTACTCCCAAGTTGGAGCCTCTCTTCCGAGACCTGTTCCTTTGCCTTTGTGCCTGTGGTGCCTGTGAGATCTGTAGACACAGAGATGTTGGATCTGATGGCCAGCCGATGAAAGTCACTTGTTGGGGGTGGGGGTGAAACCGTAATGAAAGGTCAGTCATGACAACTCCTTCAGCATACAAAAAATGTCACCATGTTATGCATGTTACTGCTGAGAGGAACCTCAGACAACATCTTGTCCGGCACTCTCCCCTCCTCCATTAATGAGTGAGGAAAGTTCCTAGTTCGAGACAGAGCTGGGATAAGAGCCCAGTTAATTCCTTTCCTTCCCAGAAATAAACAAACACGTGGAGCCTGCCTTATAGTATTAACAAAAGGGCCTCACAGCTCAGTCAGATTTTAATATGTAAGCACAAGTTCATAACCTTGTAATAAAGACTGGGATCAAATGTTTACGCATGAGTGCATTTTCTAATTGGACTTAAAGTGTCTTTGTTTTTGCTTCTCACCTTGGGGAGTAGGAATAGCCCTGCTTAGTCTAAAGGAACAATTTTGATACAATAAGAGAAAATGAACCTTTTCTCCTTTGTGTCTGACTTTATTTCTGGTGTACAAAGAGCTTGTGTTCCGAGGAGCGTGCCTGGAGATGGCTGTTGGGGTCATAATCACGTTTACTGTTCAATTACACAAGGAACCCGTATGTGAGGGTTAACGGCACTCTCTTAAAAACAGCAACCACCAGCCGGTTAATAAAGAGCAGCCCTTGCTGAGTCCCGCTTGGGGTGGTTAACTTAGATTTACATTAGCAAATGAATAATATAAGTATAACCTCGGTCTGATGTAAACACATGCCTCTATCAGCGTTAGTTTTTCATCTAAACCTGGGGTGCCTGGCCCAGCACTTAGAGCTACGTGTTGAAGTCTTGCTTCTCTGGACAAAATCAAACGAGGGTTGAATCAAAGAAGTCAGGCACAAGGGGAGTACTTTTTCTGACATCTCCACGAGTAACCTCCCTCTCTTTTTCTCTGGTTGTGGGACCTGGTGTGCGTCTGCCATTGTGAGGCCACGGAAGAGACAGGAACAAAGCCTTGTAAACGCACTTGGTGAGTGATGGCCATTGGAGCCGCTTGGTATGTTGGCCTCCGCCTTTGTGAGGGGTCACCCGGGATTTGTGAAAGTCCATAAACTGCCACGTCAGGAAGAACCACTGCTATTCTCAGCGACTGATAGCTGGCAGCAGCTGCCAACATTTTTTTTTAACTCAGGCCACATACTGCTCCTATCCTGCTGATTCTTTAAATGCTCCCCTCAGAGTGGCAGATGGTGACAGTTCTCCAGATGTTGCAGCTTTCATGTTCGTCTGATGTTTACACAGTGTGCCAGGGTTATTTATGAAATAGAAGCACACGCCCAGCCCTTGCAGGCCCAGGTGCGTGCTTCGCAGATTGTCTGGCAGAGCAGCTCTGCAGGGCTCAGGTGGAGATGCTGCGCCCAGACTGCGTTCCTTTTGTTTGCCAAGCCTTATGTTTACAACCCCACTCCTCCAGCATGGCAGCAACATTTGCCTTTGAAGCCCAGGGTAATTTCTGCAATTGTGGAGTGTCTCTGATCCCCTTGCCCTCTTTCCTTGTCTGACTTCCGCCCCCTAAGCCACATGAGTTTCCCAAAACATTGAAGACCTGAGTTAGGAAGGCATGCTTCATTCTGACCTCTGATGGAATTTTGCCAGGATTTCAGCAACTCCAACCCTGCTGTCTCTTCCCGGTTGTCTGTTCCCCTGCTGCTCTCCCAGTGCAGCTCCCACAGTACTGCAGAGGCCTGGGGGGCCAGGACTGGAAGATCCGTATCTAAGGTGGACATCTGTGCTATTGCCTTTCAGGCAACCAGCCCTCCTTCTGATAATCCTTCACTGGCAGCTAGCTGCTCTTCCTCGTCCCCCGCTTGATGTTCATGGGGACTGTCTTTCATAGTGCTTCACCTTTTTGCCCACAGGACTGGGCCATTTGGCTTTCTTGTCTAGGACTTTACTAACTGGAATGAAAGAAAGAGGATTCCTTCTTAACCATGAAGCTGGAAAGAGTTGCTCATGAGGGCAGCTGGCAACCATGCTTTTATATTGCAAGGAAGCCACCAATCTACAGGGGAATTAAACTGAGCCTTAGAGAGAAGGGACAAGACACAGCAAGGGCCTGGTGGGTCCAAGGCCTCGTTGCACTGTCCCAGGACCCTACTGGCCACCTGCCCTTCCCTCAGCCTGATGACTTGAGCCAGTAAATTTTCTTCTTTTCCTTAAGATAATTTAAGCTGGGTTTCTGTCACTTACCATCAAGAGTCCTATCTAATGTAGTCCCCTTGACCTCTGTTATGAAGCCTCTCCACTTTCCTCCGGTCCCTCAGCCACAGCTCCCCTTCCAGTCTCCAGGGGGAAGGGGGTTTTCCTTCTAAGTGTGATGGGGAGGCAGGTAGAATGTAGGGGAGACGGCCGCTGCTCCAGGGATGACCATTTCATGAGCTCCAGCAGTAGTCTTGGGCTTCTTCCAGCGTTCGAGCTCTGGCTGTGGAGAAATTCATTCCAAGGTCCCTTGTGTCTCATTTCAAAGACCTCAAGGCTGGGAGGAAGAGTGGGGGGACCCCCATAGCTTTCTCTTCACCAACAAATCTGAAGTCCCACAGTGAAGTCTCCATGGTGTTGCTGACCACGGCAATAGGTATCTCAGCCTACTGTGGGACACCAGGTTAGTGTGATCGATTATCTTCTGTCCTCAGGAAGTATTCCACAGCTGAGGAGCTGCCTTTCCTTGAATTGGAGCATGCTAACTTGGCACACAAGGGATATTTTTCTCAGCCCCAAATCATTATTACTGACCGCTGCCTTTGTCCCTTAGTCATCGTGGAAAGGCTAATTGTTTTTAATTTCTCTATGTATAAATACATTATTTTTTCTGTTCCAAATTGCTGAAGTAGAATCTGCCACCAGGATCTTTTTATGAATAACCTACAAGGTTATGGAAAAACAAAGTCAATTTTCAGGGTATTTAGAGGAAGACTAAGCGCAGAGGCTCTAGTGTCCAACTGCTTGGTTGGACTTCTAGCTCTGTCACTTACCAGTGGTGTTCCCTGAAGCAAATTACTTAACCCCTCTGTGCCTCAGTTCCCACACGTGAAAACTGGGGCTAGTGGCAGCACCTGTTTCATAGAGCCACTGACAGAAGTTCAATGTTATAGAAGACATGAAGGGCTTACCATATGTCCTACCACATTAGAACTCATTTAACGAAAATTAGCAATAAAATTCATTATTTCACATGGAGCCTGTGAGATGTTTCCTATATTATGGTCTTTTTCTTTCTTCTGGGAAATGGGACTCGGCAAAATTAGTAGCAAGAAGACCAAAGTGTGCCAGAAGTGAGTGACCTCTTGCTCGTAGCACTGAACAGAAAACAATGCTGAAAACCCACTGCCCTAAGCCCTCCTGTCCAATGCAAGTGTAAAGGGAGCATCCTGGAACCCCAACTGCCCACTGTGGACAGCCAAGCCCCGTCTGCTCTCCATTTCCTCCTAAACAGGGCTGCCCTTGTGGGAGAGAGGACAAAGGTGAAGCTGGAAGGTGGGAGGAAAGAAGCCGCCAGATGGAGTGAGGAAAGTCTCAAGAATGGGTTACTGTGTGGGAGAAGGCTTGACGTCAGGAGCAGGAGGGGTGGGTGGAGGTCCTCCTTTGTGGATCAAAAGGACAGGGAAGAAAAGCAACAGATAAAAGAGGAGTGTGACTCGTGCAGATAGGAGCCGCTCTTTGAGGGAAGACAGAGCCCCTTCCACATCTCTTTTATGGCCTGGAAGAATCCCTCCTCTTCCCACTTCTTAGTCAGATGTGTACATCTGCAAACCTGCCAGCCCCTCGAGCTAATGTTTGTGCTAAAGGACATGATTAGATCCTGGACTTAATTTATGCATTTCTTTGATTCTGAAGCAGCTGTGTAAGCCATGGTTATTTTATTTACTTTTTCCTGGACTCTCACTTTATGATTTTTGCTAGATTGCTTGCTCCTTTCTCTTGCTGCTTTTCCGAGCTTTTGATCTGTTTGTCCATGTGGATTAGGTGGAGGTATATGAAATTCCTGCTTTTCAGCCATTTTTGACCTACCAAAACAGCAATTTCATATGGCCCAACTGAGTATTTTCAAGTTAAGATGACGACTGTGAATTCCCAAGGGAGCTGGATTGTAGCCACCCGCCAGACTTCCTCACCTGCCAGAGGCGTTCCGTCTTTAGAACTGAGTGCCTGTAATCTTCTGTCGTCTTCCTCACCTTCCACAGATTTGAGGAGGATGGGAAGATGAGGCTAAAGATACACTTGATAGAAGATGACAGGCACTCAGACTGGCCTGGTGGGGGCCTGCTTCCCACCCATCAAGCCCCTGTCCTCCACAGGCAGGTGAGAGACCAAAGATGGGGACAACCTGCCACTGATGAGTAGCTTATGGTGACGGAAGCAGGTTAACTGCCAAAAATGGAAAATGGGTGGGGAGCAGCTCATGCTGACATGGCAGCACTCTGACAGGCACTGTTCCCAGTGCTGCCCGTGACGGTCACACTGGCCCCATGACATGGGTACTTGGAATGTCCCCATCTGCCACGAGGGAGCAGAGGCACAGAGAAGTAAGGCAGCTCTCCCACAATTACATAGCTGAACCAGGATTCAAACCCAGACAGCCTGGCTCAGGAGCCCATGGTCTCAGCCACTCCGCTGCAAAATGGTGTTTAACCAAACAAGAATCAACAAGTGCTCACCTGTCCTTGATTGTACACTGCTAATATTATTATTTTTCAAATATTCCTGCCTAGCCTTTTCATTTTTTAGCTGTCCTGGCATTGTTGCTGGCTTGGATGAAGTAGTTTTTCTGGATAAACTCTAATAGATGTCCATCAGTAATTCTATTCTCGAAGATTAATTCTCCCGTTATTTTACCACCATCCTTTTCACACTTGTGCAGCCCTTGGCACTTTACAAAGCATTTTCAGGTTCATCTTCTCATTCATTCTTCGCAATCCCCGTTTCCTGAATAAGGAAACTGAATTCACAGGGCATTGCTAAAAAGATGCCTTGACGCCCCTCCCCACCTTTAAGGGCTGCCTGACATTAGAGAGCCATCTAAGCTCCCGGAGCCTGCTTCTTTATTCCTAGACTGGGAGTATTCATAGCTGGAAGGATTGCTGCCCAGCACTGTCTGTGAACTTCTCTGTCTTGTAGACACAGCAGAGGTCCCTTCCCTTTTTGGTCTGCTTGAGGCTGGCTACCCCGTGTTAGTGCAAGTCATAGTCATTGGCATAAACTGACAGCAGGTCTATAGGGTATAAAGCAAACTAACCTAGATGCACGTTCTTTACTCTATAGTTGGAAACTGCTGTAGTTAAATCCCTGCTTTTAGAGTGTTTCATTGGCCATGTGAAGGCAATGATAGGGAGTCACTCTCCCAAGGGCTCCCTGTGAGGACTGAAGGAGGTAGTGCACGGAGCACTGCCAGGCACTCTGGAAATGCTCAGATAATGGAGCCATCTAGCTGCTGACGTTGTTGTGGTTGCTGTTATTTGTTTTGTATTACTTTTCCAACAAGCCTTTATAGTCACCCTTCCCAGCAGAGAAAGCTGGCACCTTTCTTTTTTTATAATCCACATTTTTATAATCCAGATGTTGCCCATGTGTGATTACTGCCTATTTCAAAAGAAAATATGGGACATTTTTATAATTCAGCTCCCTTTTTTAATCCATCATCATCATCATTAGTTATCCCTATGGGACATTTTAAAGTTATAAACACTTTTCTGCTAGCTGTGGCTACTAAAAAGATACTTTTACTAGATTTCAAGATGTTAGCCTTCATTTTATCACTGGTTCCCTACTGATAGATGACTTTCCCAGGCAATAGTTCGGTCACATGAAGATTTCTATTTTTATCTGGGAAAAGGTGGGGGAGAGGGTAAGTGACATTTAGGGAATGAAAGGATCATCATTTTTCTAATGGACCTGTTTCCAGCATGTGTCCCCTTATCTCTAACAGATTATAATGCTATAAACCTTTCTGTTCCACACTAAATCATAAGTTACGTATCAGTAAAGAAAGGGACCTTCAGCAATCTGTGCAGCAGCTCCATGCTGCTGGGGTCGCCTAGGTGTGGCCCGTATGTGATTACTGCCTATTTCAAAAGAAATTAAAATTTTAAAATTAACTATTGCACTAATAATGGAAACATTTTAAAGCTTCTGTTTACTATTTGTGGGACAGAAGATAAACTTTTCCAGAATAAAATTAACCTGGTTTTGTTTAACTTACTTGCTTTCTCTCGGGAGCTGTCAGCCTTTCGAAGGTGCCAAATCTGAAGCTATTCCCTTGGAGCAGACCATGGGGGCCTGCAGAGAGGAGGGAAGCTGCCTTTAGATTGCCCCCTAGAGAGACCCCTGAAAGTGATGTGTTACTGTCTGGGCCTCATGTGGGACCATTTGGGACAGAGGTGTAAGAGGGGAAAGGGGATGTGAGAGGGGATAGGGGTGTGAGAGGGGATGGGGGTGTGAGAGGGGATAGGGTAGGGAGTGGCTTTGGGCTGTTAGACAGGTAAACAGAGAGAAAGTAGAAGTGTGGCTTTCCTGCTTTCCTCCTGTCTTCTGCCCCTCGTCCAGGCTTCTCTTACCAACTGGCATCTGAGCCCCTCTCTAGGTACTGTCTCCATCACTGTGGCCTGCCACTCCACCATCTCTTTCAGGAGTTTGTTTTGAAGATACTGGTCACCTGGGGGCAAAGTGCCTTCTCTCCTCAGCACAGTGTTGAAATGCATTTTCGTAATCCAGCTCTCTTTTTTCATCCTCCATCATCATCATTAGTTGGGATAGTGTAAGTTTTGCTGCAGTAACAAATTAACCTGAAAAGTGCAAGGACTTAATTCAATTAAGACCTTATTTCTTACTGAGTTTACATGTTCAATATGGTTCAGTGAGATTTGTGTTTCACATATTTTCTCAAAGATCCAGGCTGATGGAGGCTCAGACAACTTGAAGCTGTACCATCCGGGGGTCTCCACGGACACCATGGTAGGGAAAGAAGAGCTGAGCTGGAGGGTCTCGTGTAAGCTTTTGGAGTTTCACTTCTTACAGCCTCTTGGCCACAAGAACTAATCACATGGTCTTCCCAACTGCAAGGGGGCTGGAAAATGAGGTGGATCCTACAGATAGTATGAGATGATGCTTCTGCCACAACACATCCCCCAAAGTTTCAATATATTTGAGTTGATTACAGCTTTCCAATCATAAGTTACTCTTTTTAAGGGTACTGCTTTGTTAGATTGGAGCTGTCAGCTTTCAATGACTCCCCAGTCTCAGGTTAACAAGCCTTCTACTGTGCTCTCAGACAATGTAGTATGCATGTTGGTTATAGACCTTACCATGTCGCATTACATTTAGTTGTCAGTGTTTATGTTTCTGCCTCTCTATGCTTCTCCTTGTCTTAGCCAAACTTCTAAATTTTGAGGGCAGAAAATAGGTGTTTGGAGTTTTTTTAAAGAAAAACATGGCTAATACTCAGCAGAATAGCTGGCTATTTGTTGAGTCAGGGAGGAAGGAAGGGAGGGAGAGAATGAATGAATGAATGAATCAATCAAACAAAGCCACCTCTTAGAGTGTGTTAGTCCCAAATTAAACACATTTTTTATGAGTTGATTTTACCAGTGTAGTGGACACCACTACAGGATAAATGTTTAGGTGTGTGACAAATGCAACTTTAAACGTTCTTCTCTAATTCCTTTAATTTACATGTTGCCCTCCCATTCCACTAGGTGCCACTGTCTGGCAAGTCCAGGTCCCCCGCCACCTTTTTCCAGGGCCATGTCTAATCTGGAGGCCAAGACTGTAAGGAACTGGTGTCTGTTCCCCAGTGCTGTCTGTCCTGAAGGCACCTCCATGACACTTTGTCTCATTGGTCCTCCACTGTCAGTCCACAAGGTCCTGGTGGGCATCCCCTAGTTCCTGTTCGAAAGGCTTTTGGCGTCCAGCTCACTGTATCCCCAAGTCTCTTTGAACTCCATTAGGTCAAGAGAAGCCTTCTTCAGCCCTTGAGGAAGGGGAGCCCAGGGCACCTTGAGAGTCCATTCTAGATTGTACCTACAGTCATGCCACACGAACCACATAGAGTGAAAACTCTATGACCTTGTCTGACCTACCACACAGCCATTTCTGCTCTAGGAATTTTGCTTTTCTGTATTTCATTCAAAGGGTAAACGTAGACTCCCTTTGTTCTAGAAACCTACAAACATGTCTGAGCATTCTCTCTCTCTCCCCCAAGGCTTTGCTGCAGAAATAACTAGGGATCAGGGCCCCATTTCTTAGGAATGTAGAACATTTGCTCATTCTTTGTTTGCCCATCAGCTCTCCTCTCCTTCCACCCCAACTGTACTCAACATCACCCAACTCCCAACCCGGGGACATATTTCCAGTCTTGGGGATAAGAGGCCTAACTTTACCTCTTTCCATTTTTTTGCATATCCACAAGTATTAAAAACTCAATACCTAAATGACTGAAATGGATTATAAGGTCAGAAGAAATGTGATTTTATGCATGTATGTAAAATGCATTAATATTCTGAAAGATTTGTTGCTATGCTAGTGCCCCTCCCTGGGCAGTCTTCTTTTGTCCTCGGATTTAATTGAGGGCATCTTCATCTTGTCTCGTACCCCGTCCAGTACTGTATGCTGCACTGTTGTGTGTACAGATGTGTATGTTGGGGCCATCAGTCTACCCCTTCTGCCTAGAGCAGACCTACAGGTAGCTTCACACAGCACATTTGAGAGGGCAGACATAAGGCCAGGCTTCACATGCCTATCCCAAGACCCTCTCCTCAGAGGCTGCACTTCTTTCTGGATTCTGCACCAAGGTTCAAAAACATCTTGTACACTCTCATAATTTGGTGTTAAGGGTATTAAGGGTCTGGCTTACTTAAGCCCTAAATAAGAGGATGGAAGATTGTCCTTTCGTTGTTTTCCTGGAGCATTAGGTCTGGCCCTTGTGGTTCACTCTTGTGTCCCTGCATGTCCTCAGAAGGGTGAAACATCCAGACTTCAGTGTGGTCACAAGAGACTGCAGTGCTGAGAGTAGAGCCAGTGGACCAGGAGGAACTGATTTCTCTATGCCTCTCATAACCGTATAGGAAAAACTCTCCTGTCCGTGGGAATCCAGAGGGAAGACAGCCCATATAGGAAAGAGTTCAAGAGGGAACACCTGTGGGTTAAGTCAGAAATGAAAGAAATGAACTTCAGACATCAAAAGGGAAAGTGGCTGCTTTCTGAAACAGCTGAAGCTGCAAATGGTTGTTGGAGACGAATGTGATGCATCCATAAAGAATAGGCCTGTGCAGTCCCTGGGCTCCCAGGCTCTGCACCCCAACCAGATTCCCATAATGTATATATTGGAAAATATGCCACCGTTAAAATATGGACTTATAAGTAGAAGTATTCATGTAACATATTTATGTAAAAAAATGTGTGTGTGCATGTGTATAGTAAACTGGTGTTCTTAGAGTATTTGAGTGTCCTGTAAGAACTTATGGTGAGAACATGGAACACTGATGAAGTCACCTGGCTTTGCCTCAGGTGCCACAGAGAGTCAGTGGCTGGGCAGCATCTATCCAGTCCAGTTTTGGGGCTGCCCATCCTATGTCTCTCCTCCAGAAGGCTTTTTGCTTAGAATTTTAAATCCCTATGATACAAGAGTCTTCTTAAGCCATCTCGTAAGATGCCTGCTTTTAATTAATTGGTATTAAAAGATCTGTGTGGGGAGGGGAAAATAGAAGGCAGGATGTGGGAGAAAGAGAATATACATTACAACCCTGGAAACAGATGCAGAAAAAGAACCAATCCACCCATCGTTTTAAATCTAGCCTGTCCACCCCCGTGAAGACTGCACACTGTCAGGAAAAGGAGAGGAGCCAGCATGTTCTTCTGTTGGTTGCTAATGCTGATGATGGCTGCATCCTCCGGAGTTAACAAGTTATACATATAAGTAGGAATTGGAAATTATCACAGTGTTTCCACGCGTGAACCACTGCTTGCAGTAAAGAGACTTGGCATGTCCCCACTAGGAATAGAATATTAGCACTGACTTACATTTGTTTAG
This sequence comes from Aotus nancymaae, assembly GCF_030222135.1. NCBI lineage: Eukaryota > Metazoa > Chordata > Mammalia > Primates > Aotidae > Aotus > Aotus nancymaae. The sequence continues at coordinate 48,578,639 of NW_026988417.1, read as the reverse complement.
TTCTGTACAGATTAAATTGCATTTTCACTAGCTCCTTGGCATCTTCAAGATAATCTTAAGGTCACTGTAGTTATCTCTCTTTACAGAAGAGGAAACTGAGGCTCAGAGTTCAAGAATCTGTCCAAAGTTGCACAGCTAGTCAGTCCGGGTCCTTTGACTGAAATCACTTGCTTCTTCTATGGCACCACAGCTGCATCAGTGTGATTTCCCATTCTTTGGGGGCTCATGGACGTTTGTCAGAGTGCTAGGAAAGCTGTGGCTCTGCTGATTAAGAGCCATGCGCCAGGAGGACAAAAGAGGGAAAAGAAGGTGCATTAACAGAGCACTTGCTGTGCTCAGGGCTTGTAATAGCCTTTATCTCATTTAATCCCTCTATTTTATTTACAACACTACACTCTCCTGCCTAAGGGTTCCAGCCTCTACTGTATCTCTGATGGACCTGGGTAATACAGACCTTTAAATCTGTGTCCTTCTCTCTTCCCGGATCTTGTGTAAAAAAAATTTTGTGCACGTTTTTGTGTGTATGTGATTCACATGATTTCTTCTAGTATTTGCCTGGTTTTTTTTTTTTTTTTTTTTTGGTCTATTTTTCTACTTCGTTGTTTGTGTTTTTCCAATTGATTTTCTTATTGATTTCTTTTTTGCTTATATAATCCATTGTTGGTTTTATGTTGCAAATACCTTATACTAGCTTAAGGCTTATCTTTCAGTTTGTTCATGATATCTTTCAATTTTTTAAATTTTCAAGGTTTGGCCTTTTCATGTTTATGTCTTTAATATACCTGGATTTTCTTTTCCACGTAATTTGTAATCTAGGGATGAAATTTCATACTGGTTTTTTGCAAACACCATTTGCTAAGTAGTTCATCCTTGCCCCTACTGAATTTCAGTGCCATCTTGGTAGTATATCAAGTTTCCATATGTGCGTGGAACTGTTCATAGGCCCTCTGCTTTGTTTTATTCATCTAATTTGTCTATCCCTGTGCCAGTACCACCCTGTCTTAATTACTATATATGTATAATGAATCTGTTCTTCTTCAAATTTTTCATGGCTATTCTTAACCGTATGCTCTCACAGGTATCTTAGAATCAATTTTTAAAATTATACATGCACACTTCACTTGCAATTTTCATTGAAATTGTACTGAATTACTAGATTAATTTGTAGAGAATTGGTATTTTTATAGTACTAATCCCTGATAGAACCTGAGTTTCACCTGCCATAAGCCTATGAAGGCTGGAGCTTCCTCTAAATAATGAAATGACTTCTGGCTTCTGTCTGTCAGTTTCCCCATGAATGGAAAGCTCTTTCCGAATGGCCATCCTTCACTGAACCTTGAGTTCATTACAACAGATATTTTTCTTCACGGTGAGCTGAGGGAAGAAATGATTATTGCAGTGCAATTTGCCAAGACTTTTTTCTAGCTGAGTGATCAAATATATGTAATTAGGGAGAAGAAAGCCTGTAAGAACAGTGCAGGAGCCAACTCAGCGCTGACAGCTGAGTCCCCGAGATGGCCTGAATGAGAGCACTCACATATACCAGGGCACAGTGAGTTGCCTGCATGGGCTGGAAACTGTCAGCAGGGTAGAGATGCAAAAATAGAATAGGACAGTGCCTTCAAGCCTGCTGAGGTTGACATGCCCAGCCAATTTCATTCCAAAGATTATTACCCTTTTCTTCTGATGTCTACTTTCCTGATCCTCCCAGCTTTCCAGCCATAAATACCTAAGACTCAAAGAAAAACAGTCCCTGAGTTCTGAATAGTAATAACGCTAATCCTTTGTTCTAGAAGGTTTCAATCCTGATAAATGAGGATTTTTTGAAAGATTAGAGCCTATTTAACTCTTAAGATTTTCTAGGAATTAAGTAGCTATATTATGGTAAACTACGGAAATATAATTGATATTTTTGGTTAAGGAGATAAAAACATAGTGATTGTTCATGACCTTAATCATAGTTGTATGATGGTAAATCATTTATATTTCCAGTTATAGAAAGATTCATGAGAACCGTGATACTCCTTTCTCTTTGTTTAAGAAGGAATACTGAATTTGTGGTATTTTCATCAAACTTTTTTTTTTTTTAGAAGGAAAGGGAAAATATTCCTAACCTTTCTAGCATTAGAAAACTTTGGTAATTTTTAAACATGCCATTTCCCATCCTTCTGAAAGTGGTCAATAGAATATACTTATTTTTAAAATGTAAAGTTTTAGAATCTTTTCCTATGAGATCTTGAGGATCTTTTTGGCTTTCTGAGATACACCTATGATGTTCATGGCTGATAATTGCAGCTTTAGAAAATGCATTTTATACCAAGAAGGAAAACATAGCTGGCAAACCATCAGAACTAACTATGGTATTAAAAATGCAGATCCCTGGTACTCTGCCAAGAGATTCATTAGCCACCTGTGATAATGTTCTGTGCTTTTGAAGCAAGCGTCTTATTCTCTCATTTTTTTACAAATAACCTATTTCATTTTTCCATGATAGTTATTTAATCCAAATTCACATGCTTTTATTTTCTCCTAAAACTAAAAGAGTTAGAAGATTATTTTCAAAGGATGCAGCATTTGCTTTTTAAAATAAGTTAATTTAGGAAAAAGAGAAGAATATAACCCCCCAAAATGTTTGATGTATAAATTCCAAACTCATTCTTCCCTCTTGAAAAAAGAGAACAGAATGTTAACATTCTCATGAGTCTTTCTATAACTGAAAGGTTGGAGAAAAAGAAAAAGAGAATTAAATGTAAAGTCAGTAAAATAATCATTCCATTTGAAACTTATGTTATTTTACATGGCTTGGAAAGTATAACCAGGAATATCTGGTAACTGAAGCCTCTGAGAAGGCAGTGTCTCAGTGGGAGCTGGAACTTTCTGTTGATAAGGAATGCTTTCCCTTTGGTTTGGTTTATTGGTAGTGGTGATGTTTTTGAATTTGAGTCTTGCCCTTGACATTAGCAGAAGTACAACTCATTTTCCCATGAATGAACACTAGATACTGATGCAAAAAGAAACATCTATGAAAGGGTCAGTGTTGTTCACATCCTCATACTCATTGCCATGACAAGTATATGGAATTATTTTACCAGACTAAGTTAAAATATATGTGTTGAGGGGGAGAGGATTTAGGGAGAGAAGATCTTAAGTGTGGGGCTATGCCTTTAGTCCTCTAAAGAAAAATAATTTACATATATAATTAAGTAAGATTCATAATGCTTATAGCATATGAATGTGGTCTCAAATGAAATTTAAGCAATAGAGATAAAAACACAAGTCCCTCTTGAGGTCTCTTTTTCTAATTTCACCCCTTCCCATATGTAACCCTTTCGTCAGTTTTGATGTAGTCTTCTACATTCTTTTGTTAGTATTCACATATAAATTTATCTGCAAGGAAATGCTTAGAAGTATATAGGGCTTTTTAAAGCATATATAACATCATATTCCGCATATTGTTTCACTGCTTGCTTCTTTCACTTAATATGTCTTAGTTATTTTCCGATAACTCTATAGACCTTTTTAAGTGGCCGCATAATACTCCATATTGTTAATTTAGTCATTACTTATTGATACAGGAGTTGGTCAAGAAGTATCTGCAGCTAGGTGGACACAAGAAGGTTTGATTATCTCTGAGTAGCTCAAAGACATTGAATGACCACAGTGGGGACATCAGAAGGAGGCTACATTCTACTCCACCAGTTGACCTGGAGGTCACTTCGCCTACCTATAGCTCTGCTCAGAGGGATGTTTCTGATCAAGCATTAGGCAATAGTGCCCAGGTACTTTCCTGAAATATATTTAAAACTAAGATAGAAAGTTGAAATAGTTTATCTATGAAGTAAACATGTGAGAAGAGAGACCAGCCAGTTTTGTCCTTGAGAGCAAAATTTAGATGATAAGTTTGTTGTTAGAACAACAGACGTAGGTAATTCAGTCTTTTAAATAAAAGTCTTGACATCTATCTCTTTACATGTTGCACAGTTCTCTGGCATTGGCTCTAAAGAACTGAATAATATAGTCCCCTATTATCCTTTTTTGTCTTACGGTCTCTTCCTTTAGTGCTTAACCCTACTTGTCACGGTTCTTCTCTTAAGCCCCAGATATTTGGGCATAAGAAGGAACTTAACGTATCTAAGACATGGTTGTTATAAAAGCAATATAATTTCAATGTCTTCTCCCACAAACACAGACCTTTTGGTATAGAACTCAATAACATTGTTGCAGTATGGAACTCTTTTCTCAAATGAGATAAGTAGTAATACATAATTTGTATGAATAAAGAAATAAGAGAATTCTCAGTCTTAGTCCACATTGACATAAAATATTGAGAGCTCTTATGATATATTAATCCAGAAACACTAAAAGAGACAGAATGTGTCTAAAATTACAAGTTTATCTATCATTCAATAAAGCCCATTGAGAATATTTTTAGTGCTTATTATCCTTGTCAGTTTCTAAGGCTTTATCTGCTAAATAATTGTTTGCACTTTTCACATTTTGACATCCTGGAGCTCTTGTAGTTAAGCTTTCATTTTATGTAACTGTTTGGTAAATAAAATGTGCCCAATGGGCTAAAAATAAAGGTATACCATGTGTCTGAATTCAGCCCTCCCACATGGTTCTATTTTAGGCACATTGGAGGGCTGGGAGAACAAGGAAGCCAGATGGGTCATACAGAGCCACTGCATGGTGAGCTCACGTTCTCTCTTCACATCAGCCCAATGTGCTAGGGTTTGGTTTGAGTGTGTTCCCTCCAAAATTCAAGTGTTGCCAATAAGATAGTATTCAGAGGCGGGGTCTTTAAGATGTGATTAGACCAAGAAAATTCCTCCCCTGTGAATGAGGATTAAGTGCTCTCATAAAGGGGCTTTATGGAGGGAGTTGGTTTTCTCTTGCCCTTCCTGTTAGGGATAAGGGAAATTCACAAAGTTAGGATATGAGCACAGGTTACTCACTACATGGTGAGTGCTGAAGGCCAGATTAATACTATATATCAATTGAAGAGAAGCTACTGCTGGTTTCGCCATGTGAAGGTGCAGCACGAAGGCCCTCACCTGGCACTTTGACATGGGCTTTCCCACATCCAGCACTGTGAGGAAGTAAATTTATGTTCTTTATTAATTACCCAGTCCGAGATATTCTGTTATAGCAGCACAAAACAAACTAAAACACATACCTAGCATAAGCCTAATGCCTATCTTCAAAGACATGAGTTACTGACAGAGTTTCTTTAATATGCGATGTTTGGAATTCAGCACATTCCTTAAGGCATACTCTTGACACTAGTGCCACAGAAGCTGGGGGCTGCAGCGGGCCTTCTTGTGTCAGGCATACCATCTTGAATCCTTGGGCTACTCCCATACCTTTGTTTTGTTTAAATTATTTTTTTACCATTTTAGAAGATTTTATTTAGTAGTATCAAGATAAAATCTAATTCAGATAGTACCAAATTCACTTCTGCTTAATGATTTTTTTTTTTTTTTTTGCTACTTTCCATGGCAGATTTATATAGGTCATATCCTTAGCTATCTATAAACTTTCCCATATAGGCAAATCCCATTTTGATGAGGAATATTCTCATATCAAAATGCTCAGAATATTTCCAAGGCCAAGCCACTAGCCCACTTGTTTCGAGTTATATTAACTCAAGTTAAATACTTTCTCCGTGGACCTTAAGCCCTCTCCCTTCTATACTTCTCCTGAGATGTCATTCATTGAGAGTGCTACCTAAAAGTAGCTTTGCCTTTCTCCCAGTGTCAGGCACTGCTTCAAGGCCTTTCCATATAATAACTCGTTTATTCCCCCAACAACCATATGAAGGAGGTACTTTTATCACCCGCATTGAATGGACGAAGCCCAGAGAAGTTAGGTAACTTGCTCAGGCCCCCACAGCTAATGAATGGCAGAACAGGACTCATACCAGTCTCCCTGGTTCTGGAGCCCTTCCTCCTAACAGCCACATGATTCCAGCTCTTCTAAGTCAGCACTTCCAGCTAAGACAGTCACATGTCTCCAGATCAGCTCCCAGTTCTTCTAGCATAACATTGGCGCTGGAATCAGAGCTCTCAACTTCTTTCAAACTAGCACACACTTTCCAACTTCTCCATTATGTCCCACAACCCACTCTCCCCCTTGTCCCTTGGCTAAAAACTAAGAAGCTAAGCTTTTGCCAAATATTCTGTAGCTTCTGCCTGCTCCTTTTCTTTTTCTTTGGCATCCAACTTTCTACCATCTAGAGTCAAGATATTAGTAGTTTTCCTCTCCTTTCTGTACACTCCAATCCTATCACACATAGACACTAGATAAGTCTTTCCTCTCATATACCATTTTAATCTAACTCTTGGCCCTACCAAAAGAACCTGCAGTAGCTTCTCTTTAATTAGTATACACAGGCAGAACATCCCAAACCTAAATTCAATATGCTCCAAAATCTGAAACATTTTGAGCTCTGGCATGATACTCAAAGGAAAGGCTCATTGGAACAGTTCAGATTTCCCATTTTCAGATTAAGGATGCTCAACCAGTAAGTACCATGCAAACATTCCAAAACCCAAATCAGAACGTCTTCAATCTGAAGCACTTCTGGTCCCAAGCATTTTGGATAAGGGATACTCAACCTGTGGTATTAACATGGCCTCTTAGCATGCACTGTGCAGTGGGTAACTTGTGCCCACATCCTAACTTTGTAAATTTCCATCATCCCTATCAGGGCAGGCCCTCTGTTTAAGCTAGGCAGGCTGTTTCAGATGGAACCATTCATTCAACAAGCATTTGGCATGTGCTTTCTATGTGCCAGGTAAGTGAACCGGAGTGAGCGTCTGACTTCCCAGTACTCCCTGTCCAATGATGAAGACAGTTAGGTTTAACACAGTGGGGTGACGATTCAACATTGTATTTCTGGGATCTTTTAAAGACAACCAAGGGAGCATCTAAGCTCCTGGAAAAGGAGTCCAAGAAGTTGAATGTTTAATTTTCCAGCCTCTGTTATATAGAAAGGCCCACAAAAAGAAACAAATAAATGTCAGAAAAGCTATCCACCCTCTCTGCCATGCACTGCTTTGTTCATATTCTTAGTACTTGTTACATGCTAACATTTACTTACATATCTATTTGTTCATTATCTCTCTCCTCCAGTAGAATATAAGAGCCGTGAAACAGGTGTGTATATTATCTTGTTCATAGTTACATCCCCTAGAAACATACATGCCACATAGTAGGTATTCAGTTAATATGTGCTTAATTAATTTAGTCAGCTGAAAGTATCTTTCTGAAACTGTGTTGAAAAGGGGTGTGAGGCTACACCCTCTTCTGCAGGAAAAAAAAAAAAAATGCCAGGATTTAGCATGGTTTTTTTATGGCTCGGATAGAGGGTCTGAGCACCTAGGCTGCAAAACTGCTATCCAGGACCTGGGGAATCAAGGGAGATGTCATGGGAAAGGGGACATATGAGCTGGTATATAAGACAGAAGGAGAGTTTACCAGGCACAGGATCAGAAGGGCATTTCCAACAGTGGGAATAGCATGCTCGAGGGTCTTAACAAGTCCTCCCCAAAAGAACATGCCCATTCCTACCCCCACAGGGGAGTGTCTACTCTTTCGACCTTAAAATGCTCATCCCTTTTCGACTTTCTGTCGGTCTGTGTATTCTCCTGTAAGTGCTTAGTCCTACAACAAGAAGTCCCTTTGCCCATTACCACAAAACAGTTTGTTTTCTGGCTTAGCCCTCAGAAAAATCAGTTTATTAGGGACATGTGGGTGCCCTTCTGAAATCTGAACTCAGAGGAGTGATGTTTCATGTTTCCTGTCATTTCAGCTACCTTCCTCTTTCCAGCTGCAACTGGAATCCTTAGATTACAAGAGTCCGCCCAGGTCATCTTCTAATCTACCCGATGCATTAACCCTTCTATAGTTAGATTGTCAAACTGCGCAGATTATGGACAAATTACACAGTCCCAAATTACGGACTGTGCCTTTAATTTCGAATGTGGGAGTTATTTCTCTCTCTAGATCCCATGGTCCTACCCTGTGGCCTAGCAGCCCTTACTCTGACATTTCCTCTCAGGAGAGCCTTTTATTTCTTAATTCCTGAGTAGGAGGGATCTCCCTGTGACACTGAGAATGCAGATCTATTAACACATGCTGAGTGTAGTCGGAACAAGCCCCAGCCACTCTGGGGTCCTGAGTTGGATTATAAAGGGGTTCAGGCCTCTTGATACTTTACAGCACCTGAGGTTTTTTAGGCACCTTTCTACCCCCGTGGCTGTTCATTCTGTCAGGTGACCAATCAACATTTATTGAGTGGCTTGCAGGCCAGGCACCGTGAAGTTCTGATAAACGTGACCAAGAGTCATAGCCCAGCAGGGAAGACTAATGAGCAAATTGCCCTTCCATCCTCCTGAGTTGGGGGTGCCAGCCACCCTAGTGGGAATGTAGGCTCCCAAGCAGGGAGGAGTTCAAGGGTTTGAATTCCTAAGCCAGCTGGGCTGGGGATTGCTGTAAACAGCAGAGCAGAGCTGCCTCTCTTGGTTTTCACAGGTGACTTTGATGTTGCCAGCCAGTGGCAGCATGCCACCATAGTTATGTGTGCCAGTGTGAAACATATGGCATATTCTTACCAAATGTGTGCAAATCTGGACAGGAAGAGATGATGACGTTGATGGCACTTCTTTATTTGGCCGTTATTCCTCATTTACTTTTCTAGCTTTCTTTCCTCTGCTTTTTTTTTTCCATTTTTTTCTCCCTTCCATTCCTTTGAGTGTACTCTTAAGTCCAACACCATCCTTACCCTAGTCAAATAGCTCTTATCACACCATAATGAAATTGCCACTTTACTTGTCTGTTGCCCACACTGGATTGTCAGCTCATCAACAGAACTGTCGTGTTTGCCCTGAGATTCCTAGCACAATGCCTGACACATAGTAAACATCCTACCCCTTTTGGAGACTGACTCAGTGACTGAATGCCTCTCCCTCCTAGTGTTCCTATGTTTGGCCCTTAGAGTAATCTGGTTGCATATGCTTTTTGTAGACAACATAGCATAATCACAAGATTCAGACGGACCTGGATTGGAAACTCATTTCTGTCACTTACTAGCAATTCTGAACATCAGTTTCAATGGAAATAATACCTACTTCTCAGTATTACCAATATCAAGAAGATTAGGTGTATAACATGTAAATATCTAAATTATAATAATGGTGAATTAGTGTTTGTTTCTATTTTCTTTCTAATTGACTGTATGGATTCTTTATTCATTTCCTTTTTCACATGGAATATGGAGGGTTGGTATTTGTATCAGTTAGGTTGTGCTAATAACAACCCCAGAATCTCAGTAGTTTAAACAGTGGCTGGTTTCTTTACTGTACTGTGGGTCCACCTCAGGTCTATGGGGGTTCTACCAGACAGCCAGAGGTCTCCTGGCTGCCATGATCACTGAGGCAGGTAAAAGGGGAAGTGGTAAATTGGACACTGGCTTTTAAAGCCTTCAGCTCAGAATGGCACATGTCCCTGCCACTCATATTGTACTACTCAATCCTCATTCAGAGAAGGTAAAATCCTACCACACACCAGGAAGAGGAGAACCGGGATATTGTTGAACACCGATGACGAGCCCAGCAATATTTAAGATGAGTTGATTTTGAAGCACAGTGAAACCTTATTCATTTAGGTTACTTTGATCTAGATTGAGAGTGAGGATTGTTGAACAAAAGAGTAAAATCAACAAAATTGTTATGGCAACTGCTTAGCCTGCTTACGAGAGTAAAAAATTATTTTAAGGACGTTAAGTGTTAGTTATTGACTATGGGACACTTGCGTTGCAATCTAAGTTTAAGTGTTCATCACAACAAGCAGCAGAGACCTCTGCTTGTTGGTATATTACAGATTAGCCCTATTATCACTATGTATTTGCAGGTAATAAAAGTGCAGTTTCTTTCTAAGTAACTTGTAGGTTTGTCATAATGTGAACTGATCTTTCTCCTAGCCATTTAAATTTGAATTATTTTACTGTGTTTGTACTATACTTTTTATCATCATCATTTGAGTGTTTATTGATTTCCTGCAATAGTAAAAACATAACATTTAGGAGTCTGGGCTCCGGGTTCAGATTGCCTAGGTTCAATTAATAGTTCTGCCATTGACTGGCTTCATGACCATAGGCAAGTTACTCAACCTGTCTGCCTTATTTTTCTCATCTGTGAAATGGGGATGATGCTAGTACCTGCTTCATAGAACAGCTCTGAGGAGTAAATGAATTCATACATATGAAGTACTTAGAACAGTACTTGGCACATAGTAAGTGCTCAATAAATGTTAACTATTTTCATCATTTTTAGGCACAGTGGAGAAATGCCAAGGAAGTTTGATGCAGGCAGACATTTTTATGTTTTATTTGCTGTTCTATCCCGTGTTTAGGACAGTGTCACATGGCAGGCACTTAGTAAATATTTGTTGAGTGAATCAATGTATGGGCACTACCTTCGTGAAATTTAAACGTCAGCTTAATCCTTGATTCCTTTATTGGAATAATAAGAAAATTTCCTTTTCTTAAAGCTACCTTGACCAACCTTGAATTTTCAGGATCCTGAATGAACCAGTACCTAACCTCACTGACCAAGGATTTTCATTTTTCCCTTCACCTGCCAGCTCGCATTCAATCAAATGTGGCAGAGGTGCCAATGTCGAGCTTCTGAGATTGGCACTCTCCTCCCTCCTTTTCACACCCTCAGTTGGTGGCTCTGGCATTACAGTGTCGAGCCTCTCACAGCAGAGGCTGGTGACAATGAAGCCATGCTAGCTTCCTCCTATAGCAATTTGGATGATTATTGTTTTTCATAATGTGGCTTTCCGTCCCACTGAATTTCACTGTGCTCTTCCCATTGGGAAAGGATAGAGGAGACAATGAAAATGGGCATGTGAGGACCAGAGCTTGTATGCTCTCTACAGCAAGGGGCCTGCTTCCCTCCTGGTGCCCCCACGTAAGTCCACTCATCAGCATAAGAAGGTGTTCAGGCTTGTGAATGTGCCTTCCTTTCCAGTCTTCATCCCCGTGCATGCGCTTGTCTCTCTTGCTCCTTCATCTGTGACTCTGTACATGGCCCTGTGTGATCTGGCCCTCCCTGCCCTTCTCACCTGTTCTGCATTCCTTACCCCTCAGCCAGCCACTTGGCCTCCTTGTTCTTCTAGAACCTCCTAAGCACATTCCTGCCTGAGGGCCTTTGCACTTGCTGCCCTTCTGCCCAGAAAGCTTTTCCCCAGGTATCTGTAGTGTTTGCCTACTCACTTCAAAAAGTCTCTGCTAAAATGCAAACTCCTCCAAGAGGCCCTTTTTGGCCATATCTAAAATATCCCCTACCTCCATTTTTCTTCTAAGCGTTTACCTCTAATATCACGTAATTTATTTACTTGTATATGTCTATTTCCCGCCACTGAAGTGTAGGCTCCAGGAGCACAGACACTGTGCCTTCAGTGCCTAGCAGTAGTCAGCACTCAATAAATATTGATTGAAAGAAAGGAAAATTGGCTTACAATTAATAAATACAATTACAAGTTGGTTTAAAGTCAACTTACAAAAGACTGAGTAAATAATGGAGTAGACAGCACACAGAAGTTGGAGAAGTGAAAGTGATAAACGAATGATTGGAGTTTGGGAAACATGGATCTAGCAGATACAATGTCTGTGACTGAAGAAGGCAGAGGAGTGGAGAGGACCGCCCTGGAGTTGGCTTCTAGAATCAGATTTTGAAGGAGAAGAACGGGTAAGGCAGAGCTGGAGGGGCCAGCCTGACATTGGAAATCTAACTGGTATTCACCAAGGCTTGAGGAGAGAACTGAGTTAGCAGACAGACTTGATGTGTGCTCAGGAGAAGAGAAGAGGTATTTTAAAGTCTTATTACTAAGACACTCATTGACTTAGAAAGGCTATAAATCAGTACCGTGGCTGACCTTGTAAATTACAAAAAGAAATGTACCTGACCCCATATTTCAATGGCAGAGACAATAGATCAGGTTTTTTTCCCTCACTGCTGTTAACCTTGTTCAGAGATATGGAAATTCTGAAGACTGCATTGACTGATGAAAAATGAAATGGAGGCTATGTTTTTTTTCCAGGCATCAAGGACAGGAGGATAAGTTTAAGCTGGTGGAGCTATGGTACCCAGTAATGTTTATTTAGAGAAAGTTAACCCAGGTACCCAGCAATAAATTATATCACTACCCAGGGGTCAGCCTTCCTCCCCACCAGCCAAAGTGAGCAATCATTTAGACAGCCATGAAAAAGGAAAGGATGAGATAGACGTATGTTGCTTCTCAGAACTGGGATTTGTTTTGCATTGGGCAGGTCTATGCAAACCTACCCCAAAGTCTGAGGAAGCTGAGATGCCAAAGGAAGAGGCTGGCATATCCAGTTTCTTAGAAAGAAACATTTCATAGGGACTTTAAATATATAACAGAAGCCATGTCTGTGTCTCGGGCAGCAGTGAAAAGAGATGGTGGATCCCCGTGCCATTACCCACCAGACCCCGGGTTTATATACCATAGGGGAGAGCTGGTTCAGAAGGTACATGTAGAACAACCGATGTTTTATAACGTCAAGGGTGTTTCACCTAAGGGCAGGATTTACAGTGAGTATGTGCTCTTACACAAGGAACAATCGATAAACTGGAAATCTTAGAGGTCTTCCTGGAACAGGTGTTGATCGGAAGCCAACACGCTAGACTAGCTTTCAAGATGGAATTGCTTCAGCCTCCACATAGAATTTTTCTTCTTGCTGATTAAACACTTAAATTATATGCTTATTTAATAATCAAAACAGAAGCATATAAAGTAGAAAATAGAAGTCTCCCATAATTCCTGACACAACAACCCTTAACAGGCAGTTGTTTCATTCAGCAACTATTTATTGAACTCCTTCCATATACCAAGCACAAGCACAGTTTTGGGAAGTTCCAATTCATTAGTAATTAAAGATCTTTGTTTCCATTGGGCTTACATTCTACTGCTGTGCAATGCAGTACAGTAGCCACTAGCCACATGTGGCTATTTAGAGTTAATAAAGTTAAATACAATTTAAAATTGAGATCCCCAGTCACACTGGCCACATTTCAAGTGCCCAGTGGCCATATGTAGCTAGTGGTTACTGTATAGGACCACACAGATATAGACTGTTTTCATCATTGCAGAAAGTTCTATGGGACAAATTGTCCCATAGAACAGAGGACATCGCAGGGGAATCAGGGCATGATGACTGTCAACAGTTTGTAATATATTATTCTGTACTTGTATACAGAAATGCGTGCATACATATATGTGTGTGTGTATATATGATAGTATTTATACTATATTGCATGTTTATTCATACTCTTCAGCAACCAATATTTGTCACTTAATCTAGCATGGGCATCTTCTTTTATTAATAAATAGATCAAACATTGATTTGTGTCCTCCTATTAATGAATATTTCATTCCAGCTTTTCACTATTATAAACAATATTGCCATGAACATCCTTGGAACTGATATCCTTGTGTAATTCTCCAACTCTTTTTTAACATGAATTTTGAAAAGTGCGATCAGATAATACAGGTGATGTGCTGAAAACACAGTAAGAGCTCAGTACATGCTGACCTAGACTGAGGCTTCGCATAAGTCCCTGGAGGTGTATTTCTAGGAGTTGCACTTCCTAGAGCTCTCCTGCCTAAATAGGGCCCCAGGGCTTTTCACAACCAACAAACCAGACAACCACAGCCTGCCTCTGGGAATGTAGAGCCCTGAAGCCACAGCCAACAATTTCCTTAAAGTTTTTTTTTTTTCCAGAATAATTATGTTTTGAATCTAGTCACGTTACTTTTATTGACCACCTCCTAGATGCTTGACCCTATGTGAGGTGCCAAACCGGTCACAGGCCTGAGACCTGTCTCATTTTATGAGCTCACAATGAAACCATTGTGGCAACTTGGGGGGCAACACATGGCTGTTTGCACTTTTTTTTCCACTGGGAGGGAGGCAAGCACTTGATGCAGTAATGAAGGTGGTTGTATGCTAGTGTGGGAAAAAAGAACTCAAGTGTTACCAACTTGGGCCGTCTAGGTTGATCAGTTTTTCTTTCATTCTTTTTGGTCTTAGTCCATTTTGTGTTGCTCCAGCAGAATACCACTCAGAAAATTATCAACAATAGAAGTTTACGGTTCTGGTGACTGGAAATTCCAAAGGCGTGGCACCAACATCTGGCAAGAAGCATCCCATTGCAGGAGAAAGCAAGCACACAGGCCAGAGGCACTTAGCTCCAGACTTCCATTATGACAACCTATTCCCATGATAACTAGCCCACTCCCATGATAACACATTAATCTATTTGTGAGGGCTCCTCCCCATGACCCAGTTGCCTCTTATTAGGCCCCACTTCCCAACATTGTTAGACTGGAGATACATATTCAAGCCAGAGCAGGGCCCAAAAGAAATTCTAACTACTTTCCAGTTTTGACTTCTAAACTAACTCTCAGATCCCTTGTTCTTTCTGGGAAATGAGGAGCTAAGACCTTCTCAGCTGTTCAGTGCATTTTCCGCCTTCAGATCCTAGAGCCACCTATAGTCCGTCAGTTCTTTAACCCTCCCCATCCCCATCCTGCAGAGGAAAAGAGCTACACTCTGAGCCCAAGCCCCACTCTCTCAAACCCATCCTACGTGAACATGGCGGACATAGTAACTGTGGAAACAGCTGTGAGCTTGAAATTGTCCCTGCACAGAAACCAGTGAAAGCCTAGAAGCCCTAAATCTTTGTGATAACTCATTTTTGTTAAGAGTTTAAATCACCCTGAAGACAATGCAATTCATTTTAGTTATCTCTGCCAGAGGCTGAAGGAATGAGTGAGCATCTCCATGGGAGCCTAAGTCTGGACTGGAGTGGGCCAGGTAAGGAGCACCTAGAAGGCTGCAGACAGCAGCCTCTGTACCCCAGCAGGAGGTCTAGTCCTGTCCTTAGGGTCAGGGAAACAGAGAGAGCTGCTGCTTTCTGTCTGCCTCTTCCAGATCCTAACCCTGCTTATAATGCGACTTGAATGTGCTTTGAGCCTAAGTGAGTTGCAAGAGGCAGACATCTTCCTGTAAGCTTCCCTCATTTTTCTGCATTTGTTTCTGGAACTTGCCTTCAAGGCTCAGCCTAGCCTCAGAAAGGGATGAGAAGAAGGGGAATATTTCTACCCTTCTCCTCCTTGCTACGGTCCATTGGCAACCTCTCTGGACTGCGTCCCAACTCTGAATCAAGCATGGCTAACCTACACGCTAATTCATGCTTCCTCCAAAAGAAAATAGAGAAAAGTGATAGATAAGGGGCCTCATTTAGTGGGAGCTTGAATTTCAGGCATAGCGATGCTGGCTCGGTTCAATGGAGATTTACAACAACAGGTGCAGTGGAACCTTAGATTGGGGCAGAGAGTGATTTGTGTGTGTGTTGGGGGAGGGGAGAAAGTGGGGGCCTCATTTGATCTGTCTGCTACTAGAGGAAAAATAAACTCAAATTGCCCTTCTATTCTTCTAAGAAACAAAAGGGATGAAAGAAACTTTAGGCCAATAAGCTTCCCTTTTATTCTTGCCTTTTTCTCAAATAGATCAGAAAATAATCCTCATATTATTAACCACCTTGCCTTCCCCAAAAATATGAAAAAAAGACACTACTATCTCCCTGATACTTACATAATCTTATGATAATACGCTCAGTGAGGCTGGAGCTCAAGAAACATAATGGAAAAAAGGAAAAGATTTTTAAAGAACTCTTCTAAATGTCAGTGAGAACAAGAGGCGGGGGAAGGCAGACAGAAATTTGAAAGGCTTTTAAGTATGCCATGGTTTGGTCTTCTGATTCCATCCTTTTCTACAAATGGACAATTCGCTGTGACAGAGGTTTGTGTAATTAGCAGACAAGCTAAACTCCGAGTGAAGTATTCTTTGTAACTCAATAGGGAAAACATTTTCCAAAGGCACATCACAGCCAGAAGTGCCACCATATGATTCCCACACTCTACCTTAATTTTATTGGCATTTCTAAAATAAAGTATAAGCTTATCTCTGTAAACAAATCCTCATGTGCAAAGGGCCTTTGGTACTTATTTTTAAACCAGCAACCAGACTGGTCTTGGACTAAGATACAGAAAAGTGCAGAAATAGTGTACTTGATATCATCCTTCACAGCTTCCCTCTTGGCCTGCACCTCCAGGAAGCCTTCCAGGTGTTCTTGGGGAAGCCCCAGGGCCTCTGCTGCAGCTGCATCAGGTAGAATCCACCCCCCAAACACACACACAGCCACACATCTTTGTGAGGAAGAGACGCAGTGTGGAGGGTAAGAAGGTTCGGGACTTGTGCAGGAAGTGGCACATCAGATATGCTTCCTGGAGGGCAGGAGGGATCAGCCTCCAGCAGGTCCCAGAAGGACCATCCCCGAAAGATGCATTTGGGCTTCCACGTCCCTGTCTCTCAGATGCTGGACTGGCCCATTCATTCCGAAACTATTCACTAGGGGAATACTATTTCCTGCTAAAATCAAATTATGTCAATCTTTTCCCAATTCAAAGAAAAATAAACAGATCAAAATTTCCTCACCATAAGTTTTCATCCATTCTATGTTTTCTTAACTTTGTTGCTGCTTCGTCTTTTGTAGTACCTGCACTCCCCACTTCCCCCAAAACATCCCCAAGAAGTAAGCAGATATTAACAGGAAAACCCAGCTGTGCGTTAGTGGGCCTGTTGTGGTAACTCTTTGGTGTACCTTGTTTTCTCCTAGCTCAGGAGATGAAAGCAGTGGGAATAATGTCGTCATGTTCTTCTATCTGGTGCAGCCTAGCTCCCCAGGCTCTACCACCTGACAGCTTTTGAGAACAGCCAGATCCAGGTAGTCTCTCGAGTCAGCTCAGAGAGTTCAGCAAACCATTCTGAGCTCTTCAGAACTATCAGAAATGTCAACATACTTTGACAAGGGACTTATAGTGAAAATGGCAAGTTTGTAATTCAGTAGAATAATTCAATGGAACACAAACAATCCACCTTTTAGGAAGCACTCCTAGTGAGATATACCTGCTTGAAAACTTGGCTGTGATTCCCAGTAGGAGCCTGTGTGCCGCCTTTCTTGGGGATGGGAGGATTCGTGAACCTCAGCCTGGTGGAAGTGGCTGTATACGGGCATTTCCCCCACTGACAGCAGGTTTCATTGCTGGAAAAAGGGCACAAAATCGAAACGCTGTGAGAGAGATCTGATTTTCTCATGGTGACAGCCAATAATAGAACATTAGGTACCTGATCAAAAATCTGATGCCTACTTTTTAAAGAAATAACTTCAAACATTGTATTTCAGTTACTCTGAATGCTGAACTTCAGGATCTCTTTGTCTACAGTGTATTTTGATTGATTATTAATAAACACAATAACCAACATATGAAATTGTATTAATTATGTGATACAGTATCATGATTTTTTATAGTCTTCCATGCTTCCCTTATTTAACACATAAAACCTTAAAATAAACCTTAAAATAATTATAATTTTTAAAAATTATAGCAGTCAGAAGAGAGCCATTTTAGAGAGATTGTTCATATAGGCAGCTTAGAGAAAATTTTTAGAAATAGTTGGCATTATTTCACTGTTTTCATGATGATCTAGGATTGTCTATTTTTCTGCCTCCTTGACACTTCCCATTTGTCAATTTTTGCTTTTGTTGCAATTGCTTTTAATGTTTTTGTCATTAAATCTTTGCCTGTGCCTATGTCCTGAGTAGCATTGCCTAGATTTTCTCCTATGATTTCTCCTAGTTTTAGGTTTTACATTTAAGTATTTAATCCATCTTGAGTTAGTTTTTATACAAGGTTCAGTTTCAATTTTCTGCATATGGCTATTCAGTTTTCCCAGCACCATTTATTAAATAGGGAATCCTTTTGCCATTGCTTGTTTTTGTCAGATTTGTCAAAGATCAGATGGTTGTAGATATGTAGTGCTATTTCTGAGATCTCTGTTCTGTTCCATTGGTCTATGCATCTGTTTTTGTACCAGTACCATGCTGTTTTAGTTACTGTAGCCTTGTAGTATAGTTTGAAGTCAAGTATTGTGTTGCCTCCAGGTTTGTTCTTTTTGCTTAGGATTGTCTTGGCTATACAGACTCTTTTTTGTTTCCATATGAATTTTAAAGTAGTTTTTTTCTAATTCTGTGAAGAATGTCAATAGTAGTTTAATGGAAATAGCAGTGAATCTATAATACTTTGGGTATGGTCATTTTCACAATATTGATTCTATCCACAAGCATGGAATGTTTTTCCATTGTTTGCATTCTCTCTTAATTTCCTTAAGCAGTGGTTTGCAGTTCTCCCTGAAGAGGTCTGGCACATCCCTTGTTCGCTGTATTCCTAGGTATTTTATTCTCTTTGTAGCAATGCTTCCTGGAGCAGCACAGATGTTCAGGATCAAGGGGCTACTTGTCCCACTGCCTGCATCCCCACCAGGATTCCCACTTTCTGGGTTTCTCTGGCAGCTTTGCACCCTGCCAGACAAACCTGCCTTTAAGACTGTGCAAGTTCTGAAGCATATTCCCGATGGTTTTCCTTCCTTCATGCTTCCCACCACGTAATTTCTCACAAAAAGCCTCAGAGCTTGGGCTAGAATTCTGGGCAGCCACTTGCAATCATGTCACATCCTCTCCTGAATGTGCAAGTCTTTCCGTGTCCATCACACATCCCAAACCTGCCTAATAATACTAGATTTCAGCTGTCATTTTTCCCCCAATCAGCTGTTTTAAAAAGCTGAATTTTCTGGAGGTTTTAGAAAGTAGTGCAACTGGTTTTGGTTTTGTTATATTTTTAAGATGATACCTGATACATACAAAACATGATCTATGTGGTGTAAAACATACTTATATAATAAACACACACAAACCCACCACCCTATGCTGGCACTTGGCTTATCTACCTCCAGATGAGTCCACCTTCCTCACCCGTCCTTCTCTTTAAAAGAGAGGAGAATGATGAACACAAACTTCAGAGTTTTTGTCACATGTGCGTGTATACCTAAACCATGTATAGTTTAGTTTTGCTTGTTAAATAGACAAGCAGAATTTATCAGGCAATTGAGGTTGCTCTTCTCAAGTTGCCTTTTTGGGAGTTTATCCATTTACCCATGTAGGCTGCAATTGCTCAAAACCATCTGGGAACTCTTTGTTTGAAATTTCATGCAGAGAGAGTTTATCAGCTGCTCAAGAAAATCAGTGCTGTTGTTTTATGTCATTTTTTGGTCTGATTTAACTAGTCATCATTCTCCTTCTCTGTTTTAAAGAGAAGGATGAATGAGGAAGGTCGACTCATCTGGAAGTAGGTAAGCAAAGTGCCAGGATACAGTGGTGGGTTCGTGGGTGTTTATTATATAAGTATGTTTTATACCACATAGATCATTATAATCTTTTATATGTATTGGCTATCATCTTAAAAATATAACAACATAACCTCTCTATTGTCTTCATTCATTTATTTAAAAACTATGTAGTGAGTGTCTTCTGTGAGGTAAGCACTATGCTAGGCATGCCAGGAGAGTCCAGAGTCTCTGTTCCACTGGAACATGTCCTCACGCCTCCTCTTGCCTGTCTTCCTTTGTCATTTGAGCAATAACTATAGGCTGCAGACTGCAATAACTGTAGGCTAAGAGACTCCAGGACACCTAGAAGGATTCAGTGCACCAAGGGTCATGGGATCAGCAAAGACTGGGAGTCAGAGGGGAGACTTCCGGGAGGACTTCAAGAAGGGGTCCCCCTTTTTGCGTGCCTATTTGTCTTTGGTCTTTTGTGACCTCGCCTCGATATTTATAGCTCTAATTTTGTTAGTCTGCCTTCCTCACTCATCCAGGCATCTTTATATCATTACCTCCACACCTGCTAAGGAGACCAGCTATGTGAATAGCTCAAGGATTCTACAATGAAGGGGGAAATCGGCCTTATAAAACCTGACGTCTGACAACCTGGATTATAATTTTTTTAAGACAGAGCCTCACTCTGTCACCCAGGCTGGAGGACAGTAGTGATCATAGCTCACTATAGCCTCGAACTCCTGGGCTCAAGCGCTCCACCCACCTCAGCCTCCCAAGCAGCTGAGACTACAGGTATGCACCACCCCATGGGCTAATTTTTTTTAAATTTTTTTTCTTTTTTTTTTTAAATTGCATTTTAGGTTTTGGGGTACATGTGAAGAACATGCAGGATTGTTGCATAGGTACACAAGTGGCAGTGTGATTTGCTGCCTTCCTCCCCTTCACCTATATCTGGCATTTCTCCCCATGCTATCTCTCCCCAACTCCCTACCCTGCACTGTCCCTCCCCTATTTCCCCGCAACAGACCCCAGTGTGTAGTGCTCCCCTCCCTGTGTCCATGTGTTCTCATTGTTCAACACCCACCTATGAGTGAGAACATGTGGTATTTGATTTTGTGTTCTTGTGTCAGTTTGCTGAGAATGATGGTTTCCAGGTTCATCCATGTCTCTACAAAGGACACGAATCATCATTTTTGATGGCTGCATAATATTCCATGGTGTATATGTGCCACGTTTTCCCTGTTCAGTCTATCATCTATTTTTTGTAGAGTCTTGCTATGTTGCTCAGGCTGGTCTTAAACTCCTGGCCTCAAGTAATCCTCCCACCTCGGTCTCCCAAAGTTTTGGAATTACAGGCATGAGTCATTGCACCCAGCCTATAATTTTTTTATGTTAGAACTTAAAGTCATTAGGTCATTAAATATGAAATTGATGACTTAGATACAACTGCCTGAGTAGTATAAATATGGAACCTCCGAAATATATACTTATATATTTATATAAAAAATATATAATACATCTAATAAAGATAAATATATATAATATATATAATTCATATATTCTAAACCAGCCTCCACCTGACCCAGTCACCAGAATCACTCACACTTCACAATCCTTTTATAAAAATGGACTAATGCCAAAACCCTGACCCATCACAGTTTTAAAGCTGTCTCCATGACCTGTTCACACCTACTCTTCCCAGTTGACTTATGTGTTTCCAAGAGTCAACTATGTTTGTCCTCAAACCTGTGTGTGCCAGTTGTACCTTGTTATTAAGTTGTAAGATTTAATTAAATGTTCTCACATACTGATGAAGTATGAACTCAACAAGAAAACTGTTTCAGTGAAAGCCAAATTGGATATTTTTGAAAGACTCAGTAAAAATGAGTCATTTAAAAAATGCTTTTGAATTAGGTGTGAACAAATGTAAAAGACTGAAGAAAACAATTTAAAATCTAGAAGGATTCTGTCCTCAGATTTTGCTGCAGGTATCTTTAACTTCTGGTTCCACCTTAAATGGGATTTCATGGTATGTCGGAAATCCTACATGGTAAATAATGGTTTTTTAAAAAGAACTCTAACAGCAGAAAATACCTTGGTCTGTCATCAAAGGATTAGTGAATGAAAACACATTTATATTTTAATTTAAAAGTTACATATATGTACATGTACTTATACATACGGAGGTATGGATAGATTAATTTAGAAATGCTTGTAAGAGAGAGATTGATTTTCCATGATCCCCCTCTTTCAGTGACTTTTCTGATCACACATCAGTCCAAGCATATTTGAAAAGAGGGCTTCTATTGCTGTTTATTTGCCTCATGCACTTCCCAGGACTGATCTACCTAAGAGGGGTTTTATACAGTCAGCGTCACTGGAAAATGTCAGATGTGATGCCACTCGCTAAGGTTTCTTTGGTTTTCATTTGTCAAACATTTTTTGAAAGCCATGAGAAAAGACTCCATTTTAAAAACAATCATTTGAAAAGAGAGAAAAGGCGTTGTCAGACTGCTGGATGGATGGGGGAGGTCGTGACCCCCAGTGCTCTGCCCTCTCTGGCTGTGTCACACCCCCAAGCCAACCCTTTCTCTAACTGCCCCAGGAGCCCATGGAGGTGGCCCCTGCTGCGTCAGGGCTTGCTGAGAGGCAGGCAGGCAGGCAGGCAGGCAGGCAGGCAGGAGTGAAAACTAGGAAGTGGGCCTGAGGTTCTCAAACTGCGGCCAGTAGAAAAATGAGACCAACCTTGGCCCAGGCAAGAAAATGGCCTCTTGGCCAGGGTTAAAGTATATTTTTTGACCCTGGCTTTTCCCAAACAGATGTGAGGGGCCTGAGGGACCTTTAGAACTGTGCAGATAATGATATCAGTAAATAGGAGACATTTCAAATCCTACTCTAGCTCTGCCCTCCTACTCCAGCCTATCTAGCCACATGTGTGCATGATTTATGCTTTACTTGCATAAATGCATATGTATACATGTGTGTGTGCGTGTGTGTGTGTGTTTTGAAGGCCTCACATAAGAGCTACTTCAGCTCAAATCCAGACTAAAGCACCTTTCTGATGAAAGATGCATTATTTTCCTAAATACCTAAGTAATGAAACCAAACTTACAGAGACCAGGTTCTTATGAAAAGGCACGCGAAGCACCAGCAAGCTTCAAGACTGTTTCTCGAGAGAACCAAACAGAAGAGAACTAGGTAGACGGGAGTAAGAAGTAGAGCTTCATTTCAGCCATCCCAGAAGGATCATCAAGCTCTTCTGTTTTCTCTCCATTTTAATTATGTTGGGGCTGAAAACGGACCCACACTGTGGGTCCCTGCGGTATAAAGAGCCATGGAAACCATTCCTCTCTGCTGAAGGAGAGGGGCTTCAGTAAGTTGAGAAGGGTGAGGGGGAAATGGAGGAAGTGTAGATGCTGAACAGGAGCCCTATGTTGTTGATCTCAGCGATAACCAGACTCCTGCCCAGGAGGTCCTCAAGATTACAGGGGCATGAGTCAGCCCCTGGTTATGGAAGAACATAGGGGCACCCTAGGGGATTGAGGGCCTCCCCTATCAAGAAGTAGGCAACTGAAGTACACAGGACGTGCTTGGCTAAAGGCTACGATCAGCTTCTGGTTTAGTATCTGTTTAACTATGTGGATTAAATGAGAATTGACTGGAATTGTACACTGAAAGTTTCCTTACCAAAGGCTGTTATCTCATAAGCTGGCTTAATGGAACAGCCTGTCAGAGGCTTATTGGAAGTAACTGAATACAGCACCTTACAGAGCAGAGATTCAAAGGAGTCTGTGCGGCAACCAGGCCCGGGATCCTCACACCTCATGTGGCCAAAAGAGAAGGATCTAAAGTCTAGCTACAAACCTCACCATTAGCATCTAGCCCAGGTCTTCCCACAAATAAAGGTATTTGCAACTCCCTCCATTTTAGCATCTCTTTGGTTTAAACATGAATGAAATGTTTTGTCGATCATATATATATCTACATATATATATATTTCATATCTGCTAAGGCCACATATATGTGTGTATGTATTTGTGGCCTTAGCAGATATGAAAGACAGCAGAATGTAGTATTTAATAGGATCAACTTTGAAGTTAGACTGCAAGGGTTTGAATCTTAGCTTGACCATGTACTGATTGAATGAGTTTGTGTTTTAACTTCTCTGTGGTTCAGTTTCTCCATCCGCAAGATGAGAATGAGAATAGTACCTAACATTAGGTGTCTGTGGAGATTAAATGAGCTAATATGTATAAACTTCTTACAATAGTTTCTAGTATACTGTGAGAAACTGGTGCTTATATACCACTATTATCACAGAAAATAATTCATCCTCTAACAGTTTTTGTATCCATATTCCATCTTATCTGTCAGTTCAGCATATATTTGGAATGAGCTGCATTCACAGATGAGATTTGGAATTGTAGGAGGCAGCATACATAGAGGAGTTCAGGTCTCCCATCAGGGGGATATTTGAACCTTGGCTCTGCTGGAAATAGTGATGTGATCTTGCATAAGTCATTTATCCTGACCTATCCATATTCTAAAGGGGGTGTGTGTGTGTGTGTGTGTGTGTGTGTGTGTGTGTGTGTGTAACTTTCATTATAGGGTTCAGGAAAATAAATGTAAGTCCTCCTTCAGTGAAGATTGATGTGATTATGAAAAATAAAGATTGATAAAAACGAGCCCCCTTTGGCCCAGTATCCCTAAAACACATACATCACAGAACCTTGAGGATGATAGACAAATTGGAGAGGGTTAATGGTTTGGACCGAAGTTGCCCATGTGATTGGCTTGAAAAATAGACATAATTGACTATTTTTCAGGCAAGGTCGACTATACTTGTGAATTTAGGATTTTCTATTTTCCTTCCATCAGTTTCTTTAGCAGTCTTATTTTTCTGTTGGGTTCATTTGAGTTCAGTTTACCAGTAGTAACCTGTAAACACTTGTATCAGACAACCTGCTCCACAGTTGACATAAATCTCTTTAATTACACAGCCTATGATTAATTAATGTCAATGTATAATCCACAATTTTCATGCGTAATCTAAAATTTTAAGTAAAGACTCTATAAGCTAACAGATGATTCTATTCCACTCAGCCTAATGAATGAATATCATACTTCTCACATTCCAAAAAATTGCAATAGACCATATGGAAAATTGGATGAATCTTTCTGTCCTATAGAAAATGAATTACTTTAAATAAAAAAAAAATAGTCTATTAGCTGGATTGACTTTTAGAGAAATTGAAATGCTTTGCATGATATTAGAACTTGTAGTGTTTTTTTCTCCTTGTTTTAGTGCCTTTTTAAATTTGAAATAGTAGCACATAGTATACAACTCCTAGATATAATTGATTCTTGAAGGAAAGAAGCCACATGTTGAGTGAGAAGCCATAACCTCCCAGGGTTTCTTCTGGCTGGTGATTGCGTAAAGCACAAGCTAGTGTATTTCAACTGGAGCATGATGCCAACAGGAAGCATGGTGTGGTATCAATTGATGCTCTGTACCTGTGGCTCTGAACTTGCCTTGGTTGTGAACTCTTTAAGAATCAGCAGAGAATTATGGACATGCTCCCCACAAAATTCACATTTTCTCCTTTCCTCAAAGCTTGGCACATAATTCCAGAAAGTTCCCATGAACTTCCTGAATCCCTTCATTCTCCCCTTTCTCTCCAACCCCCTGCAGTCCATGAATCCTATGTGTGTAGGGTCCACTGAGGTGAGGAGGCATCCTCTCATTGGGCTTGACCACACATTTATCTATCTATCTATCTATCTATCTATCTATCTATATTTATTTATTTTTTAGATGCAGTCTCACTGTGTCACCCAGGCTGGAGTGCTGTGGCATGATCTCAGCTCACTGCACCCTCCACCTCCCAGGTTCAAGCAATTCTCATGCCTCAGCCTCCCGAGTACCTGGGATTATAGGTGCCTGCCACCATGCCCAGCTAATTTTTGTATTTTTTGTAGAGACAGGGTTTCACCTTGTTGGCCAGGCTGGTCTCGAGCTCCTGACCTCAAGTGATCCACCCGCCTCGGCCTCCCAAAGTATTGGGATTACGGGCGTGAGCTACCATCCCTGCCCTGATTTGTTTTTTAATGGCAATGGGTTAGACATTTCTGGAAACTAGGAGATGAGGACTAATCAGAGGCTTTGCCCATCTTTTAAGAGTTATTACATACACTGTCACACAGTAACTGAGAGTACAGGCTCAGCTTTTCACATGCCACTTCGCTGTGTCTGATGCAGCTGGATTCTTGTGGATGCTTCTGTGTGTGTTAGAAACATTCCATTTTAGTTTAAGCTTATTTGAGTCTACGTGTATTCCTTAAAAACTATTTCTCTTATTATCAAAATCAACATGTATGTCCTCACTTTACATCTACTAGGATAGCTATAATTAAGAAGATAGCTAATAATAAGTATTGGTTAGAATGTAGAGAAATTGAAACCCTCTTACACTGCTGGTGGGAATGTAAAATAGTGCAATCATTTTGGAAAACAGCCTAGCACTTCATGAAAAAGTTAAACACAAAGTTACCATATGACCAGCTGTTGTACTCCTAGGTATATACCCAAGAGAAATGAAAATGTATGTCCACACAAAAGCATGTACGTGTAAAACTAGCAGTATTATTCATGATAGCCAAAAGGCAGAAACAACCCAAATGTCCGTTGACTGATGAGTGGATATATAAAATATGTATTTCCATATTCCATATACATGAATATTCTATATACAATGAAATATCAGTAGGCAATAAGAAATAAAGTACTAATGCTACAATTTGGATGAACCTGAAAACATTATGGCAAGTGAAAGAAGCCAGTCACAAAAGACTGCATATTCTATTATTCCATTTGTATGAAACATCCAGAATAGGTAAATCCATAAAGACAATGCATGTTAGGGATTGCCAGGGGCTGGGGGTGGGAAAAGTTGGGAGTGACTGCTAACAGGTATGAGTTTTCTTGTTGGGGTGACACGGTGTTCTAAAATTGTGGTGGTTATGGTTGTTAAACTCTGTGAATATACTAGAGCTTTGAATTGTATACTTTAAGTGGGTAACTGTATAGTATATGAATTATATCTCAATAAAGCTGTTACTAAAACAATAAAGCCAGACCTCTGTTCAAATCACTGGTGTCTTCAGACAAGGATTTGGGTGCAAATACTGCATTTGGAAAGATATCCCAAAGCAGTCAGGAGGTAGGGAAGTGAGACAGGGGAGGAAGAAAAGCCACTAATGGGGATATTAATGGATGAGTTGATGTCATGGGCAGCAGGGGTTCCAACCCTCTTGGGCCCCTCAGAAAGACTGTGCAGACCACAACTCAGAATTACCCCTCCACGGGAAGAGAAAATGGGATTACTTCTATGAGTGTTGACTCTCCATACTCCCAGCCTGCCCCACACACAGACCAAATGTGCTCCTACAGCCAGTAGAAGCCCTTAGACAAAAAGAGACAGAGGCAGACAGACAGACAGACTGACATGCAGGTACTGTGGTAGGAAGCAGTCAGAACACACAGAAACTTCACCAGTCCTACAGGGCACACCCAGGGTGACGGAGTGCGTATGGGCAGTGCCTTGGCAATCCTTGACACACCTGCTTTCAGGGGTGTTCCTTAACCTGCACCTCAATCCCCTTATCCTTAAAATGGAGAAGACAATAGTTCCTGCCTCATGCGGATGATGTGACGATTAATGAGTTAATGTAGCTGATGTATTCGGGATATTTGGGAGATGTAAGAAGACACATTTTTAATCTTTCCCTATCTTTTTTAACTTATCCATGATCATGTCCCTTCTGAATGAGCTTCTAATAAAACAGAGAATAAGTTCTTCTAAGTTTGAAAAAGAAACAGAAGATTTCAGAAAACAGTCTTCTTGTTAAGTCCTCCTGTGTTTGATCAGCTTTGAATGGTCATCTTCTGAAATGTGCCACGTGCTTCGTTAGCACATTAGACAGATGCCCATTGCAGCGAGTTCTGTCACTGGAGCAACACTGTGCTCTTTCTCATTCTTGCTGTCCAGCCTTATGCAAACTGTTGTTAGGATTCAGGCAAGTGAGTTTGATCATAACAGTCTCATATTTTCCTTTGTGTCTCCTCGTATTTTCCCAAAGCTGTATTCCGAGGATTATGGGCCCTGGGAGCTTTCTTTCTGTGAAACGTCTGCAGTCTAGGGATGGAAGCCAGTAGCTACAATCCCAGACAATTTTGAGTTCCACTTCCATCAAACGCATTTATACTCAATATGCTTCATTGCTCATGGATGATTGCAACAGCCCAGTTGGTGAACAGCCAGGGGAAAACGGTTAAAAAACCAAAACAAAACAAAAAACCTAACTACATTACATTGAGCTCAAGCTGTCATGATGAAAACTTAAAGATTTACTCACTCAAGAAAATATCTCTGGATTTTTTTCAGACTGTGACTCTTCAATTAACCTGACATTTCACAAATCCAAAATTGCCACGAATGAACTCTTTACTTCACTTCGGGATATTGCCGGAGCTCGGAGTCTCATGAAACAGTTCAAGTCTGTGTATGTTCCTGGAAATCATACCCACCAGGCAAGTATATACATTTTAAAGTAACCTCTAATCTGTTGTATTTCTAGAACTCAGAGATTATAACTACAAGAAAAGGTTCCCTTTTAACCTCTCTAAAATGAAAGGTTTGTTCTAGATGAACTCCAAGTTCTCTTTTAGTTCAGAGTTTTGGGTTCCATGGAATCTGAAAGCCTCTCAATTCATTTTTGCCCCAGGCTGGATATGGTGGGATGAGCACTGAGTTGGGAGTCAGTCATGACTTTCTAACTGTGGGTCTCTCATAGACTGATTCTTTTTTCTTTTTGAGATGGAATCTTGCTCTGTCGCCCCAGCCTCAAGTGTAGTGCAGTAGCACGATCTTGGCTCACTGCGACCTCCACCTCCCCAGTTCAAGCAGTTCTCCTGCCTCAGCCTCCCAAGTAGCTGGGACGACAGGTGCCTGCCACCATGTCCAGCTAATTTCTTTTGTATTTTAGTAGACATGGGGTTTCACTGTGTAGCCCAGGCTGGTCTCAAACTCCTGAGCTCAGGCAATCTGCCCACCTCAGCCTCCCAAAGTGCTAGGATTACAGGCATGAGCCACCATGCCCAGCCTGTTGGCAGACTGATTCTATAGCCTTCTGCAAGTCCCTTCTCTTCTCTGGGATCCAGTGACTACACGTACCACATGAGGGGCTGGCCTTAGAGGATTCCCAAGTTTCTGGATCTAAGCAGTCCATAGACATTTTGAACAAATAGAATATGAAAAGTACCTAATAGTGTTACAACAAGGGGAAAAGCTTGTGAGGAAAACATGTGTTATTTGAAATTCCTAATTTACACTCCCACCAACAGTGTAAAAGTGTTCCTATTTCTCCACATCCTCTCCAGCATCTGTTGTCTCCAGATTTTTTAATGATTGCCTTTCTAACTGGCGTGAGGTGGTATCTCAATGTAGTTTTGATTTGCATTTCTCTAATGACCAGTGATGATGAGCATTTTTTCATATGTTTTTTGGCCTTATATATGTCTTCTTTTGTAAAGTATCTGTTCATGTCCTTTGCCCACTTTTGAATGAGCTTGTTTGTTTTTTTCTTGTAAATCTGTTTTAGTACTTTGTAGATTCTGGGTATCAGCCCTTTGTCAGATGGGTAGATTGCAAAAATTTTTTCTCGTTCTATTGGTTGCCAATTCACTCTAATCACTGTTTCTTTTGCTGTGCAGAAGCTGTGGAGTTTGATTAGGTCCCATGTGTCTATTTTGGCTTTCGTTGCCAATGCTTTTGGTGTTTTGGTCATGAAGTCCTTGCCTACACCTATGTCCTGAATAGTTTTGCCTAGGTTTTCTTCTAGGGTTTTTATGGTGTTAGGTCTTATGTTTAAGTCTTTAATCCATCTGGAGTTAATTTTAGTGTAAGGTGTCAGGAAGGGGTCCAGTTTCTGCTTTCTGCACATGGTTAGCCAGTTTTCCCAACACCATTTATTAAACAGGGACTCCTTTCCTCATTGCTTGTTTTTGTCAAGTTTGTCAAAGATCAGATGGTTGTAGATGTGTGACATTGCCTCCGAGGCCTCTGTTCTGTTTCATTGGTCTTTATCTCTGTTTTGGTACCAGTACCATGCTGTTTTGATTACTGTAGGCTTGTAGTATAATTTGAAATCTGGTAGTGTGATGCCTCCTGCTTTATTTTTTTGCTTAGAATTGACTTGGCTATGCAGGCTCTCTTTTGGTTCCATATGAAGTTTAAGGTGGCTTTTTTCCAGTTCTGTGAAGAAGGTCATTGGTAGCTTGATGGGGATAGCATTGAATCTGTAAATTACTTTGTGCAGTATGGCCATTTTCACGATATTGATTCTTCCTAACCATGAACATGGAATGTTTCTCTATCTGTTTTGTGTCCTCTCTTATTTCGTTGAGCAGTATTCCTCAAGGACCTAGACATAGAAATTCCATTTGACCCAGCAATCCCATTACTGGGTATATATCCAAAGGATTATAAAGCATTCTACTATAAGGACACATGCACACGAATGTTCATTGCAGCACTGTTTACAATAGCAAAGACCTAGAACCAACCCAAATGCCCATTGATGATAGACTGGACAGGGAAAATGTGGCACATATACACCATGGAATGCTATGCAGCCATCAAAAACGATGAGTTTGTGTCCTTTGTAGGGACATGGATGAACCTGGAAATCATCATTCTCAGCAAACTGACACAAGAACAGAAAATCAAACACTGCATGTTCTCACTCATAGGTGGGTGTTGAACAGTGAGAACACATGGACACAGGGAGGGGAGCATCACACACTGGGGTCTGTAGGAGGGAAATAGGGGAGGGACAGTGGGGGTTGGGGAGGTGGGGAGAGATAGCATGGGGAGAAATGCCAGATATAGGTGATGGGGAGGAAGGCAGAACATCACAGTGCCATTTGTGTACCTATGCGACAATTTTGCATGTTCTTCACATGTACCCCAAAACCTAAAATGCAATAAAAAATAAAATAAAATAAAATAAAACTCCTCCACTGCTTTCAAAGGAAGGCAGGAAGACCTAAGAAGAATGTTTTTTGATCATTGAGTAGGAAGATGGTATAAGGATCCAAGATTAAGGGGTAATTTCTGTGTAAAAACTCAGAGGGGGAAAGTACATAGAAAGGGAAGCTTAAGGAATAAAGAAAGGCTGGAGCCATTGAGTTTGGGGAGTGTCTGTTGGACAAGGTAGGAGACAGAACTAAGGTTCCAGGTGGCCAAAGATGAGCTCTCAGGGAAGAACAAATGTTTCTGATGGAAAAGATGACTAAGTTTAGCTATGGGAAATCTTGTCAATCTCTGCATAAAACCTTTACTAAATCAACTCTATTTGTTAAGTCTTTTTGGAGAACTGAATGTGCTGTTATTGGTGACCATGACATAGTGAGTTCAGCTTCAGGGTGCTGACTCTTTAAGGGAAATTTGTAGACAAGAGCTAATGTTACCCACTGCAGCCCACCACAATCCAGATTCTTCCTCCAGTATCCATATTTCTTTGGTAGCTGATACCTGAAGAGCTCTTCTACATTGGGTTTTTCCTTTGATTACCACAAGTTATGACAGGGAGGCATTATTATTCCAAGACCCAGGAAGGCCAAGTGAGATGCCATGGACACTGAGGTGGCCAGGGGCAGATGCCAGATCTTTGCTGCCAGCCCAAAACCTCATCCCCGACTATACCATGGCTCTCAGGGAGATTCTAGAAATGTCGATTGATGGTGCTGATGGTCATCTGAAATCACCTACCAAGATACTGGAGACCTTAGAAACTCACTCTGCTTAGAAACATAAAAATTCCCATCCTTTACTCAAAGATCTGAGAATACCACTGCCACAAAATACAAAACTACTCAGATAATCATATGTAGTTTTGTCATTTTAAAAAATCAGCACTCTTAAATACTCCAAAAGAGTTGCTAGAACTAGTGATACATGATGAAATTGAGACCAAAAATGTCAAGAAGCAAGTGGCTGCTATAGTTGGCAAAGAGAAAATAAACCACTAAATTCATGAGGCCTTTTCCATTTTCTGGTCATCTGTGTGACTGATTTGGGCAACTGCACATAAGCATGTATTAACTATCAATCTTGCACGTGATAAGGACGATGATAACTTTCTTAGACCTCATCTCCCTGTTGCCAACACTGCCACTTCTCCAGGCCTCAGAACCCTGTCCGGAGGCCTTGGCCTTTGGAAAATAGAGTTTCCCTTTGTTGTATATTTTCCTCGTTACAGTGAGTCAATAACGCCAGCACACTCCCAACAATTCTGAGCGTCAGTGAGTGGGAAGTGGGGCGAGGGTATGGTAATGTGTGTATGTTTTGGGGGGATTAAATAAATAATGATACAGACACATGGTGAGATGCTGTGCAGCCATTACAATGAATGGAATAGACCCAAATATGCTGAGCAAGGTGCGTGTTTGAATCCTTGGCCAAGGGTCCACTTCTTGGGGAGTTTAAACTGAAACAGAGGTCCATGATCAATTGGGTGGGGGTAGGAGGACATGTAGGCCATTCCGTAAGGCATTATTCTATTTTTGTAAAAATAGAATAAAATAGGCTGGGTGCAGTGGCTCACAATCCCAGCACTTTGGGAGGCCAAGACAGGCGGATCACCTGAGGTCGGTAGTTTGAGATCAATCTGACCAACATGGAGGAACCCCATCTCTACTAAAAGTACAAAGTTAGCCAGGTGTGGTGGTGTATGCCTGTAATCCCAGCTACTTGGGAGGCTGAGGCAGGAGAATCACTTGAGCCCAGGAGGTGGAGATTGCAGTGAGCCAAGATCATGCCATTGTACTCCAGCTGGGCAACAAGAGTGAAACTCCATCTCAAAAAAAAAAAGAATAAAATAAATATTTCAGGATATGTATATTTAATGTCTTTAAAATGTATAATGGTTACCTTATGGTGGGTGGGTGGGATTGGATGGATTAGGAGAAACACTGACCTCTTGCTTTATTTTTACATATTCTATATATGTGACACTTTTTGATGGGATTATGGGTAATTTTTACCTCTTTGGGTTTTTCAAATTTATAATATTTTTAAATTATAGATGTAAGCCTGTGAGAACAGGGATTTTTGTAGGTTTTGTTCACTGCCATATCCCCAGTCCCTAGAGTGGTATCTGTCACATAGTGGATGCTTAATAAATATTTGTTAGGTGCATCTTAAGTACAATACATATATCTTTATTACAGATCAGGGGATTTACTGGGACACAAAATATGCATACATAGGAAAGTACAAGTGTCCAGACTAGAGTTGGAGTTCAGCCGTGTGTCCGGTTTTGAAAAATAGGCCTTGGCTGAACAATCTTCTGTTCATCTCTTCTCCCAATTTGGTCCTCAGCCTGTGCCTCCAGGAGAAATCTGTGCTGTCTACCCAGCTCCATCCTGTCTTCAGACAGAATCTGGTTGAGATGTCCTGGGCTCCCCAGACACCTGAGAGAGCACTAGCTGGCCTGGCCCTGAGTTCCCGTTCCATGTCTGACCTATGCTGCACATTTAGGCTCTGCGCTAGGGCTTGGGCCCCCAGCGGCCCTCCCTCCTGCTGTGATGCACAGGCACTGAGTCTCAGAGCCACTCCTGTTTTCCCTGCTAACACTAGAGATACCTCTTATTTTCATCTTTATCCATTACCCCTTTAGGAAAATGTGTCAATCGCAGCTCAGATGCAGAAAGCAGACACCATCTAGTCATTTTAAGGAGAATGTGTCCCAAGTGCATTACATACAGCATATGAAATCTCTAGAGGAGTCAGAGGAGTGCGATCTGGACTGAATCCCCCAAAATAAATCCCAGAGCATCACCACAGGCCTGGCCCTCCAGGGCAGCCAGGACCTTTTCACAGCCTGGAGAGTGGAGGCAATGGGGATCAAGAGGCTACCACAGAAGCTCTTGACTTAAAGAACATGTCACCAAGGCTGGAGATAGCACGTGTCTTTGATCACCATAGTCTCTGCATGGGCGAGCTCAGTGCTTGCCACCTAGTGGGAGGGTAGATGGATGACTAGATGGATCGTAGACTGGGCATGTTATCTACAATGGTATTTCTTACATTTTTAATTCTTAGTAAGAGGGAAGTTAGCACACAGGATAACAGAACAGATTTTCAAGCTAGACCATCAGGATTCATAGCCCGGCTGTCCCCTCTACTAACTGTGTGACCTTAGGCAAGCGACTTCACTTCCCTGTGCCTGGTTCCTCCCCTGTAAGAAGCAGCTAATAATAGTAACATTCTCATAAAAATGCTCTAATGATTTGGTGAATTAATACATATAAGACTCTTAGAACACGTTGAGTGCAGTGGTTCACACCGGTAATCCCAGCTACTGGGGAGGCTGAGGTGAAAGAATCACTTAAGGCTAGGAGTTCAAGACCAGCCTGGAAAACATAGCAAGACTCCATCTCTAAAATAATTTTTTAAATTTGAACAGAAGTTAGCTGGGTATAATGCCAGGCACCTGTAATCCCAGCTACTAGGGAGGCCAAGGCAAAAGGATCACTTAAACCCAGGAGTTATAGGCTGCAGCGAGCTATTATTGTGCTACTGTGCTCTAGCATGGGCAAGAGTGATCCCCTTCTCAAAAATAAAAAACCTCTTAGAATAGTATCTGACACCTAGACAGCACGATGTAAGTATTTGCTATCACAGCCATTGTAACAGTAAAGAACAAAAGAGGCCTTCTCTTTGTCCTCTTTTGCAGCATTTCATCTTTTCCTTTGTTAGGACATGGGCTACACAGAAAGGGTGTCTTTCAAAAGCTAAATGTCCTGTTAGCTGCTGTGCAACAGAAGGTTTATTGCTGACACCCGTTTGTTTTAAAAGGTTGGGTTTGTTGGCCGCTTCTGTTGAGTAGAAACCTAAGCCCCCAACTGTGCCTGTGCAGAAAGTCTTTTTTTTTTTTTTTTTTGAGACAGAGTCTCACTCTGTCGCCCAGGCTGGAGTGCAGTGGTGCGATCTCGGCTCACTGCAACCTCTGCCTCCCAGGTTCAAGCGATTCTCATGCCTCAGACTCTGTAGTAGCTGGGACTATAGGTGCATGCCACCACACCCAGCTAATTTTTTTGTTGTTGTTGTATTTTTAGTAGAGATGAGGTTTTACCATGTTGGCCAGGCTGAACTTGAACTCCTGACCTAGTCGATCCGCCCACCTCAGCCTCCTCAGTGCTGGGATTACAGGAGTGAGCCACCGCACCTGGCTACAGAAAGTCTTCTTACCCTTCCATTTCTTATTGCAAATGCTCAGTTTAAGGAGAGGCTTAATCTCCCTCCTAAATGCCACAGTGTGTGATTCGATGCCATTCCTCAGCTGGGACACCAAGAGGATATTAAGCAGATGTCTCAGGGAAGGGAGCTTATGTGGCTCTTTCAGACAAAATACTATGTGGCTCTTGTATGACTTGCCTTGGCATGGTCTCAAAGAGCAGGGCTGAACTGGAGAAAACCTTCCACAGATGCATACTGTACTGTGTCCCTCTAGCGTGTTGAACACAGTACCCAAGGAGGCTTGATTCATCTTGTGCCAGTGAAATATGGCTCTCTGAACAGGCTTTAGGCCTGGCCTCTTTTGTCAACAATCCCCAGCCCTGGCCTCCAGTTGTTCTTTGCCAAGTGCTAAGTTCTAGTCCTCCTCCTGATTCTTTCTAACAAAACTGCCAGCATCCTTTCCGAAGGAGTCAGCATGGGGTAGGACTAAACTGAGGGCCACAAAACTTGGCTCTGTCCTGAGTGTGCTTCTTATTGGCTGTAAATGTGTTCATGGGTGTGGCCTTTGCCTTCCTCAAATTGAAGTTGAAGGGGCTATACTCAATTTTTTTAAAAAACTAATCTGCTTCTGGATTGAAGCATGAATGGATAGATGAATAGATAGACAAATGAACCATTTTTAAGTCTATAAATAAACTGTTTCCTTTAAGAAGATGAAAGGAGAAAAAATAGTCATCATTTAGCAAAAAATAAAAATAAATGAGCCATGGATTGGTCAAAGCCATGAGCAATTTAGAACAGATGTTTTTCTGTGCTGTCTTGGATTGAAACAAAATGAAAACCCTCCCAGTAAGCCTGGGTTTTCTGAGAAGTTGGTTGTTAAGAGTCAATTTTGCAGAAAAGGGAGAAGCAAGCATCTTTACTAGCAGAACTGAGGAGTCCCCAGCTACCCCAACAGCAACCAGCAAACACAAAGTCAGCAGCCCCAGCTGGCAGAGATGTGACTGTGATCACAATTGGGTTTTCTTGGAAACTGCTATCCTAGGTCATCTTTAAGGTACACCAAATTCAAGAAAATGTGGGTATGCTAGTTTCTCAAGATTGTGTCTGGCGTATTATATATTATGTCAGGAACTGCTGCTGTTCTCACTGCTTTTCCTCAAGAGCTAGCATTCAAGTCAACAAAAGAATCTTCCAGACCCACCACACAGTATGTTCACCCCAAAAGAGTAACCAGAGACAATGACCCATGTATTTTAGTTATCATATTTTACTTAAATGTGGTATTTTTTAAAGCTCAGTTTGTTCTGGAAGAGATACTTGCCATTTAAAGAAAGAGAAAAAAAGGAGAATTTCAGATATAAGATTCATTTTTTGAAACTTCAACTATTCCTTGTGTATCAGCCATCAGGGAGTATCTTTAAGCTCTACCAAGCTGTCAGCCCAGCCTCATGAGGCCCTCATACAGGGCCACAATATGACCTTCATGGGCCCCTTCTTTTTTGTAAAAATAAAAAATAGTAAAAAGTATATGGTACAATTGCATTGGTGTAAAAATAAACACATTAATATTACATATCAAAACATCACTTTCACCTTAAAATATTTTTAATTCTGATTTTAAAAAATGCATTTCCATGGGTCCTCAAAAGGAATGTAGGCCCAAGACGCTGTATGTTCTGTACCTAACGAGTAAGTCAGCTCTGTGGTCATGGCTCCCACTTGACACAAGTGTGCCCAAGACAGGAATGTAGCACCCCATGAGGGAAGCATCAGGCATTTTTCTTCCATGGAGCAGTCCTTGTGACCATCCATGAAGCATGAAGCGGTTCACACAGCGATTGAGGAGCTATTTGGATTGGTTTCAAGGTGACAGCTCAGGAGTGAGAGAACTAGATTCACATGGGATGAGTCCACAAGTCCCCTAGCTTTAAAACCTCATTTCCTACAGGAGCTAATTTCTCTGTAAGAACTCCACAGACATAGCTTCCAGCATTCCTCCAAGGGACATGTCCAATTACTATTCAAGAGTCATCGTACTCAGAGAACCCCAAAGCTCTGGCTTTCTATCAAATATTTATAGTTCTTCCAGTTTAATGCAATTTACCAACCAGGGGTCATTTTTGTCATAAGCAATCTTGCCTGGCTGCATAGTTTGACATTCTTCCTTTATCGGGTTTCCAGGGAAACAGAGATAAAAAGTTAACCAAAGGTTAAATTCTTATGCAGAAGGGAAAAAGCTTTAATAATCCTTTGCCCACAACCTGCAACTTGCTAGTTGTTAAGGAAATATTTACATTAATGTTTCAATCAAAACTTAACAGTGTGTCTATGGCAGAGGCCATGCTGTGTATTCCCAAAACTCCATTGCCTTTTCCTCTGGGGTAAACAGTTAGATGACATCTTCCAGGTTCCCTTGTGGAATTGTGACTAGTTCTGGCCAATGAACTGTGGTGGATGTGATACATATCATTTTAGGGCTGGACCCATAAAATCCCTTGGAAATCCTTCATACTCTCTCTCTCATTCATCATCTGCTGATGAGATGCAAAGTCTTCAGTGTAGGATTCGAATGCTCTAGGGAATGGTATAGCACAGTGGTGCCCAAACTTTTTGTCACCAGGGATCTGTTTCGTGGACGGCAGTTTTTCCACAGACCAGGTGGTGCAGAGTAGGGGGTGGGGGGGTTGGTTTCAGGATTATTCAAGCACATTGCATTTATTGTGCACCTTAATTCTATTATTACATTGTAATATATAATGAAATAATTATACGACCCACCATGATATAGAATCAGTGGGAGAGATGAGCTTGTTTTCCTATAGCTAGACATTGTTTAGGGGAGATGGGAGACAGTGACAGATCATCAGACATTAGATTTTCATAAGGAGCGTGCAACCTAGAACCCTCGCATGCACAGTTCACAATAGGGTTCGTGCTCCTAGGAGAATCTAATGCCACCACTGCTCTGACAGGAGGCGGAGCTCAGGCAGTAATGCAAGTGATGGGGAGTGGCTGTAAATACAGATGAAGCTTCTCTCATTTACCGGCTGCTCACCTCCTGCTGTGTGGCCTGGTTCCTAACAGGCCTCAAACCATTAGTGGTCCATGTCTGGGGGATGGGACCCCTGGTATAGCAGGAACCTGGGTCTTTGAATGATTAGGCAGGGCACAGATCTCCTATTGCCAACCTACATTGGATTTGATATAAGCAATAAATAAATGACCAGCAAGAAAAGAAAAGAACAAATTTTTCTGAGTTTTTAATTCCTCTACCAACATCCCAAAAAGGTGAACTGGCAGAGAGTGTTTGATCAGGAAAATTAAATTACAATGATTTACCCTCTTAATATGGATACAAACTGTATGGCTAATCTCTCCTCTGTCCCTTCCAGGCATGCAAGAGAATCTTTGAGTAGGGTACTAGAGAAACCACATCTGTCTCCACTATCACCACCTTCTACAGGGTCCTTTGCTGAGAAGTGAGTTATTCCTGGCTGAGTAGAAAATTTCACGAAAGTCAGAGGGTTCCCATCTGAGAAGCCATTGCCAAGTAGTTCTTCTAACCAGATTTCAGTGACATGATTTAGGGCACAAAATGGTCCAAACTAAGTGGCTAAGAGACAGGAACCAAAAGTTCTCCTCATTAAAACCTTAACTGGAAATTTTTTTCATTAAGAAGGCACAAGTACTGTTTCGTGCTTGAGAAAGTCTATACCAAATTGTGCTCTTTAAATACACAATGTTATCCAGTTGTTCCATACTTAGTTCTTTCAGTAGAAAATTTAGAGGGTTTTTTCCCTTATTCTCATTCAAGTAGGAAAACCACTCAATTTCTCTTTAAATTAATATTTACATCATTTATTATGCTATTGGTTACAACTAAAAATAGATAAAGAAAAAAGCTCTGAAAAGCCTAAACAAGAAAGGTAATTTTTTTCTGCCTTTCCAGCCCCTGATTCT
This sequence comes from Aotus nancymaae, assembly GCF_030222135.1. Classification (NCBI taxonomy): domain Eukaryota; kingdom Metazoa; phylum Chordata; class Mammalia; order Primates; family Aotidae; genus Aotus; species Aotus nancymaae. The sequence goes on along the minus strand of NW_026988417.1, from coordinate 48,540,050 downwards.
TGCCCCTCTCCTTTTTTTCTCATTTTATGTCTTTTTTAAAAATCTTAATACTTTTAGATAAAATATTAAACCAGAGTATCCCTCTCATCCTCTACTGCACTGTTTTAATGGAAAGTATTATTTTAGAATAAATTTTTACAATGTTCATTATCTTATCTTTTCCATTAATATCTGTACCTGTTTTTGCCAATGTTCAAGATTTGTTGTGTTTTGTTTTGTTTGTAGACTTAATCAGCTTCTGTTACTATTACAGAATTATGCATACTGATTATTTACTAAATAAAATGCCACTTTGAGCTTGGGGAAAAAAAAAAGAAAGGTAATTTATTAAATCCAATGACTTAAAAGTCCAGAGGAAGGGCAGCTTCAAGTGGTGAGAGGCCATTGCCAGGGTGATGGTGGTAGGAATTGCAAATATACAGGTGAAGCAAGTTCCTGCCTGTTCTTCCTGTCTTCCAGTCTCCCTCTAGTGCCCCTACTGGCAGAGTCTAACAGACCTAGCTGGCAAAGCACAAAAGTGGTTTTCAGAGACTTGGCCCAGCATCACAGAACTGAGTCTAGAAGAGAGGGTTTGGAGTTGAGAGACAATAGCTTAAGAACTATCACATTTTCATAGAAAATGGCATTTCAAAATTGGAGTTATATGAAAAGATAATCAGAGAGAATGTAACCAAAAAATGTAAGAAATGAATATTAAAGAGGATGTCAGGCAGTTAAAAAAAACATTTGTTATTTTTCTGGATTATGTGATGTGTTTGCTGTTACTTTACTGTATTTTAAATCACAGTTTCTTTTCTCCTGCTAAATACATGTTCACCTACATACCTTAAGAAAATAAAAAACAAAAAAGATTTCCAACATTCCCAGTGTAGCACAGAGCAATCACAAAGTCTCAAGAATGAAGAGGTTAAAAGAACAGCACTTCTAAATCTCTGCTCACCACCCCCAAGGGGAACCCAGCTCATCATTTTCTCCTGGGGGTTTCATTCCCCAAAATTTAGTCAAAAGTGGAGCAAGGGAAAGAGAGAGAGATCCTCGTGTTCGTACTTTCCCCAATCCCTCTATCTCCTGCTTTCCCCTGTCTCCCAGTCTACACTGGGGCCTCTGGAGCACTGAGAACAAATCCTGTCACCCCAGGTATACTGTGCCTTGCACAGAGAAGGTACAGAGTATAGTGTTTTAGCTTAATTACAAAGCCACCTTTGTGCTGTGTATGAGCTCTTTTTCAGAATCATTACTCTTCCTTTGTGTACAGTACATCTTATGGAGAATGACAATCTTTTTATTTTTTATGGGTTAAGGGGTTGCATTAGTCTGTTCTCATGCTGCTAATAAAGACATTCCCGGACTGGGTAATTTATAAAGAAAAGAGATTCTGTGGACTCACAGTTCCACTGGGATGGGGAGGCCTCAGGAAACTTAAAATCATGGCAGAAGGGGAAGCAAACATGCTCTTCTTCACAGAGGCATCAAGAAGTGCTGAGCAAAAGGGGGGAAAGCCCTTTGTAAAACCATTGAATCACTTGAGAACTCACCCACTATCATGAGAACAGCATGAGTGTAACCGCCCCCATGACTAAATTACCTCCCACCAGGTGCCTCCTGCTACATGTGGGGATTATGGGAGTTATAATTCAAGATGAGATTTGGGTAGGGATACAGCCAGACGGTATCAGGGGTATATTGTCTTCTCTCTCAAATATGAGAGCCTATGTGTATTTCTCTGTGATTCTGCTTAAAGTTGTTTTATATAATGAGGTTTAATAGATGAATAAAATAAATAACTGTAAGCTTCTGGAAGGAGGAAATGTCCTTTCATATCTTTATGTTCCCTTCATGCTTTCTTATCAGAATTTCATTCAGTTGCAAGTAACAGAGATCTGAAAAATAGTGGCTTAAACGTACAGGATTTTATAGTGTCATGTAAAGTAGGTACTAATTTAGCCTGTCCATGTTATGGTTATAGTGGCTCTACAAGTCATCACTGACCAAGGTTTCTCCCGCTCTCTGCTTTACCATCTCTAAGGAATGCCCTGTCTTCCAAGATGGCTGTAGGAGCTCCAGGTATCACTTCTACATTCCAGGAAGCAGAGCAAAGGAAAGGATAAAAGCATATCCTTCCATTTTAAAAAGAAGACTTCTGAAAGTCTCATGTTACCCTTCTATTTACATCTTATTGCCCAGACCTTAATTACGTGGCTACGCTCAGCTGTAAGGAAGGCTGGAGAATGTAGTCTTTTAGCCAGCTGATAATGTGCATGGCTGAAGATTGAGGTCTATTACCAAGGAAGAGGTCAATTAGTATTTGATGATAATGCTGATAAGGTAGCAGATTGTTGGCCAAGGGACTTCTTGTGGAGGAGCTTTAAAGAAATTAAAGTTTAAGAGAGTCAATGTCCAGAAAGGCTAAGGTGATAGAAGAGCATTCAAACGAGCTTACTCAGGGAAGAGTATTTGCAGGATTCAGAGGCCACTCCGTGGCCCTTTTTTTACATTTAAAATAATAATTATTAAATTACCCTATGATTCCCGAAGTAGACCTCTTAATTTTGGAAAATTTGGAAAAATAAAATAAATGTCTCCTACTTCCTGAACCTAGAGATAACCCTAACTAATATTTTGGTGTGCTTTAATATTTATTAATTTTATTAATTTATTTTAATAAAATTATTTCTAATTTAATTTAATTTTAATAAAATTTATTGATTTCTATTAATAAAATAAAGTATTTAATATTTTAAATGTATTGTATTTTATTAATAAATTATTTCTAATAATTTATCGATAAATTATTAATTTTTAACAATTGGAAGGAGATCATTCTTGCTGTTTGTAGTGGTGTTTTAGACTGTGCTGTAAATAATTAAATAAATAAACAATACAATGTCTCCCTTGCTTGGTCCCCACCCCATAATCATTGCTGCCCATAGTTCCTATGTTCACACCAGAGTTTATTTTTGCATATTTCAACAAATATAAACTTTCATATTCCCCCTGCCACAAATGCTAGCCCATGATACACAGTGTTCCTCACCCATGATACACAGTGTTCCTCACCCATGATACACATTTTTACACAAATGCTAGCCCATGATACACAGTGTTCCTCACCTTGCTTCTTTCATTCATAGCATTCCTCCCTATGGATGCACCCCATTTATTAAGCAGCTCCCTACTGATGGTGGTTGAGTGGTTTCTAATCTTGGTATTACAAACAATAAACCACCTTTCTGGATCTCATTTGCATACATGAGCATATGCAAAAGATACATAGCTAGGAGTGTGATTGCTACATCAAGTGCATCTGTGATGTTGATACGTATTGCCGAATTGCTCTCTGCATTGACTGTAACAACCCTCCACCAGCAATGTATAAGAGGGCCTGTTACCCCGTGGCCTCATCAAAAGAGTGTATTTTCAAACTTTTGGACTTTTTGGTAGTCTGATTTTTTTAAAAATCCATCTTGGCATAGTTTTGATTGGAATTTCTTTATGAGCAAGGGATCCATGGCTTTCAAAATATTCCTGTCTGATCTGTTTCTGTTAATTGCTTTGCCCTTCATGATCATGTAACCATGAGATCTCTGGACAAGCAATGGTCTGTTTGACTAATAAACATAAAAAAGTTCATATCCCCAACTGAGAAGATGCTAGTTTTCCCTGCATCTTATCCCTGGGAAAGATGCCAGCTATATTCCTGCCGAGTGGTTATTTACAATTTTGATGGTTTATACCTTGCTTTATTTCTAAGCTATTTTAAGTAAGAAAATTGGAAAGGGAAAATTCGAGTAAAAAAAAATGACTGGAAGAAAAGCAAGATGAAGCCAGGGATGAGGTCAGCACACTAAATATCCTTGAGAGATGCTACAGACAGGTCACATAGTTAGCCAATCAAAGAGAGAAAGACCTTAATACAGGATATGCCTCAACTGTGCCGTGTTAGAACCTGGCTTTACTGAAGCTCTAATAGATCAGAGAGTGCATTGAGGGAAGATAGTCCTTCCTCCTTTGCCCTTCATGCCCCAGACTTCGTGCCGTATCTGACTAGAAGATTGGGAGGAAGGTCGTCCACCAAGTGGGAAAAGAAAACAGGAAGAACTTGGTAGCAAGAACTAAGGAAAGGGGTGAAGAAAAACAGCTCAGAAAGTGTGGCGTCAATAAAGCAGATGCCTCCCAATATAATGTAAACATGGATCAGTTATTCAGGTCACAGAAAAGGAAAGCATTTAGCAGCATTTATCAAACTGTAGAAGCTGCTGCAAACTAACATCTCCCTAATTCTACTGAAATTCTTATGGTACTGTGTAGTCTACTTTCTGGCCTTGGTCAGATTCCTTTATGCCATCTTAGCTTCTTTTCCTGGCCAAGTCATGCTTGGGAGGTGAGCTCTGTATAAGGAAGAGGGATTGCTTTAAGCTTGGTTATTGACAGCACATTGTAAGTAACATTGGAGTTCCTAGCAGAGGAGAGCATAATTCTGAGAACGTTCAGGAAAAGCTGGAGACCATCTTCATGTCTGTATCAGACAGTACTTTGTTTCTCAGTATACTCCATGCATAAAATTGTCATTTTAAATAGAGAAATTAGTCATACTATGATTGTAGCTCTACTAAGATATATTTGCTTGTAGAAGAGAGCATGAGAAGCAGAAAAGCCTGCTACGGCATTGGAGTGAAAGTTTATTTAAAAACCCAATGTTGTTATATTGTCTTTATCTGACACACACACACACGCACACACACACACACATACCCCCCATAGCCACTGCTCAGTATCAAAATAAACTTGTTTTGCCTTCTTTGTTGTAAAGCTGTCCTTTCTCCAAACAAACCAAACAAACCCTTTACTCACAGTATTTTGCCTTTCCAGGCATCTTATAAGCCATTGCTGAAGCAAGTTGTGGAGGAGATATTTCATCCCGAGAGGGCAGATTCTGCTGACATTGAACACATGTCTTCAGGCCTCACTGATCTCCTTAAAACTGGATTCAGCATGTTCATGAAGGTAAAGTAACCATGAAAAGTAATCCTGAGTGTAGTAATGTTCTCTTTGCTGGGCATGGAAATGCTGGCACCAGTTAACCCTAGCCAGCACCATACACATAACGTTTGATAATTTGGCTCTTCTGAAATCAAGGGCAATTTTTTTATCCTTGGATTATAAGCAGCCTGACCTGTTAGCCTCATGCAGCTTCTCCTGACCTGAGCACTATGGTCTTTTCTGGTCAGGACGTGAAGTCTAAGGTGGAGGACACAAGATCCCTGGGACAGCACTATTGAAAACTCTCCTCCTTGTGGCCTATGGTTTCTCTTAAAATGAATCCACGGAGTACACACCGGTCTTAGTGACAGCCCTTTGTTCCTAGTTCTAGAACTGATTATGTAGAATGCTGAGTGGTTCTGCTCAGTCCTATGGCTAAAGTCAGCCCAAAACCCATTTGGAAATGACTTTTGGACTGGCAGACTCCTAGGTGACAAGTGCTAGAATTTATCTGGCTAACATCTGGGGTGGGTCAAAATGACTGCACAGCCCTTGAAGTAGGGATGAAAGGAGGAAGAAGTATACGAATGTGATCTATTTTTAACCTTCTGTAGAGTTTCTAAATCTGAAAAGATTTAAATAAGATTACAGGCTGACCTCTCAGTCCAGGCCAGGATTTCACTTGTAATAACTCCTGGAAGTAACAGAATGTTTTGCCAGCATCAAAGCATCTTTGAAACCGTGAATTAATCTATGTAAGAGATCTGGCCTTTCAGAGTTCAATAAATGCATATTCCAGGAAAACTGTTCCACTCCAAATGCCAGAGGACAGACGCCAGACAACCAGACTCTAAACCAAGCAGTAAACCTGCTGGAACGGACCTGCAGGCCTCCTTCCTGCTGTTCCCAGTTTTCATCAACTTCTGTTGCAGTGCCTGGCTGGTACATTTTCCTTCTATATTTTTTAGTAAAGCAGTTCAGTCTGCTTCTTCAAAGTGTTTAGGGGCTTCTGAGTTGGTATAAGTAGGCCCAGAGTTGGGCAGTATCTCCCTGTCCTGAGTAGCCCATCATCATAGCTAGTTGGTACAGAAAGTTCCAGACTAGACACAGTTTCCAACCTTTTCCACTTGAGCATTCTCTTCCTTCATTCACAGGCGTGGCCTTACCCTGAAGAGAAACTAAAATAACAAGTGTGGACTTTCAGAGGCTTTTTAGTAAGGTGTGAGGATGGCCCAACTGCCAGTGTATCCTCTCCCAGACAGGCTGCTGTGTCTGTGGTGCAATCAGACCCTGTACAGGGGCGTCTGGCCAAGGGTACAAATGAAGGCTCTACCCCACCTGCACCTGAGAGTTGCAGTGTAGGTGAGAGGAGGCCCTAACTCTGCTCTTTGCCCAAAGATATTCCACGGAAATAACTGTTTCTTAGCTAAAGGGGTCTTTGATTAAATATGTTCCAGAAACACTGACTTGAACAACAAATTTAATTGTTTCTTCGTAGTCCAACATTACCGCGCCTTTAATATGCTAATGGACTTTGCAACTCTTCTGAGGATAATATAGAACATATTACAGAACATAGTCGTGTTGCGTAAGGACTATCCACCTGCATTTTCTGTCACTGTTTCATGAATCAAGAGTGGCACTTTTTGTTGTTGTTGTTGATCATGTTTATTTTGGACTTTATTTTTTAATGACCCTTTCAAATTCTGCGGAGTGTTTTCTACATCTCTTCCTGCTCCATCATCCTCAAGCAGGCCCCACCTAGGAAGATGTTTAGAACCATCCTGGGCCAGCACTGGGCCGTTGTGTTTCTCTCCATTTCAAACCCCCGGGGTTAGGGCTTCTGACAAAATGCTCTGTCAGCTTAAGACTGATCTTAAAGAGAGGTTTCCGAGTAATGGATTTAAGAAAAAGGAATTCCCAACAGCTGTCAGGATCCATTCCTCAGCCTTTAGCTGTGAGGCCTCGGCTCTCAGTTGCCAGGGCATCTCATCTGTCTACAGGGGGTGGGGAGAGTCCTGGTGGGTTGGCAACAAAGCCCTCTCCACTCCAGCCCCCAAAGGAGGGTCATTTTTTTGGTTTCTAAATGGGCCTCCTGCATTCCACACAGCTCAGCAGAGTTACCTCTGACATATGTGTTGGGGTTTGAACAAAATCGGAATGAACTTACAGAGGAACACTCAGTAGGGCTTTGAGACACTGACTATAATTTCCCAAAGAGCTACTTCTTTGAGATAGAGGTGAAGCCATCAAGAGAAGGTATCTACCACTCTGCTCTAAGGCCCTCCAGAAGCAGAGGATGCAACATACAGATGGAGTCTAACATGGTCATAACCATTTTCCAGCCCTCTTTGTCTTCTTTTCCATCACCTCTTCCTACCAAAAGTTATACAGACAACCTGTGACCAGCGTATACCACAATTCAGCCAGGCTCTTTCCATTCATTCTGATATTGATCATCATACAGCCTTAAAAGGTAGGTCCTATCATTATCCCTGTTTACCAGTGAGGAAACTGAGGCCCAGAAAAATTAAGCAGTAGATGTGAACCTCCAGAAGGCTGGGATTGGGTCTTACTCTCCTCTGTCCTCAGGCATTTTCCTAAGAGCACACAGGAAATAGCGACACCAGGATTTGTCCCAAGGTCGCCCTTATTCCAAAGCCTAACTCTTAACCACATTTCTTGGCTCCAGGAGGCTATCAGGCACTTTCTTGGAAGTTAAGTATTCATATACTCGTGTGTTATTCATTCTGATTTTCTTCATGGTTACTCATTAGCACAAATGCTCTTCCTTTCCAGTATCTATCCAGCTCACGAATAAAATCTATGCCTGGGCTGGTTGTTGAGACAGCAGTGTGAGTGAACTCCCTCAGGGGTCATCTGCTTCTCTGGGACCTGGCCCTGGGACTCATTGGCAGCACTCCCCAGGAGAATAAATGTGTGCATTGGAGTTGAAGGGCCTCTACACGTTGCATCTTCATTCTGTATCAGCTACCAACAGTTATTGCTCATTTATTTCTTGCCACTTGCTACCCTACTCTGTTCCCCTGGAATCTTCTTCCTTCTCCCCTTCTCACTCAGAACCCGCCAGTGCAGAGCCAGAAAGACACTAAAGGGCAAAGCCTGATGAATAAAGTTGTCAATGTGGAATCTTTCCCATGCTCAGGGCGCTGTTGACAAATGGGAGAATTCTAGAGCTGGAAAGGCTCTAGCTGAGCCGCTCATCCATCCCTGCGCTGTCTCTGAACTCATAGATGGTTTCGTGATGGTGTTGGCTCAGGGCCACCCAGAAGCAGGGTCTGTAGACTGCAGGGATGAGAGCAGATTGAGAGGCTGGTGAGAGATACGCCGGGAAATAGAGCCAACTGTTATTCCCGTGGGGTGTGCAGTGTGTGCCCTCACAGCGGGTGATAGAAAGAACACAGGAGAGCATTGTCCAGGCCCCACGTGGCTTCTTCAAGCCTCTATACATTTTGTTCATTCTTTTGTAGCTGCACTCATACACTGTTTTGTAACTACACATATTAAGTGCCTTTCTCCAGACTAATGTTCTTCAGACTAGCATTTCTCTAACTGCACAACTTGATTCACTGCACATTAGTGGATCGAAATATTAATTCAGTGGTTTTGATGAGCATTTTTTTAAGTGAGAAGGAGCAGAACAGACTAGATCAGAGTTCACTGCATCTAGCAAGGTAAAATAACACAACCCAGTCGCACATAGATACACACGCATGATTTAAGTGTTTTCTTACTTATCAAAAGAACATGAAAGCTATCTCTGTGAGAATCAGGAAGTTGATCCCGGTCTTATTCTTTTCTGCATCCTCAGTGCTCAGCACCTGTATAGGCCTTACAAACAGCAGATTTACACCAAAAGCTGGGAGGTGGTCAGGGTGGACCTGTTATAGTTCTCATTCAGAAGACAGCACGGCTTCAAGTCACCGGTTCCTCTTTCCAACTACTGCCATTAAGCCAACTTCCATCTCAGTTTCACAGGGGATGCAAGGCAGCAGCCCCATCGCTCGACTCCAGTGACCCTCAAAGGAGGCCCTGACCCTCCTTTCCAGCAGCCACTAAGCAAGGCAAAGCCAGTCATTGTTTCATCCGTAGGTAACCCCAAAGAAGCAGCAGCCCGCTCGCTGTTGCCTCGCCCACCATGCATGGATGTGCACAAAGGGTGGGAAGCCTGCCTCTACCTCTGTCAAAGAAATCTGTTGCTCTCTTCTCCTTTCCACGCTGACAGTGCGCAAATCTGTTTCTTCCAACTTCTTTGTTTCTCTGGAGAACAGAACAGAAGTAGAAGGGGTTTATTTTGTAGACTGAGAAATTCAAGGAATTGAGAGGAGAAAGGTCATCACAGAGTGGCCACTTAAGAGGCTGAGTGACACCAAGAGAGATTTGAGGCTCTTTCCTATTCACGTCTTTATTTTGTAAGTTAGATTTTGTAAATGATAGACAGCTGTCTCTTCCATGCATTCCTCCTTCATGCCATCCACCATTAGCTGTACTAACAGCAATCTTCGTTCTACTTACAAGAGGCAACAGAGAGTAGTGGTAACACATCTGGAGTCACACTATCTGGGTTAGAACCCGGGCTCCACCGTTTACTAGCTATGTGACTTTGGGCACATCTCTTAACCTCTTCATGCCTAAGTTTCATCATCTGTAGAATGGGGATGCTAATAGTATCTACTTTCTGGGGCCATTACGAGAATTAAATCAACAAATGCATATAAAGCACTCCGAACAGTGTCTAGCATAAGAATTTGCTATTATTATTTTGATGGGTTTGTATCCCTGCCACACTGACTTCTGAAAAGAGCCACCTTGAATACCCTTGTGTGCCTGTACGTAGCCAGTACTCAAGCATTTGGTGTACAAAGCCTCATTGTTGGGTGAACAAGTGAATTAAATAGAAGAGAATAGATACACTGTCCCCCAAAGAAGACACAAACATTTCATATTTCACTATGGATTTGCTCTTATCAGAAAGACCTGGAATGCTGAGTGCTCTTCTTTTGCTGTGCCCGTGGGAAGCCATGTTTATAAGGCAGTGATGTATTTCTCCAGACCCCCCTTTTTCTTCTCCACTGTAACTTGTTGAGCTCCTCAGTCTTGGGAGACATAGACTGTCCTTCTTAGGGCAAACTGTAGGGAGCCAGTGAAATTCTGGACACGTGTCATGACAAGCTGTTTCACGGGAATGGAGGCCAGCAGGTCTAGACCCTGGCTAACACAGAGGCAGAAGCCCCAAGCAGCTCAGGAGCCCAACTCGGCCAGGAGCACTTCAGCAGTGCAGTCTCCATGCATGGAGACTGAGCAAGAGCTCTGCTCCGCAAGGGTTTGCTGCCGTTCCTCAGATAGCCTCAGCGCTAAGGGAAATGGAGACCTCCATTCCAGGTACTTGGAAATGGCTCACAGAACTCAATCTTATTTAGGTACATTTTTGCAGACAGTGAATGTTAAGAAAAATACCTGTGTGACTAAGATTCTTTGCATCAAACAAATCCTCTGTGATAGGAAAGTCAGGGTAGCTGGATTTTGCCTTTGCTGGAGTCAGAATGTCATTTGCGTCATATTACAACTGGTTGAAATTACTTTCTTTGTAGTGCTTTTGCATGCATTCCTGTTGAAATCACATTGTCCAGAGAAGTCTTTCATCTCCACCTGTTCTGGTTATCTATTGCTACCTGCAAAGTCATCTCAAATCATTGATTTAAAATAATATCGATCATTCATTTTGCTCGTGAATCTGCACTCTGAGTAGAGCTCAATAGGGAAGGATTCACTTCCAAGATGGCTCATTCACATAGTCAGAAAGTAGACACCGAGTGGCAGCCGGCAGCCAGAGGCCTGTTTCTCTCCATGTGGGCCTTTTCATGTGGCCAAGCTTTCTCACAGCATGGCAGCTGCATTCCAAGGGCAGGCATCCTAGGAGAGAGCCAGGATTCCAATGTATTGTATTTTATGACCTAGCCTCAAACACTACATAACATCACTTCCACAGCACTGTACTCTGTTTGTCAAGACCGGTACAAATGGCCACCCAGGCTCAAGGGGAGGGGACATGCACTCTTCCTCTTGCAAAGGGATTGAAAGCATGAGCAGCAGAAAATACTGTCATGGGCACTTCTGGAAAATACAATCTATACTCCACCTAAATATGATTGGCTGTCCAGCTGGGCAAGGCAGCATTCGGCTAATCCTAGGACTTTCCCCTCCAGTCTAGAGGGAAAAATCTCTCATGCTTCTAAGCTGGTTTCAAAATAAGTGAGCCCAGAAAGACTTTGTTAATGAAAGGCCTGTTCGCTGTTCTTCCATAATGTTTTTAAATAATATAATATTTTTTAAAAATACTTCCTGATAAGAAACTGAGCTGGGGAACTTTCCTATCCCAAGTTTGCTCCATCAAGTCTCATAAAGGAAGCCAGACAGGCTGGGGAGAAGAGCAAGTATACCCACTAGATCATTCTTCCAGCAGTTCTGAGAAAGTGTTTGAAGTAACTTGATGTACTTCTCAACCAGAGGATAGACTTGTGGTCAGCCACACGGAGCTGTCAGCTTCAAACAGCAGTGTATGAAGCCCACTAGGGGCTGGTTCTAGCAAACTAGGGAGAAACAGCTTTGGCAGAACCTGACATTCTTCAAACAGCCTTTTCTCTAAAATCCTTGTGCATGAAATACCTAGAGCTCCTTAGAGGAAAGCTTGATAATGATCTAATAAATAAATCAAAACATACCTTACCCCTCTCCCTACGACATTAATTTAATTTAAAACTAGCATGTCTAATAGGCAGCACTTTTAAAGTGCATTTCTGGAATTTGTGGTTTGGATCTCAGTCTCCTGAAAATAATTTCTTTTCTATCTACTCCATGTGTTTGGATCTCAGCTTGTTTTGACTAAAGGACATGATTTGTCAAGATGTTTTCTCTGCCAGAATTGGCATGAGGAGGGTGGGTTTTATCTAATGAAACTGCATGAAGCCCTTTTACCTCCTTTTATGTGTGCTTTTTTAAGAAGTTTCATTTCATATGTGGCCATGCCTAATTGGAAAAAAATTAAAAACTATGAAAAAGACTCACAGAAAGCCCAGTGCTTACCTCTGGGCCCCTTATTTGAGTGGGTATGAGTGCCCCATTGCCTTAGGTGGCAAGAGAAAGAGGACCACGAGGAGAACTAGAGCAACTGCTCAGGCAGACTTTGAAAAGCTGCTGGTGGTGAGGGGTAAGAGTTAAAACTCTTTCAATTGGAAGTAAGATGCCGAATTACAATAACCTAAAGGATAATTTATTGTGAGGCCCGTGGGATGTCCTGGGGAACACAGGGGCAGCAATGCGAGGGGCCTGAGGAAGGACTGGAACTAAGACCTGGAAAGCCGTCAGGATACCAGGCAGTTCTGTGAGACTCATTCTGCCATGCATGAGAACAGTACCCAGCATTTTGTAGATGCTCAATAAATAGTATAAATGAATGGCTGAGTAGCTATGCCACAGCTTTGACTGAACCTCATCTATCTTAGGTCAAGCTTCAATTCCCAGGGAAGGGCCTACAGTTGGGCCACCCTGGGTCAGGGGCCCATTTCAGGACCAATCAACTGTGACTGAAGGACAGGATCACATCGTAACTGCATGGATTCTAGGAGCCCTTCCTATGACCATGTGGACAGGGGAGATTGTTGGCTTGTGGATTGGACGGATACCTGCAGAGGAATCTATAGCAGGGGTAAAGGATGCTTTGGAATACAGAGCAAAAATGATGGGCTAATCAGTAAAGCCTGAGGTCGGATCCTTGGATGGTGAGAGCTGAACATGCCTTGGAGGTCATCTAGTCCAGCTCCACATTGTTCATCTAAGAAAAACAAGACAGGGCACGGTAGTACTCCTGTAATTCCAGCTGCTGGGGAGGCGGAGGCAGGAGGATCGCTTGAGCCCAGGAGTTCGAAACTAGCCTGGGCAACATAGCAAGACTCCGTCTCTAAAAAAAAGAAAGAAAGAAAAAAAAAACAAGGCTCAGAGGGCTGAACTCTTGGCTTAGGTCCATTGGACTTACAGGCATTTCTGAGAAGAGGAAAATATCTCAGCGTTCACGTTTGCTGATTAAATGAGTACAAGTCCTGGAATTCCTCTCCGCAACACTATTTGAAACCATTGTTTATATTTTCTTTTTCTTAATCATACTCCATGCTATGAAATAGGGTTCAGGTTTTGTATAACATTAGCTAAACATGATCCATAAGTTCTAATGAGATAGATTTTGGTGTGAACTGTAAAGCAAAAACACACACTTGATGTTGGCAGTCTGTATGTTGCATCTGACAGTGTGTAGCAACTGAGAGGCTCTTTTGTATGCTAGCCATTGTTCCGGTTAAGGAAGATACAGAGACAAACCAGGTTCCCTACCTGCCAAAGCACAGCTATATCATGTAGCTTACAGTTTGTTAAGGACATGGATAAGAGAATTGAGGATTGCGGGGAGGAAAGATAAGTGTGGTGGACGGGATGTGAGGGCACAGAAGAATAGCTGTCAGGGAGTCAGAGAAAGCTTCCCAGGGAAGCTGGGTTTTGCCAGACCAGCAGGAGTTAGGAACTCCAAAGTAATGAAATGCCATCATACATTGAGGTGAGTGCAGGCAGTTCCAAATGGCTGGAGCTAAGGGTGACATGCAGGGAGAGGAAGAATATGAAGACAGAGATAAGCAGAAACTAGATCCCAGAGGGCTGGAGTTTTCACATTTGACCAGAAACACTGAGGTGCCATTGGATGTTTACGAGGAATAGATAACCAGTTTACATTTTATGAAGTTCACCCTGGCAGCAGTGCACGAGGCAGAAGCAAGAGCTGACTGTCTTGGGGAGGGAAGGGGAGAAGGTGAAAGTCTAAGGTCAGGTAGGGCCAACGGGACGAGGGGGCGGGGATGAAGCCTGGTGGATTCCACAGGACCGGGGATTGGCCGGATGCAGTAGTAAATGAGTGGAGGCTGTCTAGGGCCATTCGCTTGGTTTGGGTGACTGGATGGGCGGTGTTAACAGTTTCTAACTGGGAAGCAGAACTGGAGAAGAAGAAAACTTACATTTTAGACTTGTTGAATTTAGGGGCCTGAGAGACAGTCTTGCACCTCAGCAGAGCCTGGGCCAATGGTAGCAATCTGGGGACTTTGGCATGTGTGAGACGTTAACTATGGACAGGGACAGGGACACCCAGGGAGGGTGTTTGGGAGAAGATCGGGGCCAGAAGCCAGAGCGGTCAGGAACACAGCATGTCATGGAGGAAGTCGAGCAAGAGGAGCCCTCGAAGGAGAGAGAGAATCTAAGAGGGCTTAGAAAGTAGAGTGTAGGAGGGATGTTTCAGGAAAATGAAGCCATCAACTGCAGCAAGTGAGGCAGGGAGGTCAACTGAACAGCTGACGGTTTCTAGCAGCATGGAAACCTTTTGCAATGGGATTAAGTGTAAGTAAAAATAAGTCCCACAAGGCTCTGGTGATTGGCTGATATTTCTAAAGAACTAAAAGTACAGAGTTTTAAAAGATGAATGCTAGTAAAAACGCTTTTTGTTTGAAGAATTTGTTGAAAAACGGCAGTATGTGGAATGGAAGGTAGAACAGTCACAGCTCTGCAGCAAGATAAATACTTGGATCTCAACCTCAGCCCTTCAGCTTACTAGGTCAGCCACTTTGGACAAGTTATTTCACCTCATTAAGCCTCAGTGTCTCCATGTGAAATGGGGCTTCTGCCTGCTTCACAGAGTCTAAGGCTTGCATAAAGTGATGCTTGTCACTTACCTTCCCCCACCTGATTTTCCTCCATAGCACTCACCACCTTCCTTACTTACCCACTGACTGACTTATTTTATGGACTGTCACTCTCCCTCCACTAAAATATAAGCTCCATAACAGCAGGAGTTCTTTTCTCTTTGGTTCACTGAGGAATCCCTGATGCTTAGAATAGTGTCTGGCCCCACAGTAGTTGCTCAATAAACATTTGTTGAATGGATGAGTAAGTGAATAAAACATGAGACACGAAGCGTTCAGAGGGAGTGGCAGTGCTCTTACTAATTCCCGGTGGGAGAAAAGCCATTGCCAAGGGCCAGCTTCAATGTCAGCCTGGGTGTTTCCTGGTCCTAGAACCCCTTAAGGCCAAAGCTCCTGTTGCACTGTCTTGCTTCTACAAGGTACTGCCCATTGTTGAAGAATGACCTGCCCCTTGCCTGTTCTAGGGACAAGTGAGTCACAAATAAAGAGAAACAATGGAGGAGCAGCATGTGGAGGAGGAATTAGGATCCCAGACTCTTAGAGGGCACCTAGAAACCGGAAGCAGCAGCAGAAACCCTTCTTTTGACAATCCCAGTGATAGAAGACTCAGCACATCAAAGAGCTCTCTCAGGGGCGCACACCTCAAAAGGGGTTTCAGCAGCCTCTGCTGCAAAGGCTAGGATGAAATGGTGGAAGGAAACTGTCTTCTCTGACCAGAACAGCTGTCTTCAAGTCACAGCCAGCAAAGATTTCGAAAATGAAAGCAAGAGCAGTGACTCGGACTTGCTCTGTTAATGTGTGCATTTGCAATGGCAGTAGTTTTGCTTCCGTCTTTCATCTTCAAAGTGCTTTATACCATGAACTAACATGCAAATGGGACTCAGTCATGTATGACCGATGATAACGAATGTGTTGTTCTGATGGAAAAGACTGAAAAGACTCCACTTCCCAACAGCCTGCTGACCTGAACAGCTCCACAGGAGAAGTATGGTATCAAAACATAAATGTAAACACAAGCCAAAATAGCAAACACCAACATGCATTAATTGGACCCATTTATTTGTACCAAACCCAACATTCCCCCACTCCTTGGCCCCAGGGTATTGTTTTCTTGTTACCGTTTGTTTCTTATTTTCCCTTTTCATCTGTCAATACCTCCTTCCAAGGTTGTCCCAATGTACTTTGATTCCAGACTCTCTTATGGAAAGTATCTTTGGGAACATATTGTACCACATTGAAGTTCTGGAGCCAATTTATTTCTGTCCCAGGATTAAGTGAGAAACACCAATTGTTTGTAGGGCTGGAAGGAGGGTCGGGGTTAGTTACTCATCCTGAAGAACTATGCGTAAAGCAAAGCAAGAGTTTCTAAGAAAGTAAGGGCCTCACCTGTTAACCTGTGGATATGATTCATTGCTTCATCTAACTATTTCATTCATGAAACATTTACTGAAAGCTTACCAGGTGCTAAGTACTAAGCACAAACAGGCCAAAACTCACTGCTGTGGTCCACACCGTGTCTATGGGCTACAGCCCTTTCTTACTGACGTGGAAAATCTCTAAGGTGTGTAATCGAGTAAGTATAAGGTAGAGTGGTTAGAGGTCAAGATGATGATTACCTGTGAGGAGGTAGTGACAGGAGTAGGGCATGAGAAGGTCTCTCCAGGGTGCTGGTTTTCTGTTTCTTGGTCTGGGTGCTGGTTTCACTGGTCTGTTTACTTTGTGAAAATTAATCGAGCAGCATGTTGGTGATATGCATACACTTAGTAAATTATCATATGTTTAACAGATGTTCCCAAAAACAAATACCAGGCATTCAGGCATGACACAAGTCACCGTGAATGGCTCCAGCATATAATGTGTGTGCAGGAGACAAAAATAGAGTCATAAACCAAAGCCATGTTATAAAAGCCTTATATGCCAAACTATGGAGCTTGAACTTTATCCTGAGAGCTATGAGACTCTATGCAGAGAATCTGAGCATGCGATGGAGCCGAAAGGTGTTTAAGAGTGTGGCCTCTGGCGTTTTGCTTCTGGATCTGTGATTTAGTTACTGTATGTGAACCTCAATCTCTGCATTTACAAAACACACTAATAATTGTGTTTGCCTTCTAAGGATATTTTTCAAATTAAATAAGATAATACACAAAAAGAGTTAGTACAGCATTTGCCATATTCAATAATAAATATTTGTATTTTAGAAAATGTTCTTGGCAGAAATGAGGAGAATGGATGGGGTATGGCCAAACTGTGATGGGGAAACAAACTAGAAGGCTGTAGCAGCCATGTACTGTGGAAGTTATCAAGGAGATGTCAGTAACCTTAAGGAGGCAGAATGAACAGAACTTGATCTGGTAGATGAATGAGACGGCAAAGTCTAAGATGTCTCTCATGTGTCTGCCTCGGGTGACTGTGAAGGTGGTGATGCTGTTAGAAATTCACGAGAAGCAAAAGTTTTAGGGAAAACATCACGCATCACATCTGAAACCTGTTGAGTTCAGAAATCCCAGGAAGTATTGTCTGCAGGAGCTGGGTGGTGATGTCCACAGGAACTCAAAAGAGATGACTGAGCTAAAGGCATAGGTTTGAGAGGTGCGTAAAAGATGTTGAAGGCACATGAGAAGATGAGGTCCTTCAGGGATGTCGCATTGAGTGAAAGGGCAAGGAGCCAGGGATGGAGCCATACGTAACAACATTTAAACGCGCAGACCAAGAAAGGGAACCTATTAAGAAATCTGAGAAGAAACAATTAGAAGGGTAGAAGGAGCCACCTAGAGAAAGTGCTGTCATGGTACCTAAGAAGGGTGTCATCAGCTGTGACAAATGCCACAGAAATGTCAGGTTAGATGAAGATAAAGGAGTGTCCATTGACTCGTACAATATGATAGCCATTGTTGACTCCCTGAGAGCAATTCCAGGGTACAGCAGGACAAAAGCAGGCAGCTATGGCATCTGGTGTGCAGATTGAAAGAAAGCAGTTGACAAACGTGGTCGGGGGAAACAGAGGTACAAAGCAGAATGCGGAGTTGAGTCTTTTTCTAAAGATGGGTGTTTGGGCCAGGCATGGTGGCCCACACCTGTAATCCCAGCACTTTGGGAGGCTGAGGCAGGTGGATCACGAGGTCAGGCATTCAAGACCAGCCTGGCCAACATAGTGAAACCCCGTCTCTACTAAAAATACAAAACAACAACAAAAATTAGCCAGGTGTGCTGACAGATGCCTGAAATCCCAGCTACTTGGGAGGCTGAGTCAGGAGAATCCCTTGAACCCAGGAGACAGAGGCTGAGGTGAGCCCGGATCATGCCACTGCACTCTGGCCCAGGCGACAGCATGAGACTGCATCTCAAAAAAAAAAAAAAAAAAAAAGATGACAGTGTTTTGAAACTTTTTCCAGTGTTCACCGCCACCTGTTCTGAGGCCATTAGCTAGTTCCCCAGTCCTCTCTCTTCTCTCTGTCCTTCCTTTCCTCCTGCCTGCCTTTGCATTCTGAATTTCCTCTTTAGAAGCCAAGGAATAACTTACATAACTTGGAACACTTAATGTATCATCCTTTCAAAGGTTTTTAAAATAAGATGTTGAGACGTGGGTATAATCAGGCAAAGGAGCCAGAGAGCTCAGCTGAGAAAGGAGTTGGGGGGTGGTAAGAGAAAGGGCTTCCTCTTGTCCTACTCCTCCCCCAGGCACTCCTTGGGACTGCCTGTGACCTACAGATACCTTGGGCCTGAGTGACTGTGATGGCAAGTATACTTAACTATCTTCATTCCCCGTCTCCTTGCTGGAGGTGAAGCCCGTTCCCCACCTTCTGGCTTTGGTAGCCATGCAGGCAGCTGGCAGACTTTTTCCTGCAATGACTCCATGTACACTCCATCCTGGCTGGGCCTCCCTGTCCCACTCCACCCTGTTAGTGAGTGCTTGTCTCTGGAACTTGACTCACACTATTTCTCCTGCCCACTCCCATCAAACCAACTCTGGCTTCCAGATTCAGCTCAAAGCATACTGTCTTCAGGAATCCCTTCTTGTCCCATCAGTGTCCCCATCACTGAGTCTAGTTATTGGTCCTTTTGCATTTCCTGAGCAGTTAATTTCATTTATTCTCATTTTAGTATATAAGAATATCTTTGCCTCACTGATGAAGGAATCAGGAGGAATTCTCCGCAGCATCTATTGTAGGTTCCACGCAGCATAGACCCTTAGCTCAGGCTAGCTTGAAGAAGTTACGGGCTGTAAGTCTGTACTGGGACTGTAAGCGCCTTGAGGGTAGCCCCTGGTCTCCTTCATCTTTGTACACCCTCCGCCTCCACCTACCTAGAGCTTTAGCTATTAATTAATTCCACAAACATTTATTGAACGCCTATTATGTACCAGAAATTGTACTAGGTAAGCTGAAAGTAGCATGAACCAGGAGGATGAGGCTCTTGCCTCATGGAGACCAGCCTGGCCAACATAGTGAAATCCCGTCTCTACTAAAAATACAAAAACAAAAAAATTAGCCAGGCATGGTGACAGACGCCTGTAACCAATTATGTTCTAGTAGAGAAGATGGCCAACAAGTAAACAAATAAATAAACAAACAAATATAGTAACCACAGGCTGTGGTAGATGCTTTGAAGGAAATAAACAGAGCCATGGAACAAAGAAGGGGGCATGTTTATGCTGAGACCTGAAGATTAACAAGGAAGGAAGACGTTGTCCCTCAGCTTTCTCTTGTTTTTAGTAGCTCCTGCTCCTTTATCTTTTCTTTCTATGAAATCATTATTGAAAGAGACATAACAAGGTTCTGTGTTATACATTTTCCTGGTCAGTGAGTTCACAGACCATTGGCACATCTGATAGCTAAGAGTCATCATCTCTCTAACGGCTGTTTATCACACCTATATGATGGAGGTAGTGACACAGGATTATTCTCAGCCACTTTGCCAGCCAGGGACCTCCAGCCAGCAATGCCCCACTCCCAGGCCTTGTAAGGCCCTGGGCCTGCCACAGGAGCTGCCCCACCTATTCGGCCCACCAGGCCATGCCTCGCTTGTACACTAGCTCAGCCTGTGGCTGGGCAGGCATGCCCCAGCTCACCTGTGTTATAGATTGTACCCACATTTGGCGGTTCCCGCGTTCTTGTCCCGCGGCAAACAAGAATAAGGTCACACTGACAATTGAAAAGTGAGGAGGATGAAGAAGAATTTTATTGAGCAACGGAATAGCTCTCAGCAGACAGGGGATGCAAGGGTGGTCCCCCAACCAAAGTTAAGTGGTTTCTCTCTCTGTGTGGCTGAGTCCAGGACTTTCGTGGGCTCAGAACGGGAAGTGCATGCTGATTGGTTTGCAGTATGCAAAAAAAGGCTAAAACAAAGGCACCACTCAAAGATGGACATGACAGTATAAAAAACCAATTAGGAAAGCCTAGGTATATGTAAAATAGGTGAAGGGTAGAGATCAATCAGAGGAGAGCACGCCAAATGGGAAGACAGGATCTTAATGCAGTCCATGGATTTACCTGCGACTTGTAGCTAGACTTTAAACTGTCTTTGGGTTTCACCAGGGACCCATCCCTGTCTGCCTAGGATTTGTCTGCCTTCTGCCCCTACCAGTAGTAGTCCTGGGATTTCTACAGAGGGACAGTGAAGATGGTACCCAGCTGCTTCCATCCATCTGATATCCCAGTGTTTTGTTTTGCAGGTGAGCCGGCCTCATCCTAGTGACCACCCACTCCTGATCCTCTTTGTGGTAGGTGGGGTCACAGTCTCTGAAGCCAAAATGGTCAAAGATCTTGTGGCATCATTGAAGCCAGGAACCCAGGTACTGAGTCCTCCGTGATATGAACAAGAACCCAGAGGCAGGGGTGGGAAGGGTGGGTGAGGGTCCCTCCACCCATGGGTCCCAGTGCCCCTCTCCTAGCCTGGTTGCCCATCACCCTCCTGGTTTTGTTCCCTCCCTCCTGCCGCTGCCTGTGTCACAGTGTCTTCCTACAGCCAGACCCAGCCCTGCATGCCCTGGAGTGCATTTGCTCCCAGTGGTAGAGGACTGGGTCATTTTGATAAAGTTCATCATGACAGGTTAAATTCTCTGATACCAAGCAAATGAGCCCTAAATGGAAACTCTGTTGTTTGCAAAATAAACTGGGGTAGGGTGTAGTCATGAGGGTTAAAGGGAGGGAGGAGAGCTCTGTGGTTCTGGGGCTAAGGTACTGTTATCCCTATTCCTGATTCTTTAGAGGCCCATATTCTCTGGTGCCTGATCGGTGTTGAATGGCTCTGGAGTTTTCACTGCTTTCCAGGCTCCAGATAATGGAGAGATGACTCCAGGAACCAGTTCCCAACTGTGGCAGTTAGAGGGCAGGGCCAGAGGAGTGCGGGAAGGAGCACTGTCCAGACAATGACTAGTGTCGTAGCTTTCCTCTCTATACCTCCTGCCAGGCCTCATCCCATTCCCCAAACAAGAAAGCTGGCTCTGCAGCCCAGTGGTGAAGAACATAGACCTTTCTGTTTTATGGGCCCAAGTTCCAATCCTGCCTCTGCCTTTGACTAGTCAGGTGATCTGGGAGGGAAAAGTCCTGAGTTTCCTCATTTAGGAAATGGGCTGGGGTGGCCCTGAATCTTAAATCAGAAGAGGCTTGAGAAGATGCTTCTTTGCACCGTGCCTGGCTCAGAACACTCAGTCAATGATGGCTGCAGTTCTTCCCAGCTGTGATTGAGCAGTCACCACACTGCTGTGCGGGAGGGTTTGAGGCTCACAGCATGAGACAGCAGGAGCCCAAGGAGAGAGACTTCTGGAAGAGAAGAACCCCTGCCTCTGGAAGTTCTCCTGTGACTTGGGATGCACAGCCTGTTAAATCACTAAGATGTAAAACCCTTGCCTTAGCGTGTTCCCCCAAACCGGCCCTGAGCCAGGGATGGGAGAGCAGGTAGTTTACTTGGCAGATGATCTCAAGAAGCAGAAGTGAAGAACTCAGAAAAGAAAGACAGTGAAGAAGAAAAGCCACAAAAGGACACACTGCCAAGCTGGGTACACTCTGGGCTCGGTCCTCCCATGGCCCCTGAAGAGCTGGCATTACATGGCTCAGCATTGTCCTGCCAGAGGTCAGGGAGCCTGGGATGTCTTCCCTTCCACTCTTATCCCCCCAGGTTGAGACTTGACTTTGGGGGTGTTATCTTCCCAGTGCTTTGGGGTTACAGCTTTGTGCCACCTCCCACCTCTACCCACTACCGTCCATGTCTACACAGCCAGCCCCAGGAGCTGTGTCCTTCCCATCTGTGACATCCAAGCTGCTGCTCCGGGCTTTTTCCACATCTCTACTCGCATCCACTGTCTATACTGGGCAATGCAGCTCTGGACTTTTCCCTGACTACTTCATATTTGCTGGCCTAGTCTCCTCAACCAAATGCAAATTCTTTGAGGACAAAGGTTGGGGTTTCCAGGCTTGAGCACATGGCAGTGGCTCAGTAACCCTGTAGTTTGAGGGGTTTATTGACTCCCAGAGAACTGGCTTGGTAGGAGCAGTCTGTGTTGTTGGAGTGGCTGAGCTATCAGGTTAAGTCAAGAAGGTCTGGTCTCTGATGTTCTGCAGACACCCACCTGAGGAATGGGACCTGGATACCTAGAGAGCGACAGCAGATTCTTGAGCAGGGGAGTGGCCAGTGTTTGGTTATGACCATTTCTGCTGTTACTATCACCTGTTATGGTCATAGCTGGTGAGATTTCTGATAAATTCGTAAATTCTGCCTCATTTAACACCCTCCCTGTTAGCAGTGTTAAGGTTTTGTTTAATGAATGATTACCTTTTTGGGCAAGACTTTTTTTTTTTTTAATCAGAAAGCACACTTCTTGCTGCCCCTACCATGGTGAACCAAATTCTTAGCTCTTCAAAACAGTGATGCATTGTAATAGCCTGACAGACATGTTAATCCCTCCTCTAAAAGGATAAAATGCAGACGTTTTCAAAGCCCTGTGACCTGCGTTTGACAACAGAGCCCCAGAGTCTACAGTGGCTTTGCTGCAATCTGACCCTGTGCTCAGTCATCTGCAGAGAGAGCTTCTCAAAGAATTTTGAGCTGAAGGATCAGCCTTGACTGCTACTTGTCCTTTGTGCAAAAAGCTCCCCTGAAGAGTTGGCAGGCCCTAGGAAGATTCCTCAGGCAGCAGCGGAAACAGAAGAGGTATTCTTTATCATGAAGTCCTTCATCTCCACATTTTTGAAAGGAGGCGAATTACCTGGATGTTTGTAGAGTGACATCTGCTGTGGCGGGTCTCCCTTCCTTAGACCTTGACAGACACACAGCTGCCCTGGCCCTACAGCAAACTCCGCAGATCTGAGACGGAACCCGCTTCCTGCTTTTAGAGTGCGGCGGAAATCAAGCCTTAGGAAATGTACCCTAGCAATACACAAAGTGGCGTGCATGCTAGTTCCATCGTCTGCTCAGACTCAGACTTCTGTTGGAGAATATATGTGACCTAATCGAAGGGGATAGGTTCTATGGAATCTATACCCAAAAGACCATCGAAGACCGTTGGGCAAGCAATGGAGCAACCCTCATTTGATCGTTGATGTAAACAGTGATAATATACATAGCTAGTGCTTCCATTCTGGCTTTACCATCTAGTCTCTACTTGACCATCTCCCAGGATGTAGATGTGTTCCCTCGTACTGCAGCCTATTTGAGGGTTGGAGGGTGTATTAGTCAGGGTTCTCTAGAGGGACAAAACTAATAGGATAGATGTAGATATAAAGGAGAGTTTATGAAGGAGTATTGACTCACACAATCACAAGGTGATTGAGGGTGGGTCTGCCTTTCCCAGTCCTCTGACTCAAATGTTCATCTCTTTTGGCAACACCCTCACAGACACACCCAGGAACAATACTTTGCATCCTTCAATCTGATCGAGCTGACACTCACTATTAACCATCACGGAGGGCTTCATTCTTGGTTCTAATATCTCCTCCAGGTGAAGCCCAAATCTGCATCTATGGCACTGTCACTCATCAGTGCTGGTTCTAGCTGTTGAGCCACACAGAATTTAAAAGGCAATGAGATTCCTCCCTCTTCCACATGACAGTTCTGCAGACACATGCAGATAGCTCCTATGTCCTCCCCGATTCTTCTCTTTTCTGAACTGAATATCATCAGTCCCTGTAGCCACCCCACTCTTACCCTGTGCCATGGACCTGAGTCCCCTGACGATGTGGCAGCTCTCCTCAACCCCAGTTTGTCTCCCTGTCTCGCACTTGATTGGAATCAAAAGCCAAACCTTGGTGCAGACTGATCAGCTCAGAGGAAATTAGGATCCCCTCCTTCTCCTCCCTACCATGGCGTACAAAGCTCACATGATCACCCCTGCCTACCTCTGGGGCTTCCTTTCCTACCACTCTTCTCCTTGCTTATGCCCCTCCAGCCTCAGGACTCTGCATTTTTCAACTATCGTATGCTCAGCACCGCAGAGTCTGCCGCTTAGTGGATATTCATGAATGTTAACTGAATGTCCAATACTGAACACTAGAGACTCTGCCTGTGTCACTGCAGCGTAAGAGAAAAGCAGCTTTTCTGGAAAAGACCACACAAACCACACCGACCTATTGACTGATACTGAGATTCTAGACAACTAAAACCACTCTGTCTTTTGTATCTATTGCTGTTATTCCAAATCTTCCCTATTCTACTGCTGTGTGGGTGCTTTTTGGATCCAAGTACAGGAAGTTGCAATCATCCCTATTAAGCTGGACTAACTAATGATTCAACAGGCATTTATTGAGCATCTAAAAAGCAGAAACATGATCTGCTCTGGGCCAGGCATTGTCCTTCATGCTAGGGACAGAACAGTGACCAAGCTAGACACATTCCTCCTTTCATGGAACTCCCATTCTACTGGGTACTAACTGACAGTAAACATGGAAGCACCCGCTCGTGACAAGTGGACAGCGGACACAGACAGGTGCTAGTGTAGAAAAACCAGGAGGAAGAGCTTCCTTTAGATTTCTCAGACTCCCATGGAAAAGGCTTTGGATCTGAGATTTGAAAAGCATTCAGGGATCAGCTGTTCAAAGGAAACGAATAGAATCCATTCACAGCACCTCCAGAAATGAACTCTCTTTCACAAAAAGTGACAAGAATAGCAGGAAATATAGGAAACGAGAAACCACATGCCCACCTGCTAGCCTTGGAAGACTGTTCTGCTCTAAAAGGGACATGTTTCCTCCACTCTCCTGCCTGGGGCTGCTGGAGATGTGCTGATGAGAGAAAATGGGTGCGTTGGAGAAGTCCTCTTTCCTGTCTACAGAAAAGAGATCAAGAGGGCAACCTCACCCCACCCCAAACGGCCACAAACACCAAGTGGGGAACTCCAGGTTCCTCGGCTCTGATGCGCATGTGCCCATCACCAGCGTCTCTCCTCACTGGCTCGATGCCTGCTGTGGGACTCCACAGCCAGACAGCTCTGGCTGGCTGAACTTTGCAGCTGGATGGTGGCCGAGAGGCTAGCAGAAGCCTGTGATTGTAAGAAGAAAATAACAGGGAGGGAACCTCTGAGAAAATACAGGGAATGGCCAGCTCAGGAAAAGAGGAAGGCCAGCGGGCAAGGTGACCCCGCCATCCACCGCTTTTCATAGCCGGCACGTGCATGCTGCACCCACACCTTCCTGTACTTCTGCATTTCCAGGGCTGAAGTTTTTTGTTTTTTTTTAAGAGTCTTGCTCTGTCGCCCAGGCTGGAGTGCAGTGGTGATCTCAGCTCACAGCAACTTCCACCTCCCAAATTCAAGTGATTCTCTTTCCTCAGCCTCCCTAGTAGCTGGGATTACAGGTGCCCACCACAACTCCTGGCTAATTTTTTTTGTAGTTTTAGTAGAGAGAGGGTTTCACTGTGTTGGCCAGACTAGTCTTAAACCCCTGACCACAAGTGATCTGCCCACCTTGGCCTCCCAAAATGCTGGGATTACAGGTGTGAGCCATCACGCCCAACCCAGAGTTGAATATTTAGTGAAGACATAGTATTTTTTTAAATAAAACAGTAGACCCAGAAATATGTTCACACACAATTTTGCACACAACTTAAGAGGTTCAAGGATCCCTAATCCTGGCTCCAAAACCTGCCCCCAGGTTATTCCAAAATTGACGGGAAGCCCCAGGGAGACAAAAAGATCTGAATCTCACACTTCAGGTCTTCTGAGAGCCTTAGAAGCACAGCACAGCGACTCTGGGCAGTGGTAGTCAGGTCAGATGGTTCCCAGGTTTTTCAGTGAGGCTGATCCACTGTTCCACTGGCTTAACAATACAGATCTTCTGGGTTTAACACAGGTGAGTGTGTATGTGTGCATTTGTGCCTGTACAGTGTGAATACAATATATGCTCCAAAAGCTGCCTATCAAATGGATGAATATGCATATTGGTGCCTGTGCATATGTGGGTCACTTTGGGGAAGAATCTCCCAAATTTAAAAGAAAAGGGGAGAAAAAACTGTACCCCTTGCACCTTTTGATACTGAGTGTTAGAAATCAGGGGATATGGAATGTAAATCCTGGACTTCCCTGCTTCCTCTGTGTTCAGCAAAAATAGAACAGGAAGATGCTGGCACCTACACATTACAGCCATGGCCTGGAGCAGCAGAAAGCTCAGAGGGCTGGGTCACGCCCAAGGGCTGGGCTGCCCATGTGGAGTTCAGGGCAGGCTGAGAACAAAGATCAACATCCCCCTTCCAGCTGGAGTAGAGAGCCAGTGTGGCCAAAGGCTGCTGGAGGGACTTGGTTCCCTGGCTGGTGCTCTCCACCCCATCTCACAGTCAGCCAGCATGTATTTTTTTTATGTCAAGTATCCTCTTTGACACAGAGGCTTGTTGTTGATGAATGAGCTGCATCTTCAAACATTCCCTGCTAGAACTGCCTGGGTTAGCAACACTTGCTGACACTGAAGTCGTAGCTGCCCTGCAGCTGGAGTGTAATTCAGGCTCTTCAAAAACAATCTTTTGTTTTCATTAAATACCCCATTTCTCATATTTCAGTGTAAAATTTATCTATAATCATCAAAGATTCTCTCCCCACTGGCTGTTCTTGTGGGAGGTGTTCCGGTGGGTTGATGGTGCAGGGCAGGTATGGTGCATGGGCCGAGCTCTAAGCACTGCAGGGTGCTCTTGAGTGTCCTGGACGCCTCTGGTTTGAGAAGGAGGCTGATCGGCCTGCTTGAGTATTAGCAGATGAAGGTGTGGTGGCTAGGAGTTGATGGGTCAGGGGTAAAGTCAGCTGACTCTTCAGCCCTGAATGACACTCAGGCCTGAGTTGAGAAGAAAGAACAAAAACAACCCCCAAAAAAGAACAGGAGGAAAGAAAGGGAAGGAAAGGAGAAGGAGAAAAAGGAGAAAGGGCAGGAACCCTGAAAAGGGGAGAGGGAGAGGAATCAGGGAGCACCAGGTTTAGGTTCTGTGTACCTCTGATTTCTAATACAGAAAATAAAAAGAAGCATTTTAGAAGATGCAGAGAAAAGTAGACATATGACGGACAAGGATCAAGAGTATTCCATGGGAACTTTCTTCAGTGCACTTAGCTGCCTAAGACCAGTTCTCCAAAAGGAACTCTCTAATGCTTAATTTGCCCATGTTTCATGATCTTGATAAAAAATTAAATGTCATATCTGATCAGCCAATTTTAAACTCTTTTGACTGTTTTCTTTTTCATTTTGGGCATCTTTGTTCCCATTTGGGGCCCACTTTTTAGAATTTTAGGGTGATCTCAGCCAAATAATGTAGCACTTTAAAAATTCTGAAAATGCTCAAAAGTAGTCAATATCAAAAGGCACCTAAGATATGAAAATACTTAAAGTCCACCAACTAGTATATTTCATGCTCTATGTGAAATGTCAGCAGTATGATCCTGCTTGCTCTTCAAAATAGGAATTAGAGACAAGTAGGTGATGGAGAGGAAACACATTTACCCAGAGCTGTCTGAGCATCTTCCACTAGAGCCGCCCTGAGCGAGAACCTCCCGCTGACCCTGGCTATGCTCCCTGCCTCCTTCACTGGTATATGGTTTTTATTCACTCAATCAGGGACTAACTGACTGAATCAAAGACCTGCTGTGTATCAGGCACTGTGCTAAGAAACAAAGACTCAGTTAGGTGACAGGGAATACAGTGAGATGCCAATAGCCAGGGGGACACGATCAGGCTGGGGGGAGGGGTGGTTTGGGAAGGCTTTCTGGAGCAGGTGACGGCTGAGCTGATTGTTGAAGGACAATGGAGAAGGGCTCCTTGGGCAGAGTAGGGAGCTCCTCTTCCAGACAAAGAATCGTCCCCAAAGTACCAGATGTGAAATTGCAAGGAGTTAGGGAGGCTGGAATGAGGGACTGATTTGGGGTGTAGAGGCAAGGGCCAGGTGTGGAGTGCTGGCAGCAGTCGAGTTCTGAAGTCCTGTGATGATCTCCAGGAGGGCTGGGCTTACCAGAGGGCAGTGAGGAGGCTGCCGGGATTTTAAGCCTGGGTGTAATACAGTCAGATTCACACTTGGGGTCACTGGCTCTGGCAACTCCACCTCCCCTGCATCCGCCCCATGACTGCTGTGAGCTGGGTGGGAGGCTGCAGCTGGGGATGCGCATAATGAGGACAGTGACCATGACAAAAGCAGTCATGGCAGCTGCCATTCTCAGCCCCTCTGGAGCCTGTCATTGTGTTAGATATTTTACAAAGATGTCCACATTTGCTCTTCACATAATCATGTGAGGTGGGTATCATTCCCACTTTACAGATGAAGAAATTGAGGCTCAGTGTAATTTTTTTGTTTTGTTTTGTTTTTGAGATGGAGTTTCACTCTTGTTACCCAGGCTGGAGTGCAATGGCGCGATCTCGGCTCACTGCAACCTCCGCCTCCTGGGTTCAGGCAATTCTCCTGCCTCAGCCTCCTGAGTAGCTGGGATTACAGGCACGCGCCACCATGCCCAGCTAATTTTTTGTATTTTTAGTAGAGACGGGGTTTCACCATGTTGACCAGGATGGTCTCGATCTCTTGACCTCGTGATCCACCCACCTTGGCCTCCCAAAGTGCTGGGATTACAGGCGTGAGCCACCGTGCCCAGCGGCTCAGTGTAATTAAGCAACTTCTCCAGAGTCGTTCATCTGGTAAGTGGCCCAGCCGGGGTCCAATGCAGACTGGACCCTCCTAAACCTGGGCTCTTAACCGCTGTACTATCCCAAAGCCTCCTGGCCTCAGCCCTGCTGCCTCCCCTTCACAAAGGCCCCCTAACCTACTGCTTGAAAAGCCCCTCTTTTCCATCTGTTTCTTTTCACCCCTCCATAGAGCAGGCCCCAGACAGCCTCTGGCCTAGCCCTCACGAAGCTGTAGGGTGATTACTGTTAAATAGCTGCTTGTTCAGGTGTAAGGAGCCTGGCCTTGGTGTTCCAACTCAGTGGCGGTAGCCAAATCCACAGTCTCTGTCAGCCATGGCTGGAAGCCCAGCACATGACCCGAGAGTGACAGATTCTTTGGGCTCAGTTATTGCTGCTCTGGAAGTCAACACTTCTAGACTTTTCACTCTGAGTTCCTCAAACTTGCCAACAAGACTTAGCATCCATGGGGATGGAGACATAACCTAGCCCTCAGGCCCACCCTCACCACAGCCAGAGAGGAATCCATCATCTTTGTTTTAGAATTAGAGACCCCAAAGGCTGGCAGTGTGCTAGAGATTGGCAAGTCACAGCAGGCAGAGAGGGCCTTTTGCATGTATGACTGCTGGCCTCTACCACCTTGAAGAACCTGCTTCCAAGGAGGGCTCAATGTTTGTCTTTATGTGTGTATTTAAAAATATTTCTGAAAAGAGGCTTCTTTTTTTTTTTTTTTTTTTTTTTTTGAGACAGAGTTTCACTCTGTTGCCCAGGCTGGAGTGCAGTGGCACAATCTTGGCTCACTATAACCTCCACCTCTTGGGTTCAAGCGATCCTCTGCCTCAGCCTCCCAAATAGCTGTGACTACAGGTGTGCATCACCACACCCAGCTAATTTTTGTATTTTCAGTAGGGACGGTGTTTCATCCATGTTGACCAGGCTGGTCTTGAACTCCTGACCTCAGGTGATTTGCCCAAATCGGCCTCCCAAGGTGCTGGGATTACAGTCATGAGTCACTGCACCCAGCTTGAAAAAGGCCTTCTTAATTGTGGTCTATGAATTCCTAGGAGTTCATGAACCATCCCTAAAACTATAACACAAAATCTTGTATGAATGTCTGTATATATTTTTCTAGAAAGTTCTTAGCTTTCATAAGATTCAAAAGGAGATTTATGACCGAATTGCAAAACCACAATAAAATAGCAGCTCACAGTTGCTGAGCACTTCCTGTGCTCCACATACACGATCTCATGAATCCTTGCCATACTGCTTCAAGCTTGGCACTGTTATTTTCTTTCTGAGAGAGATGAGGTGAGTGAGGCTGTAAGTTGTGACTTTCTGGAGGGCATCTGGCTGGTCATTGTGGAGCTGGGATCTACTCAGGGTCTGCTGATGACACTGGCCTGGGAGCCGCCAGGCTCAATCACCTACTGTGTTTGGTGAGGAAGACCTGAAATAAGTGGAGACCCTCTCAGGAGACACACATTGGAATGGTGTCTAAACCATGCGTGCAGATGATAAAGCAGCCGATCTTCACCCACTGTCCTCAAAGTCTCCTTGCATGGTTTTCAAGGAAAATCGTGAAACACAGATTTCAGTGAATTTGTTTCTGCCAAAAACATGAATTGGCTGACATTAACTATATATATATATATATATATATATATATTTAAGATAATCCTCTTTCAAGAAGAAGTAACATAGATGCTTCCAAAGACTAAATTTTTTAAACAGAAAACTTTCTCTTAAAGTTGTTGAAAAAATTGTTTCTTTAACAAGAAGAACAAAACTATAAAATGCTTCCTTCTCTCCTCTCCTCCTACCTTTTCTCTTCATTGGAGTATAGACTTTTTGTTTTCCACCAACGAGCTTGTTGACATGGGATTGGTTAATTCACTAATTTGATTATACCCGGGACAATTTTGGAGGCAGGCAAGGAGGATAGTGAAGTGTGTGGGCCCACTTGCACCACTCCAGAGGAGCCACCAGGTAGACACGCTGTGGGCCTTGGAATCCCCTTCCGAGGGATTGTGAGCTGTGGCATTCAGCCTCCGGGGCAGCCTTTCCCATAGTCGCCTCTTCATCTAGGATGCGTACAATACTGCTTGTGCAAAACCTCCCCAGGCCCTTACAAAGCACATCATCCCCCCAGCCCAGACCCAGGGAACAGGCTCCCCCAGTGTTGCAGAGAGAACTCTGCCTCGGAATAAAATCTAGACTGAAGGAAGCAGAAAGGGTCACCATGAAAGAAGCCAGAGGAGCCCAAAGGTGCATGTGGAGTAAGGGAGTCAAGGGCCTAGGGCCCTTGATGGCAGGAAAGGGAGGCACGGGGGCGCTGGGGCCAGCCCGCCTGCACTGGGATCCTGACTCAGCTGCTGACTGTATGTGTGTTTTTGTACAAGTTGCTGAGCCTTTCTGTACTTTATTTTCTTCATCTGCAAAGCAGGAAGAATAAATGTGCCTATTTCATAAGCTCGATATCAGGATCAAATGGATATTAAATGAGATAGTCCTAAGAACCGGGCACATCAGAAAAATTACAAGTATTAGTTATATCATCATTGTTATGGTTGAAGTGTGTCCCCTTTAAACTATGTTGCAGTCCTAACCTCCCCACTGGTACCTGTGAATATGACCTTACTTGGAAATAGGATCTTTGCAGATGGTCAAGTTCAAATGGGGTCTTTAATGTGGGCCGTAATCCAGTATGACTGAGTGTGTATAAGAAGGGGAAATTTGGACACAGCAACAGACATGCATAGGGAGAGACAATGTGAAGGCTCAGGGTAGCTAGGACGAAGGCACGGAACAGGTCCTCCCTCGCAGCCCTTGGAAGGTGCCAACCCTATCCTGGACTTCTAACCTCCAGAACTATGAGACAGTAAGTTTCCATTGTTTAAGCCACCCGTTTGTGGTACTAGGAAACTAACAATTACCATCATCACTAACGGCATCCACCTCTTGGGTGTGCCTTCTCATGCTCCCTGGAGGAGCAAAGGCTCCCTGAAAGGGGGAGAAGCCTTGATATTGAGGTCAAATTACTGCATTACAAAGCGAAAGTATGAGTCAGTTCAATTTAACAGCATGGTAGTGGCTGGGCTCTGCCTCTCAAATGCACTTAGTGTCAGTCTCAGCCATCCTGAGCGGCCCATTGGCTAAAGGTTCAGTAGACACAGGCCAGCTGTCCCACAGGCCATCTCTCCCAGACTGGGCCCCCCTCCTTCCAGGCAGGGCACTAGCGCCAGATCCTGCCATTCAACTGGCTGCCTTCTGCCTTTCCTCCACAGAGCTCCATACTCTTCCCCCAAAGACATTTGTTACATTCTATTTCTCATCATCCAGTACCCTGAGATTGGCCCCCCTAATTGCCTGTGGTGTGTTTGCCCTCTCCTGTTGTTAGGTAATCGTGCTGTCCACACGACTCCTGAAGCCACTTAACATTCCTGAGCTGTTATTTGCAACTGACCGACTGCATCCAGACCTTGGCTTCTAAGCATCCGTTAAGAAGATCAGACCTACTCAAGCTGGAAATGCCAATACGGTTTTCTGCCACCATTCCAAATACTCCTCCACAACCAGAGTCCCTGTCACTGATTGCAAGTATGACAGAATTCTGCCTGAAGGGTCTTGATACCTACACAGTGAGGTACTTTGCTTGGATTGCTGTCATTCTTAAAAAAAAAAAAAAAAAGGTTTTTTTATTTTCCTGAAGGTGACAATCTGTCTTTCAGCTAGTCTAATTAGTGATCATTTCCATTTATCCTTAACCCTCTGTGATCTTCCTGATTCCACCTACAAGTTCATTAATTCTAAATAAAAGCCTGTTGGCACGTGTTGGTACATTACAACTCTTTTAATTTGAAGTTGCTCGAGAAGTTAGACATGCTTTAGAATTATGAATGTGAGGAAAGTTTGGTGTTCCTTAGGATTATATAGCTGAGAAGGGAACATTGCAAATAGGATCTGAGGCTTTGTTTCTCTCTTGCTCCGAAACGTTTCTGAAAAGGCACAGAAAGAAGGGGTAGTGTCTGGGACAGTGCTGGTAGCCTGCGTGTGTTGCAAATCATCCTGCCATAACAAAGGACTGCATTGTTCCAGCTGGCCCACTGGGCAGGTCTGCCAGGCTACTTGGAACTGGAGTGGGAAGGAGATTGATTGGAGGGCTATCTGTGTATAAAAGGTTTCCTCCCCTCCAAAGAAAGGCTCCAACACAAGATATCTGGTCCCAGGGAGTCTGAATTGTAACAGCAACCCCTGTGGACTTTGTGAGTATGAGTTTTTATTGAAATATAAAGCTTTCTTTTCTGTAAGTGTAAGTTTTCCATCTGACCATAGCAGAAAAACATAGACCCACCTAGTGAAATTACGTAAGAACTCCAGGAGAAAAATGAACCTCTTGCAACTCACACATTTGTAGGTGTACAGTCGATGGAAGTTTCTGGGATCCATGTTGGTAATAAAGAGACAAAACTGAAAAGGTTTTTATTGTGGATTAAACAGGTAGAGAAAATAAAATGTAAACCAAACACTCACATGTCTCTGAATTTACCTCTCTACAAAACACTGTCATTTTCTGAAAGAACTGTGAAGTCGGAGACTGTTTTGAGATGTAATCAGAGCAGGACTTTTGTAGACACAGACATGCTTTTTCTTGCTTAAGTATGTTTTCCACACAATATCAATTCTTTCAAGAGGAGACCTCAGGTGCTTTTTTCATTCTACTGATCTTAAAGTATTGAATTTGAATAAGGAAGGAAATGGTAACCATCCATAAGAAATGTTCAAGCAGAGATGATTCTTTTCTAAAACAAAAAAATGAAAAGTAACCTGGGAGAGAGATCCAAGATGGCTGATCAGTAGCAGCTCGGGCTCGTAACTCCCAGTGAAAGCACAGAGAACAAGAGGACGCCACACTTTCAGACGAATATTTGTTGCTCACAGACCAAGAGATTCCCAGCGGAGGAACCCCCCGGGTCACCAGGGCGACTCTTGTGGCCGGCGCGGCGGTTTTACTGGCACCTCAGCACGGCAGTTCTTGGTGCAGAGTCTGGAGATTCCCGGGCAGAAAAGCACCATCAATCTTAACACCGCTGTTTTGTCCGGCACAGTGGATTGCTCAGATTTCCACGCTGGGAATCAACAAGTTGGACGTCCACTCAGAGACCTAGTTAGAAAGTTGGTAATTACAAAGACAACAGAGGGATAAATATATAATGAAGGGAAGAAACCAGCCTAAAAAGGCAGAGAATACTCAAAATCAGAATGCCTCTCCCTCTACAGGGGATCGCAATTCCTCATCAGTAACGGAACAAGGCTTAATGAAGAACGAGTGTGTTCCAATAACAGAAGCAGCTTTCAAAACGTGGGTGATAAGAAACTTCTGTGAATTAAAAGAACTTGTTCTAACCCAATGCAAAGAAACTAAGAACCTTGAAAAAAGTTTGACGAAATGTTAACGAGAATAGACAATTTAGAGAGGAATATAAGTGAATTGATGGAGCAGAAAAACACAACACAAGAACTTTGCGAAGTATGCACAAGTTTAAACAGTCAAATTGATCAAGCAGAAGAAAGGATATCAGAAGTCGAGGACCAGCTCAGTGAAACGAAATGAGAAGACAAGATTGGAGAAAAAAGCATAAAAAGGAATGAGCAAAGTCTCCAGGAAATATGGGACTATGTGAAAAGACCTAATTTACGTTTGATAGGTGTACCTGAATGTGACGAAGAGAATGAATCCAAGTTGGAAAATACTCTTCAGGATATCATTCAGGAAAACTTTCCCAACCTAGCAAGGCAGGGTAATATTCAACTCCAGGTAATACAGAGAACACCACAAAGATAGTCTTCAAGAAGACCAACCCCAAGGCATATAATCGCCAGATTTATTAGGGTTGAAATGAAGGAGAAAATACTAAGGGCAGCCAGAGAGAAAGGTCAGGTTACCCATAAAGGGAAACCTATCAGACTTACAGCAGATCTCTCAGCAGAAACCCTACAAGCCAGAAAAGAGTGGGGACCAATATTTAACATCCTTAAAGAAAAGAACTTTCAACCCAGAATTTCCTATCCAGCCAAACTAAGCTTTATAAGCAAAGGAAAAATTAAATCTTTTGCGAACAAACAAGTACTTAGAGAGTTCACCACCACCAGGCCTGCTTTACAAGAGCTTCTGAAAGAAGCACTATACATATAAAGGAACAACCAATATCAGCCTTTCCAAAAATATATCAAAAAGCAAAGAGCATTAACACAATGAAAAATTTACACTAACTAATGGGCAAAACAGCCAGCTAGCATCAAATGCCAGTATTAAACTTATATATATTCTAATTGGATAAAAAGCTGAAACCCATCAGTATGCTGCATCCAGACCCATCTCACATGCAACGATACACAAAGACTCAAAACAAAGAGAAGGAGGATGATTTACCAACCAAACAGAGAGTAAAAATAAACAAATAAACAAAAAGCAGGAGATGCAATTCTCGCCTCTGATAAAGTAGACTTTAAAGCAACAAAGATCAAAAGAGGCAAAGAAGGACATTACATAATGGCCAAAGGATCAATGTAACAAGAAGAGCTAACGATTCTATAGATCAACGAGACAGAAAATTAACAAGGACATCCAGGACTTGAACTCAGACCCGGAACAAGTAAACTTAATAAACATTTATAGAACTCTCCACTTCAAATACATAAAACATACATTACCACCTCACACCTATTCCAAAAGTGACTACATAATTGGAAGTAAGTCACTCCTCAGTAATCGCATAGCATTTCATAGGTTTAAATGAAATATTGGTTGGCTGCTTGTTTGTTATTTTCTTCCCTTATTCCTTCCTGTCTACATCATTAAGTATAATTATTGGTATAAAAGAGGTTTTCAATACCCATTACTAAACTGCATTCTAGCCCTGGCAAGAAAGCAATACTCCCATTCTCTCTCTCTTTCTCTTCCTTTTTCTTCCTCTTCTTCATTCTTTTTTTTCTTTCTTTCTTTCAAAAAAAAAAGAAAAGTAACCCGTTCTGTAACTCAAATCTGTATCCCTTCATTCATTCATTCCTAAAGATTGACTGACCACCTGCTGTGTTCCAGGCACTGTGCTAGGTTCTGGGCCACTGGGGTGAATGAACAAGACTCGTCCCTGACTCTGTGGCACTCAGAATGAGTAGCTGGCTCTTCTCTGATGCTCAGGCCCAACGTGAGCATCTGTTGAAGCCTAAGCTGTAAACTACATGTCTACATGCCAAAGAAACTTTCTGGAAACACATATATAATGGTTACCTCTGGGAAGGAATATTGAATGGGACGGCTAAGAGAAGGAAGAGTGTCACCCTCAGTATACTTCTGTATTATTGTTTTTTTTTTTTTTTGAGCCAACGTGTATTTGTATATTACTTTCATGACTTTAATTGACCATAGCAGAAAACTGTATTTTTATAAATAAATTTTTTGTTTAAAAAATGTATTCAAAAGCTTCTAATCTGAAATGATAAAAGGGGTAAGGTATTGATTTTAAATGTTACTCAGCAGTTCTTATGTCCTGAAAATGCTCCCCATACTGTCATTAGTATGGTCAGAGGCAGTCTGTGAGTGTGGGAGAAGCGTCAGAAGTTTGGCTTATGGTCATCTTTTTCTTCTCTGGAGGCTGGCTAGGGGAGCTGAGCCAGGCAGGAGGTCAAGTGGTGGATGGCTTTGGAGGAAAGGTGAGCTGGAAGAATTTTTTGGTGACCAGAGTTTGGGTTAAGATGAAGCAGGAGGCACAGGACTTACACTGCTCCTTGATTAAAAACCAGGAACATAATAGACATGTAGTATAAATCCTACAAAGGGCCTCCAACAAATAAGGAAAAAGAGGGGAGCTTGGGAGAAGGAGGATTGTCACCATGACGGAGTCTCCCAGAACCTCCCCGCTGCTGCCCTGCTGTCGTGCACACTTCTTAGCATGGGAGGCGCTGGAGGAGAAACAAGCCACGCATTCCACCCCCGGGAGGGGGAAGCGTGCAGGACAGGGCTCTGAAGCCTTCTCTTGGCCTGAGTCCCAGTTCTGCCCCTCCAAGCACTGTGGATCTCTCCAAGCTTCAATGTCTGTGTCTGTAAGAGATGATAACTGTGGCACCTACCTCATGGGAGGGTTGCTATGGAGCTATTCCTAACACAGTGGCCGGCATGTGACTCTCAAGGAATGTGGGTTTTCACACTGAGGACACCAAGGAAGCTACCTTGCAAAACAATAAAACGTCAACAGGAGAATACTACTAAATGAAGAGGAAATTTGGAGGCACTCCTGGGGTCTATAAGGAGATGAGAAATTGGAGGAGGAATAACACCTCGGTCCAACATGGATCCAAGATAGCATAGCCCAGAGGTCAGGAGTCCAATCCTTTGGCTGGATTCCAATCCCACCTCTTCCACTTCGTAGTCCACCTCTCCTGGTCTTCACTGATCATGCAGTTGGATAACAATAGGACCTGACACATTGGGTTTGGGAAGAATTAAAAGAGTTAATATGTGTAATGCATTTGGAACATGGCACATGGTAAGCTCATTCAGAGGACATAAGACTTTATCAGTAATAAGTGTCTGATGATTGCTCATGCAGGGCCGTATGTCTCTGATAGAACTTTCTCCATCACTAATGTTAACCACAAAGTCATGCAGATTCTGAAACGGATTTGCTGATTTCCCATTTCCACCTCTCCAGATGTATTCATTCTACAGGGATCCAGCAGCTGTCAGCCACCTGAAGGTGACTTAAAAGGCTGAGCTGAGTGGTAGGACTGGTTTCCCCTGTCCGGGGCCTGGGTCGGAGTGTGTATCACCTAAACAAGCAAAGCACATACAAATGCAAACCCTCTGCCAGGGACCTCACGGGCCACACTCCTTATAAACACAACTGATAGAAGTGTAAATACTTTGTAGCAATTGACTTCTGCCTTTGTAAACCCTCTTCTGGAGTCAACCTCAGGGCAGACATAGCGGGCATGGCCAAGTGCTTGGAAGCGCTCCAGGCTACATCAGCCAAGAGCCGTCCCCAGCGGGCCAGGGCCTATACAGATGGCTCTGTTTATGCCACCCCTCCATTACAATGGGATCCCAATAACAAAGAATTCCATCAAACTCCCCCCAAGGTCGCTATTATTTATTTTACCCTGGTTACCAGAAACAGAATCTCAACAGCAAATAATCCAGTATTAACAAACGTCTGCTGTCCAGCCCAAGAAACATCGAGAGACTCCGTCTCTGTCTTAAAAGGAATTTAAAAAGACAAAACCAGATGATGGAGGGTCTGAAAGCTATTTGAGAGGGAAGCTTGGAGGGTGGTGGCTGGGATCTTGCCACAATGAGTAACAACCCTAATCCTGTTCTCATCTCAAAGTCAGGAGAGTAATGAGGATACTAAAAACTTTCTGGAACCATCTATCTTTAGACTTGAAAGGGAATATGTGCAACACCGGTTTTCCTGGATTAGTTATTATAACCAGACAAGTTCTCTAATTCCTCCTGGGACATCCCCAAGGGACCTGTCTTGAGTTATCCACAGAGACAGTGCCCATTTCCCCTGGGTGCAGAGGTAGCTCCAGAGATTATCAGCTGCTCATTTTTGAGGGATTTGCCTACAAGCTTATTCATTTGCCCAGAAAACACATTTGTTTTCTCACTCTTGGAGTATAAGATGAATGTCAAAATTTCATTTTTCACCAAAGCGAGGGGCTCACCATAAATCCACCCATGGCTCCTAAACCTGGGGTTAAGAGCTGGCTGGGCAGGGGAACCCGGATCTGTGGCGCCTGGTAAGTGCTGGAGCCAGGAGCAGCCAGGAAGACTTTGAGGGTTGAGCCATCTCTGCACACCACGCAGCGCCAGGCAGGCTGCAGAGTGTTGCAGATGTTTTTGATTTGAGGCAAGGGAGGAAACTCAAAAGCCAGACATCATGACAGAAGTGGGTTAGGTTCTGAGACAGCCGGGCTGCACGCCCCTCCTGCTCCCAGCTTGGACTTCTTTATGACTGAGCGGGGCTGGAGGCCAGTGAGCAGCTGGCTGATGGCAACAGCAGATGTGTTGTGGCAGCTGGGGGGGCCTGGAGCCCGGCGGGAGCCAGGAGCCCACGGCAGCAAAGGGGAGATGAGAACAGCAAGACAGGAGACCCGGCCAGGGGAGGGAAGGAGGGCTCTGAGGTGGGGCTCTGCTGAGCCATCAACCCAGCGCTTAGGCATCAGACGGGCGTGGAGTGGAGTGGAGCCCTGGAGTGGAGTGGAGTCCTGCATCAGCCATCTAGGGCCTGGGCCAGCCACTTACTCCTTCTCAGCCTTTCTTTTGCTTTTCCAAAGAGGAAACTAAAGATGGATTGTGGAGATATCACGGCAAACACCAGTTATTTCAGACACCCTCCTATGGGGTCTGACACACAGATTTTCCATAAAGAGCAACAATAATTGTTATAACCAACGTGGCCTTAAGCAGGTAAATTTAATTTCTCTGTGCCTCAGTTTCTACATCTTTAAAATGGAAACAATATCATTACCCTTCTGTACAGGATTCTCCAAAAGATGAACAAGGATAACGTAGAATCTTTCATGTTGTAAATGTTCAGTAAATTCTGACTCCTTCCCTTTCTCTGCTCCCCTGCACCCCAGACACATACACATCCCTGCCTTCCCTTTCCCAGGTGGCAAAGGAGGTATTCCCCTACCTAGGTGGAGAGGGTCGGATCTCAGAGCCAGCAGGTGGTAGATCATAAATTTTAAAACAAAAGAAACAAAAACAAGGATTCAGTGAAGAGT
Organism: Aotus nancymaae; assembly: GCF_030222135.1. Lineage (NCBI taxonomy): Eukaryota > Metazoa > Chordata > Mammalia > Primates > Aotidae > Aotus > Aotus nancymaae. Next base: position 48,500,461 of record NW_026988417.1, on the reverse strand, counting down.
GAACCAACAAGGAAAAAGATGAGCAAAAGTAATAAAACATAAAGCTAGATTGATTAGAAGAGAGAAAAATGTCTTCCAGAACTATAAATAGACAAGTCTGCCTGAGAGAGTGGACAGAACGGGGACTTGAGTGATTTCCAGCTGCAACTCTCTGTCCCTGTGTGTGTCTCTCTCTGTCTCTGTCTCTCTCTCACTCTCTTCTCCTAGAGTGGCCTCGCACAAGCCACTTTATCCCCCTGGGTGGACCAGAGCTCCGAGCCCCCTTCCAACCTGTCTTAAGGTGCAGTAGGAGAGACTGAGTCCAGTGCAGGGGTGATGAAGTGAGGGGCAATCGCTAGTGCAGGGGCCTGGAAGGGAGAAGGCAGGGTGGAGCTCACAGCTCAGCAAGGGAGCAGACGAGACCTGCCAGAGCCCTGCAGCCTGGAAGCCTTAGAAGGAAAGGGGGCGGTGGCAGTGATCACCAAAATGGAGCATAAAGCCACCCACAGGAAAACTTATTTAATTCCAGAATGTGGGGAAGGGACTTTCAGTAAGTATATAAAGATCAACCTCTCGCTCACTGGACGTTGTTAACACAACCATGTAGGCTGAATAGAAATAAAAGTGAATAGAATCCAGTTAGAGATACTTGCCTTTGAACGGAGATGTTATTAGTCCCATGTTAGTTCCATTTCCCTGCCTACCCCCAACACACAAACCCTTCTCAGAGATGAGGTTAGGCTGAAAGTATAGAAAGTTACCTTGCATATTAGGAAGGTTTGGGGCATCCCTGGAAGCTCTGTCAGCCATCAGGATTTGTACCCTGTGGGAACACTGCTATAGCCCTCAATGGCTGCTCACGGTGGCCCCATCACCCCGCGCATGCAGCAGTGTCTTACCTATGAAATGCTCTAAAGGACTATATAAAGGACTAGAGAACAGTAAATATAGGCAGGTGGCACTCATTTAGCTCCTTTGTGTGAAACTGAAGCCATCGCTCAAAACAGAGCCTGTCTTCCTCATCTGTAAAATGGTGTCAATACCCCACAGTATTCTCCTGGATTCTCCTGGGCCTTACATGAGATCAGGTATGTGAAAGCACTACTCAAAGAAATGTCAGCTGTGATCATTTGCCCCTGTAGATGGTGGCTCACTTAGATTGCAGGAAAGATCTTCCAGGCCCAGGTGGCACTGATGAGAGAGGTGGCAGCATTAGTGAGACACGTGCGGCAAAGCGCCATGGGACTGGCTCCTGATTTCACAGCCCAGATCCGTGACTGCAGACTTCTACAGTGAGAATAAAGTGCATCTCCTGAAAGCAGCATACCCAAAGAAGAGGTCTGCCAAACGAAGCATGTGTCTTAGTCATCTTAGTGTCCAAGCATGAATACCCTCGAGGCCATGCTGAATATGTTGAGCCAGACATCTGACTTAGTTATACCTGGGAGACCATGAAGTTAGTAAAGAGGAAATAAGCTGCTCTGGAATATAAAGCAGCAAATTACAATTTACAAGGCTCCCAGGCTGTGGCCTTGGTAAGTTACTGATCTTGTTCTACAAGCCTGTTTCCTCATCTGTATAATGGGGATAATACTAGAATGCACCTCCTTGGATTTGTTGTGAACCTTGAGAGATAACCCCTGGAAGGCACAATGCCAGATTCAACGTGCCCAGTAATCACAGGATACCAGGTCATACTTTGTCTAAAGGGCAGAAGGTTAACATTTCAATAGAGATCAAGATCAGACGACTGCTCTTTTGAAAATGAGATTTATTGTACATAAAATAAATTAATTACAGTTTAAGCCAAAGCATGAGTGGCTTTTTAAAGTGCATCTGTGGAGGGGATCTGGCAGGTAGCCGCTGCATGTGTTCACTTGCTGTAAGAGAGTGTTTTCATCTTTCAGCCACCCTTCGGCACGACTCAGCCAGGCCCAGGAAGCAACCCAACGTCATTGCCATGAACCATTTACACAAGTCACACCAAAGTCAACGGACACATTTTTTTCCTGATGGAACAGTTAAAAACAAAAAAAGCTATACAAAGCCTGAAGAGTGTGAAGTTCACGGCCACTTGACGCACACCCAACTAAACACACTCATCCTGTGAGAGGGAACCATCTCTTTCCTGCAACCCATGCGAGCTTACTGATGTCTGGTACACAGAATATTCTGGCCCATAAACTTGACCCTTTTTTGAGGGGCAGAAGATTTTCCATCTTGTTCGTAAAGAAAGCAATCTGGGTATCCTTCAGGTTAGAAAGGCATTCTCTAAGAATAATGTTCCAGAGCTACAAATCGTACTGGTAAGAGAAAGGCAATTCTTCCTCTTAGGAGAGAAAAAAAGGAAAAGAAAGAAGAAAAGAGAAAGAAGGGGGAAAAAGAAAGCCTATCAATGCTTCATTTGTTTCATTCCCACCATAAATCACATCAATACATTTGGTGAAACTGCAACGGACCACCATTTACAAGGTAGTTGAAAGCAGAAACCAAAGCAATTATGCCTCCTCCCCACTCCAAAGGAAAAGACACAGAGTACATTTCACATATTCAGAGAGTGGCTTGGTGGGCTCCCTCAAGCCTCATCAATCCTGCCCCCCTGCTCAGAACAACACTTCATTTTCTGTAGCAGTTCTATAGGCCCTCTTGGTCCTTCTGCTCCAGCCCTTTCTGGAACCAGGAATCACTGTCAATATTCAACGTTCCTGCACTGGGAAAACCTCAGGCCCTCTTCCTGGGAAGACCAAACCCCCCTGAGTGCTCCTCCTGCTTCAGACGGAGGTGACAGTCCTTACTTTGGCAGAGAGAGCTTGCTTAAACCTCCTCTTCAGGTCCTGCATGTTGGGTGACTTGGGCCTGGGAATGAGGGAGGTTCTTCGCTTCTCCGGTGTGCTGCTAGGCTGCTGTTTGTGACTGACCTCTTTGCAGAGGACATGGAAGGCGCTGTAGACGTCATTATAATTTTCACTGACGGACACTTCATAGAATGAGCAGCCTAGCATGCCAGCCAGCTGCAGTCCAAGCTGAGGGTCAACCTGTTTGATGTGCAACAGGTCAGCTTTGTTGGCCACAACCACCACAGGTAGCCGGGTGCCCAGGTGTAGCTGCTGCACGTGCTGGTGGAGCTGGCTGATGAGTTCATAGCTCTTGTAGTCAGTGATGGAGAAAACGATCACCACAGCATCTGCCCAACGAATGCATCTATTCAGCTGTTCGCTGCAGCTCAGGCTGTTCTCATGGACCTGAAAGAGAGGGGTGATGGCAAGGTGAATGCTGGCCAGTGGTGCAAAGAGCCTGGGCTTAGGTGGATATCAAATTCAAAAGAGCCCTTCATGGTAAGGCCAGGTTGCGGGCCATAAACAAGTTCTATCCCACACACTTTGGCTTTCTTGACAATATGTTGATCCAGCTGCACAGAGTTGGAATAAATAACAGTGCAGCTCACCACACTCAAGTGGAAAATTGACCTGCAGAGAACTCCATGCAGAGAGACTTTGTAGTTTCACAAAATGGGAAATTAACTGGCTAGACAGTAAGTCTGGGGAAGTAAAGATAGGAGCTGGAAGCATTTAAACCTGGATAACTGCCCAGTTCAGGAGGCGGGGGAAAAAACCCTAGCATGGAGCTTTTGTCTATAGAGCAACTTTCCACAGTATAAAAGAGATTCCAAGTATTTGCAGACTATACCCAGGAGCTTGGTTTTTCATGCCAAAGACACATCTATTAAAATTGAACCTTTTAACCATAGCAAGGAAAACGCGAATTCCAACTGCATCTCGTTTGGGCTTTCTGGCTGTGTTGAATCCTTCTAAAGGAAGATTTCTGCCCCTTAGCCAAATCTCCCAAACTAAACCACACTAAGACTGACCAACAGCCAGATACAATTGAGTTGTCAAACAACATGTAAAAGTCTAGATGTGATGCCCCAAAATTCTCTGCTCCTGCAGGGTGAGGAACTTTGAGAAAAAGTGAATGATTCCACAGCCAGGAAGGCTCCCCTTTCACCCAGAGTCTCAGAGCTTCTCACCTGAATACCTGGAGTGTCTTGAACCTGAATAGCCAGGGTTTCGCCTTCTATTTGAACTTGTCTGGTATAGAGGTTACCTATGAAGGCAAAGACAAAAGACTATGTGCTTCCTTCTTGTAAAACTTTTAAAACATTGTGAGTTTTTTAAGTTAGAAAAAAATGCACAACACAAAAATGCACACTTGAAAGCTATAGTTTATTTCTATTTAGTGGGCTGAAGATTTTTTTTTTTAAACAACAGCAAGTTCAACCCTATGTTAGATTTACTAAAACCAGGGCAAAGTTTGCAAGTTTTTGAAAACTCATTGATCTAATTTTAAACAAAGCTTCCATTTTTAGAGTACTCCCTTGATGCAAATTATCTTGCTCAGCCTATGTGAGGTTTCTGTTTTCTTGAGTACTTGATCATTCTTTGACTATAACTTTGTATTTTGACAGTTCGATATAATGACTTGCTAGACAAATACTGTTAGTAAACAGTCAGCCAGCGTTATCAGTCGGAATAAAAATGTGACATAATGATAATCAGCTCTACATCGAAGCAGAAGGCTGCCGTGTCTTATCTTGGGATGGCTTATACAACTCGTTTCACATAATCCCCCACAGATACTCATATGGTCTACAGATTTAAGCAATTTGCTAACAGAGTATAGGTAGAAAGCTTTTAAGCCCTCCCCAGTGGCTATTCTTAATCACAGGGATTGAAAACTGTGTCCTCTCATTTATTCAGGAATTCTCCTCCTAAAATTCTACCATCCAGTTATTTGTCTTTGTTAAGAAAGGAGAACTTTAGGTTTACAACTGCTCTCCTTTGGCCTTTGCTTTAAAAGGTCATCTCTGAAAGGCAGCCAGCAGAGAAGGAGAGGGGTGGGGGGAGGAGCTGGCCATCTTTTTTTATGACTTTTGCAGGAGTGTTTTGAAGGGAGAGGTTCTTGTCTACAAAGGGTGCTTCCAACTGGGGTCCCTATAGTTAAAACATACCAAGGGGAATACTTTCAGGCACTTGATAAAATGATGAATGGGCTTGGAATGGAATGAGGCCAGATGGCAGTTATGGGGGGTGGGGGCTGGAGGACTGGGGAAAGTTTTAAGTGGCAGGATCCTCGGGCTCGGGACTGTCACTGAAAGAACCTGCCTGGAAAATGGAAACCGCAGTCCTCCTGCAATGGGACAGAATTTTTCTCAAATGCATCGCCTCACCTGCATTTCTCTCATAGTCACCGATGAATCGTTTGGTGAGGAACCGGACCACCAGTGCTGCAGGTCAGGAAAAGAAAGGAAAAGTGTTAAACTTGGAAGTTAGATTGTTCTCCACCCTACCCCCAGCCTGGAAAACAGCTCTCCCAAAGAAAGCCATAGATGGCCACCAAGTGAAATTCCTACCCTGTAGCTCCTTGACCCCTCTTCCAGACAAAGAGGAGGGGGCTAGAAGGCATCGTGAATTATGGCTCTGTGCAGCTGGAAGGGTCACTGGGCCCACCCCCTCCTCTGAGCCCGGCTGAGCCACACCTAAACCTTCCAGTACATCCAAGTCTTCCTTATCTTCCAGACCTCCCAGAGGGGCCAGGTTCACTAACTCCTCTTTCTGTGCCAGGCACTACCAGAGGCTCAAACACCCCAAAGTTCTGATCACGGCGGTGCCGGTGCTGCCAGGAAAGCCGCCTGACCATTCTGGATCCCGGTTTCCCTCCTCCGTGGAAGCAGGCGGGAGGGTCGACCACGGCTAAGCCCCCTCCCGAGGAGCAGCTCCTCCCGGCGGGAGGCGGCAAGCGGTCGGGCTGCAGCTCCCACCGCTCCCCACGCTTCGCTCAGCCGCAACTCCCGTCGGGGTCGCCCTCGACCCGCCCCGGGGCTAAGCGCGAGGACTCACCTGTTTTGCCCACGCCGCTGGCGCCCACCACGGCGATCTTGACGAGGCGGCGGCCGGCGGCGCCCAGGCAGCAGTCGGCGGAGGCGGCGCTGCCCGGCGCGGGGTACTCGGCGATGGTGCACATGTTCTGAATGAGGCGCATCGCCTCGGCCGCGGGGCACCGCGGGGAAAGGGACTGCGAGGCGGAAGGTGGCTCGCGCTGCGCGGGAGCTGCAGGGAGGACCCGACTGCGAGGCCCCCCGGTAAAAAATAATAATAATAATAACAACAATGAATAAGCGCAGGTACGGGCGGGGCGGGGCCAGTCGCAGGGACTCCGCAAGGCTCTGGCGCGGGACTGAGACTGCACCCGGGCGGCGCGCGAGCTGTTTTCTCCCCGGCCGGCCCCGCCCCCTCTCCCCGCGGCCAATCCCGGGGCGCTCTGCACGAGGCCCCGCCCCCGGCGCCGCTCCGCGCGCGCGACGCCCCCGGGGGCTCCGGGAGCCAGTGTGTAGCCCCGTGAGGCGCAGGGAGAAGGGGCGGCGGGCGAGGGGAGCAGCGGGTGGGCCGGAGCGGTGCAACCCATGGCGCGCGCCTCGTAGGTCCCGCCGCGCGAGCACGGGGCAGATGCTGTGGCTGCGGGGCCAGGAAGAGAGCCCAGCCTCCGCAGAGCCGTTCCGGACCCCTGCCTCCGCCGGCGCCGCTGCCCACGCGGGCACTCCCTGCAGCCCCCACGTGGGGCGCCTGCTCGGGGCGGGCCGGGAGCGGCCTTTGCTGCCCGGCTTAGTGCTCCACGCTCTAATTTGGAGCGATTGGGCACATCCCGGCTCATAGATTCGGCTACAGTTGCAATCATCCACAAAGACCCCAGCCTAAGATCTTTAGACTCCCTAAAATGTGACATTTGAAGCAAAAATATCATCCACGTTTTGTCCTAGACTCACGTTCTCTGGCTCTTGTCGACGGCGCAAGCTAACGCAAACACACACGGTCCGGCGTATGCATAGCATGCCCAGAAGCGGATCAAGAAGTAATTATAGAACAAGCTTTCCAGCGTCTCACTCACTCACACCTCCTCCAAGAGCTGTGAAATGGAAAGAAAACAGTCACCCCAGCTACGACGACTGAAGGGGCCCCGTACTTCGGCCCTGGTCATAAGACGCCTCAAGAGTTTAGAAAGTGGCTTGATGCCAACGAAGATGTGAGCCCTGCACTCCTAAAATCCCAAGCTCCGGTCCCTTACAGTCTCATCCGAGAAACACTTCAACGGCAGACCAAATTCGTCCTGCAAGCAACATTCTGTAGCTGCAACTGACGGCAGGATGTCACCAGAGACGCGAGTTAACCACCCCCATCCCCCATCCAAGTCCTTATCCCCTTTCAACCTAGTCCCAGAGGCTTTAATGCTGGGGTATGACAACAAATTCTGTGGCTTGTACCCACTCACATTAAAGGCTAGAATGCGCAATAAAATAAACCAATGTCCTTATCCACACATCAGGCATCTCATTTGACCCCCTCTTCCAACCTAAACTTAATTGACTAGGTATTTGACAGAATTTATGATCCTCAGCCAGTTCAGACTCTGAGATGAACCTCTTGTCTACAGAGGTTTAGGTGTTTTCAGGAATGCAAGGAGAAATAGAAAGGTAATCTCAAGGTAGCAAGTCCTCTAGGATGGGCCACATGATTAGAAAGAAACACAGTCTTACCATAAACATAATAAAAGGCGGACTTCTAGGGCGATCACTAGAACAAAACAGCCATTTGAGTCAGAAAGAAAAAGCATTTCCAATGTATACCGTGTCTTTCTGCATGGTTTAAATCAGACTTGAATGTCACTTCTATAAAATCAAACTTTGCAAGGCTATAATTACAGGTAACCATGTACTTTTAAAATCCTTCCCCTCCAAAAAGCCTGCAATTCTATCATGCTTACATAGTAAAATAATTATGTAGGCTAAAGTATTTGTTTAACGGCTTTCTACACACACACACACAAACACACACACAGACATGACAAAAGCTGTCAAGGGGAATTTTGCTTTGAATAATTTTAGCTTCTTGGGCTTGATTTTCATTACCATAAGCCCATACAAAACCTGTGATTTTTCTGTCTGCAACACAAAGCCTTGCTTTGGTATTCTTATTTTAGATCTAAATGATCTGGCTATGCTTTAAAGAACACAGAAAAGAAAGAAGCAAGAGAAAGATGGAGAAAAGAAAAGAGACCTATTCAAATTCCAAATATCTAGCAGATAGCCCATCTCCACTCTACCTACTTCTCCTTCTGGGGCATTCACAGAGTTAAAAAGAGGAAGGAGACAAGACAGGAGAAGTGATGATACATAATGAGGGCTTATTTCATTCTAGGTTGTCCACAAGGGGTTTTGCATTAAAAAATCTTATTTTACCTTCATAACAGTCCTGTGAGGTAGGTATTCCCATTACTTCTAGTTGCTGTTATCTATTGCTGCTTAGTAAACCACCCCAAAAGTGGCTCGCAGTTCTGTGTGTTGACTAAGCGTAGCTAGGGGGTACTTACCTAAGGTCTCTCAGGTTGTTGCAGTCAGACAGCAGCTGGGGCTGGTATCATCTGAAGGCTCAAGTAGGCTGGACATCCAAGATGGTATCTTTGCTCACGTGTCTGCGTGTCAGCTGGAATGGGCGGAACAGCTGGGACTAGCTCAGGCTCTCTCACAGCCTGGCAACAGGCTTCCCTTCCACGGAGCAGTCTAAGAAACAAAATAGAAACTGCCAGTCTCTTAAGATCTGTGCTTAGAAATTGGCACAGCATCACGTCTACTTTGTTCTATTGGTCAAGTGGTCACAGAGCCCACCGAGATTAAAGATCAAGGGGTAGGAACGTTGATCCCATCTTTAAATGGAAATGGTGTCAAAGACTGCATGGCCATCTTTAATTCACTACACTTCCATTTTGCAAGTGAGAGAGCAAAGTCTCAGGTTAAAAAAACTCCTCCAAAGTTACATATCCTGTAAGGAACAGAGCCAAAATCTAAAAACATCAATAACCTGTCTTAAAAAAAAAAAAGAAAAAAGAAGAAAAAAAAATAGCCAGAGGGTTCACAATAAGATGATATCCTATGATGCAATACTACTATGTGGTTTAAACTTCTCTCTTTCCCTTTCCCTCTCCCTCTCTCTCTTTTTTATTTTATTTTATTTTATTTTATTTTTGAGACAGAGTCTCACTCCATCACCAGGCGCCAGGCTGGAGTGCAGTGGCACAACCTCGGCTCACTGCAACCTCTGCCTCCCGGGTTCAAGTAATTCTCCTGCCTCAGCCTCCCAAGTAGTTTTATTTTATTTTTTGTCAAGCTAAAAGAGATGAGGATGGGAATTGAAACATGAGGGATTTGAGAAGGAAAGAAAGAAGTATTTTGCCAAGGCTCAATTTTACCTCAACATCTGGAGTTTCTCTCACTTCCTTTGATCTTAAGCGCTTTAGCCCAGACAATTTAGTCCCTGGAAGCCCTTAGAAAACCAGAATATAAATTCAATAAATATTTATTGGATGTCTGGGCTATGTGTATACCAGGCATTATGCTAGGCCTTGAATCTACAGTGACGAACAAGAGATACAACCTTTGCCATCTCTGCAGCTATATTTAGCATGGGAGACAGAAGTGAATGAGCAATTTCAATACAGTGTCAGAAAATGCTTTGATAGGGAAAATTCGGGAATTACAGGAGGACAAACTAGGACTAAAAACCTGGGCTGTGGCAGTCAAGGAGAGGGTGGCGAAGAAGTTGAGACGTTTGTGTGTTGTGTACAGTGTGCATATATGTGTGTGTATGTACATGGGAGTATTGAGCAAGAGGTTGGGGGCGGTGAGATGAGTTAGTTCACCAAGAGAATAGCACTTGCCAGTAGCCAGTAGATGCTCAGTAAATAGTTGTGGATTGTAAATGAAAGCATAAGTGAATACAGCAAAAGCCTCACATTGAGAAAATGAATTCAAAGAAGGAGGATAGTTCCTGATGGGTGAACTGAGAGAAGAGCCCTGGTGATTTCTAAGGAGGAGCATTCATATTGATGAGAAAAGCTCAAGAAGTTGCCATGGTGCTCCCTTCCTCCATGGGAACATGGAAGCCAAATGAGCTGTTCCTCTCCCCACATCACCAGCAGTTGCCCCCACATCAGCTCCCTTTGAACATCCAGGCCTTGGGCAAGAACCAGACTTTACTTTTTCTCGAGACTTTTATCAACTCTGCCTATTTGGATCCAGTAAACAGACATTCTTTAGCGATTTTAAGCAGAAGACAATTTAATACAGGAAATTACCAGCTTTCAATGTCATTGGAAGGGCTAGAATAACGGGCTCTAGGCTGGACCTGCAGAAATGGCTCCCAGAGCAGCACTGCAGAACTGGCCCACGCAGGAAGCTGCTGCCTCTTCCATAATCAGGGGAATCCAGTGGCTGACTCTGTTGTCCTCTCTCAAAACTCACAAAGCTACAGACCAGACATTGGAAAGTTGCTGCAGAGAAGTCCAATATCACAATTGTGCCTGGCAGCAGAACGCAACCAAGCAGCAGAAAGAATCTTTCCTCCTTGCGTCTACCTTTCAAATCTCTGAGAACATCTAATTAATGAAATTCATTTGTATCTGTTACCCTAGCTTCAAGGGAGTCTAGGAAATGTCTTGTTTAGCTTTCGAGTCCTGGCAGTACATGAAGACACACTAGAAACAGATGGAAAGGAACTCACCATTTCCTCCTCTCTTCTCCAGCAGCCCAAACAACACAAAGGCCCAGAAAAGGAGAGATCATGTCCCAGCAGACATTTAACTTTCAATTATAAAAGGGTATAATGAGGTTCTTTTTGAACTGATTGCTTTGAGACCATGTTCAAGAAGACCACTATTTTCATTGCTTTTATGTAGTATGTATTGACACCTGTGTTAGGCTGTTCTTGCATTACTCTAAAGAAATACCCGAGACTGGGTAAATTACAAAGAAAGAAAAATTTAGTTGGTTCACAGGCTTTACAGGAAACACAGTGCTGGCATCTCTTGGCTTCCAGGGAGGCCTCAGGAAACTTACAGTCATGGCAGAAAGTGAGTGGGGAGCAGGCACATCACATGGCAAAAGCAGGAGCCACAGATAGAGAGAGTGGGAGGGGAGGTGCCAGACAGTTTTAAACAAACAGATCTCGTGTGAACTCAGAGCAAGAGATCACTTATCACCAAAGCAATGACCCAAACCATCCATGATGAATCTGCCCTCATGAGCCCTCAAATCTCATGTTGAACTGTATTCCCAGTGTCGAAGAGGGGAATACAGTTCAACATGAGATTTGAGCAGCACATCTAAACCATATCAACGCCCATCTCCACTCTTTCGGACTGTTTTCCCATAGTCTGGCTACAAAGAATATCTGTTGATTTCATTTCCTCAGAGTCCTTTTCCATGCTTTTAATAAGAGCACCCCCAATTTTCCTTTAGAAACCTCTCCTGCCCCACTTTCATGTTTTCTTGGGGGTGGTGCTATGATGATCCCAATCCCCAATTCTGTGGAAGGAGGGGCGTCCACCACTGGGACTCCTAAACGTCTGGGCCAATTAAATCCCTCCCTGAGAGTTTTGCCAGGAAAGAGTTTCTTCATTTGCACTGGTGTCAACCAGCTGGTAGAAGGTGAGCCTGGAGCTCCATCTTGGCTACCTCGTGGAGAGTCGGCTGAGAATGAAACCAACCCAGAAGAAAAGACGATTGAGAGGCAGAGACAGCCAGGACCCTGATAGGACCTTTTCCCACCCTACATTCAGCCATGCCTGAAAATGCAGACTTACCTCCAGTTATAGCAGTCAATATAGTACCTGTTTAGATTCAGCTGCTTTGTGCTGCATCTCTGTCACTTGGACTGCACAAGCCCTCCCACATCCTGTTTGCACAGTCATGGGCTCCACACAAGCCACCCTGAGGTTGACTCTCTAGCATCAGCAATGTCCCTCATTCAGAACTCTGAAACTCAGGCATTCATTCTCAGTAGAAATCGCAGATATCGGACTGTCACATCCTTTTTATTTCATCTTTGTGGATACCCTAGCAGTGTTATCCTGCAATCTCTAGAAACTAACATGAGGATGTTAGTTCATCCAGACAATGGAATATTATTTAGCACTAAAAAGAAATGAGCTATCAAGCTAGGAAAAGATGGGGAGGAACCTTAAGTGCATGTCACTAAGTGAGAGAAGCCAATCTGAAAAGGCTACATACTGTCTATTCCAACTATATGACCTTTTGGAAAAGGTAGAACTGTGGTAAAAGGACCAGTGGTTGCTGGGGGATCTGGGGAGGGAGGGTTTTTAGGGCAGTGAAAATACTCTGTGTGATACAACAATGGTGAATACTTGTCATACATTTGTTCAGCCCCATAGAAGGTACAGCAAGAGTGAACCCTCACGTAGACTGTGGCCTTTGAGTGACCGTGACATGTCAATGTAGATTCATGGATTGTAACAAATGTACCGTTCTGGTGTGGGATGTTGATAATGGAGAGACTGGTGGGGGAGAGGGCTAGGGGCATATGAGAAATCTTTGCACCTTTTGCTCAGTTTTGCTGTGAACCTTAAACTACTCTAAAAAATAAAATGCTTATTTAAAAAAAAATTATATTACTGGGCATCTAATCTAACTCCTCCTCTGAGTTAATCCCTCTCACAATGCCCCTGCTAAGAGATTGTCCAAACTAGTCTAGGATACTTCCTGTGATGGGAACTTCCTACCATCCACAGCAGCACTTTCTACCAAGCTGATCTCTTCTCTCCTCTAACATCCTTCCAGAAAGACAGACTGTGACATGCTCACCAGCTTTCCAAATACCTGGCCCATGGTTCCTTTGCCTTCCACCGCCTCTTAGAAAGGACTGGAAAGGAAGAAAGGGAAAGGTGGATGCCTGTGATGTAGGATTGTAAAGAAACAGCAAACCTGGGAAGAGTGGCTTCTGTATCTGTGTTGAGGATGACAGTTTTTAATATGCAGTTTTAAAAATTAAAGAGAACTGTGGCTCAGAAACATCCTCTGAATTAAAGAGGAGAGTTCATTTTGAGCCACTGATTTTCTAAGAGATCTCTGAGTACGGAAATGGGAACAGGACAGATATGACTTAGCATCACAGAGAGTTTGCATCTAGTGACTCTACGCGATGTGTTAGATATCTTGCAGTCTGCGCATCCCCACAACAGAAGGCTGCGCTGATACCCCATGTGTGCTCAATGATTGTTTTGTTTTTAACTGTTAACTTTCCTTCTGGGTGAGTCTAGACAACAGACAGCTAGAATTACTAGATTTAAAAGGCGAAGTAGGAAAGAAGGCAAATCAGAACTCAATTAAATACACACACACACACACACATACACACACATCTCTTGTCATTAGAAAGATCACCTCTTGACTAGGACACTTTAACTCTGAGAAAAGTAAGATCTTTAAGTTCCAAGAAGGGAAGGATGGGCCTGAAGGGGCCTTCCGTCCCCCCTCACATACCTTGGTTGGTTTCTATGGTAGCAAAACAGCCCCCATGTCCCCCCTTCCACACCCAGGAGGAAAGAAGAACTAGTGTTCTAGAATTGTATTCCCCTGCTACTCAGTCACATTTTATCTTCCTTATTCTGGAAGTTTCTTCCACCCTCTTTCTCTGGTTCAATGTAATACATAAAAGAAAGATAAAATAAAAGGTTAAATTAATTGTCTTTCCTTTAGGGTAAAATCTGAGATTTTCTTCTCCTCTCAATGATTTAAATCTTAATAGCCCCAGTCATTTTTCTGGGAACATAGAACACCTATTAGATAAGCAGTCTCATGACAACAGGTCAGAATAAATTCAAATATTAAACAGTCCGTGAAACAACTGGTAAATTTCCATTGTGTTAACTGGAAATAGGAAAAGTCTCCGTGCCCATCTCCACAAAGCCTTTGGAACATTGAATGACACTAGAAACGAACATCACTACATTATTAATGAAGCCACTGGTAGAAGTTCCCTCAGTTAAATGTAAGGTCTAATAATATTGCAAATAGACAGCGGCAATATTCTTTGGGATCATTCTCTTTTCCAGCAGGAAGAATCTTACAAGAATGTCCCTCTGTCTCTTCTCCTTCTAACTCATTGTTGGTTCAGAAGACAAAAGCACAAAAGAAATGAGTATTGACCTTGGCCTCCCAGGAGTGAGTACTCTTGGGATAGTTGACAAGATTTTATCATCAGAAGATATGCACCAGCTGAAAAAGTTCAGAAAGATTCAGACAAATGGACCGATTGTTTAACAGACCCCTTTGGGTTCAAATTCCTAAGTAGATTGGACACACCTAATATTTGCCCTCTAATTGCCCCTGGAGTGCAGAAGAGGCTATCTAAGGACATTTTAGGAGTCCTTGTTTGTCTTCAAGTAGAAGGCAGTATCCTCTCCCCAAAGCCTCAGCTCCTTAGCATGATGTACTAAGATCTAAAGGAAATCAAATTTTTTTATAAATATCTATCCACGATATGGGGAAAGAAGAAGCTTCACTTCCCCCTATACCTCAAGTCGCCTGGGAAGTGGGAAATTATGTCTTGTCTGGGGCCATACTGCTCTCATTGCTTTGTTTGACTCTCAAAAATCAGAGTAACCGTCAAATACTTTCTAAACTCTAATTAGTGCCACCTTCACCCGCCATTCAACAGTGTCTAAAATATCACAGGTCACAGTATGAATGATCAAAGTTGAGCCCCAAGTTAGTAGACGTATGTAAGTCACATGGTTCATGAAAATGCAAATGGAGACGGATCGTTTCTTAAACAAGCACTAAATTCAGTCACCATCAAGAAACTTTTTTTTTTTTTGAGACAAAGTCTTGCTCTGTTGCCCAGACTGGAGTGCAGTGGTGTGATCTTGGCTTACTGCAACCTCTGCCTCCTGAGTTCAAGCGATTCTCCTGCCTCAGCCTCCCAAGAAGCTGGGACTACAGGCGCATGCCACCATGCCCAGCTAATTTTTGTATTTTTTAGTAGAGATGGGGTTTCACCCTGTTAGCCAGGCTAGTCTCGAACTCCTGACCTCAGTTGATCCACCCGCCTTGACCTCCCAAAGTTCTGGGATAAAAGTGAGCTACCGCACCTGGCCAAGAAACATTTTTTCTGTAACAGTAGTCTATGAACAGTCAGGATTTTCACCAAGATATATGCATTGTTAATGCCTTTCCCTTCTAATTAAAAAAGAAAATGGATAACAGATGAGGAAAATTTGATGTGATGGTTTTTAGGAAATGCACAAATGACTCATGCACTCACTTGATTTGACAAGGGTACTGGTTTCTATAAAAAGAAACAACTTAGTCCCAAAATAGAAGCTGTGCACAGCAGATTGTAACTCACAGAGGAACTGCACATTCCAAGCCTCAAAAGTATGAAGGCTGGTATGCTGGGGCATCTCTGCTGGGAATGAATGTTGTGTGAAACCCATAGTTAATTATTATTAATTCAGCTGGAATGTAAAGCTATTTGCTCCAAAGTGTTGCAAGATAGGAAAGCTCTAGTGTCATTTGAGATGATTTTAACTAACTCTAAAAGCAAAAAAACAACAAAAAATAGGTTTTTGCAAAGTATGTGTACCCCCCTGCTAACTGGGAAATATGCTCAGCTCGATGACAAGTAAAGTATAAGAGATTTTGGGCCATACAACATGTTATACCCAACAAAATGTGTCATATAAAATAGCCTGGTAAATTATAAAAGTTTAATACTTTGATATGTTCACAATGAAAGTGAAACCAAGAGCTCTTTTTCCAGCCTGGATTGTCCTTTAATTAGTTGTTGGGAGGTAGTATATTCATAACCTTGTCAAATCTTCTCCCAAATTCCTCATTACCTGGGCTTAGAAGAGGAGATAGGTAGAAAGACTACGTTGAAGCCTTTCTCACATTCATTTGCCAAAATACACAGTACAGCCAAGAGCCAAGGCATTCCTCTGCTCTCTATCCCCAGGCAAGAGACAGAATGGTTTCTCTTGGACAAGCTGGTGCGCTGTGTTATCAGCCTCAGACCTACTGTGATTTTAGGGCAGAAGACGGCAGTCTCCTTGCGGTTTCAGCTCATGCCAGCCCTCATAATCTTGTAGAGAACAATATCTAGACTGTGGTCCTGTCCAGCAGCAGGCTCCAGAAGTTTCTCAGCAAACCAGCGAAGCAGTACGACCCTTAACAGCTCCTCCCCAACCACTATGAAATAGTTTGACCCATAAGAAGAGCCCTTTCGAGGCATGACCGACCTCTCTCTCTTCCTCCATCCTTTCCCTCCAGTTTACATACAGGCCCAGCATCGCTTGGACACGTGGTTCAAGATTGTATTCTTCACTATTTGACGTCCTGCATTATTTTGTGGGCTGTTTATTGTCCAACTCTCCACACTGGAGTGTAAGCTCTGTGAGGGTAGAGATTTTGTTTTGTTCACTGCTCTATCCCCAGAACCTAGAAGAGTGCTAACACACAGCACATGCTAGCACTTGATGGGTATTTGTAAATGAATGAATGAATGAATCTGTGCATTCTGTATGCAGTGAGAAGGGAGGCTGTGGGAAGAGCCTGAGGAAGCTGGAATTGTGGAAGTGGATGATTTGGGGAGCTGGGGCTGGAGTGGAGAGGGAGTGGTGAGGATGAGAACGCAGAAACAGAGGCTGGCTTTGGAGATGAGGCAAGCTCTCAGGGTGCTCCAGACACCAGCTTAATCTTGGCTCACTTTTCCATTGACCCCAGTGGAAGGATGAAAGGGAAGGGCCTGAAGGCTGAGGTGACTGTGAAGAGGAAAGGATAGAGAGGGTGAGAGGGTGCTGCAGTGGCCAACTCAGGTCTCAAGGAAGTAGAATTTAGGTCATTGGCCCAGAAAGGGGTGAGGGGCATTTTAGGCATCCTTTAGGAATGGCGGGTGGAGAAAGGCAGGTGGAGAGAAGGACAGACAGGCGATATCCACTGAAAATGCTTTGGCAAGAACCAAAGGACCAGCTGAAATGAGAAAACAGGAGTATGGAGGGTGTGGTTGGGGCACAGCATTCTCTATGGGAAAGGAGAGGCAGAGAGGTGGGGTGGGGAGGCATCTCAGGGAGCCAAGAAAGTGAGTTGATCTGGGATTTCGATGAATGACTCATTCTGGAATCCAGGTGGGAAGTGAATCAGGGATGTCCATCAGGAGCCTGTGATGGCAAGTAATCCTGGAGCCCTCCTGTGGGCCAGGCGCACACCTAGTGTCTACTGGCACAGCATCTTGTGCCAAGAGTGGCTGTGAATGGACACATGGGTTTGACTGTAAGCTCACAAGGGCAGGGACAGTGCGATTTTTTTCCACGTCTTTATTCTCTGCACCTATCATGTGCCTGGCATATATTAAGCACTCAGTAAATAGCTGCTGAATAAAATTAATGAGCAAGAGCAGGTTTCCATGCAAGAACTGGCAGATAAGGTTTTCTATTGTTTGCTGTCTCGTATGGATCATCTCCTGGACCCTTAAGGGACTTACACCCCTTTCCCAACAATGACAACTAATATGAATTATGCAGGTACCATGTCCCAGGCATTGTTCTGAGTGCTCCAGATGTATTGACTCCTTTAATTGTCACAACACACCCACAAGACAAGGCCAATACTGCTGGCATCCGTTTAGAGACATAGAATTCAGGCCCAGGAAAGTTAGGCAGTTTGCTCAAGATGACACAGTTAGAAAGTGGGAAAGGCACCATTTGAACCCAGACAGTCTGGCTCCAGAGACCCACGACTCTAAATCTGCTGCCCACTTCTCAATAGGCTCTACTGTCTAGTTACCCAGGGCAAAGTCCCCTTTATTCTCAGCCTTTATCTCCCCTTTTTATCTCTTCTGTGACTCACAGGTGGAGGAGGTTTGTATTTGGAATGGAATGTGTGAAATGCTAAGAAGAAGAGAGAGCAGTTTGAGAAGACTAGAGTCCAAAGCATGTGCGTGCGTGTGTGTGTGTGTGTGTGTGTGTGTGTTGTGATGGGGCTGCAGTTGCTAAAAGTGACTTCTCATATATTTCCCCCTAAAGCTACATGGATCACAGCTACAGAACAGTGATTTGACCATGATGTTACCTCTGCCAATGAAAAGTCAGAGCACAGAAAATTTAGGACTGGTTCCCCAGACAAGCAACACCCAACCAAGACTTTCTGCCTGTTCCCCATGGAAGAAGGGGAAAGAGCATGACTTACTGAATTTAACTTAAGCATTCAATAAACCACCACTTGATTTTGCCTAGAAGTTCCAAGGCCTGAAAAAGAAGCCACTCAGAATGGAATCTGTGGAGTAGAATTTAATTTAACTCCAATCATAAGCAAGGTGCTCTGCAAGGTGCTTAAGAAAGGAAAAGTGGCATTTGTCTATTTTTTTATGTTTTGCTTTTTCTACCTTCTGTCCTATTACATAATGCTAGCCCCATTCAGGAAAGGAATAATGCTTCAAAACAGGGCCAGCATTCAATGACGAGGAGCACATTTGCCGAACACTGGTGGCTGTTGACAAATGCCACAGCTCCACTTGAGTTTATAACAATCAACAGAACCTTTGATTACTTTGTATGCCCTGCCCATGTGACAACTATGTATATGTAACAGGCCCCAGCAGGGATCTCCAAGAAAGGATTTTATTTCCGTCTTGGACAGAAAGTTCATTCTAATTCCTCAGCAAACACACTTATTTTCAATTGTCCTCATTAACATGTTGCTGAAAAGTTGAAAAGCTGATGTTGTTTCAAATGCTAAAAAAAATGAATTCTTCCCAGGAAAGATACCTCAAAAATACTAAGTGTTTATGATGCAGGGTCAGTCAAGTTGATGTGTTTAAATCATCATGTGCATGTGAGTTCAATGTGAAGGTCACTGAAATACTTTGGCATGAACCCTGCCTTCAAGGAATTTATAGTCTGCTGAGAAAGGCAAGAGGGAATGATATACTATAATCTATAAAACTAACGTGAAATAGTATCTAAGAAGAAAGTGGAAGATGAGTAAGTGCTGGAGTGGCTGTAGGAAGCTTCTTGGAGGAACTGGAAATGGAGCAGAAATGTGAAAGATGGCTGAGATTTGGATGAGAGGGTGCATTTGAGGGTGAATGGAAGTGGCACTGCAGCGGGGGTGGAAGGAGGTGAGTCCAAGAATAGGAAGCAGCCAACAACCAAGGTTGGAAGTTGAAAGAGCACAAAAAGAAGAGCAAGACGTGTGCACAAGGCCCCAGACAAATCCTGCCAGCCGCCAGTGTCTGGGCCAGCTCTTCACGCCCACTCATTCTAGTCCTCACATTTAGAATAGGTGTAAAGAAAGCTGAAGCCAGCTTTTCCCATAGAAAGAGAGGTGAAAATGAAATCGCATTTATAGACAGACACTAGATTTATAAAGCATCCTCCACAAAGCCCCTGGGTGAGCTGCCTTCCTTTGGTGATGAAAGGTCAGCCCTTTAGGAGACAGACTGGACATCTGAAATGGCTGGAAATAGAATTTCCAAGCCTGTGCTATGGACTAGATGGATAAATGGCTCTCTTTATTCCCTCTGGAAGGTTAATAGTGGAGAATAGTTTCAAACCTGCAATCACACCTTTTTCTCTATCTCATTAAACACTTACTTGAGTGAGAAAGGTGAAGTCAGTAAAAATTTATGGACTGTCTTGTCCTAATTTCTGCAAAACTTTGACTTTTCCTTCTCATTGGCTGCAGGATTTACTGAATATGCCTGTCACAAGCCTGGTACTTGGTGAGTACAAATGCTTTCAGGAAGTCAATAGTAATGTCACATTGGTGGCTCATCTAGCATTCAGCTGGTCATAATGTTACAGCAGATGTCAAATTGCTTAAAAATATGAAATTTCTGTAGAAGAGCAGAGTCAGCAATGACCCCCTTCTCATAACTGTCTCCCACTCAAACTGAAATCTTTCAATCTTTGGGTTATTGTTCCAGATAGTGTCAGGCAAGGCATCATCCTTTGATGCTAAAGACTTAATTCACGATTCCTTTAGCTAAGAGAGAAGGACCTGGCTCAGCTAAGGAGCAGAGGAGAAACAACGCTGGCTGGAACGGTTTTCATTTTACTGTGTTGATTAATGGATTTCTAGGGAGGATAGGAAAAGAATTTTTCTTTTCAAATTAGGATACTTCTTGGGAAAAAAAAAACAGCAGAAACCCAATTCAAGCTGTCTTAAGGATCAAAATAATATGTATAGGCTTGTTTAATGGGAAAATCTAAAAGTGTATTTGGTAGGTTTAGGCATGGCTGGATTTTATAGTGTCCACCAATCTCCACAGGTCCATAGGTCTCAGGTCTGCTTCTCATTTCTTGCTTGTCTTTATTCTTAAGCAATTTCTGGCCAGGCAGTTGTCCTTGAAAGCTCCAAGCTTATATTGACCTCACAGCTAGCAGCTCCCAACTGAAAGCAAAGACCTAACTCCTGGCAAAAGTTCCAGAGTTGAGCCTGATTGGCTGACGTGGGTCACATGTCCATTCCAGAACCAATTATCTTGGCCAAGAGGATAGAATATGTTGATTGGCCAAGCCTAGACCACATGCTCAGTCCTGGAGCAGAGAAGTTGAGGTCAGCCACACTGAACCACTTGGATTAGGAAAAAGAACAGGATGGTTATCAATGAGAAATGAATGTCAGGCAGGTAAAAGAGCAGATCTCCAATTTAGGCTCCCTTCCATGTGTAAATAAACAATCTCTTCTGGGGTCTTAATTGATTCGCATGGGGTCCTGGCTCACATTTTGAAATAGAAGGGGCCCTGCACAGACCAGGCTATGCTGTCCTGGTACCCTCTGAAGCTTTCTGCTTCTCTTGCTCACATTTAGTGTGTCTCTTTGGGATACAGAAAAATGGAATTCAGAAGGCATTTCTAAAAAGGGTTTTTGTCCCCAGTGGCTGGCCCACAAGCACTGGAGGATCAAAACTTCATGGAGAGGCAGCAGGTGGGGAATCTGCACCTCCAGATCTGAGTTCCGGCTCTGCCACCAGCTTCCCATGTGATCTTAGGTTAGTTAACTTTTCTGAGGTTCGATACTCTTGCCAAGATGGGAATTACCATATACTTTCCACCTCAATGACCATGGTGAGGGTGTGAATACTTTCAAGAAAGGACTTGATGAATTATTAGTAGTCATAATGTCTACAATTCACTGAGCCCCTGCTATGTGCCAGGCAATGCATACATTATCCATTCATATCACTTACATTTTAGAGTTAAGAAAAGTGAGCCCTAGAGAGACTAGAGAGCTGAGCCACAGTTGCCCAGCTGGAAAACAGTAGAGCTAGGATTTGAACCCAGGTCTTTTTTGCTCCAAAGCCTGCATTCCCTCCACAATGCCAAACAGCCTCTGTGGCAGACACTGTAGGTGGACTCGGGGAGCCAGCCTCTTCCCCAACAATCCTTTCTTCCTAACCAATTCTTGCTGATTTTCTCATTCTATTTTGTTCTGGTCAGAAATGTGCTCAGCCCTAAAGGATGCATCATGATTGGTCTAAGCCCACCATAACTATCCCTATTCCCTTCGTTAGTGATTTCCTTTTCCAGCCTCCTTTACCACAGAAGTGGTCAATGAGATGTAAAAGGAATTCTTCTGAAGGAGCTTTTGAAAAGCACCTTCTATCTAGATAAAAAGAAATAGTTCCGCAGTGGTTTATGTGACAAATGCAACGTCCCTGGCATGGTTGGTGTTTGCCTCTCCCAGCACCTCATACCTGGTAAGCATTCACCATTGTTCAAAACAGCTCTCAGGGCTTCCTTTGGTCGTCTCTAAGCTCATCTCTAATGAGGAGCCTCTGCCACTGACTGATTTTCACACAGCAGCAGAAGATCCAGGCATTGCCATGACCCTTTCCAATGTGCATCTGTGACATGAAGGAGCTGACCAAGACACAGATGCCAAAACTTAACTTTTTAATTTTTGAAGCAGAGTGTTGCTTTGTCACTCAGGCTGGAGTACAGTGGTACAATCATGGCTCACTGCAGCCTCAACCTCCCAGGCACAAACAGTCCTCCCACTTGAGCCTCCCAAGTAGCTGGCACTACAGGCACATGCCACCTGTTTATTTTTGTTAATTTTAGTAGAGATAAAGTCTCACTATGTTGCCCAGGCTGGTCTCAAAATCCTGGGCTCAAGAGATCCTCATGCCTTGGCCTCCCAAAGTGCTGGGATTACAGGCCTGAGCCTCTGCACCTGGCCAAAACTTACTTATTTTATGAACCAAGTTAATGCTTCATAAAACCATCCTTTCATTCTTTTTTTTTTTTTTTTTTTTTTTTTTGGATGGCTATTTTTTTTTTTTTTTTTTTTTTTATTGCATTTTAGGTTTTGGGGTACATGTGAAAAACATGCAAGGTTGTTGCTTAGGTGCATACGTGGCAGTGTGATTTGCTGCCTTCCTCCCCTTCACCCATATCTGGCATTTCTCCCCATGCTATCCCTCCCCAATTCCCCACCCCCCCGCTGTCCCCCCCACTCCCCCACAACAGACCCCCATGTATAGTGCTCCCCTCCCTGTGTCCATGTGTTCTCCTTGTTCAACACCCGCCTATGAGTGAGAACATGTGGTGTTTGATTTTGTGTTCTTGTGTCAGTTTGCTGAGAATGATGGTTTCCAGGTTCATCCATGTCCCTACAAAGGACGCGAACTCCTCGTTTTTAATGGCTGCATAATATTCCATGGTGTATATGTGCCACATTTTTCCTGTCCAGTCTATCATCGATGGGCATTTGGGTTGGTTCCAGGTCTTTGCTATTGAAAACTGTGCTGCAATGAACATTCGTGTGCATGTGTCCTTATAGTAGAACGATTTATAATCCTTTGGATATATGCCCAGTAATGGGATTGCTGGGTCAAATGGAATTTCTATTTCTAGGTCCTTGAGGAATCGCCACACTGTTTTCCACAATGGTTGAACTAATTTACACTCCCACCAACAGTGTAAAAGTGTTCCTATTTCTCCACATCCTCTCCAGCATCTCCAAATCCTTTCATTCTTAAAGACAATCATGCATTATTCGTTACAATCCCCAGGAAGCTCAGACCTAAGATTGATGCTTAACTGAATGCATATTCTTCATCTTGAATATTCTGGTATGACTCTTTCACACCTTCATTGCTAAGCCTTTAGCCAAGCCTTTGTTCTTCTATCCTTGCTTAGTGTATAATTTCACTGTATCTGTTTTTTTAGAAACCAATCTCAATTCCCAACATAAATGAGTAGTTGAGGGAGTGAAAAGAAAATACTTATGCATCCTGAAGAAAGGAATATAAGCCGTTTACATAAACCACACACTCATGTTTTGGTTGTGGAAGTGAGTCTGATCAACTTAATAAAGCGTTGAATAAGGTTAAGAGTTAGAGTTAGGAAGTCGAAAGGCTTGGAATAGTTATCTTCTTCTTAGCACAGCTGAACAACATTCCCTCACTTAGGACCACAGTGCCTGTGAGGGCCCCACACTTGATGAGGGAGGAAACCTCGAGGAGAAAGAACATCCTAAATACAGGAAACCACCTTGCTGCCACGAATGAGTCTTGAGGAATAAGACTATTTGTGGCAGACAGGATCACCTGTCTAATCCAACAGCCAATCCCAACTCCTGGGTCCTTGCAGATTCTGTTACAGAAGCAAAGAAAGGTAAATTCTCATTTCCCAATCTTCCCAGCCTCGTGAGGAAGATCATAACACAGTTCTGGCCAACAAAACAGAGGAAGTGGAAGTTTGTCAACAGTTTCAGGAAAACCTTTAGCTCTGATGCAGCTGGCACTGCCCCTTTCTTGTAACAGGAGGAGATCAGGATGTGGATGCTGAAGCCGGCAGGAGGGTGGATGGGAATGGGGGAGAGAGTGTGGAAGTTCTCCTCTGACTACTTCATCCTCTCAGTGAAGCGGAAAGCAAGGCCAGCAGCTGAGATGGAGATGGGAAAGGAGGTGTTGTGGAGGTGAGGAGGGAGGAGAAAGTGTGAAACAGTCACGGGGTAGGGCAGAAAGAGGTAAATAAACTAAGGATACATGATAAGATTATTGGACAAACTCAGAACCAACTTGAGATTGGTGATCAGGAACATAAAATGAGACCAGCCAGCATGGCTGAGTATTTTCTCAGGTCGTGTTCTTTAGCCTGCATGCAGGCACAGAATAGGATTTGACTAGACTGTGTTCTGCCAGGAGAATACAATGAAGAGAGAGAGCGGTAAAGAGGCTGAGGGTCTTTGCAAGAAAGTGACTCTAGACATGGATGGTGGATGCTCAGCTGGAGAAATGAGGAAAAGAGGGAGGCGAGGGCCGTAAACTTAGCAGGATCTTCTACCCACTGCAGCCAAAGAATGGTTTGCGTGGAGCTACTGGAGGAAGCCAGCTGCGGAAGTGGAAGGGCGGGACATGGGGGAGGTTTGAAACTGAGATTAACGAGGAGATGCAGCTTTGGTCACGTCCAGATTATAATAAAAGTGCAGTGTCTGGAGTAGAAAATGAGGGTGGAAGCGATTATGCTCTCTCACTTCCTTGAATTTAGATAACAGACCTAAGGCTTGGAAACGCAAAAGTGTTATCCTCCCATCTCCCACAAAACTGACCGGTTTGAGCCATTCATTGGAAGCTTTTCTCCATGTAGCAGACAACAGAACCCACTGGAATTTGCAAACCTTTCTCCTTCCCTCCTAGCCCTATTAGCAAACTCCAAGCTGGAGCACTGTTCAAGAGGAACTCAGCAGACAGAGAAGCAAAACAGGGCCTTGGGGAGGAGGCGGCATGGTGGAAATGGCAGCTTAGTCTCAAAACAAGTGGAGGACTTAGTAGTTAGTGGTGGCAAGATCAGGGGAGCCTGGCTCTCCTGCTCTGGGGCTGAGAACCCCTCTCCTTTGCTTAGCCTGGAGAAAGCCCCCAGTTTGAGGTGGAAGTGAAAGCTGTAAAGGTTAGAGGGCGAAGGGCTGAGAGGCAAGCAGGACACTGTGTTTATGTTTACAGAGTCAGAAGTTCCCATCTGGAAAGGTCTTCACAGCATATTGGTTAAGGTTAGATGCAGCAGCTTGGAACAGAAGTTTTAGAGGCGCTCTCTCAGGCTGCTCCTGGCACACAGTCACAGTAGCTGCACAATGTTGTCAGGGTGCTGGGTTCATTTTCTTGCCCACCACCCTATCTGTGGCCCCCTTTCTAATGATGTTATTTGGGGCAAGTTGCTTCGTCTTTCTGAGGCTCAGTTTCCTCATCTGAAGAAGAGTAATTGTAATACCCGTTTCACAAGGATAATGAGCAGATTAATTAAAATAATTCCTGAAAAGTTCTTTGCAACAGTATCAACACAGCAAGCCTTGGCTGTTTTATTTGTTTTGTTCAGGACTTGTACGATACCAGGAATACAGTTGGAGTGCAATAAATATTTGTGAATTAGTTATTAATTATCATTATTATTGTGGTCACAAAGGACCCACAATCTACATCAAGAGCCTACTCCATTTACACAGCACCTAGGAAAGCCTAATTTAACTCAACTTTATTTCTGGACAACCAGTTGCCCAAGCTGGAAAGGACCTGGGGTGCTATTGTCAAAATGCAGCTGATGGAGGGCCCAGCCCACGTCAGCCCAGTGGAGCCAGGGCTGCCCCAAATGCTGCCGCCTCCGCCAGACCAGACGCTGCTAATGGCTTTTGTTTGTCTGCCAATTCTCCCGCCCATCCTCCTCTAGGAAGAAAGAGCAGACAGGACGGAGTCCTTCAGGGGCTGATGCATGCCAGAGGCTGGGAGCCTTGGAAAAGGAGCAAGGACAGAGTCACTGGAGGAGACCGTCACCGGGGAAGGCAGTTCTCAGGGATTCTGCAAGGCCCTGGAGGTGCTTCTCTGTCTTGCTACCCCTGGTTGCCTCTGCGCATGCAGCCTTGCATCACATCCCCTGCACTTCCTTGCTTCCAGAGGGATTGTGGCAAGAAAGCTCTCAGAAGTCAAAACAAGCCTGGTGATATGAAAACCATATGAAAACCTGGCGGGGCCCCATTTCAGACAAATGTACCTCCCAGACATCTCCAAGCCCACAGACACAGGCCCTTTGTGAGGTTGGGGCCCATCTCCCTCGCTCCCATTCTACTAAGACAGAATTAAAACGGAAACAAGCAAGGCAGACAGTCTCTTTTCTCTCATCCATGTACTTCGAAGGGCTTAGAAACAGAGAAAGGTCAGGCGCTTTGAGTGCTGAACACAGGGTGTTGCTACGGGCCAGGCCCATGCACAGTGCTTGTCAATGCTCACGTGATCTTCGTGGTAGACCTTAGTCCCATTTCAAAAATGAGGTTGCTGAGGTTTCTGGGGGTCCCATAGCCCAGGTTCTACATAATAAATGGTGGAGCAGCCAGCTGGGGTTCAGATGCAGGCCCATCTGGCTGAAAACCTTGACCTTTGATGATTACAGAGCTACTTCCCAGATGACATTTTGATTATTTCAGACACATTTACCAGCATTCAAAATTTTGCCTCAGGGCTTAGCTTTCAGGAAAAAGAAAAGATGTTTCCTGTTCCAGAGAGAAATTAAGACATAATTTTTTTTCCCCATGACTTGTTATGGAATCTTTGGACAATACTGTAACATGCCAGTTGTTATTTGTACCTGAAATTCCTGTATTTCAAAGCCTGTTGGGTATGGAGGGAGACTATTTTCCAGAGCCATCATTATTGTGGTACTAAAATTAAATGTTCTTTTAAAGCAACTTAAAAAAAATCAAAAAGTGAGATAAATGGCTGTGCAAGTATAATGACTTGTTCTTTGAGTTCTCAAAGACCAGAAAAACAAGCTTGGTATGCAAATACATCTGCAGACTGTAATCTGCCTGTAATTTACAATTATATACACATCGATTCTACATCTTCTTGGCATGGCTTCTGAAAAATAACCTGAAGATAATTTAAAGACATTTTGAAACTTGATAAACTTTTCTAAGTCTGACAGGACCCAGGGGCTCCTAATTCCTCTCTTGTGGATAATATGAGCAGTAGGCTGGTAATGGAACCCTCTGCTAGAAGCTGCCTGGTCACTTCTGGAGCTAACTTTTGCCCTGATCATCTTAGAAGACATGAGGATCTGTATCAACGTCCTCATGAAGGGACTCATGGAGGGCTCTCCCGCTTAGCCGGAATGAAGGAAAGGAAGAGAGCCAGAGGGTAGAGGCCAGAGCAATCAAAGGAAAGGGAGTGAAACGCCCTAGTTGCCCATCAGCAGGGGCCTGGCTAAACGAATCGAAATCACTCCACGTGCACATCCAGATGAAGGGGGTGTTGGTGAGAAGATTGGCTGGGTCTGCAGGGATTGATAAGGAACAATCTTTTTATTGTAATGTTTTTTATTTACAGCAAATCTTTTCAATGTAATTGTTTTTTTAAATGCAGGCCAGGGTATAATATTTACTATTGTTGTTTTAAATTGGGTGTTATCTTCATCTATAGCTTTCTTTTTCCATTTCTTTATCTATGTAAGTATATCTATAAATAAATACACTTTGAATATCTCTAGAATGCTACATAATAAACTGGCAACAGTGGTTGCTTCTGGGCAGGAAATGAGGAGCCTGTAGATCAGAGGTAAAAAGAACACTTACTTTTCACTGGACACCCATTATAATGTTTGAATTTTAAAACTTAAAAAATATTTTTACCATAGCCAACCCTGGTTTAGCACGTATTACATACTCCGTATTGCTTCACATTAATAACTAGACTCATTTAATCCTCAACATACCCAAGAGGTAGGAACTATTAGGATGACCATTCTACAGATGAGAAAACTGAGGTGCAGAGGTTATACCTCTAACATCTGAACCCAAGTAGAGAGGCTCCAAAATCCAATACCATATGCATGTACTGCTTTTAAAGAATGAAGACACTATGTTTTTCAATGTGGAAGGGAGTGCTTGCAGCCACCCTTGACCCTGAGAGTGACACCATCCCTGGCTCAGTGATTGCCAGTGTGGTCCCCAATGATGCCATGTTAGAAGTGGTTTGGGTGGGATTTTGTGGGGAGGTGAGGGTGGTTCATCACTTAACGCAATGCCCTGTTCCCAGCTCCTCAAAGAAGAAGCTGGGAATTTCATTCTCTGACAGCCTTTGATCCTCATCATCCTATCACTAAGTGTTCAACAATGTACTGAATATAAATTTGCTTTAAGCCTCCATTATGTGATTTTGCAACCCTTGTTAGATACGGGTAGCATACCAAGGAGGAGAAATCAAATGATAGCTTCTCCTGATCTCTAATGGATGGATAGAAATTGAAACCGCTTACCACCATTTTCTTAACCAAATTAAAGAAGCACATTGTATTCTCTAAATGAGTTCAAGCTACAGTGAGAACAGCTTTCTCTCTAAAGTCACGGTAACCCTGAATCAAGTTTGGCTCATGGGCCATCTGGCTGCAAACCCCACAGTACTCTACTTATATTCAAAGCAGTACTAATTGCCTTGTTAACAGAACCCCTCTCAGGAGAATGAAATTTAAGCGGAGGAATATCAAAGCGTGATTTCAAGAGAATTGCGTTGATCCAGGAACTGATAGCATTTCCAGTAACCAAGTCTCAGAAGCCCCACAGAGCAAATAAAGAACATTTTAACAGTATTGTCAGGAGGATACAACTTGTCAAGGCAGATTTGCAAACAGGAAAGGGGGCAGAGACCATTCTTGTCTAGACATCTGATTAGTGGGAAATTGTGGGATTATGAGGAGTGTGGATTTTTCTGGCTGCCATTTCTGAGGAGGTCAGGCTTTCTGTATAAAGAGGTAGATGAGAGAAACATTTGTATCTGGTAGAAAATGCTGACTGGTCCTTACCCTCCCTTGGGCTCCAGCAGCAATTCCAGACCAACACAATCTATTAGTAGATTGAAACCTGCTGCCACTGCGTGGCACAATGGGCAGTTGCCTGGGAGCGTCTGGGGCTCAGAGATAGAAGAGCACCACTGCTGGAGGACACACCTCCAGAGATGTCTCCCCACTCCTGCCCCCGCTTCGTGCCCTTTCATCTCCAGTCCCAGTTTGCTTTCTGATCATGCTGCTAGCTGATCTCCTGGACCTGAGACTTCTGT
The DNA here is from genome assembly GCF_030222135.1 of Aotus nancymaae. Lineage (NCBI taxonomy): Eukaryota > Metazoa > Chordata > Mammalia > Primates > Aotidae > Aotus > Aotus nancymaae. Next base: position 48,471,536 of record NW_026988417.1, on the reverse strand, counting down.
TCTGCTTAAATAACAGCCCATCTTTTGTCCCCTCACCCCACCCCCACCCCCAGGACACCATGGAAACCTCAGCACTTACAGTGTGGAAGTTACAGTTACAGGGTGGGCAGACAGATGATTCCTGCTTGGGTGGCCATGAAGCCAGATGAACTTGGGAGTAGGTGTGGAATGGTTCCACGGGCTCGGGCAATGGGTGGCACTCTGGAGGCAATAGGTGGGTTCCATAAGGAAATGGGCTGAGAATCAGGAGACCTGAGGTTTTAGGATAGGTTTCTCATCTCAAAGGTGGCAAAATTAATAAAGCTAGTGCTGCTCTCATCCCACCTGAGTTCTTTCTGCTCAGTGCTATCAGCCATTACAGCCTGCAGCCCTGGGCCACATTCTTTTGCCATGACCTAAGACAGGCACCGTCTGTGAGTAAGTCGCAGCCCAGCTCCAGGAAAGAAACAGACATTGCAGCAAATGCAGGCATTGGGGTTAAAAAAAACAGAGAGCAATTATATCGATCTGAGTCCCACTAGGAAAACAGAAACCACTCTGTATTTAAAATAGGTAATTGATTCCAGGGAGTTTGTGACAGGTGAGGGAAGAGCCCAACAGCCAAATGGGAAGGTGAGACAACCTGAAATTGGCAACAGAAGGAAGCTGTGGCTACCCCACAGCTTGAGGGCCAAAGCCAGGAGGTGCTGTAACCAGAGCCGAGGCAGGAGGCCCAGAAAGAAACCACAACCTAAGGAGAGCCACCTCACCTGCAGCTGGGGCTGCCGAGGAGCAATGGGGAAGACAAAAAGGGAAAGGGAACAGAACTATCTTGGCTTTTCTCCGTCCTCCAGTCTCTGGTCAGTGCCTCCCCCTGGCTGAACCAAGCAGGAATCGCACCATCATGGAGGCTGGGAAACAGCCTGCAGGGGTGAGCCCCTGCCTTCCGGTGCAGATCAGGGCATGGGCAAGTTGGGGCAAGTGAGACAGAGTGAGTGAGTTAGAGATTCTGTGGAATACTCTCCCAGCAGCTGCTGCTTTTCTCTTTGCAATAACTAGAACTAAACCACAAAACAAAGTATTTGTGCCATTATTAGTTGAATGTCTGTTTCACTTTGCCCTTGCCATCCCCCTAGCCCTGCAAACTCTAGGCTCCGTGAGGACAGGGGTGGAGTTGGCTTTATTCATTGTATCTCCAGCACCCAGCACAGTAAGTAGTCCCTGGTAGATTCACTTACGATGTTGGTTAAAAATAATTGAGTGAATGAATCAGTGTGTACTATCCATCTTGCAAGCAATTGATTCTTGGAGTAGGCCTGTGGGATTTTGGATAGAGTGGAAATAGCACTTATAATCACCACAAGCTCTGAAGGACCAGATCAGCCAGCCCCTGCGGTGGCACTCCTGAGAGCTCTACTTCATGTAACTTCAGCAAGATCTTAGAGTTTAAATAGATTAAACTCCATTACCAGGACAGGATTTTGCTACTAGATAAATATCACATTTTATAAACTGTAAGATGATACTTTCATGTTAGAGATTTTAGTAATAATTATTACTCTTCGCATGGGTAAGCCCACGTTCTATATCTGCTTAAAATGGCAGGGAAGAATTTTAGAGTTTTTCCTTTTTAAGACTTGTGAACGCTGGGACACAGATAGACTTTCCAGGTGACAATTTAAGCCATTTGGCCACAGGAAGAAATAAGGAAGGGTAAGATAAGAAATTGTGCAGAGATAAATATTCAAATAGAGAAAAGAAAAGACAGCATTTTCTTTTCAGGAAAAGAGGAGCAAAGGTGGTGTGAGGAATGAAATGATCTAGAAACCACAGCTGCAGTGGACGCCAAGAGCTCTGTGATCAGAAGTCAACGAGAAGTGAATAAAGCAAATGCCAGTTAGGGCAAAAGCACCACTGAAGCTTGGCTGGATGAGTTTTATTAAACCGAAGGTGACTAACAAGTTGATGACTCTAACAAGCAACCACCGCAATGATAACTAACAGCTGTTTATTGCTGACAATGTGCCATGTATCCAGCTAAGCACCAATTTATGGAAAGTAGGTACTATTCTTTCCCCATTTCACTTACAGGAAACTACAGGGGTGTGTGTGTGTGTGTGTGTGTGTGTTTGTGATTTTGTTTTGGCTTTGCAACATCTGCTCTCCATTCCTAACCATGTTCTGGATTCTTTTTGAGGAAAGTCATAACTGGTTTCTGAGTCGGCCACTGAACTTCACCTTCTCATATTCACACTCTTGACAGTCCCCACCCACACTGCATGGAGCTGATTTCTGAAATCAAAAAGAGATTGTAGAAAGAGTGGTGTCTGTCATAAAAGACAAAGTTGCAGGCACCTTCCCCTTTAGGATCACTCACCCTGGGAACTAGCTGCTGCGTTATGGGGAACTCAAGAAATCCCACAGAGAGGTCCAAGTGCTGAGAAGCTGAGGCCTCCTGCCAACAGCCAGGACCAGCTTGCCAGCCATGTGAGGGAGACACGTATGAAGCAGACCCTCCGCCCCCAGTTCAGCTGTCAGATAGCTGCAGCTCCAGCTGACACTTTGACTGCCACCTCATGAGAGACCAAAATCCAAAATCACCCATCCAAGCCACTCCTGAGTTCCTGACCCACACAAATGTGCAAGATAGTAAGTGTTGGTTGTTTCCTTAGGTTGCTGAGTTTTGGGGTAATTGGTTATGCAGTAATAGATTTTTTTAAATAAGGTGTTATTTTCTTTGTATGCATATAATTTTTATTTTTAATTTTCTTGGGTACACAGTAGATATGTTTATTTATGGGGCACAGGAACTGTTTTGATACAGGCATGCAATGTGAAAGAAGCACATCATGGAGAATGGGGTATCCATCCCCTCAAGCATTTTTCCTTTGAGTTACAACCAATTCAATTATATTCTTTTAGTTATTTTATTTTATTTGAGATGGAGTCTCACTTTGTCACCAAGCCTGGAGTATGGTGTCACAATCTCGGCTCACTGCAACCTCAACCTCCTAGGTTCCAGCGATTTTCCTGCCTCAGCCTCCTGGGTAGCCGGAATTACAGGCATGTATCACCACAGCCAGCTAATTTTTGTGTTTTTCGTAGAGACAGGGTTTCGCTATGTTGGCCAGGCTGGTCTCCAACTCCTGACCGAGGGTGATCTGCGTGCCTCAGCCTCCCGAAGTGCTAGGATTATAGGCTTGAGCCCCTATGCCCAGCTTCATTAGTTATTTTAGAATGTACATTTAAATTACTGTTGTCTGTAGTCACCCTGTTGTGCTATCAAATACTAGGCCTTACTCATTCATTCTATTTTTTGTACCCATTAAAGGAGTTATTTTATTCATAAATAACTCCAAAGGGGAGACACATGACCTGAGCTAGACCAAGCCCGCCCTTTCCTGTTAGAATTTCAGCAGAGTAAGAATGGCTGGGCCTTATTCATCCTGATGAGACTCTTTCTGCTAAAGACTTTTCCTTATTGCTTTTGCCTCCTAGTTCTCTAGAATACCTTCACATCTGCCTATTTTGGAGCTGACCCTCTCGGCTTCCCATTAATTCTGCAAGCACCTAATATCCTTCAATGCACTTTCGTTTGCTTCATTTAAACAAAAGTAGTGGAGTGAGAAAACTGGGTTCAAATCCCAGTTCCACTACTGACTGCAGTCTTGGACAAGTTGCTTGAGCTCTCTGTACTTCCATTGCCTCCTCTTCGACAACTGTGTATAATAATAGGACATACGGGTATGTGGCTCGCAGGGTTATCAGAAAGATCAATAAGCTGGGCATGGTGGCTCACGCCTGTAATCCCAACACTTTGAGAGGCCGAGGCGGGTGGATCACGAGGTCAAGAGATCAAGACCATCCTGGTCAACATGGTGAAACCCTGTCTCTACTAAAAATACAAAAAATTAGCTGGGTATGGTGGTGCGTGCCTGTAGTCCCAGCTACTCGGGAGACTGAGGCAGGAGAATTGCCTGAACCCAGGAGGCAGAGGTTGCAGTGAGCCGAGGTTGCACCACTGCACTCCAGCCGGCACCTGGTGACAGAGTGAGACTCTGTCTCAAAGAAAAAAAAAAAAAAAAGAAAGATCAGTAAGTTAGTACATAGCAAGCACTCAGAACATGGCCTGGCACATAAAGCGCAGCCAGCAGGAAGCATTTGCTGTTATTGAAACCAGTGCGCACTACTCACCAGAAACTGAGCCCAGGAAGGTACCTAGGTCACTGACTAGTCAAGAATGCAGAACCTCCAAGATTTGAGCCCTGCCTGGATTGCCTGATTTCATGTCTCCAGGCCTTTAATCACCCCTGGGTAATAGCAGCACAGCCTGGCTGGAGCACAGTGATAAGATATCCTCTTGTCATTATGCCAAAATTAACTTTTAACATGAGTCAGGCAGTGGCTCAGCTTACTTTAGCAGGTTATACTGACTCCATGCCTCCCCGCAAAAAAGAGAGCTTTTCCCCTTGCCTGTGGCCATTCCTGTCTTTATCACACATTCTGATCTCTCACTCCAGCTATGAAGAACAGCCCCTGGCTGCCTTCTACCTCTTTCTCTTCTTCATCTACCTAGTTTTCATACCACATCTGGATGCTGATGAATAGATTTCTCTTGCTTACCCTGTTATTTTACTGGAAGTGGATGGGCAGTTTGAATGAGGAAAGTAGACCAAAGAGGAGCTGACTGGTGCCTTTGGACAAACAAGCAAGTGATACAGGTTACTGGGAAGTCACCCAGGATAGGGCAGAGTAGACTACTGGGATCCAAAGGCACCTTAATAGGCCAGAGAAAATGCATGAGAAAGTGGGAGGGGTTAGTGGGCAACAGTATTAAGAGTCTAGGCTCCCCGCCTGATCAACAAGAGCAGGATTTTTTAAGTTCCAGGATTCACAGGGATATGAGAACTCATTCCTTCTTTCCACATATATTTACTGAGCATCTACTATGTACCAAGTACTATGCTAGGTACTGAGGATGTCTCAGTGAACAAAGCAGAGTGACTGTCCTCACAGAGTGACATTTTAGTGATAGAGATGGATAAAGTTAAATACATAGTTAGTTAGGTGATCACTAAGAAGAAAAGAATAATAGAAATGTCTTAGGTCTAGTACCCTAGAAGCAGAGCCTGAGACAGGGATTCAGTCCAGCTGATTTAGGTTTTTTGGTTTTTGTGTTTCTTGAGACAGAATTTCACTGTTGTCACCCAGGCTGGAATGCAATGGCACAGTCACAGCTCACTGAAACCTCTGCCTCCTAGGTTCAAGTGATTCTCCTGCCTCAGTCTCTCAAGTAGCTAGGACTACAGGCACCTGCCATCATGCCAGGCTAATTTTTTGTTTTTTTGTATTTTCAGTAGAGATTGGGGTTTCACCATATTGGCCAAGCTGGTCTCAAACTCCTGACCTCAGATGATCCACCTGCCTCGGCCTCCCAAAGTGCTGGGATTACAGGCATGAGTCACCATCCCCAGCCCTGATTTAGTTTTGAGGGAGAGCTCGCAGATGAAAGAAAGTGAAGGACGGAATCAAGTAGAGAATGGAGAGAAGTCAAGCAAGATGTGGTCTTATGTCTGATCCACAGGCACTCTGGAAGATTCACATAACACTGCAGAATTATCCCTCTTCCCCTTAAGGTGAAAGAAGCAACCTTTTGTGTTCCCATATCTTTCCATCACTGGCTGCAGGTTGCACTAGGATGGGTGGAGAAGGAAATGTGATTTCCCATCAACGAAGTATCTGTTAGTTGAGGAAAATTCTCCAGGGAAGCAGGATATCTGGGAGCCGTTGGCAGCTGGTATTCACAACAGCTCAGGGTGGGTGCACTGGGAGAAACAGCTTCTAGCTGGAGCAACTGCTATGTCTACCTCAGGAGGAGTGGATACAACATACCAACAGGAGGTAACATTTTACATAGGATGGTCAGGGAACCTCACTGAGAAGGTGGCTTCTGAGAAATGCCTAAAGGAAGTGAGAGCACCCATTGTGTGGCCAACAGGGAGAGGTTTTGTGTTGGGGGCTGGGGGCTGGGGTGGTCCAGAAGTGGGAATGGCAGCAGCAAAGGCTCTGACGTGGCAGTGGTCTTGGCATACTAAAGAAAAAGCAAGAAGGCTGGAGTGGAGAAGAAGGCAAGAAAATCTTATGAAACTTGTAGATCAGAGCCTGGACCGTACATTCCTTCTGAGAGTTAAGAAGCCACTTGAAGACTCTTAGCAGAGGATTGAGATGATCTCACTTTTATCTAGCAGGTCTATTCTGGCTGCCATGTTGACAGTAGACCAAAGAGGTCAAGAGTGGAAGTGGGAGGCCAGTGATGAGGTTATTGCAATAATCCAAGTGAGAGAAGTTAGCACTTGGACCAGGGTAGTGGTGGTGATGGGTGGTCAAATTCTGGGAGTATTTTGACAGGTGAGGCAAGAAGAGTTTTTTTGAGAGTCCGAATGTTGGGTACAAGAGAAAGAGAAAAGTCAAGAATGGTTCCAAGGTTTTGGACCTGAAGTCCAGGAAGACAGTTTTCATCTACTGAGGTGGAAAGGCTGGGACTGAGCCATGTTCAAGGGATTGATTAGAAGTTCAGTTTTAGACATGTTGAGTTCAAGACGTCCCTTGGACATCCAAGAGGAAATGCCAAGTAGACACTTTAATAAAAACGTGGGAATCATAAGTGAAAAGATGTTACTCAAAAATATGAAATCGTATAGGGATAGAGATGTTTTAAAACGAGATAAAGAGATCCAAAAATATTTGTCCAATGAAGCATGGCTGGGCTTGAGGCACCCCACCAGTCATAGGGGTGTCTTCCCAGTGGCCCAAGCGAGATCCACTTTGGTGTCCCCACCTATGGTGGGGAAACAGGGTGTGTCATAATTCCCAGAATCCCCACACTTGGAGCATCAGATTATGTTTCAGAATCATAAATACAGAGATATTCAAATAATACCTGTATCAAAACCCTACATTATCAAGAAAGATAGAGGGTGATAGTTGATAATAGGTTTTATAAATGAGTTACCACAAATGTGCTAACAGACAATCTCCACACACATTTTTCTCATGCATTTCAAACAGAATCCACTTTGTAAAAATAAGACATCAGCTTCTTATCAGTCCGTCTGCTGTTTAAAAATTCCCCTGCCCCTAGGTTTAAATATTCAATTGTTATCTACCCAGACCACCCCCAGGGAATGTCATTTGCTAAGTTGCCCATCAAGGCACTCCCTGCCTGGGAGGAAGACAAAGAGCAGGGAGGAAGGAAGTGAGCTTCTGGGATCCTGTTCCCCAACCCTAGGTGTGACTCCAGCCTGTCACCGAAACCTGGTCACCTGCAGATGGAGATGCAACATCCCAGGAAGACACTGAAGAGAGGTGCCTTTGCAAAAATGACTCTGTATAGTATTCCAACATATATACAAGTTCTTTATCCACTCCTTGATTGATGGGCATTTGGCCTGGTTCTATATTTTTGCAATTGCAAATTGTGCTGCTATAAACATGCATGCACAACTTACTCATGCAACTAAATACCACGTGTTCCCCAAATACCTGTGGAAATAAAAAGTTTTTTTTTTTAAAAAAAAGTTAAAATTGTTTAAATGACTCTGATTTGGAAACCTTTTCTAAAGTACCTGGGCTATGGTAGCAAAAACACTGGACTGAGGGCCCCCGCCCCCCACCCCGTCTAAGTTCTGCCATGAGTCAGCAGGGTAATATTGGGTGATGTTTAATTTACTCATTCTTCATCCTTGCAACTATAAAATGGAGATTTGAATGCCCCATGAGGTTGTTTTGAAGATTAAAGGAGTTGAAATGTGTAAAGTACAAAGAAGGATATCTGTCACAAAATAAGTTATTATATTTTATGCTATGGCAATAGTATAACTCTTAGTTATTATTATTAATTGTTATTATTGAATGGACTCTGCACCAATGAGCTTTGTGATCTCAGGCAAGTCAGCTCACCTTTCAAAGCTCTGCTTTTTGAGGCACTCTCACTTCCCATGGAAGTCAATGAATAACCCTCCATTATTCTGGGCTCCAGGATGGGACACAACCCCACCAGTGCACATTCAGGAAGTCATATGTATGGGAAATACAATGGTACCATTAGAAGGGGAAGATTGCCATGGGAAAGGTTTGCCCTTGCACCTCCTACTCTCTGTCTGCCTTTTCCCACTGGAAGAACAATGTCGCTTCCCCACACTTCTCCCTTGCACCCTGGATCCCTGGAAGAGCTGTACAAACTACTCTGAACATCCTAGACTGGTGCTGTCTGTGTCTGCAATTTCAAGAATACTATCGCATTTCATTAACTTTATTCCAGGAAACAGATTCCATAATCCATGAAAAGGCCCAAACTTCTGAGAAAGAGTTTTTCTTGTTACAACATTTGTAGAGTCTTGCTTATGTTTGAATTCCCCCTACTGATCACTCTTTTGGCAAGACTGGGTGCATCTTGCCAGGTTGGAAGGGAATTGTTCATGGGTTGCTCATGGGAGACATCAGGTGCCTGGGGCTTTGCCAAGGTGGGAAGAGAAAAAGGAGGAGGGGGAGTCCTTGGCTAGGGACCAGGATCAGAATAAATTCAACTGAGGCATGTAGGACCCCAAGGCAAGCTAATCATTTGGTCCCTGACTCGATTAGGAATTGGATTTAGTTGCTAGCATCAGAAACCTGACTGTGGTACTTTCAGCAAGAGGCTCCTACATAAAAGAAATCTAGAGGGTTTCTGTAGTGGCTCTATCAACTCAAAAGGGACTGAGGTTCCTTTTAGCTTTCCGGTCCACTGGCCTAGTTCATTGCTTTCCTTTTTGAAGGTTGTCTCGTGATCCAATATAGCTGCTAATAGCTCCAGCCATTGCATTCACATTCTAGGAAGCATGAAGGAGGAACCAAGGAAGGGCAAAAAGAGTATTCACATTCTCTACATTTTAAAAAGCCTTCCAAGAAGTCCTGTACAAAAACTCTGCTTACATCTCAGTGGTGAGAACTTAGACACACAAGCACACCTAGCTACAGAGGAGGCTGTGCTGTGTAAAGAGACACTGACAGCGATTTGAGGCATATAGGAGGAATGGGGACTATTCGTAGCAGCACAGCGTCCATTTTACTGTCCTCAACAATTCTGCTCTGGCCCCCAACTTGCATACCTGCCTAGCAAAAACAGAAGCACTTTGTAAGTCACCATATTTACCACCTCTTGTTGCTCAAATATTCCCCAGAGAATGTCAGAACATTTTTTCCAGCTATACTATATTATGTTGTCCTAGAGAGAAATTCTAGTAAATAGAGTTGGTTCCATGTTGGCACATTTCCAAGGATGCTTTAGCTTCACAGCAATGTTTAGACTCTCTTCAAAGACTGGTGGTTCAGGTACAGAAAGAGAAATGCCACATGTTCTCACTCATATGTGAAAGCTAAAAATGTGGATCTCATGAGAAGAATGATCATTATCAGAGGCTGGAAAGGTTGGAGGAGGAAATGAAGCAAGCTCAGTTAATGGGTACAAACATACAGTTAGACAGAAGGAATAAGTTCTAGTATTGGATAGCACAGTAGAGTGACTACAGTTAACAATGATTTATCACATATTTCAAAATAGCTAGGAGATGTGAAATGTTTCCAACACAAAGAATGATAAAACTTTGAGATGACAGATATCCTAATTACCCTGACCTGATTGTTACACATTGTATGCATGTATCAAAATATCACTGTATCTGGTAAACATGTACAATTACTATGTATCAATAAAAAAGGAAGCATCTATTTTCAAGTTTCCAGCTCTTTAATAGTAAGTCTGCACAAAGTAAGCCCTCATCTGAATTCTTCCATTGTCAGATAAGGAGAAGTTTCACAATTTTAGAATATTAACAGTCTAAGGAATCTTGGAAACCACCTAGTCACTCAGTTATCAATAATAACATAGATTACATACACAAATTATTATTATTGCTGTTAATAAGGTAAATAAATTTGGAAGGAAAAAAGATTGGTAGCCTGTGAAGTTACCTGGCTGATGCACTCATATTTCTAACACTGACTAGCAGAAGATTCTACTTCTTGCAATGATACTGTCTGTCTGGATCCTTTATGCATTCAACAAATATTTGTCAAACATCTGTATAGTCAGTTTTCTCCAGAAAGACAGAACCAATAGGATAAATATATAGATATCTCAGGTAAGCTTTTAAAATATTTATTTGTTTGTTTGTTTATTTATTTATCTTAGAGACAGGATCTCCCTATGTTGCCCAGGCTGGTCTTGAACTCCTGGGCTCAAGCAATTTGCCCACTTTGACCTCCCAAAATGTTGGGCTTACAGGTGTGAGCCACCGCACTCAGTCCATTTTTATTTATCTAGACACTGGCCTCACTCTGCTGCCCAGGCTGGAGTGCAGTGGCACAGTCATAGCTCAGCGAAGCCTTGAACTCCTGACTCCTGGGTCTAAGCAATCCTCCCAGCTCAGCCTCCCGAGTGGCTAGGACTACAGGTATGCACCACCACACTCAGCTCATTTTTAAATTTTTTCTAGAAATTGAGTTCCCTTTGTTGCCCTGGATCTCAAACTCCTTGCCTCAAGAGCTCCTCCTGCCTTGGCCTCCCAAAGTGTTGGGATTACAGCGATAAGTCACTACACTTGGGTGAGAGGGGATTTATTAGGGGAATTGGCTCACATAATTATGGAGGCTAAGAAGCTCCACAACAGGCCATCTGTAAGCTGAAGAACCTGGATACTGGATGCTGGGAAGCTGAGCTTATGGCTCAGTTCAAGTTCAAAGGTCTCAGAACCAGAGAAGCAGATGGTGTAATTCACAGTTTGAGGCTAAAGGGATGATAACCCAGGGGTCACTACTGTAAGTCCTGAAGTTCAAAGCCTGGAGAGCCTGGAGTTGTTGTCCAAGGACAGGAGAGAAGGGTGTATCCCAGCTCCAGCAGATGGATAGACACACACGCTTTGTCTCTGTTTTTGTCCTCTCTGGCCCCAGACAATTGGATGGTGTCCTCCACACTGAGGGCAAATCTTCCCCACTTGGTCTGCTCAGACTGTCGTGTTTCTCCTCTGGAAACACCCCCAAATTATGCTTTAGCAGGTTTCTAGATATTCCTTAGTTCAGTCAAGTTGGTTCCTACAATAACCATCACACCATCTAACCTGCCCAAGGCATTACATGGGGCACTGTGACCCCGAGAACCAACAAAAGTAATGTCACCGCCCTGATGTGCTCACAGTCCAGTGGGGGGTGGGGAGGGGGGTCATAGACAATTCACATGCATGGTGTAGGGTGCTGAGGGTGGGGTGTGAGCCTCCCCAGTAGCTCACTGGTAGGTCCTTGACCTCCAAGTTGTGAGCTGAAGGTCAAGTAGAAGTTATTCTGATTGTGAATAACAATGAAGTCACAAGATCAGAGGACAAAAGATCATCTGGCCACAGTGCAGAGAATGAATTGGAGAGGGGCAGGTATGGAGGCAGGGAGACCAGAGAGGAGGCTGCCGTTGTTTTGCTTCACCCAGGAGAGCAGTGGAGAGGCTGAGGCAGCATGGTGGAGAGAAGGGAGTGTGCCCAAGAGCTGTTGTGGAGGTGGCATTAAGAGAAAGTTGGTAACTGGTTAATGAGGAGGATCTGGTCAAGATGGCAGGAGGGATTTAAACATGACGGTGATATGTCACAGAGCCGGATTACACAAGGGGACAGGCCAGGACCTGGGACCATGCTATTTACGGAGGCCAGTGACCCAAAGGCTGCCCCTCTTCCTGCACCATGAGGAGCCCAACAAGTCGCACTCCAGTCTGCATAGCCAAGCTCTGCCAATGCCCGCATCCACACCAGGAACTGCCCCTGCAGCAGGTGGGACCCTCCGGAGGACAAACCAGGGTCAGCGGCCTGCACAGGCTGTGGAAAAAGCCTGGAGCTGTTTGGGCAGGGAATTCTGGGGTCCTGGAGCATAAGTACAGTTGAGGGGTTGGTGTGGGCTGTGATGGGATGTCCCTGTGGAAAGGGGCACAGCCAGAAGAGAACAGAATGTGTGCCCCGGGGCAGAGGCCAGACTAAGGGCAGTACTGCAGGGGGAAAGCTGGATAGGGGAAGACACTGAGCTCAGTTCTGGGCAGGCTGTGTTTGAAAGACCTGTGGACATGTCCAGAAGGTAGTCAGAGACTGTCATTCTGGAGCTCAGAAAAGTATGTCTCATCACATTCCCTGCACAGTGGTACCCACATAAAGCAGGACGCTGCCGGGCTGTGTGATGTGGTCTTAGCTCTTCCCTCCTGCTCCAGCGCTCTCTGAATCCTAAACTCCAGTATTCCCCTACCTCACTGCCTGGCCAAGTGGGAGCCAGGCATGGGGAAGCCTGTCCCAGAGGCCCATCCTAGCCCAATCCACCAAATTCTTGTAATCAGTTTAGTTACACAACAAAATTCAGATCAGAGTGAGGATTAGCAGAAGTAACCTGTGAACAGTGCTTTGAACTTCACAGATGAAAGCCTCCTCCCTTCCCCCATTCACACAAAGACAGCCTGAGGTATTAAACGTGACATAAACACGTTGCCACCCCCTGGGTTCTCCACCGATGCTAGGAGAACTTGCAGCCGGCTGGGTGATCAGTCGGCATCCCAAATTGCCTTCCCCTGTGGCATTCCACTCAGGTCTCCCAGAGCGGGGAAATGGATTCTGTCCTCAGCCCGCTGCTCCTGGAATTGCAAGCATTTGGCGAGGCTGGCCCCCAACCCTGGCTTCTCCAGGGCTCCTGTGAGCAGCCCAGTGCTGCAGGGGACCACAGGACATGGACTTCGCATCCACTATCTGTCTCGGAGTGCACCGTGCAGAGCCAGAGATGAGAGGCAGAGCCAGGAGGGAGGCAGAACAGCCCTCAGCGTGGCCCGGCCTGCTGCTCATGGTTATTGTTTCCAGATGGGGACTGTCAAACTCTGTCAGCCTCAGATACACACTGAGAGTGCTACATCCGCATTCCTGGAATGTGTGGCGGCCCCACCTTCACCCTCGATTCAATAACATGTCAAGTCCCTTCAGCCTCACCAGAGCTAAAACACTCTCACCCACTCACTGCCTCTGCACACAGGCATTGTGGCTGTCTAAATATTTAAGCTGGGACAAGGGGAGGTATATTTAGTCTGGACTGATTACACTAGGTGTCCAAGCCAAGTGGGTCTCACCTGCTAGTGCCAGTTTCACGATGAGCTCTAAAAGCCAAAGGCTGTTGGCTGTGCTTGTTGGGCCTTAGAAGTGAGTATCGCGGCTGCTGTCCCGGGGCTTGGCTTCCTATGGGGCCCGAGGGAAGGAGCGTGGCAATTTGGCTGGTTGCTCTTTAGTGTATGGCCTGGATGCTGGCACCACAAAAGGCCTTGCCAGAGGCTGCAGGAGGGATCCTGGTGCCCTTGACTCTCCACTCGACACACCCGGGCCATCACGCTGCCCCTTCCACACCAGTCCTGGCACTGCCTGCCAGCGTTGTGATGCTGCTCCCACCTGGTAGTCCCTTTCTACCATGAGTCTGTCCCCTTTGACTGATCAGACAGAAATTGAATCTACAGATCATGAGGGTAACTGTGGGGACAGATGAGGAAACCTGGGCCCAGGGATGAAAAGCAGTTTGCTTAGGATCACACAACACTTAGGATCACACAACACTTGGTGACGCAGCTGGATGTCTAATTCTGGACCTTTGACTTTCCAGCTGTCAGGGGTCACATTGTGTCTCCCGAAAAGATACTTTGAAGTCCTAACTGCTGGTACTTGTGAATATGATGTAATCAAATTGAAATGCAGTCATTAGAGCAGACCCTAATCCAGTATGATTGATTTCCTTATAATAAGAGGAAAATTTGGACACAGACATGCACAGAAGGAAGACAGCCATGTGAAGAAGGAGGCAGCAATTAGGGCTATGCAGCCAGAAGCCAGGGAACACCCGGATGAAGCCTCCATGAACTGGAAGAGGCAAGGAGGGATCCTCCCCTAGAAGCTTTGGAGGAAGCAGGGCCCTACCCAACACCTTGATTTTAGACTTGTAACCTCCAGAACTGCAAGAGAAGGAATTTCTGTTGTTTTATGCCACCCAGTTTGTGACATTTTGTTACAGCAGTCCTTGAAAACTCATACCATCCAATAGCATCTCTGATATAAGAACTGGGTGAAATTCTAGATGGAAATGCGGTTTCTTCAAAGTGATGAGAGATAGCTCATTGTGGGTTTCAGATTCAAGAGCACCTACCAGGTCACACTTAATGTGTGAGTCACCTCTGAGAAGAACCTGATGTTCTGTGCCTCCTGTTACCTGAGAAAAGCCCTCCAGCAAGGCCCCATGATACAGACTCCTTCTCTTCTCCTGAAGTTTAATTTGTGGATTAATGTGAAATCATCCCTCTGATGATTTGCATGGATGTGGCCTTCCCATCTGAGGGATTTCAACACATTTACCAAATGCATGACCCTTAGGAGTGGCCTCTGGGTTTAGGAATTCCTGCTTTGCATCTGCCCTGTAACCTCCCCCAGTCTAGTTGCCTTCATTAAACTGAGTCATTTAGTTTTGTGGATTCAGAAAAAAAATGGTAAGAGCTGGCAAAGAAAACACTATGGCTCTGGCTTTGGGCTGACTATGGGCTGTGGGTTTGGGCAAACAGGGCTTTGCAATTGACCTCAGTGTTTATTCCAATTCTCAAGACACGGAGATTATGAGCTGGCAATTTTCCAAGAATCCATTAGTCAACGCCTTGAGACTGTGATGATGCTTCTTACAAGGCAATTAGTTGGTTTTGCATCCAGGGAGAGCTGTGTTCATGCTCTGAACACAGCAATGCCAATCCAACAGTACCCTCACGCCTGTGGCCTTCTGCCAGCCTCACACATCAGCTGCGGTTGGCTCCCCAAGCCCAGGTCTCCTGGTTGCATCACTTTGGGAATAATCACACAAATAAATATGTTCTATTTTTGTACCACACTGCCCCTTGCCGAAGCTTCTTGTTTACTGTGGAAGAGCTAAAAAGCTAAATGCGTCAAGAGAGAGTTCTCTTCACCCCCCAGGATGTGAGCTGCACTAAGTGGAAGCATACCTTCTCTGTCTTCCCGGACCAATGGGTGGAACCAATTTAAAACCTCATAATCATGCGATGCATGTGCAGAAACTCCCCTGCATGTTTTAATGTTTCTACCAAAAAGAACATAATGTTCTTGCCTGTGTTTTATCTACCAAAGACAGGCATTGCACTCCAAGGGAAGAGGTTTAAACAACTGGTCACTGCCGACCCCAATTATGGTAGCCACAGAAAGTCATGCTTGGGAAGCAAATTTTGTGACATAGGAAAATGTTTATGGTCTGTTATTAAGTGAAAAAAAAAAAAAGCTGCTTACAAAACAGAATGTACAGCGTGGAACTGATTATGCAAAAATTATACCTATATCCATAGACGATCTGGAAGGCTCTACTTCAACATGTAAACACAGGTGGAATACTCAGGGCCATGAGTGTACAATGGCCCAGTCTGTGCAGGATGGGAAGGGACCACTTCAGACAATAAGAGGTGGCTGGCCTCTTGGCACAGGCTGTGCCTGCTCGAAAGTTCCATCTTTTTCTAAGTATACAATGGCACCTTATAGACTGGTGGGGGCTGCAGGTGATTTTCATTTTTATTCTATGTGCTTTCTCATGTTTTCCAAAACTTCCTCAATGAATATGTCCCACTTCTGTATTAACTTTAAAAAATGATAGATAGTATAACCATCTTTTTTTTTGAGAAAGGGTCTCACTCTGGTCACCCAGGCTGGACTGTAGTGGCACAATCTTGGCTCACTGCAGCCTCAACCTCCTGGGCTCAGGTGATCCTCCCACCTCAGCCTCCCAAGTAGCTGGTGCACACCACCACTCCCCCAGTTAAATTTTTTATATTTTTAGTAGAGATGGGGTTTCACCACTTTGCACAGGCTCGTCATGAACTCCTGGGCTCAAGTGATCCACCCATCTTGGCTTCCCAAAGTGCTGGATTACACGCGTGAGCCACCATGCTCAGCCCCAGTTTTTAAAAGATAGATAATTGGTGGAAATTTAAACATGATGGAATATTTGATGATATTAAGGAATTATTTTTAATATGCAAATAGTATTGTGGTTATATTTTTAAAAGTCATTAGCTTCTAGAGATGCATACTGAAAGGTATATAGGTAAATTGATACAATGTCTGGGGTTGGCCTCGAAATTATATGGGAAGTAGTTAAGTGGATGGGAGTATAGCATGAGAAAGAAAGGTCACAAATTAACCATTGTTGAAGCTGAGTGCTAGGTGCATGGGAGTTTTTAATTCTATTTTGTCTATTTTTGTATAGATAACAAATTGCCATAATACAAAGCTAAAATGAAAACAGAAAATTGGTTTAGATCATTGTATTAGTCAGGGTTACCCAGAGAAACAGATCATATACATATATGTGTGTGTGTGTGTGTGTGTGTGTGTATGTATATATGCCACGGGGGGTGATTGATTTTAAGGACATGGTTCACATGATTACGGAGGTGGGTAAGTTCAAAGCCTGCAAGGCAGGCTCACAAACCGGAGAGCCCGGAAGAGCCCATATTGCAGTTCAAGTCTGATGGCTGCCTACTGCAGAATTCCCTCTACTGCAAAGACTGATAAGCAGCAAGTCTTGTCTCCACTGAGACAAAAGAAGAAGGAAAAGGATTAATTTACAGCAGGAAGACTTGAATTTAGCTGCATGGAAAAACTAAGTGCAGTTAACCCCTGAACAATACAGGTTTGAACCATGTACGTCCACATAGACATAGGTTTTTTTTTTTTTTCGATCAAACATGGATCAAAAATACAATACTGGCAGGATGTGAAAGCTGTGTATATGGAGGGCTACCTTTTGGCATGCATGGGTTCCACAGGGCTGAATGAAGGACTTGGGTATGTGCAGGTTTGGGTATGTGTGGTGGTCCTAAAACCAATCCCCCACCACGTATACTGAAGAGACGATTGTACTAGTAAGCGAGTGTTCAATACCCAGAGAGTTGCTGTATTAGCCAGGATGCTTTCAGCTGTGCGTAATTTAAAAAAAAAAAGTCGATCATCGGTTTAAACTATATGGACATTCAGCTGGGCACAGTGGCTCACACCTGTAATCCCAACACTTTGGGAGGCTGAGGTGGGCGGATCATCTGAGGTCAGGAGTTTGAGACCAGTCTGGCTAACATGGTGAAACTCCATTTCTACTAAAAATACCCAAAATTAGCCAGGTGTGGTGGCTCATGCCTGTTATCCTAGCTACTTGGGAGACTGAGGCAGGAGAATCGCTTGAACCAGGGAAATGGAGGTTGCAGTGAGCTGAGATTGCACCATTGCACTCTGGTTTGGGCAACAAGAGCAAAACTCCATCTCTACAACAACAAAAATAACAATAACAACAACAAAAAAAAAAGAAAGAAAGGAAGAAAAAGAAAAAAAAGGAAAGAAACCATATGGACATTCGTCAATTAGTTAACAAGTAGTCAAGAGACAGGAAGTCTTAGCGTTGGTTCAGCAACCAATGATGACATCAAGAAGCCAGGTGCTTTTCAACCTCTGTTTCTTTCCTCCTTTTTGAGTAGATTGTTTTCTTCAGTCTTTTATACTGTAAACCCATTGCCTTATGGTTGCAAAATGGCTACAGAACTCCAAACATCACAATCTTATGTGACCACAACCAAAGGCAGGGCACAGAGGAGCGAAACGAGGTCTCCTTCCTTCCTTCTTTCCTTCCCAAGAAGGAAAACGTTTGGTTAGAAGCCGCTCAGCAGACTTTCCTTCATATCTGTTGGCATCTGGTTGGTATTTGTTTGCGTGGCTGCCTCTAGCACCAAAGGAGACTGGGAAGATGAGCATGTGGCTCTTTCAGGCTCTTTGGGAAGAAAGACAAAGGCTGGGAGTGGCTGCCGTGCGACCCACAAACAGTGGTTGCCATGCTGCCGTGGTTATGAAAAAGTGCTTTGGCATATTTTCTCATGATTGAAATCATTTTTGCTAATTCTAGAAAAATTGAAAAATGCAGGAAATTACCTATAACTACGTGACCCAAAGAAATCCACTGACATTTTTGTGTCTGAGGACACCATAGTCTTCTTTATTGGGTACATGAAGCCAAGTAGAGACAGGGTAAAGAGGGTCTAACCCAGGCCTTGAAGGTCTTGTAGATTTATGAGTCAAAGTAAAGGCTCTTCCTTAACTTTAACACTCTGCTTCTCAGGAACATAGAGGATTGAGATCAAATTTATCTGTTATGCATTGTGGCAAGACAAACCACCCTAAAACTTAGTGGCTTAAACAACAACCATTTCTTATTGTTCACGATTCTGTGGGTCAGGAAGTTTTGCCAGGCTCAGCATAAAGACTGCTTTACATGGTGTTGGCTGGTTCACTCACACAGCTGTGTCCCGCTGGCATTTCAGTGGGCAGGCGATCCAAGACAGCCTCACTCATCTATCTCGGGCTGGGGTGCTGGCTTTCAGCTGAGACGCCTCAGTTTTTCTTCCTGCGTCCTCTCTGGATTCATTCTGTCTCACCCTCCAGGTTCTTTGTTTTCAAATGTTTTTCCTTCCAGCAGAAGAACCTTTAGTTCTTTACATGGTGGCTGCCTTTCTTAAGTGAAAGCAGAAACTGAAAGCTTCTTGGCTGATCATGGTGGCTCATGCTTGTAATCCCAGCAATCTGGGAGGCCAAGGTGGGCAGATCACTTGAGGTCAGGAGTTTGAGACCAGCCTGGTCAACATGGTGAAATGCCATCTCTACTAAAAATACAAAAATTAGCTGGGCATGGTGGGAAGCACCTGCGATCTCAGCTATTCAGTAGACTGAGACACAAGAATCACTTGAACCTGGGAGAAGGTTGTTGCAGTGAGCCGAGATTGTGCCACTGCACTCCAGCCTGGGCAACAGAGCAAGACTCTGTCTCAAAAAAAAACAAGAAAGAAAGAAACTAAAAGCTTCTTGAAGCCAGATGTTCTGTCTGTCCTGTGTTATATGAATACACAAAACAGACAGAAATTCCTATCCTGTGTGATGAAACAAAAGAATCTAGACCTAGAATATGCTTGGCACATAATAGAGGCTCACTAAATTATTACTAAATGAATGAATGAATGAATGCCATGTGGTATGTGGAGCCAGTGGCCCAAACAGCTCTACACATAAAACAAGAGTCAGTAAGTATCAGTTGAATCAAACGACATTAAATAGCAGGGAACCTACCCTCAGGGGACCCCTGGGAGAACTTAACTGGAGAGGTAGAGTTGTTCCCCTTCCATACTAATTTTTCTAGTTTTAATTTAATTTATTTTATTTTATTTTTTCCTCATCAGATTTCCAAACCCTGAGCTGCCTGCTTTAGAAGCAATGATTCTTTGCTGGTGATTCAATGTTAAATGGTTCCTGAGCTGGCTGAGCTGAAAATCGCTCCCCACAAATTAGAAAAGGTTACACTTCCACAGAATACATACTGGTCTCTTAATAGGGTGTAACTAATCACACCAATGAACAGAATGACCAAAAATCGTTTCCAAAGAGCAACCTCAAGCTGGATAATTATAAATCACAGTGTTTGATGAGTCTAAGATGCTGCTAGATGGGACACTGAGGGCCCAAGCTGAGCAAACCAAATACTCCATGGAAAAATAAAGATGGGAGAGTCCTCTGCACCTGGCTTCCAGACAGACACCTGCCACTCCCTCACCACACCCTACCCGAGGCTCACTCTCATTTGCCCTTTATAAGCTACTTTAGGATGACATATTTCTTTATTTCCTGAAATAATACCCTTGAAGACTGAAAAAAAAAAAAACAAAATGATTAGCTGGTGAGAATGCAATTTTTCATGATATTTACATAATTTTTATTTTTTATTTTTAATTAACAAAAATTTTTATACATGTATGGGATACAACGTGATGTTATGATATATGTAGGTACACAGATCGGAATGACTGAGTCAAGCACATCGACGTATCCATCGCCTCAAATATTTATCATTTCTCTGTAGTGAGAACATTTGAAATCTACTCTTCTAGCAATTTTGAAATATATAATTCATCATTATTAAGTATAGTCATCATGCTGCACAATAGATCGCTAGAACTTATTCCTCCTGTTTAACTGAAACTTCATACCTTTTGACCAATTTCCCCTTTCCCCATCCACTCCACCTCCCCCAGCCCCTGGTAACCATCATTCTACTCTCTGCTTCTGTGAGTTTGAGACTTTCTTTAGAGTCCCCATGTGAGCTCAGGAAATATGTGTCTTTCTGCACCTGGCTTATTTCACTTAGCATAATGTCCTCTAAGTTCATCTGTGTTGTCAAAAGTGACAACATTTCTTCTTTTATTTTTTTTGTTTTGTTTCAGAGATGGGCTTTCACTATGTTGCACAGGCTGGACTTAAACTTATAAACTCAAGGCATTCTCCTGCTTCAGCCTCTCCTAGAGTAGCACGGGCTATAGGTGCGCACCACCATGCCCAGCTGAATCTACGCCCTCCCTCCCTCCCTCCCTCCCTCCCTTTCTCCCTTCCTTCCCTCCCTCTCTTCTTTTTTCATTCTTTCTCTTTCTTTTTTCATTCTTTCTCCTTTCTTTCTTCTTTCTTTCTTTCTCTCCCTCTCTTTCTCCCTTCCTTCCTCCCTTCTCCTGCTTCAATTTCTCCTAGAGTAGCTGAGACTATAGGTGCATGCCATCACATCAGCTGATTCTTTCTCACTTTCTTTCTCACTTTCCCCTCCCTCCCTCCTTTCCTTCCTCTCTCTTTCTCTTTCTTTCTTTCTCTCTTTGTCTCTTTCTTTCTTCTTTCTTTCTTTCTTTCTGTCTTTCTCTCTAACTTTCTTTCTTTCTTTCGATGGAGTCTCGCTCTTGTTGCCCAGGCTGGAGTGCAATGGCCAATCTCAGCTCACCACAACTTCCACCACCCAGGTTCAGGACATTCTCCTGCCTCAGCCTCCCAAGTAGCTGGGATTACAGGGATGTGCCACCATGTCCAGCTAATTTTGTATTTTTAGTAGAGACAGGGTTTCACCATGTTGGTCAGGCTGGTCTTGAACTCCCTACCTCAAGTTATCAGCCTGTCTTGGCCTCCCAAAGTGCTGGGATTACAGGCATGATCCACCATGCCCAGCCCCTCCTTCCTTCCTTCCTTCTTTTCTTTCCTCTCTCTTCCTCGCCCCCTTTCTCTATTTCTTTCCTTTCTTTCTCTATTTCTTTCCTTTCTTTCTCTCTCTCTTTCTCTTTCCCTCCCTCCTTCCTTCCCTCCCTTTCTTTCTTTCTCTCTTTCTTTCTCTCTCTCTCTTTCTTTCTTTCTTTCCTCTTCTTTTCTTTTCTTTCTTGTCTTGCTCTGAGGTCCAGGCTGGTGTACAGTGGCATGATCATGGCTCACTGTAACCTCAAGCTTCTGGGCTCAAGCGATCTTCCTGCCTCAGCATCCCAAGTAGCTAGCACTACAGATGCATACCGCCATACCTGGCTAACTTAAAAATAATTTTTTTTTTTAAAGAAACAGTGTCTTATTCTATTGCCTAGGCTGTTCTCAAACTCCTGACCTCAAGCAATCCTTCCACCTCAGCCTGTCAAAATGCTAGGATTACAGGTGTGAGTCACCACACCTAGCCTCCTTCTTTTTTAAGGCTAAATAGTGTGTGTGTATGTGTGTGTGTGTGTGTTTGTGTATATATATATCTCTCACATTTGACTTACTCATCCATCCATGAACATCAGGCTGATTTTATATGTTGGCTATCTTGAAGAATGCTGCGGTGAACATGGGAATCTAAAGATATCTTGAACATACAGATTGCACTTTCTTTGGATATATACTCAGTAGTGAGATTGCTGAATCATACAGTAGTTCTAGTTTTAATCTTTTTGAGCAAGAGAATGTAATTTTGGAGGCTGGGTTTTTATTTGGTTGTTTTGTCTTGTTTCAATTTTGGTTTGGTTGTTTTGGCCTTCTGCAAAGTTTACAGCACAAGTGAAGTCTTTAAATAAAAGTTTATTGGCCGAGCGCGGTGGCTCATATCTGTAACCTGAGCACTTTGGGAGGTAAAAGAAGGCGAATCATTTGAGGTCAGGAGTTTGAGACCAGCCTGGGCAACATGATGAAACCCTGTCTCTGCTAAAAACACAAAAAAATTAGCTGGGCATGGTGGCGCGTGCCTGTAATCCCAGCTACTCAGGAGGCTGAGGCAGGAAAATTGCTTGAACCCAGGAGGCGGAGACTGCGGTGAGCTGAGATCGCGCCATTGCACTCCAGCCTGGGTAACAAGAGTGAAACTCCTCCTTCAAAAAAAAAAAGACTTAAATCTAACACCTCGAACTATCAAATATTACATGAAAACATTGGGGAAACTCTCCAGGACATTAGTCTGGGCAAAAAAAAAAAGTTTGCATAGTACCCCATAAACACAGACAACCAAAGTAAAAGTAGGATCACATCAAGTTAAAAAGCTTCTGCACAGCAAAGGAAAAAATCAACAAAGTGAAGAGCGAATCCACAGAATGGGAGAAAGTATTTGCAAACTACCCATCTGTCAAGGGATTGATAACCAGCATATATAAGAAGCTCAAACAACTCGAAAGAAAAAAATCTAATAATCTGATTGAAAAGGGCAAAAGATCTAAATAGGTCTCAAAAGACATACAAATGGCAAACTGGCATATGAAAAAATGCTCAACATCACTGGCCATCAGAGAAATGCAAATCCAAACTACAATGAGATATCATTTCACTCCAGTTAAAATGGCTTTTATGCAAAATACAGGCAATAATAAATGCTGTCGATGATGTGGAAAAAAGGAAACCCTCATACACTGTTTGTGGCAATATAAATTAGTATGACCATTATGCAGAATAGTTTAAGAGGTTCTTCAAAAACTAAAAATATAGCTACCAAATGATGCAGCAATCCAACTACTGGGTATATACCCCAAAGAAAAGAAATCAGGATGTCAAAGGCGTATCTACACTCCCATGCTTGTTGAAGC
This sequence comes from Aotus nancymaae, assembly GCF_030222135.1. NCBI lineage: Eukaryota > Metazoa > Chordata > Mammalia > Primates > Aotidae > Aotus > Aotus nancymaae. The sequence continues at coordinate 48,448,555 of NW_026988417.1, read as the reverse complement.
ATTTTTACAAAAGCCAAGATTTGGAACTAATGCAGGTGTCCACCAACAAATTAGTGGATAAAGAAATTATGGTACATATACAAAGTGGAGTACTATTCAGCCATAAAAAACGAATGAGATTCTGTCATTTGCAATAACATGGATGAAACTGGAGGTCATCATGTTTAAGTGAAATAAACCAGGCACAGAAAACTTGGCCAGGTGTGGTGTCTCACACCTGTAATCCCAGCACTTTGAAACCAAGGCAGGTGAATCACTAGGTCAGGAGTTCAAGACCACCCTGGACAACATGGTGAAAACACATCTCTACTAAAAAGACAAAAAATTAGCAGGGCATGTTGGCAGGTGTCTGTAGTCCCAGATACTCAGGAGGCTGAGGCAGAAGAATTGCTTGAACCTGGGAGGTGGAGGTTGAACGACTCTGTCTCAAAAAAAAAAAAAGAAAGACAAACTTCACATGTTCTTACTTATTTGTGGGAGCTAAAAATTAAAACAATTAAACTCATGGAGACAGAGAGTAGAAAAACGGTTTCCAGAGTCTGGGAAGAGTAGTGAGCAGGATGGGGCGGGTAGTTGAGGGAGAAATAGTGATGGTTAATGAATACCAAAAGTAGTTAGAAAGAATGAGTGAGTCTGGGAGCGAAACCAATGCCTGGCTCGGAGCAGCAGCCGCTGAGGTGTCCCTGGCCAGTGTCCTTCCACCTGTCCACAAGCATGGGGAACATCTTTGCCAACCTCTTCAAGGACCTTTTTGAGAAAAAATAAATGTGCATCCTCATGGTGGGCCTGGATGCTGAGGGGAAGACCACGATCCTGTACAAGCTTAAGCTGCGCGAGATCGTGACCGCCATTCCCACCATAGGCTTAAACGTGGAAACTGTGGAGTACAAGAACATCAGCTTCACTGTGTGGGACTGGGTGGCCAGGACCAGATCCCACCTCTGTGGCGCCACTACTTCCAAAACACGCAAGGCCTGATCTTCGTGGTGGACGACAATGAAAGAAAGTGCGTGAAGGAGGCCAGTGAGGAGATCATGAGGATGCTGGCCGAGGACGAGCTCCGGGATGCTGTCCTCCTGGTGTTCGCCAACAAGCAGGACCTCCCCAATGCCATGAATGCGGCCAAGATCACAGACAAGCTGGGGCTGCATTCCCTACGCCACAGGAATTCAGGTACATTCAGGCCGCCTGCGCCACCAGCGGCGACGGGCTCTATGAAGGACTGCACTAGCTGTCAATCAGCTCCGGAACCAGAAGTGAACGCGACCCCACTCCCTCTCACTTCTCTTGCCCTCTGCTTTACTCTCACGTGGCAAGCCTGCATCTCGTGGTGTGAGCACCAGAAACTGCCTCCATGGTTTGGTCACCGTGTGCATTGCACCATGCTGTAAATGTGGCAGACGCAGCCTGCGGCCAGGCTTTTTATTTAATGTAAATAGTTTTTGTTTCCAATGAGGCAGTTTCTGGTACTCCTATGCAATATTACTCAGCTTTTTTTATTGTAAAAAGAAAAATCAACTCACTGTTGAGTGCTGAGAGGGGATGTAAGCCTGTGGGCACCTGGCCTCCAGGAGTCGTTGTGTTGGGACAGCCGGGCACGCTCTTGGCTTTAGAGCTGTGTTGAAATCCATTTTGGTAGTTAGTTTTTAACCCAAACTTAGTGCATTTTTAAAATAGTTAAAAATCCAATGGCTGGGCACAGTGGCTCACGCCTGTAATCCCAGCACTTTGGGAGGCTGAGGCGGGTGGATCACGAAGTCAGTAGCTCAAGACCAGACTGGCCAACATGGTGAAACCCTTATCTCTACTAAAAATACAAAAATTAGCTGGGCGTGGTGGTGGGCACCTGTAGTCCCAGCTACTCAGGAGCCTGAGGCAGGAGAATTGCTTAAACCTAGGAGGTCAAGGTTGCAGTGAGCCAAGATTGTGTGACTTCACTCTAGTGTGGGTGACAGAGCAAGACTCCACCTCAAAAAAAAGAAAAAAAAAATTACAGGTACAAGAGGGAAATTATGGAAGGAGACATTCCAGACTGTGAACATGGGTTACCCGTGTAAGTGGAAGAGTGTGAGTAGAGATGGGGAAGTTTAAATTGCTATGAATAAAAGCAGAAGAGGGAATGAGAAAGGTGAGTAGAAAGAAAGGGAAAAAGGAAAAAGAAGAACACTAAAAAGGGACCATTGTTTTTAGCATGAGTCTTCAAAGCCACCCTCTGTAACCTGTAATTTAAAAAGCTTCTGTCCAAATACTGACTTATAAAAAAAAAAAACAAAAAAAAACCATCATTCAGCTAAGTATGTCATTGTGATTGATTTACATGACAGCAAACACTAAACCAAACCACTGCTTAAATTATCCAGATGTTCTAGAATGAAATATTTCCCATTCTGGAAAGTAATTTGGCAAAAACAGCAAAACTTTCATATCCAGTGATCCAAAAATTTACACCTCTAGAAATCTACCCTAAAGTAAAACTGGAGATTTGGAAATAATTTTTGGTTTAAAGATGTTATTTTGATATTAACTACAATAGCAAACAATAAGGAGCCAAACAATCTAAATGGCAAAAATTAATTTTGTAGATCCATGAAATGGAACATCAAGCAACCACTAAAAATCATTTTTTTAAAAGGTTTTTTAACAGCATTGGAAACTGCCCACGATATAATATTAAGTGAACAATAAAACAAGATAGAAAATGTGGATTGCATGTTAGACACACATACACAAACACCAGGACTTTAAGGAGGAACTACACCAAAATGCTAATGATGATTAGCTTTAGGAAGTAAGTTAAAGGTGATTATCATTTTCTTCACTTATTTGTGTGGGTTTTTTTTTTTTTCGAGTTTTCTATACTGGGTGCATATTTGGGATGGAATGCTCTTTTACTCACCTGATACAAAGGCATTCTGTCTAACAAATCAGTAGGCCCTGTGATCCACTGCTTGTCAACTCTGTGAGGGCTGGTGTCTGCTTCACATTGTGTCCCCCACTGCTGAGCACATGGTAATGGATGAATGGTTGGGTGGATGGATTTGGTTGTGCTGGTGGGCCAGAAAGGGGTTTCTCTCTTTCATCAATTCCCTATTATTTTCTCTTGAAGTTTCGTGGCACAGTAAGACTTTCTCATAGGTTGGAGGACCATTCAGTTGTTTAATGTATAGGCACTACTTTCACCTCTTTCTGTATTTATTAGGTTATAAATTAAGGAGAGGATAGCATGTGTGAGAAAGAGCCAGCAATAACCAGAAATCATGCATCTGTTAATATAGCACATGGAAAACCACAGGTATATATATCAATATGTGGGACTGGTCCAAAGGGTCTCTACCAGGTCTCACCCACATCATTTGGTGAGTCACATTCTAGCACCTTCAGCCTTCTATGTCAATCAGGAAAAACAGAAGTCAGTATCATACAAGGAAGAGGTGGGCAAGGTAAGACATTTGGGGCATTTAATACATTTAAAACTCATGCCATATCATTTGACACTTCAGAGTAAAAATTTTGTGAAATGACTATTTTGTTCAAGATCAACATAGCTACCATTTTGAGCATCTACTCATATTAGGTACCTTAAATATGTAAAGGTACTGAATTCTAACAGTATTATTATGCTCATTTTCTTTATGAAGGACCCAAGAGGATGTAAGTTGCTTTAGGACATATAGCTAATAAATGAGAGCCAGAATTCAAAGCTGAGCCTGTCCAGCTCCAAAACTTCAGGCTCAGTCCCACATGCTCAGCAGTCTCAAGGATTCTGACTCCCTCCCACTCCAACTGTACTAAAGCAAGTTCTTCCATTGCCACTTTGATGCATTCACTGTCAGCTAAACAAATTTTTAAATAGACTTCGTTAATGGATGTTAATGCTTCTGTTCTAGAACTAGCTTTCCCTTCAAGATACCCAGGGACATTTTAAAGTCACAGCTGAGCAATAACAAATTACGTTTTCCTGAACAAATTTCTCACCTAATCATAAAATGATTGTGGATGTTAGTGTTTACATCCTGACTCTGAGCAGTAGTGCAGGAAAACATCAAAGTTTTTTGGGTGACAAAGAATCACCTCTGATCTTCACTTCAAAGACAACCAGGAAAAAAAAATTCTTCCCAGCAGCATGTTTGAAGTTAATGTCAGTCAGGCTTTCCCTCAACTTGTCTATACAAGTATGTGCTTTATAATAATCAGAGCTTGTTAGGAAACCATAAAGCTCCCCTAAAATGGCAGTAAAAATATCTACCGCACACACACAATTTTTTCCTATGTGTTACAAACAAATTTTAGTTAATATATATTTTTTCCACTTAATCCGGTTCCCCAAGACTAATTTTAAAAGACTGCCAATAAGGCCCCATTACAAAGATGTACAAATGCTGTTTCTAAGCCCAGGAATCTAAACACTTAATATTTTCCCTAATGTCCATAGAACTTTCCTTTGTCTTCAGAACTTTCCTTCCTCTACCTATCTATTTTCTCCCAGGAACACAAAGCCTTCCTTCCAGTCTTGTTCTAGGACCTGTTCAGGAGTCTCAATTTCACCTTTATAAATAGATGCTCTTCTGGAACATGGCAACTGGAGGAAGGCAGCCTTGCTCCTGGAACCCTTCCCAGCCTGGTTTGATGCATCATCTCTGTCCTCCACAGTGCCCAGTGCTACTTCGACCTCATCACTTATTGTACAATCATTACCATCTGTAAGCTTTCTGAGAGTTAGGACCATGTTTTAATCATCTTTGCATCCCCGGCACGTAGCCCACTGCCCAGCACACAGTTGGTGCTCACAAGTACCTGTTGTTGATTAAGAGCATGAATAAATGTGCAGATAACCCTTCACCCATGTGGCTAAAAGCAAGAGTTCTCAGGAGTCTGGGAAGAAAGAGGGAGAACAATTGGGAAGCAGGTCAACTAGAGCAAGGATGGGCAGTTGGAACATGTGATGTAAGAAGGTCCAAGAAGACAGGAAGCATATTTAATAGAAAGGGGCTCATTAAACACAGCCTAAAGGTGAAGTGACTGACAAGATGACAGCCATTATAGAACACAGGCTAGAGCTTCGGACCCCGGAGAGCAGAAAGCTGATACCATTTTCTTTGCAATCAGTGTCCAGGATGAACGCTAACCTTTTTAACTGTTTGCACCTGGAAATGTTGGTTGAGAACCTGTATTTATGTGTGTCCATGAGATCCAGGCTAATGTGGTAGTGCCCTCTTTCTTGTGATAAATGCTTAAAAGCTTTCTCAGTACTCCACACCCATGACTTCCATGATGGGTCTGTTTCAAAATGAGCTTGGTAAGACTCCCAGGCTGGGTCAGTAAGTAACCTACCATGCTACTAGACTCTGATTAAAGGCATTATAAAATACTTTACAATGATTTTAAACATTTTTGGCCAGGTGCAGTGGCACACGCCTGTAATCACAGTACTTTGGGAGGCCAAGGAGGGTGGATCAGATCACCTGAGGTCAGGAGTTCGAGATAAGCCTGGCCAACATGGTGAAATCCCGTCTCTACTAAAAATACAAAAAATTAGCCAGGCATGGTGGCACACGCCTGAAGTTCCAGCTACTTGGGAGGCTGAGGCAGGAGAATCACTTGAATCCAGGAGGCAGAGGTTGCAGTGAGCCAAGATCTCACCATTGCACTCCAGCCTGGGCAGCAAGAGCAAAACTGTGTCTCAAATTAAATAAATAAATAAAAATTAAACATTTTCAGTTTAAGTCTGAATGCAATAATTCATTCAGTCAACAAATATTTTTTGAGTTTCAAACATGTGTTAGCTACTGTGCTGTAACAGTAGGAAAGGTCCAATGCAAAAACACTATACTTTCTCCATTCACTCTGCGTGTCCACAGCCACTGCCATCAAGAGTATAGAAGAATGTGAGCAAAAGCAAAAAACAGAGTATTTAGCAAGTCCAACTTCATCTGAGGATCATTTTATATGAAGAAGGCAATTTCTTCTCTGAGTTACTGGAATGAGGTGATAGTTTATTTGGGGGAATTTTATGAATAGATGATGTCTTCATTCTTTATGCAAAATCCATCCTAGAGTCTACATAATGAACATTAACAACAGCTTGGCCAGAAGCACCAAGTAAGTATGTCGAATGGGTTCAGCTGCAGAAAACAAAATTCACACTACCCAGGTGCAGTGTCTCACACCTGTAATCTCATCACTTTGGGAGGCACAGGTGGAAGGATGGCTTGAGTCCAGGAGATCGACACCTGGGGAATATAGTGAGAACCCCCCCCAATCTCTATAAAAAAATTTTAAAAATACCCACACATGGTGGTGCATACCTGTAGTCTCTGCTACTTGGGAGGCTAAGTCAGAAGGATCACCTGAGCCCAGGAGGTTGAGGATGCAATGAGTCACGATTGTGCCACTACACTCTATCTTGGGTGACAGAGCAGGAGTCCATCTCAAGAGAAAAAAAAAAAGATTGCTATAGATATGCATAAAAATGTACAAAATATATTTTTTTAATTTACACCACCTCTTGCAGGTCAGCAATCTCAGAGGCCTGGAGGCAGGAAGAGGCTGCCATTCCTTGCACAAAATTCCTTCTTGAAACTCACCAATCAGAAAAAATGCTCTTCCTTCCCAGGGGAAAAGTGAGGGAGGGAGCTGAGGCAAGCCAGGCACTTTATTCTACTGACAATTCCTCCACTTGGAATCCATGAGTGAGAAGTTAAGCACTTCTCACTAAGCAGTTCAATATTTTGAAGTAGTTGATTTCCTTCCCTGTGATTCTGACCTGGACTCTATCTTTCAAAAACAAGCACAATCACAACATGTGTCTCACCCAATTGCTGAAATAAGGACTGAGCTCTCCCACTGTGGTACAGGCCAGTAACAGTCACCTAGGATGGATAAAAGTATCTTTGACTAGCTGTAAATCTGTGTAATCACAAAGTTTAAGAATGCTTCTCATTTCATGTACATCAATCCCAGACCCTCAGACCCTCAGCATCAGTACTGGGATTTTTTTTTTTTCTTCTCGAGACAGAGTCTCATTCAGTTGCCCAGGCTGGAGTGCAGTGGCGTGATTTCGGCTCACTGCAACTTCTGCCTTCCACCTCAGCCTCCTGAGTAGCCAGGACCCCGGGCATGTACCACCACACCCAGATAACTTTTTGTATTTTTTGTAGAGATAGGGTTTCTCCATGTTGCCCTCACTTCCTTGTACAACTTGCACTCCAAGGAACAAGCTAGGGTCCAGGTGTTCTTACAGGTATGGTGTAAACATCTGATTTTGCCATTCCTGGGGTTAATAGCTCAGAACACTAAACAAACATTCACCTAGGAACATAGGGTAATTCTCAGGGTCTGCTTGAGTTACTGCTATCTGATCTCAAACTCCTGAGCTCAAGAGATCTACCCACCTCGGCCTCCCATAGTGCTGGAATTACAGGCCTGAGCCACTATGCCCAGCCCAGTACTGGGATTGATGGAAAGATCTCAGAGTTATCAAGAGTCATTCTAAAGTGTATTGCCCTATATAGTGGCATATGACTGTCCCAGCTAGGCCAAAGCAGGAGGATTGTTTGAGCCCCGTCATTTTGGACCCCCAGGCTGGCAAGCTGGGAGGGTACAGTCACTGAGAGGCCTATAAAAAAAACCCGGAGACAGCAGGTGGGACATGCAGTTTTATTCTGGGGTCTTATATACCACGCATCCAGGAGTGGCATGCTGGACAGGAAAACCACTGCCATTTGCGAACAACACATAGGTTATAAAGGAACTTTTGCTTGGCAAACTCTACTTAGCAGCCTCCACTCAGCTCAAAATGAAGGCCTTCAATTCCTTGTATGACTTGTGTTCCAAGGAACCAGTAAGGGTCGCTGTGTTCTTACAGGTATGGCATAAACATCTGATTTAGCCATTCCTGGGGTTCATAGTTCAGAACACTGAACAAACATTCACCAAGAAACATAGGGTAATTCTCAGGGTCTGCTTGAGTTACTGCTATCCGGCAAGACATGCCCACTATCCAGGCCCAGGAGTTCAAGGCTGTAGTGTGCTATGATCATGCCTGTGAATAGCCACTGCATTCCAGCCTAGGAAACATAGCAAGGTCTGTCTCTAAATAAAATAAAATACAAACTACAAACTTCTCAACAGGCTTGCCATATTAATTCCCAAGGACATACCAGTTTACCTTGAAATTATCTTTTCCAGCAAACCAGTCTCTTCGACATTAACTTTAATAACGTTTTTCAGATACTCTTACTAATCTTACAGAAAATAAATAGTATGTTTCTGAAAAAAAATAGATCTCAATTTATAAGGCAACACTTTCAGTTCCTTCTTACTGTTTTGATTAGTACTTAACTATTTATCATATTCTCCTTTTGTTAAAACTTGGAACTGGAATTTTAAAGTGGAGCTGATAACCTACATATTCCAGATTTGAAAGTTTTAGTCTCATCGGAAAAAACCAGCAGATGTTCATTTCTCATGAAAATATGGCAATAAGAATGCATTTGCAGTTACAAAATAGGTAAAATCATTTGTGGGTGCTCATTAATCCTGCTACTCCTGTGAAAAAGGCTAAAAATGTTGCCTGCATTTTGCAGATGGAAAAAAACAACAGGTTTCATTGTGCTCTGGGTATAACAGTAAAGCCTTTGGTATAGCCAGAAATAGAACCTCAAGAGATTTGTGTTCCCTTTTTGATGTAGAACAGAACTCAACTCAGCAGTCTCATTAAAATCATGCTACAGAAGAAGCTGGTCTGTCTCTTCACTCAATTTTCTTTAATATAATTCAATCATTTATTTCAGCTCTACTTTCAACTCTACTGTAATTTAGACTAATTAGCATTTCTTATGCTAATTAGTCTGATTGACCATACTGTATAAATTATTATTTTAATTTGTATAGTGATTTCACAGAATACATTGGATGCTAAGCATAGTGGGTAATATGTAATCATTTTAAGAAAAAGCAATATTCAATATCATCAAATTCTACAAGAGAGGAAGCTATATTATTTAGGTTGAGCAGGTCAACATGCAACTTCCCATATGACCGCCTTAATATAGTTCTAGATTTTAAAGCATTACAAATTAAGCCCTACACGCTTTTAAAGAAAAGCACCTTCAACATTACAGAAATTCAGAATTCCATGCTGCCATCCTGTGTCTACCATCTTGCCATTGCAGCTATAATTTCGATTTTCTAAATTTGTGTTTGTGCACACAAGTGTTCAAGTGTTAGAGTGGCATTTGAGTCATGAGCTGCTACACCGATTAGATGTGCTCAGAATTCCTAATAGTTTCACTAACCATCTACACTGTTGGACTGGGAATAGACTAGCTCTCAAAACAACAACAACAACAAAAAAACAAACAAACACATACAGAAAAAAAAAAAACCCTCAAGGGCAAAATGAAGATTTTTAACAAAAATTTTAGAGGCTGGGCGTGGTGACTCATGCCTGTAATCTCAGCATTTTGAGAGGCCCAGGCAGGCGGATCATGAGGTCAGCAGATCTAGACCATTTTGGCCAACAGGGTGAAACCCCGTCCCTACCAAAAATACAAAAATTAGCCAGGCGTGGTGGCGCAAGCCTGTAATCCCAGCTACGTGTGAGGCTGAGGCAGGAGAATTGCTTGAACTCGGGAGGTGAAGATTGCAGTGAGCCGACATCATGCCACTGCACTTTAGCCTGGCGACAGAGTGAGACTTTGTCTCAAAAAAAAAAAAGAAAAAAATTTAGTGATGGGGTCTTGGTCTGTCACCTAGGCAGGCAGTGGCACTATAATAGCTCACTGTCTCTCACCTCAGCCTCCCAAGTAGCTGAGACTACAGGCATATGCCACCACAACAGGCTAATTTTTCTTTCTTCTTTCCTTTCCTTTTTTTTTGAGACAGAGTCTCACTCTGTCACCAGGCTGGAGTAGAGTGGCACGATCTCAGCTCTCTGCAACCTCTGCCTCCCGGGTTCAAGCAATTCTCCTGCCTCAGCTTCTCAAGTAGCTGGGGCTACAGGCACATGCCACCATGCCCAGCTAATTTTTATATTTTTAGTAGAAATGGGGTTTCACCATGTTGGCCAGGATGGTCTTGATCTCTTGACCTCGTGATTCACCTGCCTCAGCCTCCCAAAGTGCTGGGATTACAGGCGTGAGCCACTTCACCCCGTGTAATTTTTTTTTAAGAGGAGAAGTCTTGCTATGTTGCTCAGGCTGGTCTTAAACTCCTGCCCTCAAGTGATCCTCCTACATCAGTCTCCCAGACACAGAGATTACAGGTGTAAACCACCACGTCCTGCCCAAAATGAGGAATGTAATCACGCCTACTGGGTAGAGTAGCTGGAAAAATTCAAGGAGATAATCTATGTAAAGCAGTTAAAAGAGTGCAGAGAATGGCAAGGCACAGTGGCTCATGTCTGTAATCCCACTACTTTGGGAGGCCGAGGCAGGTGGACCACCTGAGGTCAGGAGCTTGAGACCAACCTGGCCAACATGGTGAAAACCTATCTCTACTAAATAAACACAAAAATTAGCCGGGCATGGTGTATACACCTGTAATCCCAGCTACTCCGGAGGCTGAGGCAGGAGAATCGCTTGAACCCGGGAGGCAGAGGTTGCAGTGAGCCAAGATCGTGCCACTACACTCCAGCCTGCAGCCTGAGTGACAAAGCAAGAGTCTGTCTCAAAAAAAAAAAAAAAAAAAGAAAAAAGAAGAAAAAGAAAACATTTAAGAGTGCAGATAATGAAATAAGTGTGCAATAATGGTTAACAATTATTAGCTGTTAACATGCTGGCCTGAACACATGCCAGTCTTGCAAATATCAACTTTTATTTACATGCATTTATACAACACATTATTAACGAGCATCATTTGTGGGCATTTTAAACATGGTCTAGTCTACAAGGTCCACATTGGTCTGGCAGTCACCAGCATCTCCAGCCACATCCCCTCTGTAGCCCAGATTATATCGTGCCTCATCCTGCATCTCTCAGCACCCCACCTCACCCCTTGGCTTTTTATGTAGAAGTCACAGCAGCCTTTCTACATGTCCATGGATGCACTGAGCTCCTTCCTAGAGCACACACACTATACATCCTCTTTCTTCTACCTCTACCCGAAGCTCCACTCCTTTGCTTTATAAACGGATCTTCAATTTTCTGCTTAATTATCCCTCCCTCAAACTCACAGCTAGGTCCCTGACACCACCACTCCAGCTCTTATTAAGTGGTAATTTTATATTTTTATATGATTGGTGTGTCAATGTCCGTTTTATCTACTGTAGCAGGAGTGGCCTCGAGAAACAGACCTCTGGAATACCGAACACCGAACTGGGAAGGAAGGGGTGATTTATTCCACCGGGAGCAAGGTGGCATAGTTACCTAACAGCCAAGTTCGTCCAACAAAGAAAACCTCTGCCTTTATATAGGCTTAAAACTCTAGATATTACATGTGAAAGGGAATTGTGTTTACAGTTTTAGAAATTACATGTGAAAGGGTCTTGGTCTTACAGTTTCAGAAATTACATATGAAAGGGTCTTGGTCTTACAACTCTAGAATTTACATGTGAAAGGGTCTTGGTCTTAGGAGTAGGTGTGAGGTATAGTGACTTAGGTGGGTGTTTGAGTGTGTTTCAGTAAAAACGCCTTCTGGAGAGATTCTTCCACTCCATGCCTGCAATCTATAGGAGGGCGATTAAGGTGCCCGGTCTGCCAGCCTTTACTTCTATAGAAATGCAGGTGGAAGTCAAGGTGGGGATGATCTGAGATGCTTAACGGTGATTAAAGGTCTCCTCCCTCACTACTACACTAAAAGTTCCACAAGGGCAAGGTCTTTGTTTTGGGTTTGTTTTTTGTTTTTTGTTTCTTTCACTATTTGCTCTCAGGTCTATCACAGTGCTTGACATATGGTAGGTTCTCATTGATTCTGTAAATGAATAAACATATCCCAACAACAAGGCTATTGCTCCCAAGAATTGAGTATTTATCTCTCACTTTATTTCACAATCACTGTTCTCATCTCTGGCCTTATTCAATCATACAGTGAAAAATAGAACCAGATCCACAAGGGCCAAGGCCCAGCAGGGCGCCTGAAGAAGCTGGTTCTCCTGCCCAGGGTCCCCGCGGTTCGAAGGATGCCTCGTGGAAGGTCGCCAAGTCTGTCAACCGCCCCGCGGGAGCCAGACCTGGGCCAGCAGAGGACACCGGAGGCCCAGGGCCGGGCCTGTCCCGCCGGGATCCCGCCCTCGTCCCGAAGTTTCCTGGGATTGGCTGCCCGCCCGCGGCCCTCCTCCCAGCCCCGCCCCCGCCAAGAGTCCTCGGGGATTCGGGGATTGGCTGTCCGCCCTGCCGTGCCCCGCCCCCTCCGAGCCCAGGGCCTTCCAGGGATTTGAGGTGCGCTCCTCAGCCCTAAAGCGTTCCTCCGCCTGTCAGTTCCCGCCGTGCTCCTTCCTGCTGGTCTGCTGGCCAGGCGGGGGTCGGCCACTTTGTCCTGCGGAGCTATTGCGCTGTGAGTGAGTCTCTGGCCTTTGGTCTCCGGCGGGGAGGACTCCCGGGCAGGGCCTGGGCTCGCGCCGTGTCCCCTCGAGCTTTGCCCGCCCGGAGCTCCTCTGCTCCCGGGGGACAGAGCCGAGGGTTATAGCAGCCCTCGGCGGCCCGGGGGGCGGACGGCCGTGCCTGTCCCGAAGCCGCGCGCGGCGCAGGCGCTGCGTCCTGCGGAGCCGCTGGGAGGATCCCGGGGCAGGTCCCGGCGCGGTAACAAGTTTGCACTTTGCCTCCCCACTGCACACGCGCCGCAACTCTGTGTAGCGGGTTTCGGGCGGGCCACGCGTGCGGCGACAGTAACCCAACCCCGGCCGACCTTGGGCTCCAGGAATTCGTCTCCTACGTCTGCGGAGGTGCGGCGGCCTCACTTCTAAGTGCAGGTGTGTTCCTAGCCTCGAGCAGGATGAAATGACCCAGCCCCGAACACGTGGCCAGTGGGACCCAAGGGTTTCCGGTGCCTGAATCCGGCTCTTTTAACAGGAAGGCAATTGCTGTGTTCTAAACCTTTACTTCACGACGGTCTTCTGCCCACTGACCATCCTGGTGTCTTTCCCATGTGGCCCTGTGTGACTGGTATGGTTCCTGTCTTTAGGACTTGTGCGTATAATACTTTATTTTCTTGACTGGCCAAAGAAGTCGATTTGGTGCCATGTCTAATCCATTGCATAATTTGCTTGGTCCCCATTGGTAGCCATGTCTTTTTTAGGTTGTGGGGCATTTGCCCGACAATGAACAGGAGTCAGAGATAAGGGTAGGGTCGCAAGCTGGGTTGAGTAGAGAGAGGGAGACCATTTTTGTCTGCCCATGTAGCAGCTTTCTCAGCCCTAAAATTTCATAAAGATATTCTATCAGTTTTCCTAAGTGCTGAGCAGTGAACAACAGCAATTTCTGTAGGAAAATATATAGCCTGTAATAGGATAGCAATTATATGCCCATTGGTGATGGGAGTATCTGCTAAAGTCGAGAATCTATGGTGGGGGGTGGAGGATGGGGGACGGACACGGTGGCTCACACTTGTAATCCCAGCACTTTGGAAGGCCGAGGTGGATTACCTGATGTCAGGAGTTCGAGGCCAGCCTGACCAACATGGAGAAACCCATCTCTACTAAAAGTACAAAAAAATTAGCCGGGCATGGTGGCACATACCTGTAATCCCAGCTACTTGGGAGGTTGAGGCAGGAGAATCTCTTGAACCCAGGAGGTGGAGGTTTTGGTGAGCCAAGATCATGCCATTGCAATCCAGCCTGGGCAACAAAAGCAAAACTCCGTCTCAAAAAAAAAAAAAAAAAATTAGCCAGGCGTGGTGGTACATGCCTGTAATCCCAGCTACTCGGGAGGCTGAAGCAGGAGAATTGCTTGTATCCAGGAAGTGGAGGTTGCAGTGAGCTGAGATTGTGCCACTGCACTCTAGCCTGGGCCACAGAGTGATATTCCATCTCAAATAATAATAATTCCATCTCAAACATTAATAATAATAATTATCATCTATGGGGTTTCCAAACTGCCAAGGACATGGCAGAATCCCAAAATGTAGCTACTCAGTGTAAGTAGTGTTCGTTTTCTCTTTTGCCAATGTACAAGCTCACTATGTCATAGCCAGTTATTGTCTTTCTGAGATTTTTGTTTATAAGAACTATCACAGAACAGAGTAAATCTGTTTTTTGTTTAAGATGGAGCCTTGCTCTGTCGCCCAGGCTGGAGTGCAGTGGTGTAATCTCACCTCACTGTATCCTTCGCCTCCCAGGTTCAAATGATCCCCTGAGTAGCTGGGAAGACAGGCATGAGCCGCCATGCCTGGCTAATTTTTGTATTTTTTTAGTAGAGACAGGTTTTCACCATGTTGGCCAGGCTGGTCTCCAACTCCTGACCTCGGGTAATCTGCCCACCTTGGCCTCCCAAAATGCTGGGATTACAGGCGTGAGACATCACGCCTGGCCCTGAGTTAAGTCTGATTGGCTCAAGGGAGCGTCTTAAGAGGTTTTCTTGTGATTTAGAAGCCAACTCTGTGGCTGTAAGGCAATCATGCAATGTGGAGTGGGGTACTCCATCAGGGAGAGCTACAGGTTTAGAGCATGAAAGGCACTCTTTTATGGAATTTTAAGAGTTGACACAGAATGGGAAAGGTAAAATAGGATAACCTATTGTAGGGTTAATGGCTTTGTCAATTAGAGTGGCAGTTGAGGCCACTACATAGGCATAGGAGCATGTCTGATGCCACTGGATCCAACTGACATGAAAAGCATGCTATGAGGCCAGGCATGGTGGCTCATGCCTGTAATGCTAGCACTTTGGGATGCCAAGGTGAGAGGATCGCTTGAGCTTAGGAGTTAGAGACCACCTTGGGCAACATGGCCAGACCTTGTCTCTACTAAAAATAATTAAAAAAAATAAAGCCAGGTATGGTGGTGCATGCCTGTAGTCCCAGCTACAGGGAAGGCAGAGGTGGATCTCTTGAGCCCAGGAGTTTGAGACTGCAGGGAGCCATGCTTGCACCGCTGCATTCCAGCTTGGGCAACAAATTGAGACCCTGTTTCCAAGCAAAAAATAAAGAATGCTATGGAATTTACCTGACAGGAAGAAAGTTGTCCTAAAATACCCACAGCTATCTCATTGTTTTCACAGCAATGTACATGGAAAGGCTTGTCAAAACTAAGTAAAAACAGGTGTGTGGGGTGGATAATGCTAATTTCAGCATCTCAGTAAAGGTTTCTGTGGTTGTGCCTGGGAGAGCATGTAGAGGTTAGGCAAAGGCAGCAAAATTGGGAATGCATTGGTAGCAACAACCAGCAGCTGCTAAGTGTGCACACCTGTCTTTGAGATCAGGCCGAAGGCAAGTGACGAAAGGTATTTGCGGGTGAATTTGAGTAACCTGAGACATTCCGTGGCCTAATTAGGTAACAGTTCAAATGTCCGTACCCATTGAAATCTGGTTCTGGGAGGTATTATGACTGGAATCAGCCAGACTTCACATGTTCTCAGGTGAAAGCGGTCTTTATGCTATTCTGGTGGGCTGTTACTGCCTAGTAAATACCAACACTTGTTTTTAATGCACTGTCGAAGCTAAGGTTAAGTTTGAATGCATCATATGTGATATGTAAAAATATCACAAAGGTGCTTAAATTGTAAGCAAATTCTTCAGCTGTGACTCCGGACAGGAGTCCAGCTCCTCCAAAGAGGAGCTTTACAGTCTCATCTATGGGTTTTATGGAGACTTACTTTACCCTTCTGTGTTAGCCTCTTAAAGCACTGTGTCAACCTTAAAAGGGGCACAAGAAAGGGTGATTTAGGATTTTTTTAAGGGTTTGCTACTACTTCCTGCACTGCTCCCTGATCCGCAGCTCATCATGCCTCTCAGTTTCTTTAAGTCTGCAATCCCAATTAGAAGCAGCTATTTTGCTAAGTGAGCCCATGAGTGTCAACTGCCTTTCTGTTAAGAGACCCAGATTTGGGGCTTGGTGAAAAACAAGCACCAAGGAACCCTTCGGTCCCACTGGTCATGTGCTTGGGGCCTGAGTCATTTCATTCCACTCAAGGCCAGGGACGTACCTGCTAACCTCCATGGGAAAGAAGAGGCAGGGCAGGGCGAACAGCTTAGGATTGGCTAGTTTGAATGATTTCAATGGATTTCAAACGGTAGGGGTGTATCCCCTAGTTGCATAACACCTGGCCCTGGGATGATTAAGGCAGACAAATAATGTCTTTTGTTTGTAAGAGCTAGATAGAGGACATATGGCTCTGGATTGGTTAGTTTGTATATCAAAGACATGCTCCTGGTTGGCCCCTTGTTATCTCTGAGAATTGGCCAGCCCCCAAGAAAGGTAGTCTCTCCCCAGCTGGAAAGGTTTTGTTTGTTTGTTTGTTTAAGATGGGGTCTCTGTCACCAGACTGGAGTGCAATGGTGTGACCTCAGCTCACTGCAACCTCCACCTCCCAGATTCAAGTGATTCCCCAGCCTCAGCCTCCCAAGTAGCTGGGATTACAGGCGTGCACCACCATGCCCAGCTAATTTTTTATATTTTAGTAGAGACCCGGTTTCACCATGTTGGCTGGGATGGTTTTGATCTCCTGACCTCGTGATCTGCCCACCTCTGCCTCCCCTGTTTTTGTATTTTAGACAGAGTCTCTCTCTGTTGTCCAGGCTGGAGTGCAGTGGCCTAATCTTGGGTGACTGCAATCTCCGCCTCCTAGGTTTAAGCAGTTTTTCCTCCCTCAGTCTCCCGAGTAGCTGGGACCACAGGCGCACACCAGCATGCCTGGCTAATTTTTGTATTTTTAGTAGAGGTGGGGTTTTGTCATGTTGGCCAGGCTAGTCTTGATCTCCTGGCCTCAAGTGATCCATCTGCCTCAGCTTCCCAAATTGCTGGGATTACAGGCATAACCCTCCATGCCCAGCCCTCAGCTGGAAGGGTTTTTTAAAACATCAAAATAGGCGGGGCATGGTGGCTCACGTCTATAATCCCAGCACTTTGGGAGGCTGAGGCAGGCGGATCACCTGAGGTTGAGAGTTTGAGAACAGCCTGACCAACATGGAGAAACCCTATCTCTACTAAAAATACAAAATTAGCTGGGTGTGGTGGCACATGCCTGTAATCCCAGCTACTCGGGAGGCTGAGGCAGGAGAATCGCTTGAACCCGGGAGGCGGAGGTTGTGGTGAGCTGAGATCACACTATTGCACTCCAGCCGGGGCAACAAGAGCAAAACTCCATCTCAAAAAAAGTCAGAACATAATTAATATAGAGAAAATTTTAAGATATTTACATATATGCAAAACGATGATCAAACTGCCAAAAGACAATTGGCTCTTGGTATCCATAGCATTTCTGAGCAAATTATTTCCCAGTGCATTACTTGTAAATCTTGCCAAGATTCTGGAGGTGGTAAGCATACTGCAGAGTCCTCCAAGACCCACACGGCCTTTTATGGTACTCTAAATGGACTTTGTAGATTTATCTCCAGCCTTAGACTATTCTTACTGCATGTTTAATGGATGGACTGCGCTATTCGACTAGATGTGCTAAGGCCATAACAGTGGAAAAGAAACTAACAACTGAGATTATTTCTTGTTTTGGCATTCCTTCATGAATGTAATGAGATCAAGGAACTTACTTTACAGCAGAATTAAATCACTTGCTTGCAAAACTCTGGGATATTCGTTAAAATTTTATACCTCCTACTATCCTCAATCCTCAAGGCAAGTAAAGTATAAAAATCTAAACATAAAATGAACTCTAGGAAAAATCTGTCAATAAACTGGACTCAGACAGCCAGAAGCATTACCCCTGGCCCTTATAAAGATCTGGAATACTGGCCAGGTGCAGTGGCTCATGGTTGTAATCCCAACACTTTGGGAGGCTGAGATGGGATGATCAGTTGAGGCCAGGGGTTCAAGACCAGTTTGGGCAACAAAGTGAGACCCCCATCTGGCTGAGTGCAGTGGCTCACGTCTGTAATCCCAGCACTTTGGGAGACTGAGGCGGGTGGATCATGAGGTCAGGAGTTTAAGACCAGCCTGGCCAAGATGGTAAAACCCCATCTCTACTAAAAATACAAAAAATTAGCCGGATGTGGTGGTGGGCGCCTGTAATTCCAGCTACTCAGGAGGCTGAGGCAGAGAATTGCTTGAACCTGGGCGGTGGAGGTTGCAGTAAGCCAAGATTTGCAGTGAGCCAAGATCGTGCCATTGCACTCCAGCCTGGCAACAGAGCTAGACTCCATATCAAAAAAAAAAAAAAAAAAAGTGAGATCCCATCTCTACAAAAAATAAGAAGACAAACAAAAAATGTCTGGAATACTCCAAATAGGAGGATTGACTGCTTTTGAAATAGTCTTAGCTGCTCTGTGCCTACTGGGATCTCTAAAACTTTCATTCTAGCATGGAGTGAGCATTGCAGGGATTTCAGTGAACAATTCAATACTAGTTATATATAATTCAATAACTATATACAGTAATTAGTATACTTGCAGCATATTTTCAACAGATTAAAAAAATGTGTGGCTTTCACTAACAGACCCTACCATCTTTTCAACCAGGTGACCAAATATATCTCAAAGTTTTTAGAAGAAACCACCTATACAGCCATCAAAATAAAATTCCTGAATTCATACAAGCCACAGCAAGCTAGATCAGGATCATCATATGACAACTGGAAGGCCATGCCTATGGGTTACCTCAAATTGAGGAATTTCAACACCTACTCACAGGCTCCATGAGCAGATGAAGTAGACAGCTTTACACAGTATCTCAGACCAAGAACTTCATCTCCATCTCCAACTAGCTGAAACATCTTCCCTCCTTGACCTGGAAAATTCTCTGACTTAGCAATTTAAACAGAACGCTCCCCTTTCATTTAATCTTCATCGTCTGGAGTTTGTTTGTCTTGACCTAACCTCTTCTCTCTCTGTTCCTCCACTATGGGTTCCCTTTCTAACTATGATCTGCTTCAGCTAACCCTTACTGCTCTTTTGACAATTCAAGTGCAACCTCAACACCTGCTTGCACCAGTTTTCCGAACACTGTCTATCTTGACTAATCAGTCTAATTGCTGGTTATGTGAACATCTAGATAATGCAGAAGAACCCGAACTAGTTTTTGTTCCTGCCAGTGCAAGCACCTGGTGGACCTATTCTGGACAATGGATGTATGAAAGGGTCTGGCATCCACAAGCAGAAGTGCAGAATCACTCTACTTCCTCCTGCGATAAAGTGACTCAGCACTGGGAAGCCTTCATGGAAGCTCAAGGTCTATCCTTTGCTCAAGTAAGGTTATTGGAGGGAAATTTTTCTCTTTGTGTAGAAAATAAAAATGGCACTGGACCCTTCCTAGGTAACATACCTAAACAATATTGTATTCAAACACTGTGGTTTAATTCTATAGATGGCACCTTCACACCCTTTATAGATGTTACAAAGGAATCCAGGAATGATTATGATGATACAAGTGTTTACCTATGCACTAGACAATGTCCTTGGTTTGCAGATTGCACAAACTGGACCTGGAACAGCTCAACGGTTCCCTTGATTGGTCTGCCCAGTACCCAAGACTACCAATGGGTAGATCGAAATTCTGGGTTGATCTGGTCGGGTAATGACACCTGCCTATATAGCTGCCAAAACCAAACCAAAGCCTTCTGTACCAGCTATTTCGCAACATATTTTTCTCTTATGCGCTGACAGAGGCTCATGGGAAATGGAGATGTGCAGATGCCGACATAACTAATGACAAAGGTCATGATGGACACCAGACCCCCACCTGGTGGTTCACAGGTGCCAATCTGACCTTGTCTGTGAATAACTCTGGTCTCTTTATTTTGCAATGGGGTATACAAAGGGTTTCCACCGAAATGGTCAGGGCAATGTGGACTTGGGTATCTGGTACCTTCTCTCACCAGATACCTTACCTTAAATGCTAGCCAAATTACAAACCTGAGATCCGTCATTCATAAAGTAACACCACGTAGACGCACCAAACAAGACACAGACAATCCACCTCTATATTACAACCCCAAGGACAATTCAACAATAAGGGCCCTTTTTCCAAGTTTGGGAACTTCTGATTTAGAAAAGGCAATTTTAAACCTTTCCAAAGCAATAGAACAGGAATTCGGTGCCACTCAGCCGACTTTGGAAGCACACCAATCAAAAGTTAGCAGTTTAGCCTCTGCATCCCCAAATGATCGTGTCTTGGATATACCGACCACCCAACGGCAAACGGCTTGTGGAACTGTTGGCAAACAGTGTTGCCTCTATATAAATAATCGGAAGATATAATGTCTGATATACAGCGTATCAAAGACATATCCGAGAACATGAAGAATATACCGTTATTTGATTGGGGAGACTGGTTCAGATCATGGGGCTATGTGCTTTTAATTGTTTTTTTCTGCTTAATCATCTTTGTTCTAATCTATGTTCGTTTCTTTCACAAATCTCACAGATCCCTTAACTCTCAGCCTCTGTACCCAGTCTTATCTCCACAGCAATCAGCATAGCTCCTTGTCAATGAAACTTCATGTCAAGTTTAAAATGGGGCAATGAAGGGACTAACAACCCATCAGTATGACACAAGTCTACTTTAATCTGAGAATGTCTGAACGAACAGCAGCTGCGGACAAAAAGCCTTAGCTAAGGCCAGGTGCGATGGCTTAAACCTGTAATCCCAGCACTTTGGGAGTTCAAGGAGGGCGGATCACAAGGTCAAGAGATCGAGACCATCCTGGCCAACATGGTGAAACCCTGTCTCTACTTAAAATACAAAAATTAGCTGGGCATGGTAGCATGTGCCTGTAGTCCCAGCTGCTTGGGAGGCTGAGGCAAGAGAATTGCTTGAACCTGGGAGGCAGAGGTTGCAGTGAGCCTAGATCATGCTACTGCACTCCAGCCTGGCAACAGAGTGAGACTCCATCTCAAAAACAAACAAAAACAGCCTTAGCTAAACTTTGATGAGTAAAGCAGACTTTACTGAGAATTCAGCTGCCATAAACACTCCTCTGAGGGTTCCTCATGTAAGGGTACTTGGCACTAGGATCTCCCAAGGTGTTGTAAATAAACCTTATCAGAACTTTTCATAGTTTCACTCTGACGCCTTAAGACACACCATTGGCTGGGCGTGGTGGCTCACACCTGTAATCCTAGAACTTCGGGAGGCAGAGGTGGGCGGATCACCTGACGTCAGGAGTTTAAGACTAGCCTGGCCAACATGGTGAAACCCTGTCTACTAAAGTACAAAAATTTTCCAGGCATGATGGTGGGTGCCTGTAATCCCAGCTACTTGGAAGGCTGAGACGGGAGAATCACTTGAGCCCAGGAGACAGTGGTTGCAGTGAACCAAGATCGCACCACTGCACTCCGGCCTGGGCAGTGAGCAAAACTCTCAAAAGACACGCCATTAAGCTGATCTGTAAACCCTTACCCCTTGCTGTTCAGAGAGTCACTCTTTATAGTGTTATTGCATGCATGTGTAATGTTCTTTTTTTTTTTTTCTATTAATCTGTTAATTTGCAGGCCCCTAAACAATGGAACTAAGTTGGGAACAGAAAAGTTTCTCCCAACAGCACTTTGTAGACTTCTGGATAGACCAAAGAGTGTTTGAATAGATAAAGGAATTTTGTTCCCTTGATTTTGGTTGAAGGTAGAAGAATCCAATGTACACATACACAAGACTGTCCTTGAATTTGTCTCAAAGAATAAATGTTGGGTAGTCAGCAGAACCGACTGAAAACTTACTTTAGGGAGAAAGCCACAAATCATTTAGGCTGGGATGATCTGAGCTTTCCTGATTTCTCATGGGCGTTTTAGTGGTCTAATAGAATGTTAGTGTGGTGGGCGTTTTAACCATCTTACGACCTGGGCTGCAGGTGGAAGTAGGATGTAGAGTGTGTTGAGGTGGCATCTGTTCTATCAAATGCTTCTCTCTACCCAGTCCTGTGGTGAGTTCCTCACATGTAGCTTTCTAGTTAATCTTCACAGTGTTCACAGTTTACAGATGAATAATCTCAAAGGGTAGATAGCTTGCTCAAGATTATGCCGTTACTGAAAAAGAGCAAGATGTGGAACAGAACACCTAGTATGTTACTTTTTCTTTTAAAAGTGTTGAGATCATATGTATGTATACGTATATGTATTTGCAAATAAAACAGGAAGGAAAAGCCATTAGCAAATGAAAGTGATTACATGTAAGAGGAATGGGCAGTGAGAGTCTCACCTCCTTTTTAAGGTTGCATATAAACAACTCTGAACATAGCAGATTGATCATTTGTTAATAGAATAATCATTTCAAGTTACATTAAGAAAACAGATGGCTGGGCGCAGTGGCTCATGCCTGTAATCCCAGCACTTTGGGAGGCCAAGGTGGGCAGATCACAAGGTCAAGAGATTGAGACCATCCTGGCCAACATGGTAAAACCCGTCTCTACTAAAAATATAAAAATTAGCTGGGCCTGGTCGTGTGCCTGTAGTCCCAGCTACTTGGAAGGCTGAGACAGGAGAATCGCTTGAACCCTGGAGGCGGAGGTTGCAGTGAGCTGAGATTGTGCCACTGCGCTACAGCCTGGGCAACGGAGCGAGACTCCATCTCAAAAAAAAAAAAAAAGGAAAACAAAATGGGTGTGGTGGCTCATACCTGTAATTCAGCACTTTGGGAGGTTGAGGCAGGTGGATCTCTTGAGCCCAGGAATAAGACCAGCCTGGGCAACATGGCAAAACCCTGTCTCTACAAAAAATACAAAAATTAGCCAGGTGGCACATGCCTACAGTCCTAGCTACCCAGGAGGCTGAGGTGGGAAGATCACGTGAGGCTGGGAGGTTGAGGCTGCTTTGAGCCAGGATTGTGCCACTGCACTCCAGCCTGGGTGACAGTGAGCTCCAGTCTCAAAAAGAAAAAGGAAACTCACACTCTGGAACAATAGAACCCTTGGAGATAGGTTTATTGTTCATAGTAATGTTGATATCAAAAGAAGGTAAGAAAAACTTTCAGCAATACAAGGCACAAGAGAAAGGTTATGTGAGCTGAAAGATATAGGACTTCTTGTGTTTGTTATGCAATATGCATTGAAACTAGAGAAGCCATTAAAAGATAACGCAACTTTTAGTATTGGGTATTTGTGCTACTTGGTCCTCATTTCACCATGTCAAGTAGGAATACAAAGTTAACAGGAACCATGAAATAAAGAGGCAGCCGTTGGAATGTTGGAAAATGTCTTCTTGGAAGGATAAAGTCTCATTTATCAAATAGCATGAGTGATTTTGAGGTGTGTTAAGCTGCACAATACTGGGTTAGAGTAAGGTTTGTAGGGCATGAAAAGTTATAGAAAATAGTTTCAGCATTACTGATAATGGACACAAAGGTATTTTTGATATGCAGAACTCATAGGGGGAAAAGTCCTCTTTCCATTGTTATGCAACAGAAGGAACACAAAATAAATTGGTTGGCAAAAATGTTTATTAGCCAGCTCAAAGGCTCACCAGATGTTTTACTTTCGTATTTCCTTATACATTTATTAATTAGAAGCTTACTTAAGGAAAATTGTTATCCAATTTTTTTATCAGTGTGGACTCATGTATGTATACATTGTTCTTTGAGTTGTAATCCAATACTATTGTACTGTTTCTCAAAGTGTTGCACCTTGGCCTTTGAGAGCTCTTGAAAAATTGGTTCCTGTTTCCTTTTGGCATGCCTCTCCCTATGTGTGTTTTGTTTGTTTGGGCTTATTTTGTTTTTTAGCACTTCTTTCTTTCCAGTGCTTCAATATGCTGCAAGCTCATCTTTTATTTTTCCTGACCAGCCCTAGAATCAGCCATTTTTTCCAAAAAGCCATTGTTCCCCGTACTGAAAAATGTTTTTAGAAACCAAGATCTGGGCACAAGCTGTGCTCACTGCTACTGCTACTAGGTCATCACTGTGTAGGCCCCTAAGTGGACACAGATAGGAAACGTTTGTATGTGTACACAGATACCTGTACACCTATACCTAGACTTTATTGAAATAAATGAATTTATACTGATATCTCCAACATGCATTCAGCACCACAGGATTCGTTCTAGCCTCACTTTACCCCTTGCTTATCCATAACTTTTCTGTTGCTGAGAAACATGATTCCTACTAAGATTTATTTACTTTGTTAAACTCTACTATATGTGTAAACTAGTTACATAAAGTAGTTACCTAATTGCTAACCTGTACCCCTACGAGAAAAAAGGAACCAATTAGAATACAGCGTTTGTTTTTTTGTCTTTAGCTTTGCAGTATCCAGTCAAGACACTGTTTTCAAAAGTTAAATCATTTTAACTCCTCTCTCTCTCTCTTTCTCTCTTTCTCTCTCTCTCTATATATACACACTTCTTTAAAAGTTGATCCATCATTATTGGCATCTGGAGAATCTAGGTACAAAGTACAAACAAACAAGAAAACACTGAATTCACTTAAATCATGAAAAGGAATTGAATTGGGTGGGCTAGGCTCCTCATATAATTCTAGTGATAGTTACACAGATAGACTACTGAAGAACAAATACTTTTTATTCCTCTGATTGTTATCTGTAATTTTATACAAGACATTTATTTTATAATATATATTCTCCACAGAAAGCTTCAGAAGATTGAGTATTTAAATGTAGCAATCTTAACCAGGAGTTGCTACCAAAATGAAATATTTCAGGGGTAGCAACGAACCTGCAATAATCCTGCAGCATAGGATGACTTGCTTTCAAAACCTAGAGGTGTGCAAAATCAAAGGCGAAGAAAGTGTGCATTCAACATTAAGAAAATATCATGGTATACAGTAATTACAGCTGTGAGGGACTATGTACAATAAAAAGAATGTTTGGGGGAAAATGTGGATGGTTTTCTGTTTTCCGTTTTCCAAACTGAATGCCTTAGGACATAATACTTTCTGAGGGAGATCTTTGTGGTGACATAATAATTCTGTATCTGGATTGTGATGGTTCCATGAATTTACTCACAAGAAAATGACATAGAATGATGTAATATTGGCACACACAGCTCAATGTCAATTTTCTAGTTTTGTTTTTGTGCTATAGTGACTTCCACTGGGGGAATTTGGGTGAAGGCTACATGGAATCTCTCTGCACTATTTTTGTAACTTTCTGTGAACATGTAATTCAGAGTAAAAAGCTTTAAAAAGTAATAGTATTTTACATCCTCAAATTAAACAGATATATAAATATATATATATCGTTTATGTATGTTAAACTTAGTTGTCTTTTTTAGTGTTTTTTTTTCTGTGTTGTTATATTAAACTATCCTTCAGAAAGGTTGAAGCAATTGGACCATGTATAATAGGATATTTAAAATTTCATTATTGTTGGCTGAGTAATTTCACTGGAAATGTACCTTAAGGAATTACTCTACCCTTCCATACCTTCTGTTTTCCTAATAATTTCTACAAAAATATTCAAAAAATCATTTTGCCAAGTCAATGGTCTATAAATTTCTAAGCACATCGTGCAGTGCCAGCCTTAATTCTTGGCCACTCCCTCTTTCCAAGCCCCTTCCCTGAATCACACTGTGATGTTTAATTTTTGGGTTAACTTGACTGGGCTACTGAGCACCCAGATATTTGATTAAACAGTATTCTAAGTGTTTCTGTAAAGGTGTTTTGGGAAGAGATTAACACTTATATGGGAATACCGAGTAAAGCAGATTTTTCTCCCTAATGTAGGTGCCTTATCCAATCAGCTGAAGGCCTAAAGAGAGTAAGAGAGCTGACTCTCCTCTGAGGAAGAGAATTCTTCCTGCTTGACTGCCTATGAATTTGACCTTTCCCCCTTGCCTTCAGCTCTTTCTGGGTCTCAAGCCTATCAGCCCTTATACAGGAACTACACCATTGGCTCTGTTGAGTCTCCAGCAATGATTTCCAAATCTGTATCTCAAAACTGAATTTCGCTACTCAACTCAAAACTCGTGTGTCTTTATACTTATCTGTCATCTCCTCTTGGATGATGAAGAGGCATCTCAACCTTAGCATGGACAAAGTTCACTTTCAGTTACCTCCCCCAAACTTACTCTTCAGTTTCCCTTATCTCAATGAATAATGGCACTATTTACCCAGTTGCTCATGCCAAAATTCAGATGGTCTTTCACTATTCCTTTCTTTCCCTTTTGCTCAACACATCCAATCAACCAGCAAGCTCTTTCAACTCAATTTCCACAACACAATCAGAATAATCTATCAGCATCACCCCACTTTAAACCACCACTTCCTCTAGCCACTTCTGGAACCTACTGTATTTAATCTTATCCCCCTAAAAATCTGTTCTCTGTGCTTTAGGCAAATGAGGACTTTAGAAAACATAATCAGTGTCACTTGGCCAGGTGCAGTAGCTCATGCCTGTAATCCCAGCATTTTGGGAGGCTGAGGTGGGTGGATCACTTGAGGTCAGGAGTTCAAGACCAGCCTGACCAACATGAATAAACCCCATCTTTACAAAAAATACAAAAATTAGCCAAGCATGGCAGGCACCTGTAGTCCCAGCTACTCAGGAGGCTGAGTCAGGAGAATCACTTAAACCCGGGAGGCCAAGGTTGCACTGAGCCAAGATCATGCCACTGCACTCCAGCCTGGGTGACAGAGTGAGATCATGTCTCAAAAAAAAAAAAAAAAAGAAAGAAATATAACCAGTATCACATAATTTCCTTGATGAAAAGTCTTCAAGGGCTTATTGTAGAACAGAATCCAAACTCTTTCTACAGCCCATGAGCCCATAAGTTATCAGATACTTTGATTTCCCATGTTTGTTCTTCTCTTGAGACTTTCGTTCTAGCCGTTCCTCTGCCTAGAATACTTCCCCTGTGTCCATCTTCACATGGCTTGAATTATTGTCACTAAGGTCTCAGTTTAAATATTACCTTTGGGAGAGGCTTCTCTTATCTGAGTTTCCAATCTGAAGAAATACTGTAGTCCTTCCCTTAATGGCATGGTGCATTACCTGGTGTTTTATCTTTCCTCTCCACAATAAATGAGAGACAGTAGGTACTATAGCCATCAGACAGCATAGCATTAAAAAAAATTAGGAACTTTCAAGTGGGAATAAAATGGTCCTTTTGTAATCTTTATTTTTATCAAGTTGAATCCATTCAATTTTATCAAGTTGAATCACTTATTCATCCATTCATTCAAAAAATATTAATTGGCCAGATGCATTGGCTCACACTTGTAATCCCAGCACTTTGGGAGGCCAAGGTGGGTGGATCACCTGAGGTCAGGAGTTCAAGACCACCTGAGTCTTTGTACCAGCTGTTTCTTTTTCTACCCAGCACAGGACATATCAATGGCTGAAGTGGGCTGATGTGGGCTGAAGTGGGCTGGCCAACATGGTAAAATCCTGTCTCTACTAAAACTAAGAAAATTAGCTGGGTGTGGTGGCAGGCTCCTGTAATCCCAACTACTCGGGAAGCTGAGGCAAGAGAATCACTTGAACTGGGAGGTGGAGGTTCAGTGAGCCAAGATCATGCCATTGCACTCCAGCCTAGACTGTAACTGTGTCTCAAAGAAAATAATGGTAATAATAATATATATTAATTGAGTATTGAGTATTTCCAATGTGCTAGTCATTGTTCTAGGTGTTGGACATATAGCAGTGAACAAGACAGACATTCTATCAATAGGGAACAAACAATTCACAAATTTTAAAAATCACACTTTGAAAAGTGCCATAGTGAAAATAAAAACAGTGATATGGTTGAGGGTAGCTGGAAGGCTACCTGTACAGGCAGCAGAGCAGAATAATTAAATGAAGGCACTTATGTTACTTGCTTGAGATTTTTACCCAGCTTTGCTGGGATTCAGTTTTCTTGCTATAAGATGGGAATAATAGAATCTCATTGTGCTCTCGTGTTTTGAGTTTTGCATGTAAAGTGTTGGAGAGTGCCTGGCATATAGAAGTACATTTGATTCTAGGGGTTGTGTGTGTGTGTGTGTGTGTGTGTTTTGTTTTTGGTTTTGGTTTATTGTTGTTTCTTTTAGACAGGGTCTCACTGTCACCTAGTCTGAGGTACACCATGGCTCACTCTGACATCTGCCTCCTAGCTGAGACTACAGATGTCCACCAGCATGCCAGCTAATTTTTGTATTTTTGGGGGTAGAGACGGGTTTCACCATGTTGCCCAATCTGGTCCTGAACTCATGGGCTCAAGTGATCCACCTGCCTTGGCCTCCCAAAGTCGTAGGATTACAGGTGTGAGTCACCATACCCAACTCTAGTTTTTGTTTTGTTTTTATTACTTTAAACTGAAGACTCAGAGGAAGAACTATATAGGCTGGAATCTAAAGCATGTGAAGAATCCTGCCTTGTGAAGATGAGGGGTTGGGAAGAGCTTTTCAGACAAAAGAAACAGCTAGTACAGACTGGGCATGGTGGCTCATGCCTGTAATCCCAGCACTTTGGGAGGCCAAGGCAGGTGCATGACCTGAGGTCAGGAGTTTGAGACCAGCCTGGTCAACATGTCAAAACCCCGTCTCTACTAAAAATACAAAAAAAAAATTAGCCAGGCATGGTGGTGGGCACCTATAATCCCAGCTACTTGGGAGGCTGAGGCAGGAGAATTGCTTCAACCCGTGGAGCGGTGGTTGCAATGAACTGAGATTGCACCATTTCACTCAAGCCTGGGTGAAAGAGAGAAACTCTATCTCAAAAAAGAAAAGAAAAGAAACAGCTGGTACAAAGACTCAGGTGGGACCCAGCACAGGACATTTCAGTGGCTGAAGTGGCCTGACATAAGGTGAGTGTGAAACCTTATGAACAATGAGTAGGGATTTGGATTTTATTTTAGTGCACTGGGAAGGCAATGGAGAGTATTAAGTGTGAGAGTTCCCTGTCTTATTAAGGTCTTTTAAAGGATTATTCGGCTTTCCATTTGGAGCGTGCATTTTAAGAAAGGCAAGGGTAAAAGCAGAGAAACCTATTTGAGTAGGAGCTATTTTGGAAGTTAAACCAAGACTTACCATGTTCAGGATAGAAGTGAAGATGAAGGGAAATGAATGGATGGATTTTTTGGTCATACTTAATTTCTAAAGCTTCCTATACTGTTATTTTGTGTTCCATTTTACAGATATTTAGAATTGTAATATATATTCCAGTCTGTTCCAGATATTGCAGTCTGTTTCCACTGACGATTTCGAAGCAGAAATTAATTTTTTTTCATAGCTGTGTTTTAAAAATTGTTTTCTAATAGTTCCTCATATTTTTTTTAAGGTTTAATGCCTTTGGAGTATTTCTCAAATTTCTATACAATTATTTAAATATATTGGCCAAGGATGGTGGCTCATGCCTGTAATCCCAGCACTTTGGGAGGTCAAAGTGGGAGGATCACTTGAGGACAAGAGTTCAAGAGCAGCCTGGGCAAGGTAGCAAGATTCTGTCTCTACAGAAAGTAACAATTTTTAAAAATTTAAAAATTAATTGGGCACAATACATACACAATATATGTGTGTACATATTGTGTATGTATATGTGTGTATACATAGGATATATATATATATCCCCTTGATTTTTGAAAAACCTTATACAGCCATGTTTCCTCTTGCTTTCTTTAAACTTGAAGTTGTTTCCAGAGTCTTAGTTCTTGAAGTAGTATTTACTAAGCCACTACAGTTTTGTAAGTGCTGCATAATAGGCTGTAAAAGCTGGTAATAGCCCTTCTTGTTCAAATATCCTTTTATATTCAAATCCATTTATTATTTTTCCATGTGAATTTTGTAAATTCCCTTTATATTATATTTAGCATTCTCTGTATTTAACTGGAGTTGTATTGATGTGGAAATCTTATACATATTCAAATTTCATACTATATAGGGAAGACAAATATAGAAAATATTTAGTCTCAGGCTTCAAAGCTTGTTTCTTATGCACCCAGTCATCACCGTGTATTTATTTTCTGTCTCCCTTCACATCTACAAACTCATTCTATTTGATAATATGCTATAGCCCTTTGTATATTCATTTCCTTTCTCAAAAGACTTCCCATAACAAACCTAAAGGCTAACACTGAAATGATGGTATTGTAGCAGGGAATGTTCTAAGCACTGTGGATTTTAAACTCATCTAATCCTTCCAATATTATGCATTAAGTACTATTATTTTCCCCACTTTATAGATAGATGAACTCAGGCACAGAGAGGTTAACTAATTCCCCAAGTTCCCACAGCTACTACGTGCTGGAAGCCAGGATTATCCCCCAAGCAGCCTGTTCGTCAAGCCACTTTCTGAAGCATTGTCCAATATGATTTGTAATTAAACAAATAAATGTGTACTGCATCTTTTGCTTTAAGTATTTTAATTTTTGTGGCTATGATACATTGGATCTATTATTTTTCAGCTGGTATGATTAGCTATGCAAGGATCCTACATAAGGATTATCTCTTTTTCTTGCCATTAACTTATTTGTATACCTTCAGGACTTTTTAAAAGCTGATTCTTTTAAATTTTCTAAGCATTTCAATGGTATCACCTGCAAATAATGGTGCTTTTTCTCTTTCCTATAAGATTACATTAGTATGGCATTTTCAAGGCAATATTTAATAATTGTATTACTAAGAGTTAATTTTGTGGCCAGGCATAGTCACATGCCTGTAATTGGTGGCTTATGCCTGTAATTCCAGTACTTTGGGAGGCCAAGGTGGGCAGATCACCTGAGGTCATGAATTCAAGACCAGCCTGGTCAACATGGCAAAACCCTGTCTCTACTAAATATACAAAAATTAGCTGGGCATGGTGGTGGGTGCCTGTAATCCCAGCTATTTGGGAGGCTGAAGCAGGAGAATTGCTTGAACCCTGGAGGTGAAGGTTGCAATGAGCCAAGATAGTGCCACTGCACTCCAGCCTGGGTGACAGAGCAAGACTCTGTCTCAAAAAAAAAGTTAATTTTTAGTCTTGCAATTAAAATGTGTTTGAGTTTCATTATTAGATTAAATTTTTAAAACATATTTGACTGTATTCATCCTATTGCTGATAGGAGCAAACTTTCCTTAATAATATTAGACAAAGCTGAGATTTTCCCCCTTAAGCTTAAATTATATGAGTAACTGCTTTGGTGGAAAGACCTTGAAAACATGACAAGGAATTTAATTCAGCTAAATTGGATTTGTAAGTATGGGAAACCTAAGTGTGGTTTAGAGATTGTAGGGAAAGGAAGAGAGCCTTAGATGAAACAATACTTATGAGGCAATTATTTAGGGTTCTAGTTCTCAAGCTTGGCTGCACATTGGAATCACCAGGTAAGATTTACAAAAGACAGTGATGCTTGGGTCCCACTCCCAGATAATGTGACATAATTCTTCAGGAGTGCAACATAGATACTGGGAACTTTCTAAAACCCCTAGGATAATTCTAATGTATGGCCAAATTTTATAATCATCTATTTAGGGGAGACTTTAAACCTATTTCTCATATCATGCAAATTCTGATTAATAGGTTTGTGTAGCCCACTAATAAAATACACCAGCATGTACACCAGTGTTCGAAGAAACATTATTCACAATAGCCAAAAGGAGGAAACAACCCAAATGTCCATCAACAGATGAATGGATAAACAAAACATGGGCAATATATACAATGGAATATAATTCAGCCTTTAAAAAGGAGGAAAATTTTGACACATGTTACAACATGGATGAACCTTGAAAACATCATGCTGAGTGAAATGAACCAGACATAAAAGGAAAATACTATATGGTTCCACTTAATGTAAGTTACCTAGAATAGTCAAATTTATAGAAACAGAAAGTAGAAATAGCGATCCCCAGGGCTGGGGGAGCGGGAAATGGGGAGTTATTATTTAATAGGCACAGAGTTTCAGTTTGAGATGATGAAGAAGTTCTGGAAATGGAAGTGGTGGTGGTTGGACAACATTGTGAGTCTATTTAATGCCATGGACTTGTACACTTGAAAATGGTTAAAAAGATCAATTTTGTGTTATGTGTATTTTACCACAAGAAAAAAAATGTTTTAATGGCAGTGGGTAGGCTATGAACGCCCTTTCCCAACTAGTTAACGTTAACTAGAGTGTTAAGGATTATAATACATTGTAGTAATTGCTTTAATGGAATTTGTTTAGTGGTTATTTTTTCCTGTTACCATCTCCAAGGAAAGCAGGACTTACATTTTGCTAACAACTCTTAGGCATTGTAAAACCTTCACATGTGTGCAGACAGGTAGAGGCATAAACCTGAAATCTACAAGGCACTATTGTACTGCTGTGAGGGTTATTGTGTGTGGAGCCTTTTGAAGCAGAGATTAGAGGTGAGTCTCTTTCACCCCCACACCTTAGATATGCTCCTGCCTGGACTGCACATGTACACACAAAGCAAAACTAAGACATCAAAGTCATTTTTTAATTAAATGAGACATATATCAAAGAAATATGATTTGCATTTGATTTGATGTTTCTGGTGCTCCAAAGAGAAAGATGAATTGAACTGAAATGCCTCTCTTTGGTATCAATGTTCATGAGAAAAATGAAGCCATTTATAAATGCTCTTGAGTAGTAAAAAGTAATGGATCACAATGTTGAAGAAAGGCCTTGATTTACTATAGTCCTAGTGTTTTGCTTTAACAGAAGATAAATGAGCTTTCTAGGCTTGGTTTCCATATGCAAAACTATTATACATAAATTCATGTATGAATGTAGCAAATTAATATTCAGAATGTCTGAAGTCTGAAGGATGTAGCATCCAAGAGATATCCCACATACACATCTGTGGCAAGCAGAAAACTCCAGAGCTGTACTATCTAGGATGTGCTCTGGAAATGTGGCCAGTGCTGCTGAATGTATTAATTTCTTATAGCTGCTATAACAAATTATCACAAGTCTAGTGGCTTAAAGCAACACACATTTATTGTTTCACAGTTCTGGAGGTCAGAAGTTTGAAATCAGTTTTGCTGAGCCATCATCAAGGTGCCAGCAGGATCGCTTTCTCTGGAGGCTCCAGAGGACAATCTGGGTTTTTTTTTTCTTGTTGTTTGGTTTTATTTTACCTTTTCCAGCTTCTAGAGTTGCATTTCATGCATTCCTTTTGTTTTGTTTTATTTTCAATGTAGTCTTGCCTCCAGCTCGATCTTTAAAGCCTGCAGGTGACCTCTTGCTTCAGTTGTTACATTGCCTTCTTTTGGTCTGTAGTAAAATCTCCTGTGTCCTTCGTGTAAGGACACCTGCAATTACATTTAGGGCCCACCCAAATAACCCAGGATAATTTCTCCATCTCAAAATCCTTAGTTTAATTACATCTGCAAAGTCCCTTTTGCCATATAAAGTAATAATCACAGGTTCCCAGGATTAGGATGTGGACATATCTGGAGGCCATTATTCAGCCTTTCATACCACAGAACTAAAATTTTAATTTAACTTTATTTTATTTTATTGGAATTAGCCATAGGGCTGTTTCCCTCCTCACAGAAAGTCTATTGACAGCAGTGTTCTAGAAGACATCTAGAAGCCAGTACCAGATGCTTCATTTTATTGCTATCTTGAGTTTGTTTTTGAGCTGCTCGTTAAAAATATCTGTAAGATCTTATTTTGTAGAAACTCAGAGAATATATTTTCATAGAAGGCCAAGGAAAAACAGTAGTGCCCTTTCAACCACCGAGCAAAGATCTAATGAGTATTTATGATGAAACAGGCACTGAGCTCTAAAACAAATTTACAATCTACAACGTAATTGGTAAACATTATGATGGCAGGAAGCACTGCTACCATGAGATAAGAGATCTAGCCTGATGAGGTCAGGGAGGCAATTCTGGAGGACATAAAACCTAAGTTAAGAGGTGGCCAAGCTAAGAAGGCTTACAAATAATAAATAACTCAAACACAGGCAGAGGGAAAAAGACAAAAAAGATATTATTTATAGGCAGAGAAAGAAATGTGCACAGAGGAAAGCAGTGGGGAGAGAGCTTTAGGAGTCGTCTTCTATGACTGAAGCATATGCGGGGTCAGAAAGGGAAAGGTGGAAAAAAAGGCAAGGGCCGACTCTTGATGTGCCTAGTATGTCATAATTAGGTGTTTGGACTTTATCCTAAGTGTCGTTTAGGTTTGAATGCAAATAACAGAGGCCCTAATAGTAGTCCTTTAAATAAGACAGATATTCATTTTTGTTTGGACCTATGCTGATGTGGAGACTGTGCTTCACAGCATCCTCCGGGTCTCAAGTTCCTTCCACTTCATTCCTAGTGTGTGAGTTTTCTTCTTTTTATTTATTTTATTTTTTGAGACAGAGTCTTGCTCTGTTGCCCAGGCTGGAGTGTAATGGTGTAGTCTCGGCTCACTGCCACCTCTGCCTCCTGGGTTCAAGCGATTCTCCTGTCTCAGCTTCCCAAGTAGCTGGGATTATGGGCACCATCATGCCTGGCTAATTTTTTGTATTTTTAGTAGAGATGGGGTTTCACCATGTTGGTCAGGCTGGTCTCGAACTCCTGCCTTTAGGTGATTCACCTGCCTTGGCCTCCCAAAGTGCTGGGATTACAGGCATGACCACTGCACCTGGCCCTTAGTGTGTTAGTTTTCTAAGGCTGCCATGCAGTGTACCACAAAGTGTTGTCTTCAATGACAGAAATGCATCAACTCACAGTTCTAGGGGCTAGAAGTCTGAGATCAGCTATTGATAGGGTTGGTTCCTCCTAAGGCTGTGAGCACCAATCTGTTCCCTGACTTCCCTCAAGCTTCTTGGGGTTTGCTGTGAACCTTTGGCATTCCTTGGCTTGTGGAAGTATCTCTGTCTTCATCTTCATGTTCATATCATGTTCTTCCTGTTTATCTATATCCACATTTCCCATTTTTATAAGGAAACCAGTCAAGTTGGATGAGGAGCCCACCCTACTCCAGTATGACCTCATCTTAACTATTTACATCTGAAAGGTCACATTCCAAATAAGATCACATTCTGAGGTACTAGGAGTTAGGACTTCAACCTATGACTCTGAGGGAGGTGCAACTTAGACCGTAAAGTCTAGGATGTGATCCTCATCCCTGTGGCCCAGAGTAGCAGCTAAGAGATCCAGCCACCACATGCACATTCAGGGTCTTCTCAAAGGGCCCATTTCTGTAAGGGTGGATTCATAGCTTAAATCTCAGCTTCAGCACCTATAATCTACAGGAGTTTGACTCCCCCCACTCCATAACCTTAGCTTTATCATCTTGAAAATTAAGCAACAACATTTACCTTTGCAGAGTTGTTATGATCATGAAAAATAACAAATGCCAGAGCTTGGACTATAGTAGATGCTCAATGGTAACTGTGATCTGGTATTTGTCATCTGTCTCCCCAGGGCCTCGCATAGTGCCTCTCACGGAGTAAGTGACCCACAAATATTTGTTGCCCAATGGAGATTTAGATCATGACTAAAGCTCTAGGCTACAGGAGGCTGAGGCTGCAGTGAGCTATGATTGCGCCACTGCACTCCAGCCTGGGAGGCGCACAGCAAGACTCAGTCTCTAAAAATAAAAATAAAGCCCTGAGCTAGAATGAAGTCTGGAAATTGATGATAAAATAGCCATCACAGTAGTGTAAAACAAAACACTGGAAAAGAACCAGTTATCAAATACAAACCTTGTAGGGAAAAATAAGTACACATAATTTTTAAAGTAACATCTGAAGGATAAAATAAGTACAATGCATCATTTTACAGTCACAAGTCTACAGTGTCACTGACAGACTAGGACTGTACAGCTTGAGGAATCCCTTACAGGAGCCAGATCTGAGTCAGACCCCTGACTGCAAGTCTCAAGGCAAACTCTCTCAAACACAGCTAGTGACAACCCAGGACTTTCCTGGAGAAGTAAGAGAATTAAGTGTGACCTCGGATGAGAGCAGATAATGAACTACAAGTAATGGTATTTCAGCAGGAATCTTTTTCTGTGATTTGGGGCTACTATGTTTTGGTATCTGATCAAAGAAAATGTTTCCCAACTCACTAAGCTCTCCCGCACCTGACATAATATTTTTATTGCTAAAAGTGTAAGATCAAAAGAATTGGTGTCTTACTTAACTATAGGAAGCTGTGTTCTGAGTTTTTGAAGAAAAGTTTTATGTATATGTTTAAAGAGCAGTCCAGAATGCAGCTATGAAATGAAGCATCTGGTATTGGCTTCTAGATGCTTTCTAGAAGTGTTATCCAATAGAACTTTCTGCGAAGATAGAAATGTTCTATATCTGTGCTGTCCAATACAGTAGCCAATAGCCAGATAGCTATTTAAATTTAAATTTAATTACGTTGAAAATTCAGTTCACTGATACACTATTAAGGCTTACTATCAAGCTACATAATGAAGTCAGTTTGGCAGTGTTGTAAAGATAGAAAAACCAACTGATAGAACAAAACAGAGTCATGAGATAGATACGTGGTCACTTGACTTATGACAATTGCAAATGCGAAAATGATCTTTTGAATAAACACGCTGCATCAATTAGCAATCCACATAGAAACAAAAGGCATCTGGACCTACCTCTAGGTCCCACCATTCACAACAATCAATTCCAAATGGACTGCAGATCTAAGTGAGCAAACTAAACCATTAAAGCTTTCTGGGAAAAACACAGGAGGAAATTTTATAACCTGGAGTAGGCAGAGATTTCTTAAATAAAACCAGAAGACACTAACTGTTAAAACTAACGAATTGGACATTTCAAAATTAAAGTTTTCCTCAAAAGTACCATTAAAAGAATGAAAAGGAACCAAATGGGAGAAAATATTTGCAACATATATACTTGACAAAGGATGAATAGTCAGAATACCAAAAACAAAAACATAATACTGTATACTTAAACATTTGCTAAGAGAATATATCTTATATTGCGTTCTTTTAAATTTATTTTATTTTTTCAAATTTTATTTTAGATTCAGGGGTACATCTGCGGGCTTGTTACCTGGGTATATTGCGTGATGCTGAGGTGTGGGGTACAAATGATCTCTTCAGCCAGGTACTGAGCATAGTACCCAACAGTTAGTTTTTCAAACTTTTCTCCCTCTCTTTCCCTCCCCCCATGTTAAGTGTTCTGATCAATAATAATAATAAAGGGGTCAGGAGAAAACTTTTGGAGGTGATGGATTAGGTTCATGGCATAGATTGTGCTGATGGTTTTAAGGGTATACACTTATCTTCAAACTTATCAAGTTGTGTACATTGAATATGTACAGCTTTTTAGCATGCCAATCATACTTCAATAAAGTGATTTTTAAAAAATCTTCTTACAATGGATAAACAAGCTGTGATATATTCATCCAATGGAATAATACTCAGAAATAAGGAGGAATGCATTATTGACACGTGCATCAATATTAACAAATCTCAAATACACCATGTTGAGTGTAAGAAGGCTTAGACAGAATATACTGTGTGATTCCAGTTATATGATCTTTGGAAACAGGCAAATCTAATCTCCAACGGGGAAAAAAATTAGAACATCGGTTGTCCCTGGGAAAGTGGAAATGGGAGGGAGCATAAAGAACTTTCCAGGGTAATAGTATGTTCTATACTTGACAGAAGTTTGGGTTGTACAAATGAATGCATTTGTCAAAACTCAGCAAATATACACTAAAGATTTGTGCATTTTATTTCATATAAATTTTACATCAAAAGTAACAAGTATTAAAAATTCTAGTTAATGATATACATGCTGAAATATTAATATTTAAATGGCCAAATATGTATTGCTGTTTGCAATTTACTTTGAAATGCAACAACATTAAGATGGGTACAGGGAAAGGTAGAAATATCCTAAGGTGTTATATAATGGTAATGGTAGAATCTATGTGGTAGGTTTACAGGTGCTATTGTAAAACTCTTTAAACTTTGCTAAATATTTGAAATTTTTCATAATCAAATGTTAGGAAAATACAAATTTAAAAGACACTAAAAATGGGGACAAACTTTGGCACGTCATGAAGTTATTTCTTAATAGCCAATAAAGAGATGAAAAGGTGCTCAACTTCATTAATCAACAGGGAGCTGCAAATTAAAACCACCTGAGGCACAATTATCACCCACCAAAATGGCTAAAATGAGAAAATACCAAGTGTTGATTAGAATGTGGACCAACTGGAATACTCATACATTGCTGATAAGTGTAAATTGGCACAAACACTTTAGAAAACTGTTTTAAAATATTTAACATCTACTAAATTTGGATGTGGTATAACCTATGATCCAAGAATTCTATTTGTAGGTATACACTGAATAGAAATGCAGTCATCTTTCATCATGTTCATCAAAAGACATTTATTATAATATTCATAGCAGCAATATTTTTAATAGTTCCAGAATGTAGACTACTTCAATGCCTATCAACAATTGGTTGAACTCCCTCCCTCCCCTCCCCTCCCCTCCCTCCCTCCCTCCCTCCCTTCCTTCCCTCTCCTCCCCCTCCCTCCCCTCCCCTCCCCCCCACCTCCCTCCCTTCCCTCCCTCCCTCCCTCACCTCCCCTCCCTCTCTCCCTCCCTCCCCCTCTCTCTCTGATGGAGTCTAGCTCTGTCACCCAAGCTGGAGTGCAGTGGTTCACTGCAACCTCCACCTCCCAGGTTCAAACGATTCTAGACACACACCACGCCCAGCTAATTTTTGTATTTTTGGTAGACACGGGGTTTCACCATGTTGGCCAGGCTGGTCTCTAACTCCTGACCTCAAGCGATCTGCCCACCTTGGCCTCCCAAAGTGCTGGGATTACAGGTGTGAGCCACCACGCCCGACCATGTTCTGTTTCTTAAGTTAGTTGTTGATGGCAGGAATGTGATTAGTTTGTGAAATTTCAGCCAACTGTGCATTTTTGTGTATTCATCTGTGGGCATATTTCAAGAAAAAGCAGTCGCTGCGGGAACCCATAGGGAATGTGGGGCCACAGAAGGAGTTGACATTTGAGGGGCTTGAGAAGGGTTTAAGAGACACGATCAGATTTGCATTGGGAAGATTAATCCTTTGGAGGATGACCGGGAGAGGAGTTGGGAGCTATTTGTAGAACTAATCAAGGCAAGCAATTATGAAGACCTGAATTAAAGCAAGGGAATAGGAATGAGAACAGGGTGCAACTGATGTTTGGAAAGCAAACGACAGGGGCCGGGCGCCGTGGCTCACGCTTGTAATCCCAGCACTTTGGGAGGCTGAGGTGGGCGGATCACCTGAGATGCAGAGTTCGAGACCAGCCTGCCCAACATGGAGAAACCCCATCTCTACTAAAAATACAAAATTAGCCGGTGGCAGTGGCGCATGCCTGTAATCCCAGCTACTCGGGAGGCTGAGGCAGGAGAATTGCTTGAACCCGGGAGGCGGAGGTTGCAGTGAGCTGAGATACAACCATTTAACTCCAGCATCGGCAACAAGAGCCAAATTCGGTCTCAAAAAAAAACAAAACAAAAGAAAGCAAAGATGACAGGACGTGAGCTGATCACCAAATCCTCTTGCTCATGTTTCCTTGCTTGAAAAATAAGGAATAACAATACCTATTTCATTGGGACTAGTTTGATGATTTAATGAGGGGGAGTGTTTAGAGATTGTTTAAAAATATTTATGCTCATAGTATACTATACAGACCTAGACATAAGGTTATTAAGATTGGAAAGCTCTAAGAGAAATATCTTGATTTTGGCAATGTCCCTGCGGCGCTGCCTTCTCCCTGCGTAGGATGGGTCAGTGTGGGACACACAGTAGAAGGCAGAGGTTAAGAATGCGACAGGACATGTCAGAACTTGGGCGTGAAACGGGACCAACGGACTACGGGTGAAGGTCTAAGACTCTTCTGGCAGCCCAAGCTCCAGTAGAAGGAACCAAAGCTAAGCTGGGCGTTTCTTCTCCTCCCCAGCCTCTCAGTGGACACCTGGACCCGCTACAGGGGACACGGATTCAGGCCGAGAGGTGGGCTTGGGACCGGAAAAATGTCCAATGGGACGAAAGCTTCCTGATACTTAGTCAATTGCAAGCGCCCAGGACCGCCCCCACCCGGTGATTGGCAGACACGGCTCCCAGTGTTGCCGCAGCCTGCCAAAGGGCGCTCAGAACTCCCGCGAGGGTGCGGGTCTTCGTCCCGCGCTGGGTCACTTGGTCCCGCCCCTCAAAGTGTTTCCACTTCTCGCGTGCCGGGAATCCTCGGAGTCCTCTTCCTGCTCCGGACCTGGAGCCAGGGGCGTGGAGGCGCGGTGAGGAGGTCTGAGCAGCCGCAGGCTGAGTGCTGCCTCACCTGGAATCCGGGACCCGCAGGACCCGCAGTGCCCGGGGCAGAGGTGGGCGCGGCCCGGGGGCTGGGTTTACGTAGTGGCCCGAGCTCTGCTTTCCCTCACGCGCACCTGCCTTCTCCGCGAGCCCGAGCGGCTCTGCTGCCCCTTGGCGGGAGGAACCCGTAGTAGTAAAGCGCGATTGGATTAGGCAGTGTGTATTGAAGGGTTTGCGATCTTGAAAGGGATATTTGCATTAAAAACAGTGGGCGAGCTTGTTTGTGGTCCTGTTGGTGACACACTTTTAGCGGGTGCAGTACAATATGTTGCCATGCTTTGGAGGATTAACCGCCTTAGTTAAATGGTGGGTTCCTGTTGTTCCCAGCCCATTTCTAGCTGCTGCTCTTTCTGCTAAACAGAATTTAAATAGGTAAGATCCCGTTTTCATCTTCAAGTTTATATCTTCAAGTGCCTTTCTAATACAAATACTTTAAGCAGCCCTATCAGCCTCCCCTAAAGGGGGGACATTCCCCCCTAGTAAAGGAGATTCCCCTAGTAAAGGAACATGACAATATGTATTGACTTTTTTTTTGAGACGGTCTCACTCTGTCGCCCAGGCTGGAGTGCAGTGGCACGATCTTGACTCACTGTTAGATTTTTAAATCTTAGGTTCTTTTGGTGTGAGACAGTGCCGACTGCATATAATTAAAGTATTTCATGTATCATTTTCCTATTCACAAAATGCTGATTTATTTTTGCCCCTTTTGTAGGTGGGAAAATAGAAGGCTAAGATGGTATGGCACTGAAATCTTTATCAGCTTCTCCAAATATTATTTGTACCCGACTGCTGAAATATTTACCAATTTTTTCACTGTGTAGCCTGTGAAATTGCTGGAATAGGTTATGTTTCAGTTGGCTACAACAGAGCTTTAAGGTTGTCAGCTAACTTTCTTAGATGTGAGTAGAATTATTCTTTTGTTGACCCTAAAATTGGTGACTCTTAGAGCAAAGAATTTATATTAAACTTTATTTAAAGTTAAATAAATATGCCAGTGAGACACTTGAAATAGACTATTTTGGTATATTGCATTTGAACCTCCCTATCAACTAACAGCAATCAAAAAACCATAATTCCAAACTGGCTCATTCTGAATATACAGCCAAGACAAGTGGCAATTAGAACTGTTAAAAGTAGTAGTTAAAAGCTGAGCCCAGTGGCTCACACCTGTAATCCCAGAAATTTGGGAGGCTGGGGCAGGAGGATCACTTGAGCCCATGAGTTCAAGACAGGCCTAGGCAACAGAGAGAGACCACCATCTCTATTAAAAAACAAAAACAAATTAGCCAAGTGCACACCTTTAGTCCCAGCTACTCAGGAGGCTGAGGTGGGAGGATCACTTGAGTCCAAGGTATCAAGGCTGCAATCAGCTATGACTGCTCCGCTATACTCCATCCAGCCTGGGTGACAGAGGAAGCCCCTGTCTCAAAAGAAAGAGAGAGAGAGAGAGAGAGAGAGAGAGAGAGAGAGAGAAGTAGTTTCCAGTGATGATGAAATAGCAAAAGCAAGAATTTGTGACTGGCACAAAAGTTTTAAAGGTATGGATGATACCCATGGTGATGTGCAAAGCAGTCATCCAGTCACCCACAGAATCCAGTTAAATGCTGAGGGCCAGAAATTGGGTTTTCTCAAATAGCCAATTAACTATGAGAAAAATAGCAGAAAGGTCTGTCTGTAAGAAAACTTGCAGCTGATGAAAGCTTCTGGAAGATTTTATCTCCTGCTATTGTGGTTGAAGATCTCATGGACGCCAAACCAAAGTAGGGCTAAGCAGGAGCCTACAGCCTGTGTGTGTATTCAGGGCAGGATCCTGTTTTGTTTCATTGGTCTTGGAGAAATTTCAGGCTGAAACAAGCTCAGCATCTTCAAACATTTTTCACAGGCTTTTGTAGGTACATGATTTAAACAGCGTGAAATCTGTAGAGCTGGATATGACAAAAAGGATGGAACTAGAAGTTTATTAGGAGGAGCAAATTGTTATCTCATGGTGAGGAACTAACCGTAGGAGAATTTCTACCTTATTTCTTCAAAGTGAGCTTATTTGAATAATCATGTTACCTGCAGGCAAAGCAGTTAAACCTTCAACAGGGAGCTAGCAATTGTTATTCTGTATGGACACATCTCAAAAGGAGTCTGAGATTGGCCATACTTGGACAGAAATATT
Source organism: Aotus nancymaae (assembly GCF_030222135.1). Classification (NCBI taxonomy): domain Eukaryota; kingdom Metazoa; phylum Chordata; class Mammalia; order Primates; family Aotidae; genus Aotus; species Aotus nancymaae. The sequence goes on along the minus strand of NW_026988417.1, from coordinate 48,406,163 downwards.
TAACATATAATAATGAAACTTCTTTTGGGAGTGGGAGATGGAGCTCAGATATTGGAAACGGATTCAATTAAGAAGAAACAGTGAAGAATTGTGGGCAGTTTAAGTGTTAAATAAAAATACACTGTTCTCTTTCACTCTTCTTATCCACCTAAAAGTGACGTCCTGAGTATGTTCAGAATCTCACAATAATTTTATATAATCTAAATTTCACTTTTAAATGGATTTTTATATATAAACTGTTCATCTCTAGGATTTAGAAAAAAGGGCAGACAAATAGGGTTCACTTTGATCTTAACTTTTATCATGAGAATGAGATTCTATAGTTTGAGAAGTTTCAAAAGGTATTAACAAGTAAACAATATATACAATCTTTGTATCAAGTGACTGAGTTTTGACTTTCATATCCTATGCTTCAGCTCTAACAGCATTCATTAAAGGGAAGCCTGAATTACTTGAATATTTGTGAGCCCATGAATAGCCTCAAACACTTTATGGTCCAGTCAAATGGTGGTTTTGCTAAAACATTTTAATAAAAAAGCATAAGTAATTCATGTCAGTTGATATAGATATTCTTACATAAAATAGGTAAAAAATGATTTCACGAAGAAGAAATTTTGATAAACCTAGAAGATGTAAAGGATTTCAGATAGTATTTTTGTCAATTAACATGTTAGTTTAAGGAAGCTAGGTGAGCCATGTGTTATTCCAGCCCATAACAAATTTTAAGTTCAGTATAAACTTCTCATTAAAAAACTTAGGCTCTTTGCCCCAGTTTCCTTCCCAGTCTCTTGTATAATGCTGTTTCAGCCTAGTATCCCATAATTTAGAATTAGTATTATTGCAGTCTAATGGCAAGGACTTAAGTCAGAGCCTTGTGGTAGTTAACCCTGGGAAGACTAGTTTCATTAGTTATACTACTTTTGTGGAGTCAGGGTCTTGCTCTTGCCCAGGCTGGAGTGCAGTGACAGTGATGGCTCACTGCAGTCTTGAACTTGTGGGCTCAAGCAATCCTCCCTCCTCAGCCTCTCAAGTAGATTATACAATTGTGCCCAGGTAAGCTTTTGGCTTTTTGTAGAGTTGGGGTCTCGCTTTGTTGCTCAGGCTAGTCTCAAACTCCTGGGCTCAAGCAACAAGCAATCCCCCTGCCTCAGCCTCCCAAAGAGCTGGGATTACAGGCTGTGCCTAGCTGATAGACTTTTTTTTAAAAGGACACTAGTACCATTATGTCCTTTTAAGTCCTCTTTTACATTTCATGCTACGTACACCAAAAACACCCAATAGGCCGACAGATGCTCCCTTTGTGCCAAATTTTGAGAACCTTCTCTTGCCCAGAGATTCAAGTTTACATTTCTTAGAACACAAACCAAAACTGAGGGTTATGAAAGCATTATCTCACTTTAGCAGTTTGTATACCCTCCAGGACACTGCTGGCCAAGGCTGTACAGCCCACAGAGCAAAAATTATGATAATTTGAATGCTTTTTCTGTTGTCTTAATTTGCTTCAGTTATTGAATTTTTAAAATGTGGTATCTTATACTGTATAGATAAAAGCGTGCATAAATGACTTTCCAATAAACCATAAATTGATTCCTTATATTACTTTTGACAATGCTTTATTAGGAGGTATCTGCTGATCCCAAATATTTTAGCCATATGCTCACATATCTTGAGATTAAAGTCTAAATAAATTTTAAATTCATGGCCATATCTATAAAACTTAAAAAATAGTGGAGGCAGGCTGAGGTGGTGGGGTTCCTGCCCCAGCTACATTTGTGATCTTAGAGGCTGCTGTAACAAATCAGAACTTAGTGGCTTAAAACAACAGCAACTTATTATCAGTTCTGAAGGCCAGAAGTCAGAAACCAGTTTCACTGAGCCAAATCAAATGATGCTCCTCAGGAGGCGCCGAGGGAGACTGTGTTCCTTGGCATCTCCCAGCTCCTGGTGGCTGCCTCACTCCGATCTTCAAGGCCAGCACCTTCAAATCTGCTGTGTATGTATCTCCCTCGGGCTCCCTCTCATGAGGAAAGTTGTGATCGCATTTAGAGCCCTCTAGGATTATCCAAGGTAATCTCCCCATCTCAAGATCCTTAATCTAATTATATTAATATCTGCAAACAAGGTAACATTTACAGGTTCCAGAGATTAGGCCTGATTATATCTGGAGGTGGTTATTCAGACTACTACACTGTCTTCCCAGATTCTGACAGGTTTTCTCTCCTGAAAAGGTGGTTGCATCATCCAGTGTCTACAACAGTACTGCTAATAAAACCTTGCAGTAATGGAGATGTTTTCTATCTGTGCTGCCCCTAGACACATGTGGCTGTTGAGCCGTGGCTGTGTGGCAGCCATGAATGTCTTACAGGGCCTCTGCCCAAGTCACGCAAGGGGCAAAGGATCACCACTGGGACTCCGCGGAGTGCTGTGTGAAACCAATGGCTACTCTTGACAACTATTTGCTAGAGCCTTCAGGCTTTTTTAACACTTAGTTTTTACACCTTTCATCATGACAGTACCTAGAAAATGCCATTCTCTTAGCCCACTTTCTAATGCACTCCCTTTTCTGACAGAACTTGCTAGGACCTATTAAGGCTCTGGGGTGGTTTTCTATATATTGAGGTTCTAATCTGTGCTGCCCCTAGCCACACGCACCTATTGAATATTTGTAATGTGGCCAGTGAGTTATGTGACCACAACCAATCATATTCAGATTTTTGTATACTTGTTCACTGACTTGCTTACAATACCTAGAATCGTACTTAGCCCATAGTTAAATGCTCCCTTAAATGAACATTAGAGCTATTCCAATATTATGTAAACACTAAATATCATTTTGTTCTAACATTATGACTACACAGTATTATGAAAATGATTAAATAGTACTACCAACTAATATATCATTTGCTGAGTACTTACTACTTACCAAGTAGTCTGATGTACCACATATAACTCATTTTAATTGCCCATTAATAGAACCTAATGTAGCAGAAATTTCGCTTGGCAAGAAACCCAGAGGGCACTCAGAGGGTTGGAGGAACAGTTTATTACAATGGTGGGCCCAGAAGGGTTCACACCGAGAAGTCTAGACCCCGGCTTGAGATAGTACATATTTTTTATAGGTATGTGGCAAGGGGAAGTGTCTCAGGTTTTAGCTGTGTGTCATTTTCTGCAGGACTTTCCAGTCAGCAAGCAGGAAGCGAGTGTACAGAAGCAGACAGTGGCGATTAGTTGGGCAATCAGGGAATTTCCCACAGACTCTCCACTTCATTCCCCACTTTGATGCTCTTTTATGAACTATATGGAGCATCCCCTTTTAAAGTTTGGTTGTTGAGTTTAGTGGCTGATACCCCTGAGGGTCTAGCAGTTGGGCTGTTGCATTCTTCCTGAAAAAGAGGCAGGTACCCCCTTTTTCAGCTGTGAGAAAGTCCAAGGCTCTATGGCTTTGTAGACCCACGGCTGCTTGGGAATTTAACTGGTTCTGCAAGGACATTAGGGAGTCGGCCACCCTTTCCATGTCCCCATTGAGTTCCCGGGATAGTTTATGAAAGAAGTGGGCTGAAGTGCTGATGCCTATTCTGGCTGCTATGCCAGTTCCTACCAGGAGGGAAAGCAATACAGCCCTTTTGGACCAATAGTGAGGGTTTAGAGCGATTTCAATTTCTTGGTCTGTGGCAACTGAGATTTCCAGGGTTAAGAATGCTCGGACACTTACTCGGGTCCAATTTCTGTCTAAACAGGTGTATGCTGTCTGCCACGCACAAAGAAGATACCCGGGGCGGGGCCGGGGGGGGCACGCTGGACCTTCATGTTGAAGAGGCTAACAGTAGTAGTACCAGGAAGGTTTGAGAGGTTGCCGACTGGCAAGTTCCCTTCAGGACTTTGGACACGTACCTGAGTACATTCTCAGCTACTGGTCCTAGTAGGCTGCTCAGTTGGTCTCAGTCCAGGAGAGGCTCCAACCATCAGGGACCAGAGTAGCCATAAATATTCCTTGCTGGAGGGGGAGGCATAACCAGCAAGGGTTAGTGAGATTAGTTTCTCCTTGTATATACTGAGGTGCATTTAGAATTCGAGCTAACTGGACATCAGTTTCTCAGGGCTGTGTAAGTCTTCTAACTGCTGAGAGATTTATGCTTCTATAGGGCTCAGGTGTAGCCCTGGCTAGTTTAATAAGTTCATTCTTAACCTCTTGGATCTGCTTTCTTCGGGCCTGGTCTTGAACCCCTGAGCCATCTGACACTCCATAGTAGGTATGATAGGTCCAGCACTGGACCTGACCCTGTCTGTGGTAACCTGCAACTGGGCAGTCAGACTTCGCCATTTTACCAGTTCAGTAAGTTGTAGATCAAGACTGGTGCAGAGTACAGGGCTGCCTTTTTCATAGCAGGTGGCTTTCATATAGGAATAGGGAGTGAATATGCCTCTGATCCAGCATGAGCCTGGGCATGCTGGGTGTGAGAGACTGCTTGGAGGGAGGAGGAGGGGTAGGAGTAAAAGCAGCAGCCTAGGCATTAGAGAGTCTCTGATGGGGGCTTGAGTAACGAGTTCTGGAGGAGTCGGGGCTCACTGGAATGTGACTTTCAGGGGGTGTTGACGGTTCGGGTGTGCAGTCCACGGTCCGGCGACACATCTGGGTGAGCCCTCTTTGCCCTGGAGTGGTGGATCCATGGGATGACTCCTGCAACTTTGAGAGCAGCTGGGGTGATTAGGATTACAGTGTGGGACCCTGTCCAGATAGGCTGATGGGACTCCTTTTTCCAATCTTTTACCCAGACCCGGTCTCTGGGTTGGAAGGGGTGTACCGGATTGGTCAGACAGATGTGTGCTCTCTCCGTGACAAATCAGTTGACCTGGGTTAGGACCCTCCCCAATGCCTGAAACTAGGAGGGTACTTCTGTTTCTCCAACTGTCTAAGGTCTCCACATACTCTGTTGACTAAGGGGAGGGGGTCTCCCAAAGAGGATTTCTAAGGGCGAGTAGCTGGTGGGGCCCCAGTGTACACCTTGACCGCAGTAGAGCCAAGGGAAGCGTATCTACCCAGGAAGCCTGAGTATCCTGGCAGAGTTTTGCCAGTGAGGCCTTTAGGGTTCGGCTTCCATCTGATCTTAAGCACATCAGTGAGAGTCTGGATAATCTCTGCGACAAAGGCAGGTCCGTTGTCACTGTGTCTAAGGTGAGAGGAAACCCATATTGAGGGATGATCTCCCGGAGTAGAGTCTTTACCACTTCTCGGGCTTTTTCAGTTCTTGTTGGGAGAGTCTCAACTCAACCTGAGTTAGTACACACAAGGACTAGTAGGTATTTGTATCCTTTACTGGGCTTGATTTTAGTGAAGTTCACTTCTATATCTTCGAAAGAATAACTTCTCATTCGCTGTATTCCAGGGGCTGGTCTCAGTCGCTGTGAGGGGTTATTTTTAGCACAAGTCAGGCACTGGCTGCTTACTGCAGTGCAAAGTTTAGGGAGGTGTGCAATTAGTGGTACCTGTTGAGCAGGGTTTCCAAGGCAGCTTTACCCAGGTGAGAGAGTGTGGCACTGAGTGACCAGCGTGCACCGGGTTTTTAGGTACTATAGGTCTTCTCTCGGGAAGCAGCCACCATCCATCCATGTTTTGCTCTGCTCCCTCCTGCTGTGCCCATTTCTTTTCCTCTTCAGAGTACTCTGGTCTCCTCAAGTTGTCGTGGGACCCGGGGGTGACTGTTAAGACATGGGCCGAGGTCTGCACCGGTTCCTTTTGCATTGCAGCTGCTTTGGCCTTCTGGTCAGCCAGTCGGTTTCCATTGGAGACGAAGTCCATTCCTTTGTGGTGGCCTTTGCAGTGTATAACGGCTACTTTCTTGGGTTTCCAAACTGTTTCTAAGAATTTGAGGATTTCTTCTTTGTTTTTAACTTCCTTTCCTCCTGCTGTTAACAACCCTCTCTCCTTGTATATTGCTCCGTATATGTGGATGGTTGCAAAGGCATACTTGGAATCGGTGTAGATGTTGGCTACTTTACCTTCTGCATGACACAGGGCCTGGGTGAGGGCACAGAGTTCAGCTCACTGTGCCCACCAGCCCTGGGCAAAGAAGCAGCCTCGATCACCTCGATAGCAGTGGTGACGGCATATCCTGCATACCGCTCTCCATCTTGGACATAGCTACTTCCATTGGTGAAGAGGTCCATGTCAGCCTTTGGGACTGGGGAGTCCCTGAGGTCAGGACAGCTTGCAAAGACCTCATTCACTATCTCCTCACAGTCACGGTCCAGGGTTCCTTCTTCTGTGGGCAGGAATGTGACTGGATTGAGGCCATGCACAGTCTCAATGGTGACTTGGGGGTTTTTGCAGAGTAGTCCCTGGCAGTGGATTAAATGGGTGTTTGAGAGCCACCAATGCCCCTGGCTGTTTATGAGGGTCAATATTGAGTGAGGCACCTTAGTGTGGATGGTTTGGCCCAAGGTCAATTTGTCAGCTTCCTTTGTTAGGATTACTGTGGCAGCTAGGGCTCGGAGGCAGGGGGGCCAACCTGCTGCTACTGAGTCCAGTTGTTTGGACAGATACGCCACTGGCCTCTGCCAGGGCCCCAGTCTGAGTGAGGATCCCTAGTGCTGTTTTATTCTTTTCTTGAATGAACAAATTGAATTCTCGGGTGATATCTGGGAATCCCAGGGCTAGGGTACTTCCGAGTAGCATTTTGATTTTCTGGTCGGCTGCCTCTTGGCTGTCACCCCACACAAGGGGTTCATGTTCCGGTCCAGTCAATGCTTCGTAGAGGGGTCTGGCTATCTCTGAGAATCCAGGGATCCAGATGCAGCAGAATCCCGCCGCCCCAAGGAACTCCTGGAGTTTTCTTTTAGTATCCAGGGTGGGCACTGAACAGATTACCCTCTTTCTTTCTGGTCCCAGAGACCAATGGCCTTGCATGATGAAAAATCCCAAGTACCATATCTGTTAGCTGCAAATCTGAGCCTCTGTGAGAAGCTGCAACAGTGCCTTGGTTCCTTCTTGGCAGTCTTCTTGCTTTTCACTGGCAAGAAGCTCTCCTATATACTATATTAATACACAGTTGAGTTCTTCCCATGGGAAGGCAGCTAGATCCGAGGCAAGCACCTCCCCGAACAGCATGGTGGAGTTTCTGAACCCCTGGGGCAGGCGGGTCCCGGTCAGTTGCATTCTTCTCCATGTCTGGGGATCCTCCCATTTGAAGACAAAGAGTGGTTGGCTTTTTGGTGCCAATCGTAAGCAGAAGAAGGCATCTTTTAAGTCTAGTCAGGTAAACCACTCTGCCTCAGGGGGAAGTTGACTCAAGAGGGTGTATGGGTTAAGGACCACCGGGTGTAGACTGATTGTAGCACTGTTAACTGCTGCAGTTTTTGACATGTTGGTCGGCTCCCTTGCCCCTTCCCAGACTCCTCTGAGGAGAGCCTCCCGGTAGCATTGAAGGGAGGCCCTCCCTGCCTCACTGTTAAAGTCCCAATTTGGCTTAATATCTGGCACGGCTTCTACTGCCCATCAGCCTGTCAAGGGCTCTCACTGGGGCCTGCTCTTCAAGCCACTTCTGTGCCTCGGTTAAAATACATCTCCACTCCTCTGTATTGAAGAGTGTGAGGAGGAGCTGGTGGCAGTCATCCCAAGTGGGCTGATGCATCTGGAAGATGGATTCCAGAAGGTGAATTAGGGCTTGGGGCTTCTCCAAATATGCCGAAGTATGGTGTTTCCAGTTCAGGAGGTCTGTGATACTGAAGGGTTGGTAATAGAGAATGGGCCTCCCAAGTTCAATCGTCCCATCATCTGTTACTGTGAAGGGGCCTCAAATCTCCCAGAGGCATTTGAAGGGCCGGTTGCGAAGACCATAAGCCTCTAGCGAGGGGAGTCCCAGGGCACTGGGGCTCTGGGCCGGCTGCACTGGTCTCCACTGTTTCCACCAACATGGGGGTGTCTCAGGCAAGCTTGGGGGAGTGGGGGCCAGTGGGGTTGTCGGGGGGATGTAGGGTGGCGGTGGAAGCTCCTCCTCATAGTTGCCTTGGTGGATGGGCTTTCTGGGTCCTTTGGTAACTTGAGCCACTAAAACCTTACATTGTCCCTTACATATGTCCTAACCAGTGCATAATCGAACCCAGGATGGGAGAGGCTGAGCTACTTCTAACCAGGAGTCAATGTAAGGGAATTGGTCTGGGTGTCCAGGACTGCTGGTGACAGCCTTCCAAACAGCTCGTACTGTGGGGAACATCTAAGGTCCCCTCAGATGGCTAGCCAACATTGAATGTTAGCCATTCCACCTGACAAATAGTTTTTATTTTCCCCAGAGTCATTTTTACCCCGTAATCTCCAGAGATGCCCTTCCTGAAGTTTTTGATCATACAGTCTAGGACGGTGGGTTTTGACTGGCCTTTCCCCATGGCTTATGTCCTCTCCTTGACCCACGGCGTGAGACAGTCCGAAGGGAGGGGTTGTCCTGCTAGGGACCACTCAGGTGCCCGCCTGGCTGTGTCCCTCGCGGGAACTTTAGGAGCCTCTTAGCATTGGCAGGCAGGTAGTTATAAACATCCGACTGGGATTGAGCCTGGCCCGATGCTGCCTTAAGCCTTATGAGGTCACCACAGAATCGCAAGTGAAGACCCACTTGTGATTTTCACCATGGAGCCATAGACTAGAAAATCAAGGACAAGCCCTTGAATTCCACATTCACTCACTCACACAGAATTTATTATATTCCCTCCCTAGCCCAGAGAGTCTACTTGTGGTCTCCCTGTGGAGACCCTGGGAAGTGATCAGGCTCCCCTTCCATCTAGAGACGGGCCTGCCTAGGGTGGGGTCCCGGGACCTTACCTTGTTCAAGGTCTTCTGTTGTTCAGTCCGTCTCCTCTGTGGGTGGGCGGCAGCACCGGGAGGGTGAGGGTGGATCACCTGAGGTCATGAGTTTGAGACCAGCCTGGCTAACATGGTGAAACTGTGTCTCTACTAAAAATTAGCTGGCGTGGTGACCAGTGCCTGTAATCCCAGCTACTTGGGAGGCTGAGTTTGCAGTGAGCCAAGACTGCACCACTGCACTCCAGCCTGGGGAACAAGAGCAAAACCCAGTCTTAAAAAAAAAAACACACATAAAGAGATTTGAACCTAGGCTCAACATTATGCTGCCGTTAGAAGGGGACCGTAAGCCACTTACTTGAATGCTATATATAAATCCTACTCAATAATGCAATTACTGCTATCAAACTGAATTGCACCTGACTAGACCATAATGATGAGAACCAAGGTGGACTTTACAGAATGGAGAAGCAGAGGCAGTTAGGCAAGTTCACAGGCAATGCTCAATGTAGTTCTGAGGTTACAGGGCCATTATGGGATGCTGAAGAAAGTCAAGGGCACTTAGGAAGGGCTGATGGTGGTCAGAGAAGAGTCAGGTTAAGAGCAGCAAAGTATAAGGAAATAGGGAGCATTCCAGTTAAACAATCAGATCTCTGAAGGCCAGAGGCACATTAACATTTTACAATAATTTGAAAATAACCACCTCTCCACCACTCCATACAGACATGTCCTTCTCCCCTTAAGGGCACTTCTCTACAGCTTCACTTTGCTTCTCCAAACCTTGAAACACAACTAGGGGCCTTTGTACTTGTTTTCCATCTGTCTGCCTAGAATGCCCTTCTGTCAACTATATATAAGGCCATGGCATCTCCCTCAGCTCTTCCACGTTGAGTGAGGCCTCCCTTGCTGGCCATGTTCTTAAATGCCTCCCATTCGCTGCAAACACATGCACTATCTCTCTTTTCTTCCCCCGTCCTCCCTTAGCAATTATGGCTAGTTAACACTTTTATATATTTTTGTACTAGTCTGTGCTCACATTGCTATAAAGAACTGAGACTGGGTTATGTATAAAGTAAAGGTTTAATTGTCTCATGGTTCAGCAGGCTGTACAGGGAGCATGGCTGCGGAGCCTTCAGGAAACTTATCATGAGGGATAACTAAGAGGACGCACAAGGAGGAAGTGCCACGCATTTAATCTGAACTCTGCCTTTCTTCTGCCTCTGCCTTGAGACATGTTGCACATTGTATAACCTTTACTTTCATTAGTTTTTGAGGCAGGGTCTCACTGTCACTTAGTCAGGAGTGCAGTGGCAAGATCATGGCTCACCACTGCCTTGACCACTTGGGCTCAAACAATCCTGCCTCATTTTTTGTAGAGACAAGTTCTTACTATACTGCCCAAGATAGTCTTCAACTCCTGGCCTCAAGTGATCCTCCCACCTTGGCCTTCAAAAGTACTGGGATTACAGGCATGAGACACTGCCCTAGACACACTTCACATCTAAACTTTATCTTGTGAGAAGTCACTATCACAAAAACAGCAAAATGGAAACCCACCCTTTTGATCCTGTCACCTCCCACCAGGCCCCTCCTCCAACATTGGGGATTACAATTCAACCTTATATCTAAACTTATGAGCAATTACCTAGATTTATGAGGCTAGACTTTGCAATATGGAATGTAAAAGTTTAGATAAAAAGGCAAGAATAATGCTAGGAATTAAGAATGACTCCAAGATAAATATTAAATATTTTTATTTAGAAGTTCTGGAGAATGAGTCGCTTTTAACTGACTTACAGAGTAGTAAGACCTCAATTGCTAGACACGCAGCAGACTGGTTAATAGGAATGAACTTGCTTGACTGTTTTCTCCCACATGAAAACTTTTCATCACCTCCAAAACTTTCATATTCTAACAATGTAGCATCACTGTGTCCTTTTAAATCTCTTTACACTTCCTTATGCTACACACCCACAAACAGAATATGCTGACACATACCCTTCTGTGCCCAATTTTGTGAACTTTCTCAGGTTCAATGCAATGAATACGAAGAGCTTATATTCTTAACAGCTCTACCGTGGTCCTTTCCTAGTTTGCTTAAATTCTTTTAACTGTTACACCAGGACACCAAATCTCAAGAGACAAGTGACTTTCCAGAAGTCACGTGAAGCCTCATTCAGAGATACTCACATTCTATGAAACTTGATTTACCCCTAATCGATTTCTTTACATGTGAAATGGGAGAAGAAAATCAACTTCCAAATTAGGAGAATTAAATTAAAAGATGAACATGAAACACCTGCTATACTGCCCTGTTGACACCAGCCTTGTCCTGCTGCTCTAGCTCCTGTGGCATTGCATGGACATGTGGTTGCTACAAGTTAGTACTCCAATTAGAGGCATTTTCTTATTTTAACTCAAGGGATAGTTGGTCTAAATCAATTGAAATACCAGCATCAGGACATCCCAGCTTCAATGGCTTGTACCTGTAGTTGTCAACCTATAGAAAGAAAAGTTTTAAAATGACGTTTTAAAAACAACTGAAATGTATCACTTGTTCTATAAACTGTGTCAAGAAAATTACAGAGGCGCTCGGTCGTAACAAAATTTTTTCTGGTTCAGGTGTGACTCCAGACAGGATCCAAAGACGAGATTTTCAGTCTCTTCTCTGGGTTTTATGGAGACTTACTTTACCCTTCTGTGTTAGCCTCTTAAAGCACTGGGTCAACCTTAAAAGGGCACAGGAAAGGGCACTTTGGGATTTTTTTTCCCCTTTCATTTTTACAGAGTTCACTACTATTTCCCGCATTGCTCTCAATGCCCCACGGATCTCTGCTTCTCTAAGTCTGAAACCACCACTAGAAACAGCTGTTTCGTTTAGTGAGCCTCCTACATGGATGTTTCCTTCCAGGTAAGGAGAGCCGGATTCGGGCCTTGGCGACAAATACTGGCCACGTGCTCGGGGCTGGGTCATTCCATCCCACTTAGGAACACACCTTTGCTATTTATGAGGCCGCCGCACTTCCGCAGACGTAGGAGACGAACTCCTGGAGCTCAAGGTCGGCCGGGGTTGGGTTCCTGTCGCCGCACATGTGGCCCGCCTGAGATCTGCTACAAAGTAGTGGCGCGTCCACCCTGGGGAAGCAAAGCGCAAACTTGTTCTGGTGCCCAGACCTGCCCGGAAACCTCCGGCTGCTCCACTGGGAGCGGCGCCTGTGCCTCGCGCGGCCCCGAGACGGGCACGGCCGCCCGCCCCCCGGGCCGCCGAGGACTGCTCTACCCCTCAGTTCTGGCCGCCGGGAGCAGAGGAGCTCGGGGCGGGCAAAGCTCGAGGGGACGCGGGGCGACCCCAGCCCCTGACCGGGCCCGCGGGCCGACAGGGCGCCCTCCCCGCCCGAGACCGAAAGCAGAAGGCTGGAGAACAACTCACCGCGCAACTCCAGCGGACAAAGAGGACGGGGACCTGCGCAGGGCGCACAAACCGGAGAGGCAGCGCGGGGCGGGGCGGAAAGGGGAAGGCCGCGGGGCGCGCAGCCAATCCTGGGAAGACTCTGGACGAGGGCGGGGCGCGCAGCCCATCTCTGGAGAGGTGGGGAGCTCAGCCAATCCCGGGAAGACTCTGGGCGGGGCGGGGTGGAGGGCAGCGGCACGCACAGCCAATCCCGGAAATCTTGGGAGCGGGGCGGGCCGTGGGTGGGTCCGGGCCGGGCCATTGGCTATCGGTGTCGGGGGCCGGCCTAGGTCTGGCTCCTGCAGTGGTGTGTGGACCTGCCAGCTCTGCGCGGAACGTCCTTCTCGGAATCAGATTCGTCAGGCTCCCCACCAGTCCTCGGCTTTAGTGATTCTAGTGTTCTCAGGCTCTCCTCGAGTTCTCTTCTGGGGAGGCCATCGCGGTTACTCCACGGCCGCGCTACGTCCCTGAGACCCTTTCCTAAAGCCACACTCATCCGGTGTGTGTTCATAATTTGTGTCCGCCTAAACTGTAACCTTAAAGAGAAACCACGACCATGTCTTGTTCAACGAGCTCACTCCCATGGCCCCTCCTAAAGCTAAAGGGACTACCTCCTTTCCTCATGCTCCCTCTTTATTCATTTATGCAGTGTCCAGTAAGAAGACCATAATCAGCTGGAGGTGGGAGTAGGGGAGGGTGAGAAGGCAACCATAGCAATCTCAAAATAACAGGCTCAAACTTGGCAAACAAATAAGTAGAATAAAATTGGAGTATATGCTAAAAGGAGAACTTCTATTACTGTTTCACGTACTTACCATCTGCTAACAAATCTAATCCTCAAAATATCTTGTATCATCTCCAAATTATAGATGGGGAAATAATTATGTTATAACTTGCCCAAAGTCACAGAGCAGCCAGCAAGTGGTAGATCCAGGATTTGAACTCAAGCAGCGTGAAAGCAGAGGCCCTCACACGCCATGCTACCTAGCGTTTCCCCAGATGTTGAGGGTGGAGCAGGAAGAGAAACCAAAAAATAGCCTATATTTGGTTAACTGATCAAGATACGCAGCTCTAGTAGGGTTGTGGCTTTTTTTTTTTTTTTTTTTTAAATGGAGTCTTGCTTTGTCGCCCAGGCTGGAGAGCAGGGTTCAAGCGATTCTCCTGCCTCAGTCTCCCGAGTAGCTGGGATTACAGATGCGCACCACCACACCTGGCTAATTTTTGTATTTTTAGTAGAGACTGGGTTTCACCAGGCTGGCCAGGCTGGTCTTGAACTCCTGACCTAATGATGTGCCTGCCTCGGCCTCCCAAAGTGCTGGGATTACAGGCGTGACCCACCACGCCTGGCGGAGGGGTTGTGGCTTTGCAGGCAGAAAGAACAGCTCGTCCAGAACCCCAAGGTAGAACAGGAAAAGGCTTTACCTGTTTGAAGACCCCCCAGAAATGGAACTTAAGGATATAGGAGCAGAGTGGTCTGAGATGAGAGTGGCCTGGAGCCAGACCATCCAGGAAACCCTGGAAGAATTTTTGTTGTTTTTTGAGATGGAGTCTAGCTCTGTTGCCCAGACTGGAGTGCAGTGGCACGATCATGCTCATTGCAGCCAGCACCTCTCAGGTTCAAACGATTTTCCTGCGTTGGCCTCCCAGGTAGCTGGGATTATAGGCACACACCACCACGACCGGCTGATTTTTGTATTTGTGGAAGAGTTTATATTTTGTACTAAGAATGATGAAAAGCTGTTCAAGTGTTGTTTATTTTATTTTTTTCTTTTTAACAGGGGAATGATAGGATCTGATGTAGGGTGCGGTTTCGGGTGTTATTGAGATGATTTTGGTGGGAAGAAGAAATTGAATAAAATTTACCAATAGGCCGGGTGCGGCGGCTCACGCCTGTAATCCCAGCACTTTGGGAGGCCAAGGCGGGTGGGTCACAAGGTCAGGAGATCCAGACCATCCTGCCCAACATGGTGAAACCCCGTCTCTACTAAAAATACAAAAAATTAGCTGGGCGTGGTGGCACACGCCTGTAGTCCCAGCGACTCGGGAGGCTGAGGCAGGAGAATCGCTTGAACCCGGCAACAGAGCAAGACTCCATCTCAAAATAAATAAATAAATAAATATATATATATATATATATACACACACACACACATACACACACACATATAACCAATAAACCCTAGCAGCCAGCCATCATCTTGGAGATATTCATAGAATCTTGTTGAAATCTGAGTGAGAATATCAGTTTATTGTCCCTTCACCTCTCTCAAGAGTCTTCCAAACATGTCTCTAGTTGGAATCTGCCCTTTTTACGATCCCTTTGGATAGCTGAGAGATATTACCTTTTCTTTAACTATGGCAATGAATGTGGTTAAGCTACATGGGAAAATGTTTGAAAAGAGAAGTAAATCTCCTCAGTAAAGAGACTAATGCAGGAATTCAGCAGCAACCTAGCAGGGACTGAGGGTAGCTGTGCAGAATGTCTTTCCCCCAAACCAGGGGATAAAAATGGGAAGGAATTATAAAAATTCTATTTATGTTTGATTTAAGAGAAATTTGTCTCAATCTGAAGGTTTCACATTTCTGGTCAAATACCTCAATTCAATGAAGATGACAAACTTAGTTCATTTCAAATAGTGAAACTGTTCCCTGGGCTTAGAGGAGACATGTCTATTAAATATAGAGATGATAGAACAAAATAAACTGATTTATAACTGCTTTTGAGTTAAATTCAATATAATATATATTTGGTACTAAAAATGCTTATAATGCAGTTTAAAAAGAATTGTTTCAATTTGGTTTATTATTGGACCTGATTTTTTGAGAGAAATTAGTATGTCCTCTTTCTTTCTTAGTATGTCCTCTTTCCTTCCTTCCTTCCTTTCTTTTCTTTCCTTTTCTTTCTGTCTCTCTGTTTCTCTCCCTCTCTTTCCTCTCTTTTTCTTTTCTTTTCTTCTTTCTTTTTTTCTTTTCTTGTTCTTTTTCCCTTAACTCCTACTTATCCCTCGAGACCCATCTACACTCACTGTTAATACAGTAACCTAGAGGGTAGGGGATGAAGGATATGGGGGAAAGGAGTGAGAGGGAAAGAGAAAATGTCCATGATCAAACCACTTGTGGCTAGATGCGGTGGCTCACACCTGTAACCCCAGCACTTTGGGAGGCCAAGGCAGGTGGATCATGAGGTCAGGAGATTGAGACCATCCTGGCTAACACAGTGAAACCCAGTCTCTACTAAAAATACAAAAAGTTACCTGGGTGTGGTGGCACGTGCCTGTAATCCCAACTACTCAGGAGGCTGAGGCAGGAGAATTGCTTGAACCCGGGAGATGGAGGTTGCAGTAAGCCAAGATCATGCCACTGTACTTCAGCCTGGGCAACAGAGCAAGACTCTGTCTCAAAAAAAAAAAAAAAAACCACTTGTATCTTGTAATCTTACATACACATACACACACATATATACTATATATATATTTATAGTATAGTATGTATATACATATAGCATTCTATGTATCTATATACATGTACAAGTATAGTTGTGTGTCTGTGTGTATGTGTAAATATGGTAATAGGTTAAGGCCCAAAAAGCCACCAGAATGAATACAGGAGACAACATAGCCTGGAGCCAAGACCTGGTTTATATTCTGCCCAGTAATTAATCTGCAAAAATAACAGGATGTTGTGAAATCTGATTAAGAAGCAAGGTGAAGGAAGCATTTTGGGGGTTAGATAGTTCAAATTATTATTAAGGGTATTGTACAAGTTCTAATTCAATTCTAAAGACAGAAGGAAACTTATATTCTTTATTTTAAAATAAAGGTGGCTCATCTAAATAAGTAACAAACTTGGTGTTTTAAATCATCCTTTTGTACATGTATAATCATATTTATACTTCTGTATCTATTTATCAATCTACTACTGGCAGCACCCACCTCATCATGTATTATTGGCAGCTCCAGAGATGTAATCTGACTTGGATACCAGGATGGAGCCAGACTTTGTGAGGTGGGAGACTTATACAATGTGGGTGGTCCTTCTTAAAAGAAACAATGCAAAAACATCATACCTTTATGAATTTTACAAAAATACACAGCCCCATAGACACATTGTTAGAGCTCTTCTTGGGGCCTAGATGAGGCCCATGCAAATAATGAACCGACAACTAAACTTAACAGTTTTAGGGATACATCTGTCTTGGCTGCCAGATGTTCTAGAAAGGGGAATTGTTGGCTCTCCTTTAATACCATCCTTAGCACAGCACAGCTAAGGAGCAAACTCCATGCTTACACAAGGGCTTCTTCCTTAGTCATCGGAGCAATGGTCCAGTTTACTGTACACCTACTATTTTTGCCAGGCACTGTTCTCAGCTTTTTTTTTTACATACGTTGTCTCTTTTGAGTCCTCATACTAACAATGAGATATATGTACTAGATGATCTCCATTTTACAGATAGGAAACTGAGACCCAGAGATGTTAAATGACTTGCCCAAGAAGAGGTACCCACTGAGTGCTGAAACACAAACAGAGGTGGGAATGGGTTTCCAGCTGTCAAATTCCTGGGGCAGTGCCGTCTAAGAACAGTAGCAGAAAGTGAGGCACAAGTCACCAAACAAATTCAACAACCTGACCTCTGCTATAGGGTGACCTTGGTGAGAGCAGACAGGACTATAAGTGACCCGATAGGTCGCTAGGAGAAAGATCCAGTTTCCAGAACTGGAAAGAAGGTCTCAGCCAAATATGGGGAGTTAAAGCTTGGTTCTGAGCCTCGGAACCTCCATTATATAACATAAGATTGGTTTTAGAGATTCAGAGATGATGAGTCAACAGGCTGAAAGGTTCCCTGATATCCACAAACTCAAAATAAAAGTGGCCAATTGTACACTCTGAGCAGCCACCGAACTCTCTGGACAATAAACCTGCTGAGAAGTCATCTAGGAACAGTTTAATGCCACCTTTCTCCATCCTCTTTGGGATAAATATACATCATGCTCTTTTTCTTTTTTAGTCTTGCACACAAACACATTAATCCCAATATCTTCCTCAGACCAGTGTTTAAGTCCCTTTTTCCCCCAATGTTGGAAAGCCCTAATAACAAAACTAAAACCCCGTTAGTTCTACCCTCTCTCCTTTTATTTCATTTGCATGGTAAAAACCCAGCACGTTTATGGTTGATCAGTATCAGAAGGGAGCTACATATATCTCCGTATAAAGGGAGAAGGAAGTCGTAAATGTTAAGAGTGAAATGGAGTTAACCAAGAATTTGAAAACAACTTGTATTTGCTATTTATTTTGAGCTTTTAAATTTATATTGTTTTTGTATTTATTTGTGAGTTATTTATTTATTTAGAGACAGAGTCTTGCTCTGTCCAGGCTAGAGGGCAGTAGCACCATCTCAGCTCACTGCAACCTCTGCCTCCTGGTTTCAAGTGATCTCCTGCCTCAGCCTCCTGAGTAGCTGGGATTACAGGCAGGCACCACCACGCCCGGCTAATTTTTGTATCTTTAGTAGAGACAGGGTTTCACCATGTTGGCCAGGCTGGTCTTGAACTCCTGACCTCAAGTGATTCACCTGCCTCAGCCTCCCAAAGTGCTGGGATACATAAAATAAAACCCATGGGGAATACTTGCTGGAAGAAGGCCAAGAATTTTGCTCTGAGTTGCCTGACAGTCAATGCGAAACATCAGAAAATGGAAAAAAAAAAAAATCTAAATTCAAGAGAAACGCAAATATTCCTGAAAGAAATGTCTTCCATGGATCTTTATAAAGAGGGTACTATAATCAAACTCCTCAATATCAATAATCTAAAGAGAATGGTTTTTTACTTGGAAAATAGGTGTGATTAAAAAAAAGAAAAAGAATGTTTTTAATCTCTCCAGTTTTCGTGTGTCCAAGATTTTTGACGTCTAGCCAAGATGATTTACTTGCTTGAACTCAATTAAAACAAAATACTTTTCAAGTCCCAATTATCATGTGGCAAGAGAGTTATCTGTCATGCAGGTGACACTTGGGGAAAAATTGGACTTTTAATTGGTTATGAAGCAGATAGGCTATACTCTACTGTAATACTAAAATCAATGGCTATAAACAGATGGCATGTTCCCATAAGAAAGATGTGGTGATTTGGGATAGTTTTCTGGCCAAAGATTCAGCATTTAGTCATAGACATATGCGTGTGTGTGTGTGTGTGTGTGTGTGTGTGTGTGTTTTCAACTTTAAATAACAAGATTCAGAAAATAGTTTTAAGTACAGAGTTTATTTGAGCTCAAAGTTTGAGGGTGGCCACCGAGGAGCATAGATTCAACTTGTCCTAAATATACACTCTGATTAGCAGCAGTTATAAGTGGGTTTACTTTTAATTTTTAGCTGTTTTAAAGACAGGGTCTTGCCCAGGCTGGCGTGTAGTGGCATAATCATGGCTCGCTGTAACCCTGAACTCCTGGGCTCAAGTTATCCTCCTACCTTAGCCTCCTGAATAGCCAGAATATAGGCGAGTGCCACCATGTCCAGCTACTTTTCAACCACTTTTTGTTGAGATGGGGTCTTCTTATGTTGGCCAGTTTGGTCTCAAACTTCCAGCCTCAAGTAATCCTGCCTCAGCCTCCCAAAGTGCTGGGATTATGGCCATAATGGGTTTATTTTTATTTTTTGGTAGTTCAATGATCCTTGTTCTGAAAGTGAGTTTTTAAGGGAAAAAAGAAAAGCAGTTCCTATATTGTAAACCAGTAATTTACATTAAGATAACACAAGCTACTGATTGGCTATACACTGTTCTTTGTGACACAAATTCCAAGAATGTGAAGATAGGGGGGCCAGGTGTGGTGGCTCATACCTGTAATCACAGCACTTTGGGAGGCTGAGACAGGCAGATCACCTGGGGTCAGGAGTTCAAGACTAGCCTGGCCAACATGGTAAAACCCCATCTCTACTAAAAATACAAAAATTAGGCCAGGGGCTGTGGCTCAAGCCTGTAATCCCAGCACTTTGGGAGACCAACGTGGGCTGATCACGAGGTTCAAGACCAGCCTGGCTAACATGGTGAAATCCCATCTCTACTAAAAATACAAAAAAATTAGGCAGGCACGTTGGCATGCACCTGTAATCCCAGCTACTTAGGAGGCTGGGGCAGGAGAATTGCTTGAACCCAGGAGGAGGAAGTTGCAGTGAGCCGAGATCATGCCACTGCACACCAGTCTGGGTGACAGAGCAAGACTACATCTCAAAAAAACAAAAAACAAAAAAACAAAAATTAGCCAGGCATGGTGGCGCGTGCCTGTAATCCCAGCTACTCAGGAGGCTGAACCAGGAGAATCGCTTGAACCCAGGAAGTGGAGGTTGCAGTGAGCTGAGATCTCACCACTACACTCCAAAATTACCAGTTCACCTTACATGTCCTGTTACAAAAGAAAACATATTCTTATTGAACCTTTGTAAATTATTATGTTTTCATAAAATGGGAATAGTCACCAATAGCTTCCAAATTTTGGAAAAATCAGGTAGACAGAAAGGTAAATATTTCCATTTTGCTTACAAAAGTATATTTACTGAATTGCTGTGAGCTACAAATAGCGAAAAAGAAAAAATGTTTTCTTGACTCTGGAAAACAAAATATAAGAAGAACCAGGAATGTTTCAAACAAAAAATGTCATAAAAATAATTTTAGTCCTCTATCAATTCAGTCCTATTATTTTGCTTGATGTTTTGTTAACAATTTTTGTGAACACATACTGTTAGTCCTCTATCAAGTCAGTACCATGTAATAATTCTTATTCAGCTTGATGTTTTGTTAGCAATTTTCATGAGCACATAAGCTTTTTATTAGAGTTCTGGAAATTTTGACTTGGTCCAATGGTATGATCTCTAAAGTTATCCAAAGCCTGTTCTCAAGGGCTCTTGTCAGGGCTCTTTTCAGTGAAAGGAAGCAAATTTTGGACTATTATCTATTATAAACCACTTTTTGAGTAGAATAAAAGGAAAGCAATGATTGTGAGTGAAAAAAGGCTTAGAGTAGCCATGGTTAAAGACGCAATTGAAAATGCAATTCTAGGCCGGGTGCCATGGCTGACGCCTATAATCCCAGCATTTTGGGATGCCAAGGCGTTGCGGTGAGCTGAGATCGTGCCATTGAACTCTAGCCTGGGGAACAAAAGCGAAACTCCATCTCAAGAAGGAAAGAAAGGAAGAAAGAAAGAGAGAGAGAGAGAAAGAAAGAAGAAAGAAAGAGAAAAGAAGAAAGAAAGAAAATGCAATTCTATTGTTTCTATGGCATACAACAATTTAACATAATTATAAATATGACTGATAACATATATCAAGACATCAGAATTTTAGGAACCTCATATAATTTTGGAACACATATTAATAACACATTTATGCAAATGTAACTCAGAAAGTTAAACACCGTTTCTTATTTAACAGTGCTTCCTGTATGAGTTTAACATGCCAAATAAGCCTAATATATGTCTTGTGGACTTCCAGGAGTTCCTGTTTGTTATGTGCAAGTTAGTTCAGGTCAAAAAGACTTAATTATAGAATTCAAAATTTATTTTTGGAAAGTATGTCAAATATTAAAGGTTTAAAACACTTGATATTAAAATAAATTTAAAACATATGGTCAAAATAGAATCACAGGTCACTGTAAAATAATAATCATCTACCCAAAATGATAATTAAAGTATTTCAAAATGCAAAAACTTTTACTCTTTGATAGAGAGGAGACTCAGTTTCCAGGCAAGAAAAATAAAATATAGCATAAGGCAAAGTGTTTCTCCACTTTTTTTTGCAGTTTACTCAAAAGGTAAATAAATATGTTACTATGTCTTATTAATACTCTGAAATTCTTGTTCAAAAGAGAAAATCAAATTTTGCTTTCATATTAGTATATTAGTAATAATAAAGCTAATTTAATAAAGATTGATAAACAAATTCATCCAATGTGAGTCAGCTTTGGCCACACAAGATGAGATTTCCATAAACATTTTATAACCTTTTAATAATGATCTATTAAAGAGCAGATCAATGCTCTGAGAAAACCGTGTTATTTTACATAGGGTCCTTGACTCTGGCCTTGAATCAGTTTGCTCGATTTTTATTGTATGCTTTTTTTAATGAGAGCACAATGCAAAAATGTATTTCAGTAATGGTGATAACCTAAAGCCACAGAACAAAATATACATTACATTTAGAATACTCTCTTTAGGATGCTGAATTTCCATTTTATTTAAAAATATTTTTCTTAATAAATTAATGTACACAAATTTTGATGCCAAATTATTCCATGACACTAAACATTTGAGGTGTTGATATACATGATCTATGTGCAAGAATATATATATATACTTGTGGATATATTATTCTATAGAAGAGGGAAATTATCCTTTTGTGTATCAGAGGGTCCCATAGGATGGAAGAAGTTATAGGAAGGCTAATTTCTGCTTAGTGTAAGCTAACTTTTTTTTTTTTTTTTTTTTTTTTAGCTATATCTACTCGAACGGGAAGCTAACCTCTTTTAAATAATTGAAGATACACAACAGTGAAAAAAGATACCTTGTAGTGGAGCTGAACTTAGGCTCTCTGGAAAAGTAAAATCAGTGGTGAGTTTATCATCTTTTTTTTTTTTTTAAATGGTGTCTTGCTCTGTTGTCCAGGCTGGAGTGCAGTGGGGCAATCTTGGCTCATTGCAACCTCCGCCTCCTCGGTTCAAGCAATTCTCCTGCCTCAGCCTCCTGAGTAGCTGGGATTACAGGCACGCGTCACCACACCCAGCTAATTTTTGTATTTTTAGTAGAGACGGGTTTCACCATGTTGGCCAGGATGTTCTCAGTCTCTTGACCTTTTGATCCACTCACGTCAGCCTCCCAAAGTGCTGGGATTACAGGCATGAGCCACTGCAACTGGCCCAGTTTATCATCTTTTTGTGGTTTGAAGATAGAGATGCTAGTTTTGTTGAGCGATTAGACACTTATGATGCTTCTAACTTTTATTTGTTTATTTTTTGTTAGGGCTCAGCAAAATAAATTTCATTTTTTTCCTGTTTTCCTTTTTTAAAAAATTCTATTTTAGGTTTGGGGGTACATGTACAGATTTGTTATACAGGTAAATTGCATGCCACGGGGGTTTGGTATACACATTATTTTGTCACCTAGGTAATAAACATAGTACCCAATAGGTAGTTTTTCAGCCCTCACCCTCTTCCCGTCTCCACCATCAAGTAGACGCCAGTGTCTCTTGTTCCCTTCCTGTGTCCATATGTACTCAGTGTTTAGCTTCCACTTACATGTGAGAACATGCGATATTTGGTTTTCTGTTCCTGCATTAGCTTACTTAGGATAATGGCCTCTTGCTCCATTCATGTTGCTGCAAAGGACATGATCTCATTCTCTCTCTCTCTCTCTCTAAAATGTATCACATTTTCTTTATCCAGTGTACTACTGATGGGCATTTAGGTTGATTCCATGTCTTTGCTATTGTGCATACTGCTGAGATGAACATACACATGCATGTGTCTTTATGGTAGAATGAGTCATAATTCCCTTGGGTATATACCCAATAATGGGATTGTTGGTTAAATGGTAATTCTGTTTTAAGTTATTTCATGAATTGCCAAAAACTGCTTTCAACAATGGCTGAACCAGTTTACATTCCTATCAGCAGTGCATAAGCATTTCTTTTTCTCCACAACCTCGCCAGCATCTTTTATTTTTTGACTTTTTAATAATAGCAAATATAACTGGTGTGAGATGGTATCTTGTTGTGGTTTTGATTTGCATTTCTCTAATGATTAGTGATGTTGATCCATTTCTTATAGGATTGTTGGCAGCATGAATGTCTTTTGAAAGTGTCTGTTAATGAATGTTGTCCACTTTTTAATGGGTTGTTTTCGCTTGCAAATTTAAGTTCCTTATAGATTCTGGATATAATACCTATGTTGGAGGAATCGTTTGCAAATATTTTCTCCCATTGTATAGGTTGTCTATTTACCTTGATAGGTTCTATTACTGTGCAGAAGCTCTTTAATTTAATTAGATTCTGTTTATCAATTTTTGTTTTTGTTGCAATTGCTTTTGATGTCTTCATCATGAAAACTTTGCCAGGTCCTAGATCCAGAACGGTATTTCCTAGGTTATTTTCCAGGGTTTTTATAGTTATGGGTTCTAGATTAAAGTCTTTAATTCATCCTGAGTTGATTTTTGAATATGGTGTAAGGAAGGGGTCCATTTTCAGTCTTCTGCATATGGCTAGCCAGTTATCTCAGCACCATTTATTGAATAAAAAGTCCTTTCTTCATTGCTTGTTTTTGTTAATTTTGTCAAAGATCAGATGATTGTAAGTGTTGGGCATTATTTCTGGGCTCTCTGCATTATTCCAATGGTCTATGTGTCTTTTTTTGTATCATGATGTTTTGTACCATGCTCTTTTGATTATTGTAGTTTTGTAGTATAATTTGAAGTTGGGTAATGTGATGAATATTGCTTTTCTTTTCCCTTTTTTTTTTTTTTTTGCTTAGCATTGCCTTGGCTATTTGAGTTCTTTTTTTGTTCCATATGAAATTTTAAATACTTTTTTTCTAATTCTGTGAACAATGTTATTGGTAGTTTGATAGGAATAGCATTGAATCTATAAATAGCTCTGGGCAGTATGACCATTCTGACAATATTGATTCTTCCTATCCATAAGCATGAAATGTTTTTCCATTTGTTTGTAACATCTCGGATTTCTTTGAGCAGTGTTTTGTAATTCTTGTTGTAGAGGTCTTCCACCTCCTTGGTTAGGTGTATTCCTAGGTGGTTTTTTTTTTTTTTCTTGAGATGGAATCTCTGTCACCCAGGCTGGAGTGCAGTGGCATGATCCCAGCTCACTGCAACCTCCACCCCCGGGTTCAAGCGATTCTCCTGCTTCAGCCTCCCAAGTAGCTGGGGTTACAGGCGTGCATCACCATGCCTAGCTAATTTTTGTATTTTTAGTACAGATGGGGTTTCACCATGTTGCCCAGGCTGGTCTTGAAATCCTGATCTTAGGTGATCCACCCACCTTGGCCTCCTAAAGTGCTGGGATTACAGGCATGAGCCACCACACCTGGCCTCTAGGTATTTTATTTTTTATGTGGTGATTGTGAATGGGATTGCATTCATGATTTCGCTCCCAGTGTGGATGTTATTGGTGTGTGGGAATGCTAATAATTTCTGTACATTGATTCTGTTTACTGAGATTTTGCTAAAGTTGTGTATCAGATTAAGGAGTTTTTGGGCAGAGACTGTCAGGTTTTCTAAGTATAGAATCACACTGTCTGCAAACAGTTTCACTTTCTCTCTTCCTATTTGGCTGACTTCTTTCTTTCTTTTGCTTGATTGCTGTGGCTAGGACTTCCAGTACTGTATTGAAAAGAAGTAGTAAGAGAGGGCATCCTTGTCTTGTGCCAGTTTTCAAGGGGAATGCTTCCAGATTTTGCCAAAATGCTGTTGATTGCGGGTTTTTCATAGAGGACTGTTATTATTTTGAAGTATGTTCCTTCAATGCCTAGTTTGTTGAGGATTTTTTTTTTTTTTTTTGAGACTGGATCTTGCCGTGTTGCCCAGGCTGGAGTGCAGTGGTGCCATCTCAGCTCACTGCAACCTCCCTCTCCTGGGTTCAAGCGATTCTCCTGCCTCAGCCTCCTGAGTAGCTGGGATTATAGGTGTGCACCACCATGCTTGACTAATTTTTGCATATTTAGCAGAGACTGGGTTTCACCATGTTGGTCATGCTGGTCTCGAACTCCTGACTTCGTGATCCGCCCGCCTCTGCCTCCCAAAGTGCTGGGATTACAGGCATGAGCCACCATGCCCGGCAAAGATTTTTTTTAACATGAAGAGTTGTTGAATTTTGTCAAATGTCTTTTTTGCATCTTTGAGATGATCATGGATTTTGTTTCTTTTTCTGGTTTTGTTTTTTTTTTTTTTTTTTTTTTTTTTGAGATAGGGTCTCATTCTGTTGCCCAGGCTGGAGTACAGTGATGTGATCACAGTTCACTGCAGCCTCAACACCCAGTCTCAGGCAATCCTCCCCACTGAGCCTCCTGAGTAACTGGAGAAATGATTCTGGGAGATGACTGGGGAATGACTTCTGGGGAAATAATAATAGCTTTGTAGGGTTTCTGCTAACAGGTGTGCTGTTAGCCTTATGGGATTCTCTTCGTAGGTGACCTGCTCCTTCTCTCCAGCTGCAGGTGCATGCCACCATCCTTGGCTAACTTTCTTATTTTTTTATAGAGATGGAGTTTCATCATGTTGCCCAGGCTGGTCTCAAACTCCTGGGCTCAAGTGGTCCTCCCACCTTGGCCTTCCAAAGTGCTGGGATTACAGGCATAAGCCACTGCACTCAGCCGTGGTTTTGTTTTAGTTCTCTGTATGTGATGAATAACATTAATTGATTTATGTATGTTGAACTAGCTTGTATCCTAGGGAAGAAGCCTACTTGATTGTGGTGGATTCACTTTTTGAAGTGCAGCTGGATTCAGTTTGCTTGTTTTTTGTTGAGTATTTTGGCATCAATGTTCATCAAGTATATTGGCCTTTTTTGTTGTGTCTCTGCCAGGTTTTGGTATCAGGATGATGCTGATCTTATAGAACGAGTAATAAATGAGTCTCTCAGCCAGGTGTGGTGGCTCATGCCTATAATTCTAGCATTTGGGAGGCTGAGGCAGGTGGATCTCCTGAGGTTGAGTTCAAGACCAGCCTGACCAACATGGAGAAACCCTGTCTCTACTAAAAATACAAAATTAGCCAGGCACAGTGGTGCATGCCTGTAATCCTAGCCTCTTGGGAGGTTGAGACAGGATAATTGCTTGAACCTGGGAGGCGGCGGTTGCAGTGAGCTGAGATCGCACCATTGCACTCCACCCTGGGCAAGAAGAATAAAACTCTGTCTCAAAAAAAAAAAAAAGAAAAGAAGAGGAGAGGAGAGGAGAGGAGAGGGGAGGGGAGGGAAAAAAAGTAATGAATGTCTCCTCAGTTTTTTGGAATAGTTTCAGTAGAAAATAGTACCAGCTCTTTGTATATCTGGTAGAGTTAGGCTGTGAATCCATTTGGTCCTGGCCTTTTTCTGGTTGTTAGTGTTTTAGTAATAATTCACTTTTGGAACTCATTATTGGTCTGTTCAAGGATTTGATCTTTTTTTGGTCCCACTCGGGAGATTGTATGTTTCCAGAAATTTATTTCTTCTAGGTTTTCTAATTTGTATGCATACAGGTGTTTGTAATAGTCTCTAAGGATATTTTTGTAACATACCCTTTGTTATTTCTGATTGTATTTATCTGGATCTTCTCCCTTTTTTTATTAGTCTAGCTACCAGTCTATTAATCTTATAAATTCTCTCAAATAACAAGCTCCTGGATTCATTGATCTTTTTACATGTTTTTTTTTGCATCTTAATTTTCTTCAGTTCAGCTCTGATTTTGGTTATTCCTTGTTTTCTGCTAGCTTTGGGGTTAGTATGCTCTTGTTGCCCTAGATCTTACAGACATGATGTCAGATTGTTAATTTGAGATCTTCCTAACTTTTTGAAGTGGGCATTTTAGTTACACAAATGTTCCTTTTAACACTGTGTCCCAGAGATTCTGGTATATTCTCTCTCTGTTCTTACTAGTTTTCAAGACATTCTTGATTTCTGCTCTAATTTCACTATTTCCCAGAAGTCATTAAGGAGCAGGTTGAATAATTTTTGTTTAATTCTATGGTTTTGAGTGATTTTCTTAGTATTGATTTCTATTTTTATTGCACTGTTGTCTGAGTGTGTGGTTGGTATGACTTTGGTTTTTTTGTAGTTGCTGAAGGTCGTTTCATGCCCAATCATGTGACTGATTTTACAGTACATGCCACGTACACATTAGAAGAATGTAAATTTTGTTGTTTTCATGTGAAGAGCTCTATAGATGTCTATTTGGTCTATTTTGTCAAGTGTTAAGGTCCTAAATTTAATTAGTCTTCTGCCTCAATGATCCATCTAATACTGTTAGTGAGGTGTTAATTTCCTCCACTATTATTGTGTGGTTATTTAAATCTCTTCATTTATCTCTGAGAACTTGCTTTATGTGTCTGGGCACTCCTATGTTGAGTGAGTATTTAAGATAGTTAGATCTTCTTGTTGAATTGAGCTCTTTACCATTATGTAATGCTTTATTTGTCTTTTTTGATCTTTATTAGTTTAAAGTCTATTTTGTCTACAATTAGAATAGCAACCTCTCATTTTTTTCTGTTTTTCATTTGCTTGGTAGAGTTTTTCTCCATCCCTTTACTCTGAAGGGATGTCACTGGTGTCATTGCATGTGAGATGGGTCTCTTGAAGACAGCATACAATTGGGTTTTGCTTCTTTATCCAGCTTGCCACTCTGTGCCTTTTAATTGGGGTATTTAGCCAGTTTATATTCAAGGTTAGTATTGATATGTGTGGGATGGTCCTGTTATCATGTGGTTAGCTGGTTATTATGCAGAGTTGTTTGTGTGGCAGCTTTATAGTGTCACTGGTTTATGTATTTAAATGTGTTTTTTAGCAGCTTGTAACAATCTTTCCTTTCCACATTTAGCACACCCTTCAAAATGCTTTGTAAGTCAGGTCTGG
The DNA here is from genome assembly GCF_030222135.1 of Aotus nancymaae. Taxonomy (NCBI): domain Eukaryota; kingdom Metazoa; phylum Chordata; class Mammalia; order Primates; family Aotidae; genus Aotus; species Aotus nancymaae. The sequence goes on along the minus strand of NW_026988417.1, from coordinate 48,378,332 downwards.
TGATAATGAATTCTCTTTGCATTTGTTTGTCTGAAAATAATATTATTTCTTTTTCACTTATAAGGCTTAGTTTGGCCACATATGAGATTCTTGGTTGAAAATTCTTTTCTTTAGGAATACTGAATTTAGGCCCCCAATCTATTCTGGCTTGTAGGGCTTCTGCTAACAGTTGTGCTGTTAGTTTTATGGGGCTCTCTTTGTAGGTGACCTGCTCCTTCTTTCCAGCTGCCTTTTTTTTTTTTTTTTTTTTTTTGAGACGGAGTCCTGCTCTGTCGCCCAGGCTGTAGTTCAGTGGAGCAATCTTGGCTCACTGCAACCTCCGCCTCCTAAGTTCAAGAGATTCTCCTACCTCAGCCTCCTGAGTAGCTGGGATTAAAGGCATGTGCCACCACACCTGGCTAATTTTTGTATTTTTAGTAGAGACAGGGTTTCATCATGTTGGTTAGGCTGGTCTTGAACTCCTGACCTTGTGATCTGCCTACCTCGGCCTCCCAAAGTGCTGGGATTATGGGCATGAGCCACCACACCCGGCCCAGCTGCCTTTTTTCTTTCATTTCAACCTTAGAGAATCTGATGGCTATGTGTCTTGCGGATGGTCTTTTTATGTAGTGTTTTGCAGGGGTTCTCTGTATTTCTTGAATTTGAATATTGGCCTCTAGTGAGGCCGGGGACATTTTCATGGACAATATTCTGAAATATGTTTTTGGTTTTTTTTTTTTTTGAGACGGAGTTTCACTCTGTTGCCCAGGCTGGAGTATGGTGGTGCAATCTTCGCTCCCTGCAACGTCCGCCTTTTGGGTTCAAGTGATTCTCCAGCCTCGGCCTTCCAAGTAGCTGGGATTACGGGCATGCACCACCATGCCCAGCTAATTTTTGTATTTTTAGTAGAGACGAGGTTTCACCATATTGGTCAGCCTGGTCTTGAACTTCTAACCTCAAGTGATCCACCCACCTCAACCTCCCAAAGTGCTGGAATTACAGGCATGAGCCAACACACCTGGTCCTGAAATATGTTTTCAAAGTTGCTTGATTTCCCTCCTTGTTTCTCAGGCACACCAGTGAGTTATATATTGGGTCTCTTTATATAATCCCATATAACTCAGAGATTTTGTTCCTTCATGTTTATTGCTTTTTCTTTCTTTTTCTCTGATGAAGTTATTTCAGAGAGCAAGTCTTCGAGCTCTGAGATTCTTTCCTCATCTTGGTCAGTTCTGCTGTTAATACTTGGGATTGCATTGTAATATTCTCATAGAGTGTTTTACAGCTCTGCCAGACAAATTCAGTTCTTTGTTCTAATGGCCATTTTGTCTATCAGTTCCTGTATCATTTTATTGTAATCCTTAGATTCCTTGGATTAGATTTCGACTTCCTCCTATATATCAAGGATCTTTATTTCTGTCCAGATTCTGAATTCTATTTTTCTGTAATTTTGGCCATCTCAGCCTGTTTAGGAACTAGTGCAACCCTTTGGAGGTAACAAGACACTATGGCTTTTTGTTTTGCCAGAGTTTTTGCACTGGTTCTTTCTCATCTTTATGGGCTAATATTCCTTCACTCTTTGAAGTTGCTGACTTTTAGATAAGTTTTTTTTCCTTTTATTTCACTTTATGTCCTGAGAGATTAAATCATGGTATAAGTTGGGTTCAATTGACTGGCTTTGTTTTTGGAGAATTTTAGGGAGCCAAGGCTCAGCTCAGAACTCCTCCTGGTCTGTGTATTCTAACTCTAGGGTGCTGATTTCAGACCCCTAGCTTTGTTCTGTGGTCCCTGGAAGTAAAGAAACTGCAGTGCTGGAAGGGCCAAGTTGTTCCTGAAGCAGTGTTCACAACAGTCTGATAGGTGGTGCCAGCCACAGCACTTTGTAGGGAAGTGGCAGTGGGACCCATCCTTGTTTGCATGTGCCAGCAGCATGGGTAGCATGGCAGGGTGCACACTCATTAGCTGCAGTAAGGTGCTGACAGATTCAGGGGTCCCAACTTCTGTGTGGGTGTTCACAGTGGTGATGGTGTCAGGACAGTGTGGGCAGCCAGGGGTTCCCCCAGTGTCTGTGCATGTGTTTGCTCCAGGGCTGGTGTTAGGAGGGTGGGGTGCTGGTGGGCAGGAAGCTCTGTGCACCCTCTGCATATTTCACGTGGTTGACAGCTGCTGCTGGGGGTGGGGACGGGTCCACTGGTCTCCCGCACAGTTTCACACTGGTGGCAATGTTGGCATGGGGACAGGGCACTAGTGGGTACAGGGCTGGCAGTCTCTATACCCGTGAATGCTTCTATGGCTCAATTTTCAGAAAAAGAATTTAGATATAATTCTCTTCTAATTTTAGCCAACTTGATTACAAACAGAATTCCTTTCACAAGATGAGTTTTCCACAAATTTTCTAAAATTTGCTTAAAGCTTCAGTTTTGTCCTGTATTTCCTTTTTATATTGACATCTTACCTTGGGACAAAAATTTACTTGTTTTCCCTACTGTCATTTTGAACACATAAAATTGCCCCTCATGCAACTCAAAGCAAAGGTTCCAGGTCATATGTGGATTCAAAGATTGTCTGATTGGCAATTGGTTGAAAGATCTTAATGAAAGAACTGAAGTAAATAGAAGACAGTATCTGGGCTAAGGTAAGGGGTTGTAGAGACCAAGGATCTTATAATGCAGACGAAGTCTCCCGGTAGCAGGCTTCAGAATAAATAGATTGTAAGTGTTTCCTTATCAGACTTCAAAAGGCGCCAGACTCTGTTCATTCACTCTTGGATCAGAAAGAAGACCTGGAAAGGGAAAGGAGTTCTCGACAGAAGGTATATTTTTTTCACAGGAGACAGCTTTGCTGGGCCATTTCAAATATGTCAAAGAAACTTATTTTGGGAAGCCGGATATCATGACTCATGCCTGTACTCCCAGCACTTTGGGAGGTTGAGGCAGGTGGATCTTCTGAGCTCAGGAGTTCAAGACCAGCCTGGGCAACACAGCAAAACCCTATCCCAAAACAAAAACAAAAACAAAAACAAAATCAAACAAAATTAGCCAGGTGTGGTGGAGAATGTCTGTGGTCCCAGCTATTAGAGAGGCCGAGGTGGGAGGATTGCTTGAGCCCAGAAGGTGGACGATGTAGTGAGCTGAGATTGCATCACTCTGCTCCAACTGGGTGACAGAGTGAGAACCTGTCTAAAAAAAAAAAAAAAAAAAAAAAAGAAATCCATTTTGGGGTAAAATACTTCCATTTCTTTCATGGCCTGCTGTCTGTCATGCCGGTGTCTTATTGCTACAAAAAGTCTATTTTGTCAGTATTAAAGTCTCTATTTTCATGTTAATACTGGTCAGCTGTGCCTGAATTCCAAATTTTATTTTCCTTATTCTTTTTTTCCTCCCTTTCTTCCTTCCTCCCTTCCTTCCTTCCCTTCCTCCCTCCCTCCTTCCTTCCCTCTCTTTCTCTCCCTCTCTTTCTCTCTCCTTTCTTTCTTCTCCCCCCTTTTTTTGTTTTTTGTTTGCTTATTTTTGAGACTGAATGTCGCTCTGTCGCGCAGGCTGCAGTTCAGTGGTGCGATCTCAGCTTACTGCAACCTCTGCCTCCCAGGTTCAAATGATTCTCGTGCCTCAGCCTTCTGAGTAGTTGGGATTACAGGTGCCCACCACCACACCTGGCTAATTATTGTATTTTTAGTAGAGATGAGGTTTCACCATGTTGGTTTCACAAACTAGTTGGAGACCAACCTGGCCATAGTTGGAGACCAACCTGGCCAACATGGTGAAACCCCATTCCAAAGTGCTGGGATTACAGGTGTGAGCCACTACACCCAGGCTTTGCTGAGAATGATGGTTTCAGCGTCATCCATGCTCCTGCAAAGGACATGAACTCATCCTTTTTTATGGCCGCACAGTATTCCATGGTGTATATGTGCCGCATTTTCTTTATCCAGTCTATTTTTGATGGACATTTGAGTTGGCTCCAAGTCTTTGCTATTGTAAACAGTGCCGCAATAAACATACATGTGCATGTGTCTTTATAACAGAACAATTTATAATCCTTTGGGTATATACCCAATAATGGGATTGCTGGGTCAAATGGTATTTCTGTTTCTAGATCCTTGAGAAATCACCACACTGTCTTCCACAATGGTGAATTAAATTTACACTCCCACCAACAGTATAAAAGCATTCCCATTTCTCCACATCCTCTCCAGCATCTGTTATCTCCTGATTTTTTAATGATCACCATTCTAACTGGCATGAGATGGTATCTCAATGTGGTTTTGATTTGCATTTCTTTAATGACCAGTGATGATGAGCTTTTTTTCATGTTTGTTGGCTGCATAAATGTCTTCTTTTGAAAAGTGTCTGTTCATATCCTTTGTCCACTTTTTAATAGGGTTGTTTGTATTTTTCTTGTAAATTTGTTTAAGTTCTCCATAGATTCTGGATATTAGCCCTTTGTCATATGGGTATATTGCAAAAATTTTTTCCCATCCTGTTGTTTGCTGATTCACTCTATTGATTGTTGCTTTTGCTGTGCAGAAGCTCTTAAGTTTAATTAGATCTCATTTGTTTATTTTGACTTTTGTTGCAATTGCTCATGAAGTCCTTGTCCATGCCTATGTGCTGAATGGTATTGCCTCGGTTTTCTTCTAGAGTTTTTATGGTGTTAGGTCTCATGTTTAAATCTTTAATCCATCTAGAGTTAATTTTTGTATAAGGCGTAAGGAAGGATTCCAATTTCAGCTTTCTGCATATGGCTAGCCAGTTTTCCCAACACCATTTATTAAATAGAGAATCCTTTCCCCATTGCTTGTTTTTGTCAGGTTTGTCAAAGATCAGATGGTTGTACTTGTGTAGCATTCTTTCTGAGGTCTCTGTTCTGTTCCATTGGTCTATATCTTTGTTTCGGTACCAGTACCATGCTGTTTCGATTACAGTAGCCTTATAATATAGTTTGAAGTCAGGTAGTGTGATGCTTCCAGCTTTGTTTTTTTCCTTAGGATTGTCTTGGCTATGCAGGCTCTTTTTTGGCTCCATATGAAGTTTAAGGTGTTTTTTCCAATTCTGTGAAGAAAGTCATTGGCAGCTTAATGGGGATAGATTGACTCTATAAATTACTTTGGGCAGTATGGCCATTTTCATGATACTGATTCTTCCTAACCATGAGCACGGAATGTTTTTCCATCTGTTTGTGTCCTCTCTTATTTCCTTGAGCAGTGGTTTGTAGTTCTCCTTGAAGAGGTCCTTCATATCCCTTGTTGATTGTATTCCTAGTTATTTTATTTTCTTTGTAGCAATTGTGAATGGGAATTCATTCATTATTTGACTCTCTATTATTGGTGTATAGGAATGCTTGTGATTTTTGCACATTGATTTTGTATCCTGCAATTTTCTGAAGTTGCTTATCAGCCTAAGGAGATTTTGGACTGAGACGATGGGGTTTTCTAAATATACAATGGTGTCATCTGCAAACAGGGACAATTTGACATCCTCTCTTCCTATTTGAATACCCTTTATTTCTTTCTCTTGCCTGATGGCTCTAGCCAGAACTTCCAATACTATGTTGAATAGGAGTGATAAGAGCGGGCATCCTTGTTTTATGCCAGTTTTCAAAAGGAATGCTTCCAGTTTTTGCCTACTCAGTATGATATTGGCTGTGGGTTTGTCATAGATAGCTCTTATTATTTTGAGATATGATCCATCGATACCTAGTTTATTGAGAGTTTTTAACATAAAGCGCTGTTGAATTTTGTCGAAGGCCCTCTCTGCATCTATTGAGATAATCATGTGGTTTTTGTCTTTGGTTCTGTTTATGTGATGGATTATGTTTATAGATTTGTGGATGTTGAACCAGTCTTGCATCCCTGGGTGCATCCTGTGTTCTTAGTTCTTACACTTTAACCTAGATATTTGCTCTGACATGCCTGGACAAGCCCAGGCAAGTCTTAGGCCAAGGCTTATTCCCCTTTCTTATTTGAAAATGTTATTGCTTCTCTAAGCATTCCTCGAATTACTTCCTCTTTTCCTTTGTACACCTCTGCCTTTACTTCTTTAGAAACTTTCCAAGTTTTTAGCGAATCTGGTCAAGCATAGAATGTAAGGTCCCGTTCTGGTCAAGGAAACTGGACACAGCAATAGGGCAATTGCATCAGGTTATGAAAGTTATAAATGTCCCTGTCTCCTTTATTCAGGTGTGGTGTCATGGCAAGACTGCCAGCGAGTTGCACTCTTCCTGCAGGAAGTAAAACTACCCTTGCTGAGTAATCCTTTGTCTCAGTGTGGATTTTTACCAATGCTATAAACCCATTTCCAACATCCAGTTATTTTGTTTATTTTAGAGCTGGCTTTTTCTAACTGAGCGTGAAGCTAAACTAGTTTAGGTATTTCAAAGGCACTGCATTTTGACCGTTGGAACTCAGGGTGATGATCTCAAGTTATGTGAGACCCATGCTTTTCATATATATATATATTTTTAATTATTATTATACTTTAAGTTCTGGGGTACATGTGCAGATTTTGCAGGATTGTTACATAGGTATACACATGCCATGGTGTTTGCTGCCTCCATCCCCCATCACCTACATTAGGTATTTCTCCCGGTGTTATCCCTCCCCAATTTCCCCACCCCCTGCTATTCCTCCTCTAGCCCCTTAACTCCCGACAGACCCCAGTGTGTGATGTTCCCCTCCCTGTGTCCATGTGTTCTTATTGTTCAACATGTACCAATGAGCGAGAACATGCGGTGTTTGGTTTTCTGTTCTTGTGTCAATCTGCTGAGAATGATGGTTTCCAGATTCATCCATATTCCTGCAAAGGACATGAACTCATCCTTTTTTATGGCTGCATAGTATTCCATGGTGTATATGTGCCACATTTTCTTTATTCAGTCTATCATTGATGGGCATTTGGGTTGGTTCCAGGTCTTCGCTATTGTAAACAGTGCCACAATGAACATACGTGTGCATGTGTCTTTATAATAGAACAATTTATAATCCTTTGGGTATATACCCGGTAATGGGATTGCTGGAGACCCATGTTTTTCTAAATACTTGCTTGAAGAGGCAAGATAAGTATTAAACATGAATCCAGCTAGTGTTTCTAGTGGTAGATTTCTTCTTAAAGATAAAATCTCATGATACAGTTTGGATGTTTGCCCCCACCAAATCTAATGTTGAAATGTGATCCCCAATGTTGGAGGTGGGTCCTGGTGAGAGGTGTTTGGGTTATTGGGGCAGATCCCTCATGAATGGCTTGGTGCCATCCCCAGGGTAAAGGGTGAGTTCTCGCTCTGGTGATCCCCAATGTTGGAGGTGGGTCCTGGTGAGAGGTGTTTGGGTTATTGGCGCAGATCCCTCATGAATGGCTTGGTGCCATCCCCAGGGTAAAGGGTGAGTTCTTGCTCTGGTAGTTCCCATGAGAGCTGGTTGTTTAAAAGAATGTGACACCTCCCCACTCTCCTCTCTTACCATGTGATACGCCTGCTCCCTGCTTACCTTCTGCCATGATTGTAAGTTTCTTGAGGCCCTCACCAGAAGCAAATGCTGGTACCATGCTTCCTGTACAACCTGTGGAATGATGCACCAAAATAAACCCCTTTCCTTTATAAATTACCCAGCCTCAGATGTTTCTTTATAGCAATGCAAGAATGGACTAACACAACTTGGTTATCATAGTACTAATGTCTATAATTTAGCTTTCCTTCTGAAGGACCTACTTGGAGAAATTCTGGTCATTCAAGAAAAAAGTTTAGATTTGTCAACTGGACAGAGCTTCCGAATCTGGCCAGTTTTTCAAATTATAAATTTTTTTTTTCTTCACAGAGATCTCACTTTCTTTTTTCAGAGGAAAACTGTTTTCTTCCTGATCAGAATTTCAAACACAGAAAATTTGAAGAACTCTAAGGAGTAATTAGAAACAATCCCTTAACCTCAGAGAAATATGAAAGTCACAAATCTGCAATCAGCAGAATCTCTAGAGAATCACAAATGTACCACCTACCTTACAGTAGAGCTTCAATTCCAGCCCCATCAGGTAGAAATGTGTATAGCTTGAATCAAGCCTGAGTCCTCAACCATCACAGAGAATTTAAACCCACCAGGGGCCTTACCAGAGATCCCTAGTGACTCTGGCAAGGTCAGATGAACAAAGTCATTTGTGCTGATACCAGGGCTCCGGCTGTAGGCAAAACGCTGAGGATCATTGGAGGTCTGCTTCAGATCCCAGCTGGAATGCCAAAATGTCAACCTTACATAATGAGGTTCAGAAAATATGATTAAGTAGAGAGTTTATTTCAGCTCAGAGCTTGAGGATAGCCTCCTTAAGCTCTGAGCTCAAGTAAGTTCAAGTTGCCCTGAATATACACTCTGATTAGCAACAGTTACAAGTGGGTTTTTAAAGGAAAAAAGAAGAAGCAGTTTGTACTTGTTTACCAGTAATTTACATTAAAATAACATAAGCTATTGATTGGCTACAAATAGTTCTTTGTGCCACAAATTCCAGGAACATGAAGATAATGGGTAAGGCAGCTACTTAGGAACAAAATGACTTTAAAGGCATAGGCACTGGGTCAGCGGATACGACTGAAGTTCCATACTCATGTCTCTCTGGGCATTATAAATTTTGCACACTTCACCTAGCTCAGACTCTCCTTAACTATTTTTTTTCTTTTTTTTAAATTTTATTTTATTTTAAGTTCTGGGATACATGTGCAGGACATGTTGGTTTGTTACATGAGTAAACATGTGTCATGGTGGTTTGCTGCACCTATCAACCCATAACTAGGTATTAAGCCCTGCATGCATTAGCTATTTTTCCTAATGCTCTCCATTCCCTCACCCCCACAGAGAAGCCCTAGTGTGTGATGTTCTCCTCCCTGTGCCCATGTGTTCTCATTGTTCAGCTCCCACTTATAAGTGAGAACATGCAGTGTTTGTTTTTCTGTTCCTGTGTTAGTTTGTTGAGGATAATGGCTTCTAGCTCCATCCATGTCTCTGCAAAGGACTCGATCTTGTTCCTTTTTATGGCCGCACAGTATCCCATGGTGTATATGTACCACATTGCTTTATCCAGTCTATCATTGATGGGCATTTGGGTTGATTCCATGTCTTTGCTAATGTGAATAATGCTGCAGTGAACATACATGTGCATATATCTTTATAATAGAATAATTTATATTCCTTTGGGTATATACCCAGTAATGGGATTACTTGCCCTAAACTATTTTTCTTTTCTCAGTGCATATATTTATGTGTATATGTATATAAACAGTAGTATATTTTTAAGGTAAGTAAATATCTTTAATAAGATTATAAGAGTAAAACTAGGTTCTAGAAGCAATATATCACCATAGGAAGCCCTCCAAAATAAAATGTTAAATCCAACACAAGTTTATTTTGATGCAAAATTAATTCGTTATTTAGCATGGGTATCAGAATATTTAGTAAACAATAATTTCATGCTCTTAGAATTTCAAGTGGCTTAGAATTTCCATTTAGTAACCTTTCTTTAAAAAAAAATGACCTAGAAACTTTAAACTCAATGCCTTTCTATTCTGTCCATTAATTTCCCCCAGTTAATGGAAATACTCAAAATTCGTCCCTCTGGCCCTTTCCTACAGAAGAGCTAAAAAGTAAGAACTAGCTTCTAACATTTGCCCTTCAATTTCACCCTGACACCTTGGGTGTTCAATAGTACAAGTGAAATTCTTTGAATCACAACAAAATAAGACAGTCAAGAAATCCTGAGTTCCTTTAGTCTTAACTTTTTTATTTTTAGACAGGGTATCACTCTCTCACCCAGGCTGGAGTGCAGTGGTGCCATCATAGCTCAAAGCAACCTCAACCACAAGAAGCCTCAAGTGATCATCCCACCTTTGCCTACTGAGTAGCTGGGACTACAGGCGCATACCATCATATCTGGCTAATTTTATTAATTTTTGTAGGAACAGGGTTTCACCATGTTACCCCAGCAGGTCTTGAACTTCTGGGCTATTCTGAACTTTTTATTATGAAAATTTTCAAACATACACACAAATGAGTTCAATGAACCCCTATATATTTATTTTCCAGCCAACAATCATCAACCAAAAACATTTAGTTGGCATATTTGTTCCATCTATCACCCCTTTTTATCAAAGTATTTGTAAAGCGAATCCAAGATATTACATTATTTTGCTCCTAAATATTATAGTATTCATCTCAAAATAAAAGTGTGATGGTTAATACTGCGTGTCAACTTGATTGGATTGAAGAATACAAAGGATTGATCCTGGATGTGCCTGTGAGGATGCTGCCAAAGGAGATTATCATTTGAGTCAGTGGACGGGGAGAGGCAGACCCACTCTCAATCTAGGTCATTTTAAAGATTTTAAAGATTGGTCACTACCTAATCAGCTGCCAGCATGGCTAGGATAAAAGCAGGCAGAGGAACGTGGAAGGACTAGACTGGCTAAGCCTTCTGGTTGCCGTCTTTCTCCTGTACTGGATGCTTCCTGTCCTTGAATATCAGACGCCAAGTTCTTCAGTTTTTGGACTCTTGGACCTACTCCAGTGGTTTGCCAGGGTCTCTTGGGCCTTCAGCCACGGACTGAAGGCTGTACTACTTTTGAGGTTTTGGGACTTGGACTGGCTTCCTTGCTCCTCAGCTTGCAGACTGCCTATTGGGGGACTTCACCTTGTGATCATGTGAGTCATCACTCCTTAATAAACTCCCTATTCACAGATACATCTATCCTATTAGTCCTTTCCCTCTAGAGAACCCTAATACAATCAGACAATCATACGTAACAACAATGACAGATGATTACCAAGAAATTTAAACAAAACTCCAAGTCCATATTCAAATTCCCCTATTGTCTAAAAATGTCATTTTAAAGTTTATTTGAATCAGGATTTAAACAAAGTCTATTCACTTTATTTAGTTATTATGCCTCCTCTGTGTTTTTTAAGCCTTTTTTAGTCTAGAAAAAAATGACCCTCTTTTTTATGCCTTTAATTTTTAAATAACAGTTTGTGACATATAATTCAGGTGTCATAAAAGTCATTCTTTTAAATGCACAAGTCAGTGGTTTTTAGTATATTCATAGTTATGTGATCACCCATCATGATCTAATTTCAGAACATTTTTTATGTTCAACTTTTCCCCATCTCTTCCCCTCAGCAACCCTACTTTCTCTATCTATGGATTTGCCCCGATCGGGATGTTTCATGCAAATGAAGTCCACCAAGATGTAGCATTTTGTGTCTGTCTTTTTTCACTTAGCATAATGTTTTCAAGGTCTAGTCAGGTTGTAGGAGATATCAGTACCTCATTCTATTTCATGGCTTGTATTGTATGGACATGCCACATTTCGTTTATCTATTCATGAGTTGATGGATATGCCTTGGACTTTTTGAATAAAGCAGATCAGTTTTCCTGCAGAGTTTTCCACATGCCAGATTTGGCTGATTGCTTATTCGTGGTACCATTCAAGTGTTTCTCTATCCTGTTTCTCTTGTAAATGCAAGAGAAACCCCATTATCTTGGAAACTTGGTTGTCCAACTTCAGTGTGTGAGTCACCTGGCATACTTGCTGAAGGTGAAGAATTCCAGGCCCCATCACAAGTCTGATTTCATAGGCTCAAGAGGGTACCCAAGAATCTGCCTTTTTAAAATTTATCTTATTTATTATTTATTTATTAATTATTATTATTATTTTTTGAGATGGAATCTCTCTCTGTTGCCTGGCTGGAGTGCAGTGGTGCAATCTTGGCGTACTGCAACCTCTGCCTCCCAGGTTCAAGCAATTCTCCTGCCTCAGCCTCCCGAGTAGCTGGGACTACAGGTGCACACCACCACACCCAGCTAATTTTTGTATTTTTAGGAGATATGGAGTTTCACCTTATTGGCCAGGATGGTCTTGATCTCTTGACCTTGTGATCCGCCCACCTCGGCCTCCCAAAGTGCTGGGATTACAGGCATGAGCCACTGCGCTGGGCTGATTTTATTTTTTTTAAAGATAGGGTCTCACTCTGTTGCCCAGGCTGGAATGCAGTGGCATGATCATAGCTCACTGCAGCTCTGACATTCTGGGCTCAAGCAATCCTCCCTCAGCCTCCCAAGTAGCTGGGACTATAAGTGCTAATTTTGTTTACTTTTTATAGAAACAGGTTCTCCCTATGTTGTCCAAGCTAGTTTCAAACTCCTGGGCTCAAGCAATCCACCCACCTTGGCCTACCAAACTGTTGGGATTACAGATGTGAGCCACCACCGCCTGGCCCATTTTTAACACAGCTCTTGATTCTGATGTAGGTATTCCCAGAACACAATGTGAGCAACACTGGTAGGTGTCCAAAATTTTTATTTTAATGACACTTGGCAGTTCACAGGAAAGCCACAAAGAGGTTATTGACTAAGACTTTTCTGTTTTGAAACAGGTCTCACTCTGTTGCCCAGGGTGGAGTGCAGCGGCACCATCATAGCTCACTATAGCCTCAACCTCACAGGCTCAAACGATCCTCCCACCTCAGCCTCCTGAGTAGCTAGGACTACAGGCATGCATCACCATGCCCAGCTAATTTTGTTTATATTTCATAGAGACAAGGTCTCACTATGTTACCCAGGCTGGTCTCGAACTCCTTGACTCAAGCAATCCTCTTACCGTGGCCTCTCCCCAAAATGCTGGGATTACAGACATGAGACCTGCTCCCAGCTTTGACTAAGACTTTTTAAAAAATGAAGTTAGAAATATTACTTACAGAATTACTAAAAAAGGCCTAAGGATCTTGGCTGATGTCTTCTGGAGTGGAGACAGACATTTGAAAGAATGTTGGACACGAGAATTGTGTTGTGAATGTTAACTACCCGGGAGTGAGTGAAATTGCCAATTTAACATTAAAGGCAATGAGAACCAAATGGTCTCTAAGAATTAAATTACTGCACACATTTTTACAGTAGTGACTTCAGAATTTACAAATGCACTCAGATTAATTAAGTAGAGTAGCTTTCATTCAGGAAATTTAAATTCTGAATCTGAATCCATTTTCTTCAAGATGCACAAGAACAAAGTAAGTTGTAGACGTAGCATTCTAGGGTAACTATCCTTTTATTCTAGAAATATGTGACAATGAAGTACAACCATTGCTGCTTCAACATTTTATCATTACTTAAATAATGCATTTTACAACAGCAAAAACTCCTGAGTCTGGACAGCTGTTTTCTCTTTATTTAATGAAAGGAGTTTGCTTTCACTTAATAGCCATGTGATGCTTTTTAGGGTCTTTCAATGGTTCTCAAGCAGCCAATGCTATATAAATGGAGTTTGACTTACTCCATGCATCTCAGTAAGCTATTAGAGAAGAGAGTAATGCAGTACAGGGAAAAACCACCAGTGGTTTTTTTAGGCTTTGACTCAAGGATTTTTTCTTTTTTCCCTTTTATTTATTTATTTTTTTTGAGACGGAGTCTTGCTCTGTCGCTCAGGCTGGAGTGCAATGGTGTGATCTCGGCTCACTGCAACCTCCACCTCCAGGGTTTAAGCGATTCTTCTGCCTCAGCCTCCAAAGTAGCTGGGATTACAAGTGCACAACCCACACCTGGCTAATTTTTGTATTTTTAGTAGAGATAGAGTTTCATCAGGTTGGCTAGGCTGGTCTTGAACTCCTGACCTCAAGTGATGGGCCAGCCTTGGTCTCCCAAAGTGCTGGTATTACACGTGCGAGCCACTGCACCTGGCTTTTTTGGGCTTTGAGAAACAGATTTCAGGATATGAAAACTGAGTTTTGATTTTCTAGAAGGACAGTTATAGGGGAGTTATCACCTGAAAGAAATGTTTAATTCCTGAGTAATAAGAGCTTCAACTTCTTGTTAAGTCTTCTTGACTTCATTAGCCTGACTTGGAAGGGACAGGTGCCTACAGCTAAAGGATATTTTTAAAACTTTTTATTGTGGAAACTGTCAAGCATACCCAAAAGTAAACAGTATAGTAAACCATATACACAGCATTAAGCTTCAGCAGTGAACAATATTTTGCCAGTCTCATTTCATTTGTCCATCTACCCTTACTTTTGCTCAAGTTTTTGCAAAAATACTTGATTTGTCTGAGCATCTCAAAGCTGTCTTTTTACAGTCAGTTTCTTCTAATCGGGATTCAGATAAGATCTACACATAGCATTCAGTTATGTCCATAAGTCTCTTTTAGTTTGTGACAATCCTCTTCCCTCATATGACCACTGATTTGTTGTAGAAACTAGATTAATTGTCCACATTTTACACACGATTCACATTCTGGATTTGTCTTATTATATCATTTTAGTGTAATTTAACTTATTTCTTTTTCTCCTGTATTTCCTATAAAGTGGCTTGATGACATTCAGGTTGACTTTTTTGCACAAGAAAACTTCATACTTCCTAGTGCATCGTATCATGAGTCACATGTTGTCACATTTGCCTCATTGTTCTGGGCTTCATCAATGGGCTCAGGTGGTATCAATCTGATCCCTTCAGTATAAAGTTAGCTATCACTCTTTCACTAAATGGCCTTGACATCCATTAATGTTCATTCCTTACACACCTTTTTATGTTAGCAGTTTTAAAATAGTGATTTATAAATGTTTCAGTCATTCCTTCTGTATTTATTAGCTAGGCTTCTATAAGGATGGACTTTTCCTCATACACCTATTTGGTTACTCTGAAAAACAGTTCATACCACAAAGTCAGGACTCATTGTTTATCTTTGCCTTTACTTATCAAATTTCACAAGAAACAATCTTCAATAATGGTGGGACAGGTTTTGCATTACTATGAATTCAGGACTTTTATATATCTGACATTGTATCAAATGCATGTTTTAAAAATTGATGCTGGAAATGGAATTATGAAATGCTGGCATCAGCCTTCTGAGATGGATTTCTCAAAGTATGGCCACAGACCATGTAAATCAGAATGCTCTGGAGGTACTGATTCATATGTAAATTCCTGGTCTCCACCCAGACCTAATGGGTAAGAGTCTTTTAGAGTAGAGCCCTAAAATCTGCATTTATGGGCCAGGCACCGTGGCTCACTCCTGTAATCCCAGTACTTTAGGAGGCCAAGGCGGGTGGATCATTTGAGATCAGGAGTTCGAAACCAGCCTGGCCAACATGGTAAACTCCATCTCTACTAAAAATAGAAAAAATTAGCCAGGCATGGTGGCACACACCTGTAGTCCCAACTACTCAGGAGGCTGAGGCAGGAGAATTGCTTGAACCCAGGAGGCAGAGGTTGCAGTGAGCTGAGATCACACCACTGCACTCCGGCTTGGGTGACACTCTGTCTCAAAAAAAAGAAAAAAGAAAAATAATCTTCACTTCTAACATACTTCTCTAGAGATTTCTAAAATGGCTGTGGAATGGATAGCCTTATGGGGCAACCTCATCAGAGCCTCGGAATGTCAGCTCCATAAGACAGGTTGAAAAAAAAATCCACATAAAACAGCTTGGAAATAAATGACTGAGTGGATGCACATCTGAGCAGTTACTCCAAAATGAGACCACATGATCAATTATTGGTGATTCAAGAGAAGGGAGGGTAGATAAATTACATCCTTCAACAAGAGCCCAACAGACAAGAGTAGTGCTATGCAGCACTGAACTCCTTGTGGTGCTGCATTTTGGTTGAGGTAGTTTGGGTTCTGGCTGGTTTTGTTTTGTTTTGATTTGAAACAGAGTCTTTCTCTGTAGCCCAGGCTGGAGTGCAGTGGCACAATCTCGGCTCATAGCAATCTCTGCCTCCTGGGTTCAAACAATTTTCCTGCCTCAGCCTCCTGAGTAGCAGGGATTACAGGCACCCACCATGGTGCCTGGCTAATTTTTGTATTTTTAGTAGAGATAGGGTTTCACCATGTTGGCTAGGCTGGTCTCGAACTCTTGACCTCAGGTGATCCACCCGCCTCAGCCTCCCAAAGTTCTGAGATCACAGATATGAGCCACTGTGCCTGGCCTATCTATTGTTATTGGAACTTAAGATTTTTGCCATGGTAAATCCTGTAAAATATAGTTCTATATGTGAACTAATTTCCCCTGTGGATTGCCAGGGACACGGTGTTGCTCATATCCATAGCCTCAGATCTGCACAGCTGCTGTCCACTGGGCCCTTGAGACCCCCACTGCATGATTTGTGTCATCTCATCAGGTAACACAGCTCCTCTTCCATTAGGACATGGAGTGCCATGTGTATTTGAAATATCAATTAGCACCGTTGCCATATGCTCTATTTTTGAATTGTTCACCTCCCCTAGGGAATGCACTTTCAATATTTTATTCAAGTCCCCTAATGCTTGACATTCTGAGCAAAATATTTGTTTAGTTGGTTTTCCATAAAAGTGATGATTCATTTTTATAATTTCATTTGTCTTTATTGAATTTTAAATAGCACTGTTGAATGCACTGATTCACAGGGGAAACATACAGAGGCTTAAAAGGAGAGTCAGACTCGCAGATCTCCTTGTCAACTGAATTTCCTGCGGATTAGAAAGAAGTGCACTACATCTCTCAGCATTGTTCTGCCTGTGTGCAGTACTTGGGAGGAAGGAATGGGAGTCGGGTTCATGGGGCACGACAGAAGTTCCAGATCTCTCTGGCTAGGTTGTATGCCAGCGCAGCTATGTATGATGCCAATATCCAGTCCATAGAAAAGGAATGAATCAGGACAGGGTTGGACAATCCACCAGGGCCCTGCACGTATCACAATCATTTGCAGCTTGTTTTGAGACTTTAGAAAATTGCTGGCAATGCCCAACCATTGTTTTCTCCAGGCAGAAACCTGACCTTGAGGCCATTTGATTAGGGAAGGGGTTGTAAACTCAAATGCCTGTGGATGCCAGGGAAGGTAGAATAAAGGAGTGAAGAGGCCTGGACAGGAGACTGTGGTGAGCTACTGAGACCTGTCCCTGCTCAGGGAGGCCACTGTCTTTCAGTTGCACCTGGCCCTGAACAGGAATCTTGACCCTGAATGGCTAAAGCCATGGTTCAAAAGATGATAATCTGAAATTTTATGTAAAGTCTCTAGATTTCATGTGTTGGCTCTAATTCAAATTTAAACAGTGATAGTGAAACCAAATATGTCTGCGAGCCACCACTGTGGGGCCTTTGATTTAGAGGGTATAATACCTGAACGCCACAATGAAGTAGAAAAGAATGTCTATTTCCCAGAGCAAGGTGAGTGAGAGTCTGCAGCTGGTTTGCTGATGCCGTTAGCAGAAACTCAAATCATAAACCCTGTAGGGACAAATTAGCTTTATTCTGTTACCTAGAAGTTCTGGATGAATGTATTTGATTGGTGCAGAGCCATGTCTTAAAGTCCATGCCATACTGACGGTTGGCCTTTCTGTAGGTATCTTCCTACAAGAAAGCGATCACATTACGGAGCTAGCCTCCTCAAGTTGTCAGAGGAAAAGAAAGCTAAGTATATACATGGATTGCTTCATAAAACTCTAAGTCTTCACTTGCTGGCAAAGAAAGTAGTGGGAATTTAGATAGACGGCTTTTGTCTCTCTGCAGAGTGGTAGCCAGATAACATGTTCTGCTGGGACTGGATTTCAGTGTTGGGTTGTCTCCCGATTAGTCAGGGAGACAAAGCATGGCTATATAATTACAGCGTATGAACATACTGATCTTTTTCACGCTTAGCTAAGTGCATTTACAAAATTAATCTGAACTTTGGGCAATTAAAGTGAGTTTAAAGAGAAATTTTAGACTTAAGTATGTTGAATAAAATTCTGGATAGTGTATAAAAAGCCATGGGTGTATGGACTAGATGTCTAGTTCTGGCTCTGTCTGCAACTGGTGAGGGTCTTAATCATCTAATTTCTTGGCTTTCATTTGATTGTGTTAGATGAGCCAAATCGAACTATTTAATTATTCACATTTTACATTTTATTATTATTATTATTATTTGAGACAGAGTCTCACTCTGTCACCAAGCTGGAGTGCAGTGGCACAATCTCAGCTCACTGCAACCTCCACTTCCCCGGTTCAAGCAATTCTCCTGTCTCAGCCTCCGGAGCAGCTGGGACTACAGGCGCGAGCCACTACGCCCAGCTACTTTTTTTGTATTTTTAGTAGAGATGGGGTTTCACCATGTTGGCCAGGATAGTCTCCATCTCCTGACCTCATGATCCACCCACCTCGCCCTCCCAAAGTGCTGGGATTACAGGCGTGACCCACTGCGCCCGGCTACATTTAATTTTTTCAAAGCTGATTCTCTGTTATTGTTTATAGTTTTTGACTATTCATTTTTCTTTCTTTCTTTTTTCTTTTTTTGAGACAAGGTCTTGCTCTGTTTCCCAGGCTGCAGTGCAGCCTTGACCTCCTGACCACCTCAGCCTCCTAAGTGGAGGCTAATTTTAAATTTTTTTTGTAGAGACGAAGATTTGAGGAATGTTTTATATTCTCCTCATACTTAATATTGTCAGACTTTTTAACTTTAGCCTGGCTATGTTGTCAGGGTTGGTTTCAAACTCCTGGCCTCAAGTAATCCTCCTGTCTTAGACTCCTAAAGTGCTGGGATTACAGACATGAGCCACTGTACCCAGCTGCTATTCATTTTTCTATCATTCTTTGTTTCAAGGAGATATTAAATGAGTCCTTCTGCTTAACAGATGGTTTGAACGACCCTGTCACATTCTATGTTGTTATTTTTCTGTTAGTTGGGACATGGACTGATTATCAACACCATCCTAAAAGGAAATAGGATGATACTTATTGCCAAAACTATTTTTATGAGCATTACCAAGTTATAAATGGTTCCTTCTGTTCTGCTATAAAAGGAAACCCAATTGGTTGTTTATTAAAAGACAGCACTTTAAATTAATGCCACAATGAAATACAGTTGTATACTCACCAAAATGGCTGAAGTCAAAAAGGCGGACAATACTAAGTATGAGGAGAATGTGAAACGATCAGAACTCTGATACTCCGCTAGTGGGAATGTTAGTAGGATACCTTAAACCCATTTGGCATTACAAAGTTGAACATACGCACATCCAGCGATTTTACCTAGGTATCTACCAATCAGATATATGTGCATATATACAATATGTACACCAAAGGATACACAGAAGAATGTTCATAGTAGCATTTTTGATAATAGCCTTAAACTAGAAACAAGCCCAAATCCATCAATGTTGAATTTGTAAATAAACTCTAACATCTTTATGTAATAGAATACTACACAGCAATGAAAACTAATGACTACAGCTTTTCTGAGTAACATGGCTGAATGTCATAAACATAATATTAAGCAAAAGAATCCACACACAGGAGTATACACTGCATGATTTTATTTTATATTTGGAATTTATTTATTACTATTATTATTATTTTTAAGATGGAGTCCTGCTCTGTTGCCCAGGCTGGAGTGCAGTGGTGTGATCTCAGCTCACTATAACCTCTGCCTTCCAGGTTCAAAGGATTCTCCTGCCTCAGCCTCCTAAGTAGATGGGATTACAGGTGCCTCCTACCATGCCTGGCTAATTTTTGTATTTTTAGTAGAGATGGGGTTTAACCATGTTGGCCAGGCTGGTCTTGAACTCTTGACCTCAAGTGATCTAATCACCTCAGCCTTCCAAAATGCTGGAATTACAGGCATGAGCCACTGTGCCCAGCCTATATACATATACATATATACATATACATACATACATATATATATATATATATATATATGGAGAGAGAGAGAGAGATGAATTTTGTTTGCTGCCGAGGCCAGACTCAAACATGGGCTCAAGTGTATCCTCCTCCCCCAGCCTCCCAAGTAGCTGAGATTACAGGAGCCCATACTACACCCGCCTCACACCACATGGTTTTAGTTATATAAACAGACACAAACAAAAAACCCAAGCAAAAGTAAGTTATGGTGTTGGAAGTCAGGATAGGGGTTATCCACGGGGAAGAGGGGATAGTGACTGGAAGAGTCAGAGAAGGGTGGGGGTTTAGTGATGCTGAGAAAGTTCTGTTCTTTCAACCTGTCGGGTAATTACACAAGTGTATTTGCTTTGTGACAATTTACTTAAGATTTATGTCCTTTTCTGTATGCCTGTTATGATTTAATTAAAAATATTAAAAACATACAGAAATTATGATGCTTTGTGCTTAGACATAATAATAATAGCTCTTTAAAAAGTTGTAATAACCCATAGGAATCTATAAATTGAAACTCATTTTATCAGTGATTTCTGTCAAATGGTCATAATCACTGTGCCCCTCAAAGATAATTAAGCTATCCCTGAGTTTCCCCGTTTATTTAAAAAGTCCAAATGGCAATGAATACAATGAGAAAATGGAAACATCTACAGTGTTGCATTTTTCAAAGGTTTCAGTTGAACCAGAATTCCATTTAAAAAAAAGCAGAAGACATTTGTGATCATCTGAATCAATTAGTACCCTTGAGACTTTTGAATCCATTTACTGACTTCCTGTAGATCTTGAAAGGTTTAACAATTGAGTATAGAATTTTGCAATGCTCACTTCCTCACAGCCTACCTCTTTTTGGCCACTGGTGACGGTAAGCAATGTCTGGCATTTGCTTAGTGCCTTACCCAGTACAGAGCACCACAGCCGCCACTAGGAGGATGCTATGTCTGTGGCTCTGCCAGTGTAAACCCTAATCTGGCTGTCTATCTAATTTTCCAAGAGGAATGGAAGAGTGAAACCCTCACCCCTGACTGGGGACAAAACTGTACAGCGGGGGCATTTAGAACAGTCTCGCCTTGTTTTCAATGGGCCACATGGTTTACAGCTTTCTAGGAGGACAGGACCAAAGAGAGTTACAGGATGCTGCCCCTCTAAGAGAAGTCTCATGGCAGGTGCTGCCTCAGAATCCTTGCCCTCTCCCCAGGTGGAGGTGGGATTGTCAAAGCAGTGTAGGTGACCCATAGTGAGGGGCTAGGAGGGCATGAGGTATAATCGGGATAGAAAAAATAGTTTTGCCTTTATTGTGAACAGTGTTTGTGGACATGGAAGTAATATAAATGTCCCCAAAGAAATCCTGTTCTTGTATTTATTTATTTATTTATTTTGAGACGGAGTCTTGCTCTGTTGCCCAGGCTGGAGTGCAATGGTGTGATCTCAGCTCACTGCAACCTCCGCTTCCCAGGTTCAAGTGATTCTCCTGCTTCAGGCTCCTGAGTAGTTGGGATTACAGGTGCTCACCACCATGCCCAGCTAATTTTTTGTATTTTTAGCAGAGACGGGGTTTCACCATGTTGGTCAGGCTGGTCTCGAACTCCTGGTCTCATGATCCGCCCTCCTCGGCCTCTCAAACTGCTGGGATTACAGGCATGAGCCGCTGTGCCCAGCCCAGAAATCTTGTTCTAAATAAGGCCAGGTTATATGTGGTATCCAAAGCAACTCTGTCTTCGGTGCTAATGCACCATGTTAGCTTCTGATTAACCCCGGTTCTCGGAAGGCCTCTGAGATTTCCAAGTTATCTATTGTTCCTTGTGTAAGAGCACATACTGACCCTCAGTCCTGCCCTTAGGTCAAATAACCTTGATGTTATAGTACTTCAATTGTCCTACAAATCCCTTCTGAGCCACTCCTTTCCCTGTAGTATTTAAGCCCTGGGTCGTAGGGGTAATGGTGGGGAATCCACCATTTTGCCTCATGCCACCTGAGACACACACAAAGCTACTGTTTGTAAATACCCATTAAATGTTTCTTTCTAAGAAACTGCATTCGTCAGCCTCTTTCTTCACCGTCTTAGCTGCCTCAGACTTTGGGGTAGGTTTGCATAGACCTGCTCACTGCGGAACTGTGTACAACTTATCGTATACTAGAGTCTATGCTTAGTATTCTTCCAATCTTATCCTCGTTCATTCATAACCTCATTCAACAATTATTTATTAAACCCTACTAGTTGCCTGCTGTTCCGAGGGACTGAGCAGTGAGCAAGGCAGTGCGAACTCCTTGTGGGTAGTGAAGGAGAAGATATTTCTGTCTACGTAGAAGATGGAGGGCATCTCGGATTAATTTCCTCAACCTAGTGGAAGGACTTCCCCCTTTCTAAAGCTTCCTGGCTCTTGATCTGCCCTATCCCCCACTCCTTCTAATAACTTCCTCCATCAAGTCCCTGTTCATGAGCCCCTCACCTTTTGATGACAAACATACTCAAGGTTTTTCACTTGAACTATTTTGATAAAAGGAAGAAATAAATCAACAAACCTATTTATTCTCTTGCCTCCCGCAAGCTGCTGCCTGAGATCTCTCTTTATGGCTAAACCTCTCTAGGAAGTCTCATTTCTACGGAAGCTCCTTGGCTTCAACTTCCTCACCATGCACTTACCTTCTAAATGCCATCCTCCCATACACTCAAGGGCTCTCAGCTCCATGTAATTCAGACCGGAATGCGAAGAAGAGAGAGAACCACCAGAAAAAGCAGGGTGGTGAGTATGCTGCTTCTGATCAAGTGAGTCAAGCATTTCAGGTAAAATCATTCATTACCTGCTGAGTATCTGAGAACCACCTGTGCAGTGCCTAGCACTGTGCTAGGCAGTTTTTTTTGTTTGTTTTCTTTTTTCTTTTTTTTTTTTTTTTTGAGAGGAAGTTTTGCTCTTGTTGCTCAGGCTGGAGTGCAGTGGCACAATTTCAGCTCACTGCAACCTCCGCCTCCCAGCTTCAAACGATTCTCTTGCTTCAGCCTCCCAAGTAACTGGGATTACAGGCAGCTGCCACATTCCCGGCTAATTTTTTGTATTTTTAGAAGAAACAGAGTTTCACCATGTTGGCCATGCTGTTCTTGAACTCCTGACCTCAGGTGATCCACCTGCCTTGACCTCCCAAAGTGCTGGGATTACAGGTGTGAGCCACGTCACCCAGGCTGGCAGTTTCGATTTTTAAAGAATTACAAAAAGTGACTTTTGATGAAAACTTACTGATGAAGATAAGGCTGAGAAGACTTCCTATGGAAGTAAAGTTTGAACTGAATTTTGAGGAACCAGTCGACTTGAAACAAAAGGAAGATAATGGGAGGAATTGTGAGCCTGTAGGCTTAGAAGCATGAAGTGAGTGCTGTCTTTGGCTTAAAAGTTGGAAGAGGCAGGGAAGAGCCAGATCAGAAGGGGCCTTTGCAGACCAGGCAGAGAACCACCCACTCAAGGCATTTTTGAGGACTCCAATTGTCTACCACCTGTCTCTCATTTCCTTCACAGCCAAACATCTTTAGAGTCTGTCTTTTCATATGCTTTCCACTGCTCAATCCATTCCCATATGTATTATCTCCCAACCATCCCACCCAGGCTACCCTTGATAGAAGTCAGAGAACTCTTAGTAATACGCTCTGCTGAGATAATACTCACCAGACTGGGAAAATTAGTTAAGTTCTCAGCTTCAGTTTTCTCTTCTCTGCAATGGGTATTTAAAAAAAAATGTCTTTTTTAGAAATGGAGTCTCACTCTGGTTATCCAGTCATCAAGGCTGGAGTGCAGTGGTATGTTCATAGCTCACTACAGCCTCTAACTCATGGGCTTAAGCAATCCTCCAGCCTCAGTCTCCTGAGTAGCTAGGACTATAGGTGTATGCCACCATGACTGGCTATGTTTTTTTTTTTTTTTGAGGTGGAGTTTTGCTCTTGTTTTCCAGGCTGAAGACTGGAGTGCAGTGGCACAATTTTGGCTCACTGCAACCTCTGCCTCCTGGGTTCAAGTGATTCTTTTGTCTCAGCCTCCTGAGTAGCCGGGATTACAGGTGCACACCACCATGCCTAGCTAATTTTTTGTATTTTTAGTAAAGACGGGGTTTCACCATGTTGGCCAGGCTGGTCTCGAACTCCCGACCTCGGGTGACCCGCCCTCCTCGGCCTCCCAAAGTGCTGGGATTACAGGCGTGAGCTGCTGTGCCAGCCTTATTTTTTATTTGTTAAGATACAGAGTCTTGCTATCCAGGCTGGCCTTGAACTCCTGGCCCCAAGAGATCCTTGCAAAAGGGTAATATTTAATATTACCTCCTTCACAGGTTCATCAAAAGGATTAAATGCATCTTAAAGTCTTGTTCAAGAAGTGATCATTGTTAATATTATCTTCCTTGATCACTTGGCTATATTTGATACATTTGACTGCTTCCTCCATCTTGAAATACTCTCTGGCTTTTGTGATGTTGTGTGTTAATTTTGATTTTCTTTTTTTAAAAAGTTGATTTATTTAGTTTTAGAAACAGGGTCTTGCTCTGTCTCCCAGGTTGGAGTGCAGCGGTATAAGCATAGCTCACTATAGCCTGAAACTCCTGAGCTCAAGCAATCCTCTGTCCTCAGCCTCTTGAGTAACTAGATCTACAGGCAAATGCCACCATTGTAGAGATGGGCATTTCTCACTATGTTGCCCAGGCTGGTATTGAATTCCTGGCCTCAAGTGATTTCTCCTGTCTCAGCACCTCAAGATGCTGGGATTATAGGTATGAACCAATGTGCCTGGCCAATTTGGTTTTTTTCTCTGCCACTTTGGAATTTCTCTTTTGGTTTTCATTAGCTACTCTTTATCCACCTGTTCTCTGCATGGTGGAGCTCTTCATGACTACATGCTTGTCTATATCTCATTTGGCACACTCTGGGCATTTCAATCCATAATTGCATGTCCTCCATTATCTTCTATATATCAATCACTCTTAGATTTATTTCTACAGTTCAGACTTTTCTTCTGAGCCCTACACTTGTACAGTGATACAATGATTCAGGTGTTCCATGGTTGTCTGTAAGTCGACACTTCCGAACCAAACTCACTTCTCCCTCATTACCTCACCTGAAACTTCTCCTTCAGCAAAACAAAACAGAAAACCCAAAATGACGTTTCTCTTCATTTCAGTCAGAAATCTCAGAAATCTGGAACTGACCCTTGTCCTTCATCCCAGTCAATCACAAATTCAGCTGACTACCTCCAAAAAAGTGTTGTATGTCCATCTCTCTTTTTCCACTGCTACTCCCCTAAATTCAGACTATCAACAACTCTGGGCCTCTCTCACCACAGATTTCTAACTGGCCTCACCAAGGAAAATGTTGCTATCTTTTAACCTTCTTTTCCCAGATTGTAGCTAACTAGAGTAATCCATTCTTTCAGTTAATTAAAAGGTATTACCAAATAAAAATCTAATCATGTTCCAACTCAACTTAAAAATCCTTCAATGGCATTTCACTTGGCAGTTCAAAATATGCCAATTGTTTCAAAGGCTTAAACAACTTTTTCTTTTTTTTTTTTTTTTGAGATGGAGTCTCACTCTGTCACCAGGCTGAAGTGCAGTGGCACAGTCTCAGCAGCTCACTGCAACCTCCGATTCCCAGGTTCAAGTGATTCTCCTGCCTCAGCCTCCCAAGTAGCTGGAACTACAGTTG
This sequence comes from Aotus nancymaae, assembly GCF_030222135.1. Classification (NCBI taxonomy): domain Eukaryota; kingdom Metazoa; phylum Chordata; class Mammalia; order Primates; family Aotidae; genus Aotus; species Aotus nancymaae. The sequence continues at coordinate 48,353,037 of NW_026988417.1, read as the reverse complement.
TGTGCCACCACACCCGGCTAATTTTTTTGTATTTTTAATAGAGATGGGGTTTCACCATGTCAGCCAGGATGGTCTTGATCTCCTGATCTTGTGATCTGCCTGCCTCGGCATCCCATTTTTTTTTTTTTTTTAATAGAGATGGTGTCTCACTATGTCAGCTAGGCTGAACCCAAACTTCTAGGCTCAAGTGATTCTCTCGTCACAGCCTCCCAAGTACATGGGACTATAGACATGTGCCACCCTGCCTGGCTAACTTAGGGAATCTTAACCACCCATAAATACACCCATGGTTTTAGATGAAGTTTCTGTTGTAGGAATTCTAATTTGATACTCAAGCCACAGTTATCTTATCTTTATACTAATAGCACACAGAAAGTAGCAAAGATATGAATTAAGAATGCCAATGAATGCTGCATTAGAAATTGAGTTATGTAAGCATCAGTTTCACCTTCTTTTATCCCAGAATCACAAGTGCCTCACACAGTGTCTGGCACAGAATATGTCTTTAATAAATATTTATTGGATACATGGTGATTAAAGAAAAGGGCTGTCAAAAAGTTCTGCACAGAATGGAAATATAATTTGCAGAAATCAATTTGGTAATCAAACTCAAGTCTACAGCCAGAAAAATACTTTTCCATACCAGACAGCCAGTGTTTGCATATCAAGTGAGTGGCAATAGCCCATTTGGCAGTGAGGGGAAAAGAGGAAAGGAATTAATGTGCCAGGCACAGTGCTTAAGGCTGGATAAGATTTTTACTTTTTAATGCACAAGACAAGATTCCTTCCTTCCAGAAGCTTCTAGAGCACTTAAGAGGCAACTGTCCAAATATTCAGTATTCAATTAGCTACTTCTTTCTTTCTTTTCTTTCCTTCCTTCCTTTCCTTTCCTTCTTTTTTCTTTCTTTCTCTTTTTCCCTCTCTCTTTTTCCCTCCCTCCCTTTCTTCCTCCCTTCCTCCCTTCCTGATATAGGGTCTTTGCAACCTCACCTCCTGGCCTCAGGCAATCCTCCCACCTCAGCCTCTAGAGTATCTGGGACTACAGGCATGCACCAACGCACCCAGCTAATTTTTGTTCCTGTTTGTTTTTTGTTTGGTAGAGATGAGGTTTTGCCATGCTGCCTAGTCTGGTCTCAAACTCCTGGCCTTAGGTGAACTGCCTGACTCAGCCTCCCAAAGTGCTAGTGTTAAAGGTATCAACCACCACACCCAGACTGTACTTTCCTTTTTATTTAGTTATTAGAGGCAGAGTATTGCTTTGTTGCCCAAGGCTGGAGTGCAGTGGCATGATCATGGCTCACTACAGCCTCAAACTCCCAGGTTCAAGCAGTCCTCCAACCTCAGCCTCCCAAATAGTTAGGAGTACAGGCACATACCACCATTTCCAGCTAATTTAAAAAATTTTTCTGTAGAGACAGGGTCTTGCTATGTTGTCCAGGCTGGTCTTGAACTCCTGGCCACAAGCAATCCTCCTGCCTCAGCCTCCTAAAGTGCTAGGGTTACAGGAATGAGCCGCCATCCCTGGCTGCCCTCTTTTTTTTTTTTTTTTTTTTGAGACAGGGTCTCACTTTGTCACCTAAGTTGGAATGCAGGGGCACAATTATGCCTCACTGTAGATTTGACCTTCTGGGCTCAAGTGATTCTCCCACTTCAGCCTCTTTAGTAGCTGGGACCACAGGCACACACCACCACATCCAACAAGTTACTTTCTTTTTTGTAGAGATAGGGTTTTGAGATGCTGCTCAGGCTGGTCTCAAACTCCTAAGCTCAAACAATCCACCTGCTTTGGCCTCCCAAAAAGCTGGAATTACAAGTGTGAGCCACCACGCCCAGCCTGGCCTTTTTCTTTGTGTAAAATGGTGATCAAAAGACATCTATTTCTTCATGTCTGATGGGGGGTGGGATACAAACATCAAATAATTCCATGTACAATAATAATAGCTATCACTCATACAGTGGCTAGTATATGCCAGGCATGTTCTTTGTACTTTACATAAATTAACAAAATCACACTCTGAGGGGGTACTCTTAGTAGCTTACCTCATAAATAAGGACATTGACGTACAGAGAGGTTGAGAAGCTTGCCCAAGGTCATATAGCTCGTCCAGGTAGTCTGACACCAGGGTCTACATTTGAACCATCCACTCCACTGCCTTCAAGCAGTGTTCTTCAGCATGAATATATTTACAAATATAAGTGCCATGAAGGGAAGGCAGGTGGTGCTATAAGAACATATAACAAGGGCATCCCACCTGTAGCAGGGGACATCTAGAGGTTGAGTGGTTGTCACCTAAGCAAAAAGAGGGAGGAGGACAGAGATGGACACAGAACCAGTCACAGCTGAAGGGTAAGTATGGAACCATTAGCCACCTGGATGCAGGAATTCATTGGTGGGCTGGGGAGAGCAGTATGTGTGGGAAGCTATCTGGGAAGGTCTCAAGGAAGAGGCAAATCTGAAGGAGGCAAACTGTGAACCCTCTAAACTGGTTTAGAGAGCAGCAATACAGTTTGGATATTTGTCCCCCAGGTATTCTCCAACACTGGAGGTGAGACATAGTGGGAGGTGTTTGAGTCATGGGGGTAAATCCCTTCTGCATGGCTTGGTGTCCTTTTCTCACTTTATTAGTTACCATGAGATCTAATTGCTAAAAAAAAAAAAAAAGAGAGAGAGAGAGAGAATTCTCCCTCCCCTCTCTCTTGCTCCCTCTCTCACTCCCTCTCTCGCCATATGGCACACCTGCTCTCCCTGTGCCTTTTGCCACGAGCTAAAGCTTCTTGCAGCCTCACCGGAAGCTGGGCAGATGCTGGTGCCATGCTTGTATAACCTGCAGAACTATGAGCCAAATAAACCTCTTTTCTTTATAAATTACCGAGTCTCAGGTATTCCTTTATAGCAATGCAAAATGGATTAAACACAGGCAAAGAAGAGAGGAAAAGGAAACATTGAAAATTCAGATTGAGCCTAATGAATTTCAGGGACAGGAAGATGCTGATACATCAGGATTCCTTCAACTGTAACTAGTAGACATCCAGTTTGAACTGGCGAAGGAAAATGAAGACCATACTGGCTTGAGTTACTAAAAAGCTGAGGATTTAGATCTGGTAACATGTGGATAAATGAAGTCTTAGGACTGCTTTCATTTCTTAGCTCCATTTTCCAATGTTGGCTTCATTCTCAGGTAGTGAAAAGATGGCAGCTCTAGATGAGTATCTTATCAACTTAGCAAACTCAGGAAGGGGAGCATTTCTTTCCCACAAGTACCAGGGCTAAATCTCATTGGCTTGGCACATATTACATCCTCTTTGTTGAACCAGTCACTCTGGCGGGGTCATGAGGTGCTGTCATTGGCCAAGCCTGGGTCATGTGCCTTCCTCTGGCTGCAGGGGGCTAAGTTAACCACATGTGAACCCTATGTCTGAGTGTGGGAGATGGCAAGTTCCCCAGAGTAGAAGCTAGGAGTTCTTACTTAAAGGAGAATGGTTGCTGGTCAGGCAAAGACAGAATTCTACCACAAGTGATTGGCTGGAGCAGTGCTCCCCAAACTTTTTGGAGAGTCTGATTTATTAGGTCTGGGATGGGAACTGAAAGTCTGTACTTCTGACAACTTCCTGGTGATGCCAATGCTGTTGGTCCATGAACCATACTTTGTGTAGCAAGAGACACATTACCTCCCTTAAACTGGTTTAGGCTATTGTATTAGGCCATTCTTACATTGCCATAAAGAAATATCTGAGACTAGGTAATTTATAAAGAAAAGAGGTTTAATTGGCTCATGGTTCTGCAGGCTGTACAGGCAGCATGGCACTGGCATCTGTTCGGGTTCTGAGGAGGCCTCACAAAGCTTCCAATCATGGTGGAAGGCAAAGGGGGAGCAAGTGTCTCATATCACGGAGCAGGAGCAAGAGAGACAGAGTCGGGGGGAGGTGCCACACACTTTTAAATGACTACATCTCAGGAGAACTCACTCACTATCATGAAGATAGCATTAAGCTATGAGGAATCCACCTGCATGTTCCAAACACATCATACCAGGCCCCATCTCCAGCACTGGGGATTATAATTCAACATGAGATTTGGGCTGGGTCAAATATCCGAACTATACCATTCCACCCTGTCCCCTCCAAATCTCATGTCCTTCTCACATTGCAAACTACTATCAAGCCTTTCCAAATAGGCCCCCGAAATCTTAACTCATTCTAGCATTAACTCAAAAGTCCGAAGTCTCATGAGACAAGGAAAGCCCCTTTCACCTATAAGCCTGTAAAATAAAAAACAAGTTGTTTACTTCCAAGATACAATGAGGGTATAGGCATTGGGTAAATGTTCCCATTCCAAAAGGAGGAAATTGGCCAGAAGAAAGAGGCTACAGGCCCCACACAGGTCCAAAACCCAGGAGGGATGTCACTAAATCTTAAAGTTCCAAAATAATCTTCTTTGACACCATGTCCCACATCCATGCCACACTGGTACAAGGGGTGGGCTCCCAAGGCCTTGGGTAGTCCTGCCCTAATGGCTTTGCAGGGTGAAGACTCCAAGGCTGCCCTCATGACCTGCAGTTGAGTGCCTGAGGCTTTTCCAGGTGCAGGATACAAGCTGCTGATGGATTTATCAGCCTTGGGTCTGAAGGGTAGTGGCCTACTTTCTATACTTCCACTAGGCAGTACCCCAGCAGTGACCCTGTTGGAGCCTCCAATCCCACATTTCCCCTCTGTACCGCCCTAGTAGAGGTTCTTTGTAAGGGCTCTGCCCCTGTTACAGGCTTCTGCCTGGACAAACAGACTTTTCCATATATCCTCTGAAATCTAGGCAGAGGCTGCCAAGAATCTACCACTCTTGCACTTTGTGTGCCTGCAGGCTTAACACCACATGAAAACTACCAAGGTAGTTTTGTTTTTTTTAATCATGCAAATATCTCTGGCAAATAATTTCTCTACAGCCTGCTTGAATTCCTCTCTCCAGAAAGCTTTTTCTTTCTCTTCCACATGGCCAGGCTGCAAATTTTCCAAACTTTTTTGCTCTGCTTCCCTTTTAAATATAAGTTCTATCTTTTGTCTTTGCTCCCACATCTGAGCATAGGTTGTTAGGAGCAGCCACACCATTTCTTGAACACTTTGCTGCTTAGACATTTTTTCTGCCAGGTATCCTAAATCACCACTCTCAAGTTCAAACTTCCACAGATTCCTAGGGCATGTACAGAATTCAGCCAAGCTCTTTGCTACGGCATAATCTTTGCTCTAGTTCCCGGTAAGTTCCTGATTTCCATCTGAGACCTCAGCAGCCTGGACTTCGCTGTCCACATCATTATCAGGATTTTGGTTTGAAGTCCAGGTAATTTATAAAGCAAGGAGGTTCATGGTACTACAGGCTATATAGGAAGCATGGCACCAGCATATGCTTCTGACAAGGTCTAATGAAGCTTCTGATCATGATGGAAGGCAAAGGGGAAGCAGACATCTCATATGGCAGAGTAGGAGCAAGAGAGATTGGGGAGGAGAGGTGCCACACACTTTTAGATGACTAGGTCTCGGGAGAACTCACTCATTATTGTGAAGACAGCACCAAGCCATGAGGGATCCTTCTCCATGTTCCAAACACTTTCCACCAGGCCCTGCCTCCAGAATTGGGGATTCCAGCTTAACATGAGATTTGGGTGGTGACAGATATCCAAACTCTATCAGCCATTTAGTGCCACCCTCTAACCCATCCTTCCATCTTCTTGCTTTTCCCAGTCCTAACTATACCTGCATATCAGCTTATCTCAAAGTTCTCTCATTAGCCTGTCAATATTTTTAAGGTTTTTACCTCTTATCATCCCTGAATAATGTTTCCTCAATGAGTGAAGCTAAGGTTATGATTATTCTTCTTCAACCCAAGAATTTTCAAATTTAGACCTGTGAATATCACACTTGTGGAAGTGTAAAATATATTTAATCATTTATGAGTCAGACAAGGTCTGCCATGTTCAATTGATTTGTTTTATACGTAATTCACTGGCTGAGTTTCAATCTGGATGTCTATATTGAACGTTTCAGTTTTAGGATATACACCATTAAAAGGTATGCAAAAGATCGTTTTAACTTGCTGATAGAGCACTCAGTAATCAGATGCTGTTCAATTTCCATTATGTTGATGGTGTTTTCAATCCTGTGGACCTTGCAATCCACGTGCCAAAGCTGGCAGAAATACTGAACTCTTGTTATAAAATTTTTTTTTTTTGTTTGTTTTTTTGAGACAGAGTTTCGCTCATTACCCAGGCTGGAGCGCAATGGCGTGATCTCGGCTCACCGCAACCTCCGCCTCCTGGGTTCAGGCAATTCTCCTGCCTCAGCCTCCTGAGTAGCTGGGATTACAGGCACGTGCCACCATGCCCAGCTAATTTTTTGTATTAGTAGAGACGGGGTTTCACCATGTTGACCAGGATGGTCTTGATCTCTTGACCTCGTGATCCACCTGCCTCAGCCTCCCAAAGTGCTGGGATTACAGGCTTGAGCCACCGCGCCCGGCCTGTTATAAAATTTTCATATCATTTAAAGCTTTGGATTAATGCCTTTATAGTGGAACTTCTGTGAAATTGAGTCCTGAGATCTGAGTTTTAGACTTGAGGTTGCTCCTGAACTTGAGACGTTAATCCTCAAATCTTTAAAGTTGTCTGGGCCTCCGAGCTGGGAGGGGTCATAGCTCGGTTGTTCTCTTCTCTTCCTCTCCCAGAGTGCTCAGCCCAGGTTACCACACCAGCTTCATCTGTAACATTTCGGAAAGGCATCTGGGCAGGATACTTGATCCTCTAAGCCTTAAGTTACTGATCTACAAAAAAGGAGGTAATAGCATCTACCACCTGATAGTTATGGTGGCGATTAAAGATCATGAACGTAAAGACTGGGCACAGTGGTTCACACCTGTTGTCCCAGTGTGAAGGCCAAGGTGGGACGATCACTTGAGCCCAGGAGTTTGAGATCAGCCTGGGCAACCTAGTGACATCCTGTCTCTTAAAAAACAAAGAGAGGGAGAGAGAGAGAAAAGAAAATCAGTCATGACTTACAATGGAAGAAATTATCATCAGGATGTATTTGGAAATAAGATTTAGGTTTAAAGACTTAAGCGGGAATATTATGTCTTACATCGACTAGAAAGCACAGTGACATGACTCCCAAAACCTTCAGTCATCGTCTGTCTTCGATTTCCTCCCCAGATCCTAGGGATATTAGCAGTCAATGGTTCTCAAATCTTTACTCTTGGTTAGATAAAAGGATAAAAGCTATTTTCAATTAATTTTTCTTTTGATTCAATTTGTCATTAAAATATATTGATCCAAGAATTTATCACGCATCTCACTTGCACTTCTCCTTTGAAAGCATCGAATTGCAACCTTGTACGTGTAACTGTTTCACACATTCAGAAAGGGGCCCCTTCAATTCGCGTGAACCTATTTGCTAAGTGGTGGACAGACTCGCGCTTTGAGCCCGTAGCCGTGACCTTTAATGCGGGAAACGTGCACAATCCCATACAGCGCCCATCGCAACACTAGGGGCTGGGTGCCCCTGAGAGGGGTATGCCCGACTTGAAGATGCGGAAAAGTTTTGTTTTCGTTCTTTCCGCTCCTTGAACAGTCCTTAGTGCTTGCGGGTAACCGGGACGTCTCCTTTGGACTCGCTAATGTCACAAACCGCCCGAGCGCGCCGCTGCTGGCCTCCGCCCAGACCCGGATTCCTCTCCCCTCCCGGCGCCCTCTCCCGGGCGCCCGGCCCGCGGCTGGCGAGGGCTCTCTGACCGCTCCAGTGTCCTCGCCCCATTTTACTCCTTGGGTCCCCGCCGGTGCCATCTGGTTGGAACTCAGAGGCGGAACTAAAAGTTGGACGTCGCCACCCCTACCCCTCGCCAAAAAATAAACACCGGGGGCTGCCGAGGGGCGCGGCGGGAAGAAGGAAACGAGGAAAAAGCGAGGACGGAAGGCGGCCCCGCGTTCGCCCCGGCCTGCACCGCCCGTCTCCCCCTCCCCACCCCACGCCCCGCGGCGTCCCCGGCTCCCCGACGGCAACGAGGACCGAGGAGGGCCGCTGCCTCCGCGTCGGGGTCGGCCAGGGGGACCTGCGGGGTGCGGCTGCCGCAGCGGCGCGCTTCGGAGCCTGGCCCGGCGTTTCCGTCCGAATAGAGAGGCAGGGAATCCAAAGGAAAAGCAGGAGGCCAGGCCCGGGCGGCGTGGCGGGGGCCTGGGGAACCCGGCCCGGAGCGCTAGGAGCGGCCGGCGCGGACTCACGCAGCTCGCCCGAGCCGCCCCTCCTCCCGGCGCCGCCGGCCGCGGCCCAGGCTCCCCCGCTCCGCCACTCCCCGCCCCTCCGCGCTCCCTCCCCGCCCTCCCCGCGCCGCCGCCGCCTCCTCCTCCCGGCCTCCCTCTCCCAGCCAAACTGAAAGCCGGACCCCAGGCCGCCGCGCCGCCGCGCCGCCGCCCGGCCTCCCCGCCAGCGCGCCACCATGGGCAGTCCCGGTTTCCCCTTGTAAAGATGGCGGTGAGGGATCGCTGCAACCTTTAGACTAATGACTGTCCGAAACATCGCCTCCATCTGTAATATGGTGAGTGCCAAGCCGCCTCGGGGTCGCGCCCGACACGCTGCGAGGCAAAGAAAGGGAAGCCGGAGCCGCACACGCGCCTGGCGGCGGGGGCGGCGGGGGCGGCGGGGTCCGCGCAGCCAGAAGTTCCCTGCCCCTGGGCTGGGCGCGCGGCCGCAGCTCCCGGAGCAGCCGGGGAGGGTCCCCGAGCCCCCCGAGCCCCCCGCGCCCCCCGCGCCCGCCTCAGCCCCGGGACCTCGGAGCCCGCCAGGCGATCCCGGGGCCGCGCTGCTGGGCCCCCGCCCTCGGGTTGCGGTGGAAGTGGCATGAGGGGAGGGGAGCGACCCAACCTGGATGTCCCCGGGGAGGGGGTGGGGGACAAGCCGGAGGTGGGGGCACCCATCTTCTTCTTGCGGTCAAGACAGCCTTGTTGGACTCCCAGACTGCCCTCATCTCATTCTGAGTTCAGTCCTTTAGAGGTGTTTAAAATTCACTTTGCAACAGCAGTTGTGTATCTGGAGAAATTGGAAATGTAATAAAGCTGTAAAAAAAAGTGCAGAATTGTGGCTAGAGAAGTGAACTTCAACCTGGTTTGAAAAAGTAACGTGATTTGCTCCGAATGCCTCAGTTTCTTCATCTGTGAAAGAGGGATAAGGCTCTGTAGCAGTAATATTTGCAGGCCTTAAGGGTGGGGCCGGCTGTGGGCTTGGAGGAGGTCTCCAGGGTTATCCTGTCTGATCCGCTGTAGACCTAGCGTAGGCTGGTGGGCATGGATACAGCGAGGGGCATCACTGGGTTCTGATGCAGTCCGGACCCATGACGTGCTGGTCACTTTAATTTGAGGTTCCCCCATTGCTTTCCCATTTTCTGTAGGAACAGCCTCCAGCCCTTGGGTCCCCAGGGTGGACCCTGCTGGCACCTCCACTTGTCATCCCCACTTGGGGAACTCAGATTGGGAGTAAGGCATTGCTGTCCTGTGCAGAGTGAGATGATGTGTGCTTTGCCTCCATTCTTCAGACTGCAGTGCCCCCCCAGCCCCCTCCCACGCGCACCCCTGGAGGCAACACGTGCTCTTATAGTGCCAGTTTGAGGAAAACCTCTCTTGAAGCTAGTGATGCTGGCCTCTAAAGGGAATCCAAGGAGGCTTGATGGAGAAGCCTTGGTGTAAGGTGATCTGGCTGCCCTTCCCCCATCACATAGCTTTTTAAATCTTCTGTCCCACATTCTGTTGCAAGATCAACACATGGCAAAGGAGCATTCAGGAGCCTTGTGTTAGCTCAGAGGTGGAATTGAGACCCTCTGGCTTCAGCTTTCAGCACAGTGGGACGTGCCACTGCCACGGCCAGCAGAGCAAATGCTGGGGCCTCTCAGAGTGATATCTGCACAGATATTGGTGCAGGGCGATTCCAAACGGGGAGTGGATCCTGGAGCCTTTCTGTTTTTTTCTTTTTTTCCTTTCTCTTTGAGGAGACAGGTTTCAGTTTTTCCTTTCTTTTCGAGGAGACAGATTTCCTCTTCTTCCTGTGGCGGGGCTGCTTGGGAAGAGGTGATGCCTTCTGTTTCTCTCTCCTAAGACCAGCTCCTGAGGGAACTGTGAATCTGGAGCAGCTTGAATACTCTTTCATGTCTGCTGGGGTGGCCACATGCCTAAGGGTACTTCAGGGTAGTGAGGCTCGTTCCAGCCCTTGGTGGTGTTCTTGTCCTGCTTGTGTGTGGTTACACCTCTCTGTGTAGAAGCAGGCTGGAAACTTGAGAGCTAGCATGTCCCAAGAGGAAGCCAGGCTCCAGCTTTTATTCCTTCCCCTCCCCCTCAGTGCAGCTGGGGCTTTCTGGCACACCTGGGCTGAATGTCACAGTGTGTTTCAGTGAAACTCAGCCAGGCAGACGGGGTGTGGGGAGGACCTGAGAGGAGCAGGCCAATACCGCCCTGAGGGTTAATATCTCAGGTGGAGACCTAAAAAGGTACCAGATTTAGGACCATCACCCACACGAAGTGAGGCACCAGTAATTCATAAGGAGTCTGATGTTCTTATTTAGACGCTGTGTCTAAAGAGAGTGACAAAGAGTTTGGGTTCTAATGTCAGACTTCCTGAGTTCAGGGCCTGGTTCCTTTTTTTTTTTTTTGACAGGATCTCACAATGTCACCCAGGCTGGAGTGCAGTGACATGAACATGGCGGCTCACTGCAGCCTCCAACTCCCAAGCTCAAGCAATTCTCCCACCTCCACCTTCAGAGTAGCTGGGACTACAGGCACGTGCCACTATGCCTGGCTAATTTTTAAATTTTTTGTTAAGACTGGATCTCCCTATGTTACCCAGGCTGATCTCTTATTCCTGGGCTCAACGGGTCCTCCCACCTCAGCCTCCCGAAGCACCTAATTACTGCTGTGAGCCACCATGCCTGGCAGGTCCTCGCTTGTTGGCTTTGTGTCCTTGAACAAGTTGCCAGGTCTTAGACTTTCCTTATCTACAAAAGGAGATGTTAATATTGTTGTACTACTTGGGCACAGGGCCTGGTACATGGCTGGAACTCAGTGAGTGTCATTGTCAGCATCATCTTTCTCATTGTTATGTCATCTACCAGGTGTTTAAGGAACAGTGGAGATTATGCCATTTCAGACCTGGTAGAAGCAACCATTCATATAAACACCTCCCATGTATAGGAAGGCTGGAGTGGGAATCCTTAACCCCGCCCCCTGCTCAGGTCACCCCTGCCCCTCCCAGTCTTCCTTCTCAGAGGAGAAGGCCAGGTATAAGGAAACTGCTGTCTTTCACTGGATCAGACATAAATTTCATTGGACCTCTCTTTAGATTCTTCACTCAATAATGAATTGTTTCCAGGTAGGTGTCTTACGGGTCACTCCTCACTGCTTAGCTCCTCTGTGGGCCTCTTACTGACTCTTCCCACCCCTAAGTTCAGTTGGTCCCAGCTGGTTTGCGTAACCTATTTTGAACAGGCTGATATGTGCCCAGAAAGGATGTTAGAAGATACCATTTTTCTGGGTGATAGGAAAAAACCAAAATCTATCATTGAAAAGTGGATTTGTTTCCTCCACCAGATGAGAAGTGACCCAGCAGAGCAGAAACCAAACTTGTAGCAGATACTTTGTGTGATTGAGAACAAAACGTCCCTTCTTTTCCCCATACTTCTTGCGCCAGTTTTAGATATAGGAAACTTGGAAAATATCTTCATTCCTCCACTTACCCACCCACTTGCTGAAATTTTACTGTCCATTAGAAGTTTGGTAGTAGTTTCCATTTGTTTTAATTTTTCTTCTGTGTGAATTCCTGCCATGGTAATTCTTGATCAACTTGCTCAGGGCAGGTCAGCTTGGCCACATGGCAGTGTCTGGTTCAGAGATAGTAAAGCTTGTTTGGCTGGTGTGTTGTAATTTTCATAGTGCACTAGCTGCTACCAAGCATGAGGAAATGTCTTCTGTTGATAATCCTCTGATTTTTTTTCAGATCAATGAATTTAACTTTGTATATATTTTTATGGCCCTCCAAATGGAAGGTTTTTGTTTTTGGGTTTTTATAAGTTTCCTGTTTGAAGAGCTTAAGGAATTTTCTAAAAAGGAAGCATTTGTTAGAAGAAACCAAATGTGACATACCAACACAATGCAAATTGGTCCAGATCATCTGACCTTATTTCATTTGTTAATAGTGCTGTAAGATGTACCTCTGAGAAAATGCCATGTATCAAATAGATTATGAGTTTCATTCCAGTAAATGGCCATCTGTTGAGGACCTGCTATGTTAGTGTTGGCACAGACTATACTCAGGTGCTTAATAAATGAATGAGGTGGGTCCCTGTCCCCAAGGGGCTCAGCTGTTCCTTATCTTGTTGGCATAACATTGGTAAAGATGAAACAATTTCAATACAGTGTGATAATCAGCACAGATAGAGGCTGAACAAACTCCCAGCAGCTGTACAGTGGAAACACAACAGGACATTTCAGAATATATTCTTCTTTGACCAAAATTGGATACACTTTCTACTTCTGGCTTTTATTTTATATGAGGACATGATTATAGTCAGTGTGAGTTAGAATTGGAAGCTGCACCATTGGGTGTCTCTCTAGTTAAGCATGAATCTAAGGTGCTTTTGGGCAAATTGTTGTATTTCCAGGGACCTTAGTTTTTCTCATCTTGTAAAACTGATTTTCTTTTTTTGGTCGTGAAAAACTTCTTAGTAGAATTTCTTAAAGTCTTTATGAAAATCTGTACCTCTTAATTGGTTAGCCACCACTTCATTACCTAACAACCTTGTTTAAAACTGCATTAAACTTAACAGATATTATCATTTTAGCATCTGTAGAACAGCCTCGGGATAATTTTTGACATCAGTTTGAGTGCCAGATTTGAGTTATTTTAAATAAATGAAGTAGGCTGGGCATGGTGGCTCACTGGTAATACCAATACTTTGGGAGGCCAAGGCAAACAGGATTATTTGAGCCCAGGAGTTCAAGATCAGCCTGGGCCACAGAGTGAGATCCATCTCTACCAAAAGCAAGCAAACAAACAATAAACTCATGTGAATAAAAACATATACATGTAAATAAATGAAGTTATCTTGAAATAAAGGGAAAGTAAACATTAAAATTTTGAAACAAAACTAGAGAATTTTTATAGTTTTATCTTGATAAGTCAACTACGTACCTGAGGCAAGTATTTTGAAAATGGTTGGAAACAATTTTTTAAATTATTAAAAAATATGTCAGTCTTGTGATTTGGGGGAACAGATATCTTGCCTTTTCCTCTGTTACTGTGATTCATGCTTTTCATTCTCAAAGATAGTTGGCAACTGTAAGTTTAGTTAATGTATCAGCTAGGCGTAAAGTCATGTGAGGGTATACTCTGATAGTTGTTGGAGTTAGAAAATACAGTCTAAGGTGAGGTGGGTTAATGTTTAAAGAAAAGAAATTCTGTTTTTCTCGCCCCACTGGTCTCATATGCAGGGGTTTATGTTAGGTTGGGACCTGACAATAAGGGCTTCGGATATTTCTGTTTTTCTTGGAATCCTCAGAGAAAACAAAATTGAATGTCAGTATTTAGTTAGAGTGAAAAATTATAATATCTTTTTTGAATAGCAACTTTATGTGCTTCAGTTCACTTATACCATAAAACCTATTTATTTAGTTTTCACTAAGTGGAATTTTGGTATGTTTGGATGATAATCAAAAGGCATTTTCAATTTTGATTCTCTTAGCTATTAAGAGAAATTTCTCTAGCTCAGATGTCTCTTTTCCTCTTCTCCTGGTCTTTCTAATTAGTGTGAATGGATTGGGGTTCCATGATGGTATTAAATTCTGTAGTATAATCAGAAAGGTATTTGATAATCCCCTATCTCTATCTCTAGCCTACCCATGAAACCACCCAAAGCTAACTAACTGGAAGAGATGTAAAAGATGGTGTCTTTTAGTCTCGTTAACTTTTATGGTCCAATTATTGTAATGTAGCTTCTTATAACCTTCAGTTGTGGTGGAACCAAATGCTGGTCTAAGGGTTTGAAAGGCCTTGCTGGTCTTTAAGAGAAAAGGCCACTCAAAAATGAACCAGCAAAATCTTTCTTTTTTTTTGAGATGAAGTTTTGCTCTTGTTGCCCAGGCTGGAGTCCGATGGCCAAATCTTGGCCCACTGCAACCTCTGCCTCCTGGGTTCAAGTGATTGTGCCTCAGCCTCTCGAGTAGCTGGGATTTCAGGTGCCTGCCACCATGCCTGGCTAATTTTGTATTCTTAGTAGAGATGGGGTTTCACCATGTTGGCCAGGCTGGTCTCGAACTCCTGACCTCAGGTGATCTGCCTGCCTCAGCCTCTCAACGTGCTGGGATTACAGGTGTGACTCACTGTGCTAGGTCGCAAAAACATTCTTGAGACAAACTTTGTATTAACAACCAACCCCAACAGTAAAGGGTTTTTGGAATATTTCTGTACTGGGACTATGGCTTAGAGTTCGGGGGTTGTCGTCAGTGCTGTACGTGGAAGTTTTCCATAATTCTGAGAATGATTCTTCGCTATGGATAGTTTTATGATTATGGTGGTGAGACTCTATGGTCCCCAAAGCTTCACTTTACACCCATAGGGACAGCCTTCCTTTTCTTCCTCAAGTTCCGATGCCACTTTCAGAACTCTCCAGTACTTTAAAATTAGCTCAGACTTTGGCTTCTTTTCTGAGTGATGGTGAATTTTAGACATACAGAAAGGTATGTAGAATAATAGAGTGAACACTTGTGTGCTTCCCCCCCAGTGAAGAAATAAAATATTGCATATATATTTAAAACCACCTATGAGCCCTTCCTGATCTCATTGCCCCCCACACAGAGTGACCACTCTTCTACATTTGATGTTTATTGTGTGTTTTTTATATTTTTACTAGATTTGTATGCATTCATAAACTAGATATAGTGTATTTTTTCATGTTTCAAATGTGCTTTATAATACTAAGCATTCTTCTCAGTTTGCTTTTACTTAAATTGTGATTTTGCTATTTATCCGTTAAGAGACATACAATCCTAGTTTATTTTAACTGCTGTATAATATTTCATTATATAAATGTGCTACAACACATTCATTCATTTTAATGTTATAAGCCCTTAGGTTTACAAATTTGTGTGTGTGCTGTTTTAGTGCAACGAACAGTTGTTAACTCTCCCTGTGTGTAGTATACACAGTTGACAGTTTCTCTGTGGTGTAAACCTGGAAGGGAATTGGTGGGTCAAAGGAATTTGATCCTCTTCTTTAATAAGTTGCCAGATTGCCCTCCAAAGAAGTTGTACCAATTTACATTCCAACCAAGCAGCCTTTGGGGGTTCTAGTTGCTTCACATGTTTGCAGATATTTGATATTGATAGACTTGATGTTTTGCCAATCTGATGGGTGTGAAATTGTGTCTTTGTGGTTTAAAATTTGCACTTTTCCTGTTTGCTAAGGGAGGTTGAATATCTTTTCATGTGTTTGTTATGCTGGTTTGTTTTCAACTTGGAGGCTTGGGAGCAGTTTTCCAGGGCTTGAAAGTCAGCATTGTAGTTTTGATTTTGTCTGAAAACAGGGACGATGAAGAAGGGACAATGAGGAGGAAAATCAAGGAGACCAAAGCAAAAGTCATGAAAGGTAGGGATGGATTGGAAGATGCAGGTGAAAAAAATGATGGCAAAATAATCACTGTGGAGGGGTGAAAACTAGTAACAAAAAGATAATAGAGTGGCATTGAGAAGGTACCTCGAGTTTTGAGAGTAAATTTGGGAGACCTTCCTGTGCCAGCCGGGCCTGGTTCAAGACACATTTGCTGTGTTTAACTGAAATTCGCTTTAGTGAAAATCATGTCTGGGGCCTGTTCTGGTGAGAACAGCAGCAAGGCTGGACTTGCGGAGTTTCCTGTTTACCCAGTTGCTTTTTGAAGTTCTTTTAGAAAGGCAATGTGAAATGATGGTCGTCATCCTAAAATACATTTCTTTGTCCTTCAGATTAGGCACACAGTGCAGGAAAATTTTTATCCGGATCTGCTTGAATATATACTGGTAGAATTACTGTCTCAACTTTTTAGGAAGTATTCTCTACACTTCGTTTTAATTTTCAGAGTATGATGAATATTACCTCACTAAACAAAGAAATGTATGGTTTTTAGGTTCTTTGGTGTATCAAAGAATTGTACCCACACGTGCATTCTCTTATTAAAAATTTAGACTCAGGGGTTCAACACCCAGAGAATTTGATTAAGTAGGTCTTAGGTAGAGTGCTGGAATCTGCATTTTAAATTAGCGTTCCCTCCTTCTTCCCACTCCCTCCACATTCTTACAAGTGAGCTGAGGACTGTGCTTGGAGAAGTATTGCTTCCCTTGAGTAATAACCTTAGCCTCTTAGAAAATATTGCTCATAGAAATTACCTGCCATGTGAAAGTTTCTTTAAAATGAATGTAGCCGGGTACGGTGGCTCACGCCTGTAATCCCAGCACTTTGGGAGGCCGAGGTGGGCGGATCACGAGGTCAAGAGATTGAGACCATCCTGGCCAACATGGTGAAACCCTGTCTCTACTAAAAATACAAAAAAAATTAGCTGGGCATGGTGGCACACGCCTGTGGTCCCAGCTACTCGGGAGGCTGAGGAAGAAGAAGCGCTTGAACCCAGGAGGCGGAGGTTGCAGTGAGCTGAGATTGCGCCACTGCACTCCAGCCTGGTGACAGAGCAAGACTCCGTCTCAAAAAATATAAATAAATAAAATGAATGTAAAATTATTTAAGCTTACTAACTTCACAAGCTATAGATTGTTGCCATTCTGTAGATCTATTTCTTGATATTAAATAGTCAAGTTTTTATTGGTTTTCAGAACAGAGATTTTCAGCACTGGCTTTATATCACATCACCTGTGAAGCTTTTAAAAGAAACTTTAAAAATAATAATTAAATCACAAAACATTAACACACAAAAAAGTATGAAAAAAATAATGTTGTATATGTTTACCTACCTTTCAGATTTAACAGATATTAAAATGTAGCCATATTTGGTTACTTTTATTTTTAGACGCATTACCTTAAAAATAGCACTAACCACCCCTATCTCTTTCCTCTCTCGTCCTCCCAGAGCAAACTGTTTTCCTGAAGTTGGTATGGTGTTTACCAAACATGTCTTATACTTTACTTCCTATTTATGAATCCATAAGCAATGGATTGCAATGTTTGTGTGTGGATAAAACCATGTAGCCTTTTGCAACTGTCTTTCTTCACTTACCAAGTGTATTTGGATTATGTCAACACATAGAGATTGAGTTTATTCATTTTGACTGCTCTGTAACAGGATTCTTTGACTTAACAGTGGTTTACTTATTCATTCTCTTATTTAGGGGCAGTTTGATGGTTTCCAAAATATTCTTTCTGAAAACAGTGCTTCAATGAATGTTCTTGTTTCTCTCTTCTTTGTTCAGGTGCCTTCATTTCTTTAGGGTATAATCCTGGAAGTCAGTATGCTGCTTTTAGGATGTGCTAGGTGTGTCATATTGCTCTCCAAAGTGGTTCCACCAATTGGAGCTTTTTTAACATTCGGTCTCTAGGGTCCCAGTCTCAAGTGTTTCTGACAGGATGTAGATGTAGGTAGTCTGGAGTGAATTTTAGGCACCTGTGTGTGTGTGTGTTTGTGTGTGTATGTGTATTGTATTATAAGTGCCACAGTTGATTCCGATGAGCATCCAAGGTTGAGAAACCACCATGTTAGACTGGCAACACTGTGAGGGCAGGAACTATATTTATTTGTATTATTCACTGTTGATTTCCCAGCTGTTAGCACAGTGCCTAGCACATATGTGATTGATACTTAAAAAATAAATATTGATAAATGATTGAAGAGATGTAATTTGGTAGAATGGAAGAATTAAATAAAGCAGTGTGCCTCTAATTTTATTATGCATAGGTGTTAGCTGAGGCTCTAGTTAAAATGCAGGTTTGGATTCAGCAGGTCTGGGGTCGGGTGGAGATTCTGCATTTCTAACAAGCTCTCTGGTAATATAGATAATGCAGGTTTCGGGAACATTTTTAGAGCAGCAAGACTTTGGGAAAAACAAAACAACTTTTATTTTCCATGTAGTTGTAAAGTGGAGGAGTTTGGAATTCAGAATCCTGTTTGGTAAATCTCAGAGCTTATTTCTTTATCCTTTTATAACAAAGGTAGTCAAAGAAATACCTTCTTTAAAGCTTTTCAGGGAGCATCAGAAGAGATCCTGCCCATGGAAGCACTTTGTGAGTTGTGATGCCCTCATGAATGTTAGTTTTCATAATTATTCTTATTCTTTTAGTGAATCATTATTTTCCTTCTGTTAGCTCAAAGTGCAAAGCTGTTGGTATTTCAGGATCCAGTGAAATTCTATTTCCATTTTGACCCACTATCAACATTTAGTGGGGCACTTTGGGAGGAGTGACATTGGGGAAGGAAGTTGGCAAAAGCAGAGGACAAATTCACCACGTGGTTTGGTTCTGACTATGGATGCTGTGTTGGTGAGGGTCCCCGTCTCCCTGTTTCTGTGGTATAGGGAGAAACGGGGGCAGAGAGAGGCCCACAAGACTCTTCTAATCAGCTCAGCACTGTAGCAGGTGACAGGACAGTAGGAGACTCTCTAATTGGGTTCCCAAGTCAGATAACTTTTCAAAGCAAAAAAATAATGCTCAGAGTAATTATAAAATATTAATTGATTTACATGTATAATCTGAGCTATTCAGGGCAAGCTAGAGGTAGGTCACTCTAAGATTAAGCCACCACAGGACAGTCCCATTTAAATGCAAGGTTTCAGGAGGCTTTGGTAACTGGGTTTCCCTGCCTTATGAATCAGAGGGGTAATATGGTAAGGGAGAGAAAGCAAATATAAATAAATAAATAAAGTAACGTTCAGAATGAATGTGTATTGTATGGTTGGTGGGTGTGGGTGGATAACCTATTATTTCCAAGCTTTTCTTACTCTAGAGAAAAACTGGGATACATCCAGTTTCTTAGGTCAGTGATGCTCAAATGTCACTTTGCTATCATTCTTCATGGTTTTCACTACATCTGTGTATCACTTGAACTTATTTACTTAGTAGTTTTATTTAAATCGGTTCACCTTGTTTTAATTTGACCTCATTCTAAAACATCTGCAAAATGTTAGATTTGATGAGCTAGTTTTATGCTTTTCTAATACCTATCAAAAACATTATCGCTACAGTTAAAACTGTTCATACTGGTGCCACCCAAGAGTAACTCCCTTCCCTCCAGGATTTATGGCGCATAGTTTGGGTGACATTGGCTCAGATGTGGCTCAAATAACTGGCTCTTGAGGAGCACCATTTGTTGAACTGCTTTGTAAATGATGGGTCTGAGCATTGAGCTTACTTAGGAGGCAGGTGAGCACCTGGCTGAGATCTGGTTGGACTTTCTACACCACTGTTGATTGGGTGTGAGAGCTTGATGTTCTCTGCCCTTGTAAAGACACACTTCTTATCCATAGCCTGTGGGTGATGAGAGAACTTACCTCCCTGGGTCATTGGGGGGCTTAACCGGAGTCATTGATGTCTAGTGTTTAGCCTGGTGCTTGGCTATTGCATTACCACTTTCTTCAGTTCCCTTGTTGTTTCCATTAGTGAAAGAGTCCACCAAACACTGTAGTAGAAAGAGCCCTGAGCTAGGACTCAGAAATCCTGGGCTCTGATTACTTTCTAGCTTTAGTGATGTTGGGCAGGTCACTGAGGCCTCTCTGGGGCTATAAAATAAAAACCACTCCTGTTGGTGAGCAGTGGTGAAAAGATGAGCATTTGTGTTATTAACTAGCTATGGCTTTCAGTCAAGGAGAACCAGGGAAGGGCTGCAGGACAAAGGGAGGAAGAAGCTATGATTTCTGACCAAAATGCCATTGGAAGACACAGTGGTGGTGGTGTGTGGCCAAGCTTTTGTTGTCACTAGTCAAGATACAGTGTTTTTCCTTTTTCTGAGAATGAGGGCACATCTGTGTAGTAAAAGATATGTCATCTTTGAATGAGCTTATACCACACTCTTTTGTGTCGTTTGGCACACACAGGTTTTCCTGAGAAATACATGAAGTAGCTAAGAGCAGTTTATTTTCTAAATTTTTAAGTAAAGTGTCTGAATAAGTATTATGAGTTCATGTGGCAGAAATTTCAAAATGTGCACAAGGTTATATGTAGAAAATAGACCCACTGTCCAATTCTTACCTCTGGCATCTATCAATATTTATAGTTTTTTATGCTTGCATTTAGAGTTATATGCATATACAAGGAAATGTGTTTATATTTCTCTCCTAGTTTTTAAAAACACAGAGTACATAGAGTATACCCTGATCTGTCCTCATCTGCTCCTTGCTGTTTGTGTCTTGTAGGAAGGTCCGTGGGAAGAGAGTCCTCATTCTTTTTTTATGGCTGCAGAGTATCCAGTTGCTTGAGTGTATTGAATTCACTGAACCAGGTCCTCAGTAACTAGCAGGACATGTTGTAGGTAGTTTCCTAGTCTTTGGTTTTTACAGACAAGGCTGTAAGGAACAACTTTGTTCGTATGTGGGAGTATATTTGTTGACCAACTTCCTAAAAATGGATTTGCATTTGTAACTGTGATGGATTTTGCCAAATTGCCCTCTATCAGCAATATGTGTGACTGGCTGCTTGCAGCCTTACCAAAGGAGTGTGCTACCTAGAAACCTTTTGATCTTTGCCAGTCATAAGAAAGATGGTGTCTTAGTATGTTTTTAGTTTGCATTTCTCTGATTAGAAGTGAGCTTCAGCAGCTATTCACACATTTAGGAAAATAAACTCAATTTTATTTAAGTGCTTTGCTGTTGGTAATTATTTTCAGAGTCTGTAGGGAAGGACCAGTTTTATTGTTATTTTCAATCTGTCTCAGACCAATATTTTTGTAAAATACAATAAAATGGAATAACTAGCAAAATGGAATTAAAAAACCCAAGGAGAAATAAAACGTAAACCTCAATATTTTGTTACTAAACTTGACAGATACAAAATTACTGTATCTGCTCATTTTATCTCCATGTTTTCAGTTTCTGGATGTAGCTCACCACAGAGCGTTTTGAGTAAATCACATTGCTGTAAAGAACGACTTGCTCATATTTTTTCTCCCATTGCTACCCTATTTGAGGGTGGGAGGAGACAGCCCAGAATTTTATATTTTGTATTTCACGATCAGTACATTTCAGAATGTTTTTGTTACATTAGTTGAAAATATCTCTGATGGTATAGTACTGACCCAGGAGGGACTGGTTCCCGAGGGCAGGGTTCCTGCACAAGTGCATTCAGGCACGTTGACTCCTGCGGTGCTCCCCATGCTGTAAGGTGGGATGCAGGTGTTGTGATTTTCACTGGTGAAGACCTTGAGCTTGGATGAGAAGATGGGAGGATGAAACCACCCTATTAATAAGATTTGCAGAGCAGACCTTTATTTGTTCATTCTCACACTGCTATAAAGAACTACCTGAGACTGGGTAATTTATGAAGGAAAGAGGTTTAACTGACTCACAGTTCCAAGGCTTAACAGGAAGCATGACTGGGAGGCTTCAGGAAACTTACAATCATGGTGGACGGTGTTGGGGAAGCAGGCACATCTTACCTTGATGGAGCAGGTGAGACCAAGAGAGAGAGAAAGGAAAGTGCCACACACTTTCAAACAACTGGATCTTGTGAGAACTCGTTCACTGTCATGAGAACAGCAAAGGGGAAGACCACCCCCATGATCCAGTCACCTCCCACCAGGCTCTCCCCCAACACGTGGGAATTACAATTCTAGATGAGATTTGGGTGGTGACACAGAGCCAAATATCAAGGCCTCTTTGACCTGGCGTTTTGCCAGGACCCCAGCCTTCTCTGCTGCCTTTCTGAAAAAAGACGGGAAGTGTATTTATGGTAAAGTAGGAGCTTAGCAGATATCATAATTCAGGCAGTATCTTGGTGGCTTTGTAGAAAAATTGAGTTGAGAATGAAGTTCTTGCTTCTAGCTCACCGACTTCAGTGACTGAGTGTTTTTTCTTTCTCTTCCACCTGCAGCTAGAAAACAGACATGGTCTCAGGATTCTTTGTTCTGCTTTTGACTTGAAGTTTTAGTTTTACATGAGGACATCATTGTGTTATCTCTAAATATATGGAGAATTGTTTTGCCAGCCCAAAGCTGTTTTCTAGATGTTGTTGTTTTGTTTTTTGGAGATTAAGTCTCGCTCTGTTGCCCAGGCTAGAGTGCAGTGGTGCAATCTTGGCTCACTGCAACCTCTGCCTCTTGGGTTTGAACGATTTCCCCTGCCTCAGCCTCCCAAGTAGCTGGGACTACAGGCACATGCCACCACGCCCAACTGCTTTCTAGATGTTCTTTAATGCTCCTTGCTAGAATGACTTGGGATGGTTATGCAGTCAGATATTTGAGTCAGCTTTCTTCAGTGGCAGATGTCTTGGCTTCTGTGTATAATTATTAAATGAAGTCATATTGAGGTGTTTTTCAGAATATTTTTTTATTCAGGATCATATAAGATAGTGGTCCCCAAACTTTTTGGCACCAGGAACAGGTTTTGTGGATGATAATTTTTCCACAAACCTGGGCAGAGCTGGGGATGGTTTTGGGATGAAAGTTCCACCTCAGATTATCAGGCATTAGACTCTCAGAAGGAGTATGCAACCTAGATCTCTCACATGCGCTGTTCACAGTAGGGTTCAGGCTCCTGTGAGAATCAAATGCTGCCTCTGATCTGACAGGAGGTGGAGCTTAGGTGGTAATGCTTGCTCACCTGCTGTGCCGCCTGGTCCCTAACAGGTCACGGAACTGTACCTGGGGGTTGGAGACCCCTGATATAAGACATAGAAGTGACATGCTGTCATGCTGTGGGATGAACATGCCTTTTGACTGCTTTCTTGTTGATGATTGCTTTCCCTGTTAGAGCCTGGAGAGGAGTGGGCTGTTGAAACAGGAGCCAGGGTTATAGAATAATGGTATTAAGATCATAGGTTCACTACTTACCTCTGCCTCACACTAACACTTGACCTTGGCAAGTTAGTTAACCTCGTTTCCTTCAGCTATGACATGGGGATAATGAGTCCTCATGAGTGATTTATCTGGCAGGGAGAGTCACATTCAGTATTGCTCAGTGGGTCAGAGGCTCTGTGGTGACATGTTGCTAACTAAACAGGTCAGGCATTTGTAGCCACTCTGGGTAAGTGCCCAGTGGTTAGGTAATGTGTGACAGCCAGCAGCTAAAGTGGACATGCTCAGAGACAGTTCTGGCTGTCTACCCAATCCTTACGTCGTAGCTAATGAATTACTAAACATGTGAATGAAAATATCTTCTCTCCTGGCTTGTGGTCCAGAGCTCAGACTCAGGAACCGAATTGATGTAGGTTTGAATCCCAAGTCTGCTCTTATTGGCTGAGCGAGCTTGGGGAGGTTCCCTACATTTTTTTCATGTGTAGAATGGGGTTATTAAGAGTAATCTGCCTTAGGTTAGCAGGCAAGATTAAACGAATGTGAAGTTCTCTGAATGAGTGGCACCTACTGCTAACTTTCCCCCTGCTTCCCAAGTTTATTTAATGAGCAAATTTATCAAGTGCCTTCTATACACCAGACATTCTAGTAGGTGCTGGCAAATGCATCAGACCTAGTTGCTGCCCTTATAAAGCTTATGGCCTAGTACAGGGGTTGGTGAGCTTTTCTGTAAATGTCT
Organism: Aotus nancymaae; assembly: GCF_030222135.1. Lineage (NCBI taxonomy): Eukaryota > Metazoa > Chordata > Mammalia > Primates > Aotidae > Aotus > Aotus nancymaae. The sequence continues at coordinate 48,329,314 of NW_026988417.1, read as the reverse complement.
GGACAGTCAGTGTTTTAGGCTTTGTGGGCTGTAGTGTCTCTATCACAGCTCTGCAACTCTGTTAATATTGTGACAGTAGTTGCCATAAGTAAATGAATGATCATGGCTGTGTTGCAGTAAAACTTTATTTATGACAATTGGCGGGTCATATTCTGCACATGGACTGTAATTTGCAGACCTGTGGTCTAGTGGGAAGATAGATGTTAAATAATTACAGTTATGCTGTTACAGATTGTTCTAAGGGCTGTGGAGGAACAGACAGGATTCTCTGAGAGGGAAGGGTCAGGGAAGGTAGCTTTGGAGAAGTGACATTGAAACCAAATGATGAGGAGAGGAAGCCGGAGGAGGAGATGGAGAGTGCTCCTGGCTGGTCTGTGGGTTCATATCTTTTAAAGGCATAACAGATATTCTGCAGCTTTCTTAGGATTAAGAGAAATAATTTCTTTTCTCTGTTTAATTCATTGCCAGTTCTCTCCTCCCCCACTCCCTCCCTGAAATAACCCAAGAGATAAGCTAGGTTACCAAGAGATAAGCTTTGTTAATATATTAACACATTTTGTTCTGCTTATTTTGGTACTTTCTCTCTCTCCCTTTTCCATTGTTTTTGTTATATTAATTGTCAGTATCCAAGTATTTAGAAGTTAGAGAAGATTGTACGTTATTTCACTATTAGGTATAAAGTGATTTACTCCCTAGAATTCATATTTGCCTTTTGATACAGTTTTCTCTTTTTGCCTTTTAAAAGTTGACATTATTTTCTTTTATTTAGCTAGATCAAAGGTCCACAGTCTTTTGAATTGATTTTGGAAAAAAAGCTGCTTTCCTCTTGACTACATTTCATGTCTCTCCTGACTGCCAACCTCAATTTTATGTTTCCTTTAAACAGGTTGCTAGTACTCTGTAGAGATTCCACAGAAAAGAACTCGTGTGTTCTCATTCTAGAAAATTTCAAGGGGTGCTTCAGAAGGAAGGGGGTTCTCCCAACAACTCTGTGACCTCTTCGGTTTCTTCAGTTCTTTCAGTTCTGTGGTTCCAAGGAGACTCTGCCTCCCCAAGAGTCAGGATTATGTAGTAGTTGGGGGTGCACACACTGGAGCCAGATTGTGTGAGTTCAGACACAATTCCAGTACTTACTAGTTATGTGAACTTGGATAGTTCCCTGCCCTCTCAGTTTCCTTATCTTTAAAATAAGGCCAGTAGCAGCATCTGCCTCATAGAGTTATTGTGAAGATTAAAATGAATGAAATACAGACAAAATCCTTAGAACAGTGATTGTATGCACTCTATGCTATTTATGAGTTCTCTATTATTATTAATTACATTAGAGACACTGGTGGCCATAATTCCTTTCTAATCACCCTTGAATTTGTGATTTTGGTGACTTTCTAAGTCACCCTGTCAGGTGACTTCTGACTCATCCTGAAATCTTGGGCTGAATCACTTCATTTTTGCTTCACTTTCTCCATAAGACTTTAAGGAATGATCTTTGTCATCAGAATTGTGGGCATACTAGTCCTTTAGAAAATAGGTCCTTTATGCACTTTGTACTTTGAAAGCATAGTTGATAATTAGAGTAGCCTTTTGAACCATAGATCTACAAATGTGGTTTTAGCAGCAACATTCACCTCTCCTGTCATCTACTTTGATTCATGGTCTATAATTAATGACTTACTCTCTATGTACTTAGAAATCCTTACATGTTATCTTTGGCCTTTCTTGTGTCCCTTCCTTGTACAAACTTGAAAGAAAGGCTGCATGTCCTAGGATGCAGATAAATGAGCCGCCTTGGAAAGATCTTGGGCAAGTAAGTTTACTTCTCTGGGCCTTCGTGTTTTATTCTGTGGAATGGTCTGGCTCTCCTCAAAGGACACTTCCAGGTCCCTTTGCTTTTATTTCAGTTTTCCCCATATTTTGACAGTGTTCTCATTGGTTTTTATAGACCTTGTAATGCCATTGTTTTGATTATTTCCTCCTTCTGGGCAAGGCCGTCTTCATTCTCCTCCACCCCCCCAACCAAGGAAGAGATGCTAACTTGTTTTCCTTGTAAATTGCTTAAAAACATTTCTTTCTTTATCCATCGCATGCATTTATGATTCATCTGTCCTGGGATTTTGTTATTGTTGTGTTTTGGTAGCACCCCTTGGCAGTCATAGAATTGCTTTCGGGGTGCTTTGATGAGCTGACATTATAGTCTTGTTGGAACTTGTCCCAGCTCAGATGCTATTTTTAATAAAGTTGGCTGTATTGTTTTTCAAAGGTTACCACATTTTTTACTGATGGAAATAAGAACCCTATGTTTCTTACGCTTCCAGACCCTGTGATTTACCCCCCAGGTAGGTACTTTGTTCAGCATCTGGTCATGTAACAATTATTTTTCAGTGCCCCTCATTGCCTTTTGTGTCTTGTGAGGGTGCTAGCAATAGAAGTGCAGTTTCTTGGGTTTGTAACATACTCTACAATTTATACAGTGCTGATTACATTCTCAGTTTTGCTTCATTCTCTCTGCTGCCCTGAGGAATAGTCAGGATGGATATCAGCAGCCCAACCTCTCAGCCAGGAAGCTAAGGCCACAGAGAGGTAAAGTGACTGAAATCAAAGGCATTTCATACTGGTGAAAAACAAATGGCCAAATAACAACCCTGAGGTATTTGCAGAGGGTCTTAGGCAACTGGTCTGCTGGGCATTAGTTTACTAAATTATTCCATTTTCATTAAATTTGTTAAAATTTTAATAAAAAATAATATATGCTGAGCCCTGCAGCGTGCCTGGCTCTGTTCTACATCTGAGGGACACAAGGATGTGGTGGCTCACGCCTGTAATCCCAGAGCACTTTGAGAGGACTAGGAGGGTAGATCACAAGATCAAGAGATCGAGACCATCCTGGCCAACGTGGTGAAACCCCATCTTTGCTAAAAATACAAAAATCAACTGGGCATGGTGGCACGCACCTGTAGTCTCAGCTACTCGGAAGGCTGAGAGGCAGGAGAATCACTTGAACCTGGGAGGCGGAGGTTGCAGTGAGCTGAGATCACACCACTGCACTCTAGCCTAGGTGACAGAGTGAGACTCCATCTCAAAAAATAAAATAAAATAAATAATATTTGCTTTTAGGAAAAAATTCAAAGAGTTAAGAAGATAAAAAGAAAAGCCCCTTCATGACCTCCTCTTCTTCCAGGCCCACTCCCCAATGCTGGGGACCACTGTTATAATATCTCAAGTGTTCTTTCAGAAATTTCCATTAAAATGTAGATGTCAAATACAGTGGCCTGGTCTGCCTTGTTCACCTTGTGTCCCTCAGATGTCAAATAGAGCCAGGCACACCACAGGCTCAGTGTCTGTGGAATCAACCACATTTACGGTATTGTCCTATACATGTTGTTACTCTGTAACATGTTTTTACATATCATTGTATCTTAGGCAAATTTTCATAGCAGTACCTGTAGGGTAACTTTACTTTTTAAAATAGCTATGTGGTATTCCATCATATGGATTACTATAATTATTTAACCAATTCAAGTTATTTTCATTTTTTTTTTCCTGTTACAAACCTTGCTGCAGGGATATGGCTGCTGATTATCCCCTCAGTATCCATTTTTCGGACAGGCACAATGGCTCATACCTGTAATCCCAGCACTTTAGGTGGTCAGGGGGAGAGGATTGCTTGAGCCCAGAAATTTTGAGACCAGCCTGGGCGACACGGCAAGATCCTGACTCTACCAAAAAAAAAAAAAAAAAAAAAGCCAGACATGGTAGCACATGCCTGTAGTACCAGCAACTCGTGAGGCTGAAGTGGGAGGATCACTTGAGCCTGAGAGATTGAGGCTGCAGTGAACTCTATTTGCACCACTGCACTCCAGCCTGGGTAAAAGAGTGAGAACTTGTCTCAAAAAAAAAAAATGAATTTTTCATTTCTAGAGACATTTTACCTGGTCATGGGTGCTCAGGTAAAGACCACCTTTGCCAGGCTCCCTTGCAGCTAGGTGTGGCCACACGACCAGATGAGATTCTGGCTAGCGGAATTGTGAGCAAAAGTAATGTGTGCACCTGGCAGGAGCATCCTTGAAAGGGGAGGACCCGTCCTTTCCCATTTTTTCTGCTTCCCCCGGCAGAGGTCATTTGATGGTAGGAGCTAGAGTAGCCATATTGGTTCCAAAGATAGAAGTTGGCTTTTGAGGATGACAGAGCAACAAGAGGAAAGGACCCCGAGTTCCCATCACCGCAGAGCTGCTGTATCAGGCCCGTGCTGCATCCTCCTGCACACTTATATGAGAGAAAAATAAATTTCCGTCTTGCTTGAGCCACACTTATATTATTTGGGTCTTTTTATGGCCTTTATCTCTTTTTCCACCTGTGTGAAAATATAGTAGAATAAGAAAAGCCAAATTGCAAATTGCAGGGTTGAAGGATATGGACATTTAAAACTTTGATGCTACAGCTTAATCTGTAAGCAGTTATCATCATCATGATCATCATCATCATCTCATGAAACATTCCCTGTCATATCTGTGTTCTTTTATTATGCAAACATTTACATTTAACATATTTAAGCCCTGAGTCTGTTAAGGGTGCACAAAGATTCACGTTACCAATGAAAAATGCTGGCATGTGAAGCGTTTGGTTCCAAATGTCAATATCAGTGACATTCTGTATCCATGGAAACCAATTCTTAGACGATGTGTCTATAAAAGTGAAGGGAGAATGGGGAAGTGGTGGAGAGTACTGCTTATGCCTCACTGAACAGTACATAGGGAGAGCATGAACATACATTTCCAAATTATGCACATGGAAGCTACCCAGACAGCCCTACCCACCCCTGTCCATGCATGCATTCATCCAGCCATCCGTCCATCCAGCAGATATTATGGGGCTACTGTGTGCTGGCCACTGAGAATGCAGTACTGAGCAGGTCAGACACATTCTTTGCTCCCATAAGCAATATATATATACACACACACACAAAATTATATATATATATATATGTATAAAATAAATTATATATATAAATTCTATGTAAATTATATAATTTAGAGCATTGGACAGGGGTTAATAATCATGTCAATAACAACTGGAATATATAAGGGAGACATACAAGATGCTATGAGTGGGGAGTGGAGCTTGGGGAGGGGTATAATACTTTCTTATTGCTGGTGTAAAAATTACCACAAACTTAGTCGCTTAAAAAGACACAAATATAAACTGGGCATGGTGGCTTACGCCTGTAATCCCAGCACTTTGGGAGGCTGAGGCAGGCAGATCAACGAGGTCAGGGGTTCGAGACCAGCCTGACCAACATGGTGAAACCCCGTTTGTACTTAAAAATACAAAAATTAGCTGGGTGTGGTGGCGGGCACCTGTAATCCTGGCTACTTGGGGGGCTGAGGCAGGAGAATTGCTTGAACCCTGGAGGTGGAGGTTGCGAAGGGCCGAGAGCACGCCATTGCATTCCAGCCTGGGTGACAGAGCGAGACTCTGTCTCAAAAAGAAAAAAAGAAAAGACATAAATATATTATCTCACAGTTCTGGAGGTCACAAGTCTTAAAATCAAGGTGCAGCAGGACTGTACACCTTCCCGAGGCTCTAGGGGAGAATCTATTTCCTTGCCTTTTCCAGTTTGTAGAGGCTGCCTGCATTCCTTGGCTCATGGCTCCTTCCCTCTTCAAGGCCAGCAGCATGGCATCTTCAGTCTCTACGTCTGACCTCTGTCTGTTGTCACTGCCTCTCACTGACTCTGACCTTCCTGCCTCCCTCTCTTGAAGTCACTTGTGATTACACTGGGTCTCCCGGGATAATCCAGGATAATCTCCTCATATCAAGGTTCTTAATTATTTAATCATATCTGCAAAGTCCCTTTTGCCACATAAGGTAACATCGTCATGGGTTTTAGGGATGAGGGCCTGGACACCTTTGGGAGGGGCAGTATTCTCTCTGTCACAGAGGCTGATTTAACCTAGGGGTGCCAGTGTAGAATTCCTCCGGGAGCTGACTTTAAGCTGGCCTTGCAGGATGCTGGGACACAGGCATCTGAAGAAGCAAGGAAGGAGGAGCACTCAGACGGTGAGCTCGGTGTGGCTGAGGTACCGGAGAACAGCAGGAAGACCACTGGAGGATTTTAAGCAGATTTGTATTTAAAAAGAGCACTTTTTTGTCCGCAGCATTAATATTTGGGTTAGAGGTAGGTAAGGTGGGTGGTAGAGGCCATTCAGGAGGTGGTTGTAATTCAGATGAGAGATCTGGCAGTCTGGCCTAGCTGGTGACAGTAGAGTAAAAGAGAAGCACATGGGATCCAGAGATTTAAGGAGGAGAAGGCAACAGGACAGTGATGGATGGGCAGGGAGTGCAGAGGATGATGTCGGCATAACCTGTAAGTTTCTGGCATGAGCAAGAAGAGGAGGGTATTGTCCTTTTCTGAGCAGGGAAACACCAGATAACTGAAAAATCTTGTTTTAAGTAGATTGATTTTGAGATCCTGTAAGACAAGTAAGTGGATTTGCCAGTATTCATTCAGTCTGGAGCTCAGAAGTGAGGTTTCCAAGCTGCCAGGAAAAAGTTGGAAATGATTGGCATGTAGCGGCTGATTGTAGCCATGTGAGTGGTTCCTGGCCTGGGCCTGGGAGAGGGTGGAGGGCCCCGGACAGGCCCTGGAAAAAGCCAGCCACCTATAAGTGCCATGGAGTTTGCCAGATTTGAAACTCAACAGGGGCAAAGTGAGGGTAGAGCCCAGAAGGGGCTTTTTGAGGAGTGCTTTGGAGATGAGGAAGTAGAGACAAGTCTTAAGATTTTATTATGAGGGTGGGTATGGCAGCTCATATCTGTTATCCCTGCACTTTGGGAGGCCAAGGTGGGCGGATCGCTTGAGCCTAGGGGTTTGAGACCAGCATCGGCAACATGATAAAACCCTGTCTCTACAAAAAATACAAAGATAATCTGGGTGCGAGGGTATGCACCTGTAGTCCCAGCTTCTTGGAATGCTGAGGTGGGAGGATCACTTGAGCCTGGGAGGTCAAGACCACAGTGAGCCGAGATCACGCCACGGCACTGCAGTCTGGGCAAGAAAGTGAGACCCTGTTTCATAAAAAAGAAAAAAATGATTTTATTATGGAACACATGAGACATTTTGTATTAATTTCCTATTGCTGTAACAAATTACCATTAACTTAGTGTCTTAAACAGTATACATTTATGATCTTACAGTTCTGGAGGTCAGAAGTCTGAAATGGGTCTCACTGGGCTAAAATCAAGGTGGTGCCAGGCTGTGCTCTTCCAGGAGGCTGTAAAGAGACCCATTTCCTTGCCTTTCCTGGTTTCCAGAGGCTACCTGCTTTGCTTGCCTCTGGCCTCTCCTTCCATCTTCAAAGCCAGCTAGGGTGAGCTGAGACACCTCACACATTGCCTCACTCTGATCTCTTCTGCTTCTGTCTCCCACTTGGAAGGACCCTTGAGATTGATCCTATTGGGCCTATCTGAAGAATCCAGGACAATCTCCCTATTGTAAGGTCACTGGATTAGCAAATTAATTCTATCTACAGCCTGAATTTCCCTTTGCCATGTCAGGTTGTGTATTCTTTAGTTCTGGAAATTAGGGGGACTATGATTCCACCTATATACATATACGTGAAAAATAAACAGAATAGCACAGTGAGCCCCCACACACCCATCACTCAACTTCAACAACACAGCTTTATCCCCCCCACCCCTACTTCTCCCCACCTCACCACCAGATTGTTTGGAACACATCTTAGAAATGATCTGATTCATCTGCAAATGTTTCAGAATAAACAGTTGTTTAAGAAAGTTTAGCTCTGAGGGGGAAGTAAGGAAGAGCTGGTAACTGGGGGTGATGTCTGGGGCAGTGTGGGTGTGTGTATTTTTGATATGGGAGATGCCGAAGCATATTTAAATGCTGATGGGAAGGATCTGGTAGAGGTGGAGAGCTTGCCCTTGGACAAGAGAGACATCTCTGTCATTAGCAAGGGAGAGGCACATAGGAAGTTGAGGGAGTCCCTGTCTCATGGGTAATTTTTTTTTATCAGAAGGATCAAGGGGATGGTGAGGTTTTGAGGAACTTGGGGACAGTTAGAAGTGAGCACTGTGGAGTGGAGAGTGAATGCATTGGAGACACACTGGAATGTGGTACCTGTTGACGGTCCCTTGAAATAGGGGCATTCCAGTGAATCGAGTCAGCTTGGTTGTTGGACTTTTTTTCCCTCTAGGATTACACATTTGTCTGGAGGTATGTTCAGAGAGGAAAATGATTGGTTCACACTGGCTTGGCTTTTTTTGCCAGATTGAGTATGGCCAAAGGGTAGGGTGAGGGCTGTTTAGAGGAGCAGCTGGATCTGTGATCTGTAGACTCAAAGCTGAATGAGAAAGTAGAGGACTAGTGGTTCTGGAGAGGTGTTGGTGTGGCTGTGATGACGGGCTTAAAAGAAGGCAGTGGCAGCATCACCTGTGGGGTGTAAGGAGGCAAAAAGAAGCAGCAGCCGCCAGCTGACAGCTGAATTTGGGCAGACTGTGGGCAGCTGCATTTGAGGAATTCAGGGTGATGTCCAGATCCAGGGTGTCTATGGGAGTGGGTAGCTGAAGTGGAATGGAATTTTAAAAAGTGGAGTGGAATAAAAGACAATCGAAAAATAGGACATCAAGTTGCTGCGAGAGCATGCGTGGGATGGCTCATCCATCCACGTGGGTGTTGAAACCACCTGGGTGATAGCAAGAGTTGCAGTATAGTTGTAGGTCTTCCATGAGTTGGGTCAGCCAAGATGAGGGGCAAGGAAGGAGCTTCGCAGTGGTGGGAGGCATAGGCCTTAGAAAGGGAGATGTTTTGGCCGGGCACAGTGCCTCACACCTGTAATCTCAGCACTTTGGGAGGCCAAGGCAGGTGGATCACTTGAGATCAGGAGTTCGAGACCAGCCTGGCCAACATGGTGAAACTCTGTCTCTACTAAAAATAGAAAAAGTAGCTGGGCATGGTGGCAGGCGCCCGTAATCCCAGCTACTCAGGAGGCTGAGGCAGGAGAATTGCTTGAACCCAGGAGGTGGAGGTTGCAGTGAGCTGAGATCAAGCCACTGCATTTCAGCCTGGGGACAGCAAGACTGCATCTCAAAAGAAAAAAAAAGAAAGGGACATGTTTTTACAAGAGGGTGAGGGTGTGTCATAGTCTAGAAGTAGCACCAAGGATCAGGGCCCAGCCAACTTCTCCTCATGACCCTTCCAGACCCAAGCCAGCTCAACCTGAGGGGTGGTGAGGAAGTGTTGGCCTCAGAGTAGAGCCAGGTTTCACTGAAGGCACAGGGAGCTCACTTTGATTTTTCACTGTGCTGTGCTGTGCTGTGCTGTACTGTGCTGTGCTGTGCTGTGCTGTACTGTGCTGTGGTGCACCCAGCCTCCTGCCTGAGTGGGCCTGATCTCTGTCTCCAGCATATTTCTCTTGAACCCTGGCCCCTGGGTTGTCACCCTTAGCTACCTCTAGGTTCCCACCTCCCAAAATGGGAAAATATTAAAATAGGTAGAAAAAAACAAACCAAACCTAAGAATTTTCAGATAGCAAAAATCATGGATTAACTTGAATATGTTCCTCCCTCATAAAGAAAGATTTAATGAGATCTGTCTCCATGTGCTATACTTTTATATCTGACATTCCTCCTGGGCTATAAGCCATATATCCTAATTTTGCTTGAAAACGGCTATGGGGGTATATTTAATATGCATTATTTACATTGATTTATGCTTGAGATATAACTATTGAACATTTTTAGTGATTTTTGTCTATATGATAAAGTCTTGCCATAATTTGATGTGTTGTTTCAAAAATTCAGCCTTGTATATAGTCACATTATTGTGAAGGCAATGAGCACTCCCCAGCTCCCCCATACTAATGAAAAGACATGGAAACTATCTTACATGCAAACGACCCTGAACTGTAAGTCTCAGATGACAGGAAAGGGAGTTGTTAGTTTGGTCAGCAGTATCAGGGCCCTAGGAAACAAGTGAGAGTGAAGGATGTTATGATGAAGGGAGGCTGCATGTCATTTCTACTATGGTTTTGTGGTCCAAGTAGGGTCATTTTGCATTTAATGTTTGCTTAGGGACAAGTGGCCATTTTGACTGGTTCTCAGTTATGTTTTGGCCATTACTTCCTGTGAGAGGAGATGCCAGTTGTGACTCCAAAATAAGTAGTCACAGCAGATCAATTTTTTTAAAATAAAACTTTTTCTTTTTTTTTTTTTGAGACAGGGTCTCATTCTGTTGCCCTGGAGGGTAGTGGTGCCATCTCAGTTCACTGCAGCCTCTGCCTTCTCAGGCTCAGGTGACCCTTCCAGCTCAGCCTCTGGAGGAGCTGGGATTACAGGTTTGTGCCACCACATTCCACTAAGTTTTGTATTTTTTGTAGAGACAGGGTTTCACCATGTTGCCCAGGCTGGTCTTGATCTCCTAGGGCTCAAGGGATCCACCCACCTCTGCCTCCCAAAGTGCTGGGATTACAGGTGTGAGCCACCATGCCCAGCCAAAACTTTTTTCTTATTCATTTAAAAATACCTGTCTCTCAAATCTTTGAGTTTCTGTGAGGTGTTAATCTTCCATGATGGCCTGCAAAGGTAGACAGAGCCTTCTCTGGAATGATGTTAGAGTCCATGGTACAAATGGAGCCTGATCTTACCCACTTCCCGAACTACTTACCTTATTGGACTGAACTTGGGTCACTTTTCCTAATTCTAGAAGACTGTCCAGGTCTTAGGGAGTGATGATAATCAGTTGCCAGTAACTGACCCATAGTGGGGCTTAACGGAAGGTTTAATAGTAGAATTGCTCTGTGCAGCATTTGCTTATGATCGTGGACTCTCAAGTCTTCCTCTTGAGTTCGGATCCTAGCTCTACCACTTACAGTGGATCCTGGGTGGATTCTTCAATGCTTCTGAGTCTTAAGTTCCTTGTCCTTATCTCACAGGATTGTTGTGAGCATAAATAGCACAGAGTCTGTGGCACATAGTAGGTGTACCCAGTAGCTGTTATGTTGGATTGTCATGCACTTACCAATTTGATGCATTTGGGAATGGTTAGGTTTTAGATTATATTTCTCCACTATTTACAATATTTTTTGGACATTTGCTTTCTCAGTAAGGCCTTCCCTGACCACTCTTTTTAAAGGTGCAGGCTGGGTATGGTGGCTCACACCTGTAATCTCAGCACTTTGGGAGGCTGACGTGGGAGGATTGCTTGAGGCCAAGAGTTTGAGACCAGACTGGACAACATAATGAGACCCTGTCTCTACCAAAAATAAAAAAATTAGCTGGGCATACAGCTAATTTTTTTAAAAAAGTGGAGTGGTATGCACTACAGGTGGTATGCACCTGTAGTCCCAGCTACTCAGGAGACTGAGGTAGGAGAAGCACTTGAGCCCAGGAATTTGAGGTTACAATAAGCCATAATCATGCCACTGCACTCCAGCCTGGGTGATTAAGACTGGCTCAAAAAATAAAATGAAATAAAAAAATAAACGTGCCCCTGTCCACCCTCTACAGCCTGCATGTCTGTCCCCAATCCTTACTCCTTGTCTTCCCCATCCCTATTTCTTACTTTTTCTCCATTGCACTATTTTTATCCTTCCTTCCTTCCTTCCTTCTTCCTCCCCTCCCCCCTCCCATCCCCTCCCCTTTCCTCTCCATTGCACTCCAGCCTGGGTGATTAAAACTCTGTCTCAAAAAATAAAATAAAAGAGAAGAGGAGAGGAGAGGGGACAGGAGGGAAGAGGAGGGGGAGGGGAGGGGAGTCTCATCTGTCACCCAGGCTGGAGTGCAGTGGCACAATCTCAGCTCACTACAACCTCCGGCCCCCAGATTCAAGCGATTCTCATGTCTCAGCCTCTCTAGTGGCTAGGATTACATATGCCTGCCACCACGCCCAGCTAATTTTTATATTTTTTGTAGAGGCAGGATTTCACCATGTTGACCAGGCTGGTTTTGAACTCGTGACCTCAAGTGATCTGCCTGCCTTGGTCTCCCAAAGTGTTGGGATTACAGGTGTGAGTCACTGCGCCCAGCTCCTGCAATATTATTTTTAAATAAACTGTCCAACACACTACTTTTCCTTTCAGTCTGTCTTCATCTGCCAAAATATGAACTTCATGAGAGCAGGCGTCATGTGTGTTTAGTTCACCGTTCTGTTATCCATGCCCAGACCTGGAGAACAGTGTCTGGCTTAGTGGGTGCTCAGTAAATCTTTATTAGAATGAAGAAATTGACTTTGATAGTGGTAATATGATTCAGTATGCCATCAAATGTTACAAAAGCTGCTGCAGCTGTCTGAAATGCCTGTGTTTTATTCAGAAGTTCTTGGGGATTATTTGTTCACTTGCCTGTCTCAGACTTCCTTTTCTAATTGGAATATAATTGAAGCCAAGTAGAACAGGTTTGAGGGGATGAATAAGTTGAATGAGGAGAAGTAGTTAAGAATGACATTATTAACTACTCATCTGCTTTACTTCTGACACCTTTTCCTTCAGCACCAACATCACCAAATACCTTGTTGACCAGGGGGGATGCTTGTCTCAATGGTAGATTCTTTTAAGTATGATTTTACTTGCTTGTCTGTTTTACATGCAACACAACTTTGCTGTTTTTCTCTTTTAGGGCACCAATGCCTCTGCTCTGGAAAAAGACATTGGCCCAGAGCAGTTTCCAATCAATGAACACTATTTCGGATTGGTCAATGTAAGTATGTAAAATGTATTATTTTCATCAAATGTTTTAGAGTATGTGAAGCAACTCCACTTTAAGTGCATTTTTATCGTTACCAATTTTTGAATGATTAGTCATGCTCCTTAGTTAGTAGAATGCCAGTGTTGGGGAGGGCCAGTTTAACCTATTTTTGAAAGTATGAGTTGTCCCAGCAAAAAACATTTAATTATTGCATTTTGGGTCAAATTTATACTTTTGTCCCTGTCCTTTAAGGAATTTCCTTTGGACACATAACTTTCATAATAATATCATTAGTCTTTGTAGTCAAATCTGCCTTTTTTTTTTTTGAGATGGAGTCTTGCTCTGTTGCCCAGACTGGAGTGCAGTGGGGCAATCTTGGCTCACTGCAACCTCTACCTCCCAGGTTCAAGTGATTGTCCTGCCTCAGCCTCCTGAGTGGCTGGGATTACAGGCATGCACCACCATGCCCTGCTAATTTTTTGTATTTTTAGTAGAGATGGGGTTTTGCCATGTTGGCCAGGCTGGTCCCAAACTCCAGACCTCAGGTGATCCACCTGCCTCAGCCTGACAAAGTGTGGGGATTACAGGCGTGAGCCATCGTTCCAGGCCCCAAATCTGCTCTGACATGTTCTTTCTGTGTTGTCTGGATGAACTGTTCAGCCAGTCTTTGTTTAAGTATGCATTGGTACAACCAGAGTTTTAAAAATGTTACCAGCACATTGCCAATATATTTCTTTAACAGTGTGACTTGGTGATATACCAGCTAGACAGGCTGTGGGGGTAAAACTGGGACCATTTTATCTCAGAATTCCTGGCCTCATTTTTCTTGTGCTCAGCAGTAACTTCCTTGTAGAAGGCTGAACCCAGCAGCTCTGCTTCCTTGGTAGGTTGATGACAATGGAGTAGTAAGGCATTAGAGGCGGCATGTCCTCCACCCTCATGAGCTTTCTTCCTCACCTGATCCTTTTCCTTTGGGATATAGGTGTTAAGTGACATCAAATATTAACTTATAAACAACTGGTTTTCTGAATAATTATACTGAGCATAGTCTGTCAGCGCCCAGGTGTGGTAAGTAGTAATCTCCCCTGGGAAAGCTGGAAATATTCTCTGAGAGTAAACACTGTCCGTGATAGAATGAGAATATGGGCTTCAGTGTAATACAGAACTTGGTTTGAATTCTGCCTGTGCTACTCCCTAGCTCGTGTGATCTCGGGCAAGTTACTTGCTCTCTCTGAGCCTCCATTTCCCCATCTTACAGATGGGGATCATAATGGTTTCTACCCTTTGGGTGATAGTGAAGGGTAAATGAGAGCTCCTATTTATTTATTTATTTATTTATTTATTTTGAGACGGAGTCTCACTCTGTCTCCCAGGCTGGAGTGCAGTGGTGTGATCTTGGCTCACCACAACCTCTGCCTCCTGGCTTCAAGTGATTCTCCTGCCTCAGCCTCCTGAGTAGCTGGACTATAGGCATGTGCCACCACGCCTGGCTAATTTTTTTGTGTATTTTTAGTAGAGATGGGGTTTCACCGTGTTAGCCAGGATGGTCTCAATCTCCTGACCTGGTGATCTACCCGCCTCAGCCTTCCAAAGTGCTGGGATCACAGGCATGAGCCACCATGCCCAGCTGAGAGCTCCTCTTTAAAACCCTGGCATGAAGCTGAGGCACACTGTGGACACTCAGTAAATGTTAGTTCCTTTCCCTTCCTAGGAGTTGTCCACTGAATTGGGGCCAAGTGTTACTGAAGGGTGTCTGGGAAAGGTGAGATACTGATAGAAAAGAATGGAAGGAGGAAAGCTAAGTCCTGGAATATAGGGCATTGTGTTGGTGAAATACTGACTTATAATTTTAAAACAAACTTTTTAGCCATCGTGCACAGGCCTCTGCTTAGCCCTGTGAAGAGAGTTATTCAAGGCATGGGAATTCTGCCCTGGCTAAGAAAAATACAAATGTAGATTGTGGAGAAAAGAAAAAAAAGAATTAAGGCCCTTTCCTAGTTTGTGTAAGGATTGTGAGATCTGTGTTTATTAATAGCTTCATTTATGTTCCCTTTGAATGGTAAGTTATGAAAGTTCCAGCTTCTCTGTACAAAGAGGTTTGTCTCCTGTTACATAATTGTGTCAAAGTAGATTAAAATATAAAAATAGGAAGCCTTCTATCTTAGCATACATAGAAATGTCATGTTAAGTATGGCAGAGCATCTGTCTCGCTCTTGGGTAAACGACACACAAGCCAACAACCAGTTTTGAGAAGGTGTTCATGTTCTATTTTAATCTTACATAGCATTTTGTAATCTGTGTTATTAATCTCGTTAGTTATTTCTTTAGAATTTTTTTCTTTAAATTTTATTGCACACAACAAATTCTAAAGTGATAGTCTCAGTTATATTCTTCTATAGAGGTGGTCTTGCAGTCAGTTGAAAATCAGTGAGACCTTTTTCCTCTTTAATCATCATCTCAGTATCTATGCTTTGTGAGAGGTATAAAATGTGACTGGATGGGCCCTAGTGTGATTGCAGGCTAGGAACTTAGGTGGTATTGTATTGGCACAATTGCTGCCTTGGCAGAAGCAAGATCAAGGGCCATGTAGAAGTCCAGAGGGTGCGAAGCTGGGAGAGTGACATGAGGAGGCATTTTTTTTGCCTGCGTTGCTCAGGGTTAAGTGAGGAAATGTGGTCTGAGCCAGTGGGCAGGAGCACTGGAATACTGAGAAGGGAAAACCAGCCCCCGTTCAGCTTTGACTGTTTCAGCCAAGCAAGTGGTTCCTAATTACTGCATTTCTCTTTGATTCATATTTTTATTTTCCCTGTCGTGGGAGTTTTGATGTGTTACAATGTGCATCTTTTATTTAGCCAGCTGTTTTCCTGGGTCTCCACATTATGTAGATTTTTTTTTCTTTCTCTCTCTCTTTTTAAGCACCAGCAGGTCTCATTAGATTCTTTATTGAGGCAGAGTGCTTATTATCATTTTAGAGACTTTGATGGGCTAGAGAAGCACCAGAATGATGTGCATTTTTCTTCACTTCTCTCTTGATCAGATGGTCACTGGTGTTTAGAGTAGTTAACTAGTTTTCTAATATGGTGAGCTGGACTCCAATATAGGGACAGCTGGGCCAGTTCATAGAGCAGGGACCTGCTCACCCTCACCACTTATTCCAGAGGTGGCTTGTCCCCAGGCGATGACTTGAACCATCCCTGTTGTTCTTTGGCAGTTTGGAAACACATGCTACTGTAACTCCGTGCTTCAGGCGTTGTACTTCTGCCGGCCGTTCCGGGAGAATGTGTTGGCATACAAGGCCCAGCAAAAGAAGAAGGAAAACTTGCTGACGTGCCTGGCGGACCTTTTCCACAGCATTGCCACGCAGAAGAAGAAGGTTGGCGTCATCCCACCAAAGAAGTTCATTTCAAGGCTGAGAAAAGAGAATGGTGAGTAGTATGCATTATAATGTGTTTAAGGCTCTGAAATAAGGAGAATTGACGGTTCTAGCTCTTCTCAAAAGCACGAGCTGGGATTTTTTTGAAAAGGGAAAATAAGCATGGTCAACTACTCAGTGTTATTTTTTAAGAAACAACATTTCTTCTCTACCCATTAGACATAAAACAAAACTGGATTAGAAACATGCTTAAACATGCACATTTATCCTCCCAGTTTAGAATGACCTTTTTATTTGCTCCATTCTGAGCAGGATCATGTAAGAGGAAAAAGTGTCCAAGGCAGCCTTCCGAGTGGGATACTCATTGTGATAATTGAATAAAATAGTACTGGCTTAAAAGCTTATCATAAGTGATTAAAATAAGTGCCTATTATCTAATCAGAGCCTCTGCTGTTTTAAATATGATGCCTCTGAATTTCATTTGGCTAAGGTAATTGAAGGCTGTCAAATTGATTGCTTTATATGATTTTTAAAAGTCCTAATTTTCCTCGTTTTTCTATCTTCTGCTTTTAGAGGATTGTTGGGAGAAACTAGGTGTGTATTCCAGAAGTTTTGTATGAGCAGTTTACTATAAAAGTATTTGTTACAGCAATTGCTATTTATCTTAGATTCACACTTACTCCACCAGATGTGCCTGGTTAATCAGGTATTTGTTTTATAAAGTCTTGTTGAACTTGATTGCTGTCTTTTGAAGTTACAGTTTATACATATCAGAATAAAAATTAATTTGAGTGGAGAAGGAAGCAGAGCACTCTGTCTAGTTGTGAACATGATTAATAATGAAGGTTCACAGCTGCATTCATCTCTTGATTGTTTGTCCTTATGGCAGGGAGCAGCAGTAGGCTTCTGGAATCATTTGTATTTGGTTTCAGAACATTATCAGATAGATGCCTGCTCACACATATCCCTCATCTCCCATCTGTGTTTCATCTAAGCTGCTTCCAGGCTGGCCCAGGGTTTAATATGATCTTTGAAAAGAGACCCCAGTTGCTCTGAATAAATTACTCAATAAATAATTAATTGATCATTGGTGGTTACATAATATTAAAAATTGATATTTTATCAGGGAACTTGTCTGGTAACTTCTTTTCTTTTGTAGAACAAATAAAACTTGGTAGTTTTATATAAATGTGATGACTTCAGGGAGGTATGGGAAATTTGTTCTTGATGGGTGGCAGAAAATGGAAATAAATTTAAAAATTATTTGGAAGCTTACTCATTGAAGCTGCCTGGTAGAGATGAGTATATTTATATTCCATACCTGTCCACCCTTTCAGTATAAAAATTGAAGTATGGTCTGGGCACAGTGGCTCAAGCCTATAATCCCAGCACTTTGAAAGGCCGAAGTGGGTGGATCATGAGGTCAAGAGATCAAGACCATCCTGGCCAACATGGTGAAACCCTGTCTCTACTAAAAATACAAAAATTAGGCCGGGCGCAGTGGCTCAAGCCTGTAATCCCAGCACTTTGGGATGCTGAGGTGGGCGGATCACAAGGTCAAGATATCGAGACCATCCTGGTCAACATGGTGAAACCCCATCTCTACTAAAAATACAAAAAATTAGCTGGGCATAGTGGCGTGTGCCTGTAATCCTAGCTACTCAGGAGGCTGAGGCAGGAGAATTGCCTGAACCCAGGAGGCGGAGGTTGCGGTGACCCGAGATCGTGCCGTTGCACTCCAGCCTGGGTAACAAGAGCGAAACTCCGTCTCAAAAAAAAAAACAAAAACAAAAACAAAAATTAGCTGTAGGTGGTGGTGTGTGCCTGTAGTCCCAGCTACTCAAGAGGCTGAGGCAGGAGAATCACTTGAACCTGGGAGGCAGAGGTTACAGTGATCCAAGATCGCGCCACTGCACTCCAGCCTGGCAACAGAGTGAGACTCCGTCTCAAAAAGAAAAAAAATTGAAGTATGGCATGTAACACTTGAGTAGATCCATTTGCTTTTCA
The DNA here is from genome assembly GCF_030222135.1 of Aotus nancymaae. NCBI lineage: Eukaryota > Metazoa > Chordata > Mammalia > Primates > Aotidae > Aotus > Aotus nancymaae. The sequence continues at coordinate 48,311,238 of NW_026988417.1, read as the reverse complement.
AGAACCGGAGACTGAAATAACTACCTTCTCCTTTCCAGATCTCTTTGATAACTACATGCAGCAGGATGCTCATGAATTTTTAAATTATTTGCTAAACACTATTGCGGACATCCTGCAGGAGGAGAAGAAACAGGAAAAACAAAACGGAAAATTAAAAAATGGCAACATGAACGAACCTGCAGAAAATAATAAACCAGAACTCACCTGGGTCCATGAGATTTTTCAGGGAACGCTCACCAATGAAACTCGATGCTTGAACTGTGAAACTGTAAGTGCTAGGGGAGCTTTCATGTAACTCGCATGTTCGTATTCACGTAGGCTGTGTTGCATGTGATTGCAATGCGGTATTATAGCATTTAGCAGTTATTTGCAGTGTATGTAAACGATCCTGTTTATGCATATGAAACTCAAGGGCAAACTTTTGGAAGCACGTATCCATCCAAGATGTCTCAGCAGGCTGAAGCTGAGTAATGAAGGAAAATCTCCTCAAATGCTGAATTGTTTTGCACCATGGGCAAATTTTGGGGTCTGCAGATTTACCTATTGAATTGTATATCAACCAGTTATCTTGCAATTTGGTCATGGGGAGGTCATGTGTGGTGTAGAATGAGGCCATCACCCCAATTTAGAGGCAGTTAGCTGTGGTATGTTGAAGTCAGAAGACAGGCTACACTCCTGTTTCTATAGCAGTTAACTGGGTATTTGGGGCAAGTTACTTACAGCACTCTTTTGAGGGTTGGATGAGCTTATGTGTTTGGATGGGTCTGGCACATGGTAAGTACTTAATGTTAATTGAATTTGAAGACATGTTCTCCAAAGCATGATTCAGGATGTCATATTTGCTTGGCATGTTTAACTTCAACCCTGTGGGTGGCCTCATATTTTGCTACTTAAGAGCTGAGCCCTGGAGCCAGGCTGTCCAAGTTTATATGCTGGCTTTTCCACTTAATAGCTAGTGGATGCTGAGCAAATTATTAATCTTCTCTGTCTTCACTTTCCTCATCAATAAAATGAGGATGATGAGAGTGCCCATCTTGGAGGGTGGGTGGGAGGATTAAATGAGTTGACACCTAGAGCCATGCTTGGCACCTGGCAAGTAGGCAGTAAATGCCAGCTATTATTATTATTTATTATAACTACTGCTGACAACAGAGAAAGTCTGTGGTTCATTAGGGATCTCAGAGTTTCTTGACATTGTATGAAAAATTCTATAGGATTGTGCATTTTTCTGGAAGGAGAGGCAGTAACTTTTGTCAGATTCTGCAAAGAGCCTGTGTCTTAGTCTGGTCTGCTGTAACACAATCTATCATGGGTTGCTTAAACAGAAATTCACTTCTCACAGTTCCGGAGGCTGGAAGTCCCAGATGAAGGTGCTAACAGGTTCGGGTTCTTGGTGAGGACCTTCTTTCTGCCTTGCAGACAGCCACCTTCTGGCTGTGTCCTCACTTGGTGGCGACACAGAGAGGAAGCAAGCTCTCTTGGGTCTCCTTTTATAAGGGTACAAATCCTATCATGAGGGCTCCACCCTCATGACCTGTTTGCCTCCCAGAGGCTCATCTCCAAATACCACCACATTAGAGATGAGGGTTTCAATGTATGAATTTTGGGAGGACACAGACATTCAGTCCATTGTGAGCTGTGACCCAAAAATGTTGAAGAAATGTAGAGTTACACATCAACATCTATGTTAGGGGAGAAGCTTTTTTGGGTTTTGGCAGTCTGTCTTCCATCTTTTTAAACAATTTTTGAGTCAAGCATTCTGTTTTACTCATTGTAGACACAACTAGTAAACATAGCTAAACAAAAAGAGACTAAAGGTTACCAGTAATCTTCCCACCCCAGAGACAATGAATTTGTAACATTCTAGAGATTGTGATCACATTAGCCCAGAGATAACCACTTGAACATTTAAAAATATACCCTGTCAAAACATTTTCTGCACATAAGTATGCCAGTAAGTATCCAGAGACCTTCCCTCCCTGCCGCTGTCTCTGTATTGCTCTCTCTTCTTCTCTCCCTCCTGTTTTCCCTCTGTTCCTTTCTACTTTATATTCCAGTAAAATACACATGACTACAAAAGTAGAGGCAGTAGTATGGTATATCCCCTGTGTGTATTATTCAGGATCAGTGATTGTTAACACTTTGGCCAATCCTCATCCTCCTCTCCACCCCCACCCTTTTTTCCTTGCGATTTATTTTTTGAAGAAATCAGAGTGTTTGTCCTATAGCATTTCCCATATTCTGGAAACATCCTTGTGGTGTAGTTTAACATGTACAATATAATGGCAGTATGTTTCTACCACCCTACTCTTTGTTTTTATTTTATTTGATTTTTGAGACGGAGTCTAATTATGTCACCCAGGCTGAAGTGCAGTGGCTCAATCTTGGCTCACTGCAACCTCTGCCTCCTGGGTTCAAGTGATTCTCCTGCCTTAGCCTCCCAAGTAGCTGGGATTACAGCTGCCTTCTACCACACCTGGCTAATTTTTGTATTTTTAATAGAGACGGGGTTTCACCTTATTGGTCAAGCTGGTTTTGAACTCCTGACCTTAGGTGATCTTTCTGCCTCAGCCTCCCAAAGTGCTGGGATTATAGGTGTGAACCATTGTGCCCGGCCCCTACTCTTTGTTTTTAGTTAATCTATCTATTTTATATTCATTTTTCTCTCTTCTTTTGGATCAATGAAATATTTTTCATTTTTTTGGCATCTATTTTATTGCATTTCCAAATTCATTTAGAGGTTATTGTAGAGATTACAACATGTATCCTTGACTTACTGCATTTTTTTCCCACTTTCCAACAGTGTTAGTGTCTAATATACTTTATCTCCCTCTCTGTCTTTTGTGTTACCATTTTATGATGAGCACATGAATTTTAACATATTTCATGTGTTTTAATCCATTATAGTTTTTTATTCTTATTGATATTCAGTTTATTTTCAGAATAACTTTGTATACTTTTAAACATCAAAATTAGGGCTATATTGTAAATATGACAGTTGACAGATTTTCAGTCTTTTTCATTTAATAATGGTATACTCCTTGGCACCATCCTTACCCCACCTCTTACATCTATTCTGTTGCCACTCCCTGTCTGCTCTATCTCCCTTAATATAGTTTTCTTCCTCCCTGCTGCTCCTATCCTGGCTCAGGCACCCATCAACTCTTGGCTGGCAGTCTCAACTAAACTACTGTAGTAACTCCTACTGGATTCTCTGTTTTTTTCCTCTGGCCTTCCTCCATGTTACTCTCCTGCCTAAAGTATAATAGTGGCCTGCAGTCTCATTGAAAATACCACTGCCTACAAATTCTTATGTAATCTCACTCTGTCTGTCTCTGCAGGGTCATCTTTGCTATTCTGTTTCTTACTCTAGCTTTAGCCAACTTCTCAAGCCTTTCAAACCCCTTCCTGCTTCAGGCCCTTTGCACATGCTACTTTCTGTCTAGAATGCACGCCACTTGCCCCTTTCGCTTAACTGAATCCTCTTCAGGTTTCAACTTGTGTTAAATCCTGAGAAAGGCCTTCTCTGAACTTCCAACTTAATGAAGTCTCCTTGTATATATAATCTTACGATACTCTACTTTTCTGTGATAGTACTTTCTTGTATTTATATATTTATCTATATGTATTTTTTATGCAGAATCTATCTTTCTTACTAAACTGTAAGATTGATGAGGAAGGGATAGTGTCGGTTTTGCTTTTCTCTCTGGTGCCCAAAGAGTATTTGGCATGTAATAATTACTCAATAAATAGTTGGGTGAATAAATAAATGAAAATGTTTGTCATGTTTCTTGAAGAAGAAAACTATATGTTATGGGAAAATGTTTTGCTGTATTTCATGAGCTAGAATTGAGGAATGATTCATAGTTAATCTTGGTCTAGACTGGTAAATCCTGAAATTATTTTTTAAATTAGGAAATATATCATTTTTATAAGCAGTATATGTGTGTGTATAAAGAATAATTTAAAAAATCCATATGCCCAACACCCTGTAAAAAATGGAACATTATCAATAACTTTGAAACCCTTTGTGTACTTCTTTGCAATTTAATTTTCCTCTCAATCTCTTCCTTTGCCCCAGAGGTAACCACTGTCTTCCATTTTGTGTGTTAATACAATTTTTTCTTTGTAGTTTTACACACACATCCATGTGTATTTCTAGACATTTACTCAGTTCTGCATGCTCATGGCTTTTATATAGATGAAATCATATACATGTATTCTTCTAAACTTGCTATTATCATTAAAGGTTACATTCATATTTTTGAGAATTGGCTATTTCTTTGTAGCATGGTTCCTTCATTGTTATCATTTTGTAGTATAGCATTGTAGGAATATACTGCAGTTTGTTTTTCTGTTCTTCTATGGTGTTTCTAGTTTTTGGTTTGTAGACAATGCTGCTACAAACCATAGGCCACGTGGGCAAAATGCTGTCTGGGGTATCCTTTTGGAAGCACAATTGCTGGCCGTAGGGCATGTACATCTTCAGATTTCCTAGGTAATGCCAAATTGTATCTAAAGTGGTGGTAAGTTAGTTACATTAATAGAGGTTTTTTTTTCCTTTACTTCTTTCTTTCTTTCTTTTTTTTTTTTTTGATGGAGTCTCACTCTGTTATCCAGGCTAGAGTGCAGTGGTGCAATCTTGGCTCACTGCAACTTCTGCCTCCCAGGTTCAAGCGATTCTCTTGTCTCAGCCTCTGGAGTAGCTGGGATTATAGACATGCACCACCACACCTGGCTAAGTTTTATATTGTTAGTAAAGACAGGGTTTCACCATGTTGGCCTGACTGGTCTCGAACACCTGACCTCAGGTGATCCACCCGCCTCAGCCTCCCAAAATGCTAGGATTACAGGCATGAGTCAACACCCAGCCACATTGAGTTTCTAATGTTGCCTCCACTTTGTATTTTTGTAATAAACTGAATTGGGACTTAATCTTTTATATACATTGCTGGATTGTGAGATCTAAAATTTTGTTTTGAATTTTTTGCCTCTATGTATATTACTGAGATTGGCTTGAACTTTTCCTTTCTCTACTGTCTGGTTTTGCTATCAACATTCTTGTAAAATTAGTTCTCGCTTTTCTTTGGAAGAGCTTCTATAAGTTTTTATCTACTTGTTCTTTGAATGTTTGCTAGAACTGATGACCTATTTTTGCATATCTGAAATATTTAGTTCAGTTTGGCCTGTTTTTGATAGTTGTATGAATGGAATCGTAAATATGTATCTTTTTGTGTTTTGCCTTTTGCTCAGTATCCCTTGTGAGATTCATTTGTGTTGCTGTGTGATGATTTAGTTTATTCATTTTTATTCCTGTATGGCATTCTATTGCATGAATATGCCACAGTTTACTAATTCATTTGCTGTTGATGGATATTTGGCTGTTACCAATTTGGGACAATATGAACAATGACACTATTAACATTTTAATACATATACTCTAGTGCACATAAACTCAGTTTCTCTAGGATATGCACATCAAGTAAATTTGTTAGGTCATATGGTATGCTTATCATTAACATTATTAGAAAGCGTCGAAGTCTCAAAATGGTTATACCACTTTACACACTCAGTGTATGAGGCTTTCATTTCTCTACATCATCTATCCCTGCTAGTCTCAGATATCTTCACTTTTGCTAATCTATTGGCTCTGGGCAGTATTCTTTTATTCAATAAATATGTGGGTTGTTGTTTTTTTTTTCCACATTTGCTATGTAAAAGCCTGAGGCACCGAGGGTACAGTGAGAGCCCTGGCTTTCTGGAACTTCCAGCATGGAGACAAACTTTAATGACAAAATGAATAATTAGTTATGTAATTATAATTGCAAGATGCCGTAAAGAAGAACAGAGTACTCGTGAGTTTATGATATGGGAACCAGAACAAGGGGGCTTCAGTTCCTACATCTGCAGCCAGAAAACCTGCACCAGACTCTACAGTAACACTGTTGCTAAATCCATCTTTACTCTGTGGATTTTCAGGAAGATTCAGATGATAGGCTCAGACACATCTGTAGTTTTTTTTTTTTCCATCTATGAACAGGTCAGCTGACCCCAATAAATGCAAATATTGCATTTTCAAGTATTTATATTATAAAAACTTTTACCTAGCTTGTTAATTTCCTGGAGGGATATCACGAGTGGGAATCCAGTGCCCAAAAATTCCATTGAAAATTTTGGATGGTACTGTAGTATTTGTTCTAATGGGATTCCAGCTGTTTATACTTGCCTTGTAGAAGTAAATGCAAGTGTGTGGGTATATCTTTCTGGAAAATGGGGCAATCTGAGAAAGCTACTTTTTTTCCTCCCGAAATGATGAGATGGTTTGAGGCAAGAGTATTTTTTCTCTGGAGTTACTTGGATAATCACCTCCATTTTCTTAGATCATTCAACTGGATGGGATCCTAGCAGTCATTTAATCTTTTTTCTCTACCAGTGCTGAGGCCCTTCTCTGATATCCTAGCCAGTTGGTCAACAGCATCTGATGGACCCCATCCAGAGGCAGGGAACTCAAGAGGTGTTGCATTCCATTTTTAGAAAGGTCTAATTGTTAGAAAGCCCTGTACTTTCTAAGAAAACACATAGCCTGCAGGCTTTTTCTGTTATTGTAAAGTGTTGAGAACTTAGTGTGCAAGAAGACCTATTGGGAAAGGTTTCCTTCACAGGATGAGAAAAGGGGAGCCTCTTTTGAGTAATATCCTCTGCCTAGGGCAGACAGCCTTTAGATGGTGCTTCAGTCAGAATTGCCAAGACCCTTGTTTATGAAGTCTTACTGTGGGATTAAATGGCACTAGATCCTGAGCAGCAAATTAGCCCCTGGGGTCACCTTGCCATTGTCGCTGCCCCAACTGCTAGTTCCTTCCTGGAAAACTTTTTTGTCAGCCTTCATGCTTTCAGAAAACAATGATTTTTTTTCCCCCTGGGTCTCACCCTTTGTAAATGTTCCTTATGATTGCAGCACAAATGTCAACTGAGAGATTTATGGAGACAAACAGTTTTATTCTGCAATAGACTTGGAGACACTATTTTAAGGGGTAATTCATTGCTGACTTTTCCAGATAACCTTGATAAAGGTACTTCAGAATTGAGGCTTGGGGATATTCCACTCTAGCCTTACATGCTCCCTTGGTTATTCTTTTGTTTGGGTCATAAGATACGTTAGGCCAGTTGGAACTTAATTTTGCTGTTGTTTATTTTAATTTCTCTCTCTCCATTTAAGCTGAGCTTTTGCTCTACAAATCTGTTTTTTTTTTTTTCTGTGCTTCTCAATGGCTTTAACACGTTTATATCTGTTACTGGAGCCAAAAGGTTGTTTTAAAAACTGCTTTAACAAGTACCAATTTTACAGCTACTCATTGCTTTGTTTGCAGAGGTTCAGATTGATCCAATAGAGCTTCTGAGGCCTTCACAGACAGGAGTAGGGCTGGGTGATGGAGGGAGGTGTCATACTTAGTGGAGATTCTGAGTCCCAGAGATTCATTCAAATTGGCTATAGTTGCACTTTTCCCAAGCCCACCATTGGTACCTTTTTAAGCCAGCACATTTTCAGTTCATGATTGAACAGTGCAGAACTGTCGCCTCATCACCTTTTCTACTAAGCCCAAGAAAGGAATATGGAGATTTAGCAGCTGACTTTATCTATTTATTTATTTAGAGTCAGGGTCTCCCTCTGTTACCCTGAATGCAGTGGTACACACCTCGGTGCCTGACTTTCAGTAAATTTTTTTTTTTTGAGATGGAGTCTTGTTCTGTCACCCAGGCTGGAGTGTAGTGGTGTGATCTCCACTCATGGCAACTTCAGGCTCCCGGGTTCAAGCACTTCTACTGCCTCAGCCTCCCGAGTAGCTGGGATTACAGGCATCTGCCACCATACCCGGTTGATTTTTGTGTTTTTTAGTAGAGTCGGGGTTTCACCATGTTGGCCTGGTTGGTCTCAAACTCCCGACCTCAGGTGACCTGCCCACCTTGGCCTCCCAAAGTGTTGGGATTACAGGCATGAGCCACTGTGCCCAGTCTAAAATTTTTTGTAGAGCCTGGGCCTTACTATGTTGCCCAGGCTGGTCTTGAACTCCTGGCCTCAAGTGATCCTCCCACCTTGGCCCTCCAAAGCACTGGGATTACAGGTGTGAACCACTACTGCGCCCAGACTGAATATGATTTTAATTACTTAAGAATTTAGCAAAGCTCATGATTTATATATATACCCTGTATAGTAATCTATTTCATTAATTGATTTGTAGTTAATTACTTTAAAAAGAAGATTAAGTGAGGTCTCTTCTATGCTTTTAAAACTAGAGTTCGTGGGAGACCTCCATGCTGAAAATTGAGGGAGAAAAAAAGAGAATAAGATATAGCTTGCACTTGCTAGGAGTATTGGAGTCTCTTAGTGATAGATGTTTCCTTGGAGACAAGCTGTATTTTCAGTTAGACCAGAATGAGATCCTTGTGTGTGGGAAGAAAATGGTTTTCTTTTCTGGCAGCTTTCTTAGAAGAGAGAGAAGGGAAAAAAAAAAACCCAACAACAACAAAAAACACCCCACAGAACCCCCAAATCAACACCCTTCCTCTCCACCCCCCTCCAAAAACGTTATTTGATCATTAATTGCTTTTGACGATGTCAGTCTAGGGGAAGGAGAAAGAAAAATCCAAATGGAAAGGTTTAGCGCCATGTTTGATATCCCCCACAGGATTGATTCCTCTGAGCAGTGCTTTCACGCACTCTAATTCTAGTAGCAGTTTGCATTTGGAATTGAGAAAGGTACAGTAACTTTCTTCAGTTAATGAATTACATTTGTCCTGTTTCTCCCTCTCTCCAAAACCATGAAGTTGAGAAAAAGATTTGCATCCAACAGGACAAAATGTTTTTGTTTTTATTCCCTTCTTTGTATAAGAGCTTAAGTAGAATGAGATCCTGGCTATCTAATTTATTTATGGTTTCAGTTGGCTGTAATCCTCTTATTTCAGAGAAGGGCCATTTAGGTTAAGGAAAAGGTTCTGCTAATTAAGGAACATACTGTGGGTTATTTTTAAAAATTAGAAACAGAAATGAATAAAAAAATCATAATTCTACCACTCAGATGCCACTGTTGTCATTTAGATGTCTTTCCATTTGTTCAGTCTTCTGTTCAGTTATTATTTATTTAGTAAATATTTATTTGCTATTCAATGCTGGAAATTATTTTAGGTACTAAGGATATAGCAGTTAAAGTAGAAAAATGGTCTTTTGTTTACCAATATGCAGATGTAAAGCTATAAATTTCCCTTTAAGCACTGGTTTAGCTGCATGCTACAAATTTTGATGTTATGTTTTCTTTGGCATCAGTTCAAAATATTTTCTAATTTTTCCTGTGATCTTTTTTATTTGATCCATACATTAATTTAGAAGTATGCTGTTTAATTTCCGAACATTTGGAATTATTGGTCTATCCTGGTAAGTGTACCATCTGCCCTTGAAAACAGGATCTCTAGGCCAGGCAGCACTTTGGGAGGCTAAGGCGGGCAGAACACCTGAGGTTGGGAGTTTGAGACCAGTCTGGCCAACATGGTGAAACATTGTGTCTACTAAAAATACAAAAATTAGCCAAACATGGTGGCACACACCTGTAATCTCAGTTACTTGGGAGGCTGAGGCATGAGACTCACTTGAACCCAGGAGGCAGAGGTTGCAGTGAGCCTAGATGGGACCACTGTACTCCAGCCTGGGTGACAGAGCAAGACTCCCTCTCAAAAAAAAAAAAAAGAAAAAGAAAACAGGATCTCTCAGTGTCAGAACTATTAACATTTTGGATCAGATAATTCTTTGTTGTTGGGGACAGCCCTGTGCATTATAGGATGTTAAGCAGCATCTCTGGCTTCTACGGGCTAGATGTTAGTAGCATCTCCCAAGCTACAGCATTGAAAAATGTTTCCAGACATTGTCAGATGTCCCCTGGAAACCAAATTTCCCCTGTTGAGAACTACTGAATTGAAAAGAATATTTGGCAGTTGTTGGGTGTAACATTCTATAATTGTTAGCGGGTAGGTTGCTTGATAAAGTTATTCAGATCCTTTATTTCTTTGTTGACTTTTCCCCCACTAGCTTTTCTACCAGTTTCTGGAGTGTTAAAATATTTTTGTGGGATTGTTCTATTTTTCCTTTTAATTTCTGTCCATTTTTGTTTTATGAATTTTTTGACTTTTCAAAAACAACTTTGGTGAGGTGTAATTTACATGCTATAAAATCTGTCGATTTAGTGATTTTTTTAAAAGTAATTTGCTGAGTTGTGCAACCAGCACTGTAACCTAGTTTTAGAAAATTTTCATCACATCAGTGAGATCCCTCATATCTGGCAGTTAATTCCAGTTCCCAGTTTGAGGTCACTGCTAATCTGCTTTTTGTCTTTAGAGATTTCCCTTTTCTGGATGTTTCATGTAAATGGAATCATATAACATGTGGTCTTTTATGTCTGACTTCCTTCACTTACATAATGTTTTTGAGGTTTGTTGGTGGTATAGCATGTATCAGAAGTTCATTCCCTTTTATCAGTGAAATAGCGTTCCAGCTTCATGTATTTTTGAGGCTCTGTCTATGATGGGGGCACTCCATATTTGATCGTTGTGTTTTTCTGATGAGTTGACATTCTTATCATTAGGAAACGTCCTCTTTTATTTTTCTTAATAATTTTGTCTTAAGATCTATTTTATCTGTTATTAGCCCTCTGCAAACTCATGCCAACTTTTTGCATAGTATGCCATTTTCCAACCATTTACTTTCAACTTGAGTCTTTACATAAAAAGTTTATGTGGATGGCATACAAATTGGTCTTGCCTTTAAAAAAAAAATGTTCCCTTCAATCTTTGTCTCCTATTTGTAATTATTAGTCCATTAATGTTTATGGTATTATTTATACAGTTGGGTTTGGGGCTGCCATTTTATTTGTTTTCTATTTATTTCCTCTATTTTTTTTTGTTGTTGTTCTTCTGTTCCTCTTGTGTTTCAGAAATTTTTTGAATCATCTGAATATATGTATTTTTATTATTCCATTTTAATTTTCCTCTTGATCTTTTCTGAGTACATTTCTGCCTGCCTATGTGTCTTTCTAGTGATTTTGCTAGAGATTACGATAGATATTCTTCACTTTTCACAGTATCCTTACACATGATAAGGGTACTATTTCACATAAAATAGAGAATGCGTATAAATATGTAGATGCATATTCCCTCTGCTCCTACCCTACCTTGTTCTTTATGCTGTAGTTGTTATATCTATTATATTTATGTTGAATATAAAACCCCACAGGATAGTGTTATACTTTTTCCTTTAAAGAGGTATGAATATTATATAAAAATTAAGAGGAAAAAAAGGTTTTATATTTGCATAAATATTTATCATTGTTTATGCATTTTATTCTTAAAGATCTGGATTTCAAACTGGTGTCATTTCTCTTTGGCTTGAATTTCCTTTAAACTTTCTTGTGATGCAAGCCTGTTATATCAATGAATTCTCTTCATTTGTCTTCATTCTTGAATGATCTAGTTATGGCATATAAGAATTCCAGGATGATAATTTTTTTTCTTTTAGCACGTGAAAGATGTTTCACTGTCTTCTGGCCTCCATAGTTTCTGATGAGAGGTCAGCCACCAATTGAATCATCCTCTTGTAATCTAATATATCTTTTATTTATTTTTCATTTATTTTTTTTTTGGTCTAGAAGTTTCAGCTTTGCTTTTTATTTTTGGTTTTCAACAGTTTGCCTGTGAGGCACCTTGTCTGACCTTCTTTGTATTTACCCTGCTTGGTGTTAGTTGAGTATCTTGAATCTATTAATGGATGTCTTTCATGAAATTTAGGAAAATTCAGCCATTATTTTCTCTAATAGTTCTACTGCCCTATTCTCCCTTTCCTCCCTTTCTGGGACTCTGATTATATGTACAGTATTATCTAAAAGAGTCTTGAGGATCTGTTAATTTTTACTTCAGTCTTTTTTCTTTAGTCCTCATTGGATAATTTCCATTGATCTGTCTTCAGATTCACTTGTTCGTTCTTTCCTCTGTCATCTCCACTTTGCTGTTAAATTCATTCAATGCATTGTGTTTTTCAGTTCCAGAATTTCTATTTGATTCTTTTTTATTGTTTCTGTTTCTCTACTGGGATTTCATATTTTTTGATGCGTTGTGAATATGTTTTATTTTACTGATGATAGTTATAATGGCCTCTTTAAAATCCTTGTCTGCTAATTCCAACATCTGGGTCATCCCACAATTGGTCTCAGTTTATTTTCTTTTAAGAATGTCTTAGGTAAGACATTTGTCACATATTGTAACTTTGGATCTTATTTAGAACATTGACAATGTTAAGCGGCAGAGACTCTGGATTCTGTTATTTTTCTTTAATACATATTGAGTTTCTTTAGATTTAACAGGCACTTATCTTGGTTGGACCCAAACTATACACTATGTTTCTTGGGTGACAGCTTGAATCTTTGGTGGCAGCCATTTTGTTAATAGGCAAGTCGCTTTGTGTATATTCCATGCATGAGTGGTTCAGGCGTCAGCCAGATGTAGGCAGAGTTGGAGATACCCTCTCAGACACTTGTCCTTCTTTCCAGTGGACATGGTTTCCCAGATTTAATCTTCTGGCTTGCAGACCAGCAAGACTGTATTTCCACCTGAACACCCCCAGCCAAACGCCATGAAACCATGAACTCATTCTGTACAGCTCTCCTCCTCCAAGTGTGGACTCCCATGTGCTTTTTTGTGTTTACTCTCCAGTGCCTTCAGTTAGCTGCTTTTAGTTTTTGGTTATGTGAGTTTATAGTTATCTGGAGAGGTTTCTAGTTTTCTGAAGGAGTATTGGTGTGCTAGGATCTTAGTTACTATGGAAGCCAGTCTTTGGAACTTTCATTTTAGTAAGGTGGAGACAGACAGTAAACATACAGAAATAAAACCTATAAAAGGATTAGTGGTTCTATCAGTTATCTGTATCCATTGGTCGTGTCAGTTATCTATCTAAATCAAAACTCCAAGCCTTAAACTATCATTTATTATTATAACTCATGCAGCGGTGGGTTGGCTAGGGGTCAACTGGTCTAGGCTGGACTCTGCTAAACTCGTGTGTTTATAGTTCAGCAGGCCTACTCATGTGTCTGCAAGATCACGAGGGGTTTTACTTTAGATTGGGCTTGGCTGGAATACCTTAGCACAGCTCTCCTCCATGGATCTCTCCTCTTCCTGGGAATAGCAGGCTAACCTGGGCTTATCCTTCTTACAGCGATGCAAGAGAGCAGTTTTACAAATGCTTGTTCTGGCCTCTGCTGGTAACCTGCCTTCTAGCATCCCACTGGCCAAGGCAAGTCACGTGGTCACACTCAGAATCTAGGGTGGCAAAACATAGTCACCTCTCGATGAGAGTATCTGTGAAGCCATATGACAAAGAAGCCAATAGAAGCAATGGTGAGGATTTGGGGCTCACCATTAAAATTAATGTCATTAAAAAATTAAAACAGGATGGTAGAGAATGCCAAGGGAGGTGATGTGTGTGTATAAGTATAAAGATGCCTTTTTAATACAAAATTTGAATTAACTTAAATATAGTTGTGTAACCTACTTTTTTTTTTTTTTGAGATAGTCTCACTCCATCACCAGACGCCAGGCTGGAGTGCAGTGGCATGACCTCAGCTCCATGCAACCTCCGCCTCCCAGGTTCAAGCAGTTCTCCTGCCTCAGCCTCCCCAGTAGCTGGGACTACAGGCGTGTGCCACCACGCCCAGCTAATTTTTTTTTTTGTATTTTTAGTAGAGATGGGGTTTCACCATGTTGGCCAGGATGGTCTTGATCTCTTGACCTCGTGATCCTCCCACCTCGGCCTCCCAAAGTGCTGGGATTACAGGCGTGAGCCACCGCGCCCAGCCTGTAACCTACTTTTTCGTTTAGTATGATAACCACAATATAGAGAAAGCCATTTCCAACTTTTTGACCAGTTTAGGCCACTTAAAATTTTTTACCCCTTTGTAATTTATTGAGTCCTTACTTTTTGAAGCACTTTATATGTATTATCTTATTTCCTCCTTTCATCAGCATTATGAGATAGACACTCTTGCTGTCCTCACTTTACAGACGAGGAAACAGAGGCTGAATATCTGGCCTGAAGCCATTGACTTTATAAATGGCAGAGACAGGACATGCATCTGGGCGATACCCATTCTTGTGTCTCAGTATCCATTCCCGTGTGTACGTCTTTTTTTTTTTTTTTTTTTTTTTTGAGACAGAATCTCGCTCTGTCATCCAGGCTGGAGTGCAGTAGTATGATCTCAGCTCACTGCAACCTCCACCTCACAGGTTCAAGCAATTCTGCTTCATCCTCCCTAGTGGCTGGGATTACAGGTGCGTGCCACCACACCTGGCTAATTTTTTGTGGTTTTAGTAGAGATGGGGTTTCATCATGTTGGCCAGGGTGGTCTCAAACTCCTCACCTCAAGTGATCCACCCACCTCAGCCTCTCAAAGTGCTGGGATTACAGGCATGAGCCACCATGCCCAGCCCCTGTGTGTACTTCTAAAAGTATAAAAGAGTGTATCCACATCTCTGAATATTTCTTCAGGTAATTTATGGAATTTTGGGTCATAGGGTAGTTGTCACACTTTTAAAGGAATGTTGTTTTCATTTTACTGCCAATTGACTGAGCACCTGAAGGTTGTTGCCAACTGTTCCTGCTACTCCGGGAGCAAGACAGTAAAACCCCAGGGTTGTTGGTGAATTAGTGGAAAGTAAGCACTTATCCAGTGAGCCTTGAGATATATGAGATCCAGAATTAGTGAGGAGTAAGCTGTTGAAAGCGGAGAGACAGCTGGGGCCACTGAACCAGCTTGGCTGAGAGCCGTCCACAGTATGGCGGGCCTGTGTGTGCCCAGGCTTCAGACCAGACAGGTCTGGTCGTTGTCATGGACAGCACAGCGCTCTGCATGTGATGACCACTTCCTGGCCAAAGGACAGCTTTATGTGTGGTCAGTGCGACTCCAGCCCTTGCCTGTCAGACTCCCTGGCCCCCCCACGGTTTGAATGATGGGGCAAGGGAGAAAGGGAGTGATTTCAAGGGACAGGCAAAAAGTGGAAACAACTCAACAAGGGATGTTCATCTGGGTGGTAGGTTTTGTAAGTCTCTTGTCCTTTCTCCATTTCCATTTTTATCACTCTGCAATCTGGGCTATATGGATATTTAATACTATCTACTTTGAAACAATGGGAGAAATGAATGGAGAGGAAGAGAAATCTGGTTGAGTTTTAATTATTAAAAGCTGTGAGTCAAAACTGGGATAGGGAGGAGGTTAAATTGAGAATTTGGGATTTTCTCTAGATTGGGTTGTTTTTGAGGTAACTTGGTGCCAGTGAGTATACATGTCCATGCAGGACTTTAACTGCAGTTATGGTTTTTATTGCAGTCGATGGTTACCTATACATGTTCGAAGTTTTATCTACTACATATTTCATGCCTAATATATTTTTTCCTTTTTTTTGTTTCAGGTTAGTAGCAAAGATGAAGATTTTCTTGACCTTTCTGTTGATGTGGAGCAGAATACATCCATTACCCACTGTCTAAGGTAACCTTATGACCTCTGAGGTGGTTTGAGCTTTTGATCAGGCTTGTAACTAAGTGGGAGAGAAAATCCTGTATTTCTTCAGGACATAAGCTTTCCTTCTCTTAAACCAGTATGATCCTATTATTTTCTATGTCTCCTTTCCCAAGAGAGATTAAAAGTAAGTATATGTGGTCTGGAGAAGAGTCCCACTGAGAAAAAAGAGCATGAAGTAGAAGTCATTAGTCATTAAATTTAAAAATAAAATGTTAATCTTTAATGCAGATGTAGGCTTTGGCTTTCATCAGTGTTTCTCTCTCTCTCTCTCTCTGTTTTTCATACGATTAAGTTAATAAAAGCTACAGATGCCTACCATTACTCTTTTTCTAAGATAATCTATTTTATTATTTTAAATATGTACTTTGGGCTGAGAACCAATGAGGGAGTTGCCTGTTACTCCATCTTTTAAGCATTCTGTGGAGAACATGCATGGAAAGAAATTTTTCCTCATGAGGATGGAGAGAAGGTGAGGAGCCCTTAGTGTAACAATGATGATTTCCAGGATTACTGTAGACATTGTGTATTGACTTATGCATTGAAAACATGCTCAGAGTTGTTGTAAAGACATAATTCCCTTTGAGCCACTCATTCCCTTCTGTCTTTCTTTCAACAAGAGGTCATGAATGCTTATAATTTGCCTGGTTGTGTTGTAGACACTGGGGATAGAGGAGTGAACCTGATGAGGCCCATGTTTTCACAGCACTTATGTTCTAGTGGGCACGTACAGATGATGATCCGTGCTTTGAAGGAAACAAAACAGGTCTAGAAAGTGGCTGATAGTGGAGGTGCCTGTGAAGACCAGGCAGTCAAGATGGGCTTCCCCAAGGCTTGGGGTATCCTGGCAGGGTGTCAGAGACATTGTATAGTATCACAATTTTTATGAGTAAGGACCAGGTGACAGACCTTTTATTTCAGGAGCTCAGGTTACTTGGAACCTTTTAGAAGAATAGAGTAAAGTGATTTGGCTGTGGTGATTGCAGTTAGAAGGCCATCTTTTAAGGCAAAGACACCAACAACAGCTTGAAAGAGCTTCTTGTTTCATCTGGTTGTAATGTACTGTGTGATTTGGGGGCTGATTGCTTTCCCATTTCCCAGGTCTCTGAGGGTTTCCCACCCTGGCACTGATAGTTACCTGAATACTTCCTATTGGTTTGGCATTTCTGCTTGTGTCCAGGTGTCTAGGACAAGTTTATAATTTCTTTGTAAGGAATTTTTTGGTCATGATGGCCTCTTTTTTCTTCTGAATGGGCATGAATTTCTGTATTAGTCCATTCTCACACTGCTATAAAGACATACTTGAGACTGGATAATTCATGGAGAAAAGAGGTTTAATTGACTTAAAGTTCTGCAGGCTACACAGGAGGCATGGCTAGGGGAGTCTCAGGAAACTTACAATCATGGTGGAAGTGAAGGGAAAGCAGGCACATCTGCACATGGCAAAGCAGGAGAGAGAGAGCAAAGTGGGAAGTGCTATACACTTTTAAACCACCAGACCTCAAGAGAACTTGCTCACTCTCTTGAGAACAGCAAGAAGGAGATCTGCCCATGATCCAGTCACTTCCCAATGGTTACCTCTCCCAACATTGGAGATTACAGTTTAACATGAGATTTGGGTCAGGACACAGAATCAAACCACATCATTTTGCCCTGTCCCCTCCCAAATCTCATGTCCTTTTCACATTCCCATGAGTCTTAACTCATTCCAGCACTAACTCAAAAGTCTAAGGCCAGAGTCTCATCTGAGACAAAGCAAATCCCTTCTGTCTATGGGCCTGTAAAATAAAAAAATAAGTTAGCTACTTCCAAGATACAATGTGGGGTACAGGCATTGAGTAAGTGCTTCCATTCCAAAAGGGAGAAATTGACCAAAACAAAGGGGCTACAGTCCCCATGCAGGTCTGAGACCCAGCAGGGCAGTCATTAAATCTTAAAGCTCCAAAATAATCTCCTTTGATTCCATGTCTCACATCCAGGGCACACTGACACAAGAGGTGGACTTCCAAGGCCTTGAGCGGCTCCACCCCTGTGGCTCTGGAGGGTACAGCCCCTGCAGCTGCTTTCACAGGCTGCAGCTTTTCCAGGTGTACAGTGCATGCTGTTGGTGGATCTACCATTCTGGGGTCTGAAGGGCAGTGGCCTTCTTCCCACAGTTCCACCAGACAGTGCCCAAGTGGGGACTCTGGGGGGTGCTTCAACCCCATATTTCTCCTCTGCACTGCCCTAGTAGAGGCTCTTCATGAGGGCTCTGCCCCCTACAGCAGACTTATGCCTGGACATCCAGACATTTTCATATTCTCTGAAATCTAGGTGAAGGTTCCCACACCTCAACTTTGGCCTTCTGCTTACCCGCAGGCCCAACACCACGTGGAAGCTGCAAAGGCTTGGGGCTTGCACCCTCTGAAGCAACAGCCCAAGCTGTACCTTGGTGCCGTTTAGCCATAGCTGAAGCTGGAGTGGCTGGGATGTGGGGCGCCATGTACTGAGGCTGCATAGAGCAGTGGGGGCCCTAGGCCTGGCCCATGACACCATTTTTTCCTCTGTGAGAAAACATTTTTAATGATTTGTTTTCAAAGCATAATAAATCTGAGTACTGTCAGCTAGCCTGTGGATGTGAAAAACTGCATGACTCATGCACCTAGAAAAGTCACGATAAGTGAACAGGATGTCGGGGTGGAGGGGGGAGGTCAGCACGTAAAAGGGAAGAAAGTTTTGTTATTGGGAAATCAAAACTTAAGCAGGGAAGGAGACTGGGGTATGACTTTATAGAGGGATAATGAAATTTAGGCAAAGTTAGGGAAGATTGTAACCCCATAGTACTCAACCAGTGAGGAACTGGGGGAAGGACTTGGCATGCTATGAGATAAATTACCTACTGAAATTACCTGCTGTAACTGCCCCAGGTGTGCCTGCCTACCAGTACCTGATCTTGCAAGACTGCCATTAACAGTCCTGTTTCCACAGTTCTTTGTGTCTCTTAAGTCCATCCTTCAGATTTGGATGAGCAAGTGTGTTTCTCAAACCTCTTAGGCCTCCAGGCATGTGATGAGAGGGGCTGCTGTAAAAGTCTCTGAAATGCCCTGGAGGCATTTTTCCCATTCTCTTGGCTATTAACATTTGGCTCTTCTTTACTTATGCAAATTTCTGCAGCCTTGAATTCCTCCCCAGAAAATGGATTTTTCTTTTCTACAACATTGGTTGGGCTGCAAATTTTCCAAACTTTTATATTCTGCTTCCCTTTTAAATATAAGTTCTAGTTTTGGGTCATTTATTTGTTTATACAAACGAGCATAGATTTATAGAAGCAGCCAAGACACATCTTGAACACTTTGCTGCTTAGAGATTTCTTCCAGCAGATACCCTAAATCATCTCTCTTAAATTCAGAGTTCCACGGATCTCTTGAGCAGGGGCACAATGCTGCCAGTCTCTTTGGTAAAGCATAGCAAGAGTGACCTTTACTCCTATTCCCAATAAGTTCCTCATTTCCATGTGTGACCTCCTCAGCCTGGAATTAACTGTCCATATCACTGTCAGCATTTTGGTCACAACTATTCAACAAGTCTCTAGGAAATTCCAAACTTTCCCACATCTTTCTGTCTTCTTCTGAGCCCTCCAAACTGTTTCAACCTCTGCCCTTTACCCAGTTTCAAAGTTGTTTCTACCTTTTCAGGTATCTTTATAGCAGTGCTCTACTCTTGGTACTGAGTTTCTGTATTAGTCCATTCTCACACTGCTGTAAAGACATACTGGAGACTGAGCAATTTATGGAGAAAAAAGGTTTAGTTGACTCACAGTTCCACAGGCTGTACAGAAGGAAACTTACAATCATGGCAGAAGGCGAAGATAATCAGGCACAGTATTTGTATGTTGGCAGGAGAGAGAGAGAGAGAGTGAAGGGGGAAGTACTACACCCCTTTAAACAGACAGATTTTGTGAGAACTTACTATCACAAAAACAGTAAGAGGAAATCTGCCCCCATGATCAAATCCCCTCCCATTGGTCTCTCCCCCAACACTGGAGATTATAATTCCATGTAAGACTTGAGTGGGGACACAGAGCCAAACCGTCACCAGTTCCTAACATGCCTGTGAAAAGAAGCCATTTTTGATTTCCTAAGGTTTTATAATCACAGGGTGTGGAAAAAGTTAAGGGTGTACCACCATTAGTTGCTGATGAGGGAACGGGGAGAAAGCCATTCTATGCCCATTCCCCTCCTTGGTGAGAATTTGGAGTTAGGGAGTTTGGCTGCTTTTCCTCTTTTCCAGGAATTGCTGGAACTGTTCAAAAGGGCAGGTGGCAGTGGCTATAGATTTGAGATCAGCCAGGTACAGTGTGAAATGATTGGTGATAATTTCAACCTTTGGGGAACCTTGTTATAAGAAATAGAACTGATGTGTAGGTTTCCATAATTTTTTTTTTCCTGGAGAAATGTATATATTGGTTATGCATACCTGATTAAGGTAGGCTAGAGGCACTTGGAAATGTTCAGGCTAGGGTGGGTGAGTATGAAGTAGCTTCTGAATGTCTTTTAAACATATTCGACTGTCTTATTGGACTGTGCAGGCTGCTATCTCTGAAATGCCTCCTCCTCCCGTTTTACATCACACCTAAACCAGACTTTGACCAACTCAGCTATACTTGCCCTCACATGTGATGTCACCTCCATAGCAGAAAGAGAAGCCTGCCACGTGTTGCCACTTACCACTCAGTTCTGTGATGGGAGAAGGATGTGCGGGAGAAAGACGCAGGGAACAGATGATGTCAGTGGAGTCGTTAGCTTTCTCTGTCTCTGAGACAAAAGAGAAGGAAAAGGTGGACCCTTGCTTGCCCCTTTCATGGTTTAATGTGGATTGCATTTTTGGGGCTTTGTTTTTTAAACTAGAATTATGCATTTTCTTCTCTGATGTTATATCTGCATATCTCTTCTGATATGATGTTTCTTTCATTTATTATTTCAATAACTTTAAAATATAAAAAATTAAGCTAAAATGGTGGGATTTGAATGTAAGATCTCTGCCACCTTCTTCCAGAAGATTTTTAGGTGGTGAATTATAATATACTTTCACTGAACTTTCGTTCCAGAGAAATGATATAAATAGTGTTTAAATTCAGGATACAGATCTGGAGAAGCCATTAAGTTTGTATAATAGCTGAGTTATATTCTAATATTTCAAACCTCGGTAACTTTGTCTTAGGGAGAGTAAGCCATTTGTGTCACAGGAGAATACTGAGAAAGATGTTATTTCCTTGTGAAAAGTTCAGGGATGGCCTCAGGCAAAAACTTAAACTAGGTGAAGTTTATCTTAATTATCCTTGCATGGCCTTTTTTGTCTTCCACTTGAGTGCTCCTTCCCAGAATCTCCCCTTTCTTCTCCAAGTGCTCAGTGCTCTGGAATCACCTTTTCCTTCCTCTATCTTCCTCTCATTTTAAATTCCCATTCTCCCAGTGCTGACAAGATCCCAAGTTATTGGGAAGCACTGGAGCAAAGGCTGTCTGTCCTGTGGAATAACCCGGGAAGATTTAAGAACAATAATGCCTGGGTTCCACCTGGAGAGATTCTGATATAATTGAATGGAAGGAGAATGGGGAGTGGAGGGGTGTGGGATTGGCATTTGGGATTGTTTTTAAAGCTCCCCAGATGATTCTAATGAGCAGCCAGGAGGAAAACCACTGCACTAGATTCTAGGATAAAATTTCCCAACTGGTGAGTCAGGGAAAATGGGTTAGAGGTATGTATTCATCCCCTCAGCTCCTGGGAGGCTGGGAGGGCCTGGCAGTGCCAGAGCCCCATGGCCAGCTGTAGGAGCAGCCTTGTCAGTATACCCTAGTATGTTTCTCATGGAGTATTTCTGTGTGGATAATGACATGGAAATTATCAGTAAGCATTGCTTGAGGATTTTTAATATCAATTTTGAATTATTGTAGTGAGTGAAAAAGTAGATTTTAATTGAACATGTATCAAAGACAATAACTTGAACACAATCTCTGTGTTTATAATAAATGATAGCCTTCCCATCGAAAAACAGTCTTTTTAATATCAATTTTGAATTATTGTAGTGAGTGAAAAAGTAGATTTTAATTGAACATGTATCAAAGACAATAACTTGAACACAATCTCTGTGTTTATAATAAATGATAGCCTTCCCATCGAAAAACAGTCTTTCTCCATTTTTTTCAAGTTTTTAAAATATTTGCATAAGGCTTTAGTGTTTCCTTTATAAAAGTATACATTTTCTGATTAGATTTGTTCCCAAAGTGTATTTTCTTTCTTTTTCTCCCTTTCCTTTTCTCCCCTTCCTCCCTTCCTCCCTTCCTTCTTTCCCCTCCCTCCCTCCCTTCCTTCTTTCCCCTCCCTCCCTCCCTTCCTTCCCCTCCCTCCCTCCCTTCCTTCCTTCTTTCCCTCCCTCTTTCCTTCCTATATGAGAAAGGGGGAAAAAGTAGAACGAGGAGTTTGATCTGTAGCTAACTGTGAACCATTAATTGAGATAACTTACTTACTTTCGCACCAGCCCTGTATTAGTGCATTCCCATATTGCTGTCGAGACTGGGTAATTTATAAAGAAAAGAGGTTTAATTAGCTCATGGTTCTGCAAGTTGTACAGAAAGCATGGCACTGGCATCTGCTTGGCTTCTGGGGAAGCCTCAGGAAACTTACAATTATGGCAGAAGGTGAAGGGGGAGCAGGCACATCACATAACTGGAGCAGAAGCCAGTGGTTGGAGGAGGGGCTAAACAATTTTAAATGGCCAGCTCTCGCAAGAATTCACTCACAATGTATGGGGAGGACAGCACCAGGAGGATGATGCTAAACCATTCCTGAGAATTCTGCCCCCGTGATCCAGTCACCTTCCACCAGGTCCTACCTCCAACATCAGGGGCTACAATCGAATATGAGATTTGGGTCGGGACACAGATCCAAACCATATCAAGCCCAAAAGTGTATATTTAAATCATGTTTTATTGCTGCTCTGCCTCTTTTTAAAGCAATACAAAGAATTTTGTGTTTTTCTCTCAACCTCTCCTCTGTGCTTTGGTAATTTATCCTAAGTGTTGGAAAGAGCAAGTGTCCCCTTGACTTTCTCATTGAAGAGTTTCCTCCACCACCGTTGCCCGCTTTTGATCCAACAAATATAGAGCATCAACTGACAGCTGCTCTGCCTCAGCATTTACAGCTGTGGTCCCCCTCTTCTCCTAACTCACCTTTGTTTTACAATTCTCAACTCATGGCTGCCCTAAGAGCATTACTCGGTCAGCCGGCTTCTTTGTAAAATGGGTCTTACATTAGGTACTAACTTCTGTGTTTCCATGATTCCTTATTTGTTGCTGGGCTTTCTTTGGCTCTTGTAACCCTTTAGCTTGGTAGTGTGGCTTGTCTGTGGTAGACATTGGGAGGATATGAAGCTCCACCATGCCCATACTCACCTCACCCCCTCTGCTCCCCCATTCCACTCCAGTTAATCCCATGCAGGCAAAACAAGATTCCACAGCAATTACTCAATTGAAGTATTCATTCAGCTAAGTATGAGTCTGTTTTATGCACCATGTACTTGAAACCTGAAAGTTGAGTGCATTTGCATTCTAATGGTTTTCTTGCCTTTCGATCCTCTCCATTTCCCCCTCCACCATGCTGTCAGAAGTGGAATTTCTAAAAAGCACAATCTATGCCTTTTCTTTGTTGAGACTGTTGGTTAGGGTCCATGCTGGCTTCTTGGTAGCATATTCAAGGCTATGTGACTTACCACTTGATACGGTTTGGCTGTGTCCCTGCCTGAATCTCACTTGAATTGTAATGATTCCCACGTGTCAAGGGTGGGGCCAGGCGGAGATAATTGAATCATGGGAGAGGTTTCTCCCATACTGTTCTTGTGGTAGTGAATGAGTCTCACAAGATCTGATGGTTTATAAATGGGAGTTCCCCTGCACAAGCTCTCTTGCCTGCTGCCATGTGAGATGTGACTTTGCTCCTCCTTTGCCTTCTGACGTGATTGTGAGGCTTCCTCAACCATGTGAAACTGTGAGTCCATTAAACCGCTTTTTCTTTATAAATTATCCAGTCTCAGGTATGTCTGTATTAGCAGCATGAGGATGAACTAATATATCGCCGCTGCTATCCCCTCCCTCCAGGCCTCTGCACTGCTG
Source organism: Aotus nancymaae (assembly GCF_030222135.1). Lineage (NCBI taxonomy): Eukaryota > Metazoa > Chordata > Mammalia > Primates > Aotidae > Aotus > Aotus nancymaae. The sequence continues at coordinate 48,287,492 of NW_026988417.1, read as the reverse complement.
CGTTCTCTCTGAAGTCCTTGACTCTTACTCACTTGTTCCCCTGGCATACTTTCCCTCTTTGTGCTTTCTCCTGGACTTTACACCTGCTTCTGTCTTTGTTGGTTTATTCATTCAATCAACAAATATTAATGTGTGCCGTTGTGTGTCGTGTTGGGCATATAGGAATGACAAGGCCACTGCCCACATAGAGGGGAGCCAAGTAATCGAATGACGGAAGAATGGGTTCAGATGCTGGGGAGAAACAAGGCAGCAATATGATAGGGGCTCGATAGGCTTGGAGAAAATGGTCAGAGAAGTCTTCTCCAAAGAGGGGATGTTTAGGCTGAGTGCCAAACAACCAGTTCAGCCAGCCGTGGAAGCCTCTGGGAGGAAGCTCTCAGTGCTGAGAAAATAGCACCTGCAAACATCGTAAGGCAAGAAGAGGATATCCCAGGGCCAGTGCGCTGGAGCAGAGAGAAGGAGGCTGGATAGTGAGACTGGATAGTGCACTGGAAACTGCCGGAGGGTTTCAATAGGGGAACCCATGTAATGCTTTCTGTTGAAGCTGTACTGATCGTTTTATGTTTCAGTTCATTTGCATGTATCTCTGTTAAAATGTGAGCCATATGAGGGCAGTTATTCTCTGGATCCCCAGAACATAGCCCAGAGGACTGACAGTAAACATTTGGGGACTTAATGAATGAAAGAATCTTGAGTTTTCTTTTGATGTGTTCTGTGTAAATGGTAGAATCATTTAACACATTTAACATTTTCTGTTTAATAAAATCTGATCATTATGGTGCTAGGACACTCTATGAACAAGGAAATGTCAGAATTTTTCGAAACTGTCGGGTATTAGTCTGGATGTTCTTTTTAGCCTTTGAAGCAGTACCACAGAAATGTTAAGTAGAATATCGATGGCTGGAAAAAAATGAAAAACCATGACATTTAAAAAATGAAAATCATAAGTAGCAGAGTAGAACCTCATGATAAGGCAGATACACATATGACAAACACAGTGGCTTTTGTTCTCCAAAGGAGGCAGGCAAAAATTCTTATCCTCTGGCAGGAGAGTGGTGGGGAGCAGGGGTTGGTAGGAGGTGGTCATCTGATTAATTCAGGATTTCCTTAGTTCAAGAAGAGGGCAGTTTTGTATATGGTTTGAATTTTATTATCTTCCTACTTTCATGCTCTTTGAAAATCTGGACTACCAGAGAAATACTGTTTTTCATTAACTACACAATATGAAGTTAACCTTGCACGTTATGTGATTGACTTTTTTGGACCTAAGTTTCAGTGTTTATGATGAGCTTTTACTCTCGATAGTATTTTTCTATTACGATTTTAATTTCTAGCTTGTAGGCATTCTTCGTTAAATCACGAGGTTTTTTTCTGAATGCAGTTGGAAACCCTAGTTTATATCTGCCTGTGTTCCATTAAATAAAGCTATATTTGAAAATCTCTCATGGTAAATTTATGATTCAATGAAAAGAGTGTCTGTCAGCATAATGGCACCTAGACTTTTTATTTGTATCTATTATCCTGTAGTTTCTCCTACCATCCTAGTCTTAAGGAGGATTTTTTTCTGATTACTTCTCTAATTTTTACTTAAGAATAACCCTACACGTTGAGGGATTTAAAGCATGGTATGCCAAGTAGATTTGAACATTTTTTAAAGATGAAAATATTTCCCTCTACAGAGACTTCAGCAACACAGAAACACTGTGTAGTGAACAAAAATATTATTGTGAAACGTGCTGCAGCAAACAGGAAGCCCAGAAAAGGTAGGTGAAGATTTAGCTCAGGGGTGGCTTTGTGTAGTGAGAGGGATCCAGACTGTGGGGCCCAGCAAGGTTGGCTTTGAATCTCAGCTTCCTGAGCTCATAGCCATGGAGCCTTGGGGAAGTCAGTTACCCTCCTCACCAGTGCAACTGAGACAAGAACGCTGACCTTGGAGAGGACAGCTTGGAGAGTTGTCTGTCCGATTGTTTACTCACTTGTTCATTCATTCAGTCATTCAGCAAATATTTGTTGAGTGCTACCATGTGCCAGATAGTTGTTTATGTTGGATAAAAAAGTAGTGATAAAATATAATCACTATTCTCTTGAAATTAAAGGTAAATTATAGAAAGTACTTAGAAAAGTATATAACACATAGTAGACACCCAATGTTATTTTCATTTGTATTGCTTAAACATTGGGACCTCTTTTTTAGAGACAGAGGTTTAAAAAATATATATCATTTCATAAGGACTTGTGAGGAAATTGTTAACACATCAGTTATAAGAATAGGTGATAAGAGGCGGGGCACAGTGACCTGTAAACCCAGCATACTTTGGGAGGCTAAGGCAGGCCAATCACTTGAGGTCAGGAGTTTAAGACCAGCCTGGCCAACATGGTGAAACCCCATCTCTACTAAACATACAAAAATTACCTGGGTGTGGTGGCTTGCGCCTATAATCCCAGCTACTTGGGAGGCTGAGGCAGGAGAATCACTTGAGTCCCGGAGGCGGAGGTTGCAGTGAGCTGAGATTGCGCCACTGCACTCTGGTCTGGGTGACAGAGTAAGACTCTGTCTCAAAAAAAAAAAAAAACAGGTGATAAGAAAGTTAGAAAGTTACTGCATTCTGAATTGGTATAAGACCCAAGGTTCTCCATCTTTTTTGCATACCAGACAGTTACAGCTCTTGGAAAATCTGAAATAACCAGTTGTTCCCCATTAGTCTGCCCCACAAGCCAGGAAAGTTGCCATTTCAGTCTCCTGCGAAGGCTTCCTATGAGTTAAATCTGTCTTGGCAGTGGTTCTGCAGTATTCAAGGCAGCTGGCAGATGCTCAATACTGCTGTCTAAAACCCTCAAGGGTCTAGACCTGAGGTTGAGATCATTTCTCTGCCCAGCCTTCCCAGGCCTTCACCCCAAACAAGTACAACTTTCTTTCCTGCAAAACTTAGACAAAGTTAGTCACTGTTGCAGGCAGGTGTCAAAGAGGTAGGCAGATATCTTTTGTTAGTGAGGAAGGTCACTCAAGTCTGCTCCCCGTCCTTATAACCTGTTTGCCTAAGACTGGCCTCAGGTCTTTTTTTGTGGCATTTAGACATTTTTGTTCAGCCCTGGAGGGTTTATACATTACAACGTCATGTATTCCTGTAAAATATGGGGTTCCCTGTAATTCTTATTTTTCTACTGATGTTTTACTTGCTTATTTTTATGACCAGGGCTTTTCCTTAATAGGTTCCTTAAAACTATTCTTTTAAAAGTTGTCCTTTTCACATACTATGCATTAAAAAATGTACACAAACTAAACAGCATTTACACTTAATTCAGTACATCCAGGGAATGGGGGGCTGGATGGAAGGAAACTGGAAGACCCTCTATTCTAGCAGTGTGCTCTGCATAAACTGTTACCTTTGTGACCTTTTACTGAGGAGTGGTAATGGTTACCTAGTAAAAAAAACTTTCTATGTTTATATAAATTTGGGAAATCCAACATCAAACAACAGAACAATCCCTTTACTGCAGGATTTCGCAAAATCTTCAGTCTGGTAATGTACACATAGGATCTTCAAAGCAGAAAGTAGCATTGTCCAAACTTACTTGGCCACAGAAACACCCCATCTGTTAACGTTGCCAGTGCTCTCATGAGCCCAGTTTGGGAAATGTAGCCCTAAGCCAACCCCTGCATTTTATAAATGAGGAACTAGAGCTAGAGAAAGGAAATGACTTGCCCAGGATCACAAGGGTTGGAATGATAGTGAGCTTGGCACGCTTGGTGTCCCGATGCCCAAGAGTGTGTGTCAGAAGCATCCATCCCCCTGCCAGTCCTCAGAACCTGTAAGTCCAGCTGTCGGCACCGTCCACCTTGTCCTCTTCCCAGCTTCCTGTTCTCAATATCTCTCAAACCTCCTTTCCATCATCTCAGGGGGTAGATTGTCCAAATATCATTCCTCTCTGGAAGGCACAGGGCAGTGATGGAGAACAATTGCATAGCCTATTTTTATTTGTACAAAAATTCTGGAACATCACCTTTCACCGAACAGAGACATACCATTGTACATTTCTCCTGCTGGAATGCTCCTGGGAGCCAGGGATATAGGATAAGTCAGCTCTACATAAGCCAGCATACTTTTATCCTTGCAAACTATTTGGTTGTTTGCTGGTTTGAAGTTTGATAGACCTCCCCTCCTGTTCTGTTTGTGCAGATGTCAGTGTATTCTCTTCCCCTAACAGGTGTTGGGTACAACTGATTTTCTATTTCATGGTTTCTTAGGATGAGAGTAAAAAAGCTGCCCATGATCTTGGCCCTGCATCTAAAGCGATTCAAGTACATGGAGCAGTTGCACAGATACACCAAGCTGTCTTACCGCGTGGTCTTCCCTCTGGAGCTCCGGCTCTTCAACACCTCCAGTGATGCGGTCAACCTGGACCGCATGTATGACCTGGTTGCTGTGGTTGTTCACTGTGGCAGGTAAGGGCAGGACCGGAAGCAGGTGCACAGGGTAAGTGTAAGATTGCCTCTTGGCTGAAATATATCCAGCTGCACCTTTTCTGTGCTGTGGCACTCAGCATTTTTGGGATCTCTTCCAAACTCTTACTGATCATCTCAAAAAATACATAAGCATGCCTACAGACACATTAAAAAAATAGCATTCCAACAATGATCATCTAAATGTTCTATTGTGAGAGAAATAATAAATCTCTGTTGCATAGAAATAATGGTTCTGAGGAATTTGAAATAACATGGAGAAATAAATGTCTATGCTGTGATTTTAATTTTTAAAAAGCCAAGTTAGATTTATAGTATGATCTCAGAAGCATTTTAAGATGTGTAAATAAAGACTAGAAGCAATGGATCAAATTTAATAATCTTTTGGCACTTTGAGTGATTAAAAACATATTCTTAAAAAATATTCTTTATTTTTGGTCTTTCCCCAAATTCGAAAGTAAGTATATAATCAAAAAAAAAAGAAAGTAAGAGAGAGAAGGCCTCTAGATAAGGAGAGGCAAAGCATTTTGCCAAAATTTGAGGATTTTTTTTTATTCCGTAATTTGGTATAAATGAAGAAGAGTATATTGAAAAATCACCTGTTTGTTATTCTTTGCTCAGCTGGGACAGGTTTATGTTCTACCTTGGAGGTAGGCACAGCTTTCCTCCTGCCCTCGTAGGTTTTAGATTGGGGCGTATCACAGAGCAAGAGTCTTTTTCTCCTCCATCTGCTGAGATCGATTATACTGAACACCACATTACCAGGAGACTACCATTGCCATGTGGAGGGATGGATTGATTTATTTTTTAATTGTGTACTAGGGTGGATGGTATCAGAAGCTGTAACTTCACATCTGAAGCACCCCATATTTTGTCCTGTGTGTATTAACTTTAAGTCACTGGATATTTTCTTGTATTCTCAGTAAAACTGTATGTATTGGCTAGTTGTATACCAGTGTTGTGGTGTTCTCCCTGAAGAACAGCTGTTACTCTTTTGAAGAACACAGGGTTCCAGATCACTGGAACCTAGCCTTGAGCACTGGGCGAGGCCTCATATTGGTAAAGGGTTGGAGAAGGTCTTAGGGCAGGCAGAGTCTGGGACCTGGTGGGCATTGCGGCTAAAGTGGGTGGCAGGGGTGGTATGGATGGGAGGGCCTGCTGGGAAGGCTAGGCGAAGGAGAAACACAGGTGCCCCTTGCACAGGGTACACAGGAGTGTTCGATTTGAATCCTTGGGAGGACTGGCAGAGACCCATGTGAGGGAACTGAACGACCAGTGGGAGATTGGGTTCTCTAAGGTCAGTTTCCGTAATGTGAGCACAAGGTAAAAAAGGCCCTGGCAGCAAAGATCAGTTGGTGCCAAGTCAGGCATGCTGCTAACTACGATTCTTCAAACTCCTCCTGGCAGAAGTAGGGCTGTTCTCCTATGTGGAGTGGGGCTGGCCTATGCATGAAGATTGGGTGGCTTCTAGGTAGGACTGGAAAGCTTTGAGGTTAGGGAGCTGGGCCTGCCTTACCTTCCATACCAGGACCTCCTGGCCCATAGTTGCAGCAAGTGCACAACCTTGTGCATTGACTTCTGCTGCGGGTTTTTTTTTAAGCTCATGTTTTCTGGGTTCCATGCCAGGATCTGAAGATAGAGTAACGAAAAGACACATAGCACAGAGGCCCTGCCTTCACAAAGCTTATAATCTATCTGGAAAGATTGATAATGAACAAAAAAACACACCACTCTGCTACCACCAAAAATAAACCACTGCAAGATAGTTTATGATTTTGATCAGTGCTATCAGGAGTAAACAGGGAGATGAGTGAGTGATGGGAGATACCTCTTCAGGTGAAGTGGTCAGCAGAGATTTATCTGAGGAGGTGACATTTGAGCTGAGGCATAAAAAGAATGCAGTTGGTGAAGGATCATCTCTGGCAGAGTTTACAGCAATGCAAAGGCCCACAATGTGAAGGGGGCATGTGTGAGAGGAGCCTGATGAGCTGGAGCTCAGAGGGAAAGGGAGACGGTAGCTGGAGGAGGCTGGAGAAAGAGCAGAAACAGATCATTGGTATCATCTTGTGCTGAAAGAGGGTAAACAAAAGGAGAGGTTTGGTTTTTCAACTTTAACAGTGCATTAAAAAACATCTAGGTTTAGGATTAAAATCCCATCACTCGTGCAAATCTAACCTAACTACATAGTAACTGCTACTTAGTTGTTTTTTCTGCTTTTTTCCATATAGCATAGTATACGGCTTTTTATTTTAGTACTTGTTACTATGCATCTTGGTTTGTTGGTGTCTTTCTAAAACATAGATCATACAACTCCTTAAAATTCCCCTGTCTTCCTGGCTTGCTCAAAGCAAAGCCTAAAATCTTACCTGCGATTTCTCCTGCACCTGCCCCTCAGTCCGCTCCGGTCTTCCCCTCCCTGCTCACTCTGCTGCTTTGGCCTCTCTGCTGTTTCTGAACACACCAAGTGTTACTCGCCTGCCCCAGGCCTTTCCACTTGCTATTCCCTGTTTCTGAAACTTCCATCCAGAGCCGCATATGGCTTCCCCCTACACCCTGATGCCCACCCCTACCCCTACCCCTACCCCTGCCATTTCCTTCAGGGAAATTTCCTTCTGCCCACATTATCCAAGTGGCCTCCCTTCACTGTCTATCAAATAATACCTCCTGCCATCGCTCAGATCCCATTACTCTGCTTCATCCTTCTCCATGACACTTCTCACCACTTGACATACATTTATAAGTTTAGTTTGTGTATTCCCAATCTAGCCCCTACCCCAAGTTCCAAATAAGTAAGGTCTTTGTTTTGTTCACTGCTTCTTCCCCTGACAGCTAGAATAGGGCCCAACACAGAGTAGGTAGAGAGTAATTTTTTGTTAATATTTGCTGAATCTGAGTGTCTGTTTTTCCTGCTGGATTATGAGTCCTTTGAAGATCTCTCTCCTACATACTTTCGTATTCCCCTACGTCCAGCATGGTGTTGTGGACATAGACATGGGCTCTATGCCAAGTTCTTTGTCCTGATGACTTAGTTTTTTCCCCAGAGAATCACTGCTTGTAAAGAGCTCAGTAGAGTTTTATAAAGAGATCAATGTTAACATGCTAACTTCTTGTATTTGTTCTTTTCCAGTGGTCCTAATCGTGGGCATTATATCACTATTGTGAAAAGTCACGGCTTCTGGCTTTTGTTTGATGATGACATTGTAGAGGTTGGTTTGCAGATTATTCTCCAGTAGTCACAGGGCATCAATAGTATTTCAGGGAACATGTATGTATAGAACATTTTTTAAAGTAGGCCTGTTTCCCCATAATGTAACTTGAAAACAACTTACATTTCTATTCAAAACCAAATTCTGCTGATCCCCATGCTCCGTGGAAAGGGAGAAGGAGGGTGATCATGGACTCACCGACGCTGTGTTCTCCACAGTTCAGCCATAGACATGGGATCTCTCTATCTCATCATGACTAAAGCCCCCTCTGTTACAGGGCAAACAATAGACTTCAAAGTTCTATTAAGATTATTTTATTTTAACAAATTTTTCTTGTATTGACTATTGTTTAAAGTTATTTTTCAGTCTGCTAGATCTGGAAATCTATATTACACCAGTACATTCTATGTATTGATTTTGTTATAAAAGAATACTAGCTGGAATGAAGTCTGCACTCAAAGACATGATCTATTGTAACCGACTAGGGTAGCAGTTTTAGTGGAATAACACTAAAAGAGATGAACTCTGGTGGCCGGAAAGACTTAAGGCTATTTCCAGGACCCACCAGTTTACCATTTGGGAGATGTCTTGGCTTCTTCAAAGAATGCCCACACAGGGTTGCTGATGCATGGAGACATTGCCTTTTTTCCTAGAGATGTACAATTTATGTGATGATGACCTTCAGCCAAGTCTGTGGAATTCTCCATTTGCTAGTGAAAGTTCCTAATCATGATTTTTTTTTTTTTTTTTTTGAGACAGAGTCTCCCTGTGTCGCCAGGCCAGAGTGCAGTGGCATGATCTTGGCTCACTGCAACCTCCGCCTCCCGGGTTCAAGCGATTCTCCTGCCTCAGCCTCCCAAGTAGCTGGGACTACAGGCGCGCACCACCACGCCCAGCTAATTTTTGTATTTTTAGTAGAGACGGGGTTTCACCATGTTGGCCAGGAGGGTCTCAATCTCTTGACCTCGAGATCTGCCCGCTTCTGCCTCCCAAAGTGCTGGGATTACAGGCATCAGCCATTGCACGCAGTTCCCTAATCATGATTTTATAAGAAATTGTGTTCCTTGCATTTTAATATATTTTCCATTAGTTTTTATTTCCTTTTCCCAGGAATCATGTTAAGTAATTGTATTGTTTTCTTTCTTTTTTATTGCAGAAAATAGATGCTCAAGCTATTGAAGAATTCTATGGCCTGACATCAGATATATCAAAAAATTCAGAATCTGGATATATTTTATTCTATCAGTCAAGAGAGTAACTTAAAAGAACTGTGGGACTAATTCAAGTGGGGGGAAATGTTCAAAGCACTATTACCTGGTTTCTCTGCAGTCTTTCTTCTTCCCTAGTGGCCCACTAATGGTATCACTCCAAGTCTCAATGGTCTGGCTGTGTTAGACTCTCTCCTTTTCTGTTTTTACATGCAACACTATCTTGGTTTTATTTTGGTCTGAGGTAGAGTTAACTGCAATCAGATCGTAGTCAGATTTATATGAATAACAGTTGCTAATTTTAGGATTGGGCGAAAGCTATGCCATTCATTATGTCTGGCTGTATTAGAATGACATTTCATATGAATGTCTACAGTCTATTTCAAGTGTTTACTAAACTTCTATGGCTTCCAGGGTCTTCTTACAATGCATTCCTTTAACTTGTCCCTGGAAGCATTGCTACCCATTTTCAACTTCTCTGCCTCTTTTCTGATACAAGGACAGAAGAATTGAGTAGATAATCACCTTTTAGGGTTGCAACTATAGCTTTAAGTTTGTGCAAGTGAAAATGTTGAAAAGTTGAGTAACCTCAATACTAAAATCATCCTCGACATGAAACAGGGTGAAGAGAAACTGTCCGTGGTGGCTGGTGCTGGCTGGCATTGGCACTGGGCTGTGCTGACCTTGCTGTTAGAATTCCAGGGGTTAAGAAGGCTCAGGGCAGGCAAAGCCAAAAGGAGGAAATTTTTGTGGACAGTGAAAAGTTACTTTTCGTACCTTTCTACCAAAACCAAGTTTCAGGAAAATAACTCTATGCTGTTTATTTTCAGTCACACTTCTTCTGTAAGGCCCTGTGAGTTGTGTTTATTCTGTATCCGGCACTGCTAAGCTTTTCAAGCTGTCTTTCCACTCCTGCTGATGTGTGCAGTCAGTGGCTGCAGGGCTGGCAAACCTCCCCTCAGCCAGTCAGCACCGACATTGTTCCTTATCAGGAATAGCAAAGGCACTGCATCTTTCCATCCATCAGCACATTGTACAACTTAACTTTTTAACATAGTCCGTCTGTTTACTGAGGCACTGGCGAGTCCCAGGGCTGATATAGAACCTTCCCTAGAGGGAATACCAGAGTTAGCCGGGTAGGAAGGTGGCTCAAAGGAAGTGTCTGTGGGCAGGGGGAGGAATGAACAAAATGGCGCTGTTTCTTTGGCTCAGACTCCTAGAATGCTTGAGAAGACAGAATTTTTTTGGAAGAACCTCATCTCACTGTAGTTACTTTTTTCACTTTTATTATATATGTATTTATTAGAGCATTTGAGTACTGGTACCTTTAATTAAAAGGGTCGTTTGGTGTTTTGCCGTTGAGCTGGTTTTTGAGTCCTAGATCTTGGCTTCCTTTGGAAGTCACTTAACTTCCATACACTATAATAAACTGTGAACATATTTTTGTTACCTAATGCATCCGCTAATGAACATGCAAACTTTGGGCATAATGTGAACTAAAATTGAAATGGAAAATGTTAGTGGCCATTTTGCAACAATGAAGAGGATAGCACTTTATCTAGATGAAAACTGGATTTCTTATCTTTGAAATACCTTGAACTGTTTATTGCTCAGAACTTAAGTAAGCATGCCAACATTTCATCTGTTTATACCTGAAGTGAAATGTTTTACTTTTCACTGGAGAAGACAAAACAGGGTGATCTTCTTGTTATTGTTTCATGCAAGTGATGGAAATGTACCTTGCCTTGTTTAGAGGCAATTTCATATTTATAAATATTTTCTTTTTATCCTCCATGAAACTTACGCAGTGATCACTACCTGGAAGGTGAGTCTTTATTCTCTTTTTAAGGAGAGGCGCTTTCCAACTCACGGTGATTGATGTAGGGAAATGTTTGTACTATACAGAATCCATATATTTGACTGCAAGTTACAAAGTTTTAAGAAAATGATGGTTGGTCTCTAATATATTTGGAACTGATTCATAAGAAAAACTATTAAAATTATCTTTGAAACAACTCTTGAAGCTAATTTATTAGAAAAAATATATCAATTGGAAACGTGTAGAAGTAATGTTTACATGCTAAGTCATAAGTTCAGGATATTTCTTTTCTATTTGGTTGTGCAAAAAGTTTTTCCCAGTGATTTAAGCGAAGTAATTCCTTTTAATAGAAAGAGTCAGTTAAAATTTAGCATTCATGGATACATTTTTGGAATGAAAAAGGATACGTGTAAGAAAATATTGCAAAGGCATTAAAACAGTTGTATGGTATAGGAAAAGAAGACTGGTAAAAGACCAAAACACACTTCTCCAGTAACACTCCATCCGTTTTTTAAAATATAGAGCTATCTGCTAATTTTTCCTTCTTCCTCCTCAATAAACGAAACAAACACTAGGCAGCTACATGTTTCTCCCAATCATGTCTCTCTGTGTAAAGACAGTAGCATGCAAACACTTTTAGTTTTCATCCCTCATTCATAGTGTAAAGCAGGAAATGGTGTGGGAGATGTGAGACCAATCTGAGGTCAGCGGTAGCACAAAGGCTTCTCAGTATTCCCTCCAATGGCCAAGGGCTTTGTGTGTCCTCTGCAGGAGTGAGTAGGCCTGCTGTATTTCTTTTAACTGCTGGGTGTTAAAAAATAAGTTACAATCTTTTACACTTAAAAAAAAACAGAAGGAACATTTGCTTTATTGATTACTCACTAGTTTAGCCTCTAGGTTATGGCATAGTATGCTAAAAAATCATGTGTTTAAAAGTAAATCTTGGTAAAATGCTCACATCCGGTCCTGTTATGTCGTTGCATTTTCCCTTCTAAGGTCATTGTCATAGGAAATGGACTGGTCTGAAGAGAGCAAGGCACAACACAAGCAGGGCATTAGTTTGAATGGGAGGTCAATCATATTTGGTTTTATGGCCTGGTATATTTTGGACTTAAGATAAAATGGGGAAAAAAATGTCAGAAATGGTCCCTATGCATTTATTTTCATGGATACCCTTAATTTCATGGGCATGCCTAATAATGAACTATGTTCTAACTGGAGCTTAGGGCTTATTTTAGATATTGGAGTGTAGCTTTATTACAGATGGATTTTATCTTTCAACATTGCATTTTGATCAACTTTGTATATTCATGTGTATTAAAATATTGTGCACTAAATGTTTTGCCCTCGTTTGCTGTTATATGGTCAAGGCATTTATCAGCACTATTATGATAAACTCATGTAAATGGCATGGGTCAGGGAAAATTATTTCCTATTTTTCTGCCTAATTAAATTTCTGTTTCCCAGTATTACGTTAATTTATTTTTGGCTTCCATTTCTGTATAACCAAAATAGTTACTGTATTTGTGTGGCATTCCTATTATTTTGTTGCTAAAAATATTGTAGTTTTTATTTAAAATAATCTGTATCTTAATTTTTTTTAAATGTAACCAATTCAAGCACTTTAAGCAATAATGTCAATCTTGTGAAGTTTTAATCAGTTTAACACCCTTCCTCTAAAATTGTTTGCAAAAAATAAATAAATGAATAAAATGGGAATTCTCTTCTTAGAGAATTATATCCGGGTAATGCTACACACATGGACTTAAAATCCTTTTTATAAAGCGTGAGTCAGTGGCAGGTCTTATGTCCAAGTAATTCTTACAAACTTAATTTTGAAGCGATGGAAATGTTCAGAACATTCTGGTCATTATAATATATAAAGGCAGCGTTACTCTCAAGGTTGATAAAATCGGTGTTCTGGAGATAACTCATCACTTTTTTGAGTAAAAAAGGTCAACTGAATTTAATTCAGAAAACGGTATCTGGGGAATAGCAAATTGAGAATATCAGTGAAAAGAAGTTAGGGATAATTGGGCATCACAGTGAATTTCTTTTTGGGGACTTTGCATATAAAATCCTCTTAGCCAGCTATGAAATGAAAGATCCATTCCCCAAATAAGGAGACAGCTTCCAGCATCTGGCTTTTAGGAAGGAGTAGGAATGTGATTGGTCTCTGGTGTCCTGATAGCCAGCTGGCTTCTGGGCCTGTTTCTGAGCCATGGGGGACCCCCAGCTTCAGAAATCCTCAGCTGGGTTCACACCACTCTCTGCCTCAGAAGCGTGGCAGGCACAGGTCCATGCCGGCCTCAGTGAAGCCTACAGTAATCATGGGTAGGGCTTCTTTTTCCCACAGATGCCTACCCAGGGCATCTGTGGGTGGACAGCATTGTCATCTGAATACATGTGTGGGCCCAATTATGGGAATAAAACCTCATAGACCGAGAGCAGGGAATGTGCCAGTAAGTCTTGAGTCTCCCAGCTACTGTCCGTCTTTTGAGGCAGTGCATTTGAACCTGACTGAGCTGGAACAAAGACTGTTGGGAAAGCCACGTCTGTCTGTCATGAATGCCAAAGGAAGAGAAGACTTTCTTGAGAATGTGTTTTTCTTTCCTTGGCTTCACATAGTCAGTGGTATTTATAGGATAGGCCTGTCACAACCAAGGTGACACGATGTCTAGAGAATGTATTCCCCCATTTCTTCAAATTTCCTTTCCTCTCTTTTTATCGATACCTAAAATACCTTTACTAAAAAATGGATCCTTCCATTTTCATTGCCTTATATTTACATGAAGATAAAAATTTTGGGCTGGGTGCAGTGACTTATGCTTATAATCCCAGTACTTTGGGAGACCAAGGTGGGTGGATCACTTGAGGTCAGCAGTTCAAGACCAGCCTGGCCAACATGATTAAACCCCGTCTCTACTAAAAATACAAAAATTAGCTAGGCATGGTAGCAGGTGCCTGTAACCCCAGCTATTGGGAGGCTGAGGCAGGAGAATCACTTGAATCCAAAAGGCGGAGATTGCAGTGAGCTGAGATTGGGCCACTGCACTCCAGCCTGGGTGATAGAGTGAGACTCTGTCTCAAAACAAACAAATAAAAAATATTTGCTAAGTCATTGTGTTTGTCCATCCTGGCAGTGCTATAAAGACATACCTGAGACTGGGTCATTTATGAAGAAAAGAAGTTTAATTGGCTCATGGTTCTGTGAGCTGTATAGGGCTTCTGTTTTTTGGGGAGGCCTCAGGAAACTTACAATCATGGCAGAAGGCAGAGGGGGAAGCAAGCTCATCTTACATGGCAGGAGCAGGAGGAAGAGCAAAGAGGGGAGGGGTTACACACTTTTTTTTTTTTTAAGATGGAGTCTCATTCTGTCACCCAGGCTGGAGTACAGTGATGCAATCTTGGCTCACTGCGACCTCTACCTCCTGGGTTCAATGGATTCTCCTGCCTCAGCCTCCTGAGTAGCTGGGATTACAGGCATGAGCCAGCACACCCGGCTAATTTTTGTGTTTGAAGTTTCCCCACGTTGGCCAGCCTGATCTTGAACTCCTGACCTCAGGTAGTCCGTCTGCCTCAGCCTCCCAAAGTACTGGGATTACAGGCATGAGCCACCTTGCTCTGCTGGGGTTACACACTTAAACAACCGGACCTTGTGAGAACTCAGTCATGAGGCAGTACTGGAGGATGGTGCTAGACCACCTGTGATCCAATCACCTCCCGCCAGGCCCCACCTCCCAACACTGGGGATTACAGTTCAACATAACAGAACCAAACCATGTCAGTCATTTTTTTTTTTAACTGAAGGAAAACTTTGGTTGTGGGGTTAGTACTAAAGATAGCCCACGTAGACTTTTCCAGAAGATGTCCCAGATGGAGAAATTTTTAATTAGGCATTTATTTGGCAACTATTGCGTTCTAGAAATTGTGATAGGAGCTGAGGGATAAAAAGGTGACACAGATTGGGTACGTCTTAAAGACTCATTTTTTTGTCTCAGAAGACAAGTCTGGGTGAGAAAGAAATTTAAATTTTTAAGTTGTGGAAATAACACGTGTTGGGGGAACACCTTGTAATTCAGCACAGTTTGGTATTCAGCCCCAGCCTCACCGTGCAGATGGCACTGTTGGATGAAGCTGCCCCGTCCTTTTTCCTGGGAGCCCCACGCTCTTCCCAGCCTGCCTTCTAGCTCCTAGGGACAACACATTTTGAAAAAGTATAAATCGATTACGTTGCAGCATCACATTTTGCCTCTTACTTTTCATGTTAAGAGCCAGTATCATGAAAGCCTCAACAGTGGGTTTTATGAATGAAATTATTTCTAAACAATCTCTTCACATTAGGACCAAATGATCAGAGCCTATCTAGATTTACCAAAATACAATAGGGCATAAGTGATTTTATTGGTGTATCAGCCTTTGTTTGCTTTTTAAGGTTCCTTTATGTTTTTTTTTTGTTTTTTGTTTGTTCGTTTTTGAGAGTCTCTCCGTGTCTCCAGCCTGGAGTGCAGTGGCTTGATCTCGGCTCACTGCAACCTCCACCTCCCGGGTTCAAGCAATTCCCCTGCCTCAGCCTCCCGAGTAGCTGGGACTACAGACACACACCACCATGCACACCTATTTTTTGTATTTTTAATAGAGACGGGGTTTCACAATGTTGGTCAGGATAGTCTTGATCTCCTGACCTTGTGATCCACCTGCCTTGGCCTCCCAAAATGCTGGGATTACAGTCATGAGCCACCGTGCCCAACCAGTTCCTTTATGTTTTAAAGTGACTTGAACAAAAGACATTAGGAGCTTACAAAGGAAAAATAACTTCATTTTGGTTATGAGATACCAGAGTCAGAAATGACATTAAATTGTGTAGAAAAGACTTATAATTGTGTGCTTATTTTCCACATGATTATAATAAAGTATGTATTAACAACCTTGGGGGGATCATCTCAGGTTGTCAGTTACATGGAGGCATCTTTCACTTTTTTCTCTCCCAAGAGTGAGAGACAGAGTGAGGTTGTGCTTAAGGGAGTGTGGAATTCTACAGAAGCTCTTCATGGAAAAGGAATTCCGGCACTTGCATTGTAGGTTGCAGTCCGATTCTGTTCTTACTTCCTCGAAGTATAAGGGAGCTTTGAGAAGAAAACTGAGACTTGTATCTAACTTGGCTAGAAGTAAAATAATTTGATCGTTGAAGCCACCGTTTCTATGTATTTGATCAAGTCCTCCTCTGTAATCCAATGCAGCTGCCTTTATATTTCAGTCTCTCTTAATGGACCTTGTTGGAGAGAACATTCTGTGCTAAGAAAATGGAAAATAAATGCAAGAAAACTTAGGAGTGAGCCTTCACGCCTCCTGCAGCAGGCGAGAGCTCTGTGCTTTAGAGCTTGTCTCCAGGTTGAGAATTACGTTTTCCACTCCGAGGGGATTAGAAAAATACTTTTTTAATGGGTTATAAAACTTTTGTGAAGAAGAGACTCATTCTATTGGCCTTCTCCACCTCTCCTGTGAAATAAATTGTTTGAAAATTCTTTGAAGATAAACAGCTTCTGCATATTTTTCTATCTCTGCTATCCCAAAGCCCGGAGAACAAATATTAAGTCGAAATTGCTCGGCTAGGTATGTTGTATATGCCAGCTTTGACATGTAAACCAAAGAAAAGGATGGAGCCAAGTCTCGGTCAATGTACAGGTTTATTTTGTCAAGGGTGAGAACACACCAGGGAAAAGAGACACAAGCCACTGTAGGATCTATGACCTGCACTTTCTCCAAAGAGGATTTGGAGGGCTTCAGTGTTTAAAGCGGAAAAGTGGGCAGGAGGAGAAAGGAGGAAAGAAAAAAAAGAGGGAGAGTATGGTCACATTCTTAGGAGGCTTTGATTAATGCTCACTGAATCCACATGTTGCACGTGGAAAGGAATGGGTAGAAGAACAGCCGAGTGTCTTCTCAGCAAAACTGCACTTTATAAAATATAAACATAATAGAGGAAAAATTCAAGTCTGCATTCAACTGAGGGTGGGCAGTGGGGATGATTTCTACTCTCCTCTGTCCCATACTCCTAGAGGCCACCTGGGGAGATGTGACCTCTTGTAGCTATCTGTTTAGGAACAAAAGGAAAGACAGTTTTTTTGTGACCCAGCTTCCAAGTTTAACTTTTCCCTTCGGTATACTGAGTTTGGGGTCCCAAGATGTTCTTTTCCTTTCGCAGATGTATCAGGCTTCAGCAGAAGGGTGAAGGCTGTGGAATGGAGAGAAAACCCTCTTCCTGGGGGGCCATTAATTGGCTTGGTTTTTTAACTAATTATGTCATCTGAGGAATCTGTGGAGGTTTATGAAGACTGAACTCACCATAGAACCTGCCCTCAGATGAAAATTTGTACAGAATGTAGAATAACGGGCTGTGAGTCTCGGGGTAAGAGGAGGAGAATAAGGTTAAGATTCCTAATACTGCTTAGCTTCTAGCCTTGGGTCTCGCTGCAACACCTGCCCAACACCTGTGTGTGTGCTTTGCAAAGCTAGGTGGGACCCAGCTAAACCCCACAGGTGTCTCTTGCTGATAGGAAACCTATACATTCTCTGCCCTTGCTTTTGCTTCCCTGACCTTGCTCTCCCATGGAATTTTGGATTTAGTTCAATAATTCGGAGTTCAGGTTCCAGTGTGGGTTGGTCACCAGCTGATGCAGTCCCCCTAGTGTATGGGAAAGCAAAGGATCAGGAGGCATGAGATCCGAGTTCAGGCCTTTGCTTCCTGGTTTGCGTAAGTCAGATGTTTGACATAGTATTGGGGTAGGGTGCTGAGGAATGGTAGTTGGTGAAGGGGCCCTTTTACACAGAAGTCCTCAAGGGAGAGAGACCAATTGGCAAAATGATGGAAAGTATATAATATTAGCTACTTAAATCATAAGTATTCTGGGATACTAGGCTCTACTGTTTTATTTATTCCCCATAACATCTTAAGCATGAAAGAGGATGCTGAAGACGTGAGAAAAGCAAGCATCCCCTGACAGGCAGGGTCTAACCTGAGACAGCTGCCCTCTGATGTTGTCAGGAGCCATCCTGGTGCTCATCGCTGGGCTGTGACGTTTCTTGTTCAACATAAATCACAGAACCACCCTCAGACAAGGTCATGCCGTGACTGTGATGAAGTGACATAAAAAACAAGTCCACTTCATCATTTTATCTGAGCATAGACTACACAAAGTCACTGTGTCAACCACGAAATCCCAAACATTCCCCTCCCTCCTCATCCGAGTGCCTGCTGCTCTTCACCAGTTCCCATTTTAGCTTTGCTCTCATCTGTGCTACATGAGATTTACTAGGATCTAAATCAGATAATCTCCACTTGCTGACAGCATTCAATTCAAAGCACACCCCTATCCGTGGAACACTCCTGCAAATGACCTAAGCAAGGCCCCCATCCTCAAAGTTCTTTCTGACAGCCGCTTACTGAGGTGCCCACAGTACCCCAGAGTGTGTGGTCTCTCAATGCGTCGAGGATTAAACACAATTTATTCAACCACAGTTGTGTTCCTGGTGGTCTGACTGGAGAGTGCTAGACAAAAGTCACTTGCCGAGGTCTGCTGTTCTCATGAGGGCAAGGGGGAAAGGAGCATCCTACACACCAGCAGGGTGGCTACTGGTGTGCTGGCGCCTCATTGATCTGCACCAACTCGTCCTGCCCACGGGGTTGGTGGTGGTGGTCCAGACACCAAAGGAGGCTTCTTACAAGTAACTCTGGAGAAATCCGGACCAGTTTTTCCTAACCTGTAAAACAAGGTCAAAGCAGTTTCGTAAGGAATGGAAATGCTGGCAAGCATGTAGTGTGATGGTGGGCATGGCCTGGTAAGACCGACATGCTTTGCTCATTGTTCCTAGTTCCTGGCACCTCCACACCTCCCCTTCGAGTCCCTCAGGCTCAGGTGTGTCTGTGTCTAGAGCCTTTGCTTTCCTGAGGGGTCAGAATCCTTATTTGAGACAGGGTCTGAAACCGAGGAGATGGGGGCTGAGCTCCCTCTGTATGGAGAGTTCAGTCAATTTCAGGAATTCCAATTTGCTCTAACAGAGAAGGTCCAAGTTCTGTCTGGATCCTGTTATGTGTGCTAAAGAGCTTTCCAGAATCATAGGGCTGGGGCGGGGAGGGGTCAGCCTGGTGTGGAAGAGCAGGTGGCAGTAGAGACGACTGAAGCCACAGGGGCAGGGCCCCGCGCCCTCTAGTGGGAAGGGGCCCCCCAAACACCTCCTGACCGTCCTCAAGGGAGCTGCTGCATGAGTCTTGCTCTTACTTTATATGCATTACTTATGTGTTTTGTTTAAAAAAAACCAAAAATTCCAAATGTGACAGTAGCGATCTTGAATCCAAACCAGGGCTAAAGTTAAACAGGTCCTTACCTTTCTGCAAGACAGGACAATGGAACGAAAGATCATGAAAGGAGAGAAGAAGACGGGCTTTGTGAAGACAGTGTCCTGTCCCTCTCTGAAGCTGGTGCCTAGAAAGGGTTGCTGAGTTAAAACAACTGTGTTACAAGGGGGTGCGGGGCTAACGTGGAGAAATCTAAGACAGAAGGAGAGAGGAGAGGTGGTTCTTATTCTTATTTAGCTTGTTAATGTTACAAAGCAGGAAAGGAAGGGTCAGCTTAAAATAGTTTAAAAGAGTCAGGATCCAATTAGAAGAGTTTAAGTGCAAAGAGTAAGGGTAGCTGTCCAGCACCCCTGGACACCAGAGAATGATACTTAGTGCTCCCGGTGTGGGGATAATAAAGATCATTTATATAGGCAAAAACAGGTGTAGAACAGAATCACAACATTGTCCATACAAAGGCTAACACACAGAAGATTTGATTGGCTACTGTTGATTACACTCCAAAGGATTGCTTAATATTCAATTTTAAAAGAGGTAAACATCACGAGGGTCTCTATCTCATTTAGCCTAGGTTTGAATAAAGAATAGGAAATCTGGTTAATGTGTAACATCTCAACACAAACGTGAGGAAGCAACGGTCATTCACCAGAGAAGAAAAACAGCTGTGACTCAGTTTCCAGGGCTTAACTTTTGACCTTGGCATAATAAATTGGGAAGGTTCTGAAGTTTTATTTTCTTTTCACAGAAGAAAGGAAAGAAAAAGACATCTTTGAGAAATCGATGTAAGGGTTTAAATAAAAGATCTGAGAGCCACATTCTGATTTTGGAAGGTACAGGAAAAGAGCCCCGCAGCAAGCCAATGAAGGTGGCAAAGCATAATTTTAATCCTTATATTCCTCCCTACCCAAGAACAAATATCCTGTTTTGTTTCTGCTATTCAAGTTTTGGTTACAATTTTTGGCAAGCTATTGATTTTTGTAGGCAAAAACTGTGAGACCTCTCAAAGGTGATATGGGATAGGGACTCATTTATGGTTTTAGAACAAGTGATGTGGGATAGAACTTGTTTACTGTTTCAGAATTTCTGGAGCATAGTTTTGCATTTTGAAGTTTCCTTCATTATTTTTGCTAGAGGCATTTATTTGTAATTATGTCTGCTGACCCCAGACTATAAACTACATAATAGAACTTTAATTACATTAGGCACAGGATTTTTTCTCTTCTCCATTTATATTTATGGAGGAATGAAGTATTGGAGAGAAAGTCAGCCAGGCATGGTGGCTCGTGCCTGTAACCCTAGAACTTTGGGAGGCCAAAGTGGGCAGATCGCTTGAGCCCAGGAGTTTAGACCAGCCTGGGCAACATGGTGAAACTCTGTCTCTACAAAAAATTAGAAAAATGAGCCAGGCTTCCTGGTGTACACCTGAAGTTCAGCTACTTGGAAGGCTGAGGTGGGAGGATCTCCTGAGCCTGGGGATGTAGAGGCTGCAGTGAGCCATGATCGTGCCACTGTACTCCAGCCTGGGTAACAGAGCAAGACCCTGTCTCAAAAAACTAAAAAGTCTATAGTGACATTCTGAGACCAAGTGCTGTGAATAAGTGGTTGACAGAAACTAAGAAGAATATTCAATAAAGAAAAATTGCAAAGCAGAGCTGAAGGGACAGAGATTTAATGCATTCTTCTTAGGCATGGCTAATGAGTGAGGGACTTCCGTCACACTAAAATTTGAAGAAAGCTGCCTGATAGAATGTATTTTAAAATAGGTTTCAGGGAAAGTAGATATAGTTTATTTTTAAAACTTTATCATGAGAAATTTTAAACATGTACAAAAGTAGAGCGAATAGAATACTGAACCTCCATGAACCCACGACTCAGCTTCAACAGTTAATTATAGCCCATCTTGTTTCAGACTGCTGGAATTTTCAGATGGTACTGGAAAGTTACCAAACGAAAAAGCCTTCAACTATTCAGGATCTCTAAACCCAGAAAGGACAAATGTATGAGGGTTGATAAGGTTTAGATTGACAGCAAACTCTAAGGGATTTTCCATGTATTTTTTCATTCCTTTAACTTGAAGTAACATAATCATTGGCATAAATGCAAAAACATTTTTGTGATGCAGGGATTTAATTGTTGAAATGACCTTAACTTTTATAATGGCTAAATAATATAAAAATGAAACTGAAGCTGTAGTATAAAGAAGTAACCACATTTGTTTGGAAAACTGTAATGAAACAATAGCACTTTATAACTAATATCGATTATAGAATATAGTTCTATGTATATATGCAAAAGTAAAATCTTCTCACAGCTGTTTTACATGCCTTCTAGGTTTTCACTTTTCCATCTACCCCTTACTTTTCTGGAATTTCCCCAAGGGGATGGGGCCAGACTCAATATTTCTGTTTGTCTTGCCCCTTTCCTGTTGGTGTTTTCTCTTGTGGCATGTCATTAGAAGATTTACTCATCAATGCATTAAATCAAAGAATGCTAGAGCAGAAAGGGAGTTCCTGGAAAACAGTCCAAACTTTCCAAAGTCAAGATAAGGAAACAGAAGCCCTGAGTTCTTATCAAGACTCGCTTGCATCACTTTCCAAGGTGGTTTTACCTAAAGTAAGAAAGGAGGTACTGGTGACGGTGACCCCAGCGTGGAAGCAGAGTCACTACTCCATATGGTGGGCGCTTGCAGGAGGAAAGGAATGCGAGCTCAACTGTAGCTCTTGAAATCTCCATCTCTCCCTGGTGCCTGCGCAAAGGAGCATGTGGGGGCCTGAGCTGCAGGGGTCGGGGCAAGGAAAGAGTAAGAGCTGGTCTCAGCAATCAGGAGGTAGAGCAGAAACCCGAGGGTCTTATATATAGAATTTCACCCTTCCCCCAGTCCATTACCCAAATGACCTATGGCTGTTTTCAAGCTTTTCTTTCAGTAGCACAACCTTTTTGAAAAATAAAATCTAATGTCCAATCTTATGGTGTGTAGGTGGCATTTTTTCCTCAGCTTTATTGAGGTATGATTGGCAAATAAAAATTGTATATATTTAAAGTGTGTAACAGGATGGTTTGACATATGTGTACATTGTGAGACCACTACAGTTAATTAGCAAATTGTTACTCTTTTTGTGCATGTGTGATAAGAACATTTAAGATCTCTCTTAGCAAATTTCATGTATATTATCCATTCTTATTAACTATGTCACCATGCTATATGTTAGATTATCAGAATTTACTCATCTTAAACTGAAATTTGTTACCTTTGACTAATACCACCTCATTGTCTCCTTGTCTAGCCCTAGTAACCACCATTCGACTCTGTTTTTATGAGTTCCAGTTTTTTTAGATTCCACATATAAGTGATATCATGCAGTATTTGCCTTTCTATGCCTGGCTTATTTCACTTAGCAGAATGTCCTCCAGGATCATTCATGTTCTTGTAGATGACAGGATTTCCTAAGGCTGGATACTATTTCATAGTACATATATGTACATTTCTTTATCCATTCATCTGTCAATGGGCACTTAGGATGTTTTACATCTTGGCTACTGTAAATAATGCTGCAATGAAATGGTAATACAGATATGTCTTGGAGTTACTAAATTTATATACTTCAGATATATACCCAGTAGTGACCCTGCTGGATCATATGGTATTTCTGTTTTTAATTTTTTGAGGAACCTCCGTACTTTTTTCTGTATAATGGCTGTACCAATTTACATTCCTCCTAACAGTATATAAGGGTTCCGTCTTAGTCCATTTTGTGCTGCTTATACCAAAATAGCTGAGACTGGATAATTTATAAAGAACAGAGAGTCACTTCTTGTAGTTCTGAAGGCTGGGAAGTCCAAGATCAAGGGGCTCACCTCTGGCCTGGGCTTTAGTGCGGTGCCATCACACAGTAGAAGGTGGAAGGGAAGAGAGTGCAAGCAAGAGGGAACAAGAGGTCGCAATCACAGCCTCGAGCACTTTATTATCTGCATCAATCCATTCATGAGGGTGGAGTCCGCATGACCTAAACACCTTCTGTTAGGCCCCACCTCCCAACACTGATGCATTGTGGGTAAAGTTTCTAACACGTGCTTTTTCAGGGACACATCCAGACCATAGCAGGTTCCCTTTTCTCCACATCCTTGCCAACACTTAGCTTTCAACTTTTTGAAAATAACCACCCTGACAGGCGTGAAGTGATGTTTCACTGTGGTTTGGATTTGCATTTGTCTGATGCTTAGTGACATTAAGCATCTTTTCATCTATCTGTTGACCATTTGTACATATATATGGTGTTTTATATGGCATTTTATTAGTGTACATTCCTTTTATAAGTTATTTTCAGAAAGTTAATGAAAACAATGAGGCTATCTGAGGAACATGAAATTTTGAAATCAAGGATTGTCAATGACAAGAGTATTATTTTATTGGTCTCAGCGCCCAATTTACATCTGAACTTTTACTTGCCTTGCATAGAATTAAGAAAATTCAAGTTTGCACAGATACATGGTTGCATATTGTGTTTTTCATTTTGTTTTTAAAACAGCTGCCTTGCGATCTCCAAGATGTTTTCAATAAAACCAAAATTGTGGGGAAATTTCCTTTTACTTTTAAGATTTTTCATGAAAATAAGTTAACCTCTCAGATTACCTCAGTTAGAATCTCTGATGAGTACAAATTTGATTTAAACACAGTTGAGTATATCTGTTTGTTATTAAGCCAAGTTATATTTTACAAGTGAAATTCTAATGAAAACATTTGTGGAACCCCTGAAGCAAGGTTCCATAGAACATAATCTGAAAACCACCAATCTGATGTTGAAGAGGTAAGGCCTCCTTTATTTCCTCACCGCAAACGTTTTTCAGCCTTTTCCACTGCCACAGCTTCTATCCCTTTTTAGAGACGGTGTTTAACTCATTTTAACTAAATTTCATTAAGGCACTGTTGCCTTAATGAAAGCGTTGTTGGTAGGAGGATGGAAAAACGGGTAAAGTCACTGCTTGTTCTGCTTGGGACCTTGCATTCCCACCTCCCTTCCTTCTTTCCTCTCCATCCCATGGCATAAAGGGGTGGGTTTGAGTCAGAACCAAGCATCATGAAGTAGGTGGACTTCTTTCTCACGGCTTCTTCAGTCCTGGAGCCAAACTGTTTCTGGCATGCCCGTCCCTTTAGGAAGCCAAGGTAGCAGGCTGCTCCATTTGCACCTTCTGTGCTCCCTGTGCCTCCAAGACATACAGAAATCCCCAGGGGCTGTGATCCTGATTTTTCTTCTGCCTTATCATCCATCAAAACTTTCAGAATGGGAAGTATCCCATGACTCAGATCCTGCTTTCTGCTAGGTGTCTTCTAGGTATACTGGCAAGCTAATCCAGCCAATATGTTTACTAGTGCTTTTTTGCAAATATTAGTTATTTTTCTCACACATTTATTAAGCAATTACTATGTGATGAGTAATAAGCTAAGTACTTTATATGATCATTGTTTTCTCGAAACAACCCTGTGTGATAGGTTCTCTCTCATGATCATTCCCATCTAGGGATGAGAACACCGAGGCTGGGATTTAAAAGCGCTTTGTGAGAGTCCTCTTGGAACCGTTTGTTCTGGTGACCATCCAGGCTACCTGCTGCAAATTTCAGGTACAAATAATGAGGTGGTTTAGAAGCAAGCTTTTGTTCATCTGAAAGAATACAACTTTCCCCAAAAACACAGCTGTTTAGAGCACAGTCTTTAAAGTAAAAATAATACAAATTTAAATGTTGGTTCAGCCACTTACCAACTGTATGAAACTCAGTTTCCTCATTTGTAAAACCTATGTCTAAATGTTGTTGTGAGAATTAAAACACATCACATGATGCCTGTCACTATGTTCAGTGCATTTAACACATTCAATGCTGGAAAGTAAGTGGTCAGAAAGTCTTAGCTGTTACTTTGTTATTATTAACTCATTATTAGGCCTGAGTTAGCTGAACATGGAATAACCACTCAAATCTTCCACTGAATCACATGTTTAAAATAGGAATAAGTATAAGTTACCTGCAGTAATTTAAGAAACAAAATGAGACAGAGCTAACACCATTTAGCTTAATTCCTTTATTCTTTGAAGGTATGATCACCTCTTTGGATCATATGCAGTCTCTGCTGTGGCCTGGTTCCAAAATTAGCTCTATTATCTTCTTTTCTTTGAGGGCAACAAACTCTGCAGATTGGGCTCTTTGCACATAGATGGATGCTGTTTTGGTCAGCCAATGAAAGAGAGGGCAGAAAGAGCTGATACCATCAAGTCTTATTTCTTGTTCCCTGAGCAAACTACTATAACTAGCTTTGGGAGAAATTTTGCCCTCAGGAGCTGATCATGCTGCCGGTGCTCAGTGAAGTCAGCATTTTACTCACAAGTGCTCTTTCTGCACTTCTTGAATGATGGAGGGTCTTACCTGACACAAGCCTTCCTCACACGCATGCCAGGGACTCGCTCAGAGAGGGGCAGTCAGTACTCACAGAGGTCCAGATTCACAGCTGTTAGAACCTCTCTGGAGCCTAAAGTTAGTCGGGCCATGGAGAGGGCAGTCTTCTCTGCTCCTGTTCATCCGCTGAAGATCGCTGTGGCAACACAATCAGCTCCAAATCATAGCAATTTGGCAACATCTTCCCTGAGCCAGTCAGGGATCTTCTCTGAATGAAACCCAGAAACACCCTGGCTTTCCCTAGTTCCAGTCAGATCATGTTTGGTTTTATTAAAACACATTTGTATTTTTTAAAACATAAAAGTACTAAATGCTTATTGTCCACAATTAGGAAAACACAATAAAAAAGAATCTTCGCAAGGCCTTTTTTCTCATTACTTTTGTATGTTTGACTTCCATATGCATTTTTAAAAATAAAGTTACTTGTCTAATTCAACACTTGCACATGGAAATAGCTAAGCCTCTGAGCTTACTAGTGTTAAGACCTTCCTGACCTATGTAGAAAAGTTTTAGGTTTAAAAATGCCGTTTACATATGTGTGAAGGTATTTATTGCAAAGTTGCATATAATATCAAAAAGATCCAAATGTTCTTTAAAGAAATAATGATACATCCATATTATGAAATTATATGCAGTAATTTTGACACACAAATCATGATCATATTTAAAAATTCACCAAAAATATCCAGTTAAATAGAGTAAAAACTGAAAGTTCCCCTTTAGTCCAAATTCATTTATTTCCCCCCAAAGATAACTAGTAATGAAAGTCTGGTAGGCCCTTACAGAGCTGTTTTTGCATTAACACATGTATACTTGCACATAGATAGGTAAATGCATACATGATTTTAGTTTACATTTTTAAAACAAAGGTTATTAAATTTTATTCCGCAACTTGCTCTTTCTTTCAACTTAATAGTGTTAAAGATTTTTCTAAACTAGAGTGATTTCATTTAAAATTAATTAATGGGTCAGGCACAGTGGCTTATGCCTGTAATCCCAGCACTTCGGGAGGCTGAGGTGGGCATATCACTTGAGGTCAGGCGTTCAAGCCTGACCTGGCTAACAGGGTGAAACCCCAGATTTACTAAAAATCTGAAAAATTAGCTGGGCGTGGTGGCACATGCCTATAATTCCAGCTACACCAGAAGCTGAGGTGGGAGAATTGCTGGAACCTGTGAGGCAGACGTTGCAGTGAGCTGGGATTGCGCCACTTCAGTCCAGCCTGGGAGACAGAGTGAGACTCCATCTCAAAAAAAATTACTGCATGTAATTCCATAATATAGCTGTACCATAGATACTGTATATATATAGATATATGCACACACACACACACACACACACATATCCATACATACACAGACACACATATATATATAAAGAACCTCATATTATTGTGGGTCATGTGTATAATCCATATATTAGATTTATACCTATATAACTCTCTATATATAGCTATAACTATAATATATATTCTATATATAGATATATCTATATATAAAGAGAATATATATAGAATAGATATTCTGGAATAGAATCTATATATAGATTCTATATATAGATTGTATACAGAGATTCTATATATAGAATCTATATATAGAATGCATATATAGAATATATCTATATAAGATATATATATTATAGTTATAGCCATATATATATATAAAACCTTGCAAGGCCAAGCACAGTGGCTCATGTATATAGTCCCAGCACTTTGGGAGGCCAAGGTAGGTAGATCACTTAAGCTCAGGAGTTCAAGACCAGCCTGGGCAATATGGCAAAACCCTATCTCTACAGAAAATATGAAAATTAGCCAAAAAATACAAAAAAAATCCTAAACTCCTAGCCTCACGTGATGGTGCATGCCCGTAGTCCCAGCTACTCAGGAGGCTGGGGTAGGAGTATTGCTTGAGCCTGGGGAGGTCGAGGCTGCAGTTAGCCGTGATTGTACCACTACACTCCAGCCTGGTCAACAGAGTGACAGAGTGAGACCTTGTCTCTCAAAAAAAACAAAAAAACAAAAAAACCCCACAACAACAACTGCAACAATAACATAGTTTCTCAGGTCTCATCCCACGTCTACCGAATCCCAGACTCTGGCATGGATCCAGCTCACCTGTGAGCATTTAGTAGATCAATGGAAATAAGTTATTGGATGGAGTTTGTGATAGTAACATGAATGATGATACTTATTGCATTTATGCTTATAGTGATTTTAATGATTATTGTCATACCTTGAAAGATATTATATTGATAGACCAATCAGAAAAAAAGCTGACCATGCAGATTTGTGATGATGGCATTTATAAATAAAACACCTCCTTTCCTTCATTACTCCAGGTTCATTCTTCACCTCCAACATATACGTCAATCACAGAGGTATCGCTTCATGTCTATTGCCAGCCCCCTAGTCCAAGCTGCCATACTGTCTTGCTTCCTCAATCCATTCATGGCACAGCAGTCTGAGAGTTTTCTTTTATCTTTTTGTTTTGAAAATTGTAAACCTACAGAAAAGTTGCAAGAATAGGACAACAAGCAACTATCCATCTAGATTTACCAATTTTAACAATTTGTCATATCTTCTTTATCTCTATATATGCATATTTTGATTATATTATATATAATATTATTATAGTATATAATTATATTATATATTATATAATTATATTATTTAAATATAATTATATAATATGTTATATAAATTA
Organism: Aotus nancymaae; assembly: GCF_030222135.1. Classification (NCBI taxonomy): domain Eukaryota; kingdom Metazoa; phylum Chordata; class Mammalia; order Primates; family Aotidae; genus Aotus; species Aotus nancymaae. The sequence continues at coordinate 48,259,301 of NW_026988417.1, read as the reverse complement.
TATTATATATTATATAAATGTTATATTATTGTTGCTGATTTGTTTATGAGTATGGTGGAAACATCATAACCCATTGCTCCTCATTGCTTCAGTCTGTATCCTCTAACAAAAACATTTTCTTCCATACCACAGTTACAATGATCAGGAAATTTGACATTGATTTAATACTATTGTCTATTACACAGTCCAAATTCAAATTTTACCAAGTGTCCCCAAAATGTCCTATCTAAAAAGTTATTTTTTTTCGGAATCCAATCCTGGACAGATACTTGGTTGTCACGTGTCTTCAGCCTTCTTGAATCTCAGGCTTTCTTCATCTTTTGTGACATTAGGACTTCTGAAGTGTATGGGCCAGTAATTGATTATACACTCCTCCGCTTGGGTTTGTCTGAGGTTTCCTCATGAGTAAATCCAGTTGATGCATGTTTAGTAGGGTTCCTCTCAGGTTATCACATCAGGGACAGAAAGACCTTTGAACCCAGTGGGTCAGACTGTGCTCCCTCCAGGCGTATCATCATCCAGTGGCATCTTGTGGAGTCAGCTGTTCTGTACCAAGGTCCTACACACTTCAGTCCCTGCTCTGCCTGCCACGCTTCCTCCTTGCACTGAGCCCTGGCTGTGCTGGGCTTTCTCCAGTTCCTTGAGCAGGTCAAACTCTCTCCTTTAAAACCTCTTCCCCACTCTGCTCTGCTTCCAGTTGGTTGGCCTGTATGTTCCAGGAGTTCAGCTATGGAACAGCGATAGAGTAAGAAATTGTCATTACCTTGAAATGGAAGTAACTGCAAGGTGAATTTTGTTAAAAAATTTTTTACCCCTCCTACAGCTTAAGATATTAAAAATAGGGAAAGCTATGTGAAGAAAATGCAGAAACTCTCTGTAATATCCTTGCAACTTTTCTGTAAATCTAAGTTATTCTAAAATTCAAAATGTATGTTTGCCCTTCACCAAAGGTGCCATCTGTAAGGAATCAGCCCTCACCAGACATGGAATCTGGTGTCTGAATAAGCCATTCTGGTACTTGGCATACTTAGAAGTATGACTCACCCCTCTCCCATGTGACAGGTTTAGTTGGTCGTCATGTATGTGTATGTGCACGTGTGTGTGTGTCTAAGATTTTTGCAATAAGTCAATCTAAAGGCACCTCATCAAAATAACTTTAAAATATTTTTGATGCTTTTACTTGAAATACTTTTGGCACCTTAGGTATAAAAAGTAAGTGTATTCATGTTTATAAAGTTGGATAATCTGGTTAAATAATTCCATTTAGGATTCTTGGGAAAATCATAAGCAATTATTCCTAATAGGTCTTCTCAAATTCCATTCCAAGTCATCATCAGAAGTCTGTCTCCCAGAAGAGCCTTGTGTTACTGTTGCTTTATGAGATGAAGTGGTGTGGAGGTATCATGGGGTGAAGATGTTTACAAAGATGCAATTCTGGAGGTTGAGAAGTCCAAAATCAAGGTGCCAGCAGAGTCCGTGTCTGGTGAGGGCTGATTCCTCATAGATGGCACCTTTTATGTGTCCTCACATGGCAGAAGGGCAAACATACATTTTTAATTTTAGAATAACTTAGAGTTACAGAAAGATTGCAAGGATATTACAGATAGTGCCTGCATTTTCTTCACACAGTTTTGCCTAATTTTAATATCTTACGTTACTTTGGTACATTTGTCAAAATTAGGAAACCAACATTGGTACATTATTTTTAACTAAACTTCTGATGTGGTTTGGCTGTGTCCCCACCCAAATCTTGTCTTGAATTGTAGCTCCCATAATTCCTATGTATTGTGAGAGGACCTGGTGGGAGATAATTGAATCATGGGGGCTGTTTCCCCATACTGTTCTCCTGATAGTGAATAAGTGTCATGAGATCTGATGACTTTTATAAGGGGTTTCTTTTTTTGCTTGGCTCTCTCATTGTCTGTCTTCTCTACCGCCATGTAGGATATGACTTGCTCCTTCTGCATTGTGGCAGCCTCCCCAGCCATGTGGAATTGTGAGTCAATTAAACTACTCTCCTTCATAATTACCCAGTTTCAGGTACTTCTTTATCAGCAGCGTGAGAACGGACTAATACAGCTTCAGACTTTATTCAGATTTGACTAGTTTTCCTTGGATGTTCTCTTTCTGTCTGAAGATCCAATCCAGGTTACTACACTGCATTTAGTAACTTTTAAATGTCTTCTTAGTCTTCCCTGGTCTGGGACAATTTATTTTAAAAGTCATTTTTTATCAACATAGTACACACATATAATTTAAAAACTCAACTAGCATCAAAAGATTTACAAAACAAAATAGGAGTTCATCATGCGCAATACTCTAGAAATAGCCACCCTTCCCTGTTTTGGCCACTTCTGGTGTTTACCTCTGTATTTATAAATAATACAAATTACCTAATTTGTATTAAAGTACTTTGAAATTAAGTTACTATTAAAAAGACAAAACTATGTTTGAGGTAAAATAAGACACACAGAACACCACACAAAACCAATGAATGATTTGATGGGATGTTGCGAGTGGAGCACTTTTGTAACTACCACCCAAGACAAGAAACAGAATGTTGGCAAACACGCTAATAGCCTCTCCACCTGCCCTGTTCTAATCAGAAGTGATTCTAATCTAACCACTCTCTTGACTTTTATAGCTGTAACTGTCTTGTGTTTTTAAAAATAGTTTTGTTATCCAGTGTACATTGTTGAGCACTATGGTTTGTTTAGACTTAACCATTTTAAAAAATGTTATTATTATTTTTTAAGACAGAATCTCACTCTGTTGCCCAGGCTGGAATGCAGTGGCACAATCACAGCTCACTTCAGCCTCAACTTTCCAGGCTCTGGTGATCCTCCCACCTCAGCCTCCTGAGCAGCCTGGGACTACAGGTGCTTGTCACCATGTCTGGCTAATTTTTAAAAACATTTTTATTCTTTTAAGTCTCTTTTAATCTACAGGTTTCTTCTCCATCCCTTTCTTTTCCTCACAATCTCTCATTCCTTTGCATTTCCCTTCCCTCCCCTCCCCTCCCCTCCCCTCCCTTCCCCTCCCCTTCCCTCCCTCTCCTTCCCCTTCCCACTCCTCCCCTTCTTTTACAAAATCCACAGTTTGAATATTCTTAGTTTTTATCTTGGAGAGTATCCTTTATGCGACCTTGTCCTAATGCCCAGAGTCTTTTATACATTAGCTAGATATGCAAGTAGAGACTGCCTGCCCTGGGAAACATATATATATATATAATATATATTTTATATATATATATATATATATAATATATATTATATATATATATATATATATATAATATATATGTGCACACACACATATATATGTGTATGTGTATATATGTATACATATTTTAATTAAAAATGGTTGTGGGCACATAGTAAGTAGTTGTATATATTTATGGGGTTATTGTAAGGGTTCCTGGGTTTTGCTGAGTTTAAAATGAAGAAACTGAGACCAGCACAAGAAGATCCAATCCAATGCAAATTTATTCAGCTCCCAGGCGAGGTTCTGCGGTCCGACAGGAGGGGCCGGAGAAGTTGCATGGACTCCTCTCAGACATGGGGTTTTATAGGGAGTGGAGGCATTTGATTGGTTGTGGGAGAGCAGGGCGTGGGCAGGGCAAGCTTGCTATTGGCAGGTAGGCAGGGTTTGAATGCTATTGGGTAGATTTACAAGACTCGACTGCTATTGGGTAGCTAAGACTCGAATGCTATTGGGTAGATTTACAAGACTTCTTTTGCATTTTGGCGGGGTTCTTTAAGGGAGAGCTAGGTGCTGTGTGAGGGGGGTGGGCGTGTCCGAGCTCCCGGAGAGGCGACCAGCCTTACAATTATGAGATATTTTGATATAGGCATTTAATGCATAACAATTACATCAGGGTAAATGAGGCATCCATTACCTCAAGCATTTATCCTTTGTGTTACAGACAATCCAATTATACTTTTTAAATGGTTTTTAAATGTACAGTTAAATTATTAGTGACTATGGTCACCCTGTTGTGCTATCAAATACTAGCTCTTATTCTTGCTATTTTTTGATACCCATTAACCATACCTCCCCCCTTCCCCGCCAACTCTTCCCAGCCTCAGGTAACTGTCATTCTACTCTCTTATACTTTCACCTCTTGTGTTTTGGAGAAAGACATACTGTAAACAATCAAATCATTTTGGGAAGGTAGGAAGATGAAGGCTGAAGAGAAGTGTAGGTACTTGGCAGTGACTAGCAGAATTTTACCCATATTTTTGCCTTTAGCAGAAAAAACTCTAGTATTTTATATATTACTAGTTTTTGAACAAAGATGGCTTTAGAAGTGGCATACCAATTAAAGGTAGGTGCTCTGATAGTCTGCCTGAGTTTATATCCTGGCCTGTCCATTTTGGTGGTTTTGTGATCTTGGACAAGTTATTTAACCTTTTGGTGCCTGAGTTTTCTCTTCTGTAATATGGAGGTGAAAACCCTATTGGCATAAGGTTGTCATCAGTGCGAAATGAGATAATACATATAAAGTGCTTTGAAAAGTGGTTGACAAGCACAAAGTAAATGCTTAATATTTTACGCTTCTGTTACTATGCTTTGCAATGGAGAATAGATTGAAAATGATCGATTTAAGTTTAATGTACATGCCCAGGATTTTCAATTCACTTATTCACTTTTACTCCTGGTGTATTTCCAGCTCTTAATCATGTGATGGGGATAAAATTAGTTCATCCACAGCTGTTCTTTAATCTCTGGCTATTTTCTGACTCTTCGGCAAATAAATTATCAGCCTTTAAACTAAACAATTAGTCCCAGCTTGAAAGAATTTGTAAATATCTCCAAGGCCATGAACAATGGAACAAATCCTTTGTTTCCTCTGTTTATACATAAACTTCGGGATGTAACTACTGAAACCACTGCTCTGCTCTAGGGCATTTTGGGAAGAAAGAAAAAAGACTATAGTAATTAACATTTGGCAACAAAGAGGAGACAAATACATTTCTATGCACATCTTTAAAACCCAGAAATCTCTCTCTCTAAGTCTGCAATTATATTTTCTAATATATAGGTGGTTATACCCTTGTAGTGGGTTGAATTGAATCCCTCAGAACAATATATCCAAGTCCTAACCCCTGAGACGTGGGAAGGTGCACTTATTTAGAAATAGGGTCTTAGCAGGTACGACTAAGTTAAGGATCTCGAGATGAGATCATTCTATATTTAGGGTGAATCCTAAATCCGACGACTGGTTTCTGCCTAAGAGACAGAAAAGGAGAAACAGACACAGAGAGACACAGAGGGAAAGCCAGTGAAACCAGGTAGAGATTAAAGTATAACACTGCAAGCCAAGGACTGACAAGAGGGGCTGGCAACCTCCAGAAGCCAGGAGAGTGGCGTGGAGCAGCTTCTCCTGCAGAGCCCACAGAAGGAGCCAACCCTCCCAACACCTTGATTTTGAACTTCTGGCTTCCAGAGCTGGGAGAAAATACATTTCTGCTGTTTCAAGCTGCCAGGTTTGTGGTAATTTGTCATAGCAGCCCTGGGAAACCATTATAACCCTCATGATATAAAGGATACTCTCAACATTTTAGAAAAATCAAAACTAAAGAAATTAAAGGCAAATCTAGACATTCTACTTCTGCCAGAACAAACACCCACCTCCCCCATGCATCTTCTGTTTACCCTAAACTAAATGCATTTGGGAAAAGGGCAAGTTCTAGTTAACTGACGTGTCACACGCCAATGTCTATGCTTTTAAGGAATCTGAATATTTAAACTGCATTGCACATAAACTAATCATTCTTAGATTCCACATCTTCAGAAATCAGGGACTTACCTGTTGTCTTAGTCTGTTCCTGCGGATGTAACAAAATCCCACAGGCTGAGTAAGAACAGAAATTAATTTTCTCACAGTTCTGGAGGCTGGGAATTCCTAGATCAAAGTGCCAGCAGGTTTGGTGTCTGGTGAAGGCTGCTCTCCGCTTTCAAGATGGTACCTTCTTGCCGCCTTCTCCAGTGGGGAAGAACACGATTTCCTCACACACTGGAAGGAAGAGCAAGCAGATTTAGAAGAGTCTTAATCCCATTCATGCAGGAGGAACTCTCGTGGCCTAATTGGCTCTTAAAGGCCCCACCTCTTAATAGTGTCACGTTGGCACCACTTGGATTCTGGAGGGGACATATTCAAATCCTAGCACCTGTGATGCCTTCATCATTCTCATCCTGTCGTCTGATTAATCACCAAGTTCTAATAAACATTACCTTCAAATATCTCTTGAATTCATCCACTTCTTTCTGTCCCTCTGTCTCTCTAGAGTTCAAGGCACCATTTGTTCTCTCTCTAACAACCGCAGCAGTTTCTGGAATGGTCCCCATCCCACTCACTGAACTGCAGTGCAGCACAGTCTTTTGACAATACAAGTCTGATTGTGTTTTCTCTTTCAGTGGGGCCCCTAGGGCTCCTTGGAGAAAAACCAGACTCCTTGAGAGATGAGGCCTTGTTTTCTTCTTTCCTCGGTATCAGTGCCCAAAACAATGCATGACACACAGTAGGTGCTCAATAAATACTGTAATGAATGACTTAAACTACAATGCTCTGCATAATCTACCCCGGGATCTAGTCTGGTTCCCAGTGAACGGGCTGTGTGACATTAGGAAAATCACTGAAATTCTCAGGCTTCATCCAGGGTCCCACTCCTCCTAGACTATTTACTGTGTGTTAGCCACACTGGGCTTTAGGGGCTGTGTGATCTGTTTTTCTCTGAAGGGTTTTTACCAGGAAGTTCCCTTTGCCTTCTCATGTCTTCTCCCCTGACATCTACACACCAAATGCCACTTTCTCAGTGCTATGGTCTGAATGTTTGCATTCCCTGAAAATTCATAAGTTGATTCCAAATCGCCAGTGTCATGTTATTAGGAAGTGGGGTAGTTGGGAGGTGATTAGGTCATGAGCGTGGAATCCTCACGAACGGGGTCAGTGCCCGTATAAATGAGGCCCGAGGGAGCTAGCTTGCCTCTTCTGCCATATAACAACTTACTGAGAAGGTGCTATCTGAGAACCAGAAAGTAGGCCCTCCCCATACATGAATCTGCTGTTGTCTGGATCTTGGACTTCCCAGTCTCCGGAACTGTAAGAAATAGATTTCTGTTGTTTATAAGCCACTTGGTCTATGGTATTTTATTACAGCCCTAAACAGACTACGAGGACACCTAGTGAAACTTCACAGACGAAGTAGCATGTATCTACAATAGGCTCCCATAAGACTTTGTACATTTCCTTCACATTGCACATAACTTTGTCATTAAATATTTATTTGGTGATTAGTTATTTACTGTCTCCCATGCCGACTAGACTTCAAATTCCAGAAGAGGAGAGACAGGCTCCTTTGTTCATCACGTATTCACCACTGTATTCCCAGAGCCAAACACAGTGCCTGGTACATAGCAGGTGCTTAATAATGGTGGAATGAGTGAATTGCCCTGTGGTGTCTCAGCATTGCTTTGTGGCTATCGATATGCAGAATGTGTTTTGTAAAAAAGGAAGGAGTTTTCTGGCTTTAAGGTTCATGATATTTAGGTTTTAGGCATTCACTGTAACATTCACTAAAACCCAAGATGGGTAGAAGAGTCTGTGTTCTCCCCTGAACACACAGCTGGGAGATGTTGGAGGTTGGGAGAGGAGACAGGTAAAGGTGGTGCATGGCAGGCAGGATGCCGAGGAGAAAGATGCAAAAGCATCAAGAAACGTAGAGCTGGCCAGGCATGGTAGCTCACGCCTGTAATCCCAGCACTTTGGGAGGCCAAGGCGGGTGGATCACGAGGTCAAGAGATCGAGACCATCCTGGCCAACATGGTGAAACCCCATCTGTATTAAAAATACAAAAATTAGCTGGACATGGTGGTGCGTGACTGTAGTCCCAGCTACTCGGGAGGCTGAGGCAGGAGAATTGCTTGAACCCGGGAGGTAGAGGTTGCAGTGAGCCAACATCGCACCACAGCACTACTGCCTAGTGCCTGGCGACGGAACAAAACTCTGTCTCAAAAAATAAAAATAAAAAAAAGAAAAGTAGAGCTTTGTGCTTCCCCTGCACTTTGCACTTGACAGTCCTGGGAGGGTAAACTACCAGTCAGAGAAGGAACAGCAGGATGAAGGCGGGGCAAGGAGAGAGGGCAGGGACACGTGATGCTTGAGAGGCTGCAAGGGGTACAGACATGGACCCCATTTTTTGGGGAAATGCTTTTCTAACTCTGTACCTCAAGAGAAATAAAACAATATTTAGTGGTGCTTAAAGTTTCCATTTTCCCCCTGATTCAGCTATCATAAGGTTGTATATCAGCAGGCCAAGAAACCAGAAGACAGGGTAAGAATCAACACTTTGTGAGAGCCTTCAGCGGGCTAGGTACTGTGCTAGTCAGTTTCATATTTTCATTAGTTTCTCAGTCTGTCCTCTCTCCCTCCCTCCTTCTCTTCCTCTCATGTGCTCACTCATTCACTCATATGTCTCAAGCACTGTGTTAAGTGCTGGGAATACATTGATGATTGAGACCTGCATGCTCCCTGCTGTCATAGGCTTACACTTTAGTTTTTATTTTTAATCCTCCTAACAATCCATTACAATCTGTATTATCCCTATCCTACAGGTGGGAAAATAGTCTTCAATAGGTTAAGCTGATTTACCCAAGGAAATGTCTGAGCTGGATTCAATATTTAATCTATACCCCATTATTAGATATTTAGTATTTAGAATTCCTTCCCACTGAGGACACTTTGCAGCCCTTGGGAAAGTCACAGTCTCTACTAAGAGCCTCACTGTAGAGGAGGCAGCAGGACTAGGGTAGAGGTGAAGGAAGGGGCATGGTGGGGGCCTCTGTTCGAACACAGGAGCCTGGCAGACACGTTGGTGCCCAATCACATCCCAGTCACCCTCCCTGTTCAGGCACATGTCAGAGTCACCTACTGCCAAGTCCTGGAGATTCTCCACACAAAGGCTTGCTCTCAGCCTGGCTAGAGGAAGCATGAATGGGCCAGGGAGGGAATGCTTCTGGGAGGAGGTCTTAGACAATGAGAGCAGAGATGGGGCTAGAGAATAAATATCCTCAAGGGGCGTGTCTTACACCATCTCCCAGAGATCCCCCCACCTTCGCAGGATGAGCCTCAGTTGCGCAGAAGAGTCACCTGCTCAACAGTGCACGCTTCACTGCCTTCCTTCCCTTTCTTCTCTCATTTCTTCACTTCCTGGGATTGCCTCTAAAATTAACTACTTGCCCTCAAGTCCTTGTCTCAGGTCTGCTTCTGGGAGACTCCATACTAAGAAAAACAGTAACTCTTCATACTGTAGCAAGTTCTAGTGTGGACATGACTATTTAATAGCCATATAACCTAGGAAAGATCATTTAATTGAGAAGTTACTTTCCTTAGCCTCAGAGATAGGGAATAATATCTTCCATGCCTCCCTCATTCATTTCATCCTGTGAATATGAAGCCAGGATGAAATGAGAAAATATCTTTGCAAAGTACACAGTCCACAGAAACCTGGTATGGAGTTGTTATATTTAGAGATTCTTCATGGTGTTGAAATGAAATAGTTAAAGTACATGTGAGTCCCTACTTCAAACGCCACCTCAGGCTGGGTTCCCAGGGATGGGTCTGTAACAGGGGAAGCAAAACTTCAACTGGATTGCCTGGTTCCCACATTGGGAGTCAAACCCAGGCCGCAGCAGCTAGAGCACTGAATCCCAACCACTGGACCACAGAGGCTCCTGGCCTCTTGAACCCCAAAGAATGGGGAAAGGGGCCCCAGAGGCACGATGAGCTTACCGTTCAAATAAATATCATGGATCCAAAGAGTTTTGTGGAAGAGCGATTTATTAGAGAGAGAGAGGGAGGGAGACAGAACATGGAGAGAGAACAGCTCCCACGCTGTTGTGGGAGGGGAACCCAAAGTGGGAAATCCGCTTAGGTAGGAACAGCTGAAGTTTTAACCCTTGAGTTATTCCCGCCCCATTCATGTTCTCATCCAATGAGAGGAATTCTTTGAAACGTCCTCTGGAATGATTGATCTTTGACTCTGATACAGGATTGGCTGTTTATTCTACAACTTTGAGGTACAGAGCCCCCTCCTCCCAGAGCTTTTGGCAGGAATTTGGGGCAAAAGAGCCCCACCTGGCTTTCCCTACCTAGCCCACAGGCAGCGGGGAAAACCAGACAAAGAACTTTACATTTGAAACCCCTTTGGTCTCTGGATGGAGCCGAGAAATTCCTGCATTTGAAGTCCCTCCCCTAGCGGACCGGAAAGAGATGTTGCTTTAACACAGTCCCTCAGGTCTTCTTCACAACATGCCCTGGGTTGTGTAGTCAACCAGTGGCAGGGCTGGGATTTCATCCCAGGCCATCTGGCACCAAAGCCAGTTCCCTTGGCCACCTCACTACACTGCCTCCCTGGGCGAGTAGAGCAGTAAGACTTGGGTTGAAGACTGAGCTCTGCTGTTCACTGACTCCTGCCTCAGTTTGCTCATTTTAAAGTGGGGATTAATGATTGCTATTTCTGAGTGAAGATTAATGGAAAAAATGGACATACAAAAGCTTTGAAAACTGCGAAGTACTATGCAAATACTGTAATTTTGATGAGGAGTACAGAGAAGACCCGGAAGAAAGAGAAGCCCGAATGCTGCCTTGAGTGATGGGCATAGCAGAGGTGACAGAGAACTGCGGGAGGCTCACGAAACCCGTGTCCTTCTCTTCCTGGGAATAGAGGAAGATTGTATTTCCCAGCCTCCCTTGCAGTTCGTAGGGACTCCTCACTGAGTCCTGGTCAGAGGCTTGTAAGTGATGCTCACTTCTTCCAGCCTGCCCCTAAATCCTCCCACATGCTCCTCCTTGCTCTAGCTCCCTCCCTCTTCTGCTGGCCAGATGTAGATGTTCTATGTAGTAACCCCAAGACTCAGCTAGAAGGCTGTGGGCCCTCTAGGCTGCCTACTCAACAACCAGTTGAGCTTTAAATGAGCAAGAAATACAGTTGTTGTCTGTGAAGCCACTGACAGTGAGGTTATTTGTGAGCATACCTAATGGAGCAGATGACAATATATACCTAGTTTTGTGTTGTTTTCTTTTATTTTACTTTTTTGCCCAGGCCCGTTAGCAATCACATTCTAGAATTCAAGAGTACATCAGTTGGGTAGAGAATCCTTTTTTAAAAAAAACTGACCAAAGATGAAATTCTTGCTCCGTACTGTTTTAACAAGCAAGCCAATGAATAATCTGCTGCCCCTTTAACTTCACTTTCTAACAAAATGAAAAACAGGATTTAAAGAATAATAATTCTTGAAACTTTGGGGATACATGCTCTGGTATTAATCCTATTCCCAAATCTCATTATCCCATGGAGAATCCCTGATACAATTTACAGGGGCTTGAGCTCTATTTGAAAAACAAAATGTGCAATCGTCTCTTTAGGATGGCGGTTTTTCCTGGGGGTGTGTGATTTGTGGAATGTGGTTTAAGTTAAGCTTTCACAGCAGGAGTATTTCATATGAACAGGGATTACTCTCTTGGCTAAACCTTTTAGAAGGTCACTGTGATCAGCAGCAAAGGGCAGCATATCTATTTTAGACACCAGGCTCAAACTTGGAATTGAAGAAAAACACAAAATGGAACCTGCCCACTCCATGAAAACGAGGGCACCTTGGTTTTGGGAGGCAGGACCAAACTGCGGGTCAGGAATCTCAGCTATCAAAATCACCGCAGCAACCTCTGAACAACCGGAAGGAGTTTGTCATAGTGTGAAATTTAAAGTGCAGAAATATGGCAGGAACCCACCGAATCTCTGCAGCATTATGGTAGTTTACTTTATATTTTAGATTAATAAGACTTTCTGGGTTTAGCATGTGGGAACTGGGATCTTTTTCTTGCTCCAGAATTTTTTAGGTGAATCCAAATGGTAGAACCTTATGAGAATCACATTCCTTTCTGGGATCTGAGAGATGTAGGAAATCTACTTTATTAGGTAGTTTGTTATTTCCTTATTGCAATCACTCAAATCACTTGTCCTCCCAGATTTATAAACACATAGATACTGTATTACCTGACACAAACAGTGGCATTCTCTTCCCAAGCTCTCAGCAGTCCTAAGTTCTGGGAAGACATGTTGTTTGCATGTCCTCTAATCAAGTCTGCTGGTCCTGGGCCTGTTTTCCTTCAAGTCTCATCAGCGAGGTGTCCCTTCCCCGCTTACTCTGTGAGGATAGCCACACTAGCTTATCAACTAGGCTGCTTCTTTACAACAGCAAATGTAATGCAAGCTCATTCAAGTAAAAACAGGAGGTTATTGATTCACCTGGATGAAAACTTAAGGTCTATATCCAGTTTGAAGCACAATTTAATTCAGGGCTCAAATAATGGCACCAGGATCAAATCTGTCTTCCCTTTTTCCTTTTGTATCTTTTATTTTCTCTCTCACCGTCTTTCAGCTGTCTTTCCTCAATGTTAGCTCTAACCAGTTAGCTGGTTGAAAGACGGCTGTAGTCCTAGGTCTTCCAATGTCTGAGGTTCAAGTTCATCAAGGAGCACCTGCTTCTATGCTGGCATTTCCACAAAAGGTCCCGTTGCATTTCACTGGCTCTGCTTAGAACCCATGTTGCTACCTCAGATTAATCACTGTGGTGAGGAGGAGTTTGAATGATCCACTTGGCTGAGGTCACATGCTTCTTCATCAATATGCTTCATGGAGTGATGTCTTGGGAGCAAGGAGAGGGCTGGCGTGCATCTGAACCACATGATGTAAGAATAGGTGAGCGTGGATTTCCAAAAAAAAAAAAATGAGAACAGGACCTGTTATGGATACTGAATGACCCCAAACCAACAAATGCCCATTTCCATTCCTGCCTAAGCCTGTGCTCTACATTAAGACAACAGAAAGTCTTTAATGCCCTAAATATTAAAGGGACACCTCAATTTTCCCAACAATTTTACTCAGAGTTGCTTGAGAAATTTTATCTAGAGTGCAAATCCAGGTGCTCTTGGAGAATAAAGTTTCAGAGAAGAAGGGTGTTTCTGGAAATATGGATACGCCATCAGCCTTGTCAACTTAAAATAATCGAAGTAGTCAGCATCAAATTTAAAGAGAGTTTATTCACGTGCAAAGTGTGCAGATGGACCACCCAGAAACACCAACTCCAAAGGAATGGAGTAAGCGTTCACAAACAGGAAAGTTAAGTTTTCCTTTATTTATATTGGCAGGGCCGGAGGGGTTTTTAGCAGGATTACAACATTATTCAGACAAGGTTGGTGCATAGTTGCAGCAATTTAATTGGTTATACGCAGTTTTTCTATTTGGAAAGGGTACATTTAACTATTTAACTTTTTTTTTTTTTTAAACAGAGGGTGTAATAGTCATGAGTTTTCTGTCATCTGGTCAGTTAGTCTATAATCTGAGAACAGACTTTGGAAACATATTTGACTCAGCTCACAGGCACATCTTTTGTCAAGACTTAAAGTGTTTTGGGGAATTCCAATGGCTTTTCCATTCTATTTAGCTTCACAGCTTTGAACAAGAAAGGGTAGAAAGAAGAGGTGTCGACTCCAGCAGCTGTAATATCAGCATCTGTCCCTGGGCACTGCGCTCAGCACATCCATGTGTTTCTATGTCCAGCAGAGAGTTCAGACATTAGAAATGAGAGTGAGATCACCAGCTCCTCCACGGATGGGCCAGGGATGTCTAGTCCAGACCTCACTGGGGTCAGGAATCCTTGCTGACTCATTGTCCACTCACCAACCTGCCACTCTGCTCCTGGGTGGCCATTGTCTTCACTCTCTTTGAGTTTATAAAGACGTTGTGTTTCCTAAGATTTAGAGGCCTAAATGCATCACTTGTAATCTTTCACTTACAGTTAGAATGAGTGGGTAAGATTTTCCTAAAATTGGTATTGCTGCCTTTAAATTTCATTCCCATGAGAATGTAAACTCTGAAAGCAAGGAGTTTTCCTATTTTCTTCCCTGTTGTATCCTTGGTATGTAAAAAGAGAGGGCCTCACATAAAATAGGCAGCCTCCCCAAATCCTCCAGCTTCTCCAATCTTCCCAGGTTTGGACCTGGAGGCTTGTCACTGGGAGGCACCCTGGGAGGACTCTAGAGATGACAGTCACAGAGAAGGAGACAAGGCACCTCCCAGCAGACCCTAGCATGTAATGAAATCTGGGGGGGCCCTTTTGAGGAAGTGAACCCTGACCATCCTGGCATGTACCCACACCTCTCTAACAGTGGTTTATAGGGACATGGATGAACCTGGAAACCATAATTCTCAGCAAACTGACAAGAACAGAAAATCAAACACCGCATGTTCTCACTCATAGGTGGGTGTTGAACAATGAGAACACACGAACACAGAGAGGGGAGCATCACACACTGGGGTCTGTTGGGGGGAAATAGGGGAGGAACAGTGGGGGGTGGGGAGTTGGGGAGAGACAGCATGGGGAGAAATGCCAGATATAGGTGAAGTGGAGGAAGGCAGCAAATCACACTGCCATGTGTGTACCTATGCAACAATTTTGCATGTTCTTCACATGTACCCCAAAACCGAAAATGCAATTAAAAAAAAAACCAGTGGTTTCAAAGATGTGGAGTCCCTGCTGAGTGAAGGTGGATTAGAGCCCCAATGGCAGACACAGACTGTGGCCCTTTTCTGGACTTTTCAGTAACGAATCCTTTAAGTGCCCTAGAAAAACACTAGGTTAATGTGGTCCAAGAAACTGCAGGTAAACTGAAGAACAGCTTTGTTTCCAAGAGAGAAAGTTCAGTTGAGTGTTTCTCCATATCATATGGCTACTAGATGTTCTGGCTCATGCAATCACTTATCAGCACCCACCCCTTTCTGAGAGCATTGGGAAGATTTACAGTTAATTCTGGCAGGTTGAAAACACAGCCTTGCCTCAGTCTACCACCCCACTCCCATCATCAGTGTATAGTAAAGGAACAAAGGCAAGATCACAGGACGACACCAACTGAATACTTAGTGCCCTCTTTCCTGATTCCTTTCCCTACTAGGTTCTGAAAACACGTGAAAACAGAAAAGACGCTTTACAGCTCTCTCTACCCCAGGCAGAAAATTGGAGTATTTCTCTCTGGCAAAACCTCTGAGCCCAGAAGAAAAGAATTAGTGGTATGGAGCCCTATCATGCAAAAAATTAGTGATCTCTAGCTTGATATCCTACCAGAAAAGCCCACCAGTCAACAAGCCCTGTGCACACCGTTTCCATTATTCCTCATTTTGTTCCCAAACTAATTTAAGAGGACTTATAAAGATACAATAGGCCAGGCACAGTGGCTCATGCCTGTAATCCCAGCACTTTGGAAGGCCGAGGTGGGCAGATCACCTGAACTCAGAAGTTTGAGACCAGCCTGGCCAACATGGCGAAACCCCGTCTCTACTAAAAATACAAAAAATTAGCCAAGTGTGGTGGTGCATGCCTGTAATCCCAGCTATTCAGGAGGCTGAGGCAGGTGAATCACTTGAACCTGGGAGGGTGAGGTTGCAGTGAGCTGAGATTGCATCATTGCATTCCAGCCTGGGCTACAGGAGCCAAACTCCATCTCAAAAAATAAAAATAAAAAAGTAAAGATACAATAGAGATGTAAAATGGTGTCAGCAAACAGGCTGACAAAATGTAAACTCACGCTTGCTAAGGGGCACACATTTGGCTCACTCTTTCCGTGGATAATTCTAAGAGGGAACAGGGCCAGTTAGTCTTCACTCTTACTATTCTCATCTCCCCTAGTGATGGTTGCCATGGAATCTTTATCAGGACTCTACTTCTGTAGATTTAGTGTCTGGCTTTGGGGAGACCTCAGCAAAATTCCAGTAAGCTCTGCTTCTATTTTAACTGGTGTTGCTCTGATGTGTCTGTTACGTTTAACATACACGTTTCTGTTTCCATTACAGCCGATGAAGACACCTCGGGTAAATTCTGCCATGGGTTTTGACTTCTAACCCAAAAATCCATTATATCCTTAAAGAAGATTAAAGAGGTGATGGAGATTAATTATAAAAAGAAAAAACAATTCATCGTAAGGGTAGACTTCTAAAGCTTTCCTGCCCTGGGTGGGGGGTATTGCTTAGATGACTGTTTTGCCATGGAGGCTGCCAGGAAGGAGCAAGGGTTATTGCACTCTCTAGGCCTCGTGTTTGGGAACTTCAGGGTGCGCTCACTGAAGCAATCATGTGATTAAATTCAACTCAGGGCACACCCTGTGCGCTATAAGTAACTATATGGAAGCATAAAGCATATATATTTTCTTCTGAAAGCCTGAGTAGACTCCTGTCTGACGTTTCTCAAATATCTAAACAGTTCACTATGTACAATGGCACCTCTTGTCTTGCTGCAAAATGGCCCGGCAAAGCAGAACTTTATCTCTTTATTAAAAATTGATACGACAAGGAATTGTGTACACAAATAAGGCAGTTTTAGTTCAGACACTCTACTGCACTCACTCAGAACACATTGAGTACCTATCATGTACCAGGAACTGTGCTAGGTGTTAGTGATACAATAATAAATTAGACCCTTCCCTCCTCAAGGCATTCCCAGTCAAACTGGAAACAGACGTGTACATACTCACTTCACAATAACACATGTTGATCAGTTCTTTCTTTTTTCCTTCCTTCCTTCCTTTTCTCTTTCTTTCTCTTTCCTTCTGTCTTTCTTTCCTTTCTTCCCTTCTTTCTTTCTTTTCTCTCTCTCTTTCTTTCCTTCTTTCTTTTTCTTTTCTTTTTTTCTCCTCCCTTCCTCCTCCCTCCCTTCCTTCCTCCCTCCCTTCTTCCCTCCCTCCATCTCTACCATCCTTCCTTCCTTTCTTCCTTCCTTCTTTCTCTCTCTCTCCTTCTTTCCTTCTCTCTTTCCCCTTCCTTTCAACCTCCCTCCCTTCCTCCCTCCCTTCCTTCCTTCCTTCTCCCTCTCCTTCCTTCTTTCCTTCTCTCTCTCCTTCCTTCCTTCTTTTCTTTCTCTCTTTCTGTCTCTCTCTCTCTCTGTCACCCAGGCTGGAGTGCAGTGGTTCAATCATGGCTCACTACAGCTTCCAAGTCCTGGGCTCAAAGGATCTTTCTACCTCAGCCTCCCAAGTACCTGGGATTAAAGCCATGTATGACCATGCCCAGCTAACTTTTTATTTTTTTGTTGCCCAGGCTTTAAGCAATGCTCCCACCTCAACCTCCCAAAGCACTGGGATTACAGGCATGAGCCCCCATGCCTGGCCAATACTTTCAAATTGGTTTATACAACGTGCTGTAGAAATACATGAAGGATCATTGAATTATTTCCACAGGACTCGGGGAAGGTCAAGGAAGAGTGTTGTCATGGAAGACCTAGTGGAGCCATGCTTATTTTTTTATTTATACAATAAAAGAAAAAGAATAGTGAAAGGTAGTTTAATCTGGACATCTATTGAGTGCTGGGCAGTGCATATAAAGAGATATAAAGTTCTTAGTCTTGAGAAATGTGTTACTCTTTTTGCGTCTGAAATCTATTTGGTTTCCTATAAACACTATTCATTAGGGAAATACATACTTCACATTTGTTGATAAGTATCCAGATGTTTCACTTAGGGACTAAAGAAAAAATAATTCGCCCCATTCTGGGAAGGGAGGATGTGACTCCAAATACTCAAGGAGTAATTCATGGAGTAGGAATTCAGGCTTGTTCTGAGTAACTCAGGAAGGCAAAGATAGGGCCTATGGGTGGAATTCACAGGAAAGCGGATGTGAGCCCATTTGAATGAAGGCATTCTTTGATATCTAGAACTCCCAAACCTATAACTAATTGTCTTGTGCTTTGTTTCCATCAAGTAAAGCAATGATAAAAAGATATTCATGTGTTATGAAGGGTTGGACCAGATTCATTCACTAACTCTCTACCACGTGCTCAGCGTCTGCTGGGTGCTAGGCATTTACTAATGAGTAAGTCATAGATCCTGCCTTCAAGGAAACAGGCAGGTACACAGGCAAGCACATACGATATGACACGTGGCAGGAGAATTAATGGGCTAGAGTGGAGTATGGAAGGCTTCACAGGGGAGATTACTTCTAAGCTGAGAGCCAAAGGAAAAGAATACAGCCTGGCCAAAGTGGTGGCAGGGGAAAAGTGGGAGTGCCCAGAGACCACTTCTAAGTCTAATAGTCCATGCAAATTTACTGACCAATGTATTAGGTTGGTGCAAAAGTAATCACGGTTTTGCCATTAAGAGTAATGCCATTAAGAGTAATGGCAAAACTACGATTATTTTTGCACTGACTTAATACTAACAAAAATCTATATTTCACTTTTTATTAAGAGCAGAAGACAGATAAGATCATGTTTGTTAGGCATGCTGTAAAAATTGCCATCAGCCTAGTCATGTAGTGTGGTAGCTCGAATGTCCTCGGAAGATACAGGTGCAGCCACCTCAGGGAAGGAGGCAGCCCACCTGGATGGCACTGCTGGCCCTGACTGCTCTCAGGCACCAGAGGGGGCTTAGAAAATTTTGATGAAGGTACTCCAAGGTGCAGGGCCCTCTATAAGGCACAGGTCTAAGGACAGTGCTACCCACAGCAACCTCTTTGGTTTCATCCATATAGGGGTATGCAATTGACACAGCAAGCCATTGGCATTGTTTGAGATCTTGGCAAATCCTCACATACGGGACACTACTAAAAGTGAGAAGGCTGCCTGGGGGTGGGCTGGGCCCACAGCGCAGGGATTCTGGGAGTAAACTCCGAGGCAGAGATTTGCATGCAGGAGGTATACTGGGGAGTGGTCTCAATATCAGCAAGAGTGGGGGCTGAGTGTGGTGGTGAGTGACGCAAGTTTGGGCAGAGAGAAGCTGAACCAAGGTGCAGTGTAACAAAGGCCACAGCTCATCCCAAGGGGAGCTCTGGAGCTGGAGGACCTTTCAGATTTATCCCAGATTGAGGCAAAGTGGGTAAACCTAACCCCACACCACACATCATCCCAGCCTTGCATGGGATTGCCTCTGGGAGGGAGTGTTACCTTGGCTGAGATAATTCTCTGCAGCCAAGAACAGTTTCTGGTGAGAGACTCAGCTGAGAGCTCTCAACAGCCAACTACACTCCCAGGTACTACAGAAAGAAGTGCTTCCTCCTGGGGGAGGGGGTGGTCTAATCATCACAGGAACACTGTGAAATAAGGATTCTTTGTCATGAATGATGAGCCATGACTGTTAGGATAGTTCACAGTCAAACCTGTGAATGATACATCTAAGAAACCCCAAGTTTATCTTGTTCAATTAAATAGTAAGAATTTGATGCCTTGGAGGAGTGCATGTGGGTGCCTCTGTGTGTGTGTGTGTGTGTGTGTGTGTGTGTGTGTGTGTGTGTGTGTGTGTGTAGAGAGAGAGAAAGAGGGAGAGGAGAGAGATTAAGGCATTGTCTCAAGCACTAGATTGGCAAGTTCAGAATTTGCGGAGTGGGTGGGCAGGCTGGAGACCTAGGGAAGAGTCATGATCCAAAGGCCATGGGCTGGCAGAACTCCTGCTTTCTCTTGGGGAGGTCAGTCTTTGTTCTGTTAGTGCATTGATGCCTCCACTGACCGGATGAGGCCCACCTGTACCCACACTGGGAAGCATAATCTTCCCGATATGCTTTGCCACTGTGTCCCCACTCAAATCTTATCTCAGATTGTAATCCCCACGTGTTGAGGGAGGGAGGTGACTGGATCATGGAGGCAGTTTCCCCCATGCTGTTCCCGTGATGGTGAGTTCTCATGAGAGCTGATAATTCTATAAGGGGCTTTTCCCCCTTTGCTCACTCTTTCTCCTGTCACCTTGTAAAGAAGGTGCTTGCTTTCCCTCCGTCTTCTGCCATTATTGTAAGTTTCCTGAGGCCTCCCCAGCCATGTGGAACTGTGAGTCAATTAAACCTCTTTCCTTTAGTATAATATAAATTCCTGGGTAATTACCCAGTCTCTGGTAGTATCTTTATATTAGGTTTGTGCAAAAGTAATCACATTTTTGCCATTAAAATTAATAATTAAAAGTAATTATTTTTACACTACCCTAATAGCAGTGTGAAAAGGGAATGACACACTGCTGTTGATTCAAATGTTAATATCATCTAAAAAGTACCTTCACAGATACATCTTGAATAATGTTTGACCAAATATTTGGGTACAATGGCCTAGCCAAGTTGACACATAAAATTAACCATCAACACTTCTATGAGAGAGGGGTGGGGGAGTTGGGTTGTGGGAGATTAGGAGGCAGCAGTTTCATTGTCACTCTTCTCTCTCCTATTTTCTGACCAAATGTGTCACTCTCACATGCACCATGCCCCTGCTGGGACTGGGCAACTGGTTACAGGGGCATGACTTAAACCTGGGGAATGGCTGAGGGGTTCTCAGGCAGAGTAGAGTATGGCTCCATCAGGCCTCTGCAGAGCACCAAGCAACTTAGGCAATTGAGTAGACGATTATTTGCCTGTCTTTTTTCAGGCCCCACTGTCACTGCACCTGGAGGTCTCCTCAGTTCATCCCTGATTGGGGCCACTCAGTGATGAGGAGAAGAAGCCCAAAGAGTGATTTAAGCATCTCAGCTATAATCCTCCACCTCCCTTCCCCTACCTCAACTAATGACCTATACCCAAAACCCTTTCAAAATCCAAATGCATAGCATGTTCATAGTTTACTTTTTTATCCTGTGGAAGCTTCAGATCTCCTGGTTGAACACTTATTTCGGACAAAAGCAAGACTTAGCAGTAGATTCATTTTTCGACATAAAGGTGTTTTCGTAGTAGAATAATCCAGTTTCCTTTTATGTTTAGCCTACCTTCCAGTTTCATCACACTCTCTACATCCTGTGAACACACAGAAGCCTCCAGGTAAGCATGTGCATTTCTTATCCACAGAAAGATGCTTAGACACCTTTTCAGCTAGAATAATTGTGTATGTGGTTTAATTACTGTTTTACAATATCTCAGAGCCATTTCTTGCTTGAATACTTTCTATCTATCAAGCCCAGCCTGGATTAGAGAAGAGAAAATAGTTCAATGAAAAATTAGTAGCATTTCCCCTCCTGCATGGGGAAAAGGTGTACTGTTTGTGTGAGAGTCGGGGTTGGGGGATTGTCTGTCACTGTCACCTTTGTGTTATTAAGTTCCTTTGTTCCCTCTTAATGTATCGCAAAGCTTTTTTAATCTAAAGAAATTGATTTCTGCCTCTCCTCCTCTATTCTATTTCTCTGATTAAATAAAGCATTTGAATTTAGAGGAATTCCGGGGAGGGTATTTTTAATGTTTCTGTGGATTATATTGTTATAGACTGAATGTTTGTGTCTCCTCAAATTCCTACACTGAAATCCTAACTACCAAAGTGGTGGCATGAGGAAGCGAGGCCTTTGGGCATTGATTAGATTATGAGGGCAGAAGAACCCTCTTGGGTGGGATTAATATCCTCATAAAAGAGCTAGAGAGAGACCACTCACTCCTTCCACCATGTGAGAACACAGAAACAGGACCCTCACTAGGCACCAAATCTGCAGATGCCTTGATCTTGGACTTCCCAGTCTCCAAAACTATGAGAAATAAATGTCTGTTGCCTGTAAGCCATCCAGTTAATGATACTTTGTTAACAGCAGCCCGAAAGGACTAAGACATAAATAATAACAAAGTAGGCTCTTCAAACTCAGTTTCCCATTTCTGTTTTGAAACCAAGGTGAATATTTTTGAAAAGTTTAGTCTTTCTTCCTGCCTCTGACCTGGTCCCATCCAACCTCTTTCCACATGGCAGCAGAGTTTTCTAATACATCCTATTGCTCTTATTGAATTAAATGGTAATTGTGGGGTGTGTGTGTGTGTGTGTGTGTGTGTGTGTGTAGGGGGTGCCTGTTCCAAAGATATCACCACCAGGGAAGAACTATCACTCCTGTCTCCCTTCCTTTCCTCTCCTCTGCCTCCCATTGTGCTACTGGCCACATTGCAAATGTGCTGCCTGTAGCCTTTCCATACCTTTTCATGGTTCTGCATTGCCTAATTGGATGTTTCCTACCTTGGCATTCTGAAGGCAGATTATATCCCAACTGCTTTGCTGAGCCTTGCTGTGGTAGGCCCTGATTGTCTTCCCCCTAATTTTTCCAGTCCCCCTTTCCCTTGTCCGTTTTCCACTATAGAAGCTGAAAAGGCCAGATGTTCATTTCCCAGCACCCTCCATGTTTCATCCACCCTTTGCTAAGATGGCTGTGTCATTTGCTTTTGGTTGATTTGATATAAGGGGAACTTGGCTGGTGGGAACTTCAGATAAATGATTTTCTCTCTGATAAAAGTGGAGAGCAAACAAAAGGAAATCTCTGGTGTTCTTCTTCTTCTTGCCTTTGGATGTGGCATGAGAAGCTTGAGAGGGTGTGATGCCTGGAGCTATTACAGCCATCCTGTGACCATGAGGCATTCAGATAAAAAGCCAACATTCTGAGGTTGGTGAAGGAGAAAGATAGCAAGAGACTGGCTGGAAATAGCAACACATTCCTGGGACTGCTCCCTTCCAATTTTCTCATTAAATAAACAGCTTGTCCTTAGTGTTTAAACCACTGTTTTGGGAGTGCAGCTATTTTCGGCCAAAAGCAGTCTTAAATGATGCACAAATCAAGTGCCTGGCACAACGGGGTTCAATATGTATATTTATTGGATAAATGAATAAGAGAATGAATACATGAAACTTCTACCTCTACCACACCTGCCTGCACTCCAGCCATCCCCTGACTGTTGACAGGACCTCATCTGGAAGACTGAAAGGCTGGGCTGGAATCACTGGAGAACATTCACTCGCTTGGCTGATGCTGGGAAGGGCCAAACCTCTGGAGCATGGAACAGCTGGGGCTCCTTGGGCATCTCTCTCTGTATTTCTGTTGTTTTCCCACATGGTCTTTCTAGGATTGCAACTTCAAAGTAGCTAGACTTTTTATAGGGTAGCTGAGGGCTACGAAGGTGTGCACTTCACATGGCAGAGAGAAAAAGCAAGCTAGGAGGAATGTGTGTCTTTTATATGACCTAGCCCCAGAAGTCACATGGCATCACTTCTGCCCTCCTGTATAGGTCAGAGCAGTCATGAGGCCCCCTAGGTGGAAAGGGAGAAGAAATGGATTCCCGATCTTGATGGAGAAGGAAGCATCTGGAAAGGCATGTGAAACCAGAACTATTGCCATGGTCATTTTTCGTTTTTGAAAGTCCAGGATGCTACAGAGCCTCATACGCGTCTCTATTCTCATATTGACCATCTTGATGTCATTAGTCTCTTTCATGTCTACCCTACCGACTGAAGGATGCAAGTACCTGGAGGTTTTAGTCTGTGTTTTATTGACTTTAGTATCTCTGGTACCTTTATGAGGTATGTGTAATAAATGCCTTATTCTCACCGCTCCGAGCCTCATTTGTGTGTGTGGATGAGGAGCCTCAAGGGTGATGAGAATTTTGACTTCAGTTGCATGGTCCTTGCTGACTCTAACACTGGGAGTCTGCACCTTTTTAGGGGGTAAGAGAAAAGCAGGTAAAGCTGGAGTCGATACTGACCAAGACTTGCTTTCCCACGTGTTGTGCTCCACGGCAGTGCTGTCCTGGAGGACTTTCTGTGATGATGAAACAAATGCTCTGGCCCTGTGCTGTCCAGTGTGTCACTTGTGGCTACTTAGCACTTGAAATGTGACTGGTGTGATTGAGAAACTGAATTTTGCACTTTATTTCATTTCAATTAATTTCAGTTTAATTTTCAATCACATATGTGGCTAGTGGCTACCTGGTTAAACAGCTCAGCTCTTGAAACGTAGGTTTGACAATTCTGTCTCTCCTTTGAAAGACCAGCCACTATTGGCCTTTCATCCCTCAGCAAAAGAAACAAAGCCACAAAGATTTTTTTGTGTCCCTTCCCACTCCATGCCTCCCACCAAAACTCCTTTAAATTCCTGAGACAGCTCTTAATTGCTGGTTTCAGCAATGTTCCCCATTCTATTTACATTCTATTTTCATTTCACTGTTTTCTACCCAGTGGGTCTTCACATATAATGCTTTTTGTTCTCGTTTTGTCTTCTATCTGGAAAAATAGTTTCCAATATCTATTCTGTATCTCATACACTAATGTCATTATCTGTGTTGAAAGGCTGTAGATATTACTGAAGTCAGTTACCATTTTCATCCACTTTAATGAAACCCTCCCTTAAACATTCCTGTTGTTGATTATGTTCATTGAGAATCCGTAATCTGTCCTCTCCAGCCCCCTTGCTTAATTCCAGTTGTCATTCTCTGTATGCTTCCTGTTTGGCATGTCCTGTTTTTTATTAAACTGTCAGTGGAATGTTTTTGCTTTTATGTGGCTTTTGGAGAGTAATGAGCTTTGTCTTTTTCATAGTTTGGAAAGAGGGGTGGTAGTAATCTTGACTTTATTGACAAAAGTGTGTAATAGCTTTGTAACCCTGTTAGACCAATATGAAAGTAAGAATAAATCTGTTTTCTTCCCTAAACCCAGAGGGACTGCTGTGCAGAGAGTTCAGGAAGCATGACTGGGGCCCTGGAGCATTTACATTTGAAAGGCAAACTTTATTTTCATAAAAACAAATGGGAAATTGGAATATGCAGTACACTAGGGAATCTAGGTTTGTAGCCAGAGCACATAGGCTGCTCTGAAAAGAAGCCACAGATTGCCTGGGGCATTTGTGGGAAATGGTATTTTTTGCAGGTCAGAACAATAGCATCATAGCTGGACTTAAGCCAGTGAATGGCAACTATATGCATGGAGAGAGAGAGAGAGAGAGAGAATGAATTTGTAGAAGACAGATAATTTGATCTGTTTTATTCACTCTTATACTGCTAGCCTCTATCCTGAAGCCCTCTAGGTGCCCCCAGCCACCAGTCATCTCCATTAACATACAAAAGACACTGAGCTAGGCTTGGTGGCTCATGCTTGTAATCCCAGCACTTTGGGAGGTCAAGGTGGCGGAATCATCAGGTCAGCAGATCGAGACCATCCCGGCCAACATGGTGAAACCTTGTCTCTAATAAAAATAAAAAAATTAGCCCAGCGTGGTGGTGGGAGCCTGTAATCCCTGCTACTCAGGAGGCTGAGGCAAAAGAATCACTTGAACCCAGGAGGCGGAGGTTGCAATGAGCCGAGATAGCGCCACTGCACTCCAGCCTGGCGACAGTGAGACTCCATCTCAAAAAAAACAAAAACAAACAAACAAACAAAAAAACACTCATATCACTATGGGATTCCAAGGGTTTCAGAATTCTTGGTCATTAATTGGGAATAAAGATCAAATATATACTTTCCATTATACTGCATTTATTTTACGGCATTAAATAGTAAATAACTGAATTATTTATAAATAATAAATAACTGAAATAATATTTCACTCAGTAATTGATAACTAATCCAGAGGTAGGTACCTGGAAGAGTTAATGCAAGCCTGAAAGTGTGGATGTGGCTTTGGAGTGGGGTGGTGGGCAGAAGGACTTTGGGAAGGGTGTTAGTGAAAAGCTAAAGAATACTGGTGAGACTGAAGTCAAGCTCCATTGTAGCTACATTTTAAGAGAAAATTTTTCACTGAACTTCAGATGGCCACTCCTTCTCAATGACTCCTGCAGGACAGTTCTCCAGGTGGCCTCGGACTGACCCAGTTCTTCCTGCTTTCTTAGTTGTTGTTCTTAAGAATAACTGTAGAATGTGCTAGGAATGCAGTGTCCTGAGATAGTGGGGGACTGGCCAGAACTCTGTTCCAGCCCATCCTAGAAATAGGATGTCCTTCAATGCTTTGACCCAGACTCTCATTACCCCTGGATATAAAGCTTAGGGAAAGCTGCTTTTCCAGGTCCCTCAGATGCAGTGCAAGTGGGGGATGCATATTTGAGATTCAATCTGCCCTAGGCAGCTTTGGTGAGCCTTGGGGACGGGCTCAGGATGAAGCCTTGGCTTCTGTTATCCATGGCTGCCTATCTGTGAGTAATAAACCTGCAGCCTTGGCTTCTGTTATCCATGGCTGCCTATCTGTGAGTAATAAACCTGCTTCATGTAACTTGTGTGTGGGCGTTCTGTCTCACTGCACTCAGATAAACTGGTAATCAGTGCACAGTGAAACTGCTTCACTCCCACTTATTTGTATGGAAAACACTTTCTTTGGTAATTTCCAGAAGTGTTCTTAAAATGCCCTATGCAATAGGAATGGTGTGGAGCCAAAATCCACCTTCATCTTTGTCTTGTATATTCATATATTCAACAAATACATACTGAGCATGTAACACACGCCAGCAACTAGACATATAGTAGTGAACAAAGATGAAGTCTCTGCTCTCATGAAACGTACTTTCCAGTGGGAGGAGATAGAGAATAAACAACAAACTCACAGGCAAGATACTTTCAGGGATTATATAAGTGTTCTGGAGAATTAAATTCTAGGAGAAGAGTAACCCTTATGAATAGTCCCCTTTGACCCCTCATGACCCATTTATCTCACATTGCTCCAATTTTGAAATTCCAGTCATTCTGCCTATACCCCTCTTTTCATTCTACAGTGTTTTCATCCACAGGCCATAAATGAGAACTTTGACATCGTAATCTGGGGATGACACTCTTGAATTCGCTGTTTCTTATAGAAGTGGTACATACCCGAATTCAGATGAGAAGCTTGGTGCTAAGTCATGCAGTAGATGGATGGGCAGGCACCGGGCACAAGTTACCAAAATGATTTTACAATAGCTTATTGGGTTAAATCCCATGGTTATTCCAAAGGTTACCTCATTTAAAGAAATTAAAATGCATTGATTTCCTCCCTTTTCCTACCATAACTTGAAAACAAAGTTAATATACTTTGTTGTTTAGTATAGCTTAACTTTTCATTCACACCCCTTCCCCACATGTGGATACCTATCACGTGTAAGGCACCCATGTTTAGTGTGATTGCAAGGTAAAAGGATTCCATGGAGTGGAATAGATATTTTAAAATGTAGCTGTATTATGAATGCTGTGTACTAAGAAACCATGGCTATGGTGTTTGTCACGTAGATTAAAAACAACAAAAAAAGAGAGCTCTATCACATACCAGGCATGCCTTGCACAGTGAATTTAATTCACGCTGGGTGACGGCTACTTCCTGGGATTAGTCTGTGCATGCATGGATAGAGAATTGCTTTTATTCTGCTTGGAACTCTAAGCAGGTAATTTTAATAAATGTAAAAGTCCCTTCTCCTGCCTGTTGACCCATGAAATATTGACCATCTCCATGATATATGGATAAGAAAACAAATATATATGCAGAACAGTATGTATAGCAAGTTACCATGTGCACGTGTATAAAATGGGAAGAAAAATGAACATAGCCATTCTTTCATTACCAATATTGCTAGGTGCTCAGGATATAGAAGTAAACAAAAGATAAAATCACTACCCTCAGGGAGCTTTTACATTATGGGTGTAAATAAAATGGATTTATTGTAGATACTGAGTATGGTGTTTAATTTGTAAGAACTAAATTGAGGAAATTCATTAAATTGGGCAAATGGGGAGAAGATAGTTTAGAATCAATGAAATGAAAGGTAATGATACAACTTTTATGAGTGTACAGGACTCTAAGTGAATAGAGAAAACAACTCAATCTCTCTTAACCGCCACCAACAACTAGTAACAGGGAGTGGGGATGGGGGTGGGGGTGAGACTCAATGGATTTCCCCTGAAATTCCAGGAGGAATTGAACAGCTAATCCTGAGGAGGTTAGCTGTGGACCCCAGTTGTGACATTCATGAGACAGAGCTCTCAACTCCCAGCTTTTGTGTCTCTACACTTACATTTTTCAGAGACAGAAATCATCACATTATGAATCAAAGCAAGACTGGCCTGAATGCTCAGGAGCCGGACTCCCCCATTTCCTCACGCGACTGTAAGACCCGCTTCCTTCCAGTTAGGAAAAAAGGATAAGGCAGGATCGGTTGAGTCCCTTCTTTTGACAGCCTGAATCCTTTTATTTCCTGCCCCCTTTTTATTTTACCAACTGGCAGAGCCCGAGGTGGTTAAGGGCAGTTCGAGGGGTGAAGACTCAAGCACTTGCAGACCCCCTGGGTCCTTTTGCTCTTTCCTGATACTCATCCTGATGGCCCACGCCAATGACCGACACCACTCCCTTCCGATGGTTACTATGATGCATAACTAACACCACCAAAGAATTGTGCAGTCCTTGGAAAGTGTAGAGTGGCACATTAGCCTTTCCTGAACTTTGGGAAGACATTTTTATGTAAGAGAAGTCACACAGGTTAGTGATTACCAGCTTAGGTGCTGAGGCCGAACAGCAGTGGGTTCAAACTCCAGCTCCGCCAATGACTCGCTGTATAATCCTGGTGAGTTTTGTGACCTGTGTATTTTGGTTTCCTCAGGTGTAAGTTTGAGACAGTAATAACAATACTTATGGGGTTGCATGGCAGACTCACTCAAGCTAGACAGCCTGTGGGACTCCACCACCTGCCAGCTCCGTGACTGATATGGTTTGGCTATGTCCTTACCCAGATCTCATCTTGAATCATACTTCACACAATTCTCACATGTCTTGGGAGGGACCTGGTGGGAGGTAACTGAATCATGGGGGTGGGTCTTTCCCGTGCTGTTCTCGTGATAGTGAATAAGTCTCACAAAGTCTGATGGTTTCATGAAAGGGAGTTTCCCTGCATAAGTTTTCTCTCTTGCTGCTGCCATGTAAGAAGTGCCTTTCGCCTTCTGCTGTGAACATGCGGCCTCGTCAGCCACGTGGAACTGTGGTCCATTAAACTTCTTTTTCTTTATAAATTACCCAGTCTCAGGTATGTCTCTATCAACAGCGAGAAAACTGATGAATACAGTGACCTTGGCAAGTCATTTACTCTCTCTGTGTCCCAGGTGCCTCTTCTGCAAATGGGATAAATTATCCAGGAAGCTGCCTTGGAGGGCTATTGGAAAGATAAATGAGTTACTATGTGTGTTACAGGTTGAATTGTGTCCCCCTCAAAACATATTGGAGTCCTAACCTCCAATACCTTCAGAAGGTGACCTTATTCATAAACAGAATCTTCACAGAAGTGATCACCTTAAAATGAAGTCATTAGTGTGTGCCCTAATCCAGCATGACCAGTGTCCTTTTGAAAAGGAGAGATTTGGATACAGACATACAAAGGGAAAATGCCATGTGAAGATGAAGGCAGAGACCAGGGTGTTGCATCTACAGAGACGCCAAAGATTGCCAGCAAACCCCCAGAAGCTAGGAGAGGGGCGTGGAACAGAGCCTCCTTCATAGCTTCAGAAGAAACCAACACTGCTGACACTGCTGACACATAGATCTTGGCCTCCTGCCTCCAGAACTGTGAGAAAATAAACTTTCTGTTGTTGAAGCCACCCAATTTGTGGTACTTTGTTATGGTAGACCTAGGACTCTAATGCAGTATACAAAGCACTTAGGATAGTTAGGAGGGACTATTATTATTATTAGACAGAATCTCTCTCTGTTGCCCAGGACGGATTGTACTGGCCCAATCTCAGCTCACTGGAACCTCTGCTTCCTGGGTTCAAAGGACTCTCCTGCCTCAGCCTCCCAAGTAGCTGGGACTACAGGTGTGAGCCACCGCAACTGGCTAATTTATTTTTGTTTATTTTTATTTATTATGATCATTATTTTTTGAGATGGAGTTTTGCTCTTGTCGCCCAGGCTGGAGTCCAGTGGCGTGATCTCAGCTCACTGCAACCTCGGCCTCCCAGGTTCAAGCGATTCTCGTGCCTCAGCCTCCGGAGTAGCTGGGATTACAGGTGCCTGCCACCAAGTCCAGCTAATTTTTGTATTTTTAGTAGACGGGATTTCACGATGTTGGCCAGGCTGGTCTTGAAGTCTTGACCTCAAGTGATCTGCCCGCATCGGCCTCCCAAAATGCTGGGATTACAGGCGTGAGCAACCTCGCCTGACTGCGGAAGGACTATTATTATGCAGAGTTTTAAATGAGTTACTATAGGGACCCGGCAGTAAGTGATCAATGATTATCAATCATTATTTTTTAGAACGGAAGACTCAGTGGTTCAGAATCACAGTATCCTTATCACAGATTCTTCCATAGAAGGAGGACTCCATCAACAAAGGGAAAACTTGGCCTCTTTTTAGGGTGATTGCTTATTTCACTTGAATGCATGAGGCAAGGTCAAGGTCTGCCTGCAGCTCTGCTCACCATTTACTGAGAAACCCTCGACTTCAGATTGTGGGGCAGCCAGGAAGACAGCAGGCTGGGTAGGAGATTAGGGCGTGAACAAACCTTGGCCCTGCAACTCTGTGCCAGGCCACAGTACCAGAGCTCAGAACTCAGAATTTTAAAGCTGCCCAGGAGAACAGACTGTGAAACACCCACTACCCCATTTTCACTGTGGAGGAAGGAGCTTGGAGGCATGGATGGGTGCACCCACTCCTTGCTGGTGTTCAGTTGGGCTCAACTTTGTCCTTCCTCTTGATGTTATGCTTGAAACCGCCATCCTTTCCTGAGCATGCAAAGCGACTCGAAATCCTGAAAGCTGTTATTCTTTTTTGGCTGTTGTTGTCAAGAAAGAGCAATCTGGCTGATGCTCTCTATTTTATCCTCAGTTAACACACTGATTACAGCCTGACTCCCCCACCGCATCCTCTAAAAAAGAAGAGTGGGTATGCGAAAATTGCCTCTGGTGTTTTTAGCACTAAGGGAAAAACTATTCATTTGTTCTCGGCAGGCATGCTGGTATCTTATAAAATCCTCCTGGGCCACAGATTGTGAGGTCACCCTGAGCAACAGCAGGACAGCCTCTTCCATCAAACTCCCGTTGGCATTAACTTGACTGGTCCATTTTAGTTTATTGTTTAAGAATAATAATGATGCAATAATTGTGCATCCTTCTGGAGCTTATCTGAGAAGAGGAGATGGAGTTAAAAGTATATATTTTTTCCAACAGGAAGCTCTTTTTGATCAAATAGAACAGCCCTTTACATTCTGTTGGTATAAGACATTTTTCCAGAGTGTCCTGGGTGAACTCAGATGCCTGTGCAGCTTATCCTGAAGATACTACAAGGTTCTGTACGAACCTGTTGTTCAATTCCGCACCATCCAACACAGTAGCCACTGGCTGCATGTGCCTTCTAAGCACTTGAGACATGGCTTGTCCAAATTGAGATGTGCTGTAACTATACAACACTCACCAGATATCAAAGATTTAGTACAGAAAAAGAATGCAAAAGATCTTATTCTTAGGTGTCTTTACTGACTACCTGGTCAGATAATAGTATATTTGATATATAGGTTAAATATTATTGCAGAGTTTTTTTTGTTTTGTTTTTGTGACGGAGTCTCTCTCTGTCGCCCAGGCTGGAGCTCAGTGGTGCAATCTCGGTTCACTGCAACCTCCGCCTCCCAGGATCAAGCAATTCTCCTGCCTCAGCCTCCCAAGTAACTGGGACTACAGGTGCCTGCCACCACACCAGGTTATTTTTTTGTATTTTTAGTGGAGATGGGGTTTCATCATGTTAGCTAGGATGGTCTGGATCTCCTGACTTTGTGATCCCACCTGCCTCAGCCTCTCAAAGTGCTGGGATTATAGGCGCGAGCCACCACACCTGGCCCTTCTCTTTACCTTTTATTTTTAAATTAATTTTTCCTCTTTACTTTTTAAAAAATTTCTAGTGACCACTTTAAAATTTCATCTATGACTTGCATTGGTGACTCACATTGTATTTCTATTGCACAATGCTTGTCCAAATCATTTGCAAGTGTTTATTCTTAAAGGTTACTTAGGTTTTTTTTTTTTTTAAATAAATTGTTTTCCCATTAAAAGTTTAGTCCTGCTTTGCAGAAATGGATAAGCAACCTTTCCTTCAGATCTTTTCTCTCTCCTTAATTGCTTTTTATGCTTGGTTCCAATGACTTCGCAATCTGGTACCAAATGTTACCATTTGGTCTCTGCCTCAGTGGGTCTATTCATCTTTAAAACTGAGGGCTGGATGTGACAGGATTCCAGAGGCTCCTTCTGGTTTTAGGATTTTATGATTCTGTTTTAACATTTGAGGTCTGAATAGGAGAAAACTCTGGATTAATTTTGGAAATCTTGACATTTGAGGGGTGATAAGGTTTACCAAAGATAAAACCTTTTGCAAGTCCCCTCTTCCTGCTGAGCTGGAAGTCTGGAGTCACGGACCTGGCGCGGTGTAGGGCAAGGAGGGGCAATGCTTCCTCCTACTGGGCTGAAGGGGAGCAGCAGGTCTACAGGGGAGGTGTCCTTGTGCAGCTGCCGCCAAAGTAAGTGCTGGGCAGATTCCAGACAGTGAGGGCAATGAGGCTCTGGCAGCAGATGCAACGTGTGAGTGTGGGGGACCCCAATAATTCCTTTAGTGGGCTTGCTCAATCTGCCCCGCATCTCTTGTCAAAAGTTCAACATTTGATTCAAAAAGGAGCTGCCCATCCCCTTCTGGTCATCGAAATTGCTCTACGAGTGTCTGCCATCTGGGCAGGTGAAGCTGAGATGTGAACACAGGATCTGTGCTCTCAGGATTCAGCCTCAAAAAGACAGCAGGCCTGTGAGAAGGTGCCGACAAGCCAGGAGGAGCGGACTCAAGAGGAGGGGCTGGGTGTGGTGGCACAGCCTGTGGTCCTAGCTGCTCTGTGGGGGGAGGCTGAGGTGGGAGGATCGCTTGAGTCCAGGACTTGGAGGCTGTAGTGAGCTGTGATCGCATCATTGCACTCCAGCCTGGAGAACTTATCTCAAAGATAGACAGAGAGGAGAGTGTTAGCTTAGGCTAGCCCAAACTGAGTCTTTTGCCCTTTTGACCAAGAGTCCTGACCAGTACACTCTATAAAGCATTTTTTTTTAAAGACGGGGTCCTGCTGGAGTTGCCCGGGCTGGAGTGCAGTGGTGCAATTATAGCTCAAGGTAGCCTCAGCCTTTTAGGCTCACATGATCATCTGCCTGAGCCTCTTGAGTAGCTGGGAGTACAGGCATGCATCACCACACGTGGCTAATTTTTTTTTTTTTTTTTTTTTTTTTTTTTTTGTAGAACCAGGATCCCACTATGTTGCCCAGGCTGGTCTTGAACTCCTGGGCTCAAGCAATCCTCTTGCCTCAGGCTTGCAAAGTGCTGGGATTACAGGGATGCGCCACTGCTTCAGGCCTATAACACATTCTTTAGAGGAAGATGAGATGACTGTCTGAATAAATATAACAATAGATTAGGAATGTCCATAGGAAGGACATGTACCCTTTTCTCTTGATATGCAGTATATATAAGAGAAAGGGAATCTCATGGACACAGGAAACCACAGACCAGGTGCAAGACCTAAGTGTGAAGAAGCCCAAATGAGTTTGCTCACTCCTATTACTCCCATTCCAGACTTCCCTACCTCATCCCTCCCTGTCCTCCCAAACTTACCAAGGCCATTCTGCCCTCTGCGTTTGGCCTCTCATCTCATCCTCCCAGCATACAACACACTGGACAAACACATACATCCACACTGTACAAATACACACGCTAACACACCCCACTGCTTGGTAGCAAGGAATACACTTACTTGTGTTACTTCGAGTAAAAGTGGGGCACAGTTTGCTAACATATTTGTGGTACTAAGGACAACAGGAATCTCAGGCTTGTTGCCAGGCCTCTTGGGAATCAGGGGGAAAGCCACATAATGTCCAAAGAAGAGTAAGACCCACAGGACAGCAGAGCATCAGAGAGCTCAGAATAAATCACTCCATGCGGAAGGTCATTCAGTGTCCAGTTAAACATCCTAGAGAAGGATGATCTTGCTGCCAGCCTTCCATCCTGTCTCCCCGCTTCTACCAGAAGCTGGCATTTGTTGATCTTCAAGAGGTCTAACATATGGGGCCCACCTCCTTTCTGTCTTTATCTGGAACTTTCTCTAAACATCTCCCTCATGCTCTACTTAATGTATATTTTGTCTTCTGTCTCCTCACAGATTCTGCTTACTCTAATTTTAATAATTTCTGCTTTCCCCTGACTTTTCATTATTCTTTCTAATCTTGCCTGCCTTTTCTCTGTTTTTTTTCCTTTTTCTCTTGCTAACAAAGATGGATTCTCTCCATCTCTTCTTCGTATTCCCAAGAATCTCTCCATATTTTCATTTTATATCATTATTTCATCTTCATTTTGTATTCCAGAGAAAGATAATTTGATGCTTTTATTACCATAATTTGTGTATGACAGAGATTTCTTACCAGGCTATGTCATAGGCTATTGGGCAATTCTAAATTGGCTGACTTTGGGTTGGGTGTCCACCTCTGGTTCAATCAGTCATAGCCTGGGGTGGGGCACATGCTGCAGGGCATGGCTGTTTACGCTTATGGAGCAGAAGCTGGGTGAAGTGCTTTGAGTGTAACCCCATATGAGGGGTCCATGAGGGTGGTAGATTCCAAGGCTTTTTCTGTTCCGTATACATACTACCTCCAACTCCCACCTGTAATGCCTTCTCCTGTCCATTGCTCAGCTTCTTGCTCATGTGGTCCAGGATCTCATTTTGTAGTTTTCTGTTTGCCTTACTTGATAGTCTTGCTTTTCTCTTTAATGGAGAGTGAAAGATGAGTTTGGGAAGAGCTGGTATGATTTTGCTTCTTTAATCAAAAAGAGACCTTGAGAAATAAGGAAATGTTTTCTGTTGATCTATAACAACACACAACTCTCTTAGCAGCACCAGGGACAACTGCAATACACTGTGACTCTTCCTTTGGGAAGGAAGTTTTGGGGAATGAGAAGTGGGGTAGGTGGAAGGAATTTGGAATATAACCTCGGGCGTCTGTCCAAACACTGTCCTTTTCTAGTTGCTACTGCCGGTTCTCCAACTGTCCGGGCCTCACACCCCCAGAAAGCACCAGCTCTGCGGCCATAAGTGTCCTTCAGGACTTTTATTCAGCTCTTTAGATCAAACCCAAGATCTTTCTCCCACCTATGCAGTCTCAATCTTCTATTCTCTTTAAATCGCTGTCAGTGATTGTGCTATTCAGAAGAATCTTCTCAGAAGGTAATTGCTCTCTGCATACTTAAATGCCCTGGTTTCTATAAACTCTGAATAAAATAACTTCAGATAATTCTGAGTCTGGATGATCAGACTGATGAAATCTGAGGAGAACTGAAATTGGGAAAAAATATCTTAACATTTTCCTCTCTTGATGGCATCCTCATGTTTCAGAAATGTAGACAACTAAATTCTTCCGCAGAGATCGAGTCTGTCTCCTGCATGTCAATAATTACTCTTACTCTGTGTAAACACCAGGCTCTGATTTCTAGTAAAATCTAGAGTTTCCACAGACATGAGTTCTTATGGTACCAGGCACTGCTATAGGAATGATAGGTTCATGATGATTAAGACAGATGTATTTGTTAGGGTAATCCTAGAACTTTAACAAACTCAAGAATGCGTAATAGCTCAAATGTGATAGAAGTTTGTTTTTCCTCACATAGAGTTCACAGTGGGCATTGCTGATGAGTGGGTGCCTTACCCAAGTAATATGTGAGGACCCAAATTTCTTTTGCCTGTGGCTCTGATGCCTTCAACATGTGGTTTCCAAAGTCCCTGTAGAACACAGAGGGTTGCCTGTGGGGGTGGGTGTGGGGGGTGGGTGGGGACTTTATCAGCAAGACCAGGAAGGGGGCACATCGCTTCCAGCCAATGGCATTGGCTAACGCATGTCACGTGGCCTATCTGCAAAGGAAGCTGGGAGACAAGGTTAGGTATGTCCCCAGGCAGAAGGGGAAATGGGTTTGATGCATACATGGCATTTCTGTAAAATAAACAAGATGCCACTTTTCCCAAAGCATTCATCTGTGATTTCAAGGAGTGGAGGATACTTCAGAGTAAGATAGCCCGAGACTGGTCCATTAGGAGGACTCAGTGAGCCAACAGACATCGTGGCCTTTCATCCTATTTGCCAAGATGTTTAACAAGCAAACAGCAAATAATGATTTGGCTTCCACAGATCGCCCAAAGAAAAAACACATTGCCTAAGAGTAGCAGAGCTCTAGTTCAGTCTTCAGGAAGAACAATGAGAACAGGGACCAGGTGTCCACAGCTGTAGCTCATCTCCTGGCCCAGATGATAACCATGGCTGATATATATATATTTAAATTTCAAACTTATATTTTAAGTTCAAGGATACATGTGCAGAATGTGCAGGTTTGTGACATAGGTAAACGTGTGCCATCATGGTTTGCTGCACAGATCATCCCATTGCCTAGGTGTTAACTCCAGCATCCATTAGCCATTCTTCCTGATCCTCTCTTCCTCTCACCCCTGTCCTCTAACAGGTCCCAGTGTGTGTTGTTCTCCCCATGTGTCCATGTGTTCTCATCATGTAGCTCCCACTTACAAGTGAAAACATGCGGCATTTGGTTTTCTCTTACTGCATGAGTTCGCTAAGGATAATGGCCTCCAGCTCCATCCATGTCCCTCCAAAGGACATGATCGAATTCCTTTTTATGACTGCATAGTATTCCATGGTGTATATATACCACGTTTTCTTTATCTGCCTTTCATTGATGGGCATTTAGGTTGTTTCTATGTTTTTGCTATTATGAATAGTGCTGCAATGAACATCCACATGCACGTGTCTTTATAATAGAATGATTTATATTCCTTTGGATATATGCCCAGAAATGAGATTGCTGGGTTGAATGGAGTTCTGTTTTTAGGTCTTTGAGGAATCACCACACTGTCTTCCACAATGATTGAACTAGTTTACACTCCCATCAACAGTGCATAAGTGTTCCTTTTTCTCCACAATCTCACCAGCATATGTTATTTTTTGACTTTTTAATAATAGCCATTCTCACAGGTGTGAGATGATATATCATTGTGGTTTGATTTGCATTTCTCTAATTATAAGTGATGTTGAACTTTTTTTTTCATATTTGTTGACCACATGTATCTATGTCTTCTTTTGAGAAGTGTCTATTCATGTCCTTTGCCCACTTTTTAATGGGGTTTTTTTTTCTTGTAAATTTGTTTAAGTCCCTTATAGATGTTGGATATTAGACCTTTGTCAGATGCATAGACTGCAAAATTTTTCTCCCGTTCTGTGGGCTGCCTGTTCACTCTGTTGATAGTTTCTGTTGCTGTGCAGAAGCTCTTTAGTTTAATTAGATCCCATTTGTCAATTTTGGTTTTTGCTGCAGTTGCTTTTGGTGTCTTTGTCATGAAATCTTTGCCTGTGCCTATGTCCTAAATGGTGTTGCCTAGGTTTTTTTGTAGGGTTTTTATAGTTTTGGGTTTTACATTTAAATATTTAATCTATCTTGAGTTGATTTTTGTGTATGGTGTAAGGAAAGGGCCCAGTTTCAATTTTCTGCATATGACTGGCTAGTTCTTCCAGCACCTTTATTTATTTATTTATTTATTTATTTATTTTCGAGATGGAGTCTCTCTCTGTTACCCAGGCTGGAGGGCAGTGGCATGATCTTGACTCACTGCAACCCTCACGTCCCGGGTTCAAGCCATTCTCCTGCCTAAGCCTCCTGGGTAGCTGGGATTACAAGCATGTGCCACCACGCCTGGCTAATTTTTGTAGTTTTAGTAGAGATGGGGTTTCATCATGTTGATCAGGCTGGTCTCAAACTTCTGACATCATGATCCACCCACCTCAGCCTCCCACAGTGTTGGGATTATAGGCATGAGCCACTGCACCAGGCCAACACCATTTATTAAATAGGGAATCTTTTTCCCATTGCTTGTTTTTGTCAGGTTTGTTAAAGATTGGATGGTTATGGGTGTGCTGTCTTATTTCTGGGTTTTCTATTCTGTTCCATTGGTGTATGTGTCTGTTTTTGTACCAGTACCATGCTGCTTTGGTTATCGTAGCCCTGTAGTATAGTATGAAGTTGGGTAGCATGATGCCTCCACCTTTGTTCTTTTTGCTTAGAATTGCCTTGGCTATTTGGGTTCCATTTTGGTTCCATATAAATTTTAAAATAGTTTTCTCTAATTCTGTGAAGAATGCCAGTGGTAGTTTAATGGGAATAACATTGAATCTATAAATTGCTTTGGGCAGTATGGTCATTTTCACCATATTGATGGTGAAAATGGAATGACCATCAATATGGTCATTTTCACCATATTGATTCTTCCTATCCATGAACATGGAATGTTTTTCCCTGTGTGTCATCTCTAATTTCTTTGAGCAGTGCTTTGTTGTTCCCCTTGAAGAGGTCTTTCACTTCCCCTGTTAGCTGTATTCCTAGGTATTTTATTATTTTTGTAGCAGTTGTGAATAGGAGTTCATATGTGATCTGGCTCTCAGCTTGTATGGCTGATATTTCTAGATCTCTTCCTGTGTTCTAGGTGCTAATCTAAGGATGTTACATTATAAAGAGAATAGAGGATTGAGACTCTATAGGTGGGAGGGAAAATCTTAGGTTTGTGCTAACGACTAAATAAAAAATCTGGGTGAGTCTTGTTGACTCCAGAGCTGGCATTCTTAATCTTGTGCAGCATTTCCTTGTTAAATGAGTGAATCAGTTATGAAACGAGTGATATTGTCCTTTCTGCACTGCTCTCTTATGAATTTAATTAGGAGGAAGCCTGATATCCTAAGCTTCATTGCCCCGTGACTACTGATAACACTGAATTTTAGAATGTGCAAAGTAGAAAAACGAATTCCCTCTTAGCACTGGAAAGGCTTTCCCCTTCTAGTGAGGCAGGAACTTCCCTCAAGTATCTCCTTCTGTGATAAACTCCACGGTCAATCCTCTAAGCTCTGGTTTCTTCAAGACTCTCTTCCTACTTACCTTAATGAAAAGGCTAGTTTGAAACTCAAAGTTATAGGTGGAATCTGCCTTCTCTTCCTGGGGCCTAGATTTAATGGTAGAAGGGAAAGAAGAGATCAAAATAAAGACAAAATAAAAAATGCTGAATTCTCTAGAAGAAAGTACTTTGATACTTAAAAAAAAAACCTATGCCATCATTTTGTGATTTCAAGAAAAATGTCACTTTTCTTAGTTTCTAATGGGCAGCATGAAAAGTCAATTATTAGATTGTTTTCTACTGGTTAGCAAGCTTTGACTATATCTTAGGCATGATACCAGATTCTGGGAATAAAAAGATGAAAATGATGTAGGCTAAGCAGAGAAAGGCAGTTGAATTGCCATACATGTTAAAGACTAAAGCAAATTTGTGATGAAGATGTAGTGGGGCCCCCAGCAGACGGAGCAACTAATTCTATCAGGGTGATAGTTATATACTATGGTAAATAATAAAAACCAGAACCATGTTACATCATAATAATATCACTGGGTGTCTTTTTTGATTGTTTCTTGAACTTAATGTTTTTGCCCCCAATATTTCACTGTGAAATATTTGTTAAGATGTTCCCTTTTCCCCAGATTCAGAGTATCTTTGTAGTCCTTGGTGTGTATTTGAAGATGATAAATTGGGTGGGGGACCAGAAGATGAATAGATATGGGAGAGTTAGTGTGTGAGGGCTGATGGGCCACAAATACGAGGCTGTTTCCTTCGTCTAGTGTGTGATAAGGAGGACCAGAACCAAGGCAGTGGTGGGGGGAGGGACTGGGACAGCATTAGAGCCAGGAGACATTTTTTAATCCCAGGGCTTGGTGAGTGGGGATGAGGGGGGTCGTGAATGTCTTCACAATTTCTACCCTGGGAAACTGACCCCATTAAGTGTGCTTGAGAAGATATGAAATGAAATGGGTTAGAGGAAGATGATGGTGTGTTCTCTTTGGGCGACTCCAGGGTATCTAAAGTGACATAATAAATAGATAATTAGAAACGCAAATCTAGAGCTTGGACAAGAGATCAGAGTTGGACAGAGAGCGCTGGGTGCTGTCACCCAGAGTGTTGTGCATAGCAGGTGGCAGTGAAAGTTCAAAGACTGGGTGAGGTCCCCTTGGGCAGGTGTGCAAAACTGGGGGAGAAAAGGAACTGTAACATTAAGGGTGCAGGAAGAGAAGGGGAAGCCAGGCAGTGAAACTAACAGAGGTATTGCAGGGTCTGGATAGAAACTAGGAGATTATAAAAATAGTTAACATTTTATTGAATGTTTATTCTATGCCTGCTACTGTGCTAAATACTTCATCGTGCATAATATGATTTGTGCTCATGACAACAAAATTATCATAAATTGTTATGTAATTGATATTAGACTCATTGTACGGATATGAAAATAGAGGTTTAGAGAGAGTAAGTAACTCAGCAAAGGTCATGTTGTTAGCCGATGGCAAACTCGGGACTTGAACTCAGATTTGTTCTTTGTTCTCATCCCAGTTAGTTTGCTTTCTTGGCATCTGAGAAACCAAATAAGAATGGAGTTTAAGAAGTAAGGGGGTGGGTGTTGGAGGCTGTGGTTGGGGAACAGATTTGTCTATCCAATTCTGTCTTGTCCAGGTTAATATCAACAAGAGCATGCAGACCCCTGGCTCAGGGTCATTGAGTGAAAGGATAAAGACCTCTAATGTGAGAAGATCCCAAGAGACATCTCAATTTGGGAAGGAACTTGAGGGCAATAGAATCCCTGAATATTCAAGCACAAAAAGAGACTGGAAGCAGGTGGAAGGTTAAATACACCAGAGTCTCTGACAGTTGAACACTTGAAACCTAATGATTTCCAGATTCTACCATTTGAATGCTCATAAACACAGCCAAATCTTCCAATAGCTGTGAATCTAGATTTCTCTTTTCATTAAGTTTCTATTTCAGAAAGACCATAGTCCACATCCAGTTCTCAACATAAAAGTACTAAAAGGTATAAAACATCGACTCCGTTAAATACCCTGAAATTTAAATTTTCTGAAATGATTCTTCAGTTCTAGGTCAATAATAACAATTAATGATTATTGAATCTTTATTTTATACTAGGAACCACTTTTAGCATT
Organism: Aotus nancymaae; assembly: GCF_030222135.1. Taxonomy (NCBI): domain Eukaryota; kingdom Metazoa; phylum Chordata; class Mammalia; order Primates; family Aotidae; genus Aotus; species Aotus nancymaae. The sequence continues at coordinate 48,218,467 of NW_026988417.1, read as the reverse complement.
TTATATGTATGATCATTTTTAAGACACATTGACCCTCAAAGACAAGAGTGATTTTCAGGCCCATTATACACAGCTCTTGTACCTTCAGAATTAAGGTTATGTGCATTGAGTAGTCTGCAAAGCCTGGAAATTCTCATTTAATGGGTTAATGTTGATCGGGGCATATTTAGGGAAGAATTGTCCATAACAATTGTAATCTACATGCATTAGAAGACTTAGTTTTGTTCTTGGTTCTTTCATGGATTTTGGGCTTGAGCCAACTCACAGATTTCTTTGTCTTAAAGTTCTTAATAACTTTTTAATTTTTAAAATGTTATTGTAAAACATGCTTTATATACTAGAGTTATAAAGTATACCTGTACAATGGAAAGAATAACAGTCTAACATATGGTATTTCATTATTGTATTATCCACCACCAGATTGACAGAGAGACACCTTGTCAAAAAAAAAAAAAAAAAAATTCACCGGACCCTAAAACTGCACTCCATCAAGAGGTCCATCACAGCCTGCTCCCTGGAAACCAGAATATTCATTGTGCTCATTTCTTATGGCTGCTGTAACAAATTGCCACAAATTCAATAACTTAAAACAACAGAGATTTATTCTCTTACGGTTCTGGAGGTCAGAAGTCTAAAATCAAGGTGTCTGTGGGGCTCTGCCCCTTCTGGAGGCTTCAGGAGAGAATCTGTTTCCTTGCCTTTCTCAGCCCATGGAAGCTGCTAGCATTCTGTGCCTTATGGCGCCTTCTTCTCATCATTCCTAGCTTTTGCTTCCATCATCACATTTTCTACTACTCACTCTGACTCCCCTGTTTTACTCTTACAAGGACACTTGTGATTACATTGGGCCTCCCTGGAGCATCCAGGACAATCTCCCCATCTCAAGATCCTTCATTCAACCACATTCACAGGTTCCAAGCAGTAGAATGTGGACATCTCTGGTGGTGGGTGGGGGTGGGAACTGTTATTCTGCCTACCACCTTTGTTTAACTGCCCAGTTCCTCAGGCCTGCCAGATAAGGGGCTGATCCCATGTGTGTCTGCCCCAAGCTTCATGTGTAGGTCTTGCCTGTCAGCTACAGGAAAGAAGACCAGAGAATGAATTAAAATTCATACAGCAGTGCAACAAGGACTTCCTCCACCCCCGACTCATAAAGCTATTCATATAAAAAGTTATTCATATGAAAGTATGAAAATGGCACTTTTTAGCTGTGCATTAAATAATTTTATTGAAACTAATAAAAATGATGAGCAATGGAAGCTCTCTGGAAAATGCCAGCACACTTGTGGAGCGTGGTTTGTGCATGAAAAAAGCTCCTCTTGCTTCAGGGTTTCTTTTTCTCCTGTATTTCACTGCTAGGACTGCTGCAGCAAATACCACAGAATGGGTAGCTTAAACAATGACAATTTATTTTCTCACACTTCTGGAAGCTATCGGCAAGTATCAGCAGGGTATCAGCGGGGTTCTGAGGCCTCTTTCCTCGACTTACACATGGTCACATTCTTGCTGTTTGTACTCACATGGCCTCTGTGCACACACACCCCTGGCATCTCTTTCTCTTACTAGGACACCAGTCCTGTTGGATTAGGGCCCTGCCCTAAAGATAATGTTAACAGAGTTTTTAAAGACCTCATTTCCAACTATGGTTATATTCTCTAAGGTCTTGGGAGTTAGGATTTTAACACATAAATTTTGGTGATGGTGGGGGAAACGCAATTTAGCCCATCACACCCTTTCTGCCCCTAGTTCCCACCACTGATTCCTTCTTAATGATCTTTTTCAGGAGGTTTCTATTTTAATTAGGTGTAGACATTAGGCAAATCCAGGGAATGTTGGTACGTTAGGAGCCAAGTTTACTAATCTGAATAATGAATGTATGTTTCTTTTCTTTTTTTCTTTCTTTTCTTTCTTTCTTTCTTCTTTCTTTCTTTCTTTTTCTCTCTTTCTTTCTCTCTTTCTTTTTCAAGGTCTCTCTCTGTCACCAGTCTGGAGTTCAGTGGTGCAATCATGGCTCACTGCAACCTCAAACTCCTGTGCTCAAGGGGTCCTCCTGCCTCAGCCTTCTGAGTAACTGAGGCTATAGGTGCATGCCACCATGCCTGGATTATTTTATTTTATTATCTTTTTGTAGAGATAGGGCCTCACTTTGTTGCCTAGGCTTGTCTTGAACTCCAGTCTGGGCTCCAGCAATCCTCCTGCCTCAGCCTCCTGAAGTTCTGGAATTACAGGCTATATACATATTTTCTACCAAAAATCATAGTGCACTAAAACACCTGGGATAGTGAAACAAAAAAAATAATGTAAATTATCTTAGCTAACACTGAACAAATATCAATTATGTGCTGGCACATTATCTGATTTAATTCTCTTAACATCTCCTTGAGACAAGTCTATTGTGCAGATGAGGAAATTGAAGTCCTGTCTCAAGGTGATGGCTTTGTTGAATTCTAGAAACTGCAGAGATGAAGAAACTAAGAAATGGAGGCACAGATTATTAACGATTCTTCCCAAAGTAATACACAAGAAATGGGTGGTGAAGGTAGGACATGAACCAAACTTATAACCTCCAAACTCTAATCACTGTTTTTAGAATAATACTGGCACCTGAAAATGCAGTCTCAAGTCAATTACCAAAATCTTGCAGATGCAGGATTGTTGATCAGAGGATGTCTTGGTTAATAGAATGCCAGAGACCAGATCCATTAATTGTGAGATAGATGCAGAATCCAGAATGAATCTGAAAGGCTCTACACCCTTCCTACTCAAAGTAGGATTATGGATCGGCAGCTCCAGCAGCACCATGAGCTTGTCAGAGCTGCAGAAGGTCATGACGCGCCCTAGACCCTCTGAATCAGAATCTGCATTTTGACAGGATTCCGAGGTGACGGGGTCTTGTCAATTTCAAATTCTTCAATTCCTCATAGGTTGTGTATCCTTATAAGGAGTCCTGGCCGGGCTCAGTGACTCACACCTGTAAGTAGCATCGGGAACATGAAAAGCACCTAGAAACAACTATACCCTGTATTATAGGACTGATGCTATGGTCATTTCAGCTTCTTTTCTAGAGAGCTCTATTTTTGTTTGTTTTTAAATTTCTGTTGAAATTGAACAGTGAACCCTCAATTTTGCTCAGGCCAGTGAACCTGTATAAATGGTTCTTAGTAGAGACATCCTGGCCAGGCTGCTGAGCCAGAGCTTTGCTCCCAGTGAAGCTGGTGTATTTCCATCTTCCAGGGCTCGAGGAAGGGAGCTGAGTCTTCGATGATTACCTTCATCCCTTTCTCTGTCTCTGTAAATAGACAAAAAACAATTGTTCTTTTAGTAACATTCTATTTGGAGCTCCGGAGGTGGTACAGGAGGGTGGTTAGTATTCTGAATTGAGACTGATGTTAATAGAGGAACCGGCATTTGGAAGAGTCATATACAGAGAGAAAAAGTACCAAAATGAGATCAACTCAGAGGAGATGCTCAGAGGTGTAAAATGTCACATTACCGGAAGCGGACCCCTCTAAGCACCAACTTTCCTTTTTAAAGCATATTTGATGAAACTCTTTTTAAAACTTTATCAGATTCTTTTCAGGTTCTTTAAATAGAGAATATGGGACACAAGTTAGTGTTAGGGCAGGAAGGGCTGATGGAGATCATCCAGCTCAATCCCTCCATTTCACGAATGAGGAATCTGTGACCCAGAAAAGTTGGGGGGCGCGTGTCACACAAGGCCACATAACCCACTCATGGAAGAACAAAGTCTTCAAAGAAAGGTTTGGATAGTTCTTTCTATTCCATCATGCCACATTTTTTTTCTTTTTAAAGTCTAACTATTTTCTTGCCTAATACCATCTTTTTTCAAAAAGTAAATTATGGCTGAGGAAATGCATGCAGACTTTTTCACTTGGGTGCAAATCTAATTTTCCAGGAGGTCAGCAGGAGGGCACTAAGGATGAAGACAAGCTGTCATTCAAATGCCTCCTTCTCCTCAAGTGCGTCTCCACTTTTCTGCACATTGCTTCCAGACAACAGCCGAGTTTCCTAGACTTTATCTCAAGGTGTCCAACACCCTCCCACCTCAGTCCCGTAGTGGTTGCTGATCCTGCTACCTCTTTTGCCTGGAGCAGAGTTCTGGCCCAAGATTCGTCCTCCCAAGGTCAACTTCTTGCTTCTTGTTTTCCTAACAAACAGGAGGCCAAATGTGGAAAGTGTTTGTATTAAGGTTGCGTTTCCCACCAGAGAAGGATCACAGCTAAAAAGCATCAATTCTATTTTATTCTTTCTTTACAGAAATCCATTTGGTCTTTTTCAGATTTGAGAAGTAAAAACTGTTTTCCCTGCATCACTTTTCGCAATCTAACAGAGATTTCAAGCATGGTTTAAGGGTAGAGATGGTGCTGTGTGTTTGATTGTTAAAGTCAAACTGCAGACTGTGAGGAAAATCAAGACCCCCTGAGCATTTAAAATGGAATGGTATTTTTCATTTCCATATGAGAAAATACATAGATTTATTAAAAAATTATTTGTAAAAATCTGAATAATGTGATGTCATGGATATTTTATTTTGTTTTGTTATATATATATTTTTTAATTAAAAAAGCATAGATGAGGGTGGGTCTTGCTATGTTGCTCAGGCTGGTTTTGAACTCCTGGGGCTCAAGTGATCTTCCCACCTTGGCCTCTCATAGTGCTGGGATTACAGGCCTGAGCCACTGCGCCTGGCCTGCCGTGGCTGTTTTAAAGACTATTCATTACTGTGTCAATACTACTAATTTCTACTCCTTTATTTCATTATGGCTTTAAACATTGTCTAGAAAAGACAAAAAAGTGAGAAGGATCATTGCTTCTACCCATTAGTCTCTTACTTAGCATCTACTTATTTATTTACTTAGTTTTCTATTTAGCTGCAAAACCAAAGTGCACATTGAAGTACACAGAATATAAGTATACAACTCAATACATTTTTACATATGTATATACTCCCGTAGCTACCACCTAAATCAAGATAAAAAAAAAACTTATGGCGTCGGTGAAAGCTCCCTCATGCTCCTTCCTTGTCTACCCCTGGCCTTTGCCAGAAGTGACCACTATTCTGATTTTTAGCACAATCCCTTAGTTTTATCTCTTTGTGGACTTCCTATCAATGGAATTACAGAGTATTTCTCTTGTCTAGTTTCTTTCACTGCACATGTCTGTGAGATTCATTCATGTTGTTGCTTGTATCAGTAGACTTTTAAAATTTGTGGATAGCATTCCATTATCAGAATATATCAGAATTCATCCAGTTTCCAGTTGATAGGCACCCAGATTGTTTTCAGTATTGACTTATAAATGAAACTGTTAAGAATACCTATGTCAGCTGGGCGCACTGGCTCATGCCTGAAATCCCCGCACTTTGAGAGACCAAGGCGGGTGGATCACTTGAGGTCAGGAGTTTGAGATCAACCTGACTAAACCTCCTCTCTACTAAAAATACAAAAATTAGCCAGGCGTGGTGGTGCACACCTGTAATCCCAGCTACTTGAGAGGCAGAGGCAGGAGAATTGCTGCAGGAGAATCACTTGAATCCTGGAGGTGGAGGCTGCAGTGAGCCGAGATTGCACCACTGCATTCCAGCCTGGGTAACACAGTGAGAGACTGTGTCTCAGAGAGAGAGAAAAAAAGAATACATTGGCATATGTCTTTTGATTGGCAGTAGCACTAATTTCTCTTTTGTGTATGTGCAGAAGCAGAATTGCTGGGTCATAGGATACGTATATGTTTAATTTTAGTGGTTATTGTCAAACTGTTTTCTAAAATGGCTGAACTCTCAGCAATAATGTACATATAAGAGCTCCAGTTGCTCTGTATCCTGACCAATACTTTGTGGCTCAATATTTTTAATCTTACCCTTTCCAAAACCTGGAGGAAAGGCCACTCACAGTGCTTAGTAAAATCCACACATACTGAGTATGATTGATATCTCAGTGTAAAGCAAGAAACTGCCTATAAATGTCTCAGAAAGGAGTAGGAGAATTTGTGAACAGCTAAAATGCCAACCTAAATGTGATTTGTCTTTAGAAAAGGGAAATCAAATCCTTCTTTTCCAGATCAAATTGACACAAGTCAAACTGTGTCCTTTTTGGATAAATAGTAAACAGGAAAAGCAGGGTCACCTTGGAGCATGCAAAGTTGGCAGTGCCAACCTGGCACTGTCCGGGTGAGAGATGCTACTCTGGAGAGCACCAGCTTTCTGTGCCTGGAGAGTGGCTCCACTGGGACAGGAACCGCGAACTGGATGAACACCTCTACAACTGTCCATCACCCTCCTTTGCTCTAATGCTACACTCCCGTCACTTTTTTTTTTTTTTTTTTGAGACACGGTCTTGCTCTGTTGCCCAGGCTGGGGTGTAGTGGTGTGACCATGGCTCACTGAAGCCTTGACTTCCTGTGCTCAAACGATCCTTCCACCTCAGCCTCCAGAGTACCTGAGACCACAGGCACACGCCACCATGTCTGGCTAACTTTTTAATTTTTTGTAGAGTTGGGGTTTTGCCATGTTGCCCAGGCTGGTCTACAATTTCTAGCCCCAAGTGACCCACCCGCTTCGACCTTCCAAAGTGCTGGGATTATGGGCATGGGTCACCGCACCTGGCCGATTTGACAATATGTCTTCCTCAGTATTTTGCTGGTGAGAAGAAAATGTCTCAGAAAGGAGTAGGAGTATTTTAGCCACTAGAAAGAAATACCCCTTACTGAAAAGTAACACGTTTTCTGTATGCTTTGTACATTTCAATGAGCTTGAGTGGCAAAAGTCAGCATTCTTGTTTTCAGCCGACTCCGGTACACTAATAAAGCTAAGTGTAAGATCCTGGCTGGAATTCTCCCACAAATCAACTTCATGGTTGCTCCTAAGTCATCTATATTACCATAGAAGTTTATTTTAAAAACCATCTCTCCATTGCCACAGGAATCATCTTGTGGGCCACAACTTCTAAAGGCATTTACACAAACTTTGCAGCAGGTTCTTAAGAAACGTATTAACACTGGATGCATTCATATCTTCAGAATTTCCAGCATTTCACTTGTGATAGAGCACATGGGAACAGAAATAGAACGTAAGAAATAAGGTTGTGCATTAGATTGCTAAGGCTGCCATCACAAAATACCACAGACTGGGTGGCTTAAATAACAGGCATCTATTTTCCTCACAGTTTTGGTTGCAGGAAGGTCTATAATTCAGTGGTGTCCAATCTTTTGGCTTTTCTGGGCCACATTGGAAGAAGAAGAATTTGTCTTGGGTCACACATAAAATACACTAACGATAGCTGGTGAGCTAAAAAAAAAATAAATAAATAAAATAAGAAAAAGAAGAAGAAAAAAATCACAAAAAATTCTCCTAATGTTTTAAGAAAGTTTGTCAATTCATGTTGGCTCACATTCAAAGCCATTCTGGGCCACATGCCACCGGTGGGCCGTGGGTTGGACAAGCTTGTTATAGATCAAGCTGCCAGCAGGGTTGGGCTCCTCCGAGGCATCTATCCTGGATTCTGTAGACGGCTACCCTTGATTTACAGGTGGCTTGCCTTTTGCTGCCTCTTCACTGGTCTTCCCTCTGTGCATGCAGGCCCCGTCTTCTAAGAATGCCAGTCATATTGGGTTTGCCCCCCTTCCTATTTAAAAAACAGGTTTGGGGGTACAAGTGCAATTTTGCTACACAGACATACTGTGTGGTGGTGAAGTCTGGGGGCTTTTAGTGTAACCATCACCTGAATAGTGTACATTGTATCCATTAGGTAACTTCTCATTCCTTACCCCTCTGCCACTTTCCCACCTTTTGGAGATTCCAGTGTCTATCACTCCATTCGGTAGGTTCATGTGGACCCATAGTTCAGCTCCTGCTTATAAGTGACAACATGTAGTATTTGACTCTCTGTTTCTAAGTGATTTTACTTAAAATAATGGCCTCCAATTCCATCCATGTTGCTGGAGAAGACATGATTTCATTCTTTTTTGTGGCCGAGTTCTACATATACCCCACATTTTCTTTATCCAGTCATCCATTGATGGACACTTAGGTTGATTCTGAATCTTTGCTATTTTAAATGGTGCTATGATAAACATACAAGTGCAGGTATCTTTTTAAACTTAAAATTTTCTTTATGTCAGACAGGCAATATTCCAACTTCGCAACAAAGTTTGAGGGTGACACATCTCACGCATGTACGTGAACACCCAATCATCATGCTCATGAACTACAAAAGCATCAGGTGTCTTTTTAATGTAATTATTTCTTCTCCTTAGGGCAGATCCCTGGTAGTGGGATTGCTGGATCAAATGGTAGTTCTATTTTTAGTTCTTTGAGAAATCTTCATACTGTTTTCCATAGAGGTTGTACTAATTTACATTCCCACCAACAGTGTGTAAGCGTTTCATTTTCTCTGCATCCTGGCCAACATGTATTTTTTTTTTTTGACTTTTTAGTAATAGCCATTCTGACTGGTGTAAGATGATATCTCATTGTGGCATTAATTTGCTTTTGTCTGATGATTAGTGATGTTGAGCATTTTTTCATATGTATGTTAACTTTTGGTATGTCTTCTTTTGGAAAATGTTCATGTCCTTTGCCCATTATGTGGGTACATAAGTGTATATATTTATGGGGTACATGAAATGTTTTGATACAGGCATGTAATGCATAATAATTACATCATAGAGAATGTGATATCCATCCCCTCAAGCACATATCTTTTGTGTTACAGACAATCCAATTATGCTCTTTTAATTATTTCAAATGTATAATTTAATTATTATTGATTAGAGTCATCCTGTTGTGCTATCAAATACTAGGTCTTATTCTTTTTGTTTGTTTGCTTGTTTTGAGACAGAGCCTCACTCTGTTGCCCAGGCTGGAGTGCAGTGGGCTGGATCACAGCTTACTGCTTCAACTTCCCTGGGTTCAGGTGAGCCTCCCACCTCAGCCTCCTGAGTGGCTGGGACCACAGGCATAAGTCACCACACCCAGCTAGTTTTTGTATTTTTTGCAAAGAGAGGATCTCACTATGTTGCCCAGGCTGGTCTTGAACTACTAGGCTCAAGTGATCCCTCCTCCTTGGTCTCCCAGAGGGCTAGGATTAAGGTGTCAACCACTGTGCCTGGCCTTATTCATTCTTCTATTTTTTTAAATCCGTTAACTATCCCCATCTCTCCCCCTCCACCCCCCCCAACTACCCTTACCTTTGCTCACCATTTTTTTTCCTTTCTGGTTATTATTATTATTATTATTATTATTATTATATTTTAAGTTCTGGGGTACATGTGCAGATCATGTAGGTTTGTTACATAGGTATACACATGCCATGGTGGTTTTCTGCATCCATCACCCCATCACCTACATAAGGTATTTCTCCTAATGTTATCCCTCCGCAATTCCCCACGCCCTGCTATCCCTCCCCTAGCTCTCCCACCCCTCAACAGGCTCCAGTATGTGGTGTTCCCCTCTTTGTGTCCATGTGTTCTCATTGTTCAACACTCACTTATGAGTGAGAACATGAGGTGTTTGGTTTTCTGTTCTTGTGTCAGTTTGCTGAGAATGATGGTTTCCAGATTCATCCATGTCCCTGCAAAGGACATGAACTCCTCCTTTTTTATGGCTGCCTAGTATTTCATGACAGTGCCACAATGAACATATGTGTGCATGTATCTTTATAATAGAAGGATTTATAATCCTTTGGGTATATATACTCAGTAATGGGATTGCTGGGTCAAATGGTATTTCTATTTCTAGATCCTTGAGGAATCACCACACTGTCCTCCACAATGGTTGAACTAATTTACACTCCCACCAACAATGCAAAAGTGTTCCTATTTCTCCACATCCTCTCCAGCATCTATTGTCTCCAGATTTTTTAATGATTGCCATTCTAACTGGTGTGAGATGGTATCTCAATGTGGTTTTGATTTGCATTTCTCTAATGACCAGTGATGATGAGCATTTTTTCATACATTTGTTGGCTGCATAAATGTCTTCTTTTGAAAAGTGTCTGTTCATATCCTTAGCCCACTTTTTGATGAGGTTGTTTGCTTTTTTCTTGTAAATTTGTTTAAGTTCTTCATAGATTCTGAATATTAGCCCTTTGTCAGATAAGTAGATTGCAAAAATTTTATCCCATTCTGTTGGTTGCTGGTTCACTCTAATGATTGTTTCTTTTGCTGTGCAGAAACTCTTAAGTTTAATTAGATCCCATTTGTTTATTTTGGCTTTTCTTGCCATTGTTTTTGATGTTTTAGTCATAAAGTCCTTGCCAATGCCTATGCCTGAATGGTTTTGCCTAGGTTTTCTTCTAGGGTTTTTATGGTGTTAGGTTTTATGTTTAGATCTTTAATCCATCTGGAGTTAATTTTAATGTAAGGTGTCTTGAAGGGGTCCAGTTTCAGCTTTCTGCACATGGTTAGCCAGTTTTCCCAACATCATTTATTAAACAGGAAATCCTTTCCCCATTGCTTGTTTTTGTCAGGTTTGTCAAAGATCAGACGATTGTAGATGTGTGGCATTACTTCCGAGGCCTCTTTTCTGTTCCATTGTTCTATATCTCTGTTTTGGTACCAGTACCATGCTGTTTTGATTACAGTAGCCTTGTAGTATAGTTTGAAGTCAGGTAGCATGATGCCTCCAGTTTTGTTTTGTTTTTACTTAGGATTGTCTTGGCTATGTGGGCTCTTTTTTGGTTCCATATGAAGTTTAAGGTGGTTTTTTCCAGTTCTGTAAAGAAGGTCAATAATAGCCTGATGCGGATAGCATTGAATCTATAAATTACTTTGGGCAGTATGGCCATTTTCACAATTTGATTCTTCCTAACCATGAGCATGGAATGTTTTTCCATCTGTTTGTATCCTCTCTTATTTCCCTGAGCAGTGGTTTGTAGTTCTCCTTGAAGAGGTCCTTCACATCCCTTGTTAGTTGTATTCCTGGGTATTTTATTCTCTTTGTAGCAATTGTGATGGGAATTCACTCATAATTTGGCTCTCTGTTTGTCTGTTATTGGTGTATAGGAATGCTTGTGATTTTTGCACTTTAATTTTGTATTCTGAGATTTTGCTGAAGTCACTTATCAACTTGAGGAGATTTTGAGCTGAGATGATGGGGTCTTCTAAATATACAATCATGTTGTCTGCAGATAGAGACAATTTGACTTCTTCTTTTCCTAATTGAATACACTTTATTTCTTTTTCTTGCCTGATTGCTCTGGCCAGAACTTCTAATACTGTTTTGAGTAGGAGTGGTGAGAGAGGGCACCCTTGTCTTGTGCCAGATTTCAAAGGGAAAGCTTCCAGTTTTTGCCTATTCAGTATGATATTGGTTGTGGGTTTGTCATAAATAACTTTTATAATTTTGAGATACAGTCCATTGATACCTAGTTTATTAAGAGTTTTTAGCATAAAGGGCTGCTGAATTTTGTCAAAGGCCTTCTCTGCATCTATTGAGATAATCATGTGGATTTTGTCTTTGGTTCTGTTTATGTGATGGATTACGTTTATAGATTTGTGTATGTTGAACCAGCCTTGCATCCCAGGGATGAAGCCGACTTGATTGTGATGGATGAGCTTTATGATGTGCTGTTGCATTCGGTTTGCCGGTATTTTACTGAAGATTTTTGCATCAATGTCTGTCATGGATATTGGCCTAAAAAGTGTCTTTGCTAGGTTTTGGTATCAGGATGATGTTGGTCTCATAGAATGAGTTAGGGAGGATTCCCTCTTTTTGTATTGTTTGGAATAGTTTCAGAAGGAATGGTACCAGCTCCTCTTTGCATGTCTGGTAGAATGTGGCTGTGAACCCATCTGGTCCTGGACTTGTTTTGGTTGGTAGGCTATTAATTGCTTCCTCAACTCTAGACCTTGTTATTGGTCTATTCAGGGTTTCAACTTCTTCCTGGTTTAGTCTTGGGAAGGCATAAGTGTCCAGGAATTTATCAATTTCTTCTAGATTTACTGGTTTATGTGCATAGAGGTGTTTGTAGTAATCTCTGATGGTAGTTTGTATTTCTGTGGAATTGGTGGTGATATCCCCTTTATCATTTTTTATTGCATCTATTCAATCTTCTCTCTTTTCTTCTTTATTAGTCTGGCTAGCAGTCTATCTATTTTGTTGATCTTTTCAAAAAACCAGCTCTGGGATACATTGATTTTTTGAAAGGTTTTTTGTGTCTCTATTTCTTTCAGTTCTGCTCTGATCTTAGTTATTTCTTGTCTTCTGTTAGCTTTTGAATTTGTTTGATCTTGCTCCTCTAGTTCTTTTATTTTTGACAGTAGGGTATCAGTTTTAGATCTTTCCTCACTTCTCATGTGGGCATTTAGTGCTAGATTTCCCTCTAGACACTGCTTTAAATGTGTCCCAAGAGTTTGGTATGTTGTGTCTTCGTTCCCATTGGTTTTGAAGAACACCTTTATTTCTACCTTCATTTCATTATTTATCTAGTAGTTATTCAGGAGCACGTTGTTCAGTTTCCATGTGGTTGTGCAGTTTTGAGTGAGTTTCTTAATCCTGAGTTCTAATTTGATTGCACTGTGGTCTGAGAGACTAGTTGTTTGAATTTCTGTTCTTTTGCATTTGCTGAAGAGTGATTTAATTCCAATTATGTGGTCAATTTTAGAGTAAGTGTGATGTGGTGCTGAGTAGAATGTATATTCTGTGGATTTGGGATGGAGAGTTCTGTAGATGTCTATTAGGTCCACTTGGTCCAGATCTGAGTTCAAGTCCTGGATATCTTCTGTCTTTTGATCTGTCTAATATTGACAGTGGAGTGTTTAAGTCTCCCACTGTTATTGTGTGGAAGTCTAAGTCTTTTTGCAGGTCATTAAGAACTTGTGTTATGTATCTGGGTGCTCCTGTATTGGGTGCATATATATTTAGGATCATTAGCTCTTCTTGTTGCATTGATCCTTTTACCATTATGTAATGCCCTTCTTTGTCTCTTTTGATCTTTGTTGGTTTAAAGTCTGTTTTATCAGAGACTAGGATTGCAATCCTTGCTTTTTTTTTTTTTTTTTTTTTTTTTCTCTCCATTTGCTTGGTAAATCTTCCTCCATTCCTTTATTTTGAGCCTATGTGTGTCTTTGCATGCGAGATGGGTCTCCTGAATACAGCACACCGATGGATCTTGACTCTATCCAATTTGTCAGTCTGTGTTTTTTGATTGGGGCATTTAGCCCATTTACATTTAAGGTTAATATTGGTGTGTGGAAATTTGATCCTGCCATTTTGAGGCTAGCTTGTTGTTTTTCTCATTAGTTGATACAGTTTCTTCATTGTGTCAATGATCTTTACCATTTGGTAAGTTTTAGCAGTGGCTGGTTCTGGTTGTTCCTTTCCGTGTTTAGTGCTTCCTTCAGGAGCTCTTGTAAGGCAGGCCTGGTGGTGATGAAATCTCTCAGCAATTGCTTGTCCATAAAGTATTTTATTTCTCCTTCAGTTACGAAGCTTAGTTTGGCTGGATGTGAAATTCTAGGTTGAAAGTTCTTTTCTTTAAGGATGTTGAATATTGGCCCCCACTCTATTCTGGCTTGTAGAGTTTCTGCTGAGAGATCCACTGTGAGTCTGATTGGCTTCCCTTTGTGGGTAACCTGATCTTTCTCTCTGGCTGCCCTTAGCATTTTTTCATTCATTTGAACCCTGGTGAATCTGATGATTATGTGCTTTGGGGTTGCTCTTCCTGAGGAATATCTTTGTGGTGTTCTCTGTATTTCCTGGACTTGTATGGTGGCCTGTTTTGCTAGGTTAGGGAAGTACTCCTGGATAATATCCTGAAGAGTGTTTTCCAACTTGGTTTCATTCTCTCTGTCACATTCAGGTACACTGATCAAATGTAGATTTGTTCTTTTCACATATTATCTTGGAGGCTTTGCTCATTTCTTTTCAATCTTTTTTCTCTAATCTTGCCTTCTCGTTTTATGTTATTGAGTTGATCTTCAATCTCTGATATGCTTTCTTCTGCTTGATAGGTTTGGCTATTGAAAGTTGTGTATGCTTCACGAAGTTCACATATTGTGCTTTTCAGCTCCATCAAGTCATTTATGTTCTTCTTTAAGCTGGTTATTCTAGTTAGCATCTTGTCTAAGCTTTATTCAAGGTTCTTAGTTTCTTTGTATTGTGTTAGAACATGCTCCTTTAGCTCAGGTAAGTTTATTAATACCCACCTTCTGAAGCCTGCTTCTGTCAATTTGTCACACTGATTCTCCATCCAGCTTTGTTCCCTTGCTGGTAAGGAATTGTGATTCCTTGGAGGAGAAGAGGTGTTCTGGTTTTTGGTGATTTCAGCCTTTTTGCACTGGTTTCTTACCATCTTGGTGGATTTAACTAGCTTTGGTCTTTGAAGTTGGTGACTTTCAGATGGGGTGTCTGTGTGGGCATCCCTTCTGTTGATGTTGAAGCTATTTCTTTCTGTGTTTTAGTTTTCCTTTTAACAGTCAGGCCCCTCTGATGCAGGACTGCTGGAGGTTCACTCCAGACCCTGCTTGCCTGGGAATCACCCATGGGGGCTGCAGAACAGCAAGGATTGCTGCCTATTCCTTCCTCTGATACCTTTGTCCCAGAATGGTACCTGCCAGTTATCAGCCAGAGCTCTCCTGTATGAGGTGACTCTTTGGATATATGGGGGATCAGGGATCCACTTGAGGAGGCAGTCTGTCCCTTACTGGAGCTCAAGTGCTGTGCTGGGAGCTCTGTTGTTTCCTTCAGAGCTGCTGGGAAGGGACATTTAAGTCTGCTGAAGTGGAACTTACAAGCACCCCTTTTCCCCCATGCTCTGTCCTAGGAAGGTGGTGCTTTATTTATAAGTCCTTGACAGGCTGCTGCCCTTTTTTTTGGAGATTCCCTGCCTAGCAAGGAGGGAATGTAGTCACATTCTGCCTGCAGAGGTGTTGCTGAGCTGCCAGGGGCTCTGCCCAGCTGCTGTGTAAACTTCCCTGCAATTTTGTTTGCACAGGCAAGGTTAGAACTGCCTCAGTAATGGCAGAGCCCCTACCCCCTAGAGCTGGACCGTCCCAGGTCAAGCTCCAACTGCTGTGGTGGCTGTGAAAACCTCGCACCTGTGGGTCTCAGCTTGCTGACCAGATCACTTGGCTCCCTTCCTTCAGCCCTCTTTTTTTCAGGGGAATAAGTGGTTCTATCTCACAGGTGTTCCAGGCACTGGCTAAAACAGCCGTCTAGTTTTGTGCTGGAAACCCGCGGTGCTGGTGTTGTCAGCACTGGAAAGAATTTTCTCTGGTCTGTGGGCTGCAAAGACCCGGGGAAAAGTGCAGTATCTGAGCTGGAGTGTCAGAGTGTCCAAAAAAGTCCCTAATGGCCTCCTTTGGGTAGGAGAGGTAGTTCTCTGGTCCCTTGCACTTCCTGGGTGGGGCAACACCACACTGTGCCTTGGTTTGCCCTTCTTGGGCTATGCTCACTGTCCAACCATTCCCATTGAGATGAACCTGGTACCTTGGTTGGAAATGTGGAGATCACTTGCCCTGTTCCTACACAGCCATCTTGGCGGAAGTCCTCCCTCTTTTTTTTGAGACAGAGTCTCACTCTCTCACCCAGTCTGGAGTGCAGTGGCATGATCTTGGCTCACTGCAACCTCTAGGTTCAAACTATTCTCCTGCCTCAGTCTCCTGAGTAGCTGGGGCTACAGGCACCTGCCACCATGCTCGGCTAATTTTTTTTTGTATTTTTAGTAGAAACTGGGTTTCACCATGCTAGCCAGGATGGTCGTGATCTCCTGATCTTGTAATTTGCCTGCCTTGGCCTCCCAAAGTGCTTATATTACAGGTACGAGCCACCACGTCAGCTCCCTTTGCTCATGTTTTACCAGAATTACTTGTTTTTCCTTGCTGAGTTGTTTGAGTTCCTTGTAGATTCTGGCTATTAATCCTTTGTGAAATGCACAGTTTGCAAATATTCTGTCGGTTGTCTGTTAACTCTGTTGATTATTTCTTCTGTGATACAGAAGCTTTTTGGTTTCATTTTGTCCCATTTGTCTATTTTTGTTTTTGTTGCATTTGCTTTGGGATCTTAGTCATAAATTGTTAGCCTAGGCCAATGTCCAGAAGAGTTTTTCCTAAGTGTTTCTTATAGGATTTTTATAATTTCAGGTCTGACATTTACGTCTTTAATCTATCTTGAGTTAATTTTTGTATGTGGTGAGAGATATGGGCTCAGGTTCATTCTTCTGCATGTGGATATCTGATTTTCCTAACATAGGGTCCCACTCTATTGATTTCATTTAACGTAATTACCTCTTTAAAAGCCCTATTTCTAAATAAGATCATATGCTCATGTATTGGAGGTTAGGCCTTCAACCTATGAATTTGGGGTGGGGGCACAATTAAGCCTAAAATAGGTGATGAAATCTGTCCTGTCAAGGTAGTAAGACTTCTTCTAAACGATCTATTGTTTTGGTGAGTTAGAGGAAAGAAAATTCTCTGGGCTTTGGGTTTGTTTTTTTTTTTACCCAACATTAGAACCCAGACTGGGCAGGCAAGTTTAGCTTCTGCACTGTAGAATGTCCCCTAACAACAGCTGTTATTACAGAAAGCATTATGAAAATGCAACTTAATTATTAGGTTGTATGGACAGAGGCACAGCACAATCCAAGATACCATTGTTTTAATCTCAAAACTGAAATATAGGTGATGAACATAAATATCCCAAACAATGCAGGGGTATTGGACTGGTATTGGCATTGTAGTGGTGGTTGTTTACAAAGAAGGGCTTTTCTGTGGGAAATGGCTAATCAGCAGTCCTAGAAAAGGAGAATGAGTACTTCCTGTGCTGAGACATCCTAGAATTCTGGGGATTCTGCCAGAGTCCTGCTGGTTCTCGGACTGGGTCATTGGACTTCTTAGGAGAGCTTATCAAAGACCCCCTGTAACTCTAACTGCCGTGTAGCCTGAGCCAATTTGTTCTCTGCCAATCTCTGCAGCAAATTTATGAATGATGGGAGGAAACAGTTGCAGAACCAGTACACTGCATAAAACATAATGTTTGTTGCCCTAGCAATGCCTCTAGGGCTTCTGATGGTGGACCGTGCATTTCCAGGCACAGTTTACTTCTCATGCCACTGTCAACTGCCTGAATAGAACTGGGGTTAAGATGCTTGCTCCAAACATTACAGCAATAAGTGGAGGTTTGCAAGGAGCAAGGACCTCAAATCAGAGTTAGAATGATCAATGCATTTATTTACTAACTGAGCACCTACTATAGGGTCAGGCACCCCTTAATGGAGTCAGAGATACACTTCGGAAAAAATAGACAAAAGTCCCTGCCCTCATAGAGCTTTCAGTCTATCAGGCAGAGACAGACAATACATAAAGCCATTAAGTGGAATATATCTTTTGTCAGATGGTGACATACATTATGGAGAAAAATAAAGGCAGAGAAGGGATCTAGGAAGTGCCCCAGTTGGTGGGCAGCTTTGCAATTGTCTGGGGTGGTCAGGAAAGATGTCACTGAGAAAGTGACATTTGGGTAACATCTTGAAGAGAGTGAGGAAGCAAGCCATGAAGGTATTTGGGGGAAGCGTGTTCCAGGCAGAGGGCTTCCTAGTGCAAATGTCCTGAGGTACATGCAGGAAAGCAAGGAGCTGGTATGGCAGAAGCAGGAAACTGGCAGGGCTGGGGTGAGACAGCAGGCGGGGCTGGGGTAGGCAACCATGTCAGTCTTTCTAGAACATCGTAAGGACTGGGCTTTGATATGAGTGAAATGACAGGCCATTGAAGGTTTTAGCAGAAAAGCCGCTTGACCTGATGATAGGGTGGGGAATAATTAAAAGTGGGGAAAGAGTGGAAGCTCAGCAAAGATGCTACTGCAGTAACCTAGGTAAGAGATGATGGCTTGGACTGGGATGGTAGCAGTGGATGAGTAAGAAGTGGTTGGATTCCAGCTAGGTTTTGTAGATGAATCATGAAGATCTACTGACAGCTTGGAAGTAGAAGAGGCAAGGGTGACCTCAAGATTTTAGGCCCATAATAACTAGAAGTCTAGGGCTAAAATGGCTAGACATATCATCAAAACATATTTTTAGTCAAATAGACTTTAGAGTCTCTGACACTCAAACATCATTCCCCAATCTATTCTATAAGTACTGAAGAATGTACAATGCTAACATCCTACAGTCTAGCTTCACAGTACCTGACGCCTTCAACCCTTACATTCATTCATTCATTCATTTATTCATTCATTTGTTTGTTCATTTACTCACTCATTCATCCATTCTCTTATTCGTTCCACTCATCAACTGTAGCTCAGCTGTCAGCCAGCAACTCCCTGTTCCTTGAGATCTATAGGAGATTTATTTGAACAGCCCCTTTCCCTGGTGTGTGCAAGTCCAGCATCTTTCAAGCACTTCCTCCAAATTCCAGGGGACTTAGGTTTTTCTGGCCTCCTCTGTGTCCTGGACACCAACTTCATCCATACTGCCATGGTGTCTTTATACCAAATATTCTTTGTGTCCTGGACTCTACTGATGATTTGGGATAGAGCCTTCATTTCTTCACTTTTCTTCTCCATCTCTTCTAGAAAAAGAAAAATCCTTGTTGTCTTGTTCATAGCAATTTAGGGACATGTTTTTGGCTTCAGCTTGGTATCCATCCCTAAGATCTTGTCACAGAGAAACCATGTTCTCCTTAGAGCAATCTAAGAGGATCTAGTCAAAGTGTGTTTGAACGTTTTTTTTAAAGACTCCTTTAGCTGCTGGTTGTAGAATGGACTGAAGATGGGTGAAAGTGCATAGACACCCATACCCCACCCATCGTCTCTCACTATGTGGTTGTCTGCATTTCCTTTGCGCCACATTCTGTTAGAATTGTCTTATTGTAGTGCTGCTTGTGCTCCAATTGTACAGTTTAGTTGAGTAGCTATTATAGCTTTTCCTTTGCTCTCTTTAACCTCAGGACCCAGAAATGGGGCTACACAGAAAAGGAGCAGAGTTACAATCATCATGCTCTAAACAGAACCGCCCTTCCCCCGCCCTCACCTCGCAGGTACTGCAGATGTTTTGTTGAGCCAAGCATGTTTCATCTGGCATCTTCTTCCCCCAGGATGAGCGCTCTCTCAAGGTCCTCAATTCTATAGTCAGTGGTCAGCAAACCCACCCCACCTATTTGCAGATGTATCCAGACAAGTCAGACTTACATAGACTCCATATGAGAGTACAACTAGAACACATAAGTCTTATGAATAAGTTTCTTCCTTATACTTTGACCTCAGTAAATGACATTTAATAATGATCTTGAGTTAAATTACTTTCATGTGGAAAAGATTTCCGTCCTCTGAGATGAATATGGTTCATAGTTAAATAAATTATGTGTAATAATTGGTTTGTTATTTTTAGTCTCCATACTCAAATCAGTGCCCTTAATAAATAGTTTCTGAATGTGCCTGTCATTGACAATAAAAGAAGCCAGGTTGCCCCTGTGAATGTGCATGACTCATTGTTAATTTAGGCAGGCATCTGATGGGAATGTCCCGATCAGGTCAAAGCATTGTTGGTTTGAGGACAACATGGAGAATCTGATGTATGTTGCTGGTTAGAGTACACTGAGACCACTTAAAGTTGTCAGGCTTCTTTGCCACAGTGTCAGGTAGAGGCTTTTTTTAAAAAAAATGGGGGGAAAAAGTGCTGTTAAAATTACTAAAAGAAAAAGCTTTCTCTGTTAAAAATATTTTATTATCTATAAAATGTAATATTTTATTACCTATAAAAGGAATAAGAATGATATATGAATAACAATAAAACTTGCAAATTGCAAAAAGGTGTAATTTTTATGTAATGTAACACATAATAATAATTAATATAAAATCTTTAGTAATCATAAGATTTTTCTGGCTCACTTTCCTGCAAATTAATTTGTTATTTCATCAAAATGTATACATTTAATAACTTCATTTTTA
This sequence comes from Aotus nancymaae, assembly GCF_030222135.1. Classification (NCBI taxonomy): domain Eukaryota; kingdom Metazoa; phylum Chordata; class Mammalia; order Primates; family Aotidae; genus Aotus; species Aotus nancymaae. Next base: position 48,198,570 of record NW_026988417.1, on the reverse strand, counting down.
ATTGCTATAATTGAAAGTGATGTCAGTTACTCTTGGCAAATGCAAGATTGTAAATAATTTCTGAGCAGTTTGAGTTTTGCAAAGTATCTTTCTGTTGACATACTCTTTCTAGAGCTGTTAAGATTATTTTACCATTTGTGACAATATTTGGATACATATTAATAAGTTATTTCAAAATATAAATCTTAGTACATCTAGAACTGATGATATTTTCAGAACAATTTTTCCAAAAAAGATTTAACTCTTCATACAAATCAGTTTCATCTAAGTTTAAATTTAATTTTAATTGAAAATGCATACAGTAACCTTTTAATGTTTCCTCTGACACTTCCTGCTTCAAATTCTTGTGGAGGCAGTTTAAGATGCAGAATTTAAAACCTCCATTTATCACTCTATGATGTGTCTCAATACAAGAAAAACATTATTTTAAAATTATCTTCTTCATTAATAATTGGTTCATCCGAAGCTTTGGATGAAAATAGTGCTTTTTCTATCAAATGTGGTAATGTTTAAATTTAATTTTGGTTTCTAAGCTTGCATATATTTGCTTTGCAACATTACATCAGCGTTCAAAACTAAAGATTTTATGAAGAATTACAGCAACTCCATGATATTTTATTGCAATGTCCACGTGTATGCTTCTATTTTGTTATAATTTGCTAACAAAGGTCATTGCTTGAGAGCCAGCAATTTGATCCTGGTACTTAGTCCAGAAAATTAATATCTATCCCATGTTGCAGAGATGGACTCTGGAGAAGAATGGGCAAGCAAGCCTCCCACCAAAGATCTCACTGTTGCTCCCACACAGAGCCCCTTCTTTCTCCCTTGGCTGTGTCCACTGCTGCCATTGCTGCCGCTGCTTCTGCCCCTGTTGTTCCAGCTGCCAGTGTTGCCAGGTCCTGCCCAGCTACTTTGGGGTCTGGCACTCTAGACTGCCCTGAGACACACACATGTTTTCCAGGCTGCAAGGCCAATTGCTGAGAACCGGAGCTGCCTCTGGGTGAATTGGTGTGTGTGCTGCTGCCTGCTGCATCTTGGCTGCTCACATGCATGCTCCATTGTCCTATTGGATTTCACTGACAAAACACAAGTTTGAAGATAAAATTATCAAGAATTTTAAGACAGCAACAGCAGAGCATTAAACTAAGCGTGGGATCCCCTTGAGAGTGGAGTCCTCTCCAGCGGCCCAGATTGCGTGATTGTGAAACTAGCCGTGGTGCCACAGCACATAAAGCACCTCTACAGTTGCAAGGTGAATAGGGAGAGGAAGAGCAAAATATCTCACACACAAGATGTCCGAAACCATAGCTCCTGATCTCCCTGACAGTTCAAACCTTTTCCTTTGATAGGATTCCCCATCTCAGTAAGCGGCAATCTGATTTTTAGAGTTGTACAGGCCCAAATCTCGGAGTTCAATGCCACCTGTCTCTCATATACGTCAGCAGCATATCTGATGACTTCTCACCTCTTCTACGCCTCCTGTTCTGGTCTGGTGCTTGGGGTTATGGAATAGCCTCTGCATTGATTTTTATGCTTTTTTTCTTAGCCCCATATTAGGCAGGGTTGTCCAGAGAAACAGAAACAATATGATAGATAGATCGATAAGTACACAGGAGATTTATTTTAAGGAGCTGGCTGGCTTATGTGATTATGGAGGCTGAGAAGTCCCATGATCTGCCATCTCCAAGATGGAGACCCAGGTAAGTCAGTGATGTAGTTCCAGTCTACAGACCTGAAAACCAGAGTCTAAAGACCTGAGAACCAGAAGAACCAGTAGTGGAAGTTCTAGTCGAAGTCCAAAGTCCTGAGAACCAGGCATGCTGATGGTGTAAGTTCCGGTCCAAGGACAGAAGAAACCTGACGTCCTACCTCAAGAAGTCAGGCAGAGAGAAAGAGAATGCTCCCTTCTACTACCTTTTGATTCTATTCAAACCCTCGACAGATTGAATGATGCTCACTCACATTGGGGAGGACAATCTGCTTTACCAGCTCCACAGATTCAAATGCTAATCTCCTCTGGAAACACTCACAGACACACACAGAAATAATGTTCAGCCAAATGTTTGGGCACCTTGTTCTCTAGACAAGTTGACACATAAAATTAACCATCATACCCCCTAACGTCCAGCACCTAGAATTGGACCTGACCCAGGGAAACCACTCAGCAAATGCTCGTGAAATGAATGAGATGGGACTCGCAAGTGTGGCTGGTCTTATTAAGGACACATTCTGATCTCTTGGGATTAGATAACTTGTCAGGATAACTTGAGTCATGCACAAGGGGTTGTGCTTTCAGGCTAGGGCCGTGGTCCCTGAAGTATGGTTCATGCACCAAGGGATGCCAGACACCCTTTTCCACTGTGTTGACCTTTGACCTGATAGTTCACATACAGTGGTGGGTAAAACTGCTGATAACATAACACAAATGAAAGCACTGGCATCACACTGAGCTATGAGGCATTGTGCCCAATGCCTAATTCACCATGTGCTCATATAAAAATCTTACTGGTTTCAGTTAAGAATGTTCTTGATGGCGGAGTGCAGTGGCTCATGCCTGTAATCCCAGCACTTTGGGAGCCCGAGGTGGGCGGATCACCTGAGGTCGGGAGTTTGAGACCACCCTGGCCAACATGGAGAAACCCCATCTCTACTAAAAATACAACATTAGCCGGGTATGGTGGCGCATGCCTGTAATCCCAGCTACTTGGGAAGTTGAGGCAGGAGAATCGCTTGAACCTGGGAGGTGGAGGTTGTAGGGAGCCGAGATTGTGCCATTGCATACCAGCCTGGGCAACAATAGCAAAAAAATGTTCTTGATGTAAAACATAACTATATTAAATCTGAACCCTTTAATCAATAACTTTAATATGTGGTGTTATGAAATGGTAAGTATGCATAAAACACATTTGCTGTATTCCGAAGCATAATGGCTCTTTCAAAGAAAAGCTCTTGTGATACTCAACTGCAAGCCGAACTAGTCACTTTCTTTAGGGAAAACCATTTTTTGTTTTGAATGACTATCTTAGTCTGTTCAGACTGCTATAACAAGACACCATAAACTGGGCAGTTTATAAACAATGGAAACCTATTTCTTATCATTCTGGAGGCAGGTGTGTCCAGATCTAGGGGCTGCAGATTCAGTGTCTGGGGAGGGCCCATTTGCTAGTTCATAGAATGATGCCTTCTTGCTGCATCCTTACATAGTGAAAGGGTACAAGGCAGCTCTCTGGGGCCTCTTTTATAAGGGCACAATTCCATTCATGAAGGCTTTTCTCTCATGATCTAATCACCTCCTGAAGGCCCCATCTGCTAATATTATCACATTGGTGATTGGGTGTCAACATATGAATTTTGGAGGGATACAAATGTTCAGACCATAGCACTGACAAAGAAATTGCGATTTTTAGATTTGAATATTTGGCAGACTTTTCTAGAAAATGAATAAAGTGAAGCTGTCATTTTTAAGAAAAATAGCTGCCAGCATTTGTTGCCAATTATAAAATTTGAATTTTCAAGTGACAACTAGAATTTTGGAAAACTTGTGTTCACCACATTAAGTTTGATAACTTTCCAATACTTGATGGCTTTTTTGATAAGATCAGTAGTATATTATTTACATACATATTGTGTGTGTGTACATATATATATGTGAATACATATACAACATTATGTATCAACATTTGGAAGATCTGTATAACTCAGCAAACCAATATTTGCCAAATGACCGTGCTTTTATAATACTGTACATGGAAAAAAATTCATTCCAATTATAAAATGGACCAATGGATTTTAACATGAGAGAGCATGAAAAGTTTGTTAATTTGGTTTCAGATTCTAGACTGCAACTCAACTTTAGGACACTACCACTTGTCAAGCTCTGGTGTGGTATCAAAAAAGAATATCCACAATTATCTAAAAAAGCTATTAAAACATCTGTCCCTTTCCAAGTACATACTTGTGTGAAGATGGATTTTCTTTATATACTTAAACTAAAACAACATAATGCAACATATTGAAGGTAGCAAGCAGATATGAGAATCCAGCTGCTTTTTATTAAGTATGACATAAAGCAGATGTGCAAAAATATCAAGCAATGACACTTTTCTTACTAATTTGTTTTGAAAAACATAGATATTTCTTTAAATGGCTTTAATAAGGTATAATTAAAACATAATAAACAACATATACTTAACATATGCAATTTAATCAATTTTGACATGTGAATACGTCTATGAAATCATCACCTCAGTCAAGATTGTGAACATAGCTACCACCCCCAAAAGTGTCCTTGTGTCCCCTTTTCATCCCTACCTCTCTCCCCTTCCTGACTCCCTGATTTCTAGGAAATTACTGATCTTCTGTCAGTCTTTTTTAGTTTTCATTTTCTAGGACTTTATATAAATGGAATCACAGTCTATGTATACTTTTTGTGTGGCTTTTCTCACAGCATAATTATTTTGAGATTTACCCATGGTTTTGCCTGTATCACAAGCTCATTTATTTTTATTGCTGGGTACTCTTCCATTGTGTGGCTATGGTATAATTTATTTCTCCACTCACCTGATGATGGACATTTGGGATGTTTTCTGGTTTTGGCTATTATAAGTAAAGTGGCTATGAACATTGGTGTATAAATCTTTGTATAGGTATATTCTTTCCTTTTTCTTTGTAAATACCTAGGAGAGAAATGCCTGGGCCATATGCTAGGCATATGTTTAACATTTTAAGAAACTGTAAACAGTCTTCCAAAGTAGTACCATTTTACACTCCCACCAGCAATGTATGAAGGTTCAATTTCCTCCACATCGTCACAAACACTTGGCCATTCCAAGAGGTGTATATTGACATCTTTTTTTTTCTTCATTTCATCCAGTCTGTTTATGGAGCACACACATAAAACAGTACACCTCCAAGCCTCCTCGGTGCACATTGATCTTGCTCTTCTCTGAACCTCTCCCTTGAGATTGTATTGACATCTTATTAACATTTAATTGAATTACTAATGTTCCATAAAAGGGCCACATATGCAAAGTGGCCCCCAAATGCAGGAGCCAAAGAATGACGCAGACAAATCTAGTTTGTTGGTAAAAGGTGATTTATCAGGGAACTTGCAGGCAGAAGCCTGGTCTTAGGTGGCTGCAAAACAGGTAGATCTCCACACCACAACCCTCCAGACCCAGCACTTCTATACTGGGGAGAAAGTCTATGAGCTCTGGAAATAATGGTGAACTGAAAGAATGCTGTGGGCCTCACAGCCTATGATCCATGCAGCAATATCAAGAGTTGTTTTGGAGGAAAGGTGAACTCCAGTAATTAGGTGTTTCTGTGTAAGGAGTAATACGTCAACTAGACATCTTGGAGGCATTCCTGGACTTGTGGTTAGTCAGGAGTCACATGGTGGGTTAGCATCTAAAATGGAGTGACACTTGTCCTCGTGACTAATAATGTTGAGCATATTTTCATGTGTTTCTTTGCCCCCTGTATATGTTTTGTTGAAGTGTTTGGTCAAATATTTTGTCCATTTTAAGTTGGGATTTTAAAAAATTTGATACATAATATTTTACATATTTATGGAGTACATTTATATTTTGTTACATGCATGGAATGTGTAATGATCAAGTCAGGTATTTGAGGTGTTTATCACTTTAAGTATTTATCATTTCTAAGTGTTGGGAATTCAAGTTCTCTCTTCTGGCTACTTTGAAATATACAATACACTGTTGTTAACTGTAGATACTCTACTCTGCTGTTGAGCAACAGAACTTATACCTTTTATCTAACTATATGTTTGTATCTCTTAACTTACCTCTCTTCATTCCCCTTCCCATGCACCCAACTTTCCCAGCTTCTAGTGTCTATCATTCTGCTCTTCTATCTTTAGGAGATCAAGTTTTTACCTCCCACATATGAGTGAGAACATGTGATATCTGTCTGTTGGTGTGTGGGTTATTTCACTGAACATAATGACCTCCAGTTCCATCCATATTGCTGATAATAACGTAATTTCATTCTTTTTTATGGCCAAATAGCATCGCATTGTGTACACACCTACATATCACTTTCTTCATTTATTCATCAGTTGATGGACATTTAGGATGATTCCATATCTTTGCTATTGTGAATAGTGCTGTGAATAACATGTGAGTGCAGGTATCCCTTTCATACACTGTTTTCTTTTCCTTTGGGTAGATACCAAATAGTGAGATTGCTGAATCAAGTGGTAGTTTTATTTTTAGTTTTTTGAGAAATCTCCATACTGTTTTACATTGTGGTTGTACTAATTTACATTCCCACCAACATTGTATGAGTTCCCTTTTCTCCAAATCCTCATCAGCCTCTGTTATATAATTTTTAGAACAATAGTTATTCTAACTGGAGTAATATGATATCTCATTGTGGTTGTTTTCTAGAAAATATAGAGTGCTTCATGAATTTGCATGTCATCCTTGTGCAGGGTCCATGCTAATCTCTGTGTCATTCCAATTTTAGTATATGTGCTGCTGAAGCAAGCACTCATTGTGATTTTGATTTGTGTTTCCCTGATGACTAGTGATGCTGAACATTTTAAAAATATGCTGTGTCCCATTTGTAAGTCTTTTGAGAGTTGTCTATTCATGTCTTTTGTCCACTTTTTAATGCAATTTTTTTATTGTTAAATTGTTTGGGTTCCTTGTATATTCTGGATATTAGTCCCTTGTTGAATGAATAGTTTGCGAATATTTTCTCCCATTCAACAGATTGTCTCTTCCCTCTGTTGATTGTTTCCTTTGCTGTGCAGAAGCTTTTTAGTTTAATATTTTCTTTGTATTAGTCTGTTTTCACACTGCTGATAAAGACATACCCAAGACTAGAAAATTTACGAAAGAAAGAGGTTTAATATGGACTTACAGTTCCACGTGGCTGGGGAAGCCTCACAATCGTGGCAAAAGGCAAGGAGGAACAAGTAACATCTTATATGGGTGGCAGCAGGCAAAGAAAAAGAAGCTTGTGCAGGGAAACTGTTCGTTATAATACTATCAGATCTCAATCTCGTGAGACCCACCTGCCATCACAAGAACACCAGGTGAAGTACCTGCCCCCGTGATCAAGTTACCTCCCATCAGGTCCCTCCCACATCATGTAGGAATTCAAGATGAGAATTGGGTGGTGATACAGACAAACCGTATCAGTCTTATTTATCTATTTTTGTTTTATATAGTTTTAGTTTTCTGTGCTTTTGAGAGCTTAGCCATAGAACATTTTCCTAGACCAATGCCCTGAAGTGTTTCCCGATGTTTTCTTCTCATAGTTTTCTAGTTTCCTATTTTCCATTTAAGTCTTTAATCTATCTTGATTTGTTTTTATATGTGGTGAGAAATAGGGATCCAGTTTCATTCTTCTTCCAGTGAATACTAGTTTTCCCAACATCATTTATTGAACATAATGTTTTTTTCCACTGTATCTTCTTAGCACCTTTGTCAAAAACCAGGTGGCTGTTAATAAGTGGGTTTATTTCTGGGCTCCCTATTTTGCTCCATTGGTCAATATGTCTATTTTTTTTATACCAATACTATGCCATTTTGGTTACTATAACCTCATAATATATTTTGAAATCAGATAGTCTGATGCCTTCTTTTCTCCCTCCCTCCCTCCCTCTCTTCTTCCCTCCCTCCCTCCCTCCTTTGCTTCCTTCCTTCTTCCTCCCTTTCCCTCTTTCTTCCTTTCTTTTTTCTTTCTTTTCTTTCTTTCTTTTTCATTGTTGCCTGTTGCAGTTGTTGTCACTTGTTTGCTAGTGAATTTTGTGAACAAATTTTGTAAAGTCTATTCTTTGTTATATCTAGCCACTGAAATCTCCATTCTGTTACTTTAGTCATCAGGTAGTGATTTGACTCAAACTTCCGTAAATGCCTTAAATAACAACAACAACAACAACAATCTCCTAGCATTTGCAGATGGGCTATGTACGTGTTTTGGAAGAGACCTTCCTCAGCCAGGCGGTTTACAGCTCTGCCTTTGCCTTCATTCACTTCTGGCTTGCACAGAATCTGCAGGTCAGTCACATATGAGAGGTTAGGTTCTCAGGCATTTTCTGATAATGCATCATTCTTGGGCATGAGTTTTGCCTTCTAAATTCCCAGAAATATATGCTACCTTTTCAAAGCCCTTATTTCCCAAGGCATCTTATTCCCTGGCTTTTCCTGCCAGGGTAGTTAGTGGTTTGCCCCAACTCTTATCCCTTGCCCAGGGGCAGCAGCTCATACATTTGCCTTGGAATATTTTCCACTAATGCCCTCTGAGTAGACTTAGCTCTGGGAGAATTTCAAGTTAAGTGAAATAAAGACAAGCCCCTTGAACCACTTATTCAGGGAGACATAGACAAGTCAAAACAAACAACTATGATTCTTTAACAATGAGGCTTGTTCTGCTTCCTTCATAGTAAGAACCTATCTTGGTAATGTGGGCTATTGTTTTCTCCCCACATTGTCGGGGAGGCTGCAGAGCTAGAGAGTAGAAGATGGGGCGGAAGTAAATTAAAGCACCACAAAGCTCCCTTTTGGAGAGGCAGGTTTTTTTTTTTTTTTTTTTTTTTAATTTGATTAGGCATTCATCTGGTTACTGCAAATTTTGTATTAGTATTCAGAGTTCTGACAAAACTAATTCTGACAGTTTTGCCAATTTATGTGTGACTTTTATGAGGAACACACTTTTGGAGTTTCCTTCTCCACCCATTTGAAGTGGCATCATTTGCCGGTTTGTTGATATTTGTTCTGATCTTTATTATAGGTGTTCCTAGACTTACAATGGGATTACATTCTGATAAGCCCATCATAAACTGAAAATACCATAAGTTGAAAATGCATTGAGTATACCCAACCTTCTGAACATCCTGGCTTAGCCTAGCCTACTCTAAACATGCTCAGAACACTTATATGAGCCTACAGCTGAGCAAAATCATCTAGCACACAGCCTATTTTATAATAAAGGTTGAATAGCTCATGTACTTTATTGAAAATTCTACTGAAAGTGAAAAATAGAATGGTTGTATAAGTACTCCAAGTATGGTTTCTACTAAATGTATATCACTTTTGCACCACTGTAAAATCAAAACGTTGTTAAATTGAACCATTGTGAATTAAGAACTGTATTTTCTTTCTTTTGCTGCTTTGGTTTAGTTTGCAATTTTTTTTCCCCTAAGGTGAAAGTTAAGGTTATTTAATTCTGTTTCTTCTTAATGCACAAGTTTCCTTCTAAAGAATGGTTTAGTGGTAACCCCAAAATTTTGATATGTGTATATTCCTTTCATTTGGTTCAAAATGTTTTCTTATTTCCCCTTTGGTTTCTTCTTTGACCTATGGATTATTTTGAAGTATGTTATTTAGTATCCAAAATCTTTAGGAATTTCTAGATACTTTTATTAATTTCTAATTTAACTTATTTTTGTGTTTGGAGAATGTATTTGTGTGCCATAAGTCATTTAAAACTTAGATTTATGTTATGGGTCAAAATATAATCCATCTTGGTAAACGTTCCAGGTATACATGAAAAGTATAAGCATTTTACAATTGGCTGGAGTGTTCTGTATCAATTAGGGTGAGTGGATTACTCATGTTGTTCAAAACTTCTTTATCCTTTCTGATTATCTCTTACTTGTTCTACTAATTATTAAAATAGGAATGTTAAAATTTCTGATCATGATTGTAGATTTGTCTATTTTGCCTTTCAGTTCTGTTAGTTTTGGTTTCATATATTTTGGAACTCTTTTATTAATACATAATTATTTAGGATTAATATTCATCTTTTTGATCAACTGACCCCTTTATCATTATGAAATAATTTTTTTATCCCTGATAATATTCTTAATCTGAAATCTATCCATCTAATATTGATCCTCAGTCCTACTTTCTTTTGAGTACTGTCAACTTACGTCCTTTTCTAATGTTTACTTTTGATCTATTGTATCTTTATAGTTAAAGCAGATTTCTTTTTGACAGCATAGACTTGGATCTTGTTCATTTGTTTTTTTCTAATCTGAAAACCTCTGCCTTCTGATTGGGGTGTTTATTTATATGAAATGTGATCATCAATATGGTTTCATTTTGATGGTTTCATTAGATCTATCATCTTGTGATTTGCTTTTAATTTTTTCTAATTTTCTTTCGTTTTCCTCCTTTTGATTGTTTTTAGATGAATTGAGGATTTCTTATGATTTCATTGTATCTCTCTTTCTTTCTCATTAACAATAATTCTTTTTTGCATTATTTAAATGGTTGCTTTTGAGTTTCATCTTTAACAAGATGGTCTACCTTTAATACTACTTGATGTGCAGTATGAGAACTTTGCAGCAGACACTTCCATTTCAGATCCTCCAGGCTTCTCTGCTATTGTCATACAATTCACTTCTATAATTTACATAAATCCCACAATGTGCTCATATTAATTTTGCTTTAAATTTCAATTATCTCTTTAACTTTAAAGATTTAAATAATAAGAAAATTGCCTACCTAGTTAGAATTTCTGGTATAATTTATTTATTTGGTGAGGATCCAAGTATCCATCTGGTATTTTTCTTCTTCTGCTTAAAGGAGAATTTCTTAAAATTTTTTAGCAAGTCTGCTAGTGAAAAATTCTTTCAGCTTTTGTATGCTTGAAAAAGTTTTATTTTACCTTCTTCATTAAAGGATATTTTTATTGGGCAAAGAATTCTAGATTTACTCTTCCTGTACATTCAAGATATCGCTCCATTATCTTCTAGGTTGCATTGTCTCTGATGAGACATCTTTATCTTGTTTTTCTAGAAATAATGTGTCCTTTTTCCTGGGTGTCTTTTTTTTTTAAATGTTTTTTTCTTCATCAGTGGCTTTTAGCTCTTTGATTACGATGTCTTGGTGTAGTTTTTTTCATGTTTCTTGTGCTTGATATTCATTGAACTTACTGGATCTGTGGGTTTGTAGTTTTCACATTTGGAAAATTTTTAGTATCCTTTTGTACAAATTCTATCATCCTGTCATTTCCAGGTTAATGTAAATTAATTGGTCTTTCTCATTGTGGGTTATACGCTCCTGCTTTGTTGTATTCCAGGTAATTCTCTATTATATGCCACATAGTGTGGATTTTGCCCCGTAGGGAGTCACATATTTCTATATTCCTATAAATATTCTTGATCTTTGTTTTGGAATGCAGAGAAGTTGCTTAGCAACAGTTTGATTCTTTGGGGTCTTGCATTTAAGGTTTGTTTAGCCGGATCAGAACAGCATTTTGTCTAGCATTATTTTCCCCACTACTGAGGCAATGCCCTTCTTAGTGCCCAGTCCAGGGCCCCATAAATTATACAATTTTCCGCTCTGGTTGTTGAAATGAGGTGCTAATCCAGGTCCTATGTGAGCCCTGGGCACTGTTCCCCTCTAATGCTTTCAAGTCGTTCTTCCCCTAGCCTTGGATAGTTTACTCACACACACGGCTCCTCAGTATTCATCTGAATACTTGAAAATCCCTCTGAAAGATCTCTGAAGTTTACTTCCCATGCTACTCTGTCCTCTGCAGGGGTCCCCAACCCCTGGTACTCAGACTGGTACTCATCCATGACCTCTTAGGAGCTGGGTCACACAGCAGGAGGGGAGGGGTGGGTGAGCAAATTTTACCATCTGAGCTCTGCCTGCTGTCAGATCAGCAGCCGCAGCATTAGAGTCTCACAGGAGCATGCAGCCTATTGCGAACTGCACATCCAAAACCCATCCCCGACCCAACCCCGTTCACGGGAAAATAGTCTTCCACAAAACTGGTCCCCGGTGGCAGAAATGTTGGGGACCACTGCTCTACAGTACTTTACCCTGTGAACCTTGGTTTACCTAAACTCCCAGCTCCATCTCCTCAATTCAGAGACACTCTATACATGGATGTTTTGGTCCTTGCTCCATTACCTAGAATCTTTATGCAGCCAAGAAAGACTAAAATGTATGCTATCTGGCTCGTTATGAAAAAGGTTAGCTGACCGTGATAGTAAGCTGATGAAAGTATAGGGCTCACTTCATTTGTTTCTCTTCTCTTGGGATTACTGTTTTACTGTTTTTTTGCTGTCTTATGCCTAATGTCTCAAGAGCTGTTGTTTTACATGTATCTTTTACCTGTCCTTTTTTTTTTTTTTTTTAAAAAAAAAGACCTCAGGTGGGATAGTAAATCTGATCTTTGTTACTTCATCTTGGCTGGAAGTGAATGCCTCCAATATAGTTACATTTAATAAAGCGCATTTTAATGTTAACGTGTAGTGGGTTCATTGGTTTGTTAAATGAATTAAAAATAAATATTTTTTAAAAAATTTCTCATTGTAGTTTGTAATCTGGCAAACATCAATAGATCTAACTCATGTGAACTTTGTAGATCTTCAACAGGCTTTTTGAAAAAAATTAATATAAATTATTTTTCAGATTAGTTTTTGGCTTCCAGAAAAATTGAGTAGAAAGTATAGAGACTTCCTATATATTCCCCATCACCCTCATCTCAGCCTCCCCTGCAGTTATCATCTTGCATCAGTATGACACATTTGTTACAATCAATGGAACAGCACTGATACATCATCCGGCAAAGCACATAATTTACATTAGAGTTTGCTTTTTGTGTTGTACATTGTATGGATTTTTACAAACATATAATGACATGTATCCACCATTATAGTATTGTACAAAATAGTTTCACTCCCCTAAAAATTCCTTGTGTTCTTCCTATTTATTCCTCTCTTCCCCTAACCCCCTGGCAACCACTAATCTTTTTACAGTCTCTGTTTTTTCCAGCTGTTACATAGTTGGAATCATACAGTAAGTAGTCTTTTTGATTGGCTTCTTTAACATAGAAATATGCATTTAAGTTTCCTCTATCTTTTCATGGCTCGATGACTCATTTCTTTTTATCATTGAATAATATTTTATTCTATGGATGTATCACAGTTTACTTATCCCTCACCTATTGAAGGATATCCTGAAAGCTTACAAGTTTTTGCAGTTGTAAACAGAAGCTGCTATAAACATTCATGTGATCTTCAATAGTTTTGAGAGTGTAAAGGGTGTTACAATCAAAGTACTTTAGGACCACTAAGCTAGGGACAGTACCTCTCAGGAGAGGATCAAAGGTATTTTTCTGTGCTTCAATTCCCACAGATGCTTTTACTGATTATTTAGCAGATTTCATCCAGTAAATACTAATTGATTTTTTCCTCTATGGAACATGTTGTGCTAGGAACAGGACATACAATGATGAGAAAAACCAGAGATGGTTGCTGCCTTGGAGAAACTTACAGTTTATTTGGGGAGGGAAGCATGAATCAAATGGTAAAAAATTGAAATCACCACTAGGCCAAATGCAAAGAAAGAGGTATAAGGTGTCAAGGAAACTTGTAATGAAAGATTTGACCTGGGCAGAAAGGTCAGGGAAGGTTTCCCTGTGGCAGTGATAATTACTTTCAGAGCTAAGAGGAAATGGTGAGGAATTAACTTGGTGAGAGGGGAAGAAACAGGACACTATTCCATTTGGCTTATCAGAGGCTGACTGGCTAGTCCTTCCTTGTCCTTTTCTTCCTCCTCTGCCTATTTCTCCTCAGTCTTTTCCTTCTTTCTCCCTCTTTTCCTCTTCCCATCCGTTGTCCTTTGTTTATTTGGGATAAATATTCAGGATTTTCTAGCTTAATGAGCAGACACTAGAGTTTTTGTATATAGGATGTTGTTTTAGTCTGTTTTGTGCTGCTATCATGGAACACCATATGCTGGATAATTTGTAATGAGCAGAAATGTATTTTCTCACAGCTCGGGAGCCCGGGAAGTCCAAGGTCAAGGTGCCAGCATCTGATGAGGGCATTCTTGCTGTGTTCTCACATGGCAGAAGACAGAAAGAAATGAAGGCAAAAGGGGCCAAACCTGGCCTTTTACAGCAGCATTAATTCCAGCATTAGGGGAGCTCTTTCATAGCCCAATCTCCTCGCAAAGGTCCCACCACCACAATGCAACCACATTTCAATATGAGTTTTGGAGGGGACAAACATTTGAACCATAGCAGATGTTTACAAGCCACTGTATAACATGTAAAAAAAGGAAGGCCTTTGCTTGCTTATATAAGCTGACCCCTTTTAGAGAGAGAAGTTAAGATTTTAGGATTTTGCTGATACTTGGCTTATTGTTGTGAGTGGAGAGTTGACAAAGGATGGGAGGAGGGCAAGAAGCTGGGGTCAATCAGATCATTAATGGAGGCACTTCTGGCAAGAAAATTTAATTTCAGTGCTTGATTCACTGACCCAGCAAAACAACTACACATTGTGTGTGTTTGCATTTTTTTTTTAAGGTCTTGTTCTAAAAATTTTACTTTAAGTACTGGGGTACATGTATAGATCTTGCAGGATTGTTGTGTGTTTGCATTTTAAACATACTTGGACTCTCTACCCTAATGGAGAATATGAGGGTGCAGAGTGTTAAGGCCACACAAAAAGGCAACATATTTCTACAGTTATACTAACTGTGGCATTGCACCAATGTTAGCTGTAAATTTCAGAGTTGCAAACAAGAGTGGCAAGCCCTTTGGCTTCTCAGCTCTGTAATTAAACATCAGGCCCTTGGTTTGGCTGGGATATGTGACCATTCCAAATGAAGTAGAGGTCTGGCTTAATTGTAAACCTAATTTGTTTTTCTTATCAGTGAAGAAACAGGCAGAAACTAAAAGGCCAAAACAAGACGTCTCTTCCACTGGAATTGTTAAAAGCTGTTGTTCCTTAATTACTGTGACTAAGACAATAAACAGACTCTATTGAAGTTGACAGAAACATTGGATCCGCATGGCCAGATTTCTGTGGGCCTTTTCTGAATATTCCCAACAAAAGTATAGCATATTTTCACAGAGCAGGCAAAAGAAGATAATAGACTATTATAACTCCAGGAGAATTATTGTAATATATTCTGTTAATGTGAAAGAAGATGCGTTTAATTTAGGCTTGTTTTGAAATGTAGGAAAATATCACCAAATTGGAGAAATAGTATAATCCCTGTCTCAACCATTGAGAAGTGGAGTAGGGTTGAAAACATATGCACTTCGCACTTACATATGACTACTGCAACTCTAACCCAGCTGGGGACCAAAATATAGGCAATAATAAAAGAATCAACGCATGAGAAAGCATATAAATACTAAATGTGGGTGTGCTTCATAACAGAATTTCAAAATACATGAAGCTAAGCCGAAATAAATAAGAAACACACAAACAACAGTTGAAGATTTTAACACCTGTTTCTCAGTAATTATCAGAATAAGTAAAACCAATTCTTGGTAAGAGTAATTAGAACACTAGTTACTTCTGCAGGGTTGAGGGGAAGGAGACTGACTGAAAAAGGAAATTTTCTGGAGTGATATAGATGTCTTAAATGTTGATATATGTCCTATATGTTGAAATTTTCTGGAGTGATATAGGTATCTGATATGTTGATATAATCGATGGACAGGCATATGCATTTATCAAAATTCCTCAGAATTTACATTTAAACATCTATACATTTTACTGCAGGTCAAATGTGTTCACTATTTAAATTTTAAATAAACTGGTAAAATTTAGTTTTAGACATATTATGCTTGGGATTCCTGTTAGATATCGAAGTGGAGATATCAGGGTGATATGTAAATTGGATATGTGGGCTAGGCATGGTGGCTCACACCTGTAATCCCAGCATTTTGGGAGGCCAAGGCAGGCAGATCATAATGTCAGGAGTTCAAGGCTAGCCTGACCAACATGGTGAAACCCCGTCTCTACTAAAAATACAAAAATTAGCTGGGTGTAGTGGCGCATGCCTATAGTCCCAGCTACTCAGGAGGCTGAGGCATGAAAATCGCTTGAACCCAGCAGGCAGAGGTTGCACAGTGAGGCAAGATTGCACCATTGCACTCCAGCTTGGGCGACAGAGCAAGACTCCATCTCAAAAAAAAAAAAAGTTGGATATGTGAATCTGGAGCTCAAGGGAGAGGTTGGTACTGGGGTTACATTTTGAAAGTCATCAGTATATAGATGGTATTTAAATCCAGAGGACTCAACGATCCCTTAGGTACTGAAAACAGAGATGACATCTGAGGTCAAAGGCTTGAAAAGCCATGCCAACTCTTAGAATTTGGGACAATAAGGAGAATCAGTAAAGAACATTAAGATTGATCAACTAGTGATATAGAAGTGAAACTGGGAGAATAAGGTCAAATTAAGAAAGTGTTATAAAGAGGACAGAATGATTATGTCAAATTCCGTTGAGAAATACAGTCAGATGAGTACTAATAACTTTTTTATTCTTTTCAATTTTTCAAGATGGAAGTCACTGGTGACTTTATAAGAGAAGATACATAAAAATGGCAGAATGCAAGCCTGATGGGACTGGGGTAAGAAAAATATCTGATGAGACAATGAGTATAGAAAACTCTTTCAAGAAAATGTGTGTCTATGCTGCTTAAATGAGATGACATAATTGCTTCTTATATTTGAGCAATGCTGTGGGCCTTGAACACTATTATTTAGGGAGAATATACCAGAGAATGATGACGTTGAAAGAGGACACAGGAACCATCTCCTCCAGTGGTTTTTAATAGGGGCTCTAACAAAATCCATATGGTTGACCCTCAAGATAGGATTAAATGAGGATGCACAGTCACTTTGAGCATAATACTTTCACCCCTGTTCATAATGATATTTTTAAAACATTTGTTTAACTTTATTTGGAGAAAAAACTGAACTCTGTTCTGTATGTGGGAGGATGGATGACTGATGTTCATTATTAGACTTACCTCTTTTGAACCAAGTCATCTAGGAATGACCAAATGTGCTTACCTCATGGATATAAAATGTCTTTATAAATCATACTCTTTATTAAGAACTTTTCTTCTATACTCTAAGTAGTTTGCCAAAATATTCCATCTAAACATACATATTATTCTCTCATAGAAAAATGTTGATAGATTCATATTTTCAGTTAAGATAAAAATTCAACTCCATATAACAGAGACAAAATAACAATGGCATAAATGAAATAATATATTTCTCTCTCACATAGAAGTCTGTGCTGGTATAGCAGCTTTGTACTGTAAGATCACTGGGGCACAGGCGGTGATGTTGTCATCCATATGGCCCAAGATGAGTCACCATCATGTTGCTATTCCAGCCAGTGGCAGTGGGGAAAGAGAAAGGAGTAGGTGTGCTTTTTCCTTTAGGGGCAAACAGGACCTAGAGTGGAATACATTACTAAAGTATAAATTCTCCTACCTTTGGCCAGTACCTGCCCACAGTCAGTCACAAAGGTGCCTGGGGAATATAATCTTTATACAGAGTGGCCTTATGCTCAAAACAAATCTCTCTCTCTCTCTCTCTCTCTCTCTCTCACACACACACACACACACACACACACACGCATGCACACGCACATCACTGTGGAAGACAGAAAGATGGCTACTGATGCAAAATCAGCAGCTTCTGTTCAACTGAGTACCTTACCTATGATGTTTTAGGCTTCCAGTGCTCTCTAAGAGATTAGCACTTGGGCATGTGGCTGGCCTACCTCTTTCTCTGCATCTATCCTTGGGATCACTACAGGGATAATGAGGAGGTGCAGGGGTGACCCTACATTAAATCTTCAATAAGTGTGGCATCTCTTTCATTTGTTTAACTTACATGACTTCTGAGCAAGATGATATTTAAAGTAAAGGTTCACCAGTTGTGATGGGTAATTTGTGTGTCAACGTGACTGGATCACAGGGTACTCAGACATTTGGTCAAGCATTAATCTGAGTGTGTCTATGAGGATACTTTGGATGAAATGAACATTTGAACAGGTAAACTGGGTAAAGTAGATTGTCCTCCCTAATGTGGGTGGGCCTCATCCACACTGAAGGCCTAAATAGACCAAAAAGGCTGAGTCTCCTTTCACTAAGAGGAAACTCTTCCTGCCTTGACCAGGGGCATTGATTTTTCCTGCCTCTGGACTTAAACTGAGATATTGGCTCTTCTTGTGCCTAGAGTCCACTAGTTTTGGGACTGGAACTACACCATTGGCTTTCTGGGTTAGGGAGCTTGCTGACTGCAGATCTTGGGACTCATCAGCCTCCATAATCACATGAGCTGATGTCTTATAACAAATCTAATAAATCTCTCTGTCTCTCCCCGTCTCAATTGCTCCTCACCCCCTAGTCTCACACACACACCCTGTTGGTTCTGTTTCTCTGGACAATTCACCTGACTAATATGCCAGCTAAAAAACAAATACACTGAAAGCCACTGATTTAGTCCCTGTAAGTAATAGATGGTGAAATTGGGGCCCAGAGCTGTTAGTAGTTCCCACTGGTTAGGTGCCCACAAATTCAGTACTAGATCCAGGTCTTCTAATAATCAGTCTAATCTTCATGCCATAGAATATTTCCTTATCTTGCAGGTCACATTACAGATGGAAATGCACCGTGTTTTACCAAAAGGCACATTCGCATACTGCTTCTCAAGCACTGTTGATCTTAGGCTTCCTATTATTTGTACAATCTCCACAGAAACTAAAATACAAATTCACTTTTCATAGGAAGTTTTTTTTTCTCTAGAGTAAAATGATGGAAAGATGCAGAAAACAAACCCATCTTGCTATTTTAGTGGTCAGTACTGGAACAAAACATCCTTTAAAATCTGTCTGGTAGCTGAACTAGTGATTGAATTCCATGAGCAAATGCCAACATTAGCAAAGTGAAAACACAATGAGAAAACAGTGGAACACTGTAAGCACTCTGCATTAAGCAGACCAGACTTCAGATTTGATTTGTCAAAGCTCAGAAATAAATTAGTCTCTTGCTGTGCCTGAGTTTATATAAGTAATACCATGCCCTATTCTTCCTTGTGTAGGGGTAGAAGGAGAGAGCTGTTAGTATCTCTGAAACAGAATTGAGATGAATCATAACTTCTGTGCAAACAATAACAATATTTTTCTGTACTAAAAATTAGGTCAAGTCAGCAATGGCTTTTAGGAAGGAGATAATGTAAAATCCGATAATGACTGAGAAACTTGTACCAATTATTTTATTTTTGTACTATCAAAAACTCAACTTTTTTTTGATGCCAGATAGTTCATTTAAAGTATACAAGTTAATGGTTTTTAGTATATTCACAATGCTGTGAAACAATCACTACTCTCTGATTCCAGGAAAACTTCATCACCCCCAAAATAAGCCCCTTACCTATTAGCATGGATTCCCATTTCCCCCTCTCCCTAGTCCCTGGAAACCAATAACCAACTTTCTGTCTATATGGATTTGTCTATTCAGGACTTTTCATAGAAATGGTATCTTATAATATGTGACCTTTTCTGACTAGCTTCTTTCACTTAACACCATATTTCTTCTAAGAATTTTTTATTTGTATAAATTTATGGGGTATAAGTGTAATTTTGTTACATGGGTATTTTGCATGATGATGAAGTCAGGGCTTTTAGTGAACTGATCACTAGAATAGCAAAACCATGCAAGTCACAATGTCTTCAAGGTTCATCCATGTTGCAGCATGTATCAGAGGATAATTCTTTTTTATGGCTACTTTATCTTCCACTGCATGGTTATACCACATTTTATTTATCCATTCATCAGATGATGAATTGATGATTTGAATTGTTTCCACTTTTTGGCTATTTAAGATAACATTAATGTACAAGTTTTTGTGTGGGCATATACTTTCAATTCTTTTGGGTATATATCCAGTAATAGAATTTCTGGGTCATATAGTAACTGTATGTTTAACATTTGTAGGACTGTTAAATTACTTTTCATCATTCTACATTCCCATCATCAATGTGTGAAGGTCCCAATTCTCCACATTTTCTCACCAATACTTGTTATTGTGTGTCTGATTATAGCCATCATAGTGCACATGAGGTAGTATCTTGTGGGTTTTTGTTTTTGTTGTTTTGTTTAGTTTTGTATTTTTTTGTTTTATTTTTTATGAGACAGAGTCTCACTCTGGCATTCAGGCTGGAGTGCAATGGCGTGATCTCAGCTCACTGTAACCTCTGCCTCCTCGGTTCAAGCGATTCTACTGCCTCAGCCTCCTGAGTAGGTGGGATTACAGGTACCTGCCAACATGCCTGGCTAACTTTTTTTTTTTTTTTTGTATTTTTTGTAGAGACAGGGTTTCATTATGTTGGCCAGGCTGGTCTCAAACTCCTGACCTCAGGTGATCCCCCACCTTGGTCTCCCAAAGTGCTGGGATTACAAACATGAGCCATATCTCATGGTTTTATTTTTCATTTCTCTTATCATTCATAATGTCAAGTATCTTTTAAGTTGCTTCCTGACCATTTTCCCATCCCCCTATGAAGTGCCTGTTCAATTATTTTGTCCTTTTAAAAAAATTGCATTGGGCCAGGCGCGGTGGCTCACGCCTGTAATCCCAGCACTTTGGGAGGCTGAGGCGGGTGGATCACGAGGTCAAGAGATCGAGACCATCCTGGTCAACATGATGAAACCCCGTCTCTACTCAAAATACAAAAAATTAGCTGGGCATGGTGGTGCGTGCCTGTAATCCCAGCTACTCAGGAGGCTGAGGCAGGAGAATTGCCTGAACCCAGGAAGCGGAGGTTGTGGTGAGCCGAGATCGCGCCATCGCACTCCAGCCTGGGTAACAAGAGCGAAACTCCGTCTCAAAAAAAAAAAAAAAAATTGCATTGTCTGCCTTTTAAAATACTGAATTCTTGGAGAAGATCCAAGATGGCCAAATAGGAACAGCTCCAGAGTGCAGTTCCCAGAGAGAACAATGCAGAGGGTGAGTGATCATGGCATTTTCAAACGAGATTTTATGGCCCACAGACCAGGAGATTCCTGGGCTGAAAAGCGCCACAAGTTTCCTGCATGGCTGTTTCAGCCAGTGCTGTGGATCTCCACACAAAAATTCATACAAATCTGAGTGACCATTTCAACAGGCACCTGGAATGCCTGGAAGACAGAGCCACCCATTCAACTGAAAAAAAGGGTGCTGAAACAGGGAGCCAGGTGATCTGGCTCAGCGGGTCCCACCCCAACAAAGACCAGCAATCAGAAATGCTCTGGATTGAGAGCATGGCAGCAAGTACAGCTGGACCTGGGAGGGTCCAGCTTGGCGGGGGGAAGGGCATTAGCAATTACCTAAGCAGTCTGCCACTACCGGAGCAGTCTGCCACTACTGAGGCAGTCCGCCATTACTGAGGCAGTCTGCCATTAGTGAGGCAGACCACCATTACTGAGGCCATTCTAACTGTACCTCTGTAAACAAAACCACAATTAAGTTCACACAGCAGCTGGGTAGAACCTATGGCAGTTCAGCAACACCTCTGCTGGCAGACTGTGATGAGACTATCTCCTTGCTGGGCAGGCATCTCTGAAAAAAGGCAGCAGCACATCAGGAACTTATAAATAAAGCCCCACCTTCCCAGGACAGAGCACCTGGGAAAAAAGGTGGTTATGAGTTCCGCTGCAGCAGACTTAAACTTACCTGCCCAGCAGCTCTGAACAGAACAGTGGAGCTCCCAGCTCAGCATTTGAGCTCCTATAAGGGACAGACTGTCTCCTGAACCAGCTCCCTGACCCCCATATATCGAATGAGACACCTCATAAAGTAGAGTTCAGGCTGACATCTGGCAGGTACCCTTCTGGGACGTAACAGAAGAAGAAACCGGTAGCAACCCTTATTGTTCTGCAGCCACCATAGGTGATCCTGAGTCAAGCAGAGTCTGGAGAGGACCTCCAGCAGTCCTGCAGCAGAGGGGACTGACTGTTAAAAGGAAAACTAAAAAACAGAAAGAAATAACTTCAGCATCAACAAAAAGGATGTTCACTGAGAGACCCCATCCAAAAGTCATCAACTACAAAGACCACAGGTAGATAAATACATGAAGATGGGAAGAAACCAGTGCAAAAAGGATGAAAACACCAAAAACCAAACGCTTCTCCTCCTCCAAGGGATCACAAAACCTCACCAGCAAGGGAACAAAGCTGGACAGAGAATGAATCTGATGAACTGATAGAAAAAGGCTTCAGAAGGTGGGTAATAACAAACTTCTCTGAGCTAAAAGAACATGTTCTAACCCAATGCAAAGAAACTAAGAACCTTGAAAAAAGGTTAGACAAATTGCTAATGAGAATAACCAGCTTGGAGAAGAATATAAATGAGTTGATGGAGCTGAAAAACACAACACAAGAACTTCGTGAAGCATACACAAGTTTCAATAGCCAAACTGATCAAGTGGAAGAAAGAATATCAGAGATTGAAGATCAACTCAATGAAATAAAATGAGAAGGCAAGATTAGAAAAAAAAGAGGGAAAAGAAATGAACAAAGCCTCAAAGAAATATGGGATTATGTGAAAAGACCAAATCAACATTTGACAGGTGTACCTGAATGTGATGGAGAGAATGAATCCAAGCTGGAAAACACTCTTCAGGATATATACAGGAGAACTTCCCCAACCTAGCAAGGCAGGCCAACATTCAAGTCCAGGAAATACAGAGAACACCACAAAGATATTCCTCAAGAAGAGCAACTCCAAGGCACATAATCATCAGATTCACCAGGGTTGAAATGAAGGAAAAAAGGCTAAGGGCAGCCAGAGAGAAAAGTTGGGTTACCCACAAAGGGAAGCCCATCAGACTTACAGTGGATCTCTCAGCAGAAACCCAAAAAGCCAGAAGAGAGTGGCGGCCAATATTCAACATCCTTAAAGAAAAGAATTTTCAACCTAGAATTTCATATCCAGCCAAACTAAGCTTCATAAGCAAAGGAGAAAGAGAATCCTTTATGAACAAGCAATTGCTTCTTCCTTTGTCACCACCAGGACTGCCTTACAACAGCTCCTGAAAGAAGCTCTAAACATTGAAAGAAGCTCTAAACATAGAAAGGAACAACCAGAACCAGCCACACCAAAAATGTACCAAATGGTAAAGACCATTGATACAGTGAAGAAACTGCATCAACTAACGGGCGAAACAACCAGCTAGCATCAAAATGGCAGGATCAAATTCACACATAACAATATTAACCTTGAATGTAAATGGGTTAAATGCCCCAATCAAAAGACACAGACTGGCAAATTGGATAAGAAGTCAAAACCCATTGGTGTGCTGTATCCAGGAAACCCATCTCATGTGCAAGGACACACATAGGCTTAAAATAAAGGGATGGAGGAAGATTTACCAAGCAAATGGAGAGCAAAAAAAAAGGCAGGAGTTGCAATCCTAGTCTCTGATAAAATAGACTTTAAACCAACAAAGATCAAAAGAGACAAAGAAGGGCATTAC
Organism: Aotus nancymaae; assembly: GCF_030222135.1. Taxonomy (NCBI): domain Eukaryota; kingdom Metazoa; phylum Chordata; class Mammalia; order Primates; family Aotidae; genus Aotus; species Aotus nancymaae. The sequence goes on along the minus strand of NW_026988417.1, from coordinate 48,175,300 downwards.
ATATGGTAAAAGGATCAATGCAACAAGAAGAGCTAATGATCCTAAATATATACACATCCAATACAGGAGCACCCAGATACATAAAGCAAGTTCTTAGTGACGTACAAAGAGACTTAGACTCCCACACAATAATAGTGGGAGACTTTAACACTCCACTGTCAATATTAGGCAGATCAATGAGACAGAAAATTAATAAGGATATCCAGGACTTAAACTCAGATCTGGTTCAAGCAAACCTAATAGACATCTACAGAACTCTCCACCCCAAATCCACAGAATATACATTCTTAGCACCACATCACACCTACTCTAAAATTGACCACATAATTGGAAGTAAATCACTCCTAAGCAAATGCAAAAGAACAGAAATTATAACAAACAGTCTCTCAGACCACAGTGCAATCAAATTAGAACTCAGGATTAAGAAACTAACTCAGAACCACACAACTTCATGGAAACTGAACAACTGGCTCTTGAATGTTGACTGGATAAACAAGGAAATAAAGATGTTCTTCAAAACCAACGAGAACTAATGCACAACATACCAGAATCTCTGGGACACATTTAAAGCAGTATCTAGAGGGAAATTTATAGCAATAAATGCCCATATGAGAAGCAAGGAAAGATCTAAAATCAACACCCTATCATGAAAATTGAAAGAGCTAGTGGAGCAAGATTTAAAAAAACTCAAAAGCTAGCAGAAGACAAGAAATAACTAAGATCAGAGCAGAACTGAAGGAGATAGAGACATGAAAAACCCTTCAAAAAAATCAACAAATCCAGGAGCTGGTTTTTGAAAAGATCGACAAAATAGACAGACTGCTAGCCAGATTAATAAAAAAGAAAAGAGAAAAGAATCAAATAGATGCAATAAAAAACTATAAAGGAGATATCACCACCAATTCCACAGAAATACAAACTACCATCAGAGATTACTACGAACAACTCTATGCACATAAACCAGTAAACCTGGAAGAAATGGATAAATTCCTGGATACTTGCACCCTCCCAAGCCTAAACCAGGAAGAAATTGAAACCCTGAATAGACAAAAAACAAAGGCTGAAGTTGAGGCAGCAATTAATAGCTTACCGACAAAAAAATCCCAGTTCTAGATGGGTTCACAGCTGAATTCTACCAGATATAAAAACAGGAGCTGGTACCACTCCTTCTGAAACTATTCCAAACAATCCAAAAAGAGGGAATCCTTCCCAAATCATTTTATGAGACCAACATCATCCTGATACCAAAACCTGGCAGAGACTCAACAAAAAAAGAAAACTTCAGGCCAATATCCATGATGAACATAGATGCAAAAATCTTCAATAAAATACTGGCAAACCGATTGCAACAGTACATCAAAAAGCTTATCCATCACAATCAAGTAGGCTTCATCCCAGGGATGCAAGGCTGTTTCAACATACTCAAGTCTATAAACGTAATCCACCACATAAACAGAACCAAAGACAAAAACCACATGATTATCTCAATAGATGCAGAGAATGCCTTCAACAAAATTCAACAGCCGTTTATGCTAAAAACTCTCAATAAACTAGGTATCAACGGAATGTATTTCAAAATAATAAAAGCCATTTACGACAAACCCACAGTCACTATCACACTGAATGGGCAAAGACTGGAAGCATTCCCTTTGAAATCTGGCACTGGACAAGGATGCCCTCTCTCACCACTCCTATTCAATATAGTATTGGAAGTTCTAGCCAGAGCAATCAGGCAAGAAAAAGAAAAAAACGGTATTCAGTTAGGAAAGAAGGAAGTCAAATTGTCTCTATTTGGAGATGACATGATTGTACATTTAGAAGACTCCATCATCTCAGCCCAAAATCTCCTTAAACTGATAAGCAGCTTAAGCAAAGTCTCGGGATACAAAATCAATGTGCAGAAATCACAAGCATTCCTATACACCAGTAATAGACTAAAAGAGAGCCAAATCAAGAGCGAACTCCCATTCACAATTGCTACAAAGAGAATAAAATATCTAGGAATACAACTAACAAAGGATGTAAGGACCTCTTCAAGGAGAACTACAAACCACTGCTCAAGGAAATAAGAGAGGACACACACAGATGGAAAAATATTCCATGCTCATGGTTAGGAAGAATCAATATCGTGAAAATGGCCATACTGCCCAAAGTAATTTACAGATTCAACGCTATCCCCATCAAGCTACCTATGACCCTCTTCACAGAACTGGAAAAAATCACCTTAAACAGAACTGGAAAAAATCACCTTAAACTTCATACGGAACCAAAAGAGAGCCCACATAGCCAAGACAATCCTAAGCAAAAAGAACAAAGCTGGAGGCATCACACTACCTGACTTCAAACCATACTACAAGGCTACAGTAATCAAAACAGCATGCTACTGGTATCAAAACAGACATATAGACCAATGGAACAGAACAGAGGTCTCGGAGGCAACGCCACACATCTACAACCATCTGATCTTTGACAAACCTGACAAAAACAAGCAATGGGGAAAGGATTTCCTGTTTAATAAATGATGTTGGGAAAACTGGCTAGCCTTGTGCAGAAAACAGAAACTGGACCCCTTCCTGACACCTTACACTAAAATTAACTCCAGATGGATTAAAGACTTAAACATAAGACCTAACACCATAAAAACCCTAGAAGAAAACTTAGGCAAAACCATTCAGGACATAGGCATAAGGAAGGACTTCAGGAGTAAAACATCAAAAGCTTTGGCAACAGAAGCCAAAATAGGAAAATGGGATCTAATTAAACTCCAGAGCTTCTGTACAGCAAAAGAAACAATCATTAGAGTGAAACAGCAACCAACAGAATGGGAAAAAATTTTTGAGTGTGGGCCAACCCAGCAGGGTACTCTGGAGTAAGTATTGCCCAGTAGAGTCAGGTACAGCCTTCACACCTTGCCATGCTCAGTCCTTACGTGTGAATCACTTCAGAAAGCCTGTGACAATGGAGGAGACAGCACTCTGTAGTGGAGGTGGCACCACCAATCTTAGTGAACTTAGTATCTGACTTCTAATCTCTGTCTCTCAGCTCACCAAGATGGCCAATTACCAAGAGGGTTCTCCCTCTGCACTGGCTGTATGTCTCATATTTGCTTCACTTCACTCATGGATCATAGTTCTGTGCTGTCTATACCAAAAAAGTAGTCTTTTCATATATCATTTCATGTATTTCAGTTTTATAGTTGTTTTCAATAGAAGGGCTGGCCCAGGACTAATTACTCCATCATGGTGGAAAGAAAAAAATCTTAGTTTAGCTTTTGTCAGCCAGTTATGTAGACATTTATTTTTTATTAACTTTATTAGGAATTCATTTTTGACAGAGCATTATAATTTTAAGACAGATTTTTCCCTAGCTGACTAGAAGAGTTTTAAAATCTTGGAAGTACAAAAGGAAGCCATGAACCCAGATCACAGCTTGACTATTTTGCTAATGTAGGCTCCTTCTCAGATGTCCATTCTCCTCACCCATCACCATAACCATATTTCTTTTTAAAAAATAAAATTAATCACAAAAGCAGTTCTTAATGGCAGGTTTCCAGAGTCCTCAGGCAAAACAGAAGAGCCCCACTCTACCTCCCTTTGCAATTCAGCTCTACTCCTGGGCCATTTCAGAAGGAACCCTCCCAAACCCAAGTGGCATTACCATATTTGTAATAGCGGGTGCTCCTATTACCTACTCCTTTGGACTGTGTCTCAGTCCATTTGGGCTGCTATAACAAAAATACCATAGACTGGGTGGTTTAAATTACAAACATATATTTTTTACAGTTCTGGAGGCTGCAAGGTCGAGATCAAGGAGCCGGCAGATTTGGTGCATGGGGAGGAGCCACTTCCTATTTCAAAGATCGTTGTCTTCTTGTTGTGTCTTCGCATAGGAGGAGGGGCAATGGAGCTCTCTGGGGCTTCTTTATAAGGGCACTAATCCCATTTATGAGGGCTTCACCTTCATGACCTAATTACCTCTCAATGGCTTCACCTCCTCATACCATCACCTTGGGGGTTAGGATTCAATCTATGAATTTTAAGGGCACACATTCAGTCTATAGCAGACTGTCAGTAGTTTTTGCACTCATATGATCTGAGGGGCTGGCAAGTCAAACCTGTGAAGCTTTTAAGGTTTATGTTTTTCAAGAAATAATACTTGGGATAAAAATTGCTGATTAGAATGAGGAGAACAAGAGGGTGTACAGGGAGAGCACTGAAGACCACCAGGGAGCATCAAAGGAGGTGGAATAGAAAAAGAAGGAGCTTTCGACATAGGTCATTTTCATTCATTGCTAGGTATACGGTAGGCACTTAATAGACACTTGGTTATTAGTTGATGTGGGATTTCATATTCAGCATAACTGATACTTTCCCTTTAATAATGGCCAGCTCATTTTCAGTCCTACATTGCCCTGTGGAAGAAATCATCACTGTATTTTGGCACTTTTGAAGTAATAGCAGACATTGTGAATGCAGGAGCAATGCAACAGAATGGAAAAGAATGATCACTAGTGAGCTTTCTAGTGTGGGTGTTGAAAACTAATGAAATGCTGTATTATTCTGTGTTCTGCTCTAGCGAACTTTTGATATTCTTTAGTTAAATTTGACTCTGTTACTTATTATCATTCCAGAAATGTGAAGAATAAAAAGTTCAGAAGCCATTTGTGTTCAAACAGAATGCAATTAAAAAGTCCCAGGCAAGCATTATAAGCTCATAAACAGGAGAGCGAGCAAGAAGAAAAAACCAAGAAGCAAATCTTGAAGCAAGTTATAACCTGCCAGACATGAGAAAGACAATAGAGAATCAGAAAGAAAAAAAAGCATGACCATTAATTAGCATATGGAAAAAGATAATCAGAGGGCCACAAGGAAGCTGGATTATTAAAAATGTGACCTCCATTTCAACAAAGAAATTCCAGGCAGTGACAAGATTTTGAATTTATAATGAGGATTGATGAATAGAAGAGAATTGGTAGCAGGATATTTCAGGAAACAAAGAAATACATGAGTTGAAGCTACAGTTAAAAAAAAAAAGGTACTGGAGGAAAAGTTTTCTACCAAAGACAGGATATATTACTGTCCTCTCATATTCTTCTTTGTGTTTCTATAATCACCTGATTCTTCTTTTCTGTATTGTCAGATCCCTGAGAAATGTTTCTCCAGAAGGTGCTGTTTTTTCTGGTCATTGGGCACTGCCATCTTCTATAATCATCTCTTCAAAAAATACACTTTTTTAAATATTTTTTTTGAGCCAGAGTCTTGTACTGCCACTCGAGCTGGAGTGCAGTGGTGTGATCTCGGCTCACTGCAATCTCCACCTCCTGGGTTCAAGTGATTCTCCTGCCTCAGCCTCCTGAGTAGCTGAGATTACAGGTGTCTGCCACCATGCCCAGCTAATTTTTCGTATTTTTCCTAGAGATGGGGTTTCACCATGTTGGCCAGGCTGGTCTCAATTCCTGACCTCTTGATTCACCTGCCTCGGTCTCCCAAAGTGCTGGGATTAACAGGTGTTAGCCACCACGCCCGGCCAAAAATAGTATTCCCTTATCCACAGGGAATACATTCCAAAATCCCCAGTGAATGCCTGAAACTGTAGATAGTAAAGAACCCTATATATACCATGTTTTTTTCCTATACATATATACCTATGATTGTGTTTAATTCATAATAGGCATAGTAAGAGATTAACAACAATAACTAATACCCTATAATATGTGACTATGGTCTCTCTCTCAAAATGTCTTACTGCATGTAATATTCTCAGACTGTGGTTGACCACAGGTAACTGAACCCAAGGAAGGTGAAATGAAGGACAAAGGGGGCTACTGTACAAGCAAACAGATCCCCTATGGATCTTCATTATTGAGATACTTCTGACCGATCTCATCCATAGTTTGCAATTATCTTGACTGAAATCTAATGATTACTGTTACCATAACACTGAAACAAGGATATAAAGCAAGGAAAAGTATCCTTTGAATAAAACTGGTCAAATAAACATCAACAACACAAACTGTTCCTAATGATAAAAAATAGTTACCATTTATTCAGTACCTAGTATAGGCAGACTCAGCACTCCTAATGTCTGATCTAATTCTTACAACAACCTTGCAAGGTTTGTATGATGATCTTTATTTTAAAGATGGGGAAACTGCAGTTCAGAGAGTTTTGATAACTGACTCGAGATCTTCTAGCTGATAAGGGCAGAACTGGACCTGACCCAAGCGCTTCTGTCACCAAATCACACACAGGCAACATAACACGATGTTCCTATAATTTGTGAGTCCCTTTACAGCTTTAAGTGCTTTCATATGAGCAAGGACAACTTGAAAAATCTGATGATACTTTGACCAAAGTTGCTATGGTAAGAGATTCTGAAAACAAAGACAGTAAAAGTCTTAAACTAAGATTTAGATTCTAAAGTTAGTGAATAAAATGAAACTAGACAAAATTAATTCTGAGTAGCTGTGGTAGATTAAGCACAGTCTACCCATCTCTTTGCTTACAACTAAAAACTAGACAGAATACATGAAGCAACTATCTGAGAACTTTGAAGAGTAAGTAATAGTAGGCATATTGAGGAGGGAAATAAATCTCAATGATCGTGACTGATAAGGAGTAAGTTTCCCATTATTTTTATTTTTATTTAAAAAAAGTAGAGATGGGGGTCTCACTTTGTTACCCAAGCTGTTTTCAAACTTCAAGCAATTCTCCCACCTGAGCATCCTAAGTGCTGGGATTTCAAGCACGAGCCACTATGCCTACCCCCCATCCCTCCTGCTCCCCAACCTTTAAAAAATTTAACATATATTCTGGTTTATACTCAAGAACAGCCTGACTGTTGGAACTCTGCAGCAGTTATGGATACAAAAAGCTCCAGGAAAAACTCTTACTTTTTGGACAGAGGAAAGAAAGCAGGAAGGGGGTTTCTTGCAGGACAAATTGTTCAGTAGAAATACCTCCTGTCTTTATTTTGTTTCTTTTGACTCTCCCAGCCCTGCTTTGAGGCAAGCCCCAGTCATGAAGCTGTACTTCCGTAGTAGCAGTGGAGGGTGTAAGGGCACTTCACTCTCTGAAAGTCTTTTTCTCTGTTAGGTGGACCCTGTGGTCTTGTTGCTCTGCCCTTAAGGTGGACTCAGTCCTGGATGTGTCTAACAGTGCAGGGCAGATAAAAACCCAATTTTAAAGTTATAGTAACAGGAAAAAGGGGCTTTGGGTGCTGGAAAGTGTGGGTAAAATATCACAGAGAGAAGGGAATTGACAAAGAAATCCCTTGAATCTGTGTATCAAATCTTAAACTCACCACTAAGTCACACATGCATAAAACTGATCTGAAGCAGCACAGCAAAGGCTTGGAGAACTGAACTACAGTGTAGAACACTTCCTATGTCCTAGACCTGAGTGGTGCCCCCATGGAGCAGACCCAAATATCAAAGCAAACATTTTGAAAACAAAACTGACATTGAAACAGAAACATGCAAAAGGTGGGTGGCAACTTGCACTCCAAACCTAATCAGATTGATTACTAAAATAAAAATAGACATTTTCCAGAGCATTTAAACAGGAGTCAGAGACTCAAAACGAAATTTAAAATATCTAGGATATAACCTGAAATTGCTCAACATACAAAGAACCAGAACAAAGTCTCAGTAATTCTCATGAGAAAATAAGAATCAACAGATTCCAACCCCAGATGACCCAGATGTTGGAGTTATCAGACAAATACTTTAGAGCAATTATTGTAGCTATGTTTCACAAAGTAAGGGCACATACTCTTGAAGGGAAAGATACACATTTTCAGCAAATAAATACAAACTAAAAGAAAGAACCAAATGAGTATTTTAGACCTCAAACTTTACAACAACTGAAACAAAAAGTTCCCTGGAATTATTCAATAGCAGAATGGAGATATCAGAGGAATTGAGAAACTTGAAAATAGATAAATGGAAATTACCCAAGGAAAATTTTAAAACATTTTGAACATATCAAAATTGGTGGGATGCAACCAAGGCAATGCTTAATAGGAAATTTTGGAACATTAAATGCTCATATTAGAAAAGAAGGTCTCAAATCTAAATATAATATTACACCTTAAGAAGCTAGAAAGAGTTAAACGTGAAGTATGTAGAATGAAGGAAACAATAAAGAGCAGAAATCAATGAAATTTAAAACAGAAAAATAATGAAAAAAATAATAAAACCCAAAAGCTAGTTCATTGGAAAGACCAGTAATATCCAGACTGAGGGGCGGGGGGAGAGAGAGAGAGAGAGAGAGAGAGAGAGAGAGAGAGAAAGAAAGAGAAAGAGAGAGGACCCACAAGCATTACCAGTAACAGGAACAAAAGAGAAGATATCTCAATAGACTCCATAGACATTAAAAATTTAACAAGGGAATGCAATAAACAACTCTATGCCAATAAATTTACACTTCAGATTAAATAGACCAACATTTGAAAGCTACAAGTTGCTAAAACTTATACAAAAAGAAATAGAAAACCTGAGTACTTTTCTATCAAAGAAACAAAATTTATAGTTGAAAACCTTCCAGCAAGGAGAACTTCAAACCTAAGTGTCTTTACACGTGAGTTCTACCAAATACATAAGGAGGACATAATGCCAGTTCTACATGATCTCTACTTATCCTATGAGACCAACATAATGTGTATGCAAAATTGTATGCAAAATTAGGGAAATAGAAAAGAAGAAGAAAAAGGAGGAAGAAAAGGAAGAGGAGTTTTTGTATGAAATATAAAGTAATTAGAATAGCTAAAATAATTTTTAAAAAGAAGAAAAATGTTGGAGGACTCAAAATACCTGATTTTAAGACTTACTGTAAAGCTACAATAGTCAAGAGAGTATGATATTGGTGAAAGAATAGACACAGACATCAATGGAGCAGTTCAAAATCTCTCCTAAACATAGCAACATAGGCTCAAAAACCTCCAATAAAATATTAATGGTGCAAATCCATTAAATGGTGCAAATATGTTAAAAGTATATTACGACCAAAGGGAAGTGGGTTATCCCAGCAATGTAAGGCTGGTTCAGCATTCTAAAATCAATCAGTGTAACTTACCTTATTATGTTAACACACTAAAAAAGGAAAAAAAAAAACAAAATTGTTTCAGTAGATGCAATTTTTTTTCCAAAATTCAACATACATTCATTGATAAATTGGTAAAGAGCATCTACAGAAAACTCAGCTAACATCATATTTAATGGTGAAAGACTAAATGATTTCCCTCACAGATTGGGAACAAGGTAAGGTTGTCTTTTTTTACCATTTCTATTTAATATCATAGTAGACATCCTAGCTAGTGTAATAAGACAAGAAAAATACATTAAAAATATAGACTAGGAAGAAATAAATAAAACTTTCTCTATGTGCATGACCTCATTGTCTACATAGACAATCCCAAGAATTCTATGAAAAAGCTTTTAGACCTAAGTGAATTTAGCATGGTTGCTGGATACTAGATTAATACACAAAATCAAATGTATTTCTCTGCACATAGCATTGAATAATTGGTAACAGAAATTTTTCTAAGTATCCTTTGTAATAATTCCCTCAATGAAGTGCTTAGGTACAAATCCAGGAGAACATCCAGGCTTTATATGCTAAAAAATACAAAATTCTGATGAGAGAAATCAAAGAAGACCTAAATAAATGAAGAAATACATGTGTTCATGGATTTGCAGACTTGGTATTATTAAGATGTCAGTTCTTCCCAAATTGATCTACAGATTTATTGCAATCCCAATCAAAATCTCAGCAGACTTTTATTTTTGAGATATCAAAAGCTTTTCTAAAATGTATACATAATACAAAGTAATCAGAATAGCTACAATAATTTTAGGAAAGAAGAAAGAAGTTAGAGGATTCCAACTAATTTTGTAAAGCTACAGGAATCAAGATTGTGGTACTGGTGAAAGGATACACACACATCTCAATAGAATAGAATAGAGAGCCCAGAAACAGACCCACAGTGATATATAGTCAACTGATTTTGACAGAGGTGTAAAAGCAATTCACTGGAGAATTGCCCTTTTCTGTGACTAATGCTCGAATCATTGGACAGACATAAATAAAACAATAAATCTTAACCTATATCTCACACTTTATACAACACTTTTTAAAATGGATTGTCAGTTAAATGTAGAATGCAAAACTAAAATTTTTAGAGGAAAACATAGGATAAGTTGTTCTTGACTCCAGGTAAGCAAAACATTTTTAGATACGACATGGCAAGCACAATCTATAAATTTAAAAAAGATAAATTGATGTAATCAAAATTCAGATATTCTCTGCAAAAGATATTGTTGGAGAACAAAAAGACAAGACTGGGGGAAATATTTGCAAATCAAGTATCTGACAAGGGACTTGTATCCAAAACAAAACTCAAAATTGAGAAAAAAAAAGCAAACAACCCAATTTCTAAAAAGAGCAAAAGATTTGAACATTCATTTCACCAAAGAAGATATATCGATGGCAAATAGCATGCAAAAAGATGCTTGATGTGATTAGTTATTAGGGGAATACAACTGAATCCATATTGAGACATCATGGTATACTTATCAAAATGGCACAAATAAGAACAAACTGAGACTAGGAGGTACTGGCAGGGGTGAGACAACCAGAACTCTTGTACATAGCTAGTGAGAATGCAAAATAGTGCAGTTACTCTGGAAAAGTGTTTGGCAGTTTCTTAAAAATTTAAACATACACCTATGACCCAGCAAGGAAAATTGGAAACTTATGTTCATAAAAATCTGTAAGCAAATGTTCATGGTGATGCTTCTCATACTTTCACTAAAAACTGAAAGTAACACAAACATTCTTTAATTAGGAAATGGATAAACAGAATGCAGTACATCCATACAATGGAATACTATTCAACCGTGAAACAGAATGAACTTGCAACTGCATAGATGAATCTCAAATGCACTATGCTAAGTGAAAGAAACCAGACTCAAAATATATATAGTGTTATTTCATTTGCATTCTGTTCTAGAAAATGCAAAACTATAGAGATGGAAAACAGATCAGCTCAGCTGTTTGTCAGGGGTTAGAGGTGAGAACTTTTGACCACCAGGGAACAGCATATGCAAATCTCTTCAGGTGAGGGAAATAGTTGTATCCAGATTGTGGAGGTGGTTTCACAAATCTATGCATTTTTCAAAACTCACAGAGTTGTACAGAAAAAGTTAATTTTACTATATTTAAATTAACAGAATAAATTTCAAAAATTATTCTTATAAATTCCTTAAGTAAATTTATTAAAGTAAAAGACAAGAATCACTGGCTGTGATGACTACAAAGCACTTTGATAGAAACAAACAGAGCAGACAGTGATGAAGTTTTGAGGAAACACTCCTGCCAAAGGATCTCTAAGTCTGGTTTTGACAATTAAACCCTGAAATAATCTCTATGCCAATTCCAGGCTGTCCCATAAATGTGAAATTCAAGCCATGTTCCCAATTTCTTTGGTTTTTACCTTCTGGTTCAAGAACTAGAAGTAAAAGGAACTTTCTGTGTCTTCCATAATAAGTGACCAAAGAAGACAGAAGATATTGCTAAGAACCAAAGAAGATAGAAACATTTTTTAAAAATGAAAAATGGTAAAACATTTGACAATTGAAGAAATATAAAGCATATGTAAACATAGTCTTTTCTGGTGCATATGTGCCAACTTGGAGTCTATGTACCGGGTATTTAGCTGAGACCTGGACATATCCATCTTGCTTGGCATTTCCAAGTATTTCTCATGGCAAACTCTTACTGGATTTAATAGGTTATGATTGGAAGACACAGGTAGGAGGAAAGCTCCAATCAGTTAGAACTTAGAAGGCAGAACTTTTTAAATTTTTTTTTCCTGTTGAAGAGCTATTTGCAACTGAACCTCATAGATGTTCTCTTTTCAGCTCTTCTATTTTGTGAATGGCTAATCATTACTTAGTGATCTTTCAACACAGTGGGTCTGAGAACAGGGGTGTCTAGAACCTGTGCTGAAGATCATGTTTCCGGCTGACAGCCTCTCACTTGAGAAAATGAAGTGGCTGCATGGACAGATTATGAAGAACATGGCAAATGGAAAGAGGCTTCGATATTATTCATGGTTGCTGCAGCCTGAAAGTGTCTTTACTCCAAGAGTCGCCATGGAAGCAGGAAGACGGTATTTCCTCCATGTTGACAGATGATGTGGAACGGTGTCACAGTGTTCGACCATCTACCACATGTGCAGCTCCAGGTAGCTACTGGCAGCCATGACATTGGCTTCCACTATCAGAGGAAGACGTGCAAAGTAAGATGATTTGAGAATGTTTTCAACCCTAAAATGCTGTTTTCTTGTAAAGGGCTATGCCATGATGACAAGCCTTGTACCGGAAGGGGATGGTTGCAGCAACTGCTCTGCCATATTAGCTGAACTTGAAATTTCTCACACACTGAATTTTTCCCACCAGTAGGAACAACATTTCAGCCAGTGTTGACATAAGCCGTAACTGCTAGCTGCAGCCCAGTCCTGCAGCCTGACCACTGTATTGGAGAAGTGACAATGTTGTGGGGAAGATTCCGATGGCTTAAGGATAACTGTGATGTGCTTTCTAGAGGCTTTACAGAAGTTACTGGGTGGTTTCAGCCTCACATGATCCTGAGTGGCCAGATGCACAGCACCTGTGAAGTCTTTCCTAGAGGTCAACAGCTCTTAGTCTTTTACTTGGAGGAAGAGAAACAGCCCTAGTGTCATCATGGGCAGGATGACACTCACAGAATGCTCTCTCTGCAAGCGCCCTTCTGTTGGAAGATGTGGTTTTAATCATGGATGGAAGACTAGCTGTGTTCCTGGAGATCTCTTAACTTCACCTATTTTCAGGTAAAACTTCCTCGGAGAGCATGAGGCAATATGAAAAGCAGGAAAGATCTGCATTTGTAGTGAATGTCAAAGCCAAGGAAACTGAACTTCAGGCAAAATACCTGTTAGAGCCAGTTGAATGACGAGTAGAAATGCAAGCCATTTTTATGCCCCTCATAGAAATTCTGAATTATTGATAAGGACTTACTGCAAAAAAGAAAAAAAAAAACCCTGTTGATTGAACTGCTTGCATGCTATAAAGATGGAACAAGTATTAAACAACAAATCTCTTTTCCTGTGATATCACTTTTATTAATTTGTATGTACTTAGTGTCTGTTCAGTGTGTGAATATTATTAGTGCTAATATGCAGGCTCTATATACTCCCTTTCTCAGGATGCATGTAGTGCCCTCAAGATACACATGTGATTTTTATATGTGCATGTGTTGGGTCTGCTTCCATTCTCCTATGAACTCTTTCTCAAACTCCTCAGTATTCTAAAGCTATTCACTTAAAGATACAGATACTGTGAGCAGGAGGTATTGTTTTAGCTGACTAACTCTTCTTGGCTAAATTAATCGAATCAAATTTTTCAATAGGTGTAATTTTCTCTTCACCAGACAAAGTTGTCAAGTCTGAATCTTTCGTTCAATGAGCAAAAGACATTATTTTTAAAATGGAGGAGGAAATGGCCTTGGCTGTTTAAAAAATACATCCATTCTATCTTAATAACTTTGAGTCAAAGAAAATATATTCCTTTATTTTTAAGTGTTTGTTTTTTACCCCATTAATCAAACTTTCAATAGGCCACTGAATTAGTTTAAGACTATCTTAAGAAAAAAAATTATTGAGTAATTATTTATTTAATAAAATAGAATTCATTTTGCTGAGCACATAGTATCATTTTTAGTTTTTCTATGTCTAAGTTTTACTTTGAAAGCATGTGGGGAATTGAAAATAATTTCCCTTTTATATGTCTTAGTTGAATTGAGATTATTATGATTTTTATGTTGAGAGAAATGAAAGAATCATGCTAATGAAATAAAAAATATAAGGTGGTTTGTCTATAAAGTCTTCATCTTTCACAGACATATAATAATTAAATTTAACAAAGAAAATGATAAATGATTATAAATATTAATTTAATGTAAGCTTTAAAATATTAAAAGTGGGCTAGATATTGGAAAAGGTAATTTATGAAGAAATGTAGGCCATCACTTCTCTGGATTTACATTCTTGAGGCTATTATTTTGGAAATCTATACAGGTTACTAATATAAGACAACTGTGTATATAAGATGAAACTTTACTGCTACAGCAATTCTTGCTTTTAAGATATTACACAGTACTGTAACTTTGAGGACATCATTCAAAGGTGTGAAATCACTACACATTTTAACCTTATAACATTTTTAATGTTTCTTTATTAAAAGACTAATCAAAATGTTATTTTAAAATTATCTTAGACATAAATATTCAAATATTTTTGGTTTGTTTCTTGCTATTTGTGTAAGGAGCTTTAGGTTAATAATAGTTCAAATACTTTGACTGAGGGAATATTTGGCCTATTCACAATAAGGGAGTTTATGAAAGTCTTTTTAAATTTTACTTAACATTTTATTTAAAAAAATAAAAAATATAAGAAACATGAAATAATTTTACAGCGATTCCCTCACATATCCAACACCCAGATTCTAGAATCAACATTTTCCTATTTCGAATTTATCACTATTCTCTCCAGATAGTCAGTCCCCTATGCATTCACCAATCCATCTTAGTTTTTGATGTATTTCAAAGGAAGCTGCAGACATCAATGTACTTCCCCTCAAGGACTTCAACATATGTAACATTAAATAGAGTGGTGAAATCTTTTATTAGCAAAAGAACTTAAAAATTACATTGTTTGGAGAGGAAAATAAAGTCCCTAGATGCCTAAAGAAAAAAATGATGTAATTGCAATTGGACACTTGGATAGATTTCAGTGTTTTATATCTAAAGCTCAGAAAGATAAAGACTCATCTATGGCACAGCTTACGATGATGGTACAAAATAAATCTGTAAGCTCTGAAATTTTCACCAATAGGAAGAGGGCTTATAAAGTTGTTTATCCCCCAGGAAGGGCACTTATCTTTGAAGCCCATCTCTAATATGCCTGTAAAGGATTCACCTCTCTCTATCTCTCTCCTTCTGTCTCTCCCTGTAGCTAAATCTTGACAAAGGCAGAAGAAGTGGAAGAGAGGTTTTAATCTACAAAGACAGAAGTTCTTCAGCTGGCCTCCCTGTTGTCTCAGCAGTCTGGATAATTCACTAACCAGCCAATTACCTCCCCAGCAAGTGAAAGGCTGTCACAGGCTATTTCTAGTAATTTCTAGAAATCCAAGTGCCAGAGAAAGTAAAGCTCTTAGCACTCCCACTAACAAAATATAACAACGAAGTGGCCATGTGATGAGGAATTAGTTAATTTGGTCCCTTGGCATTCTGAACACATCAGATTAAGTCTGCTTTTAGGAGAAAATATTTAAGAAGTTTTGAGAATGCAAATCATCTTGGTGTCCATTTTGCTTATCCTGTGTTTGACCTCACTACATGCATAGCATTTTCTCAGTGGGTTTAATATCTAACACATTTCATGGAAGTCCAACTTTTTTCCCCTAGATTTCCATTCAGTAGTGAGCCCTGACCACCTCTGTTTATCATTGAGGATAGCCTCACAAAATTTTTCCTCTCTGATTGGTCTTAATTTATACAAATAAGGTCTTGCCTTTTTCTGTCTGTGTCAAGGCAAGACAGAAGGGCTCTATTAGACCCCCGACCTCTATTGCAGCTGAGGATTCTGAGCAGCGGTTCCTGCCTCCTGGTGTTCACTGAAATAGCCTCCTACCTCCTCCCAGCTTCCTATCCCACTGCCATGATGAGGACTTTAGCTACTAATGAAGACCTGGTTTAGGAAAGATAGAGGCTTTCCATCGCAACCCGGCTCTGAAAGGGGACCCTTTACCCCAGAGGCTACTGCAAACAGACACTGGGGACGTTGCCAACCACTGCCCAAGTAAGCATGGGCCAAAAGAGGACCATCCAGATCAATGGGGACATGGGAAAGGGACCCAGAAACCTTCCATCTCCTGCTAGACAGGCATGCTTCAACATTTGCAGGACTAGGGCAAGGTACAGATGGAGGTTTGTATACCTTCAGTCTAAAAGTTACAAACTTAAAAGTTACAAATCAACCTAACGAACTATTAAATAAAAGGTCACATCCTCTGACCTTGACAGATAGATTTGTATTAAGGTCTGGAAGGACAGGTGTGAATTAGAATTCCCGGCCTCCCCGGAGGGTTGAGCCTGGACATGGCAGCGCAGGAAGATCAATTCCTAGCCACATACTGAAGTCTAACCTGCTTCTTCTCCAGCCCCAATCTTATCCTACAGGCTCTCAGGAAGAAGTATGGCAGAACTGAAAGCTGGTATTCCCAGACATCTGCACCATAAATCAGGAACAGAGGTAGAGGTGAAACTCAAGAGAAGAGAATCCCTGATGAGTAACTTATTACCAACCCGGAGAATGACGAGAACTAAAGTAAACTGAATTTCTACATGGGCCAGACTGTACTACACACATGGCACATAGTATGCAATGGCCCCATTGTTGCACTGCATATGCAATGTATACAGACAGTCTGGCCCATATAGTATGTGTACATACTCAGTTTGCATAATCTCCTTTAGCACTGAACATGAGCTTTGGCCACAGGGCTGGGCATCATTGTCGTTGAGTTCAGACAGGAAAGACAAGCCTTAAAAACTTAATTTGTCCAAAGCTGCCTTAGATTAAGAAATGGCATTGCACATTCTGTAAGTACTTCATGGAAGCAAGTAAACTCAGTGAATTAGCTTCTGTTGAATCGGCTTTGTTGAATTGGTCTGCTTCTTTTTTAAATGTGCAGAAACTAAAGCTCTTTTTAAATAAATAAATATCAAGGACAGCAGGATTTTACATTACTGTGTTTTTTGGAGAATGTATGTCTATTGGGTTTTCTTTTTTGCTTAATGAAACTCCTTTTTAACACATCATGATCAAACTATTTGCACCTTGGAGAAATGGTATCAGTTTCTTGGATGGTCTAGGAGTTAGTCACAGATTTCTGTGTCGGGGGTTAAGACAAGAGAAGTGATATCCTCATAAGGATCTGTTTTGTTGACTTAGGTGCTTAAAGAAAGAGAGTACAAGAAGGAGGAAGTCAGGAGACATGTAGGGAGACAGGGAAGAAAGAAAGAAAAAAAGGAAAAACTCTCCTAGTAGTTTTTGTGTTTATATTTTTTAAAAACTTGTGAAAACTTATTCAGATAGGACCTTGAAGTGTGGTTTATTTCTGGAAACTGATGGGACAGGGTGCCAGCAGTAGCCCAGTCCAGTACAAATAATGTGATCAGGTGGTTGGGAGTGAATCATTATCACATAGAATGTCTCTTTCTTTTTCTTTTTTTTTTTTTTGAGACGAGTCTCACGCTTGTTGCCCAGGCTGGGCTGCAATGGTGTGATCTTGGCTCACCGCAACCTCTGCCTCCTGGGTTCAAGTGATTCTCCTGTCTCAGCCTCCCAAGTAGCTGGGATTACAGGTGCCTGCCACCACGTCCAGCTAATTTTTTTGTATTTTTAGTAGAGACGGAGTTTCACTATGTTGGTTAGGCTAGTCTCGAACTCCTGACCTCAGGCGATCCACCTGCCTTGGCCTCCCAAAGTGCTGGGATTACAGGCATGAGCCACCCTGACCAGCCAGAATGACTCTTATGAGACAGGGGTCTGAAGCCAGACCACTTATCTGAATCTTCACCTTACCACTTGCCTGCTGACCTTGACCATGGGTGAGACATCTAACTTAGCCAACATTTTTTATCTATAAAACAAAGTTAATAATAGTACCTCTCCATGAATGTAAATTAGTTCAACCATTGTGAAGACAGTGGGGAGATTCCTCAAGGATCTAGAACCAGAAATACCATTTGACCCAGTAATCCCATTACTGGGCATTTACCCAAAGGATAATAAATCATTCTACTATAAAGACACATGCACATATACATTTATTGCAGCACTATTCACAGTAGCAAAGACTTGGACCCAACCCAAATGCATTTCAATGATAGACTGGATAGAGAAAATGTGGCACATACACACTATGGAATACTACACAGCCACAAAAAAGAATGAGTTCATGTTTTTGGCAGGGACATGGATGAAGCTGGAAACCATCATTCTCAGCAAACTAACACAGAGACAGAAAACCAAACATCACATGTTCTCACTCATAAGTGGGTGAGAATGATGAGAATGCATGGACAGAGGCAGGGGAACATCACACACTGGAGCCTGTTGGGGGGTGAGGGGCTAGGAAAGGAATAGGATTAGGAGAAATACCTAATGTAAATGGCAGGTTGATGGGTGCAGCAAACCATCATGGCATGTGTATACCTATGTAACAAACCTGAACGTCTGAAAAGGTACCCCAGAACTTAAGTATAATAAAAAAAGAAAAAATAGTACCTCCCCATAGAACTGTAGTGTTTAAATTAAATTTAATGATATCCTTGGATGCCTACACAATAGCAGTTCTCCATTTCTTCCTTGCTAAAGGACCTATTTTTGTTTGGAGATCTGCAGAACCCAAGCTCAGGGTAGCTGAGCTCCAGCTCCAGGCCCAGGGAGGTCAATTACAGGAAGTCCCTTCTTTTGCTAGAGACATACAGGAACTCGTTCCTTCTGCTGTTGCCAGATGTTGTCTCCATGTGTGATGATGGGAGCTGTGGCAGACATTCTAGAGCCATAAAGGGAATTGGGCAGAAGCAAGCCCACCTGCCAAGCACAGCAGAGCAGAAAGGAGAGGAGAATCTGCATGCCCAGAGACATCAGTTAGTGCCTGAATTAGCCAAACCTGAAGCCGTTTTTCCTCTGGACTTTTTGTAATCTGACATAATAAATGTCCTTGTTGTCTAGGTCAGTCTAAGTCAGGTTTTCTATAATTTTGCAACCCAAAGCATCCCTCTGGGAGTGCCAGCACAGAAAGCAGTTAGTGTATAGTAAAGATGTAATTGTGAAGCAGAGCCGGGAACAATGCATAAGATGTGGAGGCAGGAGACACAGCTCTCGTGCCAGCTCCTGGGCCAGAAATTGGTTTCATTGGCTATTGCTCATTACTGTCACTGGTATTGGTTCTCTCACCCTCAGGGCTCTTCCTTTTTGGGGTGGGGTCTCACTCTGTCACCCAGGTTGGAGTACTCTGGCGCCATTATGGCTCATCGCAGCCTTGAACTCCTGGGCTCAAGCGATGCTCCTGCCTCAGTCTCCCGAGTAGCTGGGACTACAGGTGCATGCCACTATGCCCAGCTGTTAGCTTTGAGACTCCTGTTGAATCTTTCTTGCCTTGGCCTAGAGTAATGATCAAATCCTTCCTACCTGAGCTGACTTCACCTAAGCAATCTTCCCTGCCCAAGCAATTCTCTGCAGAGTAACCAGTGGGACCTCTCCTCTCCCACCCCCAGCCCACCCTGCCCCAGAATTTCATCCTCATCTGCTATAGTTGCTTCCAGAACAGTGCTGTCCTTCTCTCAATTCCATATGCTCTGCACTAGCTTTGCCTACTCTATTTATGTCTGAGTAAAACTAAGGGGGCCTATTACGTTCTTGAGCCACATTTCATGAGTATGAGGAGCTGTAAACTGACCCTCACACCTCCCAGGAATCACAGGCTCTGGAACAATGATTCTTATAGGAAGGGGCCTTTTGTTCCCAAGAGGACATCTGGCAATGTCTGGAGACATTTTGGCTTGTCACATTGGGGGATGCTACTGATCTCACAGGGAGAATCTAAGAGAGGCTGCTTAGCATCCTAAAAAGTAAATTATACCTCAACAATATTGATTTTAAAAAGTTTAGGCTGGGTGTAGTGGCTCACGCCTGTAATCCCAGCACTTTGGGAGGCTGAGACAGGTGGATCACCTGAGGTCAGGAGTTCAAGACCAGCCTGGCCAACATGGTGAAACCCCATCTCTACTAAAAATACAAAAATTAGCTGGGTGTGGTAGCACGTGCCTGTAATCCCAGCTATTCGGGAGGTTGAGGCACAAGAATCGCTTGAACCCGGGAGGTGGAGATTGCAGTGAGCCAAGATTGCACCACTGCACTCCAGCCTGGGTGACAGAATGAGACTCTGTCTCAAAAAAAAAAAAGTTTAAAAATATGTCAACCAAAAATTGACAAGTCAGACAATTCCACAGAGTTAGAGATTTTAATGCCCCTTTCTTAGCAACTGATAGAAAAGTCGGGGGGAAGTCAACAAAGACATAAAAGATCTGAATAACTGTATCATCTTCCATACCTAACTGGCACGTATAGGAGACTACACCCAACAAGTGCCAAATAGACGTATTCTTCTTCTTATTTTTTGAGACCAAGTCTGGGTCTGTCGCCCAGGTTGGAGAGCAGTGGCACTATCTCAGCTCACTGTAGCCTCTGCCTCCCGGCTTCAAGCAGTTCTCCTGCCTCAGCCTCCAGAGTAGCTGGGACTACAAGCACATGCCATCATGACCGAGTAATTGTATTTTTTTTTTTTTTTTTTTCGTAGAGACGGGGTTTCACCATGTTGGCCAGGATGGTCTTGTGATCCACTCACCTTGGCCTCCCAAAGTGCTGGGATTACAGGTGTGAGCCACTGCACTCAGCCAATATATACAATTTTCAACTCAGTGATTCAAAAGAGGGGACATTTTGCTGCCAGAGGACATTTGACACCGTCTGGAAACATTTTTTATTGTCACATCTTGGAAGATGTCGCATCTAGCAGGCAGAAGCCGGAGTGTTTATAATGCACAGGGCAGCTCCCCATACAAGGAACGACCTAACTGGAAATGTCAAGAGTGCTGAGGCTGACAATCCTGCACCAAAAAAGTGAAAACACCACAAATGCATTACACCCATAGACTTTCACAGCTTTGGGGGATCCCAGCCCTCCTTCCCCCACCAGCAGCAATCCTACATCCTCCTGCTGAATTACTCTCTTGTATTCTGTGTTGCTTAGACACAAGAGGAGGTCTCCCTTGCTCGGATATCACTTATCTACTGTGCTTCCTCTGGACCCTTTTGGTTTTTTAAAAAGGACTGTATGAATAATGAAAGTTTACTTCAGAGAGAAGACCCTTTGATCTTCCAGGCCTCTGCCTATTTCCTGCAAAATTTCGCTCTCTCTCCTCCCTCCTGTTTAGCATAATTCTAAAGCTATATAACCAGTCCTTAGTCAAACTCTCCTTGTAATGTTAGTAGACTGTAGCCTCAGGAAACCAGACCATATCTCAAATTGATGCTACCCCTGTTAAAGTTGAAATTTACAGTCAGCTCTGCTTTTCCGGAAACCTAACATCTTAACAATGAGGGTGGCCCTCATTCGTCATTCCGATTAAACTTTATTTTTGCAGAATTTCCTTTCAAGAGGGTAGATGATTGTACATTCTGGGGCAGAAAGTGAGAGAGGAGTCTGTCCCTGATAGAAAAGGAAAAATAGCAGGTTTGATCTCAGTGAGGTAAAATGAGAGGTCAAGTCAGATCATCTAATTCTGTGATTTGCTGGATTATCTCGGAATCATAAGTGACCTCCAAGTCTTGAAACTTTTAAGTCATGAGAGATGAGAAGTTACTGCTCCAAAATAAGCAAAGCTAGCCTGGGCCATGAAAGGTTATGCAGTTGTGGTGTCAGAAGGTCAAAACTTGGAGCTTCACTTTTATGCTCCATAACATGGAAAGCAACTTCTATAACTATGACCTCAGATCTCACAGTGATTTAGAATTTCCCAGAGAGATTTCACCCACGTTGTGATTTCATTTGCCCCTCATCACAGCGACCCTGTGTAGCGGGCAGGTCAAATATTATTGCCCGCATTGGGGTATAGAAGAATGCAAAGCTATAAAGGTTAAGTGACTTAACATTAACAAAACTTAGAGCTGTATTAATTCGCTGAGA
This sequence comes from Aotus nancymaae, assembly GCF_030222135.1. Taxonomy (NCBI): domain Eukaryota; kingdom Metazoa; phylum Chordata; class Mammalia; order Primates; family Aotidae; genus Aotus; species Aotus nancymaae. The sequence continues at coordinate 48,153,444 of NW_026988417.1, read as the reverse complement.
GATGCATGACTTTTGAATATAACCAAATGTTTCTGATTTCCCCAGGACAATTAAGATGTAAAGCTATCTGTTCTGTTCTTTATCCTCAATATGTTCCTTTGTCAGATAATGAGTCAGTCTTTTTAGTCAGAATATACAGTCACTGGAACGTTGAGCTGGAGTGGCTAGGTAGGAATTCTTTCATCTATTCATTAAGCGACCTGATTATTTGACATGTGCTATGTGTGAAGTTTTATACTGAGGTTGAAGGGAAGGGAGATTGTGATGACTAGGATATAAAATGTGATCTCTGCTCTCAAATTGCTTATAATCTTTTAGAGGACACAGAGAGGTAAGCCACCAACAGTCACATAAGGCAGCAGGGCTTGAAAAGAGCAAAAGACACAGTTTGGGGACTACAGTGAGAAAAGCAGTTCCTTCTGCCTGTGAGGGAACTGAGAAGTCTTTGTGGAGGAGGAATCTTCATACAAACCAGGCCTGGAAGCAGCAGGGATCGAAGAAACTGAAAAGATGAAGTTTATCACAGAGAAGAAAGAAACATTCACTTCAGACTCTTAATATTCCTAGTGAAGCTCGGCCAAAGTTTTCAGTGTAATATCAACTTAGGTGCTCTCAGTTCCTTATTAAACAACATTTTAGACCGCACGACTGCTGCCATTTTTTTGTTCTTTATGAGACAGTCTAATTCTGTTGCCCAGGCTGGAGTACAGTGGTGCGATCATGGCTCACTGAAGCCTTGACCTTCCTAGGCTCAGGTGATCCTCTCACTTGAGGATCCTGAGCAGCTGGGACTACAAGCACACACCACCATGCCTGACTAATTCGTGTCTCCTTTGTGGAGATGGGGTTTGCCATGTTGCCCAGGCTGGTCTAGAACTCCTGAGCTCAAGGGATTTGCCCACCTTGGCCTTCTGTTTACTGCCTTATTAATAGAAGGGAAGCATTTTGTCTTTTCCTTCTCCAAAATGAATGTGTCCTCTAGGTAAGGTCACAGACCAAATGGAATTTTTACAAGGGAAAGTTATTTTTCATTTCAATGTTCAGGGTCAAGGCAACCTTGATCATTAATCTTTTTTGTCTCCTTCCTTTCCGTGTAACCTGATAAAAGTCATACACAGACACACACATACACTTTTTTTCCCCTATGTATCAGGCACTGTGAAGATATATTTAATCTCCATAGGCCTATGGTATTATTATTCCTATTTTATAGTTAGGAAAACTGAAGTTTATTGAGGTAGAGTAATATGTTCAAAATCACACAGATACTAAATGAGTGACACAGGAATGAGAGGTTTCTGGTTCACTCAAAAATCCATGTTCTTTTTAGGATGCTCTGCTGCCTCAGGGTCATTCTATGAAAGAGAATCATGCTGTGGCAGAGTGATTCCCTGAAGATGAAGGCTCTGCCTAGGAGAATGCATACAACAGGATCAAAGAAACACTAGTAGTGTGTCGGCGATTTTTTTCTTGGCATTAACTGGCGTGAGCAGTTTTGGCATGTTGGTTATTTAAATGTCTCATATCAACCTCGATCCTTCTTCCCCAGAATCCACTCTCCTTTTAAAAAGTCTAATAATAGAGCAGACTCCCTCCTACCCCTGGACAGTTTCAGCAGAGCACATGGCTACGGCTTCCATCTATAAGCTTGCTTTGCAGCTAGGCGTGACCCTGTGCTGTTCTCCAGGATGGAATGTGAGCAGAGTAACTGTGAGCTGCCTGGGCATCACATCCTTAAAGAGAGAGTGCCTGCTCTCTACCTTCTCTCCTTTCCCCTTCCTGGAGGCTGGAACAAGGTGCTGCTGCTGGTGGTCTTCCCTGCTATGATGGAGCAACAAGGAAGAAAGAGCCTGGGTCCTTGGATAATTTGGTGGAATGCTGTTAGGACCAGCCATTTACCACTGAGCAGTTAGTGAGAGAGAAACTGCTATCTCAATTGGAGTCACTGTACTTTTTTGGAATCCCAAATTATTTACTAACTAATATAATTTTCAGAATTCAAGAGCACTAATCAACATTTCCTAGAGTGTCAGAGCTGTCTAATTCCAGATACATAAAAGATGCACATTGTGATGGGTTGCCCCCCTATAGCCCTCTTGAAAAAAGCCTATTTGCCTTCCGGCATTATGAAGTTTAATCTCTAAACAGTGTGATCCTGGCTGTCTTTGCTGCTTTAAAAGTCTGATGCAGCCTTCAGATGTGGACTGCATTCTGCATATACCTAACATCACATTGTTAGAGTCCTTAATCACTCTTACATCCAAACTGCTACTCTCTGAGAAGTCTGTTTTCCCATGGCTGAGCAAAGTGGCTCCTATCACCATGACGTGTGCCCTGCAAACTTCCAATCAAGTGAAGGAAATATGCAAAACAAATGTGAGAAATCTCATCACCCATATTCCCAAACACACCAACATTTTATTATTTGTTATCAGGGCTCATTGACCTTGGCTACTGAAAGATACCCAAATAGATGTAGTGTACTACCTGTTTGAACTTGGGCTTCTGAATTTTGCTCTAATTGCCCCTATCACTCATTGTAGCCCTCACCAGGACACAGTGAGGACAGAAGTCACACTTAGGGTATGAGACTGCTACAGGAGGCCTCTGCAAAGATGCATTGGGTTTATAAGGAAAATGGATGTTCCCGGATTGGCACTGACTGCTGATTTGGGTGACTTTCATCTTGGATGAAAGTAAGATATGTTATTCAGGTATGACTTGTTCTAAGAGAATGTGTTGTTTGGTAGAGCTACTAGATAATTAAGACTCAGTTCATTCTAACCATTAGTTTCTAGGACACTGGGAAGTCAGCATGAATGGATCATAGCATATGTATTATCTCTAGACAATCAGAAGTGAAACTATGAATGCGAAACATTTATAATCGTTGAAGAGTCCCAGAGTCCTTTGAGCAACTGATGAAACTGACAAAAAAATGTGTTTACACAATAATTTTGTACACTATTTCAGGAATGTCTGTACAACTTCATGAAACCCATCCACAAATTTTCAGATTAATAACCAATGCATCTGTGTCTAGTTGGTACTATTGTATTTGCATAAAAATATGTCACAATATTTAATATCATCATGGACTAAGTCGAAAATTCCTTGAGGACAAGAGTAATAGTATGTTGACTTGGTACAGTTCTGTGTAGAGGGTGTTTTAGGAGCTAGATTGGAAACCAAGTCTCATAGTCTTGATTTTTCCATTTGGCCTAAATATTTCCATTCAAATGCTTTATTTTTAGAAATATTTGGAAAATGAGGTGAGAGGGAGAGTGAGGAAAGTGGTAGGAACTCGATGTCCGGGAATTCTCAATTCCATCCATATGTAAATCATTTAACAGCTTGCAAATGATTTAGCAGTTCATCACTGGTCCCAGAATAAATCTTTTTATAGGCAAAAAGCCTGCCTCTTTTACACTATTTAGGAGATTAAGCCTAAACCTGATGTAATACTGTTTAATTAATTTTGCTTACTGGCATAAAGATCCTTAACTTGATTCAATTAAAAAAATAACTCCCCACCACTTTTCTGCCTTCTCTGGCAGAGACTATTTTAGTTGTTCTCCAGTACCTATTTTCTCCTTTCTCAGTAGAGACCTCCAGGATGTTGACTGGACACAGGATTGCCCAGAATAAACACATTTCCCAGCCTCCCTTGCAGCTCGGTGTGGTGATTTGACTAAATTCTGGTCAACGGGATGCAATTGTTATGTATAAAAATTAGGAATTGTACTTAAACAGGGTGTGGAAAGAGGGCTTCCCTTTTCTTGTTCCTTCCCTTGTCTCTGTTAGTGAGAATATACAGTGTAAAAAAGATTCATCCTAGACTACAAGGTCCAGATGCATTTGAAGATAGCAGACCAAAAGGTGGCAGCAACCTGGGTACCTGTCATTGTGGAGTTGCCACACTGGTCCTAAACTGTTTTAGGCTCCCCAAGACCACCCCACATTCAAGGTTTTGCTAGAAGGACTCAGCAGTTCATTGTGCTCATGCCTAAGATTTATACAGCAATGTGGTAAGGATACATGGCTAGATCACACAGGGAAAACACACGTAAGCAGGGTCTGGAGAAATCCATGTGCAGGATTTCTTATGCTGACTCCCGCGAGGAGCTCACTCTTTCACCAGTAACAAAAATGCAGCAGCTTGTGTGTGATGTTTCTGTGCAGGAAACCCAGGCAGGATCTGGGATCATGTTAGATACCCTCTGTCTAGCCATGTACGAAAATTCCAGACTGCCACAAGGAAAGCAGACAGTCTTGGTACTGTGTTTAATGTTACAAGATCTTTGATCTCAATTTAAAAAAATCACCTTGTCTATTAGAAAATAGTGTATGTTGTGGCAGACTGCTAGTTGTTTCCCAGTATCGGCTAATTGTTGACTAGGATCACCCAGGAGCTATATTCCCAGATGCCAGTCAAGGCTGGCCTTGCAAGCTACGCTCTCTAAGGAGAGCAGCCTCAGACCTGCTATGTTAACTCTTCTGCACATGGACTGTCTATTTACCTGAAAGAGAAATATACTTCAATCTTGTTTAAGGCAACACGTGTGTGTGTGTGTGTGTGTGTGTGTGGGGTGTCTTTTGACCACATCTAATTCTAATGAATACCCTTCTGTCCTCATATATCTGACACCTAGGTAGAACTTAATCTTGGTGTCCAGCTTAACAATGGTGGTGGACACTGCAGTCTGATGAGGATGTGCTGATTCAGGAACACATGTTTCCATAACTCCAAATTCAGCAGGGAGCATCAATTTATAAAATAACCTGCTTCCCAAGGCTCATTTGTAAACTGACCAACACATCAGCTCATGAAGTAAACCTAAGATGACTACATGAGGCTGAGTCTAAGGTGGAGTTGGAGGGACCAGAATCCAGTGAGGAACTTGCCACTTAGTTCCTCCTACTTCTATGAACCCTATAGTGAAACAGGCAATGACCATGCTCAGTGAATACTTGGCAATGACATTTCTCCAGCTTATTGTAGATCAGATGAGTCTCAAAATCTCTGTATCATTTCAGCTTCGCTATCATAGTTCACATGGAAAAACAATGCACTTTACAGATCTTTCTATATCAACATTCAAGCTCCAGAAAACAGAATCAAAAGTTTTTTTTGTTTGTTTCTTTGTTTTTTAAAAAGGTTGTTAGTTTGCATTCTAAGTGGAGGGACCCTAACCAACTTTCTCATTTGATAGAGGAAAACTGTAAGATACCTCACAAGACCCAGCATGTTAGCAAAAGTGGAAAGAGAAATCAGTCCTCTTGGTCCCCATTCACACAGCACCCCGAATAATCATCTGTGATCATCTACTCATTCATCCAAACTGGGAAAGCTGGAGCCTCTGTGAAAACAGATCTGGGCACATGGCCAGTCCTTGAACATTGACTCACTGACTGACTAAATGTCCCTAAACATTGGCTCATTGACTGAACCCTCACGTTGTGTGGTACCTTCAGGAGTAAGAGGAAAAGTATTCTAGTAGGGCTGTGTGGATAGACAGCAGGCAGATCATTCTGTGACATTAGAGTTGCTTCATGAGTATTTTAAATAGGGCCCCTGGGAGAGTAAAAATTACTCTGCCACACAGGAAGCAGCTGAATCCCTCTGCGCTGATTATAACCCTAGGACTTCCTCTTGAATCAACCCCAGACATTTATTTGACATATTTTTTTTGAGGCACTCCTAAAGTATTTATTAACATTTAAGCCACTAATTAATTTTCATGCATATTAAACCATACTGCAGTTTTCATAGACTTGTGTGGGCACTTGATAAATGTGATCAGAGGATGCTAATATCTATCAAACCAAAAAACATTTTCCAGTTCTGAATGACAACTTCTTTTAAAGAAAAGTGTATACTGAGTGTGGAAACTCTAGTACTGAGAAGCCAAGGGCTCAGTAGGTTTTCTGGATCTTATTTGGACCTGGTAGTGGGCATGTGCTTTCTTCCACTTACCCAAGATTGTGTGCTGAGCAGAGTCCATGGAAGCTTCATAACTGGGTACAGCAGAACCACTACATTGAAGAGGGCTGCTTTTTCTTTTCACCTGATGGTAATGCTGAGCAAAGAATAGGAGTTTTATAAGTACAAAGTAGGGAAAAAATTTTTTTTTAAATCACCAAAGATCAGGCCACTCTACCTAGGAGCAAGAGGGATAATGGTGAAGGCATGAAATGGGGTGTCATATTGAAGCACTATTTATAATAGCAAAGACTTGGAACCAACCCAAATGTCCATCAATGATAGACTGGATAAACAAATGTGGTACATATACCATGGAATACTACGTAACCATAAAAGAGAATGAGTTCATGTCCTTTGAAGGGACATGGCTGAAGCTGGAAGCCATCATTCTCAGCAAACTAACACAGGAACAGAAGACCAAACACCACATGTTCTCACTCCTAAGTGGGAGTTGAGCAGTGAGAACACATGGACACAGGGAGGGGAACATCACACACCAGGGCCTGTCGGGGATGGGGGGGTGAGGAGAGGGAGAGCATTAAGACAAATACCTAATGCATGCAGGGCTTAAAACCTAGATGACAGGTTGATAGGTGCAGCAAACCACCAAGGAATATGCATACCTATGTAACAAACCTGCACATTCTGCGCATGTATCCTGGAACTTAAAAAAAAAAAGAAATCGGGTGTCACAGTTGAATCTCAGATAAGTGCTCACTGGCTGTGTTACTTGCTTTATCTCTAAGAGCCTCAGATCTCTGTAAGAGTGGGATAGTATTACCAAGTCTTAGAGCTGTTGTGAGGATAAAAGTGAGAATATTTATGTAAACATCTGTGGAGAGTAGGGGAGGACACTAAGAGACCGGAGCACCCTTTTACCAACTCCCCAGAGGACAAACATTTTTGAGAGTGTAGGAAATTGACCACATAATTTGGGAGACATATGTCAAGATTTTGGTTTTGTTTTTTCAGTATTTTTTTTTTCCAGATTGAAAAGAAATACAGCACTTTTACATTTCCACAAATGACAACATCTCAGCCACGCCACCACTTCCAGATGGCCTTTTGTGAGCCTGCCTGTGCCCATTCATCTGTTTATGTGGGCATCTCACAAAGGTTGTGGTATTGAAGTTCTTTCTCTCTTTAAGTTCCTTAACATACTTATGTGATTATTTATGGCTTCCTTCTTGCTAATTTTTTGTGATATAAAAATTATAAACAGGGATATGTTTACCGGCTCCCAGTGCCTTTGCTTCTTGGACAAAGCCTGCCCTCTTGTCTCCCAGTCTCCCTCTTTCCTCTCCTCTCTCTACCCATGGCCTCTTCTCTCATGGGTTCATCAGTCCTAAGATAAAGGAGTCCCTAGGGTTCCAGATAGAGAAAACAATCTTTCCCTAGAAGAATGTTTCCCAACCATGATACATGATTCTAGGTGATTTTAGGTGACACAGATGTGCCATTAAATGACATTTTGCTACATACTGAAAAAGCCATTCCCTTTTAATTTTCTTCTAGTCCTTTAGATTTTATGAAAGGGAAAGTTTTGGTTTAGTACTATTATGCCATGAATGCTTCTCTAACACTCTCAATCTTCACTTTCAACAAAGAAAGAGCAGATGTCAGCATCAGAGTCTTCAGCACAGAAGAATTTCATGACAAAGTTTTGTTTTTACAGTTTTAAATTTTTACTAGCATTTTCAATGTATGCCACGTAATATATCATTTTCCATTTACGATAATAAACAATTGAGCTCCCCAAAAATTAGCCTGGCGTGGTGGTGTGTGCCTGTAATCCCAGCTACTTGGGAGGCTGAAGACAGAATTGCTTGAACCTGGGAGGCGGAGGTTGTAGTGAGCCAAGATCATGGCATCACTGTACTCCAGCCTGGGAGATAGAGCGAGACTCTGTCTCAAAAAAAAGAAAATCAATTTGCTGGGATTACAGGTGTGAGCCACAGTGCCCAGTGAATCATGAATGTTTTTAATGGTATCTAGAGTGGTGAAAACTTTCTACAAAGTTTTCAATTTACTTTGCTCCAGTCCATCAAAGGAATCACTCTCTATGGCAGCTATGGCATTAGGAGATATATTTCTGAAATAATAAGACTTGAAAGTGGAAAAAAAAATTGAGCTCCCTTTCAAAAATAAATTTCTCATTAGTAATAATAAATGGAAATCTCATTTTAAAAATAATATTCCTTGAATTCAAAAAGTAGGTGACTTGAAGAAGCAAACAATAGTACAGGTAGTTCATGAATATGTTAAAACTGCAAGGGTGGTACTTAGATGGCTGAAGTTTGTTAGTTCAAGGCCATTGACAGACGCAAAACATGGCAGGCAGGAAGGCAGATAGGTGCTACTCTGAACAGGTTGGTCTCTCTAAGCAAACACAGAGGCCATTTATTCCTCTTTCTTTTCCACCGATACTCACCACCACTATCATCATCATCACCATGACCATCACCAGTCCGTCCATCATCACCTCCATCATCCCCTCCACAATCATCTACATACAACTATGTACTGTGTCAACATCTTACCACCTTCATCACCATCCCTCTGTCCCCCAGACTGCTATCGCCCAGGTTCTTACTACCACAGGCCTCTGTTGCTGCAGCAACCCCCTGCCTGGGTCCATACTTCAGTCTTTCTTACTTCCAGTTCACTCATACATACATACAATCCCCCTTTCATTCCACTGGTTTCTTACTGTGGAACTGACAGTCCTTCCCACTGAACTACTTGATCAAATCTAAATTCTTCTGCCTACCTTTCACGACTCCCCCATCTCTCTTCTGTTTTCTCTCTAGAATGACTCCCCTGCTCATTTAGGGCACCATAATTTTCTTGTGAACGTTTTTCTATGCCATTAACTGTTTCTCTAAAAGCACAGTTTTTAATAGCTCTAAAGTATGAATGTTCTACAATCTATTTAACCCTTTACTATTGGATATTTTCACTATTTTCATCTTCTCATTATAATGAACAATGCTACCGTGAAAATTCTTGTATAAAAACAAGGATCTCACCTTTTATCTCTTTCTTACTTCCTTATCTTGCAGGAAGCCAAACAAATAATCACTGATTAAGAAAAGCTTAAGGGAAAACAAGGACATTCTGAAATGTCCATTTAAACAAGAATCTTGAATTGTTGAAAATAACAAAATGTCTTTGGATCTGATGATCTTACTTCATTTTCTGAGCAAAGAGAAGAACAGTAGCAAGATGACATGGCTTTGCCCTTACAGAGGCTAACAGAGACATTTATTGCCCAAGTCTCACAAATGCTGAAATTGTGATTGGAAGTCTTTCAGCTTCCTGCATAACCCCAGCAGTCTCAGGCTGCAGGTCAACGGCCTGATGAAGTGACAGCCTCTAGCCCCAACTATCTGTACACCAGTGGAGATTAGAGGCATGTCCCGGGACTGGTTTGGAGAAATAGGTTGTTTTTCTTTGGTGGGAAAGAGGGGCAAGGCTGGTGAGAAGACATTGCCTTAAATATGATATAATCCAGCTGTCCAAACACAGGCAACTCAACCCAGCCAGTCATCCATTCTCCCAAATCCAGATGTTTGCCATTACACAATCTCGGACTATCTTTTCTTCTATTGAGTGTAACTTGTACTAATCATGTTTGTCAGAGTAGCATTTGTTTTTAATAAGAAGACATCTATTTTGAATCAGCTGGGTCCCCTTAGCTTTATCACAGAGACACAGTCTACATTATTAATAATCTTTAAATCATAACTGCATTTTGCCTTATGGCAAATCACTGAGGTTTTCATTCCATCTCAGAGTTCAAATTTAAGAAACTTCAAGACTGCACTAAAATTGGAGTCCATGATTATTAATAATATTTGTTAAAATGCAGATAATTCTATTCCATCTATACGTTCTGCAAACACAAAATTCCCATGATGGTAGAGGGATTTTAATATTTGCACATCTTTGTGTGCAGAAGTCTCCAACTATTATGTTTCATAGTTAGACCTGCTTTAAAATTCCATCCTAATGTGTGATGTTGCTAAGGTCACAAACAATGTCTATGAGCTTAACTTCCTCATCTAAAAATTAGAGGATTATAAATGTTATTGTCAGAATTAAATATCATAAAATATTTTAAACACACAGCAGAGTGCTTAAGACACATATATGTAAATATATGCTGATTCCTTTCATTCCTTTAAAAATCTCTAGGCAGGATTCTGACTTTTTAAAAATGCCTATCTGGTCTTACCTCTAGGAGACTGAAGCACACTTTCCATTTTATTAGATGTAGAGCTTTAGTTCTTCTGCCTGAGAGACGGTGAGCAAGAAAAGTGAGGAAGAAACTCTACAGGAACATTCTGAGTATGCTGGAAATAAGTGAGGACTGTTCTGTAATCTCACTGTGCTTCCTTGTGAAATACACTTCTAGACCATTCTTTGACCTGATATTTTGCTTGCTGAGTGCATTTTCTGATGGGAAACACCAAGAGAGACACAAGGCCCTGCTGAGATAGCAGAGAGCCTGTTCTCCTCTCTGTCTGTCCACTGCCCTGTCAGTGCTTACCACCCTCCCTGTCATCTGGTTGTTTTCCTTTCTCTCTTGGCTCTTTTCAGGTTCTTGGGTTTGCTCTGTTTTGCTGTACTGCATGGCTCCTGTCTCCTGCTTTCCCCTCACCATCATCATCTTGCACCACCTCCTTGTTTCAACTTCCAATGGTTTTGTCCAGACTATGAGTCCAATTTAAGGCAGCAACAAGGTGAGACACACAACAAATATTTGCAGGACAGAATCTGAGAGGTCAAGCAGTAGGTGTGGTGCTCCAGAGCATGCCTCAGGACTCCCCGAGACTTACCTGGAGGCTGGCCACCACCCAGAAGATGGACCTCACCCGGAGGCTGACCTGCATCTGGAGGCTGGCTCTTACCTAGAGGCTGACCTGCACATGGAGGCTGACTCTCAGCTGGAGGCTGGTCCTCACAGGTGCAGCATGTACCCTACTCGGTTTCCTGGGCCTTCTCAGGTCAGGCAGAAGCCACACCCAGTCTCTGCTTTCTCTGGTTCCTACTGGCTCTGCTGTCATATTCTGTTCCTAAGAGCTTCAAGCATGAATCTTTACACGAATAGAAAGTAGCTTACAAAAACAGTTAACGGGTATTGGCTCTGTACACCAGGTATTCTGCCAGCTGCCTTACATGCACTATGGACTGAGAGTTTGTGTTTCCTCAGGATTCATATGTTGAAGCTCTGGTGCCTAGTGTGGCTATATTTGGAGGTGGGGCTTCTAAGGAAGTAATTAAGGTTAAATGACGCCATAAGGAGGAGGATTCTGATCCAACAGGATTAGTGTCCTTATACGAAGAGATAGACACCAAGAAAAGCAAGCAGGTGGCTATCTGTAAACCTAGGGCAGAACACTCACCAGACACCCACCCTACTGGCACCTTAATTTTGGACTTCCAGTCTCAAGGACTGTGAGAAAATAAATTTCTATTGTTTAAGCCATCCAGTCATTTTCTGTTATGATGTTTTTTATGGCATCCTGAGAAAACTAATACATACACTAGTTAATTCAATGTACTCAATAATCACATTAGGTCTTATAACTGTTGTTCCCATTTAAAAGACTGAGAAAACGGAGGCACAAGGAGGGCAAGTCATCTACCCCCAAACATCCAGTTATTAAATGGTCAAAGTAAAGATTTGATCCCAGGTCATCTCAGTCAAGAACCCAAGTTCTTAGCAACTCTGTAGTTTTGCTTGGGCCTATACCATCAAACCAAAAATACATACACACACACACACACACACACACACACACACACCCTGCTTAAGTTATGGAGGAAGCAAACTTCTTTCAAAGTGTAAATGTGGCAAAGGTAATTTGGAAAAAAAAATTGTTTTCCATTCAGAAGTATTAAATTTGACTTAAGACTCAATGAGAGTCAAAATGGATGAATTAATATTGGGTTAGACACTGGCATTTATGAAATTTTTGTTGAACTCTAAATCTTTTTGATTTACCTAATTACATTTAATATTCACTGGTTTTCAATGTAATAAATGTATTTTCACATTTTCATTCCTTGCTAGGAAGCCTTACATCACTCTGCCATGCAGTCCCAGCTGAAAAGACACAAGCCCTGCTTTGAGGAGGTCACTCGTGGTGGGGAAACAAATACGTACACCAGGGCATGCCCTGACACATTTATACAATAAATGCTTTTTCATGCCTCTATCATGGGCCAATTGCCATAAGAATGATGGTAAGAGGACTAGTAGTTTGCAAGTGTGTGTGTGTGTGTGTGTGTGTGAGTGTGTATGTGTGAGAGTTTGGTGGGCACAGGTGTGAGAAAGCCCTCGGAGAGGAAAAACGATGTGAAAAGGCTTGGAAGTGTGAGTAGATTGAACGTGTGTGTGTGTGTGTGTGTGTGTGTCTGGTGGGCATCAGTGTGAGAAGGCCCTCGGAGAGGGAAAACAATGTGAAAAGGCTTGGAAGTGTGAACAGGTTGAGTGTGTGTGTGTGTCTGAGGTAGTGGAGGTGGTGGGGCTGGGTGTGGATAGAAGGGGACATTCAGGAGAGGAAAGAACTTGTGACACGTGATGAAGAGGTTGAACAAGATTAATTTTTTCTATTTTATTTTTTGGTGTCTTGTGGGACTGAAGTTATAAGTGTAAAATCCTGACAGCTAGAAAATTGTTTTTGTGCTATGCATTTAAACTTAAGCAAGGCTTGCTTAATATGTGAGGGCATGTGCAATATCTAAGCTCCAGTCCTTGTGGCTGGCTCAATGGGAAGATGCTGAGCTAGGTGCCTGGTGAAAGCCTAGAGGAAGGAGGATACAAATATCTAACAAAGCAACATGAGCACATTGTTTTATAAAAATCATATACAAGGGGTTGGATGCAGTGACTCATGCCTGTAATCTCAGCACTTTGGGAGGCCTAGGTGGGTGGATCACTTGAGCACAGGAGTTTGAGTCCAGCCTGGGCAACATGGTGAGATTCCATCTCTACAAAAATACAAAAATTAGCAAGGCCTGGTGGCATATGCCTGTAATCCCAACTACTCAGGAAGCTGGGGTGGGAGAATCACTTGAGCCTCGGAGGTTGAGGCTACAGTGAGCTGTGATTGCACCCCTCACTCCAGCCTGGGTGATAGAGCAAAACCCTATCCCTAAGAAAAAGAAAAGAAATAAAAAAAAATATCATATACAAGGACTTGGAATACAATGAACCAGTCTCTGGCCAACATCTTTCAAAGTTCAGCTTGGGAATAGTTACAATATTCTTTTTTCTTTCCTATGTTGGTTACCTTTGAAAGTTTATGTCATCATTTCTGGAGTTATCAAGTACAGGAATTGTTTCTCAACTTTGCTCTTTATGAGATGAAAATATTAGTCTCCTTACTCCTTACTGCAGGGTTTATCTCTCACTTTATCCCCTACTTTTGGAAACCGATTCTCGGTGGCACAAAGAAAAATTAGCACTGAGACAAAGGGTCTCTTAGCAAAGCAATTTTTACTTCTTGCACTGCAGGAAGGGCACCCTCACTAGACATCTTGCCATGAGAGTACAAGGAACAAAGAAAAAGCAGACGTATTTATCCCTTACGCATTTGTGGTTGTCCTTACTGCCATGTCTGACCTTCATTGGTTGGAGCCAGACTTCACAATCTAAACTAAAACCTGATTGGCTAATAACTTAAAACTTTTTTAAACAGGTAAGGGGCATAGGCTGTGAGTTGGGACATGCCTGTGAGCACTCCAGCACAGATATTTTGGTTAAAGTACAAGGACATAGAATATACTACATGCCTGTAAGCATGGCTACATAGGATAGTGCTTAACAAAGAGTTATTAGTAAATTTATTCTTTAACAAGAGGAAACTTTGAAGAGGAACTTTTCTATTTCCCACACCTACCTTTGTCATTTGTAGTTTTGCATCATGGCTGAAACATTTAGGTTGCTTTCTTTGAGCATAATGAAGGTTTGTCTGTGGATTCATTCTAACTGTACAAAGTTAGTAAATCGTCGTTACATTGTTATGAGTACATAAAGATTGTTCATTACTGGGTCAAATAGTTTGCTTGGATTACACTTTTCTACCTTATGTAGGTTTTATTTTTTCTGTTGTTCTGATTGCCTTTTCTCCCCTTGCTTTTTGTGTTTATTGCCTTTTTTAAGCCTCACAGATAGTATCATATCTCTGGAAACAACCTTGCCCCTTTTGTTTTCTGGTTTCCTGTGTCCCATGTCTTCCTGACTTTTTGTTTACGCCTTCATTTTGCCGGAACACATTCCTCAAGTATCTTCTGATAAAGAATGTGGAGGAGGCAAACTTTAATGATTCTTGCATACCTGACAATAATTTTATTATGTCACTTTACTGATATTTTGGTAGTGTATAAAATTTCAGATTGTAAATGATTTTCTTTCAGTTCTTTGGAGGCATTTCTCATTTGTCTTTTAGCCTCAGTTGTAGTTAATGAGAAGCCTTTTGCCTAATTCTTGTTGATTTGTAAGCAAACTCTTTCATCTTTCTGAAAGCATTACAATTTTTCCTTTATGTCTAATGTTCTGAAACTCCACAATGATGTGCCTGGGGATTGTCCTGTCAATAACTGCTCGGATGCAATGTAGCCTCCAAACATACTTCCTGCCAGAGGGAGCATCAGAGTACTTCTTCCTCCACAGCTCACAGAACAGATAGACTTGCAGACCAAATAAAAATTTTCAGATCACATAGCTTATTAAATCAATTAAAACATAATGCATAAAGACTAAAGCTAAGGGAAAGCAATTATGTAAGTTAATCCTTAAGAAAAGTTGCAAGCAGGGTAGAAGAACCACACTACTCATCCTGGGTACACAATCTACATGTGTCTCTTCTCTGTCTCTCTCTCTCTACCACATCAGTCTTCTCCACTGATGGTAAGTTAGTAGGACCAAAGTTGGATATTGTTTAGGCCAGGGGGCCCAGAGATGGAAGTCCCCCCGCCAGGGCCATGGCACGGACTTGTCCTGTTGGAGACATGCAGGACAGGTACACACCTGGCCACAGGTATAGCTAGCCAATTAGCCTGCTTAGTAGCTGTGGGTTTTAGTACTGTTTCTTGAGCAGAGGACACATGGAGCCAAAATGGAATTGCTAATGGGTGGTTGGATTAGGCCTCTGAATACTAAGTAAATCTTGTCTCATGTATATTCAGAATATTCTGAATATTCACTGAGCATGATGAATATTCAACATGTCACGACTATTTCATATCCGGGTGCCTTATGTATATTTAATGCCTCATGAATATTAGATATCTTTTGGTTCTTCCACCCCTTCTACGTTTAACATAGACATACTTCACTTACCACATAATCTGTACTTAAGCTATCTTAAGTGGTTCATTCCTATCCCATTTGTTTTCTTTTCTCCTGTAGCAGAAATGCATCTTTTCAAACAATGCAACTGGACATTCTGGTTATTAATCTTTT
Source organism: Aotus nancymaae (assembly GCF_030222135.1). Classification (NCBI taxonomy): domain Eukaryota; kingdom Metazoa; phylum Chordata; class Mammalia; order Primates; family Aotidae; genus Aotus; species Aotus nancymaae. Next base: position 48,137,983 of record NW_026988417.1, on the reverse strand, counting down.
TTTCATTTTTCCTTCTTGTGGATAGACTTTTACTTTGAAGACTTATTTCATAAATGTTCCTGTACTCTTTCTCTGACAATTTCTTCCCCTCAATTTTTCCTTATTTTTGCTTTCTAGAACCTATCTTAGTGGAAAGGCGAATCAACTAAATTAATCATTTCTATTGCTGACTTTTTCACTGCTATCTTCTTATTCCTCCTCTTCTCGTTCTATGGTTTGGAAAAATTTCTCCGCTTTATCTTTCAGCTTGTCTATCAACTTTCTGGATTCTGTAACCACATTTTTAAAACAGACTTTATTTTTTTGAACAGTTTTAGATTTATCAAAACATTGAAAAGACAGTACAGAGAGTTCCCATATACCATGTACCCCATTTCTTTTATTAGTAACATTTTACATTAGTATGTGACATCAGTCACAACTGATAAACCTATATTGATACATTATTAGTAACCAAAGCCCATAGCTTATTTAGATGTCCTTAGCTCTTACCTACTGTTCTTTTTCTTGACCAGGACCCTACACAAGCTACCACATTACATGTAACTGCATTGTCTCTTCAGGTTCTTCTTGACTATAGCAGTTTCTCAGACTTACCTTGTTTTTGATAACCTTGACTGTTTTGAGGAATATTGATCAGATATTTTGTGGGATGCCCCACTATTTAAATTTACCTAATGTTTTTCTCATGATAAAGCTCAGGCAGTTAGTTACTGGGAGGAGGATCACCGTGATAAAGTACCATTTGCATCACGTCATGTCAAGAGAATGTTCTATTGACATGGTTTATGACTTTTGATGTTGACCTTGATCACCTGGCTGAGACTGTGTTTGTTAAGTTTCTCCACTAAAGAGTTATGCTTTTCCTACTCTTACCCTTTCCATACTGTACTTTTTGGAAGGAAGTCACTATGCACAGTCCACCCCAAGGAGTGGGAATTTGTGTATCCCAACTTGAGGGTGAAATATCTACATACTTTATCTGAAGTTCTTCTCCATGGGAGATTTGTCTCAGTAACCACATTCTAAATTTCCAAACTTCCATTCTTGCTCTTTGATTGTCTCTTTCTCATAGCATCCTACTCATACATGCTGTATCTTCTCTAATTTTTCTGACAATATCATTATAGGATTTTGGCAGCAAGGGTCTCTTTGGTTCTCTAAATTTCTGTGTCCTTGACAGTTTGCTTCTCTTGGTCTTTTTCTGACGTTTCAGTTTGTTTTCAAATTTCTGGAGACCCTTGCTTACTTATTCATATTCATATCAAAATCAATAAAGTGGAGGGCTCAGAGCTCTGCCTATGGCAGTGAGCTTATTGGCTAATGGGCTTCACTTTAGGATGAGTGGGAAGGGAGCTGTCCCTTCTGATGGTAGCTCCTCTTAACATCAAAATGCAGAAGTTTATCGGAGACACCAACACTCACACTAACTGTCTTGGTTAGTCCTAGACAGCTTATTTGGTCTCATTAGAGATCAACCTTCTTTATATTAGTGAGGTTGGGATGCTAAATGCCTGGCTTCTGGCTAAATCTGAGCACTGGATTAGAGAGCTTGCTAGGGGGCCTTTTGTTCCACAGACCGACCACTAAATAAAACTTCAATTTTATACCTCACTCCTCACCCTTGCTCCCCATTGAACCGCTTGCAGTTTCCAAGTCCAGAGTGTCCCTGGGATTCTAGCAGGTAGAACCCTAAAGACATCCAGTCTCTCTCCACGCGGGGCATCTGGATGCTGCACACGCTACCCTGCTTCAGTGACCAGTGTGCTTTCATCTGCCTCCTCCCTCCTGGGAACCTGCTGAGTGCTATTCTACTCTGATCGGCCCCCTCCTGTCCTTGCTGTTATTTCTTGGCATCATTTAAGTGTGATCATGGGAGGGAGAGGAGAGAAACATTATGCCATTTGTCACCTTGAACATGGCTCTACTTGTTTTAATTATAAAAATTTGGCAAATTAATTAAGGTAGGCTAAATAACAAATTGACCCTAAAACATATAAGATACAGTAGCAGCTCCTTTCACATTAGTGTAATGGTGAAAAGTTTCTGGCAGTGGCCCCCCTCAATGCAGGGATTCAGGGACCCGGGCTCTACCTCTCCTGTGACTTTGCCATCCCCCAAAGCCTCTCTGCTATCTGCACCTGGCCATTGGAAGAGAAGACAGAGCAGGGAGGAGACACACCTGCTTTTTAAAGGCTCTGGGCCAGTGGCATATAGATTACATCTGCTCACACTGGGCTGCTGAGAACCAGTCCCATACCCATAGTTAGATTCAAGGAGGCTAGAGACACAGTCCCTGCCTGGGCAGCCACTTGCCAGCTACACCTGTGTGTGATGAGGGGGAGGATGGATCTGGTTGTACATTTCTCTGGTCTCCTTTGCCACACATGTACGGGTCCAGGATGGGGACGATGGGTTATGGTAAGAATTGGGCAGAAGATACTTTGTTCAGTGACAATTGCAGTCTTCATCATAGCAGTGAGGGAGGATACCTTCATCTCTGCATGTGCCCTAATGCTGTGCCATGCCTCTCATTGAGTTACCCTGGCTGCTTTGAAGGGAAGCTGAAAGGAAACAATGCTCATTTAATAAATCTATGTGTCAGGCATTGTGCTAGGAGATTTACATGCAACCCCGACAACACACATTTTCTCTGAGTCACAACAAAGGCTGTTGCTCTCTGTTTATGAAATTTCCCACTCCCTGTGGGAAAGCCATAGTATTTGGAGATCTGTTTAAAGAAGTAATTTGGCAGAAAATTATCACTCACCTACTAAGTGCTAGACACAATGCCAGGTCTTCGGAAGACAAAGATGGGAAAGACTCCATGCCTAATTTCCAGGAGCTCAGATTTCTCTAAAATGCAAACAAATCATCACCATAAAATGTGATTCATGCTATCGTGGGAGACAGAGGAGGGGGAGAATCTTCTCTGCCAAGAGGGGCAGGGATAATGGGAAGAGGGGTTCAGAGAAGGTGTCACAACAGAGGCGTCTCGCATTTGAGTAGGGTCTTAAGGGATAGTTAGGATTTTTCCAGAGGGAAGGGGGCAGTAGGATATTCAGGCAGAAAGACCAACATATAGAGATCAGAGTCATGGACTTTCCAGGCAAGGAGAGTGCTGCCTGATACATGAGCATCCCAGGAAGGTGAGGCAGGAGTGGTGAAGTGATAGTGAGGAGGATGGTAGCAATCGCCAGCCCATAATCCACTTCCTGCCAGAACTTGCAGTCTCTGGCTGCCTCCTCCTTTTGTCCAGTACAGTCCAGAGCCAGTCATCCTCACCAGCAATTTTGGCTTCCTCAGAGACCAGGGCTTCTCAACCTCGTTAGCACAATTGACATTTGGGGCCAGATAATGCCTTGTAGTGGGGGAGCTGTTCTGTGCATGATAGAATGGTTACAGGGTCCCTGCCTCTACTCGCTGGATGCCAGCAGCACTTCCTAAGGTGTGACAACCAAAAATGTCTCCAGGCATTGCCCAATGTGCCCTGGGAGGCAGAATGGCCCTAGTTGAGAATCACTGCTTTAGACAAATGTCACCTTTCTTTCATCTTCCATAGAATAAAGCATAGTGTTGATATGGTTTTGCTGTGTCTCTACCCAAATCTCATCTTGAATTCCCACATGTTGTGGGAGGGACCAGGTGGGAGATAATCAAATCATGGGGGCGGGTCTTTCCCATGCTGTTCTTGTGATAGTGAATACGTTTCAGGAGATTTGATGGTTTTGAAAACAGGAGTTTCCCTGCACAAGCTTTCTTTGCCTGCTACCATTCATGTAAGATGTGACTTGCTCCTCCTTGCCTTCTGCCATAATTGTGAGGTTTCCCCAGCCATGTGGAACTGTAAGTCTATTAAACTTCTTTTTCTTTCTAGTCTTGGGTATATCTTCATCAGCAGCGTGAAAACAGACTAACACAAGGGTTTTGCAGACAGTGGTCCATGTGTAAGTTAAGGATACATCTCCTTTGAGCCAGAGGATCTATTTCATCAGCCAACATTTCTGGCCTGCTTTAGAGTAGTGTTCTGAGGAGCAGTCAACATATAATAGTTACCCTCTATTTTGTATTTTGCTTACTTTAAACTTGCCTGTCTTTTATTTTTTTAATTAAAATCAGGCAGGCATTTAGTATACAATTATTTTCTCAAATTGAAGGTCAAGTCACTTTTAAAAAATAAACTGATGAGACACAAGCAGATTAAAATGATTCTGGAATGTTCTTTCTTTCTTTTCAGGACAAAATGACCTTTTTCATGCTTTATGACCTAACCCTCCCCAAATAATACTTCATTTACTTGCAGATACCCCAGCAGTCCGTCTGGAGGAAATATCAGTCAGGCTCCCATATTTTCTCAACTGAATGTTGACTTTGCTTGCTCACACATCTGGCATCTAAAACATATGGATCATGCTTTAATCAACATCCCAGAATATCATCATTTTAAGCACCTGTCAGAGAATTCATCCCAGAATTGACTGCAGCCCAGCATTTGCCAAAATTGCAGTTGAGACATCTGATTTTCAGAGAGATTGTCTAAAGGGCATATCAACTCCCAATTCTCAGTTCTGTAAGCTCTGCCTCTGCACAAAGCTCATCAGAAAACAGTAGGTCCAGACTCTGTTATTAATCAAACTTTTCACAGAAGTGCATTTGGTGGGAAAAAGTTGTGATTTCATTTTTTTTTCTTGGTAGAGGGAAATAACTACCCATCTGTGGAATAAATATGTATTTTGCAAAATCATGGTCAAAGTTTCTGCCAATTATAATCTGAGTCCATTTGCTAAGAATGAATTGAGTTCTGGCTCTGGCAGCCAGGCAGGAGGACCAAGCATGTGCCTTCAGACAGAACACAAACTTGTTCCAAGCCCAGCACCAGGAAAGGCCAGAGGGAAAGTCTGAGGTCTTACCGGACTGCCAGGATGTCAGGGAGGACTAGAAGCAAAGCAATGAAGAATGTTCTGGGTTGACAGAGTGTGCTTGGGGGCTGGGGTGGGGGTGGGGGCAGCTTCCATGCTCTGGAGGGCTATGCTTATGTTTTCATGGAGTCTTTCAAAATTAATCCTCTAGACACAAGCAAGCCCTATGGTGAGCTCCAGGGAGAAAAAATGACATTTTCCTCCAAGTGAGATGGAGGATGCAGAGCATTTAGTTTAAATTGAGACAGTGAATATATAAATGGACAATGGCCAGACCATAAATAAAAATAGGACTCCTTTATAATCTTCAGCAACCTGTACAAGGAACCAACTGATTATCTACAGTAACCAGCCCAGAAAGCCAACCAGTTGCTATAGCAACTAGCCCAGGAAACCAACTGATTATCCATAATAACCAGCCCAGGAAACCAATCAATTATCTATAGTAACCAGCCCAGGAAACCAACTGATTATCCATAGTAACCAGCCCAGGAAACCAATCAATTATCTATAATAACCGGTCCAGGAAACTAACTGATTATCCATAGTAACCAGCCCAGGAGAACAATCGATTATCCATAGTAACCAGCCCAGGAAGCCAACTGGTTATCTATAGTAACCGGCCCAGGAAGCCAACTGGTTATCTATAGTAACCAGCCCAGGAAGCCAGCCTGCTATGTCAGACTTGTCAGACTACCATCTCTAGCAATAATCCAGGAAGCCAAACAGTAACCCCAAAGTAGACAATTAATAACTGACAGCTTCCTTAGTTTTTGTCCTCACTCCAACTTAGGAGCAATCAGAGAAACCCAAATATGCACCCCTAACCAACCTCCCAGGAGGCCCTCCTGCTAATTAGCCCACCTTCAGCTTCCCCATGCCAACAGCCTCTGATCAGGGGACACCTGAAGGCTTCTATTTCTTCCATGATAAAGTTTTTCCATTTAGAGTTGCACACTGACAGCGTGCTGGGCCCATAAAGTTTTCCCACTCCTCTGCCTGCCTTTGATTTTTCTGCCAAATACAAGTCATGGTGGCTGACTCTCTTGCAATTGCAAATTCTGAATAAGTAGTCTTTGCTTGTTTTCATTTGCTTGGCTCTGTTTATTCTCACAGAATGTTGAAAGTAATGTAACCTAATCTTGAACTCCAAGCAAGTAAAGCTTGCTAAAGCAATACCCATGGAGGGGCATGTGTGTAGCACGGTCCCACTCCGTTCACACATGTGCACTCAGTTTCTTCAATCTGGAGTGGCCTTGTCCCCTCTCTTCCCCCTGGAGGAATCCCACCCACCCTCCCAGTCTTAGCATGAACATTTCTGCTTCCCTGCCTGTCATTGACAAAATCCCAGGAGTTCTCTTCTTCCTCCATGTTAGAATGGTGACAGCAGCTCAGCATAAAATGTCGACAGGAAAGAAAGAAACATTTCCTGAGCCATTATCTATTTCCTGAAGGCTTTCACATGTGACATTTCACTAAATTCTCCCTTAACTTTGTGAAGTTTGAACTCATTCCTTCATTTCCCAAATGACGAAAGCAAGACTGTAACTCATTATACAAAATTGAAGATGTATTTCTCTTTCCCAATTCGATTTTGAGCTTCTTGATGAGATTATTTCTGATGTATCTTACTTATTTAATGCAGAACAAATCCTGGACAAATGAAAGCTGTTTCCTTAAGGCTTGGGAACTGAATGAATGAATAAATGAATGGGTTACCATGGGGCAGAAAAAGTGAATTTGTTTACAAGCTTAGTCTGGCTTACATGACTCATTATTCAAAAGCATAGACCATATGGTTCTTATAGGTAAAGGGATCTAAGTCAAACTTTTTCATCCACCCAGACCCCGTTTCTATGGACAGGAGATGAGTCATTATAAAATTCCAGGTAGAGGCATCAAGTATTTCTAGCTCTGGCTATGTTGATTTGGAAGCTTTGATGCCTGTGGGTCACATTCTGAAGACTTACCAGGGAGCAAGCAGCAACTTTCTGCCTCAAGTGAGAAGACAAATGTTAGCAGGTGATCTATAATCTGTGCTTAAGCAACGGTGGGGGAAGAAAACACTTGGTAAGCAGCGTATGAGAGAATGCATGATTTTGCCCAGGCTTATGGAGTCTGCATTGTTGGTGCTTTTGATTTATTTAATTATTTTAACATTTTTATGGAAAAGTTGTCATAGCAACAGCATCAACAAATATTTTGAAGTGAAAAATTATTATTTCCAGCACCTTCAAGTAATAATTTTCATTTTTTGCTTATTTTCCACCCATGGCTCACCACACATAAGCATTTTATGTACTTGCAACCACAAAGCAACATCTATTTCGTGTCCTGCTTTTTTGCTTGACACCATGCCAAAAATATTTTCTATGTTTCTGAAGTCTTCATATTCAAAATGGTCCTCTGCATAATATTTTATACCTTACTAAACTATTCCCACATTGTTGGGCAATTAGGTCACTTCTCACATTTTTATCATTTTTTAGGACATGTTGCCAAAAGGATCTTCTTGCATATAACTATTCATTCTGATTATTACCTTAGAATGAATGCAAAGGAACAACATTTCTGGCATCTTTGTGGCTTCTGTTACATGAATACCATGTTGCAGAAGTGCTTCTGCTATTAGAAAGCCAGCAGTTTGAGGAGGATGCCTTGTTATGAAGCCTGTGCAGACTTCTTCTTTTGGTGGAGGGCTAAACAGTCAATGGATGCAGAATCTCCTTAAAAAGAATTAAAAGGCATTTGTTGAGGTAGCCATGTAGGCTGCACATGTAGGAAAAACTCCAAGCCTGCCTTGATTAGAATTTTCTGAAGAAAAACTATTTTGCTCTGGTTATGTGAACTCTTATAATGGTAATAGAATGTTTTTCTTTTCTCTCTTCTGAGTTTTGTATCTCATAGAACTTGATGTGACTACAAAACCAGAGACTGGCTTTTATAAGCACAATGAAATTCTTACCTGCGAACAGGAGAGCCCATCTTTCAAAGATCTTTCCATAGGAACCTCTTATATAATTATAATTGCTTAAACATGAAACCTTTCTTAGGGACTTGCATTCATGGCCAGTTTTTAAACTATAAAAGGAAATTCAGACTCATTTTATCTTTTTATTTTCCATAAGAGATACTCACCAATTTGATGAGCAAGCAGTGAAAAATAAGCCAGGCAGGTAAGTCAAGTTCATAATGATAATTATAGTTGCCACCCCAGGAGCACCCACTGTGTGACAGGTTCAGGGCTGAGTCTCATCTGGATCATTCCACTGGCCTCCTCCCTGTGGTCCTGCTTTCACTCTCGCTCCTACTATCTAATGCCCACACATCAACCAGAGTGATAATCTCAGAACACAAGTCAAATAGATTATTCCTCTGCTCGAAATCCTTCAGTGGTTTCCATCTCACTTCAAATGCAAACTGAAGTCCTCACAGCAGCCTGCTCCTTGCCCCTTCTTATCTCCCACTACACCCCCTCACTCCCTGTATTAGTTGGTTCTCATGCTGCTAATAAAGACTTACCCAAGACTGGGTAATTTATAAAGGAAAGAGGCTTAAGGGACTCACAGTTCCACATGGCTGGGGAGGCCTCACAATCGTGGTAGAAGATGAAGGAAGAGCAAAGGGATGTCTTACATGGCATCAGGAAAGAGAGAGCATGTGCAGGGGAACTCCCATTCATAAAACCATCAGAACTTGTGAGACTTATTCACTACCATGAGAATAGTATGGGGAAACCACCCCCAAGTTTCAATTATCTCCACCTGGCCCCACCCTTGACATGTGGGGATTATTACATATCAAGGTGAGATATGGGTGGGGACACAGCTAAACCATATCACTCTTCCAGCCATACTGAACCCCTGGCTCTTCCTCAAACATGGCAAACATGCTCTGACTTCAAGGTCAATGGAATGTGAGCTGTATACTGCACATGCCTAAACATAAAGTATTCCCCACTGCTAAGTGATAGGGCTCAAACAATTGTCCCAAATGCTGACTACAGACCACCTTTGGTTGTCACCATTCTGTGAGTTTTATGCAGATGGAACACATTGCAATAAAATCAGGGACTTTGATTATGTGATCAAAGATTTTGGGGGGTAGCAAATGCTTATATTTTGTCTATTAATTTAGTATTCCCTAACAGAATTGACTGTAAATGTTGGCTAAAGTATTGAGCCATGACCTTGTCTGTTTGATATTGTAGGTATTTCCAGGCAAGCAGAGGATATATCCAGATGATATTCTGCAATTTGTGATTTAGGGCAGGCATTGGTAAAAATTTTCCTATAAAGAGACAGATACTAAATAATTTAAGCACTGCAGGTCATTGTAGCATGAAAGTAGCTATAGCTAGTACCCAAATGAGTGTGGTTACCCCCCAACAAAACTTTATTTACAAAAAAAGGAAGTGGTCAGGTTTGTCTCACTGGGGTAATTTTCCAGTCCTGATTTAGGGGCACCTGTGGGAGCTCAAGCCAATATGTGGGAGCACAGGTCTGATATGGGAATTCCTCACTGGAAAATAAATCACATTCTTTTTTTTTTTTTTCTTTATACTTTCAGTGTCTAGCACCTTATCTGGCACATAGGAGACATTCGGTAAAAACCTTCTGAAATAAATGACTGACTGAATGAATGTATAGAGTTTGGAGCAGGTAGATCTTTTTCTATATGTACAGAGAAATCTTGTTCATTCATAAATTTATTAGACAAAACATTTATTGAGTGTCCCCTATGTGCCAGACACTGGGGCTCGGTGAAAAAGATGGGATTTGCATCAGACCTCACAGAACACAGACCTCCTAGATTTGGGGAGACAGATGTTCAAGGGGGAGTATCAGCAAAATGTGAAAATTGTTAATATAGAGGAAGTTCAGGGGGTTTCAGAAGCACTTTGGGGGTTGGGGGGGCACTGTAAGGTATGGTCTAGGAGTGCCCACTGGTAACTCTGCACTTGTCAATCAAGAAGCAGCAATGGCATAAACCACAAATGCAGGGAATAGAGCTTACGTAAGTGATGGATGTGGTCATCTTTGTAAATGCAAATAAACTGTCCAGCTGTAAGCACCGTATTCAATCAGGGAGGTTCAAACTGCTTCCATAAGAGGGCTTTCCAGCTGTCAATCAAGTGGAAATCACTCTCTTGTGAAGGCTGTGTTTGAACACTGTTTGATTTCTCTTCGAGCCTCTTTGAGAGAGTATTATGTTCAGAGCCAGCCTTTTAACAATGCACTATATTTAACCTTTTTTAAAACTTTTTAAATCTTTTTCTCTAAAAATTATTTCCATTATTCTGAATTTCATTTTGCCTTTTCTATACCTCTTTTGTAAATTTTTCTTTAGGAGATAAAGAGCCCATTAAATGCTGTGAAGTCTCCTCCTGCCTTTAATATGGGAGGGATATGGCAGCTCTAATAGAAGGTCACGGCGTTGTGAGAGAAATAGATTCACAGTGAGCACAGATTTCTTTTTGTACATATGCTGGTGGCAGAGCCAGGCTGTAACTATAAGAAAAACGGTAAACTCCATCCTTGCACTTTATCAGAAAGATGTTTTTTACATTAAAACTGGTCAGACTGTAATAAAAGGTCTAACATTCACGTCATGAGGGTTCTAAAGAGAGATGAAAAAGAAGGTGGGGCTGAAAAACTACTTGAAGAAACAATGGCTGAAAACTTCCTAAATTTGTCAAAAGATACAATTCAACAGTTGCAAGAAGCTCGGTGAACCCCAAACAGGATAAGTTTTTAAAAAATCACACCAAGACACATCATATCAAACTTCTAAAAATTAAAGACAAAGAAGGATACCTTCAAAGTAGTGAGAAGGAAACAAAACCTTACCTAAGAGGGGAAAATAATCAAATGACGATGTGTTTCTCATCGGAAACCATGGAGGCTAGAAGAAAGTGGCACAACATTTTTCAAATACTGAAAGAAAAAAGCTGTTAACCCAGACTCACAGTCTCCGCAAAATATCCTTAGGAATGATGCAGAAATCAAACATTCTCAAAGTAAAACTAAGATAATTTGTCATTAGCTACCTGTCCTAAAAGGATAGCAAACTGACCTTCTCTCAACAGAAGGAAGAAACTGTGGATCATCAAGAAGGAAGAAAAAACACATAAGCATGACATTGTGATACAATAAAGCATACTTTGAGAGTATCCCCCTTATCTTCAGGGTATACTCTCAAAGACCCTCGGTGGAGGCCTAAAACTGTGGACAGTACTGAACCATATATATATATATATATACACACACACACACACACACACACACATATACATATATATACATATACATATGTATATGTGTGTGTGTGTGTGTATATATATACTGTGTTTTTTGCAATATACATACATACAGGCTGGGTGCAGTGGTTCACACCTGTAATCCTAGAACTTCAGGAGGCTGAGGCAGGAGGATCACATGAGCCCAGGAGTTTGAGACCAGCCTGGTCAACATACAGAGACCTCCTCTCCATAAAAAATACAAAACATTTAAAAAAAATTTTTAAAGAAAGCATTTAATAAATACATACGACAAAGTTTAAGTTATAAATTAAGCACAATAAGAGAGTAACAATAATAACTACTAATAAAATAAAACAATTATAGCAATATGCTGTACACAAGTCATGTGAATGTGGTCTCTCTCTCTCTCTCTAAATATCTTATTGTATGTAATATTTTCAGACTACAGACTGGTAACTGAAACCTTGGAAAGTGAAACTGCGGATAGAGGGGACTACTGTATATATTTTGGTTTTTATCTACAGTTCCTGGCTCACAGCTCCTAAAACATTTGTAATATCCTGAGTAACTGAAGCAATTTTGTTAAAATATTTGGCCTCTGTCACTGGTTCTTGAACAACTCCCATGCAGGTAAAAGATGTATTTTTTGTTATTCATAACAAACTCCTTTCAACCACACCTGAGTTTATATTAACAAGGTGATTTTTGGAAAGCCCACAGATAACCCAAAATGTGGGACTCGCTGCTAGGAAAACCAGTCATGGGATTGGAGGGGTGGAACTTTTAGCACCGCCCACCACTTCCTGGAAAGGGAGAGGAGGGGCTGAAGATTGACTTGGTAACCAAAGGCCAATGATGTAATCTGTCATATCTATGTAATGAAGTCTCCATGAAATACAAAAGGACAGGCTTCAGAGAACTTCTAGGTTGGTGAACAAGAATACATCCATATACTGGCAGGGTGGTGCACTTCAATTCCACGGGGACAGAATCTCCTGCACTCAGAACTCTTTCAAACCTTGCCCTATGTGTCTCTTCATCTGGCTATTTTTTTGTATTCTTTAAAATATCCTTTGTAATAAATATAAAACTTACATGCATTATTATTATTATTATTAGGGAAACCTAAGTTCTGTGAGCCACTTTAGAAAATTAATTGTATTTAAGTGGGGATCATGAGAGCCCCCAACTTATAGCCAGTTGGTCAGAAGTACAGCTTACGACCTAGGACTTGCAATTGGCACCTGGAGTGGGAGGCAGCATCTTATGGGACTGAGCCCTTCACCTTTGGGATCAGATGCCATCTCCAGGTAGATAGTGTCAGAATTGAATTGCATTTTAGGACACCCAGCTGGCATCCTCTGGAGAACTGCTTGGTGGTGGGGAGAAATTCCCACACCTTTTGGTAACTAGACGTGAGTAGTACGTGAGAGGTCAAAAAACAATTTGGCTTTCCCTATCTCATATGGTAAGAAAAATGCAGATACATGCAATAGACTTTCCTTCTTCTCTTGAGTTTTCTGACATACAGTTGGTGGTGGAAGCAGAAAGGATAAAACTGTCTACTGTGGTTTTGAATGTATGTGGAGGAAATGGTTATGATAATTATACCATAAACGAGGAAGGATAAAGGAATATAAAGAGAAGTAAATTTCTATAATTCATTCCAACTGGTAAAATGACACCTGCAGAGTGTCTTATGAGCCTGGGAGGTGGAGGTTGCAGTGAGCCAAAATTGTGCCACTGCACTCTAACCTGGCTGACTGAGCGGGACTCTGTCTCAAAAAAAAAAAAAATTAGAAAGAAAAATAGACATCACAAATACCTAATACATGCAGGGCTTAAAACCTAGAAGACAGGTTGATAGGTGCAGCAAACCACCACGGCACACGGCTACCTATGTAACATACCTGCATGTTCAGCACATGTATCCCAGAACTTAAAGTAAAATTTAAAAAAAGATAAATAGACATCAAACAAAAGTTAAAATGGCATACTTAGGCATAAACATTAATTACATTAAATGTAAATGGTTCTAATGGACCAAATACAAGAGAGATCAGTGGAGCGGATTAAATAAAAAGACTCAGCTACAGATTACAGATGGTCCCAGCTTAGAGTGGTTTGACTTATAATGTTTTGACTTTACAATGGTGTGAAGTAATAGGAATTCAGTGGAAACCATACTTTGAGTACCTATACAATCATTCTGTTTTTCACTTTCTGGTTTCATGACCTATTGAACACTTTATAATAAATAGACTTCACGTTAGTTGATTTTGCCCAAATGTAGGCAAATGTAAGTATTCTGAGTATGTTTAGGGTAGGCTAGGCTAAGCTATGATGTTCAGTAGTTTAGGTGTATTAAATGTATTTTTGACCTAGAATATTTTCAACTTATCATGGGTTTATCAGGACATAACAAGTCAAGGAGTATCAATATATGCCAAGAAGCTAAAAGAAACTCACTTTAAATATAATAGTATAGGCCAGTGGAGAGCATAAAGATGGAAACCGTTATATCATGTACACACTAAAGGAAAGCAGGTGTGGCTATTTTAACATCTCTGAAGTGGACTTCAGAGCAAAGAAAATTATTGGAGACATAAAGGAACATTATATAATGACAAAAGGGCCAATCCACGCAGAACTCATAGCCTAAATGTGTACACAACAGAAATACAAAACCTGTGAACAGAAAGGAGAAATAGGTAAGTCCACAGTTATAGTTGGTGACTTCAACACTCTCAACAATTTACATAACAGCTAGACATAAAATTAGCAAGAATATTGAAGAACTCTACACCACCATCAACTAACAACATCCAATGAATATTTATAAAACATTCCACCTATCTATAGCAGAATGCCTCTTCTTTTAAAGTGCTCATGGGACATATACCAAGATCAACCATATCCTGGGCCATAAAACAAACCTCAAAAAATCTGAACAAATTGCAATTATACAGAGTGTGTTCTATAACCACAAAAGAATCACCTAGAAAAGACAAAAAAAATCTCCAAACACTTGGAAACAACACATTTCTAAATAATTTGTGGCTCAAAATGAAGTCTCAAGGGAAATAAAATACACTGAATGGAATGAAAATTGAAGCAGAACACACTAAAATTTGTAGGACACAGTTAAGCTGTGCTGAATGGAAAAGTTATAGCACTAAATGCATACATTAGAAAAGAACAAAAGTCTCAAATAATATAAGCTATTATCTCAAAAACCTAGGAAAAGAAGAGAAAATTAAACCCAAAGCAAGTAGAGGGAAAGAAATAATAAAAAGAAGAGCAGAAATTGATGAAATTGAAAGCAGAAAAAAAATAAAAGGAAGTGCTGAGCCTTAGCAAAGGTAAATCATACTTACAAACCTCTAGCAAGACTGACAAAGAAAAAGAGAAGATACAAATTACCAACATCAGAAATAAAACACAAAGTATCACTGAAGACCTTGCAGACATGGAAAGGATAAGAGAATCCTCTGAACAGCTCTACAAACATAAACTTGATGTTTGTTGGTGGCAGATTTGACATTATGTTGATATAACTTGGTAAATTTAGATGACATGGACTAATTCCTCAAAAAACACCAACTACTATAAGTCATCCAATATAAAATTGATAATTTGAACAGCTCTATAACTATTAAGGAAATTGAATTTGTAATTTAAAATTTTTCCCAAAGAAATCTCTAGGCCCAGCCGGGAGTGGTGGCTCATGCCTGTAAGTCCAGCATGTCAGGAGGCCGAGGTGGGCAGATCATGAGGTCAAGAGACGGAGACCAACCTGGCCAACATGGTGAAACCCCATCTCTACTAAAAATACAAAAATTAACTGGGCATGGCGACATGTACCTGTAGTCCCAGTTACTTGGGAGGCTGAGGCAGGAGAATCGCTTTAACCCTGGAGGTAGAAGTTGCAGTGAGCCAAGATCATGCCACTGCACTCCAGCCTGGTGACAGAGCGAGACTCCATCTAAAAATAATAATAAATTAAAAACAAAATATCTAGGCCCAGATTGTTTTGCTGGAGAATTCTACCAAACTTTAAAGAAAAAGTAACACAAATTCAAAGAAAATGTGGCACATATACACTGTGGAATACTATGCAGACATAAAAAAGGATGAGTTCATGTTCTTTGTAGGGACATGGCTGAATCTGGAAACCATCATTCTAAGCAAAATGACACAAGAACAGAAAACCAAATACCACAAGTTCTCACTCTTAGATGAGTGTTGAACAATGAGAACACATGAGCAGAGGGAGGGGAGCATCACACACTGGGGTCTGTTGTGGGGAGTCTAGGGGAGGAACAGCAGGGGGTGGGGAGATTGGGGAGGTATAACATGGGGAGAAATGCCAGATATAGGTGATGGGGTATGGAGGCAGCAAACCACCTTTCCATGTATATACCTATGTAACAACCCTGCATGATCTGCACATGTACCCCAGAACCTAAAGTACAGTTAAAGAAAAAGAAAAATTAACACCAATTTTATACAGTCTTTCCACACAATACAAGAGGAAGGACTACTTCCCAATTCATTTTATCAAGCCAGTATTATTTTGATACCCAAAGCAGAAAAATACTGTACACAAAAAGAAAACTACAGACCAATAGTTCTCACTGATATATAGATGCAAAACATCTTTAATAAAGGAAGTCCACTCTTACTACTCTAATTCGACATAATGTTGGAAGTTGTAGCCAGTGCAATAAAGCCAGGAAAGGAAATAAAAGACAGAACACAGGGAGGAATAAAACTGTTCTTATTTGCAAATGATATGTCTGTCTACATAAAAAAATGCCAGGACATTTAAGAAAAAAAAAACTCCAGAAACAATAGGTGAATTAATCAGTGTCGCAAAATTAAGATAAATATGCAAAACATATTAAAGAACATCAAAATTAAATATGTGATACCATTTAAAATCAAAGAAAAAGACAGAGGAAATTTTAGGTGTAAATCTAACAAAATGTACACAGGGCTTGTATGCTGAAAACTACAGAACTCTGAAAGAAATCTAAGAAGATCTAAATAAACAAGAGTTGTGGCATGATCATGGACTGTAAGACAACACAGCAAAGACGTCAGTTCTCCCCAAATTGATATACAGATTTAATGCAATTCCTATCAAAATATCAGCAAGATTTTTAATAGATATAGACAACATTATTTTAAAATGCATGTGGAAAGGCAAAAGAAATAGAACAGTCAAAACCATTTTTAAAAAATAAAAGCACAATGGGAGGAGGTATCATGGCCACACTTGATTTCAAGACTTACTATGAAGCTACTGTAATCAAGGCTGTGTGGTATTGTGGAGGGATAGACACACAGATGATGGGAACAGAATAGAGCAGTGGTCCCCAACCTTTTTGGCACCAGGGACCAGTTGTGTGGAAGAAAATCTTTCCACAGACCATGGGGGTGAAATAGGGGATGGTTTGGAATAATTCAAGCACTGTACATTTATTGTGCACTTTATTTCTATTATTATTACATTGTTATAGATAATGAAGTAATTATTCAGCTCATTGTAATATAGAATCAGTGGGAGACCTGAGCTTGTTTTCCTGCAGCTAGATGGTCCTTTCTGAGGGTGATGGGAGACAGTGACAGACCATCAGGCATTATATTCTCATAAGGAGCGTGCAACCTAGATCCCTCACATACACAGTTCACAACAGGGTTTGTGCACCTTTGAGAATCTAATGCAGTGGCTGACTTGAGGTGGAGCTCAGGTGGTAAGGCAAGGAATGGGGAGTGACTGTAAATACCGATGAAGCTTCACTCGCTGGCCTGCTCCTTACCTCCTGCTGTGCTGCTGGATTCCTAATGGGCTGTGGGGTGGGGAAGCTCGGAATAGAGAACCAGAAATAGCTCGAAATAGAGAACCTCTCACCAAAAATAAATACTTGGTTGATTTTTACAAAGGTCTAAAAGAAATTCAATGCAGGAAAGATAGCTTTCTCAGCAAACGGTGCTAGAGCAATTGGACATCCCTAAGCAAAAAAGTGAATCTTGACCTAAGTCTCACACCCTGTACAAAAATTAACTCAAAATGGATCGTGGGCTTAAACGTAAAACTATAAAAATTATAGAAAAAAAGAATACAGGAAAAAAACTCCAGGATCTAGAGCTACATGGAGTTAGCTGTGACACCAAAAGCATAATTCATAGAAGGAGAATTGATTTGGACTCTATCAATAAAAACTTTTGCTCTGTGGAAGACCCTATCAAGAAGAGGAGATGAGCTAAAATCTTTTGCAAACCACATATTCAGCAAAAGATTAGTATTTAGAATATACAAGGAACTCTGATAATTCAACAGTAAAAAAAAAATTAATTAGAAAACAAACAAACAAAAAAGACATAAATATTTCATCCAAGTGGATATACAGAAAATAAACACATGGAAAGATGCTGAACAACTTAGCTTTCAGAAAAATGCAAGTTAAAATCATAGTGAGAGCTGGGCGTGGAGGCTCACGCCTGTAATGCCAACACTTTGGTAGGCCGAGGCAGGCAGATCACCTGAGGTTGGGTGTTTGAGACCAGCCTGACCAACATGGCAAAACCTCATCTCTATTAAAAATACAAAAATTAGCTGGGCGTGGTGGTGCATGCCTGTAATCCCAGCTACTCAGGAGTCTGAGGCAGGAGAATCGCTGGAACCCCAGCGATGGAGGTTGCGGTGAGCCGAGATAGCGCCATTGCACTCCAGCCTGGGCAATGAGCTCAGTCTCAAAAACAAACAAACAAACAACAAAAACCCCACAATGAGCTATCACCACACACTTATCAGAATAACTAAAATTAAAAATAGTGAAAACATAACATGCTGGAGAGGATGCAGAGAAAATGGAATATCCATACATTGGTGGTAGGAATGTAAAATGGTATGCTACCCTGGAAAACAATTCGAGTTTCCAAAAAGAATTAAACACAGAATTTCTATTCAACCAAGTAATTGTACTTTTGAACATTTTATCCAAGGGAAATGAAGACTTACATTTATAGAGACACCTGTACACAAATATTTATAGCACCTTTATTAATTGCCCAAGACTGGAACACAGCTTACACATGAAATCAGTATTTTCAAGAGATACCTGCATTCCCATGTTCACTGTAGCACTATTTACAATAGTCACAAATAGAATTAACCTAATGTTCATGGATGGATGGATGAATAAATTTTTTTATAAATCGTTATTCAGCCTTAAAAAAGGAAATCCTGTCATTTGCAACTACGTGGATGAACCCGGAGGACCTGTCCTTCAATGGCTGAATGGTTGGGTGGACAGTGATGCATTCACAGCATATACTGCTACTAATAAAAGGAAGAAACTGTTGATACATGAAACAACCTAGATGAATCTAAGTGAGAAGTTCAAATGCCAAAAGATTACGTATTATATGATTCCATGTATATAATATTCTCGAAATAACAACTATAGAAATAGAGAACAGATTAGTTACTGTTGGGGTAAAGAAGGGAGTGGGGGCATGTGATAGTGGATATGGTTATAAAAGGGCAACATGGGGGGTCTTTGTGGTGATGGACATGTTCTGTATCTTGACTGCATCAGTGTCGGCACCCTGACTGTAATATTGTACAAAATGTTATCATTGGGAGAAACTGTAATGGGCACATTGGGGTCCTCTGTGTTATTTTTTTACAACTGCACATGAACTAAAATTATCTCAAAATAATAAGTCTATTCACTATCCTTCAGCTTTATTAAGGTATAATTGACAAGAAACTATATATTTATGGGGTTCATTGTGATGTTTAGATATATGTATACATTGTGAAATGGTTAAATCAAGCTAATTAACATACCTATCACCTCATGTATCTGTCATACCTCACGATGAGTATATTCAAGATTTACTCTTTCAGCAATTTTCAAGTATATTATTAACTATAGTCACCATGTTGTGTGTTAGATTTCCAGAATTACTTATTGACTCTAACTGACCTTTGTACCCTTTGACCACTATCTCTCCATCTTCTCCCCTCCTCCCATTCCCCAGCCCCTGGCATCTGCTATTCTACTCTCTGCTTCTATGAGTTTGACTTTTTAAGATTCCACATATAAGTGAAATCATGCAATATATGTCTTTCTGTGCCTGGCTTATTTCACTTAGCTAGTGTCCTCCAGGTTTATCCATGTTATAAAAAACGACAAGGAAATCTGAATATCAATGGAAGGCTGACTAGTATTTTTAAAAAATTATTCATCCATCCATCCATGAACATTAGGTTAATTCTATTTGTGGCTGTCGTAAATAGTGCTGCAATGACCATGGGGGTGCAAGAATCTCTTGGACACACTGATTTCACTTCCTTTGGTTATATATCCAGAAGTGGGGTTGATGAATCATATGGTAGGTCTATTTTTAATATTTTGAGGAATCTCCATACTGTTTTCCATAATGGCTATACTAATTTATATTCCTGCCAACATTATACAAGGGTTCCTTTTCTCCGCATTCTTGCCAATACTTATTTTATGCCTTTTTTATAGTAGCCATTCCAACAGGTATGAGCTGATATTTCACTGTGGTTTTAATTGTTATTTCCCCAATTAGTGATGTTGAGCACTTTTTCATATACCTGTTGGCCATTTTGTATGTCATCTTTTGAGAAATGTCTATTCATCTCCTTTGCCCATTTTTAAATTTTAATGGGGTTATTTGTCTTCTTGCTATTGAGTTGTTTGAGTTTTTATATATTTTGGATATTAACCCCTTATCAAGTATATAATTTGCAGATACTTTTTCTCATTTCATAGTTTGTCTTTTGACTCTGTTGGCTATTTTCTTTACTATGCACAAGCTTTTTAGTTTGATGCAATTCCATTTGTCTCTTTTTGGTTTTGTTATGTGGGCTCCAAAATTACAAATTTAATTTTTAAAGTCTGGTAATAAGAAGCTTCAAAATATCTAAATCAGGAAATATCTATTGAGTCCTTACTTTGGCCAGACACCGTTTTAGGAGCTGAGGATACATCAAGGAATCAAAGAATCTAAATCCTTGTCCTCACAGGGCATCTATTCTAGAGCAAGAGAGTGAATTAACAAAGACATAAATTTATAATATAATGTTGAGTATTAGGAGATACTATTACCAAAAATAAAACAACCTAAAGAGATAGAGAATGTTTGGGGGGAAGGATAGAAGGCTTTTACAGATAAATTTTTCAAGGGAAGCCTCTTAGGAGAAAGTTGCATCAAAATTGCTCAAGGGAAGTCTCCTAGGAGAAGATGGCATCTGTGTGGAGATTTAAGATGATTAGTTTGATTTAGGACATGTTTCACTGAGACACCACCTGGGTATAGACAGCCAGGTAGAGCTGTCTAGAAGGTAGGAAGAGAGACAGAGTTTGGAGTAATTTTCATGGGGATGCATGTTTAATGGTCATAGCGCTAAATGAGATAAGTAAGAGTGGGAGGATAGGAAGAACCAAGGACACAATCTTTAGGAGTCAGGAGGAATATTCTTCCCCTCCCAGTGAACCCTGCTTTGGGTCCGACTGAGCCAGCCTTTCTCAGTCTTCTTTGTGAGTTGCTCCTTTTCTTCTCACCCTCCTAACACTGGAGATTATCATTCTACAGCCTTGGGGCCCTTTTCTTCTTTATCTCTACCACTCCCTTGGAGATCTCATCCAGCCTGAACCCTTCTCCTGAGCCCTAGACTCTTATCTCCAGCTGCCTGTCTTCATTTTATTTAGGTATCCAGCTAATTTTCTGGAATTAAATTTGGGAATATAGGTATTGATAGAGTAGAAATGCAGGGATTTATATATATAATGTATTATATCTCTATATAAATATATAATATATATATTATATATATAATGTTATATACAATCTCTATATATAATATAGATATAAATATATGTTATATACAACATATTATATATCTATATATGTTGTATATAACAGTTATATACAACATATTATATATAGAGAGATATAATATGTTGTATATAACATATATTTTATATATATATAACATTTATATATATATATATATATATAGAGAGAGAGAGAGAGAGAGAGAAGGAGACAGAGATGGGATCTCACCATGCTGCCCAGGCTTGTCTTGAGCTCCTGAGCTCAAGTGATCCATCCACCTTGGCCTCCTAAACTGTTGGGGATTACAGGCATGAACACTGTGCTCAGCCTTAGAAATGCAGGGAGTTTCTAACCGATTTTAAAGTTCATGCATGTGTTTTGATATCATAGAAGTTGGGAGGCCAAGTCCCCCTGGGCCTGTCATAGTACCCCATGCAAGAGCAAACTGTGTCTGTCCCCAAACCATTGCCCGGCCTCTGTGCCCGTAGGCTGCTGGCACTGAAGTGGGTTGCACAGTGGGGGGGGGGGGGCGAAGAAAGGAGTTGGGGCATGCTGGCCCAAAATTTTAACAAAGTCCTTTCTTTTAAGTTTCCTTCAAAGTCTTTCTATTTTTATTGACATAAATATTTTTGTCTACTTTATTTTTAGTCCATGTTTTACAGCTATAAAGAGCAAACAATACAATACTGGTTGAAAATGAAGAAAGCAGAAATAGAATGGATGAGATGACCTTATTCCCTCCTTTTCTAACTTTTTAAAATGGTGGTTCCATCAATAAAGATAAGTTTTGCAGAGGCAGATGTCATATCCTGAAATAATTCCTATTCCAAGCTCCAAATATCTTTTATTTTGAGATATATGCATATTCTCTAGTCCATAGTGAACCATTTCCAAGCAGTCAGAAATATCTCATGTAATTAAAAGCCATTCCAAATCACCTTAAAGTTCAGTCAGTTTTATAAGTCCTGTGCATTTATAAGTCCTATGTATTTAACATCTTTCCTTATGTTATCCACATTTAGAACAGAGGTGCAATGAGGCCATTTGCCACTTCCTGTGGAAATTGTTTGCATGTCTTAAGAAAACGTCACATTCTGCCTCCACTCCCAATTTATATTTTCAGTGGCAGCAAAGCTGTGGTGGTTATCTATCTCTGTGTTACAAATTAGCCCATAATGTGGTGGCATAAAACAACAAGTATTATCTCTGAGAGATCTGGACATGGTTCAGCTGGGTCTTCTGACTCAAGATCTCTCACAAGCAGGATGAAGATATCAGCCTGGTCTGCAGCAAACTCAAGGCTAGACCAGGGTGGGAGATGCTTCCGAGCTCACTGATGGGTTCAGTAGGATTCTGTTTCTTCCCTCATGAGACTTTCCATAGGGCAACCCACAACTGCTTACTGCATCAGAGCAAGCAAACAAGAACAGACAGAGAAAGACAGAGAGAGAGAGAATGAGAGCAGGACAGAAGTTAGTCTTTTATAACCTACCAATCTTGTAAGTGACATGCCATTACTTTAGCTGCACATTTTTTGCCAAAAGCAAGTCAGTAGGCCCAGCCTACACTCAAGTGTAGGAGAATATATAAGTCAGAGGTGGCAGAGATGGTTGGGGGACATTTTAGGGGCTGTCCTACCACTTGATGCATGGATAGTTGTTCAATGAATGAATAATTGCATAAATGAAGTTATATAGTCTGATGCCAATCCCAATGAAGGATCAAACTATGGCACCCCTGACAAAGTCAATATATATGGTTGCACAGTTACAGGTGAAGGCACATTTCAATGGAGGTCCATTTTCAAAAGGATCTGGCTGCTACATTTAGATATTTTTGTAGCTTTGTTGAGTCAGTGGGACAAGAAGGGCACTTCCTTAGAATGTTTATTTGTGTCTGGTTGGGTTCTGCCAATCTGGATGTGGAAGGCAAATATTACCCGTGAACTGTCATTGACTCACTCAAGAAGATTCAGGCTTACAAAAATCTTAGGCGTATAAAAAAACTTTCCTTGATTAAACAAACAAAAAAAAGATTATCATCATCCTTTCAGTATCCTTTTTGAAGTGATACATTTATCCAATAGACATAAAATAAAGACTTCTGGCTAATAAATGAATGAGTACCAATGGCAAATATTAAATAACTTTTTCAGTTATCTACCTCAGTGCATCCAGTGTGGACACTGCATGCAGAAAGTATGCTGTGAAACCATGCTAAGTATCATGCCTGAGCCAGCCTCAAACTGAGAGTCACTGAAACTAAGATTCCTATAAAAAGCCTGCCTCAGGAAGTCCTAGTCAGAGCAACCAGGCAAGAGAATGAAATAAAAGGCATCCAAATAGGAAAAGAAGAAGTCAAACTATCTCTCTTTATTGACAATATGATTCTATGCATAGAAAAACCTAAGGATTCTGCCAAAAGGCTCCTGGAACTGAAACGAATTCAATAAAGTTTCAGGATACAAAATCAATGTACAAAAATAAGTCACATTTCTATACACTAATAATGTTCTAGCTGAGACCAAATCAAGAACACACCACATTTACAATAGCCACACAAAAAAGTGGTTAGATGAATTCTCTACAAAGAGATAGATGGTTCTCTACAAAGAGAGCCACAAAACACTGCTGAAAGAAATAGAGATGTGGCGATTCCTCAAGGACCTAGAAATAGAAATTCCATTTGACCCAGCAATCCCATTACTGGGCATATATCCAAAGGATTATAAATCGTTCTACTATAAGGACACATGCACACGAATGTTCATCGCAGCACAGTTTACAATAGCAAAGACCTGGAACCAACCCAAATGCCCATCGATGATAGACTGGACAGGAAAAATGTGGCACATATACACCATGGAATATTATGCAGCCATTAAAAATGAGGAGTTCGCGTCCTTTGTAGGGACATGGATGAACCTGGAAACCATCATTCTCAGCAAACTCACACAAGAACACAAAACCAAATACCACATGTTCTCACTCATAGGAGGGTGTTGAACAAGGAGAACACATGGACACAGGGAGGGGAGCACTATACACGGGGGTCTGTTGTGGGGGACTGGGGGGGACAGCGGGGGGGGAGTTGGGGAGGGATAGCATGGGGAGAAATGCCAGATATGGGTGAGGGGGAGGGAGGCAGCAAATCACACTGCCATGAATGCACCTATGCAACAACTTTGCATGTTTTTCACATGTACCCCAAAACCTAAAATGCAATTAAAAAAAAAAAAACAAAAACAAATAAATGAAATAGTATTCCATGCTCATGGATTGGAAGAATCAATATTGTTAAAATGACCATACAGCCAAAGCAATGTACAGATTCAATGCTATCCCTATGAAAATACCAATATCATTTTTCACAGAATTACAAAAAAATATATTCTAAAATTCATTTGAAACCAAAAAGAGCCCTAGCCTGAATAGTAAAAGCAATCCTAAGCAAAAAGAACAAAGTTGGAGACATCATGTTACCTGACTGCAAAGTATATTCCAGGATACAGTAATCAAAACAGCATGGTACTGGCACAAAAACAAACACACAGATCATGGAACAGAATAAAACACCCAGAAATAAACCTGCATACCTACAACCATCTGATCTTCTACAAAATTGACAAAAATAAGCAATGGGAAAAGGACTCCTTACTCAATGAATGGTTCTGGGATAACTGGGTAGTCATATGCAGAATGAAACTAGACCCCTATCTCTTACCATACAAAAATTAACTCAGGATGAATTAAAGATTTAAATGTAAGACTTCAAATGATAAAAATCCTAGAAGAAAACCTAGGAAATACCCTTCTTGATATCAGCTTTAGAAAATAATTTGTGGCTAAGTCCCCAAAAGCAATTGCAACAAAAACAAATATTAACAAGTGGGACCTAATTAAACTAAAGAGCTTCTGCACAACAAATTACTAACAGAGTAAACAGTCTACAGAATGGGAGAAAATATTTGCAAACTATGTGTCTGACAAACCTCTAATATCTAGAAGCTACAAGGAACTTAAATCCACAAGTAAAAACCAAATATTCCAATTTAAAAATGGGCAAAGGACATGAAGAGACACTTCTCAAAAGAAGCCATACAATTGATGAACAAAAATGGAAAAAAACGCTCATTAGAGAAATGCAGATCAAAACCACAATGAGAAGCCATCTCACACCAGTCAGAATGATGATTACTGAGAAGTAAAAAATAACAGATGCTGGCAAGGTTTAGAAGAAAGGGGAATAATTATACACTGTTGGGGGCAATGCAAACTAGTTCAGCCTGGGTGGAAAGTGGTTTGGAAATTTTTCAAAGAAGTTAAAATAGAACTACCATTTGATCCAGCAATCTCATTATTGGGTATATATCCAAAAGAAAACAAATCATTCTACCAAAAATACGCATGCTCATATGTTCATTATGACACTATTTACAATAGCAAAGACATGGAATCAACCTAGGTGTCCATCAGTGGTGGACTGGGAAAAGTGTGCTAATAACTTTGTTAAGCCCTATCCTATGTAGCTATTAGACATGCCATGCTTACAGGCACCTAGTACATTCTATGTCCTTGTATCTTACATTCTATGCCTGTGCTAGACATGCTCACAGGCACGTCCCAGCTCTCCAATTGCTTTTACCTGTTTACGAAACATTGTTAGCCAATCAGGTTTAGTTTAAATTGTGAGGTCTGACTCCAGCCAACGCATTTGGGTAAGGGATAAATTCGTGTGTTTTCCTTTGTTCATTGTACTCTCGTGGCATGATGGCTAGTGAGGGTACCCCTCCTGCAGTCCAGGAAGTAAAAATTGCGTTGCTGAAAGATTCTTTGTCTCAGTGCTGATTTTTCCTTGTGGCACCGAGCATCTATTTCCAACAGGCAGCCTGCTGCAGGGTGGTTGTCTCAGTGGTCTTCCTTCTGCTCTTGTGGCCAAGTGAGTTTCTGAATCCTGAGTTCTAATCTGATTGCACTATAATCTGAGATACTGTTATGATTTCAGTACTTATGCATTTGCTGAGGAGTGTTTTACTTCCAACTATGTGGTCACTTATTTTAGAATAAGTGCCATGTGCCACTGACAAGAATGTGTATTCTTTCAATTTGGGGTGTAGAGTTCTGTATATGTCTATTAGGTCCACTTGATCCAGAGCTGAGCTCAAGTCCTGATTATCCTTGTTAATTTTCTGTCTTGTTCATATGTCTAATATTGACAGTGGGGTGTTAATGTCTCCCGGTACTATTGTGTTGGAGTCTAAGTCTCTTTGTAGGTCTCTAAAAGCTTGTTTTATGAATCTGGGTGCTACTGTATTGGGTGCATATATATTTAGAATAGTTAACTCTTCTTGTTGAATTGTTCCCTTTACCATTATGTAATGTCCTTCTTAGTCTTTTTTGATCTTTGTTGTTTTAAAGTCTGTTTTGTCAGAGACTAGGATTGCAACCCCTACTTTTTTTTGCTTTCCATTTGCTTGGTAAATTTTCCTCCATCCCTTTATTTTGAGCCTATATGTGTCTTTGGGAGACACATCACAGCACACCAATGGGTCTTGACTCTTTATCCAATTTGCCAGTCTGTGTCTTTTAATTGGGGTGTTTAGCCCATTTATGTTCAAGGTTAGTATTTTTATGTGTCAATTTGATTCTATCATTATGATGCTATCTGGTTATTTTGCACACTAATTGATGCAGTTTCTTCATAGTGTCATTAGTTTTTATATCTTGGTGTGTTTTTGCAGTGGCTGGTACCAGTTTTTCCTTTCCACATTTAGTGCTTCTTTGAGGTGCTCTTGCAAGGCAGGCCTGGTGGTAACAAAATTCCTCAGTATTTGCTTGTCTGGAAAGGATTTTATTTTTCCTTCACTTATGAAGCATAGTTTGGCTAGATATAAAATTCTGAGTTGAAAATTCTTTTTTTAAAGAATGTTGAATACTGGCCCCAATCTCTTCTGGCTTATAGAGTTTCTGCTGAGAGGTCTTCTGTTAGTCTGATGGGCTTCACTTTGTAAGCCTTTCTCTCTGGCTGTCCTTAACATTTTTTCCTTCATTTTGACCTTGGAGAATCTGACAATTATGTGTCTTGGGGTTGATCTCGTGGAGTATCTTGGTGGTGGTCTCTGTATTTCCTGAATTTGAATGTTGGCCTGTCTTGCTAGGTTGAGGAATTTCCCCCGAATAATATCCCAAAGTGTGTTTTCCAGCTTGTTTCCGTTCTCCCTGTCTCTTTTAGGCACTTCAATCAATTGTAGATTTGGGCTTTTTATGAAGTCCTGTATTTCTTGGAGGCTTTTTTCACTCCTTTTCATTCTTTTTTCTCTAGTCTTGTCTGCATGCCTTACTTCATTCAGCAAAGTGGTGTTTGAACTCTGATATCCTTTCTTCTACTTGGTCGATTCGGCTGGTGATACTTGTATTGCTTCACGAAGTTCTCATGCTGTGTTTTTCAGCTCCATCAGGTTGTTTATATTCCTCTCTAAACTGGTTATTGTAGTTAGCAATTCCTCTAACCTTTTATTAAGGTTCTTAGTTTCTTTGCATTGGATTAGAACATGCTCCTTTAGCTCAGCATAGTTTTTTATTACCCATCTTCTGAAGCCTACTTCTGTCAATTCGTCTATCTCATCCTCTGCCCAGTTCTGTGCCCTTGCTGGAGAGACATTGTAATCACTTATAGAGGAGGCACTCTGGCCTTTTGGGTTTTCAGCTTTTTTTGTTGATTCTTTCTCATCTTCATGAGTTTGTCTAGTTTTGATCTTTGAGGCTGCTGATCCTTGGATGGGGTTTTTGTGGGGGCTTTTTTGTTGTTGATGATGCTGTATTGCTTTCTGTTTGCTCTTCTTTCAATGGTCAAGTCCCTCTTCTGCAGGGCTGCTGCAGTTTGCTGGGGGTTCAATTCATGCTCTATTCATCTGGTTCACTTCCACAACTAGAGATGTCACTCAAGAGGCTGGAAAACAGCAAAGATGAGTGCCTGCTCCTTCTTCTGGCATCTCTCACCTCAAGGGGCACTGACCTGATGCCAGTAGGATCACTCCTGTATACGGTGTCTGACATCCCTGTTGGAGAATCTCACCCACTTGGGTGGCATGGGGAACAGGATCCATTTAACGAAGCCCTTTGACTGCCCTTGGTGGAGGGGGTGTGCTTCACTGAGGGGAAACCCACTCCTCTGGGCTGCCTGGATCCCTCAGAACTACCAGGAGGAAGGCTAAGTCTGTTAGTCTGCAGACACTGTGGTCACTCCTCTTCTTAGGGGCTCAGGCCCAGGGAGATCTGGGTTTTGTTCCTGAGCCTCTGGCTGGAGTTATTGGAGTTCCTGCAGGGAAGCTCTGCCTACTGAGGAAGGATGAGTCAGGTTCAGGCCAGAAGAAGCACTCTGGCTGCAGTCTGCCATAGCCAGTGTGTTGGGCTGTCAGGGACAGCCATGTCCTTGAGACCAAGCCATCCAGCCTCCCTGGCTCCAGCAGGGGAAAAGTACAGCCTGGAGCTATAGAGACGGATTCTGCCCTTTCCCTGCCCAGGGAGCTTAGCGTGTTAGGCAGTTGTTGTCCCACTGCTGGCTGCCACCCCTCTTCCAAAGAGCTCAAAGGGCTTAGACAGCAGGTAGCCACAGCTGTGGTGCTGATTGCTCCTCCTGCCTGCCTGGGAGCTAGGTAGGATTAAGCAGATTGCAGCTGAGGGGCTGTTGAGAATCTGCGTGGTTCTGGGGTTAGGATGCTAGGCCCCGGTGGCGTGGATTCACAAGTGGGATCTTCTGATCCATGAGTTTCACAGTTCCATGGAAAAAACACTGATTTCCAGCCAGGTAGCAGCTCACTCACTACCTCCCTCGGCTGGGTGGTGTGGGGGCTCCCCTGCCCCGTGAGGCTCTCAGCTGCTCTTCCTTCCTCTCCATGGACCACTCCAGCCTCCTCGTCAGTTCTGATGAGAGAACCTGGATACCCTGCTTGCCAGTGAAGCATTCACACACTTACTGTGGTTCTTTTTGATGGGAATCTCTGATCACCATTGTTTCTAGTAGCCCATCTCGGCCCTGCCCCCACAGGTAGTTCTTATTATGAGTGTGAAGACAGACTCATACAAAGAATTCCTCCCTAGGGACTTCGGAGGAACACAGTCCTGCCATCACATTGGTTTTGGACTTCTCGCCTCCAGAACTGGGAGAGAATAATTTTCTGTTGTCACATGCCACCCTGTTGGTGGCACTTTTGTTATGGCAGCCCTCAGAAACTAATACAGAGTCCCTGTAACAGGTACAAGCTCATGTGTCTTGCAGACTACAGTTGCCGGGACTTTCAATTCCACCATTTCAATCTAGGACCCCAGATAACCATTTCCCATGAAGCAGCCTCCCACGACCACAATTTCCTTTTCTGTGTCCCCTTACTGTCTTCCTTAGTATCAGGTTCTTTGTATCAGGGTTGACATTTTAATACACGTTAAGGATTCATTAGAAAGTAAGAGATTCAGTCCAGGACCAAAAGCCCCCCCCACACACACCTTTCTTCCCAGCATCTTCCACTTCTCCTCACCTGGTCAGGTGGGTCCCGAGATGCCCAGGGCTGAATGCCAGACACCCCAGCTGCCCGGGTACTCCTGGCCCATTGTGAGACCCATATTTCCAGTTCACAGTGGGGTGAATATTCAAAGGGAACCACTTTCTTTCATCTTTATCTATGAGACATTTCCCAAGTAATATGTATGTTACTGAGTTCGCAGACATCACCAAAGAGAGTCAGGTTCTCTTTAAAAATCTGCCGGGCGGCCTGCTTTCATAGAATTCAAGACCAAAAAAAAAAAATGACCTACTATTGTCTTCCGTAAATCTAAATCTTGTTCCAGTAAGTTCTGCATCCACTTAACTTTATGAATTTGGATTCTGTGGTTTGGATTCCATCTCTACTCCTCCACCATCCTTTTCCCAATTTAAACCATTCTAATCCAGGATTTCAAAGTTGGGGGCTGGGGAAGCTGAATCGATTGTCTTATTCTTTGTCTCTTGCTGCCCTCTGCTGGTCAAATTATCACTTTTTTTTTTCAGCTGTTAAAGGAAATGAACAGACAAGTTCCTAGGGATGGATGGGTGAGGGAGAAGCAAGTGTCCTAGATGATGAAAGAACATCAGACAGCTTGCATTATTTGAGGTTCTTGATTTTTTTTAAAAAATGAAGAAATGGCAATTGTGATATTGAAAACGTTTAGCTGATTGGTCTTTTAATTTTACTTTTAAATTTTTAACATTTTTTAAGAGGCAGGGTCTTGCACTGTTGCCCAGCCTGGAATGCAATGGTGTAATCATAGCTCACTGCAGCCTCCACCTACTGGACTAAAGCCATCCTCCCAACTCAGCCTCCTGAGTAACTGGAACCACAGGCGTGCACAACCACGCCCAGCTTAATTGGTCTTTTTAAACACACAAATACAATATACTATAATGGTGCTTCCCCAGATGATTTGATTTGTGAAAGTATCTGTTCAAAGTTCACTGCTGGTGGTATAACCTAGTGATGGCTCACAATCTTCCTTCAATCTCCTTAGCAGGTCTGGGTCTGGGACTGCATCTAGCGCCACACTTAGCACTGCATTTGGGATGACAGTGAGGCACTTTGCGATCCTCTGATGGGTTTCCCACCAGAGAGCAAGGGTGTGGCCTGGACTGGCCCTCAGAGAGCCTCTAGGGATGAGGTGGGGAAGGGAGGATAGATGAGGGTGGGAGGTGGGGAGAGCCAAATCTCTGGGGATCCGTCTTCACAATCACATCCAATTCAAGGTGAAAGATTGTGTGCCCTTTTCCCCTGGAAGCCATCAGTGTTAGAAAAGGTCTTTTGGGAGTAGTCAGGCCTCTGAAGTGCCTCAGTTCAGAGCTACTCTGGGGTGGTGGGTTACTCTAAGGCATTTTCCAGGGTGAAAGGCCATCAGAAGCCAATCCCTGAACCCAGGAACTTGGCTACAAGAGCAGAAGGAAGACCACTGAGACAACCTCCCTGCAGCAGGCTGCCTGTTGGAAATAGATGCTCAGTGCCACAAAGAAAAATCAGCACTGAGACAAAGAATCTTTCAGTAACACAATTTTTACTTCCTGGACTGCAGGAGGGGCACCCTTACTAGCCATTGTGCCAGGAGAGTACAATGAACAAAGGAAAACACACAAATTTATCCCTTACGCATTTGGGTTCGTCCTTCCTGCTGTGTCTGATATCCACTGGCTGGAGCCAGACCTCACAATTTAAACTAAAACCCAATTGGTTAACAATTTAAAACTTTTTTAAACAGGTAAAAGCAATGGACAGCTGGGACATGCCTGTGAGCATGTCTAGCACAGATATCTTGGTTAAAGTACAAGGACATAGAATGTACTATGTGCCTGTAAGCATGGCATGTCCAACAGCTACATATGATAGGGCTTAACAAAGTTATTAGCACACTTATTCTGTAACAAGTAAAAGAAACTTTAAAAAGGAACTTTTCTACTTTCTACACTGCCTGACACGAAAAAGCCAGGACCTGCTGCTGCATCCTGGGCTACTGCAGCTACTGGAACAAGGATTTCTGCTCAGGGTTTTAAACCGAGGACCTCACCCTGGAGAGTCAAGGCCTTTCAGGAAAATGCTGTTTCCTACCAGCAAGAGCGGGTTCACCATGCTGTGTATCCCAGTAACCATGCAGCTTCAAGATCTGTTCCTCCCTCCTCCCTTCCCCGCCACATTCTCAGTAGGTGCCCCGACGTAATTCAGTTAGCAATAGTGTTTGCTTTTCACTGTGAGTCAGTTTCAATGGCCTTTATCATTTACATGAGTTGATCTAAGATGTGAGACAGTGAATCTGAATCATATTTAAGTTGAAGGAACTGAAGTGACAATGTGTGTTGCACTTCCCACCTGTTCGTGGATTAAAATTCAAGCCCACATACTCACCTGCCCAGACAGCTCTTGTATTCCACCAGCTGCCCATCTCACCAATACCTCCAATGCTGTGCCTTCCTCCAGATCCGCTTCTATCTCAGGGGAAAGCACCACAGTCCACCCTGATTAAGAGTAATTGAGGCCAGGCGTGGTGGTTTGCACCTGTAAGCCTAGTATTTTAGGAGATCCAGGTGGACGGATCACTTGAGATCAGGAGTTTGAAACCAGCCTGGGCACCTGGGCAACATGGCGAAATTCTGTCTCTACTAAAAATACAAAAAATTAGCCGGGCGTGGTTGTGCACACCTGTAGTCCCAGCTATTTGGGAGGCTGAGGCAGGAGAATTGCTTGAAACAGGAGGTGGAGGTTGCAGTGAGCCACAATTGTGCCACTGAACTCCAGCCTGGGTGACAGAGCAAGACTGTCTTAAGAAAAAGAAAAAAGCACCAATAAAACAAACAAAAAAGAGTAATTGAGAGTAGGGCTCTAGAAACTTTTATTGCAAATGTCAATACAAAGAATGAATAAACGTGTCTCCCAGAATAAAGAGAGTCTAATTCATGTGTTGTCAGGATTGTGTGGTGGGTCCCATGTTGTGTGAGGGTGCACTAATCATGCCCATTAGGATCACATAGGGGTCTGGAATGAGCTGGCGGTGGGGGGTGGGGGTGAATCTAATCCTTCCCTATACTGTAACTGGCCTGAGAAGCACAGGAGGGAGGACCTCCGCTTCTCACCTGAATGATTACCACAGCCTCCGTGTTCACGGCAACTTGCTTGTTTTCCTTCCACCCTTAGAATGTGAGTTCCAGGAGGGCACGCTTCAAGCTGCCTTGTTTACCACAGAGCGCAACGCTAGAGCAATGACGGGCATATCATAAGTTCTCAATATTTACTTCTTCACGGTCTCTCTGCCTCTGATCAGCAACTACCAAACCCAATACATTTTCCAGGCTACAGCCAGGACAATCTTTCTAAAACTCAAATTGGATCAAGACCCTTCCTTATTTAAAATACTTCAGTGACTCCTCTGTTGCCACAGTAAAGTCAAAAGCTTTGGTCTGCATTTTAGCCACACCGAACCCTTACATCTTACCAAAGGGCCATACTTGCAGGCCTCCAGGCATCCATGGAGGCTGGTTCCCAGCCTGGAATTCCCTTCTGCCCCCTCTTGAACAGTGGTAACTCCTTCAGTTCTCAGCTTAGCTGTCACTCCCATTGAGACATTCCCAGAGTGACACTAATTACTGCAATATTTGTGTCTCCCATTGAGACACAAATGTGTCTCCCATTGAGACATTCCCAGAGTGACAATATACTGCAATTATTTTTCTGTGTTTCCATTTGAAGTTGAGCCGGCCCCTACACCATCATATCTGCCCCCAAACATGGCCATGGACATGATGGTGTCTTTATAGCAGAGGCAAGTAGGACTCCAGAGGTTCTAATTATAGGGGTCACCTCTTACTCCTTGGCACATTATGAGTGGTAACTCCACAGCAAGGCAAACTCAGGTTCAAATCTCCACATTCACTTTGTTTATTTAGCCACTCTGTGCTCGGTTTCCATCTGAAACATGGGGCTCATGATTACATATGGATAAACTAGGTGGAGTCCCTTGAGGGCCTGGCAAATCGTAAATGCCTAGTTAATTAATGTTGGTTGTGATTATTAATCATCACTTCTGAGATCCCTGCATTTTGCTTTCTCCACTTCTAAGCTCTTTCGACCTCCTCTCTCTCTCCAGGCTTCCACTAGGGTGTTGGCTACTACTCACCATGTTACTTTAAAAAATGAGCATATCACAAAGAAAAGAGACATAACGTTCTTAAAGCAATTATTCTCTTCTACGATTTCCTCAAGCCCAGATGCTCTACTTTATTTTGGAGCCTGGAGAGGAGACAGTTGTGCTTAAAATTTATCAGACCTCTCCTCTCTTTCAGGCTTTCTTGAAGCCTCCCTTTATCAGGACTGGATAGAAAAATCAGTGTGATGAGGTCATTCTTCTCTGTGCTTGCAAGTCTCAAGAGGGTGATTGTATTTAGAAGAACTCCAGGTGGCCACTGCCACAATGATGAGAAGAGCAATAATTAAGTTAGCAAACATAAAACCATTTATTGATAGCACTTGTTACTATAGGATCAAAATGATTCTTCTCATTTCGCTGCCCGTAGGTAGCAGGAGCTGGCTTTGAAGACAGTTCTGTCTAATCTTCTCTTACACAGAAAAGGTCACGGGATAATCCTTCCTCACCTGGGACTGTATGATTTTTGTGCCAAGCAATATAGTATTGCATATTAGGTCTCTCGTGGTCAACCACCAATTTCTTCCTGTCCTTGAAATCCACAAGTACTTCCAAGGACACTTCATGGAATTGTGTGTGTGAGAGAAAGAGTATATGCATGTGTGTGGGCATGTGCATGCCGGCACAAGTGTGTGTTTATGTATTTCTTTGCTGTAATTCAAGTCTCTGGTTAAGCGTTCTGTATGTTAGCCATCCCATCTTTTTTTTTTTTTTTGAGTTCAACCTTTCAAAACGAAGTCACATAGTCTGATTGAATAAACATCATGAAATACATATTTTAGACTTTCTTAAAAAAATAGATTCACTCTGATCTTGAGTCAGGGGGCGGATAAATTTGGTTTACAGTCTGTATCCACCCTGGGACACATGAAAAATTCTCTCTATGCAGAAATTTGCATCATGACATTTTAATTGCAAGAATAAAAGTGTTCTTAAGCAGTGACCAGAAAGAGTAAATTCTAAAAATGCCTAAATTTCAGCCTGGGAGTGATTTAGTCCAGTGGTTCTCAGACTTGAGCATACAGCAGAATCATGTGGAGGGCGATTATGAAAACCCAGATTGGCGCTTGTGAGGCAGTGAACTCTCCCTGTAGTTTCTGATTCAGGAGGTCTGGGGTGGGGTTTGATATTTGCATTTCTGTTTTTTTGTTTGTTTGAGATGGAGTTTCCTCTTGTTGCCCAGGCTGGAGTGTAATGGTGCCATCTCGGCTCACTGCAACCTCCGTCTCCTAGGTTCAAGCAATTCTTCCGCCTCAGCCTCCCAAATATCTGGGATTACAGGTATGCACCACCATACCTGGCAAAATTTTTGTATTTTTAGTAGAGATGGGGGTTTGACCACATTGACCAGGCCAGTCTTGAAATCCTGAACTCAAGTGATCCACCCGCCTCAGCCTCCCAAAGTGCTGGAATTACAAGTGTGAGCACGCTGGCTTGGGGTTTGCATTTCTAACAAAGCTCTCTGGAGGTGCTAGTCTGAGGAGCACAGTTTGAACACCACTGATTAGACCACTAGTTCTGAGTCTTGGCTGCATATTGGGATCACCTAGGGAGCTTAAAAATTAATGATGCCTGGAGTCCACCCCAGTGACTCTGGTTTAATTTTATGGAGTATGACCTGGGCAGTAGAATTTTTTAAAAGCTCCCCAGTTGATTGTCATATAGCTGAATTTGAGAACCACTGATGGGGGGGTGGGGGGAACCTCTCATGTTAATAACAATGAGGGCTTTGGACACCCAGAGCATAGCGGGTGGTAGAAGGGCCCCTTGTGATGGTTGTCCTGGATGGGGATAAAGGGATGCGCAGAGCAGTCCTGTGCTCAGTCTCCGTGTGCAGGATTGGCTAGCAAGAACTTTGCCCAGCCATGGTTCTCAGGCTTCTGGAAGGCTAAAAATATTCTTTTACAGTAGGTATTGTAATTTTTATGGTTCTTAGTTATACATAAGAAACTTGCCACTAACTAAGCAGGAAAGGATTTTGGTAAAGAATATTGGGAGACTTGAGGCTAGGCTTCCAGGAGGGAAGCAAAAACCGAGGCTAGAATGCTTTGATAAGGACACTGTAGCTGCTTCCCTGCCCAGCACTGGAAAAACCGCCAGGGCCACTGTCCTACCAGTACCGCGGCCCTGCCAGGAACTTGACATTGTGACTCTCTGGCACTT
This sequence comes from Aotus nancymaae, assembly GCF_030222135.1. NCBI lineage: Eukaryota > Metazoa > Chordata > Mammalia > Primates > Aotidae > Aotus > Aotus nancymaae. Next base: position 48,102,050 of record NW_026988417.1, on the reverse strand, counting down.
CTGGAAGCCAGATACCTCTAGTGCTGCTCTCACTAGTAAAACAGGCTCCAGGGAGCCTTCTCCTAACTGGAACTGAAAAGGTCCCCACAGGGTTAACAAGAATTACATGCTGAGCTCTAGGCAGATATAAGATTATAATTAGGCGTACATCAGGCTGCACACTCTGGCCCACCTCCTTGTAACTGAAACCCACATAACAGTAGACACTGGCCATTTGCATCCCTTGTTCCTGTAGATAGGATCACACATTGGAATCACAGGCTTTTTTTTTTTTTTTAAACATTGCTTAAGATGCTTTTCAGATCCTAATTTCCAGTGGAACAGCTGCTGCCAACCAGCTTGAAGACCCTCATAGAGGAACTGAATCAGCATGAGGATGCAGTTTCTTCATCTCCCCATGCCATGACTTTGCCCTGCATTCTTAGACCAATCAATGATCCCTACACCTCAGCCCATTCCAAACCCCTTAAAGTCTCTATCCTCAAACTCCTCAGGAAGGCGGCTTTGAGGTTTCTTCCCATCCCCTCATTTGGCAGCCTTACAATGAAAACTTTCTCTGCTGCAGCCCCAGGTGTCGGTGTATTGACTTACTGTGCATTGGGCAATGGACCTGTTATAGTCACGTAAGTCTCAGCTGAGTGACTCTGAGTAGAGGAGTCCCTGTCACATGCTTTGCCTTGGCTGGGAGTCCCAGGGATATATGTTCTTATTGAATGTGGCCATGTATGGTTGGGAATTCCTCCAAATATATTATGGCAAAGGTCTTCTGCAGCCAGGGAAGGTAACAAGGGGTAATCGTCATTATTATTGTTCTGCAGACCACTGGCTCCCGTTTTCTTCTCTTCTGAGCTGCCACGACCTTGTCTATCAGTGTTCTCTACCCCACAGCAGCAGGGAAACTAGTCTTCCCAGCTTTCTCCGTTCTCTGTTTCATGGGTGGGTTTCGCTATTAATCAGTGCTCTTTTCAAAAGCCAATATGCATAGAGACGGCATGAAAGGAAAGAGCTACTATACCTGTCTTATGTGAAAATGCTTCCTCTTAAGAATTGACTCAACATTTCCGTATGTTGTTCACACACTGATTCTCATGCTGGGAATGCCAAGGGTGAAGCCGTTTGGAGTGCTGCTGCCTGGGGCTGTTCTCAACTCTTGATATAAAACAGAAAAAAGGATTTGACAATCCAAATGGAGTTGGAGCACATCTCACTGTTTGAGCTGTGGCCATGTCTTCCTTGTTAGAAAGGAAGGCTGATGGCAGATCTTCAAGGTGAAAATTCTATTTGCATCTCCAGAAGCCACATGTGTGATCTCTGTGAAGGCAGTGGGCCTTTTGTTGCCATCTTCTCTAGGTCTGGTGATAGCAGGCATTTTCATTAATCTTGGTTTGCAGATAAGGAAGCCCAAAGTAGGGAGGATAAGAAACTTGCCCAAGCTCAGATACAAGTGATTTAAACCCAAGCTGACTCCAGAACCATCACCATTTCACAATAAAAATGATTTAACGTATTCTGATTGTACCAATTCTTTATTGCTCTTTGTAAAAATTCAAACAACATAGGAAAAGGCAAGGGGAAACATTCAATTCATCAGGAATCTCATCAGTCTAAGATAACAAACATTCATATTTTGGTAACTATTCTTTTTTGTATCGGTTTATGCATGCATGCATGTGCACACAGTGTTGCGTAAATAAAATTCTTACATGAATGATGGCTTCTGAAGCTCTCGTTTGCTGGTCAGTGTAGCTCAAACAATCCTGTTTCCTTATTGAAGTGGGTGAAGACAAAAATTTGCTCTAAGCAAATAGAGCACATTGTAGCCTGCCAGCCTCTTTACTGTATATGGACCAGGCTGCAGGACTGGGGAGATGGGAGTGAGAATGGCGAGATTCAGAACACAGGTGCTAGGGTCAGAGTGCAGATACCAAGAGGTTGGCAGTCTCACCGAATAGCTGTGCAGCCTTATGGGAGTTACTCAACCTCTCTGTATCTCAGTTTCCTCAGATATGAAGTAGGTGTGATACCTACCTCATAGGGTTGTTGTGAGGATTAAGTGAGAAGATACATAAGTCCCCCTTATCTACAGTTTTGCTCTCCAAGATTTCAGGTACCCACCGGTGCAGTTTAATGAAGTATTTTGAGAGAGAGACCACATTCACATAACTTTTAATACAATATATTGTTATAATTGTTCTATTTTTAGTTTTTGTTGTTAATCTCCTACTGTGCCTAATTTATAACTTAATTATCATAGGTAGGTATGTATAGGAAAAAGCATAGTATATATAGGATTTGATAGCATTCATTGTTTCAGGCGTCCACTGTGGGACTTAGAATGTATCCCCCATGGATAAGAAGGGATTACTGTATATTTAAACTTAGAACCTTTCTTCAGCCAAAGTAAAGGATTCATGTTAACTGATATTTTAAAATACCCATACAGTATGTAAATCCAGAAGGTACTCAGGTGAGTTATTCATTACTATGAAGGTACACATACTTTACATTAAAAATTTTTTTTTTCTTTAATACTAATGACGGTACTGCTTGTTCACTCCCAAGTATAAGATCTGTGGGCTGCAAGGGGTTTTTGTAAATTGTTGTATTTTCTCAGGGCATGAAATACAAGAAGATATAATGTTGGAGAGATACGACAAGGCCATGAAGCAGATGGTTTATTCATTCATTTGTTCATTTATTCCTACATTCATTTATCCACTGATTGATAGTGCTGGGCACATAATAAATATTTGTTGATTAAAAAGTTACATAAAAATTACCAAAGTAAATATTTCATTTAAACAAGATTATGCCCTCAAGGAGCTTACAATCCAATGACTCATTATGTTTCTTTCTTGGAATTTCACACACACACACGCACACTCACACACACACCCCCTTTAAAAGAGCGATTTTCTGACAGCAAAATAGAGTCTTCTGGTCTAATGGCTTTTTAATTTAAGCCACAAGGTACATATGGCTGAAAATTGCCCAGAGACATCTAAATTAACTACACTTCTTTATTTTGTTAGGTTTACAAAGAGTAACAGAAAATGAATTTCAAAATTGAGTCCAAATGTTGACCACCCAATTAGATGGAGTGTAAGCTTTTCTCCAGAGTTATAAATCACACAGGCCCCATTGGAGAAAGACGCTGCCCTTATGAAAGTGCACTGAGGCAGGGCTGTCCCCACCGGAAGGTAGGAAGAGCCACCACAACCAGGCAGAGATCATCCTATTTTGCACGTGTGCCTTTGGAAAACCAGTTGAGTGCTCCCTCATGACAAAGAAAAAAATGCTTGATGGTGTAGTGAATGCTTCATTCTTGGCCAAACCCAATGCCTTTCTGGCATGTTTATCTTGGTGGAGCAAGGATGAGGTTAGCCAAGGTATGTGCACAGGTTCCTAGTGGATAATAAAACAGATGCTGAGGGTAAATGTCCTCCAGCATTCAAGTAATTCACTTGAATATGCAAACACCTTTAAGTACACAAAGAGCATTTTAATGGATTTTTCCTCCTCCTAATTTTATAGTGTTATTATTTGCCTTAGATTAAGTACTTATTACAGCAGATTCCGCAATAATTTTTCTCTTGTTGTTAGAAACATCGTTAGATTTTATTGCTACCCTTGTGTGTTTGTTGATCAACCACCTTGGGGAAAAAGAGCAACATTGGACTAAATATTCAAGGTGTTTTCTTCCAGATTTTATGACTTACAGACACAAAGCTTTATGTCAATTGCAAGAAATGTTTCTCCGTTTTATTAAACTTGGGACTCCTTCAAGAAAATGTCACTGACCAGAATAGAATCCATTGCTGGCACTAGGGGCTCTATGATTGTATGGGAAAAGATCAACATAGTAATGTCAGCTATTAAAGAAGGTAAAACTCATTTCATTTAGTTTTCCATTGTTTGCTAAGTGAATTCAGTTGTAACCGAAAGAGGTGATGGAAAAACAGTATGTTATTTCTCTCTCTTTTGCAATCCTTGGCACTGGGGCTTCCTGTAGGCTTTAACCAGACCTTGAGGAAGGTACTCAATGACTGCCTGAGTTGTAAGCCCCGTCATTCTGGCTGCTGCACATTCTACGTCTTGCCTTGTTCCATCTGGCTGTGGACACAATCTAACGCCTTATAAAATAGATCCTTCCAGGAACATATGTTTCTTTTTTATATTAAATATACAAGAAAGAGGATCAATTAAAGGAAGACATTTTATTAAACTGATTGTCTTTGAAGATGCTACATTTCAGAGAGGTTGTATTCACCAATTACATCACATAAAACAGTTGTCTTTAGGAGAGTCTATAAGCTTCTAAGGACACCATTAAGAGACTCTTTTTTGATATATGAAATACTTAATGGGTATGATTCTCATTTCACAAACTCCAGCATAAAAGAAAGAAAACTTTGCACATTTTCCATAACTCAATTTCATTTCGGATTCTGAACTCTCATTCTGTTGGATTTATGTGGGGAAGAGTGCAATCAGGTTACAGAGGAAGGTTTTTGAGAAGGATTTTTTTCCTACTCTTTTTTTCCAGCTTCATTGAAGTAGACTTGACACACACAAATTGTATATATTTAGGGTGTACAAGGTGATGATATACATTGTGACATAATTACCACAACTGAGCTAATTAACATATTCATCTCTTCCCAAAGTTATGATCTTTTGTGTGGGGTTAGAACACTCAAGATCAACTTTTTAAAGTAATTGTCAAGTATTCAATACATTATTATTAACTATCATCAGCATGCTGTACATTACAGCTCCAGAACTGGTTCATCCCACATAACTGAACCTTTGCACTCTTGGGCCATCATCTCCCATTTTCACCCCTCCTCCCACTTCTTGGCAACTGCCATTCTACCCTCTTCTTATATGAGTTCAACTTCTTTAGATTCTATATATAAGTGAGATCATACAGTATTTGTCTTTCTGTACCTGGCTTATTTCACTTGGCATATAATGTCCTCTAGATTCAACCATGTGGTCTCAAATGGCAAGATTTTCTTCTTTTTTAAGGCTGAATAATAATCCATTGTGTGTGTGTGTATTTGTGTGTGTGTGTATCACATTTTCTTTACCCATTCACCCATTCATGGACACTTAGGTTGTTTCTGTATTTTGGCCATTGTAATAATGCTGCAATTGAACATGGGGTGCAGATATCTCTTCAAGATACTGATTTTATATTCTAATTTCAATAGCCCTTATCGGAAGCATGGATTTTGATATTGAGTGTTGCAATTTAAGGACAACCATTGCAAAAACTCAAGGTAATTTAGGCACAAATATGATGCTATTTCAATTGATGTAAGTTTTGACAAACCTTACATTTTTAGACAAAATCTAAAAATAGGTATCTTGAGCTCAATAAAATTGTTTTAAAATCCTTTCTTCTATTCCTATCAACATGCCTCTGTGAGATTAGTTTTTCTATTATTTATTTATTTATTTTAAGATAGAGTCTTGCTCTGTCATGCAGCCTGGAGCACAGTGGCATGATCTCAGCTTGCTACAACCTCTGCCTCCTGGGTTCAAGCAGTTCTCCTGCCTCAGCCTCCCTTGTAGCTGGGATTACAGGCACCCACCACCACACCCAGCTAATTTTTGTATTTTTAGCAGAGATAGCATTTTGCCATGTTGGCCAGGCTGGTCGTGAGCTCCTGACCTCAGGCAATTTGCCCACCTCGGCCTCCCAAAGTGCTGGGATTACAAGTGTGAGCCACCATGCTCAGCCCTGGTTTTTCTATTATGAGTGCTATGAAGTCAAATTATATCTTTTCCTTTATTTCTATCAACATACCTCTGTGAGATTAGTTTCTGTACTATGAGTGCTATGAAGTCAAAATATATAAACTATTTAGATGTATATTAACTTCTGTGAGGATTTTTTAATCAATCTTACATAGATGACATAAATTATTCTGCAAGAAACAAATCCATTTGGTCGCAGAAACTGTTGCCCATGGAGTATAAGTGCACACATAGAATGCTTAATGTGGGTTATTTCAATCATGAATAATTTTATTATGATTGGTTAGAAGTGTAATTGCAGGTCCGTTTTAATCACCTATACTCACTTTCAATGAACAGCATTCACAGTTTTTGTGAGTTTCTTTCTGTTTCCCTGGGTGATAACCCAAGTCTCTTGGCTCCTGCTTCCTCATCACCGCTCTTCCATCTTCTCTACTGCTTTTCAATGTGCCTTAAGAAAGTATGTAGTTTTAGATAGAAATTAGACGATCTGGGCTCCAGTTCATGAAGCAGTTGTATACCTTGGCTAAATCACCTTTCTGGCTTTCAGTTTCTCAAATCCAAAATAGAACAGTAAGAGAAAATACTTTCTGACACTTTATGATGGAAATAAACTTTTTGGAATATTAATATAATGACAGTGCACAAAATGGTTTGAGAGGAGAAAGAGCCTACAGAGACACTGAAAACTCTTCCGGTTACAAGGTTTATGTCAAATATCTATAATTTAATATACCAACCCAATAGCCTTCTCATTATTACTATTTTTAGAAGCCATTATGCTTTGATCTAATTTAATCTTCAGGTATTGAGTTTTCCTTGCTATGCAGTGGTTTCATATGTAAAGTGCTTTCTTCCCTAGTAAGCTTACATGTCTACTATCAAGACTAATAGTTTATCTTTTCAACTTTCTGCCTATTTTAACTTTTACCTACTTTCTGGGCTCCACCCTGATGCTAAATTTCCGAATGTCTACTTGTGTTTGTCTACAATACAAAACAAGTCTTTGCTATGCTACTGGAAAAAAGCATAGATCAAGAGCCAACTAAATGCTGGACTACATAGACTTACTTTTGCCCCCAAAGTCAGCCAAACCAAAGTCCTTGAGGACCTCAAAGAATTTGAAGCCATATATAAAATAAATAAATGCAAATGGCACATTTCCCAGTTATATAGGGTCTCTGTGGACTTCTTTAGATCCAAATTTTTCCCTTGTTCTTCTTTTCACTGGTGTCAGGGGAACTAGGGCCAGAGTTTGATCTTTTGCTGAAAGGTTATATACAAGAAGGGAGGAATAAAAGAATAATATGGATGGGTCCTATGGGGAAGTAAAAGTAGAAGTAAACATCCCCCTGGAAAATAAACCTCGGTTATTGCAAACCCCAGGATGCTACCTTTTCACGAAGGAGCTGTTCCAAGTTGTGGCATCATACTTGAGCAAAGCTCTTTGAAGATAATTGGCCAATATTAAATGAGCCATCTTGAGTTGTAAAAATTATTTTATATTTTAATCAGTGATGCATCTGTTTGTCTACTCTTCCTCATAGTTTTAAGATCCTAAAATGTAATTTTTAATATAGACCCCAAAGGCTTACAATACAATGCTATCTCTCTCTCTTGCTCAATAAATAGTTTATGATTGTTTCAGTTTATCTATTGCTGCATAATAAACCACTCCAACCTAGTGGCATAAGAGAGGAGCCATTTTGTTATATTTATAGGTTTGATGAAAGGGAATTTAGGCAAGATACAATAAGGGATGTTTTGCTCTATGACATCTAAGGTCTCAGCTCTGAAGACTCAGAGAGCCTGAAGTGACATGAAAGTTTGGGTGTTGGTACCTATGGAGACTTCTGCACACAAATGCCTTGTATCACTAAGTGACTGTTGGCCAGAGCATCCACATGTGGTCTCTTCATGTGGCTGGGTTTCCTCACTCCAGGGCGTCTCAGGGTCATTGGATTTCTTACATGGTGTTGCATGGCTATAAGAATAGGTAGTCTAGCAAACAATTTGGAGATTAAAAAGCTGCATGACCTTATATAACTAACCTGCCCTTGAAAATCAGATAGCATTACTTCCATCATACTTTATAGGTCAAACCAGACATAACCTTACACAGATTAAAGAGTAGATCTAACCCCCTACTCACTTCTTGATGGAAAGAGCATCAAATAACTTGTGCCTTTATTTTAAAACCAATTGATCTTGACTTTTATTTTGCATGCATTTCTCAAGATTTTGAAACTGCTAGGAAGCATGAATCAATTTATTCTCAGGAAATAGGAGGCAGGTTGGTAATTTAACCTACAGGATAGGTCCCTGCCTTTCAGCCCCAGGGTATGTGTCCCTAACTGTCCTCTGAAGAGAGGAACATGAAGGGAATAAGCCTTTAAATTACCACCTCACCTGAATACAAGAATAGAATGCCTACTGAACTCTGGCATGAATATCTGCATGTTGATGGATGTAAGTAATTGCTTCAAAGTTATACAGAGCTAGAAGTAGGAGACAAGGAAACATGCATGGGACCCTGATCTACTCATTCTCTTGAATGCACAGAGGACAAGATTCATCCCTCTGAGGGCAAGGCTTGGGTGACAGGATGTGTCTCTCTCTTTCAGCCCAGACAAGTTGCAGAGTAGCTCTCATTACCCCTGACAACAAATGGGTCTAATTCTGAATTGCTTCTCTCCAATCTCCAAGACTTTTTCCAAGTCATAGGAAGGAGAATAGAAATCTCAGTTCACCTGGGAAGAGCCCTGCTGGTTTTATTATGTTTCACAGAAGCTGAAAGGAAGTGGTCCAGAAGTTTCAGGCAACATCTGCTGTAAAGATGTGCATCAAGTCTCCTGATGGGGGAAACTGAGGCTGGTGAGGTGACCAGTGGACAGGAAGTCACAGAAATGACTTTCTCTTATTTCCTCCTTTTTAAAGTTCATTTTTAAATTGATAAAATTGTATATATTTATAGTGTAAAACATAATGTTTTGAAACAGAGATACTATATTAGGCAATTCTCGCATTGCCATAAAGAAATACCTGAGACTGAGTAATTAATAAAGAAAAGAGGTTCAGTTGGCCCTCAGTTCCACAGGCTGTACAAGAAGCATGCTGCTGGCATCTGCCTGGCTTCTTGGGAGGCCTCAGGAAGCTTTTACTCATGACAGAAGGCAAAAGGGGAGCCAGCGTCTCACATGGCAGAGGAGAAGCAAGATAGAGTTGGGGGATGGGGAGGTGCCACATTTTACAAAAACGAGATCCCAGGAAAACTCACCCACTATCATGAGGACAGCACCAAGCCATGAGGTATCCAGCCTCATGACCTAAACATCTCCCACCAGGCCCACAACCTCCAACACTGGGGATTACAAATCAACATGAGATTTGGCAGGGTCATATAGGCCAAACCATATCAGATAGATTGTGGAATGGCTAAATCAAACTAATGAACATATGTGTTACATTATATACTTATTTATTTGTGGCAGGAACACTTAAAATCTACTCTCATAGCAATTTTCAAGTAAATGGTATATTGTTATTAACTGTAGTCACCACGCTGTGCAGTGGATCTCTAGAACGCATTCCGCTTGTCCAACTCAAATTTTGTATTCCTTGACTAACAGCTACATCTCCCCAACCACCACCACCCCCAGCCTCTGGTAACCACCATTTTGCTCTCTGTTTCAATGAGTTCAGCTTTTTTACAGTGCACCTATAAGTGAGATCATGTGGTTTTATCTGTGCCTAACAGAGATGACTTTCTGTGTCATGATTTTTCCTAGGCTCAGCCACGCTTCTGGTCCAGGTCTTTCCCACAAATGTCATATGTCCCCACACCACAACACCTTAAAAACTTTAACGAGGCCATCTGTTATACAAAGAGACAGTTCCAGGCCAGCTCCGTCACTAACTCCTAAGTGGATGCTGGGCAAGTCATTGACCATCTTAAGCCCCTTGCAGCTCTAACTCACCACAATTCAGAAGGGACAAAGGGAACTTGGTTTCTGAAAAATGTTGGCCATGTATTCAAAGGTAGATCAGAGAGGCCAGTTACCTTAATGCACAGAGGACAAGATTCATCCCTGTTGGGGGATTTGTGGGAAAGACCTGGACCAGAACGTGGGATACACTTATACTGAAAAAAAAACTATTGTTTAGCTGCAATTCATATCTAGCTGATCATCCCATATTTTAATTTACTAAATCTGGAAACCCTACCTTAATAGTTATAAGTGTAGTTAGACTATAGATGAGGAGTTGGCAAAGGTTTATGGTAAAATGACCAGGTAACAAATATTTTCAAATTTGCCATTTTAATGCAAAAGCAGCCAGATGATATGTAAATGACTGTGAATAGCCTTGTTTCAATAAAGCTTTATTTACAAAGCCAGGTGGCAGGCCCTAGTTTGCTGACCCCTCCTCTACAGCTAAACTACCTCTGTCATTTATGAGACATAGGAAATTAAATATGTTACTTAATCTCTTTGTGCCTCAGTTTTCTCATCTATAATATAGGTCATATTCATAATTCACCTGCCTCCTAGGGCATAAAATGGTGTCTTATATATGAAGTGTTCAAAGCATGCAATAAGTGCTATGAAAAAACAGGGCATGCCACTTTGTGATGTAGGATTCCAGTATCTCAATGGAGTGGCCAGAATAATCATAGTTAACATTCATATAGCACTTACCCTGTTGCCTAGGCACTTTTCATATGTTAACTCACTTAATCCCCACAATAGCCTAGGCTGTAGGTAAGGTATCACCACCATCATCACCACCACCACCATCATCATCATCATCGTCATCCCCATTTACAAATGAGTCAACTGTGGCTCAGAGAGCTAAGTGGTTTGCCTAAGGTCACCCGACTGGCAAGCTGCCCATTTGGGGTCTGAACCCTTGTAGTCTAGCACCAGAGACTATTCGCTCACCCCTATCCTAGAGGGAAGAGATATGAGGGCAACCGGAAGATTAGGCCATATCATGCTAAAAGTTTACAGTGATACTTGTCAATAAGTTGAATATTTAATTTTCCAGAAACACAATATTCTTCATTTTGAGGGTTTGTTTCCTGCTGTTCTTCAGTTCTGAGGACAACGACCCCGTCTGTGGTGCCCCAGTGAATTCATACTGATCCATGTGCAGACCCTCCAACCCTGGAAACATGTTGGTATCTTGTTACTGGGGTATGAATTCTTTTCCTTTCTTTCCTCTTCCCCTGGGTTTTTCTCCTGTTTCTCTCACCTTCCTGCTCCTCCCCACCTCTTTCTCCCCAAACTGCTTTCTCTCGTCCTTCTCTACAATTTATTCAGGCCTGAAAAGAAATCAGGGAAAAGATATTTGCTTTGGGTGAAGAAGAGAAAAATAAAAGATGAGCTAGCCAAGTCAAAGAATAACTCTGATTTTCCACAAAGGGCTACTTCATGGAAACATTGTGACTTACAGTGCTTTATACTCTCTCTCCTCTTTAGGAAAAACAACGTTGATGTAAACAGCTGGAGACTGTAACTTGAAAAACCAAGAAAGTAAGATGAATAAAACTTCCTGTTTTCCTCTCCTACCCTGGCCTACAGGGGGTTGGCCTACAAGGCTTCCTTCCAAACCAGATGTTCCATTCCCAAAGCTCCCTTGAGTCTCTGCATATCAATTATTCTTTACACAGCACCACCAGACCTTAGATTCAATTACCATGAGCATGTTCAGCCAAGCGCCTGCTGGGACACAGGCCCTCGTAGGAGAAGGAAACGAAATATGGTCAGCATATGACATGAGCCCAAGGAGGTAAACACTCTACTATCACCGTCTAAATTAAGGCAGCATTCACAGAGCTCCTCCAACAGGATGCGGACTGTGGCAAGACTCTCATCGGATCTGCACCACAACCCCATCAGATAGATACTATCACTGTCCCTATTTTAGAATCGGAAATCCAGCCTCGGAGAGCTGAATTAATAAATTCATGACCCTGAAAAGGCCCCTTCAGCTCACCCAGGAAGACCCCCTCCATCTCCTCTCACTCTCAATCCTGCCTGGTTTAGAAAACATGAATGTACGGAAAAGAAACATAACGATAGAGAAGTCCGGTTCTCTAGGAAGGAGATGTTATCACCAGCATAGCTTTCGGCTCCAGACCGCGTTGCTGGGCGGGCTGCTTTTCCTCTTGGCCGCTCATCCTCTTTGGAGACATGCTGTCATCGATTTTAAAGGTCTGTCTGCATCCTCCGTGGTCACACCCAGCTGACGGACCCCAGGACACACTGCCAATAATAATGCAGGCTTTGTCCAGCCTCTTCCCAGCATCTCCGGCTGAGCTCTTCTTAAATATGTAGCCTAGCGCAGGCAGGACATATGCCTTCCTGGTAAAACGCTCAAGTGCTTCAACAGATCTTAAACATTTGTTTCAAGCATGACACTCGTCTATATTTGGCCTTTTCATGCTGAGGGACAATCTGCCAATAGGATTCGTGGTGGGGCTGTTATTAACAGTCTCTTCCCTGCAAAACAGGGCACAGTGTACTTTAGGGTGAAGCTGTCTTTTTGCCAGTTGGGTAATTATTAGTGGCTAACAATACCTAGTCATTAAAAATGTGTTTGCCACCACATGTTCTCACTCATAGGAGGGTGTTGAACAAGGAGAACACATGGACACAGGGAGGGGAGCACTATACACGGGGGTCTGTTGCGGGGGAGTTGGGGGGACAGCGGGGGGGGAGTTGGGGAGGGATAGCATGGGGAGAAATGCCAGATATGGGTGAGGGGGAGGGAGGCAGCAAATCACACTGCCATGAATGCACCTATGCAACAACTTTGCATGTTTTTCACATGTACCCCAAAACCTAAAATGCAATAAAAAAAAAATGTGTTTGCTTGTTTGTTTTGTGAGATCATCAAAATTTTACATAATTTCCTTTTTCTTATTTCTTTTCTTTTCTTTTTTTTTTTTTTTTTTTGAGATGGAGTCTTGATCTGTCACCCAGGCTGGAGTGCAGTGGCATGATCTTGGCTCCTGGGTTCAAGCGATTCTCCTCCCTCAGCCTCCCGAATAGCTGGAATTATAGGTGCACACCACACCTGGCTAATTTTTGTATTTTTAGTAGAGATGGGGTTTCACCACATTGGCCAGACAGGTCTTGAACTCCTGACCTCAGGTGATCTGCCCACCTCGGCCACCCAAAGTGCTAGGATTACAGGCGTGAGCCACCTGGCCCAGCCCATAATTTTCTAATTGTAAATGATAACAAGGTTAGCTTTCCAACCAGTTAATGACCACCCAGCAGTGGACTGCAGGGCTTTGTTGGTTGGCCCCCACATCAGGTGCAGCTTTGAGCCCTCCCCGTCTACAGGTTGCCACATGTCCCAGTGGTGAGAAGAATATGGTCACTTGCAGCTGCCCCTCCAACCTCTACATCATGTTTTTTGAGGAAAAGAGATTAAAAGCCTTTCTCTCAAAGTTTAAGGAACTCTGAGTGTAGCTTCATTTCTTCTTTTGAGGCAACAGTACTGTAGGCCTGTGTTTCATGCTCGAAATGAAACTGATATAAATGAAAAAGCAAAACAGATTCCTTAGCTGTAGAAATTCTCTGTGTTATTAATATCCTGATGTCACTCTGAATCTTCAAGAAGAAAATGTAATGTATAGAGTTTCCTAAACTTTCTTGACCTCAGAATACTTGGGAACTTCTAATAATATTATTGTTCCATAGACACTGCTTTAGTCTGTTCATGCTGCTATAGCAAAATACCACAGACTGGGTAATTTATAAGCAAAAGAAATTCATTTCTCATAGTCCTGGAGTCTAGGAAGTCCTAGATCAAGGTGCTGGCTGGTGCGGGCCCTGTCTCTCTGCTTCCAAGATGGCATTTTGTGGCTGGATCCTCAGGAGGGAAGGAATGCTATATCCTCACATGGCAGAAGGGACAGAAGGAAAGAGAGGGCAAACTCTCTTAAGCCTCTTTTATAAGCCATTTAATTCATTCCCAAAGGCCCTGTCTCTTAATACCACCTGATATGGTTTGACTGTGTCCCCACCCAAATCTCATCTTTAACTGTAGCTCCCATAATTCCCACATGTCATGGGAGGGACCCTGTGGGAGGTAATTGAATCATGGGGACACGTCTTTCCTGTGCTGTTCTCATGATAGTGAATAAGTCTCATGAGATCCAATGGTTTTATAAGGGAGAGTTTCCCACACAAGCTCTCTCTCGCCTGCCACCACATAAGACCTAACTTTACTCTTCCTTTGTCTTCTGCCATGATTGTGTGGCCGCCCAAGCCATCTGGAACTGTGAGTCCATTAACCTTCTTTTTTATATATATGTAAATTACCCTTGGGTATGTCTTTATTAGCAGTATAAGAACAGACTAATACACCACCACAATGGGGATTAAGTTTCAACAGGAATTTTGGAGAGAATATATATTTAAAACTGTAGCAGACACATTTTAGGAAATCAGGAAGTAGTCATAGTGGCTGTCATGAATTAAGAACATACCAATCTCAGTCCAATGCTGGATGTTCTGCCTACATTTTCTGATTTAATATTCACCACATCCTAAAAGACAGGCCTTATTATCCGAAGGCTTAGAGAACTTCAATAACTTGGTCAGGGACACACAGACAGACATGGTAATGCAAGGGCTGGTACCAAATGTTTTGACCCCTAAATCTTCTATTTTTTTTATCCTTAAGCAACATTTTTTTAGAAAATATATTTTGAACATAGAAGGGAATAAAAACCCACATAAAAAACATTCATCTTTCTACCATGCAAAATTAGTAAGTTTTAAGTTTGGTTAGATTTGGTTCTAGCCTTTTTTTAAAATAAATGAAATATTACAGATAAGTCCTATTTGCTTCTTGTCAGGCTGCTTGCCTGCTACAAATGAACCCCAGCCTGAGGGGTTAAGGAAGGCTATTGTGAAGCGCAATGGCCCAGGCTCTTTTTGGGTGCTCTTTGGCTAAATCCAAACAAATATTTTCTTCTTCTATTTCTTGTTTCCTCACTGCTCTCCTGAGTTCCCTTCTAAATTTGAGGCACAAAAAGAAATTTTTTAAAACAATGCAATACACAAACCTGAGGTGAGTCACCAACACATTGGTCTATAATTAAGAAGGAAGACAGCACTGGGGTTCTCCAAGCAGCAAGTATAATATCGGGGGATATTCTCAGGTATGACTGATACCGTATGTGCTAAAGATACTGACAATGGTCAGCACTCAGGATTTTTCACTAGTGACATCCTATAGTTTAGTCAAAGACATGGTCTATAGTGTGTGGACAGAGATGGTACCATGCTAAAGTGTGTTAACATGCAGTTACTCCAGCCCACCCAGGCTGAGATAAAACTCCCTGTCATTCTCATTCCCCTTGATTTATTTTTCTTACATAACACTCCTCACCACCTGACATTGTATTATGTTTTTGTTTATCATTTCTTGTCTGTCTTTCCTACTAGAATGTAAGCTCTATGAGGGCAGGATCTTGCCTGTTTGTCACTATGGTGCCCTCTTACCTGCCTTTCTTTGCTCTAGTTTGTTAGAGATACCAAACATTTCTGGAGAGCATGAAAGAAGTTCTCCAAGCAGGAAACAGAAAAAAAAATAGTATGTCAAGAAATCAAGGGAGAATCAAATTTGATATCAAGGACTGAATATGAGTGTTTGATACTGAAGGGGAAGAGAAGAAGACACTACTGCTGGTGTTATTCACAAGAGCTATTTCCACAGCAAGCAAAATTGGCCACTCAGAACTAAGCTCCCATGCTCTGTGGAACAGTTTCCCAGTGAAGAATCCTGATGCCCATCAAGGGAGGGAGGTTCAAGAAATAGAGCTTTGTATCTCCCATTTTCAAAGTACTGAGGTGGGTGTGTCATGACAGGTGGTGCCAAATCAAAAGGCACATTGATCCTCTCTTCCATGGCGACAAATGATGCCCAGTGCTCTGTGGTTTGCAGGAACAAAGCTTTGCTTCTGTTGGATAAGACTTTGCTGGGATACTCTCTTTGGGATACAGGCAGAAGGAACCCCTGTTTACAACATGCTACTCTTATGGCAAAGGGCTTCTGTTTAAATGTGGTGTAAGTTATACCTATTTCCATTTTATTGGCCAAAGCGTTATATGGCCAAGCCCTATGTCAATAGGACAGGGCTGTATGTTCTTTTTTTCGTAAGAGACACTGAATGTTCATGGCAACAAGCAGGATGTATACTTCTGTTACACAAAGGTAAAGAGTGGAGAGCAATAACACAATCTACCCTCCAAAGTTTTTCTGTGATCCTGGAGCCTAAAAGCCATCAAAACCACTTCTTCCACCTCCATAGTTGTAGGAAAAGGAAGGATTAAGAAAGAAAAAACACAAAATGTTGTTGTGGTCACTTAAAACAGGGGTAGAAAAATCAGTGACATGTAAAATTGGGGGCACAGATGGGTTAACATCTCCCTTTCCATTTGTCACTTTGGAAGTTAAGAAGGCATAGTGTTAAGCCAGCAAAATCACAGCTGTCAAAGAATGTGCTCTTATGCACCATGGCTTTGGCACTAGATTGAGAATGTGGTCGATTGCATTATTATTTCCCACTTTTCACTGCCCCTCTGTGTGAGTGAGTTATGGTTCTCTACCCTAGTGATATCAAGATTGGCCATGTGACTTGCTATGTCCAATGAAATGTGAGCAGAAGTTCTGTAGGCCTCTTCAAAGCTATTATGATGTTCTGCTATGCCTTTTATTTATTTAATTGTTCGTTTGTTTATTTATTTTTTACCTCTTCCACAAGAACACCAGTGTCTCAGACAGCCTGATCATGGGAAGGAGACATTTGAAACAGAGCTATAGCTGCCATGTAAGGTGAGCAAGAAGACAAGCTTTTTGTTGTAAGTCACTGAGAGTTGGGAACTGTTTGTTACTGTAGCACAATCTAATGGACAATGAAAGCTAGTTGAAACAAATAATAATAATAAATTTGAAATTTATTGAGAACCTACTTTTGCCAGTTACTGTTCTTGGTCCTGTGCATGTATAAACAGAATGTTTGTTTCCCCCAACATTAATGTTAATTCTTAATGTCTAATGAAACAGCATTTAGAGGTGGGATCCTTGGGAGGCAATTAGGTAATGGTAGTAAAGCCCTCATGAATGGGATTAGTGCCCTTATGAAAGAGACCTCAGAGAGCTCCCTCAGTTCTTCCACCATGTGAAGATGCAGTGAGAAGATTGTCGTTTATGATCCAGAACGCCAGCCTTTACTAGATGCTGAATCTGCTGGTGCCTCAACCTTGGACTTCAGCCTCTAGATCTATGAGAAATAGATTTCTACTGTTTAAAAGCTACCAAGTTGATGGTATTTTGTTATAACTGCCTAAACAGGCTAAAATTCTCATCTAATCTCCCAATAACCTGAAAAGGAAGAAACTATTTTAATCTCCATTTTGCAGATGAGAAACAGGCACAGAGAGGTTGACCAACATTGCCAAGGTCATATATAGAAAGTAAAAGGACAACTGAGACACAAACTCTAGCAGTCTGGCTTCAGAGCACCTAGTAAGAGACAAAGTGAATCTTCTACTTAGTAGAAAGAGTGCTTGACTAGGAATCTATTCATCTTAAGATGAGCGTGTTCTATTAATAGAACCAGTGGTGTGCAGAGTGAGAAGAAGAAACTGAAACTCATTGTGTTGTTTAGAATACAGATCATGATGATGAAAAAAGAAGATCAGAGCTTAGTGGTCAGAAAAACATCTGTATTCCAGCCTAGGAAAAAAAAGGAAAGAAAGGTGTGAGCAGGCCTTTCTCTGCACTCAGGAGACCAGGACAGAGATACAATTATAGGCCCACATGCTATTTGTCTAAATATTTCCAAATTATTAAACAAGCAAAAACACTGCCAATGAACCTACTATTTTGACAGATATACCTTCTTAACTGCCTGGAAATCCAGGGGCAAATTTAGGATTTTCAGACCTCTTGGAATTCTCAGCCAGACGTGGCAATGTAGGGAGAATTATACCTGGCCCTGAAACCATTGCTGATCATGTTTTCTCCCCCACTCCAGCCCCATCCTGCACTGCCAGCATCCTTGTGTACAAGGTATAGACGCTTTTGTCCATACACCTCCCTGCTATACAGCTGTTCCTCAGTGAGCCTGCATCCTAGAAGTGAATGAACTGGTGGCATGCTTTACACTCAGGAGGATAGATCCACAGAAGAAGCTCATGCAGGCTCTGGAATCAGGTTCAGAGACATTTGGGCAAGGAATTCTAAGATTCCATGGACTTAAAGCATGGTCTAGAAGAACAACATGGAGGTGAGCAGGTCTCTTTTGTCCTGCAGAATTCTCACCCTATAAGGAGGGACACAGCCAGAATAGGGCCTTGAAAATTCCAGGCCTCATGGAAGGCAATCCTGTTGCCTGGGTGTAAAAGTGGTACCAAATACAAATAATTACTTTTATTAAAATTTGGCATATAAGTTGGTTACATAACTTCTGCTCACATTTAACTGGTCAGTGCCCAGTCACATGACCACACCTAGCTGCATGAGAGGCTGGGAAATGTAGTCCAACTGAGAAGTCATGTGCCCAGCTGAAGTCTTGGAGGACATTATATTACTAAAATGGAAAAGAGGGTAATGGATAATGGGAACAGGAGTAATCAATGCCATACAAGAAGAACAAGTGAAAAAGGAGGAAGTTGTCATAACTTTTAGGTGAAAGTAATAAGGAAGTAAGCCAAGAATAATATTCATGGTTTTGGATACCAATGCACAGAGCAGTTCTTCAGTGATACATCAGTGTTATCTTCAATTATCATGAGGTAAGTTACATTTTGTTACTAATCATACTGTAATGCCCAATGCGTTCACCTTGCTCACTGCCTAGATAGAGCTGATTTATCAAGACAGGGGAATTGCCATAGAGAAAGAGTAATTCATGCAGAGCCAGCTATGTATTAAATCAGTCTCTGTGAGTATTCAGGGAGCAGAGTTTTTAAGGACAACTTGGTGGATGGAGGGAAGCCTGTGAGCCAGGAGTGCTGATTGGTCAGGGATGAAATCATATTGAGTCAAAGCTGTCTTCCAGCACTGAGTCTGTTCCTGGGTGGCCGTCACAAGATCAGATGAGCTGATCTGGGTGGTGCTAGTTGACCCATCAAGTGCAGGATCTGCAAAATATCTCAAGCACTGATCTTAGGAGCAGTTTAGGGAAGTTCAGAATCTTGTAGCCTCCAGCAGCCTGACTCCTAAACCATAATTTCTAATTTCTAATCTTGTGGCTAATGTTAGTCCTACAAAGGCAATCTAGTCCCCAAGCAAGAAGGAGGCCTGCTTTGGGAAAGAGCTGTCACCGTCTTTGTTTAAACTTATAAACTAAGTTTCTCCCAAAGTTAGTTCAGCCTACACCAGTAATGAACAAGGACAACTTGGAGATTAGAAGCGAGATGGAGTCAATTAAGTTAGATCTTTTTCACTGTCTCCATCATAATTTTGCAAAGGTGATTTCAATACAATATAAATTTTATGAGTTTTTTTTAAGTTACATTAATTTTGAGTTATCCATATCATAACAATTAAGTCATTTCTGTGAGGCATATAGGGATAGAGTTCTAGTTGTCGTATAAAACCTAGGGCCAATATTATCTATAATAGAGCCAGCTATGAGTTTCTGTGTCTGAAATGTATTGCTAATAGTTATGTCAGAGGTGCTTAAACCAGAGCAGCTCCATTTTGAGTGAGGGCTAGGAAAACGAGGCTGAGAATTGCTGGGCTGCATTCTCAGAAAGAAAGGTATTCCTAGCTTCTAGATGTTTATGGTTAAGGGAACAGATTAATAATGTTACTAAACAGACACACAGAGTTGGGAGTGTCCTAATATCCCAATATCTTGAGAACAAAGGCATTTCTAATTTTGCTTTAAAGATAATAATATCGATTCTTGCAAAATATAGTAATTAAGAAAATCAGTTCTTCATCACAAATCCTTGTAGCAGAGCACATCTCCACATATATACAAGCATTGTACCTAGGACGGATACGTTCCTCCTCTTACTTTCAGAACGTCCTATTCTATCTATGGAGTAGCTGTACTTTCACCACTGTACTTTGTTAATAAACTGGCTTTTACCTTGCACTGTGGACTTGCCCTGAATTCTTTCTTACGGGAGATCCAAGAACCCTCTCTTGGGGTCTGGATGAGGACCCCTTTCCTGCAACAGTTACAACAATTATAAATTGCTACAGGCCTCTGCTTCTCCCACAAAAGTGAGTTGTTGAGTCAGAATCTCAATATGCTCCTGTTTGTGTGTATTATAAATGAATATTATGTGCTATGTGTATCATTATATAAAACAAATTGAAAGTAAGTAGCACAGCATGATAAAATGACATTAAAATCTTAACACAAGGAAAACAATATGATCTGTATTAAGGACCAAAACAATTACTGTAATATAACTGTCACTTGAAGAATGAGGTTCATACATTTGGAAAGAAGAGCTTTGTTTTTCAGTAAGAGTTGCAGCCTACAGGGTGGCCATTCTGACAAGCTGGGTGGCATAGCCTCTGACCAAAGCCAGAAACAGACACCTCAAGGGTGAGAAGAATAAGACAGATTTATGCTGAATCAGGTGGCCAAATAAAAGTTACATGAGGAATCATGAATATTTGTGAAAGGAGAAATGTGTGCATTTACAACTGAGCTGAAGCCTCTCCTTGGGACCTATGTTAAAAAAAAAAATGGCAGTGGTAGCATAATCCAAGGGTGGAGTTTTCAGCACTCTGATGTCAAAGGGTGACAAGGTAAAGCTTGAGTCATTGCTTCAGGGGGTGCAAGCCCCAAGACTTGGTGGTTTCCACATGCCGTTGGGCCTGTGTGTGTATGCAGAAAGCTAGAGTTGAGGTTTGGGAATCTCCACTTAGATTTCAGAGGATGATGGAAATACCTGGATGTCCATGCAGAAGTCTGCTGCAGGGGCAGAGTCCCCATGAAAAACCTCTACTAGGGCAGTGTGACGGGGAAATGTGGGGCTGGAGCCCCCACACAGAGTCCCCAGTGGGGCACTCCCTAGTGGAGCTGTGAGAAGAGGGCCACTGGTCTCTAGGTCCCAGAATGGTAGATCCACTGATAGCCTGCACCATGTGCCTATGGGCACTCAATATCAGCCCATGAAAGCAGCTGCAGGGGCTGTACCCTGTGACCCACAGAGGCAGGGCAGAATGATATGGTTTGGCTTTGTGTCCCCACCCAAGTCTCATCTCAAATTATAATCCCCACCTGTCAGGGCAGGAACCTGGTGAGAGGGACTGAATACTGGGGCAGATGTACCCCTTGCTTTTCTCATAATAGTGAGTGCTCATGAGATCTGGTTGTTGGAAAGTTTGTGGAACTTCCCCCTTTGTACCATCTCTCTTTCTTTCCTGCTCTGCCATGGTAAGATGTGCTTGACTTCACCAGAATCACTCTTAATGCTGTGTTCACAGCAAGTCAGCTTTTCCTCATGTTCACTTCAAAATTCTTCCTGTCTCTAGTTATTACCCAATTCCAAAGCTGCTAACACAGTTTTAGGTATATGTTACAGCAACACCTCACTCTCAGTACCAATTTCTGCCTTAATCTGTTTTGTACTGCTACAACAGGATACCATAGATTGGGTGATTTCCATATAACAGAAATTTATTTCTTATAGTTCTTGAGGCTAAATCCAAGATCAAGCTGCTAGCATCCTCACATGGCAGATGACAAAAGAGCAAGAAAGGACCAACTCCCTCCATCAAGATCCGTTACAAGGGAACCTAATCCCATTCACAAGGGAGGAGTCTTCATGCCCTAATGACCTTTTAAAGACCCTGCCACTTAATACTATCATATTGGCACCACCTGAATTTTGGAGGGGATACATTCAAACCACTGCAGCTCCCAAAGTGACCATCTCTAAATACCATCACACTGGGGATTAGGGCTTTACATACAAATTTTGGAGGAACACAGTCTGTAGCAAAGTGGTAATGGAGTCTTTGTAACTTCTCCTGTAATTATAAGATTATTCTTATATGCATAAATATATAGATACAAACATACATACAGTTATATATGTAAAGAAAACTATAGACTGTATCACTAAATGCTAAGTCTCTGTTCAGTAGTATATGGACACTTTGATTTTTTTGATTATTTTCTACATTTTAAATAATAAGCGTATGTATTCTCTTAAAAATTATACAATATGGAATACATAAAAAGTTGTAAAAAAAAATCAAACACTAAATAAATAGGCTTCCTTCACCAAAACCTGAGATCTTAGTTTTTTCCTCAGAGCTAATATTCCTTAGCAGTTTGAGATGAATCTTTCCAGATCCTTCTTTAAGGCATTTATCTACACATAGGTAAATTGTGGTCATTTGTATGTATAGTACCACACTGAACACTATTCTGCACTTCATTTTTTTCAGTAATGATATTTCTTAGCAGCCTTTCCATTTTACTATATACAGAATTACTTTTTAATGTAAAAATTCATTCATTCAACAAATGTTAAGCACTTTGATGACAGGTTTCAATGTTTGCTGTGTATTTTGTAACTTTAGGTCTTTGCTACATTTAAAAAAGTTTTAACTGCTGTGAAGAACTGAAAAATGTGATACTGTATTAGATTATATTTATCCTTTCCCTACTGATGAACGTTTTGATAGAAATTTTTTTTATTACAAACAAGGTTATAATAAACATTCTTTTTAAACATATGTTTTCAAGCAACTGTGACTATAATTCTAGACAAGTAGAATTTCTCATTGGAAGGGAATACAGTAAGGACCCAGTGTCGTTGATAGGTTCTTGGAAACTTCAACTTTAAGTGAAACAACATATAATAAAACCAATTTTTTTCTCATTAGTGTTATAATGAAACATCATTGAAGAAAATGTTACTCAATGATCTGCTATACATTATTTATTTCACTTATAGTCACTATTTCCGGGAATTTATCCATGATGTTAAGTGAGGGCTTACTCTATACTCTTAACTAGTATAATAAAATAAAATAGTCTCTCAAATCATAGCTAAAAATACTTCACAAACTCATATTCTTAACCAGTCACGTATGTCATTTTTCTATGCCTTGGATAACAATGATATTTTTAAAGTATATATTGAGGACTTACTATGTCTCAGGCACTAAGTGCTCTGCATATATCAACTTAATTATTTATCAAAACAATGCCATGTGGTAGGTATTATTTTTATCATCTGTTTACAGATGAGGAAATAGAGGCCAGGGAAATTAACCACATGCTCAAAGTAACACAATTAGGGAATGGTGAAGCTGAAATACTAACTCAGGCAACATGACTCCAGAACTTACATTCTGCCAGTCAAATGGAAGAAAAATGAAATGTTTCTATTTGAATTCTCTGGTCAGTCTGAGATCCTCCACTGTGTTTTAAGTTTGCTGGGCTTTCATTTCCCTCTTCTATGAATCACCCATTTGTGACCATTGCTTATTGTGGTAGGCAGCCTCCTAAGATAGAACTTAGTGATCCTCTCCTTCCAGTATCCACATCCTAGTCTAATCACCTCCCCTTGAATCTGGGATGAACCTACTGATTTACCTCTAACAAATAGAATATTTACAAAATGATGGGCTTTCATTTCTGAGATTAGATTACAAAAATGTGACATCTTGCTGGAGATCTCTCTGGCTCTCTCCCATTTGCTCACTATGATGAGGCCTGCCGCCACGCTGTGGCCTGCCTTCTGGAGAGGCCCAAGTGGCAAAGACAGCTAGTAAGGAACTGAGGACCTCATTCCAGCAGTCCACAGGAAGCCACATCCTGCTACAAACAGTGTGCATGATCTTGAATGTGGCTTTTTTCCAATTAATCCTTGAGGTGACTACAGTCACACTTCAACACTCTGATTGTTTAATTATCTGTAATTTACTCCTGTAAGTGGGATGGACTAAGGACCTACTTTCCTTTTTCTCCAAGAGGATAGCCAATTGTTGCAACACCATATGTTGAAGAGTCTGATTTTTGGTTATTGATTAGGTATATTACTTTCATGTATATACAAATCTTTTTTTCTTATTTTCTGTCTGGCCACTAATCTACTGATGTATTTATGTCTTAATTCTTGTCTTTAATTTGATGAGCTGATAGTATATTTTGATATCTGGTAGTCCAGATTTTCTCACTTTACTGTTTTCTAAAACTCTATTATGAAACTGAGAATTAGCCTGTAATTTCCTAAAAATCCTGCTAATATTTTCAATGGAAATGCATTAAATTTGTAAATTAATTCAGAGTATTGGCATATTTATAATATTGCATGTTCCATTCTAGAAACATGATATATTACTTCACTTATCTAGGTTTTCATTGAAGTTAAGTGAAGTTAATGGTTTCCTTCATGTACATCTTGCACATGTATTGTTGTGCTATTACGATTGGGATCATTTTCCTTCTAACTGGTTACTGCTGCTATATAGAAAAATCATTGATTTGTGTATTTCATATTTTGTCATGGGATTTTCTGCTGTTTTTCATTGGTTGCTACTGCTTCTAGTTTCTGCTTTGTTGTGTGTGTCTGTGTTAGTTTAAAATGAGGAATGAGTGCTGAATTTTAGTAAATACTTTTTAGCAGTGATTAAGATAATTATATGACCTTTATTCTTTAATCTGATAGCACAATTGGTAGGTTTATTTAAAGATTTCAAACTGTATTTTTGCAGTTTTAGACTAAGTCCTATGTAGTTATGATGCAATATTCCTTCAAAACACTACTGAATTTGACTTGCTAACATTTTATTTATGATATGGATTTGCTGACATTTTATTTAGAACTTTTGCATCTGTATTTAAAAGTAAAATTAACTTGTTATTTTCTTTCTTTGTACCAAGTGTGTCTGGTTTTTAAATCAGTGTTAAGCTAGTATCAACACTGAGCTAATGTGTTTTCTTTCTTTTCAATATTCTGAGTCAGTTTTTGTAACATAAGACTTACACATTCTTTGAACTTTAAAAAACAATGTCACCTGTAAAACAATCTGGTTCTCTTGACTTTTAAGGATGTATTGTATTACTTTTACAATTAAAAATGCTTTCCAAACATGAGACTAAAAGAGTTTCATTTATTTTGATTCAATTTACTACATTTCTAAGCTTATTTCTTTTCTCAAAATCTTTCTAATAGGCTTATTGTTTTTATTTGGATTAATTTAATTGCTTGGTAACAACTTTTTAATTATAAACTCTTGCAAAGTTATTGGTTTTGTATAACACTGCAATATTTCATATTTGGGTTGAATCCATTCACTATTAAAGAAAGACTAAGGTTGATATTTTTGGCTTTACTTTTCTAAATTAACATAATAATTAATTCTGGAAAATCTGTATACACATTTTAGGATTAAAATTCTATATAGAAAAAGAGAAATGGCCGGGTGTGGTGACTCACACCTGTGATCCTAGCATTTTGGGAGGCTGAGGCAGGCAGATCATCTGAGGTAAGGAGTTCAAGACCAGCCTGGACAATGTGGCAAAACCCCGTCTCTACTAAAAATACAAATATGCCAGGTGTGGTGGCAGACATGTATAATCCCAGCTACTCAGGAGGCTGAGGCAAAAGAATCACTTGAATCAGGCGGCAGAGGTTGTAATGAGCCGAGATCATGTCACTGCACCCCAGCCTGGGCGACAGAGTAAGTCTCTGTTTCAAAAAACAACAACAAAAAAAGAAATTTAGAAGTTATTTTCCCTGTAGCTCAAACAGATATATTATTGATTCATATGATAATATAGTTGGGGAAAAACTCAGATCAAAACAAAGTGCTTATGCATACACGCACACAATATTCATTAAGATTCAAACAG
The DNA here is from genome assembly GCF_030222135.1 of Aotus nancymaae. Classification (NCBI taxonomy): domain Eukaryota; kingdom Metazoa; phylum Chordata; class Mammalia; order Primates; family Aotidae; genus Aotus; species Aotus nancymaae. The sequence goes on along the minus strand of NW_026988417.1, from coordinate 48,076,414 downwards.
TAGGTACGCGTTACTTTTAATTATAAAACACAAGACACGTAGCAGGGTTTCCCTGCCCTGGGAAGCTGAAGAAAGTTGATTTGGGCCCCACTGATCTGAAATATGAATAATAGATTATTGTCTTCAATGCTTGGATTCTTTCAGAGAGCATAATGATTTTGCACTTTACCTGATAAAATTTCACACACTCCGAGCCAGTAATAGGACTTGCGTCTCACACAGAGAAAAACAAATGGGGCAGCAAATCTGAGATAAGGGAAAAGGCAATGGTAATCTTCCATCAGATATTAACACATGAAAATCACTTCCATCTACTTTTCTTTTTTTAAATTTATTTTTCTTTTTATTTTTGAGACGAAGTCTCACTCTGTCACCCAGGCTAGAGTGCAGTAGCATGATCTAGGCTCACTCCAGCCTCTGCCTCCCATGTTCAAGTGATTCTCCTGCCTCAGTCTCACAAGTAGCTGGGATTACAAGCATGCAACACCATATTCAGCTACTTTTTGTATTTTTAGTAGAGACGGGCTGGTCTCGAACTCCTGACCTCAAGTGATCCACCTGCTTCAGTCTCCCAAAGTGCTGGGATTACAGGTGTGAGCCACCACACCTGGTCCCATCTACTTTGTAAAAAGAATAAATACTAGTTTAAACCATTTGTATTTATTTATTTACAATAGGGTCATTTATGGTAACAAAACCTTATAGAAAACATTAGAAGTGGTTTGAAGGCTTTGGTGACTTTTTCCCTTTGTGTTTTAGTCTCACCTGTGCTTCTAATCCCTAACTCTGCAGTCTTGTTCATGCAATTCTCCTGAGCATCTTTGAACTACAGTTTTAGCCTCTTCCAGAGTCTGACAGTCCCTATGAAAGTCAGCGTCAAGTGTTGAGATTAATCTTACTGCCTTTAGCTTTGTGTGCTTTCTAAATTTAATTGATCTGAACTATATTTGATTATATTGGTCTTACTATTCTAGAACTTGCTTATGATCTGGCTTTTGCCTTGACTGCTAATAGTATACCAGTTTCCCACACTGGAGCTAGAATTTTTCCCTGGAGACTAACTTTAGCACAGTCCATTTGGCTATACCTCTGACCTCTTGCCTGTTTCTCTCAGATCTCTTTCTTACCTCACATCTTCATTACTAGAGATGTGGGTCCTGTATGCAGAAGTTGTATAGAAGGTTTCATACATTCAATTGGCCAGAAGACAGTCATATGGCCTAGCTTCAAAAGGCCTATGAACTGTAGTCTTTGGATGGGTAGACAGATGCTCTGTTAAAACTTGGGTTGGGCTATAGTGACATTGGCAAGATGGAAGAATAGAATCTAACCTGCTCCTCTCCCCTAAAAACAACAAGAATTATACATCCATCTATAGACAAAAGTCTCTCTGTGAGAGCCTCAGAATTCAAGTACGAGGTTTTGAGATCCTGGTGGAGTCTAAAACCTAGGAAAGCTGATTTGAGAGTGCAGTCCAACACCCAGGTAGCAGACCTGCCAATTGTGCTCCTAGGTTCAAATCCATTCTCCATTAGGCTTGGCTACAGCCTTGTTTGGCCTTGATCCTGCAACCAAAACCATTTCTGCAAAGGTTTAGAAGGAATCATGTATACTACTGCCTCAGCGGAAAGGCTTGTCTGCCTGCCATCGTTCTCAACACTGGTCTGATTGTTACTCTGTAACTTTGCTCAGCCCCTCAGCATGGTCCCTACTTATTATTGTGCATACAAGAACCCAGAGGAAGACTCACTCATATCTCACATCCATCTAAGCCTCCATAATGTATCTTTTGGTCTCCATCCAAAAGTAAAGACTGAGGTGACCGGTCTCAGCCTGCTGCACTCGGAGAGCTCTCCAACTCTGTGGGGAACTGCTTGGGGATACATACTTGCCTGGGCTACTGAAGAAGCCTCACAATTGTCTGTTCCACAGCAGATCCTGAGGGGCCAATTTCCACTCCAGCCCTCTTGCTACAATCAAGAAGACCCTGCTTGAGCAGAAGAATGCTCAGAAGCATGCACATCAGGGCCACTGGGGTAAGCCCACTGATTCCCATTCCACAGTAGATCATGAGGGTACAGTCAGAGAACTGTCCCACCTATTCAGAGACCTGCCATGAAATGCATGCCTGGGCCAGTTTAGAAGCTGCTTGGGGGAGTAATGATGGGCTGATGGAATCAGGGAGAAGGTGAGGAGAGGTATGAGCAGTGCAAAATGAAATGTAGCACTTCTAGGGAAAAAACCGAGAAGATGCCTTGAATTTCTGAGACAGAACTTACAAAGTAAATTTTCATTTTAAACAGCATAATTTAGAATGTTATATAAACAGCTGAAAGCTATCACCAGATCTTTCTGCTTTGAAGTACTCAGAGATCTGTAAATTATTTATTCCCCCTAAATATGCTGATTAATTTAAAAAGTATAGTAGCCATGTATTGGAAGTTTAAGTAAAGCTAAGGTTAAAGTAATGTCTAGCTTTCTACTAAAAGCAATGAGGTTCAGCTGTATGTTGATTGCAAACTAGCTTCCTGCAAGTATGACCGAATCTGGCCATGACATTCAGCAAAAATATATACTTGACATAAATGACTAAGCTAGTATTTCCTTCCTCCTCCTGTACTACATTATTTCTAGAGTCGAGTGCTCCATTTACAAGGAAGATGACTAGGTGACCAGAAAGTGTACACCTAAACAGTAACATGTTTACAAGTGCAAAGGAGCTCTACTGATAATCACACCAGAACAAGAGGCATAAATCAGGGCTTTCCTGGGCAGCTTAAGGAGGTGAAAACACAGAGGGACCATTTTTCTCAACCAAGGTTATACAAATAACTGAGTTTAGTAGTCAGGCTATGTCATATTTTATTTCAGTGTATGAACTTGCATTGCATTTAATAAAGCTAAGTTCCTGTTTTCTTATTTGGCATCAGTATTTTCAAAGTTAGGGCAGGTTTCTGTAAGGTTACAATAGCTAACACCCATCACTTGCATACAGCTGTCAATAGTTGAATATGGCCATGAGACATTACTGACTCTAAGTAAGAGTTATGGCTCATGTTTAGAAATTTATCACATGTGTTTTAGGGTTTTACAGTCATGTGTATACACCCCACTAACTACTCTCTATACCCTATAGTATTGTTGTTAAATATGCCAGAAAGGGAAGTTAGTGAAGCTTCTGTAGCTATATATTCATAAGAATGGAACCATTTGTTTTTTCTTTTCAAAGTACCTGTGTAAGTTAGCACCAGCCATTTGAAAGAGAAGAAGAGGAAAATTATGGTGTAGTAATATTTTCTGCATATGAATAAAAACTGAACTTTGTTTTCTGGGAAAGATGGTGTTTCTAGCAATTATAATGAATAATAACAACATCTAAAAATATACAGTTTCTAGAAGACTTTATACTATTTGTGAAATAAAAAACAAAAATGAAATAAGAAGTTGAAAAACTATTTACAAGTACAAACTGTTTAGGATTACCTTTGCAGTGGTTCTTAATTAAAAATCATATTATGATTTTGATCACACACATACACACACACACACACACACAAAGAAATGCATGCCTGTCTGGGCAAATAGCACAGACTTTCACAGTTGGATCCCTGGGCAGTTTTCCTACACAGCCTGGGTACATCCTTTGGGTCTTCCCCAGCTCTGTCTAGGCCAACGTGCTGCATCAACTTTAGAGCCCTTGCAAGACTCACAGCAAACATGGCCCCAGGATACACACTAGTGCTGAAATGGCTCTGTGAGTATCCTGAGTGGTTATGGGTATTCAGTGGTATTCAGTGAATATGTGGGTATTCAGTGAATATGTGGGTATTCTGTGGTATGGACTCTGACACCAGTTAGTCTGCTTAGATTTCGGGACAGGCCCATTGAAGAAGGATCAACGCAAAGGCAAACTTCAAAAACTGGAATAAATACCCAACTCTTCAGTGCACAGACATTGACATATGTCCACAAAAATAAGAACAATTAGGGAATTATGATTTAACCAAATGAACAAAACAAGGTGCCAGTGACAGACCCTAAAGAGATGGAGACATGTGATTTGACAGACAAAGAATTCAAAATAGCTACATTAAGAAAATTCAGTTTTTTAAAAAACTGAATTACATTAAGAAAATTCCCAAGAAAACAGAAAAAAGATTCAGAAATTTGTTTTAAAAATTAACAGAGAGATTAAAATGTTAAAAAATGAAACAAAAATTGGGGAGCTGAAAAATACAATGAATGAAATTTTAAAATGCAATAGAGAGCATCAACAGCAGAATTAATCAAACAGAAGAATCAGAGAGTTTGAAGATAGACTATTTGAAAATACAAAGTGAGATGAGAAAAAAAATAATGAAAAGGAACAAAGAAAACTTATAGGATCTAAGTGATTACATTAAGAGAGCAAATATTTGGGTTACTAGAATTCAGGAGGGAGCAGGAAAAGACAAAAGGGTAGAAGTCTTATTCAAAGAAATAACGGAAAACTTTCCAAACCTAAAAAAAAGATATAAGGTCAAAGGTCACCGATCAGATTCATTTCCAGTACATGTTATAATCAAAATTGTAAAGGTCAAATACCAAGAAAGGACTCTGAAATCAGTGAAAGAAAAGAAGCAAATAACATATAAGGATATTCCAATATGTCTGGCAACAGACTTCCCAGCAGAAACCTTGAAGGCCTGGAGGGACTTGGAATAATGTAATCAGAGTACTGAAAAAACACAAACTGCCAACCAAGAATACTGTACTCAGCAAATCTGTCATTCAGAAATGAAGGTGAGACAAAGACTTTCCCAGACAAACAAAAGCTGAGAGAATTTGTCAAAACCAGACGTGTCTTATAAGATATGCTGAAGCTAGTTCTTCATACTGAAAGAAAAAGATACTGAAGTGTAACAAGAAAACATCTGAAAGTATAAAACTCACTGGTAAAAGTATATATACAGAAAAATTCAGAATATTCTAACTCCATAATTTTTGGTGTGTAAATCACTTATATCTTTAGTATAAAGATTAAAATATAAAATTATTAAAAATAATAATAACTAAGACAATTTGTTAAGAGATAGGCAATACTAAAACAAGATTGAATCAGTAATAAAAAGTCTCCCATCAAAAACAGTCCAGGACTTGACATCTTTACTACTGAATTCTACCCAACATTTAAAGAACTAATGGAAATTCTTCTCAAACTATTCAACAAAATTGAAGGGGAAAAAATTCTTCCAAACTCATTGTTTGAGGCCAGCATTACCCTGATGACCAGATAAATACACAACAAAAAAAGTAAACCAGAAGCCAATATCCCTGATGAACATAAATGCAAAACTCTTCAACAAAATACTAGCAAACAAAATTCAAAATCACATTAAAAAGATCATTTGCCGCATTTAAATGGGATTCATTCTAGGGAGATAGGATAGCTCAATATGCATACATCAATAAACATGATATATTACATTAACAGAATGAAGGAAAACCCCATATGACCATTTCATTAGATGCAGAAAAGGCATTTGATAATTTAACACCCTTTAATAATTAAAATCAGTCAACAAACTAAGTATAGAAGAAATGCACTTCTTAATGATAAAGTCTATATATGACAAACCCACAGCTAACATCATACTGAATGGATAAAAGCTGAAAGGTTTCTGTAAGATATAAATCTAGAAAAGGATGCCAACTTTTACTACCTAGTCAACATTGAACTGGCACTCCTAGCCAGAGCCATTAGGCAAGGAAAAAATAAATAAATAAAATACATCCAAATTGGAAAGGAGGAAATCAAATTAGCCCTGTTTTTGGATAACATGATCATGAATAAAAAACAGACTCTACCAAAAAAAAAACTAATGGAACTAATAAACTAATTTGGTAAACTTGTAGGATACAAAATCAACATGCAAAAATCAGTAACATTTCTATATGCCAACAGTGAACTATCTAAAAAAGGAATCAAGAAAATAATCCCATTCACAATATCCTTGGAGTACACACACACACACACACACACAATATTTATGGTTGGCTAAAAGCCTAAATAATTCTGGTATGGCCTTTTAAATAGGGGTTGAACACCTTAAGGTAGACAACTTCCTTAGAATTTGGCATAGCACTCCGCTTAAAAAGAAAAAGTTTCATGTAATGAATGAAGAAAGAATGAATATAGATTGCAAGTAAATGTACTGCTTTCAACATTGTTTAAGCAGTAATTTATATTACTACAGTAGAGGGTGAGTTACATTCACATTCTAGGCCATTTAGTCAGAGAAAACTATCTGAAAGATCCCATATCAAATTCATAGCTGCAATTACTTCTGGGGAAGAGAGTGAAATTGAGGATTTAGTGAAGAACAGCTTTCACTTTTGCTTTATATACTTTCTAATTGTTTGACTTTTTCACAAGAATCAATTTGCATACTATTGACATAAGTAAAAATTTTGAACTATGTTTATACACATATATGAACATATGTGTATGTATGTGTTGTCTGTCTACATAATTGTTTTCATTCATGCATTGCCTTATTGTATTGTATAATTGTATCATATGCCAGATATTAGGAAAATCACAATGAACAAAACAGATAATTTGGGTCTTCATAAGACTTAGTCTCCCCTTCTCCAAAACCTTGATGAATTCACACTACTGACTTTCTAAGTATTCCTTCTTTAGAATTTTCCTCCTTACCTACTCTTTTTCACTGTTTGAGTGAAAAAAAAATCCTTTTATTCTGAATCTCCCAATCTCCCAAAGCCATCATCCCTTCTCTCTTCTTGTTTAAAATCTAGCTAAATTCTATAGTCATCAAAGTTTAGTTCTACTCTTAGTATTGTGAACTGGAGACGGTCCCATTCTGATGTGAAGGTGGATGTCAAATTTCTCCCTGGAAACCAATCTCCCCATGACCCGAGCTTAGTTAATACTGTCAAGCACGTGACTCTTTACAACCCATTGAATAGGCATGCAAACTGAGGCTCTGTGAAAGCCGAACTATATTTCAGGGCAGCATAAGCTAAGTACAACGAAGCCAACTTTACCTTCCTTCAATCCCCACATTAGATCCTTCCTGATGTCTGCTTTGACTGTGCTTTCAGAGGAAAGCTTGATTGAGCTGAACTCTGGCATGTTTGCAGGAGACATGTGATACTTTATACGCACACACCAGTGATTTCTAAACTGCTTATTTTCTATCTATAGAAATAATTTGAGACCAGAGCTATGGGTGATTTTATAGATAACAACAACAAAAAAAGGACTTGCTTTCCAAAAAGAAGAGTGAGTCTTTTACCCTCTCTGAAACCTCTGCCTCCTGGGTTCAAGCAATCCTCATGCCTCAGCCTCCTGATTAGGGGACTTCAGGCAACCACCACCATGCCCAGCTAAGTTTTGTATCTTTAGTAGAGACAGAGTTGGCCAGGGTTGGCCAGGCTCAAACTCCTGACCTCAAGTGATCCACCCACCTCAGCCTTCCAAAGTGTTGGGATTATAGGCATGAGCAACCGTACCCAGCTGGGCTTGGGATTTTGAGCCTCTGTAATTGCCATGGAAGAAACATGCCCAGGATAGTTCACTAGTATTACAGAGAGAATGAAGAAACTGTGGAGCAAAGCTGAACTGTCCCAGCCAAGCCCAGGCAAGACAGCTGACATTCAACTGACCAGCAGCCCCATGAGAATAAACGATGGTTATTTTAAGCAACTGAATTTTGGGGTTGTTTCTTATGTAGAAAAACCAAACAGATGTACTGTACAATTTTACACTCCAACCTCCATTTCTAGTTGGTCCTCGATAGTTATCTCATTGGTAGGCAGGTTTGAATGCTCAGACAAAGCACCTGCCCTTTGTTTATGTTCCTTACATTTTAACTCCAGTGGTTCTTAAAATTTTAAAGGGCATAAGAATTATTGCACAGACTTATATTTATGACCCATATATGTAAGACATTATGGACAGTTAATGAAACCTTCAAGGATAATTTTGAATAAAGGAGATTTTCTATTTATTCTCCAATTTTAGAACCTAACCCCAATTAAAGTGGAACTCTGTCATATTTGTCAGTGCTTAGGTTGTAAACTTCTGTTTTTGCCTTTTGTTTATTTGGTTGTGTGTTTTACCTTACAGCTCCATCTCTAAGGATAGGTTATAATCTTCTAGAGGGTGGGGAATGTATTATATTTATCCCCTTGTCCACCTACCCCCCCAGATGTACTCCCAGGCTAATTCAGTGTTTGTTCACTTGAATGGTTTTGTAGTTATTAAGCATCTGTTGCACAGGGCAGCATTTCTAGAGAGCTCTGAGAACAGTTTGTTGCTGCCAAAGGCTTGCATGCTAAGATGTGTAGCACTCATTCAAAATATGTATTTTTTAATTGAAAAATAAAACATTTATATATAATATATATTGTACTAATATATTAATACTATGATAATAGTATTAATTCCTTGCAAGGAAACCCCAGCAAGTGCCTTGGGTGCGCATTTCCCTTGCCAATTAAATAAGCACAATTTTCCTTAGCTCTGACGTCCAGTCAGGTACAAATTGGAAATCAGATATTTTAGAAAAATTTTCCCTCCCTCATATTTCATCACACCACTTCTCTCAGTTCACATATCCTGACAATTACAAAATGCCCCACACACTGTTGCACTTGAAGGAGGCATGCTGAACATTTTGGCCAACTGGGAATCTTCCTGGGGAGACCAGACCAAGTTCTCACTCCAGCTTCAGAAGGCTACAGCCCATTTCTCTTCCTAAACCTGCGCCCTTTGTGATCTAGGTCAATGCAGTCAACCTTCTCTGTTTGTCTAGCTGGACATTAGGGATAGTGATACCTAACTGCCTCACCAGGGTGTTGAGGAGTTCAACAATTAATCACTTTATGGCCCTTAGTTGAAAAACAACATGAAACTCAGGCAGGGGAAAGAACCCCTGTTGGCAGAAAAGGCAGAGCAGTATGATGGGAAAAGCATTCTAGCAAATGAGATATTCCTCTCCCATCCTGCAGATTTCTCAGTCATTAGTTAGAAACCAGTCCATCTTGTCCCCCAACCGTAGGGGATCCATATTAACCTACCTTAGAGACCCTCTGTGTTGATCTTCAGTAAAAAACAAAGATTCCCTTTCCATTCCCATAAAAACAGGTGGGACACACAGCCCACCAGCTATTCTCTGGAACAATCTTTCTCACACCTCCAAGTCTTTCCTCAGCCTCAAAGGCTGAAGATTGGTAATCAGCTATGGGAAAATTCCAGTTTCCCACAACTTTCCTTCTATTGCAAATCCTGCTCGATGGTTTCATGTCTCACTTTAAAATGTGGTATCCATATCCTGAAACCTCAGACAAACTGGAAACAAGAAAAGTTTAGTTTTTAACACCCTATTATTTTTCTAGTAAACTGCTAGACTCATAGTAGGCACTTGATAAATTATGTTGAATGAATGAATATTGCTATCTCTTTCTTCAAAGTTTGTTTTGTTTTGTTACTGTGTTTTGACTCTTTAACTAAATTTGAAACTTCTCCAGGACAGATTATGCCTTGCATAGAGCAAAAACACAAAGAGTTCTAAAAGTGTGGTCCTGATTCCACCAGCATCAAAATTACGGATACTTGTTTAAAATGCAGAATCCAGGATCTATATCATATTAACTGCATTGAAACAAGAATGTGCATTGTAAATAAGTTCTTCCAGGGATGCGTATTGACACTAGGGTCAGTCCTGGGCAAAGGAGAACAGAATATTTGGGGATTAGGGAAAGAGCCAATAAGGACTAGGGGATACAGCCTTGTCAGAAGTTGTAATGCTAGTTATCTTCACAATGTGTTTCAAAAGAAGTTTGACTGTCAGTGGTCATAGCAAAGTACAGCTAATTTCCTTGTATTTTTGTTCTATTTCCAAGAACAATTTGTATTTTTCATGTGGTTGAAGAAACAAAAGAATTGTTTATTTATCACAGCATACATCGATTCAATATACTTTTGACAGTTCTAGCATGCTTTCATGGATTACAGACTCCTTTCCCTTTCTGTAGTTGGAGAGAAGCACTTTTTGAATCCATCCTCCAGTACATCATCTCCCTAAAACACTCAATTTATTGTTGAAGTGTTTGATTTCTTTGAGGTTTCATTCTTATTGTGCACAATCCAATATCCTATATCCATACAGTAAAGGCTCAGTAAATGTTCCAGTCTCCTGACAAAATTTCAGAGTTTTAATTAGTAATTCAGAAATTAGAGTAGGAGAGCAAGCCAAAAGCTATAGGTGCAAATATGATACCATTTTGTCATAAAAATTCTTATGAACTCTGCAGAGAGACAGTTTGCAAATGGGTAAGATAATTAAAAACACCTGCTATGCAAAAAAGTGTGACTATGTTAATATTTTTTCAAGGGTAATCACAGTTTCAGTTATTTTCCCAGCACCACGGATTTTACGTATTGGCTCCTACTGTTAAAATATGCACCTGGTAATCTTAAACTAAAACTTTGTCTCATGTTGAATTTATCTTAAATGTTGGGTGGGACTATATTTTTACTAGAGGGAGTTTTATAGCCATTGTCTGGAGTAATGACTACTTTGAAGTGAACAAGGATTCCCATTGGAAATATTTAACTGTAAGAAACTGAGAGCATTCAAGATGCATGGAATGAAGTTAGGAATGGAAATCCATTTCTCCCGTTTACTTCTAAAAAAATATTTTTTGACCTCTGACCAGGTCAAAGCAAATTCTTTGGATTTGACCTCATATACAAGCTGTGAGGAGGAACCCACAAAGATTGATTATTGATTCTCTAGTGCTATATACATTTTGATGTTTTATGTTTGGATCTCTCCTGAAGGGCAAAGTTTGGAGTCTCTAAGCTTCTCCCAGTGGATGAGAATACAAAAACAATAGAAAAAAACAAACCAAAATGTAGTGTTTTGAAAAGAGCTACAAAATTGAAAAACTTTAGCTAGGTTGGCAAGAACAAAAGGATGAAGACTCAAATTACTAAAGTAAGGAATGAAAGAGAGAACATTAATACTGACCTTACAGAAAGAAGGAGGATTACAAGGAAATATTGTGGATAACTGATTATCTATAGATTACCTATATAAACTGGAGAAATTTCTACAAAACACAAACTACCTAAATTAATAATTGAACACAATAGGGAGCATGTAACATGTAATGTAACACAGACTTATAACAAGAAGGAATGATTGTCTTGGTAATTTTGAAACCTTACATAAAAAGAAACCTCAGGCCCAGATGAGATGCCTCACTGTTAAATTCTACTAGTCATTTTAAAAAGATTAATTCCAATACTTCATAAGCTTGTCCAAAAAGTAGAAGAGAAGGAAATATTCTCTAACATATTCTGAGGCCAATATTATTCAGTGACCAAAACCACACAGAGAAATCATACACAAAAAAAACTATGGATCTGTCTCCCTATAAATATACATGACATACATGCAACAATCCTCAAGAAAATTCAAGTCAAGTATATCCAACAACATATTTGAACAATGATTACACAACTTGACCAAGAAAGATTTAACAAAAAAACCCCACAAGTTTTTTTTTTTTTTTTTAACAGTAGAAGCATAAATTAATCTAATATACCATATTAACAGGATAAAGGACAATAATCACATGACCATCTCAAAAGACAAAGAAAAACTATCTGATGAAATCCAACATCCTTTCATAATAATCACATGTATAGAACTAGAAATAGAAGGGGACTTCCTCAAATTGATAAGGCATTTACAAAAAATTGACAGCTAACATCATACTTAATGGTAAAAAATTGAATGATATCCTACTAAGAACAGGAACAAGGAAAGGATGTCTGCTCTCACTGCTAATTCAACATAATGTTGAAAGTGCTAGCTATTCTCAGACAGCATTATCTTATATGTAGAAAATTCTAATAAATCCCTAAAAGAACTTATGAGCTTAGCAAGGTTGCAGGATATAAGACTAGCATACAAAAATAAATTTTATTTCTATGCACTAGCAATGAAAAGTCCAAACATAAAATTCATAAAACAATCCCATTTATAATTGCATCAAAAATTTTAAAAATAATTAGAAATAAGCTTAATAAGACAAATGTGAGACTACCATGAAAACTATAAAATATTGTGAAAATCAACTAAAGAAAACCTAAGTAATTAGAAAGCATCTAATGTTCATGGATTAGACCACTTAATATTGTTAAGACAGCAATATTACCCAAAGCAATGTAACATTCAATAAACTATCAAATTCCCAGCTGTCTTTCTTTATAGAAAATGACAAGCTGTTTCTAAAATTCATATGGAAATGGACAGAACCAAAAACAGGCAAAACAATTTTGAAAAAATGTAATGTTAGAGGACTTATACTTTCCCATTTCAAAACTTACTACAAAACTACAGTAATCAGGATAGTGTGATCCTGCCATAATAAACATATAGATGAATGGACTATAATTGAAAGGTCAGGAGAGAATCTTTGCATTTGTGGTTGATTTCTTTTTGACAAGGGTACCAAAACAATAATATGGAGAAAGAATAATCTTTTAAACATATGATGCTTTTATGTCGGACATCTACACGCAAAAAATGAAGTTGGACCCCTACCTCACAACACATAAAAATGACTCAAAATGCATCAAAGATCTAAATGTAAAACTAAAACTATAAAACTATTAGAAAAAACATGAGTAAATATTTGTAACCTTGAATTAGGCAATGGATTCTTAGTAACTACACCAAAAAGCACAACAATAAAATAGAAATGGATAAATTGTACTTAAAAAAATTAAAACTTTTGTGCTAAAAAGATAATGCACAAAATGGGAGAAAATATTTCAAATTATACATTTGATAAAAGACCTCTGCCTAGAATATGTAAAGAGCATGTACAATTCAACAATAACAAGACAACCCAATTAATAAATAGGAAAAACATTTAATAAATATTTCTTCAAAGTAGATGTGCAAATTACAATAGCCACATGAAAAATGTTTAATATCATTAGTAACTAAGGAAATGCAAAGCAAAATTACAATAAGATATTACTTCATTTCCATTAGGATGGCTAAAATAAAAAAGACAGATGGTATCAAGCATTGGGGAGGATGTGGAAAAATTGCAACCCTCATTCTTTGTTGATGAAAATGTAAAATGGTACATCCCTTTAGAAAACAGTTTGGTAGTTTCTGAGCAGTTAAACAAATAGTTACATATGCTCCCGCAGTTCCACTCTTAAGTATATATCCAAGAAAACCTAAAACATACGTCCATTAAAAAAAAATTGTATACAAATGTAAAAAGTAAAAACTCTCGAAATATCCTCTAACTTAAGAATGAATAAACTAAATGTATATTCAGACAATAGAATATTATTCAGTTATAAAAAAGAATGACATACAGACACATGCTACAAAATGGGTGAACCTCAAAAACTTTAGGCTAAATGATAAAATCCAGACCCCATAGTATATAGCTTCATTTCTATGAAATGTAAAGAATAGACAAATCCATAGGGACAGAGAGTAGATTTGTGGTTACCAGGGCCTGGAAAATAATAGGAAATGACTGCTAATGGATATGCAATTTCTTTTTGGGATCATGAGAATGTTCTAAAATTAGATAGACTATGGAGATGGTTGTGCAGTTCTGTAACAGTATGAAAAGTCACTGAATTGTACAGACTAAAAGGGTGGGTTTTATGGTACCTAACTTATTTCTCAATAAAGCTTTAAAACAAAACAAAAAAGCAATCTGGGAACCCAGGCACAGTATCATTTGAAAGGCGATCAGTCAGGAAGGTTTAAACTACAGTGTCTTTTGCATTTATTGAATGCCTACTTGGTGCCAAACTTTTCAGTACTTTACATCTCTTTTAAACTTCTTGGTGGCCCTAATATTTTCTCTGGACTCCTGATTCCTGCCTGTAACTTTTGCACTTGGGTTTGCAATAGGAATCTGTGATAGTTTACTTTTATGTTGTTATAAAAAAAATACCTGAGGCTGGATAATTTACTTAAAAAGTTTAATTGTTTCACAGTTTTTCAGGCTTTAGAGAAAGCCTGGTGCTGGAATCTGCTTCTGATGAGACTTCAGAAAGCTTGCAAAGCTGGAAAGAGACGGGGAGCCAGCATGTCACATGGCAAGAGAGAGAAGGGAGAGGTGTCACAAAATTTTAAACAATCAGATCTCATATTAACTCAGAGTGAAAGCTTACACATCACCAAAGGAATAGTGTTAAGCCATTCATCAGGGATCTGCTCCTATGATCCAAACACCTTCCACCAGTCCCCACCTCCAACACTGGGGATTATATTTCAACATGACATTTGGAGCACACAAACATCTAAACCATTTCAGCATCTCAAACTATTCATGTCTCAAATTCTTGACTCTCTTTAAACCTGCTTTTTTCCTACTTTTCTCTATTTCAGTCATTGGACTCACCATTCCTCCAACTTGGAAAATAAAAAATCCAAGCACCACTCTCTATCATAATCTTTCTTCCCACATCCATCAGCCTTGAGCACATAACTCCAAAACACATCCTGAATTTATTTACCTAAATTCCCATTCTGCCACCATTTTACTCCAAATCATCAAAATCTCTCACTGGGACCACTCTACTGGCTTATTGTCTTAGTCTTCTGCCTTCTACTCTTGCCCCTCTAAAATCCATTTTCCCCACAGCGGCAGGTGAACTTTTAAAGACACCAATCAGATCATGTCACTCTCTTGCTTATAAACCTAATGGTGTTTTGTGGTAGCCAGCCTTTAACATGGCTCCAAGGAAGGCCTATGTGTAGCCTCCTCAAGGAAAAGAAATGGGCAGGGTGCGGTGGCTTACAAGTATAATCACAGCACTTTTCAAAGCTGAGACAGGAGTATGGCTTGAGCTCAGGAATTCAAGTCCAGTCTGGGTAACAAAGTAAGATCCCCATCTCTACCATAAGGAAACAAAAAATGAAAAACAAACAAACAAAACAAGGTGAGAATTTTATATCCTGCTAAACTAGGCTTTATAAATGAAGCAGAAATAAAGTATTTGCCAGGCCAGAAAATGCTAAGAGAATTCATCATCATGAGACCAGTCCTACAAAAAATGCTAAAAGGAGTTCTAAATATGGAAATGAAAGGCCACATAAGTAGAAAGCTCACAGATACTATAAAGAATTATATAATTGAGACTCCAAGGCAACAAGCTAACAACACTATGACAGTAACAAAATCTCACATATTAATATTAACCTTGAATGTAAGTGGCCTAAATGCTCCACTTAAAAGATACAGACTGACAAATTAAATTTTAAGAAAAGCAAGACCCAACTATCTGATGCCTACGACAGACCCACCTAATGGCTAATGTCACTTACATATTCAAAGTAAAGAAGTGTAAAAAGATATATCATGTAATGGAAAACAAAAGCAAGCAGGAGTAGCCATTCTTCTGTCAAATAAAACAGACTTTAGGCCGGATGCAGTGGTCACATCTGTAATCCCAGCACTTTGGGAGGCCGAGGTGGGAAGATCACTTGAGGTCAGGAGTTTGAGATCAGCTCGGCCAACATGATGAAACCCTATCTCTACTAAAAATACAAAAATTAGGTGGGCATGGTTGTGCACACCTGTAATCCCAGCTACTTGGGAGGCCAAGGCAGGAAAATCACTTGAACTTGGGAGGTGGAGGTTGCAGTGAGCCAAGATCATTCCACTGTACTCCAGCCTGGGTGACAGAGTAAGATTCCACCTCAGAAAATAAAACAAAACAAAACAAAAAACCGACTTGAAACCAACAAGAGAAAAAAAAAAAGTGACAAAGAAGGGCATTATGTAATGATAAACCGTTCAATACAAGAAGGAAATTTCACTAATCTACATATATATGCACCCAATACCAGAGCACCCAGAGTGTGATGGTTAATACTGAGTGTCAACTTGATTGGACTGAAGGATACAAAGTATTGCTCCTGAGTATGTTTGTGAAGGTGTTGCTAATGGAGATTAACATTTGAATCAGGGGGCTGGAAAGGCGGACCCACCCTTAATTGGGTGGGCACCAATTAATCAGCTGCCAGTAAATATAAAGCAGGCAGAAAAACATAAAAAGGAGACTAGCCTAGTCTCTCAGCCTACATCTTTCTCCCATGCTGGATGCCGCCTGCCCTCGAACATTGGACTCTAAGTTTTTCAGTTTTGGGACTTGGACTGGCTCTCCTTGCTCCTCAAGCTTGCAGATAGCCTATTGTGGGACCTTGTGATCATGTAAAATAATACTTAATAAACTCCCCCTTCACATGTATGTATGTATGTATGTATGTATGTATCTATCTATCTATCCTATTAGTTCTGTCCCTCTAGAGAACCCTGACTAAGACACAGATTTGTAAAATAAATACTACTAGACTTAAGAAAACAGATTGACAGTAAAACAATAATAATGGGGGACTTTGACATCCTACTGATACTAGACAGGTCATTGAGGCAGAAAGTCAACAAAGAAAGCCTGGACTTAAACTGGACTCTAGAATTAACAGATATTTATGGAACATCCTACTCAACAACAACAGAATACACATTTGTCTCATCTGCACATGGAATATTCTCCAAAGTGAACCATATGCTTGGCCATAATGCAAGTCTTAATAAATTCAAGAAAATTAAAAATCATATCAATATCTTCTCATATTACAGTGCAATAAAATTGGAAATCAATACCAAGAAGAACTCTCTAAACTACACAAATATGTGGAAAGTAAGCAACCTGCTCCTGAATGACTTTAGGGTAAACAATGAAATCAAGGCGGAAATCAAAAAGTTTTTTGAAATGATTGAAAATAGAGATATAACATACCAAAACCTCTGGGATACAGCAAAAGCAGTGCTAACAGGAAAATTTATAGCATTAAATGCCTATATAAAAAATATGGAAAGATCTCAGATTAACAGCCTAACACCACACTTCAAGGAACTAGAAAAACAAGAACAAATCAAATTCAAAACTAGCAGGAGACAAGAAATAACAGAGATTGGAGTAGAACTAAATGAGCTTGAAACCAAAAAAAAACTGATACAAAGTATCAGCAAAACAAAAAGCAAGCTCCTTAAAAGTATAAACACAAATGATAGACTGCTAGTTAGTTTAACCAAGAAGAAAAGAGAGAATATTCAAATAAGCACAATTAGAGACAATAAAGGAGACATTACAATGGATACAACAGAAATACAAAAGATCATCAGGGATTACAATGAACATTTCTATGTGCACAAACTAGAAAACCTAGAGGAAATGGATAATTCCTGGAAAAATAAAGATTGAATCAAGAAGAAATAGAAATTCTTAATAGATGAATAATGTGTAATGAAATTGAATCAGTAATCAAAAATCTTCCAACAATATAAAAAACCCAGGACCAGAGGGATTCACAGCTAAATTTTACTAGACATATAAAGAAGAGATGACTTATCTTAGTGAAAGTGTTCTAAAAAAATCAAAATGAAGAAATTCCTCCCTAACTCATTCTATGAAACCAGTATTACTCTGATACCAAATCAGGCAAGGACATGCACACACACACACACACAAACAGGTAAATATCCCTGATGAACATAGATGCAAAAATCCACATCAAAATGCTAGCAAACCAAATCCAACAGCACATCAAAAAGATAATACATCACAATGATCTGAGGTTTATTCTAAGGGTGCAAGGTTGGTTCAACATATGCAAATCAATAAATGTGGTTCACCATATAAACAAAATAAAGACAAAAACCATATGGTCATCTTAATACACACAGAAAAGCATTCCATAAAATCTAACATCCTTTTATGATAAAAAAAAAAAAAACCCTCACCAAACTAGGCATTCAAGGAACATACCTCAAAATAATAAGAGCCATATATGACAATCCTATAGCCAGCATGATGCTGAATGAGGAAAAGTTGAAAGCATTTCTCGTAAGGGCTGAAATGACACAAGGACATCCACTCTTACCACTCCTATACAACATAGTAATGGAAGTGCTAGCCAGAACAATCAGGCAAGAAAAAGAAATAAAAGGCTTGGGAAAACTGGCTAGCCATGTGCAGAAAGCAGAAACTGGACCCCTTCCTGACATTTTACACTAAAATTAACTCCAGATGGATTAAAGACTTAAACATAAGACCTAACACCATAAAAACCCTAGAAGAAAATCTAGGCAAAACCATTCAGGACATAGGCGCAGGCAAGGACTTCATGACCAAAACACCAAAAGCATTGGCAACAAAAGCCAAAATAGACAAATGGGATCTAATCAAACTCCACAGCTTCTGCACGGTGAAAGAAACAGTCAATAGAGTGAATCGGCAACCAACAGAATGGGAAAAAATTTTTGCACTTTACCCATCTGACAAAGGGCTGATATCCAGAATTTACAAATAACTAAAACAGATTTACATGAAAAAAAACAAGCCCATTCAAAAGTAGGCAAGGTCTATGAACAGACACTTTACAAAAGAAGACATACATGAGGCCAACAAACATATGAAAAAATGCTCATCATCTCTGGTCATTAGAGAAATGCAAATCAAAACTACATTGAGATACCATCTCACGCCAGTTAGAATGGCAATCATTAAAAAATCTGGAGACAACAGATGCTGGAGAGGATGTGGAGAAATAAGAACACTTTTACACTGTTGGTGGGAGTGTAAATTAGTTCAACCATTGTGGAAGACAGTGTGGCGATTCCTCAAGGACCTAGAAATAGAAATTCCATTTGACCCAGCAATCCCATTACTGGGTATATATCCAAAGGA
Source organism: Aotus nancymaae (assembly GCF_030222135.1). NCBI lineage: Eukaryota > Metazoa > Chordata > Mammalia > Primates > Aotidae > Aotus > Aotus nancymaae. The sequence goes on along the minus strand of NW_026988417.1, from coordinate 48,057,594 downwards.
TTATAAATCGTTCTACTATAAGGACACATGCCATGAATTTTCATTGCAGCACAGTTTACAATAGCGAAGACCTAGAACCAACCCAAATGCCCATTGATGATAGACTGGACAGGGAAAATGTGGCACATATACACCATAGAATATTATGCAGTCATCAAAAACAATGAGTTTGTGTCCTTTGTAGGGACATGGATGAATCTGGAAACCATCATTCTCAGCAAACTGACACAAGAACACAAAATCAAACACCACATGTTCTCACTCATAGGTGGGTGTTGGACAATGAGAACACATGGACACAGGGAGGGAAGCACTATACACTGGGGTCTATTGGGGGGAAATAGGGGAGGGACAGCAGGGGGTGGGGAGGTGGGGAGAGATAACATGGGGAGAAATGCCTGATATAGGTGATGGGGAGGAAGGCAGCAAATCACACTGCCATATGTGTACCTATGCAACAATCTTGCATGTTCTCTACATGTACCCCAAAACCTAAAATACAATTAAAAAAAGTTAAAAAATAAATAAATTTAAAAAAAAGAAAGAAAGAAAAGGCTTCCATATTGGAAAGGAAGAACTAAAATTATCTCTGTTCACTGATCATATAGTCTTTAACACCTAGAAAATCCTAAAGATTCTTTCAAAAGACTCCTAGACTTGATAAACAACCTCAGTCAAGTTTCAGGATAATAAATCATGTACAAAAATCACAGTAACATTTCTGGAAACCAGTAACATTCAAGCTGAGAACGAGATCAAGAACTCAGTTCTGCTGGACACAGTGACTCGTGTCTGTACTCTTAGCACTTTGAGAGGCTAAGGTGGAGGATTTCTTGAACCCAGGAATTTGAGACCAGCCTGGGCAGCATAGTGAGACTCCCATCTGTACAAAAAGTAAGAAAATTAGTTGGGTGTGGTGGTGCATGTCTGTAGGCCAAACTACTCAGGGGGCTGAGGTGAGAGGACCACTTGTGCCTGGGAGGTTGAGGCTACAGTGAGCCATGAATGCACCACTACACTCTAGCCTGGGTCACAGAGTGAAACTCTGCTAAAAAACAAACAAAAAAAAACAACCAACCAACAAACAAACAAAAAACTCAATCCCATTTACAATACACACATACACACACAAACCTAGGAATACATTTAATCAAGGATATGAAAGATCTCTAGGAGAACTACAAAATACTGATAAAAGAAATTATGGATGACACAAATGAAAAGATATTCCATGCTCATGGATTGGAAGAATTGATGCTGTTGAAATGATCATACTGCACAAAGAAATCTACAGATTCAATGTAATCCCTATCCAATTGCCAATGTCATCCTTCACAGAGTTAGAAAAACAATCTCAAAGTTCATATGGAATCAAAAAGGAAACAATATCCAAATCAATCCTAAGCAAAAAGAATGAAGCTGGAGGCATCACGTTATCTAACTTCAAGTTATACTACAAGGCTATAGTAACTAAAACAGCATAGCACTGGTGCAAAAACAAACATAGATCAGTGGAACAGAATAGAGAACCTCACAATAAAGCCACATACCTAGAACCAGATGGTCTTTAACAAACTCAGCAAAAAACAATGGGGAAAGGACACCGTTTTCAATAATGGTGCTGGGAAAATTGGCTAGCCATATGCAGAAACTGAATCCATATTTCTTAACATATACAAAATTAACTCAAGATGGATTAGAGACTTAAATAAGACCTGAAACTATAGAAGTCCTGCGAGAAAATCTAGAAAACCGAGAACTCTTCTGGATATTGGCTCAGGTGAAGCGTTTATGATTAATATCCCAAAGCAAATGCAACAAAAACAAAAATAGACAAATGGGACTTACACTAAAAAGCTTCTGCACAGCAAAATAAATAATCAACAGAGTGAACAGACAACCTACAGAATGGGAGAAAATATTTACAAATTAATTCTCTGACAAGAGACTAATATCCAGACTCTACAAAGAACTCAAACATTCAACATGAAAGAAACAAACAGCCCCATTAAAAAGTGAGCAAAGAACATGAACAGACATCTCTCAATAGAAAATCTGTAAGTGACCAACAAACATATGAAAAAAAAAAGCTCAACATCACGAATCATCAGAGAAATGCAAATTAAAACCACAGTGAGATATCATCTTATATCAATCAGAATGGATTACTGAAAAGTAAAAAAAATAACAGATGTTGGTGTGGATGCAGGGAAAGGAAAATGCATATACACTGTTGGTGGGAGTGTAAATTAGTACAATGTCTATGGAAAACAGTGTGAAGATTTCTCAAAGGACTAAAAATAGAACTACCATTCAACTCAGAAATCCCCCTACTGGGTATATGCCAAAGGAAAATAAATCATTTTTAAAGAAGATAAGTGCACTTGTAAGTTTATCACAGCAATTTCATAATAATAAAGTGATGAATCAACCTAAGTGTCTGTCAGTGGTTTATTGGATAAATAAAATGTGGGGTATATAAACCATGGAATGCTATCAGCCATAAAAAGAATAAAATCATGTCATTTGCAGCAACACGAAGGAGTTGGAGCCCATTATCTTAAGTGAAATAACCTGGAAACAGAAAATCAAATACTACATGTTCTTACTTATAGGTGGGAGTTAAACAATAAGCACACATGGGCGTAAAGATGGAAATAATAACAGGTACTGGGGACTCCAAAAGGAAGGAGAATGGAAGTGGGGTGAGGGTTGGAAAATTATCTTTTGGGAACAATGCTCACTATTTGAGTGATGGGTACACTAGAAACCCAAACCTCACCATTATGCAATATATTCATGTAACAAGCCTGCACACGAATGCCATGAATCTTAAAACAAAAAAATTAAATTAAAAAGATGGTCTCAATATCTGCCTCCTTGTATTCATGCTCTTGTGTGTTTCCATCCCATACTAAATGGGTTTGAACTGTACAACCACTAGGATATCATAGAACTGATCATTTGAAATTTTCAAAGCTCAAACATGAAAGACATTGTGGCTTTAATCTTGTTCTTCCTATGTCAGACACTTTAAAAGAAGCTAGCTGTCATACCATGACACTCAAGCAGCCCCATGGAGAAGACTGCATGACAAGCCACCTGACCAACCAGCAACAGACTTGCCAGCAATTTACATCAACCAGCTTGGAACTGGATACTTTAGATTCTGTCAAGCCTTCAGATGACTACCACCCTATCTAACACCTCGATTAAAACCTCATGTGTGACTCGGGTAAGACCACCCAGCTAAACTATTCCCAAGATCCTGACTCTCAGTAACTATGTGAAATTAAAAATATCTGTTGCTTTATGCCACTAAGTTTGGGGGCAATTTGTTACATGGCAATTGGTAACTAATATAGATGTTAGTCCCTGAACACTGGGTGCTACCATAACAAAAACTTAAACTGTGGGAGTAGCTTTGGAATCCCGCAGTGGGTGGAAGTAGAAAGAACTTTTAAGAAACTGAGGAGATCCAAGATGGCCGCTTAGGAGGAACTCGGGAATGCAGCTCCGAGAGAAAGCACAGAGGGTGAGTGGACGCCGTATTTCCAGACTGATTTTTACTGCCCACAGAACAGGAGATTCACACGCAGAGAAGCCACACGGGTCGCCAGCGCCGCTGGCGCCGCTGGCTTGAACGGCGCAGCCGCTGGGCCGGCACCCTGAGGCAACGGCTCACTGTATAAAGTGAGAGAGTCTGAGTCCCCTATAAGCCAGCAAGGGGAGCTGAAACGGGGAGCCAGGCCAGCGCCACGAATCTCAGAGCCGCGGCTTTAGCCAACGCAGCGGCTCCGGAGGCAGATCGGATGAGACGGTGTCCCCTCTTACCCAGCAAGAAGACCTGAAACACAACTGAAACCGGGACGGTCCAGCTCTGTGGAGGAGGGGCGTTCTCCATAGGCACCCTGCTGTTCTGTACCAAGGCAATCCGCCACTACAGAGACTCCGTCACTACAGGGGCGGGTCAACATAGCGGAAGCAGTTCTAACTACACCCAGAAGTTCACACAGAAGCTGGGTGGAGCCCACAGCAGCTTAGCGAAGCCTCTGCAACCTGAGTGTGACTAGGCTGCCACCTTGTGGGCAGGGAAAACAGCAACCGCACAGGGGAACATCAGAAAACAGTAACTCCCTGGGACAGAAAACCTCGGGGGAAGAGCAGGGGGTTTATGAGTTCTGCCACAGCAGACTTAAAATTACCAAAATCAGAAAGACAACAACTACAAAGTCAGCAGGTGGAAAAATCCACAAAGATGGGAAGAAACCAGCGCAAAAAGGATGAAAACACCCAAAACCAGAACACTTCTCCTCCTACAAGGGATCACAACTCCCCACCAGCAAGGGAACAAGACTGGACGGAGAATGAGTGTGATGAAATGACAGAATCAGCTTTCAGAAAGTGGATAATAAGAAACTTCCGTGAGCTAAAAGAACATGTTCTAACCCAATGCAAAGAAACTAAGAACCTTGAAAAAAGACTTGACGAAATGCTAACAAGAATGGACAACTTAGAGAGGAATATGAGCGAATTGATGGAGCTGAAAAACACAACACGAGAACTTCGTGAAGCATGCACAAGTTTCAACAGCCGAATTGACCAAGCAGAAGAAAGGATATCAGAGGTCGAAGATCAACTCAATGAAATAAAACGAGAAGGCAAGATTAGAGAAAACAGGGTAAAAAGGAATGAACAAAGTCAACAAGAAATATGGGACTATGTGAAAAGACCTAATCTACGTTTGATAGGTGTACCTGAATGTGACGAAGAGAATGCATCCAAGCTGGAAAATACTCTTCAGGACATTATCCAGGAAAACTTCCCCAACCTAACAAGGCAGGCCGAGATTCAAGTCCAGGAAATACAGAGAACACCACAAAGATACTCCTCTAGAAGAGCAACCCCAAGACACATAATCATCAGATTCACCAGGGTTGAAATGAAGGAGAAAATACTAAGGGCAGCCAGAGAGAAAGGTCGGGTTACCCACAAAGGGAAGCCCATCAGACTCACTGCAGATCTCTCAGCAGAAACCCTACAGGCCAGAAGAGAGTGGGGGCCGATATTCAACATCCTTAAGGAAAAGAACTTTCAACCCAGAATTTCGTATCCAGCCAAACTAAGCTTCATAAGTGAAGGAAAAATAAAATCCTTTGTGAACAAGCAAGAACTCAGAGAGTTCATCACCACCAGACCAGCTCTACAAGAGCTCCTGAAGGAGGCACTACACATAGAAAAGAACAACCAGTACCAGCCACTCCAAAAACACACGAAAAGGTAAAGAGCATCAACACAATGAAGAATCTGCATCAACCAAAGGGCAAAACAGCCAGCTAGCACCAAAATGACAGGATTGAATTCACACATAACAATATTAACCCTAAATGTAAACGGACTAAATGCCCCAATCAAAAGACACAGACTGGCAAATTGGATAAAAAGCCAAAACCCATCAGTGTGCTGTATCCAGGAAACCCATCTCGCATGCAAGGATACACAAAGGCTCAAAATAAAGGGATGGAGGAAGATTTACCAAGCAAATGGAGAGCAAAAAAAAGCAGGAGTTGCAATTCTCATCTCTGATAAAATAGACTTTAAAGCAACAAAGATCAAAAGAGACAAAGAAGGACATTACATAATGGTAAAAGGATCAATGCAGCAAGAAGAGCTAACGATCCTAAATATATATGCACCTAATACAGGAGCACCCAGATACATAAGGCAAGTTCTTAAAGACTTACAAAGAGACTTAGACTCCCACACAATAATAGTGGGAGACTTCAACACACAACTGTCAATATTAGACAGATCAACGAGACAGAAAATTAACAAGGATATCCAGGACTTGAACTCAGACCTGGAACAAGCAAACCTAATAGACATTTACAGAACTCTCCACCCCAAATCCACAGAATATACATTCTTCTCAGCACCACATCACACCTACTCTAAAATTGACCACATAATTGGAAGTAAATCACTCCTCAGCAAATGCAAAAGAACGGAAACCATAACAAACAGTCTCTCAGACCACAGTGCAATCAAGTTAGAACTCAGAATTCAGAAACCAACCCAGAACCGCACAGCCTCATGGAAAATGAACAACTTTCTCCTGAATGTTGACTGGATAAACAATGAAATGAAGGCAGAAATAAAGACGTTCTTCGAAACCAACGAGAATGAAGACACCACATACCAGAATCTCTGGGACACATTTAAAGCAGTCTCTAGAGGAAAATATATAGCAATAAGTGCCCACATGAGAAGAAAGGAGAGATCTAAAATTGACACCCTATCGTCAAAATTGAAAGAGCTAGAGGAGCAAGATCAAAAAAACTCAAAACCTAGCAGAAGACAAGAAATAACTAAGATCAAAGCAGAATTGAAGGAGATAGAGACACGAAAAACCCTTCAAAAAATCAATAAATCCAGGAGCTGGTTTTTTGAAAAGATCAACAAAATAGACAGACCACTAGCCAGACTAATAAAAAAGAAAAGAGAGAATAACCAAATAGATGCAATAAAAAATGACAAAGGCGATATCACCACAGATTCCACAGAAATTCAAACCATCATCAGAGATTATTACAAACAACTCTATGCACATAAATTAGAAAACCTGGAGGAAATGGATAAATTCCTGGACAGCTGCCTCCTGCCAAGCCTAAACCAGGAAGAAGCCGAAACCCTGAATAGACCAATAACAAGGTCTGAAGTCGAGGCAGCAATTAAGAGCCTACCACCCAAAAAAAGCCCAGGCCCAGATGGGTTCACAGCCGAATTCTACCAGACATACAAAGAGGAACTGATACCATTCCTACTGAAACTATTCCAAATAATCCAAAAAGAGGGAATCCTTCCCAAATCATTTTATGAGACCAACATCATCCTAATACCAAAACCTGGCAGAGACTCAACAAGAAAAGAAAACTACAGGCCAATATCCATGATGAACATAGATGCAAAAATCTTCAATAAAATAATGGCAAGCCGATTACAACAGCACATCAAAAAGCTTATCCACCATGATCAAGTAGGATTCATCCCGGGGATGCAAGGCTGGTTCAATATACGCAAGTCTATAAATGTAATTCACCACATAAACAGAACCAAAGACAAAAACCACATGATTATCTCAATTGATGCAGAGAAGGCCTTCGACAAAATTCAACAGCCCTTTATGCTAAAAACCCTCAATAAACTAGGTATCGATGGAACATATCTCAAAATAATAAAAGCTATTTACGACAAACCGACAGCCAATATCATACTGAACGGGCAAAAACTGGAAGCATTCCCTTTGAAATCTGGCACTAGACAAGGATGCCCTCTCTCACCACTCCTATTCAATATAGTACTGGAAGTTCTAGCCAGAGCAATCAGGCAAGAAAAAGAAATAAAGGGTATTCAATTAGGAAAGGAGGAAGTCAAATTGTCTCTATTTGCAGACGACATGATTGTATATCTAGAAGACCCCCTCATCTCAGCCCAAAAGCTCCTGAAACTGATAAGCAACTTCAGCAAAGTCTCAGGATACAAAATCAATGTGCAAAAATCACAAGCGTTCCTATACACCAATAACAGACTTAAAGAGAGCCAAATCAAGAACGAACTGCCATTCACAATCGCTACAAAGAGAATAAAATACCTAGGAATACAACTAACAAGGAATGTAAAGGACCTCTTCAAGGAGAACTACAAATCACTGCTCAACGAAATAAGAGAGGACACAAACAGATGGAGAAACATTCCATGTTCATGGTTAGGAAGAATTAATATCGTGAAAATGGCCATACTGCCCAAAGTAATATACAGATTCAATGCTATCCCCATCAAGCTACCAATGACCTTCTTCACAGACCTGGAAAAAACCACCTTAAACTTCATATGGAACCAAAAGAGAGCCCGCATAGCCAAGTCAATTCTAAGCAAAAAGAACAAAGCAGGAGGCATCACACTACCAGACATCAAACTCTACTACAAGGCTACAGTAATCAAAACAGCATGGTACTGGTACCAAAACAGAGATATAGACCAATGGAACAGAACAGAGGCATCGGAGGCAACACAACATATCTACAACCACCTGATCTTTGACAAACCTGATAAAAACAAGCAATGGGGAAAGGATTCCCTGTTCAATAAGTGGTGTTGGGAAAACTGGCTAGCCATATGCAGAAAGCAGAAAATGGACCCCTTCCTGACACCTTACACTAAAATCGACTCCAGATGGATTAAAGACTTAAACATAAGACCTAACACCATAAAAACACTAGAAGGAAACCTAGGCAAAACCATTCAGGACATAGGCGTAGGCAAGGACTTCATGACCAAAACACCAAAAGCATTGGCAACAAAAGCCAAAATAGACAAATGGGACCTAATCAAACTCCACAGCTTCTGCACAGCAAAAGAAACAGTCAATAGAGTGAATCGGCAACCAACAGAATGGGAAAAAATTTTTGCAGCCTACCCATCTGACAAAGGGCTGATATCCAGAATTTACAACGAGCTAAAAAAGATTTACAAGAAAAAAACAAACAAGCCCATTCAAAAGTGGGCGAAGGACATGAACAGATACTTTACAAAAGAAGACATACATGAGGCCAACAAGCATATGAAAAAATGCTCATCATCACTGGCCATTAGAGAAATGCAAATCAAAACTACATTGAGATACCATCTCACACCAGTTAGAATGGCAATCATTAAAAAACCTGGAGACAACAGATGCTGGAGAGGATGTGGAGAAATAGGAACACTTTTACACTGTTGGTGGGAGTGTAAATTAGTTCAACCATTGTGGAAAACAGTGTGGCGATTCCTCAAGGACCTAGAAATAGAAATTCCATTTGACCCAGCAATCCCATTACTGGGCATATATCCAAAGGATTATAAATCGTTCTACTATAAGGACACATGCACACGAATGTTCATTGCAGCACAGTTTACAATAGCAAAGACCTGGAACCAACCCAAATGCCCATCGATGATAGACTGGACAGGAAAAATGTGGCACATATACACCATGGAATATTATGCAGCCATTAAAAACGAGGAGTTCGCGTCCTTTGTAGGGACATGGATGAACCTGGAAAACATCATTCTCAGCAAACTGACACAAGAACACAAAATCAAACACCACATGTTCTCACTCATAGGCGGGTGTTGAACAAGGAGAACACATGGACACAGGGAGGGGAGCACTATACATGGGGGTCTGTTGTGGGGGAGTGGGGGGGACAGCGGGGGGGTGGGGAATTGGGGAGGGATAGCATGGGGAGAAATGCCAGATATGGGTGAAGGGGAGGAAGGCAGCAAATCACACTGCCACGTATGCACCTAAGCAACAACCTTGCATGTTTTTCACATGTACCCCAAAACCTAAAATGCAATAAAAAAAAAAAAAAAAGAAAAAAAAAAAAAAAAAAAAAAAAGAAACTGTGTTAGTGAAAGCGTAAGGTATTTTGACTGTTAGTCTTACCTTCTACCTTCAAAGAGGTACTGGTGAAGCCTCAAAAAGAAAAAAGAAAACGGTATTGGAAATTAGAGGACAGAGGATCATCCTTGCCATATAGGGGCAGAAAGTTTAGCAACACTAAACTGTGCTAATGTATCTGTCACCCAGGCTGGAATACAGTGGTGGAATCATAGCTCACTGTAACCTCAGAACTCCTAAGCTCAAGTGACCCTCCTACCTTGGTCTCCCAAAGTGCTAGGATTATAGGTGTAAGCTAGTGTGCTGGCTGGTAATGTAGAAAGCAGAAAATGTGCCTAATAGGCTAGGTTTCCTAGGTAAGATAGATTCACAGGCAGAGTGTTGGAGATGACTCCTGGTTTCTTCTTTCTGCTTACATTAAAAAGCAAGAGAAAAGAGATAAGATCAAAGAAGGACTTTTAAACAAAAGGAACCTGGACTTGCAGGTTCTGAAAATTCTTAGCTTCTTCTAATGGCAAAGGATGGTAAGATTAAGAAATGGCTTTGTGGCAAACATCAAATCTTTTGCAGCGATTTTTAATTTGTTACGCAGCAATAGATAAATTTTCCATAACATTCAGAATAAAACCTCTAATAGTTTTATTTTTTAATTAATTAATGTATTTTATCATAGCCTTTAAAGTTCTCCTTTATCTACCTATCCAGCCAGCCAACTCCAGCACCACTCCCTTCCCTCCTCATCAGGCTCCAGCCAGGCTGAATTTTTCTTTCATTCTTGAGCACACCAAGCTCTCTTCCATCAAAGTGACTTCATTCCCCCTATTTCAAGTGCTCTTCCCCCAACATTTTCATGGCTTGCTCTTTCTTGTTATTCAATCCTTCCATTTGTATTGGATCAAATGTAGTTAGACTAAATACAAAGGGAAGGATTGAATGGACGGGGAGTTTTTCTAAGGAGGTAACATTTTAGATGATCTTGATGCCAGAAAGAGCTATTAGCATTATTTTTGATTTATTGATTTCTTAACATTTTAATTGTCTTTCTTTCCCATTAGAAATGTTAACTCTATGAGAGCAAGGAGCTTGTCTTTTTTGAAAGACTGTATCATCAGTACTCAGTATATCCTCAGTACTCAGTACTCACTGAGGATACTCAAAATAGTGTTCAGTGCACAGTAGGAACCCAATCAATACCTGCTGAATGAACAAGTTAATAAATGAATGCCTAGTTTACGTAACTGGGACTGAGAAAGGTTAAGTAATTTACTTATGGAGACAGAATCTGATTTTTTCTGAAATATATATACTTCAAACTTGCTCTGCATATCTCTGGAAGTCATTTGTCACATATTCAAATGATAATAAAAATAAGCATAGCCTCCTTATTTTTTAATAGATACTTTAAAATTTTTAATGTAATTTATAATGTTTTCTATCAATGGGATCAGATTTCTTATCTCCTGAAATGACATAGCTATAGCTTTTCTGCCTAACAAACATTTTGTTAGCACTCCCTGAGCAGGCCAGGCACAGTGGCTCATGCCTGTAATTCTAGCACTTTGGGGGGCCAAGGTGGGTGGATCATGAGGTCAAGAGATCAAGACCATCCTGGCCAACATGGTGAAACACCATCTCTACTAAAAATACAAAAATTAGCTGGGTGTGGTGGCATGCACCTGTAATCCCAGCTACTCAGGAGGCTAAGGCAGGAGAATTGCTTGTACCTGGGAGGCAGGAGTTGCAGTGAGCTGAGATCATCCTACTGCACTCCAGACTGGCAACAGAGCAATATTCCATCTCAAAAAAAAAGAATTCCCTCAGTAATTTGATAAATATATAGGGCAAATCAAAATTTAGGTCATATTTGAAGACATTTAAAATGTAGGTCATGCATTGTGGATTATTGATATGTATAGCCTTACTGCAATTATTAGATGTATATATAGTTTTATTACAATTATTGATTACATAATTGTCAAACAGTTCATACTTCACACACAAGAATGACAATATTTTAAAGAGAGGGTGTGAGACATTTTAAAAGGAGAAGTTGCCACATAATTTTAGAAACAGAAACTATTTGTGACGTTGGGAAGTTATTGTCCAGCAATGTCTCTTGGCAGAGACACTCTTAAACTATCAACCAGATCATATGAATCCATCTTTAATTGGAAGCATTAAAGAACAAGCTTCAGCTTCTGTCATTATCTCAGTCAGAAGTACTTATGAAATACACCTTTCCTCATGCCTGTGGACACTAATGGGATCATGTTAAAATGGTTTCCTAAATTTTGTTATTTCAGAGCCCTATCCACAAAACTTCAGAACTTCAACACCACTCTTAAAGTTGTCCCAAATATTTCAGGTCATGCAGGGCTGTGTCGCATGTACCCCACTGAGGCCTGTGTCCTGTGAGCCCTCTAGAACGTGCCACTGTGGTTCTACCCTCCATGAGAACATCACTTTCCCACTTTAGGGTGTGACTCCCAGTGCTCCCCAAACTGTAAATCTCCCCCACCCCACCATCCTCCTCCAGGCTCTGGCGCTTACTGAGCTGGGGCCTTATAGACATCCTCAAAGCAATGGCAGCATGCCCCTTCCCTCACTTCCCATTAAGCTATGACATGTGAATCCAAAAGTGGTCCTTCTTATACCACAGGTCTTAGAAATTACTCCAGAGAAATATCTTCTAGATTTGTTTCTCTTCTCTGTTCCCAGGGTATAGGCCTGGGGTGCACATACTAAGCTGCCTTCTCACCCCGGGTACCCACAGAAACTGCACACAGGGTGAGTGTTGGAGGGGTGAGAGTTTAGAGTCCCCTTATACTCTGGCTCAGCTTAAGACTACCAGCTACTACTAGGATCACCAGCCACACTAAAATTTTTCTTCTTCCTTTTTTTACTAGAAAGAAACCATTCGTTAGTTTTTTTGCAGTATTATTTTGATTTAAATCTTTTTATGTTTTTAATTCTTATTAATTTTAAGATGCTTTATTTTTCATTGAATAGAAGCATATATTAGCATATGGAAGCAGATCAAAGAATACAGAAGAGACTATGATAAAAAGTAACAGTCTTGCATACAACACTCACTCACCCCTGCCCCACTCCCCAGAATCAATCTTTAACATTGCTGGTCTTTGCTTTTCTGGTAGTTTTCACTAAATTTAGTTAATATTTATATACTTCCTTTTTTAAATCTATCACCTACAAATAAACTTTTGTTAATTTTCCAATAAAAAGCTGAGGATTAAGTTCTCACACACTATACCTCTTGCTCCTGCCCTCCTAAAGCTTGATATTTACACTATCAATTTTAGTTTCTAATGGTTACCTTCATAAGTCTACATCCCCTACTTTTTTTCACCAACTTTTGATAACATGCTTTAGTTTTCCCTTTATATATAGAATTTTCATGAAACTCAACAAGACCGTCATTTCTACAGCTAAAGATGAGGAAAATGAAGTGGAGCTGTTGAGTAATTTGCCCAAGCTTCCACAGCCAGAAAGTAATAAACTGATAACCCAATATCCATGCTTTTAACTTCTCCATTCAATTATTGAATATTTTTTATGAAATTGATATTGTTAATTAATTACCTAAAATCTCCATACATGTTGGCACAACCTTCTTCAAAAGTATTAACAGAAACACACAATATAGCCAGAACAAAATGGCATCGTAAAATTTTAGTTCAAGAAGTTATTTTATTGAAGATGTGGTCAAAGACTGAAAAGGTGCTACAATTTCATTTGGTCTTTTCTTTCCATATATTTTCCATAGAATTTCCCTTTCTTCAGACAAACTCAGGTAAGTAAGGGTTTAGTGTTTCATTATTATTCCCTTTCTTCCTCTTAATAAATTTCACAGCAAGAAATAAGACCAAAGAAAATCCCACCACAGAGAACAGAACATCGAGAGGCCATATGGAGCCAGTGGGAGCCATTAGAGTAACTTCATCTTTTTTGGATGGTGAGATCACTCGGGCATGTGCAGGCATGACATGAATTCATTGCCACATGGCAGTGAGCGTTCTGGCTGGGTGATTATTTTTGTAACTCCATCTGCCTGGCATCACCAGAGCCTCCAATAGCATGCTGGAACGTTGAGACAATCTCACACTGAGGGGGAGGGTGGGATGGGGGGAATCCAAGCTTTCATTATTAGTTTACTCTAGGGCTTATTTAGGAGGTTCTTTCCAGCCGAGAGCTCTGTTTTGATCTCACTAGGAGTGAAGTCCGTTGCCCTCTCTGTGATAGCCCTGCTGGCTCACTCAGCAACCCTCAACCATGTTAACTTCATACTGAAAGGTTTTTTTTTCAGCCTAAGAGGCAGAAGACATAAATGACAATCAGCTTTGAAAACCGGACAAATTGTGTTTCATTTATTAGTCTTCTCACTGGCAAGTCTCACTCCACCCTGATGGTGATCATGCACACACACACACATTTACTAGGGATGCTTTCAAATCAGTGTAAAATCATAAAGACTATGAGTTGTTTCCCATACTTACATTTTACTGGGCTACCTTCTTAATTTCCTGGATTTGCCTTTGTTTGTAGTTTCTTGGCATGTGGTATGCTCAAACTGAGTGGATATTGCTTTCTCTTTAGGACAGTAAACAAGGAAGTTAGAAAGGCAGGGAAGCTAAATTAAAGTAATAGGGAAAATGTTTCCTATAGATACATGTAGCCCCTGTTATAAGTAAAATTTCGATGCTTCAAAAGAAATCGCACTCAAAGATAAGTTCTGTCAGCAAAGCAGTTTACTTCTATAGAAGGCTGCCGTGTACGATGGAACAGTGGCGCCCGCATGCTTGGGCAAGTGGGGAAGGGGTACTTTTGCCTGACGGGGGTTGTCCCTACTGTTGTACAAAAGCGAGCATAGAAAATCAATACCAAGACAGAAGTATGTCAATCTATAGGGTCTTTATTGCCGGTGGCCACGGAGGACTCACGTCTCTCTAACCCGTGGCCCCGATCTCAGGGGGAGCAAGGTATTTAAGCTGCAAAACCACATTCTTGTTCTGGAGGGCTCAGGGGTTATGCAAGGCAAGCTGTTTCTACAGAAGCTGAAGTCAGCAGTTTGTTGCAAAGGGATGGGGCCATAGTGGAAAATTTTTAACCTTAGAAGATAACGTTTCTAAGAACTACAATACAATAACAGTTCTGAGAACTACAACTCTGCCCAGGGCCCAAGTGGCTTTTCTATAAGATGGCAGTGCTTAAGCTTTCTGTTTTTGCTCCTATCTCAGCTACTGCTGTGTCGTCCCCTATTAGCTAGGGTTAGACAGCACAAGCTAGACTGATCCTTATTGGCTATTTTTAAAAGAGCAGGGTTCTGAGCTGGAGTAGCAGGGTGGGTGTTTTGGTGGGAATGACGGTTACGGGTGGGTCAGAGCAGGTAGCCAGGGGTGATCAGGTGACCTGGATGAGTCAGGATGGAGCCGGGGTGAGGGGGAGCAGATGTGAACTACTGATTAGAACCAGTGGAGAGGTTGTTTACTGGAATTACTAGGAAGTTAAACTTTAAAATAGAGAATTAAAGAATAAGAGAGCTGAACATACTGACATACTGATTCTTTGAAGAGAAACTTGGGGTTCACTAGAACACCCCTGAGGGTTTGTCTTTGCCTAACCAATTATTCCAACAAACAAGAGTCACACACTGCAGTGCAAGCTGGTAGATATGATGGAAAGTGGCAATATACTGTGTGTACATGCAGAGATGCCTTAACCCTGAATTTCTAACATTTATTGAACTCTCTATGTGGATTGATGTTTTACTATGAACTTTGGCTTCAAATCCTCTCTGGAATAAATTTAGGGTGAGACAGAGAGATTGCTACATAGGTGTCTTAGACTTGGATGTTGTCCATTGGAAAGATTATTTGACATATTAGAAAGGGTAGAGGTAACTTGGACAAATCTGATGCAAGGTGTCTCTGCTCTGCTTATGGCTATGGGGCCTAGACTAGCCATTAGAAGAATCTTATTGGCTTGATCCAGTACATTGCTGAGGGAACTTCAGGTTTACCTGATCCTATATACCAAGAAGCCTCCATGGCTATCAACTTGTCCCTAGGAGGAGCTTATAGAACTAATCCATAAGCCAGGCACAGTGGCTCATGCCTGTAATCCCAGCACTTTGGGAGGCTGAGGTGGGCAGATCACTTGAGGTCAGGAGGTCAGAAGTTTGATACCAGCCTGGCCAACATGATGAAACCTTTTGTATTTTTTAGTATCTCTATTTAAAATACAAAAATTAGCCAGGCATGGTGCTGGGTACTTGTAATCCCAGCTACTCAGGAGGCTGAGGCAGGAGAATTGCTTAAATTTGGGAGACAGAGGTTGCAGTGAACTGGGATCTCGCCACTGCACTCCAGCCTGGGCGACACAGTAAGACTCCATCTCGAAAAAAAAAAAAATAAACTAACTCGCAATACATAGATTTAATTGGCCCTGGTTGGGATTTTCAAAGCCCACCATCTATACAAACAAATGCTTTCATGTCTTTTCTGGATTTTTGACCACCAAAAATTATGAAAATCCATTACCTGGTGCTATTTATGAAATCTTTATAGACTGAATGCAGATTGCATCATGTGATGAACATTCATCAGCCTAGAAATTAGAGGGTATGTATTCTGGTCATTTTTGGAGATTTATTATCTCTGTAAACTTGGGCAAATCTGAAACTTCTTTGAGACATTCTGAGGTTTAGAGAGACAACAGAGAGCCTGGTTGGCTCAGTCAGCAGAGCATGAGATTCTTAAAATGGGAAAGATGGTAATATTTGCTGTATCAACCACAGAGGTCAGGAATCAGAGGAACTTGAGTAAGTGAAATAGCCCTAAAAATGTGTGCGCCAAAGGAAAGACATCATCATGATTTATGTCAGTGTACAGTTTGCTCTGGATGGCTGCACAGAGCCCAGCTGGAGAAATCTTGAATGTTCTCCCCTGGAACCCACTCATGCTGCAGAAGCATCTTCTCATTCATGTTACTAGTTCTCATATATATTAGTGGTTCTCAACTGGAGGAACTTTTGTTCCCTCCATACCTCAAATGACATTTGGCAATGTCTAGAGACAGTTTTGATTGTCACAGATAGAGGGACAGGTATGTGTACAGGATACTACCGGCATCTAGAGGGTAGAGGCCAGAGATGCTTCTAAACATTCTACAGTGCAGAGGATACCGCTCATATCAAAGAATTACCTGATCCAAAATGAGAACCTCTGGTGTGTATACAAGCTTACATGCTGTGTCTTAAAGCCAGTGATCAGTTGTTGGATAACTTGATACGCTGCTCATCCCTTGATGCCAACCTTTAAAGCATCTCCTTGATAGCTGAGCCAGGTAGAGGATATGGAATCCCTTTCAGTGATCATGTGAAGAAGACAGAGAAGCCTCTAAAACCAGTAGATTCCAAGATGTGATCTGCAGACCAGCATCATCAGCATCCTCTGGGAGCATGTTAAACATGCAAAGTCTGAAATCCCACCTTAGACCTGCTGAAGTCATGGAGCCTAGCATCTGCATCATAAGAAGCCCTTCCAGGGACTCAGGAGAATCCTGTTGTTTGAGAACCATTGCCAACAATAGCCACAACTCAAATTTTGCTACTCTGCACTTGGAAAAAGCATTAGTTTGGGTCCAGCTGTGGGAACTCCTGGCAAGATTTTCATCCCAGGGCGCTCCCTGTTAGCTCTGCTATGCTTCAGGGAGCTTAGGCAACTGCTAATTGCAGAAAGCAAATTTCATTATGACTTAGACCTCCTATTACAAGACTCCTTACTGAGAACCACCTGGAGGGAGCAATGCTGCCGGCTGGCACACAGTCAGTTTTGATTAGGCTTTTTGGCTGATGGGCTTCTCACAGCAGAGAAGACTGGGCTTCACTGTCTCTGAGTGAGGGGCCAGCTCCACGTTCCCCTTATTCTGATAGCGACACCTTGATCCAGTAACCAGGTAACCAGGCCTCTTCCCATTAGACCCAGTCTTGGAGGAAGTGTCAATCAAGCTACCCATCTCCTCCCTGGACAAGAGGGTGGGCCCATGAGCTATGCTCATTACATCCCTGGAATCACATTTTTGAACTTTTGAAGCAATGGCTGAAAAACATTTGAATCCCACTTATCCTAAGGAAGATCTGAAAAACCATTGATGTGTTTTTGCTTCCTGGATCCGAGAGCTCATTTCTGAGAAAAGGTTTTTCAGCTTTTCCTCTGTTCTGGGGACTGATATGTTTCCAGTAAAAGCCTTCCTATTGTCCCAGAGTTGTTTCTCTTGCACACAACCAGGGACCTCGATTTAATGCGAGAATTGTGAGGATCAAATGGGCAGAGGTAGATTGGCTATAAAGCTCTGTGAGCTTGGATACTGAGACCTTTACATGTGTTAAGTCCCTTACACGACCCTGGGAGGAGTTCAGGCAATGTGTTCACATGATCATATTTAAATTACATTGCAAAAGTAAGATTTTAACAGAAATTGTTTAAGACTGCAGCTTCCTTCCAGGAAATACAAGACTGTAGTTTGTATTTCCCTTTACGGCATTTTTCCCGTGTTGGTTGGTAATGGACTGTCCAAAGACATTTTGAGAATCCAGCTTAGAGAAAGCTGAGTTGGAGATACATTTAGTTTGCGTGTAAAGGAATCATTAGATTTTTCAGTCATTTTCAGATATACTAAAGTTGTTGCTAGTGGTTCCAGTTTAAAAAAGGTTTCCAGGGATCATTCTACTACCCCATAGTAGTCACTGTGTTGACGCATGTGGTGTTGTGACCCAAAGATGTGGGACAGAAGCCACACTGCAATATGAGGCCTCCTACAGCACCAACACTGGAAATATGTGGGTAGAAGAGGAAAAACAAGGTTTGGACTATTTGGAGCCAGAAGGTGGTCTGTGGAAAATACTAATCATCAGCTGTATAATACCGTGAATGGATAATTCAGTTCATCAACACCCAGTTAAGAAAGATGTTCTCTTCTGCTAGGATTATATTTGACAATGGAGGATACACAAAAATACATTATCCACACATATTTTTAGAGCAGTTACAAGAAATATCACTTTTGAGATTTCTGTGTTTGTAGAACACACTCTAGTAGAAATACTACAAATAGTGTATAAAAACTACAGATGTTATGGGAAACAAAATGTGATTAACTATGTTAGAGAAATGACTAAATGTCATTATTTCTCTATTAAAAATTTTGTTATCAATAACGTAATAAAATCATTAACACATAAAGAGGTTATAAAACAGCATTTTCTCTCTTTCCAATAAAAAGGTAAAAAGTACTACAGAGGCGTGTCAGGCAATTAATTAGTGAAGATTGTAAGTGGTCTTTGCAATGTAGCATTTGTCATTTTTTCAGTTTGTAATTTGTTGTGATTTTTTTCATTCTGAATAAATATTCATGTTCACTTCTAATTTTGTATTTCTTTTTTAAAGAAGGCCCCCCAGATTGACTAAGGGTTGGGTTCCACAAAACCTGATCCACCCCTGCAGATAAGATTATATATAACCTAGCCCTTTGGAAATTATGGCTTGTATCAATGGCAAGGCTAATGTGTTCATTCAGCAAACATTCTATTAGGATCTGACTACATGCCAGGCACTGGTGGGTACCACAGATACAAAGAGGAAAAATCCACTGGTTTCCAAACCTGACTAGGCAGCAGAATCTCTGAGGTGCTTTTTTAAAAATATGGATTTCTGGGTCCCAATGAGACCCGCTGAATCAGACTACCTGGAGGTGGAGCCTGTGAATTGATATCATTACCAAATTCCCCAAGTGATTGTTACGCAGCCAAACCATCATTAGCTCTCCAGCAATAAGAAAGCACTGAGGAGATGCTGCCCTTTCTGCCTTCAAACTACTTAAATTCCTATGGGGGAGACAGAGAAATCAGTCAATATTATAGACCATAGGGTCTAAATGTTGTGTCCCCCTAAAATGTATATGTTGAAATCCTAACTCCCAAGGCAGTGGTATTAGGTAGTGAGGTCTTTGGAGAAGTAATTTGTAGTATTTCTACTAGGCCTAGCACCCTCATGAATGGAATTAGGAACCTTATAAAAGAGGCCCCAGAGAGCCACCTTTCTGCTTCCACCTTGTGAGGACACAGTGAGAAACCTCCATCTATGAACCAGGAAATGGGCCCCCACCAGACACCATATCTGCCAGCACCTTGATATTGGACGTCTCAGCCCCCAGAACTATGAGAAACAAATATATGTGGTTTCTAAGTCACCCAGTCTACAGTAATCTGTTACAGCAGCCCAGATGGACTGATTGCTAGTATGTGATAAAGGCTATGCTGGAGATACACACATTTGAGAACAGGGGATGCATCCACAGTCATGTGCATAACGATGTTTCGGTGAATGATGGACTGCATGTACGACAGTGATCCCATAAGGTTATAAAAAGCTGAAAAATTCCTGTCAACTAGTGATATCATAGCTGTCACGACATTATACCACAGAGCATTACTCATGTGTTTGTGGGGATGCTGGTGTAAACAAACCTACCACTTTACCAGTTACATAATGTCTCATAATGGTAACAAACGCCTATCTTACTGGTTTACGTGTTTACTAGACTACACTTTTTATCATTATTTTGGATGATACTCCTTTTACTTATTTAAAAAAAAAGTTAACTGTAAAACAGCCTTTGGCAGGTGTCCCTCAGAAGAAGGCATTGTTATCCTACAAGATGACAGTTCCATGGGTATTATCGTCCCTGAAGACCTTGCAGTGAGACCTGATGTGGAGGCAGAAGATGGTGATATTGATGATCCTGCCCCTATGTAGGCCTCGGCTAACGTGTTTTAGTTTTAACAAAAAAATTTTAAAAGTGAAAAAAAAAGAATTTAAAAATGAAAAAAAAGCTTATAGAATAAGGATATGAAGAGAAAACGTTTCAGCTATACAATGTGTTTGTGTTGCTAAAGGTTATTACAAAACAGTCAAAAAGTTTTTAAAAGTTAAAAAGTTTATAAAGTAAAAAATTTACAGTAAGCTAAGGTTAATTTATTATTGGAGAAAGAAACAATCTTTTTATAAACTGAGTGTAGCCTAAATGTACAGTGTTTATAAGGTCTGTGCTGTGTGCAGTGCTGTGTGCAGTACTGTCCTAGGCCTTCACATTCATTTACCACTCACTCTCTGCCTCACCCAGAGCAACTTTCAGTCCTATAAGCTTCATTCACGGTAAGTGCCCTACACAGGTCTATCACATTTTATCTTTTATGTCATATTTTTACTTTACCTTTTCTATGTTTCAACATGTTTAGATGCACAAATACTGACTGAGTTATAATTGCCTACAGTATCTAGTACACTCACATGCTGTGCAGGTTTATTGCCCAGGAGCAATACCATTAGCTTAGGTGTGTAGTAGGCTATACCATCTACGTTTGGTAAATACATCCTATGATATTTGCACAACAACAAAATTGCCTAATGACATATTTATCAGAACATATCCCCACCATTAAACAACGCATGACTGTACATCTACTTCAAACTAGACAGTTAAGGAAGGCTTCCTTGAGGAAGTGATTAAGTTAGACACATTTCTGGTTAAATCAAGAAAATGTAATTCCTTTCTTTTCTCAATGTCTGAATTTAGGCTGAATTGAGTGTTGTAAAGCTAAAATGTCTGAGCTTTGCTGACCATTTCCTACGTGCTAGCACCACCCTACTGCTGCCTCCATTTTAACAGAAAAAGAGACAGGCTGAGGCCTAAAGAGGTTGAGTAGCTTGCTCAGCCCACAGCTAGCACATAGTGGACTGAAGCTTACGCCCTGGTGGTCTGAGTACAAGTTCATATTCTTCCCGTCATGACATCTACTGCCTCCATTGGATCAGACGTGAACAGCTCGCTATTCGAAATGGGATTCAAGGACCAACAGGAGCAGAGTCACTAGGAAGCTTATTAGAAGGGCACAATCAGAGAGGAATGAGGAGGGGAGACTAAATCTATTGAATCAGCACCAGGGGATCTGTGTGAACAGGAAGTGGGAACAGCAATGCTCTGGAGAAGAGGGGGCAGGTAAAGAAGGAAGCTGTCTTGGTATAGATACAAGTGAGCCTCATCCCAGAGGGTTGAGGATTTAATAGAAGTGTTCTTCAGCTATGCTGCACTCATCAGACAGAAGGAAATTCCCAAAAATGTAAAAGAGGATGTGATTTCCATGGAAATTTCTCACTCAGAGGTTCTCCTTCTCCCACTCACTTTGTTTTCTAGCCTCTAAACCTACATAGTCCCATATCGTAGCCGCTGGTTACATGTGGCAATTGAGCCCTTGAAATGGGACCAGTTAAAATTGAGATGTGCTATAAATACAAAATGCACAGTAGACTTTGAAGATTTACTATAAAAAGATAACTTATTTTTTCATTAATAATTTTTATACTGATTATGTGTTGAAATGATAGAATTGGTACATATTGGGTTAAATGACATTTATTATTATAATTCTTTTTAAAAAAAATGTGGCTACCAGCATATCTTAAATTGAGTATGTCTGAGGACAGCAAGCATTTGTGGCTTGTGTTATATTTCTGTTGGACAGCATGAACCTAACTCTTGAGCCTCAGCAGAGAAGGAGGACTAAAATTTCTCTGCTTTTCCATCAAGTGATAAAAAGTGACAGCAGATTCTCACTCTAAGAAAATTCATGATATCAGCATTTCCCTAGCAGGATGCCTTTCACATGGGTTGAGCCAGGAAAGAAACTGCCTTGTTTCTGTGGGTCTGATGCTGTCACAGAGTTGACCTCTTTACACATAAAAGCTTTGGATTTGGGGCTGAAGGAGGAATCTATGCAGCTTTCTAGGGAAGCAGAGTGGAGAGCTGGGGAGTGAAGGAGGACTTGGTGTTTTGAAGGCCTCTATAGTGCATAGAAAGATAGATGTTATGCACTGAATGTGTCCTCTCCAAATTCATATGTTGAAATCCTAACCCTCAAGGTGATGATATAGGAAGTGGGGCCTTGAGAGGTAATTGCATCATGGCAGTGGAGCCCTCATGAATGGGATTAGTGCCCTTATCCAGGAGACTCCAGAGAGCTCACTAGCCTTCTTTCTGCCATGTGAGGACACAGGAACAAGCCAGCAGTCTGCAACCCGGAAGAGAGAGCTCTCACCACAACCCAACCATGCTCAGACAGCCAGCCTCTCAAACTGTGAGAAATACATGTCTATTTTTTATAAGCTGCCTAGTCCATAGTAGTTTGTTATAATAGCCCAAAAGGACTAAGACAGTATACATATTTTTCACACCTTAGCCCCTTGAGGGTAACAACTTCATTTGCTTCCTTGAGTCCTTCTTGGTTCAAGTCATACTTGATTGCTTACAACTTAGGTGAATAGAGAATACATACGTGGAAGAAATATTAAATTACATTTCAGTGGATTATTCACATAAATGTTAATAGGGAAAAAAAACTCAGAGTGAGGCATCTTTTCTATGTAATTGCCTTTCAAACACACATGCTGGGATTATAAACAATGCAAACCAAGGAGGGAGAATGATCTGGGTGCTTCCTGGAGGCCAGAGTTGCAGACCATATGGAGCGTCGGAGGCCTGCCAAGGTCAGCTTCATGGTGAAATAACTTTCAGCTGCTCCCCCGAATGGCTGCTTTCAGCCGGGTTCTGCAGCTTATTTTCTGAGCTCCAGCAGAAGGGAGATCCCTCAAGCCTGCATTTTAAAAATCCTAAACAAAACCTTACTAAATGTGTTCCAGCTTTTCCTGTCTTGATACAGACAGCTGCTTTATGGAGTTCATGAAAGTCAGTGCTGCAGAATGTTTCAAATAGGAAGGGGGTTCCCATGATTTCTCAATAGATGAGAAGAGGGCTCACTTTGTTGGGGGAGGGTTGATGAATTATAAGCATTGATTTTACAGAAGAAACATATGATGTTTGTCATTAAGTGATAGGAGTTGCAAGTGGGGAACAAAGTGATGGTGTCAATGGATGGACCCAGATGTGATCTTTGTTTTGTCAGTCACAGAGTAGTTACACCCAAGCAATGTGAGAAGCAGTCTCTCAAAATAGAGAGTGGGGGAGAAGTGCTTCCTGTACTCTGGAGAAGGAAACAGAAATAAAGCCGTGGCAAAGCTCATTAGATGATGTGACTTTACAACATAATTTAGTGCTGCTTTGTAAAAAAGAAAATTCTTTAAAAATTGAAAAAGGCTTTTGAGATTTTGCATTGTTTTTTAGAAGGCAGTATTATCTTGTAGAGGGTAGAAGCATAATATTAATAGCTACTTTTGTGGGGAACACACTGCAAACCAGACCCTGCCCCAGACACTCACACATACTTATTCTGATTTTTACAATAAGCCTGCCGGATAGTTGTTACCCGGGTCTGTTTTGTGTCCATTCTCTTTCCAAAGACAGGCTTAAGGGTTAAGCTGCGGTAAAGGGTAGAGGGAATGCCAAAAGCAGAGAGAAAAGAAATGTAGCTTATAATGTGTTTGCATGATTATTACAGAATTGTAGGAAATTACATCAATGCCGTATGTTACAAGGTAAGCTATTCCAGAGGTCATGGAACAGAAGGTCTCACAGATAAAACTAAAATTCTTTAACCAATTTAAAATATACAGCAGTCCCTTTCCAACTCGGACCCAGCAGAATGGCCCCTGCAAAGAAGGGTGGTGAGAAGAAAAAGGGCTGTTCTGCCATCAACGAGGTGGTGACCCCAGAATACACCATCAACATTCACAAGCGCATCCATGGAGCGGGCTTCAAGAAGCATGCCCCTCGGGCACTCAAAGAGATTCCAAAATTTGCTATGAAGGAGATGGAAACTCCAGATGTGCACATTGATACCAGGCTCAACAAAGCTGTCTGGACCAGAGGAATAAGGAGTGTTCCATACTGAATCCATGTGTGGTTGACCAGAAAACATAATGAGGATAAAGATTCACCAAATAAGCTCTATACTTTGGTTACCTATGTACCTGTTATCATTTTCAAAAATCTACAGACAGTCAACGTGGATGAGAATTAATCACTGGTCATCAAATACATCAAATAAAGTTATAAAATTGAAAAAAAAACATAAAGCAAGAAGTTAGCAGAAAGGAATGAGACAGGATAACACACAAAGGATGGGTGCAAGTAGGGTGGAAGGATCACACTACCACTGGAGTCCTGGGTTAGGCCAAGGACTAACACCATAAAAACCCTAGAAGAAAACCTAGGCAAAACCATTTGGGACATAGGCATAGGCAAGGACTTCATGAATAAAATACCAAAAGCATTGGCAACAAAAGTCAAAATAGACAAATGAGATCTAATTAAACTCCAGAGCTTCTGTACAGCAAAAGAAACAATCATTAGAGTGAACTGGCAACCAACAGAATGAGAAAAAATTTTTGCAATCTATCCATCTGACAAAGGGCTAATATCCAGAAACTACAAAGAACTAAAACGATTTACAAGAAAAAAACAAGCAAACCCATTCAAAAGTGGATGAAGGACATGAACAGACACTTTTCAAAACAAGACATATATGAGGCCAACAACCATATGAAGAATGCTCATCATCACTGGTCATTAGAGAAATGTAAATCAAAACCACATTGAGATACCATCTCACGCCAGTTGGAATGGCGATCATTAAAAAATCTGGAGACATCAGATGCTGGAGAGGATGTGGAGAAATAGGAACACTTTTACACTGTTGGTGGGAGTGTAAATTAGTTGTGGAATACAACTAATTTACACCATTGTGGAATACAGTGTGGCAATTCCTCAAGAACCTAGAAATAGAAATTCCATTTGACCCAGCTATCCCATTACTGGGTATATACCCAAAGGATTATAAATCATTCTATTATAAAGTATTATAAAGACACATGCACACATATGTTCACTGCAGTACTGTTTACAATAGCAAAGACCTGGAACCAACCTAAATGCCCATTGATGACAGACTGGACAAGGAAAATGTGGCACATATATACCATAGAATACTATGCAGCCATTAAAAAACTATAAGTTCATGTCCTTTGTAGGGACATGGATAAATCTAGAAACCATCATTCTCAGCAAACTGATACAAGAACAGAAAATCAAACACCACATGTTCTCACTCAAAGGCGGGTGTTGAACAATAAGAACACATGGACACAGGGAGGGGAGTATCACACACTGGGATCTGTTGCAGGGGACTAGGGGAGGGATGGGGGGGTAGGGAGGTTGGGGAGGGATAACAGGGGGAGAAATGCCAGATATATGTGACAATGGGATGGAGGCAGCAAACCACATTGCCATGTATGTACCTATGCAACAATCCTGCATGATCTGCACACATACCCCAGAATCTAAAGTACAATTATATATATATATATATATGAACTGGACCAGGTGATCTTAAATGTTGCATGTTGTCTGAATGTTCTGTACATACATGGTTCATGGCATGTAAGCTGTGTTGTCCTTAGCTAATCTTCCAGGCCTATAATTTAGCCTTCATCTTGAGATTGGGACATTTTCATATATTTTTCAATAGGCTAGCTTCTTGTGGACTGAGGTGAAAAAATTTCAAAATGTATTTTTAAAGCCAAATCAATCTGTACTTAGCCTACAGCTATCTAACCACACTTCCCTGTGGGCTTCATAAAAGCTCACTTTCTGATACTTCTTTATTCACACAAAAACACTTACTTTGTTCAACACTATTATGTGTTGGACAACATTATGATACAGCAAGTATACAGATGAATGAGATATAATTTCTGCCCTTGTCTTCTAGCAGTTAATAATTGATTTTCTTTTATGTGTGTGTGTGTGTGTGTGTGTGTGTGTGTGTGTGTGTGTGTGTGTGTATTTTTTGATGGAGTCTCACTCTGTTGCCCAGGCTGGAGTGCAATGGCTCAATCTTGGCTCACTGCCACCTCTGCCTCCTAGGTTCAAGAGATTATCCTGCCTCAGCCTCCCAAGACCTGGGATTACAGGCACCTGCCACCATGACTGGCTAATTTTTGTATTTTTAGTAGAAACAGGGTTTCACCATGTTTGCCAGGCTGGTCTCAAACTCCTGACCTCAGCCTCCCAAAGTACTGGGATTTCAGGTGTGAGCCACCAGACCCAGCCAATAATTGATTTTCTACAAAGTATTCCAGAAGATAGTGAATGTCAAAGATTTTCTTTTTTATTATTAAAGAATGCTCCATATCAAATTTATTTGGGAAGTGCTGAGTTAAAGTAAGTTAAGCAGGTTTATTTACAGCAGGATTTTTCAGAGCCTTTAATATGCTTACAGGCATTGTGAATTCTAAACAGGGATATAAAGCATGAAGTGTTCCTAAAATTAATTCTTTAGAAAACTCTTCATTAGTGGAGCATCTCCAGGAAACTGGAGACCCATGATACATAATTTGAGAAGTGATGTCTTACTGAAATCTGAGCATTTACACAACAGAAAGTTAGTTTATAGGTAGGCAACAAAATACAGAAGAAATTGAAGACAGATTTTTCCTCTTGAAGAACTTTGACTCTAATAAGGAGTCCAGCCTGAAACACATACAGGGGATATCCACAAACAAATGAAAACCAACATGAAAGTACCCGTAGAGGTGTGGAATCAGCAGAAAACTAAAAAGAGATGGATGAAATTAAACAAGAATAGTTTCATGGAAGAAGAAGGGTTTTGGGACAGAAATTTTTTCATGAACTAAAATTTCCAAATTATTTTTATGAAGATAATTACTCATGAAAGAAAATTTGAAAAAAAAAAAAGTACATTACAGTAACTCATACACATATGTACATTCATAATATATATATGTATGTTTGTTTATATTTTTTCTTTTCATGTGAGAGGATTTTCTACCAGTATTTTTTTTTTACTGTGGTAGAAAAACACGACATAGAATTTACTATCCTAAACCTTTATATACAATATTGTAGTGTTAATTATATGCACATTATTGTGCAATAGATCTCTAAATATTTTTCATCTTGCAAAACTGAAACACTATATTAATTGAACAACAACTTTCTTTTTCCCCCTCTCCTCCCAGCCCCTGGCAATCATCACTTTATGTTTCTAAGAGTTTGACTATTTTAGATAACTTATAAAAGTGCAATCATGCAGTACAGTTGACCCTTGAACAATGTAGGGGTTAGGGTGTCAACTCCCTAATCTGCATATAACTTTCAATTCCACCAAAACTTAATCACTAATAGCCTACTATTGACCAGAAGCCTTACCAATAACATAAACAGTTGATTAACACATATATTATATGATACGTTCTTACAATAATGTAGGCTAAAGAAAAGAAAATGTTATTAAGAAAATCAATACATATGGAACTAAACAACAGCCCACATAGCCAAAGCAATACTAAGCAAAAAGAACAAATCTGGAGGCATAACGTTATCTGACTTCAAATTGTACTACAAGGTTATAGTTACCAAAACAGCATGGAACTTGTATAAAAATAGGAACATAGACCAATGGAAAATAATAGAAAACCCAGGAATGAAGCCAAATAAATAAAGCCAACTAATCTTCAACAAAACGTACAAAAACATGAAGTGGGGAAATATACCCTATTCAATAAATAGTGCTGGGAAAACTGGCAAGACACATGCAGAATAAAACTAAATCCTCATCTCTCATCTTATACAAAAATCAAGTCAAGATGGATCAAAGACTTAAATCTAAGACCTGAAACCATAAGAATTCTAGAATATAACATTGAAAAAACTGTTCTAGACATTGGCATAGGCAAATAATTCATGACTAAGAACTCAAAAGCAAATGCAACAAAAATAAAAAACAAATAAATGGGACCTAATTAAATGAAAATGCTTCTGCACAGCAAAAGAAATAATCAGCAGAGTAGACAGACAACCCACAGAGTAGGAGAAAATATTTGCAAATCATGCATCTGACAAAGAACTAATTCCCCAAATCTGCAAGAAACTCAAATACACAAGACAAAAAGTGAATAATCCCATCAAAAAGTGGGCAAAGGACATGAATAGACAATTCTCAAAATAAGATATACAAATAGCCAACAAACATTAAAAAATGCTCAATATCACTAATTATCAGGGAAATGCAAATTAAAACCACAGTAAGATACCACCTTATTCCTTTAAGAATGGCCATAATAAAAAAAAAATAGATAATGTTGGCATGGATGTTTACTCTGGTGAGAATGTAAAATAGTAAAACCACTATGGAAAATGGTGTGGACATTCCTTAAGGAGCTAAAAGTAGAGCTACCATTTGATCCAGTAATCCCACTACTGGGTATCTATCCAAAGGAAAATAAGTCATTATATGAAAAAGACACATGCACATATGTTTATAGCAGCAAAATTCACAATTGCTAAAGGATAAAATCAACCTAAATGCCCATCAGCCAACAAATGGATAAAGAGGTTGTGGTATCTATACACCATGGAATACTACTCAGGCATAAAATGGAATGAAATGACCTTTGCAGCAACTTGGATGGAGCTGGAAGCCATTATTCTAAGTGAAGTAACTAAGGAATGGAAAACCAAACATCATATGTTCTCACTTATTAGTGGGAGCCAAGCCATAGGATGCAAAGGCATAAGAATGATATAATATAATGGACTTTGGGGACTTGAGGGGAAGGGTTGGAGGACGGTGAAGGAAAAAAGACCACATATTGAGTACAGTGTACACTGCTCAGGTGACAGGTGCACCAAAATCTCAGAAATCACCACTAAAGAACTCTTCCATGTAATCAAAAACAACCTGTAACCCCGAAAATTATTAAAATAATATTTTTAAAAGATGGGCAAAGGACATCTACAGATACTTGTCAAAAGAAGACACACACATGGCCAACAACAGATGAAAAAAATGTTCAGCATCACTAATCATTAGGAAAATACAAATCAAAACCACAATGAGATACCACCTCACACCAGTTAGAATGGCTATTACTAAAAAGTCAAAAAATAACAGATGCCGGAGAGTTTGTGGACAAAAGGCAACACTTACACACTGCTGGTGGGAATGTTAATTAGTTTAGCTACTGTAGAAAGCAGTCTGGAGATTTCTCAAATAACTTAAAATATAACTGCTATTTGAACTAGCAATCACATTACGGGGTACATACCACTGAAATAGAAATCATTCTACCATAAAGACACATGCACATATATGTTATGTTCATCTCAGTGCTATTCACAATAGCAAAGACATGGAATCAAACTAGATGCCCATCACTGGTAGACTGGATAAAGAAAATATGGTATATATACACCATGGAATACAAGACAGCTATTTAAAAAAATTAGATCATGGCCTTTGCAGCTACATGGATGAAGCTGGAGGCCATACTCCTAAGTGAATTAATGCAGGAACAGAAAATCAAATATTGCATGGTCTCTCCTGTAAGTGGGAGCTAAACACTGAGTACACATGGACACACAGAAGGGAACAATAGACACTGGGGCCTATTTGAGGGTAGAGGGTGTGAAGAGAGTGAGGACTGGAAAACTGCCCATTGGGTATTATGCCAATTACCTAGGTGATAAAACCAAACCCCTGTGACACATAATTTACCCATGTAACAAACCTGCACATGTGCCCCTTGAATCTAACATAGAACTTGGAAAGATAATAAATAAATATTTTTTTAAAAAAGAAAATCATAAGGAAGAGAAAATATACATTTACAATTTATTAAATAGGAAAGAATCATCATAAAAGTCTTCATCTTCATTGTCTTCACATTGAATAGGCTGAGGAGGAGGAAGAGGAGGGATTGGTCTTGCTGTCTCAGAGTGTCAGAGGCAGAAGACATAGAGGAGGTGGAAGGAGAGGCAGGAGAAGCAGGCATACCTAGTGTAAATTTTGTTGGAAAAAAATTCATGTACAAGTAGACCTATGCAGTTCAAACTTGCGTTGTTCAAAGGTCAACTGTGTTTGTCTTCTTTTGACTTATTTCACTTAACATGACATTAAATTTCCCCCGACATAGCATATAATAAGAGTTTCCTCTATTTAAAGGCTGAATAATATTCCATTGTATGCCTATCTAGTTAATCCAATCATCTGGTGATGGACATTTAAGTTTCTTTTACCTCTTGGTTATTGTGAATAAAGCTACAATGAACATGGGTGGGTAAATATCTCTTTGAGTCTCTGTTTTCAATTGTTCTGGATAAATACTCAGAAGTATGACTGCTGGATCATGTGATAATTCTATTTTATTTTATTTTTTAACTTTTATTTTAGGTTTGGGGGTACATGTGAAGGTTTGTTCTATAGGTAAATTTGTGTCATGGGGGTTTGTTATACAGGTTATTTCATCACCCAGGTGTTAAGCCTAGTACCCAATATTGTTTTTTTTATCCTCTTGAGGGATCCTCCTTCCACCCTCCACCCTCCAGTAGGCCCCAGTGTCTGTTGTTCCAGGCTGTGTGTCCATGTGTTCTCATAATTTAGCTCTCACTTGTAAGTGAGAACAGGTGGTATTTAGTTTTCTGTTCCTGAGTTAGTTTGCTAAGGACGACAGCCTCCAACTCCATCCATGTTCCCACAAAAGATATAATCTCATTCTTTTTTATGGCTGCATAGTATTCCATGGTATATATCTACCACTTTTGCCTTATCCAGTCTGTCATTGATGGGCATTTAGGTTGAGTCCAGGTCTCTGTTATTGTGAAGTACTGCAATGAACGTTCTCATGCATGTGCCTTTATAATAGAATGACTTATAGTCCTCTGGGTATATAACCAGTAATGACATTGCTGGGTCAAATAGTAGTTATGCCTTTACTTCTTTGATGAATCACCACACTGCTTTCCACAATGGCTGAACTAATTTACACTCCCATCAACAGTGTAAAAGTGTTCCCTTTCTCCACAACCTCACCAGTATCTGTTATTTTTTGACTTTTTTGTAATTGCCATTCTGACTGGTGTGAGATGGTATCTCATTGTGGTTTTGATTTGCATTTCTGTAACGATCAATGATTTTGAGATTTTCTTCATATGCTTGTTGGCTGCATGTACATCTTCTTTTGAAAAGTGTCTGTTCATGTCCTTTGCCCACTTTTTAATGTAGAGTTGTTTTTTTTTTTTTTTTTTTTTGTAAATTTGTTTAAATTCCTTATAGATGCTGGATATCAGACCTTTGTCAGATACATAGTTTGCGAATATCTTCTTCCATTCTATAGGTTGTCTGTTTATTCAACTGATAGTTTCTTTTGCTGTGTAGAAGCTCTTAAGTTGAATTAGATCCCATTTGTCAATTTTTGCTTTTGTTGCAGTTGCTTTTGTGTCTGTCATGAAATTTTTGCTCATTCCTATGTCCAGGATGGTATTGCCTATGTTATCTTCCAAATTTTTTATAGTTTTGAGTTCTACATTTAAGTCTTTAATCCATCTTGAGTTAATTTTTGTATATGATGTAAGGAAGAGGTACAACTTCAATCTTCTGCATATGGCTAGCCAGTTATTCCAGCATCATTTATTGAATAGGCAGCCTTTTCCCCGTTGCTTGCTTTTGCCAGCTTTGTCGAAGATCAGATGGTCATAGATGTGCAGTATTATTTCTGTGTTCGCTTTTTTGTTTTATTGTTGTATGTGCATGTTTTTGTACCAGTACTATGCTGCTTAAGTTACTGTAGCCCTATAGTATATTTGAAGTCAGGTCATGGATGCCTCCAGCTTTGTTCTTTTTGCTTATGATTGCCTTGGTTATTCAGGCTATTTTTTGGTTCCACATGAATGTAAAAAATTTTTTTTCTAGTTCTGTGAAGAATGTCGGTGGTAGTTTGATAGGAATGGCATTTAATCTGTACATTGCTTTGCAAAGTATGGTCATTTTAATGATATTGATTCTTCCTATCCATGAGCATGAAATGTTCTTCCATTTGTTTGTATCTTTCTGATTTCTTTGAGCAGTGTTTTGTAATCCTCATTGTGGAGATCTTTTACCTCCCTGGTTTGCTGTATGCCTATGTATTTTATTGTTTCTGTGGCAATTGTGAATGGGATTGCATTCCAGATTTGGCTTTCAGCTTGACTGCTGTTGGTTTATAGGAATGCTAGTGATTTTTGTACATTGATTTTGTATCTGAAACTGCTGAAGTTATCAGCTAAAGAAGCTTTTAGGCTGAAACTATGTGTTTTTCTAGACATAGAATTATATTTTCTACAAACAGGGACAATTTGACTTCCTCTCTTCCTATTTGGATGCCTTTATTTCTTTCTCTTGCCTGATTGCTCTGGCTAAGACTTCCAACACTATGTTGAATAGGAGTGGTGCTAGAGGGCATCCCTCTGTTGTGCCTTTCAAGGGGAATGCTTTCAGCTTTTGCCCATTCAGTACGATGTTGCCTGTGGGTTTGTCATAGATGGATCTTATTATTTTGAGCTATGTTCTTTCGGTACCTAGTTTACTGAGAGACTTTAACATGAAGAGGTATGGACATTTGTCAAAAGCCTATTCTGCCTCATCTATTGAGATGATCATGTGTTTTTTGTCCTTAGTTCTATTTATGTAATTAATTATATTTATTGATTTGCATACACTGAACTAACCTTGCATGCAGGGGACAAAGCCTATTTGATCATGGTGGATTAGCTTTGTGACGTGCTGCTGGATTCAGTTTGCCAGTATTTTGTGGAGGATTTTGGCATCAGTGTTCATCAAGGATAACTGGACTGAAGTTTTCCTTATTTGTTGTGTCTCTGCCAGGTTTTGGTATCAGATAATGCTGGCCTCGTAGATTAATTTAGGGAGTAGTCCCTCCCCCTCAATTTTTTAAAATAGTTTCAGTAAAAATGGTACCAGCTCTTCTTTGTACATCTGGCAGAATTTGGCTGTGAATCCATCATGTCCTGTGCTTTTATTGGTTGATAGTCTATTTATTACTGATTCAATTTCAGAGTTCATTATTGGTCTGTTCAGGGAATCAATTTCTTCCTGGTTCATTGTTGGGAAGGTGTATGTGTCCTCCCGGAATTCATCAATCTCTTCTAGGTTTTCTAGTTTGTTTGCATAGAGGTGTTCATAGTAGTTTCTGATGTTTATATTTATCTTTGTGCCCATTCATCATTTCTGATTGTGTTTATTTGAATCTTGTCTCTTTTCTTCTTTATTAATCTAGCTAGCAGCCTATGCATCTTATTAATTTTTTCAAAAAATAAACTCCTAAATTTGTTGATCTTTTGAATAGTTTTTCATGTCTCAATTTCCCTCAGTTCAGCTCTGATTTTGGTTATTTCTTGTTTTCTGCTAGTTTTGGATTTGATTTGTTCTTGCTTCTTTAATTATTGCAGTTGTGATGTTAGGTTATTAGTTTTAGATCTTTCCAACTTTTTGATATGGGCATTTAGCACTATGAATTTCCCTCTTAATGCTGTCTTAGCTGTGTTCCAGAGATTCTGGTATATTGTGTCTTTGTTCTCATCCATTTAAAAAAACTTATTGATTTCTGCCTTAATTTCATTATTTACCCAAAAGTCATTCAGGATCAGGTTGTTTAATCTCCATGTAATTTCATGGTTTTGAGCTATTTTCTCATCTTGACTTCTATTTTTATTGCACTGTGGTCTGAGAATGTGCCTGGTTTGATTTTAGTTCTTTTGCATTTGCTGAGGCTTGTTTTATGTTCAATTGTTCAGTCAATTTTAGAGCATGTGTCATGTAGCAATAAGAAGAATGTATATTCTGTTGTTTTAGGGTAAAGAGTTCTATAAAGGTCTGTCCATTTGGCCCAATGTTGAGTTCAGGTCCTGAACATCTTTGTTAATTTTCTGCTTGATGATCTAATACTGTCAGTGGATTGTTAAACTCTCCCATTATAATTGTATGGGAGTCTTCATCTCTTTGTAGGTCTCTAATAACTTGCTTTATGAATCTGGATGCTCCTGTGTTGGGTACATATATATTTAGGATAGTTAGCTCTTGTTGAATTGAACTTGTTACCATTATGTAACGCCCTTCTTTGTCTTTTTTATCTTTATTGGTTTAAAGTTTGTTTTGTCTGAAATTAGGATTTCAACCCCTGCCCTTGTTTTTTTTCTGTTTTTATTTGCTTGGTAGATTTTCTTCCATCTGTTTATTTTGAGCATATGGGTGTCATTATGTGTAAAATGGGTCTCTTAAAGACAGCATACCATTGGGTCTTGCTTTTTTATTCAGCTTTCCAGTCTGTGCCTTTTAAGTGGGGTATTTAGCCCATTTACATTCAAGATTAGTATTGATAGTGGTGGATTTGATTCTGTCATTTTGTTGTTAGCTGGTTACTATGCTGGCTTGTTTGTGTGGTGGTTTATAGTGTCACTGGTCTGTGTTTTTAAGTGTGTTTTTGTATTAGCTCATAGCAGTCTTTCCTTTCTATATTTAGTGCTCCTTTCAAGGATCTCTTGTAAGGCAAGTCTGGTGGTAACAAACTCCCTCAAACATTTGCTTATCTGAAATGGATCTTATTCTACCTTTACTTAAGAAGCTTTGTTTGTCGGGATGTGAAATGCTTGATTGAAGATTTTTTTTTCTTTAAGAATGTTGAGGGCCAGGTGCGTTGGCTCACAACTGTAGTCCAAGCACTTTGGGAGGCTGAGGTGGGCAGATCACAAGGTCAGGAGATTGAGACCAACCTGGTTAACATGGGAAAATGCTGACTCTACTAAAAATACACAAAATTAGCTGGGTGTGGTGGCATGCACCTGTAATCTCAGCTACTTGGGAGGCTGAGGCAGAAGAATCACCTGAACCCAGGAGGTGGACATTGCAGTGAGCCGAGATTACACCACTGCATTCCAGCCAGGCAACAGGGCAAGTCTCTGTCTTAAAAAAAAAAAAAAAAAAAAAAAAAAATGTTGAATATAGGCCTCTAATCTCTTCTGATTTGCAGGGTTTCAGCTGAGAGGTCTACTTTTAGCCTGATGGAGATCCCTTTGTAGGTAACCTTCCCTTTCTCTGCCTTTAACATTCTTTCTTTCATTTTAACCTTGGAAAATCTGATGATTATGTGCCTTGGGGATGATCTTCTTGTGTAGACTCTTGCAGGAGTTCTCTGTATTTCCTGAATTTGACTGTTGGTCTCTCTAGCAAGGTTGGGGAAGTTTTCATGAACGATATCCTGAAAAATGTTTTCCAAGTTGTTTGATTTCTCCTCCTCCCTTTCAGGGATGCCAATGATTCATAGATTTGGCCTCTTTACATAATCCCATACTTCTCAGAGATTTTGTTTATTCATTTTTATTCATGTTTCTTTATTTTCATCTGACTGTCTTATTTAAGGGAGCCAGTCTTCAAGTTCTGAGATTCTTTCCTCAGCTTGGTCTATTCTGCCTTGTGACTGCATTGTGAAATTCTTGTATTGTGTTTTTCAGCTCTGTCAAACTCTTTAGGTTCTTTTATATACCAGATATTTTGTACTCCAACTTCCGTATCATTTTATCATGATTCTTAGTTTTCTTGGATTGAGTTTTGCCATTCTTCTGAATCTTGATGGTATTTATTTCTATCCATATTCTGAATTCTATTTCCATCATTTCAGCCAGCGCAGCCTGGTTAAGTACTCTTGTTAGAGACCTGGTGCAGTTGTTTGGAGGACATACAACATTCTGGTCATTTGAGTTTTTGAGTTAGTGGAGTTCTTGTATTTATTTATTTATTTTTGAGATAATGTTTCACTCTTGTCACCCAGGCTGGAATGCAATAGCAATTCTTTCTCATCTCTGCAAGTGGGTGTTTCTTTAACTGCAGGGTAAATTGAGTGCAGTTAACAGACTTCTTTTCTGGATGTTTTCACAAGGCCAAGGCTTTGTTCAGGGTCTGTATTTCAAGCTGACTTCTTGTCTTTGGTTTCAGAGGGGAGTATGTTAGCAAGATATTTTTAGTGTTAAAGCTTTGGGGTATGATCCAGTAGATGGCACTTAGGCTTATTGGTCAATTGGTAGATTCTTGCACATTGTGTGGCTCCCCTATGTTTCCTCATATTTGTAGCTATGTTCCCTCTAATGCTCTGAAAGTGTGGGCTCTTCTCCCCCTTGAGAGCTGGCTGTAGTTCACAGCTTGGCACTCCTGGGCTGCTCATTGCAGCTCTGAGGTGATATCAGTGTTTATGTTCCTTCCCCAACTTGGAAGCAGAAGAAGAAGGGACATTAGTAGTGGTTGTGGCCAAGGTTCTTTTGCTTGAGAGATGTAGGTCAGCAATCATTTAGTGCAATCATCCCAGGAGGGAGGGTCTGTACTGTGGGTCCAAGCTGGGGGTTCACTGTCTGGTGATGAGCAGTGGAGGCGAGGTGGCCCATAGGAGATGGACAGCCTCCTCTCCTTGGTTTGACTGCAGCTTGTTGGAGGTGTGGAGAAGATATTTAGGGACTTTGCTTCTTCATTAGTCCAAGGGTAGCAAGGGCAGTTCCACTGCAAAGGCTTGGGAAAAGAGGTTTTCAGTTGCCCCTGGGGGCTTTGTCTAGGAAGTTACAGAGCTTCTAATGGCTCAAAAGCCCAGCAGGGAGTGGCCAGAGGCCCAAGCCTGGAGGAGCTGCCCAGCAAGGAGATATGGGAACAGGCACCCACGTGATAGTCTGGCCAATTTTCTATAAGGCTACCGCAGTATGCTGGGGATCTGCTCCAGTCCCCAGTCACTGTGGATTTTTCAGTATCACTTCCCTGGGCAGCAGAGGATCCTCTGGTTCCATGTTGCTCCTGAGTGAGCTGTCATCCTGCCTTGCTTTTCTCCATTCTTCATGGGTTGAGTTGTTTCCTTGATTAGTCCCAGTACATGTACCTACATGTTTCAGTTGAAGGTACTGTATTTATTCATCCCTTCCATTCCTCTCTGTGAGAGCAGTGCATACTAGCTGCTTCTATCTGGCCATCTTAGCCACACACACCCTGCTCCCATAACTGTATTTTGATTTTTAAATTTCGAGGAAACTTCATACTGTTTTCTGTAGTGGTTGCACCATTTTACATCCCCACCAATAGTACACAAGGGTTCCAATTTCTCCACATCCTTGTCAACACATTATTTTCTGAATTTTTGATAATGGCCATCTGATGGGTGTGCAGTGATTATCTAATTGGGATTTTGACTTGCATTTCCATAATGATGAGTGATGCTGAAAAGCTTTTCATGGCTTTTTGGCCATTTGTATATATTCTCTGAAGAAATGTCTGTTCAAATCTTTTGTTCATTTCCTAACTGGATTGTTTTGCTGTTGCTGAGTTGTAGGAGTTCTTTATAGGGGTTATCTTCTGGGTATTAAACCCTTACTAGATATATGACTAGCAGATATTTTCTTCCATTCTGTAGGTTGCCTTTTCACTTTTTAACTTTTGCTGTTTAGAAAAGAAAGCATAGCTCACTGCCAGCACTTATTTAATTCTACATAAACACACTCTTTGAGGTTTATGCAAATCTGAATAATTTTCTATGTGAAAATAAAATATAAAAACCATTTTTAGAGTTATTTATAAACAGAACTCACATCAGAATTGTCTGCATTATTAGAATTATCTATTTCAGAAAAATTAGATTCATCAAATTAATATTTGGCCTATAACTATTTGAGAATGATGTTAACATCACTTGTAGGAATGCTACATTTTCTAGGATTGGACATTTTTGGCACTCAAGAATTGCTATATTTTGTAAATAGAAATACCACTACTAAAAACAGAATGCTTTAAATAGAATAATCTCTTTTGTTTCCAAAGTCTATATGCTAGACTGATGAGAAAATAATAATAAAAGCAAGCTAGTTTGTGGCAACATTATCTCAGGGTAAATGCTGCTGCTGCAAGCACCACTAATGAGTATTCTCAGGGCAAATGGGAAAAGGAGTTAAATTATTCCTTTGCTGCACCAAAGTTTTAAAGTTTTATGTAAACCCATTGGACTATTTTTGCTTTTATTGCTGTGATTTTGGTGTCATATCTAATAAATCACTGACAAACTCAATGTCATAAATCTTTTTCCCATTGATATAAACTCAGTGTCATAAAGCTTTATTTCATCCTTTTACCTCTAGATGCATCTTATTTATTTTTCTTGCCTGATTGCTCTGGCTATGACTTCTAGAACTATGCTGAATAGGAGTGGTGGGAATGAGCATTCTTACCTTGTCCCTGACCTTGGAGAAAAAGCTTTTAGTTTTCACCATTGAGATTGATTTTAGCTGTGGGTGTTTCTTATATGGGCTTTTTTATGTTGAGGTAAATTCCTTCTATTCCTAGTGTTGACTGCTTTTGTCATGAAAGGGTACTGAATTTTGTCAAATGCTTTTTCTATATCAGGTGAGATTATTTATGTGGTTTTTATCCTTCATTCTGTTAATACAGTATGTTACACTGATCAAGGATATTGGCCTTTAGTCATAGTATCTTTGATTTTGATATCAGGATAAGGCTGACCTCATAGAATGAATTTGGAAGAGTTTTCTCCAGTTCAACTTTTCTTTTTTCTTTTCTTTCTTTTTTTTTCTTCATAGAGACAGGATCTCTCTATGTTGCCCAGGCTAGCCTTGAACTCCTAGGATTAAGCAATCCTCCTGCCTTGGTCTCTCAAAGTGCTGGGATTATGGGCATGAGCCTGTCACCTGGCTGTACTCTTTAATTTTTATTTTTTGAGAGTTTG
The DNA here is from genome assembly GCF_030222135.1 of Aotus nancymaae. Lineage (NCBI taxonomy): Eukaryota > Metazoa > Chordata > Mammalia > Primates > Aotidae > Aotus > Aotus nancymaae. Next base: position 48,018,507 of record NW_026988417.1, on the reverse strand, counting down.
AAAAGGATTAGTATTAATCCTTAAATGTTTGGTAGAATTCTCTAGTGAGGCCATCTGATCCTGAGCTTTTCTCTGTTGGGAGGTTTTTGATCACTGATTCAATCTTACTAGTTATAGGTCTGTTCAAATTTTTAATTCCTTCATGATTCACATATGAAACATTAATAAATATCATATATATTATTTGTAACATGAATATATGTAACATTATATATGTATTACATTTATAAATATATCAAGGTGTAGACAACTTTATCCATCGAATTCCCTTCAGAGAATACTACATGCATTTGGAAGAAATGTTTTCATGAGAAAATTGGGGTAGAAATGAGACATCATAAGCATGCTCAAACAGAAAAAGATGGTCACTGACTGCCACATTCTAACCTCCTAAGACAACCATTGTCAAATGGCAGACACACAGGAAATATTTGTTGAATGTGTGAACCACAGAGTATTGGTTCTAGGAGCTGAAGAATTTGTTACTTTGCTGAGTCCTTGCAATGAGTTTTCATAGGCAAATTTGAGGGCAGGAATAGAGAAAGCTAGGTTGATCTGCCAATTAATAAAGGGCAGAAACATTTGAAGTTCCTGAGGAAATCCGAGAATGAGAGAGTAAAGAGATATGATAGGCAGGCATTTGCAGAGGCAGGCAGTTCATGGAAGAGAAGCAGAGAGAGAGAAAAAAGATCATTCAGAGTGGAGAGTAATGTTGAAACAGAATTCCAGAGAGCGTACACATCATAAAGAAATTTTAAAGTTGCTTGCTGTAGGATAGTAACGTAAACACTTTACTCTGTCTCTTTTTCAAAGTGTTTAGCAAAGACTGACTTACTTATTTTGGGGTAACGCAAAGATGTGCTGAGTTCTTCGTCCATATCTGTGCAGGGGGAACCCAGGAACAGCAAGGGAGCACACAAGACTGGAAAAGAGGAATGATATGTGTATATGTGAAAGAATTAGAGAGAAAGAGATCCCTTCCTTTTAAGACAATCCCCTCTATCTGGTGAACAGTGCTTTCAAGTTTGTCTTAAAGTATAGGTGGGTCAAAGCATTGGTGTAGTGTGAGTGGCTAGAGTGTCCAGGGCCCATGGGCAAGCATTTGTGCATTTCAGTTTTATTGCACCTTTCCTGATGTGCCTTATTGAAAGAAGATGTCTGTAACTTTTCACACATTGATTCTAAATTGTATAAAAAATGCAGAGCTTGAAAACTTTGAGTTGCAAGAATGTTGCTTTTAAACTTCGTTTCGAAAATGAATCCTGTCGGTTTATAGTTCATCTGTCCCTTATTCCAATTTTGAATTCTGTTACGTAGCCAGTCCAGTGTGGTTTTAGGCTCTCGTGGGGCTTTTAGAATTTCATTATCTTCTGATATGTACACCTGCAATATACATTAAAACTAAGAGGAAACAGCAGTGTTTCCATTGCTTGATGTCTGCATTTATGGCAAATGAGCACTGGGGCTGATTGAATTACTTTCATATTTAAAGCTGACCCCGTATTCCTGTCTTCTATCTTTAGTAGCAGTAGAGGGTACACTGACTTTCACAGGACTTTGCATAACTCCCTTTTTAAAAACTTGAATGAAGTTAAAAGTGGTTAATGAGCAAACTATTTTCAAATATGAAAGCCAACTCATAGTAATGTCAACAAAAAGAGTCAAACTATATAAATATTTGGGGGGATTTATTCTGAGCTAAGACCATGGACCATCAAACAGCCCTCAGGAGGTCCTGAGACCACGTGCCCAAGGGGGTCAGGGTGCTGCTTGGTTTTATACATTTTACATCAATTGAATACATTTAAGAAATACATTGGTTTGGCTCAGAAAGGTGGGACAACTCAAAGGGAGGGGGCAGTGGTGGTGGGGCTTCCAGGCTATAGGCAAATTTAAGCATTTTCTGATTGACAATTGGTTGAGTTTGTCTAAAGACCTGGGATCAATAGAAATGAAATGTTCAGGTTAAGATAAAAAATTGTGGATTCCAAGTTTCTTTTGAAGACTTATAGTGGCTGCCCTTAGAGACAATAAATGACAAATGTTTTCTATTCAGACCTTTAAAGGGTGCTAGACTCTTACTTAATTTCTTCAGGATGGGGAGGGCCTGGAAGATAAAGACCTAGCTATGTTAATAGAGATTCTTACAGATGCAGATTTTCCCCCACAAAGGACAGCTTTGCAGCACCATTTCAAAATTTGACAAAAAAACATGTTTTGGGGTAAAATATTTTGGCTTCCTTGTCAAATAAGGTTATGCCAGACTCAGATTGGAAAGTAATTGACAATATATAGGGTTAAATAAATCCATCTGATGAGAATTGGACTGTAAGGCATGACTCCTCAGACTTCTTAGATAGAAATTGGAGCAAGATAAAAAAGTCAGAGCTTAGTCCTCAGTAACGTTATAAGTAGAATTTTTGATGCCACAAAAGAAGTAGCACTCGAATATAAATTTCCTCAGCAAGGTAATTTACTTCTATAGAAGGGTGCAGCTCACAGATGGAACAATGGTGAGCTCACAGATGGAACAATGGCGAGCACACACCTGGACAAGGGAGGGGAAAAAGTACTTACACCTGACGGGGGTCTCCCCTACTGCTGTGTCATTCCCGCATTGGCTAGCATTAGACTGCACAAGCTAGACTAATCCCCAATGCCTATTTTAAGGAGAGCAGAGGTACAAGTTGGATGACAGGGTGGCTGGTTTGATGGGAAGGACGGTTACAGGCGCATCAGAGCAGGTAGCCAGGGATGACCTAGGTCAAAGAAGATGATTGAGCAGGTGACTGGAGCAGGTGACCAGGAAGAGTCAGGACAGAGCTGGGGGCCAGGGGAACAGATGTGAACTACTGATTAGAAGCAATGGAGAAGGTTGTTTACTGGAACTACAAGTAAGGTAAACTTTAAAATAGATAATTAAAGAATAAGAGAGCTGAACATACTGACATACTGATTCTTTGAAGAGAAACTTGGGGTTCACTATATCTAACAGTAAAATAGCCAGGACAGCAAAGTTGTTGGTGTTGACCTACTGAATTGCCACCTCCCAATTTATTCTTCCCTCTTTGACTGGGAACCATTATTACTCTTAACCTTTTTAGAATATTTGAAATAGTGATTCTGTTGATGAAAAGAGTCAAACACTGTGTAGTATTTTGAGTGACCATGTCTTGTGACACAGCCCCAGGAGATCCTGTGGTCAGGCTACAGCTTGGTTTTATACATTTTAGGGAGACATAAGACATCAATAGATACGTGGAAGATGTACATTGGTTTGGTCCAGAAAGGCAGGACAATTTGAATCAGTGGGCTTCCAGGTCATAGGTGGATTGAAAAATTTTCAGAGTGGCCGTAGGTTGAAAGAGTTTATCTAAAGACCTGGAATCAACAGAAGAGAGGGTCTAAAGATAAAGAGCTGTGGAAGTCAGGATGATTACTATGCAGACAAAGCCTCAGGTAGCACACTTCAGACAGAATAGAGTGTAAATGTTTCTTATCAGATTTAAAAGGTACCAAATTCTGTTAATTATCTTCTGGATCAGGAAAAATCTAGAAAGGGAAGGGGATTCTCTATAGAATGTAGATTTTTCCCACAAGAGACAGCTTTGAAGGGCCATTTTGAAATATGTCAAAGAAATATATTTTGGGGTAAAATATTTCTACTATTTTCAGGGCCTGCAATCTCAAGTTGGTACCTTATGGCTACAAAGAGTCTCTTTTGTCAGTCTTAAAGTCTCTGTTTTAACGTTAATACTGCTCAGCTGTGCCTGAACTCCAAAGGGAGGAAAGTATAATGAGGCATGTCCAACCACCCATTCCTATTACAGCCTGCACTAATGTTTCAGCTTTACTTTAGAATGCCCTTGGCTGAGAGGAAGGATCCATTCAGTTGGTTGAGAGCTTAGAATTTTATTTTTGGTTTACAGTTCTTAAAGCTCCAAGAAAGAAATGGAACAAATTAGCTTTATGACCACATCATAAGCCTGGAAAAAAATATTCAGAAGTCATCAATGTGGCTCTAAACTTATTCTTTTGTTAAATTTTCTCTTTCATAACTTGTTTTTATTTTCTCCTTACAAATATGATTCACAATATAGAAAATATAAAAAATATTTATTTTTAAATCTGATGATCTAACTGATCTTTTGATTGAAGATGATGAAGTCTTCCCACATATGGGGCTCAAACAACTAGTCTATTTTAATGCTTTCAAGTTTTTTCTTGGAATGTGACACATGGTTTAAAAGTTAATTTTTAGTTCTCTCTCTCTGTCTCAGAATTCAAATAGAAGTTTTGTAAAATAATACTTACCCTTTGTAAATGTGACATGCTCTTATATTTCCTATTCTGTTCTTTTACTTGAAAAAAAGGCTGATTGATTATCTTTCCATCTTAAATATTTTCTGGCCTTGACCAATGAAAAGAAACAGAACTAATGATCAAGTCAATAAGTACCCTGCATGTGCAGATGTGTTCCCTAATTCTATTTCTCACTGCAAAGAACCAGTGAGGAAGGAGACCCTTAATCTTCCTTAAGCATCTAAGACCACCTCCCCCTCAACTTCCACATTGCATTTCAATAGGAGAAGCAAAGACTGGCAGACAGGCAACCACATTTAATCGCCCTACTATAGATTGCAGGCATAGTATGGAGGAATCTTTCTGGAGGGCATTGTTTTTACTTAAAAAAGATCAAAACTCCACTTAAGTCACTATACCCCATGCCTACTCCATGGCCCAAGACCCTTTCACATGTAAATTCTAGAGCTGTAAGCCCAAGACCATTTCATATATAATTTCTAGAGTTGTAAGCCTTTAAAAAGGCAGGGACTTTCTCTGTGAAAGTCTTGCTTTTGGGCAGCTATGCCACCTTGCTCCCAGCCGAATAAATCACCCCTTCCTTCCCAAGTTCGGTGTTCAAGAGGTCTGTTTCCCAGCCTTTTCCTGCTTCATCAAGGCTTTTGGAAATGTAGAAAATAGCCCCCAAACATATTATCCTACCAGACAGGAAAGAAGTTATCAAAGACCACTGGAGTCATGTCACAATGATCCAGGAGCCAATGTAAACAGATTTCCACACACCAAACATAGGACAACTTAAGCTGCAGTTAAAAATAGCAGGTGGATCACGAGGTCAAGAGATCGAGACCATCCTGGTCAGCATGGTGAAACCCCATCTCTACTAAAAATACAAAAATTAGCTGGGCATGGTGGCATGTGCCTGTAATCCCAGCTACTCAGGAGGCTGAGGCAGGAGAATTGCCTGAACCCAGGAGGCGGAGGTTGCGGTGAGCCGAGATCGCGCCATTGCACTCCAGCCTGGGTAACAAGAGCGAAACTCCATCTCAAAATAAAAAAAAATTAAAAAAAAAAATAGCTGCAGTGGATTAAGACACATGAAATATAAAATCTATGAGTTTATAACAATACAAAACAAAACCCCTAATTGATTATCTTTGGAGGCTATTAGGGAACCAATTCATTATTCTAAAAACTGGTAAATAAAGGGAAATAATCAAGCACCTGTCCATGAAAAGAATCAAACTCTGTAAAATATTTGAAGAGATTTATTCTGAGCCAAATATGAGTGACCAAGGCCTGTGACACAGCCCTCAGAGGGTCCTGAGAACATGTGCCCAAGCTGGTCAGAGTACAGCTTGGCTTTATATATTTTAGGGAGGCATGAGACATCAATCAAATACATTTAAGAAATACATTGTTTTGGCTCACAAAGTTGTGATAGCTCAAAGGAGCAGGGTGAGCTTCCAGGCAATAGGTAAATTTAAACATTTACTGGTTGACAATTGGTTGAATTTATCTAAAGACTTGGGATCTTAGAAAGGAAATGTTCAGGTTAAGATAAAAAACTTTGGAGACCAAGGTTCTTTTGAAGTCTTATAGTGGCTGCCCCTAGAGACAATAGATGGCAAATGCTTCCTAATCAGATCTTTAGAAGGTGCTAGACTTTTAGTTGATATTTTTAGATTGGGAGGGCCTGAAAGAAAAAGATCTAGCTATGTTAATAGAGATTCTTTACAGATGTAGATTTTCCTCCACAAAGGACAGCTTTGCAGGGCCATTTCAAGATATGGCAAAGAAACATGTTTTGGGGTAAAATAATTTTCTTCCTTGCCTCGTAATGTTATGCCAGAGTCAGACTGGAAACTAAGCCATGATATATAGGGTTACACAAAACCCATCTGATGAGAATTTATGGATTGTAGGGTATGACTCCCCAGACCCCTTAGATAGGAATTGGGGCAAGATTTAAAAAAAAAAAAAATCAGAGCTTTGTCCTCACACTTAACTTATCAGACTTATCCCTTTCCTGTATGAACTGTATCCCATAATTAATGAAGAAAAGTTCTCTTTATAGGAGAAATTAAGCCAATGAAAGCATAAAGCTGCTAGAATTAGAATGCACTTACTTTTTTATTAGTGGGCATAAAAGGCGAATGGTCTAATGCAATAATAAATCTAAGAAGTAACCATTAATAACTGCTAGCATTATTTGGTCCAAGGCAGATGTCTAGATCAGCTGATAGCACCTGAACCCAGTGATCAATCTTAACCTCATGAAAAGACAGACGACCAGACATTATATGATGCAATAAAAGTCCACAACATCTCCAAAACTTAATCTTACAAAAAAGGAATCTGATTCTTACTAATCTTTTAACTTTGTGCACCATACTATTTTACAGGAAATAGAGAAGACAGAGAACATATTAAGTGTTGTTAAGAATACTGATTAAACAGGGATGCAGTCAGTAACAATCCAGATTGTAGAAAATTCTATAGGACAGATGACCCTGTTCCTTCAAGAAATAGATCTCAAAGGAAAAAAAAGCAGGTAGGGAAATTTGCAGATTAAAAGAAATATACCAACCAACTGCATGTATGGACTTTCAAAGTCCTGATTTGAACAAGCCAACTGTTCTAAAACGTGATGAGAAAAGGAAATTCGAAGATTGTTTATTTGACGGTTTCAGGGAATTAATGGTTGGGTATATTAAGTATATGTGTTTTTTTGTTTTTGTAAATAGGGTTCTTAAATTTTAGAGACACTTACTGCAGAATTTCACATGAAAAGTTAAACTTGCTTGGGAATAATCCAGTAATTGCAGAGAAGTGGAATGGGGAGAGCATCTGTGTAAAGATGAAACAAGATTGGCCCCGAGTTCATTATTGTTAAATTGGGTGATGGGTTCACTGGTTTATTATAGGTTTAGTATAATAATCTCTCAGTTTTTCTGCATTTTGAAATTTTCCATAATAAAAAGTTAAAAACAAAACAGCTGAAGTTAGTGTGATTTGGACAAAGATTGATCGAACAGCATCAGGAGAGTTTGGGAGACACAGTGGATCCATGCGTGGGAAATGACTCTCCAGGAAGAGCTAGCTGAGGCAGCTGGGAACAGCAGGGATGAGGACTGTGCTCAGGCTACTGTCAGAGCCAAAGACAGCATTCCGCTGGACCGGTCTTGGCTGCCTGAAGGAGACAGCAGACCCGCAGTCATCTTAAAATGGATCCTGCCCAAAGCAGGAAACTGCAACCAAAAGGAGGATGGAGAGGTCCCATATGAAGCAAAGCTGATGGGGGATCAAAAGCAGCCAGCTGGCCGGGCGCAGTGGTTCAAGCCTGTAATCCTAGCACTTTGGGAGGCTGAGGCAGGCAGATTACCTGAGGCCAGCAGTTCGAGACCAGCTTGGCCAACATGGCAAAAACTGATCTCTATTAAAGATACAAAAATTAGACAGGTATCGTGGTGCACACTTGTAGTCCCAGCTACTCAGGAGGCTGAGGCAAGAGAATCACTGGAACCTGGGAGGCGAAGGTTGCAGTGAGCTGAGATTATGCCATTGTACAACAAAGCATGACTTGGTCTCAAAAAAAAAAAAAAAAAAGCAGCCTGCTGAAGTTATGGTCAAAGGGGTCCAGCAAAGGATACTTCAGAGAGCCCACAAACACACTTCAGGAAAAAGGAAGAGATCTGAACACTCATCAAGCTCAAAGAAAATCAGCTTTAAGCTTCTGCCATGGCCTGAGAGAATCAATACCAGATTTCATGGGTACCAGGCACACACACATCTCCTGTCCCTCATTCTCTGGCTTCTTCTGCTTCAACCCAGGGAGAATTGGGGAGGAAAGGGAATCATGGGCAGGTGAAACTCATCGTGCAGACCTGTGCTGGTAGGGCTGGGGAGCCTTCATTTTAAAGAAACTTTGAAGTTTTCAGTATTTCATGTGACTAGACCGTTTAATCACTGAAGTAAGACTGTAATGAAAATAAACAGATACATCAGGAGACCCAAGGAAAGCCAAATTCCACAGAACAAGTTTGAATGGTGAGTCAGGGGAGAGGGTAGGGAGGAATAACTGAGTTGCTTTCTGCTCCTGACCTCACAAATTCTACTTCTGCAACCAATGATGTTGAACAATTTAGTGCTTTCAACGTATTCTAGCTTAGCAAAGACAACTGTTTTGTCTTGGTCATTAACAACATATTGAGGTAGAGGAAATATTATTCACTAGATATCCCTGTAGGAAGAGCTTTGCATTTGTTTGAAATAAATACTTTGGTAACTCATTGGAGATGGAGAGCGAGACTTCCAATGGCATATTTAAGCAACAAGGATGACTTCTAAGCTTCTGGGAAAGGAGGTGGGGACAAAGGAGCAGAACAAGAAAGTGAGAGAGAGATTGTACATTGTGCAAAGTGACTTCTGGCCCCAGACCCCTCAGATCTTTAGTTTATGAGAAATTCACTTGTGTCTGGTGTGGACAGATACTCCCTCCAAGGAGTCAGTGAAGGGCTAAGGTCTGACCCTCAGCTAGTTTATGTGGTATCTTTGTACAGTCTTTGTACAAATTAGAAAAGGCAACCCCTCAGGTGAAATAAATTACAAACTGGTGTACCCTCTGGGTGGAGGAATCACCTAAAACACCCCTTCCTCTAAACTCTCCTTGGAGAGCTGATCTGGAGCTGGATTTAGTTGTCACCTTGCCCAGAGTCTAACCTGGTTCTGTGTCCAGGTGAACAGCTGTCCTGGCTCTCAGCCCAGGTCAATGGGCAAAAAAAACAGCACAAACGGACAAGGAGCCAAACGACAAAGAAAGCTATTAAAGTCTAAGCCCCTAGAAGAATTCCAGGCTGTAGAATCAGGATTTTGGGCCATCTTCTATAAATCTTACAAGTCAATCTGGTCATACATACATCAACTTCCGTCTACTCTTTCTATGGTTTATCTAATCTTGCCAAGTTGTAAGTAATTCAGGGGATAAAAATCTCAGGACTGTCTGCATCTATCACTGTTCACCATTCCTCACAACTGGATAAAAGCAACTAATCAAAATGAACTAATGAGCTGTGTGGCCTGCCTTGGCCTTTTTCTGGTCTCCCCCTCTCCTCTCCATATTTGGGGCTTAGCCTCTCTCTGTTGGGCAGCAGTTCAAGTTCCAAGGGACCCCTGCATAGACCAGCATGTTCAAGGACCCCACCAGCTGCCTCTGCACACTCCACACTTTGTCTAAAGGAGAACCATATGGCAGGTCCCCTGAAAGAAAAACAAGGTGTGCAAGCAAAGAAAATAAACACAGAGCGGAGAGAGAGGAAAGCAGTGAGCAGAGAAAGGAATGGGGGTTTGCAGCTGCTGGTTGAAAAATGCAGGCTGCTGACTGCGCTGCATAGATGCCTGCAATGCAAACAGGGAGGTAACCTGCCAGCCAGATCTGTGTCTGAGGGCAAAGCAGGGTGTTTTCTTGGGCCATGAGCCTGTGCCATCTCTTGTGGCCAGATGCTGGGCAACGACAGCTTCCCTGTCTTGACATTCAAGGACCTGGGTGCAAGAGGAGATGCTCAAGAGGGTGGCCTCGCGGGGAGGAATGTGGTGGGAGGGTGGCCAAAACTGTGGGAAGAGAAGTTTAACTCAAGAGGTGAATTAATCACGGCTGTGAGGCTGGAATCAGAAGGGCAGAGGGAATGATGACTCAAGCCACAGGTCATAGGAGGAAACACTCTCAGCTGTACTTTGTGAGTGAGCCGAGGAATGACTCAAGGTCACACTGAACCTCTCTCTGAAGGTTATTCAGATGTGCATTTGGTGCAATCTCAGAAAATATTTCAGTCCATAGCAGGAACTAAAAACACAAGTGTTGTGGTAGCCAGACGCTAAGAAGAATGTGGAAGGGATGAGGTTTGAGGGCGAGAGTGAAGATCAGTCAGGTGGTATATTGAGGATGTAGTATATCAAGGTATGAAGACATATAAAATGAGCTTCCAGACTATTCTTTGGGTGTTTTGCTCCCCACTCACTCCACATCCAATTAACAGGAAACTCCAACTCAACTGCTGAAATAACAGAGATATTTATAAACTCACACAACAAGAAGACTGCAGGGAGGGCCGTGTCAGGGTGCTTAATTCAGCGGCTCAGACTTCACGAAGGACCAGGTTCTTCCTGTCTCTCAGCTCTCCCAGCATCAGTGTGAGGGCTTTGTTCTCAGCCCAGTTCCTCTGCTGGTGAAAGGATGGGCTGTTGATATTCACTTGGGGTGGCTGGCAAGATATTAACTACTAGGAAAAGTTATAGATTGTGATCTCAAGCCTTTTGGAAGGCCAAAAGGTTTTATTGAGGCAGGCTAAAGGCAGCCGCCTTATTAACAGTAGCATAGGAAAGAGAGATGATCATAGGCCTTCCACGTTTAAGTTGGCTTACCCCACATCCCTTTGTCTCTACTCTGTTTACTCATGTAAATTTTGTGCTGGGTAGCCCTCTCCAGGAAGATCAAAGGGGAATTACCTGTTAAGAGCATTTACTCTGGGCCCCAGAACCTAAAGCTTTTATCAGTCATAAAACCATTCTCTTAACCATGTTAGTTATCCACAAGTGCGTTAACTTAGAACTTCTATTGTAATGGCTACTGAATAAATGTGTGTGGGGTGGACAGAGGGTCTTGGTTGATTGGTTGCATTTTGCCCTCTGAAAGCAGCCAACATCCATCCCTAGCCCACTTCTATCACTGTAATGGTGTAAGAGTGCATTCATTCATCCTTCATTGAGTCAGGGTCTGCAGACCAGACTTCTGCAGGTGGTGGGTGATGTCCCAGTGGGCCCAGGATTTCCAGTATCCATATCTAGACTGGATAGGCTCCAGAAGCAGAAAGGCGATCATCTCTTCCTCCCACCTTAGCCTCCCAAAGTGTTGGGATTACAGGCATGAGCTACAGTGCCCAGCCCATGCTTTTCTGTGAGTGTGAGAAAATCTTTCCCCAAACCATCCCAGCAGACTTCCTGCTGTTCTAGTAGGTAACCAGTCAGACATGAGCAGTACAGGAGAGGACCCCCACCCAACCAGGAATGTCAGGCAACCATCGGATGATAGTCAGGTGGTATTAAACTGTCTCTCTAAAATAGTAACTGGCCACAGCCAGCACCAGGGAAAGGCAGTCTCCCAACAGAAAAACCTGAAACTGGTAAAGCAGTTTCCCAATAAGATCTCAGGAGTTGGACAAGTGGGCTTGAGCATGCACACTAAGCGGCAAAATGGCAGTGTCTAAGCGGTCTAAGACCTTCCTCTGGGAACACTCAACTAGTAAGTGAATGCCTCAAGCGATCATGTGCATAAGTTTGGTAAACACACTGAGCCTGAGGCCCCTCCCAAGTGCTGACAGGCCACTGTACATGCAGACAACTCACCTCAGGGGAAGAATCGGGGGGAAGTAACGAGACCTTGGGAGCATGCCAACATACAAAACCCCAAGTCAAAAGGTCACACCACGCACTTGATCTCTCAAGATGCCCGCTTGGTCCTCATCTAAGTGTAGTTTACTTCCTTTCATTCCTGCCCTAAAACATTTTATAAACTCTTACTCCTGCTCTAAACCTTGCTTGCTTTCTCACTCTCGGTCTGTCCCTAGGTCCAATTCTTTCTTCTGAAGAGGCAAGAATTGAGGTTGCTGCAGAGCCGTATGGATTGACCACCAGTAGCACTACTGACCCAAGCTGTATCACATGTTCTGGTTCAATCCAGGACATTGGCAGGGGATGGGCTTAAACCAGAGATCAGAATGGTTTTTATGTTTTTAAATGGTTGAAAAAAATAAAAAGAAGAAATTCATTTTTCTTTGAATTTCTTCATTGCATGTGAAAATATATGAAATTCAACTTTCAGTTTCTGTAAGTAAATAACGTATTATTGGAACACAACCACACTCTCATTTATTTACATATTGTCTATAGCTTCTTTCAGACTACAATGGCAGAGTTGAGCAGTTTCAATAGAGATGTGGCCTGCAAAGCCTAAATATTTGCTATTTGGCGCTTTCTAGAAAAAGTTTGCTGACCCTCAGCTTAGACTATTCAGACACACCCTCAAGGCTACTGCGGGAGCTGGTCCCCTTGAAGCCACACAGCAAAGGGAGGATAACAAAGCTGAGCTTCTTTGGAAAAGAGAATGGGGCATGAGATGGATTCTCCCCCTCCCCCCTAGCCATCATTCATTAATTAATCCAAGGATAGGAATGTCCCAAAGTCAGGCCAATCTGATTTTTTTGAACTTGTAAATAGGGAAGGGAGCCATCCCCTCTCTCGAGGCTTGACTGTCAAATATGAGTCAGAGAGCTGCCAGTGGCCAAATTCCCACCACTAATGAGGATACAGTTTAAGAGAACAGAGCAGGTTTCAGAAACAAGAGCTGAAGAGGAAGAGAGCATGTGCTGGCAGTGTTTATGTCCCTGCTTCTAGCTGTGCCTGAGGCCCAACTGCAGGCCTCATTGCCCAAGGATTTAGGAACTGAGCCAACACATTCCCCATGTCACCCATGCAAGTTTAATGTGAGTATAATGGTTCATTTTTAGACAGATGAGAATCAACTACTCCAGGTTCCAAAGAATTTACTGTCAGTCTGGGAAGACAAGACCTTTACTCCTAAAAGGGGAACTAATATCCAAGGACCAAAAAATAAGCTTAGTCTGTAAGTGCCATAAGGTTTCAGAGTGGGGAGGGATGATAATGGGTTGGTGTGTTCAAAGAAAAGTGATGAAGGAAGGTAAATTTGAGAAAGACCTTAAGGCTAGATCAGAACTTAAACAGATAGGAAAGAGACAGGAATCTTATAGCTGAAGAATTTTCTGGGCAGAAGCAAAGATAAAAACCAGCAAAACAGAGTCAGAGTAGGCCAATCTAACCAATTTTATGTCCTGCAGCTGAGTCAAGGGATGTTGGAAGCCACGTGAATCCACTGAAATTTGATAAGCAGGGTTGTGGGTATTATGAGGATTTGTCTAAACCTTACAGTGGCTTCACTTACATATCTGGAATGCATAGTAAAGTTCTGAATTCTCTTTTATCATGTGTATGCTAATAACCATAGGCCCATTCTCCTTAGAATAGCACCATTGGTAGAGTATAGATTATTTTTAATGTCCTTCCAAAATTATACCTCAGACACTCAGCCAGAATGACCAGGCTTAGCCAAACATTACTGACCTGAACAAATCAGGAAAGCCTCCTGCACTCCAGGTTTTTGACACTTTGAAAGATGAAACTGGGAAACTACTGGTCTCCTAGCAATTATCACTACCTGTTCTCTACACACCACTCCTGTAAGGCTGATTGCCTCGCCCGGAGCTCGGACGCACACCATCCCCCCTTTTTTTCCGGAAAGCTTGGACAAGCTTGGGCATGTTCCCTTCTCCCCTTCTTGCACAGCCTGGCCTTCCCTTAAAGAACCCAGTATGCAAGCGGGGTCTTGTGATTCTAGCCAATAGCAGCCGAGTCTTTCTAGCCAATAGCAGCCGAGTCTTTCTAGCCAATAGCAGCCAAGTCTTTCTAGCCAATAGCAGCCGAGTAATTCTAACCAATAGCAGCCAAGTCCTGCATGCAAACAAAGGCTTGTAACCTTACCCAATAGTAGTCCTGCTCTCCCACAACCAATTGAGCTCCTTCACTCTATAAAACCCCACGTCTGAGAGGAGTCCGTGCAACTTCTCCGGCCCCTCCTGTTAGACTGCAGAACCTCGCCCGGGAGCCTGAATAAAATTTTCATATTGGATCTTCTTGTGTTGGCCTCAGTTTCTTCCTTTTTAAACTCGGCAAGAACAAACCTTACAACTCCCCCTAGTAATATCACTCCATGAGAAAGAGAGGGAGGAAGGGAGGGAGAGAGCCAGCCCTCCCTATTAAGGAGGTCTGCCTGGCCAATGTCACTTCTGTGGACCCCTCTGCAAGGTCATAGTCTCTCGTTCTGGGAACCAGACTGGCCTTTGGCAAAACTGGGAAATGGCCAACATTTATCTTTCAGGACTGCTATATCTCCTTTTAGAGAGGGTTTAGTTTTTGTTGTTATTATTGTTGTTGTTGAGATGGAGTCTCACTCTGTGGCACAATCTTGGCTCACAGCACCTCTGCCTCCCAGATTCAAGCAATTCTCCTGCTTCAGCTTCCTGAGTAGCTGGGATTACAGGTGTGTACCATCATGCTTGGCTAATTTTTGTATGTTTCATAGAGACAGGGTTTTACCATGTTGGCCAGGCTGGTCTCGAACTCTTGACCTCAAGTGATTCACATGCCTCAGCCTCCCAAAGTGCTGGGATTACAGGCATAAGCCTCCATGCCCAGCCTTTATATATCTCCTAAACCTTCTCTCTCAACTTTCTACCTTTCTCAGGCCTCTTGAGGCTGAGCAGTGCAATTTTGTTGCCAGGATCTCATATTGTAACATTATATGAAACACCTCATAGTGAAAATTATCTGGATTCTGCCAACAGCCTCTGGTTAGCCTTCCTCTCCCAGCTGTAGTCCCTGCAAGTCAATGCTCCATATTGTGGCCACCTGAGCTTTGAGAAGTGTAAACTTGATCCCATGACCCCTCCCACCTAGATTTAAACCCTCCAAGGATCCTACATTGCCTGATGAATAAAATTTACATTCCTTGCTGTGATATAAAACAATGGTTCTCAAATGTGGCTCCAGGACTGGAGCAGCATTATAAGGGAACATAGTAGAAACATAAATTCTAGGCCCTCATCTGAGACTTACTGAGCCAGAAACTCTGGGGGTGGGATCCAGAAATCTGCATTTTAAAAAGCCCTCTAGATGATTCTGGTGAGGTCAAGTTTAGGAAACACCGATGTATGTGATCCCTTCCTGCTGGCCCAGATTCGTTGCCTGCTAAACCCAAGTTGCAGCCTAGGGCCTAGCCCAAAGATGACAGAGATTTCACCAAATCCCCCAATTCTTTTCAGGGTTTAGTGGCTACCTGACATGATGTGTTGAAGATAATGAAGTCTCAGTCTTAGTTATCAGGATCAATCGCCCCATCATCGATTAAGGACATGTAAGGCACTCTCCATTCTAATTCTAGCCACAGATTTTCAGTCCACCAAATCACCAAGGCTTAAATTGATACAATACAGATACCACCTCGGCAGAAAGATGTATATTTCAGAAGATGACTGCCAGGAGAGGGTTTAGCCCTAAGGAACAAATTTAGTCTTAAGGAACCAATCCCTAGTGAGGAATTTGGGGGATGTGGCACCAGCATGGGGTTTTGAGGGGAGAGGTTCTCTCCAGCGGAGCTGCGCTCTACCTCCTTTGCTTTGTGTGCATAGCTGTAACTGATTAGGGGGGAGCTCAGCTTCAGGGCAGAAAGGAGACACCTCTGCATGAGGCAAGCCAGCCCTGTCATCTGTGGCTGGAGATGGATACTGTGGTGAGGCTCCCGCTCAGGACCCCCAAGTCCTAAGGGAGGATTTAAGTGCAATACTTAATTTTTTCTACATGAGAGGT
Organism: Aotus nancymaae; assembly: GCF_030222135.1. NCBI lineage: Eukaryota > Metazoa > Chordata > Mammalia > Primates > Aotidae > Aotus > Aotus nancymaae. Next base: position 48,002,712 of record NW_026988417.1, on the reverse strand, counting down.
AGAGTGCAAGGAGGCCAGACGGGGAGGGGCTAAAGGGACCGTAGGAGCCAGCACAGCTGCAAGTGATTAAGGCCCAGCCTAGAAGGCCGCAGACAGGTAATAGTCTGGGATTGGTAGAGCTGCAGAAAGAAACCTTTGCCCTAGAAGCGTTTGGCTAAACCCCCTCTGTTATATTTTGATTCAGCGTCTGACATGGCTGTGGAGGTTTCCAAGTGAAAAATGAAAACTGCTTGGCTAGTTTCTTTGCACTCCGGAGATGGGGACTCTTTCTGTTTGCCTCACATTTGCAAGGGTCAGATGCTCCCTCCAGACCTACCTGAAGCAAAAATACAGAGTCTAGAATTTCCTGCTAATCTTTTTCTTTTCCTGAAGGCCAGAGTTTCAGTTTCTTGCTTGGGACAGTCAGCTGCACTGTCCTTGACTCTTCAAGGCGCGCTGTGTTTCCTTTGCTTGCTCTCCTCTCACTTCTTGCCTTCCCCAGCTTTGTCCCAGGCCAGGCCAAATGAACAGCTGTCATGGCATCTAAGCCTCTCTCTCGCCTTCTACTCTGGAAGTTTGTTTCACACTTCCCTGGAAACTCTGAAGTTCCTCTTTTCTCCTAGACATTACAAATCTAACTCTTGTATGTTATTTTTTTTTTCAAGAAAATTTACTTACCAAAAAAGAGAGCCCTTTATCCGTCTTTGTTACAGGGGGAAAGTTCTGCATGATTTATTTTTATTTTATTTTATTTTAGTTAGTTAGTTTTGAGATGGAGTTTCGCTCTTGTTGCCCAGGCCGGAGTGCAATGGCGTGATCTCGGCTCACTGCAACCTCTACCTCCCAGGTTCAAGCAATTCTCCTGTCTCAGCCTCCCAGGTAGCTGGGATTACAGGTGCCTACCACCATGCCCAGCTAATTTTTTTTGTATTTTTAGTAGAGACACAGTTTCTCCATGTTGGTCAGGCTGGTCTTGAATCCCGACCTCAGGTAATCTACCTGCCTCGGCCTCCCAAAGTGCTGGAATTACAAGCATGAGCCACCGCGCCTGGCCAGGATTTATTAACTATGATCCACATGTGAATGAGTTCCAGCAAAGCCTGAAATACTTCCCTTGTCAGAATATGCAAAGGAGGAATGCCAACAAAAATAGGGTTGTGTTTCATCTTACATATTTCACCCTTGCAACTCTCCAGGAGAAAGAATAACCTAAAATACAGAGGCGTTTTTTAGGAATATTACTTGATGCACTTTGAATTGAGCATGCTTTGCAGAAATACAATCTGCATGCCATTATCTCTAATTTTCTAAGTCTTGCTGTGTAATATCAGGTCTGCCACCCTTGCTGTTAAATGTCAGTTAAGACCTAATTAATTTAACTGCTCTGACAAGTTTAAATTAGCTCCCACAGAGACTGTAATTTGCCTCGAGTTCTTACCTACTACAGATCAGTAACTCCCAACTGATCGGTATAGGCATATTTTTAAAATAACTTTTATTGATAAAAAGAAAATTTAGCCAAGTAGCACATGTTCATTGTAGCAAAGTCAGAAAATAAAGTCAAACAAAACAAGGAGATTTTTTTAAATCACATTTTTTTTTTGAGATGGAGTTTCACTCTGTCACCCGAGCTGGAGTGCAGTGGTATGATCTCGAGTCACCACAACCTCTATTTCCTGGTTCCAGTGATTCTCCTGCCTCAGCCTCCTGAGTAGCTGGGATTATAGGCATGTGCCACGATGTTGGGCTAATTTTTTTTTTTTTTTTTTTTTTTTTGTATTTTTGGTAGAGACGAGGCTTCACCATGTTGGCCAGGCTGGTCTTGAACTCCTGACCTCAGTGATCTGCCCACTTCTGCCTCCCAAAGTGCTGGGATTACAGGCATGAGCCACTGCACCAGGCTGAAAAAAAAAAAATCACATAATTTTATCATATAGTTATAACCACTTGTAAACATCCTGGTGTAAATCTTTTTTTTTTTTTTTTTTTTTTGGTCTATGTAATGAGAGGTAATTCTTCAAAAACTATTAATGAGCATTTCTCTTTTGCATTTCCATGTTCATGAATCAAAATAGGATTTTTTGGACAGTAAGACTGAAAGCTAGGTTCTGTCCAGAGAGGATTTTCTAAATTCTTTTAGCTATCAAGAACAACCCTAAAAAAGTCAGATTATAGAGTCCTTTCCACAAAGATAGAGAAGCTATTCCTTTTTCCTATGATAACTACCGGGCTTGCTGCTGAGAGAAGGAAGGAGATACAGGATAGGGGAGAAAAAGTCCAAAACTCTCACATTCATGTACATATAAAAGAGAAAGAGGCAAGATAAGGATGGGCAGATCTCACCCTCCCTGCCCTAAAACAGAGGGATACGTCAGATAGGATGGAAGGAACCCAAGGATGGAGGACTTTTGTCCAAGTGATGTATCTTGGTTACTTAACTTAAGGCACGTATGGCTTTCCCTGATGGCAATTAGTTCCTTGTAGCTGCTATTAGAAAACTACTGTTGTAACCATATTAGTTTGAAGAACAAAGAAGTTGTCTCCTAGAATAATCTGAGGTGATTTTCCAGGCTGGTGGCCAGCTCTTCTTCATTCAGAGACTCAGATTCTTTTCCTGGTAGTTGCTCTGCTACAAGGCCAAGGACATTTGTCATCAACTATATGGGACTGCTATATCTGGGTTCCATTTGGTAGTAAGGGAAAAGAGACTGGAGGAAATACACCCAATGTCATGAGACTGTGTCCAAAAAAGCAGACATGACCTCTTCTCATATTTTTTTGGCCAGAACTTGGTCACATGACCAAACCTAACCATAAAGAATGCTGGGAAATGCAATATCACTGGAGGGCCATATTTGTCCAATGATAGCAATTCTATTATCATAGAACAAAGGGAGAACATGTTTTGGTTGCCCACCAGCAATCTCCTCCACACCTAGTGTCACAGATAGGGCCCTGCGTGCACATAAAAGGGTCTTTGAAAGCAGCCATGGGTTTGAGAGCCATGGATTTGCCCTCAGGCATCATGAGTAAGGGTGAAGTGACTTCCACAGCAGAGGCAAAGTGCATACTTAGACCCAGAAAGGTCTATAGAGTCAGTGAGAGATGGATGAGACCAACACAGCCAAAGCATACCACTGCTCATGATCAAGCTCAGAGACACTGGAACACAGGTTACACCAGCTGCTAATGTCTACTACAAAGCCCAGCTAGGGGTCAGCCCCAAGGCTGACAAGGGACACCACAGGCACAGCTCTGAGGACCCATTACTTCGCGGTCTGAAGCTCACAGTAACCTTCCCTCAAAGCCTGATTGCTATCTCAGGGATGAGAGCTCCCTGGGGCAGATATTTGAAAAACTGGGCATAGATCCATAAGGGACCCTGTTGTCTAAACAAACTGCCCAGAATATAAGAAGAGTTGGTCAGGTTAGACTAAATTTATTTAATCCCCATTTCCACCCAGCAGGATGGGGAGCTTGTGGGGAAGCTCAGATCAAGTCATCAGTTAGTAAATAAACTACATGTTTTGTTTTGTTTTGTTTTTTTCTGCACATCTGAATATAGGCTGAAAAAATTCTATCACCTCGAAATGTGCATATAAAAATGTCTTGGAAGCTCTGGAGCTGTGATTAGAAAATGCTAGCTGGTGCTGTAAGCTACTTTCTTCCCTACCTCAGAGGTTTTCTGTGCAAACAAGAAAATCACATAGCTGTCACAGAAGACTTATCTGGATGTTGGGAGTCCCAAGGAAGGACATTTGTACCATGTCTAACTGAAGTTCAGACATGAGTGGTAGACAGGGGTAGGGGCAGGTCAGAGTCAAGACTTAATTTCAGGGAGCAAGTCCAGGGCACCATGAGTTAAGGAAGGACTCCAGTGCTTGGGCTGAGTTTAGCAGCAGGGCCCAGGGGTCAGAGGTTCTGGGTTGGGAAAGATACTGAGTCTGAGCCCTCCATAATCCAGTCTCTCCCCAGCACCTATGGGCCCTGTACAGGAGGGGGGATGGTCTCAGGGGTGCAGAAACTCTAGAGAAAACACATTTGATCCCCAACACCTTAAAAACAACTTGAACATCTTTAATGTCTGAACAAGAAAAGCTATTTTCCAAGTTGAACATAAACTCATTTGGTAGGAAAACCTCCCCTAAACTGAACTGAAATGGTTTATGGGTTCTATTTATATCATTTAGCATGAATAGTCTTACATCTCTAAAGGAATAATAATATGTTTGGTTTCTAAGCACTGTCCCACAAACAACACCAAGACCAGAGTGTTATGCAATATCCGGCATATTCACCATATTACCTTTCTAATATCTGAAAAATTCTGATTTTGAAATACACCTGGCAAGGGTTTTAGAAAAGAGCTTGATCACCTGAATTTCAGAATCATCCTTGCCACCCATACAATACACAATCTTAACTCGGTGGAATTCTCTTGTAGTCCTGGCTTTCAGTTTTCTCTAATACTTTCAAGGACCTTGAAATTCAACAAAATTTCATCTAACAGAGGTATAACTGACATTTATTTTCTTTATCAGATTTTTAAATGCTGATTTTATGGGTGAATACAAAGCTAGCTAAGGAAGTAGGCAATGCCATTAATTCTTCCCCAGTATTTATCTACATTCCTCTATATGCTTTATTCAAAGTGTTATGAAGTAGAGACATAATCTTAAAGTGGATCAATGGCTAGTTTTTTTTGTTTGTTTGTTTTATTTTTTTGGACGGAGTCTTGCTCTGTTGCCAGGCTGGAGTGCAGTGGTACGATCTCAGCTCACTGGAACCTCCGCCTCCTAGGTTCAAGTGATTCTGCCTCAGCCTCCCGAGGAGCTGGAACTACAGGTGTGCACCACCATGCCCAGTTAATTTTTGTGTTTTTAGTAAAGACAGGGTTTCACCATGTTGGCCAGGATGGTCTCAATCTCTCGACCTCGTGATCTGCCCCCCTCACCCTCCCAGAGTGCTGGGATTACAGGCGTGAGCCACCATGGCTGACCAATGGCTAGTTATTTTTAACACTAAATACTTAGGGAATGTACTTTGGAAATGTGTGCTAGGGATGGTGAAGAAAAAAAAGGACAGGAAGTTAAGACTGAGCGTCTGCCCTGAGCCACTTTCTCCTACAGCATTCACTGTAATCTTCGGTACATTTACCATTTAAATCATTTACTCTCATCCTCATCAGAGTCCTCAAGGATTTTTATAATCCTTGTAATTGCCTTTCGTCTGTGCACTCTTCTTGTTTGCACAAATTATTTTCTATGCAGAAGCCTTCCCGCTGCCCTTGTCGCACTTCTCCTGGCTAACTCTCTTTCACCTCCACGCCCCCATCGTCCAGCCAAGGCTGTGGCAGAAGCCCCTTCTCAGGTCTCTCTGCTTCCACTCTTGCCCACCTTACACCTCATCCATTTTCCCGAGAGTAGCATAAATCAGATCCATGCCATTGAGGGACTCTTTTGTCCCTCAACAGCCCACCCGAACCCTGGCTCACAAGGCCCCGTGTGACCAGGCCCAGTGCACCTTCCACCAACACTCCATCCACACTGGACTCTTTCTTGTCTCCACCTCAGCGCCTTGGCCCTTGCCGTTCCCTTGGCCTGGAACGCTCCCTCTCTAGTTCTTTGCCTGGCTGGGTCCTTCTCAACCTTTGGGGATCCACTTAAATAAAGCTCCTCAGAGAGCCCTTAGCCGACCTTCCCCTTCACCCATTCTAAATTCAAGTGTGCTGCCTCTGCTCCCCCAACTGCTACTGCTGTTGTCTCAGCAGTTTTATCCTTCACTGTGCCTGTCACAGCCATCATCATTTGATGTACTTGGTATTGTTTTTCATATTCATTATTTTTCTCTCCCACTGAACTGTAAATTTCATGAGGTCAAGGACCACACCTGTTCATCATTTTGTCCTCAGTCCTTAATACAATGTCTGGCCCAAAGTAAAGGTCCATTTACATTTGTTGAATAGATGAATGAATGAATGATACTATATAGCCCAGCACAAGCATCCCTTCACCATGGAAGCTTTTTCCAATCTTCCTACTAAATTGGACTCCATATTCTGGTACTCATCCTGGCTCATTGTGGATTTTGATTTTCTTGCATTGCTCCCCATCCCTCAGGCTAGCTGATCACTAGAGAAAGGGCCATGTACTTCATACTGACTCCAGTGCCTGGCCCACATGCCAGAGGGTCAGTAAACATCAATAAAGTGGTCAATAAAATTGGATTAATGAGAATTGAATACACGAAAGCTGCCAGTTCCCACGTCTTCTGGCTGTGGCCACGATCACCTCCATGAGGATGAGGCCACACCAGCTTCCTGCACTCTTGAAACAGTGCTCCAGCACAGTGCCGGGCACAGAAAAGTCACTCCAGCATGTTTGTTGAATAGATGAATAAATGCAGGGTGAAAACAAAAGAACAATAGAGCCCGAAGAGCTTATCTTTTTATTAGCAACTGCCCTTTCAGAAAACTTTGTTTTAGCTTTAGCTTTAACGCATCTCTGCCACTTACCAAGAAGAATATGTTTTTTTGAATACAAAACCTAAAATGCAATAAAAAAAAAAAAAGTAAATGTAAGTAGAGGAAAAAAAAAAAAAAATACAAAATTAGCCGGGCATGGTGGTGTATGCCTGTAATCCTAGCTACTCGGGAGGCTGAGGCCGGAAAATCGCTTGAACCTGGGAGGCGGAGGTTGTAGTGAGCCAAGATCGTGCCACTGCACTCCAGCCTGGGCAACAAGAGAAAAAAAAAAAAAAAAAAAAAATTTTTCAGCATTATTTTCTTCTTTTAGTGGTGACTGCTCTTGACATTCTTTAAATAACTCCATATTCATTTGTTCATTCATTCACTCACTGATCTATCTGTGTATCTGTTCTCAAAGTTCCCAGAAACCCAAGCTAAATGGCATCTACATCATCACTTCCCATGGTGCTTGCTTTCATCACTATTTACTGAGAGATCCCAAAGCATTTTAGAGAGAGAAACAAATTTATTGGGTGAGAGGGGCTATTAGCCCCTGGTTACAGGTGAGGAAAATGGGGCCCAAGAAATGGTGGAGGGAATGAGCTACAGAATTGGAAGTGAGAGGAGTACTTAGGATTTCAAGTTCTGACTTCCAACCTAGGTCTGAGGGGGTCCTTCCAACCTGGCTATCAGGACTACAGAGCTGCCCTTTGCTTCCACTTCTCTCCTCCCACTGACACTATCGCTATTCCTGGAAGAGCACTCCAGCAGAGGGAAAAGTATCTGGAAATACTGAGGAACAGAAAGAAGTTGAATCTGAATCCGTGTGTGCCACCGAACCAAGGAAGTTTAGGAAGTATTGAGGCCGGTTGTGGTGTAATCCCAGCACTTTGGGAGACTAAATTGGGAGGATTGCTTGAGCCCAGGAGTTCAAAACCAGCCTGGGCAACATGGTGAGACCTCTGTCACATTAAATAAATAACTAGATAAACAATCCAGGAGTTCAAAGACATATTAAGCTTTTTAAGAAACCAATATTACCCTTTTCCCATAAATTAATGCTTTTCTCATGTATTGAATTCTTGAATGTGCAATGTAAAATGATATATAGTTTTGTTTGTTTTCTGACTTAAAATAGTACATGTTCATTTTTCTTTGATTTTGGAAAATATAACAAGGACAATGAAAAAATTAAAGATACCAACAATATCGTGGCACAGGAATAGTCACTATTAATATCTTAAATATTTCCTCCAACTTGTCGTAATCATGTTAGACTCCTTATTTCTATCTTAATCAATTCTTTATCAGCCCTATTTAGATGCTCCATAAATGAATAAATATATAGTTTGGATTTTTTCCCCAAAGTGTGTTCATACTTTACATACTATTTGTGACCTACTTTTTAAAATCTTAACACTATATCAAGAACATTATTTCATCTGATAACATCTTTTCCTATAAAATTATTTTAATAATTGAAAACAATTTGTATTGGAATAATTTAATAATTATATTAATTCCTTTAACATATGGCTGTCTAATATTTGAATATATAGGTACATCATAATTTTTTAAGCAGTCCTCCATTATTGGAACATTTAGATTTTTTTTTTTTTTTGTCTTTTTTTCCCCATTACAAATAACACTACAAGAAGCATCACTGCCATAAATCTTCGTGAGTACGTCTGGTTATTTCTACAGCCTCCATTCTTGTAGAGTGGGGAAAGGGCTATAGATATGTTATTTAAGATTTGTGATATATATTGACAACTTGTCCTCCCGAAGGCTGTCCAATTTATGCTCCCCAGTAATGAGGCATAGTAGGTGTCTTTGTTTTTGCCTGGAGTCAAATGCTTTTAAAGTATTGGTTATATTATTTCAATGTAACACAGTATTGAAACAAGATGTCTCTTACCACCTTACTTCATATGCTTCAGCCTGGCCATAAATAAATTCCTCCAAGTCGTTGCAATTTTCTTATGAAGAGAATGTTTGCTGCTACTGCATCTTCCTGTCAATTGGATAGTAAACTCCCAGTCCCCGAGCCATAGATGATGTGTGTGCAGATTTGCAGTCATCCTCATAGCCAAGCTTTTCATGATTCCTGGTTTTAGTTCACATGAACACTGCTGATGGTGTCTTCTGCCAGTTCCCCTCTTGCAAGTGACTGAGCTCCTGAAGGATCTCAAAGTACCTTTGGAAGAGCACAGGTAGAATACGGAATACACCTTAAAGATGTGGCCACCTTTGGGGTGGCCAGCTGAGCCCATGAAGTCAATGCCAGAGACCTCCTTACCTCCTTGGATTACTCAGTGTTCTCCAGAGAAACAGAACCAATAGGATGGATAGACAGATAGACAGACAGACAGACAGATAGATATATAGATAGTGAGAAATAAAAATGAAATCATAAGCCTCCCAACCAACTGAATGAATCCCATCTTAGACAAGGGGACCCCAGAGTAACCCTGAAAACTGAATTCTTGGCCATGTCGGGAAGTCAGACACATCTTGTCACACCCCTCCCTCACTCACCTCCACTAAGCTTTTTCCCCCAAAGGCTAAACAGAAATCGGCCCTTTCAAAAGACTTCACCACTGATATCAACCAGCCTCCTGCCACTTTCCCTCCCTTTTGTGGTTTGGACACAGCTGACCAGTATTTCTTCCTGGTAAGAGACCAACAACCACTGAGATGGTCTAGCCAGTCTCCGGAGGATGTGCAGTGAAGGTTTTCACATCCTCTGCTTCACCTTTTGACATTAGACAGCTGAAAACTCCATGCTGGGATTATGTAATGCTACCATTGTTTGAACATGGGACCCATGAAAGGTCAGGAAGCTAAGTCGTGCTTCTCCTTTCACAAATATTCATGACTCCTCCCATAGCTTGTTAAATATGCATATTTTGCCACCCTGCTCAGAATTAATCCCTGTCTTATTCTCAACCTCGGGGTGTCTGTTTTTGGCTTCTAGCTGGAGGATACACCTCCCAGCCTGTCAGAACGGCCACCCTGCAGGCTGCCATCCTTTATGAGAAATAAAGCTTTCCTTTTATTTATGAACCTTGTCAATTCTTCAGCTGACAATAGGTATAAGAGATTTATTATGGAAATTGGCTCATGCAATTACAGAAGTTGAGAAGTCCCAGAGTCTGCAAGCTGGAAAACCAGGGAAGCTACTGGTACAATTCAGTCTGGTCAGAGGACTGAGAAACAGGGACCTGATGGTATAAGGAGGTCTGAGAACTGGCATGCCTGCTGGTGTAAGTCCTAGCATCCAAAGGCCCAAGCCCTCGAGTTCTGATGTCTGAGGGCAGAAAAAGATGGAAGAAGGCCCTTCAAGGAGAAAGAGACAGAGAGAATGTGCCCTTACTCCGCCTTTAGCTCTATCAGGCCCTCAATGGATTGGATGATGCTCACCTTCATTGGTGAGGGCAGATCTTCTTCACTCAAGCCTACTGACTCAAATGTAATCTCTTCTGGAAACATCCTAAGACCAGTTCCAGCCAGAGCCTAACTGTGTCCAATCAAACCATCTTCCTGCCTACCTGCCCTTTCTTTGATAACAGATCTGAAACAGACCCATGTCCCATAGAACTGATGTTTATAGTTCCTTTGAATAAACACAGAAATTGATCCAGTCTTAAAACTTAAGAAAGTTTCATTTGTCTTATCTGAGTTTATTTCTCAGAAAACCAACCAGCAGTATTCTCAGATAGTATCAAGGAGCTGAAACTCACCAGATCACTGCATTTGGACAATGAGAGATCAGAACCCTCACCTGTCATGATTGCCTAATGGATCATCTGCTTCCTGTAGACCAGCTCCTCTTTCTTACCCTACCCTTATTTTTGTTTTCCCACACATGGTTACCTTTCTTCCTTGCTATTTAAATTCCCAATTTTAGTCAGACAGGGAGAATAATTTGAGACTGATCTCCCACCTCCTTGTCTGAAGGACCCAACTGAAGCCTTCTTCCTTGGCAATATCTCAGTGATTGACTTTCTGTGAGGCCAGCAATAGGACCTAATCCAAACTCCTGGTGTTTCGGTAACAAATCCATTAAGCCTTATCCTTCCTTCTCTGTGCTCTTTTTTAGTGGAAAAAAAAAACAAAAAACATACTCCGAAATGCACACACCTTTATACCCTACTAATCATTTTTTTTTTTTTTTTTTTTTTTTGAGACAGAGTTTCACTCTTGTCACCCAGGCTGGAGTGCAATGGCGCGATCTCGGCTCACTGCAACCTCCATCTCCTGGGTTCAGGCAATTCTCCTGCCTCAGCCTCCTGAGTAGCTGGGATTACAGGCACGCGCCACCATGCCCAGCTAATTTTTTGTATTTTTAGCAGAGACGGGGTTTCACCATGTTGACCAGGATGGTCTCGATCTCTTGACCTCGTGATCCACCCGCCTTGGCCTCCCAAAGTGCTGGGATTACAGGCGTGAGCCACCGCGCTCGGCCTACCCTACTAATCATTTAAAGGCTGAGAAGGAATAATCATACAAGCTCTCAAATAAGTTACATTTGTTTCCTTCTTCCATGATCTCTGTGCCCCATACTCGAGAGAAGATGAAGGCAACGGCAAGTTAACTTTACCTTTCAGTTCCTCTTAGACCCACTGCTTCTTGATCTCTTTTCTCCTTCTTTTATTTCCCTAGGATGGTTGGTTATCTCTGAAAGAGATTTGCCTCATAAAATTAGACCCTAAAGAAGTGGGAGAGGCCAGGAGCTGTGGCTCACGCGTGTAATCCCAGCACTTTGGGAGGCCGAGATGGGTGGATCACCTGAGGTCAGGAGTTCGAGACCAGCCTGGCCAACATGGCAAAACCCCATCTTGACTAAAAATACAAAAAAATAGCTGGACGTGGTGGTAGGCACCCGTAATCCCAGGTACTTGGGAGGCTAAGGCAGGAGAATCGCTTGAACCCAGGAGGTGGAGGTTGCAGTGAGCTGAGATTGTGCCATTGCACTCCAGCCTGGGCAACAGAGCAAGACTCTGCCTGAAAAAAAAAACCAAAAAAAAAAAACAGTGGGAGAGAGGGAACATACTGACTTAAAAATCACCTAAGTATTCCTTTAAATATATGGTCTTTTAAAATATATAGAACAATATAACAAGTGTATAAGTAAACATGTTTAAAACCAATATTCTATTAATATATTTAAAATTCCATTTCTATGTTTTAATTTAAATTACATTAGTATATTATAATAAGTTACATGTTTACAGCTATATATTCTTAATTCCATATTAATGTAGGGAATCCATGAGCCCTACACGTTGGGATTCCTACAGAATGTAGGAATCCATGACCCCTACATTGGGCACCAGAATGTAGGGAGCCAGCCCTACATCACCCGTGGGTACCCTGAATTCGGTGGCAACAAAGGAATGAGAGAAAGACAGATTAAGAGAAAAGGTGGGACCAGGGGGTCATCACTTTATTACTCTGGAGGAAACAGTGAAGGCCCGGAGCTCTGATCATCCACACTATTTATTGATTACAATCACTTTGATCTATAGGGTAGGGGTGGAGTGATGGTGGAGTGAATCTGTGAGCTGGAACTGGTGTGTCATCCTAAGAATTGATAACAGTGGTGGTTTGGGAGTTTCACAAAACAAGAACATGTGGTTATCTTTAGCTTGTTATCTATGTACAGCTGATGGAACTCAGGCCTTACAAGGAGCCTACAAGTCTGGCTACGTCATAGTGCTATGAAGGGGTTTTACGTCCTTGAGCACAATGTTTATGGTAAGAGGGCCTAGCTCACCCTGCACCAGAACATGAGGCATGGAGAGGCCTTCCTCCTCACAGGCCTCCTGCGGGCTTCTGCAATTTGTTGTTGCTTGTTTGTATGTTACTCATAACCAATTTATGTAGGCGCTCTGTAAGTCCTTTCTCCTCTGCTGTTTTTCTCAACATATTTATAGTTGTGTGATACTAATGGCTACTTAAGAAAATAGCTCTCTGTCAAAGCTCTATAATATTTTGTCCTATTATGAAGATGCCTTTGGTCATCCTCTTCCATTGTCCTCATCTCACCCCAGTCCTTTCATCTTATTCTGTTGCTACATGAATTCCTCTGGAGGACCACTTTGTTCAGTGCTTTATAGCAATGAATTGACTAATTTCAAAGACAGGAGAAAAATAGGTTGATTTTGCCTTCCAACTGAGGACACAGAATGGACCAGGAGGAATCTCAAACTCGTATTCTTTGTGAACACTTTTGCGCATCTGTAGAATATTCATTGGGAACCTAGCCTCGTGAGGCTCCACCTTTAGAGGAATTAACAGGACACAGATGGAACAAGTGCTAACCTTGCCTCCGCAACCACACAGAGTGGGGCCTTAAGAAAAGCCCTGGGGAGGTTTTGGAGCACCTCGCTGGCCTGGAGGCCTGTAGACCAACCTTTGGGAAGAATGAAGGCTGCCACTAGAAAAGAAGGCCATTCTCTAGCACCTTCAGAACTGACTAGTATAGCTCACAGCTCCACAGGCACATGTTCTCACTCTAAAAGGGAATGAGAATCTCTAGGGACGTTGTGCAGCTGCAATAGCTTATAAAGTCAATAGCATGACTTCATCTCTGGCTTGAGAGCCAAATGTTACACAGAGCAGAAGCCAAAAGTTAGTGCTAAATCAGGGTGAACAGGAAAGACTGGAAAAGACCAAGGTGTGTGTTTACATGCTTTCAAAGCTGCACCCTCCTAAGAATGGAATGATTTTGCTGTGAGTTCACAACATCTTGAATAAGCATTGATAATACAGGTAGGTATACAAGCACCTGACTCTGATTTCATTGAGCAGATGCCCAATATCCTTCACCTGGCTCCTAAATGGCTGGCTGAGCCTTCTCTTAACAGGGAGTTCATTCCAGTTAAGTCGGTTTTGGTCCTTCCCTAATGTTGAGGAAGGTGTGTAAGTATTTAGTGCTATTTGCGTAGGTAACTGGAGAGATGTTATCCTTCAGAACTGTGAAAGCTCTCTTGCTTTTGCAGGAGAAATTTGGGATTCACATAGGGCATGTAATAATCTGAAGTGAGGGTTGGTTCTAAAAATGTTGTTGTTGGTGGTTTTCACACCAAATAGCCATATAAGGTCAAGTTCTTTCATATGGTATGTAGTTTCTCATATATCACGTCAATAGCTTACTCATGTTATTTACGAAACTACTTTAAGTTATTCATTTTTGGACATTGTGATAGGTAGATTTCAATTTTAACTTCTGTACGTTGAATGGTATTTTATAAACATTAAGGCAATATGTTTCTGAAAGGATAGTTTGTGAATCCTTTGGTGGGTCTGGGAGAATAAACATTTACATTCCTCAGGTGAAAGAAATATTTCACTATAATAGTGGACAATCCTATTTATTGAAATCAGGATTCATCAGTGTTATTATTATAAAGTCCTTCCTCTTTTTTCAAAATAATATTTTTTTCTTATCACTTGTTAAGGGTACACTCCATATTGTAATATTTTTCAAAGGACATTTTTAAATAACAAAAATATCAAAGGACAGTTTTTAAAGAATTGATATAATAAGTAATGGCAATATTTTTAAATTTGCTCCTCAGTGTCTCTTGAGGGGTATAAGCTCCTCAAAGCTATGAAGTCCCTTTTATTCCTGAGCACTACAAGCTGGTTATACCAGCTATTTCTTCTCCGAGTAGCTCTGGTTAGCAAGTTGCTTAAAGCAAGGGCTACGAACTTAGGTTGCCCGTGCCAGCCAGCTCTTAGTTACTCATCTGTGGTTAATCTACTGTTGCAGAGCCGACCTTCAGTACTGGTGAGATGTCACCCCTTTCCAATTGTAGGATTCAATGAGAACCTGAGGCCCTTTTTGAGTTTAAGATGGAATTCTCTGATGAGTCAAACCACAAAATCCTAGGAGAGCAGCTAGAAGGAGAGGCGTATTAACCTTAGAATAACATCCATCTCATCCATTACAAGATGAGAACGAACGTTGCCTGACAATTAGCAATTTCTCTCACATACACCCTATTTTCACAGACAAGAAAACTGAATCCTAGAGAAGTTACATGATTAATTTCAACATTCACAACTATTTAAATACTCATTGGAGCCAAAAGGCACACTTTCCTTTCTACTGTTCAATATGTATTTGTTTTGCGAAGCTTCCACAAACCATGCATCAATAAGGGAACAGAGGCTAGCTTTTGAGAGGTTTTGCAGTCCACTAGGGCAGCACCCAGGAGCCACATGACAAGGGTTGCCGTGTGCTGCTGTTGCTCTTCCTCCTCCATGGTTTTCTTTCTTTGGTCTAAGTTCAGATTGTTACTTAGACATAGAAAACTCCACTTCCCATCCTATTCTGGTTACTGAGGGACTGCATATTATGCCCAAAATGTGCCACCCTTTATTTTCACAGGAGGTGGGAGTGACCCATGTTTGGGGGGTATAAGCTTTGTGTTGTCTTTTAAGGAGTGGTGATGAGTTTACATAAAGACTTAGATGCTAATTCTGCCTATCTTATTACTAAGGATGCCTTTCAAATAGCAGAAACACACTAAGTGTGGACTAATTGATGCAGTTTGGAGCACAATCTGAATTTCAAAATGGAAAGACACCAAGATAACAGTAGAGTAAAGAGAGTAAGGGCTAGATAAAGGGCTTGTATAGCCCTTTGCAGCTGTTGAGTTCATTTTCTTTGAACTAATTCCTAATCTTGGCTTCGTTTTAGAATACCACACTTATTTTTTCTTTCTCCTTTCATTCCTCTTCTAATTTACATTTTCCTGCTGTATATTTGAATCCCTGGAAGCCTCCTTAAATCTTTCTGGAACAAGGCAAATGTAAATGAATGAATCAATCAAAGATTAGTCAACAATTGTGTTTATTTCCTCATCTCCTCTCTCTGGGCTCACCGCACTGGCTTCTGTCTTCTCTGTTCTCTTGTCATGACTCTGTCTTAAGCCACCAAATTCTTCCGAATGGTTTTGTTCACTTATTTCCTTGCTAGCTCAGCCTAAGGCTCTGGTAGCCATCTCTGCATCTTCAAGCTCTGTCCTCCCAGTTTGGGTGGTGATACCTGGATCTCCTCTCATCTTTTCAGCTGCTTGTTTGGGCCTCCTTTTCTAGTTCTTTCTAATTTCATTTGCTAATTATGGCAGGATACCCAAATTTAGTTCCTGGCATTTATGGTTTTCTGTCTCAAACAAATCTCATTTACTGTCAGAGACAACACACCCCTTGAGGACAAGGACTACATATTTTTTTAATATCACAGAGGGCCTTGCACATAATTGGAGCTCAACACCACTGACTTAACTTGAAAACACGACTTCTAGTAGTGGTCATCGATAGTGTCTTCCTAGAGGGTTTTGAGGACTAGCTATGGAATATATAATTATATTCAGGGAAGTCTATAGTCTCATAAACCCATGAAATTAAAATGAGCAAGAATATGGTTGAAATATTTTATTATGCCCAGCACTAACTTCACATCTTACAGATGGTGACACAAATTCTGACTTTGGTTTTTGTAAACATTTCCTAAAACATATCTTGAATTCTTCACCTGCCTCCATCTTTAATTCTACTATGCCACAACCTGCTTGCAGCCCTACAGCCTCTCATCTGGACAACCTACAACAGTCTCCCACACTGTGGCCTTTTAGCCCCTCATGCCATGGTTAAAAGCTGAAAATCAGGCCGGATGCAGTGGCTCACACCTGTAATCCCAGCACTTTGGGAGGCCGAGGCGGGCAGATCATGAGATCAAGAGACAGAGACCATCCTGGCCAACATGTTTAAACCCCATCTCTACTGAAAATACAAACATTAGCTGCGCATAGTGGTGCATGTCTGTAGTCCCAGCTACTTGAAAGGCTGAGACAGGAAAATCACTTGAACCTGGGAGGTGGAGGTAGCAGTGAGCCGAGATCGCACCACTGCACTCTAGCCTGGTGACAGAGCAAGACTCCATCTCAAAAAAAAAAAGATAAAGAAAAAAATAATAGCTGCAAATCTGGATGTGTTACTCTTTCTAGCTCCATAGACTTCCAGGACTTTCTATTGCTCTGCAGATAAATTTCTGCCCTCTTATGTGACCTGCAAGACTTCAGATTACTTCACTAGCCCTTCTAAGTTTCCAGGATGCTCCACCCTCTTGGCTTTAGAGCCTTCACATGTGCTGTCTTTTCCACCTAGGAGACTCTGAATTCACCCTGAAGAGTTTGGCTTCCTCAGAGACGCCTACCCTGACTCCTCAGATTGGTTCAGAAATGCTCATTGTTCACTGTCATTCCTTAGCATTCTTTTCCTTCATAGGATTTATGACAATGGTGATGAATATCTATTTGGGTATGTATTTGCATATCTGCTTTCCCTTGCTGGACTGGAAGCTGTCTAAGGACAGGTATAATACCTCGTTCACCGCTCTATCCATAGCAACTAGCCTGGCACATAGGTACTCCATACGTATTGACTTTGTGAATAAATGCAAATTGTAAAAGAATCAACTTGCTGTCTGATATTTCAGTACAATACCTAAGTTGAGAAAGATGTATCCACCATTGCTGGAGCTGGGAGTTAAAGAGGTAGGCTCAGTTGAGAGTGACGTGGTGAAGGAATATTTGAAACATGTTCTGCAGCTCTCAGGAGCTAATTGAAATGTGAATTTAATGAGAATTCATGTGCATGTTGAGGAGAACTGTCCAAAATCTGAGCAAGGAGGTCTTTGCCTCATTATGGGAAAACAGAGATCATATTCTAACTTTCCCCTCTGCTAAGCCTGCACGTAAATGCCTCTGCCTGTTTCTGTGTCTAAGTGTGCACGTGGTAGATAAACCTGTGATGGTTTTCTAGGGATTCTGCTAGGTTGAAGCCAGCACACCAAATAAGTCACAGATCATGATTCCTTTTTTAAAAATAATTACACAGTGAATTTCACTCCATCCTTTCTCAGCTTATCTTTGGAATTTTTGACATATTTCTTAGCATTTCAGGTTCTATTAAGAGCTCTGGGAAATGAAAAGCAGTATTTGTCATGTGTGAAATCCAGAAATAAACCTTACAAAACCCGTAATTCTCAAACTAACTATTTTCTGGAGTCTCGGAGCTAATATCAATGCATCTTATATTTAGTGACATGGTTATTTTTGCATAAATTAGCCATAGCAGAATATCTATGCAATGTTTCTATATCTCAAAGTTACCTTGTTTAAAAAAATACATTTTTAATTTTGAGAGAATAGATGTTGATGAAACCTTTCAGAAACACAGACAGTGCCCCAATATATGCATAATCATTCAGTCAAAAGATATTTAATGGTTGCCTACAACAGTTCCTGCTCTCCAAGTATTTGCAGTCTACTATGAGAGCCAAGATAAGTCAACACTTAAGCACTGTAGTTCAACGGAGAAATTAGCAAGTGGTGTTATTGGAGCATAGATGAAATTCTAGATGCCCTACATGTTTTCTCTCTATGTTTAGACAAGGGAATTATTTCTTCCAGTTAGGAATATCTTGAAACATTCTGGGAAAAGGTAAGATTTGAAACTGGCTATAAAGATAGTAGATTCCTCCCTTTACAAATTAATTTATTTTACTTGTTATAAAGAAACAAATATATGTAAACAATACTGATAAGAGAAAAGGAGCAAACAAAAACCTAAAAACTGTCACCACACAGAGATAATCTCTAGTAACAGCTTCTCTTCTGTGTATATTGATGTGGTTGTTCTACAAATTTGCCATCATACACTGCATAAGGTTTATAACCCGCTTTTCTCATTTAATAGTTTACCATGAACATCTCCCCATATCTGCTTGTCAGTTGATGCATGATATTTTTTTACTGGGTGACGACTGGGAGGGAAAAAATATGCCTGAATTTAAGCAGTAGGATTTGCAAGAACAAAGGACCAGGAGAAAGTATCAGCTATGACAGGGGAACCACACTCAGTGAGGCTTGCTCCTGCTGAGTGCACAATTCCAACTTGGTAATTTCTCTCCTTGGCATCAGATGATGCTGGCTACACTTCAGGAACACATCGAAGCATGAAATCTTTCCATTCTGATGAATAACCTGGTCTGTGAAATCAGCCCGAGTGCAACTGAGATGCTTAGGGAAACAAAAGGTTGTCAAGAAATCCCATTTCTCCACCTAATGGACCAGAGCTGTGGTCACTGCTGGGAGTGTTTCTGCCTTGTGATTCCTTGTCAACTGGAGCAAGCATGGCATGTGGCCTGATGTAGTTCTATTTGGAAAAGCACCGTCAATTAGATGGTAAAAGCCTGCAATTTTCTGAATGTTTATAATCTAAGTGGGTGTGCTCAGGGTGCAGTCCAGTGAGAACCTTAATATTCCACTTGAAAGTGCACCAACCAAGGGCAAAGATGCACAGTCTGGTTTTTCTCTAAAACAGAATAGTTTTTCAAATGCCTAACGTTTATGTCCTATTTCATGATTGTGAAGGGTAATTTAGAATGTCTGACCTTTAAAACAAGGAGTTAGTGTTTGCCTTCATGCCAGTATTCGGGGGAGAGATACTGGTGGACTAAAGTTCATAATAATGTTCCCATGATTTTTGGACCTACTCATGCCTAATGGAGGCTGTTAGTATCTTGAAAGTAAATATCCTGTGGTTATGTTTGAGTTATGCCATGACCTCTCCTCAATTCTATTATTCATCTACCTACACACACACACACACACACACACGCACACACACACACACATACAGACAAAGATTTTAAAGTTTATTATTATATACCAGAGACAAAGCAAAATTCCACTTGAGACAAACCTAAGGTCCATTCAAATCTGCCTTATTCAAAGCCAGATTACCATGAAAGGCACAGAAAGACAAGCTTCTCATGTTGTCACTCACTTGTGGGAGCTAAAAATGAAAACAGTTGAACTCCTGGAGATAGAGAGTTACTAGAGCAATTAGGATAGGATGGTGACTAGAGTTTGGGAAGGGTATTGTGGAGGGAGAGAGGAAGTGGGCATGGTTAATGGCTACAAATGATAGTTAGAAAAATGAATAAGGCTTAGTGTTTTCTAGCACCACAGTGTGACTATAGTCAATAATAACTTAATTGTACATTTTTAAATAACTAAAAGAATATAATCGGATTGTTTGTCACACAAAAGATAAATGCTTGAGGTGATGGATACCCCATGTATCCTGATGTGATTATTACACATTATATGCCTGTATCAAGATATTTTATATATTTTTTTAAAACTGCCTTGTTCATGAGAGAAAGCGGGGAGAATGCAGCACTAAGCCAAGCCCACACTATCTACAGGAAGAACATGCACAAAAGATCCACAGAGCTGGACTGAACCAGGCAGGGCAGGTGGTGTGGCCATTGAAGAGATTTGGCGTGACCCAGTTCTGAGAGCTCATCATGCCAGGATTGCATGTTCCCACAGTGAAAGTGGCCTCGATGACATCCCTTTGATTTATACGGTACAGATTTCAAAGACATAGATGATCTAAGCCACAGCCTCATGCCGTATTCCTTTATGGCAATTAAGAGAGAGGGTGGTTATCTTATGTCCCTCACATGGAGTTCACCAGGCAAGTGCTCCACTGAACTCCTTATGCATTGCGTTCTCTGCCCCACTGCTCCCAGTCATGACCTGAACCTGTATGCATGCGACCCCTACACCTAGTCCCCTGGGGAGAAAACCCTTCCCTCCACAGAAGCACGGTGGTGGGTACGAGGCAGGCCTGTTTTCCTTTACTGCCCTGTTCTTTCTTCTCCACATTCTACCAACATAGGGCGTTAGGACTGTGTAACAGGCAAGCTAGAGAAAATTGCATGATAGGAAAAAAAAAAGCTAGAACTTGACATAAATGTGGCTTCTATTCCAGTTTAAGAAATCAACATTTCACAGGATGACGTGGTTTCTGACCTTACTCCATTGTCCTCTGCCTCTCTTCACCTCTTGAAAGAACAACTCCAGCTTCTAACCACTGCTGGATATGGTCTAACCATGCCTTGGGAGGCTCCGCCCCTTTCTCACATCATTCGCTCCATCCAGGATATCAGTCTTCTCGGTCAGCCATATAGACCCGTGTTACTCAATTCATAACTATACACTTTGGGGCTCCAGCAAGATAATGAGTCGGGAAGTTTGCCAGATTTAGTAAAGAAAAATACAGAACACCCAGTTAAACTTGAATTTCAGACGAACAATGAATAATTCTTATGTCCTATGTAATATTTGGGACACACTTATACTTAAAAATTATCTGTTGCTTATCCAAAATTCAAATCTAACTGGGTGTCTTGTATCTGGAAAAGATAAGCATAGCTTTCAGCACACCTAGAAACCACAGAACAGAGTGGGTAGGGAACTTCAATGCCAGACTCCCTCAGGACCTCTCCTAGTAGGGGATAAGATTGCCCCCATTGTCAAGTGGGTAACCTCTTTTTCTCCCTCCCTCCCTCAAAGATGGTATCGTATGATCTTCTAACCTATATATAGAAGAAGGGAAATAATTTACAAATGTTAAACAAAATTATGGGAGGTCACTGTTCTGGACTGAACTTTTGTACTGGGGCCCATCAGACCAAACCAAAATGCAGCCACTCATGCTAGATGCAACATAGTCAAACTGAAACTTCAGGAAAACAGCTAGATCCCAACACAGGCAATTTGTTTATTTTTCTCCTGAAAACAGGTGATTTCATCATAAAGTTTCCTCTGCTCCAACCCTTACAAGAAAGTAACCAGAAGTAATCATTTTTTTCTCTTGTTCTGTTTCCTTATTCCTGCCTTACAAAACCCACTGTTCTATTTCCCAGTGGGATCTGAGACCTAACAAGTCCACTTATGATGGAGATGATGCCTAAAAGTTTTGGTCAACCTCAAAATTGAGAAGTTGACCAAAAGCGGGGAATTGTCCAATTAAGTTTATAGCCTAGGGCTGCTTTCTTACATATTTTTAGTGGATATGTAAACAGACTGGATATGTAACCTAACTGGACAGATAAACAGACTGTAACCTACTCTTGTGTCAATCCCAGAGTTCTGGCCAATCACAGGCAGCCAACTGTTTAAACTGTGTTCAGAAAAAGAAAAGGTTGAGCTGTAAACAATACAGTTGTTTCTGCCCATCGCTTCTGGTTTCTGTAAGTCACTTTCCTTTCTCTGTCCCTAAATCCTCTCCCACCAAGAGACAGTGCTGGAATCTCTCTGAGCCTATTCTAATTTTGAGAGCTGCCCATGAATTGTTCTTTGCTCAGTTAAACTCTGTGAAATTTAATTTGTCTTTTAACACAAACTATCCCAAAATGTGCCCATTCTACTTCACCTGCAGTAGAGTCAGCACTGCCCACTATTTCTTCCCAGAAGTGTTGGTTCCTTTCTCCCTCTATTCTGCCTCCCACTCTTACTTATGTCCAACTGTGCTCTTCAGACCTGCAATGAACTGAATGTTTGTGTTCTCTCAAAACTCCTATGTTGAAATCCTAACCTTCAATGTTGTGGAAGTAGGCAGTAAGGCCTTTGGGAGGTGATTAGGTCATGAGGGTTCAGCCATCATGAATGGGATTAGTGCCCTCATAAAAGAGGCCCCAAGGAGTTCCCTCTTTCCACCAAGCAAGGATACAACAAAGAGTTGGCAGTCTGCAACCTGGAAGAGGGTCCTCACCTGACCTGACCATGCTAGCTCCCTGATCTTGAACTTCCAGCTTCTAAAACTGTGAGAAATAAATGTCTGTTGCTTATAAACCACCCGGTCTATGCTACTTTGTTACGGCAGCCCGAATGAACTCAGACAAGGCCCACTGGGTGTGACACATGTTCTGACCAACTCCTTCCTCCCTAGAGTTTGTGATAAGAGGGTGAATTGTTTCTTTCAGATCTACATATTTGTAAGTGAACACTCATAGTGGTCAGGAGGCCAGGCTCTAAAGCATGAATTCTGTAAGATCACGGGTACAAATTGTGGCTTCAATATTGTCACATAAAAATTATAGAATGCCATTGTTCCAGACTAAACTCCTGCACGAGGCCCTAATAGACAAGACTTAAAATCAAAATGAAGTCGCCCATAGTGAAATTCCACATCACCAACAGAAAGTAAGTTGTTATCTGATGCTATGAGGAGAAATAACAGCCAATTTCTCACACAGGCCAGTGTAAAATCTTCAGTGTGCATGACAGTGGAGTTCTCTCTGCTTTAATCCTTACACATTTTAGGTGGCCTAGAGTAACCTAGTGTTAACTAATCAGTTATTTTTCTGTCGTTCTGTTTTCCTCTTCCCCACCTGCAAGCAAATTAGCTTTGAAAGAACTGATACCCTCTTGGCTCTTTACGTCCACTTTCTTCAGCCCTTCTCTGTCTATGACGTCAACCTCATCAGCCCAATTCATTGGAAGAAACCCTTACTCTATGCTGTGGAATGAAGTGTTGCCCGATTCTAGAACTGCAAGTAAAGCTAACTGAGATATTGACAGCACATTTGTTGTGATTTTGTTTTTTGACAATATTAAGTAGCCTCATAAACTTGGACAAATCATGTAATCTATGGCTGCAATAGTTCCCTCATCTGAAAAAGGAGGTGGAGGGTACACCATGTTAATTACCTCCTAGGGACATTATGAGGACTAAAAGCCATAACACTCATTAAACACTCAGGTGTTCCTAGCATCAGTAAGCACTTGATCAACAGTAACCTTTATTATCATT
This sequence comes from Aotus nancymaae, assembly GCF_030222135.1. Classification (NCBI taxonomy): domain Eukaryota; kingdom Metazoa; phylum Chordata; class Mammalia; order Primates; family Aotidae; genus Aotus; species Aotus nancymaae. Next base: position 47,979,578 of record NW_026988417.1, on the reverse strand, counting down.
TTAAAAGTTTACATTTTTACTGAATTGGAAGGGCTCTAGAACAAATGTAGGAATGAATTACAGAATCTTTAGGCCATCCTGGTTGCTCTAAAAATTTAGCCTACTGTTCAGAAACTCTTCTGTCTTCTCTTTTTATCATTCGTCAGATGACGAGTGACCAGAAACCAGAAATGAAGTCCTTATGCGGAATCAAAATTCAAATTAATTTCCATTTTCGTTTCCTTGCCAAATACTGTGGCTGGCGGGATTAGCAGACATGGCAGGATTCAAGAGCCGTGATGAAGGACAGGGACTGTCACAGGAAACAGGAACCAAAGGAAAAATCTCGGAGAGAAGGAGCAGGATCGGTGGCTTTCCTGTGCCTCCCGGGAGTGTATGACGTCACCATCACCCCCAGAGGAAGGCAGCAGATCAACACCTGAGAGTAGTGGTATCCAAAAAGGGTTCGCTGCCCTTTTGGTTGTTAGGATTCGAGGTGTTATTTAAACACTGGCTGCCATATCTACTCCAAAGTTTGGCCAAATGACATAAACCATCAAATCTTCCACCTTCATTTTTATGGGGAATTTTATTAAATGTTTTTCCTGTGCCCTCATGTCTGGACACACCTCTGTTTTGAGTCAAGAAAATGATCTCTCAACTATGACTAACAGGCCCTAAAACATTATATTAAAATTCAATCAGAATATCACATATGATTCCACAAGCCACAGTGGGTTCAGGGGCCAGAGTAGCCTTTCTGGGCTGTTTCATCTCAGACAACCCAAGGGGAATTTGAGACAGGTACCAGGTTGCAGGCCTAAACAGATTTTTAATGCTTTGTAGAATCTGCAAACCACCAAGTGATTCATAAGAGACTTACTAAAGGTTTTCTGTAAATGCAAAAGAAAACATGTACATGGTAAATTTTTAATAAAGCCTGGCACAGTAGTTATAACACTGCTTCCAAAGGAGACCTCCTGGGTTCAGATCCTGGCTCTACCACTTGTTACCTGTGTGACCTTGGTCAAGTTACCTGACCTTGCTGTGCTGGCTTCTTCATCTGTCAGATGGGAATGATATTAACTACCCTTCTAGGGTTATAGAGGAGTAAAGAAGTAGTTATTATAAAGCCCTTAGAACTGAACTTGGCTCATAGTAACCATTCAATTAATGTGTGCAACAAATATAAATTTTAATTTTAAAGTGTCTGGTCAACTGCCTATTTAAGATTTATATTTAAATGCTCAAGAAATAATGCGGCTGTAAGCATCTTTTTAATTGCAAAATTAATGTTTGATTAAATACAACAGTGGGTCTATTTTTTAATGCATATAGACATACAATAAAGAAATAATGTTTTACAATATGGGCTTGGTAAAAGTACTTTATAAAGGTGAAAATACCGTGAGATTTTCTCTTCTGTCTCGTGAGGAAGAGGAAGTTGATTCTCAGGGATGCTTGAATCTTGAAAGCTCTGGTAGGTCTAGTAGGTTTCTCTCTGTGGCTCATTGAATGCTCTACCGAGTTCGCATCAAACCTCATTTAATGCTCATTTAATGCTCTTCAGCTGTGGGCATGGATAGCGCAGGCCTACTCACTTATGTCAGAGCTTTATCTGTCTGCATTTTGCATTTTCATCCTTTTCTTTAAAACCAGATATCTTTATATCAAACAATTCTCTCCTCTTTCCAGTCTGGTCTCTAGTTGACTTCTCAACTCAATCATCCTTTCTGCAGAAAAGCCTTTCTTAACCTTGCTAATGTGATCAACTTCTGCTAGTACAGGATCTCGTAACACTGAGGAGTTCTTATTAATGCCTTCACTCAACTAATATTTACTGAGCACCTGTGTCAGATGCTGTTCTAGCTACTCAGGAAACATGGTTGAACAGAACAGAGTCTCTCCTCTCATGGAACTGACATTCTAGGATGGGAAACAGGCAATAAACAAACAAATAAATATAAAAGTCAGAGGGTGATAAGTTCTTGAAAATAAATAAGCAGGAACAAAGATGAGGAGCCAAGACGTGCAATTTTTCATTTGTTTCTGTGGCTACCGGATCATATTTGTGTTCCCCACTAGACTGCAGGCTCCAAGACAGCTCGGTTTGCTCATTATTTATCTTCAACTTCTAGTACAGTACCTATCTCCTAATAGATGCTCAATAAAAATGATTAACTCACTGTCATTCAAGAAATAGTAATTTGTACAGAATGGAACATAAAAGCATTGAATAGTGAGAAAGAAAAGAAACTGTGTATTGAAGGAATGTGAGCCCTTTAAATTATCAGGCCCAGAAGAGTAATGAAATGTGACTGCAGTCACGTCTCACCCCCCACCCTGGAGCTAAGTAATTTGCCTGCTATATGGACTCTAGACTGAGCGTGGCCACTGAGTAGCCATAAATTAACCTAACAATGCCATATGCTGGACGTCATAACTGACACCCTATAGTTCAACAATGTATAGGCAATCAGTAGTCAATGTTATTTCTGTAAACCAATGAGAATTCCTAAAAAAACAACTTTTGTAATCAATCCTTCTCCTGATTTGTCCTTTTTTCTTTGAAAACTTGAGTCTCTCCTTTGTTCTCTGAAGCAATTCTCAGTGTTTCTGAGGCTGTCGTCAACCTTGGCCCAAATCAACTCTATGTTAATTTCGCCTCTGTGTCTTTCTTTAGATTGGCAATAGCCTTATGTAAATAGATGTCAATGATTTTTTTAAAGTGGCATTTGAAAAAAATCAGGTGTTCAGTCTCACTTCAAAGCAATTTAACTTTTAAATCCCTATGTTTGAATGTAAAACAGAGATCTTCTTGGGAAATTTCAGACATGGAACACTTTAAGTTCCCTTCATTCTTAGATAAAAAGCTAATCCTAACAACATCCTGCATATTCTTAATTTTTATGCTGGTAAATGATTTTCAAGTTGAAAATCAAAGAAGCAGTTAAATTAGTGAATTCTGCAGTGATCGAATAAGCCAGTTAAAACATGGACCTGCTTCATAAGTGAGTTTGCGCTTTTTGGAAAGAACCTAACTGTCCCCAAAGGATGGACATGGCTCCAGCCATGCTTTAGCTTGACTTTTTAGCTATTTCCAAGAAGCAAAAAGAGCTACGGGTCTCAGAGATTTATTTTTCTTCTCTGTAGCGACAAGTCAGCATTTTGAAGAACAGAGGGTTCTTCTGCTAATCATTTCTGGATAAAGGAAAGCGCCACTCTGGTATTTCTGCTCTATTTTTAAAATTATAAATGACAGCTGAAAAACTGAAATATGGCAACAACAACAGGATGGTGAGAAAAAAACATGAATGCAGACAGGGTTTTGTTTTTTTTTTAAAGCGATCTTTAATTTTTAAAAGCACTAAATCCATCTGCAATAACTATGCTAAATCATTTTGTGAGTTTGCCCTACAGCCTTCGGACTTTCTGTTTTGGCTTTCCCATTGTCTAAACAAACTCTTGAATAAATGATTTTTGCAGAAATGTCCCTAGAAAATGAAGAAAGAGAAGCTCCAACACAGCAGAAAATTGTGCTGAAAGAGGAGTTCTAGTTGGGTGGATGAGGGTGGGTGCAGGGCGAGGACACACGAATTCATGGCCGTTAGGTAAGAAATGCAAAATAAGCAAAAACACAATGAGTTTGCTTTGGAAAATTTTCCGAGCACAGATCATTCCTGGCCAGGTAGTGGAACCCATTGTATCATAGAGCTCTACTGACATCTAGTGCACAAAAGCATAATGAGCATAATGATCGTCTATGAAATGAAATACTCTCTACTGTCTTTTGTTACATATCTTAAAAAGTCATCCGTTACTGTTACAGTCAAGGGAGACCATAGCAACTAAGTCCTGTAACAAAGGACTTTCTTACAGAACATCTCCCTTCATTCTCTCTACAGTAACCCTGCAAGCAAAGCAGAAAAATGATTATCAATCTCATTTCAGAGAGGGGAAAACTGAGGCTTGGAGAAAGAGGTTTAGTGACTTTCCCATGATGACATGTCTAGTGAGGGCAGAACCAGGACAAAAATAAGACTTCTTTCATCTCAGACCTCGATCCCCTGCAAATCTCCCCTGTCCACCCACGGTTCTGCCTCCCAGCTTCAGAGGACACTGAAAGACTCCTCCAAAGGTAGATATGGAAGTCCTCCTCATTTGGGAGAAGGGAATGAGTGAGGGGCCTGGTCTTAGCTCAACCCCACAGAAATTAGAGTTGAATATGTCTCTGGATTTACGCTTCCCTGGCCTATGAATCCCCAAATTAGGAATATCAAGTTCCCTAGCAAACTAGTAATTAGAAGTAAATACGAAGGGGAAGAGCTCTAACTAGGAATGCATTGTAGAGTTCCTGATATCCTTTTCCTTCCTTTTCAAACAAATCAAAAAAAAACACCCACACAGATACACACACATAGAGAGAGAAACACACACATACCCTTACATACAAGTAAGATTGAGTTTAGAAAACAAACATCCGAAAGGGTGTCTTAGGATTTTCTCCTTAGTACATTTTATACTGAAAGCAGATACCAGGCATCTGATTTTAAGTTTGTCCATTAACAGCAAAAACAGAGAACAAACAAAAAGCAGGAGTTCAAATAAACCTAAACAAATAGTGAAGAAATCACAAGAAGGATAACTGCAGGGAGATAGCCATCTTGGGGTATTTGTTTGTTTGTTTTTTAGAGATGGGGCTTGCTATGTTGCCCAGGCTGGCCTCAAACTTCTGGGTTCAAGCAATCCTCCCACCTCAGCCTCTTGACTAGCTGGGACTATAAGCCCACGCCACTGCGCCCAGCAAGAAAGCCATTTTTGCATTTAAGAAGTGAAGATAACTTTATGGGAGAGAATATTTGTTTTCAATTGGGTTTCAAAAGGACTAATTCAGGGATAACTGCAGTCCCAATTTGGATTTCTAACCAGACTCCAACTTTCCAAATGGCATTTAAAATTTTAAGACCTCACAGTTGAAGTATAATAAATCAGCTTATTTTGAATAAATTTTGATAATAACTACAAATTTAAAAGTGAATTTATATGAACAGGACAAAATATTTGGCAGAATATATAATTTTTCTTATTCATCTAGGGAATATTGATTTGTTCAATAAACTTTGTAAAAGCTTTCTTATTGTTGAACATGCCATTACCTGTGCCCTCATATATACATATACATGTGTGTGTATATATTTTATATATATATATATGTGTGTGTGTATTTTATATAGAGTTTGTTTATTTGTTTTGATTCATGGTCTCACTCTGTCATCCAGGCTGGAGAGCAGTGGTATGATCATAGCTCACTGTAGCGTCGAACTTCTGGCCTCAAGGGATCCTCCCACCTCAGCCTCCTGAGTAGCTAGGACTATAGGTGCCTGCCACCATGCCTGCCTGGCTAATTTCTAATTTATTTTTGTGGAGACAGTGTCTCTCCATGTTGCTCAGGCTGGTTTTGAACTCCTGGGCTTAAGTGATGCTCCCACCTTGACCTCCCAAAATGCTGGGATTATAGGTGTGAGTCACCACACCTAGCCTACTCTCAAATATTATAAAAAATATAATCTCAGCTCCTGTAATTATAACTTAAAAAGCAAGCAAAGAGAGCAGACATTTGCTCTTCCTTTACCAGTGCCAGCATTCAACATTCTGAAGGAAAATACATTTTTAATAGCTCATTAAAAAATCTGATTATTTTGTGTTGAGTTGGTTAGAAAAAAAATCTTCAAAAGAACACTTAAAATGAGATTGGGATGGAAGGTGTTTAGGACTTATGATATTTCCAGGCATTCAGTTTTAATATTTGACCCATTAAGACATGCTTTCATTGGAATCCTAAAAGCAAAGGAAAGGGGCTTTAAAACAGGGAAAATGATGATTTGCTGAAACAGTGTAATTATTTGCTCAACCAGAAAGTTATAACTTACTTAAACTCCCATTCAGCTCAGCATTTCATTTTCATATCTATTTCATAGCCTTTGATATAGAAAATGACCATATTAGAAGCTGCTGAGAGATTTATTAGGGCATCTTTATCTGAGCAATAAACAATTGGAACTGGTGATCTACAAATGTTGTCTATGCCTCGCATTTGTGTTTTGTGCCCATAGAAGTCCTAGCAAAATAGGCAAAGGAATGGTTTGGCAATTGCTGCATTAATCTCATCAATGTAGAAGCCAACCCAGGTCATTCTAGCTTAAACGCCACCTGGTTTTGTTGCTGTCAACATTGACGGAATTAACCTAGTACTATACTTCCCCTCAAAGCATATCGAAACCTAATACAAAACCTAGAAATAGAAATGAGGAAGAAGTTATGATTATCTGGCATGAGTTGTTGGTCTCAAGAAGCAAGTGAGAATGCAAATGGGAAAGAAATTGCATATAATAGGAGTCGTGAGTTTAAGTGTTCACAGAAGCCAAATAGATGACAAGGAAGAGTGATGATGTCTGAACGATAACCAGGGGCCATAAAGAATGTGGCAAACTGGGCAGCACATGGCTTGTTCCGAGAGGCATCATCTAGTACTTACTTCCACCAAATTATGTGAGGCATGAATGTGGGGAGTTTTGATTGATATCTCCCAACTTTTAAAATATTGGCTATTAATTCAACCTTCTAAGAACTCAGAAAGGGCCAAATCAAGAATGTCTGTAGGCTGCATTCAACTCATACCAGTTTGCGATATCTGACAGGTAACATCTGGGCTGCCTCAGCTCTGCATTTTCTCAGTGGGTGTGTATCACATGTATGTGCCTATGTCTATATGTGTGTACACACATGGATTTACACGTCTTAGATCCATCTGCATATAAGAAGATGAGTCAAATCAAAAAATTAAAACAGCAAAAAAAAAAAAAATTAGTCTGCTTGATTGATCCCCTAGGACTAGGTAACAGATATTTCTGGAACCCTGAAGCATTGGTGAGGCCAACAGTATCATCCTCTGCCAGATTCTGTCTCCTCCTTACCCTGCTTGAGCAACATCTCCCCCAGCCATCTTCCACCTTCACTGCGCTTTTGTGTCCAAAAGGCAGTATCTGCAGCCCTTCTTTGGAGGATTGCTTTAGACCAACTGGAGCCAATTTGCCAACAGGTGCAAAAAGCCAAAGGTACATCCTCCTGCAGCAGGCAACTCTTAACTAATGACTTTCAGGCATGAAAGTATGAAAGTTTAGCTCTCCGACTTTCAAATGGGGCGACTTTGAGGTATAGCTTACACACCGTAGGTTCCCTGCAGGTTTAGGCCGACACTCCCTTCTGTAAGACTTTGTCACCATTGTTCCCTTGCTTAGCTTCTTCCTCTTCCCTTGTCTGGTCTCCCCTCTCCTATACTGGTCCCTCTTCACCCCAGGAACATTTCCTTAATAAATCATTTGCACACAATCATTTGTCTCAGAATTCTTTTGAATCCAACCTGAGACCACTAGCCTTCTCAGTGTTTCAGTTTTCTCTACCTTAATATGAAGATAATATTACCTACTACATAGGGTTGTTGTGATGATAAGTGAGTTAGCCCATATAAAGAGCTTATAATAATCCCTGGCAATCACTGTATAAATGTTGGCTAAAATTATTCTCTCATGATATTAGATGATACAAATCAAAATAAAATCATCATGTTTTTCAGCCGAGTTCTATTTTCTTATGGAAGTACATATTGATTTAAACTTCCCAGATGTATATGTATGAGAGCTCAATATATCATTTTGTTCTCCAAGATTATTCACATGTGACATGCATGTAGGATGAAGCAGAACCCCAATAACAAACCCAAAGTCAATGGTGGTGTGTGTATTGGTGGCAAAACCACTAGACCGTGGCACAGGACATCTTAGACCTCCGACATCTTCATGAAGCATCACGATTGATTCAGCTGTAGCCCATCTGTCAAATGCACAGGCCACAGTGAGCTCAGTTCTCATGGCCCATATGTTGCTTCCATATTGACACAGCCTAAGTTTCCTGTCTTTCCTGCAGAAACAGGCATCTCTTTCCAAATTTCGCCATTGTTGTCAACAGTACCATCATTCTAATCCCTCAAGATTATAAATTTAGAAGTTTATTTCCAACTTTATCCCCCTAACCCAATCTATCATCATGTTTTTGCCCATTGTTTTTCTCATGAGGCCCAGCAAATCTCTTCCTTTCTAAAGCTGCCACTGTAATACAAGCCCTAATACTTCATGTTCGAGGATGCGCACTGCTAATTTGTTCTCATACCTTCTTGTCTCTTCTGCCTTTAAATCAGTGTTTCTATAGCTTGTAGAATATTCTTTAATGCTTTTCACCTTTCTATAGCCAAAGAGCATGTATTACCTACTCCAACTATTTAATGAGCAAGTACAGAGTGCTGACTATGTGCCAGGTATTGTTCTAAGTGCTTTACAAACATTAACAACCCTCGAAGTCAGGCAGTATGAATGCCTCAGTTTTATAAATGAGGAAACAGAGATAAATAATTTGCCTAAAGTTATAAGTGTCAGGGCCAGGACTCAAAGCCACAGCAGTCTGGCTCCCAGGTCTGTGCACATAGTGACAACAAAGCTACACTAACATTGCCCCTCAATCAAGGTTTGCTGTCACCATCATCAATCTTCGTCACTACTCTCATCCCAAACCCTCACCTCCAGTTTCTCTCATTAGTGAGTTTCTGGGAATAAGTCTATGGACAGAGTAGGGCAAGAAACACTCTGTGAATGGCAAGCAAGAAAATTAAAATTTTCTGCTTGAAAATTTTAAACTGGGAAATCATGGGCGATAACACTGGGGTGGAGGTAAGTAATCTCTTTGTGAGGAATCAGGCTATGATAATAGGCTGATCTGCTCATGACACTCAAACCAGTGAACACATCTACAATTGCTCTCCAAATGTCAATAACCTCACTTTTCACAGCCTTCTACTTTGAGATATGTTCTAAAAGAACGTGGCCAGACTCTGTTTCATGGTTGCATTAAGTTCTTTCCCCATAGACCAAAAATCAACCTCAGAAAGGAGTCCATGTGTAACTCTCTTATACACTTGTGAATTTCTTAAACCTCCATGATTCTTCATCATTGGTGGGGGCAGAGATCAGTTCTCTTTGTTTGAGAATGTGTTTGAGAACATATTTCTAGTGCCATTTCTTCAATATTTTCCAAGGATCCTATAAGGACCTCATGCACACAGGACTCTGATGGCCTGTCTAATGTCCCAGAGAACCCAAGAGTGAAATGTGTGCACTAGGTTACACTTATTAAACCACTATACTTGCATATCTATTTTTAAATTTTAAAGACTTTTATAAGTAATTTTTCAATTATCACCATGGTGATGTATATTTCATATTCACAAGGACTGTCCAAAGTCTTACTGACCTTCAAACAAACTGTAAATCTGACTGTGATTACAAAATTTAGTAATTTGCCAGTCCTTGCCAAAACAGCTTAAATGAGCATTAACATCTTCCTTAGAAACGCATTAATATTTTCTGGATCTTTTAACCAAAATAGAATTACCAGGAGTGGTTTCAGTAAACAATTACTGGATAAAGTGCCAAAAGCAGACAATAATATAAAATGTTCCAAAAGCTTTGCTACATAACTATTAAGCTGGAGAAAATAAATGAAAGCGTCTCCGAAAATGTGTTGTTCAGTCACCATCTGGAATGGCTTAATACAGTAAAATACAAAAACAATACCATGGAATACATTTTATTGTATTTCTTCAAAGTAACTCAATTACAGAATCATACAGTCAGAGCACATTGTGATTATTTGGTTAGGCTGAACGTAAACTTTTCAATTATTCTTTTCATTTTGGGCCCAAAGAGGGGTGACAGAGAGTAGTCAGACATTAATTTTTTAAAAATGTTTCCCTTGAGATAATATAACAACTTTTATTCCATCGTAACTCAAATTTAATATCAATATGGCTTTCTCAATTAGATCAACCTGACATGTAACAGAATCACTGGCAGCAGATGAGTTGGTGACATGAGATTTAAGCATGAAGGGTGAAAAAGTTACTTAAAATCAATTTATCTTGGCCAACATTTTTACGAGGTTTAAATATTTTTTAAGATAATGTCTCAAAATTCAAAGCATGGTGATAGAGATTTTGGTTATCTTATATATGGTTCTGCTCCTGGCTGGAATCTTAGCTCTAACAGGCAGATATGCTCCACCTCACCCCAGTTATTGACATTAAATAATCTCTGGAGAGCATCTTCAATAGAAGATAAGTTGAGAATGTCCACATCCATTTTAAAGCATCAACACAATGCAAAGTTTGCCAGACATTAATTTTGGCATCAGCAGACATTATTTATTTAAGCATTAATTTTTACACCAACTCTCATTTCAAAGGGGTATAATACAACATTATTACCATGTAAATAAATGTAGAAAAAGTAATAAAAGGAAATTGAGGTTAGAAAAATATTTGAAATCCAGTGCAAGGTTAGTACATTAAAATATAATTCAATTGCTGGAAATAGGTAACAAAATTGGCTCTAAGCTTCCTAGCAGCCAAAGCAAACAAAAATACCTTGATATATAACACTCACAGAATCCATAAGCCTAAAAACAGACCTGCTTTTCAGTGGAAATTCAGTCTTTCTTGCTATTAAGACCTGAAAGGAATATCTCCTGTAATTCCTCATAAGAGGAAGCTTGGTCAAAGTCAGCTTTGTCTTTTGAAACTCCTTCACCAGCCCAGTAACAATGTTCTTCCCTTTCTTCAAACTTTCAACATCTTCCTTTAGTTTTTCATTTCAAAAATATTTATTGATACCTACTATGTACCTGGAATTTGTATGAGATACTGGGGAATACAATAGTAGGCAGAACAGGCCAAATCTTGCCATTATGGAGAGAGATGAATTTCTTCTTAAATCACATAAATAAATATAAACAATTGTTCCCTCTCTCTCTCTGTGTGTATGTGTGTATGTGTGTGTATATATATATATATATACATACACACACATACACACGTACATGTGTACATGTCTCCATTATATAATATATGAGTATGTATAATTACAAACTGTGATTAACACTGTAAAGGAAACTACAGGGCATCTGAAAACAAGTGACTTGGTCTACCCTGGAAGGTCAGAGAAGGTCTTCCTAAGGAAATGAAGTTGGCACTTGGAATGAAAGGAGGAATAAGAACCATCTCTAAATAGAAGTATATTTAACACTACACTGTGCTGTATCTTTTTCTATTGTTTAACGGGGAAGGAATCTGATCTTGTTTTCCACATTTCCCCTGTGGATGCTGAGCTTCTGTAGGTATAGATTCTATCTCTTCCTTCAGCATCGCCATCCTGTCTCAACGATGTCAGGGATGTCGTAGTACTCCATAAACCCTCAATTCAGCCAACTGCCACTGAATGAGAAGAGAATACAGTTTAACACTACCATCATCAAAAATGCTCCGCAAGAAAATATAGCTCCCTTTAGCCTCAACTCTCAGTACTTTGAACTAACAAACATTTTAATTGACAGGAAATTCAAATACATCTTCCAAGCACTTTATTTTTATTACAAGTTTTCGGGGAGATTGGAGTTCCCCTGGAGAGAAATTTAAACTGGAGAGCTGGAAAGGCCCGTGCTTTGTTACAAACCGGGAATTTCTCTTCGTATGCTGTTTTTCTTCTGCTCACGGTAAATGATATTTCAATATTCCCTCTGCAGCACCAGGCAGCACCTGCAGACCTGTTCTCTTGTTCCTACTATAACAAATTGCTAATTATTCACAAATACCACCAAATTGTTTTAACATGCCACTGAGGTCACTACATCAAGCTCAGTTTTCTCCTCATCTTTTTTCTTCCTCCTTCCTATCTTCCTTCCCTCCCTTCTCTTTTGTTTCTTCCAACATATATACTCCTTTTTCCTTCCTTCCTCTACTGAATCTCCTTCACAGGATGTAAAAAATCTGAAATCTCATGACCAGAGGCTGCATAATGACTCAAAATCTCAGAAGGCAGAGATATGTGTCTGGTGACTTAACCCCCAGTCTCTCTGCTCCCTAGACTGGACCTTTGCCTGCCCAGAGTTACAGGCAATGGAACCTGGCTATGTAGGGAATCTACATGTTTGTGGGGGGAACATCAAACTATGGGGCAAACAAAGAAAGACTGACAGAATGGAAGGAATTGGTGTTTCATGGAGAAGAAGCAAATAGCGAGGATACATATGAAAAACGAAACCCATGGGAGTGGGCAGAGAACAAGATTGGAACCTAAAGAGAAGATCTTCAATGGTGAATGGGCAAGGCAGAGTCAGGGAGGTCAGAAAGCAGACCTTAAAGGAATTCCCAGAGCCATGGACATAAGAAAGAGAGAGATTAGTCTTGGGCTGAATCTGAAAGGGAGGAATTGTTATTGAAGGTCTTTGGCTTGTCTAGAAATCTTGTTGATTATCAAAGTGATAATAGAATGTGATGATTAACTGAGCTGAGCTCTAGATTCGGATGACCTTGCTTCTTAAGCTATATGACCTTGGTCAAGTGACTAACCTTCCTTAAGCCTTGCTGTCTAATCTGTACAATGGAGAGAATAATACAAGGGTTATAGTTGTCCAACACACGGCAGCTCCTATTATTTCTTCTTATTCTATTACTATTATAACTATATTATTATACTACTATGAGTGTTAATACATGATACATACTAAAAAGAAATTGTTGATTATCAAAGGTATGTATGTGCCATATAGGAATAATCCAGGAAAGTTTTCTGTATAATACAAAGTGCAACCGATCAGACTTTTAACATGTTCTCTCATAGACTACAAACACTGGCTGGAAATTAAAGAGCTCCCTTTAGCCTTGACAGTCCCATGTGGCCAGAGAGCACTGTCCTGTGCTTATTTTCCTGGATGTCACCCTATCACACAATTGGTCTGCTTCATTCTTTGGGAATTACAACCTGCCAATGGAAACAGCAGCTTCCTCTTCCCTCAGGCCAACAAGCTATACTATGGAAAGGAAAACAGTCCTCTTGAACTGCACTTAGCTACAACCTTGATTTCAGGCAGCCAGGAGCTCAGAGGCTAGATCTCTGGGTTGATCCTCCCTGGGCAAAGATCACTTTCCTGATGACGTGGATTTCTATCCATAGCATGGCAAGAAAAATGGCCGCATGTAACCTGCACTCTTTATGACCTTGACAATGTTATTGTTAGGACCCCGCATGCCAATTTGGATGACTAAAAAAAATGAGAAAACATCTCAAGTAAACCAAACAGAGATGTCAAAATATTAGAAGGATCAGATCCCATTTGGAATAATGTGTTGAATTTTGATCACCATATTTTAAGAGAATACCTGAAAGTTTTGTCCCCAAGGATAGCAACTAGATGAAAAAGAAAATGATAATTTTTTAAATTGTACTTTGGGAAAATGATAATTTATGAAACACAGCACATAGATGTGTCAGGTACTGAATACAGAGGTTTTTCAGCTCTTTATAAGCATCATTCATTCCATGGAATGTTCATCATGACCCCACAAAAAAGTTAATGTGGTCCCCATGTGACAGATGAAAACAGATACTAGGGGACTATAAGTAACTTTTGTAAAGTCACAGCTGAAAATCTATGAAGATGGGTTACAATCTGAGGTCTGTAGCTCTCCAAAGTCTCTTTACAATTATGAAGATTTACACCATGATTTTTCAGGAGGATCTGGAAGCACTTGAGAGTGGTTAAGATGGAGAAGATTTGGCTAAAGACAGACACAGTATCTGTCTTCATTCTAAGAAAAAAAACCATGTTTTGTTCTATTTAGTTACAGACTTTGCTCCTAGGAGGAAAACTTCTTGGAAGCAGGTTTTGCTTAATAAGAGGAATTTATTAATAGTCAGAGCTGACACAGAGAAATGCACAGACTTTGGCAAGTTCTAACCATCCCAAAACATTCAAGCAGGGCTCAGAGTTCTTCTGACAAGGATGTGGTAAAGGGACCCCCAACATCGGGTGATACACAAGCCCTTACTTCTAAGATCCCCTCAATGCTAAGATTATGCAATCCTAAATTAATACTTACACTGAGTCTTATTGGGACCTTATTGGGCCAGGCCTCATGTGAAGTCAGGCCTTTCCTTTTTTTTTTTTTCTTTAACTTTTATTTTAAGGTCAGGGATACATGTACAGGATGTGCAAGTTTGTTACAGAGGTATACATGTGCCATGGTGGTTTGCTGCACCCATCAACCTGTCAGCGCTAGGTATTTCTCCTAATTCTATCCCTCTGCTTGCCCCTTACCCCCCAACAGGCCCCAGTGTGTGATGTTCCTCTCCCTGTGTCCATGTGTTCTCATTGTTCAACTCCCGCTTATGAGTGAGAACATGCAGTGTTTGATTTTCTGTTCCTGTGTTAGTTTGCTGAGAATGATAGTTGCTAGCTTCATCTATGTCACTACAAAGGACATGAACTCATCCTTTTTTATGGCTGCATAGTATTTTGTGGTGTATATGTGCCACATTTTCTTTATCCATTCTATCATTGATGGCATTTGGGTTGGTTCCAAGTCTTTGCTATTGTAAATATTGCTGCAATAAACACAGGTGTGCGTGTATCTTTATAGTAGAATGATTTATAATCCTTTAGATACATACCAGTAATGGGATTGCTGGGTCAAATGGTATTTCTGGTTCTAGATCCTTGAGGAATCACCACACTGTCTTCCACAATGGTAGAACTAATTTACACTCCCATCAACAGTGTAAAAGTGTTCCTATTTCTCAACATCCTCTCCATCATCTGTTGTTTCCTGACTTTTTAATTATTGCCATTCTAACTGGCATGAGATAGTATCTCATGTGGTTTTGATTTGCATTTCTCTAATAATCAGTGATGATGAGCTTTTTTTCATGTTTTTTGGCCACATAAATGTCTTCTTTTGAGAAGTGTCTGTACTTATCCTTTGCCCACTTTTTAATGGAGTTGGGTTTTTTTCTTGTAAATTAAAGTTCTTTGTAAATTTTGGATATCAGCCCTTTGTCAGATGGAGAGATCGCAACAATTTTCTCCCAGTCTGTAGGTTGCTTGTTCATTCCGATGATAGTTTCTTTTGCTGTGCAATTTTGGCCTTTATTGCCATTGCTTTTGGTGTTTTAGTCATGAAGTCTTTGCCCATGCCTATGTCCTGAATGATATTGACCAGGTTTTCTTCTAGGGTTTTAATGCTTCTAGGTCTTATGTTTAAGTCTTTAATCCATCTTGAATTAATTTTTGTATAAGGTGTAAAGAAGGGGTCCAGTTTCAGTTTTCTGCACATGGCTAGCCAGTTATCTCAGCACCATTTATTAAAGAGTGAATCCTTACTTGTTTCTGTCAGGTTTGTCAAAGATCAGACTGTTGTAAGATGTGTGGTATTATTTCTGGGGCCTCTGTTCTGTTCCATTGGTTTATACATCTGTTTTGGTACTAGTACCATGCTGTTTTGGTTACTGTAGCCTTGTAGTATAGTGTGAAGTCAGATAGCATGATGCCTCCAGCTTTGTTCTGTTTGTCTTGGCTATACAGGCTCTTTTTTGGTTCCATATGAAATTTAAAGTAGTTTTTTCTAATTCTGTGAAGAAAGTCAATGGTAGCTTGATGGAAATAGCATTGAATCTATAAATTACTTTGGGCAGTATGGCCATTTTCACAATATTGATTCTCCCTATCTTAAGCTGATAAGCAACTTCAGCAAAGTTTCAGTATACAAAATGAATGTGGAAAAATCACAAGCATTCCTGTAAAACAATAAAAGGCAAACAGAGAGCAAGATCATGGAATGTTTTTCCATCTGTTAGTGTCCTCTCTTATTTCCTTAAGCAGTGGTTTGTAGTTTTCCTTGAAGAGGTCCTTCACATCCCTTATAAGTTGTATTCCTAGATATTTTATTCTTTTTGTAGCAATTGTGAATGGGATTTCAAACATGATTTTGCTCTCTGTTTGCCTTTTATTGTTTTACAGGAATGCTTGTGATTTTTCCACATTCATTTTGTATCCTGAAACTTTCCTGAAGTTGCTTATCAGCTTAAGGAGATTCTGGGCTGAGATGATGGGGTTTTCTTAATATACAATCATGTCATCTGCAAACAGAGACAGTTTGACTCCTTTGTTGGTTTAAAGTTTGTCTTATCAGAGACTAGGATAGCAACCCCTGCTTTTTCTTGCTTTCCATTTGCCTGGTAAATATTCCTACATCCCTTTATTTTGAGCATATGTGTATCTCTGCACATGAGATAGGTTTCCTGTACACAGCACACTGATGTGTATTGATTATTTATCCAATTTGCCAGTTTGTGTCTTTCAATTGGGGCATTTAGTCCATTTACATTTAAGGTTAATATTGTTATGTATAAATTTGATTCTGTCATTATGATGATAGCTGGTTATTTTGCCCATTTGTTGATACAGTTTCTTCATAGTGTTGATGATCTTTTCAATTTAGTATTTTTTTTAGTGGCTGGTACCAGTTTTTCCTTTCCATATTTAGTGCTTCCTTCAGGAGCTCTTGTAAGGCAGGCCTGGTGGTGACAAAATCTCTCAGCATTTGTTTATCTGTAACGGATTTTATTTCTCCTTCAGTTTTGAAGCTTAGTTTGGCTGGATATGAAATTCTTGGTTGAAAATTCTTTTCTTTAAGAAGAGAATACTGGCCCCCACTCTCTCTGGCTTGTAGAGTTTCTGCAAAGAGATCCACTGTTAGTCTAATGGGCTTCTCTTTGTGGATAACCCAACCTTTCTCTCCAGCTGCCCTTAACATTTTTTCCTTCATTTCAACCATAGTGAATCTGACAATTATGTGTCTTGGGGTTGCTCTTCTCGAGGAGCATCTTTGTGGTGTTCTCTGTATTTCCTGAATTTGAATGTTGTCCTGTCTTGCTAGATTGGGGAAGTTCTCCTTGATAATATCCTGAAGTGTGTTTTCCAACGTGGCTCCATTCTCCCCATCACTTTCACGTACACCAATCAAACATAGGTTTGGTCATTTCACATAGTTCTATATTTCTTTGAGGCTATGTTCTTTCCTTTTCATTCTTTTTTCTCTAATCTTGTCTTCTTGCTTTATTTCATTGAGTTGATCTTCAATCTCTGATATCCTTTAATCTGCTTGATAAATTTGGCTATTGATTCTTGTGTATGCTTCACGACCTTCTTCTGTTGTGTTTTTCAGTTCCATCCAGTTATTTACATTCTTCTATAAACTGGTTATTCTAGTTAGCAATTCCTCTAACCTTTTTTCAACGTTCTTAGTTTTCTTGCATTGGGTTAGAACATGCTTCTTTAGCTCGGAGGAGTATTTTATTATCCACCTTCTAAAGTTTACTTCTGTCAATTCATCAAACTCATTCTTCATCCAGTTTTGTTCCCTTGCTGGCAAGGAGTTGTGATCCTTTGAAGGAGAAGAGGCATGCTGGTTTTTGGAATTTTCAGCCCTTTTGTGCTGGTTTCTCTTCATCTTTCTAGATTTATCTACCTTTGGATTTTTATGTTGGTGACCTTCGGATGGGGTTTCTGTGTGGACATCCTTTTTGTTGATGTTGTTGCTATTCCTTTCTGTTTGTTAGTTTTCCTTCTAACAGTCAGGCCCTTCTGCTGCAGGTCTGCTGGAGTTTGCTCGGGGTCCACTCCAGACCCTGTTTGTCTGGTATCACCAGCAGAGGCTGCAGAACAGCAAAGATTGCTGCCTGTTTTTTCCTCTGGAAGCTTTGTCCCAGAGGGGCACCTGCCAGATGCCAGCTGGAGCTCTTCTGTATGAGGTGTCTGCTGACCCCTGTGGAGGGTTGTCTCCCAGTCAGGAGGCAAGGAGGTTGGGGACCCACCTGAGGAGGCAGTGTGTCTCTTAGCAGAGCTTGAGCACTATGCTGGGAGATCTGCTGCTTTCTTCAGAGCCAGCAGGCAGGAACTTTTAAGTCTGCTGAAGCTTTGCCCACAGCTGCCCCTTCTCCTAGGTGCTCTGTCTCAGGAAGATGGGAGTTTATCTCTAAGTCCCTACTGGGGCTGCTGCCTTTCTTTCAGAGATGCCCTACCCTGAGAGGAGGAATCTAGAGAGACAGTCTTACTACAGCAGCTTTGCTGAACTGCAGTGGGCAGTCTGAATTTCCTGGTGGCTTTGTTTACACTGTGATGGGAAAACCCGCCTACTCAAGCCTCAGTAATGGCAGATTCCCTTCTCCTCACCAAGCTCAATTGTCCCAGATTGACTTCAGATTGCTGTGCTGGCATCAAGAATTTCTAGCCAGTGGATCTAGCTTGCTGGCTCTATGGGGGTGGGATCCACTGAGCTAGACCACTTGGCTCCCTGGCTTCAGTCTCCTTTCCAGGGGAGTAAACAGTTCCGTCTTTCTGGCATTCCAGGCACCACTGGAGTGTGAAAGAAAACTCCTGCAGCTAGCTCAGGGTCTGCCCAAACCGCTGCCCAGTTTTGTGCTTGAAACCCAGGGCCCTGGTGGCATAGGCACCCGAGGGAATCTCCTGGTCTACAGGTTGCAAATACCATGGGAAAAACATAGTATCTGGGCTGCAATGCACCATTCCTCATGGTACAGTCCCTCATGGCTTCCCTTGGCTAGGGGGAAGGAGTTCCCCAACCCCTTGTGCTTCCCAGGTGAGGCGATGACTCACCCTGCTTCAGCTCACCCTCCTTGGGCCGCACCCACTGTCTAATCATTCCAGATAAGCCAGGTACCTCAGTTGGAAATGCAGAAATCACCTGCCTTCTGTGTTGATCTTGATGGGAGCTACAGATCAGAGTTGTTCCTATTCAGCCATCTCGCCAGCCACTCATGTCTTTTTTTGATAAGTGTCTGTTCATGTTCTTCACCCACTTTTTAATGGGGTTGTTTATGAAATCCAACAGCACATGAAAAAGCTTATTTACCACAATCAAGTTGGCTTCATCTCAGGGATGCAGGGTTGGTTCAACATATGCAAATCAATAAATGTGATTCATCACATTAACAGAACTAAAGACAAAAACCACATGATTTAACATCCCTTCACATTAAAAACTCTCAATAAAGCAGGTATTGAAGGAACATATCTCAAAATAATAAGAGCCATATATGTCAAACCTACGTCAATGTCATACTGAATGGGCAAAAGCTTGAAACATTCTCTTTGAAAACCAGCAAAAAACAAGGATGCCCTCTCTCACCACTACTATTCAATATAGTATTGGAAGTTCTGGCCAGGGTAATCAGGCAAGAGAAAAAATAATGCATATTCAAATAGGAAGAGAAGAAGCCAAATTACTTCTGTTTTCAGATGACAGGATCCTATATCTAGAAAACCTCATCATTTCAGCACAAAAGCTTCTTAAGCTAATAAGCAACTTCAGCAAAATCTCAGCATATAAAAATCAGCTATACACTAACAACAGGCAAGCAGAGTGCCAAATCATGAATGAACTCCCATTCACCATTGCTAGCAAAAGAATAAAATACCTAGGAATACAGCAAACAAGGGAAGTGAGGAACCTCTTCAAGAACTGGAAGCCACTGCTCAAGAAATCATAGAGGAAACAAATACATGGAGAAACATTCTATGCTCATGGATAGAAAGAATCAATATTGTGAAAATGGCCATATGCCCAAAGTAATTCATAGATTAAATGTGATTCCCATTAAAACTACCACTGACATTCTTCACAGAATTTTTTTGTTTTGTTTTGTTTTATACAGGATCTCACTCTGATGCCCAGGATGGAGTGCATGGTGCCATCAAGGCTGACTGCAGCCTCAATCTCCCGGGTTCAAGTGATCCTCCTGCCTCAGCCTCCTGAGTAGCTGGGACTACAGGCACCCACCACCACGCCCAGCTAATTTTTGTAATTCTTTTATAGAGACTGGGTTTTGCCATGTTAGTTAGGCTGGTCTTGAAATCCTGGTCTCAAGCAATCCACCCACCTGAGCAGGGTATCCATACTCCAAAAGTGCTGGCATTACAGGCATGAGCCATCGTATCCAGCCTAAATGAGGACTTTTCTAACCTCAAGTGATAGCCTAATGCAAACTGGCTTAAACAAAAAATAATAACAATGGAAAGAGATAAATGTGCAGGAAAATATTGGCTCAAGCAACCAATGAGTCCAGAGGCAGTCATGGCTAGAAATACCACAGTGAGAAGCCACCAGATCCAAGAGAATCAGGATCTGATGTCCTTCTTTTCCTCTCTCAGCTCTGCTCCATCTTTACCAGCCAACTCTCCAACAGGCTCTTCTCTGATAAGGGCTTGTAGCATCACAAGGCTGCCAGAATTCTAAGGGTGATATCCTTCCAAGTTCAAAACCAGCAGGAAAAACAACAGCAACAACAGAAAGCTAAATTGAGTGTGTTGATCCCAACATTCCCAGCAAGTCCTATGATTCACTTTCATAAAGCTGGCTCAGGTGTGTGTGAGCCTGGAGCCTATTACTATGTCTAGAGAAATGCAGTGGTCTGATTGGCTTGGCTCAGGCTACATTTTAAATTCCCAGGAGCCCACCCAGAACATGTGGACAGAAGCTGGGGGGAAATGGATCATTTTACTCATTCAGAGAGCACTGCTGAGGACACACTATGTGATTAGAACATTGTGTTGAGCACCACGGAGCTTACAAGGATGACTGAAAAATCAAAACTGTTGTGTATGACAAAGAAAGAAAAAGGAGCTTCATTTGCCATGAATGAAATTTAGGAAGTGGCTTAGAATCATCATTCTGGCTTTGTATAAAACATCTTATTTTTCTTATATTATGAAATCAAAAGAACCTCTCACTGATTCTCAACTGGGGCAATTTTACCCAGTCCTCACTGCCACCCTACCCTCACCTTTGGGGGACATTCAACAATGTCTGGAGACATGTCTGGTTGTCACAACTGTTGACGTCTGGCAGGTAGAGGCCAGGGTGCTGTTAAATTATCCTATATTTAATTCATAGAACAGCTGCTTACAACAAACAATTCTCCAGTCCAAAATGTCAGCAATGCCAAGGTTGAGAAACCCTGCTCTAACTCCACATACATACAAACACGCTTTTGCTGGGTCCGGAGCCTCCCAGTTATAGGTGAAACCTTGATTCTATAATAGTCAACAGCATTACAGTACAGCTCTAAAAAGAACAGTGTATGCCATAGTCTTGGTAGGAAGAAAGGATAGAGTACCAGGCCCAGGTTCTGGCTCATCCAAAGACACCACTAGTAATTGCTCACAGGTGCTTAATCACCTACACTTTTTATTGTTATTCAACTATCCCCAGCTGGAACTCATGGCACATTACCTTTCAGCTTCAAGCCTGATCATGCAACAATCAGTAACCCAGAATCACTAGAAATTCATACCTGCTGGAAACTATCTGGATAGCTAATAAATTACACAGGGTTTCTGTCAAACATACATCTTTAATTGGTCGAGAGACCTAACATCATTGCAAAACTATTTGCTTGCATCTTAGATGGGTGTTCCAGATGTCAAGGACAGCATCCTGTTGATGATCTGGGAACCGTGCCAAAAATCCTGGCTGAAAGCACTCCAAGGAATTGACTTCACACTCTCCGCATTGGGCTAGTTGGCCAGTGGTCATGTTAGGATTATAATTGAGTTTGTGCTGTACGATCAGACTTCACAGTCTAAAAACCATCAGCCTCCAATGCAGCTCTGCCTGTATTGTGTTAGCAAGTTTGAAGCAGACCCACAGACTG
This sequence comes from Aotus nancymaae, assembly GCF_030222135.1. Classification (NCBI taxonomy): domain Eukaryota; kingdom Metazoa; phylum Chordata; class Mammalia; order Primates; family Aotidae; genus Aotus; species Aotus nancymaae. The sequence continues at coordinate 47,957,928 of NW_026988417.1, read as the reverse complement.
AAGGATAGAACATGAAAGAATACGATTGGAACTGTATTATTTCAAGTCAACACGGCCTCATTTTGAATTTTTTAAATCCTACCATAATAAACAAATCCGCTAACAGACAAAAATCACTTTTAGGTCATGTCCGTTCAAAAACTCCAACACAGTCATTTTATTTATCCAGTTTTGTCGACAAGGAAGCACATAAAACCAATCGTTTGGCCAAATCAGCATTGATTTTACTTCAACCAGTAGTTCTCAGCCTTGACTTCACATTGGAACCACTTATGGAGCTTTTCTAAGTCCTGGTGCCCAGGCCACCCCCAGACCAATCAAATAAGAATTTCTGCAAGTGGATCAGGAATCAGGATGTTTAAATCTAACCTCGTGATTCAAAAGTGCCCCTTTCCACATTTTCATAATTCATACTTCATGTTCCAGGTATAATAAAGAACTTAAGGGGGTTTGAAATATAAGCATGGCCTGAGCCTTACCACCAGAGAAGGAGGAAGGAAGGAAGGGAGGAAAAGAGCAAGGGAGGGAGAAATGAAGAAAGGAAGCCAGGAAGCAAGTAGGAGAGAAAGGAAATTTGTCTCAGAGCTATAGACTCATTATACTTGGAGCTGGCGTTTCATTTACATATAACTTCCTCTCCTCTTCTTTATTAAGAATAAAGACACATGCACATGAATGTTCATTGCAGCACAGTTTACAATAGCAAAGACCTGGAACCAACCCAAATGCCCATCGATGATAGACTGGACAGGAAAAATGTGGCACATATACACCATGGAATATTATGCAGCCATTAAAAATGAGGAGTTCGCGTCCTTTGTAGGGACATGGATGAACCTGGAAACCATCATTCTCAGCAAACTGACACAAGAACACAAAACCAAACACCACATGTTCTCACTCATAGGAGGGTGTTGAACAAGGAGAACACATGGACACAGGGAGGGGAGCACTATACACGGGGGTCTGTTGCGGGGGAGTGGGGGGGACAGCGGGGGAGGGTGTTGGGGAGGGATAGCATGGGGAGAAATGCCAGATATGGGTGAAGGGGAGGGAGGCAGCAAATCACACTGCCATGAATGCACCTATGCAACAACTTTGCATGTTTTTCACATGTACCCCAAAACCTAAAATGCAATTAAAAAAAAAAAAAAAGAATAAAGAAGTAGATCCTCAGTTCTCTTGTGCAGCAATAACTCTGCAATGTAAAAGTGGTTTCCTACAGTTTATGCAATTGGAAAAGAAAATCATAAATACTTCAGACCAGAGAATGTTGCCAATGCTGGAATAGACAATTTTCTGTATTAGTATTACCTGTTTGCCCATGCTAATAAGAATATTCAGTGACAGCCAACTGTGTGGTGGTAGAGGCCAGGGGAGAGACTTCTCAACTTCATGTTAGCACATTTAGCAAAGCTCCAACAACTTCCATACCTTTAAGTCAGCCTTAAAAATAGACCACAGCAGGCCGGTCATGGTGGCTCACGCTTGTAATCCCAGCACTTTGGCAGGCCAAGGCAGGTGGATCACAAGGTCAGGAGTTTGATACTAGCCTGGCCAACACAGTGAAACCCTGTATCTACTACAAATACAAAAATTATCTGGGTGTGCTTGCAGGCACCTGTAATCCCAGCTACTCGGGAGGCTGAGGCAGGAGAATTGGTTGAACCTGGGAGGCTGAGGTTGCAGTGAGCCAAGATCACACCACTGCCCTCCAGCCTGGGCAACAGAACAAAACTCTGTCTCAAAAGATGAAAAAAAATAGACCACAGCTCTGTTATGAGTCCTATGCCTCTCTAGGGTCATTGGAGTCAATTGACAGCACTACCTCCTAAGCTCAGATATTCCTAAAGAAATGGAACATAAAGAGGTAGGATACACTTCCTTCCTCTCCAGTGCTAGAGAGTTCTCCTTCAGCAATTAGCCTCTCTGCAGGAACTAAGTACACTTAAAAACGTCATAAATTCTCCCTGAGAGTTATGTTTTGCAAGCTTAAGTTCCTAATACAAACCATTTCCTGAAATAAATGACCAGCTGGAGAGAATATATTTTGGATTCTGCATACATGCAGGCCACATGACCATCTCAGCCTACCTCCCCTTCTTCCTTTTTCCTATACGCTTCTCGAAGCCTCTGACGTCTCATCATGAAATTACTCACTGTCATTCCCAGTGCGGACAGGAATGTTTGGGATCACTTTAAGCAGGGAGGGGACGTGGATGTCAGGGCTGATGTGGAGAGGTATGGGGCAGGCGCTGTACTCGACTGAGGCCTCCCACCCACAGTGAGTTTCATATTTATACTCTCAACTTTCTCTCCAAATCATTAACTTTGAAGAGTCACAGAAATCAGAAATGAATGGGCAGAATTCAAAGATGATGTTCATTACATGAACTTACTACATACCCCGTTAGCAATCTACAGTGCCTCTAGTGCACGATGAAGTAATATTTTTATAAGTCCTGAATTGCATCATTACGTGGCATTGCTTTTTTATGAGTTAAATGTGTTAATCTCTTAAATGTAAACATTTAAAATATACAATTTCATAAAACACGTTTGGATATGCCTACATTGTTAATAAACTGAAAACTCTGTAATGGTCAAGGTGTCACTTAAATTCCGAGAGGCCGAGATAACAGAGCATAAGGAGATGGTCATGGAGCCCTCATAGAGGGAGAGAGGTGCTCCACGTGGCCTCCTTTCTGCTCAGCTGGGGGTGAGGAGTGGTAGCTCTTTGATCTCCTACTTGCTGACAGAGCCACATTTGGCTCACCCTGAAGCTGGCACAAAGGAGAGGCTAAATCCCTTTCGAGCAGTTCCTGCCCAACAGAATGCAAACAGATGGGCCTGGTGAGGGGAGAGCCCCCCAGAGAAGAGGACTGCTGAATAACTCTGCCTATGGGCTGCTGCCTCACACCTACCTCCCCTGGTGAGTCACAGAGGCTGAGTTCAAAGGAAATACTCTAACAGCTCACAGCTCGTCCACTCTTTAGGATTCAAGTGCCGTGTCTTGAGAAGCTGAATTATACCTAGACCTTGAATTGAAGACCTTTAAGCATGTATCTGTGGGTTGTTTCTCAGATGATAATTGAAGGTGGATAATTCTTTTCAGTGTCCTAGCCGCCTGGGTAGAGTACTGCTGATAGGAAGAGGAGAATGAGGCAGTTAGGCTAAATAATGAAAAATAGTTCTACCCTGGTTGTGATCATGGAGTCAGAGATGGCATGTTCATTTCCTATTGCTGCTGCAACAAATGACCAGAAAGTCAGTGACTTAAAACAACACAGATTTATTGTCTTAGAGTTCTGGAGGCCAGAAGTCCAAATGGGTCTTACTGCACTAAAATCAAGGTGTCGGTCAGGCTGGTTTCCTTTGGAAGCTTTAGGGGAGATCCTGTCTTTCTTGCATTCCTCACATTCCTTGGCTAGTGGCTGCTTTCCTCCATCTTCACAGCTAGCAACAATGCGCCAGGTCTCAGACTACATCACTGTGGTTCTGCCTTCTGATTCCCTCTTCCACATTTAAGGGCCCTTGTGATTATATTGGGCCTGCCCAATAACTCAGAATAATCTCCCTATTTAAAAGTCAGCTGATTAGCAGTCTTAATTCCATTTGCAACCTTAACTCTCTCTTTGCCACGCAACCTAACATAGTCACATGCCCTGGGAATTAGGAGGTGGATGTCTTTAGGAGGTCAGGATTCCGCCTATAACAAATGACATGTAAAAATTACAATTGGAGATGAAGCTGTCCTTTATTTACAGACATTTATTGAACACTAATTTGCCCAGGGATATAGAGAAGAAATAAGAGTAGAGAAGGTGGTGTGACAAGTAACATGATGGAAGTCTGTGCAAACGGCAGGGAGGGAACGGCTCACCCATCCCTGCTGAAGTGCTGCTTATCCAGGAATCTCACTCGTTTTCACCACTTCCTGGACAATCATGTCAGAGCTGCAAAAGAAATGGACAAATGAGCTAATGTTATGTCATCCTCAGCACAGCTCATGTGAATTGAGCACTTTCTGTGTTCCAGGCACGAAGATTCTTTGCTTATGGTAACCCACGTAACCCTCACCACAATCTAACAAGGTAGTATTATGATTATCTCCATTCGGTAGAGTAGGAGACTGAGGCTCAGATTATGTATAACTTGCCAAAATTTACAGTACCAGAAAATACTCTTGCTCTTCCTCCTTTTGGTGGCTGAATTTAACATTGGCAAAAAGACTGGCAGAAAAAGTTAATAGTAGTGGTTACAGTAATAGCAACTGTTTATTGAGTGTTTTCTCTATGTCAGGTGCTGTTGGTCAACGTACGTTCACTCGTTTAATCCCAGCAACAACTCTGAGATATTATTATTCCCATTTTACTAATGAGGACATAGAAACTTAAAGATGTCAATAATTCACACACCTATCAGAAAGTGGCATTTCCAGTCCATCTCTCTTCAAAGTCAGTGCTTGGGAACAGAAGCACGAGAAGACAAAGTGTGGTGACGTGAAGTGGTTATCAAGGCTTAGTGCGCATCAGAACCACCTGGAGGACTTAAAGTCCAGGTTGCTCGACTCCACCTCATCGTCTGATTCAGGAGGTCTGGGGTGGGGCTCGAGAATTCGCATTTCTGATTAGCTCCAGGTGATATCGATCCTCAAGGCAGCCTGCACAGGTAATGGAGTCAAAGTTGGCTTTGAATTCACTTGTGTCACTTACTAATTGTGTGACCTCAAGCAAAATCTTGGTCTCTCTGAAATTGGATTTTACATCTGGAAAATGGCAATAATTTCTATCTCAATAGTTGTGAGGACTTTTATTTTATTTTATTTTATTTCTGAGGCAGGTTCTCACTCTGTTTCCCAGGCTGGAGTCCCAGAGCCGTCCATCACGGCTCATTGCAGCCTCCTCCATCTCCAGGGCTCAAACAATCTTCTTACCTAAGCCTCCGAAGTAAATGAGACTACAGACATTCAACACCATGCCCAGCTATTTTTTTTTTTTTTTTGGTAGAGATAAGATCTCACTCTATTGCCCAGGCTGATCTTGAATTCCTGAGCTGAAGTGATCCTCCTGCCTCAGCCTCCCGAAGTGCTGGGATTATAGGCATGAAACACAATGCCCAGCCATTCTGAGGATTTTAGATGAAATAATATGTGTAGAATAGCCAGCAAAATCAGACCTCTAAGAAACGTCGGTTTCCTTTCTTTTTCACCAATCTTCACAGTGGAGAAAGGATGGAGCTGTCATCTGCTAAGTTGAACTTTGACCTTTACCCTCAATAATCATGGTTAACAAGACAGTTGTCATCAAGAACTTAACCACGGAACCACATTGTGACATGAACATGGATTCAGGCCTCCCAGAAACCTCTAAAACAATCATATCTGGGTCATTTGAGGTCAAGACTTCAAGACCACTCTGGCCAACATGCTGAAACCCCATCTCTAGTAAAAATACAAAAATTAGCTAGGTGCGGTGGTGTGTGCCTGTAGACCCAGCTACTCAGGAGGCTGAGGCAGGAGGATCCCTGGGAGGCAGAGGTGGAGGTGAGCCAAGATCATGCTACTGCACTCCAGCCTGGGCAACAGGGTGAGAGTCCATCCCAAAAAGAAGAAAGAAAGAAAGAGAGAGAGAGGAGAAGAGAAGAGAAGAGAAGAGAAGAGAAGAGAAGAGAAGAGAAGAGAAGAGAAGAGAAGAGAAGAGAAGAGAAGAGAAGAGAAGGAAGAGAAGAGAAGAGAAGAGAAGAGAAGAGAAGAGAAGAGAAGAGAAGAGAAGAGAAGAGAAGAGAAGAGAGAAGAGAAGAAAGGAAAGAAAAGAGAAAAGTCACCAACTCCATTCTCCAGGAACTTCTGGTGACAGTGATGCAGAGCTCCAAAGCATCTGGCTACAAACCTTGGGTGGTTTGTAAGAACTGAGCAGAGAGCTTGGCAGAATGAACACTTACATGATTTTAATCATTATTTTTCAAGGAGGATCACTTGAATCCAGGAACTTGAGGCTGCAGTGAGCTATGAGCAAATCCCGGTCGCTAAAAACTAAAAATGAAAAGATGCTAAGATCGCCAAAAACAGCCATAAACTCTGTAAGAAATTTCTTAGTTGTCGATATATAACAATCAAATTGGCTTCTTGAATATTCTTAATATCATTTCTTTGGACACAAATTTGTTCCCAGGAGAGTTGGTCCAATAAAATAAGATGAGAGGTCAATGTTATGATTCATGAGATCAACACTTGGTAAACAGGGCCATCACCAGCATCAGAAAGCCTAGCATCTCCTGCGCAAGTTCCTGAGAAAACTGGAGCTTAAGAAAAGTTAAGTCCAAGTCTATTTTTCCTAAACATTGCAGATTTGTGTATGCTTATATGTACACACCACACACACACACACACACACCCCACACACACACTCCACACCACCGCACACACCATACTCACCACACCCCACACACCCCACACACACACCACACACACCACACACATACACACACCACACCACACACACACCACACCACACACACACCACACACACCACAATCACCACACCGCACACACACCCCACACACACCATATACACACAATACATACCTCACACACACAACCACACCACACCACACACAGACAAGCATACCACACACAACACACCACACACACAACCACATCCCACACCACACACACACGCCACACATACACATATACAACCACACTTCACACAACGCAGACACACAACACACACAGACACCCCATAAACCACACCCCACACCACACACACACCACACACCACACACACCACACCACACACAACACACATCACACACACCACACACACACCCCACACACACCACACTACATACCACACACCACACACACCACACCACACACACCAACACACACACCACAGACACACACACCCCACACACACTACTCACACACTACACACCACACACACACCACACACACCACACACTGGCACACACCACACACACACCTCACACACACCACACACACACCACACACACACTACACACACCACACACCACACCATACACACACCCCACACACACCACACACACCACACACATACACCACAAACATCACACACACACCACACACACACCCCACACACACACCACACTCACACCACAGACACACCCCATACACACCACACCACACACACCACACACCCCCACACACTACACACACACACCACATACCACACACATACAACCACACCACACACACAACACACACCACAGCATACACAGACAAGCATACCACACACAACACACCACACTGCACACACAACACACACCACACCACACACAAGCATACCACACACAACACACCACACCACACACACAACCACACCCCACACCACACATACCCCACACACATAACCACACCCCACACGACACACACACAGACACACACATAAACCACACCACACACACCACACACCACACACACACCACACACACACCCCACACACACCACACATACCACACACACCCCACAACACACCACATACCACACACATACAACCACACCACATACACACACACCACACACCACACCACACACACACCACACACACCACCCTCACCACACCACACACACCACACCACACATACCACACACACCCAACACACCACATACCACACACATACAACCATACCACATACACACACACCACACACCACACCACACACAGACAAGCATACCACACACAACACAACACACCCCATACACACACCACACACACACCACACACATACAAGCATACCACACACAACACGCAAACACACCACACATAAACCACACCCCACCACACACACACACACACGCGCACTCTACACACTGTTTTAAACAGTACCCTGGATTTGTTTTTATCACCTATGGTAAGACACACAGACATGGAAATGACTGTCAAGAAGAAAGACCTCTTTAAAAAGAAAAAAAGGTGGGATCTCCCATGCACCACGGCTCACTTCAGCCTGGATCTCCTGGACTCAAGTGACCCCCACCCTGCCTCAGCCTTCTGAATAGCTGGACAATAGCTATGTTGCCCAGGCTGGTCTCAAACTGTTGCGCTCAAGTTATCCTCCTGCTTTGGCCTCCCAAAACACTGGGACTATAAGCATGAGGCACCATGCCCAGCCTAGAAGAAGTCTGTGTAGGCACAGATCCCTAGATACAGGAGCCACAGCATCCTGTGGGGCCACCTGGGGAAGTACCGGGATCAACCAGGGAATGGGGGGAAAGTGAGCATGAGGAAGGAAAGGGCAAGGTGCTGGTTGAGGATCAGCCAGTCTAAATAATTCTGGGAAGCTCTGAGACACAGGGGTTTTCCCTAGTTGTCTGGTACCAGGGCAGGTAGATGATAAAGGCAGGTAGATAGTGGCCTGGAGTGGGCAAGTCCAGAAGAGGGTATGGAGTCTGGATTGGTGGGTTTGCATTTCAAAGGCATGCTCCATGGCAGTTGTTTGCTATCTCTAGGACTTAGCTCACCCTGGGAAGGCAGTTTCTCCAGGATCAGCAAGGCCCAGATGTCAAATCATCAGAATACAGAAAATAAAAAACATGATGAATACACACACACACACAGCACTGTCATCAGAGCTGGGAAATTTTACAGTATAATAGCACACACCAGGCAGCTGTTCATTTTCTGGACTGTTTTGCATTTCTTCTCTAAACTCTTTGTTAGCAGTTTAGGCATCTCTGCTTTTTCCCTGAAAGTGACAGACTCAGTAGTGAATGTTTCTGCCTGGTCTCTGCATATAAGTATTGTTCCTATCACCGGTGTAGTGATAGAAGGGGAGGGGAGGCGGGAGCTAAACTTTGCAGGGTCTTCCAGGAGCTGCCTCAGCACTGAGAGAACGGTGAGATCTAAATTTGGTGTAAGTCTGATAGGAAAGAAAAACGGCCCCAAGACTGACAAGAATGCTGATGATGGTAGCAATTCCTTAAATCGTCAGTACAGAAAGTTGGAGAGCTTAGCAGACCATATTTTCTCAATATCCTGAAGAGGCAAATAAGGGGCATGGGGCAGCCTTTGTCTTTGTTTGCCACTTTCTGGTAACACACTTTATGGACACCTCCCGAGCCCCATAAACCCCACCACCAAGGTGGGCTTGGGACCCAAGCTAGGCTAATCTTAGTGTTCCATCCTCCTGGCCACCTGGACCTTCACCCAAGCTGGAACAGCCCCGGTCCTTCCCTGGGATTTCCCTGCTGGTAACTTCTGGGGTTCACAGAACTAGAATTAAAAATAATCACAGCATATTTGCTGCATGATTATGAGGTGCTGGGCACACCTGAAGCACTTTACATGGGTTATTTCTTTTAACTTGATCTTTACAACCACCCTAGAAGTACTATTATTATCCCTATTACCCCATTATAAAAAAAGAAGAGCCTATAGTCTCTTCTACAGTCTCTCTCTTCTATAGGCTCTTCTTTTTTATAATAGAGTAATAGGGATAATAATGGTACTTCTAGGATGCAGTAGCACACACCTATAGTCCCTGCTACTCCAGAGGCCAAGGTGGGAGGATCACTTGAGCCCAGGAGTTCAAGACCAGACTGGGCAACATAGAGATACTGTGACTCAAAAAACATAAAGATCTTTTTAAAATAAATTTTTAAAAAGAGGACCAAGACAAAAGACAGTTAAGGAATTTGCTCACGGTCAAGCTAGTGAGTGGTGGAGTCAGGCAGTCTGACTCCTGAATCCCAGCTCTGAACGATTATTGAATATTTTCTCTGGAGCTGCTGGCAGCTGCACTCCCTGCTGTTCGGAAAAAGGTGATATACATAGAAGGAAATAAATTGTTTCCATTAGGAATTGTTTTCAGTTGCATATAATAGAAAACCCAGATAACAAAGGCTTAAACAAGATTTAGGGGTTTTTCTTTTATATAATATGAAGGACTGAAATAGGCAGCTAATGGCTACAATGCAGGCTTTCAATGTCGTCAGGGATGCAGGCTCCTTCTTCCCCTCCCTCTCTAGTGCATGATTTCCATCAAAATATGCTCATTTTATGAATGTATACATTTGCATTATTGAATTTACGTTATTGCATATATCAGGGCTGCTTCATCATCCAAGATGGCTACTGGAGCACCAGCCATCAGGTTATGATTCCAAGCAGGAAACAGCAAGAATGAAGAAAGGGGGAAATGGTGGTTCTCCCAACATCAACAACTCTTAAACCCCACCCTACAATGTCTGCTTGTATCTCACAGACCACTCTGGACTGAAGGAAACTTGAAAATACAGTCTTAGGGTGGCATTTCTAAGAAAGAGAGGAAGGATGAGTACCAACTCTCAGTCTCTGCTGCAAACACAGATTATGTTTTAAGAAGGACACTAACGAGCTGGATTCCATTTGTCCAACTCGCTAACTCATAGTTGCAGAATTGAAAGACTGCAGTCCTCTGAACTGCAGCCCAGGAAATTTATCATTACACAGAGCGCTCACCTCCTAAAAGCAGCAGCCAGTGTTCAATTTGGCATCCTTTTAACCCAGGAAAAGCTGGCAACGTTTAGTAGAATCTGCCCACATCTCTATGCTATCTTGAGGCTTGTAGAAAGCCTCGTGTAGGAGAATGAGCTTGTTAGAAAGGAATACATAGCAGATTGATGTCAACTTTCTCTGAGGGCTGCCAGAGACAGCACTGACGGACATCCCAGGCAAATCATATGAGCTGACTTTGAAGTTCTCTTTCATAACCCTACCCACCAAGGACTTAGACTACTAAATCTACTCAATAATAACCTAGTAGGCTGGGCACAGTAGCTCATGCCTATTAGGGAGGTGAGCTAGCACTTTGGGAGGCCGAGGTGGGCGGATCACCAACCAGGTCAGGAGATCGAGACCATCCTGGCTAACACGATGAAACCCTATCTCTACTAAAAATACAAAAAGTTAGCTGGGTGTGATGGCACAAGCCTGTAGTCCCAGCTACTCGGGAGGCTGAGGCAGGAGAATTTATTGAACCTGGGAGGCAGAGGTTGCAGTCAGCGAAGATCGTGCCACTGCGTTCCAGCCTGGTTGACAGAGCGAGACTCTGTTTCAAAAAAAAAAAAACCTTATAATGTGCTTATAAAAAGGCCCCCCAAGTAAATGAGAATGCTTTGGCCACAGAGTCAAATAGCCCTTGTAAACAGGCCCTAAAGTTGGAGTCCCCTAAATTTATGAGAGCAGTGAATTTATGTTATTGCATATATCAAATAAACATGGACAGTGCTATGACATTTATAAGACCCTTTCCCTCTGTGTTATTCTTTCCTTAATATATATTCATATGTACACAGCATAGTTCTACATGACTCATGCTTTAGGAAATATACCAAGAATGCAAGAGGGAAATCATTGCTGGTAATTAACCCTCAACATCTCTCTGTTGTTAGAAGATGGAAGAAGACACTAATTTTTCACAGGTGTGGACACATCCCATATGTACATTCAGACAGTTTTTAAGCAGCCCTCACCAGACCCCTGTACACTCCATGTACTTTTTTTTTTTGGTTTACTCATCTTTGCTTGTGCTTTCCTCTCTGCCTAGAGTACGTTTCTTCACTTTTCAGACTAACAAACTCCTATTTGTCCTTCAAAACCCTACTTAGATGTCACTTCCTTTGAGAATCCCAAGTTTCCTAGGAGTCCCGAAACATATTTTTTACTCTTTATCTTTTCTCTTTCAAGACTTATATTCATGTAATTATAATCATAAATTGTTACTTGTTTTTGTGTCTGCCTCCCTGGCTAGACTGTAGCCCACCAGCAAAGGCTGTGCCTTATTTATTTCTGTATCCGGTGCTAGGCACATAGTAAGTGTTCGTGAACGTGGTTGAATTTTAAAATGAATCGGGTCAGATATTAGCTCCCATGTTATACTAGTTTTCCCTGAGCTTATGACCTTGTATTACTGTTTTCTCACTCAGACATTTTTGCTCTTCAAGGAATTATGTTAAATCTTACAATGCTCAAGTTGCTCCATTCATGTGAGCAACTGGATACAAAATTCTGAACGTTTCAAAGTGTAATGCAGGAAATCCATTTGCTCTTTGCACCCTGGTTATTTCTATTAGTTCCTCATTCTTCTGAAGTATCAGAATCTCCAAAAATGAGAAAGGTGTCTTTAAGCAGTAATAGATAAGAATTTTAACTAAAACTCCCTATCTGGTCCAAGAAAATAAAGTAGATATGATTGGATCAGAAAAGTTATGTGAGAGATTCCTTATCTCTACACCAGATCGGCAAACTCTGAGCTCTGCTGGAGCCTGTGGACTGTGACTGGGCGCTTTGGTGAGTGGAATGGAAGGTTGACTGAGTGTGTGAGAGAACGTGGGCAGGATGCCTGGATTAGATATGATTCATTTACAAGGTTACTGGACTTCATTCCTGGATTGAATTTTATATAATTGATTGAGGCCCAGCTTTGGAGTTAGATAGACAAAGGTTTGAATGATGTTTGGCCAATTACTAAGATGTGTGAGCTTGGGCACATTCTTTACCGGACCTCAGTTCTCATCTGTAAAAGGAAGATGGTGATACTTACAAGGTACCTGCTGGGATGCAATGAGCTTATCCCTCTAAAGTATTTTAAGAGACACATAACTGGAATTCTCATGGCAAACCGATTGTCAATGTCCTTCTTCCTATTTGAAAGATGTGGGTCAGAGAGGCAGAGATTATCACTCCATCCCTCTCTTACCACCTTTGTAGGAAAAAGATTAGTTCTGTCATCATGTAGAACCAGTGTAGGCACTTTCATTCATTCAACAAATATTATTCAATGAGTATTTAATTATGAATTGAGGGACTAGCAACCTTTTTCTTAATGAACTCACAATCTAAACAGAAAGACACATCAGTAAGGATTTTATCTGAAGGGCAATAAAGAGCCATTGAAGAGAGAATCATACACACAGAGGGTGGAGAGTGCACTGGGCTCAGAGAGGGCTGATGGAGATGCAGGCGAGTGATGTTTGTAGCCTGACAGAGGAGATGCAGGGAAGGAGCTGTGAAAGAAGAGCAGCTGATGCAGATGTGCTGATCTCAGACATTTAAAAGAGGTAGGATTGTCACAGTTGGCATAGATTGGATGTAAAGGAGGTGAGGAAGGAGAGGAAATTTATAGTCTTTTACTGTAGACTGGGAATACAAGGGAAGGAGCTTGTATGGGAGCTGAGAAGAAGCAGAGATGATAAATTCAGTTTGAGACATTAAGTTAGAGATACCTATGAGACCTCTGGAAAAAAGGTCTAGCAGGCAAAGGGATGTGCAGTTCATAAACATAGTAGACAGATGTAGGTTAGAGGCTGAGAGTTGGGAGTCAAAATATAGATGGCAAATGATCTGATGAGATTATGCAAGAAGAAGGTATAGAGGCCAGGTGCAGTGGCTCACATCTGTGATCCTGGCACCTAGCGAGGCTGAGGCACAGGGACTGCTTGAGGTGAGGATTCGAGATCCACATGGGCAACAGACTTTGTCCCTACAAAAACTAAAAAGTCAAAACATTAACCAGGCACGGTGTTGCATGCCTGCAGTCCCAGTTACTTGGGAGGCTGAGACAGGAGGATTGCTTGAGCCCAGGAGTTTGAGGTTATAGTGAGCTATGATTACACCACTGCACTCCATCCTGGGCAACAGAGGGCAATCCTGTCTATAAGAAAATAAATAAATAAATAGGAAGATGTAGGTTGGCTAAGGCTTTGATTAGAAAACCGAAAAAAAAATTCTTTACAGAGTTTAATTATGAGGTTGAATATGTCTTTGGGGCCTGAGGTTGTGTGGCTAAAATACGAGCAAAGGGTAAGCCACAAACTTGGGGACAGGAACCTACCACAGCTTCCAGAATCCATAACTGGTTCTACAAGGTTTAGAGACAGCGGCTGTCTCCTGGTTCTCTGGGCACCTCTTCCCCAAACATACTTTGGTTTGACTAACATTCAGAGAAAGGGCAGAGATGTGGCTGAGCAGATGCACGACAAATATAACTGTCTTCCTGACCCAGATTTTCACAAAGAAATTTAAGGTGCAGAGGAATGTGGACATGGGCTTTGAGGACAGGACTTTACCTTCACTTGAAGACAAGCTGGTCCTGCTCCTAAAATTCCTATAAAGGTACAATCTTGTTCAACCTGCTATCTTCCAGTTAGGTCTCTGGGTTTGAATATTAGATTCAGCATGTCCATGGCATGTGGCTCGTAGGTGCATGGTGCTGGCTTTTCCTGGGCATTTGGTCATATAAAGAGCACACAGGCAAGTCCCCTTGACAGGAATGGCATCTGTCACCTTGAATTACACAGCATTTTGAGATATCCTCTGGGATCAGATTACACAGTAAGATATCTACTGCAAGCAGATGGATCTGGCTCCAGCTGCTCTTTTCTTGGCCAAAAGAATCTGTATGGGGCCAGGCGCAGTGGCTCACACCTGTAATCCCAGCTCTTTGGGAGGCTAAGGTGGGTGGATCACCTGAGGTCAGGAGTGCAAGCCCAGCCTGGCCAACATGGCAAAACCCATCCCTACTGAAAATACAAAAAATTAGCCAGGCCTGGTGGTGGGCACCTGTAATCCCAGTTACTTAGGAGGCTGAGACAGGAGAATTGCTTGAACCCAGAAGGCAGAGGTTACAGTAAGCCAAGATTGCACCATTACACTCAAGCCTGGGCGACAGAGCAAGACTCTACCTCAGGGGAAAAAAAAAAAAAAAAAAAAGCATCTATATGGGCATTTTCACAAACAGCCATATGTCTAATAGATGCAAATCTTAACATATATAAGTCACTGAGGTAGCTGTCTAAGAAAGCTAACAATGGCAGGCCTATTCACAGAAGTATCTTTAATCCACTATAAGGAAAGACAATTTATCATAGACATAGACTCACAATCTGATATAATGATTATGTAGTGGTCAAAAGCACTGGCTGTAGTGCTAGACTGATAAGTTTCTATCTGTGGTTTTACTACCTATTAGGTGTGACCTTAGATGTAGTTAAAATCTGTAAAATGGAAATAATAATCTTACCCACCTCATTGGGTCATTGGGAGAATTAAATACATGTAGTTTTACAGTGCCTGGTACGTAGCAAATATTCAATGAATGTTGGGTATTATTATTTCTGTTACCATTTCTAGATCCTTTCTAGAAGGACAGTGTTCTCAAACTTGTCTCAGTCTCACATAGGGCATCCAAGGCAAACGGCAACACAGATTTGAAATTATTTAAGAAAAGGTGCATGGAAGTATGTCATAGATCAACTTAGAATAGCTGGAGTTGTACATGAACTGCAAGAAATCTGATTGGTGATGTCCTGCAGAAGCTCAGATCATGGGTGTGTTATGAGAAGGCCCAGAGCACTACTTAGAGTTCAGTTAGCTCTGATCAACCACATTCTAATGACCTGGAAGCAAATGAGTCAAAAACACATGGACTAGATTTCCCTTAGAATACACATGGGTTTAACAATTAAGAGGAAAGGGTGCTTGCCAAAAATGTATTTCATAACAATCACTGTAATAATAAATGGTTCAGCAAGCCGGAAACATCAATGGATCATCTGTGATGCTCATTAAACCCATGAGGCAACAGGTTGAAATACTCAGGAAATACTTAGAAAGAGATCAGAGAGGCTCTGTCTCATCAGCGCTTGAAAGTTGAAACATGAATAGATTTGGGAAGGAAAGAAGAAGATATTCCTTTACTCTGGTGAGAAACTGGCACTATGAAGGAGGAAAAAGGATAGATTGAAAGGTGAGAACTTTGCTTCTCAGGATTAAAAGCAAGGTTGCATCTTAAGAGATTGGATTCTCCTCCTAGTCTCTCTAGTTAGCCACTGCCGGACCTGGTCCTATTCCTTCACCCACTCCCGAACCCTGTTTTCTTGATACGATGTCTTCTCAGGCCATGCTGAACATCAGTATGCATTTTTGCCGCAGAAAATAGGGACTTGCATCCTCTTACTGTCTAGTAAGCAAATATCATGTCTAAATTAGAAACAATAAGGTAGGTATTTGAAGATTCGCAAGAGAAAAATGTTCAGGAAGAAAAAAAATCTTTTGTGATTATATAAAACATGTGCCTTTGTAAACTGAATGCTTCATCAAGGAGAGCTGAAAAACGCATATTCAGACTGGAACATTTTAACAGGCAATTTTGGCCTAATTTCCTGCTGTGGCGGTCAACGGCAGTTTAGGCTAATGAGCTTTGACAGGATCAGAAATATAAAAGTATATTACAGGTGTGCCAAATTCCTATTTGACCAAATTCTAAATATCTGGTTAGAAAAATATTAATATTTATCCAAAGCCAAATATCTCAATCAGAGAACATGCTTCCAGAAAACAACACTAAACCTAAATTTTTATTATGATGATTATTATGACTTTATTATTAAGTCTTTTACTAGCTAAGTTTTGCAAGTTTGCTGTTAAGATAATGGAGCAATAATTTTCTGAGTTTTGTAAGCTGCTAGACTGCTCCTGGTGTCACTTAACTGCCTGTCGTCTGTACTAAATAGTCATTCACTTTAAACTGATGGCAGATCAGTAGAGAGACTTTTTCTAGATACTCTTCTTTTCTCCAGCACTTCCTTGTTTTCATCAGAATTTACAATTCTTTCTTACATCTGGATCCAAGATTTACCATGGATGTTGCTGTACTTGATTAGGAAGGTTTTCCTCCTTGTAAAATTTTGAGATAGAAAAGTTGACATTCTGCTTTGAATTTATTCACGGAAACTCTAAAAATTCCTTTTCTTAAAAGAATCATAGCCTAAATGAGATTAAATCACTCAAAATTAAATAGTCGATTTAAGGTTATTTTGTTTAAAGTTAGAAATGCTAGTACTCAAAATGATTCCACAAACACTCAAATTGTGATGAACACAGACCTCTACTATTCTGCCTTGTGTTATGATTGTACGTTTTATAAGCATGTGTTGGCTAGAAAAGGACATAGCGCTCTGCCTTAAGTCATCTAGCTAACATACTCTCTTAATGTTTCCATAATAGTGAATCAATTTACCTATTTAACAGAAATTCTTATTGTTTTTATGAGTAGAATAAACACCTTTTACAATAATGAGAAATTATTGCAATATCGTATGCTTGTAATTAATAAATGTATACATCAAGTAAATAATAGAATTTAAATATATAAAACACATAAAGATTTTTATTCCAAGTTACATCAATAATGCTCACCTTCACTTAAAAGTGAGTATTCAGACGTTAATAAATTTGACTGACATGCTTTGTTCGTATGGTTGATTTTGCTAAGATGACTAGATGTGATAGTTGTGATTGTAACTTACCCAATCCTGAAATCACTGAGCTGACACAGGTTCAGAGAGGACAGAAATGAGAGGAAGAATTTGTCATGCTGCCTTCCAAAGTTACAGGCTGACACTGAAGCTAAATGGCAGCTTTCGGCCAAAGCCATTTATAGCATGTTCCCACAGTTTTCACAGGGCTCCCCCTCCAAAGCTCCCTAAAGAGAATTTTTAACTCAGCCACACTCTGGGCCTTCACTGCTGTAATCAGAGTCCAGGTGAAATTAATGCATAAAAGACAGAAGAGCTTAGGGGTTTTGCATGAGAGGAGCATAGACCCGGACCTGGAAGGCAGGAGTACAAGGTGAAAGAGATGAACTGAGGTTGGAAGGGAAAACAGAGACCAGGAACTGTGGGGAGAAGCAGCTGCTATAAAGATGCAACACCAAGAAGAAAGAGATGTTTAAAGATGCTTTCTCAGGAATACTGCTGTATGCTGTGTGGCAGAGTTTTCTGTTTACTGCCTCTTCATGGTGACTTTCATAAATTTTCTTTCAAGACTTTGCTATGAGATTTCTTTTCCTTCTAGATGAATCGTATGCTTCTTGTTTTTGAGAACAAGAAGGCTTAGTGATAGTCAAATGGCAAAGAAGAAAGCCAGCACCACAATGTCTTTGCCACAGTATTCACAATTTAAATGTCTCTTAACTAGAAATGGCAGATGAGATTATGTTCAAGTACATGAGAAATGTTCACTTTGACATTTTTGCTTCTAGCAATTTGGAATAATTAGAAATGTGAGCAAAGATGTATGTACACAATTACTCATTATACTATTATTTATAAGACCAAAAACACTAGAAATCTCTAAAAGGGAAATAATTCCATAAATTATGAATAATCACATGATGGAATATTATGTATCTATCAAAATAATGTTTACAAATAACCTTTTATTGATTTGGAAAATATCATGTATAATGTAAGGGGATTTAACTATATAAAATACAATTTTACTAAACTGTAATATATTTTTACCAACATAAAATACATGTCTGACACAGTGCTTACTTGTTCCTGAAGGTTTTCCAAGCTAAAACATTTTTGGCCAAGCTAATGAAATAGAACTTGTTTGAGCATTATAGCCCCTTGAAAACCATTTCCTCAGGGAATTGCCTGGCCCTACTTGGGGACAAAAACTTCTTTATCTCCCTTCTACATGGAGATTGAAAGGCTTTCTAAAAAGACAGGTTCGGTTAGACCACTCTGATTTTAAAATCAGAACTATTGGTCCCTATTTCACTAACCCTGCTCCCAGCATTCCACTCCCACCTCTTCAACGCTCACCATAGCCACCACCCAAACTTTCTCATAAGGTCCATGGATCCAACATCAGTGGGTCTCAAAGAGTAATCCCTGAAGCAGCAGCAGCCCCTGGGAACTTGTTAGAAATGCAAATTCTTGGGCCCCACCCCAGAGCCTTCCAAATCAGAAACTCATGGGCTGGGCAGGGAATCAATGTTTTCACAAGCCCTCTTGGGGATTGTGATGTAAACTCATGTCTCAGAACTATTGGTCCCTATTTCACTTCAAGTGATCATTAGTGGTGGATCTCACCAGCATACCACCCAATTCTTACCAATTCTCAGTAAATAAAATCTTAAAATTATATTTACAGATGATTAAAGGATATGATGTCCTTATATTTTTCCTTAGAATCTAAAATCTACCTCTACAGGCCAATCCCTGATGAAAGATTGTGCTAGTCCCCATGTAATTGTCTTTCCCTAATTCTCCTTGGCTGAAATGACATTGGTCTTTACTGAGAGAATGCTACAAGACACAGCCCACAAAATTCATCATTGGCCCCATGTGAGATGGAGCATTTCTTCTGCATCCTGATACTCTCAATCCTCTCCCCCCTATTTTAAATAAAGTGTTTTAAAAACTGTATTTACCTACTTATCATCTGTGAAATTCGTAACTCAAAAACTTATCTCACTCATTCTTACCCACCAGTGTATTGTTAACATGTAGAACAGTGCCTGAACCATAGTAGGTGCTTTGTAAGAATGAACCCATAAATGGATGAACAAATAGCATCATCAGTTACATTATACCATGGCCAAGTATTTATACGATTACCTCTGCCTGGTAATCATATCAACAGTAGCAGGATTTTTGTTGATCATTTGATCTGTTTTTAATCTGTGAACACTAAACATGTGTAACTGACCAGGCTCCCCTTTTGGAATTGGTGGCTTCAAAATTTAGAGCACCAAACACTGCATGTTCTCACTTATAAGCGGGGGAGCTAAGCAGTCAGTTCACATGAGCACAGAAAAGAAAACAACAGACACCAGGGTCTACCTGAGGGCAGAGGGTGTGAGGAGGATGAGGATGGAAAAACTACCTGTCAAGTATTATGTTTATGACCTGGGTGGTGAAATAATCTGTATGCCAAGCTCCACGACAGGCAACTTATCTATAGAACAAACCTGTACATGTATCCCTGAAACTAAGATAAAAGCCAAAACAAAAAAACCACACACATCTTAGAGCCAGTTTTGTGGAGTACCAGAAGCAAGGAAAAAGGGTTTTGTGGTTAGGAATTTTTAATCAATTCCTGAAAATTCCTGAGTCCATTTTATGGTCTCTTCTTTGTTCTTCCTTCAGTGACTCCTGTTTTTAACTGCTGTGCTGTGTTTTGTGATGGGGAGCATGAGCACTTAAGCCACGGTGTTCTAGTTCAAATCCCAGTCTTGCCGCTTACTCGCCATGTGACTTGGGGCAAATCATGGAACCTTTGTCGGCCTCAGTTTCCTCATCTATAAAATTAAGCTCATAAGAATATCTGCTTCATATAATAAAGTGCTTAGAATAATGCCAAGTCCTTAATAAGTGCTCAGTAATGGCTAGATGCCGTGGTGGTGGTGGTGTGGTGATGATTTTAAAAGAAACCAATAAATAAGTGCAAAGAAATAAAGAAATCATGTTCAAATGTTTACAGTGGTTACTGTTAGGTGAGGCTTTTCAGGAATCATATTTTCTTCTTAACACTTTCTGTTTCCAAAGTCTTAAACAAAGAGCATTCTAAAACAAAAATAAAACAAACAAACAAAAAACCCATGAGGCATATGGAACTCTGTACCTTTGTAGCTGAGTTTAAAACACGTGACAGGAGGATTTACTCAAGTCGAATCCCTGAAGAACACAGAGATCTGTCAGAAAAAAAACTCTGCCCTCTAGTTTATCCTAAGTCTTTTGGATGGATCATACAACTGTGATAAAGACAAATAGAGATGATTCAATCATAGAAATGACAGTGTCCAGTTATTTCCCTCAAGAATGCCTCAAATCTGAATGTGGAGAGAGGGAAGATAGTGATGAGCTTGTATTTCCCTTATGTGTTTTCAACCACAAGAAATAGTGTTATTTTAGGATTTACTCCATTTCTAAACCTCTACCCCTTCCTTTTCTTATTCTCAATCTAATTTTACATTTAAAAATATTAGAAGCAGCAAACATAAATAACACATTTGTAATAAAACCCACTTAAACGAAATCTAAGACTCATTGCCTCGTGAGGAAGGTGGGACCGTGTGCTGAATGGTCCCTACTTGCCCTTCCGCCCTTCATTCTGAGCTGCACCCTGGACGTTGACCTCTATAGACTGCATCCACTGTGCCCTTATCCTCTGGTTTCTGACACTTCTGGCTAACAGAGATCCCAGACAGGAGATTGAAAGGAAGCACGAGAAAGACGTTGGGATGTCTGGTCCAGGCTCCTTCCTGCACGGGTTGGCAGCGGTTGTGGTCCTCCATCAATGGCCACAGCCCCTCTTGGGCAGTCCTCTTTGGCAGCTGCAAGCTCCTTCCATTTGTCTAGTCACTGTTTCTTCTCTTCTCTCCTGCAGGCCCAGGCCGAAACGGCTCGTTTCCAGCTACAGCCAGCCCCAGGATGT
Organism: Aotus nancymaae; assembly: GCF_030222135.1. Lineage (NCBI taxonomy): Eukaryota > Metazoa > Chordata > Mammalia > Primates > Aotidae > Aotus > Aotus nancymaae. The sequence continues at coordinate 47,936,674 of NW_026988417.1, read as the reverse complement.
TCCTCCAAAACATGTTGTTTCCCATAACCCTCCCCACACCTTTACTGAACTCTCCACAATGACCTTGCTCAAGTGGACCGCTTCTGTCTAACCAGGAGGGCTGCCAGGCCCTGGACTCATACAGAGGGAAATGTGCAGGAAGAGATGCAGTGAAGGAAACCAACTAGACTTGTGCACAACATTTAGTTCTGAGCCTCCTAGCAGCCAAGTCAAAAAGAACAAAGTATATAACATGATGGAATAAGATTTCTTTTTTTACACTGAGCCCTGAGTGGAATTTTTCACATGTTTATTTATGCAACAGAAGATTTCTTAATGTTCACGCATACCTTTGCTTTCATGGTGCTCTGGATCCTGTGTAGGAAGAAAGTGATTGATGCAGGGTCAAATTTAGAAATGGTGTAAGAGTGAGGAAGATTTAGCAGGGTGAGAGAAGGTCCAGTAATCAGGCCAATGAGGTAACCACATTCCCAGAAACTCTACCTTACTCACTGTGGTATCCCCACCTTCTAGAATAGTACCTGGCACATAGAAGAATAAATAATTGTTGGATAAAACCATGAAAATCTTAAAATCTTTGTATTGTCACATTTTGACCTCTTGTATGTTACAGTCTCCAAATGCCACTTTAGTTTGAGAAAACATGGTATTGTAGGATGTGGTTCTTAGACTTGACTGTACATTGGAATTATCTGAAGAGCTGCATTAAATATCATTGCCTGGATCCCACACTCAGCTCTTCTGATTTTATTTGTTTTGGATTCAGCCAGGGCATCAGACTTTTTTTTTTTCTTTCAATGTGACCCAGGCAATTCTGTTGTGCATCCCAAGTTGAGAACATAGTTGTGGAACATGTTCTGAAATTGGAGTCAGGACACCTGGTTTTAGGCCTCAATCAACCAACAATTGCCTGCCTGGTTAAACACAAGCACAGCGTTCAACTCCTCTGAGTCTTGGTTTTCCCAAATGTAAAAGGAAGTTAAAAACACCTGCCCTGAATACATCACAGGTTTGTTGTGTAGAATAAACAAAATTTTGTCTGTAAAAATTCTGGGTAGATTCTAAAATACACAGATATTATCATCAATATGCAACATGAAATATGTCAAACTGCTTGGAGTGTTGAATATTCTTCCTCAGGTCAGGTTTTAAAGTTCCCACAAAAATCTGTGCTTGACCTAGTAGGCTTTCTTGAGATACTACTAGAAGTCTGTAAACCATCATCCCCCAAGTTAAACCGGAGACATAACATTTGGAAGCAAGACTGACAGCTCAAAGTACAGAGAAAAAGGGCTTTTTCTCCAACCTTGATGAGCTTACATTAAAAAAAAAAAAAAAAAAAAAAAAGCCATGCCCACAATAGGACTTTGCATGTTTGTGTGATCACAAGTCAATTTAATTCCAAGCTTTGTCATGTCAGAAAGTCTGGCTGTGGCCCAGGGTGGACGAACTTGACCTCAGCATCGTTCCCTTCCCTTGCAGGTGTGTGTCTTGTGGCGGTGATCGTTATCTGAGGTTCTTAGGCTTTCAGAATCCTCGAGTCTGTTGGCTCCCTTCAGCTGTTTATTCGTCCTCTTCTTGCATGTGATCCTAGGAGATTACATTCCTTTCCATGCTGAAAACCTTAATAGATATTTATAGAGGTTTGGCCCATATTTATACAACTTGGTCCAAAAAACTGGTATTCCATGTTCTACAAGTATAATTATCTTTCAATCAAATGGGACCTTTGGAAACTTTCTTTGGATTCTAACAAATTGTAGCATGTAAATGATACATTTTCATAAAACTGCAAATGGTTGAAAAATTTCTATTCAGCTTGAAAAATCTGTTTTCTTTAAAAAGTGTCCAATGTTTGCTAGATCCCATTTAATTTCCATATAATTTGCCAGGCTGAATGAGGAGAGAGTAAAACCTACAGGTTTTTTTCAACCTAACCTAAGTTCCCTTAATCATGCAAGTATCATCTGGGCTCATTACCACACAGCCATTTCCTAGAATCAAAAAAAAAAAAAACTCCCTAATACTCTGGAGGTCTTGTCAATGAAGCCTGAAATCCTTAGGAAAGTCCTTCCTGTTAATACCATGATTTAAATTGGACCCAATGCCTTTGGCATCTCTTAAAACTTACTCTAGGCCAAAATGTCAACTTATAAACTCATTTATAAAGATATTGCTGAATTGGGATTATGGAAATTTTTAAGGGGCCTGTAGGATAGTGAGGATAGGAAGCGGGGCATGTAGAAAAGGACACTTTGCCTGAAGAATTAACTTTTAAAGACTTAATTAAATGTTAGGATGTAGATGGGAAACACAAGAGTCCTCACAACTTCAAAAATATAGGCAAACATACTTAGAAAGTGAAGAGATCAGACACAAAGTAAGATAGGCTGAAGGAATTCGGAAAAGCATTGTTACATGTCTAAAAAGATACATTGGAATACTTTGATTTCTTGATAGCGTTTGTTTCATATGTTCCAATGATTTTATGTGTTCAACTTGACAGTTCAGAAATTAGGTGGAAAATAAATGGTAAGACTATGCCAAGACATGTTTAAACAGACATTTTAAATCTAAATGAAAGATATTTATGCATAAAATATAGGATTTTTGTTTTTTTAAAAAATATAATTGATTGAATGTTTATAGTAGCTCTATTGAGATAGAATTCACATAATATAAAACCTACCCTATTAAAGTATATAATTCAGTAGATTTAATTTAATTTACTTTTTTTGTTTCTTGAGGCAGGGTCTTGATGTGTTGCCCAGGCTGGAGTGTAGTGGTGCAGTATCAGCTCAGTGCAATCTCCACCTCCCAGGCTCAAGCAACCTTCCTACCTCAGCTTCCCAAATAGCTGGGACTTCAGGTATGCACCACTATGCCCAGTTAATTTTTGTATATTTTGTAGAGATGGTGTTTTACCATGTTGCCCAGACTAGTCTCAAACTCCTGAGTTCAAGCTATCTGCCTATCTTGGCCTCCCAAAGTGCTGGGAGTACAGGCATGAGCCACTGTGCCTGACCTATTCAGTGGATTTTATTACATTCACATGGCTCTGTAAGTCTCATCACTATCTAATTATAAGAACATTTTTAGCTAGGCACGGTGGCTTACGCCTGTAATCCCAGCACTTTGGGAGGCCAAGGCAGGCAGATCACGAGGTCAGGAGATCAAGACCAGCCTGGCTAACGTGGTGAAACTCTGTCTCTACTAAAAATATAAAACAAACAAAAGAAAAATTAGCCAGGTGTAGTGGTACATGCCTGCAGTGCCAGTTACTCTGGAGGCTGAGGCAGGAGAATCACTTGAACCCAGGAGGTGGAGGTTGCAGTGAGCCAAGGTCATGCTACTGCACTCCAGCCTGGGCAACAGAGCAAGACTCCATCTCAAAGAAAGAAAAAAGAACATTTTCATCAATCCAGAAAAGAAATCTAGACTCATTAGCAGTCACTCTCCCATTCCTTCTCACCCCAAGCCCTAGTAACCACTAATTTACTTTCCATGTCTATGAATTTGGCTATTTTGAACATTTGCTATAAATGGAATTATAAAACATGTGGTCTTTTGTTTCAAGCTTATTTCATTTAGCATGTTGTCAAGATTCATCCATGTCATAGCATGGATCAGTACTTCATTACTTTTATTGCCAAAAATCATGCCATTGTATGGATATATTATACTTTGTTTATCTATTAATCAATTGATGAGCACTTGGATTATTTCTACTTTTTGGCTTCTATGAATAACACTACCATAAACATTCATGCACAAGTTTTTGTGTAGACATGTTTTTATTTCTCTTGGCTATATACCAAGGAGAAGGATTTCTGGGTCATATGATAACTCTATGTTTAACATATTGAGGAACTGATACACTTATTAAAAGTGGTCGTACCATCTTGAAATCCCATCAGCAATGTGTGAGGGTTCCAATTTCTCCATATTCTCACCCACACTCGCTATTGTCTTTTTTATTTCAGCCATCCTAGTGGGTGTGAAATAGTATCTCATGGTGGTTTTGATGTGCATTTCTCTAGTGAAATGCAAATGATGTTCAGCATTTTTCATTTTCTTATCTGTCTACATATCTTTGGGAAAATGTATATTCAAGTCCTTTGTCCATTTTTAAATTGTTGTGTTGTTACGGAGTTGAGAAAGCCCTTTATCGGATCATGATTTGCAAATATTAGCTCCCATTTTGCGGGCTGTCTGTTTTCACTTTCCTAATGGCATTCTTTAAAGTACAAAAGTTTTTAAAATGTTGATGAAATCCAGTTTATCTGTTTTTTTTCCTTTTGTTGTTTATGCTTTTGGTGTCATATCTAAGAAGCCATAGGTTAACCCTAGGTCATAAATACTTCCATAAATATTTAGGTCTATGATCCATTCTGAGTTCATTTTTGCCTATGTTATGAGGTAAAGGTCCAATTTCATTCTTTTGCATGTGACAATTCAGTTTCTTTATGCATTCTGAATTCTCTGCCTTTGGATTGGCATGGTTAATACATTTATGTTTAATGTAATTACTGATAAGGTAAGGTTCACATTTGTGATTTTGGTATTTTTTTCTATATGTCGTATATCTTTTTGTTTGTTTCTCTATTCCTCTTTTACTGCTGTCTTTGTAGTTAGTTATTTCCTACTGTACCATTTTAATTCCCCTGTTGTTTATTTTACTACGTATTTTTAAATTTTTTTCTTAACAATGGCTCTGGGGATTAACATTAACATCTTGACTGAAACAACCTACTTTGGACTAATACAAACTTAATTTTGCTGGTATACAAAACCTTATCTCCAGTATAGCTCTGTTCCTTTCCTCCTCTTTTGTGATATTATTGTCATACAAATGTTATATGTAAATTTTCGGTGCTGCAGAAGAGTAGAACTCGAATGTAAATTTCCTCAGCAAGGCAATTTACTTCTATAGAAGGACATATTTCACAGATGGAGCAATGGCAAGTGCACACCTGGACAAGGGAGGGGAAGGGGTTCTTATTCCTGATGCAGGTAGCCCCTACTGCCGTTTCATTCCTCTATTGGCTAGGGTTAGACTGCACAATCTAAGCTAATTTCAATTGGCTATTTTAAAAAGAGCAGGGGTATGAGCCAGAGTGGCAGGGTGGGTAGTTAGTTAGGAATGATGGTTACGGGACAGGTCAGAGCAGGTTACCAGGGGTGACTCAGGTCAAAGCAGGCGACCCGGGGAACAGATGTGAACTACTGATTAGAATTGTCAGGAAAGTTGTTTACCAAAATTAGAGGAAAGGGGTTGCAGAGAACCAGGAAGTTAAACTTTAAAATGGAAAATTAAAGAATAAGAAAGTTGAACATACTGAAATACTGATTCTTTGAAAAGAAACTTGTCATTCACTATATCTAACACAAACTGCATCTTTATACATAATATGCCCATCAACATCATTTTGTAGTTAGTGCTTTATGCAGTTGTCTTCTAAATTCAATAGTAGAAGAAAACCTAAAGAAATACATTTATATGCTGTCCTTTGTATTTACCTATGTAGTTACTGTTTTCAGTGCTCTTTATTTCTTCTTGTGGCATAAGTAACTGTCGAGTGTCCTTTCATTTCTGTCTGAAAGTCTCCATTTAGTATTTTTTGCAAGACAGGTCTGATAATAATGAATTCATTCAACTTTTGCTTATTTGAAAGTATCTATCTTATTTGAAAAATTTGGAATGTCTCCTCTTTTTTTTTTTTTTTTTTTTTTGAGATGGAGTTTCACTCTTGGTACCCAGTCTGGAGTGCAATGGTGTGATCTTGGCTCACTGCAACCTCTGTGTCCTGGGTTCAAGCAATTCTCCTGCCTCAGCCTCCTGAATAGCTGGGACTACAGGCACATGCCACCATGCCCAGCTAATTTTTGTATTTTTAGTAGAGACGGGGTTTCACCATGTTGACCAGGATGATCTCGATCTCTTGACTTTGTGATCCACCCGCCTTGGCCTCCCAAAGTGCTGGGACTATAAGTGTGAGCCACCGCGCCCTGCTTCCTCTTTTTTTTTTTTTTTTAAATTGCTTTTTAAAAAACAGTTTCACTTTATAAAAACATTAAGATAGTACAGGGAGTTCCCATATGCCCCAGACATGTTTTCCTGTATTACTGACATCTTACATTACGTGGGGCATTTGTTACAATGAATAAACCAGTATTGATACATTATTAACTAAAATGCATAGTTTATTCAGATTTCCTTAGTTTTTCCCTAATGTCCTTTTCCTGTACCAGGATTCCATCCAGGACATCACAGTACATTTTGTTGTCATGCCTTCTTTGGGTCCTCTCAGCTATGACTGTGGCTCAGTCCTACAGCAGCTTTGGCTCAGCTCTCCTTGGCTCAGACTTTCCTTGTTTTTGATGGCCTTGACAGATTTTTTAATTACTGGTCAGCTATTTTCTATTTTTCCCTCCATTGGAATTGATCTGGTATTTTTCTCATGATGAGACTAGACTGGGCTAATGGATTTTTGGAAGGAATGCCACAGAACTAAAGTGCCCTTCTCATCACATCAAGGGTATACACTATCAACATGACTTATCACTGTTGACATTGATCATCCAGCTAATGTTTTGCAGGTTTTTCCATAATGTTACTCTTCCCCCACCTCTTTCATACTAGACTCTTTGGAAGAAAGTCCTTAAAAAATGAGAACTATGCTCCCCCTCCAAGAGGTTGGAATAGCCACATAAATTATTTAGAAGTCTTCTGCAAGGGAAAATTTTTATTTTCCTCATTTATTTGTTTATTCAGTTGTTTCTTTATATCATTATATACTAGTGGAAATTTACCTTATACTTTGGGTTATAATCTGTATTAGTCTGTTCTCACACTGCTATGTCTTTAACATACCTGAGACTGGGTAATTTATGAAGGAAATGAGGTTTAATTGACTCATAGCTCCACGTGGCTAGGAAGACCTCACAATCATGGAGGAAGGCAAAAGAAGAGCAAAGTCATGTTTTACGTGATGGCAGGCAAGAGAACTCGTGCAGGGGAACTCCCATTTATAAAACCATCAAATCTCAAGAGACTTATTTACTACCACAAAAACAGTATGGAGGAAACTGCCCCACGGGGCCACATGGAGATTATTATCATTCAAGGTGAGATTTGGGTGGGGACACAGAGCCAACCCATATCATGATCCAATTCTATCTGATTTTTATCTCACTGCAAATTATTTCTGCTTTGGCCATTTGAGCTCTTTCGGTTGGCTCCTGTGTCTCTTTGAGATAACTCATAAAGGTAAAGCTTGCTTTTGTTTTATCTCCTTACTTCCTGGCACTATGAGAGGCTACTCTTGCAACTTAACTTCTCCAGTCCTAGAACCAGTCATTTATCCAGGAGCTCTGGTTCCATTTTTTGGAGAATAGTACTAGAAATCAATATTTGGATGCTAGGTATGCTCATTGCTCCTGTGGTATTGTTGCTACCAGGCCCTCTCAGCTAAGAAAGCAAGGAAATGTGTGGTGGTATGCTAACCCTTGTGTATACATGTATTTATTAAAGTTAACATGAGTTCACACTGATGCTGATTCCATTACACATGAATCATTCTAGCCTCCTCCACTTGCTTGTTGGTAAATTCCCACTCTAACAGTGAGAAATCCAGCTCCAACCATCCACCACCTGTTCATTCTCAAACTGTTTAAACTGTTCAATTCCCGTATACATATAAGTGTACTATACATATTAACCTGTACCACTGTGGCAAAGAACTTCAATTAGAGTACAGTGCTCATGCTAACTTTCTTTTGTCTTACAGACTCTACTCATGTCCAAAGTTACTTAGTCAGCACCTTCCTCTTCCACTGCCTTCCCTGAGGTTGTTTTATACGCTTGTATTATAGTTAGATTATCTTGTCAAAATCTGTTTCTTCCTTGTAATACTTTTCATTCTCCACATCCTAAATGCTTTTTAAATTTGTATACATTAAGGTTTACTCTTTGTGCTATAAAGCTCTATGGGTTTAAAAAATTACATAATGTCGTGTATCCTTCCATTACAGTATAATACAAAATAGTTTCACTGCCTTAAAAATCCCCTGTGCTTCCCTTACTCATCTCTTCTTCTTCTCTTGAATCCCTGGCAACCACTGAGCTGTTACTGTCTCAAAAGTTTTATTTATTCCAGAATGTAATATAATTGGAATTACAGTATATAGCCTTTTCAGACTGACTTCCTTAACTTAGCAATATGTATTAGGGTTTAACCATGTCTTTTTATGGTTTTTAGCCTATTTATTTTTACCACTGAATAATATTGCATTGTATGGATGTACTACAGTTTTGTTTATCCATGCACCTATTTAAGGGTATCATGGTTGCTTCTAGTTTGGGGCTATTATAAATAAAGTTGCTATAAGCATTCACATGCAGGTTTATGTGAAGATGTTAGCTCTCAAACCAGTTGAGTAAATACAAAGAAGCATGAAGCTTAATTGCATGCTAAGACTTTGTTTATCTTCATTAAAAAACTGCCAAACTCGCCTCAAAAGTGACTATTTCTCTCCGGTTGGGAGAAGCAGCAAGGGAGAAAGGACTTATAGAGTGCCTACATAAATTGATTATGAGTAACATATAAACTGGGAACAACAAACGGTAGCAAATTGCCGGAGGCCTCTGGGGAAGCAGACTTCTCCATGCCTCATGTTCCGATGCAGGGTGACCTAGGCTCTGTTACCATAAACATTGTGCTCAAGGACGTAAAACCCCTTCGTAGCACTATGACCTAGCCAGACTTGTAGGCTCCTTGTAAGGCCCACGTTCCACCAGCTGCACATAGATAATAAGCTAAGATAACCACATGTTCTTGTTTTGCGAAACTCCCAAACTGCTACTGTTATCAGTCTTTAGAATGACACACCAGTTCCGGCTCACTGATTCACTCCACCATCACATCACCCTCTCCCCACCATCACTCCACCCCTACCCTATAGACCAAAGTGATTGTAACTAATAAATAGTGTGGATGATCAGGGTTCGGGGCCTTCACTGTCTCCTCCAGTAATAAGTGATGAACCCCCGGTCGCATTTTCTCTCTTAATCTTTTTCTCATTCCTTTGTCACCACCAAACTTGGGGTACCCATGTGTGTGATGTGGGGCTGGTTCCCTAAATTCTGGTACCCAAAGTGGGGCTTTAACCCATGACCCTGGGATTAAGAGTCCCATGCTCTACCAACCTTATAACATAGTTTTGCTGGGTGGAGAATTCTTGGTTCTTTTTTTTTTAGCACTTTGAATACTTCATCCCACTGCTTTCTGGCCTCTGTGTTTTTTGATGAGATATTAGCTGTCAGCCTTATTCGGGACACCTTGTATGTGATGAGTCATTTTCCTCTTGTTGCTGTCCATATTCCTCTTCCTTTTTTCCTTGACTTCCGTAGTTTGACCATGATGTTTCTAGTTGAAGGTCTTTTGGAAGTTTTTCTACATGGAGTTCATTGAGATTTCTGGATGTCTAGATAAACGTTTTTCTCCAAATTTGGGATTTTTCTTGCCTGATTTATTTAAATATTCTTTTAGCCTCTTTCTTTCCTCTCCTTCTGAGATTCTCATTATGCATATGCTGGTATGCTAGATGGTATCTCTTAGTTCTCTGAGATTCTGTCCTTTTGCTATTGTTTTATTTTGCTTCTCCATTGGATTATCTCAATTGACTTATCTTCAAGTTCACTGAGTTATTTTTCTGCCAGCTTAAATATGCTGTTGAGCTCCTCTAGTCTATTGTTTTTACAATTTCAGTTATGAAACTTTTCAATTACAGAATTTCTATTTGATTCTTCTTAATAATTTCCATCACTTTATTGATATTTGTATTTGGTAATACATTGCACTCACTTTCTTTTAACTTTTTAGACACTGTTTCCTTCAGTTCTTTGCACATATTTGTAATATCTAATTTATAGTCTTTGTCTAGTCAATTCTATATTTGGGCTTCCTTAGGGATAGCGTCTATCTACTTCTTTTCTCCTGTGTATGAGCCATACTTTCCTGTTTTTTTTTGTGTGTCTTACAATTTTTATTGGAAACTGGGTATTTTAAATAATGTAATGTGGTGATACCAGAAATAAGATTCTCCCTCCTCCCCAGAGTTTTTCATTGCTGCTGTTTGTATAGTCACTTTGCTGACTAATTCTGTAAAATCTATATTGTTTTTTATTTGCAGCCACAGAAGTACCTTTTTGATTAGCTTAGTGATCAGCTAATGATTTGATAGAGATTTTCCTAAATAACTTGAACCAACAAATTTTCCACACTTTTCTGAGGGAGCATGATGTCAACACTTTGGCAGTTTACAATTCTTCTTTCATCTTGACTGCTTGTTTATACAGAGTCTTGAGGTCAGGCAGAGGCAAGAAAGTAGGGCCTTCTCAGGTTTTTCCTGGGCATGCACATGTGTGTGGCCTTCTAGACTTACAGGAAAATATTGATTTTCAAAGTCCCCTATTGACCTCTCATTCTTCAGATTTTTTTTTTGAGAGACTCATCTGATACCATTGCCCCCAGCAGCTGTGATGCTAAGCAATTGCCACTAATTATTTTCAACAAACATCCCGGGAAAAGGGAATTGCTTTTCCCACTAAGCAAGATCTGAGTCAGGTTAAATAAAACAAGCTCTATGAATGAGGTTTTCAAGGAGCTGCCAGACAGGTTGAATCATAATATATCTGTGGACATGGGCAATGGGGAAGTTCCAAAGCCATCTGCTGTCTTCAGAGACCACTAGACTGCTGGTTTTCATGGCTACTGTGCTTGCAAAGCTGCTTGCCTTCAACGCTACCACAAAGTTGGGGATGAAGGAAGGAAAAAAAGGCTAGTTTAAAATGCCACAAATCTTTCTGTTCTTCTCAAGATTCAACTATTTTTCCTAAACAAACACTCCTCAGATTGCTGTAAGCTTTATTTAATTTCCAGAGTTCTGCAAAAGTTTATTTTGACAATTTTTTGCAATTGTTTTTGTTGCTTTTATTAAGAAATAGATTTTTGGAGGTCCCTCCTTCACCATTTAGGAAGTATATCTCTCCTCCACTTAGTAATCTCTTAAATTTTATTATTGAGACCATCCTGATTTTAGATCACAGTTCTAACACTAGTCAGCTGTGTGAGCTTGGGCAAGATATTTCACCTTCAGAAGCCTTGGTTTTCACTTCAAAAGATTTCTAAGAAAACATGCAAGAGTCCATAATAAATGCTTAATAAATCTTTATTTCTTTTTTATACTTTTCCTGAAATGAAATGGTGCTACCATTCCATTCTAGTAATAGATCTGCTATCCATTAACTGTGTGAGCCTGGTGAGAATACTTAACCTCTAGGTATCTATTTCAGCTATTAAATAGTGGTATTTTCTTACCTCTCAAGTCTATGCCAGCACTTTAGTCGTATGAAAACTTTGTACTTTTTTTCTAAGCAAATTAATAACACAAACAAGGTAGGATGTTTTAATTTAACACTATCTCTAAGCATTTTCAAGGTCATTATAGTATGATCCATGCTATGGTATAAATGTGTCCCCCAAATTCATGTGCCTGCCAGCGTAGTGGTGTTGGAAGTGGAGACCTTTTGGGAGGGGTTTAAGTCATGAGGGTTCTGTTTTCCTGAGTGGATTAATGCCACTATAAAGAAAGAGCTTGTAGGAGTGGGATCTCTCTTGCTCTTCTGCTCCTCTGCTATGTTAGGAACAGTGGTTCCTCCCTCCCTACCAGATTATGCAGCATTAAAGGTGCTCTCTTGAAAGCAGAGACCATGCCCTTACAAGATACCAAACCACTATCACCTTGATCTTGGACTTCCGAGCTTTCAGAACTCTGAGAAATAAATTTCTGTTCTTTATAAATTACACAGTCTTAGGTATTCTGTTATAACCACACAAAACAAAGACAATCCATGTAATGGCACAAAATATCATTGACAAATTATTTTTATCAGTTTACTAAATCTGGTATTCTTTTAAGCATAGTATTATTAACTTTGGTAGTATTAAATCCTAAAGTAATAATAGCATTTAAAAAATTAAAAATATGATTTTCATGATTTTGAACTGCTTCTCTCTATGTGCTTTTCTAAATTCGTAAGGGCACCCTAAATTTTAAAAAGTTCAAGTATATAAGAGAAATAAAATGTAAGGTTTTCAAATAAAATATAAATGGTTATCTCAAGAGGTAAAATATATCTAATATATATGAAATTTTTTTCACTCAAGAACTAAAAGCATGTTTAGAATCACTCAAAAATGAGATAAAATGAAAACACTAACCCTCCTTTTTAGTTCACTCAACAACAGTCATTTTCTGCAGAAGTTTTTGAGTAAATGAATTTCTAACTCACAGGATCTCCTAGATTTATCCATAGCAAATCAGTTGACCCTTAAACAACATGGGTTTCAACTGTATGTTTCCACTTATATGTGAATTTTCTTTCACCTCTGCCACCCAAGACAGCAAGACCAATGCCTTCCCCCTCAGTGTACCCCACGTGAAGATGAGGAGGATGAAGACCTTTATGATGATCCACTTCCACTTAATGACTAGTAAACGCATTTTCTCTTCCTTATAACTTTAATAGCACTTTCCTTTCTCTAGCTTACTTTATTGTAAGAGTATAGTATATAACACATATAACACACAAAATATGTGCTAATCAACTATTTATGTTGTTGGTAAGGCTTCTAGTCAACAGTAGACTATAAGTAGTTAAGTTTTTGAAGAGTCAAAAGTTATATGTGGATTTTTGACTGTCAGTACCCCTAACACCCACATCGTTCAAGGGTCAACTATATTCCAATACATGCAACAATAGTATGTCTGTCTTCACTCAAAAATCCATTCTAAAAGAAACACCACGGTGTCAGACTGTGATGAATAATATGGCCCAGTGACTTCTGGCGTGACTGCATGTTTAGTAACTCACTGTTCATTTGTCACGTCTATTTGAAAAGCTGTGTTCTGTGGCAATAAATCTTCCTTTCTCAAGCAACTGAAAATATTGGACAAATTGAGGACTAAAGGGTGCAAAATTAGTGTCTGAAATGTAACAGTGGATTCATCCAAAATTTTTAAGTAATTTCTCACTTTTGGTTATAAAAATAATATACTTTATGATTAATAAATTATTTCAAATACCAAAAAATAAAAATAAGAAAAAAGCCACCTGTAATCTGAGTAGGCAGACATAGTCATTTTTAATAGTGTGGTGTCTTAAAAGAATGCCTGATTCTTGCCATCTCCAAATAAAAGACAGGGCACTTACCAGACACCAAACCTGCTGGCTTCATTTTTGATTGACCCTAAACAGGTATTTAGCTCTTCAGTGAAATAAAAATATGTACATATTAGATATATTTTATCTCTATCCTTATTTTATTATCAAATATGAAATTCTATTATTCTTATACATGCAAACTTTTTTTTAAGTTTAAAACGCCCTTCAAATTTAGGAAAAAGTTCAAATTCCTGAAAATCAGATTTAATAGTTGAAATGCTATTAGTACTTTAGCATTTCATACCACAGAAGTTATAATATTTTGCCCGATGCCTGCAACCACCAGAAGCTGGAATTGGCAAATAATTCTTCCATAGAAACTTCAGGGTGAGCACAGACCTGCCAGCACCTTGATTTTAGATGTCTGGCCTCCAGAACTGTGAAAGAATAGATTTCTGTTTAAGCCACACGTTTTGTGTTAATTTGTTATGGAAGCTATGGGAAACTACGATGAAAGTATATCTAATATACTGAATTTTCTCACTTTCTAAGAGAAGGCAGCAATCTAGATGTAAAATCTCCTTATTTTTAAATGTTAAAAATTTTTAAAATTTCAAAACACTGAGCCGGCCAAACCAAACAAATGTGCAGGTGAATTCTAGATCACTGATACCAGTTTGCCACTCTTTTACCAAATATTCACAAAGCCTTCCCTATGCTTAGCCATTACTTACTCAATGTCTAGTTTGATACACATCTAAAAATTAGATTTTTATTCTTTATGGGACCTGTTCTAGAAAAAGGCTCAATTGATTTCTGAACTCGCAAAGCAGGAAGCAAAAAGGATCTATTTACATCCATCATTGGTAAGCATTAAACGTGAGAAACATTTCAGATCATTTGTTGGATAAACTTAGGGATATAAACACATCGATTAGCTTTTTTTGAACTTACGCTAAATTCGAGGTGTGTGGAAACCCATCGTTTTTAAGGTGAAACCAGCAAACACTGGTTAGAAGACCAATGACCCCTTTGGAAAAAATCAGCCCTGAGCCCCTCTCAGACAGCTCCTCTTGGCATTCCCAGAGAGTCTTGAATAATTGTTGTTAGATTCATTCCTAAAAAGTTTTACTTTGCTATCTCTTCATTAGCATTTTTAGATTGCTAAGTCTTTTTGCCTGAGCTTCAAAATGTTTTTTAAGAGGAAATAGCAGCTAAGCCTCTCCATATTTGGGCTAGAGCTGGCCAGCAGGAGACCTGGGCTTCGATCCCAGTTTGCCACTAAGCAGCTGCATGACCTTGGCCAACTCTCTTCACCTCACTAGGCCTCAATTTCCTGTAGCTGATCTCTGAATTTCCTTTCGGCTTTAAAAATTATTTTGACAGTGTAATTTAATTATACAATAAAATCTCAAATGTAATTCATCTTTCTTTAGACTTACCCAAGGGTGGGGAAGGCAACACACATGCTTTCATTCATTCACTAAGCATTCATTGGGCTTCTACCATGTGCCAGACATTCTGTCAAGTGCTGGGGTACAAACCTGAATGTAACACAGATCCTGCCTCAAAAATCTTACAGTCTATTGGGATTTGGGGGTACAGCTACAAAGAAATCAACAACTTTGATATAGGACTGTGTTGGAGGGATGCATGGAGTTCAGAGGAAGCCTAGGAAAGGCTGTGCGAGTCACATAGAAAGAGTCACAGGAAGGTCCCTTGAGGAAGTGATGCTTAAATTGCGTTTGCAGAATGAGCAGAGGCTGGAAAGGCAAAGAAAAGAAATAACAGCCCAAGTAAAAGCATAAATAAATAAAGTAGCCTGGAAAGTGGATGGGATTTAGAGAATGGCCAATAATTACCAGCTAAATGAATAAAATGGGACAAGCACAACAACGACTGAACTACATTCTACTCTACTCCTTCAAGGAACATTTTTCTCTAGACATTATAAATAGATGTAAGCTAACAGTCTTACTAGTGAAGGAAATCTGGGGAATGTCTACCATCACAATGGCTAATAAAAAAGAATTTTTCTTTTCTGCACACTCATTCATAAAACTTTAAAGTTCTTAGATGAATAGCTTCCCTACCACATCCGAGCTCTTAAACTTCTGTTGCTTCAAGACTTTCCTGCCCAACTTCTGAGAGTATTCACAATTCGCAAAGCTAGGGCTAACATAAAGCCTCTTGGCCCACTGTAAAAGACCAAAACATGCTACATTTCTATATGAACATGTTCCTTTTAATTTGGTAAGAATGAGAGTTTTGGAAACATAAAATAATTCCCTGTTCCTGAACATTCAAACACATAAAACTCAAGATCTATAGACTATTACCTCCTATAATCTAAAGAGTTATTATGAGTTGCCTCTAAAGCTGTTGCCTTCAAGTGTCAGAGGAATCAACCAAAGAAAGAAAATGGTGGTAGTCACCAGTCAACATCTCTTCCTAAACAAGTTAAACTGCTACAGAATTAACCGTTGCATAGAAACTTTCTGGAGCTTCAAATTAAAGGACCTCATCTGACCTTTTATTTAGAATGAATGTGTTTTCAAGTAATTCACCTGCAAAAAAAGTTTGCATCTTGAAAGAAAAAGTTGAAAAATGTACAGTCTATTATCTTTAAGAATAAAACCACATTAAATAAGCTAGTTTGCACCCACATTTCCAGCATGTTTAAGCAACTGCTACTAGGCTCCATTCAACTGTTTTTACTTAGGAAAAAAAAACAAAACCTGGGTAACCCCACAGGACTTCTTTTGACACTCTAAATGTTGGAAGACATCTTGCCAGCAAGAGGCAGTCCCCAACTGGTAAAGACACAAATGAAAGGAAACAACCACCAACTAGTATAGAAAAATTGGCTTAGACACTTAGCAAAAAGTCAAAGCCAAGAAACAAATCCTAACTTGTGATCTTGCAGCCCCTTTCCCTCTCTGATCTTTGCACCGACTCCAATCTCTTTTTGCTTTGTTATAACTGAAGATGGGACTCTATTATACTAGCAGTCACACGCATTCTAGTGTGTCTCAGGAGACCCTCAAATCCCTTTCTTATTAAATTTATTTTATCTCACTCACTTAGCTCCCCTTAGAGGGCCAAAAAAAAAATAGGGACCATTTAAAATACATGAACTTTGATTCATATGAATATATGACAACCAGAAATTTGAACCTGTTTTATTGCTGGTGTGATCAGTGATTTAGGCTCATTTATATACAAACCATGAATGTTTGTCAAAAGGAAAATGTTTTGCAAAACTAAACACTTTTCTTTTAAATGTTCCCTAATTTTCACCAGACTTAACTTGATGTCCTTTGGCTCACATTAACTTTACTTTGATCTGTTTCTTGTGTATTGTCATGATTTTACTTATATTTAAAATTAATTGATTAAGTAGGAGGACTTGAAAAAGCAAACATGAATGATACTCTGATTCTTTGGGTTTTATTAAGTAGATCAGACAGGAGTTCATTTCTTTTTCTTCAAAGAAAACATTCAAAAATATTACTTCTTCAGGCCATCATCTCAAGCTTGAGAGGGCTCCTTATTCTTTTCCAAGACAAGAGCAGTGTTCTGGATCCAGAAGTTATCTTTTTTTCTTAACAATTAAATTTTATTGCTGGTCACAGTGTCTCATACCTACAATCCCAGCACTTTGTGAGGCTGAGGTAGGAGGATCACTTGAGCTCAGGAGTTTGAGACTAGCCTAGGAAACATAGTGAGACCTTGTCTCTAAAACAAAACAAAACAAAAATACACAAACACACACACACACACAGACTGAAGAGATAGAGAAAAAGATATTTGCAAATGGAAACCAAAAGAGAACAAGAACACAGGTAGCCATACTTATATTATTAGACAAAATAGACTTTAAGTCAAAAATTGTAAAATAAGATAAAGAAGGCCATTATACAATGATAAAGGGGTTATTTTACCAAGAGGATATAATAATTGTAAATATATATGCTCCCAACATCACAGCACTGAAATATATAAAACAAATATTAAAAGATCTAAAGGGAGAGATAGACTCTCATACAATAATAATAGGGGACTTCAATACCCCACTTTCAACAATAGTCAGGACTTTGTTAACCCTCAGGAAGGGGCAATTGAGAAAAAGGACTAAACTTGTCCTTAAAGGAGGTCCTTTCTCTCCAAACACTCTGTCCTGGATGCCAGTGGTTTTGGGTCCTGTTTACTGCCTATTACCTCCTTTGGGGCATAAGAAAATCTCATTTATCTCTGGACCTCCATCACGAGATACATACAGTAGCAAATGCTCAATACAAATTTGTTAATTAATTAATTCAATGGCAAAATGAACATAAAAACTCCAGAGAATGAAATCATCATTATGACAATAATAGCTAACTTTACATGGATCAATTTGTTAATTCTGTTAAAGGAGGTAGATTCTGGTTCTATCCTCCAGTTTTCATTTGAGATAACTAAGGCATAAAGAAGTTAGTAATTTGCCTAAGATCACAAAGCTGATGGGTGATGGATCTGGGAACCACACCCTCAGGCAGTCTGACTTGAGTCCATGCAATTAACCACTACAGCTTCTAACTGCCATGTTTCCATGGAGTCCATGGGTTCTATCGACTTCTGCTGTAAGCTGTTGCCCAGCCTTTGAAGCTCCTTTCCTACCACATTCCATCATAAGTTCCATTACCCTACATTTCAACAGAGAAGTTATGGGGGACACCTGAGGTCTCAGGACCATTAGGTGACACAAACTCTCATTAAAGGAGTCATGGATATGGAACCAGGGATGGTTAGCTAGGAAAAAAAAAAAAAGTTCAGAGGCAATGAGGTTTCCATCTGCTTGTACCTTCTCCAGTTGGCAAGTGCCTCCTTTGGGCGAGATGCCATGCAACATTTAAAGGAGTGTCACAGGGGGAGAGGAATAAGCCAGCTTCCTGGTGGTCCAGAGAAGATAATAAGGACTAATGTTAACAATTACTGGAAATTTGATTTTTTTTCCCTCTAACTATTATTTCAAGCATAGATAAAAGTTTAGAGAATAGTAAAATGGGCAATTATGTATCTACCCCCTAGATTCAACATTTAACACTTGGTCATATTTATTTTATCTTTTATATATATATATATTATACATATGCTTTTATGTATTATATATAATTATACATTTTATATACATAATATGTATGTATATATATTATATGCTTTTTTCCTAAACCATTTTTAAAGCATATCTCCAGTAACAGGACTTTCTCCTACATAACTATGCTACCATTATTCACACCTATGAAAATTAAGAATAACTGGGAAGATAGTTTTAACTTAATGTATAAAGGAATTTGCTGAGAATTATAGCTCACCAAAAATCAAAATGCGTTCTCCACTACTACAACTTTTTAACCATATATGTATGATCATAGAAAGATCTTACATACCAGGACATGACTAGAATTCCAGCTCCTTCCTTGGCTTAAGGTGTGTGAAAGAAAGAAAGAGAAAGGAAAGCAAAAGAAAGAAAGAAGGAGGGAGGGAGGGCAGGAGGGAAGGGAAAGAAAAGAAAAGAAAAAAAAAGAAAAGAAAAGGAAGGAAGGAAGGAAGGAATGAAGGAAGGAAGGAATGAAGGAAGGAAACAAACTTTCTTCTTATTTTAGCCCAGGGAAGACAGAAAAACCCAATTTATTTCTAGAAATATGTATTCTTCTTTTTCTACTTTTGCCATAATACTGGTTCCCATTCTCTCATGATCCCGGGTTCTGACCGCTCAGGTCACTCAACCCTCCCTTCTTGGCTCTACTACGTAATTATTGACTCTTGAAGTTGGAAGGTTCCATCAAGGCTCTATGTTAGAGACTGCTTGGCATCTTAAAAGCTTGATCCTTCCTCCTACCCTGTACCCACCTCTTCTTCTATCCCATAGCTGAATCTTCAGTAGCCCTTCAAAAGCTCCAGGGCCCAGCCTGATGCACAAACTCTCTTCCCAGAAAGGGAAGTGTAAGTGCTGGGTACCAGATGGGATTATAGTTTCTTGGCCTGAGCACAGGGTGGGGCACGACTGACCTATGAGCCTCTGATGATGATCTGAGTTCAGAGATAATGAAGCAGTCAGACCATCCAAGTATGGGTGGATGGGCAATCCCAGAAGAGTAGGGCAATCCCATTTGAATGGGCAATCCAAAAAAGAGTAGGCTGAGAGCCAGGATCCACCATGAGATGGCAGGATCAACCCCTAGATCCCAGAGGTTTAGAGAGGAAGGTTGGGGGCAAAGCTGGGCAAAAGACCCCGAGCTGTCAGCAAGGCACGTCATCTGCTTTGGATAAGTGTCCACAACCCCAGATGAAAATCAGGGGGAACTAAGGAATAGAAGGGAGCAGTTGCAATGAAGCCCAAGGAGCAAAAAGACATACCTAAGCCAGGAGAGCAAGAGTCCAACCTTCTTATCCAAAGGGTCTAATAAACTTCCAGATCCCCTACCCTGAGCCCAGCCCACTATGAGGCCCTCTGCCCTTCCTGTCCCTCCTGTCCTCCACCTCAAGATCTGAAGCCCCCTCCCCAACCAGAGAGAAGAAATGGCTGATAATGTTGGGCAGGGTCTATATGTTGGTGGAGAAAACAACAGCATAAACAAAAGACAGAGAATCTGTAGTGAAGGGAGGGAAAAGAACGAAAGAAAGATTCAAGAAGGGATACTCTCTGATGACTGAGGGGAATGGCCATATGGCATACAAGAAAAACTTAGGGTTTGACAGCACTTGGGGGAAGGCTTTAAGTACAGCACAGCCAGGCTCAGGCCCCATCCTGCTGTGAACGCCACATCTGTAGGGAGATAACTCTTTCATTAAACATTCTCAAGATGGCAGGTGTGGGAAGGCTACTATGTTATAGACGGCACTGCCAGTCTCATCTGTGACAGGGGGTATGGTGCTGAGGTACCCAGAGCTTTAGAGGTTATCCCAGGAGAAAAAACAACTTTCCCATACTCTGCCATTCCTCAAAAGGTAAACAGGAATTCACCTTTTTTCTGTTAAGAAAATATCACCTTGTCACTGTGCCTCACCTTCAAAAACTAACAACAGAGGGGAAAAGTAGATGCTTTTGAGCTGCTTCTTTCCTTCGCCTCTACCCTAGAAGATAGGAGAGAAGGTGAAGGGGAACCCAGACTCCAGAGGAGGTGGGAGAGGAGGCCGCCCCTGAAGTTGCATTCCTGGAGAGACCTGAGCCCCAGAGACTGTGGTCTGCCTTCCTTCAACATGTTTGGGGTAGCTTTGCAATGTGTCAGCTTGACTGAAGTACCTCTCCCCAAGTCCTCCTTCCTGTATGTGTGGGGTTGGGATGGGCCGCAAGAGAGCTCCTCATGTGAGATTAAGAGGATGAAAATGAAGTGGCAGTCATACTGTTTCCTGCGCTGTGAGGTGCCTTTGTATCAAGCCTGCTTTGTCTGTGGATCCACCTCCTGGACTTCTGGCAGCAGCTGGATCTGCAACTACGCCTCCTTCTCCTGAATCTTCTTTCAGCTTTTTCAACTCCTGGGCCAGATGTATGTTTAACTCTTTGAGGAAGAGCGCCAGTTTGCCCTGCAAGATTTCACATCATGAAGGTTTGGAAGCAGTGAGAACTGACCCGGGTTCCAGTTGGTCCTCAAGGGTTCCAACATGTCCTTGCTGTCTTCCACTTTGTACCCATCCTCACTTTCCAGCTATCTGCGCTGTGGATTTCAAGTTCACACATCAGACAAGAAGACAACATCTCCAGCATCAAACACAAAGCTCTATCTCATATACAAATATGGCATATGTATATTTAAACAAATGTGTATATACACACATATATTTTATAGATATATATACACACATCTATGATTCTGCTTCTCTGATTGAGCCTTGACTAATTCAATACGCTAGGGTAGAATTCCAGATCATCCCCATGACATGCAATGTTTTCGGGTCTCATTAATTTTCCACCCAGATTGTTATCTGCAAACCGTTTTATATATTTCTCTGCCAGGAGAAATACAAACACAAGAGCCCAGCCATTTCTGAGCAATTTCTCAAACATCCCCAAACTGACAACTTGTATTAAATATTTTGTGTCTCATTCCAAGTTAATTATTCCCATACCATAGTGTTATTTTGTGTTAATTTGTCTATCTAGTGAAAAGTCACTTATTAGCAGTATGATTCTGAGCAAGGGACTTGAACTTCTTGTGACTCCCTTTCTTCACCTGTAAAATGGAGCTGTAATAAGTTTGCTGTGATGATTTTACAAAAACAATGCAAGCAGAGATATTTGTACAGTATTTGGCACATGATAATTATTCAATTGAAAAAAGGAGAGAAAAACAAGGTCTTGATTTGCCTGGAAAAAGAAGAAACGTAACCATCTAGAAAAGAACCTGGAATCCAACAATTAGGCAGGCTAGGAAAGAACTCAGCACGTTTTCCAGATTCACCCTTGGATCTTGGCTAAATAAACCTTGAAAGGCGTTTTATTTTAAGAAGGAAAAATGGAGGAGTGGTGATCCACAAGCTGGAGGAGGACTTCTTCAGCTTGTTGATGATTGTATTTGACGGACAGAGGCACCGGCTTCTAGAAGCCACAGGATAAATGTAAGAACTTCAGAATATTGAAAGAAAACATACAATTTTGTCCTTTTAAAAATCAATTTTATTTATAGTTTTAAATGGGAAGAATTCCTTGTACAACATATGCAAAAAAAAAAAAAATGAGAAGTAGTTCTCATCATGTTCCCTTTCCTCTATTACCCATTTCTTGTGTATATATTCAGAGATACTCTATATATTTACAAATATATATACATACACACATAGATATATGTCCATCAATAGAATACAGGTCAAATAGCTATACTTCATATGCTTATATATAGCTTAATGACAGGCATTCATATATATGTAATTTGTATTTTAATGTAATATACTCTGCATATTATTTTGTACTTGCCTTTTAGTACTTTACAATGTCTCTTGGAAATTCTCCATGCTGCTACAAATATACCTCTCTCATACTTTTTAATGGCTGGATAATAGTCAATTGTCCAGATGCACAAATATTACAATTTTTAACTCGTACATTTACATTGTTTCCTATCTTTTACTAGTAAAATAATGCTGTAATGAACATACTGCATACACATCATTTCACATATGTGACTTTATCTTAAGATAAATTCCTAGAAAAGGAAATCGTTGAGTCAAGAATTTGTATGCTATTTATAGGTATTGCTAACTTAATTTTGTCATAGAGTTTATCAATTTATACTCCCACCATCAAGTTTCTTGTTTCCCTAAACTAACAACAGTGTTTTATCAAAAATTCATCTTTCCAATCTGATTGGTGAAAGATGTCTCATTTTAGTTGTGATCAGCATTTCTCTTGTCGTGAGTAAAGGCAAAATTTTTTAATATATTAAGAGTTATATAAAATGTTATTTTCTGTGAATTATCTTAATATGTTTGCCCAGTTTTCTACTGGGCAGTTGGTCTTCCATGTACTGACATATAAGAACACTTTTCGGCTGTGCGCAGTGGCTCATGCCTGTAACTGTGGCACTTTGGGAGGCCGAGGCAGGTAGATTGCTTGAGCCCAGGAGTTTGAGACTAGCTTGGGCAATATGGCAAGGAAAAGAAAAGAAAAGAAAACTTTTTATATTAAGGAAATAAGCTTTCTGAAATGTGAGTTGCAAATATAATTTGTCTAGGTCTTCTGATTTTGTTTACAATGGTTCTTGCCATGTAGATTAGAACTCTCAAACACTGTAATATAAATTTAATAAAATATTTCTTAAATCTGACCTAAGCTTGAAATCACCAGTGGACAAATTTCTCCAAAAATATGTATATTCTAGGAAAAGCTAGGAGGATTTTACAAATAACTATTGGAGAAATATTAAGCAATGTCTAGTTTGGGGCAAAATAAAATCTTACTAAGCATTAGTCCAATTATGTTTGTTTCAAATGTTAATATTTTAAGGTATCTGTGCTAAATACTGAATGAGAGTAAGTATTCACTTACAGTTACTAAAATTTTTATTAGTATAAAAAAGTTAACAGTAGAAGACTCACCAGCTACAGGACACATGAATAGATATTAGGAAGATATTAGGGAAAAAAACTCAAGATCAAAAACTTCATATCTGCAAACACTGAGCTAGTCTCAAATATTTCCCAAAGCTACATCCTCATAGAGGCACTCTTCCACACAAGCTGTACAGAGAAGCTTCTGCTCAGTCTCAAGAGAGAACTCATCTTCAGAAACCAGAGCATTTGGCCTCTTGCAGTATTTCTGACTTCACAAAGGCATCTCTGAGTTTCATCCCCTGAGATGGAAGGAAAATGGAGTAATTATATTCCCCAGATGTAAAGTCGAAAGCTGTCCCAGAGCCAAAACTGAGGGAAGGATACAGGAAGAAAAATACAGGCAATCTGGGGCAAAACAGGAAGGGAAGGAGAAGCCTACGGACAAGCCTACGAACTTGAATGGACAACAGACAAATCCAGCAGATAGTCAGAAGAGAAAACCACATCTCTCCCCCTCTGAGCGAGTTGCATAGGTATGCTGGGAAGGCAGCCATCACTCAGCAGGCACTCTTTCTTCCTAGCCTCTCCCTGAAGAAGAGTCAAACTGTCATCCACAGAGCTCCGTGTCTGTGACCTGAGACACTAGAGTGACTGTTTCTCTTTATGCCTGCTGTGGTCACAGACACTCTTGTTTCCTTTACTGACTCTGGCCCAGGGAGCATTCCCGTTCCTCCATGCTGACTTCCGGTTGGGTTCCCTTCCCAGTTTCTCTGAATTCCAGTTCCTGAGATGGTCTTTTGGTTTGTGGTATTCCATTTCAGTAGCCGAAGGAGACACTCTCAGGGGTGCAAGGAAATAATATCGTGAAAGGAGCTATTTTTCACTCCCCTCAGCTAACATGAGGCCAAAAAGAGCAGTATTCCTTTTATTGCTTCACTCTGAGTCAGTGTGTCTAAAATATGGGCCAGAGGGAAGGCGGTAGAATTGACTCTTCTAAAAGCAACATACATGTCTCATTGCCCAAGTCAACAATTTCCTTGTGTGTATGTGTGTTTGTGTGTGTGTGTGTCTGTTTACTATTATGGATTCTTTTTTAAAAACATAAAATTAAGTTCTGAGATATATGTGCAGAACGTGCAGGTTTGTTACATAGGTATACATGTGCCATGGTGGTCTGCAGCACCCATCACCATGCCATCTACGTTAGGTATTTCTCCTAATGCTATCCCTCTGCTTGCCCCCCACCCTGACAGGCCCCGGTGTGTGATGTTCCCATCCCTGTGCCTATATGTTCTCATTGTTCAACTCCCACTTATGGGTGAGCACATGCAGTGTTTGGTTTCCTGTTCCTGTGTTAGTTTGCTGAAAATGATGGTTTCCAGCTTCATCCATGTCCCTGCAAAGAACATGAACTCCTTCTTTTGTATGGCTGCATAGTATTCCATGGTGTATATGTGCCACATTTTCTCTATCCAGTCTAACATTGATGGACTTTGGGTTTGTTCCAAGTCTTTGCTATTGTAAATAGTGTTGCAATAAACATACATGTGCATGTGTCTTTATAGTAGAATGATTTATAATCCTTTATATAATGATTTATATACCCAGTAATGTGATTACTGGGTCAAATGGTATTTCTATTTCTAGATCCTTGAAGAATCGCCACACTGTCTTTCACAGTGATTGAACTAATTTATACTTCCACCGACACTGTAAAAGCATTCCTATTTCTCCACATCCTCTCCAGCATCCATTGTTTCCTAAGTTTTTAATGATTGCCGTTCCTCGTGTAAGATGGTATCTCATTGTGGTTTTGATTTGCATTTCTCTAATGATCAATGATGATGAACTTTTTTCCATATGTTTGTTGGCTGCATAAATGTCTTCTTTTGAAAAGTGTTTGTTCATATTCTTTGCTCACTTTTTGATGGGGTTGTTTGTTTTTTTCTGGTAAATTTCTTTAAGTTCCTTGTAAATTCTGGATATTAGCCCTTTGTCAGATGGATAGATTGCAAAATTTTTCTCCCATTCTGTAGGTTGCCTGTTCACTCTAATGATAGTTTCTTTTGCTCTGCAGAAGCTCTTTAGTTTAATTAGATCTCATTTGTCAATTTTGGCTTTTATTGCCATTGCTTTTTCTGTTTTAGTCATGAAGTCTTTGCCCACGCCTATGTCCTGAATGGTATTGTCTAGGTTTTCTTCTAGGGTTTTTATGGTTTTAGAGCTTACCTTTAAAAATTTAATACATCTTGAGTTAATTTTTGTATAAGGTATAAAGAAGGGGTCACGTTTCAGCTCTCTGTAAATGGCTAGCCAGTTTTCCCAACACCATTTATTAGATAGGAAATCCTTTCCCCATTGCTTGTTTTTGTCAGGTTTGTCAAAGATCAGATGGTTGTAGATGTGTAGTGTTATTTCTGAGGCCTCTGTTCTGTTCCATTGGTCTATATATCTGTTTTGGTACCAGTACCATGCTGTTTTGGTTACTGTAGCCGTGTAGTATAGTTTGAAGTCAGGTAGCATGATGCCTCCAGCTTTGTTCTTTTGCTTAGGATTGTTTTGGCTATATGAGCCTTTTTTGGTTTCATATGAAATTTAAAGTAGTTTTTTCTAATTCTGTAAAGAAAGTCAATAGTAGCTTGAAGGAGATAGCATTGAATCTATAAATTATTTTGGGTAGTATGGCCATTTTGATGATATTAATTCTTTCTATCCCTGAGCATGGAATGTTTTTCCATTTGTTTGTGTCCTCTCTTATTTCCTTGAGCAGTGGTTTGTAGTTCTCCTTAAAGAGGTCCTTTACATCCTTTGTAAATTGTATTCCTAGGTATTTCGTGATGTTTGCACTTTGATTTTGTATCCTGAACTTTGCTGCAGTTGCTTATCAGCTTAAGGAGTTTTTGGGCTGAAATGAAGGGGTTTTCTAAATATAAAATCATGTCATCTGCAAACAGAGATAATTTGACTTCCTCTCTTCCTATTTGAATAGACTTTATTTTTTTTCTCTTGCCTGATTGCCCTGGCCAGAACTTCCAATACTATGTTGAACAGGAGTGGTGAGAGAGGGCATCCTTGTCTTCTGCCGGTTTTCAAATGGAATGCTTCCAGCTTTTGCCCATTCAATATGATATTGGCTGTGAGTTTGTTATAAATAACTCTTATCATTTTGAAATATGTGCCATCAATACCTAGTTTATTGAGTGTTTTTAGCATGAAGGGGTGTTGAATTTTATCAAAAGCCTTTTCTACATCTATTGAGATAATTATGTGGTTTTTGTCATTGGTTCTATTTATGTGATGGATTATTTTTATTGATTTGCATATGTTGAACCAGTGTTGCATCCCAGGGATGAAGTTGACTTGATCGTGGTGGATAAGCTTTTCGATGTGCTGCTTGGTTTTGTTTGCCAGTATTTTATTGAGGATTTTCACATCAATTGTTCACCAGGGATACTGGCCTGAAATTTTCTTTCTTTGTTGTGTGTCTCTTCCAGATTTTGGTATCAGGATGATGCTGGCCTCGTAAAATGAGTTAGGGAGGAGTCCCTCTTTTTCTATTGTTTGGAATAGTTTCAGAAGGAATGGTACCAGCTTCACTTTGTCCCTCTGATAGAATTCAGCTATAAATCCATCTGGTCCTGAGCTTGTTTTGGTTGGTAGGCTATTAATTACTGCCTCAATTTCAGACCTTCTTATTGGTTTGACTGTATATGAAATTCTGGGTTGAAAATTCTTTTAAGAATGTTGAATATTGTCCCCCACTCTCTTCTGGCTTGTAGGGTTTCTGCAGAGAGATCCACTGTTAGTCTAATGGGCTTCCCTTTGTGGGTAACCCAACTTTTCTGTCTGGCTTCCCTTAACATTTTTTCCTTCATTTCAACTAAAGTGAATCTGATGATTATGTGTCTTGGGGTTGCTCTTCTCGAGGAGTATCTTTGTGGTGTTCTCTGTATTTCCTGAATTTGAATGTTGGCCTGTCTTTCTAGGTTGGGGAACTTCCCCTGGATAATATCCTAAAGTGTGTTTTTCAACTTGGTTCCATTTTCCCCATCACTTTCAGGTACACCAATCAAATGTAGGTTTGGTCTTTTCACATAGTCTCATATTTCTTGGAGGCTTTGCTCATTCCTTTTCGTTCTTTTTTCTTTAATCTTGTCTTCATGCTTTATTTCATTAAGTTGATCTTCAATCTCTGATATCTTTTATTCTGCTTGATTAATTCAGCTATTGATATATGTGTATGTTTCACAAAACTCTCCTACTGTGTTTTTGAGTTCCATCAGGTCATTTATGTTCTTCTTTAAACTAGTTATTTTAGTTAACAATTCCTCTAAACTTATATCAGTGTTCTTAGCTTCCTTGCATTGGGTCAGAACATGCTCTTTTAGCTCAGAGGAGTTTGTTATTACCCACCTTCTGATGCCTGCTTCTGTCAATTCATCAACCTCATTCTGCATCCAGTTTTGTTCCCCTGCTGGTGAGGAGTTGTGATCCTTTGGAGGAGAAGAGATGTTCTGGTTTTAGAAATTTTCAGCCTTTTTGCACTGCTTTTTCCTTATCTTCATGTATTTATCTACCTTTGGTCTTTGCTGTTGTTGACCTTCAGATGGAGTTTCTGTGTGGTCATCCTTTTTGTTGATGGTGATGCTATTGCTTTCTGTTTGTTAGTTTTCCTTCTAACAGTCAGGCCCCTCAGCTGCAGGTCTGCTGGAGTTTGCTGGGGGTCCACTCTAGACCCTGTTTGCCTGGTATCACCAGCAGAGGCTGCAGAACAGCAAAGATCCCACCTGTTTCTTCTTCTGGAAATTTTGTCCCAGAGGGACATCCACCAGATGCCAGCTGGAGCTCTTCTGTAGGAGGTGTCTGTCGACCCCTGCTAGGAGGTGTTTCCCCATCAGGAGGCACAGGTGACAGGGACCCACTTGAGGAGGCAGTCTGTCCCTTAGCTGAGCTCAAGCACTGTGCTGGAAGATCCGCTGCTCTCTTCAGAACCAGAAGGCAGGAATGTTTAAGTCTGCTGAAGCTGCACCCATAGCCACCCCTTCCCTCAGGTATTCTGTCCCGGGGAGATGGGATTTTGATCTACTAGCCCCTACTGGGGCTGCTGTCTTTCTTTCAGAGATTCCCTGCTCAAAGAGGAGGAATCTAGAGAAGCAGTCTGGCTACAGTGGCTTTGCTGAGCTGCAGTGGGCTCACCCAGTTTGAACTTCCAGGTGGCTTTGTTTACAATGTGAAGGGAAAACCAACTACTCAAGCCTCAGTAATGGTGGACGCCCCTCCCCACATCAAGCTTGAGCATCCCAGGTAGACTTCAGACTGCTATGCTGGCAGTGAGAAATTCAAGCCAGTGGATCTTAGCTTGCTGGGCTCCAGAGGGGTAGAATCTGCTGAGCTAGAACACTTGGCTCCCTGGCTTCAGCCTCCTTTCCAGGGGAGTGAACAGTTATGATTCGCTAGCATTCCAGGCACCACTGGGGTAATGAAAAAAACTCTTGCAGCCAGCTCAGTGTCTGCCCAAACAGCCACCCAGTTGTGGGCTTTAAACGCAAGGCCCTGGTGGCGTAGGTACCCGAGGAAATCTCCTGGTCTGTGGGTTGTGAAGACCATGGGAAAAGCATAGTATCTGGGCCAGAGTACACGGTTCCTCACAGCACAGTCCCTCAGGGCTTCTCTTGACTAGGGGAGGGAGTTTCCCAACCCCTTGCACTTCCACACTGCTCCAGCTCGCCCTCTGTGAGCTGCACCCACTGTCTAACCAGTCCCGGTGAGATGAGCCAGATACCTCCATTGAAAATGCAGAAATCACCTGCCTTCTGCATTGATCTCACTGGGAGCTGCAGACCAGAGCTGTTCCTAATGGGCCGTCTTGCCCAGGAAGCCCACACTTTCAATATTTTTTCAGAATTTCTGCTCCTCTCCTTCCCTGCCCACCCATTCAGCTGGAAAGCACTTCAGATTCCACAGGACATTAAGCAGCTGAGAAATATTGGGTCTGAAGGAAGTGGTAATTATGCAGATGCTGTTGATAAACTGAGTCTCTAAAATCAGCTGTCTGTAGATGGGCCACAGCCTTGATTAAAACAAAGGGTCACAGCTGTGGGAACCATACATACCCCCTTTTTACAGAGTAGGTGGAGAGGTTACGCGAGGTCAAGGGTCTCCTCTGGAGTCACTTAGCTGCAAGTGGCAGAGCCTGGATCCTCAGCCAGTCCCCCTGACTAGAGGTCTAGTGTTTTTTCTATGGGACTGCAAGTCATAGACATCCAGCTATCTATAGGATAGGATTCTGAAAAGGATTTGCTATACCCTTGAGATGGAGCAGTGTCCCCTATTTGGGGGCCTGCAGGTCCCCAAGCATGGAAATAAAGGGAAATTCTGAGTTCCTTCAAGGGAAATTCCAAGCACCTGAGAACCCTGAGAAGTACGTAAGTAACTTGATAAGCAAGAAAGTAATAGTAGCCTAAAACAATAGCCAAAGAACTTGGAGTCTGGAAACTTTTGGTTTCCTTATATAAAGATAACATCTTAACACATGTCCCTGAGCTATCTTTCAGATATCTGGACCCCCTCCTAATGGATCCACAGACCTCAGATAAGGGGGAACTGAAAACTGAACTCTGACCAGGGTTCTTTGCTCTAAATTTGTTCCTGAGGGACCTAGACAGAGTCACACCTCCAAACCAGTTAACATTCCTTTCTGCTAACCCGAATTTTTAAAGAATCGCAAATCAGAAAATCTTTGAATCCACCTACTACCTGTAAGCACCCCACCCCCTACAACTTCAAGATATCTTGGCCCTTTAGGACAAAACTCAAGTGTAACCTTCACGTATTGATTTATAATTTTTCCCCTAGCGTCTGCTTTCCTGAAATTTACCCTGCCTTTAAAAACTCTTACCTGCAAGCCATCAGGGAGGTCAAGATGTAAGTGTTTGTTGCCTGGTCTTCCTTGCTTGGCACCTTGCAAATAAATGCCTTCCTTTCTACCTCTGCAACCTCAGTATGGATATCTGGTTTTACTGTGCTAAGCAAGCAGACCTCAGTTGGATTCTATAATGTCCTCTCTTGAGCCAGACTCAGCCAGCGAAATGTTATTTACACACACGTGCGTTCACACATGCGCAGACTGACAACTCAGTGCCTTCACAATCCTCAAGCCAGACAGCCAACACTTGAGCCCCTGTGCTTCTAACAAGTGCAAAACCCTCCATGGCCAGTAAACGGGATGCTTTCTGTAATATCAAACCATGCCTCATTCATTTGTCTGAGACAGTGAAAACTGTTAACCAATCCAAAGAATACATATCCAAAGAGATATTCACAACTATCTCCATTATATTTGCTCAGAGGCATTTTCAGGTTGTGAGAATTACAGATTATTTAATAGAACCTCTTGCAGTTTGTCTTTTGACTTTGGTGACTCCCAGGTGAGGCTTGTCAAAAAAAACAAAAAAGATTTAGGGAAAGGAAAAATTATGGACACTTAGGTAAAAGGCTAGATGAAGAAGTTTTAGGCCAGGTGCGGTGGCTCACGTCTGTAATCCCAACACTTTGGGAGGCCAAAGCAGGTGGATTGCTGGAGCTCAGAAGTTTGAAACCAACTTAGGTATCATAGCAAAACCCCATCTCTATGAAAAATACAAAAATTAGCTGGGTATGGTGGCACATGTCTGTAATCCCAGCCACTCAGGAGGCTAAGATGGAAGGATTGCTTGAGCCTGAGAGGTCCAGGCTGCAGTAAGCCAAGATTACACCTCTGTACTCCAGACTGGGCAACAGAGTGAGACCCTATCTCAAAGAAAAAAAAAAGTTTTATTTGGTTTACATCATTTTTGCCCTTGGGAACTAAGGGTTTTTCCTTAATTGTACTCTAGAATTAAATGTCTTGCCATCTTTGTACATACCAGATATTTCACCTTTCCTGAAGTTAGGCACAGGACTGCCTGGGAGTGGTCACAGTATTCAGAGAATCCCACTTTTTGAGCAGCAATCTGACCAGCAATGGTCAGCTTCCTCTCTATACAGTGGCAGCTGAAATTCAGTGCTGCCTGTTAGCTGAGTCTCCTACCTATATGGAGCAAGAAATCCATAGGTCCCCTTAACTCCTGAGAAGAAAGCAGGGCTTTGCTGCCACTGAATAAAGGATGTTCCTGTGTCACCCACAGCTGCTGTAGGCAAAATAGTGAAATCAGATTTCATCAGTTCACTATGATCTCTGCTGGTGACTCTTTCTCAGATGGGAAATTACCTCTACAAGTAAATGTACCATGCTCCACCCCAGGGGAGGCCTTTTCTCTCTCTCCTTATACTAAGAACACGGTTGGGACATAAGGATTCACAGGTCTGTAGTGGGGATCACGGGAGGGGACACACTGGTGGTCCATGCTATTAGCACCAACCCTGATTGTCTCCATGGGCCTGATTGGCACAGGTCTGCACTTCACTTTCAGTTGTAGCTCCCTCCTTTTTAAAAGTAGTCCCTGAAGGTCAGAACCTCAGAGGCTCTCTGAGAAGGACCCCTGTTTCTGAGCATGTTACTGACTCTTCCCAGCTTGTGTGGTAAGGACTGGTGAGCCAGGGGGACTATAGTCCTTTCTCCTGACTCCTGGGTGCAGCCAGAGTGTTCGCCTGCTTCAGCCTGGCAGTTTCCTCTCCATCTTCCCTCTCTTCTCTCCTCAGCACATTCCTTACCGAGAAACAACCTCCCAATCGTCTATAACTAGGAAGGAAGGGGGAGTGAACACAAGCTAATGGCTATCAGATTTACGGCTTTTTTAAGTTATAAACTCTTATTTTAACTTAAACCATGGAAATCTACAATTTAAATTGTACATATACAATAAATTATGTACTAGTTATATATTGAATATATAAGTATGCAATTTATCAACATGTAAGGCCTTTTCTTTCGGTGTGAACTTATTGTTTAGTGATCTATAAAATCCTCCTGACACCAAGTGTACCCATAATGCATTGTCTGCTACTCCCAACTTCAATTCTTAAAAGAGGAACAGAAACTTAAAGACACTTCCCTGTTTGTTGGAGTATAGAATTTTTGAATTTTTATTTTTGCCAGACCTTGATAGTTGTCTTAGACACGTAGTCATACTTTCTGTTTCCTTTGTAGCCATGAATATGTTCTGATGTTTTCATCTGTGGTCATAAAACAAGTAGAATCATCACAATTTATAGAACTAATTTCATGTGTGATTATGTTGCATTTGATATTTGTGATACTTTTTGCCTCTAGCACACTGAGAAAGGTAGAGTATAAAATGGGGAAGAAGACTTCAGACTCAAGTTTGGACACAACTGTTCATAGAGCATTATTCACAATAGCCGAAGACTGAAAACAAACCAAATGTGCCATCAGCTGATGAATGGATGAACAAATTGTGATATGTCTATACAATGGAACCATTGTTCATCCATGAAAAGGGATTAAGTTCTTTAAGTTCTGATATGTGCTACAACATGAATGAATCTCTAAAATATTACGCTGAATGGAAGAAGCTAGACACAAAGATCACATATTGTGTGATTCCATTTACAGTATGTGTCATTTAATGACAGGGATACATCCTAAGAAATCGATCATCAGGGGCCAGGCATGGTGGCTCACGCCTGTAATCCCAGCACTTTGGGATTACAGTGGACCAGTGGTGAGTGAATGTGAAGGACCAGGTCATTACCATCCACAGCTGTAGACTTCGTAAATACTGCACACTTAGGCCACACTGAATTTATTTTTTTAAAGTTTCAATTTTTTTTAACTTTTTGACTCTTATAGTAATAACATTTAGCTTAAAGCATGCATAGTACTGCTGTCCAAAATACTGAGTAGTAACAGGCATGGCACAGTCATCTCCCATGATAACAATGCCTTCTTCTGGATACCTCCTGGAGGACCTGCCTGAGGCTGTTTTACAGTAACTTTTTTTTTTTCATTTATGAGGAACCATCTTTATTAACAAAGATAAAATAGGGCAGTGGAGAAGTGCTGCAGGCTCCGACGTTGCTCCAACATAGGCGTCTCACCCAACTCCTCCCCGCAGCCATTGGCATCCACTGTCAGGTTTCAATGTTCCTGGACTTCAGGGCCTTCATCCTCTCCAATCTAAAAGCAGAGACATTTGACATGGACCTGATTTTATCAGCCGCTCAACTGAAGCATCTCATTAGTGTTGAAATGCATCTCCTGGCAGCTCTGCGGCAGCCCCGGCTTCTTGGCCGAGCCAACACAGCCTCGGGCTGCCTAGCTTGGAGGACGCTGGCTTCCTGTGATGATTGTTGAGCCAGGGTTCTCTGGGTGGTGCTCTGGGTGGAGGAGGTGGCCATGAGGTCAGGCTGGAGGGCTTGTTAAGCCAAAGTTTCTAAATCTTCACTGCCCTTGGAGCGCTTGATGGAGGCTGCGGCCACAAGGTCACACTGGAGGGCTTGCTGAGCCAAGGTTTGTAAATCTCCACCACTGCCGATGGAGCTCCTGATGGAGGAGGCCACGCGGTCATGCTGAAGGGCTTGGTGAGACAAGGTTTCTAAATCCCCACCACTGCCAATGGAGCTCCCGATGGAGGAAGCCACGCGGTCACGCTGGAGGCCTTGGCGAGACAAGGTTTCTAAATCCCCACCACTGCCGATGGAGTACCAGATGGAGGAGGCCACGCAGTCAGGCTGGAGGGCTTGCTGAGCCACGGTTTCTAAATCCCCACCACTGCTGTTGGAGCTCCCAATGGAGGAGGCTGTGCAGTCACGCTGGAGGGCTTGGTGAGACAAGGTTTCTAAATCCCCACCTCTGCCAATGGAGTTCTCAATGGAACAGGCCACGAAGTCATGCTGGAGGGCTTGTTGAGCCAAGGTTTCTAAATCTCCACAATTGCTGATGGAGCTCTTGATGGTCGGGGAGGCCATGGGGGCATGCTGGGGGTCTGGATTAAAACTCTCTGTCTTCCTCTTCAGGCCGGCAGGTGAACTGGAAACTTAAGTGGATGGAGAACAGGTGGGATCCCCAGGAGCAAGGGACTGTAGTCTGTTAGTGGCTCGCTTTCTTATTCTATCAAAAATAGGTAGGTGACCATGGGATAATTATATAAGTTTTCTTTAATTGCCTTGGAGACTTTCTTAGCCCTGAATCCCATGGCCACCAAGAGCTGGATTGTTTCAGGGTTTGGGTGTTCCAGGATTTGCTCTTCATGAGTTGTCAGAGGCAACTGCTGGCCGTTGTTGACCCATGGGTCCCTCAGAACTTCCTGTACTGTGGGCTGCTCCCTGGGATCTTACATTAACAGTTTTTTCATTAGACTTTCAAGGCCTTTTAAAAAGGAGACCGGGCAAACGTACCTTCCAGATTGAATTTTTTCTTTGAGGACCGTACTACTGTTTGAGAAGAAGGGCAGATCCCTGGACACCATCTGGTACAAAGTGACGCCTAGGCTCCAAACATCCATGGCGGGGCATTGGTAGCCCTGGCCCAGGATAACTTCTGAGGCCATGTAGAAGGAGGTGCCACAACATGTTGTCAGCCACTGCCCCTCATCATAAGTTGTTGCTAAGCCAAAATCTGCAATTTTTACATTTCCTTCACCGTCCAACAGGATGTTTTTTGGCTTCAGGTCTCTGTGTGCTGTTCTTCTTGTGTGGCAGTACTGGATGGACGACAGCATCTGCTGGAACATGGCCCGGGCCTCCTCCTCTGTCACATGGTTGTGGTACAGCCACTGGTGCAGGTCTCCTCCTGATGTGTACTCCATTATCAAGACATACATCTGTGGTGTCAATTATTTGAAACAGTTCTACTATGTTGGGGTGGTGCACAGACTTTAAAATAGTCAGCTCTGTCTGGCTAATGGTGATGCAGGCACCAGTTCTGTGGGTGGTTTTCACGGCCACCTGGGTCCCAGTCAGCAAGTAGTGGGCCAGCTTCACCTCGCTGAAGGCACCACGGCCAATGAGTTCCAGCATTTGGTAATACTGTGGCCCCTGGTCAGGTGGGGTGTGGGCCAATATCTGCCCCATGGTGCCTGATGCCTCTCTACACTAACTACACGACTAAATACTAAGCAACAATACTGACTATACCAAAGTATGCTAAAATACTAAGCAACGATACTGACTATACCAATTATACTAACAATGCTAACTAGAAAAACACCAACACCCCTCACACAGAAACCCTCCCCCACCCCAAACACCCCCCACACCCAACCCCCTCCACACACAGAAACACACAGATACAACACACACACACACACACACACACACACACACACACACACACACCCCTTGCAATCGCTAAGCTGGTCTAAGTCCACAGGTCACCAAAAAAGCTTCCAGGGATATCTCAGACCAAAAACCATGACCCAGCCAGGGCCTCATATAGGCCCTGTGATTCCATCACAAAGGTTTTTCATGACATCAGAGCAAAGCAGGGGCCAATCACGGTTGGGTATCATTCAGAGTTCTGAGCATGAGCCAGTCATGGCTGGGGATCATTCACAAAGGTTTTCTCACTTTAGGTCCCCAAAACATATCTTCCTTTTTTTTATTGCATTTTAGGTTTCGGGGTACATGTGAAAAACATGCAAGATTGTTGCATAGGTGCATACATGGCAGTGTGATTTGCTGCCTTCCTCCCCTTCACCTATATGTGGCATTTCTCCCCATGCTATCTCTCCCCAACTCCCCAACCCTCCTGTCCCCCCCACTCCCCCCAACAGACCCTAGTGTATAGTGCTCCCCTCCCTGTGTCCATGTGTTCCCATTGCTCAACACCTGTCTATGAGTGAGAACATGCGATGTTTGATTTTGTGTTCTTGTGTCAGTTTGCTGAGAATGATGGTTTCCAGGTTCATCCATGTCCCTACAAAGGACGCAAACTCATCGTTTTTGATGGCTGCATAATATTCCATGGTGTATATGTGCCACATTTTTCCTATCCAGTCTATCATTTATGGGCATTTGGGTTGGTTCCAGGTCTTTGCTATTGTAAACTGTGCTACAATGAAAATTCGTGTGCATGTGTCCTTATAGAAGAACGATTTATAATCCTTTGGATATATACCCAGTAATGGGATTGCTGGGTCAAATGGAATGTCTATTTCTAGGTCCTTGAGGAATCGCCACACTGTCTTCCACAATGGTTGAATTAATTTACACTCCCACCAACAGTGTAAAAGTGTTCCTATTTCTCCACATCCTCTCCAGCATCTGTTGTCTCCAGATTTTTTAATGATCACCATTCTAACTGGCATGAGATGGTATCTCAATGTAGTTTTGATTTGCATTTCTCTAATGACCAGTGATGATGAGCATTTTTTCATATGTTTGTTGGCCTCATGTATGTCTTCTTTTGTAAAGTATCTGTTCATATCCTTTGCCCATTTTTGAATGGGCTTGTTTGATTTTTTCTTGTAAATCTGTTTTAGTTCATTGTAAATTCTGGATATCAGCCCTTTGTCAGACGGATAGGCTGCAAAAATTTTTTCCCATTCTGTTGGTTGCCGATTCACTCTATTAACTGTTTCTTTCACCATGCAGAAGCTGTGGAGTTTGATTAGGTCCCATTTGTCTATTTTGGCTTTTGTTGCCAATGCTTTTGGTGTTTTGGTCATGAAGTCCTTGCCTACGCCTATGTCCTGAATGGTTTTGCCTAGGTTTTCTTCTAGGGTTTTTATGGTGTTAGGTCTTATGTTTAAGTCTTTAATCCATCTGGAGTTAATTTTAGTGTAAGGTGTCAGGAAGGGGTCCAGTTTCTGCTTTCTGCATATGGCTAGCCAGCTTTCCCAACACCATTTATTAAACAGGGAATCCTTTCACCATTGCTTGTTTTTATCAGGTTTGTCAAAGATCAGATGGTTGTAGATATGTTGTGTTGCCTCCGACGCCTCTGTTCTGTTCCATTGGTCTATATCTCTGTTTTGGTACCAGTACCATGCTGTTTTGATTACTGTAGCCTTGTAGTAGAGTTTGATGTCCAGTAGTGTGATGCCTCCCGCTTTTTTCTTTCTGCTTAGAATTGACTTGGCTATGCAGGCTCTCTTTTGGTTCCATATGAAGTTTAAGGTGGTTTTTTCCAGTTCTGTGAAGAAGGTCATTGGTAGCTTGATGGGGATAGCATTGAATCTGTAAATTACTTTGAGCAGTATGGCCGTTTTCATGATATTGATTCTTCCTAACCATGAACATGGAATGTTTCTCCATCTGTTTGTGTCCTCTCTTATTTCATTGAGCAGTGGTTTGTAGTTCTCCTTGAAGAGGTGTTTTACGTTCCTTGTTAGTTGTATTCCTAGGTATTTTATTCTCCTTGTATCAATTGTGAATGGCAGTTCGTTCTTGATTTGGCTCTCTTTAAGTCTGTTATTGGTGTATAGGAATGCTTGTGATTTTTGCACATTGATTTTGTATCCTGAGACTTTGCTGAAGTTGCTTATCACTTTCAGGAGATTTTGGGCTGAGATGATGGGGTCTTCTAGATATACAATCATGTCGTCTGCAAATAGAGACAATTTGACTTCCTCCTTTCCTAATTGAATACGCTTTA
The DNA here is from genome assembly GCF_030222135.1 of Aotus nancymaae. Taxonomy (NCBI): domain Eukaryota; kingdom Metazoa; phylum Chordata; class Mammalia; order Primates; family Aotidae; genus Aotus; species Aotus nancymaae. Next base: position 47,898,878 of record NW_026988417.1, on the reverse strand, counting down.
TTTCTTTTTCTTGTCTGATTGCTCTGGCTAGAACTTCCAGTACTATATTGAACAGGAGTGGTGAGAGAGGGCATCCTTGTCTAGTGACAGATTTCAAAGGGAATGCTTCCAGTTTTTGCCCATTCAGTATGATATTGGCTGTTGGTTTGTCATAAATAGCTTTTATTATTTTGAGATACGTTCCGTCAATACCTAGTTTATTGAGGGTTTTTAGCATAAAGGGCTGTTGAATTTTGTCGAAGGCCTTCTCTGCATCAATTGAGATAATCATGTGGTTTTTGTCTTTGGTTCTGTTTATGTGGTGAATTACATTTATAGACTTGCGTATATTGAATCAGCCTTGCATCCCCGGGATGAATCCTACTTGATCATGGTGGATAAGCTTTTTGATGTGCTGTTGCAATTGGCTTGCCAGTATTCTATTGAAGATTTTTGCATCTATGTTCATCATGGATATTGGCCTGTAGTTTTCTTTTCTTGTTGAGTCTCTGCCGGGTTTTGGTATTAGGATGATGTTGGTCTCATAAAATGATTTGGGAAGGATTCCCTCTTTTTGGATTGTTTGGAATAGTTTCAGTAGGAATGGTACCAGTTCCTCCTTGTATGTCTGGTAGAATTCGGCTGTGAACCCATCTGGACCTGGGCTTTTTTTGGGTGGTAGGCTCTTAATTGCTGCCTCAACTTCAGACCTTGTTATTGGTCTATTCAGGGTTTTGACTTCTTCCTGGTTTAGGCTTGGGAGGAGGCAACTGTCCAGGAATTTATCCATTTCTTCCAGGTTTTCTAGTTTATGTGCATAGAGTTATTTGTAATAATCTCTGATGATGGTTTGAATTTCTGTGGCATCTGTGGTGATATCCCCTTTATCATTTTTTATTGCATCTATTTGGTTATTCTCTCTTTTCTTTTTTATTAATCTGGCTAGTGGTCTGTCTATTTTGTTGATCTTTTCAAAAAACCAGCTCCTGGATTTATTGATTTTTTGTAGGGTTTTTCGTGTCTCTATCTCCTTCAATTCTTCTTTGATCTTAGTTATTTCTTGTCTTCTGCTAGGTTTTGAGTTTTTTTGATCTTGCTCCTCTAGCTCTTTCAATTTTGATGATAGGGTGTCAATTTTAGATCTCTCCTTTCTTCTCATGTGGGCATTTATTGCTATATATTTTCCTCTAGAGACTGCTTTAAATGTGTCCCAGAGATTCTGGTATGTGGTGTCTTCATTCTCATTGGTTTCGAAGAACATCTTTATTTCTGCCTTCATTTCATTGTTTATCCAGTCAACATTCAGGAGAAAGTTGTTCAGTTTCCATGAGGCTGTGCGGTTCTGGGTTGGTTTCTGAATTCTGAGTTCTAACTTGATTGCACTGTGGCCTGAGAGACTTTGTTATGGTTTCCATTCTTTTGCATTTGCTGAGGAGTGATTTACTTCCAATTATGTGGTCAGTTTTCAAGTAGGTGTGATGTGGTGCTGAGAAGAATGTATATTCTGTGGATTTGGGGTGGAGAGTTCTGTAAATGTCTATTAGGTTTGCTTGGTCCAGGTAAGTCCTGGATATCCTTGTTAATTTTCTGTCTCATTCATCTGTCTAATATTGACAATGGTGTGTTGAAGTCTCCCACTATTATTGTGTGGGAGTCTAAGTCTCTTTGTAAGTCATTAAGAACTTGCCTTATGCATCTGGGTGCTCTTGTATTAGGTGCATATATATTTGTGATCGTTAGCTCTTCTTGTTGCATTGATCCTTTTACCATTATGTAATGTCCTTCTTTGTCTCTTTTGATCTTTGTTGCTTTAAAGTCTATTTTATCAGAGATGAGAATTGCAACTCCTGCTTTTTTTGCTCTCCATTTGCTTGGCAAATCTTCCTCCATCCCTTTAGTTTGAGCCTTTGTGTATCCTTGCATGTGAGATGGGTTTCCTGGATACAGCACACTGATGGGTTTTGGCTTTTTATCCAACTTGCCAGTCTGTGTCTTTTGATTGGGGCATTTAGTCCATTTATGTTTAGGGTTAATATTGTTATGTGTGAATTTGATCCTGCCATTTTGATGCTAGCCAGAAGTTTTGCCCATTGGTTGATGCAGATTCTTCATTGTGTTGATGCTCTTTACCATTTCGTGTGTTTTTGGAGTGGCTGGGACTGGTTATTCTTTTCTATGTGTAGTCCCTCTTTCAGGAGCTCTTGTAAAGCCAGTCTGGTGGTGATGAAATCTGTGAGTTCTTGCTTGTTCACAAAGGATTTTATTTTTCCTTCACTTATGAAGCTTAGTTTGGCTGGATATGAAATTCTGCATTGAAAGTTTTTTTCTTTAAGGATGTTGAATATTGGCCCCCACTCTCTTCTGGCTTGTAGAGTTTCTGCTGAGAGATCTGCTGTGAGTCTGATGGGCTTCCCTTTGTGGGTAACCCGACCTTTCTCTCTGACTGCCCTTAGTATTTTCTCCTTCATTTCAACCCTGGTGAATCTGACGATTATGTGCCTTGGGGTTGCTCTTCTAGAGGAATATCTTTGTAGTGTTCTCTGTATTTCCTGGACTTGAATATTGACCTGCCTTGCTAGGTTGGGGAAGTTTTCCTGGATAATATCCTGAAGAGTATTTTCCAGCTTGGATGCATTCTTTTCATCACATTCAGGTACACCTATCAAACGTAGATTAGGTCTTTACACATAGTCCCATATTTCTTGTTGACTTTGTTCATTCCTTTTTACCCTGTTTTCTCTAATCTTGCCTTCTCGTTTTATTTCATTGAGTTGATCTTCGACCTCTGATATCCTTTCTTCTGCTTGGTCAATTCGGCTGTTGAAACTTGTGCATGCTTCACGAAGTTCTCGTGTTGTGTTTTTCAGCTCCATCAATTCACTCATATTCCTCTCTACGTTGTCCATTCTCGTTAGCATGTCGTCAAGTCTTTTTTCAAGGTTCTTAGTTTCTTTGCATTGGGTTAGAACATGTTCTTTTAGCTCACGGAAGTTTCTTATTATCCACTTTCTGAAGGCTGATTCTGTCATTTCATCACACTCATTCTCCATCCAGTCTTGTTCCCTTGCTGGTGAGGAGTTGTGATCCCTTGTAGGAGGAGAGGTGTTCTGGTTTCGGGTGTTTTCATCCTTTTTGCACTGGTTTCTTCTCATCTTTGTGGATTTATCCACCTGTCGACTTTTTGGTTGTTGACTTTCTGATTTTGATAAGTTTACGTCTGCAGCTGCAGAACTCATAAACCCTTTTTTTCCCCCCAGGTGTTCTGTCCTAGGGAGTTGGGGCTTTATGAGTTTCCGCTATGCTGCTGCCGTTTTCCCTGCCCACAAGGAGGCAGCCTAGTCACTCTCAGCCTGCAGAGGTTTCGCTGAGCTGCTGTGGGCTCCGCCCAGCTGCCATGTGAACTTCCCTGCAGTCCTGTTTATATGGGTGTAGTTAGAACTGCTTCCGCTATGTTGGCCCACCTCTGTAGTGACAGACTCTCTCTGTAATGGCGGGTTGCCTTGGTGATGGCAGGTTGCCTCGGGAACTGCAGGCTGCCTCCATAATGGTGGACGCCACTCCTCCACAGAGCTGGACCATCCTGGGTTCAGTTGTGCTTGCCGTGAAAGTCTCAACCCAGAGCGTTTCCAATTGCTGTTTTTTTGTTTTTGTTTTTGTTTTTGTTTTTGTGGGGGTGGGACCAGCTGGTCCTGGTCACCTGGCTCCCTGCCTCAGAGCCTTTTGATTTTTAGTTGAACAGTATGCTCTCTACCAGGTGACCTGGTCACCTGTTGAATAGGCACTGGGATCTGTGTGATTTCCCATGCGGCGACCCACTGCGCCAGCTGAAACCACAGCTCTGAGATTCGTGGAGCTTTTTTGCCCAGGAATCTCCTGGCCTGGCTCCCTGCTTCAGCTCCCCTTGCTGGCTAAGAGGGGACACAGTCTTGTTTACTCTGCACCAGGAGCCGCTGTGCTGGCTGAAACCACGGCTCTGAGATTCATGGCGCTTTTTTGCCCGGGAATCTCCTGGCTTGGCTCCCTGTTTCAGCTCCCCTTGCTGGTTAAGAGGACCAGGAGCCACTGCACCGGCTGAAACCGCGGCTCTGAGATTTGTGGCACTTTTTTGCCCGGGAATCTCCTGGCCTGACTCCTTGTTTCAGCTCCCCTTGCTGGCTAAGAGGGGACACAGTCTAGTTTACTCTGCCCTGGGAACCCCTGCGCCAGGGCGCAGGCCAAACAGCCACGCTGGCCAAAACAGCCGCACTGGTGACCCATGGGGCTCCTCCACCTGTGAATCTCCTGGTCTGTGGGCAGTGAAAATCCATCTGGAAATGCGGCGTCCACTCACCCTCTGTGCTTTCACTGAGACCTGCAATCCTGAGCTCCTCCTAACCAGCCATCTTGGATCTCTAGACATCTTCCCTACAGTAACTTTTTAATATATAAGTAGAAGTACAATCTAAAATAATGATAAAAACATGGTATAGTAAAAACAGAAACCAGAAACATAGTTGTTTATTATCATTATCAAGTATTATATACTGTAAATGACTGTATATACTAGACTTTTGGATGGCTTGGCACCACAGTAGGTTTGTTTACACCAGCATCGCTATAAACACATGTGTAATGAGTTGTGCTGCAATGCCAGGATAGCTATGCTATCTCTAGGCATAGGAATTTTTCAGCTCCATTATAATCTATGGGACCACTGTTGCATATGCAGTTGACCAAAACATTGTTATGTGGCCCATGATTATACATAAGATACCTGGAACAGGTAAAGCCATAGAGACAGAAAGTATGTTCATGGCTGCTATTGGCTTGCAAACCTAGGCTATATGGTAGCCTATGCTATACCCTGTAGTGATAGAGGGATGCAGGAGACCCTGCTTAATGAGTATAGAGGCTTCCTTTTGGGGTGGTAAAATATTTCAATAGAGTTAATGTTTGCACAACACTGAATGTACTAAATACCACTGAGTTGTACACATTTAAATGATTAACTCCATATTATGTGAATTTTACCTCAATAAAGAAAAAAATGGGGAAGAAGGAACAGGTCCCAAGAATCTCCAAGCCCCCCAATCACGTGCATACCCCACACACACACACCATACATATGTGCGAACCCAGTAATGCAGCTGCCTAGGTCTTCCTTAGTCAGTCCTTTGCCTCCCCAGAGCTGGCTGCTCCTTGACTCCTTTCTGCACCTGTGGCCTGTTGATCTCACAGGTCCTAAGCAGCACTGTAACCACATGATCTTCCCTTCCTCCCTGCCCAGATTCAAATTCACTCTCCTGGACGTCTGCATTAAAGGCACTGTCAAGATCAACCTCGATGGGCCATGTGGGACACAATTTTGAGAAGATCCCAAAAGGCCTCATTGCAGCATTCGCTGCTCCATGAGAAAGAACAGGAATGCAAGCTGCATTTTCCCCGTGACTTCCTGCACTACAGGGCATTGTATCCCTTCAGTAGCTCAGATGGGCCACATCTGGAGAACATCGTTGCACACACAAATAGCTTTTTCCAAAACATAGATGTTGTAAGCTAAGCCCTGCTGGTCTTGCACATGTCAGCCACACTGTTGTGCCTAAAATGTGTATCTCAGGATGGGATGGGCTCAGCAATCTCTGATTGAGTCTCCCAGATGTTCCACAAAGAGGAAGAGAAAGAACTCCAATGGGATAGCTGAGCTCTGAACAGGAGATTCTCCCATCCTTGTCGCTGGAAGCTCTACACACAGCAGATCAGGCCTGAGAGACCACTGTGAGATGTGGCAAGCCCAGGAGAGGGGATTGAAGCTAACAGAAATCAAATGTCTACTTTGGCAATGTCCACAGCTGACATCAGTTTATTTTCCTCTCCATTGTTAATGAAAAAAAGTAATAACAAGACAGCTCTGTGGAACAGCAGAATACAAGATGTTCTGTTGGACTTTGATCCTTTGTGCTTCCTTTGATAAGCAACATATGGCAGCAAACCCTAGCGTGTGACTGTAGTAAATTATCAGTTTCAACAAAGCGTGTCTTCTAGGGAAGAAAATGTCAAAGGACTAAAACAAAAAAGAATTAATCCAACAAACCCACAAAGGTATGTTTGAATTTACTTATTATAATGAATTTGATGCCATTTGTAACTCTGGTGTCTCCAAATGCCATAGGTTTCTGGCCTCGCCCTTTAACATGCAAATGAAATGACTGGAAAGCCCATTCCAGGTTTTGTGGGAAGCCTCCCTGTCCTCCCCACCAGGGGTTACTGGGGAGCAGGTGGGGCTTCTCATTGTCTGGACCAACCCCTGCCTGCAGCTTTCTTTGTGACCCCACAGTTAGCACTACAGATGTCACCCTCTCTCACTGGTCCACTTTATGCCATTCTGAACACTTCTCTACCCCTAATCCAGGGTTGTTTTGCAACACATTTTGATTCAAAGTTGGAGAAACAGAGAAGGAAACTAAAACACGCCGCAGTGAAAGGCAACAATTAAAACTACATATAAGATAGTTACCAGAGACTGGAAAGGAGAGTGGGGGTATGGGGGAGAAGGGGAGGTGGTAAATAAGTACAAAAAATAGAGACCGGGCATGGTGGCTCAGGCCTGTAATCCCAGCACTTTGGGAGGACAAAGTGGGCGGATCACTTGAGGTCAAAAGTTCGAGACCAGCCTGACCAACATGGTGAAACCCTGTCTCTACTAAAAATACAAAAATTACCCAAGTGTTGTGATAGGCACCTATAATCCCAGCTGCTGGGGAGGCTGAGACATGAGAATTACTTGAACCTGGGAGGCGGAGGTTGCAATGAGCTGAGATCATGCCACTGCACTCCAGTCTGGGCAACAGAGCAAGACTCTTTCTCAAAAAAAATAAAAATAATAAGATCTAGTATTTGCTAGCACAACAGAGTGACTATAGTCAATAATAATTTAAGTGTACATTTAAAAATAACTAAAAGCATAATTGGATTGTTTGTAACACAAAGGATAAATGCTTGAGGTGATGGATACCCCATTACTCTGATGTGATTTTTTTTTTTTTTTTTTTGAGACGGAGTCTCGCTCTTGTTACCCAGGCTGGAGTGCAATGGCGCGATCTCGGCTCACCGCAACCTCCGCCTCCTGGGTTCAAGCAATTCTCCTGCCTCAGCCTCCTAAGTAGCTGGGATTACAGGCATGCGCCACCATGCCCAGCTAATTTTTTGTATTTTTAGTAGAGACGGGGTTTCACCATGTTGACCAGGATGGTCTCGATCTCTTGACCTCGTGATCCACCCGCCTCGGCCTCCCAAAGTGCTGGGATTACAGGCGTGAGCCACCGTGCCCGGCCCTACTCTGATGTGATTATTACACATTGTATGCCTGTACCAAAATATCTTGTATCTGTTAATTCGAGTTTAGCCTAAAGCTGCCTCCTTACATATTTTAAATTCAGCCTAATGTTTCTCTTGCCATGTAAACTATAAACTAAATGGAGTTGTAAACAGACTGTAGCCTACTCTGGTGCCAATCACTGAGTTGTGGTCAAAGGTGGCCAAGTGTTCAAATCACATTTAAATAAGGCAAACACCAAGCTGTAACCAGTCTGGCTGTTTCTGTACCTCACTCACATTTTCTGTGAGTCACTTTCCTTTTTCTGTCCATAAATCTTCTTCTACCACATTGCTGCACTGTAGTCTCAGCCTACTCTGGCTTGGGAGGTGCCTAGTTCATGAATCATTCATTGCTCAATTAATTAAACTCTTTAAAATTTAATCTGGCTGAAATTTTTCTTTTAACAAACCCCCCATAACTATATACACTTACTATGTGCCCACAAAAATTAAAAATTTTTTTAAAACTACATATTAGATATCCCTTAGTCATTTCTACTATAGCACGCACACCTGCACACACACATACACAACTATTCTTTGTGTAAATTGCATTTTGGATATTTATATATCCAACTACCTCCATTTATTACCCTCTACTAAATAAAGTACACCTACTCCAAGCCTCCACCTTTTGATAACAGAAAACCTTCACAGAAATTTCCAAGCTCCAGGATTTCTAGTATCACAGTTCTGTCTTTCTGTTTTTTTGTTTTGTTTTGGTGGTTAAATATATATAACATAACTTTTATCATCTTAACCTCTTTTAACTCTACAATTCAGTGATATTAAATACATTTGCATTACTGTGCAACCATCACCACCATCCAACTCTAGAACATTTTCATTGTCCCACATTGAAACTCTAACCTCATTAAACAGTAACTCCTCATTCCCTCCTACCCCCAGCTCTTAATAACCACAATTTGACTTTCTGTCTCTGTGACTGTGACATTTTAGGTACTTCATGGAAGCAGAATTCACACAATATTTGTCCTTTTGTGTCCGGCTTACTTCACTTAGCAAAATGTCTTCAAGTTCATACATGTTGTAGGAGGTATCAGAATTTCATTTCATTTCTTTCTTTTTTTTTTTTTTTGAGATGGGGTCTTGCTATGTTGCCCAAGCTAGTCTCAAATTTCTGGACTCAAGTAGTCTGCTCACCTCAGCCTCCTAAGTAGCTGGGTGCGCAGGCATATGCCACTGTGCCTGGCTTGCTTTCTTTTTAAGGGATAATATTTCATTGAATGTGTATACAACATATTGGTTATCCACTCCTCTGTCAATGGACATTTAGGTTGTTTCTGCCTTTTGGCTACTGTGAATAATGCTTCAGTGCATATTGTTGTACAACAATCTGTACAACCCCTTGCTTCCAATTCTTTGGAGAAGAAGTTCTGAATCATATGGTAATTCTGTTTAATTTGTTGAGGAGATGCCATATTGTTTTCTACAGCAGTTGCACCGTTTTACGTTTCTACCAACAATCCACAAGGGTTTCAGTTTCTCCATATCCTAACCAACTCATGTTCCTTTCTGGGGTTTTGGCTGGTTTTCTTGTTTTTTAAAAAATGACCATTTAAAAAAAAAACTTTTAAGTCCTGGGGTATGTGTGCAGGTTTGTTATACAGGTAAACTTGTGTCATGGGGGTTTGTTGTACAGATAATTTCATCAGCCAGGTATTAAGCCTAGTACCCGGTAGCCATTTTTCCCAATCCTTTCTCACCTCCCACTCTCCACCCTCTGGTAGGCCCCAATGTGTGTTGTTACCCTGTAGGTGTCCATGTGTTCCATTATTTAGCTCCCACTTATATGGGAGAACATGTGGTGTTTGCTAAGGTTAATAACCTCCAGCTCCATCCATGTTCCTGCAGAGGACATGATCTCATTCATTTAAATGGCTATATAGTATTCCGTGGTGTATATGTACCATATTTTCTTTATCCAGTCCACCATTGATGGACGTTTATGTTGATTACATAACTTTGATATTGTGAACATATGTATGCATGTGTCTTTATAATAGAACAATTTATATTCTTTGGGTATATACCCAGTAATGGAATTGCAGGGTTGAATGGTAGTTCTGTTTTTAAGTCTTTGAGGATTTACTACACTGTCCTCTCCAATGGTTGAACTAATTTACTCTCCCTCCAACAGTGTAAAAGCTTTTCTTTTTCTCCACAACTTCACCAGCATCTGTTATTTTTTTACTTTTTAATCACAGCCATTCTGACTGGTGTGAGATGGTATCTCATTGTGATTTTGAGCTGCATTTCTCTAATGATCAGTGATGTTGAGCTTTGTTTCACATGCTTTTTGGCTGCATGTATGTCTTCTTTTGAAAAGTGTCTGTTCATCTGCTTTGCCCACTTTTTAATGGGATTGCTTATTTTTTTCTTGTAAATTTAAGTTCCTTATGGATGCTAGATATTAGACCTTTGTTGGATGCATAGTTTGCTCACATTTACTCCCATTCTATAGGTTGTCTGTTCACTCTGTTGGTAGTTTCCTTTGCTGTGCAAAAGCTCTTTAGTTTAATTAGATTTCATTTGTCAACGTTTGCTTTTGTTGCAATTGTTTTGGTGTCTTTGTCATGAAATATTTGCCCATTCCTATATCCAGAATGGTATTGCCTAGATTGTCTAACAGAGTTTTTAAGATGTAGGGTTTAACATTTACGTCTTTGCTCCATTTTGAGTTAATTTTTACATATGATGCAAGGAGGGGGTCCAGTTTCAATCCTGCATATAGCTAGCCAGTTCCGCAGCACCATTTATTGAATAGAGAATTATTTCCTCATTGCTTGATTTAGTCAGGTTTGTTGAAGATCAGATGGTTATAGGTGTGTGGCCTGATTTCTGGGTTCTTTATTCTGTTCCATTGGTCTATGTGTCTGCTTTTGTATTAGTACCATGCTGTTTTGGTTATTGTAGGCTGTAGTATAGTTTGAAGTTGGTTAGCGTGATTCCTCCAGCTTTGTTCATTTTGCTTAGGATTCTCTTGGCTTCTCAGGTTCTTTTTTGATTCCATATGAATTTTTAAACAGTTTTTTCTAGTTCTGTGAAGAATCTCAATGGTGGTTTAATAGGAATTGCATTGAATCTGTAAATTCCTTTGATAGGTATTTCATTGAATTTATAGATCTCTGAGTGCTCACATCCTCTAAGTTACAATAGTGTGAGTTTCAAGTACACAAACTCCATCTTCAACTCGAGAGGTAGGGAGGATCCAGATATAGGACAATCAAGCTTCCATTTGCTCTAAAATTATCTTCACTCTTCTCCTGTATTCGTTTGTTCCTAGGTTCACGTCCCTCACAGTCTCAAGCCAGGGGCCAACAGCAACAGGACAACAGGCTTCCTGCTTTGTATTCAGCAAGTTGTCGAGAAAAAGAAACTTCTTCAACCACAGAAGAAAAGTTCTTCCTTATTATCTAATTGCATCAATTTAGACATGAACTCAATTACCAATAAAGATAAAGATAGACTTTTTTAAATTTTTTTAACTTATTTTAAGTCCAGGGGTAGTTTTGTTATATAGTGCAGGTTTGTTATCTAGATTACATATTATGTCACACAGGTTTGTTATACAGATTATTTCATCACCCAGGTATTAAATTTCATACCCATTTGTTATTTTTCCTGATCCTCTCCCTTCTCCCAACCTTCATCCACTCGTAGGCCCCAGCACCTGTTGTTTCCCTCTATGTGTTCATGTATTCTCAACATTTAGCTCCCACTTATAAGTGAGAACGCACGGTATTTGGTTTTTCTGTTCCTGCGTTAGTTTGCTAAGGATAATGGCCTCCACCTCCATCCATGTTTCTGCAAAGAACATGATCTCATTCATTTTTGTGGCTGCATAGTGTTCCAAGGTGTATATGTGCCACATTTTCTCTATCCAGTCTACCACTGATAGGCATTTAGGTTGATTCCACGAATTTGCTATTGTGAATAGTGCTGCAATGAACACAAACATACATGTGTCTTTATGATAGAATGATTTATATTCCTTTGGGTATTTACCCAGTAATGAGATTCCTGGGTCAAATAGTAGTTCTGCTTTTAGGTCTTTGAGGAATCACCACACTGCTTTTCATAATGGTTGAAGTAATCTACACTGCCACCAACACTGTATACGCATTCCTTTTTCTCCACAACCTCACCAGCATCTGTTATTTTTTGACTTTTCAGTAGTAGCCATTGTGACTGGTGTCAGATGGTATCTCATTATGGTTTTGATTTGCATTTCTCTGATGATCAGTGATATTGAGCTTTTTTCATATGCTTGTTGACTGCATATATGTCTTCTTTTGAGAAGTATCTGTTCATGTGCTTTGTCCACTTTTTAATGGGGCTGTTTGGTTTTCTCTTGTAAATTTGTTTAAGTATCTTACAGATGCTGGACATGAGACCTTTGTCAGATGCATAGTTTGAAAATATGTTTTCCCATTCTGTAGGCTGTTTGTTTTCTGCATTGGTAGTTTCTTTTGCTGTGCAGAAGCTCTTTCATTTAATTAGATCCCATTTGTCAATGTTTGCTTTTGTTGCAGTTGCTTTTGGCAAGACAGAAATTTTTTGCCTTAGTTCCTGAACCAATCATAGTTGCGACTGGCTTAAAAAAATCAGATTACACCACTGGAGGTAAAGATGGGAGTCGCTTTCCAAGCAATGCAGGGAAAAAGCAATTGCCTAATTAGAGTTATGGTTCTATCGGAGGGGAAAGTGATGGGGATAAATGCTGAGTGTTCCCGTAGTAGTGTCCCCTAGATATCTACTTCCTAGATCTCTGTAAGTGGGGCAGGGGTTATGAATAATAAGAGATGTATTCTCCTTGTCCACAACAAGTTCAGAAATATTGTGGGAGCATTCTACTGTGGAATTATGGTGATTTTACTTAGCAATAACAATGAATTTGTAAAACCATTAAGAAATCTTTAAACAGATAAAACAAGCTCCAAAATCCTAAATTCAAGCCGATAAGTGGAGCAATGTTTATGCCTCAAATTTAAGAAATAATATTTTGTTTAAGTCAATATGTAGGTGTACAATGATGGTAGCAATAATGAATGTGTGGCACTTTAAATTTTTCACAACTACATCGTAATCTATTTTCAGATGTGATTATGCTTAAAAGAGTGCCACAACTAAGGGAATCATTCTGCCCGTTTCATTTCTAAAATATTTCATTTTTATTGCTTATACAACCACTATTTTATGGAGATATTTGGCCTCCTTAAGTGCATTCTGGTTTCAACAAGCTGGTTGAGATAGCCCTGAGAGGAAAAGAGGGAAAAGCTGTAGCTGCTCGTTTCTATTTGAAAAAAGAAGAAAGATCAGCTATTTCTATAGTTCTTCCTACAAGAATCAACTGAAATTAAATAATCTTATATAAGTATTGACAACAATTTTTCCTCTTTATGAAATAGTTGCTGCTTCTAAATTTAGGAGAAAGTCAATATATTTAATTACTTATTATGAAAATATGCTTTCATCAATGTAAAATATTTTTACATTACTCAGACCAAATAGAGCCAAGCCAGTGTTTTATCACCATCTACAAAATCAGATTAAAATACATCAGAAGCATTCAACTAGACAGAAATTGGTTATGGATATGACACCTCTGATGATAGTAATCTCGGAGCTTTCCTATGGAAAGAGTCAAGGCTCAATAGCCATATATAACTAGGAATACATTATTCAGTTTGCCAGAATGAAATTCTCAGAATACTCATTTAGTTCCTGTGACTATAGAAAATCTCTTTTAAATGTCTATTATACCTGTTGAAGGATACTTACATTAAAGAAAGTCAAAAATATAAATTCAGAAAGTCAAACAATACCATGGATTTGTAATAGCCTAAGACAAGTTAGGCTTCATAGAGATTGTGGGATGTGCTCTTTAAGTTAACTTAAACCTGTGTACACTGTGAACAAATCATTATTTTCATAAAATCTGGTAATTTTTACATCTCCAATTTATGCATCCCTCTATAAACTGGAGATCTGTTTCTCTGATGGATCCAAGGAGAGAGCCCACCAAAGAAAGGGCTGTCATAATATCAGGCAGAACATTTTATAGCTTATGTTTCATTTCAATGACCTCTTTACTCTCTGTGGATGTTTAATTTATTGCTGCTGTAAAGAAAATGCCTCAGTTTCCAGTAAGAAGCTGAAGAAAGACTCAGCCACCCACGTCCCATGTGGCCAAGGTTCCCGCCACATGGCATCTGTGAAAATAGGAGTGATAAAGTTCTGGTTTCCAATTTTAGCTGAGGAAAATCAAGCTTTCAATTTTTCCTATCCATCTAGTGGTTGTATCCCCTTTGAGCCTCAAGTTTTAAAATAATAACTCCAAGAATATTATAAACTAATGAGCTAAAGACTTTATGTGAAGAAATAAATTTTCAAAAAATATATTTTTTCACACTAAATAACAATCTCCCAGATCTCTTTGAAGCAGATTTAGGAAAACCAATCCAAATTTCAAATAACAAAAATCCTGAAGAAATCAACATCTGCGGTGAAAGACAGGTATACTGGAAAGAAAATACGTGTTTTTAAATGTTCAATCTGACACATTCTGGTTAAATAAAGCCTCATAAGTTTATTCAGAAGACTTTATGCCTATTAATTACATGCATCAAGTTTGCAGAAAGTTTACAATTTTGCATTTCATCAGAAAGTTTTCAGGTTTATAAATGTGCTTGGGAATGCTGAGGTGCAATCTTAGATTTGGGGTCATTTCAGGAGACTGTAGTTGGAAGACCAATAAATACAAACCCTGAGAAGTTTTACAAGTGGCTCCTGAATCTCTATGTGCCAGTAGAGGACACTGTTCATTTCCTACAGAGAACTCTTTCCGCCTTCTTCCTCCTACCAACTTTGGTCGAGCTCCCTCAGTAGCAGACTCTCTGGTAAGGACTTGGGTACAAGTCATTTGTTCAGAGGTGATACCAGGAAATACTGGTAGGTGTGTGAGGAAGTGGTCCAGGAAAGAAAAGAAGCCAACACAGACTATATTAATGAGCAAATCATCACTGAGGGCAACTGGAGCTCAATGCCACTGGGAACCTGTGTGAAATGGAATAGAACATAACTTAAAGTTTTCCCACCAAGGGGCAAGGAAGCTGGGGTACTGTCCTTCAGTTCTCATCTGTCACCAACTGAGAGCTCCTTCCAGGAATATTAATTCCTCAGCACTTTTCAGCCTACTCCAAATGCAGACCAAGCAAGCTCCCATGGCCAGAGATCCACTTCTCTCCAAAACCACCATTGCCGCGGGGGAATAAGGGATCTCTAGTTCTGAAGATGGGCCAGGTTGATATATCTCATTGACATTCACAGTGATTTTGGGAATGCACATGCAACTTAGTTCTGCCCAGTAAGGTATGGTTTGAGGTCATCAGCATAGATGAGTGGTTTTGGGCAAAATGTCTTGCTCCTAAAGCAGAGTGTTAACAACACATCTTCTCGCTTTCTCCTGAACATTTCCATGTCTGGAGGTGAGTGCTGGATGTGCTGCGGCCATTTTGCTACCTACCTGAGAAAGAAACCAGCATTGAGGGGAGGTGCAAAGAACCTGGATCCTGAATCAACCAAGCCTGAATCCTGTCTTACCTCTGTACACGCTATCTGTGACATACTTTATTCCCTCATGTTTATGCCAATATCGTTTGAGGTTTCTGTTACTTACGACAAAAAAGGATCCTTAAAATCAAGATGGCATAAGCAGTGAAAGAAGGAGCAAAAGACAGTGCTCTCTAGGCTCACTTGGTTTAAACGTTTTTGTCCAATATTCGATTCACCAAGACCACTGGTCAGCACAGAATAGTGTAAGAGGTGAATGTGGCCCAAGGAAGGGGAGTGCCAAGGAGAGCCAGACCTGTCCAATTCCTGAAGCAAGTTGGTCGCCTTGTGCAGAGACCTGTGCTGGGCTCTCAATGCTCATGCCACCGAAAAGTTGAAACACACACTGTAAACTAATTGCCAGTATTTGAAGAAAGGATGCAAGGGAGCCTGAAGCAAAGGCTGGGACCACCCACACCAGTCACTGAGCACTGTTGGGGCAGCCCCCCACAGGAGAGTCTGCTGGTGATCCTGCTGGTGCCCCAGAGGTGCTGGAACAGGAGAGCATAAATAACCTATGTCAATTCTGAAGAGACCTTTCCATCAACTAAACGCTCAGAACATTGACTGATGCATGCTCAATGAACAGCAAGTCCCTAGTGTGGATGGATCTTGAGTTTATATTTCATCATGATACTAGATCCAGGAATGTACTTAGAGAAAAGAATGTGTTGGTTCCTTTTTAGATCCGGAGTATAATGTGTTTGCTCATCCCTTTGTCCTAAGTTCCCTCAAAGCACAAATGAGTATCCCTTCTTTCTCCCCTACTAAGGATAATCAAGTTTGGCAGTGTCTAGAAGCAAGGAAGAGTGTTCTTTTCTTTTGATGATACCAAAATAAATAGATAACTAATGTCCTCAAAGTCTCAAGTACTGGCATAAAAACTACTATGGATGCCAAGGCAGCTGCTGAATTGGCTTTGGCCTTGACTTGGGTCCAGAATCCAGGATAGGGGCCAGAACTTCCGGTCTGCAGTCAACCCCACCAGGCCTAGAAGAGGTGACCTAAGGGCCTCATTGCCTTTCTACCCCTTGCCACTGCTCTCCCTCTTCAAACCCCAGCCAAGTAAAAGAAAAAGAAGGATCCACTGAAGGGTGTCCCCAAGAGTGAGAGTCAAACACACTCTAATCCATATAAATTAGAAAGGATGCCTGGCTTTCTCTCCTGGTTAACTATAGTGTCCAATAGCAGCCTCTAAATACATTTATGAATATTTTTGCCTTGGCCTTCAGTTTCTCACAGGCCCCCTTAATTTGTGGTTGAGAACAGAGCCCCAAATCAAAGCACTAGCTACTGAACCTTGATTTTTTATTCATTCGTTCAACAGATATTTATTAAGCACTTATTACATGTCAAGAACTCTATTGGGAAGTCAACATGAGCAAAACCAGATATTCTCCCTTCCCTCATGGAGCTTATAGTCTAGTGCAAGAGAAGCACATTAATTAAGCTATTGTATAAAATGGTGTAAAATAGTAACCATGGTAGATGCAATGAAAATGTGCATGGTGAAGTGAGAGGCATTGAACAAGTCAGAGTGGGGAGTAGGGCTAATATTGTGTCATGTGCTCACTGCTATTTGATACTTTTATAATACATGGTTATTATATCTATGTGGAAATAGTGGCACAAGTGGTTCATCCAAAACCTTGTAATTTTTATTTATAAGCCAACAGGATTGCATAATAAGATCTATAATCAAAAGACCCCAGTTTGTGTTCTAGCTCTGCTAGGTCTATTAGATACATATTCACAGACAGACAAACTTTGAGTTCTGTTTTCCCTATGCATAAAATATAAATAATAGTACCATCTGTTCCTCCTATCTTACTGATTTGTTGAAAAGACAAATAAGATGGCTTATGTAAAAGCACCCATAAACTCAGCATAGTTATACAAAGATTCAGTTTTAGCTGTATCAATAATTCTTATGTCCTTTGGCTTTGTTATCCGGGTACATGAAGGACAACATGTTGAATTGATAAATTAGACTTTTCTCATTCAGATTTGAGAACACCAATATCAGCCCAGTGTCCTTTAAAATGAATCTGCTTCTTCTTTATTTGGCTCATAAAATCTGTGCCCTTGGGGTAGGCCTGACTTTCTTATGTGGAAGGAAACCAGAGGAGAGGGAGAATCAGCTTAAATTCAGCCAGGGGCTTAGAGACCTGGTGTACCTTTACAGCCTCGCTGCCTGCCAGGAGGGCAGGATTGCAGACCCCCAGGACACAGGAGAGCAGCCTGAGACTCCAGTAGAGGAGGTGCGGGAGGAGAGGGAGCATAAACGCCAGGCAGATCCCAGCTGGGAAATACATTGGGTCACACTAAGAGTGCTGCTCACTCACAGGTCAAAGGAAAACCCTCAGTGGGGAAGTTTTGGGAGCAAACTGGGTGCTGGCCAAAGGAAAAACAGGGAATTACTGACTTCCATTAAAACAAAGCTGCAGACATAAGCAGATCCATTTTCCCCAATGAGGAGATGTGGGTAGCAGTGCTGCCTTTTTGTTCATTTAGGATTGTATCAATCGTTCTGGCACATTCTACAGGGCAATGGTGTCTCATCACACATGCCTCACAGCCCCAAGTATAACAGCTTGTATTTGTTGTGTGAATTAAATCAAACATCTCAATGAATTGAATTGAATCAAACAACAAAAAGAAATCAATTAATAACTATTTTTAAGCACATGTCATGCACAATGAACTCTCCTAAACATGTACAAGGTACAACTAGAAAAAAAAGAGGCAGATTTGTTTGTCTGTTTGGTGGGAGCAGATCAGTTGCTTTACAGCCTCATTTCATATTTAATCTACTCCAAGACCATTTTTTGTTGCAAGACAAAATTCCCAGGAGCATCAAAAGCCCTCCTCACCACCTAGGACTTCATTTTCCTTTCCAGGCCGAAGATCATCCCCTTTTACAGAAGAGGAAATTGAGACATGCAGCTAAGTAATAGAACTAGGATTCAAACTCAAGTGTGTTGTATCCCAGAGTTATGCTGACCACAAGAAAGTCTCTGTCACTGGAGAACAAAGGACCTAGAAAAGCAGGCAACTGAGTAGTGTCCTTTAATCTGACAACTCCATCCAAAAAGAACCAAGCATACAGAAGTAACAACATTCCTGCCATCAGCAGGAAGAATGAGGGCACTTGGCTCTGGCTTAATGTTGAGGCTGAGGAGATCTGCCCAGGCAAGGCCTGGGATCTAAGAAAGAACTAATTACTCACCTCTTATCATGATCTTCATTCAAAAATTCCTCTTTCTTAAATATCTCCACCTTAAATATTTACAGGGTAGGAAGGCCAATAGCTATGCTCTAGAAAGTATTCAAACATCCATGAACCAATTACTGTGACCATAAGTGTATGATCTTCTGAATGGGTGAGACTAACGGGTCGAATGCCTATTAGATCAGGGGTTGGTCAACCACACTCAAACCAACTGCAAGCTGTTTCCAGAAGAACAGAAGAGCAGACGAAGAAGAGATGAATGCTGGATAGGCAAAAGCAACAAATGTCTAGTACACTGACTGATGGCTAAGATATAGAAAAATCTCACTCCTAGCCTGTGAGAAGATGGCCCAGGCCTAAGGAGAGAAATAAAATGAATGAGAACAACAAACGTCTTCATTTGCTTCCAGTAGAAGATAATTGACAATTCCATGCTTCCTTTCTTTTTTGATCACTTTCAGCACAAATCATCCCATTTACATTTTTTCTCAAGTAACTGTGCAGGTTCTGGGCTAACAGCTTGGAGTAGAACTTGTTTAGAAATGCTTCATTTATTCCCAGATTTAGAATGTGTTGTCAAAAAAATAAAAAACAAAATTGAAGTGCTATTTGGAATGTGTTGTTAAAAAAAATAAAAAACAAAATAGAAGTGGTTCCTTCAATCAGAGGATAGTAGACATTTGCCATTTTTTGGCCATATTCTGTTTTCCTCAGCTTTCCACCACCACCTCACCTGCTGTGGGCTAAAGTGGGGGCAAAGTCTTGGCTCAGCCATTGACACACTCCCGCTGGGGTGCTGGAGCAGGCTCGGGGAAGTCGTGCTGTGAGTGATAGGCAGCCATATCCAGTTTACAGATCAGCACCAGCAGATCTGGCATTGGCGGCACTGTTCGTAGATTCATGCAAGAGGAAGGCCCCAAGTTAGGGAGCCCTGCCTGACCCCGCTATCTGAGTTCCTCCCCATGGAGCCAGGAGTCTACAAGTCCAACAGAACGTGCTTACTCAGAGCCTGAACTCCCTACCTGCTTCTTACTACACTTTTGGGAGCCAAGTACTCTGAATTCCCTGCCAAGATGAGCCTTGGGGTCATTTCCAGAACCTGTGTAATCCTCTTTCCTGTGTTCATCCCCCTGGGAGCGGACCATTCACACCTCTAGACCCAAATGGAGATCAAGAGGTTACCTCTGCGAGAGATGTGGATGATGCTTCTACATTCAAGTTGAAGTAGCAAGAAAGAGGATGTGCTCGGGGCTGGGGAGCAGGGGAAGGGCTGGATTTATCTCATGGAATATTAAGGAGTCAAAAATTCTCTGTTTGAACTTGATCTTTCAGCTGACTATGAAAGCATATTTAGCAAAGAGGATATGACATTTGATTTAACAGATTGTTCATCTGATGTATAATTTATTTGTAACCTTTAAATATTTAAACATATGATATTGTGCCTCCACTGTACTCTGGCCACAGACCTGCAATTGTTGGGGAGGGAGGCTTGACCTTTGGTGCAGAGACAGGACAGGAGCTGGGTTCTCATCACATCATTTCTGGGGCATGGTTTTGCTAACATTCTCCACCTGCCTAGTATCACTGCTACCTATTTTCTAAGCTTCTTTATTTCACCTTTCAGAATTGCCTTTTGACAATGTTCTATTTAGCTTAAATCAATCAGTGTTGATTTCTCTTTGCATGCAGCTAAGTATACCACATGGAAAAAACAAAAACAAAAACAAAAAAACTTCAGTGGTCTGTGAATTAGCTGAATGGCATTGAACTGTGTAATATAAACCCTTCTCTTCTGCTAACTGCCTCTACCTAGGCTCCTTTAAAATACTATTCTCAAAAAATGAAAAATCTATCCTTTCTAGTACTCACGTGATTCATCGAGAGTGAACTGTTCTCTATACTCGCCATGGTCAGAGGCCTCTGGGGACTCTAACCTGCACAGCTGTGGGTCTGGGAAATATTGCTGTTTCCAGACCAGGCCTTAAGCCTGAGTCTGTTTGGGACTGTTATGCAAAGGATCACTCTCTCCAATCACAGGTTCAGGCTTGCGGCCTCTGGGGATGTCTCAAATGTCAAAATTTGGGGAGATTTAGATAGAGAATAAAAGCCAGTTTTTAAGAGGATAACATGCTTTGGCAGAGGCCCCTGCAACCCAGATTTCAACTAAGGTATTAGGCCTTCCCCTACCTTGTGCCATGATCTGCAATACATTACAGATCTCAGCCTCTTGGTATTATAAACTCTCCTAGAATTATAAATTACACACACACACCCCACATCATATACACACAAAGACGTACTTTTATCTAGGGAGAAGATAGTCACCCACGTGTTCACTGTGATTATTAATTGGTAGCAAAATTATAGATGGTATTTTTCTTTCTACTTATTAATATTTCCTACTTTTGAACAATAAACAGATTTTAATTGTGTGATTAGAATTCTGTATGAAAAAGAGAAAAAGGAGACTGAGAAACAAGTTTAAATCCTAGAACTGAGAGTTTAAGGTTTATATATAAGTACTAGATTAAAGCTCATGAGTCTCCACCACCAACAGAACACAGCCAAAATCTTATTAGTTTCATTTTTGGGGAACTTCGGAATTATAATACACTCAAAGTTGCCCAGGAATCACCCCTCCCACCCCCACCAAATTATGTGTTAACATTCCCCTAGAGATATACGCAATAAGCTTGTGTCTATTTTTGTGTCGCTTTTGTTGGTTTGAGTGTCTTTCCAATTGTGTTAGCCTGAGTGTCTTTCCATTCTGTGGATTTGAATGAAGATTCTTGGAACCACTGTAAACACATGCACCAGTAGATCTCTCAACAGAGAAACCTTCATGCCAGTTCTTACATAAAAGTTGCAAGCTAACTTAAAATTTGGGCTTCACTTTTCCTTCCATTCAAACTTTAGGGATAGCCTCACATAGCTCGCAAAGACTGCTATTGTTTATCTTTTTCCCTTCTTATTTCGAAGAAGTTGTAATCATTTGACCAGAGCTAGTATGTTTCTGATGCAAATTTATTATTTTATAAATTATTAACCTAAGTTTGCCTCATTGTGTGCAGGGATTAAAAAGTCAGGATCTCTGCCAGGCATGGTGGCCCACGCCTATAATCTCAGCACTTTGGGAGTATGAGGTGGGTGGATCACTTGAGGTCAGAAGTTCGAACCAGCCTGGCCAACCTGGCAAAACCCTGTCTCTACTAAAAAAAAAAAAAAAAATTTGCCTGCATAGTGGCAGGCACTTGTAATCCCAGCTACTAGGGAGGCTGAGACACAAGAATTGCTTGAACCCGGTATGGGAGTGGGGTTGGGGGAGGGGTGCAGAAGTTGCAGTAAGCTGAGATGGCCCCACTGCACTCCAGCCTGGGCGATAGAGTGAGAATCCATCTCAGAAAAACAACAAAAAAGGCAGGATCCCAAATAAACTGACATTCTATAAGAAAGGAAAATCTGTAATCAGTCTCTAATATCATGAAGCCTATAGAGTTCTCCTTCTTGCACTCCTTGAGGGGAAAATACAAAGTCAAGAATAAATTTCATGCAAAGGGTAAACTCTACAATACTGGGCATAAAACAAAGCAAATCATTGTTCACAATTTTCTTTAAGCAGCAAGAAATAGACGTAGCAGGAATGGGAATATACTGGTTAAGAACATGCCTTTGGCAGCAAACACACCTGGATGCAAATCCCAATTCCACCATATATTAGCCTCATTAGACCTTGAAGAAACTACTTAATCTCTCTGTATCCTGATTTTCTCATTTATAAGATGGGAATTGTGATAGTAGCTTTCTGTAGCTCTATTTTTTGTTATTGTTTGCTTTTCCGTTTTTGGTTTCTCTGTTTTGTTTTAGAGGATTAACTAAGATATTGTATTGTACCTTGCACCATGTCTGGAACGTAGTTCTCAATAAATGTTGGCCTTTAAATATCTATCTGGGAGACATCTAACTTCCAGCCAACACAGAACATGTAACATGAACCAGATTTACCCTCCTTCCCAGAATAACTTAAAAACCAGACAAAATATATGAAGCAAAGGTTTTCAAGACATCAGACATCAAGCAAGGAAGGACAGTGATCCCATCAGATGGGAAACAAATGAAGTGAGCCCTGTGATTACCTCAGCTTACTACCTGGAATGTTTCCAGACCACAGAGCAGGGGGAAGGACCCGAAGTGCACCCTAACTCACTCCCTGAGTTGAAGAGGCAGGTTTCAGAGCCTAGGGAGGGGACAGAGGCTAGAGTTTCAGGACAAAGTACTGGAGCAGTAAAACCTGGACAGTGAGATACCTGGAGACCTCAAGAGTGTTCTAAAGGCATCTCAGGTGAGTTCTGACCAGCACATCCGTGTGAGGAAGCTACCCAAAGCAGGAAAATAACTACTGGGAAAGATTAGAAGGAACAATTCCTAAGATCACACCAAGTCAAGGATAGCTCTTATTCCCACCAGCCAGAATGGAAAAGCCTCATAATTCTTGGTAATTAGTAAAGTATTTAGAAGGGTTTTGCCTCAGTAATGAGATAAAATTAGTCCTAAACTAAATGCTGCTTTGGTACCACATAAGAAAGCTGAAAAGCAAGTCCCAGGAGGACCAAACTGTTTATCAAGTAACTTAATTAACATATTAGCTAATGACATGATACATTTATGGGCAGATATGAGAGGAATAAAAAAGAGAAACTGCAGATTACCAAGTGAAATGAGAAAGATGACATTACTAAAGATCTTACAACAATTAAAATAATAATAAGGAAATATGAACACTTTTATGCAATAAATTTAACAACTCTGATGTAATGGACAAGTTCCTTGGAACAAACTACCAAATGCTACTCAACAAGAAATAGATAACCTGACTATCCCCTACATCTACTATTAAAATTGAATTTGTAATTCAAAAACTTTCTCATAAAGAAGATCCTAGGGATAGATGGCTTTACTGGAAAATTCTTCCAAACATTGTGCCAGTTTTTGTTGGCTTCTTCAACCTGATAAAAAAGGAAGAAATAATATTCTATTCAAACTCTTCCTGAAATTCTAAGAGGAAAGAATATTTCCCAACTTATTTTATGAGGCTATCATTACTCTATTACCCAAACCAAAGCTATGTTAAGAAAAAAAATAACTACAGATATTCTTTATGAAGACATATGCAAAAATCCTAAACAAAACTTTAGAAAATGTAAAGTAAAAATACATAAAAAGAATAATATATCATCACCAAGTGGGATTTATCTCAGGAATGAAGATTGGTTTGACATTTAAAATCAATCAGTGTAATTCACAATTTTTACAAACAACAACAAAAAAATGTGCACAATTAGTCAGGCACAGTGGCTCAGGCCTGTAATCCCGGCACTTTGGGAAGCCCAGACAGGCAGATCACTTAAGGTCAGGGGTTCAAGACCATCCTGGCCAACATGTTGAAACTCCCCTCTCTACTAAAAATACAAATATTAGCCAGGTGTGGTGGCGCATGCCAGTAGTCCCGGCTACTTGGGGGGCTGAGGCATGAGAATGGCTTGAACCTGGGAGGCAGAGGTTGCAGTGAGCCGAGATTGTGCCACTGCATTCCAGCCTGGGTGATAGAGTGAGACTCTGTCAAAAAAAAAAAGTGTACAATTATCTCAATAGATTAAGATAAAGCATTTGACAAAATCTCAACATCCAGTATTAATTTCTGCTAAAAACTCTCAGCAACTAGAAATACAGAACTTCTTCAACCTGACCAAAAAAAAGTATTTACAAAACCCTATAGCTAATGCCATACCTAATGGTGAAAGACTGAATGCTTTCCCTTCAAGATCAGGAACAAAAGATATCCACTCTGATTATTTTACTCAGTCATTATACTGGAGAGCCTAGCCAAGGCAATTAGCCAAGGAAAGGAAATAAAAGGCATCCAAATTTAACATGAATAAATAAAACTGCCTTTATTCACAGATGGCATGATCACAATGGTCTATTTGAAAATCTAATGAAATATACAAAAAAGATACCACTACCCACCTACTAGAATGGCTAGAATGAGAAAGACTGACCATACCAAGTGTTGGCAAGAATATGGAACAACTAGAATGCTCATACACTGCTCAAGGGAATGTAAAACAGTATAAGACTTTGGAAAACACTTTTGTAGGTTCTAAGATTTTAGTCATCCAGCTGCCATATAACCCAGACACTTCACGTCTAAGTATTTATCCCAGAGAAGTGAAAATATATGTTCCTATGAAGACTTATATATGAATGTTCATAACAGCTTTAATGTGTTACAGCCCACCTGAAAACAACCCAAATATTTGTCATAAAGAGAATAACTTGTGTTATATCCATACAATGAAAGTCTACTCAGCAATAAAAAGGACTGCAGTATTGATAAACACATGAATGAATCCCAGAATAATTATACTGAGTAAGTGAATCCAGGCCAAAAAACAAGAGTAGGCACTATATGATTACATTCATATACAATTCCAGAAAATGCAAATGAATTCATAATAACAAAAAGCAGATAAAGAAATGCCTAGGTGTATGGAAAGGTGTATGAAAGACAGATTATAAAGGAACAGAAGGAGACTTTGGGGGCTTTATGGATAGGTTTATTACCTTGATTGTGAATGATAGTTTCATGGAAGCAAACGTGTATCAAAACTCATCAAATTGTACACTTTAAATAAGGGCAGTTTACTGTTGTTTCTTAATAAAGCTATTTTTAAGAACTCAAGCCTAATTTTTATAAAATAGTCTGTATAGTAAATGATGCCCAAAATTTGAAAATAAGCTATACCATTAATTAATAAAATATCTATGGCACATACATGCAATAAAATATGTATAGTTGCAGAAAGAGGAGGAGGAGGAAAAGGAGGAGAAAGAGGAGGAGGAAGAGGAGGAAGGATGTCTAAGTGCACTGAAGTGGAAAGATCTCCAAGATGCTCTCATAAGGAAAAAATAATAATAATAAGGTACAGAACCTCTCCTGGAGCCCTGTCCTTGAGGAAATCTTCACCCTCACTTGCATGAGTGCAAACTGAGAAGTCTGAAAGCTCCAGAAAATTGTAGAACTGCATTCAAATGTTTATGTAAAGATACCAGTTGTTTTGGATCCTGAATTTTGTCACCTGTAATTTAAATTAAAATTTTATTTTTGCATTTGTGTGTTTAAATGTGAAGCGGGGAGATAAGAATGTGTAATCACATTTGTTCATATGCATAAAGACATTCTGGAAGGACACAGAAAAATGAAAAACAGTGGAAGAGAAATGGGCAGATAGGGGAAGAACAGCAAGCTTTGTAGAATCAATTAAAAATATATATCAAAATCTATCTTCATCTTTAAGAAAAATCAAAAAATCTTGCTGAGGGCTGAGAGAAGAGAGAATTTCTGCTGATAACTAAGAAGGTGTACTTATTCAGAAATCCAGAACTAAGAGTATATGTCAAACCTCACAGCTATCTCAAGCAAGAACAAAAAAGTAAGTTAAAAAAACTAAAGTTCAAAAATGAAGACTCTTTCTTGGATCTCTTGCTGGATTTCACAGAGTTTATTTCAGTTCCAGTTTTCCAAAGTATCCTGCTGAGTTTTCAGTATTCAAATTAAAATTCTTTTTAGTTCTATATTCCCAACAGATAATGATCAACTTTTAAGATATTTGTGAGACATTTATTTGTTCTTCTCTTTCTGCTTTTCTCCCTTTTCCCAGTCTCTATTCTCTCTTTTTCTAGAAGAAATATTAAACAGTAAATGTCAAAAGTCACTGGCAGGCAAAAAAAGGAATAAAATCATTGTTTTTTCAAACAACAATTATTTCATTCATGTGAAAATGAGCAGTTAACTGTGCTTGATCTTATTATGTGAAAAAAAGATATTGACAGCCTGACACACAAAGAAATAAAGGAAATATTAAAGCTCACTTCAGTACAATGAAATCCACATAATCAAGCTGAAAAACATTTGCCCATAGGTGGCAGCCCCTCTATGAGCAGATGCTGCCTTCAAGGAATTTTAGACAACAGTAGATGAAAAACTTTCTAAATATAATTTTTCAAAATATTTTACATGTATATATATACATATATATATATACACACACATCTTTATATACATTTGTATTCATATGTTACCCAATGCTCCAGTGGCATAGATCCATTTTTTATGTGGGATTCAATTTTTTCTCAATTGCCTTGATATGTCTTATAAGTTTCAAATAATTTTAGCCTTTATCATATCCTAAAACTGAATGAATTTGGCAAGAAATAAATAGAACTTTGATTTTCTTTTTAGCCACTCATCAAAGCTATTATTCGTTATGTGTTTGGTTTTTTTATTCCTCTGGCTCAAAAATCTATTTTATTGGAAAGTCAAGAAATGACATAAAGAAAGTCAAGCCAGGATTATCTTCCAACAATCAGGAAGCAAAAGTAAAAACCAAATTTGTCCGTTGTTTTTGCCTTAATGAGATTTTTGGAAAAAGAGCATTACTTTGTCTCAATTCATTTGCAATGGAAAAATCAAAACTTGAATCTGGAAAAATCATCTCTTTAACACTCATGTTGTTATTTTATCTGTAAGTCTAGTGGAGATTGCCACACTTCAGCTAGATGCCCAAAAACAATTCTGATTTTATTTCTTAGATGAGTTTATTCTTCATAAATGTTTCTATCACCCACCTTTTTTTTTTTTTTTTTTTTTTTTTTAAGACAGGCTGGAGTGCAGTTCAAGCAATCCCTCGCCTCAACCTCCCTAGTAGCTGGGACTGCAGGCCCACACCACCAGACCCCACTAATGTACTTTTGGTAAAGATGGGGTTTCGCCACATTGCCCAGGCTGGTCTCGAATTCCTGGGCTCAGCAATCTGTCCACCTCAACCTTCCAAAATGCTGGGATTACAGGTGTGAGTCACAGCACTCGGCTTCCTCTCCCTTTTTAAGCAAACAAATTTCAGTGGCTTTTTCTGATGTGAGAAATCGTATCAGTTGCTTTTATATATGCATTCTTCCTAAAGCCTTCTAGTTTCTATAGCTCAGTTCCATGGCCAGTTTCCTGTGTGTGTGACCTGTTAGTTACACAGGGACCCCCCACCCCCACTCCAACTTTAAGATACTTTGTTGTTGCCATCTTAAAGTTCTTAATAATTATTGAACAAGGGACACTGCATTTTCATTTTGTACTGGGTACCCCAAATTACATAGTAGGCCCTGTGCAATTCATGTAATCAACTACCAGAGCTCAAATGAAAGAGTATCATGAGCCCCATGTGGTATAATAATAGCAATGGAGAATAGTTTAGCATTACATATTAGAACACTAAGAATTTTATGGGTATTAACTTGTTTGAGTCTTGAAAAACACCACTACAAGATAAGTATTATCATTAGCTCCATTTTTATAGATGTAGAAATTAAAACACAAGGAAGATAACAAAATTGCCCCAAATCACTGGTAATTGTGGGGCCGGAGTTAGATCCCAGACAGTCTGACTCCAGACACTCTTATGCTAAAAACAGTGAATACAGTTTGAGGAGAACTTCAGAATCACCTGGCTTCCACAACACAGCTTCTATCCCCAGAACTTAAAAGTTACATCTCCATCTCTTCTGTTTGCCCCCAAGTTTTGAACTTGATTGAGTAACAGATACACTGTGACTATTTTAGCTAGCAGAATTTATAGGACGATTGTCTTTCTTTGATCCACAAAGTATCTCACCTGCAGTATATCTGTAGACCAAAGGATCACATTTTAATTCTTCTGGGAGCATCCACATTTCCATCAATGCATCTGGGAGGCTTAATGTTGATCTTCTAGTTCATGTATTTGCTAACCCAGGAGACACTCTTACTTTTTACTTCTGACTCAAGATGGGCTCAGTTCCTTGGCTAAACTAAAAAAGCATTTTCTCCATGAAACTTGCTCCAGCAGACTTCTAATTAGTTTGCCTTCTGTCAGGAATGGAGAAACCAGCTTCTGGACACTAGTATTTTTCAGGCAGGAAAGGTAGTAAAATCTGGCAGTCAGCATCTATGAATAAAAACAAAGAAGGCAGAAAGGAATTTTCATTTTGTAAGACATGGTAATAACTCAAGGCCAAAATGTCTATGTGCTAAGTGATTTACTTAAAGTGTTTTTAAAGCAAAGAAGGTGTAGCATAAATACTCACTGGAGAGACTATGACTGAAGGTGCTAGAAGGAATTGCCAATATATGTCCAGTAAAGGCAGTGGCAAGACTTTAGCCTGGTGGCTATGAACTCCGTATCCTGCAGACCTGGCTTTAAACCTGGTTCAACTACTTACTAGAAAGTGAAATATTAGACAAAGTCTTCTCATATGTAAAACAAACAAACACCTACTGCATGCCAAGTGTTGTGCAAGATTCTGGATACATAGAAGTACCCGCTGAAGGGAGAAAAAACTATGGTGTCTGCCTTTAAGGTGCTTACAGTCTAGAAAGATACTACTATTGCACTTACATGCAACAAGAGTAGAAGAGATACAGTGGATTCTAGCATCATTCTGTATTTCCACCTCTCTGAGAGATTGTTATATCCCTTAACGAAGAGCTAACAAAATGATCTGGTTCAATCTGGACTATCTCCCATGGGTCCCAAGATGACTGCACTGAAATGGCCATTTCTGGCTTCCTAGTCCTTTTTTCCAACAACAGACAGATCTGACTCTGTACTTAGGTGTTCATCAAGAAGGAAGTCTTTACTTTCTTCCAAAATCCTCCAGAGAGAGGTTCAGAAAAAAAAACAACTGTTGAGTTCTATGCTTAGTACTGGGGTGACAAAAGAATCTGTATACCAAACTCCCAAGTCATAAGTTTACCTATATAACAACCCTGCACATGTACCCTTGAACGTATAATAAAAATTTTTTAAAAATTAATTAACTAGCCAGGTGCGGTGGCTCACGCCTGTAATCCCAGCACTTTGGGAGGCCGAGGTGGGTGGATCACGAGGTCAAGAGATCGAGACCATCCTGGTCAACATGGTGAAACCCCGTCTCTACTAAAAATACAAAAAATTAGCTGGGCGTGGTGGCGCATGCCTGGAATCCCAGCTACTCAGGAGGCTGAGGCAGGAGAATTGCCTGAACCCAGGAGGCGGAGATTGCGGTGAGCCGGGATCGTGCCATTGCACTCCAGTCTGGGTTAACAAGAGCAAAACTCCGTCTCAAAAAAAAAAAATTAATTAACTAAAAAAAAAGTGCATTTAAAAAGTATGCGGAGGCCAGGCATGGTAGTTCATGCCTGTAATCCCAGTACTTTGGGAGGCCAAGGTGGGCAGATGACTTGAGTTCAGGAGTTTGAGATCAGCCTGGGCACATGGCGAAAACCCATCTCTATGAAAAAAAAGATACAATAATTAGCCAGGTGTGGTGGCATACACTTGTAGTCCAAGCTGCTTGGGAGGCTGAAGTGGGATGATGGCTTGAGCCCAGAAGGCAGAGGCTGCAGTGAGCTGAAATCAAGGTACTCCAGCGTGGGTGACAGAGCAAGACCCTGTCTAAAAAAAAAAAAAAGAACAAGTATGTGGTACTTAATAGAAAAACTATATATATAATCCCAGTTCCTTGAGATTCCACATTTCAGATTTTATAACTTGTACTGTTTTCAACATACGATTTTTGTCTAAAGTTACTATGCTATATGTACATGTATTCTAATTGAAGCTCTATACTACACTCAAATACTTAATTCTCGTAAAGAACACAAATACTTAGAATATATGCATGATAGAGCTTTTCTTTATTTTGCCAAGTGTTATCAATCTTTTTAGAGAAACATTGTATTTTCCAAGTATTTTTAATAAGATGCAATAATATACACTGTTCAAAATGCAATTCTTCAATTATATAAAATATCAGTGTTTTAATTCATTCTGTTACATATACACTGAATATTTTTGACAGCCCCTTTTTGTAAATGTGTCAATATGCTCATTAGACCATATATGAATATGGTACAACACAATCTCTTTTATATCTAACAATAAAATTCAGTCCAGACTGGTTTAAATAACAACGTCCTCTAAAATACGGACCACAGCATCACGATGCTGCAACTCGCTGTGTCTCTACCCTGAGCATGATTGTGTCTGGGTTCCCTCTGGCTACTTTCTCTCTAGGGGACAGCGTTTCCAGAGTCCTATGCAAATGTGAATATATTTAAATCCCTTTGTTGACAGGAGTCAGTCTCCACTGAGAGTCCAAGCTAAAAATGATGATGCCGCCTGTAAAAACATGCAGCACTTCTGGTCAATGCTATCAACATCCCCTTCCTGTAACCACAATACCCTTTAGCAATTGTGTGTTTGATGTAGTATTGCATCACTTTATGCCCGATACCAGGTAGATGCATATTCCCCAGGAATTTAAGGTATACTATGAGTACATGAAGCCTCAGGAAGACATCTCCTCAAAGCATTGATTCATTCAGAGATGTGGGAAGAAAACACGGATTGGGCATATTTATCTTCTCATGTATATGAATCTGGATTATCTAAATCTGACATCAAGAAAGTAGGAAAACCAGACTGACTGGGCTCAATGGCTTGCACCTGCAATCCCAGCACTTCGGAAGGCCAAGGCAGGCAGATAGTTTGGGCCTAGGATTTCAAGACCAGTCTGGAAAACATGAAAAAACTTCCTATCTACAAAAAATACAAAAATTAGCTGGGCGCGGTGGTGTACACCTGCAGTCCCAGCTACTTGAGAGGCTGAGGTGGATCAAGGCTGCAGTGAGCCGAGATAGCGTCACTACACTCCAGCTTGGGTGCCAGAGGGAGACTCTGTCTTTAAAAAAGAGAAAGAAAGAAAGTAGCAAAACCACCTGATGCTAACTTGCTAGGCAATGTCAATTCTCTTCAATTCAACCCAGTCCCCCACGTTTATACACTTAATATAAAATCTCCTCCACTGACCAACAGGCCAAGGAGGAATTGTTTTTTGGTTGTTAAGATAAAGCAGGAGCCAAGAAAGTTTCATGCTTTAAAAGTATCCTTTAGCTACCCTCCCAGACTATGCAATCATAATATGGCAGGATGCATGCTAATTATTTCCTATGCCATTAAATGTTTCCATGAAAAATATGAGAAAAACACTGATCAGGTTATTCTTGCACACTTTAGATGTTCTTTATTCTCACAACACCAAACAGATTAAAAATTAGAATGTTCACTCTACAAGAAACCTTAGAAATCATCTCATCTGGGATTCTTCAAAGTACTTTGAGAAGGCCTCTCAGGGGTCAGCGCAAAGGTCAGGGGAGGATAAGAGGGAACTCAGCCTCCCCATCTCAACCCCTTGGCCACCCCCATTTCCTCTTTCCTATGTCAACCATATCAATAGGATCTGCTTTGATCCTATTTTTTTTATTTGTCTAGGATTTCCAAGTAAGATTTATTTAAGGAAAAGATCCTAAGGGAGAAAAAAAAAAAAGAGTTTGAAAATATCTGATCTAGTCCAACCCTCTTATTTTTTGTATATTACCAAAGCCACATTATGCCCCAACTCAGTCCTACCCAAAGTCCTGCCCACTCGACCCAAAGCCGGTAACTTCCTAGCTACGGGGACCCAGAGGAAGTCCCGCTTCAGAGAGGGACTTCTACTTTCATTTGTGTAGCTATTCTTCAATCAAGTAATATTGCTATTTGACAACATTGAGTGAATTTGAGAAACCGATTGCATGTTGTTTGTTTCAGTTTATGTGTAATTTCCCAGCCTTAGGGAAAAGTGGGTGGAGCCTTTCAGAAGAGGATACTCAGCAACTGCGGTGTAAAACCTCCAGCCCCTCAAGCTTAGCCCTTCTTTGCTTTAGAAAGCAGTTTATTAGTCCCCGCGTTATTGCCAGATGAAAACGTGCCCTTAAGAGAATCAGCTTAAGTGGGGTGGGTGCATGTGTCTGTATGCGTGTTTGGCTTTGTTTTGTGTTTTAATCATGTTACTATCCTTCATCGCAGAGTCATTGGTATTAGAGACTCCTGCTTGAAGTGAGAAGGCGTTACGCCCTCTGAAAGCACCTTTTTGAGGAAAGGGGATGCCCACATCTCCATGAGATAGTAATACAAACGGCCAAAACTCCTCTCACTAGTCCCATTTTGATGTATAAGAGTATTTCTCAAACTGTTCAGAGTCATTATTATTATTCTTAAAAAGATATTTTTGGGAAAACAAGTGGGAAACCCTGGATCATAAAAAAAGTATTTAAATATATCCTTACTGAAAAACTTCTCACAGCTTTATTTGCTAATACTCATTGCAGCTTTCCAAAAAAGAAATACAGCTTGCATCATTTCTCAAAGCTGTCCCATGGAACCCTTTTTTAAGAAGCATATCGTGGAACTTGTGTCCCATGAAATACTCTTTGGAAAATATCCTGGAAGTATCCTTCAATGTAATATTAGCCAAGATCGAAAGCCTCCGGGAAAGAGAGACAGCACCTTTGGGAGGTTTTCCTTTGCCCTAGACCCTGGCTGGCAGAAAATCTGCTTACAATTGGCTACTGAGTATTGGAGAAATGGGATTTTATGGAAAATTAGCAATTCTCTGGCAGAAGGTAAGAAGTAAGAGAAGATAAGGAGGAAAATGCTGGAATATATAGCTTTTGCCCTGTATGATTTACACCACACTCGAAGCCTCCCCAGGAAATAGAAAGAGCTTCAACTCACTCAGAGTCCCAGAGACTGGGGTCAAGAGCAGACAGACAGCATGTGGGATGTTGGCTGCACGTTGCGGCAGAGGTGGGCTCAACGCTTGCAGTCAATAACTAATGATGCTTGGGGTTCTTCCCTGGGGACATTTCAAGTCTCACACTGAGCCAGTGAAGATGATTCTAAATATTTTCTTAGGGCTAAGAATATAAATTTGACTATAAAACTGGAAATTTTTCAATGCTATTTCTCCATAATGTGGGTGTTTGGGTTTTTCTTTTAAATATTTTTCCAGTAAAATTGCACACTGCTTGTCCACAGACATAAACAGCAGCCCAAGGGCAGATGGTGAAAACTAAGGCTCTCTGAGCATGAGTTGTAAGAACATTTCTTCTTCAAACATCACTGAAATTCTGAAGCCACGTTAATCACAATGTTTGTGCCATATTTATTCCCAGGGCAGCTCTTATTCTTATTCCCACCAGCAAAGGTCATGAGTCATGTTTGGCTGTCTTGAGGCTTTATAAACTGTGGTAAATGGAGTCAGATTTTCTTTTTGCAATGTTATTGAGAAACAAAAGCCACTGCGTTTGAGACAACAAAATTGGAGTTGTTGACATATACCTAAAGGGCCTGTGACACCCCGTATTTTAAGGTCCATGTTCTTCCAGGACAGATTTGGATGTCGACTTGAGTGATATTTTTTAATGCTCTTGGTCTTGCAGGATTAAAATCCTAGGCTCTGGCCGAGTTCAGTTCTCTAATACAAACCTCTAACTAGATAAAAGAAAAGGTGCCAGTGATGATGCTCTGGAAAAAGAGCCCACAGGCCCTAGTTAACCTCTCAGGGATGGGTAAGAAGAAAACTTTCATCATCATCAGTTTGGTAGATTGTCTGAATGAAAATGGCAGCAATTGTTCCCCTCATTGCATCCAAGTCCTTTGTAGTGCAATGTTGTGGCTCCTGTTATCAAGAGGCATGGTCTATCTCCCCAGTCCTTGGACCTGGGCTGAGCTTGTAACTTGTTTGGCCAATACAATATGGAAGAAGCAATAGTGTAGGCCTTGAACACTTGGCCTTTCTTCGGCCCTTGGGAACAACCCAAGCTAGCTGCTGGAGAATGACAGAACAAGGGTTCCAGGGTCAGCCAGCCCCATTGTACCGCTGAGTCATGAGTTAGCACATGCAGTACATGTGGTACGTGGTACAAGAGCCCCACGAGACAAATTCTGCCAAGATGAGCTTGCTGATCTGCACCTGACTGCCAGCACACGTGCAGCCCAGCTGAGATCGGACAAACCTGGCTCGAATTATCAGAACACCCAGTTGATTGGCCCCATCGACTTGTGAGTAATAATTTTTATTGCCTTAAACCACCAAAGTTTAGAGTGCCTTGATAGGCAGCAATAACTAGTACAAACACAATCATCATAACCATTTTCATCAATAACTATCATTCATTTTCACATTTTCCCCATACAGTCCCTCTCTCTCAAGTTTCTCCTTTTATTATTATGTTGCATTAGTGTAGTACATTTGTTACAAGTGATAAGCTATTATTGATACATTATTATTAAATGAAGTCCATAGTTACATTAGGATTCACCATGTTGTACAATCTATGGGTTTTGACAAACATATAATGACGTGTATTCACTTTTATAGAATCATCAGAATAGTATCACTACCCTAAAAACCTCTGGTGCTCCACCTATTCATCCTTTTCTCCTCTCCCCATGAATCCCTGACAACCACTGACCTTTTTAACTGCCTCTATATCTTTGCCTTTTCCAGAACTGTGTAGAGTTGGAATTATATGGTATAAAGTTTTTTCAGATTGGCTCATTTTAGCATGTTCTATGTGTCTAGCACTGTGCTACCTTTCCTAAATTATCTCCTTTCATCCAGTAGGATGCTACCATTATGCTCCGTATATAGATGAGAGAAGTGAGCTCAGAGAAGGTAACGTGAATTGGCCAAAGGACACACAGTTAGTGAGTGCCGGGGTTTGCAAAACTTAGGCCTCTTATTTTAGAGGCTAAACTCGTAACTACCATGGGAAAAGTTGCAAAGTGGTGAGGCAGTGGCCACATTCAGCCTACAGCTTTGTTTCCTTTGGCTCACCTAGTGTTGTAAACACCAGAACATTTCAGCCATTCTTTAAAAATTGTAGCGTGTGGCAATTGTAGGCCTGCATTCCCACCGGACAATTGTCTTAGTCAGCTTGGGCTGATATAACAGAATATTAGAGATGTGTGGCTTAAACAACAGACATTTATTTCTCACAGCTCTGGAGTCTGGGAAGCCCAAGATCCAGGTGCTGGCAGGTTCAGTTCCTGGTAAGGACTCTCTTCCTGGTGTGCAACAGCTGCTGCCTTCTCTCTGTATCCCCCTGTGGCAGAGAGAGGGAGCTCTGGTCTCTCTTCCTTTTCTAATTAGGACACCAGTCCCATCATGGGGTCCCACCCTCACGAACTCATCTAAACCTAATCACTTCTCGAAGGCCCGATTTCCAAATACCAATCATATTGGGGTGTATGGTCTTGACCTAGGAATTTTTGGGGGGACACAAACATTCAGTCCTTAACAACAATGATTGGCTAAAGTGAGGCAGCGGATGTTCCATTAGGGCTGGAGTTCCATTTCACTTCTCCAGAGTCCTCACTGCTCCTTATTGTATAGAACTCGGTCCTATTTCCTTACTTACATTATCTCTCTGGCCCCAGAAGTATTTGAGATTTTACGATACTCCCTCCCAGAGATGCCCCTATCCCTGGCTAGGACTCTTGCAAGAGAAGTGTGTAGTTCAGCAGTAAATATGAAACAGTTCAACCAGGTCTTAAAATACAGTGGTGACTAAAATATCTTGCTGCCTCAGAACTGTGCTGAACACATGGGAAGTCCTGACCTGGAGCTTGGAGAACCTTAAACTGG
The DNA here is from genome assembly GCF_030222135.1 of Aotus nancymaae. Lineage (NCBI taxonomy): Eukaryota > Metazoa > Chordata > Mammalia > Primates > Aotidae > Aotus > Aotus nancymaae. Next base: position 47,863,075 of record NW_026988417.1, on the reverse strand, counting down.
GCAGTTCCCTGGGTTGATGCTTTTCAGCTTGAAAACTCCTCCCAAAGTGCTGTGGGTTCATAAGGGCCTCTCTACTTTGAGCATCAACAAGACCACCAAGACACCGTGACTCTGACCTAATGATGAGGCCAAGGGGCCAGAGATCGGCCTCTGAGAAGGTCACTTCAGAGGGACCCATCTGTCTGTCCCTAACTTATTCCCTGCAGACAAAAGTGTATTCTTTCTGGCCGGGCGCGGTGACTCAAACTTATAATTCCAGCACTTTGCGAGGCCAAGGCAGGTGGGGCACCTGAGGTCAGGAGTTCCAGACCAGCGGGACCAATATGGTGAAACCAAGACTCTACTAAAAATACAAAAATTATCTGGGCGTAGTGGCAGGTGCCTGTAATCCCAGTTACTCAGGAGGCTCAGACAGGACAACTGTTTGAATCCAGAAGGCAGAGGTTGCACTACTTCACTCCAGCCTGGGTGAAACAACAAGACCTTTTTTTTCTTTTTAAGTCTGTTCTTTTTAAAATCTTCTGGGGAGCAATTTTCTTAGGTTTGTTTGAGAACATACTCCAACATTCAAGAGTTTCATCACTTTATCACTTCTTCTGCCATTTCCGGTATTCAGTGATAAAGTCTCTGGCTTCCTAAGAAAGTGACCCATCAGCTTCTAGTTGCTGTTGGTTTTGAACATGAAAACACTAATTGGCTTCATTCCTGGTTTTTTGAGGAATGGCTTTCAACTGTGACCTCTTAAGTACACCTGAAGGAAGAAATGCTTTGAAAAAAAGCCTCCCCTGCCTTGTAAGGAGGAGAGTCCAGTTGAAGGAATGACACTTTTATTCAACCAAACACCATGTGAAATTTGGACATGAAAAGGTGGGCCTGGATCGAACTTGGGAATAAGGATTGGAGAGAACTGAGTTAGAGAAATATAGAATTCCTGGGAGCAATCTGGGAGATAAGTGGAAATTAAGGAAGAAGAAAATCAAGAGGAGAAATTAAAATTAGAAGAGCTAGCAACGTGGCAAGAAGCATGGGCATTATGCGGAGGCCATGGTGGTGCTGGATGTCTTAAGACAACATTTAAGAATAAGACTACAGTTAACCCAAACAACAGGAGAGTTAGGGATGCTTACCTCCTGCACAGCTGAAAATCCATTTGTAACTTTTAACTCCCCCAAAACTTAACTACTAAAAGCCTATTGTTGATCAGAAGCCTTACCAATAACATAAACAATCAATTAACACATAATTTGTATGTTACATGTACTATATGCTTATTCCTACAATAAGGTAAGCTAGAGAAAATAAAACATTATTAAGAAAATCATAAGGAAGAGAAAATATATTTACTATTCATTAAGTGGAAGTGGATCATCTGAATGTCTTCTTTATTCTCCTCATCTTCATGTTGAGTAAGCTGAGGAGGAGGAGGAGGAGGAAGGGTTGGTCTTGCTGTCTCAGGAGTGGCAAAGGTGGAAGAATATTGATGTGTAAGTGAACCCATGCAGTTCAAATCCACAGTGTTCAAGGGTCAACTGTATATATGTAATTTTATGCTAATTCCCGTGCAGCGTGGTGATATGAAGCCCCCTACTAGTAACATGAAGAACTTTGGTAAAAGTCCTGCTACAGTCTACAGCCATGTACTTAACAACTGTTTGGTGGAGAAAAATCAAGAAGAAGACTCCAAGTTTGGAGCAGGGGAGGAGGAGAGAAAAATTGAAACAGCTTTGAGACACAAAGTAGAAAACAAAACTTCAGAGGACACAGGAACTCGGAGCCAAAGGTAACAGTGAATTTCAGAATTTTGGCTGGGCTTTGAACTTTCCTGGTCCTTATTTGGGGGCTTAGGACTTCCTTATCTATATTATAAAGGTCCAGGAAACTCCAGATGACATCTGAGTTCCACAACCACTGTGTTTAATCTAGAATTTCCTACCAAAGCCTCCCAGCTGGTTCCATTCACCCTGCCCCAAGACAAATGCAAACCACAGGTATTTGACCCTGTTGGAGGGATCTTGTGTCCAGACAGAATGAATGTGTAGGCCACAATGTGTGTATTTTCCCAGCAGCCTCTGCAATTAGAGAAGTTTGCAATTCACGATTTGTAAAGTAGTGGTATGAGAAGAAATAGAATCCATCTGAGGTTTCTAGATGAGGTATGAATAACACAAATTATTTTATTTAATTAATTTATTTATTTTGAGATGGAGTCTCGCTCTGTCACCCAGGCTGGGGTGCAGTGGTGCGATCTCAGCTCACTGCAACCTTCGCCTCCGGGTTCAAGCAATTCTCCTGCCTCAGCCCCCCGAGTAGCTGGGATTACAGGCATGTGCCACCACGCCCAGCTAATTTTTTGTATTTTTAGTACAGACAGGGTTTCACCATATTGGCCAGGCTGGTCTCAAACTCCTGACCTTGTGATCCGCCTGCCTCAGCCTCCCAAAGTGCTGGGATTACAGGCGTGAGCCACCACGCCCGGCCAAATAACACAAATTCTTAACCTGTCCTGAGTTGTTTACTTTTAAAAGCGTGTCTTCTAAATATGAGACATTTTGTCATCTTGACCTGGTGGAAATTTCAATCCCAAGTTCTTGATACTAAAGACAATTTCACTACACATTTTAATCAGAATAATATCTACAATGATGAGTCTTCATAAACCATTTTCCAGAGCTAATCTATTTACTAGAAAACCATGTATAAACCTCATTGCAACCTACTGATTGCAAATCCAAACTTATGATCCTCTAAAACGTCTTCTGACTTCCTGAAATGGTTATGTAGCCAGGTTCCAGTTCACAGGAAGCCCAAGATCTTATGCAACTTTTTAGGGTCCAAAGATTTGAGCTGTGTTCCCTTTAACATGGACTGGAAATCTAGAATTGAAATGTTTCTAAATCAGCCTCTCCTCGGCGGTGTGCTCCAGCTGCTCGAGTTTCATTAGGATGACTTCTCAGGGCCTTCAGATCTTATTTCACATCAGGCTAAGTCTGGTCTTGATTAAAGTCACTGTGAGGAAAGCATATGGCAGGCAGAGAGACGGAGGCCGGGTAACAAGCCCCTGCAGGTTCACGCTGAAAAAAGTCAGAGCCCGTAAAGTGTCTGCTGTTCCTTCAGTTTGGGCTCCAAACGAAACTTGAGCTTGCACACTGCCTGTGCTTATATAGTTGAGTTAATTGAGTTTTTAATTATTAAAAGTGAGTCCTGCCAGGCAAGGGATTTAGCAAACTAAATATTAAATCGCACATCACTGAGGACAATTTTTTTCCCAAGTCTCCCCAAACACAATTAGTGTGGGACTCTTTGCTGTGATATGTTTTAATAGGAAAGGAACGGGTGAAGCTGTGACCATTCTCATTTTGTTAAGCTCTTCCATCTGCAGAGTGGGAAGGATAATGCCTTTAGCTTTTGAATTCCGTTAGGACCAGACAAAACACTTCTCCTAGGAAACACTTTCATTTGTCGCAAAAATTAGCCATACAAGAGGAAATGGAGCTTTTCTTCCTGTCATCAGAGCTCCAGGCCAGACCAGAGCAGATTCTGGTTACAGACATAAGGAGAGAGCGTTTGCAGAGAGGTCTCATTACAGGAGGAATTGGTGCGTGGATTTTTATCCCAAATGCTCACGAGTTCTTTATGTTGTAGGGGAAAAAATGCTTGAGAGGTACACTTTCCTTTCTTCATGCACTTTTGCTTGTCTCTTATAATTATATGAAATATTTCAAAGTAGAAAGAATAGTACAGCGGGGTACTCTGTTTTTTAGAGCTATCTGCTCCCCTTCCTGTTAAAATAATTTTACTTCTTTCTCTTACGCATAGTTCTTAAGCAGTCCTTTTCAAAAATGTTAATGCTTTCAAAAGAAACAGCAACGATGTGATTTCACCGCAGCTGGTATGAGAACCAGGTCTGCCCTGGTAACCTGCACACTGTTCATGCTTTTTCTTGGCTAACGTGGTATCCCGCCTTCAGTGGCAGCTTCTCTCAGGTCTTTAAAGTCCCAGGACTCCTAGAAATGCCCATGATGGCCCATGCCCCGGAACTGAAGGCTGGAGGCTCAGGGAACTCGAGGAAATGAGCAATGGCTCCGAGGGAGAAAGGGATCGAGTTTGAGGAGGGTAGGTACACAGAGAGGTGAAATGCCCAGCAACCCCAGCAACAAACAACTTGTCACTTTATAGCTGCTTCTTTGATGGTCTATGGAGATTCGGGTTCTCAGCCTGCTTCTCTATTGTTTCAAATTCAGTTCCCAAAAATGTTCCATTTTATTCATCAAGAAAGTGAGTCTCTGGGAAGTTAAGTGACTTGCACGGGCTCACAAATGAAGCCATGGGCAGAGCAGAAATTCTCACCCCAATGTCCTGAATCCAAGGCTTGGGCACTAGTTCCACAGATCAAATAGCCTGACCACGCAGCTGAGCGAGTCAGGAGTTGGTTCTCCCTGAGTAGTGGAGCTATGCAGGGCTCAGCAATTCTGAAGAACCGGGGTAGGAAGAGAGACAAGAAGACATGGGCAATTTGACTGCCACCGCTAAAGGCAGAGGCAAATGCTCAGAGCCATAAACCTACTCAGTTACCTGCCACCCTCTGATCCACCTGTATTTATTCCAGTCTCTCTTTCTCGCCCCTCTCTCTGGTATCTACTTTATTATTTTTCTAGCCACGCTTTGAGGGCAGCAGATTGTGGATGCTCTGTGCAAATTCAGGGCTCCAGGTAATGAAGTCTGTGAGGTATGGCTGAGCCAAAAGTACTGTGTTTTCACTGGGTTGGTTGCCCTTGGGCTTAGACCAACAGACCTTCCAGAACTGGTTTAAGGAGTGTAGGATTTGGTCCATTCTGCACGAACACACGACGTGCACACACACACACACACACACACACTTGCCACAGATACTGACAAGCTGATAAAGGCCCAAGATGTGGCTGTGGGCAGTTTTGCTTTGAATATGTAAAATATTCCAGCTAGAAAGCCTGTTTTTTTGAGGAGGGTTCAGAGACAGAAGCTACTCAAACCATGAGTTAAACGAAAAAATCACTCATGTCTCATGAAGCAAAACATCTTCCCTTCTTAGAGTAATATCTGAGTTGAGTTGATGCCAATTCTAAAATAATCCTCGGGCCAGAAACTTCAGAAGAAGGACCCTGCAGATCTTATTTCTGTAGAGGGATGTAGGGCCTGTAGGGAGACTTGCGTCAGGAACAAGAGGGTACAGAAAGACCAGAAATTACTCCCTGAGGTTGACCCCTGTTAAGGCGCCATCTTGCAGATATAGGGTGTTGATCTGTGTTCCTTACCTTCTCTCCCTTCTCCTTTCCTCTCTACTTGGATTTTGCCCTAACTAGGAAAAATCTCTCACTGCAACCAGCCTTTCCTACCAGAGGTGGGAGTTCTGTTTGTGCACCGGAAGTAGAGAGTGATTTGGGTGGGCCAGAAAGAAGGCTGTAGAAGAGTCAGTGTGAGGGGCATATTTGAAGTGGAGAGAGATACCCAGCTTACTACTTTCAACAAAACCCACAACTTAGAGTTGAAATATTTCTTTCTGCAGAGATTTTTAAAAATTATTATTAGTGCTATATTTTTTTTTGCCTTCATACAGAATTGTGCCTTTTTCACACTCTAGGAATATCACTCTGGTGAGTTCCTACAATTTCTTTGAGACTTGCTTAGCAATATTATTCCATCTTTTGGGGAAAACTAAAATTTCAAATTAGTTTACTTAGGGTTACTTGAAATAACCCTGAGAGTTTGTGAAGTTTAGTTTGGGCCATGTAAAATATTAATCATTTAAAAATCTTGGAAATCATAGAGGATCATGAAAGAAACCATTATTTTCTCCTTTTTCCATGTTTAAGAGCAAAGATCTACATCCAAATCATTTGTTAACAAACTGCAGTAAGAACTCTAAGTTGACAAGATGATGGCATTAGGTTGCATAAGGGGATTTTTTTTAAGTAACAAAAAAAATTTTTTTTTTCTAGCAGAAAAATTGCTTCCTGAGCCTTAATGGGATCAAATGCATAAATCCTTTATTAAATATAAAGATATAGTTATTTAACACTACACATTTTCTATCACATTTTGTAATTTATCCCTGGCCACTCTCTGTCAATTTATTTTCCAAATTCCCCGAGAGCAGTAAGACCAGTAATTAAGTTATGGATTTTATCTGAGGAGTTGCTATTTATTTCCCAATTTGAATCTTATTACTAACAGCTGGTATCCTCTCATTTCCTAAGCAACACTGCCATCTCGTGGCTAACCCCACACATTTCCCAGAGAAATGCCAGGCCTAGGTGAACTAGAGAGACCCTAATAGCATCAATGATGGGAACTGACTTATGTCCCTAGAATTTCCTCCAATTGTGGATCAAGTATTGTAAGAGAGGGAGAGGTCATCCCAAGAAATTGTCCAACTTTGGTTCCCAGTAATCAGTGTTATTTTGTCTTACATTATCACCTTGGCTATTTGATGAAGAAAAGTTTTATTCAGACAAGGAAAACACAAAGAGGAAAATCTGTCATTGATCTCTTAGATCTATTAGCCTGTATATTTGAACTGCTGGTGCACTTCAATTGGAGTTACATTTGTCGCTTTCCCGGAGTTTTTCAGAACCTGCTTGTCAACACTAAGATACTGTAATGATGAGAAATGATACTGGACTTGAAGAAATGCTTCAATTTTCATGAATGGAAATTGCAACAAGTTCATTTCCAGTCTTCTCTTTGGAATATTTGGTACTTTGCCAAGTAAACAGAAAAAGCCAAATTTTTCTATGCAGTGATTCGGAAAATTTTAGTTGAGATAGGCCACCTGTGAGATTTAATATTTCAATGTCGGTTTCACTCCATTTTAGATTTTCCTCGAGAGATTCATATGAATAATCATAAAGTTGTTCCCAAATCTGAATCATCCGGGTGACATCTAGCTCTATTTGGCAGATGACCATGACCAATCAAACGATGACCAACAGGGACTCATTATTCTAAGTCTATGACTGCAAATCTCAATTATACGCAGTCAACACAGACCTGTAAGATGGAAGGAAATGACTTATAAGTTTAGTAAGAAAAACATATTCTGTCAGTTCAACAAAGAAGCTGTACAAATATAAAACACAAGAGAAGCAAATTTTAACCTCCAGGGAAGAAAGAATTACTATACTTCTTATCCTTCTCCTTTTTGAAAATTTAACTGAATGGCCCATTTTTATGCATATTTATATGTATGTATGCAGATAAAAATACATATGGATTTTATGTAAATTATCTATTTCTGGATTGTAGCAAATAATTTAATATTCTCAGAGTCCTTTAAATGAATACATCATTTTCCATTTAGAATTTTCCATGTATTGCATGTATGATGGTGTCCCATCGCATATACAATAATTTATTTTTGCAATATTTTCTTTGTTGGGCGTTAAGGATGGTCTAGACCAGTGTTTTTCAAACTTGCCTAATGATGTTGAAAAGACAGGAACTTGAGGTGGGATCCAGGAGTTTATCTCCAATAATCAAGCCAAGTAATTTTCATCATCAAACAAACTTTGAAAATACTAGTCAACATTTTCATTGAAGTTATTCAAGATCTAAGTATACTCAAAGCTCAGACTTATTGGAAGTGTAATTCATCTTAAAACTTGTCGCTTTTTAATAACCCATATATTTTTTAAATGTGAAAGATAATTTGAAATGTCTATAAAATGAATGCATTCATGAATTATGATATAAATGAATCTTTATATGAAATGCTGTTTAGTGTGTCCTAATTGTGAATAATATGTATTTGTCTCTTTTATTGGTTTATAATTCCATTTAAGATCAGGTGCCTGTATTTTTTCATAAATTTTTTGATACCTACTATATCTACATATTTATGAGGTACATATCATATTTTGTTACATGCATGAAATGTGTAATAATAAAGTCATGGTATTTAGGATATCCATCACCTCAAGCATTTATCATTTTGTTGTGTTGGGAACACTGCAAATCCTCTCTTCTAACTATTTGGAAATATACATTGTTAACTGTAGTCACCCTACTGTGCTATTGAACATTAGAACTTACTCCTTCTATCGGCATGTATGTTTGTACCCATTAACCCACCTCTCTTTATCTCCCCACAATCCCCAAAAACACACACACCCATCCCAGCCACTAGTAACTATCATTCTACTTTCTACCTCCATGACATTAACTTTCTTTAGCTCTCCCATGAGTGAGAACATGTGATATTTTTGTCTTTCTGCACCTGGTTTATGGGTCCCTGTATTTAAGAAGCATAAATGGATTGGCATCAGGAGATCGACTAGGAAAACTGAAACCCTGAAAAAGCAAGAATTTATAAGAGAACCAGGGAGAGAAAACAGAAGTGAAGATGAAAAGGTATAATAGGGTAAGGGACTTCAGGAAAAATAGGAACACAGGAAACACAACACTGACATAAATATTAGGGTTCAAGTGAATCTTATTTTATGATGCAATTGATAGAAGGGTGTAGAAAACAGACAAAAGGAAAAGATGAACGGATGCAATGAACAGGGATAAAGAAGAGATTTCTGTAAAAAGTTTTGTCTGTGTACTTAGTAGATAATTTGTTGAGTGAAAAGTCTGTTTATCTGGTGATAGAGTGAGGATTCCTCCTTTGCTTGTAAAAGTTGATAAAACATAACTCCAAATGGTCAGCAACATCTTTAATTCTAAGGAAACAGGTCCCAAGGAAGCGTTTCCCAAAGCAGGTCTTCTGGCACAGTACTGTGGCAAGAGCTTCATGAAGAAAGGGGTTCCTTGGTGAAGTAAGTTTGGAGAATGCTGCACATTACATTCTCCTTCTCAAAGATTCCCATGCACAGTAGAGGATTAGCAGAAAACCTGTTAAACTCACTCTTAATTCAGTGTTTACCAGACCTGTCTGACCACAGGACTCATTTCACTCCAAATCCCATTAACATCCTATAGAGTTATTAGCAAGAGGGTAGGTTCAATATCAGAAAGCCTGGATTTGAACCTTCACTCCAACTTTTACTAGCTATGTGACCTGGGGCAGATTACTTAATAATAACCTTAAGCCTCAGTTTCTCCCTGTGTAAAATGGGTTTAACAATGTAAGGTGTTTGGCACGATGTCAGGTACATGACAATTGTCAGATTAAATACCAGTTATTAGTATCTTTCAGAAGATATTTTGGGAAACCTAAGAACATCCTAAGCTTTCTGCCAAATTATCAGTAAAAAGTATTAAATTATGCCATCATTCTTAGAAATCTAGAAGAAAAATGTTTTTCCAATCAAAGAAAATTGGGAAGTTTTTCTTGTATTTTTCCTTCCCTTCTTCCCCCCAAACTTTTTTTTCCAGTTGGGAAATTTCAAATCAAACTAAGAAAAACCAGAAGTTAGTCACATCACAGCAAGCCAATGATTTGCAGCAAAGAAGTGTCATAAGCAACAGTCTATAACAGAGATGTAAATAGATCTGGGACCAAAGATAACCATTTCTAAGGTGAAGCTACCTTAGAAAAACACAGCTATCTCACAGGCCAGTAAGACTGTGTTCATGCCAAACACAACAGTGGAAGAGGTGAAACCTGGTTTCCTGCCCTTGACTATCCAATTCAGGGAAAAAAGCCTTCCTTACTTCCTTTCACAACCTGCCAACCTTGCTCATGAACTAAGGGCCCTACGAGTCTGCATTGCTCCCTCTACCCATATGATTTTCAGGAAAAATCTAAAACCTCGTACATGCTCTGGGGTTACTGCTCTGAATTATGTGCATTTGCCTCCTACATCCTTCAACTTCTTCAGTCTGAGTAAAATTCTAAAAGTGAAATGTCAGGAATTTGCTAACAAAGTGTGAAGTGGGGAAGCCTTCCTAGGGAGGGCTCCTACAATTGCTCCTGTGGAAAGTAGATTCTCCAACCTCTGTGTCTTCTCTGGGGCTCTAAAGCCTTATTTCTAAGGGTGCGTGCAAAGTCCTCTGGGCCATGCTTGGCATTTTCAGCACTTTACTTGGCAGCATCTGGATTTTCTCAGATCCATTCTCACCGTATGTTACACTGAGCTGGGAAACCCCCTGTTTGAAGCCTGAGTGAGTTATCACACATTGCTAAGTCTAGGCTTCCAGGTGACAGTGCCAGGAAAGACTGATTCAACCCTCAACCAACATTATGAGCTTATTATTATCTCCCAAACAAGATGTCATTAGCAGCCACTGCCCCATCTTTCAGAAAGATCACAGATCTATCCCATAGGTACACACTGCCAAGGAGTGCTGAGAGCATTCTCTCCATAATCGAAAGTCTTGCTCACCTTTTGTCCTCAGCAAGTGCTTCTTTAATGAATGAATGATGAATGAACAAATAACTTTTTTCCATTTCAACTTCAAACTTGTGACCCATAGAGCTAGGCCAATCCTAAGTCTATTATTCTAAAGACATGGCTCTGACACCTGTTCACTGGCCTAAGAAATCAGAAATAAGTAGGAGGAAAATGTCACGCTCAATCCCCAGCAACCCAACCCCGGAAATCAATTGTTGAAGTGTCCGATTCATCAAGTGAAACTCAAGATCTTCAAAAAGTTGCCCAATTACTAGTTTTGTAAGACATATTTTATGCCACATTCCAATATACTTATTTCCATTGTATCTCCAAAATTATGGCTTAAACTACATTGAAATAAACTTGTAACATAACCATTTATTACATTCATTTGTTGCTTACTCAGCAAACAATAGGGATAGCTGCCTGGTGTTGATAGGCAGTTGTTAGTGATACTATAGAAAGTGTGATGTTCATTCTGACACCCAGTAGGCAATTTTTTAAAAGTAAAATTGTCCCTCTGCGTTTCATTTTGAAATAAGAACATCAGTTCCTGCTTTATTTTCAAGGCCTCTACCCACACTGTATTAAGGCCAACACACTTCACTGCTTTGGTATTTAAGTGGCATATACTTAATGTCACTTACCATATGGCTCCTGAGCTCATGTTTCAATGACCTCATGTGGTGTGTAACATTAGTTTCTTAAAAACTCCATAGTACCTTGCCTTTAATTATAGGTATGAAATTATTCAAAGCAATATTACTAAGAAATCTTCCACTCGGCCCAAACATTATGGAATGCTATTGGCAGCAATCCACCTCATGAAGGATTTGTGGGGTACTTAAAAGGAAATTAGAATGGCCTACAAATTGCCTTTACTTAGGAATACAGCAGACAGAGCACCCAGCTGTGGTCATGGGAGGTGCAAGAATTGATCTTATGAGCCCATCCTTCTCCCCACACTCATTTTATTAATGGTCGTAGGATTATAGGCTTAATAGATCTAGATCTTTGTTAAAGGACTGAGTAATTCACCTGTGGCTAACATAATTGAGTTACATTCTCTTGTGTACTTCACTATATTATTTTTCTACTATTATCTTTCAAAGATTTTTACGTACAGTTATTTGCCCCATAAATTCATATATTTAAATCCTTCAATTGATATGTAACATTTTCTCTTTTAATTTTGCTGTGCTCTATTTCTTTCTTCCATTATATCTGCTCTCTATGACACAAAAATCACCAAGGAATGCAACTGGACATGACATTAAACTCCATAAAAACCAGAGCCTTGTTCACCACTATATCCCTACAAGTGTATATTATGGGTAGCACAAAGGAGGTATTCAATAAGAATATAAAAGAATACACGAACAGTCAAACAGATAAACTGATACTGTATGTCATGAAGAAACAAAAAGAACAGGATAGACTCTTATTCTGAAATAAAAGGCCTTGGAACAAGACTACACAGTGTTACTGGATGGACAGGGTCTTTACATATGAAGTTGAGGACACACCTAGATTGCTGTGAGGAGTAAGTAAAATAACATAAGTGAAAGCTGCACAAAAATGGTAACGCACTACTCAGAGAAAGTGTCTTGAACATGACAGTGAGCTGTGAATAAAATAAAGCTAGCAATTAAAACCGCAACATAGAACTGCAGCAATCCCAGGGTCTTCCTCAGCGCAGGGTGCAGTAAGTGTTTCTGAATGAATCTGTGGCCCTGGTTTGGGCCTCAGGGATTGCTATGGTTTGGTTCTGTGCCCTCATCCAAATCTCATCTCAAATTGTAATCCCCATATGCCGAGGGAGGGAACTGCTGGGAGGTGACTGGATCGTGGGGGCAGTTTCCCCAATGCTGTTCTCATGATAGTGAGTGAGTTCTCACAAGATCTGACAGTTTAAAAGTGCTCGGCAGATCCCCCCTTGCGCTCTCTCTCCTGCCACCTTGTGCAGAAGGCACTTGCTTCTCCTTTAACTTCTGCCATGATTGTAAGTTTCCTGAGGCCTCCCAAGCCATGCGGAACTATGAAGTCAATTAAAAAAATCTTTTTTCTTATAAATTACCCAGTGTCAAGTAGTTCTTTATAGCAGTGTGAAAATGGACTAATACAGATGGGTAAAGAACATCATGGAACTTAGGACTGTGGAAGGAAAGCATTTTATTGAAATAACTGAGAGTTATAAAAACATTTTTAAAATTTTATTATTAGATGTTAGCCAAAAATCTAGAAACTAACATTATACCCAGATTGCAAAATAAAAGCTTTTCATTTTTCAGAGTCTCTAAGAGTAAGGTACATCCCCAGATAAAATGAGTATAGGTCAGTCTCCTTTGGCTTTGTGGATTCTTTCCAAAAATGTTGAGACTATTTAGCTTTCCCAGTGTAGTTACAGCTCACATCAGAGTATACCCAGGCAGGGTAGAAAGCAAATAAACTGAGCTACCTGTGCCTTTTTCCAAATCAGTATATGTGCTTGACTCCTGAAAAAAAATTCTGATATATAGGCATTCCCCTTCCTTAGTGAGATATTAGTGAAGACCTTTTAATATATAACACGCAGTAACTGTTGCATGTTTTTAAAATACTCTTGAATTTTCCAGGAATGCAACTGCTGTGTAAATCAGGGCAAGACTATAAGATTTTTTTTGTTCAAAACATTAACAAGAGTTGCCATTTCAGAAACTCACATCCAATGACAACACTGATTTTCTGTTGCCAGAACACTGATCTTCATTTGTAGCTGCTGGCTCTACATACAGGTTCAGGCATCTAATGACTTAACTTTATCTTCTAGGGTGGTTATACCCAAGCTTTTTTATTGAAATAAATTTTATTTTATTAAAAGTTGCTTTCCTTTTTTCTACTTTATATTATAGTTAGGGTACTATGTTCATTGCTTAAAATTATATGTGCACATAGATGACTATATTAACTTTGATTTTCATTTCATATTCAGAATAAAATATTTGTTATGAGAGGCAACATTGAGTCTGTAGGGTTAAGAGAGCCACTAATTTTATCCAACCTCCTCACCCTACAATTAAACCGAGGCTCAGAGACATGAAGTAACTTGCTCAAGGCAAGCTGATGACCAAGTCAGCACTAGCAGTTACCTAGGCAGATAGTGCTCCTTCCAGCACACTGTATTGCTTCAAAGTGATGACTATGTAAATATGCAAAGAGGGCAAAAAATTCAACGTATACTTCAAAATGAGTTGGTGACCATTAGACTCAAGGGGCAGGCACTGAGAGGTCCCCCAAACCTCCAGCACAGGAATAAGATGCTTTACAGAAGCTGTTCGCTTTGTTTTCACCTGAAAAGCATCAGGTGCTGGTTCTGGCACTGAGCTTATACAAAACTCAGCTAAGGCCAATTCAGTGTCTCTCTCAAAGGTATATGGAGAAAGCAGACGTTTGTAAGGCTTGTGTTTAAAGCTGGCTTGAAAGTGAAAAAAAGGCGGAAATAATATTACTTATCGCAAGAAAGCAACATTCCATTCTTATCTTGAACATAAACTTTCAAAAGTATTTGACAGTGAAGAAGTCAAGGGATATATATTCAATTTAAAATCAGTAAATGGTGCCCCTGGTTTTAGGCCTTGAGTTTAAGTAGTTTTGGTCAGATGGAGTTCAACAGGAGGTCTGAATTTGCAAATAACTAGGTAGAACAGGTGAAGAGCATGTCCTAAGAAACTTTGATATATAACACATGCATTAAAACAGTTTGAAATATTCCCAGGAGATGTGCATGAGGTAATTAACATTTTTCTCAAAGCTGGCTTCTAGTCAAATCACTGCTCTACATTTATGGAACAAAGAAATTCTCTCTTGGACATTAATTACTCAAATGAACCAAACAGGGTACTCTCAAAATCAGCCAACTAATGGCTCAAAATCAAGCCAACTAATAATATTTTTTAAATGATCTTCTACACTTAGCCTTAAGCCACTGCTACTAACATAAGTTCCCCGACCTGAGATTAGGGCTGTCTTCCGAACCTTAAAGGGAAATTAAAACACCTAATGTTGGTTTCAAACTAAAGCTGATACCAACGATTACAATATTTACAATCCATCTGCAAACTAAAATGATTCATCTTTTCTTTTAGCCTCCGCATGGTAAATGCTTCCCCAGTTACTTCACCTAGTTCCCATAAAAGAGCCTAGTGTTTTGAGATGGAAATCCTGAACCTTTGTAATGGACTTTGCTTCAAGTGAATATGATCCTAAACACCTATACAATCGTTTTTATGAAATTAATGGAATTTGTATCTATAAAATAAAATAAAATGCAATGTATCTAAAGTTACAAATGCACTAAGCCAAAACATTTAACTCTCTGTGTGGAGTGATACACAGAATTGCCTTTTGACATGATCTTAAGCGAGGTCTGAGGCACACACAGCAGGCAGATGGAGGCACCGGAGAGGCAGCTGTTTCCACGCCCTGGAGCAAAGGAGCAGGTCTGGTGGTTTTAAAATCCTAGGGAGAAAAAGAAACAGTTCATCGTTATGGTCACTTTCTTCGATTTTCTTTTGGAGGTGCGTAAATGAAAGAGGTAGTTAATCTAGGTTTATGGCAATGAGGCCTCTTGGTTGGAAGCTCCTCCCACATGACCAATGGGACCTGCCAGGGTACCATCAGCCAGAGGCCGAGACATTAAAGGTGTGAGGAGGAAGAAAAAGATGCTCCCTAGGAAGCAAAACATTCATTTTGCTGCACAGTGCTAAGGACTAGAAGGAGTATTATAAAGCAGAAAACTTGATCCATCTGAACTGATCCCACTTACTTGGCAATCCACATCTTATTGGAGAAGGACTCCGACTTCGAGACATCTGAAAAGTATAAAAGAATAACGTGAATTACACAGTAGATGAAGCTCAAAAAATGAATCCTTTTGACATACTTTTTTTTCCTAAAACCAACCAAATAGCTTGCTGAGGCACTTTAGCCCTATGATATGCCCCCCTTAAGGCTGACTATTGTGATTCTTTTTAGACTTCTGAAGTATGTGGGCACTCAGTTTGGTTTAAATTATATTATTAGTTAAAAGCTGGGTTCAGTGGCCTAAGAGCAGCCATACTGAATTCAGTGCTTTCCAGAAAATAAAAATATTTATTAAAACTCACAAATTAAAGCTAAAATGATTATATAATCTCTGGAAGATACTTTATAAAAATTATAAGTCAGAAACTCTGTTCTATTAATAAAAGTCACCAGGCAGCCAGAAAATCATCACCTTTCAAATCTCACCTTTACCTTCACTAAGTAGAAGGTACTGCACTGGAACCACAAGTCTGTGACATAGCCGGAGAGCCGTAACTGGCTAACATTGTTCTGAGCTTTCAAACACTCTAGGTAAATAGATGCTGATAAAAAAGGAATCCATTCTGGATGAATCAAGGCCCCACATAAGCAAAAATTAACCTGACTAACCAAAAATATTTGTATTTTATTTTGTGGATATGCCCCGTTTTGTTGTGGCAAGAGGATGATAGAAACAGACAGAAAGTTGGCTGCAGTTTTACCTTTGAGAATATATTTTATTCTCATCTAAAGTTTAAATTAATGTGTTCTCTCTGAGCACAACATGAGAAAGAAAGAGAAGATATAAGGGATTCTCACAGAGGACATTTCCCATGGATAAGCCTTTTGATGAGAGTCCAGAGTTAGCATTTGCCATAGCTGTTGCACAGTAAGTGTCTAATAGTATTTTCTTCCGACATGCCATTTCCTCTTAGAATGGGGAATTGTGGTTCTCCCAGTATCATGCTCCCAAGACTTCCTTTTTATTTACCAATCCACTAACTGCACTATAGTTTTGCTTTTACCTAACATAAATACTTATTCATGGAAAAAGATAATGAAGCTACATGGAAAAACCTCCAAGAGCAAAAGGATTGTGTCAGATGCATGTCTTTTCCATTTCCCCATCATTTTTAGGCCATTTTCTTCACTTGAATGTTTCTTCCCAATTTCCTAGCCCATTGAAATTCCACGCATTCTAAAACACCAAATCAAATACTACCTCCCCCATGAACACCTTCCTCATGACCAAATCTGGGAGGAATCTCTATCTCGTCTGATGACTCTAGCCATTTCTGCTTCTTTTATTGACTATCATGTTGCATCACATTATGAATGTATTGATTTGTAGACTGTATCACATTCTGTAAATTTGTTTAAATTATAATAATCTTTCTCTCTCACGTATTTTATTTTTCTTTTTAACTTTTAAGTTAAGGCGTACATGTGCAGGTTTGTTATATAGGTAAATCTTTGTCATGGGGGATTTTTGGACAGATTTTCATCATCCAGGTATTAAGCCTAGTACGTTAATTATTTTTCTCAAACCTCTCCCTTTCCCCATCATCCACTCTCTGGAGGGCCCCAGTGTCTGTTGTTCCCTCTTTGTGTCCATCTGTTCAAATCATTTAGCTCCCACTTATAAGTGAGAATAGTATTTGGTTTTCTGTTCCTGTGTTAGTTTGCTAAGGATAATGACCTCCAGCTCCATCCATGTTCCTGCAAAGGATGTGATCTCATGATCTTCCTGAATTAAGACCTATTCAGGGAAGAGACCATGTTTTTGTCATTTTTGTGTTCCTCCTAAATCTAGCATCCCTCAGATCCAGGAAGAATGTTTGATAAGGAGCATGCAGGAGTCACAATAGATGCTCATTAAAGTCAGTAAGGGGCTCATCAACTGCAAGGGTTTTTGGTTTTGGTGTTGTTTTGCTGAGGAGGTTTTATAACTTTGGGGCTATAGGTGCACGCTAGAGACAATTTCAGAAAAGTGTAGGGTTGCCAGATGTGATTCTCCTTCTCCACCACTCTCTAAAACAAGGTTGAACAACTATTTAAATAATTATTATTTGGAGGAACAGGACATCGTTAGCCTATTTGGTGTCCACACATCTTGGTCTAGCCCTGTATTCAAAAGGTACTGACTAAATATTTGTGGAATTAATGAATAATGGTGAATCATAATAATGTTTTTTATCATTTTGGAGGGTTTTGTTTCATTTTGTTTAAGACAGGGTAGAGTGCAGTGGTGCAATCACGGCCACTGCAGCCTTGACCTCCCTGGGCTCAAGTGATCCTCCCAGCTCAGCCTCCTTAAGTAGCTGGGACTACAGGCACATGCCACCATGCCTGGCTAATTTGGTGGGGGAGGCAGATTTTTTGTCATGCCCAGCTAATTCTGGGGATTTTTCTCTTGTTTTGTAGAGATGATGTTACCCATGTTGCCCTGGCTGGTCTGAAACTCCTGGGCTCAAGCCATCCTCCCATCTCAGCCTCTGGAAGTACTAGAATTACAGGTGTGAGCCACACTGCCCAGCCCATAATAATGTTTTTAGGGATGTTTTCTTCATAGTTTTAACAGATGTTTTTGCTCTTATTTTTTTCTTTAACAGAAGTATTAGCAATCTTTCCAAAAACTAATATACACAAAAGCCTATTCTTATTTTTTCTAATTTGACGTTGAGAACGAATTAATACCTGCAATGCCCTTTAAAATGTATTGAAATCCAGACCATTTGAGCAATTTCTCCAAACTTATACATGAATTTCTAAAGGAATCAGGTACCTGTGCCCAGATCAGTTGACTAAGGTATCCCATTCACTCTTCAGTCGACTATCTGATCTCTAATATATTGCTCATTTCATCCAAAGATAAAAATGAAACTATGAAATACATAAAATCTACTATCCCTTGAACTAAGAAGGAAAGATAAAACTACGTCTACTTCTTTCTAGAATAATAAATTCTTTAGCCCACGGTAGTACAAATGTCAGTTTGGAGCTAGGTTGCAACAGGTTCTCTTTCCACCTGTAGACTTACAATCACCTCTTTTGTAGAGTTGAAAAAAGTGTTAACCATAGATGAATTTTGTATAAAAATGATTAGATAGATATGTACCGTGCTTAAACTAATATGGCTACGGGGGCAAACGGGACTTAAACTCCTGCTTCGACATCGAGTTAGAGGTCGCACCGAATTCCACTTAAAAAAAGAAAGAGAGAGAAAGAGAGAGAGACATAGTCAGGAGTTTGTGAAAGCTGCCATGGCTTAAAACAACATGCATATCCCATAGAATGAGAATTCTACTGATATGATTACACTTGCCCGTTACTGAACATCTGCACAAGTTATACTCCTTTTACTTCCTATAGCTGCCCAATATTTGGCAATAACTTCAAGGTACTTTTTAAATAGAATCCCATTACAATGAACCTTGGGATATTCTGGTGTTTGGTGCCAGTAGAATTTTTTTACGAGTAACCTATTAGAAACTACATAGGAGTTTGAAAGTGTTGGAGAATGTCAGCTCCATGTGGGTAGAGATTTGTATTCGTTTTATTTATTGCTAAATTTCTAGCACATAAACACAGTGTTTGGGTCATATAATAACTATTGTATAAATAAATATCATTGGATGAATGAAACACCACTACTGCCTATCTGCTTTCTAACTAAATGAATAAGTAAGAAGAAAGCTATATTCACTAAAATGAGATTTTACTGGTAAAATCCTTAAAATTGTCCTTAATTCAACCCCTTTCTTTTCCAAGTTCTTTCTTTTAGGGAGAACTTCCTTATTTCGTTTTAGGGTTTAAGCTTGGACAAACGTTTGTGATAGCTGATGGGAGAGAAGAAGGAAATCAAAAGGCAATTGCTATTTGGTGTAAAACATAAGAATAGTGGGTATTTCTTCTCCCTCCCTTCCAAACTGCACTGCAGATAAGATCTTAAAAGAGAGTGACTGCTGTAGGAGCAAGAAGTATGCTTTATTGTAGAACATGTGTAACTGTCAGATCTACAAAACCCAATTTCTATTTCTAAGGGCTCAACCTTCTTTTGTTTAAAGACAGGATCTCAGGCCAGGTATGGTGGCTCATGCCTGTAATCTCAGCACTTTGGGAGGCCGAGGTGGGTGGATCACGAGGTCAGGAGTTTGAGGCCAGCCTGGCCAACATGATGAAACCCCGTGCCTACTAAAAATATAAAACTTAGCCGAGTGTGGTGGCAGGCACCTGTAATACCAGCTGCTCAGGAAGCTGAGGCAGGACAATCACTTGAACCCATCAGGCAGAGGTTGCAGTGAGCCAAGATCACACCACTGTACTCTACCCCAGGTGACAGAGCAAGACTGTGTCTCAGAAAAAAAAAAAAAGACAGGATCTCACTCTGTCACCCAGACTGGAGTACATGGCGCAATCATGGCTCACACAGCCTCTATCTGTCCACCTCAAGTGATCCTCCCTCCTCAGTCTCCCGAGTAGCTGGTACTACAGGTATGCACCACCATGCCTAGCTAATTTATTTTTTTGTAGAGATGAGGTCTCACTTTGTTGCCTAGGTTCATCTCAAACTCCTCAAAAGATCCTCCTGCCATGGTTTCACAAAGTGCTAGGATTACAGGTGTGAGCCATCATGCCCAGCCAACGGCTCAACATTTATGGAACAAAATATTTTAAGATAGTATTCACTGTAATGGGATTTTTAAGCTAAAAAAGTCCTTTTCTTAAGTTCTCTTAAAATAAAATATTCCCCTTCACCACTGTATGTATGAAAGGTGCCATAAAGCACTTCCCCTATTCTCCAGTTCAAAGAGAACAGGAACAGAGATCAGCCAGTTGTTGGCATCATCCTGGACTAAGGGGCTTTGCTTAGCTCATTCTAGTAAAACTACATAACATAAACTATGCAGAATATCCACGCACTACCAGTTCCATCACCCAATCCCCACTACAACATGTACATTCCCACACACTCACATACGGTATGTAAGACTCCATTTTAAAGGCTGCTCAAGTATTTAACATTCTATAGATTCAAAACATTGTATAACCAATGGATATAGGAAGCAACTTTCCCAAACTGATTGGCTCCTCTCTCCCACCTCCTCTGCCCTCTATGTCTCCATCCCTCCCCTCTCTACACATCATACCAAGGAGAGAAAAACAGGGCACATTCACAGTTTCCCAAAATAGAGAACTGTCAGTAAAAATTTGGCAAATCATTTCCTGAAAGTTAATCAATTTTAAGTGCTTAGAATTATAGAACTCCTCCTATAAGTTCAAAGGGCTTTGGTTTTAAAACATAATAATTGTAAGATGGAGGAGGTAAATATGACTGACTCCATCTTCTTTTTTGTTTGTTTGTTTGATTTTGGTTGAGATGGGGTTTCTCCATGTTGGTCAGGCTGGTCTTGAACTCCTGACCTCAGGTCATCTGCCCACCTCGGCCTCCCAAAGTGCTGGGATTACAGGCGTGAGCCACCATGCCTGGCTCCATCTTCTAAATAAAGCAAGAAGCAAAGAAATCACTGCCAGGAAATTACACAGAATTATAGAAGAATCAAAGAAAAGAATTGGTTCTTTTCAAAATCGTCTCCATCCTCTCCTTTGTATGAAATCTTATCAACTCTTTATCAATTTCTTTTATAGAATCTCTGAGTTTATAAATGTTCTCAAACTTGTGAATCAAACACTTGGGATGAATTGTCACTATGCAAGGCCACCGTACAAAAGCCTCTCTCTTGGTGACAGCTTCTCCCTTCATAACGACACAGTCATTCTCCATGAGAGCAGGCCACACGTGGTAGAGGACTAAGGGAGCAGTGAAATCCGAGTCGTAGCTGCGGCGGTATCTGTTTTAAATACACAAAACAAAAAAGAGAAGTTAAGCAATTATGGAGCATAACTAGGGGAAAACATCAGTGTGAATTTTCATCTTCTATTATGCTCAGATCTAGATAAATATAGATCCGAATTCTGTTATTGAAGAATGGTTGTGGCCTCTTAGAATAGGAACTAATGATAACTGGGACCCAGCATGGATACATTAAGACCAAGTCATGTCAAACTAATTGTATTCCTTCTCTTCTCAGGATAACAGAGTTGCAATTCAGGGAAATGCTGAAGACGTAGACTAGCTATCTGAAATCCCACTGGGCTTCCCATAGAATTTCTCGTGCTGTCTTTGTGGACAAAGAAAAGAAATATAGGAGGATGATTAACTTAAGTAGGTGGATTGGAAACTAAGAAGATGCTGAGGGCTCTCTCTCAATTCTGTGATAAATTACCATGTTTATGAATGACTCATATGAGATATAGAAAACATGCTCAAAGATGCAGGTGATTAGCCAAAAAAAAAAAAAAAAGATGACATTAAAAACAGCTCAACAGACTGGAACAATAAGCTGAGTTTAATAAGATGAAATGAAATGTGAATACGTTTAAGGTCCTATAATTGAGTCTAAAAAGTATTTGCACAAATAGAGGAGATATATGGTTTAGTCACAGTACAAGTAGAAATATAGCAGGTTTCAGCTGTACTCAAAATGAATGAACACTGTCACAAGAGAAAGACAAAGACAGAGAGAGAGGGAGGGAGGAAAGGAGAGAGGGAGGGAGGGGAGGAGGGAGGGAGGAAGGGAGGGAGAAAAGGAAGGGAGGAAGGAAGGGAGGGAGGAAGGAAGGGAGGAAGGAAGGGAGGGAGGGAGGGAGAAAAGGAAGGGAGGAAGGAAAGAGAAAACTACTGCAAGTTAGCTGAATTAATGGAGAATAAGAATAGAAAGGGTGTTAGTCCCTCTAGGCTGGTCAGTTTACTTTCTTTAAAAGGGGTACTCAGAAGAGCACAGTGCACAGATCCCAAAAAAATGAATTTATTTGTCAAGAAATCCCAAACCTACTTTATATGAAGAAAACCTGAAGCCATGAGGCCAGAAGGAGGAGGATTTGAGTAATTGCTTTCAAATGTACAAAAGGCTGCCAGGGTGAAAAAAGGGTTAGCCTTGTTAGGTGAAGTTCTAGAAGTAGAACCAAATCCAATCATTGTTAGAAACTCCAATTCCAGTTGCACAGATGTCCAGTCACACGGGCCAGAGAATGCCCCAGAAGCTGCACATGCCCTCTGGTTAAAGGCATGTCAGTGAGAGGCCCTATGGAAGTCTTTGATATGTGCAGATTCCATAAACTAAAACAGTGAATGGTTCTGAGTGGTACTATCCATCCTCTAAAGGAGAAAGGAATAAAGGGAGACAAATGAAGACAATGTGCTCTGTAAGGGAATCAAAAAGATCCAACTGCAGTGTAACGTCCTAATGTCAGCTCTTTCGTGAGTTGATGCATGTTGAAGAAACTAGAAACCGGGCAATGGCAAGAAAGTATGGCATGCTGTAAGGCAACTGGAAAGTTCATTATTGCTATGATTTGCATAAGTGAAAGAAAGTGAATGATTCTGAGTGGTAGTATCCATCCTCCATCAACAAGCTTGCAGGAATGCTGGGTATATAACTCTACAACCTGAATAAGAACCCAGAGTGAATACTTCCTGGGCACCCACTTCATGCCGGGCAGCATCCTAAGTGCTTTGTCTGAATTATCTCAACTAAACTTCTACAGCCCTAGGAAGTAGGCATTATAATTTCTGCCATTGGATAGAGAAGAAACTAAGTAATAGAAAACATAAGTGGCATGCCTAACATTATACAGCTAATAGGTGGTGGAGCTGAAATTTGAACCTAAGCAGCTGAGGCCAGAGCCTATGTTCTTAACCACCAGCTTAGCTTCTTTCCAGATAATCTCCAGCTATATCCTGTGATCTCAAGAAGTCACAATAAAATGTTTTAAATTAATTGAATGTCTTTTAATGTATAAGGGGAATATTTGCCCTGTGAAAGTTGGTAGCAATCTACTGGTCCTAGACAAAAGAGTCAAGAGCACTAAGTTTCAAACATTCGTGTGCATAAGGAACACCTGGGTGCTTGTTAAATTGAGAATTCCTGAGCCCCATCTTAGACCTACTACATAAAATGCCATGAAATGTAATCCAGGAATGTGTATTTTTAACAAGTACCTTGAGTAATTCTGATGCAGGTAATCCACACATCATACTTTGAGAAACCTGGCCTAAGTAATGCAATAAAAACCAATAGAAAGTAATGCACATTTGTATTTATAGAGCAGCTTTAAAAAAAGTGTTCTAGACAGGCTCCAAGTCCTCATTAGTTCTCCCCCAAAGACCAACATACTCAATGGCAGATGACTCCAGGAGTGGGTCCTGCCCTGGAGTACAGAGAAGTATATGGTAGGACCTGGAAATCAGGTAGTGTCTGCTGATTTCCCCACCCAGAGTTCTTTTCCCTAAATTGTTCTAAGGAAACAGAAACAAGACAATGAATTCATGATGAATCCCTTAGCCTCTGCTCCTGTGTCTCTTACTTGCAATCATTAAAAACTTCTCCATCTGCCCCGTATGCAATATCTAGGGGCGGTTCTAAGGCCTGCATTGCAAAGGCAATGCAACATATCTCCTGGATGAAGTCACTGAGGAGACAGAAGTCAATGACAGGAGGGAAGGAAATCTTGGGATTGACATTCATGGCTCGGATCACATCCTGAAAAACAAAAGATGGCATCACTTTGTTACCAACCTGTGACAAAAACACTCTGACATCCTAACACTATTAGGACTGACGGGAGGTGGGGAAACAGCATGTGAGCCAAAACAAGTTAAAGCAGAAAAACAGTGCATGTGCTAAAAGGAGAAAGACGTTGCCGCCCATTAACAGAAAAGGCGGAAAGAGGACACAGAGTAGAAATAACACAGTAAAAGCGAAGAGGGTCCTAAAAAAAAACAAGGAAATAGACCTTCTATGGCTTTTATTTATCATTTCCTTATTTTTCCATTCTGGGCAAGGGTATGATGTGCCAACACAGAATTCTGAATTGTTTATAAACCATAATAATCATTATAATAGTTTGCTTTTATTGAGTGTTAACTATATGCCAAGTCTTGTGCTAAGCAAATTGCCTACGTTCTCTCATTTAATGCTCTCAGTGACTCTGTGGAGTAACAAACATTGTTACTCCCACTTAAAGATGAGAAAACTAAAGCACAGAGAGATTAACTAAATGTGTAAGATCACACAGCTAGTCAGTGGCAGAGTCAGGAAGCAAATCCATACTTATTTTTCCCAAAATCTTTGCTTTTAAGAACTATGATATTCTGTCTCCTGAAGAGCCTATCTAAAGAAACTCAGACAATTTCTTCCCCATAATGTTTAAGGAAGAAACAGTCAATAATGGAAGATGCTACCAAGTAAAGTGGATGCTGTTCTTCTCTTCTTTTTCATTACATAGAATTAATACTAACTACTGGATGCATTTCTGAGTTATCAGTACTCAATATAAACAGCAGCAGCAGCAGCAAACTAGTCCTAATAAGAGACCCAACACTTACATTGACACTGCTTTGGGAATCATAGAGATCAAGGTGACAAACGACATAGTCCGAGACAGCATTCTCAAAGTCATTCAACCCCACGTAAGATGGTGTCAACGATTTTCTCACACGGATCTTGAAATGTCTGAATGCCATTTTTGCTACATGGAATGCCTCCTGCACATAAAAATGCAGCAAATGTATTTGGTGGAAACAGGTAGGTGAAGAGATGCAAAGCAAGGAATTAGAAAGAATCTGAGCTTCAACATCATAGTGGTTTCCTGATAACTAAACGCAGTCAGTCAAAAACATTTTTAATCTGGAAGGAAATACATCTCTAATTTTGAAAAGTACATAAACACATATATGATCATCCATGCTCACTAATGTCAAGACAGTTGACCACTGTTCTGGAAATTCTGAGTGCAGGAAGCAGGACGGTACAGAGATTGAAGGAAATAAATCCTCTGCTATGAGCCCATAGTAATATCACATTACTGGTCAATAAATAAGAGAAAATGATCAGTAGTGTTTATGTTATAAACACGTATCAAGACTCAGCCATGTTTCCTAGCATATATTAATTCAACAAATATTTATTAAATGCCTATTGTGTGGTAAGCATTGAGAAAACTCACTTAAGCAAGGAAGATGTGGCCTGCACATTTACAGAGCTTTAACTAACTCAGTAAGTGGTTCTTAATTATCTAAACCAGGGGACAGCAAACGTTTTTCTATAAGGAGCCAGACAGCAGATATTGTAGGCATGTTGGGCAACATACAGTTTCTTTTTTGTTGTTGTTAACAACCCTTTAAAAATCTAAACACATTCTTACATTCTTAGCTCTCAGGCAGTAGTATTTCTCTTAGAAATATGAGTCGGGGGCTGGATGTAGTGGCTTATGCCTGTAATCCCAGCACTTTGGCAGGCAAGGCAGGTGGATCACGAGATCAGGAGTTCAAGACCAGCTTGATCAACATGGTGAAACTCTATCTCTACTAAAAATACAAAAATTATCTGGGTGTAGTGGTGCACATCTATAATCCCAGCTACTCAGAAGGCTAAGGAAGGAGAATAGCTTGAACCCAGGAGGCAGAGGTTGCCAGGAGTCAAGATGGCAAGACGGCACCACTGCACTCCAGCCTAGGCAACAGAGCAAGACTCCATCTCAAAAAAAAAAAAAGGCCGGGCGCGGTGGCTCAAGCCTGTAATCCCAGCACTTTGGGAGGCCGAGGCGGGTGGATCACGAGGTCAAGAGATCGAGACCATCCTGGTCAACATGGTGAAACCCCGTCTCTACTAATACAAAAAATTAGCTGGGCACAGTGGCGCGTGCCTGTAATCCCAGCTACTCAGGAGGTTGAGGCAGGAGAATTGCCTGAACCCAGGAAGCGGAGATTGCGGTGAGCCGAGATCGCGCCATTGCGCTCCAGCCTGGGTATCAAGAGCGAAACTCCGTCTCAAAAAAAAAAAAAAAAAAAAAGAAAAAAGAAAAAGAAAAGAAAAGAAATATGAGCCAGGTCCAGATACAGTCCATAGGTCATGGTTTGCTAACCCCTGATTTAAATAAATATAGGATAAAGTTCAGTATTTCTGATAATTCTGCTCTCATACCAATGTTTTGTTTTGTTTCTTAATATTCAACAATTCTCCTTATGAACTCTCAGGATCTTAGTATGGTACCAACCCATAAAACAAACATATTTGTTTTGGAAATTAAGGATACATATGTGCACTTTTTAAATTTGCCATACTCAAATAGCTGATATGTTAGCAGTTTTAATAACTACTCTTAATTAAATAAACAGGAGAGTTAACACAATCACAACCTTCTGATTTTCTTTTAGAACTGAAGGAAACCAAATGACAGGCATTGGCAATACTATA
Organism: Aotus nancymaae; assembly: GCF_030222135.1. Classification (NCBI taxonomy): domain Eukaryota; kingdom Metazoa; phylum Chordata; class Mammalia; order Primates; family Aotidae; genus Aotus; species Aotus nancymaae. The sequence goes on along the minus strand of NW_026988417.1, from coordinate 47,836,623 downwards.
TCCACTGTGTGTGCATATGTCCATATTAGACAAAAGGTACAGTGCAAATCAACTTTGTATAAACCCATTTGAGATAGTCCTGCATTTATGGCTACTTCTTAAACACCTGGTCAATATAACTAACTAAATAAATAAATATTATAGAACTATTCACATATATATATAAATAGTTATTGACTGTGAAAATGATTCACCTCCCCAAATATTTGTAATGAAAGGGAAGGGAAAAGAAGGGAAGGCAAGGGAGGAAGGGAGGAAGAAAGGGAAGGAAGAGAGAGAGGAAGGAAATAATGAAGGAAGAAGGGAGAAATAAAGGAAAGAAGGAGGAAGGGATGGAGAGAGAGAGGGAGGGAAGGAGAGAGGGAGAGGGGGAAGAGAGAAAGAGAGGAAGGAAAGAAAGGAGGGAGGGAGGAGGGAGGGAGAGAGGAAGGAAGGAAGGAAGGGGAAAGGAAAGAAGAAAGGGAGTGAAGGAGGAAGGAAGAAAGAAGAGAAGGAAGGAGATAGATGGGGAGACTGGAATCTCCCCCACTTCAGTGACCTCAGGATCCACTAGTCTTTCTAAGTTGTTCCATTCATGTTACCCAAACATGTCTCCTTGACGCCCCAAGGAGCCGGGAGTCCCGCAGGTGTCACATACCACTGTGGCTATGTAGATGATCCGCTGCACGGTCTCAGCCTTGTCGATGCAGCGCCGCAGCAGGCACTGCGCTTCCAGGTGGGCCTGAGAATAGGAGTCGCTGAACCGGGACAAGAGGGCAGCCTTGCGCGCCACACTGGACAGCTTGGAGCGGTTTGGGGACGGGCTCCTGACCTTGACAGCAGTGGAGCAGCTGGCAGATCGGCTGCGGCTGCGAGGGTCAGGGCTGGGAGACCGGCTCCTGGAGCACCTGTTGATGAGGAAGAATCAGCCAGGGAAACCCTTTGATTTGCTTCTTGAGTAGAGCAAAGATCACCTGGTGGCCATCAATCCGACCATCCGGAGGCAAAACCCCTCATCTGAGGAATTCAGACGTGATAAGACTTCCCTGCTATCCAAAGCCAGAATCTGGTATCAGCTTTCTTTACCAAAAATTTATAAGTAACTAGAATTTCTATACATCTCCAGAATGCATGCATGTTCAAAACCCATTGTACAATCTTTGCTGACATCAGGCACCAAAATGTCTACAAATGCAATCATTTATCATGGCCTGTGGGATAAATGTGGCCCAAATTACCTTAAGCTTCCACTTTAAGCTCCATAAAGAACCCTAAGGAAAATCCACCACAGTGCTCAGTCCTCTCTTGCTGAAGCCCCCACTGCACTCTGTTGCAGCCTTCTTTCTAATAAAACTTTCCTTTTCAAACCTATTATTGCTGGTGAATTCTTTTTACCATCTGCAAGCCAACCACTCTCTGCTACCAGGGCTCTGATACCATGCCTGGCATCTTGGTGGCCATATGGGGACTTTACTGGGATTTCCCCTTCCTTTTTCTCTGTTTCCCTTGATGGTCTGGTTCTTTACCCTTGGAAACTGACACTCCCTGGTGGGTTCACTCTTTGGTGGGATCCCAAAGCCCTAGAGATGGGATACCTGTCTATCATTGCCCTTAAGGGTGGGGCACTAGCCAGGGCTCTTTTCTGCTTTTGGACTGCCAGTGAACTAGCTTGAATACTCTTTAGTGACTGATGGTTTCTGGCCAAGGACACTCCCCAGTGTTACCCAAAGGCCAAGACAAAAGAGTTGATTTGCTATTGCCCATCAGGGTGGTAAGTCCACTGTCACTCAACGTTGTGTAAACCACACCTTGGAAATGAGCAGTGGGGTTCTCAGTTCTGCACAGACACTCTCTACCGTTGTTGACTCAATTTTGGATTCAACTTTGGTGCAGACATCGCATCCCAAATTACAGGTGAGTTCCCTTTCACAAATAGGTTTGAGCTGACCACTCAAACAATGGCACAGCCAGACTGGTCATCCAGGCAAGGGCAGGCCCTCTATCCCCAAAACAGAGTGAACCAAAGGGAAAAGGAAGGTCCAGATCCCTCAGGAATTTGGGGACCTTGCAATCCCTTATCTAAACCCAACATAGATTCTCTTTATTCTTCAGTTCCATCCAACTCACCCTTGGGTTGCATTCATGAACAATCAGTCCATTTTGACCCATAAACTCTCAAAATGAAGCATATAATTTTCTTTTGTAATCCCTAATAAATCAAATCGGCCTATTAATGGAACTTTGGATCACAATATTATTTTACAACTAGACGATGCATTTTACCATAACCTCGAAAAGGATTCATAGGTCCCATATATTCAGGTCTTTTTGGCTTTATCTCAAAACCCAGAATTACATAAAAATTTTCATCTATCCTTCCAAGAAATTTCCTCCTTCCCAATTCTGGTGTCTTAGATGATCCTTTTGCCTATCACACTGTCCTCTGCCTGCTCCTGCTTCACCTACACTCTCTCCATCTGCTCCATCCCCTAATCAACCACCCCCATATCCAAATACTTTATCCCTCTCAGATGCTTGCACAGGAGTCACATATGCCACTAGTACAGAGTCCTCAGAAAATCCCAAAATGTTTTGCCTCTCTGCGAGGTGACTAATGGAGATTTAGGAGCAATCCAAGTTCATGTCCCTTTTCTAATGTCTGATCTTTTGCAAATTCAACCAAGTCTGAGTTCATTTAGTTAGAATCCCTCTAAGTTCATTCAAGAATTTCAGGCTTTAACTATTGCCTTTGATTTAACCTAGCAAAACATATTTGTGGTATTAACTACTTGCTGTTCCCATGAAGACAAATCACACATATGGCCAAGTTCGGGCAGATGAAGCTCATGTTCTTAATCATCACAATGAAAAAGCCAGGGCAGAAGCTGTCCCCGACACAGAACCCAATCGGCAATACCAGGACACTGATGCCAGCCCAAACAAAAGCAGGAGCAAACGAGATTACATAATCTCTTTTTTTTTGGAAGGAATGAAAAAGGCAGTAATAAAATCTTTTAGTTTTCTTTTAATAATGAGAAATCACTCAGGAGCCATCTGAGAACCTCATCCTTTTCTAGGCTACACTGGTGCAAGTTTTGACCCCAAAATCCCTAAGGGCGTACCCATTCTGGCAATACATTTTATAAGTCAGGTTTCCCCAGACATCAGACAAAAACTCCAAAAATTAGAGCAAGGCCCACTTTAAAAGTTAGAGAAAGGCCCCTCTCTTACTTTATTAAATGTAGCCTTTAATTTCCAATAATCGGGAGGAAATATCAAAAATAAAAAGGGTTCAAAAAGGAAAAATGCCGGCACCACAATAATTGCATGGTGACAGCACTGGCACATTCTTTTTCATTAGCCAATAACCCCAAGGCTCATCCCCATAACACTAACAGAACAGGGGCCTGTATCGTTGCAGAAATCCAGGACACTAGAGTAGAAAATGACCAAAACCTCCAGGCTACAAGCTGCCCCAGGACCCTGTCCTCATTGCAAACAGGAGCATCAGTGGAAAAGTGAGTGTCCCTCCCTCCCTCGTGATGGAGAGGCACTTCTTTCTCCTAAGCCATCACAGCCACAACCTCACCAACATACCTGACAAGGGGGTACTGCAGAACGAGGACACGGGGAAGGACAAGCACCTCTAACTCTATTCCTGGATTATAACCAAGCCTCTGAAAGTCATCCTCTAGTTGACTGATGGGGCCTTGAGTCCTTCCAGGCCCTTGTCTTTTCCATTTCTATGGATGAGCCTTGGGTAAATCTAATTGCAGCTGAGCAAGTCTTCTTCCCACACCTTCCTACCCCAACCATTTCTCTCCATGCTGGTAAAACGGAAACATCTCCAACTTTGTGTAATCTTATTATTTCCCCCACCATCCATACTCATAATATCATTGGAATGTTTTAATTTGTAATGTTACTTTGGGATGTACAACTGTTATAATGATACTACTGTGGATGACATTAACCCATTTGAGGCCTTAGCCTCTTACAACAAAACTCTGAATCTATCTCATCACTGCTGATTTTTAAGCTTTTTAAATGAACTAATATAGTAAGGCCTTCAGTATACACCACCTCTTGCACTCCTAATACCATTCATGTATGTTACTACAATGATAAAACCAACGTGGTAAATAACGATCATGCCACTTATATCCTATCCATTGTGCATACACTTCCCTGGTTTTAAACACCATCGCCATGTCCCCCACCCCACCCCCAACCAGTTGGGACATTAACATGACTTTTCCTCTTGTATGGGGCCTCTCAAAAACTGTCAAAGGCCCCTTTCCTTTGCTTTCAACATTGTAATCAAACCAATAACACTCTATTATCTGCCTGCCCCATCCTGAGCTCTTATGGCTTTGCAGTACTGCTAAAAATTATTTAAGCCCTTTTCAAGCTTTGGCTTTATTTCACCTTCAAAATTCTCTTTATTGTGGTGTGTGTACTCTGGGTACAATAGCTCCCACCCAAATCACTGTCTTGAACATAACTTCCAATCTAGAATCCCATTCTAGAAGAAAAAGGGCCCCAGGACTTATTGTAGCCAGAGCTGTGGGAATTATTGCAACTCTTGCCCCTTGGGGAGGTTTTACTTATCGTGAAATCACACTATGGAAACTTTTCACCTCTCTTGAAATACTCGCAAATACTGGCCTTAGCAAATACTGGTGCAAGTCTATCATTGCTAGAAAAGTCTTAGGCTCACTAGCAGGAATGGTTTTTGAAATAGATGAGCTCTTTATTATCTCCTAGCCAAACAAGAAGGCATCTGTGCTGTCATCAGTAAAACCTCTTGATCTACATTAATGTGTCAGGAAAAGTGGAAACTCATGTCAAAGAAATTTTCAAAGAAGCCAAATGGCTAAACACACTCTCCCAAAGTAACCAAAACTGAGTCAAAACCTTTACTGATTGGTTTCCAAAAATCTCTTGGCTCAATCATAGCTGACAGCAGCTTCAAACTCCTGGGCTAAAGAGTTCCTCCTGCCTCAGCCTCCAGAGGATATAGGACCACAGGTATACCCAGCTAATTTATTTATTTTTTAATGTTTTTTAGAGATTAGTTCAGCCATGATGCCCAGGCTGGTCTAGAACTCCTGGACTCAAGCAATCTTCCCTGCCACAATCTCCTAAGTAGCTGGAATTCCCAGTTTTCACATATATACCTTTTGCCCTATTTTAGGGTGGAGGTGGGGATTGGAAGGTCAGATGAGCAAATATATGTGGAATTACTGAGCATATTATAAACTACTGTATCAGTAAAAAGTATCTTGCTCTCAAGTACAAAGCAAGTTATCAGACTAGCTAGCCCAAAGTAAATGAGTCTCCAAAAAGGGAGGTTTTACAGAAGAAACTATCTGGCAAAAGGTAATGCAAAACTGAGTACAACAGCCAGGGGGTTGGGTTGGATGGGAGGAGATGCATTTATGGTGTTTGCCAATTTCCCTTGTGTAAATACTACCACCATGTCTGACAGGCACAGAATTGGTTCTTGGTAGCCAGTACAAGTTGGCGCAAACACAACACTGACAGAATGATTCCCCAAAATTAAAGACTGTGTGACATTTAGACAATGGGAATGGGGGCTCTTATAGCCTGCAGCAGGACATGTTAGAGGCTTCAGGGGGGTTGTTAAAAACAATAAGGGAGATGCAGAGACTCCAGAGAAACATCCACTTTGTCCTTACTTAACACTATCTTGATGACCTGTCTCAACATCTGTGCATCAGTAGAAAGGGATTTCAAAAGAACACTTCACCTACACATGCCATCAAAGTCAGATATAAAAAGGAAATGCCCTGCAGTAAAACAAACAGCATCCCTGGAGAGAGAGACAGCATCCCTGCAGTAAAATGGACAGCATCCCTAGGGAGAGGCCTCCCAGGCCTCAGAGAAAATGACTCTCATATTACAGAGTATTCTTTCCACGTGGGTACCACCTCTTGCACCACAGGCCCACACAAATCTGGTTTCAAGCCCAAAAACTTTCCTTACGGTCAGGCGTGGTAGCTCATGCCTATAATCCCAGCTTTGGGAGGCCAACGCAGGGGGATCACCTGTGGTCAAGAGTTCGAGACCAGCCTGGCCAACATGGCAAAACCCCATCTCTACTAAAAATACAAACAAAATTAGCCGGACTTGGTGGTGTGTGCCTGTAATCCCAGCTACTCGGGAGGCTGAGGAGGACAGAATTGCTTGAACCCAGGAGGCAGAGGTTGCAGTGAGTGGAGATTTTGCCATCACACTCCAGCCTGGGCAACAGAGCAGCATTCCGTCTAAAAAAAAAAAAAAAAAAAAAAGAATTTTCCTTCCCCCTTCCCCATATCTCATAGCCCAAAGTTAATTACTGTCCCAGTGCTGGCAAGCCAGGAGGTATTTTCTCTCTCTGGAAGAGGGGCAGTTAAGAAAACAATCCCTTGCCAGATTGGTGAGGTTTTGGTTCAGGTTATCGTTTTACTTATTCCCCCCAGTCCCTTAACTCATCAAAAAAAAAAAAAAAAAAAAAAAACGCTTAAATGAGAAGAACTTTGAGTTTGTCTGACCTTCCCTGGAGTCCAGATTTCTCAGCAGACAGAACAGCTATCTCCTCCTTCAGGTTTCGGAGCTGTTTCTCATAATCGGATGTGGCTTCTGTGTCCCGCTGGTCTGCGTTCCGCTTGACTGAGCTCCTCTGCTCAGACCGCCCCTGCTCTGAGCTCCGAGGCTCCCCCCACCTCTTCTCTGAGCTCCTGTGATCTGTGTTTCTGTGGCGAGCATCCTCCTGGGCTTGAAGAGATTTAAGCCTGAACAGCAAACAGAGAGGGCAGAGGAAGGGAAGAGAGGAGTGAGGGAAGGAAAAGGCAATAAGCGGCCATTGGCATGTTTAACCACAGACGCTACTCTACTCAGCCTGCCATTATTGCATTGGGAAACTGATGGAAAACAGATTAGCAAGGAGCAGAACTGACAGGGTCAGGATGCCACTCCATGTCTGCAGCTTGCATAGGGGAAAGTTCCTAAAGAAAGGACACGCGTGCAGAACAGTGGGCCCATAGTCATACTGTCCCACGTTGGACAGATTTTAACTGCACAAAAGTCTGAAAACATTTGCCCTCCAAAAGCTATTCAGGAAGCTGGTCTAAAATATAATCTCCTACCCTCACTAGTTCTTTAATTCTCTGAATAGTCTCAACTCTATTTTTAATATATTAATTGGAATATTTAATATTAATTAGAATCTTTGATTCTCTGAACAGTTGGAATATGAGAGAAAAGTGTAATGGAAATTGAATAACATCCAAAACACTAGCTGGAAGTGTGAACCTATGAAAATAATGTAGAAAACACACACAAAAAAATCTTTAGAAATAAAATTGGCATCCTCATTAAAATACAAAGAGGCATGGCCACCATAAAGCAAGAGCAAAAGCCATAAGAAGAGAATATGCTGAGGTGAAAATGACAAGGATGTAAGCTGAAAAGGTAAGATTAATAAAATAAAGAAGTTAATGAGATTAAGAAAGATGCAAAGAAGCTGAAGATGTAATGGAAGGAAAAACTGCACTACAAATAGGAACAAAATCAGAGCTACAGAAAATTGATGAGTAATATGATCGATGGATTTGAGAAGGTATAACAAATAGGAAATTCAAGATTAAAATGATGGGGAGGGGGAAGACAGAAGTAGAAAACAGAACAGTGTTCCTAGCTAAGATCTATGGGTGTTCCTGACAAAATCAGAACTGGAACACGTGTGAGGATAATCAAAAGGTGCGTGCGCGCGCGTGTGTGTGTGTGTGTGTGTGTGTGTGTAAAATACACCTCCCACTTACTCTTTTGGGAGGGGGATCAAAATTAAAATCCAGGAAGGCATAACCTTAAAAGATCAATGTTTATTTTCCCCTTCTAGAAGTTCATCTTAAAGGAATAATCTCATAATTCAACTGAGATTTTCCACAAAAATTATCCCAATATTATTTCCAATGTTAAAAATTAGTATACAAGTAAATATTCAATATAAAGGAAATACCCAAATGATGGAACATGATGAACCTATTTAAAACTAACTTCTGCAGTATTTTTTTCTTAGTGATAGAGGAAAACAATGTCAGGTGAAAAGTTAGGATCCAGAATTGTATACTTATATACTTTATTCTGTAGTCTCAGCTCTATTTTTAATGCATTAATTGGAGAGAATGTAATATAGTAACAATCACTGGTTCTGGAATTATGAAAGGGTTTTTATATTCCTTTATACTATGTTGTACTTTGGAAGTTTTCCACAGTAGATAAGTAATATTTTTGTAGTAAATATAAATATAATTAATAAAAATACTTCTGCCTTTTCTCTCTGATGGTGAACAGATTCTTTCATGTTGTAATGGAGCACAAAAATGCTAAGTTCAATGATTTAGGCTGCAATAATCCTGTAATTTCTTTTCTTACTGCTTTTTTAGCTGATTTATTTCCTCCTCTGCAGCCAAAAGGGATATGGCTGATCTGTTCTTGGTTTCTTCAAGATTCTTTTCAGTTTCAGCCAGACTGTAAGAGAAATCAGTAACTAAAGACAGATTTTTCAAAATTGGCAGACTTTCTAAATCAAGGCAGAGGCTCACGTAGGAACTTTTGGTATATGACATAAATTCAACATAAACAAGATCAAGTTAAAAGACATCTGCATTCAATCAGGTTATGTTGGAAATATTGTAGTGGACTTGTATGCAAAAACATGCTAACATCCTTTGCTCAAATGTCAAACACTAGGAAATTATAGAGCTACTGCCCCCAAAAGACTATTAGTATTAGAAAATAAAGGACAAAGAAACCTGTTCAATTTCTCCTTCTCAACCTCCTAATTCATTTGCTTTAATTACGCCAAAGCCCCAGCTTGCTTCTTTCTACAAAATCTCCATTTTTCTACAATATACCAAACATTGATATTTATTACTTTGCACTGTGGAGCTGCAGACTTCCTAAATATTAAAAAGTAATAATAATGTGCTCACCTATAAAGTCCTCACAATCACCCTTGACTAACAGCTACTCATGTCTTCCTGCCTCTGACTTTACCTCTTATTGAGCACAAATTCTCTGAGTTTTCACTGTATCTCTGTCATTGTTAGTTCAAATCTCCTTCATGGTAGACAAATCATAATAAATCTTATTATTTAAGTCTATCTAATTTAAAATAAGTGGAGCTGGGTGCAGTGGCTCACGTCTGGAATTCCAGCACTTTGGGAAGCCAAGGCAGGAGGATCTCTTGAGCTCAGGAATTCAAGACCAGCCTATGCAACATAGTGAGACCCTGTCTCTATAAAAAAATAAAAATAAAATTAGTCAGGCATGGTGGTGTGTGCCTGTAGTCCCAGCTACTCAGGAGGCTGAGGTGGGAGAATTTCTTCAGACTAGGAGTTTGAAGCTGCAGTGAGCTATGATTGTGCCACTGCACTCCAGCCTGGGTGACAAGAGTGAGAGCATGTCTCAAAAAAAAAATAAGAAAAAAGGAAGTGAGATGGATGATATTGAATGAAGACCAATGGTCCTCAATAAAGTTGCCCCCCAGAACAGTGAGACTTGAGTTGACAAAGTCTTCTTGACTTCTCTGACCCTGTGAGAGATCACAGCACTTGTCCTGAGGCTAAGAGAGTGCAACTGCCTATCAAACTCACACCAGCCTTTCTCTTTCCCTCTAGATGGAAGAACAGTGGAAGGCAAAACACTGGGATTTTCACTTAAAGAGTGAAGCAGACTGAGAAATAATGTGCTAACAGCATCCCTATCAATCCCAGAGATCCTATCCCCCACCTGCTTCCTCCCCTAATAAATGCCCACTCAGCAAGGGCCTTCCACACACTATCCCCAACTCTCCCAAACAAAGTTTGTCTCCCCTTCTCTGAGCTCCATTCACATTTACATCATTGCATTCACATTCTAAACTATTTGAGGAGAATGATTTTATTTTATTCATCTCTACCCCCGGCACCTAAACAGTGCCTGGCTAGTATATTTTTTTTATGAGAAATGAATGAATGAATGAAATATCTAAAGATGAAAAGAAGGCCACAGTAGCATTAACTTCGTAATATGGCTACTGGAGATTGAAAGGAAACTAGTATGATTTAATTCAAATCTAAAGATGTAACGGGTTTTTTAAAGTAAATATGGGAAAATGAACATTTATATCAAGAGAAAATGAACTGTAGAAAATGGGCCAAGAAAAGAAGGAGAATACAAGCAGGAATGAAGAACTTGGGTGTTTTTCTCCTAACACATACAAGCAAACACACATGCTGACTTCACATGCTCGGATGACATACAGAGAGAAGAAAGAAAAGTACATTCATATGCCAAGAATTGTTTTAATCAGGCTGGCATTCTATTGAAATGTTTTGCTGCATATCTGTTCATTCACTGAGCACATTATTGAGGGCTTACTATGAGCCAGGCATGATGCTCAGTACTGGAGATACAACAGTGCCAGACAGCAATGCAAGACAGTAGCCCTTTGGATCTTCCAGGCTAGTCAGGGTGATAGATCATAAATACACAAGCAAGTTTATTTTTTAGTTCCCCAGTTGTGACTTCACTCTCTAACTTTTCTCATAATTGCTATTATGAGAAAAGCAGATCACCATGAAAGAGAATTAAAGGAGAGGACAGAGACCTTTTAACATTTGGTAGTCACAGAAGGACTCTGAGAAAGGCACATTTAACCTGAGACTTGGAGGATAATAAAGAGCCAGGCAGGCAAAGAGCCAGTGGAAGACTGGAAAGTTCTTTCAGGTAGTGGAAGAGCACAGGCAAAGCCTTCAAGGTTAGGAAGTAGACAGTAGACTGGGCCGGGGGAAAGTGACATGAGATGGCACTGGAGCAGAAAAACAAGAGGGGTGCTATGAGAGCCCTGGTGAGAAATTTAGAAATTTTTTCTAAGTATAAATGAAGAGACTACTTAAACAAACTTATAAGAAAAAAAAAACAAGCAACTCCATCAAAAAGTGGGCAAAGGACATGAAGAGACACTTCTCAAGAGAAGACATTTATGTGGCCAATAAACATATAAAAACAAGCTCAATATCACTGATTATTAGAGAAATGTAAATCAAAACTACAGAGAGACACCATCTCATGCCAGTCAGAATGGTGATTATTAAAAACATCAAGAAACAACAGATGCTGGCAAAGCTGCAGAGAAATAGGAACTTTTTCACACTGTTAGTGGGAATGTAAATTAGTTCAACCATTGTGGAAGACAGTGTGGCGATTCCTCAAGGATCTATAACCAAAAATGTCATTTGATATACCCAAAGGAATATAAATAATTCTATTATAGACACATGTACATGTATGTTTACTGCAGCACTCTTCACAATAGCAAATACATGGAACCAACCCAAACGCCATCAATGATAGACTGGATAAAGAAAATGTGGTATATACGCACCATGGAATACTCTGCAGCCAAAAAAAGAATGAGTTCATGTCCTTTTCAGGGAAATATATGAAGCTGGAAGCCATTATCCTCAGCAAACTAACATAGGAGCAAAAAACCAAACACTGCATGTTCTTACTCATAAGTGGGAGCTGAACAATGAGAACACAGGGAGGAAAACAATACACACTGGGGCATGTTGGGAGTTGGGAGGAAGGAGAGCATCAGAATAAATAGCTAATGTATGTGGGGCTTAATACCTAGGTGATGGGATAATCTGTGCAGCAAACCACCATGGCACATGTTTACCTATGTAACAAACCTGCACATCCTGCATGTGTATCCCAGAACTTAAAATAAAATATGATGTAATATTTTAAAAAGGAGGAAACTAACTGCTTTTAATCAGAAGGATTACTTGATACAATAATATATATATATATTTGCTAAGTGAAATATGGATGGTGGTTGAGCGAAAATTGAAGTGGGGAAGCCAGTTAGAAGGAAGGCAATTGGTTCAAGAAAGAGATATCAGAGGCTTGAATCAGGGCAGCGGTGGCAGAATAGAAAGAAAGGGGCAAGTGTGAAAGTTTAGGAGGTAGTTTCAATTGGACAATCTGATAGATTGGATATAGGAGAGAAGGAAAAGCAAGATTCATAACCAGAATTCAGGTATAAAATCTAGAAGTCTTCCCTTGCCTGGGGTTTCATCAAACCTGTGCAGAGTTGTGGCCATTAGGCCAAAGTTATTGGAATTTGCATTTTGTAACTAAGTCAGATCCAAACCAGTCTCCACAAGATTAGATAAAGGGAACCTCCTTGGGTGGGCCATTCATTCCATAGCGGGCAGCACCCCAGCTTAAGAGACAAGTAGGCAATGTAAGGGAAGGAAGAGAGAGATGGTTATCACAGAATGTGGAGAACAAATTCTTTCAGTCATACCTTAAATTTAAAAATAGAATAAGAACCACAGGTGGGTTAAAACTAAACAAAGTGGAGAAAGGACACACTATTCAACAAATGGTCCTGGGAAAACTGGGAAGCCACATATGAAAGAATGAAACTGAAACCTCTCACCTTATGCAAAAATCAACTCAAGATGGATCAAAGACTTACATCTAAGAGCTGAAACCATAAAAATTCTAGAAGATAATATCGGAAACTCTGTTAGATAGTGGTTTAGGCAAAGAATTCATGCCTAAGAACCCAAAAGCAAATCCAACAAAAACCAAAATAAATAAATGGAACCTAATTAAAAAGCTTCTGCACAGCAGAAGAAACAAAGAAACAAAAATTTCTGCTCAGCAGAGTAAACAGACAACCCACAGAATGGGAGAAAATATTCGCAAACTATGCATCTGACAAGGGACTACTATCTGGAATCTACAAGGAACTCAAAAAAAATCAGCAAGAAAAAAACAATTAATCCCATTAAAAAACGGGCAAAAGACATGAATAGACAACTCTCAAAAGAAGATATACAAACAGCCAATACACATATTTTAAAAATGCTTAACATCACTAATTATCAGGAAAATGCAAATTTAAATCACAATGCAAATCAAAATCACAATGCAATACCATCTTACTCCTGTAAGAATTGTCATAATTAAAAAATCAAAAAATAATAGATGTTGGCATGGATGTGGAGAAAAAGGGAACACTTTTATACTGCTGGTGGGAATGTACAACCACTATTGAAAACAGTAGGGAGATTCCTGAAAGAACTACAAGTAGAACTACCATTTGATTCAGTAATCCCACTACTGTGTACCTACCCAATGAAAAAGAAGCCATTATATGAAAAAGATGCATGCACATGCATGTTTATAGCAGCACAATTCGCAATCGCAGAAATATGGAACCAACCTAAATGCCTATCAACTAATTAGTGGATAAAGAAAATGTGGTATATATACACCATGAAATACTATTCAGCCATAAAATGAAAAGAAATGATGGCCTTTGCAGCAACCTGGATGGAGCTGGCAGCCATTATTCTAAGTGAAGTAACTCAGGAATGGAAAACCAAGTATCATATGTCCTTACTTAAAAGTGGGAGCTAAGCTATGAGGATGCAAGGGCATAAGAATGATATAATCGACTTTGGGGACTTGGAGGGAAAGGTGGGAAGAGGGTGAGGTATAAAAGACTGCATGTTGGCTATAGTGTAGACCACTCAGGTGACAGGTGCACCAAAATCTCAGAAATCACCACCGAAGAATTTATCCATGTAACCAAATACCACTTGTTCCCCAAAATCTATTGAAATAACATAAAAATAAAAATAAAAAACTAAACTAAGAAATCCAGGGAAAAGCATCAAGCACCTTCATGGATGCAACTTTCAAATGGTTGAGGGAGAGAATATATACAGAGAGAGAAGGCACCCATAAATGATAAAGCAAATAGGGCCAAAGGCATATGAAAGGGTATATGGATATTTTTAGTGCTATTCTAGAAGATTTGCTGTGTTTGAAATTTTTTTCAAATGAAAAGTTTTTTTTAAGCATGCATTAAGTTTCTTGACCCATGGTGCCCCTTACAGGTAACAACAGTGTCACTGAAACAGACAGAGAAGTGGAAAACCCTGGCCCTTATTGGTGCCAACAGTCATCAAGAACCAGTAAAGTCTTGATGCACTGCCTCACAGCTAGAGGAAATTGGAGGGTCATCAGCAGTTGCTAGCTAATGTCCCAGGAAACCTAACCAGACCAGACCTGCACAACTCAGGACCCATCAGCACAAGACACTAGTGCCTAGATGAAACCAAGGCCAGCAAGAACCCAGAGGGCAGTACAAGAATGAAAACTCCTCGTGTCCATCACCAGGAGAAAATGCAAGTATCCCTTCCCTAGGAAGGATGAGGGGAAAGGAGACCCCATGAGAGGACAAAAACAGGCTCTTAATGCATGTTTGTACTTGGAATGAGCTGAACATTTAGAGAAAATGGACTACGATAAACCAGAAATGACTGTGTGACCTTGAAGTGGCATATTGAAGGATCCTCCAAAATGAGCTGACGTTAGTTGAAATAAACTGTAGAAGATTTTATGCTTTTTGCATATTACAATTATAAATTTTGACTGCTTCAGGTATATAACAGCTCATTGATTATGGCTCCAATTGGAAAAATGAATGGGTGTGTGTAGAGGTGCAGGCACAAAAAAATGTCTGGAGCAAAATATACTAAAATGTTAATGGGGACAAGAAAACAGGTGATTTTCATCATATTTTTATTGTTTGCATTTTGAGAAGGAAATGGATATTAGTTTTATAATCAGGCAAAACTAAATCAATAGAGATTTTTTTTTCCTTAGAAAAAAGGAAATGTCATCAGAGAGCAAGGCAGAGCACCACACATTATTCCATCCCAAGCCTTAACTAGCTATTAATTTTTTTAAAAAGGATTTCCTTTCTGTCCCACTTATGTCAGCAATGAAGCAATGCTGTGGTAGGAGGAACTCCCATTGATGGATTTTTGTTAGGTATGTCAAACACAGTTTCATACATATTTGTCTACCTTCCTCAAGTACAAACCCAAAGTCTGCAATTTTCTTTGCAGTGATTCCCTAAGCTTGCTACCTGGTCCTGCCCATAACATGCATCTGATATCTGTTGTTGCCTGGCATTTAACTTTCTAAAAATATTTTTTTCTACCTAATAGTTATTCCAAGATCTTGAATTCTTCCATTCTTAAAAGACTGACTCTCTCAGATTCAGAGAGGCACACATACTCCCCTAAATGAGTGTAATGGACAGGTAGATGCATCCTGTTTCATTTGACTTTTGCTATCTTTCTATGAATTTTCCTCTTTGCCTGATTGTTCACCCTCTTTTATTCTTTCCCTTTTGCATCTCTTTTAAAATTTTTCTCCCAAAAGGCAGATTTTCTCTTTACCTGTTTGTCAATACGGGCTGACAATGTATCTATGAAGAAGAAACTCCAAAGAAGGAACTGGGGGACCAGGTATCATAATATAGATATACTGTCCCCAAATCCACATACTCTAAACTCTCTCTCTCTCTCTCTTTCTCTCTTTCTCTCTGTCATACACAGACACACACACAATCATATTACTTATTTGCAAATGCCCACATTTCACATGAGCCATTATTCTCCTTTCAAATTTAAAACTTAATTAAATTGAAAACAATTCTTTTTGGAAAAAGATAACTTGTATTCCTCTTACTCATCTTGAACCTGGTTGAGTTGACTCCAGGTTGAGTTCAAATCAGCGTCTAATTGTTGTGCATCCTGATCCCTACGACTGGGATCTTTACGTCTCTCCCTGTCAAACGTGTCCTGGAAAGATACACACATACACCAAAAAAAAAAAAAAAAAAAAAAACACACAGTCTGAATACATGAGATGACATAGAGGAATTCAAAAAAAAAAAAAAAAAAAAAAAACAGTCCAACTCAAAAGAACACATAATATCCAGCTCCAAGCACATGAAGTTCTAGTGCAGGCAAAATTAATTTAGAGTGATAAAAATCAGGAGATGGTTGCTCTGGCGAAGGTGTAAGAAAAGCTCTGGAGTGATGGACATGTCTGATATTCCAATAGGTATGTGAGTTTACACAGGTATATGCATTTGTCAAAACAGCAATCTATGGATTTCACTGAATATAATTTATACTTCAATTTCCAAAAATATTTTGAAACATCATTCTACATTTCTATACCTAGAATAACACCCACAGAGGGTAAAAATCTGAGGAGCATCCAAAAATTCTCAGGGAAAAAAGAATTTACATAACAACAACTGAAGTCTATAAAGTACTTAACATATGCCAGGCCCTGTGCAACTTGTTTAGGGTGCTTATCACATTAATTCTCACATATGACCCTATCAGGTCAGCAAAACCATTGGCCCCATTCGGCAAATAAGGAAATTGAGGCATAAACATTTAGATACCTACCCAGGGCCGTAAAAGAGGAACTGGTTTTCTGCAGTGATCTCCAAGCAGGGATCCTTCAGCCACGATCTTATAAGACTCTTGCTCAGAACAGACTAAATATTTTCTTTTTATTACTATTATTATTTTTTTTTACTTTAGGTTCTGGGATATACATGCAAAACGTGCAGGTTTGTTACATAGGTATATGTGTGCCATGGTGGTTTGCTGCACCTATTCACTGGTCACCTAGGTTTTAAGCCCGGCATGCATTAGCTATTTGTCCTAAGGCTCTCCCTCCCCTCACCACCCCCACCCCACAACCCCTCAACAGGCCCTGGTGTGTGATGTTCCCCTCCCTGTGTCCATGTATTCTCATTGTTCAACTCCCACTTATGAGTGAGAACATGCGATGTTTGGTTTTCTCAGAACAGAATAAATGCTTTCTAAATGCTTCCATTTTAGAAAGGTTTATAGCTAAATCCACATAAATGTTTAAGAGTAAAGTAACAGATGTTTTGGTTGCCCAGATGTAATGATGCAGATGCCTTTAGTAAGGTATGTGCTCCCTCTTTCCAATCTAATTTCCACCTGTTCAAAAACTAATACCATCCATGGAAACCACCAATATCCATCACAAATTGTGACACTCTTTTGTCAGTATACCAGAATTAAGTCCTCTCTTCTCTTAGATGTTTCTGATTCATCTTATCTCGCTGTTAATGAAGTCAAGGATTATCTTTCAGCACTCCCACCTGCAGAGAGGGGACCTTGCTGTCAACAGGTTTTCCCAGGGAAGTGGCTGTAAAGGAAGCCTCCAGCCAAGGCAAAAGGCGTGACTTGATTGTTTCCATGCCATCATTAAGTCCTCCTAAAAGAATACACACAGCAGGTCAGCAAGAGAAACCCAACCTACCGTCAAAGAACACAAAAGAGCACCAAGAAGAGAAAGGAAAGGAGAGCTGGGAGGGAAAGTACAGGCCAATACCTTCTTGGGCTGCTGTTGTGAGGATCCCAAAGAGTTGTCCCTGCACTTTGGCAACTTGCTCAATGAGTTCAAGGCAGTGGTTTAGATTTTGATCACAGGTGTTTGTCTGCAAGAGCAAAAAAGTACATAATCAGGGCAATTCCTTCACTCTGGGAACCACTGCAGGAAGACAAGGGCCTCACTTGACCCAAAAGCTGCCTGGCTCTCGTATGCTCTGTATAGTCATCAAAACCTATTTCCCTTTCCTCCTGAACACACAACTAGACCACTTTCCCCAGTTTCCCTAGCAGTTTGTGTGGCTGTGTAACTGAGTTCTGGCTAACTGGATGGGAAAGGATACATGCCTGGGTCCTGACCCAGAGGGAAACCTCTTGAACAACTCTTTTTTTCTTTTCCCATCTGCCAACTGAATGCAGAAGAGCCAAGAGAGGATGCTGAGGGCATAAGGGATGGAGAAGCCACAAGATTTGCAAGACTGCTGACTGAATGCTTGCATTGAATTGTCACATGGTTGAGAAAGTTGGTTTGTGTGTGTTAAGCCACTGAGACTTGCAGCTGGTTTTTTATAGCAATAATCCTACTCAATAAAACCATACAAAAATACATTTAAAAAGTAAATAGACCTGTGGTAAGACAATACAAATCACTGCCGAATTTATCTGCTTTATTGGTTCCTGTCCTCTACATAAATTCAATATGTATGTATTATATGTGCATCGAGAACATTACTTCTTAACAGCAAGAAGGTATTGCTGGGTTGAGGATATAAGGGACTTGGCACTTGCAGACTCGTGGGGCAGACAGACCAAACCGCCAGTTACCCTGCAGTGGAATAAGTCTTACCTACACAGATGAGTGCAAGCTCTATCCAAGAGTCCATTGTCTTGGAAAGTCTGAGAAGGCTTCCAAGAGGAAGTAAAATCTAGGCCAAGATGAAATTAGCCAGACTTGGAAAAAGAGGTGGTTCCAGTTGTTCCATACTCTAAGCAATGAGAACAGAACAGGAGGAGGCCAAGAAGTGAAACTTACAGCTATTATTCTGCTTTCATCATTCCTTTAAAAGAGTCTACCATTTCAGCATTAGCCAAACCTCTAACTGACTCCAACACTAGAAGAAGGAAAACAAATACAAGCAGCAAACATCACATGAGTGTAAAAATACATCGATTTATGTGTCACCTAAGGGCGCGATAAGGCATTGGTCCTCGGTGCCTCCTGGACACAACAAATCCCAGAACAGAAAACAGGGTACAAAAAGGATAGAAACTAGAAGGAAGAGGAAAAGTTGAGATGATCTCTTGGCAAAAGTTTGCAAGTCAAATGCACATCTGCATCAACCAAGGAAATAGTTCAGACAGGCAGGAAGCGCCTTGAGGACAGAGACTGGGCCTGTCCTGTTAGTTGTTGTATTCTCAACCCTGCATTCTTCAGTGCCCCTCATTCAGACTCATTATGTGTTGGATGGATGCATGTAAGTGAGATGATTCACTCACTTCATATTGATTATCTCTCTCCTACAGGCCAGGCTCTATTAGTGCTTTACATATATAACTCAATTAATCCTCGCACTACTACAATAGGAGATAGAAAAACTATTAATATCATTTCCATTTCAGATGAGACAGCTGAGGCACAGAGAGGTTAAGTAACTGGCTCATGGCCACCCAGCTAGTAAATTGTCAGTGCTGAGATTGGAACCCCAGCAGCCTGGCTTCCAGAGCTCATGCTCTTAACTGCTAATTTATACGGACTTTCAGATCATGATTCATGCTGGGAGTAGAGGGAGGACTGGATGATGCGACCATGAGTGAACGGGGAGGGCATCCAGGGAAGGCTGCTCTGTGGAGGGGACCCTTGAGCATTCCTGGATTATAAGAGTCAGGAAAGCACAGCAGTAGGGAAAGGGCATGCCAGGCAGTGGGAACAGCAAGGACAAAGGTGCTGAGGCAGGAACAAGTTTGGCAACCTGATGACAAAACATATGTCAATGTGGCAGAGGCACAGAAGGTCAGGGCAGGTTGGCAGGGCAGGTGGACCCGGAGAGCCTTTCAGGCCTGGCTTGGAGTTTGGATGGGATGGGCTTGTAACTGAGAGGGCAGCTGGTTTACTTTCCATGCTCGGCAAATGGTACCTGATGACTAATTCTGTTGTAGCATTGATTTCTCCTGTAGCCATTTTTTCTCCATCTCATCCTTCTAACCTCTGCTCCCAAAAAGATCATGAATTCTTTTTAAAAATGACCTTGCTTTTCTCATGTTTGTATCTATTGCCACTAGTGTCCTAGCAAATTGAAGGGTCCAAACAGCAGTTGATGAATGAATGGTTTAACAACGTAATGTTGACATGATAGAGCATTTAAAACCCAGAGCCTCAACAGCTATCTCCATTCCTTCCTCATTAATCCAGCAGCTCCTTGCCCTGGCCATTTTATATCTGCACTTATAGCACTGAACTTCGATTACCTGCTTACAAGCCTTTCACCTTCTGACTAGATCATTCCATGTGCTAAGTGAGAATGAGCTTGGGAGTCAAGCAAACCTAAGTATCTCAGCTTTGTCACTTGCCACAATTCTGTGTGACCCTGCACAAATTGCTTAACCTTTCTGAGACCATTCCTCTCCCATACAATGGGGATAGCAATGCCTTGCAGAGCATTAGAATTAAATCAAAATAATACATGTCCAACACCTCAGACACAGACAGTGTTCATCAGTTGGCACCTATGAGGTAGCATGCAATACTGAAAGGAGCCAGTGGTTTAGGAATAAGGTAGACCTTTGTTCCAAATCTGGTTCTCAACTTATCAGCTGCATTCCCTTAGAAAAGACATTTAAATATGAGGCTCTGTTTCCTCCCCTTTAGGAGGTAGTTGATCTCATGAGCAGAGCCTAGCATAAAAGAGGTACACAATAATTAGAAGTATTACGGTATCATTCCTATCTGTTCCTATGCCATGCCCAGTGCCTGGTACATAGTGGGTACCCAGAGGAACATTGGTCAAATGAGTTTTTAAACACAACTTAAATTAACAGGAGAGAATAGCCTATGTCACACAGTTCCCCTTCCCAAGACATGTCACAACATATTGCAACTTCTAAACACAAAGCATTGCACAAGATAGTCAAGTTGCAATAGGGTCACATTATTCTAGTAAACACATACCCACATACCCACACAAGACAAACAGAACAAAGATATGGACTAATTATACCATCTCCAGAGCACAGACTCTCCAGATTTATTCATTCATAAATCATTGAGCTCCTATTATATGGAAGGCCTTGGAAACAAAGTTCAGGAAACAAAGCTATATTAAAAAAAAAAAGTTGACTGCAGTCAATGAACTAATTAGATGGGGAAGTGAGATGGAGAACAAGAGGCACATAGGGGATAAATAATTACCTTAGAGTTTATGTTAAGTGTCCTGTGTGGATAACAAGCTATAGGAGCAGCAAAATAAGCTCTGGTGAGGGGTGAAGGGTAAGAGAGAAGGGCATTTCAAAAGAAGAACAGAAAGTACCAAGATATATTAGGGGGAAGTGAGTACAGGGTCAAGAGACCAAGTTTGAAAGACTTGACTTGCCACATTAAGGGTCTTGGGCTTTATTCCATCATCAAAATGTCTGAGGATGCAATAGAGGAAGGTGGGTATGACATGTTCATATTTGCTTTGCATGTTACAAAAATCTCTCTGGCAAAAGCAGTCCAGAAAGAATTTGGGTTACAGAGTGAGTCTGGTGGGGAGGTAGATGGGTATAACCATCTGGCTGAGAGATGCTGGAGGCTGTAGACATACCAAGCATCCCCCAGAGGTCTTTCCCAGCCCCAAATTACATCTGTGCCAGTCAAGATCCCACTGATTCCAGCATTACCTAAGAAGTTCAGAGAGTTTAGAAACGAGTAAGAAGTATGAGAGGGATGATCCTGAGTTTGGGTTTGAACAAGTGAGGGGGCCTGTAGGACCTTCAGATGGCACGTTCAGTAGTAGTACCTAACAATTTCTGAGTACTACTCTATGTCAGCCAGACCCTGTGCTAAGAGCTTTATACACATAGCTTCATTTAATCCTCAGAACAACCCTACAAATGGGATGCCGTCATCATCCAAAATTCACCATTGAGGAAAAACAAAGTTAAGTAATTTGAAGAGACAATGGTTGGGACCTAAACCCATTCCTGCAGCCTCCGGCATTGGAGCTGAGCTCTCAGCTACAGTGCTTTCCCCAAAGCAGATGGAAAGTATGTCCAGAGCTTAGAAGAAAGGCAGGAGTGGGAGTGTGGCTTTGGAAAGCTTCAGTGCAGAAGCCACATGCACAGATGAGACTACCAGGGAGAGGAGAGAGTGAGAAGAGGGCTGAGGGCAGAGTAGGGGGCAATCTTGCTATGTCAAAAATGGTCTGGGTAAGAAGAGCCAGTGGATAAGAAACAAAACAAGAACAGTAAGAAGTGAGAGGACACCCAGGAAGCAAGATGAAGAAGAACCAGGAAGCCAAAGAAGGAGATAGTTTCAAGAAGCAGAAGGGCATGGTTCATGTATTCATGCATTTATACTCTCAAGAAATTTTAAGGAGGGGCCACTATGCGCTGGATCCTAGGGACACAATGTCTCCTGCCCTGGAGGAATTTATAGACTAAGATAAACACGAAAATAAATGCAAAAACACATGCTACTTACTATAATAAAAATTGGTGCCGATTTCAGAGGTAGAACTCAAAGGATAAGCTGATAAGGGCCACAAAGATTCAGGAAAGACTTTGTTTGAGGAACTTTGTGGGTTTCTGCTCCTAGAAACTGATCTAATTGCTGTACTGTGGGGCCTGGTCATTGGAAATATAAAAGCTTTCTAGATTATTCCTATGTGCAATGAAGATTAATAACCACAGCATTAGTGGGTAATAAAATCAATTTAGTGAGTCTCAAATAGCAAATAATACTAAAAAAATAGAAAAACACACCACAATAAGTAAAGATAAGAATGATTAGCGAAACTTAAGTTTATATGTATAAGGGTTTATGTGTGCTATATTGTGAAGTAAAATGTATTGAGTCCTGTGGGTAAGTTTTAAAAACACTGTCCTATCAAAAAAGTGGACAAAGGATATGAACAGACACTTCTCAAAAGAAGGCATTTACGCGGCCAACAAACATGAAAAAATGCTCATCATCACTGGTCATTAGAGAAATCCAAATCAAAACCATAATGAGATACCATCTCACGCCAGTTAGAAGGGCAATCACTAAAAAGTCAGGAGACAACAGATGCTGGAGATGATGCGGAGAAATAGAAATGCTTTTACACTGTTGGTAGGAGTGTAAATTAGTTCAACCATTGTGGAAGACAATGTAGCAATTCCTCAAGGATGTAAAACTAGAAATACCATTTGACCCAGCAATCCCATTACTGGGTATATACCCAAAGGATTATAAATCATTCTATTATAAAGACAGATGCACACATATGTTTATTGCGGCACTGTTCACAATAGCAAAGACTTGGAACTAGCCCAGATGCCCATCAGTGATAGACTGGATAAAGAAAATGTGGCACATATACACCATGGAATACTATGCAGCTATAAAAAAAGGATGAGTTCGTGTCCTTTGCAGGGACATGGATGAAGCTGGAAACAATCATTCTCAGCAAAATAATACAAGAACAGAAAACCAAACACCGCATGTTCTCACTCATAAGTGGGAGTTGAACAATGAGAACACATGAACACAGGGAGGGGAACATCACACATTGGGGCCTGTCAGTGGGTGGGGGGCTAGGAGTGGGATAGCATTAGGAAAAATACCTAATATAGATGATGGGGTGATGGGGGCAGCAAACCATGATGGCATGAGTATACCTATGTAACAAACCTGCACGTTCTGCACATGTACCCCGGAACTTAAAGTATAATAAAAAAAATTTTTAAATCACTGCCTATATCAGTGATTCTCTGTGTTGAGAATCACTGGTATAGGCAATGAGAGCTATAAAAATGATGCTTCAAACAGCTATATCAAAGTTGGATTGGAAGTGGGCGTGAATGAATTCAGGGAAATCAATAAGAACTTGCCATGTTATATGTGTGGAACTGAATTAAGTAAACTTCAAACATATTCTAATGGCTTTGTGCAGATAGGAAAGAAAGAGTTAACAGAAAAGAATAAAATATTCAAGAATATAACCACCAGCATTATTAACATAAATACATGTTCTTTTAAAGCTACTAACCCCTGTGCCACAGATATGGGGTGAGAGCTTCCTTTTGTTACCATAATTGCTGCAAAAATACTGTTAGTTCTGTTAGAGACAAAATTTTCTGGATTTCGAGAAGCTACTATTAAAATAGAGCTCTTAAGACTAATATAACAGAATTTTTGCCGCAATAAGATAAAGACCTAAGGCCATGCCAGCGAAGGATTAAGTCACATAACCCTACACATAAAGAATCCATTATGTTCTGTCAAAAGGTTTTTTCTTTTTATCCAGCAGCTAAGCAAGCACTGGCCTCGAGATAAACAATGTTAAAACAACTGCCTGCAATTCACTGATGGCCAGACTCTGACTAACTGATCCCCTCCCCTGTTCCACGGTCCACAACTGCAACTTCCACTGGCTAAGAGACTGATTTCAGTAACTTTCTCCCAGTAAGAGACCATGGACTATAGTCTGATTCTGACTAGTCCACAGAGGCTGTACACTAAGTTCCATCACGTCCCTGCCTCTACCTTTGATGTATAGGGCCTAATTGTAATACATCTAAATGTTAAGCCTCCACCCCAGAATGAATATAGGATGAATGTAACATGCATGTTTGCTTAGTATGCATGTGAGTGTTCCCCCTTTGTGAATACTCATAGCTCCTCCTATAAGCTGTTGAATATGTATACACTTGGCCAACCCGTTCAGCATTAATTCCTGTCTTACCCCTTCTACTTGGAAGTACCTGCCTCTGGTTTCAGCAGGGGCCTGCTGCCCAGCCTGCAGGTTGTTACCCTTTCTAAAAAACAAAGCTCTCCTTTCCCAAATTTAAAGATCTCATGATTTTAAGTTGACACTACTATGCCTGTGAGTTTTCCCCACTTAACTGCATGAATTTTTCCAACAAACTTCTCTTGAGATCTGCAATAAATACACCCTAGAAGCTGGTTTTCCACATATGTAAGAAACAACGGGAGCTTGAATAATAGCAGCAGGCGAAGGGAGAAGGTGGGAGATATTTGAGAGCTAGTTAACAGGTAGAATCCTCAGGGCTGAATGAACCTATTTATGAGACATGATGGAGCGGGAGGGGCCCAGGTTTCTGACCTGGGCCACATGGGGGATTGTGATGCCATTACCCAACCAGAGGACACAAGAGGAGAACCAGCAAGACTAGAGAGAGGACAGCTGGGATCGTTGCTTGGCTCATATTGGGTTGCTGGGTCCTCTAGAGCATCCACATGGAGCTTTCTAGAAAGCAAGTGGCTACCCAGGTCAGGAGCGCTGGAGCCAGACCCAGGCTGGAGATATTTCTGGGAGTCACCAGTATCTGGGAGGTAGCTGAAGCCATAAAATTTGGCAAGATGTGCCAGTTGACACCCGCAGAAAAATCAAGGAGGTAAATAAGGACTAGAACAAAAGGGAATGGATTTGACTGACCATCGAGTGGCCTCTAGTGACCATTATGAGAGCCGTTACAGCAGAATGGGGACAATGTTTGAAATATTTCCAAAGTACACTGGATTGGAGGAGCAAATGGAAGTTGAAGAAGCAAAGGCAATGAGGACAGATTACTCTTTCAGGAAGTTTCATAGCATGA
Organism: Aotus nancymaae; assembly: GCF_030222135.1. Classification (NCBI taxonomy): domain Eukaryota; kingdom Metazoa; phylum Chordata; class Mammalia; order Primates; family Aotidae; genus Aotus; species Aotus nancymaae. Next base: position 47,811,538 of record NW_026988417.1, on the reverse strand, counting down.
GGAAGGAGAACAATAGGACAGTGGCTTTGTTCCCATCCCTTCCATGACACCATGCTCTTGCCCAAACAAAAGCTCATGACCCATCAAGCCCAAATATTGCCAAATTTCCAAGGTCCTCCATGATATGCCTCTACTGAATTCATCCAGCCTTATTTCTCGTCTGCCACCCCAACCACTATCCAAAAAGACCCCAGATCCTTTGGTCCCTTTCATTTCCTTTAATCCTGAGCAGCCTCAAACTTATTAACAGTCAGCCCTTTCCCCTCCAAGAGCCTAATCCTCCTAGATCCTCCACCAACACTTCTGTCAGACCTACTTTTATGCTCCTCACCTTGAATCACTTCCACAACACGAGAGGGAGAAAACATGATGAATACATTTATCACTCAATTAATAGAATTTGTCAACAAGCATGTTTAATCAACATTCCATCTTCAATTTGAAAAGTGACTTAAACCCATCAATTTCAGTACAAACTACCATAATTTCCACTTTAAGAAATTCCTGTCTCATACACATAAAAAATGCTTCCTATGTATAAGACAAGAAAAAAGATCCAACCACCCAGACGTTGGCATATGGTTATGGCAGAGGGGACGGCAGTGCTGAGGTGGAACAGTCTGGGCACCAAGGCACAGTATATTCATCAGCACATAAGAGAACATTGCTCCAGTATTGAAAAAATTCACAAACCACTTGAAGGCCAATATGAAGGTGTATGGAAGTATAAACGTTTAAGGCAATTCTGTCTTGAGCTAAACAGACTTGCTGTCAAACTTCAGAGCAAATGCCATCCAGAGACTTATATTCAAATGACAGCAACTGAACAATAGATTTTTCTTTGTGCAGCTCATAAAACTCCAAAAGGGTGTCCTGTTATAAACTATGCTAGACACTCACTTGACGGTGCTGCACGTCTTCTGAATAGCAATAAATATCTTCCCAGCAGGAGCATAAAGGAATCATCTGTAGCAAAACTAGTATCAGTATGCAGTAGGATTTACTGAATATCTTCATATGCTAATTTTCATCACCAACAGATATTTGATGAATATAAAAATGTAACATTTTTGTGTCATCAGTTTACTAAATTTGTGATCAAATACAATTTGATGTCCAAGGATAACCAATTTTAGAAGAAGTACAGAATTCAGTTTCTGGGGAAAGTGAAGCATGAAGGGAATCATATGGAAAAATGTACTGATCACATAATTAAAATTAATTATGTACTGTATGTATCATTTTAGACACATAAATCATGTATCCATACCATTACTTCTTTGTTTAGTATAGGTTTTTGTGTGTTGCGTTTGCCTTTTAAAATGTGAAGTACTTTTCAAATTATTCATAAGTTGTATATCCACCAGTGTGGTACTCATGGTTTTTGAATAAGATTGGTATTATCTGTTTACAATGCCTGTTAATAAAAGAATTTACAGTTTGGTAAAATTGCTGCTAAACAATCATTGGATCACAATCCTCATCAAATATACCCATCTATAAAAAAAATGAGTGAGAGCTTAAGGTTTCACACAAGCCGTTTACTAAAGAGGTGGTAATGTTTCCCTTTGGTTTTACCATAAGTTTAGATGTTCTAAAAAATTCTATAGTACCTAATTTCATCTTACCTGTTAACGTTCCCAAAATGACATTAAAGTGTTTTAAAATTCTGTTTATGATATGCATATATAATTATGTGCATATCTAAATACAAATTCAAATGAAATATTAGCAATACTTAATCTTACTATGCTACCTATAGTGTAACATACTTGGAAAAGATTTACCTTTCTGCAACAAGGGACTGTTACATACAAGATGATGATAATGATAAGGTACATAAATGGTGTTCCCACTAGAAACCTGCCCTGTCCACCCCTTCCCATTTCCCTTAACCCTATCCTCAAACTACTTTAGCTGAGAAGCTTTTCACTAGACTGTGAGTTAGTGGTGGCTTACACCTATTTATGTTTATATAAATTGCTTACAAATTATACCTCATATTAGCAATTACACTACATTATGAGAATGTGTATTTGCATAGGCTTTTGCTTATCTTTGTTTTGCAAAATTGTTCTGCCTAGAAAACAGTCCTTAAAATAGCCTGACACTTCCTGTTAGTAATATTAACCTTACATCTAATCATCTAGGCAGCATTACATAGAATTGAAGAAATATGGATAGTATTTATTTTACACCCCCTCCCCATAAAATGTGTTTTAATTATATACACATGTAAGATTATGTGCAATAATTCATAAGATGAGGGTGATAATGAGTAGTCATACATTTTTTGGGCTTTGTTATAATTCAGTGTGTTAAGAATGATTCAAATGCAGATTTAACAATCATATAATCTATCGAATGCTGTTTTTGATAAAACACTGGAGGTCTTATTGCCAAACTGATGGTAATGAGGCACTAAGGGTAAAAAATTTGTACATTCGTGAAGAAGGTATTTAAATCCATCTTTTGAACAAATTTAACAAACGTGAGGAACTTCTTTTTTATTTAAAAGGGTTATTTTGAAATGAAGATGAAAATGTGTTCATCTTTTTTTCAAATTTAAGGGAATAATTTATGCCATATTTTGAGACAAGAATGTACAGCAAAAGTGTGGCGAACAGTAGAGTAGGCTGAGCATGTATATATTTTACATATAGTTTACTCCTTTCTAAGCCTGCCAGTCTTTTAGGCTTCAAACATGCCCAGCAGCCACAGTCATTGTCATTATTATACCCCAACCCACAACTATTTTTTAAGAAGTCTTAGGTTCATAGCGAAAGGAATGTTGACTTTGAAATTATGGATTTATATTAACATCACTATAAACCAACAGGAATAGTAATTTTTAAATAAACGTGCTAAATATTGGAGACTAAATTTATATATATAGCAGTGTAGCTGTTCTCCCTAGATGGTGTCTCACAATGGATTTCTGTTGCTTGAATATTTTCTTAGTGAATATTTAAGATAGTTACTGGGATTTGATGATCTGACTAAGTATTTTGAAACACAGTTTGAATAATATGGTTTAGTGTCAAAGGGGAAAGAAAATATGATTTTTTTCTTACTCATTCTACCTTCCCTGTACTGTATATTTGGAATTGATCATTAAATTCATTCATATTTTTTTCTCTCTAAAAGAAAAAAAAGAATAATATAAAAGGATTCATAACTCTTATTTTTTAAAAATCCATCAATATTCCTTTAAAATATAAATGCTATTACAATATTAAATGGTTTAACTGACTTTTTTATTTTTAAAAAGACTCACTTTACATCTCCCCAAAAATGTCATTCCTATTCTGCCAATTAGAGAATTCATAAATGAGTAAGGAAAAAAGATGAATCAGCTAATAAGTATATTGACACTAGACAGAAGAGGAGGAATTTTCAGCCTTTTCTAACTGGCCATGAAAATTAACACATGGAAAACAAAGCCCTAACTTTGACCATATTTTTTCACTGTTCAGGATCTGTATGCATGGTTGGGGTGGGGGGCTTTGGAAGAGGATGGCAGGAAATGGACACTACAGATAAATGGGATTTTTTTGTACCCTCCTTTCCTCTGTAGGAGATGAGAGAATAAACTGGCATCCAAAAGACCTAGTTTCAAATCTAAGTTCCACCCCTTCTAACCAAAAGACACCTTGGACAGGTAAGCTGCTCTCCTGAGGTTTGGTTTTTTCATCCATATAATGCAGAAAATAAAACATGCTTATCTCACAGGATTTTTTTAAACAAAGTTTAAAGGCAATAAAGCATGAAGAGTACTGTACTTTGAAAGTTTTCAAGGGCTCTTTGTATGCTGGTTATAACAGGCTACAGTTGTTCTTCCAGGGAGGCAGCAGTCCCATATGTGGGCAGCTTTTTCAGCAGGCCTAGTTCTTAAAACTGGTCCTCTCTTCTACACTGTGGCTGACCTTATCAGAACACCACTACCTAAACCACAAAGTTTTCAAACCGAAATACTGAATTTTAGATATAAGAAAAGGTAGGCTTATGAATCCCCAATGGTTATGTACTCTAAACAACTTAGCAAAGCTTCTATTTAGGCTTTTCCACTAGATTTCATAGTGTCTGGACCCACGGTTAATAATCCTATTGGATTTCTGTAATTATTTAATATTTTTAAATATTAAGCAATGATAATATTTACATTAACAAATGTGTCCAAAATGAAAATAAGAAAAGTCAAGTTAAAAAGATGACAGCCTCTCTGTTAAAAATACCCCCTGCTTTAATCACTTGACAATTTCTTTTGGATTTATAATGTCATTATTAGTAACTGTGGTGAAAGGGGTAGCACCAGATAAAATTCCACAGTTCCCCCCATTTCTCTGGCTCTCTTACAATTAGATTGGAGCCAGTTACAATTAATTCTGACCAAGGGACGATGGGTCTGAGTAGTGTGTGCGATTTAAGGGCAGTGCAAGCTTTTCGCTCTCTCTCCCCCTGAGACCTTCCAGGATGGCAGCTCTACAAGATAGAGAGACTGAAACTGAGTTAGTGGTGGAGGAGAGCTGCCATCAGACTTCATGTGAATGAGAGAAAAATCTCCATTCTGTTGAGACACCGAGGTGCAGGGTTTTATTCATTACTGCATCTTGGTCTGGCTAGTAAAAAGATGAAGGTCCTAAAGGGAAGAAATATGTTCTCTATAAAGTTACCAATCAGATTGAGTCCTCAAGAATGTAGAAGTATGTTGACTAAGGAGGAGGCATGAAGGAGGGCAGGGAGTCTGTTTGAACTCACCATGGCAACTACAACAACCTTTTGTGTTAGGAATCAGGCATATTTCAGCATGGAGGCAGCCTACAATCCCTTAACCACAAAGATTATTCTAAAACAAACAGATGAGACACTTCTTTAAGATCTCCTTTCTATGTGTTGATACTTAATATACTGTTTTCACTTGCTAGTTCAGATTTCTAGAACACAAGAGAAGACTAATGTCTGAGGAAGTCTTATTGCATTACCAGCCCTCTCCACCATCCCACTCACATATTAAATAATCAAAAACTTCTATAAATAGAATGTAATGTTCTGGTGTCCATTATTTTACTTAAAATATATATAATCTCATCCTATCTTAGGGATGGGGTTATCAAAGTATAGTGAGTTTTTACCACTTGCTACTGTAAGTACGTAGATTATATTTAGAAAACATCAAATCTCCAAGTATCTATCCCAGATCAACTCCGTAATCAACAGGACTCTGAGGGAAAACAAAAGCATCTCAAAAGGAGGAGGGATTCAGGTCAGAGTTGACCTCCTCCAGGTATAGTTAATGTTGTAAGGTCAATTTCTCTTCACTTATGTTCACAGTGAAAGGAATGTTGACTTTGAAATTATGGATTTATATTAATGTCACTATAAACCAACAGGAATGGTAATATTTTAGCACTGCTAAAAGGTTATACATGAAATGATGGTGATGGCCAGATTAAGGTGGAGGTGATGAAAATGGATAACATCTCTATAGAGTAATTAGGTAGTCAGAATTCAGTTCGGTATATAAGGTTATTTAAGCCTTTTGAAGAGATGATTGAGAAAACCACACCAACATTGCACGATAAATTTGGGGGATTTGGGACAGCATACTCTTACATTAACCTAAAGGCCATTCTTAGAGTCTTTGACTTTGTTTACTAAATGTTCTAGTCTAGTTTATGAAATGTCAAGTCATATTATTTCTTGCCCAAAGTGTCACCCAGCCCCGTATATTATTCCTAGAGTTTCCAATTTCCCCATCATGGGACAACTAGAACAACCTTTCTAAAACACAATCCAAACATGCCTCCTTCCTGCATAATGCTTTCAGTTTCTCCTCATTTCCCTCAAGATAAAGTCTGAACTCCCTGTCACAACACCAAGGTTCTTCACCATCTGGCCCCAACCACCCCACCTGCTCAGCCTCATCTCACTTCCACTCCCTGCCTTGAACTATTCATAGCCCCACCCCAAAATCTGCCTGCTTTTTCATGCCTCCCTGCTTTTCACACATGCCGTTCTCTCTATCCTTTCTCCTCTTCTCTAGTTAGATGTTCATCATTAAGATGCCATTCACATGCCTATTCCCAGCACCTGGCATAAACAGGCACACCATAAGCTCTGAAAAATGTCGAATGAATGAATGGACACTACAAAAAAAGCTCTGTAACCATGTGTTGAATGAATTATTAAGCTTTTGATAATTGATTTCGTTCTTGGTTGAACAATTTTTTTTTCACCCAGGCTGGAATGCAGTGGCACAATCTTGGCTCACTGCAACCTCTGCCTGCTGGGCTTAAGCGATTCTCCTGCCTCAGTCTCCCAAGTAACTGGGATTACAGGCAACTTCCACCATGCCCGGCTAATTTTTGTATTTTTTAGTAGAGATAGGGCTTCCCCATGTTGGCCAGGCTGGTCTCAAATTCCTAACCTCAAGTGATCTGCCCGCCTTGGCCTCCCAAAGTGCTGGGATTACAGGGGTAAACCACCATACTGGCAGAAGAAGGGATTGTTGATGGCTCTTTCACCAACATTCTTAATAACCACAAAGGAGGAAAACTCTCTGAAAGTCATTTGTTCACACCAAGCTGTCCCTGAACTTCCAGTGGAATCAAAGTTCTAAAAGCAAAGTCCTCATCAAGACTTGGGATGAGGCTTGCATTCATTCAGCATCACTTTAACGACTAAAAGAAAATGAGTTGGCAAGGTTTGTTGTTTTCAGTAATTTTTTTTCTCTAAGGTGTTTGAAAAATATCAATTCTTGAAGTTTTTATCAATCAATACATGGCTTTTCCTATGACACAAAAGAATGCTAGGATAAAAAAAAAAATGCCAGCAAGTAAATAACAACGGCTTTGGGGCAGAAGATTATGTTTTTAAAAAATGTACTGTCTCTTTGATATCATGTAGAGAATACAATGAAACAGATCATGAAGCAGAGCTAAAATGTTATACATGAAATGGTGGTGATGGTCAGATGAAGGTGGAGGTGATGGGAAGGAATAAGAAGAAAATCATGTGAGAAAAACTGAGAAGCAAAACTATGTGAGATCTAACAGTTAATCCAAATAATGGCTAGTGAAAGTAAAATCAAAATTTTGCATTGTGTTTTAGAATTATCTAAGTCATTTATTTATTTTCCTTGAAAACAATTTTTTCCCATGGGCATTGCTTTAATCAGGTTCCTAATTCTGAAAGAGTACATATGGCCTTTTATTTGACTTGTGTTAATTAGAACTAAACCAGTGTGGTCATGGTCCGCAAAATCAACCTTTCATAGCAAACATAATTGCTAGGTTTTAATAAACAAATGTAGTTTTCTACAACTAACGTTTTAACAATTGTAGTTTGCTACTATGAATATTCATCTTAAAGTTTCAAGTCAAAAGTCCCTGGACTAATAAAATAACCTTGCAGTATTACAGGGAAACACTTAGCAATTGACCAGAACTAAAAATATAGATGGCAAGATACAGAATAAGTTTAGGTTTAACTCACATTTTATGATAAGTAGTTTAGAGATTTTTCTCATTCTCTCTTTAGCTACACAAAGACTTATTGTTGGGAATACCTGCATTTTCTCCCTTGTGCTCCTAATTGGAAATTGTGGCTTCCAGTTTCAATTCTATTTTAATAAAGGTCAAATTAAAGATACATGGGAATCATTTTTAATTCTACACCTGATATAAGGTTTTAAGAAAAGAAATTAGTTGAAGAAACTAAGTGTCTGGCATTAATCAAATCATTAAGTATTTGTTGAGTAGCTGCTAGGTGCTAAGCATTGTTCTATGTGCTGGGAATACAGCAACGATCAAAACAAGGCAGAAATCCCTGCTGTCTGGAGTTTACATTCCAGTGGAGGGAGACAGGGGACTGGTGATCACCAAAATAAAGGAGTAGATAAGTAAAAATTAGAAGATGCAGTTATTATGGAAGAACTAAAGCAGAGAAGATAGTAAGTGCTAAGAGTGAGAACAGGAGATTGCAATTGTAAATATGATGGTCAGGTGAGCCTCTCTGAGAAGGTGACGGTTAAGCAAAGCCTTTTAGGAAGAAAGAGAGGATGTTACTATCGCACTCAAGTATCAAAAGGTGAAAAGTTTTCCAGGCAGAGAAAACAGTGAGTGCAAAATGCTTTGAAGCAAAAGCATGTCTGGCATCTATGGAAATATGCTGTCTGAGATAGTAGCCATGAGCCACATGTGGCTATCTGAATTTATGTTGGACTTAAGTCAAATTTAAAATTCTGTTCTTCAGTGTGCACTTGCCATATTTCAAGTCAATAGTCACCACATTGGACAATGCAAATATAGAACCTGTCCATAATCATAGAAAGTTCTATTGGACAGCATGCTCTAGGAAGAGCAAGAAGGCTGGTACTGCTGGAGAGGTCTAAGCAAGGGAGAGAGTAACAGATAAGGTTAAAGGGGCACAATTGTGTAGGACTCTGAAGGTCACTGTAAGAGCTTTGGCTTTTTCTGAAGTTTGGAGTGTCTTGCAAAAAGAGTAACTTGATAACTTGATATGACTTGACATTTAGAAGAGTCTCTTTATGTTGTTATTTTTGTAATGATCCAGGTGAAAGAAGATCAAGGATGGAGAAAGGTGGTGGCAGTGGGGGTGGTGAAAAATGTTCAGATTCCATATGAACTTTGAAGTTAGAACCAACAGATTATGATGGTGAAAGGGAGTATAGTATATAACAATGAAGACTAGTTAGAAAAGAGGCCTGTGGTTGGGGCATGAGAGAGGCTCAATTCCATTTTGTACAGATTTGACTTTGAGATGACAATAGCATTCACTATTGAAAGATGTCCAATGGGTAGTTGGAAAAGTTAGAGCTCAGATGAGAACATGTCTCATAGAAATAAGATTCATCAACATACATGTAAGAGATGAAGCAGGAGTAGAGGGAAGAATACAGGTGTCAACATTCCAATGTAATAAAGATGCCAGCCAACTCAAGAGAAATGATGGAGCCTGGGGAGTGGCCACAAGGTATGAAAAACACTGGTGGCTGTGAGTGAAACCTCTATTGTAGAGAGATGAAGGGAGCAGCTGGATGGAAATGGTTTTGAGAGTAGAGAATGGGATGTTCTCAAGACAGAAAAATGTAATAAACTAAGGCACTTCTCATCATTTACAGGGAGTTTCTAAAATTATACTTTATTAGTTCCAGACGAATACTAGTGTTATTTGTAATAAACATTGTGACAAACAACGTGTTTTTTTTTTTTTTTTAATTCAGACGTTAGGCCACTGCGGGGGGGGAGTGAATACTGTATATGTGTTAGGATTTCTTATGCTCAATCTCCTGAGACTAGATAATGGATACTTTTTAAATTAATGGGAGGAACCCAAGTCTTTTGTGATAAAGATGTCATTTTAACTGTCCAGAATTCTTAATGGAGAAGGAATAGTCAGTGCTGGTTCTTCAAAAGGAAGCAAAGAGATCGAACAGGAAGCACTAGAAAGGAAGGCTAAGGAGAAAGCTGTAGCTGTTCTTTGAGCTCCCCTCCACTTCAGCAGCCCTGGTTAAAGGGTGAATGGGGAAGCCCGAGGACCTCATGGCAGGTAGGATCTCAGAAACAAGCAATCTAGATTCAAAAACTTGAAATCTGAGCAGGAAATTTACATATCATCTAGACCAATCTCTGCTATTTCAAAGATGAAGTATTGAGACCCAGAGAAGTAAAATAATTTGACCCTGTCATTCAGCTAGTTCTATGCAGATCTAAAAGTAGAAACAAGGGGGGATAATTCCCGCTCCACAGTTCTTTTGGCCTGACAGCTCCTTACTATATAAGAAGGGAAATCCCTATTTAAGACGTACTGAACGAATGTAAAGCAAATTCAACACTCAGAGTTCTATTTTGGGGAAGGGGGAATTTTGGGGAGCCGGGGTGGGTGTAGGGATTAATGAGATTTGAAAAGTGCTTATGGGTTTGGTGACAGAATATTGGCTTCTCACAAATGCCTGGGCAAAAGGCCTGAATCCGCCCTGGTGTTGGAACTATGCCTCAATTGCCGGGTCCCCCCAGCACACAAGTGAAAACCTCAACGTTAACTAGTGTCCATTTCGCTGATTCTGGGTAAATAACCCCTGGGTGTGTGTTTATACAAATCCATTCTGGTACAAACCCTGGGCAGGAGAGGGTTGTAGTAAAAACATAATTCGGGGTTGGGGAAGGAGGCGGTGTGGATTGCGCTGGCGAGGAGGATGGGAAAGAGGGGCCCGCACGACCAGACCAGCCGCGACTGCACCGCTTCCCTGTTGCTAGGGCGCCGGCGTCCTTAGTTACCACTAATTGGACGCACTCTAGTATCCACCGCCTAGTGTTTGCGCTTCGCCGGCCGCGCCACCCCCGCGTCGCCTGGCGCAGCTCGGAGACCAGGGCACCTGCACACGTGTCCTTCTTTCCCCCGCGATTCCGGTCGAAGGCTGAGGTCCGGGTTAGAAACCGCGGAGGCTTTGCAAAGCGGCCAGCGACTCCAGCCTTAAGAAATCCCCGCCGAGGGCTGTGCGGGAACCTACCGGAGGGCGAGCCCCGGGGGTTTTTCACCCAGACTCACGTTGTACTCCTTCAGCCAGCAGTCTAGCTTTTCCTGCAATGTTCGTAAAGCTTCGTTAGAGACCAGTCTCTTCAGGTTTTCCGCCATCGTTCACTGTTTCGCTCGGCCCCTGGGAGAAGGATACTTGGGGGGACCAGGCGGTGGCCTCCGCAGGACGGTGGGATGATATGACCGGAAGGGTGTTCTCTTCTGGAGGGGCTCAGAGCGCGGCAGGTGTTTCCATCCTCCCCCTTGGGTCGGACCTGGCCGATTCGGGAAGCTGGGGGGAGGTGCCCTGGGCCGCAGCCGCTGCGCCTCATCCGCCGACCCGCCTGGTCTCCTGGCTCCCTAGCCGCCGCCCCGAGCCGGGCCATAAATACCCTGGCGATTATTAAACAAACCTTGACGTGGATGGGTTGGCTGCCAGGGACGCGCTCGGCCCCCGTCATGGCAACGCCCGCTCCGCTCCGCCCCGCCCCGCCCCGCCCTCACTGCGCCCCCAAGCTCCCGCCGCCAGGCCGCCCTCCCGGCTTGAGCGCGCCATGTCGCTGCCGCTGCCGCTGCCGCTGCTGCTGCTGCTCTTCCTCCTCCTACTGCTACTGCTGCTGCTGCTGCTGCTGCTGGCCGAGAGCGAGAGCGCCAAAGTCACTGAGACTCGGCGCTGGGTCGGGGCTGGAGAGCGCCGAGACTTCGAATGACAGCTGCGCGCCCCCTGGGTGGGCTGAAACGCGCCGCCGCGCGGGCTGGAGGGCAGCAGTGAGCCTACAGCATTATTCCCTAGCCGGGACTCTCGGTGCGCACGCGTGTCCAGAAAAGCAGAAGTTAAGTCTCCATAGAAGTTTGGGGCTAGGCACTCAGGAGCTCACCTCTTTGACGTCTTTATTCTTTCGCCTTTCATTCCTTAAATTCTTCAGTTGTAGCGCCTAGGGTTTACCTGTATGCAACTTTTAACTAAAATTTCAATACTTCCTACTTCTAGTTTTTGCATTGTTCCTTGACCCACTGGGTAGGTACCCAAGTCAATAGATGTTAGTTCCAGGATGTTCACAAATTAAAGTTAATCCCTCAGGTTGGATAAGATTTGGCAGTATATATTTTAGTATGTTTTTTTAGAGTCATTGAGCACTCTAAAGCTTCATTTAATTCTGAATTCTCTAATCGGGACTTTCTGATCTGGTTTGGCACTATTTTAAAAGTGTACATTCTGCTACAGGAATAGATTCAGCTACTTAGGAAATGAACCATTTTGACCATCATTAAGCACTTTCAAAGCAAGCCCTTTTATATATCATCAAAAAAAATGGGCTGATTGTAAATCATCCCTATCTATTCATCAAAACAGCGGTGGTGGAGCAGAACCTCAGCTGGTTGGCAAGCTAGTTTAACTTAGTTTCATCTCTGTAGGTACTTGAAAATCTTTGAACACTGTATATATTCAAGTATTGTAAAATCAATAATTTTCACCAGCTCTTGTTTTTTATTTATTTTAATTACAGTGGCTTTACTATCTGCTAATGAAAATGAAAGGCTCATTTTTGGAGCCTGTGTTCCTACTAGTTCTCTGTAGACCACAAAATAAGGACTTATAAGGATATAACATATTATTTGATCAGAGTAGAATAATAATTACTGTTAAAAATACTGCCTCAAAAAACAACTATTCATTAGACAACTTCATATATATATATTGAATTGAGAAAAACCTCAAATTTCTCAACTTGGACCTAATAAGTACATATTTCAATAGGCAATGGGAATATTTGAACAGTCCCATTTACTTTTTCATAAAAAAACAAATTGGGACATTTGTTTCTGTCAGATAAATTAGAGGTAAACTATTTTTCCTTGCTGTGAGAATGTTAATTAGCCTCTAATCCTTGGTTTCATCATTTGTAAAAGAAAATAATTCTTCTTTCATAGGATTATTATGAAACTTAATAAGATAATTCATGTAAAGTATTTAGCATAATGTTTGGCATATGCTGTAGTAATTGCTCTAGTAATTACTGTTTATTAAATATAAACTAATACTGACCTACATCCACTATTATTGGGAATGTAGATTAGTATTAGTTTATATTTAATAAAGAAAACTAGTTGTAAACAATCTAAATCTCCAACAATAGGGTAATAGTTGAGCAAATCATTCAATGAAATGTTGCACAATAAAAAACTTGTTATTGTAGAGTATCTACTATCTAGTAATTTTCACTATATAATGTTAAATGAAAAAGGCAGAACACTAAATTGTATATACTGTGTTAAATTATACAATGTGAACTCAAGGTATAATTATGGGTTATTTTAATTGCTCTTTTATATTTTTCTAATTTTTTCAAATTTCTACCATGACCATGAATTGTTTCTATGAAAACTTATTCAGAAAAAGTTACCAAAAGCAGTTACTAATATGGTTTGGCTGAGTCCCTGCCCAAATCTCATCTTGGATTCCTACGTGTTGTGGGAGGGATCCAGTGAGAGGTAACTGAATCATGGAGTCAGGTCGTTCCCTTGCTGTTCTTGTGATAGTAAGTCTCACAAGATCTGATGGTTTTTTAAAAAGGGGATTTTCGCCTGAGATGGATCAACATGCAATCAAAGCTATAGCCCTGTTAAAAATAACAATAAAAAAATAAAAAGGGGATTTTCCCTGAACAAGCTCCTCTTTGCCTGCTGCTATCCACATAAGATGTGACTTGCTCCTCCCTGCCTTCCATCATGATTGTGAGGCCTCCCCAGCCATGTGGAACTCTAAGTCCATTAAACCTCTTTCTTTTGTAAATTGCCCAGTCTCAGGTATGTCTTTATCAGCAGCATGTAAACTGATGAATACAGTAAACTGGTACCAGGAATGGGGTGCTACTGAAAAGATACCCAAAAATGTGAAAGTGCTTTCGAAATTGAGTAACTTTCTGGAACTGAGTAACAGGCAGAGGTTGGAACAGTTTGGATGGCTCAGAGGAAGACAGGAACATGTGGGAAAGTTTGGAACTCCCTAGAGTCTTGTCAAATAGCTTTGACCAAAATGCTGATAATGATATGGACAATAAAATCCAGGCTGAGTGGTCTTAGATGGTGATGACCAACTTGTTGGGAACTGGAGCAAAGGTGACTCTTGTTATGTTTTAGCAAAGAGACTGGTAGCATTTTTCCCCTGCCCTAGAGATTTGTGAAACTTTGAACTTGAGAGAGATGATTTAGGGTATCTGGCAGAAATTTCTAAGTAGCAAAACATTCAAGAGGTGACTTGGGTGCTGTTAAGGCCATTGCGTTTTATAAAGTAAGTAGAGCATAAAGGTTCAGAAAATGTGCAGCCTGACAATGCGATAGAAAAGAAAATCCCATTTTCTGAGGAGAAATTCAAGTGGCTGCAGAAATTTGCATAAGTAACAAGGAGCCAAACATAATCCCCAAGCAAATATCTCCAGGGTGTGTCAGAGGTCTTCACAGCAGACCCTCCCATCACAGGCCTGGAGGCCTAAGAGGAAACAGTGGTTTCAAGGGCCAGGCCCAGGGTCTCTGTGCTTTGTGCAGTCTAAGGACTTGGTGAGTGTGTCCCCGCCACTCCAGCCATGGCTGAAAAGGGCAAATGTAGAGCTCTGGCCATGGCTTTAGAGGGTGCAAGCCTCAAGCTTTGGCAGCTTTCATGTGGTATTGAGACTGCAAATGCACAGAAGTCAAGAACTGAGATTTGGGAAACTCCGCCTAGATTTCAGAAGATGTATGGAAACACCTAGATGCCCAGGCAAAAGTTTGCAGCAGGGATGGGGCCCTCATGGAGAACCTCTGCTAAGGCAGTGCAGAAGAGAAATGTGGGGTGGGAATCCCCACACTGAGTCCCTACTGGGGTGCTGCCTAGTAGAGCTGTAGGAAGCCTCTGTCCTCCAGACCTCAAAATGGTAGATCCACTGACAACTTGCCCTATGTGCCTGGAAAAGCTGCAGACACTCAACACTGGCCTGTGAAGGCAGTCAGGAGGGAGGCTGTACTCTGCAAACCACAGAGGCAGAGCTGCCCAGGACCATGGGAACCTACCTCTTGTATCAGCATGACCTGAATATGAGACATGAAGTCAAAGGAGATCATTTCGGAGCTTTAAGATTTGGCTGGCCAGGTGTAATGGCTCATGCCTATCATCCCAGCACTTTGGGAGGCTGAGGCAGGCAGATTACCTGAGATCAGGAGTTCAAGACCAACCAGCTTGGCCCACATGGCAAAACCCCATCTCTACTAAAAATGCAAAAATTAGCTGGGCTTGGTGGTGGGCATCTATAATCTCAGCTACTCAGGAGGCTGAGGCAGCAGAATCACTTGAACCTGGGAGTTGGAGGATCCAGTGAGCCAAGATCATGCCACTGCACTCCAGCCTGGGCAACAGACCAAGACTCTGTCTCAAAAAAAAAATTTTTTTAATAAGATTTGACTGTCCCACTGGATTTCAGACTTGAATGGGGCCTGTAGCCCCTTTGTTTTGGTCAATTATTCCTATTTGGAATGGCTGTATTTACCCAATGCCTGTATCCCCATTATATCTAGGAAGTAACTAACTTGCTTTTGATTTTAAAGGGTCACAGGTGGAAGGGACTTGCCTTCTCTAGGATGAGACTTTCGACTTTGGACTGTGGACTTTTGAGTTAATGCTGGAATGTGTTAAGACTTGGGGGGACTATTGGGAAGGCATGATTGGTTTTGAAACATGAGGACATGAGATTTGGGAGGAGTCAGGGGTGGAATGATATGGTTTGGCTGTATTCCCACCAAAATCTCATCTTGTATCCCACATGTTGTGGGAGGGACCCAATTGAATCATGGAGGCAGGTTTTTTCCATGCTGTTCTCATGATAGTGAATAAGTCTCCTGAGAGCTGGTGGTTTTATTTAAAAAAAAATGGACATATTCCTGCACAAGCTCTCTCTTTGCCTGCTGCCATCTGTGTAAGATGTGCCTTGCTCCTCCTTGCCTTCTGCCAGGATTATGAAGCCTCCCCAGCCATGTGGAACTGCAAGTCCATTAAACCTCTCTCTTTTGTAAATTGCCCAGTCTCAGGTATGTCTTTATCAGCAGCATGAAAATGGACTAATACAGTTACCCAAAAATTTTACCACCCTCAGAAAGAAAAATGTTAGCCAAAATACCAATATTTAAGCAGCTCCCTCAAAACATAACATGCTTTGACTAAATGTCCGTATTGCTCATTTAATAGACTTATAGTGTCTTAAGATGGAATGGATCTTTAAAATCACTTTAGCATATGCTACCTGATATTATTTATCTCTACATATGCCCCAGCTCCATGATTAGATTCAAGACCTTTAGGACCTGCAGTCATTTCATGTACATCTTGGCTTCCCTAGAATTCAAGAGATGTGTTGTATATAGCAGGAACATGTGTTTATTGTAAGAAGCATAGATCTTCCTCTTGATGATCAAAATAAAGAAAACATTTCACATGTTTATTCATTATTTACCCTTCCTACTCCATTACTTTCAAAAAAGTATCTGTCAGATTAGTAATATTTTTTAGAGGAAAAAGCAAATATGCCCAAAATGTATGCCCATTTACTAACAGCCTCATTTTACATTTCTTTCTGGGCTTAGTGGAAGCCAAAGCAGAAAGGAAAATGAGTTTTATGATAATGATTATTTGATGTTTAAAGTACACATACTAACTCTTTCAATGAAAACACATTTTCTTGGTACCAATCTAAAATGTGTTTGCTCATTTCCAAAGAGTATTGGACAACATAGATGAAAGATGTCTTAATAAACCTTTTTAAAAATATATAGAAAAAAATCTTGATATTATTGTTTTCTGAAGCCACCTTTAATCAATGCTGAAGGAGTAACGCTAGAACAGCTCATCAAAAAGCAGGCCAAGTAACTGACACCCCATTTCTAGTTCTCAGGTGATGTTATTTGATAGAAGCTTAGAACCTGCATATCTGTTGGAATAAGTGGATGTCTTCATAAGTGCCCTTAATGATGGTCCCCTCTGCAGAGGTTTTGATGGTGCTAAATAGCAATCAATTTAAGAGAGAGCAAAAGCCTGGAGTGCAAACAGTTTATACTGCTGATTAAAGAGTCCATGTGTTTTAAATTATAAGCATGCACTCAATTGGTTGAGATTCTATTTTATTTTATTTTATTTTATTTTATTTTATTTTTTTTATTGCATTTTAGGTTTTGGGGTACATGTGAAAAACATGCAAGGTTGTTGCTTAGGTGCATACGTGGCAGTGTGATTTGCTGCCTTCCTCCCCTTCACCCATATCTGGCATTTCTCCCCATGCTATCCCTCCCCAATTCCCCACCCCCCCCGCTGTCCCCCCCACTCCCCCACAACAGACCCCCATGTATAGTGCTCCCCTCCCTGTGTCCATGTGTTCTCCTTGTTCAACACCCGCCTATGAGTGAGAACATGTGGTGTTTGATTTTGTGTTCTTGTGTCAGTTTGCTGAGAATGATGGTTTCCAGGTTCATCCATGTCCCTACAAAGGACGCGAACTCCTCGTTTTTAATGGCTGCATAATATTCCATGGTGTATATGTGCCACATTTTTCCTGTCCAGTCTATCATCGATGGGCATTTGGGTTGGTTCCAGGTCTTTGCTATTGTAAACTGTGCTGCTATGAACATTCGTGTGCATGTGTCCTTATAGTAGAACGATTTATAATCCTTTGGATATATGCCCAGTAATGGGATTGCTGGGTCAAATGGAATTTCTATTTCTAGGTCCTTGAGGAATCGCCACACTGTTTTCCACAATGGTTGAACTAATTTACACTCCCACCAACAGTGTAAAAGTGTTCCTATTTCTCCACATCCTCTCCAGCATTTGTTGTCTCCAGATTTTTTAATGATTGCCATTCTAACTGGTGTGAGATGGTATCTCAATGTAGTTTTGATTTGCATTTCTCTAATGGCCAGTGATGATGAGCATTTTTTCTTAGAGTAGGTGTGATGTGGTGCTGAGAAGAATGTATATTCTCTGGATTTGGGCTGGAGAGTTCTGTAAATATCTATTAGGTTTGCTTGTTCCAGGTCTGAGTTCAAGTCCTGGATATCCTTATTAATTTTCTGTCTCGTTGATCTGTCTAATATTGACAACGGTGTGTTGAAGTCTCCCAGTATTAATGTGTGGGAGTCTATGTCTCTTTGTAAGTCTTTAAGAACTTGCCTTATGTATCTGGGTGCTCCTGTATTAGGTGCATATATATTTAGGATCGTTAGCTCTTCTTGTTGTATTGATCCTTTTACCATTATGTAATGTCCTTCTTTGTCTCTTTTGATCTTTGTTGCTTTAAAGGCTATTTTATCAGAGATGAGAATTGCAACTCCTGCTTTTTTTTGCTCTCCATTTGCTTGGTAAATCTTCCTCCATCCCTTTATTTTGAGCCTTTGTGTATCCTTGCATGTGAGGTGGGTTTCCTGGATACAGCACACTGATGGGTTTTGGCTTTTTATCCAATTTGCCAGTCTGTGTCTTTTGATTGGGGCATTTAGTCCATTTACATTTAGGGTTAATATTGTTATGTGTGAGTTTGGTCCTGTCATTTTGATGCTAGCTGGCTGTTTTGCCCATTGGTTGATGGAGATTCTTCATTGTGTTGCTGCTCTTTACCATTTCATGCGTTTTTGGAGTGGCTGGTGCTGGTTGTTTTTTTCTATGTGTAGTGTCTCCTTCAGGAGCTCTTGTAAAGCTGGTCTGGTGGTGATGAAATCTGTGAGTACTTGCTTGTTCACAAAGGATTTTATTTTTCCTTCACTTATGAAGCTTAGTTTGGCTGGATATGAAATTCTGGGTTGAAAGTTCTTTTCTTTAAGGATGTTGAATATCGGCCCCCACTCTCTTCTGGCCTGTAGGGTTTCTGCTGAGAGATCTGCTGTGAGTCTGATGGGTTTCCCTTTGTGGGTAACCCGACCTTTCTCTCTGGCTGCCCTTAGTATTTTCTCCTTCATTTCAACCCTGGTGAATCTGATGATTATGTGCCTTGGGGTTGCTCTTCTAGCGGAATATCTTTGTGGTGTTCTCTGTATTTCTTGGACTTGAATCTTGGCCTGCCTTGCTAGGTTGGGGAAGTTTTCCTGGATAATATCCTGAAGAGTATTTTCCAGCTTGGATGCATTCTCTTCGTCACATTCAGGTACACCTATCAAACGTAGATTAGGTCTTTTCACGTAGTCCCATATTTCTTGTTGACTCTGTTCATTCCTTTTTACCTTGTTTTCTCTAATCTTCCCTTCTCGTTTTATTTCATTGAGTTGATCTTCAACTTCTGATATCCTTTCTTCTGCTTGGTCAATTCTGCTGTTGAAACTTGTACATGCTTCGTGAAGTTCTCGTGTTGTGTTTTTCAGCTCCATCAATTCATTCATATTCCTCTCTAAGTTGTCCATTCTCGTTAGCATTTCGTCAAGTCTTTTTTCAAGGTTCTTAGTTTCTTTGCATTGGGTTAGAACATGTTCTTTTAGCTCACAGAAGTTTCTTATTATCCATTTTCTGAAAGCTGATTCTGTCATTTCATCACACTCATTCTCCGTCCAGTCTTGTTCCCGTGCTGGTGAGGAGTTATGCTGCCTTGTAGGGGGAGAGGTGTTCTGGTTTTGGGTGTTTTCATCCTTTTTGCGCTGGTTTCTTCCCATCTTTGTGGATTTATCCGCCTATTGACTTTGTAGTTGCTGTCTTTCTGATTTTGGTAATTTTAAGTCTGCAGCAGCTGAACTCATAAACCCCCTTTTCTTCTCCCCAGGTGTTCTGGCCCAGGGGTTTAGCACTTTATGTTTTTCAGCTGTGTTGCTACCGTTTTCCCTGCCCACAAGGTGGCAGTCTAGTCACACTCAGCCTGCAGAGGCTTCGCTGAGCTGTTGTGGGCTCCGCCCAGCTTCCGTGTGAGCTTCCCTGCAGTCCTGTGAGTGTAGTTAGAACTGCTTCCGCTATGCTGGCCCGCCCCGGTAGTGACGGAGTCTCTGTAGTGGCGGGTTGTCTTGGTTACGGAAAATTGCCCCGGGAACTGTAGGGTGTTTCCCGATGGAGGACGCCCCTCCCCCACAGAGCTGAACCGTCCCGGGTTCAGCCGTGTTTCCAGAGGGGCCCTCTTTGTCCTGTAATCTCTTGGCTTGCCTCCTTGCCACAGTTCCCCTTGCTGGCCCAGAGGGGACACAGTCTCGTTCACTTTGTCCAAGGAGCCGCTGCTCCCCGTCCCCCGTGCAGGCCGAGCGGCTGCTCCGGTCCAACCAGCGGCGCTGGGAATGCGGGGAGCTTCTCCGCGCAATTAAAATCCGCTGCCCTGTGTGCCGCTGCGTCAGCCGAAGCAGCGGCTCTGAGATTCATGGCACTCCCTTGCCCGGGGGTCTCCTGGCTTGGCTCCCTGCTTCAGCTCCCCTTTCTGGCTCAGAGGGAACTCTGTCTCTCTCGCTCTGCGCAAGAAGCCACTGCCCCCCGCTCCAGGGCGTAGGCTGAGCGGCCACTCCGCTCAAACCAGCGGCGCTGGAGACCCGTGGGGCTTTTCCTCCTGTGAATCTCCTGGTCTGTGGGCAGTAAAAGTCCGTCTGGAAATGCGGCGTCCGCTCACCCTCTGCGCCTTTTCTCGGAGCTGCAATCCCGACTTCCTCTTAAGTGGCCATCTTGGATCGATCTCCGAGATTCTATTTTAAAAGTTGATAAGTCTTGGCCGGGAATGGTGGCTCACACCTGTAATCTCAACACTTTGGGAGGCCAATGTGGGCAGATCACTTGAGGCCAGGAGTTTGAGACCAGCCTGGCCAACATGGCAAAAACCCATCTCTACTAAAAATACAAAAATTAGATGGTGCATATCAGTAGTCCCAGCTACTTGAGAGGCTGAGGTATGAGAATCACTTGAACCCAAGAGGCAGAGGTTGCAGTAAGCCAAGATGGTGCCCACTGCACTCTGGCCTGGGCAATAGAGTGAGACTCTACCTCAAATAAATAAATAGATAAAAGTTGATAAGCTGCCTTTTTTTCACATATAAAAGAAAATACCAGGTAAGTAATGATTCTCTTTGAGGAATATTTTGATGCTCAAATTTTGCCCCAATTTGGTTATTTTAGGACATTACCAATTAAGCAATTTTGGGAGAAGTTGAAAGAATAGTAAACTCAAAAACACGACCACTGTTGCTTTATCTCACACTCTGCCAGTTAATGAAGCCTTATGACTTTACATAAATCTTAAATCACTCAGACATTTTTTTCATCTATAAAATGAGTAATAGGGACTAGATAAGCTTCAAGATCTCCTGCAGTTCTGACATTCTTTAATACTGTTTTACCATACTGATTAGGTTCAGGGTTGAGCATATCTTGTCCTTTGTTTGAATTTTTGGTTCACAGTTCACTTTAGGTCAAGTGTTGATTCTGAGCACATTAGCCAATCACCAAAAGTTGGGCACCATTTTTTAGTACAATTTATTCTGCAAGCTTGCTAGAATAACTACTATTTCTAACCTCCAGTCAATAAACAAGGAATTTCTCCACAGCTGCACTTTTAACAAATTAAACCCAGTTCAAACTGATAAACTTTTCCTAATTACCTCAACCTCTCAGAGCTCATCACTTTCTTCTTTATGCTTTCTCTCTTTAACTTTTGGATGTGTTAATATTCTTGCAATTATCACGCTATATTATATTTATTTGCTTCCTATATAAGCTTGTGAGCTTCATGAAGAAAAAGAGAGAGGCTTATTTAGCTTCATATTCTCAGCACAGCAACTGGCACATAAGAAAGAAGAAACAAGTCGAGGACCAGGAGGAGGAAGGAATAGGAAACAGAATAGGAAAGGAAAGGGCATGATTTGCTGCTTCGTATCTGATATCATAATCCATTGAGATAGAAGGCAATTTTAACAGCCAATCAGTGGTTCTTATGGTGTCATAATTCTACCAACCAGACAGGAGTGATTTGTTCTAGAAAGGGTAATGTGTCAAACATCTAGATGGAATAGGCTTTTTGTTTTTGTTTATTTTTCGGTGGGGGGAGACAGAATTTCACTCTTTTTGCCCAGGCTGGAGTACAATGGCATGATCTCAGCTCATTGTAACCTCTGCCTCCCAGGTTCAAGCGATTCTCCTGCCTCAGCCTTCCGAGTAGCTAGGATTACAGGCATGCGCCACCACGCCCAGCTAAGTTTGTATTTTTAGTAGAGATGGGGTTTCTCCATGTTGGTCAGGCTGGTCTCAAACTTCCAACCTCAGGTGATCTGCCTGCCTCTGCCTCCCAAAGTGCTGGGATTACAGGTGTAAGTCAATGTGCCTGGCCTTGGAATAAGTTTTAATTTTGTCTACTCTGGATTTTTACCTATGTCAGTCAGCTGGAAAGATTTTTCAATTGGGGATTTTAAGACTCCAACAAAAGATTAAATGAATCCACTGCCTGAAGTGAGAGCTAAAGTGAGAGCTATGTATATTTAGTTCACACTACACCAAACATAAATATATGCAATAAATTACAGGGGATTATATTATGCAGTGGGATTCTCATCTTAATTTCAAATCTTCCTCACTAAGGACAGTTGCTAACCCTTAGCCAAGGGGCCTATAAGAACAACCTGTGTTTGGCTTGGATGCTCTTTTAAGCATGCCTCATCCTTTCCCATATGACCCATGCTATTCTTGTCTTTCTGCTGTCTGTGTCTGGATCTTGTGTCTTTGGATCAGGCCCTGTATTACTACTTGCAGAAAATCGTTTAGTCTCTGCTGACCCACTTGCATAAAGTTGAGTTTAAATACAGTGTTCATCTGAGGTATTGCTTAGGCTCTACGTGCTCAGAGGCACTTTGTTCTTGTAGGTAGCAAAACACTTCTTTGTCCACTTAAGTGTTTTCTAACCTGAGTGCTCTGTGTTCTTTCAGGAGTTTCGTTTTGTCCTTTTCTCTGCCACATTAAGGGAAAGGGAAATAATTTTCTAAAAATCACCCAATGGAGAACAAATGAATTTACTGGGAACTCAGCTGGAGGCAGGTTTCCCCACTGACAGAAGCAAGAATGCTGTTTCCTGTGTCATGCCAAGGAGCGCTCCCCACTCAGAGCAGCAGTTCAGAAATTTTTTATACAATTATTTCATGTGCACTATTGATTAAACTATAAAAACAAGGAAATTTTAAATATATCACAAGTGTATCACCTAGCACCTAAATGAACTATAGAACATTTGCAACAAATACAGATTAGAAGGAGAAAAGAAAAACAAGGTAAATGTAGTGTGATTTTGGAGAGCAGTAAAATATTCTTCCTATCGCAACCCAGATTTCCATCATAGGTTTTTCAGGAGAGAAGCCATCCTCACCCTCCATCTTTTCAGCTCTGCTAGCTAAATGCAATGACAAGGTCATGAGTCTGTGAAAACCCCCATGGGAGGAGTAAGCTCAGGACACATTAAGCTATCGCAGAGGCACAGTGAGTATGGTCTACCTTGCAAGATGTCCTTAAGCATGTCAGGAGAGGGATATAGGATAGCATGAGTGATGTTGAAATAGAGCCTTTTCAGCACTTTTAATAAACATTTACTGAATTTCTAGGGTGAGACACCATCTGCCTTAAGCATGGGCAAAATTAAGCTCACTGTCTGCTCCCTAGGATCTCATAATCTATTTAAACGAGAGAAACAGCAACCATAGTTCAATGTGATCAGTTAGAGTAGATATAAAGTTCTGCCGAAACAATGACTCCTCCTTTGCCTCATTTCCCATCCTTCTGAAAAAGGATCAAGGAAAGTCATAGAATAAGGTGATGTTTAGAGCCTGTTTTGGAAGGATGGATGTTTACCAGGAAGAGAAGAACAAATGGAAACAGGAGGAATCATAGCAGAGGTATGAAATTGAATGGAGGGGCAGAAAATGACAAATAGTAGTCCAATGTGACTACAGAGTAGTCAGGGAATCAGACACAAGACTGCAAAGACAGTCCTGGTTTCAACTATGATGAGTCTTATATATCAGGCTAAAGGAATTGATCTTTATTTCATAGGCAATAGGGAAGCAGCAAAAGGCTGTAAACAGAAAAACTGTATGATTGGGTCTCTTTTGTATCACGTAGGAGGTCATAAGAGGTTAAATATGGAAGGGGCAGAACTGGACCCAGAAAGAGCACTTAGAAGACACAGAGATGATTAGTCTAGTGCCCTTCTCTGGGGTACTTGTATGGTGAGCATTAGATACCGATGTCAGAGATACTTACTTAGATGCTAGCAGTATTTTTACCCAATAGAAAAAATTAACTTAATATTCATTCATCAGAGTTATTAAGTATGTATTATGTACTTCGTTCTTAATGTGTTCAGGGCCTAGAGCAATGTGGAATTAATAACACATTGCCTCTGCTTTGTAAGGAACTCAGTCTAATCAGAAGCAAACTGTATATGCATGAGAAGTAAAATAACAGGATAGTTAATTAAGTGTCAAATGAGTGTCACAACAAATTGGTGCAATAACAGTTAAAAGCAAAGAGCAATAAGGACTGGCTGTGATTGTTAGGAGGAGGTAGGACTGAGGTTGGTCCTGAAAAATGGGGAGAGAATCTGGAGAGGCATGAATTCACAGATAAGTAAAATAGATGGACAAGTAAATAAATGTCAGCATAGTGTGATGTGACAATAGGAGCATGCTTGGGAATCACAGAGAGAAGCACAGAAGTCAGAAATTTATGATGGGGAGAAGATTTACTTTTCAGAAGAGATGTCCTTTGAGCTGAGTTTTAGTGGACAGGTAGAGAACAGCTATATTAAAAGGAGAAAGAGGCACATATGCAAAGGAACAGAGACATTAAGAACTTGATGAGTTTGAGCAACTAGATGGGGACTGCAAATACTGCACATGGATAACAGGATAGATTAGTTTGTCTCTGATTCCCTCACTCCTCTGTAGTCACATTGGATGTGTTTGTAGGAGGAACAGGAAACAAGGCTAAAAAGGAGCAGATGGACCAAAATGTCCTAACCTTTTGGCGAAGGACCTTGTGTACTAATATAAGGAGCTTAAATTTGATCATGAAAGGTATTGGAGTATTGTCAGCTTGAGGGTGAGGAGTGACATTATCCAATTTGTATTTTAGGAAGATCGTTCTAGAAATAGTATAGAACTACTTTGAGTGTCTGACTAGATGGTGATATCATTCATTAAGGGAACATAGGAGGAGCAGACTAGGAAGAAAGATTTTGAGTTCAAATTTTTCATGTGTTGAGCTTAAAGTGTGTATTTGTTAACACACAAACTTGATGGCTTCAAACAACAGAAATTTGTTGTCCTAGAGTTCCGGAGGTTAGAAGTCAAAAATCAGCAGGGTTGGTTCCTTCTGGAGGCTATAAGGGTATATCTGCTTCATCCCTCTTTCTTAGCTTCTGGTAGCAGTTGGCAATTATTGGTATTCCTTGCCTAGTAGAGTGATCACTCCAATCTCTGCTTCTATGTTCATATCATCTTTGTGTGTATGGAAGGGGCAGAACTGGACCCAGAAAGAATGCTTAGAAGACACAGAGATGAGGGTTAGTCTAGTACCCTTCTATGGGGTACTGTATGGTGAGCATTAGATACTGATGTCAGAGATACTTAGATGCTAGTAATATTTTTTAACCCAATAGAAAAAATTGAAATATTCATATGAAATATGAATATTTCAGGGGATATGCATAAGAAATATTCAGGGGAGACATAAACATTCAGTCTATAACAATCTGCAAAGATCCTGTTTCAAAGTATACCACATTCACAGATATTGGAGGTTAGGACTTGGATATGCCTTTTTGCAGGGCACTATTCAAACCACTGTCCTGTCCTCTTATAAGGATAAGGGCTCATCCTAAATTCAGGGTAATCTCAAGATCCTTAATAACATCTGTCTTAGTCCATTTGGGCTGCTATAATAGAATATGGACTAGGCAGCTTATAAACAAGAGAGCTTTATTTCTCATAGTTTTGGAGGTTGGGACGTCCAAAATCAACATGCTTAGAGATTTAGTGTCTGGTGAAGGCCTGTTTCATGACTCATAGATGTCACTGTGTCCTCACGTGGTGGAAGGGACAAGCCAACTCTCTTGGATCAATTTTATAAGGGCACTAATCCCATTCATGAGAACATAGCTAATCACCTATCACTTCCTTCTATGATGTAAATGTGTCCCCAAAAATTCATGTTTGGAAATTTAATCTCCAGTGCAACAGCATTGGAAGTTGGGGCCTTCTGAGAGGTGTTAGGTCATGAGAGCTTAGTCCTCATGAATAGATTCATGCCATTACAAAAGGGCTTGATGGAGTTTTGTCTCTTTTCACCCATTATCTGCCTTCTGCCATGTGAGGACATGGCATTCCTCCCCTCTGGATGACAAGGGGTTCAAGGTAACATCCTGGAAGCAGAGACCAGACCCTCATCAGACAACTGAACGTGCTTGGACTTCTCAGCCTCCAGAACTGTGAGAAAATATATTTTTGTTCTTTATAAATTACCCACTCTCAGGTGGTCTGTATAGAAGCACAAAATGGACTAAGTCAGCTTTTAAAGGCCCTACCTCCTCATATCATATTGGGGGCTAGGATTTCGACATGTGATATATTCAGGGGAGACATAAACATTCAGTCTATAACAATCTGCAAAGATCCTGTTTCAAAGTAACACCACATTCCCAGATACTGGAGGTTAGGACTTGGATATGCCTTTTTGCAGGGCACTATTCAAACCACTGCAAAGTGAACAAAGGGATAAGTGTCTTCACAGTCTGACTCGTACTCCAGCCCTGGGGAGTTCTGTTTTGTGCTTCCAAATGCTAATACCATGCAACAGGCAAAAGAAAGTACAAAATTAAAGGCTGTGTTGTATGGCAGAAAGGGCACTTATGGAGTTAGATTCAATACTGGCACTTTAATAGTTGAAAATATGGTCAGCCATTTAACCTCTACAAGCCTTGATTTCTTCAGTTGTAAAAGAGGCATTGCCAGGCATATAGTTGACTTTAAAAATCATTATTTCAAGGGGAAAAAAAGGTGACAATAGTACATTTGAAAATGATCCACATTAAAATGTGGTCATGTGAGTGAATTGGATCTCTTTAAAAGAGAATAGAGGCCGGGTGCAGTGGCTCACACCTGTAATCCCAACACTTTGGGAGGCTGAGGCAGGCGGATCACGAGGTCAAGAGATCGAGACCATCCTGGCCAACATGGCAAAAGCCCATCTCTACTAAAAATACAAAAATTAGCTGGACGTGGTGGTGCGTGGCTGTAGTCCCAGCTATTGAGGAGGCTGAGGCAGGAGAATCGCTTAAACCTGGGAATGTGGAGGTTGCAGTGAGCCAAGATCATGTCACTGCACTCCAGCCTGGTGACAGAGCAAGACTCCGTCTCAAAAAAAAAAAAAGACAGAGAGAGAGACTAGAAATTGGCATTAGGAATAGTGGGATGTCCTGTCACAGATGGACATCAGTGATGAGGAGGGAATCTAAGAGAAGGTGATGTTCAGATAGCCAAAGGGGCATTTGGTTTCAAGAAGATTAGCTATCAGGTATCTCACCACCTAAGTGGGAGAGTGGTTGACAAAGCAAGTCAGGGGTTAGAAACTGAGATACTGGGAAGATTTCTAAGATATTTATTAAGTTTAATTACTGTGCTAGACATTGGAGATAAAACGATGAGTAAGACACCTACTTTCCAGATAGAACACACCATCTTTTGAAGTCAGCAGGTAGACAAGATAAAAATACAATGCAATGTGAAGTGCTACAAAAGGCTAGATATAGAGTTAGGGAACAGATCTGTGGGAGCCTCTGAAGCCTTTAGAGAAAATATATTTGAACAGATTCTTGAAGGACAAATAAGAGTGTGTGTGCCAGGGAAGAAAATTTTCCCAGCAGAGAGAAAAAGGCAAAGCTTAGGAATTAAGAACTAGTAGACAAGAACTCAGATCAGTCAAAAGCCCATGTGCAAATTGATCAATGAAGCCACTGGAAGAATATTAACACAGAGTCTTACTGCTGACTCCTGCATCATTGGGCGTTAACTTACAGTTTTCCTGCCTAAAATGCAGGTTTGTCCCAGAGACTCAGAGAGGAGTGAGTCTAGAGATAAGAGTCAAGTGGTTCCAGCATTTGGGAAAAAAGAAATGCAGACAGACTGATGACCAGCTAGGTGCTGACATTAGCCAAAGTTAGGGAAAGAGGGGGAAAGATTACAGAATTTACTATGTGACAGATTATCTAATTTAAACTTCACAGGAATCCTCTCATGTAAAAGTAGACAGAGCAGCGAAGTAACAGCTCAGATCATCAAAAAGCAAAACTGACCTAATTCCAAGAGAAAGGAAGCCTTCACCAGCTGGTCTCTTTGGTGCTTCCTGCCGAGTTAGACAGTGCTAGGGCCTAAAGGTACTTACTAGAAGTCATTCCGCTACCTCAGGAGCAGTTACTGCACCTTGGTTGTTACTGACTTCACTGCATTTTTTTTTTCCAGCTAAAATGATTATTGGATTATATCTACAACAGGGAACAATGAATGTGTACTCAAGTAACGCAGATTTGAGTGGCTTCCCGGTGTGCAGTAAATGTCCGTTCGGTTAGGTTTCCAAGGATATACACGGTAACGCTATCTCCAATACTAAATGGAAAAATCCATCCCCAGTATCACAGGAAAAAAACATCAGACTTCATAGGCCTCCAAATTTAAGCAGCCTGAAGTGATTCAACGTCCTCCTTGAGGACTCTCAGTCTCCAAGCCTCCAGCCGCCTAAGTGACCATTTGTTCACTTCTGCCCACACAGTCACCACGCCGGTCCGCGTCCACGTGTGGTCTTGATATCGGCCCCTCCCACCCTAGCCACGGAGACCTTGGCCCGAGAAGCAAGGAGGGCGTCACAGCACGAGATGGCACCGACCTTTCGGCGATGGGGAACGGAGTGGAAGGGGAGAGGCGTCCTCGGTTTTTGAGGGTGCCCTTTCCGAGGAATCTGCAGGCGGCGCGAGGCGGTGGGGAATCCCCATAGGCCCCTTCTGGCTCCTGCGCGATACCACGCGCCTGAGGCCACCGTCCTAGGTTCAGGGGCCGCGGCGAAGCCTGAGCCCTCAGGCCCGGGGTGCGGGTCGTCTAGGGTGCGGGTCGTCTGGGGTGCAGGCTGGCAAGGGGAGGGTGTGCACGGCAGGTCCCCCCAGTTCCCGCCAGGGCGCAGGCGCAGGCGCGCGGGGTGCGGTCGCGGCGGGGCGGGCACGGCCGGGCGGGGAGCGCGGCAGCGGCGGCGGCGGCGGCGGCGGCGGGCGCGGGAAGATGGCGGCAGCAGCGGCGGCGGCGGCGGCCGAGCAGGTCTGTGAGCCCCGCCGCGGCCGCGGGCTGAAGGAGCGCGGGAGGCCGGGTCCTGCCGGCTGGGCCCGCGGGAGCGCCGGCCGGGGGTGCGGGGC
This sequence comes from Aotus nancymaae, assembly GCF_030222135.1. Lineage (NCBI taxonomy): Eukaryota > Metazoa > Chordata > Mammalia > Primates > Aotidae > Aotus > Aotus nancymaae. Next base: position 47,782,601 of record NW_026988417.1, on the reverse strand, counting down.
GCGCGGGCCGCAGGGTCTGGGCTAGTCGTGGTTGATCGGGGCGGGGCGGGAGGAGCTGTCCGCCGCCGAGGATGCTGGCACAAGCTGGGAACCCGGAGCCTGCGGGGCCTCGGCCCGGTCTGGCATGACTGACCCCTAGCGAGGGTGAGAAGGGGTCTCCGTCTAGAGAGCCTGGGAGGCGGTCGAGCCAGCCAGGAGCCTGCGCTAGGCCGTGTCAGGGACGGACCCTGTGCAGCCTCCAGCAGAAATTCAGATAAAAATAACCTCAGCCCCAGCCAGGAGCCTCCCCTGACACCAGCCAAGAAACGGTCAGCTGTTCCCCGGGTGTCAGCTTGCAGCCACTTTTTGTTTCTGCCATCTCCAATATGCAGACATCCCGGGTTTCCCTTTCTGCTTTGGTTTTTGAGGATTTAGTCATCAGTCTAAAACTATCTCCTGTCCACTTTTAAAAATGATTTATCCAAGATTTCCTGACCTGCATTGTAAATTTGTAACTTAGAATGGTTTAAAAGGCTCCCTATTCCCCCCAAAATCTAGCTATACGTATGCATACATGAACATGCATATGGGTGTGTACACATGTATATATGTATTAATATATACATACACATAATCTCTAGGGTGATTTATTATAATACAGATAATTTTTCAGTCACTTTCCCCCTTTATTGTTTTCCTTTAAACAATTAGAGTAGTTTCTTTTGACAAAGTCTCATTCTAAAACATCGTTAAAAAAAAAGGAGTAAAGTTTTTAACATCATTTGACTTTTGGAACGATTTTCTTAGATAATTAACTTTTTAGAGACCTATTAGGTATGTGTCACTGGAGGGCTCATTCTAAAAATAAAAGAGGTAAAATCTGCCTTCAAGTAGCTTAAAGTCGAACAGCCAAATACATGCAGAGAAATCAGCTAAATACAATAGGCGAGCTGTAGATTTGTAACAGTAAAATAAAACGTAGAGAAATGAGTGAAACTGGAAGGAGACAAAACTTCTTGGAATTGTTGAGATTTAAATTGTTCCTTGGCTTTCCTCATTTCCCGCCTAAATTACCAGCTTCTGTTTCAGATGATTCTTCTTCCATCTGGTTCTATTTTTGCTTTACACATAAGTGGACAGTCTGAGCCATTCCAATTGATGCATTATGCCTCAGCACTGAACCTTACTGAATTATCCATAGGGATCTCAAACTCAAAAATGTTCAAAACTGGACTCTGTCATATTTCCTGTTAAAAGGGCTACAACCATCTATTCACTTGGTTAACCTAGCCAGAAACTTAGGACCAAGGCCAGTTTAAGGGAGCTGAGAAGGACCTGCACTTGGATTAATGTTCTGCTTTCGTGGGCTTGATATTTAAACAGTGAGACCCAAATTTTCTTTTTCACCTGGGCCCCACAAATTATATACTCAGTCCTATTTGGGTGTGATCGTTGACCCCTTTGTGCCACACTCATATCCAAATGATCACGAGATGCTAACAGTTCTACATCTTTAACACCTCTCCCCAGTCTTCAGCTTCAAAGTCAAACCTCACTGGGACTCTTTTTTTTTTGTATGTATATATTTTTATTATTTTTTTTATTATTATACTTTTAAGTTCTAGGGTACATGGGCAGATCGTGCAGGATTGTTATGTACACTGGATAAACAAAATGTGGCACTTATACACCATGGAAACTATGCAGCCATAAAAAAGGATGAGTTCATGTCGTTTGCAGGGGCATGGATGAAGCTGGAAAACATCATTCTCAGCAGACGGACACAAGAGCAGAAAACCAAATACCACATTGGGACTCTTAGAGAAGCCCACTCTGGAATCTTCATCTCTAGTCTCTTCAGTTCCAGTTCATGTCTTTTTGGAGTGATTTTGCTGCAGTGCAAATCTGATTGTATCGGAAACCTACTTTAACTGTTCAGTAGTCCCCCTTTGCCTTCAGGATAAAGTCCATTGTTCTTGTCGTGGTATTTATGTCACTTACTGGCCCCTAAGCACATCTCTCACTATATTTCTTGCTTCATCCCTATTCCCAGCCTTCTCACCATCCACATAAAGTGACCAAAATTAGTTCTCCCAGAGATGATTTGCCTTCAAAGTCTCCATGCTTTTTCCTCTGCCTAGAATGGCCTTCTCGGCTCTTTTTCCTGGTTAACTCCTGTCCATCCTTCAAGAGTCAACTCAACTCAACTAAGCTCTTCTTAGAAACCTTCCCTGATGCCGTTGCCTGCTAGGTGAAGATGCATTCCTCTTCTGTACCCTTTCCACATGGTATGCATTGCTCCACTGCAGCACTTGTCATGCTGTATGAACTGTTAGTGACATTGTCTGTCTACCTGACTGGCCTATAATTAAGCTTCTTGAGAGCGGACGCTATGTTCATCCTGGTAGTTTGGAGCACCTGGCTTATAGTAACTATTCAGTAAGTGTTAAGTGCATCAACATGAAGACAGTAATGTGCATGGATTGGCAGAGAAGAGTAAAGAATACATCTCAGGAGGGGTGAATTTTGTCCTTTCTGTTTTTTTTTGTGGACTATATTCAAACTCTGGCTAAGACTTTTAAGTTGCCCATTTGTTAGGGTTGTCAGAAGCCCATGCTGAGGTTCTTTTTTGGAACTTGACTACAAATTCAGTTGTCTTCTCTTAAAGTATTAATCTGTCCTTTTTTATTCCACCTTAGTTCAGGTCCTCTTACCTTAAACCTCCATTACTACAACTTCCCCAGCAGCTTACTTACTGGTGCTCTTCTTTCCTCTCTCTCCTAAATGCCACATTTAACATTCTGAAATGTTGGTCATTTGTGCTCAAAGACCTCCAGTGACTCCTAATTAAACACAGCATAAAGACTAGAATTTGTACCCTGCTGTCCAAGAACTTTCACAATGTAGCCCTACGTTTCCAACTTCCTCTTCCCTGCCTTGCCATATCTGACCCATCTACTCCTCATTTCCCTAACAACTCCAGGTCATCCTGTCTCTCCTTCCTTTGAACTCTGCAGTGTGTATTGCCTATTTATTTTGGCACCCGAACACACAGATTGATTTATTGCATTGTTAACTATTTTATGTTAACATGTACACAAATCATATCTGTTAATACATAGAAGATAAGGACCGTTTCCTATAGTTCTTCTGTATTCCTATCTATGGAATTCGTGTTTAAGCGTAAAGTGCTTAATACATGCCCATTCAACAACTGAATTTTCTCAGAGCTCTAAGCAATAAGTAGGACAGTATCCATTTCTCCCCATTTCTTTTGTGCTCTTGATATTCAAGATTATTACTCAAAATGTCATTCAACCATAGTCTGGGTCAGAGGTTCTCAAATCATTTTGGTGTCAGGTTTTCTTTACACTCTTAAAAATTATGGAGGATTCCAAAAAGCTTTGGTTTATGTGGATTATATTCATTGATATTTGCTATTGGAGAAGTTAAAACGGAGAAATTTTTAAGACGTAGGGCTATACAAATACACATTCCATTAAGTGATGATGTCATCACATTGGTCATGTAGCCTATACATTCATGGGCCTTAGAAAGTTAAAATAGCAAACAATATCTCAGTGTTATTTTGAAAATACAGATCCCAGAAAGGGTTCATGGAACACTTCCAGGACTCCCCACCCTGCGTTTGAAAACTGCTGATCTAGGGTAATGTAAGCTCTAGTCAGTGAAATTATAAATAAGAAACTGTGTCAGCCTTTCCAGTCTTATTTTCATGTAAATGAAAATATATACAGTTGTCCCTCAGTGTCTGTGGGGGATTGATCTCAGGACCCCCAAAGGATAGCCAAATCCACTGATGCTCAAGTCTCTTATATAAAGTGGTATAGTTTTTGCATGTAACCTGTGCACATCTTCCTGTGTACTTTAAATTCATCTCCAGATTACTTATAACCCTAAACATAATGTAAATGCTATGTAAACAGTTGTTATATTGTATTGTTTAGGAAACAATGACAAGAAAAAAGTCTGTACGTGTTCAGTACAGATGCAGCCATTCACCTTTTTTCCAAATATTTTTGATCCACAGTGGTTAAATCCATGGATATGGATCCCACAGATATGGAATGCCAATTGTATATGTAAAAAAATAATGCATTATTAATAAAAACAGAGTTACCTCCCTAGGATATGTATGACAGCTCTGCTCAGAAACGAGCTGTGTACTTTGACAGTGGGACTATTGAAAGCAGAGAGGAAAAATATCAAAGAGTCACCTTGAAGTTTCTTCTGTATTCTCCCTCTACACACAGTTATGCCCTTCCTTGGAACTGCAACTCAATGTGACTTGCAGTTTATTCGTGGAAACTGTGCCAGTAACCAATTCAGCTTGCTCTAGGTATGAATTTGCACCTAATAGATACATGCATCAAAAAGAGAGGGTATAACTGTACCATGATGTTGTATGTCATGTTTAGCAAAGTTCCAATGGTCCTGTAAAGAAGTCCATGCGTGAGAAGGCTGTTGAGAGAAGGAATGTCAATAAGGAGCACAACAGTAACTTTAAAGCTGGATACATTCCGATTGATGAAGATCGTCTCCACAAAACAGGGTTGAGAGGACGAAAGGGCAATTTAGCCATCTGTGTGATTATCCTCTTGTTTATCCTGGCTGTCATCAATTTAATTGTGAGTATATTGTACAGAATACTCCTTTTAATTGCCATGGGGAATTTTTTATCTGCTTTATAGTGAAATCATAGACTTTATTTTCTCCTTTTCTATACATTTTGTCTCTTCTTGAATTTTAATGAATACTTTCTGTATAAAAACCTAGCGTGCAAATATTTTCATATATTAATTTCATTTAGAAAAAAATATGCATGGATTTATCCCTTTAATGGACTTAATTTTTAACAAGGGTAGAACTGTGAGGCTTCCAGCTAGCTCAGTCGGTAGAGCATGAGACTTTAAACAAGGACAGGATTCACTCTATAGACAAGAACGTTGCCAAGACAATTTTAATTGCTTTCATGTCTCCTTAAAAATATAATCCTTTATATTTTCATTTAGCTTTTCCTACATTTAATGTTTCCTCCTCAGCTGGATTTTAAAATTGCAAACACTTTGATGGCAGTAAAGGGTTATATCGTATAGTCCTAAATCCCTGCTGTCAAAGGATGCAAGGATCTGGTAGGCTGATTCACACTAAGATACTGAGGACCTGATAAGATGCCTTTTCCAAAGATAGTTGCTTTTTTAATGAAGAAATTCTTTTAATCTGAAGTTGTGACTATCTGAAACTGTCTGGCATGTGTGTGGACAGATATTTTCAGAGGGAATGATTATTGGTATACCTAAGACTGATCATGAACATGGTCTGCAGCAGTTTTAAAGTGATTCTTTTTGCGTTGTTTCCTACTTCTAATGCATGCAAGGCAGTCTTTTTGTATTTATGTATGTCAAAATCACTTCTGTCTAATTCTTCACTCAAATCAGAAAGACCTGTTCCTACATGTTTCATTGTAGGTGCTACAAATTTTTACTAGGAGCACAAATTCTGAATGGATTTTATTTTATAAATTTATTTTATTGGAGACTTCTGGTCAAGATGGCAGCATAAAGACATTTTATCTTCTTCTCTAAAAACTTCATTCCAAAGAAATGTTAAGAAACAGAAATATCTTTGAAGAAAATGGGAAGCAACTGAAATCCTCAAGCATAATATATGAAGACACAAAGTAGGAAGAACAATGGCAGATTGTTGATTGACTCTCAAAGAAGAGAACCTGCTTGTTGGGGAGGGGATGTTGGTGGAAGTACCTTATAGAACCCTAAAAGGCCTTGGGAATTAGAAGAAGTACCTTGAAAAGCAGGAGTAAGGCAGCAACTGAAAACAGAGAAGTCATTTAAAAAATCTGTATAAGAGGCAGTGAGATCCCTAGGCCTACTCTCCCTTCCAGCCAGCAGTTAGACAACTACCCCTCCTAACGCCATACAAAACTAGTGAGTCTCTGAACATACTGGACCAGAGAGGTTTCTTTCTGCCTGAAGATACTGGAGGGTAGGGGTTGGGTTTCTGTACTGAAACAGGGAAGTGTTAGTCCTGAGGCTCCCTTTCCCACACTCTCTTATCCTCATCCTCCACCTCCAGCTCCCTGGCAGCCAAGCAAGAGACAAAAGAGCCTTCTTTGGGATTCCTGATGCATGTAGAAAAAAGATCTGAAGATACTGTCATTTGGCAAGTCCCAGTGAAAAAGCCATCTAATCTCCCTCTTGTGACACCTGTCAGTCACAAGCCCCACCCCTCAAATAATTTTCTATGTATTCATGGCTAAGTATGAATACTGAGCCAGGGATCAATAGACTTTTGAGGAAAGTGCCAAGAATTGAAAAATGATAGCGTCTGAAACACCTAAACCATGGAAAAAGTAGAAACTCATGGAATAGAGAAAATGTCACAAAAACTACCAAAAAAACTGAATTCAGTATTTTCAGAGAAATAAGAATATACTCCATCAATGAAACAAGAATAATATGCCATTTAAAAGGAGCAAGCCAGACACAGTGGCTCATGCCTGATAAAGTGAGACCCTGTCTCTACCAAAAAAAAAAAAAGGAACAATTAAGAACTCATAGAAATGCACGCACGCACTCACACAGATGAATGGGTGGGTGGGTAGATGGATAGGTAGGTAGGTAGATAGGTACGTAGATAGATAGATAGATAGATAGAACAGATAGAAGATATTAGAAGATAAAAAGAACTCTTCGAGAAAGTTCAACAAAATTAAGGAATCAATGCAGGAGACTGACATGCTGTTTATAGGAGTTTCAGAAAGAGCACAGAAAGCGCTGGTGGGGTGGGGAATGATCAAATACATAAATAAGGAAAATATTCTAGAACAGATTGAAAACTACCATTCTGAGTCCCATGTAATGCATAAAGACTCAACAAGGCCATTATGAAATTTAGGAAACCAGTAATAAAGATAAGATCCTAATATCTTCCAGAGGGGAGCAAAAAACGAGGTTCATTCTTTTTATAAAGAATACACAATCAGAATGGCATAGGATCTCCTAAAAGCAGCATTGGGACCTGGAAGGCAATAAAGCAATGGCCTTCAAAATCCAGAAAGAAAAGAATTTTAAATCTAGAACTGTATACCTAGCCAGTCTAGCAATGAAATGTGAAGCATTATAAAGACATATTTTTCCCATGCACACTTTCCAAAAAATTTTACTTCTCATCCATTGCTTCTAAGGAAGCCATTGGAGCATGTGCTCTACCAAAAGAAAGATGTGGATATAGGAAACTGGGTGTCCAGCACAGGAGAAAGACAAAAGGAAATTCAGCATGAAAGTGGGGAAAGTTTATGATTATAGCTGTGCAGGGGGTCCATACAGCAGTCCAGCCCACACAGCCCAATCCAGAAAGATAGGGGTTCCAGAAAGATTTCCTGAGAGAGAAAAATAGAACTAATATGTTATCTGAGAGGCTTGGACCTACAGAAAATTGTATTAAAGATTTTACAGAAATGTTGTAGGATTTGAGATTAATTAGATTTTTAAAGAAACTAAGGAAATGAAAGAAGGATTAAGCTCTGAGAGACAAGGTACAGGAAAGAAACTGCCACTATAGGACAGTATTTGGTTTAGTAAGGAACAATATTTATGTGGTTGTAATACTGAAAATAATGAACCTTGGATTTAACTAAAACTTAAAGATTGAAGTTGGAAAAGAAAAGAGATATAAATGAGCTAAATTTCTCTTCTGCCAAAATAGGAAATTGATAGATAAAGCCTAAAATTGATAAATGAAGAAATAACAGTATACATATATTTAGAAATAAGGATATAAATTCTAAATGAAATAGCTAAATTTGTTGAAAGTGGTTGTTCTTAGGAATGAGATGTGGATAGGGTAGAAAAATAACAAAGTGCTCTTTTTAAATTATAGACCTTTTAGCACATTTTTGCTTTTAGCTATTTGCATATAACACCTTAATAAAAATAAAATTGGTTTTGTTTCTAAGTGGAAAACAAATTGATGTGTTTATGTCACTGATTAAACATTTTAGGAGGTCTTTAACATTTTGGTGATAATATTTTCTATTTGTTTTCCAATTACACTAAACATATGCTTCTACCAACAGTGGACCTGTGTTCTTTTTCAGATAACACTTGTTATTTGGGCCGTAATTCGCATTGGACCAAATGGCTGTGATAGCATGGAGTTCCATGAAAGTGGCCTGCTTCGATTTAAGCAAGTATCTGACATGGGAGTTATCCATCCTCTTTATAAAAGCACAGTAGGAGGAAGGCGAAATGAAAATTTGGTCATCACTGGCAACAACCAGCCTGTAAGTTGCCACATTCACTGAAAGAAATGTGAACAGCAGAGGGGCATTAGAGGAAAATTCTTTGCAAAAACCTAGAGTTGATTATTGTAAAGAGATATTTTCCTTAGAAAAATTAGTATATTTATATCTATAAATGTATGAATATAGTGAATACAGTTTAGAAGATATCCATAAATATAAATATTTAGTAATACTGCTTTTATAATCTGTTGAAATTAGATGCTTTCTTCATATTTGAGATTTTGTTCAATGGTAGCATTTTCTATGACAGATGTAATTAGTATGAGAATACAGGTTACTCTTTTCTCCTCCATATGAGGAAGCCATTAAAGCACTTTCCCAGGTGAGGATACTCTGTAGTTTTGGGACTCTGGAAGAGAATATGGCAATCTTGGCATCTCATGCCAAGAGTTGAAAACTATTAAAACCTCAAGGAGGTATTCTTACTACCATCCCTGCCCATCTTAGGCCTTGGGCCATATTTCTTGTGACTCATGTATTTGTGCAGAGCAAATATGCAATAAACATATAAGCCTTCTTTCTAAAGAACCCTTCTTCCGGGAGTGGGTAGAGGGAGGACAGACACAATTAAAAGTATTTGAAGTTAGTCTGTTATTGTGGTTTTTAAATTTCTGTAATTTTTGTAATTTTTAAAATATAATGTTGAAGAATTTTGTTTGCAGTCTTCCTTGAAAATATGTTCACAATAAACTGTTTTTTTGAAGATTGTTTTTCAGCAAGGGACAACAAAGCTCAGTGTAGAAAACAACAAAACCTCTATTACAAGTGACATCGGCATGCAGTTTTTTGACCCGAGGACTCAAAATATCTTATTCAGCACAGACTATGAAACCCATGAGTTTCATCTGCCAAGCGGAGTAAAAAGTTTGAATGTTCAAAAAGCATCTACTGAAAGGGTATGATTGATTGGCTTTGCTTTACTAATGGGAGAGTTATTCTCTACAGTTATTAAGAGGGAGGAAAGTTGTACCGTTTTAAAGTAGTATGAAAGAATATATTCCAGAACACTGGAAAGGATTAATTCCATATTTGTCATTAACTAGCTTGTGTGATCAGTATCATGTCACCTTTCTTTATCTCAGTTTCCACATTTCTAAAACATTAATAAAAACATTTGAGTTTCATATCTCATGACTGAAGCTCCTATTTCTCTATCTCTGATAACAATTCTCACATTAATTTAGAAACTCCTTTTAGTACTTGTTTTTAAAATTTTCAGATTACCAGCAATGCTACCAGTGATTTAAATATAAAAGTTGATGGGCGTGCTATTGTGCGTGGAAATGAAGGAGTATTCATTATGGGCAAAACCATTGAATTTCACATGGGTGGTAACATGGAGTTAAAGGCCGTGAGTATTCCTTTAAGAGCATAAGAGAATTATTAGGTTCTTGGCTACATAAATCCATATGTGGAATATTATACAATTATTGAAGATGATGATATAATTGTCTATTTTTTGACATGGAAAGATGTTCAAAGTGGGTTGTGAAGTAAAAGAAAGTTACAAAACAATTTGTGAAATACATTATTTTTATTTTTCAGAACATATGCATGTTTATATTTATAAAAACCTAGCAGGGTATGTCAAAAATATCAACAATATTTAGCTATGGATAGCAGAATAACAGATGATTTGTTCTATTTTTATTTCTATTAGTCTGTTTCTCTCTCGCTCTTTCTTTTTTTTTTTTTTTTTGGTATAGTGATCACTTGGATTACTTTAGAAGGCACAAAGAAAAACCTTCTAAAAGACAATTCTGGAAGATCAAAGTAAATATTCTTGCCTTAAAGTTGTTGTTTTTAATTAAAGATTTTTAAATTAAATCTTTAATCCCTTCCTGGGTTTTATATCAAGTGATGTGAAAAAAAAAACAATTAGCAAATGTATGAAACTATTTTATTTAGATATTTTTATTAAAATGTATTTTTAATCTATTATTAATTGTAAAGGAAAAAGGTTTTTGTCTTTATTGTGGCTGTCAAAAGTGAATTTTCTGTGCTTAACAGATGATATCTGAGCTTTAACAGTTATCGTATGTCATGTGCCATAATTCCAAAAACTTTTTAATGACTCACAATTCTGGTCAAAGTATACTTATTCAAAATGCCTTTGTGTACCTACAATATGCTATTTTACTAAAGGTAATGAAATTTGTCTTACCAAGTATTACATGACAAGTGAACTTAAGCGTAAGGGCTTACCATTCTTTCTTATTTAAAAAATTCCAATTTCATAGTTCTTGGGGGAAAAAAACTTTAAAAGTAGTTGTTTCACTTTTATAAGCAGTTTCCCCTACCACACATAATCCCATCTCTAAAAAGTAAAGATGAACATAAAATGTAATTCTTGCCAGGAACTCAGTTGCCTACCAAGTTAATGTGTACATATATTGTGGTGTAAGAAGCCCTTCTTCTAAGAACACTATCGGAGGGTAGCCACTATGACTGCTGTTCTCAGCACTGGAAAGTCACAGACGCAAGAGATTTGTATAGAGACCATTAGCAAGTTACCAAACCTTTTATTTTTTCTACCTGCCACTTCTGGTCCCATTCTACCTTGTAGTAAATATGACAAATATTTAAATACTTTGAAATAGATATATACGCATATCAGTTTCTCCACTGTTAAGGGAAAAGACCTAGTATTAAAATGATAATTAGCTTTATAACTTAGTTAATATCAGTGGTTAGTTGTAAAGTGTATAAGCCAATCATTAGAAATAATTTTATTAATTAAACTGCTGTTTTGAAAAAGCTGTTTAACAATTTAAAGAAAGTAAAATTAAATGATCACAAGATGGCAGCATTGGAACAAAATTGGAAAACTAGTTACGAATTAAGGTCTATTCCATATATTACCACTGCATAATCAATTAGCCATCTCCATTATTTATAACCAGTTTTCTCTCTTTGCTTCAAATACCATCTGTAAGGTGATGCCTTCCAAATTTGGAATTGTGCCTCTGAATTAAGACTTGCATATCCAGCTGCCTGCTTACCTTCTCCATTTTGATATCTGATAGACATCTCAAATTTAGCAAGTTGAAAATCTTGATATCCTCCCTTACCCACAGGCATGCGTTTTCAATTTTAGTAAATGTGCTGCCAAAGCAAGCACAGCATACATTTCCTTCAGTATTCCTGTACCATTAAATGACACCCATCAGTCCACAGCAAAGCCTTCTGGCTCACCTTCAGAAAATACGGAGTCTGGCTGTTTCTTACCACCTCCACCATCACCACCCTGGTGTAAACTGCCATCATTTCCTGCCTGGATGGTTGGAGCAGCCTCCTGGCTGACCTTCTTGCTTCCAAACATTCACTCCCATAATCTGTTCTCTACCCAGCAGCCAGAGTGGTCATTTTAAAAAGATCATGTCATTTCTCTGTTCAGAATCCTCCAAATGACTTCCTGTATAATTTGGAATAAAATCTTAAGTCCATTCCCTGCTTACATGTCTGATCCCCAGTTATTTCTTTGACTCATCTCCTGTCAGTTGTTCCCCTCACCCTCCGTGTTTCATGCATACTGGCCTCGTAGCTGTCCCTGGGACCCAGGCACATCTTCACCTCGGGGCCTCTGCAGGCACTGTTACCTCTGCTTGGAGTACCCTTCCCCAGTTACCTACACAGCTTCCTCCCTCACTTCCTCTAGTTTCTGTTGGAATGTGACCTTATCAGACTGCATGTGGTCCTTCCTGAGCACCCTGTGTAAAACACAGTACCCACCAGTTCATGCTCTGTCTACTTAGCCTGCTTTATTTTCCCCCCATAGCATTCATCCCACCTGATGTCATGTGTGATTTACTGTTCTTTTTTTATTGTCTGCCCTTACCCCATTAAAACATCAACTCAGTAAGAACTTGGGCTTTGCCTATTTTATGTACTGTTGTATTCCCCAGCACCTAGAATAGTGTCTGGCACATAGCAGGCACTCAGTAATTATTTGTTGAGTGAATAAAAGGAAGAAAGGAGGAAAGGGAGAAAGCAAGGAAAAGAGAGGCTTCAGAGTCCCTAAAAAGAAGGATTTTAAGGAACTACAATATGAAAGTGTTTCTGGAACATTGGGCGTGAAGAACCTCTAGACAGTTTCCTTTGAGTGCCTGGTCTTCAAATTATATGGTTCATTCGCAGTGTTGCAAAAACATTGGAAATTAAAATTAATTCCCTCTAGGAGGAAAAGTCTCTTTGTACTCATGATCACAAATTTATCAATCAGTAACTTTGTTATAGTTCTCTTAGGACTTAACAAATGAAAATGATCTGAAACTTTATCAACATCCGTTTTATTATGCACTTAGGAATTTTGATGTAATTTTAATTAATAGAGAAATTATGTTGCAGGTTTATTTACATACATTACGCATGTATGAAGCAAAGAAGTCACTCATTGAATCTTGATATTGAGTTTGTTTTTTGTTGTTGCTGTTGTTTTGGTCGTGACTTTACTCTTTCTTACTGCCTTCTTTTCTCATTGATATTTCAGTAAGTTTTGTTTATTGACTTTGTTCCGTACCATTCTGGGAGGTAAATAAATCATATTACTATTCTCTTAATAGGAAAACAGTATCATCCTAAATGGATCTGTGATGGTCAGCACCACCCGCCTACCCAGTTCCTCCAGTGGAGACCAGTTGGGTAGTGGTGACTGGGTGCGCTACAAGCTCTGCATGTGTGCTGACGGGACGCTCTTCAAGGTGCAAGTAACCAGCCAGAACATGGGCTGCCAAATCTCAGACAACCCCTGTGGAAACACTCATTAGAAGAACACAGAGGTCATCAACATGTTTATATCTTGACTTTTTTATGCATGCAAATCATTGTTTTTACACAGTATGTGATAACTCATGATTATTTTAATGACATAGCACTACTTTATCTGCTATATGGTCTACATCGTTAAAATCTTCTCTGAGAGCCTACATTCTAATACATTTTATTAAGTTGCACTAATTTTCATATTTACTGTTCTCTAAAATAATTATGAGAAGTGAATAAAATCAAAATTAATGTTTAAAGAAGTGTTTTTAAAATTCCACTAACCCTTTTCTAATGGACAAAGGGCTGAAGCAGCTGTTTAGACTCCCTGTAAGTAAACTTTGGTAACTCTAATGGGGATAGACCCACGTAAGGTATTTGATGTATTATGCTCTGCCTTTTGGCTTCTGAAAGGAAAGATGCAGATTTCTAGTGCATTAAGCTTGAGCCATATTCTCACATGCAAGTGAAGTCATTGAAGAACTTTACATATGCAAGATAAAAACAGCGGTCCCTTAATTTTGCACTAGGAAGAAAATATTTCATAATAGAATGTTTATTTGAAATAATGATAAACATCAAGTGTTCACAATGTGGTAGAAATTAAAATACCGTCTCAGCTTTAACTTTTAAATAATAATGATAGCTATATTTACTGAGCATTTTCTACATCCTAGGCATTGCCCTAGGCATTGCATGTTTAATATTCCTAATTCTCACCACAACCCTGCAAGTAGGGGGTATTATCCAAGCTTTACCCATTAAGAAACTGAAGATTAGAGAAGTTAAGAAACTTGTCCAACATCACATAGTAAGTAGCAGAGTTGGGATTGGAATTCAGGCGTGATTCAAACCTGGATGTGCTTGATTCCAAATGCCATGTTGTTTTTACTATCTGCACTGACTTTTTAATTATTTAAAACTCCAGAAAGATGAACAAAGATTAATTTAAACTTACCTAAGAAAATGAGAATCAAACAAAACAGATATGTTTACTCTAGTTAAAAAGAAAGTAAGTCTCATGTTAGACCCAAAAAGGATCAATCACTGTCAGATTTTAAACTATGTTGAGCCAATTCCAAAATATTATACCATGGAGAGGTCAAATTTACCTACTTGTGAGTTACCTCAGTTTCCCAACCAATGGACCTTGGCACACTGGAGTAACAATGCATAACAGAGTTGCCAAGATATTTATACCCTCAGCCCTCAGGGCAACACAGTGGAAAGTGGGGAGGCCGTAGACCCAAACAAGTCCTACGGGCTGAGCATGGCTTGGTTAAGTATACTATGCCTTGAAAATAAGTCCAGAAGCACTGTACTAAAGAGTGCAAATGCAGGAAATACTACACATAATTTTTAGGTAAGGAAAGTAATTTATCTCTGCTCCTAATATTACTGTCCCACTGTAATTATTGATAACCCTCAAGTCAGTTGATTTTTTAATATATTTTATATTTGATTGGAAAATAACTCTTTGGTATTATTAAGACTCACACAGAATCAAGGACAGGGCCCTCAAAGGAGTTTGCTGTACAATAGGCAGTAGAGATGAGGCATGGGCCCATCCCTGTATTCAAGTGTAACAGCATTCTGTCAGGGTCACTTTGAATTGTGTACATAAGAAAACCAATTCAAAAAACAATTTGTACTCAATATTGTCACATTTCTCTCTGGTAGAAAAATCAAATACCTTAGAGATCATGAAGTCCTTAAATTATACTGAAATTGGATTGACTTACTACCTAACACTGAGCACAGTTTTTAACTGAAAAGAGTGAGATTTATAACCTCTGAGTGGTGTTGCAGTGATATTTGAACTCATTTGAATATATTCAATATCATTTAATATCTGAATTATATTCAGAAAAACAATTGCCAGAATTTTCATTCAGATGCTCAGTAAATTAAATTGCATATTCATTACTTGTCTGCTCTATTTAGATTTGTTTTAAAAGTTTAAGTAAATATTTTTACAAAAACCAGAAAACACTATATTACAAAATATTATTTATTAAATGGAGTTCATGAAATAATCTATTTTTACTCTTTTTTGAGAAATACTTGTGTTTTTGATATATCTGCATTAAGTGCTTTTGACATGAGAGGCTATTCTGATGTTTTTCTAGAACTGATTGTTATCAGGAATAGTATTTTAGGATACTTTACAGGTAGTCCTGGCTTTTTCCCTGAAACGTAGACTTGGAAAATCTATTGGAAAGCAGAACAGGAACAAATTCTTTATTTTACTTATGGCTTGTTTTTATTAACAGTAAAGCTTCAACAACTCATTCTCTCCACCAGATGGTATTTTTCTATAAACTGAAATGCTGACTTTGCCTCTTCCTGCCGTACACTCATCCCTGCACTGAGCACAGAGATGACAAACAATAGCCACGGGGGAGGTGGGAGACAAAGATAGGACCCCAGGAGGGGGCGCAGGTACATGCTAGTTTCAATTACCACAGTATTCTAGAGGCAGGCTGCAATGACAAGGGGGCAAATGAAATCAATGCAAGATTTCTTAGAGGCTAATGGGCAGACAGGAAACATGTAAAACAACACAAAACAGGGACTGCCTATAATATTTTAAAATATACTTATTTGTGTTTTTTTGCATTGTAAAAAAACAAAATAAATTTTGTGTGATAGTTTTGATGATGAAAGGTGGAAGTTCTACCTAGTTTTGAATGAGTGTTTTTTTTTTAAGGGAATGAGAATGTCACGGTGCTAAGCTTGACAAAGAAGAGACCACTGAAATGCTGAAAATGTTAGCAGTATTCTTAAAAGTATTGAGGGGGCAAAGATGACCGATTATGTCATACAAAAATAAGCCTATAAATGTGTTTCAGGTTGCTAACTTGAGTTTCAGTTAATTCAGTTTGTAATAGCTAGTAATGAACATCTGTTTACAATAAAAATTCTGTAAATTGTTTGCTGTTAATTTTTTGATGGTTATATATTAACTGGTTTCTACTTAGTCATGCAAATGTGGTAGATTTAAATATGGATTGAAATGGGACACTGACAGTATTTAAGTAATCTCTCTGGACTCCTAGAACTCAAAGTCAGAAAGCTGTCCATTCCCAGTTTTGAATGCCCTCCCCTCTGTTCGTTGCAAAAGGCCTCTCTCCAGTAGTGCTTCCTTAGTGTCCTAGGGGAAAGTGCACACTGTCACCATGGCAGGAGGCCAGAGCTGGAGATGAAAGGGTGAGGGCTGGCCACTGGGCAGCCTTGATGGCAGGATGGGTGGAGCCTCAGGCTCAGGTCTTAAATCCCCACCTGACTTGATCCAGATATCCACCCATTTGAAAACCACCTAGGATGCAAAGGTATGTCTTAGAAGCAATGTTACTTACCAGATCTTGTCCTCAACCGAAATAGCCTCTGTTGCTTTTTTCCTTCAGTTTTGCAACCTTTTCTTTCTTTTATGTATAAATGAACTCTTCATTTCCTTTCTATAATACTTTGTTTACTCTGCTGCCTTCTTCCTATCTTTCACTCACTGACACATACACCTACACACCCAGTATTTCTAACTGCTTCCTCATACTTCAGCTTGACTATGTCCATTCTGAAATTTACATTTTACCTAATTGTTTCCAGTTTCGTCAGCAACTTTTTCTGGAGTTCTCAGTGGTTCCTTACCTAATACATATAAACTTATAAATAGTATAATTTTTTTACAAATTAATACCTTTCACTTTAAGATACAAGATTGTCCTTGTCTAGCTGTTTTAAGCTCAAACCTATCATGTATAAATCTCTGCAACTTAGAAAGAACCAGAGCAATTTTAATTCATGTCAGCTTAAGAAAAAGTATTTTTCAACCATGTCTTTCGCTTCAATACTACAGAATAATGTACCTGTGAATGATGACTATATTTTTTTGTTGCTGATGTTGTTAGATTAGCTTGGTGCACAACTGTATATATAATGATTTCAGCTTTGAATGTAGAAACAAATATCTTTCTTCCTGGGCAAATCAATTCAATTTCTCGAATTACATAAAAAGCACACTACAAAAATAAATCACTCCTCCATGCTGTAGGGCACCTTTGCAGTTCATGGCCATGTGTACCTGAATTTAGATGCCCTTGAAAATATGGGAGGATTGACCTTGCATGAAACAAAAGTTTTAAAGTTACATTGTAAATTTAATTCACTTAACTCCATGTATTTATTTACACAGAAACAGCATAACCCAGTGACAGACTGCAGGCTATTAAAAATATAAAACACTAGATAGATAGAAAGAAAGATAGATTAGATAGATAGATAGATAGATAGGTATGTTCCTTCTTTTAGGGAGCTCAGAACAGATACAAAGCAAAGCAGAAGCAATGCTGAATGTTACCAACGTGTATCCATTCATTCAATAATCACTGAAAGATTTCTGTAAACATAAAGACAAATACTGAGGCTAAATCAGGAAAAAGGATCAGGCCATAGGATGTGAGATGAGTGGAAGGGTACGTAACAGGAGAAGGCATTGAACTTGGAACTGGGAATGAACTGAAAGTGAATTTCAGCATGAGATATGCATGTATTGTTCTTTGCACAAGCCACATCTTGTAGGCTCCACAGGCACTTATCGAGCCAGGTCATAAGTTTAGCTAGATAACACAGGGCTTTAAATACCAACCTGAGGGATTTGGACTATAGGCAATAAGGAGCCCTTTGGGGATTTCAGATGAATAAATAATAAAGGAAAAAACATTATTGTAGGAAAATAATCCTTTGGAATCACCTAGGATGGATCAAGAAGAAGGGAAGTCAAGAGGCAGAGACAAGAAAATCAGTTAAGCTATTTTAGCATTTCAGACTGCAGTGATGAAAACTAAACTGAGTGCTATTAGAACAGAAAGGAAGGGATGATTTGTTGGAAACTCTTATACTGAATAATGTGATTATTTGTACACACGGTGGTTTTTAAGTGGAATTTAGTTTAAAATCACAAAAATCCATCTTTAAAATTATTTTTGTGATACATTCAGCCATTGTAATTTATACTTCTTTTTTATAAACTTTCCATGCTCAAGAATTTTTGGTACAAAAGATACTTAATGTTTCTGTATCTTATTACATCTTCATGGTTCAGAGCCAGAACATATATTTGATAACACATTATGTTGTATATATCTAAATGATTTCATAATGATTTGAAAAGTTGCAAAAGCCACACAGCAAAGCTTATGTTTCTTCTATTTATGAAAAATAAGAGCCTCTTTTGTGAGTTGAACTTTTTACTCATAGAGTTATAGAGGTCCATGGTTTAGTATAACTGGTTGTCATTCATGTAATAAACCACATGGCTGATTACAATGCTGCAGATAAGCATAATAGACTTTGCTCTGTATTAATGGCCTGCAAAGAAACAGAAGTCTTTAATCTTAGTAAGGCTTTATTCATGCCAAAGCACACTGCGGAGTGAACAATACTGGAAAAGCAGAGGTGAGGCCTAAGTGAGTATGTATGTCCTTTCTTTAAAATGTGACATAAATGTAATTTTATGCTATAGCTATGTCATTTTGGTAGCTACATTTTCACCCCCCAATATCTAATAAATCAAACATTCGCTTAAATTGGCAACCAAGGCAAGATAACTTTCCTAAATCTTAAACTGAAAATTAAATTTTCTGCTTCTTATTTTCTCTTAGTTTTTATATATTATTGTGAATAAGTCAATTCATTTTCCTTTTTCCAGGCATTATGAAAAACCTCTATTTCAGAGTCATTACCATAGTTATAGGTCTTTATTTTACTGGAATAATGACAAATGCATCAAGAAAAAGCAATATTTTATTCAATTCTGAATGCCAATGGAATGAATATGTTCTGACAAATTGTTCTTTTACCGGAAAGCATGATATACCTGTGGACACATCACAGACAGCAGCCACTGTGGATGTAAGTTTCGGTTTCTTTAGAGTTTTCTTAGAGTGTCACATGAAAAAAGAAGAATTGAAAATAAAACATCTGGACCTCAGTAGCAATCTCATATCAAAAATAACCTTAAGCCCTTTTGCATATTTACATACTGTGGAAGTGTTAAACCTCAGCAACAACGCCATCCACTCCCTCTCATTGGATCTACTCAATCCTAAGTCCTCATGGGTGAAACGCCACAGAAGCAGTTTCAGAAAGAGGTTTCCATTGCTGAGGGTGCTCATTCTTCAAAGAAATAAACTCAGTGACACTCCCAAGGGTGAGTACAATTTTAACCAGACAGAGAAAGAGTGCTTGCATGGAGTTGTTTCATGTCCATAAGAATTCTACATTTGTTTTCAAGTTCAAGGAGACAGCTGAAAGTACAGTAATTTGATCAGAGCACATATAATAAAGTTTCTTAGTGGCACATACTGGAGTATGTGAAATTTACAGTTAATGCAATTTGGTTTTCTGTGAGTATATCTGACATTAATGTTACTTGCATTTATCGAGACACTAGGAAATATTTAAGTGCTAAATAACAATGAGTGATTTTAAGTTACCTACTTTGAGCATCATATGTTTGTTAATGTAGAAAAGCACTGAGAAATAACTAGTTCAAATACATTTAATGTATAAGGCAATTCAGATTAAATGTTGCCATATTAGTAATATTTTTCTTTATTGAATACATTTTGCCTCATTTTATCTAGTTGTCCTCCAAAAGTACAGCAGAAGTATTCTAATATGATAGATTGGTATGTAAACCTTCTGATTATCAAGTCAAAATCAGAATTCCTTATCCTAGTTTCTAATAGGGTACTCCAAATCACCTCCTATTATCATAAATTCTCATCTGACATTCAATAGTCTACATGTTGGAGTTCCTTAATGGATACACCAATGTTTTCTTTAGAAAATGTACCAAGTTCATAAAGCAAAACTTCCTTTGCCCTTTTTATATTCCAGAGTGCTAGACAATTAATTTCCTTTCCTTGTTTGTTTTCAGTCTTGTTCATTCTTTGCTAAGCACCTATTTTATATAACATTATGCAGAAAAAAAAAGTATAAGGATATTGTTCTCTTTCTCCATTCCAAGTTGTGCATATTTTTCTTATTACCCAGTTCTGATATTTCATGTTTTTATTTTCATGCTCTTTCTCCAGCTTTGTTATAAGCATCATTTTGGCAATAATAGCCTAGCAGGCATAGGAATTAATCCAGTCACTATGTCAGCAGAATTGTGTGAGAAGGGTGGGAGTCTTCTCTCCCTGACCTTCTCCATAAAAGTAATGTGTCATATTTTCAGTGTAAATGAATTGCATTTTATTTTATGATTTTTATTGTATTGTTTTTATTACAAAAAGAATACCTATTACTTATAGAACATTTAAAAACTGAAGAAAAATTTAAAGGGAAAAATTAAAGTCACTCATATATAGTCTTCAAGTTTTTTATCCCTATTTATGCCTTATTTCAAAATTGGATCATTCTGTCCATATTTCTAATTTGTATTTTCATATCATAGAATATTTTAATATCTTTATATAATTAAGCAATCTTATAAATATTTTAAATAGTTGAATAGTTTTTATATATGCATATATCGTAATTGGTTTAATCAAGCACTAGGTTATTTCCAGGTTTTGTTTTTTGATGGACGTCCTTAAAGCTACATATATCCGTATGATATAACAAAAATTTTTAACTGGTTTGGTAGATGTGAATCTCAATCCACAAATTCAAGTGTACTAGAGATAAAACCTTCTATTGTCTGTAGCAACATAATTTCTGATTCTGAGCCCCCATTAGGGGGAGTCATAGGGATATTTAATTAACATCAGTCTGTCATTAGCTTTCCTCTGCCTTTGCCGGAATTAGTACCCAGTTCTAGAATCGTATACTCCAACAAAGCATCGAGGTGTGTGTGTTCCTTACCCCTGCTACCCAGAAAATATTACTTTTCAGTCTTTTCAGTTTGAAGAACGTTTCTTCTCCCTTTTTTTTCTTCTGTCTTGAAATCACTTTCTTCTAAAGGTTTAGGGTTTTGGAAAACAAAAGCCAGAAAGACTTGTAGACTTACCTACTTTCTGCCTTGCCATGTGCCTTCCCTGGGACAATGAACGTGGAGCCTACTTTCTGTGTGAATGGAGAGAAAGAGCAAGTGGAAAATATAGGGAGGTAAGAGATTAACATGTCAAAATGTTACCCCACCACAAGAGTGAATAGAGAAGTGCTGAGTTTCTCTCTTTAAGGCAGATGCATTCCCCTAAGCTAACTGCGGGTTGGGACAAATACAGTTCCAATTAAAGACCAAATATCTCTGTAAATGCAGATAGAGATCCATCTTCTTTTTTGAGTTAGGCTTCTACCTCCCAAAAGATCAAGAAACATATTCAACTTGAAGAGCAAAGAAAAAAAGAAGTGAAGTGAGCAAATTCTATATCTGAAATTCTGTTAAAATTCTAGCAAATGAAACCATAGAGAGATGAGTGAAAGAGATAGATGTTGGAAGTTCAGTGTAAGCCATGAATCTGATTGGATATAATTCAGGGTTCTTTTATCCATAGTATTTTGTGATTTAAATTATTTTCCCATAATCATCATGTTAGTTTTTACTAGTTTGAGTCTCCTCTAACAACTTTTCCTCTTTTATAGTTCTGTGACTATGGCTGAGTCACTCTAACTTCAAAACTCCATGTTGAGGGAAATTGCTGGTAAGAGAGATGCTGCCTAGGACACCACCCTATTTTTGGCCTTTTTCTTTGTTCTTCAGTTCTTCACTCTAAGTCTGTCTATAGGTGTCATCTGGATAATATAAGATTTACTCATCAGATTGTTGTGAGGATTAAATGAAAAAATGTATCTCAAGGACCTAATTTAACATGGTATTTGGCATAAGAAATCATGGCAATTTAAATATGTGAAAAGTACTTCAAAATTTTGTGAATTACCTTGCAAATGCTAGTTTTTATTATTCTCTTGGAACGAATTGAGAATAACAGTATACTTAGAAACAAATTATATGTTTTTGTCTAAATCTAAAGGTTGGTTGGTTTGTTTTGAGATGGAGTTTCACTCTTGTTGCCCAGGCTGGCGTGCAGTGGTGCCATCTCAGCTCACTGCAACCTCCACCTCCTGGGTTCAAGTGATTCTCCTGCCTCAGCCTCCCGAGTAGCTGGGATTATAGGAATGTGCCACCACACCTGGCTAATTTTGTATTTTTAGTAAAGACGGGGTTTCTCCATGTTGGTCAGGCTGGTCTCAAACTCCCAACCTCAAGTGATCTGCCCATCTCAGCCTCCCAAAGTGCTGGGATTACAGGCATGAACCACCACACTCAACCTCAGGTTATTTTTTTAAATGTTAAACAACTATTGCTGTGGTAGCCCACTATAATTCATGAGCAGATAATTATTTGTGTCTGACTATATAGACAGTTGCAGTCATCTAAAATAATAATAATAATAAATTAGGGAGATCTCAGAAAGCAGCAATTAAGCAAGCTTTGTAACTATGTACCCACATATTTTAAAATGGTGGCTGTCTCTAGAACCAATGAAAAGTTGCTTTCACTTAGGAAAGCCCACTTTTGAAAGGGTGAGATATCACATGGACTAACCCTGACTTCAGAGTCAGCTGTGTTGCTTCATGTTGGGAAAACACCCAGAAGAGGTGCTGCCAATAAAATTGATAAAGCAAACGCCAGCCAGGAATTTAATCGGAATGGTGCTTCCACCTTCCTCCTATATTTTTGGAGTACAGCATTACTAACTGAAAAACTAGTGTAAAAAACACGGAAACAATGGGATCAGTTTCTGGTTACTCTGTCCTACCTTCATCAAGCAGTATTTTTGAAGTGCTCACAGAGTACCTGGAAACATAGCAGGAACAATGTCTTGTTGGGATTCTGGTTAGGCTGATACACCAAATGTAGCAACCTCACATTAACCCACTAAGTTCCAGAACCCAAGAGATAAATGTGTCAGAAATAAGATGAAGTGATACCTAACATTTGAAACTGATGGAATTAAAAAAAAACAGTGTATTATAAAAAACAAAACTATATTGTGTTCCTTTATTCATAGAAAATTAAAAATTTCATCCTGATTGCTACTGGATTATGGAATTATCAATAAGCAATGTTCTCAAAACTAATTCAGGTTCTAAAGAAACAAAAAGTATATAAGACACTAAACTAAGAAGGCAACGCCTTTGGCTCACCTGCATAATTTGACCACAATAAGATCTGACCTAATGAATCAAATATCTTACCCAGGCCCATTCTAGACTCTTATTTCAATTCCTATTGCTCCTTAGACTAAAAGCCATAATCCCTGAATAGTCTTGCTTTATGTTATCAGGTTGTCACACTTGGGAGAGCATTTAAGAAGTTCATAGTACAGAGGGAGTATTTACTAAGATAGTGTAATGTCTGAGTATCCTTTCTGTTGCCTTTTTTCTGATAGACACATTATTTCTTGGAAACAATAAAACTGCCTCTAGCCACTTAAATGCAAAGGCTAATAAAATTCCTGCCTACTATGGCCTAGGTAATCATTAGAAAGTAGTTCAATAAATAATTCCCTTTCCACAAAGAGAATTAGGTACCTCTATATTTTCCTCCCAGCATTCAACTCTCCTCTCTTGAAAAATAAAATCTACCCCTGATGTCAGGGATGAATGCACCATATAGCCTCTTTCACTCATCTGACTACCTCCTAAACATTGACTCACCAAGCAAAAATATTAAAATAACACATTTTCCCCCATTGGGAAGTGCAGCCAAATACCATGCAAGAGTTTTCTTAAATTTCCCAACTCCATCTTGAGAGACCCGAAACAAACCAGGTTATTTGTAAGGACCAAACCAGTTCTCTCAAAAATATAAAATCTTCATTATCTAAAATTGAAAGTAAAGGAAAAGTTTTCATGCGCCAGGAGTAACTGAACTTCTTGGTCTTTATTCACATCTCCTGAAGATGTTTACTTTCTTCTTGGGAAATCTCAGCTTGATATTATGAGGGGAGTTAAATAAGAGGATGCCCTAATAACTGCGTTCAAAATCACCCTCTCCTGGCATGCTTGGGTATGTTCGGGTCCCATTCTTTTCATTTGGAGTACAGTAGCACAATCTCAGCTACTACAACGTCAGCCTCCTGGGTTCAAGAGATTCTCCTGCCTCAGCCTCCCAAGTAGCTGGGATTACAGGCGCCCGCCACCACACCCAGCTAATTTTTTGAATTTTTAGTAGAGACGGGGTTTCACTATGTTGGCTAGGCTAGTTTTGAACTCCTGACCTCAAGTAATCCACCTGCCTCAGCCTCCCAAAGTGTTGGGATTACAGGCGTGAGCCACCATGCCTGACCTACTTATTCTTATAATTCTTTTACACATCTCATATTACTCTATATACTTGTTTATTGACCTTAAACAAGTCACTTAACCTAAACAAGCTTCCTGATCCTTATCTTTACTGGGGATAATTATACGTGTAGCGTTAGTGTGAGGGTTAGAGACAGTGTGTATCAAGACTATCATAGAGTGAAGATGTATGTAAAACATCTCTCATAGTGCCTGGCACACAGCAGGTGTTCAAAAAACGTTAGTTCTCCTTTAGTGTGACTTGATCATCCTGAGTCTTTAATTTTGTATTTCCTGTCGTGGTCTTTGCTAGAATGGTAACTTCCTTGATTCCAGTCACAATAGATAATTAAAGGGGATTCTCATTCTCTACCTTCAAATGTTTATTCACCAACAGTCTTGTTGCCTCTGTTCATATTTACATAGGTCTGCATAATGTTGGAGGCCCCTGCTCTTCCTTTTTCTGAGCACTTGCTGATCTGTCCTCTGACTCTCTGAACCACACTGACTCATAAAACCATCACCATGTCAAGAAAATGAACTATCACCCCCAAAAGCTTCCTCATGCCCCTTTGTATCTATCTTTTCCACCCATCCCTTCTCCCCAACTCAAGTAACCACTGATCTCCTTTCTGTCATTAAAGATTCACTTGCATTTCTATAATTTTATATAAAAGGGATCATATAATATGTACTTTTATTTTTGGTCTACTTTTTTCAGCATAATTATTTTGAGACTTGTCCATGTTGTTATATATATTAAAAGTTCATTCCTACTAAAAAGAGAATTACCATTCGACCTACAAATCTCATTAGTGTGTGTACATCCAAAGGAAAAATAAATTATTCTACAAAAAAGACACATGTACTCATATATTCATCGCAGCACCATTCACAATAGCAAATACATGGAATCAACCTAGATGCCCATCAACAGTGGATTGGATAAAGAAAGGGTGGTACATATACATCATGGACTACTACATAGCTATAAAAAAAGAATGAAATCATGTCCTTTGCAGCAACATGAATGCAGCTGCAGGCCATTTTCCTAAGCAAAGTAATGAAGGAGCAGAAAGCCAAGTACCACATGTTCTCACTTATAAGGGGGAACTAAATCTTGGGTTCAAACAGACATAAAGATAGAAATAATAGACACTGAGGACTACTAGAGGGAGGAGGGGTGAGGGAGGATGGAGACTAAGGCTGAAAAACTACCTGTTGGGTACTATGCTAACTACCTGGGTGATGGGATAATTTGTACTGCAAACCTCAGCATCAGGCAATATACCTATGTAACCTGCACAGATACTCTCAAATAAAAGTTGACATTATTGCTCACACCTGTAATCCCAGCACTTTGGGAGGCTGAGGCAGGCAGATCACGAGGTCAAGAGTTCGAGACCAGCCTGGCCAATATGTGAAGTCCTGTCTCTACCAAAAGTACAAAAATTAGCCAGGTGTGGTGGTGCACACCTGTAGTCTCAGCTACTCAGGAGGCTGAGGCAGAAGAATCACTTGAATATGGGAGGCAGAAGTTGCAGTGAGCCCAGATAGCACCAGTGCACTCCCACTCCAGCCTGGGCAATGGAGCAAGACTCCACCTCAAAAAAAAAAAACAAGTTGACATTATTTTAAAAAGACAAAAAGAAAAAGTTCTGTGAACTGTGGGGAAAGTTCATTCCTTTACATTCCTTTACATTGCTGCGTAGAATTCCATCATGTGGATTCATTTACCTGTTGATGGACACTTAAGTTGTCTTTCTGGCTATTAAAAATAAAGCTGCTAGATGTTTCATATATGCTCTATGCTAGGTTGATGAAATTCTCTCTATTCCTAGTTTGCCCGAGACCTTTTCTGGATCCACTGAGATGACCATATGGGTTTTTGGTTTTTTTTTTCAGTCTGTTAATTTGGAGAATTACGCAAATATTCTAATATTAAATTAAATCAATGTTGCATTCCTGGAATGAATTCCATTTTGTCATAATTTATTATCCTTTTTATGTATTTTGGATTCAATTTGCTAAAATTTTAAGAAATTTTACGTCTATGTTCATGAGGAATATTGGGTTATTATTTTATTTTGCTTATTGTTGATGTCTAGGTTTGGTATTGGAGTATGCAGGCCTCATAAAATAAATTGGGACATATTTATTTCTCTTCCATTTTCTGGAATTGTTTCTTTAGAATTGCCTTTATTTCTTCCATAAATATTTCATGGAATTCCCCAGTGAAGCTATCTGAACTGGAGTTTTTTCATGGGAAGGTATTTAACTACAAGTTTACTTTTATTGATAGATGCAGGAGTATTCACATTATTGCTTTTTGAGTGAGTACTGGTACTTTATGCCTTTCAAGGAATTTGACCATTTTGTCTGAGCTATCAAGTTTATTAGCATAAAGCTGTTCACAATATTTCATTATCCTTTTAATATCTGTAGACCTTGTAGTAATGCCACCTCTCTTACTACTGATACTAATAATTTATGTCTTCTCTTTTCTGATCAGCCTAGCTAGAAATCTCTTTTAATCAATTTTATTGTTGTTAAAGATCCAGCTTTGGGTTTTATTGATTTTTCTCTATTTTTATTTACATTTTCTACTTTATTTCTTCTCTGGTCTTTATTATTTCCTTTCCTCTTACTTTCAATTTCATTCATTCTTGCAACTTTCTTAAAGGGGAAGCTGAAGTCAATGACTTGAGGCATTTCTTCTTTAATAGGCATTTAGTGCAATTTAATAATAAATTAGTAATGAATTTCCCTCTAAAAGTGGCTTTAGCTACATCTCACAAATTTTGATATGTGATGTTTTCATTTTTAGTCTAGTCAAAATACTTTATTTCTCTTTTAATTTTTCTTTGTCCCATGGGTTATTTAGAAGTGTACTATGAATCTCCAATTATCTATGGATTTCCTAGAGTTCTAGATTTGGGGTTTCCAACATATATCTTAAGATCACAGTCTATTATTATTTGGTATTATACTACTTGCCTGTAACATAAGAACTGTACAATAGTGTTCTCCATTTTTTTCCCCTCTTCTGGCCTTTGTGCAAGTATTGTCCTACATTTTACGCCTATATATGTTATAAATTCCACAATATGTTTTTACTATCTTTACTTCACATTGTTTCTTTTAAAGAGATCTAAATATAAGAAAAAATATTTAAATTAACCTACATACATTTCTGGAGCTCTTTGTTCCTTTCTTATATCCAGACTTCTATCTGGTTTTATTTTTCTTCTAAAAGACTTCCTTGAACATTTTTTCTAGTCTGGGCCTACTCCTGATGAATGCTTTCAAATCTTTATTGGAAAGGTCTTTATTTGCCTTTGTTTTTCAAATATGTTTTTACTCACTAAGGAATTCTAGGCTGACCTTTTTTAAAGATTTTCAGTTTTTTTTAAATGTTACTCCATTATTTTGCATTTGCATTGTTTCCAGTAAGAAATCTGCTCTCATCCTTATCTTTATTCTTTTTATAGTTTCCTGACATACACTCAATTTAAATTTTTGGCAATCAAATGTATTAGTATTTTCCTTTATTATTATTATTTTTTAATCTCAAAAACAGCTTTCCCCATGTACAACTACACCAAGCTTTTATTTATATATGCCTTAACTCCATGGATGGCAAAATTGTAGGAGAAGACTTTTCAGGCATATTATATTTATAATCCAACTGCAATTTACTTTGTTGTGTGGAGATCAGAATGATGTCTGCAGTGGATCTCTGGAATTCACCCAGGTCAAATTATTTAATCAGGAGCTTTTTTCCTGAAACCTTGATCTCAGAGCATCTCATCCCTACTGGTCAGGGCCAGCTGGGTATCATGACCTGGATTTTCTGCAGACCGGAATCGGGAAGCCATCTTTGATACTAGCCTAGCAAAGAGCCTCTGTCTTCATCTTCATCCTAGCATCAGCCCATTCACAAGATAGTGTCAGTACTTACAAAACTTAGTCCAGCATGATTCACACACAGTCACCTGAGGCCACTAGAACTCCTGCCAGATCTCACTAAACAACTTTGATTCTATAAATTAAAAAAAAAAAAAAACAGGCCGTCAAGAGCTCTAACCCTACTCTAATATAGTTAGTTATTATTCCTCAAGGGTTCATACCTATTATCATGAAAGTTACACATGGGTCCAAGTCTGATCCACAAGGCTCTCATTCAGACCAGCAGGCCACCAGGCCATGTTCTTTTAATAACACTAGCAGAGGCCGGGCGCGGTGGCTCAAGCCTGTAATCCCAGCACTTTGGGAGGCCGAGGCGGGTGGATCACGAGGTCAAGAGATCGAGACCATCCTGGTCAACATGGTGAAACCCCGTCTCTACTAAAAATACAAAAAATTAGCTGGGCATGGTGGCGCGTGCCTGTAATCCCAGCTACTCAGGAGGCTGAGGCAGGAGAATTGCCTGAACCCAGGAAGCGGAGGTTGCGGTGAGCCGAGATCGCGCCATTGCACTCCAGCCTGGGTAACAAGAGCGAAACTCCGTCTCAAAAAATAAATAAATAAATAAATAAATAAAATAACACTAGCAGAAGCCAAGAGAACGAGCCCTGCCACAAAATCATGTTTCAGATCTTTGCTCACATCACCTCTGCTGCCATTCCTTTGGCCAAGGCAAATCACATGGCCAAACTCAACTTAGTGGGATGGGGAAGTGTATTCTGCCCACAGGACAGAATATTTGATGAACAATCATCCAAACTAATGGACCCAGCTTCCACTAGACTCCAAAAGCTTGAAGATCATAGTAATGAAAGACATCTCTCAATTCCAGCTATGAGAAACAATTTTCAAGGAATGTAACAGGCATGGAAGCTGTAAGTGATTTTCTTTGGCTTACATTAAAAGTCACAAACAGGGCTGGAGGCAGTGGTTTATGCCTGTAATCCCAGCAGTTTGGGAGGCCAAGGCAGGCAGATCACGAGGTCAAGAGATCGAGACCATGCTGGCCAACATGGTGAAACCCTGCCTCTACTAAAAGTACAAAAATTAGCTGGACGTGGTGGCGCATGCCTGTAGTCCCAGCTACCCGGAGGCTGAGGCAGGAGAATTGCTTGAACCCAGGAGGCAGAGGTTGCAGTGAGCCGAGGTCAAGCCACTGCACTCCAGCCTGGCGACAGAGCAAGACTCTGTCTCCAAAAAGAAAAAGAAAGAAAAAAAAATTAGCCAGACCTAGTGGCACACACCTGTAGCTACTCTGAAGGCTGAGGTGAGAGAATTACTTGAACCCAGGAGTTTGAGGTTACAGTGATCTATGATTGTGCCATTGTACTTTAGCCTGGTGACAGAGCAAGATCCTGTCTCAAAACAAAACAGAAACAAAAAGTCACAAATAAAGGTGGAATAAACCTCAGTCTCAGGTTCCTCTCCAGGACCCTATTACTCCATGACATAAGCAGGTTAACTAAGCAACCCCCAATACATCTGGCAATTTCATTATGTACTCCATGGCCAAGACCACTCTTTTGTGGTTTTGGGGGAGGGTTGTTTGTTTTTAGTTAATAAAAGATGGGTATTGTTAAAGGGTCGTGATTAAGAGACCTGGGTTTTGATTCCAGCTCCATCTACCATGGTGTTGTTGGGCAAATTCTCACCTTCACTGAAACTAGGTTTTTTTCATTTGTAAAATGTTGATAACTCCTTGGGATTTGTGAAGATTGAAAGGAGATGTTTGTGAAATGCTTAGAGCATAAAGAATACACAATTAGGAGTTTAAAAATAATTTCTTCCTTCACTTCAAAGCTAGGCATGATCGCTCCCTCCACTGAACTCCTAGGGCACTTACTCAATTCAATTAAACACTGAGATATTTTAGGAATCATGAGTTCACATCTTTATATAGGCCAGGCAGGTATCATGAAAATGTTAAGAAAGCTGTAGCTTATTTCATATTGGTGCCTTATTTTGCATTTTTTCTGACAGACCCATACATTGCATATTAAAAGATGTAGGAATATGTTTCTCTGCACAAAGAGACATTTTCTCCAGAGGTTAGATTCAAAATATTTAACAACTGGCCTTCAGCCCGGACTCCACAGTTGGATGCCTCCTGGCCGTAGTGCTGGAGCCAGGTGCTGCTGGACTAGGGGCAGGGAGAGGATAGACTGAAGTGAGTGCTCAGGGCAGTAGGGCCATGCCCAGGGACTTGGACAATGGTCATTTCCAAACCAATATGGAAGTATTTTTTTACCACAATATACCAGATGAATATAAGCCTTAGTTCAAAAAAAAAAAGTCTTCTTGGCCTATCCTTTGTTTTCCTGGGTTTTTCTTTTTCTTTTCTTTCTTTCTTTTTTTTTTTTTTGACAGAGTCTCACTCTGTCATACCAGCTAGAGTACAGTGCCTGCTGTGATCTCAGCTCACTGCAACCTCTGCCTCCCAGGCTCAGGTAATTCTCCTGTCTCAGCCTCCTGAGTAGCTGGAATTACAGGTGCACACCACCACACTGGCTAATTTTTGTATTTTTAGTAGAGACAGGATTTCACCATGTTGCCCAGGCTGATCTTGAACTCCTAACCCCAAGTGATTCACCTGCCTCAGCCTCCGAAGTGCTGGGATTATAGGCGTCGGCCACTGCACCCAGTCTGTTTTCCTGTTTTTGATAGAGACATGAGTAGAAAGAAATTATAATCCTCTACAAGCTCACGCCCCCATCAACAGCAGGCAGCCTTCATTCAGCACCAGCCAAATGTCATCTTGTGTCAATTAGAACTTCCAGTTTTCTTAAGAGAGGCCAGAAATGCAAATTTTTATTGAATTTTTAGTGTCAGCATAATGATTTTTAAATCTCTATGCAGGCCAAACACGGTGGCCTCTGGCCTATTGAATGTATCCTATATTCTCACCAAGCATTGCAAAAGTTCAAAGATGTGAATTTTGCCCTGAAGGGACTTGATCATCTGATGGACAGGCAAACAAACAAGTAAAAGTTAATTTTATGGTTGGATGGTGCGTGTGATGAACTACTCTGTTTAACTAGTAACTTTACCTTGAGTTTATGTCTTATCATTAGACCAGATTAAACTCTTTTTAGAGTAAAGATTCTACGCTGTCTATACTTGTCCTCAGCACCGACTACCTTGCCCATAAGGTTTTGATTGATTTGTTGTCCTCATGATCTCTTGCTTAGCCTGTATATAATTAAATGAACATATGACAACCTTGATGGTGCAGCCATTTCAATTAAGTTATCATCTCCCTGTATAATCAATCTTACAATAAGTACCTTGCAGACAGTAGACAAGGAATAAAACCTCCTGGAATTGAACCAACCTGATCTTGTTATGTAGTAGTTGATTAAAGACACAGGCTACATGCAAGAACAGAGCAGAAGGAAATGTAAAAATGCAGGCACTTCCTTCTGAGACCCATATGGGAAATGAAATTTGAGAGACTGCTACGACTGGCACCTCATTCTCAACCTTTATTTATTTTCAGTGCCAAATGGACCTCCTGGTTACTCTCTGAAATCAAGTGAAATACAAAGGCAGAGACCAAAATTCAATCTGATTATTTTGCTGGAAAACAAAATCTAGCTATAACTTACTACCTTTGGAAAACACAAGAATTCCTAGGAAATAGTCATAGTATCAACAATAAGTAGCTATAAGAAAGGACTTGGCTACAAAATAAAATGAAACAGCTGGGTGTGGTGGCTCATCCCTGTAATCCCAGCATTTTGGGAGGCCAAGGCGGGTGGATCACTTGAGGTCAGGAGTTCAAGACCAATCTGACCAACACAGCAAAATCCCGTCACTACTAAAAATACAAAAAAAGAAATTAGCCTGGCGTGGAGGCAGGTGCCTAAAATCCCAGCTACTCAAAAGGCTGAGGCAGGAGAATCACTTGAACCCGGGAGGTGGAGGTTACAGTGAGTGGGGATTGTGCCACTGCACTCCAGCCTGGGTGACAGAGCAAGACTGTGTTTCATAAAAAAAAAAATAAGATCCCAGCACTTTGGGAGGCCGAGACGGGTGGATCACGAGGTCAAGAGATCGAGACCGTCCTGGTCAACATGGTGAAACCCCGTCTCTACTAATACAAAAAATTAGCTGGGCATGGTGGCGCGTGCCTGTAATCCCAGCTACTCAGGAGGCTGAGGCAGGAGAATTGCCTGAACCCAGGAGGCGGAGGTTGCGGTGAGCTGAGATCGCGCCATTGCACTCCAGCCTGGGTAACGAGCGAAACTCCGCCTCAAAAAAAAAAAAAAATAAAAAATAAATAAGAAAATCCTAAAACTGGAAGAATTCGTCCATACAAATAAAGCATCAAAACAACATTTTTCCTCTATTATTTGGCAAGATTATTTAGTTTTACTATATAATTCAATCAAATAAATATTTATCATGTATTTCAATCAAGGTTATATTTTTAACTGATTCTCTTATTTTAAAAGTAGTACATGCTCATTCAAAGAAAAAATTCAAAAGTGCTGAAGACAACATTTTCTTTATTATTATTAATTTTTTTGAGATGGAGTCTCTGTTGCCCAGGCTGGAGTGCAGTGGCATGTTGTTGGTTCATTGAAACCTCCGACCCTGGGTTCAAGCGAGCCTTCTGCCTCAGCCTCCCGAGTAGCTGGGATTACAAGCACCTGCCACCACACCTGGCTAACTTTGTATTTTTAATAGAGATGGGTTTCATCATCTTGGCCAGGATGGTCTTGAACTCCTGACTTTGTGATCCACCTGCCTTGGCCTCCCAAAGTGCTGGGATTACAGGCATGAGCCACTGCGCCTGGCCTCAACATTTTCTTTCTCATCCCTCTTCACTTTCCTCAACTGTTATATTCCTAAGTGTAATTCCTATTAGTAATTTAGTTCATCTCCTGCCAGGTCTTTTCTCTGCTCACTCAAAATCTATATATATATTTGCATATGGCTCTTTTTCCCCAAGGACATTGGACTTATACTCTATACTGTTCTGCAGCTTAACTTTTTTCTTCCTGTTCCGTCAGTTTACATGTTAATCTGTCTCAATCTCCTTTGGGACCACATATTATTTCATAGTATTAATAATACCATACTTTGTTCTAACAATACCTCAAATGAGAATTCTTAATGTTGTCTCCAATTTTTTACCATTACAAACAGTGCTGCAGTAAATGTCACCAGTTTAGATTTTAACTTACTTTTTCATTTTAACAGGACTGTGGAAACTGAAGTCATTGCAGCATTTGGATCTGTCATTCAATGGGATATTGCAAATTGGGTGGTCTGATTTTCAGAATTGCCTGCAACTGGAGAATCTCTATTTAAAGAGCAACAAGATATTCAAAATTCACCCACAAGCCTTCAAGGACCTCAAAAAATTACAGGTTCCAAAATCATTTTATAATACTTGAATATGCAGATACATGGGCAATTATATTAGAAGCATATTTCCATTGAAGAGTTTCTTCATGTCCAGTAGTACTGGCTGTTAATCAAAAACTGTTAGTCTATTTTAAGATCCCTTAAAAGAGCTGAAGTCTCTTTCTTGCCTCAGAAATCAAAGGCCACAATAAGGGACATGAATTTTACTCCAACATAATACTCAACAGCAAGAATTGACACATTATTTTTCTAAATCAAATTAAATCCAACTCCAAATTTCCACTTAGCAGTTGGCAAGAAAATTAAAACTTAGTTATTAGTGAGGCTATCTCCCTAAGCTACAAGATTGGTCAGAGGTCTCAGGGGTCTTATGAAATCTGGAACGCCTGAGGAGGCCGATGCTAAAATGTCAATGACCCAGGACTAGATGGGCCTCTGAAAGCCAGTGACCCTGTTGCTTCCATGTCAAAATTGGACACGAAATAATAAAAATGATAACGATAATATTTCCACACTTGTATAGCATGTACCATGTGCCACATGTAGTTCTAAACATCCAACCCATATTGGGGAGATTTATGTCACATTTTGGGTCCATAGTTCCTGTCTCTGGAACATTGCAGTTAATCTTTCAAGGTGCCAACAGCTGTAAGGGTAAAGAACTCCCAGAGCCCTGTTCTAGGTCTGGCAGCTTCAGCCTCTTCTCCTCCAAGCACTTTCCTCCACATCCTTCCCCTTTGGGAGGATGTTGTAAAATCTCCTCTCAGTAGTCCTTTAGCAACACTGGAGTGGCCTGTAGTGTGGCACTAAGAGATGGTTTGGAAGAGTCTTTAGTCCTCCATCTCCATAACCTCACCACACCTCTCATTCTTTGCATAGGCCAGCATCATTCAATAGAAACATACAACGTTGAGCCACACACGCAATTTTAAATGTTCCAGTAGCTAGAGTGAAAAAGTAAAAATAAGCAAGTGAATTTCATCTTAGTAATAAGTATTATTTACCCAATATTATCTTTTACACGTCATCAATATAGAAATTATTAATGAGATATTTTATATCCCCTTTTCATAGTAAGGCTTCAAAACCCAGTGGCTTTTTTACGTTTACCACACAACCCAATTTGGACCACCCCTGTTTTAATTGCTCAATAGCCATGTGTAAGCTCTTTGAGGACATACAACATATCTGTTTGGTTTTCCAGTGCTTAGCATATGCCGGTACCTGATACATATTTTTAAATACTTGTTAAATGAACAGAGGAATGAATAAGTGGATGATGGACGTGGATAGGTGTATTAGTTATCTATTGGTGTGGCTATCATATTAAGGAATGTCAACATAGACAACTGAGATTTTCCCAGTGTTCTGCAAAGTGCTATTCAGGCATAGCTGCAAGATAAGCCTCCAGCTCCCCACTTCCAACCAAAATGGCTCCTGGAGTCCCTCCTCTGCAGAAGGAAGACTAGGGAAGCAGTGATGGGGAGTGTGGCCTTAAGCCAGCTGCCTGCACTTAAACCTAGCCTCTGCCACTTTCCAGCCATACTGTCTTAATGCAAGTTATCAAATCTCTGTGTCTCAGTTTTCTCCCCTGAGAAATGGAGATATTTTAGTTCCTTTCAGAGTTTTGTGAGAATTAAGTGTTTTAATACACATACAGTGCTTAGAACAGTGCTTAGAATACAGTAAGCACTTTCTAAATGTAGTCTGTGTATAGAAATTTTAAAGTGACCACTGTGCCCTGCTCTTTTAACATGGAAATCTGATTATGCCACTTCTTGGTTAAAACAGTTCTAAGATTTCACTGCAAGGACCTGACCCCGTCTGTCTCTCCAGCCTCCTTTCAAGCCACTCTTCCCTGGCTCCCTGCACCCCTGCCTCTGTTTTCACCTCAAGCCCTCCCCACTTACTGGTTCTTTGCCTGGAAGAGCCAATTTCTGTTAAACCTGTCAGTTTTGCTAAAATATTATTTCCTCAGGAAAACCTTCCCTGGGCCTCCAGATTAAATTAGTTCCCCTTTTATAAACACTTATAACACGCTACACGTTTCACCTCATTGCGCTTATCCCAGCTGAAATTATTTGGTTTTAGGTGTGGCTAATTGTTAATGCCTGTACCCTCAAACCCTTCTACCCTATGGTAAGCTCTTTAAAGGCATAAAGCTTTTTTAGACAGAAAGCTTTAAAGACACAAAGAGCTTTAAAGCTCTTTCTTTTCCAGTGCTTAGCATATGCCTGGTACCTGACACATATTTTAAAATACTTGTTGAATAAACAAAGGAATGAATAAATGGGTGATGGACATAGGTAGGTGTATTAGTTATCTATTGCTATATAATACATTACTGACAACTTATCAGCTTAAAACCATACACATAGATTATCTCACAATTTCTATGGGACAGGAATCCAGGCTTACCTGGGGCCTCCACTTAAGGGTCTCTCAAGAGGCTGCAATCAAAATATTGGCCAAAGCTGGAGTCTAACCTAAAAGCCCAGCTAGAAAAGGATTCACTTCCAAGTTCACGTGGCCATCGGCAGGATTCAGTTCCTTGTGGGCTGCTGAAGGAAGGGCTGAGTTCCTTGCTGGCTGTTGGCCAAAGCCTGCCATCAGTTCTGTGCCATGTGGGCCTCTCCATAGGGCAGTTCACAACATAGCAGCTTGCTTCAGAGTCAGCGAGGGATAGCATCTGCTACCAAGAACATTACAATTCTTCGTAATGTCATAATGGAAGTGACATTCCATTGCTTTTCATAGTCTGTTGGTTAGAAACAAATCGCAGGTCCTGCCTTCATCCAAGAGGAGGAGAGTACTCAAGGGCATGATCACCGAGGAGGCGGGATCATTGGAGACCATCCTGGAGTCTGCCTGCTACAGTAGTCATGAGGACCGATGAGAAGGTCCACTTGACTTGGTAGTGCTCCCCAGTTTACCACAAACAGGCAGTCAGATTGCCTGGGAACATCACTTAGTATTTTATATACTTGGTATATGTAATTTGCCCTTCATCTCTTGTATTTCCTGTGCACTTTTATTGTGCTCTGTTAGTCTTCTGCAGCTCACAGGTGATAGATGCCACAGGCAGACTAAAAATCAACCCCGAGAATGTTTTAAAAACATCTGTAATTCTCAATGCACTGGAACTGCCCCAGAATCAGACCATTTCTTCTCCTCTATTATCCCTTCTGCATGTTTGGCAATAACTCTAAAAACTGGTTTTGGAACATGATGAACATATTTGGTACCAAAAAGCTGAATATCAAAATGGATATTGTTTTTCTTCTGGGCGAAGAATTTAATACTTGCACTATTCTATGTGTTTTCCCATGTGGAAATCCTTTCAGAAGCCAGATAGATTTTTCAAAGCATAAATTCATCACCATGTTTTGATGGGATAAAATAAGTTTCA
Source organism: Aotus nancymaae (assembly GCF_030222135.1). Taxonomy (NCBI): domain Eukaryota; kingdom Metazoa; phylum Chordata; class Mammalia; order Primates; family Aotidae; genus Aotus; species Aotus nancymaae. The sequence goes on along the minus strand of NW_026988417.1, from coordinate 47,745,474 downwards.
CTGACATTTCAAATTAGCATTTCTTTTCCTAATCTTATCCCATTCTTCTTAAATGCAGTGATTTGTGAAGCAATATTAAATGTGCTTCTCCCAATCTTTCCATAATATATACTCCTTTCAAATGCTGGTAGACGGGTATTTCTTTAGCCAAATTGGACCATTCTGTTTTACTCCTCTCTCAGAAATTGTTCCTCCTGAATCATTTTATTAATCTTCTGTCCTCCCTCCAGTTTTGCTTTTGGTTCCATGATTTGTAATATAAGATGCTAGGACAAAAAATAAATGCAGACACGCACTAAAAAGCAAATAATTACCTGAAAAACATCAGAATGTTTCAATCTGTTGTCAAGGGATACGTAAGAAAGCTACTGATCCTCACCAAGACCAGGCCAAGCTAAGTATTTTTTCTTTCCAATCCCACAGTCTCCTGCCTCCAATTTTTGGCAACCTTCCTTTGAAAGTCCATACTGCTTGGCTAGTCAACAGTGGAAAATTCACCATTACTACCCAAGTTCACAAAAAATACTGATTCTATATGTGATGGTCTTGTTTGTGGCACTGTTTGATTTTTTTCCTCGAATAAGCCCTTTAGGAATTTTTATAACCCAAGATCTAAATGCTGATTTTTTCCCCCCAGTATCTATAAAACAATTGGCCTTGATAACATTCAGCCTTTCTGGCTTTCGTTCATTGTCCTCTTTTTTAAAAGCAAGGACTGTATTTTCTTTTTTTATAATTTTCTCTTCTCTTAATAACTACCTGCCCCTCCCCAAACCTCATGAGCCATCTTGGTGCCTCAGCCCCCGGTCTCCTCAACCTAGCCCTTCCTTCACTCTGGTGCAGCAGGGCTCAGGCTCCGGGAGGATATGTTCTGCAGTGGAAGGCACACAGCTGTGAAACCAGATGAGATCTCAGCTCTACCACTGCATTCCTTGCTTCCTATTGTTCACAGAGCACCTGCTGTGTACCAGGTGCTAGGGTCTATGTGAGATGTACTGTGTGGCATAACCCAGTTTCTTCCTCTGTAGTAAAGGTAAAAATGAGGAAATTGTTAAGGTCAGAGATCATGTACATAAATCACCCAGTAGCATGTCTGGGACCCAGCAGGGCTCTACAAATGGCAGCTAGAGCTCCTCCTAACTGCTTTCCCTGCTATGTCATGCTCCTGCTGTGTCCGACATCTACAGATCCTGCTCTCTGTTTCTAGAGACACTGGATCCTTCTTGTTCCCCTTTCCCCCTCATTTCTGTTCAGACTAGAAAAATTAGTCATACTGCATGTACTGAAAGCCATGGATGCAGAGAAATGTACTACTACCCTTGAGATAATATTTGATGCAAAAGATCTCTCTTTGAGGCCAGGTGCATGCCTGTCATTCCAGCATTTTGGAAGGCCAAGTCATGGGGATTACTTGAGGCCAGGAATTTGAGACCAACTGAGCAACATAGTGAGATTTCATCTCCACCAGAAATACATAAATAAGATTTCTGGTCAACCACAATTCTGTGTTCTGTGTCTTCATCATCCAGTATGTTCTGCCACTTTCAAGACTGTAGTACTTCTAGAAATGCTTGATCTGGCATCCAATTCTAGATCTTGAAAACATGAGCATCTAGGTTTTCTTTAACAGTACAAATTACACTCAGGAAAGAAGGAAGAGAAAATGATTAGGCATTGAATATAGGCATGATACTTAAAGCTTTCACATACCTTTAATACTCACAGCAACCCTGGGAGGGAGGCTTATAGAAAGTAAACCAATTGTCAAGACTCGTAGAGTTCTTAGAGGTAGAACAGAGACTTAAAACCCACTATTCCCTGACTTGTAAACCAGTATTAAATTCATATTGCCTCTATAAAGACATAAATAGCATTTTTCTGTAACTCATTTATTTTCTCTCTAAATGCCTTTATCCATAGACGATCCTAAACTCGTTTCTTCTCAAACAGGTCATAGACCTCAGCAACAATGCTCTGACCGCCATCCTACCAATGATGATCATGGCTCTAGAACTTCCCCATCTGGTGGTTGACTTGGCTGATAATCACTGGCGGTGTGACGATAGCGTGGCAGTCTTTCAAAATTTTATTTCTGAATCCTGGAGGAAAAAGTGGAATGTCATTTGCAACAGGTCTATAGGTAAGTCAGAGAAACCTTATTCTTTGAAAAAGCTCCACTTATACTGAAAAATGCACATACAAACTTTAGTCTCATTTGAAGTAATGACAGTCCCCTGAAAGCAAAAATGCTGATCTCTGGCATTAGTCAGTCTTGGGCTGTGCCACAGAAGAATCGCTGGGGCCTAATAACTGTTTTCCTCAGTTCATCAATTATTTTCTTCATCGGTCAAAGAAACACAGTTCAACTCACTCAGCATCAGTTGGATTTGGTCAACAGGAGGAATTCCACTAGAAGAGAGTTTTATTCTGACACACCAAACTTTATTCTTAAGAACCATAGACATGCTGCAGGTGTTAAACAAGAATGAACACATGAATAAAATTTAATGTCACAGTTTTATCCCAATTCTTAACAAATAATCTGTTAAAGAACTTTTAAAATCAGAAACGTCATTATTTTAAATGTCTGCTAACACTCTGAAAGTGTGATCCTCTACATACACAAAACGCACACACACATATTACAAAAGCATATTTTCCTTTGATTTGTTCCTTACCCCTCTCCCAAAGTGCTGGAATTTGTTACTGGGGTTGGATATTCTGGGAAGTTTTTTTTCACTATTAACTACCTTGGCTAAATCTCAACCTTATAACTAGAAAAAAAAAAAAGCCCATTAAAAAAATGAGTGCTAGATTCTGTTCTATTCGGTACTGCCTTTCAAGTAGGAACATGGCCATGCCTACCAGGTTTAAAGGAAATCCACGAAGATCAGAGAGAAGTCTTAATGTCATCAGCTACATTTGTTTCACTCCACAACTGGCATTCTGAGGGTAGAGAGCAGAATGTAAGAAACCAGGAGAAAAAACTGAATATTTCTGCTGTTTACCAGCACTGGACAATGGTGAGGAAATAAAATTGCAAACCTGGGTAGGGCCAAGACAGGTGTTGCAGGAGGCTAGTAGAATGTTCTGGCAAACATGGAGTAGGTAAGACTATGGAGGAAGGAGAAGCCATGTTCATGTGGCTGTTCCTCTATTCTGGCTTCTTCCTCCCACAGGCAGCAGTGAGGCAGGAACCCTAAGGAACATGCAACCTCCTGGACCTCTGAGCAACAGACCTCAGCCTGATAGCCACGTGTAAATGCATACAGCCATAGACATACTGTTGGCATTAAACAAGAATGAATAAAAATTTTAAACTGCTTATCACATAATGTATACTTTAACATATATAGCTAGATAAGAACTGAGTAGGACTCACAGAAGCTTCTGAAACCCCTAGAATGTGGAGATGGGGGCAGTGGCTCATACCTACAGTCCAGCTGTTCAGGAAGCCGAGGGAGGAGAATCACTTGAAGCCAAGAGTTTGAGACTAGCCTGGGCAACATAGTGACAACCCTTGTCTCTAAAAAGTGGAAAAAAAAAAAAGGAGCCTGGTTGTGGTGGCTCACGCCTGTAGTCCCAGCTACTCTGGAGGTGGTAAGATGGCTTGAGACAGGAGTCTGAGGCTTCAGTGAGTTATGATCGTGCCACTGCACTTCAACCTGGGTGACAGAGAGAGGCCCCAATCCTGAAAAAAGGAAAAACCTCTGGAATTTTATTTCAATGTTCGCTCAATGTGTATTTTTTTATCCACTTGCAGGGAGTGAGGAGGCCAATGGGGGGACCCCCCAGAGCAGAATTTCCAGGAAAACCCACCTTCCTTCCATTCAACTGCATAGCGTGAAAAGCCTCATAAGGAGCAAAGCAGAGAAGCCCCAGAGAGGAAGGCACACAGGCGTCTCCACTCTGGGAAAGAAGGCAAGGGCCAGCTCTGGTCTCAGGGGGAAGCAGAGAAGGCTGCCAAGAAGTGTTAGAAGCGCCCGGGATGTGCAGGCTGCCGGCAGAAAGGAGGACGCTCCCCAGGACCTGGCTCTGGCGGTGTGCCTGTCTGTGTTCATCACATTCTTTGTCGCCTTCTGTCTGGGGGCTTTCACGAGGCCTTATATTGACAGACTGTGGCAACGAAAGTGCCGGAACAAAAACCCTGGCCGGAACAATGGGTATTCAAACGAGGGCTTCTACGACGACATCGAAGCTGCGGGACGCACACCACACCCAGAGACCCATCTGCGCCAAGCACTTCCTGATCTAAGCCTCTATGAGAACCAGACCCCTTTCTGGGAGACACAGCCACAGCCACAGCCACACGCCACCGTAATTCCTGATAGAACTCCGGAAAGGAGCAGCGAGGATCCTGGTAGTCTGCAGAGCTCAGGACAGTGCGGGGACAACACCGGGGCAGGAGGTGGAAATGACGGTCCAGCCTATTCCATTCTCCAGGGACATCCACATGCCAGAAATCATAAACTAATGTCAGCAGCGCAGGACCACAACCATAGGAGTGATGTTCTCGGAGAATGCACTTATGAAACTGTGGCCCAGGGAGAGCCTCTCAGTGCACACTCAGTGGGCGTCTCTTCTGTAGCGGGCATGTCACACGCTGTCTCCAGCTCAAACCGTCATGATTCCAGTGAATTAGAGCCGTCCCTCTCTGGAGAAATGACAGTTTCCCTCTGTAAAATGCTAAGGCATGCAGAAGCACAGAGGATTGGAGAGAGTATGGAAAGAGGGGGCACTGAACAGTCACCCTGGGACTCGCAGATGGAATTTTCTAAGGAAAAGCAAGTGAGATCGTCCATTGATTTGCTAAGCATACAGCAGCCAAGGCTGTCAGGGGCAAGTGCTGAGGAAGAGTTTTCGGCCCTCTACAGCGAGGTCCCACGCAGTGACCCAGGAGACACAGGCCCATCAGTCTTTCCTCTAAGATGGGTCAGTGGCCCGGATGTCACTCCTGCTAACAAGGAACCAGTGCAGAGATCCACTCCTTCTGACACTTGGTGTGTGGTGGAGAGCGACTGTGACTCTGATGAGGGGTCTCTGTTCACTCTGAGCTCCGTAAGTTCAGAGGGTGCAATGAGCAAGACTGAAGAGGCAGCGCCTGACAAGGAGTCCTTGCAGGACGAGGACCCCTTGCAGGACAAGGAGCCCTTGCAGGATGAGGACCCCTTGCAGGACAAGGAGCCCTTGCAGGATGAGGACCCCTTGCAGGACAAGGAGTCCCTGCATGATGAGGAGCCCCTGCAGGACGAGGAGCCCCTACAGGATGAGGAGCTCTTTCAGGACAAGGAGCCCCTACAGGATGAGGAGCTCCTACAGGATGAGGAGCCCCTGCAGGACAAGGAACCCCTACAGGACAAGGAGCCCCTGCAGGATGATGAGCCCCTGCACGACGAGGAGCCCCTACAGGATGAGGAACCCTTGCAGGATGAGAAGCCCTTGCAGGACGAGGAGCTCTTGCAGAATGAGGAGCCCCTGCAGGACGAGGAGCTCCTGCACGACGAGGAGCCCTTGCAGGATGAGGAGCCCTTGCAAGATGAGGAGCCCCTGCACAACAAGAGCTCAGGGGCAAGCAAGGACAACGTGATGGTGGCAGACAGTCTTGAGGACAATGTCACCTTCCAAACAATTCCAGGGAAATGAAAGAATCAGGACTATCCATTTGAAAAACGTCTCATTTCCTCTCCAGACTCTGGCTTGTACAAGACTCACCTGGAAAATGCCTCTGACACTGATAGATCTGAGGGCCCATCACCCTGGCCCAGATCACCAGGGAATAGTCCCTTAGGGGATAACATTCCGAGCATGTCCACCTATGATTATGACACAGCTCTTCAATCCAAGGCAGCAGAATGGCATTGCTCACTTAGAGACTTAGAATGCTCAAATGTGGACGTTTCACCACAAACACCATGTTCTGCTGAAGTTCCCTCAGATCCTGATAAGGCTGCCTGCCATGAAAAAGACTCAGACATTTGTAAATAAGAATCTTTCATTCAGGAAATAGGCACACTCTAAACAATATTCCTTTAAAGATCACTGCAGGGGAAAACTAAGACCTTCACAACAAGATCTTGAAGGAGACAACATGAATTCCAACCAGGTAGACACTGATGCAAATGAGGGGTTTGTGTGTGCACTTGAGGACGATGATTCTAGAAGGGTTAGAAGTCAAACACACTTGTTACCATCCTATGGGGATGAACCTGCTCTTCAGTGTGAAAGAGAAAGAGGGGAATGTTTTGAAATCATTCCAAGAGCCATGCACCATTATTACAAGAGCTTCCAGACAAAACCAGTTCACCAAGAACACAGGAGCACGTCATCGATCAGTTGGGGTAAATATTCAGAGGCGAATCTGTTGCAGTGAGACAAAGATGATTTTCACTTTCCTTCTCAAATACAAACCCTGAGCAATCTGACGGGAGTTGGCTCTCTGTAAAGAACAGCTTTAGGATGACAAAGACAAGGATGTTCAACTTGATCATCAGAGGGAATTCAAGTGACATTTTTTCATGCATATTGAAGCACTTCAGTGGAAATGCTGGACAGATTTTAATGAATTCTGAATGCACACTCACACAACTTTTTGGAGGCTGATCGTGAAACTGCAAAACTGGAAAAATTCTGAGTAATTATAAATGTTTTTAAAGAAGTTATGTTACCAGAGAAGAGGGACCACTTTTTAGAACAAAGTGTAAATTAAAAATCAATTTTCAAGAAAAGAGTTGATGATTTCTGTAAAAAAGAAAATGGTTCTCTGGCATAGCCTTGCCTAGCCCTTCCTTGGTGTGACTCACCCCACTCTGGGCATCATCAGCTGTGTTCTTCTGTTCATCCTTCCGCTTCTTGACATTTTCTCATCATCCTTCCTGACGCCACCCCCACTCCCCACTGCTTGTCCTCTTAAAGACAGCACTCTTCAAGGGTTTTTGTTTCGTCTTAGTCTTTCTTTATGATTCCTTTCCCACCCTCCTTGGACCCCACTGCCTCAACAACCAGCTCTACACAGACACTCCAGGTCTGCATGGCAAGCCCTACCTCCATCCCAAACTCCAGACTTGCATTCTCAGCCCTAGTTGCCCAAACCCATGTAGGTCATCTGAGCACCTAAAATTCACCGTTTTCTTTTAACAAAATAGTAATAGATTCGGGGTCTCCCTATATTGACCAGACTGGTCTTGAACTCTTGGGCTCATGCCTGTAATCCCTGCACTTTGACAGGCTGAAGTCCTCCCACTTTAGCCTGTCAAAGTGCAGGGATTACAGTCTTGAGTCACTGTGCCTGGCCAAATTCATCATTTTCTTTCACAAATATAATCTCTTATATTTCCTTACTTGGTCAACAGTATCATAAAATTCACCCAGTAAACCCAGTTAAAATTTCTGACTTAATCTCTCTCTTTCTTTTCATTTCCTATAGCTGAGCTGCCTCTAAGCTCTGGGCAGTGGAAGATCCTGAATGTTTATAGAGGGGGACATTTAGGCCTGGCAATATGGAGAGGGGCCTAGCTAATTTGTGTTAAACCAGTGTTTGCATAGAAAGCATAGTGTTTTTACTTACAGGTATATTTATTTAGGGTAGACTAAGGTGGAAAGTGCTGCAGTTCTGTGGAAGGACCTTAAGATCCCCCTAGTCCACCTGTTGGCATCATCACTAATCCAACAGGATCTAATGCCTCAATAACTCTTAACTTTATTACATCTGTTCTCAATCCCCAAATAAAGCACTTCCCTTATCTATTGCCTAGATTACTGTGACCTTTAGTACTTCTCCTTGCCCCTCATTCACCCCTAAATAATCTTATATCCAACCCATCATGCTCCTGCTCAAAAACTTTTGATGGCTCCTACTGTCTGTATAAAAACCAAATTCCGTAATCTAGACCCACACTACCTTTCCAATTTCATCTCATCACATTATCACTCCAGTGCACATTCTACATTCTGGTTTATGTCATGTAACATCAATCATTTATTTATTTCAGCAAAGGCTTTAGGCCTTTTCTAGGCCCTCATAAATTTCTCCCCAATTGCTATAATTGTGGTTTTGAACTTTCACTGTCCTTGAACTTTCACGAGAATATTTAGGAAGAAGCTCCTCACTCACCTACTCCTTAGCTGTAAATATTCTTATGTGCACATCTACCCTCACTCCTGTCCTCCTATGACCCAAGGCCATGGGTCCATTCATGTTTCTCTTGCTCTTCCAACCTCCCCCTATCTAACAGGTTCTTCCCACAGGATATAAGTCTGCTCAAGTCTCTTCAATACTAAAATTAAAGAAAATGCCACCCTGCAGCTCCCTCAAAATTCCACCTTCTTCCCTCATAGCTAGGTGCCTCAAACTGATGGTCAGCGGCTTGCCATGGCCTCTTCGGCACACTGCAGCCTGGCTTCAGCTCACCTTTCTTTTAACCTGTGCCAGTAGAGGTCACCAACAACCTCCAGTTGCCAAGTACAATAGACTTCAGTCTTCACCAAGGAAAACCTCTGCAGCATTCCCCAAAGCTTAGCTGAAGGAAGAAGTACAGGCTCTTGTCTTCGACCACTGTTGACCACTCCCACCTTGAAACTCATTTTCAGTGGCTTTTGTGATACACCTCTGTAAAAATGAGTTACCAGCAGTACACAGATGGCAAGACACAGGGATGACTGAAGAGAGTTTAATGAAGGAATCATTTGCAAAGATCTAGGATTAAAGGAAACTAGCAAGGGAAGTTGAAGAACCTATAGGCTAGCAATAGGGGAAAGCCTTGACACCCTTAGCCCTGTAGAGACAAGGCAGGTTGCAGCTGTGAGGTTGCCCAGCAGGAGCCGTGGTCTTTGGCGGACTGTAGCCACCAACAGTCCATTTACAACAGAAGGAAGCCAGGGGATGATCACCCCAGCCTCTCTCTTCTCACCCTCCAATCTCGTGGCAGTGCCTCCCAGAGGCTGAACTCTTGAAGCCAGAGGACAAGAGAGGCAGTTGATGTGATCCACAGCAATCAGCCTTCCAGGCCACAGAGCAGGATGAAGGATAGAAAGTGGATTCGGAGGGCAAACAGAATATCCAGCACACACTTCCTCCTAATGGTTCCTGCCCTCTTTGATACCTTCTCAGGCTCCTTTTCCGACCCCTCTTTCTATACTCACCTCATATGTTTCTCAGGGCTTGGTCTTTTCACTCAGTTTGCTTTCTCCATGTGAGCTATCAACCATCATGGCTTCAACCACTAGCTAAGTGCTGATATTTCCCCTTTCTATAACTCTTAGCTTTGAAATCTTTCTGGAACTTTACACTCACATCCAGTTGCCTATTAGAAAGCTCCATGGGCACTTCAAGCTAAGTGTATACAAAATGAAACCGATCAGCTCTCCCTAACCCTCTCCACTCACGGAATCTGATCCTCTGTGTTCTCATCTCACTATCCACCTGGTTGCTCCATCCAGATATTTAGAGTCATTCTTTTGATGACTCTTTCCTCCCTTCTTTTATCTAACTCATTGGTCACTAAGTACAGCCAATTCTGGCTCCTAAGTATCTTCCAAACGTATCCCATCCTCTCTATCCACACTGCCACAGCTTTCACCTTGGCAAGGTGTCACCTTGACACTGTGAGATCTGTCGTAACAGTGCTTTCTGTATTTATTTTCTGTATTAGTTGTCATCCTCCAGAGAAAGAGAATCAATAGGATACATACAGATAGAAAAATACTTATTATGAAGAATTGGCTGATGTGATTATGGAGGCTGAGAGGTTCCATAATCTGTTGTCTATAATATCAAGGTCCAGGAAAGCCAGTGGTCGAGTTCCAGTTTAAGCCCAAAGACTTGAGAACCAGGAGAGCCAGCGTTGTAAGTTCCAGTCTGAATCCAAATGTCTGAGAACCAGGAGTGCTGATGTCTAAGAACAGGAGAAGATAATGTCTCAGCTTAAGAAGACAGATGAAAGCCCTTTCTCCACCATTTTGTTCTATTTAGGCCTTCAATGGATGGGGTGCTGTCTGCCCACATAGGTGAGAGCACACCCAGAAACCGTGTTTTACCAGCCATCTGGGCAATTCTTTACCCGTTAAGTAGGTACATAAAATTAACCATCACACCTCCCGTCCCACCTCCCTTTACTATTCCCCACACTACAGCCAGAAGGTGGGTTCTAAAATGCAAATATGATCATGTGGCTTTCCTGAGTAGAACCCATCCATTGGCTATAGGTTTTTCTGTTTCTCTAAAGCTCTACATGTAACCAAAACACAGGTTCAGTCACTCACCACCTGCAGAGTCCGATTAACAGGATTGAGTCTGGTATAAAGAAAGTGACTTTATTCCAAAGCATAGCTTAGGGGAAGAAGTACAGGCTCCTGCCTTTAAGGACATCGCTTCACTTTTGGGGCAGAAAGCAGAGGCTTTTAAGCGGGGATTTGGCATGAATGGCATGCAGGGGAGGGAGCAAGCAGATGTAGGGTCTGCATGACTCGCTATGGTGCTATATCTACCGAGCTGGCACCATCGTGGGCAGAGCTAACTTGTAAGGTGGCCACTGTCTTGAGATCCACTCCAGGTGAGAGAGAGCCCTGTCGCAGGGACACTTCAGGTTGTGAATTGACTGTTGTCTGTTGAGGCCATCTCTTGGTGGGACACTTCTGTCTCTGGCACATAGCTGTTATGTTGGTGGAAAAGTAATTGCGGTTATTGCCATTACTTTGCCAAATTACTTTTGCACCAACCTAATAGGTAAGCTTGCCGTGTAGGAAGTGTCTGGTGAGGGGAAGGTAAAGGTTATAATTGCATTCCTAACGAGCTAAGTAACAAGTGAGGAACAAGGGAAAAGGGGGAAAGAGAAAAGAAGGAAAAACAAAGCATAATTCATTCTCTTTTCTTAGAAAAGCGGGGGTACGTGGTTATACTCATGTCTGCCTGTCTCCCAGCCCTTGCCCATGTTGCCCCTGCCCGAAGCGCTTTTTCACAAACGAGCCCTCCTGTAGCTGATAAGCTGCCACTTAGGTCTCTACTGTGTTGTCCTCTCTTCAGGGAAGACGTCTCGGACCCCAGAGTGAGTTAGATTTCCCTATTACAAATTCTGTCATTAAACAGCATTGGCCTCCACATAGGAGAGCTTATCACAAGTAAAATTAAATAATTATTTCTATGATTATTGGTTTAGTGTCTGTCTGCCCCTTTAATACTGTAAGTGGCACACAAACAAAAAAATTGTGTCTGTCTCCTCAAGACTTGGCACTGAGTAGGTTCTTAATACATGCATTTATTGCATAAATGGAAGAGCAAACTTTAGTACAGCTCACAAGGACATCTAGCATCTGTCCCTGCTTACCGCCAGGCTTATATTTCATGATGCTTTGCCCCATCCTAACATCCAAAGTTCAAGCCAGTGCACCAAACTGCTTGCAGTTACAAACTGACCAGACTATATTATTCCACCATGTCTTGGCCCGTATTGCTGCCTGCTTTCTGGATGGCACCTCTGGCCTCCCCACCAAGTCCCATCTCATCTGCCTGTCAAGTGTCTACTCTTCTTTCAATAAGTTGTTTATGGATTATGTCCTCCATGAGCTTTTCTCTCCTTATTCCACCCGAGTAGAATCTACCAATTCCTTCTTCCTTGGGGCCTCCACTCTACCGTGTTGTGTATTGTAGAAGGAACAAGGCTTCACGTGGCTTTACCGAGATCTGCTAGAGACTCTGCTATTGGCCAACTTCCAACTCAGGTGAAATTCAACTTCGCCAAGAGTTCACTCCAATGGGGAATCCATAAAGTCATCTCAGGGCTGGCAAGTATTTCATAAAGTGAAAAATTACCTCATATTCCATCAGCACAGAGAAAAAAGGAATATACAGCATTCACTATTTTTGTTTGTTTTGTTTAAATTTTCACAAGAAGCTTTTCGTAGCATGGCACAAATGTCACAGTTTATATTGTAGGTGTTGCAAATTTCTCAGCAAGCCCCTTGTTTCTTGCAAAAACAAATTTTAAAAACCCTTCTCTATATGCCTGCCGTAAACTTGGCTAAAATGCCTTGATGTGAGTGATATTTAAAGGCTTCCACTACCAGATTTGCAAAACGTCTCACCCTTGGAGTCTGTTCTCAAATTGCCTCAAACTTTAAACTACCTAAGTTCTACAGAGTCTTTTTACCCCAGTTTTCCCCTCTCTTTTAGTTTCACTTGTTTCAGTTATGTCTCTAGTCCCATTATTACATAAATGACTTTTAAAACATATTTCATTTTTTAATTTTTTAAATTAAAACATATTCCCACTTTGCATTTCTTTAGCAGAGTAGCTCAAACACTTTTTCTTGACCCAACAATTCCGCATCAGCATATTTTAGTCTAAGAAACATTTTTTGAAAATCTCTGGTATAATTTACCTTTACATGTTCCTAAAACCATTATATAAGTCTGGGGCCTATGGCCACAAATCCAAAATATGAAACAATAAAACCTTATTCTCCTTGAACGGCAGCAAATGCCTTACATGAATTGTCTTTTAAATGTTGCTTCCTAAAACCCCTTCAGGTTCCATAAAGCCATTTTGGGATCAGATGGACAAAAATTTTTCCCTATCTCTCTACAGTAGTCCAGGGTGTGAGGCCTAAGATTCTCTCTTTCTTCTTGGGAAGTCTTTGTCCAGTTCTTTTTGGTGACCATGCACTGCAAGGGGAAAAAAGGGAGTGACCACGAGTAACCAGGAATAGCTGCTAAAACCACAAAACAGAAAATAAATGCCAGCAAGCAGATGTCCATGTATTTCAGTCTGTTTAAAAGACACTTCGGGAGGCCAAGGTGGGTGAATCACGAGGTGAGGAGTTTGTGACCAGCCCGGCCAACATAATGAAACCGCATCTCTGCTAAAAATACAACAAATTAGCTGGGCATGGTGGTGAGCACCTGTAATCCCAGCTACTTGGGAGGCTGAGGCAGGAAAATCACTTGAACCTGGGAGGCAGAGGTTGCAGTGAGCCAAGATCACACCACTGCCCTCCAGCCCGCACAACACTGCAAGACTCCATCTCAAAAAAAAAAAGACAAAATTCACTCCACTTAATGGATACACATTTTCTTTGAGGAACTTCAGGTCCAAGGGAGATAAAGGTAAGATGGGGAGAAGGGGTTCTTACATCCTCTGAGTGACAAGGTTTGATGAATTTCATTTGTGCTTTACACAAGATTAATATGCCATCAAATAAATAAGTTGCAGGCCACAGGCTTAAGAAAGCAAATGCTTTCATGAGTCTGTCCACTCAAGAGTATGGGTAAGAGCCCCATCTTTCTGCTGACTGATAATCTCATGTTCATGATAGCTTGAGGACAAGACCTCTGTCTATCTGAATCTAGTTTCTGCAAAAACCTTAGCCAGTTTTTTTTTTTTTTTTTCAAATTCCCACCTTAATGTTTTACTACCACCTGCAAATTCTAGGTGATATGGCCAATGAAAGTGCTGGTCAGTTTTTTGGGTTTTTTTTGTTTTTTTTGTTTTTGAGACGGAGTTTTACTCTTGCTGCCCAGGCTGAAGTGCAGTGGCACGATCTCGGCTCACTGCAACCTCCGCCTCCTGGGTTCAAGCAATTCTCCTGCCTCAGCCTCCTGAGTAGCTAGGACTACAGGCGCACACCACCATGCCCAGCTAATTTTTGTATATTTAGTAGAGACAGGGTTTCACCATGTTGACCAGAATGGTCTCGATCTCTTGACCTCGTGATCCACCCACCTCGGCCTCCCAAAGTCTGGTCAGTTTTAAGGCTTTGCAGACTGTCTTAATAATTTAGCAGATAATAATGTACCTCAGTTGCCATAATGAACAAAGACGTCCCATATGTGGGCATAAAATTGTTTTAGTCTTTGGCTGACATATATTTGTCCACCTGTATATGTGTGTGTGTATGTGAGTGTGTGTACATTTACAGTACTCAACTATTCATACAATTAAAAGTGAATAACATCTTTGCTCATTTGAAGAAATACTATCCAAGTATATCATGTGTTATTTTAAAAGAAGGCTCTCATTATTTTTCTTTAAATACCATTGACTCTTGCTTTTTATGACTCAATATATTTTAGCCATAATTATTGTATTGTATTGTATTTTTTATACTTAAATTATCAGAATTTGGCCAATAGGATCCTCCTTTAAGCTGGTTTCAATATCTTTCTCTGGGATTTCTAAAGCATCATTTCTTTGTGGCAAGAAATGTTCCAAGCCAGTCTAGAATATTACCCCAAAAATAGAATCAGCTTCTCTCCAACGACTGGTGCTTTATATTAATGGAAAATAAATAGTTCGGATTTTTCTGCTATCATGTAAAATTTACATTACTGAAAAGCCTCACATTCTGCAAAATCAAAACTAAAAGCCACGGATCTCATGGGGCAAATGAAGTGGGGAAACCATTTGAAACGTAGTCAACTTTGTAACCGGAACACTAAGAAAAACAATCACTGGTACCTTGAATGCTCCAGACAGGCAGCTGGGCATGGCTAGAGGCTACAACAGTAGAGACTAAAAATTCACCTAAACCAGTGAGGGGAAACACTGGTCACAGGTGCATGAGAACAGAGCTGGGGTGCCGGAACAATGCACACAGAAGGAACCCGAAGCCAGATGCTCCCAGGGCACAGGCACCAAGCAAGAGTGGCACAAGGCTGGAACACACCTCTGGGGGCCTCCAGAGAACCTGATGCTGGCAGTCATTTTTCGTTTTTTTAAAATGCAGCTAGAAGAATCCCACTCTCAGAACAGCAACTGAAATGTGGGATTTTCTCTTTCCTACTGAAAGTTGTAACTCTGTTCCTATTCTTCTGGCTCCCCTTGCCTAGGAGAAACCTGATCTGATCGAACGTGACTTCTCAGTTACATAGACATCAGTCTCTCTTCACATAACTAATCAGATTCTAGAAACACACTTTGTGAAATCACGAATTACCTGTGTCTTTGACCATGCAAGTACATTGAGAGGTGGAGGTTATTCTTTCACCTCCAATCTTAGTTGACCTGTGACTGCTTTTTTCCCTTTTATTATTAATTTTAATTGACATAATAATTAAACATACTTATGGAGTACGGGGTGATATCTCAATACATGTATACAACGTGCAATGATCAAATCAGGGTAATTAGCATGTCTGTCATCTCAAACTTTGTTGTTGTTTTGGAAATATTCAAAATTTGCTCTTCTAGCCATTTGAAAATATACAATAAATTGTTGTTGCTCTCTGGGCTCGGACCCAGTTGGTGGTGAAATGGTTAAACCCAACAAGAAAGTCAGAATTATCAATATTTATGGGACCCAATATGGTGCCTCCCTCCAGAAAATGGTGAAGAAAATTTAAATTTGCCAGTATGCCTAGGACACTTGCTCTTTCTGTGCAAAAACAAGATAAAAAATGAGCTGCGAGGATCTGGCACTGTGGTTCCTGCATGGAAATGGTAGCTGGTGCTGCCTGGACCTATCACACCATTTCCACTGTCTTAGTAAAGTTGCCATCAGAAGACTGAAGAAATTGAAAGATCAGTAGAAGCTCCACTATTTGAGACATCACTGGTCTATCACAAATGGGTTAATTTATGTAATAAAATAAATATATAAATAAATAAAATTGTTGTTAATTATGAAGAAAGAGACCCAAGCATCTAAGATCACCTGCCCCTTGACTTCCACACTGCATTTCAATAAAAGAAAAGGCTGGCCAACCGGCGCCTCCTAAATCGCCTTCCTATAGATAGCAGGCATAGTAAGGGGGAATCTTTCCAGAAGTCACTGTTTTTACTTAAACAAGATCAAACTCCCACCCCACACCTACTCCATGGACCAAGACCCTTTCACATGTAATTTCGAAAACTGTAAACCCAAGATCCTTTCACGTGTAATTTCTAAGGCTGTAAACCCAAGACCCTTTCATGCGTGATTAGATCTAGAGTTGTAAGCCTATATAAAGGCAGAGCTTCTCTTTGTTAGACAAGCTTGACTATTAGGCAGCTATGTGCCTTGCTCCCAGCCAAAATAAATCCCTCCTTCCTTCCTAGTTCCGTGTCTGAGAGGTCCGTTTCTCGAGGCCACTCCTGCTTCAATTATAGTCCCCTATAGTGCTATAGAACATTAGAATTTCTTCCTCCTTTCTAGCTGTTCTTCTGCCTACATTAACCAACCCTTAGTTATTCCCTCACTATCTCTACCCTTCCCAGCTTCTTGGAACTGCCATTCTATTCTCTACTTCAATGAATTGAATTTTTTAGCTTTCACATATGAGTGAGAACATGTGGCATTTATCTTTTTTGTGCCTGAATTATTTCACTTAACACAATGTCCTCCAAGCTCATCCATGTTGTCATGAATGACACTTTTGTTCTTTTTTTGGGCCAAATACCATTCCACTGTGTTTATATACCACAATTTTTTATTTCCTTTTTGGAGTGTAGTGGCATGATCATAGCTCACTGCAACCTCAAACTCCTAGGTTCAAGCCATCCTCCAGCCTTAGCCTCCCAAGCATCTGGGACTACAAGTACATGCCACCACACCTGGCTAATTTTTAAAAATTGTTTGAAGAGGAAAGGTCTCACTTTGATGCCCAGGCTGATCTTGGATTCCTGGCCTCAAATGATTCCCCTGCCTCAGTCTCCCAAAGTGCTGCAATGATCTACCACACCCAGTCCCCATAATTTCTTTATCTATCTGTTGAGGGCCATGTAGGTTGATTCCATATCTTGGCTATTGTGAACAGTGCTTTAATAAACATAGGAGTATAGCTATGTCTTCAACATACTGATTTCCTTTCCTTTGGATATATACCCAGTAGTGGGATTACTAGATCACATTTTATTTCCATTTTTTTTATTTGTTATTTTTTTAAAGAATGGGTTCTCACTATGTTGCCATTTGGCCTAAGGGTGAAATTCGGTGGTTATTCACAGGTGTGATCATTGCACATTGCCCTCTTGAAGGGCTCAAACTATTTTCCTGCCTCAGCCTCCAGAGTAGCCGAGACTACAGGCACACACCACTGCACTCAGCTTAATTTTAGTTTGGTGAGGAACCTTTACAACTGCTCTCCATAATGGCTGTACTAATTTATATTCCCATCAACAGTGTATATGAGTTCCCCTTTCTCCACATCCTCAATATTATTTGTTATTCTTGTCTTTTTGATAACAGCCACTGTAACTAAGGTGAGATGGTATCTCATTGTGGCTTTGATTTGCATTTTCCTGATGATTAGTGATGTTGAGTATTTTTTTATGTATCTGTTAGCCATTTATATATTTTCTTTCTAAAGATGTCTATTCAGCTCATTTGCCTACTTTTAATCAGGTTATTTGTTTTTTTGTTCTTGAGCTGTTTGAGTTCCTTGTGTATTCTAAATATTAACCCCTTGTTGGATGAATAGTTTTCAGGTTTTTTCTCCCATTCTGAAAGCTGTCTATTCATGCTGTTGATTGTTTCCTTAGCTTTGCAGAAGCTTTTTAGTTTGTTATAATCCCATTTGTCTATTTTTGCTTTTGTTGCCCGTGCTTTTGAGATACTCTCCATGAAATCTTTACCTAGACCAATGTCCTGAAGCATTTCTCCTATGTGTTCTTCTGGTAATTTCACAGTTGTAGAAGTTCAGTCAGGGTGGTGGGAGAAATTGTAGGAAAAGGATACAAACCTTCTTGGAAGGCTGGGAGGCTTTTGCAAAAGCCTCAGGAAAAGTTTATGGCTGAAGGCAGCCTAATCCCCTTACCTTGAGTTAGCATAAAGCAGATAACAAGGGAATGTAGGGGAGTTTATTTAAAGAGCTTGTTTATTCATGTGGTCTTAAGACCAATCTTTGATCTTCTGTGGGTACATGACTGCTCTCTACTTAGGGGGTTGGCAATGTTAATTACCCACAAATGTGTTTGCTTTAGGCCTTTGTCATTAAACCTGTACTAAATAAACCTGTACTAAATAAAGGGCTGGCTTATTGGGCCACAGCTGCTGACTCTTTACAGCACCCTCCTTGGTGTCTGTGAGTGGACTGATCCCCTAGTCTGCTTTCACTGGATATCTGTGTCTGAGTGTGTTTGTTCATCTGTCACTGAGTCAAGGTCTGTGGGTCGGACCCAGCACATAGTTTCAAGTATTTCATTTAATTCTTAATATATTTTGGGTTAATTTTCATATATGGTGAGAGATAGGGGGCTAGTTTTATTTTTATGCATATGAATATCCAGTTTTCCCAGCACCATTTATTGAAGAGACTTTACTTTCCCCAGTAAATGTTCTTGGCTGGTTCTAAAATCAGTTGGCTGTATATATGTATGTTTATTTCTTGGTTTTCTGTTCCGTTCCACTGGCTTATGTGTCTGCTTTTATGCCAGTATCATGATGTTTTGATTATTCTAGCTTTGTAGTATATTTTGAAGTCAGGTAGTATGATGCTTCTAGCTTTATTCTTCTTGTTCAGGATTGCATTGGCTATTCAAGGTCTTTTTGTGGTTTCATATTAATTTTTAAATTGTTTTTTCTATTTCTGTGAGGAATGACCTATGTCTGCTTTAACCAGTAGAGTTCAGAAAAAGTGACACTTCAGGACATCTGAGATTGTCATAAGAAATTTTGCAGCTTCCACCTAGATGTCTTGAAATGTTCATTCTGAATGAAGCCAGTCACCATGTAAGAAGTCCAATGGCCCTAAAACCACCATATAGGAGAAAGCCCAATCTAGCCATGGGGAGAAGCCACATGAAGAGAGAGATTACCAACTTGCTCCAATCATCCCATGCATTCCAGTCTGTATGCCAGACATTTTATTTAAAAAGATGACTTCATGATTCTGGTAATTCTTAGTGCAAAAATAAAAATAAAAAAAAGATGACTTTATTAGCCAGGCATGGTGGCATGCATCTATAGTCCTAGCTACACAGAAGGCTGAAGTGGGTGGAACTTGAGTTCAGGAGTTCAAGGTTATAGTGAGGGGCAATTCCACCACTGTACCGTAGCCTTGGTGACAGAGAAAGACCCTGTTCATGATCTCAAGATAGCCCATATTCATGGACTAGAAGAATTAATATTGTTAAAATGTCCATTCTGTTCAAAGCAATCTACAGTCAATGCAATCTCTATCAAAATTCCAGGGATATTTTTCACAGAAACAGAAAATACAATCCTAAAATTTGATGGACTCACAAACAACTCTGAATAGCCAAAGCAATCTTGAGCAAAATAATAATAATAAAAACATGGTACTAGAATAAAAACAGACATATTGGCCAATGGAACAGAATAGAGCCCAGAAATAAACCCACACATTAATGGTTAGTTGATTTTCAACAAAGATGCCAAGAAAACACAATGGGCAAAGGACAGTCTCTTCAATTAATGATGTTGAGACAACCAGACAGCCATTTGTAGAAAAACAAATTACACCCTTATCTCCTACCATATACAAAATTCAACTAAAAACATATTAAAGACTTAGATATGAGACCCAAAACTATAAAACTACTATAAGAAAATGTGGAGAAAAAAATGTCATGACATTGGTCTGGGCAGTGATTTTTTTCTTAATATGACCCCAAAAGCACAGTCAACTAAAGCAAAAAGAGATAAATTTGATTATATCAAATTAAAAAGCTTCTGCACAGCAAGGGAAGCAATCAACAGAGTGAACAAATAACCTGCAGAAGAGACAATAGGTGTTCACATCCAAAATATGTAAGGAGCTCAAACAACTCAATAGCAAGAAAACAAATAACCCAATTTTTAAAATGGGCAAAATCTTGAATAACATTTCCCAAAAGAGGACATACAAATGGCTAACAGGTGTATGAAAAAATGCTCGGCATCACTCATCATCAGAGAAATCCAAATTAAAAGATACCACCTCACACAAGTTAAAATGGCTGTTACAAAAAAGATGAAAGATAAGTGTTGGAGCAGACGTGAAGAAAAGGGAACGCTTGTACGCTGTTGGTGAGAATGTAAATTAGTAGAGCCATTATGAAAAATAGTATTGAGGTTCTTCAAAACGTCAAAAATAGGATTACCATATGATCCAGCAATCACACTACTAGGTATACATCCAAAGGAAATGAAACCAGTATGTTGAAGAAATATCTGCACTCCCACGTTCACTGTGGCATTGTTCACAATAGCGAACCTGAGTGTTCATCTATGAATGAGTGGATAAAGAAAATATGGCATGTAGACACAATTCATACTTTAAAATGAAGAAAATCCTGTCATTTGGGACAACATGGATGAACCTGGAGGATATGATGTTAAATAAGCCAGGCACAGAAGGGGAAATATCACATGATCTCACTTGTATGTGAAACCCAAAAAGTTGAAGACTTAGATACGTAAGATTTCTCATTGAGTTCAAGGAGGAAACAGAGACCGGAGTAAGGAAATTAAAAGCCAATTTATTCAGCTCCCGGGCGAGGTTCTATGGTCCTGGAAAGGGGCCAAAGAAGTCACGCTTCTCTTCTTGGGGCGTGGGGTTTTATAGGGAGTGGAGATAGCTGATTGACTACGAGGAAACAAAGACGAGGTAGTTCTATTGGGTATTAAAGGACTGGGGACGGGCGAGGTGAACAAAGCGGGGGCATTTCCATTGGGTATGAAGGGAGTGAGCACGGATGAGGGGCTGGTCGAGGACGTACGGGAGAAGCTACCATAGGGCAGGTTCTTGGCGGGCTTTTTCAAAATTCTTGGCGGGTGCACGGCTGAGATTGGAATGCGGAAATGGGCAAGGGGGAGCCCACATGGAGAGGGCAAATGCTGAGCAATGCGCTCAGAATCATGACGTAGTTTTTAGGCCCGGAGAGAGAAGGGCATGTCCATTCGGCTCCCAAGGAGGCACCGGCCTTACAAGATATAAGACCCAAAACTCTTGGAAAAATTGAATTCATAATAAAGAGTAGAAGAGTGGTTAGCATGGATTGGGGAATGGGGTGGTTGTTAGCGTGAAGGAGACATTGGTTAAAGGGTACAAATTTCAGTTATATTGGAGAACTAAATTCAAGAGATATATTGCACTACACAGTGACTATAGTTAATAACAATGTATTGTAGTTTCGAAAATTGCTGAGAGGATAGATTTTACGTGTTCTTACCAAAAAAAAAGATAAGTATGTGAAGTAAGGCTTATATTAATTAACTTCATTTAGCCAGTCCACAATGTATATATTTCAAGATATTTTGTATGTGATAAATATGTACAATGTTTATTTCTCAATTAAAAATAAATAGGAGAAGAATTAAAATGGTGAATGAATCCTGTGCCTTCAACTGAATATCCAGGTTCTCTCATTGGGACTGACTAGGCGGTTGGTGTGACCTACGGAAAATGAGAAAAAGCAAGACAGGGTGTCAGGAGCTGCACAGGGGAAGGGAAGCCCCCACCCCAGCCAAAAGAGGCGGTGAGTGAGTGTGCTACCCTGCCCAGGAAACCACGCTTTCTCCACGGATCTGTGCAACCTGTGGATCAAGAGATCCCCTCATGAGCCCACACCACCAGGGCCTTGGGTCTCAATCACATAGCTATGCAGACCGTCGGCAGCCACTCAGGTTGCAGCCAGCAGCAGCAGCAGACTGGAAACTGCCTAAGACGACCGAGTTCCCAGAGTGGAGAGGCTGCTGCCATCACTGCAGTTCCAGTCTGCTGTTTTCCCCTGTAGGTTCCAGGAAGACTGGGTGGTTTGGAATGGGAGAAATTTCTCACAGCACAGCACAGTGGCTATGGCAGATCGTGGCCAGACTGCTTCTTTAGGCAGGAACCAGATCCATCCCTCCTCACCAAGCAGGGCCTCCCTGTGGGAATTTCAGCAACTCTAGCCAGGCGTTTACCGACAGAACTCTCATCTCCCTGGGATGGAGCCCCTGGTGGGGAGGGATGGCCACGTTCTCCATGGTTCAGTGGACTTAGTCTTCTCTGCCTGCAGGCTCTGAAGACTCCAGGCAGTCTGGATGAGGGGAATTTGCCCCAACACAGTGCACCCACTCTGCCAAGGGACAGCCAGAGTGCTTCATTAAGTGGGTCCCTGATCCCGTGCCTCCTGACCGGGTGAGACCCCACAACATACATTGTCAGAAACCTTGTTCAAGAGCATTCCAGCTGGCATCAGGTCAGTGCCACTCTGTGATGGAGCTCCCCAAGGAAGGAGCTGGAGACAGCACTGAAACTTACCGGGGTTTTACCCATTCTCCATGGGGCTGCATAAAGGTCCACTTTTTTAGGGAAAGAAGAACCTGGCTGAGGGTGGTGGCTCATGCCTGTAATCCCAGCACTTTGTGAAGCTGAGGCGGGCAGATTCCTTGAGTCCAGGAGTTTGAGACCAGCCTGGGCAACATTGCAAAATCCCGTCTTCACAAAAAATACAAAAATTAGCCAGGCGTGGTGGTACGCACTTTTAGTACCAGATACTCAGGAAGCTGAGGTGAGAGAATCGCTTGAGCCCAGGAGACAAAGGTTACAGTGAGTTGAGATCATGTCACTGCACTCCAGCCTGCGTAACAGAGTGATATCTTGCCTCAAAAAAAAAAGAAAGGAAAGAAAAAGAAAGGAAAGAAGGAAGACAGGAGGGCAGGAAAGCAGGAAGGCAGGAAGGCAGGAAGGGAGGGAGGGATGGAAGGAAGGAGGTAGAGAGGGAGGGAGGGAGGGAGGGAGGAAAAAGAACCTGCTTCCAATTTCATCTCTGGAATTAAAACTTCAGTCCTCAGGCTAGCGTAACCTGTCTCCTACAGCATGTAGATGGCAAGGTCACTGAGAGCGAGGATCATGTTTTGTCCATTTCTCCTACCCGCTACATTCCAGTATCAGGTATAAAACAGAACTCAAGGAAAGGTCATATTTCAAATAATCCTGCTCTGGTGAATTATCTCATCAAACTAAAGTAAATAGAGTTGACTATTTAGTTTTCATGAAACCAGCTAGGTTTTAGCTAATAAACAAGAAGAATTAGCAGAGCCTTAACTGATTCTAGGTTGAGCACTTGACCCACTCAATGCAGACGTAGCTGGATGGAATGCGACCCAATCGTCCTTACAACTTTGCCTACGTTTTAGTGTAGAGATTAGAAACGCTTTTCAAGTAAGATATAAAGTTCCAAAATGAACCACAACAACAACAAAAATTATTCCTTCAGCTTCAGTGTCTATTTTTGGAAAGCAGAACTTTTACTAATACTAGCTATTTTCCACAAATTATTTGAATTCCTGTAAAGTCATCTTTCTCTATACTTGATGCCCTTAATATTGCAGTCATTTATTTTAGCTCATTGATTTAAAGGCTGATTTTGCATACAAATTCAATTCTATGACCATTTAAGTAGTCGTTACCTGAATATACCTGCGGAAAACCTAGTTATACCTTCATTGACTATTTTTACATTCACTAACATTTCTGCCATATGTGCCTCCTCTCTTTCTATGTCTCTCTATATAATTATACTTCTGTCTCTCTGAAAAAAAATATTTATTGGCCAGCGCAGTGGCTCAAGCCTGTAATCCCAGCACTTTGGGAGGCTGAGGCAGGCAGATCATGAGGTCAAGAGATCAAGACCATCCTGGCCAATGAAACCCTGTCTCCACTAAAAATACAAAAATTAACTGGGCATGGTGGTACACGCTTGTAGTCCCAGCTACTTGGGAGGCTGAGGCAGAAGGCTCGCTTGAACCTGGGAGGCAGAGGTTGCAGTGAGCCAAGATGGTGTCACTGCACTCCAGCCTGGCAACAGAGACTCTGTCTAAAAATAAAAAAAGTTATATAAGTATAAATATATAAAAATATATCTGTATACACATACATATACATACATGTGAAATCAAGTAGTTACACAAGGTGTACATAAAATCTAGAAACATAGGGTAATATACATACTGTGTCACAAATATCTTCCACCTGAAACAGTATTATTTATGGACACCTTGTAAACACCAAAAACACCATAGATATATTTTTTCTTTTCTCTCAGCATCAGTTCATTCATGTTTATCACATTCCCTGAATGCCATCCATACATCCTTCAGTCACTGAGGAATGAGCTTCTGATGCTGGAAGATGAGAAATGTCAAGAATTATGCAGGGAATAACAAATCTTACCCCCTTCCCCCTTTTTCCCCAACTCGTCATTCTGTTCTTTCTTATGATTAATGTAGGTATCTGAACTGATAGTGAAGAAGTGCTGTTCCAATTTGGAGCAGTTTCCAGTTAAATAATGAATTCAGACTTGGAAGAACCCACCAGTCTGACCAACTATTCTGTAGATGAGGAAACCCAAGCACCAATTAGTAACGTGTGCGCCCAAGGTCACCCAGCTAGTTCTTGTTTCTAACCAGAATTTACCTTGGATGTCTCCCATCAATGAGGACAATCTTTATCCTTGTATCTAACACTCCTGCTGCTTGCCTCCTGCTGGCTTGCTCACTTAATAGGCAAACCCTGCCACTGAGGAGTTAGAAAACATTCTTTCCATGAGATCGCAGCATCTTGCAGACACTCCTTTCCAAGAGAACTGGCTGCCCGTAGCAGCAATGCCATGTCTGATGGCCTAACTTCTCCGTTCACTGTGAGAGTGGGTGGTAATTTGCAGTTGTATTTAGCCCTGTGCTGCTCACCATTCCAGCCTGAATTTTCATCTTCCTGACATCTGAGGTTGGCTCTACGGAGCCAGCTTCAAATATGAGCACTTCCAAGTCCTCCTTCTTTCTCCATCACTCCCTGCGGTTCACCCTTTCCAGTTCCACACAATGCCTTTCCCACACCGTCTTTCCCTCGGGTCTACCCGGGCACACCCTGCAGCCAGCAGCAGGGAATCTCTACATTCACAAGAGCAGCAACAACAAAAAGTGGCCTTCACTTGCCTTTTTAAAAAGTAGCTGGAGTGTGTATGTCCTGAAATTATTCCTGCTAAAGACAGCCTCAACCCAGTGTGTGCCATCAAACATCTTCCCGTCTACTGAGAGAGAATATCAGCCAGCCGTGCTGGCTGCAACTGGGATTTTGATTGGGGCTGCCAAATTTAGCAAATAAAAACACAGAATGCCCAGTTGAGTTTGCATTTCAGATAAACAATAAATACTTTTTTAATATTTAAGCATTTCCCATGTAATATTTGGGACCTATTTATACTGATGCATTATTCATTGTTTATCTGAAATTCAGATTCAACTGGATGAAATGTATTTTATCTGGCAATCCTACTTCAGTATTCAAATAAAATGAACTGAAAAATCTTCCATGCAATGTGCAGAAAGATTCTGCAGTTCCAGCTAGGGTGGAGGAAAGCAAATATTGCTGAGTTACATCTGCTGCAGCAAAGAAGTGATTACATGTCTGGTATGTTCTGCATGAGGCGTTAATCACATACCACCCTTGCCTACAAAAGTGCCTCTGTCAAAGCCTAGGCAATGATTTACAAAACAGTAAAAGTGGAAATTCACTCACACCCAAATCCAGGGGGGAGAAAACCCAGAACATCCAGTCCTGCCTGCAGTTGCCAAGGAAAAACAAAATAAAACATGACAAAACAAAATACTTGCAAAAGTGTTTTCTTGCACAGAAGCAAAGAGTCCCTTGCAGGGAGAGTGTGGATTACGTAAAAGCTTGGAGAGTTTCAAAAGGTGAGGCTTCCTGAGAGTCTTCCATGTTGTAATTTCTACCACTACATCCCCACAGCTTCAAAATGCAGCCGCTCTTACTGTGGCTGACTCAGCAGCCTGGAAGGAATTACTTTCAGTTAACTCTATGATGCATTTTTTTAAAAAAATACCAGAAGCACTACATTGCCTTGCTTAATTGTACACACATGCATGGAAAATATTTACCACTCAATTCAACCAAACACATCTACTGCGCAAATTGCAATGCAAGCCATAGGAAGAATGGGGTATACGGGAGAACAGAGATAGGGGCTGTGCCAATACAGTTCTGCCCTCAAATAGCTTGGAATCCAGTGGGAAAGACTCATCAATGTAAGGTCTTTTAGGCTGACTGATGGCACCATGGACACTATGGCGAGCCCCGTGACCCGCACGTATACCTCTGGAGGGCCTTCCGGAATTAGAAAAACTGAAGTAGCTAGAAGACCGTGAAAAGCGGAAGAACGATCAACTCCTGCGGTGCCTAACTAGCTTGAAACATTCTTCTATTGTTTCTTATTCCTGCCTCAAATGATAAGGCCATTGGACTTTGTAACCAACCTTGGTCAACCTTGTGATTCCACGCCCCATGACCCCTTCGCAGCTTGCAAACCTATGACCCCCTCCCAGCTTGCAAAAAACTGCCCTAAACTGTAACTTCTGTAACTTTCCACTGCCCACTACAAACCTGTAAAACCAACTCCTACCCCACCGCCCTCTGCTGACTCTCTTTCTGGCCCACTCACACCCGGGTGAATAAAGAGCCTTGTTGCTCACACAAAGCCTGTTTGGGGGCTCTTCATTCAGAGCATGCATTTTAACAATCAAGACAAATCTGTACGCCGAAAGTACAAACATATGCTGCCCAGAGAGATGAACTCCACGTTTGGGAAGGGAAGGATGGAGGAGAGGAGCTAAGAGTGAGAGCTAGGGAGGTAGGGACTCTGCAAGCAAGACTTTTCTCCATATTTTAAAGTAATATATGGATTTATGCAGAAGTAATACCAATGTGTTGTACCACATATCTAAATAATAGATGTTAAATTGCATTCGAAACTACTAGAATATAAAGGGCTATGGCCCTACGTGAGCCAGTAGAAGAAAAATCAATTTGCAAATTCATGAACCAGCTTTTATTTACATTTAGTTTATGAAAGCCTAACCACTTTGGACAGTCTAAATCTACAGATGAAAGCATATGGAAATTTTATCTTTGAGTCTGTAATGTTACAAACTGCAATACGTGAGCAAAATTCAACACACCAGAAGAAATGCAAATGTGCATTCATTTGTATATGAATAAGATTACCATTACACAAAATAGGAAATGATTTCCTTAAAAAATTGTGCATCCTGGCTATGAATGCACAGGTTGCTTTTCGTTATTCTCCATTAAAACATTGCTAGCTTGGAACCTCTGCCTTATTGCTTATTTTAAAAGAATAGAATTGGGTGTGGTGGCTCACACCTGTAATCCTAATGCTTTGGGAGGCAGAGGCAGGAGGATCAATTGAGCCCTGGAGTTTGAGACCAGCCTCGACAACATATGTTGTGACCCTGTCTCTACAAAAAAAAATACAAAAATGAGCCAGGCATTGTGGCACATGCCTGTAGTCCTGGCTACTGGGAGACTGAAGTGAGAGGATCACTTGGCCCAGGAGCCGGAGGCTGCAGTAAGCTATGATCACACCACTGCACTCCAGCCTGGGCAACAGAACAAGACCCAGTCTCAAAAAAAGAAGAAGAAGAATGAGAAAGGAGAATGTCCAAATCTCAGTAGGCTCTTAAGCAGCAACCATGAAACTGAAGAACTCCACGGGTATGCAGGAGGCTGCACATTTCAAGAATTACTATCTTCCCAGACTCCCCGTCAGCAGATGGCACACGGATCCAGCAGGTAGGACTTTGCAAGTTGGGCTGGAAAGACCAGCCCTTCACACACAAGTTTCCATTGTGAAAGTGGTCAAAATAAAAATGGAGTCACTTATGTTAAAATCCCTGACAAATGGAGCCAGAGAAGGCCATGAAGGCATGCAGAGTTCTTGTGCATGAATTCCGGATAACAAGAACGATCACAAAAGATTCTGAAAATATCACAACCTTTCCATCAAAATCTTACACACCAAAAATACTTCTGCAAGGACAT
The DNA here is from genome assembly GCF_030222135.1 of Aotus nancymaae. Lineage (NCBI taxonomy): Eukaryota > Metazoa > Chordata > Mammalia > Primates > Aotidae > Aotus > Aotus nancymaae. The sequence goes on along the minus strand of NW_026988417.1, from coordinate 47,717,723 downwards.
CTGACCAATCACTGCCTGTCTGACCTCAACCTGGCACTGCTCTTATTGATCCTTGTAGCTGAGAGTAATTGTCTCAAAACAATTAGGTAATCCTCCTCATTTTTACTTTAAAACACTTTGTCTTCCTTTACTGTCCTGAATACGAACATAGTTTACTAGGGCATGTGTATTTTCGTTGCAACGCCCATTCACAAATAAATATCATTTTCTTTAAAAAGCAAAACTTTAAAGTTATTCTTTAAAAAGCAAATCTTTCCACTGGGTAGCCATATCATGTGACCGCCCCATAGAAAACCTTTCAACTCAGCTTCTTCCTTGGGCCACAACACCCTGTGTGACCTACCCCACCCGCGCCTTCCCAGCATCATCACCTGCTATTTCCTTGTTTCACCACTTCAGCCACAGTGGCTTCTCTCTGCCCCTGGAACATCCCAACTCGGGCCACAGCAGAGCCTTTATGTTTGGTGTTTCCTCTGCATGGAATGTGCTGCCCGTGTTTCCTAGCCCAGTTTCTTATTGTAATAAATATCTCAGGATAAATCTCACCTGTGCACCTAGACCTTTCCGTTTTACCCTGTCTAAAGTATAACGCCCAACTCCCAGCATTCTCTATCATGTTTTGGTGTTTATTTTCTTCCTACTCCCTAAAATGATCTACAGAACTACTGTTTTTTGAAGTGTTTCCTTGTGTATTATTGGTCTTCCAGTAAGAAGACAAAAATCTTTTGTCTTGGTTGCTACAGCATCTCCTGGGCTAGGGACAGTGCCTGGCACACAGTATACTGGTGCTCAGTCAACATTTGGGGATTCAGCAAATAAATTTGGACTCCAGATAAACCAAATAGAAACAATGCTTTTCAACATACTTTCTTAGAAAGGACACACATATTAATGATGGGAATGAGGTCTCAGACTGTTCAATTTCAGAACGGACTGAAGAAAAATGCATTCAATCTCCTTTATTAATGACTTCATGTGATTTTGTGGGAGGCATCTCCATGTTCCAAAAAATCAAAAACTTAGCAGAATGTTTACTATCCCTGAGTCTCAGTCTGACTTTTTCTACGCCTAAAACATTTTCATAAAATTTCAGTAGAGCAGGAGCTACCAAGTACTGACAGTTTTCACCACTGGGAGGCGGCTGCTTTGACCTAACTTTTACATGCTTTGGTGAAAGGAAATGTACCTGTCATTGTATATTTAAGGAATTGGGCAAGGATTCCTGGGTTTCTAGGTCCCTGGTGGTATCTAGCTCACCCCTGACTTCAGTTCAGTCTCTTGAGTTTGCACACCTTCCTTTGCACGTTCCAGTGCTTCAACCAAAGTCCTGTACTTGCCCGGGCCTTTCACCCACACTTGGACGCCACCCTCATTTCTGCATGGCATGCTTGCCTAAAGGCTCAGTCACACAGCAGTGGAAGGCTTTTATTATAATCCTCTGTGGTCTCATCAATGGACCTGCCTGGAATTTTACCATTCCTTAAGGGCAAGAAGCAGGTTTACATAATTGTCTTGGTACAATGGCTCATTCTACAAAACTGAGACTGTGGGTGCAGTCAGCCTACCAGAGATCTTCTTGCATCTAACATGTGACCTATTGTCTTCCTTGTTACCCTTAAAACAATCTTTTTGAGAAAGAGTGCCTTAAACTGGAATTTAAAAAAAGAAAAAAACTCTTGTGAACTTTACAAGTAAGCACAGTTCATAGTGCTTTATCTCCCTCCCACTAGTCTGCAGGAGTGCATACTAAATCATGAATCAAATTGTCTGGAGCCAGGAAGCCAATAAACAACTTGTTCTTTCTAGAGATAGTTAAGCACCTGGCTTTGTATATGTTGTGGCTCAACCACAACTACAGATTAAAGCTGTGTACAGTAAGAAAAGTGGCAAATGCTACAAATCAACTCCTGCCAAAGTATTTCAGTAAACCTCATCAGGTTCGCAAAATAGACTGGAGCAGGATGAGAATGATTTGGGTCGTGGCCAAGGAGTCACTGAGTTTAGGGAGAGTTCTTTCACAGCGAGCCTGCTCTCTGTCTGGGGGAAGATGTTTCCTCATCCCTCAGGCTACTCCCTGCAAACATTACCCCGAGGAGTAGGCGGGACAGGCATGGGCGCCTCACACTCGGGACCCACGTGGTCATCGCATCTCCCAACAGGTCAAGAAGCAGTCTCAGAAGACTGAAGGCACAGAGTTTCTTCCACTGAATAAGGAGATCCCTTTTCTGTCCATGATGCCTGGGCCACAGGCTTGATGTTGAGGATAAGAAGACACGAAATAACGGGAGGCAAAGTTGGAACCTGTCCCTTCCAGCCTTGAGGGATTGTGGGAGGCAATAAGAGACGAAGTGAGATGGCCTTTGTCAGTACAGAGGTAGGCATGTGGGTTAGAGCAGACCAGGAAAATGATGAGAGCATCAGGACTCTGGGGGAGCGACTACCTCAGACACCCACCCACTCACCAACCTGGGGCCACTACAGACAAGGGAGCCCAGCGGTGCAGTGCAGTGAAGGAGACGGGGGCTGGAAGCCAGCTGTCCAGAGCGTCTCTCTGCTCCACTGTGGTGTGGTTCACGCCACAGTGACCCAGGACGAGGGTGGACTGGGCCTCATCTGTGCCTCCCCAGGTTCCCCTGGCCACGTGCTCCTGGGCCCATTCATGGGACTGCTGCCAGCCACACAGGGCCTGTTCCATCTCTGCCACAAGCTAGCCGCATACTACTGCCTATGAGCCTTAGTTTCTTCATCCATGTAGTAAGGAGTAGAATAGCCCCTACGCATTGGCTTATGTCACTACTTTTTGCTTCGGTTTCTTCATCTGTAAAATGGAGCTCATAATATTACCTACTTCAAATGAGTGTTGTAAAGATTTCATGATTTAACACATGCAAAGCACTTACAACAGTGTCTGGCACTAAGAAGTGCCATCGAAATGTTTACTGTTATGGTTATTCTGTTTCCTAGTTAATTTTGCTTCTTCAAAGTTTCTGCATGAGTCATATCACTTAGGACATGAAAATATGTAAGTGTCACAAAATTAAAGCCTTCTAGGTTTGGAACAGATCTTAAAAAACAATCTAGTCCAACCCTTTTGAGTTACAAGTGGCAAAAACAGGCTCAGTGTAGTATACCCAAGGTCAGCCAGCCCAGTAATGGCAAAGCTGAGACCAGGATCCAGTAAGTTCTTTGCAACATGCCACGCTGAGCACCGTATACATCAAATTAAGCACCATGTGCCAATGACTGACTCAAGCCAGAGCTTTTACTGCAATCAATAAGTTTGGGTATAGAAGGCAACACAAGAATTTGGAAATTGCCCCCAGCTCCCCCAACCCCAACTGTTTGACTTTGAAATACCTATAGAAACCTGATTCTTTAATCCCATAATCTCAAGAGATGTTATATTGTTCCCCCTCTGTGCTTGACCCCACAGCTTTAGGTGGAATTCTATGGATTAAACATGAGGGCCGGGCACGGTGGCTCACGCCTGTAATCCCAGCACTTTGGGAGGCCAAGGCGGGTGGATCACAAGGTCAAGAGATCGAGACCATCCTGGTCAACATGGTGAAACCCCGTCTCTACTAAAAATACAAAAAATTAGCTGGGCATTGTGGCACGTGCCTGTAATCCCAGCTACTCAGGAGGCTGAGGCAGGAGAATTGCCTGAACCCAGGAGGCAGAGGTTGCAGTGAGCCGAGATCGCGCTATTGCACTCCAGCCTGGGTAACAAGAGCGAAACTCTGTCTCAAAAAAAAAAAAAAAAATGAAAGTTTTCTCAGTTCCTCCCAGATGAACTCTGTTAGTTCTGCCACTTAATTCTCCCTAAGAAATCTCTTGCCAGAGGAGAGTTTACATGATTTTCTGCTAAGCGCAAAGCACTGTTCTCTTTTGGCAGCTAGATACTAACTGATCATTGATCTTTAAAGTCTGCTTTTCGGGCTGCTGGGCTGAAAAAAATTAAAAACATTTGTCTTTTAGAGTGCTTTCTCTCATCCATCCTTTCCCCTTCTTTGCTACTGCTGGCATACCAAAGTGGATTTGTTTTACATCCTGGGTGACTTAACACAGAGGTGCTGCAGTGCATTAGTAAAGTGGCGTTTCGGGGAGAGACTGAGGATCGAGCCCTGGCTCTGTTATTAATGTGCAGAGAAATGCTTTTTTCTTTCTTTCTTTTTTTTTTTTTTTGAGACAGAGTCTTGCTCTGTCACCTGGGCTGGAGTGCAGTGGCTCAACCTCGTCTCACTGCAACCTCTGCCTCCCAGGTTCAAGCCATTCTCCTGCGTCAGCCTCCCCAGTAGCTGGGATTACAGGCACCTGCCACCACACCCAGCTACTTTTTTGTATTTTTAGTAGAGATAGGGTTTCACTATGTTGGCCAGGCTAGTCTAGAATGCCTGATCTTGTGATCCACCTGCCTTGGCCTCCCAAAGTGCTGGGATTACAGGAATGAGCCACCACCCCCAGCCGAGAAGTGCTCTTAAGGAAATTGCTTAACTAAGCAGAGTAATAATCTCGTCACCATTTCCATCTAAATGGCCCCTTTATTGTGTTAAAACTTACAACACCTAACCTAACTTAAATACCTCACAGCAGTGATGTTTTACACCATGGAAATTGGGAAACACTATAAATCGGCATCTCCTTCCCTTCCCAAGCCAATGGTTAAACATTTACCAGCACTCCACTGTCTCTAACCCCTAGATGCTCATCCATACAACGGGGATAACAACAGTACCTCCCCCACAGGATCGTAGTGAGAGTGAAATGAGATAACGCATGTGCAATACCCGGGAAGTATCTAGCATAGTGCCCCATGTTGTTATGTTATTATCCACCTCTTACTTGATTGGTACCTCTGCTGCGGTCTGAATGTGTTCCCCCAAAATGAACATATATCAAAACTTCATCTCAAATGTAATATTATTAAGAGGTGGGGCCTTTGGGAGGTAATTAGGGATTAGTTCCCTTGTAAAACAGGCTTGAGGGAGCCTATTTGCCCCATCTGTTAGGGAAAGAGAAGAATAGGAGAGCCAGGATGACACCATTTTGAAATCCACTCCATCTTAAAACTAGCAAGGCACATTCCCTGCCAATCACAACCCATGGTCATAAGATGTTTACAGCCAGGGAGGCTGACTAATAATGACTATAAGCGCAAACTCCTACGACAGCAGAATGTCCAGATGTCCGAATATTGCATAACAATATATGCTTTTAACATGATTATAGTCATGCTTTGGTGTACTTACGTACTAAAATGCCAAGGATAACTTTCTTTAAATCAACAAAGTAATAAATTTTTTCATGCTCTCAGCCCACCCTCACATAGTCATAGCTTAGCTTAGCTTTTATGGAGATAAAAAATTGATATGAGAAGAGTTTAAAACAAAGGCCATGCATTCCTCCTCTTGCTTTCTGAGGAAGCCCTACTCTGAATCTGAGTAGCCTTCTCTTCTCACCACACTCTGTGGCTCACCTTGAATTCCTTTCTGCACAAGATCCAAAAATCCTCTTTTGGGATCTGGACCAAGACTCCTTTTCTGGCAACACATCCACCGTATGAGGAAACATAGAAGATGCCATATCTGTGAAACCAAGAGCAACCCTTGCCAGACATCAAGCCTGTTGGATCCTTGATCTTGGACTTCCCAGCTTCCAGAACTTCGAGCAATACATTCTCTTGTTTATAAACTGCCCATTCTAAAGTATTTAGTTATAGCAGCCTGAATAAACTGAGATAGAAATTGATAAGTAGGTGCTGTAACAAATATCTTAAAATGTGGATACAGCTTTGTAACTGAGTAACAGGTAGAGGCTAGAACAGTTCTGAAGTGCATGCTGGAAAAACCCTGTATAGTGAATGGACTATACAGGGTGATTCTGGTGAGGGTCAGAAAAAGAGGACAGCTGGAGAAATCAACTCAGTCTTCTTAGAGATTCCCTAAGATGTCATCATCAAAATATTGGTAGAAATACAGACAGTAGATTTTTCTGATAAGATCTTGGAGAGGTCCACTTTATAACAAGGTGACCTCTCCTCTAGTTTCCAATAACATGCTCCTCATGGGCATCCTTATTATAAAGTGGCACTGAACTTGGTTGAACTGTACTTGTGTTCCAGTGTTTTGTGGAAAGTAGAACTTAAGAGTGAAGGAACTAGGATATCTGGCAGAAGAAATATCTAAGCAAAATGTTGAAATAAGTAATTCAAAATCTAAGCTGTAATGAGACCAAGGCAGGACCTGATCACTTGAGCCCAAGAGTTTGAGACACCATCTCTTGGGCAACATAGTGAGACAGCATCTTTTAAAAAAATAAATGAATAAATTTTTGAAAAACCTAAGATGTTGGAACTCTAAGTTATTTGGAGCCTTAGAATAATACGATTATGGAAACTGAGTCACTGTGACAGGCAGCTGTTACCTAGGAAGGCAGGTTACTAATCTCCTCAAGAGAAGACCAAGGCTGCAGCCAAGTGATCCTGTGATAAGGAGATTAGTAACCTGTGACCTGTGTTACTAATTACAGGCAGCTGTAAACTAGGAAGCTGTAATGTTTTGTCTATTTGATTATAGATTAAGCCTTTTCCCTTACCTGCATTGTTTTGTAAAACATCGTAAATGGCCTAAGGGAGCCAGGGAAGATGCTCTTTCCTCTCTAGGATTGACTTTTATTATAGTCTAACTTCCCTTACCTTTCTTAAACAAAGACTTCATGGTTATCACATTGCCTTAAATTCTTTTAAATTGGAAAGGAAATGTAAACAAGCTATATAAAGAAGAGAAAACAATCTTTGAGGGGCAGGGGGACTGTAACAAATTAATTTATTGTAATTCTTAAATCAGTCTTGTATAGAAAATTTTATAATCCTGTTAAATGTATTTGTGTTCTTCCTATATATGCAAGACATTAACTTTCAACTTTGGAGAACTGACCCTGTTTCTCTGGAGTTATATATCCCAGAATCTCCATTCCTAGATTTTCACTTGAATAAACTCTTTAAAAACTGGATTCTGACTCTTTTGATTATTTCAGGTTGACAAGTGTTTCTTTGTTAAACACTTCCTTTCACTGAAAGCTAACAGTTTATGATGTATTATTTCAACCTGAAATAATCAAATTTCAGGTTGAAATTTGATTTCAGGGCTTGACAGGGCTTCTCTTGATTGCTTATAGTAAAATGTGAGGAGAAACTAATTAAAGATGGCATTTATAATCAAAAGGGAAGCAAAACTTAAAGATTTGGAGAAGTCTCAGCCTAGCCATGTTGTAAAGAACGGAGAAACGTTCAAGACAGAAGACCAAGGGTGTGGCCAAGTGATCACGTGATAAGGAGATTAGTATGGATCAGGGCGATAACAGATGCTGTTCATCAAGATAATGAAACAATGACCCTGAAGGCGTTTCAGAGATCTCTGGGTCTGTCCCCCTGTCACAGGCCTAAAATGCCGGAGCATTTTGGGACAGAACGATCTCAAGACTGCTCCAGACATTCCAGCACAGCACTCACATTGCTATAAAGAATTACCTGAGACTGGGTAATTTATAAAGAAAAGAGGTTTAATTGACTCGCAGTTCCTCAGGCTGTACAGAAAGCATGACTGGGGAGGCCTCAAGAAACTTACGATCATGGTGGAAGGTGAAGAAGAAAGAGGCACGTCCTACATGTTGGAGCAGGAGGAAGAGAGAGGGGTGGGGGGAAGTGCTACACATTTTAAAACAAACAGATCTCGGGAGAACTCTATCACAAGACAGCACTAGGGGGATGGTGCTCAACCATTGGAAACTGCCCCTGTAATCTAATCACCTCCAACCAGGCCCCTCCTCCAACACCGTAGATTATAATTCAACATGAGATTTACGAAGAGACACGAATCCAAAGCACATCAGCACTCCTTGGCTGTCCCAGCTGTGAGACTCAAACAGACCTGGGTGTGACACCTCTCTGCCCCTCCAGAAGGCACAGGTGGTAACCATGGCAGCATCTACACAGTGCTACCTCCACCAGTGTACAGAGTGCACAAGTTTTGCGGGAAGGCTGCCTCTACCCAGATTTCAAAGAATGCCCTGGAGGGCCTCAAGGGCCCGGGAAGAGAACTACCAGAGGGGCGAGGCCCCACAGGGAACACCTCCTCCTCCACTCCCCATGCTGAGACAGTGTCTTGTGGAGCCTCCCTGAGATTCCAGAGGCATAGCCTCTCTGGTGTGCAACTCAATCCTGGGAGAGTCACAGGTAAGTGACTTCAACCCATGAAGGCTCCAGTGTGGGTGTTGACTGTTCCCAGCAAAGCCACAGAAATGGGGCCAGACACCTGGAGCCCTGGGGGCCCAACTCCTGCCTCAGGGTGTTCAGATGACAGAACACGGAGTCAGAGAGGATGATCATCAAGTCCTAAGATTTAATGTCACTTGCCCTGTTGCATTTTGGATTTATTTTTTAAAAGTGACACCTTTCTTTCTTCCTATTTCTCCCCTTGGGAGTGAGAATGTCTATACTATGCCTATCCCACCACTGTATTTTGGAAGCTCTTAACTTGTTTGATTTCACGGGTTCACAGATGAGAGCAATTTGCCTCAAGATGAATCCTGAATTTCACCCATGGGTTAGGCCATTCTTGCACTGCTGTAAAGAAATATCTGAAACTGGGTAATGTATAAACAAGATAGATTTAATTGGCTCATAATTCTGCAGGCTGTTAGGAAGCAGGGTGTCAGCATCTGTTGAACTTCTGGGGAAGCCTCAAGGAATTTTTACTTGTGATAGAAAGCAAAACAGAACCAGGCATCTCAGATACCAATTTTCTGTATTAGGTCATTTAGCTTTTACTTGTGGTAGAAAGCAAAGTAGGATCAGGCATCTCATAGGGCAGAGCAGAACCAAGAGAGTGAGCGGGGAGTGACACACACTTAAAAAAACAGATCTCATGAGAACTCACTGCCTTGAGGACAGCACCAAACCATGGGGGATCTGCCCCCGTGACCCAAACGCCTCCCAGCAGGTCCCAGCTCTTAACATTGGGGATAACAATTCAGCATGAGACTTAGAAGGAACACATATCCAAACCATATCAATCCACGTCTGATTAAGAGTCTGGACTTTAGACTTTTGAGTTGATCCTGGAAGAGTTAAGATTTTGGGGGCTATTTAGATGGAATGAATCTATTTTGCATGTGAAATGGGCATAAATTTGGGGGGAAGGAGGTGGGATGCTGTAGTCTGAATGTTTGTGTCTCCCCGATAATTCATATGAATTTTCACATGCAACTTCATCCCCAGTGTGATAGTATTAAGAGGTAGAAGACTTGGGGATTAGGTCATGTGGGCTCATGAATGGAATTAATGCCCTTATTTAAAAAGACTTGAGGGAGCCTGTTTGTCCCATCTGCCATGTGAAGACACATAGAAGGTGTCATATCTATGAAGCAGAGAGCAGCCCTCACCAGACACTAAATTTGCTTCAGCCTTGATCTCGGTTTCTCAGGCTCCAGCCCTGTAAGCAATACATACCTGTTGTTTACAAATCACCCAGTCTAAGGTTGTGTCTTAACAGCCAGAAGGAACTAAGACAACCTCCAAGCTGTCGTCATTCTAACTCATCATTCATTTACTCAATAAACATTATATTTGCGCCACCCCCCGCCCGCCGCCATGCTCTGGGTAAATCTTACATCAGTTTTCCCACACCCTCCTACTGTCTGTGATAATTTCCCTCAGCCCGACTATACTGCAGCCCTATTTGGAATCGTATGTTCTGTGAAGGAGGGCATGGAAGGAGAGAAGTTGTGATTGAGAGAAAGGGAAATAACATAGTAGTAGTAAAGAGCTGCTTTCCTGAGGCAAGGACTGGATTTTTATTCCTAGTGCCTCTGTTACTGGAAAGCGGTCCTGATCTAGACCCCAAGAGAGGGTTCTCAGATCTCGCACAAGAAAGAATTCTGGGCAAATTTACAGAGTAAAGTGAAAGCAACTTTATTAGAGAATGCCTACTAGCCATTCTCCTTACTGTGTCAAGTAATACAATTGCTATTCATCTGATACTTCACTGATTATAGGAAAGTTTATCTCTTGATGATCTGCTAAACAAAGGGTGGATTAATGAGTTTTCTGAGAAAGGGGTGGGGCTCCCACAACTGAGAGTTTCTCCCCATTTTAGACCATATATGGTAACTTCCAGATGTTGCCATGGCATTTGTAAACTGTCTTGGCACTGGTAAGAGTGTCTTTTAGCACGCTAATACGTTTTAATTAGCTTGTAATGAGCAGTGAGGATGACAAGGGTCACTTTCATCGCCATCTTAGTTGTGGTGTATTTTGGCTGGCTTCTTTGCCACATCTCATTTGATCAGCGAGGTCTTTGAGGCTGTACCTTGCAAAACTAGTCCTGTTGATTCCTATTGCACCAATTCAAGGTGGAGTCACTCTGAACACCTCTGACACCTCCACTAATTCTTTGTTGTTCTGAAAATGTGATATTCTCTACATGCCTCTGTGTATCCACCAGCAAAACATAAGCAGCCACACCTGTGTGTGTGTGCGTGTGTGTGATATAAGGACAGGTGTGTACGCACATGCACACACACTCTCCGCCACCACCCCGAGTGGGAGTGGGAGTGGGAGGATTCCTAGGTTTAAACTGTGACATTCAGGGCTCCTCCATGGAACGGGCTGTGCCTTCCTCTCAATTCTTCATGTATGCTCTCCAGGACCTTTGCTGCCTATTTTGTAAGCAGACAGGGAGGGTCTCCAGGGACTATAGGAATTCAATCTGCTTGAGCAAGCCTTTTTTCAGCTTCCTGCCTTGCAGTCTGCTTTTTCCCAAACTCTATGTGGAATGTGCTCACCTAGTCAGTTGAAACCAGCTCCTGACAGACCCTGGCAACTTATAGATAAATCCCAAATAAACTTGCCCCATCACCATGCTAAAGTCTCCACTCCAGGAGGAGTTATAGCTTCATTATCATCACATGTGACCAGTGTGTTGACCTGATGACTTGCTGCATCTGCACAGCTGGAACCCTTCCTCTCCATGTGATGACCCAGCCTCTCCCCTCCCCATCGCCCCATAAAACCCTCCTGTGGCTTTCCCTCAGAGAGATACTGCTTAGGAGAATCCTCCCGGTGCTCTCCTTACTGTGCCAAGTAATACAACTGCTATTGATCAAAACCTGCGATTTTGTGGAGAGTTGTCTGTTACTTGCCAGGCAAACAGACCCTGACTTTTTCTGGGTAATGCTTCCTGCTTGGCTTTCAGTTTTTCTTGTCCCTCAATATCATCGCCTCCTGGTGAAATAAAAGAAACACAGTTATAGTGAAGCTGTGCCCATGAGACGCCAAAGAGCTATGGAGGCTCAATGTGTGTAAATGTTCAATCTTTCCTGAACTAACCAGCTATTTATCGGCTCTCTGGCTTTAGAAAATTCGCTTTCTGACTTGGTATGAACTTCAGTGGAGTGGTGGAAGGAAGAGGAAATGATTAACTGTCCTGACATTTGAAATTTGCAAGGTTAATGCCAGGGTTGTGCTTGTGCCCTTGGAAAGAGGGAAGGGAAAGGTGTTTTTCCACTTACTCTTTCCAACCTCACCTCTCTGCACATATCCTTACCGCGGCTTCTCTGGCTATTCTCTGATGACCCAGCTGGGCCAGCTGCTGCTTATCCCTCCTCCCTAACTCCCTCTCCAGTCCCCTGAATCTGATCTGCGCCACTTTGCTTCTCCTACCTAACTTACCCCAGCTACAGACAAATCTCTTGCCCCCTCAGTTCAGTGCAGCAGGGTTTGGAAATTTTGAGAAAGAATATTAGGAACTTAAAGTACAGATCCATATTGAGCTGTTGTTCACCAGTATGATCCTACCGGTTGTAAAGATCCTGAAACACTTCAGTATCAGCATGTATTCAACAGTTTCCCCACTCCCCTGTAGGCCCCCATCAAAGGCAGAACACTGGCTGCAGCAGCAGGGGGAGCTCTACAACCCTGCCCCAGCACTCAGCAAGCGTTGATGCAATTAGCACTTCAGCTTTAAAGCAGCTGAATATCATCTCATGCTAAGGGGAACAGGGCTCAGATTCCTCATCTAAAGTTAAGGATAAATAGAGATTTGCAAGCTTTTGCTGCCTGTGGTCAGACCCAGCTGCTTCTTCCGCAGAGCAGCTCTTGCTGGTTGAGGCCAGGATGCTTCACTCCTTTCTCTGTTTCTAGCCTAGGACCTGGGCATGAAGCTCCTTGGCACAACGGTTCCAAAACAGCTACTGAGGGTCAGTACCCATCTGTGATAAAGACTTTTACCAACCTGCTGAGCTGTGAGGGATGTAAGGAATAAACTCAGGTAGGATTTTAATTTTTATTTATTGTTTTAAATGGGAAAATGGTGGCTTCATTTTTAAAAATTTCCTTGTGATAAACTACACACGACATGTAATTTTCCATCTTGACCTTTTTTAAGTGTACAGCTCAGTAGCGTTAAGTACATTCACATTTTTGTGCAGTGGAGCTCCAGAAATTTTTCATCTTGCAAAACTAAAATGGGACTTATTAAACAATAACCCTTCATTCCTACCTTCCCCCACACAGCCCCTGACAACCACTATTCTACTTTCTGTCTCTACAAATTTGACAATTCTAGGCACCTCACATAAATGGAATCGTACAGTCACTTTGTGAATGGCTTATTTTCCTTAGTATAATGTTCTCAGGGTTCATCCATGTTATAGCATGCGTCAGAATTCCTTTTGAAGGCTGAGTAATATGCTATTGTCTGCATATACCACATTTGCCCTATCTGCTCATTGGTTCTTATACATGTGGGTTGCTTCTACCTGTCCCGTTGGCTACTGTGAATAATGCTGCTATGCACTTGCATCTACCAATATCTGTTCAAGTCTTTGCTTTCAATTCTTTTGAATATATACCCAGAAGTAGAATGGCTGAATCATAAGATAATTCTATTTTTACTTGTCTGAGGAAACTTCATATTGTCTTCCATGATGACTGCACCATTTTACCTTCTCACCAACAGGGCACAAGAGTTCCTGTATATCCACTTCCTCACTAATGCTTGTTATCCTCTGGGGTTTTTAATAGTGGCCATCATAGTGAGTGTGATCATGTAACATATGTTTTGAAAAGTTGAAGTTATTCCATTGTTCCACTGTCCTTTCTTCTAAGATTGTGTCTTTTGTTACTTTTTTTTAAGTTGAAATTTCCTTTCTTTCATCAAATGATGGCAAGTGTAGATGGCATTTAAAAAATATTCTTACATGGAAAAATTAAAAGTTGACTCAGAAATGAAAAGAACAATTTCAGGTCATAAAAATCCAAATCTAGAAACCTACTGAGCAGGAAAGAGCAGTAAATGCGCCAACATCTGTGTGGGGTAAGAAGAGAATCTGTGTATAAAACAAAGAGAGAAAGGGAATGATTCTATCACAGGTGCACTAGAAACAGAAAAATAGATTGCCTAGTTCAAAGCCAATTCCACCAAGTCTACTCTAGCATGGATAGTGAATAAATTTCAGAGGCCTTCGAGTAGCACACAGCCTCACACACCCTATTCCTCGTGAGGCTGAGTTGAGGTTAGAATGATTTGTTCAAATGGCCCTATTTTATATTCTTCTTTAGATTTTTTCCTATTTAAATAATTTCTAGGAAACTGTATTATTTACATGGCTAATAACTACACTGGAATTTGTGTCAAATAACAAAAATTAAGGGAAAACTACACATAACAGGTACATTTAGAAATGTGATATTACAGTCGGGCACGGTGTCTCACGCCTGTAATCCCAGCACTTAGGGAGGCCAAGGTGGACAGATCACCTGAGGTCAGGTGTTTGAGACCAGCCTGGCCCACATAGTGAAACCCCATCTGTCCAAAAAAAAAGAAAAAAACTCAAAAAATTTGCCGGGCATGGTGGCAGATGCCTGTAATCCCAGCTATTTGGGAAGCTGAAGCAGGAGAATCGCTTGAACCCAGGAAGCAGAGGTTGCAGTGAGCTGAGATCACACCACTGTACTCCAGCCTAGCCTGAGCAACAGAGTGGACTCCGTCTCAAAAAAAAAAAAAAAGAAAGAAATATGACATCACACACAGCCATTTTATATATAGCAAAAAGTCTAAAAAATAAAATAATGCATACTGATCCATTTTTGAAGATTTCAGATGATGTTTCAGATTTTTTCTATTATTGGCCTACAACCATTCATGTTTCTGTGCCTTGCTCATAATTCTTAGCACCAAAACAAAAAAGATATTTCTTTCATATGGCAAAATTTACAAGAGATAATATCACAGCACTGCTCAGAATATCCAACCCAGGTAAAATTAACGAGATGAAGCCTTCTATTAGTGGCTTGTCTTTGTTGAACCAATAAGAACTTGAAAAGATGAATTAGTATGTTTCTTTAAATGTTGTTATCTTGAAAGATATAAACATATTTTAATGCTTTTGGAACCATATTCTTTTTTATGATTCCCCAGGCAGTATATAGCCATGCATTCAGAATAGATGTGATTTCTGAAAATAACTAAAAGTGATTCAGAGCCACGTCTGGTGAAGATGATTGGAACCATGCACAGAAATGCAAGTTTTCTCAAAAAAATGACATATGACTACAAAATAACAAATATACTAATTTGTGAACCTTTCTGAAGGCAATTCCAAAAGTGTAATTTCAAAAATATTTTGAGCCATAGAAGCATTATCTGAAACAGTGTGTAGGTGCCCGACTTGACTACCCTGAAGGAAAAATCTACAGGTTTAAACTCTGGTATGAATATCTGGGGGAAAAAGAAAACCCACAAAATCATTGCTTTCCAAGGATACCTCATGACTCATTGCCTTGGAATGCCAAACACAAGCTGGCAACCTGCAGGCCATATCTGGCCCATACTTTGGTCTTCTGAAGCTCGCTGAGTTTTTCTCTTTTTTAACTTTGCATTTTTCAGTGGCAAGCTTTTAATGTTTTAAAAAATCTCAGTGTCTCACTAATCATGAAAAATCAGGAGAACTGTGCTGTCGTGATCAAGCATGCTCTGCAGCCGGACAGCCTGGGTCTCAATCCCAGTTCCACCACTTTCTACTTCCTTGACCTTCATCAAGTTATTTAACCTCTCTGTGCCTCAGGACTGGAAGCAACTCCAATTATTTTCCTCATCTGAAAAACAGAGATAATAATAGTCCCTCCTAAATAGGGTTATTGTGAGCTTAAAATGAGATCACTGGTTTAACACATACTAAACACTTAGTAAATATAACCTATTATCTGGGAAAAACCAAACTGTATTCCTGCAGGAGTCAAGCAGCATCGGCTCTGTGTGCCTGGGGGCAAAAGGGCTCCAGTTCACCCATTTCCCGTCTGGCCCACTTCATCCTTATCTGCCTGCCCGCTGTGGGCATTTGCAGTTTGCAGCCCCTACTTTAGAATCATGGATCCGGTCAAACAGCCATGTTTAAAAAGAAAGAATGAATTCACTTCCAGTCACAAAGTTCGGAGAACAGCCACGCTCATGTCTACTGTCTGCCCGTCTCGTTCCATTCTGGGTGCCCCATGTCTGTAATCTTGGCCAGCAGCAAAGGCTCTCCTGTAAGACTCCAGTGAATTATAACAGGGTTGCAACCTTACTCGCAAGGCACGCAGATTTGCAGAGTAAATGCACGTTCTTTCTTTCATCTATAACTGATCGTCTTCCTGGGCCCCCCACCACCCTGGATAGCAGAAACAACTTAAGACTTGTCAGTGAAACATATTTCTATGTCTTCCAATCTAAATGGTTTCCTCTCTATTTCCAATTTTAATCTGTTAAAAATTCACTGAACTCTGTCTCAGGACTGGTCAAAGTAGCCTCCCTGGAATGACTCACCCCTCTGACTTTTGTCTCTGCTTCCCTCTTTTCCTGGGGCTGGCGTCTGGGTATATGAGGGCATACTCTGTTTCTGAGGCTTTGAGGCACAGGGCTTCTCAGACGTAGCTTTTCGGGAGGTGTCTCTGGACTGCCCGGTGGCTGCTCGTCTTATTGTCAGTCTCTGACTGAAAGCAGCTGTCACTTGTTCTGGCTTTGCTGGGGCCTGGCGACCTCCCTTGACTGACCTGCCTCCACCCAGGCTCCCACAAGCACTGTGACCCCTGAGGTCTGACTCTCACTTTCTTCCACTCCCATCCCTAAAGCCACCTGGCCCTCATCGTGGAGATCCTCTTTGACAAGGTCCCCAGGCAAACCCTTAACTAACCTCCACACGTGCCAACTTGAGGCTGGGCTGCCTGGAAAAAGAGTCTGCAGTAAAACCTAAAAGCCGGGGTATTATCGGGGCAGGGGGTCCCTCCTGAGAGAGCCAGAGTGAAAGGAAACGGTGACTGAAGTAGGGGCCAAGGGAAGGCAGATACAAGGTGATCAAAACTCTTCCGCTCGCTTGTCTGTGCTCCCAGCCCCGCTAGGTAGCACTGAGGGAAGTCAAACCATGTTGCATCTGACCTTGAACATGGTGGAGCTCTGGCTTCAGCAGCAATAGCTCCCATAGGGCACACAGCAGGCTGTGAGGAGGTAAGGTCAATTGCATCATCTGGGGTAAGTTATGACTCTCTAGACCAAGCTGGCCAAACTACCGCCTTTACTAGCCCAGGGTATCTAGAATGAGAAATGAGGGGAAGAAATGGAAAGGATTTCCGTGGCTGGCAGCAGCCTCATGAGTAGGCTCAGGAGCCTGTGGCCAGGGGAACCTGGGGAGGCACAGAAATGAGGCCCCATCCACCCTCGTCCTGGTTCATTGTGGGATGGTCTGGGTCAAAGCCATACCACAGTGGAGCAGAGAGCAGCTCTGGACAGCTGACTTCCAGCCCCCCTCTCCTTCACTGCACTGCACCACTGTGTTTCCTTGGCTGTGGTGGCCCCACGTTGGTGAGTGGTGGGTGTCTGAGGTGGTCGTCCTCCCAGATCCTGATGCTGTCAGCATTTTCCTGGTCTGTCCTAACCCACATGCCTACCTCTGTATTGAGAAAGGCCATCTTACTTCCTCTCTTACCACTTCCCACAATCCCTCAAGGCCAGAAGGGGCAGGTTCCAACCTCTCTCTCCCATTATTTCATATCCTCCTATTCTCAGCAGCAAGCCTGTGGCCCAGGCATCATAGACAGAAAAGGGATCTTCCCTATTTTAAAGGGACCTTCCCTATTTGTAGAAGAAACTCCTCATGCTGAGTCCTCTGAGACTGGTTCTGGACATTCTGGGAGAGGAGCTGCTGTGTGGGTCCCTGTGAGTTCTTGCTGGGTGTGCTAAGAATGTGAGGCTCTCATGCCTGTCCTGGCCACTCCTTGGGTTTATGTTTGCAGGGAGCAGCCTAAGGGATAAGGAAACATCTTCCCCCAGACAGAGAGCAGGCTTGCTGTGAAAGAAGTCGACTCCCTAAGCTCAGTGCTCCTTGGACATGATAGCAACCATCCTCACCCTGCCCTAACTTTTCTTGTGAGCGCCTGATAAGGTTTAGTGAAGAGCTTGCAAATGGGTTCAAATCCTGTACCTTCTGAGATTTCTCTGTTATTACCCTAGCTCACACTCTGCCTTTCACAGTTAATTAAACATCTTAGTTGAATTCTTCTTGCCAACATGTATGGCATCTGGAAGCATCTACCCTGAGCAAGGGAGTGCTCATGGCCCCTCCTCCTTGGATGTGCCTGTTGATTTTTAGATTTCAAGTTAGTTGCTTTCCCTGCAATCCCTGCTGCCTGATAGGCTCAAGAACAGGAGTTAATTTGCAGGTTTTCTGACAGCTCACTTTTCATTTAAATAAAGCCCAAAATGTTCAAGAACAAGACCACAGTAAACCAAATGAATAAAATGTTTCAGTAGCAAACAGAGGTTATTGGAGAATAAACCATCAAGTAACATGAGAAAGTGACTGAATATTAAAAATATGATAGGGGTGGACTGGGCCGCGAATGAGTGCTACAGATGACTTGGTTTTTGTTAGAAGCCCTTCTGAATCACACAATTCATATAACTGTGGTCATCTATTATTTTGATGTTTTGTTTTTTTAATGGAGACAGGGTCTCACTCTGCTGCCCAGGCTAGAGTGCAGTGGCAGGATCTCGGCTCACTGCAGCCTCCACCTCCCGGGTTCAAGTAATTCTCATGCCTCAGCTTCCCGAGTAGCTGAGATTGCAGGTGCCCACCGCCACACCTGGCTATATATATATATGTTTATATTTAATATTATATATAGATGTATATGTATTTGGGTTTTTTTTAGTACAGACGGGGTTTCACCCCGTGAAACCTGGCCCCAAGTGATCTGTCCCCTTCAGCCTTCCAAAGTTCTGGGGATTGCAAGTGTGAGCCACAATGCCCAGCCAATATTTTAGATAGATAGATATAGATAGATAGATTGATTGATTGAGTGAGTGAGTGATTTAGAGACAGGGTCTCTGTTATACAGGCTGAAGTACAGGGGCATGATCATAGTTCACTACAGCTTCAAACTACTGGGCTCAAGGAATCCTCCTGCCTCAGCCTCCTGAGTGGCTAGGACTGCAGGTACATGCCACCATGCCCCACTATTTTGCTAAATTAATTTGGTTTTGTAGAGATGAGGTCTCACTATGTTGCCAGGCTGGTCTCAAACTCCTAGGTTCAAGTGATCCCCCCACATCAGCCTTGCAGAGTTCTGTGATTAATAGATGTGAGCCACCATGCCCAGCATGAAACATATTTTAAAGTTATGGAAAGAACACAAAATCTTATTGATCACTAAGTCGTGAACAGTAGGGAAAGTATCTCAGTCATATGTTGTTGGTTGCCGCTGCATTTGGGAGTGCACAGAATCAAAACGACAGAACCCAAGTCTGTCCCATTGAGAGAATCTGAAATAGCTGTCCTCTAAGAAACAGAAATTAAGTCAAGAAGTGATGACTTATTGTAAAAAGAGTTGTTTTTATGAATCTTCTTTATTTAATGACTGAAAAATTTTGAGTTGTTTGCAGGACCAAGTAAGTCGACATCTCTGAGTATCCTTAAAATTCGTCTTCATATAATTAAGTTGCATGAGATGAGCCATAATTATCAGGTCTCACATGTTGAGATCACTACCCAGGCAAGCAGAAACACTTTAGTGGTTACAAAAATTCATAATGCCTTCATTCACCCATCATTCTAGCCAACAAACACTTTGCCATCTGCTAACACCCAACTGTTACCTGAGCTGGAACCATAGTGTACACAGACAGCCTGACACCTGTGGACAATCTGAGCCAGATCAGGGTTCTATGTGTCTTCTCTTACTTTCTTTAAACCAGCATTTCTACTAGGGTTTTTATGGTGTTAGGTCTTATGTTTAAATCTTTAATCCATCTGATGTTAATTTTTGTATAAGGTGAAAGTATGTGATCCAGTTTCAGCTTTCTGCCTATGACTAGCCAGTTTTCCCAAAACCATTTATTAAATAGGAAATCCTTTCCCCATTGCTTGTTTTTGTCAGGTGTGTCAAAGATCAGATGGTTGTAGAAGTTTGGTGTTACTTCCGAGGCCTCTGTTCTGTTCCATTGGTCTTTATCTCTGTTTTGGTATGAGTGCCATGCTATTTTAATTACAGTGGCCTTGTAGTATAGTCTGAAGTCAGGTAGCATGATGCCTCCAACTTTGTTTTTTGTTTTGTTTTGTTTTTGTTTTTGTTGCTTAGAATTGTCTTGGCTGTGCAGGCCCTCTTTTGGTTCCATATGAAGTTTAAGGTTGTTTTTTCCAGTTCTGTGAAGAAAATCAATGGTAGTTTGACGGGGATAGCATTGAATCTACAAATTACTTTGGGTGGTGTGGCCATTTTCACGATATTGATTCTTCGTAACCATGAGCATGAAATGTTTTTCCATCTGTTTGTGTCCTCTCTTATTTCCTTGAGCAGTGGTTTCTAGTTCTCATTGAAAAGGTCTTTCACATCCTTTGTTAGTTGAATTCCTAGGTATTTTATTCTCTTTGTAGCAATTGTGAATGGGAGTTCACTCATGATTTGGCTCTCTGTCTGTTATTGGTGTATAGAAATGCTTGTGATTTTTGCACATTGATTTTATATCCTCAGACTTTGCTAAAGTTGCTTATCAGCTTAAGGAAATTTTGGGCTGAGACAATGAGGTCTTCTAAATATACAATAATGTCTTCTGCAAATAGAGACAATTTGACTTCCTCTTTTCCTAATTGAATAATCTTTATTTCTTTTTATTGCCTGATTGCCCTGGCCAGAACTTCCAATACTATGTTGAATAGGAGTGGTGAGAGAGGGCATCCTTGTCTTGTACCAGTTCATGACTAAAACACCAAAAGCCATGGCACCAAAAGCCAAAGTAGACAAATGTTATCTAATTAAACTTAGTTTCTTCTGCTGTGCAGAAGCTCTTATCATTAGAGTGAACCAGCAACCAACAGAATGGGAAAAAATTTTTGCAAGCTACCCATCTGACAAAGGGCTAATAACCAGAATCTACAAATAACTTAAACAAATTTACAAGAAAAAGCAAACAACCCCATCAAAAAGTGAGCGAAGGATATGACCAGACACTTTTCAAAAAATGACATTTATGTAGCTAACAAACATATGAAAAAAGCTCATCATCACTGATCATTAGAGAAATGCAAATCAAAACTACATAGAAATACCATCTCACGCCAGTTAGAATGGCGATCATTAACAAATCAGGAGATGACAGATGCTGGAGAGGATGTGGAGAAATAGTAACACTTTTACACTGTTGGTAGGAGTGTAAATTAATTCAACCATTGTGGAAGACAGTATGGTGATTCCTCAAAGATCTAGAAATAGAAATACCATTTGACCCAGCAATCCCATTACTGGGTATATACCCAAAGGATTATAAATCATTCTATTATAAAGACACAGGCACAGATATGTTTATTTTGGCACTGTTTACAATAGCAAAGACTTGGACTCAACCCAAATGCCCATCAGTGATAGACTGGATAAAGAAAATGTGGCACATATACACCATGGAATACTATGCAGCCATAAAAAAGGATAAGTTTATGTCCTTTGCAAGGACATGGATGAAACTGCAAACCATCATTCTCAGCAAACTGACACAAGAACAGAAAACCAAACACCACATGTTCTCACTCATAAGTGGGTGTTGAACAATGAGAACACATGGACACAGGGAGGGGAACATCACACACTGGGCCCTGTCCAGGGGTTGGGGGGATAGGGGAGGGATAGTAGAGGGTGGGGGGATTGTAGAGGGATAGTATTAGGAAAAATACCTAGTGTAGATGACGGGGGAATGGATGCAGCAAACCACCAAGTCATGTGTATACCTATGTAACAAATCTGCATGTTCTGCACATGTACCCCAGAACTCAAAGTATAATAAAAAAGAAAGAAAGAAAAATGGAAAAGATGAGACAAAAAAAACCCCCAGCATTTCCAGAAATACATACTTACAGAAAGAAATGGGTCCAAATGGTATGAAATGGTAACATCTTAACTGTTAGTACACTCCTTGGACACTTTCTATTTAGTTGCTTAGAACTTACAGGATCTTGGCGAGAAAAGTCTGATGTTACTAACAACATGCAGTCTATGACCTCCCTTCTTCCAAGGGACTTAGGGTTTGACACTGGACCAACTCTTGAGCAGAAACAGAGTTTGCCAAGAGAAGGATCCTGCCACTGCCATGATAGGGAGAGTTACTTATTGTCACACCCAAGCCCCTTTCAAGTCAGAAGCTTCTAGTTGGTCAGCAGCCTCCCTTGATTCCACATTTCCTCCGTGACTAGGCTGCAGGAAGGGTTTGCTATGCAAAGCTGCCAAAGTGAAGGCTTTCCACACAGATGAGTTTCTAACCACAACCAGTGGAGGGGAAAAAAAAAAAAACCAGTGTTTTCTTTGGGTAGAAAGAGCATTCTTCCACTGCATAAAAAATTGTATTTGATACCCTTACTGAGTGTGTATGCAAGAGTGGTTTGTGAAGGTGCCAATTAGCCTAGAAAGGCTAGCTGTGTGGATAAAAGTTAAGAGTATGGGCTCTGTAGCCAGATTGCCGGGGTTCAAATCTTGCCGCCTCTTATTATTTAATGTGTGATCCTGGGGAAATTGCTTAACCAGTCCGTGCCTCTGATTTTTTCATCTGTATAATGAGACTAATAAGGTCTACATTTTTGTGTAAGAATAATAATATCCTAATATCCTCCTCACAGTGTAGTGAGGACTAAGCAAGTTATTGCCTGCAAAGAGCTTAGAACAGGGCGTGGCTCATAGAAAGCACTCGGCAGATGTTACCTATGATTATTTTGGTGTCACACTTTTCCTCTCAATTGCTTGTGATCTAGGAGGTGCCCTCTCGGAGTCTTCAGGAGAGGGACATCAGGGAGTTCAGTAGGGTGTTTGTCAACCAAGCCTTCATCAAAGCCCCTGCCCCATAATGGATTTTCCAAAATTGTTCTCCCCTGTTCTTTGAGATCCCTGGCAGCTCTGTGATTCCACTGTCACAGCCCAGGGATCTATCTGGATGCTTCCCATACCACATCTAAAGCTCTATGTTGTACTCACTGGCCCGATTCTTGAGTTACTTTAGGGTTTATACAGTTGCAGGATAAATTGTTGCTCCCCCCTCACCTGGGGGGAATGAGTCATAGGATGTATGTATATTCAAATTTAGTAGATAAGAAATACAACCAGTGTTTATATAGTGATTCAAAGGTTTTAGAACTTCAATAAAATGGACAACTTCATATGCTATCATGTCAATATAAACTCTTTTATGGAAGTAGAATGCATATACCAGAACATGTCACAAATATTAAATATACAGGTTGAGGAACTGTCACGAAGTGAAGAAACCTGTATAACCATCACCCTAAGACATATCACTACCAGAACCTTAGAATTCCACCTTCCATCTATTACTCTCCTCACCCCATCTCAGAGGTAACCACTGTCCTGAGTTCTAACACCAGAAGTTGGTTTTCCTATTTTTGAACCTTCTATAAATGGAATCATAGGGAATGAATTGTGTCTGATTTTTTAAATTTGATATTGGAATTATGATGATCATCTATGCTGTTGCATGTAGGGGTAGTTTTCTTTTCTTTCTTTTTTTTTTTGAAAGAAAGAAAGAAAAAGAATAAAGAAGAGGAGGAAAAAGGAAGAGAAAGAGAGAGAGAGAATGGGAGTATTGCTTTCTTGCCCAGGCTAGAATGCAGTTTAGTAATGGGTATTGAAAACCTCTTTTATACCAATAATTATACTTGATGTAAACAGGAAGGAATAAGGGAAGAAAATAACAAACGAGCAGCCAAACAATATTTCATTTAAACCTATGAAATGCTATGCGATTACTGAGGAGTGATTTACTTCCAATTATGTAGTCACTTATGGAATAGGTGTGAGGTGGTAATGTATGTTTTATGTATTTGAAGTGGAGAGTTCTATAAATGTTTATTAAGTTTACTTGTTCCAGGTCTGAGTTCAAGTCCTGGATGTCCTTGTTAATTTTCTGTCTCGTTGATCTATAAAATTGTTAGCTCTTCTTGTTACATTGATCCTTTTGCCATTATGTAATGTCCTTCTTTGCCTCTTTTGCTCTTTGTTACTTTAAAGTCTACTTTATCAGAGGCGAGAATTGCATCTCCTGCTTTTTATTTGTTTATTTTTACTCTCTGATTGGTTGATAAATCTTCCTCCTTCTCTTTGTTTTGAGTCTTTGTGTATCGTTGCATGTGAGATGGGTCTGGATGCAGCATAGCAATGGGTTTTGGCTTTTTATCCAATTAGAATATATATAACTTTAATACTAGCATTTGATGCTAGCTGGCTGTTTTGCCCATTAGTTAGTGTAAATTTTTCGTTGTGTTAATGTTCTTTTCTTTTTGATATATTTTTGGAAAGGCTGATATTGTTTGTTCCTTTATATGTATAGTGCTTTTTTCAGAAGCTCTTGTAAAGCAGGCCTGGTGGTGGTGAACTCTCTAAGTACTTGTTTGTTTGCAAAGGATTTAATTTTTCCTTCGATTATAAAGCTTAGTTTGGCTGGATAGGAAATTCTGGGTTGAAGGTTCTTTTCTTTAAGGATGTTAAATATTGGTCCCCACTCTTTTCTGGCTTGTAGGGTTTCTGCTGAGAGATCTGCTGTAAGTCTGATAGGTTTCCCTTTATGGGTAACCTGACCTTTCTCTCTGGCTGCCCTTAGTATTTTCTCCTTCATTTCAACCCTAATAAATCTGGCAATTATGTGCCTTGGGGTTGGTCTTCTTGAAGAATATCTTTGTGGTGTTCTCTGTATTACCTGGAGTTGAATATTACCCTGCCTTGCCAGGTTGAGAAAATTTTCCTGAATGATATCCTGAAGAGTATTTTCCAACTTGAATTCATTCTCTTCATCACATTGAGGTACACCTATCAAACGTAAATTAGGTCTTTTCACATAGTCCCATATTTCCTGGAGACTTTGCTCATTCCTTTTCATCCTTTTTTCTCCAATCTTGTCTTCTCGTTTCATTTCACTGAGCTGGTTCTCGACTTCTGATGTCCTTTCTTCTACTTGATCAATTCGACTGTTTAAACTTGTGCATGCTTCGCGAAGTTCTCGTGTTGTGTTTTTCAGCTGCATCAATTCACTTATATTCCTCTCTAAATTGTCCATTCTCGTTAACATTTCATCAAACCTTTTTTCAAGGTTCTTAGTTTCTTTGCATTGGGTTAGAACAAGTTCTTTTAATTCACAGAAATTTCTTATCACCCACGTTTTGAAGCCTGCTTCTGTTATTGGAACACACTCGTAATCTATTAAGCCTTGTTCCGTTACTGATGAGGAATTGCGATCCCCTGTAGAGGGAGAGGCATTCTGATTTTGAGTATTCTCTGCCTTTTTACGCTGATTTCTTCCCTTCATTATATGTTTATCTGTCTGTTGTCTTTGTAATTACCAACTTTCTAACTAGGTCTCTGAGCAGACGTCCAACTTGTTGATTCCCAGTGCCGAAATCTGAGCAGTCCACTGTGCAGGCCAAAACAGCGGTGTTAAGATTGATGGTGCTTTTCTGCCTGGGAATCTCCGGACTCTGCACCAAAAACTGGCACGCTAAGGCACCAGCAAAACTGCCGCGCCGGCCACAAAAGTCGCCCTGGCAACACGTGGGGCTCCTCTGCTGGGAATCTCCTGGTCCGTGAGCAACAAATATTCATCTGAAAATGTGGCGTCCTCTCGTTCTCTGCGCTTTCACTGGGAGCTACGAGCCCGAGCTGCTAGTGATCAGCCATCTTTGGACCCCTTATTTTCAGGGGTAGTTTTCTATGAACATTCATTTTAATGTCATTTGGTGCACTCATATGAGCATTTCTGATGAGTATGTATATACCTGTGGGGAATGAGTCATAGGATGTATGTATATTCAAATTTAGTAGATAATACCAAACAATTCTGCATAGAAATTCTATCAAAGTACACTCATGCCGGCCATGTATGAGAGTTCCAGTGGCTCTACAGCCTCACCAAAACTGGGTATTGTCAGTCATTTTATTTTTAATTGCAGCCATTCTAGGATTAGAGAAGAAGTGTTTCTCTGGGAGTACTCATTTGCTTTTCTCAGATGACTGATTGCCTAATCATGTGACATCTTTTTTACTGTGTCTTCTGAGATTATTATGTGTTTTTTTTCCCTTTATTTTGTAAATACAGTAGATTACATTGATAGGTTTTCAAAAATTAGCCAAATTTTCATTCCTAGAATAAACCCAACTTGATGATGTTTATATTTTTGCTCAGCTCTGTATGATCATATTTTGCTTAAGATTTTTGCACCTATGTTTACAAAAGAAATTGGCCCACAACATTTTTTTGTGACATTCTTAGGGTACACTGATGTTATAAAACAAGTGTCCAAAGGTACTATTATGTCTTCCTTAAATGTTTGGAAGAATTCATTGGTGAAGCCACCTGGGTTTGAAGTTTTGCTTCGTTTGTTTGGTAGGAAGATTTTGCTGTTATTAACTGCTTATTAAGCAGAACATGCAGAAAAGTGCACATAAATTTATACACATAAAATTTACACACATAAAAGTGCACATAAACTAACTTATATGGTGCAATACATTTTCACAAACCTAATGCAGTCATGTGATCAGTACCCTGCACAAGAAACAGAATATTATTATAACCTCAGATACCTATTTCTTTCTTTTTTTTTTTTTTAATAAATAAAAAAAAAATTTTTCCCAAGGCCTCTGTTCTGTTCCATTGGTCTATATCTCTGTTTTGGTACCAGTACATGCTGTTTTGATTGCTGTAGCCTTGTAGTATAGCTTGAAGTCCGGTAGTGTGATGCCTCCAGCTTTGTTCTTTTTGCTTAGAATTGACTTGGCTATGAGGGCTCTCTTTTGGTTCCATATGAAGTTTAAGGTGTTTTTTTCCAGTTCTGTAAAGAAGGTCATTGGTAGCTTGATGGAGATAGCGTTGAATCTGTAAATTACTTTGGGCAGTATGGCCATTTTCACGATATTAATTCTTCCTAACCATGAACATGGAATGTTTCTCCATCTGTTTGTATCCTCTCTTATTTCGTTGAGCAGTGGTTTATAGTTCTCCTTGAAGAGGTCCTTTACGTTCCTTGTTAGTTGTATTCCTAGGTATTTTATTCTCTTTGTAGCAATTGTGAATGGCAGTTCGTTCTTGATTTGGCTCTTTTTAAGTCTGTTATTGGTATACAGGAATGCTTGTGATTTTTGCACAGTGATTTTGTGTCCTGAGATTTTGCTGAAGTTGCTTTTCAGTTTCAGGAGATTTTGGACTGAGACAATGGGGTCTTCTAAATATACAATCATGTTGTCTGCAAATAGAGACAATTTGACTTCCTCCTTTCCTAATTGAATACCCTTTATTTCTTTTTCTTGCCTGATTGCTCTGGCTAGAACTTCCAATACTATATTGAATAGGAGTGGTGAGAGAGGGCATCCTTGTCTAGTGCCAGATTTCAAAGGGAATGCTTCCAGTTTTTGCCCATTCAGTATGATATTGGCTGTTGGTTTGTCATAAATAGCTTTTATTATTTTGAGATACATTCCATCAATACCTAGTTTATTAGGGATTTTTAGTGTAAAGGGCTGTTGAATTTTGTCAAAGGTCTTCTCTGCATCTATTGAGGTAATCATGTGGTTTTTGTCTTTGGTTCTGTTTGTGTGGTGAATTATGTTTATAGACTTGTGTATGTTGAACCAGCCTTGCCTCCCTGGGATGAAGCCTACTTGACCATGGTGGATAAGCTTTTTGATGTGCTGTTGCAATTGGTTTGCCAGTATTTTATTGAAGATTTTTGCATCTATGTTCATCATGGATATTGGCCTTAAGTTTTCTTTTCTTGCTGAGTCTCTGCCGTGTTTTGGTATCAGGATGATGTTGGTCTCATAAAATGATTTGGGAAGGATTTCCTCTTTTTGGATTGTTTGGAATAGTTTCAGAAGGAGTGGTACCAGCTCCTCTTTGTATGTCTGGTAGAATTCGGCTGTGAACCCATCTGGACCTGGGCTTTTTTTTGGGTGGTAGGCTCTTAATTGCTGCCTCAACTTCTGCCCTTGCTATTGGTCTATTCAGGGTTTCAACTTCTTCCTGGTTTAGGTTTGGGAGGATGCAAGTGTCCAGGAATTTATCCATTTCTTCCAGGTTTACTAGTTTATGTGCAGAGAGTTGTTTGTAATAATCTCTGATGATGGTTTGTATTTCTGTGGAATCTGTGGTGATATCCCCCTTATAGTTTTTTATTGCATCTATTTGATTATTCTCTCTTTTCTATTTTATTAATCTGGCTAGTCTATTTTGCTGATCGTTTTTGAAAAACCAGCTCCTGGATTTATTGATTTTTTTTGAAGGGTTTTTTTGTGTCTCTATCTCCTTCAGTTCTGCTCTGATCTTAGTTATTTCCTGTCTGCTGCTAGGTTTTGAGTTTTTTTTATCTTGCTCCTCTAGCTCTTTCAATTTTGACGATAGGGTGTCGATTTTAGATCTTTCCTTGCTTCTCATGTGGGCATTTATTGCTATATATTTTCCTCTAGACACTGCTTTAAATGTGTCCCATAGATTCTGGTATGTTGTGTCTTCGTTCTTGTTGGTTTCAAAGAACATCTTTATTTCTGCCTTCATTTCATTGTTTATCCAGTCAACATTCAAGAACCAGTTGTTCAGTTTCCATGAAGCTGTGTGCTTCTGAGTTAGTTTCTGAATTCTGAGTTCTAATTTGATTGCACTGTGCTCTGAGAGACTGTTTGTTATGATTTCCATTCTTTTGCATTTGCTGAGGAGTGATTTACTTCCAAATATGTGGTCAATTTTAGAGTAGATGTGATGTGGTGCTGAGAAGAATGTATATTCTGTGGATTTGGGGTGGAGAGTTCTGTAAATGTCTATTAGGTTTACCTGGTCCAGGCTTGAGTTCAAGTCCTGGATATCCTTGTTAATTTTCTGTCTCGTTTATATGTCTAATACTGACAATGGGGTGTTAAAGTCTCCCACTATTATTGTGTGGGACTCTAAGTCTCTTTGTAAGTCATTAAGAACTTGCTTTATGTGTCTGGATGCTCCTGTATTGGGTGCATATATATTTAGGATCATTAGCTCTTCTTGTTGCATTGATCCTTTTGCCATTATGTAATGACCTTCTTTGTCTCTTTTGATCTTTGTTGCTTTAAAGTCTATTTTATCAGAGACAAGAATTATAACTCATGCTTTTTTTGCTCTCCATTTGCTTGGTAAATCTTCCTCCATCCCTTTATTTTGAGCTTTTATGTATCCTTGCATGTGAGACGGGTTTCCTGGATACAGCACACCGATGGGTTTTGGCTTTTTATCCAATATGCCAGTCTGTGTCTTTTGATTGGGGCATTTAGCCCATTTACATTTAGGGTTAATATTGTTATGTGTGAGTTTGCTCCTGTCATTTTGATGCTAGCTGGCTGTTTTGCCTGTTAGTTGATGCAGTTTCTTCATTGTGTTGATGCTCTTTACCATTTGGTATGTTTTTGGAGTGGCTGGTACTGGTTGTTCCTTTCTCTTTATTTCAGGAGCTCTTGTAAAGCAGGCCTAGTGGTGATGAAATCTCTGAGTAATTGCTTGTTCATAAAGGATTTCATTTCTCCTTCATTTATGAAGCTTAGTTTGGCTGGATCAGATACCTATTTCTTGCCCTCTTCCAATCATTGCATCCCTTCCCAAAGGTAATCACTCTCCCGACATCTAAGACCATGATTTCAATTTGCTGTTTGGTACTTTGTTGGAAATCTGTTGGGACTTGCTTTTTGATGCAGCATGTGGTTAGTTGTGATATTGTTTTGTGTGCATTTGAACAAATTGCTTAATCTGAGGTTGTTGAAAGTAGTGTGCTGTATAAGTCAATTAGGTCAAGTTTTATGAGTGTGTCATTTAAATGTTGAATATCCATATTGTCTCTTTGTCTATTTGTTCTATCAGACATTGAGAGAGATGTGTTAATATCTTCAACTGTGATTCCAGACTTGTCTATTTGTCCTTTGCTTGTACAACTTTTTGCTTCCTATATTTTGGAGCCATGGATTGAAATTTTACCATTATGAAATGTCCATCCTTATAGTTAATAATGCCAGTTATGTTTAGAAATGTCAGTTGCCTTAAAATCTACTTTGATATTAGAATTGCTTTACAAACCTTCTCTTTGTTAACATTTGCAATGATCTATCTTTATCTACTCTTTTATTTCATTATTTTG
The DNA here is from genome assembly GCF_030222135.1 of Aotus nancymaae. Lineage (NCBI taxonomy): Eukaryota > Metazoa > Chordata > Mammalia > Primates > Aotidae > Aotus > Aotus nancymaae. The sequence goes on along the minus strand of NW_026988417.1, from coordinate 47,688,005 downwards.
GTATTTAAGATTTGTCTCTCAAAGAAGGGCATTACATAATAGTAAAGGGATTAAAACAACAAGAAGAGCTAACTATCCTAAATATATATGCACCCAATACAGAAGTACCCAGACACTTAAAGCAAGTTCTTAATGACCTACAAAGAGACTTAGACTTCCACACAATAATAGTGGGAGACTTTAACACCCCACATCAATACTAGATATATCAATGAGACAGAAAATTGACAAGGATATTCAGGGCTTGAACTCAGATCTGGACCAAGTGGCCCTGATAGATATCTACAGAACTCTCCACCCCAAAACCACAGAATATACCTTTTTCTCAACCCACATCACACTTACTCTAAAATTGACCACATCACACTTACTCTAAAATTGACCACATCATTAGGAAGTAAAACACTCCTCAGCAAATGTAAAAGGATGGAAATCATAACAACCATTATCTCAAACCACAGTACAATCAAATTAGAACTCAGGATTAAGAAACTCACTCAAAACTTCACAACTAAACTGCACAACTACATGGAAACTGAACAACCTGCTCCTGAATGACTACTGGATAAATAATGAAATGAAGGCAGAAATAAAGATGTTCTTTGAAACCAATGAGAATGAAGACACAATGTACCAGAATCTCTGGGACACATTTAAAGCAGTGTCTAGAGGGAAATTTGTAGCACTAAATGCCCATCAGAGAAGCAAGGAAAGACAGAAAATCAACACCCTAATGTCACAATTAAAAGAACCAGAGGAGCAAGATCAAACAAATTCAAAAGCTAGCAGAAGGCAAGAAATAATTAAGATCAAAGCATAACTGAAGGAGATAGAGATATTTAAAAAACCTTGAAAAATCAATAAATCCAGGAGCTGGTTGTTTGAAAAGAGTAACAAAATAGATAGACCACTAGCCAGAGTAATAAAAAAGAAAAGAGAGATTCACATATATGCAATAAAAACTGATAAAGGGGATATCACCACCGATCCCACAGAAATACAAATTACCATCAGAGATTACCACAAACACCGCTATGCAAATAAACCAGTAAATCTAGAAGAAATGGATAAGTTCCTGGATACTTACACCCTCCCAAGAATAAACCAGGAAGAAGTTGAACTCCTGAATAGACCAATAACAAGGTCTGAAGTTGAGGGAGAAATTAAAAGCTTACCAACCAAAAAAAGTCCAGGACCAGATGAGTTCACAGCCAAATTCTACCAGAGTTACAAATAGGAGCTGGTACTATTCCTTTTGAAACTATTCCAAACAATACAAAAAGAGGGAATCCTCCCTAACTCATTTTGTGAGACCAACATCATCCTGAATGCAAAATCTGGCAAAGGCGCAACTAAAAAAGAAAATTTCAGGCCAATATCCATGATGAACATTGATACAAAAATCTTCAATAAAATACTGGCAAACCAAATCCAACAGCACATCAAAAAGCTTATCCATCACAATCAAGCTGGCTTCATCCCAGGGATGCACGTCTGGTTCAACATCCGCAAACCTATAAACGTAATCCATCATATAAACAGAACCAAAGACAAAAACCACATGATTATCTCAATAGATGCAGAGAAGGCCTTTGACAAAATTCAACAGCCCTTTATGCTAAAAACTCTCAATAAACTAGGTATCAATAGATTGTATCTCAAAATAAAAAGAGCTATTTATGACAAACCAACAGCCAATATCATACTGAATGGGCAAAATCTGGAAGCTTCCCTTTGAAAACTGGCACAAGACAAGGATGCCCTCTCTCACCACTCCTATTCAACATAGTACTGGAAGTTCTGGCTATGGCCATCAGGCAAGAGAAAGAAATAAAGGGTATTTGAATATGAAGAGAGGACATCAAATTGCAGATAACATGATTGTATATTTAGAAAACCCCATCGTCTCAGCCCTAAATCTCCTTAAGCTGATAAGCAACTTCAGCAAAGTCTCAGGATACAAAATCAATGTGCAAAAATTGCAAGCATTACTATACACCAATAATAGACAAACAGAGAGCCAAATCATGAGTGAACTTCCATTCACAATTGCAACAAAGAGAATAAAATACCTAAGAATACAACTAACAAGGGATGTAAAGGACCTCTTCAAGGAGAACTACAAACCACTGCTCAAGGAAATAAGAGAGGACACAAACAGATGGAAAAACATTTCATGCTCATGGTTAGGAAGAATCAATATCATGAAAATAGGTGAAAAAAAAAACAAAGCTGGAGGCATCACACTACCTGACTTCAAACTATATTACAAGGCTACTGTAATCAAAACGGCATGGAACTGGTACCAAAACAGAGATATAGACCAATGGAACAGAACAGAGGCCTGAGAAAGAACACCACACAACTACATTCATCTGATCTTTGACAAACCTGACAAAAACAAGCAATAGGGAAAGGATTCCCTATTTATAAATGGTTTTGGGAAAACTGGCTAGCCATATGCAGAAAGCTGAAACTGGATCCCTCCCTTATACTTTATACAAAAATTAACTCTAGATGGATTAAAGATTTAAACATCAGGCCTCATACCATAAAAACTCTAGAAGAAAACCTAGGCAATACCATTCAGGACATAGGCATGGGCGAGGACTTCATGACTAAAATACCAAAAGCAATGGCAACAAAAGCCAAAATAGACAAATGGGATCTAATTAAACTTAAGAGTTTCTGCACAGCAAAAGAAACTATTGATAGAGTGAACTGGCAAACAACAGAATGGGAAAAAATTTTGCAACCTACGCATCTGACAAAGGGCTAATATCCAGAATCTATGGAGAACTTAAATTTACAAGAAAAAAACAACCCCATCAAAAAGTGGGCAAAGGATATGAACAGATACTTTTCAAAAGAAGACATTTGTGTAGCCAACAAACATGAAAAAAAGCTCATCATCACTGGTCATTAGAGAAATGCAAATCAAAACCACATTGAGATACCATCTCATGCCAGTTAGAATGGTGATCATTAACAAATCAGGAGACAACAGATGCTGGAGAGAATATGGAGAAATAGGAACACTTTTACACTGTTGGTAGGAGTGTAAATTAATTCAACCATTGTGAAAGACAGTGTGGTGATTCCTCAAAGATCTAGAAATAGAAATACCATTTGACCCAGCAATCCCATTACTGGGTATATACCCAAAGGATTATAAATCATTCTATTATAAAGACACATGCACATGTATGTTTATTGTGGCACTGTTTACAACAGCAAAGACTTGGAACCAACCCAAATGCCCATCATTGATAGACTGGATAAAGAAAATGTGGCACATATACACCATGGAATACTATATAGCCATAAAAAAGGACCAGTTCATGTCCTTTGCAGGGATAGGGATGAAACTGCAAACCATCATTCTCAGCAAACTGACACAAGAACAGGAAACCGAACACCACATGTTCTCACTCATAAGTGGGTGTTGAACAATGAGAACACATGGACACAGGGAGGGGAACATCATACACCAGGGCCTGGAGGTTGGGGGGATAGAAGAGGAATAGCAAGGGGTGGGGGATCGTGTACGGATAATATTAGGAGAAATATCTAATGAAGATGACAGAGTAATGGATACAGCAAACCACCACTATGGCACGTGTATAATATGTAACAAACCTGCACAATCTACACATGTACCCTAGAACTTCAAGTACAAAAAAAAAAAAAGATTTGTCTCTTGAAGGCAACATATAGTCAGGGTGTTATTTTTGTTGTTCTGAAGGTCTTTATCTTTTTAATAGAGTAAATCATCCATTTGTAATTAATGTGATTACTTATATATTTTAGTTTAAATCTACCATCTTTCTACTTGTATCATATGTTCACATTCATTTTCATCTCCTTCTTTATTCTCATTTTGTTTGATTACGTTTCATTACTACATTGCTTCCCTTCTATTAACATATATTCTTACCATTTATATTTGATAAGATTTGACTTCAGCCTGAAGAATTTCTTTATCATTTCTTGTACTGCAAGACCGCTAGGAACATATTGTCTTGCTTTTCAGTTGTTTGAAATTGCTTAATTTCACCTTTATTCTTGAAGGATAGTTTCACTGGACATAGAAATTCTGAGTTGACAAGCTTATTTTTAATTTTAGCACATTATGGTTATTGGTCCAATGTCTTCTGACCTTCATTATGTTTGATGAGAAGGCAGTGGTATTGAAACTGTTTCTCCCCTGTATATATGTGTTGTTTTAAAATCCTGGCTTTTGTGATTTTTATCTTTTATTCTCAGCCATTTGACATGATATGCCTAGGCATGGCTTTATTCATATTTACCCTTCTTTGGGTTTTCTGAGCTTCTTAAATGTTTAAATATATGTATTTCACCAAATTTGGGGAAATCCTACCCTTTAATTCTATTTTTTTCTCATCCTTCCTCTTGTTTCCTTCTGAAACTCCGATTATATATGTTAATCTTTGATATTATTCCGTAGATTCTTAAGTAATTTTTTAAATCTTTTTTTTCTGTTCTTCATATTAGATTCATTCATTGATCTATCTTCATTCCTATGAAATCTTTCCCCTGTAAGTTTTTTATTTGAGGTACCATATCTCTTGAGTGCCAGAATTCCCACTTATAGTTGTATTTTCTTGTTACTATTTCTCTGCTGAGATTTCCTATCACATCACTTATTATGACCACATTTTTCTTTATATTATTGAGCAAGTAATAATACTGCTTTAAAATTCTTGTCTACAAATTCTAACATCTGGATCACCTCAGGACCAGTCTGCTGATAGTCTTCTCTTTGGAGATTGGGTTATAATTTCATGGTTCTTCAAAAACTAAATAATTCTGAATTTTATCCTGAAGAGTGAGATTGTTTTGTTGTGGAAACTCTGGATTATGTTAAATTCCTCCAAAGAATGTTGATTAATTTGCTTCAATTCAAATTGCAAACTCTGTCTGTTGAGTGGCAATTAAAATTTTATTTTAGTAGTTGTATCTTTAGCTGGGCTGCCTGCAACTCACTCTGCACATGTGTGGTTCAGAAACCAGCTGAAGATTTGGGCAGAGTTTATACACAGAATTTGGAAGTTCTCTCTGGCTGTTTCTGGGATTCTCTTCTCACTTTTTAGAGGCTGTAGCTGCCTTGAAATTTGTCCTTTGGTTCTTTGAAATACCGTGACATTTCTGTAAAAGTTTTAGTCATGCATGTGGTGATGACTGTGGCATGACCTAGGCTATAAACTGTAAAAAATGGGGAACTCACTGGTGCCATTCTCTTGATTCAAGTGTCAACTTCCTGCTTGCATCTGGCTGTCTTTGTTTATGCTCCAGTCCCTTCAGGTAATAAAAAATAATCAGGCCTTCCTTAAAAAAATACCTTTTTAAAAGGGGAAAATCAATAGAAAAATGAATCATAAGAGATTGCTTTTAATTTATCTATATAGTTTCTATCTCTGAGTGTGGCAGCTTTTCAGGATTTTTGTATTTGTTTTTCAGAAGCTTTATTTGTATCTGATTAGGTTTGGTTTCTTTATATTTGTCCTGTTGGGAGCTTTGTAGCAATCTTGAATTGGAGCTTGTTGTCTTTAATTGGTTTTGGAAAATTCTTGAGCATGATCTCTTAAATATTGCTTCTGCCACTTTCTCATTCACTCCTCTTTTTGCGGGACTTTAATTTCACGTTTTAGATCTTTACACTGTATCATAAATCTCTTGGCTCTTCTCCATATTTTCTACTTTCTTGGTCCTTCTGTGCTTTAGTCTAGATTTTTTTCTGTCCTATTTTCTTTTCACTAATTCTATCTATATTGTGTCTCATCTTCTGTTAAATATAACCTACTGAGTTGTGAATTTCATATGCTGAATTTTCAGTTCCAGAATTTTCATTTGATTCTTTCTTAATACTTTCCATTTCTTTGCTGAAATTCTCTGATGTATAAATTCTTATTCATATTAATTTATAGTAATTTAAATTCCATATCAACCCTAATATCTGAATCTCCTAGGTGTCATTTTAATATTGATTTTCCCCTTTTAAAAAAGTTATTATCCTTTTTTAGGAAGGCCTGATTATTTTTTATTAATTGCTAACATCGTGTACAAGAAAATGTCGACATGGGCTGGGGGTGGTGGCTCATGCCTGTAATTCTAGTACTTTGGGAGTCTGAGGCAGGCAGGTTGCTTGAGCCCAGGAGTTTGAGACCAATGGAAATGCCATCTCTACAAAAAATACAAATATTAACTGGGTATAATGTTGCACATCTATAGTCCCAGCTACTTGGGAGGCTGAGGTGGGAGGATTGCCTGACCCTGGGAGGCAGAGATTGCAATGGGCTGTGATCTTCCCACTGCTCTCCAGTGTGGGCGACACAGCAAGACCCTGCCTCAAAAAACAAAAAAATGTAGACATAATGTGAAGTTCTGGACAATACATATTTAGTAAAAGAAGTTTTATTTTAAGGCTTCAACTGTCCATCTTATAGATATCCAAAGACTGATATCAAAAAGCAGGACAAAAACAGCTGGGAAAATGGATTCTGGACCTGGAACTTTGGCGCCTAAAGCTGTCCCATTCATCTCTCAGAGAACTGTGCAACATCTCATACTGCTGGTCTTAATCAGCTTTTGCTTCTGACTTACTGACATATAAACAAAGTAAAATGTCAGTCTACCCCAAACCTTCATGGCATCTCACACCTACCTTCTATCTTCTGACTGACTCAATGTGTCTTAATTCGAATCCTGAGAAATAGATTATGAAAGGCTCAGGAACAGGTGGGTGCTCCTGGTCCAATCATCCACAGCTGATAAGGTATGAGGGTCACGTGTCCAAAAAAGGCAGCAAGATCAAGCTTAGAAGTCACTTTTGTCAGAAACCAAACGTAATCGTATAGTATGAGAAAATTCATGTCAGCATCACTAGATTTTATTTCCCTCAGCTGTTAGCTTTACTGAAAGTAAATTGAATCTCATTGTTTTAAATTTGAATTCATTTTTCACAAGTGAGGCAGAATTTTACTTCACATATGTATCACTCATGGGTGATATATTTTTCCAGAAAGAAGTTACTTCTGTTTCTGGCAGACAGTTGGGCTACAGGCAATCATCCTAATCCCAGCAAGGACTGAGTTGGTTTAGAACTGAGTTTTTTCCCTGTGAGTATTGGAGTATTTCTCCTTCATCCTTACACTTAGACCCCACTAGCTTTTCAGGGCCCTGACCATATGTCTGGGGGTTTACCAGATCCCATCCTTTTTTGAAGACTCTGAACTCTGGGTTTTGTCACTCTGTTCCAGTGAAACTTTCTGAAGTTCTTCTGAGCTGCTCAGCCTCTGCTTTCACTGTCAGAATTGACAACTGCATGAAGTGGGGAAAGTGGTCTCAAATGCTAGGCTCATCTCTCTTGGATTCTTTCTTCTTCTTGATCTTTATCCCACAAATTTTTACTTCCTTAGTAGATTTTCGATTCTTTCTGTTTTGTAGTGGGCAGGATTATGCAAACCTACTCCCAAAAGTCTGAGGAAACTGAAAGAAGATAAAGGCGGACAAATCCAGTTTCTTAGAAGCATTTAATAGGGACTTATGAATACAAGACCTGTCTATGTCTTGGGTGGCAGCGAGATAAGATGGTGGATCCCTGCGCCGTTAATCCCAGACCCAGGGCTTACATACTGTAGAGGAGAGGTAACTCAGAAGGGATGTGTAGAACGACTGAAGTACAAGAGCATCAAGGTTGTTTTGACCTAAGGGCAGGATTTACAGTTCATGTGCTCTTATAAGGAAAAACAGATAAACTGAAAATCTTAGGGGACTTCCCAGAAAGGAGTTAATCAGAAGTCAACATGGCAGATTAGCATCCAAGATGGAGTTGCTTTGGCCTCCACACCTTCAAACAGATCGTTTAAAACATTTTGCTTAACTTTTTTTGTTATTCTTATTAGGAGGCTGTCCAGGAGAAAGTAGCCCCTTTTGGAAGTAAATCCCCAGACGTTATCCACATAATTCCCAAGAATGTCACCATTTTAGCATAATAATTAGTCTTCTTTCCCAGGTCACTTGTTCCTCCATATTATGGAAGATCTTATAACTTTTACATTAACCATTGTATCTGATGGTCCTTCTCAAGAGCTTACGGGAAACATAGGTCAATGTGGCTTATTATCTGCTCTTGCCATAAACCAGGTAAAGCCTGAGCAGCTCATGATTGTGAGAAAGGGTTGTGTGGCGTGATATACACATCTTCCTCCACCACAACCACTGCTTTTAGCTTTAATAAGAGCTGTGACTTCATCCACTCTGCCTGAGGTAAGGGCAATAACAAATGTTAAACTAATGGGATCGCTGGAACAAACTGAGAAGTTTTGGATGGACTCTATCTACCACCATGGTGTGGGTCTCTACGTAAGAAACTCTCAACCAGTGTAATGGCTCGTACCTGTAATACCAGCACTTTGGGAGGCTGAGGCAGGAGGATCACCATGAGGCCAGGAGTTAGAGACCAGCCTGAGCAAGCGAGATCCCATCTCTACAGAAAAGAATTAGCTGGGTGTGGTTGTGCACACCTGCAGTCCTAGCTATTTTAGAGGCAGAGGCAGGAGAGCTTGAGTCCTCGAGTTGGAAGCTGCAGTGAACTATGATCGTGCCACTGCACTCCAGCCTGGGCAACAAAGTATCTAAAAAGAAAAGAAAGGAAGAAATAAAGACTCTTGCCCTTCCTGCTGTTTCCTTATATGCCCAACCCGCAGTGCATTCTGGCTGGTCTGTCTCCCACAGTCATAATCATCAGATAGTGATTGTGCTTCTCATAGACACTCTGGGTCTTCTGATATGCCCTTTGAGACGTCTCACCAAACAGGAGATCATTTTGTAAAATAACAAGTGTCAACCAGGCACGGTAGCTCACGCCTGTAATCCCAGCACTTTAGGAGGCTGAAGCGGATGGATCACCTGAGGTCAGGAGTTTGAGACCAGCCTGACCAACAGAGTGAAACCCCATCTCTACTAAAAATACAAAATTAGCTGGGCGTGGTGGTGCATGCCTATAATCCCAGCTACTTGGGAGGCTGAGGCAGGAGAATCACTTGAACCCAGGGGGTGGGGGTTGCAGTGAGCCAAGATCATGCCATTGCACTCCAGCCTGGGCAAGAGCAAAACTCCGCCTCAAGAAAAAAAGGAAGGAAGGAAGGAAGGAACAAGGGTCACTGACTTTCTGACTTTTCACATCTAGGAAGCCCTTAGAACGTATTTTCCCACCCACCCCCTTTATTAATATAATACCTTAATGTGCAGCCTCCCATCTTCTGATGTTCCTGATATTAGGATAACCTGGGTCTGTGGAATCCATCCACTAGTCTCCAAGGTCTGGAGGAGTATGGGGTTGGATGATGATGGGAGAGGTCAACCTCTGCTTCTTTCTGTTTCTTAAATACATTGCCATGCCTATGCTGATGTCATAGTCCTGGGATAAAGTCACCAGACCCATCCTTCAGTTTCCTCCTACTCTCTACCAGTTCCATTTCTAGATGGCTCCCCATAGGAGTGGTTGTCTTCCACCTGGTTAGACTCTTGGTTTCCTCTACTTCTATCCTCCAGAGCCTACCCTTCAAGATCCCCTAATTGCCAAGTGAGAATCCAGCCCTGGTACCACTAGGTGGGTCCTCTTTACCTAAGCGGTCATACAGTCTTTCTACCTTAGCATCTCATTCCCTAAGGCTCACTGTATCCTTGGGAGAATTTGACATCCTTTGCAGTTTATTCCAAATTAGTAAGAAGTTTTGTATCCTAGTATTGCAGTGCTAAGATGCAGCATGACCCGTATCCCACTCTTCCTCTTTAATTCGCCAAGTTATCCCCTCTAGTGTCCCAGAATAATCCCAGATGCCCATCTTCCACTGGGCCTGCAGTTCAAAAGCTATGGCAAGTTACCAACTAGACTATACAACTCCAGTAACTTAGAAAGTTTCTCATTCTGACCTCAGCCTTTCTTTGCTGTTACAAATGAGGTTGTTCTGCCCAAGCCTGCTGACCATTCCACACGGACTGTGCTGGACGCCAGGCTGGTATGAGTTTGAAGACTGGTAGGAACAGGAACTCAATTCAACTAAGGAAACTTCCACTTTGTTTACCATCCCTTCACCTAGTAAACAATGCAAAATATATGCAAATATTCAAGGATACATACATGATGGTTTAAGCCAGTGAACATTGTTTCACTGTGACTCCCTTCTTTTCTCAGAAGGCGTGTTGAAATTTGGGTGGTCTCAGCAGTTTGTACAGAGGTAGAAATTTTCCAAACCAGAGGAGTTCAAAGCCCAAAGCCTGCTGCCTTTCATGCCAATTTAGGTTTGGGGCTAGAGCCTATCAGCTCATGTCACCTGGACCTAATGTCCAGGTTCTGAATTCATAAGTTCATTCTGTACCACAGAATGAACTTAAGAAAATAAGTTCATTTTGTACCACCTAGTCTAAATTCTCCATTTTGTTTCTGGGTGGGCAATGAGATTTATCTCTTAATTATCTTTTTTTACTCTCTTCAGGGGCACTTCCAAACTTTCACCTCTCTCCTTGAACTTTCTACCCTCTTTTTCTTTCTCCCTCCAATATAGACTGAAATATGTCCACTCAAAATTCATATGTTGAAGCCCAGACTCCTAATATGACTATATTTCGAGACAGGGCCTTTAGGGAGGTTTAAGGTTAAACGAAGTCATAAAGGTGGGCACCTGTGATGGTAAATTTTATGTGTCAAGTTGACTGAGCTACAGGATGCCCAGGTGGCTGATAGAAGATTATTTCTGAAAGTATCTGGTGATTCTACAATACTACTGGTGTAGATTTGAATGGGTAGACTGAGTAAAGCAGATTTCCTTCCCCAATGTGGGAAAGCATGACACAATCCACTGAGGGCTTGAATAGATGAAAAAGGTGGAGGAAAGAAGGATTGCTCTCTGCCTAACAAGTTGAACTGGGACATGGATCTTCTCTTACCTTCAGCACTCCTGGAACTCAGGTCTTCAGACCTAGAGTAAAATTTACACCACTGACTCTTCAGCACTCAGGCTTTCAAATTATACCACCAGCTTTCCTGGGTCACCAGCTTACAGACAGTAGATTGTGAGACTTCTCAGCCTCAATAATCACAGAAGCCAATACCTTAAAATAAATCTTTTGAAATATATATATAGAGAGAGAGAGAGAGACACACACACACATATACACATGTACTTGTAGTTTTTGTCACCCATACAGGGATCATGTGTATGCACACATACATATATATACACACACACATATGTGGGAGATTACATATATATGCATATATGTATATATATGGGAGACTGGAATGTTAGACTGTATGTATGTAATGTTAGACTATATGTATGTATACATATATGTGTGTATATATATGTGTATATATATAGTCACCTATTGGCTCTGTTTTTCTGAAGAATCCTGAGTAGTACAGATTTTGACACCAGGAGTGGGTCTACAGGAATAGAATTTTAAGAATGTTTTCTGAATTGGTTCTGGAGTCTCTAGAATTGGCTCTCTAATGTGGTTAGATTTAAAAATGCTAATGAATATATTTCTAGTAGTAAAGAAGGCACTGATTGTCCATGCTGTAATCTGGCAATAGAGAGATGCAAAATACCTGCATTGGATACTCCTAATCCACGGCTTTTAAGAAGCAAGAAGCTGGGTGATTGTGTATATGATACTCTCCAACATTTTTTAAAAATTAATGAATATAAGGTTGGCTGGTTGCTCCTAATGGCCCTGGAAAAAGTGGTGAAAAAAAAAGCTTGGGGATTTGTATTCCAGCTCAAGTGCCATATAAATGACCTGAAGGCTTTGTGTGTTCCCTGAAGGAAATACCTGTAGCCACAAGGCTGAGATGGCTGAAATATCAAATCACATACAGAATCTCATCCTGCAACTGGCTGAATTACAATTGAAGCTGAACTCCCAGCCTTGCAGAGTGTCTACTGCCAAAGTAGATTGGGATTGGGAAACAATGAGATCCTCTAAATTGGAATGAGGACCTGTGGGAAAACCCTGATCAAGTTGGGAACATTGAGTTTCATCAGCGAGTTTGAAGACTCATCAAAATTGTGATACGTTTTCTCTGCCAGTTGAAGAGTTCTCTTCATCTCCAGCCGAGGCAGTCTCCCCACCCCCAGTTGCACTGGACTTTTCACCTCCAACTAAGGAGATTAACCCTGAAATGACTGAGGAAACTACAGTGATCTTTCCTGAGGCCGTTGTCAAGCAAGACAAGGCTGAGTCTCCTCAAGACCCACCCCTACCACTTCTCTTTGCTTCTAGACCTATAACTAGACTCAAGTGCCAGTGGGCCCCTAAAGGAGACATAAAAATGTGACCCATGAGGAGGTGAGCTACACTCCAAAAAACCTACTCAAGTTTTCTAATTTATACAGATAGACATCTGGGGAATACGTGGGAATGGATAGTAAGGATGTGAGGGCCAGGCACCTTGGCTCACCCCTGTAATCTCAGCGCTTTGGGAGGCTGAGGCAGGTGGATTGGCCAAGGTCAGGAGTTTCAGACCAGCCTGGTCAAAATGGTGAAACACTGTCTCTACTAAAAATACAAAAATTAGCTGGGCGTGGTGGCACACACCTATAGTTCCAGCTGCTCAGGAGGCTGAGGCAGGAGAATCACTTGAACCTGGGAGGTAGAAGTTGTGGTGACCCAAGTTTGCACCTCTGCACTCCAGCCTGGTCAACAGAGGGAGACTCCATCTCAAAAAAATAAAATAAAATAAAATAAAAGGTGTGGGTTAATAGTGGAAGGAAACAGAAAGATCTGGCTAAATTTACTGACACAGCTTCACTAACTAAGCAGAGATTCTGCATTTAATTCTGCATTTCTGGGAGTTAGAAGTATGGTGAGTGTCATGTAAGGGTCACCACCTGAGGCCTCGGTCACATCAGGGTCACCACCTGAGACACTGATCACCACCTGCAGAGGTCTGTCCTGCAGACCCTGATTTAATGACTGGATGAATGAATACACTCTCACACTTAGTTCAGTGATTGGAGTGGGTTAGGAATGGTCGTCAACTGCTTTCCGAGGGTGATTGCAGCTAACTGACCACCACTTGCCCCTCACATTTATTCAGTATAGATTTAATAACAGAGGTCAACACGCTTATGGATAATTAACATGATTAAAAGAGTGGTTTTACAAATGATAAAAGCTTTTGGTTCCAGGGCCCAGAGTAAACACCGTTAATGGGTAATTCCCCTTCGACCTCCCTTTGAGAGGACCATCCAGCACAAAGTTTGCATGAATAAAGAGAGTAGAGACAAAGGGATGTGGGGCAAACAGACTTAACTGGGAAGTTTTTATTATCCTAAACTTTTACCCTATGACTTAAAATTCTAACGTAATGAATTGGCTGCCTTCAGCCTGTTCCACTAAAACCTTTTGGCCTTCCAAAGATTATTGTTTGAGACAATAATCTTCTAACTTTCCCTAAGATTTCCCTAGTATTTTGCCAGCCAACCTGAGTGAATTCCAACATAGAAGGAGCTCTAAATATTTGTTTGGTTAGATAGATATCTGAAACATGGACCAAAAGATGGCCCACAGTGAGCAAACTGGAAGTGCCCCACCTGCCCTGGTTAATGCAGAGGAAAAGATTCGAAGGTTTAGGGAGGTTGGAATGTTAGAATGGATTTGTTACTTAAGACATACTCATTCACCCCAGGAGGATCCAGAAGTCCTACCTTTCACCAATAACATGAGAAATGAATTTGTGAGGGGAGCCCTAGCATTCTTTTTTTTTCTTCTTCTTCTTTCTTTTTGAGACGGAGTTTCGCTCTTGTTACCCAGGCTGGAGTGCAATGGCACTATCTCAGCTCACCGCAACCTCCGCCTCCTGGGTTCAGGTAATTCTCCTGCCTCAGCCTCCTGAGTAGCTGGGATTACAGGCATGTGCCACCATGGCCAGCTAACTTTTTGTATTATTAGTAGAGACAGGGTTTCACCATGTTGACCAGGATGGTCTCGATCTCTTGACCTCGTGATCCACCCGCCTCAGCCTCCCAAAGTGCTGGGATTACAGGCGTGAGTCACCACGCCCGGCCCCCCTAGCATTCTTAAAGAGCTTTGTGATTGCTCTTCTCTGTAGGTGGGACCTTACCATGGGAACTACAGCCACTGAATTGGGAAACCTAAAAGCAAAGGGAATAATTGGATCCCAGGGAGGCAGGAGTCAAGTGGTGGAGCAGGGACCAAAGATAGGTGGGCCTGGTAACCATAACAAACAACAGAGTCAGAGAAGCAATCAGAATAGTCTCAATCTCACTAACTTTGGATATTGGCTGGTTGATCATAGTGTGCCTAAAAGTGAAATAGATAGGCACCTACTAAATTCTTCATCTGTATACAGAAAACTTCCAGGTCAGGTGAACAAATATCTAACCTGAATCATAAAAACAGAAAGTGACAGCTACTTAATCAACTCCCAGATTTTGGCTAACTAGGATCCATGGGTCCAGGAGTCAAATAGTAGAAAAGGGAGTGGCACAATTCGCTATTAACCCTAGTGACAGACCCAGAACACCTTGAATAAAGAGGACACTAAATCCCCTTGAGGAAGGACTCCAGTACACTGTCAAAATTTTGTGCTATTAATTTCTCAGTCTTCCCCAAAGGAGCCTATGGTCTTTTACCAGGTTCACTGTGCATTGAAAAAAGGAAATAATCAAACCTTTGTGGGACTACTGGACACTGGCTCTGAACTGACACTACAAGAGACCTGAAATATCACTGTGGCTCACCAGTCACAGTAGGGGATTATGGAGGTCAGGTGATCAATAGATATTGGAGAATAACAATGGATTATCATAAGTTTAACCTGGTGGTGTTTCCAACTGCAGCTGCTGTACCAGATGTGGTTTCATTGCTTGAGCAAATTAACACAGATGATTTTGAAGGCTGGGGGGAATGGGGACACAACTATGGAAACTTCCATTTTATTTACCATCCTTTTACCTAATAAACATTTGCAAAGTATATGCAAGTATTCAAGGACACATGATGATTCGAGCCAGTGGACGTGGTTTCGCTGGGACTCCCTTTTTTCTCAGAGGGCATGTCCAAAGTTGAGTGGTGTCAGCAGCTTGTACAGAGGGAGAAATCTTCCAGGTCAGAGGAGTCCAAAGCCCAAAGCCTTTTAGGTTTGCCGGTTTAACTTTGGGGCTGGAGCCTGTGAGCCCATTTTGTGGGGTGACAAAAAACACATCCTCTGGTGTCTGATTGCCACATACCCACTAGGCAGAAATTCTGCATTTAATGTTGCAGTTCTGGGAGTTAGGTCTTGTGATGGTTAATATTGAGTGTCAAATTGATTGGACTGAAGGATGCAAAGTATTGCTTCTGGGTATGTCTGTGAGGGTGTTGCCAAAGGAGATAGGTTAACATTTGAATCAGTGGACTGGGAGAGGCAGAATCATCCTCAATCTGGATATGCACCATCTAATCAGCCACCAGAATAAAGCAAGTAGAAGGTGGAAAGAGCAGAATTGCTGAGACTTCCAGCTTTTATCTCTCTCCTGTGCTGGATGCTTCCTGCCCTCAAACATCAGACTCCAAGTTCTTCAGCTTTTGGACTCTTGAATTTACACCAGTCATTTGCCAGGGGCTCCTTGGCCTTCGGTCCCAGACTGAAGACTGCACTGTCAGTTTCCCTACTTTTAAGATTTGGGAACTTGGGTTCACTTCCTTGCTCCTCAGCTTGAAGACAGCCTATTGTGGGACTTCACCTTGTGATCATGAGTCAATACTCCTTAATAAACTCCCCTTTATATATACATCTATCTATTAGTTCTGTCCCTCTAGAGAACTCTGAGACTAATACAGGTCTTTGGTTGGTTGGTTGGCTGTCTGAAACATGGACTTGGTATCTGATATACAGCTACTGATCTGATAAATTCCTTTCTCCATCCCTGCCAATGTCTCCACCAGAAGCCATTTGTTTTCAGTGGGCAAAGTCAGCAACACACCCTCACTATCCTACTTCAAGGTATATAAACTCTCCAGCCCTATGTCATGATTTAGTTTGCAAGACTCTTCATCACTTTTCCCTTCCACAATGTATCACACTGGTTCTTTACATCGAGGACATTATGTTGACTGGACCTAGTGAGCAAGAAGTAAAAATTACTCTAGACTTACTGGCAAGATATCTGTGTGCCAAAGGTCAGAAAACAAATCTGATAAAACTTTAGGAGGCTTCTACCTCGATAAAATTCTTAGGGGTCTAGTGGTTTGGGGCTCGTTGAGATGTCTTTCTAAAGTGGAAGATAAGTTTTTGCATCAAGTATCTGCAACCAAAAGAGGTAAAATAACACCTACTTCCCTTATAAGAAACACCTATTGGCCTTCTAGTGAGCCTTAGGAAAGATGGCCTTTGGACTGGCCAAAACATTATCATGAAACCTGAGCTGCCCTTCATGAACTTGGTGTTCTGACCCACCAAGTCACAAAGCTGAGTGTACACAGAGGTACCCCATCATCAAATGGAAGTGGTATATATGGGAGACTGGCTTTGAGCAGGCCCTGAAAACATGAGTAAGTAACATGAGTAAGTTACATGAAGTGGCAAGTGTCCATGGTTCCCACTCCTGCTATACTGCCTTCTCTCTTCAGCCTCCACCTAGGGCCTCATGGGGAGTACCTTATGATCAGTTGACCCAGGAAGATTCAGGCCTGGTTTACAGATGATTCCACACAATATGCAGGTACCACATGAAAGTGGACAGCTGCAGCAACACAACCCCTCTCTGGGACATCCCTGAAGGACAATGGTGGAGAGAAGACCTCCCAGTGGGCAGAACATCACCCAGTGCATTGCATTGTTCACTTTTGCTTGGAAGGAGAAATAGCCAATGATATACTGATTCATAGACTGTGGCCAATGGCTTCACTGGTCAGGGACTTGGAAGGAACATGATTGGAAAACTGGCCACAAATATATTGCCCCTGGAAATACGGGGAAGAAGGATGTGGTTAGACCTCTCTGAATGGGGAAAAAACATGAAGTTGTGTGCTATTACCAAAAGGTGACCTCGGCAGAGGAGGACATGAATAAGTGGATAGATGACTGTTCTGAGACTAATCAGCCTCTTCCCTCAGCTACCCATCATTGTCAATGGGCTCATGAACGAAGTGGCCATGGTGGCATGAATGGAGGCTGTGCATGGGCTCAGTAACACGGACTTCCACTCACCAAGGCTGACCTGGCTATGGTCACTGCTGAGTGCCCACTCTGCCAGCAGCAAAGACTAACACTGACGGTCCCTGATAGGCACCATTCCCAGGGTGATCGGCCAACTATCTGGTGATGAGTTGATTACATTGGACCACTTCCATCAAGAAAACGACAGTATTTTGTTCTTACTGGAATAGACACTTTGCCTATATGTTGTCCTTCCCTGCACGCTTCTACCAAAACTATCAACCATGGACTTACAGATTGCTTCACCCACTGCTATGGTATTCCACACAGCATTGCTTCTGATCAAGGAACTCATTTAATAGGAAAGGATGTGCAGTAATGGGCCCATGCTCATGGGATTCATTCTCTGAAGCAACTGTCTTGATACAATTGTGGAGTAGGCTTTTGAAGATACAAAGTGGGGCAGAACCTTGCAGGGCTGGGGCAAGGTTCTACAGAAGGGTTATATCTTCTGAATCGGCATCCTACATATGATGCTGTTTCTCCTATTAACAAGGATTCACTGGCCTAGGAATCAAGGGGTGGAAATGCGAGTGGCACAAATCACTACCACCTAGTGATCCACTAGCAGAACTTTTGCCTCTTGTTCCTGTGCCCTTTGCTCTGCTGGATTAGAGATCTTTGTGCCAAAGGGAAGAATGCTTCCACCAGGAGACAAAACAATGATTCCACTGAACTGAAACTTAAGTTGCCACTGAACCATTTTAGATTCCCAACATCTCCAAATCAACAGGCAACAAAGGGAGTTGCAATGCCAGCTAGGGTGACTGATCCTGACTACCAAGGGGAAATTAGACTTCTCTTCCATGATGGAGGCAAGGAAGAGTATGTCTGAAATACAGGAGATCCCCTAAAGCAGCTCTTAATATTACCATGTCCTGTGATTAAGATCAATGGAAAAATACAACCACCCAATCCAAGCAAGATAACTTGGCCAAGACCCTTCAGAAATAGACTGGGTAATCCTGCCGGATAAGGAACCATGACCAGCTAAGGTGCTTGCTTAATGAAAAGGGAATAAAGCATGTGTAGTGGAAAAAATTAGTCACAAATACCGCCTATGACCACATGCCTAGTAACAGGAAAGAAGACTGTAATTCTCATGAGTATTTCTTCCTCATTTTGTCATGGATCTTTGTGTCAATTTTAGTCTGAGTTCAGGCTGCTATAACAGAGTACCATAGACTGGGTGCCTCATAAATAACAGAAATTTATTTCTCACAGATCTGGAGACTGAAAGTTTGAGATCATACCAGTGTGGTTGGATTCTGATGAGGGCCCTCTTCCAGGTTGCAGACTGCTGACTTGTTCTTATATCCTCACCCAGCAGAAAGAGGTTGAAGAGCTCTCTGGAGTCTCTTTCTGTCAGGACACTAATCACATTCCTGCAGACCCCACCCTCATGACGTGCCTTCCAAACACCCTTATACCATCACATTGGGGATTAGGATTTCAACATATGAATTCTGGGGAGTCATAAACATTCAGTCTCTAACATACTCTATGTTTGTTTTCTTCCTTCTCTTACTCTCTTATAATAGATGTACTGATATAATAGTATTTAAGTATTAATTTTATATCATATTATTTAAATAATAGGATATTATGAGGAAGAGTTAAGTATCACTCAAATACTTCACCTTCTCTTCTGGAGAAGGAATTGGTGTTTTTTCAGTCATATGCAGGGTAGTTATCATTAGGTGAAATTATGACCTTGTTATTGTCTTGATTTGGAGTTTATGGTTTAAGGAGATGTGTATGGGTTCCAGGTTGACAAGGGGTGGACTTGTGATGGTTAATTTTGTGTGTCAACTTGACTGGGCCACAGGGTGCCCAGACATTCGCCCAAACATTATTCTGGGTTTGTCTGTGAGGATGTTTCTGAATGACAATTAACATTTGAATCAGCAGATTTGAGTAGATTGCACTCTCTGATATGGGTGGGTCTCATCCATTCAATGGAAGACTTGAACAGAAAAGCAGAGTAAGGGGAAATTCTTCCTGCCTGACTGCTTGAGCTGGAACGTGAATCTTTTTCAGTAATCAAACTTAAACTAAAATATTGGCTCTTCTTGGGTCTTGAGACTGATGGCTTTTGGACTGGTACTACATCCAGTTCTCTGGCTTTCAGACTCAAACTGGAACTTACTCCATTAACTTTCCTGGTGGCTGCAGATTTTGGGACTTCTTGGCCTCCATGACTGCATAAGCTAATTCCTTAATAACCCCACTCCCTACCTGCATATGGTACACACACATGCACCCTATTGATTCTATTACTCTGCAGAATTCTAATATAATCCACCCAACCTCCCATCTTGCCTCACAGCACCCTTTGAATCCTCTGCCTAAGCTTGACTTAACAGGGTACATCATTCACAGAGCTCCTCCACAGGTCTACGCTTAAGAGTGGAGGCCAGGTATTATTCCTAGCCCTTAACCTGCGGCTGGCACATAGTCAGTCCCTCCAGAGCTCACCTTCTGCTTTCCTGCCTGCTGAGTGCTTGTCTGTCAAGATTTCTGTGCTGGCTCCCAGATGGTATCGGCCAGACTACACTGGGGGCTGCCTTGTGCATTTCCTCTGCTCCTTTGAGTGATGTTCCCCTTCATCTCCTCAGAGTAGCAATGAGATCCTCCACGCTCTTACAAGGTAGGGCCTAGTGGAGCCAAAAGCATCCTTCAGGATGTCAGGGCTAGATCTGGCCGTCCTCAACTGGCTTTCAAAATTTGACTTGGCCTGTGGCTTTTAGCACTAATCGCAGAGGAGAGCTGCTAAAGCACAGGGCAGGATGGCATGGAAGAAAGCACATAGGATTCAGAACTAGAAGATGCAGGTTCCAGGCATACTCCTTTCAATTACTAAGTGTGAATTTCAATAAGTCACTGGAACTCTGTGACCCCTTTGTTTTTTGTTTTCATGTGCTAAATGAAAATGATAAACTCTACTTCATGGGATGGTTGTGTGACTAAAATGAAAGACCATGTAAAAAGCACTTTGTCAACTGCGAAATATAAGCCTCTCAAAATGGATTTATCCTTTGTTACAAGTAAGTTATCCAAAATTAGAAAGAATTTTAGTGGCAGCCTTTGAATTCCAAATATATATGAGTGGACCAATGAGGAAGAGAAGGTTAGAGGGACACAGTGAACAAAGCAGACCAAGATAAGTGAATATAAAATCTTATTTTCATTGAAATCTATATGGATAATCTCTAGTTATCAAATTATAGCTCTTCTCCAGAGTATTATAAAGGAGCAAGAAGCATTCCAAAACACTCAACTACTCCTGTGAAGTAACAGACTGTCTGTAACCATTAGCTGGGAAAATGTTACCATAGCCCTTGTAAAATATATTAGAGGATACTGTGTTTATTCAGTTGATCTGCAGCGTACGTTTGTTATAGAAAACTGAATTTGCTCAAACCATAAATGAACTTACCAGCCCTGGGCTAATTACCCACCATTATATATTTGATATATATTGCAAGTCAGAAAGCATCCAGTAATACCTATGAGAATGGCTAAAATTTTAAAAACTGAAAATACTAAATGCTGATGAGGATATAGGGAGCCACTAGAACTCTTACGCATTACTGATAGAAATGCCAAATGGTTATGACTTTGGAAAATGGCTTGGCAATTTCTTACAAAATTGAACATACACTTACCATATGATCCAGTAATCCTACTCGATCCCAAAATGCCCAAGAGAAATAAAAGCATACGTCCACAAAAATATTCATGATTGTCCTGAACTGGAAATAATACAAATGTCCATCTACATTTCATAGCACAGCCACTCAATGGAACACTGCTGAGAAATAAAAAGTAATGAAACAATGGTGCATGGCTAAATCTGAAAAGTATTGTAAGCGAAAGAAGCAAAAACAAAAGGCTATATAACGTAAGATTCCACTTACATGTCCCAGCAAACGAGAAAAAAAAAATAGAACTCAGTGGATGCCAGGGCTTTGCAGTGGAGAGAGGGGATTTCCTGCAAAGGGCACCAGGTATGAGGCAGACAGCATAGACTTACCTCAACCTTCCTAGCTCTTGGCAGACTTTTGTTTATCTCTTGGGGCTCTGTAAGGTGCTGGGGTGGAGACAGACCTAAGCTTCAACCTCAGCTTCCCAACTTTCCAGCTATGTGACTTTAGACCAGTTACTTACATTCTTTCAACTTCAGTTTCCTTCACATACTTCACATGAGTGTTGAAAGGTGTTCAAGGGGATCAGTATAAAGCACATTGGCTGGACACTTTTTCTCAAAGGAGCTAAATGATGTCAATAAGCAACCAACTGGCCTTCCTGACTACATCTCTGCAATCCATTAGAGCTTGCTGACCCAACTCTCAAAACCAGATCCATGAGTATGCACGTGGCATCTAAGGAGAGACCTACACCAATTCCTGATCTCTCCCTATCATACCATACTCTCCAAGAGGAACGCCCAGCTCTAACCCAGTTGGTGTGTTTCTGGTCTACCATTTTTAAATGGCTGAAGGCACTGACACTCAGTGGGCATAAGGCCTCCCATTCATAGGTCTTTCCTAATTCTTCAACTGTTTTCTATTACTCCAGCCTCCTCTATGCACTCTGGTAAACTTTAATGACTCTGTTACCAATTTCACATAGGAATTCCGCCTAACGCACAATTAAAGTTTGTTGATCCAATGATTATACTGAGAATCTAAAAATCAACCCCAATGGAGGCAAAATAAGGACTTGAAGGATTTATGAACACTTTGAGACACACAGAACAGGTTGCTAGAAGGCATCTATTATTTTATCGAATGATTTTGGAAGTGTGATAGGATTACAAACTTGCCCAAGCCCTACTCTCACAAAGGGATACACAGAAGCCACCATGGATAATGAAGCAAAAATGAACGATAAGCAAGTAGAGAGAAAGAAAATGCAGTGGCTTTCAACATACTATCGAAATTTGACCCAAAACTTTTCCATTAGTTATTTCCCTGGTAATGAGTACAGCTGTCACTCTCTTTATCATCACACATGTATCCTAAGATTTCTAGAGAACAGAGTTTGTAATTTTAGATATTCACACAGACAATTCTGAGATGTCTCTGCTGGGAAGTGTCAGAGGAAAAACAAGCCCTTTTCAGCTTCCTTTCTCACAGCCAGGATTCTTTACAATCCATATTCTTCAGAGAGTGATTGCAAAGAAATTTCTTTCAAAGGACCGAATACATTTATTCAAGAAGAGATTTACATTTTAAATGGTTTTTAAAGTTTCCATTTAATTACTATAGTCAATCTTTGTTTTTCAGTTTCCAATTATTATTCTCAGCATAGCCTAAGTACTAACTCACCATGATTTCTAAGCAAGTACTTCTTTACATGGGATGATTTTATTTTTCGTTATGGCAATTGGAAATACTAGGAACAAATTCTGGCAGGGAAAAAACTAAACATTTTTCTGCTGAATGTGCCAAAAGTTGTGAACATGCCTGATTTTCAATTACCTTCTGCCTTATAGGGCCAGAAAGCTTGATGTGTTATTTCCTCACGTGAAAGTTGTTTTGTTTTTTCTAGCTATAATAAATTCCCAAAGGCAATTCTTTTCTAAAGGAATCATAAAAGCTTTCATCTTTTGCTTAAGTTACTCTTCACGCAAGGATTTCGAGGTAACACTCCAATGAGTTATTTCTATTTGATGCGATACATTCCAGCAACCATGGAAAAACCACGTACTGCCTATATGTTCAACAAATCAAGAAAGTCGCTGTCTGGAAATAGCCAACTTTCCTCTTCACTTCTGTCTGTAGTCCTGCGGTTGACCCAATGGTCTTCAGTTTCTTTCTGTGGTTGTTTTCCATTTTTTAAAATTCACTTTCCTCTCCACCCCATTATTTCAAAAGCCTTAACGACATCCTTCCTTTAGAGTGAACCTGTGTAACTTTTTTCCTTCATGGGTATGTCTGCAATGCACCTCTGCTGGGTTGTCTTGAGTCAGCATACTTGATTTATTCTCTCCTCAGTCTATCTTGTTCCAATTATATTGGAGAACTTTATTTCAATTCCCACACATTTACATGTAGAGTCCTAGTACTGTCCAGTGGAATACATCTCATGTTCCTATTTTCTATTACTGGATAATGTGCCTCATGAGTTTCTACTGTTTGCTCTGCCACAGGTTATGAATTCCCATTCCCAGGTTTGTCGCCTCTCACTCCTTTCTATCAATTTGGGATTAAGCTTTTTCCTTTATCTCCATCTCTCTTTTTGGATGTCTAGAAGTTATTTTCTTGGTGTGATGCTCAGCTTTTGGCCCAAATCATAGTTTAATCATCTACACTGACAGTTTAAACAGACTGCACCTGGATTCTGTTCTACGAAATCTTTTCTACTTCCTCTCTCTTGTTTTCAAGCTTCTAAAAATCAAAAGTCTTCCTGGATTTATTCTTGGATTTTCTAATCTTTACATAATGTTTCTTAGGTCCTGACAATTCTTTGCCCAGAGAGGGAATTCTGTTACCTGCTTCCTTCCACATACACTTTCTGACTATCCATTATGTGCCAGAGATCCTGCTCTCAGAAAGCTTACATTCTCGTACAGTGTAAGACAATTTTAGAAGGGGGTAACCAGGGCTAATACACACTTATAGACTAACTGAGTGGCAGCCTTGAGGGTAGAAGTGGTCATTCCTGACTGGCTTGTGGCCCACAGTATGTATGTAATTCTTCTTGGCTCAATGTGTAGAAATACACAAAACACGGTGGGTTTTTTAAAACTCACTATTTGGCTGAGGAGTGACTGCATTATCTTTAATCAAAACATTTAAAATACTGTGTCTGAAAGTGTTCTAGATTAAAAGAGACTAAAGAGGCATAACAACTAAATACAATGCTTATCCCTGGATTAAAAATAAAACAGCTATCAAGACTATAACTGGTACAAATGGGGATATTTAAATCTGCACTGTATATTACAGCATTGTTCCACCAGTGAACTTCTTGAGTGTGATCACTGTATCATGGTTATTGGAGAATGCCCTTATTCCAAAATATCTGGTGTGAAGTGTCATAATGTAATTTACTCTCAGAACAGAAAGCAAGAAGTACACACACGTACAGCCCAAGAGTAAGGCAGGAAATACGGTGAAATGTTAACAATTGGAAAATCTAAGTGATAGGTGCACAAGTGTTCATTGTATTATTGTAGCTTTGGAAATTTTCAATAGAAAAAGTTGGGAAAAAAACAAATAAAAAAGATGAAAAATGCTTTAGAGACTACCTTAAAATGGTTTATTGAAGAGAAAGCCATAAGAGAGAAGAAAAAATTTACACATCAGTTCTGAAACCAAACACAAATACTCTTTATTTATGGGATATCATTTTACATCAATTTCATTGAAACCTAAAACCAGTTTGCTGTACTCAAGTTAGGTGGCATAACAGTATTTCAGTTAAGCTGGGAGTCACAGGACTTGCACACTTTTATGAATGTAATGCAAATACTGACGACACGAAGCATTCACAGTTATAGGTTAGCTGCTGTCATTTAACAGTAACCCCCAATAGAAATTATTTTATGAAAAAAGCAACCCACGTTTTGGTCTCATTTACAGACACCCAACATTTTAGTTGGTCAATGAAATCTATACATTAATTATACAACATATGAAAGAATAAAGGGTAAGGCTTACAGAGGTATTTTAGCAGTTGTAAGAATAAAAATCAAGGGCATAAACTAACTTTTAAAGCTTTCTGTATAAACTTCAAAAGCACTGTTAAAATGGAGACAAAAGAAATCTATTGTGAAACCAGAATCTAGAGGTTTGTCTAGTCAGAGTTATTAAAAAAAAAAATGTAATTCAGAGTTCATGCTTCAAAAAAGGTGCATGGAACATGACAGTGGATGTTTGTGGCAAATCAAATAATAAAGTTTCTGACCTACTTCACAGTAAACATCTAAAGGCTGTATTCCATGACAACAGGGTATTGTGGAGTTCAAAACACAACAGAAAAAGAGAAAGGGTTGTAGACCTAGGTACTAAAAAAAAAAAAAAAAAAAAAAAAAAAAAAAAAAAACAGACAAAGGCACCCTAATTTATTCAATATTAGCCAGTAAATAAGTGATCAATGATTGTTCAATTTTGTGTAACTTAGAGAGGTTTTTAAAAAATGTATCATTACTCTGCCCCCTTTCTCTCCCCTTAGAAATAACTATATAAAATCAAGAAAACCAAGGGTAAGCACTCTGCCACTCAGCAGTCACAGAGGTTTATTTTTCAAGGCAGTTAAAAGATTATTTGGAGTTTTCTATATATGCAAGATTATCCCTTTGGAATACTTACTTGCTTATCATACATCATAAAATCATTTCTACACGTTTTTTTTTTCCCTACCATCAAAATGTTGATTGTGGATTAACTGTTACATCACCCTCCTGTAACAATCCTCTCATTTTAGAATTAACTGTGCTTAGCATTTTAAAATTCTCTAGATTCTAAAAATGTTTAAAATAATTTCATCTATGATTTATATTTGCTTTAAATAAAGCTACAGTTGATCAAATTTAAAGAACTGTATGAACTGTTGCCTTTAAAGTGTAATTTTTTAACTTTAAGGAGTAATTTTAAAAATGAATCAATTCTTCACAGATCCAAACCTGCCTAGGCCAGCTACCACTGCAAAACAAACGCATCCATCACATCAGTCTTAGTAGCTATTGCTTACCGTCAACATTTTCTATTATTTTCAGATACTGGTTTATGCAAACTGGTAATAATTTTTAAGGTTAAAAGAGAGTCTACAAACAAGGAGTGGTTAAGTATGCTTAATCACTACAGGGTTTTTTTTTTTAAAACTTCTGGTTTATTTCACAGCAAATAAAACCTTTCATTTGGTAGAAAAAGTAGTTGCATTCTACCATATCATGATTTTGTATACACACACACACTGTATATACACACAAAATCTCTGTCTTTGGTGGTTTAGTAAGGGAAAAAATATGAAAATGTGAACACTGTTTGCAAAGAAATGGTAAAATAGTGGTCAAGAGTAGCATTGTCTGTGTGCTTTATTCACTTAATGCCATTTAAAGGTTCACATGTCACCTAAAAGAATTTTTAGCCAGATTTCCAAATAACCCAAACCGATTTTCCGATCATCACATGCTCAAATCATGGATCTTGCTGACCACGACAGCATTTACTTGTTCAAATGCACCATTACCTTTTACTTGCTCAAATCATTAGACTTTTGTCTTTTCACAGAACTTTAGGGACTGAGTTAGTCATTCAATAGCACCAGATAATTGGGGTGAAAACATGTCATCTCTATATTTCCTCAAGAAAGGCAAAAAAAAAAAAAAAGACATAAAATACAAACCTAAAAATACCATCCTGTTTATTCTTGTTTCCTCACCCACAAAAATAATGGCTATCACCCCTCTGTACAAATAACTCAGGTAATGACAAGTGGCCCCTCTAGGACAGGTCCTAGCATGTACTGGGTTAGCTCAATGCTGGTGGTTTCTTGTCCACTGCCTGCAATGGACATGCTGCCAGGAAAAGCCTAGCATGAAACAAACAAACAAGGAAAACAAAACAGAAAACAAAACACCTCTCACTTGTAGTATGCTTGTTTTCTCAAAGAGCTGGAAAATTAGACACCATGAAAGCTTAACTAAAAAAATCAAGCCACAACTAGAAGTGCTATGCAGTTAAAAATTACCAGCAAAACCATGAGGTTTTCATTGAGGAGGCAAAATAAATTTTACTTAAAGTGGCAAAGCATTAGCAGGCCAATCACTGGCTAGAAGAATGCAAGAGGAAAAGAAAAAAAAAAGAAAACAAACAAGCAAACAAAAAGTTAAAGAATGTTTACAAAAGTTTAAATCCCATTCTTCAAAAAAAAAAAAGGTGCAATTTGAATTTGTTCATTTGTACCTATATTCAAGCTACTATAGTTTTAACACTAAAAAATAAACAACTGATATACTTTGCGTGGTGGAAATGATTTGTGGCATGTTACATGTCTATATGTTCAAATAATTATAACTTTCATCATTTTAAAACACTAATATTGTTAAGTAAACCAAATAATATTTGGCATATGCCACTGAAAAGTTACGACTCCTACCTCCTTCCAGAAGTTGGCCTCTTAAACAGTAAGGTCAATTCTGGCAATGTTTGTTCATGGTAACAGTTTTGTCGTTTTCCGAAATGCTACATAAGAGACCAAATGAAGTATAATTGGTTCATTCAAACAAAGGGACTAAAAATATGCCACAAAATTATTTTTACATTTTTCAGAAATAATCTCTAGGTGAAGCTTTTTCCTTTTATACACATATACAAAGTTTAAACAGCAATATACACATAATCACAGTGAGGACGTTGGCAAATTCACCAATCTGTAGTGTAAATACAAACTGCAAAGCAGCCTTCCAAGAGAACAATGCCACACAGCAAGCAGAGCTGGCCCATTCAATAGCAAACACCAACACGTCCCTGCAAAAGGGAAACAGTGCAAGAAAAGCAGCATGCGCTTTGATACAAACAGCAATTTATGGCTAATGGGTGACATAACTGTGGTAACAGTGACTCTCTCGCTGCTATGCATAAAGTCCTAGGACATCTGTTTGTCTTTATACCACTCCACAAACTCGTCCAACAAAACTGGCCCTGGAGAAAAAGAGAAACAGTAGTATTAGTAGTAGTAGTAGCAGTAGTAATAATAATAACGTAGCCGAGGCTTTTCCCAATGAGGATGATGTACACATATACATGAACGGCAGAAGGGTAGAGGCAGTACTTACATGCTCCATCTTCATCATAGTTGCTGAGGTCAAGATTAATTGTTCTGCTAAACTCTAGGACATTGCACCACTGGTCTTTATTAATAACTTTATATTTTGATTGCTGATGGAGGGAAAAGTAATATGAATTACTGACACTTAAAGTGAACAAATGGGACGGTTTCAATTACTCTATGAATCAACTTAATAAGGTTCATCTAAGGTTAACTCTTTCCATTTGAGGTTTGTTAGGCACCAATCTAGGAGGATGTGAGGGAGAGCAAGAGTAGAATTTAAGATGACAATTTGCATTACAAAAATATTATGGGGGCTTAACACAAAACGGCAACCACATCAAAGAAACATGATTTTTATATCCCTAGAAGTGAAACTTCTAAACTGCAAAAACCCTTTTACATAAAATGGGAATAACACCTACTTCATAAAGATGTTGTAAGAATTAAAAGAGACCATTTATGTAATTTATGTGAAGCACTTCATTCACGGCTTGGCACAAAGTAAGTGCTAAATAAAGAGTAGCTCCCATTAATATAACCCCTGACATAATCAACACTGCCCATGGCCAAGCCTTCAGCTTAAAGCACATCCAGCAGCAGGTCACTTGATGAGATGTGGTAAGTGCTGCAAGTGGTCTCAAAACTAATTGTCACGGAAAAAAAAAAAATGCTGTTCTAATAATTCAAAACTCGAATCTGATCATAAAAGAGACTAGAATAGCTGTGAAATAATTCTTCTATTCCTCTTAGACAAGAAATTTGCCATATATCTATTTAAAAATACAGTATTCCTGCATAAAGATTCATAAATAAAATCCAGACCAATGATTTTTAAATCCTCACCACTAAAATCAGAAACACAGTAAAACAATACAAGTACATAAAAAGCAAAGAGAGTTGAGCCAATGGTTTTGAGGATGCAAACACAAGAAAAGCTGAAATGAGAGGAATACTACCGTTTTTAAAGAAAAATGCAAACTAATATAAGAGAGAGAGCAAAGCACAGACTACAAGTTTAACTTTCTAAGCAAGTAAAGTAAAAACCAGTCCTGAAACAGTTGATGATGCATCTGGAATTGCACAAAGTCTGATTTCCTCCCGGCCAGGTCTTCCAGCTTAAGACTCTTTACACTCAGGTGCAAATCCAGCTAAACTTTCTGAGAACAACTATTTCTATTTATTTTCCAAATAATGCTAACTTATCTTAAGGGATTGTCAGAGAAATTAGAACAGATCATATGTCAACATGGACTACTGGGTAAACAAATGCTTATGTAAAACTAATTTTTAAAAATTTGAGGAGTCCCAGTTGGTAATGTTAAAAGAAATTTTTAATAACAGTCCTCAAAGAATCAGATATTAAAATTTTCTGGACCATTACACAAAGTAAGTTGTGAGAAGGATTATTCAAGAGTGAAGCTGGAGTCATCATATGGCCCAGGATTTTCTCCAAGACCCAACACCCTCATCCTTACAAGCAAAGGACATTTTTTAAAAGGGCTTGGGGCAGGAGGGAAAGGAGGATGCCATATATGACAACCCAAGTAACTCAAACTTGTATCCCAGATACTTCCAGGTCCCACAGAATGACACTTCAACAAAACCAGTATCTCAGAATTTCTGATCATCAATACTTAAGGCACACAAACCATGATGGAGTAAAGTGCTGGACTGTTTTGATACTGATCTGAAGATAAACTGAAGGAGATATTGTCAGTTTGCCTAATACTTCGATTTATCTAAGGTCCTCAAGTTACTTGGAGATGAAGAGTAGATAAGAACAGATTACAAACTAATTTTGGTAAGAAGGCAGATGGCTGTCTTTTAAACCTTTGCTTAATAAAAGTGGAAGTTCATCTAAAGTCAAAAGAAAGTAAATCTTCTTTTTCTATTGTGATAAAGAACAGGAAATCTAAACAAAAGTGAAGCTTTAAAATGGGGACAAGAAAAGAGTGAAAAGGACAGAGCTGTGGCTGTTTCGTATGCATTTTTAATGTGGAATGAAGCAACGCAACATCAAACGCATACAGATGCACTCCAAGAAGATGGGTAGTTGCTGACTGACAGCAATTATGTCACCATAATTCCTACGTAGGCAGAAAAGTACAACAAACAAAAAATTACATAAAATGGGTAAATAAAGTTATTTGGTAGTTCTAAGCAAGCAAACATACATTTCATAAAACAACAATTTGGTACCTCTAAGAATTGGTGAAAAACTGGAAAAAGGGGCCAGATTTTTCCTAATAACAGTCCCAACATGCACTTGGCAGTGTTTATGTCTAGGCTGCGCTGGTCCTTTTCCTGTTTAACAAACAAAAACAAGGATGAGCCAGATGCCCCCAAACAATAAATTCCAATAATTGCAATTGTGTATTCACTTCAACAGGAAATTAGTAAACAGCTCATTTATCATATACCTTAAAGACCTTGCATCCAGACTAAGGTTGGGGAGGCGAGGCAGTCAAACACAATGGAAGGCGTGGGCATTGCAATATTAAATAAATTTACTGTGAGAAAGATTCATGTCAACTGGTCACCCTAATGCAAAATCAATTAGTTATGTAGTAGCAGTTTCTACAGTCATCATGGGATTAATAAAAACTTGTAACTCAATCACTTGTTTGACATTTGTGATAATTATCAAATCCTAATTGTTGATCATAAAGCCTATAACATAACTCAATGGAGCTTAAAGGTTTTGATGGCTATGCTTAGGAATCAGGTTTCCTTAACAAAAATGGTTTTTCCAACCATTTGATTTCATTGATAAATATTTTTCTTGAACCTAAACATGCTGGAATTAACTTCAGCTCATACAAATGCTGGGGCTCTGGAGTGTCTCTCTAAATCAGAGGATATATTCATCTACCCACTCTGGTAGAAAGCAGGAAGCATATCAATACAGTCCTTCAATAGACAGATAGATAGGTTTCTTAGTACATTTCCTAGTAGAATACTCCTAACTAGTAACCAAGTGAAAGACAACATTTCATAAGGACACCAGAAAAAAGATAAGAACACCAGAAAAAAGATAAGAACATAAACCTAAATATAGGCAGGGTAAGCTCATTCCACATACATTTGCAATTAAGGATCCTAATTTCTCATTCCCATCTTTCTTATATGCTTCCATTCCAGAACTACAAGTGGACAGTTTCCATGGAAAGGAAGACAGGGCCTGGGACCATAAGCGTACCTTAGACATCCAAAGCTAGCCTCCATGTGGTATCTTAACTACAGTGGAAATTTGTAAAAGTACTTTTCTACAAAGGGAGAAAGTGCCTGGCTAGCCCAGTGGAGTGGAATCTAAATGTTCAAATTAAGGGATGATGCTGTGACCACCACCCTAAGCCACATATGCAGCCATATATACTTCCTGATAAAATAAATCATCACTGCAGGGATTCTTAACAGTGAAGTACTCTTTAGTACACAAACCATTTCTAGCCATGACCCTGAGTTGGGACTTAGTACAGCAAATGTAAGGGTCTCACTTAACAACAACAATCAAGGTAGATGAAGATAAGGAAACTTGTTGCCTAAGAAGATATGTAGTAGATCTGCCTTTTGGTCCCAGTTGTGAAGTGTAATGACTGTCCATGAATAGACCAGGTCAGATGGCTCCACATCACCCTTCTTTTAGAGGTCACATAAGTCTGATGAGGGCAGGTGTATCTCAATTCCACAGTTCTATGCAAACAGGTAGGACCTCCTTTGCACAGGGTTCTCTGCCTGTCCCTGGGCCATACATATTGTCCTGCTCAGGGCTGCAGTACACACACCCAATGGAGAAGAGGACAGGAGAAGAGGTGTTCTAGAGACTGCCTGCCTTTTGCCAGCCAAACTGCATTGGTTTGTTGTGTTTCAAGGGCTTACACTCCTGTGAGCACTGTGCAAGCAAATGGAAAACTTCCTCTTACCCTGTAACATAGGTGTGGCAGACGGCAACAGCACACCATACTATGAAGCAATCCACAAGATAAACGAGTAAATTGTTGAGAAACACACGCGGCACCACAGGACCGGGCCAAAGTCCATTTGTTGAACAACAGCTCATGCAGCACTGGGCTGACGACACTGGCGCTCTGGAAAAGTTTTCCCTTTGCAGAGTTTGTAATCATTCACTAAACCCAAAATCTCTAGTCTTGCTGTGATATATATTGTGCCTTCTTCCATCATCATCAATGCCTATGTCCCCATCACAATGGACATACACTAAGGTGACAAAAAAGAAAAAAAGATACAAAAGACCTGGACAGACTCTTTGCAACAATATAATCATCTGACAAACTGATGATCATGAAGGATTTCAATGCATATGTTTGGCAGTGATGCCAAAACATGGAGGAAAGGCATCAGACTCACACGACTGGAAAGCTGAACAGCACTCACTTACTCCTGCTCTGCAAGGGTGCCAGCCAGCAGCTCGCAATCACTAACATCATCTTCGGCCTAGCAAATAAGAGAAAGATATTATGGATGCACTCACAATCTGAACAATGGCATCTCACTGATAACCAACATTGCCTGTGAGTGAACTTGTGGCTATGTGCAAATGACCATGACTGGAAACACTCAAAATTCCCTGGAACAACACAGTTGAGAGCTCCCACAGCAAACATCTACTAAACATCAAAATTGAAGACACTCGCAGCGGGTTGTCTGACAACAATGATCCTGATGACATTCTCTGCAAAGGGGTTCCCAATTAAAAGTGAAATGAATCTCCCAGGATGCTATCAGACAGCCATCAACATTATAGGCATTTTAAAAAAAATAATCACCGTAACAAATTTAAGGAGTAAAGACATCCAAAAGCTCTTTGTAAGAAATTAAAATTGTACGCTGTCCACAACAATCCTGTGACCCTCTGCTCATGGAACACCGAGGAGCAAGGGGCAGACCAATAGATTTCTCCATCCCAAGGTCAGAATCAGACAGAAGGCACCTTGAGAGTCTGCCAAGAGCCAACCAGCATCCCCAGAAGGCCCATCAAGGTTAAAGGAGAAGGAAATGAAAATCTCTCTCCCTACCCACCTCTCGACCCAAAATGTATATGCGTGTATTTCATAAACTTTACTAAGATAAAAAGGAAAAGAATTTTATGTCATTTTTCAAATAATAATAGGAACTGAACAGGCTCTGTACACGAAAGATATACCAATCCCCCACAATATACAACTAGATTCTACTTTGTGGTCTTCCTTAATGTAGATTAAAAATAGAAATTATAGAATGATATACTACAGCTGCAAAACCAAAGGATCCTACTCTAAATATCCTACATTATGTTTTACATATGGAATAAATACACTCTAATTCCGTAAGCTAAAGATTAATAACAGCTAGTGTAGAGGATAGTGAAGTTTTATTAAAATCTGATTTAGAGTACCAAAAAAAAAAGCAACAGTGCCTTTGTTTACATAATACTGTTCCAGTAAATGTCCTTCTGTAAGAGGGGACAATTAAGCAGTTTTCTTCTTAGGTGGCACAAATGACTTAACAACTGAAACAAAACGGTTAACTGTAAACATGTAAATATATTACAAAAATGAACCTTTAAACATCTAAGTATCCAGACCTGCTAAATCAAAGGCTCCTATTTCAAAAGATCTATTTCCAACATATACCAAACTTTACAACTTAAGACTTACCTATGAAAAGAAGAATCTTGAATT
Source organism: Aotus nancymaae (assembly GCF_030222135.1). Classification (NCBI taxonomy): domain Eukaryota; kingdom Metazoa; phylum Chordata; class Mammalia; order Primates; family Aotidae; genus Aotus; species Aotus nancymaae. Next base: position 47,654,288 of record NW_026988417.1, on the reverse strand, counting down.
ATTAAAATTACAAAGAAAAAAATTCAACAGGAAAAATAAAAACCCAGAAGATTTTCAAGACAGACTAGCTGGAATCAAGAAATCACAATTCCAAACATAAATGGTGAAGACCAAGTCAGAAATTGGTACATGAAATCAAAAGGCCTTAGGTGAAAATCTATTACATGTGTCATGGTTTCCAATTGAGGCCACAAGAGAAGTAGATATAGAAAAAATGCAGTGCTCCTTAACCCAGCTACCTAAGTAAACAAAAGATAAAAATAGAGGGCTGTAAAGAGCTCATATCTTAAATACTGTGGCTCAGTTTATAAAAACAAAAATATAGCAAATCAATTTTTTTTAACTATAGAATTTAATTATGCTCTTAGAACTTAGCCAACGTTAGTTTAGAGATAACAATGTTTGCAAGGCAATCAATTAAGCTCAATTCTTGACATTTCCTTTAAAACAAAAGGAAAACATCTGCCAACTGGCACAGGCTTTCTTTATTATTTTGTTGGGTACAATCAGATTCTACTACCATAAGCACTATTCTCAAAAAACGTCATTATTTGAAAGGATGTCTGAAGACAACTAGGTTAATATCAGTGAAGAATTCAACAATTATTTCTAATTCTATGGTTAAGTTTTCCTGAGAACTTACTTCAAGCTAGAAACTGTTCTAAGTGCCTTAAACTCATTTCACCTCTATTAGTAAATAGAGACTACTATAATCTCCAATTTATAAATAAGAAAACTGAGGCATAGGGAGTTAAATACAGTCAATAAATGGTAGAGCTGAAACTTGAGCTAAGAAGTTGATTCCAAGCTGGAGCTCTTCACTGCCTACTAGGCTGCTTCCCTCAGAAGTAATGAGGGAAGACAGATTTCAATATAAAGAAGCATATAGGCCAATGAGCTTTCCCAATAACTGCTGAGCAAATCTGCATGGCTCTGCAACAACTAAAGAGGAATCTTAAGGATAAAACTAAGAAGATTTTCAGTGTAACAGACCTGGGCTTAGATGACACCATCATATTCTTATTCTTACTGTCACCCAGGTCTACCTTCTGTTTTCTTTGTAATTGACAATAAAGTAAGAGGAAAAGTAGTGAGGAGAGTGTGTGAGTGTGCATGTGGACACGTGTGTGTGTGTGGGGGGTTGTGTGGAGAAGGAAACTGGATGAATACATCAACTAATGACTGAAAGGCTGACTCAAATCATAAGAGGAAGTGAATCCAAATGACCGCACAGGATAGGTTAGGCTTCAAGAGGATTTCTCTGATAACAGACCTAGCAAAATTTTCTTTGGTGAATTCTATGAGTAATATCCATAATAATTTCTAGTTTGGCTGTTGTAGTACTGAGAGGAGGACAGTGTACCAGCTTAAATCTGTGGGGCTGCTTACAGCTTCCAGAAACACGGACTCAAACACTGGAGAAGACCAGCAGGCACCTTCTGTCAGGAAAGCAAGTATACAGAGGGGCTGACAGGCTTGCTCTCAAAATTAACCTCCCACAAGATTACCTCTCAGTAAAAGTCAATCCCACTGGAGTGTTCTGCCTCCACAAGACTCTCCATTCAACTGCTTTAAGGTTTTATTTCAAGAAGTGAAACAGTCACCTCTCCAGTGCCCTCCTCCCATCTTCCCTTTCACTAGTTCCCCTTCTAAAAGGCCTCCCTTTCTCTCCCTCTCTAGCAGCTTCTAACTTTGCTTCCTTCCTGATTCTGTCTGGTTCACCTCAAATCACTCCACCAGGGCTCCTCTCAAACTTCTCACTCTAAGTCTGTCCCTTCCTGCATCAAGGCAGGACTGCAATGCTAGAAACACATCCTACTCTATGGAGAACAGCAGTGCAAATCCGTGGTCTCTGCTCTCACCCGGACCTCAATGCTGCCAGTCAGTGCCCCACTCAACTCCACATGCATCCTCCTCCAAATGCCACGCATGTCTACACAACCCTTGAACCAGCAGCTTGCCTCCACTACAGAGAAGGTAAAACATCCAATGAACTGATATTTTTAACTACTCTCAGATCAATGAAAAATTACTATACATAGTCTTTTAGTCTACTCTCTTCATCAAATCTTGTTGTTCTCACTAGGTCCTTTTTTAAAAAGGAAGCAAGGAAAAATGGCTGTTTTATTTAAAAGAATCCATATAACAATATTTGTTTATATAATAAATAAAATTTACATTGAGGGCAAAAAACCCTATGCATAAAAATACTGAGGCAAAATTCCAATTGTAGAAGAGAACTGATCATGTTGGCCCTTGTGCATATCCCACTGTCTTCCTCTAGCAAGATTCCACAGGAAAAGGAGAGCTTTGTGGAAGGAAAGGCAATGTGGCTCTGTGAAGAACACTGGCCTGGACATCAAGGGCAGAGCGCGGGCCCTGCTGCTGCCCCTCCTCGCTGGCTCTCAGTCTCATCATCCTACATTGATAGCCTGGACCAGATGACTTCTGAAGATCCTTTCAGCTTTCAAGCGTCATGACTCTAAGACATCCATAAAACTATAAATAAGTTCAAGTCAAAGACAAATTAGGAGAAAAATAACACAACTTTATAGCCAAGTACTACTTTAAATTGGCTACAAGGTTCAAAGGGGAGAAAAGAAATGATTGGGGCTGCAATTTTGGTAGAGAACTGTTAAAGGGGCTATTTTATTATTTTCTGGTGTTGTACTGTAGTTTCTTTCCTGGCATTTTAAGCAGAATTCAGAATATTTAATATATTATACCACCACTGTTAGTTGCAATATAATATTTAGGATATTAAAATTATATCATAAAGCTCAATTTTCATTAAAGTGTGATTTTTAAAAGTTCACTGCAATGTTAATTATGAGTTTTTACCTCCAGGAGTCCATTTTTCTAGAAGGAACAAAAAGATTTGGTGGGGAAAAAAGGAGGTTTGAGTTCTATTTCCAACCAAGATAGAGTAACAGACAAGACTCCCCTTTCTACTTAAAAACAACCAGAAAACTAGACAAAAAGATGAAATGATGGCTTCACATGATGAAAAACAGGCAACACAGGACTGTGATCCCCAGGAAAAAGAAAACAAATAAGGTAAGCCCTAGGTTGATACCAGCTTACTCTGCAGACGTGGTTTCCACGCCATGGCAAAGAAAGGGGAACCCAAAACTGAGCCCAGCAATCTTGCTGAGTTGGAGAAGACAGAGATTGGAGTTCAAGGTGGCAAAGATAACTATAATGTATGCAGCCAAATACTAGTGAGGTGGAAACTACACAAAGAGATGTGAAGGTCTCCAGAGTGGTTTCCTTCAGTCTTTGGCCATATAAACACGTGAGAGGAAATGACCTGAGTCTGAAAAGAACCATGGCAAATGAGTGAGCAGAAGTCCCCAGGGTTTATTCAGGGCTGGGGACAGTTTGTAATCCCACTAGTCAGCATGGGAAGATCTCATAGTATACAAGGCATTAGACAGAATCCTGAAAAAAATATTGCCTTAGTAGTGGGGCCAAATCATCCCTCTCAAGACTGCTTTGAACCAGCCCTTCCAAAGGATCAAGCTGATTCCAAGTAATTTATACACTTAAAAAACAAACAAATTCAACACTATCTAAGGCAATACAACAAAACCCACAGCAACCAAAACATAAAATTCACAATATCCAGCTCCAATTAAAAAAATATATATATACAAGCAAAGAATTTGGGCAAGTGACTCACATAACCAAGAAAAAAATAAAACAACAGAAAGAGATGCAGAAATAACAGATGATGGAACCAGAAGACAAGATTATAAAAATACCTACTATAAACATGTTCTAGAAATCAGAGGAAGCAGAAAATATTATCATGATAGGGAGAGAAATTGAAGACATAAGCAAGACCCAAATGGAACTTTAAAAGATGAAAAACATAGTATCTAAAATGAAAAATATGTTGGTTGAGATTAACAGATTAGACACTGCAAAAGAAAAGATTAATATTGGAAGACAGTAATAAAAATTATTAAAAATGAAACGGAAAAAACAAAAAATAATACAGAACACAGCATCGGTGGCTTGTGGGACACAATCAAGCAACCTAACATAGGTATAACCATAGTCCCAGAAGAGCAGAGACAGAACCAAAAAAATTTGGAGAAATAACAGCAGAAAGATTTCCCAATTTAATAAAAACTATAAACCCACAGATCCAAAAAGCTCATCAAACCCCAACCAAAATAAAGAAAATTATTCCAGGGAATATCGTAATAAACTTGCTAAAAAGCAATGGAAAGAGAAAAGTTAGAAAACAAAAGACATGTTTAAAGGAATAAAGGTAAGAATGACACCAGACTTAAAATTACACATGATGAAAGACAGTACAGAGACATTAATGAAGCACAGAAAGAATAAACTATCAACCTAGAATTTTTTTACCCCGAGAAGTCTCTAAGTTGAAGACAAAATAAAAGCTTACAGAATTAATCACCAGCAGATCTGTCCTATGAGAAATGTTAAAGAAAGTGGGTTGTATGTATGTGGTTTGAGATGGAGTCTCGCTCTGTCGCCAGGCTGGAGTGCAGTGGCATGATCTTGGCTCACTGCAACCTCCACCTCCTGGGTTCAAGCGATTCTCCTGCCTCAGCTTCCCGAGTAGCTGGGTGCACTACCACGCCCAGCTAATTTTTCTATTTTTAGTGGAGATGGGGTTTCACTATGTTGGCCAGGATAGTCTCAATCTCTTGACCTAGTGATCTGCCTGCTTAGCCCTCCCAAAGTGCTAGGATTATAGGCATGAGCCACCTCGCCTGGCCAAGAAAAGTTTTTTAGGCAAAAGGAAAATGATACCAGATAGAAACGTGGATCTACATAAAAGAAATAAAGAGCATAGAAATGGTATATTTGGTATATGTAAGTAACAATAAAAGGCATTTTTGCCTATTTAAGGCAAAAATTATGGCAGCATTGTGAGATTTATAGCCTAAGTAAAATGTATGACAAAAACAGCATAAAGTAGGCCAGGCGTGGTGGCTCACGCCTGTAATCCAAGCACTTTGGAGGCCAAGGTGGGCAGATCACCTGAGGTCGGGAGTTCAAGACCAGCCTGACCAACATGGTGAAACACCATCTTCATTAAAAAAAAAAAAAAAATTAAAAAAAAAAAAAACGCATAAAGTATAGAGGGCAAAATGAAAGTATACTGTGGTGGAGATTCTTGAATTATATACATGAAATGGCATAACATTATATGAAGGTAGGCTGTGAAATTTAAAGATGTATACAGGAATGCCTAGAGCAATTACTAGGAAAAATATAGTAAGGCAATAGTGAAAATAAAATGGAATAACTTTTAAAAAATCTAAAAAGAAGGCAGGAAAGGAACAAAAAATAGGTGGGACACATAGAGAAAAAACAGCAAGATAGGAGATATAAATTTTACCCATACCAATAATTACATTAAATCTAATTGTTTCAGCATCCCAGTTAAAACACACATTGTCAGGCCCAACCATATGCTATCCATAAGAAGCTCACTTTAAACATAAACAGGTTAAAAGCAAAAGGATTAAAAAAGATACATCATGCAGACTTTAATCAAAAGTAAAATGGATAAAGTAGACTTCAGAATAAGGAATACTACCAGAGATAAAGAGAGACATTTCATAATGTAAAGGGTCAATTCATCAAGAGGATATAACAATACTAAGTATGTCTAAACCTAGTATCAGTGCTTCAAAACATGTGAAGCAAAAAAGTGATAGACGTGACAGAAGAAATACAGATGGAGAGTTCAACATTCCTCTTTCAATAATTGATGAACAAGTAGACAGAAATCAGGAAGAATACAGAAGACCTGAAGAATACTATCAACCAACTTGACCTAACTGACATTTATAGAACACTCCACTGACAACAACAGAATATTCATCCTTCTCAAGTACACATAAAACATTCATCACAGTAGACCATATTCTGGACCATAAATCAAACAGATTAAAATTATACAGTGTATGTTTTCTGACCACAACAGAATTAAACTGAGTATCAATAATAGAAAGATTATCTGGAAAATCCTAAATACCTGGAAAATAACATACTTCTAAATAATCAGTAGGCCAAAAAAGAATTCATAAGGAGAACTGGAAAATATTTTTAACTGAATGAAAATGAAAATATCACATCTCAAAACTTGTGGATATACAGCTCAACAAAACAAAGCAAAAAAGAACAGCATCCATTAAAAAATTTATCTTAGAGCCTATTTTAGCTGAACTGAATCTGGTAATTAAGCGATGATTAAACATGGTTGTTTTTATTTATTGTTCTGTGAAAGGACTTAATTCACCAATATTAATTGAGACTCTCGTTTAAAACAAAGGGTGTACAAAGAATGAAAGTACAGAGTCCCTCAATCTACCAGGAAAAATTAAGGCTGGTACCCAAACTCCAAAGCCAAGCAGAGGAGACACCAGGGTTACATAGCTGAAGGCAGCACAATCCCGCCCTGACAGGTTGATTCCCGACAGAGTGACTGGGAGGCTGCATGGAAGCAGAAGCACATGGCTCGGGTCCAGGGCCTGGATGGATACAACTGTGAAGTCCAAAAAGGGCTCTAGGCAAGGGCCCAGCACGACCAAAGGCAGAGAGGCCAGGAAGCAGGGCCAGTGAGCGGCCATTAGTACAATTTCACCACCACAAGGCAGGTGTTGTGTGCGGAAGCTTGGGACTTAGTTGTGAGAGTCTGGAGTAACCCACACACTAGATTTGGAGACAGAAGGCCTCAGTTTGAGTTCTGGGTCTACTATGAACAACATGGCCATTTCTCCCCTTTGCTGAAGCGCACTTTCCTTTGTGAAGTGGACTGAAACCACTCCTGGCTGTTCCTCAGAGCTGCCATGGGAACAACTGTGTCGTATACACAGGGAAGTGCTGGGTCAATATAAAGACAGTAGGGAGGTACTAGAGGCTGTGGGAAGCAGGAAGGTGGCTGAGCAACTCAGGGGCTGAAGGAAGAGGAATGACACCCTAGTGATGCAAGCGCTGGGTAAGAAGTGAAAGAATGTGGACATGAGGCTACTGGAAGAGTGCTGGTAGGGAGAAGCAAGGCCTCCACCGGCGAGGCTGCAGTGGAGGCACCAAGAAAAAGGTTGCCAAAGGAGTATTCATGAGATAGGCCAGGGTGACTGCCCCAGAACGGGACAGAAGCCAGGGAGGAGTAAACCAGTACCTGGATCTAAAGCACAGTGGGTATGTGGGAGAACTGTGACTCCCCAGCCAAGGAAGTTAGAAAACAGAGCTGATTTGGGTAGAGAAGGTATGATGCTTCTAAATGAATTTCTACCCGTACTATAAAATATAGCTGACTTTGGGTGGAAAAAAAAAATCTCAGGTAATAAACTATTTAATCCTAGAAACCAGTCATCTATTCTAAAAGCATCTGGCAAATAACTTCCCTTTTCTTTTTTTAACCTCAAACTCCTGTTCTTAAGCAATCCTCTTACCTCAGCCTCCTGAGTAGCTAGAATTTCAGGCACCATATCTGGCTAATTAAAAAAAAATTTTTTTTTTTTTAATAGAGACAGGGTCTCAGTATGTTACCCAGGCTGGTCTCAAACTCCTGGCTTTAAGTGATATTCCTGCCTTGGCCTCCTAAAGCGCTGGGGTTATAGGTATGAGCCACTGTGTCTGGCCTGGCATGGAACTTTTATATATTATTACACAAACGTCATTTTATCAAACACTGTATCTGAATTTCACCTCATCATTTCTAACATCAAATTTCCATGCATGTTGTGATTTTACTAGAAGGTTGTAATAATGGGAAAATACATGAATTAGGGCACCACAGAGAACGTTATTGCAGATGCATCAAAATTCACCATCAAATAAACCTTTGGTGCTGAACTGGCAGAGCCAAAGAGAGTAAAAAGTGAAAAAAAATCTATATGGTGGTAAGGAAAAAGAATCATTTGTCACTGAGTTCTCTGCTTTAAAAAAAAAAAATCATTTAAAAAAAGCAATCAATCAAGAAAGCCTAGTGGATTCACTTGAATCCACTAAACACACAGACCTAACAGAAAACATCATTTCAGAATAAACTATAATTGTATGGGATATAGATTTTGTTTGAATTAAGTATGATGCCAACTGGTGCTTCAATATTCACTACCTATGGTGACTAGGCTGAAAAGTAAAACTTTTATTTCACTCCAATAGAACCACTTTCACATACTTCGACTTGACTCACTCACTATGTAATAGACAAACAGGCTAACTGCTTTTCAAAACGATGACTAGAAAAATACATCTGAGTAATGTTCACTGAAATTAGCTTGGGTCTGAAATTCACATGATTTCCAAATACAATAAAAGCACCCAGAGTGAATCTGAATTAGATATGATTAGCTTATTCTAATAAACTCAACAGGAGAAGTTTTGTTTTCTGTGAGAAGGAAAGTTTTTCCAGCCTTATCTAAGAGACTTAAATGACAGTGTCTATTGCATGCCCATGTTACTTCTAGGCCAATTGCAAGAGCCAGTAAACGTCTGCTGCCACTAGAGCTTTTTGCTGACATACAAAATGTTCACCCAGAATCAAACTTAGTTTTAAAAAGCATACATGTAGAAAGAAATACTAACTAGCATCCTGGGAGTAACTTATTCAAGTTTTTTTGCTGTCGCATGTAAAAACAAACCTCAAAAGGCAATTTAAAAAGGGGAGGGAAGAGAGGGAAACATCTGGATAGGCTCCAGAGAACTCACCCGTGCAAAGTCAAACGCATATCTGTAAATAAGTTTAAAGTTTGTAGAATCATTTAATAATGATCTTAAGTAATCCAAAGTATTTCTGAGTTTTTCTGTTGTATCACATCTAGAAAAACAGAATAAAGGCAAATTATGACCTGAGCTTTTTTTCTTCTTTTAATTGGGGCAGTAATTAAAAACACAATACCAAAGGAAAGAACAAAACCCTGAAGTTGGAACACATCCATAACCTATTTTTTCTACACTTAAAAAAAATTTTAAATATACAGAAAAGTTGAAATAGTAAATAAGCACCCACATACCATCCCCTTGACCCAGCAATGAACTTTATTTTTATATTTTTTCACTCTCCCTTGTAACATATACTTTTTTCTATATCACTTAAAAGCTGCAAACATAATGAAACTTCATCCCTAAACACTTCAACACTATTATCAGTCTTACTACTGTATTCTTAGCTAATATACAATCCACATGCAAATTTCCCAATTATTCCCTAATTTCCTTTATAGCCCCTGTTTTCAATCAGGATCCAATCAAGGATCATGCACTGCTTTTAGCTGTCTTATCTCCTTAGTCTCTAGAAGATTGCCCTGACTTTTTCTTTCTTGACAATGTCACTTTTGGAGACCAGACCACTTGTTTTATCAGAATGTCAATCTGTCAGTTAATTTCCCCATAATTATATTCAGATTCAACACTCTGACAAGATGTGTGCCCTTCCCAGCACACACCAGGGGGAGGTTCATCATGTCTATCTGTCCTATTATTGGTGATATTAAGTGGATTCCTATGGTTATAGTGGTGTCCACCATTTTCCATTTAAAGCAATTCCTCCTCTTTGAAATAGTAAATATCCACGGGATAATACCTTGAGATACTTACTTTCACTCAAATGTGTATTGTACATTTTTGAAACTTCCTATTTTCCTCCTGCCTCAATATCCCCACAAACAGGCAATGAACATCCTACCCAGGAGACCAGGTTCACTTGCAGTAAGGCTGGCTCCTGCCACAAGGTCCCCTTCTTGCCCTCCCTTGAGTATGACTGAGTGACATGCACACACATCAATCTGACATTCAGGGAAGGCACATGCCCAATGGATCCTCACTCTCTCTCGGTTCCCCGCCTGCTTAGCAGAGCCCACTCCCTGGGAGCTTCTCCCATTTAGCAACCTGTGTGGCATGCCATGCCTCCCTCTCTGGGACCTGAGAATAAAATAAATCTTTTCATCTCCTATGCCTCTCCCAGCAGAAGTTCTGTGGCCATGAGGGAATGATCTTTAAAGACCCCACTAGGAGGACATGCTCCCAACAACACACAATGGTTATAGCATCCATTGGTGATATCAGCCTGAGTCAGTAACATCTGAAGATCCAAGATGGTGATTTTCTAATCCTATCATTTCTTCTACATTTATTGGCTGTAATTCTTCTATAAAGAAGAGCTCCACACACGATCTTCTTACTTTCTGGACTTAGGATTTTTCTGCTTTTAATTTGGTGTGTTATAATCTGTTACTGTCATTATTCTTTTTGATTGTACAAACTTTCCCCATTTGGGCAACAGCCCCCCTAAAGCTGGCTCTAGTTTCCTTCTGACATGTCCCTACCAGTTTCTGAGCATTTCCTTGAGTTCTGGCACAAGATGTTCCAGCTCACCCTGTTCTTGTCCTATGCCAGACTTGAAATCAACCATTTCTCTAGGGAGCCTTGGTGATAATAACCTGTTTTTACTGGTAAGTGATACAGTGTTTGCTTTTCATAGGGAAGCAGACTTACTGGTTATTTTTACAAAGTAATTTTCTGTTTGCAATATCTAACCCTTAAAAATGACAATCAAGTCACCATTTTCACCAGCAATATTAAAGATTTTCAGTGTTGAACATGTATTGTGTCTGTCTACAGAGCTTTAACCTATTAAGTACAGGTAATATACACGCCAAGTATTATCAATATATTTTGTATACTGTATGAACTAAAATGGCTCATAATAGAGCACACTAATCTATTTTATAGCAACAAGCCTGTAAAAGCTCCTTCTTTGCACCTAACTACAAATAAGTCCTTATGATCTCTTTGTTGAGATGATAAACTATCTAAAAGCCCACAATTAAACTAAATGTTTAATTTCTATGAAACAGAACAACTTAGAATGACCTTTATTTCTTCCTAATGTGGAAAATAAAAAAGATTAAAATTAGACTATTTTAGAAGTTGGAAAAGACCTCTTTAAGAGAGTAACACATAAGCTGAGGGCTGAAAGATAAGCAAGATCTAGATATTTTGGAGAGGTGGGAAAGGCTCTCTGTATATTAGGAACAGCATATGCAAAGGTCCAGAAGCAGATGGGAGTATAGTAAGTCCAACAGACTAAAAGAAAGCCACCGTGGCTGGAGTGGACAGAGGAAGAGGGAAAGAGGTATAAGATGATGCTGAGAGGGACACAGGGATGGGCTCATAAAGGGCTTTTGTGGTTCACAGTGAGGGTTTTTAAAATTACATCCTAGGAACAATGGAGGCCACCTGCCACTATGAGAAAGACCATGATCAGGTCTACATCTTGAGAAGCTCACTCTTGCTCTCCATGGAGAATTTGGGGAAGGAAAAGAGATACTGAGAACCAGTTAGAGATCTAGTGCCAGAACCCCAATGATGGGGTTACAGAGAGTAGAAAGATACACAAGAAAGCAGTCAACAGGAGTAAGTCTGGGAGGCAGGGCTAACTTTATACTGGGTGCTCTACTACAGAGTTACATTTTTTAATGGTATGTATATAATAATATAATATTAATAATAATAATGGAGGAGGGTCAAAGAGGAGGGAAACTAGGTAACCCAAAAACATAAGGTCCAGGTCCCTGCTCTTCACTGAAAAGAGGATCAAGGACCAAAGCCACAGATTTGGCTGGCAGTTTAGTCCTGTCCAAGAAGAAGAACAGTTGTTTGTTTTAACAGATTCAAGGGCAGAAAGCACTCATTTAGATAACTACCCCATAGCTAAAAGAAAATAAAGTATCTGTGAGTCTCCAGGCAGAACTACCAGAAGAAATGTGAAGTTCTGCAGCATGCCTGGGAGCCAGCCCAACACCCTGGCAAAAAGATGTCACTATGTTTGAAAGATGCTCAGAGATCCTGTCTGAAATGCAGGAAATGAACAGTTCTTGTGCTTTAAACATAAATTGCACAAGGAATGTTTCTAACTTACATACCCATTAAGAACCTGGGGTTGGAGCTAATATTGCCAATACAGAGTTTAATCTGTTTTAAAGGGGTTCTTGACCCCACAAAGCCTCTGAACTAGCCCCTACTAGTGAAACAGCCCGCTGAGTCACCCTGTCCAGAACCACAGGTTGCCATCTAGTGGTCACTCAACAAGCACATCTTAGAGAACTCGGTTCTAACAGAGCCTGGCTTGGGATATGTAAGCCACCAACCTGAGACACTTAAGAAAGCAGCCACATCTTCAACTCAAGTTTTCCCACATGTTTCTGTTTACCACGCATAATAGAACTTGTAGAAGTCATAGTGACAGTGCCACACTTCTAAGGAACACCATTCCCAAAACAAAAAATGCACACAATGTAAGATCATTTCTTTTTGAGTTTGCTGCTGTAACAGATTCATAAGTGACAGAAATCAATAGAAGAATCATCAAAGCCTATAAAATCAGGGGTAGCTTTCCCCTATTACTCAGGAAAAGGCCACTGCCCCTTCACTTAGTCATCCCAAAGGTATTTTTCCAGTCTATCATCAGTTCTATATAGTTAATTACAATTCTCACTTTTTTTTTTTTAAGTTTAAGAACCATGATTAGCTTAATTCATCAGACCAAAACAGGAGCTGTGTCCTCTGGCAGGGGAGTGCAAGGATCTTGGGAGTGCAAGGATTAATGTTGTCTACCAGCTGCTGACCTAAGTCCAAACTCTCATACTACCCACCTCCTGTTCCAGGCTCACAGGCCCTAGGGAAGCCGAGCACACAATTCCTCTGGAGAGCATCAGGGAGACTAATTTTTGAGAGCCCAAGCATAAGCCATAAGCCATACTTCGCCACTCTAGTTTGAGTGGCCTCACAGACACCCAGGAAATGACAGAGATGATTAAAAACTCTGGTTCCACAGCCCATGGGCTTTCTGTTTCTACCACACTCCCATTGTACAGTAACTTTTTTTTTTTTTTACGGCATTTTAACCAAATATTTAATCAACTATAATGAATGGTCTGAATGTTGTATCCCCCCTACATTTGTAGGCTGAAATCCTTGAAATCCTTACCCCCAAGGTGATGGTATCAGAAAGTGGTGCCTTTGTGAGATTATTACATCCTGGGGGCAGAATCCTCGTGAACGAGATTAGTTAAGAGGCCCAAGGGAGTTTGTTCGTCCTTTCCAACATGTGAGGACCCAGCTAGAAGGCACCATCTATGGACCAAAAAGCAGGCTCTCACCAGGCACCAAATTTATGGCATCTTAGTCTTGAACTTCTCAGCCTCCAGAGAAATAAAATTCTGTTGTTTATAAGCCACCCAGTCTAAAGCATTCTGTTATAGCTGCCTAAAGGGCCTAAGCCATATATGAATATATATCACTACAGATTTTGTTCTACACTTGTTAATTCCAGTTTGAGATCAAACTATTTCATTAGATAGGTTTAATAAAATCAAAATGAGCAAAAGAAGAAAAGAAATCCAAAATAGAAGACAAAGTAGTTTAAAAGATAGACTACTTTCTGCCTTTAGAGCATATAAATGATTACTCTCTGGGTTTTCTTACGCACTAGGTGCACATACCTCACAAATACAATGTTTATTTAGTTAATTTACCTGCATAAAGAGAAGTGACCTTATTATTTTGGGCTCTTTTGCCTGAATATTGTTTATAAGCCCCTGCTCTTAATGGACTTTATCTTATTCATGGTTTTAGATTCCCCAGGGCCTGGAATACTACATGTGGCACATCACTGTCATTCAAACTGTTGCTGAACAAATGACTAATCGGAAAGTCAGGGTGGGAGGGCAGGCAGAGGTTCTTAAACTTGAAGTTGGACTATTTTTGAACTACGAAGAACCTTAAAAGTTATTCTGAATAATTCTCTCCACCTCACTGATGAGGATACCAACCTCAAGAGTTTCATATCACGAAAAGCAAGCAGGTTCCTCCATGCCTTTACAGTAGATCAGGCTTGTCACTAAACTCTGAATTGCAAAGATCAAGTGGCAATCACCTTGAGAACCCACCTGCCACCACCTGCATCATACAAAGTGGAAAGCAAGGTTCCCAACAAAGAGCCTGAAGGAGTACCCTGGATTCAGAACGTGGACGCAGAACTCTTCCAGGAAACTGCTTCTCACTTCCCAGGAGATCCGGCTCTCAAACACATGGGCAAGGTCTGGTATCAGGTAATATTCTTTTGTAGAAGGACATTCTTTTGTAAATAACTTAGTACTATACAAAAATGGGTATCATACCTTCTTAAGACAAATAAAAATAAGTCTGAAAATGTTGATGGTACCTCTCTGAAGGCTTGAAATAAAATCCTGATATGGCCATGCATTCATCATCACAAGGACACTTTAAAAAGCAGCCATCAGATGCTCTAGTCAGCAATGAAGGCCAGGCACGGTGGCTTACACCTGTAATTCCAACACTGGGAGGCTGAGACAGGCAGATTACTTGAGGCCAGGAAGTTCGAGCCTAGCCAACACGGTGAAACCTCATCTCTACTAAAAATGCAAAACTCAGCCAGGTGTGGTGGTGTCCACCTGTAATCCCAGCTACTTGGGAGACAGGCACAAGAATCACTTGAACCTGGGAGGCAAAGGTTGCAGTGAGCCAAGATCGTGCCACTGCACTCCAGCCTGGGCAACTGAGGGATACTCTGTCTCAAAAAAGAAAAAGAAAAGAAAAGAATGAAGAAAAGTAGAAAAATAATAAAGAGTCAAACAAGATTAAAATCATAAGATGTTCCCCCAAAAGGACAAACGAGTTTTAAGAGATTTCAGAGAATTTAAAATTTAGAGCACACTGATAGGAAAGTACATTAGTAAAAGGATGGTTTGGCTTTTACCTAAAACTCATTTGTCATCAGATAATATTGTTAGAAGGAAGAATGTGATTTAAGAATCACAAGTCTTAAGTATTCTTAAGTGTTCTTCCCATCTCTGCCACATTCATACATCACTGATTCCCTCTATGCCTCAGTTTCATTATTTGTAAAACGTTCAGGATAAAGTCTGATCTGTCTTCCTCACAAAGTAGCTGTGAGGCATTCAAACGGGAGAACAGTGAAAGTCTTCATAAACTACTAAAGCACAATGCAATTAAAGCATTCTTAACAATAACAAATGGACAGTGATATTAAAAGTGGACAAATTCCAAATTATTTAAATAAACCACTTCAACTCCAATTTTCATCCAGCAAAAATCAAGATCTATTATTTCTAAAGTGAAAAGAAAAAGCCATCCCAATTACTTTATATTAAAATTACTCTTAAGAATTAGCATCTTCAATGCCATTTGAAACATTTAGTCATCCACTTCAACTGCATCTTTCAAGGCATAATATAGAATGACAATTTGTTTTCTTGAATGAAACTCAGCAAACAAATAACACACAGGCACAGACATGCACACACATATCACATGCGCAAAGCAAATACATACAACCATTGATTTTTCTTATCCTGGACCAGGTTACGCAAATCAAACCTTTATTAATTTTTTAAATCACTGGAATAATGAAGTTTTAATTCTGCCCAAAGTTAAAATCAGAATACACAGATATCAAATATTTTAACTTACAAGTAACACATTACTCAACTTTTTCTCACTAACTATAAACCAGATGTCAGTACGTCTTTGCCTTTTAAGCTCTAAACCTGCACTGCCCAACTCAATAGCCACTGGGCACATGTGACTACTCAGTGCTTGAAATGTGGCTAATACAAATGGAGACAGACCATAAAATACACCCCAGATTTTGACGACTTACCATGAGAAAAAAGAACGTAAAAATATCTCATCGATTTCTTAAAAACACTGATTGTATGTTGAAATGAAAATATGCTGGATTATTTGGGGTTAATACAATAGATTAAAACTGATTTTACCTGTTTCTACTTTTACATGTGGCTATTTAAAAAATCTTAAATTACACAGGTGGCTTGCTTCTATGAGAAAACATTGGTCCATTTGTCCTGGAGAGAGGTGCTCTACAAGAATAGTAACACTCTTTCTCTCTCCACATACACATATAGACACTTTAAAAATTCGCCCAGAATAGTCCTCAAAATGGGTCTTAGTCTTTACATCTTTGGCCACTGAGGAAGCTTGGCCAGACCACCTGAAGTCCCAGGGAGGAGGTAACCATCTGGGAAGGGCAGGGACCCCACTAGTACAGCCTAGGACTTACTGGAGAGAAGTCATTCCTTTTAACCACTCTTGTAGAGTAAAATAGCCCATGTTTTGTGCATCCAATTTCCAAGCCAGGACAAGCATAACTACCTGTTAAAAAAAAAATACACAATTAAAAAATATATTAGACAAATTTTACAAGAATAGACAAATCGATCTCAGTCATTAATACATTAATGTTTTGTCAAATGCTTCTGTTCACAGTAGTTTAGTCACTGAAATATGAGCAGAGTTAACTTCAAAAATGAGTTCTAGTTTGGCAAGCATTTAAAAAGTTTGACAATAAAGTCTGCTGACAAGAGTTTAGAGAAGCATGTACTCTCCTGATGCATGATACTGGAGGTATAGGGTGATCACCCTCTCCAGAGGGCAGTATCAAATGTAAAACCAGTTATTGACTCGGCAGTTCCACCTACGGAAAGTTATCTTATAGCTCTACCTGTGAACAACACAAAAATGAATACTCAACAGTATTTACTGCAGTACAATTTGTAGCAGTTAAAGACTGAAAACAACCACGTCCATTAATAAGGAACTGGTTATATACTTCTTTGCTGAATACATTCCATATAAAGGAATACTATGATACCACTAAGATGAATAAAGTAGAATTAGCTGGACAAATATAGAATAATCTCCAAGATGTATTAAATGAAACAGCAAGGTGTAGAACATGTATTAAAACATAACAAGGTGGACAAGAGGAGACACGCAGTGGAGTTGTAGCATACATAAATTAATGTTTGTGAATTCACTATATACAATGGGGGAAAATTATTTTAAAGTAGCCCCACATTCCACTTTAAGACAGCACTATGCCTGGAATGAGCGTAGGATCCATGGCATGGTCCCATCACTTGTAAAGGAGGGGCAGGCCCCCAGTGCCACCTGTGCTTTTGGGAATCTTCTGAAACCATGCAGACTTCAGAAACTGTGACAACTCTGGTTTATGCCACTGCTTACCACTTTTTCACTTAGCTATTTTAGAGAAAAGATAGCACAGAGAACTGATGGTGAGTTTTAATAAATACCTGAAGCTACAAAGATAAAATGACAGGTCAAAGGTGCACCCAGCTTTTTAAGCTATCTGGAACACTACATAGGGACAGGGCTGAGGCCATGCACGATTGGGACAAGAGGAGGAAGCCTTCCTTCTCATCTACCTCAAAGATCCTAGAAGAGGTGAGAAGTAACTAAAAAAGAATGTCATTCCTAAAAAGGTAAAGAAGAGGGACAGGGCCTTCTTAGGATCATCCTGCCAGCCACTCCATGGAGCTGGTTATCTCTGGAGAGTCGTTCATATGTAAGGAACACCGAAGTCCTAAACTGGGTATCAGGTATACACTGTTGATGGGCTCTCTCTCTGTATTGAAACAGAAAAAGGCAAAGGGTAGAGAGATACATGTTTCTCCAGGGACTAGGATTTCTCCAGTTACTTTGATTTCTTTACATAGAACCTAAGGCTTCATTTCAGCTACTGAAAGAACCATCCAAAACCATTAAACCACCATCCCTGTGCCCAACTGGGTCACAAAATGGCTGTGGTGAAAGGAACTAGAATGATCTAAAAACATAAAACATGAGGCAAAAAAATCATTTTTAATGATTTCTGAGCCCCCGAGAGCCAACATGTACATTAAAAACTCCAGAACAAGAGTAGTTAGGAGATTCAGAAGCTCTTTTTAATCTGTCTGCCAATAAGCTAGTTTGTAGGCTAAAAATCTCTAGCTTTGTCTAATTTACATCCAGAGGAGTAAGGAAAAGCTTTCTCATGATGCTGACTTTATGGTTTTCCTCATTGGAAATTAGTATCACTGAGAATCTACTAAATTTTTAGAATCTTCACCAAATAAATTAGTACCTATCAATTTTTTGAAAGTCATCAGGTTTTTTTAGATTAAAAAAATTTAGATTACTAGGTAGATTGCTAGGATTGATTAGTAACGACTGCTTAAAAGGCTAAAATATGATTGTTAAATAGGTTAGAAAGCGGTGACTTAAGAGACCAAGGGGCTACTAAGAATTTCTCAAAAAGATGGGGTTACAGTTACTCAAATTATTCACACATTAGTGGATTTTCTCCCCATCCCTCAGGTTTCTTGGAATTCTGACTCTTGTATATCAATTTACCTAGGTGAACTAACTCACATTTTCTAATGCAAACTAGGTATATTCTCGAACCACCTCTATTCCACTCTCTACTAAAAATATTTTAAAATTCCACATAAACACTTGTTAAGTTAAAAAAATGGTGAGGTTGCAAGAACACACAGATACACATAAACACACACACACAAACAAGTATGAATGAAATATGGCTAAACAGTCAAAACAGATACTCTAACGGGAAAGTTTACAAAAAAGAGACTTACATAAGTTAACTAATAAGGAAGCTAAGTACTTAAAGAATTTTGCTGTTATCTTGGTAAATGAAAGTAGACTTGAATTTTATAAGCTTGCTTAATTTCATAAGCTATAAATATCAGGCAAGGTGATGGTTTAAAGGTGCTTGCCCATCAATGCAGACAAGGCTTGAAAACATCATATTTTACCATTTGTTTTTCAAATGTTAATGTCTCTGAAATGGGAATGCATCCATAATTGATAGCATGTCAGTTCATTTAGCAACATTTTTTCTTTCCTAGTGATGATATAAAACAATACAACTTCTATATGGGTGGCAGTTCAGAATTGAAGTACATACAGTATAAATACTTGGATAATGTGGTTTTTTTTTTTTTTTGAGACAGTGTCTTACTCTGTTGCCCAGGCAGTAGTGCAATCTCAGCTCACTACAACCTCTGCCTCCTGGGTTCAAGCAATTCTTGTGCCTCAGCTTCCCCAGTAGCTGGGATAACAGGCACACATCACCATGCCCAGCTAATTTTTGTATTTTTAGTAGAGATGGGTTTCACCATGTTGGCCAGGCTGGTCTTGAACTCCAGACCTCACATGATCCACCCACCTGCCTCGGCCTCCGAAAGTGCTGGGATTACAAGTGTGACCCACCACCTCCAGCCTAAATACTTGGATAATATTCTGATTTGGTCTTTTGGTCTTCAGTATGATTCTAAATTTTGAGGCTACTTCTATTCCTATAGAAATGGAGTTCTGTTTTTTTTAGAGACAGTCTTGCTCTATCACCCAGGCTGGAGTGCAGTGGCATGATCTTGGCTTAGCTCACTGCAACCTCCACCTTCTGGGTTCAAGCGATTCTCTTGCCTCAGCCTCCTGAGTAGCCACACTTGGCTAATTTTCGTATTTTTAGTAGAGACGGAGTTTCACCATAGGGGCCAGGCTGGTCTCCAACTCCTGACCTCAGGTGATCTGCCTGCCTCAGCCTCCCAAAGTGCTGGGATTACAGGCGTGAGCCACTATGCCCAGCCAGAAACAGAGTTGTAAAGGACTCATAACTGCCAAAAAGGAATGACAATAATAGCTATCTTTTATTAAGTACTGATATTGAGGGGTGAGGAAAATTAAAGAGCTGTACCTCCTTTTCTTTTCATTTAGAATCAACATCAGTGCTCTCCCATCCTGGACAGGCTTTTCTGCCTCTGAGACTAAATGCTCAGGTAATCCCTCACATAACAGCAAGCCCTTTGTCTCCCAATCTTCTCAGCCTCTAACTGCAAGCCTGGGCCCTGCTGCCACTCCTCTGCCATATGCTGATTACCATACTCTGTGTGGAACCTCCAGAGCCCCTCTCAAGCCCAACTCTCTCTCAGCCCTCTGACTACACTGTTCAGAAAACACTCCGCCAAGCTTGGCCTGGCTCCCATAGAAAACTTCCTTCTTAAAGTCAATGAAATGGCTTTTTTGTGTGTCTATGGCCCAGTCTATGGCAAAATACTATTGACCTAGGTGTTTCCCAAACCTTCATGCCAAGTTCAGTAATTTATTGAAATACCTGAACTGGAATACATTAAAAAAATATATATATATATATATTTTAATGTAATAAAATATATATATATATAAAAATCCATGTAATAAATGAAAGACATTCCAAAGACTCTTTAGAAAATTTAAAGCATTACTGGGGGACGAGGTAGATGATAGAAACAAAGAAATGGCAAGGGTAAAAAAAAAAAAAGTTTAAAGAAAAAAATACAAATCTTGCTAGTTTTCTTTAAAAGCATGATATACATGCCTGGGCACTAGATGTCTTGGAAACAGCCTGAATGAAGGGAATGAGCTCTTGAGATCTCTTCCAGATCATAAATTCATTTAGGATCTTGGACATATTTGTTAAACTGGAGCTAATGTAATATTAAACTGCAAAGTTAATGAAGCAGGGCAAGTGTATAAGCATAATTTTTCATTTTAGTATACAAGAGGTGATGTGGGAACAGAAAAATATTCAACAATAACATGCTAAGAATTAGGCAAAGATAATCAGGCTATAAAAATCCCTTTAATTTTAAAAAATACTTAGGGCTTTTATATTATAAAAAGCAATCACTTTCTGAGCTAAATTCAATTGGAAGTAAAAGATCTGTGAAAAAGTCTTGATTATTACAATCTACTCAAAATCATGATGAATAATTATAAGTCCTAGACTGACTCTACATTAGGCTGACAACTACGGCGGGGCACGAAGGTACACAGAGTAGTACAATGTGGCCCCCAGCTGATCCAACATTGTAGGCACATGTGCCCACACCACTTTTTAAGCATCTAGCTTAATTACTGTACTTTTTACATACAAGAAATTAAATGAGAGAAAAAATAACTGTAGTTACACCATATCACTCACAAGAAAGGAAAATCTGCTTATAAATCAAACTAGAATTGGAACTTATTTCTTAGATTGCCTCATAAAAACTAACATACCATTACTTTTTAATTAGTTCTTTATTTACTAAAGAAGACTTAAGCAAGAAAAATAACCAACTGATTCACCCAACTCAGTAAGTTAGACTCACATTTTCTGGTTCAACACCAATGTCTTCACAAAATTTCTCCATGCCTTCAGGGCCTACAACATCATCAGTGCCTGCGAAATACAATCTTATGTAAATTAAATCTGACCATGCACACTATACTATTACCACTGTAGTAGAATTATACTGTCATCAAATAAGACTTAAAGGCCATAGCTTCTTTTGGAAAAAAAAATCAAGTATAAGCTGAAAAATATTCTGGAATTTCAGTTGTATCTTTAAAGGACTCTACTTTGTACAATCATTTAAATCAACTTATCACCATGTCCTTCAATGGTTAGAATATGGTATATACTATTTGTCTAAAGTTAAGGCTGAGTTCAATTCCTACTCTTTAAAATAGCTTAATGTTCTACTCTTATTTGGGTAATAATTTCAATACGTAAAATAATTTTTGGAAACATAGCAAAGAACCACATAATAGTCTCTATAAAATTAAATGAGAAAAAATATAAATGTTTCTTTTACATAGAAAAAAAATCAAGTAATTACTCTGTTCTTGATAAAGTCAGTAAGGCCCCTCTTTTCAGTCTAGCATTAGCTCTGTTTCTTCCTGAAGGAAGTGTCCACACATTCCAACTCTAATTTATCTTCCCTTCACTTTGCAAGCATTGCAATTTGATTTCTTCTTCTCTTAGCTGTCCACTGAAATTCTTTTTGCCAAGGTCTCCAATAATCACCTAAATGTCAATCTAACAGACAAATTCAGTCTTTGTTTTATCTGACAGTTGTGTGATATCTGAAAATCTGAAGCAGTTCTTTCTTCACAAAACCGTCTCTTCCCATGGCTTCTGTAAGCATGCTCTCTCATCTGGCTTTCCTCCTTCCTCTCCTCTTTTGGCTTCTTTATGGATTCTTCTGCTTCTCCCAGATGGTTAAATTTGATGTGCAAAGATTCATCCTTAACCTCTTCTAGTGCCTGCAATATACATTCTTCCTAGAAAATTTCAACAATACTCAAGGTCTCAGGTCCAACACAAATCTCTTTCTAGACCACTTTCCCCTTACTTTTGAACTATCTGCCACTTCATCACTAGCTGCTCCACCTCCTGTTTAAGTGCCATAATTACACTCATCTTCTGCTTCAAATCTACTCCTCCTGAATTTCACATTTTCAAACACCACCTTACTAAAACAGAGCCCAACGTCTCTCCATATCAAGCCTGCTTAGCCTCCTGTATGCTGTCCCAGCTGGTGGCACACCCAGAAATAGAAACCTGGGAGTCATTTTATATTCCTCCTTTCTGCCACACCCAATCAATTATCAAGTGTACTACCAATTTTACCTTCTAATTATTTCTTAATTGTGCCTCTCCCGCACCACACTCTTTCAAGGCTTTATTCTTGACAACTACAGCAGTCTCCTCATGATCTCCTAATTCCAGAGTCGTTTTCCCAGACCCATCCTCCACATAGTCACTGAAGGGGACCGCATCAAACACAATCCCACAATGGCTTAAAATCCTTCAATGGCTCTCCAGAGTCTAAAGATAAAATCTAAAGTGTTTGGCTTATCAAAAAAGGTTCTCTATGATCTAGTGCCTTTCTTCCCGCTTTCTAAAGTCCCATATCTTTCTAACTGCAAAACAAGTTTCTTAGAAATAAATGAATCAATTAGTATTGCCAGATGAATGAAAATTAAGGTCCAGAAACACCTACTTACCTGTGGCTCCACTCTGTACCACCTCTTAACACACATCCAGCACCATACTACTATTTGCATCTCTGCCTATCTTCCTCTCATCCCCTTCTTGTCCCCTCCCCCAAGTTCCATGGCTAACTCACTCAAACTTTAAGACTGAGAGCAAAGGGGTAGTCCTCCCAATCTCCCCACCTGCAGAGGCTGGGTCAGGCGGTCCTGTGACCCCTCACAATGCTAGGAATGGTTCTCACATATTTAGCACACTCCATTCAAAGTTCCAGCTCATTATCTTTCACTCCAAACTCAAGAACCAGAGTTCTTCTATTCTTACAAGCTCAGCATACCATCTGGCATGGAGTAGTTGGTCCAATAAATATTGAATGAAGGAATAAATGAATGGCTAAATAACAGAATATAGGAATCGCTCTACAATCCTACCATACCCTCTAAATCTAGCAAGTCACCAAGTCCAGCAGAATACACCATCTTAGTATGTATCCATTTCACTCCAATAACATTTACTAGACACATCCTGGAGCTATGCACTGCAGCAGTTGTCTGGGTTGCAAAGATGAGTAAGGTATGGTCCCTGCCCTCCAAGAAGGGAGACAAAGCACAGACAAAGTAACTTCAATACCAAGTAACAAGACTTTCACCTACAGAGTCAAAGTATGAGGTGGCTATTCTTAAGAAAGGAGGAACGTTAAAGTCACCTGGAGCTCCTGCTGGAAAGTCTTATGTCACTTCTCTGCTTCAAATCCTTGGCTCCCCGTAAAGTTCAAACTCAGGCCCTTCCTCATAATCTGGCCAAAGCAAATACTTTTTTCTCCTTGCCATTATTTTCCTTTCAATCACAAATGTTCCACTTTGTTATACAATATTTTGCTTTATATATTCAAATCTGTACCTTTTTTCTGGGATTTTATCCCCTTTTTATGTAAATTATTATATATTTATTATATTTACATATAAATGTACATATAATTTTATATATAAATATATATAAATACATATATTTATATATTCCTAGTTTTATCATCTTAATTTCTTATCTTGATTGTAAGAAAACCAAATAAAAGTTTTAGTTTGGTACATTAATACATGAATATGATACAAAGTTTCATTTGAAAATAAAAGTTTCAAAAGCAAAGTTTTCCCCATCTAAATCTTCCCTAATCTGCAGAGACAACTATTTATTAAAGAGCTTCTTTAAGAACACCTCCCCAGATAAGCTTCTATAGAACTGTATATGCACGGAATATATACATATTTATTTAGTGTTTCTAAGTTTGCCCAGGCAATTCTCTTTGGCCTTCCAAGCATAAAATAATTTAATCATTTCATCTGCAATGATCATTTTTGTCTCCTCCTTTCCAATATTTACGTTCCTTGTCTCTTTCTCTTGTCTAACAGCAGTGACTAGCAGCTTCCAAAACAATGGCAAATAAGAGTAGTGAGTGGACATTCTTATCTCATTCTTGACCTTAGCATTTTATCATACAATATATTACCAGCTTTCTTTGGTTTGAGAGTACATATATCCACAGGTGCACACTTGTGTGTACTAGACACACTACACCTCAATACATTCACATGATAGAATATTCAAATAGAGAAGATACAGAGTAAAATAAACAGTTAAAACAGAAAGCTGCCTTCGCCCTTTCTTTACCAGATAGACATGTATCCTCCTGGACCTTTCTGCTATGTATGGGCAAATATATAATAAAATGCAGTTTTCAAATTTGTTCGTCTATGCACACAGGTTTGTGAGGTGCCTGTAATTGTACACCTTGCCTTTTTCACTGACTGTGTCTGGTAATCTTCCTGTGATAGTATCCATGCATCTACTTCATTCTTGTTAATATTAATACATTGTATGTTACTCCATTGTAAGTATACATTATGTGTGTTTATATGAATCAAAGTTGTCTCTCTTTATGTCTATTATTGGTGTATAGGAATGCTTGTGATTTTTGCACATTGATTTTGTATCCTGAGACTTTGCTGAAGTTGCTTATCAGTTTCAGGAGATTTTGGGCTGAGATGATAGGGTCTTCTAGATATACAATCATGTCGTCTGCAAATAGAGACAATTTGACTTCCTCCTTTCCTAATTGAATACCCTTTATTTCTTTTCTTGTCTGATTGCTCTGGCTAGAACTTCCAGTACTATATTGAACAGGAGTGGTGAGAGAGGACATCCTTGTCTAGTGCCCGATTTCAAAGGGAATGCTTCCAGTTTTTGCCCATTCAGTATGATATTGGCTGTTGGTTTGTCATAAATAGCTTTTATTATTTTGAGGTACGTTCCGTCGATACCTAGTTTATTGAGAGTTTTTAGCATAAAGGGCTGTTGAATTTTGTTGAAGGCCTTCTCTGCATCTATTGAGATAATCATGTGGTTTTTGTCTTTGGTTCTGTTTATGTGGTGAATTACATTTATAGACTTGCGTATATTGAACCAGCCTTGCATCCCCGGGATGAATCCTACTTGATGATGGTGGATAAGCTTTTTGATGTGCTGTTGCAATCGGCTTGCCAGTATTTTATTGAAGATTTTTGCATCTATGTTCATCATGGACGAACTGCCATTCACAATTGCTACAAAGAGAATAAAATACCTAGGAATACAACTAACAAGGAACGTAAAGGACCTCTTCAAGGAGAACTACAAACCACTGCTCAACGAAATAAGAGAGGACACAAACAGATGGAGAAACATTCCATGTTCATGGTTAGGAAGAATTAATATCGTGAAAATGGCCATACTGCCCAAAGTAATTTACAGATTCAACGCTATCCCCATCAAGCTACCAATGACCTTCTTCACAGAACTGGAAAAAACCACCTCAAACTTCATATGGAACCAAAAGAGAGCCCGCATAGCCAAGTCAATTCTAAGCAAAAAGAACAAAGCAGGAAGCATCACACTACCGGACTTCAAACTCTACTACAAGGCTACGGTAATCAAAACAGCATGGTACTGGTACCAAAACAGAGATATAGACCAATGGAACAGAACAGAGGCGTCGGAGGCGACACAACATATCTACAACCACCCGATCTTTGACAAACCTGATAAAAACAAGCAATGGGGAAAGGATTCCCTGTTCAATAAGTGGTGTTGGGAAAACTGGCTAACCATATGCAGAAAGCAGAAACTCGACCCCTTCCTGACACCTTACACTAAAATTGACTCCAGATGGATTAAAGACTTAAACATAAGGCCTAACACCATAAAAACACTAGAAGGAAACCTAGGCAAAACCATTCAGGACATAGGCGTAGGCAAGGACTTTATGACCAAAACACCAAAAGCATTGGCAACAAAAGCCAAAATAGACAAATGGGACCTAATCAAACTCCATAGCTTCTGCACGGCAAAAGAAACAGTCAATAGAGTGAATCGGCAACCAACAGAATGGGAAAAAATTTTTGCAGCCTACCCATCTGACAAAGGGCTGATATCCAGAATTTACAACGAGCTAAAAAAGATTTACAAGAAAAAAACAAACAAGCCCATTCAAAAATGGGCGAAGGATATGAACAGATACTTTACAAAAGAAGACATACAAGAGGCCAACAAACATATGAAAAAATGCTCATCATCACTGGTCATTAGAGAAATGCAAATCAAAACTACATTGAGATACCATCTCACGCCAGTTAGAATGGCGATCATTAAAAAATCTGGAGACAACAGATGCTGGAGAGGATGTGGAGAAATAGGAACACTTTTACACTGTTGGTGGGAGTGTAAATTAGTTCAACCACTGTGGAAAACAGTGTGGCGATTCCTCAAGGACCTAGAAATAGAAATTCCATTTGACCCAGCAATCCCATTACTGGGCATATATCCAAAGGATTTTAAATCATTCTACTATAAGGACACATGCACACGAATGTTCATTGCAGCACAGTTTACAATAGCAAAGACCTGGAACCAACCCAAATGCCCATCGATGATAGACTGGACAGGAAAAATGTGGCACATATACACCATGGAATATTATGCAGCCATTAAAAATGAGGAGTTCGCGTCCTTTGTAGGGACATGGATGAACCTGGAAACCATCATTCTCAGCAAACTGACACAAGAACACAAAACCAAACACCACATGTTCTCACTCATAGGAGGGTGTTGAACAAGGAGAACACATGGACACAGGGAGGGGAGCACTATACACGGGGGTCTGTTGTGGGGGAGTTGTGGGGGAGTTGGGGGGACAGCGGGGGGGGGAGTTGGGGAGGGATAGCATGGGGAGAAATGCCAGATATGGGTGAGGGGGAGGGAGGCAGCAAATCACACTGCCATGAATGCACCTATGCAACAACTTTGCATGTTTTTCACATGTACCCCAAAACCTAAAATGCAATTAAAAAATAAATAAATAAAAATAAATAAATAGAAAAACTGAAAGCAAAAAAAAAAAAAAAAGAATAAAAAAAAAAAAAGTTGTTTTCATCATTCTACTACTGCCAAGTATTTAGGCTGTGAGATTAAAGGATAATTATTCTAATAAGAAAATATCCATCTATTCCTATTTTGTGAAGAGGTGTTGTTTTCAGTAACAGATACTTTTTTGCTATCTACTGATATGACTTGCTGAGAAGTAGTTGCACAGAGCTGGGGGGAAAGCTACTTTGTAATTCTTTTAAAATTCCGTTTTCCTTGGTTTTTATTCTTCCTGATTTAAAAAAGCTCTTTCTGTGCAACTTATTCTTGAGTCTAGTAAGCCGCCTGCATTTGCCATGCTTCTGCACATGAGGCTTGGGTGTTCCCCGGCTTCCTCTCCTAGTTGTGCATTCTCCAACCTGGCTACTGCCTTCTCTGTCAATATTATTTCACTACAAAGATGATGTTTCTCTACTTGTTTGCCTGTTTGCCACATGGGAAAAGAAACTCTGAGCACAGTGCTTCTGCTGACTGCACCCCAGACCTCAACAAAGGTCTGCTGAGGTATACTTTGCAGTGGTTATGTAAGTTATTCATGCCTTTTCTTTTTTCCCAATTTTATACAGTGTTGCTGTACTACTTATATATACATGTGTCTGTGTGCTTTAGAAAAGCAAGATTTTAGAGTATAATTTGCAATGGCGTGACTGTCAAAAGTAATACCTTATCCAAAATATGGTAAAATATAGTTTGCCAATCAACATTATTTAAATGCTACCAATATCCCTGCCATCTAACACTTTTTTTTTTTAAGAGATGGAGGCCTCCTGAAGTGCTGGGATAACAGGTGTGAGCCACTGCGCCCAGCCCTAACACTTTTCATCTTTCCCATGCGAACATTTAAATCTAGTTGTAATCACATGATTTGTTGGGATTCTAGTTGTATTTTACACTAAATTTACCTGTATAATTAAGGTAATTACCTCTGTTAAGCAAGCTAACAAATACGCCACTGGTTAACACAAAGTGGGTTAGAAGTGAAGTCTGAGAAATTTTTTTTAACTTACGTCTAAAATAATAAGGTATAAAATGCATTAGGTGACAAGATACTGGAGGTACATCTGGTAAGGCTGATACACTGACAATAATCCAAAAAGTGGTCCTTCCATTTTTCCTGCCATCTTAAGCAGGAGTACCTAACTAAAGATACTTGACCTTTTCATGATGGCCCCATTATTATAGCATGCTACATCACAGAGGCAAATGGGGCCCACATGGTCTCTTTGGTAGTTTCTAACATCTCTTCCTTCACTATCAGATCAGTTTATTATTTTTTGCAACTGTCCATGCCTGACTTATTTTTTGGCAAACCAAAAAACAATTCTGCTATAGAACGTAATCCAAAACAGACTAAGGGCCTACAGCCAGGGCTTGTAGAACTATTATGACCCATGTATGTGAGCTTTGGTGTAACTGTAAAACCAATGTTGTCACCTGCGTATTTGGCTTAATTCCTTATTCTTAGATATATTTCAAAAAGTGGGAATTATCAGATAAATTATGTAAACTGGTTGTCTTCATTCTAATGAAACAGAATGGGACTCCTGGTTCAGATCAAGGTCTAAATAAACACTTCCCCTGAACCTTCCAGCTGATCCTTTCTAAAGCCACAGAGAGCTAAAGTACCAAAGTGCAAAAGGGAGTAATCCTACAACCACAGAGAGCAGGAAGAAAAGCCCCAGTGAAGGAGGGTTTATTTAGTACATTTCTGGAAATCAGAAATTGAGCTGCTAGAAAGTGAAAAGCTGCATCCTAGAATGTGCAGAGAAGGACTAGGGTTAACTGGCCAGACAGAAACTTGGAGGAGCTGGGCTCAGGCATCAGGAGCCATGGAAGGCAGAGGGCAAGGTGCAAAGTGGAATTGAGAATTCTAGAAAGAACTGAAGGTCTATACATCTGAAATAATTATACCACCAGGCCCCTGCTGCCCTTCCACTCCACTCTACTCCAGACTAAAAGGCAGGGAGTCAGCATTTATCCTCAGCCCAAACCAGCCTGCTCTCTTCTATGGAAAATGAACACATCTCAAATTCATTTACAAGTCCTCCTTGTGCTGTTATCTAGGGGGCCTGTGGCCTCACAGCCTGCTCCCACAGACTCATCCTACAGCACAACCTGTTAGTCATACTGGTTCTTCTCACGATTCATGTTTCTGGACTAATACTGACCTACAGTTTCAGTTCATATGACTGAGATATTCAAAATGAAAATACGTGCCAATTGGGGCCTTCAGTTATTCCTAATGCCAGATATTTTCCCAATGGGTAAGGTATAACACAAGGGGAAAAAAGGGCAGGGGGCTAAAAATAGGAATAGTCACCTCCACACAAATTCCTTGAAAGGATGAGTTAAAATGAATGACTTAGCAGGCATTCCAAGGAACCTAAATAATGTAGCTTAATCCTTGTGTCCAAAATGTCACCTTTCTGCAGTTAGAGAAAGGCAAACAAGAAAAATCATACCTTGCTATTTTCTCAGCTTATATTATGAAAAAGTCTGTGTTTGCTTATAAAGAAAGGTATACCAAAAATCAGAATAACTATCCTATGGTGATGGGATTAAGGGTACTTTTTCTTTGTTTAAAATTTCCTTCTTATAAAACATTTTCATAACAATAAATTTGAATCAATATAGGAAAGCAAGCTATCTTCATGATCAAAGTGATAAGAATACGAGAATGCTCTTCATTCATTTAGCACCCATTTATGGAATATCTAGTAAAGTGTCAGTCGCTTTTTGTTTTTGCTTTTTGGAGACAAAGTCTCACTCTGTCGCCCACGCTGGAGTGCAATGGCACAATCTTGCCTCACTGCAACCTCTGCCTCCCAGGCTCAAGAGATTCTCCTGCCTCAGCTTCTGAGTGGCTGGGATTACAGGCACATGCCACCACACCTGGCTAATTTTTTGCATTTTAGTAGAGATAGGGTTTCACCGTGTTGCCCAGGCTGGTCGCCAACTCCTGAGCTCAGGCAGTCTGCCCACCTCAGCCTCCCAAAGTGCTGGGACTACAATGTGAGTCACCATGCCCGACTGTCAATCACTTTTACTAGAAATTCAAAAGGTTTCCAAGAGATTCAGGTTTAATGAATTAAACAAATGCATGTTTATTTGTCTGTAAACATGAAAACAGACAAATGCTAACAGCATCTATGTGTTTGCACTAGTGTCCATTCCCTGTGAACAAAATCCAGATCAAACTCATTAAAGGAATGACAGAGAATTCATTAGAAAGATGCTGGGGTAGCTCACAAAAGTCCAAAGAACTACAGGAATTACAACTGTAACCTTTCAAGTCCTCTATCAGAAGAGAAAGACAAGCTTCTCCCAGCTTCAATCTGAAAACCTCTGGAAGATTTGTCTGGCTGGCCTGGCCTGCATTACCTGCCAGCCACCTAGACCAATTTCTGTGGCCAATAGGGTACAAGACTCTCATCAGAAAAAGGGTTGAGTGGGAATAGGAGAAAAATAGCCACATGAGGCTACAGGGGGAATTCCTCCTTTTGATACCAATAAAAGAGAACCGAAACAAGTTATAAACACTGTCCTGTGGGAGTACAGAAAAGGCTACTAAAGGGTTTAAAGATGTATAGAGCATGTCAGTTGGAAAGGGGGAGAAAATCATTCCAGACAAAGGGACAGAGAGTTAACTGTCTTTTATCCTCCAGGTAGCAGAGATTTTTTGGCCAGGAGATAGGGTTGGGGTCGAGGGAGTGGTTGTGGTTGTTAAGGTATGCACGTATGATCTGCTCAGCTTAGTTTTTAAAAAATAAGACAAGGGCACATAGCACGTGTCTGGAGAAGAGACTGATAACAGAAAAACTGGTTTGAGGGTTGCTGGAATAGCTAAGTTGGTAAGTTATAAAAGAGCCTGAAATAAGGTGAGAAAGAAGAAAGTTTTGTAAAAGAGCCTTCAGTCTGAGCTTGTCTAAAATTTTTTTCTTTTTCTTTTTTATACCACACAAAGTCACAATAACAAAGAAGCCCCAGATTGCAACATTGTATTACCCAACCAATTATATTAAGTTGCAAAAAACAGACTAAATTTAAGACATTTTAAGGGACAAAACATTTTCTGCCAAATGATCTTTCTTTCCAAATAGAAACACTTAATATAAAGAAATTTCACTGCACTAGTAAGAGTTCAAAGCAGCAAAACTTATTTTACCATCTCTGCTTAAACCAAATAATCACCCATTATCAGCATTCTAAATAGGTTTCCTAGCAATCCAAAGTATTTCTCCCAAGTCATTTCATCTTTTCAGTTCCCTTCTAGTGTTCTGAATTCTTTGGCTTAGCTGCTGACTATAAATAGGACATTTGGTGATTTGTTATAACTACGTCCCTCTCTCCCTCTAACAGGGACACACACACACCCCAAATTTGAAATGTACACATTTATAAATTATTTAATCACCTCTAAGGTACTCCTTATTATAATAAGGAGAATCAGTCTTAGATGATACAAATGAATACCTACCTGCATATTCATAGAACCATTCTAAGCACCTTTTACTTGAAAAGGCTTCTTCTTCAGTCTTTATTCTAGTTGAATCATATTTTCTATACATGCTAGAAAATGAAAAAGCAGTTTTAAATTATTTAAAGATACTGAGTTCTTTTAAGTAGCAGATAATTTATATTCTTTTACCCAAACCAGACATCTATTCAATCAATATTTTAAGTGTGTGTTGTGCGCATATATATATATATATATATATATAAATATATATATATATATCTTTTTTTTTTCTTTTTTTTTTTGAGGAGTTTCACTCTGTTGCCCAGGCTGCAGTGGTGTGATCTCAGCTCACTGCAACCTCTGCCTCCTTGGTTCAAGCTTTCCTCCTGCCTCAGTCTCCCAAGTAGCTGAGACTACAGGTGTACGCCACCATGCCCAGCCAATTTTTGTATTTTTTAGTAGGGATGGGGTTTCACCATGTTGGCCAGGATAGTCTCAAACTCTTTACCTCATGATCCGCCCGCCTCGGCCTCCCAAAGTGCTGGGATTACAGGGAGTCACCATGCCTGGCCCAGTATTTTAAGTATATTTTAAACATTTTATTTCCTGCATGTGCAGGCTTCAGCTTTATAACTACAATGTTTAAACACAGTCACTCCTAATATAAAAGTAAATGGTAAGCACATAATACGTTTTTCTCTGATTAACAATAATCAGTAAGAACTGAACAGAATGGGTATTTGATAGACTTCCTTCTACCTTGCCAGCCAGAACTAACTACAAAATGAAGGTGAGATATGGCAAGAAGTGTCTAAGGTGTTTTCTGCAATTAATGAGCCTACCATTCATGTCTGACTTCTGTGTCTTAGAAGTTAAGGCTGAGAACACAACACAGTCTAAGGAAGAATCTCTCAATATCAGACAACTCAAGAGAACACTAAGCAAATAAAAAGAAACATCAAATCATGTCCAAGCTTCCAGGAAAAAAATAAATTTTGATGTAAGGCTGACAAAGACAATATCCCTTGGGTGGTTTCTTTATTAGTATCACCTTAGAAACCTCAGGAGAGAGGACTATAGAGAATCCAGCTTCTTCTGCCTTTTTCTTCTAATTCTAGTCTTATAGACAGTCCAGCATAAGCTGGAGAACTGAATCAGGAACTACAGCAGCCTCCTGTTGCAACTGTGACCTTCCACAAAAATGATATACTTCATGATAACCAGGGGCTGAGGAAGTTGATACTCCCTTCATGGAGAGGGAAGGGGAGGCAATAGCTTTAAAATGATAACTTGTATGTACATTTTTGTATCCCTTATTCATACATAAATTACCTAGTTGTGTATATAAGCATTTATAAATATAGTTTTTATTTACATAGTATTTAAGAATATGAAAATTATATTCAGTAAGCAGGGGATTGGCTCCACAACCTCCACCTATACCCAGATCTGCACATACTCAAGTCCCCCAGTCAGCCCTGTAGGACCCATGTATTGAAAAAGTTAGTGCTCCATACAGGTGGAGTTTCACATCCCTCAATAGCGTATTTTCTATCCCTGTTTGGCTGAAAAAAAATCCACATAAGTGCACTCAGTTTAAACTTGTGTTGTTCAAGGTTCAACTGTAGAATTCTATTTTATTGAACACTGATTCATGACCTAGACACTCACTTGATTATCAGTATATACTGCTGATTAGATTCTGGGTTTTAACACCAAAAAAAAAAACATGGTTATAATAGGGTGTCAGGTTACTGAAGCTGCAAACCAGCAGTTTTGTATTTCTTCTATAAAAGGTAGTCATACCACCAGGAAACAAAAGTGGATACCAGCCAAGGGTTCAAATAAATACGTTCTAATTCTGGGCCCAGGCATTCCTTTCTCGGCACAAAGCCTATAACTGGCCAATAACTTGGAGACACTAAAATATTTGAATTATTTAAAAATAATAAAAAAGAACCAAGACCATATGATGGAATACCATTCAGCAAATAAACGATATATTGATATATGATATTTCATGCAAGAATCTCAAAAACATCATGCTTAGTGAGAGAAGCAAGACACAAAGGCCATATCCATAAAAGGGAAATCTGCAGAGAGTAGATTAGTGATTGTCTGGGGCTGGGAGTGACTGAATGGGCATTAGAGATCTTACTGGCATGATGTAAATGTTCTATAACTGGCTTTTAGTGATGGTGTGCACAACTCAGTTAACTTAATAAAAATCACTGAACTGTACACTTAAAATGAATGAACTTTATGGTATGTAAATAAAGTTGTTTAAAAAAGAAAGGCCAAGAATGAAACTCAGAAACTCCAACTACACTACCAGTTTTTAATCTGGCTTTATCATATTATATTTTATTAGACTATGGTGAGAAAATACTAAATGCTATAAAGTCACAAAACATTGTGTGATTGGTAGAATTTAACAATTCTCTGATAATAACATCCATACCACCAAAAAACTATCAAAGTAACCTGCCTTTGTAAAGCTGAAAAATCACTGGCCTAGAGGCTGCTGGTGATTATCTTCTAAATCACTACCATCTTATTTTACATAATAGTTTCTATTAATTTGTGATATAAACAGTGACATTATTTCTACATCTTCAGAGTCTTTCTTTCTTATTCCTCTGAGCTGTAGTATACAAAGAAACACAGCAAGAAGGAAACAAAAATCTCATTTAAATCCCCTGGATTAACAGATGTGGAAATTCAGGCCCATTAGTGATGTGACCCACAAAGCCAGAATGGGGAAAGATGGAGAAAGGTAGAAAGACTAGACAATGATGTTCATTCACTGTTTCTAAAACAAAGGAAGAAAAAAACTACTTACTAAACTCAGGGTGAAACAATAAAGATGTTTGAAATGAATGAATCTAACAGGCCTCTGGAGTTACCAAAATTAACAAGTTCACTTGCATGAAAGAGAAGTGGTTTAAAGAGTCTTGTTTTTCATAGTTCTATCAAATTCTCACCCATCTGAGAATAAACCTCAGCTTGGCTGATATTCTGGGCAGCCACAGACCATTAAGTACAGGCAGATCTCTCCAGCTCTGTGGTTGAAGTGAATGAGTGAGACCAGCCTAAAGAACAAGAGACCAATTCTGTGGTCCACAGCAGGCACAGACAGCAAGGCTTAAAAAAAAAAAAAAAAGAAAAGAAAGAAATGAACTCTGCACCAGTTTTGGAGGATCAATGGATTAAGATAAAACTTTAACTTCTAAGATTTCAAATTACCTAATTTGTTTTTAAACTAAAATACAAAATAAACATGATTAAATAATTATACTTTGAAAAATCAGCTGGCAAAGCCCAAACAATATTCCACTTGGCATTTGCACACATAGAAGACCCACACTAAATTAGGTAGAAATGTGCATCTTCGACATACGTGTCACTGATTCTGATCTACTGTCTCTACATCGTACCTATCATGTCTACTTTTCTTGGCAGATAAATCATCCCCAGAGGCAGGTCTTCTCTTTTTCCTTGGTGGCATCACTTTATTAAAGCAGTCTGAAGAACTGCAAGACCGCAGACTTCCTACAAAACAAATTCAAAGAGCACAAAATTAAGGTATGCTAAATCCTAACACTTCCAAAGAACAGTACTGCTAAATTAAACACTTCCAGCTTGTATTGTAAAGAATTTAGATGTTATCTATAAATGCTATATAAAGAAAACACGGGCTTTTAGTTCCTTACCGAAAAAACATGTTATGGTCAAAAAATAAACCCAGCAATGAAAACAAATAAGTTAATACTTCACCAGCCCAAATCACACCAGAAATAGAAGTTATCATCATTTCAATTTACTCTCCAAAAATACTAAATCATCTAATCTTTCTGTTCTCTTATATGTCAATGTTCCCTCAAAACTAACTGCAGTGCTATCTCATGTATATACTTCCTGAAACAAGGTCAGCTCAACAAGTAACCCTGACTCTAAAATACATGTAAGCACATCAGTCCCAATACTCTTAAGCTTCAAAAGCTATCTGATTACAAAAAAAAGAAAAACAGGATTTGGGTTTTTTTTGGCAGATGTCTGACATTACCTTGAGCAAAATGTCCACAACAATTTTGTTTGTTTATTTCTGCCGCTTAAAGATTTTGCCCCATTCAGTCAGTTTTCAGTCAGGAAACATGTTTCATTTGGTAATTGTCTGATATTAAAATGTAATAACAGATAATAATAACCACTGAACACTTATTGAGGCCTTACTGTGAGCCAGGCCTTGTTCTTAACACTTGCATGTACTAACTCATTTATGTTCACAGCAAGCCCATGAAGAAAGAACTATTACTGCCTTATGCAGATAAGAAAACCAAGGCAGAGGGGAGTTAGGCAAATGGCAAAGCCAGGATTCAAACTCAGGCAGTCTTGCTTCAGGCCATCTTAAACCATTATAAATTACAAGACAACTATAAGATGATGAAAATACCCCATCTTGGTACAAGTGCCCTCGAATATATTATGTCATTTGGTTCCTACAATAACCATGAATGACAGGCAGGGCAAAGATAATTATTTCTATTTAACAGACAGGGAAAACTAAGGCTTAAGCATTTGAGTGACCTCCTGAGGTCTCAGGAATGAGAAGTGGTGAACTCTGAATCCCATGTCTTTCCTCCTTACACTAGCCCTCAGTCGAAGGCCCACAGCTCTCAGGGAGCCATGAGGACAGGAGAGCATGCAGGCGTGCTGGGGAATGAATAATCTGCAGTCAATGAGTAAGCTCCAGTTCTTCACCTATGTGGTTCTATCAGTCGCTAACCTACTTGGGGTCTCTCATTCACCATTTGAAGAATGAGAATTGTTATACAGCTACTTCTCAGAATTTTTATGAAGGAAAAAAATATCCATTCAGTAAGTGCTTAGGCACCAAGAGCTGTGTTCAGGTGTTGCTGATATAAAGAAATCGGTTCCGAGCAGCACCACAGAAGGAGGCATGTGCACTACGCTCATGGAGGCCTTCAGCATTCACTTAACTCTCAGGACACAATTCTGCAGCATGTCTCATATTTTAACAAACAGGAAAACCAAAGCAGACAGAGATTAAGTGACAGCTGGAAAGCAGCACGTAAAGCCAAGGTATGAACCAAGCAGCCCAGCAGCAAAGCCCAAGCTCTCAGGCTCCATGCCACCTCTACAAGGCCATAAAAGCGGAAAACTGAGAAACAGAAAACTAAGGACAGAGCCCTGGAGAGTGTCAAGAGCCTGGAAAAAAGAAGGTAAAAACCTAGGCAGGGAAGAAACTCAGGAGAGTGTAATGTCCTGGAAGTCAAAGGAGGAGAGCATGCTTTGAGAAGGGAGTGTTCAATTGAAGCACAGAGGTCAACTCAGGTAAGGAGTGAAGACACATATGAGATTTAGCAATAAAGTACACTGTCCACAGATCGGTGGGAGTGAGGAGAGGTGAGGAAGTGGACACAGTTAATGTGGACAGCTCTTTCCAGGCACCTGCTCTGAAGGCAGAGAGAGCTGTCAATAGCCAAAAGTCGCAAGCCTGCTAAGAGCAATGATCAGAGCCAAAACCCAAATCCCAATTCACATCTGGGCTTCTATCACTGCTAAATTCCTGAGATGACATGCTTCAGGAACATACCAGTCCAAAGCACCTTTTCTATTATAAATTGGGACTTTGGCCCAGATGAGGGTCCTTCCCAGACCTGTCTTGGACAGTGCACAGGCTCAAGGATCCTGCCTGCTCCTTCAGCACAAAACCAGTTCAAGTCTAAACAGATGACCCTCAGCCGCCATTCCTGGGGGCACAACCAGGCTCTGTCCTTCCAAGGATGAGAGTAGAGGGCTCTTCAGAGATACTAGGCACCCCCATATCTCTCTCCCCACAACTGCAATGAGAACTGGAAGAGAAAGAGGGAGAGTGCAACCCACCACCCCACGCACTCCATTCATCTTCCCTGTAAAATGCTGCCCCGTTCACAAACACCACTAAAGCATACTAAAAGGTCCAAATAATTGCAGTGACCCAAGCTTCTGCAGACTGCCAACATACAAAAACAAAGATTTATTCATACCTATTAATGCCCTGGAGTGGGGCTTGCAGAATGAAAAGGTATTCCCTGCTCAGCTGTAAAGCTTGTTATACTGCCCAGAAATGAAGAGTCTGTCCTGATCCTCAAGGCTGGCTTCTCCCTCCTTAGATGTATATGCGGGAAGAAAAGACATTTTCTTTCTTCCAACAGCAATCATGGTTTGATTCTTAGCTTGTGGTCTAGCAATAACCTCTCCCCTTCCACATGCGCAGACAAAGAGGAATATGCACTTACGTCCTCAATCCATAAGAGGAACACTGTTTAAAATAACATCTACCCCAATACTCATTAGCTCCTCTACCACCTGCTTCTTCCTAGACACACTGGTACAACATTTGGTTTCAACTGAATCCTACTTGTCAACAACATGAGCATGTTTTTGGTAAATACACAATCATAAATTAACATTTTCAACTTTCTCTTATTTTTCTTATTGATAAATGCTTCCTATAAAAAGTTGCACAAATAATTTTTTCTTATATCTGTGGAAAACTTACTCATCTCTGAGACCCAAATCATCCCAGATTTGGCAACTGATTCTGTCATTTATTAAAATTTTTATCTCCTAAGAGGCATGACTTTTTTTTTTTTAAGCATCTCTCCACTCTAATCATCAGTATAAGCAAGTGACAGTTAAGGGGCCATTTTTCACAAAGAAACTGTCTATCCACCTGCCCCAACAGCCATCCTAGTTCAGGCACTGACTCGTTGACTCTTGCACAGCTGCCTCACAAGGAGGATGAGGTAAACTTGGACCCAGGGAAGGGAAGGAAAGTGACTGAGGATTACATGGCACAGCTGGTCAAGGCAGAGTTACCCTGGAACCCACTCAGGCTACAAAAAAAGCAACATTTTAATGCTGAGGAACACAACTTTACTTGAAATAATAATTTGCCAGAATGAACTAAATCAACAAAACATACAGATAACACCCAATTCAAGTCCATTTGCCCCAAATCTGCTCTCCCAATGGCTGCAGGGATCCTAACTAAGCAAGAACAACAACTAGGATTTCTCAAGAGCACAGACAATGGCACATACTGCTTTGCGGGGTCCTGTTTGGTTCACTTGTACATACTCAGCAGCTAATACAGTGTCTTACTACAGTAATAATAAGATACATCCATTACTGAGTCATATGCTGGACTCTCAGTAAATCTTTGTTGAATATTTGTTGATTTATACATGTTCCTAAAACATGTATACATCAGATTCTACTAAAAAAAAAATATATTTCCAGAGACTTAAAACACCTATGAGTAGATAAAACACCATCATTTCAGATTTTTTTCCCATTTGTCACTAAAACAGTTGACTTTAAGTTTCTTGGCAGATATGATTTTTTTTAAAAGACATATTCAAGAAATATTTGCTTCTTAAGATAACTCTGGTATATTTTTATGATAAAAATACTTAAATATAAATAATTTCTACAAATTTGTATCATTAAATTTAGACTTCACTGACTCAGAACTTGTATCACTTGTATTATTCGACTTTAAAAGTTTATCTTTAACAAAAAAATGCAAATAATATAAACAAGAATGTTATGAAATATTTATCTGCTTCAGAGAATGAGCTATTTTAACCATTTTAAAGTACTTAGGTACAAACATCTGGCATTAGAGGTAGAAGCAAGATATTAAGACTGATGTTTCATTATATTGTTAACAATAATTACAAAGTACTTTCAAAGTTATTTATGTTCACATATCTGGGAGATGTTTCTACATTTCCACTTCAGTGACTCTGAAATCAATCCTCCTATCATTAGAAGCTCTTTCTTAATGCTGTGGTATTTATATGACACTTACGAAAGCAATCAGAATTATGTGCAATTTTTGCCAAAGATTATTACTTAAGTTCAGGTTACTTTTGGGTTCAGTGTTTCAAGAGAACAAAATTAAATATTTTTTAACTGACACTATCTGATTTCAAATAATTGAGACTATCAATGAATATAGCTTTTCTTTCCACATTAATCAGAAATATTGCCAACATTTTTTCAACAGGTCTAACCTAGCATTTTTGACAGAAAGTCCATTTTAAAGGGCAACTTGAGTTCACCTGGTTCAGACTAAAGGCCTTTTAATGTCTATCAAGCGTTCTGTTTTCATAGTAATTTAACTACGTAGCACATTATTCTTACCAAATAGTCCTTAAGTAGGTGCTTCACTGCCTTTTTTTTTTTTTTAATCTTTCTGCTTTGAGGTCCTCAAGTAAAAAAAAGTCAAAGAGGTCTACAAAACTAGAGAATATTTTTTACTTCTCCAAACTTAATACAAATAGATGTTCCAATACAAAAGTCTCACTGTCTCATTTTTCATTTTAGTGAGCTGATGCATCACAGCCTTGTTTCACTTACTAACATTTTAGAGAGTTCATCCTGCCACTTCAGTACTTTTTATATAGCTATTTTGCCTCACTTTTCATTGAACAGTCACAAAGATACAGTAATTTAAGTTGATAGATTGCCTTTTAAGATATCTTACCAGTACCTAATATTCTTATTTCATTTTCTTGAACAGATCATTAAACTACTTACTTGCTTGAGGGAAACTATCAGTGCTTAAATGTATAATTTTCATCCTAACTAAAGACAAAAGAATTTTTTCCTTTCTCTCTCAATACTTGTGACATCTATCATCATCTTCCTAATTTTTTTTGGTCCTCTCTGATTGGCTTTTTAAAATTCACTCCTTCTATTTTGTGCTATTTCTCCAAGATTAACTACTAATTCATTCTTTTTCCTTTTGGTGGGAGAAAGATTGGAAGCACCCAAGAAAGGTGTCAGAAGAGGTAGAGCAGGAAGATACCTGACCTCTAGAACTGAGGTTTGGCTCTTCCACACACAGGAGTTACAGGCATTGCCCAGACTACTACTGTTAGGCTGAGAGACTCAAAGAAGTACTACAACAACTCACCTTTCTCAGATGTCTAAACATCATAGATTTTGTGTTGCTCAGCTTTTAAAGTATACTCTGTTAGGTATAGGAATCACAAGTGAGGCTAAAACCAGATGGGAAATGTTAATGAAATGGGCTACTCCAAGAAATTACTAACACTAACTGACATTGACTGGGCACTTACAAGGTACCAGGCAATAAACCAGCACATCACACTGATGGCAGCAGCAGCCCGTCTGGAGCGATCACTGCCATGAGGCCGGCTGCAGTCGGGGAGAAGCAGCAACTCTGCACACTCCACCACCAAGCAGGAACAGGCAGGAGCCCCGCCCCCTTCTGAGCTGTTGGGGAGGACCCCCCTCACCCTCCCAAGCACAGCTGCAGCCACCCAGCCATGGCTGCAGACCCAGGCATCCCTACACTCTCAGGGATGGGAAGGCCCCCTACTCCCACAGCCTCAGAAGTGCCTGCTCCCATCTCCCTGCTCCTGGTGTCTGCTCCAATTTTAGAGTAAAGTTGAGGCCAAGCCCAAGCCCTGTCGCAACCTGGCCAGGTGTGCACATGCTTGGGACAGTGCTGACACACCAGCCCCTTGCCACCTTAGCTCCCTCCAAACTTTGGGCACCGACAAGCATGAGGGGAAGGCCAAGGGGTGCTAAGGGCAGCTTGGTGCAGACCTGCAAGTGCCTGTTGGGACAAACAGCCTGAGCGCCGTGGGCACCATAGTTGGCAGGTTGATGGCAGCAGGACGCAGATAGGCTTCTGGGCAGAAAGGGGTGGGTCCCTAGTAAATCCACACCTTCAAGGCTGGGATGGCCTGATGCCTGAAGGCTGGGCTGCCAGTTCCATGGACTAGAGTAAGAACTTATGGTGCTTTTTCCGGGACTGCTCATGGCCGCCCATGGACCAATCAGCACGCAATTTCTCCCCTCTGAAGCCCATTAAAAACCCCAGACGGGGCAGAGGACAGGACAACCTGCCTGTAGATAGGAGCTATTCACTCCAGGTCACCTCTCTGCTGAGGGCTGCAAAGATGTCGGGAGGACCTGACTGCAAAAAGGAGCTACCTACTTCAGGGCTCCTGAGAACTGTTCTGCGGCTCAAAGAAGTTCCTCTCCACCTTGCTCACCCTCCAGTTGTCTGCATACCTCATTCTTCCTGGATGTGGGACAAGAACTCAGGACCCTCCGAATACGTGACTAAAACAGCTGTAACACAAACAGGACTGAAACACACCCCCTACCACTCGCCACATTGTGGGTGGTGAGGAGAGAAGAGTCGCAGCCCTTTGGGGAGTCCAGACCTAGAGGTTCCTTGAGCCAGGGCTGTGATACCCTCTTTGAGGTTCTGTGGTTACTGGTGTCTCCAAGATTCCAGACGCTACCACATTCCCCTCATCCAAGTGCAGGTGCCCACAGCAGAAGCCACATGCAGTACATCTGGTCCAGCTGCAGGCTCGCACAGAGCAGGCACCTGTAGCTACCTGCCCCACCACAACAGCCAGCATGCCTGGCTGTGAGCAGTGATTGGACCAGGTGCTCATTTGCCCACATACTCCTTGCTGCTCTGTGCCTGACCTGCACTTGGCAGGTGTGGGA
Organism: Aotus nancymaae; assembly: GCF_030222135.1. NCBI lineage: Eukaryota > Metazoa > Chordata > Mammalia > Primates > Aotidae > Aotus > Aotus nancymaae. The sequence continues at coordinate 47,612,088 of NW_026988417.1, read as the reverse complement.
TCTGGGCTGGTAGCGTGAGCTGAGCGCAGCCTGCCTGGCCAAGTGGGTGGAATGAGGCCAGCAGGTGCAAGCAATACTCAGGCAGAAGGCGCCACCAGCCACAGAAGTTTCCAGCTGGTGAAGCGACACCCCAAGGATCCCATGAAAAGTACTCCCAGTATTGGACATATCCACTGTAACGAAGGCAAAAGTGGAAACATAAGGCCAAGTATACTTTCCTCTTTTGCTTTCCTGAATTTTAACTTAGTTTTTCAACTGCCACACTTTGGGTTAAATATTTACATGTGAAATTACTACAGTAACAATACTTATGTAATTCAAAAGTAACTATTAAAACCGGCCCAAAAGTTATATTCCCACATTATTGGTGGTGGTAAAAGTTAAATACACAAGTGTACATAAATCAACAGAAGGCTGAAGAAACATATTGTAAAATATCCATAAATTAGAAAATTACACAGCCATTAAAAAAGAAAGCAAATGCTTTATAAATGTGTTACTATGAAAAGATCTCAAAGATATACTGAGTAAAAAAGAAGCAAATACAAATATACACTTGTATTTAAGGAAAAATGTATCATCATCATCATCATCATTTGGTTAACAAACAGAAGAAACTTAACCTCTGGAAAGTCAAACATGGACTACTAGTGGAAGATAGAAGCTAGGGGTGATAAACTGGGACAGAAATCTTCACTTTTGTTTTACATATTTTTTTAAAACCATGCAGATATATTGTTTTAAAATTACTAAATAAATAATTTTTGACTTCCCTTGAGTTGATCTATATTTGCTGATATGGAAAGATCAGGTGAAGGGACCCTCGGTGCCCCTGAACTCCTAGAACACTCCTAGTGCAGTCTCTGCCCCTGTCTCACTTCTCCCACTGGAAGAAGGAGTGCCTGATCTAAGTGCGGAGAGACTGAACTGAGCAGAAAGCCCCGCCCCTCTGAACTCCCTTTCAGATCTGCCTGCCAGTGGAGCAGGCAGAAAGAGTATGAACACTTCCACTGTCACAGTGCAGGGTGTGAAGGGTCAGCATGTATGCCGGCCTGTGCTTATCTAGTTGTGGCAGTGATTCCAGTGAAACGCTGAAAGGCCTATGATTTTGCTGCACATCTAACTTGTGTTTTCCAAAAACACTGTTACTTCAATCTCCATCTTACACGTAATTTTCAATTGATTCTGAACCAATTTAGAGGTGAAGGTAGAGAGAATCCTAAGTCTCAACAGCCCCCCTGAATGCACCATTAAATGAAAAAAGAAAAATGCAGTATAACATGTATAGTATATCACCGATACTAAATTTAAAACTACTACTAAAAATGTATATGCAAGCATAAAAATGTGAGAAAGGATCCTGCACCCTCTCATTCCCTCATCTCTCTCCTTCGCTCACCTTCTTGTTCTGCCATGCCCTTCTCTAAAGAGGTACCTGCCATTCTCCCCAGCAAGCTGTCCGGCCTGCAGAGGTCAGCATGCAGCTCTGCCTTGCCCAGCTCTCCAAGCACACCACAGCCCAGACCTGAGGGTCTGCACAGACTACAGGCTATGACCTGTACAGTGCCTATGATGACACAATACCATCTATGGAGAAATCTCTTGTGAAAACAGACATTCAGATAGCTCCTACTTCCAGGTGTTGTGGAAGAATAGCTCCACACTGGCTTGGCTGCAAAACACTTTACAGATGTAGGAGGTGGTGTCATAGAGGAAGATTACAGAGGAAATGTTGGTGCTGTACTGTTTAATTTTGGCAAAGAAAAGCCTGAAGTCAAAAAAGATGATTGAATTGTAGTTCATTTGTGAACAAATTCCTTATCCAGAAATAGAAGTTCAAAGCTTTGGATGACACTGAAAAGGGTTCAAGAGGTTTGGGTTGCACTGGAAAGAATTAAAACTTATGCTAAGAATAGAAAATGAGAAATCATACCTTTTTCTTAAAAATAAACAATTTTTGCTTCGGAAAAAAAAAGTCTGAAAGGACCAACGTTAAACCGTGTGCTGGCAGAAAGTGATAGGATTAGGAGACAAAAAAGACAACTGTCACTTTTCACTCTATTTACTTTTGTGCTATTCAAAATCCCCCAACAAGCACTGCTATGGCCTGAATGTTTGTGTGCCTCCAAAATTCACATGCTGAAATCTAATCCCCAATCTGTTGGTATTAAGAGGTAGGGTTAGGAGGTGATTAGGTCAGGAAGGTAGAGCCCTCCTAATTGGAATTAGTGCCCTTAAAAAGAGGCCTGAGGGAGCTGTCTGCCCCTTGTGCTATATTAAGATGCAGCAAGGAAGAGGCACCAATCAGTGAGGAACAGACCCTCACCAGACACGGGATCTGCTGGTGCCTTGATCTGAAATTTCCCAGCCTCCAGAACCATGAACAATCAAGTTCTCTGCTTATAAACTACCCAGTCTAAGGTATTCTGTTATAGCTGCCCAGACTATGACAAATTTCATCTATTACTATGGCCATATTTAAAATGTGTTTTAATAACTTTTGCTGGGAGTTTAGTAACTTAGATCAAATGCAAATTTCTGAACTTTATGATTACTAACAGTTGAGAGAAGTGGTTCTCAAAGTGTGGTCTCTAGACCAGCTGCATCAGCATCATGTAGAAGCAAACTCTGGGGTCCCAGCCTAAGTCTACAGAACCAGAAACTCTGGAGTGGAACCCAGCATTTGTACTTTAAACAAGGCCTCCCCCAAGGTGATTGTAATGCCAGCTAAACTTTGAGAACCTTAGGGTTAGAGAATAACTTATAATAATCAAGTTTCAATTTTCCCATTCCTAAATCCTCAGGAACTATAAACATATACACATACACACATGCGCACACACACGTGCACCATATTAAATCATTTTTCAGCTCAATTTCACAAACATTTGTGGAATACCTTTCAAACTGCATTACTTTAGCACCTTTTTAGTATAAATGAAAATACTGCAGTAGAGGAAAAAAATGGTTTATTGAAACTATTCAAAAGAATTCCCAGCCTCTTTAAAGAGATTAAAAAGTGCTTTGTTATAAATCAGAGCCCCAGAAGAGATTTCCTACTGGAAAGAAGCTATAACATGGCTGCCTTCATTACTTCCTGAAAAACAACCTCAGCCAAGGAACGACTTGTTAATGGAGTATATTACGACAACATAGAACATTCGTGGCTCGTATTTCTCTTTCCTACTTTTATATTAAGAAGTTATTTAAAATTAAGTAGTGTTAGCGTTTACAGATACCTGTTTGGTGATCGTCTTGGCCAACGTCTTCTGTTAGGTTCTGCAAGAAATAAATTTGTTATTACCAAGAAATCACATACCATATAGCAAGTTTTACCATTCACTATTTTCATAAGCAACTGATACCCTAATATCTAAAATACAAATTTTTATCAAATACACTTTCTCAAAATGACTACTTCAAACAGTTGGTAATTTTGTCTTTAAAAGAATGACTTACTAGCTTATTAAGGGTGTGGTAGATCTTATGAATATTTGCCAGTGTTGAGAGATGGGAGTTCAGCTGAAAGTCTTTAAAAGAAAAAGGAGAAATTTCAGTGTCATTTATTTCCAATACTACAAAAAGACTATTAAAAAAAAAAAACTCAGAAGATAAACAAATGTTTTGATATAATTAAATACTATCTCAATTAATTTGATACTTAATAAAATTTTTTTAAAACGTGCAATTACTGACCTACCTCCTAGAAATAGTCTGACAATAAAGTTAAACTCCCAACCAAATGTTTAAGTTCATGAAATTTTCATGTGAATTCTAAGGTAAAACAAAAATGCTTCAGTAGCTATAAAATCCTGCCATCAGTGAACTTGAACTTAATAGAAGATATCAATAATGTTAGCAAATTAAAGAAATAATAAAAACAGAAGATAAGTCTCAAATGAAATGCTCACTTTCTCCTTCTCTTCCCCAGAATCACTGGTACAACAAGCTCAAAGCAAGAAAATGATAGAAAAGATCTCAACATTCAGTGTTTCTTTTTTTCTTTCTATTTTCTTTTTTTCTTTTTCTTTAGGACAGGATCTCCCTCTGTTGCCCAGGCTGAAGTGCACTAGTGCAATCATGGTTCATTGCAGTCTCAACCTCCCAGGCTCAAGTGATCTTCCCTCCTGAGCCTGCAGACTAGCTGGGACTACTGGTGTGCACCATCATGCCTAGCTAATTTTTTTTTTTTTTTTTTTTGTAGAGAGACAGGGTCTTCCTATGTTGCCCAGGCTGGTCTCAAACTTCTGGGTTCAACTGATCCTCTTGCCTCAGCCTCCCAAAGTGTCAGGATTAAAGGTGTGAACCACCATGCACAGCCTCAACTTCAAATGTTTTTATAAAGTATGTTTGTATACATATTACGCTACAAAAATGTAAGCTGAAAGTTTATTAATAATTTTATATATAAATACCACTGGAAGTATTTTCATAAAATATCAGGACTTACATTAGTTCCTTCTTTCCTATTAGTAAACATTAGCATGAAAATGACCATGAAAAGATACTGTAACTCTCTAAGTTATACCATTCTGATAAAAAGAAAGAAAGGAAAAAAGCACCCTTTACTAGAACATTTTATTTGGGACACGTATCAGATCCAAAGAACAGACCCAAAGAGCAGAAGCTACAGTATCAGGTATCTGTGCTTGGGCTGGACCCTCTGGGCTGCTACTCTGAACCTTGAAAGCAAGCTGGCTTCCTTGTCCACAGCTAGAAAGCTTTACTTTCTCTTCTAAAGCTTGTTGGGAGTCCAGTTCTGAATAGGTCTGCAGGGCAGAGGGGCTGACAGACGCAGAGTCCCTGACATTCACATGCACTGTTCCAGCCTACCTCATATCACAGTCCCAGCCATCTAGAATGGTCCAAAAAAACAGTATCTTGAGCTGAGAGACAGACAGAGCAGGGCCTCAAGCTCTAAATGGCCCTCCAATATGGACACGCATGAATCCTTTAGCATCTGAATAGCCTAGCCATACTTACAGTAAATGATGGCATAATGTGGCTCAGAATCTGGATTTTTCCATCTTAATACGATTGCACAGAGGTTTAGAAAAGTATGTGTATTATGACTTATTTATTTACATTTATATTTACTAACCATGAACAGGGGTAGAAGCTAGAAGCAACAGCCCTCTCATCAGCAAGAGGCCTCTCAGGACCAGCAAGAGGTGCTGAGGAGCTTGAACATCCAACTCTTGCACCTCCGTCCCATCTACTACCAAGCCAGAGCCCCCTTTTTGTACTCTCTCAGATTAAACATGGTAAGACGAATTATACATTTCATTATCACCTTAAAATATAAAGTTAAACTTTTGGCCCTCCTCCCAAAAAAAAAAAAAAACAAATCAAAAACTGAGACAACTTTAGGCTCTAGATTCTCTTTTCACTGAGGGCAAGGGAGGGGAGAGAAAGAGGGGCTTGCCAAAAGCCATTCCAGCAATGAGGTCTCTTCTAACTCTCCAGGCTATGCTTTTGTCACTTCACCACCCTGCTATTAAATCAACTCTCAAAATTCCCATAAGAGAATCTAAATAAACCAAAACTGTTAAATCTTTCTCTCTCCTTTATATAAATGTGGCAGTAGAAAAGACAAGAAATACAAGTTATCCTCAATTTGGAATTCCAGGACTTTCGTGAGCTGGGCCCAACTCATATTCCAAATTTCTTTCACCACCCCACTCCACAAAACCCTTCCTTCCAACCCCACATTCCGCCCACTGACCTCCCTACACCCAACAGAATCCAAATGTGTGTGCGTGTGCATGTGCTCACAAACACACTATTCCTGTCAAAAATCTACTTTGCTTCACAACCTGATTCTGGAATCTAACAGCTGCTTCAAATCTCGGGTCTACCAGTTATTTAACCTAACTCCCAATTTTCTCATCTGTAAAATGAGAATAAGAAATTCTCCTTCATAATGTTGTTGTATGGTTGACACCTATTACAATGCCTAGATATATCAGGCTCCCATTACATGCCTGGAATATAGTAAGTGCTCAATAAAAGACACCAATACCCACTGTTTTTATTTATACCATTCTGCATACCACACAGCTGTCTAAAATAGTCTCTAACCTTTCCTAGGTCCAATTCTAGCCTCACATCAATGACCCCAAGGTCACAGTTTCCTCTGTAATTGAGGCAGGTGTCCTGGTACATTTTAACAGCTATGATGGTGATATCGTTTGGATATCTGTCCCCACCCAAATCTTACGTTGAATTGTAATTCTCAATGCTGCAGGTGGGGCCTGATAAAAGGTGTTTGGATTATGGGGGTGGATCCCTCATGGCTTAGTGCTGTCTTTGAGATAGTGAGTTCTCACAAGATTTAGTCACTTAAAAGTCAGTTTCTGTCTGTCTCTCTCCTGCTTTTGCCATGTGATGTACCTGCTCCCCATTCACCTTCTTCCATGATTGTAATCCTCTCTAGAAGCCAAGCAGATGCTAGCACTATGCTTCCTATAAAGCTTCTATAAAGCCTGCAGAACTGGGAATCAATTAAACCTCTTTTCTTTTATAAACTACCCAGTCTCAGCTATTTCTTTACAGTAACTCATAGACCATCAACTGATGTTCATAATGAAGGCTACAGATTATCATAACACACAGGAACAAAAATACAGATATTACGTTTAAAATCAGGTTCTACATATGAAGTTTTACTTTACTAAAGCCAACAAAAGTAAACAGGTCATTTCACAAATACATAGTATATGTCAGCAACTTTCCATTTCTGTATCCAATTCCTATGCTACCACCCCATCATTACTTCAACCAAAAAAAGGAAAAAGCAAAACAAAGAAATGAAACCAATAACATGGATAATTTTTCTTTCATCTCACCAACATAAGGAGAAGTTAAGGAGAAGATCCAAATTCAGGAGGAAAAAAAGACAAAAATGGCATTAAAAGATTAATTCACAAAGGTTAACAAACACTGGATTTATGGTTCATCTGTTCAGTGCTCATGGCAAGTAACAGACCTTGAAATCTAAAATAGATTTCACCTCCTTAAGGCACAGATGTTAAGGGTAAAGATCAAATGCTTTACCAAGAACGTATTCTGGAAAGCACTAACTGATTCATAAAAATCTCCTTCTGCTCATATTTCAATTCCAACGGATAAATACTAGGTTAAGTCAACTGCATTCCATGATCAAACAGCTCTCCATAGTAAAGCAGTGCTGAGTCTGACTCTTCCTGTGTAACATGTCAACTCTATAGTTTGCATTAAAAGCAACAATCAGCTCTGCAAAGGCACAGCCTGCTTGATAAACAGCTTGCCTACATTATCTTCTGGATTTTCTTAAAACTACCAACAACTGCTGACTGGGCATAAACTTGTCTGTTTTGTTTTTGGTTTCTTTTGTGGGGGGGCTTGTTTTAACTACCATTTGCTGTGACCTACACCAAAAAAAAAAAAAAAAAAAAAAATGCCACCGAGGGGGTCAAAGTCCATTTCCCCAAACTACTTAGGTAAGAGAACTCCACATTATAGACAGAGACATAGACATTAGGAATAAAACAATTACTGGTATGTTTAGACAATGACTGTCAACCAAAAGAAACAAATCAAAAATTAACAGTCCTAATAGTTTCCTCTCATAAGAAGGTTAGAAACAGAATTTAAATACATAGAAAGCAAAAACTTCCCTTTATACCACAGTCACTTGAAAAATGTAACTGGGACAAAATCTCAATATAATGGCAACAAAAAGCGATTAATACATATAGGAATAAACTCCAATATGTATGATTTTATTGTTCAAAATGGACAAGTTTGCTGAAAGACATACATGTAGAGAGGTATTTCTGGAATACAAAGACGCAATATTGTAAAGCAATCACCGCTTTCACTAAACCACAAATTAATGCAATCAAATTCCTATTCTGTTGGCTCCCCAGTTCTCCAATCCGTAAAAGAGGTGGGGAAAAGAAAGGAAGTCAGGCAAGCTTGGCAGATTGATTCTAAAGTTCATCTGGAGAAATAAACATGTTAGGCTTGCCAAGAAATTGTTGAAAAAGAAGAATGAGGATGAACTTGCCCTATCAGGTATCTATACACAGTATAAAGCACAGCCTGGTAAACTCTGTGCGAAGGGCCAGATTGTAAATATTTCCAGCTTTCTAGGTCATACAGTCTCTGTTGCAACTACACTGCCATTATAGCTCAAAAGCAGCCATAAACAATACATAAGTATGGCTGTTTTCCAATAAAGCTTTATTTATAAAAACCAGGTGGTAGGCTGGACTTGGCCCATGAACCATAGTTTGCCAAGACCCGGTATACAGGTACAGTAATTAAAATGTTATAGTATGTGTGCAAGAAGAAAAATCAATGACAGAGTTGATAAACATATATATGTATAAATCTACCTACACAACATTTCAAACACAATGGAGAAGAGATAATAGTAAGTAGAGGGGCAACTAGTTAGCATGTAGAACAAATTACAATTAATTCCACCTCACCCAACAGTTAAACGGATGGAACAGGAAGCTGTTCAAAGCAAAAGAAAACTTATTACAGGCTCAGGGCCTTGCACACTCTGCATCTATTAATCTCTCCAATCTCATCTTCTACCCATCTTCCCTTTGTTCATTCATTTTTTTTTGTTGTTTTTTTTTTGAGATGGAATTTTGCTCTTGTTGCCCAGGCTGGAGTGCAATGGCGTGATCTCAGCTAACCCAACCTCTACCTCCCGAATTCAAGAGATCCTCGTGCCTCAGCCTCCCAAGTAGCTGGGATTACAGGCATGTGCCACCACGCCTGGCTAGTTTTTGTATTCTTAGTAGAGATGGGGTTTCTCCATGTTGGCCAGGCTAGTCTCGAACTCCTGACCTCAAGTGATCCTCCCACCTCGGCCTCCCAAAGTGCTGAGATTACAAGCATGAGCCACAGCACCGGAACTCCCCTTGTTCATTCTACTCAGCCACAGTGAGCTTTCTAGTGTTCCATTAACACTCCAAGCACCCTCCCACCTCAGGGCCTTTGCACTGTGCTGTTCTCTTTACCATGAGCCCTCTTCCCCCTAATAATAACATGGTTGCTCTCATACTTCATCAGGTTGCCACTTAAATATCACCTATGATGGATATGTTGATTAGCCTGATTTGATCATTCCACAATTATACATATATCAAAACATCACATTGTACTCCATATATACAATTATTTGTCAATTAAGAATAAAATTCTTAAAAATTGCCTCCTTACATAACCTTGCCAGACCAACAGAGCCCCCTCTTCACTCTATCATCTTACCATGCTTTGCTTTTCTTTACAGCATTAATACCATCTGACATTACATATTTGTCATTGTCCTCTCCCATTAGAATGTAAGCTTCACAAAGGCCAAGACTTAAATCTTGCCCATTGCTGTATCCTTTGATATTAATATCCAGAACAGTACCTGGCACATATTAGGTGCTCAATAAATACTCAACAAATGAATAGATGCAGATACAAAGGCACCAAGGCTTAAATTCAATACATTCAGGGCACTTCAAGTGATCTTCAAATGTGAGAAGCATCATGGTTAAGAGGAGACTCAACAGGAAGGCAAAGATCAGAAAATGAAGAACTTGTGAATCCTGACTGAGAGTTTAGATTTAATCTCCTAAGGATCTGTATTTCCAACTGGGACACCACAGACTATGCAAACATAATGATAAGCATGGCACATTCCAGTAGCATCAATTCTAATCAACAATAATATGGCAGTCTTACATGGAAACAAACATAATTATGACAAAAGACTTTAAAAAAATTTCACCACACCAAGCTGTGCTCCCAGGACCCTGGGACAACTTATTCCACCAAACTCTGCATAGGAAACCATTGGTGGGAAGTCTCAGAAGCACTCCTGTGAGTGTCTTGGTGCCAGGAAAGTGTTCTGATCAGGAGAGTTATTTAGAAAGATCAGTCTAGGACAAGTGTGCAGCAAGGATGATAGGTGACCTGGATTTAGAGTGGCCATTTATGGAGATGACTAGAAGTGACTGAGGTGGGAAAGGACTAACGCCTTAAGTTAGACAGTGGCTGTAAAAGTGGAGAGGAGAGATCCTGAGTACACTGGAGATGCAGAAAATAGACATTTAGCTCACACAAATTCAACTTTTCTCATTTGGTCAAAAAAAAAAAAAAAAAGGAGGAAGCAAGACAAAATGAAATGTCATTGTCCCAGTAACTGCCCACCCTCACTTCTACTTAATGAACATGAGACATGACACATGAATAGTCACCCGTTGGTCTCAGTTTCCACGTACCAATCAGATTTTGTGCATCTCACAACATGGTATAGTATTTAAAGAGATGTATTTTTCATAAAACATGGTCCCTACATTCAAGCCAGATGCTTCAACTGGTGCTCAAATGGAGAGCCAGCGATCTGTTCCAATGCTGGAAGTAGGAATGGGCTGTGCTGGATTCTTCTGAGACAGCCTCCAAAGGGGAATCTTCCCCAAGTGTTTCCAATGGTATTTTTAATACCAATGATCTTCAGCTTACATAGGGTAGAACTTGTGAATCCTGCTTGAGAGTTTAACTTTAATCTCCTAAGGATCTGTATTTCCAACTGGGGCACGAGACTATGCAAAGGTAAGAATCAACCTCTATATAAAATGTGACTGCAGTGTAAGGAAAAACTAATAGGCTTGCACATGGGAGATGAGAGTGAGTAAGGTGTTCAATGGCTCATGTTCTTTTGTCCATTATCATTTTATTAGTTTGAGCAGAGTCAGAGAGCTAGCCATGGCCAAGCTGGGCAAAATTTGTATCTTCTAACTCTTAATCTAAGGCTACTTCTTCCATTCTAGCTTATTTCCAATCAAAGCAAAAATACCAATCTATCTTCACACTCCATAATGAGAAAAAAGCAGCAGCATTTCCAACCCAAAGCTGTCAATAAGCAAGCACGCAAACTTAAAATAATCTACTATTACAGAAAAATATTTTAAAACTGGCTGAATCTAAAACAATTCACCATTTTTCTCCCCAGGGAAATAATGGTTCAGAAAAGATTTAACGCCAGTGTTGAATTTCTATTTTTAAGCACAATTCACTATTCTGGTCACTAAAGAGTCATTTCAATATTAAAACTCAACGTATTTCAATATTAAACCCCAGCTGGCCAATCAGTAAACAATTCGGTCAAGCATAAAAGTTTTAAATAATATTATGCTCTTAATAAATACTTTTTGATGACAAAGATGATGAAATAAACCTGTAAAGGTGGCAGAAGGAAAGGGCAAAATAATGACCATGTTATTGCCAAAAAAGCAAAACAAAATTGGGCAAAATTAAAGGTTACCATCTAACCTCAGCACTCATCTTAATGTCTCTGGGACAGAACAAGAACACGACTGAAGTGCAGGGATCTGTCTCTCTAACTGGGATTTACCAGGGTATGCTTAAGGGTGTTCCAAGCCATGGGTCACATGGCTCAGCCTCCTGAAAAGTCAATTTTACCACATGATATGAGAAAAGAAAACAGAAATTGTGAAAGCCAAGGGTGCACTGCGGTTGGGAGCCACTGTTCAGATTTGCCTTGTTTCCTTCCTTCTAGAAACACGTGCCCTCTTTCCCATGGGTTTCAGATAGAGTAGGGATGAGAATGTCAACGATGTGGAGCAGAGACCACTCCCAACCCTCAAAGGACATGCTTTTACTTCAATCACTGAGATGCTGGATTTGTTACTGCAGCATAAAAGAAAAAAAATTCTAGTCCTCACAAGGCTCTGCATGATCTGATCTAAGTCAACCTATTCCATTATCTTTCCTCACTCCATTCCAACTTGAATTCATGAATATTCAAATGAATTTCTACCTCAGGGCCTTTGCATTTATGTGCCCTCAGCCTCCATGACCCTTGATGTTCACAGGCCCAGCAGCTGTCTTTCCTGAAATATCTATTTAAATGTCACTCATCAGAGATGTCTCATGCAACTTCTTTATCCAAAACAGTACCTCCATCTCCCAGTGGATTTGGATTTTTTTCACAGCACTTACCACTTCCTACTATTAACAGGTTTGTTGAAATATAATTCACATAGCATGCAAGTCATTCAGTATAGTGTACAATTCAATGGTTTCAGTATATTCAGAGTTGTGCAAACATCCCCACAGTCTAATTATAAAACCTTTTTCATTAGCAGTCATTCCCTATTTCTCCCTTCACCCCTCTTCAGCCCTAGGCAACCACTATTCTACTTTCTGTCTCTACAGATTTCCCTATTTAGACATTTTATATCAGTGGAGTCATACAATATGAGGCCTTTCATGATCCTGACATTATATAATAAATTTATTTATGTCTTTGTCACTCTTCCTAGAGCCCAAGCTCCATGAGGAGGGGGACTTCCTTTTGCTTTATTCACCACTCTATCCCAACGCATTTTAGAGTATCCCTTATCAGAAATGCTTGGGACCAGAGCATTTCAGATTTCAGATTTCTTCAGGTAGTGTTGTTTGTATTTTACTTACGAGTTGAGCATCCCTAATCAAAAATCTGAAATGTTACAATGAACATTTCCTCTAAGTGTCATGTCAGCACTCAAAAAGTTTCAGATTTTGGAGCATTTGGGGTTTCAGAATTTCAGATAAAGGATATTTAACCTGTACCTACAACAGCACAAGCCTAGCACAAGGCAGGTACCAATAAATAGGGGAATAAATGCTTTTAAAATAGTCACTAAATTTAGCAACAGGGAGGTTACTCCATGACCTCAGAGAAGATTGCTGTGATAGAACTGAGACCAGAACAAAGTGGGCTGAGGATCATACAAGAGATGAAGAAAACAGAGACTATGTCAAGCAAAGAAAACTTGTTGAATAAGCTGGCAGTAAAGGGGAGACTAGAAATGCATGTGGCTTTGAAGGAGTGCTGACTTTGGGTTTTATGATGGCAGGACTTGAGCATGCTTCAAATGCTGCTATTAGTTTTGCTTAGTACCCTGAAGGGTTACAGTAGCCAGAATGTGAAGAGGCAGGCCACATCACAAGTCAGTGAAGATCTAATATGCACTCAAAGATCATAGTACATGTTTTTAAAAAGTACAAAATGCAATTTTAAGTAAAAAAGATCACATTAAAAATGAGTTATAACTCAAATAACCCAAAATATAGCATGCACCATAAAGTAAAATCTATGTCAAAACCATTAAAAAGTAGTGTTTTAAATGATTTACAATACCAATTTACAACTCTGTATACTGATAGTCATTAGCTATATGACATGGCACAGGTCTCAGTTTCATTTGTAAAAACAAATATATTCACATTTGAGGCTAAATTATTAAAACACAAAGATGTGAAATGTGTTCTATACTGTAAACCTAGGAAAAACCAAAAGCTAGGTTTATGGGTCAGTTTCATACTACATGTCCTTCATGGCTACAAGCAGGAATTTCTTTTTCTACAAAATGGATAATCACAGTGCCTGCTTCATAAGGATATCGTGAGGATTAAATGAGTTAAAGCTGCACTGTACTTCAAACAGTGCATGGCACTGAGGAAGCACTACGAAGTGTTGGCTATTATGTCATAAGCAAGCAGGAAGGGTCTGTGTGATCTGCCCAGTGCAGGGCCCATGGGGGAACCGCTGCATCTTTTGAGCCCCATCCCCACAGCCCAAACTAAACCCAGCTTCCTAATTAAGCTATTAATATTTAAATGAAATCATTGGCTGCACAGTGGAATCACCTAAGAAATTTGAAAAACACCAATACCAGGGCCCCAATCCAGATCAATTGAATAAAAATGGCTGTGGGGCACCACGTTTCTCAAGCAGCCCAGGTGATTCTAATGTGCAACCAGAGAAGTAGGTTCTACCCCCCACTCTCAGTTCAATCCTGGCCTCCCAGTAACCAATCCACTCCTGGAACAACCTCAGCACCGCTAGACAGGAATATAACTCATTCACCATACCCCATCAGCACAAGAAGAAAAGGCCGAGGTCAAGGGAAAAGACTACAGAGCTGAAAAGCAGGGTTAAAACCAAAAGAACTAACAGGTGAGGAAGGTGTTAATTAACTTCATTCTCCTCATCAATAAATATTTGCTATTTACATGGCACAAAAGCCAAGGGAGAAAATTGATAAGGGAGTAGGTCATTGTGAGTGACTCAGCATTTTCATTGAACACAGATCCAAAGTTAAAGCCATCCAAGCATACTGCTGCTGCTGGCTTTTTCTTCCTCTCACAGGACCCATAAAAGGGGCTGGGAGAAGAAACCATCCGCCCAAGGGAGGCAGCATCCACCCATCACCCACCACACTGCCTGTGCCTGCTGGTGCTATCCCAAGGGACTCGGTCACTTCAGGATACCCAGTCTGGCTGTACTCCCAATATGATACAGTACAAAGGGCCCTAGATATATTCTCTTTACCCCACCTACCCATTGAAGGTGAGCATAAATAATCTGTACTGTCCACTGAAGAACACAGAATCACTGGGTATCTCAGAGTAAAACTCTTTTCATCTCACTAAAGTTAAATGAGCCCAGACTTTGGTCAATCAGCTCTGACAACAGAAAGACCCGGGTTGGAATCTTAACTCCAACTGAGTCCTAACTGAGTGACCCTGTATATGCTTCCAAACTTCACTGTTACCACGTCTTCATCCATAAACAGAAATAACAGAACCCTCTTTGCCAGGCTATTGTGAGGATTATTAAATGAGATGGTGCATGTCAAGTACTTAGCATAGTGCTGGTCCATATTATGTACCAATCAAGGTTAATTATTTTTATCCCTGTTATTCTTAGAACCTAAAAGACTGAACCTAGAACTGCAAAAAGGGCAAAAGAGATCACAAGGTGATGGTGTTTAAAACTACTAATTCACTAGCCATTGGACTTGAATGTAACAACTATCACCAGTTTCCTGTCTAATTAGTCATTAACAAGTGATCTGTGCTTTAATTTTGGGAATTACCTAGAACTGCAAAAAGACAGAGCAAAAGAAATCACAAGGTGATGGTGTTTAAAACTAATTTACTAGCCATTGGACTTGAAAGTAATAACTATCCCCAGTTTCCTGTTTAGTCATTAAGAAGTGATCTGTGCTTTAATTTTGGGAATTGCCTATGTAGAATAAGACATTAAACTTACCCTAATCTACAAAAAAAAAGGAGAAAAATAATTTCAAAAATGTTAGTAGCTCCACTAAGTTGTTTTCTAGTTTTGCTGCAATGTCGCTGAGATCTCCTATATTTAAAAATAACAAGTCTATTTAAATAAAATCTAAGAAGACTAAAAATGACCATTTCATTAGTTAAGAAAGAGAATGCAAATACTTTGCCACAATTCTTCAGTTTCCCACTTAAAATCAGTTTTAAAATGCCTATTCTCATTGTAGCAAACAGGCAGAAATGAAAGGTGATGAAGAAGAGTAGGAAAGAAGGGATTCGGAAATCCCAGATCCTGATCCTGCCAGGACTCATTCCAAGAAGAAAAGAACCAAGAGATAATCACATCAAATGGCTCTGTCATCATCATTCATAGGCCAGTGACAAGAACAAAAAATAATAATAATTCCAATATACATTCAGTGTTCCAATCAGGGTTCAACGAAAAGCACAAATAAAATGTTAAGAATGATTTCAACGGCAGTAGAGGGTCACCAAGACCATGGAATCAGAATGCTTGAGTTAGAATCTCAATTCACCACCTGTAAGCTGTGTGGTCTTGAGAAGGTGAATTAACTTTTCCACACCTCAGCTTCCTCATATGTGAAATGGGGACCAAAACAGTCCCTAACCTACTGAGGGTTGCTGTGAGGATTAAATGAGTTAATGCAGGCAAAGCAGTTGAAGCAAATCCAAGATCATCACTGAATTCATGTTAGTCCCTCCCCATTCCCCTTTGCTCCTCCTCCCTCACTATGCCCCACCTCAGACTTCTCTTTCCTTCTCTGGTTTCCTTTCCACTCATACTCTCTCCCTGGTGCCTCTTTTAAGGCCTTCCCACCGCCCTCCACCCCACCCCTGCCACCAGCTCCTGCCTAGCCCTGCACCTCACCTTCCCCTCCACTCTAGCCTACTAAATACCCACTCTCCTGCCACATTTCTCTGTCCCCACCATGCTGTCGCTGGGCTTGGAAAGCACCTCCACCTGACCCCATGCGCCACCTGCACAAGCACACAGATCCTGTTCTTCATGTGATCCAACTTCAAAAGCTACTCACGTGACAACTGCTAACCCTTCCACACATGTTCTCAAAGCCCCTCGCGCACATCCATTCTAACCTAGCAGGCATTGTCCCATGCATACATTCCTTCTGTCTCCACACTGAACTCCCTGAAGGAAGCTCCTGAAGCCCAGGTACCACCCCCACCAAACACAAGTCCTGTCTGTGACAGCAGCACCTGGCAGCAAGAAACACCTTGAATGTTTGTTGAATGGCTGAGGGAACGCCTCACTTGGTTCTGTTCTTATAACCTCTTTTCTCCTCAAGGGTTCTTTTTTAAAGCCTACCTAGAAGACTGTCATCACGCAGTAATTACAAGCAACAAAAACATTTTATGTGTTTCATCTCATTTAATCCTTGGGACCATTTATGATCTCGCCTCCTACTTTCTTCCCCCCACCCACTCCCACAACTCTACTCCAAGCATGCCAGCCTCTGCTGTTCCTCAAATACAGGCCTGCTCCCACTCCGAGCCTCTGCATTTGTGTTCTCTCTGCCTGGAACAGCCCCTCACCTCCAACAGGGCTTAGCTTAAAACCTCCTTAGAGAAGCCTTTCCCGACTCCGCTATTAATACCCTCCACCCCACCCCATGCCCACACACAGGAGTGCCTGCATGCACCCCTACCCTATTCTGTTTTTCTCTCACCATCAGACATACTACATAATTTACTTGTTATTATCTGTCCCCTCCCCTATGCTAGAATGAAAACTTCATGAAAGATGAAGAGCAGGGCCTGGCACACAGTAGGTGCCCAATAAACATTTGGTGACTCAACAACTCCACAGCCTGCAATAGGTAATTTTTACAAGTGAGGGCTCTGAAGTGCACACACAGCAGCTGGGTAACTCCCCTCCAGTCCCTCCACCAGGAGATGACAGAGCAAGGATTTGAATCCAGTCATTTTGGCTTTCCTGCCTCCCAACCTGACCCAGATAACAGTTAAAAGACATCATGACATCCACAGAGAAAACCCTAGCACTGCATGTCTGCAGGCCACAGAGAAGCCAGAATAGCCATCCACTGGAAAGACTTTCACCAGAACAAGTCATCTAACTCGAAACACTTCGGTGTGGCAAAGTATTATTTATCAGATTTGTAACTTATATAGCACTGATAGTTTTTCTTTGGATTTAATAGTTCAGTAAAAAAGAAATTTATCATGCTTTTATTATACTGTAATATCCTCAGGAACAGCAAAGCGACAAATCATCAACTAATATAGAGAAGGCCTAAGATGATATATGTTCAAAGCCAACAACTGTGGTGGGGGGGCAGGGGGAGAAGCACTGACTATAAGGGAGCACAAGGGAACTTTTGGGGTGATGAAAATGTTCTATATCTTAATTTAGTAGTGGTAAATTCACCAAACAACACTTAAAATGTACAATTTTATAATATGTGAAAGTATACCTCAATGAAGTTGTCTAGAAAGGTATTTGGTACATCAAAATTTTGGCTAAACAAAATAAACATTCTACTAAAACAAACACACACACACACACACACACACACACACTTCCATAGCTAATATTCCCACATCAGAGACAAAACAAATGCACAAGGAATTATGTATTCGCTCCTAGGCATCCCAACTTTTGGGGGACAAAGAAGTAATTAGGAAAAAGCAGCAGTAAAGAGTGGCACGTGAGACCCAGTGGGCTGGCTAGTGTGTGGTTCTGAGTCCTGCCTGACCACCAGCAAAGACAGCTCCCACCACCCACAGCGGCTATCGCCTGTGTCCTCCTCCAGTCCTCTAGGTCACCTCTGACCAGAGTGCACAAGCAGCCAGGATGAAAAAGATACATCACTGCCCTTCACAAGGGCTTATACCACATATCCGACCAGTGACAGTGACATGTCTGGATGCTGAAGTATCAGAATTCTTAGTTGAGAGCATCAGAAACTAATTCTAGCTAATTTAAACAAAAGAGTCGGGGGCGGGGGCGCTATTAGACAGTTCACAGAATCTCCAGAGAACTAGGCCCACTGGCTGTAAATGCCTAAGGGGACACAGCAGACTGCACCACATCACAGCAACAACTAGACCTCGCCTCTAGAAGCAGCACGGCAGCCACCACCATGCATCCCCCAGAAAATGGTCACATAGGCTCCTCTTATTCCTTTGCCTCCAGCCTCAGGTTCACAGTGTTAGGTGAGCGTGTCTGAGAAGATCTGCCTGCTAGGGTAAGAATTCCCCAATCAGACCAAGAGTCAGGGCCCCACAAGACTGACAATGTCCATTACAGACACAAATGGATTACTCCCCGTCTCTGCAAATCCTACTGATACAGGCCAACAAAAGCATTCACAAGAAAAAAAAATCTTCAAAGGCAGAATTAAAATAAATCATACCACAGGTAATGCTATTTGAGGAGGGCAGGGCCTTTTTTATATCTAGTGTTTTATTCAGTACATTAGTTACAAATGACAAGTCTATTTTCCTAGATTGAACATAACTCATTAACAGCATTTTCTGATTAAAAGCAATTCAAACCTGAAGTAGCAGATACTCTGCTACCTCTAAACCTGTCATGCAAATTGTTAAAATATCTAATTCTATTTAAAATGCATTTCAATGTTTTCCTTCTTAAAACACATTTTTAAATGTATGTTCTGCTTAGAATACTTCTCAAGAGGTACTTTTCCTAATGTGAATTTCAAAAAAAAAAAAAAAGCAAGCTATGAGACAAATTAACACCAATTCAAGTTGACCAACTATAAAAAGTTACCAGCATTTATGTCAGATTCATCACAGAAAATTTTACTCTGTAAATTTTAACTTCAACTGACACTGTAAATGAAGAAAGACTTTCAGCAATCTTACTATATTGTTAACTTAAGAAATAAATTCTTAGAACCAGACTATGGATATGAAACAAAAAGAAAGGAAAAGGACAAACAATCTAGGCCCCGTAACATCAGACCTGTTAACGCTGCCTTAACCTTCTGAAGGTAGGGTGCTGACACGAGAGAGAGCGACCAGAAACGGACGTATGCACATTCACAAACACTCCTGTTCCCTCAGCACGTCACCAGCATTTTACTCTCTCCTTGAGAATTTCTCCATGCTGCTTTCTCTAAAACTGATTATCTGCATGTATTTGAAAAAGAAATATTAGTTTGCATACAACTGACTTTGTCTAAAAAAGGCAAAGAATGAATAGGTGAAAGCTTGTGTTCCTTGAAGAAAAATCTAAAGATAACGAAAAACCACAGCAGCAGGAAGAATTAATTTTTCTAGATAATACACAAATTATTCAATAGTTGACCATTTAAGTTCAATTCAATATATGTTTGGGGACCCACACAAGGCATCATGCTAGATGCTAAAGTGGATACTAGGTAAGACACGGTCCCAGATCTCAAAAAGGTAATAAACTAATTGGGGAGGGGAAACAGAAGTAAACAAGCAGCTATTGTTATATAACATAAAACTGAGCAACAGAAGGAAGCACTGCTTCAGAGATTCCATGGAAAGAGAGAGTCTGCTAGAGAGGAAGCACAGTACAGAAAAATTCTACAACAGAGGCACTGAGGGCAGCTGGAGCTGGGTGCAGTGGTGTGCACCTATAGTTCCGGCTACTCAGACTGCGGTGGAAGGACCCCTGGAGCCCAGGAGTGCGAGTCCAGCCTAGGCAACATAGCAAGACCCCACCTCAAAAAAAAAAAAAGAAAGAAAGAGAGAGAGAAAAAAATGGATTGCTGGTAATTATAACAGTGTAAGAAAGGCATAGGCCATAAGGCCATGGCAATGGGTATGGGAAAGAGAGGCCGGGCATGGGAAGAGATGCAATCTCTCCTTACCACTGACCAGGGAAGAGGATAAGAAATGTCCAGGATTTCAGTGTGGGTTATTAAAATTACTGCAGTTTCATTAACCAAATGAGAAAAATTTATTAGTTTTGTTCTTCTCGTTTTGACTATTAAGCTCAGAGCCAAATATTTCTAACATATGGCAAGTGTTTCTGTGTACCTTATAAGTCTATATATACATTTTCCTTCTCTTGACAGGATTTTATTTATATTTAGTAAGTCACCCCCTAGTTCTTTCAGAATAAGGCAGAAAATAAATCAACATAAAGGTTGAGATCAAGCCAGAGACAGCTGGCCAAAGTAGCTGGTTCAGGGATATAACCTGCAAGTTGCCAACCCAGCGCATCTTCTCACCCTTCTTCCACACTAGGAAAGGCCATATCCTACAAGAGATGCTGGAAAATGCCAGACGTTCACTGTCTCAGCCTCCCTTACAACGAGCAGTGGTATGAGATCAGTTCGATCCAATGACACTGAAATGGAACTCTTTAAAGTGAGCTTCTGCAAAAGACCTCTCTGCTAACAAGGAGTTGTAAGGAAATATGCTCCTTCCTTCCCTGCTTTCCAACCCAGGCATGATGTCTGGTGCTACAGCAACCATACTACAAACATGAGGCAAACCAACCATGCCAAATAAAAGCTAAAATACTAAGAATAGAAGAAGAAAAAGATGCAAAGAGCCTAGATCCTTAATGACATTATTAAGCCACTGCCAGCTTTGGAATCAATTCTAGGTTTCTTGCTGCCGAACAATAATAAGCCCTATTATTTAAGCCATTAATTTGAGCACTGTAGCTTGGCAAACGCATCCTAACTGATATAACAGAGATCATAAGGAGGTCAGTTTCTCACAGGTTGATTTTTACACTGCTGAGTTAGCAGGATTATTAGCTGTTAATTATTACTTATAATTAGCAGATGATGATGATTGAGATAATAATGCAAACATGTAGCCAGGAAGAAGGCAATAAGCCAAGAAGAGCTTCTGGGAGCAACTTAACATAAAAACAGAAAAGGAAATCATGATAAAGTTTGAAAAAATATAATCAAGCGCCAGTAGGGGTACACAGAGGTTAAGAACAGAGGAAGGAGACAGTGAATGAACAGAAGTCCACCAAGACAGAGAAAATGAGTCAGGCTTTCTTTTCCAGCAATGCTACAGACAAGATTACCTAAAACTCCTTCCTAATATAAAACAGTCAAAAATTCTGGGTAAAGTGTAAGAAACATCTGTTTAAATGCACAGCTAGGTTCACAAGAAAATAAAGGACCTCCCCAAGGGCCAAAAATCAAAAAAGAACCTAAAAACCAGAGCAGAAAGCGTAAGGTGATACTGTGTAGGAGCCTAGGGCTTTGGGGAATGGAGGGAAGTGGGCTGTATGGGTATAAAAAGCACCTGCCCTTTGGGATATAATAGAACAAAAGAAAAAGGGAAAGCTATGACTAGCTTCATATTTTCTTTAAAAACACCATCTTGAAGACAATTATAGGTCTTGCACGTTTTTCAACCTCATCACTTTATCCTCTGCAAGAAAAAATTCCATAATTAAATGCACATTTTTGTACATATTTGTATATTACCAAGAGTTTCCAGGATATTTCACCACACGATTAAATATGACAGATAGATATAAATGATTTACACAAGAACACCATACACATTGCCCAGTTTTTCATACATCATGAAAAGAACCATCAAACAATCAAGTATGCAAGTTTAGTATATTTGCAACCCCACCAAAAGGTTTCCAAATCTTAGGATTTCTTGGTAATTTTTTTTATTATTAGAGTAATTACAATATTCTTCTTTAGTGACTATGTTACCAATAGTTTCATAATACCTTATATATCACATAAAATAATCTATCATCTTTGCATTAATCTTAGTCTTCTACATTACAGGTTCTTTAGTCCCTTCCCTGTAAACAGTAAAGGGAACTGGCGAAGGATGTGATGTTTAAGGAGTCTACTTATGGAGAGGAAGGTTTCTAATATTAAGGAGAGAAGGAATTGTAGTCTGTAGCTAAAAACAAAACACGCAAACAAAAGTCTTAAGGTTCTCCACTTTTTATATAGTTTATCTTCCTCTATTCTTATTTGCTTTCCAAGCTTCTTTGAAAATTGAGGATGTCACAAATTCCCTTTGCTCACCTTCACATTTTCACCCTCAACTCCATTAAACCACCTCCATCACTCAATTCATTTCAAGCCGGTATTTTTTTCAAACAGTCCAAGATATACCAACATATATATTATCTTTACAAGGGTTACATGTGCCTCCACTGTGATCCCATATTTATGTAAGACTATGTTTGAACCCAGTGCTTACATACACTGGATGCCACAATTAAATACACCATCCTAAAGGCTGCTTCAGATTGTATTGCTTCCTGAATGTTTTCCCACAACCTGTGCGCATGATGGTTCAAGACCAAGCATTTTTTCTACAAGTAAGGCCACCCAATGCAGGGGGAAAATTCACTTGGGGATCAAGAACCCAAGTGTGAAAGCGCTGCACCTGGCTTGGCTCTCCCTCTCCCAAGTGAGGGCTGGGGAACCGCTCCGTCCCAGGGGACTAGAGCGCCTCCAGAGAGCGCTCAGGGACTGCCCGGGGAATAAAGCACGAGTTCGCAAAGCAGAGAGGCTCCGAGGGCGCGCTGCATGCTGGGACTGGTTTCCACAGTTACCCACGTGCACTCAACCCAACCGCGGCCCGGTGCGGTCGAAACTACAAGTCCCAGAATTCCGCGGGACCGCCTTTCCCCTTCACACCCGTTGACTGGAGACAAACCCTAAAGGAAACCCCTCAAGCGCCCTCCCAGCAAGCCTGGGAAGAGTCGCGCCCCCGGGCGTTGCGCGCGGCTTCGGGCCCGGCCCTCCCTCCAGGGAAGCGGGTTCCAGGGCACCAACCCCCACACCTGGTGGCCAGAAATTAGACAACTGCGTCACAGACTACCAAACCCACGGACTGCCGGGGACCCCGACACCTCCCTTGCGCCAAGCCCCCCACCCGGCCTTCAGGACCCGACCCATCCGGCTCCTGCCACGGAAAACCCGCAGCCCGCACCCCTGCCCCGCCTCCTAGTCCCGCAGCCGGAGCCCGCGCCAGCGATAACCTCGCTTCCCGCTGCCCGGAGGGAACCGGCGCCAGTTCCAACCTTGGGGCACTTACCCCGTCCCCTCCACCTCAGCCCCGCCCCCTCCTCTCCCGCACCCCGAAGCCTGGGCTCCCCGCTCCAGGGACCCTGCCAAGACGGGGAGAAGACGCACCTCCCCCAAGCACCGTCTGATACCCACTTAACCTGGCGCCGGACCGAATCTGGACATGACAGTCCTCTTTCTGCTCAACTCCACCCCACCTCCCCTTCCTTCCCAACTAGCTCCTCACCCCCACTTCATCTTCTCTACCCCAGCCCCCACTCTGCCATCCCAAATCCTCCCCACCTTTTTCTCTTCCTCCCAATCGCCCTACAGTCCCACACCTGCCCCATCCCACTACCCCAACAGCTTCCTCTCCCTCCACTCTCCGTTACCCACCACCCTTCCACCGCCCTCCGGACTCCCCAACTACTCCATTACACCCCAATCCCTCCCACCGCCTCGCTCTCCCGTTACATCAGCCCTCATCCCCTCGCCTGCCCTCCAGCCCCGCTCGGCCACTACCACCATTTCCCCACCCCATTGTTCCCCCCACCCCCGCCATCCAGCCCTTCTTCCCATTGTCCCCGCCCCCGCGCCCCCCTCGCACTCACCCGCCTTTCTCACAGAGCCGCCCGCACCGTTCAACCCCTTGGAAATCCTCACCCCTGCGCCCCGCTCGCTCGCTCCCTCCCTCTCTCCGTCGGTGCCACCCCCCGGCCCAGCCCGCTAGAGCCCAACACCGCCTCCACCTCCATTCACCCCAGACACTCCGGTCCCGGCCCTTCATCGCACGTCCCGCCCCCCCCTTCCCCCAACACTGAAAGAGAGCCAGTCCCCACCCCCCTCACCTCCGCCCTCCCCGCAGGCCGGCCCCTTCCCCCCGCGCCCGCGCCCGCCCCCGCCCCACTCCGCCCGCAGCGTCACCACCCGCCCCGGCCCCGGGAGGGGAAGGGGTGGCTCCCGGGCAGGGGCTCCCGGCACGTTTCGGGACCGGAGGCTTGGGGCGGGGACTGCGGGAGCCAAGTGGCGAGTGCTGGCAGCCGCCCGGCGCCGGTCCGCTAGCTGGCTCTCCGCTACTCACTGACAGCGGCGGCATCCGAGTGCATTTTCAGGCAGCTCACACCCCGCTTGCCGCCCAGGCTCCCGCGCTCGCCTCGCGGTCCCCCCACCGGCTCACTGCACCTCAGCTAGGAGCTGAGGACCCGCCGCCGGGCACTCCCAGCCCGCCCATCTCGCCTTCTCCATTGGCTGAACCGCAGCTGAGGGGCCGCCCCGCCGCGTTTCTCATTTGACAAAAGGAGTGCAGATAGCGCCGGTCTGAAGCTGGCAACGAGGCCCCGCCCCCCACCGGCCCATACGATTGGTCCTGGGGCCTTGTCTCCGTAACGCCTCTGGCGGAGGCCACGCTCCGGAGCAGAGGGTTGGGCCCGGCTGCTGTCAGTCACCCCCAGGGGTCCAAGAGCGCGTGTAGGGGCAAAGCTGGGGAATTGGTCCACCTTGACCCTGAAACCCCGCCCAGTGGCGGGCGGGATTGGTGGAACTGGAGACCCACCAGGAAAGCTGGGTCGGCGTCTGAAACAAAGCACGCGGAGTGTTCCCCAAGAATCGAGGGCAGTGCAGTTGGGGCGGATTGTACCGGCTGCTGGAAATGTGGAAGTGCGCCCGTCCCTAGCGCCCAGCGCGACGCGACCGGGTCTCCCATCACTTGTCCCACGCCTCCCTGCAGGAGCCCAGTTCACGCCGAACTTGGACTGGGACCTCTCTTGCCAGCTGTTTCCTACCGTAGGAAACTGGATCAAGAATTGCCGCGTCTTCATTTCCAGCAAACCCTCTGGTGGGGAGCAAATTCCTATTTCTCGTACGAAGATCCATCCTCTCCCCACTTTCGAAATGCACCTCTTTTCCAGAGTCCGCACACTTCTTTCCCCTGGTCACAAATGGCTGTTAAAGAGGCTTCGAATGCCACAGGCATTGTCCGTCATAAACATCTGTATTCCCCAGACAACAGACAAAAATAACAGGGCCGAGCTCTGAGCTGCGGACTCAGCCTGGCACAGGGACAAGTCCGGGGGCAGCCAGCAGCCCGCGAAAGACCCCCGCCGGCATCTAAGAAAACCTGTCACTCACACGGAGAGGTCGACCAGAAACCGAAACTGGCTGTTATTTGGCAGAGGGGGACGTTAATTTTAGTGAATTCTTCTGACCCTAAGTCAAGAATTTGCACCATTTTTAAGAGTTCTGCCCTGGTTTTTCAATACTTGAAACTAACTTACCACACTCACTACATTATGGTAACAGAACAGTATTTCGAGATATTGGCGGAGGATTCCCCTCACCCCAACCCTATCTCACCTCCACCCCCATCCCCTCCACCAACCCCCACAATACACGTACACCGCATCCTCCTATTCCAAGGCCCTGCCCTCTCTGGGAGCCTCAAAGTGTAGGTAACACCACAAATCACAGGTGACAGAACGCACAGTCTTCACACAGTCTTTTTGGTTTTAGAGTTCTACGGCCAAGGCTTTTGGGTTTCTGGGATCTGAAATTTAGATTTCAAATCAGGACATAAACGTTATGCCAAAAACGAAATATTTGGAAGGGGCTCAGACAAACCAGTTTCCGTGTTCCACAGCGCTCCCATGGCAATATGCTCCCTCCCTCTTAATATCTAATTTCTCTTTAATAAATTACATCCTTATAATTTTATTTATATCATATTTTTATCATTCAAACATTTATGAATCACTTTATGGAATCTCAGAACTGTACCTGAAGTTACTTATTATTTACTTCAGGTTCCTTCTCAAGACAAGAATCTCTCATAGACTATCCCTACTGATCACCTTTATCATGACAGAACCTCAGCCGGCCCCCACAGTGATGGGTAGATACCTTTGGACTCTGAGACAGGGGGTTCCTTGTTGGGCAAATCTACTAGTAAGAATATCTGCCCTTCCTCTGAGCAGGGAAGGTGCTCCTGCATTCTTTATGCCATTTCTGTTGCAGCTTAATCTACATCTAGGAAATAATAAATTTTATGTCATTTTATACAAGTTTCAAATCTTTTGTATGTGTCGTATTTGTGGGTTTTTTTTTTTTTTAACTGTTTACTATGGTATTCAAAGGCTCAGATTTTGCACAGAAACCGGCTTGCTTCTTGACACCTCTAAATTAAAATAAGCCGACAATTAATTAGTTATAGCTAGTCATTTGCTCTATTAATTTATTTGCAGCATACTTTATACTAATGTGTAAAAGGGTTAAGCTAGATGAAGGATGGATCAGCTGCTTTGCCCCAGCTCCCAACAGTGGCCTGCCATTTGTATGGTGTCCATAAAAATCTGTAGAATGTACAACCTATGTTATTTCTCAACACTGCTTTCATTTGAGTCAGTATGATTATTTTCAAGTAAAAAACAGACTTAGAGGTAATTTACCGAGACCTTTATAGAGAGTCAGCTACACCCTAAGGATTGAGAGGCAAAGCTCATTCCTAGTTGGCTGAGCCTCACTGTCCCACATTTCACAAAGTATAATAAAATGACTACATAACACACTGCAAATATTACCTGGTTATTTAAATAATCCACACCATATAAACCTTTGAGATCAGGAAACTTGTTACATTTATCTTTTTATTTAACTAGCACCTAGTACAATGCTTTCAAATATTGTAATAGGCACTGGTTAACCATACTCCTTAAAATGAATGTTTACTATAATGTGAAATTTTAACTCTGGAAGGAACCTTGGTGATTATCAAGTCCAACTTCCTCATTTTAAAAATATGAGGTGGGTCGGGTGTGGTGGCGCACACCTGTAATCCCAGAACTTTGGGAGGCCGTGGCAGGCGGATCACAAGGTCAAGAGATCAAGACCATCCTGGCCAACATGGTGAAACCCCGTCTCTACTAAAAATACAAAAATTATCCGAGTGTGGTGGCGTGTGCCTGTAGTCCCAGCTATTTGGAAGGCTGAGGCAGGAGAATTGCTTGAACCCAGGAGGCAGAGGTTGCAGGGAACCGTGATCATGCCACTGCACTCTAGCCTGGTGACAGAGCAAGACTCCATCTCAAAAAAAAAAAATTAAAACACAATAAATAAAAATAAAAAATAAAACATGAGACTTGAGGTCCAAAGGAGTTAAATGTCTAATCCGAGTCACTCGGCTAGTTGATAACAAAGCAGTACTTAAATTCAGGTTTCCCCTGTACCACACTGTCTAATATCAAAGATTCGAATTCCAAAGATAGGTAAACCACTCTCCCTTCCCATCTGAAAGTTACTATGCCAATCTAATACAAAGTCTGCTTCAGAGTGGAAATGTCACCTTCTTTTTTTATGAAATTCAGTCAGGAATTTTTTCACTATATAATTCAATACTTTAATTTTTTTCTCATCAGTAGCATTCCCAAAGAGCATGATCCCTGTGGAGAGGTTTACTGAGATAATAATGCCATACTTCTGTACATTTATATTTGACTCTCTGGAGAAAACAATTAATAATTGAGTATCTTGGGACTGTGATGGGTAGAGATATTTGGGGATGCAGTCTTTATGCCATTTCATTTCATCCAGTTACTGCTTTAAGGTAATATTGAAGCAAGTTACTTCATGTGAATGATACCTAATTTAATTGGAATTGTTCTATTTTATTAGTTGTACAATATTAATTTTAATCAGATATATTTTGAAATGCCCTAAGCCTAGATTTGAATTTGATGTGGAAAAGTCTAGTAAGAGCAAAAAACAGCAGAGCTCTTCAGTCAAATGTTAAGCTCTCCCCTAAATTCCACTAATCCTGCTGTAGCATGATTTTCCTGCATGTGTTGGGATTGAGGGTAGGAGGAAGAATAGCATAGTCCTCGAGACTGAAAATAAGTCGGGCTTGCACAGCTTTCCTGTGCAAATGTGTTCCTGGTAAGATCTTTGCATGACCTTTTTGGGAACCACTTTCACCTCTTAAGCTTTTCCTGACAAAAAGTGTCACTGTAACAGATGTTGCTTTTCACATAAATACATAGAATGGTTTTGCAAATAGCCACTTGCCAGATCCTACTAGGACAGTAAAAATGTGGGTTTCATTTTTTGATACCTGCATATAGTCAGGTCCCAATGATCAGGTTAATGGGCAGAGCACAGAGGCACACATTTTCCTCACTGTGCTAAGAAGGACATCCTCTCCTCACTTTAATATTGACTGACACGCCAAAACGATGCCATGGTATGCTATCTAGCTTCCTTTACTACACCTTTTTTCTCCCATCAGCTTCCTTTCCCCTGTCTATCTTACGTTAAATGTCAGAAAACTGAATTTTAAACACTAGCAAGTCATCTCTTTATAACCAGTACAGGTTACTTTATAGAACTGATATGCTCCTGTAACATGGGCTTATTATGCATGAAAGGGACTTCCATTTTTTAGTCAGCCTCCATCGGGGCTAAAACATATCTCCCAAAATAACAGATGGAATTGACAAGATCCTTGGAGAACCAACTCTTCACTGGCCATGTTAGCCTTGGGAGCACTTTTGTCATTTTTTCAGATGCAGAACATAGTCTTTCTGGAGCCAGATGGCATGGGTTAAAATCCCACTTACTCCTCCATTTACAAGAAATTATTTCACTTCCCTGTGCCTCAGTTTCCTCATCTGCAAAACAGTGAAAATAATGGGCTCTACCTCACAGGGATGTTGTGAGGATTAAGTGAATGAATATATAAGCAATGCACTTAAAAGTACCTGGCATATAGTAATACCCAAGAAACAATGT
Source organism: Aotus nancymaae (assembly GCF_030222135.1). Lineage (NCBI taxonomy): Eukaryota > Metazoa > Chordata > Mammalia > Primates > Aotidae > Aotus > Aotus nancymaae. Next base: position 47,583,163 of record NW_026988417.1, on the reverse strand, counting down.
GGTTGTAATTATTACGACACTTTGCAGTAACAACACGTTCCCGAATAAACCATTCCCCATCACATCCAGCTTGTCAGCCAAATGCTTCTTTTCCTCTAAGCTGGTACCTGACTCTACAGTCACTATGTTTTATGACTTGGCTTCCTTCCTCTCTGGCTTTAGAGTTAAGACCCAGACCCGACCACTTACAACCCTTAAATAAGGCATTAAACTTGTCTGGGCCTCAGATCCTTCATCTATAAAAATGGGGATAATATCTTCAAGGATGGAATAAGGTATAGACCAGATAAAATATGTTGAAGTATTTATAAAAGTAGGAAAGGAAGGCAGGAATGAATACATGAGCATCAATTATGTGCTATCTTCACATGTTTCCTGTGAGCTGAATGTAATCCTGTAAGGTACAGTTGGCTAATTTTTATGTTTAGGGAAAATTTCAAATGAAAATGAGTCCATATTTTTTTTAATACAGACTCTCACCCTGTACCTAGGCTGGAGTGCAGTGGCGCAATCTCGGCTCACTGCAATCTCCACCTCCTGGGTTCAAGTGGCTCAGCCTATACCTGGGACTACAGGCGTGTGCCACCATGCCTGGCTAATTTTGTATTTTTAATGAAGACAAATTTTCACCATGTTGGCCAGGCTGGCTTCGAAATCCAGACCTCAAGTGATCTACCTGCCTCAAGCCTCTCAAAGTGCTGGGGTTACGGGCACGAGCAATAGCACCTAGCCTTATACTTTTAAGATTTCTAGAAAATCCTGGTTTCTTTATGAAGCAGCCATCTTAGAAATCTCTCAGAAAAGCTAAGACTTTTCCAATTATACTTAGATTTGACATCCGTGTTTCAATTTTAATTTCATTTAGCAATGAATTTTTTGCCTTTCCTAGATAATAGAGAAAATATCATTTATTTGTCAAATTATTTCTAACTTCTAAGTTTCTTAACACATCACTATCAGGGTAGCATTAGTAAGTCTTTTTGCTAATCTTTTATTCCAGTACAGCCATAGAATGCTTAAACTGACTCTTTTCCTTTTTACTGAGGGCCTTTTATTTTATGGAAATCACACCTGCCTAGGGAATTAACAGAGTATTTGAATAAAAATGTATTCATTCATTACCACATGTTCTTCTCTGAATTGAGTATTTGCACCTTATTCTGCATTGAGCTAATCAAGTCCTAATGATGTTGCATTAAATTTGATCTTGGAAGGTGTAATTTTCCAATTGAGTCTAAACAATGCATGACCTTTATGGTGACTTCCATAAATATAGCATTCCTTCAATTACTCTAGCTAGCCACAGAGGGACAGAAAGAATAATCGTTTTACTTGGACAATGGCTTCTGTGTATTGTCAGGCCCTTCATTTCTCCTTGCCCTCCCTAGCCTGCTGCCATGAATACAGTGTCTTTCTAACATCCCTCTCAGGGCAGTACAGGAGACCCTATCCATCTCCAGACGTCGGGGGCTGCATGGCAGCCCAGCATCTCATTATGGCAAAGTGAAGCATTCTGGGAGAGTGGATGGGGAAGGCAAACATCAGTAGGAAATGGCAGCGGGGGGGCGGGGGGTGAAGAGGAGGATGGGAGCTGTGGAAAATATGTGCTCACTTCCTTGGTGATGATAATGTGTTATGGAAGTAAGAACTTCCTGTCCTAGGGGGGAAGAGCATGCAGAATGTCAAAAACCCGTGACTAAGCAGATTCCAGACCCTACAGCTGCCTCAGCCACCCCATTCTGGCCAACACTCACACCTGAACCCCCAATTTGAAGTTACTTCAGGAGCTATGTTGGTGGGTTGGTGGGAGGAATGCAATGAATCAAAGTATTGAAGAAAAATCTATGGTTCCAAATTTGAAAAAGAAAAGAATTAGGAGATGGACACATATGTTCATTTGCAGGCACGCACACGCACAAACATATGCAAACCACTAGCTTACCCCATTGAAAAATATTTATTTCCAACTAACCCGAATGCTTACATTTTACTTTGTTACATTGCCTCAGCCAAGACAGGTTAAAGCAAATGCCCTTAACATTTTAGGGGTCACAGACCCCTTTGAATAATCATTCAAGATGATGATTATCAAAGCGTGCAACCCACTCATGCCTACCCCACCAGCTCCTAAGTTAAGAATTCCTAGGTTAGACATTCATCCGAGTTAACGAGTATTTTCTTTTGAAAAGCCAGGGGCTTTAGGGAACAGTCCGTGGCTATCAGTAATTTTGTTAGTGAGAGATTAGTTCCACTCTGTTAGCTTTCCTCCTGAGTCTGGCTGACATCTGAGCCTGCGCTCATCTGATGGGAATTCTGTTAGGGCGCTGGTGGGTGAAGTGAAGACTTTCAAGCTGTGGAGCAGTGGGAGGGGGAAGGCTTGGCTGAGGGACCAGCATTTTGGCAGTGGGAAAGTACTGGACATGAGGCAAGAAAGGAGAAGCGCTCTCAGAGAGGAAATGCCAAGAACAGATTTCATCTCTTTCCAAATGTTGCTCACTTCCAGTTCCAAAAGGGGGTCTAGTCAGAACTGCTTCTTATACAGCCGCCCGCACCCAGACTTGGGCACCCCCACCCAGTCTCCTTTCGCCATCTCTCTCATCTCATTGTGGCATCCCTTCACCCCCAACCCCAGGCCCCGAGCAGCTCCTTGAGCCCCAGAAATGTCCCAGGCCTCCCAGCTGCCCTGTCCCCACCCCACAGTCTAGTCTTATCCTAAAAGTCCAGGCTTGGGCCCCCACAATGGCTTCTCTCTTATTCTTTACCCTTCCATCTCACAATCACTTTTTCTGGCTTCAAAGCACCGTCACCACAACCTCAGTGGTCCCTGGGCATCCATTCACATTTCATAACTTTAGCTTTGAGAACCATTTCAAATCCACAGATAATAGATTGGGGAATAAGAATATTGGCAAACATTTGAAGTACCACTCACTTTGTACCAGGTACTGTTTCAAGTACTTACGTTAAGTCATTCATCTTCCCACCAATCCCAAGAGATAGATACTTTTGTAAAACCCACCTTATGGGTGAAAAGACTGAAGCACAGAGAGGTGAATAACTTTCTCAAAGACACACAGCTAATAAGTGGTAGAAGTCATAGAATGAAATCCTAGCAGACCAGCTTCAGATCCGTATTTTTATTCACTGTGCTACACTGCCTCTTTATATAACATTTTACAGAGAGCTGCTTGCCCACTGCTACCTGCATCCCCAGCACAGACTTAAGTGCAGAAGCTGTGCCTGTTTTTCTAGCACCAGTAGCCACTTAGCACAGTTCTTGGAGTCCAAGGCAAATCCCCTGTGTTCTCCCTGCCCACCATTAGGGGCAACATGAAAAGCAGTCTCCCCAGTTTCAGGGTAGGAGCCTTTATTCTCTTCCTTGATAAGCAGATTACAGGATCTGGAAACAGGACCACAAGTTGACATATGTAAGAGTAGGTCCCTAAGTAGCCGAGTGTAGTTACAGGCAATGCGGCTTTAAAGCATTGCCATTGCGCATGAGTCAGAAGTGCACCACTTGCTCCTACTCTCCCACATCCTTTCTGGGAGCCTCTGCTCCCCTTTCCAGCTTCCTGTTCCAGGTGCCCAGGGCCCCGACTGTGATTCCTGGTGAGTGGCCCTCCTGGACAAACTGCTCCCATTTTCAGGACAAGGCCTGTTCTCAGCAAGTAAAGGCAAACCTCACTCTTTGTTCCCTTGTGAATAGGCTGAACATGAAAAAGAGCTTGAACAACATCCTTGAGAAGCCACAGAGAAGTAGCCTGAAGACTCAGGAGAGGAACAGCCGAGTGTTCAGGTTATTCTATTTTAATGATCCAGGGAAGGATGCAGGGCCAGTTGGGTGTGTAAGAGCCACATGTCCTTTCAGCATCATGAAATGGAGATGCTTCTTTCTTCTCTGCCTCCCTGAAGTGATGTCAGTTTGTGCTACTGCAGCACAGACTACCACCCCCTAAGATCCCCAGCACACACATGAAGTATAGACTCCAAGGGAACCAGCCTAATTCAGACACCCTAGAGATGTTTGTATTTAGGACATATTTTGATTAACTTGCCCTTATCGAAACTTGTCGTTCCAATGTCTCATTCCCTCAGATCCTTGTGGATGATTGGCTTGCTGTTCTTGATTAGGGGAAAAATATAGATGAGTTAAGATATTACCTCTTACAAATGGATTTACAGAAAAGAGAAAGAAGGAAGGAAGGAAGGAAGGAAAGAAAGAGAAAGAAAGAGAGGAGAGAAAGGGAAAAAAAGGCAGGTAGGCAGGAAGGAAGGAGGGAAGAGAGGGAGGGAGGGAAGGAGGGAAGGAAAAGAAAAGGAGAAAGGAAAAGAAAAGAGGGAGGGAGGGAGGAAAGGAAGGAAGGCAGGAAGGAAGGAGAAAGAAGGAAAGAAAGATGGAAGGAAAAAAAGAAAGAAGAAAACAAAACAAGAGAGAGAGAAATAAAAAGACTCCTAACAAACAAATGGCTTAGCACCAAAACCTAACACGCTTTCCCAGTCTAGGCTCCCGCCCTGCAAAATCTCCCCTCTTTCCCCTCTCGGTATACAAATCCTCCTCCACCTTGATGCCACAGCATAAAGCTCACCTCCATTAAGCCTTCCTTGACTGAGGCTGCCCACAGTCATGTCTTTTTCCACTTACTGCCTCCAGCACTAGAATAGAATTTTGTGGGAGAACCAGAACCAGAACAAAAGGGAATGTAATCTTGGGGCTGGATGATCTCAGAGGTGGGCTCAGCACATTCCCTCTTTTCACAGGTGCAGAAATAAAGACACAGAAGTGGCCAGCCTGTGGACATCAACAGGCTGTTTGGGGGACATCGGGAGTTGTTTCTGTTTAGCCCTCCTGTCTTAGGCTGGGAAGGACTCCTTCTTCTATTGGAAAACTGTTTACTCCACCATTTATGCAACAGAGTTTTAAGAGGGGTTGGCAATCAGGGAGATTCCCACTCCCAGAGAGCATGTGATCTCAGCTGGACCAATAAACATCCTTCCCTGGGCCACGCACGGTGGCTCACGCCTGTCATCCCAGCACTTTGGGAAGCCAAGGCCAGCAGATTGCCTGAGCTCAGGAGTGCACGACCAGTCTGGGCAATACGGTAAAACCCCATCTCTACTAAAATACAAAAAAAAATAATAAATAAAAATTAGCCGGTCGTGGTGATGGGTGCCTGTAGTCCCAGTTACTCTGGATGCTGAGGCAGAAGAATGGCTTGAACCTGGGAGGCAGAGGTTGCAGTTAGCTGAGATCAAACCACTGCACTCTAGTCTGGATGACAGAGCGAGACTCCGTCTCAAAAAAAAAAAAAAAAAAAAAAAAAAATCCTTCCCTGGAATTTTAAAAATTAGAATTAAGGAGAAGCAGCCTTCTCTGGCTGCAGATTCATAGCGAAAAAGCCAGTCTAAGAGAAATAGGCATAAACACTCATTTCCTTATGTATTTATTTCATTCATGAAGCAACCATTATTTATCCAGGGCCTTCAATGTGTCAGACAGTGTCCTGGGCTCAAGGAATTACACACTGAACAAGAATGAACCCAATTGCTGCCTTCGTGGGGCTTATGAACTTGCAGGGGAGACATTCCTTAAATAATCACGTAAGCAAAGTAAAACTACCATTTTAACAAGTAGTGAGATGAAAAAGTACATAGTTTTTTTTTTTGAGAGCTGAGGAATCTGGCTCAGCTGCTATACACAGTTGTGCAATTTGCACACTGCACAAAAAAGCACAAGTCAAGGGGCCAGGTGTGTTGAAATCTCACTTATACTCTGCTCATCTAGCCAAGAGCGTTGGTGAAAGTTGTGTTTGCCCAGAAAAACGGGCACTCTGTTTTACACATACTGGCACTGTCTCCCCAAAGGGGTCACCTTTTTCTAATTTGCCCCAAACCCGTGAGTGGAAGATCCAGGAATCTGAGTGTGATCCAGTCAGGGAGATGAGTGGTAGGAGGGAGAGGCTTCATGGAGGTGACTGGAACCACACGAACAATGAGCAACAGATAAACTAAGAGGGAGGAAAGAGCTTTCCAGACACCGGGAACAGTCCGTGCAACAGCTTTGCCTTGACGATGACTTTCTATTGCCTTGCCTTGACGATGACTTTCTATGACCTTGCCTTGATGATGACTTTCTAGTACCTAGTTTCAGTCACTCCCAAGGCCTGGCCAATTCTCTGCGCTTCCAAGGCATTGGTCTCATGGCAATCCATCCCCCTCTGTAGTTCAAGTTAGGTTTCTGTCCCTTGAAACCAGGAAAGTCCCAGCTCATAGAGCAAAGCTTGTCCAGCCCTCCTTCCTCCCAAGTCCATGGAGCTTCCATTACCTCTACCAGACCCCACCCTTCTATGAGAGGTACATCTACTCTGTATGGCTCCCTTTCTTTCAGAGCAAGAGCTCTATCATTGATGATTTAGCACTGTCTCTAGCAGATAATAGAAACTCAATAAACATTTCACAGATCAAAAGTTGACAGATTCTTTCCCAGCAGTCATTTCATCCACCGTGGCTAGATGGAGGGGTGAAGTATTGAGGGATAGGCTGGCTTTTCTGTGCTTCTCTCATCACTCTCCAAGTTCATTCACAGCTCTCTACTGGCAGTATTTCCATATGCAGTCTTGGGCTTATACTTATGTTAATAGATGACTCTGATTTGTCTAGAAGTTGGCTATGGAGAGCCAGAGGAGTTGATTTCACAAGGAAAAGAGTCCGTAGCTTTTATTCTGTCTCAGCATGTCGAGTGCCAGAGGGTTGCCTTTAAGTTAAGGTGCTTTCCAGATTTGAAAGTCTATCGCTGAGTGTTAAAGATGACTTTCACTCTGTGCTTAATATCCACTAGGGCCCTGTCTAGAGGTGTCAGGCAATTTGAAATCCTCTGTGGTTTTGTCATCCAGGAACAGTCTGCTTTCCCACTGGTCTCTGTATTATTCCCAAATTAAAGGCAATCACTCTTCTGGGCATATCCTTCCCCTGCAACTAACTCCAGGGCCTGAAGAATTTCAGTTCCATGCCTCACCTCATGCTGTTGCTACTGCTGCCACCTCCATTTGCTATTAGTTTTGTTAAAGAAGCTGGTATTTGAGCTGGTATTTGAGACTCATGTCCCTTTTTAATAAGCCAGACTCTATTGATTGAGACCCAGGCCGTCCTACAGAGGCTGCTGAATAAACCAACATCTGCACGTAAGAATCATAGAATTAGGTTGCTATTCTTCCCTACATTTTGGGATCCAAGAGTTTTGAAAGACTCTGTCATTCTTTTCACAGTTCATCCAGTAAGAGGATAAACGTGGAGACAATGCATCCATCAGATTCTATTCACACTTTCTCCCCCAGCAAATCTATTGAAACCAAGTGGTGAGGTTGCAAAAAGATGCTACACCCAGATTTTGCAATGAAATAGCCAAGGTCTGAACTTGGCTCTTCCACCCAACAGAGGACATTGTTATATGGCTTCTCCAGCCAAGATTTCCTTGTTCTAAAATGGCACAATAGCGCCACCTACCTCACAGGCCCGCTGTGAGGACTGAAACAGACAATGCAGAACGCAGTAGACAGAATAATGAATGGCAAGAGACTTTATCGACGTGTTAAGGACCCTGAAATGGGGAGATTATCCTGAATTCTCACGGTGGGCCTCATGTAATCATAGGGTCCTTAGAAGTGAAAGAGAGACTCAGAGAAGAAGATGTGATAAGGTCAGAGCAAGGCGATTGATGGAAGGAGCCAAGAGCCAAGGAATGTGGTGACCTGTAGAAGCTGGACAGGGCAAGGAAACAGATTTCTCCTAGAGCCTCCAGAAGGAGCACAGCCCTGACAATGCCTGGATTTTAGTCCCATGAGAGCCATTTTGGACTTCCGATTCAAGAACTGTAAGACAATAAATATGTGCTGTTTTGAGCCACTAAAATTTGTGGTACTGTGTTATAGCAGTCATAAGAAATTAATATGGCATGTAAAACACTCATTCAGGTACCTGGTAACATTTCATAAATTGTTGTGGTTTTCACTATTATTTTTGTTTTTTTTAGTCAGATCACTTTTGTTATAAATGATAAAAGTTCAACCAATATAGCTTAGGTAAAAAGGAGTAACCAAAACAAGGCAAAGCAGGTGTACTAATAGAAGAAAATTTATTTATTGAGCATTGGCCCTGACACTGAAAGAGGGGCCCCAGTGGCTGGCCTGGGACTGTGTTAGAAAAAAAAAAAAAAAGCAGATATTCTGTCCAGGACTCTGCACCTTTAGAGCGTGGTGCAAAGGCACAGAGTGTATTAGAGATAGTCACTTGACTGCAGCAAAGTTGAGAGTCTAACAGCAAAGCAGATAATTCAGAAGTAGCAGAGTGCAGCCTTGTGCAGAAAGTGCCTGGAGCACTGGCCTTGTGCCAGTGGCAGCATCCTAAGCGGCCCATCTCCATGGCAGGATTTAAATTATGCTCTAAAGTGCTTGGTTCTTGCATAAGCTAGGTTTTTCAACCTTTCCTTGCATTCTACGAACTCTCCAATGCTCTCCCACTAAATGACTCGTCTTTATAAGTTAACCAAAGCCATTTTTGTGGTGTGCAACCAAGAATGCTGCCAAGTTCAGCCGACATAATCTAGCTCCAGGATTAACTGGATCCAGGAACTAGAACTCAACGGGACTCCTCTCATTGTCTCCTTTCCGCTTCTATGAATGTGTCGACTTGTTTTGGTTGTGATGGTTTTGAGGGATTTTTTTGTGTGTGGTTTCACACACTTCTCATTTTGGTAAAGATATATTATCTTGCAGTTTAGGGTCATTCTTTAAAATGAGTGATCTCAGGATCTTGATTGGCAGGGCTTAAATAATGTGCTTATATCTAAGCCTAGTGGCACAGCAGGGGATGGAATAGAATTGGCCAGGCCTGAATCATATAACCTCTTCTGGCATCATTGGGTACTATGATTGGGAGCTCCAAAGGAACAACGTGAAGTTAGTAAGGAAGGAGCAGTACTCCAAAGAAAGCATGAGGCTGTTTCCAGAAGAATAGAGGAAAGAAATGCTACGCAGGAAATGTTTTTAAAGATGTCTCCTTTATAATTATTATTGTTATTTTATGACGATGCATTCATTTGTTCTAACAACACTTCTTGAGCACTTGCTATGTAGCAAGCACTGTGCTAGACTCTAGGGATACAGCAATTAGCAAAACAGATTTTAAAAAATCATTTATGGAAATTCAAGGAACAATGAAAACCCAAAACAATATTGAAAATAACCACAAAGTTGGAAGCTCACACTTTCAGATTTTAAATCTTACTACAAATCTACGGTAATCAAGATAGTGTGTTACTATATAACAATAGACATGTGGATCAATAAGATAAGATTCAGAGCACAGAAATAAAAGTGTGAGCATTTATGTTAATTGATTTTTGATGAGGCTGCTAAAACAATTCATCGGCTAAAGAATAGTCTTTTCATTAAATAGAGCCGGGACAACTGGATATCCATGGGCAAAAAGATAAAGTTGGGCTGCTACCTCACACCATATACAAAAATTAACTCAAAATGGATCATAGACTTCAGTGTAAGAGCTAAAACTGTAAATAAATTCTTATCAGAAAACATAGGCATATATTTTTGTGAACTCGGAATAGGCAATGGTTTCTTAGATGTAACACCAAAAGTACAAGTGACAAACAATATACAGATAACCTGGACTTCATCAAAATTAAAAACTTTTGTGCTTCTAAGGATACCATGAGGAAAGTAAAAAGGCCACTCACAGAATGAGAGAAAATATTTGCAAATCATATATCTTGCAAGGTGCTGGTATTATGACTATATAAAGAACTCTTGCACCTCAACTATAAGAAGACAAATAACTCAATTTCAAAATGGGCAAAGGACCTGAATAAACACTTCTCCAAATAATACACAAATGTCCAATAAGCACATGAAAAGTTTCCCAGTATTTTACTTATTAGGAAAATACAATTCAAAACCTCAGTAAGATACCCTTTCACACTTATTAGGATGGCTCTAATCAAAAAGACAAATGATAATAAGTCTTAGCAAAAGTGTTACAGAACAACAAATCTTGGAGAAAGTAGAACCTTACACTGCTAGTGAAAATGTAAAATGATACAGCAGCTTTAGAAAACAGTTTTTCAAAAGATCAAAAAAGAGCATTACATGATGACAATGGGTTCAATTCAACAAGAAGATATAACTATCCAAAATATATATTCACCCAACTCAAGAGTACCAAGATTAATAAAGCAAGTTCTTAGAGACCTACAAAGAGACTTAGACTCCCACACAACAGTAGTCAAAGACTTTAATACCTTACTGACAATATTAGACAACTCATCAAGACAGAAAATTAACAAAGCTATTCAGGACCTGAACTCAGCACTGGATCAAATGGACCTGACAGACATCAACAGAACTCTCCACCCAAAAGCAACAGAATATACAGTCTTTTCACAGCCACATGGCACATACTCAAAAATTAGTCACATAATTGGACACAAAACATTTCTCAGCAAATGCAAAAGAACTGAAATCATGACAACTACTCTCTCAGATCACGATGTAATCAAATTAGAAATCAAGACTAAGAAATTCACTCAAAACCAAACAATTACATAGAAATTGAATAACTTCCTCCTTAATTCCAAATAATGGAATTAAGACAGAAATCAAGTTCTTTGAAATTAATCAGAACAAAGCTACAACATACCAGAATCTCTGGGACACAGGTAAGGCAGTGTTACAAGAGAAATTTATAGCACTAAACGCCCACATCAAAAAGTTAGAAAGATCTCAAGTTAAGAACCTAACATTGCAACTAAAAGAACTAGATAATCAAGAGCAAACACATTCCGAAGCTAGCAGAAGACAAGAAAGAACCAAAATCAGAGCTGAACTGAAGAAGATTGAGAAACGGAAAACCATTCAAAAGATCAATGAACCCAGGAGCTGGTTTTTTGAAACAAATGAATGAAATAGATAAACCACTAGTTAGACTAATAAAGAAGAAAAGAGAGGAGATTAAAATAAACCCAATCAGAAACAACAAGAGGGATATTACCACTGAATCCACAGAAATACAAACAACCATTAGATAATATTATGAACACCTCTATGCACATAAACTAGATAATCTAGAAGAAATGGATAAATTCCTGGACACTAATGAATTCTGAAATTAAGTCAGTAATAAATAGCCTACCAACCAAAAAAAAGCCCAGAACTAGACAGATTCACAGCTGAATTCTACTAGATTTGCAAAGAAGAGCTGGTATCATTCCTGCTAAACATATTCCAAAAAATTAAGAAGGACTCTTCCCTAATGCATTCTATGAGGCCAGCATCATCCTGATACCAAAACCCGGCTGAAACACAACAAAAAAGAAAACTTCAGACCAATATTCTTGATGAACATTGATGCAAAAATTCTCAACAAAATACTGGCAAGCTGAATCCAGCAGCACATCATAAAACTTATTCACCACGTTCGAGTAAGCTTCATCTCCAAAATGCAAGTTTGGTTCAACATACACAAATTAGTGAATGTGATTCATCACATAAACGGAACTAAAGACAAAACCATATGATTATCTCAATAGATGCAGAAAAGGTTTTTAATAAAATCCAACACCCTTTCAGGTTAAAAACTCTCAATTAACTAGGTATTGAAGGAACATACCTCAAAATAATAATAAAAGCCATCTATGACAAACCCACAGCCAACATCATACTGAATGGACTAAAAGCTGGAAACACTCCTCTTGAAACCCAGCACAAGATAGGGTTGCCCTCTCTCATCATTCTTATTCAACACAGTATCAGAAGTCCTGGCCAGGGAAATCAGGCAAGTGGAAGAAATAAATGGCATCTAAATAGAAAGAGAGGAGGTCAGACTATCCCGGTTTGCAAATGATATAATCCTATATCTAGAAAACTCCACAGTCTCAGCCCAAAAGCTCCTTAAGCTGATAAAGAACTTCAGCAAAGTCCTAGCATACAAAATCAATGTGCAAAAATCTCAAGCATTCCTATACACCAACAATAGTCAAGCTGACAGCCAAATCTGAAATGCAGTCCCATTCACAACTGCTACACAAAAAGTAAAATACCTAGGAATACAGCTAACCAAAGAGGCAAAAGATCTCTACAAAGAGAATTATAAAATACTCTTCAAGGAAATCAGAGATGACATAAACAAGTAGAAAAACAGTCCATGCTCATGAATAGAAAGAATCAATATCATTAAAATGGACATACTACCCAAAGCAATTTATAGATTCAGTACTATTCCTATTAAGCTACCATTGACATTCTTCACAGAAATAGAAAAAAAAACTATAATATTTTTAAATTTATATGGAACCAAAAAAGAGCCTGAGTAGCCAAGGCAATCCTACACAAAAAGAACAAAGTTGAAAATATCATGCTACCTTACTTCAAACTATGCTACAAGGCTACAGCAACCAAAACTTCATGGTACTGGTACAAAAACAGGCACACAGACCAACGGAACAGAATAGAGAACCCGGAAATAATGCTGCACACATACAACTATGTGATCTTCAACAAAAATAAGCAACGAGGGGAGGATTCTCTATTCAATAAATGGTGCTGCAGTAACTAGCTAGCCATATGCAGAAGATTGAAACTGGACCCCTTCCCTACACCATGTACAAATATTAACTCAAGATGGTTTAAGACTTTAATGTAAAACCCAAGCTATAAAAACCCTGGAAGATAACCTAGGCAATAATCTGGACCTAGGAATGGGAAAAGATTTCTTGACAAAGACAACAAAAGCAATTGGAACAAAACAAAAATTGACAAGTGAGATCTAATTAAACTAAACAGCTTCTGCACAGCAAAGAAAATGATGAACAGAGTGAACAGACAACCTGCAGAATTGGAGAAAACATTTGCAAACTATGCATCTGACAAAGGTCTAATATCCAGCATCTATGAGGAACTTAAATTTACAAGAAAAAAACAAACAACCCCATTAAAAGGGGGCAGAGGACATAGACACTTCAAAAGGAGACATACACAATATGAAAAAAAAAAGCCAATAATAATATGAAAAAAAGCTCAACATCACTGATCATTGGATGTGGCAGGGGGGAACCCCACAAGAGCCAAGGCAAGGGTCTGAAGCCTCAGCATGTTCTCATATAAACATAGAATTAGAAAAGAATTACAGATATAGTTACATAGTTATTCTTATATTTATATATATAATCATAAATAATCACATAGCTATTCATGTGTAATCATAAATGTATACACAGATACAATCATATAATCTTTAATCTTACTAATAAGTCTCAGATCAAGAAGTATGGGACTGAAGTGGCATTGAAAAAGAGGTGACCCTAAGGCAGGATACTCTTAAGTTCTCTGTCACGCCCGCAGAAGGGCTGCCGGAGGACGCTTTGGCTGTGCGGCAGTGTCAGCGCTATAAAAGCGCCTTCTGTTTAGCCAGCTAGGGAAGGAGATGTCCAAGATGGCCGAGACGTTTCCTTCCTCGGGGGAGTGAGGAGAAAACTCCGCTCTTCCAAGCTCTTGTGGTAGGCCTGGCAGCTGTCAGGGAGGCCCACAGACATCCGGGGACTTAATTGTCTCTGTGTGGTGCTGTGCTTCAGCGATCACGCTCGACATCTACTTTCAAGTTCTGCTTCTGCACCTGGTTCCTCTTTTCCTTAGAAGATAAGAATTAGTAATAGTGACAGAAATCTTAGTGATCTTGTTATTTCTTGACAAGTATGAAAAAAGTGCTGATGCCTTAGGTTTTCTCCTCACCTCGGCTTCTTCAAAGTCTTGGGCCCCTGTCTCCAAGGCATGTGATTTACCTGGCCCTATCAATGACCACCATGACCTCATCCTACCTGCCCTTCCTCCTGCTTTGTACTCAATAAAAGAGCGTCCAGGCACTCGGGGCCACTGCTGGACTCCGTGCTTTGGCTGGCAGTGGACCCCCGGGCCCAAGCTCTGTTTTCTCTTTCTTAGTGTCTGGTGTCTTTTATTTCCACAGTTTCTCATCTCCACACCAGCAGAGAGGGACTCACAGGACACTGTAGGGCTGGACCCTACAATTGGAGAAAGGCAAATCAAAACCATGATGAGAAACCATCTCACACCAGTCAGAATGGTTACTACTAAAAGTCAAAAAATAACAGGTTCTGGCAAGGTTGTGGAGAAAAAGGAATGCTTATACACTGTTTGTGGGAGTGTAAATTAGTTCAACCATTGTGGAAGACAGTGTGGCGATTCCTCAAATACCTAGAAACAGAAATACCATTCAACCCAGCTATCCCATTACTGGGTATATAACCAAAGGAATATAAATTGTTTTATCATAAAGACACATGTGTTTGTACATTTATTGCAGCACTATTCACAATAGCAAAGACATGGAATCAACCATAAATGCCCATCAATGGTAGACTGGATAAAGAAAATGTGGTACATATACACATGGAATACTGTGCAGCCATAAAAAAAAGAATGAGATCATGTCCTTTGCAGGAATATGGATGGAGCTGGAGGCCATTATCCTTAGCAAACCAACATAGGAACAGAAAACCAAATACCGCATCTTCCCACTTATAAGTAGGAGCTAAGTGATGAGAACACATGGGCACATAGAGGGGAACAACATATATTGGGGTCTATCAAAGGGTAGATGGTAGGAGGTGGGAAAGGACTAGGAAAAATGGGATGGCTAATGGGTACTAGACTTAATACCAGGGTGATGAAATAATCCGTACAGCAGTCCTCCATGACAAAAGTTTACCTACCTGTAAAATAAACCTGCACATGCACCTCTGAACTTAAATAAAAGTTAAATTTTAAAAAGCAGTTTTTCAAAAGGTTAAACATAGAGTTATCATATGCCCCTGTAATTCCTCTTCTATGTCTATATCCAAGAGATATGAAAACATATGTCTACATAAAAACTTTCATGAATGTTCATAGCAACATTATTCATATCTATTAATTGATGAATAAATAAATAAAATGTGATCTATCCATATAATGAAATGTTAACGGTAAAAAAAAAAAAAGAAGTCTTGATACTTGCTACAACATGGACCTTGAGAAGATTATGCTAAAAGGAGCCAGTCATAAAAGACCACATATTCCATAATTCAGACTTTATGAAATGCCCATAATGGGCAAATCTACAGAGAAAGAAGGTAGATCACTCACTGCCTCCGAGGATGGAGAGAAGTGACGGCTAATAGCAACAGGGTTTTTTGGCCAGGCACACAGTGGCTTACACCTGTAATCCTAGCACTTTGTGAGGCCAAGGCAAGTGGTTTAGTGGGGGAGATAAAATTCTATTTAAAAGCTGTTATATAAAGGGCTTCTCAAAAGATTCATGATAATTGAATTTTACAGATAATGATAATGAGTGATGTTGTTGTTGTTACAGTGAACACTGTGATACATCATCGAGATCCTCCTTCAGAGGTATAGGACTATTTCCCCACGTGATATGAGCGCTAGTGCGGCAGATAGCCCTCAGCTGTCAGCTGCCTTTAAGGATTGCCATGGCTAAGGAGAGCTGCCTTGCCCAAAGTCAATATCCCAGGGTAGCCCACATTGAATGACTTGTCAATAAATGCCAAGTCCCTCCTTCCCATGGGGGACAATTCTGAAGGGTCATTACAATTTCAGAGCCAAGACCTTCATCAAACTGCAAGTAACTTAACTTCTCCCTTTGCTTCGCCCTGCTTCCTCCCCTCCCTTCTCCTGGTGTAAATCTCAAGAGCACTCCTTTATAAACTTGTGCACACCGATCTCCCTCTCAGGATCTGCTTGCTGGAGAACCCAACTCAAGACAGTTGGTCACAAGGGTAGTATGAGAAAACAGATTGAGCTTGGGCTTTGGAGCTGAAGGGCTCACTACCAGGCTGGCAAAGAGGACCCCCTCACTTGTGCTAGATGAAACACAGGTAGCACCTGGCACAAGGAGGTAACACAAAAGTTAAAACTTATATACTGGTGAACCAGAAGACGTATTGGTGGAAAGGAAAATACTAGCTGGTGAGATACATAGCAGGCATTTGGGAAATACAGGGTGGGGAGAAGAAACTATAAAGATGGGGACCAGGTGGCTAATTGATACTTTGAAAAAGGATAAAGAAGGGCCAAGTGTGATTAATTAGCAATTAAAAGCCCAATGTGAATGTCAGAGGGCCTCCCTGGTAACACATAAAGAGGCTTGCATATCCTGCAACTTGAGTTCAGAGAAAGCTGAGGAGAAGAATCAGGACTTAATTATAACAGTGACAGAGCTTCTTAGAAGATTAAACTCTCAACCAAGGCAAGTGCACCCTGCCAACATCAGGACCCTGGTCAGGAAATAATGAGACTTTGACACATGACATGAAAACACAAGCAACCAAAAGGAAACATAACTTGGACTCATCAAAATTAAGATTTTTGCACATCAAAGATACTACCAAGAAAGTGAAGATACTATCCACAGAATGGGAGAAAATATTTGCAAATCATGTACTTGATAAAGAGTCTGGTTTCCAGAATATATAAAGAACTCTCGCAATTCAACTATAAAAATATGAACAACCCAATGAAAATCTGGGCAAAGTCTTTGAATAGACTTTCTTCCAAAGAGGTACAAATGATGACCGAGCACATGAAAAGATGTTCAACATCATTAGTTATTAGGGAAATGAAAACCAAAACCTGAATGAGCTATCGCTTCACACCTATCAGATGATAAAATAACAAGTAAACAATTTACGTCTGACAATACCAAATGCTGGAGAGGATGCAGAGCTCCCATCCTCCATGGGTGTTGCATTAGACCTGCGCCTAAGTCAATGAGCTCATTGTACTTCCTTGGCCATTGTGATTGGTTCAGTGACAGGCACGTGACTGAAGTCAAGTCAGTCAGAGCCAGCATGTGTTTGAAGTAATGGAGTCTTCCTGTCTCCTTCTGTATTAAACCTGGAAGAGCTACCTGAGCCATCTTGCATTTAGGAAGGGAAACCTAAGAAGACAGTCAATCCAGCAGAGGGCAGAGCCAAGAGATAGAGATAAAGAAACTGCGTCCAAATGAAATAATTGAGAACTTAGCACATTAGGTTGGGATTTAAGAGTCTTAATGCAATAATAATAGTCTTAAACAATGCAGTTTAAGCCATTATGTTTACAGAAGTAGTTTCCCTTAATACTTTTAACTTCTGATAGAAATGTCAGCAGGATGTGTTGAAAGGTATTCAAATACAATATTTTTAATTACAGGAGACTTTCTATTCAAGTTAGGTTAGTTGGTATCCGTCATTGCCATTATTTCATACCTCTGTTCCAGTTTTGGTACCCAGGAATAAGGAAGACATAATCCTATTCTTGAATCTAGACATTTGGTCTAAAAAAGCGGTTCTCAATCATTTTTCTGTCACAATACACCTAAAAAATTATGTTCTCATGGGCAATTTGTTCCTAAAGACTTATTAAGATTGAGTGTTGTAATATATATAGTATAGGTTTTTATGTATATAGGACCAAATCTCTGCTCAAAAATATGAGAATACAAGGGAATCAAATTGATGTTAACATAAAAATAATTTTGAATCTACCTAATTTATTTAGGAAAAAAATACAATTCACATAATGAGAGAAAGTATTTTGTAAGTCATATCCAATAAGGACCTATTATCCAGAATACATAAAGAATTCTTACAATTCATCAACAAAAAACAACCAACCAGATTTTATAATGGACAAAGGACTTGAATAGACATTTATCTAAGGAAGATATACAAACAACCAACAAGCAAGTGGAAAGATGCCCAACATCATTAGTTATTAGGTAGAGGCAAATCAAAACCACAAAGAGATACCACTTTATACCCATTTGGATGGTTATAATTAAAGCAAAACAAAACACAAAACAGAAAATAACAAGTGTGGGTAAGGAGGTAAAGAAATTTAAACCGTCATCTGTTCCTGGTGGGAATGTAAAATGGTTCAGCCACTGTGGGAAATAGTTTGGCATTTCTTTAAAAAGTTAAACATAGTATTACCATTTGACCCAGCAATTTCACTCCTAGGTACATACCCAAAAGAATTAAAAACTAGCATTCAAGCAATTACTTTTACATGAACAGCAGCACTTTCACAATCACCAAAAGGTAGAAACCACCCAAATGTCCATGGATGGATGAATAAATAAACAAATTGTAATATATACATGCAGTGGAATATTATCAGCTATAAAAAGGAATGAAATGCTACAGTGTGGATGAACCTTGGAAACGTTTTGCTAAGTGAAAGAAACCAGACACAAATGGTCACATATTGTATGATTCCATTTAAATAATACATTCAAAGTGGGTAAATCCATAGAGACAGAGAGTAGACTGGTAGTTGCCAGGAGGGGTGGGGAGTAACTGCTTAACAGTTACAGGGTTTTATTGTAGGCTGATGAAAATATTTTGAAACTAGGTAGAGGTGATGATTGCAAAACATTGTGAATGTACTAAATGCCACTGAATTGTTTACTTTAAAATGGTTAATTTGATGTTATGTGAATTTCACCTCAATAAAAACATAAAGCATTCAAATTTAGGCATTTTTGATATAAGTAACCTACTAATCTGATTTGAACTGTGTCAAGACATTGTAAGTGCCCTCCCATGAAAATATTGCTTCTGTTTCTCTTTCCTTTAATTCTTAACTAAGTGCCCACCACTGTGTTTCACATACCAATGCCTGGATAGTTATGTGTGTGATTTTTAGATATACAATTCATCCTGCCTCCTCTCCTGTCAACTGTCTTATTTTGAAGGGGATATCACTTTCAATTGTCTTAGTTCAATTATCAATCGTATTTCATCAAGTCTCAAAGATATCTGTAAGGTCTTTCTTCCGTGTCTTTAACATCTCAAGCCCATTTTGTTTATCATCATGCCTCTGTGCTAGTGTTTCTCAAAAGTGAAATCTGTAGGCCACCTGCATCAGAATCACCTAGCCCCAAATACAGACCTACTAAATCAAATTATCTGGAAGGTGACCTCAGGAATCTGCATTTGTTAAGTACCATTGCCATATGCTTTCATTTGTAGATATTTGAGACCATTAACTTTGTCTTTTATTCTCCCTTAATAATTAACTGAGTCATTCATTCAAACGAACATCTATTGTCCACACAGGCACTGTGCTAAATAGTACAATGAGAAAAGAAATGAAAACTGTGATTTGCAAAACAAACTGTATGTGCAACATAAATTGTGTGTAACATACACTATCTAAACTATTATTTTTATTGATACGTAATAGTTGTACATATTTTGGGGGTGCATGTGATATTTTGATGCATACAATGTATAATGATCAAACCACGGCAATTAGGATATCCATCACTCCAACATTCACCCCTCTTCTATGTTGGAAACATTCTAATTCCTCTCCTTCAGATATTTTGAACTATCCAAATTATTATTAACTGTATTCGCTGTGTTGCCCAGGCTGGTCTCAAACTTCTGGCCTCTAGTGATCCTCCTGTCTTGGCCTCTATTTTTAGTTTTTTGAGGAAATTTCATACTGTTTTCCATAGTGGCTGTACTAATTTACTTTCCCCCTAAACTCAAATTATTTTAACACCAGGTCTTGCAGACCCCTATATTCCAAGAGAAGACCATAGTAACAGTAATTCCACATGGATTTATGTGTTTCAAAAACCATGAAAAATTCCAGCAAATTGCTAGATTTGCAAGTTCTGTTAAGCCTGCCCTAAAACCACTCTACAATTGACTCCAGTTCTTCAAATCCTTTAAGTACTCTTCCCTAACTACAGCAATACTGTCAAGGTCATGTTTTTGTTTGCTCAGCAAATTCAACAAACTCAGCTTACATAGTCAACAGGCTTTTCTGGTGTACTTTCTACGGCGCTTCAACAGCAGGCACAAATGTAATATAACTATTTTCTTCTATGAATTCTCTCCCTTACTGAAATTTTGTATTTTATTATATGTGATGCTATGCCTAGAATCTAAATTTATCATATTTGTGGACATTTTCCTCTTGAGGTACTTTAGTCAATACTCATTCCATTGGCTACTTGTTCTATATCTTGAGAAAAAAGTGCTGGAGTGGCTATTTCAGCAGCTAAGGTACTGAAGCAATAACTCACAACCCCACGGTCTTGAAAGCTTTCTGGATCCTGTGGTGACAAGTGCTGTGATTGCTGAAATGTTGCCAGGGTGTCTCTTGATACGAATTCAGTCTCCTTCCTGTTCAGGATTTGAAAGTTCTGTTTAATAAGAAGATTCCTATCTTTCTTGAGTCCTGGAATTTTTTCTTCTGTTACTTCTCTGATTATTTCTTTCCCTCACCCATTCTCCTTAGCATTTACTTCTACACAAATGCATAAACTTCTAGATCTGTCCACCATGTGTCTTATCTTTTTTTTTTTCCTAATTGATTGTCTTTGACTTTTTCCATTGAGTTCTGGACAAACCTGTTAGTTTGCTCTTCCCACTCAGTAATTCAGTCTTCAGCTGAGTGCTTATTTAATAGCCTGCTTTTGAGGATTTTTCTTACCTTGTTTTATGAATATAATCTCATCTCAAATTTCCCCGAGTCAAGTTCTGGCATGGGGAGTTGTTATGCACTGAATGTTTGTGTCCACCAAAAATTCCTACGTTCAAGCCCTGCTAAGCATGTCCCTCCCAAATTCATATGTTGAGATCCTAACCCCAATGTGATGGTATTAGAAGGTGGGGCCTTTGGTAGATGATTGGATCATCCTCTCCCTGCTCATGAATGGGATTAGTGTCCTTATAAAAGCAGACCCTGAGCACTCCCTTACCTTCCCCATCATGTGACAACACACAGTGTTAAGGTGCTATCTATGAACTAGATGCCAAAATTGCTGGTACCTTGATCTTGGAGTTCCCAGGCTCCATAACTGTGAGAAATAAATGATGGTTGTTTAAGCCACTCAGACTATGGTCTTTTGTTATAGCAGCCCAAGCTAACTAAGGAGGTAAAGATTCCTTACTGATTTCATCCCAAATTAGACTTAAAGCATCATTGCAGATCATAGTCATTTTACCTACACCTGGACCTTGCCCCTTTTTCAATACCACACTCTGAGATAAGTCTCAAGGCCAGTGGCTGGATTTCTTAGAACTGCAAACAATAGACCAGGAAACTAACCAGCTATGTCAATTCTCCTCCTTCCACCTTCTTTTCTCTGCCTTACAGCTCTTTGCTCTAACTCCTTGCCTATCTCAGCCTTGTCACATATATGTGAGGACGTATCAGTCTCTCTCCCTGGATTTTTATTCTACCCCTCTGCAGCCTGGTGGTCAAAGTGGCTTCCCCTTCAAGGAGCCCTGTCCAGCATATATTTCTCCCCTTGGTGGACTCCCATGATGCCAGTGCCACTTGCTGTCCCACCCTATTCCTGCCACACTTCATATCTGTGGTCCCCATCTGTTCTTGTGGCAGGGATGCTACCCTCACCTCCTGAGGATAGCACGATTCTGAGCTTCAGGGAGTAAGTAGAACTCCACCTGATAGAATAAAGGGCACTCCAGGATTTTTGAAAACTGAGCTCTCTGCGACCCAGCTGACCAAGTCAGTTGTTCCCTTTCCATTTGTTCTCTGTTGCCCTTTTATGATGCATCGACTTTGCTTTTGCTCTGCCCTGCTTCTCTCTCCCTGCCCCTAGTACCCATCCCAGGAGCTTACCTCAGGCAGACATTCACTTTGTTTAGAAAGTAGTTTGGGGGGTCTTTGGTCTGGGAGAAAGTCACTACCACTAGAAATTCAATATAAGGAAGAATCCAAATCAACCCATCCATTTTGAATAAAAAAAGAAATTTAATTAATTATCCTTATAAATTCTACAAGGCTTTCATTTTTTTCTTTGTAGCTGTTAACTTCAAGCTTGTAGTACCCCGGGAAACCTGCTGAGTGCTTTAGTAATTTTCTCCTACATTTGTTTCAGGCTGGGGTTTTCTCTGCCCTTGATTCTCTGTTGTTTTATTTTGAGTTTCCTCAGAGCCTGAGACAAGGATTTGGAGGCCAGTAGTTTATTCTGGAGGCAACCCCAGGAAGCAGGAAAGAAGCAGCAGACAAAAATGGTACAAGCCAAGTAGAAAAGCCCATAAAGGGTAATACCTAGGTTACCTTGGACAACAGAAGTTTAACTTTGCTGGGACCAAAAGACATGAGGCTGAAGCACTTACCCACTGGCTCCTGCCTTAGTTGGAAAAGGGTCTCCAGGAGTGTCATTGCTACTACATCTCCAGAAAATGCCTTCAGGAGGACCGAGCCAGCTCCCACTGTTTCTGAGAAAACTCAGAGGCAGAAAAGTGTACAGATATGCAGCATGCACTTGTGCCCTTGAATGGTATCAGAATTACAGGTGGACAAAGGGGATATGTGGTAGCCATCTGCCACATCCGTCAATCCAATCCCATCTATGTTCTGCCTTTCATGAATTTCTCAGTAATATTCCCAGGAATACTCAAAATCTCTGATCTGCTTCTATTCTTATATTCCCACATAATTATGGGTTTACTATTTTCTAGTTTTCTCTGCCTTTTCAATAGGACTTTGGACAGGTAGACACCATCTTGATTTAATTGTGAGACTATGATTTCAGTTCTAGGCATGGCTTTTCACAGTGACCTTGAGAAAGCCTGAGGTGGTAAGAAAACAAACAAACAATAACAAAAAAAAAAAACACTGACCCGGAAGTCGAGAGACCTGAATTCTACATCTAGTTCTGTGCCTTATTAGCTCTGTAAACTTTGTCAAGTCATTTACCTTCCCAGATTTCTGCGTTCTCATCTACAACATGAGAGGGTGGGCTGGCTAGGTTAGAGGCTCTAACCTTGGGGTTGCAATGTATGATGAAAAGCCAGAAATAACAGTGGCTGAAGCAAGAGAAAATGTAGTATCTTTCAAACATAAATGTAGGCAGTCCAAGGCTCCCATGACAGCTCCAACATCTTCAGGTACCCAGGCTCTACCTGGTTCTTTCCTCAGCCACCCTCCACACACAGTTTCCCTTCACAGGAGAAGATGGCTGCCTCAGCTTTACCTCCACATCCCAGCCACAGAAAGTAGAAGAAGGCACGTCTCTGCCTTTAACCACAATGCCTAGAAGTCACAGATATAACTTCCTCTCATATCCTCTAGGCAAGAACTTGGTCTCATGACCATGTCTAGCTGCAAGAGATGCAGGGAAATGTAGTTTTTCTTCTGAGTGTCCATGTGTCCAGCTAAAACTTGAAGATTCTTACACAGGACAAAATTACTTTTAATGGCAGAAATCACAATTGCTTTTGCACCAACCTAATAATAAAGTGTTCAGTATTACTAATAAACTGTTTGAAAAACATGACTAGATTCAAGGTTATTCCTGTGTTAACACTTATTCTCTCTCCCTTGAATGTAATAATTTTCACTGAGAGGTAGTATTAAATTCAGTAGGAAATTGTGTAAGACACACTGACTATCCTACCTATGCTTCAATCTGCAGTGAATTACTACTGTTCATATTGTGGCATTTTTTAGTTCTTTATACCATTTGTGGTTTTGTCAAATTTGAATATATTACGGAGAAGGTATCATACATTTATCTTAATAGCAGTCATCTTGGCTCTTATGAATAGAAAAATTTAAGAAATCTTACAGCATATGAGCACTAATGTGCTTATCAGCTCTGAAGCATCTACAATTCTCTTCTGTGTTAACCATTTGCAATAAAATCACCTGGGAAGTTTGTTAACAACACATATTCCTAGGCCTACTTCATACCTATCGAGTCCAAATCTCTTGAGGGAGGGATGCCCAGAAATATGCCAGTCTCATAAGTTCCCCTAGGTAATTCTTATGAATGCCAAAGTTTAGAAGCCTCTTAGTGAAAAGCTTTGGCGAACACTTTCATCATCTCTCATTAACTAACTCAACTATGTCAAGCTGCTAGGCTGAAGTATCCACAGCCTAAGGCACAACTCTAAATACTTACTCTATCAAGATCATCAGGAATGTGGCTTTGCTATCTGTTCCTCACAATGTGATGTTGAACTGCTACAATTTACAGTGTCATAGTCTCCCTCTATTTCTTGCAGCTTGGAATTTCAATGGAAAACTATATGTAGGTTTTGCAAAGGATAAATAAATGTCGAAAAATCTATTCACTGCCCTATGTGACTTTATTATGAAGGCTACACAATACGTAAGATACCAGGTTGTAGTCTATGCACCTTAAGAGATGTATTTTACTTCCAGGCATATAACACATTGATGCGTGTGGAGACTAATATATCTACCCTAGCAGGCAAAAGGCTTTAGATTGTTGATGCTATGGGGCCCACAGCTAGATAGGAAAAGGAGAATCGAGCATCTCTTTGGTGCTGAAGGCTCTTTAGATGCTTTGGGTGTACACAAACTCTCTTAACTTTCACAATAGTCCTATGAAATAGTGATACCTCATTTCATTCTCACTTTTAAGCTCATTCAGAAAGTAAAAGAGGCTAAATGATTTTGCCCATCCCAGTATTACTTAGTAAAATGATGGAAAAAAGGAAGAGGGGAATTTGTGGTTCTTGAGTCACCAAGTTTCTACTACAGCTTTATCTTCAAACTTTTCTGTTTGAGCATCTCATCAATAAAACCTCTTGAAAGCATCTCTTACAGATGTGTATTTATTGTGTATATAGATGTGTATCTAGATATATTGCATACACTGGAAACCAGTTTGCTCTTCAGACTTTAGGAGGTATCAGAATCACCTAGAGAGCATAGATCATCAGCCCACCTCGGAGTTTTAGACATTCAGTAGGTTTGAGATGGGACCCAGTAATTTGCATTTCTAACAGGTCCCTAGGTGATGTTGATGCTGTCTGTAATCGATCTTTGAATAAAATTGCTATAAACATAACCCAGAAATAGAAAATTAAAATACTAAAATACAATGGAATAAAACAGTAGTTCTAGTTAATATTTTTATGTATCCCAGAGAATTGTCTTATGCTGACCTAGATATAAATGACCCATTTTGGAATCCATTACATTAAACTGAGCCACACTGGCTTTCCTTGCCAAAGAGGCAAGCTGGTGGCATTTCAGAACCAGAGAAATTCCCCAAACCTCAGACATTGCCAATAAAGGATATAATAGAATAACATATCAGATGGGCACAGCTCATGGAGCCACTAATATTCCCCCATAGTGCTCAGGCCCTCTGCCTTTCATTTTCAGCTAACTCTGCTCCTCTCATCTTTCCTCTGCCTTTATATTTTTTTCTTTGTGCTAACAGCTGCCATCACTTTTAAGAATGCAATCTAACACTCTCGTTGTTCCTTTTATGGAAATTCTAGCCACTGCAAGTACATAGGGTACTTAATATCCACAAAGCAAAAATATTCTGAGTGAAGGATGCTTTGATTGAACTTTAATTTTACTGTGACTTTGAAGTCCTGGCTCCACACAAGCGATGTGCTGTTCAGCACACTCTCATTCAGAAGCACCTGGAAAAGAATTTTCCCCCTGATTGCATAGGATGTAGATTTCCAAGGTATTCTTCAGTGCTTTTGCCATTTCATGAAATATGAGGCAGGTTTATACGCAGTAAATAAAACAAATCCCAGCACTTTGAAAGAGGAGAGAGAAGGTGTTTGCAAAGACTTAGAGCACAAATTTAAATCTAAAGGATACAATAGCAATGGGCTCCATTGTGATAAGAAAAAAGGAAAGGCTTAGCATTAGCCATTGCTTCGGGGGAAGAGAAAGAAAGCATTTTTGAAATTTTGAGATAAAGGAAAGTGAAAACAAAGCTTATTAGTAAAGACAAAGTGCCTTCTGCCAGAGATAACCCCAGGATCTCCTGCGACCAAATCTGAGCAATAGAGCTAATGGAAAGTGCTTTTTGAAAAGCCATTTGTAGTGTACAGAAAACTGCTGTGAAACATGCTGTCGCTTTTGTTGGATAATGTCTCAGTTTAAAACCAGATTCCAAAAGACTGATTTGTTTTGATCAAAAAATGGTTCATACTTCTTCATTCCCTAGGCTATTTATTTCCTGACTAGTTTCCCACTCCCATTAATCTCAAATAAATAGGGCTTCTTTCATGGGTTGCTTGCTCAGAACTCAAGGTAATAGTAACCCAGCAGCATACACTGAAGACAGGAGCTGGCCCTGCTGCAATTGTGCAGACCCCCAGCTCTTAGAGAAAGGCCTTTCACCTTTCCCCTCTTACCCCTCATTTCATTCCCACCTCAGAAAGGGAATGGGGCCTGGAGTGGTGGCTCACACCTGTAATCCCAACACTTTGGGAGGCAGAGGCAGGGGGATCTCTTGAGGTCAGGAGTTCAAGACCAACATAGTGAAACCCCGTCTCTACTAAAAAGACAAAAATTAGCTGGGTGTGGTGGCAGGCACCTGTAATCTCAGCCACTTGGGAGGGTGAGACAGGAGAATCACTTGAAGCCGGGAGGCAGAGGTTGCAGTGAGCTGAAATCATGCCACTGCACTCCAGCCTGGGTGACAGAGCAAAACTCAGTCTAAAAAAAGAAAAAGGAAAAAGAAAGAAAGGGAATGGGTCACTGGGGACATGTAGCAACAGAAACGCAGGCACAGAAGAGCCCATCTGGGCCCTCATGTCCTGGACTCCCCCAATAACTTTTAAAAGAAGAAGAGCAAGGCTGGGCATGGTGGCTCACGTCTGTAATCCCAGCATTTTGGGAGGCTGAGGCAGGCAGATCACGAGGTCAGGAGTTCAAGACCAGACTGGCCAACATGATGAAACCCCGTCTCTACTAAAAAATACAAAAATTGGCTGGGCATGGTGGCTCGTGCCTGTAATCCCAGCTACTTGGGAGGCTGAGGTAGGAGAACTGCTTGAACCAAGACCCGGGAGGCAGAGGTTGCAGTGAGCAGAGATCGTGCCACTGCACTCCAGCCTGGGCTGCAGAGTGAGACTCCATCTCAAAAAAAAGAAGAAGAAGAGCAAAAGAAGTATCAGCATATTACGTTCTTCAGAAAGCATTCATCTGAGCCCAACAAGATTTCCAGTGATATATGCCCATCTGTGGGGTGAAAAATTCACCGGCCTTGAAATCAGTAGTGTCTCACCTTCCCCACTTGCTAGATGCGTTCTTCTGCACTAGTCGCTCAATAGCCTCCGTAGTCTTAGTTCCCTTGTGTAGAAAATGCAAATACTACCGTCTGACATCCAGCTGTGGCAGGTTAAAGATGGCTACACACTTTTTGACACCTCTTCTATTCAGATGTGATGTCCTGGTCCCCTCTCCTAGAATTTAGCAATTACTTTCATGAATAGGATATAGCACAAGTGAACATTGCTCCAGTTTTTGAGAGCGGCCCTTACCATTCTGGAAGTTTTAACTTTCTATCCTCTGGAATACTTGCTTTCGGAGCCCTGAGCCACTACATATAAAGTCCAACTACATAAAGAAAGCAACCGAGGGCCCCAGTGGTGTCCAGTCTTCCAGCCTTCCTCATCACAGCACAGTCATGTAACCCAGCCTAACCACCATGCAAGTGCCAACAAGTGACCCCTCTCAATGCCACGCAGAGCAGGTTTGTCTAGCTAGGTTCTACCCAAATTCCTGACACACAGAATTGTGACACAGAGTTTGTTATGCAAAAATAGATAACCCGTACATTAACTAGAAAGATGATTGTGAAGATCAAAAGGAAATTGAATATGGAAGAGGACTTGTAGACTGCAATACCACATGCAATATCAATATTAAAAGAATAAGTGTAGTCACTGAACACAGGAATTTACAACTATTAATGTCTGTGGCATCTGTTTTTAGTATCGTTCAGGGATGCAGAGGGAAGCCACACACAATGGTACATGCCTGTAGTTCCAGCTACTGAGGAGGTTGAGGCAGGAGGATGACTTGAAGCCAGGAATTTGAGACTACAGTGAGCTATGATCACTGAGAATAGCCACTGCACGCCAGTCTGAAACATAGAGAGACCCTGTCTCTAAAAACAAACAAAAGTTCAATTGCCATCAGGTAACAGTGGTGGAGATGAGGATAAATACATTCAACCTTTTGTTTACTTTGATGAGTGTAAGGGCTTTGTGAATAAGGGATACTAAGGCAAACTCCAGCTGAGTAAAGAATACATCATAAGACTAAGTTATTTACTTGGCTTAGGAATTTGGAACAATAATTTTTTTCTATGACTGTATTCACTTTAGAGTATTTTGAAGAAATAATCTCCATTAAGAATATTCAGAGAATGGGTATTCTGATTATCTGAAAATCTCATCAGTGCTTCTTGTTAAAAAATCTTTCCAAAATGTGTTAATTATTTTCTTGCCTTAATAAAGAGTTCAGGAAATGCCAACTCCTAACAACACTTTATTTCAAAAGTTAACTTATAAATTGAGTGCTTGAAACTTAAAATGCATTTTCCCATTGAAATAATGCTCTAAGTGATAAGATTCCAAGACACAAAGCTAATGCAATTCCAAATGGGCTGTAATATTGCATAATATTACATTTTGAGGTTAAAAAAGAATCCCACAACCAATTTCATGCATCTATATTTTAAGTCTCATAATATCTACTGAACTCATTCAATCCCTTTTCAGTCAACTCTAGGGAGCCCTCAGGATTGATATCCAAGATTGACAACTGATGAGCCCAGTAGAATGGCAGCTTGAAGAGGGCAGAGGCTCCACCCGTCTTGCTCTGTGAGTATACCTCAAGCTTAACACAGTGCCTCACTCAAGGAAGCACTCAAGGTTTGCTGTTGATCCCTGAAGCAGCGCAGCACAGTGACTAAGACATGCTTCAAATCGGAGAGCCCTAACCTTAATTCTGCTCTGCCTCTTGCTAGCAGCAGGAGTGGGCAAAGGTCAGCATCTCTAAGCCTTGAGTTCTTCGACAATAGAATGAAAATCAATAGCGCCTACCACACAGAGCTCCTGTGAAAATTCAACAGAACATCGTGTGGAAAAGGTTGGCACCATACCTGGCACATGGTAAGTGCTCAAAACTGCCGGCAACTATTGTTACTATTACTAAACCTAGCCGTATCCTAGCCGTATCCTGCGTGTAGCTCCCAAACCATCCACCAACTAAATCAGCAATTTTGGGGAGTGGCAGGGGGAGGGAGTAAGTGCAAAGAGAAACCATTACAACTTACAGTTGTATTTCTATTTATCAAAAAAAAAGTTGGAGAGAAATTAAGCTTTACTTATATTTAATACACATGGATTTATAATAGTACTGGTATGTCAGCTATAAGAGAGTTATATGAGAATATATACCTTTTTTTTAATGAATAGGGCTGCACACATCAAAATGTGTGGAAACCATTGACTTAATTCTTCAAATAAGTCATTGCACCTGGAGCAAGGGTAGAGGCAGATCTTGACCTCAAAGAGAGAGCTGAGTTGCGGGTAGAGGGAGCTTAGCCACAAGTAGGATCTTGAGCCTCTGTCCTTCTAGCTTTCAGCAAAGGCAAGATCCTACTTCTTTAAAAAGGGAATAATACCATGACGGGGACCAAAAAACAAAGAGAAGGAAATGAAATTGGAGGAATGAAGGAGGGAGGGAAAGTGAGAGGGGGGTGAACTCTGATAGCCAATGAGACCTTGATCACCACCTGCAGAGGTCTGTCCTGCAGACCCTGACTGATTGGATGAATGAATGCACTCGCACACACAGACACACAGAATACAGTGTCGAGTGGGCTAGGGATGGTCGTCAACTGCTTTCAGAGGGTGATTGCCGCTAACGACCACGACTCCCTGTACCTCCTCATATTTATTCAGCATAGATTTAATAACAGAGGTTCTAAGTCAACATGCTTGTGGATAATTAACATGGTTAAAAGAGTGGTTTTGTGAATGACAAAAGCTTTTGGTTCTGGGGCCTAGAGTAAACACCATTAAGGGGTAATTCCCCTTTGACCTCCTCCTGAGCGGGCCATCCAGCAGTGACTCATTTGAAGAATTAAGTCACTTAACTGGGGAAACTTTATCATTCCTTTTACCCTATGACTTAAAATTCTAACGTAATTGACTGACTGCCTTCAGCTCATTCCATTAAAACCAAACTTTCAGCCTTCCAAAAGGTTTGAGACCATGATCTTCTAACTTTCCCTAATATTTCCCTAATATTTTGCCAGTCAACCCTAGTGAATCCCAACAAGCCAAACAACCAGCCAGGCAAACTGTTAGTGACCAAGTGAGCCAGCAAGTGAGTGAGTGGGATTGGGCTCCATCTAATCAGGGAATCTCACAAGATCAAGGGGATGTAGAATTTCCACAGAACTGCTGACACCGAACTCAGAGAGTAAAGGGAAGAAATAAGGTCAAAAAGGTGGCTGGGAAAGGTGTCTGCATCTGAGATGGAGATACAGGCCCTGCATTACAGTACATGGGGAAAGAAGAAAAGGAAGAGATGCAAGTGGAGGGTGAGCTTCCCTCCAGGAGGGTGGTGAGTCTGGGGCTGGGCACCATCTGTGTGTTCGAGACATGTGTCAGACAGACAGACATAACTCAAGTTCTTAAACCTTCAAAAATTGAAGACTTTGTATAGCTGCCAAATTGCAATTTGGAATGCCAGCTTTTATGGTGGAGAAGTTTTGATTCCCAAGAATACCCTGGAAATATTTTCCCCACCAAATTTTTTAAGAGGCAGTATCAGTGGAAGGTGGAATGCTGGACCAGGGAGTCAAGAAATCATCACTGTTGTTCTAGCTTTACTATTATGTAGCATGTCCTTGTGCAAGTCACATAGCTCCTCTGAATTTCGTTTTCTCACCTGCAAAACAAGAGAGTTGATTGTGCGGTCTCCAGCTTCCCTTCCAGCCCTGTGATTACAAATTCTGAGATTACGATATGGCCATATTATTTCATGATTTGCCTCTTACATCTAAAAATGGAGTGCAGGGGGAAATTATAGTTTATTAGGGTGTCTGATTATTTGTGTTATTAATCAATGTTTGATTAAGTGGTTACCATTCTAAGACTTCTTTAATATCTTTACTCTGAAATTACTTAACTATGTTGCTGCTCCTATTTGATGTACATATCACAAAGGCCGCTCAAGACATTAGCTCTTCTAATGCTCCATAATATAAATTAAGGTAGTCTGAGAGAGAGAGAGAGAGACAGAGAGAGAGAGAGACAGAGACAGAGAGAGAGAGAGAGAGATTGCCTTGTTATTGGCTCATAGGAAGCTATAGCTAAAATAATCAAATGCTTCCCAAACACATGAGAATTAAAATAGCTACTGGACCAGCAGGAAAAAAAGTAAGATGAATTTATCACT
This sequence comes from Aotus nancymaae, assembly GCF_030222135.1. NCBI lineage: Eukaryota > Metazoa > Chordata > Mammalia > Primates > Aotidae > Aotus > Aotus nancymaae. The sequence continues at coordinate 47,551,850 of NW_026988417.1, read as the reverse complement.
CCACGATATAACAGATGAGCACTTTTTCTTCTTGAATTTTCAATTTTTGCAGGTACATAGTAGGTACATAGTAGGTGTATGTATTTATGAGGTGCATGCAATATTTTGATACAGGCATACAATGCATAACAGTCATATCAGAGTAAATGGAGCTCAGCTCAAGTATTTATCCTCTTTCTTTTATAAACAGACCAATTATACTCTTGTAATTACTTTTAAATGTACAATAAATTATTATAGACTATAGTTCCCTGTTGTGCTATCAAACACTAGATCTTATTCATTCTATCTAACTATGTTTTTGTATCCGTTAACCATTTCCCCTTCCTCCTCCCTCCCCTACACTACCCTTCCCAGCCTCTAGTAACCATCCTTCTACTCCATCTCCATGAGTTCATTTGTTTTGGTTTTTGGCTCCCACAAATAAGTGAGAACATGCAAACTTTGTCTTTCTGTGCCTGGCTTATTTCACTCAACAAAATGACTTCCAGTTCCATCCATGTTGTTGCAAATGACAGAATCTCATTATTTTTATGGCAGAATAGCACTCCATTGTGTTTATGTGCTACATTTTCTTTTCCATTTCTCTGTTGATGGACACTTAGGTTGCTTCCAAATCCTGGCTATTCTGAACAGCACTGCAATAAACATGGGAGTGCAGATACCTCTTTCATGTACTGATTTCCTCTCTTTTGGCTATATACCTAGCAGTGAGATTGCTGGTTCATATGATAGCTCTATTTTTAGTTTTTTTGAGGAACCTCCAAACTGTTCTCCATAGTGGTCGTGTTAATTCATATTCCCACAGTATATGAGAGTTTCTTTTCTCCGCATCCTTACCAGCATTTGTTATTGCTTGTGTTTTGGATAAAAGTCATTTTAACTGGAGTGATAATAACTCATTGCAGCCTTGATTTGCATTTCTCTGATGGTCAGTGATGTTGAGCACTGTTTCATATACCTGTCTGCCATTTGTATGTTTTCTTTTGACAAATGTCTATTCAAATCTTTTGCCCATTTTTAATAGGATTAATGGATTTTTTTCTATAGAGTTGTTTGAGCTCCTTGTATATTCTAGTTATTAATCTCTTGACAGATTAGTAGTTTGCAAATAATTTCTCCCATTCTGTGCATTGTCCCTTCACTTTGTTGATTGTTTCCTTTGCTGTGCAGAAGCTTTTTAACTTGATGTGATCCCTTTGTCCACTTTTGCTTTGGTTGCCTGTCCTTGTGAGGTATTACTCAAGACATAGTTGCCCAATCTAATGTCCTAGAGAGTTTTCCCCAAAGTTTTCTTATAGTAGTTTCATAGTCTGAGGTCTTAGATTTAAGTCTTCAACCCATTTTGATTTGATTTTTGTATGTGGTGAAAGATAGGGGTCTAGTTTCATTCTTCTGCATCTGGATATCCAGTTTGCCCAGCACCATTTGTTGAAGAGTCTATCCTTTCCCCAGTGTATGTTCTTGGCATCTTTGTTAAAAATCAGTTCACTGTAAATGTATGGATTTGTTTCTAGGTTCTCTATTCTGTTCCACTGGTGTATGTGTCTGTTTTTATGCCAGTGCCATGCTGTTTTGGTTACTATAGCTCTGTAGTATAATTTGAAGTCAGGTAATGTGATTCCTCCAGTTTTGTTCTTTTTGCTTAGGATAGCTTTGGTTATTCTGGGTCTTTCATGATTCCATATAAATTTTAGAATTTTCTTTCTATTTCTGTGAAGAATGTCATTGGTATTTTGATAGGGATCACATTGAATCTGTAGATTGCTTTAAGTAGTATGGACATTTTAACAATACTAATTCTTCCAAACCATAAACATAGAATATTGTACCATTTTTTTGTGTCCTCTTCAATTTCTTGCTTCAGTGTTTTATAGTTCTTATTGCAGAGATCTTTCACTTCTTTGGTTAAGTTTATTCCTAGGTATTTTATTTCATTTGTAGCTATTTATAAATGGGATTACTTTCTTGATCTCTTTTTCAGATTGTTCATTGTTGGCATATAGAAATGCCACTGATTTTTGTCTGTTGATTTTGTATCCTGCAACTTTACTGAATTTATCAGTTGTAATAGTTTTTTGGCGGAATCTTTAGGTTTTTCCAAATATAAGATCATATCACCTGCAAACAAGGATAATTTGACTTTTTCCTTTCTAATTTGAATGCCCTTTATTTCTTTCTCTTGTGCGATTGCTCTAGCTATGACTTCCAGTATCATGTTGAATAACAGTGGTGAAAGTGGGCATCCTTGTTGTGTTCCAGATCTTATAGGAAAGGCTTTCAATTTTTTTCCACTCAGCTGTGAGTTTGTCGTATATGGCTTTTATAGTGTTGAGGTATGTTCCTTCCAGTTTTTTGATGGTTTTCATAATGAAAGGATGTTGAATTTTATCAAATGCTTTTTCAGCATCAATTAAAGTGATAATATGGTTTTTGTCCTTCATTCTGTTGATATGATGTATCACATTGAGTGATTTGCATATGCTGAATCTTCCTTACATCCCAGGGATAAATTCCACTTGATCATGATGACTGATCTTGTTAATGTGTTGTTGAATTTGGTTTCCTAGTATTTTGTTGATATTTGCATCAATGTTTAGCAGGGATCCTGGCCTGTAGTTTTGTTTTTTTCGTGTGATTTCATCTAGTTTCAGTATCAAGGTAATACTGGCTTCATAAAATGAATTTGCAAGTATTCCCTCCTCTGTTTTTAGGAATCTTTTAAGTAGGATTGGTATTAGTTCTTTTTGAAATGTTTGGCAAGATTCAACTGTGAAGCCACTGGGTTTCAGGCTTTTCTGTGCTAGGAGATTTTTTTATTACAGCTTTGATCTCATTACTTCTAACTGATCTGTTTAGATTTTGGATTTCTTTATGGTTCAATCTTGGTAGGTTGTATATGTCTAGGAATTTATCCATTTCTTCTAGGTTTTAAAATTTATTGGCAAATAGTTGCTCATAGTAGCTACTAATCATCCTTTGAATGTCTGTGGTATTAATTGCAATGTCTCCTTTTTCATTTCTGATTTTATTTATTTAGGTCTTCTCTCTTTTTCTCCTAGTCTGGCTAAAGGTTTGTTGATTTTGTTTACCTTTTCAAAATCCAGCTTTTCATTTCATTGATCCTTTGTATCGTTTTCTTCATTTCCGTTTCACTTTGCTCTGATCCTTATTATTTCTTTTCTCCTACCAATTTGGGCTTGGTTTGCTTTTGCTTTTCTAGTGCTTTAAGATGCATCATTAGGTTGTTTACTTGAAGTTTTTCTACTTTTTTGATGTATACATTTATAGCTATAAACTTTCCTCTTAGTACTGCTCTTGCTGTATCCCATAGGTTTTCATGTGTTGTATTTCCATTATCATTTGAGTCAAGAAATTGTTTAATCTCCTTCTTAATTTCTTTATTGACCCACTGGTCATTGGGGAGCATGTTGTTTAATTTCCATTTGTTGGTATAGTTTCCAAAATTCCCCTTATTATTGATTTCTTATTTCTTATTTCATTCTGGTCAGAGAAGATATGTAATATTATTTCAGTTTTTTAAAATTTTTTAAAACTTGTTTTGTGGCCTAACATATGATCTATCCTTGAGAATGATCCATGTACTGAGGAGAAGAATGTATATTCTGTAGCCACTGCATGAAATGTGCTATAAATAGCTATTAGGTCCATTTGATTTATAGTGCAGATTAAGTCCAGTGTTTCTGTGTTGATTTTCTGTCCAAATGATCTGTCCAAAGCTGAAAGTGGGGTGTCAAAGTCTCCAGTTATTATTGTATTGGGATCTAGCTCTTAACCTCTGATAATATTTGCTTTATATATCTGGGTGCTCCAGTGTTGGATGCACATATACTTAGAATTGTTATATCATGTTGCTGAATTTACTCCTTTATTATTATATAATGGTCTTGTCTCTTTTTATAGTTTCTGTCTTGAAATGTATTTTGTCTGATATAAGTATAGCTTCTCCTGCTCTTCTTTGCTTTTCATTGGCATGGAATATCTTTTTCCATCCCTTCATTTTTAGGCTATGTATGTCTTTATAGATGACATGTGTTCCTTGTAGGCAACAGATCATTTCGTCTTTTTTTACTCCATTTAGCCACCCTATGTTTTTTGATTGGACAGTTTAGTCCATTTACATTCCGTGTTATTATTGATAAGTAAGGACATACTCCTGCCATTTTGTAATTTGTTTTCTAGTTTTTTTTGTGTGTGTGTGTGTGTGGTCTTCCTTCTTTCTTCCCTTCCTAACTTCCTTTTAGGAAAGGTGAGTTTTGCTGCTGGCATGTTTTAATTTCTTGCTTTTATGTATATGTATCTGTTGTAAGTTTTTTATTTGAAGTTTGCAAGTTAAAGCTTGCAAACAATCTTAAAACCCATTATTTTAAACTGATGAAAACACTGATTGCATAAACAAACAAGCAAAGTGAAAACTAATAAAAACTACACTTTAACTTCATCCCCCAGTTTTTAACTTTTTGTTGTTTCTAGTATATCTTATTGTCCCGTCTATGTCTTGAAAACTGGTTATGGTTATTATTTTTGATTGGTTTATCTTTTAGTCTTTCTGTTCAAGATATATGAGTAGTTTATACAGCACAATTACAGTGTTATAGTAATCTCTGTTTTTCTGTGTCATTACCATTACCAGTGAATTTTACACCTTCAGATGATTTCTTATTGTCATCAACATCCTTTTCTTTTAGATTAAATAACTCTCTTTAGCCTTTCTTGTGGTATGTCTGGTGTTGATGAAATACTTCAGCTTTTGTTTGTCTGGGAAAGTCTTTATTTCTCTGTCATGTTTGAAGCGTATTTCTGCTATTGTTTGAAGGATATACTATTCTAGGATAAAAGGGTTTTTCTGTTCAGCACTTTAAATGTGTCATACAACTCTCCTGTCCTATAAGGTTTTCGCTGAAAAGTCTGCTCCCAGATTGGAGGTCCATTGTGTGTTGTTTGTTTCTTTTCTCTTGCTTCTTCAGGATTCTTTCCTTCTCTTTAACCTTTGGGAGTTTGATTATTAAATGCCTTCAGGTAGTCTTCTTTGGGTTAAATGTGCTTGGTGTTCTATAACCTTCATGTACTTGGATATTGAATGATATCTTTCTTTAGGTTCAGGAAGTTCTCTGTTACTACCTGTCTCTCTCTCTCTCTCTCTCTCTCTCTCTCTCTCTCTCTCTCTCTCTCTACCTCCTTTTTAAGGCCAGTAGCTCTGTCCCTTTGAGGCTATTTTCTAGATCTTGTGGGCATGCTTCATTGTTTTTTATTCTTTTTTCTTTTGTCTCCACTGACTTTATTTTCAAATAGCCTGTCTTCAAGCTCACTAATTCTTTCTCCTGCTTGATCAATTCTGCTGTTAAAAGACTCTGGTGCATTCTTCAATATGTCACTGTATTTTTTTTCTTTTTGAGACAGAGTCTTGTTCTGTCACCCAGGCTGGAGTGCAGTGACATGATCTCGACTAACTGCAACCTCCTTCTCCCGGGTTCATGCAATTCTTGTGCCTCAGCCCCCCGAGTAGCTGGGACTACAGGTTCACACCACCGTGCCTGGCTAATTTTTGTAATTTTAATAGAAACAGGGTTTCACCATTTTTTCCAGGCTAGTCTCAAAACTCCTGACCCCAGGCGATCTGCCCACATTGGCCTCCTAAATTTAGGTGCTGAGATTACAGGCATGAGCTACCGCACCTGGCCTCATTGCATTTTTTAACTACAGAAAATCTACTTGATTCTTTCTATTATTTAAATCTTTTTGTTAAATTTATCTGATAGGATTCTGAATTCCTTCTCTGTGTTACCTTGAATTCTGCTGAGTTTTCTCAAAACAGCTATTTCGAATTCTCTGTCTGAAATATCACTCTCAGTCTCTTCAGGATTGGTCCACAATGTCTTATTTTGTTCATTTGGTGAGGTCATGTTTTCCTGGATGGTCTTGATGCTTCTGGATATTTGTCAGTGTCTGGGCATTGCCAAGTTAGGTATTTATTGTAGTCTTCACAGTCTGGGCTTGTTTGTATCTATCTTTCTTGGGAAGGCTTTCCACATATTCAAATGGACTTGAATGTTGTAACCTAAGTTTTTGGTCACTGCAGTCATATCTGCATTAGGGCATACCTCAAACTCAGTAATGATGTGGCTCTTCAAGACTCGTCGAGGTAACACCTTGGTGGTCTTGGATAAGATCTAGAAGAATTCTCAGGGTTACCAGGCAGAGACTTGTTCTCTTGCCTTACTTTCACTCAAACAAACAGAATCTCTCTGTGCTGAGCTGCCTGGAGCTGGGGGAAGGGTAAAACAAGCACCCCTGTGGTTGCTGTGATGTTGGTCACATCAGGGTCACCACTTGCAGAGGCCTGTCCTACAGACTCTGATTCTGTGACAGATGAATAAATACACTCAAACACAGAGTACAGTGAATGAGTGGCCTACGGGTTCATTAAAAATAAGGAGAGCTAAGAACATAATTTTATTTTCCTGGGTTCACAGATTATACTACATTATTAATCATTTCAAGTTCAACCACGTTATGAAGTCTCCGTTGGTTCTCAGGAGGACACCTCCCTCTCCAACAGCTTACATAATAGGCTTTAGCCTTTTTCCCCAAGGCTGTTCAGTGTGTCCACTCAGAAGGACCCTAAAGGGAACTGACACTATAATTTCAGTCTGATCTGAAGGCCTGAGAACCAGGAGAGTCAATGGTATAAGTTCTAGCCAGAGTCCAAATCTGAAGGCAAGAGAAGACTAATGTTCCAGCTCAAAGACAGTCAGGCAGAGAAAGTGAATTCTTCCTTACCCTGTTTTTTTGTTCCCTTCAGCCCTACAATGGATTGGATGAGGCCTCTCCACATCAGGGAAAGCAATCTGCTTTAGTCAGTCTACCAATTCAAATGTTAATTTCATCCAGAAACACCCCCCAGGAACATCCAGGATAATCTATAACCAAATATCTGGGCACCTTGTGGTCAAGTGAAATTGACAATAAAATCAACCATCAAAGTTACCAAAGTTATGGTGAGTTCTCCAAGTTGGGAAGTATTCCTCATTTTATTCTTTCGAAAATGTCTATCAGATTGGTGTTATTTCTCCCATACATAGTTGTTAAAATTTACTGGTAAGCTATCCGGGTCTAGAGTTTTTGCTGTGGGAAGTTTTATCAGCCAGGATTTAATCAGAGAAGGAGAACAACTAGAATATAATAAGGATTTATTACAGAGACTTGACCTTCCATAGCTGTGGTTGCTGATTAAGTCACCTGTAAGGCTGTTGTCTTCAGATCTAATATTGGAGTGTGAAATGTGCAAGGCAGGCTGTAGAAAAAGGAAAAGGATGTAAAGTTGGGGAAAGCAAGAACGAGATGGAAGCCACAGGAATGAGCTGGAGCACATGAGAGTAGACTGGAACTGATGTCAATTTTTCTTGCCTCCGACCTTGATTGTGTGGCTCAGAAGTTGTGTTTTGTGTTTGGTTGTTTAATTATTAATTTTATTTCTTTAGTAAGTTTTCTATTTCTTCTTGTATCTGTGGTGGTAAACTATATTTTTTGAGACTTTAACTGGTATAAAATTATTAGTAATGTCCTCTTCTTTATAATGTTTGTAAGATCTATAGTGGTGTCTACATTTTCATTCCTGATGTTGGTCAGTTTTGCCTTCTTTCTTTTGCTTTTTTTCTGATCAGTCCTACCAAAAAGTTTTCGATTTTATTAGTTTTTTTCAAAGGAGTCAACCTTTGGTTTTGTCCCTTTTATCTACTGTAATTGTTTTCCATTTCATTAATTTCTGCTCTTATCCTTTTTTCCTTTATCCTGCTCTTTCAGGTTTAATTTTCTGTTCTCTTTTCTGCTTCTCTTGATGGGTACTCATGTCACTGATTTTGATTCTTTCTTCTTTTCCAGTTCATGCATTTAAAGCTACACATTTTCCTCTAAACACAAAACTATATCATATAACTTTCAATATGCCATATTTTCATTACTATTTAGTTCAAAATATTTTCTAACTTCCTTTGTGGTCTCTTTTTGATGCATGGCTTACCTAGAAGTGTATTATTCTATTTCCAATATTTGGGACTTTCCCATTATCTTTTTGTTATTTGTTTCTAGCTTAGTCTTATCATCATCAGAAAATATAATCCCATATGAATTCAATATTTTGACATTTGTTGAGTCTTGCTTTTTGGCCTAGCATATGGTCTGTTTCGGTAAATGTTCTGCATGCACTTGAAAATAATGAGTAACTTGTAGTTCCTTGGGGCACTGTTCTACATATGTCACTTAGATTAATTGCTTTGTTCAAACTTTCTCCTTGTTTTATCATTTACTGAGAGAGGTGTATTGAAACCTCCCACTTAGATAAGCCATTGACACAGAAGTCAAGATCCCAAGAGCTTGATAAGTAAGCAGGAGGCTAAAAAATAAAGACAGTTAATCTGAGTTGCATTAGAAATTAACAAAAATTTGGGGGAGATGTGAAAAACTAGAGAAGAAAATAGGATATTGCCAAACTACAGGATGTGGAGAAGGGAAAAGATTTGTAAAACAAGGGAATATCTAATTACCCCATTTGAAAATGTTCTGAGTTTCTACAATGCAAACCCTTCTCTTCTCTCTCTTCCCAAACATTCAGTAAAAGATGCTACCCACTGAGACACATTGTAAGAGTTTTTTATTTGGTTCTTTTGAGGAAGTCAAGAAAAGAACCAAACTCTCTGTTTGGCATAGAAGAGAGGCAGCTCCTGCTGTCTGTGTGTGGATCTGCCTCCCCAGCCACTAACAAGGTGTGTTAAATGCATTCTCTGCTTGCACTTACCTTGCACAGTAGCATGATTCAGGTGTCAGAAATGCAATGAGACCACGTATGAACTGAAATATGACAGTAGAAGGAGATCAGTGAGAGAGTTGCCTTTAAGAATGTGAGTCTTGTCTCTTTCACCTCCCACAAATCATAGAGATCTCAGGAAGACACAGCCTTCTGGAAGGAGTGGAATGGGGGTTCTGGCTCTCTTACCTAGGGCATAAAGGTAGAGAGAACCTGGTTGATACATGAGTTATATAGCCTTGCAGTATTGTTATCAAGAGATAACACTGGTAAAGCATCTAGCTCAATAGAGGGTAAATAATCAGTAGTTGCTATTCAAGCCGTCTTTGTATTTTCCCACCTCCCATACTTGGTGTTTAGGGCAATGTCTTTTTCAGTTAAGTGACACCTCCCACCACTACCACATGTCTACTGAATAAATTGGTTTGTTGTTGCCAGATTCCCAAAGTTCTTCAAATATAAATAAGTTTAAGGACTGTATTACTTATGTATTGATACAAAACAAATTACCCCATTACATAGTGGCTTAAAACAACAAATAGTTATTATCTGTCAAGATTTGGAAGCAGTTAAGCTAAGTGCTTAGGGTTCAGGATCTCTCATGAAATTGTCGCCAACATGGTGCCGAAGTTATCTGAAGTTTTTCTGGAGCTGGAAGTTCCACATCTAAGGTGACTCACTCTCATGGCTGTTGGTGCAAGGCCTCAGTTCCTCATCCCCTTTCCACAGGGCTGCTCATGACACAGCAGCTGGCTTCTTTCAGAACCAAGAGAATGAGACTAAGACAGAAGCCCCAATATTGTTTATAATGCAAACTTGGAGTCATATACCATCTCTTTCATTTTATTCTCTTCATTAGAAGTCACTAAGTCTAGCCTACACTCAAAGAGAAGTGAATGAGGTTCCACCTTTTGAAGAAAGTGCAGGATCATTCATGGACTCATTTTTAAAACCACAATAAAAATGCAGTGTTTTGCATATGGCAATGTGCTCAGTATATGATATGATTTGGAGTTTGGATGTGTCCCCACTCAGATCTCATCTGGAATCACAGCTCCCATAATCCTGATGTGTCATGGGAGGGACCTGGTGAGAGGTAATTGAATCATGGGGGCGGTCACCCCCATGCTGTTCTCATGATAATGAGTGAGTTCTCTTGCGATCTAATGGTTTTATAAGGGACTTTTCCCGTTTTGCTCAGTACTTCTCCTTCCTGCTGCCATGTGAAGAAGGATGTGTTTGCTTCCCCTTCCACCATGATTGTAAGTGTTCTGAGGCCTCCCCACCCCTGTGGAACTGTAAGTCAATTAAACTTCTTTCCTTTATAAATTACCCAGTCTCAGGCAGTTCTTTATAGCAGTGTGAGAACAGACTAATACGATACACTTTTGTTAAATAGATCGAAGGAATTTCCTTAGATTGTGACATAAAACTTTTGGAAACTTTCTTTCTGACAACTTTTATCCCTGCCCCAAAAGATAAAGCAGTATTCAGTGTCCTTTCCAGTTCTAAGACCTCATGTGCCTCCATGATCAACATTCAAATCACTATCTTCTGTGCAGATGGTGCAGTTGGGTCGAGTTCTCCCCACTGCCTACCTACTTGGTTCTTCGGAAGGAAAATCACTTCATGGGACCCCTCTGTGTGTTAAGCTTTGCTTGCTGAGAGCCTGGTGGCCTGACTGATTGGAGGCATCAACACAGTGTGTCATGTACAGCCGTGAAGTGATGTAAGCATGGGGAAAAAGATAACCCCTCGCAGTTCAGGGAAGGATGGTGATGGGCTGCTGCTGATGGTAGATCCATAATAGTAACATGCACATTATTCTTCTAGTAATTAGACTTAATTTGTAAACATTTCCCCCCAGTTTGTTGCAAGAAGGATTTAAAATTGTTTGATTTTTACAAGTAGTCCTTCCAGCTCATCAATAAATCAATGTCCAGTTGGGTGCAGTGGTTCATGTTTGTAATCCCAGCAGTTTGGGAGGCTGAAGTGGGAGGATTGCTTGAGCCCAGAAGTTTGAAGCCAGTCTGGGCAATTTAGTGAGACCTCTTCTCTACAAAAAATTAAACAATTATCTAGGCTTGGTAGCAAGCACCTATAGTCCCAGATACTCCGGAGGCTGAGGTGGGAGGATCACCTGACCCCAAGAGATCAAGGCTGCAGTGAGCAGTAATCACACCACTGCACTTTAGCCTGGGCAACTGAGAGACACATTGTCTCAAAAATGAAAAAAAAAATCCTATTTTTAAGCCTTAAAAAGATAGACATTTTTAATTATTTTAACTCCATGATGAAACTTCCTTATACTACCCCACATTCTAATTTTTATCAAAATTTAGGGAAAACAATTTGGAGAAATATTTTTATTAAGCAACATAGTTTATAAATTGAGGTAATTTCCCACTGCATAGATACCATGTTTTTGTTTTTTTTTAAGTTGAGGTTCTTCATGTGTATTTTTCCACTTTCATTAATCTCTTCTTTTTATCATACATACTTTTCTTTCTTAGATTTGCCCAGCCAATAACTTATTTTAAATGTTTCATAAAAAGTATTTGGGAGTATTCATATGAAAATGATGGTTGTTTTCATAATTGTGTCCTTCTTTGTAGGAACCAAATCTGAAAAAAAAAAAAAAAGTCATTGACATGTAAAAACCATTCAGAAAGGTATGTTCTTATGCAAAATTTCAACCATAAAATAAAATAGCAAATGAATAAATAAAAAGGATTCATGCGTATGGGAAAGACAAACTAAAATTTTAACCCCCAAAGTCCTCTTTCCATGGTTATGGATAATTCCAAAAATATAACTGTTTAAGAATTATTGGCTAAAATTGCTGAAAAATAAGCCTACATTCTCTCTCTCATCTTGTGTTTGAATAATATTCATTTTATAGGCAAAGGAGTCATGAAACCCAAAATGTTATTCATGTTACATTTATACATATAAAAATCTATTTTGGCAGAACTTCTAAATCTTCCACATGTGTTCATGTGCTGCAGATTTACTCTTTACTTTGCACATGAATAACTAGTGAATTATACAGCTCTGGTTGATATGATAGAGTAAAAAAGGCACTAGAAGAAAGCTAAGACTTGCACATATGAGGCTACTTCCTTCCTTTTCTTCATAAGCAACCACAATATCTAAACTCTACAATGTAAGAGACAGGAAATCTGCTTCCTTTGTCATCTTAAAAGGACAATAATAATAAGGAATACAAAGTTTAGCATAACCTTTGATTCTGCTATTTCACATCTGGAGATAGACCCCTAAGGAAGTGATCAAGGACATGCTCAAATAGATAACAAGTCCCTAGAAGACTCTTTATAGTAATAAAATAATAAATATGCAAAAATAACAAAATTGATTAGCAATATTTTGGGGTATCCATACAATGAAATGTTATGCAATCATTAAAAAATATTTTTAAGAAGAATACTTGATTATGGAATGAAGTTCATAATATACTATTTGGATTAAAGAATCAGATTAGCAAATATACACACAGATATACATACATATATACATACATGTGTCATAAATTTACAAAGGTGGGATAATTGTGTGATGTATAGATATATACAAGAGTGATGTCAACAAGGTGGCAAAATAGGACTTTCCAGTGCTTGTCCCTGTAGAAACATCCATTTGAACAACTATCCATATACAAAAATATATTCCCAAGAGCTAAAGATTTCAGATGAGAGAATATATTCACTTGAATGTATCAGAGAAATAAAAAAAAGACTCGTTGAAAAGGGTAGGAAGGACAACGTCACGTTACTTCTATTACTCCTCCCCCAAGATTAGGAAGCACAGTAAGTAAAGAGATAGGTACTCTCTGCACTGGGTAAAAGGAGTGAAGTAAGCACTTAACTTTGCCACAGACCCCAGCACCAGGCCTAGGCCAGTGAACATCGGCATCAGGCTGGCACCACGCTGGCACCCACAGATCAAGCTTCCAGGCCCACCCAAACACTAGGCCAGCCCCAACAGCCCCAGGCCCTTCAGCCCCAGCAAATTCAGGCTCCAGGCCCACCCAAGGTTCCAGACTGACACCAGTGCCAGGCCACCCCCAGAAGCCCCAGACTCCAGGCCAGAACACTTGGACCCAGCCTTTAGGCCTGCCCCAGCTCCAGGCCAGCCCTGTGGTCCCTGACTCCAGTGCCCATGGACCTGGCCTCCAGAGCAATACCCACAGACCCAGGCTTCAGGCCCACTCAGTGCTAGGCTGTTCCCTATGCAACCAGCTCCAGGCCACCCCTCATAACCTCAGGCACCAGGCCAGCATTGTCAATTCCAGGCTCCAGACTGACCCCTGTGAACCTAGGCTCCAGGCCAGTTCCTGCAGCCCCAGGTAACAGAATCTAGGCCTGCTCCAGCAACCCCAGAGTACAAGCCCACCATAAGACACCCAGCACTAGGTTCAACATAGGAAGCCCAGGCTGCATGGGCCCAGGTTCCAGGTCTATCTTAATGGAACCAGGCACCAGGCCCATTCAAGCACCAGGGTGGCTCCTGCAGACTCAGGCTCAAGGTCTAACCCCACACATCTACCCCAGGAATCAGGTTGGTTCTCATTGCTCCAGACTTCAAGACCAGTCCCTATTGACATAGGCTCCAGGTCCATCCCAATGGACCCCAGCACCAGGCTAGCCCCCATAGACCCAGGCACCAGGCCTATCCACTTGCTGACCCAGGCACCAAGCAAGTCTGCCCAATAACTCTAGCATAAGTCCACCCATGAGCCCAGCTAGACACTCCACTGAGAATCTTTGGACTAGCTGACTGGTAAAGGCTTTCCCTGCCAAAGCCCATCTGTAAAGACTAGAAGAGGTACCCACTTTTTTAAATGTACAGATACCAGTACATGGCCATAAGGATCACAAATAATCAAGGAAACATGATCCCACCAAAGGAACAAATAAAGCACAAGTAACTGACTCTAAAGAAATGTAGATTAAAAACTGCCTAATAAAAAAATTCAAAATAATCATCTTAAAGAAGCTAAGTGAGCTACAAGAGAACACAGACAACTAAAGAAAATTTTTAAAAAAGTACATAAACAAAATGAGAAGTTCAATAAAGAGATAGAAATCATAAAAAAGAATGAAACAGAAATTCTAGAGCTAAGGAACATAATGAATAACTAAATTGAAAACTTCAATAAAAAGATTCAACAGCAGACTCAATCAAGCAGAAGAAAGAATCAGAGAGCTCAAAGTCTGATCATTGAAATTACCCAACGAGAGTAATAGAAAGAAAAAAGAATGAAAAAGTGAGAATAGCCTACAGAAAATATAGGGCATCATCAAGCAAAACAATATAGGTGTTCCAGAACAAGCAGAGAAAGAAGGAAAAGGGAGAAGAAAGCTTATTTAAAGAAAAGCAGCTGAACACTTTCCAAATTTGGAGAGGAAGATTAACATGCAGATAATGAAGCCCAATGAACCCCCAATATATTAAAGATAAAGAGATTGTCACCAAGACACATTATAATCAAATTTTTAAAAATCAAAGACAAAAAATTTTTGCAAGCAGCAAGGGAAAAGCAAAGAGAAAAACATTCAAGAGAACCCCTATAAGACTATCAGTGTGTTTCTCAGTAGAAACCTTGCAGGCCAAAAGAAATTGAGATGATGTATTCAAAGTGCTAAAAGAAAACAACTGCCAACCAAGAATACTATACAGCGAGCCTGTCCTTCAGGTATGAAGGAGAGATAAGGACCTCCCCAAACAGAAAAGCTGCAGGAGTTCATCATCATTAGATGCACTTTATGAGAAATGCTAATGGGAGTTTTTCAAATTGAAATGAAAGGACATTAACAATGTGGATACATATGAAAGTATGAAACATCGTAAAGATAATAATATAGTCAAATTCAGAATACTTTAGTACTATAATGCTGATGCAGCATCATTTTAAACTCTAGTGTAAAAGTTGAAAGACAGAAGTATTAAAAATAACTATAGCTACAAAAATTTGTTAATGGATACATGATAAATAAAATATGTGATTTGGGACATCAATAACATAAAATGTAGTGGGAGGAAAAGCTAAATCTCAGTTTTTATATGCAGCAGACAAAGTTGTTTTCAGCTTAAAATAAATAGTTTTGTTTTATGTAAGACTCATGTTATCTACAAATAAAAAACCTATAGTAGATACACCAAAGATAAAGAGAAAGCAATTGAAGCATACTACTAGCAAAAAAATCATCAAATCATAAGGGAAAGAGGAAGAATAGAATGAAGGAACTATTAAACAGTGAGAAAACAATTATTTAAATGGCAATACTAAGTCCTTAACTAAATTAAATGGATTAAACTCTCTAATCAAAAGACAGAGTGGCTAGGTGGATTTCAAAATATAAGCTATAAGAAATGCTGCCTATAAAAAACTTACTTTACCTTTAAGGACATACATAGACTGAAAGTAAAGGTTTGGAAAGATATTCCATGCAAATGATAACCAAAAAAGATGAGGGATGGCTCTTCTTAGACAAAGTAGACTTTAAGTCAAAACTATCAGAAGAGACAAAGAAGGTTATTATATAATACTAAAGGGCTCAATTCATCAATAGAATAATTATAAATATATGTGCATCCACCATCAGAGCATCTAAATATATTAATAGAACTAAAGGGAGAAATAGACAGCAATACAACAGTAGTAGGGGACTTCAATACCCCACTTCCAACAATGGATAAGTCATTCAGACAGAATATCCACAAGGAAACAGTAGACTTGAACAACACTATAGGCCACATTGACCTAATATAGAGAGCGTTCCATCCAACAGCAGTAGAATATACATTCTTTTCAAGTGCATATGAAAGAAAAATAAATTTGGGGCCCCAAAATCACTAAGCTAGAGGGAAAAGTCAAGCTGGGAACTGCTTAGGGCAAACCTGCCTCCCATTCTATTCAAAGTCATCCCTCTGTTCACTGAGATAAATGCATATCTGATTGCCTCTTTTGGAGATGCTAATCAGAAACTCAGAAGAATGCAACCATTTGTCTCTTAGCTAACTATGACCTGGAAGCCTCCACCTTACTCTGTGTCCCGTCTTGGCTTCCAGTTGTCCTGCCTTCCTGGACTGAACCAATGTTCATCTTACATATGTTGATTGATGTCTCATGCCTCCCTAAAATGTATAAAACCAAGCTGCACTCTAACTACTTTGAGCACATGTTGTCAGGACCTCCTGAGGCTGTGTCATGTGTGTCCTTAACTTTGGCAAAATAAATTTCCTAAATTGACTGAGACCTGTCTCAGATTTTGGGGGTTCACATGTTCATGAAACATTCTCCAGGACAAATCCTGTTAGGCCACAAAACAAGTCTTAACAAATTCGAGAATACTGAAATTATTTTAAGTATCCTTTCCAACAACAATAGTTAAATTACAAATCAATAACAGGAAGAAAACTGGAAAATTCACAAGTATGTGGAAATTAAACAACACTTTCCTAAACAGCCAATGGATCAGAAAAGAAATCAAAAGGACAATTTTAAATTATGTTAAGACAAGGAAAAATGGAAACACAATGTACCAAAGCATATGGGATGTAGCAAACACAGTTTGAAGAGGAAATTTTTATAGCAAAAACACCTACATTAAGAAAAAATAAAGACATCAAACAACCTAAATTTATACCTGTAGACGCAGAAAAAGAACAAAGCACAATGTCAATAAAAGGAAGCAAATAATAAATATCAGAGCAAAAATAATGAAATAGAGAACAGAAAAATAATTAAAAAAAATGAAACTAAGAGTTGGTTTCTGAAAAGATAAAATGGACAAATCATTAGCTAGACTTACTAAGAAAAAAAAAGAGAAAATCAAATTAATAAAATTATAAATCAGTGTGGAGATGTTACAACTGATACCACAGAAACACAAAAAATCATAAGTGACTACTATAAGCAATAATATGCAAAAAAAAAAAAAATTGAATAGCCTAAAAGAAAGAAATAGACCAATTCATAGTAACAATCTACTGAGACTGACTCATGAAGAAATACAAAATCTGAACAATTCAATAATGCATAAAGAGATTGGATTAGTAATCAAAAACCTCCTCAAAAGCAAAAAGCCCAGACCTAATGGCCTCACTGGTGAATTCTACCAAACATCTAAAGAAAAATTAGGCTGGGTGTGGTGGCTCACATCTGTAATCCCAGCGCTTTGGGAGGCCAAGTGGGCAGATCACCTGAGGTCAGGAGTTTGAGGCCAGCCTGGCCAACATGGCGAAACCAGGTCTTTACTAAAAGTACAAAAATTAGCTGGACATGGTGGCAGGTGCCTGTAATCCCAGCTACTCGGGAGGCTGAGGCAGGAGAATTGCTTGAACCCAGGAGGCGGAGGTTGCAGTGAGCCGAGATCGTGCCATTGCACTCCAGCATGGATGACAAGAATGAGACTCTGTCTCAAAAAAAGAAAAAAGAAAAGAAAAATTAATGCTCATCCTTCTCAAACTCCTTCATAATTGAAAAGGAGGGAACACTTGCAAATTCAGTTTATGAGGCTATTATTAGCCTGATACCAAAGCCAGACCCGGACACTACAAGAAAATAAACGTATAGACCAATATTCCTAATGAACACATGTAATAAATCCTCAACAAAATACCAGCAAACTGAATTTAGTAGTACATTAAAAGAGTCATACACCCTGATCAAGGGGGATTTATCCTTGGGATGCAAGGATAGTTAAATATATGCAAGTCAATAAATATGATACAATGTATTAACAGAGTAAAAGACAAAAACTATATGATCATCTCAATAGATACAGAAAAAGCATCTGAAAAATTCAACTTCTTTTCATGATAAAAACTCTCAATGAATTAGGCATAGCAGGAATGGACCTCATCATAACAAAGGCCATATATGACAACCCACAGCTAACATTATAGTCAGTGATGAAAAGTTGAAAGCTTTTTCTCCGGGATCAGGATCAAGACAAGGATGCCCACCGTCAGCACTTCTATTCAACGTAGTACTGAAAGTCCTAGCTAGAGCAATTAAGTAAAAGAAATAAAATACATCTAAATTGGAAAGGAAAAAATTAAATTGTCCCTATTTGCAGATGACATGATTACATATATATCTCCTAAAAACTCCACCCAAAACCTGTTAGAATTAATAAATTCAGTAAATTTGCAGGATACAAAATCAGCATACAAAAATCAGTAGCATTTCTATATACTACCAATGAACTATCCAAAAAAGAAATCAAGAAAACAATCCCATTTACAATAGCATCAAAAAATACTTAGGAATAAATTTAACCAAGGAAGTAAAAGACCTGTACACTGAAAACCATAAAATAATGATGAAAGAAATTGAAGACCACAAATTTATGGAAACATATCTGGTGTTCATGAATTGGAATAATTAATATTGTTAAAAAGTTCATACTACCCAAAGCAATCTGCAAATTCAATGTAATCCTTATCAAAATTCCAATGACATTTTTCACAGGAATAGAAAAATGAATCCTAAAATTTGTGTAAGACCACAAAACACCTCAAATAGCCTAAGCAATCATGAGCAAAAAGAACAAAGCTGGAGGCATCACACTACCAGATTCCAAAATACACTACGAACTTGTAGTAATTAAAACAGCATGGTACTGGCATAAAAACAGACATACAGGCCAACGGAACCCCAAACATACAATGGGGAAAGGACAACCTTTCCAAAAAGCAAGGGTTGGGGAACTGGGTATCCACATGCAGAAGAATAAAATCGGACTCTTAACCTCATACCATATACAAAAATCAACTCAAAATAGGTTAAAGATTTATAGGCTTCAAACTGTGAAACTACTAGAAGAAAATATCAAGAAAAATCTTTGACATTGGTCTGGACAATGATTTTTTCAATATGATTCCTAAAGCACAGGAAACAATAGCAAAAATAGACAAATGGAATTCTATCAAACTAAAAAGCTTCTATATAGCAAAGAAAACAATCAACAGAGTGAAGAAACAATCTATGGAATAAGAGAAAATATTTACAAACCAGTAAATATTTCATCTATGTGCACTTGGCTCTTGTAAAAAATTTTTTAAAAGAAAAAAATTTTAAAAACCATATATAGTTGAGTATTCTTTATCCAAAATCCTTGGGACCAGAAGTATTTCAGATTTTGGATTCATTTTTTGGAATATTTGCATTATACTTACTGTTTGAGCATCCCAAACCCAAAAATACAAAATCTGAAATGCCCCAAGCATTTCCTTTGAGCACTGTATCAGTGCTCAAAAAGTTTTGAATTTTGGAGCATTTTGGATTTTGGATTTTGTTACTTGAGATGTTCATCTTATATCTAATAAATGGCTAATATCCAAAATACATAAGGAACTCAAAAAGCTTAATAGCAAGAAAACAAATAAACTGATTTTTTTTTTAATGAGTAAAGGACCTGAATAAACATTTCTCAAAAGAAGACATCCAAATGGCCAGCTAGTATGTGAAGAAACGCTCATCACTAATCAGGGAAATACTAATTGAAAGCACAATGAGATATCACCTCACACCTGTTAAAATGGCTAGTTCCAAAAAGGCAAAAGACAACAAATGTTGGCATGAGATGTACAGCAAAAGGAACCCTTGTTCATTGTTGTGGGAATGTAAATTATTATAGCCATTATGAAAAACATTATGAAAGTTCCTTTAAAAACAAAAATAGAACTACCATATGATCCAGCAATCCCACTTCTTGGTATATGTCCAAAGGAAAGAAATTAATGTTTTAGAAATATCTGTACTCCCACATTCATTGCAGCATTTTCACAATAGCCAAGAAATATAATTAACCTAGGTGTCCATTGACAGATGAATGGATAAAGAAAATGCAGCTATATATATATAAATACATATGTATGGAATAGTATTCAGCCTGAAAAGAGAAAATCTTGTTATTTGCAGCAACATGGATGCACCTAGAGAATATTATGCTAAGCGAAATAATCCAGGCACAGAAAGACAAATACTTCATAATATCATTTATAAGTGGAATCTGAAAAACTGAATTTGTAGAAGCAGAGGGTAGCATGGTGGTTGCCAGGGGCTGGGGGGGATGAGAGTTGAGAAGTTGCTGGTGAAAGGATACGGTTTCAACTAGGATGAACAATTTCAGGAAATCTATTGTAAAGCATTGTGACTGTAGTTAATAATAATGTATTGTATATTTGAAAATTGCTAAGAGAGTAGATCTTAAATATTCTCATCACAATTTTAAAATGAAGGCCTGCCTTTTACTTATGCCTTTGTTAATTTCATAATTAAACTGAGTGGGAAAGCAGATCTAGCTCCCTTCACAGTTGGTTTGGATCAATCTGCAGTTGTGGTTAGCCAAAAATATTTTGTTTGGATTTCTCTGCACTCCTGCAATATGAAGAATAATGACACAAGAAAATCTTTTTCTTTCCTGATTTTCTAGCTTCCTTTTAAGAAACCAGCTCAATCAGCAAAAGGAGGGAATCTTTCTATTTTACTTCTACTGTTACTACTGCAAATACTAATGTTGCTACTGCAGCTACTGTGAAACAATGAGCATCCACTATGCACTATTCTAAGAACTTTATGTGTCATTCGTACCTCAAATAACCTTAGGAGGCAGGCACTACTATTTTTCCCATTTTTAGATGAGGAACTTGAGGCTCAGAGAGGTTAAGCAGCTGGCTCACAGTTACCCAGCTGTTCACTGGCAAGAGTGAAGATTTGAACCAGAGAGATGATCCCAGGACCCAGGCTCTTCCCAGTCACATTACACTTACACAGGGCAAGATCAATACAGGCATTGGAACAAATCGAGACTTGGTGATAACTCTCCTCACATTCATCATCTACACTTTGGTACAATTTTTTCTTGTTATAAGGAGGAACAAAGAAGAAAAAGAGAATGGAGAAATTTCTTTTTCCCCCCAACAAAATGAGAGATGTTTATCGCTATTAGCTGGTAAAATTGGTAGAAATGTCAAATAATAATAATATATATGATATGTTCTCTGTTTGGCTTTATGTGGAAGTTTCCTCTCATTATCCAGTCATGGGGGAGAAAAGAGCACATACTCCAACTCATATGTTTTGCTCCAAACAGATTTCTCTTTTAAAAACAAAACAAGGCCAGGAGCAGTGGCTCATGCCTGTAATCCCAGCACTTTGGAGGCCAAGGCAGGTGGATCACCTGAGGTCAGGAGTTCGAGACCAGCCTGGCCAATATGGCGAAACTTTGTCTCTACTAAAAATACAAAAATTAGCCAAGCATCGTGGCGTGCGCCTGTAGTCCCAGCTACTCGGGAGGCTAAGACAGGAGAATTTCCTGAACTGGGAAGTGGAGGTTGCAGTGAGACGAGATTGTGCCACTGCACTCCGGCCTAGGTGACAGAGCAAGACTCCATCTCAAAAAAAAAAAAAACCATTATATTTCACATGGTAATGAATTTTTCACATGCAATGTAAATGAATTATCCATGATCCATAGTCTCAATCCTAACTGTACATTAGAATAACCTGGAAAAAGTTTTTTAAACCCCAAAACCCAGGTACCACCCCAGGAGGTAGTGATGAAATTAGTCTGGGCTGGGGCCCAGGCAGTGGTATTGTTTTAAAAGCTGTCCAGGTGAATCTAATGTGCAGCCAGAGCTGAGAATCCCAGCAACTCAACAATGCTAACAGGCTTTCTTTCCACTTATCAGTTTCATCACTGACTAGCCATGTGACCCCAGTGAGGTTACTTCATGTTCTTAAGCTTGAGCTTCCCCATCTATTAAAAGGGGACTGACCAATAAGAATGAACTGAGATAACACAAAAAGCACCTAGAACAGGGTCTGGGACGTAGGTGCATTCAAATACTTGCTATCGTGGGGGTGGCAGTGATGATGATGGTGGTGATCATGATGATGATGTGACCTTTTTTAACCTGAGGTTACAACAAATTTCTTGATTCCAGAAAGCAAGCACCATAATTTCAACCCAAACTGGATTTTATCACCTTTGCCACAGGCTTCCTTACCTGGAATAAACCTCCAGGACAAAATATAATTTCTAGCTCATTTTGAGGTAATATGTAGGTTCCCTAGAGGGATGCAGTAGCCATAACTAGAACTACAACATAAAGGAACTCACCTGGGATTAAAATGAATTTTCTTGGGAACTTCTCTGTGGTCTACAACCACTTTCTGGTTGTCTCTATAATTAGTGGGATCATCAGGGATCCTAAATTTTGCCATCTGAATTTCCGAATCACTCAGTTCAGCATGGGAGATTCTTGCATAACCCAACCTGTAGCAGAAACAGAAATGGTTTGTAAAGATTTTATTATTATATAGAAATCTAGTGAGATCCAAGTGATAGCACCTTCATTATTAAGCCAGTTTCCCACTTCTAACTCTACTCTGCATATCACAACTGGAATTAACTGAAATCGTTAATCTAAATATTGACAAAATATTACTTTTATGATATAAATGAATAAGGAATATGTACATAGATTTAATTAAATATTCTTAGCAACCTTACTTTACTTTTTTTATACTAATGAATATGCTATCCATACAAATTGCCTCCCACACAGTCATGTTTTGAGTTAATAACAGGAATTCTTCAGAATGACAGGGGTGTTTGCCTAAGTTCTTTCTTACCTTCAAAAATCCAAATGCCACATGCATATTTTCAGCCAACTTTCAGGTCCAAAATCAAAGATTTTATATATATTATATATATCTCTAAGCCAAAATATAAAAAATATATTTTATATTTTGGCTTAGAGCTTTCAATTCAAAGCACTTTATAGACATCATGCAAAGAGTTCTTATTGAGAAGCTCACGTGGAAAACAGGGGGATCCATGAACAACAACAAAGAATTCATTTTATTTTATTACATTGTGCTCTTCTAGAAGAAAAGAATTAGGTCGGCTTCAGTCATTCATTTATTCAATGAAGCACATATGTGTATATATGGAGTGCCTACCACATGCAGGCACCATTCTTGGTGTTGGGAACAAGTTGTGAATAAAATTAAGTCCTTGCCCTCATGGAGCTTTCATTCTAGTAGGGCAAGATGCATTAAACACATATATATGTTCACAATCAGTCAGGTGGTGATAGATAAGTAAGCACTGGGGTGAATGCAGAGTAAGGAGGGCAGGCAGTGATGAGTAGCAGAGGTTGCTATCTTATGGTGGATGGTCAGGGCATATCTGCAATAAAGTGACACTAGAGCAAAAAAATCAATGAAGGGAGGGATCAAGCCATATAGATACTGGAGGAATGGTGTTTAAGGAAGGGGAGCAGCAAATGCAAACATCCTGAGATGGAAATATGCTTGGTGTTGTGGGGGCCAACTTCACCATGACCAGAGTGAACTGCATAAGAGGGAACGTGGTAGGAGATGAGATTGGGGTGGGGTAGGGCGCGGTGATGCAAAGCCTTCCTCACAGGCCACTGTGAGGACCTCAGTTTTTTTTTTTTTTTTGAGAGTGAGATGAGAATTCATCAGAGGGGTCTGAAGCAGATGTCTGTGACAGCTACCAGATAGAGAATCACCTTTGGGGAAAGGGTCAAAGCAGGGAGACAAGTCAGGAGGCCACTGCAATAACTTAGGTAAAAGATAATGGGGGCTTGGACCTGAGTGGTAGGAGACATGCCTGTAAGTCCACACAAAATTGAAACAGAAACCCAGAGCCAGGACTGGCAGAGGCAGCAAGTCTGCCCACCGGGAAAGGTAAGCAGAGCTGTGACTGAGCATCAGATGCATCTCTGAGCTGTCAGACAGCTTAATGCATTTGTCTGGGCTCAAGTCCTCAATCTGTGCACTTCTGTGTAATTCTAGGTCACTGTCTTTAGTAAATCTAGGTTACTTATTCCCAAGTCTCAAGATCAAAGTTCTAACCTGTTTCACAGACACTGCCTTCAAAGATACTCCAAAAGCCTTGAAGCTGAGGAATCTGACAATCCAAATCTTCCATTAAAACAGAGGCTCTCCCATTGTTGTCCAATAAGTATTTATTAAGCACCTACTACCTACTACATGTAGGGCATTGAATTTGGTGACTGAGATGAAAGCTTACAAAATTAGTTTTGTGAACAGAAACTGAAAAACACTAGTTCCTAACTTCATTAATATGGGAATTTTTTAAATTATCTTCCTATTTTGTATTCCCCCCAAAATTCATTTATTGAAGCTCTAACCCCCAGTGTGGCTGTATTTGGAGATAGGTCTTCTAAGGAAATAATTAAGGTTAAATGAGGTCATAAGGAGTCGGGGGGCTGATCCCACAGGAGTACTGGCTTTATAAGAAGAGACACCAGAGAGCTCACTTCTCTCTCTGCAGGCACCTGCCAAGGAAGGCCATGTGGGCACATGGCAAGAAGACACTTAGTTATCTGTAACCCAAGGGGACTGTCCTCACCAGACCCCAACCCTGCTGCCACCTTAATCTTGGTCCTAGAATCTCCAGAACTGCAAAGAAAATTAATTTATGTTGTTTAGACCACCCAGTCTATGGCATTTTGTTATGGCACAGAGTATTAAATTTATACATAAATACATATACATATTATATAGTGTTATATATAGATTATGTATATATATAAACTCTGCCATCCCATTCTCCTAAGGAGAGGTAATAAAGGTTTCAGAGCCCAACAGTGAGCTATTATGGGCACTGGTTACTATAAATACCACTGTTCCTTAGTGCCCAACATTTTTTACAACTTGAACTTATACCTGTTTCAGCGTATATGAAAAGCTATTTTCTAGAATTTATGATATCCTTATTAAAACAATCAGTTTAACAAATATTTAAACAGAAACAGTGTTTTCAATCTGAGATATAAAATACTTTACAAAACTCACTCTTCAGCACCTTCTCTTTTACCATAACACTTTCGAAACACCAAATTATAGTCAAGCTATCTGTCCTGCAGCCATCTGGGCATGTGATGGGCCTTTTAGAGTTTTTGAGTTAGTGGTGTAACCAGAACCATCTTAATGTCTCGAGGACCTCCTTGGCCCACCTCAGTAAGCATATGGCTTCATGGAGTTTGTCCAAGAACCAGTCAAGGTCACTATTTTACTAAGTCATGTCCAAAGTTCTTACTAAGGATCCACAGAGCCTTACAGGATCTGTTCTCTTCCCCGCCTGCCCACACACTCTCCCCTTCCCTCCTCAGCCACCCCTCATCCCACTCTACCCCAACCCTTTCCAGCCCCACTAGCCTTGCCTTTCCTCAAACACATGAAGCACTCCTGCACTGGGGCGTTTGTACTAGCTCATCCCTCTACCAGGAAGTATCTTCTCCCAGGTGGCCAAATGGCTCCCTCTTTCCAATCTTGGCTGAAATGTCATCGTTTCAGTAAGACCTGCTTAGCTCCCTACTTGCAATCCCACCCCACCTCCATATTCTGGAAGTTCCTTCCCCTGCTCAGTTTTTCTCACCACTCTCATCATGTAAAATAGATCATCCTGCCATTATTTATCATGATTGTTATCCGTCCTCCCTCCACCAGCACAAGGATCCTTCTCTGTTTTGTTTACAGCTTTGTCCCTGGTGCCTGGCATCTATTTTGCCAGATCAATACTTGTTGAATGGCAAATGGGGTCTAGAGCAAGAGAAACTAACAATGTGCTTTCACTGGACTGTAACTCATAATGGAACAAGCCATAGGACCACTAGGAGAGGAGTAGACTCCATGATTCTATATCATCCCAGAAGACAACTATTTTCTCTCATAAATGTGGGCCACAGATCTTAGAAAACAAGGTTACTTAAGGAGTGATTCATTAATGCTGGCCCCTATCTTCAGGCACGAAATGCAAGACACCTTTGGGTGATGAACTGCTCTATATGAAGAAGAGACCAAGACTCAGAGAAGTCTGTCCTAAGAGCCCACACCAGGGCTCCCCACACTGCCCCCAGGATGACAGTTAGAGGCCTCGGGTCAAATACCTCCAGACAGATTCTGTCCTAACAAAAGAGCCCTTGCAAGTTTTAGGGAAGGTCTCCAGCATGCTCCCTTCGGGGAAGAACTTTGTACGTAGAGGAACCTGAGAACCAACCCATTGTCTACATTATCTACCCCCACCTGCCATACTCACATCACTTCTCTCACTCTACTCCGGCCACACTGGCCTCCTTGCTCTTACTCCAAAACATCCAGCATCCTCCTCGCAAACTTTCTCACTTTCTGCTCCCCTGCCTGAAGTGCTCTTTCTCAGGGTATACACAGCTGGGTCCCTGCTTCCACTTGGGGTACTGCCCAGAAACCACTCCATCATACCCTACCCACTCTTTGTAACCTACCACAGCCACCCCCAGCACTCCCTGCCTTCTTACCTGGATTTATTCTTTTTCTTTCAACATGCGTATCTCCACCCGGCATAGCCTATTATTTCTTTTTTTGTTGTTGAGACAGAATCTTGCTGTCACCAGGCCGGAGTGCAGTGGCGTGATCTCAGATCTCGGCTCACAGCAACTGCCGCCTCCCAGGTTCAAGCGATTCTCCTGCTTCAGCTTCCTAAGTAGCTGAGACTACAAGCATGCACCACCACACCCAGGTAATTTTTATATTTTTAGTAGAAATGGGGGTTTCACCATGTTGGCCAGGATGGTCTCAATCTCTTGACCTCGTGATCCACCCGCCTTGACCTCCCAAAGTGCTGGGATTACAAGCGTGAGCCAGCGCACCAGGCCATAGCCTATCATTTCTTATCTGCTTATTTTATGCCTCCTTCTACTTCAATGTAAGGTCTATGACAGTCAAGGATTTTGGTTTTATCCTATTATTTCCCCACTCCCTAGAACAACACCCAGTACATAATGAGGATTTAGTAAATACTTGTTGAATAAATGAATGATTAGTCCCTCTTTTTTGGTATTAAATTGTTCTTTGCTTTATCAATACAAATACTGCCTGTAAAACCGATTTATACAGTTACATATTTGAATTTTAAA
Organism: Aotus nancymaae; assembly: GCF_030222135.1. NCBI lineage: Eukaryota > Metazoa > Chordata > Mammalia > Primates > Aotidae > Aotus > Aotus nancymaae. Next base: position 47,525,041 of record NW_026988417.1, on the reverse strand, counting down.
ATCTCAGCTGTATTATTTTGGGTCAAATATGTATGTATACAGTCATGTGTCATGTAATGACAAGAATATATTCTAAGAAATGTGTCATAAGGTGATTTCGTCATTGTGTGGACATCATAAAGCATACTTACACAAGCCTGGATGGTATAGCCTACTACACACCTAAGCTATATGATATGGCCTATTGCTCCTAGGCTACGAACCTGTACTGCATGTGACTGTACTGAATATTACAGACAGCTGTAACACCGTGGTAAGTATTTGTATATCTAAACATAGAAAGGTACGGTAACTTATGGGACTACCATTGTAGATACGGTCTGTTGTTGACCGCAAATGTCATTAAGCAGCACATGACTATACATGTTCAGATACGTATTATCCAAGTATATCCCATACATACATACGCATGTATATGATATACTTGGGTAATATTTTTATGTGGAATGATCTCACTACAGTATAGTAATGGCCCCAGCAAATTTAACTTAACTAGAGATCTCACTACAGTATAGTAATGGCCCCAGCAAATTAGTTAACTTACCCAGGATTATTGATTAGAAGCTGGCAAGGCTGGAACTCAAGCCCAGGACTTTCTCATCCAATGGTTCATGATGTTTCCACTAAATTATACATTCAAAACTGGTGCCATTCCTCACATGTGTTGACAGCTACATACTCACCGTGCTTAATAGCCCACACAGTGTCCTCTTATATAATTAAACTTAATTTGCTTAGCTATTTCTACCTTTGTAAATCATGAGACTGTGCCTTGAAAAAGATGTTAAATTATATAGTCACATCAATGTTTATAAAAAGCAACACAAAATAATTGCTTCCATAAAGCTGTTTTTCCTTCTCAGATAGACCCAGAAGGTCACAGTAATAACAGATTTAAAAAAACAACAACAACAAAAAATTAAACCCCTGAGCTCACCTGATCAGCCCTCGATACATAATGTATTCACACCATCTGTCATGATCAGTGCTGTCGATATCCTAATAAAGAACAGAGAGGGGAATGTTTAAAGCATAAAAAACAAAGCTCTATTCTGCATTGCCAAAGAATGTGAGAGCTACATGATAAATATCCCTTTGTACATGCTGTTTTCTCTTCCTGGTTCCTACTGATCTTTTTCAGTCCAAATTATTTGCTCATTCTACATATATGTATTGAGCACCTACTATGTGCCCATCTAGCTCCTGTACTACATGCTGGGCAAACAAAGAGGAAGAAGGTCTGGAGAGTGACTTAGGTAAATCAGCCATTACAAAATAGCCCCTGGCTCCCAGCAGCTTTCCAACTCTCTCATCCCCAGCAGCACTGACCGCACCTTCATCGGTCATCCTCTGCAGTACTTTACACACACTAGCTACACCAGCGTGTCAGGTATCTGTTTTTATGTCTCCATCCTCCCACTCCTGCACAGAGGGACTCTTAATCACTTTTGGTCACCTGGCACTCAGCATGAAGCCTGGCGTTGAGCAGGTGCTCAATCTGTGTTTGTTAAATTGAATCATGGAAATAAGAACATTTTGAGAGCAATCATGAGTCTTTTTGATGTCGAGAGCTTGGGACCAGGGTTATTTTTCATCAAAGAAAGCCAACAGAAACTATTCTTTTCTATCATGTGTTGAGAAAACTATAAATATGAAGCTTTCATTCTGAAGAAAGAAATCTTCATTTTCTTCTTTTTAAATATCTTATAAATTAAAAATATACATGACTTTTTATCATTTTTTAATTTTACTATGAACATTTAATTAAAAACACATTTTTAAATCACTAAAAAAAAATCACAATTTATTATATAATTCTTTATTTTTTTCTTAAGCGTAGTGGTAGACACATGGAGGTGTATTAACTAACCTTTATTGTTGTTTATAGTACACACATGCATATACCCTTTGTATACATATAAAATTAAAATAAATTTTTAAGATTAAATTTAAAATGTTAATGATGAAGGAAATAAAGAGCACTGTTCTGGTTTGTCTTGGGAAAATATAAAACTTTAGCTGTAGCACTGGGAATAATAAACTATAAATCTATTTAACTATCATTTTATTTATTAGATTTTTTTAAAGATGCTGTAAAGTTTTAAGACTGCAGAATTTAAATACTCATTTCTTAAACAGAAAAATTTGTGCATCCAAGCATTAATGATTAAAACTCTTCTCCACATTAATAAACTTCCTTCTAGAGAAAGCAATATCAGAATCCACTGCCAATCTTGACACAGCTTTTGACCATGACGGTGGAAACCAAGAGAGGATTAAATGAAAATCAAATCAAGTTTTTCTCCCTCAACGCCATGCATATTCCTCACACACACGCATGCACATTCACGCCCACAATGTAAGTATGCCCTTATTAGGATGCAATTTCCCCTTAGACTTGCCAAAGTTCATCTTATCTAATAATCCTTTGAGATTTGTAGACCATGTACTCACACATTTCTCTTATTTGATTTTCTACATACAGCCAGACACACATAATATATGTCATGTAAGTGTGAGGGCTTTGCAGATGCTATCTTCTATTTCATCCTCAAACAACCCTATGATCCCACAGATTTTGCTCTCACCACTTTGCAGATGTGGAACTTGAGCCCCAGAAAGGCTAAGTAACTTGCCCCAAGGTCACACAGCTGGTAAATGCAGCTAGTAAATAATGAGAGACCATGTGATGAGAGAGACACTCAGTGCCAGAGCCCAGAGGCATGTGTGAGGCTATCTTAGACCCTCCCACCATAGTTAAGCCATCAGCTGACTGCACAGGAGAACTCAGGCAAGAACAGAAAACCACCCAGTCAACCCATGGAATCATGGGAAGATTCAGCTGTTACTGTTTTAAGCCACTATGTGTTGAGGTGGTTTGTTACACAGTGATAAACAACTGATGCAGTCTCTGTGGCTGCACACTTTCCAGGTTTTCCTTTTCCTCTTCTGAACTCCCCTTACTCCCTTTCCTGAAATCGTCTGCTTTCTCTTCTTTCACCTACACCCCCATGATAACCACATTCAATGTGGCTTCATCAGGGTTTTCTTGGGTCTTCCTTTTGCACTTCTCTAATTCAGCAAGCAGTATCACCCACTTCCATGGCTCAACGCTTCCCTACACGGTGGCCACTCCTTAATCCATAAGTCTAGTTCTCACTGCCCTTCTGGAGTCCAGATCCATATACGCACCTGCCTATTGGACATCTCCATTAATGTCCCACAGATGCCTCAAACTCAGCCCAAAGCTGAACTCATCTTCTTCGTAAAACTTTTCTTCCTTTTGTATTCTCCATGAAAATAAATGTCACTATCATAAATCCTCTGACCGGAGCCAAAAATCAAGGATCCATCTGTGGCTCCAAGGCTAAGTCATACAAGGCAATACAGGCTTTTTCTTGTTCTCTTGGGATACTCACTATTGGAAGTCAGCTACAAGGCAGGGAGGAAGCCCAAGTAGCCCATGGTGAGGAATCCAAAGCACCAACTCGCCACCTGTGAATCATCTACTGAGTAGATCCTCCAGTCCCTGGCTGAGCCTCCTAGCTGATCCTGCATGGAGCAGACATGAGCTATCCCCATCGAGCTGTGTCCAAACCGCAGATTCATGAGCAAATAGATGACTGCTGTTGTTTTCACACTCTAATTTCTGCCTATCCAAAAATGCAGAGACTAACTCATCTTCCTAATACCTGCCTTGCCCTTCTTCCAAAATTATAATATTTTTAGCTTAGATTATGGCCATCAGGACTAAACATTATACCTCTCGACTTTCTGTACAGCAAGGTATGACCATTAGTCTAAATTCCCATCAATGAAATTTAAGTAGAAGTGTTAGAGATCAGTTTCTGGGACTTGCCTTTAGAGGGGACTGGCATATATATGCTCTTGTACCCTTCTTTATCACTTCCTCTATCCTGCTAACTAGAACCTAAAGACTGCTGGTTTGGGAATGGAGGCCTTGTGAAATGGAGCTGCAAAATAGAACACAGATTCACCACAGAGTGCCATTCCAGTGCTGATTCACATGCCCAGACTTTTATATAAAGAAATACACTTGGGAGGCCAAGGAGAGTGGATCACCTAAGGTCAGGAGTTCAAGATCAGCCTGGCCAACCTGGTGTCACCCCATCTCTACTAAAATTACAAAAATTAGCTGGGCGTGGTGACAGGTGCCTGTAATCCCAGCTACTTGAAAGGCTGAGGCAGGAGAATCACTTGAACCTGGGAGCCAGAGGTTGCAGTGAGCTGAGATCACACCGTTGCATGCCAGCCTGCATGACAGAGCAAGACTCCATCTCAAGAAAGAAAGAGAAAGAAAGAAAAGAAAGAGAGAGAGAAAGAAAAAGAAAGGAAAGGAAGGGAGGGAGGGAGGGAGGGAGGAAGGAAGGAAGGAAGGAAGGAAGGAAGGAAGGAAGGAAGGAAGGAAGAAAGAAAGAGAAAGAAAGACACTCTCTGTTATTTTCTGTTACACTTGGCCAGGCGCGTTGGCTCAAGCCTGTAATCCTAGCACTTTGGGAGGCCAAGTCGGGTGGATCACCTGAGGTCTGGAGTTTGAGACCAGCCTGATCAACATGGTGAAACCCCATCTTTACTAAAAATACAAAATTAGCCAGGTGTGGTGGCGCATGCCTGTAATCCCAGCTACTCTGGAGGCTGAGGCAGGAGAATCACTTGAACCTGGAGGCGGAGGATTGTATATTCACAATCATGAATATACAAGATTGTGCCATTGCACTCCAGCCTGGGCAACAAGAGCGAAACTCCACCTCAAAAAATAATAATAAATAAATAAATAAAATAATATTACACTCCAAGAAGAGTTAAAGGTTAAAGTAGCAAAATCAAGAAAAGATGGACAAGCTTTTTTCTCTGCAGATATTATTTAAAGACATGAAGTTGAAAACAGTATGAAAGGGACTAAGACATCTGCATAGGGCATAACTAAACCCAACAATCATTTTTCTCCTTATAAATTAATTCATTTGGCATTCTAGTATATATGTATCAGTCTCCTGAGAATTTGACTTGTGTGGCAGTTCCCCAGAACGTGATTATATTTTGGGACACTGACAAATTCAAGTGTGTTAGACCTGAAAAGGTACAGTAATTCACTATCATCTGCTGTGGCCCTGTCGGCTGATTAGCCATTCTCTCTGTGTGACATTTCATTTTGTCTTTTACTCTCAATGTCATAATTAACTTTCATAATGTGCCAGATTGTGTTTTCTAAACATGGCTACAACAAAAATCTCACTTTCCATATAGTATTCTTATCCTGTGGTTTTGATATTCCTCCCATCAAGAGTTGAATGTGACCAGACTTGTGACAATAGCAGAAGTAACAGTATATGACTTACAAGACTACGTGGCACAATGCAAGATAGGCTTTTTCTGGTTCTCTTGGGATACTAACTATTGGAAGCCAGCTGCCAGGCAGGGAGGAAGCCAGTAGCCCATGGCGAGGAACCAGGGTCCCAAGCCCAAAGCACAACTTGTGAGCTATAAATCACCTATGAAGTAGATCCTCTAGTTCCTGGTTGGGTCACCTAGCTGACCCTGCATGGACCAGAAATGAGCTACCCTCTTGAGCCCTGTCTAAATTGCAGATTCATGAGCAAATAGATAATTGCTATTGTTTTAAGCTAGCATGTTTTGTGGTGATTTTCTATGCAGCAGTAGATACTCAGACTGCATATTAAATTGTTAGGTGGGGTTGGTTTTTTTTTAAAAAAAAACATGAAAGGAAAAAGAAGCATTTTACTTGATAAATCAGAAATCCTATTAAGATTATGTTACCTTCACATTGCCATGTTCAGTGAGCTGTAGATAATCTCTGGAACCAGGTGCTGAAGTGATATATCCCAGAAATATCACTTGATTAGAGCTACTTTTCAGTAGTTCTGAAACAGCAATAGCCTGCAATTTCCTGTCGAGGTCATCTCTAAAAAACGTAAAAATAGGACCCTTTATTATATTTATAAAACAATCTTTAAAGAGTCTTACGTACCTCCATCACCAAAGAGTATCTGCATATAGTGTACAAACCCAGTCATTCCTATTCAGGCAGATGTCTTAATGTTATACAAATGAACAAGACCTAGATATAGTGCTTCAAACGAACAGGCTGACAGACATTTGGCTAAGAACATGCTCTTTCTCCACAAATCATTTAGAGTCAAGTTAATTTAAATCTACTCTAAATACAGCATTTGTTCAACTTTTCATCAGAAGAAATTAAATCAATAATGTGAGAACTCACCATCAGTATTACATATAAAGAATTAGTAGTTTTAAAAAAAAGTAAACAGAGCCAGGAATACTGATAACATGGAGAATCCTGACATTCACAGAGCATATCAGGCTTATGTAACCTAAGCTCCTTCAACTGAATACTTTTTTTCTTTTTTTTAGAGACAGTCTAGCTCTGTCACCAGGCAGCAGTGCAATGGTGCAATCTCAGCCCCCGGCAGCCTCAACCTCCTGGGTTCAAGCTCTTCTCGTGTCTCAGGCTCCTGAGTAGTTGGGATTACAGGCATGTACCACTACACCCAACTTAATTTTTGTATTTTTAGTAGAGACAGGGTTTGTCCATGTTGAGCAGGCTGGTCTTGAACTCCTAGCCTTAAACAATCCACCCACCTTGGCTTCCCAAAGTGCTGGGATTATAGGCGTGAGCCACTGCACCTGATCCAATTGAACACTTTCTGAAAGCCCTCTTGGGTTTTCAAACACCAGCTGAATATGGTGGTTTTATTATGCACTGTAAACCTATAACTAAGATACTTAGGTGGGTACATCAAGCTTCTGGGGGAGTTTAGAGTCAGTTTGTTTGGGGGAAAATAGGACATCTTATTTTACATGATCCAGCCAGGAAAACAGAAACACCCTAGGTGTTTCAAACGAAGCGAATTTAATATAGGGAATTGGTTAGCTAGGTGATGGGAAGCCAGATAGGAGTTAATGAGGCAATCAGAGGTTAACAACAATGAGAAACCAGTACTACCTCTACAGCTAGAAGGACAACAAGAAGAGATGATATTATCAGAGTCCACAAGCCAGCACTGACTGGTGGGAGATGGAGCTATGGAGGAGGCTTCCCAGAGGAGCTGGGACCATCCAAGGAGGAGCTGGAGCCACAGAAGAGATTCACCTGTTACCAGAGACACCCAAGGAAGCAGAGAGAGAAAGGGAGAAATACCCTGGCTTCTCTACTCCCTCCAACCTTGCACTAGTGCCTCCCATTGGCTAAACCTACCCAGAAGCCGGAAGGCAAAGGCACTGTGGGAAATGTAGTTCCCTGCAATGCATAGCTAGGAGTAAGAGCAAGGAATGAAGCCAAGAACAGATAGGCAGTAGACAAACACGGGCATTTACATAGAAAGGTAGTTAATACATGAGTGTTAAAGAGGAAAATGACGAAGAAAAATAGAAGGAAATCACCCAGCACTGAGAAGACTGGAGAAACCTTGTTGAGTTAGGCTCTCAGGACAGGACTGAGTTGGATAAATATGTGTAAACAGCTGAGGGCTATTAAAAGATGTCTCAAGAAATAGAAGAGTAAAAAGAATGGCCATTTGTTAAACCCCTTTGATACTGAATTGTCACAACTGAAGGCAGGTGGTAGCTCTATTTTTAAATGAGCGTAAGTAATATGCCTATGGTTGTTCTCCATCTCCCCTGCCCACATCCATCGTCTGTTTCTCCATGCCCTGCAACGCTGACCCCTGCAGATTTCATCTCCTGGACTCCCTTCTCTGCTGGTTTCCAGTTAGATTTGGCCAACTGGAGGCACAGCAGGAGATGAAAAGGTGGGACAAGGGCAACATTAAGGGATTCCTTCTCCAGTCCCTCTGGCAGTAGCCGCAGTCTATGCCAGGTGGTCCCTCGTCCTGGTTCCGGGTCTCACTGGGCTCTGGGAACACTGTTTGCTCTGCCTCTTCCTTCAGCCCTAAGGCAGGCAATGATTCCCCACTGTTACCAGTGTCTGAGTGCCTCGGCCTCTCTTATTTGTTCCATGGGTCCCTCCAGCATCTTGTTAAGTAGTCCTTTCATTAGGTCTGCAATGAATTCTGTTCCTTCTGATACCTACAACTAGGATTCAAATCCAGGTCTAGAAAATTCCAAAGCCACTGAACCACAGGCAGTGTTTTCAATCCAACATATTTCAGTAACATCTTACTGGAAATAATCTGTGAACTTGGTTTTACATTTTCTCAGGAGATAAATCTTACCTAGTAATAGTAATAAAAGTAAAAAGTATATGTATGTGTGTAAGGAAAGAGGGCAAGACAGAGAGAGAAAGAGCTCACACATGCTTTATGTTTTCTTATCTGTTAATATTTTGTCAGTCCAGCAACCCTATAAAGTAAGCTGGAAGAGAGACTTTTATCCCATTTTCAGAGACACGAGAACAGGAACCTACCAAGGTTAACCTGAAACAGAACCAAACCTAGAACCCAGGTTTGGTTCTGCGTCACATGGTGTCAGACTACGGATTCTGTGTTCTTTCCTCTTTGCATATGATGCATGTTATAGATTTTTTTAAATGGTGATTAGTGGCTCAGTTCAATTATCTAAAATAATATCAATTTTCATTATGGTGTTTGCCTGAATGACTTCTAAAAAATGCTGCTGTTTCCTATTTAGTGGTCGTAAAAGACATATTTGTGTAGTGAGTACTTTTTAAAATCTTGTTGAATCAGCTAATGATATGCAGAAGCATTAGGAATTACTCATTCCTAACAGGATTTTCACATTTGTATGCCATAATCACTGGAAAATGAAATCTCTAAATATTTATTCACAGTAAGAGTTTGTGTGTCTAGTATTGTAGAAAACAAAGGCAAATAAAACATGTCGTGATTGCATCACAAATTATTCAAGGTGTTAACTCTCCTATGTCGCTTGTTGGGAGGCTGCAGGGTCCTGGACAGTACTTCTGGGGAATGGCCCAGAGTGGTGGTTCCGAAGGCAAAGACTGAGTCTAGTTGTGTGCTAGACTGCCCGATAAGGTATATCGGGCAGCTTAAAAAATAATTTATTTATCAAACATGAATCAAGCATCTGACATGTGCTTGGGACATGTCAGATGCTTGATTGATTCATGTTTGAGAAATAAATTATTTTTTAAGCTGCCTGGCACATGTCAGATGCTTGATTCATGTTTGAGAAATAATTTTTTAAGCTGCCTGATATACCTTATATTCAAAGTTGTCTGATGTGGTTTAGTAATGGCCAGTATTAATTGAGCAGTTACTACACTCATGTACTTTGCATCAGGTAATTATGGGCACAGAACCCCATGCAATAGGTAGGACTATTGCCCCGATTTACAGATGAGAAAACCAAAGCTCAAGGTAGTTAAGTAACTCAGTGAAGGATACACAGCTAGGCAATGAATTAGGATTCAAATGAGATTGTCTGATTCCACGTTCTGGAATCCCATGCTTTTAACCATTAAACTACATTGCCTTCTTCCCAGGAGTTACGTATCCTCAATAAGTGTTCACTATTATTGTTACTGATATTGTTGTTGTCATTATTATTGAAGCAAATGAGCAAGACAGCAAGTAAAGGATATAGTGTCACCCAGAGAGCTTTAAGTCTGTGGTTAACAGAAAGTGAGAAAATGCAATCCTTCCCTCCTCTTTTCCAAGCACATTCCTATGGCTCTCTTTTAGCTTTCTCTTCCTTTTCCAATCTATACATTACATTTTGGGATATATTGGAGGGAATTAAAGGGGACGGGGGGAAAAAAGCAAAGGAAAAAAGGGAAGTAGTTTAACTGTTTCTTAGGTTGAGACCTTGCACCTTTAAACATGAAAGTATCTATTTTTTAAAAAAGATAAACCCAATGTTAGGTGCAACATAAGGTCACGGGAATGATTTCTGAATGTCTGTACTTGCTACACGAAAATCACTGGGAGAGACAGAAAGTATTTCTTCAAACAGCTTTTTTTTTTTTTTTTAAATTTTGGTTGGAGTTTCGTTCTTGTTGCCCAGGGTGGAGTGCAATGGCGCGATCTCAGCTCACTGCAACCTCCACCTCCCAGGTTCAAGCGATTCTCCTGCCTCAGCCTTCTAAGTAGCTGGGATTACAGGCATGCACCACCATGCCTGGCTAATATTTATATTTTTAGTAGAGATGGGGTTTCTCCATGTTGGTCAGGCTAGTCTCAAACTCCAAACCTCAGGTGATCCACCCGCCTCGGCCTCCCAAAGTGCTGGGATTACAGGTGTGAACCACCACACCCAGCCCAAACAGCTTTTTAAAGAGATATGAACCATCTATATCATCCATCCTCCAAACACTCTTCTTATTTCTAAGCAGGCAAGCAAGAGTCTGGTTCATGAATGGTTCATATTAATTATATTTGGATGGTTTATTTATATTACTTATGCTCTGACTTGTTTAAGAAAATGTTCAAATATGCTTTCACATATTCACATAATACTGCTAGAAACAGTGAGGTAACCAGGAAAATAAGAGTAGCAGACACATTGGTTTGTTGAAATAAAACTTACAGTACAACAATGTTGTTGTCTTAAGGTATGTCACTTGAAAGTTCTGTGGCCTCTTGTGTCATGAGTGCAGGCAAAGCCTGCATGTACATGTCATAGCACATAGCTCTTTAATTCATGTTTAAATTATTGTAGTTTAGTATGGTAGACTGTAAGTTGCATACTTTTATGTCTGCTTTTACAATATACTGCTGGCATTATTCATGATTTATTCCGTACTGTCACTGGTTGTGAATGTTATTCTTCACGGATGAAACTCATTCCCCACTCTTCATGTTTGCTTGTAGAGGGACTTCCTTAGAAAACTGTCACTGGCCTCTCTCCCCATTCTTTACTTTTTGGGAGGACTTTTCTAATTCAGTAAGTTTGAAATTAACTGCACGTGCTAGTCTCAAATCCTTCTTTTCTACTCTCCTTGGAAACTGCCAGTTTGCAGACAGGCCGTTTTCTGTCCTCTTCTTTCCATCAAGGAGAGAGCTTGCCAGGGCAGGCAGAGTAGGCCTACCATTTGGGGGGAGTCAGTTTCATGTATATTTGGGGATGTATTCGCAAGTCCATATGGGCACTTAAGCCAGCTTGTCCAAATAGGCTTCTCAGTATTCAAAGTGATGTTTTGATCTCCCTCTGCCAGATTCCTCTGCCTATCTGTTGTTTGTGAAAACACGAGGGAGAGGAGAGATGTCATTCAATACCCTCAAATCCCAACAGTACTTTCATTTGTAGCAGTAATCCTGTAGGAAAAGGGAATTCCTTTTTCTGTTGTCTGGTTTGCTGTGTGGTTGCAAGCACTCACAGCCCTGGGTTTAGGGCTGCCTATGCCCTGGCTGTGTGTTTGCTCCTGGTTGGACAGGTTGTCTGACCTCTCTCAGCCTAGTTTCTTCACCTGCAAAATGGGGCTCTAATAGTGCTTACCTTACACAAAGTGAAGATCAAACACAGTAATGCACTTTGGACAGCACCTACACAGGGAATTGACTGTACAGCTCAGTAAACTGCAGAATAACACAGCCTGTCCTTAACCAGCACTAACAGCTGCCTGCATCTTAAATGCTTCTGTCTGATATTTAAAATTACCAACACGGGAAAATACTTTGGGAGGTAAAAAACAAGAAAATTGAAAGGTGATTTCGTAGAAATCAAAGTAAATTGTTAATAACATTTCTTGGCATTTGTGTAATATTAGGTAGGCCAAAGAAACCCACTCGTGGTTCCCAAAGTGTGTCACGACAAAATCCACCAGCTTGCCCGAAATGTTAACCGTCAGCGTGATGGCTGGTGCGATCTCGCCCTCTGGTGACGGAAGAAGGTGATGCTCAGATTTCACAATTGGGTATCTTGACAAAGCCATAATCCTGTATTGGAATGAAAAGAGACATGGGCATCATTGCCAGTCCCACTCTACCATGCACAGGACTAGGCAAATGCATTAAAAAGGGATGTGTCCCACTACACACATCCCACCAAGGGACATTCAGAGCAATGTGGCAGAGACTCATATGGCAGTCCACTTGTCAGATCGTTGCATCTGCTAGTTAGCGTGTCTCGCTGTGTCACTAAGGAAATGCCATCAACTCTATTTTAATAAGTGCTATGGACACATGAAAAGGGCAGCATTAGTAATACACAAAACTCATTGTATTTCCAGTTACTCTGACAACACATTTGCATAAACAATTCTAATATTAATCAACACATATGGGAAGGGACAATCTTGCCAGCTAGGACATAGAATAACAACTTACAAAATTAGAAATGAAACACTGTCCTATAGGCACGTGAAAAGGCACCCTGCCTTATTCTAAGCCACAGAGCTCAGACCTTAGCAGGCTTCTCTTCCCTAGCTAGACACATGCTCTGTCACCTTCACAGAGTCTCTGAGACAAGTCTATCCCTATATGATGATACCTGATGGTACATCTCCAGCCTGGCCTGTCCTACTCAGCCCTCCAGGACATACCCAACTGCCTGCTAGACGTGACTTGACTGTCGTGGGGTATCTCACACTTAGCACAAACCTACAGCTCTCCTGATGGTTCCCATTCCGTTAAAGGGCATCATCTCTTAGTGAGTATTCAGAGCAAAAACCTAGATATTGCCCTTGATTCTTCCTTCCCCTCCCCTGACAGCTAAACCATTGTAAGTTCTGTTGGCTCTATTCTAAAATAGTTCCTGAGTCTGTCCTCCTCACCATCTCCACTGTTCCCACTGTCATCTCTCTTCTGGGCTATTCCACCTACATCTCTGACTCCTGGCTCCCACTCTTGCCCCTGAGAATCTGTTCTCCCAGATCACTACCCTGTTTAAAATCCTCCAGTGGCTTCCCATCACAACTGGATAAAATGGAGTCCTCTGTAATCAGGTACCCACCCTTGACTTCCTTCCTCACCAGTTGCTCTTTGGCCCCCCATGCTTCAGGCACACCAAGATGGATCCTGCCTCAGTCTTCACCCTGACTTTTCCCTCAGCTCTTCCCAACACTGGTCCTGCATCCTGCTCACCATGACATCTTCACAGAGACTTTCCTGACCACCCTGCCTATAGTAGCATCCCCATGGCCACTGCCCACCCAGCTATTCTCCCTTGGTGGTTTCTTTTCTACACAGCACTTCTCATGATTGTGAAGTACCTTATTTATCTTTTTGTATACATGTTGATTTTCTGTCTTACACTGCAAGGTAAGCTACATGACGACAGCATCCAGGCCAGATATGCTTGGAGCTGTGACCTCAGCTCCTAGATTGATTGGTTTATAATGGTAAAGAACTGGAAATATCCAGCCACAGAAAAACCATTTGAAAAACTATAGAATGTGCATCTCTCTGGCACCTCCTCTTCCCCCAAGAAGCATCACTGGGGCACATTCACCAGACAAAGATATGACAATATCAACTTTCCACTCCAAGCCTATACGGCCTAGCCTTTCAGGACTATGTTCAGGATTAATTCCCAAAGTATACTCACCCCCAAGTGTGATCCCTTGTGCTTGGACCAAAATCTGTATAGAAACCCAACTTCTCTCCTAGCCACATGGTTAAATCATTGTTCCCCATATAGGGCTTAGAAGCATCACTCTCCAAAATTGTTATGAAATCTGCACCTGTTCAGAAAAAAAAAGTAGCATATAGTGATGAATCACAGCAAGGCAAAAAACAATTAGCAACACTTTATTCTTGACCCTTAACCTTCTTTTCTTTACTGATAATCCCAAAAACAAGGTAATTTGTAATGAATCCCTAGAGGGAAGTGGCTCAGATCTGAGCTCTAAAGGAATGTTCTCATGTTTAGAAGGTCATTAAAGCGTGAAACACCTCCAGGAAGTACCAAGAAGGATAAAAACCTGACTCTTCAAAAATTTCAAATGTGCTCAACATCATTCCCAAAATTTCAAATAATCTTAATGCCTTTCTCAAATATCTCATTTATGTTCAGACACAAGAGAATGGTGCACAATAGCATTTTATTCCAGGATAAACAGCTCCATGGTACTGACCCAGAACGAAGCTTGTTGGCTTCTTTAGATCTTGGCCAGATGTGCCTTGGAAGCCTGTAATCAGGACTAAATAAGGGCTAAGGGCCAAAGAAATTTTTTAGTGGCATTATGTCCATACAGACACTCAGAAAATCTCAGGAGGCACACTTATCATTAAGAATAACCAGAAGTCCCGTCGTTGGTCTAAGAACCAAAAACACTCTCGTATTTCAAAGATGCTTCATACAAAATGAGCATCCCAAAGCATGGAACAAATAAAATTGGCCTCAGTCTGTTTAAAGCAATTTGCTTCACAAATCAACCTCCCTCTGACCCATTCTGCCTTTTGATCCAACAGTTTTCTGGTCCCTAACAGTGGGTCCCCAGGTGACAGGAGCTACCAGCAGGAGCATTCCTAAGAACAACCACACAACATGAATCCCCTGCGGATACTCAGTTAATTGCTCTCAAACAAAGACAGATGTGTTACAGAAGCTCAGGCCCCCTGCAGCTGCCCACCAAAGTAAAGAGTTTTCGAGATGAGTTTATGATCATTCTGCTGGTCGTAAATTTGATTAATTTAATACCTGTATTAAGCTAAGGCTTTTGACCCTGCTGAAAATAAAAATAACAATAATAGTTTCTCAAAACCTGGAACTAATTCCAGGAAGACTTACCTGTTTCATTGAGCAGGTGAGCTGATCTTTCTAGACTAGACCACCCTTCATTGTCATATCCAAACCTGAAAGGCCAGATGGCAGCAGAGACCTCTTTGGCTGGTGCCTGAGGAATTATTTTAATGGTAATTTAGGATTACTGTGAACAATGGCAGTTTCAGTGACCCACTTGTCTCCACTCCTCTCCACCAAAATTCTTACTTCAGCAAAGACATTTCCTTAGACATTTTCCAACATTTAATCCATGAAAATAAGGAGCTATTTGCTATATGGTATTCTCAAATTAGTCTTCTGTGAACTTCTAGCTTAGGCTTGGAAGTTAGGAGGGACATTTGAAAAGTGAGTGTTTATAATAATAGTAAAAATTAGAAACAGCCTGGCTATCTATCAACAGGAAAATGAATAAACAAATGGTGCTACATATGTGGAATGGAACACTACGCAGCCCTAATAAATGAATTAGGGCTATACATCTCCACAAGGAAGAATCTCACAAAGATGATTTTAATTTTTAAAAAAGCATGTTGCAAAATATATCAGGTGTCATTTAGAAAAAAACAGTATTGTCTACGGATCTGTCATATATAGTAACAACAGAAAGAAATGCATGTAAGTGCAAAAAAAATTTACAATACTCAGGATAGTGGCTACTTTTGCATGGGAAATAAATCACACAGAGGGATAAAGAGGGGCCTTCAACATATTGATGAAGTAGTCAGCCTATTTTAACCTAGTTATGAATAATGTTACACCCCTGCTGTACTGGAAAAGTCAAGGTCCTGGAGCACAGCACCCTTTACGAGGTCCTTTCTTGGATTGCACACAAGTTAGAGAATGCACTGCCCAGCCCTAAATATCCATCTCAAATAATTACCTAGTAGGGTAGTAGGGGACTTGGGAAGGGAGGTGGGAATGGTTAATGGGTCCAAAAAAATAGACCTACTATTTGATAGCACAATAAGGTGACTCTAGTCAATAACTTAATTGTATATTTAAAAATAAAGAATGTAATTGAATTGTATATAACCCAAAGGTTAAATGCTTGAGGAGATGGATACCCCATTCTCCATGATGTGCTTATTTCACATTGCATGCCTGTATCAAAACATCCTGTGTACCCTAAATATATATATACCTACTTAGTACCCACAAAAAAAATTTAAGTAATTTTTAAAATGGTAAAAAACAGGAAAAAAAATCAAATTAATACCTACTGATCTATAACAGGGCTCTCCTGTGAAAGAGGGTGGCTGGATGAAAACAAAGCCATGGCCGTAACAACAACAAAATCTCAAACTGGACCACACAAGTTCAGGTTGGGACGAGGACCACTGCTTTACAGAAACAGGTCAGTGTGTGTGTTCTGCCAGCAGTGAGCTGGGGTTTCATCTTTACACAAGAAGTGTTACTCAGTATAATAAATGTAAAGAAAGCAGAACCATCAAAAGAGGTTTCAAGAGGAATATTATACTTATCATGCTATCCTTTTTCTTACATCTGTTCATCTGTAATTAATTCTGGATGTCATCACTCCAAAACCTGTTATTCCTTCATTCTTCCCAGGAAGTACCACCACCCTTCATCCCACAGCGTGGAGATTCCTTAAAGAACTAAAAGTAGATCTACAATTCAATCCAGCAATCCCACTCCTGGGCATCTACCCAGAGAAAAAGAAGTCACTATACAAAAAAGAGACTTGCACATGCATGTTTACAGCAGCACAATTTGAAATTGCAAAAATATGGAACCAGCCCAAATGCCCATCAATCAACAAGTGGATAAAGAAAATATGATTATATATATACGTGTGTGTGTGTGTGTGTGTGTGTGTGTGTTATGGAATACTATTCAGACATAAAAAGGAATGAAATAATGGCATTTGCAACAACCTGGATGGAATTGGAAGACCATTATTCCAAGTGAAGTGACTCAGGAATAAAAAACCAAACATCATATGTTCTCACTCATAAGTGGGAGCTAAGCTGTGAGGATGCAAAGGCACAAGAATGATACAATAAAGTTTGGAGACTCGGGGAAAAGGGTGGGAGGGAGTGAGGGATAACAGACTACAAATTGGGTACAGTTACACTGCTTGGGTGGTGGGTACACCAGAATCTCAGAAATCACCACTAAATAACCTATTCATGTAACCAAACACTACCTGTTTCCCAAAAACCTATTGAAAAAAATGTAATCACAAAAAAGACTATATACTGGATACAGTGTACACTGCTTGGGTGACGGGTGCACTAAAATCTCAGAAATCATCTCTAAGTTCTCTAAAGAACTTATCCATGTAACCAAAAACCACTGCCCAAAAACTATTGACAATGGCCAGGTGCAGTGGCTCACACCCATAATCCTAGCACTTTGGGAAGCCAAGGCGGGAGGATCACTTGAGGTCAGGAGTTAGAGACCAGCCTGCCCAACATGGTGAAGTCTCACCTCTACTAAAAATACAAAAATTAGCTGGGCATGGTAGTGAGCACCTGTAATCTCAGCTGCTCCGGAGGCTGAGGCAAGAGAATCACTTGACCCCAGGAGGCAGAGGTTGCAGTGAGCTGAGATCATGCCACTGCACTCTAGCCTGGGTGACAGGGTAAGACTCCATCAAAAAAAAAAACTATTGACATTAAAAAGAAAAATAATAATAAAATGAAAATAAAAAATAAAACCAGCACTTCTCACTGTGTTCTCTGAGGCCCTGGTATGGCCCTCCCCAGCCTCTTCACATCATCTTCTACGACTCTTCACCAAGCTTCAGCCATGCTAGTTACCCTGATGTCTCTCAAACACACCGAGTGTGGTTCTCCCTCAGTCCTTTATGTGTGTTCCTTCTGCTGACATCCCAGCCCTCACAACTGGCTTTTTTCTCAACTTGCAAACTTCATCTCAAATGTCACCTACTCAGAAAGCCTTCTCTAACCCCTCCAAACCCAGTTACCCTCCATTCTACAATCCTGTTTCCTTCATAGCAGCCTGATCTAAAATGAGACCATTTATTTATTCGTTCTCTGAATACTGTCATTCTCCCCTACTAGAATGCAAACTCTGACAGGGCAGGTTCTTGTCCAACTTGGTTATATCTGTATCCCCAGCATCAGGTAGTAAAGAAACATTCAGTAATCATTAGCCAAATGAATGAATGAGCAAATGAGCAAAAGAACAGGTATTACATCCAATTCAAATTACTCCTTCCAAAAAGAATTCCTGGCTGACTTTAGGTATCCTCTTCTGATGGACATTATGTGCAATAATAATGACTGACAATTAAGAGGCATAAGAAGAAACATGTAATGATGGTCTCCTATTATCTACTTATTAAGAAATAGTTACTTAGTTCTGAATACCTGCCAAGCACTCTGTAAGGTACTGGAAGTACTAAGATGAAGAAGAGAAACATGGTCTATGTTCTCAGTGTAGCTTTTTATTCAAAATGAAAAATGTTCCTGGTAGTACAGATTGCTACAATTCAAAGTCAACCCTCAACAATTTCTATTTTAACCAAAACTATAACTCTGACTGCATTATGAAACATACTAGACTTTTTATCAGATCAGATAGAAAGCACAGCATTCAATAACTTATTCTTATTTATGCCCACTGTTCTAGAAAAGAAAAGGACATTAAAACATTTAAAACTGCAGGTAGCAAAAGAGAAAAGAAAGAGACAAGAAAAGTTTTACTACCCGTCAAGGCAATAGCTATCCATAATGTGCAAAATCAAGAATTATCTGTAAGAGTTTTCCTAAAGAATCTCACATTGCTATCTTCAGCATATCTACCAAGAAGTACAGAAAGCCCAATATAAAATACTTGCTTATTTCATAGCGATACGGTTTGCATCTGTGTTCCTACCAAATCTCATGTTGAACTGTAATCCCCAGTGTTGGAGGTGGGGCCTGGAGGTGACCAGATCAAGGGGGTGGAATTCTCATGAATGGTTTAGCACCATCCCCTCGGTACTATTCTCTACAAAATACATAAACGATAAAACACTCCCCTAGGCACTGTTGTAATAGTGAATGAGTGAGTTCTCACGAGATCTGGTTGTTTTAAAGTGTGTAGCACCTTGCCCAACTCTCTTTTGTTCCTGCTCCTCCATGTAAGATGACCAGCTCCCTGTTTGCCTGCCACCATGATTGCAAGTTTCCTGAGGCCTCCCCAGAAGCTGAGCAGATGTTTCCATGCTTCCTGTACACCTGTAGACCCATGAGATAATTAAAACTCTTCTTTTTAAATTACCCAGTCTCAAGTATTTCTTTATGGCAGTGCAAGAACAAGCTAATACACATAGTTTAGATACGTTAAATCATGAATGGCAAAAATAACCCCATAAAGCAAAATCATCAACAATTTGCCTCTAATATATGGGCCTATCCTATTCCAAGAACTCAATTTTTCACAAAACAATTCCACTATCTTATCAGTTGGGGACATATGGGTTAAGGAGATGGGGTCCAGGCTCTGAAGTCATCAGATCCAGGTTCAATAAGAATGGTAAAGTATACAAATATAATATGCACATATATATATAATATAAAATTCTATTTCAAGGTTTTTAATTACTTACCACTTTGCCCAGTTTTCTCTCATAGGCTTTATGCCGTAGTCCTAATCCCAACAACCCCACACCAACAAGCAGCCACAGAACTAAATAGAAAAAAGAAATAATAGTTTTTTAAAAAAATAAATAAATAAATTTGCTGACACTGACTTTCAGTGCTTTGGCTCCAGCACCATGGTGCCCTCCAGGAAGTTCTTTGTGGGGAGGGAACTGGAAGCTGAACGGGGGGAAGAAGAGTCTGGTAGAGCTTATCCACACTCTGAATTCAGCTAAGGTGCCGGCAGACACCAAGGTGGTTTGCGCTACCCCCACTGCCTATATCAACTTCGCCCAGCAGAAGCTAGATCCCAAGATTGCTGTGGCTTCATAGAACTGCTACAAAGTGACTAATGGAGCCTTTTCTGGGGAGATCAGCCCTGGCATGATCAAAGACCACAGAGCCACATGGGTGGTCCTGGGGCACTGAGAGAGAACGCATGCTTTGGGGGAGTCAGATGAGCTGATTAGGCAGAAAGTGGCCCATGCTCTGGCAGAGGGACTCAGAGCAACTGCCTGCACTGGGGAGAAGCTAGATGAAAAGGAAGCTGGCATCACTAAGAAGGTTGTTTTCGAGAAGACAAAGGTCATCCTGGCCTAAGAGACTGTGTGGGCCATTGGTACTGGCAAGACTGCAACACCCCAGCAAGCCCAGGAAGTACACGAGCAGCTCGAGGATGGCTTAAGTCCAATGTCTCTGATGCGATGGCTCAGAGCACCCATATCATTTATGGAGGCTCTGTGACCAGGGCAACTTGCAAGGAGCTGGCCAGCCAGCCTGATGTGGATGGCTTCCTCATGGGTAGTGCTTCCCTCAAGCTCGAATTCATAGATATCACCAATGCCAAATAATGAGGCCCATCTATCTTTCTTACCCTTCCTGAGAAGTCAGGGACTAAACAGCCCAGAAGTCTAGTAACTGCCCCTCCCCTGCACATGCTTCTGATGGTGTCATCTGGCCTCTCTTGTGGCCTCATCCAAACTGTACCTTCCTTTACTATTTCTGTCTTCACCCTATAATGGTTGGGACCAGGCCAATCCCTTCTCCACTTACTATAATGGCTGAAACGAAATGTCACCAAGGTAGCTTATCCTCGGCTGAGAGGTGGAAGGGGTGGAATTTGCTCCTGGGTGCCCTAGGCCCTAGTGAGGGTAGGAGAGAGAAACCATCCTCTCCCTTCTTATACCATGAGGCCAAGATCCTCCCCTCAGAAGCCAGTAGTGCTGCCCTCTCCCACGGTGCCCGAGCCTGTGTGTGCTGTGTACGTGAACCACCCACAGGTAAGGGAATAAATACCTGGCACAAAAACAAAAACAATACAAAACAAAACAAAAAACAAATTTATTTTAAAATAACAAGGTTTATAAA
The DNA here is from genome assembly GCF_030222135.1 of Aotus nancymaae. Lineage (NCBI taxonomy): Eukaryota > Metazoa > Chordata > Mammalia > Primates > Aotidae > Aotus > Aotus nancymaae. The sequence continues at coordinate 47,504,399 of NW_026988417.1, read as the reverse complement.
ATTATTGAATTTACTGCCAGTAATTTTGTGTAAAGGGGAAATGTGTAGTTCTTGAGTTAATTTTCATGTGTGACCTGTGTACATCAACCACTCTTTAAACCCAGGTTTCAAGAATTTTCCCTAAAAATGTTCCAAGGACCATGAGCTCAAAGTAAAAATAAGTCATAAAACATACAAGAAAACAAGTTTCCATGAGCAGGAAACAAGGAAAAAAACACCCTGTAGAATCAAGCCCACAAAGACAGATGTTAGAACTCTCTGAATCAAAATATAAAACAAGTATGCTGAATGTGTTTACAAAAATTAAAGAGGGTATTCAAAAGTATGACTAAGGAACATAAGAATAAAATAAATAATCAGAAAATTGTGAAAAGAAATCAAATAGAGTTCTAGAAATAAAAAAGATAATTATAATAATTGAAATTAGAAACTCAAAGACAAGCAAATTAGACAAAGCCAAATAGAGAATTAGTGTAAGGGGCAGCCCAAAACATAGTTAGAAAATATGAAAGAGGTTAACAGCAACAGAGAACAGAATAAGAAGGTCCAACACATATCTAATTGGAGTCAAAAAGAAAGAGGAAGAAAGGGAAAGAAGCAATATTTGTAGAAACAATGCTGAGAATTTTCCAGAATTGATAAAAGACATGACTCTTCAGATTCATAAAGCCCAAAGACTACCAGGCAAGATGGGGGGGCAGAAATCTGCATCCAGATATATCACAGTGAAACTACGGAACACCAAAACAGAAAAATCTAAGAGCTGCCGAAGAGAAAAGACAGATTATCTTCAAAGGAACAACAATTACACTGACAGTTGACTTCTCAACAGCAGAAGACAGGAGAATAATATCTTCAATGTGCTGAGAGAAAAACAACCAACTACTAAAAGAATAGATATTGAAAGTATAATTTCCAAACTAGAAAGAGGAGTGGGAAGGAGGGGCATAAGGGGGAAGAAAAACCCTAATCAATACAAAAAAAATCAAGAAGAAAAAGGTTAACAATATACCTAGAAAAAGTAGAAAATGAAAACGAAAAGTAAGATGATCAAATTAAATAAAAACACATTCAGAAATCATGGTAAAAATAGATTAAACTCTGAAGTTAAAAGACACAAATTAACATTCTGGAAAAGGCAAAACAATGAAAACAGTAAAAATATTAGTGGTTGCCAGGGGTTTGGAGGAGGAATAGATGATTCGGTGGGGTACAGGGGATGTTTAGGGCAGAGAAATATTTTGCATGATACTACAATGAGGGATCCTTGTAATTATACATTTGTCAAAACTCATAAAATATACAAAACTAAAAGTGAACCCTCATGTAAACTATGGCCTTTGGGTGATAATAATATATCAATGTAGGTTCATTGATTGTAACTTATTTATTATTCTGGTGAGTAATTTTGATAGTGGGGGTGGCTGCATGTATGTGGGGGCAAAAGGCATATGGAAAAATCTCTGCACTTTCCATAAAATTTTGCTATGAACCTAAAATTGCTCTAAAAAAATTAAGTCTTATTTAATCACCCAAAAATGACTAAATAACTCTGTAAATAAACTATTCCAAATGCTTCAATTGGATAAGTGAATTAAAGGATTATGGGGTTTTTTTGTTTTTTCTTTTTAGACAGAGTTTCACTCTGTCACCCAGGCTGGTGTACAGTGGCACAATTTCGGCTCACCACAACCTCCACCCTCCCAGCTTCAAGCAATTTTCCTGCCTCAGCCTCCCAAGTAGCTGGGATTACAGGCGTGCACCACCACACTTGGTTAATTTTGTATTTTTAATAGAGATGGGGGCTTCTCCATGTTGATCAGGCTGATCTTGAACTCCCGACCTCAGGTGATCTGCCTGTCTCAGCCTCCCAAAGTGCTGGGATTACATGTGTGAGCCACCATGCCCAGCCAGAATTATGGTTCTTAACCAAAAAAAAAGAAAAAGAAAAAGAAAAAAGAAAAAAAGAAAGACAAAGATTGCCAGGATTAAAAAGAAAAACTGCTGGTTATTGGTTTCAAGGGACATACCAAAACATAAGAAGACATGCAAAAAAAAAAAAAAAAAAAATCTCATTTCTCCATAAGTTTAAATTTAATCTTTTCTTTTCTTTTTTTTTTTCTTTCTTTTTTTCTTTTTTTTTTTTTTGAGTCAGAGTCTCATTCTGTTATCCAGGCTGGAGTGCGGTAGCACCACCACTGCAGCCTCCATTTCTCAGGCTCAGAGGATCTTCCCACTTCACCCTCGCCTTCCCTAGTAGCTGGGACTACAGGCTCGCCACCAAAAATGGCTAATTTTTAAATTCTTTGTAGAGATGGGGTCTCACTACATTGCCTAGGCTTGTCTTGAACTACTGGGCTCAAGCAATCCTCCTGCCTTGGCCTTCCAAAGTGCTGGGATTACAATAGTGAATCACTGCACCTGGCCAAATATGATCTTTCAAATTAAGATGAAACACATATGAAGGTTTTAATATAATGGTCTGTTTTGTGACATTTCTTTTGGAAAATACATAGAGAATTTATACAACTTCTCGATTTTTTTTCTATCTCCTATACTAATAATATTTTGTCTCCTTTGTAAAGCACCAAGTCCTTGAAGATGGATACCATTATTCACATGTCTTTGTATCCTACACAACAACTACTTAACACACTCTCTGCACATTAAATACACTCAATAAATTTTTATTTAATCCAGTCCATTTTATGTGAGTTTACTATATTGAATAATAAACTAATTTTATGTTTGAGTTTTTAGTTCATCGGCATCGCAAACATTATCTCCCCAAAAAAGGAAACAAGAAGTGGAGTAAATAATCTCGACCATTAGAACAAAGCATTTTGGAAATTCTGCATGTTGAATTATCTTAGCTATGTTAGAAATGAAATAAAACCAATACAGAGTATTTATGGTGGAAATGGCATGATATCAGAGATCTGCTTTAAAGTACGAACTAAAAAAGAAGAGAAGATAGATGTTAACAATATTGGCAAAATGTTGAGAATTGCTGAAACTGGATGAAGGATATGTGAGGGGCCATTACACTCTTTAATTTCATATATTTAGAATTTTATATAATAAATTTTTTTTTAAAAGAATATAAAACTGTACTTACAAAGTTTCATGTATTTTTCACTCTTTCTTAAAAGCATTTTAGAACTGTTCTTTGTTTGAAGAAGCAAATCAAGGTTTTTCTTAGGACCAAATAGCATATTCAGCCCAATAATTAATATCATTGTCCCTGTTATAAGAGAAAAAAAGAGTATATTATAATCTGATCCAAAAATCCTTCCAATGTTGTATTCCAAGAGCTGCTATTTCTTTTAAAGGAACATACCCTGGAAATTCCTGTACTGAGTTAATTTATCTCAGAACCTAAACAATTACTCTAGCAGTGCTTTTGATAACTGGAAAAAATCAGGTAGGGTTCTAGGAATCGTGCTTTAAGTGAGAGGACCACAGCCTTTTCCTGATGCAGATTTCTTTGCATTTCTGGAGTATTTCCTAGTTGTTAGGTTGCTGAAGGTGTTTGTGATTGACTGTTGATTGAGCAGGGGATGGAGAAGCCTTCTGAGCTGCCATAGGGATGCAGTAAGAGCCCTTCCATGCACTAGGTCGAGAAGCACAATGGAGCATATGTAGGTTCTTAATAAGACAGTGCTTGTTGCAATCATTCTGTGGTGGGATTTGAGTTCTCTGGGAACAGGGGCCTCAAAGAGGATACATATGCCAAAACTCACAGTGTGCCAACAGGGCAGCCAATAAAGTGGAGCTAAACTGGGATGCACAACAAACTAGCTTAGATGTAAAGTTTACTTACTTCATCTAAACCGTACACACTAAGAATGGAAACAGAGATACGCCACCATATGGAAATTAAGAAATTTAAGAAATTAAGCCATTTAGGAAACGTCAAGTAGAAGTCAGAAGCCAAGCAAAAACAGCTATATCAAATTTTCCAGGAAACAGCAGGAGAAACCCAGAAAATAAATTTATAACTAAATTCTGATATAATACAGATTCTTTTCAATTCAGTTGTATTAACAGTTACTCTGAATATTACCAACATTTCTTGGTTTTTATGACCTCATCAAATAACATCACTCATTTTTCTTTAAAGCTCTTAGTTGTGTGAAGCTGTAATTATGCACTGTTTCTACGATCCCATAAGTAGTGAGACGAAACTAAAAAAAAAAAACTCATCGTTCATAACATTCTAAAGAAACAAACTCATGCATGGAACAGCTCTTACTTTCATTTGTTTTCTTCTCATGGCAGATGCCTAAGCAAGCTGGTATAAGAAAAAAAGCAGGGCATTGGACAAGAAAATAAAGCAGAAGAGAGTACACACACCTGAAAGAAATCAGAAGAAATACAAAGTTTGCAAAGTCAAGGTTATCATAGAGGAAATGCAGTAATGTATTTCTCTCATTAGACGAGAGCTTGAATATTTACCAGAAATACCAAATTCTCAAAAGTTAATTCAAAAATATTTCACATAATTTTAAACTATGTCTTTCAAACTAGGCTGTCCTGACAGATGTCTAGCTCATGGGGTATAAAAGCACATGGGAAAATGTACAGAGTACTTGGATGTCTGTCAGGGGTACTAGGAGAACTACAAGAGAACCCAGGTAGATATAATCCCAGCACCTTGGGAGGCTGAGGCAGGAGAATCGCTTAAGCCCAGGAGTTCGACACCAGCCTGGGCAACAAAGTGAGACCCCATCTCTGCAGAAAATAACATAATCAGCCAGGCATGGTGGTGTGTGCCTGCAGTCCCAGCTACTTGGGAGAACTCACAGATACTGTGAACTATGATTGTGCCACTGCACTCCAGCCAGAGCAACAGAGCAAGACCCTGTCTCAAAGAAAAAAAAAACCAGAACCCAAATAGAAGCCTTCACTTCTGAGTAGCACTCACACAACTGTAATTTCTTAAGTATTTGTCTCGTTTTATATATGGTGTTTCCCTCATTTAACTAAAGCTCCAAGCAGGCAAGGACAGTAGGTGTTTCTAATATTCCACATCTGGGAATGGTAGATAAAGCAGACCAGAAGAGTGATTGGGTGGGAAAGGGGGCAATAATGGGAAATTGATTAATGGGTACAATGTACCCTGTTAGGGTGATGTATACTCTAAAAACCCTGACTTAACCACTATGCAACCTGTGCATGTAACAGAATTGCACTTGTACCCCACTAATTTGTACAGATAAAAAGGGGAAAAATAATCTTTATCACCTGGCACTGTTTCTGAAACATAAGGTATATGATCATTTTTTTTCAAAATTTAGACAACTAGTGAAATTTTGATAATGTTTTAATGAATAAGTGAGCCAATGAACAAGAAGTAGATCCCTTATTAACATATTTTTTCTCATCTTTCAAACATTTTGTGGAAGTATTTGATATGCTACTTAAACTAAAATTACATAAACTAAAATGATTCACAACATTTGATTTGTATATGCCTGGATAATAATTTTATTATTGCCAGAAACCGACTTTTAAAATATTAAAATTGAGCTAAGCTTATAAAATTATAATTTTTGTACATGAACCAATTTTTAACATATTAAACTGAGCTAAGTTTATGAAATTATAATTTTGGTATGTGAATTCATAACCACTAAAATGGTAAATATATTTATCCTATGATTTGGGGGTTTATCATTTACACTAAGATATATGTATTTTATTGGTAAAAATATGGTAAATTAAAATAGAGTCTGGGTGTGGTGGCTCATACCTGTAATCCTAGCACTTTGGGAAGCCAAGACAGGAGGATTGCTTGAGGCCAGGAGTTGAAGACCAGCCCGTGCAACACAGCAAGACCTCTGTCTCTACAATTTTTTTTTTATTAGTGGGGTGTAGTTGCTCACACCTAGTAGGCCCAACTACTTGGGAGGCAGAGGTGGAAGAATCGCTTGAACCCAGGAGCTCAAGGCTGCAGTGAGATATGATCACATCACTGTACTACAGCCTGGGCAACAAAGTAAGACCTCGTCTCAAAAAAACATTCACAAATAAAATTCATAGGAACCCAAAAAAATCACAATCCCTGTGTATATTTAGGAGCCAACCACTGAAGTGGCAGCATGAGTATCATGATGTTACCTTTTCCTAATACATCTTTAAACACAAGTGTAACATTATTTATGCTTTAGTATGGATTGACTCCTTTCACAACTAATTAATTTAAAAGAAGTTTACAGTAATAATACTGAAATGTGCTGATAAATTAAGACATTTGTTTTTAATTTATAATTTAGACATCCCTCCAGGTTTTGTGTTTTAATCAAGAGAGTCTATTTTACCAAGAAAGCGAGATCATCCTGTTTATTTCCACCAGTCACATAAGGTGCTAAATCCTGGTCAGTCCATAAAGATATTTTTGAGAGTTATTTTAATCCAGACCTTTCAAATGTACTTACCCAAAAGCACATCTGATCTTTCTCTAGCGTAGACACCTCCTGGGACAAACTTAAAAGCTGTGCACCAGGCACAGAAAAATATTTCTAGAAGATAAAATATCATGGCAATGGTCATGGTTTTCCCAAGGTTTGTCCCTGAGCTAATTAGGTGTCCCAGTACTTGAGGCCACATGGATGCAGTGAAGACAGCAAAGACACAGCCGGACACAGCAGCTGCCCATGTGTGCAGGTAAAGGAGTCCCATAGCTGAAGCTGCTCCTGTTTGTGAGAGAGAGAAATGAGTCAGACAGAAAAGCAGTCAAGCTTAGAGGATGGCTAATTTATAGCCTTTAGAACCAGAACAGACCTTAGGGGTATACTGATCCAGTTTCCAGACAGATGAGAAAAGTAAGGTCTGACAAGATAAAGGTGATTTGCCCAAGGTCACACAACCAGTTACTGTCTCAACTGGAGGTAGAATGTAGATCTAGTAAATCTCAGTTCAGTGCTATTTCTTCAGAAAGGCCAGGAGGAGGGAAAAAGGCATTTTTAGGTAACTGCTGTTAAGATCCTAACAGCAATAAAAACTAAAATTATATGTAATACCAAAAATATGTCCATTACATTTAACCAATCAGATACAGGACATTAGAAAACAGGTAGAGTGTGGTTTCTAGAACGCTTCTGTTAAGGGACTTCTAAAGGAATTTCTGTCTATCTAAATGCTACCACCTGTCCTACAAGAGGTACATTGACTTTCCCAACCACACAGCCCCAAGAGAAGAGACAGCATTCATGGACTCACTGTGTTAGCAATTCTGCAGTGAGTTCATTCACTGACCGACAGCCTGCTAGTTGTCAGGAGCTGTGCATTCTGCCTGGTCCACAGCAGGCACTTGGTAAGTGTTGAGCCAATGCTGAGGTCCTATAACCTTTCCCCCAATTTCTGTGAAATCAGCTTTGAAATAGCACTACAGGGTCCACTCCATCTTGGGACTATCAATATAACCCCTTTCCATAGAAAATATAGCATTTCTGAAAGATTCCAATCCATATTGTGTAATCGGGACCCACCCTTCAAACGTAGCTACAGCAGACTCTTCACTACTTGGACCAAGAATTCCAGAAATGAGTGGGAAGCAGAAAGTGGCCCCAGCCAGCTTCTTAATGCCCCACGGTGGGATAAGTTCATGAATACATTGCATTGCACCATCACAGGGCAAGGCCACCTGACTGCTTATTTCTCCCCTCTTCAAAAAGAACATCTCTCAGATGAGCATGAGAGCTAGATGCCAAGGTCCTCTACAACCCATAGAGTTAACTCCATAGAGAGATCTTCAAACACCTAGATCCTCAATGGAATTTTTTCATTTTTAAAATAAAACAACTGTAATGCCCATTTACTATAGAAATTTTAAAAATACAGAACTGAAAAGAAGCAATTAAGGACTGCCTAAGATGGAGATGACCACAGCCAATACATCTGTGTATTTCTCCTATCATCTTCTATGTGTACACGGAAGTATTTTTACATAAATACAGAGTATTTTTATATAGATGGAATTGTACCACATATTAAAGACTATATGCTGCTTTTTATGAAACATTATATCAGGAAAATTTACTTAAGTAAGCAATTTTTTTTCTAAAACATTTTAATGTATATATAATACTTTACTGGATAAATACACCACAATATAAGTAAGCATTTTTCTATTGCTGGCCATGTATGAAGCTTCCTATGTCAAGCTTTTAAAACAACAATGTGATGAACATCTTTTTTTTGTCAATGAATCTCTTACCACACTGCCAGTTACTTCCTTAAAACAGATTCCTAGCAATACAACTATTATGTCAAGGGGCATAAGTATTTTAAAGTCATGACGTGTGACCAGTTGCTTTCCTGAAAGTAACTTTCAGGAAACCTTATACCCAACTTTCGGGAAACCTAATACTTGTCTTTACTTCCTGCAGAAAACTTGCCAAGTCTCAACACCTTTTAAATCCTGCCAAAATTTATTCATTAATTTGCTAAAAATCTTTACCAAATATATGTAATACCAAAAAAATCTTTACCGAATTAAGGGCAAAAATGCTATGACATTTTAAATTGCACTTATTTGACTATTAGTGAAGTTGAATTTTTCTTACTTACTGGCTTACAATGACTGTTTTTAAAAGAATGACCCCGAATTTGACATTCTAACCCGAAGACGTTAGAATGATATTGTTCTCTTTGTCTTACTATAGGGAATTCTCTGGAGGGAATGAAAACAACTCTCAAATTTCCCTTGACTGTTACCACTTTTGTTTCTAGTTTTAAATAGGCTCTATATTTCAAATTCACTAAAATTGTACTGTTTAAGTAGGTTGTAAATTCAAAATTACAATTCAAACGCTAGAAAAGTGACTTTCTGACCTGTTACCTATTAGTTCCTTCTAGTGAAGGCACGCAATCCAGTATTATTAGCACTTAACCTCTGCGTCCTTCCAGAGATACCCTATGCATGCAAAGAAATATAGATTTGCATGCATTTCCCTTCCTTTTTTTACACCAAGGATAGTACACGATATGAACTGTTAGTCACTTTATCTTTTTCATTTAACTGTATTCCTTAACTGCTTTTGTTTGAGTCCTTCCAATAATCTCCCCCAAATCTGTACAACATCAAAGACATCAAGCGGAAGTAATAGTAACTGACTATTGCAATAACATCTATAATAACTGACATATAAGTTTTCAATAAATCAAGTTTTCCATACAATAAAATTCTCTGGACACTGAGTAGTACACTGGGATCCTATCAATGTGTTTACTATATTTAGCCTTTTTAAAAAATAGAACTCTGTCTTTACTAATTTAACTGCTATCAAGATTTAAAGCACCTGTATCTTTGCTTATATGAAATTCTTCAGTCACTGCCATAATTAACTTCATGCTGAGTCTCCAGTTGGGATTGTCAACTTAAACTGTACAATGGGAAAACAGGATTCCTTTGCCTACAGCTTGCTTTATTGTGTGGTTTCCAGAGATGACTCACAGTGAAAAGTGGGCACCGCCTCCAGATAATTAAGCCTGAGCTCCAACTTACTGCAGGTGAGTAAGTGATCAGAAAGGAAGATGAAGCTGGTAAATTATGGCCTTGCTTTCCTCTCTTGCAAGCAGCCTTCTAGAAGCCTTAAATCTTCTTCTATTAGACGCTTTAAAGCTACTGTTTAATACTCCAGAGAGACCGTAAAACTAGATTAGGTTTGGCTCTCAAGGTTATGACCTTACTTGTCTGGGGAAATAAGTATAAGACTGTAAGTTCACAGCTTTTCTGTTCCTTACCTAACAGTCTATGTCTCTGTGTTCCTCAGTTTTCCAAGGTTAAAATGAAGCTGCTGACTACCTGTCCAATCAGCACTTTGCTTATACTTTATGAGAAAAGGCATTATATAAATGCTGAACAAACGCTCAATGCATTTATTTTTCCTTTTCCAAGTTACATGTAGATTAAGAAGCTACTGTATATGGTCAATGCAAACTCAGCATTGACAAAGTTTTCTGGCCCTTTTCCTGAGGAATCTCACAAATAAACCCTCTGATGAGAAGAAAAATTACTCCTATGTACACACAAACCTCCACAGCCTCCAAATACAATGCCTATCAGAAAACACACGAGCAAGTACAAACAGCTCAACCAGACTGCAACAGTGTGCTCACACAGCTCCAGGAGGAAGAGGACCAGGCCAGTCTCATCAATTTAGTCATGTATCTGGATTACACACACATTTCCACTTAAAGGTGATGGCCCTTATGGTGTACAGAAATTCACTTGCTATGTTATTATCCTAAATCTTCTATTACTCATACAGTCTCTCAAACCCACACACAGCATCTAATGTACCACTCTGAATTACCTTCTTAATTAACATGTATTAAGAACATCTCAGCTGGGCAAAGTGGCTCACGCCTGTGATCTCAACACTTTGGGAAGTAGAGGCGGATGGATCACGAGGTCAGGAGTTCGAAGCCAGCCTGGCCAATATGGTGAAACCCCATCTCTACTAAAAATACAAAAATTAGCTGGGCATGGTGGCGTGGGCCTGTAGTCTCAGCTACTCCAGAGGCTGAGGCAGGAGAATCGCTTGAACCCGGGAAGCGGAGGTTGCAGTTAGCCAAGATTGTGCCACTGTACTCCAGCCTGGTGACAGAGTGAGACTCTGTCTCAAAAAAAAAAAAAAAAAGAAAAGAAAAAAAAAAGAACATCTCTCCTCAGAAAAACCAAATATAGTATTTGCTATGTAATAAAGTGTTTTTTACTTAGGGTCAGCAAACCTGACTATAATCATTAAATACTGCCTTTTAAGGGAATGGAGGAGGGGTGGCATAATTCTGTTACAGGAAAATGCTCCCTCCTGTTTACAAAGACTAAGGGAGAGGGAGAGGGCAGCCCAAAACACGATTGCCTTCACTGATGCCTCTGGGGTCCTAAAGGGTGGAACTGGGAAGAGATGGGTCAGGTATTTGAGTAAGCAGACATGGACCCCAAAGCTGCATGGAAGGCTGGGGAGTCCACTGTTACATGTAAAAGAGAAAGAGAAATGAAGCTTCATTATGAAATTCCAAAGGACATTTTTGAAAAACAGAAAAGCAAGGAATCTTGAGGAGTGAAAGGGGTCTGGCAACTAGTAACATGGCAGTGCACAGCCCTCATCTCCTCGGTGAAATCTGCTACTAATGAGAATTACTTAATGGGTTAATGGTGTCCATCAGGTGAGGGATACCCTAAGAGCTCTGACTTGATCACTACCCAATCTATGCATCTACATACTGCTGGTGAGAGTGTAAATTAGTCTAACAGTTGTGGAAAACATTGTGGTGATTCCTCAAAACAGAATTACCATTTGACCTAGCAATCCCATTACTGGGTATATACCCAAAGGAATATAAATTGTTCTATCATAAAGACACATGCACATGTATGTTCATTGCAGCAGTATTCACAGTAGCAAAGACATGGAATCAACCTAAATGCCCATCAATGGTAAATTGGATAAAGAAAATGTGGTAATATACACCATGGAATACTGTGTAGCCATAGAAAAGAATGAGATTATGTCCTTTGCAGGAACATGGATGGAGCTAGAGGCCATATCCTTAGCAAACTAACACAGAAACAGAAAACCAAATGCTGTATTTTCTCATCATTAAGTGGGAGCTGAATGATGAGAAGACATGACACAAAGAGGGGAAGAACAGACACTGGGGTCTACCAGAGGATGGAGGATGGGAGGAGAGAGAGGACCAGGAAAAGTAACGGGTACTAGGCTTATTACCTGGGTGACAAAATAATCTGTACAACAAACCCCCATGGCACAAGTTTACCTATATAACAAACCTGCACATGTACCCCTGAACTTGAGAGTTATAAATCAATCAATCAATCAATCTCACTTTGTACCCCATCAATTTATACAAATAAAAAATATTTTAATTAAAAATCAAGAATTTTTATAAATCTGCTACTTACATGTGTGCTTTATTTAAGTATTCTTGAGGGTAGGTAGTATTACGGCAGTGTAGTCTGGAAAAGTGGCACAGCCACAGGAGGAGGGGGGGAGGAAGCTGGAACTCAGAGCAGGTAGCAGCCAGCGACCTTGGTGACATCTGCATTATAGTTGCTGCCACTGATTGCAACAGCCCATTTGGCCATAGTACATATTTGTATGGCTGTATCTGCTTTCAGCTGAGTTGCACGTGCTTGCAAACAAACTGGGTAACCAAGCTCAGTGCTAGTCTATCTGCAGGTAAATTCCACATACCTGTAACCCACCAGATCAAACCAGTAGCACGAAACCACGAACAAGCTGGAAGCATCAATCCACTTGCCAAGCACAGCAGTACTGCACCTCTGTGAAAAAGGACATGCTCTAAGACATGTGACATTAGTAATATTTCATTGTCCCAAATATAAAATAGAGATATACCTCCCACCTCTGGGTACATACAAGAGATAATGTGTGTGAAACAACCAGTGAGATCACAAGAGCCCACTGGGAGCCAATATTAGATACATTCAGAACAGAGAATAATAAAAACTCTGACATGAGATCAATGATATCTACCATCTTATCAGGCAAGCGCAGTAACCGAGCTTTCTCAGACTATTAAAGTATAGTCCATGTTGGTCATGTCAGATTTTAAGTGACTCTGCCAAGGACAAAAAGAAAAAGTCATTGGAAAGGTTTCTATTTAGTTTGCTTTTATTCCTTTCTTTCCTCTTCCTGCTGCTCTTGCCTATAGTCTCTGCATTCCCAAGACTGGTATCAGTTTAATAAATAACTCATAGCTGAGTGCCTTTTAAAACAACCACAAACTATTTTATTCTTTTGTGATTTTGGTAAAAACTTGTAGGAGGAGGAAAAAAACATTAACTAAACTTTAGAAGGAAACTCAGCAGCAATAACAGCTAGAACATAGGACTCTTTTCAGTAGCTGTCACATAAATTAAGGTCAAAAACGTAGCATGCACTACATAGTAGGCACTGCTGTAAGATTTTCCCCCTGCAATTACTATTCATTTAACTCTCATGTGCCTGTAAGGTAAATGCTATTATTATCCCCAGTTTACAATGGAGAATACTGGGGGAAAGAGCACACAAGTAACCTGTTTGAGGTCATACACAGTAGCCCACATAGGACGAAGAATCTGAAATGGTCCTCAGGCTCTGGGGTGAGGCTCTTAGCCACTTTACTGCCTGCTCCTACCTGTGTAAGAATGACCCTGAGGCTACAGAAGACCAGATAAGAGAAGAGGCCATGAGGGACAGTGTGGTTCTTTTTCTACTCCCAAATCAACAACAAATATTTTTGAGTGCCCACCATGTGCCAGGCTCTATTCTAGGTGTTTGGGATGCATCAATGAAAAACCATCCCTTTCCCCCATAGAGCTCCCATTCTAGTCGGGAAGACATACAACAAACACCATTAATAGATAATGTAGATAGGGCCAGCCCCAGGCACAGTGATCCTACGATAATATCAGCACTTCCACTTCAGGAGGCAGAGGCAGGAGGATTGCTTGAGGCCAGGAGTTTGAGACCAGCCTGGATAAAATAGTGAGACCCCATCTCTACAAAAAAAAGGCCAGGTATAGTGTCATGTGCCTGTAGTCCCAGCTATTCATGACAACAGGAGGCTGAGGCAGGAGGCTCACTTGAGCCCAGGAGTTTGAGGTTACAGTGAGCTATGAGCGTGCCACTGCACTCCAGCCTGGCTGACAGAGCAAGATCCTGTTTCTAACAATAATAATAATAATAATGAAGATTATCAGAAGGCAGAAAGTGCTACAGAGCAGTAAGAGTGATGGAGTCACTACTGTTGAGGTGGGCTGAGGAGAAGCCAGAACATACAACTAAGACACAATTTGTCCTCCCTCGTCCTCCCAGGGCCCACGGACGACATGTCTCCTTTGGTTTCCCAAAGCCCTGCAGCACCCTCTGAGCCTCCCTCTCAGCTTTCTCCCATCAAAACAGACCTATGGGCCGGGTGCAGTGGCTCACGCCTGTAATCCCAGCACTTTGGGAGGCCGAGGCGGATGGATCATGAGGTCAAGAGATCGAGACCATCCTGGTCAACATGGTGAAACCCCGTCTCTACCAAAAATACAAAAAATTAGCTGGGCATGGTGGCGCGTGCCTGTAATCCCAGCTACTCAGGAGGCTGAGGCAGGAGAATTGCCTGAACCCATGAGGCGGAGGTTGCGGTGAGCCAGAATCACGCCATTGCACTCCAGCCTGGGTAACAAGAGCGAAATTCTGTCTCAAAAAAAAACAAACAGACCTATGACCCATTTCTTTAAGTAGAGTCTGGTGAATTTCCGAAAGCAATTCCTACTACGATGAGGGTGAGCGAGGATGTTCTAACTCAACATTTCTCAAGCAGGTTCCGAGAAACACGCCTATTCTGTGAGATGTGAATTGGTGTTCTAAGGAAGAATTCCATGCTCAAATAACTTTGGGAACCCTCCAAAAGTCTCTAATATGCTGATGTGCATTGTGAAGCACAAAGAAAGGAAGACTGACAAAGAAAGGCTGATATCTCCTAAACTTATCTGATGTAGAAGCATTTTCTCTTTCTTAAAGTAACCATTAACAACTCAAGAAACCAGTGTCTCACAGACCACAGTTCAGGAAATGCTGGTCTGGTGAGCTGCATTTCCATCTTCAGTGTCTCACTCTAACACACAGAATTAGGAATGTCTGAAAAGCAAACCCTCATTTTACATACATGGGAAAGATTCCCCCTGAAGTTTAGTTGTGAGAAAAACAAGGCCGGGGATGTAACATGATTGGCCCAGAGTTGAATGGTGAGTTTCTCCTGACCACCATTTACCATTAAAGTTCTTCCTTTACTCTGCCACACAACTTATGCTTGTTTTCACAGGTAACTTTGGAAACTAAGCTTTAACACATAGGAAAAAACTCTTTCCTTCCGCTCGGTCCTTTTGTTCCTTTCTTTCTTCTCTGCCTTTCTCCCAGATATGGAGGAAGATAAAGACTCTAAATGAAATAATATGTACACATGTCCTTGTTCAGTACCTGACACAGAGTAAATAATCAATATTTGTTCCTTTTCCCATTCCCTGCCCTCAAGGGGCTTAGTGTCTAGACAGGAAGAAATACATTTTTAAAAAATCTGTAATACAGAATAATAAGGTTTCTA
The DNA here is from genome assembly GCF_030222135.1 of Aotus nancymaae. Classification (NCBI taxonomy): domain Eukaryota; kingdom Metazoa; phylum Chordata; class Mammalia; order Primates; family Aotidae; genus Aotus; species Aotus nancymaae. The sequence goes on along the minus strand of NW_026988417.1, from coordinate 47,489,270 downwards.
ACAGATACATATGGGTGTGTGTATACACACATATATGATGTGACGTGGTAACTGCCCCATAAACTGCATACCTCGACAACACCTCGCTTTCCATTGAAACTGCTCTCTGTAACCCTAATGTGACAGGCAAGCAGTCCAAACCCACACCATCTTGGCCCCTGCGACTTGTAATAAGTAACTAAGGTCTGTAATTTCCACCCTACCCAGACAATGTATAAACTAACGCTTATCTTGACTTCTGTAAACCACTTAAGTAACAATCGGAATGTCCAAAGTCCACTGGCCCTCGGAATGTCCGAAGCCCCTCACCCTCACCCCCGCACAGGAGGTGCTTTACGGGCATAAAAGGTCTTAACACCCTCCTTTCGGGGCCAGGGGTTAGAAAGACGTGAGTCCTCTGTAGCCACCGGCAATAAAGACCCTGTAATTTAGCCTAGTGGTAATTTCACGCTTGCTCGGTTATGACACATATATAAAAATTGATTGATTCAAAGTATTATAATATATGGCACAAAGGAGGGATCCCCTGTGATAATAAGAGAAGAATTCACAGAGAAAATGTTTGAGCTGGGTTTTGAAAGATGAGTAGGGCTTGCCAGGACATCAAGGCAGAAAGGGAAGCCTAGGCAGAGCGGGCACTGGAACAGACTGGCACTTCCAGAGAAGCACAAGTGGGTTCAGCTGAAGTGAAGCAGGAGGATGAGATCAGAAAGCATTTGGAAAGGTAAGTAGGGGGGCCAGATCTAGCCTCATAGGGAGAATTGGGGGCAGTATTTTCCCCAAGTACTGGGGGAGGGAACTCCTGAGAGTTTATAAGTAAAGGAGTGGTGGAATCAGATTTGCATTTTAGAGAGATCATTCTGGAGCCATGTAGAAAAGATTCCACTAAAGAGAGACAATTAGGAGACAACAGTAATAGCCTGAATGAAAAAATGGTGAGGACTCCACTATGGCAGATGAGCTTAGGGATAGAGAGGAAGGGATGGATCTGAGAGAGGTAGAACTGATGGAGAAAATGAGGAAGATGGAGAATTCTGGGCAAAATCTTGGTTTCAGGTTTGGGTGATGAGGTGGGCAGACAGAGTGGACCTGGGCATGGGGAAGAAGAACATGTGTGGGGGACTGGGAAATACTGCATTCAGATTTGGACCAGCTGAGGTTAACAAGCCTGTGGGATATGCCAGATCCCTGCTGGGGAAAGGTCCAGTAGGCAGCTGCATGCCTCCAATTGTAGGAATTCCAGTGCTACAAGAGAGAAAAGATATCAGAGGCAGATCTTTTAAGGTTCCTCCAATTTTTTTTGCAAGAAAAGATGGAGCCAGTCGCAGGAGAAAAGATATGCCAGGAAGAGTAGAGAAAGGGTTAATAAGGACCAAACACAAGGACCAATACTTGACTCCAGACTACTAACACCCTGGGTGTCCCATGCTGGAACAAGAAAGTACCAAAAGACGCAGAGATCTCCTGGGCTGCCCCCCTTTGCTGAGAATAGAGATCTGTGCCCCAGGCAGCCAACCTAGCCTCCCTCCTCAGGGGACTCTGGTCTCGTCCTACTAAATGCCCATAACTATAACCAGGTTCTGGAGGAAATGGCCAGGGAGTGCTGCTCCTCCCCTGCCACTGAGAATAGTCTTCTGTGCAGGAATTCCTCGGCGCACCCATGCTGGAGCTCTGGGAACCTCTTACTTAGCTGTGCACCAGCATTGGTCCTCCCACATCTATTTTTCAGCAGTCCTTCAGCACAGGGGAAAAGACCCTACCGGTGCCCTTCTCTCCAGAGCACACAATAATTCCATGCCACATTCTGATATCAAGGGAGAGTGGGTATGAAATATCTGGCTAGCACAGACCTAGCTGTCTGACAAAGGAGGCATTGCTTCCTCCAAGCAAAACTGCCAGTTTTGTGATTGATCACTTCCAAACCCAAACTCACCCAAATGGGTTAGGGTCTGGCCCTGGATGGGGATGCCCACTCACTGCCCATCTGGAAACAAGAGAGACTTCTCCAAATACCCAGTGGGTGAGGAACACAAGGCTACCAAAGGCAGCCCCCGCCAGCAGCCAGTTAGGTCTAGAGGCCATCCCCATGGCTGCCTTGCCAGTCTTCTTTCCCTCGGGTTTACTGCAGTCACCATCTAGAATTTAAAAATACATATATGGAAAAAGGTCAGTTACATGAGAATTTGCCCTCTATACTTAACAGACTTTTAGCAAGGAAGAAATGATATTTGGCTTCAAGAAGCTTACTTTGGAAGAACAGATGAGACGTGCAACTACAATACGAAGTGAAACGTGCTGACAGCTATTTAGTGGGAGAGATGATTCCATGCAGGCCAGATAAGGAATGGTTGAAGGGAGAACAGGCATTTTGGAATTCAACAAGTGAAAATGCAGAAATTATTTACTTCATGTGAAGTTAACGCTTTGCAGAAAAAGTGAGTGACACGTTCAAAAACAAATGTTGTACAAACCGAACAGAACATTTCCAGTACACAGGCTGCTTCCTCCCAAAGAACAGGGCTCCCGTCTAACCCTCTGTGGATGCAGAGTAATATTAGTGCATTGACTGGGCAGTCACTGTGCACCAACCCCTCTTCTAAGCCCTGTATATTAACTTTATATTAACTCATTTAATTTTCACAACAACTTTTTGAGGTAAGCTCTACTATTAATCCTATTTTATAGATTAGAAAACAAGGCTGGCCATGGTGCCTGGTCTCGTCCTGTAATCCTAGCACTTTGGGAGGCCAAGGCGACTTGGTCATCTAAGGTCAGGAGTTTGAAACCAACCTGGCCAACATGGTGAAACCCCATCTCTACTAAAAAAAAAAAAAAGTAAGCTGGGCATGGTGGCAGGTGCCTGTAGTCCCAGCTACTCAGGAGGCAGAGGCAGGAGAATCACTTGAACCCAGGAGGCGGAGGTTGCAGTGAGCCGAGATTGCGCCACTGCACTTCATCCTGGGCAACAAGAGGGAAACTGTCTCAAATAAAAAGAGAACAGACCCAGAGAGATCAGGTAACCTGTCCAAGATCACACAGCTAGTAAAGAGAACCTAGGAACCTGGGATTGGAGCTTAGGCAGTATAGCTCTTGGTACTGTTTAGCCAAGACGTCCAATTTGTCACAGCCATGACTTCACACACAAAAACATAACAACTAGAGATGCCAGCAGCAGGACTGCTTCATAGAAACAGAGAGAGCCTGTTGGGCAGATGTTTTGTGACCCCCATCTAGCCCTCTACAGTACGGAAAGAAAGTCTTCGGGTCTGACAGTACACAGCTGGCAGTCTGATTTACCAAGAAAGCTTCTCTGACAATAATGGGATCAGAGGGAGGAGGGGCAGAGCTGAGAGCTATGCGGATGGGATGGAGTGGGAGAGGGCAATGGTGACAGAAGGCAGGCCAGGGGTCTAGGGGCTCAGCAGAGAGTTTAAGGGAAAAAGCCATCTAAACTGAATTTGCTGAGTAAAATGCAGTGTATTACAGTGGGTGACTCTACCCGCGCCCCCCCACCGCTGCCCCCCAGGACCCAACAATATCTTCAGAGGAACTACAAAAAATACTTGGTATGCTCAGATAGGCTGAGAAGGTGCAGGGTGAACAGTCAGTTTTATAAAGGGCGGCACAGAGCAGACACAGAGGAACTGACAGCCAGGAACTGGGTCACACACATTTAAAACAAAGGCCAGAGAGAAGAAAAGTCAGGAAATGTCAACAGTACCCTGAAGTCCAGATCCTTATCAGGCTATACCTGCAAAATGGGCTGCCCGAGTCTCCACCTCTTTAAACACATGTTAGGGACCAGACTGAGTTCTAAATCTTCCACTATTAACATCACATGACCAATTTGCTGCCATAACTTCCCTCTATTCTCGTTTCATGCCAAACTAGGGGCCAGAGGGGAAATTATACAAGCACTTTGCTCATGGTGAGCCAATACCTTCTAAACTTCCATTCATCTGTGAGATTTCACCTTGCAGTTACAGAAGAACAGTGACTCACTGAGAGTTACACAAAAAGCCAGGAGCAAGTCAACTAGAATCCACTAAGACTTCTCCCTTCTTTTTAGAAGAGTCTCACATTGGCTAATAAAACAAACTCCAAGCTGGACATGTTTCTGTCTCAGAGAAAGCCAGCCCAGGGAGAGACAGGGGATTTGAAAGGTGGTATGCATATGCAAGGTAGGTTTCTTTTCTTTTCAAGTCTCAGATCTGGAGCTTCAGACCTCTGAGGAAAAAAACCCAGGGAATTCCCACAGCTATAGGTCACAGGAACTTTTCATAGTGTTAGAGATGTACTGGGATCAGTGTGGAGGTTGAGGACGGAGAATTCCATCCTAGAGAGCGCTGTCTAGGGGAAAAGAGGAGGAAGACAGAGCTGAATGTGAGCTGGGGTATGAGGCCTGGTTCTCATCTCCCATTGCCACAGTGTTACAAACCAGCAACGGTATTTTATTTTCACCCTCTGTCTGTATTGGCAAGGATAATGTGCCTCCTGCTTAGCAAATAGCCCACTAGCTGTACCAATTATTACTGCAGACGAAGGAAAAGCTAAAATACAGATATAATGCAGAAAAACTACTTTTATAGATTTTCTCTCCAAGATATGCAGCACTCACATAGGAAGGGTAAGCTCTGCAAAAGAGAAAATTCCTGAGTTACTATATTACCTGTGCCAATACGATCAAGTGTGGCTATGGCGCCTAATGTCAGTATCACTTTGTTGGACATCTGATAACTCCAGATTGGATTTAGTGAAGTGTACCATATGCGTAGAACAACAAGAACCATCTGTCCTAAAATGAATCCCCAAATTCTGAGGTACCTGTAAGTGCAAAAGTATTTTTAAACACTTTTTATGTGCAGTCAACGTACTATGTCCATCATGAATTTCACAGTTTCATAGAATAAATAGTTGAAATAGTCTTGTTGGTAATTTGCAATAATGAACGTGACTTAGCCTCTATATAACAACTTAGGCAACTTGCTATAATTCTTTCATCTTCAAAACATTATTGAGATTGATGGCAAGTATTCATGTTTTGTAAAAAGAAAAGAAGGAGACTTCAACAAGGCATGGAAGATAAAAATTATAAGCTGGAACTCCTGGCCCCTAAGTACATGAGACATTAACCATACCTTTGCAAACTACTTCCTGACCACCAAGTCACAGCTTGCACTATCAGCGAGGAAGACACCCCAAGAGCAAGAATCATCAGTCGAAGTTTGGCATTTGGAGCCTGGAAGGAGGCTATGCCGCCTACAAACAAAACAGAGAGATCTAAGAATTTCTGGCAAGCATGGATTGGAACTCAGTGATCTGCATTTGATGAATGTTATCTGATACTGCCTTTATACTCAGAAAGACAGAATTAATGTATACTTTTATATACGTATTTAAAATTTTTATTGAAATATAATTCACATACCATAAAATTCGCCATGTTAAAAATATACAATTCAATAGTTTTTAGAGTATACCCATAAAGTTGTGCAACAGTCACCACTATCTAATTCCAGAACAATTTCATCACCCCAAAAAGAAACCCCATACCCATTAGCAGGTCACTTCTTCTCATTCCATTCTCCCACATCCCCTACCCCCTGGTAATCACTGATCTACTTTCTGTCTCTATGGATTTTTCTTTTTCTGGGCATTTCATATTAAATTGTACAATATGTGGCCTTTTGTGACTGCCTTCTTTCCCTTAGCATAATGTTTTCAGGGTTCATCCATGTTGTAGCATGTATCAGTGTTTTGTTACTTTTCATAGCTATATAATATTCCATTGCATGTATATGCTGCATTTTGTTTATCCATGTATCAGTTTATGGGCATTTAGGTTGTTTCCACTTTGTGGCTCTCATGAATAATGCTGCTATGAACATTTGTGTACAAGTTTCTGTGTGAACAAATGTTTTCATTTTTCTTGGGTATATAACAAGGAGTAGAGTTGTTAGATCATATGATAACTGCTTCTATCACATTTTGCCAAAGCAGCTGTGCCACTGTACATTTCTTATATTTCTACCAGTAATGTGTGAAGGTTCCAATTTCTCCACATCCTTGCCAACACTTATTGTTGTCTGTCTTTTTTTATTATAGCCATCCTAGTGGGTCAAAAATAATCTAAATTAATAGGAGTATGAACTGGTTTCATAGTTAATTACATAGTAATTAACCTAAAATATCTTAGGTGCCAGAAGTAAGACGGCATGTAATGCTCAGACCCTTTCTGTGGTTATATAAGAATATCTCAGGACTCTAAAAACAAAGTTGTTTCAAGTCCTTAAGAAGCATTTGAAGGGAGTTTTAAGGCAAATCATGGCTGACTTCAGCCTCTGTTTAGCAACAACAAAACCCAACAGTCACCTAGAACAGCATTTGGCAGAGATTAGCCACTTCCTCTTCCACTCTGAGTGACATTCCCTACCTATTCCATATTCCCAAATATAATTCTACTTCTGCTCAAGGTGATAGGTTTTCATGGGGGAAGAAAGTGAAAAGGTAACAGGAAGCATTGAAATCAAATACAGTATCTACCCCAAACTTATTTAATATCACATCCCTTACAGCCACCAGCAGTTACTGGACCAGAAATAGACTTAAGTAATGAAAACTGTCCCAGTAACTACTCCGTCTGTGGATCTATAGGTAAGGCCCACATAGGCAGCACCGAAGGTGACAAGGAAGTGCCACCCATGAGATCACTCCCGTAAAATCATCCTGGAGCGTGATAAGAAAATAAATCTTGCAAGACTCAGAGCTACAGTGGTTCATAGGATACTGTAAGCCAATGCCAGTTGAAATCAATTACTATATACTCAGTTCAGGGTAGGAAACTCTATTTGTTATTTCTGGAGCTGAAAATTTCAAGACCATTTGACATGTTTTTCAATTCCTATGGACATCAACTTTGTAAAGGGTACACTTTTAAGGGGTTTTTGCCACTATCTTTCTGAGCCTGAGTTGTTTTAAAAACAAGAGCTCTGGGCCATGCACAGTGGCTCACACCTATAATCTCAGCACTGTGGGAGGCCAGGAAGGATGGCTTGAGCTCAGGAGTTTGAGACCAGCCTGAGCAACGTTGTGAGACTTTGTCTCTACCAACACAAAACAGAACAAGAGCTCTATCCCTTTGTGGGGATCCACAGAACTCACTGCACTGACCGTGTTGTGCCTTCAGGAACTGACGGACAGAAAGTGGTGGTAATGTCCTAGTGAAATGTCACTATGCAACATATGACTGCGAGTATATCTGTAGGACACATTCCTAGAAGTGGAATTGCTGGTGAAATGTGCGTATCTGTAATTTTGACAATACTGCTAAATTATTCTCCATAGAGGTTGTGCCATTGGACACTCTCACCAGCAACGTATGAGTGCCTGTTACTGCACAGTGCAGACTGTTCTTTGCCGATCTACTCGTCAAACTATAGATAAATATATCTGTATTTGTATAAGTTGTTGTCTATACATTTGATACCATTTTTAAGAACTAATTGCATTTCCTTTCCAGTGAACTGATCAGATGCTGTGCCCACTTTTCTATTGAGTTGTTGGTTTGTTGGTTTGTTTTTCTTTAATTATTGGTTTGTAGGAACTCTATATATTAGGGAAATTAGCCCTTTGGCTAAAAGAGTTGCAAATATTTTTCCTAGTTTCTTGTTTGACTGCTTACTGTGGTGTTTGTCATCTTAATTTTCATATCTCTTGTGCATTATTACTTAACAAACTTTTAAAAAATGGCTTCTGAGTGTTACGTCATAGTTGGAAAGAAGAACATGATATATTCAAGAGTTGATTAGTTCTTTAAGGTATCATTCCCCTCCTCATTTCAGTGATTTTTAGGCCTTTGTAGTCTGGAAAAAACATAGGAAATGCAAAACGCTTGACTCTCTCTAGTCTTCCAATTACTAAAGCTCTTCTAAGGTAGTGGTAAGGGAAAGAGAAATCTTTGATTTTTTTAATGCAAACATCCAGCATTCAAAGAACAGTCTCCATAATCTCACTTGATTTTTTAACTAAAACAAAAAAGTCTTAAAGAAACTCTTTTCAATCTTACCAACACTGATCACCCGCAGCAGGGTTAGCATCCACTTCTTGTTAACCAGTTTCCAGAAAGGAGTAATTGTGAGGAGTACTGGAGAAAGAAACGCTATACTAAAACCTTCAAACCCAGTGAGTTCTAGTGTTTGCAGAGGAAAGTAATAGATCATCGGTCCCAGGTCATGGTAGAGAGACCAAGAAACGTATCCTACAAAAAAAACAAAAAGTTAAAAAGAGAGAAAGTGTAACTTCAGCATTGTTTCTAATAGCCCTGTCCCTCCACTCCAACCGCGTGGGCTGGCCATTGTTCCTCGTGACTCTGGCCTGAACTGGGTTCCAGCTGTCTCCACTGACACAAAACAAAACAAGAGCTCTACACCTTTGTGGGGATCCGCAGAACTCACTGCACTGACTGTGTTGTGCCTTCAGGGACTGATGGACAGAAAAGCGATGGCAATTTCCTAGGGAAATGTCACCATGTAATGCATGACTGTGAGTGTATCTGTAGGATTTATTCCCAGAAGTGAATTTCTGGTGAAATGTACACATTCCCCCACTCCCGGCCCCAGGCCCTGGTTGAGGATGACTTCCTGCTGCTGTGAGTTTCTCTGCATCCCTTGCTTGTTCCTTTTCCTTGCCCATATGGCTGTAGGCAGTCTCTTTATTAAGTCCTACTCATTTGGACAATCTGAGTTGAATTTGGCTTCCTGGACACTGACCGACAAAATTTTCTTACCTATATTGTGAGAGTCCAAAACGGCAGCAAGCAGCAGGACTCCCTCCCCGGACCCCAGACTACACCCAAAAACACTTGAGTGAGGCGGCAGTCATTCCCTTGAGGAGACCATTTTCAGTCCAGTCCTTAGGAGGCAGTGCAGGGTAGTGGAATACCCAGATCTGAAGTCTCTGCCAACAACTGCTGTGTAATCTTGAGCAATAATGGCAATTAATGTTATGGGCACTTGCCATGCACTAGGCTCCATGCTAAGTATTAGCACGGACCATCTGTCTCATTTCTCATACAGCCTCATATGCTATGAGATGGGTGTTATTTCTACTCCCCTCTTACAAATGCAAAAATTAACTAAGCAAGAACAAAACAACAAACAAAATCCCAAGACTCAGAAAGTTCAGTGAGTATCTAAGGTTACACAAGTAGCAAATGTCAGAGTGACCCTAACTCTAAGCAGCCTGGTTCCAAAGGTAGCCCGTCCAACCACTAGGCATGGGAACTTTCTACCAACTGACTTTCCAACCTCCCCTTCTCAATCAGCAAAATAGGCCTTTCAACCCCTTCACAGAGTTGTCCGGAGGACTAAATGAGAGGATGTGCACTGGGTACTTAGCACCTGAGGTACTTATTGAATACCAGGCACTGTACGTCTCCCAACTTATACAAACAGAGCCAGAAAAAAATAGTCTGAAGCCCTCCTGAGAACTACCAGCTCGCAGAAAATCAAGTTCTCAGGAAGGCGCCCCGCCCAGGCCAGAGGGATCTTTGTTTTGTAATGTACTGGGTATTCTAGCAATATCCCAAATGTTTGTCTGGGAACTCTAATCACACAGCTCCGAGAGAATTACACCAATAAAATTGTCCTCGGGATTTTGTAAAGCTAGTGAGAGAGCAAATATGAGACTCGAGTCTGATGCTTTTCGCCAAATGCCCAAGTGTGCAGCCGACACCAAGGCTCCTTGTCCTGGGCCCAACCCACGGCAGGCAGCAGCTGCCGCCCGGTGCTCACCTACAGTGCCTGGGGAAAACGGGTGCCCCTTTCCTTCTGAATTTTAAAGTTCAGCAAATTTTAAAATAGACCAAATTTGAAAATACTGAACTGTATTAAATTAAACTTAAAGGTCACGGGTGGGGGACTTTGGGGACGGTACCGGCCGCGCGGGGTCAAGGCCAACACGAGGGGAATTCACACTCCTTGGGCTCAATCCCAGGGCTGCTGGGAACTCGGGCGGCGGCGTCTCCCGCGGGCGCCTCGCAGACTCAGCTTGGGACGTCAGTCTAGGTCTTTTCCTTTATTCCCTTCAGTAGGAAAAGTTCCCAGGGGACGATAAGCATCTCCACTCTGGGCACGGAGCGCGCTTTTCTTCCTCCCCTAGCTCAGCCAACCCGGCCGCCGCGGCTGGGGACAGGGCCCGGGGAGCCGGCACCCGCGAACGCGCGAAGAGGAGCCTCGGCTTACCCAGCAGCGTCTCCAGGAGGATTTCTCTCCAAAGCGAGGGCATCGCCGCGGCGCGAGGCGGCGCTTTCCAAGAAAGCCTTGTAGGCCGGGCCCCTCCGGGCTCGCCTTACGCCCCCAGACCCCGCCGCTGCGTCCTCCCGGGCCTGCGTCCTCGCCCCTCGTGCCCGCCTTCCCTCGCCGAGTCAGCCCCAGCCCGCTGGCCCACGTGCGGAGCCGAGGCGGGTGGGGCCGGTCTGCCCGCCCCTTCCCGACCACACCCAGCCTCGCTTGCCGGGGCCGGGCCGGGCGCCACCTGCGCGCCTTGCGCCGCCTCGGGCACCTCTGGTCCCCCTGCCGCCGCCTTCTCCTCGGCCCGAGCCCCAGCGGCACCCTGGGCCGGCGCAGGGGACACGCATCCCGGCTCGGACTTTGCTATCGAGTAGAACCCGGAGCTGCCCAGGAGATGGAGGGAGCAGCGCCCAGGGGGGAGCGAACAAGTGCCAACTCCGGACCAGCGGTGCCTTCCTTCAGAAGAGGCCCAGGGGGTGTGCCGCGAGGAGAAGGCAGAGAGAAAGGACCGCTGGAGACCCAGATGGGGACCCTGCGGGAGCGGGTCCTGTGTGCCAGCTCCGGCGCTCTGAGAGCCTTATGGGGCCACGGCGCGAACCCGACCGTGGCTATCTTCAGGCCAGGGCGACGCGTCGGAAGCGTGCGGGCAGGACAAAGGCCACTGCTGAGCCACTCTTTCTCACCTTATTTTTTTTTTCCAAGTACAATTTCCATTTTATTTTTCCCCAGAGAACAGTTGTCTTCAATCTTTTATTCAGCTCCTTACATGGGTTTTGGTGGGGGTCGTGGGGCAGCACCCGCAGGTCTAAATCGGGGTGGGGGTGTTCGGTCCTTGCGGGCTTCACGAGATCGATTCCTGACTACTTTGCTGTGAATTGCACAACTCACACAGTAATGTAGCTTCACATAGAGCTTGGGAAGTACATAGGCATCAAAGACGCTCACTTCAGAAATATCCCTGACTGCTGCGGCCTCCACTATGTTTCGATTGACGAATTTCTTAATGGCCTTGTCCTCTGGCACGCATCGGGCACAGTTCGTGCAGCGAATAGGCTGAACATGGCCGCGGCCCTTTTTGGCACGACCGTTGTTCCTTCTTTTGTCATCTTGGAAGCTCGCAGCGGAGAAAGCAATTTCTTTTTTTAATTTTTTTTTTTATAAAGACGGTGTTTCACCATGTTGGTCAGGCTGGTCTTGAACTACCGACCTCAGGTGATCCGCCCGCCTTGGCCTCCAAAGTGCTTGGATTACAGGCGTGAGCCACCACGCCCGGCCGAAATCTTTCTTAGCTTTGATAGTAAAAATGGAATTTGTTAATTGCGACCTAGAAATGGGGCCCAAAATTCTAGCGCCTGCAGGATTTTCTCAGGGGAGAGAAAATAACTGATGCAGGTGGAAACTTGGCCCTCCCCCAGTTTATGAATACTGATATTTGACAGTGCTTATCCCTAAAGAGAAGGTGGGAGACGTTTTGATTAATGTAGTGAGTGAACTAGACCAGCTATTTCTCGCTCAAATATTTCACACCCCAGGATGTCTTGAACTTGTTTAAGAACCCCTCAGACCAATTTATCTCAATTAACTTTAAATTCTTAAGACAAGCTTATCATTTATCAATTCCAGAATGTTTGCTCTGAAATTCAACAATGATGGCATGCCCAGAAATTACTAGAATCACCTTCACAGCAATCATTGCTATTAAGTCCATAGGAGTTTTGAGCAAAAAGTTCTTAACTGGTTAATTACTAGCTAGTACCCTCAGTCACAAGAGTAGATAATATAGATTAACGGAGTAGATGTGAGAGACTGGAAATAAACCCCCTCTTTTAGGGTCAAATGAGTTTCACAAGCTTGCCAAGACAGTTTCACTGGGAAGAGTCTTTTCAACAAATGATTCTACGACTACTGACTATCTGTATGCAAAAGAATAAAGTTGGGTCCATATTTCACACCATATACAAAAATGAATTTGAAATGGATCAAAGACCTAAATGTAAGAGAGAAAACTGTAAAACTCTTGGAAGAAAACATAAAAGTAAGTCTTCATGATCTCTAATTAAAATGGTTTCTTGTTATAGATAAAATGCCACAGCATAAGCAACAAAAGAAAGATAACTTGAACTTCATTAAAATTGAAACACTCCATCAAGAAAGTGAAAAGACAATGTACACAATGGGAGATAATTTTTTTATTATACTTTAAGTTCTGGGATACATGTGCAGAACGTGCAGGATTGTTACATAGATATACACACGCCATGGTGGTTTACTGCAGCCATCAACTCGTCATCTACATTAGGTATTTCTGCTAATGCTGTCCCTCCCCTAGTCCCCACCCCCAACAGGCCCTGGTGTGTGATAGTCCCCTCCTTGTGTCCATGTGTTCTCATTGTTAAGCTCCCACTTACGAGTGAGAACATGTGGTGTTTGGTTTTCTGTTCCTTCAGTGACTACAGACATGAGACACTGCATTTTCCTTCTTTGTTGCCAATATATGTTAATTTTCCATGCACCTTTAGAAAGCATCTAGCTCAGTGCTGTGTGATGGATGATCTAGCTCAGTGTTGTGTGTGCCTAGAAGATGCCTTGTAAAGTGTGATCCTTTACAAAGCTAAGTGCTAGGAAAAAACGTTACTTCTACTAAGGATGCAGTGTGCCTTCTCCTCTGCTCAGAGCTCAATTTTTGGTTTTAGTGTTGTTGGTTTTATTTTTATTTTTTATTTTTTGCCCCATTAACCATTTGATCCCAGCTAACCACAAGGAAGTCTGGAAAATACAGTCTACCTGTGAGCCCAGAAAGAGAAAGAAACCAAGTTTTAGTGAGCATCTATCTATCTCGGCGACAAAAACTGCTTTTTATATAGAGAGTTGTTTTGAAATTTATTTATTTATTTATTTTGAAATGGAGTTTCACTCTTGTTGCCCAGGCTGGAGTACAGTGGTGCCCTCTGCCTCCTGGGTTCAAGTGATTCTCTTACCTCAGCCTCCAGAGTAGGTGGTATTACAGCTGCCTACCACCACACCCAGCTAATTCTTGTATTTTTTTAGAGACGAGTTTTCACCATGTTGGTCAGGCTGATCTTCAACCCCTGACCTCAGGTGATCCACCTGCCTCCATCTCCCGAAATGCTGGGATTACAGGCATGAGCCACCACACCAGACAAAGCTTTAAGCCGCTCAGCACAGCACCTTTGGTATTCACAGTATTCAGAAAATAGTACTTGTATTATTATAAGTATGCCTCCACCCCTAATGTTTCACCTTGTCAAGCACATGGTAGGTCTGCAGAACACAATTGGTAATTATATCAACAGCATCTCCATCCTGTGATCACTTTAATTGCCTTCTCTAGCTTTCTACAACTCATTCTGTCTTTTTTCCAACTGCAGAGACAAGAATGGTACTGAGTATACCTGGAAGAATTTCATCAGAGGACCTCCCACCCTTCAACAAAGGACTCAAGATGTTTCGGCTGTATTTGCAATCATTGTTCAGATTTGACAGTTTGTCCCTCCGTGGCACATTATGGGAGAATTTGTCTTGATTTCTGACCTTTTCCTATGTAGTTTTTTTTTTTTTTTTTTTTTTTTTTTTTTTTTTTTTTTTTGAGACGGAGTTTCGCTCTCGTTACCCAGGCTGGAGTGCAATGGCGCGATCTCGGCTCACCGCAACCTCCGCCTCCTGGGTTCAGGCAATTCTCCTGCCTCATGCTCCTGAGTAGCTGGGATTACAGGCACGCACCACCATGCCCAGCTAATTTTTTTGTATTAGTAGAGACGGGGTTTCACAATGTTGACCAGGATGGTCTCGATCTCTCGACCTCGTGATCCACCCGCCTCAGCCTCCCAAAGTGCTGGGATTACAGGCTTGAGCCACCGCGCCCGGCCCTATGTAGTTTTTTAGTTTGCATTATCGTTCTTATAACGGGTTAATTATGAAGTTGCTTTCTAATTTCTTTCCCAAATATCGTAAGTCAAATAGGATACTCATAAAGTCAAATAGAATACTCATATAAATGTCTTGCTCTCTGTTGAGTTTCACTGCTGTTCAACTACTAGTATTATATATTAGTAGGCTGGAGTGCAGTGGTGAGATCTCAGCTCACTGAAACTTCCACCTCCCGTGTTCAAGTGATTCTTGTGCCTCAGCCTCCCAAGTAGCTAAGATTACAGGCACATGCCACCATGCTCAGCTAATTTTTGTATTTTTAGTAGAAATGGGGTTTCACCATGTTGGCCAGGCTGATCTCGAACTCCTGACCTCAAGTGATCTGCCTGTCTCAGCCTCCCAAAGTGCTGGGATTACAGGCATAAGCCACCGTGCCAAGTCTGATATTATATAATTTTTACTCAGAACACACAGGATATGAGTTATCATGTGACTGATGAAATAACAGCATCATTCAGTTTGACTTGTCTTGTAAATGCATCCATTATATGTAAGTTTACTGCTGCCATGTCAATTTTCATATTTACAATTTTCATATTTTGGAAAATATGAAATACGTACATGTATGAAAATACCACTCTCTATACTATAAATATGTACAGTTATTACATGTCAATTAAAAATAAAAGGGAAAAAATTGTTTAAAAAAGTAGAAGGATCGGCTGGCCATGGTGGCTCATGCCTGTAATTCTAGTACTTTGGGAGGCTGAGGCAGGCAGATCACTTGATGTCAGGAGTTTGAGACTAGCCTGGGCGACATGGTGAAACCATGTTGAGATAATGTTAGTAGAGATAATAATCTCTACTAAAAATACAAAACTTAGCCAGTGGGCGACATGGTGAAGCCATGTTGAGATAATCTTAGTAGAGATAATAATCTCTACTAAAAATACAAAACTTAGCCAGGCATGGTGGTGCCTGCCAGTAGTCCCAGCTAATTGGCAGGCTGAGGCACAAGAATCACTTGAACCCAGGAGGCGGAGGCTGCTGTAAGCTGAGATCACACCACTGCCCTCCAGCCTGGGCAACAAAGTGAAAATTTACAATTTACATATTCAATTTTCATATTTACAATCTGCCTTTGTAAATTTGATTTACCTACAGGTTTTAATTTAATTTTGAAGCCCACTGTCTTTTCATTGCTGTTGGAATCTCTTCTTAGACCTCAAGCTGCCATTTGCATACTTATTTTAAATGGAAATGAATGAAGTCCATTATGACACTGCCCACGCCTTTTGATTCCTTCCCTATTTCTTGGAGCGTGAACACATCAGGTTCACTCAGAGCATGTTGAGACTACTTTTATTTTCATCAGGAGACAAGACACAGTGCAAAGAAATGATAAACATTTGAGGTGACAAGTATACTAATTACCCTGATTTGATTATTACACATTATATACATGTATGGAAATACCACTCTCTATACCATAAATATGTACAGTTATTACATGTCGATTAAAAATAAAAGGGAAAAAATTGTTTTAAAAAGTAGAAGGATCGGCTGGCCATGGTGGCTCATGCCTGTAATCCCAGTACTTTGGGAGGCTGAGGCAGGCAGATCACTTGATGTCAGGAGTTTGAGACCAGCCTGGGCGACATGGTGAAACCATGTTGAGATAATGTTAGTAGAGATAATAATCTCTACTAAAAATACAAAACTTAGCCAGGCCTGGTGGTGCCTGCCAGTAGTCCCAGCTAATTGGCAGGCTGAGGCACGAGAATCACTTGAACCCAGGAGGCGGAGGCTGCAGTGAGCTGAGATCACACCACTGCCCTCCAGCCTGGGCAACAAAGTGAAACTCTGTCTCAGAAAAGAAAGAAAAGACAGAAAGAAAGAGAGAGAGAGAGAGAGAAGGAAGGAAGGAAAAGAAAGAGGAGAAAGAAAGAAGGAAGGAAAGAAGGAAGGAAGGCAGGCAGACAAGAATCTCTACTAGGAGATAACCTCTTTTACCATATAATAAAGACTTTCTGTTCACCTAGTGAAAAATAGAAATCCTTTTCATTTTTTTCTTTTTGTGACAAGGTCTCACTATGTCACCCAGGCTAGGGTGCAGTGGCATGAATCACAGCTCACTGAAGCCTGGAACTCCTGGGCTCAAGTAATCTGCCCCTACCCCACACACACTCAGACTTCCAAGTAGCTGAGACTACAGACGCACATCACCACACTCAACTAATTTTTTAACTTTTTTGTAGAGACAGAGTCTCACTATGTTGCCTAGGCTGGGCTTGAACTGCTGGACTCAAGCCATCCTCCTGCCTTGGTCACCTAGAGCGCTGGGATTACAGGCATGAGGCATCATAGCCTGCTTCCTTTTCTTTAAAGAGATAAAATAAGGAGAAACCCCTTTGTGCCACTTCAGGCCCTCAATTATGCTCATTAATTTTAAAAACACCTCTGCCACTTTAGGGAAAACTAAGTTCATATTTTACAGTGACAAAGGTCTGTTTCTCCCTTGTATCACATGTCCATCGTGGGACAGCTGCAACTGCACTCCATCATGATCTGGGACTCAGGCTGAAGGGGCAGGCTTCCCTTGCAGGTCTCACGGAAGGCCACGTCACTTCCTCTCACACTCAGCAAACGTGGTGGCCAAGACAACCTCAATGGGCAACATCTATGCAAAAGAGGCAGGAAGTGTTTTGAACAATGATGCGATCTATTGCAGCCCTCTTTGTTTTATAAAAATGTATAGCTCGGAGTCAGGCCAAGATGGCTGAGAGAAGACAACATCCGAATGCAACACCGAATGAGAGGCAGAGGGCTAGAGGGCTTCATGATTCCAAACAAGGTGCCGGGTTCGTTTCTGTGGGACTGATAGGGCTCTGAAAATAGGCCCAGGGAAGGAGCCGCAGGGTGAGAGCCGCCCAAGGGAGCAAATCAAGACGGGGCAGTGGGGGCGGGAGGAGCCTCCCCACCTGAAACGTGCAGTCGGCTTGGAGGATTGGAGGACTTCACCCACTCGGTGCTCCAATTTGGATCCTGTGCTTACCTCATCCCTCCTGCAACCCACAGTCCACAAGAGCCCTGCCAGACTGTGAGGCACTGTGCGTTGTTGATGCAAATCTGAGCAGCGGCTCCCGCCGGGCGTGGCAAGTTGTCTAAACGACCTAGGCAGAAGTTTGGACTAACTCCAGCAGGGCGGATTTCCCACAGAGGGAGGCAGAGTCGAAAGCAGGGAAACAGAACATAAGGCCTGGCAGGCCCCACCTCCACAGAACTCAAACTGAAACCCCCGCTAGAGAGCTTGGCAGCAAATACACCAGCTTGACCCCAACCAGGAAGAAGGAGCTCTGGGAGAGACGCCATTGGGAAGGCAGGGCCAATCTCACCTGCAAACAAACTCCAGGAAGGACCACCCACCCAACAACCTGACTGAACCCAAGAGAGCCCAGCAACACCCTCTCCAGGCCAAAAAAGATACAGCTCCAACCTCAACAGAAAAAAAACGTCCACTCTGAGACTTCTCCTGAAATCACCAACTTCAAAGATTAAAGGGAGATAAATCCACAAAGATGGGGAAAAAACCAGCTCAAAAAGGATGAAACCATCAAAGAACAGAACACCTCTTCTCCTCCCAGGGATCACAACTCCTCACCATCAAGAGAATGAATTTGATGAATTGACAGAAGCAGGCTTCAGAAGATGGGTAATAACAAACTTCTCTGAGTTAAAAGACCATGTTCTAACCTAACGCAAAGAAACTTAGAACCTTGAAAAAAAGGTTATGAAACCTTGAAAAAAATGCTAACTAGAATAACCAGCTTAAAGAAGAACATAAACGACGTGATGGAGCTGAAAAACACAGCACGAGAACGTCATGAAGTATACACAAGTTTCAACAGCTGAATCGATCAAGCAGAAGAAAGGATATCAGAGATAGAAGATCAAATCAATGAAATAAAACGAGAAGGCAAGATTAGAGAAAAAAGTGAAAAAAAAAGATCAAAGCCTCCAAGAACTATGGGATCATGTGAAAAGACCTAATCTACATTTGATCGGCATACCTGAATGTGATGGGGAGAATGAATCCAAGTTGGAAAACACTCTTCAAGATATTATCCAGGAGAACTTTCCCAACCTAACAAGGCAGGCCAACATTCAAATCCAGGAAATACAGAGAACACCACAAAGATACTCCTCAAGAAGAGCAGCCCCAAGGCACATAATCATGAGATTCACCAGGGATGAAATGAAGGAAAATATCCTAAGGGCAGCCAGAGAGAAAGGTTGAGTCACCCACAAAGGAAAGACCATCAGACTCACAGTGGATCTCTCGGCAGAAACCCTGCAAGCTAGAAGGGAGTGGGGGCCAATATTCAACATCCTTAAAGAAAAGAACTTACAACCCAGAATTTATTATCTGGCCAAACTAAACTTCATAAGTGAAGGAGAAATAAAATCCTTTACGGACAAGCAATTGCTGAGAGATTTCATCTCTACAAGACCTGCCTTACAAGAGCTACTGAAGGAAGTACTAAACAGGGAAAGGAACAACCAATACCAGCCACTGCAAGAATGTACCAAATGGTAAAGAACAATGATGCAATGAAGAAACCATGTCAACTAACGGGCAAAACAACCAGCCAGTAACAAAATGGCAGGACCAAATTCAAACATAACAATATTAACATTGAATGTAAATGGCCTAAACACCCCAATCAAAAGACACAGACTGGCAAACTGGATAAAAAGTCAAGACCCATCAGTGTGCTGTATTCAGGAGACCCATCTCACATGCAAAGACTCACATAGACTCAAAATAAAGGGATGGAAGAAGATTTACCAAGCAAATGGAGAGCAAAAAAAAGCAGGGGTAGCAATCCTAGTCTCTGATAAAACAGACTTTAAACCAACAAAGATCAAAAGAGACAAAGAAGGGCATTACATAATGGTAAAAGGATCAATGTAACAAGAAGGGCTAACTATCCTAAATATACATGCACCTAATACAGCAGCACCCAGATACATAAGGCAAGTTCTTAATGACCTACAAAGAGACTTAGACTCCCGCACAATAATAGTGGGAGACTTAAACACTCCACTGACAATATTGGACAGATGAATGAGACAGAAAGTCAACAAGGATATCCAGGACTTGAATGCAGATCTGGACCAAGCAGATCTAATAGACATTTACAGGACACTCCACCCCAAATCCACAGAATACACATTCTTCTCAGTACCACATTGCACTTACTCCAAAATTGACCACATAACTGGAAGTAAATCACTCCTCAGCAAATGCAAAAGAATGGAAATCATAACAAACAGTCTTTCAGACCACAGCGCAATCAAATTAGAACTCAGGACTAAGAAAAGCACTCAAAACCACACAATCACATGGAAACTGAAAACCTTGCTCCTGAATGATGAATGGATAAACAATGAAATGAAGGCAGAAATTAAAACGTTGTTTGAAACCAATGAGAATGAAGACACAACATACCAGATCTTATGGCACATATTTAAAGCAGTGTCTGGAGGGAAATTTACAGCAATGAATGCCCACATAAGAAACAAGGAAAGATCTAAAATCAATACCCTATCATCAAATTTGAAAGAGTTAGACTTCCACTCTGACTGTAAAGAAATGAAGGAATGCACTTTGTCTGCCTCCCTTCACTGAGACAGGGAGGTTTCTTTCCTTGAGGCAGGAAAATCACTTGAATCCAGGAGGCAGAGGTTGCTGTGAGCCACGATCACACCCCTGCACTCCAGCCTGGATGATAAAGTAAAACTCTGTCTCAAAAAAAACAGAAAGGCCGGAAGAATGGAAAGAAAGAATGGAAAGAAAATGGAAGCCCCCTATGGCAGAGGAGGTTAACTATCAACCACACATCATACTTATCCTCCATAGTCTGTAGAGTAGTTCCTGGAAAGGAATTGCCAGTGAAAGGATGCATTTCTCAGCTTCCCTGGCATCTCCACGGTCTTGTGTGGTTTGTTCTCACCAACTGAATGTGGCCAGAGTCACTGAATTGTGTTACTTCCAGAGAAGAAGATTAAAAAGTATTTTTTTAATGGCAATCATTAAAAAATCTGGAGACAACAGATGCTGAAGAGGATGTGGAGAAATAGGAATGCTTTTACACTGTTGGTGGGAGCGTAAATTAGTTCAACCATTGTGGAAGACAGTGTGTGGTGATTCCTCAAGGATCTAGGAATAGAAATACCATTTGACCCAGCAATCCCATTACTGGGTATACACCCAAAGGATTACAAATCATTCTATTATGAAGACACATGCACACATATGTTCGTTGTGGCACTGTTTACAATAGCAAAGACCTGGAACCAACCCAAATGCCCATCAATGACACACTGAATAAAGAAAATGTGGCACATACACACCATGGAATACTATGCAGCCATAAAAAAGGATGCATTCATGTCCTTTGCAGGGACATGGATGAGCTGGAAACTGCCATTCTCAGCAAACTGACACAAGAGCAGAAAACCAAACACCACATGTTCTCACTCATAAGTGGGTGTTGAACAATGAGAACACATGGACCCAGGGAGGGGAACATCACACACCAGGGCCTGTTGGGGGGTGTGGGGATTGGGGAGGGATAACATTAGGAGAAATACCTAATGTAGGTGACAGGGGGATGGATGCAGGAAACCCCACTGCATGTGTATACCTATGTAACAATCCTGCAATGCACATTCTGCACATGTACCCCAGATAATTAAAGTATAAATTTAAAGTAGAATTTTTTGTAAAGTGGTTTTTTCACCCCTCTTTCCTCTTCTGCTTGTAATAAGAAGGCCCTAGGGAAAGACTGGGCCACAGAGGAAGGGAGCCCTTGCTGGGAACATCGACTTTGAGCTGTTGTGTACGATTGTTTGAGATCACCAAAATGGTGGGGTTTACTTATTACGGACTAGCATTGCACAATCTGTGACACGCCCAGCCTCCTTTTTCCCCCCAGAGGGTTAAGATGGTATACAAATTAAAGGGAATGCCATTGAGCATTCATCCTATGCCCCTCTAGACACAGGAAAGAGAAAGAGAATCGAGTTACAAAATGGGAGTTTAATGTTTCAACTGATTTCTCCTCTAGGAATTGTTATGCTGCCTGAGATGAATATTTGTTCAGTAAACACTATTCAGGGCAATCAGTTCAGGCAGGGATCCAGCCTTCTCCACTCCCAGAATCCTCTGTTAGGTTTTTAAACAGAGGTTGCATGTGAAATCACCATGTTCTTTTGAACTAGAAAAATAGGGAGCATGACACAACTATGAAGAGGGGGATGGAGATAAAGCAACCTGTGTTTGAATCCCAGCTTTACCATTGACTAGCTTGCTCAAGGCTAAACTTCTAGAAACAGTGACCAAAAACCATGCTGCATAACTGGTCTGAAAAGAAGATCTCCCCTGGCTGCTCTGAACACTAGGGTCCATGGTCGCCCACGGCCACATTGGTGCTAGGAACTCGACTACCTCGAAACTGCTCCAGTCACCAGCATCAAAGCCACCACTGCCCCCCGACCTTGCCTTTTCAGCTACTGTTTCTGCCATCACCTCCAGAGAGGGCGAGTCAATATTGGTCCTTTAGGAAGTGAACTCCAAGACCGAATTAGAAGTCGAAGAGATAAGGAGGGAAATGCCCTGAAAGACAAAAAGGGAGGGAGCAGAAGTCGGAAGGGAGAAACTTCAGCTGTGGTACAGATCTGGCACTTTAGAAATGAGCAGGAGAAGGAGAGGACTGGGTAAGAGAGACTCAGACTATAGTGACCTCTGCAAACATCTCTGCAGGAAGCAAGGAAGCCTATTAGAGTATCTGGCACCGGGGAGGAATGGCCCAGCTCCAGTATCCTCTGTGCCCATTCATTGACTGGAGCTGCCTCAATAGAACAGAGACTCATGGAACGAATGCTGTAGCAGATGCCAAAGGCTGTCAGTTAATTACACTCCTCACAGCAGGTTCTCTTGATGGCATATCTGAGTGGCACAGCTCCATGCTGCCAAAGGAATGCTTGGCATCACTAGGTCCTGGGTTGAAGTCTAACTGACGGAGATTAGACCATATGTCCTCGCTGCAAGAAAGCCTGGAGAAGCAAGTGGCTGACATTTTCAGCACCAAAGGAGAAAAGGTCAAAACAAATGAGTGTCCACTATAGCATGTAAATCACTGAGCCTCGTGCCTGGCAGACAACAGACAACTGGATGAATGGAAGCTGCCATCTTCACTAACAACACTGAGAGGAGACGGGAGAGAGATGGAAGGAGAATGGGTTGTTGCATCAATCTCTCCTGGGTTCACATCTGGACTCCAGCCTTCCAGTGAAATCAGACAGGCTGCTTAACCTTTCCAAGCCTCAGTTTCCTCATCTGTAAAACCTCCTTTGCAGAGTTGTGAGGATTTGAGTCATACATCAAACGATTGACCCAGAGTAGGCCCTGAGAAAATAACAGTGCTAAAGTTACTTGGTGGTGAGCAGAGCATGGAGCACCAAGATTAGAGTGAACACTCTGTGGGGTGGGTACTGTGCCACATTCATCTTTGACATTTTGTTGTTATTGTTTTTGAGACCAAGTCTCACTCTGTTGCCCAGGCTGGAGTGCAGTGGTGCAATCACGGCTCACTGCAACCTCCATCTCCTGGGTTCAAGTGATTCTCTTGCCTCAGCCTCCTGAGTAGCTGGGACTACAGGCACCCATCACCATGCCTGGCTAATTTTCTTGTATTTTTTTTAGTAGGCACAGGGTTTTACCATGTTAACCAGGCTATTTTCGAACTCCTGACCTCAGGTGATCTGCCCGCCTCAGCATCCCAAAGTGCTGGAATTACAGGTGTGAGCCACTGCACCTGGCCTCATCTTTGATGTTCTGATAATCAGTAGTGTAGCATGGCATATACCAGGTGGTTAGCAGATATTTGGTGGGTATGAATGAATTAATTAATTAATGAAAATTTTTTCTTATTGATAGATAACAAAGACAAAGCTGCATAAATCATTTTAAGCTAGGATTTTTGTTCTGCACACTGGTTCTTCCTAATAATATCCTCTGTTCCCCTTTATTTTTCTTTTTCTTGCATTCCATCCAATCACTTCAAGGAGCTTAAAGATCATATACTCAAAGAGTTTATTTTATTTCATTAAGTTACTATTCTTATCACAGCAATTTTTTTTTTTAAAACATGGGGTTTCACCTTGATGGCCAGACTGGTCTTGAACTCCTGACCTCAGGTGATCCACCCACCTCGGCCTCCCAAAGTGCTAGGATTACAGGCGTAAGCCACCGTGCCCAGCCTAGTAAAATTTTTAATTTTATCAAAATAGTTTTAAGAATCACACAGTGGCCAGGCACGGCGGCTCACGCTTATAATCCCAGCACTCTGGGAGGCCGAGGTGGGTGGATCACCTGAGGTCAGGAGTTCGAGACCAGAATGGCCAACATGGTGAAACCCTGTCTGTACTAGAAACACAAGAAATTAGCCAAGGATGGTGGTGGACGCCTGTAATTCCAGCTACTCAGGAGGCTGAGGCAGGAGAATCGCTTGAATCAGGAGGCAGTGGTTGCAGTGAGCCAAGATAGTGCCATTGCAACAAGATAGGCCTGGGCAACAAGAGCAAAACTCTGTCTCAAAAAAAAAAGATTGGCAGGGGGTCACATAGTAAGGACAAAACTTATTTCTCCTGGCCCTAGCCCTCCCATCCCTAATTCCTATTCTTCAGGGGCAAACATCTTTGTAGCTATTTTTTCAGTATTTACTTCCATCTTGCTTTTTCTTGATTTAAAAAATTTTTGACATCTTTTTTTATTGTGAAAGATGAAGGGTTAAATCTCTTTTAATGCTTCTCCCTGACAAACATATGCCCACAGACACATAACATGCACACATACCCCCCACACGCACACATCTTTCTCCCATTCAATATAGTTGTTTCAACTATTTCACAGATTTTGATTAAATCAGTAATGTGTTTATTGCATTAAGATTGCATCACTGCTAATTATGCGGAATGCTGTAATTATGTTTTATTTCTCATCTAATTATTGTGTTCTCTTTAGTTTATAATTGATTTTTGTTTGTTGGTTTTCTTATCTGGGGACAATCACAAACTCATTCCCAAACTGTCCTCCAGCACTGTAAAGCCTCAGGACAGTCAAGCCCACCAGAGGGCTCCAAAGGGAGCTGTCAGCTCCCCTTTTCCCCCCAGAGTCATGGCTTCTGGTGTTCTCTGCTCTTCTGCTCCAATCTGGGCAATGTGCTTTCTAAGCTTGCTATAGGGCTGTTGTTCTGAACTTCCCTGCAGTCTCATTGGAGACATTGCTTCATCTCTCTCCTACACTGGACTCCTTCTTTATAGGATCCCATGTCTTCCTCTTAATTGGTTTACTCCAGCAGCTTTCTGAGAAAGACTGCGCGGGAAGTAAGTGTTTTTGAGGCCTTTCATCACTGCAAATGTTATAATCCTACCCTGTGCATGGTAGTACAATCCATTGAGATTGAAAAATTATTAGAATAGGAAATGCCATATTGCAATTATTCATCCCCAGGTTTAGCCAAGTGCGACAGAAATTTCAAAATAACAGTGACATAAGTGAGACTGAGGTTTTATCTCTGTCACATAAAGGTTGCCATAAGTAATCTAGGGCTGGTACGCTGGCTCCGTAGGTGTTAGGAGCCTGGGCTCTTTCTATCCGGGTGCTCACCATCCTCAACAGGCATCCTTCCTTTCATGGTTCAGAATAGCTGCTTCAGCTTCAGGCTTCACATCCTCAGTCTAATCTACAAGAATAAGAAAAAGGAAGCAGAGGGACAGGGGACCACCCCTTCAGGACACTCCCTAAAAGTTGCATACGTGACTTCTACTTCCAACTCATTGACCAGAATGCAGTCATCTGATTGCTTGAACGGTCCATCCTTGCTTTATCCTTGTGTTTAACCCTATTTTCATAATACCTCCCACAGATTTTATTGTACCTACATGTCTGCATCATTACTATTATTAGATTTTAAGCATATGGCGTGACATTAACATGCCGCTTAATTTTTATTATTTTTATATCTTCACTTAGTAATCCAGATGTTGGGTGTCACTAACCATTACTTCTGTTTTGTAGGCTCTATTAAGTTTGAAGCACAATATTATCATACTCCCCCAGAAGAAAGTTCACTCCACAAATAATTAATAATTTTTGAAGGTTGGCCTGATTATCTTCCTAGGGAACTTTGTGCAGATTGGTAACTTATTTATTTATTTTGAGACAGGATTTCCCTCTGTCACCAAGGCTGGAGTACAGTGGCACCATCTATAGCCCACTGCAGCCTTGAACACCTGGGCTCAGGCTCGAGTAATCCTCCCACCTCAGCCTCCTGAGTAGCTAGGACTACAGGCATGCACCACTACATCCAATTAATTTTTTTTTAATTTTTTGTAGAGATGGGGTTTGTATTAGCCTGTTTTCACACTGCTATAAAGATGCTACCTAAGACTGGTTAATTTATAAAGAAAGGAGGTTTAATTGACTCACAGCTCCATTACGCATGGCTGCAAAGCCTCAGGAATCTTACAATCATGATGGAAAGTGAAAGGGAAGCAAGGCACCTCTTACATGTTGGCAGGAGGAGCGGGGGGCGGGGTGGGGGGCAAAGTGCCATACTTTCAAACCATCAGATCTTATGAGAACAACATGGGGGAAACCACCCACATGATCCAATCACCTCCCACCAGGTTCCTCCCTTGACACATGGGGATTACAGTTCAAGATGAGACTCGGGTGGGGACACAGAGCCTAGCCGTATCAGGGCCTTGCTATGTCACCCAGGCTGGACTGCAGTGGTGCAATCATAGCTCGCTGTAACCTTGAACTCCTGGGCTCAAGTGACCCTCCTACCTCAGCCTTTCAAAGTGTCAGGATTACAGGCATGAGCCACCACACCTGGCCAATACTGGTAGCTTTAGGCTTCAGAACTATTTTTATCTTTTTTGGTGGGGAGGTCATGTGATGTAAAGCAGGGGGGATGTTTTGTGTTTCCCACCATGAGGAGTAAGGTGGTTTGCATCAAGAGAATATGAATTCCACATTAATAAGAGGGCAAAGAAGAAAGAAGTTCTTTGAATTAGGTTGATTTAGATATTCCAAAATGTATACATATAATCCAAATATCACCCTGGCATGGTGGCTCACACCTGTAATCCCAGCACTTTGGGAGGCCAAGACGGGCAGATCACTTGAGGTCAGGAGTTCAAGGCCAGTCTGGCCAACATGGTGAAACCTCATCTCTACTAAAAACACAAAAATTATCTGGGCATGGTGGTGTCTGCATTATAATCCCAGCTACTAAGAAAGCTGAGGCAGGAGAATTGCTTGAACCAGGAGGTGGAGGTTGCAGTGAGCTGAGATAGTGCTGCTGCACTTCAGCATGGGCGATAAACTGAGACTCCGTCTCCACAAAAAAGAAGGAGGAGGAGGAGGAGGCAGAGGAAACAAAACCTATCATGAGTGTACTGCCGTAAATATACACAATTTTTACTTGTCAATTAAAAATGAAGGACCAGGCATGTTGGTTCACGCGTATAATCTCAATACTTTGAAGACCAAGGCGGGTGGATCACCTGAGTCCAGGAATTCAAGACCAGCCGTCTCCACTAAAAATACAAAAAATTAGCCAGGAGTGGTGGCATGCACCTGTGGTCTCAGCTACTCAGAAGGCTGAGGTGGAAGGATCGCTTGAGTCTGGGAGGCCAAGTGAGTCGAGACTGCACCACTGCACTCCAACCTGAGTGAAAGAGTGACACCCCATCTCAAAAAAATAAAAATTAAAAATAAAGGAAAAGCAGGGAGGAAGAAAACTCTCAGCAGCATTTGAGCCCCTCATTCTGTTTTCAGATTCAGCTGCATCTGTGCTCTTCCCATGGTTTGGTTGTTCAATAGTTCTGTGGTTCCTATTACTCAGTGTATGAGTCAGGGTTCTCCAGACCAACAGAACCAACAGGATGTGTCTGTGAGTGTGTGTGTGTGTGTGTGTGTGTGTGTGTGTGGTGGGGGAGGGGGGTGGCGAGAGAGATTTATTATATGAAATTGGCTCATATGATTATAGAAGTTGAGAAGCCCCATGAGCTGCAGTTGCTAAGCTGGAGACCCAGAAGAGCCAATGATGTAGTTCCAGTCCATGAGCCAGAAGGCTCAAAACCCAAGACGACCAGATGTTTTGGTTTGAGTCAGAAGGCAGAAAAAGACCAAGTGCCAACTCAGAGTGGTCAGGCAGAAAGAGTTCCCTTTTTTATTGGGGGAGGGCCAGCCTTTTTGTTCTATTCAGGCCTTCAACTGGTTGGAAGAGGGCTACTCACATTTGGGAGGGCAATCTGCTTTACCCAGTCTACTGATTCAGATGTTAATCCTACCCAAAATCACCCTCACACACACACACCCAGAAATAATATGTAACCAAATATCTGGGCACCCCAAGACCCAGTTGACAAATAAAATAAACCATTATAGTCAGTAATTTCTCTCTTTTGTCCAAGACCCTTTAGTCTGGGTTTCAGTCACTTAAAACAAAATAATCCTTGCAGCCAGGTGTGGTAGCTCACACCTGTAATCCCACCACTTTGGGAGGCCAAGGCTGGAGGATTGCCTGGGCCCAGGAGTTCAAGACCAGCCTAGGTAACATAGTGAGACCTTGTCTCTAAAAAAATTAATTAATTAAATAAATTAAAATAGCAATAATAATCCTGAATAACTTCGAATAACCCTGTTCAAAGTCGCTTATTGTATTTGCAACAGAGCTTTCTCGTTGTGCACATGACTAGTTTCCCGTGCATGTGTGTGTTGCAGGGAGTGATGGGGGTAGAGGATGGGAGGGTAAGGGAGGTTAGGGCGTGATGGCAAAAGGGTATGGAGTTTCTTTAGGGGATGATGAAAATGTTCCAAAATTGATGATGAACATACAACTCTGTGGATATATGGAAAGCCATGTGTACTGCATGCTTTAAATAAGTGAATTTTATGGTATGTGAATTTATCTTGATAAAGCTATTTCTGAAAACTGTTATAAATTTAGAATTGATATCTGTACTTAGAAAACAACAAATGATCCTTGTTATATTCACCTGCAGCAGATTTAAACATGGGTTCCTTAAAAAAAAAGGGGGTGATGGCAATTAATATCCCCACAGGGAACAAGACAAGCCATGTTCCTGCAACAGCAGAGCCGGAAGTGCCAACCAAATTTATCCCTGTGGCCAGGGCCCAAGGGTTTCTCAATGAGATTAAAGGTCCCCCCAAAGTAAAGAAGATTTGCTTGAGCAAACACTTTCAATGTAGTAAAAATAAAATTAGAAAATTTTAAGAAACATTGAGTTCACGTTCTAATGAACATTAGGTTTTCTTTCACTTAGGCTTATCAAGAGCACCATCCTAGCACAGGTTTATTTTAAGGTTTACTTAGAAGTCATGTCTAGGAAATCAAACATCTACATGTAAAAAAAAATACAGATAATTCAACGGTTTTTTTGGATATATACATTTTTTAGTTAGTCATCCCCTGAACATTATGTGTGAGCTCTTTGTGGGTGAGGGACCGTCATTATCCCTAACTGCTTAGAGATGAGCAAGACGTAGTCCCAGCCAGGTGGAGCTCATGGCCCAGGGGTGGAGTCAGCTCAGGTGATCACAGTCCAGTAGGATAAGAGCTGCCTTTGGAGAGGGCTGGGGGGTGTGAGCTGAGGCTCTGAAGGCATGGAGGAGGGAGTCTGGCCAGGGGCCCCAGAAGCAGAGTTGCAATGGTCTAGTTATGAATGGCATATTGTGGTGTTCATCTACCTTCCTAAGCCTCCATTTTCCCACCTGTGAAGTGAAGCTAATTAAAGAATGATTGCATCAGTGCACTAACTGGTCTGACTTGAAAGAAACACAGATCAAATGCGACTTACATCATGCTGTGAGTTAGCTCCCTTGGAAAACTGGAACTCAGTATATAAATTTCTAGAAGGAGTCACCTAAATTCAAGAATTCCATTAGTATTATCAGATTTCTCATTCATTTCTTCATTCAATAAACATTTCTTGAGCATCTACTACCCATGCTTCTCAAACTGGAATACACAACAGGGGCAGGTGGCAGTGTATTAGATGGTACAGAGACTCAGCAATTCAACACTGCAGATCTTGGAGCATTAGGTTTACTCAGGGTAAGCAATTCATAACTTTTTTTATTTTATTTTTTGAGATGGAGTCTTGCTCTGTCTCCAGGCTGGAATGCTGTGGCACAATCTCAGCTCACTGCAACCTCCTCCTGTCAGGTTCAGATGATTCTTCTACCTCAGCCTCCTGAGTAGCTGGGACTACAGGCTCGCATCACTACGCCCAGCTAATTTTTGTATTTTTAGTAGAGACGGGGTTTCACCATGTTGGCCAGGATGGTCTCGATCTCTTGACCTAGAGATCTGTCCACCTCAGCCTCCCAAAGTGCTGGGATTAGAGTCATGAGCCACCACACCTGGCGCAAAATTCATTACATTTTTACATTAAAACAAGTCTGGATGTACTACAGAGTATAATGCAAAATGCGTATAAAGTTTTGAGTTCATAGTAGACTTCTCTGATATGTGTCTTCCAGAATTTGGGGAAAAACTTGTGCATTCTCTGTTGCTATTAATTAAATTCAGTTGTTAAATAAGTATCTTAAAAGATGCAAAACATACATCCCTCCAAAAGTGTATAATCCGAGCTGAAACAGGATACCTAAAACCATAAATCAAATAGATAACCATATGTGTCTTTTGAGAAGTACGAGATTGTTTCTGTATCTGTGAAGTCATTTTATATCAGATGCCTGACATGACAGAACTATGAAAAACCAATTCAGGGGACCCACCAGAGAGAATCTGGAGAAGAAAATGAAATTCAGCAGGTAGCTCATTAAAGAAACAATTCAAGAATAGCAAAAGAAGGGTCCCTGTAAAGCAAAAGCTCACATCCACTCAAGCAATCAAGACAGATGGCTTGGAAGGGCAGAGGGGATCACAAAGGGCAAGGATTGGGAGAAGGCCATCCCCGGTGAACAGAGTGACACCAAGAAAAGGAACAAAGTCAGGAAACAGAAAGTTGTAATCGGGGTTCAAGGATTAATCAGTTGGTCTAAAGCAGAAGTTTGACCAAGCATGCCAGCACAGCCTAATGAAGGGACCTTGAAACCAAGGGTGAATGTGAGTACCTGCCACTTAGCACATGCTCAAATGGAGTTTGCTGAATTAAATGAGCAGGACCAGGCAGATGAGATAATGCACTTGGCTGAGCCCTGGCAGGTTACAACCAGTTAGCACCAGAGTCTGCCTCAAAGTGTTTCCAGTTAACTTGCTCCTCCCCTCCCCTCGCCTCCCTGTCTAGTCGCTCCCATTCCAACACACATATAGGAAACAAAATGTTGCAATGCTACTTTCACTGTTGGCTTCAATATATGTAGTTAAGTCCGCAAGTATTCCTGTGTGATGGCTCATCCAGAGGGTGGAGTAACTCCTGCTGGGTGAATAAAGAGGTGGGGAGTTGTGACTGCCCAGGTTTGGGTGTGTGCTATCCTTGCAAGTTTGTCATTTTGGGGTCTTCATAGTTGCCAGATTGTCCATTCGCCTTGGGAAGGATCTGTGTCTTGACTAATTTAGTTCCCTGTGTCTAGCACATAGTGTGGAGGATTGAGAGTTAGTACACAGAACACCCTTCTTTCCCACCCAATCTCTGGGCCAACTGAAAGATACAAAGGAATCAAGCAGATAAAGATGTAAAACTCAGCAGCTTAACTGCTCATCAAAGCTGAATGGGAGCATGTGGCTTAGATATGCAACAACAAGGGGTGTCCTGATAACTGAATCCAAGAATTAGGCAGATTCACCCACGCAGCCACAGGCAGCCCTGGAAAAACCACAGGTCTCACCCACAGGTGCAGAGCCTGTATTTCATAACCAACTGCAGAACAGAGTGTGTGCTCTGGGGCAGGTCAGTCTCAAAAACAGAAAGGGAGGGGAGAGGCCTGAATGAAGCATTATCAACTTTTTCCCAAACCACCAGTACCTGCTGAGGGAGACTTAAGCCAGTTGGTATGATAGGCCAGAAGTGTTACCTAGTAAGTGTCCTTAGGGGCTAAAAGTAAGTGTCCTTAGGGGCTAAAAGTAAGTGTCCTTAGGGGCTAAAAGTAAGTATCCTTAGGGGCTAAGAGTCTCCCCCCGTATGTGGCATCACTAGCCATGCATCTGCTTGGTTGTCTATGTAACGGGAACTTACTAAGGCCAACTTCAAACAAGAGGCCTATTCAGAGAAGGTGCTCAGTTATTCCAGCTGGTCTACTCTCTGCAAATGGAAGCTGCAGCACATCTTCTTGTCCCGGAAGAATCATTTGATCAGCCCCTATTAGTTATGAAGTGTATTGTCCAGGAGGCATGGGAGGATGGTAAAGGGTGTACAAAAGAATCCCAGCACTGTTCCTCTTGGAGATCTCTGGAATGCAAAGCAGGTCACTGGGGAGGGATGGTGTCAATTTGCATAAGGGCCTTTGGGGAAAGAAAGAATGGGGCCCAACACCTGCTCTCACAGATCTGAAAACCTAGAAACTGGCTAGTTGCAATACCACGGTGACAATGGCATCAACCCTTCCCAAGAGACACCAAAACTTGGAAATACAAAGTAGATTATAGTAAATGACTTTCATCTTTTATTTATTTTTAAAAACATACATTTGCCTAGAAAGTGGCAAATGTTCAGCAATAGAAAAGAAAGCCTATTCATTCAAAGGATGCTTTTGCCAAGTACTGTATATGTATATGTATACATATACATGCATTAATTTGACAATACTGACAATACTGAATCTGTGGTAATCACCACAAACAGGACTATATGAAAATTGCATAGTATAATAGAAGTATGTGAGGTTTTAGGCCAATTAATAACATGCACAAGATAGTGACTAGTTCAAACATTTAGCCTATTTACTAAAACCAAAATATTCCAGCACACTTATAAAAGATAATCACACTAATTACAAATAATTATTGCAAGTTCATTCCTTAATTTTAAAGAGGCCTGATATGCTGTCTTCTTGGAAACAGCCTAGTGTGTATTCCACATGCACATTAAGTTCATAGAGTTTGCTGATGAAAAGAGTCAAACTCTGTAAAATATTTGAAGAGATTTATCCTGAGCCAAATATGAGTGACCAATGGCCTGTGACACAGCCCTCAGGAGATCCTGAGAACATGTGCCCAAGGTGATCAGGCTACAACTTGATTTTATACATTTTAGGGAGGAAATGACATCAATCAATACATATAAGATATACATTGATTTATTCAGGAAAGGCAGGGCAACTAGAAGCAAAGGGGCTTCCAGATCCTGGGTGGGTTCAGACATTTTCTGATTAGCAATTTGTCAAAAGATTCTTAAGTTACTGTCTAAAGACTTAGAATCCATAGAAAGGAATGTCAGGATTAAAATAAGCGGTTGGGGAGACCACCGATTTATCATGTGGTGGAAACCTCCAGGTAGCAGGCTTCAGAGAATACATTGTAAATGTTTCTTATCAGAGTTACAAAGTCTGTTCTATCAGTATTTCTAAAGGAAGGCAGGCAGAATGAGGCGTGTCTGCCTCCCCTTGCCATCACGGCCTGAACTGGTTTTTCAGGTTAACTTTGGAATGCTCTTGGCCCAGAGGATGGGTGAATTAAGATGGTTAGGGGGACTTAGAATTTTATTTTTGTTTACAAAATTCAAAGTTAAAAGAGATCTTAGAAATTATCTACTTGTTTACTTCAGTAGATACCCTAGTCCTCTGATTTTACAAATTAGTATGTGATTTACCCAAGGCCAAGTTATTCCAGGAACAAAACCAGACCAGTCTTTTGTTTTCTAGTTTGTACCTTAAAAAGTGTATTTTAAAAATAAAATTCTAATTCTGAATTGTTTCTACTTTAGACTGACTTTCCATCCATCTGATCTAAATGAAAGCAATGTTTCCTTTTTTGTACAGACAAGAACAGCAGAATGGAAGCAGTAAGTAATACAAAATTGTCCTCACACTCTGGCTCTTCCTGGGGAACAGAAGAGTTACAGTGAGATGTGGCAGCTTTCCTATGAAGCTAATGACCTTTTCAAGGTGCCCCAGCAACGTGCTCACCTGGTCATATGTTTACATAAAATGTTCTAAGGTAAGATATTTTAACTACAATTGGTTCAGACAGCTGTCTCCTTTCACTAGCACTTCCTGTCTGTCACATTTGCCTGATGCCTCTGGCATTAGAATAGCTGAAAGCAGTTTTGGGATCCTGCTAAGGAGAAATTGACTGGGGAATATGTCATTTTAGCAGAAATTTGGGAAGTTGCTTTGGAAAGTTCCAGTAAACCAAATGAAAAGTGACAGATATCATTTGACTTCTTATTGTTTATTTATTTATTGGTTTTTTAATTGTGTTTTGTGTTAGAGACAGGGTCTTGCTGTCACCCAGACTGGAGTGCATGGGAGTGATCATAGCTCACTGCAGCCTCAAACTCCTGGGCTCAAGCAATCTACCCACTTCAGCCTCCCAAGTAGCTGGGACTACAGGCACATGCCACCCCACCTGGCTAAGTTTTTATTTTTTGTAGAGGTATGGTCTCACTGTGTTGCCTAGGTTGGTCTCAAACTCCTAGCCTCAAGCAATCCTCCTGCCCCAAACTCCCAACATGCTGGGATTTAGGCGTGAGCCACCATGCCCGACCTTGTCATCTACTTATTAAAAAACTGGAAGAAAATTCAGGGAAAAAAAAGGAACGTTAAGCAAAAGTGGTCACAATGAAGAACGGAATCAAAAGAAAGTCTAACACTGAGAAGGAAATTATGACCAAAAAATTTCAGATCATAGCAAAGAGGAAGAGATACATTTCAAATACAAATAATAAATAGGTGTTTGGATTGTTTGATAATCCCATTAATGACAAAGAGCAAACAATGTGAACACACTGGGAAAATATTTAAACTTCTTGCTAAT
This sequence comes from Aotus nancymaae, assembly GCF_030222135.1. Taxonomy (NCBI): domain Eukaryota; kingdom Metazoa; phylum Chordata; class Mammalia; order Primates; family Aotidae; genus Aotus; species Aotus nancymaae. The sequence continues at coordinate 47,455,051 of NW_026988417.1, read as the reverse complement.
TTGACATGATACTGCCATCTAAAAAGATAGAAATCATAGTATTCCACTACAAGGCGGATAGAGAAACAACTTGCGGAATGAGTGCTGTCAATGCAAACAGTATTCAATATTAGATACTGCACAAAAAAACTAGAAAATGTCCTGAGATCTTATGGTTCATAAGTGAATTATAGAGACTTCCCCAAATCTGACCACAGGCCTCAAAATATACATGACATTACCAGTAAATTGTGAAGCTCAGGGAAACTCTTCTCAACTGTCAACAGTAAACGAACTTTGATGAACCACGATAGAAGAAAAGCCAAAAGGTCTTTCTAGTCTCACTATAAAAAATATTGCCTGGCTGGGTGTGGTGGCTCATATTTGTAATCCCAGCACTGTGGGATGCTGAGGCAGGCAGATCACTTGAGGTCTGGAGTTCGAGACCGGCCTGGCTAACATGGCGAAACCCCTTCTCTACTAAAAATACAAAATATTAGCCAGGCATGATGGTGTGTGCCTGTAGTCCCAGCTACTCAAGAGGCTGAGGCAGAATCGCTTGAACCCAGGAGGCAGAGGTTGCAGTGAGCCAAGATTATGCCACTGCACTCCAGCCTGGGCAACAGAGTGAGACTCCAGTTCCAAAAAAAAAAAAATCGCAAAATCATTTTTATGAAGAGACAAATAATTATTTTAAGTTTAAAGGAAAGAGATGTGTGAGACAGTTAATTTACAAAACACATGTATTTTTCTGTCTTGTGTGGTGTGCATGGTAATTGTTACCTTTTCTAAATTTGCAGCGTATTGCAATTTTGTTTCTCATTCTAAAATACATATTTTCTTCTGTACTTTATATTTGTAACTTTATATTTTTTCATCTTAAAGAGGAGTTCTAAAAATGAATATGCTACAGTTCCCACAAAAACGCGGATCTGCCTCTGCATGTAAGTCGAAAAGCAATGTATTTTCTTAATAGGAAGAAACTGTGGCCTGTTTTTGCAACCTCGAGGAGGCACTCATTCAGATGCTGACCAGTATGGCCACCAGAATGTTAGTTATACTGCACTATGACCAGCAGGTGGCAGTAAGGTAGAGCAATTCAAAATAATGCCTACGTTTGCCATCAAAAATACCAGCAAGATAAGGGATTATTTTTGTATACTGCCTGGTACCAGATGTTTCACTTTGGTGCTGTGGGTTATTTTAGAAGAATGTTATCAGAAAGATATGAACCAGAAATATATCTTCCCTATACAGTTGAAATGTACCAAAGGAGTTTTACATTTAATAGTACATCAATTCTTACCTATATTAGAATTACTTGGTTTTACTATTGTAAACTAAAAATAAAATTCTAAGCCCCCTCACCCACCCCATTCATCTGAAAGGACCTCTCCTCTCAGCCAAGGACATTCCAAAGTTAACCTGAAAAACTAGTTCAGAGCCAGGCACAGTGGCTCACGCCTGTAATCCTGACACTTTGGGAGGCCAAGACAGGTGAATCCCCTAAGGTTAGGAGTTCGAGACCAGCCTGGCCAACATGGTGAAACCCCATCTTGACCAAAAATACAAAAATTATCCAGGTACAGTGGCATACACCTGTAGTCCCAGCTACTGGGGAGCCTGAGGCAGGAGAATTGCTTGAACCCAGGTTGAGGCTACAGTGAACTGAGATTATGTCACTGCACTCCAGTCTGGGCAATCTAATTAGACTCTGGCTCAAAACAAACCCAAAAACCTCATTCAGGACATGATGGGAAGGGGGAGTCAGATGTGCCTCATTATACCCTCTTCCCTTTGGAATTCAGGCACAACTGACCAGCATTAACATTAAAACAGAAATCTTAAGACTTTTTGTAGCAATAAGACATCAAATTCCAGCCTGACTGTAGTATAGCATACATGACAGGTAGCAGGCCTTGAAAGAAATCAAAGTATTTTACCCTAAAATATATTTCTTTGACATAGTTTGAAATGGTCTTGCAAAGCTGTTACAGGGAAAATCTACATTCCATAGAGAATCTCTTTTCCTTTCCAGGTACTTACCCTGATCCAAGAGAAAATTAACTAAGACTCTGTTACCTTTTCAAGTCTGATAAGAAACATTTGCAATCTATTTTCTCTGAAGCCTGCTATCTGGAAATTTCATCTGCATAATAAGAACCTAGGCTTTTACAGCCCCTTATCTTAACCCAGACACTCTTTTCTAGGGACTCTCAGTCTTTAGATAAACTTTTTTTTTTTTTTTTTTTTTTTTTTGAGATGGAGTCTCACTCTCTCACCAGGCTGGAGTAAAGTGGTGCAAACTTGGCTCACTGCAACCTCCACCTCCCGTGTTTAAGCGATTCTCTTGCCTCAGCCTCCTAAGTAGCTGGGATTACAGGCACATGCCACCATACCCAGCTAATCTTTGTATTTTTAGCAGAGACGGGATTTCAGCATGCTTTCCAGGATCGTCTCAATCTCTTGACCTCATGATCTGCCTGCTTTGGTCTCACAAAGTGCTGGGATTATAGGTGTGAGCCACCGTGCCAGGCCTAGATAAACTCTTTAAAACAATTACCAATCAGAAAATCTTTGAATCCGCCTATGACCTAAAGCACCCCCGACCCCCAACTTCGAGTCGTCTCATCTTTCCAGAACAACCAAATGTACATCTGACATGTATTGATTGATATCTTATGTCACCCTAAAATATGTAAAATGAAGCTGTAACCTGACTACCTTAGGCACATGTCATCAGGAACTCCTGAGGCTGGGTCACGGGCATATCCTTAACATGGGCAAAAGAAACTTCTGATACGGGAGATAGAAAGAAATTATTTAGACAGATAGTGAGGTAAAAGAGTCCTCAATGGAATTTCCCTTTTAACAAAAAGCAGCCCCAAAATCATTCTTTTCTAACGAATAGCAGCCTGAAAAATCAAGCTGCATACATACATAATAGGCAAGCTGGAAGCTTGCACAGGTGTATGCCAGCAGCTGTCCCAACAGAAAAGAGCTACCCAAGGGCCAGGTATATTCAACACGGAGGCTCCATCTCCCCTTTTCTTTGTCACCATGTGTACAGTAAAGAACCAGTCAACATGGCCAGGCAGAGAACCCATCTGCATAATACAAGATTAGGGTGGGGGCAGCCAGATTTTCATGTGCTATGCAAATGGCACACCTAGCCCTAACCAGTTTTTTTCTGCCTTATGCAAATGGCACACCTGGTCCAACCAATATTTCACGCCCTATGGAAATCAGACATTGCCTCCTCAAGCTCATCTATAAAACCCCTTGCATTTCACTGTGGACCAGAAAACCCACTTGGGACCTCTCTCTCTGCAGGAGAGAGCTCCTTTCTTTCTTTCACCTATTAAACCTCCACTCTTAACCTCACTCCTTGTGTATCTGCATCCTTGATTTTCTTGGTGTGAGACAACAACCCTCAGGTAATACCCCAGATAAATAATGTCACTTCACTTACATTGGTTGAGACTTGTCTAATGCTTTTTGGTTTACACTATCATGAATACCATGCTTCAGAATTTACTCCAAAAGGGTGTCTTCTGCCTCATTTTTCTGTGAAATAGGCCATTGTTTCTCCACCTTAGAAGAGTCTCTTCTTTTTTTCTTTTTAAGCACAATACAGCAATTTATTTAGATGCTTAAAATGAATACAGAGGAAAATAAAGATCACAAAATTATACATACTACAACAGTGTGTCATATATTAGATGGTATAAATGAATATGCCAGGATGGTGTTTAACAAAAGATAAAACTAAATATCCAAATTGCAGCACTCATTGGTTTGCTGCTTCAACACAACACGCTTTTATACAGATCTAAAAGGTGTCAACATCAGTAGCTGCAAAGTCAATTCTTGCATGTGATTTTAGCTTGAGATGTCAGAAAACAGATCTAAAACACAAGTTTTTGTTTTTGACAGCTGTAATCCCAAGATATTCAGAGCAAGAAAAATCCTATAAAACAAGAGAGTCCAGATGTGCAAAGAGCCTCCTTTCATCTCAAAAGTAAATGTTAGTTTGCAAGGTCTGTTACATGCAAAACTAAAAGATTTCATGCTGATAAAGAGCAACCAACATGATCATAACAACAACTAGGGCCAGTGACTGGTAGAAAGATTATGATCCATTAACCAGGGTCCATTCCAATACTGATACCCAAGATCCTTGGAACAACTATTTAGTAATAAGAGTGACTACAGCCATAGGGCCAGTTCTGTCCCAGGCATGGTTCCAAGTTCTCCATATTATTTTATTCACTGTAATAGTACTTACCAACAATCCCATGAGGTGGCACTATTAGTCTTGCTTTCAGACGTGAAAACTGGGCCACAGAGAGGTTAAATAACTTACCTAAGGTCACACAGTAAGTAACAGAGCTGGCCTTTGGATCTAGGCAGCCAGGCTTAAGGACCGGGGCAATTCACCACCATGCTATACCTTTTGCTACAAATCCAGTCTTATTTTCTCCTTTCCCAAGAGAACATCTTTATAAAACAATCAGTAGGACGTACCCCAAGCACAGCAATATTGCTGATGCAAGGGATGTGGTTATTAAGTTTATTTCCTTCATGCTAAGAAGGAATTGTACAAGGCTGGAAGAGAGAGAACTCAGCTTCACTCACTTTTCTCTTGTAGTGACTGACCAAGGCTGCCGCCAGCTTTACAACTCCACCTGGATCTCACAGATTTCTTACTCACTCTCCCCTCAGGTTATCCAGAGCCTCTACTTTTCTGACTGTGACATGCTTTGAAAGAATAGAATGAATTCACTTTCCCTACCACTGAATCATCCAGTGGCTCTTCTGTCCTCAACCCCAGCTTCTGCCCCTCCACTCCTGGCGCTCCTGGGAAGCTGATCTCAGTGAGGCCACGAAGAACCTTCAGTCGGCCACACCCACCTCTTCTAGGCCCTTCCCTTGGCATCAGTGACCCTTCTCCCTCTGGCTCTCCTCCCATTTCTCTGTCCCTTCTTCCTGTGCCTCATTTGCTGATTCTCCTCTACCCATGCCTTCCACTCCCTCCCCTCCTCTTCCCACCCTCTCATTCTTTTCTCTCCTTCTATACCTTTCCCTGGTTCTCTCCTGCTTCCGGCCTCAGCTGTCCCTTCGAGGCTGATGATCCCAACACTCTCTTATTCCAGTTGCTCTTTTATATTCTCATCTTATAGTTCCCCTGTCCATTTTACATCCCACTTTGGATGTCTCACTCAAAATGTCCAAAATATTAACTTCTGCCCACTGACTGCATTTTCTTCCATCCCTTGTTTCAGCTAAGGTCATGGTCATTCACGAACGCTGGCTATCCCAGCAGCACCTTGCATCCCTTCCCTTCCCTCAAATCCATTTGGTCAATGAGTGGTGGTGACTCTTCCTCTGATATGCTTCCAGTCCTCATGCCTCTTCGGCTCCATTTCCACTGCCGCTACCCTGGCTCCGACTCATATTCATCCATATTAGCTCTGAGCAATAGCGTTTCCTAACTTGTCTATCAGCCTACACTCATCACTCCCACACCCACCCTGCCCGCAAGTTCCATCTTGTTAAACTTATCTTCCTGAAATACAGACCGATGACGTCATTCCCCAACTTTAAGATATTTGGTAGCTTCCTTAAATGACCTTCCATGTTCCCTAAAAAGTCATCTTTCAGACTGCTACAGTCCAGTCCTGACGTGTTTCTAAGTTCACCTCTGGCTGTAATGCCCACTCCTTCACCTAGACATCTGATATTTTACCACATCTGGAAAAGGGAAACAGAAGTTTGTTAGGCAGGCAACTTAGGAGTCAATATCTAACTCCTCGACTTCTAGCTACGTGACTTTAGAACCATCTCTCTGTGCCTCAGTTTCCTCATCTGTAAAATAGCTACAATGATCTTTTCCTAACAAGGATACTTGTTCACTGAACAAATATTTACAGAGTATCTACTGTGTACCAAATAGTGTGCTTAGAACTCGTTAAGTATTAGTTCATTTTCTCTATGTCTGCTTCCTCCTCACCTTCGTCAATGCAGTTCCTTCTTACCTGAGCAGAACCCCACTTCAAAGGCAAGTTCAAAAGTTATTTGTGACATTGGTGAAGGTTGTCCCAGCCCTCACGGCAAGGCTCCACACACCCTCCTCAGTAGTTAGAACCAGGGTCACGAAGTGTATTTTGTTAACTTTCTAATGTATCTGCTTCCTCCTATAGACTCTTTGCAAGTAAAAATAGTCTCATATATCTTTGCATCTTACACATCTAAATATGCACATAAATATATTCAAGAGGAAAAAATTACAGTGTTATTTATTGTTACCAAGACTTTCCGACCCAGCATGATTCTCTGGAAATTAATTATAAATATGTTTTATGTTGAAGTGTCCCAGACATTTTCAAATTGCCTTTCATATTTTGCTAAATAACTTCCTGCCTTTTTTACAGGAAAGGGGTCCTGATCCAGACCCGGAGAGAGGGTTCTTGGATCTCATGCAAGAAATAATTCAGGGCAAGTGGCAGTGCAAAGTGAAAGCAAGTTTATTAAGAAAGTAAAGGAATAAAAGAATGACTGCTCCATGGAACAGCCCCAAAGGCGGCTGGTTGCTCATATTTATGGTTATTTCTTGGTGATATGCTAAACAAGGGGTGGATTATTCATGTCCCCCATTTTGAGATCATATAGGGTAACTTCCTGAGGTTGCCATGGCATTTGTAAACTGTCATGGCGCTGGTGGGAGTGTAGCAGTGAGGACACAGAGGTCACTCTCGTCACCATTTTGGTTTTGGTGGGTTTTGGCCAACTCCTTTACTGCAGCCTGTTTTATCAGCAAGGTCTTTATGACCTGTATTTTGTGCTGACCTCCTGTCTCATCCTGCGACTTAGAATGCCTTAACCACTTGGGAATGCAGCCCAATAGGTTTCAGCCTCATTTTACCCAGCTCCTATCTAAGATGGAGTTGCTCTGGTTCATACACCTGACATCTTGATAACAGTAAAAGCTTATTGATTTGACTTCTCTTCTAGAGAAGACGGGCTTTAAATGCACTGTGTTTTGATTTTCTGTATGCCAGAAAACATTTGGTGATCTGGTTAGCTAGAAAACAGTCATTGTTTATGTTTGTGGATTGTTTTGAATAGTTTTGAATTAACGATGTTCATCCTTATTTCTGCTAATATGACACACATTTCTGTTTCTGTTACCTTTTTTTCTGTCTCCCCCCACTTGAATGGAAATGTTCAGAAAGACAGGAATCTTGTCTACTCTAGAGTTTAAAATAGTGTTTAAATAAGATTTGTCAGCTAGAAGATGAAGAAATGAATGTATATTATGTACACTTTTGGAAACGGGTTTATAGCATTGGGAAAAATCCACACCGAGACAATGGATCACTCAGCAAGGCTAGTGTACTTCCTGCAGGAAGGGTGTAACTCGCAGGCAGTCTTGCCACGAGAGCACACCTGAACAAAGAAGACAGGGACAATTATAACTTTCATAACCAAACGCAATCACCCTAGTGCTGTGTTCAGTTTCCATTGGCCGGAACGGGACCTCACATTCAATGCTTGACCCGATTGGCTAAAAACTTGAAATTTTTCTAAAGAGGTAACGGCAGAGGAGAACAAAGGAAAAAGGGAGTAACTTGAGGAATGCTTAGAGAAACGATAACATTTCCAAATAAGGAAAGAGAATAAGCTATGACCTAAGACTTGCCTGGGCTTGTCCAGGCATGTCAGGGCAAATATCTAGGATAAAGTGTAAGAACTAAGAACACGGGATGCACTTGTTTATTATGACTAACAGCTACTTTAAGATTATTAGCAAAAGCTTTAAAGTAAATTAACCTTTGAAGAAACTATTACTTATTCTTAATGAACTAAGAGGAAAGCTTTGAAGAGGAACCTTTTATTTGTTCTTGTTTCCTACATGTATTATATTTTAATTTATAATAGCATATAAATTATGAATATGTTTTACATTGTGCATAACACTCTACCGAAGAAATTAGTTGAATTATAACTGGATGGTCCAATATTTGCAGATATCTCCATTTGCGTGACCCACTAACACCTCAAGACCTCATATGTTTTTCTGTTTTGTTTTTTGAGATGGAATCTCACTTTGTTGCCCAGGCTGGAGTGCAGTGGCATGATCTCGGCTCACTGCAACCTCTCCCTCCCAGGTTTAAGTGATTCTCCTGCCTCAGCCTCCCACGCAGCTGGGATTACAGGTACCCACCATCATGCCCAACTAATTTTTGTATTTTTAGTAGAGACGGGGTTTTCCCACGTTGACCAGGCCAGGCTTGAACTCCTGACCCAGGTGAGCTGCCTGCCTCAGCCTCCCAAAGTGCTGGGATTACAGGCATGAGCCACCGTGCCAGGCCTACAAGATCTCATATCTTAATGTCTTTGAGTGTCCTACAGCGAAACCTTCTCCACACTCCTTTAGACCCACATTCTACTCCTGTTCCTTTCCTTTTTTACAGACAATCTTGTTTCTTTCCTTACCCAGAAGGTAAGCCCACCTAATGAGATCCTTTTCAACATTCCTCCTTTTATTTCAAACTCTTCATTAACTTTACTCACGGTTCCCCTTCTATGCCTCACAGCGTTCACATCTGTACGTTTTCTATTTTCCTAGAATCCTCTTTCCAGCTCCACATGCCTGGATCTTACTCATCCTTCACAGCCTGACACAAAAACTATGCTCTCCATGAAGGCTTCTTGGATTTCTCCAGCCAGAAGAAACCTATCCCTCCTGACTTTCCTCAGCACTTTATGTGCACTTCCTGTAGGGCATCCTAACAAAAATAAGGCCACTTTGTGCAAAGTATTGTAGGCATTAGAAAGGTAAACAGGTGGTACCAGCCTTTGAGGAATTTGCTATCTAGGAGTGTAATCCAATAAACAACCATGAAGAAATATGTAAGAATGTTTGAGATCCCTTCTCAGAATATAATCTAGCAAAGCAGGTTTTGGTTTTTCTCACGTTTATATTCCACAGAGTATTGTATAGATTCATGACTGAATAAAGGCATATTTCCAGATTATTTTAGAAAATTCTGACTTTTGGCTGGGCATAGTGGTTCACATCTGTAATCCCTGCACTTGGGGAGGCCAACCTGGGTGGATCACTTGAGGTCAGGGATTTGAGACCAGCCTGACCAACATGACGAAACCCCATTCCTACTAAAAATACAAAAATTAGCCAGGTATGATGGTGCGCACCTGTAGTTCCAGCTACTTGGGAGGCTGAGGTAGGAGGATCACCTTTTTCAGTAACACTGAAACCTGGAGAATGATGAAGAAGAGGAAGATAGTTATTTCCCAGAAGAAAGAAAAGACAGAGAGAGAGCAGAGAAGGGGAGGGGAGGAGAGGAAAGAGGAGAAGACAGAAGGGTAGCTAAGAAAAGGAGCCAGAATTTACCCCCAAAGCAAGACTGAGAAAAGGTATCTTTCTGGGAGGAATGCATTGTTGCTGTGCCTGTCAGAAGCTAACTAGAAGTTGTATCTTTTTCCAGATGAAGAAGATAAGTGGTTTTTGAAAAGATACTTTCGGAATATATGCTACAGATGAATAAGCCTCAAAAAATCACACTAAGTGAAAGAAGCGAGGCACAAAAGGTCACATGTTGTATCATCCTACTCATGTTAAATGGCCAGAATAGGAAAATCCATAGAGACAATGCTGCTAATGGGTATGTGGTTTCTTTTGGGGGTGATGAAAATGTTCTAGAATTAGTGTTGATGGGTGCACTACATTGTCAATATGATAAAAAAAGAAACACTGAAATGTATACTTTAAGGTGAATTTTATGGTACATAAATTATATTTCAATGGGGCTGTGCTTTTAAAAAAAAACTTTTTTTTTTTTTTGAGAGAGTGTCTTGCTTCGTCACCCAGGCTGGAGTACAGTGGTGCAATCATGGCTCACTGCAGACTCAACTTCCCCAGGCTCAAATGATCCTTCCACCTCAGCCTCTCTGGCAGGTAGAATTACAAGTGTGTGACACCATGCCTGGCCATTATTTTTGCATTTCTTTTTTTTCTAGTAGAGATGGGATTTTACCATATTGCCCAGGCTGGTCTTGAACTCCTAGGCTCAAGTGATCCTCCTGCCTTGGTTTCCCAAAGTGCAGGGATTACAGGCATGCACCATTGCACCTGGCTGATTTTTTTTCTTTTCCGCTTGAGAAACCATGCTTAAAGTCTATGGAGATTCGTTCACTAGTTTGTGTTTGTTTGTTTTTAATTGAACTGTTAGGTAATCTTTAGTGATCATTAGCTGGATTTAAAAAAACAGAAATTGGTGTAAGTATGACTTCTTTTCTCAAGGAGTTTACAATCTGCTTAGATAATGGATAATTCATTCACATGCCAAATGGTAAATAATACAGGAGGTAAACAGTACAGGAGATGACAAAAGGCACCACAGAGAATGCCTCTATTAATAAAGAGGATATTTCCAACAACGTTACCAGCTGCCCAAAATACTGGGCAAACCTAAAAGTCCAATATTAGGAATGATTAAATGATGGTACGTCCCTACAAATGAAAACAATATTTGAGGGAATTTGGAATACATATAATATAGGGAAACACTCATGAAATTATTATACCATAATGGTTAAAGAAGGTACAAAACTATTTACAAAGTACAATTTCCACTTTATCAAATATATGCACGTATAAGTAGAGAAAAGACTAGAAGAAAATGCTCAAAATATGAACAGAAGTAGAATTCTAGGCTTTCGCAAACTTTTGGATATGAGCCTGTGGTACTTTAATTTTACATTTTTAAAAATGTATATTTCAAACAGAAAATACAAGCATATCATAAAGAATATAAAAGGTATAAATCAATATGCAGTTTTAAAAAAACATTTCCCATGACTGTCCATGCCTCAAAGGCAACTACAGTTATAGGCTTCTTGTGAGTGCTTGGAGAAGTAATGTACATACATACAAGTATGTATGACCTCCAGCCACAGTTGGGTTATGGTTTCCTGGGTGAGCAGTTACCCTGGGAAAGAAGAAACTAAAGACTTTTTTTTTCTAGCTTCCTCCCCTTCCCACAAATTCACTCTTAGAGGATCATGATGAGACAGGAGAATAGGGTTGGGAGACCAGGGAACATAAGGACTTCCTAGAACTAAATCAAATGGAAACACTTCAGGTATGACAGGAAATATCCTATTTACATAGGGCCTAAACTGAGTAAATGACTTTGTAACTTTACTTCATCCTTTTACATAGGGCATATACCAAGTACACAGTGGAAACCTCTGGAGGGTATTTGAACCCCCAAAAAATCTGTAACGGGGCTCTTGAGCCCCTATGCTCGGGCTCGCTCCCACCCTGTGGAGTGTACTTTCGCTTTTGGTAAATCTCTGCTTTTGCTGTTTCATTCTTTCCTGTTTTGTTTGTGAACTTTGTCCATTTCTTTAAGATACCAAGAACCTGGACACCCTTAACCGGTAACAGTAGCATTTGTCTTCCCACAACAAAAAGTCCCGTCCTGACATTTTGGGACTTTGCTGGTCCTACAAGTTTTCTCCACGTTGCTCCCTAATCCTCTGACTGGAATAGAAGTTTTCATGCACCAGCGAAGATAAAAGGCTAGACGTTAAGTTTGAGGTGAGCTAAACACTGCAAACTTTTATACTACGGGACAAGCCTGGTCATGATCGGGCTGCCTGCACAGAGGTGGATCAAATGGCTGTTAACCAGTAACCAGTTCCAGTCCCCTGCTCTCCTGTCCCTCTCGCCCGGTGTTTCTCAAGCTTCAGTCATTTACATGCCCACATTGGGGTTTTTCCTTATCCACCTATTCTCTTAATTTTTTTCTCTAAATCAGCTAACTTTTTCTTCTTCAATAAATATTTTTAAAGGAAAATTTTATATCACACAGTAGTTTTTTTCACATTAGTTTTTAAAATATATAGCGTTTAAAATTCTTTTTAAAAGCTCATGTCTTGAGTCTTTGGATCGAATTCCTGGACTCGAGGGATCCTCCCATCTTAGCCTCCTGTGTCGCTGGGACTACTGGCACACACCCCTGTGCCTGGCTTTTACAGTAGTTTTCAAATTCACATTGGAATATAACTGTCAACATTTCAAAATGTGTCTATGTACCTAGTGGTTATGTTTGAAATATTTAACAACCCAGAATGGCAGAGGTAACATGAATGGGCAGTAGGGCTCTGTTGGTTCTTCCTGTCTGGGTGTCAGCCTGCACCACCCATGTAAAATCACCCTGTATGTTACCAGCAGTGCACTTACCATATTTTAGAAACTCGGCTAGAATCCAGGCTACGTTCTTTTGCTAAATTAATCTTCCTATAATACAAATCTGATGTTACTTTCCTGATCAAACATTGTCAATGCCCGCTGCCCCACATTGCTTACAGATGAAAAGTTCAAATCCCTTCACTTGGCATTTACAGCTTCTTAATTTGACTACAGCCTACCTTTCCTTTATTCATGTGTGGCTATTTATTTACAGAACATCTATGATGTGTCTTTCCAGCTTTATCTCCTACTGTTGCCTTTAACATATCTTAAACCTCAGCCATGCTTAAATCCCAGAATAAAGCCTACTCCTCATCTCTGTTCTTTTGCTCATGCTATTCTATTCCTCCCTGCTGTAGCACCCTTCCGCATCCAGCCATCTGCATCTGTCAAAATCTTACATAAATTTCAGGACTCAGTTCAAATGACTTCTCCTCCATGAAATCATCCCACACCCTTCTGGACCAGAAATAGTCTCTCCCTCCTCTTTCCTCCTATAGCCTTTGGCCATCTACAAAGTATTAAAGCATTATCAGAGTTACATTCATGCTTGACTTCACTTCCTTACAACAACGAGTATGTTCCCAAAAGTGATCTCTTCCCCTAGCCAGCATCTAGCCTACTCCCGTGCCTCATTTAATCATGTTTCTTGAACTAATATGAAGTGTCTCCTAGCAACAGCCCTGCCTATCCTACAATATCTCACATTTTACAAATTGAAATTAGTGCTAGGAACATTCATTTATTGGGTTGTCACGTGTCCAAGGATACCTGCACTGGGAAGTTTTCCAAAACTTAGCAAATGCTTTGCAGGCCACCCTGTTGTGTTGTTCCATTGGGTTGCATATTGGATCCTGGATAGACAAGGGATGGAAAGTGTTGGAAATTGAAAGATTCGTAAGTCTTATCTGTGCCAACAAGTTGCAACTAGCATTCCATGTAAAACATGCCAAGAGGGGGAGTCCCTTGTGAGTCAACCACAGTGCCCATAAAAACAAGGGGAAAACATTTCCAGATGCTTGGGCCCCGTCATTCTCTCTTAATTTCTGATAGAGCTGGAAAGACCATAAAGTATATTGCATGTTTATTTCTTGGGCTTTTACCCTAGGTATTTTTACTCTTTACCTTTTGTATTTTACCCTTTGTATTTCCTTTCCCACTTAAACTTTTACCAGTTAAACACTATGAAAGTCATCTTTAATTACGTCTTTAATTAGCCTTCAATAAATGGATATGGCATTTATTCAGAACTTCTTAGATATGCACCTGCCTTATAGGGGGAATAAATCCAAACACTCATAGGAAGAGCAACATAAGCAAAACTACCATCCCTTCTTAAAGTGCCAAACTCTTTGAAGAGATCTCCAGGTGGGAAACAGAACTCTGAGTTTCATTTTCCCTTAAGAATCTTTCACTTTGATTTCTACTGACACCAACTCCAGCAGCTGCCAAGCCCTGCTTGTTCTTTCTTTAAGGGCCTGGTTTATGCATACCCAAGAAACATTTCTTTACCATTTAACACATTTAAGACAGGAAAGAATTTTCAAAAAGATTTTGCAAAATGCCAACGGGCACACAGAGGAAGTGAATGCAGAAAGCATAAGAAATAGTTTGAGTAAGTAGTTCTCAAGCAGCACTCCTTTAGGAGGCATTTGGCAGTGCCTGGAGACATTTTTGACTGTCACAACTGCTTAGGTACTACTGGTCTCGAGCGGGTAGAGCATCCCATGAATCCCTGCTATAGTGCCTACAGCAGAGCTGCTGCTAGCCCTCCCACAATGCTCGGAACAGCCCCCTCCAACAAAGAATTATCTGGTCCAAAATGTCAATAGCGATGAGGTTGAGAATCCCTGGTCAGTTTATATGATTCCTAACTCTAGGGAGCCACTCTCTGAGTCCCAGCCCTATCTTATTCTCATTGCCATCTGAGACAACTACATCCTGGCTCCAAAGGCCTGGGACCTCTTTTTTCTTGGCTCTTAACCTGTCTCCACGTGAAGGGTGTCATGTAAAGGCATCCTTCTCATAACCCCTCCCCTAGTCATCCTCATCTCTCTCTGCTCAAGTCCAGAAAAGGGAACATCCTCCTGGTGTTACCCACCTACACTATTCTCATGCAGTTCTGGGATACAGGCCCTTCGCCTAGCTGATAATGCAATGAATAATCTCACCCTTCAGGTATGACCTCATTCCTTACACCCATGACTGTAACTGTGGCTTCACCCTCTTATCCAACAGCATAAACACACATTATGCAAAACAATCACAACACCCACTTAACACCAATGCTCCATATATGGCCCCAGGCAAGTCATTCAGCTACAAGCTGCATCCAACATCAACAGTTCCTGCAGCTGAGGAACAGTGGCCCAGATATTGTCATGGAGAGGAAGCGTCATTTGACAAATCCCTGTTCTTGGTGGGCCCTGTGCTTGGTGGCGGAGATAGCACACGTAACAAAATAGATGCTGACTATACTATATAGAGGAATCAATAAACTGGCAATTATAATGAACTACATGCCAGGCCCAAAGGTGTCTGCTTTATGTATATAATCTCAATGATGATAATTACCCTGTGAGTTAGGTACTTTAAAGTTGAGAAAATAGGGTCTGGCGCTTAGATACATTTCCCCAGTCACGCTTTTCTTAAGTTATGGAGGCAAGGTTCAACTTCACATCTATTTTATCCCTCCTGGGGTATGTCAAGAGGCACTTTTAGAGCCCAAGCCCCATATTCTCTTCTGCCCCCTTCTGGTTAGCACAAATTTTACATCCTGCAGGGACAGCAACAGGAAAAAAAAATGAGCTTGGGAGAAAGATGCTGACTCATGTTTCTCACCTCTCCCCCAGCAAATGCATTGGCTCCTTTGCCTTGAGGAAGAATTGATTATTTGTACTGCAGATTGTATGGCAAAAGAGGGATTGGAGATCTTCTCCCTCATGGACCTCCATCTGCTATCCACTTTGTTAAAGTCAAATAAAATACAGAGACAAATCTCTAAATCTAAAATACTCTATTGGGAAGCAGCAATTAGAATTCAGGGCAGACACACAGACCAGGTGGTCTTCAGTATCTCCAAAGAACAAAGAGAAGGTTGAAAGTTTCATTAGAAAAACAACTGTTACATATTGTTTTGAAGAAAAAAACTCTCACTGTCACTAGGGAAGCTTCTGGAAGAAGGTGCCCCAAGAACTTTCCGCCCAGCCCCTCAACTCTGATCTAGTTGGTGATATGGCTTGGTTCTGTGTCCCCACCCAAATCTCATCTCGAATTGTAATCCTCATGTGTGGAGAGAGGGACATGGTGGGAGGTGACTGGATCAGGGGGCAGTTTCCCTCATGCTCTTCTCGTGATAGCAAGGGAGTTCTCATGAGATCTGATGGTTTTGTAAGGGGCTCTTTCCCCTTCACTCACTTTGGCTCTCCTATCACCATGTGAAGAAGGTGCCTGGTTCCCCCTCCGCTATGATTGTAAGTTTCCCAAGGCCTCCCAACCACAATGAGCTGTGAGTCAATTACACTTCTTTCCTTTATAAATTACTTAGTCCCGGATATTTCTTTATAGGAGTGTGAAAATGGACTAATATGGTTGGGTATGACAAGAATGATTCAATTTACATAATCAAGTTTCACATCTACTAGCAAGAGTATAATGCTCTGCTGGAAGATCAGAAGATGAGAAATTAAAATGTCTTTAAATTATGACCAGACTCAGACAAGAAGAGTCATTAAAATGTCAGACGAGAAAAAAATGAAAGAATAGAGAATTGAATCTGCCAGCAAACACATTTATTAAATGGAGCCCACGAGAGAGTTGCAAAACTCCATCTTCACAAGTGTTATAAGAATGGTCCAACATGATCATCCATGGTACAGGGAGCATAGAGCCATCAGGTCTGATCCCTGGTCTAAACCCCAAAGTTATCACAGTCAGGAGTGGTTAACCTTGTACTCTGGACCAATCCAAGATGGTGCAATTGCTCCCTGAAATTGTGTAACTGCCTTTTCAATTCTGGAAAAGATTAGAATTGAATAGAGATGATGAAGTAAACCAAAAGCTTAAAAAACTAATAGCTAGGCCGGGCGCTGTGGCTCACGCCTGTAATCCCAGCACTTTGGGAGGCCAAGGCGGGTGGATCACCAGGTCAAGAGATCAAGACCATCCTGGTCAACATGGTGAAACCCCGTCTCTACTAAAAATACAAAAAATTAGCTGGGCACGGTGGCACGCGCCTGTAATCCCAGCTACTCAGGAGGCTGAGGCAGGAGAATTGCCTGAACCCAGTAGGCGGAGGTTGCAGTGAGCCGAGATAGCGCCATTGCACTCCAGCCTGGGTAACAAGAGCGAAACTCCGTCTCAAAAAAAAAAAACTAATAGCTTTATGTTCGCTTTAGCAATCAGGTCTATAATCATCTGTAATCACTAGGACAAACTAAAGGTTTAATTAAAGGTTTTTGAGAATATAGCAGATTAGAAAATTCAATAGATTAGCTTTGTGACTTCCATCTGAAAGGTGTAATTGGGTTTGACTTCTAATTTTAAGTTGAAAAGCATAACTAATCTGGAACGAATATTTAAACAGCATTGAATATTTAAGAGAACAAAAGGATTTTGTTTTTGTTTATTCAGTCATAAAATTTCCTTGTCAGGCATTTGAAGCACTTTCAAAAAAATAAATGTATGTACAAGTGCAGTTTCAAACATTCAAGGAAATTGAATTAATCTCATAAGTGGGAACAATGTTTAGGGAAACTTAATCTGTTAACATTCAGTTACTCTAACATTAATCTGAGGCCAATAAAGGTGATTGTTCTTGTTTTGTTAGCTTTATAAAAAGTCTAACAAGATTTCTAAATTTAACATAAAGGCTTTAAAAACTAAGTTTTAATATTTGTTGTTAAAAAATCTTTAATTTTAAATATGAACAAAAAAAATCCTACAAATAGTTCTTTCCTGACCAAAAAAAAAAAAAAACCCTCCCTGGGCATTTTTTTGAAAATGTAGGTGACAGAACACATGACTAGGGAATGCTTCCCAAACTTTTTCAAGAACCCTGGAAGGATGGGTGATTGTTGAGGTGGCCACCTGCAAACATACATTTGCTTGGATATCTGAAATATTATCTTTAAAAGTAAATTTTGTGCCCCATTCCATATTAACACTGACCTCTGAACAGACCCAAGATGATACAATTGCTCATGTTTTTGGTATGAAAATATTTTCCCTAAACACCTTACAAGTAGTCTTGCTAGAGAAGCAAAAGCTTAGACCATCAGCCCAGCTCAGCTGGAGAATATGATTCTTACGACACACACTAACAGGTACTCTCCAGCCCCACCCCCTACCTCTCTATCTCCACCCCAGGGTTACTATTGTGAGAAAGCTGCCTTTCAGATGCCTTGAAATCTTAGAGAACTTTTTATAGCAAAGAGGGAGTTCAAAATAATCCAGCCCTCCCACCTCCCATCTCCTGCCACTGTTAGAGTCCTTCAAATGAGTTTGGGCTTCTCCAGTTTACACTGGAAACCACTTGAGCTGATTATTAAGGTATTGTTTCTCAGCTCCAAACCCACCTTTCGTAAAGTGCTTTTCGAAGCTCTGGCTGAACTTGGCAAAAAAAAAAAAAAAAAAAAAAAAAAATCTGTTCTTTGGCCTGCTTGCTCCTCTATTAGGTCCTGCCAATAGGGGGCCCTAGAGAGGTTGTAAGATTAGCCAGACACTTGCAGACTCCAGCTTTTGTCCACGTACCAGGATCTGGCCTCATTTTACCCTCGCAGTGATGCCAGCACCATCCGGATATGGCTTCCACCTCAGGGATCCCCATCCCATCTCCAAAAGATTCCTCCTCAAAATGTCTAGATTCTAATAATCCCAGCAACTTCCTTTTGTTCCCGCAGCCTTGTGGGGCGGGAGCTACTTGCTGGGGTTAGTTCTTTGTTTACGCAGGTGTTCCCTTTGCTTCTTTACCCTCCAACACCGATTCCTCACATTAGCTTCCCTCTGTTGTAGTAGCCAATGTGGTTTCTGCTTCCCTGGCTAGATCCTGACTCATCATCAGATTCCACTCACTCCCCTTGTCCCACTGAGAGATCTTGATCCAGGCTCACAAGGGGAAGGGAGGAGTCGCCCCAGGCTCAGGGTACATTGAATCCATCCTCATAGGCCAGCTGTGGTCTTCGGCACTTGGCAGCAAGCCCCAGTGTGTAGGGAGATGCTCTGTTTGTTTTAACACTGCCATAGAGAAGTACTTTCCTGGCCTGGTGCGGTGGCTCATGCCGTAATCCCAGCACTTTGAAAGGCAGAGTAAGGGAGATCCCTTGGGTCCAGGAGTTTCAGGCTGCAGTGAGCTATGATCACATCACTGCAGTCCAGCCTGGATGACATAGGGAGACCCTGTCTCTAAAACTAACAAAAAATCTTTTTAAGAGAAGTACTTTCTCTACATCTTTGGGTGTACAATAAATTTCTCATTAAAAAGCCCATATATTCTATTTACAAGAGTGCCTGAGAAGAATCTTATAAAAGTCCCTGAACTCATATTTTCATAACGATTCTATTCTTCCTGTCTTATGTTTATACCTCATTTGACTCTCCTAACGACTCCATGAGGGAGGTGGGGTAGACACATCATCTCCACAGCCAGGGAGAACCTGAGAGGGAGCTCCCTCTCCTGTCTGCTCTCACCTGGACCAACTAGTGGCAGAACTGAGTCTCTTTATTTCTTCTCTCTTTTCTCTCTAACATGTGCTTAACAGAGTGGTTTTTCTCTTAATTTTCTACTGATGCATAACAAACACCACAAATGTAGTGGCTTAAAACAACACCCATTTATTAGCTTGCAGTTCAGTCTGTCACATGTCCAGTACAGAGTGGCTGGACTCTGCTCTGATATCTCAGGGATAAAATCAAGGTATCAGCTGGGCTGACACTGGGGAAAATTCATTTCTGAGATCATACTTGCCATTGACAGAATCCAGTTCCTTGCAGCTGCAGCCTGAGATCCCCGTTTCATTGCTGTCTGCCGGGCGGGCGCCACTCTCAGTTCCTAGAGGCTGTTCACGTTGTCATCCCTTCATCTTCAAGCCAGTAACAGCACATTGAACCCTCCTTGTACTTCTAACCTCTGATCTCTTCTGCCACCAGTCAGAGAAAACGCTCTCCTCTTAAAGAGTTCATGTGCTGGGTGCAGTGACTCAAACCTGTAATTCCAGCAGTTTGAGAGGCCAAGGCAGGAGGATTACTTGAGCCCAGGAGTTCGAGACCAGCCTGAGCAACACAGCAAGACCCCTATCTCTACCAAAAAAAAAATTTTTTTAATTAGCCAGTCACGGTGGTGCGCACCTGTAGCCCCAGCTGCTTGGGAGGCTGAGGTGGGAGGATCACTTGAGCCCAGAGGTTTGAAGCCACAGTGAGACATAATTGTGCCACTGCACTTCAGCCTGGGCAACAGAGAAGAAAGAAAGAAGTGAGAAAAGAAGGAAAGGAGAGAGGGAGGGAGGGAAAGAATGAAAGAAAGAAAGAAAGAAGCAAAGAAAAGAAAGAGAGAGAGGGTTCATGTGAGTAGGTCCAGCTCCAGGCTCACAGGGATAATCTCCCTATTTTAATAAGAACTGTGCTGTATATCATAATCTAGTCATATGGGTAAAATCCACCAAATTCACAGTCCTGGGATTATGCAGGTCTTGTGCACCACAGGTGGGAAATCTTGGTGGCTTCTTAATTCTGCCTACCACAGAGCTTGTTTGTTTCTCATGGTGTTTTCTGCAGACTCCACCATCAGAATGTTAACTGACGGTAACTCATTAAAAGTGAAGATTGTTTGGTCACACCACAGACCTCTGAATCAATCTCCAGGGAGTCTGGATCTGGGAATTGCCACCTAACACAGACTTCTCACCTGATTCTGATGTGCAAGAAAACTGGACAACCAGCCAGGCGCGGTGTTTCGCGCCTGTTATCCCAGCACTTTGGGAGTCTGAGGCAGGTGGATCACAAGATCAGGAGTTTGAGGCCAGCCTGGCCAACATGGTGAAACCCCGTCTCTACTAAAGATATAAAAAATTAGACAGGCATGGTGGCAGGTGCCAGTCATCCCAGCTACTCTGGAGGATGAGGCAGGAGAATCACTTGAACTTGGGAGGCGGAGATTGCAGTGAGCCAAGATCACGCCATTGCACTCCAGCCTGGGCAACAGGGCAAGATTCCATCTCAAAAAAAAAAAAAAGAAAGAAAATTGGAGAACCTAGAATTTCAGAGTGGTATTTCATCAGCCTGGGTTAGAATTCAGCATCATCTCCACTCTGTGTGGTGTGCAGCCCAAATGCCATCAGGACCTATACACTCGCTTCTCCAGCTGGGGAAGGAGAGTATGGCTCTTCCCAGCTCTCAGGTGAGTCCCTCCCAAGGGGTTGCCCTCCTGTGAAAGGAGCTGCCTTGTTCTCACTCTGGAAGCCGCCCATTTCCAATGACTGGTCCATGTGGTGGGTACCAAGACCCGCTCCCTCCTTGCTTCAATGTGGGGCATATCTGAAGGGCCATCCCAGCTTTTGCTCCCCCTCTGAGATCACCTGAGGCCTCTCTTGTTCATGCATTTCAACGTTGTCTGCCCATCGCTCCTGTACAGGTATCCAAGGGCTCTCCTCAAGAAACCTCTCACCATCAAATCTCCATATCAGAATCTGTTTCCAGGGAGCCTGATCCAAGACACACACATAGAGTTTGTTGGAGATCTGTCTTTGTCACTCTATCTCAAATGATATACCCAATCTGTCATCATCTCCATAGCTACCTCATCCAAGCCACCATTTCTCTTTCTTCTCCCCTGTCATATCACATGCCCGTCTCTACACAGCAACCCCAGGGAACCCTAATAGCCCTTGAAGATTTCTTTGTTTGCTGCCTATTTCCTCCATTGGATGCAAGCCTGAGGAAGGGGGACACTGCTTTTTTGTGGTTGTTATTGTTCACCACTAGCTCTCTGGCATAGAATAAAGACCAACAAATGTTTGTTGGAGAAATTAATGGATTAAAGCACCAAACTCTCGATGATGCAAGAAAACACTGCCAGTCGGGTACAAGCAAATTCAATTTTTTCATTTTTTTTTCAGTCCACCACTACAATGGGAAGGCATAAGCAAATTAAAATTAGAAAATGGTCCTTGTACATTTTACCCCAAAATTAGGTTTATGAAGTTCACAAAGTTGCTTTCATATCAGGGTTTTCTTCTGGAAACTTTCCTTAAACATGAGGATTTTAGGTTACTTTTGAAAAATGTCAGGGAAAGAAGAAACTGGCCTCTGAGTCATTTTGGATCCTGCTATCCAACTGTCATATATTTTCTTTTATATAACAGTTGTATTCCAGCAACATGAGTTATAACATTAATATCTGAAGAGTAAATCTCATTCTCTCAATGACTAACAAAATTAGTGGTACATTTTCTGAGTCGGGGGGGAGAATAATTTCTTGCTATATTCAACTGAAAACTCTTTAGAAGGCACATGAGCCTCCTTCTATATAATTCTGTTAGTTCTAATGTAGGTCCAGTGGATTTATTTAAAATGAGGGATATCTGTATCTTGTTACTTGCCAAGTGAGTTTCAGAAATGAAACACACATAAATCATTCTTCCCTATAGCTTCTTTTTTGGAAAGGTACTAATCTTAGCTGCAGTGATTAGTGAGGAAAGGGTACATGTTCGCTGAGCTAGTTGTTCCTGAAATAGGATTCAGGAAAGGGCAGTTTTGTGACTCAAGTACAATTTTGGAATGACTTTTATGAAGGAAGAAAGCAATGTTCTCCAGGTAGTCAGAACAATTCAGACTCCAAAAGTATTACATGATTTGTAAGTAGTAATTTGCCAGCCTTGGCTTCTTCAGAGGAGAAAAATCCTTGAGGGTTTGTATATAAATCATGTATATATTCTTAAGTGCCAAAAAGTGCATGACATCATTGTTAATTTAAAAGCAAAAATTAGAGATCATAAAAAGAGGGGGAAAAGCCTATTTGTTGACCAGGGCAGACTTACGTGACATGCAGAGAATGAACCCTTGCCGTGTACATTTGGAGGCCAATAATTTCAAGCCCGTCAATGGTGCTATTGAGCACTCACGGGCACAGTGCGCCTTCCTAAGGTATTACAGCAAGTCTCAAAGTCATAAACAAAACCAAAAAAATACACATATTTGTGCCTGTGTCTCATGGACCTAGTTATTCCTGCCTAGATGCCAATATCAGATAAAAATGTATTCGAACCATAAAAATTTATTTGAACCAATAGCCAAGAAAGAAACTGAAAATATTTTCAAGAATTGCCTCTATATGTGGGTTTTAGTATCAAGCAGTCATACTGCCTATGGTCTCACACTTGCAAAGAACAGTTAATTCCAGTCCAATATAAAATGTTCCAGGATTTAAAAAAGAATTATCCAATTTATTCTACAAAGCTAACATAAATGATAGCAGACCCCAACATGACCAGCACAGAAAAGAAAAATATAAAAACAGCATTTATTTTAGATAGGCTTCTAGCATTACATAGCCAAATTAAGTATGCAGGTGCCCTCTGACTCAGAATTTCCACTTCTGAGCGCATGTCCTGGAAACATTCCCAGGCAGGCTCAAGAGGGAAATGTACATGGCAGATCATTGCAGCATGGTGGTGGCAAGGAGTTGGCATCACTGGGAGAGTGAATGGGTGAAACGTGGTGCAGGCACACCACAGAGTATTTTGCAGTGAGTATAAGCAATTAGTTGGACATACTTAGAGCAGCAGAAATTGATTTTAAAATATGGTACATAGTGAAAAACGCAAGAAACAGAATAATATAAAATACAACATCACTTAAACAATACACAAATCAGTAATACATGCTTTTCAAAGATACTTTCAAATAGAAATAAACATACACATTAGAAGGATTATTGATTGGGGACAATGGGACTAGGATATGAAATGAAGGGAATGGGTAAATGCATGGCCCGAGTCCCTTTTGCTTTCATGGGTCCTTTCCTCCATCAGAAAAGTATTTAAAAATCATATTTTACAACTATGTTGGTATAAAGACAAATATATTAATATTATCTATTAAAACATCTTCTCTAGGCCAGGGATGGTGACTCACAGCTGTAATTACGACACTTTGGGAGGCCAAGGCAGGAGGATTTCTTGGGGCTGGAAGTTCAAGACCAGCCTAGGCAACATAGTGAAACCCTGTCTCTATTATATATATATATATATATATATATATATATATGTGTGTGTGTGTATGTATTCCTTGGCCCCTAAATGTATCGTCAGCCCTAAGATACTGTGATACTGTGCTTTCTGTGCTTGATGTGACTCTGAATAAATGAATGACAGCAGGTCCTTGTAGGAACCAGTGATAACTGTGTGCCAGGAACTGAGGAGTATGATTCATTCAGTGCTCTGCATTTTAGGTCCAAAAACCTTTCCAGAAACAGCAGTTTCTTAGGTGTGTTGAAGATCTCTGACTTGTGGGGAAAAAAGGATATTACTAAGACTTATGAAAAAAGAGAAAGATTTCCCAAGAAAGTATTCCGTGTGGAAAATGCTGAGTTAAACAAAGCTAAGCAGGTTTTTATAGCTTATGATCTGTCAGAATCTTTACTATATAGTGTAATATAAGGTATGAATCCCCAAGGGGGTGGGCAGGGAAGTTAACAGGCAGGGTTTCCCAGAGCAATTTGACAGTGACATTCTTCTGCTTTGATGGTAGAGGCACTGAGCGCTGAGAACTCCGTGAGAAGCTTGGCCCAGGTCAGTCCCTGCCCCAGCCTCAGGCAGGTGAATTCACGCACAGCTGTCTGAGCCGGGACCCCCATCTACCCCGCCTGCCCAGGCAGAGCTGTGCTTCCACTCAAGCTGGCAGACTGTGGCTCCTTCAACCTCTAGGTTGCAGGACAGTCCCTGGGGAGCACGGTGGCCCAGGTCAGGACCAAGCCAGAGATTGTGAGTATGGTGTAATTTACAACTTCTGTGGGCTTTCATTTGTACTCTTTTGTTTTGGTTTTTGTTTTTTTTGGAGACAGAGTCTCCCTCTGTTGCCCAGGCTGGGGTGCAGTGGCGTGATCTCAGCCTACTGCAACCTCGGCCTCCTGGATTCAAGCAATTCTCATGCCTCAGCCTCCCGAGTAGCTGGAACTGCAATTGCGCACCACTAGGCCCAGCTAATGTTTGTGTTTTTAGTAGAGATGGGGTTTCACCATGTTGCCCAGGCTGGTCTTGAACTCCTGAGCTCAGGCAATTCCCTTGCCTCGGTTTCCCAAGGTGCTAGGATTATACTGGCATAAGCCACCAGGCCCAGCCTCATTTGTACTCCTTTTTTTTTTTTTTTTTTTGGAGATAGAGTCTCTCTGTCGCCCAGGCTGGAGTGCAGTGGTGTGATCTCGGCTTACTGCAACCTCTGCCTCCTGGGTAGCTGGTATTACAGGCGCTCGCCACCACACCCAGCTAATGTTTGTATTTTTAGTAGAGATGGAGTTCCACCATGTTGTCCAGGCTGGTCTCAAGTGATCTGCCTACCTTGGCCTCTCAAAGGCTGGGATTACAGGCGTGAGCCACCGTACCGGGCCTCATTTGTACTCTCACACACGGTCCCTCAACTGTTAAGGCCAGGCCTGGCCTGATGATTCTTCTAGGAAGGAAGCTCCTTCTCTTTCCATTGTGCCAGCCAAAACTTGCCTTGAATAACCAAAATCACAGCCATTCAGACTCCCACGATCCCTTTTCCAGTTGCCAGTCAGCCCTGCGCACAATGCCTGGGCAGCACAGTTTGAAGTATCCACCGCCACATGGACCCAGAACCA
Source organism: Aotus nancymaae (assembly GCF_030222135.1). Classification (NCBI taxonomy): domain Eukaryota; kingdom Metazoa; phylum Chordata; class Mammalia; order Primates; family Aotidae; genus Aotus; species Aotus nancymaae. The sequence goes on along the minus strand of NW_026988417.1, from coordinate 47,429,957 downwards.
TCCAGAGTGTGAGTTCCTCAGCCCCAGAAGCTTCTCCTCTTCTCTGTCCCAGCCTACCCTTGCTTTCAAGGAAACACACACATACCACACACACACAGCCAGGTTGCAGCAATGCATCCCGTCTTCAGCAAAATCAAGGTCTGGGTTGAATTAAGGTGTGCTAAGCCTCCCGGAAGGGAATCAGAATATCCCCAAATACTTTCATGTCAGGCACTGGTGGTGATTCTTCTCCATTTGTCCCCTCAAATTCACTCAATGTCTCTTTCTTTCCTGCTCTCTGACCCAAAGGGACTGCCCCATGGGGCTTCCTTGTCCCACCAGGCCTGCAGCTCTAGGAAGAACGCACACCGAGGGATGAGGGAAGAGAGGACGCTCACACCTCAGCCATGACATGAAGGCACCCATGCAGTGCGGTTTTCATGGTGAGGGCACTTTTCTATCCAGACTCAGAAAAGTATTACATAGAAGAATGTTTGTCTATGTAGCAAGATGACTTCAGGAAAGACAAGACCCTCACCCCTACCCCTTCATAAACCCTGATGAAAAGAGATGGAGTTATCTGGCTTGAACTTGAAAGAACTCAATCTGGATTCGGTTCTTGATATTTCACACATGGTTTTTTTTTAAGTCCAAATAGCCAGTTTTTGGGAAATATACTAACATCAAACCATTGCATGAGTATCTTGTTGACACCACAGGGCCAGACCATTCTCTCCTGTATACTTTCCCTTGTGGGGAATGAGCGTTTCCAACTCTCAGTAATTCAGACAAGGGATTAATTTAAGGAAAGTAGTCTATGCCTGCAATCCCAGCATTTTGGGAGGCCGTGGTGGGTGGATTGCTTGAGTCCAGGAGTTTGAGACCAGTCTGGGCAACATGGCAAAATCCCATCTCTACAAAAAATATAAAAATTAGCTGGGTATGGTGGCATGCACCTGTAGTCCCAGCTACTCACGATGCTGAAGTGGAAGGGTCACCTGAGCCAGAGAGTGGTGGAGACTGTGGTCAGCTGTGATCATGCCACTGCACTCCACCCTGAGTGACGGAGTGACAGCCTGTCTCAAAAAAAAAAAAAAGAAAGAAAAAGAAGAAGAAAGAAAGAGGGCCAGGCGCGGCAGCTCACGCCCGTAATCCCATCACTTTGGGAGGCCAAGGTGGGTAGATCACGAGGTCAAGGGATCAAGACCATCCTGGCCAACATGGTGAAACTCCATCTCTACTAAAAATACAAACATTATCTGGGCATGGTGGCATGTGCCTGTAGTCTCAGCTACTCGGGAGGCTGAGGCAGAAGAATCACTTGAACCCAGGAGGCAGAGGTTGTAGTGAGCCCAGATCGCGCCATTGCACTCCAGCCTGGTGACAGAGTGAGACTCCTTCTAAAAAAAAAAAGAAGAAGAAAGAAAAGAAAAGGAAAAAGAAATAGGCCAAAGACAGAAGAGAGGAAGAAACTCCCTTTTCTCTCTAGGGCTGGAGGACCACTGGCACAAACCCTGAAGGACTCAGAACTTTCCAGCAAGGGATGAGCCTCCCCAGCCTGGTGAAAGGAGATCTGGGATTCCACAGGGGAGTGGACTTGTTAGAGGCGCTGAGTACTGGTTTGGTCCCCCATGTCGTATTGTACACCCCTTTAATTATTCTCAGATCTTCAAGAAAATATCCTTAGAATGTATAGGCATAGGGAGTTAAGAGACAGGCGTGTAAACGGCATCCCCTTCACCTGCACACAGTGTTGGCAGTGGCATCAGTTAGCAGTAGAGGACAGCCTCACCTGACAGAGAAGGATCCTGTGAGGATCGGGCCAGGAAGGAGACATGAAGGACATCCTGGGGATCACTCAGAAATCACTAAGGGACAGCCTGAGAGGGACTAATTTCCAGAAACAATTATTAAGTTTCAAGTAGGATACAACAGTTCAGATCATTGAAAACAGAGAGACGTATTCGTTGTATTTAATCTTGAGATACTCATTTAATTTTAGGAATTCAGCTTCAAAACCATGAAACTGGAAATTATATATGGTGGTGTTTCATGCAAGGTTTTAGAATTGTTACAGTACAATTCTAAAATCAGTGGGTAGGGGTCAAGCACAGTGACTTATACCCGTAATCCCAGCACTTTGGGAGGTCGAGGCAGGAGGATCACTTGAGGCCAAGAGGTTGAGACAAGGCAAGAAAACACAGCGAGACCCTGTCTCTACAAAAAAAGAAAAAATTCACCAAGAGTATAAGTTGGTTTTCGTGCCGCTGATAAGACATACCTACCTAGACAAGCTTGGCCGTAGAGACCCCCACCCAGGCAGCACTGAAGGCACTAAGAAGCAGAAACCCAGATAGAACAGCAAAGTGGGACTATTGGAGGGCCATAGCCTTCCGAGCTGAGAGCCTCAGGGGGCTGACAGCATTCCGTGAAGGCCTCGAGCGGATTCTGACCCACATTTTTATTCTCTCTGAACAGGTGATTATTATTAACAAACAGGTGTTTGGTGTTTTCTCATAGAACCAAGATAAACCCGGTAGGCAACTGGTGCCTGCTTACCACTGATCACAGACAAACTAAAAAGTATTCCTCATGAGGGAGCCATGGGGGCAGGGTCACATATCCCATGCTTAAAGAATTGTTTTAACTGCTGTATGATATGCATATACTGTTTTGCTACTTTAGAATGCCCCAGGCAGTTTTCCACTTAGGGTGGGGGGTGGCTAGGTTTTCCTTGCTGATCTTCTTAGCAAACAATATATTTTATCATACACTCAACATTTCTCAGCAATCGCACACTCAGCATTTCTCAACACATACCCGAGACTGGGCAATTTATAAAAGAAAGAGGTTTATTGGACTCACAGTTCCACATGGCTGGGGAGGGCTCACAATAACAGTGGAAGGTGAAAGGCGTGTCTCACATGGTGGCAGACAAGAGAAGAGGGTTTATGCAAGGAATCTTCCACTGATAATACCATCAGATCACATGAGATTTGTTCACTATTACAAGAACAGCATGGGAAATATCTGCCCCCATGATTCAATTACCTCCCACTGGGTCCCTCCCACAGCATGTGGGAATTCAAAATGAGATTTAGGTGGGGACACAGCCAAACCATATCATTTCACCCCTGACCCCTCCAAAATCTCATGTTCTTGCATTTCAAAACCAGTCATGCCTTCTCAACAGTCCCCCAAAGTCTTACCTCATTTCAGCATTAACTCAAAAGTCCAAAGTCCAGTGTCTCATCTGAGACAAGGCAAGTCTCTTCCACCTATGATCCTGTAAAATCAAAAGCACAAAGGGGATACAGTCATTGGGTAAACACAGCAGTTCCAAATGGGAGAAGTTGGCCCAAACACAGGGGCTACAGGCCCCATGTAAGTCCAAATTCCAGCGGGGCAGTCAAATCTTAAAGGTCCAAAATGATCTCCTTTGACTCCATGTCTTACATCCAGGTCACACTGATGCAAGAGGTGGGCTGCCATGGCCTTGGACAGCTCTGCCCATGTGGCTTTGCAGGGTACAGCTCTGCCCCTGTGGCTGCTTTCATGGGCTGGTGTTGAGTGTCTGTGGCTTTTCCAGGGGTACAGTGCAAGCTGTGAGTGAATCTACCATTCTGGGGTCTGGAGGACAGAGACCACCTTCTCACAGCTCCACTAGGTAGTGCCCCAGTAGGGACTTTGTGTGGGGGCTTCAACCCTGTATTTCCCTTCCACCCTGCCCAATCAAGAGGTTCGCCATGATAGTCCCACCCCTGCAGCAAACTTCCGCCTGGACATCCAGGAGTTTCCATACATCTGAAATCTAGGCAGAGGTTCCCAAATCCCAATTCTTTACTTCTGTGTACTCACAACACCATGTGAAAGCTGCCAAGGCTTGGGACTTGCACCCTTTAAAGCCATGGCCCAAGCTCTACATTGGCCCCTTTCAGCCATGGCTGGAGCAGCTGGGACAGAGGGCACCAAGTCCCTAGGCTGCACACAGCACAGGGACCCTGGGTCTGGCCCATGAAACCACTTTTTCTTCCTAGGCCTCCAGGCCTGTGATGGGAGGGGCTGCTATGAAGACCTCTGACATGCCCTGGAGACATTTTCCCATTGTATTGGGGATTAACATTTGGCTCCTTATTACTTATGCAAATTTCTGCAGCTTGCTTGAAGTTGTCTTCAGAAAATGATATTTTCTTTACTATCTCATTGTCAGGTGACAAATTTTCCAAACTTTTATGCTCTGCTTCCCTTAGAAAATGAAATGCCTTTAACAGCACCTGAGTCACCCCTTGAATGCTTTTCTGCTTAGAAATATCTTCTGCCAGATACCCTAAATAATCTCTCTAAAGCTGAAAGTTCCACAGATCTCTAGGGCAAGAGCAAAATGTCACCTGTCTCTTTGCTAAAACATAACAAGAGTCACCTTTGCTCCAGTTCCCAACAAGTTCCTCATCTCCATCTGAGACCACCTCAGCCTAGACCTTATTGTTCATATCACTATCTGCATTTTTGCCAAAGCCATTCAGCAAGTCTCTAGGAAGTTCCAAACTTGCCTACATTTTTCTGTCTTCTTCTGAGCCCTCTAAACTGTTCCAATTATCTACCTGTTGCCCAGTTCCAAAGTCACTTCCACGTTTTCAGGTATCTTTTCAGCAACACCCCATTCCTGGTACCAATTTACTGTATTAGTTTGCTTTCACACTGCTGATAAGACATACCTAAGACTGGGCAATTTACAAAGGAAAGAGGTTTATTGGACTTATAGTTCCATGTGACTGCGGAGGCCTCATAATTTTCTAGCAACTGTTGAATTTGGGCCATTATTTCAGGCAAGTCTCTGTAACTCATGTTTGTATACACACACACACATACACACACACACACAGAGTTATGCACAGTTCTATTTCTGAAGCTTCACTCCCACAATTCCTCTGATTAGACTAATCTACACTTCATAATTGCCTTGGTAACAATCAATAACTATACCCTGTAATACAAACTTCAATCAAGATCTAATTTCAATGCCCAATTTCTCTTTCCAAAACTGGTCCTGCCTGCTCCCATATTTATTCTGGCACAGTCGAACATTGAAGCCAGCTCTCAACATGAGCTTATACTCTATGAAGATTGCCAGATTCAGCAGATAGAAAAGCAGGACACCCAGTTAAACTTGCATTTCAAATAAATGATGAATAATCTTTATGTCTCAAATATTGCAAAATATTCTACAATGAACAATTCATTCCTCACAACAAAGAATTATACAGTTCATATAGTGCAGGAAACACAGCTGCATTTTATCTGGCAGCCCTGTATCTCTATCCACTCTGCCTTGAATCCTGCTGACTTGTGAAGATTTCCCTAGAGTCTTCTCCCACCTACTTCTTAAAGCTATAAGGACATTCTCTTTTCCAGAGTTGACCTTGTGTGCTATGTGCTTGCCAGTTTCTGGATTACTCAGTATTTCAGTCAGGTTCCAATCAGGAGACCAGAGACCAACTCAAGTTTTAAGGCAGGTGGTGGAAGAGGCTTAAAAACCAGTCACCAAACAATGAAGCAACTCCAATATTAACAAAAGCATAAAGTTATTCTCATCTCTAGGCTGGACAGACAAAGGAAAAGGTGGACTTACTGGAGTTCAGGGTTGAGGGTCACCTAGTAGAAGCTGGAACTTGAAAACAGGCTGGCCAGGCACAGTGGCTAATACCTGTAATCCCAGCACTTTAGGGTTGAGACAAGTGGATCACTTGAGGTCAGTAGTGTGAGACCTGCCTAGCCAACATGGTAAAACCTGGTCTCACCAAAAAATACAATAATTAACCTGGCATAGTGGTGGGCACCTGTAGTCCCAGCTACCCATGAGATTAAGGCATGAAAATCACTTGAACGTGGGAGACAGAGGTTGCATGAATGTGGGAGGCAGAGGTTGCAGTGAGCCAAGATTGCACCACCGCACTGCAGCCTAGGTGACAGAGTGAAACTCTGAGGAGAAAGAAAGAAAGAAGAAAGAAAGAAAAAGAAAGAAAGAAGGGAGGGAGGGAGGAAGGGAGTGAAGGAAGGAAAAGAGAGAGAAAGAAAGAAAGAAGGAAAAAAGAGGAATGAAAGAAAGGGAGAAAGAGAGAGAAAAAGAAAGCGAGAAAAAAAGAGAGAGAAAGAAAGAAAAAGGAAGGAAGGGGGAGAGAGGAAGGGAGAAAGAGAGACAGAGGGGGGAGGGAGGGATAGAGAGAGGGAAGGAGGAAAGAAGGAAGGAGGAAGGAAGGAAAAGGGAAGAGAAGGAAGGAAAAGGAAAGCAAGGAAGGGAGGGAAGGGCAGAGGGAGAGAGGGAGGGAAAAGGAACAGGCTGATAAAGCAGAAGCAGGAGATGAGAAGAGAGGGGGCCTGTCCTGCTTCTTTCACCAATCAATTTCCTGCCACTGGGCAAACTCAGACAGAAACCAGCTAACAAGGGAACCTGGGAACTGCAGCCAGCCAGAGGTAGTTTGAGTTCACAGGCCCTGATCCTCAAGAAAATGAGTCCCTTAACCTCTTGTCAAAGGTGGGCTGCCTTTTCTTGCTCCATGGAGTCCTGTCTTTGGGATTCAGGTGAAGTCTTGGTGGCCACTGCCTCGTTCACCAGGTGCCGATCCCAAATCTACTTGTGAGGAATTTTGAATGGTTATTTTTTTTCTAATCCTGATTGTGTGCACTCAGTCACCTACTGAGCTTTCCCGAGCTGAGTCCCACTTTTGCTCTCCTCAGTCCTATTCTTGCCAGCTCTGCTCTTACCATACATTAGTTTCCTAGGGCCCCTGACGAACACTCTGGCTCTCCATTCCTTCTAGACACAGAGCGGCACTATATTCCCTACCTCCTTTGAAGTCAGGTGTCACCATGTGACTTGCTTTGGCCAGTGAAAAGTAAGCAAAAGCAATACATGCTGCTTCTAGTTGAAATTTTAAGAGCAGGCATGGAATTCACCATTGTTCCATTTTCTGCCTGCTACAGTTTGAACATGTCCCCTAAACTCCACGTGTTAGAAAGAAACCTAATCTTCAAATTCATATGCTGACTGGAGGTGGGGCCTTTGGGAGGTAATTAGGATTAGATGGGGTCATCAGGATGGAGCTCCCATGATGGAACTGGTGGATTTATAAGAAGAGAAAGAGACCCAGCATGGTGCCTCATGCCTGTAATCCCAGCACTTTGGGAAGCCAAGGCAACCAGATCACTCTGAGCCTAAGAGTTTGAGACTAGCCTGGACAACATGGTGAAACCCCATCTCTACTAAAAATGCAAAAAAAAAAAAAAAAAAAAAAAAAAAAGTAGCTGGGCATGGTGGTACAAACCTCTTGTCTCAGCTTCTTGGGAGGCTGAGGTAGAAAGATGGCTTGAACCTGAGAGACAGAGGTTGCAGTGAGCCAGGATGGCACCAATGTACCCTATACTGGGTGACAGAGCCAGATCTTGTCCCAAAAAGGAAGAAGAAGAGGAAGAAGGAGAAGGAGAAGGAGGAGAAGAGAAAGAGAGACCTGAGTTGACACACATGCCCTTGACCATGTGATGCCCTGTGCCATGTCATGAGGCATGAAGAAGGCCCTCATTAGATGTCAGCACCTTGATATTGGACTTCCCAACCTCTAGAACCATGAGCTAAACAAACTTCATTTATTTATACATTACCCAGTCTTTGGTATTCTGTTATAGTAACAGAAAATGGACTAAGACACTGCCTTAGGGACCACCAAAGCATTTGTCAAAATGGAACATAGGTCTCTATATTAGTTTCCTATTGCTGCTGTAAGAAATTATCACAGCTTAGTGGCTTAAAACAATAAAAAATCATCATTTTATAGTTTTGGAGGTCAGAAGTCCAAAATCAGTCTCCCCAAGCTGAGGTCAAGCTGTTGACAGTGCTACTTCCTTGTAGAAGTTTCAGGGGACAATCCACTTCTTTGTCTTTTTCACTTTTAGAGGCTGCCTGCATTCCTTGGCTTGTGGCCCCTTCCTCACACCACTCCAACCTCTTGCTTCCAGGGCCACATCTTCTACTACTGCCTTTGACTTTCTTCCCTCCTTCTTATAAGGACTCTTGTGATTATACTGGGTCCACCTGGAAAAACCAGATAGTCTCCCTATTTCAATATCCTTAATGTAATCACATCAGCAAGGATCCTTTTACCATGTAAGGAAACATATTTAGTGTTTCCCTGGATTAGGAGGTGGATATCTTTTGGGGCTATTGTCCTAACAGTACTTGAGAGATTTCAGTGAGCAGAGCTCCACCTGCTAAGTTGCATTAGACATGTAGTGTGAGAAAAAAAAAATTGGGGGTGCACTGATTCACCGAGATTTAGGAGGTTGTCTATTATGACAGCAGAACTTAGCACACATTTATACCTCATGTCATTTTTGCCTCCTGTCTATGTTTTGCAGTAACTCTACACAGTAAATATGACTTTTTAAAATAGACTTTTTAAATAATGTACTAGGAATAATCAATCTATAAGCAAACCAAAGGGTGTTTTTGTTCCTGAAAAAAAGTAACTTTAGATCTGTAGACTTCAAAATAAATACAGCCCACATTTAATATCCTAACGAAATTCTTTCCTGACTCTGAAAAATCTTCAGATTCCCTTTGTTTTAAAAACTAAGAGGTTAGCAATGTTGATTTACTTAGATTCTGAAGCAGGTGAAAGTAACAAACACACTTGATTGAAAGATTGTTAAATTTAGTTCTGTTTTTTCTAGAAGTTGAGGGGTGAGGATGGAGGAGATTTCCCTGATAACTGAAATACAAATATACTTATCTAACTTTCTAAAGCACAACCCTTTCCCTAGTTCATGTATTCGTGTGTTATAGGTCATAAAAAGTAGAGCGATAAATGTTTTACAGTCTTGAATTACAGAGTCCAAGCTGTGCCACCACCCACATGTCTTCTTCATAAGTTGGATGGGCTTCTGGACATGTCAGTCTCAGTACAAATCAGTGGTCACCAGCTTTTTGATTGTGCCCCTCTAATCAGCAAAAAATATTCAGCCCATACTTCCACTATGTATACTTACCAATGTATTATAAGCATTATAATACATGCATCAAAAAGACACTAAAAGATGCGATAAAGATGAGATAAATAATATTATTATTTATTTATTTTGGAGGACAGGAAGTAGGCTTTATTGGTGGGTGTGAGTAAGGAGGGGCAGCCCAGTGGGAGCCCCCATAAGCACAGGGCCGGCCACTTGTCCAGGGGACCATGACTCGGGGGGAGTTTTGACCTGATAGCTGTCTAGGATGAGCTGCTTCGCAGCTACCATGTCTTCAAATTCATCCACATTAATCTTGGTAAAGTCTCGCTTCTTTGAGATATGGATCTTCTGGCAGCTTGGGAACCTGAACTTGGTCCTGTGTGGGGCCTTACTCTCATGCTCCTTGTTCTGGAGCTTGGTGCAGATGAACATAATGACTTGGCCAATGTAGACCTTGCCTACCATACCCTGGGTCTTTCAGAGGCATGCTGCGTACCTGTCTGGAGCCCAGACTGGGGATAGCAACAGGTCAGGGACATGAACGTCCATTGGAAAGGGCTGTCTCCAAGGTTCCTCAGGGCATCACATACAGCATACAAGCAACAGGGCCACACACTTCCGAGAAGGCTGCCATTCGCAGCCATCGCACACTGTGCCCTTGCAAGGAAAGGAACACGATTGGCTTAATTGACTGTAGGAAATAATATTTTTAAATGTCTTTCTGATTGTGACAGCATCATGCTACAATCGTTACCATTTCAAGTCAAAATATGCCCTTAAGTTGTGGTTCCTTATTAATGATAGTGGATGTAAATACAACCTGCAAATCATCTCCTTGATAATTTTGACTGTTTTGTCAGACTTTTCATCAAATCTCATTTGACCCTTATTATTTTTACCTTTCAATGTGGATAACAAAGGGCTTTTTCTAGGGGTAGAAGTCTCTGCTCTGTCTTTTGTTGTTGTTTATTTGCTTGTACTTATGTTATTGTTTTCACCTCAATCCATGGTTTCTTTTCAGGAAATCTTTTTAAGTCATTTGTCTGTTTTTGTGAGAGTTGATTTAATTAAAATTAGAGACTATTATTGAAAAACAGTTATGATAATATAGCTGAGCATACATAAACTGTAATACATCACACTGTGCTGAAAGCAAAAGAGTGAGGAAACCACCTTCACCCCATCTTTTCTGGAACTCCCATTCTTCCCTCCGGTGCCTCCATGCATGGCACAGCCACCACACAAAGCCAGGTGGCATCTGGATAAAGGGAGGGTGTCAGTGTCGATCCATATATTTACTTTCATAATGCTTCTGGGAAGCATGTGCCATATACTGTAGAACTCTAATATAAGTAACTAAAGCCAAGTGGAGTGGCTCATGCCTGTAATCCTATGCATTTAAGAGGCCGAGGCAGGTGGATCGCCTAAGTACAGAAGTTTAAGTCCAGCCTGGGACATGGTTTTCATGTTGATGGGGTTTCATGTAGAAACTCCATCTCTACAAAAAAAAATACAAAAATTAGCTGGGCATGGTGGCACACGCCTGTAGTCCCAGCTTCTCAGGAGGCTGAAGCGGGAGGATCACTTCAGTCTCTTCAGTCTGGGAGGTCAAGGCTGCATTGAGCTGTGATTGTGCCACTACACTCCAGCCTGGGAAACAGAACAAGACCCTGTTTCAAAAAATAAAATAGGAAAAAAGAAAAAAATAAGTATCTGAAATGCAAGTTTCTAAAAAGGCTTTTTACAAGGGCAATCAATTTAGGTATGCGGCAAAAGACCTGTAATCTATTCTAATAGTGTTGCTATTACAAAACAAATTACAAAGAAGTTGAAGCCAGAAAGCCTAGGTGTCTTTCCCCTAATCCCACAGAGGACTTTTGGCAATTAGGACCAAAACCAGATAGTCTGAGTCTCAGGCCGACACACTTTCCATTACACAATGAGGTTATGAATGAGTAAACTTAGAAATTTCATGACCGAATTAAGTCCTGCTGGCTTCCCTTCAGCATGCTATGCTATGTGACGAGGGGGAAAGATGGGGGCCAAGAACAGGGAGAAGCCAGGAGGTAACAGGTCCAGCCCTGGAGATGCGGGAGGATTTTTAGTTCCTTGCAAGATAATTATAAAGAAAAGATATTTATTTATAAGAAAACATTGAAAGAATACAAGAAACTACTAGAAGTGGTTACCTTTAGGGGTGGGGGAAGGGTGGTGGACAAAAATAGGGATGGGGACCAGACTTCCCAATGCATACTTTGTATATAGCTCTGATTTTTTTTTTTTCCAGACAGGATCTCACTCTGTCACCTAGGCTGGAGTGCAGTGGTACAATCTCTGCTCACTACAACCTCGGCTTCCTGGGTTCAAGCAACCTCAACTTCCTGAGTAGCTGGGAAGCTGGGATTACAGGTGCACTCCATCACATCTGGTTAATTTTTGTATTTTTAGTAGAGACAGGGTTTCACCATGTTGGCCAGGCTGGTCTTGAACTCCTGAGCTCAAGTGATCCACCCGCCTCAGCCCCCCACAGTACTGGGATTGCAGGCGTGAGCCCCTGCGCCCGGCCTAGCTCTGATTTTTGAGCCAGACTAGTGTATTACCTATAGAAAAATATTTATAAGGTCATGGTTTGCCTCCCATTGTATGTCTAGCTGTATGTCTCACTGAAAAGGATATTCAGATAGATAGATTAAGGTTCTTCTGAAAAGAGTTCTTCGTGCCCTCTCTACCAGAAATTCAAGGATGTTATTAATATGGTTTGGATTTGTGTCACCACCCAAATCTCATGTGTAATTGTAATCCCCAATGTTAGAGGAGGGGCTAGTGGGAGGTGATTGGATCATGGGGCAGCTTCCCCTGCTGTTCTTGTGATCATGAGTTCTCCCAATTTCTGGTTGTTTAAAAGCATGTAGCCCTTTCCGCCTCACTCTTTTCCTCCTGCTCCAGCCATGAGGATGTGTTGGCTTCCACTTCGCCTTCCACCATGATTGTAATTTTCCTGAGGCATCCCAAGCCATGCAGAACCATGAGCCAATTAAACCTTTTTTCTTTATAAATTACCTAGTCTCAGGTATTTCTTTATAGCAGTGTGAGAATTGACTAATACATTATATTCAGGGCTACATTGATTATATTGATATATATTGATTCTATTCAAGGACAGCCAGCCAAGAAGATGTCTGGTGTGGCAACCTGTAAGAAATGATAAAGTGTTCCTGGAAACGTAATAAGATGAAGGCAATTATAGTTCCCTCCTGTACCAGTAGAGTTCAATCAGAGAAGCAAGACCATTATGAGCACTGTGGGGTACGTTATTTATTATGGAGTTAGACTTTCCACAATCTGGGGAAAAGCCGAGGGTGAATGGTCTGAAAAGCGCCAGAGAAAAGTCACTAATCGAGCCTGGAAAAAGTGAACAAGTCGAAGCTTGCTGGATGTGAGGTGCACTGACTGCTGGAGAGCAACCGTGAAGGCGCTGGCACAGAAGTCTGTGGAGGACTTCCAGCTCTTTGTGGCTTCCACCTCTGTGAGCTCACAGCAGAGCATCTTATGGCGGGCCTGACTCATAGCTGGGCAGTAGGGCCAGCAATCAGGAAGAAGAGCTGGACACTGAGTGGGAAAAAGGACAAGATGGCACCTACAGGCACTGTATTTTGTGGTTTTTTTTGTTGTTGTTGTTTTGAGACATAGTTTCCCTCTTGTCACCCAGGCTGGAGGGCAATGGCGTGATCTTGACTCACTGCAACCTGCGCCTCCCTGAAGCGATTCTCGTGCATCAGCCTCTGCAGTAGCGGGGACTGGGGACGCCATGGCCTCCCAAAGTGCTGAGCTTACAGGCGTGAGCCACTGCGCCCCGCCCCCACAGGCACTGTTAACCACCCCTACCAATGATGGCCTTCAAAGTGCAAAGGCTGCTGCTTCATTCCTGATCTGATCTCAAATTTCACACAAAGCATGTGCTTCGGCCACCGATGTAACAAAATTGGGATGATACAGAGAACATCAGCATGGCCCCCACACAGGATGATGCACAAATTCATGACGCGTTCCATATTTTCAGCTTTCTTTTAACATCATGCTGTTGTTTAGGTAATGAGAAATACTAGGTAATTGGTTTCAGATTTTGTAATTTTCTCCCTGAGTTCCTTACCAGATTTTTACATTCTAGTAGTCAATGAATTTTCAGTGAAATGTAAAAATATTCTCATTCTCTTTGATCAGTGTTAATTTCTTGAGATCATATTGTACTTGAATCCTGTAGCTGTCATTCATCTCTTTTATAAGCAACATATGATTTTTGACATGTGTAGACCAGCTCTTCATATTTTCATCGTATTTTCAAGATGTGATTTTACATTTCTGCATCTTAAAAACAGTTTGATCATAACTCTAGATACATGCTGCTAATTTATGTACCTGCACATGTGACCTTTGTGAACAGAAATTACCATGTCCAATCTATGTTTATACATTTCTGGCTATATACTGCCCTTGAAAACAGGATCTCTCGGCCAAGCGCGGTGGCTCACGCCTGTAATCCCAGTACTTTGGGAGGCCGAGGCAGGTGGATCACCTGAGGTCAAGAGTTCAACACCAGCCTTCACAACATGGTAAAATGCTGTCTCTACTAAAAATATAAAATTTAGCCAGGCATGGTGGCCTGCACCTTAATCCCAGCTACTTGGGATACTGAGACAGGAGAATCAGTTGAATCTGGGAGGCAGAGTTTGCTGGCAGGTAACAGCTGCAATGGATGGCACCACTGCACTCCAGCCTGAGCAACGGAATGAGACCCTGTCTGGAAAAAAAAAAAAAAGTCAGATGCTAGCAAGCTATAGGGGGACCAACATGCTCCCATTGTGTAGTTTTTAACATTTTTCAGAAGCACAAGTACAGACTGAAAAGCCTCCAGCCCTCATCATGACTAAGATTCTCTTCCTGGAATGTAGCCAGATGGACTCATTAAATTCAGATTCGAATCTTCTGGAACCACAACTTGAAATGTCTACAAGTCCCTAGAAGAAGCAGCTTCATCTTCTGTGACGCTCCTGTAGTGGGCACTGCTGCGAACTGCCCAATCCCCTTCCCCAGGCCACCTCCAGCTGCTGCAGCGACTCACAACTGCCCCTGCTCATGAGAACTGCCCTTGGCCAATGGGAGCCATCTCCCCAACGGTCGCCTGCCAGTGACTGGCTGATTTGAAGAAACAAGAAGCCAAGCCACTTGTCTCAAGGGGGAGCTCACTGTGGTGCAGTTCATGCTCCAGTGCTCCCTGTGGGGCCAGGTTGTACCTGCCAGGGCCACATCCCTACTTAGCTCTTCTGCTCTCTCCTCCTTTCTTCCCTCGCTTTTTCCTGAGAGCACATCCTCCGGAAATCAATGACATTTGATTTCCTGTCTTAGGTTCTACTTCTAAGGAGTCCCAATCTACCATCCCTCTCTATTGCATTCTCTCCCACAGCCACACTCCACACCTGCCAGTCCTAGAACAGAGGCATCTGCCAACCTCAAGGCCTTTACACTTGCCATTCCTTCTGCCTGGCACGGTTTCCACCAAATATCTGAGTGGCTGACTCCCTCAGCTCCTTCAGATCTTTACTTAGAAGCCAGCTTTTCATCAAGATCTTGTTTGGGATTTTTTTTTTCTAACAACCCATTTAAAACTACAAACCCATCCAACACTGCTGTATCCCTTTCTTCTACTTGTACCATTTAATATAGTAACAGCAAGTACTTAGGTAGTGCTTAAAGTGTGCTGAGCACAGGTCTAAGTGTTTAACACTAATTAAATGTAATCCTCATGACAAACCTCAAAAGTTTTTATTGGCCGGGCGCGGTGGCTCAAGCCTGTAATCCCAGCACTTTGGGAGGCCGAGGCGGGTGGATCACGAGGTCAAGAGATCGAGACCATCCTGGTCAACATGGTGAAACCCCGTCTCTACTAATACAAAAAAAAAAAATTAGCTGGGCACGGTGGCGCGTGCCTGTAATCCCAGCTACTCAGGAGGCTGAGGCAGGAGAATTGCCTGAACCCAGGAGGCGGAGATTGCGGTGAGCCGAGATCGCGCCATTGCGCTCCAGCCTGGGTATCAAGAGCGAAACTCCGTCTCAAAAAAAAAAAAAAAAAAAAAAAAAAAAAAAAAAAAGTTTTTATTAAACCAATTTTACTGATGAGGAAACCAAGGCACAGAGAGGTTAAGAACTTCCTCAAAGTTCATACAGTTTGTAAGTGATGGAGCCAGACTTTGACCCCAAGCTGTCTGGCTCCAACACGGTGTCACTACACTGCATTATCATATTTACTTACTTTATTTGTTTATTTACTTTATTTACTTATTTGTTTTGATTAATGCATATCTCCTTCCACTAAAATACAAGCTCCTTGAGGATACAGATTTTTGTCTTCTTGATCCACTGCCGTGTCCCACAGCACCTAGAGAAGTCTGGGTACCATACTCAGCCCTCAAATATTTATTAAACTATGTGCCTTCTGTGTCCTCAACCCTTCTTCTTTCTGGATTCAAGAGAGAAAACAAATTATTATAAAGTGGATTGGTTCTTCTACTTTCAGCCAGTGTTCAGGTTGATAAAATAAGAACCTCTTCCTTCCCGTCTTGATTGAGCCCTGTAACAAATTGGATGCGATATTTTATGGCTCACGGTGATTGTTTAAATATCTGGCTTCCTTTGTATAACCATGAGTGACATGCTGCCACGTTACTGTTGTCTAAGATGACGATCTCTAGCATCCTGAACACCAGAGTTTGCAGTGATGTTGTCAAGTTTTTTACCAGAGACAATCGAAACTGAGAGAAGACCTGCGTGAATCTAAGCAGAAAGTTCATGGCCAAAGTCATTTATTCATACAACGTAGTACTGTTCGTTGGGACTTCAGGGAACTCCCAAAATAGCATCACATCCACATTCTGAGCCACCTGGGAAATAGGTCCAAAAAATAAGATGCATGGAAATCAAAATATCATGTTTACTACTAAGAAAGCTGATATTGCAGAATGTGGCTTAGATTTAAGAGCCAACTGGTTTTCCTAACACTAAACCCCAGAACTAGAAAGCTTGCCTATGGATGGCCACAGATCTCCCCAGCAAGGGCCCTGACCCTGTAAACCTACAGCCCGGAGGAGTCAAAGCAGACACATCTTTTCTACAGGTCCCCAGCTCCCAGGAGGACTCAAGAGGACACATTTTATCTGCAGGTCAACAGCTCTCAAGAGGAACTGAGAGGAAAGGGCTGGTCATTCTATCCAGTTTCTCCTCTGCACTCACCAATTAGACAGGTCACTACATATTCCCCCCCACCAAAAAAAAAGAAGAGCGAAAAAGGCAGAGAGCTGCCAAGTATGTCACAGTTATGGATACTCCTTCCAATGAAAGGAATAATTAAGAGTAGGCATTTTATTCCACAGCAAAATGGGCAATTGGACTACTAAAGGAACTAAAGTTACATTTTTGCTTTATGAATGTGGCATCACCAAATATCTAATAGTTATATTATTATGATTACCATTTTGTTTCTTAGTTATCAGAGCTAAAGCTGTATTGAAACTGTAGTGTTATACAGTGAGGGGTAAAACTTTAAAATTAATTCAGTCAACTGCTCTCCTTAATACAGATGACAAAACAGAAGGGTTGAATAATTTGTCCTATAACAAAAATCTAGGCAGGTCAGAACCAGAGCTGTAACTCCTGTTTATTTTCAGTCCAAATATTTTATGCATCCAATGGGCTGTTTTCAGCTTGTCATCAAATTGTCTCTAGTGTCAAGAAAGAGGAAAAAGAAACCCTTCACTAATAAAAAGCAAAAACATAACACACATGTCTATGTCATAGCCAAGATTACAGGGAGGCAGTAAGAAGATGAGGTGTTCAAGAAAACAGAAATCATTTCTCTAAATGATGTAAAATAAGGGCTTCATCAGCTTTCACTGTACCTGTCATGAGTTGATACCTTGCACTAAAATTTCCCATCAGTCTAAGTTCATGTGCTGTAGCTAGCTAAGTCTCTCTGCTTATTTTCATGAAATTCAAGAGAACTAGATAGGTCTCTTTATAAACATAAACTATAGTATCCTAATGATATCTGTGCTATACTATTTATACATAGCTCAAATGTCCTGGGCATTTTTTAAATTCTACATTATTATGAAACATATTGCAGCCTATTTTCAATGAATGGTAGAAGAAATTAGTGCTAATCTCAGTATCTCACAGGAGAGGGAAATCTTATTTCAATATTCTTTCACTTTCTAGGCCAGGCATGATAGCGCATGCCGGTTATCCCAGCACTCTGGTAGGCCTAGGTGGGTGGATCACTTGAAGTCAGGAGTTTAAGACCAGCCTGGCCAACATGGTGAAGTCCCATCTCTACTACTAAAAATACAAAAATTAGCCAGATGTGGTGACGTGCCCCTGTAATCCCAGCTCCTCAGGAGGCTGAGGCAGGAGAATCACTTGAATCCAGGGGCAAAGGTTGCAGTGAGCCAAGATCATGCCACTCACTTCAGCCTGGACAATAGAGTAAGACTCTATCTCAAAAAAAAATTTTTTTTTCACTTTCTATAATGCAATATGCATGCATAAGGACTTTAAAATAGGGCACAATGGCCGGGTACAGTGGTTCATGCCTGTAATTCCAGCATTTTGGGAGGTGGAGATGGGTGGATCACCTGAGGTCAGGATTTTGAGACCAGCCTGGTCAACATGGTGAAACCCCGTCTCTACTAAAATACAAAAAGCAGCCACGTGTGGTGGCACATGCCTGTAATCCCAGCTACTCCAGAGGGGGAGATGCAAGAATTGCTTAAACCTGGGAGGCAGAGGTTGCATCCAACCAAGACTGTGACACTGCACTCCAGCCTGGGCAACAGAGAGAGACTCTTTCTCAAAAAAATAAAATCAAATAAAATAGGACACAAATATAAAGATCAAGTGTCACTGGGTTTGAAAATTAAAATAAGGAATGAATTCAGTATAAATATGCAGTATGATAATAGTAATTGTTTTGATTTTATATATCCATGGTTACTGCTGAAGGTATTTCATTTGTTTATCCCCATACTTTTCAATTATGAAAAGCTAGTGCTATATTTCAAATTATAGAAAGTTTATGTAGATACAGAAACTAAAGAGAAATCTTAACTGTTTTAAAATTCCTTATTCAACTACTTGCCTGTGTAACTTCATAAATAGCAACCCTGTTCATCCAACCCATGAATTGTGGGTTGGAAGTACCCATGGCTGTGATGTAAGGAGACGAGGGTGCCTCTGCATGCTTGCTCTGGGCTGCCCAAGTACGTTAGGCCATTGCAGAGACTGTCATTCACTGAGGTAAGAGAGCAATTTGGTTGCTAAAGGAGTACAAGCCTTACCTAATGAACTACAGTCTCCACTAGCAAATTTAGGTTATTTTATTATGGAATGCACTGTGGTGTTCCGTTGTGTGGCAACAACAACAAAATAGTCCAGCCAGGCTGGTGATCCTGAATTGTAAAAGGTATGGACCCATGTTTATAAAGTTTGCCTAGGATAAATGATGCTTTGAAAAGATATCAAGAAGTGTGTGAGAGAGAGAGAGAGAGAGAGAGAGAGAGAGTGAGTGTGTGTGTGTGTGTGTGTGTGTGTGTGTGTGTGTGTGTGTTGAGGAAGGTTAAGGAAATAGCTGATTCCAAGAGAGTGTGGGGTTTTTGGTTTAATTTTGTTTTTTATTTGAGACAGGGTCTTACTCTGTCACCAGGCTGGAGTACAGTGGTGCAATCATAACTCATTGCATCCTCAAACTCCTGGGCTCAGCAATACTCAAGCAATACTCCTGCCTCAGCCTTCCCAGTAGCTGGGACTCCAGGCATAAGCCACCATGCTTTTTTTTTTCTGGACAAGTCCAGATTTAGAGCCAAACTTCTACTCTCCAGGCACTTATGATCAGTTTTGGGACATTTGTTTCTTCTGGAAAAACAAATCAGTCTGTAGGGCTAAATTTCTAAGTAGAGGGGCTAGAATGCTGCCTAATCATGGGAAAAGTATTTACCAATTCTACTGCTAACTTCAACTGTGTGTCAGTATTTCATAATATTCACAGCAAAGATTTTGATGTTTTATTCACATTACTATCCCCACACCTAGAACAGAGTCTGGTGCCTAATAAATGCTCAATAAATATTGGCTGGATGAAGAAGTCATCAATGATTCTAAATCACAACCTCACCTTATCACAGCCGCAGTGAGCGGCTTATTGAGCCGGTCATTTGTCCTGTCCATTTCAGTTCTCTCAAGACAAACGAAAGCATGAGCAGGCCCTGGGTGGTGTGAGAGTGGATGAGACATCTCATGTAAAGCACTTCAGCACAGTACTTGCATTAAATGTCAGATTTTAAAAATTATTTATGTTATTTTAAATAATGTTTTGCTTTTATGAAATTATCATAGAAGCCAGGCGCGACAGCTCACGCCCGTAATCCCAGCATTTTGGGAGGTTGAGGCAGGTGGATCACAAGGTCAGAAATTCAGGACCAGCCTGGTCAACATAGTGAAACCCCGTCTCAACTAAAAATGCAAAAAATGAGCCTGGCATGGTGGCGGGAGCCTGTAATTCCAGCTACTCAAGAGGCTGAGGCAGGAGAATCGCTTGAACCCAGGACGCAGAGGTTGCAGTGAGCCGAGACCACACCACTGTACTCCAGCCTGGGCAACATTACAAGACTCCATTTCAGGAAAAAAAAAAAGAAAAAAAGAAATTATAATGTAGTAGAATTATAACAAATAATGTTCTAATTTCTGTTACTTTGGTACTGCAGACCTTACAAAATAAATGTTTCTCATAACTTTTTATGACTGCAAATTTTAACTCAGTCATTTAGAATTGTCTCTAATACACACCCACCAAATCTTGAAAATTTCAGTTTACTCTAAAATCAATCGATAATAAATGTGCTGTTGTAACAGGCCAAACAGACCTGGTAGCTTCTAGAGATCAAAGAACTCCCTGTGCTCATATAAGTGAAAGAAAGGAATAGAAAAAATATTCTTAATCTGTAATAAAAATCTAAAATTGAAAAATGACATAGAACACTAAGAAATAAAGTCATTTGTAATCTTAATTAAAGTACAGCATTGCTCCAACTAAAAACCTGAGACACAGTTATAAAACCATATTTACCCTCTTTCTATTTTGTTGGTGACAAAGATAAATTTTAGTCCTAAATCATCATGTGTCAGATTTGCTTGAAGGGATATATTTATAAAGGCATCTTATTTTGTATCTGCTAATTTTTTAAAGGAAAAGATGAATTCTAGTCTAATATTCCTAATGAAGATGTTAAATCTTCTGTCAGAAAATTCTAGACCTAGAGGTGTCTTCAATTACCTATTATCTAACTACACGTAAAACTTTAGATTTATAATGGAGCACTAAGCCAAAAGTCCCATTACAACTAATAAGAGAAAATGTCTTTAGGTTTCACCACTCTTCACCAGCCCCTAAAACATGGAGTCAAACAGTTCTCAATGTAGTGTAAGAGAAAACTCAAAAATGGGTCCCAAAAAATATGGAGTTCACATGGCTACTAGCAATGTACCAGAAAACCCAAGAAGCTGCACTGATTGTATCAGTCTATGTCAACCCAGCACATGCTAGGATCATATACCTGAATAATTAAAACAAAAACAATGATAATAGGTAAGCCTTATGTGTTACTATGTGCCAGGAACTGATTCAATGGCCTTGTGTATATTAACTCATTTATCCTCACAATTATCCTGTGTGGCAGGTCTACTAATGAGATGATTTTTCTGGGTCCCCACCCAAATCTCATCTGGAATTGTAGCTCCCATAATTCCCACATATTGTGGGAGGGACCAGGTTGGGGATAATTGAATTGTGGGGATGGTTTCCCCCATACTTTCTCGTGGGAGTAAGTCTCACAAGATCTGATGGTTTTATAAGGGGGAGTTTCCCTGCACAAGTTCCTCTTGCCTGCTGCCATGAAAGATGTGCCTTTCACCTTCAACCGTGATTGTGAGGCTCCCCCATCCATGTGGAACTGTGAGTCCATTAAACCTCTTTTTCTTTATAAATTACTCAGTCTCAGGTATGTCTTTATCAGCAGCATGAAAATGGACTACTACAACTAATATACCTATCTTATGGTTGAAGAAACTGAGACACAGACAGGAGAATTACTTTGCCCACAATTGCACAGCTAGCAAAGGGAAAGATAGAATCCAGATTCCATGCCTTTTCCCCATCCAAGTGCTCTCTTTACTCGTATACTGGAGAAAAGCAGGCATTGGTTTGGTTGGGTCAGCCAATGAGGATCTAATGGGTAAAATAATTCTGTTCTTCCAAATTTTATTCCTTTACATTTGCTTTATTTTTTTATGCGGAAACACTGTAAACTACAGACATCATGACATTTCATCCCTAAATACTTTAGTAAGCAGCTCTAAAAAATAAGAACAGCCTCCATAACCAAAATCAACACTATCATGCCTAACAAGCCATAGTAATAATCTTAATGAGTTTTAATATCGTTTAAGACCCAAGCCATATTCCAATTTCCAAAATGTTTCCCAAAATCATTTTTGTAGCTATTTAAATCTACATAAACTGGAATCTAATCTAGGATCACATGTTATAATACATCTGATGGTTGGGTCACTTAAATTGCTTTAACTCTATAAGACTCTCTGTTTCTATGACGCTGATTTGCTAAGTGTCCAGGACAGTTATCCAGTGGAATGTCTCACCTTCAGGATTTGCCTGATTGCTTAATCATGGTGTTGTTTAGCTTGTTTCTACTTTTCCAGTTATTACCTATCTTTGAAATATCCTTCTGATAGTTACAAGATAAAGAAAATAAATCCACAACACCAAAGGCATGAACTATTAAAAAATTGATAAATCAAACTTCATTAAAATTTAAAATGTCAAGGCCAAGCACACTGACTCACGCCTGCCTGTAATTCTAGCACTTTGGAAGGAAGGTCCAGGTGGGAGGATCACTTGAGCCCAGGAATTCAATGCTATGGTGAGCTATATAATCTCACCACTGCACTCCACCCTAGGTGACAGAACAGGACTTTATCCTTAACAACAACAACAAAAACCTGGCCAGGCAAGGTGCCTCACTTTGGGTAATCCCAGCACCTTGGGAGGCCAAGGTGGGCGAATCATAAGGTCAGGACATCAAGACTATGCTGGCCAAAGATGGTGAAACCCCATCTCTACTATAAAATACAAAGAAAAGAAAAACAGCTGAGTGTGGTGGCAAATGCCTATAATCCCAGCTACCAGGAGGCTGAGGCACGAGATTCATTTGAACCAGGGAATTAGAGGTTATAGTGAGCCAAGATCGCGCCACTGCACTCCAGCCTGGAAACAGAGCGAGACTCTGTCTCCAAAAAAAAAAAAAAAAATCTATTCTTCAAAGACACTGTCAGGAAAATGAAAACACAAGCCACAGACTAGGAGAAAATATTTGCAAGACAATCTGATGAAAGACTACCTTAGAGAGAGATCCAAGATGGCTGATGATTAGCAGCTCGGGCACGTACCTCCCAGTGAAAGCGCAAAGAACGAGAGGACGCCACACTTTCAGACGAATATTAGTTGCTCACGGACCAGGAGATTCCCAGTAGAGGAGCTCCACGGGTCGCCAGGGCGACTCTTGTGGCCGGCGTGGCGGTTTTGCTGGTGCCTTAGCACGCCAGTTCTTGGTGCAGAGTCCGGAGATTCCGGGCAGAAAAGCACCATCAATCTTAACACCGCTGTTTTGGCCGGCTCAGTGGATTGCTCAGATTTCGGCGCAGGGAATCAACAAGTTGGACGTCAGAGACCCAGTTAGAAAGTCGGTAATTATAAAGACGACAGACGGACAAATATATAATGAAGGGAAGAAACCAGCGTAAAAAGGTAGAGAATACTCAAAATCAGAATGCCTCTCCCTCTACAGGGGATTGCAATTCCTCATCAGTAACGGAACAAGGCTTAATAGATTACACGTGTGTTCCAATAACAGAAGCAGGTTTCAAAACGTGGGTGATAAGAAACTTCTGTGAATTAAAAGAACTTGTTCTAACCCAATGCAAAGAAACTAAGAACCTTGAAAAAAGGTTGAAATGTTAACGAGAATGGACAATTTAGAGAAGAATATAAGTGAATTGATGGAGCTGAAAAACACAACACGAGAACTTCGCGAAGCATGCACAAGTTTAAACAGTTGAATTGATCAAGCAGAAGGAAGGATATCAGAAGTCGAGGACCAGCTCAGTGAAATGAAACGAGAAGACAAGAATGCAGAAAAAAGGATGAAAATGAATGAGCAAAGTCTCCAGGAAATATGGGACTATGTGAAAAGACCTAATCTACGTTTGATAGGTGTACCTGAATGTGATGAAGAGAATGAATCCAAGTTGGAAAATACTCTTCAGGATATCATTCAGGAAAATTTCCCCAACCTGGCAAGGCATGGTAATATTCAACTCCAGGTAATACAGAGAACACCACAAAGATATTCTTCAAGAAGACCAACCCCAAGGCACATAATCGCCAGATTTATTAGGGTTGAAATGAAGGAGAAAATACTAAGGGCAGCCAGAGAGAAAGGTCAGGTTACCCATAAAGGGAAACCTATCAGACTTACAGCAGATCTCTCAGCAGAAACCCTACAAGCCAGAAAAGAGTGGGGACCAATATTTAACATCCTTAAAGAAAAGAACTTTCAACCCAGAATTTCCTATCCAGCCAAACTAAGCTTTATGAGCGAAGGAAAAATTAAATCTTTTGCGAACAAACAAGTACTTAGAGAGTTCACCACCACCAGGCCTGCTTTACAAGAGCTTCTGAAAGAAGCACTATACATATAAAGGAACAACCAATATCAGCCTTTCCAAAAATATATCAAAAAGCAAAGAACTTTAACACAATAAAAAATTTACATCAACTAATGGGCAAAACAGCCAGCTAGCATCAAACGCCGGTATTAAACTTATATATATTTTAATTGGATAAAAAGCCAAAACCCATCGGTATGCTGCATCCGGGCCCATCTTACATGCAACAATACACAAAGACTCAGAGAGAAGGAGGAAGATTTACCAATCAAACAGAGAGTAAAAATAAACTAATAAACAAAAAGCAGGAGATGCAATTCTCGCCTCTGATAAAGTAGACTTTAAAGCAACAAAGATCAAAACAGGCGAGGAATGACATTACATAATGGCAAAAGGATCAATGCAACAAGAAGAGCTAACGATTCTATAGATCAACGAGATAGAAAATTAACAAGGATATTCAGAACTTGAACTCAGACCCGGAACAAGTAAACTTAATAAACATTTATAGAACTCTCCACTTCAAATACACAAAACATACATTACCACCTCACACCTATTCCAAAGGTGACTATATAATTGGAAGTAAATCACTCCTCAGTAATCGCATAGCATTTCATAGGTTTAAATTAAATATTGGTTGGCTGTTTGTTTGTTATCTTCTTCCCTTATTCCTTCCTGACTACATCATTAAGTATAATTATCAGTATAAAAGAGGTTTTCAATACCCATTACTAAATTGCATTCTAGCCTGGGCAAGAAAGCAATACTCCCATTCTCTCTCCCTCTTTCTTTTCCTTCTCCCTCCTCCCCGTTCTCTCTCTCTCTTTCTCTTCCTTTTCCCTCCTTCCTATTCTCTCTCTCTCTTTCTCTTTAAAAAAAAAAAAAAGAAAGAAAGACTACCTTAAAAATATACAAAGAACTCTTAAAGCTTAACAAGGAAAAAACAACCCAAGTAAAAAATGGACTAAAGAACCTAACAGATACCTCACTAAAGATGATACATAGATGGCATCTGTGTGTGTGTATATATATATATATATATAGAATTGTGGGGGTGGTTTCCCCCATACTGTTCTCGTGGTAGTAAGTCTCACAAGATCTGATGGTCTTGTGAGATATATATATATACACATATATATATACACACACACGCATATAAATATACAAATACAATATATATACAAATCTTTGTGTGTGTACATGTATGCAAGTACAAATATATACACAAATATATACACAAATCTTTGTGTATATACACATACACAAAGATGCTCAACTTCATATGTTTTCAGGAAATTGCAAATCAAAAGAACAAATGAGCTATCACTATGCACCTATTAGAATGGTCAAAATCTAGAACAATGACAACACCAAATGCTGGTGAGGATTTGGAGCCACATAACGTCTCTTTCATTGCTGTGAAAATGCAAAATGGTACAACCACTTTGGAAAACAGTTTGGAGATTTTTTAGGAAGCTAATGATACTCTTATCATATGATTCAGCAATCATGCTCTTTGGCATTTACCCAAAAAAGTGAAAACTTATGTTCACACAAAAACCTGCACATGGATGTTTATAGCAGTTTCATTTGTAACCGCCCAAACCTGGAAGCAACCAAGATGTCCTTCAATAGGTGGACAGATAAATAAACTGTGGTCCAACCAGACAAAAGAATATTATTCAGCACTAAAAGAAAATAAAAAAGCACTATCAAGCCATGAAAAGACATGGAGGAAATTTAAATGCATATTGGTAAATGAAAGAAGTCAATCTCAAAAGGCTGCATGCTGTACAGTTCCAACTATATGACATTCTGGAAAAGGCTACAGTAAAAAGATCAGTGGTTTCTAGGAGTTCAGAGGAAAGAGAAATAAACAAGGAGAGCACAGAGGATTTTTAAGGTAGTGAAACTACTCTGTAAGATTCTACAATGGTGGACACACATTTGTCCAAAACCATAGAAGTACAACACTATGAGTGAACCCTAATGCAGACTATGGAATCTGGGCAAAAATGATGTGTCAGTGTAGGTCCATCCATTGTCACAAGTGTACTGCTCTGGTGAGATACGTCAATAATGGGGGAGGCTATGCATGTTTTAGAACAGGGTATTATGGGATATCTCTGTACCTTTTGCTCGATATTTCTGTGACCCTAAGACTTTTCCAAAACAAAAAACTCTATTGAAAGCAAAAGCAAAGCAAACACAACAAAACCTAGATAAAAGAACATTGAAAGAAGTCAAGGGTGAATTCTTGAGGATTCTGGGAGGCAGGGGAAGATAATACATTGAATCTGCGGCTCGTGTAGCAGCCTAGAGAAAAAGTCTGAAGACTAGAGAGGAGAATGAGCGAAACTAAGGACTAAAGGAATGTTGTTCAATTATCTCTAGATTTAATTCATTTAAGTGATCCCTGTATGAATAACCACAAGTAATTGAGACTAAAAATAAAATAATAGTCCAAATAACTTGCATTCTGAGCAGGGACTAGAAATTGTAGGTATAAGGCAGCTTTATGACACAGATACCAATATACAAAGCAAGATTTTGAGTTTTTGTCTTCAAGGCTTTATCATATTAGGTGGGGCTTTGTGATGCAAGCTCTCATTGGCGACTTCAATCTATTCATAGACAAAGTGTAAAGGAGCAAGGCTTAGTCACGTTAGCAACCTACGATGTATACTAGTGCAATATAAATTCAGCTTGTTGCTAGCTTGCAGTCATAAAAGTCTTTTGAATCCTTGTTCAAAGACAACTCATTTGTCTGCACTTTAAATGCTCGGGAAATAGCCATGGAAAACATTTATTCAAGGTAGGTAAATAAAAAATGTTGCTATGGGATTATAAAAATAGACTGGAGAAATTTGAAGGTACTTTCATTATTTACTTATTCACCAAGTATTTCACATGACCTGCCTTAGCCAGGACCACGGACACGCTGTAGATGTGAATTTTAGTTCACTTCACTAGGATTTCTGAAAGGCAGTGTTCTTTTGTGTCTCTAAATAAAGTTCAGAGTCCCCCTTCACTCAGGAAGTTCAATCTCTGGAATTTGGTGGGGATCGGGGACAGGAACCCTTCTTCCTAGGGTCAAGTGAGGGGATCTGGCACAAACTAGAACATTCTGGAAGATCCTCTGATCTCTTCTGGTCACACTGAACTGGTTGAGGTGTTCAGTGTCAAAATCCACGTGCTCCCTTGAAAGCAGTGGCCCAGTCCCAGATCTTTTGTCGGCTGGGAAGTTAAAGGCTTGGGGAACCTTCTCTCTCAGGGGACCATGCAGCTTTTCTGCCATGAGGTCCTGCCACACACCAGCTGTGGGAGGGAAGTGCTGGTCTGCTGTACTACAGGACCTGCACACCTCTGCCTTGCTCCCAGTCTCTCCAAAAGCTTTCAGAACCTTCCCTCCGGGGTTGGTCCATTTCTTCCTCTCTTGGTTGGGGCTTCTCTTTTACAACAAAATTCTATGTAGGAGTGATATTCCAGATGCCTGTCACATGCTTTATTTCTGAACTCTTCATTTATCCCTATAGTGCCAAAATCATTAGTCCTAAACATAAGGACACTTGGTGACTTTCTTGGAATGGGGAAGGGAGAATGCTTACCATTCATTCAGGCTGCTGAAAGAGTACATAACTCAAATTAAAACCTCAATGTGGTTTTCTAGTCACAGAAGTGAAGGCGAGAAAGACAGCCCCTGCCTTCAGGTATCTCACATCCTAGAACAGAGGCAAATAAAGAGGTCATCAAAATACAGCGCACAGGAGAGATTCCTGCCTCAGGGGCCAGAGAGGGAGAATTTTCCTGGAGAAAATGGTTATGAATACTTAAACAACACTCCCTGTGTGCCAGGCACTATGCCAAGCAATTATTTATATACAGATATAGAGTGGGGCCATAATGGAGCCCTGGTAGTGTGTGTTCCTGCTTAAATTCCTAGGCTTTAGGGATATCCCCAGTGGGACCCAAAGAATAGGCATAGGCTTGCCATGGCAGAGCATGTAGGTGCCTGGTGGAGGGAATAGCATGGACACAGTGCAAAGATGCCCTGAGAGGCGCTCTGAAGAGGGAAGCTGAAATTGAACTGCCTGGAGCAGTTACAGCTTAGGCCCCTCCCCACGTGGACTGCCAGGATACTGACGCTTGTTTCCCTAATGCTGAGAAAAGTGAATCAGACAAAGTGGGCTGACTAGGGTAACAAATGGATTTTCAAAAATTCCTCTGCGAAAGCGAGTCTTCCCCCAACATTCTATCAAGATCTTGATTACTAAGCTTATTAGATTTTGATTACTAAGCCTCTTGTCTAAAATGGAATTATGCCCTGCAAGGAGCTAAATCCGTGGTTCGCATTTACATCCTGCTGTGAGTCATTTTCACCAGCAAATCAAATTGCTCTTCTCCCACCCACATCATAGCCAGGTGCAAAGTTTGCTACCTAAAGAGAGGCTCCGGACAGATAGCAGGACAGGAAGCTGACAATGCACACTTGTGACGGGGTCAACAAATCTGCCGCAGGGTATCACTGGCCTCTGCTTAACCACATATTCTCTCTGCTACACCAGGATCATTCTGTTTTTTACATTCAAAGGCTTTGCATATCATGGGCTACAGAAAGCAGTTCTGGAATATTAAAGTAGTAAATTTACTTTCAGGATGTCTGTTATCAGCAGGTGTGAGTAAAATAAAGGATAGCCTTTGGGAGGCTGAGGCGGGCAGATCACCTGAGGTCAGGAGTTCGAGACCAGCCTGGCCAATATGGTGAAGCCCCTGTCTCTACTAAAAATACAAAAATTAAGCCAGGCACAGTGGTGCACATCTGTAGTCCCAGCTACTCGGGAGGCTGAGGCAGGAGAATTGCTTGAACCCGGGAGGCAGAAGTTGCAGTGAGCCGAGATTGCGCCACTGCACTCCAGCCTGGACGACAGAGTGAGATTCCATCTCAAAAAAAGAAATGATAATAAAGCATAGACTTGATGCAAGGAAGACTGGAGACACACGTAAATCAATGTTCACTCGTCTTCATTCTTCAGACTTTCTCTATTTGTGTCAAAATTATGATTGCTGGGGCCTGCTTCACCTCTTGCTGAGTCTGGCATTCTGAACATCAAATCCAGATGAAGCTGAAGCAGCCAGAACTCTGGGTTGATGGCCCAAAAACTCAAGCTCAGAACTGGCAAGGTGCCTCGTGCAAAAGCCGTGCCAGCTCAAAAGGGAAAGTAGAACCCACGGTCCATCTTTGTGTGACACCTCATTTAAACCCAAGTGCTCGGCTTTTGTGAGACTTGACATAATTTATTCCTCAGAGGGGGAATGAGTGATTCACAGAGCCTGTCATAGACGTACACAGATGGCAAGTTGAGCTGGAATAAGACAAAGAATGGCAGGATGCTGAGGGCTGCTCTTGCCATCCCATGAACACCCAAGATGTCCCCGACACACACATGAAACCTATCCGCACCAGGAACCCAGCCAGAGCCCCTTTTACAGAGCAGGAAGAGGTGGTTGTGGGCTCCTAGGGGCATCAATCAGATTTCCACCTGCATTTTTTTATTTAAGAGACAGGATCTCCCTCTGTCACCCAGGCTGGAGTGCAGTAGAGCGATCATGACTCACTGCAGCCTCAACCTCCTAGGTTCAAGCAATCCTCCTGTCTCAGCCTCCTGAACAGCTAGGACTACAGGTGTGTGCCACTACAGCTGGGTAATTTTTTAAATTTCTTTAGTATTTTGTACAGACAGGGTCTCATGTGTTACCCAGACTGGTCTTGAACTGCTGGCCTCAAGTGATCCTCCTGCCTCAGCCTCCCAAGGTGCTGGAATTACACAGTGAGCAGTCTCATTTTGTCTTTAATCCATCCCCATAGCTCCCCCACTAGGGCTTGCTATTCAGCCAATCACACTGAACAGCACCCTCTCCTGCCCCACCAAGCTGCTTGTCCAGGTCTCTCCAGGTGTCTGTATCTATTTCTTGTTATGCATCAATGTATGCATGTCCTCTGCCCAATGAGACTGCTGGAGACATAACATATCATAGAAGTTAAGAACATGAGCTCTGGGACCAGGCCACTGCAGTCTGAATCATGGCTATACCACCTCCCAGCTATGATCTTGGCCATGTTACTTATCTTTTCTGTGCCTCATTTTTTCTACTTATAATATTGGGATAATAGTATGTATTTCTAGGGTTGTTTAAAAGACCCTGCAGTGAGTCTGTTAAGAAAGAAAGGAAACTGTTCAGCTCCCACTTATGAGTGAGAACATGCAGTGTTTGGTTTTCCGTTCCTGTGTTAATTTGCTGCGGATGATGGTTTCCAGCTTCACCCATGTACCTGCAAAGGACATGAACTCATTCTTTTCTATGGCTGCATAGTAATCCATGGTGTATATGTGCCACATTTTCTTTATCTAGTCTATCATTGATGGACATTTGAGTTGGTTCCAAGTCTTTGCTATTGTAAATAGTGCTGCAGTAAACATATGTGTGCATGTGTCTTTATAGTAGAATGATTTATAATCCTTTGGGTATATACCCAGTAATGTGCTTGCTGAGTCAAATGGTATTTTTGGTTCTAGATCCTTAAGGAATCGCCACACTGTCTTCCACAATGGTTGAACTAATTTACACTCCTACCAACAGTGTAAAAGTGTTCCTATTTCTCTGCATCCTCACCAGCATCTGTTGTTTCCAGACTTTTTAATGATTTAAATATGGCCATCTTTTTTTTTTTTTTTTTGAGACAAAGTCTCACTCTATAGCCCTGGCTGGAGTGCAATGGCATAATCTTGGCTCACTGCAATCTCTGCCTCCTGGGTTCAAGCAATTCTCAAGCCTCAGCCTCCTGAGTAGCTGGGATTACAGGTGCCTGCCACTGCGCTCGGCTAACTTTTGTATTTTTAGTAGAGACGGGGTTTCACCATCTTGGCCAGGCTGGTCTTGGACTCCTGACCTCATGATCCATCCGCCTCAGCCTCCCAAAGTTCTGGGATTACAGGTGTGAGCCACTGCGCCCAGCCAATGGTCACCATTATAACTGGCATGAGATGGTATCTCATTGTGGTTTTGATTTGCATTTCTCTAATGACCAGTGATGATGAGCTTTTTTTCATGTTTATTGGCCACATAAATGTCTTCTTTTGAGAATTATCTGTTCATATCCTTCACCCACTTTTTGATGGGATTGTTTGTTTTTTTCTTGTAAATTTGTTTAAGTTCTTTGTAGAGTCTGGATATTAGATCTTTGTCAGATGGATAGATTACAAAAATTTTCTTCCATTCTGTAGATTGCCTGTTCACTCGGATAATAGTTTATTTTGCTGAGCAAAAGCTCTTTAGTTTAATTAGGTCCCATTTGTCAATTATGACTTTTGATGCAATTGCTTTTGATGTATTAGTCATGAAGTCTTTGCCAATGCCTTCCACACAGGGAGGGGAACGTCACACACCAGGGCCTGTTAAGGGGGTGTGGGGAAAGGGGAGGGAGAGCATTAGGACAAATACCTAATGCATGCGGAGCTTAAAACCTAGATGACGGCTTGATAGGTGCAGCAAATCACCATGGCACATGTATACCTATATAACATATCTGCACATTCAGCATATATATCCCAGAACTTAAAGTAAAATTAAAAATAAATACATAAAATTTTTAAATGCAATTTTAACATGTAAGTTTCCTGTTAAAAGCTTCTATCTGAGAAAAAAAACAGAAACAAAAAAAGGAAAAGGGAAGCAAGGTAGGGAGGGAGAGAGGGAAAAGAAAGATAGTGAGCCTCTTGAAATAAAGGACCATGTATTATTCACTTTTTCTTCTGTGCCTCATTAAATTCATTCATCATCATTACCATTCATGGGTTCATACAATGTGCCAGTTACTGAAAAAGATCAGTCCTTGACTGCCCTGACTGTCAAGGAGCTCATAGTCGAGAGAGGATGCCAATGAATGACATCAGTGGCTGCGATAGTGTGAGGACAGCCAAGGGACAGCAGGCCCACATTGCTCTGAAGCTCATCACTCTGGATCCCAGGTTCAAATTCTACTGTCGTTTCCTGGCTGTATGACTGAGTAAGTTATTAGCACCACTCACGGGAATGCTGTGAGGATGAAGTTAAAAGATAATGAGAGCCTGGACAACATAACAAAACCCTGTCTCTACAAAAAAAAAAAATTTTTTTTAATTAGCTGGTATGGTGGTGCATGCCTATAGTCTCAGCTACATGGGAGGCTGAGGCAGGAGGATTACTTGAGCCTGGAGGTTGAGGCTGCAGTAAACTAGGATTATACCACTGCATTCCAGCCTGGGCAACAGAGAGAGACCTTGTCAAAAAAAAAAAGGAGGGAAGGGAAGGAAGGGGAGGGAGAGGGAAGGGGAGGGGTGTGAGAGGGGAGGGGGAAGAGGGAAGGGAACGGGAAGAGGGAAGGGAAGGGAAGGGGAGGGGAGGGGAGGGAAGGGGGGAGGGGAGGAAGGAAGGAAGGAAGGAAAGAAGGAAGGAAGGAAGGAAAGAAGGAAAGAAGGAAAGGAGGGAAGGAAGGAGGGAGGGAAGAAGGGAGGGAGGGGAAGGAAGAAGGAGAGCCAGGCATAGTGGTGCACATCTATAGTTCCAGCTACTCAGAAGGCTGAGGTAGGAGGATTAATTTAGCCCAGGAGTTCCAGGCTATAGTGTGTCATGATTGAGCCTGTGAATAGCCACTGCACTCCAGCCTGAGCAACATAGGAAGATTCCATCTCTAAAGAGGAAAAAAAGAATAAGGTCATGGGAGACCAGAAGCACAGCTGACACATAGTATTTAAAGCATGTTAGCTATGAATGTTACATTTATGTACATATATATGCATAATAGATACATATATAACATATATGTGCACACACATATGCACAACAGGTATCCACTGCAGAGAGCAATGGGAGCACGGAAGGTGAGAAACTAAACTTGAGTCTGCAAAGCTTCCAAGAGCAAGTGACCCCAGTGCTCAGTCTTCAAGAATGAGTAAGAGAGAGGTGGAGAAGCAGAGGAAGGCTGATTCAGGCTGACGCTCCAGTGCACATAAAAGCATGAAAGGAGAGAACATGAGTCACTCCAGAAGGCCCTGGGAGGGCCTCAGATAGATGCACTGGAGAGGCAGGCAGGAGCTGAATCACGCAGAGACCTGCTAATGAATTCAGACCTTGCCTGAGGTCAGTGCAGGGCTGTGGAAAGAATTCAAGCTGGAACCTGCCATGGATGGTTTGGCACTTTTTAAATCAATCATGTTTTCATAGCATTAGCCAGTGATAACCAACTTCGGAACAGGTCATGATCCCAAGGCCCTGTAGAATGCTGAAGCAAAGTCCGAAAAAGGCTCTGTCGAGGGCCATAGACGTCTACGGCAATGTGTATTTATTCTAATTCTTTGGGAAGTGATAAATCCTTTGTGGAAAAGATTCATCTCTTTTTCTATTATTTTTGAAAGTGCTAAAACAATACATGGACACATCAGATTTGCCCAGCAAATATCAATTGGTCATAACCGATGCACATTACATATGATGACTTCTAGCTATTTAAGGTAGTTAACGGACTATTTGGTGGCAAGTAGAAATGAAGGTAGGAGCATAGCAAGATACTGAAGGACAAATGCCATTAGAGTATTTGTTAGAAGGTGGACTTCGGTGACATGGAGGGCTGTTCATTTAATAATAAAGGACCATGTATTATTCATATAAATCACAAAACCTATTAGAAAGCTATTCTGTTCAGACCACAAAATGGCAGAAGCTTTTTCTGACTTCTGGTAATACAATGTGAAATTAGCAATATAATTATATTCCCTTTAATTTGGAGGTGGAAAAAGGAGTGAAAAGAAAATAAGACACACTTTGGTGAGGGGAGGAACCAGTGAATCCATGGAGGAATGTGGTCTGGAGGATCTACTAGGGAAATGAACCCTCCAAAACCACAGTATCTTGACAGTCATTGAACCCAGGCCCACTTATTCATTCATTCATTCAACAAATATTTATTGAGCTCCTTCTAAATCTAAGATGTTACAAAATGGTGAACAAAACTGACTCCATATTGTTCTGTACCTCATGAAGATTACACTGAAGCAGGGAAAACAGGCTTTCTATAAATGAACACACTAATAAGCCCATAATGAGTTGTGATAAGTGCTTTGAAGGAAAACAATAGTGCTCTGTGCTATGAGAAAGAAGAAAGGCCTGCCTTAAGCTGTTGTGGAAAGTAGAAAAGTTCCTTTTTAAAGTTTCCTTTCTTGTTAAAGAATAAGTGTACTAATAACTTTGTCAAGCCCTATCCTATGTAGCTGTTAGACATGCCATGCTTACAGGCACATAGGACATTCTATGACCTTGTACTTTAACCAAGATATCTATGCTGGATGTGCTCACAGGCATGTCCCAGCTCTCCATTGCTTTTACCTGTTTAGAAAAGTTTTAAGTTATTAGCCAATTGGGTTTTAGTTTAGATTGTGAGGTCTGGCTCCAGCCAACGGAAATCAGACCCAGCAGTGAGGACGACCCAAAATGTGTAAGGGATAAATTTGTGTGTTTTCCTTCGTTCATTGTACTCTCGTGGCAAGATGGCTATTGAGAGTAGTCTTCCTCCAGGAAGTAAAAATTGCGTTGCTGAAAAATCCTTTGTCTCAGTGCTAATTTTTCTTTGCCGCACCAAGCACCTGTTTCCAACAGCAGGGGCCCAGCAAAATTTTCCTGGAGAACAGTCAAAAAGCAGAAGTAGGAAAAAGCCAGGACAGGACAGATCAGGAGAGTCTGCAGGTGGGGGTGGGGGTGGGGGGGTCTCAGGTGGAAAAGAGCTGTTGAATGTGAGGTACAACAAGTCAGTGGTGTGGATGGGGGAGGCGTGAGGAAGAGGGGGCCATTGTGGAGAGGCTAAGGCCACAGATACAGGGACCAATTTACTCAGTAGGAAAAGGTGAGTAATGAAGAGGGCCTTCAATGGAACTCCACAGCCTTTCTCCAAGTCAACATACCAGGTCAGTACTGGCAGCTCAGCCCAGAAAAGATTGTCAGCCACAGCTGGGATAACTGTGTCCAGAGGTGTTTGAACCAGAGCCATTCCATCTTGAATAGGGACTGAGTAAAATAACGCTGAAACCTACTGGGCTGCCTTCCCAGGTGGTGTGGCATTCATAGTCACAGGATGAGATAGAAGGTCGGCACAAGGTACAGGTCACAGAGACTTTGCTGATAAAACAGGACGCAGTAAAGAAGCTGGCCAAAACCAATCAAAATCAAGATGGACATGAAAGTGACCTCTGATCATCCTCACTGCCCATTAAATGCTAATTATAATGCATTATCATGATAAAAGACATTCCCACCAGGGCCATGACAGTTTACAAATGCCACTGCAACGTCAGAAGGTTACCCTATATGGTCTAAAAAGTAAAGGAACCCTCAGTTCTGGGAATTGCCCATCCGTTTCCTGGAAAACTCATGAATAATCCACTTCTTATTTAGCATACAATCAAGAAATAACTATAAGTATAATCCGTCGAGCTGCTCTGCCAGTGGAGTAGCCATTTCTTCTTCCTCTTCTTCTTCTTCTTCTCCTTCTTCTTCTCCTCCTCCTCCTCCTCCTCCTCCTCCTTCTTCTTCTTCTTTTTTGAGATGGAGTCTTGCTCTGTCACTCAGGCTGGAGTGCAGTGGCACCATATTGGCTGACTGCAACCTCTGCCCGGGTTCAAACGATTCTCCTGCCTCAGCCTCCCAAGTAGCTAGAATTACAGGCATGCACCACAACTCCTGGCTAAGTTTGGTTTGTTTTTAGAAGAGAGGGGGTTTCACCATGTTGGCCAGGCTGGTCTTGAACTCCTGGGCTCAAGGGATCCACCTGGGTTGGCCTCCCAAAGTGTTGTGATTACAGGAGTGAGCGTGAGCCACCGCCCCCGGCCTGGTTTCTTTACTTTCTTAATAAACTTACTCTCACTTTATGCACTCACCTCGAATTCTTTCTTCTGCGAAGTCCAAGAACACTCGCTTGGGGTCTGCATCGAGACTCCTCTCCGGTAACAGCTGGTGTCAGTATTAAAGTTTCCCAATGTCAGCGGCTTCCCCCTACAAGTCAGAGTTGGGGAGAGACAGGAAGGAAGAGGGGGCCGACAAAGAGCAAAGGAAAGAGAAGGCCTGGGAGCCAAGCGGATCTTGGGTGGACTCCAGACTCCCCTGGCGGCCCGCACAACTCAGATGACCCGTCTGCGAAGCAGAGATCTCAACGGGCGAGCCACGGGGCTGCGGAAAAGGAGTGCAAGGGTGATGCCCACGCCTGGCCCAGGGCGGGGACTCAATACAAGGCTCTTCTGGCTGCGATTGCTGGAGAAAGGGAGTCCTGTGGAAGACACAAAGGAACTAGAACCTACTCGGTGTCGGGACAAGCCTTGAGGGTTGACAGGGGCGGGGAGGGGGTTCCAGCAAGAGCTGGGTTTCAGCTTGGGTTGCCCACGACAGCGAAAGCAACTGGCAGGTGGCGGTAGGGTGACTTCTTCAGCTTAGAGCTTAGCGGGCAGGCGAAGGGGCGGAGCAAAAGAAGAAAACACGAAGGACCGGGAGGAAGCCGGGGAGACCGGTGGGGGCCGCGGGCCGCGGTGCAGTCGCAGGGGAGCGAGGCCTGCTGGGCTCGGCAACGGGGGACGCGGCCTCGGAGGCGACCCGGCCTCCACAGGTGAGCCCCTGCCCCGGGGGTGGTGACGGCGGTAGGGGGTGGTCTGGGGGAACGCGGAGCCGCGGGGCAGTCCTTTGAAGGCGGCGCGGTGCAGCAGTGGCCGCCCCTCACTCCCACCGTGTTCGGACCCCGGCGGCCCCGGCGCGGGCTAGGGGCTGGGAGGCTTGGGGTGGCCCCGGCTGCCTCTGTCCGGGGACGGCGGCGGACTCCAGTAGGCTGACCCCCGCCCGGCTCCCTCGACCGCATCAGAAAGTGCGGTGTCCACAGCCCGTCGTCCAGCCCGGCAGGCCCCCAGTTCCAGGCCATTCTAAGAAGCACTCCCGCCCCCCATGCTGGGGCGCGCTTTCCTACGCACGTCCGCCAGTCAGCACCCCCCGGGTCCCTTCCCCATCACTGAAGAAGCAGAGGGTCCCTGGACCGCCCTAGGGTGGGGGGTGGGAGCTACACCTGCAGTCAAGACCCTCGGAAGGCTTGCTCTTAGGTGTGGACTGAGGACTAAGTGAGCGCCAGAGGACCTGGCCACCGAAGCTGAGAGGTATCTTTGCTTCCTAATATAGAACAGTGGCCTACTGGCTAAGCAAAGATAATCTAGTTTGGCCTGGTCAGCAAAGACTTCCTGGGAGTGCTCAGGAATTGGAAGGTGTGCAGGGCCTCTCTGACAGCCGCCCCTTCATACGCACAGACTCGCAGCGTGCTAGGTGCTGAGCGGGGATTTATGGACCTATCCCTCATCTTCATCCTCGTCTTCATCTCTGCCACAGCCCCTCACCGTTGTGTGCATTATGCCCACTTAACAGAGGAGAAAGCTGAGGCACAGACGGATGAAGTCGTTTGTACCAAAGCACAGGGATCGCAGGGGGAAAGAGTTAGGATTTGAACCCTGGTCTCTTGGACCCAGTACTTTCCTGTGAAGCCCACCATGCTGCCTCTGTAATCACATTAGGCACCTGTGATGAAACTTGATGGGAGTATGGGTCCCTTTAGCTCAAATGCTTCAAAGTTTAGTAATTGATGTAGGAAATAGAATTGTGCATAAGACGTTCATTTTGCAGAAGAAAAGCAGAAGTAGTGGTGGAGTTCAGGGCTCCACTCAGGGCAGGAGGAGGCTCAAAGTCCACCTGGATTATGTCCATCATTGCCAAATCCAAGGTCCACTTTTCTAAGCCATGTGAAGGTGTTGATGATTCACTCCCTCCTTCAGGAATTCCCTCCCCTCTGTATCAGCTATTCTTTCTCAGTCATTTCCTTGGCCTGCTTTTTTTTTCTTTTTAAATCTTTCTTTCTTCTCTTTTCAATATCCCCTTGGGTTCAATGTTCATATTTCCAAATACTGTTTTTAGACACATTTGTTCAAGTTCCCTGCTCTAACTCTCATGTCTATGATGGCAGTTCCCAAATTCATCTCTCTAGCCTACCCCTGTTCTGGAACTCCAGACCCAAATAGTCAAATATTAACGAATATTAACAGCTAATTCTGTTTGCCCCCACAGGTACCCAAATCCAACATTTCCAAACCCAAATTTAGCCTCTCTATCAAAGATAGACAGAGCTGGGTTCCAGCCTGGGTTGCCACCAACAGCAAAAGTGACTGCCTGGTGGCTGTAGGATTTAGCATATCTATCAAAAATGCTGAATTCCCACCAGGGTCTTTGTTCAGGTCTCTGTAATTCCTGGCCCAGACTACTGCACCACCTTCCAACCTGGTTCTCCTGTTCCAGAGTCCATCTGCCTTCCACAGATCCTCCTGAAAGCTTAGGAGTCCTAGTCCCTCTTGTGACCTGACTAGATGGAATGGACCGTCCTTCATTTCCTTCCCTAGCATCCTGTGCATACCCCAAGGGAACCCTTTTCATGTTGTATAACTGTTAACTTGTCTGTCTCCCTCTGTGGACTGTGAATTCCTTCAGCAGTGATCTTGTCTTATCCTTCTTCATACCCCCAGGCTGGCACATAATCAACACTCAGTGCACAGTGTGATATTTCACTCTATTCTAAATCTGATCTGTCCCACATTAGTGAGTGAATGTGTGTATGCTAGTGGAAGAGGGGCACGAGAAGTTGAGTTTGCGGATGGACTAATGACAAAAGGAAAATGAGTTTTCCAAATAACTCCAGTGGATCCTCAGGATGCTTTTAAGCTTGATACAAACGTTCAGTCATGGCATAGTGATTCTCTTCTACGGTCCTTAGACACTGGGTCAAGGAGTAAGCAGAGGATAATCAACTGGAAGGAGAGCAAGCACAAGGTCATCATGGCTTCAGCGTCTACTCGTGGAAACCAAGATAAAGATCCCCATTTGCCACCACCAAGCAAGCAGGTATACTTTTATCTTTATTGATCAATTTGTTGAGCCAGGCTCTCACACTGTCACCCAGACCAGAGTGCAGTGGTGCAATTATGGCTCACTACAGCCTCAAACTGCTGGATTAAGCGATCCTCCTACTTGAGCTTCTCACTTAACTGGGATGACAGGTGCAGGACACCATGCCTGGCTAATTATTTTTTTGTGGTTAGACATGAGGTCTCACTATATTGCCCAAGCTGATCTCAAAGTTCTGGCCTCAGTTAATCCGCCTATCTAGGCCTATTGAAATGCTGGGATTACAGGTGTGAGCCACCATTCCTGGTCAGGTATAGTTTTAATTGCAGGACCTGCCATCTAAAAAAATATATATCATACAGGATTTTTATTAAATTTCATCCTTAACCAGTATCTTATTTTTTTCAATCTGGCACTTTGTTGGATGGGCTTTTGAAAAAAAAAAAGCCGCTTTTCAAAGCAGCTGAAAAGTGTGTTTTCAGCTGCTTTGAAAAGAAGCCTTTTAAAATTTTATTTATAAAATCCTTTATTTTTACTCTTTCTTCTTTAGAATCCAGTCTTACTAACTCTTAGATGAACTGTCAGTGACTCAAGAGGTTTCTGATAGCAGAGCAAAACTCTTTATAGACTCTAACAGAATGGCACATATTGCATTCATTCATTCATTCATTTATAGAGATAGGGGTCCCATTATATTTCCCACGCAGGTCTCAAACACCTGAGCTCAAATGATCCTCCCACCTCAGCCTCCCAAAGTGCTGGGATTACAGGCGTGAGTCACCACACCTGGTGACATTTTGCTTATTTTTTTTTACATTTTTATTACTATGGGTAGATGCACTAATCCTATGCTGCTGACAGGTGTTACTGTTCAAGGTGGCAGAGTCTTTAATTACTAATTAGCTAGCAGGTTGAGAATCCAAGTGTTAATGTGAAAACCATTTTTCAACTTGTTAGGAATGGATACTGTGTATTTCAGGAATATATCAATGAACAAAAGAGAGCTCAGGCACAGTGCCTCATGCCTGTAATCCTAGCGCTTTGGGAGACCGAGGTGGGCAGATCACCTGAAGTTGGGAGTTCAAGACCAGCCTGACCAACCCTGTTTCATACAAAATTAGCCAGGCGTGGTGACGCATGCCTGTAATCCCAGCTACTCAGTAGGCTGAGGCAGGAGAATCGCTTGAACCCAGGAGGCAGAAGTTGTGGTGAGATGAGATCATGCCATTGCACTCCAGCCTAGGCAACAAGAGCAAAACTCCATCTCTGATGGGTCAATAGCATTCATATTCAAGCTGAAAATAGGGTATGGAGGCAGTAATGTTTAAGGAGCAAAGTTTAGGCAAGGCAAACAGACAAATGATAGAAAGTCACAAGGAGAATTATTTGGATACCTGAGTTGCCTCCGTGAAATGGAGAGTCATCAAACATTCATTGCTGTATAGAAAAGGATCACCAGAGCTCCTTTTCTTTTCTTTTTTTTTTTTTTTGAGATGGAGTCTCGCTCTGTCACCCAGGCTAGAGTGCAGTGGTGCCATCTCTGCTCACTGCAACCTCCGCCTCCCGGGTTCAACCAATTCTCCCACTTCAGTCTCCTGAGTAGCTGGGATTACAGGCACCCGCCACCACACCTGGCTAATTTTTGTATTTTTAGTAGAGACGAGATTTCACCATGTTGGCCAGGCTGGTCTTGAACTCCTGACCTCAAGTGGTCTGCCTGCCTCGGCCTTCCAAAGCACTGGGATTACAGGCTGACTGCAGGACTGGAAGCAATTATGATAGCCAGGGTATGTGCATTTGTTTATTAAGGGGAGGCAGTCCTTATTTCTGCCCCAGGCACAGCCAAGAGCAAGAGCAAATATTTACCCTGGGCATCTGGAGGCGTGCATGTGCTAAGGAAGGAAGATAAGTGGAGACTGAGAGCAGCTCCTTCTGCTGCTGTGACTCACCCTGGGACTTACTGCATCTTTGCCCTGTGCCTTGGGGAGTTGCAGAGAGAAAAGAGGGAGGTCGCCAGCTTGGGCTGCTTATAGAGCTCCACAGATGCTGGTGCCACAGGGTTTCTCCAACCCATTCATTGGCATCACATATGTAAAGTGCTTGGCCCAGGACCAGCCCCATACAAAGTGCTCAAGAAATGGTGACCATCCTGTACATTGGCATCTACTACACAGAAAATCTAAAAAAGACAGTGGCTAGATCAGCACAATCGAACTACACTTCAAGAGTTAAGGAGCTGCACTGCAACCAGAAAAACACAGGTTTTTGCCCTGGAGATAAATGGCAAAGAACCCACATAAATAATTCACAAAAAAGGAAATACAAGTGTGACTTCTTTTTTTTCTTTTTGAGACGGAGTCTCGTTCTGTCGCCCAGGCTGGAGTGCAGTGGTGCAATTTCAGCTCACCGCAACCTCTGCATCCCAGGTTCTAGCAATTCCCTGCCTCAGCCTCCCAGGTAGCTGGGACTACAGGTGCACACCACTACACCTGCTACACCTGGCTAATTTTTTGTATTGTTTTAGTAGAGACAGGGTTTCACTGTGTTGCCAGGCTGGTCTCAAACTCCTTAGCTCAGGCAATCCACCCACCTTGGCTTCCCAAAGTGCTAGGATTACAGGTGTGAGCCACTGTGCCCAGCCTGTGACTTCTATAGTAAAGAAAAAGTTAAATTAAAAAAAAAAAAAATTTAATGAGGCTAGGCATGGTGGCTCACACCTGTAAACCTGGCACTTTGGGAAGTCAAAGTGGGACAATCACTTGAGGCCAGGAGTTCAAGATCAGCCTGAGAAACATAGGGAGATGCCCCCAGCTCTATATAAAAAAAAAATTTTTTTTCTTTTAATTAGCCGGGCAAGGTGGTGTGCACTTATAGTCTCAGCTACTCAGAAGGCTGAGGTGGGAGGATTACTTGAGTCCAGGAGTTTGAGACTGCAGCAAGCTATGATGGCACCACTCTACTCCAGGCTGGGTGACAGAGCAAGAACTTGTCTCTAAAAAAATAAAATAAAATAAAATGGTCAAAATGGCAAATATTATATGTATTTTTCCACAAAAAAATTAATGAGCCAATACAAAAAGATTACAACCCAGATCCAATTACAGGAATTGCCTGAAAACCATAGAGAAGGGCAGTGTAGCTGAAGAATATGTAGAGATACTCAAACACATTCGTTAGCAAAGAAGTAATTCCAAGCGTTAACAAAATTCTTTCTTTCTTTTTGTGAGCCAAAGATTTATTTCTTCATTTCTTGCATTTAAAGTACTCTTCAATGACATCCTTAGTCTGAGACTGCTTGCCATAGTCCTTTTTTGGGGGGACAGAGTCTTGCTCTGTCACCAGGCTGTAGTGTAGTGGCCCAATCTCGGCTCACTGCAACCTCCACCTCCCAGGTTGAAGTGATTCTCCTGCCTCAGCCTCCCGAGTAGCTGGGACTACAGGCGCATGACACCGTGCCCGGCTAATTTTTGTATTTTTTTAGTAGAGACGGGGTTTCACCATGCTGGCCAGGCTGGCCTTGATCTCTTGACCTTGTGATCCGCCCGCCTCGGCCTCCCAAAGTGCTGGGATTACAGGCATGAGCCACTGCGCCTGGTCTCCTTGCCATAGTCCTTAACTACTCCACAGCTGCAACCAACCACTTTACCGGGGTTCCTCTGTCCGTTTTACAGAGGCTTACACATTCCCCTAATTTCTTGTTGTCATCAACCTTAATTAGGTTGATTTGGTGTTCAGCACAAAAGGCCTCTGCCAACTTCACGGGCATAGGCTCCTCACAGTTGGATGCGAGCACACAAAGATGGGCTTGGTGCTTGCCTAAGGTTTTGGCAGCTTCGCTAATTCCACGTGCTAGGCCATCGTGGATGAGGGCGGTCTTCAGCACCTCTTGTAAAGCAGTATTAACGTCCATTACACCTCCAGCAGCAATGCCTTCCTCGGCCACGGCGGTGAGTTAAAGGTGAAGCCGAATCTTGAAGCGGCGGCGGCAAGGAAAGAGCCAAACTTCTTTCTTTAACTTGCTTGGAATCGTCTTTACCCATGCCTAGCTGTTACACAGGCTACGTAGCCGGGAGGGAGTGTTCCGGCCCTGCTGGTAGGGGTGGAGACTGCGCAGCCATTGAGGAGAGCGGTCTAGCAACACTCAGTCGCAGTAAGAATATACACGCCCTGAGCTTTACTTCTAGGTTGGTGTCTGAAAAATGTTCTCTCGTGAGTCCACAGGGGGAACATGAGGTGGTGGGGCCTCGGAGGCATTGTGCAGAATTATACAGCTGTTACAAGCAGCAGACTAGATGGAGACAGCAACATGGGTGGATCTTAAAAGCATAGAGCTGAGTTGAGAGGATTTTAAGAATCAAATATATAAAACAGTGCTATTTACATTAAAAAGATATATTCACCGAAGATAATGAATATTTCACAAGAATGGATAGAAATAAAAGATCCGTCCGGGTTCGGTGGCTCACGCCTGTAATCCCAGCACTTTGGGAGGCCGAGGC
Source organism: Aotus nancymaae (assembly GCF_030222135.1). Taxonomy (NCBI): domain Eukaryota; kingdom Metazoa; phylum Chordata; class Mammalia; order Primates; family Aotidae; genus Aotus; species Aotus nancymaae. The sequence continues at coordinate 47,386,626 of NW_026988417.1, read as the reverse complement.
GGGCGGATCACGAGGTCAGGAGTTCAAGACCAGCCTAGCCAAAGTGATGAAACCCTGTCTCTACTAAAAATATGAAAATTAGTTGGGCATGGTGGCGCATGCCTGTAATCCTAGCTACTCCGGAGGCTGAGCAGGAGAATTGCTTGAACTGGGACCCGAGAGGGGAGGTTGCAGTGAACTGAGATCACGCCACTGCACTCCAGCCTGGGCTACAGAGCGAGACTCCATCTCAAAAAAAAAAAAAAAAAGAAAAGAAAAAAAGAAATAAAAGATCCAAGGATGTTATCGAAGAGTACTTCAAATGCAAGAAATGAAGAAATAAATCTTTGGCTCATACACACAAAAAAAAAAAAGAAAGAAAGAAAGAAAAGGAAAAAGTCACCCAGAATGGGCAGAGGGGAAAGAATGGAGAATGTGGAAGAGAGTGAGTGATTAAAACATATGTACCAACAAAGCAAAAGGAATGGTAAAAGATGGGAGTTGGTCTAGATGACAGCATATGAACTTGATTTAAAAAAAAAAAACACTGCAAGGCCAGGCATGGTTGCTTACGCCTGTAATCCTAGCACTTTGGGAGGCAAGGGAGGGCAGATTGCTTGAGCTCAGGAGTTGGAGGCCAGCCTGGGCAACATGGCAAAACCCCATGGTCTCTATAGTCCTAGTTACTAGGGGAGCTGAGGCAGGAGGATTGCTTGAACCAGGGAGGTAGAGGCTACAGTGAGCCACGATCACACCACTGGACTGTAGCCCAGGTGACAAAGTGATACCCTGTCCAAAAAAAAAACACTGCAGAACACACTATGTACCCACAACAATTAAATTTTTTTTAATTTTTAATAAAGTCCAAAAAATACTACAGAACTAATCAAAATAGTTATGTCAACTATGTCAATATTTACATGAGAAATTATATGCACACCACTTATAAATGTGTTTTAAAAAGTGTCCAGATTGAAAGTAAACTATGTTGACTAATAAAAAGCAGTCCATTGATGATTTCACAGTCTAAAAATGCATGCAGAAGTGCATATACATAGGTGCTCTGAGTGTGATGCCCGATGTCTAACTATTGTGCTGGGGAAAATCTCTCTCCTCACCCGGGAGACAATGTTCAGTTGGGTGTTAAGACCAGTCAGGCGAAGGGAGTGAACAGCATTCTAGGTACAGTGAACCACGTAGAGGCATGGAGGTGGGGAAGGAAATGTGGCCTCAGCAGGGATTCAGCCTCACCACAAATCTGCTGCCTGCACCAGTGAATCACTCTCACTCTCCAGCTGGGATCCTTCTGTTGCCTAAGTCAATCAGTGTTCCCAGCGGGAAAGCACTCTTGGAAACTGATCGTTGCTTTAGGCTGTCTCTGGCACAGAACACACACTGTATTGCAAGTGAAGAGACCTCCCTGTTATCTTCTGGAGAAAACAGAAAACAAAGTGGGTGATTTTCGGATGATCTCAGTTAGCTCACCATGTAATTTTCCTTACAGAGCCTGTTGTTTTGTCCAAAATCAAAACTGCACATCCACAGAGCAGAGATTTCAAAGATTATGCGAGAATGTCAGGAAGAAAGTTTCTGGAAGAGAGGTAATTGCAACTAACACTGTATTTGTGGCAGCAAACTGCCTAGATATCATATTAGAATTGTGGTAATGACTTACTTTTGAGCAGGGACTTTGCATAACTATCTGAAGAACTTTGATATTCGGGGATGTTTAGAGTTTAAATCCAGGTTCATTCCTTATTTAGAACAGAGATAATATCTGATTAAGGAGCACTTTACCTCACTTAGCAAAAGGTGATGCACATGTAACTCTTCCCTTCCCCAAGAACATGTGACCAAGAACGCATACCAAGACTGTTATTTATAATTTGTCGACTCCCAAAGAGTGGACCTTCCTAAATTCCACTAGACTCTAAGCTTCGTAGAGTTCAGAAATAATGTCAGGTTCATCTGGAACTTCATCCTAGAGCCTAGCACAGTGCTCCATTCATAGAAAATACCTAATCGATATTTGTCGAATGAATGAAAAATGGCTGTGTTCCATTAATACTTCTCTTACACTGTCTCTGAAATAACATTTTCAGCTGAGTCACTTCCTCTTTCTGAGCCTGCCTCACATAAGAAAAGGGTGTGAATTCAGGCTGTGCATTAAGGTCTCTTCCAATTTAAAAAATGTGTGATTCAGCATTGGAAAATCGCATAGTAGAGCCTGTCGATATAGTCTCAATATTTTGCAACATGGCTGATGTGTGGATAATTTATACTTTGAAATACTCATTTTGATTTCTTAAGTCATTCAAATTTAGTATCACTTGTTTTAGAAATAACACTCTCAGGTCAAGCGCAGTGGCTTATGCCTGTAATCCCAGCACTTTGAGAGGCTGAGGTGGGTGGATCATGAGGTCAGGAGTTCAAGACCAGCCTGGCTAACATGGTGAAACCCCATCTCTACTAAAAATACAAAAATTAGCCAGGCGTGGTGGTAGGGGCCTGTAATCCCAGCTACTTGGGAGTCTGAGGCAGGAGAATTGCTTGAAACCAGGAGGCAGAAGTTGCAGTGAGCCAAGATCACGCCACTGCACTCCCGCCTGGGCAACAAAGCAAGACTCCACCTCAGAAAAAAAAAAAGAAAGAAAGAACACCTTCTAGAAGTTGATGTCCAGAAATTCATTCCAAAAATTTAATTGGGCCCTAGTATATTAACACTTCAGTATGACCTGTTTGCCCACTATGGGATAGCTATGAGTGGAAAAATTGGTTGCTATTTGATTTGTCTCGGTTGAACTAGAAAGAGCTACATGTTTATCACTACTCTCTGCTTTTGAAAGAAGTCATCTGACACATTTTGATAGACAGAACTAGAAACTGCTTTTCCCAGACTAAATTTCCTGTTTTAAAATTGTAGCTAAACATTACACATGTTTAACATGAATATAGTCATCTTGTAATCTTTAATTTGGATCATTGGGCAAATCCAAATTGTAAGAGAAAATGTCATTAAAAAGAAAAAGAAAGGCAGGGAACTGTCCTAGACTAAAGCAGATGGAAGAGTATGTGTAATGTATGATCCCTGAATTTCTGAATTGGAAAAAAACCCACAACTATTGGCCGACAGCTATTGGGCCAATTGGAGAGATTTGAATAACAATTGTGTATAAGTTAATATATTTTTTCTTGAGTATGAGTGTTCAATTTTGACCATGCTAATGGCGGTGTAACTACGTGCAGAAGCATTCTTGTTATTAGACGACACCTGCTGAAGTATTTAGTTACAGAGAGTCATAATGTTTGCAAATTTCACGTGGCTCAGAAAAAAAGGATAAATTTAAAAATGATAAAGCAAATTTGGAAAAATGTTCACAATTAATGAATCTAGATGAAGGGTATGTAGGAGTTTATTGTATTGCTTTTTAACATTTATGTAGGATTGAAAATTTCAAAATATACACATAGCTAAAGGCAGCTCCCAAATTCAATAGGTAAATATACTTATATCCTAAGATGCCTTTATTATATGTAATACTTAGAATCTGGTGCATGTTGGCATTCATTACAAGCGGATGTCAGAGATGAAGTAGCATAGGGTTCAAATTAATGCTGTGCCTCAGGGTGAGTGACTGGGGAAGATTCCAAGAAAATTCTCCACGCTGCACTTAATAAATATTTGTTAGTAAAGTAACAAACGAATAAAATTTCACTGACAAAGAAGGTAAGAGAAAAGCTCAGAGCAATTCTCCATAACTTCTAGGTGAGGTGCCAATTTTTCAAATACCAATATTAAAGGACATTTTTGCCTTACAGCTCTGCCTTTTTCTCTTGTAAGCATGCTTGTCACCCAGGGACTAGTCTACCAAGGTAAGGTTCAACATTTGTTAAATAATCTAATTTCAGAGAGCCCAGTTTTCTGTGACTCTCCTGGAAGCTTTTTGGCCCCTGGCACTTATTTTTTCGTGAAGGATTTATTTATGCAGACTTCTTCCTATTTTTAGCCTAAGTCCCCATCTCCCCAGAAAGCATACTAATCCCCAGAATTAGTGAATATATTGGGTTACCTGGCAAAAGGAAATCAAAGTTGTAGATGGAATTAGGGTTGTTAATCACCTGACCTTAAAACAGGGAGAGCATCCTGGGTGATCCAGGTGGGCCTGGTGTAACTAAAAGGGTCCTTAAAAGTGAGAGATGGGATCTGAAGGTGGAATCAGAGAGGTGGCAATCTGAGGACTCAGCTAAACATTGTTGGACTTGAAGATGGATGAAGGGGCCGTGAGCGAAGGATTGTGGGCAGCCTCAAGAAGCTAGAAAGGCACACCCTCCAGCCTCCAGATAGGAAGGCAGTCCATTTAAGGAATGCAGTTAAAACCTTGGTTTTCATCTGGTGAGACCCATTTTGGATGTCTGACCTCAAGAACTATAAGATAATAAATTTGCTTTGTTTACCGAAAAGAGAAGCAATCCCGTGCCTTTCTCTGTGCCGGAGTGCTGTGTCTTTCAGGGCCTCTGCATGTGGTTAGACAGATGGTTCCCTGTACAAATAAGGATGCTCTAGGAAGCGGGTGGGGAGCTGAAATCCACCCCAACCTGTGTCCACCACGCCATTTCTTTTGGCAAGAGGCTGCATCTGCCTGAGGTGGGCACTCTATCTCCTCCATAGAAGATTCTGTAAGGACCAGCGGCTGCCTTGTACCTCCCCGCACAACCTCTCCCTGCCTCTTAGTGTTTTCCCGTTTTCCTCTCGGTTCTTCTTCATCTCCTCCCTGTCTCCACCTGACTAGAGAACCCAGAGACTTTGCTTAGTCCCCAGGTGACAAGAAGGCACCTTATCCTGTTTAAGCCCATTTTATCTAACACTGCTGATTGCCAGGATTTTGCTTTATTTTTTATTTGTTTTAAATGACACGAGGTCTTGCTATGTTGCCCAAGCTGGTCTCAAACTCTTGGGCTCAAGTAATCCTCCTCCTTTAACCTCCTTGAGTAGCTAGGATTATAGGTACACGCCACCATGCCTGGCTTCTGATTATCAGGATTTTATGGGGGTCTTGGGGTTTTGTTTTGTGGGATTTTTGTTTGTTCATTCATTTTTGAGACAGGGTCTTACTCTGTTATCCAGTGCAGTGATACAATAGAGGCTCCATGAAGTCTCAACCTCCCAGGCTTAAGTGATGCTCCTACCTGAGCTTCCCAAGTGGCTGGGTCTATAGACACATGCCACCTCACCCAGATAATTTTTTAAAAAATTTCTGCAGAGACAGTGTCTCACTATATTGCCCAGGCTGATCTTGAACTCTGAGCTCAAGTGATCCTCCTGCCTCAGCCTTCCAAAGTGCTGGGATTACAGGGGTAAGCCACCACACCCAGACTTGATTACCGGGATCTTAAAAGGAACATTTGTACTCAGTAACTATGAAGGAGAAATCCTCGTTCTTTTCTGGGTCTTAAAAACCATATGTCGCATATCTAGGAGAATCCCACTCTGACCAATACCATTCTTGTCCATAAAGGTCATGCATTAAATATGATTTTATTTTTATAACTTGAAGGTAGCTTTTTGTAGAAGTAACGAGCATTTTTAGATCATTTTTTACACAGATAAAAATATGGGGGCTGGGACATATATGGAGATTATGGGGTTTTTTTTTTATACAGAGTCTTGCTCTGTTGCTCAGGCTGGAGTGCAGTGGCCTGATTTTGGCTCACTGCAACTTCCACCAGCTGGTTGAAGCAATTCTCCTGCCGAAACCTCCCTAGTAGCTGGGATTGCAGGCGTGCACTACCACATCCTGCTAATTTTCGTATTTTTAGTAGAGACGGAGTTTCACCATGTTGGCCAGGCTGGTCTCATACTCCTGACCTCAAGTGATCTGCCCACCTCAGCCTCCCAAAGTGCTGGGATTGCAGGCATGAGCCACCGCACCCAGTCAGGATTATGTTTTATAAATATTAAACTACTTCAGTTCTACTGCTTGTGATGTGAATATCCCCTTCAAAACTCAGGTTGAAATTTAACTACCATTGTAACAGTATTAAGAGATGGGGCCTTTAAGAGGTTAAATTATGAGGGCTCCACCCTCATAAATGGATTAATACTATTATCATAGGAGTAGTTCCTGATAAAAAGGATGCATTCAGCCTCTTGCTCTCTGTTTCCTGCACTTCCTTGCCATGGGATAACCCTGACTAGATGCCAGCTCTCTGTTCTTGGACTTCCCAGCCTCCAGAACTGTGAGCCAAGTGAACTTCTGTTCTTTATAAATTATCCAGCCTGTGGTATTCTGTTATAGCAGCAGAAAACAGACCAAGACATCTACCATCTTTTGCATCTTTGCTGATATATTTTTTCAGGGCTTGGTATCAGTTTTCTACAATTTCTCTAACAAATTACCACAAACACAGTGACTTAAAACAACATGAATGTATTATCCTACAGTTTTTGGAAGTCAGAATTCTGAAATGGGTCTCACAGGGCTGAAATCAAGGAGTCGGTCCAGCTATGTTCCTTCTGAAGGCTCTTGGGCTTCCTTTTCCTTTCCAGCTTCTAGAACCACCCATATTTCTTAACCAATGGCCCCTTCCTATGACTGTAAAGTCCACAACATCGAGCCAAGTTCTTCTCTTGCTGCCATCTCTCTCGTCCATCACCAGTTTCCTCTTCCACACTGAAGGATCACATTGGACCCACCCGGATCCTCTCTTTAAAGTTATCTGATTAGCAACATTAGTTCCGTTTTCCACCTAATCCCCATTTTGTGACATAATATATTCACCTTTTCCAGGAATTTGGACTTGGGTATCTCTAGAAGGCCGTTGTTCTAACTACCATGAGTTGTACTGTTTGCATTGTAAAATAGTGATATGTGAATGTGCACATGGAAACTTTCTATGTTGAGTTGTTTAAAAGGGAAAGAAGATGATGACTAATGTCTTTGAACACTGTTGTTAGCCCTACCTTTGCTTGATGTCCTTGAATCAGTCTTGAATTGTCTGTTTCATATTATTTTTCTGCACATTAAAGCTAATATTTGTAATTTACCTAAAATGACTATCTGGGAGTTAAAGTCAATGAGAATTGAATCATAGCTCTTTTAAGATCATCTTTTTAAAGTCAGAATATGTATACATTTAAGAAATTTTATATCTTAAATTTTGGAGGTTTCTTTATGCTTTAACTTATAATTTATAACTTATAACTTAAATAAGTTATAAAATGAAATAATACTGTATTTCTGTATTACTCCTTAGGTTATTTGGCAGCTAATCCTAGATTTGGATCATTGCCCAAAGTTGCCCGTAAGTCATAAAAATAAAAAAGCAAGCCAGACATGGTGGCTCACATCTGTAATCTCAGCTCTTTGGGAGGCTGAGGTGGGTGGGTTGCTTGAGTCCAGGAGTTCGAGACCAGCCTGGGCAACACGGTGAAACCTTGTATCTATTTTTAAAAATTATAATAAATAAATAAAAATTTTAAAAGCAGATTCATTTTAGGGGAAAAAAAAGACATTACTAGCAACTGGAGATATGAATTTCCAGCCTAAGTAAACTGCCTGTATTGGCTTTTTGAAAAATCAGCCTCTATTTTCTGCCACTCTGCATTTCTTAGTTCATTCATCACTTTCTGATATACAGCTCAGCAGTAGGGACTTCTCCTTAGATCATCCTTAAAGCACGGCCTAAGAGGGACTGGCAGGATATACAATAAGATTTTCAATAGCAGAGCCTCTGAATGATACATCCTTTAGGGATTTTTATTTTCTTCTTTTGGCCTGGCCACTCTTTTCAAAATATTTTCTACAATGCATATAAAAAATGAGTAATTTTTAAGAATTGGGGGATTTCTAATAATAGATTCACTGCAAACTTGGGGTTTCATCTTCTTCCACCTGTATCAATAGATCTTTTATATATAAAAAGGATGCATTCCAGTTGAGAGTCTGAAACTGCATTTATTCCTAGCAGGAGAAAGAGGTTTGAGATCTCTTCCATAGGAGGGTCCCTCTCCCTCTGACCTCTCTCCTATAGGCAAGATGGACTGAAGCTCTCCACTACTCCAAGGCCATAAGGAAGATTAGGGGTGTTTCAACCCAGTGATTGGAGGCTGTATATAGCCACAACCCAGACCCCACCTTCCCCTGCCCCGGTGGTCTCAACCATTTGCTTGACAGGTGGCCCCTCTTCTGGCTGACTGTCTCCAGGACAGCACTGTGGCTTGCTCTGTCCTGGCCCTTCTACCACCAGTTCAAAGCTGAGATCAGGAAGTCTCCAGTTCCCAATCCTGCTCATTTTAAATAGAGACTTCATTCTCAGAGTTTTCATTCATTGATTTAGCATGGTACTTTTAATTTTAAAATTACTAGCATTAACTTTTAAAGCTCTAAAAGATAACTAATGGAGAGGATTCTCAACCTTTAAATGATCTCTCCCAACCTGCTTTTACAGTTGCTGGTCTCTTGGGATTTGGCCTTGGAAAGGTGTCATACATAGGAGCATGCCAGAGTAAATTCCATTTTTTTGAAGATCAACTTCGTGGGGCTGGTTTTGGTCCACAGCATAACAGGTTTGTAATCTGTTTGATTGAGGGACTGAAATGTAATTATAAAAATTAAATGAAAGATTACTGACTTTAATATTAAACACAATTTTTAAAATTCATATGTTAAAGAAGTTTTAACTCCCAGGTTTAAAGTTGTTGCTACGCAACTTCAATAATAACTCTGTTATTACAGCTACTTACCTATTTCATTTGTTCAATAAATATTTAATGGGTACCTACTGTGTTCAAAGCATTATGCAAGTTTCTAAAGAATTTCTTGGCCAGGTTTGGTGGCTTACACCCGTAATCCCAGCTCTTTGGGAGGCTGAGGCAGGTGGATCACCTGAGGTCAGGAGTTCGAGGCCAGCCTTGCCAACATGCTGAAAACCTGTCTCTACTAAAAATACAAAAATAGGCCTGGCATGGTGGTGCATGACTGCCATCCCAGCTACTAGCGGGGCTGAGGCAGGAGGATCGCTTGAACCTGGGAGGCAGACGTTGCAGTAAGCTGAGATCATGCCACTGCATTCCAGCCTGGGCAATAGAGTGAGACTCCATCTCAGAAAAACAAACAAACAAAAAAGGAATTCCTCAATGAGCAGATATGGCTTTCACCATCACAGAGTCACACAAAACTTTAACAGTTTCTAGGCCGGGTGCAGTGGCTCACGCCTGTAATCCCAGCACTTTGGGAGGCCAAAGCAGGTGGATCACCTGAGATCGGGAGTTCAAGACCAGCCTGACCAACATGGAGAAACCCCATCTCTACTAAAAAATACAAAATTAGCTGGGCGTGGTGGTGCATGCCTGTAATCCCAGCTACTTGGGAGGCTGAGGCAGGAGAATTGCTTGAACCCGGGAGGCAGAGGTTGTGGTGAGCCGAGATTGCGCCGTTGCACTCCAGCCTAGGCAACAAGAACGAAACCCATCTCAAAAAACAAACCAACAATAAAAACTAAAACAAAAACAAAAAAAACTTAACAGTTTCCTTTACGGCAGGGCTCCGCGGAGCTGCTACTATGTTAATACTGTATATATCATGATTTTCTATAGGGGAAATAGACAGTACGACTTTGGAGTTAATGGCATCACCTCTGCTGTTACAGTGCTTAGGTTGAAAACCAGTTCCACCACTTACTAAGCTGTGTGACCCTGCAAGTTTCTTAAGCTCTCTGATCTTCAGTTTTGTTATGTGTACAAAATGGTAATCAGGATAGTTTTTATGAGATGTAAAGGATAGAAATGATTATTCATGACTCTCAGTAAGTGCTCAGTAAACATTAGCTATTGCTACTATTTCTACCATAGTAGTTACAAGACTAGTGTTGGGGACACATTTCTCTAAAGACCCCTTGCTGGTCACAGTGGGTTCTATCTAAGAAGCAGCACAATATGGCAAAAACAAACTGGACTAGAAGTCAAAACACCCAAGTTCCTTTTCTAATTATGTGACTGGAAAGCCATGTTCCCTAGTCCTGGAGTGATAGATGGAACCTTCAATACTGTCTCTTTTTGATGAGCTGCATGAGACCCAGAGAGCTTCAGAGACCTTCTGAAGGTGACATCATTAGCAGTGGGTGGAAAAGGGTCTCTCACCTCAGATCATCTGTTTTCCAAACCCTTACTTTTCCCATTACAGAAGCAAGGCCACCAGTGCATCATTAATTCCATATTTACAGACAGCACTAACTATAGTTCATCCTTGCAAAGTTATGTTTTAGAGTCAGCTTGCTGGGGAGGAATTGATCACATGATTCTGGTCTGTGTAGGAAAGTAGGAAAAAGTAGCATAACAAGGAGAGAATTTTGTTGACTGCTTCCTCTTCAATTTCAGGAGTGTCTTTTGCAATTAACCAACTTTGGATTTCAGAATAATTATAAACACAAAACTGAAATCTACATTTTTCAGACAATGTCCATTGTGAAAGGAGGTGATTGAAGTAACTAGTTTCTAGGGCTCCTTTAAGCTCTGCTTTCTGTGGTTTCATTTTGCCTTCCCACTGCCAGCCACAGAAGTCCCACTCTGGACTTGCATTTGTAGCTGGTAACCAATTGCTGTGCCCTATGTGAAGGGCCATTACCAGCACATCTGAAAGGCAATAATGCACCAAGCTATTTGATTTTCTAGTGAAGGGAAAGTAGAGTGGGGCACTTGACTAAGTTGAGGTAGAGGAGAGAGTTAAGGAATAGGCATTAAGGAGGACTGCTTGGAGGAGGTGATGATGCTTGACTTGAATCTTAGTAGATTCAAGTAGTAGGAACTATAGCAGAAGGTATGACAAGAGGAGATACAGCAGGAGCTATGGCTACAGTAGGAGCTATAGCGGGGTTGAAGAAGGGGATTCCAGTCCAGGAGTAGTATGTAGAGAGGGGAGATTTTCATTATTAAAGGGAATCATAAATACATCCTATGGCTGGAGCATAAAGAGCTATTGGGAAAGGCAGATGACAAGCTGGAAGTCCAGGCAGGTAGAGGTCAGCTTCTGGAGGAATTTATGCCATGCTTAAGGATTTTTTTCATTCTCAAAGCAGTGGGGGGAAATAAGTGAGAGAAAGGGGTTCCTCACCCACATGTTCAGGGTTTTACAATAGCAGTTTGTGGCCTTGCTACCTTTCAAGTAATCCTTCCCACCCAAGCCAGGTTGAATGAGTTTTCTATCATTCAAAACACATCCTATCACTGTGCTGCATAAATAAAGTCGTCCTGTTGCAAAGTCCTCACAGTAGTAGATGTTCAGTAAATGTTTGTTGAATTTGTAAGATTATAAAACTTTAATGCAAGGAGGGACTTGAGGACACCATTCCATATTCAAATGTTAATATTATTCTAGAACGAAGCTGTGCATTTTCCCTGCTGTCCTAAGGGAATACCAAGGGAAAGTTAGGCAAACTATAAGCCAGAAATTCTGGAAGTATCATTATTTTTTTAATTTAAAAAATTATGTGTGTATATATGTGCACGTGTGTGTCTGTTCAAACCTAACTCTATAGGTATATAGTCCAATCCTGGATCAATGCACTGTATATTTATAATTTTTATGCTATTGTTAGAAATTACTCAAATTAAAAAAGAATTAATATGTCCAACCCCTGCTGGACCCTGACCACAAATACAACCATCTGTTTCAATATAAAGCTCATTATTTGCTTTTAGGGGTGTGAAATTCTGGGGTCATAAACCAAGCAACAATTCCTATTATTTCTGGAAAAACAAGCCTAGTGAACTTTAGCATAAACTATATCTCTAATATTGTGTTGAGGCCAGGTGCAGTGGTTCACGCCTATAGTCTCAGATACTCGAGAGGGTTGGGTGGGAGGATCCCTTGATGCCAGCGGTTCGAGACCAGCCTGGGAAACAAAAGTCTTTTTTAAAAAAGACTTTTTAAGTTAAAATAATAATCATAATAATAAGGCTAGAGCTTCCAGTGTCAGAGTACAAACCACTGTCTATTTTTGCTTCTCTTCTAGGCACTGCCTGCTTACCTGTGAGGAATGCAAAATAAAGCATGGATTAAGTGAGAAGGGAGACTCTCAGCCTTCAGCTTCCTAAACTCTGTGTCTCTGACTTTCAAAGTTTTTTTAAACCTCTGAATTTGTACACATTTAAAATTTCAAGTGTACTTTAAAATAAAATACTTCTAATGGAACAAAAACCTTGTGTCTCTCACTCACTGAAACATATTCGGTGGAAGCTCTCAGGTAAACTGAGCATTACATGTTTTTCTGCTCTTTTTAAGATCATGTTGGGACTGGGCACGGTGGCTCACACCTATAATCCTAGCACTTTAGGAGACTTAGGCGGGCAGATTATTTGAGGTCAGGAGTTTGTGACCAGCTTGGCCAACATGGTGAAACCCTGTAGCTACTAAAAATATAAAAATTAGCCAGGCGTGATGGTGCACGCCTGTAATTCCACCTACTGAGAGGAAGGCTGAGGCAGGAGAATCGCTTGAACCTGGGAGGTGGAAGTTGCAGTGAGCAGAGGTTGTGCCACTGCACTCCAGCCTGGGTGGCAGAGCTAGACTCCGTCTCAAACAAAAAAGAACATGTTAGGAATCCTCACACACACACACAAATGACATTTCACCTGCCCTGCTTACAGCTAAAAAAGAGAATTAAGTCATCACAGATTAACCTCTATCCTTTCTTTTACTTTGCTTTTTTTTTTTTTTTTTTCAGTGTTTTAAGTTCTCTGGTAGAGCACAGGAGTGAAAGTTGAAGAAGTTAGGAAGTCATGATTGCAAGAAAATTAATGTGTATGGAGATAGAAACAGGACAAGAACATGTGTTACACATATGAGAAGTGCTTCCTAAAATGCAGGGCACATTTTTAACTCAGTGAGAAGTGTTTTATTAGAAAGGGTTATAATATGAATCAACTGTTCTTTCGGTGCTCCGGGTGGCCTCATGGTTCAACAGTATGGTAGGGTTTTAGAAATAACCATTGTCTTTTTTTTTAAGACAGGGTCTTGCTGTATCACCCAGACTGGAGTGCACTGGTATGATCGTAACTCACTGCAGGTCAAGCCACCCTCCCACCTCAGCCTCCCAAGTAGCTGGGACTGCAGGTGTGTGCCACCATGTCTGGCTACTTTTGTAGTTTTTGTAGAGACAGGATTTTGCCATGTTTCCCAGACTGGTATTGAACTCCTGAGCTCAAGCAATCCGCCCACCTCTGCCTCCTGAAGTGCTGGAATTACAGGTGTGAGCCACTGTGCCTGGCCTCATTGTCTTTAGGTTACCTGCTTAACCCATGCTTGTGGTCAGCCCTCAAGAATGGGGTTCTTTTATATACTACTAATGGCCTGAAACAAGAAACACAACTTCCCAAGCTGTCTCTCATTTCTACCAAGGAACAGCTTATTTATGGGAGAATCACTGGAATAATTAACACATGGAATGATAAACAGAATTTTAGGGAGTTCAGAGGCAGCCAATGCAACTCCAAGGGTTGGACTCCTATTCTCCTATCAGATTTGTTGCATGAAAACAACAAAAATCCAGCCGGGCCTGGTGGCTCACGCCTGTAATCCCAGCACTTTGGGAGGCCAAGGAGCATAGATCACTGGGAGACCAGGAGTTTGAGACCAGCCTGGCCAACATAGTGAAACTCTGTCTCTACTAAAAATACAAAAATTAGTCAGGCATGGTGGCATGTGCCTGTAATCCCAGCTACTGGGAAGGCTGAGGCATGAGAATCTCTTGAACTGGAGAGGCAGAGGTTGCAGTGAGCTGAAATCATGCCACTGCACTCCACTCTGGGTGACAGAGTGAGACTCTGTCTCAAAAAAAAAAATTAAGAAAGAAAGAAAAAAAAAAACAGAAATCCTTCCATGTGGGAACCTCTGTTTTATATATGACAGATTGTCTGAGCCCTACACAAAAACTACTCTTGCATCTTTGCAACTTCTCAGGAGAATGCTTTATATATGTATCACCATTTATATCAATATAGGTCAGGCGCAGTGGCTCACGCCTGTAATCTCAGCACTTTGGGAGACTGAGGTGGGTGGATCACTTGAGGTCAGGAGTTTGAGAGCAGCCTGGCCAACATGGTGATACCCTGCCTCTACTAAAAATACAAAAATTAGCAGGGTGTTGTGGCATGTGCCGGTAGTCCCAGCTACTTAGGAGGCTGAGGCAGGAGAATCGCTTGAACCTGAGAGGTAGAGGTTGCAGTGAGCCAAGATCGTGTCACTGTACTCCAGCCTGGGCAACAGAGTAAGACTCTGTCTCAAAAAAATAAAAATTAAAAAAATATATATATGGTACGTGTATGTACATGTTTGGGTTTTACTTAATACATCTTGAAATTTGTATCATGGGAGTTAAAAGGGAAATTTCATTAAAAGTTAATTATTTACATGAAATATTTTATTTTAAACATCAAATTATTCAGAAGTTTTAATTTTTACGTGCACATTAAGTGTGTAAGCCTATTTTTATATTATGGATCCTATTTTTTCAGTCAATAAAGTTTTATTTCTATAAATCAGAATGCAAAGCCAATATCCTAACATCTTAAATGCAAGTTTAACTCTTGGCTCTGATAACTAGTAGTTAGTGACTCTTTGTGATCTCAGCTATTGGCAAAAATTTAGATTTGGGTTCATCTATTTCCTGCTTCCCAGAAAATTATTTCCCAGGGATCAGAACATTTCACATTGCTTAGCACAGCAAGTCAATGTAAAAAATCGATCCCAAGGTACTGGGGAAAGATACATTTATTATTGTTGAAAGGAGCATTGTTTTAACTGCTGAAATCTTCATAGTTCTTCTCAATCAAATTGGGTTTATTGCTTGGGCTTTCTACTTTCCCTACGTAGAAAAGTTATTCACTGAAGCAGTTTATCATGGTGATCTATCTTAGTGTGAAAGAAAATCAATAAGGAAAAAACTGGAAGTTCATCCAAGAAGCTTTGATTATTCTGCTGCCTATCTTTTTTTTTTTTTTTGAGATAGAATCTTGTTCTGTCATTCAGGCTGGAGGGCAGTGGCACGATCTTGACTCACTGCAACCTCCGCTTCCCAGGTTTAAGTGATTCTCCTGCCTCAGCCCCCTCAGTAGCTGAGATTACAGGCATGCATCACCAGGGTCAGCTAATTTTTTGGCATTTTTAGTGGAGGCAGCGTTTCACCACGTTGGCCAGGCTGGTCTCGAACTCCTGATCTCAAGTGATCTGCCCACCTTGGCCTCCCAAAGTGATAGGATTACAAGCGTGAGCCACCACACCCAGCTGCCTATCTATTGTACATATTAGAAAGCTAGTACTTAGGGCAGAATGTCTGTTTCTTGTGTTAAAGAAACAGCATCTGCCTTTTGGCATTTCACCATTACCAACACTCATCACCACACTGGTCACAAGCTTATGAAAGCAGTACCTTCATAATAAAAAACCGTAACAAGAAACCTTGGAAAAGAACAGCAAGATAAAATTGTAGATAAACTCACGTGAAAGAACTGATGAGACTACATGGTAGTAAAAGTTGGATGTCTAACCAATTTTATTGGCAAACTTTCCCAAGGATGATATGGACTGACATTCTACAGTGAAGAAAATGAAAATCATTCCATTATTTTGAATTTGATTAATGGAATTAAAATATAACAGTAGTTTGTCCATGGATGCACCTGTAAGAGGAGACAAACTTGATATCTGAGATTAACAAACCTTGTCTAACACATTTGTAGTTCCTCTAGATAACCTAATGAAATGTTTTTACCAGAGGATAATGACACTAATGAAAATAAGGAAGATCCTTACTCAACCAGAAAACATCAAAATGATTTCTTCAATTCCATGCATCCCCATGGTACTCCAGTGATGCTTAGAAGTGTGTTTCTTTCTTGGCTTACATACAAGTGGATGACTAGAAAGGACACTTTTGAGATATTTTTAGTTTCAAAGGCATTAGCCAAACATTCCACCATTAACAAAGGTGATCATTTGTTCTAAATTTTGCCTCAGTTGGTGTGATCCTGGAGTTGAAAATTTATAACTCTAAACTGTATTCTCATGAAATGTGTTTTACAATTTAAAAAATAGTGGAATAATCATTTTTTTTGTTTCTCATATCAAAACAGATCAGCTTTCCAGAAAGACTCATATAGACATTATACTGTATATTGTTACATATATAAATAATATATGTAGCATATAATATACTGTATATAATGCTTATTATATATTTTTAAATTCTCATTTAAACAAACGTATTCTCTTCCTTTGCTGTCAGAATAGATGGTTCATCTAATTTAACATTATGAAAGTAATAAAAATGTATCTTGACTGATCTGATTAGGTAATGAAATGTAATGCAAATGTCATATAGGCAATTTTCTTGATATTCAAACAATGCAACCTGTTAATCAACAGAAAACCTCTCCATTTTGGAACTCTCCTCCAAAATTGCAACTGTAAAATTCAGTTTTGTAGACACCTGGAGTTGACAGAGATTTCAGTGATTAACTCAGAGCCTAGAAAGAACAGGACCAGACGGACAATGTAATCAGTGAAGCTGAGCTAGTGGTATATTAAACAAAGATGTGTTCTTCACTGCCATACACAAAAATAGATGAGCCCACTGTTACCATATCTTCCACTCTTTCAACATTCAATGCAAGCAAAAGTAAGTTTTTATGTGAAATCTCCCAGTTTTAAAATATTCACATTCTTTCATATATTTAGATATTGAGCACTCATTCTGTACCAGGAACTGTCCTAGGTCCTAGGAATATAGCAGTGACTATAACCAGCAAAATCTTATTCTCCTGGAGCTTATATTCTCATCATCAGTTCTTGGCTGGGATCCAATCCAACCCCCACAGCACTCACTGTGGAAGTCCCCCCTGCACTGCCCTGGGAGGCGAGATTTCAGGAGCCACATATGTACTTCCAAGGGAAGGACAACTACCACTCTGCAATGTAACCCAGTACACTGCCCAGCTTAAAGTCTTCAGAGAGTCTTACAGGGAGCCCAAGTTTGCTTCCCTCCTGTTCTACACTGAAAAGTCCTCCAAGACAGAAAATGTACTCATTTTATCTTATCTCTGAATCCTCAAGCAGTATACGTGCAGATATGGGCATTTCATAAATGCTTGTCAGCTTAAACCTGTAATTTGCCTGTGGCTACAAAATACAATTCTCCTTCCTCTTTCACAAAATAGCCTTGAAATATTGGAAAGCACGCTCCCTGGAATTTGACTAAAGG
Source organism: Aotus nancymaae (assembly GCF_030222135.1). Taxonomy (NCBI): domain Eukaryota; kingdom Metazoa; phylum Chordata; class Mammalia; order Primates; family Aotidae; genus Aotus; species Aotus nancymaae. The sequence continues at coordinate 47,369,394 of NW_026988417.1, read as the reverse complement.
GCCCTAGTTTTATTCACCATTGGAGTGGGTTTCCAGCCCAGTCATAACCTGGTCTTGGGGCAGCTTTTGGTTTGTGGTGTCCTCATACACAAAGACTCCAAAAAATAGACCAGTTCATTAAAGGGCAGGATTATTATCATTTTTGCTTTAGTCACTGGAACTGTTAGCAAGAGGGGCTCTGCATCTGGCCCTGCGCTTCAAATCCAGGCTTTACTACTTACTACCTACTTGACTTTGGATTATTTATCTGCTCCAGGACTCAGCTTCCTCATCTGTAAAATGGAAATATTAGACTTACCCGATAGGTTTCTCATGATAATTAAATGGGCTGATACTTATAAATTATTTAGAACAGTGCCTGGCTCAGAGTAACCATTCAATGGATGTTAGTTATTACTACTATCACTATTAATGAAATCTAAGAATACGTAATTAGATTGCATAGTTGATTGTTACTGGCCCTCATTATTAACACTTACCTCTCCTACATCCATGCCTTTTGTTATGCAATCTTGCCTTACCTTCCTACTGAGAATGGGGGCATACTTACCTATCTTCTTGACCTTCAGCTTGTGGATATGATTTTAGGCAAAATATGAGCCCAAAATGAAGGTGTGCTGAAACTCCAAACTTAGGCTTAAAGAGGGCTGTTCTGTTTCCATTTCTGTTTCTATCATGGGCATAAGAAAAACATGCCCAGTACTAGACACGAAAGCAATAGCCCATAGGCTGATCCATCAGCAGTTGCCTAAGGTCTGATCCCTGTAGTAAATCCCTTATTCTAGATCATTGATAGCAGTTCTGCTTTTCTATAAAATCCTAATGCAAAAATTTGGTAGGAGAGCAGAGCAAGATGACAGAATAGAAGGCTCGTTGATCATCCTCTCACCACAGGAACACCAAATGTCACAACTATCTACACACAAAAAACCACCTTCAAAAGAACCAAAAATCAGGTGAGTACTCATAGTACCTTGTTTTAACTTCGTATCACTGAAAGAGGCACTGAAGAAGGACGATAGTCTTGAATTGCTAATGCCACCTGTCTCCTATCCTCCTGAACCACCTGCATGGCACAGAGAGAGAATCTGTGTGCTTGGGAGACAGAGAGCATAATTGTGAGACGTTGCATTAAACTCAGAGCTGCCCTGTCACAGCAGGAATTGGCTGAACTCAGCTGATGCCTGCCCATGGAGCTAGCATTTAGACCATCCCTAGCCAGAAGGGAATCGTCCGTCCCAGCGGAGTTCCAGCAAGCCTTGCCACCATGGGCTGAAGTGCTCTGAAATCCTAAATAAACTTGAAAGACAGTGTAGGCCACAAGGACTGCAACTCCAAGGCAAGTCTTAGTGCTAAGCTGTGTTTGGAGCCAGCAGATGATGGGGAAGGGCAACTACTGAGATATCAGCAAAGCAGCTAAGAGTGCTTTTGCCACCCCTCCCCAATCCCAGGCAGCACAGCTAGTGGCTCCAAAAGAGACACCTTCCTTCTGCTTGAGGAGAAGAGAGGGAAGATTCAAAAGAACTTTTGTCTTGCATCTTGGATACCAGCTCAGCCACAGTAGAATAGGGGACCAGTCAGAGTCGGGAGGCCCCCATTCCAGGACTTAGCTCCTGGATTATATTTCTAGACACACCCGGGGACAGAAGGGAACCCACTGCCTTGAAGGGAAGGAACCAGTCCTGGCAGGATCCTTCACCTGCTGACTAAAAAGCCCTTGGGCCCTGAATAACCAGCAGTGATAACCAGATACTGGAAAATCTAGAGGATATACATAAATTTCTAGACACATACACAACTACCAAGATTGAACCATGAAGAAATCCAAGACCTGAACACAGGGATAACAAGCAATGAGACTGAAGCTGTAATAAAAACCTCCCAGCAAAGAAAAGCCCGAGACCCAAGGGCTTCACTGCTGAATTCTGCCAAACCATTTTTTTTTTTTTTCAGATAGAAATATATTCCACTGGCTTCCCCCCTCAGCCTCAAACAGCAGGTCATGTGGAACAAGAAAACATCTAGGGGATTCTGCCAAACATCTAAAGAAGAACTAATATCCACCTTACTCAAAATACTCCAAAAAATAGAGGAAGAAATACTTCCAAACTCATTCTATGAGGCCAGTATTGCCATGATACCAAAACCAGACAAAGATACATAAAAAAACCTACATGAAAGTATTGCTGATAAATATTAATGAAAAAATACTAGCGAACCGAATTTAACAACACATTAAAACGATCATTATGACCAAATGGGATTTATCCCAGGGATGCAAGGATAGTTCAACAGATCAATGTGATACATCATATATCAATAAAACGAAGGACAAAAACCATATGATCATTTCAACTCATGCTGAAAAAGTGTTGGTCAAAATTCAACATCCCTTCGTGACAAAGACCCCAAAAAACTGGGTATAGAAGGAATGTACCTTCACACATTAAAAGCCATATACACAGACATATAGTTAGTATCATATAGAATGGGAAAAGCTGAAAGCCTTTCCTCTAAGATCTGGAACATGACAAGGATGTTCACTTTCATCACTGTTATTCAGTGTAGTACTGGAAGTCCTCACCAGAGCAACTGGACAGGAGAAAGAAATAAAGAGTATCCAAATTGGAAAGGAAGAAGTCAAATTATCCTTGTTTGCAGATGATATGATCTTGTATTTGGAAAAATCGAAAGACTCAACCAAAACACTATTAGAACTGATAAATGAATTCAGTAAAGTTGCAGGATATGAAATCAACATACAAAAATCAGTAGTATTTTTACATTCTGACAGAGAATAATCGGGAAAAAAAAAAGTAATCCCACTTACGATAGCTACAAAGAAAACAAAATACCTAAGAATTAACCAAAGAAGTGAAAGAGGGTCAGGCATGGTGGCTCACATCTATAATCCTAGCATTTTGGGAGATGGAGGCAGGAGGATTGCTTGAGGCCAGGAGTTTGAGACCAGCCTGGACAATGTGGTAAGAACCTATCCCCGCAAAAAATTTAAAAATTAGCTGGGCATGGTGGTGTATACCTGTAGTTCTAGCTATTTGGGAGGCTGGAGGTGAGAGGATCACTTGAGCCTTGGAGTTTGAGGCTGCAGTACACTATGATTGTTTCACTGCACTCCAGCCTGGATGACAGTGAGATGCTGTCTCAAAAGAAGAAGATAAAAAACAGCAACAGATCTCTACAATGAAAACATTAATGCAAGAAACTGAACAGGGCTCGGTGTGGTGGCTCACACCTATAATCCCAGCACTTTGGGAGGTTGAGGTGGACAGATCACTTATAAGACCAGCCCGGCCAATGTGGTGAAACCCTGTCTGTACTAAAAACACAAAATTAGGCTTGGTGGCACATGCCTGTAATCCCAGCTACTCTAGTGGTTGAGGCATGAGAATTGCTTGAACTTGGGAGGTGGAAGTTGCAATGAGCCAAGACCATGCCACTGCACTCCAGCCTGAGAAACAGAGCAAGACTCTATCTCAAAAAAATAATAATAATAATAAATAAAAATTGAAAAAAATGAAAAAGAAATTGAAGAGGATATAAAAATATAGAAAAATATTCCGGGGCCAGGAGCGGTGGCTCACGCCTGTAATCCCAGCACTTTGGGAGGCCAAGGCGGGCGGATCACGAGGTCAAGAGATCAAGATCATCCTGGTCAACATGGTGAAACCCCGTCTCTACTAAAAATACAAAAAATTAGCTGGGCATGGAGGCACATGCCTGTAATCCCAGCTACTCAGGAGGCTGAGGCAGGAGAATTGCCTGAACCCAGGAGACGGAGGTTGCGGTGAGCAGAGATCGCGCCATTGCACTCCAGCCTGGGTAACAAAAGCGAAACTCCGACTCAAAAAAAAAAAAAGAAAAAGAAAAATATTCCAATGTTCATGGATTAGACAATCAACATTGTTAAGATGTCCATACTTTCCAAAGCAATCTACAGATTCAATGCAATCTCTATCAAAATACCAGTGACATTCTTCACAGAAATAGAAAAAAAAAATTCCTAAAGTTTATATAGAACCACAAAAGACCCAGAATAGCCAAAGCTATTCTAAAAACAAAACAAACCAAACAAAAACAAAAAAACCACAATACTGGAGGAATCACATTGCCTGACTTCAAGTTATACTACAGAGCTATAGTAACCAAAACAGCACAGTACTGGCATAAAAACAGACACATACACCAGTAGAACATAACAGATAACCCAAAAACAAAAGCATATATCTACAGTCCACTCAATTTTCAACAAAGGTGCCAAGAACATATAATGGGGAAAGGACAGTCTCTTCAACAAATGGTTCTGGGAAAACTGGATATCCATATGCAGAAGAATGACACTAGACCCGTCTCTCACCATATACAGAAGTCAGATCAATATGAATTAAAGAGTTAAATCTAAGGCCTCAGCCTATGGAACACTCTAGGACATTGGACTGAGTAAAGATTTCTTCAGTAATATCCCACAGGTACAGGTAACCAATGTGAAATGGACAAATGGTATCACATTAAGTTAAAAAGTTTCTCCATAGCAAAGGAAATAATCAACAAAGTGAAAAGACAACCCATAGAATGGGAGAAAATATTTGCAAACTATCCATCTGACAAAGGATTAATAACCAGAACATAAAAGGAACACAAACAACTCAGTAGGAAAAAATCTAATAATCCAATTTAAAAATGGGCATCCTCTCATGGATGCTGAGGTTTGAAACAATAGGCCAGGTGCAGTGGCTCACATCTGTAACCCCAGAACTTCAGGAGGCCGAGGTGGGCAGAGCACTTGAGCTCAAGTGTTTGAGACCAGCCTGGGCAACATAGTGAGACCCTGTTTCAATAAAAAGAAGAAAAAAAAAGAATAAAGTAATATTAGAATGGGCAAAAGCTCTGAATAGACATTTCTCAAAAGAAGACATACGAATGGCAAATAGGTATATGAAAAAGTGCTCAACATTATTATTAGTGAAATGCAAATCAGAACTATAATGACATATCCTCTCCTGTCAGTTAAAATGGCTTTTATCCAAAAGATAGGCAATAAGAAATGCTGGTGAGGATGTGGAGAAAAGGGAACCTTCATATACTGTTGGTGGGAATGTAAATTATTACAACTATGATGGAGAACAGTTTGGAGGTCCTTGAAAAACTAAAAAAAAAAGAGAGAGAGAGCTACCATATAATCCAGCAATCCCACTGCTAGGTATATACACAAAAGAAAGGAAATCAGTATGTCAGAGATACCTGAACTCCCATGTTTACTGCAACACTATTCACCATAGCCAAGATTTGGAAACAACCCAAGTATCCCACAACAGATGAATGGATAAACAAAATGTAGTACATGTACTCAATGGAGTACAATTCAGCCATAAAAAAGGGTAAGATCTTGTCACTTGCAACAACATGGTGAAACTCGAGGTCATTTAGTTAAATGAAATAAGCCAGGCACAGAAAGACAAACTTTACATGTTCTCACTTATTTATGGGGGCTAAAAATTAAAATAATTGAAGTCATGGCGACAGACAGTAGGATGGTTACGAGTCTGGGAAGGGTAGTGGGTGGGGAGTGAGACAGATGGGTGCAGTGGGTATGGTTAATTGGTACAAAAAAATAGAGTAAGATCTAGTATTTGCTAGCACGACAGGGTGACTGCAGTAAAAAAAAATCTATATACATTTTAAAGAAACTAAGAGTGTAATTGGATTGTTTGTAACACATGGATATCCCATTTATCCTCATGTGATTACACATTGCATGCCTGTATCAAAAATTTCATGTAACCCATACATATTCCTGTGTACCCCCAAAAATAATATTTTTAAAAGAAATTTCATAGCTGAAAGTGAGGTCCTGCCATAACAAGAACCTAAAACATATGGCATTAACTTTGGGACCAAGTAGCAGATGGAAGTTGCCAGGATTTTGAGATTGCTAGTAAAATCATAAAGGGCCTCGAGGGTAACAGTAGCAGAAGCCCAAAGGGCTTCCAACTGAGATGTCAGAGGGAGGAAAATGTTATTGGAAGCTGGAAGAGACCCTTTATAAAAAGTAAAGTTTAGCAAAACTGTTACCTGTGGTGACCAAAAATAGAAAATGTGCCTAATGATCCAGCTAAGATTTCCCAGCAATGTTGAGTCTGGTGCCATTTGGCAAGTAAATCAGTGTATTTACTATGTATCAATTTATCTACATAAATCACATTGATTATATTTTTTTAGACACAGGGTCTCACTCTGTCGCATAGGCTGGAGTACAGTTGTGTGATCATAGCTCACTGAAACCTAGAACCGATGGGCTCAAGTGACCCTCCCAACTCAGCCTCTTGAGTAACTAGGACTACAGGCACACGACACCATCGCCAGTTAATTTTTATTTTTTGTAAGCACAGGGTCTCACTTTGTTGTCCAGGCTTGTCTCGAACTCTTGGACTCAAGCAATTCTCCCACTTCAGCCTCCCAAAGAGCTGGGATTACAGGCATATATTGTTAAATATTATAGATGACTTTATTTCCTATACCTACATGATTTTAACTAACTTAAAAACTACATCAATAATTGCAAACAATAAAACCATAAAATCAAGGAAGGTGAGGGCTGTTGCATGTTCCTTTACATTTTATTTGTCATAAACATTAAGATAATACAGAAAATACTGGAGAAATAAAGCTTTTCAATAATTTCTTGATGTAAAGCTTCACACTTAAAAATTATGCTTGCTTCCCCCCACCCCAACTCAACATGCAGCTATCATTTATATTCATATATGCTGATTCTAGAGCATTGTAATCTCTTGATGGTTTTATAAGAGTATATTTGCCCTTGCAACAATTTCACAAACTGTATACAATCATGGTAAAATACCATCATTCAAATGAATCCCCAAGGTGAGTACATTTACACATTAACACTAAAAATCTGTGTTTTTTAAAAACACCACAGAAGTCAAACCACAAAAAACCCAGGATTTTGTTTTAAATGTGTTTATGAAGACTGCTGCTGAGCTCAAAGCATGCAGGTATTCATGACCACCTAGATGAAACTGGATATTGAAACTTCTTCAGTAGGTCCAATGATGTAATTTTTCACTCATCCCAAGTATCTCCATATTTGTTTACTTTGACTAGGAAAAAAGCACAAATAATTGATGATTCCAAACAATAATAAGTGAAAAACATTAAGTTTGTTGCTATGATGAAAAGTTATGTTTCTCTCTCATTTGAATAAAAGCAGATGAGAATCAAATTATAATTACAAAAAGGGGATGGCCAGACTTTTGTGAACTTGGGGTTGGACATATGTATTGTAACTAGAATTTTACATAAATAGTTGATCCTCATAACAAACTTCTAAACACAATCCTCATTTTAATGGGGGGAAAACAGATTAGTAACTTGCCCAAGGTACAAGCCCTAATGAGAAGAACTGAGATTTGAGTACAGGTCTGTTTAGATCAAAAGCCTGGGTACCTTTACATCTTTACCGTACTACCTAAGTAAGTGTGGCACATATTAAGACATATGCAAAAAAATTAGTGGGAAACAATAATAAAACAAACATTTAAATTTTTGTTTTTCACAAAAAATACAGCAGTAGAAATGGTCAAGTCTTCAAGTTGTGATTAATTCAATCTTCTCTCTCAGGGCTGTAAACACTACTATGAGAAGAAAATATACTACATTTCACTGGTACTCTACATTTTACATTTTGAAACATGCTTCACTGTCTTTTCTACTCCTTTACTTTTTGGCTCTTCTTCCACATAGCCTGTCTGTGAGTAATCGTAACCATATAAAGCAGCAGTTATCACAGTGTGGACCCTTTTCAGGGAATACATGAAGTGAAAATTATTTCATTATTCTACTAAGACATTACATATCCTTATCCTTCACATTTTGCCTTTTCCCCTTGCTCCTCATTCCCTCCTAAGTATATGGTATATGGTTTTCTAGAAGGTAAAGGATGTGTGGTGACACTGCTCTGGCAGCTAATGGACTATGTGCTTGAATTTTTTTAATTTCTGAATCTTAATTTCTAATTAGATAAATATCAACCACAAAAGCTAAAGGTGAAACTTTAAGTGACACTTTCTGACCCTGTGAACCTACCCTGTACTAATTTCAATGATATTTTAGAAAATCACTGAAACTATTTCAAAATAAGTCTTTAAATTATATAAAGCACAATTATATATTATATAAAGCTCACTATATAAACCAGTTTTTTTTTTTTTTTTTTTTTTTTGTTTTTTTTTTTGAGACGGAGTTTCGCTCTTGTTACCCAGGCTGGAGTGCAATGGCGCAATCTCGGCTCACCGCAACCTCCGCCTCCTGGGTTCAGGCAATTCTCCTGCCTCAGCCTCCTGAGTAGCTGGGATTACAGGCACGCACTACCATGCCCAGCTAATTTTTTTTTTGTAATTTTAGTAGAGACGGGGTTTCACCATGTTGACCAGGATGGTCTCGATCTCTTGACCTCGTGATCCACCCGCCTCGGCCTCCCAAAGTGCTGGGATTACAGGCTTGAGCCACCGCGCCCGGCCTATAAACCAGTTTTACCAAAAAAGTATCATTTCACATTATTTTGTCATGTAATACAACTTAAAGACTTCACAGTCAAAATTCACAAATGTCAAAATCCAGCAAATGCTAAAGGTCTACCAAATTTCCTTTTCTTAACCTCTATTACTATAGAAGCCTAAACCAAAATACTCAATTTCTGATACAGTGTAAGGTACTATGCTATTCGGACAATAATAGAAAAAATTACAAAAATGAGAAAAATATAACTCTGTCCTCACAGAGCTTACAATCTATATCCTCAAATTAATAAGCAGAACAAAGTACCAAAGTCTTAACGTATTATAGAGCAACCGCCACTAGATGCATAGTTTACACTAAATGTTGTTTGATGACAAACATTCAAAAGTATGGTAGATTACTAATTTATTTCAAAGGTAGATTTTTTTTACATCAGTAATATGACACAGATATTATCTATCATTGTTATAAAAACAGAACTCCAAATGAAGCAACTGCGAATAATTAAAAATAAAATTCGCTCTAAAAAATGACCAAAACAAATACTAAGGACCTTTTTTTTTTTTTTTGGAGACAAAATCTCACTCTGTCGCACAGGCTGTAGTACAGTCACTTGATCTTGGTTCACTGCAATCTCCACCTCCTGGGTTCAAGCAATTCCCTGCCTCAGCCTCCTGAGTAGCTGGGATCACATGCACCTACCACCACGCCCAGCTAATTTTTGTATTTTCAGTAGAGATGAGGTTTCCCCATCTTGGCCAGGCTGGTCCTGAACTCCTGACCTCATGATCCATTCACCTCGGCCTCCCAAAGTGCTGGGATTACACGAGTGAGCCATTACACGAGTGAGCCATTGCACCAGGCCATACTAAGGACTTTTATGTATTTTTGCCTTCTTTGTGGCATATGACCTTCTAGATGGTACCAAAGACCTATTCTTTCCTTCTATTTTTAAAGTAAATAGAAAACCTTGAAACAATGGCACATACTCTGAAATTCCTTAAGAGAAAATCATAAAATCTTATACTGAAATAGCTATAAAACCCTATTCAAATACCCTCTTCCTTTAGAGGTAAATATGTATCAAAAAATTTACTTTGGCTGATGTACAGCTATTCCAAAAAGACTTAAAAGAAATCAGGATTTAAAAATTCACATTTTTTTAAAGTACAGTTTTTGTTTGTTTTTTAAAAAGATTAAATTCCTTTTTTGGAAATACCTTAGAAGCTGCTTTTTCAATTTCACAAACGTACAAGAAAGGTCAGGCACAGTGGCTCCCACCTATAATTCCAGTGGCTAAAGTGAAAGGATTGCTTGAGCCCAGGAATTTGAGACTAGCCTGGGCAACATAGGGAGATACCCACTGTACCAAAACTTTTTTTTTACATTAGCCAGGCATGGTAGCATACACCTATGATCCCAGCTACTCGGGAGGCTGAGGTAGGATTGCTTGAACCCAGGAGGTCAAGCTTGTAGTAAGCCATGATTACATCACTGCATTCCAGCCTGGGTGACAGAGTGAAACCATCTCAAAAAAAAAAAAAAATCAGAATGAAAAAAATCCAAATGTACAAGAAAATCAATCTCATTACTCAATCATTCTGTGCTTAGGCCACAACTGGTACATTACAGAGCAATGCCAACCTCAGGTCACCACAGTGATTTGTGTGATAGGGATATCATTAGGAAAATAAGAATATCAGATCTCCAAGGAGACTTGTTACAAGAGGAAAACAGTCAAATGAGTATATAATCTCTACCCTGTGTTACAAAATTCATCTTGCTGCCTTAAGTCTTACTATTTGGACTTCATTATTTTCTTTATTCTTTTGAGATAGAGTCTCGTTCTGTCATCCAGGCTGGAGTACAGTGGCATGATGTCGGTTCACTGCAACTTCCGCCTCCTGGGTTCAAGCAATTCTCCCGTCTCAGCCTCCTGAGTAGCTAGGATTATAAGCGGGTACCACCATGCCTAGCTAATTTCTGTATTTTCAGTAGAGACGGGGTTTCACCATGTTGGCCAGGATGGTTTCCAATTCCTGGCCTCAAGTGATCCAACCGTCTTGGCCTCCCAAAGTGCTGGGATTTCAGGCATGAGACACCATCCCTGGCCTGGACTTCATTATTTTCTAACACAAAATAGCCTTTGGAATACCTTAAAAATGGAAGAACAGATAATTGTAAAGTAACTACTCTTTAAAAAAATATTTTACTTTGGTTAATTGCTTAAAGAGTTAAATCACATATTAATATAATTAATTTTTTATAGTACCGTTTTAAAGTAATGCTTTAGTTTCCAATCCTAATCAGTAAAGTGATTCAGACTAAACTATCATACCTTCTTTTTTTGGCACTCTTTCATGCATAGGCCTGACTGAGGGGTCAGTCTTTTGGGTTAAAGATACTTCATATGACTCTCTGTTCTTATTCCTTAATTCCTCATATGTAAATTTTTTTCTTTTAGGACTTTCTTCAAGGTTGGGATCAGGTCCTAAAACAACAAACAGTTAATAAATGGTAATAAAAGGATTTGTATAAATCTAAGCAACTAAATTTTATAAATGCTCCTTACCTACAATCGAAATAAAGTAAAATAAAGAATCAGATTATTACCACCATTTCACAGGTACTATAATTTCAACAAGATAAGTATCAAACTAAAATTTATTTCCTCTTATACTTTTAAGCTTTTATTTCTAAAAATTAAAATGGACATCAAAAAATTTGAAAACTAAACCACAGCCAGAAGAAAAATAGATATCATAATATAGAACAGTACAAATTAAACTCATTAAAATACCAGTGTTTTAAACTGGAGTTATTCATACTGTATAAAGAATTAAAAGAGAAATATATTCTACTAGTGACAACTGAATAAAACTTGACACAGTCTAGATTTTACTTAATATATTTTTATAGTTAAATATTCCTATAACCAAAGACTCTATGAAAACAACTTCAGCTATTTCAAAAATCATTTATTTTACCATTATGAAATTTAAACAAAAATACCTGAAAATAGGCCGGGGTGGTGGCTCACACCTGTAATCCCAGCCTGGCCACCACGAAATCCCATCTCTACTAAAAACACAAATTTAGCTGGGCATGGTGGCATATGCCTGTAATCCTACTACTCAGTAGGCTGAGGCAGGAGAATTGCTTGAACCCAGGAGGCAGAAGTTGCAGTGAGCCGAGATCACGCCATTGCATTCCAGCCTGGGCAACAAAAGCAAAACTCTGTCTCAAAAAAAAAACAAAAACAAAAACAAAAAAAAGTGAAAATAATACTGAAAAGTATAAAGCATAGCCTTTAATCAGAATATGTATTGTTTTCATTCTGGTCTAACAGATGCAATGATGATGCAGAAGAAAGTATCAACTATTATTTTGGTCTGGGAACTAACATTTATTCTTTATTTCTCCAAAAGAGAGTCAAAGTGTGAATATCACATATTATCACAGAGTCAAATGTAAATACAATGTAGTGCTTACTTCTAACATTGGTTGACAGGATCAAATAGTGAACACAATTTATAAAATTTATAAATAGCAAAAACGGCCATATGAACATCCAAAAAAAAAAAAAAAGATGCTTACAAAGTCTTACATACCACACCAAAAGTATTATTTTTCAAAGATGTTTTCAATCAGATATACAAATTGGGCATATAATTTTAATATAATGTTAGTTAATATAATTTTCTAAAACATAATTTTTGTGATACTTATTCAGAACTCAAAGGTAAGATCCCAGTGAATAATCAGAATTTTCTAAGCAACACAACTATACATTAAATAATGTTTTCAATCATAATTTTTTCTTTTTTTTTTTTTGAGAGTCTCGTTCTGTCACCCAGACTGGAGTGCAGTGGTGCGATCTTAGCTCACTACAACCTCCACCTGCTGGATTCCAGTGATTCTCCTGCCTCAGCCTCCCAAGTAGCTGAGATTACAGGAATGTGCCACTATGCTCAGCTAATTTTGTATTCTCAGTAGAGAGACGGTTTCGTCATATTGGTCAGGCTGGTCTTGAACTCTGACCTCAAGTGATCCATCCACCTCGGCCTCCCAAAGTGCTGGGATTACAGGCGTGAGCCACTGCGCCAGGCTGTTTTCAACCATAAACTTTAATTCTGCTAAATAAATATATACTGTACTGATGAAAGCCAAAGAAGATTTAAATTTCTAATTAGTTCTAGTATTATATGATGGTTCAAAACTAAATTTTCTTATGAAAAAAAGAATGTAAAGAAAAATATTACAATCTTATATTGGGTTTAAAACACTTTGCATTTCATTAGTGGTAAGTAATTACTGAACTCATTTCCCTTCACCATATATTAAAAATTCTGATGGAAATCTTGTATACTTCAGGAACCCAACTTCAGAGTTGGGTTCTTAACCCCACCCTGCTGACAATTAGGGAACGTCCTTGGGCAAATCACTAAGCTTCTCTGAATCTTGGTTTACTCAATTGTGAAATATGGCAGTTTGATTAGATGATCTCTTAAGTTCCTTTCAGGTCTAATACTTTGTCTTATAAAAAGCATTTTACTGTTATAAAAATCTGGAACAAATAATGAATATATAAATCAGACAGAAGACTGGGGAGAATGTCCTGCGTTGTGGAGAGAACATGATTTACTATTTTGGGAAGGTTATAAAGAACTGGAATAGGAAAATGTAAAGTGGCACTTAAATCTGACTGTAATAAACTCTAAGTCTCCTAACAGCTATGAAGGAGTACTTGCTATTTTAAAAGATTAATAACTCTCTGAATTCCTGGTAAAAGAAAGCACAACTAAAATAGGACTTAAACCAAAGAAGATGCCCTGGTAGGGGAGGACAGCATTTGGGGCAAAGCAAAAGCAGGCCACTGCTGGCCCACATGGAGAGCAGTAGAAAAGTGGCCACTTTGATTTAGAGAAGGGGGTCAGAAAGCAGAGCAGTGGATGGATGGATGGCTGCTGTGGAAGGCACAAAATAATATTAAGACGTGGCCTTGCTGTAGTCTGTGGGTAGATCAAAGGGGTTTTTTGTTTGTTGGTTTTTGTATGGAAAAGAAACAATGTAACAGAATTTCCTAATGCAAATGGTGGGAAGGATGCAAGTCATTACAAGGAAAGAGTTAGTGCATGTCTAGAATACAGTAGTGCCCCCTTATCTGTGGTTTCACTTTCCAGGGTTTCAGTTACCCGCAGTCAACCATGGTCTGAAAATATTAAATGGAACATTCCAGAAATAAACAATTCATAAGTTTTAAATTACACCCTGTCCTGAGTAGTGTGATAAAATCTTGTGGGGTTCCACTCCGGTCCATCTAGGACTTGAATCATCCCTTTGTCCAGCATATCCGCGCTGTCTACACTACATGCCTGTTAGTAGCCATCTAGATTGAAAAAAAATAGAATATAAAGGATTTGGTAATATCTGAGGTTTCAGGCATCCACAGGCATCTTTGAACTTATCCCCCATGGATAAGGGAGGACTACTGTACAAGAAAAATGGATTTGAACTTTAGACTGGTTAAATGAGACACAGTGAGGAACAAGGACAGCTGCCTTTGGAGATAAGATAGTGACTTTAGCCATTCTCTCCTAATCTGCCCACTCCCTTCCTTCCTTTTTTGACTTATTTGATGCCTTTGCTTCCAACCACTAATGAAAAAAATAAAGAATTGGAGTTGAGGATTAAGAGGCCCTCAACAACTTTCATCCAAACTCTTTAATCATCTGAACTTCCATTCTTTCCTCTCTTCCTTTATACAAGACTAATACTCACCCCTTTGCCCCAGCTTTTGCTTTGAAGTAGTGCTGTCCAACATAACTTTCTGCAATGAGGAAAATGTTCTGTATTGGTGCTAACATGGTAGCCACTAGCACATATGACTGTTGAGCAACTGAACAGCTGCTACCAAAGCAATTGAGAAATCAAATTGTAAATTTTATTTAATGTTAACTAATTTAAATAACCACATATGACTGGCGGCTACTTTATATTCTGACTTACCTAGAACCCCCTTCTGCATTCTCTAGAACCTTCTCTGACCTATAATAAACTTCTCCCTTTCCACTGTATCCCCTCTCCCTCCCCTTAACTTCTTTCCCTCTAATCTTTTAAAATTTAAAGAATATACTCTACAAGGGTCCATAATCCCTTATCCAAACCCTTGGGGTCAGATATGTTTCACAATTCAGAGTTTCTTAGATTTCAGAAAAATACTATAGTATATACCCCTTACATTACTCAATATCCATCCATTCAGAGGTTTGAGACAGCAATGAGTAAGCAAACATGTTAATATTTCTACAATGAAATAAAGGAAAAATCTTATCTGGCAAAGTAAATAAAGTCTACGTTTATATAACTCATGTGAGTTTAGGTCAGGGTATGCTGCTAAATGAATTCCAGCCAGATTTTATTACTAGTTTAATTACTAAAAAAACACAAAAACAAAAAACTTGGTTTTCAAAGCTTTTTGAATTTCAGGATTTTAAAGAATTGTAGACCTGTATTTTCTATTTCTAATTCCTCACCTTTCACTGCAAACTAGACTGAAGGAAAGAAACTAATGTTTTTTTGAGAGTCCATTATTTGCCAGGCATTGTCCCTGATCATTTCATCTAATTCCAACAGTTCATTAAGAGAGGTTAGGTTTTGTTTTGTTTTTCTTTTTGAGACGGAGTCCCTCTCTGTCGCCCAGGCTGGAATGGAGTGGCGTGATCTTGGCTCACTGCAACCTCCACCTCCTGGGTTCAAGCAATGCTCTGCCTCAGCCTCCCGAGTATCTGGGATTACTGGCACCCATGCCCAGCTAATTTCTGTATTTTTTAGTAGAGACACATTTTCACCATCTTGACCACGCTGGTCTTGAACTCCTGACCTCAAGATACGCCCACCTCGGCCTCCCAAAGTGCTGGGATTACAGGCATGAACCACTGCGCCTCCATTCAACTGATCAAGAAACTGAAAGGATTATAAAGTAGTTATAACAATCCTACTACATGATGTAGTAGTAGTATTACTAGGTCACATAGCTAGCAAATGTCAATCATGATTCAAATCCAAGCCTTAATCCAAAATTGATGTTGTTGCATTTATATGTGTGATCCTCAAAGCTAGTATTTACAAATTTCACAAAGCATTTTCACATGGATTTTCTCACTTGACAACAGTTCTTTCTTATATTACAGACAAGGAAGTTGAAAGCCTTTAAAACCCAGCCTATCAAATGTAACCTTTATAAAGCTTTCCTGGAACCTCCACTCCCTGAAACACAACTTATCATTTCTTCTTCACTATTCCAGTAAGTTTGCCTTAGTATTTTCAATTATTGGGACATACTAGTAATTTATCCTTGTATTTCTATATCTTCTAACAGACTGAGACTTTTTCAGGGACAAGAACCAAGTGTTACTCATCTTCTTCCACATCCAGCAGAGTACTTGACACCTCAAGAAAAGTAGAATGAATGAAGAAACAAATGAACAAAAACAAACATGCTGTGTTTAGGCTGATGATTCATGGTACACAGGTGATATCCAGCAGAAAGTCATCAAATAAAGTTTATACATACGTTGGACCATAAAATGCTGAAATTCATTTCAAGAGAAGTTTCTACCTTGGACAATATGATCAGTAATACCAGTAGGAGCAGATTCATTCACAGAAGAACTGAATGGAATTGGCTCATAATGAGGAAGCATTTCTATGTTGTCTGCTGCTGGGGATGTCCCAAAAGATTGACCACTCACATTTGAGTCATATTTTGACTTTTGATAATAGTGCCTGTAAATGAAAACCATATTGTGTTAAGAAATATGAGTCATTGCCTATATCTTAAAGTGTTAAAATAACTTCTTTTATATATCTTATTTCCAAAATTATATATATAGAGATACAGTTTTTCTTTTTTGAGACAGGGTCTCGCTCTGTCACCCAGGCTACAGTGCAATGGCACAGTCTTGGCTTACTGCAATCTCCATCTTCTAGGCTCAAGCGATCCTTCCACCTCAGCTTTTCAAGTAGCTGGGACTATAGGCATGCACCACCGCTTGGTTTTTTGTAGAGATAAGGTCTCACTATATTGCCCTGGCTGGTCTCAAACTCCTGGGCTCAAGCAATCCTTTTGCCTTGGCCTCCCAAAGTGCTGGGATTACTGGCATGAGCCACCACATCTGGCCTCAAAATAATTTTTAACACAGTTATTTATAAGCAGTAAAATGAGGTCTGTTTCTTTCAGTCAGCAAAACACTTTTAAGAAGTCCTGACCCACTTATACATCTTAAAAGTGGTCACTGTCAACATAGAAAAATAGAAAATGTATACCCAACTTTCTAACTATTAGCCTTTCAAGATAATTTTAGTATGTTTGAAAGTTCTTGGAAAGAAAAGGCACTTCAAATCGGGTCTAATTTCAATAACCATGTCCATTTCCCATGTCAATTGAGAAGGTAATGTCACAGCTAAGAATCTATATAAATGCTAATTTGCTAAAGCAGATACAAGTAATTCTCTCTCATGGGGATTACATTGCTTGCCTACCTGTTTAAGAAGCATTAAAATTAAGTTAAAATCTGTTAAGAGATGGGATTGATAACATTTGGGAATTCAAAAGAAAAGTCCAAACTATAGTAACCAAAGGTGTTTGCAAAATTGAATTAAGATAAAATCCTTTATTCTAGGACATGTACTCCCAATAGGATACAACTCTATATTTAAAACAATGAAGTCTGGCAGTGGTTCATGCCTGTAATCCCAGCACTTTGGAAGGCCAAGTGGGGCAGATCGCTTGAGCTCAGGATTTGAGACTAGACTGGGCAACATGGTAAAACCAGTCTCTATTACAAAATATAAAATATTAGCTAGGCATGGTGGTGTACGCCTGTGGTCTCAGCTACTCTGGAGGCTGAGGGAGGAGGATCACTTGAGCCCAGGAGGCAGAGGTTGCAATGAGTTGAGATTACATTACTGTACTCCCAGCCTGGGAGCCAAAGTGAGATTCTGTCTCAAAACAAAACAAAACAAAACAAAAATGAGGAACCAGACACAGTGGCTCACACCTGTAATCCCAACAATTTGGGAAGCTGAAGCAGGTGGATCGATTGAGCCCAGTAGTTTAAGACCAGTCTGGGCAATAAAGTGAGACCCCCATCTCTAAAAAAACATTCTTTTAAAATTAGGTGGGTGCAGTGGCTCACGCCTGTAGTCCTATTTACTCAGGGAGCTTTAGGCACAAGGGCCCTGTGAACCCAGGAGTTCAAGGCTGCAGTGCACTAGGATCATGCCACTGTACTCCAGCCTAGGCAACAGAGGGAAGCCCCATCATTCATTCATTCATTCATTCATAAATAAATGGTGGCAAGTCTTACTCCAATTTTTGAAGCAAATTACTTTTAGCCTACAGTATCCAATGGTCCTTTCAGGCAATGTTTTTGAGCCCTGAATTATAGAAACATCTAGTTGTTACTTAAAAATTAAAAATCTTAAGTAAAGATCAGAATCTGGCCTACCCAGGTGGTGAAGATCGTCGTCGTGCTTGTGCCAATCGTAAAGCTTCTCCAAGGGGGGAGTTTTCAAGGTTCCTGAACTTCTCTTGGCAAGTTTTCACATAAGAAAGTTTTCCAGCAAAGTATCCCATGATACAAGCAACTTATTTGTAAAATCAAACAAAAAGTGTAACTGAATGTGACTTTCAGACAAAAGTATTTTCTAAAAGAAAAAAATTTTTTTTTAAAGTATGATTCTAAATATGTCTTTGGTTTAGAAAGACTGAGATTTCCTGAAATAATGGTAGAAGAATCAAAATTAAATCAGATCAGAGTTCATAGACAGAGTCTATGGATATAATTCTGTTTCCTAAAAAACAAAGTATGCCAAAATAAAGTAGCTATAGTAAATAAATTATAATATACTACTTTATAATATGTGCAGGAAAGATTTAGTAAAGGTATAATGGGAAAAGGAATGGATAAAAAAAATCAAAACATCAAAACATTTATTTATTTCTAATTCTGGTCTCATCACAAGGATTTAGGCTATTATCTTCCTATAAAACAGGAAATCATTTGCACAGCCATTTTCACAAGATTGTTTTTAAAATAAAATTAGGTGCAACAAATCTCTTAAAGTAATAAATTACGAAGCATAACCTAAACGTGGCAATTACTGCATCACGTGAGTTTCCAATACAACAGAAAGGTTAACCTGAAAGACTCATGAAAAGCCTCAGGTACTTCTTTTGAAGAGCAATGTAGCTTCTTTTTCTATTAACTATATTGCAACACGTAAATAAGTTACAGTTATTTACATTTTAAAATGTATATTAGAGATTTCTTTTAAAAATTAAGCTTAATTTTAAATATACTTTATCTTGATTAATCAGAATATCTGTACAACTTTCTTTCCCCATAGATAGACAAAAAATTTATTTTCAAATACTTTATCCTTACAAAATAATTTCAAATTAATAGTTCTATTACATTATAAAGATACAAAAAATACCTATTTCGACTAATGATTTTTTATGCTAACAATAAAATATCCAAGTAATCAACTTAATGAAATGCTTTAACAAACTGATTTACCAGAGTATGTAACCATATAACTAATATGAGTAAGATATGATAAAACATTTGATAAAAATAATTGTATTTAAATTTTAAAAAGCTATGAAAACTACAATGTTGTTCATACTTACATATAAGTTTAGGGATTGAACCATATTTGGGATGACTTGAAAGTATTCCTAAAGAAAAGAGTTAAGTATTTCTGAGTAACATTGTTAAAGAAAGAAAAACCAGTAAAGAGTATTTTTAAATATAATCTGACAACATTAGCTTCTTCCATGGCCCTAGGGAACCCTAGGCTGTTTAATAGGGAAAATCAAATGACTTCAATATCAAGAGAAATATGATGAAAATCCAAAAGACTCTGTAAAGTATTAGAAAAGGTGAATTTAGAAAGATCACTTGATACAAGGTCTATAGACCAAAAATATACATATAAGTATATATGAAAAACTGTTTATACCAATAACAAAAAAATCAAACATTTTTTAAAAGACAGAATTAATTATAGCACCCAAAAAACACCCAAAACCCAGAAACAAATCTAATGAAAGATATGAAAGATCTCTACACTCAAAGTTACAACTTACTGAGAATTGACTCAATATTCTAAAGATGGCAATTCTCCATAACTTCACCCATAAATACAATGCAATCCCAATTAAAATAAAAAGTTTTGCAAAAATTGAAAAGCTTTATAAGTCATGTGGAACACAAAGGGCCAAGGCAACACTGAAGAACAGTATTATAGAACTGACTACCACCACATAGCAAAACCTATATGATAAAGCTGTAGTAATTAAGACAATCTGGTATTAAGTACAAGAAAAGGTAAAATGACCAAACTAAGAGTCCAGAGACAGATCCATACCAGCAGTCACTTGATTTACGACAAAGACAACACTGAAGCATAGTCTTTTCAAAATATAGTGCTGACTCAATTAATATCCATTAACAGGGGAAAACGTACCTTGATCCTATATCAAACAATAATCTAGATGGCTTAAAAATGTAAATATAAAAGATTTAAAAAAAAAAAAAAAAAAAGCTCTAGGCAATTCAGGAGCCGCAGCTTAAGGTACAGACACAGCCAAGTCCAAGAACCACATTACACACAATCAGTTCCGAAAATGGCACAGAAATAGTATCAAGAAACCCTGATCACAAAGACACAAATCTCTTAAGGGGGTGGACCCAAGTTTCTGAGGAACATGCGCTTTGCCAAGAAGCACAACAAGAAGGGCCTAAAGAAGATGCAGGCCAACACCAAGGCCATGAGTGCATGTGCCAACGCTATCAAAGCCCTTGGAAAGCCCAAGGTTAAGCCCAAAATCCCAAAGGGTGTCAGCCGCAAGCTGGATCGACTTGCCTACATTGCCCACCCCAAGACTGGAAAGCGAGTTCATGCCTGCATTGCCAAGGGACTCAGGCTCTGCCAGCTAAAGGCCAAGGCCAAGGATCAAACCAAGGCCCAGGCTGCAGCTCCAGTTTCAGTTCCAGCTCAGGCTCCCAAAGGTGCCCAGATCCCTACAAAGGCTTCAGAGTAGGCATCTCTGTCCGCCAATGTGAGGACAGAAGGACTGGTGCGACCCTGGCCCCAGACTACCATCTGCACAGGGCTGGGGTCCTCCTGTGCTATTTGTACAAATAAACCTGAGGCAGGAAAAAAAAAAAAGCTTATAGAAGAAAGCGTAAGAGACCATGTTTGTGTCCTTGGAGTAGACAAAGATCTTAAAGAGTCAACAAAATGCACTCATCAGGAAGAAGAGACCTGATAAATTGGAGTCTATTAACACTGAAAACTACAGTTAAACAGAGTGGGGAAAAAAAACCCACAATATACATATCTGACAAAAGACTTACTTCCAAAATATAGAGAGAAGTCTCACAAAACCAGTTGGAAAAAAGACAATCCAATGAAAAAACTGGTAAACAGACTTCAACAGATACTTCACAAACAATGATATATTGAAATGAGGTATAAGCAAATGAGAAAGTCTTCAACTTCATTAGTCACAGGAAAATACGAATTCAAACCACAATGTAATCAATAACAGTGTTCATTTGTCACAATGGCTAAAATATAAAAGACATAAAAACAGCTTGGTGAGAATGTGGGAGTATAAATTGGTCTAAATAGTTTGGCAATATCAACTAAAGCTAAATAAATACATACAAAATCTATGACCCAGCAAAATGTCTATCAAAAGCACCATATTCTTGGCAGAACTAATTTTAATAGTCAAAACTGAAAACTACCAATTATCAATGTACAGTTAATACAGACAAAATGGTGTGTTTACACAGAGGAAACCTATATGGCAACAAGGTGGATAAATGCAGTCATGTGCTGGTAAACTCCCTATAATAAGCTCTAATTTTAAGGTCTGTCAGTTTCCATGGTGTAAAGCCCCCAACACTTTAAAAGCAGCTTGCCGAAGTTTCTGAAAATTTAACAACCAATTCTCAGGAGCCAGTACAAACCAGTTCCAGCATGCTACTGGATGAATCTCATAATGTTGAAAGAATTTACATAAAAGAATACCTCAGTGTATGATTTCATGTAATTAAAGTACAAAAACAGACAACTAATCTGTGCCATTAGCCTCAGTTCCTTCATTTATACCACTGGGATGATAAGAGAAAAAGGAAAATAGTAAGAACGTCTCTATTTTTACATTAAAAAGTTGTTCCAGCCAGGCACAGTGGCTCACGCCTGTAATCCCAACACTTTTGGAGGCCGAGGCAGGAGGATCACGAGGTTAAGAGATCAAGACCATCCTGGCCAACATGGTAAAACCCTGTCTTTACTAAAAATACAAAAATTAGCTGGGCGTGGTGACACATGCCTGTAGTCCCTGCTACTCAGGAAGCTGAGGCAGAAAAATCACTTTGACCTGGGAGGTGGAGATTGCAGTGAGCCGAGATTGCACCACTGCACTCCAGCCTGGCAACAGAGCAAGATTCCATCTCAAAAATAAAATAAAATATTTGGAAAGTCTCACTTCTGAGGAGAATCCAGAAAAAAAAAAAGAAAAAGAAAATAAAATAAATAAAGTTGTTCCTTCATTCTGTCATCAACTAGTTATAGACTACTTATAACATAAAGACACTAAATACCGGATATTAACAGGACACAAGACATGCTCTTTACTCTCATGGAATTTACAGTCTAGAGAGAGAGTTAAGACAAAGAGAATAGTGTGATGGTTGCTATTCATCCCCTCAAATATTTGAGTACTATGTGCACTAACTATGCCCTCTGTCAGGTACTAGAAACAGCTTATTTTCCTAAGTAGCAGCAAGAATGGAGGCAAACAGATTTGTTGTAGATTCCTACAATACTCTTTGTGACATATGGTTGCATTAATTATAGTGGCAGTACAGATGGAGGTAGATAATTAATAAAGACATTTAAGAGCTAAAAGACATTAATTGGACAAGGCAGATAAGGGATAGAAGTGAAGGAAAATGTCCCAGTTTTCTGGATAGTACTAATGCTACTCAGTCATGAAAAGAAAAGAGGAATTGGTTTTGGGGAAAATGATGAGTTCAGTTTGAGGGGCCTATAGAAGGGCCATCTATATTATATACTATATCCAGAATATAATAACACCAACATTTCCAAAACAAGCAGACAAAGAAAACCCATACAAGAATGTAAGCACCAAGAGGTCATGACTTTTTGTTGTTTAGTGCTATATAACAATGTATAGTACATATCGGACACTCAAAAAACATGAAACAACAAAGGAATCACCTGAGGTGAGAGAAAAATCTTAGGAATATGACATCGTGAAAGCCAAGAGAACAGAATTATTTCAAGAAAAACTGGTTAAAGTTATATAATGCTGATCAGTAACAAAAACTATCCATCATATTTAAGCAGCAAAGAGGTTGTGTTGGTAACCTTTTGAAAAGTTCCAACAAATGGTAGAATATATGGATAGCCTCACAAGGACTGCAATGGGTTAAAAGAAGTAAAAAGTGAAGTGTTCATTCATGAAGTCTAGCTTCAAATATGAGGCAGTTGGGAATAGCTGGAAAAATAAATGAGGGAAGATTTTTTTTTTTTAATGTTCTCAAGTTAGAGGAGACCTGAACATGTATAAATGGTTTTGACAGATCGGGAAGAAACAGAGGGAGCAGCTAAGACCACACTGTTGATGAAAGCAGATACAGGCAGCCCTCTGTATGTGTGCGTTCTGCAACCAACTGCAGATAGAAAATATTCAGGAAAAAAAACTGCATCTATACCAAATGTGCACAGACTTTTATCTTGTCATTATTCCCTAAACAATACAGTACAACAACTGTTTATGTAGTGTTTACATACTCTTAGGTATTATAAGAAATCTAGAGATGATTTAAAGTATACAGGCAGATATGCACGTATACTTTACTAGGCCATTTTACATCAGAGACTTAAGCTTTTGTGGATTTTGGTATCCTCTGGAGGGTCCTGGAACCAATCCACAGATACAAAAGGACCAATGAACAAAATGTCAGGAATTCTGATTAAATGCAAAATGTCTTGGTGGATACTGAATTCTTGTCTTAAAGTCTCTCCCAATTTTTACCACTTCTACCTTACCCTGAGTAGTACAAAGTCTTCAACTGTACCTAAATCCATAATCTCTAAAAACACTTTCCCCTCTTCATAACCTAATCCAAATTATAATTTCTCCTGGCTCTACTTCAGCTATTTAATGGAGTTTTTACTCCTCCCTGCATGATTTTGCCTCTTCAGCTCAGTCCTGATTACCTCTCCCAAAATTCATGCCTATTTGTCTTGATCATCAGGTCCCTCCTTCCTGGCAAGTTCTTTCTTCTCTTTTAATCTAAATCACGCCCATATTTCAAAATCCACTTCTTTCAAGAAACTTTCCTTGATTACAGCAGCCCTACAAAGATCTTTCTTCTTTGAACACCTACAACTCTTAGGGTCCCTACTCTGCAATTTAGTAGCTGATTAAGTATGTAATTCAATTTTCTATTTGCTTCAACGTATGTTCACATCCATTTGTTTCCTGCAATGACCTACTAGCAGCTCGTAAATTTCTTTTGTATAACCTTCTGCATACCTAGCTCCAATCATTATTAAATAACACACTGGATTAAAATAGATACAAGAAGCAGAACAATAATAAACACTAATTTCATCCCTGTGCCAGTTTTCCCTACAAAGAAATGTAATTCAAAGTTTTGTTTTGTTTCACAGTACAGAACCAATCTCAGTCTATAAAACAGCTTAGTCTTAAGGACATATAAATGCATATATGTCTTGACTTGCTTCCATGTTTAAGATTTTTGTCATGGTACTATATTGTAATAAAGTCCATCAGAAGTTCTTTAAATAATTATTTACCCAAAAAATCCTCTCATTTCCCTCCAAAACTGTTTTTATCAACTAATCGTGTCAAAACTACTAAGTACCATACCTCATATCCTAATGTAAAGAGGCTAAAACTTCCAATCATAGTCACATTTTTGAAGAAGCCAGTTAATTAAAACAATAGGCCTCAGGCCATCCCAAGGTCACCATCCTTTTCTGGGACACCTTCCCATTACCAGGTAGATAGTTCATGAAGTAAATAAAATGAGCAACTCTATGCTTACTCCACTAAATTTTAAATGCAGGACTCAAGACATTTAATACTCAATCTAAACTGAATTCCACATGAATACACTGTACTATTTGAGCCAACAGACTTTAGGACAAGAAAGTCTCCTCAGGGGCTTGTTAAAAATAGATCACCTGCCAGATCCCTGAGATTCCAATTTTTTAAATAATGCTAACTCACCTCCACTCATCTCCCCAAGAGATGGAGTTTGTTAAAACACAGACTCCAGGCCGGGCTCGGTGGCTTATGCCTGTAATCCCAGAACATTGGGAGGCCGAGGCGGATGGATCATGAGGTCAGGAGTTCAAGATCAGACTGGCCAACATGATGAAACCCTGTCTCTACTTAAAAATACAAAAATCAGCTGGGCATGGTGGCTCATGCCTGCAATCCCAGCTACTTGGGAGGCTGAGGTAGGAGAACTGCTTGAACCAAGACCCAGGAGGCGGAGGCTGCAGTGAGCCAAGATCGTGCCACTGCACTCCAGCCTTGGGCTACACGGCGAGACTCCATCTCAAAAAACAAACAAACCAAAAAAACAAACAAAAAAAACAACAGAGACTCCAGGTCCCCATCAATGTGCATTCTAACAAGCTCCTAGGTGATAATGTTGCTACTGGCCCACCTAGACCAGGTCTGTCCCGCTAATGCTGGTGTTTAGTTACTTTCTTGCTCTTCTAGGTTGTTAATGATGCTATCAGTGCAGTAGAAATTCTCAAGTCATAATATTTGGGTCAGTGGATCCATAGAGATAATACGTTTAAAAATGTTATGTAGAAATTCATCAATGAATTTTTATATAATGTTTAATATAATACACTGTTATCTTTACTTCTCCTAAAAATCTAGAAAATATTACAAAACAAACATGGTATCCAAAATGCTAAATAAATTCAAAGTTTAAATATTTACCTTTACTAATTAATCCTTGAGTAATCAACATACTTGTTGCAGCCAAAGGCACAGCTATAGGATGAAAAAGACCTTGTCAACATCAAAGAAAGGAAAAGATTTTGTCTTCAGTTCATTAAATAAATGAGTATCAGTAAAACCATCTAGGAAGTATACTGCAAAACTAAGATCTTTATCGTATACATAGTGGAAAAATTAAAGGAGCATTTTAAATTTAAGAAAACATCACAAAATATTAAACAATATAATTAATGAACCATCTAGGCTTAGGTTCCAAATAGCCAGCTGTTCATTAATAGCATCAACTAAGACAACACAGTAGAACTGACTAAAAGTTACTTCTTAAGTTAGAGAAGGGGGAAAAGTTAGAGAAGGGGAAAAAGTTAATGAGGGAGAGGCAAGAAACAAGTTACAAATAAGAGCCATTACTAATGACTAAATTCTGTGCACCATGCTAAGCACTTTATGTGCATTATCTTATTTATTATACTTTTTATCATATTTCTATAAGGTAGCTTATGTTATTAGCACCCTTAAGATAAGGAAACTGAAGCTTAGAGATGTTAATTAATTTGCTCAAGGCCAAACAACTAGTTGAATGGTTGGTTCAAAGATTCTAATAAAATCTGCCTGATATCAATCTCAAGCTTTTAAGCTCTGTATTACACCTTGTGAACCAAAATACAAAATATATTTGACCGTAATCAAATGGTGGCTGAGGTAAGAATTAAAAAGCACCTATTTTAAACACGAATGTTTTGTTTTTGTTTTTGACACAGAGTCTTGCTCTGTCACCCAGGCTGGAGTGCAGTGGCGCTATCTCAGCTCACTGTAACCTCTGCCTCCCGAGTTCAAGCAATTCTCCTGCCTCAGCCTCCCCAGCTGGGATTACAGGCATGCACTACCACGCCCAGCTAATTTTTTTGTATTTTTAGTAGAGACGGAGTTTCACCATATTGGCCAGGCTGGTCTCAAACTCCTGACCTTGTGATCCGCCCTCCTCCGCCTCCCCAAGTGCTGGGATTACAGGCGTGAGCCACTGTGCCTGGCCTTAATGTTCTTTGTTCTAAACTAGTGAACTTATTAAAGAATATGAAAATATTACATCTATACATGCCTACAACTGAGAGTGAAAAATCCAAAACTCTCGTAATCTCAAAGAGGGTTATAACTTAAAAACAGCTATCAATCACTGTTTTCTTCATTAGCACTAACGGAATTTTTGTGATGATGAAAGCTGATTTTTGAGTGACCAACCCTGGGATGAATTTCATCTAGGTACTTGACTGGTAAGCAGTTCCCCACATTGAATATGTGTAAGTAGCTCACTGTGCCCAAACTGTTGGTACAAATACTGTTCATGCCAAACACCTGCTTTCATTCTGGGAGTCTGGAATTTTGGTACCTTTTAGGCAGAGGGTACATAAGTGACTAGTCTTCAATAAAAACCAAGGGCACTTAGTCTCTAAAGAGTTTCCCTGGTAGATAAAACTTCACACATTGTTATGACTAGCTGTTAGAGAAATCAACACTTCCCAGGAATTCTCTCCCTGGGGAGAGAACTCTTGTTACTTGGTTTCCTCTGGACTTCACTCCATGTTCCCTTTCTCTTGATGATTTTGCTTTATATCCTTTCACTGTAAGTTATTTTAAAGTTAAATCGCTACATTTGGCTACTGGCTGCCACACTGGACAGTGCTGTTCCAGATCCGAGGTTGACAAACAAGTTCTATGAAGAGCCAGATGGCAAATATTTTGGGTTTTGTGGGACAATCTCTGTCCCAGTTACCCAACTGCCATTTTAAAGCAAAAGAATCCAGAGACAATCCAAAAACACAAGAACACAGCAGTGTTCCAAGAAAACTTTATTTATAAATGCAAAAATATGAATTTTGTTAAGTACTTTTCACATGTAATGAAATATTCTTCTCCTTTTATTTTTTTTCTTATTATTTTTAATTTTTTTAGACAGGGTCTTACTCTGTCACCAGGGCTGGAGTGCAGTTGTGCAACCTCATCTCACCACAGCCTCAACCCTCAGGCTCAGATGATCCTCCTGCTTCAGTGTCCCACGTGGCTGGGACTGCAGGCATGTGCCACCATGCCTGGCTAATTTTTCATTGGTTTTTGTTTTGTTTTGTTTCTGTAGAGATGAGGTTTCGAGATGTTGCCCAGGTTGGTCTTGAACTCCTGGGCTCAAGCAATCAGCCCACCTCAGCCTCCCAAAGTGTTGGGATTACAGGTGTGAGCCACTGCATCCAGCCTCTTAACCATTTTAAAATACAGAAACAATTCTCATGCATACAAAAACAGATTTGATCCACGGGCTAGTTCGTTCAACTCTGGTCTAAACCATATATGGACAATTTAAGAACCAAAGTAATAAAACATTTGAATTATTAGAGAGATTTCATGATTAAAATCCATCACTTTGGAACAGGGCATTAACTTTGCCATCAGACACAAACTGCACAAATGCTAAGGTTTGAATTCATGCTATCCTACTTACTAACAGATTTTACCTTTGCTGGAAATATGGTTTCTTTAATGTTGGCTGGTTAGAATGCCTTCAGGTACTATCATTTAAGGTTTTGCAAAGGACAAATCCCTTTTAATTACAGCACCAGTACAATTTGTAATCATTTTTCTCCTTCAGCTTCACTCAAGGATTGCAACATGAAGCACTGAAGAATCATATAAGGATAAAACGCAATGAGTTAGTTGGCCATTTCTACAATGGATAATGCTTTCCCCATTTAATGCAGAGTAAGAGTCTGCTTGAGGTGATACTAGTTCTGCCATTCACCACAATGTCTTTGCATAGCTTCTCATGCTATAAAGGGATAATGGATTAGACCTAAGGTCTCATTCCAACTCAGGTATTCTACTTTATGTCATAGAAAAAGACAATGGTAAGACTGAAACAGGCTTCAGAGATTATCTAGTCCTCATTCCAATCAGAGTACACTGATAGCCAGAAAAGACAAGTCATTTGCTCAAAGCAACACAGCTGGTTAGTTTGTGGTAGTGCTGGGATCAGAACCCAAGTCTCTTGACTCCCCCTAGTCAGTGGCCTTTTCCACTGCAGTATGCAACTACTATTTTGTTAAATAATCTGTTTCCATAGGCAAATCAGTAGCACTGCTGACCAAAACCTAGTACACATTATTACCACAGTCCCAAACTATATTCAATATGTACAAGAGCCCCTACAATTCTTTGAACTCTTCTCCCCTCACAGTAACAAAAAGTTACTCTATATTCGTAACTGTAGTCAATAGAAATTTTTATTTCATTAATCACAAGAACACTAATAGCTATTTAATAAAGAAAGCCAACACTTAGACAATTAAACTGCATTAATCCCTAGGCAGTTATCCCTATTTTATAGATAAGGAAACTGAGGCACACAGACCTCAGGAACTTGCCCAAAATCTCACAGCTACTATGTGTGGAGCTGGTATTTGAATCCAGCCAATCAGGCCCCAGAGTTCATACTCTTTTTTTTATTTTTTATTTTTGAGACAGAGTCTCAATCTGTCACCCAGGCTGGAATGCAATGGCATGATCTCAGCTCACTGCAACATCCACCTCCTGGGGTCAACCAATTCTCCTGTCTCAGCCTCCCAAGCAGCTGGGACTACAGGTGCCTGCCACCACGCCCCACTAATTTTTATAGTTTTAGTAGAGATGGGGTTTCACCATATTGGTCAGGCTGGTCTCGAACTCCTGACCTCAGGTGATTGGCCTGCCTCAGCCTCCCAAAGTGCTGGGATTACAGGTGTGAGCCACTGTGCTTGGCTGCTTTTGTCTTTTCAACTTGTGACTTATCTGTTTAGATGCACAAAGAAATTACTTAGCTTTGTACTGTTCATACACCACATGTTCCACTATTAAGAGTCTGGTATACATGGGCATCCTGGTTATTGTTCACTGCTCTTTAATGTACTTTTGGCATAATCCTGTCATAGCTATTTAGAATGTTAAACATGTGCAACAGCATACATTTATCAGCCAGAAATAAATCTGGACACCTTAGCATCTGTTTAGCCATTAGGCCAACATTGTAACAATCCCAAACCCTCTCTATCACACTTGTCTTTTTCTTAATCCTGTGTCATTGAGACTTGAAAACAGATCATTTTATCCTATCTACTCTATACAATTGTCAAAGATTGAAAAAAAAAAAAAAAACTGTAGCCAGAGTATATAGCCAAGTTCTCTAAGAAATTCCTCCCATTCTGGCCAGGCGCAGTGACTTCATACCTGTAATCCCAGCACTTTGGGAGGCTGAGGCAGGTGGATCACCTGAGGTCAGGAGTTCAAGACCAGCCTGGCCAACATCCGTCTCTACTAAAAATACAAAAATTAGCTGGGCATGGTGGCAGGCACCTGTAATCCCAGCTACTCAGAAGGCTGAGGCAGGAAAACTGCTTGAACCCAGGAGGTGGAGGTCGCAGTGAGCCAAGATCATGCCATTGCACTCCAGCCTGGATGACAAGAGTGAAACCCAGTCACAAAAAAAAAAAAGAAAAAAAAATTATTCCCATTCTATGAGCCATGAAACTTTTATAGAAGTCCTTAATTTACGATGACTATGCATCTAAAACAATTATTCTCAACTGCATAGTCATGATAAATTAAGATGGACATCATCACCTAATTCTTACTCAGATTCTTTTTAGCTTGAAACATCTGCAAGTCTCTGAATATTGGTGGATAAAATAACAAAGATTCTATGTGAGCTCGTGTTATCTTCCTAACTGCTTCTGGTCTCTGTTGATTCTTCCACCATCACTTGTTCCCTTATCCATGGTACTACCCAAACTTTATTCTTTATTCTATCATTCCTAAGTATTAATCATATGGCAGAAACTATTAACAGTTTTATGCTTTTATTTCTACACTTAATTTGGAGGTGAATTCATCAACACAACTCCACAATAAACCCTAATTTTTCATCTATATTTTGTTTCTATCTCCAGTTGCTTACAAATCTTCCACAATCGAATGTTGCACCACGAATTCAAAATGTCTGAACTAAACTCATTTCCCTTGTCAAATAAGAACTCCTTCTAAATGAACCTTTTATTCAGTAGTATCATCATTATTGAGTCTCCTAAGCTGGTTATCTTAAAACTATTTCTTTCCTCTTACCATTCCTTCATTCCGCCTTAGTTGAACTTCTTAAAAAATCCTATTATTTGTCCTTTAAAAAAGTCTTTCATTGCCAGCTCATCTTTTCCAGTCCAAATGATACAATTTTCAACTTTATCTCATCAATGACTACATACATATGCCTAAGGTTACTGCCAAAAGCTCATAAAATTTCACCAAATACAATTTCTCACCCTTCTACCCATCTTGCACACTAACTAACCTTCCTTAAAAAACACCTTACATATCACCCCCCCCCCGCTCAAGAACCTAAACGATATAATGAATCAAATCTTGAACTCATTACTATGTTTTATGTTCTATCCTCAATGAAAGACTTCTGTTCCAATCAATTTAGGATCATGGCTCTAGCAGAGATCAAGTTATTGCAAACTCTGCCTTTGTTCACTACTCCTTTCATCCAAATGCTACTCCACCTTTCCTCTTCATTTATCTACTTATTATTAATCTTTTGTAGGGGGAGGGTAGAGACAGGGCCACACCATGTTGCCAAGGCTGATCTCAAACTCCTGGTCTCAGGCAATCTTCCTGCCTCAGACACCCAAAGTGCTGGGGCCAGGTGCAGTGGCTCATGCTTGAAATCCCACCATTCTGAGAGGCTAAGACAGGCAGATCATTTGAGCCCAGGGGTTCAAGATCAGCCTAGGTAACATGGAGAAACCCAGTATCTACAAAACCAAAAACCAAACCAAACCAAGGTGTTGGGATTACAGGTGTGAGCCACCATGCCTGGCTTATAGTCTTACTATAAAGTTATTCCAGTATTGTTTACCTAACAAATAAAGGTCTCTTTCCAACTCAGGTATTCTACCTTACGTTACATAAAAAGAAAATTGTAAAATTGAAAGAGGCTTCAATTTTTAACAAATTGAAATTTAATAAAATTTTCAGAAAATTTTGAATTTTAAAATTTCAAGTTATTCAAATGTTTCAATTTCAGTAAGTCAATTCTACTTAATTTATCTCCTTAAAAAGTCTTCTTCGGTTACACACTTAATCTCTGTTTCACATATTATAGCTTTGTCTCACCATATATAAACCTTCTTCAGGACCGGACCTGGTGGTTCACACCTATAATCCCAGCCCTTTGGGAGGCCAAGGCAGGCACATCAACCGAGGTCAGGGGTTTGAGATCAGCCTCGCCAACATGGTGAAACCCCGTCTCTACTAAAAATACAAAAATTAGCTAGGCATGGAGGCACACACCTGTAGTCCCAGCTACTCGAGACACTATGGCAGGAGAATCACTTGAACTCAGGAGAAGGATGTTGCAGTGAGCAGATATGGTACCACTGCACTCTAGCCTGGGCAACAGAGTGAGACACTTCTCAAAAACAAAAAAAAAAAAAAAAAAAAAAAGAAGAAAAAAGAAAACTACTTCAGGACAAAGACTGTCCTTTCATAAAACTTATCTTCCCAACAGGTACCTTGCACATCTTGCACATTTTAAGCATACATATCAGGCTGACTGATGAAAATGTACATCCTCCTTAATGGCTTAACTTGCCCTTTTTTCCTTTTTCTTTTTTCTTTGAGACAGGGTCTGGCTCTGTCACCCAGGCTGGAATGCAGTGATGTGATCATAACTCACTGCAGCAGCCTCTATCTACCCAGCTCAAGGGATCCTCCGGCCTTATCCTCAGCCTCCCAAGTGGTTGCAACTACAGCTGTGTACCACCACACCCAGCTAATTTCTTTCATTTTTGGTAGAGATGAGGCCTCTTTCACTATGTTGCCCAGGCTGGTCTTTAACTCCTGGGCTCAAGCGATCCTCCTGCCTCGGCCTCCCAAAGTGCTGCAATTACAGGCATGAGGCACCATGACCAGCCAAGTTGCCTTTTAAAAAAAAAAAATTTGCCGGGCGAGGTGACTCACGTCTGTAATCCCAGCACTTTGGGAGGCCGAGGTGGCTGGATCACCTGAGGTCAAGAGTTTGAGACCAGCCTGGTCAACAAGGTGAAAACCCATCTCTACTAAAAATACAAAAATTTGCTGAGCATGGTTGCACACACCTGTAATCCCAGCCACCTGGGAGGCTGAAGCAGGAGAATTGCTTGAACCCAGAAGGTGGAGGTTGCAGTGAGCGGAGATTGTACCACTGCACTCCAGCCTGCACTACAAGAGCAAAACTCCGTCTCAAAAAAACAAAAATCCATCCTCCTTTTTTGTTATAATTACCTTACCTGAAAGGATTACAGTTTCCAAGTAAAGCAATACCAGTTCTTTGTTCATTTTCTTTTATTTTTCGCTTTTTTCTTTGTTATTTTTCTTTTCTTCCAGTTCTTTGTTCAATACTAAGATTATATTTTGTGTATTGCTTCCAACAATCTCTGTCTTTAAAAAATAAAATCTTGACATATATACACAAATATATATAACTTTCTAGTCAGAAATCAAGAGCTGGTAGTATAACAACATTTCACAATGAGAAAATGGGAACTAACCTGTTATTATGTAACGGTTAAAAGCATTAAGAGTAAAATCTGTTTCAGACAGACCTGGTTTCAACTCTAAACATCGTAATTTATCACCTGTGTAACACTAAGTGTTGTTGCCATTTAACATCTCTAAACCTCAATTCCCTCACCTGTAAAGTGAGGGTAATAACAGTTATCAAGCTTATTGGGTTGTTTTTATATAACTTATGTACATACAGTAAATGCTAACTATTACTATTATCAACAAAAGTACCTCATCGTTTTGATTACAAAAATCTGGAAATAATTACTTTAAAATGTATGCAATTCCTTTATTTCCTTAATCTCTTTTAACAACAACCACACTATGCAAAAAGTTTGTCAATTTGTTCTATACGGAGTTATTATAATTTCAGATTCAAATTCAGGTCAAAATTTCAGGTACAAATTTTGGATTAAATTACATTAATTAGAAAACTGAACTCACATCTGAACCAGAAGCTTTCATCACTGCATTCTGCGAAGAGTCTCCTTTCTTCCTCTGTTGGAATGTAATCAGGCCCTATGTCTTTTTACAAGGAAAATCAAAAAACATTAAATTACCCATAATAAAACTAAGTCTGAAAAATTATCTTAGCCTAAATATTAACAAGAGACACCATTTTTTTTAACTCAAAAAATAAAACAACTGGCTTATACTTTTTTTTTTTTGGACAGTTTCACCGTTGTTGCCCAGGCTGGAGTACAATGGCGCAATCTCGTCTCACTGCAACCTCCGCCTCCCGGGTTCAAGCGATTCTCCTGCTTCAGCCTCCCGAGTAGCTGGGATTATAGGCACCCATCAATCACCATGCTAGGATAATTTTTTGTATTTTTAGTAGAGACGGGGTTTCACCATGTTGCCCACACTGGTCTCCAACTCCTGACCTCAGGTGATCCACCCATCTTGGCCTCCCAAAGTGCTGGGATTACATGAGCCACCGCGCCCAGCCATTTACACACTTTTAACAAACTTTGACTTCAAACAGAAGTTAATGCTATTATCTGCTCGTCAGGACTGGCACCGTAATGTGCTGGGCCCATTGCAAAACAAAACAATACAAAAAAACGTGGGACTCCTTGTCCAAATTATTCAGAATTTCAAGAGTAGAAACATGAAATCAAGTACGGGGGCCTGTCTGCACGTGCCCATGAAGCCAGCCCACCTGCCACTGTTACTCAAGCCAGTGAAATTTCCTTTACATAGAAAGCGCTTCTAATTATAAATACTTAATAGATAGTTACGGGTAATTGGTCTTGGAACTTCTGCACTCGGCTCTTGAAAATCAGCCCTCCCATTCATCTTTCCTGTATCAAAAACATCACATATTAAGTATTAGAAACCACCATTAGATAGGTCAAAGTAAATTAAGATGTAGGCTATATTAAAACTACTAGTCTACATAGCAATCAATCAACAAATATTTACTACACACTACCATATCTTAAATACTTCACATAAAAATAGCTAGATGAAAAAGTAACAGACCTATTAATTAATTTGATTCACTATTCAGGTTAAGTTCCTTAATTGAAAAAGCATAAGGGTTTTATAAGTTTATACTGTTTTTTATTAATATCAAGATATAAAAAAAATCAATAAAATAATATACGTATTTTTTCCCCCTGAAACTGTTTCTTTAACATTATCTTATGTTTTGGTCGTTTCGCAAATCTATGCCCAATGATTAGGATAATTCCCCAAAACAGAAGAGAAAAAAATCTCAAGTCATTTCTGAGTTTCCATATTAAAAAACAAAATAAACATCAGAAACATTCAACCTCTCCCACAAGAGGACTTCAAAATTACAGAATAACGAAGACGTCATATCCTTCACCCTGTGATGTAAAGCTAACAGCCAACTCCGTATCTCCAAATTTCCTTCCTCCCCAAGTATATATAAAAAAGGCATAAAATTCCAAGAATGTAAATTTTATTTATTTATTTTTTTAACTCATATATTGGGACTTAGACCAACAGATCAAGTAACTGTATTTTACATAATATTTAGCGAGATTATTATTATTCTCATTTTAAAAACAATTTGCATGGAAACAGGAAATGGCATACACAATTAATTCATTTAGTCAATAAGCCATGAGGGCCTACTACATGCCAATCCCTTAGATCCAGAAAAAGAATAAAAAGGGTAAGCTGAATTTATGGATGGATGGAGCCTGCTGAATAATCTACTTCTACCCTACAACCGTATTCGAAAAAAATGAAACTCTCTTATTTCCCACAACAGCATCCTTCCTAGAAACACCAGGAAAACTGCCAGAGCAGACAAGGCCCTTGACACAATACCATTTAAAGCTCTTAATACAAAAGAAAGAAGGATTGAAGCCCCAGCGGCCTATAACCGCTGATTCCCGCACTCCATCCTCCACTCACTGTGTCCGTCTCCCACCTGCCGTTACTGACTGAGCAACAACCCCACAGGCATCCGTGACCACGAACTTCCCCAGCTCACACCCCTAGAAGCAATCCGTCGCCCCCGCGGTCACCGACACCAAGGAGGCCAAGACCCGAGCGCGATCTATCCACCCTCACAGGCAGGAAAATGGCGGAAGGTGCGAAAGTCGCGGATGGCCGCAGAGGTGGTGAGGATATAAGCGGAGGGCAACTACGAGGAGGGCAACTAGGGGCTGTCTGCGTCACCTCACCCACCTCCTGTCGACAGCAGCTGGCGACTGCGAAGCAAGCCCAAGCGATCAGGGGCAGAAGCCTCGAAAAGGACTAGGGAGGGGCAGGGAGGGAGAAAAGTGCAAGGTACCGCAGGGAGGGGGAGGGGGCGAACAGCCGCAAGAAGTCACCCAGACCGAGGATCTAAATGACCGCGACCCGGAGACAGTGTCTACCTACGGCAGGAAATGACGTCAGAGCTCCCTGCGGGGTCTAAGAGCTAGCGGCCCAGGATAGACGCATGCGTATATTTGTCCCTCCCTTCTCTCCCAGGCCGCGGCGCTCAAGAGCCGCACTGCGACTGCGCAGGCGACAGCGGCGGACCAAGAACCCCGCCCGCGCCCTCCCTGGGTGACGGGGAGGGTTGGGGGTAAGCTTGTCTTGGGCTATTGTGACTCACTTCTCTGGGCTTCCCTTGGCAGGCTGGCGGGAACGTTCTGGAACCCTATGTTGTCCCTTTTTGGAGAGTTAGCGACTTTATACATTTTGTCTTAAATGAGATAATTTCATTCTTTGACCCTGTAGGCTAAGTAGTGGAAAGTAATTTTTAAGCATACGTACCTGGTTATCTGTCACATCCTCTTGAGGCAAGTTTCTGACGAGTTCTAGAACCGCTGTCAGAGTACCGTGATCTCTCTGAGCCTAAGAATTTTCTCATCTGAAAAGTGTAAATGCGTATACGGTTATTAGAATTAAAACAACACATCTAAAAACGGTTTTAAGCGCTCAATGTCTGTTAATGTGGGGCTCATGACTTCCACTTATCGGACATGGTGCTGCCACACCCAGCCAATCACTACTCATTTTCATACATTCCTTCTTCAAGTATTTATTAGTACCAGGTACTGGAAGTTATTAGTGACTAAACAGTGGGCAATCCAAGTCGTACTCATTTTATCAACCCCTAAAAGCCTCTCAGGTTTCTCATCTCTGAGTCCCTTTGCCATTTTATCATTTCACGTTTACTCTCCTGCAGACATAATTAACAAGTGCAACCCCGAGTTGCCCTCCTTAGAGTCTTTTGATAGCTCCAGTCATGCACAGAATATAAGGTCCATGATGGCTTGACCTCTGTGCCTTTTGAGCATCACTTTCTTCTATTGCAGTGTTCACTAATAAGAAACAGCCTGGAGGTCTTTGCCCTCAGTGTTCTCTGTGCGTTGATCCCTCAGCACAACTCTATTTCCTGCTTTGTCAATTCTATTGATATTTCAAAATGCTGCTTTTGCATCACCACCTTTGTGATGCCTACCCTGAAACACACCTCAGAGAATTACTCAGTCTTCCTTCTTAGTCCTTAGCTTATCCATACTGCTGTCACTGCAATGTACTTCTGCACTGCATTGTGATCTTTCTTACTTATGTCTGTCTCTGTTACAGAGCTCCTTTAGGACAGAGACCTTGGCTTGTAAGTCTTTATAGAACCAAATAAATCCCTGAGGTAATCAGTATTGGTAACTAATACTCATTTTGTTCCTGGGACATGCTAAGTTCCTTCTGGACCCAGGGCCTTTGCAATTGATGTTCCCTCTTCTAGAACACTGTTCTTCCAGATGTTCAACATGGCTTCTTGTCTCAGACTTCACTTGATGTCATCACATCAGAGAGGCATTCCTTGACCACCCAACTAACATGGCACCCCAGTCACTCTCCATGTTACCTTGCTTATTGTTTTCATAGTATTCGTCATGATAAGAAACAATGATTTGTTTGTGTATTGTATCTCTCTCTTCACTAAAAAGGTCTATGACAGTAGGAGCCATATTTGCTTAGCATCATAGTGATTGGCACATCATCATATGAAGTCAACAAATATTCCTTAAATGAATTTGTTGAATGCATTTTTATGAGAGAAGAAACAAAATAAGAAAATTAGAAGACATTCTAGAAGAAATAAAAATTTAAAAATTAGAAGACATTCTGGATGGTGAGATTTATGTTAAAGCAAAGTCTTTTTTTTTTTTTTTTTTGGACAGGGCCTTGCTCTGTTGCCCAGGCTGTAGTACAGTGGTGCCATCTTGGCTCACTGCAACCTCTGCCTCCCAGGTTCAAGAAATTCTGTGCCTCAGCATTCTGAGTAGCTGGGACTACAAGTGCACACCACCATGCCCAGCTAATTTTTTTATTTGTAGTAGAGAGGGGGTTTCACCACTTGACCAGGCTGGTCTCCAATTCCTGGCCTCAAGTGATCTGTCCACTTTGGCCTCCCAAAGTGTTGGGGTTACAGGCATGAGCCACTGCAACCCGATCTTAAAGCAAAGTCTTTTTCTTTGCTTTCTGACTAGGTTGTAAGATTCCAGAATCCAGTTTTACCATATTCTTTATACTTACTGAGCCAGGCCTAACACATAGCACGTGATAGATTGATAAGTATATTTTCTGCTGCCCCCTAATTTCTCAGATTAATCAATAAATTGGGTTTCTGTTGATAAAAGGGTATGAGCTCTTTCTGCGGGAACAAATAGGATTCCAAAACATTCAAGTAAACTGTCATTTTGCATTTGTGCTGGCATTTAGAGGTTATTGAGTCCTTTGGTAATTTGGGCAATGAAACAATCAAAGAATTCAAACATAAGTTGGGTAAGATCCAAAAACTTACTGGAAGTTGATACACATTTGCTAGAGATGGGCTACAGGCTTTATTAGCCAATTCAGTCTCATGTGTTCTAATCTGGAATGGTGAGATCATCAGAAATTAATCTACCTGGATTAAATTAAATCACCACTCTTTATGATACTTCCATTGAGTTAAGATCTATTGAAATGTCCCCATAAGAAATTTCCATTTATTAGACATCACTTTTAAAAAACTAATTATAAGGGGATAATTTATACTTATAAATTCATGTAAATGAAAGAAATGTAGTGAATTTCTACTTGATTTCAGTGTCAATAAAAAGTTTCAGATTAACTCTTGAACTTCCATAATTGATCATTATTCAGCGATTATTCAAGCAATGATTATTCAATAAATTATCATTCAGCATATTTCTATTTATGTTTCATTAGAGCAGAGATTGTGTTTTATTAGTTCATCAGACTATCTGGTTCAACACATATTTATTGTTTAAAATGTAATGTCATAGAAGCCAAAGGAAAATAATCTTCTAAGAAGGAAGAAATGGTCGATTATATCAAATGCTGGTAAGAATGGAGAACTATCCATTACATACAGCAATAAGAAGGTTATTTATAACTTTTGCAAGTGTAGTTTTATTAAAATCTAGATTACAATGGGTTGAGAAAAGAGTGATTGGAGATAATGTGAGAATAAGTGTACATTACTCTTTCTAGAAGTTTAGCTGTTTGGAGAAAGCAAGACAGAGTGGTGACTGGAGGAAAAAATAAAAATGGATGGTTATTTTTTGTTTTGGGGCTTTTTCTCTTATGATTTTAACTGACATAATTGTACATATTTATGGGGTACAGCATGATATTTTGAAACGTGTATATGGTGTGTAATAATCAAATCAGAGTAGCATATTCATCACCTCAGTGTTTTTGTTTTTTAATTTTATAGACTTTTAATTGTAATTGGCAAAGTGAAAAAGCCAGTAAAGAGAAAAGTTGAAAATATAGGAGAGAGGTGGAACACAGTAGCTCATGCCCATAATCCCAGGTGGGCAGATCACCTGAGATCAGGAGTTCAGGACCAGCCTGGCCAACATGGCGAAACCCCGTCTCTACTAAAAATACAAAAATTAGCCAGGTGTGGTGGTGCGCACCTGTAATCCCAGTAACTCAGAGGTTGAGGCAGGAGAATTGCTTGAACCCAGGATGCAGAGGTCGCAGTGAGCTGAGATAGCATCACTGCACCCCAGCCTGGGCAACAGAGTGAGGCTCTTGTCAGAAAGTAAGAAAGAAGAAAAGAAGAAAGAAAGAAGGAAAGAGAAAGAAAGAAAGAGAGAGAAAGAAAGAAAAGAAAAAGAGAAAGAAAGAAGGGAGGGAAGGAAGGGAGGGAGGAAGGAAGGGAAGGAGGGAGGGAGGAGTGAAAATAAAGCGGGAGAAGGGATAATTAATAGCACAAGGTGGATTTCTTAACAAATATTCCCATGGATGTGTTACAGATATGCCACAAGCTATTGATTCACTCCCTCAGCCTTTGCAGTAGTCTGTGAGCAGAGCCCATGAGCTAGTTTCCAGTTTCCTGCATCATAAGCAACCTTCTTTGGGTTCCTCTGAGGTGAACTAGAGGAAAACGAAGTCTAATGGCATTTCTGTGTACTCCACAAGTTATGAGAATGATAAGCAAAATTCAGCTCTTCTTTCTCCATACTAAAATCTCAGAAAATTCAGCCAAAGAGCATGCTGCTGCCCATCATGGGCAAGGGGCCTATGGGGCTGCTGGAGATATTCATGTGTTAGATGCCCTGGATGCATGGCAGGTATCCCAAGGTGCACCTAGTAGAGTGGGGGCACAAGTAGTCAGCACAGGGGCTCCCGGCAGGTGCAGTTCCAGGGAGTAACCCCAAGGAGCAACTCCATATCTCAGCCTCACATTAATTGGGCATGTCTGGACTTTTGGAGTTGATATGTCCTTTTTGTGGTGTTCATACCAGCTGCAGGGGTTCTGCTCTCACAATGCAAATTACAGTTCCATCATTATTTTGACATATTTGAAATTAAAAAGTCAGACCAGGCACAGGGGCTCATACCTGTAAGTCCCAGTACTTTGGGAGGCCAAGGTGGGCAGATGGTTTGAGCCCAGGAGTTCCAGACCCACCTGGGCAACATTGTAAAACCCTGTCTCTAATAAAATTACAAAAATTAACCAGATGTAGTGGTGCATGCCTGTAGTCACAGCTACTTGGGAGGCTGAGGTAGGAGGACCACTTCAGCCCAGGAGATCAAGGCTAGAGTAAGCTATGACTGTGTCATTGCACTCCAGCCTTAGCAACAGAACGAGACTCTGTCTAAAAGAAAAAAGTTCATATGAATTGAAAATTCACCTGAAATGTCATTCATGACATTTCTGTTACATGTCTTAATGAAAGAAAATAGGCCAGTGCTGTAGTTCACACCTGGCCAAGGCAAGAGGATCGCTTGAGTCCAGGAGTTTGAGACCAGCCTGGGCAACATAGCAAGACCCCATCTCTAAAATAATAATAACAATAATAAGCTGGGTGTGGTAGTGCATGCCTGTAGTCCTAGCTATCCAGGAGGTGGAGGCAACAGGATCACTTGAGCCCGGAAGTTCAAGGTTGCAATGAGCTATGATTGTGCCGGTGCACTCCAGCCTGAGCAACAGAGTGAGATCCCATCTGAAAAAAAGAAAAGTTTTAGAGTCATTGTTGTAATTTCAATTGGAAATACTGAATGGTTATTGCATTCAAAATTGCTTGTTAATGGAAACTATTAAAAATTCAGTCCGGGCTCAGTGGCTCACACCTGTAATCCCAGCACTTTGGGAGGCCAAGGCAGGTGGATAGCCTTAAGCTTAGGAGTTCAAGACTAGCGTGGGCAACATGGCAAAACCCCATCTCTACAAAAAATACAAAAAGTTAGCCAGGCATGATGGTACTTGTCTGTAGTCCCAGCTACTTAGGAGGCTGAGGTGGGAGGAACACTTAAGCCCGGGAGACACTCCTGGGCAACAAGAGTGAGGCCATGTCTTCAGAACAAAACAAAACAAAAATTCAAAGAAGGCCAGGTGTAGTGGCTCACTCCTGTTATCTGAGTACTTTGGAAAGCCAAAGCAGAAGGATCACACGAGGCCAGGAGTTTGAGACCAGCCTGGGCAACACAGCAAGACTCCGTCTCTACAAGAAAGAAAAAAAAAAGGCCAGACATTGTGGCACCCCTGTAGTCCTAGCTAATCGAGAGTGTGAAGCAAGAGGATCACTTATGCCCAGGGATTTGAGGCTCCGGTGAGCCATGATAATGCCACTGCACTCCAGCCTGGGCAACAGAACAAGACCTTCTCTAAAAAAATTAAACATAAATAAAAATAAAAATAAATTCAAAGAGATCATCACTTTAAAAAGGAACTATATATAGCCATTTCTATTTTTTTTTTAAGCATTACAATATTTCTTTTTCTAAATTTTACTTTAAATTCTGGGATACACGTGGAGAACATGTAGATTTGTTACATAGGTATACAGGTGCCATGGTGGTTTGCCGCACTTATCAACCTGCCATTTAGGTTTTACGCCCCACATGGATTGTGTGTTTGTCCTAATGCTCTCCCTCCCCTTGCTCTCCACCCCCAGCAGGCCCCAGTGTATGATGTTCCCCTCCCTGTGTACATGTGTTCTCGTTGTTCAACTCCCACTTATGAGTGAGAACATGTGGTGTTTAGTTTTCTGTCCCTGTGTTTGCTGAGAATGATGGTTTCCAGCTTCATCCATGTCCCTGCAGAGGACATGAACTTATTCTTTTTTATGGCTGCATAGTATTCCATGGTATATATATGCCATATTTTCTTTTCTTTTTTTTTTTTTTTTTGAGACAGAGTCTCATTCCGTCACCAGGTGCCAGGCTGGAGTGCAGTGG
Source organism: Aotus nancymaae (assembly GCF_030222135.1). Lineage (NCBI taxonomy): Eukaryota > Metazoa > Chordata > Mammalia > Primates > Aotidae > Aotus > Aotus nancymaae. The sequence continues at coordinate 47,326,919 of NW_026988417.1, read as the reverse complement.
CGCGACCTCGGCTCACTGCAACCTCTGCCTTCCAGGTTCAAGCAATTCTTCTGCCTCACCCTCCCAAGTAGCTGAGACTACAGGCATGTGCCACCAAGCCCAGCTAATTTTTTTTGTATTTTTAGTAGAGATGGGGTTTCACCATGTTGGCCAGGATGGTCTTGATCTCTTGACCTCGTGATCCGCCCATCTCTGCCTCCCAAAGTGCTGGAATTGCAGGCGTGAGCCACTGCGCCCGGCCTATGTGCCATATTTTCTTTATCCAGTCTATCATTGATGGGCATTTGGGTTGGTTCCATGTCTTTGCTATTGCAAATAGTGCTGTATTAAACATACATATGCATGTGTCTTCATGGTAGAATGATGTATAATCCTTTGGGTATATACTCAGTAATGGTATTGGGTCAAATGATATTTCTGGTTCTAGATCCTTGGGGAATCACCACACTGTCTTCCACCATGGTTGAACTAATTTACACTCCCACCAACAGTGTAAAAATGTTCCTATTTCTCCACATCTCACCAGCCTCTGTTGTTTCCTGACTTTTTAATAATCACCATTCTGACTGGTGTAAGATGGTATCTCATTGTGGTTTTGATTTGCATTTCTCTAATGATCAATTATAATGAGCTTTTCTTCATATGTTTGTTGGCCGCATAAATAAATGTCTTCTTTTGAGAAGTGTCTGTTTATATCCTTTGCTGACTTTTTGATGGGGTTGTTTTTCTTGTAAATTTGTTTAAGTTCTTTGTAGATTCTGGATATTAGACCTTTGTCAGATGGGTAGCTTGCAGAAATTTTCTCCCATTCTGTAGGTTGCCTGTTCACTCATGATAGTTTATTTTGCTGTGCAGAAGCTCTTTAGATTGATTGGATTCCGTTTGTCAATTTTGGCTTTCGTTGCAATTGCTTTCGGTGTTTTAGTCATGAAGTCTTTGCCCGTGCCTATGTCCTGAATGGTATTGCCTAGGTTTTCTTCTAAGGTTTTTATGATTTTGGGTTTTTACATTTAAGTCTTTAATCCATCTTGAGTTAATTTTTGTATAAGGTGTAAGGAAGGGGTCCAGTTTCTGTTTTCTGCATTGAGTAAGCCAGTTTTCCCAGCACTATATATTAAATAGGTGCTGTTTCCCCATTGTTTGTTTTTGTCATATTTGTTGAAGATCAGATGGTTTTAGATGCGTGGTGTTATTTCTGAGGTTTCTATTCCATTGGTTTATATCTGTGTTTTGGTACCAGTACCATGCTGTTTTGATTACTACAGCCTTGTAGTATAGTTTGAAGTCAGGTAGTGTGATGCCCCCAGCTTTGTTCTTTTTGCTTAGAATAGTCTTGGTTATATGGGCTCTTTTTTGGTTCCATATGAAATTTAAAGTAGTTTTTTCTAATTCTGTGAAGAGTCACTGGTAGCTTGATGAGAATAGCATTGAATCTATAAATTACTTGGGCAGTCTGGCCATTTTCACAATATTGATTCTTCCTATCCATAAGCATGGAAAGTTTTTCCATTTGTTTGTGTCCTGCTCCTTCCTCCGGAAGCTTCATCCCTGAGGGGCACTGGCCTGATGTCAGCTGGAGCTCTTCTGTATAAGGTATCTGTCAGCCCTTGTTGGGAGGTTTCTCCCAGTCAGGAGGCACAGGAATCAGGGACCCACTTGAGGATGCTGTCTGTCCCTTAGCAGAGCTGGTGCACTGTGCTGGGAGAATCCTTTGTGTCAGGATCAGCTGCTCTCTTCAGAGCCGGCAGGCAGAAATTAGTAAATCTGCTGAAGCTGTACCCACAGCCCCACTTTCCCCCAAGTGCTCTGTCCTAGGGAGATGAGGGTTTTGTGTGTAAGTCCCTGACTGGGGCTGTTACCTTTCCTTTGGAGATGCCCTGCCCAGTGAGGAGAAGTCTAGAGAAGCAGCCTGGCCCCAGTCACTTTGCCAAGCCCAGCACAGACCTCCCAGCCTTCTTATCATTGTTAGGGGAAAACCGCCTACTAAAGCCTCAGTAATGGCAGATGCCACTCCCTGAATCAAGCTCTATCATCCCACGTTGACTTCAGACTGCTGTGCTGGCAGCAAGAATTTCAAGCCAGTGGTTCTTAGCTTACTGGGCTCTGTGGGAGTGGGACCCGCTGAGTGAGACCGTGTGGCTCCCTGGCTTCAGCCTCCTTTCCAGGGAAGTGAACGGTTCTGTCTTGCTGGGGTTCCAGGTGCCACTGTGGTATGAGAAAATACTTCTGCAGCTAGCTTGGTGTCTGCCCAAACAGCTTCCCAGTTTTGTGCTTGAAACCCAGGGCTCTGGTGGGAATCTCCTGATCTGCAGATTGCAAAAATTGTGGAAAAAGTATAGTAACCTGGCTGGGCACTACAGCCCCTCATGGCTTCCCTTTTCTGGAGGAGGGAGGTCCCCAGCTCCTTACACTTCCCAGGTGAAGCAACACCCTACTCTCCTTCTGCTCGTTCTCCATGGATTGGATGCACTGCCTAACCAATCCCAAGGAGATAAACTGGGTACCTCAATTGGAAATGCAGAAATCACACACTTTCTGCATTGGTCTTGCTGGGAGCTGTTCCTATTCGGCCATCTTGCCCCCTCTCCACCCCCTTTTATTTCGGTGGGAAGAGAGTTGCTCTGTCACCCAGGTTGGAGTGCAATGGCATGATCTCAGCTCACTGCAAACTCTGCCTCCCGGGTTCAAAGGATTCTCTTGCCTCAGCCTCCCTAGTAGCTGGGATTACAGGTATGTGTCACCAGCTAATTTTTGTATTTTTAGTAGAGGCAGGGTTTTGCCATGTTGATCAAGCTGATCTCAAACTCCTGACCTCAGGTGATCCACCCACCTTGGCCTCCCAAAGTGCTGAGATTACGGGTGTGAGCCACTGTCCCTGCCACCATTTCAAATTTAAGCCTAATAGTAAATAGTAAGAAGTTGGATTTTGAGAAGCAAGCCCAAGTTTTAAAAGATACTATTTCAAAGTCTTATAAAATTCAATATTTATTCAGTAAAAGCCAGTATTTATTATCTTTTATTATCTTCCTCTGCATTTGGTATTTTTAATTGCAGTTACTATATATCAACTAAGTGCTATATAGATGTTTCAGCTGCCTCCAGTTTATTCTAGTGAACTGCATTTTTCCATATGTGCCACAATATAAAAAAGATTGGGACATATTGGCATAGAATGTCTAAACAGAGTGAGAGAGAGAGAGAGAGATGCACAGGTGGATAAATCGACATAAATGAGAGAAGGACTGACTCATCCTGTGTGACTAGGAGGAAGACAGTACTGAAAGTTACAGAATACAGGCCACTTTATACATTTATGATAGAAAGACAAAGTAGTTGAGGATATTGGCAAAAGAATGGCTGCAAGAGAATGGTTCCATTATGGGCAATGGAATTGAAGTTGAGTAGGGATGAAATGAAGACAATCAGATAGGGATAAAGTTAAGAATATCAAACGATCTGGTAGTCACTATGATGCCAAAGAACAGGTATGTGTGGATTATCTATGTGGGAGAGCTGAAAGAATATGATGTTGACTGGATAGTGGAATGTAAATATTTCATACTCAATGAATTTACACCTTGGCCACAAAAAGCTTTGTTGTCATTAAAACAGAGGTGATGGGAAATGAAAGGAAAAGTAATGTTGGGACCCTGGGGGTTCTGAGCTGCTGGCTAATGCAACAGTTTGATTTCCTCCTAGCCACTAGAGTAGGGATTTGAGAATTTGACAAGAACTGAGACAGGTCTGTCCACATTGTCAGAAGCTAGTGTAGTTCATGAGCCTCAGGAGTGAAGATTTTTTCATATGTAAGATCCACTATAGTTTTCAGACCTTTATCAAAGTGCAACACTTCTTAAAGACCCTCCAAAAAGCAGGCTTACCAAGAAATGTAAATTCCCTGGCAGGTTTTGCAGGTCACTCCAAAAAAAGCATAGTTTCACGCAAATGAAGTTTCAAGACAATTACCTCCCAGCTACTTCTTGCAAACACATTGCCAATCTCTGAGTCTTGTCTACAGAGAAATCTTGCATTGTGTGAACTTCTTCTAGAAATATTTTTTTCTTTTTTCTTTTTTAGATGGAGTCTCGCACTGTTGCCTGTGGTGGAGTGCAATGGTGTGATCTCAGCTCACTGCAACCTCGGCTTCCTGGGTTCACGCGATTCTCCTGCCTCAGCCTCCCAAGTAGCTGGGATTATAGGTGCATACCACCACACTCAGCTAATTTTTTGTATTTTTAGTAGAGACGGGGTTTCACTATGTTGGCCAGACTGGTCTCGAACTCCTGACCTCGTGATCCACCCGCCTCGGCCTCCCAAAGTGCTAAGATTACAGGCGTGAGCCACCATGCCCAGCCTCTTCTAGAAATTATTTAAGAGGACTTCAGGAATCCTGCAGTACCAGAATGTATCTGAATATATGGACTATCCTTTTGAGGCATATTTTGTGCTTGCTTTCCTTTTTTCAGCAGAAGAGATGAAGAGAATCATCAATAAAATCATGGAGCCCATGGGTCAGTATTAATATGAACCTAAGAAGAATCTATTAATATCTCTGAGATTCTAAATCATATAAAGTTACAAGTTTTAAAGCACCTAACAGTATCTAGGACTTGGTTTGTGAGGTTTTGTTTGTTCGTTTGTTTGTTTTTTCGTAAGTTTTAAATATTGCGCTGTTCTGAGTAAGGTGATGAACTCTCAGGTGTTTGTTTGTTTTTCTTGAAGATTTAAAGTACTAGAAAGGAGTTTGAAAAAGAGAGAGAGAGGTAAGCATAAAAGTGATATAGCCTAGACTGTTAATTTAGAACAACTCCTGGTAAACTATTGCAAATAGTTTGTCTAACTTTGTAATTAAAATTTAAAACCAAAGTTTAGTTTTAAGGGGAAAATTGGGCTTTCAATGATCACTATTCCAGTTCTAATCAGTGCTGTTGTGTGGATTATATTATTTTTGTTTTTGCCTTAATTCCAAGTCTATCTCCAGTATTCTGAATATTGCATTCAAACACCAATCTGTCTTTAAATATGCAGAGTCAGCTCTTAGTCAAAGGTTAGAGGAGGAGAGTTTTTTCCACATTTGGTGACTATAATTTCACTACAACAAATATTTGAAGGAAAAAAAGGCTTTCTGAATAGCCATCCCTTGCTTTTCTTTCTTGTATGACAGTTTCATTTTCAGGCAGAAGCAAGGAGAAAAAAAAAAAACCCTCCACAGGAGGTGACCCTTGCTACAGTGCTCCTCATGCTGTCAATCAAACAGAACCATCTGTCTCACTTTAGATTTCAGAAGCCATCTTGCACATCTGCTGTGCCTTTTCTATTGCCACTTATAGAACACACTAAGAGCTGTTAGATGAATTAGAGGAACCAGAGTGCAGCTGCATGGAGCTGGTTTGAATTTTGCAGCTGGGTCCCACATATCAATCTTAGTCTTGAAATTTTTTTTAATGAGATTAGAACCACAAAATAATTTATTAATAATAACTTCTAAGAGAGTGGGTCTTAAATTTTTATTCTCTGAAAGTTTAAAGTATATATTTTTTACAACTCTCACCAAATGCTTAAAATTCTAGCCAACGGTAATATTTAAGTAGTTATTCACGAGCTCCTCTTAAGAAAAAGTGTCACATGGAAAAAAAGTTTTTAAAACTATAACTCAAGAGCCAAATATTTTCTGATATAGAAGCAAGTTTGATGCTTGTTATAGAAAATGCTAGAAGTTTGCAGGTCACAAATCTAAAATATTAGCAGCTTTAGGTCAGTTTTTGTTTGTTTGTTTCCCCTTTGGGACAGGGTCTCACTCTGTCACCCAGGCTGGAGCACAGTTGAGCTGATTCCCGGCTCATTGCAACCTCCACGTAAGGCTCCCACCTCGGCCTCCTGAGTAGCTGGGACTACAGGCACGTGCCACTATGCCCAACTAATTTTTGTATTTTTTGTAGAGGCGGGATTTCACCATGTTGTCCAGGCTGATCTCAAACTCTTGGGCTCAAGCGGTCTACCTACCTCCACTTCCCAAGGTGCTGGGATTACAGGTGTGAGCCACTGCGCCTAACCAGTTCCTGCAGCATTTTCACATGCCTTTAGGATAACGCTTACTACATCACAATTGTTTGTCTACCTGTTTCGCCCACAATACTGATCCTATAAGTAAAGGGACCCGCCACCATATCAACAATGTCACGTATACCAGGCTCTTTTAAAAATGTTTCGTTAAATGAAAAATCATAGTATGTAGTAGAAAAAGTGTTGTTATGTTTCTTGAAAGACACAGTCGGAATTCCACATCATGCAGGATAGATGTCATGACAAGAGTTTGTGGAATTCTTCTGCACCTATACCCGTATAGTGTCTTTCCTCCATGACACACACAGCTCTTCTGCCTGTGCTCCTATCCAGGACCAGCCCTGTACTTATGAGGTAGATTGCATCCTCTTTCACCTACTCAAGGTGTTCACCTACTCAAGGTACTCATCTCCAACAGTTCTACCCACTCCGTCTCCCATCCCTGATTTCTCTTCACTGTAAGAAAACTCCCATCAGCTTATAAATGAGTTATGATTCTCACCTTTGACAACAAAAATCCCAAAGCTTTTCTTGACTTCATATCCTCATTTATTTGCTCTTTTATGACAAAACTCCTTGAAAGAATTATCTCTACTTCCTGTGTCTAATTCCTCTCTTCCTAGTCTCTCTTGGGCCCACTCCAAACACTTTTACCCTAGCCCTTCCGTGGCAAATGTCCTCATCAAAGTCTCCATGACCTTTGTGTTACTAAATCAGTCTTTCAGTCTTTCAATTCTCAATCATTGTATATGTGACCTATTCTAAACTTTTGACACAGTCAATCACTCCTTTATTCTCTTCACTTTGTTCAAAAATTTGGCCTCCTTTTCCTTTTTTCCCTCTATCTCACTGACCACTCTTTTTCAGTTTCCTTTGCTGGTTCTTTCTTGTCTCTCTGATTTCCAAATTTTTGGGGTTGCTTTGACTCAGACAGACCTTAGACATCTTGGTAGTCACTTTCTTGGTAACCTCCACTGGTTTCAAGGCTTTAAATACCATACGATAAATGCCAAATTTAGGTGTTTTGTTTTTATTTTTTTAACCAAGTCTCTGTTGCCCAGTCTGGAGTGTAGTAGTATGATCTGGAATCACTGCAGCCTCCACCTCCTGGGTTCAAGCCTCAGCTTCCCAAGTAGCTGGGAATACAGGCATGTACCACCATGCCTGGCTAATTTTTTGTATTTTTAGTAGAGACAAGGTTTCACCCTGTTGGCCAGTCTGGTCTTGGACTCCTGACCTCAAATTATCCACCTCAGCCTCCCAGAGTGCTGGGATTACAGGCATGAGCCACTGTGCCCAGCCTTAAATTTGGTTTTCGAGTATAGACCTCACTCTGGAACTTCAGATGCATATGTCTGCCTACATGTATCTAATTTGCATCTCAGACTTTACATAGCTGAAACCAAATTTCTGGTCTTTAACACTACAACAGAAAAAAAAATGAAACTCTTCTTTTCAGTCTTCTCCATCTCATTTGAAGGCAGCTCCTTTTTCCATTTTATTTGACTAAAATCTGTGCAGGCATCCTTGACTCTTCTTTCCCTCTCACTCTACATAAAATTTCTTTGTGACTTTTATTGGATTTACCTTCAAAGTATATCCATAATCTGATCCCTTATTATTATTATTTTGAGACAGGATCTCACTCTGTCACCCAGGTTGGAGTACAGTGGCACAATCTTGGCTCACTGGAACCTCTGCCTCCCAGGCTCAGGAATGGTGAATTGTATTATGCAGATATCTGAGGGCAATTACATAGAGCCTAAGATGGGTACCTGCTTGGCATGTTTGAGAAAATGCAAGAGCAGTGTTGCTGGAGTATAATTCATGAGGGAAAGCATGGTGGAGTATAAAGTCTGGAGGAAAAGGGGAGAAAGACCGAAGGGCCTCCTATGCCACTGTAAAGACTTTGGCTTTTATTGGAGAGATGGGAAACCATTTGGAGGGTTCTGAGTAAAGAAGTGGCCATCTACTTGGATTTTAATAAGATCACTCTGGCTACTGTGTTAAGAGTAAAGTGAAGCAAGACCTGGAGTCCAGTTCGGGGCTTCTGCAATAATTTAGGCAAGAGATCATGATGATGTGAATCAAGGTGGTAGCAGGAGAGCTAATTAGAAGGGATCAGGCCGGGTGCAGTTGTTCATGCCTATAATCCCAACACTTTGGGAGTCCAAGGTGGATGGATGGCCTGAGCTCAAGAGTTCGAGACCAGCCTGAACAACATGGCAAAACTGTTTCTATTAAAAATATGAAAAATTAGCCAGGTATGGTGGTGTGTGCCTGTGGTCCCAACTACTTGGAAGGCTGAGGTGGAAGGATCACGCCACTGCACTCCAGCCTGGGTGACAGAGTGAGACTCCGTCTCAAAAAAAAAAATAAAAAATTGCAACTCCTCGCTTCTTTTTCTCCCATCCTCAATCACTACCCATTGCAGGCATTTCCTATCCCTCTCCTATTCCCTGTATTTCCCCACCTTTGGTAGCACTTACTACAACCCAACCTATTATTTTACTTATTCCTTGTCTATTTATAGGTAAGCACCATGAGGCAGGATTTTAATTTTTTCATTGATGTATCCCTAGTGCCTAAAACAGTGCCTGGCACTTAGGTGCTTAAACAATATTTTTTAAAAGACTAAATAAATAAATAAGTTATAGTCATTAATGAGCATATATCATATGCCAGGGACTGGATAAGAGAATCCCTTAAGCCCAGGAAGTTCGAGGCCTGCCTGGACAACGTAGTAAGATCTCATCTCTTAAAAAACAGCCAGGTGCTGTGGCTCACATCTGTAATCCCAGCACTTTGGGAAGCCGAGGCGGGTGGATCACAATGTCAGGAGTTTGAGACCAACATGGTGAAACACCCCATCTCTACTAAAAATACAAAAATTAGCCGGGTGTAGTGGCAAGCACCTGTAATCCCAGCTACTCAAGAGGCTGAGGCAGGAGAATCGCTTGAACCAGGGAGATGGAGGTTGCAGTGAGCCAACATCACGCCATTGCACTCCAGCCTGGGTGACAGAGTGAGACTCTGTCTCAAAGGGTGAGACTCCATTTCAAAACACACTCACACATACTCCACTCCTGAAAGTCTAGATATTTTTGGCAGAGATAGTAAGAATATCTAATATTTGTCAAGCACTAGGCACTGTTCTAAGAATTTTGCATGTATCGTTTCATTTAGTTCTCAAAATAAGAAGTGGATACTATTAAATAATATTTTACAAACAAGGGGACCGAAGCACTGAAATGAAGAAGCATACTCAATGTCACAGAGCTAGTAACCAGTGATACTAGGATTCAAATCCATACAGTCTGACTTTGGAACCCATATGATTAAGGACTTTAGTTTGCAGTTTATAATGCAATGAAGTCACTACTGTGATTAAAGGGAGCCTAGGTCATTAAAGGAAAACATAGTAGGTCAGACTTTCTGGGAGAGGTGATTGTGAGGGACTGCAGTTAGTTAGCCAAGGGAAGAACAAGGGAATGGATGCTTAGGGCAGAAAGTGCAGCATATGCAATAACAGGTGAAAGAGTGGGTGCTTGGGCATCCTACAAATGTTATTAGTAATAGCTAGAGAATAAAGTGGCAGAGAGAAGGTGATAAGAGCAGATAAGGTAGACAGAGGCCATATCATGAAGGGCCTCAAATGTCATAATTAGGATTTTACATTTTATCTTTTTAAAAAAATTTTTTCTTTTGAGACAGTGTCTCACTCTGTCGCCCAGACTGGAGTGCAGTGGTGCAATCTCAACTCACTGCAACCTCCACCTCCCAGGTTCAAGCAATTCTCCCTGCCTCAGCCTCCCGAGTAGTTGGGATTACAAGCACCTGCCACCGTGCCCGGTTAATTTGTTTGTATTTGAAGCAGAGATGGGTTTTCACCATGTTGGCCAGCCTGGTCTCGAACTCCTGACCTCAGGTGATCTGCCTGCCTCGGCCTCCCAAGGTACTGGGATTGTAGGCATAAGCCACTGCACCTGGTCTTTACATTTTATCTTGAAGGCAATAGGGAAAGCCACAGATGGATTTTAAACAAGGAAATGGAAATACAATCAGATTTGAATTGCAGAAAAATCACTCTGAGCTGTGTAGGTAACAGTTAAATTAAAGGCAAGGAGAACAGCTATATTTAATTAAGGTTGTTTTAGTAATACAAGGAAAAAGAATGAAGACTTGAACTAAGATGGTTGAAGTGGTGATGAAGACAGGTGAACAGATTTAAGAAACAATAAAAACATATAATCAAAGGGATGCAGTTACCAACTAAGGAGGGTTGTTAAAGAGGAAGAGGACAAGAATGACTCTCAGGTTTGGTAACAGTACTGGGTGGTAGAACCACTGACTGCCATAGGGAATACTAGAGGGAGAAAAATTTGATTGAGGGAGAAAAGTATATCAGTTGAGTGTTGGACGTGCTGAGTTTACAATTATCTTTGTTCCTTTGTGCTGCTATAATGGAATACCACAGGCCGGGTAATTTACCAAGAACAGAAATTTATTTCTTATAGTTCTGGAGGCTGGGAAGCCCAAGATTAACGCACCAGCACGTTCAACTGTATGGTGAGGGCTTTGTTTTTCAGAGGGGAGGAACACTATGTCCTCATGTGGAGGAAGGGGTTAGGACAAGTCAGCCAAATGCTGCAATGCCTCTTTTATAAGGTCCTTAATCCCATCAGTAAGGGAGCAGCCATCCGGGCATGGTGACTCATGCCTGTAATCCCAGCATTTTGGGAGGTTGAGGTAGGCGGATCACCTGAAGTCGGCAGTTCGAGACCAGCCTGACCAACATGGAGAAACCCCATCTCTACTAAAAATACACAATTAGCAGGGTGTGGTGTGGCATGCCTAATTCCAGCTACTTCGGAGGCTGAGGCAGGACAATCACTTAAACCCCAGAGGCAGAGGTTGCGGTGAGCCGAGATTGTGCCATTGCACTCCAGCCTGGGCAACAAGAATGAAACTCTGTCTCAAAAAAAAAAAAAAAAAAAAGTGGGGGGAGTTGGGGGAGTGGGGGAAAGCAGCCCTCAAGGCCTAATCACCTCTTAAAGGCACCATCTTTTTTTTTCTTTTTTGGAGATAGGGTCTCACTCTGTCACCCAGCCTGGAGTACAGTGGCATAGTCACCACTCGCAGTGGCCTCAAACTCTCAGGCTTAGGTAATTGAACCACCTCAGCTTCCTGCGTAGCTGGGATTACAGATGCACACCACCACACCCAGCTAATTTTTTGTAGATATGAGGTTTCACCACCTTATCCAATCTGGTCTTGAACTCCTGGGCTAAGTGATCCTTCTGTCTTGGCCTCCCAAAATGCTGGGTTTATACACTTGAGCCACTGCATTTGGCTAGCCCCACCTCTTAATATCATCATATTTGCAACACCTGAGTTTTGGAGAGAACCTATACAAAACATAGCAGAATACCCTAGTGGAGAGCTGTAGTGAGCAGTTGGATGTATTGGTCTGGAGCTACTAGCTCTATGACCTTGAGTGTGCTTAGGTCCCCTGGTTTGTAAAAATAGTTTTTTAATAGTGTCCACCTCTTATTTTGAGAACTAAATAAAATGATACATGTAAAATTCTTAGAACAGTACCTGGTACAAAGTAACAGTGCCTGATGTAGGACTCAGGAAAACATCTGGGCTAGGGACATCAGGCCATAGATGAAGTTGATGTCATAGTAGCAAAAGAGTAAAATGAACACTGGGAAACACGCACATTTAAAGCAGTGAGTTTGAGCATCAAATCACCTTGGGAAGTTTTTAAAAATACAGATTCTCTGGAGCCCCTCCCCAAATCTACTGAAGCAGAATCTTCAGAGATGAGAGAAGGAGGAATCTAAATTTTTAAGAGCTCTCAGTTAATTTTGCTTGGGCCAGCCTGCAACTGGAAACCAGTGATTAAAATGATGGGAAGAGATCAAGAAACATACTTTTAAAAAGAGGCAAGAAAGGGAATAAATAATAATGCCTAACATTGATTACACACTTAGTGTGAGTCAGGTACTATTCTAAACACTTTAGAGCAATCTCATATGAATCCTTATAACAACCCAGTAGGTACTTGGTACTATTATCCCCACTCTATACATGAGGAATTTGAGATACAAGGATGTCGTGTAATTTATTGAAGTTCAAATTGCTAATAAGTGGTAGATCCAGGATTTAGATCTAGTCCATGCTCTAGATTAGTGCCTCTAAGATTTTTTTATTTCTATTTTTTGAGACAGGATCTTGCTCTTCACCCAGGCTGGAGTGCAGTGGCTCAATCATAGCTCACTATAATCTTGAGCTCCTGCTCAGACCTACTCAATCAGAATCTGCATTTTAAACAAATTCATAAGCACTGTAGTTCCAGCTATTCAGGAGGTTCAGGCAGGAGGATCATTTGAGGCTAAAAGTTTGAGATCAGCCTGGGTAACATATCAAGACCCAGTCTCTACACACAAAAAATTTTTTAAATAGCCACCTGTTGGTGGTATGTGCCTGTAGTCCCATCTACCCTGGAGGCTGAGGCAGGAGAATCACTTGATCCCAAAAGTTTGAGGCTGCAGTGAGCTGTAGTGGCACCACTGCACTGCAGGCTGGGCAACAGAGTGAGATCCTACCTCAAAGAAAAGGAAAGAAAGCCAGGCGCAGTAGCTTACGCCTGTAATCCCAGCACTTTGGGAGGCCGAGGTGGGTGGATCACGAGGTCAAGAAATCGAGACCATCCTGGCCAACATGGTGAAAGCCGTCTATACTAAAAATACAAAAATTAGCCAGGTGTGGTGGTCTGTGCCTGTAGTCCCAGCTACTTGGGAGGCTGAGACAAGAGAATCACTTGAACTTGGGAGGCAGAGGTTGCAGTGAGCGGAGATCACACTACTGCACTCCAGCCTGGGCAACAGAGGGAGACTCCATCTCAAAAAAAGAAAGAGAGAGAGAGAGAGAGGGAGGGAGGGAGGGAGAGAGGGAGGGAAAGCAGTAGGGAGAGAGGGAGGGAAAGCAGGAGGGAGGGAGGAAGGAAGGAAGAAGGGAAGGAAGGAAGGGAGGGAGGGAGGAAGGAAGGAAGAAGGGAAGGAAGGAAGGAAGGGAGGGAGGGAGGAAGGAAGGAAGAAGGGAAGGAAGGAAGGAAGGGAGGGAGGGAGGGAGGGACTAAAGTTAATTTAAAAGGGCAAGGACAGGGATAATTCTGGGCTATCAACCAGAGTATGATTAGTCAAATCAATCTTATTCTGTGTATCTGTGGTCTAATTTAAAAAATCCAGAATTTGAAATGAGTTTTAAACATTCTCTATAATATAATCTAAAGAAAAAAGTAGAGTGTTCCTGAGTAGAAAAAAAAATTCATAAAAGTTATTTAGGAAAATAATGAAAACTAACAAAATGCAAAGTCCTTTTCCAAAATTCCCCCAAAAAAGTGTTCCAATGAAAGCAAAAAACTGGAAAATTTTCTTTAAAATGTTTTTCCAAATTTATTTATTTATTTATTTATTTATTTATTTATTTATTTATTTATTTATTTGAGACAGGGTCTCACTGTGGCGCAGGGGCATGATCTCGGCTCACTGCAATCTCTGCCTGCCTCCCGGGTTCAAGTGGTTCTCCTGCCTCAGCCTCCCCAGTAGCTGGGACTACAGGCTCCTGCCACCACATGTGGCTAATTTTTGCACTTTTAGTAGAGATGGGGTTTCACCATGTTAGCCAGGCTGGTCTCAAACTCCTGGCCTCAGGTGATCCACCCGCCTCAGCCTCCCAAAGTGCTGGGATTACAAATATGAGCCACCACTGTGCCTGGCCTGTTTTTCGAAATTTAAATGACAAATGCAAAAGAAGCCAGACATGAAACTGAGTGAATAAAATTGGGATGACTTTAATTTTAGAAAACAGAATATGAATATTTTCTTTTCTAGAGATCATTAATTTATAAAGCCAGCATATAACCGTATAATCCATACAAAATACAAAAATAAAATTGCTCAGCATTGATTTTTTTTTCTAAACAACTGTTAACTAAACAGACTGGAATATAGAATAGAAAGAAAAAATTGCATAAAAAGGACAAGAGAGATTTCTGATTTTTTTTTTAAGAGATGGGGGTCTTGCTCTGTCACCCAGGGTGGAGTACAATGGCACGATCACAGCTCATGGCAGCCTTGAACTCCTGGGCTCAAGTGATCCTCTCCTGAGTAGCTGGGATTATTACCACATCATAAATCTTATGTCTTTTTTCACATTTACCCAAAGTAAGTTATAGAATTGACCAAATAAGGATTCAAATTGCTTACCATCTGTATAGTCCCTGTATTAGTTATCCACTGTTGTGTAATAAATTATCCCAAGATTTAGCAGCTCAAAACAACACACGTTTATTATCTGGCAGTTTTTGTGGCTCAGAAATTTGGGATGGGTTAGTTGTGTGGTTCTGCCTCAGGATCTCTTACAAGGCTGTGATGAATATACAGGCTGGGGTTGCAATCATCTGAAGGCTTTCTTGGGGCTACAGTATCCACTTCCAAGGCAGCTTACTGACATGGTTGCTGGCAGGGGCCTTAGTTCCTCTCCTTCATGCTGGTTGAGTGTCCTCATGATCAGGCATCAGCCTTCTGCAGAGTGAGTGATGTGAGGACAGGAGGAAGCTGCAATGCCCTGTATGACCTAGTGTCAGAGATCACACACTGTCACTTCCTCCATATTTATTTGCAGTGAGCTACAGTCATATCACTGTACTCCAGCCTGGTTAATAGAGCAAGACCCAATCTCTGAAAATAATAGTTGAACTAAACTATAATCCATTTGCCAAAAACGCCTAGCTCACATCATAAGCAGATCCATATGTACCATAGCAAATGCTCATTGTTGCAGCTTCCCAGATGCCTCTCTTCCTTCTTTTGGTAGCAATGCCTTGATTTTCTTTTGCAAAACAAAGCATTCTTCCCTTTCAGTCAGTGTGGTGAGGTTGAGGCTGATTTCACTCCTTGGTTCTAGCTATGCGCTCACGCCTCAAGCTAGGCTGTTGTCCACACTGAGATCTCAGCTGAAAGTATTGGCAAAAGGCATACGTCTTCCACTGGGATTGCTCAACTGTTGGTGCCTGCCTGGGAAGGAAGTCACTGCAAAGGAAGTCACTGCAAAGGAAAGCAGAGACCAGAATGGAAGAAAGAAAGGTTTCTTGACGCTATCTTGAGAGTAGTTGGATCCAGCTGCACGTGGGGTACATATCTACTTCTGGACTTTGAAGAAAGAAAATCCTTTTTAATCTAATCTAGTTTAAACTGATGTCTAATTTTTGCTACAAAGAGTCCTTATAAATACATGAACCAACATGAAAGATGTCTGTAAAATACAGCAAAGCCAAAAAGGCAAGATGCAAGACACATATAGATGAATTCATTTTTTTGTCAAAAAATAAAATAAAAATTATACCTAGTATGTACTCCCAAAATTAAGGTAAAAACATTTTTAATAAAATAAAATAATAATCCTGGAAGAATATATACTAAACTGTTAGGAGTGTTCAACTCAAAAATAGAGAGAGAGAGAAAGAGGATGGAGTTTCTCTTTGAAGAATGGCATACAGGGGATTTTTGCTTTCTATATATTTCCTTATTTAAAAAATTTTTAATATTGAACATATATATATAATTATCACTTTAAAAATGAATATGACAGTAAAAAAATGAAAAGTATCTCATAATAGGGGAGAATTAGATAAATCATGATATCCATGCCACAAAGACTATTAAAATTCGTATTTTAAGTGAATATATAATAGCATAGTAAAATGATCACTATTTTATGGTAAATGAAAAAGTGGTGCACAAATGGCACAATGGAATTACAGCATTGTAGATAGAATAAAGATAAAAGAACCAAGTGCTTAACAGTAAGGACTCTAGCATCAGGCAGCCAGCACTCAACTCCTAACCCGATCACCTGACCTATATGACTTTCAGCAAGTTCATGTCTCTGAACAGATTTTTTTCTTCTGTGAAAGGTAGAACATGGTAACAGCACCTAGGTCACAAGGTTGTTTTGAAGAACAAATTAGATAATTCATTTAAGGAGCCTGGAAAAAATATGAAAAAAAATACACCAAAATTTTAACAGTTGGGTTTTTCTTGGAGGGAATGGTGAAGTTACCAGTAAATTTTATTTTCTCCTATAAGCTTTCTATATTTTAAAAATTATCAGAAAAAAATAAAACTAGTATGTCTGGTTTCCTGTAAAATACAAAAATGATTGAGAGAAAAAAATATTAGCAATACTATCAGTATCTCAGAGAGCTTTAGCACAGTTTCCCATTTAGATGGTAGGTCTCTAACAACACTACTAGACTTATCACCAGATAAAAATGCAGCCAGGTGGGGTGGCTCATGCCTCTAATTCCAGGACTTTGGGAGGCCAAGGCAAGAGGACTGCTTGAAGCCAGGAATTCAAGACCAGCCTGGCAACACAGTGAGACCCCCACCTCTATAAAGTAAAAACTAAAAAATTAGCTGGGCATGGTAGTGCACACCTGCAGTCCTAGCTTCTTTGGGGGCTGAGGCAGGAGGATAGCTTGAGCCCAGGAATTTGGGGCTGCAGTGAGCTATTGTGGTACCACTGCATTCCAGCCTTTGAGCAACACTGTCTCTAAAAAATAAATAAAAATGTATGAAAAGGGGAAATCCTGGGAAAGTTCACAATCAAAAGGGAACACTTGAAGGAAGTAATAATAATCTCTTGTATTTGTATAACACTTTTTACTTTACAAATGCCATTGAATTGTCCAAAAAGCCCATATAGATATTGTTATTTCCGTTTTACCAACAAGAAACTGATGCTCAAAGAGATTAAATGACAAAAATCCACAATTTGCAAATAACCAAACTGGGTCTTGAATTCAGGTTTTCTAGGTTAAAAAGGAAAAAAAAAGATGTAATAAAAGAGCATAGCATTAGTGTGTTTCAGAATCCGGAGAACCTTTTCCTAGAAGTTGCCCATGATCATAATATTAGATATTTTTTCCTGTGACTTTTTTTTTGTTGTTGTTTATTGCACGTCACTCTTTATTATACTGATCTGGAAAAAGGATTTAGTACAGTTATGTTCAAATGAACACTGGACCTATGTGGCAGGGCCAAGCAACTACAACATGATTCAGAAATCAGTGAAAGAGACACTTGGACAGAACCAAGAGGCATTTCACTGCCACGAAACAAGGCGAGGAGGGATTCGAAAACACACAGCAGGAAGCACTCCTGCCCCTCAGAGGTCAAGGAGCTGATCCCATATTGGTATGAGGAATGGCTTATTTTCTGATGGCCACATGTGATACTATTTCAACAGCCACAAGAAACCCCAGAAGGGTTACTGTTTTGTATTATTTATATATACTACACTTTTAAAAATATATATAAAAGTAAATGTAACACCTAAACTAAATTCAGGATTGATCCAACCTTCTAGAGGCAGCTCCTCTGGGGTCAGGGAGGAAACAGTTGTCACATCACCATGCAGGTTACATTCATCTTCCACTGGAATTACCAGAGTCCCCAGGCAGTGGCCTGACTGCAGGCAGCAGGGGACTGGCTCCTGGGGGCAGACAGGCTCTCTTGCTTCTCATCATTGGTCATGGCTTAGCATGGTTCCTCCCTACAAGTCCTTAGTAAACAAAGCACTTACAAAAACCCAGGTCACTACCTTTAAACTCTCTTGGATAAGGGGAGCCTTTCCACAGCTTGGACTGAGAACCTGTGCCCTAGAAGTACTATTCTGACTAGAACGTATGAAGGGAGTGGGTGCAGGAGACAAAATGGCTAAAATGAAAATGAGAGCTACCAGTCCCCATCTGCAGCTGCAACTCAAGATGTCTACAGATGTGGTCAGTGTGACATGTGCAGGAGGGAGGCGTAGAGGGATGTAACAGTCAGGGAGGGTGTTCCTGGGGACAGCAGCCTGCCCACTGGCCTTCACTTCTTGGCCTTGCCCTGGGCAGCCACAGCTTCCATGGCTTTACCCACGGTCTTTTCATCCCCTAGAAACTGCATGGGCTTGATGGGCTTCAAGTTCTTGTCTAATTCATAAACAATGGAAATAGCAGTTGGCAGGTTCAGCTCCATGATAGCTTCTTCAGAGAGACCCTCCAGATGCTTGGCAATGCCCCGGAGGCTGTTGCCATGAGCTGCAATCAGTACCTGTTTTCCCTCCTTGATCTGGGGAACTATTTCTTCATTCCAGAAGGGCAGAGCTGAAGCAGTGGTGTCCTTCAGACTCTCACAGGAGGGTAGCTGATCTTCTGTGAGGTCTGCATACCTGCGATCCTTACTGATGTTGCTGTAGAAAGGATGGTTGGGCTTCATCGGAGGTGGTGGGACATTATAGGAGCGCCTCCAGATCTTCACCTGGGCCTCACCATGCTTTGCAGCAGTTTCTGCTTCATTGAGATCGGTTAGACCCCCACAGTGCCGCTCATTTAGGCGCCAGGTCCTCACTACTGGCAGCCACATCTGATCGATGGCATCTAGCACTGTCCAGAGGGTCCGGATCGCTCTCTTCTGCTCTGAGGTGAAGCAGAGGTCAAACTCATAGCCAGCATCTAGCAGTGCCTGCCTGCCGTGCTTCACCTCCTTGTGGCTCGCCGGCCTCAGGTCGGCGTCGTACCAGCCACTGAAACGGTTCTCCATCCAGTTCCACGCTCTCTCACCGTGCTGGATCAGCACCAGTTTGTAGGCGGCCATGGCTGCGGGATGGGGATGCAGCCGACTTATTATTATTATTTTTTAAATTTTGAGATAGAGTTTCACTCTTGTCACTCAGACTAGAGTGCAATGGCACGATCTTGGCTCCCTGCAACCTCTACCTCCCAAGTTCAAGCGAGTCTCCTGTCTCATCCTCTCCAGTAGCTGGGATTACAGGCATCTGCCACCATGCCTGGCTAATTTTTGTACTTATTTTAGTAGAGACGGGGTTCCATTATGTTGGCCAGGCTGGTTTTGAACTCCTGACCTCAGGTGATTCACCTGCCTTGGCCTCCCAAAGTGCTGGGATTACAGGCATGAGCCACCACACCTGGCCATGTGACTCATTTTGAAAGGTCTTTTCATGTGTTAGGGAAATTCCACAATATTATTTTTATTCTTTAAAAGTACTTTGTTTTTGATGTTGTTTAGTTTCTAAGCAGACAAAAATTTTTAGTGCATGATTTCCTGTGTAATTCTTCAAAAATAATCAAATTTTGAGAGAATAGCTCCAGAGACTTTTAGTGTGTATAGATTTGCACTGGGGTAGAGATGAAAAAGGATAGCAGTAAAATAAGGAACTCATTGGCCAAAACTAGAGAAAATATTTACAATCTAAACATTAATAAGTATAAAGAAGGCATTGAAAGGTAATCAGTCTACATAGAGAGGGAAGTGACATGTGGATTTGTAAAAATAGGCAGGAGCCTTAAATAAATCTGAGTCTTAAATAAATAAATAGTGTGTTTGTCCTAAAGGCAGCGCAAGAAGTCTGCCTCTCGAATAAAGACCAACAGAGGCTATTAAAGGGAATTTTAGGAAGGGAGTGACATTGTCAGAATGGCAACAGAGGAAGTTGATTTTGGCAGCAGCTTTGGGAAAGGACCTGAGGAGGAAAAATATCTGGAAAGGAGGCTTTTCTCAAGGGGAGTAATGACTATACAGTGCACATAGGTGAAGTTGTAAAGATGGAAAAGATTGAGCACACAAGAGCCATCTATTTCAAACTTTTATGGAAATGTTCTGTTTTTTAAATCCTTTTAATCAAATCTTATTTGTCATCTATCTCTCCACTAGCCTTTGAATTTAGCTTTCATTAAGACTTACTCAAAATCATTATAATAATAGTGCGTTTTAAAATTGCTTGGGCCACCTGCACTGGTCAAATCAGCCCTCTCCCTGTCATGCCACTTTTAGTAGGATAGAAGGGAAGGCCACACAGCTGGCAAGGCTGCCACCTGCCTCTCTCCTACTAAGTGCTAAGAAATCAGACACAAAGCAGAGGCTATATGTATTAACCGTATGTTGCATTCCAACAAGACTCAAGGATGTTTGATCAGTTTCCTAGTGCAGCCATCTGGGCATTCCAAACTCCAGTAATAAACATTAACACCTTGGACTTGAAATGTTAAAATAAAACACCCATTGTTTCAAACATCATTCTGTGTCACGAATGTTTGTTAAGAGTGTTGGAAGGTGGGTAAAAGGCTATTTGATACTCAGACTCTTTTAGTAGCTTTTAGCTTGTTGGGACATGAGTTTCAATTCTTTGAACTGTAGTCCTCCTCCTATTTATACAGCACAGTTCATTGTTGGATAAACACTTAGCAGCCTGTAAGTTTTCACTTGGTTTTGTTTTGTTTTAAACTGTTGCTGATTTCATTTGCTTTGAGCTGCTTTGAATTTTTAAACTATATCCCGATAAATGGTGAATGTTAAATGTTTAATGGTGATGCTAGGAATTACGATTGCAACCACCAAAAAGAAAATAATACAGCAACAACAATTATTCTTTTCTCTTTTTTCTTTTTTTTGTTGTTGTTGTTGCTCAGGCTAGAGTACAGTGGCATGCGTGATCATGGCACACTGCAGACTGCATTCAAGCAGTCCTCCCACCTCAGCCTCCAGCATAGGATGACAAGCGTGTGCCACCATACTTAGCTAATTTTTAAATTTTTTTTGTAGAGATGGGGTGTCTCCCTGTGTTGCCTAGGCTGATATCAAACTCCTGGCCTCAAGCAATCCCCTCCCAAAATCCTAGGATTAGACCAGGCTCAGTGGCTCACACCTGTAATCCCAGCACTTTGGGAGGCCAAGGCGGGCAGATCACCTGCGGTCAGAAATTTGAGACCAGCCTGGCCAATATAGTGAAACCCTGTCTCTGCTAAAAATACAAAAATTAGCTGGGCGTGGTGGTGGACATCTGTAATCCCAGCTACTCAGGAGGCTGAGGCAGGAGAATTGCTTGAACCTGGGACGTGGAGGTTGCAGTGAGCCAAGATCGAACCACTGCACTCCAGCCTGAGTGACAGAGTCAGACTCTGTCTCAAAAAAAAAAAAAAAAAGCTAAGATTACAGGTGCAAGCCACTGCACCCAGCCAATTATTATTTTCATATCTACTATTTATATATCATGAAATTTAAGGACTTTAACAAACATCAATTATGAAACACTTTTTTCTTTGCCTTTTTTTTTTTTCAAGACAGAGTCTTGCTCTCTTGCCCAGATTGGAGTACAACGGCACGATCTTGGCTGACTGCAACCTCTACCTGCTGGGTTCAAGCAATTCTCCTGCCTCAGCCTCCCAAGTAGCTGAGATTACAGGCACCTGCCACCATGCCCAGCTAATTTTTTGTATTTTTAGTAGAGACAGGGTTTCACCATGTTGGCTAGGCTGGTCTTGAACTCCTGACCTCGTGATCTATCTGCCTTGGCCTCCCAAAGTGCTGGGATTACAGGCATGAGCCACCGTGCCCAGATGAAACAACATTTTTTTTCTTAGTGACTTGGTTTCCTTAGAGACTGAGCCATCACATCACATCAACTTTCATTGGTATAAATCTAGGAAAGGTCAATTTCATCTCCTAACCTGGGAGCCATAGCTAGTCCTACACCTTTGGACACTGAAGGAAGGGATTTTCTAAAGAAATGTGTTCTTGATGGCTAAATTCAGAAAGATTTAAACAAGGCCACGAGAAGCTCATTGGCCCTGGTAAAATCAGCCCTCTGCCTACTGCCTGTCATACTATCTTCAGCAGCATAGAAGGGAAGGCTGCACAGCTGGCTCTCTCTTACTAAGTGCTAAGAAATCAGGCACAAAGCAGAGGCTATAAAGAAAACTGATACCTCTACCAAAAGGAAAATAAATCATTATATACAAAAGATAGCTGCTCATATGTTTATTGCAGCTCTGTTCACAACAGTGAAGTCACAGATCAACCTAAGTGGGCATCAGCAAATGTTTGGATAGACCTGGTGCTGTGGCTCATGTCTGTAATCTCAGCACTTTGAGAGGCCAAGGCAGGTGATCACTTGAGGTCAGAAGTTTGAGACTAGCCTGGCCAACATGGTGAAACCCCATCTCTACTAAAAATATAAAAAATTAGCCCGGTGTGGTGGCAGGCACCTGTAATCCCAGCTACTTGGGAGGCTCAGGCAGAAGAATCACCTGAACCCGAGAGGCAGAAGTTGCAGTGAGCTGAGATTGTGCCACTGCACCCCAGCCCAAATGACAGAGCAAGACTCCATCAAAAACAAAAAAAAAGGATTGGATAAAGAATGTGTGGTACATATACACCATAGAATACTACTCAGCCATATAAAAGATTGAATTCATGTCTTTTGCAGCAACATAGGTGGAACTGGAGACCATTATCTTAAGTGAAATAACTTAGAAAGTCAAATACCACATGTTCTTACTTGTAAATGAGAGCTAAATAATGTGTTCACATGGACATAGAGAGTGAAATAATAGACAATGGAGACTCAGAAGGGTGAAGGAGCAGGAGAGGGAGGGGGCGGGGGGATGAAAAATTACCTGATGTGTACAGTATACACTATTTGGGTGGTGGTTACACTAAAAGCCCAGACCTCACTATGCAATAAATCCCTATAGCAAAACTGCACTTGTACCCCTTTAAATCTATATAAAAATAAAGCATGCTTACATTTGTCTTTTATAGCTGTAAAGACATGTAGTATGAACCAATAAAGAAAGAAACATGTTGTAATATTTTTTTTAAGATGCAGTCTTGCTTTGTCACCAGGTTGGAGCACATTGGCGTAATCTCAGCTCACTGCAACCTCTGACTCCCAGGTTCAAGTGATTCTCCTGCCTCAGCCTCCCAAGTAGCTGGGACTTACAGGCACGTGCCATCACACCTGGCTAATTTTTGTATTTTTAGTAGAGACGGGGTTTCACTGTGTTGGCCAGGATGGTCTCGATTTCTTGACCTTATGATCCACCCACCTCGGCCTCCCAAAGTGCTAGGATTACAGGCGTGAGCCACTGCTCCCAGCCACATTGTAATTTTTTAAGAAAGGAAGACTGATACCCACCTTCCCTTAAGTGACCACCAGCATTAATCCCATTATGCCAAATGTCGTAAACTTCAGGCAAACAGAGTTCAAACCAGCTGCTTCATTCATTATCATTCAGACAGTTTAGTATATTCATGGATCTGAGTCAATTTCCCACTCTTCCTCAACCAAACAAATTCTTCCACTATATGCTTTGGAATTCATGGTTCCTCTTTCTTGAACTGAAGTTTGTCTCACCTTTGAAGAAACTACACTCTCAGCTGTCTTAGTGGTTACTGTTTTCTCCTACATCTCATTTTCACAGGACCTAGAGGTGATATCCTTGTTTCTTATCATTGCTTTTAGATATTTTTATGGTTCCTCCTCCCTAAAAACAAAATAAACAAAACCCCTTAACTTTTTTGAAGCATATGTCAACAGATCACTACTCTTCTTTATTGAGTCACCTACCAGCCACTTACTAACTCTTGTTTATTCAACAAAGATTTTAGTGTCGATTTTTTTCTCTCTGTCCATCACTATCCCATACTCCTATGATTGGTGACTTTAGCATCCGCAAAAAAATAATCCTTGTAAACACCCTAGCCTCTTAGTTCCTTAATCTTTTTCCTTCCTTCCTTCCCCTTCCCTTTCCCCTTTCTGTTTCTGTTTCTCTTCCCCTTTCTCTTTTTCCTCTTTTTCTTTCTCTTTCTCTTCCTCTTTCTCTTTCTCTTCTCTCTCTCTTTCAAGGTGTTGCTCTGTCACTCAGGCTGGAGTACAGTGGTGTGATCACAGCTCACTGCAGCCTTGACCTTCCAGGCTCAAGTGATCCTCTTACCTCAGCCTCCTGATTAGCTGCAGCCACAGGTGCACACCACTGCACCCAGCTAATTTTTTCTGTTTTTTGTAGAGACAGGGTCTCATTTTGTTGCCCAGGCTGGTCTCAAACTCCTGAGCTCAAGCAATCCTCCCGCCTCAGCCTCCCAAAGTGCTGGGATTACAGGTGTAAGCCACCACATGTGGACTTCTCATGTCCAATATTATTTTCTTCCACTCCATTTCAACAAAACACCATCATGGTCATACACCTTGATAAATTAGAATTTATTATTACCATATCATCCACCAAATATTGTTTATTTATTTAACTTTTCTTTTTTATTGTTCATGACCTAATGGGCAAGAACAAAAATCTTGATTTCTAGAATCCTATACTCTTATGATCAATCATCCTTCTCTTTCTAGCTCTACCCCTATCACCACATTCAACCATTACCTTTGGAGCAGCCAATCCAGTGACCTACCACTTCTTCACCGTCCATCATTCCATGCACATTACTTTCTTTTCTCCTTATGGACATCCAACTGCCTTGTTCCTCTCACTCTCCAATCTTGCTAGAGAAACCTAACTCTGTCTGAAATATAATGCTCTATCCACTTCCCATCAGCACTGAACAGTTGAACATTGTTGGAAAAAAAATATGTAACTATGTTGACTGGTCTTCCTTCAAAAATGTTTTAACCGTACATCTCAAATCAGCTCTGACTCTGTTGAACAATCTTGCTACATTTTTTCTGGCCTTTTCCACTCTCCTAGATAATTATTTCACACCTCCTTTTCTTTCTGTAAACTACAAACATTCTTACTCCATTTCTTGCTTTTAGATAATGACCACCCTTTGAATTGGAAAAAATAGAAGCAATAAGAAAAAAAACCACTCATTTTTTCTTCACTAAATCTATCAGCCTGCCAGGATCTATAGCTATGCACTTTGCCTTCCCTTCTGCTACCTTACATAAACCATCAGTGCTCCCGTCTGAAGCCAGCATTTCCACATGTGCATTAGATCCCATCCTTTTGGTTCACCGACGATTTCAATATCCCTTGCATCCACAATTTTTTATTCTCTTCTTGATCACTCCCATCAGGATACAGCAGGATATAAATTCTCTCTAGTATCCTCATCTTTTTTCAACTACATGGCACATCTTTCTTCACATGTGGCATGTTTTCCTACTTCCTTTTATAGAAATGGCCCATTCAAAATGTCTATTTTTACTGTCTTTACTTTGTCACCTTGCATTTTCAACTTGATTCACTTCTTTTCTAGTATTACAACATTCTAACTACTCCATGCCAGCATTACCCTAGAAAGCTGGAATGGACTATTTCTCTAAGACTACTCTTGTCCAGTTCAATAGCAAGCTGGGCACAATGGCTCATGCCTGTAATCCCAGCTACTTGAGTATGGGAGGATTGTTTGAGCCCAGAAGTTCAAGGCCAGCCTGGGCAACATAACAAGACCCTGTCTCTAAGAAAAAAAAAAAAAAAAAAATTAAAATTAAATTAAAGAAATCCAATAGCGACCTGTATCTTGCTAAATCCAGAGGTTGCATATCAGTTCTCATCTTGCTTGGCCTCTTAACAGCATTTGATTTGACAATCATTCATTCCTTCCTTAAACATATCTTTACTTGGCTTTCAGGGTCTCCACTCTTCTTGCTTTTCCTGCTTCACTAGTCACTCCTTCTAAAGACTTTCTTTCTTTCTTCCTTTTTCTTTATTTTCCTTCCTTCCTTCCTTCCTTTCTTTCTTCCTCCCTCTCTCTCTCTTTCTTGTCTTTCCCTCCCTCTCACTCTCTCTTTTCTTTTCTTTCTCTCTCTTTTGTTCTTTTATTACAACCAGATCTCATGAGATCTTTTCTCTCTCTCTCTCCTTCCTTCCTTCCTTCCTTTTTCTTTTTGAGACAGGATCGTGCTCTCTCTCAGGCTGGAGTGCAATGGCATGATCATAGCTCACTTCAGCCTCAACCACCCAGGGCTCAAATAATCCTCTCACCTCAACTTCCTGAGCATCTGGGACCACAAGCATACATCACCACACATGGCTGATTTTTTCTATTTTTTGTAGATACAGGGTCTCACTTTGTTGTCCAGGCTGGTCGCAAACTCCTGGGCTCAAGCATTCCTCCTGCCTTATCCTCCCAAAATGCTGGGATTACAGGCATGAAACACTGTACCCGGCCCACACCCAGTCTTTACCCATGTTTACAAGGCCCTAATGTCTTGACCCACCTCTCTGACCTCATCCCTATAACTCTCCCTCTTTTCCTGCTCTTCTTTGAACATCCCAGACTTGTTCCTGTCACAGAGGAAAAACAAGGCGCATTAAAAAAATCTGATTTTCCTTTTAGGATAGACAAAAACTTAGCAGTGTTTTGGTTAATTAAGCATGCTGAGACCCAGATTAATCTATTAGCTGATGAAAATTGCATTTGTAATCTCATATATATATTTGTGGATTGATTGTTAAGGTGATGAGGCAGTGAACTCCATGGACATGTCAGAAGACTCATAATCACATCCTGCTTTGGTTGTTGCTGATGCTAGATGCTCTTTAGCCAAGTTGGTCTTGATTTGGGTTATTCATGTCCCAATGCACTTCTTTTTTTTTAATAGTGGTATGCGAGATGGAAGATATTGCTGTCATGATTAATATATTAATAAGCATTCATGAACTCTATCCCTGGGTTATTTTTGAATAAACCCAAAATTCTATTTCTTCTCTACTCCCTTTTTATTCATCCCTCCTGTGGAAAAAGGCCCACAAATCACTTTTCTCCTTTCTTTTCTCTTCCCTTTATTCTCATTCTCCTCTCAAAACCTGTTAGGAGAATTCAGCCTGCCTCAAATTCTAAGCTAGATTAGGCAATAAACAACCTGAGGGCAGAGACTGTGCTCGTGTTATTTGCTGCATTCACAGTGCCTACCACATGCTTGGCATATAATTGGCACTAAAAATAATTGTGGAATGAGCATGTGAAAGGAAAATGGAAATTGCTAAGGGTACAGGCAGAAACCTAGCTTTTTTGGATTAGGAGCTAATAGCAAAAAAGATCTAATCTTTGTAGAAATCAAAATGTTTCATGAAGTAAGAAAGGTATTGTCATGTCAGAAACTCCAGCAACTGTCCTTTAAGAAACTTCCTAGGAACATACATTACTCCTGTAAGGCTAAGGCCGAGACCCTTGACGATGGCCACAATGGTGAAATTTACAACCATTAAACTTCAGCCTTAGCTTAGCTTTACAAGCTCTGGAACCCAATATTGTCAATATACTAAGAACAGATCCACTTCTTAGGACTGGGCTGGCATTATCCAAACTTGTAATAATGGTGTATAAACCAGAATGCCAATATATTATTTTATAATGAGAAGTATAATGATTATAGGAATTGGAATATGTGAAGTCTGTATAATCAGTTCATGCTTGTAGGTAAACCTTTATAAAAAGCCATATCAGCTAAGAAGATTGCCTGCTGAGCAGGAATTTGGAGACGCATTATAGCATAATGATTAGGACTCAGACAGACTTGATTTTAGATCCTGAGTCTGCCACTGACTAGCTCTGTGGCCTTGGGCAAGTTACTTAAGCTCTGAATGCCTTCATTTTCTTAACTGTAAAATGGGTATAATAATAGTCCCTACCAGCTGGGCATGGTGGCTCATGCCTGTAATCCCAGCACTTTGGGAGGCTGAGGCAGGCAGATCACTTGAGGTCAGGAGTTGGAGAACAGCCTGGACAACATGGTGAAACCCCCTCTCTACTAAAAATACAGAAGTTAGCCAGGTGTGGTGGTGCATGCCTGTAGTCCCAGCTACTTGGTAGGCTGAGGCAGGAGAATGGCTTGAACCCAGGAGGTAGAGGTTGCAGTGAGCCTAGATGGTGCCACTGCATTCCAACCTGGGCGTCAGAGCAAGACTCCTTCTCAAAAAAAAAAAAATAGTCCCTCCCTGTACTAGATACTTTTTGGGATGTCTTCACAGGACACACTGGTTTACTTCTCTAACAATAACCACTTTCCCTCCCTTTCTCACATCCTCCCTCTGTGGACCTCTAGTAACCCTATTTTTATATTGTGACCTTGCACCACTGTCCACAGGGAAATGAATAAGGGGTGAACTCCTTATTTACGTGGGGCCAATCAGGTTCCCTTTCACAGGAATTTGCAATTTAGACCCAGAGATATCCATTCTGGTCTGTTTGCTTGAATTAAGCCATGTAAACTTGGGATTGGAGGCTGCCTCTGTGGAGTTAATGATGCCTGTCCATGTGCTGCCAGAGTTAGTTGACTCTGGGTCTGCAGAAAAAAAGGAGAGGGGAAGGAAGCAGGCTTGCCCAGAGAAGCAGAGACTGGGACCATAAGCGCTGGAGAGAGAGCCTGGAGTAATGCCCGCCACCTCCCTATTCCAGGCCCTTCTGAGGCTCAGCAGCCTTTCTCTGTCTTAAGAAGTCCCTGTGTCGTCTCCTAAAGCTCCCCTTCTTGCTTTAGCTAGTCAGGGTTGGCTTTTCTCATTTGCAACAGAAGAACCTTTACCAGCAGGGCGTGGTGGCTCACGCCTGTAATCCCAGCACCTTGGAAGGCCTAGGCAGGCAGATCACTTGAGGTCAGGAGTTCCAGGCCAGCCTGGCCAATGCAGTGAAACTAAAAATACAAAATTCAGGCAGTTGTGGTAGTGTGTGCCTGGAATCCCAGCTGCTTGAGAGGCTGAGGCACGAGAATAGCTTGAACCTGCGAGACAGAGGTTGCAGTGAGCCGAGATCATGCTACTGCACTCCAGCCTGGGCAACAGAGTAAGACTCTGTCTCAAAAAAAAAGGAACCTTGACCAATACAGCACTACATGATATTTTTAAGAAGTCAGCAAGTGAACACATGTAAATCACATGTAATAATAAAATTCTTACCACTCGGATTGGCAAACTGAGGCCTTCAATCAAGGTATCCTCTCTCCATAAGGGCTTGAATGGAGGCTGCCAGCAGTTTTCTGTGACTCTTCTATTTGTATACCTCTGTGGCTAACCATTCCCATTCTGATGGACATGCTTATCTTTTTAGATACAATGGCATATTTTATCCTTTTCTGAAGTGTGTAGGGTTAGGAGCCATTCTTTCTCTTTATAGTGATTCTGGACTTCTCTGATTCATTACCTGTTGGCTTTAAAATAAATTCCAAGATGACCTTTAGACCTTTCTCATTTCCAGATTCCTTAGGGATACTTACATGTGGTCTGTAAACACTGAACAGTTTGTGCCCCCTGGACCTGTCCATTGATAAATACTGAATACACTAAAAGGACTCTCTGTTGTTTATCCTAGTCTACCCACCTCAGATTCATTTACAGATTTCTTTTTTTTTTTTTTTTTTGAGAGGGGGCCATGCTTTGTCACCCAGACTGGAGTGCAGTGGTGCAATCTCAGCTCACTGCAACCTCCACCTCCTGGGTTCAATGATTCTCCTGCCTTAGCCTCCCAAGTAACTGGGAATACAGGCACCCACCACCACGCCCAGCTAATTTTTTATTTTTAGTAAAAATGGCATTTTACCATGTTGGCTAGGCTGGTCTCAAACTCCTGGCCTCAGGTGAACCACCTGCCTAGGCCTCCCAAAGTACTAGGATTACAGGCATGAGCCACTGCACCTGGCCTTCATTTACAGGTTTCTTAGGGCCACTCACAGGGGATACAGCCAGACTGCTCTATCTCCCAGCTGCTATCAATGAACTGGACTGACATTATCCAAACTTGTAACAATGGTGTATGAACCAGAATGCCAATAATAAAATATTATACCCTTGCTTTCTCCAATTTTCTGTTAACCTTCTTAGATGGCAGTCTCCTGAGACCTTTCTCTGTGATGTAGGCAAGGGCAGTGGAGATATCTGGGGAATAGCATATAGGCCAATTTGGTTAAAATATCAGAATAGTGGGAGATGGCACTAGAAAAACAGGTTGGGGTCTGTAATGTAATTGTCATTAAAGCAAACAAACAAGCACAACAACAACCCAGATTCTCTGAGACTGGCAGAACCTTCATATCCAGCTGGGTACGGTGGCTCACGCCTCTAATCCCAGCACTTTGGGATGCCGAGGTGAGTGGATCACCTGAGCTCAGGAGTTTGAGACCAGACTGGCCAACGTGGCAAAATTCCTTCTCTACTAAAAATACAAAAACTAGCTGGATGTGGTCGCTAGCGCCTGTAATCCCAGCTACTCAGGAGGCTGAGGCACAAAATCGCTTGAACCCAGGAGGTGGAGGTTGCAGTGAGCTGAGATTGCGCCACTGCACTGCAGGCTGGGCAACAGAGCAAGTAGAATTTGTTTCAAAAAAAAAAAAAAAAAACCAACAAAAAAAAGCCTTCATATCCAGAGAGAAAGAGAGACGAACTTGAAACCCAGATACTTTCTCTCTCACAATCACTCAACAACGACTTCTGCCTCTGCTATCTTGGCCATGAAGTTAGTGCTGTCTCACTGGCACTGCCACTTAAGTGCTTGGCCACCATTTTTACTGATTTTGTGGAAATTCTTTAGTCATAAGCTCCCTGATATGAAGGACATTTTTGATGTTAGTACCGTTTTGGAGGCTAGAACAAATTGTTTTCTTACTTGCATGAAAATTACCAGGCTGACATCGTACAGGCTAAAAATGTTCACATAGCAGGACTTCTATAAATAGATCCAAAATACTGAATTGTGTTAAGTGGGATTTCACAACAGCCACCAGATATCTACATATGGTTTGTAAAACTTGTCTATGGAAAATGTGACCTGCCAAAATACTGGGGCATGCAAAGTTGAGAATTTTCCTGTGCAGGGGGGAAAATCCCTCACGGTTAAAGATGTACATTGCTTCATTGATTGAGGGAAAGAGCAAAATTCTCTAAAAACATATCCTCCTGCCTCCTCTTTCCTCTTTACTGTGTACCTGAGTTTACCTAATAGTACCTTTCACTCTTCTTTTTTTTTTTTTTTCTAAAAAGATCAAGTGATGCTTTTAGCGGTAACAAATTATGGCATGTTTACCAAAACCTTCTTTCTTTACCTTGAAAAGTGTAATCAGTTTTCATTCTGAAGTAGATTTAAAGGTGAGGTGTCTCTTTGAAGGACAGTTTAGGTTATTGTTCAGTTACTGTGGATTTTTTTCTATGTTAAAAGGCTAATTTACTGAAAGAGGATTTTCTCTTTTTAGTTTTAGTATGTTGTCATTTTATCATATGTAGCAGATAAAAAATTTCTGGTGTGATAAACATCAGGAAAAAAATGACAAATTAATAGCATGTTGTTTTGCAACTTGAACTTGAGCCTCTGCTTCTCTATTATCATTTTACCAGTGTGGCTAGTTTCTTACTAATTTGCTTGTTATTTACATAGTTAATAAGTTAGTTTCATACATACATGTTGTCCCAAAGTCCGGCCTAAAATTCCGGCCAGATTTACACTTGCAGAAATGTAGTAAAACATTAAGGCTTTTATTTGGATGGTTCAAACAAACAAAAAAAGAACCCAAACACTACTCAGTGGATGAATCTATTATTAATAATTCTGAGATAATTATGGCAAAGCTGTTTTTAAGAGGAGTATCTGAATGACCAAATTATTTTTTTCACTATATCTGTGATAGATGGCATGGCAGATATATTTATTTATAGATCTTTGTTGTTATGCTAATTGACTAGCAAGATTACTATGTCTGTATACATTTATGTGGCTTTTGCATTATCTAGGAGCTACCTGGAAAGTGCTGATGGGTAAAGCTAAATTTAGAAGATAAACCTTGGAAAAGATAATGGACTAGGGTCTGAGCCAAGCCTCTAGTCCCAGAGAGCCCAACTTCTTCATATCTTCCTGCCTCCTCTTTCCTCCTCACTGTTATCTGAGTTTACCTGTATTAGTCTGTTCTCATGCTTCTGATAAAGACATACCTGGGATGGGGTAATTTATAAAGAAAAAGATGTTTAATGGACTCACAGTTCCATGTGGCTGGGGAGGCCTCACAATCATGGCGGAAGGTGAAAGGCACGTCTTACATGTCAGCACACAAGAGAGATTGAGAGCCAAATGAAAGGGGAAACCCCTTATAAGATCACCAGCTCTTGTGAGACTTATTCACTACCATGAGAACGGTATGGGGGAAAGAGTATAGGGGAATCCATGATTCAGTTATCTGCCACCAGGTCCCTCCCACAACGCGTGGAAATCATGAGAACCACAATTCAGGATAAAACTTGGGTGGGGACACAGCCAAACCATATAATTACCTAACAGTACCTTTCATTCTTTCTTTTCCAAAAAGATCAGGTGATTCTTTCAGCTATAAAAAATTGTGGCATATTTACCAAAACTTACTTTCTTTTTTACCTTAAAAAGTATAATCAACTTTAATTCTGAATTAGATTTTAAGGCAGAAAGGCGAACAAACAGGCTTATCCAGGATCTATAGTGGAATCCAAAATGCTGCCCGTTAGAGTTATTCCTGAACTTTTATTGTACCTAGTCACAGGGCAAAAAGCAATTGAATTTCCTCCAGGAGAATGATGATGTAACTAGTACTCCCATTGGATACAACTGAAAGAGATATCCTTCTTTTTCCTGTATGCTGGCAAAAAAAAAAAAAAGATACCATTGCAATAATTTAATAAAAAATGTTATTGTCTTAACTGCTGGCATCAGAATTCTTCTCAGCAAAAATTTCAAACTGTTTTTGTTTGGAAGAATGTCTCAATAAATGATTGAGACCCTGAGGTCTTGGCTATCAGCTGGTTGCAAAACTTGAGAGAGGAAGTCAAGATTGTTTAGTTTAGGAATTTGTTCTCTAGGAGGAGAGACGTTTTTGGCTACTGAGAGAATGTTGAGAAGATGACAGAGGAGGGAAAAGGGTGTGTCAACAGAGTGAGCATGACCCAGGGGTTATGGCAGAGAACTATGAGAAACCATTGGAGGACTCTAAAACAGAGGGTATGTTAAGTCCTACCCGGACAGTGGCTCACGACTGTAATCCCAGCACTTTAGGATGCCAAGATGGGAGGATCACTTGAGCCCAGGAGTTTGAGACCAGCCTGGGCACAAAAGGAGACTCCTGTCTCTACAAAAAAATTAAACAATTAGCCAGGGTTGGTGGCACACGCCTGTAATCCTAGCTACTAGGGAGGCTGAGGAGGGAGGATGGCTTGAGCCTGGGAGGTCGAGGTTGCAGTAAGCTGCGATTGTGTCACTGTACTCCAGCCTGGCAGTAGATTGAGATCCTGTCTCCAAAAAAAGAAAGAAAGAAAGAAAGAAAAATCCTACTTTGAGTTGTTTTCCAGGCTATGCCTGATGTGACAGCTGTCTTCAACTCCTAGTTCTCCCACGAAATCTGCCACACTCACAGTGTTTCTGTACATTGGAAGAATCTCAGAAAAGAGTCCTGAGGAGAGAGAGACTGAGCCTTGAGGCAAAAGTGAAAACATAATTCCTCACTACCACATTCCTGTCCTGCTAATTCACAAACATCCTCCACAGGGCTTTTAGAGTTGTTTAAGGTACACATTCAGGCTGATTTTCTAAATCTTAAGGGGCCAGGTGTCTCCAGCTTGCATCTAGGAATATGGGAAGGAATGTGTTTCCTTATGATTGCTAGATAAAATACAGGACACTCAGTTAAATTTGAATCTTGGATAAACAGAGGGTACTGTTTTAGGGTAATTATGTTCTGTGTATTGCATTGGATATATTTTTTGCAGGGACTACAGATAGTCCCTGAATATTGATGATTCGATTTATGACTTTTCAACTTTACTAGCAATAGGCAATCAGTAGAAACTGTACTTCAAGTACCAATACAACCATTCTGTTTCTCACTTTCAGTACAGTATTCAATAAATTACAAGACATATCCAACACTTTTTTTTATAAAGTAGGCTTTGTGTTAGGTGATTTTGCCCAACTGTAGGCTAATGTAAGTACTCTGAGAATGTTTAAGGTAGGCTAGGTTATAATGCTTGGTAGGTTGGGTGTATTAAATGCATTTTCTATTTATGTATTTTCAATTTATGATGGGTTATTGGGATGTAACCATACCATAAATCGAAGAGCATCTGTACTCTCATAAGGGCTTCTTCTGATACCCAAGGCAGCTGCCTTGTTGAATTTGAGCTTCCTTCCCAGTAAACAATATAATTTCTTGGAAAAGAGACTAGGATCTGAGCCAAGGCTGTGGTTCCATAGAATACATCTTCTTTTCTTTCTGCCTCTCTTTCTACTTCACTCTTATCTTTCTCCTGCAATTATTTCTCGTAATTCTTTAAACTAGGGGCAACTGGGGCTGTACTATGGGAAAAAATTGAAAGGCAGCCTGTAGTTAAGTTTCATCCTCTGTAAAGTGGGGGGTAATAGGTCCTTTCTATGGAATTGTGAACTTTCAATGAATTGGTATAATTAAAGCATTAAGGACAGTAACTGGCATAGGTAAAATACTAGTGACTCTAGGGTCTAGAGCCTAGAGCGCAGTGTCTAGAGGTTTTGTGTGTAGGGTCTAGAGGCCTTTGATTATTGTAATCACTACTCTTGCCCCCTCACTAATCCATTCTCCACATTGTAGCTAGTGATCTTTTCAAAATGCAAATCTGAGCCCCATGTGTGGCATGTACCTGTAATCTCAGCTACTTGGAAGGCTGAGGCAGGAGCCGGCTTGAATCCAGCAGTTTGAGACCAGCCCAGACAATACAGGGAGATTTCATCTCATAAAAAAAATTAATAAAAATTAAAATGCAGACCGGGCACAGTGGCTCACCCCTGTAATCCCAGCACTTTGGGAGGCCGAGGCGGATGGATAATTTGAGGTCAGGAGTTCAAGATCAGCCTGACCAACATGGTAAAACCCCGTTTCTACTAAAAATACAAAATTAGCCGGGCGTGGTGCTGGGTGCCTGTAATCACAGCTACTCGGGAGGCTGAGGCAGGAGAATAGCTTGAACCTGGGAGGCGGAGATTGCAGTTAGCTGAGATCACACCACTGCACTCCTGTCTGGGCAACAAACGTGAAACTCTGTCTCAAAAAAAAAAAAGAAAATGCAGACTAGGCACGGTGGCTCACACCTATAATCTAGCACTTTGGGAGGCTGAGGTAAGAGGATCATTTGAGCCCAGGAGTTCAGAGCAGTCTGGGAAACATGGTGGGACCTTATCTCTACAAAAAATTTTAAAATTAGCTGGGTGTGATGGTGTGTGCCTATAGTCCTAGCTCCTCAGGAAGCTGAGGTGGGAGGATTCCTTGAGCCCAGGAGTTTGAGGCTGCAATGAGCAATAATTGTTCCTCTGCACTCCAGCTTGTGTGACAGAGCTAGACCATTTTTCTGAAAAATAAAATTAAAATTAAAAAATGAAAATCTGAACATGTCATGGCCTTGATATAAAGCCTTCAATGGCTCTCTACTACTCTGAATAAAGACTTATGGGTGCTAAAGCCTTTGCTTTTACCTATTTCTCCAACTTCACTGCTTTCCTCCCTGGCCTTCACTTTGCACTTTCCAGGCACACAGGCCTTATTTCAATGCCATCAGGGTGCCACACATGCTGTGTCTTCTGCCTGAAATACTTTCCTCTTTCCCATCTCTCACTTTACTCATTTTTCAGTCCTTGTCAAATAATTCTTCCTCAGGGAAGCCTTTCCAGATTGCGTGGTCTAGATTATAATTCATGGTGTAGATACCCTGTACTTTTCCCTCAGAGCCATTTATTATAGTTCTAATTATTACACTATAAGCTCCATGAGGGCAGGGACCATGTCTATCTTGTTAACCATTATAGTCCCAACCCTAGCATAGTGCCTGACACATACTAGATACTCAACTAAAAAAATAAAAAAGTTTTTTTTTTCTAAATGAATTAGACTTACATTAAATCAGAGGGCCTTACACTACAGCTCATGGGCCAAATCCAGTCCACTGTCTATTTTTCTATGGCTGGCAAGCTAAGAATAGTTTCTACATTTCTTAGCGGTTGAAAAAAAAAATCAAAAGAATCGTGCCATTTCTTGACACATGAAAAAGAAAAGAAATTCAATTTCAGTGTCCATAAATAAAGTTTATTGGAACATAACTCTACATATTAATTTATAATATATCGTCTTTGGCCATTTTCAGGCTACAGCAGCACAGTTGAGTAGCTGTAACAGAGACCATATGGCCTGCAAAGCCAAAAATATTTACTATCTGGCCCTTAACAGGAAAAGTTTGCTGAACCCTGTGTTAGACAATAGCATTTTGGGTCTCTGGGGCAGCTGTGTTCAAAAGCACCTGCAGGTGGCTTTTCTCAATTGTCAACAGTTTGCTTCTGTTGCTGAAACAAGTGGTCCATTTATTTTGCTTAGTTGGTAGGATTAATTAATGAGGGTTTCCTTTGTCCTTTGTTTTTCTGCTTCTCTATCAACAGACACAAGCCCCCCAAAGGAGATCAGTCATATGGCATACCCCTTTGCCAGAGGTATGCTCATGTAACTGATTTACCCCAACCAAAAAATTTCCCAGGTGTTTGGATAATTCATGAATTTCTCAAATGAGACAATGAGTTGATATAGGTGATGGCAATACATTTAAATAGAATGTCTACTTTTTTTCCATCTATTTTCCGTCAACCCATAAACTAGGAACAGATTTAAAACTGCTTTCTGTCATCTTTTAAAGTTAGAAATTCTTACTTACTAGAGCAATATTTTAAGACACACATAAATATAACAGATTTTAAGACTGTTCCAGAATGATTTCACCATAGTACTAG
The DNA here is from genome assembly GCF_030222135.1 of Aotus nancymaae. Lineage (NCBI taxonomy): Eukaryota > Metazoa > Chordata > Mammalia > Primates > Aotidae > Aotus > Aotus nancymaae. Next base: position 47,290,248 of record NW_026988417.1, on the reverse strand, counting down.
ATAACCATTCAAACAGTGGCAGACAAGCTGAACTCCGTGGCTTATGCTTGTAATCCCGGCTACTCAAAGAGACCAAGGCAGGAGGGTCGCTTGAGGCCAAGAGTTTAGATTAGCCTGGGCAACATTGAAAGACCCTATCTCAAAGCCCCCCGAAAAAAAGGAAGAGAGAGAGAAATAAAGAGAAAGAGAAAGAAAGAGAAAGAAAGAAGTGACAGATGAACTGCTCATTCCTGTAAATAATTTAAAAGTCTAATCTGAAAACCACTTTATATGCTCTTGGGTCCTGAATTCAAAGGTATTTTTTGTAATAGGTAGACAGAGGGGGTTAAACTGAATATAGGTGTCTTTATTTGTACAGTGCCTTTTACTTCTCTGTTGCCCAGGCTGGAGTATAGTGGTGTGATCTTGGCTTACTGCAACCTCTGCCTCCTGGGTTCAAGCAATTCTCCTGCCTCAGCCTCCTGAGTAGCTGGGATTGCAGGCACACGCCACCATGTCTGGTAATTTTTGTATATTTAGTAGAGATGGGTTTTCATCATGTTGGTCAGGCTGGTCTTGAACTCCTGACCTCAGATGATCTGCCCGCCTCTCCTCCCAAAGTGCTGAGATTACAGGCATGAGCCACTGTGCCTGGCCATATTTCACCATTTAAAATACTTTAACAAACATGTATATGCAAGAATTTAAAAAGCTTTATTTGCATTAGCACGCGCACGCGTGCTTGTGTGTATGTGTGTGTGTGAGACAGAGTGGGACTGTCACCCAGGCTAGAGGGCAGTGGTGCAATCTTGGCTCACTGCAACCTCCGCCTCCTGGGTTCAAGTGATTCTCCTGCCTCAGCCCCCTTAGTAGCTGGGATTACAGGCCCGTAATTACTCCCATCAGCTAATTTTTCTATTTTTTGTAGAGAAGGGGTTTCACCGTGTTGTCCAGGCTGGTCTTGAACTCCTGGCCTCACATGATCCACCTGCCTTGGCCTCCCAAAGTGCTGGGATTACAAGTTCGAGCCACCGCACCCAGCTGAGAAATATTCTTTTTTTACAGTGGGGATTGGGCTTAGAATGGGAAACTAACAGAGGGAGATAAAGTACAACTTGTAAAGTTCTCCAGGGTTAGAACTGGGGCTTTTTTCAGCAACACTGCACATTCTCAAGAATAACCTGACATTGTAAGCTCCAGGTTTGTAGATTTTTATAGTTCTTCTTTGCTGTAAAATACCAGTAGGAGTATTAGTACCAGGAAGTTGCATGTGTGAGCTAAAAAGTGATAAATCATCCTCTTGTGGGCAAATATGAAAAATTTAGAGAAAAGAATAATACAAATTATATTTGAAAGATGATGATCTCAGCATAGTTGGTTCAATAGAAGTAAGAGAATCTAGAGGTTACTGTAGACTGCCTTCTCTAGTTATACGCCCAGTCTGCCAGTGCAGCAAAACAGGGCAGTAGCAAGCTGGATATCACAGAACAGGTGTTTTAGAAAAAACATGAAAACATCACCTAGACCTTGAACAAAAGCTGCGGGTGTGTACATGCCTGAAATGTTGGATATCTCCAGAAAATCATGCTAGATATCAGTGCATAGCATATTCTGAACATTATTCTTCTTATATTCTTCTTTTTTTTTTTTTTTTTTTTTTTTTGAGATGGAGTCTCGCTCTGTCACCCAGGCTGGAGTGCAGTGGTGCAATCTCGGCTCACTGCAACCTCCACCCCCCCAGATTCAAGTGATTCTCTTGCCTCAGCCACCCTAGTAGCTGGGATTACAGGCATCCACCACCACGCCCGGCTAATTTTTGTATTTTTAGTACAGACAGGTTTCGCCATTTTGGGTAGGCTGGCCTTGAACTCCTGACCTCAGGTGATCCTCCTGCTTTGGCCTCCCAAAGTGCTGGGATTACAGGCATGAGCCACTGCGCCTGGCCTCTTCTTATAGTCTAATATAGAATATTAGAACCCAGAAGCAGTCTCAAAGTTTGAGAGTAGTAAATGAGTAAACCAGAAGTATCAGTTTGGCTTGACTGCAGTTTTAATATACAGTAAAATCAGAATAGGCTGAGCATAGGGGTTTTGTTATAGGGACTTAATAGGGAGAACGTATGTATCTGTGAAGGCCATATAAATGCAACCTAGATAGTTCATTGTCTCTTGCCCCAAGTAGTGACACCTTCCCACAACGTTCACTTTTGTCTCCTGCTCTTCCTTATTTCTGGGTAGCCTCATGAAATTTTTCACCTGAACTTGGGGAAAAGTCCTGTGGATTGCCAACTACTGATGTTTACTTACCCTTCTGTCATTAAGCCCTTTTTCTAGGGTACTGCTGAGCACTGACACTTCCTTGGCACCATTAGATTCTGCTGGGGGTATCACTGCAAATGTACCCTGGGGTACAGTCTTCCAAAGTTCATTGGCAAAGAGGGAGAGAACACATAACCATTTTCCCCTAACATTCTTAGATAGGTACCGAAGCTGCACCTGTGATCGATTTTAGTGGCAACAAACCTTTTGGTTCTCACAGATTCCCTGGGAAACTGGGGAAATTCTAATGCAGACCCCACACTAGGCTTTCCCGTAATTTCTTCTTTTTTCAGTGAGTGAGGTTCTGCTCCAGGGTCAAGCTTCTGGTATCAGACTCCGTCTTTCCCTTAGAGAGATGCGTTTTCTCCTGAGAGGCACCTCAGTCGTTCAAGAATCAGCCTTATGGTACCCACTTGGGTTCAACTGACCTGGGGTGTGGGGAAAGAAGTCCTACACTTTGAGGATGACATAAGGGTACCGTCTACTTAATTTTCTCAAAAAATAACAGGTCTCATGCAAACGCCAGAACGTCACAGAGGACGTGACTTAAACGGAACTCGTAATGGAAATAATTTAAATGCTTTTCTAAATGAACAATTACTAGACAAGCAAGGAAATCTCCAGCTTTTCAGATACCTTGATTAAAGCTCTTTCGGATGGCAAAATGCCAGTGCAATCAATGGTATGAGTAGAGCGGACAGTGGATGAAACTTGTTGAGTAAATCTCAGGAAGAATTAGCAGTGGACTTTCAGATATTCTAACTCAATTCTAACCATTCCATTCACCGGACCATAGGATAAGGTTCCGCAGGATCCGAGCGCCAGCTCTGGATGCATTACTCATCGGGAGAAAATTTTGAATTTTTCTATTGTCCCTTTCCAGCTTTCTAAAATATAGGATATGAGTTTGTCCTCGACCCCCAACAACATTTAAAGGGAAATGCGCTCCTAGAAAGCAAAGCAAGGACTTTGCGGCTGTGTTTCCCAAGCCCGTAAAGGGAGAGTAATAATGGTAGGGGGCGTGCAGACTAGTTCCTTCCTTGCCCAATCAGGTATACAGGAAGATGTCCTTTCACCAATAAAAATAAAGTTCGCTTTCCGGAGGCGGGAGGGTGAGGCTTGACTGCCAATTCTCCAAAGCGACGTTAGAGGCGAGGACAGAGAATGATTAGCGGGAGGACCAACCCGGAAAAAGGGGCGGGGAGAAGGTGGGAGCAACTTTGAGTGGCGGCTGGCCTGTCCAGTGGAGGGCGAGGGCCGCTGTTCCTGTTGTAGTGTTTGTCACCAATTATGAAGGCCAAGGGGTGGGCGGGGCAGGGAAGGGGGTGGGCAGAGCTCGCAGCACCGCCGGGCGCCCGTCGGGCTCTGGGAGAGAGCGAGAGAGAAATCCGGTTAAAATCAGAGTCGGAGGGAGGTTTAACCACAGATCGGTTCCGATCGGATTATTCCTTAAAGGGGACGCGCCATTGTCAAGAGAACGGAGTCAGGGGCCCGAGGGCGGGGACCGGCGGCGCTGGAGGAGCGAGGCAGCTGCACTTGGACTGGGGACGGGTAAGTGTTGCCTGGGGAAAGGCGCTTCATTTTACTTTCTCTTCCAGCTCCAGGGCAGGCGCCTGGATGCCCGTCGCCGGCAGCGCAGCCCGGGCGGGAGACGAGGTCGCCGGCCCTCGCCCGCTGCCCTTCCTGGTGGGCGCCGAGGGGAGGCGGGCCGGGATGGCTGGCAAGCGGCGCCGCCCGGGCCGACGCTCGTAACGGACACCAAACCGCGGCGCAACCCCAGCCTTAACCGAAAACCCGCCTGAGCTGCGTCGGGTCCGCGGGGAGCGCCGCGCGCCCGGCTCTCCCGCGCGTCCCCTTCCCCTCCAAAGCCTGGCTCCCCTCGCGCGCGCCCGGCGCTCCCTCGCGCGCCGCCTTCTCGCGCGCCGCGCTCCGCTCGCGCGCCGCTTCGCCACCAACTCGCGGGAGCCGCCCCGCGGGAAGGCAGGCGGCGGCGGCGGAGGAGGAGGAGGATGACCAGCGGCCACGGCTCCGCCGTCCCGGCTGGGGAGGGAGAGCTGAGGAGCACACTGAACGCGGCGGCTGGCGGGCCCTGGCGGGCAGGGTTGGCGGGGACCGACGGAGCGCGCCAGCCTGGCCCGGCATTGTCCGCCTTTTCCTTGCTCTGGTCTCTCCGCCCACCGCTCGCGGCCGTGGGGAGGGGTGCGGGCGCTGTGCCCGCGCCGCCCTGGGCCGGCGGCGCACCCCGGTACCCGGAGCCTTCCGGAGCCGAGGCCAGCCCTGGGGACGCCGCGGCCACCGCCCGCGAGCCGACTCGGCCTGCAGAGTGCCTGCTGCTCTCAGCCTCGGCACCGGGCAGGCTGCCTGGGCGCTGAGCTCTCCTTGCAACTTTTCTTTGCCGTTTGATGGAAGTTGTTGCTTCCCGGCGGCAGGTTCTTTGGGCATAGCCTGGTTTCCTGCGTTCTGGAGAGGGTGGTTTCTAGGGCGAAATGGTTCTTGATTGCTGCTGGTCTTTCCTGCCATCCTAGTTTCGTACCTCGCTGCCTGAAATCTCATTTCTTTTTGTGGATTTGCAATGATATAGGAGCATTAACCTTTCCTAGATCAAGATTTGAAAAGAAAAACAAGGGTTAGGGTGTGTGCTGGTGAGGGGCAAGAGTTCTTAGTGGAGCTGCCCTTACCTTTGAACTGCGGAAAATATTATCTCGACTCACTGGCTGGGATTCTTTTGGAAGGGTAGGGGAAAAAAGACAGCAAAACAGGTTGCCAGGGTCCATCAGATTATGGGGAAAAAAGGGTTTTGATGGAAATAAAGTTGGTTATATAAAATGCCGTGCTGCCTAGGAGATAGCGCCTGTAAAGTTGAGTTTGCTACTGAATTTATAGGCATTATAATTAGTACCAACAGCTTTTACTATTGATAAAACTGGTATAATAGGTCTTTTCATCTTGAGCATTATCACTCTGCTTAACCTGTCAATACTTGCTGAGGAATCACAGTTAGAGATAGTACATTCCTTGTCAGAGGCCTTAGTGAAGAATGTTTTCATAAGCATTCATTTTTGACAGTTTCTTCTTGTGCAATACTTTGTAGAGTACTTGCATGTGCAAGTTACAACCGTATAAACAAAGTAGCAGTGGGTGTGTTATTCTGTGGTCTTTTTTTGCTACTCATTATCAAAAATAGCATTCCATCCTGTCTTTTATTCCACTCTGAATTATTTTATAAAATCAGTTCTCTAAAAGGGAATTTTGTTGAAACATATGACCCAGTTTTTTTTTTTTAATTAAAGCAATACAACTTTTTAAAGTATTCATCGATTAACTTACTGTCCAGTAACTCCCTAGTGATGTGGAACGTTGTAAATTCACAGGCTCAGCAGTAACAATAGAGAAACTACTTGGGAAATTGAAACCCAATATCAGATAATGTTTGAAACACAAATCTATTCTTCCCACAGAATTTAGAAAATGAAGACACTCAAAATCATATTCTTTGGGCTCGAGTGATCACCTCAGCCTCTGGAGTAGCCGGGAATACAGGTGGGCACTACTGTGCCCAGCTAATTTTTTTTTTTTTTTGGTAGAGATGGTTGTCTCACTTTATTTTTTATGTGGATGGCTGGTCTCCAGCTCCGGGCCTCAAGCGATCCTTCTGCTTTGGCCTCTCAAAGTGTTGGGGTTCAGGCTGAGCTACGCTGCTTGGCCGTTTGTAGTCATCTTGATGGTATCTGGCATTGTTTCACCTAATATTTCTTCTTTTCTATTTTTTCTTTGATCCACTTCTGTGATAAGGATGTCAGGCAAGTATCTAGGCCTCATCTTCCTTCCCGTCTCATAATAAAAAGTAGACGGTTAAACCAAGTTTTTAAATGTTTGTCTTTGTTTACTTACCAACTTATTTAAACAATAAAGGAAAGAATTTCTCAACTTTTAAAAGCACATATAAAGAAAACATTCAGAAATAATTATCTTTGAAATATCTAGACCATATTTCCTGGAAAAGACTTTTTTTTTTTTCCTCTTGTGTGCTTTCTACATTGTTTTAAACACATTGTTTTATATGCACACATTTCTTGAGTTTGAACTGTTTCTTGAGATCTTTGGAAGCTAGGACTGTCCTCCATTTCTGTGCAGATTCACTGTATCACCTAGGACCTTTTTAGTACCCAATAAATGTGTTATTTTAGGTCTTTGTGACAGAAAAAGATAATGTCCTGTAAAGGTCGCTTGAGTTATTTAATTTTTTAAAAAAATAAACACCTTTCTGAACATTTTATACTAAAGACCAGTAATTGGCTTATCGTTGGAGAAGATATGTCAGTCTATAGGTTCTTTGTTCTGTGTACAAAAATGTGATTTAATTATTTATAATATCTGTTCCACAGACATCTTTAGTGATGGTGAACACATTGTCACAATTATTCAGAACTAGGTTTTATCTGTCAATAACATCTGTTGAGTATACATTTATTTAAAGGGTATTATGTAAAGTAGAAACTGATGACAGTATTTATGGAGATAAAGTAGAAATGGATGACAGTCTTGTTCTCAAATGTATAGTTTTTTTTTTTTTAAATTAGACCCAGAGCCAGCAAATCAGATGTATACAGTTTAATGAGAAGGTGTAAAATTCTTAGGAAAAAGGCAGTGGGCATGTCAGTGCAGTAACAAGGACAAAGAAATAGTGACACAGGATTCATGTAATTGAAATGATAGAAGTGGAGAAGTTTTCAAGGCTTTAGCAAATTTTAGAATATATGTTTAAATAAATTTTTTAATAAAGTAGTTTTGTGGGTAGATGGGGTGTATGTTCTCTATTAGAGCTATTTTTATGTATAAAATATTTTGAGGGGACAGAGTATGTGCTCTGACTTTCAACTATTGTCACATAGTGACAGGAATCATCCAGCTGGCCCAGCTCTGATATCACCTTGTTTGCAAGATCTTCCTCTGTTCTCCTAATCACAAGTGATTGTTGTGTGCTTTGGCTCCTGTAAAATCCTCTTACACTACAAGCCATATTCTGACTTACAGTATGGCTATGCATGTATGTATTTTATTAGATTGTGGAGTTTGGTAAAAACTATTAACAGAAGTTAGAACCCTTTCATTTTTACTGTTGCTTGAAGTACCTGGGCAGTTTTAATAGCCCACCAGTATTCTAGAAAATCACTGTAAAGTTTAAATTATTTTTATTTGGGGAATGTGTGTATGTGTGTTTAAAGGAAAAAAAGTTTTTTCTTATCTAAGTTTCACATGCTCATGGTAAAATATTAATATGAAATAAATGCATAATTTCAGTATTAAAAGTGGCCAGACATGGTGGCTTATGCCTGTAATCCCAGCACTTTGTGAACCTGAGGCAGAAAGATGGCTGAGCACAGGAGTTCAAGAACAGTCTGGGCAACGTAGGGAGACTCCAACTATATTAAAAAAAGAAAAAAAGAAACATAAAGTGTTCCATAAATAACACTGCACTTATCACACTGTAACATTGTTAATGGTTTGTTTATTCTTTCAGTTTTCCTTTTTTCCTCCTTTTACCTCTGTATAGGACTGTCTTAAACTGTTTCTCATGCAAATTTTAGTTAGTAAATTATGTTTATTGGGAGTAGAGAAAGCTAATCATTTTATTATATACTTATTTTTTTTATATATACTTATTTTTAAAAATAATTTCTCCAGACTCAGTAATTCTGGTTCCTTTTACCTTAGGATACAAGGCTGTCACCAGTATGTTTGTGTTCAAAATGTAGACTTCATAATCTTTGCAAAAATTGATCAAAACCTGTGTGCCTGAACAGTTTACCTGCCTTTTCCCCAGAATAGTTTTGGAGTACACACTTTAATTTCTTCTCATTTCTTGATTCTTCTTCTCAAGAGAGACAGCATTAAAAATTTCTTTGAGACTCCCAGCAGGCACTCTTTATAGTAGCCCAAGGAGAAATGTAGATTTGTTCATGGTGGAATCACTCAAACATTAGGTTGCTAATTGTAAATAGGTGGCTACAGTTTAGGCTGGTGAAGTAGGTGAGAAGAGTCTGTTGTTCCATGTGCGTCTTTAAGCTACCCCAGAGGGCAGAAAGGCTTTCCAAAGGATCCTAAATAGAAAACCCAGCTGTAAGCAGCCAGGGGGCCTAATCAGCTGAAAAAAAAATCTTCATTCATTTAGCAGATTTTTGAAAACTGCACCTATAGTGTGTAACATGCTAGGCATTGAGGGTAAGATTAAGTTTGTCTGTGTCACAAGTCATGAGCTCCTCTGAGCAGAAGCCTTAATTACACAAGTGCAGCGTGGAACGTGTGGGTTAAAGGTAGCTTAAATGAAGTGCATCCTTTGGTGAACTTATTATTCACTCATTTGTTTATTGTTCTGCATAGCCTCTTCCAAAACAGCCTAGCAAACAAAACTGGTCTTCCACCGGAGATGGGTTAAGGTCCATGGAGCCTGTTGAATTAAACTTGTGAGCCTAGAATTGTTCTTTGGGATTGCAAACACTGCTGTTCCTGTGGAGCAAAGCATTTCTGAAATTTTGCAAATGTAGTTGTGTCTTTTCTTATACATAATTTACAGGAATCATGCATTTCAAAGAATATCATTATGAGACTACATTGGTATTCTAGCAAATAACTCATATTTTGCTGATGTAGTAGTAATACATTCTTTTAAGCTCAAAATGCTATAATAAATAGATATCTTTACCAGGATTTGTGCTTTTTGTTATGAACATATTATTTTGAAAAATCATTGACTGGATGCTGTGGCTCACGCCTGTAATCCCAGAACTTTGGGAGACCAAGGTAGGCAGATCACTTGAGGTCAGGAGTTTGAGACCAGCATGGCCAACATAATAAAACCCCATCTCTACTAAAAATACTAAAAATTAGATGGGTGTGGTGGTGCATGTCTGTAGTCCCAACTACTCAAGAGTCTGAGGCAGGAAAATTGCTTGAACCCAGGAGGTGGAGGTTGCAGTGAACTGAGATCACACCACTGCATTCCAGCCTGGGTGACGAAGCAAGACTCCATCTCAAAAAAAAAAAAAAAAAAAATCATTTGTATTAAAATTTAGTGTGAAATATTTTTAACTTATACAAAATGTGCCCCCTGTACTACTCTCTTCTCCCCATTCAATCTTTATATTTGTGGGGAAAGATTGGAGTGTTAAGAAAGAGACCATGTAACACTGTCAGTGATGGGGTCAGCTGGGCTAGGGATATTTGAGAGGGGTAGTAGGTCCTGTTTGGCCTTAATGCAGCAGTTTTGATTTGTTAAGTTTTGTGATGAGTTACAATGTTAAAGTAACAGCTTTTTTGAAATATAATTCATATGCCATATAATTTACCTATTAAAAATGTACAATTCAATGGTTTTTAGTGTATTTCAGAGTTGTGTACCATCACCTCAATTACTTTTAGAACTTTTCATCCCATCCCCAGCCCTAGGCAACCACTGATTTATATTCTTTGTTTATATCTGCCTATTCTGGATATTCTAGATAAATAAAAAGTAACATTTTAATAAATGTACATTCCTGTGTAACTTGATCCCTCTCAATGTGTACAGTAAGTACTGTGAATAGATTCAAGTACCTAATTCCTTGATGTGTGTAACTCCAAGTTTAGAAAGGTATTTATGTATTTATTTGCGACAGAGTCTCACTCTGTTTCCCAGGCTAAAGTACAGTGGTGCAGTCATGGCTCACTGTAGCCTCCACCGGCCGGGCTCAAATGATGCCCTCGCCTCAGCCCCCTGAGTAGCTGAGACCACAGGCATGTGCCACCACACCCAGCTATTTTTTGTAGAGAGCTATGTTGCATAAGCTGATCTTGAACTTCTAGACTGAAGCAAACTGCCTGCCTCGGCCTCCCAAAGTGCTGGGATTACAGGTATGAGCCACTGTAGAAAGGTTTTTTTTTGTTTTGTTTTGTTTTTTAATTTTTTTTAGGAAGGAGTTTTGCTATGTTGCCCAGGCTGGAGTGCAGTGGCTATTCACAGGCGCGATCCCACTACTGATCAGCACGGGAGTTTTGACCTGCTCCGTTTCCGACCTGGGCCGGTTCACCCCTCCTTAGGCAACCTGGTGGCCCCCGCTCCCGGGAGGTCACCATATTGATGCTGAACTTAGTGCAGACACCGATCAGCATAGCGCACTACAGCCCAGAACTCCTGGGCTCAAGCGATCCTCCCACCTCAGCCTCCCAAGTAGCTGGGACTACAGGCACGCGCCACGGCCGGCTGTAGAAAGGTTAGAAGAGAAAATTTAACCCATCATGAGTCTACCTAAGCCTGGAGAATAGTAGGAAAAAAAGATTTTGTTTTTCCCCTATGAAAATCATTAGACTCATTCTGCTAACACTTCCTTATACTAACATAATCATTTGATAACTCTCTTGAAGTAAACAATTTATGTTTCAAGTTCTGCTGATTGGACTCAAAGGGCAGTACTTTAAAAGAAGTTAAAAGTTCTTAGTTCTAATCATTGATGAATGTGATGTGACATTTGCCCCTTATACTGGTTCAAAAATAGTGCTTCTTAGATTGATCATGATGGATTTGTATTACTCTTGCATATTGCTAGTGACCTGGTAGACCCTTAATAAGTGCTTATTGATTGACTGATCATTATGATCACAGATATTTCCATCAGCTCTACTAGTCTTCATCTTCTGTCTTATAATAATAGCTACTTGCTAAGTAGTGTGATGAGTAATTTATATGTACAATCTTTTAAGGTCAGAAGATGCAGTTTACATTTTGAGAATTTTCTGTAGTTGTCTCCATTGATTGTACTTTTACAGGCTTCTGATCATTTCTTTGTCTTTTATAGATTATTTTGAATGAGTATTTTTGATCAAACCTAAGACACTTTGATCCTGGTGTTTTCTTGATCTTTCCAGGAGGGATCAACCGAACGTTTTCAACAACTACATCCTGCTGTTGGATGACAGCAGTTGTAAGATATACTGCTGTTTCAGTGTCCGTACTTGAGAGAGGTTAAAGTGTTGTTGTTAAGAGTATCTGAAAGTTGATGAAAAAGGAACATTAGTCTGTTTACTTAGTGCAGTGCAGCCTTGCTTTTTAGGATATAAAATATTCACATGTTCTTTGTTGCCTGAACGGATTTCAGTGTAATATTTCAACTTCTCAGAATTCCTTGTATTGCTCTTTTTTTTTCTTTTTCTTTTTTTATAGGTCTCTTCATTTCAGGATAAGCTTCAAATGTGGTTTAATTTAGTTCAATAGTAAAGAATGCCGAGAGGTGGAGTTTGCAGTGGCCAAGATCCCGCTGCTGCACTCCAGTCTGGGCAACAGAGCAAGACTTCGTCTCAAAAAAAAAAAAAAAAAGAAAGAATGCTGGAAAGATACATTTTTTTTTTTTGGAAAGAAAGAAAGAAAAAAAATGAAGGAGAGGAAGAAAAAGGAAAAGAAAGAGGGAGAGAGAACGGGAGTATTGCTTTATTGCCCAGGCTAGAATGCAGTCTAAAAATGGGAATTGAAAACCTCTTTTATCCCAATAATTGTGCTTAACAATAGCCTCTTTTATCCCAATAATTGTGCTTAACAATAGAGACAGGAAGGAATAAGGGAAGAAAATAACAAACAAGCAGCCAACCAATATTTCATTTAAACCTATGAAATGCTATGCAATTATTGAGGACTGATTTACTTCCAATTATGTAGTCACTTTTGGAATAGGTGTGGTATGGTACTGATAAGAATGTATGTTTTGTTTATTTGAAGTGGAGAGTTCTATAAATGTTTATTAAGTTTACTTGTTCCGGGTCTGAGTTCAAGTCCTGGATATCCTTGTTAATTTTCTGTCTCGTTGATCAATCTAATATTGACAATGTGATGCTTTCCCACTATTATTGTGTGGGAGGCTAAGTCTCTTTATAAGTCATTAAGAACTTGTCTTATGTATCTAGGTGCTCCTGTATTGGGTGCGTGTATATTTAGGATCGTTAGCTCTTCTTGTTGCATTGATCCTTTTACCATTATGTAATGTCATTCTTTGCCTCTTTTGATCTTTGTTGCTTTAAAGTCTATTTTATCAGAGGCAAGAATTGCAACTCCTGCTTTTTATTTATTTATTTATTTTTGCTCTCCGTTTGATTGGTAAATCTTCCTCTGTCCCTTTGTTTTGAGTCTTTCTGTATCGTTGCATGTGAGATGGGTCTGGATACAGCATACCGATGGGTTTTGGCTTTTTATCCATAAATAATAATAAATACTTTTTAATTTTAATTTTATTTTTCCATTTAAAAACTTAAGATGGGTTATGCCATCTATAATACTGATTAAAAAATATTAGTTTGGTGAATGACATTTTGATAAATGTATATTCCTGTGTAACTTGATCCCTTTCAGTGTGTATAAATACTATGAGTAGATTCAAGTACATCATCCCTTGATGTGTGTAGATCCAAGTTTATTGATTGATTGATTGCTTGATACAGAGTCTTGATCTGTTGCCCAGGCTGGAGTGCAGTGGTGCAGTCATGGCTTACTGTTGCCTCTATGGGTGAGGCTCAAGTGACTATCAAAAATTGCCATTAGAACTAATCTTAAAAAGACAACTAAATGATCAGAAGCCTGTAAAAGTACAGTTAATGAAAGCAATTACAGAAAATTCTCAAAATATAACCTGCATCCTTTTACCTTAAAAGATGGTACATATGAAATATTAATACTTATCACCTTACTTAGCAAGTAGCTAAGAGATTCAGTTACATTTGTGTGTCTGGGATAACAGTGAACTCACACTAATTTATTTGCAAAAGGAACTTCAGCCATTAGTGTCCTCAGCCAGCAATGTACAGACTATCATATTTTGTTTTTTGTATTGGTGAAACCATTTCTTTTTAAAGCATGTCTGGTTTTGGGGGTTGATTTGCTTCTTGCTTTACTGTTAACTGTTATCTCTTTGTTTGCTCTTGTTATACCTGCCCATAGTAGTCTCCTCTTTCTAATTCGATGTTTTCAGTGTGCTATGGGAACAGAACCCAACACAGTATTTGCTGAATGGTGGATAAAAATGACAGAACGTTCTTCTGGGTGAGAAACCAGAAGACTTCCTGTACAAGGAACTTTAGTGCTAGGGCTTGTTATGTTGGTTTTTACTGCTTAGAGGACTTGAGCTTTTTTTTCTGGTTTTGGACTCTGTTTTGGCTAAGTGATGCTTCTGGATAGCCAAGGGTGGTATAACAGGATGGTAGATACTACCTTGTGGATGTTTAACTTCTCATGAATAAGGAACCTCTAAAAATTGTCTTAAGTCTAACTCAAGTGGATGGAGAAGAACTCTTTTTCCTTTTTGAATGACTTGCTAGTCTAGTAAGAACCATCATAACCCTAAGCATGTATATCAGGAAACTTGGATGTACTGGTATGTTTATCGTTTGTTACAATATAATTCAAAGAGCAGAAATTAAAGGCCTTAAAGCACTATGAGATTGCATGTAAAATAGCCAGATGTGTCTGTTATCTAAATGTTTTTATTTAAACTGGATTTTAATCTGTTTTGTTGAGGTAAAACTACCTTGGCAGATGCCTTTTTCTGTATTTGTGTTGATACAATTTAGACCATGTCTTGTATGTAATATTCTTGACACTACTGAACCATTAATGTACTTTCAATAAATACTAGTTAGAATTTGTCATGCATGTTTTTCATTGTTTCACTTTTTCCTGTCTTAGAGTTAATGTTTTTGGAGCTAGAATGTCTTTAGGAATTATACAGTAGAATTTCTGCATTTTTATAGTCGAGAATGAGATTGTGACTTGTTTAGAATTGTTCTTTTTCTGCAGGTGTAGATTTGAAAGGAAATGACAAAAAACTAAAAAAAAAAAAAGAATTTTTCCTGTGATTCTTAGCTTAGTATTTTTCCTGTTCTAACATTTTTCCTGTTCTAACATTCTTCCCCAAGTAAAAAATTTAAGGGTTGGATGGTACCTTGGAATTTTGTAGCCTCTGTAACAGAGGTCTGCAAAACTTATTTCAGCAGTATAAAAAATTGAGTATTCATTCCCAATATGTGTATACTTATTTATTATAAACCATATTCTATAAATTATGTTCAGAATAAGACATTAACAAAAAATGTGATAAGGATGAAAAACATTTTCAAATAATTTAAATGTAGTAGTTGCATGTTTTTGACCCCATTTAAAATATTAGTAAATAAGAAAAATGTGATTGAATGTCAGCACTTTAAATTTTTTTTTCTTTTTAATTTTGAAGTATTTATAGACTCATGGGAAGTTGCGGGAATACTACAGGGAGTCCTGTGTCACTTTCATTCAGTTTTCCCCAGTTATAACATCTTATGTAAGATAACATATTAATAACCTTAAACTAGGAAACTGATACAATATTGTTAATTAGCCATATTCAGATTTCATGTTTTTTAATGCGCTCATTTATGTGTATGTGTGTGTGTCCAGTTCTGTGCCATTTGATAAAATTTTTGTAGATGCTGTTATATGTGTATGTACAGGTAGGTTTGTATAACTACCACCACCACAGTCAAGATACAGAACTGTCCCACCACTGCCAGGAAACTCCCTCATGAAGCTCAAGGTTTGCTCCTACCTCCTTATCCCCATTTACTGGCAGCCACTAATTCTCATTTTACTCTGTCATTTTGAGAATGTCACATAAATGGAATCGTACTGTATGTAACCTTTTGCGATTGACTTTTTCACTCAGTATAAAGTCCTAGAAAACCATCCAAGCTGTCTCACACAATAGCTCATTTCTTCTTATTGCTGAGAAGTATTTATTGTATGGATGTAGCACAGTACGTACTTTAACTCTTCACCTGTTGAAGAACATAAGAGCTATTTCCAGGTTTTGGCTGTTAATTAAAAAGCTGCTGGGAATATTTATGTACAGTTTTTAAGTTTTCATTTCTCTGGTATAAATGACCAAGAGTGCAATTGCGGAGTCATATTGTATGTGTATGTTTAGTTTTATAAGAAACTGCCAGACTATTTTTCAAAGAGACTATATTTTTATGAGCAGTATATGGAAAGTTCCATTTCATCCATATGAAAGTTTCTCTATATCCTCTCCAAAATTTTGTATTATTATTATTTCATATTTTAACTGTTCTAATAGTATTATAGTGATAATGTTGTGGTTTTAATATGTCTTTCCCTAAATTAACTGTTTCCCTAAGGAGCAGATGGGATTGTTTTTTGTTGTAGAGTTTTTAGGATTCTTTATATATTCTAGATAGATGTTCTTTGCCAGTTATGTAGTATGTAAACATTTTTCCGCATCTGAAGCTTGTCTTTTCATCCTCTTAAGAGGATCTTTCACAGAGCAAAACTTTTGCATTTTCATATAGTCTAGTTGTTATTTATTTATTTTTTTTGGGAGAGGGTCTCACTCTGTTTCTCAGGCTGGAGTGCAGTGGTACAATCATAGTTCACTGTAGCCTCTACCTCCTGTCAAGTGATCCTCGCACCCTAGCCTCCAGAGTAGCTGAGATTACAGGCCTTCACCACCACCAGGCCCAGCTAATTTTTTTTTTTTTTTGGTAAAGATGGGGTCTTGCTGTGTTGTCCAGGCTGGTCTCGAACTCCTGGCCTCAAGCAGTCTTCCTGCATCAGCCTCCCAAAGTGTTGGGATTACAGGTGTGAGCCACTGTGCCCAAAATGAATTGTACTTTTTTTTTTTTCTTCTGAGATGGAGTCTCGCTTCGCCACCCAGGCTGGAGTGCAATGGTGTGAACTTGGTTCACTGCAACCTCTGCCTCCTGGGTTCAAGCTATTCTCCTGCCTCAGCCTCCTGGGTAGCTGGGATTACAGGTGCCCATCACCGCACTTGGCTAATTTTTGTATTTTTAGTAGAGACGGGGTTTCACCATGTTGGTCAGGCTGGTCTCGAACTCTTGACCTCATGATCTACCCGCCTCTGCCTCCCAAAGTGCTGGGATTACAGGCGTGAGCCACCACGCCTGGCTGAATTATACTTTTTGTGTCAAGTCTCAGGACTCTTCACTCAGTCCTAGGTCCTCAAGATTTTCTCCTCTGTTTTCTGCTGAAAGTTTTATGTTTTACAAAGTAATTACTTTTTTACCTTGTAATTTTTGATAAAGCACTGGTATTGGTAACAGAGCAATTGCCAGCTCTACCATTTTCATTCTGCTTGCTTGTATTTTGATTTATTAATATTATGTCTAATCTATCTTCTTTATAAAATCTTTGAAGAATCCATTTGTCCATTTGTGAGTGCCATCATAATTCAAATGAGATCTGCAAATCTATTTAGCTGGGCACCTGTAAGCTGCAGTGTGTTCTAGTATCCTGGAAGGGAACAAACAAGAGGACATCACAAGCTACCCCTAAGGGTGTGCAGCTGCCACCTTTCCTTTAGGAAACCTTTACTTACAGTATTCAGTGTCAGGGAAAGAAACCCCCTTGAGCATTTTAAGCTAGAAGCTGTTGAATGCAAGATATTAGGTGCTTACTGAATTGTTAGAAGGGCCAAGCAACAGGTTTTAGGGTGGACTGCAATGTTTGAGTCCAAATCAATCAGAGGTTACCCACAAGGGGAGCTTTGAGGTCTCCGCTGGGACTGTGCTGGAATCCAGAGCTTGTGCTGTTACTGTCCTTGCCTCCGGATAATCTAGAGACCCGGGAAAATGGACCCATAGCTGCAGTCCAGGAATAGGAAGTTGGATCAAGAAGCCTCTGCTGCTGCCACCACTACGACACTGCTTCCCACCACCCAAGATGAGAAAACCCATGCTATACATTAGGTTTTCCGAAGTACTCATCTTGTAACTGAAAGTTTGTGCCCTTTCACCAATATTTCCCCTTTTCTCCCATTCACCAGTTCCTGGCAGCCACCATTCTACTCTGTTACTCTGAGTCTGGCTTTTTAAATTTTAGATTTCACATATTGGTGAGATCATGCAGTATTCATTATTCTGTGTTTGGTTTATTTCACTTAGCATGATGTATACCACGTTCATCCACATAGTTGCAAATGGCAGGATGTCTTTCTTTTTTAAGGCTTAATGATGTTCTGTTCTGTATGTGTGTGCATGATAGGGTTTGGCTCTGTGTCCCCACCCAAATCTCATGTAGAATTGTAATCCCCAATGTTGGGGGAGGGAGTTGGTGGGAGGTGATTGGATCATGGGGTCGGATTTCCCCTTTGCTCTTCTTGTGATAGTGAGTGAGTTCTCAGAAGATCTGACTGTTGTCATTTGAAAGTATGTAGTACATCCCCCTTACCTGTCTCTTTCCTGCTGACCATGTGAAGGCCGTGTGTGCTTCCTCTTCACCTTCTGCCATGATTGTAAGTTTCCTAAGGCTTACCCAGAAGCGGAAACCTGTACAGCTCACAGAATCATGAGCCTTAAATCTCTTTTCTCTGTAAATTACCTCATCTCAGGTATGTCTTCTAGCAGTGTGAGAACAGACTAATATAGTGCATAGCTATCTATCTCTCTCTATATTATATAGATATATGTTATGATTTATTTATCCATTCATCTGTTTTTTAACATCAAACTACATGATTTTAATGAATTGAAAAACATTAAATCTGTGGAAATCCATGAATCTGCAGAAGAAAATACTCATTTGACATCATTTAAATCCTTACTTTGAAAACTAGTATTTAAAGGTAAAGAATTAGGCCTTTGTGCTATTGATGAATGCCTTGACAAAAGAAAAAGAAAGAAAAGAAAAGTAAAAAAGAATTAAGCCTTTCTTTTGACCTCCTAGCACTGATGATTTTGAGGACTTTTAAATTGTATTGTATGTGATACTGTTTCAGCTGAGTAGGTAAATCTTCTGGGTTTTGAGATGCATCTTGTGACCCTGCTCTCTGCTCCTCCTACTCAGGGCCTCCTGTGGCTGGATGGACCATGGCTCTTTGCCTTGCTCTAGCTGAGAGATCAGAGCTGGCTGGAAGTGGGTGATGTTCGGAAGGCCAACAGCCTCAAAGCCCTCCTGCATCCCATCCCTACACGAGGGTCTCTGAGTAGGCATCAGTCTGGCCCATTTCACTTAGTGAAGCATACCGGCATGTCCCCAAAAGTCACTGATTCCTGGGGCCTGGCTGTTAAGGAAACAGCTGTCATCATCAGACCTCTTTTATTTGTGTTTTGAAGAAAGGTAAAAGTCTCAGGAGTGTGGACTCTCACTAGCCCCTGCAGCTTCTCAGGGAACAGAGACTGCAGGCATCACACACAGTTCCTCACAAGCAAAACTCACAATGGCACTTCATGGCTATTGTGCATAACGCCACATTGAACATGGGAGTACAAATATCTCTCTGAGCTTATGATATTATTTACTTTAGCTATATACCCAGTAGTGGAATTGCTGGATTATTTGGCAGTTATATTTTAATTATTTGAGGAGCCTCCATTCTATTTTCCAAACTGACTGTACCAGTTTGCATTCCCACCAACATATGTAAGCATTCCCTTTTCTCCAGATCCTCACCAACAGTTGTTACAGTTTGTCTTTTTGATACTAGCCATTCTGGATATGAGATACCTCATTGTGGTTTTGATTTGCATTTCCCTGATATTTAGTAATATTGAGCATCTTTTTATATACCTATTGGCCTGTTTGTATGTCTGTCTTTGGAAAAGTATCTGTTCTGTACCTTTCCCATTTTTAAATTGGGCTTTTTTACTGTTGTTGTTGAGTTGTATGAATTCCTTATATATTCTGGAAATTAACCTCTTTTGGATATGTGCTTTGTAAATATTTTATCCCATTTTGTAGGTTGTCTTTTCATTTTGTTGTTTCTTTTGTTGTGCAGAAAATTCTTAGTTTGACATAGTCCCACTTGTTTGTTTTTGCTTTGTTGCCTTTGCTTTTCGTGTCAAATCCAAAAAAAAAAAAACCATTGCCAAGACGTGTCATGCAGCTTTCCCCCTATGCTTTTTCTAATAGTTTTATGGTTTCAGGTCTTATGTTTAAGTCTTTAATCCATTTTGACTTGATATCTGTATATGGTGTAACATGAGGATCCAATTTCATTCTTCTGCATGTGACTATCCAGTTTCCCCAAACCATTATTGAGGAGACTGTCCTTTCCCCATTGTGCATTTTTGGTACCTTTGTAGAAAAGTAGTTGATTTTATATTTATGGGTTTATTTCTGGGCTCTCTATTGATACGTACCTGTTTTTATGCCAGTCCCATACTGCTTTGATTGCTATAGATTTGTAATGTGGTTCAAAATCAGGAAGTGTGATACCACCAGTTTTGTTGTTCTGGGTCAAGATTGCTTTAGCTATTTGGGGCCTTTGGGGTTCCATATGAATTTTAGAATTGCTTTTCCTGGCTGGGCAGTGGCTCATGCCTGTAATTCCAGCACTTTGGAAGGCTGAGGTGGGCAAATCACAAGGCCAGGAGTTCAAGACCAGCCTGGCTAACATGGTGAAACCCTGTCTCTACTAAAAAATACAAAAATTAGCCAGGCATAATGGTGTGCACCTGTAATCCCAGCTGCTCGGGAAGCTGAGGCAGGAGAATTGCTCAAACCTGGGAGGT
Organism: Aotus nancymaae; assembly: GCF_030222135.1. Lineage (NCBI taxonomy): Eukaryota > Metazoa > Chordata > Mammalia > Primates > Aotidae > Aotus > Aotus nancymaae. The sequence goes on along the minus strand of NW_026988417.1, from coordinate 47,270,416 downwards.
GGGGGTTGCAGTGAGCGAAGATGGTGCCACTGCACTCCAGCCTGGGCAACAGAGCAAGACTCTATCTCAGGGGTTGGGGGTGGGAAGAATTGCTTTTCCTATTTCTTTGAAAAATGCAATTGAAATTTTGATAGTGATTGCCCCAAATCTATAAATTGCTTTGGGTAGCATGGACATTTTCACAAAATAATATTCTTTCAATTCATGAACATGGGATATTTTTATATGTATTTGTATCATCTTCAGTTTCGTCCGTGTACAGCCCTATCACTTCTTTGTTTAAATTTATTCCTAAGTATTTTATTCTTTTTGATGTTGTTATAAATAGGATTGTTTTCTTTTTCAGATAATATACAGAAATGCAGTTAATTTTTTTTTTTTTGGAAACAGGGTCTCTGTTGCTGAGGCTGAAGCACAGTGGCATAATCATGGCTCACTGGAGCCTTGATCTCCTGGATTCAAGTGATTCTCCTATGTCAGCCTCCCATGTAGCTGGGACCATAGGCACACGCCACCATACCCAGCTAACCTTTTGAATTTTTGTAGAGATGAGGTCTCACTTTGTTGCACAGGCTGGTCTTGAACTCTGGATTCAGGTGATCCTCCTGCCTTGACCTCCAAAAGTCCTTGGATTATAGGTGTGAGCCACTGTGCCTGGCTGCAATTAATTTTGTATGTTGATTTTGTATCCTGCAACTTAACTGAATTAATTAATTAATTAATTAATTAGTTTTTGAGACAGAGCCTTGCTCTGTTGCCCAGGTTGGAGTTCAGTGGTGCGATCTCGGCTCACTGCAACTTCTGCTTCCCCGGTTCAAGCAATTTTCCTGCCTCAGCCTCCTGAGTAGCTTGGATTATAGGTGCCTGCCACTGTACCTAGCTTAATTTTTGTATTTTTAGTAGAGATGGGGTTTTGCCATGTTGGCTAGGCAGGTCTCGAACTCCTTACCTCAGGTGAGCTGCCCACCTTAGCCTGCCAAAGCGTTGGGATTACAGGCATGAGCCACAGCACCCAGCCTGAATTCGTTTGTTAGTTTGTTTTTGGTGGAATCTTTAGGGTTTCCTATAGATAAGATTATATAATTTACAAACAGAAACAGTTTTCCTTCAGCCTTTCCTATTTGGACTTCTAGTATCATGTGGAATTGAAGTAGTAAGTGGGTACCCTTTTCTTGGCTGATCTTAGAGGAAAAGCTTTAAGCTTTTCAGTGTTTAGTATGACCTTAGCTGTGAGCTTGTCATATATGGCCTTAATAAAGTTCAAATTTTAACTTTAAGATAACAAATATGTATAATCTTCTAGTATTTTCTTTTCACTCAATGCCTTGATCATCTTACTTTTAAGGGATGCATGTACTCCAGTTTGAATTTAATACATTTTGAATTATTAGGTATTAGGAACACAGGTCTTTTTTTTATTTGTTTTTGAGACAGAGTCTTGCTCTGTTACCCGGGCTGGAGTACAATGGCGCAATCTCAGCTCACTGCAGCCTCTGCCTACTAGGTTCAAGTGATTCTTCTGCCCCAGCCTCCCGAGTAGCTGGGACTGCAGGTGCATGCCATCATGCTCAGCTAAGTTTTTAATTTTTTATAGAGACAAGGTCTTGCTAAGCTGCCTAGCCTGATCTCAAAGTCTTGGTCTAAGCAATCCTCTTGCCTCTCAAAGTGCTTGGAATTATAGTCATGAGCCACCTTGCCTGGCCTCCAGGTATTTAAATTTATCTGAAATCTCTCATTTTCTGAAACCATATCTTTCCTTTTATAAATATGGACAAATATAAAATGTTATTGTTTGGGGAAACACTAATTAAATTCAGTCAACATAATTCTTTCCTTACTGTTAGGACCTGAGCTTTGTCTCTGTTTAACACCTGCATTTTTCCTAGTGTTCTTTGGAGAATAGTATAAACGGTTGGGTTTTTTCCTAGAACCATGCTTTTGTGCCAGAAGTCATATAGCCAAAGTCATCGTTATTTTGGTACATTTTTGTTGAAAATAATTAAAGTTTGGTTTGTTTTATTGTATACTTTGGATTTTATTCCTGGATGGAGCAACTTTTGGCACAAAACTAAACATGAGACATGCAAAAATCCTTGCAAAGACGGGTTTCATATGGTCTGTGATGGTGATCAATTTAAAATCCAATAAACTAAGTTGTATGAAAAATTTGAGTGTGTGTTCTTGTGCATTTTTCCAGTGAGAGGTTTGTAGTTTTCATCAGATTCTCAGACACAGGGCCCAGGACACAGGAAAGATAAAAAAATGGCTCCTCTAGCGGTATAAATTAAATCAAAGACATTTGCCAATCACTTCAACACCAAAACTTCTGCCATCTGTCACATACCCCCTCCCTGATCTCCATCCTATGTCTGTAGCCTGTCCTTAAGGATGTTAAAAAATATAACTTGTTGTTACCCAAGTGTTTAGGAATGGGCCAAGAAGCAACGCAAGAGTTCATTATTAGAGGAGAAGGGACACTTGGAAGTCAGTCATATTACCCCAGTAATCATTTTTTTAAAGAACAATATTAATACATTCACATATGGTTGATGGGATCCTGCAAAACAGTAGGCTATATGTGTCAAGATATGTTCAAATATTCATAATCTCTAAGCCAATATATTACACTTTGGGGAATGTCTTTATCAGTTCCGGCTGCAATAATGAAGTACTATAGACTGGATGGTTCATAAACAATAGAAATTAATTTCTCATAGTTCTGGCAGCTGGAAGTCTGAGATCAACATGCCAGCATGGTTGGATACAGGTGAGGACCTTCCTCCAGGTTGCAGACTTTGGACTTCTCTGTGCATCCTCAGTTTGTGGAAAAAGAGCTAGTTAGCTCTCTTGCCTCTCCTGATGTGGGCACTAATCCTATTCATGAGGGCTCTAACCTCATGACCTAATTACTTCCCAAAGGCCCCACCTCCTGTCATCATTTTGGGCAGAGATGTAGACTTACACCTAACAATGGGGATACATTCTGAGAAATGTGTCCTTACTGATTGTTGTCGTTGTGTGAACATCATAAAATGTACTTACACAAACCAAGATGGTACAGCCTGCTACACATCTAGGCTGTATGATATAATCTCTTGCTCCTAGGCTACGGTTTTGTACAACGCGTTCCTGTACTGAGCACTGTAGGCAATTGTAACAAATAAGTATTTCTATGTTTACCTACTTGTTTAGATACTTTTCTATGTTTACTTTCTTGTGTCTAAACAAAAGGACAGTAAACATAGGGCATAAAAGATTAAAAAACCTACATAGGGCACTTATGAATGGAGTTTACAGGACTAGAAGTTGTTCTGGATGAGTCAGTAAGTGAGTAGTGAAGTGAATCTGAGGGCCTAGGATATTACTGTACACTTTTATATGACTGGCAGTGCAGAGGTTTGTTTACATCAGCATCACCTCAAACACAGGAGTAGTGCATTGCCCTTTGACATTACTATGGCTACAGTGTCACTAGGCTATAGGAATTTTTTAGCTTCATTATAATCTTGTGGGACCGATGATAATCAATTGTTGACATAATGCCATTATGCACCGACGATTTTATATAAATATGTTGGATATTCACATCTGTGTCACCTTTTTATGTAATTTTACCCTTGCTTCTTAACATATGGCCTCCTCTCATTCAAAGCCTACGTGGAATATAGCATGGTGAAAAGTAGAAATGTAAAAAACTTTTCTTCAAACAATTGTGCACAGAGACCTCAAATATAAGGAGACAGAAGGAGAAGGTGGTTTTGGTTGAAGTAGAAGGCAAAAAAATGCTTTTTGTATATTTCCTCTTTAACACACACACACACACACACAATAATAGTAGTGAAGGTGGCCGGGGCGGTGGCTCACGCCTGTAATTCCAGCACTTTGGGAAGCCTAGGTGGGTGGATCCCTTAAGGCCGGGAGTTAGAGACCAGCCTGGTCAACATGGCAAAACTTCTGTCTCTACTAAAAATAAAAAAATTAACCTGGCATGGTGATGCATGACTGTCATTCCAACTACTCTGGAGGTTGAGGCATGAGAATCACTTGAATACAGGAGGTGGAGGTTGCAATGAGCCAAAATTGCACCATTGCACTCCAGCCTGGGCAACAGAGCGAGAGTCTATAAATAAACAAACAAATCTACAGTTAACATCATACTTAATGATGAATGACAACATTTTCCCCAAGGTCAAGAATAAGACAAGGTTATTCTAAAAGTATTCAACGTTGACCTGGAGGTTCTGGTTCTTGTAATAAGGCAAGAAAAAAAAAAATAAGGCCTCTGAATTGGAAAAGAAGAAGTAAAACTCTTTATTTGCAGATTATATAATAGTGTATGTAGACAACCCTAAAAGAAATTCTTCAGAATCTAGAAAAAATGATTAAGTAAATTTAGCAAGGTCACAGGATTATAAAATCAGTGTACAAATGAATTAAATAACAAAGAACAATTGGTATATAAAGTGAAAATTAAAAATACACATGCCATACTTGGGAGGTTGAAGCACAAGAATCACTTGAACCCAGGAGGCGGAGGGTTGCAGTGAGCTGAGATTGCACTACTGCACTCCAGCCTGGCCCACAGAGCGAGACTCTGTCTCAAAAAAAAAAAGAGGTTTAGAAATAGACTGATGGAGGGTGCAGTCTCTGAATCCTGGTTCTGTTGTACTTCAGGTCAAGTTATTTAAAGTCTCCAAAAATACCATGGGTAGCCTTAGATTCTGCATGTATAAAATGAGGAAAAAAATTTCCTTTAGAGTTGTATCAAATAAGATGTAAAGGATGCACATAACATAGTGCTTGTGCTAGGCAGAATAGGAGCCCTCCAAAGATACCTAATTCCTGGAACCTGTGCATGATATGTTTCATGGCAAAAGGAATGAAGGCATCAGATGGAATTAAAATTGCTAATCAGCCAACCTTATGATAGGAGGATTAGCCTGGATTACTGGCTGGGCCTAATGTTATCACAGGGGTCCTGAAAAGTAGAAGCAGTAGAGTCAGAACCAACAAGACCAGATGCAGGGGCTCACACCTGGAATTCTAGCACTTTGGGAGGCCGAGACGAGAGGATCACTTGAGCCCAGGAGTTTGAGACCAGCCTGGACAACACAGCAAGCCCTCATCTCTACAAAAATAAATTAAAAAAATCAGCTGGGTGTTCCCGAGTCAAGGAAGCAGGGCAGCCTCTAAACTTCTAAAGCCAAGATAACGGATTCTTAGTGCTGCTGACATCTTGAATTTAACTGTGAGACCTGTTTTGGATCCGACCTACAGAACCATAAGATAATGCATATGTGCTGTCCTAAGCCACTATGTTTGTGGTGGTTTGTTACAGCAGCAATGGGAAACTGGTTTAGTGCCTATGACATACATATTGGGAGCTAAATAAACATTTTCTTTCTTAACACAACCGGCTAACCTTAACCCTTGTCTACTACAACATGTCTAGTTTTCCTTTTTCAAAGAAAAAAGTGTCCTTTATTTTTTCACTTGAGCCTTAGACCTTAGAAGCCTGTTTCTTTTTCTTTTTTATTATACTTTAAATTCTGGGGTGCATGTTTAGATCTTGCAGGATTGTTACATAGGTATACATATGCCATGGTGGTTTGCTGCCTCCATCTCCCCGTCTTCTACATTTTTCTTCACCTCTCATTTTCTGTTCTACTCCTTGGAATATGCACAGAGCTGCCTTGTCTTGGGAAGTGTCCTCTGCTTGAGCCTGGTTTCCCTATTAGTCTCCATACTACAGTCACCCGGATGAACCAGACAACTTTAAATGTCTTCAGATGATTTTCACCTGAGAGACAAAGTCTCACTCTGTAGCCCAGGCTGGAGTGCAGGGGTGCAGTCATGGCTCACTGCAGCCTCAACTTCCTGTGCTTGATCAGTCCTCCCCACTTCAGCTCCCAAAGTAGCTGGGGCTATAGGTGTGTGCCACCACACCTGGTTACTTTTTAAATTTTTTGTAGAGACAGGGTCTTACTATGTTGCCCACACTGGTCTTGAACTAATGATTAGCTCAAGCAAACTTCCTACCTCCACCTCCCGAAGTGCTGGGATCACAGGCATGAGCTACTCCTCCTGGCAATTGTAATTCTTTATAGGATTTATTATATTTGATATAAATTACTGTAAGTATTTGAGTGCATTTCCTCTAATAAACACTATGTTGGTTGTGGTGAAGTTAGAACAGAATGAGAAGAATTGCTTCTCTGAAGGATCCAATTGTAGACAATTAGCAAATTATTGGACAGTTAACAGGCAATGAATACCAAACCTCAGAGGGCTTAGTGTCAGAGTGGTAGAGACAGTAGGTATCACAGGAAGGGCAAAATAGAGGTCATTTTAGACTGGAACAATATCTGACAGCTTTGTGAGAGTGATTTGAGTGAGGAATGTGCTCTTAAAGGAATTACAGAAATTGGTTTTAATAAAATCTACAGTATTAGAAACAAAAGTTTACTGGTTAAATTGTGTTTTGGGAAAAACATGGGGAAAACCTTTTTTTTTTGAGACAAAAACTTGCTCTGTTCCCTAGGTTGGAGTGTGGTGGCACAATCTTGGCTCACTGCAGCCTTGACCTCCCAGGCTTAAGCAATTCTTCCCGCCTTGGCCTCCTGAGTAGCTGGGACTACAGGCATGTGCCACTATGTCAGGCCAGTTTTTTTTTCATTTTTTCGTAACGATGAGGTCTCCCTGTGTTGCCCAGGCTGGTTTCAAATTCCTGGGCTCAAGCAATTCTCTTGCCTTGGCCTCCCAAAGTGCTAGGATTACAGGCAAAAGCCAGCAAACCTGGCCGCTTTTTTTTTTTTTAATTGACTTTTTGACGTTGAGGAAAGACTTGTAGAATTTTAAAAAATTATAAACTTAAGTTGCAGTAAATTGACACATTTGTCTTGATAGTCTCAAGTAGAATGCATGAGATACCTTAATTCCTTGTGTTGCCTTGAGTGATATATATTGCTTTTTAAATTATATTTTAATGTTCGTATAAAAGTCTCAGTATGTTTTGAAGCCTAGTATGGCCTAATCTAAGGTCATTGTGCTTTATGTGCTAAAAACATTGACTCTGATTACATTTTAAAAGAAAAGTATCACATGGCCTCAGTAAAGACAGTTATGTTAGGTCAGCCTTGTTTTTAGAGAGCATTATTAGAGGATGGGTCAGGAGAATGCAGAAGGTACGGTGTAAATAGATTTCAGCTAGAGATTTTGCAACGTTTCTCTCTGACAAGGGGGATAGTATCAGCTGAATAATGTTGGCTGGATGACCACACAGTTAGGTAGAAATATGATTGGTTGAGTAATGCCTCTAAAAGTTAATGAGTAATGAATTGGTCACAACTGGAGAGAAACTTCTAGTAGCATGTGGAAATTCATTGTCTACTTTTTGTAATGATGTGAATGAAAATGTTGAGGCTATGTGTATCAGATTTCTGGATGAAATGAATTTTCTGGCGTTAACTTAATGGAAATAGTCTTTCTGGGTGAAATAGTGGGCCATGGCTAAGGAGATAACTTAGTGAGGAGCTGGGTGTCAAGTTTCATACATGGGTTAAAAAACCAGCTCACAAGGGTGAGGGAGATGTGACTGAATACAAACAACTAGAATATTTTAATTAATAAACTCAATATGGATATAAAGTGTGACTACCAGAGTGCTTCACAGAATCATAGTCTAGACTAATAGAAGGAGGAGGTTGAGAAGAGGGAGCATGCTAGTCTTACATTATTCTGCAATGTACATAGTCCTGTACCCAATGCTACACCTAGGGTATTGTGTTCAGTTCTGGTTGTCACAACTGAAAATGATTCAGGGCCGGGCTCGGTGGCTCACACCTGTAATCCCAGCACTTTTGGAGGCTGAGGTGGGTGGATCATCTGAGGTCAAAAGTTTGAGACCAGCCTGGCCAACATGGTGGAACCCAGTGTCTACTAAAAATGCAAAAATTAGCAGGACATGATAGCTCCTGCCTGTAGTCTTAGCTACTCAGGAGGCTGAGGCAGGATAATTGCTTGAACCTGGGAGGCGGAAGTTGCAGTAAGCCAAAATCATGCCACTGGCCTCTAGCCTGGGCAACAGAGTGAGGCTTCCTCTCAAATAAACAGACAGACAAACAAATAAATAGTGTCAGTGAAGTTATGAAAAATTGGAATCTTACACATTGCTTGTGGGAATGGAGAGTGGTGCACATACTGTGGAAAACAGTTTGGTGGTTTCTCAGTTAAATGTGAAATTGTCATATGATTCAGATATTCCACCCTAGGTATATACTTCCAGATAACTGAACAAAGGTATTCAGACAAACCCTTGTACATGAATGTTTATAGCAGCCCTTATTTACATTAGCTAAAATGCAGAAACAACCCAAATGCCCATCAGCTGACGAATGAATAACCAAAATATGGTATATCCATGCAGTGGAGTATTATTCAGCCATAAAAACGAAGTACTGACATATACTGTAAAGTGCATGAACCTTAAAAAAAAAAAATCACAAATTGTATGATGCCATTGATATGAAGTTTCTAGAACAGGTAAATCCACAGAGACACAAATTTGCAATATGGTTACCAGCAACATGGGGAATAGTGACTGCTTAATATGGGTATGGGGTTTCCTTTTGGGGCGATGAAAATGCTTTGGAAAGAGATAGAGGTGTTTATTGGTTGTAAAACAATGCATGTATTTAATGCCACTCAATTGTACACTTTAAGATGGTTAATTTTGTTATGTGGATTTTACGTTAGTTTTTTAAAAGTGTCAATACATATAGATTAATTAAATAGTATTGAGAGTCTATAAGTAAGTCTTTACATTTATGGTCCCTTGAATTTTTTTTTTTTTTTTTTTTGAGATGGAGTCTCGCTCTGTTGCCAGGCTGGAGTGCAGTGGCACAATCTTGGGTCAGTGCAACCTCCGCCACCTGGGTTCAAAGGATTCTCCTGCCTTAGCCTCCCAAGTAGCTGGGACTACCGGTGTATGCCACCATGCCTGGCTAGTTTTTGTATTTTTAGTAGAGACAGGGTTTTACCATGTTGGCCAGGATGGTCTCTATCTCCTGAGCTCATGATCTGCCCATCTCGGCCTCCCAAAATGCTGGGATTACAGGTGTGAGCTACTGCACCTGACCTGAATTTTTTTTAATTGAAAATATTTTTTGGACAAGGGCACCGAGACAATTCAGTGGAGGAAAAGAGTGGTCTGTTCAACAAACGATGCTGAGACAACTGGATTTCCAAATGCCAAAGGGTAAAATTGGGTTCTTTTCTCATACCATACATAAAAATTAACAAAATGGATCATAGGCCTAAATATAAAAGCTAAAATTATAAATTTCTTAGAAAATATGAGCAAATCTTGGTGACTTTGGGTTAGGCAAAGCTTTCTTAAATAAGACACCAAAAGCACATGCAACAAAAGATTAAATGTTAGACATAAATTGGATTTCATCAGAATTAAAAAAATTGGTGCTTCAAGGGGAGAATATCAAGAAAGTGAGAGTGGGAGAAAATATGTGCAAATCATGTCTAATAATATGATTTGTACCTAGAATACTCTTGTAGAATAAGGGACTTTTACCTAGAATGCTCTTACAACTTAGAATGAAAAGATAAATAACCCAAACAAAAATGATGATTAAATTGGTGAATTTTATGGTATATGAATTATATTACAATAACAACAGTTAAAAAATGAGTCACCTAGATTATGTTCAGAGGAGATTCCTAGTTTTGTGATGGGACTCAAAATTGAAATCCTTCTTTTCTCCACCTACCCTGCCTCTCAGTTGTACCTTTTATACTGACAAGCTTGTAAACATTCCTTCTGTAACTTTCAAGTCATTGGTGCTTTATTTTTATGTTAACCCTAAGTTTTGCATGGAAATACTAATTGTAGAGCTGAGTTGTAAGTTATGGGCTAATCTCTCTACTTGTTTAATGTCATGACCCTGTGCCAATAGAAGGAAGATTTCGTACTATCAGAGTCCATGGATTTTCTTTCCCTGCAATCCATCGGTTGTTCAAAATCATGTCATTTTTTCCCCACGCTTGAATGATGACTTTCTTGAATAATTTCTCCTCCCCTTCTGCCCTGCCCACTCCCCCCTACCCCCCAACCACCTTATCTTTTCGGTTGTTTTTGGCTGCAATTAACACTCTCCAAACACGCCATCTGATTTCCCTGGCCTTCTCTTATTGCTAATAGCTGCTGCAGCTCCCAGCATCTGTTTCTCACAATGTTCTAAAAAGCAGGAAGATGGCAATAGAAGAAGGTGGGGACTGCTGCTTCTGGATCTTCCCCTTTTGTGAACATATTTTTGAAAAACTTTAAAACTTACAGAAAAGTTGTGAGAATAGTAATGTGAACTCTTGTCTAGCTTTCACCTGTATTCATCAGTTATAAACATTTTGTCATGTTGCTTTTTCCTTTCTTTATCTTTGCCTATCTAACTAGATATAGATCTAGAGTTTTTATCTTGGTGAATCTTTTGAGAGAATTACAAATATCATGACTCTTTACCTTAAATACTTCAGCACATATCACCAGAGAAAAGGACTTTATCAATGTGATCATTCATGGAACGATGATTAAATTCAGGAAATGTAACATTCATTGTTAATTGTTGAAGCAGATGCCAAAACAGAATTATGATTGCATAAAAGTAAAAGGAGGAAGCAGGGTTGGACAGATGAGGCTGGACAGATGAGGCTGTCAGATTGTGATTACGCTTTGTCTGCCAGCTCCAGGGGCAGATCTGGAGTCAAGATGGTTCATCAGAGGAGTTTCTCATTGGGCAGAAATTGGTCTCTACCACTACCTTTCTTAGTTATAAGACAGTTGGAGGCTGTCCAGAAAATATGCAGCTCTCTTGAAAACTAATGCCAATGTAAATAAAACTAACAGCTAGGGCTCTCAGTTAACCATCCTCCTCACACCTGCCAGGGAGTCTTTGGGATGCGAGTGGTGCACCTCCACATCTACTACAATATGATACTATTGTTTAGTATACAGTCCATATTCACACTCACCATTTGCCCTGTAATGTTCTTTATGGCAAATCTCCCACACCCCCCATCAGATCTCTTATCATTGAGGAAAGTCTTACAAGAAGCTTCCTGGATGACTTTCCTGTATGTTTCATTGGTTTAAACCAATCACTGGAAAAGGAAAATGGGATTTTCAGGATTAGTTCAGACCTGTGGGTGTGGGAGGAGGTGTTGCCTTTCCTAATCAGGTGCTTAGGAAATGAGGTGACCAAAAAAGAAAAATGGAGTTTCTTTAGTAAGGCATAAGGGAGGAAGGCTGTGGCTAGACAACCAGCAACATTTGCTGAAGTTTTCTTTTGCGTGTTTTATTTTTAATTGAAATATGCATTCCTGTCATTAAGCCAGCTTCTTAATTATCCTGTCTTTTGAACAGAATCCATTCCTTTTTTCCTTTCATGAAACTCGCTAGTTTTCTGTTTTAATGGGATGAATTATTGTCTATTCTTGCTGCACAGCTGCCGTTCTGGGACTTCTTTTTCATTTTACTCTTGGATTATTTCCACTGTTTCTTTTGAATTCTCTTGTCAAACTTTATTGGTTTCCATCCTTGTTTTGCTAAAGGACTCCCTGAAATGATGTCCTGGAGATGTCTTTATTCTGCCTTCTCACTTGTTTGATCATTTGGATATATAAGTTTAAGCCAAATTATTTTACTTTGGAAATTTTTCAGAAAGTACTCTCTGTCTTCTACATTTGAGAGTTTCTGATTTTAGTCAGATTCTTAATTCATGCTTTTTTCCTCTCAAATTATTTAGAATCTTTACTTGGTCATTGTAAAAGTTCATAGAAATTGTCTAGATTTTTTTTTTTTTTTTGGTCATAGAATAGAGGGGAGGTCATTTCCTCTCATTCATTTTTAACCTGATTCCCTATCTTATTTTGTATCTGTGCTTTATTACTAATCTTCTTTTATTTGGAATAATTTTAGTATCTATGTGGATTGTTCATCTAATATCCTTGGCCTTTCTGACAGATCCTGCACCTATTAGTAATTCTTCTCTTTCTTTTGCTTATTTTGTCTAGGCATTTAGTGCTTATATGTTTCATGTGTTCCTCCTCAGCCCCAAGGGGCAGTTGTAATTGCTCAGCCTGAAGTCGGTTCCATTCTCCTTGCCAGTTATTGGTTTAGGTACGGTGATATGAGGGAAGTCTGCTGGGAATCTGCTTTCCTTGAATTTATAAAGGTATAGTCGTTTTGGATATAGTAATGTAAGCTTATGATAACTGGAGTGCTGCAGCCATCTTGGGTCATAGGGGAGAAAGTGAAATGAAGAATGACCTTCAACACAAGATTAACTTGTCAATTGAACTCTTGATCCTCAGCTCCCCCTCTCCATAATTTTTTGTTTCTCTTTCTAGTTGCTTGGGCTAAGAAGATCCTATAGGTTCCTCCTTTTAATTATATTTACAGTCTTACTACTTTTATTATTTGCACTGCTAGCATCCTTGTCCAGGCTGCTACCATTGGTTGCCTGGGTTACTGCAATAGAGCAGCGCCTACCCAGGAAGTTTTCTTTCCCTCTTCTTTTCTTCTCCCTCCCTCCCCCCTCCCCCCCTTGCCCCTCCTCCTCCTCCTCCTCCTCCTTCTCTCTCTCTTTTTTTGAGATAGGGTCTGACCCAGGTTGGAGTACAGTGGTGTAATCTCAGCTTACTGCAGCCTCAACCTCCCAAGCTCAAGCAATGCTCCCGCTTCAGCCTCCTGAGTAGCTGGGACTGCAGGTACGTGCACCACACCCGGCAGATTTTTGTATTTTTTGTAGAGATGGGATTTTGCCACATTGCCCAGGCCTGCCTGAAACTCCTGGACTAAAGCTATTTGTTCCTCTTGGCCTCCCAGAGTGCTGGTATTACACTTGTGAGCCACTGCACCCAGCCTCTTTTTTTTTTTTTTTTTAAATAAATAGAGTCTTGTTCTGTCAACCAGGCTGGAGTACAGTGGTACAATCATAGTTTACTGTACCATGAACTATTAGGATGAAGTGATTCTCCTGCCTCAGCCTCCTGAGTAGCTGGGACTATAGTTTCATATTACCATGACTAGCTAATTTTAAAGTTGTTTTTTTTAATAAAGACAGGGTATCACTATTTTGCCTGGGCTGCTCTTGAACTCCTGGCCTCAAGTGGTTCTCCTGCCTTGACCTCCCAAAGTGCTGGGATTGCAGGTATGAACCACTGCCTGGCCCAGGGAGCTTTCTTGGGGCTCAACTAGACAGACCTATGGATTACCACAGACCACATTTGACATCAGATTCACTTGGGAGGATATGGGACAGGAAACACGGCTTACCATCAGGGGACGCTCCAGGTGTTCTCTTTGGTGGGGGTACTTGTAGCAGTTCACAAAGAGAACAGCCAGAACATTCTCTGTGCCACTCCCTGCTTTTGGATGAAGCTCAGGTTTGAGTAATGGGGCTCACATGGGTGGGTATATCACTAATTTGGCTTAGGAGTCCCATGCTCCAAAAGTCATTTCACTTGACAACCATGAGCATAGCTTCCAGGATCCCGACAAGGCGCATACCCAATTACAGGAGTCCTCACACTAAGAGAAGCCCTAAGCTGTGGCCAGCGCCAGGTATTTATAGTTCCTCCTAGTCCCTTTGCAGTTTACCAGTGGGTCATTTTTACCATAAGCAGTGTTGCCTAGTAACACAGCTGACATTCTGCCTGTATGGTTTCCAGGGGAACAGAGCTAATAGCTGGGTTAAACTGAATCCAAGCCCAATTTCTCATGCTGAAAGACAAAAGTTTTGCTAACACTTCAGTCACAAATAGCCACTTAACCAGAGGTCTCCCTACTTCTGTGCTTCTCTGCCCTTTGCTCAGTTTCAGCAGAGTAGCCGGAGCGATTCTTTCAAATGTATGGTGGATCACATTACCTGTTGTCCACCCTGCAGTGGTTCCCTCCTTCCCTCGGAGTTCAGTTGTCTACAGGCCTTACCTGAGTTGGCCCCTCTTTACCTTTCTGACCCTTTCCCCTACCAATTCCTTGCTCATCTGTTCTGATGTTGCTTATCACCTTGCTGTTGCTCTGGTATGCCAGATACGTTTTCACTTTGGGCCTTCCTTGACTCTTCCTGTGACTGGAATATTCTTACTCCTGATGTCCACCTGGATGACTCTCTTGCTTCCAATCTTTGCTCAAATGTCACCTTTTCAACAAGTTGTTTTCTGACTACTTAAAAATTGCAACCCCTACCCCATCCCCCGCACATGCCACTACATCATTCTTTCCTACTTTTTGTATTGATAGCTTCACAATCTACTTACTATAATAATCTTGTTTATTGTCCCCTGCTGTTAGCATTCAGGCTTCATGAGGGCAGGATTTTGCATCTGTTTTGTTCATTGATACATCTCAACTGCCTAGGAGAGTGCCTGACACAAAGTTGATGCTTGGTTTTTGTTTTTTTCTTTTAACGTATGTATGTGGCTTAAACAAGATAAGTATCTAACTTCCCATCTGTAGCTGAGGAGAGGTGGAGGGATGACTGATGTAGTTAACATGTGTCTTCCGTGTCTGGGCAGTTGTTGTGCTCAGTCAGGAGGAAGGAGGAAAGAGATCCGGGCCAGGAGGGCACATGTGCGTCTCGCTAGATGCCAAACCGCACTTTTTATCTTTGCTTTGCCAGAACATTGTCATATCACCATAACCAATTATAAGGAAAGCTGGGAAACATAATGTTCAGATGGCTAGCCATATCTATAGCTAAAACTTTAGAGTTCTATTTTTACAGGAGTGGGGAATGGATGTAAGAGTCCAATTTGATGCGCACATATATATATATATATATATATATATACTTTTAATTTAATTTTTTTTTTTTTTTTTGAGATAGAGTCTCATTCTGTTGCCCAGGCTGGAGTGCAATGATGTGGTCTCAGCTCACTGCTCTCTGCCTCCCAGGTTCAAGTGATCCTCCTGCCTCAGCATCCCAAGTAGCTGGGACTATAGGCACACACCACTATGGCCATCTAATTTTTGTGTTTTTGGTGGAGACAGGGTTTCACCCTGTTTACCAGGCTGGTCTTGAACTCCTGACCTTAAGTGATCTGCCCGCCTCAGCCTCCCAAAGTGC
Source organism: Aotus nancymaae (assembly GCF_030222135.1). NCBI lineage: Eukaryota > Metazoa > Chordata > Mammalia > Primates > Aotidae > Aotus > Aotus nancymaae. The sequence continues at coordinate 47,255,282 of NW_026988417.1, read as the reverse complement.
TGGGATTACAGGTGTGAGCCACCACGCCTGGCCTGATGCTTAATATCGCATGGGATTTATGAGTAAAAAGTTCATGGGAAGACTGATTTAAGTTGCGATTGTGGCCTTTTCTTTGATGTAACAATGCATATGTAATTTTTTATTTCCAAACAATTTCACCCTTTTGTTTTAATGGCAACCAAAGCTGAAAACATGATTTGTAAAGATATGTGGGAAGAGCTAGAATTGGAGCCAGACAAGGTAGGCTTTCTTGCCAAAAAAACCTATCAGGATTCTTCACAACTTTTACAAATTTAATTCATCCTGTTTTATTTTCTTTTTCCCCAAGTTAATGAGATGATCTTTGGAGGTCCACATTGCTGATGTCAAGAAATAGATTGTGAATTCATATATTGATTGTTTTTAATCTGAACAAAATATAAATTTGAATAAAATAATTGTAAAAGTAATATTCTGCCGTGCCTGCTTTCTTCATACCTGGGATCCTGTTTTCAGCAGTACCAGTTTTTGTTTTAGGTGAGAAAAATATTTCCAGACAATCCTTACTTTTGAGAGTTTCTTCCATTTCTTGGGAAATAACTTTTCAGAATTATTCCCCCCATCACTCACTTTAAAATTGTCTCCAACAAGTACTGTCTTGTGAGGTTTTAGTTTATTTGTTTTAAGCCCCAAAATATGAATTACAAATGCAAGAATGTTGTTGCTTTTCTTCCTGGAATCTTTTGGCGGCGGGGGGCGGGGCGGGTGGTGTATAGGGGAAATATATTTGTTTGAGGGAACCTCTCTCTCTCATTAACCAGTCTCCTCTCCCCAATCCCCGAGCCCATTGTAGGATCAGGGAAGGGTTTTGCTCTTTTCCCAGGAGTTGGCCTGTCCTTGATATCAATAGTGCTTTGTGAAAAACTACCCCCAAACAGTCGTTTTTAAAAGAAACAATCATTTATTTTGCTCACAAATGTGAGAGCTGCCTAGGCTCTGCCAGGCATTTCTCATATGGGTTACCTTGCAAAGTGACAGTCTCAGACCATGGCTTGGACTGCGGTCTTCATGCACATGTCTAGCACCTGGCCTGGGAAGAATCAAACAGCTGGGACTCATCTAAGTGTCTCTTGATGTGGTCTGTCTACATGGTGTGGCCTCAGAGAAGCTGGACTCCCAGAAGCCGTACGTACGTGCATAGCAGTAGCTGTGTGGGGTTTTCTGATCTGCCTTAGAAGCTGGCACCATTCTGCCACATTCTGTTTGTGGAGGCAGTCACAGACTGCCCAGGGTCAGGAGACATGGATCCAACTTTTGGTAGAAAGAGTGTCGAAGAATTTGCAAACTTGTTTTAAAACCACTACATGACTCTTCAACTGTTACCTGTCAAAATTAGACCAGTTAGTACTAGAGAAATCCAGATCCTTGGAGGAGAGGGTTGTGCCAATTCCTAACCACAGTGACCCTTCCTGTGGGAAATGCAAATGTATGTGCCTTTGCTGTTCACATACAGAGGTGCTTGATTGATATGAAACATTCCTCAGTGATTTTTAATGAACTTTTATCTTACCAGTAGTTCCAAATTTTCTTTTTGACATTATACTTAATTCAGGACTCATGGAAATCAAGTCATCTCTCTCTTTAATCACCATATATTTTTTAAATCCACTCCAAGATACTGAGTACCTACATTGCATTAGACATCTTTAAATCAGTCATCTTCTAAATGTCTCAATCTGTTTTCCTTCTTTTCAATTTCATAGTCACTGTCCTATGACAGACCTTTATAATTTCTTACCTAGATAATTACTGTCCTCTCTTAAGTCTTTCTTCCTCTAGATATCTGCCACTATATATATCTTTCTAAAACTCAATTCTGATGATTTCACTTCCCTGATTAAAAGCCCTCTTGGACTGTCTATCCGAATTCCTTGACATGTGCAGTCCCATTTTTTTTCCTGCTTTGTTCCAGCCTAGCTTTTTGACCTTATTTCTTGCCAATCCTGACAAATGCACAATTTGTTCTAGCTACACTGAATTTCTCAATATAATCATGATTTACTGGGACATCTATTACTCTTTGCCTTCTTCTTTGTATGCAGAAGCACTATTCATATGGTATTCTTTTTTTTTTTTAATCTGTTTTTCATATTAAGTGCCTATCACTTAAGTTCACACTATATTATGGGTGGGAGATATTGAGGATTTCATAATAAACATTTTAATCTTTGCAAATAGTGAAAATATAGCAAATACAATAGAAACCTTTTGTTGTTTGAAATGATCCCTGTGATTTGGCTAAATATAGGAAGAGTTTTTAAAATAAAGTTATCCCAAGTGAAAGATTTTAGTTCTCTAGTTTGGTTTCACATGTCACTGTTAACTGAGACATTTCTCTTTAATGCAGTTTATAGTTGATCTCTCAGATGTCACAGCTTTTATTTAACTACTTTGCTGCTTTTGATTTAAGAAAAAGAAAAAATCAGGCATATGTAGCTATTTGTTGATTTTCTCTGATTCCATTCTCTAAGATTTCTTTGGGGCTCCCTAGCTCAATGACTTTGAATGAGTAAATATTAACTTATGAAGTAGTTGACATTTTTTTCCTTGTCATTTATAATGCTTCTTACCTCCACAGGCTGACTGACTTTCTTTCCTTCTTTTCTTCCTTCCTCCTTCCCCTCCTTTCTTTCAACAATATATAATTTATTAAGATACAATTCATATACCGTAACATTCACTTTGCAAAGTATACAATCCAGTGGATTTTAGTATTTTTACAGAGTTGTGTAAACTATCACCACTATCTAATTTTAGAATATTTCTATCACCCCCCAAAATAAAATTCTTACTTATTAGCAATTATCCCCCTCCCCCACTAATTTGTATTGTTTCTATGTATTTGATCACAGGGTTTCTTAACGTTCTTAGTAAATACATTTACTGACCTATTAATTACAGAAATTTATCTAGATGCTCACATGGGTTGTGTTAGGGCTCTCCAGAGAAACAGAACCAAAAATGTGTGTGTGCGAGTATGTGCATACGCATGTGCACATGTATATGGGGGTAGTGGGAAGAGAGAGGGAAAGGGAGAGTTGTTAAATTTTTAAAAATTGGCCCAAGTGATAGTGGAGAATTGACAAGTCCAAAATCTACAGGGTAGGCTTGCAGACTGGAGACCCAGGGAAGAGTTGCAATTCAGTCTACTAGCAGAATTCCCCTTTCTGAAAAGGTCAGTCTTTCTTCATCAGGGCCTTCAACTGATTGGATGAAGCCCACCCTTTTGGAGAGTAATCTGCTTTACTTAAAGTCTGCTGATTTAAGTGTTCATTCCATGTAAAAAATATCTGGACAGAAACATCTAGAATAATGTTTGACCAAACATGTGGGTACTATGGACTAGCCAAGGTGACACATAAAATTAACCACCACACAAGTATTTACTGAGATTTTTAAAGATAGAAAAGTAGAAAGAACATTGAATTAGGGAACAGGATAATTACTTTCTGGTCTTGGTATTACCAGGGAGAGCTTTATACATGGGCAAATCTGTAAACATTTATGGGCTCTAAGTTTCTGTATTTGTTAAACAAGAAGTTCAGCTTGATCAGGTTTCCTTTCTTGAGTTCTTATATGGAAGCTTAATATTTAAACAAAAAAGCTTGAAAAAACTAGCTAAGTCATCTCTAAGCCCATTTGAACTTAAACACCCGTAGTTGTTACAGTTCTGATTCTGGATTTGGGATTTTTAGGTATGACATGCTTTTCTAGGTAAAGTAAAACCTAGGTAAGAATTTAGTGAAAGGCTTGTAAATTCAATGCTCTTTGTACTTTTCTGCCTTTAAATATATAATACGCTAGCATTGCCCTAATTCAGTGCTCTACTTTTCTACCTTTGGCCGGCTGCTGTGGCTCATGCCTGTAATCCCAGCACTTTGGGAGGCCGAGGTGGGTGGATCACTTGAGATCAGGAGTTTGAGACCGGCTTGATCAACATGCTAAAACTCCATCTTTGGAAAAAAAAAAAATGAGCCAAGTGTGGTGGCACACACCTGTAATCTCAGCTACTTGGGAGGCTAAGGCAGGAGAATCGAGCCTAAGAGGCGGAGGTTGCAGTGACCTGAGATGACACCATTGCATTCCAGCCTGGTCAACAAGAGCAAACTTCATCTCCAAACAAAACAAATCTCAGATTACCCTTCAAAAGGGTGGGACAAATATAATCATTCTTGGCAAATTGAAATTTCTGTAAAAATTGGTATTGTATGTCGTTTTAATAATTGGAGTTTTTTGGGGGGTTAGTGGTGGTACCTGAGAACATTTTATTTTGTTCAGGCATGAATAATGCCTGAATTGGATTGTGCTAGTCTGTACATAATATTAAGAATGGATAGCAGTCCTGAGTTGGTTTGTTATAGTAGGGAATAACTGACAATATCAGTCTATTTTAAATACCATGAAGATGATATTCAGAGCTGTGAGGCTGGATAAGTTTGAGTATAGGTAGAAAAGAGGTCCAAGGACTGAGTCCTGGGTCATCCAACATGGTGAAGTTGGGAGAAGAACTAGCAATGAAGATTGACAGTGAAGTCACTAGGAGGAAAAGTTCCACAGTGTGGTGTCCTGGAAGCTAAATGAGGGAACAGTTTCAAGGTCAACAGTGTTATATGTGCTGATTGGTTAAGTAAAATGAAGATTCTAAATTGTGTTAAGTACAACTTCGTGCTAGTAAAAATTAACATTGTCAAACTTTAAAAGGTACACAAGGTATAAAGTAAAAAACTCTTTCTCATTAAAAAAAAAAAAAGGCAAATTTTCAGAGTAGTTTCAGGTTCACAGCAAAATTGAGGAGGGTACAGAGACTTCCTATTTCTTCCCTGCTTCTATACATGTATAGCCTCCATTGTCAACATCCCCCTCCAGAGGAGTTTTTCATTTTGCTACAATTTGATGCAATTGATGAAGCTACATTGATACATCGTTACCCAGAGTCCATAGTTTACATTAGGGCTCACTCTTTGGTGTTGTATACTCTATGGGTTTGGACAAACTTCCAATGACATGTATCCACAATTATAGGATACAAAGTAGCTCATTGACTTAAAATTCCCCGTGGTGCATCTGTTTTTCTCTTCCCGCCCCAACTACTGATGTTTGTATTCTCTCTATAATTTTACCATTTCCAGAATGTCATAGAGTTGAAATCATCCAGTCTGTTTTCAGGCTGGCTTCTTTAACTTAGTAATATGCACTTAAGTTTCCTCCATGTCTTTTTATTATTGTTATTATTTTGAGACAGGGTCTTGCTCTGCTGCCTGGGATGGAGTATAGCGGTGCCATTTCAGTTCACTGCAACCTCCACCTCCCATGCTCAGGTGATTGTCCTGTTTCAGCCTTCTAAGTAGCTGGGATTACAGGCATGTGCCACCGTGCCTAGCAAAGTTTTCTTTTTCTTTCTTTTTTTTTTTGGTGACAGAATCTCACTCTGTCACCATGCTGGAATGCAGTGGTACAGTCTCGGCTCACTGCAACCTCCGCCTCCTGGGTTCAAGCGATTCTCCTGCCTCAACCTCCTGAGTAGCTCAGACTACAGGTGTGTGCCACCACGCCCAGCTAATTTTTTGTATTTTTAGTAGAGACGGGGTTTCAGTGTTAGCCAGGATGGTCTTAATCTCTTGACTTTGTGATCTGCCCGTGTCGGCGTCCCAGAGTGCTGGGATTACAGGCATGAGCCACCGCGCCTGGCCATTTTTCTATTTTTTTAAATAGATATGGGTCTTCACCATGTTGCACAGGCTGATGTCAAACTCCTGGGCTCAAGTGTTCTGGCTGCCTCAACCTCCCAAAGTGCTGGGATTACAGGTGTGAGACACATTCCTGGCCTCCATGGCTTTTTTATGACTTGATGGCACATTTCCTTTTAGTGTTAAAAAAATATTCCATGATCTGAATGTACCACAGCTTGCTTTTTTTTCCTGCCTCAGATCTATTCACCGATGGAACAATGTCTTGTTTGCTTCAAAATTTTGACAGTTATGAATACTGCTGCTATAAACATCCATATGTAGGCTTTTGTGTGGAAATATGTTTTCATCTCCTTTGAGTAAATAACAACGAGTAAGTGCTGGATGTATTTGTTAAGAATATGTTTAGTTTTGTAAGAAAACACCAAACTGTCTTCCAAAGTGGCTGTTTCATCTTGCATTCCCACTAGCAATGAATGAATTTCTCTTGCCTCACATCCTTATCTGCATTTGGTTGGTCATTGCCCTGGGTTTTATCCATTCTACTAAGTGTGTAGTGTATTTCATTGTGGTTTTAATTTGCATTTTTCTGATACTGTCTGATATGGAGCATCTCTTTGCACGCATATTTGCCATAAGTATATCTTTGGTGATGTGTCCGGCCCTTTAAAAAAATCAGGTTGTGGGCTGCGTGTGGTGGCTCACGCCTGTAATCCCAGCACTTTGGGAGGCTGAGGTGGGTGTATCGCGAGGTCAGGAGATCGAGACCATCCTAGCCAACATGGTAAAACCCCGTCTCTGCTAAAAATATAAAAAATTAGCTGGGCATGGTGGTGCATGCCTACAGTCCCAGCTATTTGGGAGGCTGAGGCAGGGGAAGCGGAAGTTGCAGGGAGTGGAGATTGCCACTGCATCCCAGCCTAGGTGACAGAGTGAGACTCCATCTCAAAAAAAAAAAAAATTGGTTGATTGCTTATTGTTGAATTTTAAGAGTTCTTTATGTATTTTGGATGTTACTTCTTTATTAGTTGTAGGTTTTGCAAGTATTTTCTTCTAGTCTGTGACTTGTCTTTTCAGTCTCTCTCTTGACAGTGCCTTTCACAGAGCAGAAAATTTTAATTTTAATGAAGTCCAGTATGTTAGTCTGTTTTTTATTGCTTCTAACATATTACCTGAAACTGGATGATTTATGAAGAAAATGAATTTCTCTGTTGTAGAACCTGAGAAGTCTAAGGTTGAGGGACCACATCTTATGAGGGCCTTCTTGCTGGTGGGAACTCTAGAGTCCCAAGGAGGTACAGGGTTATCACATGGCTGAGTGTTCTAGCGCAGGTCTTTTACTTGTAAATCCTGCAGTTCTATTCCCATGATAACCCATGAATCCACTATCTATTAATCCAAGAACTTTGGCGAGAGCCTGTATGACCCAGTCACCTCTTAAAAGCTCTATGTCTCAGTACTGCCACATCGGGGATTAGGTTTCAACGTGAGTTTTGGAGGGGACAGACATTCAAACCCTGATACCAGTTAATTGGTTTTCTTTCATGGATCTTGTCTTTGGTATCATATCTAAAAAGCCATTGCCCAGTTCAAGGTCAGCTAGAGTTGCTCCTATATTTTCTTCTAGGAGTTTTCAAGTTTTATACTTTAGATGTGGGTCTGTGATTCATTTTGAGTTAATTTTTTTGTGGAGAGTTTAAGGTCTGTGTCTAGATTCTTTTTTTTTTTTTTTTACATATGAATGTCCAGTTGTTTCAGCACAATTTGTTGAAAAGACTATCTTTTCTCCTTTGTGTTGCCTTTGCCCCTTTATTGAAGATTAGTTGAAATCTTTTTTTTTATTTTTTGAGATGGTGTCCTCCTCTGTTACCCAGGCTGGAGCAGTGGCATGATCTCAGCTAATTGCAGCCTCCTCTCCCTGGGTTGAAGTGATTCTCCTGTCTCAGCCTTCCTACTAGCTGGTATTACAGGCATGTACCACCATACTGGCTGATTTTTGTATTTTCAGTAGAGATGGGGTTTCGCCATGTTAGCCAGGCTGGTCTTCAACTGCTAATCTCAATTGACCCACCTGCCTCAGCCTCCCAATGTGCTGGGATTACACGTGTGAGATACTCTGCCCAGCCAGTTGATACGTGTATGTGGGTCCATTTCTGGGCTCTCTGTTCTGTTTCATTGATCTATTTATCTGTTCTTTCACCCATACTATCCTGTCTTGATGACTGTTGCTTTATAGTGAGTGTTGGGTTCGGTGGTATTAGTCCTCCAACCTCGTTCTTTCCTTCCATTGTGTTGGCTATTCTAAGTCTTTTGTCTTTTCACATAAACTTTAGAATCAGTTTGTCAATATTCACAGAATAACTTCCTGGAATTTTCATTGAGATTGCATTGACCCTATACATCAAGTTGGGAAGAACTGACATTGTAACAATACTGAGCCTTCCTGTCTAGGGGAGGTGGCTTACACCTGTAATCCCAATGCTTTGGGAGGCAGAAGCAATAGGATTGTTGAGGCCAGGAGTTAAAGACTAGCCTGGGCAACATAGTGAGACCCTGTCTATACCCCCACCCCCCCAAAAAAAAATTTAGCCATGTGTGGTGGCATATTCCTGTAGTCCCAGCTACTGGGGAGACTAAGGCTGGAGGATCACTTGAGCTCAGGAGCTTGAGGTTACAGTGAGTTATGATTGCACTGTGAACGCTAGCCTGGGTGACAGTGTGAGACCCCATCTCTTTGAAACAACAACAACAAAAGCTTGAGTCTTCCTATCCATGAACATAGAATATATATTTATTTAATTCTTTGATTGCTTTAATCAGAGTTTAATAGTTTCCTCATATAGGTCTTATACATATTTTGTTAGGTTTATACCTAAGTTTTTTATATTTTGTGATGCTAACATAAATTGTATTGTGTTATGTCAAATTCTGTGCATTCATTGTTGGTTTATAGGAAAGTAGTTGGCTTTGTATGTTAACATTGTATCCTGCAACCTTGTTATAATTGCTTATTGGTTCCAGGAATTTTTTTTGTTAATTCTTTTTGCTTTTCTATGTAGATGATCCTGTCATCAGTGAACAAACACAGTTTTATTTCTTCCTTTTCAATCTATGTACTTTTTATTTCCTTTCCCTGTTTTATTGCATTACCTAGGACATCTAGTATGATATTGAAAAGGAGTAGTAAGGAGACATCCTTTTTTTGTTCTTCATCTAAGTGGGAAAGCTTCTAGTTTCTCACCATTAAGAATGATGATAGTGGCTGGGCACGGTGGCTCACTCCTGTAATCCCAGCACTTTGGGAGGCCGAGGTAGGCGGATCACGAGGTCAAGAGATCAAGACCATCTTGGCCAACATGGCGAAACCCCATTTCTACTAAAAAATACAAAAATTAGCTGGGCGTGGTGGTGTGCACCTGTAGTAGTCCCAGCTACTAGGGAGGCCGAGGCAGAAGAATTTCTTGAACCCAGGAGGTGGAGATTTCAGTGAGCCGAGATTGTGCCACTGTACTCTAGCCTGGCGCCTGGCAACAGAGCAAGACTCTGTCTCAAAAAAAAAAGAAAAAAATAAATAAAGGAATGATGATAGCAGTAGGTTTTTTATAGATATTATTTGTCAAGTTGAGGAAATTTCCCTCTAAATTTACTGAGAGTCTTTATCACGAATGAGTGCTGGATTTTGTGAGATGTTTATTCTGCATCTATTGATATGATCATGTGACTTTTCTTTGTTAGCTTGTTCACGTGGTGGACTACATTAATTGATTTTAAATGTTGAGCCAGCTTTGCATATCTGGGATAAATCCTTTGGTTGTGGTATATAATTTTTCTATTACATTGTTAGGTTTAGGATGCTCATATTTTGTTGAAGGTAACTGGATCTATGTTCATGATAGATGTTAAGTCTGTAGTTCTCTTATAATGTATTTTCCTGGTTTTGGTATTAGAGTGATACTAGCCTCATAGAATGAGTTTCGGAGTATTTCCTCTGCTTCTGTCTTCTGAAAGAAATGGTAGAGAATTGGTATAATTTGTTTTTAAAAGTTTGGTAGAATTCACCAGTGAACACCTCTGGGCCTGGTGCTTTCTCTTTTGGAAGGTTATTAATTATTGATTCAACTGCTTTAATAATATAGGCCAATTCAGATTGCCTATTCTTATGTGAGTTTTGGCAGATTGTGGCTTTCAAGGAATTGGCTCATTTAATCTCATTTATCAAATTTTTGGGCAAAGCATTGTTGATAGTATTCCTTTATTATTCTTTTAATGTTTATGGAATCTGTAGTACTGATATTCTCTCTCTCTGTTTCTGTCTCTGTCTCTGTCTCTTTTTGTGATGGTCTTACTCTGTTGCCCAGGCTGGAGTGCAGTGGCATGATCTTGGCTCACTGCAATCTCTGCCTTCTGGGTTCAAGTGATTCTCCTGCCTCAGCCTCCTGAGTAGTGTGCCTGGCTAAGCTTTGTATTTTTAGTAGAGATGGGGTTTTGCCATGTTGGTCAGGCTGATCTCAAACTCCTGACCTCAGATGATCTGCCCGCCTCAGCCTCCCAAAGTGCTGAGATCACATGTGTGAGCCACCACACCCGACCCCCTCTTTCATTTCTAATATTAGTAATTTGTGTCCTGTCTCTTCCTTAGTTAACCTGCTAGAAGCTTATCAGTTTTATTGATCACATTGTTCATAGTATTTCTTTCTTTCTTTCTTTCTTTTTTTTTGAAACAAAATCTCACTCTGTCGCCCAGGCTGGAGTGCAGTGGTGTGATCTCAGCTTATTGCAACCTCCACCTCCTGGGTTCAAGCGATTCTCCTGCCTCAGCCTCCCAAGTAGCTGAGATTACAGGTGCCTGCCACCATGCCTGGCTAATTTTTGAATTTGTAGTAGAAACAGGGTTTCACCATGTTGGCAAGGCTGGTTTTGAACTCCTGACCTCAGGTGATCCACCTGCCTTGGCCTCCCAAAGAGCTGGGATTCCAAGCGTGAGCCACTGCGCCTGACCTGTACGTAGTATTTCTTTATTATCCTTTTAATGTTCATGGAATCTGTAGTATTGTCTCTGCTTTCATTTTCTAATATTAGTAATTTGTGTCCTGTCTCTTTTTTTCTTAGTTAACCTGCTAGAAGCTTATCAATTTTATTGATCTTTTCAAAGAACTAGCTTTTGGTTTTCTCTATTTCCTGTTTTCAATTTTGTTGATTTCCGTTCTAATTTTTATTTTTCTTCTGTACTTTGGATTCAATTTGTTCTTCCTTTTCTAGTTTCTTAAGGTAGAAACTTATATTATTGATTTTAGATTTTTCTTCTTTTCTATGTATGTATTTAATGCAGCAAAATTCCCCCTACATATTTCATTTGTTGCATTCCACAATTTTGATGTTGTATTTTCATTTTTATTGTGGTTAAAATATTTTAAAATTTCTCTTGAGATTTATTTTTTGACTTGTGTTATTTAGAAGTGTGTTGTTTAATCTCCAAGTATTTTGGGACTTTCTACCTGTCTATCTGTTGTTGATTTCTAGTTTAATTTCATTGTGGTCTGAGAGCAGTTATTGTTTATTTGTATTCTTTCAATTTTGTTTTATGGCCCAGAATGTGTTCCATCTTGGTGACTGTTCCATGTGAGTTTGAGAAGAATGTGCAACCTGCTGTTGTTGAATTAGTCCATAGATGTTAGTTATATCCAGTTGATTGATGGTGTTGTTGAGTTCAGCTATGTCTTTACTGATATGCTGCCTGCTTCTGATTCTGATCTGTTTGCTTTTAATGGGGAATATTGAAGTCTACAACTGTAATAGTGGATTCATCTGTTTTTCCATGTAATTCTATCAGTTTTTCACTCACATTTTGTTGCTCTGTTGTTAGGCACACATGCACATTAAATATTGTTATATCATTTTGGATAATTGACCATTTATCATTATGTAATGCTAATCTTTATCTTTGTAGAACTTTCCTTGCTCTGAAGACTGCTCTGTTTGAAATTAATATAGCTAGTCCCACTTTCTTTTGATTAGTGTTAGCATGGCATCTCTTTCTCCATCCATTTGCTTTTAATCTATATGTGTCTTTATATTTAAAGTGGATTTCTTATAGATAACAGATAGTTATGCCTTGTTTTTTTTATCCACTCTGACAATCTTTCTTTAAATTAATGCATTTAGACCATTGATATTTAGAATGATTATTGATGTAGTTGATTTAATATCTACAATATTTGTTATTGTTTTCTATGTGTTGGGCTTGTTCTTTGTTCCTATTTTTCTCTTCTATTCTTTTTATGGCTTTTGTGGTTCTAATTGAGCATTTTATATGATTCCATTTTCTTTCCTTTTCTGGTATATGAATTACATTTCTTTGTTGCTTTTTTAAGTGGTTGCTTGCAACATACATTTAGTTGTATAGTGTTACTTAAAAGTAACATTTTTCCTACTTCATCAGTAGGTGAATATCTTATAGCAAAATAATCCTATTTCCTCCCTCCTCTCCTTTGTATCATTGCTGATACATGTGACTTCTATATAAGCATACATAATTGTGCACACACACACACACACACACAGACATGTAGGTATGCATACATAATTGAATACACTGTTGCTATTATTTTGAACAACTGTTTCCTGGTAGGTTAATTAGTGATAAGAAAAAGAAAAGTTTTTACTTTACCTTCACTTGTTCCTTCTCCAGGGTTTGTCCTTGCAAATCTGAGTTTCTTAACTGTATAATTTTCCTTTTCCTTTAACATTTCTTTCAAGGCAGGTCCACTGGCAACAAATTCTGTCAATTTTTGTTTCTATGAGGAAGTTTTTATTTCTTTTGTACTTTTGAAGGATGATTTCATAGGATACAGAAATCTAGGCTGGTGGTTTTTTTTTCTCATTACTTAATTTTTTATTTTTATTGAGATGGAGTCTTGCTCTGTTGCCCAGGCTAGCGTGCAATGGCATGATCTCAGCTCACTGCAACCTCCACCTCCCAAGTACAAGCTATTCTCCTTCCTCAGCCTCCCGAGTGGCTGGGATTACAGTCGTCCACCACCACGCTCAGCTCATTTTTGTATTTTTAGTAGAGATGGGGTTTTATCATGTTGCTTAGGGTGGTCTTGAACTCCTGGCCTCAGGTGATCTGCCCACCTTGGCCTCCCAAAGTGCCGGGATTACAGGTGTGAGCCACTACAACTGACCTTTTCCTATTACTTTAAATATTTCATTTCACTTTTTTCTTTCATGGTTTCTAGGGAGAAATTCTGGGGATGTAATTCTTACCTTTGTTCTTCTATAAGTAAGGTGTTTTTATCTACTGGCTTCTTTCTGGATTTTTTTTTATCTTAGATTTTCTGTATTTGGATATGATTTGGTATGTCTAAGTGTAAATTTTTTGTTTGCTTTTTTTGGTGGGGGAGGCATCTACCCTGTTTGGTGTTCTCTTGGCTTCCTAGATACCTGGTTTGATATCTGACATTAATTTTGGGGAAATTCTCAGTCATTATTATTTCAAGTATGTCTTTGGTTCCTCTCCTTTCCTTCTGGTACTCCCATTTTTTTCACACATGTTACATCACTGTAATTGTCCCACAGTTCTTGGGTTTTGTGCTGTGTCCAAGGTTTTTGTTTCTGTTTTTTCCATTCTTTTTTCTCATTGCTTTCCAGTTTTTGAGGTTACTATTGAGATATCTTCAATCTCAGATTAGAGCTTTTAGTATATTAATCAGAGTTGATTTCACTTCCTGATCTAATAATTCCAATGTCTTGCCATATCTAAGTCTGATTCCAGTGCTTGCTCTGTCTTTTCAGATTGTGTTGTTTGCCTTTTAGTATGCCTTGTAATTTCTTCTTTCTAGCTAGACATGATGTACTGTGTAAAAGGAACTGTTTATATATATAGGCTTTTATAATGTGGTGGTAAGGTGTGGAAGGGGAAGCCTTCTATAGTCCCATGATTAGATTTCAGACTTTTGGTGAGGCTGTGTCTCTGGATTATCAACTTCACAAGTGCTTTTCAGTACACTTACTCTTTTAAGTGGGACAGGATAGTTAAAGCAGGCAGAGTTGGGTATTTCCTGCCTCCCGCATGGAAGGCTAGAACTGGCTAGAGTTAGGTATTTCTTTTCCTCCACATGGAAGGCTAAAGCTGACTGGGATTAAGTATTTCTCTACCTGCAAGTTAGGCCCTGTTGAAACCTCAGCAGGTTAGTCTCTCGCTAAATAGCTTCTCCTGAGGGCGAGCCTTGTTAAAAACAGAATGTTGTGGTGTATTTAAAAATGGTTGTTTTTCTTCTCTTTCTGTTGGAAGTATGGAAAGATTTTTCTGATATTCACTGTGAAACCTGGAGCTAAAAGTCAGAAAAAATGTGAGAGGCCCCTTCTGATTGGGTCCTCTGGAGTTTCTGACTCTCAGACTTTTCCACACTGATCCTCCAATAATTTGTCAATTACAGGTCAGGTTTTCCTTCCCTGGGTTTCGGTTTCTGCTCTGGTAAGTTGTGATTCTCTGTATCCTTCTGTATGTCCCTACAACTTTGGGGGCAGTAGTTTGTCTTGTGACCTCATTTCTTTTAAGGATCTAAGATGAGTTGTTGATTTTTTTTTCAGTTTGTTCTGCTTTTTACTTATTTTGGAATGATGACTTCCAAGCTTCTTTCAGGTCAGATCAGAAACCAGAATTCTCTTTTTCCAATTTTTTTTTTTTTTTAAGTTGCTATACAGTATTCTTTTCTGGAAGCAAACAATAAAGTAAGTTTCTGGTGCATCCTTTCAGAGGTAGTCTACTATTTAAACATTTTTAAAAATTGAGATGAGATTATTGATTCCGAAGACACATTCCATGAAAAAAACCCTTTATTTCTGTGGTTATAATCCATTTCTCATTATTGATGTCATATTTGTATGTTTTTCTGTCCATCTCTGAAACTATCTGCCCCTGTCAGATTTTCATGATTTGCTGAATTTTGATAATTTTATTGGAATTTTCTTTTTTTTCTTTTTTTTTGAGATGGAGTCTCACTCTGTCGCCCAGGCTGGAGTGTGGTGGCATGATCTCAGCTCACTGCAACCTTGGCCTCCCGGGTTCAAGCCTCAGCCTCCTGAGTAGCTAGGACTGCAGGCACACACTACCACTTCTGGCTAATTTTTGTATTTTTAGTAGAGACGGGGTTTCACCATATTGGCCAGGCTGGTCTCAAACTCCTGACCATGTGATCTACTCACCTTGGCCTCCCAAAGTGCTGGAATTCCAGGTGTGAGCCACCACACCCAGCCTTGGAATTTTCAAATAACTAATATACTAGTTAAGCTAAGTTAGCTTATGGTGCAATAAAAAAACAATTCTCCAGTTATCAGTCACTTAAAACACAGAGGTTATTATTTCTCATTCATATCAAGTTTGTACCTTTCAGGGAAAGTTGTCTTTCCTGTAAAGGCAAGCATTGCACCTCTGTATGAACAAATGAGTCATCAATTACTGAGACAGCAGAAGAGAGAGGTTCAGAGCCCAACAATTAAATGCATCTGTGGAAGAACACAAAATCAAACACCACATGTTCTCACTCATAGGCGGGTGTTGAACAAGGAGAACACATGGACACAGGGAGGGGAGCACTATACACAGGGGTCTGTTGGGGGGAGGGGGGGATGGGGGGTGGGGAGTTGGGGAGGGATAGCATGGGGAGAAATGCCAGATATAGGTGAAGGGGAGGGAGGCAGCAAATCATACTGCCACGTATGCACCTATGCAACAACCTTGCATGTTTTTCACATGTACCCCAAAACCTAAAATGCAATAAAAAAAAAAAATGCATCTGTGGAAGTGTATAGGTCACTTCTACTCACATTTCATTGGCCAACACAAGTCACATGACTGTGTCTAACTTCAAGAGGGAAAAGGAAAGTAAAATCCTTTATTATGCCCAGAAGGAGAGGGGAAAATGGATAATGCTGTTAATGACCTCTGTATCTTTATTTTTCTGATTACTTGGTTTGTGTTTTCTTGAGAGTGTCTTACCATCTCTAACCCTGATTGCAGATGCTGGTTTGGTAAGCCTGACTATCCCACTACTTACCCCCACAAAAAGAAATATCTTAGAAAAGCAAGTAGTTTTGGCTTTCACATCTTTGTTAAGAATTTCATGGGCATTATCTCTAAAATTCTGAGAATTTCACCAGTCCTCTGTATCTGCCAATTCTTGTCATAAGATCGGTGATTTTTTTTTTTCCTATATGGTAGTTTCCCCTTATCCTCAGTGGATGTGTCCCAAGACCCTAATGGAAGCCTGAAACCTCAGATACTGCCAAATCCTATGTGTACTACGTTTCCCCCCCCATATATACGTACCTCTGATAAAGTTTAATTTCTAAATTAGGTGCAGTAAGAGGTTAACAACAATATTAACAATAAAATAGAACAATTATAACAGTATGACAGTATCACTACTCTTGTGCTTTGGGACCATTGTTAAGTAAAATAAAGGTTACTTGAACACAAGCACTGTGATACTGTGACAGTGGATCTGATGACTGAGACTGCTTCTAAGTGACTAGAGGGTGGGTAGCATAGACAGCGTGGACACACTGGACAAAGGGATGATTCATGTCCCAGGCGAGCGGGATGGAGCAGGACAGCGTGACATTTCATCATGCTACTCAGAATGATGTGCTATTTAAAACCTATGAATTGTTTATTTCTGAAAATTTCCATTTAATATTTTTAGACTGAGGTTAACTGAAACCTTGAGAAATGAAACCCTGGATAAGGGGGTATGACTGTACACATTAATAGTGTTGATAAATAGCACAGGCTGTATCACAGCTTGGCATGAGATTGTATTCTCTCTTTCTCTCAGAGGATAGATGCAGTCTGTTGAAGATTGCAGTCAGTATTTAGCGCAGAGAATCTGATGGAGGGGAGCCATTAAGTGTGGGCCATTTTCTTCTGGGCCTCACCTTGGTGGAGTAGCCTCGTGGGCAGGCTTGCGGGGTGGAGCACAGCAGATACGGCTGATGTAAGGGCAGATTGATTCCCTTTTCTCTTACCTTAAAATGTCTTTGTGAAAACTCAAAGTTTCAGGTGAGGGGTGAGACCCCTTTGTAATTTCTAATGATGCTTGAATTTTCTCTTTAATATTGATTTAATCATCTTGAGGGATAATGGAACAGGGAGCTAAATCAAATATGTATTCTTAGGTTATCATCTGAATATTGCTTCTCCTTTTAAGCTTGTTTGGATAGGGTTTGATTCCAGTATTTAACAGGAAGAAAAACAGTTTCAGATCTGTTTTTCAGAGACATTAGGTCCCATCTCAACATGGATGTAAAATAAGGTATTCAAATATATTGGATTTATGTGCTGAAGGCAACACGTTTCCCTCTTTCCCTGTCATTCTGCACTGTTCTGAAGTCCTCTAAAGGCAGCACAGTGGAAATGTATGCATTTTATTGAATTAACTGTTTGAAAGTCTGCATATTGGTGTGTTTTTTTTCTTATCTTTATTATCATGGGCATCATTTGCTTAATCAACAAATGTTTATTGAGTTTCTGTGACACAGGAGATGATATTGGGGATTATAAATATCTACAAGATAGCCTGTGCCCTCCTGGAGCTTGCCTTTTAGTCAGGTAGACAAACAGTAAACAAATATTGGATGATAAACTCAATGATGAGAAATTAAGTTTGCTTAGAGAGTGATGATGTCTGTTATTTTAGATAGGGTATGTGGGAAGGCCTCTTTGGAGGGTATTTGCAGTGACCTGAACGAAGAGAGGAAGCAAGCCATGCTCAAAGGAAAAGCTTTCCAGGCAGAGGGATTAGCAAGCCCACAGGCCTAACATGGAAATAAACTTGAGTTTGAGGGATAGCAGGAAAACTGGTGTGGCTAGAATAGGGGAAAGGGAAAGTTAGAGACATTTGACCATGGACTTTTTCCCCTGTATTTTATGTAAAACTAGGGGAGGATTTTGAGCATTGGTAGAGTGAATACATTTATATTCCGTTTATTTTTAAATTGTAATTTCAAATTCAAGTTATTTTTTGAGATGGGATCTTGCTCTGTCTCCCAGGCTGGATTACAGTGGCAAGATCATGGCTCACTAAAGTCTTGACCTCCTGGGCTAAAGCAACCCTCCTGTCTCAACCTCCCAAGTAGCTGGGATTACAGGAATGTGCCACTGTGCCCACCTCATATTTTTCATTATTTTATTTTATTTTTATTTTTTTGTAGAGTTGGGGTCTTGCTATATTGCCCCAACTGTTCTCAAACTCCTGGGCTCAAATTCCTGCCTTTGCCTCCCAAAGTATTGGGATTACAAGTGTAAGCTACCATGCCTGGCTATTTATATTTTTAAAAGATCACTCTGGTTATTATGCAGAGAAATGGGAAATGAGTAAATGCAAGAGTATCATCAGCTAAGAGTCTCCTTGAATTGTTTGGACAGAGATAATGGTGGCTGTGTCTAGAGTGGCGGCAGTGGATCTGGAGAGAAGTGGTCTGTGTTAGGATATACAGTATTCTGAAAATAGGGTTGACAGAACTTGATGGATTAGATGTGGGAGTGTGAAGGAAAGAAAGGAAATATATGTGACTGCTAGGTTTTTGGCCTTAGCAACTAAAATAAGATTGGTATTATTTAGTAAGGAGCAAGGCTGGGAGCAGACAAAGATTTTGGTATATTAAGAGTTAAGGCTAGAAACGGTGGCTCATGGCTGTAATCTCAGCACTCTGGGAGGCTGAGCTGGGTGGATTGCTTGAGGCCAGGCGTTTGAGACCAGCCTGGGCAACATGGTGAGACTCTGTCTCTACTAAAAATACAAAACTTAGCCAGGCATGGTGGCATGTGCTTTTAGTTGCAGCTAGTCAGGAGGCTAAGGTGGGAGGATCACTTGAGCCCAGGAGGTTGAGGCTGCAGTGAGCTGTGATCATACCACTGCCCTCCAACCTGGGCGACAAAGCAAGATCCAGTCTCAAAAACAAAACAAAAAACCAGTTAAGTTTGAGGTCCTTTAGACATCCAAGGAGGATAGTTGAATTTGCTGACAGTATGATCCCTTAGGAGGGGAGAAAAAAAGATGTGAGATTTTTGTCACCTTGAAACTGATATTCTTAGTTTAAAATGGTAGTTAAGAGATGAGTAGTGTTGATTTGGAAGTATTTTCTACTTCTGTGTCCTCAGGGAGCCATTATAATTTTATTTTTCTCCTTTGGCTTGCTTGGTCTTATTGTGTATCATGATGGATTTTTATATTTCACATTTCTGGTAAATGGTGATTATTAGGAAGTTGAACCAGTTGTGTATAAAAAATGTAAAAGACATTTAACAGGGAATGTGCTTCCCAAGGACCATTGTTTACCACAAAAAGGAAACCCTTACTTCTTGTTACATCAGTGAAGATAACATTATTTTGTAAATACAGTACTCCTTTTATGACTAACATATTTTTGTACTGTGATCAGAAGAAATTATGCAAACAATAAGTTTATCAGAAATGTAGACATGTTACAAATGAGAATTTATTCATTGAAAGCCCTTAAAAATCCTGATTTTTCATCATAATATTTCAGATTTTTCTAATTGTAGGAATAGTTGATTATGGAAAAATATAGTTTGAGAAAGTTAGTATGTATTCAGTCATTAATTTTTTGGGTTTTAACAAAAAGTTTTAACAAATGTTAGTGGAGAGAATATAGCAATGCATGGTAGTAGGAATATTTACTTTTATTCTGAAGCAGAGGAAGGAAATCTGTATTTCTGTAGATATAGTTACTATTCTAGTGAGCATATATTGTAAATAGACTATCACAACTTAGTATCTGCCTCCCATTGTTAATTCAGGCTTAGTAGTAAAGTCCTCAGGCACTACCCTTGATCTCAGCCAGAAGGCAGAGAAGAATTCCTCAGGTAGTTTGATTAAGAACAACAAAAATTCACAGAAGACAAGGATATGATGATAGAATTTGGGCTCACTGGAGACCACGGAATTTTATCTTTTATCCCTTACTCAACTCCCCACTCCAAAAACCAGAACAAAAACACATCTAAATGTATCTTTGGCCATAAAAAAAAAATCCCCATTTCTGAGCATCTAAGAAACATACATATGGGCTGGGTGTGGTGGCTTACACCTGGGAGGCCGAGATGGGCAGATCACCTGAGGTCAGGAGTTCAAGACCAGCCTGGCCAACATGGTGAAACCTCGTCTCTACTAAAATATAAAAATTAGCTGGGTGTGGTGGTGGGTGTCTGAGGCACAGAGAATTGGTTGAACCAGGGAGGCGGAAGTTGCAGTGAGCAGCGATTGTGCCACAGCACTCTAGCCTGGGGAATAGAGCAAGACTCTGTCTCAAAAAAAAAAGGAGAGAGAAATGTACATATGGAGGCAAGAGTCTCAGAACAGTAGTTAGAGATAATAAGATGTTCAAGTTTTAAGCTATGTATATCATAGACACAATTTTATTGTATAAATGTGACCTTTCCACTAGGGTAATGACCTCAACCTTTTATTTTTTATTTTTATTTGTTTAATTTTTTATAGAGATGGGGGTCTCACTATGTTGCCAGGCTGGCCTCAAACTCTTGGGCTCAAGATCCTCCTGTCTTGGCCTCCCAAAGTATTGGGATTACAGGTGTGAGCCACCATGTCCAGCCAAACTCAACTGATAAAAAAAACAAACAAACAAAATGTCCCACATGTGCACAAAAAAGTGTGCACATGTGGGACATTTCCCTTACAACATTACTTGGTTTGTACTTCTTCATACCTGCCCCTCCACTCTCTACCTCTCTGATTCTAGGCAGGTTTAGAGGATACAGTGGCCTTAGGTGCTTATATTCCAGTTATGGAGAAAGGCAATAAGGAATTAAAGAAGTATATAAAACCAAGTATATGTTAGATAATGATGAGTTCTATAATGAAAACAAAATGGAAATAGGAAAGTGACATGGGAGGCCTACTTGATATTATGTGTTCTTCTGAATCTTTTTCTCATTTGTCAGTTGGGAATAATAATCATCTACCTCCTTAGAGTTGTTTGGACTTAATTAAGTTGTGTGTGAAATACACCTAGCAGAGAAACTGGCAACATATCTAATTATTAAGTACGTGCTGTTCTCCTTTTCTCTTTCTTTCTGTAATTTGAATCTTCCAAATCTGTGGTGTAGTGCCATAGAATCTACCTCAGCTGGAGTATGTTTAAACTATGACCCCGTGTGGTTTTGGAGTTCTTACAGAAAATAACAACATAGATGAATCTTGAGGACATCACGCTTAGTAAAATAAACCAGTTACAAAAGAACAAACATTGCATGATTTTACTTACATAAGGTAGCTAGAGTAGTCAGGCTCATAGAGACAGAAAATAGGATGGTGACTGCCAGGCTGTGACAGAGAGAATGTGGTTGACTGTAGTGAGTATAGAGTTTCACTTTTGTAAGATGAAAAGTTCTGGAGATGGATGGTGGTGATGGTTGCCCAACAGTGTGAATGTATTTAATGTACACTTTATTTTATTTTTTATATTTTAATTTTATTTATTTTATTTTTTGAGATGGAGTCGTGCTCTGTCGCCCAGGCTGGAGTGCAGTGGCGCAATCTTGGCTCACTGCAACCCCCACCTCCAGGGTTCAAGCAATTCTCCTGCCTCAGCCTCCCGAGGAGCTGGGATTACAGGTGCGCACCACCACGCCCAGCTAATTTTTTGTATTTTTAGTAGAGATGTAGTTTCATCATGTTGCCTGAGCTGGTCTTGAACTCCTGACCTCCCAAAATGCTGAGATTACAGGTGTGAGTCACCATGCACAGCCTTTAATGTACACTTTAAAATAGTTAAGATGGTAAATTATATGTTATATGTATTTTACTGCAATTTTGTTTTTTGAGATGTAGTCTCTCTCTTGCCAGGCTGGAGTGCAGTGGCGCCATCTCGGCTCATTGCAATCTCCACCTCCTGGGTTCAGGCGTTTCTCTTGCCTCAGCCTCTTGAGTAGTTGGGATTACAGGTGCATGTCAACACACCCAGCTAATTTTTGTATTTTTAGTAGAGATGGGGTTTCATGGTCTTGATCTCCTGACCTCGTGATCCACCCACCTTGGTCTCCCAAAGTGCTGGGATTACAAGCGTGAACCACTGCGCCTGGCCTTTACTGCAGTTTTAAAAAGTAAGTGATAAAATTATTTTGGTAAGTCTTGCTCTACTCCTCCCATTTTGGTAGGTATCAGTGAATCAAGTTATTCCAGTTATTCCTGACTAAATCATGAAATAGAAGGTGGTTGTTCTTGCATCATGAATCTATGTGAGAGTCCCATAAAATGAAAACATTATTAGAAATTTTTATCATCCTAACTTCCAGAGGTGTCAAACCTTAAACTGTTGATTGGTGAGCAAAGAGCACAGTGTGGCTGGAAAAGATATTTCTATTGTTTTGTTTTGTCAATTTTTAATATATTTATTGATCACTTACTGTGTTTAGTGAACAAGAGTAATAACATTTTCTGAGTATTATCTACCAGCAATTATTCTAAGTTTACGTTTAACAATACTTAATACCAATAATGGTTTGTCATCTTTATATAGCACCCTTGAAGGTGTTATTCTCATTTTATAGTTGAGAAACCTGAGGCTCTGAGTGGACAAGTGACTTTCTACTTTAAAAATGAGCTTAGAGGAATTTCAATACATAGAAATGAAGGGAGGACATTCCAGATGGAATAAAGCATGCATTAGATCTGTGTGTAGGAAGGCATGGGATATATTTGCACAGAGCAAAGAGTTCAGCCTGACTGAAGTCTGGATAACATTCAGGAGATGGGCTGGCAATGTAGTCTCTTCCATTAAAATCTTGACAAGGCTAATGAATTCCTGAACTGTATTCTGTAAGCATTGGGAGGCACCATTAAATTACCAAGCCTGGGGTTTTTGTGATCAGAGTTATGCATTACAAAGCAATATCTGAGACACGTTGGAGTAGTGAGAGAGGGGAGGCCAGAGACCAGTTAGAGTGACCACTTGGAATTCTTTTGCAGTTGTTAGGAAGTAGTTGAGGTCAGAGTGCAAATGGCTGATAGTTGAGGAGTAAGTTGGGAGGTGAGAAGGGAGAAGCACAAATGTAAGTGGAAATGAAGTGGAAGGGAGGAGTCTATGGGGCATGATTGTAGGTAACACTTTTTTTGTGTGTGTGTGGTGGAGAGGGGCCGCATAATGGTCACCTGAATATGTAGGTCATGGTAGCTTTGAGAAGGGAGGATTCTGAGAGATATGTGAAAAAAAAATGCCTTCACACATAGAGCCTATGAGCACAAGGATGGACTTAGCAGTCTTGAACTGAATTTGAAGGGTTGACATTAGGCAACCTTTTTCAGTTTAGCAGATGAAGTCATCTGTATAGAGTGTGGGACTGTAATGGGCCTGGGGACTTGAAAATTAGACAAGTTTCAACCTCTGTAAGAGAGAATTCAAATTTACTAGAGTCAATTGTCACACTTTAGAGTGTGACGTGGAATAATAGTAGTGCACTTTTGTTCATCTTTTATACAAATAACGTATAGAGTAGAAGCTCTCTTATACAATATTGGCTATATAATATACCTGCGGTTGGGTTGGCTAAATAGAATGTTTGTTTAAAATGAGAAAGAAAGATACATACCTTAAATATTTTATAAGTGTATGAATGCTTATATTTCACCAGTCTTTTGATGTGTAGCCAAGACATTGTCTTTAAAATGTTTTTAATGTGACTTGCCTTAATTAAATTACACGACTTAATGTTTAGAGACAAAGCATTTATTTTTGCACTCATTTTTGATGTAATATGTAACTAAACTATGTAATCGTAGTAAGCACAGTGGACATAAACTGATTTTAAAATAAACACAATTTACTGTAGCATGCAACTCTGTTATTGGGAGAAAAATGATGTGGTGTACCAGAGAGGACTCTGCTTTCCCCCACAAAGAAATTGAAGCTCAGAACTTGTTGCTTGTCCATGGTTTTAGGATTGACAAGAATGATTTTATCACTGCATTCAATGCTTTGCTCATATGGAGTTATAAGGTGATATAGAATAATGTGTCAGATGTTAGTAGTTAGGAAGTTATAGACTGTAGTTTTTTAAAAGTAGCAGCTTTATTGAGATTCACATGCTGTGCAAGTCACTAATTTAAAGTGTGCAATTTAAGGCCGTGCATGGTAGCTCATGCCTGAAATCCCAGTACTTTGGGAGGTAAGGGAGGAGGAACACTTGAGGCCAGGAAATCGAGACTGGTCTGGGCAACACAGCAAGACCTCCATCTCTACAAAAGATTAAAAAAATTAATCAGACATGGTGGCGTGCTCCTGTAGTTCTAGGTATTCTGGAGGCTGAAGCAGGAGGATTGCTTGAACACAGGAGTTTGAGGCTGCAGTGAGCTATAATTGCACCATTGCACTCCAGCCTAGGTGACAGTCAAACCCGTTCTCAAACAAATAAGAGTATGCAATTAGAGGCTTTTTTATATTCACATATTTGTGCAACCATTAGTATAACAGATTTTTAGAACATTTTCATCACCCTCTGAAAGAAACCCTGAACCTATTAATAGTCACCACCTATCTTTTGTCTCCTGGTCCTAGGCAACCACTTACCTGTTTTCTCTTTGTTAGATTTGTCTATTACGGACATTTCTTATAAATGGAATCATATAATATGTGGCCTTTTGTGAATGGCTTCTTTCAGTTAGCATAATGTTTTCAAGATTCACCCATGTTATAGCGTGTCTCAGTACTTCATTCCTTTTCATGGCAGAGTAATATTCCATTGTGGATATACCACATTTTATTTATCAGTTCATCAACTGATGACATTTAGGTTGTTTCTGCCTTTTGGCCATTACAATAATGCTACTATGAACATTTGTTTTCATATTTTTGTGCTGATATGGTTTCATTTTTCTGGGATATATACCTGGGTGTGGAATTACTGGGTCATGTTTAACCTTTGAGGAACGTGTAGAATTTTGATTAGTAATATATGTTATATGGAAGCTGCTAAAATGTTAACATGTTGTAAGCATGGCTGTTACTAATAACTGTATTAGTAATCTTCCTGTTTTTTAATCTTCCAGCATAGAACATTCCATATTCTGCTTCACACACGGTGACTCACTCACTACTGCTTTGCACCAGTGTGCCCACTCGAGTGCCTATAAAGTACAAGCTCCAGATCGAAAAAGCTTCTAGATGGATCCTTTCCAAACTTGGTGTCTTTTCTACAAACTCTGTGCCTCAACAACCATTTCTGAGTGGTAAGGACAAGTATATTTTACAAATAAGAATAACAGAATTATAGAAATTTGTAAAATAATTGTTGTTTGGATAGCCTTTCCTCTTTTCTAGGCCTTCTTTCCTTTATTGTATATGGGTTAATACCTGTACTTTTTTTGCTAATTTTTTCTAAATCAAATTAAAAGTAGCAAAAACATGAGGTTTTTCGAGACTTCAAAACATTTTTATATATTACATTCTGTACACAGAACATGCATGGTTTATAAAGAATAGAAACATATGTGAACAACTTTATGCCTGTGCACTTGATGTCCTTTATTTGTACTCTATAGTCTCTTACTGTAAGGCTGAGATAGTTTATCTTGTTACTGTCTTTTTTTTCTTTTTTTGAGATGGAGTCTTGCTCTGTCACCCAGGCTAGAGTACAGTGGCATCGTGTTGGCTCATTGCAACCTCCTTCTCCTGGGTTCAAGCGATTCTCCTGCCTCAGCCTCCTGAGTAGCTGGGATTATAGGTGCCCACCACCACGTCCGGCTAATTTTTATATTTTTAGTAGAGACGGGGTTTCACTATGTTGACCAGGCTGGTCTTGAACTCCTGGCCTCAGGTGATCTGCCTGCCTTGGCCTCCCAAAGTGTTGGGATTACAGGCATGAGCCAGTCACCGCAGCCTGCCTTTACTGTCTTATCTGTTTAGGGATTTTGAGCCCATTGGTTGAAGAATATCCTCCTACTTCCTGGCAATTGCAAATTATGTGTACATTCATAGAGATGATAAGAGAGGTGTGTAATGCCAACTCTTCTTTTTATAGTATAGCACTATGTGTGCCTTTTCATATTCTGACTTTTTTTTGGAAGTGTAGATGTCAGTTAGCTAACAAATTTTCTACACATCTCTGAGATTTACTCAGAACAATAGGTGGGTGGGGGGGAGTAAACTTGAGCAGAAATGGGAGAACTTTAAAAGAAATAGGCTCATTTTGAGCCAGTCAGTCAACCAATGCCTACTATTTAAGAATGAAAATGTATAATGACATGTAGCATAATAGAGAAGTAAGTTACCAAATGGAAACTGTGGTATTAGATCAGGATGAAAGGCAGGTAGATAGAGTGAAAACTGGGGTACATTTTAGCTCTAGTTCTAATCATTAGTTGCATAGAGTGCTGGTTAATTAGCCTTGGTAGACCCAGTTTTCTCATCTGTGAAATGAGTAAATTAGATTAAATGATTTGTGAGGATTTTTGGTGCTTTCATAATCCCAACAATATATGAACTATAATGAACAAATTGATAGATTTTTGGTCTTTTTGAGGATATGTTTTCTTTTTTTCCCTAACCTATCTGATAGAGATACTTTAGATCTATTTTTGCTGAATTATGGGGCGAGAATAAGGTGTCCACTGTCAGAATATTTTTCAGTTAATCTTTCTGTTTTGAAGTTAGTGTCTTTCTTTTATTCTTTCTTTCCACATTCTTATCCTTCTTTCCTTGACCTTGAGGACTTTCTTCATTTGACTCAGACCCTCTCTTTCCGTCCACTACTCTATCATATTATGGCTCTCATGATGCTTCCTTAACGTGTCTAGCATCCATTATTTTCACATTAGCAATTTTCCACGGTCACTACATCTTAGATCAGTGATTCTGGTTCTGGTACGTTTTATAAAAACACATACCTTTTGAAGCGGAGTGCGATGGCTCATGCCTCTACTCCCAGTGCTTTGGGAGGCCCAGGTGGGAGGATGACTTGAGGACAGGAGTTTGAGACCAGCCTGGCAACATAGCAAGACCCCATCTCTACAGAAAATTTAAAAATCAGCCAAGCATGATAGTTGCACATCTGTAGTCCCAAATACTTGGGAGGCTAAGGTGGGAGGATTGCTAGAGCCCATGAGGTTGAGGTTGCAGGGAGCTGTGATTGCACCACTGCATTCCAGCCAGGGTGACAGAGCAAGACCCTGGCTCGGGAGGCTAAGGTGGGAGGATTGCTAGAGCCCAAGAGGTTGAGGTTGCAGTGAGCTGTGATTGTGCCACTGCATTCCAGCCAGGGTGACAGAGCAAGACCCTGTCTCGGGAGGCTAAGGTGGGAGGATTGCTAGAGCCCAAGAGGTTGAGGTTGCAGTGAGCTGTGATTGTGCCACTGCATTCCAGCCAGGGTGACAGAGCAAGACCCTGTCTCGGGAGGCTAAGGTGGGAGGATTGCTAGAGCCCAAGAGGTTGAGGTTGCAGTGAGCTGTGATTGCGCCACTGCATTCCAGCCAGGGTGACAGAGCAAGACCCTGTCTCGGGAGGCTAAGGTGGGAGGATTGCTTGAGCCCAAGAGGTTGAGGTTGCGGTGAGCTGTGATTGCGCCACTGCATTCCAGCCAGGGTGACAGAACAAGACCCTGTCTCAGGAGGCTAAGGTGGGAGGATTGCTAGAGCCCAAGAGGTTGAGGTTGCAGTGAGCTGTGATTGTGCCACTGCATTCCAGCCAGGGAGACAGAGCAAGACCCTGTCTCAGGAGGCTAAGGTGGGAGGATTGCTAGAGCCCAAGAGGTTGAGGTTGCAGTGAGCTGTGATTGCACCACTGCATTCCAGCCAGGGTGACAGAGCAAGACCCTGTCTCGGGAGGCTAAGGTGGGAGGATTGCTAGAGCCCAAGAGGTTGAGGTTGCAGTGAGCTGTGATTGCATCACTGTATTCCAGCCAGAGTGACAGAGCATGACCGTGTCTCTTAACAAGAAATACAGACACTTTTTGAAACAAATTTGGGAGAAGAGTGTGATTCTTTGGCAGGTAGCTAAAGCCAGCATTAGTCCACCAGGACTGGAGTCTCAAAGTTCTCTTACTTTTCACTTTTAATCACTTCTTGCCTTGGACCTCATTATTACCTGCAACAGTTTCTTCTCTAAGGTCTTAGAAATAGGATGTTCTTTTTATTTCAGGATTTTTTTTTCTTGTGTCTGTAAAAGAAATGTTTTGTCTTATTTATTTAAAATTTTTATTGTAGAAAATGAGAAACATATGCAGAAGTAAATGGACTGGTGTAACCAATCCCTTTGTATTCAGACCCAGATTCAGTAATTATCAAGTCATGCCCAAATTGTTTGTTTATTCCTCACCAACTTTTCTCCCATTCCTATATTATTTTAAAACAAATTATAGACATCATATATCTTATTTATAAGTATTTCCATATGTATCCTTAAGACCCTTTAAAAAAGTCATGAGAAAATTGCTATGAATACTCTTGTATATATCTTTGGGCAGATCTGTGTACTTTTTTTCCTTGGGTATATACCCAGAAATAGAATTTTTACTTCTGTATGTTCATATTATAAAAAAATCAGGAAGAGCATAAAAATAATTTAAAAAAATAAAAAAAAAAGAATTTGCAATATTGGTTTGGACTTAGCACATTCTCTTAGCAATGTTTAGTCAAATTACTATGTATATTATTATGTATTACTGTGTAACAAACTACCCTGAAACTTAGTGGCTTAACACAGTGACATTATTATCTCATAGTTGCTGTGAGTCAGTTTCCTTGGGGTGCAGCTTAGCTCATGCTTTTGGCTCAGAGTCTCTCATAAAGTAGCAATCCAAGTATCTTCTGGGGCTGCATTCATCCCAAGACTCAAGTAAAAGGGGTACAAAGGATCAACCTTTTGGGGTGCTTTCAAGCTCACTTGTGATTATTGGCAGGTCTCAGGTCCCTTCTGGCTGTTGGCCAGAGACCAATTCCTTGATGCTTCCATAGGGCAGTTAACAACATGGGCAGCTGGTTGTTAGTTCAGAGCAAGGGAGAGAAGGCATCCAAGATGGAAACCATGCTCTTTCTGCAACTTACTCTTTTTTTTTTTTTTTTTAGACAGAGTCTTGCTCTGTCACCAGGCGCCAGGCTAGAGTGCAGTGGTGCAATCTCAGCTCACTGCAACGTCTGCTTCCCGGGTTCAAGCAATTCTCCTGCCTCAGCCTTCCTAGTAGCTGGGACTACAGGCATGCACCACCACACCCAGCTAATTTTTGTATTTTAGTAGAGACAGGGTTTCACCATGTTGGTCAGGATGGTCTCAATCTCTTAACCTCGTGATCCCCCTGCCTTGGCCTCCCAGAGTGCTGGGATTACAGGCGTGAGCCACCGTGCCCGGCCCTCTGCAACTTGTTCTCAGAGTGACAGCTCATCACACCTGCTGCATCCTTTTTGAAAAATTATTATGGTAAAGTGTGCATAATGTAAATTTAACATTTTAACTATTTTAAGTGTACAATTCAGTGGCCTTACATACATTCACATTGTTGTGCAATTATTACCATCACTCATCTCCAGAACTTCCTCACCTTCACAAAATGAAACTATATATCCATTAAATAACTCCCCATCCTCTTCTTCGCCCAGCCCCTGACAGCCACAATTCTACTTTCTAAGAGTTTGACCTCTCTAATGGAATCATGCAGTTACAGTATTTATCCTTTTGTGACTAGCTTTTTTAACCGAGGGTAATGTCTTCAAGGTCATTCGTGTTATAGTATGTGTCAGAATTTCATTCTTTTTCAAGGCTGAATGATATCCCATTGTATTTATATACCACATTTTGTTTATCCATCCATCCACTGATAATTTGAGTTCTTTCCATGTTTTGGCTATTGTGAATAATGATGGTAGGAACATAGGTATTCAGCTGAATTCTATTCTTAGAATCAAGACTTTCAATTCAGTCTACACTAAAGGGGAGGTGAGCCTGGGCGCGGTGGCTCATGCCTATAATTCCAGTACTTTGGGAGGTCTACGCAGGTGGATCACCTGAGGTCAGTTTAAGACCAGCCTGTCCAATATAGCAAAATGCTGTCTCTACTAAAAATACAAAAATTAGCCAGGAGTGGTGGCGTGTGCCTGTAGTTCCAGCTACTCAGAAGGCTGAGGCAGGAGAATCGCTTGAACCTGGGAGGTAGAGGTTGCAGTGAACTGAGATCATACCACTGCTCTCCAGCCTGGGTGACAAAGTGAGACTCTGTCTCAAAAAAAAAGAAAGGAGGTGAATATTTAAGGGTGTGAATACCAGGAAGTGTGATCATGGGGGCTGTTCTCAGAGATATCACACTGTTTAAGTTAGTCTTAATCATTGTTCTCTGTATAGTTATGTCACCAACTGGATATACAATTAAGTTCATCATCTTTCATATTTAATAACTGTTCTAAATGTAATTTTGTTTTATAATCATATATAATAGTTTTATAGTTCTAAAGTTGAATTCTGTTTTCTCCTCTATATAAGTAATCGTATTCTAGAAACTTTAGTTTTTTTAAGAAAAATATAAGCAAGCTATATATTCATATTTCTCCTTTCTTATATAAATGATAGGATACTTTATGCTTTTTTTTTTTACTTGAAATATTCTGGGGATCACTCCTTAGTGGAGTATTACTCATTTCTTTTTATAGCTATATAATAACCCATTGGGTGAATGTGCCATAGATTATTTAACCAGTTCCTAGTTGATGGGGACTTTGTTTATAATCTTTTGCTAACATAAATGGTATAATAGAAATGCATAACCCTGTGGATATATAAATCTTTTAATATCTTGCCATTTTATGTTTGGGACAGGTTCTTAAAAGTGGAATTGCAGGATCTTAGAAGTAGAATTGTAGGGCCAAAGGGTAAATGAGTATGCAGTGTTGTTTGTTTGTTTGTTTGTTTGAAGATAGTCTCACTCTGTCACCCAGGCTGGAGGGCAGTGGCATGATCTCGGCTCACTGCAACCTCTGCCTCCAGGGTTCAAGCAATTCTCATGCTTCAGCCACCTGAGTAGCTGGGATGACAGGCATGTGCCACCATGTCTGGCTTTTTTTTTTTTTTTTTTTTTTTGAGATGGAGTCTTCCTCTTGTTGCCCAGGCTGGAGTGTAGTGGCGTGATCTCTGCTCACTGCAACCTCCGCCTCCCGGGTTTAAGAGAGTCTCCTGCCTTAGCCTCCTGAGTAGCTGGGATTACACGTGCCCGCTACCACGCTCAGCTAATTTTTGTACTTTTAGTAGAAACGGGGTTTCCCCATGTTGGCCAGGCTGATCTCAAACTTATGACCTCAAGTAATCCACCTGCCTCAGCCTCCCAAAGTGTTGGGATTATAGGTGTGAGCCACTGTGCCTGGCCTTTTTTTGTATTTTTTAGTTTCGCCATGTTGGCCAGTCTGGTCTGGAACGCCTAGCCTCAGGGATCTGCCTGCCTTGGCCTCCTAATGTGCTGGGATTACAGGCCTGAGCCTCTATGCCCCATCTTGTTTGTTTGTTTTTTTTTTTAAAACCTGAGTATTGCTAGATTTATCTTCATAAAGAATTGTACCTCTTTGTGCTCCCATCAGTAATGTATGAGAGTGCCTATTTTTCCATACATAAACCTTGTCAGCAGAGTATGTTGTCAAACGTTTGGGGGTTTTGCCAAATGGAATCTCATTGTAGTGTTAATTTCCACCTCATTATGAGTGATAGTGAGTATCTTTTTATATGGCTAAGAGACATTTGCATTTCTTTTTCTTTTTCTATTTCTTTAGCCTTCTTTTCCGTTTGTTGGTATTTTTTATTTTATAAGCTCTTTACACATTAGAAATATCGATCGCTTGTCTATTTGTTTTTTTTTCCCTAACAGTTAAACAGAGATATTCTTTCAACTTACTTTACTTTTTCCTCATTTTTTTTCATTAATGTTACATTTATTCTTCTGGATAAGAGATCATTTGACATTTAGTGACTCCACTTGTACACATCAGATCTATTCCATTATTTCTTCAAGTTCAACATGTTTTAGATAGAATTTGACTTTATCTACAAACCTGTGTTCCCTTTATCAGGTAATGGTATTGCCATATTCCCAGATGAGAAATTGAAGTGACCTTTTTGACTTTATTTATTATTTATTCAATAAGTATTTATTGAGTACCCATCAGCAAATTTGTTGAGGTTTCAAGTGTGAGCTAGGCACTAGGTAACAAATAGTATAATCCTAGCTCTCAGGGAATGGTCTAAGAGGGGAGTAGGTGTTCCACAAATACACAAACCATGCCTAAATACGTGGTTAGGAATTCCAAGAGAGAATGTAAAAGTGGGGATATATTATTAGATCGGAGAGGTTGTGAGTTGTCTCTGAGAAAATGACTCTTAAGCTAAGATTTGAAGGACGTTTAGGATTAGCCTGGTGGAAAAATGTCAGTTTAGGATTAGCTTGGTGGAAAAAAGACAAAGGAAACAGTGTATAGAAGGATCCTGAGGCAGAAACGAAATTGGACTTCTGGGAAATGAAAAGACCAGTTTAGCTGGCATTCAGGGAGAAGGGGTGGAAGGGTCTGAGATATCATCTGATTACTTTGTAAAGAGATCATTCTTGCTATGATGGGGGTAATCCTTTGGAGGGGGTCATATAGAAGTCAGTCAGGAGTTGGTTAGCAGACTTGTTGTAGTAATTGTGAAGTGATGGTGCCTATTTGTTCAGTTATAAAATTCTTTCAGTTCTAATTCAGGACTTTGGTCATCTTCTCTCTTGACCACTGGGATAGATTTTTTTAAATTGGTCCCACTCTGTCTTAGTCCCTGTTCCCCATCCAGTCTGCTTCAGAAGACTACTTTTAGAGTCAACAGTCTATTCATGTCACTTTCTTTCTCAAAAACTCATGGTGGTTCCATGATTGTGGAAGAATGAGATCCCACCTGGAATTGAAACTTTTATCATTTTCTTTAGGTTTCAAGATCCGCTCTCCTGAGACAACTTTCTTTCAGGCAGCCCAGATGGGTACTTTTCTGCCTCTTTTCTTAGCTCATCTTCCATCTTCCGTCATGACCTTTCTTCCCCGCCAACCCCCACTATTCTCTGATCCTTCTTAGATCCCAAGATTTATTTTTTTAAAAAAACTCAGCATATACTCTATTTTCTTTTGCTCTGTAAGTTCTAAGATTTATCATAGTTTATGTTGAGAAATATTCATGAATTTATTTAGAGTGCAAAGACATTATATATTTTTCTTCTTCTTCTTCTTCTTTTTTTTTTTTTTTTTTTTTGAGACAGAGTCTCACTCTGTCACCCAGGCTGGAGTGCAGTGATGCAATCTTGGCTCACTGCAACCTCCGCCTCTTGGGTTCCAGTGATTCTCATGCCTCAGCCTCCTGAGTAGCTGGGATTACAGACATGCACCACCATGCCTGGCTAATTTTTGTATTTTTAGCAGAGACAGGGTTTCACCATGTTGGCCAGTCTGGTCTCGAGCTCCCGACCTCAGGTGATCTGCCCACCTCAGCCTCCTAAAGTTCTGGGATTACAGGCATGAGCCACAATGCCTGGCCTATTTTTTATTTTTAAAACCCAGTAGATATTTGTTGAATTGTAGGGAGCATTCCATGTGCTGCATCAATCATTGAAATTTCTTGTAAAATAAGCAAGTTTCAAGCATAATTTTATAAATATTTTGAATAGAACCTTCACGGAGTAACCTCATTTAGAAACAGAAAAATCTTACGTGTCGTTTCAAGCAGCTTTTATAGTTCAGTGCACATCAAGTAATGCTTATATTCTCTAGACTAGGTTAACAAAACTATGTTTATATGGCAGTATCAGAGTTCTTATGACTTACTGCAGGTAATGGCATATTTAGGTCATTAAATATTTGATTGCCAGGTAGCAGAAAATGGTCAATAAAATAATGAACGTGTAGGTATTTAAATGTACCTCTGCTTTTACCTGAGATACCTTTGGACTCATTGTCCATTTAGCTAACTTCTTAGCATGTATCTTTCCAGAGTAAGTATAATCGTCTGCATATTGACAAGGATTAGTTTACTTGCTTCTCATATTTGATTATGTTAATATATCAGCACCAGCCAGCATGTTTCTTTTGTAAAGAGAAGGGTACTAATGTTATTTACTGCCTACAACTTGCAAAATGATTTCATGTACTCTCTTTAAAAATCCTTATAGGTTTTATTCTCTCCCTCTCTTACTCAATTTTTCCTTCCCTCTCTTCTTTCTTCCTCTTCTTCTCTTCCTATAAATGAGGTTAAGTGAATTTGGGTAACTGTGGCTTAGTGCTGTGTAACTATACTACATACATTGTGCTGCCTTCTCACATGAAATTATTTCTCTGACATTACATTGGAAATGGGGTTTTTACAGATTTATTGTAGATATGGCTTTATAGATACTAACCTAACTTTTAGATTCTTTGGATCACCTCTTGAATTAAGTAGTTGTTTTTGTCTCCTAGTACATATTGATGAAGTAAAAGGGTTGGGCAATTATAATAATTTTGGTCCTATACTGAATTTTTGTTATCTGAAATGCAGTAGAAACGAAACCTTTTAAACCCATTTAAAAGTCAATTTTCTAAAGTCACATTTAACAGTTTTAGTGTTTAAATAATATTAACTAATGAAAACCATTTTGCTTGTATTATTTTAAGGTAACGAAATATCTTAATGGAAATTGTAAATGAGCTTGCTTAAGATTAAATAAGCACCTCGAGTCTAGTTTCTGGAATGTGATTTTAAGTTTTTTAAAAGAAATTACTAATAGGAACTAGGACAAGTACTTACAGGTAAAAGTCAAATTATTTGATACAGTAAGCTTCAATTACAGTGCCTTTAGTTTGGAGTATGAAAGTTTTTGTTTTTATTTTTTCGTAATCTAATTTTTTTGAGAGAGATAGTATCTTACTCTATCACCTAGGCTGGAGTGTAGTGGTGCAATCATAGCTCACTGCAGCTTTGACCTCCTGGGCTCAAGTGATCCTCCCACCTCAGCCTCCCTAGTAGCTGGGACTACAAATACACACCACCACGCCTGGCTAATATTTTAATTTTTTTTTTTTTAAGAGATGGGATCTCACTATGTTGCCCAAGCTGGTCTCGAACTCCTGGGCTCAAGTGATCCTCCCACCTCAGCCTCCCCAAGTGCTGGGATTATAGGCATGAGCCACTGTGTCTAGCTAAAAGTTTTTATTTTTAAACTGAGAATCTGTAAAAGCAAAAATATTCATTGTAGCTCATGGTTTGACAGGTTTATGAAAGGCTTAAAAGATAAAATTGTCATAAGTAAAATACTGCATTTCACATAGGATTTATGTAACTAGTAGTGATGGTGAAAAAACCTGATGAGGTGAGAGAAATGACTCAGTGTCTCACTTTGCCCTCCCTGTGTCTTATTTCCCCTCTCATTTTAAGTTCTACACGAGTATTACAGCTTCAAATATAATCATGGCATTAATTCAGAAGCCTGATATATTAAAAAATAAGCTTTTGTTTTTCTGTTAATAACTGCATTTGTACCATACTAGAGCTTTTCTACCACACTGTCGTTCTGAGACAGTATAGAGCTAGCTGGGTGAGTCACACCACACCATGAATTTCTTAAAGTGGTAGGTAGTGTTGTATTCATCATTTGTGTCCCTCATTGCCTAGTGCAGTGCTTGATAGGCAGTTGGACTCTGTTCCTTTATTATACTGTACCTGGTATTAGGTTTCTAGAGCACTTAAATTTTTTTTTTTGCCTTTTTGCTTTACTCTAATAAATCTTCTAGTTAACATTAATACTAGCCTTAAATGTGATTTAAGTGTATGTTAAAATTCTTTTTTTTTTTTCCAGCAAGAATAATTATTTTTCTTTCTTTCTTTTTTTTTTTTTTGAAAGAAAGAAAGAAAGAAAAAAAATGAAGAAGAGGAAGAAAAAGGAAGAGAAAGAGAGAGAGAGAGAATGGGAGTATTGCTTTCTTGCCCAGGCTAAAATGCAGTTTAGTAATGGGTATTGAAAACCTCTTTTATACCAATAATTATACTTGATGTAGACAGGAAGGAATAAGGGAAGAAAATAACAAACAAGCAACCAACCAATATTTCATTTAAACCTATGAAATGCTATGCGATTACTGAGGCGTGATTTACTTCCAATTATGTAGTCACTTTTGGAATAGGTGTGAGGTGGTAATGTATGTTTTGTGTATTTGAAGTGGAGAATTCTGTAAATGTTTATTAAGTTTACTTGTTCTGGGTCTGAGTTCAAGTCCTGAATGTCCTTGTTAATTTTCTGTCTCGTTGATCTATAAAATCGTTAGCTCTTCTTGTTACATTGATCCTTTTGCCATTATATAATGTCCTTCTTTGCCTCTTTTGCTCTTTGTTGCTTTAAAGTCTACTTTATCAGAGGCGAGAATTACATCTCCTGTTTTTTGTTTATTTGTTTATTTTTACTCTCTGATTGGTTGATAAATCTTCCTCCTTCTCTTTGTTTTGAGACTTTGTGTATTGTTGCATGTGAGATGGGTCTGGATACAGCATACCGATGGGTTTTGGCTTTTTATCCAATTAGAATATATATATAGGTTTAATACTAGCATTTGATGCTAGCTGGCTGTTTTGCCCATTAGTTAGTGTAAATTTTTCATTGTGTTAATGCTCTTTTCTTTTTGATGTATTTTTGGAAAGGCTGATATTGGTTGTTCCTTTATATGTATAGTGCTTCTTTCAGAAGCTCTTGTAAGGCAGGCCTGGTGGTGGTAAAGTCTCTAAGTAGTTGTTTGTTCGCAAAAGATTTAATTTTTCCTTCGATTATAAAGCTTAGTTTGGCTGGATAGGAAATTCTGGGTTGAAAGTTCTTTTCTTTAAGGATGTTAAATATTGGTCCCCACTCTTTTCTGGCTTGTAGGGTTTCTGCTGAGAGATCTGCTGTAAGTCTGATAGGTTTCCCTTTATGGGTAACCTGACCTTTCTCTCTGGCTGCCCTTAGTATTTTCTCCTTCATTTCAACCCTAATAAATCTGGCAATTATGTGCCTTGGGGTTGGTCTTCTTGAAGAATATCTTTGTGGTGTTCTCTGTATTACCTGGAGTTGAATATTACCCTGCCTTGCCAGGTTGGGAAAGTTTTCCTGAATGATATCCTGAAGAGTATTTTCCAACTTGGATTCATTCTCTTCGTCACATTCAGGTACACCTATCAAACGTAAATTAGGTCTTTTCACATAGTCCCATATTTCCTGGAGACTTTGCTCGTTCCTTTTCATCCTTTTTTCTCCATTCTTGTCTTCTCGTTTCATTTCACTGAGCTGGTCCTCGACTTCTGATATCCTTCCTTCTGTGTGATCAATTCGACTGTTTAAACTTGTGCATGCTTCACGAAGTTCTCGTGTTGTGTTTTTCAGCTCCATCAATTCACTTATATTCTTCTCTAAATTGTCCATTCTCGTTAACATTTCGTCAAACCTTTTTTCAAGGTTCTTAGTTTCTTTGCATTGGGTTAGAACAAGTTCTTTTAATTCACAAAAGTTTCTTATCACCCACGTTTTGAAACCTGCTTCTGTTATTGGAACACACTCGTAATCTATTAAGCCTTGTTCCGTTACTGATGAGGAATTGCGATCCCCTGTAGAGGGAGAGGCATTCTGATTTTGAGTATTCTCTGCCTTTTTACGCTGGTTTCTTCCCTTCATTATATATTTATCCGTCTGTCGTCTTTGTAATTACCGACTTTCTAACTAGGTCTCTGAGCAGACATCCAACTTGTTGATTCCCAGCGCCAAAATCTGAGCAATCCACTGCGCCGGCCAAAATAGCGGTGTTAAGATTGATGGTGCTTTTCTGCCCGGGAATCTCCGGACTCTGCACCAAGAACTGGCGCGCTAAGGCGCCAGCAAAACCGCCACGCCGGCCACAAGAGTCGCCCTGGTGACCCGTGGGGCTCCTCTGCTGGGAATCTCCTAGTCCGTGAGCAACAAATATTCGTCTGAAAGTGTGGCGTCCTCTCGTTCTCTGCGCTTTCACTGGGAATTATGAGCCTGAGCTGCTAGTGATCAGCCATCTTGGATCTCTCTCCCTAAAATTCTTAAGAAGAGTAGCAAATCTAGATTGGGAACTGGATCCATAGACAATGTTCGAAAGATTCAATTCAGATGACCCTGAACACCACTAAACTGATCCAGGGGCCAAATATTCTCTCAAAATAGAGCAGGAAAAAGGAAAAGAGGCATGTAGGGACCCAGAAGAAGGATGATTTATGTGGAGTGGAGGAAATTTCCATTTTAAACCACAGGTACCGCCATTGATCCTTGTTTGCTTTTTTTTTTTTTTTTCCTTTTGGAGACGGAGTTTTGCTCTTGTTACCCAGGCTGGAGTGCAATGGTGCGATCTCGGCTCACCGCAACCTCCGCCTCCTGGGTTCAAGCAATTCACCTGCCTCAGCCTCCCGAGTAGCTGGGACTACAGGCACGTGTCACTGTGCTCGCCTAATTTTTTTGTATGTTTAGTTGAGACAGGGTTTCACCATGTTGACCAGGATGGTCTCGATCTCTTGACCTCGTGATCCACCTGCCTTGGCCTCTCAAAGTGCTGGGATTATAGGCGAGAGCCACCACGCCCGGCTGATCCTTGTTTACTTTTGTCAGGTTTTCCCTATAATAGAGAAACTGCTGACCAAGAATTGTGCAGCTGATTGAAGTAGCACCTTGTTTGAATTGTTAGCATTCATCTTTGAGATGCATATTTTTAGATTAAAGATTTTAAAAATCTTGACTGAAACAAAGGACGGTCTCTTTCCATTTTAAAGTTGTTCATTGAACTTTAAATAGTAAGATTAGCAGAAGAGGAGTGAATTTAATCTTCAAATAAGCATCTCTGTGATTTGTTGGTCACAATATGATTTCTTCCCCATCCCCCACGGTTTTTTTTACTTTTGATAAGGTAAATTCTTATCTTTTCATGAAATATTTAAAGCAAATTTTGTGTTAATTATGTTTAATTATCCTTTTTGAGAGGTCGCTAGCTTCTTCTATTCTAAGGTTCAGAATTAATATAAGAATATATTGAGGCCGGGCGCGGTGGCTCAAGCCTGTAATCCCAGCACTTTGGGAGGCCGAGGCGGGTGGATCACGAGGTCGAGAGATCGAGACCATCCTGGTCAACATTGTGAAACCCCGTCTCTACTAATACAAAAAAATTAGCTGGGCACGGTGGCGCGTGCCTGTAATCCCAGCTACTCAAGAGGCTGAGGCAGGAGAATTGCCTGAACCCAGGAGGTGGAGGTTGCGGTGAGCCGAGATCGTGCCATTGCACTCCAGCCTGGGTAACAAGAGCGAGACTCCGTCTCAAAAAAAAAAAAAAAAAAAAAAAAAAAAAAAAAAAAAAAAGAATATATTGAAATCATAATTGTATTTTATTTTCCAAACAACTGTTGAAAATAATTGCATTTTAATTTGAGAATTTTATGTCAAATAACTGCATATAACAGCTTATACTTTAAAATATAATCCAGAGGTACAGTATTTTTCAGTCATTTATTAGCTTTGTCAGTTTCTACATCTGTAAAGTTGAACATTTAAAGTTGAAATTATGGGCTGATTTGGGTTAAAATGAAGTAACACATGTGAAGCATCTAATGTAGTTGGTCAGGCATAGTAGGCCCTCGGTAATTAGTGGTTGTTGCTGCTATTATGGATACTTAATTAACTTGGATTTCTAGGGCACCATTTGTTAGGGCGCAGTGAACCAATTCTGAATCTATCCTCCTATATTTGTTATTTGTTTAGACTGACTTAACCACTGTGGAGAATAAAGCCTATTTGTGGGGTGGGGTGGGGGTGGGGCCTACTGACTTTGTATGTGTGTTTTTTCAGAGTTACGGGATATGTACTGGAATGTGAAGGATTAAGCTTTGTGGCAGCATGTTCTATATGGCCATCCATAGTGACCAAACTGATTTGGAATGTTGTTTTGTTACTAACTTGGAAATGTGTTATTTTCTCTACAGAGGATGTTGATCTGAATAAACTGCTTATTAGGCTTTATACATTTCTAGAACGAGAAGAACTGTCAATCAGTGTAAATCTCACCCAGCACAATATTTTCTTTCATAAACATGGGGAGGAGACAATACCAAGATAACCACTTTTGGGACAGAGCCAGGAGCTGTTGTGTAACTCAGAGGGTATGTGATAGCACCCAGCTTTGGAGCCTGTCACGTTGGGAAATTGTGGCATGGAGGCTTACAGAAAAATAATCTTGTTTATTACACCTGAATAGGGTACTTATACAGATTTTTAAAAAGTCATCAGCTAACCAGGTCCTCAGAGAGAGGCAAGAAGCCATTCGAGTAGTTAGAGATTGTGGCTGTAGTCAGTTTTCTGGTAACAGGAGCTGTGAGCACCACTTCTTTGATGAAGTCTTTCCTGTTCCCTCCTCCACTCAGGTTGATGACTGTGTCCTTTGTACCTGGTTTCAGCTTGAACATACTTAGGTAACTTCTCTCAAAGCACTTGAAACATGTTAGTACCCGTGTCTCCCTTCCAGCTTCTCTGTAAACTTCTTGATGGTAGCAGTTGTGTGTGTAAGTGCCACTGAGTACTTACACGGATTACTGGAGCTTAGGTTGACCCCGAGTAAATGTTAAATGCAGGTCTCCCTGTGCCTTGTGGAAATGCCTCAACATCAGCTGGTTCAATTATATCCTTCAACTTGATCACTAACAAGTCTTTAGTGAAAAGCTTTCAGAGATGCTATTCCCATTCTGTACGGTCCTCATTATTCCCATTCTTATTTCTTTCTTCTTTGCCAATGCAAATTATTTATTTCTTTAAGTCCTTCTCCATGAAGCTTTTTAAAAGTATGCTTCATTTTAGGGCCAGACGTGGTAGCTCACACCTGTAATCCAGCACTTTGGAAGGTCGAGGCGGGTGGATCACCTGAGGTCAGGAGTTTGAGACCAGCCTTACCAACATGGTGAAACCCTGTCTCTACTAAAAATACAAAATTAGTCGGGCATGGTGGCGTGCACCTGTAATCCCAGCTACTCAGGAGGCTGAGGCAGGAGAACTGCTTGAACCCAGGAGGCAGAGGTTATAGTAAGCTGAGATCGCACCACTGCACAGCCTGGGCAACAGAGTGAGACTCCATCTCAAAAAATAAAAATAAAAGTATGCTTCATTTTAGCTAATTTGTAATTAACATTGAGAAATCCAAGAAAGGTGAGAAATGTAAACCACAGCTCAAGATTTACAATTAAGTAAAAAAAAAGTTTGTAAACATTTTCGTTGTTTAAAAATCTGAAATTATATTAATTTTGGTAAAATTCTTATTCTTTTTCCAAATCATTTAAAACCTCAAAAGAAGGGAAATTTTAGTTAAAATGTAGGTAAAAATGGAAAGAAGTAAGAGCTATATTATAACTTTCAGGCTGTTATAAGAAATATCTTTTACCAGCTGGGCACAGTGGCTCATGCCTATAATCCCAGTACTTTGGAAGACTGAGGTGGGTGCATCACCTGAGGTCGGGAGTTCGAGACCAGCCTGACCAACATGGAGAAACCTCATTTCTACTAAAACTATAAAAATTAGCTGGGCATGGTGGCGCATGTCTATAATCCCAGTTACTTGGGAGGCTGAGGCAGGAGAATTGTTTAAACTCAGGTGGTGGAGGTTACAGTGAGCCGAGGTTGCACCATTGCACTCTAGCCTGGGCAAAAAGAGCGAAGCTCCGTAAATAAATAAATAAATGTCTTTTATTATATCGTATGGTATTTTATAGTTTTATATAAAAATATAGGGATTGACCTTATTATAGAAGGTTTTATTGTGGTTTAAAATTTCAAGTCTTTTAGGTAGCTTCCCTTATACCTCTGCTTCAATTATACCATAATAGTTTATTGAAATTTAATGTATATAGGAAAAAGCCATGTCATTGACTTTTTTTTTGGAGAAAATTATTCATTTTAAGACAAAAGCAGAGACTATTTGAGCCACGAACTGATGGATTTAAGAGTGCTGTTGATCATGGTTGACTTGTGAATATGATTGATTGATTGATAGATCTTTTTTTTTTTTGTACTGGGCTGATGGGTTTTTTTTTGTTTGTTTGTTTGTTTGCTTATTGGCTAATAATAGTATCATTAAGCAGGCGGGGAAAAATAATGTTACTGAGACTTAAAGTTAGTAATTTAATTTGAGTTTAAATAAATATATATATATACTCATTATACTTTAAGTTCTGGGATACAAGTGCAGAACTTGCAGGTTTGTTACTTAGGTATATGTGTGCCATGGTGGTTTGCTGCACCTATCCACCCATCATCTAGGTTTTAAGCCGCATGTGCATTAGCTATTTGTCCTAGTGCTCTACCTCCCTTCGTTCCTCCCCTCCCCCTGACTGCCCCCAGTGTGTAATGTTCCCTTCCCTGTGTCCATGTGTTCTCATTGTTCAGCTCCCACTTATGAGTGAGAACAGGGGTGTTTGGTTTTCTGTTCCTGTGTTAGTTTGCTGAGGATGATGGCTTCCAACTTCATCCATGTCCCTGCTATCATTTTAATCCAGTCTATCATTGATGGGCATTTGAGTTGGTTCCAAGTCTTTGCTATTGTAAATAGTGCTTCAGTAAACATACAGGTGCATGTGTCTTTATATTAGAATGATTTATAATCGTTTGGGTATATATCCAGTAATGGCATTTTGGGTTCTAGATCCTTGAGAAATCACCACCCTGTCTTCCACAATGGTTGCACTAATTTACATTCCCACCAACAGTGTGTAAAAGCGTTCCTATTTCTTCACAGCCTCACTAGCATCTATTGTTTCTTGACTTAATAATTACCATTTTGACTGGTGTGAGGTGGTATCTCATTGTGGTCTTGATTTGCATTTCTCTAATGATCAGTGATGTTGAGCTTTTGTTTCCATATATTTGCTGGCTGCATAAGTCTTCCTTTGTGAAGTGTTCGTTTATATCCTTTGCCCACTTTTTGGTGGGGTTGTTTTTTTCTTGTAAGTTTGTTTAAGTTCGTTGTAGATTCTGGCTATTAGACCTTTGTCAGATGAGTAGCTTGCAAAATTTTTCTCCCATTCTGTAGGTTGCTTTTGCTGTGCAGAAGCTCTTTAGTTTGATTAGATCCCATATGTCAGTTTTTGCTTTTGTTGCAATTGCTTTTGTCATTTTCATCATGAAGTCTTTGCTTATGCCTGTGTCATAATTTTACAATTTATTGTATTTATGGATAAAGTAAAAGTAACAAGAACAGTATTTGTTCTATGGCATTTGTTTTATGTGTTTCGTGACACATTATATCCACATACAAATATATACATGTATTTACAGGAAATATATTTTAACATCTTAATGCTTATGAATTTTCAAATAATATATAATAGCATTGATTTTTACATGTAAAAATTTACTTACATTTAAATGACTGAGACCTTTACATTTATGTGTAGTTTGCACATTATCAGTTGAAATTAATTCATCTTTATTTTGTATTTTATTATTTGTCTGAATGCCACTTTGCTCGTCTCTGTGGGAGAATTAATGATGTATGTACCCTTTAGAGGATCACATTCTCAGAGCAACTTTTATAGCACCACAGAGTTCTAGAGCAGGAAGAAACTCTGGAGGTTATCTTCTCTTATGGGTATGTTTAAACAGTAGTTCTCTGACTCATGCACTTTCTCCTTTGCTCAATAAGCAGGAGATATAGGCCAATTTTTTGTTTGTCTGTTTGAAACAGGGTATCACTCTGTTGCCCAGACTAGAGTACAGTGGCACAGTCATTGCTCACTGCAGCCTCTACCTCCCAGGCTCAGGTGATGCTCTGACTTGAACCTAGGACTACAGGCTATTGCCACCATGCCAGGCTGACCTTTTTTATTTTTAGTAGAGATGAAGTCTCACTATGTTGCCCAGGCTGGTCTCAAATTCCTGAGCTCAAGTGAGCCTCCTGCCTCGGCCTCCCACCTGAGATTACAGGTGTGAGCCATCATGTCCAGCCATGGGGCAGTTTTTTTAGTCCAGGGATTTTCAAATTATGAAGTCAAGAAACAATTTTAGTGGGAAATGACTGGAATATAATACTTGTTTTTCCTCCAAATACGTTAGAGACTTCCAAAACGTATTGCAGATTATTTCAAACATATTATAATATATCGTGTATATGTATACTGGATTTTAAAAAATGTATTATAAATTTTTAAATACACTTTTAAAATGTATTTTTTATTGAAGTGAAAAGATTTTAGAAAACATATCTTTAATGTGTCTACTCTCCAACCTCCCACCCTGCACTTGAAACCTGGGGAGCAGCCATTGTTCTTCATCCATAGATACGCTGCTGACTGTCTTTGCCTGTGCTCCCTTGCTCTCATGCCTGACACCAAAGTAAAGCATTTTCTACAAAGAAAGCAGGCGATATTTCCCTGTGATACATGTTAGTAAAAGATGTGCAGTAAGATAGTTTTTTATTATGCTGTTCTTGCATGCCTTTGGGCAAAAAGTAAAAACACTTTGGTGGCTCTAATTTTTAATCTGTGAGTATTGCTTATGATGTGCCTAACTTGGTACCAAGATGTGATTTAGGCACCAAGAGAATTTGGATTATTTAATACTAGTACATAATAAAACTCCTTATCAAATATTCATGTGGGCACATACAGAGGCATAATTGTATCCCTGTAGTGCACAATAT
Source organism: Aotus nancymaae (assembly GCF_030222135.1). NCBI lineage: Eukaryota > Metazoa > Chordata > Mammalia > Primates > Aotidae > Aotus > Aotus nancymaae. The sequence continues at coordinate 47,210,860 of NW_026988417.1, read as the reverse complement.
AAATACTAATATTGTTTTGGAGAATCAGCATGGTATGCTGAAGCCATGGTTTGGAAAAATGCATTGTAGTATGTTTTTATCTGTGGGAATTTCTGGCAAGTATAATTGAGAGATTCTAAATACTGTAGTTGTTTACTTCATTTCTGAATTTGGCTTAAGTATTTCTGGTCTTTTTTTTGATAATTGCTGAATTATTATTTTGCTATATCTATGGTTGAAGCTAAACCATGATTGTTTTGTTATTTTAATATTTATATTTTCTTTTAAAGGTGTATTTTAGAAACAAGTTTCTCCCACTGAGAGGAGTTAGAAAATATTTAAACGGGAGAATAGTAGAATAAATGCCCAAGTGCCCATTCCTCAGCTCAAACATTTATGAAACCATTGTTACCCACTCCCTTTCTGAAGGTCCCAGTTATGTTTGATGCATTTTCTTTGTCACAACATTTCACCTGTAAATACTTCAGTATGCATTTCTGAAAGACAAGGACTCCTGTTTTTAGGAGTAGAATCTTAAGAACCTTTTTGAAGAATGTACTCAATTAGGCTGGGCACAATGGATGCCTGTAATCCCAGCACTTTGGGAGGCTGAGGCGGGTGGATCTCCTGAGGTTGGGAGTTTGAGACCAGCCTGACCAACATGGAGAAACCCCATCTCTACTGAAAATACAGAATTAGCCAGGCATGGTGGTGCATGCCTGTAATCCCTGCTACTTAGGAGGCTGAGGTAGGAGAATCACTTGAACGTGGGAGGCAGAGGTTACAGTGAACCAAGATCGTGCCATTATACCCCAGCCTGAGCAACAAGAGTGAAACTGCATCAAAAAAAAAAAAGAGAGAAAAAAAAAAGAGAATGTACTGAATTTTGATCATTAAATTTGTTTATGAGATGTTTGATATAAAGGAAAATGAGATTGTTTAAATGGAATAAATGGAAAAAAGAAATACCCAACAAGCAGTCGTACTAAGAAACAGTAGAAAAATTACAGTGAAAAAGCCAATTAATAATTCTTAAAAGTACCCATGGAGAAAAGGAGGACATTTGCATTTTTTAACAGCCAGTATGTGTCTACATTCCACATAGGTCACTAGGGGAGTAAAGCCAAGTGTATTTCATACCATTTGAAATAGCAATTCTGTTTTAAGACTTTTTGTTAAGGGAGAAATCAAAGATGTATACAAAGATTGCCAGTCAAGATATTCATTACAATATTACTTACAGAAATGAGGAACTGAACTTTTTTAAAGAGATCTTTTAGTCCATTCTTTTATTTTTATAGATAATAACACAGGTAGTTTCCATTTATTAAGTACTTCCCAAATTTCAAGCATTTTGCTAACACCTTAACATGAATTATATGACTTAAACCTCTAACAATAATAAATAAGCAATATTTATTCAGTCTTCAGCTTTCACATGAGAAACTAAGGCTTGGGCTGGGCGCAGTGGTTCATGCCTATGCTTCCAGCACTTTGGGAAGCCAAGGCAGGCAGATCACCTGAGGTCAGGAATTTAATAAGAGTAGCCTGGCCAACATGGTAAAACCCTGTCTCTACTAAAAATACAAAAATTAGTTGGGTGTGGTGGCATGTACCTGTAGTCCCAGCTACTAGGGAAGCTGAGGCCGGAGAATTGCTTGAACCTAGGAGGTGGAGGTTGCTGTGAACTGAGATCGTGCCACTGCACTCCAGCCTGGGCGACAGAGTGAGACTCTGTCTCAAAACAAAAACAAAAACAAAACATTAAGGCTTGAGTTTAACTAACTTGTCCTAGATAACTCAGGAAATAAGCATAAAGGAGAGTTCTGAACTTAATCTAATTCCAGAGCCTTTGTATCTAAACATTATACCATACTACTTCCTGACCTAGTCAAGAAGGTGATTTAGACCCATAATAAGAAATGAGAAGAAGAGACTTTGCTCCAGGTCACAAAAAATAATGCAAAAGCGAGCCTGAAAAATCCTAACTCAGAGCTAAATACAATCTGTCACCTGCCACATGAATATGGCTAATAAAAATAATTGTTCCTTATTTCTTCTCTTTAGTATCCTGTGTTCAACATTTCCCCATCTACTATTTATGCAATTTTAAGTTTCTGGTCTTTATTTTCTTCTCTGAGGAATAATTTTCTGAATCATATTTGCTCAGCAGCATTCGTGAAATAGCACTGCAGTACTTGTTTCCTGAACCTAAAGGAATTGAACTTAATGCTCAGTGTTAGTGGAACTGTTAAACGGAGATAATATATTTATAAAATAATGTTTCGTAACCACTAGATATTGTACAATATGATTCCAGTTGTATACAATACAGTGTTTAATTTGTATAGAAAGACCTGAAACAAATTAACCCAGATGGTGAAATGAATTCATAGTGGCTACTATGAATTCTACTATGGTGTTAGAATTGTGAGTAATTTTATTCATTACTTTTTTGGGAAATTGTTGAAAATTTTATCAGCATATGTGGTATAAGTTGATGAATAATATCATTATTGAGTGCTTACTGAGTGTCAAGCACTATTTAAGCACTTTTCATCTTTTACACTTAGTTCTGAAAATAGCCCTAAGAGATTTTATTATCCTTATTGTACACATGAGGAAACGGATGTTTAATACTTTGACAATTTGAGAGTATCCTTCTAGGTCTATTCTTGGCTTCCAAATGTAATTTTATTTCCAACAATTGGGAACATAATATAAATATTGTTTTGTTTTTTCACTTCGTAAAAATATATGTTGAATATTATGGCAAAGTAGTCAATATGTTTTTAAAAATTGATGGATAACATTTCATCTTAGGAATGTACCATAATTTTTTTTTCCAACTGGTCCTTTTTGTTCTTTGCCTCTACTGCAATATTCTGCTCATAGGAATAATAGTACAATGAACATCTTTGCAAATAATTTGTATATGCATTTCTGACTATCTTTCTAGAATAAGCTTTTAGAAGTGGAGTTACTGGGTCAAAGATCATAAACATTTTAGAGACTTTTGATACAAGTTGTGAGATTGCAGGTGACAAATGACCTTCCTTAAATTTAGCAAAGTTGTTTTGGGGCTATAAATTTGGGAGAAATGGGTCATCTAAATCATCTGTCGGAATTTGTGCTTTCATAGTTTCTGTTATAGAAGTCAGGCTTCTAGAACTAAGCTTGCTGGAGGCAGTAAACACAGAAAAAGAGGAAAGACAAACTTTGGAGATTAAATTGTAGCCATTTACTTGCTTTATGACCTTGAGCAGCTATCTTTTCATTTTTCTTTTATTTAACATTTTATTAACTTAGAAACGTTTTCATTGCAATGGTTTTTAGAAAAACATATAAAATATACCTATCATCTGTACACAGTTTCTCTGATGTTTGATCTTATAGGACCTTAGGGTCATAATTAGGCAGAATAAGTCCCATTGTATGATTTTTAAAAACTATACATGTAAAAGGTTAACACATTTATTACAGATGACCCTAGAAAGCATTTTAGATGTTGCATCTTTAAATTAAAAAGAATTTTCCAAGGGGTCACATGATTTTTTCCTCTGACAAGCAAGAACAGAAAATTTTGGATGAATTAATTGAAATTTCTGTTAAATGGTTAAAAATTTATTGTGTGTTTCTCTTGGACATATCATCTTCCAAAGACTTTATAGGCAACTTCTGCAGACTTTAATTCTAGGTTTGGGTGGTAGGGAGAAGAGCATTTTAACTTAAGGGGATCCAGAGAATAATTAATGAAATCAGAAAAGAAAGTCTCCATATGAAGCTACTGAATACATTAGGGTTGGTTAGTCTAGAAAAACCAAGGATGATAGTGGGTAATCTGACAGTCTACAAATTCATGAGGAGTACAAATGGAATAAATAGAAAGCATTCTATTGAGGGTTGAAGGCTGTAACTGCTTTAATGGAAAAAAAGAAGTACCACTTTTTACTATGAATAGTAAAATTGTAAAACAATCTACTATAAATAGTAGGCATAGAAAATAAGTATAAGGAGGATTTTTATCAGAGGCTCTTAATCCATAGTTAGTGGTTGGATTAGGAAGGCTCAACTCTTCAAAGTTATATAAATGTGCTTTTTGGAGGACGATATCTCCATTTCTTTCAGATTTCTAAAGCAATAACTCTGAAAGGCTTAAGCTCTCACTGGAATGTAAGCGCCACAAGGATAGGGATTTTTGTTTGTTTTATTCACTTTTTTCCCCCTCTTACTGGCAGATAGTTCTGCTTAATAAATATTTGTGGAGTGCATGATTTCTGTAAATTTATGTGTGGTATACTTATAGTAATGGTTTTTTTTTTTTTTAAGAAGTTAGGAGTGTAGTACATCCCAGATTTATGTCTCACTGGGCTACTTCTGAATTTGTTCAAAAATTTTTTCTTGGAGTTTAAGTCTAGTAGAATGGAAAGTTTTGTATGATAAATTTGTGATTGAATTCCATTTTTCTGTGCCAACATGAAAATGTAATATGAAAATTATTCTAAAAATACATATTCACCGGTGTATAAGAAAATGTACCACTATGATGCTGCTTTCATTTGATTTAATGAATGAAACTTTTATAAAAAACTTCCTCTTAAAATTGTGAATGGAAAATTTGCTGACTGTCTTCATTAGATTAAGTAGTGTGACAATAACTGCTCTTCTGGCTGAAAATGTAAAGTCAACAAAATGTTGACAAATTCACCTGCAGAGAACATTGCTTTATCAGCAAGAAATTTAGATTTTTGCCGTGAAGCCCAAATATTCTGGCTGAGTATCATTACACAGCATTTTTAGCAGGTTATATAATGTAATCTGTAATTATGTTAGTCAGTATAATATGTTTCCATACTTTTTAAAATTGAAATTTGGGAGAAGGTTAAAAAGAGGCCAGGTGCAGTGGCTCACGCCTGTAATCCCAACACTTTGGAGACTGAGGAGGGTGGATCACTTGAGGTCAGGAATTCGAGACCAGCCTGGCCAACATGGTGAAACCCTGTCTCTACTAAAAATACAAAAAATTAGCCAGGCCTGGTGGTACACGCCTGTAATCCTAGCTACTTGGGAGGATGAGGCAGGAGAATCGCTTGAACACAGGAGTTGGAGGTTGCAGTGAGTCAAGATTGCACCACTGTACTCCCGCCTGGCCAACAGAGCAAGACTCTATCTCAAAAAAAAAAAAAAAATTGACTAAGAGAAGGTTAAATGCAAGTTCATTTTTTAAAAATTGTAAAAGTTATAGCATTTCTTAAAAGAAAAAGTGAATTAACAATTGAAGAGTGATAAAAAAACACTGTTAATTTTACAAATCTTGAATTTTTTTTGGTAATTAAAGGGATGACCATAAATTCTTTTTTTTAAATGATTTTTACCAGTTAGATATAAAAGATACTTGACTAATTGCTTACTGCCTGCACTTGGTTATTTGTGAGCAAATTTTTCTTGTTTTATACAGTCTTTGGCAGATTAAAGAAGTTACTGCATTTTGTTTTTTATAATTATTTTGATATTACAGGAACTATGATTATTTTAAATTTATTTGAAAACTATTGCATCCTCACTCTAAAAGGCTGTCAGAATGCTTGTGTCATTTTGGTTTCTGCATCATTTTAAGAAGCCTTGCAGGATTCCCAGAATTAATTTTAACAGAATAGCAGGAATTGGCACTGATAGATTCCATATCTTACAGTGCAGTTTCTCACTGTAGTTTGAAATATGAATTTCTGTCACCACACCCTCTAGTATTCAAGTATAATGTGAAATACATTTTGAAGTCACATTTAGAGTTTTGAGTTTGGATCTTTGAGGTAATTTGCCCTAATCTTTTTACCCAGTGGCATAATCGTTTTTATAACATTCTATAGGAATGTTAGCATTCCTAACAACTGTTGCCTACAGACTCAATGAGCAGGGACCCCAATCCTTTATGAAGCAGTCTTTTCATTACTTACATACTACTTAAGTTGTTGTTCCTTATGTTGAGCTTAAATCTACCATATGCCAGGCACCATAACTTCTCTGTTCAATTCAAATTGTGGAGTATTCCCAGCATACAGACAAGTATTATGAGTACTGTAATGAACATATCTGATTTTAATTTTTGCTCTATTTGCTTGGGATTATTGTTTCTTATATTAATGTATAATATTAATACACACATCAAATGGCTTCCTAAAATTAAGATAAATAAATTTGTGGCATTTCTGTTATTACTATAGATATTTTGTTCATAAAGGAATGAAGTTCATTTGTTATTTGAACACCTATTCAGCTTTCTTTTGCTTTCTGTACTGAAGTGAAATGAGGCTCCCTGCCTACCAGGACCTCATTTGCCCTGAGGTCCTCCCAAGCACCGGAGGTGAACCACTGTTCACTATTTATTACACATGGAAGCTTCTGCATTATTACTCCGCCTGTAGGTGAAAAGTCTTGCCCTTCAAAGCTTGTACTGATTGGCTGTTTACAGTCTTCTCTTCAGTGTTGTCAGGTACCAACTAATGTCCTTTTTTATTTGAACTTTTTCATTTTCAGTAAGAAAGAACATCAATGATTATTTGTATAGATGACCATGTACAGGTATCAAACCTCTCTGACCTTCACTGTCTCAAAATAGTATTACAAAAGTAGTAGTGGCCGGGTGCAGTGGCTTACGCCTGTAATCCCAGCACTTTGGGAGGCCAAGGCAGGTGGATCACCTGAGATCAGGAAGGAGTTCGAGACCACCCTGACCACCAAGGTGAAACCCTGTCTCTACTAAAAATACAAAAATTAGCCAGGCATGGTGATGTGTGCCTGTAGTCCCAGCTACTTGGGAGGCTGAGACAGGAGAATAGCTTGAACCCGGGAGGCGGAGGTTGCAATGAGCTGAGATCGTGCCGCTGCACTCCAGCCTAGGTGATGGAGTGAGACTTTCTAAAAAAAAAAAAAAAAAAAAAATTCGTAGTAAAAATTACTCTTCTTTACAGATAAAATATTCTCCAATCAAGTGAAATGAAAATAAAAATTAATCCCATGTTAAGTAATATATATGGAGGCAGTATGAAAAAGTGATTGTCATGCAAGTAAACAGACCAAAAACGTCCCAGAAAGACTCTCCCCCTCCCACCAGTCCAGCCCTGATAAAAGTGATTATAACCCATAAAGAAAGCCAGAAAAGTGGGGAGGATCCAAGATGGCCGAATAGGAACAGCTCTGGAGTGCAGTTCCCAGCAAGAACAACAGTGAGGATGAGTGCCAACCACATTTCCTAACAAATTTTCACTGCCCACAGACCAGTAGATTCTGGGGCGGAAAGCGCCATGAGTTTTCAGCATAGTGGTTTCAGCTGGTGCCAGGTTGGCACACAGAATCGCACACAAATTTGGGCGGCCATTTCAACTGGTGCCTGGAATGCCTGGGAGACAGAGCCGCCCATTCAATTGAAAGGGAGAGGGCAGAGACAGGGAGCCAGGCAATCTGGCTCAGTGGGTACCACCCCCAACAAAACAAGCAATCTGAAACGCTCTGGATTGAGAGTTTTGCAGCAAGTACAGCTGGACCCAGGACTTTCCAGTTCAGTTGGGGGAAGGGAAGCCACCACTACCATGCACTACCAAGGCAGTTCACACAGCAGCTGCACAGAGCCTGCAGCAGCTCAGCAACGCTTCTGCTGGCAGACTGTGACTAGACTACTCCATGCAGGGCACGGCATCTATGAAAAAAGGCAGCAGCACAACAGGATCTTATAAATAAAGCTGACCTTCCTAGGACAGAGCACCTAGGAAAAGATGTGGTTATGACTTCTGCTGCAGCAAACTTAAAAGTACCTGCCCAGCAGCTCTGCATGGAACAACGGGGCTCCCAGCACAGCATTTGAGCTCCTGTAAGGGACAGACTGTCTCCTCAAGCAGCTCCCCAACCCCTACCCAAAGAGACACCTCATAAAGGAGAGCTCAGGCTGACATCTGGCAGGTACTCTTCTGGGACGAAGGTAACAGAAGAAGAAACTGGCAGCATCCCTTACTTTTCTGCAGCCCGAACGGGTGATCCCCAGACAAGTGGGGTCTGGAGTGGACCTCCAGCAGTCCTACAGCAGAGGGGCCTGACTGTTAGAAGGAAAACTAAGAAAGAAAGAAATAACTTCATCATCAACAAAAAGGACATCCACTCAGAAACCCCATCCAAAAGTCACCAACTATAAAGACCACAGGTAGATAAAGCCACAAAGATGGGAAGAAACCAGAGCAAAAGGATGAAAACACCAAAAACCAAATGCCTCTCCTTCTCCAAAGGATCACAACTCCTCACAAGCTAGGGATCAAAGATGAATGGAGAATGAATCTGATGAATTGACAGAAACAGGCTTCAGAAGGTGGGTAATAACAAACTTCTGAGAGCTAAAAGAACATCTGCTAACCCAATGCAAAGGAACTAAGAACCTAGAAAAAAGGTTAGATGAGATGCTAACTAGAATAAACAGCTTAGAGAAGAATATAAATGACTTGATGGAGCTGAAAAACACAGCACGAGAACTTCACGAAACATACATAAGTTTCAGTGGCTGAATCAACCAAGCAGAAGAAAGGATATCAGAAATTGAAGATCAACTCAGTGAAATAAAATGAGAAGGCAAGAATAGAGAAAAAAGAGTGAAAAGAAATGAACAAAGCCTCCAAGAAATATGGGATTATGTGAAAAGACCTAATCTATGTTTGATAGGTGTACCTGAATGTGATGGAGAGAATGAATCCAAGCTGGAAAACACTCTTCAGGATATATCCAGGAAAACTTCCCCAACCTAGCAAGACAGGTCAATATTCAAGTCCAGGAAATACAGAGAATACCACAAAGATATTCCTTAAGAAGAGCAACCCCAAGGCACATAATCGTCAGATTCACCAGGGTTGAAATGAAGGAAAAAATGCTAAGGGCAGCCAGAGAGAAAGGTTGGGTCACCCACTAAAGGAAGCCCATCAGACTCACAGTGGATCTCTCCACAGAAACCCTGCAAGCCAGTAAGAGAGTGGGGGCCAATATTCAACATCCTTAAAGAAAAGAACTTTCAACCTAGAATTTCATATCCAGCCAAACTAAGCTTCATAAGCGAAGGAGAAATAAACTCCTTTATGGACAAGCAATTGCTGAGAGATTTCGTCACCACCAGGCCTGCCTTACAAGAGCTCCTGAAAGAAGCACTAAACAAGGAAAGAAGCAACCAGTACCAGCCACTCCAAAAACATACCAAATGGTAAAGATCATCAACACAATGAAAAAAATGTGTCAACTAATGGGCAAAACATCCAGCTAGCCTCAAAATGGCAGGATCAAATTCACATATAACAATATTAACCTTAAATGTAAATGGGCTAAATGCCGCAATCAAAAGACACAGACTGGCAAATTGGATAAAAAGCCAAGACCCATTGGTGTGCTGCATTCAGAGAACCCATTTCATGTGCAAGGACACACATAGGCTGAAAATAAAGGTATGGAGGAAGATTTATCAAGCAAATGGAGAGCAAAAAAAAAGGAGTTACAATCCTAGTCTCTGATAAAATGGACTTTAAACCAACAAAGATCAAAAGAGACGAAGGGCATTACATAATGCTAAAAAGATCAATGCATCAAGAAGAGCGAACAATCTTAAATATATACACACCGAATATAGGAGCACCCAGGTACAGTACATAAGGCAAGTTCTTAATGACCTACAAAGAGACTTAGACTCCGACACAATAATAGTGGGAGACTTTAACACTCCACTGTCAATATTAGACAGATCAATGAGACAGAAAATTAGTAAGGATATCCAGGACTTGAACTCAGATCTGGACCAAGTAGACCTAATAGACATCTACAGAAATCTCCACCCCAAATCCACAGAATATACATTCTTCTCAGCACCACATTGCACCTACTCTAAAACTGACCTCATAATTGGAAGTAAATCATTCCTCAGCAAATGCAAAAGAACGGAAATCATAACAGTCTTTCAGACCACAGGGCAATCAAATTAGAACTCAGGAATAAGAAACTCACTCAGAACTGCACAACTCCATGGACTGAACAACTGGCTCCTGAACGTCGACTGGATAAACAATGAAATGAAGGCAGAAATAAAGATGTTCTTTGAAACCAATGAGAATGAAGACACGATGTACCAGAATCTCTGGGACATATTTAAAGCAATGTCTAGAGGGAATTTTATAGAATAAATGCTCACATGAGAAGCAAGGAAAGATCTAAAATTGACATCCTATCATCAAAATTGAAAGAGCTAGAGGAGCAAGATCAGAAAAACTCAAAAGCTAGCAGAAGATAAGAAATAACTAAGATCAGAGCAGAACTGAAGGAGATAGAGACACAAAAAACCCTTCAAAAAATCAGTAAATCCAGGAGCTGGTTTTTTGAAAAGATCAACAAAATAGACCGCTAACCAGATTAATAAAAAAGAAAAAAAAAATAGAAGAATCAAATAGATGGAATAAAAAATGATAAAGGGGATATCACCACTGATTCCACAGAAATACAAACTACAATCAGAGATTACTACAAACAACTCTATGTGCATAAACCAGTACACCTGGAAGAAATGGATAAATTCCTGGACATTTGCACCCTCCCAAACCTAAACCAGGAAGAAGCCGAAACCTTGAACAGACCAATAACAAGGGCTGAAGTTGAGGCAGCAATTACTAGCCTACCAACCAAAAAAAGTCCAGGTCCAGATGGGTTCACAGCTGAATTCTACCAGACGTACAAAGAGGAGCTGGTACTTTTCCTTCTGAAACTATTCCAAACAATCCAAAAAGGGAATCCTTCCCAAATCGTTTTATGAGACCAACATCTTCCTGATACCAAAACCCAGCAGAGACTCAACAAAAAAAGAAACCTTTGGGCTAGTATCCATGATGAACATACATGCAAAAATCTTCAATAAAATACTGGCAAACTGATTGCAACAGCACATCAAAAAGCTATCCATCACGATCAAGTAGAATTCATTCCAGGGACGCGAGGCTGGTTCAACATACACAAGTGTATAAACGTAATCCGCCACATAAACAGAACCAAAGACAAAAACCACATGATTATCTCAATAGATGCAGAGAAGGCCTTCCACAAAATTCAACAGCCCTTTATGCTAAAAACTCTTAATAAACTAAGTATCGCAGGAACGTATCTCAAAACGATAAAAGCTATTTATGACAAATCTACAGCCAATATCATACTGAATGGGCAAATACTGAAGCATTCCCTTTGAAATCCAGCACTAGACAAGGATGCCCTCTCTCACCACTCCTATTCAATATAGTATTGGAAGTTCTAGCTGAACAATTAGGCAAGAAAAAAATAAAGTCTATTTAATTAGGAAAAGAGGAAGTCAGGTTTTCTCTGCTTGTAGACATGATGGTATATTTAGAAGGCCCTATCATCTCAGCCCAAAATCTCCTTAAGATGATAAGCAACTTCAGCAAAGTCTCAGGATACAAAATCAATGTGCAGAAATCACAAGTATTCCTATACACCAATAACAGACTTAAAGAGAGCCAAATCAATAATGAACTGCCATTCACAATTGCTACAAAGAGAATCAAATACCTAGGAATACAACTAACAAAGGATGTAAAGGACCTCTTCAAGGAGAACTACAAAGCACTGCTCAACAAAATAAGAGAGGACACAAACAGATGGAGAAACATTCCATGCTCATGATTAGGAAGAATCAATATTGTGAAAAGGGCCATACTGCCCAAAGTAATCTATAAATTCAACACTATCCACATCAAGCTACCAATGACCTTCTTCACAGAACTGGAAAAAACCACCTTAAACTTCATATGGAACTGAAAGAGAGCCCGCATAGCCAAGACAATCCTAAGCAAAAAGAACAAAGCCAGAGACATCACGCTACCTGATTTCAAACTATACTACAAGGCTACAGTAATCAAAACAGCATGGTACTGGTACCAAAACAGAGATAGAGATCAATGGAACAGAATAGAGGCCCTGAAGACAATGCCACAAATCGACAACCACCTGATTTTTGACAAACCTGACAAATACAAGCAATGGGGAAAGGATTTCCTGTTTAATAAATGGTGTTGGGAAAACTGGCTAGCAGTGTACAGAAAGAAGAAACTGGACCCCTTCCCAACACCTTACACTAAAATTAACTCCAGATGGATTAAAGACTTAAACATAAGACCTAACACCATAAAAACCCTAGAAGAAAACCTAGACAAAACCATTCAGGACATAGGCATGGGCAACGGCTTCATGACTAAAACACCAAAAGCATTGGCAATAAATGCCAAAATAGACAAATGGGACCTAATTAATCTCCAGAGCTTCTGTGCAGCAAAAGGAACAATCATTAGAGTGAACTGGCAACCAACAGAATGGGAAAAATATTTTGCAATCTACCCATCTGACAAAGGGCTAATATCTAGAATCTACTAAGAACTGAAACAGATTTACAAGAAAAAAACAAACCCATCCAAAAGTGGGTGAAGGATATGAACAGACACTTTTCAAAAGAAGACATATATGAGGCCAATAAACATATGAAAAAATGCTCATTATGACTGGTCATTAGAGAAATGCAAATCAAAACCACATTGAGATACCACCTCACGCCAGTTAGAATGGCAATCATTAAAAAATCTGGAGACAAGAGATGCTGGAGAGGATACGGAGAAATAGGAACACTTTTACACTGTTGGTGGGAGTGTAAATTAGTTCAACCATTGTGGAAGACAGTGTGGCGCTTCCTCAAGGACCTGGAAATAGAAATTCCATTTGACCCAGCAATCCCATTACTGGGTATATACCTAAAGGATTATAAATCGTTCTGTTATAAAGACACATGCACATGTATGTTCACAGAGGCACTGTTTACAATAGCAGAGACCTGGAACCAACCCAAATGCCCATCGACGATAGACTGGACAAGGAAAATGTGGCACATATACACCATGGAATACTATACAGTCATAAAAAATGATGAGTTTGTGTCCTTTGTAGGGGCATGGATCAATCTGGAAACCATAATTCTCAGGAAACTGACACAAGAACAGAAAATCAAACACTGCATGTTCTCACTCATAGGCGCGTGTTGAACAATTAGAACACATGGACACAGGGAGGGGAGCATTACACACTGGAGTCTGTTGGTGGGGGTAAGGGAGGGACAGCTCCCCAGTGATAATATGCAGAGAAATGCCAGATGTAGGTGACGGGGGGATGGAGGCAGGAAACCATATTGCCATGTGTATAGCTATGCAACAATCCTGCATGATCTGCACATGTACCCCAAAACCTAAAGTACAATAAAAATAAATAAATAAATAAGTTTTCTCTTACCAAAAAAAAAAAAAAAAGCCAGAAAAGTATAAATGACATATTTTCCATGGTTACCAAAAGATGCATTTATTTTTATCAAAAATGAAAAGTTAAAAATAGGAAGGCTGTGTGTCTACTGAAGAAGTGTTGCAAACTTTGGGCAAATATTGATAAGTCTTCAATGAGTGACATAGTGCCATGACAGTGTGATTACAAGAAGAATAAACACATACAACAAAAGCATGACATTAGCACTTGCTATTTCTGGACAGAAGGCTGTTCAAAAACAAACCCAAATGAAATACCTGGACATGGTGACACAAATCGGTCCTAGGTGGGATTTTTGCAATATTCCTAAAATTGCATTGTACTCCAGTAGTGACTGGTTTTGAGATTTGTCCCAGAAGATGAAGTGAAAGATAATTTAAAACTCATTAAATATTGTCCAATGTAGGACCATACCCACAAGATATGACATGCTATTTGTCACATTAATTTATTTTAGTTCGATGGGGAAATGATGCCATGAACCTAAGATAAGTAAAGTATAAAGAATTATGGCGGGCCGGGCGCGGTGGCCCACGCCTGTAATCCCAGCACTTTGGGAGGCCGAGGCGGGTGGATCACGAGGTCAAGAGATCGAGACCATCCTGGTCAACATGGTGAAACCCCGTCTCTACTAAAAATACAAAAAATTGCTGGGCATGGTGGCGCGTGCCTGTAATCCCAGCTACTCAGGAGGCTGAGGCAGGAGAATTACCTGAACCCAGGAGGCGGAGGTTGCGGTGAGCTGAGATTGCGCCATTGCACTCCAGCCTGGGTAATGAGAGCGAAACTCCGTCTCAAAAAAAAAAAAAAGAATTATGGCAGGATTGTAGCTATCATATTTATAATAGGTTTTAGAAATATTTGATGGAGTAGTCAGAAATTCCAGTAAATTGGAATGATATTATGAGCAAGCACAAACAAGTTAGTATTTTATTCATATTTCCCAGATTTTTGGCTTTGAATATTTGGCTTTAGTCATGATTTAATTGATTATTCTGTGACTATTATATTTTTCTAACTTGGCTAAAGGAATTTCAAATTAAGACTATTCAGTACAAAATTAATATTTCAGGATTTTTAACTTTTTCTGTTGGGTTGGGGATTAAATTCATTAAAGAGAAAAACTAGTATCCAACTGGTTATTATTTAAAATAAAGCTAACTTGAGTTCCAATGCCAGATGACAAATTTGTCTTATTTTTGCTATAGAAAAATGCCAAGACTGGCTGGGTGCGGTGGCTGACACTTGTAATCTCAGCACTTAAGGAGGCCGAGTCAAGTGGATCACCTGAGGTCAGGAGTTGGAGACCAGCCTGGCAACATGGTGAAACCCACATCTCTACTAAAATTACAAAAATTAGCTGGGCCTGGTGGCAGACGCTTGTAATCCCAGCTACTCAGGAGGCTGAGGCAAGAGAATCGCTTGAACCTGGGAGGTGGAGATTGCAGTAAGCTGAGACTGTGCCACTGTACTCTAGCCTAGTCAACAAGAGCGAAACTCTGTCTCAAAAAAAAAAAAAAAAAAAAAAAAAAAAGCCAGGACTTTTTAATGGTAATAAAACATGAATTTTTTTTATGTTAACTTGGAGTCCGTTTAAATGGTAAAAAGATAACTCCCTGTGGTCATTTGCTTTATTCTCAGTAACCATCCAGGTATTACAGATATGGTACTGTAGTTCATGGTCCATGACCTCTCAGAGTTACTGTAAGTAGACTTTGAAAAATGTGCATCCCAAATATTATCTGTAGGTGTGATAAATATCAGGTCTAGCAGATACATGAACTATTTTACAAATCTATATTTTAGTGAATAAAATAATATATTATTGAATAGTTAAGTTATGGTGTATTAGTTTAACCATTGGCTAGTGAAAGCATTATTGTTACTCTATACAGAAGAAAAGGAGGAGAAAAACTATAGATTAAAAGTTATTTAAGAGATATGGTTACAATTGCCTGTATGAATTTTGTTTAAATTTAGAGAGAACAGACCGTTAAAAGGGCACTTATGAGACAATTGGGGAAATTTGAGTGCTGATTAGTAGTTAGTATTATATTATTAATATAAGTATTATAATAGCATTAGCTTGTTTTTACAAAGTAAATCCTTGTCTTAGATACCTAATGAATTATGTACAGATGAAATGTTATGATGTCTGGAATTTGCTTCAGAATAATCCAGTATGGTGGGATAGAAGTGGGGCGGGTGGATGAAGATATAAATGAAACATGATTTGCCATGAGTTAATTGTTGAAGCTGGGAATGGTGGGGGTTTCGTGATACTATTCTTAATAATTTTGCATTAGTTCAAAATTTTCCATAATAAAATACTTAGAAAAATTGTTATGCAGTGTTACTGAAAGGATATCTGCAGCACTAGGTGACGCTGGTGTGTAAAATGTGTTCAGAAGAATGGATGTGAGTGACATACAGGTGTACTTATTATAAACACACCGAATATGTAAATGTATTTTGGTTTTTTTTCAGAGCTAAAGCCATTTATTGGAATCTTGGATGGTTAACATCTAAATGCTTCATTCCTGAAACCACTCAAGAATCATAGGATTAGATGATCCACGTTACCACCAAGGAATTACTGTCTCAAGTGATAGGGTAAGATTGTAAATATTCTCAAGACTAAATAGTGATTGAGGTCTGAAAAGATTTTTAAATGCTGCATTGTAGCTGTGAGCTTTTACTATAATTTCTTCAGCCTATAACTATTATACCAGGAGTTAAAAGTTGTGGTAATCAGCTAAAGTGCTTAGAAGTATCAGCATGTAAACAAGGCATTATGGCATTTCTTCCTCATAGATCCTGTTAGTAATAGTTTTGTTACTGGAATGCTTCCCCTTTGCTGTATGTCTCAGGGTGGATTCTTTTGATGTTTATTAGGAATCAACACCTATAATGAGGGGGCTTAGGAAGCAGATGAAGCAAAGGAAATTGAACTGCAGTGCAGGCTCAACAAAGTTTTGGCCAACCCTACAGGGAGTATTATAACTGTGAGAGTTTATTTCCCTTCTTAAGTAGTCAGCTTTTTTGGGAGAGAGACGTATCTTCAGTGCCTTTGTATCTTGCACAGATCATTGGAGAAGCTATTCAAAAAATATTTGTTGAATGAAGGAAATCAGAGAAAAATCTTTGGTCTCTTCTGTAACCCCTAATCCTTGTCCCTTTTACCTTAACCCTTCCTCTCTCCCCTTGAAAGTGCAGTTCAGAATGGTGAGGTTAACAGTCACACAAATGGTTGTCTTGCATGTCATGAACAAACATGAATTAGCATTCTTCTATGTACCACTGTGTTTCTGGGCTTCATAGATAAGGACGACCTGCAAAGGGACCTGGGGAAAACCACAGACATAAAATGTAAAGAACATGAGATCATGAGGAAGGGAGGGAGGGGGGAGAGAGAGAGAGAAGGGAGGAGGAAGTGGGGGGGGGGGAGAGAGAGAGAGAGAGAGAGAGAGAGAGATCCGTTTTAGGCATATTGAGGCATGCAGTTTACCATTCTAAGCAGTTGCTTTTTCTGTTTGTGGGGAATATAGGCTGATTGGATTTTAATTTTGATACTTTTATGATCAAAGATTAAGAAACAATCTACTTCTTAGATGCATTTTTTTAAAGTTAATGCTTTTTTCTTATTGAATATATACCTGCTTTAAGGGCAACAGATTTATGTCTTTTACTCGACTTTGTTGTTTTTTTCCTTTTTTTTATAGGAGTTCTTGAGACAGAATTTGTATTAATAAATCCTTAAACTTTCTCTGGACCTTAATTCTTTCTTTCTTTCCTTTCCTTTCCTTTCCTTTCCTTTCCTTTCCTTTCCTTTCCTTTCCTTTCCTTTCCTTTTCTTTTCTTTTCTCTTTCTTTCTTTCTTTCTTTCTTTCTTTTTCTTTCTTTTCTTTCTTTCTTTTCTTTCTTTCTTTCTTTCCTCTCTTTCTTTCTTTTGAGACGGAGTTTTGCTCTTGTTACCCAGGCTGGAGTGCAATGGCGCGATCTTGGCTCACCGCAACCTCCACCTCCTGGGTTCAGGCAATTCTTCTGCCTCAGCCTCCTGAGTAGCTGGGATTACAGGCACACGCCGCCATGCCCAGCTAATTTTTTGTATTTTTAGTAGAGACGGGGTTTCACCATGTTGACCAGGATGGTCTCGATCTCTTGACCTCGTGATCCACCCGCCTCGGCCTCCCAAAGTGCTGGGATTACAGGCGTGAGCTACCGCGCCTGGCCCTTAATACTTTATTAATTAATGCTTTGCATGTAAAGGATCTTCAATTAATGCTTTTAAAATAAATTTAAAAAAGAATAGTTGACTTCATAAGTAATGTGGTAGGAGAATAAGGATTAAAAACAAAGTGGCCGAGCATGGTGTCTCTTGCCTGGAATCCCAGCAGTTTGGGAGGCCAAGGCAGGCGGATCACCTGAGGTCAGGAGTTTGAGACTATCCTGCCCAACATGGTGAAATCCTGTCTCTACTAAAAATGCAAAAATTTGCTGGGCATGGTGGTGCATGCCTGTAGTCCCAGCTACTCAGGAGGCTGAGGGAGGAGAATTGCTTGAACCCAGGAGGCAGAGACTCCAGTGAGCTGAGATTGTGCCACTGCACTCCAGCCTGGGCAACAGAGCAAGACTTCATCTCAAAAACAAAAACAAACAAACAAAAAAAAAACCAAGCAAACAAAAAAAAAAAAAACAAAGTAAAAAAACCAGAAATGTACCCATTTATCTATTACAACTATTTTTTCCTCATATCTATGTAGACTGTATGTGCTTCATCTTTTGAAATACTATGCAAAGTGTTTTCTTCATGTTGAGTATTGGCAGAATGAGATTATATTGTGTTTCACTGAGTGAATCAGATTTAAAAAATTATGTATCATTCAAAGATATATGATTGCTTAGGGTTTTGTTCTTGTTGTTGTTGTTTATACTTTTAAGTTCTGGCGTACATGTGCAGAACGTGCAGGTTTGTTACAGAGTTAAACACCTAATGGTGGTTTGCCTTAGGGGCTTTGCTCTATCTGTTACCTTTTAGATTTCCTTCTTGCTCACTTAACCCCACCAGAGGGCAGGCAAAGGAAGGGAGAGAAGAAGATAGTACTTTCAGTTTTCAAAGTCTTGTAGATATTCTTTTATTGGACTCTCTTGTTATACTTCTGAATTATATTAAGGCAGTAGGGTTGGCTACTTTTGCTATTTTAAAATATTTTGTAGAGTGCTCAATTATTTTGAAAATCATATAATGTTGATGACTGTTTTTATATTGAATTTAAGTATTTATACTTTAAATTCTTCAGCTTTATGTTTTTAGATCCATATATTTAAAATTAATCATTGTTTTTGGTTATTCCTGCCAAAGTTTTCATCATTACTCTTGATAAACACCACTGATTGTAATAGGGAGGTTTTTTTTTTTTTTTTTTTTTTTTGGGTATTTAAAAGTAACCTTAGAATGTTCATAATACAGAATAAAGTTTTAAGTGACGCCTTTTTATGTTTTATAAAAGTTGACATTCCTGAGGTCTGTTAGTAAATTTTCAAAATGATAAGAATTATCTTTTGAATACAAGTTACTGTTTTACATGTCAGCTCTAAGTTTATTTAAAAGGAAGATACGCCTCAGGCCAAAGTAAATTTCTCTTTACACAGTGAAAGTTCTGAAAATCTACATGTTAAACTAGGTGGATGCTCAACATTTTATAGATTCAGTATTGTCGTTAGCACCCATTGTACGTGTATGCCCACATGAAGTGCAGTTTCATGGTCTGTAGCTGTTTGGTTTGTTATCAGCATGAACAGTAAATGTCCTAAAAATCAGCTTCAAAACAGCTGGCCATTGACCAACTGGGGTTTAGCACCGCCTAAATTCACATGACGTTTATTTGCTCTTTGACACACATAGTGTACCTGAACTTCTCATCAAGGAAGTTGGTATAGACACCTTTCTGTGTGCTTGTGGGTCTAGTAATGTAGAAGAACCTTAAAATGGATTTTTTAAAGAGAGTTGTTCCTCCCATTCTTTCGGGAGATGTGGTTTTGGATACTAGTGTTCAGGAAAGTTCCCCAAGGTTAGTTAAGATGAAACGTCTTAGTTTGCTTTCTTCAGAGAAGACGATAGATGAGCAAGGTGGACCTAATTTCTGTCATAGTAATTGTGGCAAATACGAACACCAACAACTAGGTAAAGTAAAAACGTATTTCCTTCTGTCCTTTAAAAAAGTATTTTAGGAAAGTAAAACTATTTTTACAAGTATGAATTCTAGTGATCATGAATATCTTGAAAATCAACTTTAAATATTAAAATGTTTAATGAAGTATATAGTTGGCCTACTTTATTAATAATAAAATTTTTGCTTCAAGTATAGCTGGAGAAATATTTATGCTGTAAGTCAAGATAAAACTTTAATGCACTTAATAGTACTGATGAAAATATTTGCAAAATATTTTTGAAGTGTTATTGAGAATATGTTAGTTACACCTATAGGATATGCAAACAAAAAATAAGATACTGAATTGTTACTATATAAACCACTTGAATTTTGTTTAAAAATATGTTCCATTGTTTTATTTTAAAAGATAGTGAGTATTTGGGGTGAAGTATTGAAAAGTTAAATCTTTGAATAGAATGAGGATTATTTTGTATCATAGTATTTCTGTTACATGTAATCCTGCAAAGCTAAATATAATGCTCTTTAAAGTTTGAGAGGATAATAATTAATATGTTTCAGGATAAACATCAGCTTGGATATAGTAACTAGCAAATATTAGAGGAAAGGAAAATTACTTAGGAAAAAGATGAAAAAATGCTTCAAGTTTTCAAATATTTGGTTAAAACAGTTTAAAATGTTCTCTATGATTATTATTATTTTTTTAATTTTAGGGAGTAAATAACTGTAAATAAAAAAAACCTCTCTGCAAGTTTCATATGTGCTATAACTGTTTTCTATGCATATTTTAATATGCATACATATTTAAGCATGCACATACACATTTTAATAGCAGAATTTGAAAAAATGAGACTTACTGTCCAAGTCACTCTGATACTTGCTTTTTCACTTAGTGCATAGACATCTTTCTGTCTCATTTGAAATGTGTTTTTTTGTGTGGATATAATGATTTATTCAGTTCCTTATTGAGGAACATTTAGAATGACTACTTTTTAGTTACTAAAAATAATTATGTAGTATTCATTGATATATCACTTTATACCTTGGGATAATTGCTTATTAGTATAAATTTTCATATACACTAAATTTTTTTAAAAATTTATTTTTAAAAATTGACGTAATTGTACATATTCATGGGTCACATAGCGTTGTTTTGATACATTGTATAGTGATCATATCAAAGTCATCAGCATATCTGTCATCTCAGACATTTATCATTTCTTCGTGTTAAAAACATTCAATATTTGAAACTGTATATTATTATTACTATGATCATCTGCTGTGATATAGAACACTAGAACTTATTTCTCCTGTCTAGCTGCAATTTTGTATCCTTTAACAAATCTCTCCCTATTCCCCCACCTTCCCCCTGCACTTCCTAGACTCTCCTATCTTCTTTTTTACTGCTTTTTAAATTTTGATAGAAAATGCCAATACCATTAAAAACTTTATCAATTTAAGCTCCTTCTCATCATACATATTTCCTTAAAAAGAAAGTATGGCATACTTTCTTTTTCAAAATACCAGTTACGTAAAAGAATGAAGAAGGAGCTTTTACATTTTAAACAGAAATATATATTGATATCTACTATGTCCTGGTATTAGAGATTACCAGTTTTTTATTCTCTCTGCTTATTTGAGTAGAAATGGAAATGAGGCCACTGATGGATTGTCACTTCATAATTTCAGTTAAAAAATTTGTAAATCGGCCATCACTTGGTTTCGTGTTCAACAGTGTATAAGTGAAAATATGTATATATTAATATGTGCAGTTACTTGAATAATTTAGTTGCTTTCTTCACTTTACTACAGCCTACATAATTGGACTTAGTATTTAAATGTAATATGCTATGCCTATTTATATGGCTCCTTACTTTTATCTCTGAACTTGTTCTTTTTTTTTAAAGACTACCTTATACTGTTAAATATAGCACACGTTACAAGGTATAATAATTAGATTTTGTGATTTGTATTTGCAAGTAAGCTGTCAATCTAATGATTAAGAATTTCCCATGGTTTATGTGTTTTTACTAATTAAGATCAAAATAAAACATAATCATGGAACACCAAATAATCTGATGTCTGTTGAAATTTCTGAGGCTACACGTTCTTTGTGGAATAAATAACTCTTGCATGATTTTTCTCTTCAAAAATAAAATTCAGGACTGAGGATAGGGAAGCAAAAAATAAATAAATAAAATTCAACTTTAGGAAATGACTATGAAAATTAATTTAAAGAACTTATTTGGCAACTTATGTAGAGATATTTAGTTTTAAAGCTTCTTACTCTTCAATTTCCGTCTACTGATCAATTGAAATTGAATCTCAAGATTCAATTTGAATCTTGAATCTCAAGATTTGGCACTAAATTTATATTGCATATACAAATTATAAACACAACAGTTCATACCAATGTATACATAGGTTACTTGCAACTCAGCATAAATGAATCTTACTTCCTATTTACTGGTGGTTCTGATATAGAGATAATGCAGTGGTTTAACCAGAAGTTATAGTTTTGTTCATTTAATGAAAGGAGAAATTGATGATATGGAAAGATTTCTTGTAAAAAAAAAAATGCAAAGAAAGAGCTGTTCTTTTAGAGAAAAACAGACATGTAATCTCAAAGCTGTATACTTGAATAAGTTGTTTCCAACTTCTTTAATTATTAATTCAGTATTTCAAAAGTTATTTTTTTGGGCCAGGCACGGTGGCTCACGCTTGTAATCCCAGCACTTTGGGAGGCCGAGGCGGGCAGATCACCTAAGGTCAGGAGTTCGAGACCAGACTGGCCAACAAGGTGAAATCCCATCTCTACTAAAAATACAAAAATTAGCTGAGGGTGGTGGCAGACATTAGTAATCCCAGCTACTCAGGAGGCTCTGAGGCAGGAGAATCGCTTGAATTGCTGAGGTGGAGGTTACGGTGAGCCAAGATTTCAATACTGCTCTCCAACCTGGGCGACAGAGCGAGATTCTGTCTCAAGAAAAAAAAAAGTTTTTTTTTAAGGGATGTTAGGTAAGATCATAATATGTATTGACAATTGTATGTTTGTGAGAGAATCAATTGAGAATAAGTCTAGCTTAGAATATGTAGACATCTACCTGCAGCTTTTTACTATCGAATTATTTATAGATGCTTATGATTTATTTAACAAATATATGTAATTTGCAGGGATCGACATTTTAAAGATTCTTTGCTATTGATAATTTTTTATTTTTTAACTTTCTTTAAATGTTGAGTAGTCTAATATTTTAAAAATTTTTCTGGAAGTTCTTAAACAACTCATTGGTTTCACTAATATCCTCTATTTCAAATGCTTATGATATTGACACACTGAAGGAGATGGAGAATTGTTTGGAATTCAGAAGTGATACAAAGATTGCTGGGCAGAACAATGTCCTGGAAGAACCTGAGCTCCAAATAATAATCAGTCTGCTATGGAACTTTCAGCCTGACCCAGATGGAACCTCACACTTACTATGTAAGTGTGTGAAGGAGTTCAGGACTTGTTTTTTCTAATACAAATAGGATTTGGAAGCATTGGGCTTTCATAGTGTGAAATAAGTTCCTTTTTTTAAGAGAGTCTTTGCAGTGCTTTTCAGGCTGTAATCATCGGAGGATATAGGAGAAGCCTTATTGGGTTGTTGTATTCGTGTCTTCTCTGGATCTTAGAATTCTCATGATAAAGGAAGGATATTGGGAATACCTACAGGCATGATGGGGAGCCAGGCAGTGAGGTGTTGAGAAAGGAGGGGGATGGCACTTCCATCCAGACTAAGCTGAGCTGTGCCAGTGACTGCCTTGAACTGGCTACTTAATCATTCTAGACTAGTTAACCTCACCTATCAACTTGAATTATATCTTCTTTCTAGCATTGTTTTCAAGATTATAAAAAATTATCAACTGAATTGACATACTGTTCAGTAAATGGTGGCCATTATTATTACAAATACTTCTCGAATTTTATTTGGATGTAGACAGTCAGTTTAATTACAAATTTAACCTTGGAGCATTCTGTCATAGAAAATATTCTAGGTATTTGGATCTAGGTGTTTTATTGTACATAAATCTTGAAAATTTTAGCACTTGACTTATAGGACAGTTAATAGGGGCTTAAACAGAGCACCTTTCTCTGTCTTTCCTTTTTTTTTTTTTTTTTTTTTTTTTGGTTTGTTTTTGAGATGGAGTCTTGCTCTGTCACCCAGGCTGGAGTGCAGTGGCATGATCTTGGCTCACTGCAACCTTTGCCTCCAAGGTTCAACCAATTCTTATGCCTCAGCCTCCTGGGTAGCTTGGATTACAGATGTGCACCACCAGGCCTGACTAATTTTTGTATTTTTAATAGCGATGAGGTTTCACCATGTTGGCCTCGAACTCCTGACCTCAGGTGATCCACCTGCCTCCATTTCCCTAAGTGCTGTGATTACAAATGTGAGCCACCGTGCCTGGCCGTGTCTTTCCTTCTTTGTTCATAATGTATGCTCTTCCATATAGCTACTGCCAAATGATTGTGTGATTCAGATACAAAGATTTTTTAAGAAGTTAGTGCAACCTTACTATGTCAGTAGCTTTTGTTGACAGTTTTTATAGTTAGCCTAATCACTTCTTAAGTGTCTTTTTTTTTTTTTTTTTTGAGACGGAGTTTCACTCTTGTTACCCAGGCTGGAGTGCAATGGCGTGATTTCGGCTCACCATAGCCTCCGCTTCCTGGGTTCAGGCAATTCTCCTCCCTCAGCCTCCTGAGTAGCTGGGATTACAGGCACGCGCCACCATGCCCAGCTAATTTTTTGTATTTTTAGTAGAGACGGGGTTTCACCATGTTGACCAGGATGGTCTCGATCTCTTGACCTCATGATCCACCCACCTCGGCCTCCGAAAGTGCTGGGATTACAGGTGTGAGCCAACGCGCCCGGCCTTCTTAAGTGTCTTTTTAAGGTACTTTACATCATTGATGATCAGAGAAGTTTAAATCAAAACTATAGTGAGATATCATCTCACCCCAGTTAAAAATGACTTTTATCCAAAAGATAGGCAGTAACAAATGCTGGTGAGGATGTGGAGAAAAGGGAACCCTTGTACACTGTTGGTGGAAATGTACATTAGTATAACCACTATGGAGAACTGTATGGAAGTTTCCCAGAAATCTAAAAATAGAGCTACTATATAGGATTCCAGCAATCCCACTGCTAGGAGTATACCCGAAAGAAAGGAAATCAGTGTATCAAAGAAATATCATCACTCCCATGTTTATTGCCACACTATTCACAATAGCCAAGATTTGGAAGCAACCTAAATGTCCACGAACAGATGAACGAATAAAGAAAATGTGGTACATATACACAATGGAGTACTATTCAGCCATAAAAAAGAATGAGATTCTGTCACTTGCGGCAACATGGGTGGAACTGGAGGTCATTATATTAAGTGAAATAAGCCAGGCACAAAAGACAGACTTCACATGTTGTCGCTTATTTTTGGGAGCTGAAAGTTAAAACAGTTGAACCTGTGAAGATACAGTAGAAGGATGGTTACCAGAGGCTGGGAAAAAAGTAGTGATGGGATCGCGAGTGGAGAGTGGGGAAGTAGGGATGGTTAATAGGTACAAAAAGTATTAATAGTTAAAAAGAATGAATAAGATCTAGTATTTGCTAGTGCAGCAGGGTGACTGTAGTCAAAAGATGGAGTCTCATTCTGTCACCCAGGCTGGAGTACAGCAGTACAGTCTCGGCTCACTGTAGCATCCTCCTGGGTTCAAGCAGTCCTACTGCCTCAGCCTCCCAAGTAGCTGGGATTAAAGGCGTACGCCACCATGCCCGGCTGGTTTTTGTATTTTTAGTAGAGATAGGTTTCACCATGTTGGCCAGGCTGATCTTGAACTCCTGACCTCAAGTGATCTACCCTCTTCACCCTCCCAAATTGCTGGGATTACAGGTGCGAGCCCCTGCACCAACCTATACTCAAAAATAATTTAATTGTACGTTAAAAAAAAAGAGTATAATTGGATTGTTTGGAATACAAAGGATAAATGCTTGAGGTGATGGGTACTCCATTTACCCTGTGATTATTACACATTGCATGCCTGTATCAAAATGTCTCATGTACCCCATAAGTATATACACCTACTACATATTTGTAAAAATTAACAGTAAAAAATTATTTTAAAATTAAAAAAAATTTACAGTAAAAAATTATTTTAAAATTAAAAAAATTTACAGTAAAAAATTATTTTAAAAGCTGTCTTTTTAGACTGCCTCCCAAAGTTATTTGGATGTGTATTATTAAAAATTGGGGCAGATAAGTATGGTTAAAATTAAGGTCAGGATCTTTATTTCTTTGGATAAAAGAAATTTGCAGGAAACTTAATTGAAGTAAATATACATCTGTCTCCTCCATCTTTTAAAAAATTTTACTTATTAAATATGTATTTAATAAAAATAATATAAGGGATGTATATAATTATATTGGGATATATAATTTTTATTTAATAAAAGTTTTATTTAATAAAAAATCCCTTTATTAGGGATTTTATATATATATATATATATATCCCTTATAATAATGTTATAATATTATAATGCAAATTATACTAGTCACAAGACTGGTATGTATCCAGTAGGTACTGGTATAGTGACACTGGTTATTAAAATATTGTAATTTCTCATATCGGTTGATATTTAGCCACTGCTAAATCTCCTCTCCCAATTTGCTCCTGATGCTCAGATTCCCCTGCCCCCACCTGAGGACCACTGTGTGTTTCATCCACTAAAGGGTGAGGCACACCAGGGCTTCCAGGACTCAGCTCCACTCTGAGGCTGCACCTGCTTTAATTGTACAGTTACTGTCCCTTCCTGGTGGATGACTATTTTGACCATCGCAGCTACTTATTCCTCACTTAAGAAGCAAAAGAAAAGCAGTATTGAATCTAAGATAAAATAATTGAAACAAAGGGGATAAGAAAAATATATTGCTAAATAAATATATCACTAAATAAATATCAAGTAAAACATACTGAAATAATAAAAGTGTAAAAAGATGAATAACACAATCAAATGTGTATTTCAAAATACTGGAAAAAGAAAGATGGTTTTAAAAAGAAGAGTAAAATAGGTTAAGATGAATAAAGCTATGTTGAAATTTAAAATGTAACTGAATATACTGGAAAGGTTAAACAAAAATAAAGTGCTATAAAGGGAATTCAGGAAGCAATATTCAGTCCAAGGGTTAACTCCACCCAGGTACAAGTTGTGGCCTTTGGGTTGAGGCAAATATAGTTATAGGCTGCCAATTCTGGTGACTTCCTGAAAGTTGAATCTGCAAGGGGAGTAGAAATCTCTTGTATGACTATCCTTGGGGTTAATAGTTTTCCTCACCACCTAACCTCAGTTATTATTCTATTTAACATGAAAGTGTTGTTTCTTTTTACTAGATAGTGGGTTAAGGACTGAGTTGGTACCCCAGAGCTTAGCCCAGTGGCAGGCACTTCTTAAGCAGTTAGCAAATTTTTGTTAAATAAATGTTGAGTCCTCTGGCCTTTATGGACCAGAGCAAGTTTTTACTTGTTAACAAGAAGTGCAGTTAGTTATCATATGTAGCTCGTCCTTCAAAACCATCTAGCACATTGCTCAGTAGGCAATGGTTCCCTAGGCAAAACCAGCCTTAGTTTCTCTCTCTCTCTCTCTCTCTTTTCTCTCTCTCTCTCGCTTTCTCTCTCTCCCCTCCCTCCCTCCCTCCTTCCCTTATTTCCTTCCTTCCTTCCTTCTTCCTTTCCTTTCCTTTCTTCCCTTCCTTCCTTCTTTCCTTTTTTCTTTTTCTTTCTTTCTTTTCTTTTTCTTTCTTTTCTTTCCTTCCCTTCCTTTCCTTTTCCTTCTTTCCTTCCTTTCTTCCTTTTTCTTTCTTTTCTTTTCTTTCTTTCCTCTTCTTTCTTTTTGCTCTTCTTTTTGCTCTGTCGCCCAGGCTGCAGTGCAGTGACATGATCTCCATCTTTAGTTTCAAAATGAAAAGAGAAAAACAAAAAAAACCACCTCAAATTAAGCAAATGGTGATCAATCTAGAACAGCAGTTAGTAAACCTTTTCTGTAAAGGGCCAGATAGTAAATATTTTAGGCTTTACAGGCCACAAGTCTTTGTCACAAATACTCAGCTCTGGCTTTGTAGAGCCAAAGCTGCTGTAGATGATAGGCGAGTGAATGTGTGTGGCTGTGTTTTACTACAACTTTATTTAAATAAACAGCCGCTGGGTCAGATTTGGCCTTGTGGGTCAGTTTTCCAACCCCTAAGCTAGACTACAGAAAAGAATATTGGTAACATCCAAGAGCTACATACAGGGAACTTACCTGGGAAGTAGAGAATGGAAGTTTTGGCTGGGCACAGGGGCTCACGCCTGTAATCCCAGCAGTTTGGGAGACCGAGGTGGGTGGATCGCCTGAGGTCAGGAGTTTGAGACCAGCTTGGCCAACATCGTGAAATCCCATCTCTACTAAAAATACAAAAATTAGCCAGCTGTAGTGGTGTGTGCCCGTAATCCAGTTACTTGGGAGGCTGAGGCAAGAGAATCTCTTGAACCTAGGAGGTGGAGGTTACAAAGAGCTGAGATAGAACCACTCCACTCCAGCCTGGAAGACAACAAGACCCTGTCTCAAAAAAAACACAGAATGGAAGCTTTGAAGAAAGGGTCCAATATTATACTTAGTTGTATTTTCTAAAACCTTTGGAATAGTGTTTTATCTGTTCTAGGTGTTCAGTAAATATTTATTAATTTGATGTGAGATCCTACTATATCGCTTATCTTCCTTGGCCTTCAGTTGTCTCATGGTATTTAAGAGATTATGATAAATGACTGTTAAAATCTCTCCAGTTAAAAAAAAAAGGCTGGGATTCTGTGACTGTTCTGGAAGGCCAGATGGTTTATTCTTTAAAGATAACAATTGTTGGCTTAATACATTTCCCATATGTACCCAGTATCCTGATTTGCAGTTCCGAAGTGGTTGCTTTTATCAGTTGTTTGCCCTTAGTGGAACGGATTGTCCACTAGGGTATACCTATGTGGCTTCCACTCATTTTTCCCACCCCATCCTGCCACATGTGGGGGTAGATATAAAATTTATTAATCTCAGTCATTTTTTTTTGTTTTAAAAATTAGCTGTAAAGGTAACGTAGACCATCTCAGATGATTCTTTGTAAAAAGATAGCAATCAGGATGAGGATTAGTCTGTCCTTTGGAATTATATTTTTCTAAATTCTATAGCTAGCAAAGCAAACATGCCATCACTGACTTATTTTAACTGTTAAACGACAATCCAAAATGATTTTATTACAAAGTAAATTATAGTAACCTTACCTAAATTCTTCTTGTTCTTTTACTTAGACTTTTGATGGGTTTTTGTGTTTCTAAAGAGTGACTTAAGATTAAATGGGCCCTTTGATGACCCCTACACTGTCCTCAAGAGGAAGTATAAGCTGATATACATTTTTAGTCTACTTGGTGAAAAAACTTTAAAAAAAACCTGAAAATTTCATTGTAATGAATACAGAAAATTTATCTTTATTATTTCTTAGGTTTCTGAAATTTCCTGTTTGTAAGTAGCCCTTTAAACTTGGACATGCTTCAGAATCACCTAGGGGATCTTATTAAACAATAGATTCTGGTTTTCTAGGTTTAAAGTGGGGCTTTAAAGAATATTAAGATTATGAAGTTCGGTTTTTCTAAATTACTTTGAATACAGTGCATTTTGATTAAGGTTAACCATGCGTAAACATTTGTCTGTGTTTTGAACTTGCCTGTTTAATTTTACTGGACGATCTTTTCATCTTCTTAACCCCACTGGTTCTCTAATTCTTTTTTTTTTTTTTTTTTATGACAGAGTCTCATAGTGTCACCCACACTGGAGTGCAGTGGTGCGGGTCTAGGCTCACTGCAACCTCCGCCTCCTGGGCTCAAGCAAATTCTCCTGCCTTAGCCTCCCGAATAGCTGGGATTACAGGTGTGTGCCACCACACCTGGCTAATTTTTGTTTTTTTTTTTTAGTAGAGATGGGGTTTCACCATGTTGGTCAGGCTGGTCTTGAACTCCTGATGTCAAGTGATTCACCCTCCTCGGCCTCCCAAAGTGTTGGGATTATAGGCGTGAGCCACCGTGCCTGGCCTGATCCTCTTAAGAGTAATTTTTGCCCTTGCATTTGATTGCCTCTGCAGTTTATTGGCTCTTCCTTTCCTGGTTTAGACCTGACCTTTATTACAGCCTTGCTGACTCACTCCTCTGGTTTAAAACTAGAGTGATATTAAAGGTGGCTTTAGTGGTAAAGAAACTCTAGTTGATTGAAAATGTAGTAGTCATTTACTACTGATGATTTAGGAAACAGAAAAAGGCAAGTTTTGGCAGTAAATAGTGAGCCTTTATTTTGTGATGGGTGCTTCATGGAGAAGGTGACTCTAAGAGGTCTCTGTATACCCTGGGTAATTATGGTTTACGTCTACCTGGGTAGTTGTGGTTTATGTTTCTGTTCTGGCATCGTTATTAATAGTACTTACTTCATGCTCAAAACAGCTCTGCTTTGGGCAGTAAATTCTATATTCATAGTACGGATGGCTCAGGATTTTACTTGTGCTGTTCCATTAGGACTAGCCAATTGTGATGGCAGATACTCTTTTCTTCCCCAAACATCTGTATAACCTGTATTGTCAGCGAAACTATGTGGGTATTAATAATTCCAGCTTCAAGACAATAAAATAAATATGCATTGTGTTATAAAAATACAAATCCAGTAACTGGGAGCTTTTTGAATAGAAATTTTAAAATCTGGATTTTAATTAACGATATCTTGAAGAATTGTTTCAGGCAATTTATTCCTATCTATATTTCTTAGGACTTTGAGAATGATTTTTAAATATATTTGAAAAGAGCAGATTTTTTTTCTTTGAAGAAATAATATTTTAGCACTGTGCCAAATTTGATAGGAAATTGGTATGGTTTGTGAGAGCAAAGAAGAAAGTTATGATTACAGGATCTTGTAGACTGTTTCATTCTAGCAGAGGAAGCAATTTTTTAAAATGTGTGAAATAGATAAAAAGAACTAAAACCAAAAGCCAGGAATGAATTGAGCTATTAATAAATACCTGTGTCAGGAACGTAACAGTAACTGTACCTTACGGCATACACAAGCAATATAATTGCTGCATAGGTAACCACACCCCGAATTACAGAGCTTAGTTAAAATGCTTCCTTACTGGTTTTATGTTGCTAACTTATGAGCATATTATTACATTGGTCCAATCTGTAACATTTGTATAAAACTTACCTTTTTTAGAAACCCACTTATAGCCATGATTAGAAACTTGATTTATACTTCTAAATATAAGCAGTTAATTTGGACATGACCTGAAACCTTTCTATTTAGAATTCTAGGCAGAAGTCTGGTCCAACTGTTTCAGCAACAGATTCTCTTCATTACTCAGTAGTTTATTTTGTTTTCCTTTGGTAGTGCTACATTTGAATTATTGTCTCTTTACTGCTTTCTTTTTCTTCCTTTCAGCTGAATTCATTAAGTGTGGTTATTGTTGGCTAGCAAGTACTTGAAAATAATTAATTCACTTTTCCGCCTCATAAATAGAGAAGGTGCTGTGAGAGCTTTGTGGGATTGGTTATCTGTCTACTTCTCTGCTGTCTAGTCCTTTCATCCTTTTGTATTTTAGATTTATTAATATATTGCCTAGACTCTTCTTTATGTGACCCATAGTGGGCTTTTCCACATTCAGCACGACCTTCTACCCAGTCCCCTAAGCCTGGCAGTCACCTTTGAATATTTTAACTTTATTTATGTTTTTCTATTGTGTTAGTCACCAAATGCATCAGGAAATATATAGCAGGAAAAAATGGAAATCTGTTTCCTTAATTTCATTCTTACTGCCTTTTTCCTAGTTATTATCAGTATACTATTATTTTTAAATCATTGTCTTTCACCTCAACAATTTAAATAGCTTATTGACTTCCACTGTGATCTCTGCAAGTTCACTCACCACCTAACCAGTCAAGTGGCCTGTCTGAACTTGTTCCTGCTCAAAACCCTTCTTGGGCATTTCAACATCTACTTTAATGTTTCTGGAGCCCTCTGGGTATTTTAGAGGTTCTTTGAGAATTGTCTCAGGCAAGTGGAAGAGCCCAGTGGATAGGACTCTGGTGCTTTAACCCTGATCAGCCAGAGTTCCTTCTTTGCTTTTATCTATTTTTCTTTTTGGGGTTGAGCATAAATCTTCATTCTTTGGAAGAATACCCACCTGCTGAACAGATTTCATGTTTGATATTGTTCCCACAGAGTGGCCTTCTCTGACCACCTTATCTCAGGCCTCCTCTGGTTTCCTTGGTCAGTATAGCCCCTTCACTGCCTTCGTAGCACTTTATCACAGTTTGTAATTTTATGTGCATGTCTGCATGTGGGAACACTTGCACATACACACTTTTTATCTCCATTGTTGGATTCTAACCTCTGTAAGGGCACAAGGAGATCTCTTTTATTTATTCAGTTATCCTTTGCAGTTTTTAGACTACTTGTATTTAAGGTAACCACCGACATACTTGGATTTTAATCTGTCTTGCTGTTTGTTTCCTTTTTGTCCCATCTGTTGTGTTTTCTTCCCCCACCCCCTTTCCTTTCTTTTGGATTAATTGTACATTTTTTAGTATTCTAATTTATTATTCTATTATTGGCTTGTTTTATGAAAAAAAAATATGAATTTCAACCTTTCACAGTCTACTTTCAAATAGTAGAAACAGTCTAATTTCAAAAATGGATAACATTTTACATAAGAACCTGAAACCTGATACTTCTGTTTCTCCTCCTATGTGCTATTTTATTTCTACATAATTATAAACCCAACTGTTCATTTTTAATCACTTTTACTTTAAATAATTAATTAACTTTGAAAGGACATTTAAAATGAGAAATAAAAAGTATTTTAACTACATATTTACTGTTTCTAACACTCTTCATTCATTTGTATAGATCCAAGTTTTTATCTTGCATGATTTTCCTTCCACCTGAAGCACTTCTTTTCATTTTTTGTGGTGTAGATTTGTTCGTGACAAAGTCTTTTAGCTTTTATCTGTCTTGGAAACATTTTTACTTTCCAATTATATTTGAAAGATATTTTTACTGGATATAGAATTCTTGGTCAGTAGTTTTATGCTTTAAGCTTTTCAGTAATGTCATTCTAACTTCTGCCTTGTATAATTTCCTGCTTTTTTTTTTCTTTACGAGATGGGATCTTGCTATGTTGCCAAGGTTGGTCTCAAGCATCTGCCCACCTTGGCCTCCCAAAGTGCTGGGATTACATGCATGAGCCACTGTGCTGGCTAATTGGCTGCTTTTAAGATTGTTTCTCTACCATTGGTTTTCAGCAGTTTGATTATGGTGCACCTTAGCATGCCTTTTCTTTGCGTGTTTGTGTTTACTTTTGCTTGAGATTTTTGGATCTGTGGGTTTAGCCAGTCAATTTTAGAAAATTTTTGATCATTATTTTTTCAAATAGTATTTTCTTTTTAAAATTTACTTTATTTAAAAAATTATTATTGTTATTATTTTTTAGAGACAGGGTCTCATTCTGTTGCTCAGACTGGAGGGCAGTGGTGTGAACATAGCTCACAATAACCTCAAACTCTTGGGCTCAAGCAGTCCTCCCGCCTTAGCCTCCTGACTAACTAGGACTATAGGTCCTAATTTAAAAATTTTTTTTGTAGAAATGAAGTCTCACTATGTTGCCCAGGCTGGTCTTGAACTCTTGGCTTCAGGCAGTGTTCCCGCATTGGCTTCCTGAAGTGTTGGGGATTACATGCGTCAGTCACTGTGCCTGTCCTCAATTACTATTTTCTGTTCACTCCTTCTGAGATTCCAATTCCGTATATATATTAGACCATTTCCATATTGGAACTATTCCACAGGTCCCTCAGTCTAGGTTCATTTTTGTTTGTTTGTTCCATTATGTTTAGTTGTCTATGCTTCACTTTGGAGAGTTTCTATATCCATTTCTCTAAATTTACTGAATTTTTTTTTTTTTAAATGGAGTCTCACTCTGTTACCCAGGCTGGTGTGTAGTGGCACAGTCTCGGCTCACTGCAGTCTCTGCCTCCTGGGTTCAAGCGATTCTGCTGCTTCAGCCTCCCGAGTAGCTGGGACTACAGGCACGTGCTACAATGCCTGGTTAATTTTTTGTATTTTTTTTTTTAGTAGAGACAGGGTTTCACCATGTTAGCTTGGATGCTCTCGATCTCCTGACCTCGTGATCCACCCGCCTCGGCTTCCCAAAGTGCTGGGATTACAGGTGTGAGCTACCGTGCCTGACCAGTTTACTGATCTTTTCTTTAGCAAAGTCGTATCTTCTGTTAGTCCCACACAGTGAATTTATTGTTTTAGATGTTGTGTTTTTCTTTCTCCATTTTATTTGAGTCTTTTATCTTCTATTTTTTCTTCCGTGTATTTTTTTTTCTTTATGTCCTTGAACTTATTTAGAATTGCCTTTTAAAGAACCTATCTGTTAATTCTGTCATCTCTGTTGTTTCTAGGTCTACTCTGTTGACTGGTTTTATAGGACACATTTTCCTACACCTTGACACATTTAATACATTTTAATTGGATGTTGCATATTTGTGACATTGTGGAATGCTGGATTTTGTCACATTGTTTTAAAGAGTGGTGGTGTTTGTTTTGGAAGGCAGTTACTTGCAGATCAGCTTGATCCTTTGAGCTTGGTTTAGAGGATTGTTTTGGAGTCTTTGAAACTACTTTAAGGAGTGTTTAGATAGTTGCTAGCCCCATTATGAGGCATGACTTTCTGAAGTATCTACAGAAGGCCCTGAGTATTTAATGGGGACCTCTACTATGGTTCCTGGGACTTCATGGGATCCTTTCTTGTACTGTAGTCCTAAAGTGCCCCTAGGCAGAAGTTGGGGTACTTTTAGTGTTCCTCTTATTTGTCTCTCATCTCTCAGGGGTCATTGTCCTCCTTTGTCATGTCTGAAAACCTTGATCATATACTTTGTACAATGTTGTGATTATTTATGGCAGGAGAATAAGTCCAATTCCAGTTACTCCAACATGGCCAAAAGTAGAAGTCTGGAAAATGAAAGTTTTTCATTTTTTTTTTTTTTTTAAACCAACTTTTTATTTTGGTATACTTTTATAGAAAAAATTGCAGGGATAGGGTGGGTGCAGTGGCTCACACCTGTAATCTTAGCACTTTGGGAGGCCAAGGTGGGCGGATTGCCTGAGCTCAGGAGTTTGAGACCAGCCTGGGCAACACAGTGAAGCCCTGTCTCTTCTAAAATAAAAAAAATTAGTCGGGTGTGGTGGGCGCACACCTGTAGTCCCAGCTACGAAGGAGGCTGAGGCAGGAGAATTGCTTGAACCTGGGAGGTGGAAGTTGCAGTGAGCTGAGATCGTACCACTGTACTCCAGCCTGGGTGACAGAGCAAGACTCTGTCTCAAAAACAAAACAAAACAAAACAAAACAAAACAAAACGTTTCAGGGATAGTACAAAGAATTTATGTGTACCCTACAATCAGTTTCCACTACTGTTACTATTTTACATGATTGTTGTACATTGTTTACAACTAATAAACCAATGTTGATGCATTATTGTTTATGAAAGCTCATACTTTATTTGGATTTTCCTTATTTTTATCTATTGTCCTTTTTCTGTTTCAAGAAACAACTTTACATTGAGTTGCTGCATTTCCTTAGGCTCCTCCAGTCTGTGACAGTTTCTCAGATTTTCCTTGTTTTTAATGACCTTGATAATATTGGAGTATTGGTTGGGTATTTTGTATACTGTCTCTCAATTTGGATTTGTCTCATATGTTTTCTTTATAATGGTTAGACTGATCTTAAAGGTTTTTGGGAAGAAGAATACAGATTAAGTGCCATTCTCATCACATCATATCAAGAGTCTGTAGTATTAAACTGACTTATCACTGATAATGTTAACCTTGATCTCCTGGCTGAGGTAGTGTTTTTCAGGTTTCTCCATAATAAAATTACTCCTTTCTCCCTGTTTTTATTTCCCTAGGATTTATTTCCCTAGGAATGAGCTGTGATACCACAGGTGAAATGGTGCCAACCCTGGAACCTCATTAGAGACAATGCCCAGGGTTTTTATTAGAGCTAATCATGTAGGCACCCCCTACTTGGCATAACTCAAATTTTAGACTTCCAGGAGAAAAGCAGATGTTTGGTGTAAATCATATTATTTATACAAACAGTTTAGGCATAGTGAGCCACTCTTAACCAGTTCTGGTAGTGGTGGGACCCTCCCAAAATCTAATTTCTCAGATGTCAGCCAAGAGTCAACCTTGTAAGGCCTTTCAAATGATAGCAGTCAGACCTACTAGGTTAACTCCTGTCCCATACAATGAAAACATTATCTCTTCTCCCCTATTTATTTACTTCTTCAGTCATTCATTTATGTCAATATGGACTTTTATTTTTTTACTTTTCATTATATTCAAACGTATGTTGTTAATTTTGTTGCTCAGATTTGACCATTAAGAACTCTTTCAGTTGGCCCCTTTATCTCTGACACCATATTGTTTTATTTTTTGAGCTCTTCTTTTTCTCTACCTTCTCTGCTTTCTTTGTTCCTGATACTCCAAGATGCTCTAGGCTTATCTTGTATATTTTCTGTGCCAGTCCTAGAATCAGTATTTCTCCAAGGAGTCCTGCTGCTGCTGCTCTTTTTGTTTTTTTTTTTTGGAGACAGAGTCTCACCTAGTTGCCCAGGCTGGATTCAGTGATACAATCTTGGCTCCCTGTAACATTCTCGATTCTCGTGTCTCAGCCTCCCGAGTAGCTGGGACTACAAGTGCACACCACCATGCCTGGCTAATTTTTCTATTTTCAGTAGAGACAAGGTTTCACCATGTTGTCTAGGCTGATCTCGAACTCCTGGCCTCAAGCAATCCACCCACCTTGGCCTCCCAAAGTGTTGGGATTACCAGCATGAGCCACTGAGCCTGG
Organism: Aotus nancymaae; assembly: GCF_030222135.1. NCBI lineage: Eukaryota > Metazoa > Chordata > Mammalia > Primates > Aotidae > Aotus > Aotus nancymaae. The sequence continues at coordinate 47,174,333 of NW_026988417.1, read as the reverse complement.
CCCCTGCTTCCTTTTTGTAGTAAAGTTTTAAAATGTTAAAATATTTATTGAAAAAAATTTGGGAAATATAGGAAGGTGTAAGTAAACAGAAGAAAGAAGTAAATGTATCAAGAAGTTAGTCAATGCTATAGGTAGTTACTATTAACATTTTGTTGGGGTATGAGGTTTCAAATAAAAATATGAAGTGATTGTTACAACCATTTTTTTTCTTGTTTATGTTTCATGTGTGGTGGTAATTACATAACAGATGTAGAAACAACTTTCCTTCTACCTGAAACCTTTATTTTCTTTTTCTTTTTCTTTCTTTATTTTCTTTGAGAGGGTCTCATGGTTGCCCAGGCCAGGGTGCAGTGGCGCATTCATGGCTCACTCTGCGGCCTCGACTTCCTGGGCCCACCTCATCCTCCTGAATAGCTAGGACTATAAATGGGTGCCACTACACCTGGCACATTTTTTGTTTTTGTATTTTTTGTAGAGATGGGGTTTTGCCACATTGCCCAGGCTGGAGAAATCCTCCTGGATTTAAGCAATCCTCCGCCTTGGCCTCCAAGAGTGTTGGGATTACAGGTGTGAGCCACCTTACCGAGCCTACCTAAAACCTTTCAGTCTCTTTTCTAAACTCCAGAAAAGATAGGACTCTGAAAAGCTGAAATCTGTGGGACTGTAGAAGATTCTAGGATTGATAAGGCATTTGACATTTGTATAGAAAAACTTGCCAGTTTCTATTTTTTCCTTATTGTAATTCTGGATACCAGTTTAATAATTTTGGAGACATTTAAAACCGTCAATATGAGGAATAATTCATGTATTTGTACTTTTTTCCTAAGAATGAGTAATTGAAGAATTTTGTTTAGCCAGAGCATTTAATTCCCATGAATTGCGTAATGTTTCCAGTTAAATCCAAACTTCATTCTCTATCAAGAAACGTTTTATTCAGATCCATATCTAAATAGCAATATTTTATAAGATTTATTAAGAATTTTTCCTGGTACATATGGTTTTGGTGTATTGGAGTGTACCTCTGTTGACTCTGTGCTTAAAAATGTAAAACAAGTAGCTACTTCCATGAATCCTCAAAATGCCAAAATGGGCATAGAAGTGGAAGCTGATTAAAAGAAATAGGGAAATCTACTTTCTAACTTGTTGAGAGCAAGAGAACGTCCATGGTCATCTTTCTTGTCAAATCTTTACTATATAGTATTTTGCTCATGCCAGGAGGTCCTTATTCAATAAGGACTGATAATATTGATATTGGAATTTCTTAAAAATGTTTTAAAACTTATCATTTAAAAAGCTGTCTTTAATATATAATCTAAAAGTTGGGGGAGGAGTATAATTGAAGGAAATTATCCAAATTAGTTTTTTCTGCTTTGCCAAGGATATGCTATCAAGGAACAATTTCAGTGGCTATTTTTTTATGGTGATGAGGCATGTGATACAATTTGGAGAATTCTGAATTTATAAAAAGAATAAAATGGAAAATTGGCATCTCTTGTCTTTTGAGAATCTTACAGTAAACTCTAGGCTATGACTTAGTTTCTGTGATTAATTGGCAGGTTAAGGATAGAAAACTCATTTGAAGATTGATAGCAATATCATTCTTTGTGTAATTTAAAAACAGAATTAGTAGCTGGGGCAACATGGCCAGAAACTACTTCTCCAAAAAGAAAAAAAAAAGAAAGAAAGAAATAATTAGCAGGGCGTGGTGGTGTGCGCCTGTCTACCCAGCTACTTGAAAGGCTGAGGTGGGAGGATGGCTTGATCCCAGGAGGTTGAGGCTGCAGGGAACCTTGTTCTTGCCACTCACTCCAGCCTGGGCAACAGAATGAGACCCCTATTTCAAAACAAACAAAACAAAAATATGATTAGTAATTGAAGGATTGAGAAAGCATTCAGAATACAAGTGGGACTCTTCCATCATCATCTAAAAGGATTGATTGGTTGAATGCATATGTAGTTTTCCTAGTTAATACTATAGTAATCTGCTTGATAAAAGTTTAGGAAGAATTAAAAAGAAAATACTTAATCCACTAAGCTTTGCTCTGATATTGTGTTTAATAGTTGAAATAGTAACACTATTTGTTTTATTCTTTACATTTCAGAATTGAGTTCAGAGAGAGAACGAGGCTCTGTCCACATGGGCCTATTGAATTAGTCTACATATAAATGGGAAGTGATATAGTCACCTGCTTTCTGCATATGATAAAGCCCTGATATAAAATGGACCTTCTAAAATAAGCTCTGAAATTAATTTTATGCATTTGTGCTCCAAAGAAACATTAATTTGCCTTGGAGATACACACACACACATATGTATATGTATATATGTATGTATATGTATATATATGTATATATATAATTTATATACATGTATATATATGACTGATTAGAAAAGAAACTTTAGGTTCTGATTTATTCTTATAGATCTATGTAGACAAAACTGAAGCAGAAAATTCATTTTTATTAAAGTTGTGAGAAAATCACCTATTATTTGGCCCCTACCCTTCCCCCAGAAGTTATCATGTTCTAACATTCTATATGACAAATAGTTTTGCTTGTTGTAGTTTGTAAAGGTTTACTGGGAATGAACCTCAGTTACTTTGATGGGACATTACAGCCAAATAGTAGTAAGTAGCTTTTAAGACTTGTATGATAATAATAGGCTTAGTTCAATAGGAGTAGAAAGAATATGGCAAAATATCTGGGCTTATGCCTACTAACTTGTCTACTTACTGACATGGTTCAGTTCTGACCCTTGGCATTTAACAGTGTAGTTTGTTTGGGTCTAAATTGGCTTATTTCCTGAATTTGTTAACAGCTATTTGATGAAAAGAGGATTATATTATGAAATCACTTTGGGGATAAATTAATCAGAAAGAAAAATTAAACTGGTTTCTGTAAAACTGTATTTTGCATGTTGACATATATTGTTAATGTATAAGAATGGATATACTGTAGTAGGTACTGTTTCTGGGTTGTGGGATGCCCTTTTTTCATTCAGCATCTTAAGGCATGTTTTCCATTATATAAGGAGAAACCCTGGTGTCTACAGTAATTCTGAAATGTGTCTAATCACATTGTACCCAAACAACAGTATTATGGTATTATGGTTCTGTGTTGGTTACCCTTTGCCTGCTGATCTGAATTTACTTTTTGGGTCAGTTCAGGAGTAGGGATGGCCAGATTTCTTGAAGTGCTCTGAAAAAAAAACCCATACCTTCAAATAACCCCTACCCCTTCCAAAAAACACCGCTACCACTGAATATCTGTTAATGAATTTCCCATAATGTGTAATCGTTGTCTTGGAAGGATGTTATTTTAGCTTCTAATACAATGTTTAGCCATTTGGCTGTGAATAAATTTATTCAGTTATGACTTTGATCACTGCATTTTCTTATTCTTTGTGTTACTTAAATGATACAGTGCTATAGATAGATGGATTGGTACAAATGTATTGCTAAATATGGAAAAATACAGCTCTAAACACATGACCTTCAAAGTCACAGTAAATTAATATGAGGCCAAGACATTTTTCTTCTGATAATGACATATTATTTGTTCATTTTGGTTGTGAAATTTTTCTACTGTTTTGAAGAGGTTAGGCTTTAACAGTGTTGTTTTCAGTTTAGAACAGATTCTACAGAAGAAAGTTTTACAAATGTGTAGTATTTTATTTGGCCAGAGGATTTCTCGCTATTCATTAACATTTTTTACTATAAGATTTTCAAGGGAATTATGTGCTATATTAAGAGTAGAAGACTGTATTTTTAACTAATCCCATTATTATAATAGAGTTATTGCTTTTGAATAAGTTGCTTGCAGCAGAGGAAAGTTTGTCCTGAGCTGAGCAGTTTTAGAGGCTGATGGAGGCTCAGCCAGTGTTCATTACATCATCTTTTCATTCCATTAGCCAGCGTGATCTCCAGTGGGGTAAGTGAGACAGTAGACTCTGCATCATCACAAACATGCTGAGAAAATCACTGCTTACTGCCTGGGTGTGTAGCGGGGTGGAGAGAATTTACTACTAAAATCACCTAAAGGAAACTGACATTGAAGTGAGTTAAATACCTCCAATTTTTTTTTTTGATTGGCTATTAAAGGAAAATATTTAAAAGATTTTATACTAAATCCTAATTTATTTATTTTTTAAAAATTTCTAAGCCCCTTTGTGAGAAAAGTTGGTATCCAAGGGCAGAGCTTCTACCCTTGTCTGTTTACTAGCAGTCATGATTACACATCTAGAGACGCTGCTCCTCAAAACTGGTAACAGGAACATAAACAGAGTAGTTAATTTTGGCCATGTGTATATCTGCATAAAGAAAGGTGAGGGTGTCCTTCTGGGCACTTATAATAAACTTGTAAGCTTTTATTCAACTGGATAGTTCATCTGCATTCAGCGGCGTTTCCACTATAGTTGTGCGTCACTGCAAGACTGCATGGTAATGAAGCCAAGGCACTGTGGGCCAAAACTCTGCTGCCTGTGAGAAGAGAAGGGACAGCGGCTTGGAGAGATAGAACGGCAAAACCGCTGCTGCTGCTGCTTCTGCTTCTGCTTCTGCTGCTGCTGCTGCTGCTGCTTTTGCAGCTGATTGAGACACTATGTTGAGCCTACAGGATTCTGTGTTTTTTGAAATTAGCATAAAGTCCTTGTTAAAGTCCTGGAGCAGCAGCTGTAAGTATATATTCCTACATGGAAAAAAAAATGCTGAGGTATTATTATCATTGCTATTCCTTGCATGCTAATTCTTCAGACCAATCCAAATAGATTAAAAGATGTTGAAAATAGCATGAAGAATGTTTTCTTGAATGGTAATCAGTAAGATAGAAAATGTAGACGTGCACACATCAGACAGTTGTAAAATCAGTAGTTAAATTTTCTTTGATGAAAATTTACCAGCCTTGGATTTCTTGGTAATTTGTGTTATTCTGGCAAAGTTTCTCGCAATTAGTCATAAATGGGGGGCAGTGGGGGAGGTAGGGGAAAGAAGACCACAAATAGACTCTAATCTCTGCGGTGTTATCAGATACCAGTTCTCTTCCACAGTTCTGTTAGCACAGTGTTGTTTGAATCAACATCAGCTATCTTAAGGCACTAGACAACTTAATATAATTATAATAACTTTCCCTCATTCTTCTAATTGAAGTTCTAATGTGTAGTTTTTATATGTAGTAAATTCTCTGATAAAGAACATTCAGTATGACATACTTAGATTTCAGAGTTCACTTAAGTCAATACAACTGATGCCATTGAGCTATTATTCTGTCTGTAACTCTCTTCCTAACATATGGATTTGGCAGAAATACTGCTTTTGTTCAGTATTTCAGTCACACTTTTTCTTTTAAGATCTCAAAACACTTACCATAGTCTATTTACTTTTTTGCCAAAAGTATCATAATACAATATCAAACCCGTGAATTAAGCAAACACAAGTTCTGTTATCATGTTTGTTTTGCCCAAAGAAAATTGAAGTATAGAAAAATTGTGACTTTTCCAAGGTCACACAGTGGCAAAGAACTGGAATAGAACCTAGCTGTTCTTGCTCCCAACTATGCTGCGGGTGCCTGAACAAACTAATGAATAAAATATGAGAAATTAAATTTACATTTTTCCAGGTTAACTCTTTGCCAAAATATTTATTTAGTGTAGTTTTGTTTTGTAAGCAAATAATATAAAAGAGAAAATATTGACATGAGAAAAAAACCCTCTTAAGATAAAGTCTTATCGAATATAGTTTGAAGAGATTTGTAAATGCAGCCAAATATACTGCATTTACAATCTATATTTCTTTTTTCTTTGATCTGTAATTCTTCCATATGGAGATGTTGTTGTGCCAGATGGCAGAAAATTATCTTAGTTTTAGGAAAGTTTTTAAGTGAATATATGTAGTTATTGGGAGAATTATAATTACTAATTCAAGTTAAATACTTTTACTAGTTAAAAAGGAGATAGTAATGTAGAATACATTTTTGCTCAAATAAACTGGACTCTAGTTTCTAATCTCTCTTTGATACTGTTTCCCTTGCTTCTCCCATCCTCACCATGTACTTTTTTAAAAATAGTAAGACAGTTTTATAGTGAGAATAAAGCTATAATTAACAAGTTCTTATAGAAGAACAGTGTATTATATCACAGCAGCTTGTCTTGTAAAAACGTTGTTTAGGTACTCGTGAACTCTGTGGTTATCTTGCTTTGTGACCATTTAAATATTTCTACATATCATTGCCTGAACCCTGTAACCAGCCACAGCCAAATCTTGTTTAATTGTACTCCTTGAATCCAGGATTGAACCAAAAACAGATGTTTGTAAAGCCTTTGTTTTTCAGCAGTTAGTAATAGAGTTATTCAGTCAGTCTGGGAGTATCCCATTGTCGTTGGGCATTCATAGTACACATCTCATGAAGGCGTTTTAACCATTCTGAAGCAATAGGTTAATACTGAAACGAAATTGCTAGTCTCAGTGTTTAGTATGGCTCTAAACTTGTCTGCCATAGCCCTGGAAAGTGGAAGAATATTTTTATTTCATCAGCATCTGTGGATGTCTTCTTTGTCTTCACTTGAATTTGTTGTCTGAGAGAGTTAAATAGAACTCATGAGGGGAGGAGTTAAAATATTAAGACCCTAGAAAAGGATAGTAGCTCTTTCTTCCTAGGAATGTTTTTATAACATCAACACTTTTGAGTCAACCAGCGTTTATAGAGCATGTACTATGCTGTGGCAGATGTTCTTTGCTCTCGAGGAGCTCATAGAAATTATATGTGAAAAGTTATCATAAGGAAGTCAAATGAGAAATTTGTTTGCACTGTGACTTACCAAATGACTGTTGTACATAAAGCAGACCGGGAGTTCAGAGATAGATGGAATCAGATTGGTCCACTGGGCATGGGAGCTTACGTTGGTAATCCTATCACTTTGGGAGTCTGAGGTGAGAGGATCGCTTGATCCCAGAAGTTTGAGTCCAACGTTTGAGTACACACACACACACACACACACACACACACAGAGACACGTGTGGTCCCAGTACTTGAGAGGCTGAGGTGGGAGGGTTGCTTGAGCCCAGGAGTCCTGTTCATTCCACCGTACTCCAGCCTGGGTGACAGAAGGAATCACAAAAAAATAAGAAGGAATCACATTGAACTACATGGTTAGTGGAGACTTCAGAGGGAAAGGGATGTTTTTGAGTTGGGTTTTGAATGCTAGGATGCTCTCCACGATGGTAGGTAATACTGATATCCACAGTCTCCCCAAGCCAGAAACCAGAGCTTGGTTAACACGCCTCTTTCACCACAACCCCTTTCGGTTCTTGACTACAACTTGCCAATCTGCCTTCTCAGATTTCCGTGGTCTCTCCTCCTCTCCACAGCCACTGGCCCACATCAGGCCTTTCGTCATGATCACCTGGAATATTGCCACAGCTTCCATATTGGTCCTGTTGGCATCTTGCACATTGCTGCTAAGTGTTCCTTTTAAAGGCTGGCTCTTCATGTCCCTTCCCTCCTTACTTCACAGACTTTCTGTCTCCTGTGGGATGAAGCCTTTCATCTTCCAGTTCTGGAAGCATGTTATGCCTTCCTGTTTGCTACCTTTGCCTGGAATGCATCCCGTCATCTCTCTGCCTGCATTACAATGATTTTCTTACTCTTCTTTCAAGACACATTCTTCCTTGAGTCAGCCACACAGTTAATGCTTCATCTGTTCTCTTCTTCACTTTAAACATCATTGCATTATTATACTCATCATCCTGTTCATGTCTTTTTTTTTTTTTTTGAGACAGAGTCTTGCTCTGTCGCTAAGCGCCAGGCTGGAGTGCAGTGTCGCGATCTCGATTCACTGCAACCTCTGCTTCCCAGGTTCAAGCAATTCTCCTGCCTCAGCCTCCCGGGTAGTTGGGACTACAGGTGCGTGCCACCACGCCCAGCTATTTTTTATTTATTTTTTTTATTTTTAGTAGAGACAGGGTTTTACCATGTTGGCCAGGATGGTCTCCATCTCTTGACCTCGTGATCCGCCCACCTTGGCCTCCCAAAGTGCTGGGATTACAGGCTTGAGCCACCGCCTGTTCATGTCTTTCTCAGCTACTTGAGTATAAGCTTCTGGAGGGTATTGGTTGATTGTCCTTTTGTTCTTCTTTGTGTATTTAATGCTTATTTAAACTCCGGTAAATGTGCAGACAAGAAAATATTGGATAGGGCTGCAATAATTTTTGTTGGGATGAATTTATAATAGAAAAGAAGGTAGGAACATACATATATGACCCTTTTTATAATTTGATTATTAATATTATGCTACTCGTGTCTCTCAGGGTAACAATTCCTGAATGTGTAAAATGATTTTATAGTGATTAAAAAAGATAAACTTTCACAAATTTTATTTAGTGAATTTCTTGGGAAGAACAGAGGACAACCTAATTTATTAATAGCTTTTATTAAAAAAAAGAAAAATAATTTTTTTATTAAATAAATTATGTATTTCAAATGTTGCCCCTACCCTCCTGAAGAAAAAAGAAAAAGAGAAAAAATCTATGGGTTTTGTCATCGAACATAACTTAAAAAAAATGCAGTGTATATTATTACAGTTTTTCATCGTTTATTATAATAGTGTTTCTTATTTATAAGATGCATTTGCATGCTTTGTATTAACGTTAAACGCTACTTTTTATATGAGTCGTTAGAGGCCCTCTGGTTTCAGGGCCTGCTTAGCTGGCAGAATGTTGATGCAGTGCTGCTGAAGTTAGATTATAGTTGAGCTTATTTCTTTCAGTACAACAATGAAGTGACATTCATATGGCCTAAATTCAGAGTTTTATCTTTGTGCCAACAGTTATAGGCATTACTTCTTTTAAAAACTGAATCAGGAACATTCTGTTAAACCAGCTGTGTCGTGAGGATGGGATCATTTAAAAGATTGGCTTAGTACCCTAAAATTTATAAGACAAAGCAAAACTCAGTACTGAGATCTGTTCAGTTATATATTTGTAATATTAAGATCACAGATGTATTTACTGTTCATATAATACCCCTTATAAGCGTATTAATTTATAGAGTTTATTTTGCACACATATTTATGAGAGCTGGTGTTTCAAAGAATTTAGTTTTTATCATAGGCATAAAATAGATTGACCTTCTTAAACCATAGTTTTATAAGTTAAAATGTGAATAAGATATGGTATGTTAAGAAACTATATTTGCATAACTTACTTGCATTTTTGCACAATGAGAAAAGTTCATAAATTGTTTTTAATACTGAGATATTTTTTCTTGGATTGTAAAAACAGTAAAAGCCAACCCCAAAAAGCACATTATATGTTCATCTGAATTTCAGTTAAAATCTGTGTGTTATTTGATTGAAATAGTACTTACTGTTTATTGAAGTACTTACATAGGTCTGGTATGTGGTAAGTACCTATCATAAGTGTTTACACACTTACCTGTGTATACTTATATGCACATACATTCATTAAATCTCTTGTAATCCTCAGCATGAAAATCTCAAGAAGAAAATTATTGCTGTTTTTCAAAATAGCAGCTTTATTGTGATATTCACATACCATAAGATTCATAAAGTGTTCAATTTGGTAGTTTTTAGTGAATTTCAAAATCATACAACTATCACCACTATCTAATTGCCGAACATTTTCATCATCTAACAAAGAAACCTCATACTCATTAATCTCCTTTCTGTCACTACAGATTTGTCTATTTTGGACATTTCATATACATGGAATCATACATTGGGTGTACTTTTGTGACAGGGTTCTTATCCTTACTATATTTCCAAGGTTCATTTATGTCATAACATGTATTGAATAATGTTCCATTGTATGGCTACGTCACATTTTGTTTATCCATTCTTCAGTTGATGAATTGGTATTTTATAGAGTAGTAAATTGGGGCTCAGATAAGCAAAAGAACACTAAGAACACCCCCCACCCCCAGAAAACCCCACACCCAAACTTTTTTAGCTAACTTTCTCTACTACTCCTTCATATTTTAATTGAAGGCTTCCCTGATCAAGTGATACTTTAGCAAGATCTGAAGGAAGAAATAGTTAACAGTTTGGGAGATTGGTGAGTGAGCAGAAGGGATATCCAGTGCTAGAGGCTGGAGGGAATGGCCATTTTGGCTGGAGCAGAGAACTATGGAGAGCAGGATGGGAATGAAGCTGGAGAGTTAAGCAGGGACTAGACCATGTAGAATATCAAAAACCTTGTTATGGATTTTGGTCTTAATCCTAAAATAAATGAGGAACCATTGATGGGCTTTGTGAAGTGACTGGGGTAATTTCATCAAGTTTCTGTCTTTGGCGTGGTGCCAGGAGACTAGTTAGGATGCTATTGAAATAGACCATATGTGAGATGAAGGTTGAACAAATGAAAGAAATGTTACTTATTTTAAGTATATAATACCTACTACATGCGTCGGTACTCTTCTAATCACTTTACAAAATATTAGCTCAACAAGGTTCTGGGAAATATTTAAGATGCAGGAAAAATAGGTCTTGGGTTAGATACAGGAGGTAAAGGAGATTTTTAGCTAGCTATTTGCAAACTAATTTTGTAGGGTCATTTACATTCTCATTGACATAAGTTTCAGAAATGTATCTGTTGAGAGTTAATGTTGTTCATAGTGGAAAAGAATCACCTATTGCTTATTGCCAGAATACTCTTATCCCTCAGATGAATTTGTCTGCTTTGGGAAGTGGATCCTGGACAAGAAAGCCAACTCATCGTACTGTTAAGTAAGCAATGTGAATTTCTCATGATGGTCCCTGAAAAGGGGGATTTCTAGCTCCAGATGTCATTGAATTCAGAGTCATGGGCCTGCTTTATCTTTTTGTTGTTGTTGTTGTTCTAACTTCTTAAGCTAGGTTCACCTCACTTGAGGAAAGAGACATTTCATTTTTGAGACTAAACATTTTGTGTTATGAGAAGTACAACTGATTATCTGACTCATTAAGTATTTGGGTTTCACAATTTTCTTTAAAATTTTTTTTATTGATAAATATTAAAGACATAGTTTACTTATGAGATTCGAAATCAAGAAAATCCAGCATGGATGGTCACAATATTCATAGGTGACTGAGAGTACGCAGATGGGCCAGGTGACTGAGAATATGCAAACAGGCCATTATAATATCTGTGTTAAGTTTGACCCTGTGTTTTATTAACATTGCTATCATGACCTTTCTCTGTACCTGCTGTGGTACTAGTAGACTCAGTCTTAGAGCAGGCCCTGGGCCCTATGCTGTGCTAAGATGGGGAGTTTGGGACAGCCCTAGTTCATTAGTTCCAGTGACTCACCATCAGCCCAACCTCACTACACTTTTTGATCTGACTTTGTTCTTTAGTTGTAGTGTCTGGGCTATCCATTCTTGTGTCAAAGTCTCCATCTGTAATTATCGGAATCTCTTATTTTCTGAGCCTTTCCTTATCAAACTTTGGTATTCCATTTCCTTCAAATGTGAGACCCTGCTTTGATCTTGAAGAGAATGAAGTTCTGCTGACATACCTTTTTGTTGATTAAACCTCCCTCCCCAGCTGCATGTCTAACTATTTCCTGTTCATCGACTTTGCATTATTCATCTGTTTACCAGGATGACATCTGCTGTACTGTTGGACCTCCCTGGTGCTTTTTACCAGTTATCGTATTCTCTAGGTACCATCTTCTGCCTCCGTAATTAGATATGACCTCCAACAATGCTGATATTCAGTCGTCTTTCTGGCTGTAGTTCTTCTGATTGCCCCTCTGTACTGCTTGCTTAATATTTTAAGTGTGAAACCTGACTGATATCTTGCCTATTATAGGCATAGCCAGTGCCAAAGTCTCAGATCACTGGGTTCTGGCCTATTCCACTACTGGTCAAACTCTTAAGCTTCTTTTCTGGAAGTAACTGTTTGTAGTTGCATTGTCACATTGAGACATAAGACAAGTTTGCTAGCCTTTTGCAGGATGGAATGGGTCATGTGTCTTTGGTTATTCTTCCTAGTCTGTTGATGTGTAATACCACAGGACATTGCCTGTTTGATGGAATTTATGGCAATTTTGGATCTATTAGGTGGTTTTCATTAAGCATGCTATTTTTCAATTTTTTAAATTTTGCTAAATGAGTGAAGTTTTAAGGGTTTTTAACAAAAAGATAATTAAAGAGAAATTCATTTGAATGGGGAAGGCTGTAGAAGAGAAATTCCAAATTGTCAGACCTGTTCCTCCCAGAAGGTAATGACTTGTAAATGTCATAGAAAATCTTATGAATTGTTTTATAAGCTGTATTTTCAGTTATATTATTGACATATGATACAGAAAGTAGTCAGTGAAGGCATTCAAAAAGAATGAGGAATGAATTATTAACAATATCCATTTACATGCAATATAGTAACAATATAACAAAAGCAGGCTTACATTTGATACATTAAGTGGATCCTTTTTTCTTTAAAATAAGCTTTACATAATTTTGGAACAATATCTGAATGAGTAATTTTTATTATAGGGAGACTATATGGAAGAAAATAAAAAGATGATTCCAGTAACATAGCCTTAGTAACATCATTGAAGATAAGGTTAGTAGTGTGTTTTTATGTAGCGAGGGCAAAAGTATTGTATTGACGTGATTTGATGTGTAGGGCCTTAGCATGGTTGGAATAGAACTACTTGATGGCTATTATTTCTGGTGTTAGAATTACAGGTTTCCTTATTTATGGTGCTTTTGAAACTTTTAATGATCACAATGAACTTTAAGTAAAATTATTGTATAGAGCCAACTGTTCCATTTTAGAAAAATAGGGTAAGGCAATAGTTCACACCCCTGGCTGCATATTAGAATCAGCTTGGGGAGCTTTCAAAAACATACACAAGACTCGGCCCCACTCCAAAGATTTTGATTCTGACTTAAGGTGTGGCCAGAGATGGCCAGCAAAGTTCAGGGTCAAGTCAGAAAGCTTAGCTTTGTCAGAATGCTGAGAGTATATATGAAATCTTTTTCAAGGGGTAGACTCATCATAAACAATATGACAGACAAATCCTTATGCATTTGCCAATTTACTAATTTACAGCGAGAAATATGCCAAGTGGATATTAATGCTAGAGCTGGCATGCCATCCTTTCCGCTCCTTGTGGGATAAGCTCATACAAAGCTAAATTATTATCAGAAGGTTGCACAGAGAGCCTGAAGATCAAAGAAATTTATGCCCTTTTCTAGGGGCCAGAATACTTATCCTTTGTAAGAACACCTTCTCCACAGAAGTGTACTTACATGGGCATTACATTTTTATCAGCGATGTGTTAAGTGTTTCATTTCCCTGTACCTTACCTGCAGTAGGTGATGTAAGTATTCTTTTCAGTATTTGCCAGTCCGATATATATAAAATGAGAGCTCATTGCTTGTTTAATTTGCATTTTCTGGGTACACCGAACATTTTTTCATATGCCTACTGGCTCTTTATACTTGGTGTTACGTGAATTCCTTATGTCTATCTTTTGGCACCTTTTCTTTATTGTGTTGTGTTTTTCTTGTTATTTTGTAAGAGCTCTTTGAATGTTTTATATTTTCTGTCATCTACATTTTAAATATTTCTCCAACTTTGTCTTGTTTATGGGTATTATTTACCCTAAACATTTTATGTTTTTATTTGGCTAAATCCATTTATCTTTAAAAAATGTAATTTTGGGTTTTCTTTCTAGACTACAGGTCTTTTCACCCCTTGATTATAAAAGAAGATTCCTAATTTTTTCTAACGTTTTGAAAATGAATTTTTAATTTCATGTTCATCTAGATTTGGGTTTTTTTTTTTTTTTTAATCCAGTCAGGTTTGGAATCTGATGGACTTTGGTTTTTGAATATAGTATATTTATTTTTCTTTAGATAAATGGCCAGATATTTCAACATTATTACTAATCTTTTCACTTCTAATTTTGCTTATGTTGAATTCTTACTCTGGAATGCACGGAGTTCTCTTTTTTTTCCCATTGATCTGATTTGTCTATACTTATGTCTACTGAGTTGATTATTATTATATTGTGTTCTGATATATTATGCTCTGAAATATGTCTTGATTATAGTTATGTTCTGATTCTAGTTAATTTCAAAAAATATTCTTTATATTTTTTAAAGTAATTTTTTGGCTTTTCTTGAGTGTTTATTCCTCCATGTATACTGTAATAAAGTTTTATCCAATAAATCTAGGCAAAATAGTATCAAAATGTTTGTTGGAGCTGTACTAATTAATATATTAATTTTATGAAAGTTGATGCTTATGATAAATCCTTCCATCTATGACTATGACTTTCCACATATTCAGATTTCTTTGATGTCTTTTATATCTTCTTTTATATTAAGAAGCTCTTGTTGTTTCCTCTGTATAAGTCCTATGCTTTTCTTATTACGTTTATTTCTACCTATTTTATTTTTGTAAATGGAAGTTTTTAAAAAAATCAATTTATATTTCTAGGTGATTATTGCTAGTTAATAAAGTTTCATGTCTTTTTAATATTTGTAACAATGATTTAATTTTTTAATATATTGCATTTGCTTATAATCTCCAGGATGGTGTTGAATAGCAAGGCAAAAATCAGCACTTTAGTTTCGGTTTTTAATCAAAATAGGTTTGTTTTGAAGCCTATGATATTTGCTGCTGATGTTTGTTAAATATTTTATTTGTTTCTTTGTTTCTGGCTGCTGGATACCATTAGATGTACAGTTAAATTACTTTGTTTGCTAATTGAGTGTAGGTCAGACTTCTACTGTCTTTTAAGGAGTAATCCCAAGAGTGATGGAAGGGAAAGCAGTCTAAGATAGCACCAGTTAACAGCTGTTAAGATAGTAGGAGGGAGCCCCTTTGCTCCTTGTCTTTTCTCATCATCTCACCCTTTGAGCTTCAGAGAACTCAGCCCATCTATTTTGATTCTGCTTAGCTTCACAGCAGTCAGAGAAAAGGGCTACACATCTCTGTAGTTGTCAACCTCCTCTAGTCCCTGGGTCCAGGTATGTTTGCTGGATGAGGTCCTGCTGGATTCTGGTGTTTACAGGAATATCTTTTGCTGATCCACAGGCCCGTGTCCAGCTAGAGGAGAAAAGTCAGCCACAACAGCTTTTTCACAGGCAGTGAATATTTGTATGGGGGGAGTAGTGGAGAACAAAAATGAAAACAACATTCTTGTTGCTTCTTACACATACTCTTGGTTGCAATATAATTCAGCTTGTTCATTTGCTACAGAGGAAGCAAAAGAGGTTAAATTTGACCAAGATTATAACGATAATGAGTAGCCAAGTCAAGTCTAAAGCCCTTGTCTTCTGGCTCCCAGGTCCATGCACATTTTTAAAATACCACATTATCTCTAGGTTTTGAGAACAGTTTCTTAGCTGAGCTCCCAAAGGTTACCAAAAAAAAAAAAAAAAAAAAAAAAAAGCACAAGAAAATAGTAACCTCAAGGAAACTGTAGCTGAGTGAATAATGGAGTTTTTAGATGATAGGTCATTTTTCTTGAGTTTTATAATAACTGATACTTCTGTAGTAGACTTAAAGTAAAAAAACATTGGACGTGTGCCAAAGATGTCATAGGACTTCTATGTTTAGAAACTTTTTTCAATGAGAATAGTTTAGGATAAATAAACATTTTAGGGACAGCTGTCCAAAGAACAAGCAGAGTAATAATTTTTCTGTCCATTGAAATGGAATCAAAAGCAAAAACATTGGACCGAATAGTGAGGTAAAATGACGTTTGCACAAAATGGAAACATAAGTATTTAGGAATAGAATTATTAAGAATTAGATCTCCTCTGAAGGAAAGTATACATTTTTTCTCTAGGTACACAAAAGATGAGTTAATGGAGCTGTGTCAGTTACTAGATAAGACGTTTTATAATACAAAGATGTCAAGTTTTTTCCAAGTAAGTTTGTGAAGGTATGCATAAGCTTAAAGTAAGAGTGACAGTAGCTGAAGATGATGAATAAATAAGAATATTTGTCTTAACAAATAATAAAACCCATTATAAAGCTGTAACAATTGAAAGTCTGATACTGACACAAACACAGATTGTTATTGAGCAGAATAAAAAGCCCAGAAAACATATTTGAGTATGGATTTAGTTTATGATAGTGAGTAAAATCAGTGACAGAATTTCAGCAAATGAACCTAAGAGAATTGATTAAATGTTGAGGAAAAAAAATGAAATCTTTACTTCATATTAGTAGCGCAAGTAAGTTTCAATCGGATGACAGATTTAAATGGAACAAATAAAATGAACTTAAAAAGAGTTAAAATGTAGGTTAAGTAAAGTGAGGAAACATTTTTGCCCTTTTTATACAAATGAATTAGAAGATGCGACCAAAATATTAGATTCAGGAAATATTTATTCTAAACAAACAATATAAGAATTTGGACCTTTAAAGGAGGGAAGGATCCATCCACATTTGGTGATTGTAGAAGAAATAGTTATGGATGGGAATGTTCTTAGTAACCAGGACCCAAGTTCCTGTTCCAGTGCTGCCACTCCCACATGACAGTAGCTTTAATTTGGAGTCAGTTCTTTGTCATAAATTCTCTATAACTAGGAGTGATGTTCTGGATCTAGTTCCTACAAGCCAGTGGTTAAGCCATTAGTGGCTTAAGAGCTCTTAAGGGGTGCGAATATTTACACCAGAGATATTGGCAAAGGCTGCAAAATGGGACCCTCTCCCCTGCCTTTTGTTTTGTTTTGTTTTAAAGAGAGCCATTTACCAGCATATCACTTGAAATAAGAATAGATTTGTTAGACTAAAGAGATAATATTTTATATATTAAATCATGTTTTGTCCCATTGGAAGTAAACAGCGTCTGGTATGCTTTTCACTAACATGGTGGAATTTTGAGATACTCTTGCCTTCTAAAGCCCACTCTCTGCTCTTGCTAAGCTGTATCCGTGCCTGAAATGATGTTTTCTAATTACACCTCTTAACACACACAGCATACACATTACTTATGTTTCCTTTTTTTCTCTTCACATTAGTTGCTTTCAGATGTACAGTTTTCCTCTGCATAGGTAGTTGAAAGGTCTGGTACTGACACCAATGCAACTGGCCTCACCAGAAGTTGAAGTTTGCTATTATTATTCCCTAATACTGATTTTGCTTTTTTTGTTTACTACTTTTAATCTGTCTACCATATAAGCCGATTAGTGTTTTTGACGTTTTCATTTTAATTGACTTATAAACTGTTTCCTGTCTTTGAGCAGGATCCAAGTATGTTATTGTTTTAAGCTCCAGCTTGAGCTATTGTTTATTTTGACTCTTCCCAGGCACTTTGGTTCTGGCTGACAGGGATAGGATAGGCTTGTTATTCTTTTATTTAGCTTTACTTTTGTAAATTAATAGGCTTTATTTTTTTAGCATAATTTCAGGTTTATGGAAAACTTCAGTAGAAATTAGAGTTCCCTCATAACCTCCCTCCATTCCCAGTTTCTGCCTTTGTGTGGTATGTTTGTTACCATTGATGAAACAATACTGAAACATTACTATTAACTGAAGTTTACATTCCAGTTAACTCTTTGTATGGCACATTCTGTAGGTTTTGACAGATGTATAATGATACGTATCCACCATATACTCCCCTACAGAGGAGTTTCACTGCCCTAAAGATGCTGTGTTCCACCTATTCATTCCTCCCTTCTCCCAAGCACTGGTCATCACTGACCTTTTTTTGGCTTTACAGTTTTGTCTTTTCCAGAATGCCATATAGTTACAATCATACAGTATGTAGCCTTTCCATATTGGCTTCTTTCACTTAGAAATACACACTTAAGGTTCTTTCGTATCTTTTCATAGCTTGATAGCTGATTTCTTTTTAGCACTGAATAACATTTTATTGTCTGAATGTATCACAGTTATTTATCCATTAACCTACTGAATGACATTTTAGTTGCTTCCAAGTTTTAACAATTATGAATGAAGCTGCTATAAGCATCCATGTGCAGGTTTTTTGTGTGGACATAGGTCTTCAGCTTCTATGGGTAAATACCAGGGAGCACATTTCTTGGATCGTGTGGTAAGAATAGGTTTTAGTTTAAAAAAAAAAAAATGACCAAACTGTCTTTTAAAGTGTCTGTACTATTTTGCATTCCCATCAGTAATGAATGACAGCCCTTGTTGCTCCACATCCTCACCAGCATTTGGTGTTGTCAGTTTTGGACATTAGTCATTCTAATCAATATGTAGTAGTATATCGTTGTTGTTTTAATTTGCAATTCCCTGAAGACATATGAAGTTGCACGTCTTTTCATATGCTTATTTGCCATCTGTATGTCTTCTTTTGGTAAGGTGTGTTAGATCTGGTGCCCATTTTTTAGTTGTTTTGTTTGTTTTCTGATGGTTGCGTTTTAAGAGCTTTTTATGTATTTTGTATACCAGTCTTTTAGTCTTTTATCAACTATGTGTTTTGCAATTTTTTTCTCTTAATCTGTGTCTTGTCTTTTCATGCTCTTAACATTTTCTTGCAGAGCTCAAGGTTTCATTTTGAATAATTTTTTTTCTTGCCTGGATCATGGTTTTGATGTTTATCTAAAATGTCACCCACCAAACCCAAGATCACTTAGATTTTATCCTATCTTCTAGGGGTTTAATAGTTTTGCATTTCACATCTAGATCTATGATCCATTTTCAGTTAATTTTTGTGGAAGGTATAAGTTCTGTATCTAGATTCTTTTTTTAATGTGTGGATGTCTAGTTGTTCCAGCACTGTTTGTTGCAAAGACTCCTTTCTTCATTGAATTGCCTTTGCTCCCTTGTCAAAGATCAGTTGATAGTATTTATGTGGGTCCATTTCTGGGCTCTCTATTCATACCATTGATTGGTTAGTCTGTTCTTTCACCGGTACCATACTGTGTTGATTATTTTCTTGAAATCGCATCATGTCAGTCCTCTGACCTTTTTTTTCTCCTTCAATGTTGTTCTGGTTGTTCTGGGTTATTTGCCTTTCCGTATAAACTTCAGAGTGAGTTTGTTGATATACACAAAATAACTTGGGGGGTAGGCTTGCTTTCTAAACTAAAAATTTTGTGTTTGCTTTTTAAAGTTTTGATGTTTTTTACTTTTGTTCTTGTTCCAAAGCCGTTTACCTTCTACTTTTGTAGGTAGTCTTCAAATTTTTTACTGTTAGCCCATATGATGTATAAATAATAATTATTGTAATAGTAAGCAATTATACATTATGTAAAAATTTCTGTTATATAAATCTATACATAAATGTCTACATATAATATGTGTGTATCTATGTAAGTTTGCGGCTATGAAGAAGTAGCCCAGAGATTTTTTTTAAATCCCTAAAGACCTCTTCTTGGGTGTGAGGAAGCTAGAGGCAGCTTCCACAGACTTCATTGTGGTTATTTTAGACCACGTCTACCTGTAGGGAATGAAATACTCAATTGTTGAGAACCAGCGTGTATTCTGAGGGCCTTTATATTCAGAATGTGGTGTGTAAAAACATAATGGAGTTAGAAAAAAGCTGAGAACTCCTGCTATAATGAACCCAAACACACCTAATTGTAACAGTTATACATTATGTCTCTTCCCACTGTCTCTTCTTTTTGATTGAATTTAAATTTATTTTGTAATGGTTTAGGAGTTTCATCAGCATGAAAAAGACAATTGTTTTATTAAATATACTAAATACAGTGCTATGGAGAAAGTTAGCCATCCAAAAATACTGATAATTAGTTTTTATTTGAGCTTTATCTAAGAGACAGAGTAGGAATGCTAGCTTTTAGATTCCCAAATTATAATTATTTAGGTCTTGCTTTATTCTTATTATTAGCAGTTAGAGATTAGTAGATTTATATTCCAAGTATATTTAACACGACATTGGGCTTTTCCAGTTTGTAATTCAATGCTTGAATTACAGTCTTAAGGATTCTATTAACAATTATGTCTTTATTCTCTCATAGGCTTACATAAATCTTTCAAAATTTTGGAATAGCATGTAGAGAAATATTACACCTTAGCATTATAAGATAGTTAATACAAGCAGTCAGATAACATCAAGTTAATCTAGTTATATGGAATCTAGCCTTTCTTGTCCTGCTTAGGGTGATCATCCCTTTTTCTCTCCTATTAGCAGAAAATGAAAAGAATTCACATATATTTACCAAGGCTGAACATTATGATGAAATAAAAAGTTGAGGGGGACAACTTGGATGGATGAAAAATGTTACTTGATTTTTATTTGTTTTTAGAATATTAACAAGATTAATTATTATTGGTCTTTTCCATTTTATAATTTGTAACTTGTTTGTTCATTCATGTCCTTGTCTCATTTTCAGTTTGGGGATGTGGGTCTTTTTCTAGTCGATTTCATCACAGCTTTGTGTGTAGAGGTAAAAGTGATTACCTCTGTGTTTATTATATGCCACACATATTTTTTCCTGTCATCTAATTTTACTTGGTTTTATATACACACTCTTAGGATCTTTATGCAGTTAATACTATATTTTGAACACTTTCCTGTGACATTTGGTGTTTTTTGATAATGTAATTTAAAATGTCTATTTAGCATTCTGCTGATTAGATTACAACAATAATTATTTTGAATGAAATACAATTTGAAATTTATTTTGAAATTTCAATCAGTATATCCGTTCATTGTTACTTTTTTATATTAACAAATTCAACAACCATTATTAAACACCTACTAAGAAATACAATTTAAATAAATTATTTAATCAGAAACATTTGTGTTTTTCATAAAATTTTGAATTCTCAAATGAAATATTTTTATCTTGATAGATAAATTAGAAGTAAATGTTTGCCTAAAATTTCTGGCTTTATTGGCAAATTTTTAATGTATGCAATTATACCTTGGAATATTTGATTATGCTTTATTAAGAAAAATATTTAAAGGCTAGAATGTCATTTTAAAAGTTTTTACTTCATTAAAATTTAGAATTGAAGTACCTAGGTCAGTTTTAAGGATCCTGTTTAGTTACATTTGCTATAAAGTTAAAGCTAGAGAAACTTTGTAACTGTTATGACCTTATGAATCTTAACTAAAGGAAAAGATATAGTTTGTATCCACTACCCTAAGTTAAATTATAGTACTTTTAATGATACAAAATAATTTTTTTTTTTAATTTGAGAGCTCTTCTTTTTTCCACAATGACACTTGTTAACAGATTCCCTCCTTGATAATACACAATGTTGGATCATGAAACAGAGTAAACAAACAGGTCATTGTTTAAAATAATGTTCACTGTGTTGAAAGGACTGTTGAGTTTTTGTTTTATTATATAATTTTAGTTCTAGAATACAGTGCATAATGTACTTTAACTTGATATGATACAAAGATATTTATTTTAGATATAATATTAGCAGTTTGTGATATTCTTTAGATTACTTTTACAGACTTGTGTATTTTGACCTATGTGTGGTAGAGTTTTTTTTTTAATTTGACAAAACAACTTTTATAAGTTTTGAGTTTGTGTATTTAGAACAAATTTATTATCCTGTAGTTATATACACATAGACACAAACATGGGAAATCAGTGTTTAAGTAATTGTGTTCTGCTTCCTCTTTCAAGGAGGGGTTTCAAGGGCAGTCCCTGGAGTTCAGGTTGAGGTAGAGAAGCACAAACTTGCAGATTCTCCATGAATATTCTAAGCTAAAAAGGGCAACATAAGCTGAAGTTAGAGGATATGGTATCGACATAATGCATCTGACTGGAAGATGGATGTGACTGGAAAACTGTATGTAGGAAGCCAAGTTAAAGTACACAATAATATATTGGCTTTAGAACCTGTATGCTTACTCAGCCTGTTATAGTTCCTTAGTAGGCTGCCCCGGCAGTCAAGAAAACAGAGCAGGTCAAGCCGCACGGCATGCAGTGGTGTGTCTTCTTTTGGGGCCAAGCCTGGTGCAGCTTACTATTTGTCAGCACCGTGTCATCTCCATCTGAGTAAATGGCACCACTGTCCTTTGAGTGATTCAAGTAAAAATGCTGTGAGTCATTGTTAATTCCTTCTCTCCCCTTGCTAATTAATCCACTAATATAGACAAGTCTCAGATATTTTTCTTTCTTTCCTGTGCCATTGCCATCCTCTTAGGCCAAGCTGCGATCATCTCACCCAGATTTCTGTAATGGCTTCCTTGAGTCTACGTTTTCCCTCTTTGAATCCACTCTCCAGAGGTGCCAGAGAGGTTTTTATAAAGAGAAAGCCTGATCCTATCCCTCTTCATATTAATGCTTTCCACTTCATTTTAATTGCACTTAGAATAAAATCTGATTTCCTTACAAAGTCCCTAAAGGTCTTCTGCGACTTGCTCCCTGACTAGTGATTCTGACTTTATTTTATATCACCTTCCGCCTCTGCCTCTTCCCTCGAGCTCCAGCCACACTGGTCTTTCTGTTTTTCGGGGTGCACATTCAGTCTTGTGTTTCCTGTTCTTGGTGCTTTGTCTTGCACACTCCTTTTAAAAATAATTTAGGCCTGGGTTTAAATGTAGCTTCTTCAGTGAGGTCTTCACTGAGCATATTTTCCAAAGTAGTGTTGTCTTTCAGTTCCCCAATCCCATTCCTGTTTCATTTATTCACATCTGTTTTATTTCCTTTATTGCATTTGACTATCTGATTAGAATCCATTCATTCATTTAGTAAATATTGTGCACCTAATATATGCTAAGCATTGTTCTAGATACTTGGGATTTACCATATACAACAACAACAACAAAAACCAAAAGAGAATCCCTAGTCTTATGGAATTCACATTGAGGTAGGATGGAGAGAGAAACAGTAATAATGTACATGATATGTAATTAAATTGTAAATATGTTAGAATGTGGCAAGTGAAATAGACAAAATGGATTATGGTAAAGGAGATTGGAAGAACTGGATGGGGGTAAGGGGCAGATTACAACTTAAATAGGGTTGTTATGGTAGGCCTCTTGAGTTGATTATTAAAGTAGAGTTCTTTTGTTTCTTTTACTTTCAGCTTCAGCACCAGTCAGCAAAGTGAATAAGTACTGTGCTTCTTCCAACTTTCATTCCACTTGGGGAAAAAATAATATCATTATGTCAAACATTACAATTGACCCAGATGTCAAACCTGGTGAATATGTCATCAAGAGCCTCTTTGCAGAATTTGCTGTTCAAGCTGAAAAGAAAATTGAAGTTGTAATGGCCGAACCCTTGGTGAGTAGAGCTGACTTATAAATCTGAAATATTTTCTTGACTTTTGTATTAACCACTATAATATAGATTTTTCAAAGGGAATAATATACTTGAAAAAAATATTAAGGGATAGTGCTGATGTAGAAAGCCGCACTGACTTTAGAATCTACTTTGATAAGTTACTACAGGTCACAAAAGAACAAAAAGGAACTTCAACAATAGGAATTGTGGAAACAGATGAAACAGAAAATAAAGGAAAATTAGAATATAATATGAGTTAACACTAAGATCACAGCCAAACTTATAAACAAGAGAACATATTTTTACATGTATATTGCATGAGACATACTTGGAGAATGTGAGAAGCTCTATTTGATTAGAGCCCATGATGAGGAGGATAGAAGAGATTTGAGTCAGTTTCTGAAACGTTGTAAATGCTTTTGTGATAGATAATATGGTGGTTGAACAATAGAGGGAAAAGACATTGAGAGCAGAGATGCTTTAGCTATTGTACATAGTTCAGGGGTCTTGAATTATGGTATTAAAAGTGGAAATGATTGCAGAAGAAAGTAAGAGAAATAAGTAAAATCAATAGAATTTGACAAGTAATGGGCATTTTGAATGAACGTTAAGGGTTAAAGATGCTCTGGAGTGTTAGCAGAGGTAATAATATGTTTACTTTGGTAAAGTACACAGGAATATCTTTGGGTAGAAAAGGTAGATAAAATAATTTTTCATTTGTGTATCTTAAGCTTGAGATAACGGTGATCTCACCGTATGAAATTAGTTGCTTGATTGGTAGTTGGAAATTCTTTTTGAGAACTCAAGAGATGGTAACTAGAATTACAGATTTTGGTATCATCTATATGAGGGTGAAAATTGAAGTCAAAAGAGCAGATGATGATTTCAAGGGAAAGAAAATATAGAATTATTATTGCTAATAATATAGAGCAGGGGAGTACAATGAACATTGAGAGAAGTGGTTATTGGATTTGGAAATGAAGCAGAAATAGAACAGAACAGTTTTACCTTCTTGATATAACTACAGGAAGTAACTTTGACTCTCTGCCACCTTAAAGAGGTGGCAGTTTAGGTTACTCTTTGGGCTGGAAGGAAATGGGTATGTGATATACTAAAATCACAGTGTAGGTTAGATGTGGGATGATGTTAATGGAGAGGAAGGTGAAGGATGTAACAGCTGAAACTCACTTATTCCTTACACAACTGAATTAGGGATAGTTATTCACCACCAATTTGAGACTCAGAGGGTTTGCTACTTGTCTCAGGCCCAAAGCTAGCAAGTGGGGGACTGAGGAGTTAGGCACAATAATATATTGGCTTTAGAACCTGTATGCTTACTCAGCCTGTTATAGTTCCTTAGAAGGAAGAGAGAGAGGAAAACAACAGAAGGGAGGGGGAGGATAGGGCAGGAGGAAAATTGAAGGAGGTATTGTTAATGCTGTTTATTTTCTTAGTGAAGTAGCCTTGAAATTGCTGTGAAGGTGAGTTTCTTTGCAATGATTAAGTAGAGAAAACTACTCAAGGAAAGCATCTATGAAATAATGTGTTCTGGGATCTAATATATAATAATAGCCAAATGTTTATTTCAAAACTGTGCAGATATTTCTATTCAATTTAAATCATCCCATGATTGCTTTCCATATCTCAAATTATTTTTATACTAGTATATATATATTTGTGTATATATAGAGATACAGCGTATATAGTAATAAAAAGTTCTGTTTTAGAAGTAAGGATTACAAAAGCCTATAGCATGAGTTCAAGATTATAAGATTTGATTATAAATATGCTTCAGCTACAAAATGTTAGTTTTCTTTTTTCAGTGGTCTCTAAATTACGTGATAAATTGCTACACTAGTCTACTTAAACAGCATACAGTAAGAAAGGGAACAACTTTTTAAAAAATTTAAGAATTTATTATGGAAAATGTCAAACATATATAAAACTTAAGATTATAGTATAATGAACACATAATGAATACTTAGGACGCATCACCTGGCCACAGCAGTTTTCAAGTCACACGGCACATTTTAAAAACACTTTATTTTAGAAAATATTTTATAGTAGTGCTATGTGATAGAGTCCTACCAGTTCTCAAATATTATATATTTGAGACTACACACACACACACACACACACACACACACACACACACACTCTCTTATTTATTTATTTATTTATTTATCTATTATTTAATTTATTGGAGAGACAGGGTCTTGCTGGGTCTCCCAGGCTGTAGTTCAGTGGCACAATCTTGGCTCACTGCAACCTTCCCCTCCAGTCTCAGGCAATCCTCCCACCCCAGTCTCCCGAGTAGCTAGGACTACAGGCATGCGCCACCACACCTGGCTAATTTTTGTGTTTTTGTATAGATGAGATCTCACCCAAGCTGGTCTCAAACTCCTGGGCTCAAGTGATCCACCTGCCTTGTTCTCCCAAAGTGCTGGGATTACAGACATGAGCCACTGCTTCTGGCCATATTATATATTCTTATTCCAAACTTCCCGTATATTCTCTCTAACTTAGGCATCCTCCCCTAAGCTAAATGAATATGTATTTTACTATAATAATTCGTACATAATTCTAGATTATGATATACCATGT
The DNA here is from genome assembly GCF_030222135.1 of Aotus nancymaae. Lineage (NCBI taxonomy): Eukaryota > Metazoa > Chordata > Mammalia > Primates > Aotidae > Aotus > Aotus nancymaae. The sequence goes on along the minus strand of NW_026988417.1, from coordinate 47,148,586 downwards.
TATGGTTAATTGCTTACATGTTTATCTTCTCTGATGTGAGTTGCTTGGTACCAGGAACCAGGTCTCTCTCATCTCTGTATCTGCAGTACTGCTTGTTGTGGTGGGTACTTAGTAGAAGGTTTTGGTAAATGTTTGTAGTTGAATGAATGTAGCCTTAAGAAGTATTGTTGGCCGGGCGCGGTGGCTCAAGCCTGTAATCCCAGCACTTTGGGAGGCCGAGGCGGGTGGATCACGAGGTCAAGAGATCGAGACCATCCTGGTCAACATGGTGAAACCCCGTCTCTACTAATACAAAAAATTAGCTGGGCACGGTGGCGCGTGTCTGTAATCCCAGCTACTCAGGAGGCTGAGGCAGGAGAATTGCCTGAACCCAGGAGGCGGAGATTGCGGTGAGCCGAGATCGCGCCATTGCGCTCCAGCCTGGGTATCAAGAGCGAAACTCCGTCTCAAAAAAAAAAAAAAAAAAAAAAAAGAAGTATTGTTGTGGTGTGTGCCTTTTGTTCTTCTAATAGAACATGATATCTTCATTCTAGCCAGAGCTTCCGATAATTCTTTCATAATAGTCTGATGCTGAGTATATTTTATTCATTTATTTAATAGTTAACTTTAGAGACATCTGCTATGTAATCTGAGATTATAAAATTATAATTAATAGTGGTGGGGATTTCATCAGAACATCGATGTTTCTACTCTGCTATCACAAATAGAAGAGGCATCACTGCTTACTCTTCCTGACACACCAGGAAAACCCCCAAATCGCCATCACATTTTACAGATGTTACCCCTTACACACCTATATACCAAGATAATTTCTTCTCATCTAGAGCAGAATGCCAGCTTTGTTTTTATTTATGTCCAGGTCTGGGTAAATTGGAAATCCATAGCTTCAAGATTAGATAATGAAAATACATTTAATCTAATATTGTCACAGTGTTTACAATATAGCTTCAAATGCTTTTATTGGAATTTCATTTATTTTGAAATTTATTCTGTACCCTTTTAGGTAATAAATGACCATCTAAGATGACTCTCTGGGTTCTCGAATGAAAGTCTTGCAGAGTCACTTTAAAGAAAATAGCATCCAGTGCTTGTCAGATACAAGGAGGCTGGCCTGGCTCATGGTCAGTCAGATAGTAGGATTCAAAAAAAGTACAAATGTGAATGGCTTTTGCTGAAAGAATTTAATCTACCACTAAAATGAGAGAATTGACTTTTTCATTCTCATATTAGAAATCGTAATAAAAGAAGATTAAGGAGGCCAAAAAGATTCGAAGATTAGCTGAGCTGGACTTTTAGCCACAATTTCATTTTCATTTTAGAAGGAAGATTCAAGAAGGGCAATCAGTGATTGAAATGGCAACTTGCAGGCCTTGCAATCCAATACCTTAGGTCCTTTCTTCCTAAAAGGAGATGGATCAATCCTCGATAATAACTAGGCATATCCAAGTTTATCTGTTAATCTTTTAGATTGCTGGGGACTAGAAAAGAAGATAGAAAAAAAAAGCCATTTACCCATCTTTTGCTGATTTAGACCTTATGTTTTTAAATTTAGGCTCAGCATTTTAAAAACTCTAAAATTTCCACTATTTTTTTTTTTTTTTAGAATATAAATATATATATGTATTTTAAAGGTTTTCTTCTCCCTGTATGGTCAGTTTCTTCCAAACTGCATTTTTCTGCTGATTTTACCTTCTCTTCACATGTTTATTTTAACTTGCTATATTTTAAGAATGAAACACAGTTGATTGGAAGTCCAGTGTACACAAAAGAGCCCTTTTGACTATGATCTTCTGTGTATTACCATCAATGGATCATCAGTGTCAGAGCTTTTCTAGGGGGCTTGCCAGAGTCCCCAAAGAAGGTTTCTGCAGTACTCTGAATGGGAGAGTTTAGGCTTTAGCTGCAAGCATTCTGGGGAAGGAGACTCAGAAGATAACTGGGGTTTTTGATATTTGGTGTATATATTCTTGCTTAACCTCCCTGTCTTCAGTATGTTACCTCTTTGGATCCCCCAGTCAGCATCACTGTATTTTGCCCTTTTCTAAGCAAGGCAATTCCTCTGAAGGTATGGTAAAAGGGAGGGTCTAAATCTTTATTAAACCTTTTTAAACCAGTCTTTCAGCCAGCCATCTTATTTTTATCCTCACCTTTAGCCATACTTTCAGAGTACCCAAGTTCTCTAATTCCTGAGCCTTGGGGGAATTTCTAAAGCGTCAGTTGGGTTATCTTTCTTTTACTGTCTGTGGGGCAGACTCACTCACCTCCCTCTGGTTGTGCCTCAAGTGTTGTCCTCTATGATCATGTTATCTGAAATTTCCGTCCCTATTCCAACTTCCTATCCTAAATCTATCTGACATAATGTACACTTCCTTTGCTCTATCATTAGACTGTCAGCTCTGCAAGAGCATGAGTTGGTTTCCATTTTGTTCATGGCTTTGTCTCCAGAACCTAGAACAGATAAGTGTCTGGCATACTGTGAACCCAGTAAATAATTTGGATGAATGAGCGAATGACTGAATGAATGAACAGACTGCTGACTTTTCCATTTGCTTACTTAGGAGTCACCCTTGTTTGGTGAGATAATTAGTTATGTTCTTCATCTGCTTTTCACCTCCTCTCCTATCGTCTTTGTTCTTTTGGTTTTAGCCCTTATAAGAATTATTTTACTGTTCTGCTTTAGGATAGAAGGTTGGCTATACAGGTGTTCAACCTTCCATCTCTAATTACAAATTGTCATTGTTGTGCTATCAAAATTTTTCCAAAAATTCTCTTGCTTTCTCTGGAAGCTACATATTGCTGTTGGTATTCTACATATGCACTGCATGTAGAACTGAATTATAAAATAAAGGATTGTGAACCTTGAAATCATTAACTCTTTATAGTATTATGAAAATAACACTATAATACTTTATAAGATTATAACATTATATTTTATAATTATATAGTATTACTATAGTACTTTTATTATTATGAAAATAAAGGGTAGAAATAGTTTTAAAGGTTATATAGTAAAAACATTTAATCACTGTCAACAGTTTTTAGTCTACCAGTTTTTCACATCTATTACTTATCCATCTCTGTAGCATCTGCCACCTTTAAAAATCTTTTATTCTTTAAATTTAAAAAATTTAATCTTTTTTTTTTGAGACGGAGTTTCGCTCTTGTTACCCAGGCTGGAGTGCAATGGCGCGATCTAGGCTCACCGCAACCTCCGCCTCCTGGGTTCAGGTAATTCTCCTGCCTCAGCCTCCTGAGTAGCTGGGATTACAGGCACGCGCCACCATGCCCAGCTAATTTTTTGTATTTTTAGTAGAGACGGGGTTTCACCATGTTGACCAGGATGGTCTCGATCTCTTGACCTCGTGATCCACCCGCCTCGGCCTCCCAAAGTGCTGGGATTACAGGCGTGAGCCACCGCGCCCGGCTAAAAAAATTTAATCTTAAAAATAACTGATGCATAATAATTGTACATCTCCTGGGCGTACATAGGGATGTGGTAAAACATATGGTGATCAGACCAGGCTAATTAGCATATTCATCATCTCAAGTGTTTATCATTTTGTTTGTATTGGGACATTCAATATCCTCCTTCTATTACGGCTGTTTGAAACAATATAATGTATTATTGTTACTGTAGTCATCCTGCAGTGGTATAGAATACTAGAACTTATTTCCCATACTCTAGCCATAGTTTTGTATTCTTTAACAAATCTCTCTGTGCCTCTTTATCCCCTACCCTTCCCAGTCTCTCATATTCTTCGTTCTGTTTTTTCACTTACATGAAATCACCTTTAAGCACACACAAATGAAGGGGATATGTGTGTGTGTGTGTGTGTGTGTGTGTGTGTGTATGGATATATGTATCTATACATATAGAGATATGTACACACACACATATATATATCTCTATATGTGTGTGTGTATATATATATACGTACACACACACACATATATAAAACATTTTTTTATACCCAGATTTTTTTTATTGCATTTTAGGTTTTGGGGCACATGTGAAGAACATGCAAGATTGTTGCATAAGTACACACATGGCAGTGTGATTTGCTGCCTTCCTCCCCATTACCTATATCTGGCATTTCTCCCCATGCTATCTCTCCCCAACTCCCCACCCCCCGCTGTCCCTCCCCTATTTCTCCCCTGACAGATCCCAGTATGTGATGCTCCCCTCCCTGTGTCCATGTGTTCTCATTGTTCAACACCCACCTATGAGTGAGAACATGCGGTGTTTGATTTTTCTGTTCTTTTGTCAGTTTGCTGATGATGATGGTTTCCAGGTTCATCCATGTCCCTACAAAGGACACGAACTCATCGTTTTTTATGGCTGCATAGTATTCCATGGTGTATATGTGCCACATTTTTATTTTAACAATCTAAATTGGAGATTATTATATGTCAGCCAATATAAATTAATCTCATTCTTTCTAACAGTTGAATGTTATTTTAATAAATGAAAATAGTTTCTCTTTTTAAAATACTTATATATTGAGGCCGGATGGCTCATGCCTGAAATCCCAGCACTTTGGGAGGCTGAGGAGGGTGGATGACTTGAGGTCAGAAGTTCGAGACCAGCCTGGCCAACATGGTAAAACCCCATCTCTACTAAAAATACAAAAATTAGCTGGGCATGATGGTGGACGCCTTTAATCTCAGCTACTGGGGAGATGAGGCAGAAGAATCACTTGAACCCAGGAGGCGGAGGTTGCAGTGAGCCCAGATCACACCATTGCATTTCAGTCTGGGTGGCAGACAAAATAAAAAAACATATATTGAAAGACAGTAGATCCACTTGAGCAAGGATTAGGGCATCCTCAACTACTCTATAATGAACCCAAGAAGTTAATACAAAGTCCTTGATTAGTAATTTATATTTAGTATGGTATATTTTTTCATATTTTCTGTTTTTTTTTATTGATGATAATGTATCCTTTTGCATTCAAAAATTATTTCCGAGTTCTTATTATGAGAAAACCAGCCTCAGGAAAAGCTCTGTGAGGATGTAAAATCTTCAGAAATTTTTCAGGAAGTATGGATTTGTTACAAAACAAATAAATGTTAAATATAAGGCAGCAGTGTAACTGTTTCTCAAAAGTTTATCACTCTCTCTCATTCTCCTTCTTGGCCATAACGGTATTGAATAAACCTGCTACATGAGCAATAAACTACTTGAATCAGCAGTCCTCAACATAGTAAAGCTCTTTAGACTTAATATTTACAGTGAAAAAGGGGGATCAAATAAGTCAAATAGGAAGAAACCTTTTACCGTATTCCCCATCCCCAATCTTAGATACATAATTCACATTAGGACATTATTCTCTTAACTTTGATTGGGAATGTTTATATTTCAATGGGAAATACATTTGTGATCTTGTTTTCATGAAGATTAATCATAAATGAGAGAAAAAAATTAGAATTATTGGATAGAGAAGCTTCATAAATCTATATATATTTCTTATTTCATAGAATGACTTTTTCTGTGATATGTATTTAATATAAATTTCAATTAAAATACATGATATAGACAGTTTAGAAAATAATCCTAAAAATCTCAACAGAAAAACCAAATATCATATATTTATAAACATAATCCCAAACATCTGTTATGAATATATATAGTAAGTTGGATAACCCTATGTAGGGTAGGCAGCAAGGCAAGTAGATAGAAAGACTGACAAAAAGAATCACACCATACATACTATTTTAAGTTAAACTAATTATAATAGTTTGATTTATTTGATTAATTATGTTAGTTTATCACTTAGCCAGTATAATTTGATTAATTATATTGGGTTAATTTTGTTTTAAATTTACAGAACAAAAAAATGAAATGAAAATGATTTGTTTTATGTTTCAGATAATGTTTCTGTTACAGAGAGTATAGTTCTTAAGATATCTTTAAAGTTAAATATAAATATAAGCATATATACACACACATACACATATACACACACACACACAGAGATTTATTGACAAACGGATTTTAAAATGAGGAAATTAAACCACCTCACTTCTCCATACCTCCTGGTTTTTGTTGCGATATATTGTTATTTGTTATTTTAATGTTTTAAAACACTATTCTGTAACCATAATTTTCATGGCTATACTATATTCTACAATTAAGTGGATTTGCTGGATACTACCAGGCACTGGAAATTCTACCAGCAACCCTTGAGTTTAAGGACTAGAACAAGTCATCTGTGTTCTTTGTAGAAAACTCAGAAAATGAGAATGAAACTAATAATGGTATAATGAAAAAATGATTTATAATTGTGCTTTACATATTAATATATGATATATATATTCCTAGAGTTTTAAATTAATATGTATAAACTACCATATATACATACTATCTTTCCTTTTATCCTATCTGTTATTCTCTAATTTAATTCCTATATTGAGAACATTTTACTCATTCTATGAATTTATGTCTACCTGTTACTTAACTGACTACACAATATTCTTATACAGTTGTACCTTGGTATCAATGGGGGATTGGCTACCAAAATTCATAAATGCCCAAGTCCCTTATATAACATGGCATGGTATTTGCATATAACTTATGCACATCCTCCCATATACTTTAAATCATCTCTGGATTGCTTATAAGATATAATACAATGTAAATGCTATAGAAATAGTTGTTATATAATATATATTATATATGTTTAGGGAATAATAACACAAGTCTGTACATGTTCAGTACAGATGCAAGTTTATTTTATTGTTTTACTGTTTTTGATCCAAGGTTGGTTGAATCCATGGGTGCATAACTCAAGGATATGGAAGGCCAACTGCATAAGAATGTACCATGACTTATTGACCCCAAATTTTATTGTTTTACATCGATGTCGATTCTTATTTTTTCCATTGATAGTGAATGTACTTCTGTATACCTCTTTGCAAATGTTTATACATTTTTTCCCTAGGGCTTATTTTTTTCTTGGATCAAAGAGGAGATTAAATTAGAAATGATGTTTGTATTGGTCAGGGTTCTCCAGAGAAATGGAACCAATAGGTGTGTGTTTGTATGTATATTGAAAGAGAGACTGATTTATTATAGATTACAAGGAATTGGCTCCTATGATTTCAGAGGCTCAGAAGTCTCTAAATCGGCAGTCAGCAAGCAGGGGATCCAATAGACAATGGTGGAGTTCCAATCCGAATTTGAAGGCTTGAGAACCAGGAGAGCCCATGGTATATTAAAGTTCTAGTCTGGAAGCCAGGGCATTTGAACCCCAAGAAGAACTGATGTTTCACTTTGAATCTGTAGGCAGAGAAAGACTGATATCCTAGCTCAAGTCTGTCAGGCAGTAGGAGTTCCCTCTTACTCATGGGAAGGTCACCCCTTTTGTTCTATTCAGGCCTTCAGCTGACTGGATGAAACCCACCCACAAAGGGAAAGGTGATATGCTTTGCCTAGTCTCCTATTCACTCTCATCCACAGACACTCTCACAGACACATCCAGAATAATGTTTAATCAAATATCTGGGCACCCCATGGCCCAGTCAAGTTGACATGTAAAATTAACATCACAGTGTCCAGTGTCCATCTGAACTTATTTGTCTAAGGTTTTCTTGACTCCCACTCTCTCTCAACCCATTTCAAGACAGCACCATAGTCCATTTCTTCAGTCTTCTGTTTTCTGCTGGATGGGAGTCCCTTTATGCACCAATGGTGATCTTCCTATACTAATATTATACAGTGATCTAGACTGACCCCTTTTTGGGCATTTCTTCATACAAGCAACAATAGTACATATGCAGATGAGAGAGGGTAGAGAGACTTTAGTATCTATTATGCCCCCTGGACTCAGTGGTTGAAGGATAGAGAGTCTTAGCTTTCCACAGTGAGTCTCATCAAGTCTTCTGTGTTTTGTAGATATTACTTGCCAATAGTAGGAACTCAGTATTTGTGTGTTCAGTAAAAAAATCAACAGATGGAAAGTTAAAAAAAAGATTCTGGTATGTGATGGAAGAGATTGTTGTGTGCTAAATCAGTAGCATCTCCTGATGTCAGTTAAATTAATAGGAAGCAATCATACTGGAAAGTTATCTCATGAAAGTAGTGTACTGGCAATATACTATTTCTTTTTAATGAAATACTCTTTCTTCTTGGCTTCTGTGATATCAAGCATGTTCAAGTGGCACGAAGGTTTATGCAGTAACAACTTTCCATACTCAGGCCCCAACTTTTATGTCTTTTTCTAACTCTCCAATTTCTCTCCCCACTGGTAAACACATGTTTCTTTTATATATACATAAAAATATATTTTTATATACATATATGTTTTATATATTTTATATTACTAGCCAATGTAAGTGAACGTGTGTATAGAGTATATTATACCCGAGTGTTCCATGTATCCGTGGCAGTACATATAGAGTTATGTCATTCTTTTAAGTTTTTATGGTATTCGGTTGTATGGATGTATCAAAACATAATATCATAAGTTAGACTTTTAGTTATTTCTAATCTCTTGCTATTCTAAATGAAGCTACGGATATTCTTTTATGAATATCATGTTGCAGATGTGTGACTATATCTGCAAAATAAATACTTATAAGTGGAGTTTTGCTGGGTCAAAGGTCACTTACATTTTAAAATATTGACAAATATGCTACATGGTGTTCCAAGGAGGTTGCTACCTATTTACTTTCTCAGTGGCATTACTTGAGAATCCTCATTACCAGATAACCTCACCAACACAATGTGCTATCAGACATTTTGCAAGTCTGATAGATGATGAAAGTATTTCTTTGTTTTTTTTTTAACTTATATTTCTCTTATGAGTGAGGTTAAGTATTCAACAGATATTTAAAAGCTACGCGCTTTTAAACAGAACAAGTATATTGTTGATACCAGTATTTGACAACCACCTTGTTTTTTCAGATGAGAAAACCAAAGCACAAAGGCCATAAGGCATCAGCCTATGGTCATTCACTTAGTGGTAGTCAAGCCAGAGGTGACTCCAAGGCCATCTGGCTACTGGTAATGTCTGTAGTAGACTACTTTTCGGTAAACTCATGAATTAATGAAAGAAAGAACACATGCTGTTGACTTTTGAACTTGATCTAAACAGAACCTATATTTAAGTTTGTAATCTAAGAACTATTGAACTTGAGCTTGTTACAAAAAGAGATCACAGGCACAGCCACTTTCTTTGGTATGGAGAGTATCACAGTGAGAGCCTTGCCTCTGGAGCCACACTTAAATCAGCCCTGTGACCTTGGGCGAGGAGGAGGCTACCTTAATAACAAGTAAAAACAAAAGCAAAACCAAACTCACAAATCTAAACTGTTGGTTATGTAGAAGAGTTTCTAAAATTTTATAAATTTGTACTTTATTTTTATTTTTAATTTTTATTGTAGGAGAAGCTGTTGTCCAGATCTCTTCAGAGGGGTGAAGATCTTCAGTTTGACCAGGTATGTCAATTTTGAGAGAATTTTTTTTCACACCTGGAAACAGTGTTCATTCTAATAGTCTGTCCCAAATATATCCAATATTGAAGAATTCCTCAATTTTGTTTAGTGATGCTATATATCCTTGTATGCTTAATTCATTCTAGATTTGGTAGCTGTTTTAAATAAGTAGTAGAATGAACTGTAAACTTTATTAGTTTCTCTTCATTTAGCATTTTACAGCTTTTCATTTTTAATTTCTTTAACATTTATGTTAACTTTGTTAATGTTAAAATTTAACATTAACATTGTTAATTCCTTTCACATTTTTCGCTTTCAGTTACATCCCTCAGTCTTTCCTTCTGTACCAATTGCCACACTTTTTACATAATGATATTTTACCTTTTAACATTTATTAATTTTTCTGTTGGGGCTCTCAATCTGCATGTAGAACACCGCTTTCTAACGACTCCTGTGCTGACCTTCTAATGTTAATTCTTCCTTTTACTAAGATTAAATGTTGGATCAATTTTGTCATAAGTATTTTAATATATAGTGGTTATTTTAAAAACCAATAACCTAGATTAGCTTTCTTTACTGTCTAGTATTCCTAGGACACTTTACCCAAAATTGTGTATCTTAAAAATAGAGTTTAATGTTGATATTAGGCTAATTGACTAAATAAAGAAGACTGGTTAGAATTACTTGGTGGATACTTACCAAAATACTGTGTTCCTGGATCCCACTCCAGTTCTGCTGAAGCAGAATCACCAGGTGTGGTGCTCTGGCCCTTGTATTTATGACAGTTTCCTATGGGATTCTGACTCATACACTTAGTAAATAGCCACTGGTCTAAGAAGAAACCATAATTAGATCCATAAAACCTCTGTTACAATGATACTGTAGTAAGATCGACTTATACAGTGCTTTTCAAGTCTCATACCACTACAGAAATTATTTAGATTATTTATGTCTTGAATCCATGTCACTAATCAGTCCATAATCAGGATTTGAAATCTGATTAAACAACATTTTAAGAAAAATTTCCATTTTTAATGTAAATGATTAATAAACAGTAAATGATCATGCCTCATAGCTTGATTTTTTTGGGGAGGGTGCTGACAGTTAAAAGTTCTGTGTGGTATAAACTGTTTTCTCTGTATTTACAATAGTTGATGGGTTTTATTATTTCTTCTTTATATATTACAAGGGATTTCCTTTGAGTGATACTGTTCATTGTTAATAAAATATATTTTTTGAAGCATGGTTAAATAAATTTAGAATCTTGTTTTTACCTTAGTTTTCTAATTAGAAACTATTAACCTGTCAAATTATGATAATTTACAATAAAAGAATGATTAAAAAAGAATACAAGTAATGAAAATGAGAGCAGCCAACATAATCAAATAAACTGTTTTATTCTTTTCTGTTTTCTGTTTTTTTCTGGATGAAGTTTTATACAGAATTTGAAATAACAGGAAAATTAATTCAATTTCCAGAGGTATCAATTTATCTTCTTCATTAACTAGCTCCTACTCTAGTTATGGAACTTAAACAGACCTTGAATATCCTGCAACCCATACTTTAAAAAATAAGTTAACAGAGTGAAGCATATTTAATTATATGCTGATTTCAGAATATTAATTTTATGAGAAATGGGTTGAATCACATACAGAAATTCTTGTGAAGAGAGAAAGTTTTTCTTGGGATCCTCAAGGTGAAGAGTGACCTTAGTGACTTCTGATGGTAGCGTGTCCTGGCAAGGTGGATGCATGCAATTTGTGATGTTCACCTAGAATTTGGGTCATTTCAAGGATGCCTCAAATGTAGTAACAGTTGTTCATCACAGTACACTTATCATTATGTTGTCCTTTTATGTATTCTAAGCCTTACACACTTGTTTACATGTTTCTAACATGCTAATTTGCAGATAGCAGAGTAATTATAATTCTCCTCTTTGTCATAGTATAGGAAATTGGAGCTTTTCCCACAGGTCTTACATAATGTAGTCTTTGTTTCTGTCTTTTCATCCATATAGTGGCAACATTTTAGAATCATTTGTTCACATGAACATGGAGTTGCCAGGGCAGGAAGTAGATATGGTTTCTTCATGTTATTTGTAATGCCTCCCCTAAAAGTATCTGTGTATTTAATCAGAGATGTTACTGATGGGCATGTTTTTACACATGTGAGTGGCATATGGAGGCAGGGAAAAGGTCACAAGCCATTAAGCTAAACCACTCAGGGAATAAAGGATAAAGTTTAATAGTGGGTGAAACTTTGCCCACTTTATTACTTGGCTAAACCCTTGACTCTTATTTTAATTTTAAAGCACACTTATTGCATTGAGTTACTGTGTTTATTCATTTCAAAATGACAGCTAATATAATTAAGAGTGCAGTACATTCATTGATACACTTTATTTTCTGGTAATATCTTGTGCTTTCAGTTGATAAGCTCTATGAGCTCAGTAGCAGAGCACTGTCTCCCTTCTTTGCTTCGCACCTTGTTTGACTGGTACAGACGCCAAAATGGAACGGATGATGAATCTTATGAATATAGGCCTCGATCTAGCACAAAGTCTAAGGGGTAAGTGGTTTATTTTACACTGTTTTACCTGGAATCAACACACTTCCAATGAAAGGGTGATATTGTTATCAACTGAAGGTTGTTATTGTTTGATTCATAAGCAAAATGCATTGATTACTTTTGTTACGAAGATGGTAGTAAGGGGGAAGGATAGTTCATACATAAACTGTAAATCAAGAGAAGGTATCAGTTACAGAAGGTATCAGTTAAACTAGGCGTAGCCCTGCAGTACCCATACCAGGGTACCATGCAAAAATTAGTTACACAAAAACTCACTTAGGAGTGCCGTTTAGTAGTTCAGTGAGGAGCTTTTAATAGTCATAAAAGTTAAGAAAATATTCAAAGAAGTTCCTGTTCATATGGTTTATGAAAGGAGGCAATTACTGTGATACAGGAAGACTGCCAAAACCCAGGGTTATAATAGTACTATGATACTCTTCTTGGAGCTCAATTCCTAGCACTTCTTTTCTCCTCCTTCAAATTTCCCAGGACGATTGTGTCATGCGAGTAAGAGGCACCTGTGTTCAGGTGATTGTCCATGGTTTAGTGTTGAACTTCAGTAGATGCCACTTGTGATTTTTTTAGCTTAAATTTGTGAGAAAGATACCTTGTAGTGTATTTTCCTGTTGAAAAGTTAATACTTTTCTTTCAGTTCTGAACCAAAAAAGTTAGTAATCAAATATGGAACAATGCTAGGTTTTCTAAATAAAATTTAAAATACTTTTCTTCTTACTAATTCTTTTAGATTAGTTTTAAATGCTAACAGATATAATAGTGAACTCTGAATAAGCACCCAGTATATAAAAAGGGAAAGAACATAAGAACATGTTCATACATATGTTGGATTATTAAAAAGTGACTCATGCCTGAGATCTGCTTTGGGAGGCTCAGGCAGGAGGATCACTTGAGCCCAGGAATTTGAGACTAGTCTGGGCAATGTAGGGACATCTCATCTCTACAAAAAATAAATAAAATTAGCCAGGTGTGGTGGTGCTTGCCTGTAGTCCTAGCTACTTCGGAGGCTGAGGTGGGAGTATACATGAACCCAGGAGATCGAGGTGAGCCATGTTTGCAGCATTGCACTTCAGCCTGGGTGACAGAACGAGACCCTGTCTTAAACCAAAAAGACAAAAATAAAAAGCAAAAGGCTTCATGTTAACAATTGCTGTAGCACATTATATCTAGTAGGAAAACAGCAAGCAACATAAGCTACTAACCAATAGATATTTTTAAAGTTACAGTCTTAATGCAGTACTAATTTTGGGTTCTTGTTTCAGGGATGAACAGCAACGTGAAAGAGATTATCTTCTTGAAAGGAGGGACTTAGCAGTAGACTTCATTTTTTGTTTAGTTTTAGTTGAAGTTTTAAAGCAGGTAAGCTCTTTTATTTCTGCAAAGTGTATTCCTTATTCTTTGCTTACTGTGCCTTTGTGTTTCAGTTATTTTATTTAAGATGCTGTGTCTAGAATTTTAGCCTATGTAAACTAAATCCCTGTAATTTAATTATATTTCTTTCCATTGCCTGGGGCTTTCCTGCCCTGTACCTATCATCCCCTCTTCTTTTTACCTTTGTATGGTGTCTAAGATGTAAAATCTTGTTAGCAAAATGGAGCTGAATGAAAATTGTATTAATATTGGCTTTTAGCTGTAAATGTAGTTTAGTTTGCCCGCCATTCAGCTACTTCAGTTCCTTATTCCTCTTAATTTCTCCTCTGATCCCTGAAGCCTGCATTCCAGCATCTAATAATGGTGCACTTATAGTTGAGGAATGGGAGTGATTTGATAAGGATACTGAATTGTCATGTGCAAATGGTTTTCAGGCAAGTAGAATATCTCAGATAATAAATTATGAGTGTTTATTCATTCAATGAAAATTAGAATGCCTACTGTGTGCTGGCATTGCTTGCACTGCACTCATGAGCTTACATTTAAATGGGATAGATATACAGTAAAGATATGAATATATAATATAATGTCAGATATAGTCTTAGTATTTTTACTATTCAAGATTAGTATAAATGCCTGTGCTGAATTTGAAAGTTTTTTGATTTAAAGATCATAGTCATTAAAGTTATATATCATTCAAGGCTGATCCATGTATTTCCAGCCATGAAAATTGTGTCATTTTGAAACAAGTTAGGAAGCCTGAAAGTCAGAATCATATTTTGCTTATGACGTGTTTGGACAGGGAGTTTTGTTTTCACTACATAGAACAGAATATGTGACAAACAGCAAATGTAAGATATAAAAGTTAATGGACAGTCTTTTTCTCATAGTGTAACAATATTTGAATTATATAATCAATTATATTTAGCTTTTGTTTTTACAAGGAATATGAAAAGACAGTTATTTGGTACTCTGAAATCTGCAAATAAAAATAATTTTAAATATGTAAAATAGACAAATGAGTTAATCACAGGTTAAATCACTTTAATTTGTGCATTTCATAAAAATTTTTCGGTAGAGGTAGGAAAGAAATCTCCTCTAGGAGTTGTGCTAACAAGCCAAACCTGACTTCTGTGACCTCTTGGTTCAGCTGAGATGCTAAGACCTTAAGGCAGAAGTATCTAGGGTAGGAGAGCTAAGGCCTGGAAATGGCCACAGTCCATCAGTGGACTCTGATGACCGCTCATTGTGATTTATCCCTGGCGTATCTTGTGTGCTAAATGGACGTCATTTAAGTGAATTGGAAGCCAGTATTTGTGCTTTTTTGCTTAAACAGTATAGGATTTCTTCTTCCAGCCAGAGAAATGGCAGACTCCGTACACTAACATTCAGGAACCCCAGTGACCTGGCCCCATTGTGCTTCCTCTCCTTTCATTTCCCATGGCATCCTTTTCTTAGATGTCAGTCTCACTCCTCATCCTAAAGTTGCCCAATCACTGGCTTCAGAACTTCAATTCAAAGGCAACCTGTGGAGGCGTTTTTCCTGTCTCTTCCCCCTCATCCTCCCTGTCCTTTTCCCCTTCTTGTTACCTTTGTAGTTTTCCTCCTCCTTCTCTTTTAAAATAGTCCAGATAGGTCTTCAGGGAGAAAAAAAAATCAAGATCTATAAATGTAAGAACACTTTTTTTTTGGTAGAGAGACCCCATCTCTAAAAAATATTAAAAAAATAAAAAAAATTATCTGAGTGTGGTAGTATTCACCTCTAGGCCTAGCTACTCTGGAGGCTGAGGCAGGAAGATCACTGGAGCCCAGGGATTTGAGGTTACAGTGAAGTGCAATTGCACCACTGTACTCCAGCCTGGGCAACAGAGCGAGACCCTGTCTCTTTAAAAAAAAAACCAAAAGAACTCTTTTTTTTTTTCTTGGGTGAACTCACTGTTCACGTTCACTACACAAAATCATTTCTGACCCATGGTTTACATGGACTCAAAGTGAAAAAAAATACAGTAGCTCTGATAGCTAATCTTTGTCTTTGGTTCTGTCACCATATTATTCCAACCTATAGTATCCTTTCTACTGACTTCTTCACTTCTATTACTATTATCCCCATACCCTAATTTAAATGCACTCATCAAAAAAATATATATATATATGTGTGTGTGTGTGTTTATATATATATAGAGAGAGAGATAAAAATCTCTGTATAGGATTTTAGATTAATAAAGTATAACTGTGTTCTTGGTGAGAAACATATATATACGTTTAGATATATGTACATAGATACATAGAAACGTATATATATGTTTCTCACCAAGAACATAGATACACTTTATTAATCTATAATCCTATATAGAGATTTTTTCCCCCAGTAAAAGGCAAGTCTTTGTAGCTTCTCTAATAAAACTAGAGAAAATGACATAAAAATCAATAGAGCTTTCTGAAACATCACCACTAACGAACCCAATTTTCTTCTGTCAGAATAATGTGAGGTTTAATAGATCCAGAGAGTAATCAATGTAATATATCTAGAATTTAATAGGACTTTTCCTTTTGCCCCATGTAATAACACCTGCATTAAAATGTAATTCAGGTTTATTTTGATGAGGTGCATAGTCTCCGGAGTATTGAAGTGTTGAGACATGGTTGTTTCAGTCTTGAGGAGTAAATATTCCTTATAGGTTAGACCTTAACCTCATGTATTAGAAATTATGTGTTCCTTGAATAATTTGTTTTGTGTCTCATAATCACACGTTTGGAACTTTTCAAAATGTGTGAAGGACTCTATAGCCTTTGTGCAAACTGATCATTGTAATAAACCCGGGGAGATGGCCATGACAAGTACTACTAATATCCCAGCTGTCTTGCTTGCTACATAACTTTGGGCAGGTTACTATCCCTGACTCTTCCTTCCTCTATAAAAATGTATAATATCATTTTTGTAGAATCATGAGAGTTAAATACAATAATGCCTGGTGTGTGGAAAGTCCTCGATACATATTATCTGTTGTTCTCATTTTACAGGGGAAGAAATGTTCTTAATTGTAGTGATTTGCTAAAGATTATAAAGCTAATTCATTTATGCTACTACATGTTTTCTCTCTTTAATAATAAAAATAAGCTTATTCTCATTGGTAAAATAAGTGATACATTAGGTGAAATGGCCAGTATCTTATAAAATTGAATGGAAGTTTTATTATAACAAGTTAGTCAAAGATTTAATATAAATATGATGAAATTAAGTAGAGGAATTCACCTTGGGGACACAATTAATTCCAGATAATAGAGGACTAATTTTACTTTTATAAAAAAGTCAGGGCCAGGCGCAGTGGTTCACACCTGTGGTCCCAGCACTTTGGGAGGCTAAAGTGGGTGGATCATGAGGTCAGGAGTTCAAGACCAGCCTGGCCAAGATGGTGAAACTAAAAATACAAAAATTAGCTGGGCGTGGTGGCAGGTGCCTGTAATCTTAGCTACACAGAAGGCGGAAGCAGAGAATTGCTTGAACCTGGGAGGTGGAGGTTGCAGTGAGCCGAAATCGCACCACTGCACCCTAGCCTGGGTAACAGAGTGAAACTCCATCTCAAAAAAAGAAAAAAAAAAAAAAAGAATAAATTTGGAGTAATGGCTAACTAAAAATAGTATGTTAGTACCAAAGGCTTTAGATCCATGATAAAAGCATGTTTAAACAGCAATATAACATTTTTAAAGTTTGAAGCAATACTCTTTTAGTATTGAATTTTAGTTATATGTTTATTCTTTAAACAAACAAGAAGTTGAGAAACCTAATTTGTGAGCCATTTCAAGCTCTTGGCTTGGTTTTATTCATACTATTGTGAAGTATCAGAAGGTGGTGATATTTTTTATGGCTTCAGAGTAGATTATTTGCATTTTCAGACTTAATAGCATTTTCTATGTTGATGAGCAGTCCCAAAGGTCCACATGGGAGATGATTTGTCATTCTGCTGATGTGTGATGTTGTTTACATTCCTTGACGCTGAGAATTGGTCATTTAGCTAATGACTGGGCTAGTCCAACTTCCCACTATCTTAACCTAGTTTTTTGTTCTTTCATAATGTGATAAAAGCATTAAATTTTCAGCAGTGGTGGTGGAAGTAGCCTTGGAATAAACCTGAGTATTTGTTATTATAGTTTTTTTTTTTTTTTGAGACAGTGTCTCGCTCTGTCGCCCAGGCTGGCTCATTGCAATCTCCGCCTCCCTGATTCAAGCAATTCTTCTGTCTCAGCCTCCTGGTAGCTGGGATTATAGGCGTGTGCCACTACGCCCAGCTAATTTTTGTAATTTTAGAAGAGATGGAGTTTTACCATGTTGGTAAGGCTGGTCTTCAACTCCTGACCTCAGGTGATCGCCCATCTCGGCCTCCCAAAGTGCTGAAATTACAGGCATGAGCCACCACACCCGACCTGTTATTATAGTTTCTAGTAGATTTTCTTGCATGTTCAAGTAGAATTAGAGCCGCTTCTAAAATCACACCGATGACAAGATCTTAGAATGTCTTGATGCTAAGATGGAGACGTTACTCCATGACAGAAGTTTTTCTCTGTGAGCTGAAATGAGTCTTTACTCTCTCTGTTTTTGGAAATGCAGTTAGAGAGGTTTTTCAACTACTGAAAATAAGGGGAGAAATAGGGACTTTCAGAATGTCTGTACATTCTGATAATATTCATTCTTAAAGTAAAATTTTTAGAAGTTATATATTTTTTTACACCTTGAACTCTGTTTTGGCAGAACGTACATATTTTTAATTAAAATTAAAGATGTATTTCTTCTTTTACTTCTGTTTCTCTTTCTTTCCTTGCAGTAATATGATAAGACCAAAGTTTTTTGCTTATTTGTTTTATTTATTCAAATGCATTTTCTTTCCTTTATCTTTTTTTTTGGGGCGGGGAGTCTCTCTCTGTCGCCCAGGCAGGAGTACAGTGGCGCGATCTTGGCTCATTGCAACTTCTGCCTCCTAGGTTCAAGCAATTCTCCTGCCTCAGCCTCCCAAGTAGCTGGGATTACAGGTACCTGCCACCACGCCCAGCTAATTTTTGTATTTTTAGTAGAGACTGGGTTTCGCCATGTTGGTCAGGCTGGTTTTGAACTCCTGACCTCAGGTGATCCACCCACCTCAGCTTCCCAAAGTGCTGGGATTACTGGTGTGAGCCACCATGCCTGGCCTCAAATGCATTTTCATATATCAGAGTCTAGGGATAGTATATTCTAGAGAAGTACACAGCAATCTCTGCTTCATTTCCCTGATCTGTAGAATAGGAGGCATATATCTGTCTTGTAAGTCCGTTACAAGTGTTATATACACAGAAAGTGGTGATGGTGGTAGAAGATCGCATAGCATGGCTAAGTGTTGTTCTTAGCTGTCATTGTTAAACTTCAGGCATAACTGAAGCAAATATAGTAATCTCCCTTTATTCTCAGGACTCCTAGTTGGTGTCTGAAACTGTAGATAATATAAAACCCTATATATACAGGTTGAGCATCCCTAATCTGAAATGTCCTCAAATACAAAACTTTTTCAGCACCATTGTGACACTACAAGTGAAAAATTATACACCTGATCTCATGTGATAGGTTGCAGTAAATCATAGTCAAAACTTTGTTTCATGCAGAAGTTATTTAAAATATTTTATAAAATTACCTTCAAGCTATGTGTGTAAGGTGTATATGAAACAAATATGTTTTGTAATTAGATTTGGGTCTTATCCCCAAGGTATCTTATTATATATATGTGAATATTCCAAAATTTAAGAAAATCTGAAATCCAAAACACTTATCATCCCAAAGATTTTAGATAGGGATACTAAGCCTATGTTATGTTTCTTCATGTACATATATACCCACAACAAAGTTTAATTCATAAGTCAGGCACAGTAAAAGATTTACAATAATAACTAATAATAAAATAGAACAGTTTTAACAATATACTGTAATAAAAGTGTATGAATGTGGACACACACACACACACACAGAGTCAGTATTTTCAAACCATGATTGACCTTGGGTAACTGAAACCACAGAAAGCAAAACTAGATACAGAAGAACTACTGTATAGGGGAGGAAAAAACTTTTGCTCTGCCTTCTTGGGTTTAGTGACTGGGGCCCTACAAATAAAACTGACAGGAGAAAGATTACCAGGTCAAAAGGTTTATTACAAATGCACATGGATGTCTTGTAGAAAATTTGCAGACCAAGAGTTAATACACTTTTTTTTTTTAAAGATCCAGGTACAGGCCGGGCATGGTGGCTCAAGCCTGTAATCCCAGCACTTTGGGAGGCCGAGGCGGGTGGATCACGAGGTCAAGAGATCAAGACCATCCTGGCCAACATGGTGAAACCCCGTCTCTACTAAAAGTACAAAAATTAGCTGGGCATGGTGGCATGCGCCTGTAATCCCAGCTACTTGGGAGGCTGAGACAGGAGAATTGCTTGAACCCCGGAGGCGGAGGTTGCAGTGAGCCGAGATTGTGCCACTGCACTCCAGCCTGGGGCCTGGCGCCTGGCGACAGAGTGAGATTCTGTCTCAAAAAAAAAAAAAAGAAAAAAGACAAAAAAAAAAAGATCCAGGTCCAGACTAGAATGTATACCATTTTAACCAAGAGTGATAAGTTGTAGAGTAGTGACAAGACAAGGGAAAAAGGTTTGGGCTTCTAGGAACAGTAAAATTATGGGAAGGTAAACATATGCAGAAAACTAATGGAATGTAATGGTTATTTAGTAAGGATTGTAGAGGGACCTTTTCCTGCATCTGCTCTTTCTCAATTGCCTTTAGCTCAAAAATATCTGTGTGCCAAATGGCATATTGTGGGTGACTTACCTGATCTCCTTCACTAGATTGCATGCTGCTTGGAAATCACTGCACACTCCCACCAGCAATATATACAAAACCTCACTTATCACATTATCTCTGCTATTTAATATGGTCAGACTTAATTTTTTTTCCCATCAGATAGGTATAAAATGATATCTTGCATATTTTCATTATCTTAGTGAAATCAAGCATCTCTTTGTCAAAGGATAAAACCAGAAAATCAGACAATATTATGAAAAGTTATTTCACATAAATATATAAAAATACAGTTAACTTCAAATTGTTTTATAGATTCATTGCAGCCGCAATAAAAATCCTAACAGTTTTTATGGAACTTGAAAAGATGACTCTAATTGAATATGGAAAAGCAATGGGCTAAGAATAGCCAAGTTATCTCTGAAGAAAAGTAAGGAGAGGACCTGTACTGCTACATATGAGAACGTATTATTAGCTCTAGTAATTAATAAGATGGTGTGGTTTTGGTATAGACACATACAAATTGATTGATGGAACAAAATAGAGAGCTCAAAAATAGACCCACACATATAGTCAGGGTCTTCATATCTGTGAGTTCCACATCTATGGATTCAGCCAACCTCTGATCAAAAATATAAAAATACCCCATAAATATATACACCTGCTAGGTACCCAGAAAAATTAAAAATTAAATATATGTAAATAACAATACAACAATAGAAAATACAATATAACAACTATTTTACATAGTGTTTACATTGTATTACATACTATAAGTAATCTAGATAGAGATTATTTAAAGTGTATGAGAGGATGTACATAGGGTTATAGGCAAATAGTACACCATTTTATATCAGGAACTTGAGCATCTGCAGATTTTGGTATCACAGGGGTTCTGGAACCAATGCCTTACATATACTGAGGGATGACTCTGTAGAACTAGAATACGTGTTAGCAATGACTTGTAAACTCTTTAACCCAGCAGTTCCTCCTTTTGGAATTTTTCCCGTGGAACCCTACAAGTATATAATGTTAAATGCACAATATGTTTAATTGTAGTACTGCTTCAATATTGAAAATCTGGATTGAAATGTTCATTAATAGGGTGCTCCTCAAATTGTGATATATACATACTGAGTATTATGTGGTTGTTAAAAAGTATAAGGAGGAGCTCTAAATACTGACATGGAAAGGTACATTATTCTGTTAAGTAAAGCTAAGGAATGCATGCATGCGTGTGTGTGAGGATGTGTAGGAAAAAGGCTGAAAGGGTGTATGTGAAGTTGTTAATAGTGATTATATGTGGTGAAGGAGTAGGGCTTTTATTACTGGTTTACATTTTTTTAATTTGTTTTACATAGTAGAAAGGAGCATATACTTTTTCAAAGAGTTAAAATTTTGAGAATATTTAAATGACAGGTTTTTAATAATAAGTCTATAAATAGTTTAAGATTGTTAGAAAAGATAATGTCCCTTGTGGCCATTATTCATGATAGTTCAAAATTGGACTATATGAAATATAGTGCTGGCTCATTACAAAGGTACTTTTCTACAAGTTTTGCAGGGAGGTGTGTGTAAGTGTCTTTTTAGCTTTCTTACAGTAACTATTTAACAGTAATAACAGTAACAACTATTGTTTTTCCTACTGCATAGTCTATAGTTTAGTGATTTGTGATTATGAAGCTAATATTCTTAAATTTAGAGCTTGTGAAATTCGATGAGTAACCAAATTCTTAGAGAAAATGACATTCTCAGAAGAAAGGAAGGTTGACCGATTAGTAATAGATTATCCCATGAAAATTAAGATTGATTATTGATTTAATTAGTTGAATTGATGAGAATACTCATAAAAAACCAATAGCTTATTTAACTCTTACTTACTTGATAATTTTTTTAAATTCTAGATTCCTGTTCATCCTGTACCCGATCCCTTAGTTCATGAAGTTCTAAACTTAGCTTTTAAGCACTTTAAACATAAGGAAGGGTAAGTAAAATATTAACTTGGGATTGTTGCCTCTTTTTGCAATCCAGGTCTAGACTACTTGAATTCTTATTGATTATTTGTTTTGAGAGTTCAAGGCAATTATCTTTTTTTTTTTTAAGACAAGGTTTCACTCTCACCCAGCTTGGAGTGTAGAGAAGCGATCAGGCTCACTGCAGCCTTGACCTCCTGGGCTCAAGTGATCCTCCCAACTCAGCCTCCTGAGTAGCTGGGATTACAGATACACACCACTACACTCTGTTAATTTTTGTATTTTTTGTAGAAACAGAGTTTTGCCATGTTGCCCAGGCTGGTCTTGAACTCCTGGGCTCCAAGAGATCCACCTGCCTTGGCCTCCCAAAGTGCTGGGATTATAGGTGTGAGCCACTGCACCCAGTCCCCTTTTCTTTTAAATCCACACAAAAAGCCAATAAGAAAGATTTTGTAAAAGTAGTTCTTAGCACTATAGATTGGATATCTAAGAACGAGAAGATTAAATATCATAGTAAAGTAAAATTAAAGATAGAATAAAATTAGTATTGCTTTTATCATATAAATGAATATTCAGAGAATATTATACAATATTCTGATAAAGAATTTTCAAATGTATTAGACAAGAGAGTTTGTAGAAAAATTTAATGAAATGTTATGTTTGTTCTTTGTTATTTTAGATATTCAGGAACCAACACTGGGAATGTGCATATTATTGCAGACTTATATGCAGAGGTGATAGGGGTTCTTGCCCAATCAAAGTAAGTTTTACAAATCACCCATTTAGATTTTCTTTGCATCTTAGAATGCTTCGTTGCCAGCTAATATAGTAGATACTGATAGTATTTTCTTCATAGCACTAAGTTAGCTCCACCTTTTACTACTTTACTGCTCTGTTTCTCAGACGCTCTTTAACACTCATACCTCAATTTCGCCACTTGTTTTAATTTTATTTGGGGTTTTCCATAAATGTCTGAATCGAACAAATCAGAAATTACCAACCATAGTTAAGATATTATCTTTCCCCCTATTTTTAACAATACTGTTAGAAGCTTTTTTTTAGAACTCTTTACATAGCTAATAATTACTTTCCAGGTGAGAACTTTTATTCCTCAGATAGCAATGCAGTGTTTTCTAATGATATTACTTGTTTTAATGCTAAACAGACTTTGAATTGGTAAAAGAGACACCAAAAAGGAAGGATGAAAGATACTAGGTTACTTAATTAAAAGTGTTATTTATTAGGAGTTATACACATTGAGTTGCACTGAACTATCATTTTAGTAAAAAGTAAAATATGTTTGTCATTAGCAACTTGTGGTTGCTGTAAAAATTATGGAAGATTTTGGATTTCCTTTGTTACTACTGGGAAATTTGTAAGGAAAAAAAGTATCAAATTATATTTTCTTAGATATGTTTTAAAGAGTCTTTGGCTCTGAAATCATATAACAAGCAACCTTTCTAAATTGTAAGAAGGCAAGTACAATTATTGTTAACATTTAAGTAGTTTGTATTTTAATATTAGATGAAATATTTTATTTAGCATATTTTTTAATCTTTTTAATATACTAGAGACCCTTGTATAGTGAATGTTATGGAACTTAGAACATGGTTTGAGTATTTTAAATGATTTAGATATAGACAATAATTTTTAAATATCTTACGGTTTGAGTATTTTAAATGATTTAGACATTGACAATAATATTGACACAAAAACATAGATATGAGCAATGATGTATTTCCCTTTATGACATAGTTCGTTCATGGTATTTTTATTTTTGTCAAAGCTGAATTTATATCTCAGGAATGTAGACCAGAAATTCTAAATAATACAGTAGCAAATTGGATCGAGGAGAACACTTCATCATTGCTAAGTTAACTCTAGATGGCAAGGATAGTAAGTCCAAATGGCCAGTAAATGTATGAAATAGTGTTCAGCCTCACTTGGCCAGTTGTAGGAGAAATGCCACTTTAGAGCAATACTAAGGTGTTTTCTACTCATGTATGTAATAAGCATGGGAGAAAACGTGAAAGGATTCACTTTGAGGTAGACTGATAGGACCTAAGGAGGCAGGTGGTGGGGTTGAGTGTGGGTGGTGAAGAGAAGGAGATAAAGGCTAGGGTATATTTGAATCTTGTGTATGTGTTTTCTTGGCTTGTACTGACTAATAATTTTCATAAGTAATTTAACAAAAGGAAAAAATCCTTAGATTCTAATATTATTTTAATGGAAAGAATTTTATCCATTTTACAAAAATTTTCTTAAGTGCTGAAGAATATATTCATGAAGAATGGTATCATATTCACCAAGATTACAATCAAAATAGATGTTATATTTCAATCATGTATGCGTATTTTGTTAATATGTTTTGTTCTCACGGTAGTCAGTGACCATTGGAAGGGATATTCTGAGATTATTTTAACTTTAAGGAACTGGCTTCCCCAAGTATAATTATCAGTAAAATCTTTAGTTGCTTTATAATACATAGGGGGGTTTATTGATTAATAAACTATTAGATGTCCTTTTCAAATGTAAGCAAAGAAAAGCTTACTAGCTTTAACAATTGTGATTTGAATCCAGGATGATGCTCACATTTCACAAGCCTTTTCACAGCGTAATGATGTATTGATTTTAAGTGATAATTAATACTCTACAATTGATTGGCTTGTCTCTTTGAACAAATTTATAGTCCAATTTGCTCTCCATATAACTAATTGCAGACTTTATGTAAAAAGTTGGAGACACTCTGATTTACATGATGGTGTTTTGTGGATGGGTTATTGGATTTTTTTTTTTATGGTTATTAGTTAAATGGTAATGGTGGTGTATTAATAATGTTATAGGAATAAAGAAATGTTATGATTTCTCCTTCAGAAACTTCTAATTTAATTTTAAAATAAATGAACAACAAATTTAGAGTAGCAATTTTTATATTCCTTTTTGTGCCTTCCTGGCAATTGTAATGAAGGTAGAAAAAAGAGATGATATTTAGGTAGCTTACCTTTTGATTTTTACCCTTAAATATCATGTGGAAATTAGTGTTTTTAATTCAAATCAAATTATGTCTCTATGTATATTAAAGGTTTCAGGCTGTAAGGAAGAAGTTTGTGACAGAATTGAAAGAACTGCGACAAAAGGAACAAAGCCCACATGTGGTACAAAGCGTTATCAGCTTAATAATGGGAATGAAATTTTTTCGAGTAAAAATGTATCCTGTAGAAGATTTTGAAGCATCATTTCAATTTATGCAGGTGATACACCTTCTCAGTGATAGTAAATAGAGCAAGCCTGACAGTTCTTGTTCTTTATGACTTTTTAAAAGAAACAAAATATACATAAATTAATGGCATCATTTTTAGTCTTTTGTGTGTTAAGTTGTCATAAGTGTAAATTATTATTTTTTCTTTGAGACAGAGTCTTACTCTGTCACCCAGGCTGGAGTACAGTGGTACGATCTCAGCTCACTGCAACCTCTGCCTTCTGGGTTCAAGCGATTTTCCTGCCTCAGCCTCCTAAGTAGTTGGGATTACAGGCACCTGCCACCATGCCCAGCTAATTTTTATATTTTTCTTTTAGTAGAGACAGGGTTTCACCATGTTGGCCAGGCTGATCTCGAACTCCTTACTTCAGGTGATCTGACTGCCTCAGCCTCCCAAAGTGCTGGGATTATAGGTGTGAGGTACCATGCCAGGCCAACTTTATGTTTTGACTTGAAGATGTATTGACCTTAGTTTTTTGGTAAAATGGCAGAGTGTTCACAAAATTATTTTGATATTACAAATTCTTTAACCTTTGCTCTTTTGGTAATCTAAGTATATACCTCTTTGCCTTTAAGGAATGTGCTCAGTATTTCTTAGAAGTGAAAGATAAAGATATAAAACATGCACTTGCTGGTTTATTTGTGGAGATTCTTATCCCTGTAGCTGCTGTAAGTATGTTTTTATTTTCATACCATTTGTGTGTTATATAAGAACCTTAACAACTCTATTCTTTCATTTTTTTTTTCCTAGAAACACTTACATGACAGTAAGCTGTGGTCATGGGAGGGCTTGTCTCATTTGTTCCCTGTTGCTCAGAAGTCTTTTCCCTTTGTTGATTGTACAGTGTTTTAGAGATCATTTCATGTATTTTGTTTTTGGTTGTTTCAGATGGTAGGGGAAATCCAGCTCCCTCCACTCCATCTGGGCTAGACATGGAAATTAACTACATTCTTTTTGTTCAGGTTTTATTCTAGTTAAAATCTCAAAAAATGAAGAAATTTATTAATGTTGAAAAATTGAACTGTTTTGGCTTTCATTTTTAAACATTGAATTCACTGACTTGTGACCTATGAGCTTGTACGAATTGGTTTGCAGTATTCCCGTCCTGCCTTTAGAGCACGTGTAGAAAAGGTGAACAGAGAATCGTTTTAAAAGTTAAGAATTTAAAATATTAATGAAAGTGATTGATGCATCTCTTTTTAAATCCTGTCTTGCATTGAAGATTTTTAAAAATGGGGACACACAAAACTCATAAATTAAAAGTTTGCAAGTGGTTTATTTGAGTTACACAGCTCCCGTTCCCTCCCAACCCAGTTTTTAGCCATATGAATTTGGCTCATTTTATCAAAAAGAAAACTGGCTATCATGTATAAGTCTTGTCAGTTTTAGTCTTTTATTAGAAATGCACTTTGATTTCTTTTCCTGTAAGTTGTTTGAATTACTGTTTATCCCTTCCAAATGATCATTTGCACTTCCCCCTCTGTTTGATCTGCCCTTTTTTTTTTTTTTTTTTTTTGCCAGATGGCTGAGATTAGGTTTTAGTTTTTTTAGTTCATGAAAAGGAACAGGTTATAGGAAGAGAGGCATTTGACAATGGTCCATTATCACCATGTTGCCTGCTCCTTTTATACCATATTTGCTTTTCTGTGCAGGGTTATTAGCCTGCTAGGGCGGCTGTAATAAAGTACCTCAAACTGGGTATCTTAACAACAGAAATGTATTGTCTCATATTTACGGAGGCTGGAGTGTGAGATCAAAGTGCCAGCAGGTTGGTTCCTTGTAAGGGTTGTGAGAAAGAACCTGCTCCATGCCCCTTGCCTAGCCTCTCATGTGTACTGAAAATCTTTGGTGTTTCTTGGCTCGTGGAAGCATGGCTCTGTTCCTACCTTCATGGTCACTTGGCATTCTCCTTGCTTATATGTCTGTGTTCAAATTTCCTTTTTTTAAAAGGACATCAGTCATGTGGATTAGGGTCTTCCTGATCCTAGCTTAATTAACTTGATCCGAAATGACCTATTTCCTAATGAAGTCACCTTCTGATGTATGTAGGGTTAGGACTTCAACATGAATTCTGGGGGGATATGATTCAACCCATAATACTAGGCCTCTGTAGATAGAGCTCCTTCTGCCTGGAACATTCATGCCTCTCTAGTAACCTCCCTCCCCTCTGCCCAGCTGACCTCTCTTTCTTTACTCATTTTTGTATTGAGTGCTTTCTGTTTGTCAGGTCCTCATCTATGCACAAGGGAATACAACAATGAATATGATAGGAAAGACTCCTTAGTGTAGACTTTACTTACTAGTGCAGAAGATAGAAAATATACTAGTGCATAAAATAGGTAGTGTGTCAGATTGTGGAGAGTAATGTGATGAAACATAAACAGGGTGGGGAGCATAGGATTGCCAAATGGGGGATGAGGGAGTTGAAATTTTAAAGAGTGTGATTAGGAAAGACCACCACCTCGAAAGAGATGGTAGCAATTGAGCAAAAACTAAAGGAATGAGACAGCAAGACTTCCTATGTCTGTGGAAGGAGCTTCTCTGGCAGAAGGCCCCAGCGTAGACATCCTAAGTCGAGAAATGCTTTGGTGCATTCTAGGAACAGCAAGGAAGCTCCTAGGGCTGGGTCCCCGTGCACATGGTCAGAGGGTGGGAGATAAGGCCAGCAAGTTTAAATGGGAGACTTTAGCAATATTTCTGGTAAGAGATGTTGGATGCAGATTAGATGTTACTTCCTTGTGGAGTTTTTCCATAGGGGACCCTTTTGAGTGCACCAAGAGCACAGAGAATTTGCTCTCATTGAACCTGTTCTACTGTGTCCTCCTTGCTTGTATTCCCACTTTGTTCATTCAGGGCTGAGACCAGGTTTATCTTATGTACTTAACATTTGGTCACTTGGCACATTGTAATACTTCAGTGAGAGTCTCAGTGAATTATTAACCAATTTCAAACCTCACAGAAAGTTCTTGTAACCTTTGTATAGTTTAATCTACCGTCTGTAATCATTTTCTTTGTTTGCATTCTCTTTTTACTAGGCTGTTAAAAATGAAGTGAATGTTCCCTGTTTGAAAAATTTTGTGGAGATGCTTTATCAGACTACTTTTGAACTGAGCTCGAGAAAGAAGCATTCATTGGTATTAAGAAACATTTCAAACCTTTTCATATTTAATTGGGATCTTTAGTAATTGATTTATGAATTCACTGGAGATTTAAGAGAATTGTAAAATCTAAAATTGTAAAATCCCTGAAGTACAATACAAAGGCAAATTTTACATACATATTTTTCACATTGCTCTATTTAAATTTTCTGTTCTTAATTTTACTAGCTGTGCATTTGATGAGTTGTTCAGACTTCATTCTAGGTAGTCTTGCATTGCTTAATGATGGGAATATGTTCTGAGAAATGTGTTATTAGGCAGTTTCATTCTGCAAACATCATTGAATGTACTTACACAAACCTAGTTAGTATTGCCTACTACACAGTAGGCCATATGGAATAGCCTGTTGCTCCCAGGCTACAAACCTGTACAGCATGTAATTGTACTGAATACTGTGGGCAATTGTAACAGAATGATATTTGTGTGTCTAAACACAGGGAAGGTACATTAAAAATATGTTGTAACCTCAGGGGATCACTGTCATAAAGTGATTTTAGCAGCTGTTTTGTCTAATCTTTTCTATTCAGATTAAAGGCATTTTTTTTCTACCTATTTCACATAACTTTTCTGTGGATTGGAAAAGGTTTGGAGAATTGGTCAAACATTTGACTATCTAAACTAGAGATACAATAATAGTAAACATGATTGTGTCAGGCATTGAACTAAGTATTTTGCACTTTTTTGTCTTACTTTAAGCTTCACAACCCTGTAAGATATTTGTGATTACTGTCCTCCACTTTACATGTTTGGAAATTGAGGCTTAGAGTGGTTAATGTAGCCACCATAAGTTACACATTTGACAAACTGAAAGCTAAAACTTTAATTCCATCTGTCATCTGATCCCAGGGACTAGTCATAACCACAAACTGGATGGGGGACTAATGGGTTGAGGGAGAACTCATAGCATATTCAGAGAGGTATGATCAGTCAAGGAATTTTCCTTATAGAAAATTTACCTTTTATCCTTCTGCATTGGATTATTCTATGAGATTATACTTCTTACTATAAAATGGAAAACTGCTTAAAAGATTTGTTTCTTTGCTTATGAGAATAAATGAAATATAATTTACACGTCCAGTGCTTTTTGATGAGAAGTGTTAATTGTCTCTTTTCCCCATCTCCTTTAGGCTTTATATCCACTAATTACCTGCCTTTTATGTGTCAGTCAGAAACAATTTTTTTTAAATAACTGGCATATTTTCCTACAGAACTGTTTGTCACATTTAAAGGTAAGATGTAATCACAGTTCTGATCTGTGAATACTGACTGTGGTGTATTTGTTTGTGCATATAAGTTGAACAGTGCATAATGAAACTTTTGTTACTATTGATATACTTGAATAGTAACATGTTGCCACATTCCTTTTCCTATTTCTTCTACAGGGAATCATGTATAGATATGAGTAAACCTTTGACTGAAAATTTAGTTTGTCCTAATGAATGCAAAATTGTACATTTTTAGTGATATTTATGTTAAATCTAGGAATATTTGTTAATATTTTTAGAATTATAGAGTATTACTCTCACAAAACCCTTTAGATACTTATTTTGTCTTTTGTTTTGAGGAAATCAGTAATGTTGGTTTAAGTCTGAGCAAAATGAAAAAAGCTTTGATGATATCACTAAAATTTCATTTAATTTAAGTATGCCTAGCCATATCTAAAAGTTGATACTGGATCCACACAGACGTAAAAGCTCCTGAAATGATTCTGACTTGAATGAAAGGGTACTTGTCACTAACACTATTTGGCACATCCATATTCAGCCTCTCTTAGTCCTGAACACAAAACTGTGAGAGATACAAGGATCATTTTCTTCCCAAGATGCTCTGCTGGCAGGATCCTCTGTTCTTATTTGGGTAGGAACACAATTCTGACAGAGTGTGGGAATATTCTTCAGCTGCATGTCATGCCAATGCTTGATTTGAATATTCTTTTGGTATATACTTAGATGAGCCTATTTGAATATTTGCTTGTAAGTTATAGAAATATTGCAGACATGACATTCCATTTCCTGGTATTCCTCTAAGTTAGATTTGAAACTGAAAACCCTATACTTTGAAGATAATGGAACTGAGGCAGATAGAGTAAGTGACTTGTCTTTGGCTATGCAGCTCACTGTGCTATTGTAGAAGTAGGACTGCCTCTTCTTCCATACTTCAGGAATGATCCACTGGATATTATCCTGTACATCTTTTTCATAATTCTATGTATCATTTTCAAAACTGCCTCAATTTCTTAGGTATATGGAATATATACTACTTTGAGAAACATTTTTGTCTGTTTTCTTTCTAGATAAACGTTGATTTTACTTATGTTTGGATGAGAATTTATATACCTTCTTTGACTGTTTATGAAAATTGCCAGGACCAAATCAAACTGATTAAACTCTTTATGTCATGCAACCAGGGGATAAATTTTATTTAACTAATTATAATATACTTGTTTCTGTTCTTATTTTGATAATTTGTACAGATAGAGGGACCAAAAGAGAATTGATAATTTTTCTGGATAGTATGATTTTTCATAAGTTTATTAAAATATTTTTAAGATATGCATTTAAATGTTTCTGGAAGACTGCTTTGTTTCATAACAGTTCATTCTTTTCTGTTGCTTGTTGGAATTTTTTAATATATATACGTTTCACCTAACATATTTGCAATACTTCGCAGTACCTTAACTTTTTTTTGTCTTAAGACTTTCATTTAAATGCTCTGTTTTCTTTGAACCCTTACCTCCTGTTAAATATTTCTGGCATATTGTTCATTTTCATTAATGGCTATGTCAATCTGCCAGGCTAAAGGAGATAAGAGCCACTTAGCATGAGTATTTGGAATATAATTGTCTTGGCCATTAACCCTTAACTTAACATTAAGGCTCTATTCAGCAGAAATTTAATGAATTGGCTCCTATTTATTAAGTCTTAGATAATGTGGCTGCTCTGCATAGTTGAGGTAAGGAGTTGAGCATGGAAGGAAAAACTATGTTAGTTATCTATTATAACAGTTATTTGTTTTATGTATAGGGAAAACTGATCTAAGATAAAGGCCTTACCTAAATAATTTTGAGATTCAGTTAATCTCTTGATACTAAAAACCTAAAACAATTTCCATTAGACCCATACTTTTTTTTTTTTTTTTTTTTTTTGAGATTAAGTCTTGCTCTGTCACCTAGGCTGGAATGCAGTGGCACGATCTCTGCTCACCGCAACCTCCGCCTCCTGGGCTCAAGTGATTCTCCTGCCTCAGCCTCCTGAGTAGCAGGGATTATAGGTACCTGCCACCACCCCCAGCTGATTTTTGTATTTTTAGTAGAGATGGGGTTTCGCCACGTTGTCCAGGCTAGTCTTGAACTCCTGACCTCAAGGTATCCATCCACTCAACCTCCAAAAGTGCTGGGATTACAGGTGTGAACCACTGCGCCCAGCCTAGACCATACTTCTTATGACTGGTTTTTATTACTCTTTATTGGATGCTACATCCTCTAAGTACAGAATCTCACTTGATTTTTACTGTACATGAGGCTGAAAGAAGATAAACAACCTGTATTTTTGGAGCCAGTAAATCATGGAGATGGACTTGTGTCCATATTCACATAGTTCCATAGCTCTCACTCTTCTGGTCCACCATGTTACTTCTGAATGTAGTATAAGGAATGTTGTTGAATATAAGCACTGAATATTTTCAGAAAACATGTTAGCAATAATTTGGGGATATTAAAAAGGCATTATTCTCTAGAGTCATAAGAATAAATATGAATTTTAAGGCACTTTATGATATTGCACAGTTTTTAAAAATTATCATACCAGTTTTAAGTTGATGACCATGAAAAATGAGCTGTATCCCTATGTGCCCATAAATAGCTTGTGACAGAGTGTCACTTTATTTCACTGAAAAGTTAAATCTTTAATTTTTGTTCCAAACAGAGTGTGGTAGTCTCCCATTCCGATGTCTGTATCAATTTAGATACTTGTGTGAAACATGATTTTAAAGTTTCTGGAGAATTCTTAAGAGAGATTTTTTTCCAAAAATCTATACTTATTTTTATTAGAAAATTTAAAGTTGTCTGAACTGAAATGCAGTGCTTTAGGAAAAATTCTAAGAAAAATCAGAGAGTTAACACTTTTGTTTTCTCTTAGTTTGAATATTATAGGTGGATCTCCCATGATGCCCAAATTGTGGGATTTTTTTTTAGTGTTTCTGGCCACTGTCTTGGACATTTCAAATTTCTTCTAAATAGAGACCTTGGTGAAGAGCTGTCTTGTTTTGTGCTTATTTTCATCTAACATGCATGTGCTGCATCTCATGTTTATGTTTGCTGTCTCACATTGCTTTATTTAGATGCCATCTAACAACAGTATCAGAAAACAAATAGAAACACTCCAGGTGAGTTGTGTCGACATTACAAAGTAAAATATTGCTTTATTTTCTTTAAGTGTGGCGTTTGTTTTTCCTTTTCCCATTGTTGCATTGCATGTCTAATGTATTTATTCCAACCTGCTTCTGGTATTGTAAAAGAAGAGTAGCACACAGCAGAAACATTCTTCAGAAGGTTTAATATCAATGTGGCCCCAAGATGAATTTTAAAAATAGGACTGATACTGAATGCGGATTCCTCACCAAAATTCACTATTTTAAAATACTCTGTTTAATATACATTATCTAGCTGTTATAAATGAAAATGTTTAATTTCCACTGAAATTAAGGAGACAGTAGCTTAGATTTTGAATATAGTTTGTTATTATTGTTTTTAGTATTAATTTTTGTGGGCACGCAGTAGGTGTATATATTTATGGGGTACATGAGATGTTTTGATACAGGCATGGAATGTGAAATAAGCACATTGTGGAGAATGGGGTATCCATCCCCCCAAGCATTTATCCTTTGAGTTACAAACAATCCAATTATACTCTTAAAGTTAATGGAATACAATTTTGACAAATTAATTTTTAAAATTTTATCCTATTGATTTGGGTTTTTTGGTTTTTTATTTTTTAGAGACAGGGTCTCACTATGTTGCCCAGGCTAGACTCCAACTCTTGAGTTCAAGCCGAGACTACAGGCATGCACCACCATGCCTGGCTTTACTGGTTTGAGTTTTAAACAAACCATTTTTTTTAGTTCAGTAGAAAAAAAGAGAAGAAACATTAAAATGATTGTTGCCAAAGACTATATTTGACTGACATATCAAAATTTTGTTTTATATTGTTCATTAGATTTTATTTGTATAGTTGTTCAAATTAGATTGAATATCTTTGTTTAAAGCTCAGATAAATTTAGGATGATTTTATTATTCAGACATATAGCAGCATTGTAGCAGCTGAAAAAAATAATAATTGATTTTTATCACTTCTCATCTTGCTGTTTTGGCATTGTGTGAATGCCAGCTTTGTTTGAAAATCAAGGTTTTTCATGCCAGATACCTCATCACTTAAGATAATCCAAATACTTTTATATTTAATCATTCATATGAGAAAAGTTTTTATGTAGAATTGGACATATATTTTTAAAGTATAATTTTTAATAATATTTTGAAAATACAATTTAACAATATAAAAATGTTATTTCATGTGTACCTAAAAACTAATGGGACTTATTTAAGAGCGGTTTTAGGTTCACAGTAAAATTGAGAGGAAGGTACCGAGATTTCCCTACCTCCACTCAGGTCTAGCTTCCCCCATACTCAGCATCCCCCTTCAGAGTGATACATTTGTTAAAACTGATAAATATACATTGGCACGTCTTTATCACACAAAGCCCACAGCTTACATTAGAGTTTACTGTTGGTGTTGTACATTCTATCGGTTTGGACAAACGTATAATGACAAGTACCTACCATTATAGTATCATGCAGAGTATTTTCACTGTCCTAAAAATCCTTCATGCTCTGCCTCTTCATCTCTCTCTATCTTCCTAACTCCTGGCTGAACTATTTTGACATCTGGTTATCTTAGATTTAAATGATAGAAAAGAAAGTTATGTTTTCTTAAAGACATTACTACAGAATGCTTGGTTGCTATGTTAGTAGTATACATTATATGTTAGGAAATTACTCGGAAAGTATATTTGAAATTTGAGATCATTATGGATCTGGCACTGGATTGATACTGAGAGTCTAATCAGCAGAGTAACTGATCTTCCATCCTTAATTATATCAGATCTTTATCCAAATAGATGTGCAAAAACCTAAAATGTAAATTCACAATAATCAGTACATCCTAAAACTAATCAACAGATGTATAAAGAGTTTCTTCTTAAAAAAAGGAGATTATTAGCTGCATTTCAAAATTTACAATTAAATCTCACTGCTTTACTGGTCATTTGAGAACTTTATTTTTTATAACAGCTAGAATGAAGAAAAAGTATGCTGATCAAATTATGATTAAAATGGAATAACTTTCTGATTCTAAATAATACTAATAATTTAAATAATATCCTGATTCCAAATAAAAATTATAACACTTAATAGTCAATGAATGTTTAATACATGCCAGGTACTGTTCCAAGTGCTTTACAAATATTAACTTTATCTCTAAGGTAGGTACCATATTTTCTCCATATTAGAGATGAGGAAATTGTGATTCAGAATCATATAACAATGCCCAAGGATGGAGCTTAGATTTAATCCGTTTTTCCCAGTTTTAGAGTCCATGCTCTTAAGTCACTCTATTCACTCATAAGGATATGCACTTCATAATATTTTGCATTATTTTGTAAATGCAAATGACTATAATACCATTTGTTGTTCTGAATTTTAACTGTATATGGACTACAAGTGAATTACACCAGAAATGAGTGATCCTTTTTCAGTCATTATGTCAGTATTGGAGTGTGAACTGTTTATCATCAAGTAAGTTTCTGTGTGTAATTTTAGAGTTCTTAGAAATATTAGTATAATTTTATTTACTAAATAAGATTTAGTATTTTCTTTTGAAAGTATAAGGAAGGGCTCAATTTTCACATTTATGGTTACTTTTGAGCCATATACTTACCTTATACCAAATATGTACCTGTATATTTAAACCTGTTTTAGATGGAATACAAAAAAGATGAGCTTTTAGTTGTTGACAGAGAATATGTTTGCTCTTAAGTGATTGCAAGTATTTTAATATGTTTATTTTTATTCTCTTTTGTTTTAAAACAGAATAAAGATCCTAAAATGTCTCGAGTTGCACTGGAATCTTTGTATAGATTATTGTGGGTTTATGTAATTAGAATAAAATGTGAAAGCAACACTGTAACTCAAAGGTGAGTATCTTTGCTTTAAAGTCCATTAAAAATCATGTTTAAAAAAGACACACTAATAGGAATTTTAGTAAACATTATACTTTGTGGATGGAATATGAATTCTGTTAATATATTATGAAGAATAGGAAGTATTTTTTGCTAATATGCTGTTGATGTCGTGATCTCATTATAACTAGATCTTTTTCCCTGTAGTCGTCTTATGAGCATAGTGTCAGCACTTTTTCCAAAAGGCTCACGAAGTGTGGTTCCTCGTGACACACCTCTCAATATATTTGTGAAGATTATTCAGTTCATTGCTCAGGTGAGTGTTTCACCTCATAGTAGGTATGTTTACAAATTGTTAGAGTAATCTATTGTAATCAGTGGGAGCTTTGAAATTTTTTATGCATCTAAAAACATAGCATCGAATAAGTTTTTTTTTGTTAATCTACACTTGCAGACAGAAAGGAAACCCACAGGTGGAAGCACTTTTAATTGAAAAGTGATCAACAACATATCTCATACTCCTAATCTTAGTGCATTTACTAATTACCTCCTGAATATCTTGAAGGATTTCTTAGAAAATTATTTTCATAGTCTATATTAATCTAGGCTCTTAGGTACAGATAATGGAATCCACTGTAGCTAGTTAAACCCAAAGGAATTTCGAAAGGAATATGGATAGCTCAAACAATTTATAGTCGGGCTGAAGAAATGAATTCCAGTCTGAAAGACAGAGGAAGCTGCCACCTTGCCAAAATAAAAGCCATTAGATAAGGAAGTCACCACATGTGGTTGTGCTTCAGAATCATGCTGTGTCTACCGCGTTCCTCACCAGTAAAATAGATTTGTTTCTCCCTGCCTTCCTCCTCTTCCTTGCATATCCTAGTTCCCAAAGAGACTCACATGAGCATACCACTTGGCAGGGTATAAATCATGTCCTCAAGCTTTTTGTTACATGGGATCCTGGGAAATACAAGTTTAGCTTTCTAGCATCTGCAGTAAAGGAAGGATTATTAGAAGGGATTAAATGGGTGTTGATGAGCCAATCGAAGGTTTTGGTCACATTACCTTTTGAGACATCCACCTTGGAGAAACGTAAGTAGGGTTACCTCCTCAACATGGGAAAGTGCTGTGATTCCAGAATATTAGTTGCATTTGCTTTCAACTGAAACTGTAACAATCTAGATGATCCATAATACAATGATTTTTGACAGTGAAGAAATAAAGAATATTTAAAGAGAATTAGTACATTGTTATTTACTAGAGAACAAAAGTAATGACAATTAGATAAGTAGAAGGTTATCAGTCAGATTAATAAAAGCAAATTGTACTTTAGGTTGCGTCTCTTCCCTTTTCTTTTTTTCCAGAATTGTGCCCATTCCCTTGAATTAGTTACCTTCCTCCAGCACTCCGCCAGAATTATAAAACTCCATTCAAACATCAGTTAATCTTATTAGTTAACTTTTTTTTTTCCTCACCCTGGGAGATTTCCTTCCTAGAGCCCCAGCCCCATTCTTCCTGACCCAATATGAACTCACTGCTCACTAGGCCACTGCCTGGCTATTGTCTTGGGACTTCCTTTCATTATCATTCTGGGAATTCTTTCACTTTGATTTTAATTTGATTTTGGTGAATGAATGTTTAAAACTTTTATTCTGTTAGTTTGGGTATTAAATCGTTGATAATATACTTATAATCATATATTTTGACCTTAATTCATGCATATTTCTGTTCAGCTATGAACTTTTTAAGGGCACAAACCTGTGTTGTTACCATTGTATATCGTATTTATAATTCTTAGCATGATACCTAACACATAGAAGCAAGTTATAAGGATTTTTTTTTTTTTAAGGAACGTTTGGATTTTGCAATGAAAGAAATAATATTTGATCTTCTCAGTGTTGGAAAATCTACTAAAACTTTCACCATTAATCCAGAGGTAAAAAAAAAATTTATAATCTAATAATATACAATTCTATACTACTTATTTTTTTTAGAGCATGATTTCTAGAATTAGAACTCTTAGGTTCAGATCCCAGCTCTACTTCTAATACTAGCTGTGATCCCAGACAAGTTACTTAACCTTTCTGATAGCTGGCTGAATGGTTTAATAATAGTGTTTAAGCATGGTAGAAAATAAAAAGGAGAGGAAAATTTTGTCGGGTTAGTCAGCTCAGCTGGCTCCTGGAAGTTGCAACATGTGCTCAGGTTTTTTCTTCCTTTTTTTTTTTTTTAATTCACATGATTTATATTTAAGGCGTTATTCAATAAATTTCATACATTCAACATTTATTGAGCACCTAAAATGTGTCAAGCACTGTTCTATGTGTCATAGAAAAAACAAAAACTTGTTGTCTCACCCCCACCCAAAAAAAAGTAACATTAAAAAAGTAAATGTTCTATCCTGCCTCCATGGGCTCATGATTCACTAGTAAACTCTAATTCATTCTTTAGACATTAGATATTCAGGATTTTTCAAAATATTTCATAAATTAATTGTTTATTGGAATCTAATTACATTTGAGAATATAAAAAGGCAAAATAGGCATTATCTGTTTTCTTTTTTCTTATTTATTTTAAATTACAATCTTGGTCCAATACATAGTCAAATCCTAAGATATGTGTTTGTGTGGTTAACAAATGAGTTGGAAAGATACTGAAGCTTTTCATTTGTAATATTTTTAAGATAGCTTAATAATTATTTCCAGATTTAGAAAGTAGGCAAACGTGATTGTTGTATAGCTGACATACTTAACACGTCGGGGGTACATGCATCCCAGTGGGTGTAGAAGGTAGTTCACTGGAGTACAGGAAGAAAATAAAGCTTTTATTTATATATTTTTTGGTTTCTACCAACAAAAATGGTTTCCAGCAACAAAAATTATGAAACAAAAGATATTTTATTGAACATCCATTAAAAAAATATTCACTTGGTTGAATAAATGTATTTCTGAAAGTAAATTTTTTTCTTACTGAAGTTCTCATACTAGGAGTTAAAGAAAAGTTCTGCTGAGTGTTTTTTGGGTGGTGGTGTTGTTTATTAGGTTTACTTTGTTAGGATTATCTTGAATCTGTATTTTCTTTTCAAGAACTTTAAGTTTGTAAGAGCTAGTTTAGTTAAACCTAGATAAAATTACCCATTAGCCCATTTAATCAAATACATGCAAATTGCAATACACTGAAAGAATGTATAAGTGAAGCTTCCTCTGTCAACTTGACTACATTGTGGGCCTTCTCCACTTCTTTCAAGGTGTCATCTTTGATTATGTGACATGTGACTATCTGATACTTAGACTAAGGGAGGACACCAGTACTATGTTGTATGTGAAGATGAGTGAAGCTTTAAGTTTTAATCTCAGATAACAAATACATATAAATAAAAGCTTTATTTTCTTCTCATATTCCAGTGAACTACCTTGCAAACCCACTGGCATGTGTATACCCACTGGAGAGATCACTGGTGTATATCAGAGAAAATGACAGCTTGGGCTTAGATCATAGTGGTGCAGACAGAGGAGCATTCACTGAGTAAAGAAACACTGAGAAGGAATCATATTTGGGGGCAGCAAGGTCATGCATTTGGTTTGAACATGTCTAACCTGAGGCATCCAAGTAGAGGCCTCCAAGTAAGAGATGTCAGATGGCTCTGAGTTCAGGGAGAGGTCAGGCTTAAAATTTGTGGGAGATCTCGTATGGGTGGTCATTGAAGCATGTAAGTATATGCAGTTGCTTTGGGAGGTAATCATAATGATAGGAGAAGGCAGCCTAGGAGGACCTTGCCTTGAAGCAGTCTAACATTTAATACCCAGGTAAAGGAGGTTAAACCTAAAATGCAGATAAAGATGACACAGCCAGAAGTGGAAGAGAGATATTAAAGAAGGGAGTGTTTCAGGAGAGAAGGAGTACTTGACCTTGTCCATGTTGCTGAAAAATCAAATAGCATGCTATAAATAGGCCCACTGTTTTGAGCAATATGGTCACTGATGAGTGAGAATAGCTTCAGGAAAGTATTTGGGGAAGGTTTGTTCCATTAAGATAGCAAGTATAGTTCAGATAAATGGGATATATTCAGCTGAAAGGAAAATGTTGAAGATGCAAGAAAGAGAAGGTATAATTGGCGTTGGAATGTTTTCAAACATGCAAGAACAGATGGGATTCCAACAACTAGGAAGACTGCCACTCCCTCACTGTACCAAGAGCAAAAGGGAGGGAGAAGAGGCTCAGGTATAAGTAGATTAATGTGATTTGTAATGAGAGATTGAGGAAAGTTGGTGATTTTTTTCTTTCGTGAAGTAGAAGACAAGTCATTTGCCTAGAAAGGCAAGGGGACGGGACCATAGGAGGATAGGAGAGTTGAGGAAGGATGGAAGAGGATTGCTAGAAGCCTTAGAAACAATAGGAAGCTGGTTGACCTCACAAGTGAGTGAGTGGCATTTGGGAATTTGATATTAAAGCAAACTCTAATGCCTGGGCTACTTAAAAATATTGGACGGAGAAGTTTTAGTGTTCGTTCTGTCTTCCTTCCTTCCACTCCCCCAACTCTGATGTTATTGATAAATATTTCTAACATGCAAAAAAGGTAATTTATGACACTCATTTCTTCCTTTTGAATTTTTTTTCCTTTGAAGAGAATGAACATAGGCCTCAGAGTCTTCCTTGTAATAGCAGACAGTTTGCAGCAGAAAGATGGTGAACCACCCATGCCAACAACAGGAGTTATTCTTCCCTCAGGAAATACTCTTCGCGTAAAGAAAATTTTTCTCAATAAAACCCTAACAGATGAAGAAGCAAAAGTCATAGGTTAGTTTAACTGAAATTAAGTAAGTCGCTTTGTAATACAGTTTCATATTCTTTTATAAAAGTCAGATCAAATCTAAAATGTATATAAATTTGCCTAATACCATTTTTGCAGTATATACAGCTGTACAAATGAATACTTCTTTTTTTTTTTTGAGACAGAATCTCATTCTGTTGCCCAGGCTGGAGGGCAGTGACACGATCTTGACTTACTGTAAGCCCCGCCTCCTGGATTCAAGCGATTCTTACGCCTCAGCCTCCCAAGTAACTGGGACTAGAGGCATTCACTACCATGCCTGGCTAATTTTTGTATTTTTAGTAGAGATGGGATTTCGCCATTGTTGGCCAGGCTGTTCTCAAACTCCTGACCGCAAGTGATTCACTCGCCTCAGCCTCCCAAAGTACTGGGATTACAGATATGAGCCGCTGTGCCCAGCCTACAATGAATACTTTTTTTTGATAATAGTTATGAGTCTTCATGTGAAGAGTTTTCTAGTTAAATCTTTATTTTATCACAGGATCCTATTCACTGCATTCTCCTTTCTTCAACTTAATTTTAGTCTTCTGCATAATTACTACATAATTTCTCCAGTTAGTCCAGTATACTGAAGCTGATCATCAGGGGGAATATATCACAGTTGAAACCCCTTTTGTGGCAGCAATAAGCTAATATCATTTAAAGATTGATAGGCTTTTACTACAGAAAGTAGCTAAGTATTCTTAGCTAATATCAGATATTTTATAACTGAAGTTTTTTCCCCTAGGAATGTCAGTTTACTATCCTCAAGTAAGAAAAGCATTAGATAGCATCCTCAGACATTTGGACAAAGAAGTTGGGAGACCAATGTGTATGACCAGTGTGCAGATGTCTAATAAGGAGCCTGAAGACATGATTACGTATGTAGTAAATTTTTGCCTTTATTGCCCTTTCAGTTTTCCTAAGACGGTATGGATGGTTCTTGCTTACCTGTCTCCTTACTTTGTCTTTGGAGTTCTTCCATGTTTCCATCTGCTGCAGTTTTCAATACAGTGATTCCTTCCACGTGCTCAGTTTTAAAGTGCTGTCAAACTGGCATAGACAGCAAAACTCACTCTGGATCCCAGTCTGATGTGTTGTCAATGACAAGGCTCTGCAGTTACTCCATGAGCAAAATATGAATCCTAGGTACCCCGGATGTATATGGGCAGGATTGGTTTATTAAGTCAGATAAATGCTTTTACTTCCAAAGCCCTAGTTCAAAAAGAAAAAATCCTGAAAATCTGAACTCCGAAAGGAACTAAGGGGTATAGAGAGAAATAGCATGAGTAGTTTTTTTAGAACCAGTACCTCATCCCACCCCACCTCCAGGGCCTCGTCATTATTTGTCATCCTGGCATCTTTTTTTCTTATTGCTAGGGACTTCTCCTCCAGAGGGTGTATGTTAAGGCAGTAACTTATTTTATTTGCTAGAAAACATCTACATATTCTCTGTAAGGGAGGAGATTCTTTCGGATATTAATATTTGCATCATTAGAACACCAAATTTGATATTTCATCTCTAAATTTAATACACAGTTATTATGGACTACTATATGCTAATATCTCTGAGAGTTTCTTTAATGTGAATTTTTTTCCCAACGTTACTTCCTCTGGGATTTCTTGTTTTTCACCACAACCACCTCAGTTTTGTCAGTAAGTTTGCTTTCACCCAGTTCCTCTGATACCTATATAACATCTCGAAAGACAGCACTGTCAGCATTCCCTGGCTAGCTCTTTCTTCTGTAACTCCATTACCTTTCTAGTCTATTTCAGTGTGCTTTAATTTAGAATCTTTGAGATAGAGAGCACTGTCTCAGTGACTAGGAGAGAAGCAAGATAGCAATGAAGATGTTTTTACTTACAGGTGGCAGGGGTGCACTGCACACATGGAGGCCTCACTCACAGAGGTCAGGGAGCATGTGGAGAGAGAGAGAGAGAAAAACACGCCCATGGGCCAGTGCCTTTTTTGGGTTGAGGGTGTTTTCCAAACAGTTACTGATGGGGAATTCTAATTGGTGGATTGAAGGCAAGCAGGCATGAGTTCAGGAGGTCCTGCTGTGCCTGAGAGGTGGTCACTGCAGCACATCTGCATAGTCCATGTGGGGTACGCAGGTCAATGGGGCCAGTCAGGTAGGCTGCATCTAGGTGTTCATAGGGAGGTGGTTGCCAGGAGGAAGTTGGGTAAGACAGATACCTGGATCAACCATGTTTAAGAACTGGGAGATAGAGTGGGGTATAGAACTGGAAACTAGTCATGTAAGTTTGACTTTCTCATACCAGTCAAACTTATATTTAAAATGGATGCCAAAGCAACATAAATAAGAACACACTACACAGTTATACTACTTTTTTCTTTCTTTCTTGTACTTCCTGTTAGTTAGCCAGTACCCTGTTTTGATTATCCATTTTTGTAAAATGTCACGTGGGTTATTCTGGGAGACCAGGAGGCATCTTTATACACTTTGCTGTCTGTTTATGAAGTGAATAATAGATGCATATTGACCAATCACCGACAGCCTTGACAGAAATGACAGTGATTATGATGTGCATGGTGCTTTATGGACCAAAGAGCCAAAGCAAAGTTAGTTTATGCTGTTACTTAGCGTATGGTAGCTTACATTTGAACTGTGTTTTTGGGGACTGGTGTTATTTAACTAAAGTGTAGTAACTGAAATTCATGCATTTTGAAACCACACAAAAAGAGGACTGACTATATGAAATCTCTAAAAGGAGGTAGTGAGGCCATTGCCATTATAGCAAATACCCAAGGCCAGGTACAGTGGCTCACACCTGTAATCCCAGCACTTTGGGAGGCCAAGGCAGGTGGATCTCCTGAGGTCAGGAGTTCAAGACCAGCCTGGCCAACATGGTGAAACCCCATCTCTACTAAAAATACAAAATCAACTGGGTGTGGTGGTGGGCACCTGTAATCTCAGCTACTCAGGAGGCTAAGGCAGGAGAATCGCTTGAACCTGGGAGGTGGAGATTATAGTGAGCTGAGATCATGCCATTGCACGCCAGCCTGGGCAATGAGAGCGAAACTCCGTCTCAAAAAAAAAACAAAACTCAAAACACTGAGAATATCCAAATTCTTTTCTA
Organism: Aotus nancymaae; assembly: GCF_030222135.1. Taxonomy (NCBI): domain Eukaryota; kingdom Metazoa; phylum Chordata; class Mammalia; order Primates; family Aotidae; genus Aotus; species Aotus nancymaae. The sequence goes on along the minus strand of NW_026988417.1, from coordinate 47,104,861 downwards.
CATAAGGATGTTTTATTAGGCCAACTGAAGAACAGTTTAGATTAAAAAAATTTAAAAGGCCTCACCTTCAAATACAGACCAAAATAAAAACCAGAATATTAAGAGGTGAGACATTTAAAATAAATAAAATTATTGAATAACTAAAAGAAAATTTAGTAAAATTAAATTGTATTAAGCCTCTGGAGATACCAGGATTTTCGAAAAATTGGCTCATTTTATTATACAGAAATTTTAAGTATGTATATGTGTGTGTATCACACACAGGACAAGAACAAACAACATCCAGTATTTAGTTAATATCAATGTTATTATTTATTATTTTAATATTATTTATGGGAGGCTAAATAGTAAATATTTAATTATCTTAAATATTAATAAGATTAATTATAAATAATCTGTTTAAATAATATTTGTTATGTAATAATAATGGTTGCAATGCTTGTTGTTTAGTTACTAAAAACCTTTTTGTTTGCTGGTTTTCTCCTGAATTATTTCTATATTCTTTTGTTCATACATAGACTAATAATTACCTACATGATTTATATATATATTTTTTAATATTAAATATATTAAACTTCAAGGGAGGGCTCCCACTTTCTGTATTTTTCCAAGTTAGATTTTATTGTCTAGCATATGTAATAAGCTTCATATTAAATCCTATTGTATTTTTCAGGGGGGAAAGAAAACCCAAGATTGATTTGTTTAGAACTTGTATTGCTGCGATTCCAAGGTTGATTCCTGATGGTATGAGCAGAACTGACCTCATTGAATTGTTAGCAAGGTAAATGAGAATTACTGTTTGCTATGTTAAGTTTTATGTCTTCTGCTCCTTTATATTTCCAATATACCTTTGTTACTGTTGTCACTAAAAAGGCGATGATAAAGACATTTCTAATCCTTCATCTGATTTACTTTCTAAACTTCCATTTTGTCTTTCTTGTTGTTAAACACATTTTTCTCACTAATTTTTAACTTCTCGAGTTCTTCTAGATTCCCCCCACACTATATTCCCCCAAAAATAGTTCCCTATTTTTCCATCTAGTATTCTTTCCTGGATTTCTGTTACCACATTATCCCTTAACATATAGGCATTATCAGTGTATCATAATTCCCAGTTAGGCAATTAATGATTATGTTTACTCTTACAGTCATTTCTTTAGCATCTCTGGTGATAATCAGGTCTTATTCGTGCTTTCTTTTCCCCCTATGGCAGAACTGTGGCATTCAAGTTTTTCTCTCTCTTGTATTAGGCATATTATAGCTCCGTAAAATGAGTAAATAACCTGACAACCAGACTTACATACCAGTTCCTAATTCTAAATTGAGGCGATAGCCTGTTGAAAAACTGCTTTGCTGATGTAGTTTGGGATTCCCTAGATAGGGATCGTCACATTTTTCTGTAAAGTACGAGATGGTATTTTAGGGTTTTGCAGATCATTATGATCTTTGTAATGGGTCCAGTTATATAGTTTGATAGAAGTTAAGACCTAATGTTCAGTAGATCAGTAGAGTGACTATAGTTTACAATAATCTGTTGTACATTTCAAAATAGCTAGAAAAGAATAAAGTTTTCTAACATTAAAAAAAGACAAGTATTTATGGTGATAGATATCCTCATTACACTGATTCAATCTTTACAAATTATATGTATGCATTAAATTATCACATCTGCCCCAGAAGTATGTACAACTATTATGTATCAATAAAACAAGCGAACACATTTTCATCTCTGACATTGTAGTACAAAAGCAGCCATAGACAATAGGTAAAGGGGGGCGCATGACTGCATTCCTGTAAGCATCTGGCTGGATTTAGCCCTTGAGGCACAGTTTGCCAGCCCCTGTCCTAGGTGAAAAAAACAAATATAATGACTATAGCAGAGCAGTGATACTTGGAGACATTGAAAGGTGTTCACTTGTTGCTGGGCATTTATCACTTAGGCATATGTTAAATTTATAATAAATAAACAATTAATAGACTGTTCCAGCAACTGTTTCTCCCCACTTCCCTAGCTTTTCACACACGGTGGCACTACCTTATACTCAGCTGTTTCCTGTTGTGATCAGAGATTCTGTGTCTCCTGTGATGATTATGAAAGAAAGGGGTTCCTTTGCATCACATAAATTTGTTCCCTTCCCACACTGTCTCCTAATTTTTCTGTGAATCAGATTGCAGAGTTACAAAGTTCATGTCAGCACTGGAAATAAGAACCATTAATTATTTATAACACTGTTTCTTGGGAGAGCAGTAAACACCTACCATTCAATTCTGCTCTTACTCCTCCTACCTCAACATAACTCATCTACATCTTTGTGAATGTTGATCCATAAGAGTAGATCTCCCATGTTTCCACCAAAACGAAACCGCAAGTATGAGGGACAGGGATGGGACAACCTGGGAAAAGAACAGACAGCTGAACAGTGAATGACAATTTGCTTTGCTGTTCACTTTGCTTCTTTCTCCTATGATATTTGTTTGCTAATTAATTTACCTCAGTGGAAAGGAAGAACTTGGGGTCTGTTCTAATCTCTCCTCTCTTCGTATCATTTGGAATTGTGCTGTCTAAATCTTATTTACTTTAACATAAAGGAACCAAACAAACAAAACAAAGATGCATTGTAAATTTGCAGACCTGTATGCTGTCCCTAAGGAAAGTTAATTAATTCCCCTGCCTTTAATTAGCCAAGCTTTATTGTTATTCTACTGTGTACCATGAGCAATTAACTCATACATATATACCCTGTATTACACAGATAGGAATAAGATAGATATTTACATATTCATAGATTTAAGCAATGTTGAAATAACCTTTAAAGTCAGTATCATTGAGGACTGTCACTCTCCTCTCATATTGTATCTCATGGTGCCACTATTAGAGACAGAATACTGGGCTAGAGATGCTTAATTTGACTCATTATTTCTCATGTGCTGATGGAACTGCTGCTTGCTTTGTTGCTTGTTCCTCAGTCCGTCTAGCTACAATACATCTTCTCTTTAGTCTCATTGTCAGTTGAAGGTTGGCTTAGTGATGACTAGAACTGAGTTCAGCAGGGTAAAGACTGATATCTCCTTTCTCCTAAACCACACAACTTTCTGCCTCTGTCATGGATAACTCCATTTTTCCAGCTTTCCAAGCATGTAATTGTGCTGTATGTTTAATATTACGAACTAATCTTTTTCATTCAGACTATTTCTAACTCTGATGAATTTCTTTGTAGTCAATTACTTAATTCTCTCCAGCCTCAAATCAGAAACTTTTTATTCATATAATACTATTGTATAATGGTGGCTTCCATTGCTGCAACCATTTTTTTTTAATGTTCTTATTTATCATTCTCTTTTATGTTCTGGTAAAATTCTGTAACTAAAATTATATGCAGAGCCCTATATTGTTTAAAAGCTAATTTTATATAGCCTCTTTCCTAATTTGTTTAGACTTAAACTCTCTTTAGGACCTTATGTGCTGAGTCAACCACACACACACACACACACACACACACACACACACACACACATTTTGAAATGGTGTCTTGCTCTATTGCCCAAGCTAGAGTACAGTGGCACAATCTCAGCTCACTGTTACTTCTGCCTCCCAGGGTGAAGCGATTCTCCTGCCTCAGTCTCCTGAGTAGCTAGGATTACAGGCGTGCATCACCATGCCCGGCTAATTTTTTTGTATTTTTAGTAGAGACGGGATTTCACCATGTTGACCAGGCTGGTTTTGAACTCCTGACCTCAAGTGATCTGCCCACCCTGGCCTCCCAAAGTGCTGAGATAGGCATGAGCCACTGTACCCAGCCTTATTTTTTTTTCTAGGCATATACCATTTATGATATTATTCCTAAATTTACTCTCATTTGGAACTTCAAAAATTATTCTATTACACTGATTCCATTTAATTTGTTGCATATCCTTCTTCACAATCAGCCATCTTATATTTAACTGTAACTTCAATGCATATAAAGAATGATTGAGATAAATTATGTCCTTACCAGTGATAGTAAAGGATATCTTCACATTCCATTAAATAGATGTGAAGATAGTGCTAAGATATCATATGATTAGATACAATTTCTGATTGATTATAGGATAACAATACAGTATTTTAAGGATTAAAGGATTTTAAATGGAATTCTAATGTCATTTATATCATACTTATTCAGATTATAGTAAAAACACCAACTAATAGAAATAGATTCACATGTGAATTTAAACAGATAGAGTATAAACTGGCATAAAGTTGAATATAGCTTGAAAAAGTGACCATTGGTTGCTATCTTCGTAGTTCTTACAAAACAAGAGGACATATATTTTAAGGTCATAGTTTTCAGTTTTAGATAATAAAACTAATTGAAAGGTATTGAAGTTTGCTAATGGAATTTTGTTCTTGGTAGGCTCACAATTCATATGGATGAAGAACTGCGTGCTCTGGCTTTCAATACTCTGCAGGCACTAATGCTTGATTTTCCAGATTGGCGGGAGGATGTTCTTTCAGGATTTGTTTATTTTATTGTTCGTGAGGTAACTGATGTCCATCCCACGCTTCTTGATAACGCTGTAAAGATGTTGGTGCAATTAATAAATCAGTGGAAACAAGCAGCCCAAATGCATAATAAAAACCAGGACTCACAGGTACCAGATTCTTTTCTATTGTCCCTTTGTATGTGGTCAGTGCTAAATGACCAGTAATGGTTTTAATACAGATTTACTTTATCAAACAGTAACAGTATTATTAGTCTATTCACTCTGTGTTCCTAATCCCTTAAACTGAAATTTCCCATAGTTCATGTAGTAAATATATAGCATGTGTGTGTCTGACTTTTCTAATCCTCTTTGGTTAACAATTAGTTTTTAATGAGCATAGAAATTAGAGATAATTCCAGCTCACTTTTAGGTTGTGTCCAATATGTTTAAAGCCAATACAATAAATTTTTGGTAGTCTTCCATTTGCATTATTTGATTGTTTTATCCATGTCACCAGTCCCTGTTTTGCATAGACAGTATCTGCCCTCCTCAAGCATAAAACAGACTTAAATCATTGATTTATGATTATGTGTAAATCATAGAACCCCTTGGGGTTTTAGACCCGGGCCATTGAAGCCAACCTAACTTCTCAACCTTTAATGAGCATACAAATCAACAGGGCACTAAAAAGAGTGTCTTAGAAGCTCTCAGGTGTTGCCAGGCTGCTGGTCCATACTCTGAGTGTGAAAGATACACTATAATCCTCTCATTTCCCACATAGAAATTAGAAGAGCAATTGTCAGTTCCAAGGTTACAATATAGAGAATGATAGAAGTTAGGTACAGAATTCGTATTTAGACTGCCAATAAAATGTTCTTTTCACTGTGCACACTATTCCATGTTTATAAGTTACATACTATTTAAATTGCTTGAGCCGAGGCAGAGCTGTAGTCATAGTTACTGTGATTTGCTTTACTCTTATTGTTTTTCTGGAATGTCTGTACATACCTATTTTTTATTTTACTTTTAACTTCTATTTTTCAAGCATGGTGTAGCTAATGGAGCTTCTCATCCCCCTCCTCTGGAAAGGAGCCCATATTCCAGTGTATTCCATGTGGTTGAAGGCTTTGCACTTGTCATTCTCTGTAGCAGTCGACCTGCCACTAGGAGACTAGCCGTCAGTGTCCTTAGAGAAATACGGGCTTTATTTGCACTTTTGGAAATACCTAAGGTAAGATTTAGGTATTTCATTCAGTTATCTAATGAAAGTACTGAAAAAACATCTCTTTGTCCGTCCTGATCCCAAGTAGGTAGGTTACTACCATGGGTCTAAACTAATCTACTGTTCTCAATTCCATTTGTAACAAATAGTGCTGAAGTATATTTTCAGTGTTTACTTGGGTTTTATACCTTGCTTAAACATTCCTAATTTTTTTAGACATATGATGTCTTTTTTACAGGGTGATGATGAATTAGCCATAGATGTGATGGACAGGCTAAGCCCATCCATTCTTGAGAGCTTCATACATCTCACTGGGGCTGATCAGGTAACCATAGTGACTTCATGCTAGCCAGTCTTGTTTTGAGACTTAAGACAGACACATATACATACATGTACACATGCATACATAAAAGAACTTCCTTAACAAATGTAATATGTTAGAAAGTATTTTTGAAAACTAGAAAGTGCTCAAGAGTAATACTTAAAAAGTGACATCCGTTTATACTTGGTTAAGTACTCTTCCACATACAAATAAAAACAGTTTCATGTTTGTAAAATTGTAATCCTTCCAATCTAAGAAGTTTCCATTAAATTGAATGTTACTTTATGCTACTGTTTGGTATTTATTATGGCATATATTATTCTTGACATAGAAATACTTGTTAAAATGCTGTGGGGAAAAAAATAGTGATACTCAAAGCAAAAACTTATACCCTGCCTTTTTGGTGACTATTTTTTGTTTATCACATGAGTTTAACTATAGTGGATTTAGTACATAGTGTTTTATACCAATCTCATATGTAATTTGACTCATTAAAATGGAGAGAAGCATTTTGTCCACAAACACATTACCAAGAAAGTTTATGCAAACTTTCTTACTTGGTCTTGGTGTGGTAAAATGTCATATATTAAGATTCCAAAGTCAATGTAAGAATAGCTATAAAACCTTACTACTTAAAAATTCTTTCCTCCTATTTTAGAATACATGGACAAGAGGTTAATGCATAACAGTAAGAGCTTTCTGCATAACACCTGATTCTTATAATTCATGAGTTATATACAACCAAGGGAGGTAATAAAATTTGTTTTGTTTTTGTTTTTTTTGAGACGGAGTCTTACTCTGTCCCCCAGGCTGGAGTGCAGTGGCACAATCTGGGCTCACTGCAACCTCCGCCTCTGGGGTTCAAGCTGGGACTACAGGCGCATGCCACCACGCCCAGCTAATTTTTTGTATTTTTAGTAGAGACAGGGTTTCACCATGTTTGCCATGATGGTCTCGATCTCCTGACCTCATGATTTGCCTGCCTTGGCCTCCCAAAGTGCTGGGATTACAGGCGTGAGCCACCTCGCCCAGCTGGTAATAAGATTTTATAAGCCTAAGAGATGATTAGAAATCCATACAATTCCCCTCCCCAACGATGCTAAAGTTTTTAAAAATTTAATTTTTATTTACTTTTAAATTGACACAATTGTGCATATTTATGGGGTACAATTTGATGTTTTGATGCATGTCTATATTGTATAATGATCCAATCAGGGTAGTTAGTGTATCCGTCATCTTATGTATTATCATTTATTTGTGGTAAGAACCTTTAAAAGCTTCTAACTATTTTATGAATAGATCTGCACAATTTAAAGCATTTTGTTTTAGATATTAATCATAAATTAACTTATGAATTATTCCAAAAAGAGAGTAATGGATGACTTGTTTGTAATGCCTACCAGTGCTTAATAAATGTACTTTTCACTGAACATAAATGTGTATCTCTTTAGTATAAGAGTTCAAATATTGAACAAGTACTTAAGAATATATACCTCTGGAGAAGAGCTCATGTTTGAGTCTGTTCCACACATACATAAATATAGGTCAACATGAAAGTTAATGGTTCACTTCTTAGGTGTCTAGCAGCTTTCAGTATACTGTGAAATTTGGATATTTATTTAAGAATTACTTAAATTGTGGTCCTGAACTTCTTTGGTTTGTATATCCTTTTGAGAATAATGAAAACAGTGGAATCCCTCTCCAAAAAAAATGCAGATACACAAACTTTACATACAATTTCAGGAATTCTCTACTCCTTTCAACCTACCATGGACTTTATATTACCTTGCTTTAGAAACTACTAATAGACCACTTTCAGTTTAGAGCAATTTAAATGGCACAATTTTCAAAGTTACTGAAATGTATAATAATCAATTGTTTTCCTCTCCATATAGACTACTTTGCTCTATTGCCCTAGCTCGATAGATTTACAGACATTAGCAGAATGGAACTCTTCTCCAATTAGCCACCAGTTTGATGTGATTAGTCCATCACACATATGGATATTTGCACATGTGACCCAAGGCCAAGACCCATGGATTATAAGTCTTTCCAGTTTTTTAAAGCAAGAAAATCTTCCTAAACACTGCTCTACAGCTGTGAGCTATGCTTGGATGTTTGCATACACAAGACTTCAGTTGTTGTCCCCTCAGGTGGATATAAAGTAAGTTATTTTCCTGGTTTAAATTTAAAAATGCATAGACTGTCAGCTTTCATAATGTGTTTATTTGAAAGATACAAAAGTATTACAGATTGGAAGGTCCATAAATAATATGCGATACTGTATTGATGTCTTAAGGAGGGAGGAGAATGTTGTCAAGGACATAGTCTCATAACTTCTTCATCCTTTTCATGTAATTCAGTCTCACCAAATTTTAATTGTTAGTTTACTTAATAACACTGTGCTTGGTACATAGTTGTGTCCAACGAATCTGTGTTAAGGGAAGAAATTAGGAAAGGTTCTGAAGATGAATATGGATGTAGATACTAACAGAAGTTTGTAGATAAAGGGTGAGAAGCAGAGCGAAACTCAGCTCAGCAGCCTTACTTTTCCTGATGACAGTATAAGGAAGGCCACCTCCTGGTGGCTAGTGGTAATAACGCATTGAGTAGTAGATTTGGGGATGTTGGTAAAGATTTGGAGTAACGGATGATGAAATGGAGAGTTGACCAAGGTCATTATAAATTTCAGTTAATTTCTTTTTGCTCTTAATACACAGGAGAATTTTTGAATCTGGGTTTGGGTTCCTGACTACCCCATTGATCACATTGAATGGAATGAGTCCTCTGAGCATATAACTTGCCCACGCAAACCCTGGATTGACCTATCTAGATTGACCTATCACTTGAGGCCCACATTAAAAGCTCTTCAAACCTAACTCCACTCTGTGCCTTTTTTCCTAACTTTTTATCAAAACCTTTAATGTTGGAACCAAATTATCCTTTCAAACTTTATTACATGTGGTTAACAGTTTCCATTTTGTGAGCTTTTGTTGACATGTGCGCAGGATACCTTTTTTTCTTTTTGCATATCCATATCTGATATAGCTCAAATTCAGTCTTACTTTTTAAAATCTCTTAAACGTCCTACCCAGAGTAGTCATTCTTACCTTTGGATTTGAATATATGTATATATTTGGTATTTCTACATACACATGCTAATTGTTTATGTATGTTCTCAGGTATTGTGTATTGGATTTCTTTTTTGTTTTGTTTTCTTTTTCTTTCTTTTTTTTTTTTTTTTTTAAGAGACAGGGCCTCTCTCTGTAACTTAGGCTGGAATGCAGGGGTGTAATCATAGCACATTGCAAACTCGAACTCCTAGGCTCAAGCAGTCCTCCCACTTCAGCCTCCCAAAGTGCTGGGATTACAGGTGTGAGCTGCCACACCTGGTCTGGATGTTATTTTTTAAATAAAGATTGACATTTGCCACCTTGCATACCAGTGATAACCTTATCTTTTTTTTTTTTTTTTTTCCTGAGACAGAGTTTCGCTATGTGCAATGGCAAGATCTCAGCTCACTGCAACTTCTGCCTCCTAGGTTCAAGTGATTCTCCTGCCTCAGTTTCCCAAGTAGCTAGGATTACAGGCATGAGCCACCATACCCAGCTAATTTTTGTATTTTTGTAGTGACGAGGTTTCACCATGTTGACCAGACTAATCTTGAACTACTGACCTCAGGTGATTCCCCCCACCTTGGCCTCCCAAAGTGCTGGGATTACAGGCATGAGCCACTACTCCTGGCAGCTGATGAACTTATCTTAAGTAGCCTTCACTAATTACCATATTTTAAATTATAACCCCATCTCCTACTAGCATTCTTTATTTCCCCTTTCTGCTCTATTTTTCTGCATCAGACTTAGCCATCTGACATTGTTTTGTTTGTTTCTTTATTGTGTGTGTCCCATGGCCCACCTGAGGGCAATGATCTTTTGTCAGTTGTTTTTAACTGATTTGTTACCAGTGCTTGGATCATTTTCTAACATAGTATGACATTGTTATACAATACTCTTGTTGAATTAATGAAGTGGTGTATTTGCATTACTTAACATATTACAAAACTTGTTGAAGGCAAGGATTGTATATTAGTATTTTTCCTCTTTCATTTTGCTTTTAGTCCTTAATTCTAACATAATTTTGGTATTTGGAAAGATTTATGGAATTGTTTCAAAATATTTTCTTGGTATAATCTTTCAAGACAGGAATTTGGCAGAAGGCTTGAAAATATGCATCTTCTTTGACTCTGTGATTTCATTTTCAAGAATTACCTAAGAAAATAAGTATATTCAAATATATAGTATTGTGTATAATAGGGAAAAATGCTATTAGCCAAAATGTCAGTGAAAGTTTGGTTATATAGAATATACTTTATATATTGATATAGCATGTGGTTAATCAAAATAATGTCACAGAAGTATATTTACATAGAGAGGTGAAAATACATAAGTCTAAAAAATAGGTACAAAATAAACATTTAATTTTTATAAATTAAAAGAGATCTATTCATGCATTTATGGTTCATGAGTGTGAATTAAAGATATATAGGATATACAGTGTTTATTTTAATGTGGGATTGAAGGTGATTTTGATTTTATTTTCTTTCTACTTGAGTATGCATAAGTTATAAAATATGGCCCAATAAAATAGTAACTTTATCACAGGAATAATAATGTTAAAATGATCTAGTAATATGTTTTAATTTTTAATCTAGTATTTTATTAATTGATATCCATCCACAAAGACAGTCCTTAGTAATAAAAACCTTATGCCTACCATCTCCCTAATTAGCATTAGGCCAGGTGCAATGGCTCATGCCTGTAATCCCAACACTTTGAAAGGCTAAGGCAGGTGGATCATCTGAGCTCATCCTGGGCAACATGGCAAAACCTCATCTCTACCAAAAATGCAAAGAATTTGCTGGGCATGGTGGCACACACCTATAGTCCTAGCTACTCTGGAGGCTGAGGTGAGAGGATCCCTTAAGCCTGATAGGTGGAGGTTGCAGTGAGCCAAGATCATGCCACTTGCACTCCAGCCTGGGTGACAGAGTGACACTCTGTTTCAAAAAAAAAAAAAAAGAAAGAAAGAAAAATTTAGCATTAGTTAAAACAAACTTTTAAAAACATGTTGTGTTGTTCATATCTGCCTATTTTTTTTCTTTTGTTTTCCTTAGTAGCCCCATCAATGCTAAGAAAGTAAACACCACCTCAAGCAGTGACTCATACATTGGCCTGTGGAGAAACTATCTGATCCTTTGCTGCAGTGCAGCAACATCGTCATCTTCCACATCTGCAGGTTCTGTGAGATGTTCTCCTCCTGAGACGCTGGCGTCTACCCCAGATAGCGGCTATAGCATTGATTCTAAAGTAAGTTTCTCAGATCCACTGTTGGATCTATGAAATCTGAGTGGCCCCATAAAAATAAGGTTTTAAAATTTCTTTTTATGAACTATAAAGTAACTCAGTTGAAAGTGTATTACTTACTTGCAAAAAAGGAAAATACCTCAAGGAAGCCTATCATTGTTTTTATGGATTCCCAGTTAGAATCAATAATGCATACATAGTTTTCCATTGGAAAGAAATACCCATGCTCATTCAGTTCATCATTCTGAATATTATTAGAGAAATTGTCATACCTGTTTTCCCTTATTCCAGTTCCTATAGTTCTCACACTTCTCCAAACCCAAAAGGAATCATTTAAATGATTAAACACCTTTCTAGAATTTCCCTAAATCATGTAGTGATCTAAAGGGTACTTGATAAGAGCAGTGGTTTAGTTTTTATGAAACTGACAAAACTGAAGACCAGAATGTCTGACTTTAACACTGGTGACTATTTTAGAAGTCAGTTTGTTTTCTTCATGTTCATGAATCAAAAGGTACAGAGTATCTGATGAAGCGAATCAGCCTATTATATGATAGTGAGTGTCTGTAAGAAATCAGGAGTCCCAAGTTCTGTTAATGAACTTGCATTAAGCCATTGGACAAGTTATTTACCTTTTAAGTTATGTACACCACAGGTGAAATTTGAGGTATCATTCATAGTAAAGTTTCACCTGTCCATTTATCATTGACCTAAGACTACTGAAATTTCAGATTATCTAATTGGACATAGTATCATTATTGGCTGTTAAAAACATATTTTTTTTTCCAGATTATTGGAATCCCATCCCCTTCATCCTTGTTTAAGCACATAGTTCCAATGATGCGCTCTGAGAGCATGGAAATCACAGAATCCCTTGTTTTAGGTCTTGGCAGGACCAACCCAGGAGCTTTTAGGTAACTATGTTCTTAGGTTTTTTATATGCACTAAAAGAATAAATGTGCTACTTAGAAGGTATGGTTGGGTCAAGCAGAGTACTTACTGGGATAGTCACATAACAGGCCTGACTTTCACCAGTTAACTAGCCATGTAACATTTAACAAGTCATTTATTGGAAGTTTTATTTCCTCATTTTGATTGAGCAGATTAAAACTTACCTATATGTTCTAGAAATAATGAAATGCCATATAAATCTTAAATATTTTCCTACTCTATTTATTTATGTAGTCATTCTATTAATGTGTAATCTTGGCCTAGTAGTTAAAACTCCGGCTTTCCCTCTTCTTATCCAAGAGAATTAGAATATCTTTCAAAAAGTATTTATATAGATGTTTGATATCATTCATCCCTTTTTGTATTAATGAGCAAATTCTTCTGTTTTGGCTGAGATTCTGCCTTGTTGCCTTCTGGGCCTTGAATTTATTCTTTTGAGAATTTCCTCAATTAATATGAAATGGTATTTGATGTTTTGTCTCCATGATAACCAAAGAATACATTAATACTCTGATTTCTCTTCAGATTCTATAAATCTTTTGCCTTTTGCTAAAGATTTTCATGGAGAGGAACATTTAAATAAAAATAAATAAAAAAGAATACATTAATAAATTGTAATTATAGGTATGGGATAGCATTCCTTGTAAATGAAAGTATTGGAAAAGGATTTTATGACAGATAAATACACTTATGTTCTCGCTTTGGCAGCACATATACTAAAATTAGAACGACAGATAAATACACTTTTGTGCTAATTGAAAAAAATAGGATGTAAAAGTGATCTCAACTTAAAATAATTAAATTCTCATAATTAGAAACAGTTTAGAGGCAGATACTTTTAAACATCAGCAGTTTTTGATACATGATTAAATTGTGGCTGATTTTTTTTGTTTTGTTTTGTGTTTTTTTCAAATTTTCCCAATCTTAAAATAAGCACATTTTCCATTTAAAATCAAAATATAAATAAAGCGAAATTTATCGTTTTTACAAAATTTATACCCTTTGACCCATTAATTTCATTTGTAAAGTTAATCCTAAGGAGATAGTCAGAAATGAAGACATTGAAAAATATGCAAAGTTGTTCACTGAGATAATATTTTTAGTAAGAGAAAATTAGATAAAATTTAATGATTCATTAATAAATGAAAATGTCTAGGAAAATTAATAGTATCCCACCCTATGTTTAAATATCATAAATTAATTATTGGCACATAAAATTAACTATGTTAGTGTAGGAAGAGAGAAAAGGATACCATTTTATATAAAATAGTTTCAACTAAGTAAGACATATGTGGATTGCAAACTGATTGAATAAAAATATTGGTAGTATTTATCTCTATAAATTAAAATAAGGGGCCGATATAATTTTTTTTCTGGTTTCCAAATATAATGTGTTATTTTATAAGCAAAATAAAACAATAGACACTGTGTTTAAAACAGTAGGATTCAAATTAAAACTTGTCAGTTTACATCATGTTTTTACATATTTGCATGCATCAGATTATATCTGTGTGGCTGTTAATAGAATATGTACCATTTTTCTTCTAGGGAACTAATAGAGGAATTACATCCCATAATTAAAGAAGCACTCGAAAGAAGGCCAGAGGTGAGCTGTGTTCTGCAGTCTCTGTTAGTGAACTTATTTTTCTGCTATATTTACATGTTATACCAAAAGTTAGAAATTAAAAAGAGATTATCAAGTGCATTCTCCTATTTAAGATACAGACACTTCCCCTCCCCCCAGAAAATTTTATGCAGAAACCAATTATGTAAAATGGATGAAAAATTGCTGTAGCTTAAGTGAGGGTAAAAAATAGGGTCTAGATTGGAGTTGGCAAACTTTTTCCGTAAAGGACCAGATGGTAAGTATTTTCAGCTTTACAGGCCATAGTGTCTGTTGCAGCTACTCACCTCCCCTTTTGTAGCATGAAAGCATTCATAGACAAAGTAAAAAATGGAGTATGGCTATTTTCCAGTAAAACCTTATTTGCAGTGACAGGTAGCAGTGGGCCAGATTTGGCCCATGGGATGTAGTTTCACAGGCCTGAGTCTAGATTCCCAAACCTGTAGGTTCTAAGTAACTTTCAGAAACTATAAGTCCAGTGAGACATATGGTTATGAAAACCTTAATTCTGACAATTTCTTGTGCACTCAAAATCATAAAGAAAGGAATCTAAGAACTACAGAGAAGAAAGCCTGGGATTCTGGCTGCAGGGTGTTAGGGATTCTTTATTATTCCATGATAACAGATGAAGTGCCGATATTTGAGATTAGTTTTGAAGCACGTTTCCCAGTGGACAAGCAAGGGAAAGGTATTCTAGGCGAAGAACAGCATTTGCAAACTTCACAAAGAATTTTGAAATTGCAAATTTTTCTGTATAATTGTATTATGGGGGAAGTGATTGAATATTAAGCTGGATAGCAAGATGAGAACTATCTCACGAAAAACTACTAGTTTTAGCTTTAACCAGTAGACCAGTAGTTCCTGTGCGTGTGGCATCTGAGAATTACCTGGGGAGCTTGCTAAAAATTTTAGACTCATGGGCGTATTGAATGAAAATCCCCAGAGTAGGGTCCAGAAGTCTGTTTTTGTAAAGCATCTTAGATGAGTCTGCTGTAGAACGTTTAAGAATCAGTGCTGTTAATGTTGGGGATCCCCTGAGGAGATGGTGACAATCGCTTTAGTTTAGGGACTTTGAAACATCATCTGGAGTTCCTCACTCCTTTAATTCAGCACCATAGGATCATGATAGTATTCCCATTTTGTCACTGATTTGATTTTTGTTTCAGAATGATCAGTTTGGTTACAGTGCTGGATGACTTATTAGAGAAATGTGAGATTGAAACAAAACAAAATAGCAGCATTTATTCTTCTGAATTTCAGAAGGAAAGTTACTAAACACTACAGTGATGTGCCGTGAATGTGAGTTATAGTGTAAGAGCTTTATACTCACACTCTTTCTGTGAAGACAAAATGAAAACAGGCCAACCAAACTGCAAAAACCAGTTTTAGAAATCTTCAAAGACTGATAAGAAATCGTCCTGTTCCAAATGAATTGCTGTCAACTTTAGAAAGAACCCAGAGAAAAGTAAATGTAATTGATTGGTCATTAGTAAATTATCACGCATGTGGAAGGCAGAAAAATTGAGTTATGGACAGGAAAGTGGAAGACTAGTAAATATGTTAATTGCTCTGTAATATGAAAATTACATCACAAGTGAAATAATGAGCTATAATAGAAGGTGATATAGGTGATCAGTATCTTACATGACTTTCTGCTAGAAGCAGAATCAAGTTGAAATGTTACAGCTATTCTTCTAGGCATTATTCTAGTTCTTTGGCCCAAGTAATACAAACATATTTATTCATATCATAATGAGTAAAGGAGTTTTTCTTGTTTTTGTTTATATTTTTTGTGCCAAAGTTGTTAACTGGAAAACTGTGGCATGAGCAAAATCTTAACAACTTTTTAGGATTGTTTTTCCTACACTTCTGTCATATATTTCGGAGGGTGTTAGGGATTCTTTATTATTCCATGATAACAGTTTATTAATTGCTTCAATTCCAAAACTGTCTGATTAGCAAATAACCTAAAAATATAGTATTTTACTTCCCCTGACACAAAAGGGCTGTCACCATCTAAGATGCCATGTGACTTTATTTGGCTCATGCATTTCAAACTGTTCACACATATCTTTGAGGCAGTAGCTGCGAGAGGACCCACAGTCGACACTGTATAAGCAAAATAACTTTGATGAGCCCAAAATCTCTCTAAGACATTCACACTATTCTTTCCAAGTTACATGAGCAAGATTTTAATTAATATCTTTGTGTCTTTGGAATAGAATATGAAACGGCGCAGGCGTCGAGACATTTTACGAGTACAACTGGTACGAATATTTGAACTGCTGGCAGATGCTGGTGTCATTAGTCACAGGTCAGTATTGGATTCAGATTGTTAAAACTTTGGAATGATCCTAGAGAACATAATCTCTTTTCACTCATGAAACGTACAAAAAACAGAAAAGCACCATTGCAACAAGAAAACCTGTATGTATCACTATAAAAATTATTTAACAAATATGCATTTGGTACATTAACCAATAGCTAAAAACAAATCGAAAAATCTCCCACCAGAACTGGATTGCCTCAGGCAAAAAATGGATATAATGTTCCTATGATTTTGATATTTGTTGGAACTTAGTTATCTTGGCAAGTGGATAGTAGTGGCCTTTTCTTCACAGATTTTCCTGTTTCTTACCTCATTTTAAAGATGTTTTTCTTCTGAGGAACATCTTATTATAGAAAAGATAATATATTCACAGGCTAAACACTGTAAGGTTTACAGATTTATTCCAATGAACCTTTTATCTATCCTGCCAGGAAAAATTATGAAATCTACTAACATAATTCATAACCGTTTTCTGTCACTCACAAATAAAACCATGAAACCTAGAGTTATTGCTGCAGTAAAGGCATCTTCACACTAAGCCCAGCCCCTTGAGGAAAATTCCATCAACTGTATGTTGAAAAATAACTATTTCCTTAGGAGGATAATGGTGTTACCTGACCATTGAAGGAGAAAGATAATAGCTCTGACATATCCAAAAAAGGTCACTGAAAAGATACCTTCAGAAAAAAAAAAAAATGTGGGCCAGGTGCAGTAGCTCATGCCTATAATCCCAGCATTTTGGGAGGCTGAGATGGGTGGTTGAGCCCAGGGGTTGGAAACCAGCCTAGGCAACATAGCAAAATCCCGTCTCTGTAAAAAATGCAAACAATCATCCAGGAATAGTGGCAGACACTGGTAATCCCAGATTCCTGGAAGGCTGAGGTGGGAGAATCGCTTGAGCCCAGGACCTTGAAGTTGCAGAGAGCCTTGATCATGCCACTGGACTCCAGCCTGGGTGAAGAGTGAAGAGTGAGGCTCTGTCCTGAAACAAAAAAGGAAAAAAAGAAGTATTAATAATCAAACAAGTGTAGTAACTACGAAAACTACACAACATTGTTCCTTTAGCATTTCTCCTGATTATTTTACCTAACACTTTTCATATATAGCATTGAATGCTTTCAAAATAGAGCTTTTTTTTTTTATTATTATACTCTGGGTTCTGGGGTACATGTGCACATCCTGCATTCTGCAGGATTGTTGCATAGGCAAAATAGAGCTTTAGTCAGAGTATCTAAACCATTGATCTACTTTTCTTTCCTAGTAAAAGGCAAATTAAAAAAAAGAAATATTGGTCGGGCCCAGTGGCTCATGTCTGTAATCCCAACACTTTGGGAGGCCAAGGCAGGTGGATCACCTGAGGTCAGGAGTTCGAGACCAGCCTGGCCAACATGGCGAAACCCTGTCTCTACTAAAAATACAAAACAGCCACGCATAGTGGCACATGCCTGTAGTCTCAGCTAATCGGGAGGCTGAGGCAGGAGAATCGCTTGAACCCGGGAGCCAGAGGTTGCTGTGAGCTGAGATTGTGCCATTGCACTCCAGCCTGGGCAACAAGAGTGAAACTTACACTCAAAAAACAAAAAAAGATTCTCTTTTCTTTCCTCCACAGAAATAAGAGTTAAAGTTAGGAAAAGTAAAATTGAAACTTGTGGACTTGATGCAAAATATTAACAACCTGATACACATCTAAATCTTTTTTTTTTGGTGACTTTAATTATAGTGTTAATAGAAGAATCTTTGAATTCTTTGAATGTTTCTATTTTGGGGAGTGCAAAATGTTGCTATATTTAAAATTAACTATAAAAAATGATATTGTTAAGCAATAATGACTTTTGAACCCAGTTGTGTATTTTGTTTTGAAGTATTTTTAAAAAGATACTAATAGAAAGTTATTGCTCTTCTGGATTTTTTAATTTCCATGGCTAAGGAAAAAATGAATTCCAAATACCAAGAAAACAGGGATCTTTTGTTTTTCACCTAGTGAATTTCATGGGCCTGACACATAGGAGATAATGAATATTTGTTAAATGAATGGTTTTATTCTGGTACAGGTTGTAGTCCACTAAATCAGTTTCCCATCCACTAATAGGTCATGATCCAGAGCTTGAAAAACACATTCATTCACTAATATTTATTGTTGTAGACTGATATAGTAAATATACTGTAGCCTCATAGCAACGTTTTACTCTTGTTTTCATGAGTTTAGGGTATTTATTCCAAAGCTACTCATAACTAGTAAAAAAAAATTTTTTTACCTTTAAAATAATACATATTAGAAGTACTTTTCAAACATAAGAAAAAAGCTGACCTAAATAAATGCAAATGTAATAGCTAATCATTTATATAATACTTATTGTTTAGTAGGCCTTTTCATGTGTTGCAACTCATTTACATCCTTACTAAACACTTTGAGGTAGATACTGGTTACATGCTTAACGATTGGTGAAACAAGACAGGAATCCAGGACTTCTGACTCTAACCAAATACCCACTATCAGTCAGTCATTAGTTTCCATGCACAGACATAGATCCCTTACCTCAAAGAAAATCTCATTGCAGATATTTTTCTTCCTTGAGACAGGCTCTTGCTCTGTCACCAAGGCAGGAATGCAGTGACTAGATCACAGTTCTCCCAGGTGCAAACAATCCTCCTGCCTCAGCCTCCTGAGTAGCTGGGACTACAGGCACACACCACGAGGCCTGGCAAATTTTTGTATTTTTTGTAGAGATGGGGTTTCACCATGTTGCACAGGCCGGTGTCGATCTTTTGGATTCAGTGATCCACCCACCTTGCCCTCCCCAAGTGCTGGCATTACAGGTGTGAGCCACCGCTCCAATAGCGCATTGCAGATATTCTTAAAGGCAATTCCATAGGTCTAGAAAGAGGGTTCAAAACCCAGTACTCTACCCTATTCTTATCAGAATTCTCTTAGATTTTTTTTTTTTTTTTTGAGATGTAGTCTTGCTCTGTCACCAGGCTGGGGTGCAGTGGCACCATCTCAGCTCACTGCAGCCTCTACCTCTTAGGTTCAAGCGATTCTCCTGCCTCAACCTCCCCAGTAGCTGAGACTACAGGCGCACGCCGCCACACACAGCTAATTTTTGTATTTTTAGTAGAGATGGGGTTTTACCATGTTGGCCAGGCTGGTCTCGATCTCCTGACTTCAGCCTCCCAAAGTGCTGGGATTATAGGCATGAGCCACCGTGCGCGGCCAAATTCCCTTAGATTTTTGTACCCCTGATAATACCTCTCCCAGAATCTTACTGAGAATAAGTGGCTAATAGATGTTTGATTTTGCTGAAGGCATAATATGAGTAGACATGGCAACTATGAATAAATAGAACTAGTCTTTCCTCTTTCTACCTTTCTAAACTGATCCTCCCCATTTCATATGCCTCCCGGTCTCTTTATTTAGAAAGCTCTATGTTTCAACATTTAGCACTCACTTGATTAAAGCTAGATATGGAGTTGAATAATATAAATTGCTATAGCAGTTCCTAGATTAAGAAGCACCATCTATTTTCATATTAAAGTAAGCATAATTTTCATATATTAAGTTGCATGCTACCATGACAATGCAAAATTAACGTGTATTATTCTGATTTTGAGTATTAAAAATTTTTTACTAAAATTATAATTTAAAGTCCCATTTTCTTTATCATTTGTTTTCTTCAATATTTTCAGTGCAAGTGGTGGCCTTGATAATGAAACACATTTTCTCAACAACACATTATTGGAGTATGTAGATTTAACTAGACAACTCCTGGAAGCAGAAAATGAAAAAGACTCTGACACACTGAAGGATATACGATGCCATTTTAGTGCCTTAGTGGCGAATATTATTCAGAATGTTCCAGGTATTATTTTCAGTTTCTTAAAGCATTACTGAGTATTAAGGAATCGTCGTATTATTTCCTTCCTTGAGGTTTAATAATCTAAGTTGATAAAGTAACTTGTGAGCATACTGGAAAAATATGTCAGCATAACATGGATGGCTGGAGTTTGTTTTCCTTTTGAATTATTGTCAATTATTACAAATAAAAAAGCAACCCAGCATAGAATTTCAACAATAATGAGGATACTGACACAAGAACCTGGAGAAATCAATAGAATAAGCATTTTAGACAAGCTTATTTTAATGCAGTAAGCAGAGTGTAGTGTTTCAAATGATAATTGAGAATAAAATTAAGAAGATACTTTTGAATAATGGGAAAAGAGTATAGGTCATATATACAAAATGTAACAAGAATATGATGTTATTGATTTACCAGATATGTTCCAATTATTGAGTAGATTCTATATTGACAGGCACTGGTTTAGCTACTAGGAAGATTAATATACACAATTACATTTTTAAAAGTTAAATTCTTGGCCAGGTGTGGTGACTCATGCCTGTAATCCCAGCACTTTGGGAGGCCGAGGCGGGCGAATCATGAGGTCAAGAGATTGAGACCATCCTGGCCAACATGGTGAAACCCTGTCTCTACTAAAAAATACAAAAATTAGCTGGGTGTGGTGGCGCAAGCCTGTAGTCCCAGCTACTCAGGAGGCTGAGGCAGGAGAATTGCTTGAACCTGGGAAGCGGAGGTTGCAGTGAGCTGAGATTGCGCCACTGCACTCTAGCCTGGCGCCTGGCGACAGAGCAAAACTCTCTCTTTAAAAAAAAAAAAAAAAGTTAAATTCTTTATAAACATAAGAAGTAATGTGACTCTAGCCTTTGGCTTATAGTATAAATACAAATGTTTCTTTTTATCCCTGAAAAATTAAAGTCACATTGTTACTTTGATTAGTATGTACAGATGGTTGATGTCTAAAGAACATGGGTTGTATTTTGTAACAGGGTCATCAAGCACTAATTACATATGTCAATTTCAAGTGTAGGAGCCTTGTTTTTATCTTTGGGGAAAAAATGACACTATTAAAGAAAAAGCATATTTTTTCAAAAATTTCTGATCTGAAGCTCACTAATGTAAAGATATGATTTAGTCTGTTACCAAACACTTTTTTACAACTTCCACATTGGTTTATTGTGATACTGCTGTGTTACTTCAAGAAGGATAGATAGAGAGAAATTATATAGTAGAATTTCAAAATAAGTGAAGAAAGTCCTTGGAGATCATTGAAACCAGTGGTTTTCAAACTTTGCTATTTCTGAAAGCCCTGAGGTTCTCTGGTCCCATCAGCAGAAGGCAGCAGAATGTGTTTGGACACCAGGTCTCAACCCTCCTTTTACCTATTTCATATATTGAGATTACTTGTAAGCCTCTTTTAGCAGAAAAAGGCTTTCCTGCTGGAAAAAAAAAAAAAAACACAAAGTTTAAAAACACGTATCTCAGTCAAAGCCCTTACTTTACCAATGAACCAAGATACAGAGGTGTGTCTGTGTTAAAATCTTGGCCAGTCTTGCCATATAGCCAGTGATAGCCCAGGGAAAAATGGGCTCGTGGCCCCACCTTTATGCCAGCCTCCATGTGCCATTGAGCCTGCCATGGAATTTCTGCTTGTGGAGAAGCTCTATGTCATGTAATGCTGCAACAGGGTGACACAGACTGCAACTCTGTTTCTGTGATTTGCATATATATATATAAATACACACACACACACACATACATACATAAATGATCCCTGCTATGGTAGAGGTTTTGGTAGTTTGAAATGAAAACTTTTGCTTTCTTTTTTACAGTATTATACATTCAATAACACATTAGCATAAAAGTTAAAGCAAAAAGAAATGGAAATAAACGTTTTCTGTCTTTTTTTTGACTTGCAGTGCACCAGAGAAGAAGTATTTTTCCTCAACAGAGCCTTCGTCACAGTCTGTTTATGCTGTTCAGTCACTGGGCAGGTCCTTTCAGCATCATGTTTACGCCCTTGGACAGATACAGTGATAGAAATATGCAAATTAATAGACATCAATACTGTGCATTAAAGGTATTTACTTAGAAACCTGATTTCTTTTTCTTAGGAGCAGAGTTAAATATTTTTATGTTCAGTCACTAGTATCATAAAGAAGATAAGAATTTCTTCAAAGTATCAAAGAGTATTAGAATATACGTTTTTCTGCCATATTCAAAATTTATACCGTAAGTTTTATTTAAGTACATAAAATACAATGAAAAAGAGTTCCAGAATCTACTCAAATTTGATCACCATTATCTTAAAGAACTAAGGATTACTTGAAAGAAGTGCCTTTTTTTTCCTTACTGAAGTACTTTTGCTTGATCTTTTTATCTTCCCTTCCAGTACTGTTCAAACTCCATGTCTAATTTGGTGTCGTATTTACTTACCCATAATAAATTTCTCAGTTTTAAAAAATAATTTGTAAAGAAAAAAATAAAAGTATTGTGACTAGATAAGTATTTTGCCTCTTCTCATTAAACAACTAATATTTAACTTCTTAAACTTGTTAAATGTAATTTTAATATTATTATTTGAAGGCTATGTCTGCTGTACTATGTTGTGGCCCTGTTGCAGATAATGTAGGACTTTCATCAGATGGCTATTTGTACAAATGGCTGGATAACATTTTGGATTCTCTGGACAAAAAGGTAATTATGTCAATTTCCTTAAGGGTTCATAATAAATTGTCATTGTATTATTTGCAGTAAATGTATATTGCACTAAAAACAAGTCTTTTTTTAAATAAGATAGGTTAGGATTATATGCAAAAAGCATATTATGTAAAGTTAAATAGAATCCCATAATGTAAAAATGTTCTAATTCTTATGTATTGTTAATTTGAATAATTTTAATTTCTCTTTAATAATTATAGGATTAACACAGGAATATGTGTCTCTCAACAGGGTTCTAAGTCAATATATAAGATATTAATATAGAATATATTGAGCTGCATGGAAGAAATCTGCTATTTGCTGTGTTTCATTTTACTTTTTTAACCACTTTCCAATTAATCATTCCTCCTTGCCCTCCACACTCTTTGCCTTCTTTACGCTCATATTGTACATACACAGACTTCACAATTTAAAATAGGGCTTATATTATTTCCCCTCAGAACAATTTTTCTGTTGGGTCCTCAAAAACAAGAATAAAGCTTGATACAAATAATTGGAGAGGTTAATGACTCATTTTTCTGAAAGCACTTAATCACTATTCATATTCATTAACTGCCTTCAGGGCTCTGTTAGAAGTCAGAATTATATTAGAGAGGCTTGTGTAAAAAGCAAGAGGCCAAATACAATTCATTCGTGTGTTTTTTTTCTGCTGGCTGCACAAACTGAGAGGGAGGTGAACAAAAGGAGATGGAATTTCTCTATTAAATGTAGTAAATATATGCTCTATATTACTTTAGTAAGAACTGTAGGGAAATTGACAAAAAAATGTATAATGTTGTCTCTTGGGCAATTTTGCAACCTTTACCTAGGTTCACCAGCTGGGCTGTGAAGCAGTTACGTTGTTGCTGGAGCTGAACCCTGATCAGAGCAACCTGATGTACTGGGCTGTGGACCGCTGCTACACTGGCTCCAGGAGGGTGGCGGCCGGCTGCTTTAAAGCCATCGCTAATGTTTTCCAGAACAGGTACATTAGATTCAGACCTCTGTATCTTAGGGTTTTTTTCCTTTGTTTCTTAAAGAAAAGTTTTTCTTTTGAATTCAAAAATATGAAGACATCAGTATAGTTGTCCTTCAGTATCTCTGTGGGATTGGTTCTAGGACCCCTCTCAGATCCCAAAATCCATGGATGCTCAAGTCGTCTATAGAAAATGCTGTAGTATTTGTATTTATGCAAATCCTCCCATATACTTTTTTTTTTTTTTTTTAAGACATGGTGTCGCTCTGTCGCCCAGGCTAGGTGCAGTGGCATGATCGTAGTTCACTGTAACCTCAAACTCCCAGGCTCAGGCAGTCCTCCCACCTCAACCTCCTGAGTAGCCAGGACTGTAGGCTCCCACTACCATGCCCGGCTAATTTTTAAATTCTTTGTAGAGATAGGGTCTCACTATGTATGTTGCCCAGGATGGTCTCAAACTCCTGGCCTCTCACCTTGGCTTCCCAAAGTGCTAGGATTACAGGCATGAGCTGCTGTACCTGGCCTTTCCCACATATTTTTGATCCCCAGAAGGTTGACTGTATTTTCTTTTCTTAAACTCTCATGCAGCTGTGTCCAACCTTTTGAATGTGAGGACTTTTTTGCTTATCTGTGGTTGTGGATATTACAAAACTTATGCATGGACCTTATTATTATTATTATTTTTTAGCTCATCAGCTGTTTTTAGTGTATTTTATGTGTAGCACAAGACAGTTTTTCTTCTTCCAGTGTGGCCCAGGGAAGCCAAAAGGTTGAACACCTGTGTTCTAATGGAATTTAACCAAAATAATGATAATGATCACCATGCATCTGTTATTGTACCGATTGCCTTGAAAAAATCCAAGTCCACTCATAGGCTTAGAAGACATGTGCTATAAGCCTTGCCCTTTGCATATCATATTTATTAAATGGTACAAAAGCCTTTAGACATTGTTATTTACCTAATATGTAAAATTTATTCCTAGGGATTATCAGTGTGACACAGTGATGCTTCTAAATCTGATACTGTTTAAAGCAGCTGATTCTTCTAGAAGTATCTATGAAGTTGCTATGCAACTTTTACAGGTTTGTAAACATGTTAATTTAAATATTTTTTACTCAGAATTTAATGAAGCTCAATAATTTAGTCTTGCCATTAAAACAGTATTTAGCTTTATTTATAATAATTATGGTATCAAGTCTTATTATTAGAAATATAAGACAAAGATAATATAGATATTTAAATTTATAAATAATGCAAACTATTCCTAAGTGTTTTATAGAAGGATTATGTATAATAATGTGTGTGTATGTACATAAAGGTACTTGTAAATATGTGTCCATGTAAGTATTTCTGTTCAGCAGATGAGAACAATGTGTGTCAGAATTTGTTTGGAGAGCCATGTGAAAAACAATTAGCACTTTTTGTCATATTCTCATGTAACTTTTCTTTGTTGGATTGAGGATAAATAACTTAGAAAGTTAACTTACCAAACACAGATCTATTATTAATATGTGGTATTTAACTAATGCATAATAGGGCAAGATTCTTTCCTCTTAACCAAGGGCTAAGAAGAACAGGATTCAGGTAGATGCTTTTTCCAAAGGCTGTGAAGTAGTTCTGATGCCAGTAGGTCCATCTTAGGAATTATACCCTAATTCCTTGGTTAATTAAGAGGAAAGTTCAGCAGTATAGTTCTTTAAATAGTGTAATGTCAAAAGGATCTGCTTAAAGGGTTTGATTGTTTTTTTCACTTATATTGTACTACCATATTTTTGAGTGGGAAAAGTGGTAAATCTTTTTCAGGTAATTGTGTATTACGTTGCTGGAGTTATTTTCAGACTATGTTACTGATCTGGATCATTGGCATTAAATATGAGGAAAGTAAATTGTTTTAGTGAGAAAGGGTTTTTGTTTGTTTTGCTTCCTTTTGTTTTTGAGATAGGGTCTCATTCTGTCGCCCAGGCTAGAGTGCAGTAGCACAGTCACGGTTCACTGCAGCCTCTACCTCCTGAGCTCAGCGATCCTCCAACCTCAGCCTCCCGAGTAGCTGGGACCACAGGCATACACCACCACACCTGGCTAATTTTTAAAATTTTTGTAGAGATGAGGTTCTGCTATGTTGGCAGGCTGGTCTCAAACTCCTGGCCTCAAGTGATCCTTCCACCTCTGCCCCACAAAGTATTGAAATTACAGGTGTAAACCACTGCATTCAGCCTTGGGAGAAGAGTTCTTTAAAAAAATATAAAATTTTGGTTAAACTTTCGAGGACCTATAAAATCTTAACCTAAGTTGATGGAATTACATTCCTGTAGATTCTGGAACCGAAGATGTTTCGCTATGCTCACAAATTGGAGGTTCAGAGAACAGATGGAGTACTCAGCCAGCTGTCTCCTCTACCACACCTGTATTCTGTTTCATATTATCAGTTGTCTGAGGAACTAGCAAGGGCGTATCCTGAGCTAACCCTCGCCATATTCTCAGGTATGATCAATGAACTGATTACTAGTTTCTCTTTGTCAATCATTTCTTCAAAAACAATTTTTAGAAAATTATAATTTATTAAATTATAGGTTAAATCAAAACCAGACATGTCTTTACATAGGAAATATTTTTTTCTTCAATAAGAACTCTTAATTCTGATCTGTCACAATATTTAGGTTTTTCTATCAATGGCGTCCTTATAGGCTTTTATATCTGACCTTCCCTTCACTCCCTACTCCATCCAAAAAAATAAGAAAAGCAAGAAAAAAGTACAAGAGGGAGGACTTTTCATGTGTGACTTAAAAGTATTTCTTAGTAAACATAGAACTTATTAAATACATTTTATCTTGTGTATTGGCATAACTTTAATAATAAAAATAGGCAAGGATAAAGATAGAGGTAGTTTTCTGTGAGTGAAACCCCTAATCATAAGAGCAGGTGGGACAGTACCTTGAGCAAAAACTCTTTCTAGTCTCCCACATCTTGCTTGTCGCCTACCTCAAGATCTTGTTCCACTCTAACTACTGGACGTGCAGCAACACTTGGATCTGGGAGATTGCAGAGTTCTGCTTGGGTCCTTTCTTTCATTTGGTCTCAAGAGATAGTGGCCTTAGCCTGCTTGGAATCTTTCCACAGCACCTATTTTAGCAGTAGAAATAATTTCTTTCCTATCCCTAATTGACCTGAGTGGGAGAAAAAAGCAACAACGACTTAAATTCTCCTAACATTTAGTTCATAAAAGCAGTTGACCTGTTTGGTTTCCCCTGGTAGTTGGCAGCAGTTATGCCCCTTCCTTTTTCCCAACCCCCACATCCCTGACAGCCCTTCCAAGATGGATATGGGTAGTCATCAACACAAAATAGCGGCCACCGTGAACACGGATTTTTGCAGAGAGTCTAGCTGGGTCTCAGAGATCATGTAACTGTTTAGAATGTCATGTCATTGCCTAGGATGTCTGCTGGTACAGGTGTCGACTGTGCCTACACCTCCACCACCTTGTCCTTCCTTCAGTTCTATCTTCAGACACTCTTGTCCTTAGCATCAGCTAATTTTAACTGCTTTGCTTAAGACAGTTCATTCTAAACCAAAACATAACCTGTCAACTTGACAAATTCCATAGCTAACCTATGTTTTCACTTTCACTGTTTCCAAGGCAAGACAAACACAATATTCATTCAGGATTTTACTGCACAGCTACAGATATCAACATAAACTTTGCTACTTTAAAATTTGAGGGCCATGACTTTCTCCAGATTCAATGCAGTGGTCTTTAAATGCTGTCAGCTCGGTGGCCCTTCCCATTCTGCTCCTCACATCCTTTCCCTCCTTCACCCCTGCTCCTGACCTTTTCCCACCCCATGCCTTGCCATATTCTCAGTCCTCATGCGTGCCTTAGATCCCCCCAGATGGCCTTCACACTCCACTAGTGTCCATTTCCTTTCTGTAGCCTCACTGAGTGCCTTCTGACTGCGGAGTCTAGTCACTGGCTAATAGTCTTCAGTCTGTTTGCTACTTTCCACAGCAATTGGTATTAGCCATCTTATATTTCTTTAACTTTTGACCTCGCTTGGTTTCCAAAAACTTAGTATTTCCTGCGTTTTCTTCCACCATTGAGTATTCCTGTTCTATCTCTTTGGGTAGATTTTCTTTTTTTTTTTTTTTTGAGACAGAGTCTCTCTCTCTCTCCCCCACCCCCCACAAGCCATCCTCCTCCCTTAACCTTTCTACTACCTGGACTATAGGTGTGTGCCACCATAGCTGGCTTTTTTTTTTTTTTTTGGTAGGGAGGGCATCTGGCTGTGTTACCCAGTCTGGCCACCTCAGCCTCTCAAAATCCTAGGATTACAGGTGTGAGCCATCGTACCCAGCCCCGTATCTTAAGTATTGGTGTTCCTGGGGTATCATCTTGAGCCCCCACCTCCTACAATCTCATCTCCCTCCAGGAGATGAAGCCACCACCATGACCCCTACTTCCACAGACACAGACTCTTCCTTCCCTAGTCAGGATCTCTTCATTCAGCTTCTGAACTCCATGTCTTTTACTTTATACCAGAGGTAATAAATTGATGTCTCAATAGGATCTTTGTAAAAGGTTAAAGTTGAGTATAACCGCCTACCAGGACTGAGCACTTCATTGGCATTCTATCGGATTTGCACAATAACTTCATGAGGCAACTAGTTTTGTTACTTTCTTTTTACAGAATAAGAAATCAAGGATTGGAGGTTGACAGGTTAGCCCTAGGTCAGGCTGTCTATATGTGATAGATCTGTGGGATTCAAACCCAGGGTTGTGCAATTCCAGAGCCAGGTTATAAATCACTTTCCTAATAAGTACAGGGTCTAGCAGGGAAAGAGAGGGGCAGAAGAGAAAGAAGATTTTTACTTTTAATGATTTATGGAAATTAAACAATATATAAAAGGCTCATGGGCTTTGGAATTGACCTTGTGTTTGAATCTTTGCCATTTGGTAATTGTTCAGCAAATTACTCTGACTCCACCCACCTCACAGGTTTGTCATAAGCATTAAAGTCGATGATTGTAAACATAACAGGAACATCATAGGCATCTCCTCTATATAGAACCAAAATTTGTGAGGTTCTTAATGGGTCAATTTAAAATTAATCTGTGTATAAAGATGTTCTTTTATCTTTTGATTACATTTTTATTCATTGTGATAAAAAAACCCATAAAATTTGCCATCTTAATCTTTTTTTTTTTTTTTTTTTTTTTTGAGACAGAGTCTTGCTCTGTCACCCAGGCTGGAGTACAGTGGTGCTTCATCTGCAACCTCCACCTCCTGGGTTCAAGCGATTCTCCTGCCTCAACCTCCTGAGTAGCTGGGATTACAGGCACGTGCCACCATACCCGGCTAATTTTTGTATTTTTAGTAAAGACGGGTTTCACCATGTTGGTCAGGTGGGTCTCAAACTCCTGACCCTCAGGATCCACCCACCTCAGTCTCCCAAAGTGCTGGGATTACAAGTGTGAACCACCACGCTTAATCTTAATCATTTTTCAGTTCCAGAATACACATTGTTGTGAAACAGACCTCTAGAACCTTTTCATCCTGCAGAACTGGAAGTCTATACCCACTAAACAACAATCCTCCTTTTCTCTCTGCCCCCAAGCCCTGGTAATCACAATTCTACTTTGTGTTTCTCTGGATTTGACTACTTTAGGTACTCCACATATGTGGAATCATACAGTATTTTTGTTTGTAACTGGCTTATTTCAGGTAGCATGTCTTCAAGCTTTAGCCATGTTTTGGCATATGACAGGATTTTTTTCCTTTTTTTCCCTTTTTAAGGGTGCATAATATTCTATTATATGTATATGCATTTGGTTTATTCATTCATCTGTCAATGGACGTTTCGGTTGCTTCCACTTACCTCTTCGCTCTTGTGAATTGTGCTGCTACAAACATGGATGTACAAGTATTTGTTTGAATTTCTGCTTTCAGTTCTTTTGAATGTATACTTAGGAGTGGGATTGCATGATCATATGATAGTTCTATTTTTAATTTTCTGAGGAATCACCATACTGTTTTCCATAAAGTATGTACCATTTTACAATGCCAACAACAGTGCACAAACATTTATTTTAGCTGCCAAAAGTATTTTGTATAAAATGTATGTGATTTATGTTAGTTGTTAACTGTATGATGCCATTGAGGTGAAATTTGCTAAAAGGAAAAACAGTACTCATACTTGTTAAGTGTAATGAGTAAAATGAATAAAATCTGGCTTCTGAAATCTGTTGAAATTAATTATGGATCAGAGGAAGCCGAAATTACATCAGTTCTCTTCTTTGACTTGTTTTCACTTTCAGAGATAAGCCAGAGAATCCAGACAGCTCACCCTGCTGGGCGCCAGGTAATGCTGCACTACCTGCTACCATGGATGAACAACATTGAGCTGGTGGACTTAAAACCTCTGCCCACAGCAAGGCGACATGATGAAGATGAAGATGATTCCTTAAAAGACCGAGAACTTATGGTGACTAGCAGGCGCTGGTTACGGGGAGAAGGATGGGGATCTCCACAAGCCACTGCAATGGTTTTGAACAATCTGATGTATATGACAGCAAAGGTAAAATGAGTTTTGTACTTATAATTGCTGCACAGAATTATTGAGTTAGTAGATGTGGTTAGAAACAGATGAAGATGTTCTGTAATCGTGTGATAACCAAACAAAAATGCATTATAAATTTTTCTTTTAAAAAAAACTTATTAGATATGAGTTTTTTAACTAAAACCATGTATGATTAATGATGTTTATGTTTAGATTTGTTGAAAGAAATGATTGTTTTTGTAAAGTGTGAAAATGATTAAAGCTATCTATACAAAACATTATTTCTTAATGTTTCATGGTATGACAAGTTTGGTTTTTATAGTAGGCAGTCATGACTAAAGTATCTTTTATGCGTATTGCATCTAGTATGGAGATGAACTGGCCTGGTCAGAGGTGGAGAACGTGTGGACCACACTTGCAGATGGCTGGCCAAAAAACCTGAAAATCATTTTGCACTTTCTGATCAGCATTTGTGGGGTGAATAGTGAACCAAGCCTCTTGCCTTACGTATGTATTCAAGTTTGTTTAACTTTAAAATACATATATATATTTACCAGTATCTTATAATGTCAGAGCATGGGCAGCAGTTGCCCGGGAGAGGTAAGGCAACGGCCAGATGAAGACAGTCAGGAAGTAGCACATGGATTTATTCATTGATTCAGTCAGCAAATGTTATCCATCATTATGACAGGCCAGCTGCTTCTCTGGGCATTACAATCTGATGGGTAATACAGAATTTATTCGTTGAACCTACATCTAATTTATTTGATGAATAAATCAGTAAGTTAATACAGTACAGTGTGATAGAGGAAAATTGCACAGTTCTGAGAGTAAAAAGCCTAGGAACCACAGCTGTCTAGAAGGATTCAAGATGACACTCGAGAGAAAGTGATATTGAAGCTGAAACCACACATTGGGGATGTTTCTAGTTTCTCCTAGGCAGAGCTGGCATTTAGATACAAGAACAGGATGGTGGGTGAGAGCTGAGTGCCTGTAGGATTGTCCTCCAGGCTACTGGAAGCAAGGGAAAGCGTGGTAAGAGATATAAAATTAAGAAGATAACATCTTTGCCTTCCAGGAGAGAAAGCAACATCCAAATCGGCCCAAGTCAAGAGTCGTTTGATACGAAACTATCAAACGAGAGGGTTAAATAGAATATACATACATGCACGCATGTCTTGTAGATACTGATATAGATATCCATCCTGTGGCAGCATCCCTCGGAAGTGTGGTCCAAGGAAGACTACTCCTACAGAAGGTTATCTAAAAGTTCTTACAGGCTGGGCACAGTGACTCATACCTATAACCTCAGCACTTTGGAAGGCTGAGGTGGGTGGATCACTTGAGGTCAGGAATCTGAGACCAGCCTGGCCAACATAGTGAAACCCCATCTGTACTAAAAATGCAAAAATTAGCCAGGTGTGTTGCTGCACGCCTGTAATCCCAGCTACTCAGGAGGCTAAGGCAGGAGAATTGCTTGAGCCCAGGAGGCAGAGGTCGCAGTGAGCCAAGATCACGCCACTGCACTCCAGCCTGGGCAACAGAGTGAGACTCTGTCTCAAAAATAATAATAATAATAAAATAAATTAAAAATAAGTAAGTGAAACCTCCTACAGATTCTATTTTAACCAAACCACTTAATAGCTTTGCTTTACCTAGCATTCCCTGAGTTCGCTTGGTCACTGAAAGCATCATTGCCAAGGTGTACCACAGGCGTAGCACCTTTGAGAAGTGCCTAGAGAACTGTTGGTGTATAGTACAAAACAACGTTACCCCACATCACCTCTCTGACTGTGTCTCCTGTATTCTCTGGGCTGCTCCAACCCTCAGCTGCACTGGCCCCCTTTGCTCCCGGCTCTCTGACCAGGCATTCCCTCCTCCAGGCCCTGGTACTCACTTGCCTGCTCTTTCCTCAGTTACCCACATTACTCACTCCCTGCCTCTTTCAGGTCCTCCTTCAGGTGTCAGTGCTTACTGGGACTTCTGCTGCCCATCCTGTCTAAAACTGCAAATGCCCCACCTCCGCACACATACTCCATTTCCTTTCCCTGCTTCATTGATCTTTCTGGCATTTAATCATCACCAAACACATGATATATTTTACCTATTTACCTCATTAGTTTTGCTTCAACCAGTAGATTGTAAGCTGCTTAAGAGTGGTAGTTTTTGTCTATTTGATTAACCGCTAAATCCCCATTTAGTAGTGCCTGGTACATAGAAGATACCCATTAATTGGATGAATGAATGGGGGAGTTAGAGCCAGAACTAGAAAAAGCCAAATGGAAATTTGGAGAATAGCCATTTTCCAGGAATTTAAAAGGAGCCATTTTTAATGTCAATAATAATTTATTGGTTCTGTTTTAAGTACTTATTATAGGTGCTTATTATAGGCATGGTAAAAGCACTTCATCCACATTATTTAATTCTCAGAATAAATCTGTGAGTTCGGTGAGATCACTGCAGTTTTACAGATGAGAAAATAAGGCAGAGAGAACAGTAATTTCCTCAAGGGCTCACTCCGTCACTTAATAGATCTAGAATTCCAACCCAGATCTGGTTGTGAAGTCAGTAAAAGCTTCATGGAGTAGAGTTAAGGTGGGGAATGGGGCTTGAAGACTTGATAGGATTAGGGTTGGGAGTGATCCGTAGTGAGGCAGAAGGAAGCCACAGAGGCAGGAATGCACACAGTGTGCTCAGAGGAGGCGGAACCTGAGAGCAGTGAGAACTAGCAAGTAGGGCCTATTGGATGGAGTCAAGAGCCATGCATGGAAGGTAATCATTGTAAGTGTAATAATGTAATCAATCAATGTAATCAAAGTGTAATCAGTGTAATCAATGATTATCACTGGGTAATCATTGTAAGAGTTTTGGCCAGGCACAGTGGCTCATGCCTGTAATCCCAGCACTTAGGAAGACCAAGGCTCGTGGATCACCTGAGGTCAGGAGTTCAAGACCAGCCTGGCCAACATGGCGAAACCACGTCTCTACTAAAACTACAAAAATTAGCTGGGCGTGACAGCAGGCACCTGTAATTGCAGCTACTCTCGAGGCTACGGCAGGGAGAATTGCTTGAACCTGGGAGGCAGATGTAGCAGTGAGCCACGATGCTGCCACTGCACTCCAGCCTGGGCGACAGAACAAGACTCCATCTTAAAAAAGAAAAAAAAAGAATTTTGTTGTGACATAATAAATCATGTTTTAAGAGTCATCCAGGGGTCATCTAAAGGAGGGCTTTTCATACGTCTGTAAGAATATGAATCATTCTGATTCTGGAGGTGGGGGTGGGCCTGAGATTCTCTATTTCTAGCAAACTCCAGATGACGATGCCTGTCTTGCTGCGACCACATTTTGAGTAGTAAGGATTAACGCAGGGAGAAAAGGAGATATGCTGATCAGTTACGAAGTTATTTCAGTAATATTCATTACTAAAACATATGTATAATATATACTACTGAAATGTTTTTCTACTTACTTAACTCATACTATGTTACTAGCCATTTTTAAAGTGCATTATAAACCTTATCTCATTTAATCTTCCTAACAGCTGTATGAAGTAGGTGCTATTACTGCCCCTATTTTGCAGATGAGAAAACTAAGAGTAACTTTCCAAATGATAGAATTAGTAAGTGGTATATCCACATTCCAAACCAGACAATGTATAGTTTGAGTTCTAGTTTAGTTCTGGTTTCTTGCTCTTAATGACTACTCTGGTTGACTGTAGGGAATGGGGAAGGCAGAACAAAAGATAAACCCTGAGTTTGGAGGCTAGCTAACTAAAAATCAGAGGAAAATCTTAAGGTGTTATTAACTGGAAGTATTTCCATTAAAAAATTTTTTACAGAAAAGCAAAAAAGCAAAGAAAGTGCATAAAGTAGAAACCACTGAACATGTTCATTTCATGCTAATTAGACCTAACATCGCGAGTTAGAGGGAGGACCGTGTTGATAAAGCTGATTCATGTTTTCTTGTTGATCAGCGCCAATTTTGATTTAGATTGTGTTTATTCATCTACCATTTAAAGTTGAACTTACTCTGATAAAATTTGTCTCAAGAGAAATGAATGAGATAAAAACTTTGCTTTTTCTTTTCTGAACAATTTCTTTTGTGACAGGTGAAGAAGGTCATTGTATATTTAGGTAGAGATAAAACAATGCAGTTACTAGAAGAGCTGGTGAGTGAGCTTCAGCTGACTGATCCTGTCAGTTCAGGGGTCACTCACATGGATAATCCCCCGTATTATCGCATCACTTCCAGCTATAAAATCCCTTCTGTCACCTCAGGTGAGAAATTTGTTAAAACTGATTGCTTTGTGAGATGATAGACATTTTTATCTGCTTCACTCTATGGTCACCATTTTAGGGTCTCAGTGTCCCATAGCATCATGTTATGAATCTCAGATATATACAATACAATTTATTAAAAGAAAAAAATCTTCCTTGTATGGAAAGAGAAGATTTACATAATTATTAATTTCAACAATAGTTTGTTGTATGTTTAAATATTATGGTTAAGAAAAAATCAAATGTGAATCATGTATGGTGATTAATTTGATGAGACTTTGTAAATCCTCATGAGTAAAGCAATTCGACAATGTAAGTATTATTAATATACATAAAAGTAATATTACACACTTATTCAGAGATGGAATATAAATTTATTTATTCCCTACATAGCACATGCTTTTTTTTTTTTTTTTTTTTGAGACAGAGTCTTGCCCTGTCACCAGGCTAGAGTGCAGTGGTGCAATCTCAGCTTACTACAACCTCCACTTCCCAGGTTTAAGTGATTCTTCTGCCTCAGCCTCCCGAGTAACTGGGACTACAGGCACACACCACCACACCCAGATAATTTTTGTATTTTTAGTAGAGACAGAGTTTCACCATTTTGACCAGGATGGTCTGATCTCTTGACCTCGTGATCCACCCGCCTCGGCCTCCCAAAGTACTGGGATTATGGGTGTGAGCCTGGCTTATATGCTTATAAGTTGAAATTATTTGTGTAATTTCACATTATAGTTATTTGGGTATATATTATATATCATATCCAATCAAATGTGTGTGTGTGTATATACACTTATCTGTATGTACATATATTAAAATTATTGTAATATTTTGAGTTGAAGAAACTATATCCCTAATAGAAGAACCTCCAATGAAATTCAAAATAGTAAAATGGCTATTGTAGATGAAATTTCTATGAAACTGTTACTCAGTTTAAGTGTTTTCAGCATGCTAATAACAACATTGTATAACTAGAAATATTTTAAATTATGTCTTTATAATTTATTTTTATCATCTCTTAGTCCATTTGTTTTATTTTCTAGGAGATGTCTAATAATGCTTCTATTGAATTTTTCATATCTACTAGAATGTTTTTAATTCCAAAGTTTCATTTAACTTTTTAAAGTAGCATCCTATTTATGTCTCATGGTTGGACTGTTGTTCCATATCTGATACTTACAAAGTTTTCTTCTCCCAGCATAAATCCTCATTTTCTCCACATTACTGTTTTGTCTTGATAAAACTTTTCTCAAAAGCCTACCAATTGTAGATCTGTCTTTTCATAGAGAGTAGAATATTAAAAATGTATAAGTTCTATAAGTATATATGGAACTTGGTGATGGTGTCTTTTGTTGTACCATGATTTCAGTGATGCCAACATCTGTAGGTCTTTTCTCCTAGATTTATCAAATTCCTAGAGAAAACTCTACTAGTCATTTGCCTTCAGAGGGTGTGTCTGTGAATATATATAGATGCGCGCACACAAGTGCATACACGCGCGCACACACACACACCCCTTTGGATTATATTTATACACACACATACACAGTCTTCAAACTTTCTGGAAGCCCAGTGGGGTAAGAAGGATCTAGGGGTGCAGTCTCAAATTTTAG
Organism: Aotus nancymaae; assembly: GCF_030222135.1. NCBI lineage: Eukaryota > Metazoa > Chordata > Mammalia > Primates > Aotidae > Aotus > Aotus nancymaae. The sequence continues at coordinate 47,068,614 of NW_026988417.1, read as the reverse complement.
CATGTGCATTTTCATTTAATGCCCCTGTTCTTCGTAAGGTGCCTCCTCTTTCAGGAGGACATGGCATGCCCTAGTTCAGGAATATTCTGATTTACTATAATCAGAAAAGTCTTCTAGAAGTGGGGAAAGATAGCCACCCAGCTACAAGAGGCAAGAAAGTAGATTTGGGGGACCAATTATAAAATAGATTGATTGTCAGTTAGGTTTCCTATTTTTAGCACCACCTTCAACCCTTGTTTCCAGAGGTTCTTGATGCTTCTCATCCCTGAGCCCTTTAGGGGTTCAACAATATAAATATGGAAGCTTCTTGGTCTCCACCCCTCAACCACATTTGGATTCAGCCTTCTCAACACTTAATTACTTCTTGTTCATTTGTATTCTAGCATCCAAAAATTTGTTCATCTTGTCTCCTTTCCCTTTTGGTCCTTATGAGGACTTTCCTTTTTAAAAAATGACGTCAGTCTCATTTTAGTGAAGTTTTGCTATTAATAATTTGAGATCTTTTGTTCTTATGGGGTTATTCTGGGTTTATAGATTCACAAGTACTGCTTTGTCTTTGATTACAGGAACTACTTCCAGTAGCAATACAATGGTAGCTCCCACAGATGGCAATCCAGATAATAAGCCCATTAAAGAGAATATTGAAGAGAGGTAAGTACTTCTCTGTTCTTTATTAGCCTTTCAGTTTGACAGATACTGGTTGTCATCAGAATAAATGATATTTTCTGCATTGAAATGTGGATGTTGCTGTGTTAAAAGTTCAAGTGAAAAAAAATATTATTTCCATACTGAAAATTTTCCATATTGAGAGTTTAAACATTAAAGATGCTAGCCTGTTAGATTTTGTTATATGCTGTAATGCACGAATAGGTGGTGTATGGTAGGTCACTTTTTGTATGCTTAAAGTTTGAGACCTATATAAATGGTATTTATTCCACCTGTTTTATATTCTAGAATATTTTAGGTAGAAATCATTTGTTAAAAGTTTAAGCTTTTGGATTATAAGGTGGAAATTAATATATATCATAGTAAACTTTTGTTAATATTTTGTGTACTATTGTCCTTTTTTAAACCTAGCAAGTGAAACATAAAGTATAAATACTATTGCACTATGAACTGTGACTAACTTCAGTGATCATTCCCATAGCTATGTGCACCTGGACATCTACAGTGGACTAAACAGTCATTTGAATCGGCAACATCACAGACTAGAATCCCGATACAGTAGCAGCTCTGGAGGATCTTATGAAGAAGAAAAAAGTAATAAATTCCAAATGTTTTTAATATAACTATAAGGGTGAGGTATATTGTTAATTACATTAATGTTAATAAATGTATTTTTTCAGTAAATTGTTTTTAAAAAGAGTATTTAACTGCCACTAGTGGTGTTCCAACATAATTTGAAACATCTTGATTTTAAAAAGCAACATAAGTGGGGGACATTTGTTTTTTAAACACAGATTTCCTATAGATAAGTCACAAGGAACATAAGAACTGGTTCTCAGGAAACATCATAGAACAAATACTGGAAACAGGCTGATCTTTTTAGCAGGATTGCTCCTTCTGCATGAATTCACATTTTCCTATAAAGGTTCTCCCTTGCAATTGCAAAGTGAGTAATCTACCCAGGTTTCACTATAACATTAAGGTAGGGTATCACAGAAGCATAGCCTTTCAGACTGGAAAGGGACCCTGAAGATGATCTGGTCCAATCTCCTCATTTTGCACATGATGGAACTGAGGTCCAGAGAGGTTAAGTGACTTACCCACGTCACACAGAATTCACATTTCCTGACATTTTTGACTGCACCCCGCAGCCCTGCTGTGGTAGAACAGAGTTCCTTTCAAGATGGAGCTGTGTTGGCCCCGTCTCAGGATATTTAGAACTGAATAACTTACCAGAAGGCCTTTTGTTACAAGGCAGCTTCACCGATAATGTGATCTCCTGGCTTGGACATCACTGATGGAATCACGATGAAATGCTAATATAGTTTTGCTTTGACATACAGGGTGGAACCTAAATTGATCTCTTTCTCTCTCTCCCTCTTCCTGGTTTGCTTACAATATTTGTGCCTAGACCTTCCTAGCAAAAATATGTTGAAATAGTGGGAAATTATTTTTTTATCACTTTCCAATACTATATAAATAGTCGGGATCTTACTAGAGTTTGCTTATATTGGCAGAAATTAGATGGTGTAGAAAATGAGATCATTTTATCTTGATAGGTGATTCAATGCCACTTTATTCTAATTGGCGACTGAAAGTGATGGAGCATAACCAAGGAGAGCCACTGCCCTTCCCACCAGCTGGAGGCTGCTGGTCACCACTGGTGGATTACGTGCCTGAAACGTCATCACCTGGATTACCTCTTCACAGGTGGACTACAGCGTCATTCCTTTTTCATATGAGCCAAGTTGCTGCTGAACACTGTCGGCTTTCTTTATGCTATCTGACAACACAGAATAAAAGCAATCTTCTTTATGGGGATACTGCAACACAGATCAATGTGTTTAGATTCTAAGAAATCTAAAAAACTCAGAATTCTAACAACTTTACAAAATTAATATTATTAAATCTAATTCTGCTGCTGCTTTTCTGGGTGTCTGGCATAGTTACTTGACCTTTCTGGGACCCAGTTACTACATCTGAAAAATATGACTTTCTTATGGTAGGCACTATTATTTTGCATCAACTTAAACTGAATTCTACTTAGCAAAATCACATCAGAGCAATTACTGCATTCTTTCAAAATGTATTAATGCACCAAACACATATTTGAACACCTACTGTGGCAAGCAGTGTGCTAAGTCTCAAGGTTGAAAGATGAAGAAAATGTGGCTCCTGAGTTCAAGGAGCCCTTAGCCCTTATGTTCTGTTCCATCTCTTTATCTTAATGGTTAACGTTTTCTTCAGCTGTATTTGTTTTTCCTCCTCTTTCCTTGATAAGTTGTATTTTTCCATGAAATGCGAAATTAAAGTCTTCAAGTAATTTTGTACCAAAGTTTCTCTAGGTTTACTGAGATCTAGTAAAACGTTAATGAAACTCTTATTTGTCATAGGTGTAACATAGCAGTGATCCTTTTGACTGATCTGATCATTGATCATAGTGTGAAGGTGGAATGGGGAAGCTACCTCCATCTTCTTCTTCATGCAATTTTTATAGGTAATAAATATTTGGTTCTAATTCTTTCATTTTATATTTTTATGGTAATTTAAAAGCAATATGGTGTTAAGAAAGTTTTTACATGTTTCTCTTTCCTGTTATTTGTTTGTTATTTCCATGACACTTTTCACTATGATTCCTCTGGTCTATTGGGGAGCTATTCCTGGCCTCTCTTCTAACCACAAACATGTCTGTTACCCCCATACCCCTCCATAAAAATGTCTATTATCCCCTATTCCTGTCCTATGGCTTCACCTGCCCACACACAAACACAAACACATATATACTCTACGAAGGAAAAATTCTATTGCTTTGGCAAGAGTCAAATTAACTTACCTCTGGGATTGGAAACTTTCAGAGTGAATGAAAAGTTGAAATACATTCTAAGTATTTCCCAGAAGAATTGGATTGGTGGGTACCCTGATTATTACACCTGAAAATTATCACACCTGAAACTCCATCATACCTTCTGTGACAAACACGTGGGATCTATCATATCTATAATGCGCTTGATGCTTATAGGATTGGCTTCCTGAAGCAAGTCAAGATAGCCATCTCCTTATAAGTTTTCCTGATGTGCACCCTTATTGTTGGTGCATTACTTTATTCCTTCAGTTAATCACATACTGACTTTCCGTTAACATGCTAAGCACACAAAAAGCCTACCTTTAAAAAAAATTTCATTTCCACAAATTTTTTTTATGTTATGTAACAGTAATAATTTTTAAGGGATCACTAAATTTTAGACATGAAACACATTTACCTTATCTTGAGTCTCCCTAGTAGTATAAGGCAGTAGGCTATTGTAAAAGTATGTAACAACGGCAATAAAAAACTATATAATACGTCATCTTCCATGAAATCTTTCATATAATTTCTCCTTTTCTTCAAAATGTGAGTTTGGTAGTAAGAATACTCATTATTTCTCTTTATTGATGATGTTTTTCTACTATCCTTTTTAGGGTTTGACCACTGCCACCCTGAGGTGTATGAACATTGTAAACGCCTGCTTCTGCACTTATTAATAGTAATGGGACCCAACAGTAACATCCGAACTGTTGCTTCTGTCCTTCTCAGGAACAAGGAGTTTAATGAGCCCAGGGTGCTTACAGTCAAACAAGTTGCACACTTAGATTATAATTTCACAGGTATTTACTTCAAAAGTACAATTTGAAAGTAGAATTATACTTTATTAATTTGGAATCCTGCATTAGAGAAAGTCAACTAAGTAGAAGTTGAAATACTAGAGAACATTTTAAAAATATTGTTATATTATTTTAAATACCATTTAAATTCTTTACTAATAAAAGAAGGGATTAAATTTAAAGTATTTGAGTCTGCGTTACCTCGAAGGGTCTTTATCACAAGATTTAAGTCATGAATATGTAAGTTGAGGACATAATGAAACAGTGCTTAATTTATTGAGGACTAAAGACGAAAAAGATGTTGAGCTTGTATTAGATTCCTCTTACTTGCAGTATCTGAAAACTGACAAAGTAAGGCATTTTAAATTTTGTTATCCATTTGATTATATTTACTGCATTGAAAACATACATTTTGAAATAGCGAAGTCCAAATTAATGAGACTTACTACAGTTTATTTCACTGTCAATGTTAAATTTTTTTTAACTTTGTAATGTATATTTTCTTATTTCCTAATAACTCTAACTTATTTCTTTCATTCATCAGTACTATCAGGCTAATAACAGGTGATCTAGAAATTTTTTTTAGAGATTGAAATAAAATTACCTTATTTTTTTAAATCATACAGTGTCAGATAAAGGGTTCATGAATTTTAAAGTTAGTTAAAACCCTGTTATTTATTTAAAATTCTATAGTTAGTAAGAAAACAATTATTAGGAAACAGCCTTTTAAAACTATGATTAAAAGAAAAATTGAATGAGGTTTACTGCCTTTTTATAAAAAGCACCTTTATTCAAAATTCCATAGCTTGTTTGTTTTTAAGGCTCCTTTTGCCAATTTGTAAATATGGGCATTAGTAATTACCTTGAACAGTTTTTTAAAAAATAATTAGGCCAGGCACTTTGGGAGGCCAAGGTGGACAGATCACCTGAAGTCAGGAGTTTGAGACCAACCTGGCTAGCTAACATGGTGAAAACCCGTTTCTACTAAAAATACAAAAAATTGAGGCAGCAAATCATACTGCCACGTGTGCACCTATGCAACAACCTTGCATGTTATTCACATGTACCCCAAAACCTAAAATGCAATTAAAAAAAAAAAAATACAAAAAATTAGCCAGGCATATGGTGCGTGCCTGTCATCCCAGCTATTGGGGAGACTGAGGCAGGAGAATCGCTTGAACCCGGGAGGTAGAGGTTGCAGTGAGCCAAGATTGCGCTATTGCTCTCCAGCTAGGGCAACAAGAGCGAAACTCAGTCTCAAAAATAATAATAATTATTATTATTATTGATGCACTATGTGTATTTCAAATAGATTTGAGTCTTTCTGCAATTAAAATGATCAAAAATTATAGAAAATTTTCCATAAAAAGAAAATTTTGATTATATTCCTATAATCAAAAATTTAGAAATTTTTCCAAAAAAAAATTTTGCATTAAAAATCAGTTCATATTATAGAAATGTGACTGACAAGGAATGTTGACAAAATATGCCAAAATATTAGGAAACTGCCACTTGCAATTTTCTTCAGCAGATGGCGGCAGAGCACTGCACAGTACATTCAAATTGCTAAGTTTTCAAGCTGTGAAACGATGTTTGCCCCAAAACTTACTTGCTGTAATTTGGTGTTTATGAGGATCAGCAGGAGAGCTGATTGACATCAGCTTGTGCTGACAGATTTCCTCATGTGTCCCACAGAGTCTATAAGAAACGACAGTTTAATTCTATAGGTATTTTGTGAGATTCTTTCATGTTTTAGGTATTCATGACGATCTTTCTCTTTCAGCAGGCATTAACGATTTTATACCTGATTACCAGCCCTCCCCTATGACTGACTCAGGGCTTAGCTCAAGTTCTACCTCTTCTAGTATCAGCTTAGGAAATAACAGTGCTGCCATGTCACATCTGCACACCACTATCCTCAATGAGGTTGACATCTCAGTGGAGCAGGATGGAAAAGTCAAAACCCTCATGGAATTTATTACCTCAAGGTAACACTGGCAGCTCTTAGCATCCCAGCAGTGTATGTGTTAAGTCATTCTCTCATTGATCAGGTATTATGAGCCATATTTTTCTGAAATGCCATTGATGTGAAATACACAGGTTTGTATTGTGCAGTACTTTGAAAATTAGGATGCAACCAAAGACTCTTCTTTTGTACCAATGCAGTTATACCTCAGAAGGACTTTAATCATATCTGGTTATTTAATGCCCAAAGAGAATGCAGTATTATCTGAACATATATTTTATTTTTATTAGCTACATCAATCAATCATCAAATATTTATTTATGGTCTACTCTTTGAAAGGCACTGTAAGTAGAGAAGGAATATAGATTGGGAGAAAGGGCATGGTATTCCATTGCAAGAACAAAATCATAGGAGCACAAGAAAACAGTATGTTTGGAAATGATGAGGAATCCACTCTGACTGTAATACAGAGAACAGAGAGTTATTCTAGATGATTCTGGAAAGTTTGGGAGAGTTCAAACTGGAGGGCCATGAAGCCCAGGCCATAAGGTTGTAGATTACATTGAACATCATTAAGCTGGGGGAAGGGTGGGAGGCATAATTTAATAAATATGTGGAGAAAATCAGCCCCATAACAGTGTGTAGGATGCATTAGAGGGGGAAGGAACCGGAAGCAGTGTGTAGTGGGTTCTCGGGGCACTTTGGGCCTGTGGTAATAAAGAGCTTAACCGAGGTGGTAGCAGAGAATGCAAAGACATTTTAAAGAAAGAATCAAGGAGACATTATTCTGTCCTAAACTTAGCCTATAGTTTTAGCTAGTAAATTATTCTCACTGCATTTCACCAGTAAATTATTTTCTTGCATTACAATCTAAATACAGATTATATTTTTACCTATAACACATAAGCAGTAACCAATATACTTCTCACTTGGCAAAAGTTGGCATCTTTTTCTACTACCTCAGAGAGAATTTGACTGGTGTGATGGTAGACATTGAAAATTAGATCTTTCTCTCCTGGCTGTAGATTATTACATATTCATGTACCTAAGTAGTAGTAGTAGACTGTGACCTATTTATTTAACTACCATCCTTTCTAATTGTAAAGATGTCACTTAGGCAAGCATGAGTACAACTGTTAATCACAAGTGAAAAATCCAAGGAAATTACCTCTGTTCTCTATTTTCAGAAAAAGAGGGCCTCTTTGGAACCATGAGGATGTTTCCGCCAAGAATCCTAGCATAAAGAGTGCTGAACAGTTAACTACATTTTTGAAACATGTGGTTTCTGTTTTTAAGCAGTCAAACTCAGGTATCTTTTAAGAAATATTTCAAATGATATTTTAGTTTTAGTGACATTTTGATGTGATGTCAATTTTTGATAATGCTTAGTAAAAAGTTAATAGTTGATATATGATATGTCTAAAATTAAAAATCTCAGACAAGTTTTCTTTTTTAACTTATTAATGATAACAGATCTGTTTTCACTGAAGAAAAATTAAGTTACTTAAAAATAAGAAAGCTATCTATGAATTGCTGGGCTTCTGTGTTTGATGGCATCATAAAATTACAAGACAATTGTGTATTATGAAAAAATTACATTAAATGGACATATATAGAAATGGGAAACTGAAAAAAAAAATTTGTGCTAGTATAGGCTTCAGTAATCTGAAATTTAACACATTCTGAAAATCATAGTAAAATTGTATATGTCTAGAGCAATGATTCTCAACTAGGGGACATTTGCCAATGTCTAGAGACAGGGTCACATTATGGGTTGGGGGCAAGGGGTTACTACTGGTATCTGGTGGGTTGAGGCCAGAGACACTGCTAAACATCACACCCTGCTCAGGGCAGTCCTTCCAACAAATAATTTTCTGGCTTATAAGGTCAGTAGTGCCAAGGTTGAGAAACCCTGGTCTCAAGGATTGCTTCCCTAAAAATTAAAGAGTCATTGAAAATGCAAATGGAGTTTAATCAAAGAAAAAGCATTGACATAAATTGTGAGTGCCTATCTGGTTTGCCAGATAGTGTGCTAACTGCTAGTTTTAAAATGATTCACTTCTGATTATAAACCCAATAGTATTCTAAAGAACAAGAACAATCTACTTGTTTCCTTTGCATTCACAGAAGGAATTCATTTGGAACATCATCTTAGTGAAGTTGCTCTGCAAACAGCACTTTCCTGTTCTTCTCGACACTATGCTGGGAGATCCTTTCAGATTTTCAGGGCCCTAAAGCAGCCTCTCACTGCAACTACACTTTCTGATGTTCTCTCCAGACTTGTAGAAACTGTAGGGGATCCAGGAGAAGATGCACAGGTATTTATTTCCTTACATTCTTCCAGCAGTTATTGAGCAGCTACTAGTTGTCAAGGATTTATTGTCAATAGAGATTGCTATAGCTGGAGCAAGATAACAGGTGTCTAGAATTATAGTCAGATGTTGGGCAGGCAAAGAATTAAGAGACAAAGTTAATTTTATAATTAATATCTAATAACCTAATTAAATCAACTGTTTAGTGCCTATCAGAAGAAGCTTTACACTCGCCCACTCGTAACACACACCCCCCTAGATACTAACCTGGGATGATCACAAGGTAAAAAAGATACAAAGTTAAATTTAAATGTAAAGTGGAACATTGATTTTCATTGTTTAAGATAAGTGAACTATTGCACTAGAGAACTTCAGTTTGTACAGATGAATGATTTTATTAACACTGTTAGAAATACCAGGGATACAGTGATGAATGAGACAAATTCCTGACATTCTAGAGCTCATATTCTATTGGGGGAAACAAGCCTTTAGTCTTCCAATTATGCATAACATAATTTATCCTATTGCTAATGCTGTGAAAATAATAAGGTAATAAGATTAAAGGAGAGGGAATTGTTTTACATATGATAATCCATCTGAGAAGGTGATTTTTGAAGAGATACTGAAATGAAGTAGGCTCTGTTATGATCTGGGGAAGTACATTTCAGGCAGAGGAAAATAGGACTAACAAGTGCAAAGGCCCTGAGGCAGAGGCAGTAGGGCTGTTCTGAGGAGCGTCAAGAAATTCAGTGTATCCGGAATACGTTGCAGGATGTGTAGCAGGAAATTAACGAGGTAGACAAGTTCAAATCATGTAAGGCCTAGTAAGCCCTGGTGAGAGGCAGGACTTCACTCTTAATTGATGGGAAACTACTCAGACATTTTGAGGGAAGGTAGGTGATGGATGTCATTTGTTTTTTTGAAAAACTCATTCTGACTTTGGGGTGAAATCTCTAGGAAGGGCAAGAGTGGAGGCAAGAGAGGTCAATTAGGAGGTTATTCTAAGGGTCCAGCTGAAATGGTGGTAGCTTAGACTAAGGGAAGTTATGGAGGTAGAGGAAAGTGGTCAGATTTAGTATATATTTTAAAAGTAATGTTTTTGGCCAGACGCAGTGCCTCATGCCTATAATCCCAGCACTTTGGGAGGCTGAAACAGGCGGATCACCTGAGGTCAAGAGTTCAAGACCAGCCTGGCCAATGTGATGAAACCTGTCCCTACTAAAAATACAAAAATTAGCCAGGTGTGCAGACACATGTCTGTAGTCTCAGCTACTCAGGAGGCTGAGGCAGGAGAATCACTTGAACCCAGGAGGCAGAGGTTGCAATGAGACAAGATTGTGCCACTGCACTTCACCCTGGGCAATAGAGTAAGACTCCATCTCAAAAAACAAACAAAAGTAATATTTTCAAGACTTGCTGGTGGATTCAGTTTAGATGTGAAAGAAACAAGGATAATTCCTAGATTTCTAACCTGAGCAATTTTGAGTGAATTGTGGCACCATTACAATCAATTTATACACCATTAATTTGATGGGTTTGCTTCAATCAGCAAGATCATGTTGCTGAAGAGTTTAATCATGTTGTAACATTAACATAGAGTTTGTTCTATTTTTAAATCCCATTGGGAAGTTCATTGCAATTTCTTTATTCCAGAGCATAATTAATTAAAATCTGTCTTTTTCCCCTCAGGGATTTGTGATTGAGCTGCTTCTCACATTGGAATCTGCAATTGATACTTTGGCTGAAACCATGAAGCATTATGATCTTCTTTCTGCCCTTTCTCAGTAAGAATTTAAACCAGGCAACCTAATATGTAGAGAACTTGAATAGCTAATTACGCATAACTATAACTTTTTAAATTCTAATACTGTTAGTGAGCATAATACCCCCAAATCAGATGGATTACCCGTGGGGAGATGGGCCACAGACAGTGAGGGCTTGTGAAAAATCCTAGTGCTGATTTTCGCAGTGGTGTTCTTCTGATGTGCTGGTCAGAGATCTTTCCGCTGGGCCCCTTCATTCCTGCCACATTCAGCATCCTGTTGCTGCCCCGCCCCCACTGTAGCCGACCTGGGAGCCTTAGGACTCTCCCACCTTTCACATATTGTTCCTTCTCCCTGCAACTGCCTCTCTCCCCACTTTCTCTGCCTTGCAAGGCCAGAATTGACTAATCCTTCAAGTCCCATCCCAAATATTACTTCTAGCTAAGCATTTCTAACTTCCTCAGGATAGTGCTAATTATTCCATCCTTTGGGTTCTCACCGTGGTTTTTTTTTTAATATATTAATAATAGCAATTAACAGGCTATAAATTTATCCATTCACATATCTATCCCCTCTTCCAAAAGACTTTGTTTAACATTCCTTCCTTTTCTATATGGCTGGCAAACATAAAAAGCAGTCAGTCAATATTTTCTTCATAAAAATTGGATGTGAGGGAGGAGGAGAAATCAAAAATAAATTTTTGAGCTTAGCTCTTTTAGAAAGAGTGTGTCATTGACAGAAATAGGGACATAAGGACCATCAAGTTTGAGGAAAAGACAAATGAAGTCAGCTTTGGACATAATATATGCCTAAATCCCAGAGCTGAAAGTAATTAGTGATTACTATGGCAGAATTTTTTCAGCAAGTAGAACCTCATCTCAACTCAAAGGAAACCATTAGCCTCAGGAGAAAAGGTACTGTTGTACATTTTGTTTGAATTTGGAGGGAAAACTGAAATTTGATTCAACAAAGTCAAATATACTGAAAAATGATTTTTCTGGTACCAGTTACTATTTTTCAGTGTTTTCAGAAGTAAAATTAATATAGCAAAAGAAGTGACTGTGTAGACATTCATCTATTCTTTCTTTTTTTTTAAGAACCTCATATCATGATCCTATAATGGGAAACAAGTATGCAGCTAACAGGAAAAGCACTGGACAACTCAATCTAAGCACAAGTCCCATTAACAGTAGCAGTTATTTGGGATATAACAGTAATGCAAGAAGTAACTCTTTGAGATTAAGTTTAATTGGTGACCGAAGAGGTGACCGGCGGCGGAGTAACACACTGGATATAATGGATGGACGGATAAACCATAGCAGTAGTTTAGCAAGGACTAGAAGCCTTTCCTCTCTAAGAGAGAAAGGAATGTATGATGTGCAGTCCACTACTGAGCCTACCAACTTGATGGCCACCATTTTTTGGATAGCAGCATCTTTATTAGAATCAGATTATGAATATGAATACCTCCTGGCTCTCAGGCTTCTCAACAAACTGCTTATCCATTTGCCTTTGGATAAATCAGAGAGTCGAGAGAAGATTGAAAATGTACAAAGCAAATTGAAATGGACGAATTTTCCAGGACTTCAGCAGCTCTTCCTTAAGGGTTTTACCTCAGCATCTACACAAGAAATGACCGTGCACCTCCTCAGTAAACTCATTTCTGTCTCCAAACACACATTGGTGGATCCTTCCCAACTGTCAGGTGATGTTAATATAATTGCCCCAGCACTTTGCATTTTATGTAGTGAAATGTAAACTAATCATTTGTTTTGAAATCTACTAATTTCTGCTTTTCTGCAAGTAGTCATGGTTTTTATACGTTAGGTAGCTTAAATTATTTGGTAAAAGCCAAAAAAGAATTAGAAGATCAAGTATCCCAGGATCTTCTGAAAAGAAAATGGTTTCTGTGAACCATCTAAAAAAGTACCTTTAACTTTTAAAATAATGTGCAATAAAATTGGTTATTGTTTGCTTTTTTTTGTTTTGATAGGCTTTCCTCTTAACATCCTTTGCTTATTGCCTCACTTAATCCAGCATTTTGACAGCCCAACTCAGTTTTGCAAAGAAACAGCTAGTCGAATAGCAAAGGTAAGCAAATGTTATGCTGAAAGATAACACTATAGGGAAATTACTTTGTAGTCCATCTTAAGGGAGGGGGAAATCTCTTAAAAATCCTTTTATTGTCACTTCCCATATGAATTTTGCATTTAAATTTTTATTTTTATGCACATAAAGGAGTTACATAGTAATGGTGTCAATTACAACTGCTCAAATGACAGTAAATAAAACTATTTAATTAGAGTAACACTCCTCTGGGTCTGAGTCTTTTTCTGCTCTTTTTCCCTACTTCTACTTCTCTGTCTGTCTCATTCATTTGTTTATCCACTACCAAATATTTACTGAGCACTGGGTTAGATGCTGCAAAAATGATGAGCAAAGTAGATAGTATACTTTGTCATGGAGAATGAAGTCAAGTAAGTAGACAGTAACCAGAGAGTCTAATTTGGTGTTTTATCAGTGGAAATACTCAAGGAGGACACAAAAAGAAAGTCTTCCTAGAAGAAGTGATACCTAAGCTGACTTAGATCACTATTGAAGAATGGATAGGAATAACCAAAGTAACATCCCTGGATGAGAGGCAAAGTGAAGGGCAGTTCGGGGTTTCCAGTTTTCCAGGCAGAAGAAATTACAGGTGCAGAGGTTCTGAGGTAGAACAGGGCATAATCTGTTGGAGGATTTGGAAAGTTCTCTTGTCTCTTTTTGTTTGCCTTTTTTCTTTTTAACACTCTTTCTCTTTATCTTCTCTCTCTACTCCCTTCATTCTTTTTTTCTTCCTTATTTGGCTCTAAAAGAGCCAAATCTAAATCATACGGTTTTAGAAACAGTGACATAGCTATTTGTAAATTATTTAACATTTGTTTAAAAGTATTATAGCTCTTAATTTTAGAAGAATGTGATTTTGACATTTTGTATTTTTAGTAGTCCCCTCTCAAGAATAATAAAGAACTCTCAAACAGCCTGCCTTTTGCTTAAATATAATTCCTAACTTTTTTTGGTCAGTTATTGAGTCTGGAGGAAAAAACGCTTTTCAGACTGAAAATATAAACAGTTCTAAGAAAGAGTTATATAAATTTACAAGTAGCATACATATCACAGGAAATTTGGTGAACTGGGGGAGGCGAGTGAATAGCAAGACTAGTAAGAGAATTTGGCTAAAGCATCAGGAGAAAAAAAAAAGTTTGCCACAGAAGAGAACAAGCAAATAAAATCCCCAGAAAGAGCTTTTTATGTAAGCAATTTTTAAAAGCTGAGATTTGATTAGCAAGTAGCATAGAAAACAGAAAAAGCAAGCATGCAAGAAGCCAAATAAAACCCCCACTTTCCATGTCCCAGGCACACTTATCTCCGGGTGCCAGCGTAGTAAAGAAAATACTGGCAACCCAGTGAATCTCATTAGCAGTAATAAGAGTAAGAACCCTTTCACTATCTTGATAAATAACATTTAATAAATGATATGAAAATATTTAATAAAATATGCTCTTAACACCATCCCCAATTAAATTCCTAAATAAATTAGATAGGGGAAGATTCTTAATATAATTATTCTAAAAGCATGTATTTTAAAAGAGCCATTATTTTAGCAAATGGAAACATCTTAGTTTCTTAAATAAAAATGGTGGTGGTAGGAAATAAGCCAAAAGTTGTCTTTTATTCTTGGTTTTTATTAAACTAATCCAATAGAACATTAAGTATCAAGAGAGGGTGAAAATTATGACTATTAGAAATATTGCCTTTTGAAAATGATTACTTGCCTAAAATCAGCTGCATGTATTTGCATTAATAAAGTCCAATAGTCATAGAAAATTTATTAAAATAACTTTCATTTTAATATTTTAATGATACATCATTAGAAAAATTTTGTAAACAAAGATTTTTTTTCCTACATGAGGGATTAGAAAGCAAATATAAGGGGGAAAATACATATTGGTTTACTTTGGAGATTTCAAGAAAACAAAAGGCATAAATCCCCTAAAAAGGGAAGTAGAAGCATTTAAGAGTGGCAGCTGAAATATGTTAAATGACCACTGCCTGCTAAACGCTGGGGTAACTGAGGAGCCGGCCTCCTAGCCTGAAGGATGTCACAGCTCCTTGAATATCCACCTGCTGATGTCGTGACCACAGTAGGGCCATGGAAATGCCCAAATATCTTTTATGTTTTTAAGAGATCAGATAGGGGCTTCTGTGATTAATAAATTGTTTTTAAGCTTGTTTTCTTCCCATTGGACAGCACACAAAGGTTCCCTCTCTGTAGGCTTTTAGCAACCTGCAGGATGTGAATTAAATTGGTTCCTTAATTATTCTCTCACTTATAACCTTCGACAGTAATTTTCTGCCATTATGTGCTCCTTCATTATGCAAATATCCCTAGTTCTACTGTTTGTGCCTTTGGAGAGCACAGAATTTCAAAATGAGGCAACACTTAGGAAAAATATTTTTCTCTTTAGTGATTCATTATGGCAAAAATAGCATGCTAAAAAAGTTTGTTATAAAACACACTCTTTTTGGATCATATTTTAACCTGGCATTTCAAAAATTCCAAAATTAAATCTGGCACTTGTTCTGTTGTGAAATTGCACAGCATATATTCCAAGGAATTTTCTCCCTTTTCAAAAAACAGATTTTTTAAAATCATTCTTTAAAAAAAAATTAAGAATATAAGAATTCTATAAGAATGTTTTATTCTTCAGGAAAGTTTTTTATGTTTTAAAGAATTTAACAAATTGTGAAGTTATAAAATTATGTGATTTTTAATAATATGTTGAATTACTATATTTTGAAATGCAAATAGGAAATACCAACCAATTTTTTTTTTCTTTCTGGTGTCTGTTTATGGGTAAAAGATTACTGCATGAAATAAGTTGCTTTCAATGGTTTTATAAAATAACTTCCCAGGTGCTGTGTTAATAGTCTCTGCACGGCCTTGCATAATCTTTAATTTTGTGCTTGTTCCATTATAGTGTCCTAATGATGAATTTGAGGCCCTTCAAGCCTATTAAACATATTCTGAATTACCAAAATTAGTGATATTTATGTGAAAGTTGAAGACGTTTATATTTAAACGGGCAATTTCTTTACCAAATGCTGTAGGTAGTTGTAAAAATACGAACAAAACATCAACAAGATGGAAGAATAAGTAAGGAAAAGGAAAACGAAAAGCAGAAATGACAATGAGCCTAGCCCTTTATGACAGATTGGTGTGTAGGAGTAGCATGGCCCTTTTCCAGTTCTGCAGGGCTCAGTTGTTCCCTGGGAGAGGCCAGGGAACAAACGGACTAAGAAGTGCATTTGGTCAGTAGGATTCCCCCCAAACATTAGTTGGTTCAGATTCAGATTCCTTAGTATTGTATCAAACAAACGTGGGAGTCAGTACATTTTGGGGTAGCCTCTAAAAGATTGGCCAAGGATCTTAGAGCTTTAGGTGATTTCCTGAAGAGCGGTTTGAGGTCCACCGTTGGGGATTCTGGACTCCAAATTTTATCAGAGCCCCAGTGATGTCCTTTGACTATATCACACACGTTGAGGCTGTTTGCAGCTGACTGCTCTACTGAGACACCATGGACATAGCTGGAGGCTGAAGCATTTCCTCCCAGTCACAGCAGCTCGGAGCCTCCCTGAGAATTCCCTGGTTACGCCTGCCTGTGTGTGCACTTGTGCACTGATCCATCCTGGGTTTGACAAAGCAATTCCAAATGATGTCCCAAGTTCACAGAACCATACATGGTTTCTGCCAGAGACAGTTTTACAGATCTTCAGACTGAAGAAGGCCATACTATTTAATACCCACAAAGACAGTTGACATATTAATCCTTTTCCTGTACCATCTCTTATTATTCTCTGAACAATGCCTTGTGCTTTTTTCTCATTTCACTTTTCTACTGTATTGAAGTAAAATAGATTAAAACCATTATACATCTAAATTATTTCATTAAGCAAATACATTTACCATAAAATCAAGTTAAACTTGGTGTCGTTATTTTAAGTGAATGAAATAATTTTATTTGTTTTCTAGGTTTGTGCAGAAGAAAAATGCCCAACACTTGTCAATCTGGCACACATGATGAGTTTGTATAGTACGCACACATATTCCAGAGACTGTTCTAACTGGATCAATGTCGTGTGCAGATACCTGCATGACTCCTTCTCAGATACAACATTTAATCTTGTGACTTATCTTGCAGAGGTAAATTTACCAAAAATATATATTTTTTTATTTACACTGTGTGTGTGTGTGTGTGTGTGTATATATATATTTTTAACTACTCTGTAGTATCTTTTCAAGTTGGATTTATTTGCAGAAGGAGCACCAATATTAACTGATACTCAAATTGTCCAAGAGTCAATATAGATAATAATTTATTAAGATAAAAATATAAGTAATTCCTATCAAGTGTAAAAGAAGTTTTTATTAAAGGTGGGTTGTTTCCATGTCCAGTGTTTACATCCTTAATTGCTGTCCTTAAGTGACATGAAATTCAAAATAATGTACACTTTACCTAATTAAAAATGGAGAATGCGTTTTTAGTGGTCCTGATTCTAGAGAATGGTTATAATTTTTATTTCTACAAAATTAGGTTTTAGCTTAGAAATCTTTTCTAGAATAATAATTACAGCATACAAAAGTATTTCTGCTGGAAAAGTTTTTAGTTTGATGATACATTTGCTTCCTATCTAAAATATAATTTTGAGGCAGTAAAAGATGGATAATAAAGTAGCCCTAGAACAGCATAAAAAGTTAGTATTTATTTGATGCTTAAGAAATAACTTTGTGCCCAGAAAAGTAAATTACTAAATAGATAGGCACAAAGAAAAAATCAAAAGCAGGAGATTCCTAGTCGCTAAAAGTGTTTGTCAGCTTATAATAAAATAATACCTACTAAATTAGTTTAGAAATAAAACACTATGATTTAGATGAAAAGTTATAGTCTATTTCTCCTTTCTAAACCAAGGAAAAATAACAGTAATAGACACTGCCTTTTACTTTATTAGTCTCTAGATTTCTAATTCACCTAACTATAAACTCATAGGCTAAATCTATGTTTTTCAACCTCTTAAATGTAAATATTGAGTTTTTGTTAAACCTGATTAAAGTATACTTTAATATTACTTTTAATATTATTTTTAGCTATTAGAAAAAGGATTGTCCAGTATGCAGCAGTCATTACTACAGATTATTTATAGTCTATTGAGTCATATTGACCTGTCTGCAGCCCCAGCCAAGCAGTTTAATCTGGAGATCATAAAGATTATTGGCAAATATGTACAGGTGAGTGACCACAAAACTTACATGTAACCTTGTTCATCTCAGAATGACTTACAATCACACAATACCAGAAATGCCTTAAATGTCGAAGAATAGGGAAGTGGTTCAACCATAAGTCATGTTTTTAGGATATTTACAATATGGAAAATGTTCTCAATATAAGTGACAAAAACCAGAATCTGAATTGGTATGATTTCTACTTTTCATTTTAACAATTTCTGTAATGTTCTCTAATGACTGGAAGGAATGCACATACACATTGCAGCAGTCACAACTCTGGAAATTAGGACTGTGACTCATTGGTTGTTTTTGTTTTTGTTTTTCTTTTGAGACAGTCTTGCCCTGTTGCCCAGGTTGGAGTGCATTGGCACAATCTCGGCTCACTACAGCCTCCACCTTCTAGATTTAAGCGATTCTCCTGCCTCAGCTTCCCAAAGAGCTGGGATTGCAGGCATGCATCACCACATCCAGCTAATTTTTGTATTTTTAGTAGAGACAGATTTCGCCATATTGGCCAGGCTACTCTCAAACTCCTGACCTCAGGTGATCTGCCCGCCTCAGCCTCCCAAAGTGCTGGGATTACAGGTGTGAGCCACCGCGCCTGGCCTCGTTGTTCTTTCTTTCTTCACACCTTTCTATATTTTTTTTAAAAAGTTCCAAATAGTAGACATACACTGCTTTTAGAAACAGAAAACCTCTTTGAAGAGTTTGTATTTTAGAGCTTTTTTATGTGTCTGATAAAAAGTCCCAAATATTTTAGAGTAGAAAATAAAACTTGATTTAAATGTACATGATGACAGTTCGGCCTGGTCTTTGCTGAATTTCACCTTTGAGCTATCAGTTAAGAAAGGCATTGCTGAGCAGATCAATAGGGTGGATAGAACTCATCAAAGAGAACAAGCTCATTAACACTCTTAATAGATTAATATGTTGTATTTATACTCCAGTTATGTTTTCATTCACTAGAGCAGAACTTATAAAGGGAAATACTTAGCTGGCAAGGAATTTATTCTGGTTCATATGTGAAAGTAATAAAACTGTAGTAAAATGTTTTCAGTGATTCGGTTATGTAATCCAGATTACCTCTTACATTCCCTTGAAAATCAGTGATTGCAGGTATCCAAAAAAATGGAAGATTTTCTGGTTGGCCCTATTTATCTTCTGTCTTACCCCTCAATGAGTGAGGCTTTACTAGACAGCAATTATATCTCTTTCTAAAGCACATTGCTCTTTTCTTCTTAAACCTTAAAAAAAAAAAAGTTAGCAAATATGTGCTGTGTTTCACATAGAAACAGATAACACATTGAATTTACTACCTTATGAACCATAGGTACATTTCTTATCTTTAGAACCACAAGCTCAACTTGCCAGTGGACAAGCAGGTAACCAGAGGGAGCACAGATCTGTGGCTATGTGAACTGCACACTCCCCATCTCAAAGGAGCCACACAGTTAGCTTCCCCTGGTGGTTTTCATGTTAGTATATGGGTCCAGTGTGGCCAGACTTCTCATTTTTAGAGAAGCTGGAAGTCTACATTTTTCTGTAAAATCTGATTTTAAAATGTTGACTCAATTTTTTTTCTAGATTTCTTTGTAAATATATGAATCAAGATCATATTTAGCTGATGGCTCATCACAGCTGCTGGCTTGTGCTTTACTAAACATCTAAATATTTCACAGAATTGAGTTATTGATAATCTTTTACATTTAAATACAATCAACAATATAATGTATGAAAATATCCCTAAAGTTTAGCATTTCATGATTCCCAGAGATTGTAATTATTTCTGTCCGAAAAAAAATGATGATTATTTCTACTAGGTCATGATTTTGTTAAATGTAAACTTTTTTTTCTTTTTTTTTTTTTTGAGAACAGTCTCACTCTGTTGCCCAGGCTGAAGTGCAGTGGTGCAATCTCGGCTTACTGCATCCTCTGCTTCCCAGGTCCAAGCAATTGTCTTGCCTCACCCTCCCAAGCAGCTGGGATTAGAGGCACGTGCCACCATGCCTGGATAATTTTTGTAGAGATGTTGGCCAGGCCAGTCTCAAACTCTGACCTCAAGTGATCTGCCCACACTGGCCTCCCAAAGTGCTGGGATTACAAGTGTGAGCCACTGCTCCCAGCCTTTAAATTACTTTTTACAGTGCTGTTCTTAAAATGTCACAGTGTCATGTAGACCTTTTTATTATCAAACATTTTGTGTTTTGAGTGTCTTCATAGCAAGATGTTATGAACTTAGCCCAGTTTTGCCAAAGATTTTTTACTTCCTTTTTTTGGTGTTTTAATAGTACTTTTCTTTCCTCAGATATCAGCTGTGAAAGAATATGTATAATATAGTACAAGGTTGAGATGTGATTTTTGGTACCATAAAATAGTTTTTTCTATGTATTCTTTTCAATGGGTGGTAAAAGATACTATAAATTCTTATCAAATATTGACTCTTCTCTACATGTACATCTATCTCATGAATCATTCCTAAATTATGTTGGTAGGAATATACAAAACTAAGACAAACAGAAAAAAATTTTTTTAAAAAGCCAAAATATGTAGGGAAAAAAGCCTCGCCCTGTACAACTCAGTAATCCCTGAGAACATCACTTTACCATGGTATTTACACTCAGTATTTGGGGCCTGGGCCATCAAGAAAAAAAGTTCTAAGTATATTTTAGCATTTTAATATTTTTATGTCTAAAAAGGCAAGTATTTATTTAAAAAATTTTATCTGCAAAGACTTAAAATACTTCAATTTTAGAGTTTCAAAGCTATAAACTTTATTCACCTAAAAGTTGACGTATATACAAATCTTTTGTTTACCACTACTGCCAAATTACTGTGTCAGTCTGTCCAAATTAATGATAATTACAAAGCACTTATTGGGAGAAAAGCAAGAGATTTGAGTTGGGTAGCATTATTACACATACGGTATCTGATAAATCTAACAGGACAAAAAATAACTTGTGTTTTCTTTCCTTTTGTAACTCAGACCTTTCGTTAAGGATCTTAAAAATAAATAATTTTTCAAGTGTTTTTGTAGAAATAATATTTTCATGATGTACAGTAAATTTTTGTTCTTAGTTGGATGTGCATTTGTAACTTTTATGTGTCAACTATTTTTTAAACCAGAGTCCTTACTGGAAGGAAGCCCTTAACATATTAAAGCTGGTGGTGTCACGCTCTGCAAGTCTCGTCGTACCCAGTGATATCCCCAAGACCTATGGAGGAGATATAGGTTCTCCTGAAATATCCTTCACTAAAATTTTTAATAATGTTTCTAAGGAGTTGCCTGGGAAGACCTTAGATTTTCATTTTGATATATCTGAGGTAAGATGCTCAAGAATGATGAAGATACTCTACTAGGAATTTTCATTTGTTTATTTATTCATTCTTTCATTCAACAAACATTGATTGAGCTTATATCCAGTGTTAGAAAAACAGGATGGGGCTGTGGGGAAGGCCTGCTGTCAGAAAGCTTACTGTCTGTTGGGGAAACAGACTGTACATTGCCCATCTAAAAGGTGCATCACAACTTAGCTTTCCACCAGCGTTTAGCCTAGCAACTAAACATTGTGATCAGCACTCGGCTGGAGTAAATTAAAAGTGCTAGGGGAATATGTAGCATCTGTCTAAAGGAGTGGTTTCAGAAAGGAGC
The DNA here is from genome assembly GCF_030222135.1 of Aotus nancymaae. NCBI lineage: Eukaryota > Metazoa > Chordata > Mammalia > Primates > Aotidae > Aotus > Aotus nancymaae. The sequence goes on along the minus strand of NW_026988417.1, from coordinate 47,047,292 downwards.
CAACATCTGAGCTGAGTATTGAAAGACAAGTAATCCTAGACCAGGCATATATGGCAGTTTGGGGAGGGGAGGTTAAATGCAAAGAAATGGAGAATGTGTGAATGAAGGCTTTTTAAGTGCGAGAAAGCATTACAAGGTATGCTGTACTAGTTGGAAGTGTCCAGAATTCAAAAAAATGCAGGTAGAGTGTGATGAGAGATGAGGCTGAAGGCATAGGAAGGGGCAAGATCATGGGGCTCTTGCATTTCATAGTAACAAGCTGGTTTTGTCTAAACCAGTAGGAGCTCTTAAAGGATTTTTAGTTGGCATATTAGGGTTTGCATTTTAGAAGGTCACTCTAGTCATAGGATAGAAAATAGAGCAGGGAGGGAAAGAGGACAATTGTTAAAGAATCAGAAGAATTTGGGCAAAAGATGACTGTCCCAAGAGAATTGCAGAGGTAATGAAGAAGGAAGAGAGATGGTTTACAAAAAGACCAAGGAAGTAACTGATGGGATTTAATGGGAAAGTGGGGAAGAGGCATCAAAGTTTGATGAATGGCTTGACAGGTAGATGCATGTTACACCATTCAGAGAGTGGGAATGCAGGAACAGATCTTACAGCAAGGAAGGAGAGGGCAATGAGTTCCATCTTGGACATGTTGACTCAGAAGTGTTCAAGAACCATACTAAAGGAGGTGCCTGGTGGTCAATTAAATTTGAGGATCTGAAGTTTTAGAGGAAAACTTGGGTGGATGTAACAAATTAAGGGTTTTGATGTTGTATAAGTGGGTGGCTGAAACCATGGAAGGAATACTAAAAAGAACACAAGGCTACAATGAAAGGAAACCTGAGAAGCCAGATATTTTAGGGCTAGACAGAGGCAGGGCCCACCAGTCTGGAAGGAACCCTCGACCCTGGCTATGCTGCATATTAATACAAATCTCATTTAAAGATTTCTCATCCTTGCTGAGAGTACAATTTATTTTCCCCCTCTGGCACCTGAGCCCACTCTTGGTGTCTTGGTGCTATTTAAACGGTCTTTCAGAAGCCAAGGGAGGAACTTTTCAAGAAGAAAGTTATTGATCAAGTATTGTAATGTTGAGAAAAATTAAAAATTGAAGCTCTACTTACTTTTTTGTTGATTAGAATTATATAGATAAAAAATGTTTTATTGCAGTTTAATCTTGGCATTAGAATTTATCCTAAACTTAATTTTTTTAGATAAAAAGTATATGTGTTACTAATGTTTTAATTAATAACATCTGAGAATTTCTAACAAGGTGTATGTATAATAGCATGGGAATATGGTAGAGAAGCTTGGCTTTCCTTTTCCTTCTGATTCAGAAATCAATTGTGTAATTTAATTATGTTATTTGAAGCAGTGATGCAAATTCTCAAAACATTTTATATACTTAAGTGGTTTCATCAAAAATTCCTCAGTACCTGCCATGCATAAGTACTGGAGATATACCGAAGGTATAGAGGCGATCACACATGGTCCAAGGGATTCATGTGTGGTAGGGAAGTCGGGCACATAAACAGTTTACAGTCAGCATGGTAAGTGTCCAAGTTTGATTACACAGAGGTGGTGGTGGTAGAAGAGAAGGCCTCCTTGGAAGTCTGGAGTCATCATTAAAAGATGATTAGAAGTTTACTTAGTGGATATTCCATGCAATGAGTGCAACATAGGCTAAAACATGGGTCTATAAAAGATCATGGTATGTTAGGAAAACAAGAGCTAGCTCAGGTTTGCTGGTGTGTGAAGTTCAGGGAGGGGGAACTAGTCATAGTTGAGGCTAGGAAGAGAAGGATGATCAGTTGAGCATAACGGGATTCGTATGACATGCAGATGAGTTTGAATTTTATTTTCAAATGCAAATTTAAAACACTTTACAAAGGCAAATATAAATGAATTTTTGATTATCATAGAATTTTTACTGAAATGAATTTTGGAAGTATTACACATCAGAGTTGTAGTAAGAAGCTACATAGAAATGTTCCCTTTTGTTACTTATCTTCAGTATTTGCTAAACCATGTTGTTGAAGCATACTTAACAATATGCATTGAAAAAGCACCAAAATTTAACAGATATTAAGTCTGAGTGGTAAGAAAAAAGATGATTTTATATTTAAAATGTAAATCTTTTTTATGTTTTCTGAGTTTTGGGCATATTTTATAATCATGGTGGGAGAAGGTGGAGGTGGTGGTTTTTAAAGAATGCAGATTATATTTAAAATAGAAGCAAGCTTTCTGATAATCTCAGATACAAAGTTATTTCCAGTAAAGCCTCTTGATTAGAAATATATATATTACCTTTGACCTTTATTAACATCCACCTCATGCAAAGTAATTTCTCTCCTCATGTTTTTTGTTTGTAAAAAATATTATAGGTGCACTATTAACCCTTTTACGTTTCTTTTATGTTGAAATATTTGAGCCAAACAGTGGCATTTTGTTCTTGTGTAGACACCAATTATTGGAAACAAATATGGTGATCAGCACAGTGCGGCTGGAAGAAATGGGAAACCAAAAGTTATTGCTGTCACTAGAAGTACTTCCTCAACTTCTTCTGGTTCTAATTCTAATGCCTTGGTTCCTGTTAGTTGGAAAAGGCCACAGTTATCCCAGGTACATAAAGAATATCAAAACGGAATATTCATAGAATAGAAGAATCAGTTTTGTTACATGTATGAAAATTTGAGAATTTGTCTTCTTTTATCAGTAATCCTAACATTTTAATTTTTTGTTTTTTTCTTTAGCGAAGAACAAGAGAAAAGCTAATGAATGTGCTTTCTCTCTGTGGTCCAGAATCTGGCCTCCCAAAGAATCCATCAGTGAGTAATCATGAAGGCCTGTGTCAAGGTCTCAAAGATCATGTTATTCCATGAAGAAATGTCTCCTTGCTTGCCTTTTTAATTTACCTTACTTATGGTATTAACTCAGAATGAAAAAAAAAAATCTTGTCTCTTGTGACATCTGACAGCCATGCTAACTAGGTGTTCAACTAGTTAAACATGAAGGCCAAATTTAAGCTCCGAATTCATTGAATAGTTAGGCCTTCAGTGGCTCTTGGGGTGCTGGCATCTCATATGCAGAGTGACAAATCTGATGGATGGACTTGTTTTTTTTTTTTTTTTTTTGTCGGTCATCAGGTTGTATTTTCTTCTAATGAAGATCTGGAAGTTGGGGACCAACAGACTAGCCTAATTTCTACAACAGAAGACATAATTCAAGAGGAAGAAGTAGCTGTGGAAGATAATAGCAGTGAACAACAGTTTGGTGTTTTTAAGGATTTTGACTTTTTAGATGTTGAACTGGAAGATGCAGAGGTAAGGATGTAGGCTTTCTATGCTAATATTTATAGAAGAGTTGTATGAGAATTACGGATTTGATCACAGGATCTTTCCTTATTGAGGTCAATGTAAGGTCAACAAGGTAAATATCTTAATTAGGAACTAAATTTGATTACTACAGTTAGTCAATAGCAGACTAAGTCTGAAAGAAAAGGAACATTCAATTTTTCATCTTTATCTTTAAAAATATAAAATTAAAAAATGGATTTCTTCACAATTATTTTGAAGGTATGCTTAGACTTAAATGTTTTGCATGATCTGTTTTTACAAATTAATATGCAGCCAAGTGGTAAAAATTTATATTAAAATTGATTAAGCACAACTTTAAAGAGAGTTGCACTTACCACTAAATTGGTATCACAAAGGGTTTGGTTTTCTAGAACTCTCTCCTTTGGCAAATGAGATAGAGATTCTTTCTATGACATTCCAAATCACTTTCTTCTTTATGATGTAGGTAACTTTCAAATGCCTGGTTTCATTTAATACTCAAAGAGTTTCTCCTCTAAATTGATTTAGTCTGGATTATATTATATTGGTAGTTATGTCAATTTAGATGCTTCCTAAATGGAAGTTAAAACTCAAAAAGTAGATTTATTAGCCCACAAAACTGAGCTAGTCCAGAGTTAGAGCTTATATTTAGATATGGCTCAGTGACGTCTGTGGCTGTTTCTCTGCAGTTTTCTAGGCTCTGTCCTTCTCTGCAAGTCAGCTTGACCTCAGACAGCAGCAAAACAGTCATCATTGCTGGGTAGTCTTATTCCCACACACAGCAATATTTGGAGGAAGTGAGGGTCACTTCCAGAAATGTTCTTAGAAAAGTAAAGAAGTTGCTTTCCGAAATGCTCTTAGCAGACTTCTTGTCACATCTCATTGGCCCAAGTTAGGACACATGCTACTTCTTAAACAATCACTGTGGTAAATAGAATAGGATTTTCCTGATTGTCTTAGGCTATTTAGGGATCCATTCCTGTAGCTGAGCTCATTCCCCAAACTGAAATCTCTTAAACCTGGAAAGTTTATATCAAATAGATTTTTTTAAAAATGTACATTTTAAAATTGCTACAAATATCTGTATGCAAGAAGACCAAAATGCCTTAATACCAAGTATCTATATATCATATCTTGATGTATCTTTTTCTAAAGAGTCAAAACTCATTCATATAGCTCATATACATTCAACTTTCATATACATATACAACTCATATGCAGCTCATATATATTCATCAGCTCTCATATGCATATACAATTCGTATACATGCACAGCTCATAAATATTCAACTCTCATATACATACACGTATATAACTCATAGACACATACAACTCAATACAGCTCACATACATTTATCAACTCTCATATACACATACAACTTATATACATATACAACTCATATACATTCATCAACTCTCATATACACATAGAACTCATATACATATACAGCTCATACACATGTCATACACATTCATCAACTCTTCCTGTAGGGATGTTTCCTTTGGCTTTAATAGGTGAGTTAGAGGAAAGAAATGTAGTGCACTCTCCCATATCACACTGTTCATTGTCCATGAAAGACCAGTTTAGGGAAGTGAAGTTCCCTCTCCTCAGCATGCCTCAGTGTCCCCTGCAGATGTGAGGATGTGACCGTGTTGCCTCCAAGTAATACAAATGCCTCATGTCAGCTTAGGAGCTGTGTAGGCGTCTATAGAATACTCCACCATTTACATTTTCCCAAAGATACAATTGTATAGGTTCCTAGGAACTCAAGAACAAGTATTATTCAGCACCTTGCAGGGCAGTAGCTTTTAAACCTTTTTTTAATACTAATCCACAGTTAATATATTTTATATCACATCCAATTATATATATACACCTTTAAAAATAAAGATTTCAAGAATATGCATCCAAATTCTATGCTATGCATACTGATATTTTCTGTTCTCTTCCTTTTCATTCTTTTTTTTTCCAAAAAGTGTAGGTCACCGCCCTAAAATTAGTTTCACACTTATCATTTGAAAAACTATATTGTAGGAAATATGACAGACTTGCACAACCAGGTAACAGAGTGGAATGGGTTGAAGAGACCTGCTGCCCTACCGAAGGCCAGGAGCAGCTTCTAAACTCTTATGTAGTTATTTGCTTTTTTCAGTCCAGAATTTAAATTTCTTTAGGCAGGCTCTTGATATTTTTGTACTGGTAAGATTATTTTTCTTTTTGTTTGCCTTTTTTTTGTTGTTAAAAGAGCACTGTAAATGCTTTCAAGTTCATTCAGTGCTCCAAAATGTCAGTGGTAATGAACATGGCTTTTAATAGAACCTTAGTCAGAATGGATTAAAGATGTTCATTGTAGTTCTATCTTTAATTCAAGTCTTAGTAATCAGGGGTGGGATGGAGCATGCAAATTTATCCCTCATAATTAGACCAAATCAGCGATACAGATTTTCTAAAACCGGGAGATAGTCTTGTTTAAAATATGGTGACAGGAAATACTTTGATTGCTGCAAAACAAACTTAACCACTAATGAAAATTAAAATAAAATATCTCCTCACTTTGAAAGCCCACAGTGCATATTCATTCATTCACCAAATATATATTGAGGGCTGCTGCCATTATGTATTTTGATACATAATAATATTTGAAATGACATGTTCTAGGAAGGTGATTTTCAAACTCTTAAACTGCAGGGCCCTAGGGCTTCTAAGATACCTTCAGAAACAGCAGGGACAGATCCAAAGACCCAATGGGCCAAGCTCCTGGACACCTTCAACCAGAGCAGCTCTGGTTTTCTCAGTTTTGCACAGCTGACTCCCATCTAAAATTTCATTTAAAATAAGTATTCTTCTGCTTCAAAAACAAAAACAAAGATTTGAAAACTTCCAATCTGGACAATTCCTGTGTAAAGGGATACAGAAAAAAACGTCATATTTTGCTAGCCAACTCAATATGGTTTGTCATATCAAGGCCTAAGAAAAATTGTAAGGATTATATCCTCACAAAAGGAGGAGCAGCTTAAAATAACAGAAACATAACTTATATAAATCCTTAAGTGGGAGAAATTGAAATTTGTCTTATTTCCTCTTGACCTTTTGAAATTGGCAACAGTTAATGTTTTGATGGCTGTGATCTTGATTTTAAATCATATTTTATAGTAAAAAATGACCATTGAATTTAGCCAGAGCTATCCTACTGACTACAATAATTGTGACCTTGTATGTTGTCAACTGCATGTGGGTATTTGAAGTCAGTTTTTGCATCGTACTAAGTATTAAACTTTTGTAAATCTTGAAGATTTTCTTAAAGTTTGTGTTGCCAAAGTGTATCATAGAAATGTTGTTTTAAGTGTCTGTCTCTGACTTTTTCACAACATATTTTGCATAAAAAAAGGTTTGAATCATATGTTGACTTTCTGCACAAAGCTTAATCCAGAGCTTGAATCAGTCTTTGGGTTTGAGAAATCACAAAGAGTTTTCCCCAAAAGTGTAGTGTATATTTAAATGTTTGTCTTCGTTTTTTTCTAATTCTGTGTGTTTTCCTTTTTGCTAACCAGGAGCTGCAGGTAAGTTGCAGCCTGGTATTGTGGGTTGTTTATTTGTTGTCATCTGTGATGTATTTGTCTTCTCTGTGGTCTCATTCATGTTTGTGTATTAGAATAGAAATGGCTTAGATAGTAGATTTAATTGGTCCCAGTAATACAAGATAGAAAGTCAAGAAAATTATTTAGTTAAAACAGGTTGTCAACCAAATAACTGTGATCTTTTTAAATATCAATATTTAATGGTGTGTTAACAGTTTAAAGAAACTGAAGGGCTGATTGAAACTCTGCTTTTAATAATGCATTAAGTATTTTTCATCTTGGTATATGTTTTTCTGGTATATTACATTGAGTACATTTAGAAGCATGTAGCTGAGATTTTAGATATCGTGTCTTGCTTTTCCAGGGTGAAAGTATGGACAATTTCAACTGGGGAGTCCGCAGGCGCTCACTGGACAGTGTTGACAAAGGGGACACTCCATCCCTCCAGGAGTACCAGTGCTCTAGTAGCACCCCTAGCCTGAACCTCACCAACCAGGAGGACACAGACGAATCCTCGGAAGAAGAAGCACTTACAGCAAGCCAGATACTCTCACGCACACAAATGGTATACAGTTCCCTTCTCCTACAGTGACAGTTGCTCTCATTTTCCTCTTAACTTCCAACTTCGTAATTATTTCTTCTTGATTTTCCAGTTTTATTTTCAGCATAGGTGAAATGCACACACTGAAATGAATCTACAAGATTGCAGCAGTAATGGAGTACCGTGTTGTTACTCATGACAGCAGTAAAAGCACTGAACTTATTAGGTTGATACTGCACACCTATTAGCTGCTAAGACATAACTTCTCTTGCTTCTATCCTAGTCACAATGAGTTGTTTGGGGCCCTATTAGAGGCCTTCAATGATAATATATTTCCGGTATCACTGTGCATACCAACACCATTTAATTCACCACCTGCTTTTCTTTTCTTTTTCTTTTTTTGAGACAGGGTCTTACTCTGTCGCCAGGCTGGAGTGCAGTGGCACAATCTTGGCTCACTGCAACCTCTGCCTCCTGGGTTCAAGCGATTACCCTGCCTTAACCATACAAGTAGCTGGGACTACAGGCATGCACCACCACGACTGGCTAATATTTTGTATTTTAGTAGAGATGGGGTTTCACCATGCTGGCCAGGATGGTCTCGATCTCTTGACCTCAGACCACCCATTTTTCTTTCCTAGTTAGTGTAGTATAGAAAGACAGAGCACAACTTTGGTCCCTTTCAAGATCAAGTAAAGAGTGAGTGGAAAATGAAAGCTGCAAGAGTAGCCTGTTATTTCAGAAGAGTCAGGGTGCACGAAAGCCAGTAGTAGGGCTGGAACTTGAAGATGGCACTGTAAAGGAGGAGAAGGCACGAGGAGTAGCTACCCTGGTACATGTGATAAGGAAGCGACCAGTGGAGACCAGGCACCAGCTATGGTTACACAGCTCTAATATGAATGCCTCCTTTTTTTATTCTTTAGGGACAGGGTCTCACACCATCACCCAGGCTGGAGTGCAGTGGCGCAATTATAGCTCACTGTATTCTTAAACCCCAGGGCTCAAGTGATCCTCCTGCCTCAGCTTCTCAAGTAGCTAGGACTACAGGTGCACACCACGGATGCACAGCTAATTTTTTTAATTTTTTGTAGAGATGAGGTCTTACTATGTTGCCCAGGTTAGTCTTGAACTCCTGGCCTCAAGTGGTTCTCCCACCTCAGCCTCCCAAAGTGGCGGTATCACAGGCATGAGCCGCCGCATTCAGCCACCTGCCTTTAATTTAGATCCATTTGCTCCACTCGGCCTGCTAGTCAAGTGCTGGCAATGATGTTGAATGGCAGGGCCTGAGCCGCATTAGGCAAAATCTAAAGTATTCGGTTTGTGGTTGGCATCCAGTCTTCTCTCCTGTTTTTACATCTCACTGGTGCCCCAGTTTGTCTTTCAACTAACTGCCTCTCTCCCATTTAAGTGTTCAATGATGAACTGCTGCTGCTAACAGCAGCTATGTTACCACTTACTGTCTATGATGCACTTGGTTCAAGGTGTTTTACATGTTATTAGTCACCATAACTCTCCTCCCAACATGCAAGGCAAGTATGGTTATCGCAGTTCTGCATATTACATGACTTATCCCAGGACACACAGCTAGTAAGTAGATTTGAATCAACTGGTCTATCTCTAGTACCCATTCACTTAACCGCACCACATAAAGCTTGGTCCTCCATGAATAAATTTGAATTCAGCTCCAATGTGAATTTCAGTTCAAGGTTAACATAGTTACATAGAGCTCTTCCACTTTGGTAGTTTTTGTTTAGCAAAATTTAGCCTTTATTACTGCATATTTAGTTCTACCGAAGGGTTAGCCATTTACCCTAACAACACCCATTCTGGTATAGACTGGAAGGAAAGAAAGATGATTTTAGGAAATCTCAGAAGCTCTTTATAACAAAGCCCCTAAAGTATTTTAAGATAGAGAATGTTTCTTGTGGCTTTTGTGACACAATCACTGACTCATAAATGAATTCCTCATTTTACTGTTTCTCTTTTTAGTTAAACAGTGATTCTGCTGCTGATGAAACAATGCTAGACCATCCTGACTTACTTCTCCAGTCTCATGATTCCACTGGCAGCATCACAACAGAAGAAGTGCTTCAAATCAGGGATGAGACCCCAGCTTTGGAGGCTTCTCTAGATAATGCTAACAGCCAGCTGCCTGAGGTGGGGAGAAATGGGGGCTGGTGCATGGCCAATCTGGGTTCTTTTTAGCACTCTTTTATAGCTCCTGCTTTTCTTTCAAAAGAGTTTTGAAACTGATTTGTTTCCAGTATTTCTAACCTGTTGAGTTATTTTAAATGAAATAGTCAAATCTGAATTTTCTCTTAAGTTGATAGATTAAGGAAATGACCTACAGGTTAAAAATAATCTTGAGTGTTTTTAATGAGCATTTTGCATTGCAGAACGTGATGAGGTTTATGTACTGACGCTTCTGGGGTTGGCGAGCATCATCTATTGAGCTGTATTTTCTTAGAAGGACCGCTTTGGTTTTTTCTTCTCTTTTTGCTTTGTGTTGGGTTTATGTGATTGGTGCTGTGATTGGGATTAAAACCTCAGGCCAGCTGTGTTAGCAGTTGTTAAACGAAATCATTTAAAAAGACTTTGGAACCACTAGTATTAGGTTTTTTGGAAAGGCCTGTGAGAAGTAAGCCAGATTTGAAGCTAATGACTGACCAAAATAAGTAAGTATTAGAATTTTTTTTAAGATTATAGTTTTTAAAAATGTAATTGCTATAGTGCTGTCATATGTGCTTTTTTTATTCCTTGGTAAGTATTAGGAAATGCTATATTTTTTACCCTGTTCATCAAATTAGTTAGTAGATCTAATCAAGTTACCAGATCTTATTATTTTTGTAAGGTGATAAAAACACTCTCACAAACCTGTAAGGCTGACCTTGTACATACTTGAACTTTTAACAGTAAGCAGACATATTTTGAAATGAAGGCATTTTGGCTTCCTTATTAGCAAGCCATCTTTAAAATCCTCATACTAATATGGCTAAGGTTTAGATAATTCAACAAATAATTTATTGTGGTTTCAGTAGATGCCAGGCATTCAGCTAGGTGCTAGAAAGAAGAATAGGGCATAGATGGGCCTGTTCTCAGAGAACATTCTCTTGCTGTCTATTAAGGAAGACAGAGAAGGCTTTAAAATACATTTCAGTATGGAAAATTCAATAACGTGTTCAAGGCTTTACAAAAACTGAGAGGAAAGTAATCAGCTGTGCACTGGGAGTGATGGTAAGAAAGGGCAGGTTTCATGGCAACTGGGACATTCCAGGCAGAGGGATACAATGTAGAAAGGGATGGCAGTGTGAAATAGCATGGTGTGTCCAGCTACAAGCAGGAAATTCAGTATTTCCAGAGAATAAAATGGAAGAGCAGTAGGAGCGATGAATAGGGTCTAAGACAGGAGAAGTCCTGTGTGCCACCACACTAAAGACTCAGACTTTATCTTGACATAATAGACATTTTTATTCTTTCAAGAGATCCCTGTTAAGTAACAAGCAGTGTACCAGATACAAAGATGGAAGCACACAGCATGTGATCATTCATTTATGTAACCAGTATCTACAGAGCACCCACCTCATGCTAGGCACTAGGCTAGGCACGGGGCGCATGGCAACCGTGACACAGACAAAGGCCTCTGGTGTTAGGGAGCTTCATTCTAGTAGGAGAGACAGATAATAAGCAGGTAAAACAAAATATCAATAATATGTCAGGAAGTGCTTGTCTTATTCATCGTACTAAACAGTAATGTGGACTTGAGTAAAGGAGAAAGTTAGGGGTAGCATTTAAGGTAAAACCTAAATGACAAGAAACAGCTCACCCCTTGAAGATCTGGAGAGAGAAGGTTCCAGGCAGAGGAAGCAGCTGTAAAAAAGGCCCTGATATATATGAAGGTTAGGCTGGAACGCAGTGAACAAGGAGAGGGGTGGGCCAAGGCGCTGTCATGACACATGTCACAGGCCATGCAGCAGGTAACCATCGAAGAACATGATCTGATTGTTTTATTTTTTAAAACCTTGGCCTTTCTTGTTGAAAATGGAAAGTAGGTTCTAGTCCCTGATTCATAGAACTTACAGTGAGGGATCATCACAGGAGGGCTGCAGTCTCATGATGTCAGTGAAGTCTCTAAGACAGAGGCGTGGAGGGTGGATTGGAGGAGAGGAAGGAGCTAAGCTGGAAGAATATTAGCAAGAAGTAAGGAGGGCCTGACTAAGAGTGCACAAACGTGAGAAACGTTTACAAGAGAGAACTGACAGAATTTAGAGATGCATTTTAAGTAGACTATATTCCTTTCAGTTGCTGGGAGGTTTATTAGTTATTAAGCCAAACTACAGTGCCTAGTTTGGATCACACCATACATCGTAACACCAGTGGTTGAGAATGAAAGGGATATTTTGAAAGCATAGTATTTTCATTTAGAAACAGTTCTACTGATATTAAAACGATCACCAAAGGAATGGCTATCCACAGGGAATATGACAGCCTTATATCTGTTGGATGTATTGGCCTAATTTTTCTGTTTTGCCAAATGGTGTCAAATGACCCAAAATTGCTTCTTGTACTAAAAAAAAAGGAGAAAAACACCAAGATATTGAAATAAAACCATAATTATTTTTAAAGCAACTTAAGACAAGGAATATAATTAATTTTAATGGGTGAAATATTTTGTGAATTAAAGGAATAAATCCACTCCTAAAAATATTTATTAGAATTTCTTCCCTTAAATCATGTTAAATTGAAAAGATAAAATGGAGTAGGCTAAAGCATTTCATGCCATGAAAAACGTTAGAGCTGGTTGTCCCTTCCTTCTCTGTAATATACACACGTTACACTCTGATCTCTAGAAGGGATTAAGTTCTTGACTTGTATTTACTCACAAATGGTTTCTTTTATTATTTATGATAGCTTGGAATCCAAGTCATGGATGACAAGTTATTCCTTATAGGAAAGAAATCTTTGTAACAAAGCATATATGCATGTGTCATTGTCTAATAAGGCAAAGTACGAGAAAATTTGATTCTCATAATCTACATATAAGCAATGGAATCCATTCCATCAGCCCCAAAAGCACTTTCTTCATGACATATAGGCATTACTAGAAAATTTCACTGCAGATAAAATATCATTTTGAAATTATTATTCAAGAAAAATCACAATGCACTGCAGGTGTGAACTAATGAAAAGTGAGGGCATTGAACTAAATTTGGGTTGAGATAACATAGTATGTTCATGTTGGTGTAGAGGGAAAAAGTCATGACAATAAATATTCTAGGTATAAGAGGTGGGCAGATCACCTGAGGTCAGGAGTTTGAGACCAGCCTGGCCAACATGGTGAAACCCCTTCTCTACTAAAACTACAAAAATTAGCCAGGTTTGGTGGTGCATTCCTATAGTCCCAGCTACTCAAGAGGCTGAGGCAGGAGAATCGCTTGAACCCGGGAGGTTGAGGTGTCAGTGAGCCAAGATTGTGCCACTGCACTCCAGCCTGGGTGACAGACAGTGACTCCATCTCAAAAAATAAACTTAAAAAAAATTTTAAAAAATTCTAGGTATAGAAATGTCTCTAGCACTGTCACATAAATTATCTTTCCAAATAACCAAATTTTTTTTAGAAAATTCATCTGGAAAACTTAGAGTATATTGAACATAAGCTGGTGGAAGAATTATGAAAGAATTCTACTATATTATATTTAATGCTAAAGAAAAGACAGAGTTTGCTGCTTTCCCTGCTTAACTAAATCCAGACCAGTGTTCCCTTATACACTTGGCATTTTCATGGCATATTTCTGGGCCTTTGATATCTTCTAATCATTTTGCCTGCAATACCATCCCTTCCTCATGTTTGTCAAAGCCCATCACACGCTGTTTCCTTCAGGGAGACTCACCCCAGTTGCCTCAACCAGATGTAAGCTTTGCCATCATTGAGTACCAGCACTCATTTGTATATTAACTGATAGTATTTACTGTACATTTATAATACTCTGGTATATGTTATTGTCACTTATTAGCCTAACCTTGTTATTAGATTGTAAACTAATTGCAGTTAGGAATTGAACACTCGGCCCCGAATCTAGTTAAAATCTTTCGTTTTATAGATGAGTTTTACATATGAATAAAGGAAGGCCCAGGCTAGTCTAGGGTCATAGGCTCTGACTTTCTCTTACTTTTCTTATTTTGGAAGGAAATTTCTATTTTTATCCATAAAAAAAGAGATAAGAAACTACTGTACAACTGAGAAGTAACTCAGGTCCAAATACTCAAAAGCAGCTAATCTTTATTCTGAAAACTGTAACCATTAGTGCTTATTTTCAAATTGATTAAACTAATACCCATGTAAACTAAAAACTAGTGTTGATACCATCATCATATATGCTTTGAAAGTGTTTTTTCTTTTTGAATAGTGGCAGCTCATTTATTCAACCAATATGTATCTCGAGCCTCTACTACTTGTCTGTCACATAGCAACATTATTTCAGTAACATTACAATGGATAGAAAGGGCAAACCACTAGTATACTTTATAACATATATTTTCATTACTGTTTACTTCAAATGAGGAGAATATAGTCTTTTTTCTGGTAGTGAGCTTGTGATATGTTTAATTTTCAAAAGTATAATTATCTAAAATATCCTAATCTCTTCTGAACTCTATCTCAGGGATGAAGCTTCATCAGTACTCAAACCCAAAATGAATTCTTATCGTAAGGCTGTCCTAGTTGTCCAGGTTCAGCCTCTCCTTCTGATTGGTCAGGACCTGCTCCTGCTGTGTGGCAGCTCCACAGGACCAGTGGTTAACTGTTTTCAGTCATCTCTCCTACTTATATTCACAATATTCTGTGCTCCAGTGTAATGAAAGAAGACAATTTATACTAATATTATAAAGTTTTACTTGTGTAGAGTTAGAATATATATGAGAGAAGGTATTTTACCATAGCACATATTTCTAAGTAAACACCTAAATCCTGTTACTTAAGAGAAAAAAGTCCTCAATGTTTCTATATACTAATAGATAATATATTTTAATTTCAAAAAATTTTAAACCTATGATTGTTAAAAAATTTTATAACTGGTTCAAAAACTGTAAAAGTGGCTGGGCGTGGTGGCTCACACCTATAATCCCAGCACTTTGGGAGTCCAAGGCAGGTGGATCACAAGGTCAGGAGATCGAGACCATCCTGGCTAACACAGTGAAACTCCGTCTCTACTAAAAAATACAAAAAAAAAAAAAAATTAGCCTAGCATGGTGGCATGTGCCTGTAGTCTCAGCTACTCCGGAGGCTGAGGCAGGAGAATTGCTTGAACTTGGGAGGCAGAGGTTGCAGTGAGCTGAGGTCATGCCATTGCACTCCAGCTTGGGTGACAGAGCAAGACTCCATCTCAAAAAAAAAAAAAAACTATAAAAGTTAGACTGTGTAAATGAACATCAATTAATAAAACACACTTACATGAATGGCAATACTTATTGTGTTATAAATTTTTTATGTTTTTATAGTTCACTAAAAATATGATTGTTTTGTAGGATACAAGTTCAGTATTAAAGGAGGAACATGTTACAGCCTTTGAAGATGAAGGGTCATATATAATTCAAGAACAGCAGGATTCTCTTGTGTGTCAAGGAATTCTGGATCTAGAAGAAACTGAAATGCCAGAGCCTTTAGCTCCTGAAAGCTACCCCGAGTCCATCTGTGAAGAGGATGTTACCTTAGCTTTGAAAGAGCTAGATGAAAGATGTGAAGAAGAAGAAGCGGATTTCTCTGGACTGTCTAGGTGAGAATACAGTATCACAAACACCGTAGTGAGGTGATACTCTCTCCCCTATTCCTTCCAAAGAGTGCCCCTCTATTCTAGTTTACTTAGTTTCATTTCTTTGTGTGTTTCAGTCTGTAATCATACTTTGTGTGTTTTAGTCTAGAATCATACTATCTTCATTTTTAAAGATAAAACGCCTTACTCTAATGGGATATTTCTTCGATTATGGACATTCCCATAAAGAAAAACAATTAGGCCATTCTCAAAGCATCATAATTGGTATTCCACAATTAGAAGCACACCAAATAATCTATTTTGGCAGATGCCAAATGGCCAAATGTCAAACTCCATATTGGAATGAACTTCCCGTGATACCAAAATATAAATCTGAAATATATCCAAAAAATTTTTAGTTTCATGATCAATGGTCATATTTTTAAAGTTTTATTTCTGTAATAGGCAGAAGCAATTATTTCTTAGATGCTAGGTTTCTCCTTTTAAATGTTTATGCTCCATACATTGAAAATTTATTACCACAAAGTATGAAGAATTCTCAAATGGAACTTTTTCTTCACTCATGGGCTAACTTGAATAATTAATTATTATATATAGTTTTTAGGGGAAATTTTGGTGGCTGTTATGAAACTCATATACCAAATAATTCTCTAACAATTAGAATTATAATAGAATATCCACTATTTAAATTTCATAAATATTTGCAGTTCAATATTAATCTATTTACCCATTCAACAATTTGGAGCTCCTGGGTAACTGTTTTTATATAAAATTAATATTTAATAATCATCAAGTATTTCAGAATTTTACTTTTTTTTTAATTCAGGACTTTATTTTTATTAAAGTAAAATAAAATATAGCTACATAAAACCATATAACAGCACGGTATAGCTTAATGGGTTCTTACAACGCACACACCTTTGTAACAACCACCCATTTCAAGAAAGAACTTTGCCAGCCACCCCAGAAGCCCCATCCAATTTCAACTCACCAACCATGACCTTGACTTTATAGTAATTACTTCCTCGCATTTCTTTATAATTATATCACCCAAGTGTAAATCCTCAAACATTTTGGGTTGTCTTGCTCATGAAAAAAAAGATATTTTTATATCTCTCAGAATTTTACTTAAAAATTATACCTTTATACTTCATGTGATAATAGAGTTTTAACATATACAACACATTGCAGATTTTTTTTACTGTCAGTGTATCTAGAATACTTACCTACATTTGAAAATAGATAATCAGATATTAAATCTCAGTGATAAACCTTTTTCATATTACTGATTTGAATATGGCAGTAGCCCATGCAACCACTGAATCATTAATCATGCACAAATTCAGGGATGCCAGAAACGATGCTATTCAGCTACTTGGCTTTCTAAAAGGCCAAACACTTGACTTTGGCCAAGTACTGCAACTGAAATAGAATGGAGCATTCCTACTAAGTGTACAGGTTATCTACTCTAGCTTATAGCATATGTGTTAAAAATCAATCACCACAGTGACAGTTTTAAAAATAACCTTTTCGAGATCTCATTTGTTTTCACTTAAGATATCTGCTTAATTTTGATCATTTTCTCCAATCTTTACTTGGGTTCCTCTCTTCCATATGCATTGCTCCAAAATTTCTGTAAAGCCTTATAGAACTAGCTTGTAATGTGAAATATGCAATTTTAAGACCTTGAATAACACATTTCTTTTTTATGGCGTATCAGACTCAAATACTTCATCTTCTGGCTGAGAGTTGTACAATGTCCTACCTAAAAACATCTTCATCTTTTTCCATTGCATTTTTGTTTGTATAATCTGACTTTTGGGATTATAGGTTATAAATTATTTGAAGGAAATGAATGGGCAGGTCTTAAATTTCTTTGGAGTCAAATCTATTATCGGCCATATTGCTAGGAACATAATATGTGCTCATGAAATAGCTGAGCTAGTTGTATGTTTCCTGGCTAACAGCATTTGGACCTGTAGTCCCAGGTTCAAATTCTGGCTCTGTCATTTCTTACCCAGTAACCTAGACACATTATTTAACCTCATTGAGCTTTTTGTTTCATCTTTAAAATCAAAATAATAATAGAACCTAATCCTCATATAGTTGTGAAGACTGAATCAAATTATCCATATGAGGCACCTAACATAGCCCTTAAAACAAAAGACCATGATCAAAACTTTAGAAATACTATCACCAATGTGAGGCTGTTTAAATAAAAAGCCTCCAAAACTGACCATTTAAAATAAAAGTATTCTAATCAGTATTTATAGAAGTTACTGAAATTAATCTATAGTGGTGACATCTTATAGGACTTGGGTTATTTTAAGGTAGTTGCTTGAAATTAGAGTTTTAATTCTAAAAATGCTAACTAGAAAGAACAGGAGTTCACTTATTTACACTTTCTTACAAAATTTAGGTTATTGTACATTTTCTAAATCAATGTGTATATATGAAGATAACCTGTCAAATGACTTAAGCTATCTTATGTGATTGAGCCTATTCTTTTCTTCTGAGATAGTATATGATATCTGTGATATCTGTGTTAACAGTCAAGATGAAGAAGAGCAAGATGGTTTTCCAGAAGTACAGATGTCGCCTCTGCCATCACCCTTTCTTTCTGCCATCATAGCTGCTTTTCAGCCCGTGCCCTATGATAATGAAGAGGAAGCCTGGCGCTGCCACGTCAATCAGATGCTGTCTGACACCGACGGGTCCTCTGCAGTGTTCACTTTTCATGTGTTTTCTCGGCTGTTTCAGGTCAGTGAGCTTCAGGGTTTCTGAATTCATATTATAGTTAAAATCAGCATCTCCAATTTTAATATTCCTACCAATTTTCTTTGACGAATTTTTTTTTTCTAAGCTAGTGGTATTACTTACATTGACACTGTGACATTGTGGTACTGCTGGTACATTACACAATGACCAATACAGATGTCTCCCCTAAAGCAATTAGAATAAAACTTCAAAACAACATCTGTTGTTTTCTGCAGTATGCTTAGGCACCATCAAGATACCAAAGAAATACAGACCTAAGCTCTGCCTTCAGGGAGCTTATAGTCAATATATAAAAAATCAGTTTATAATCAAGGCTGAAAGTAATTGACACTTTTATGACTGTGAGGAACTTAAAATTTTTAGCTGTTAAGGTTGCTTCCCCCCACAATAATGATAACAATATAAGCTAAAATGTATTGAGTACCCACTATATGCTAGACACTATGCTAAATGGCTTTATGGTAAGTGTTCTCACACCCCTATCACTATGGAATGTAGATAATACTTTTAGCATTCAGTGGAGAGGGAAATTAAGGCACAGAAAAATGCCACCATTTAAGTCATTATCCTCTGAACTGTCTAGCAGTTTTCCTCCCTTTTCTCCTCCCAAATTTGCCCGTCTTGGAAGACTCAGCTAAATACATTTTCTCACCGAAGCTTTCCCAACCACTTCAGTCTCCAAGCTCTCTCTCATGGAAGTTCTTCAGCGTTCATTAACAGGAGCGCTTATTCTGTACTTATCGCGTCACTACTTGGTTTTCTACTCAGTCTTTTCTTTCCAGTGATATTGTAAGTTTCTTGATGGCTGAAACTGTTGATCATGTTTTTTATTTTAATCAGTCATAATGCCACCTAACAGTGAACACATATATAAGTATACTTTAACCATTGATATAATAATTATACTACTGATAATATAGTCTAATTGACTGACTTACTATGAATCAGGCAGTGTCAGATTGTTTCATGGAAATGAATATTCTTGGACCCTGAGAAGATGTTACTCTTAATGCATTTCTATGACTTTACCTAAAGTTAAGCCAGATGGCAGCCTGTAGAGTAAACTACATTTACTGAATGTTTCTTTCGGATAATAACTTTAGATGACCAATTTCTTCAGGCAGGTGAGGACTTTTATTGCTAAGGATGTATAGTATAGCATGCATCCATCCGTCTGCCCCCTGATGAAAAAAATCTTGAGAATCAGGAGATAAATGGCATATATCAATCATTTTTTCAGTAATACTATTTTGTAAACCTTTGTTTTTAGAAATTGTTTAAGGAAATACTTAAAAATATGGATGTATAGATCAATGGTTAAAATTCTATATATCATTATAATTTTAAAATAAAAGTCTACCCTATTATGCTTCTTTACTTAAAGGTGAAAAAGGCCTTCTTATGAAACACTAAACTCTTTCTTCTGCTTTTCCCCATAGACAATACAAAGAAAGTTTGGAGAAATAACTAATGAGGCAGTCAGCTTTCTTGGTGAGAGTCTGCAACGCATTGGTACCAAATTTAAAAGCTCCTTGGACGTGATGATGATGTGTTCAGAATGCCCAACAGTCTTTGTGGATGCGGAAACAGTAAGTTTTTACATGCAGATTTATTATAAAGACTACATTTGAATGGCATCATTCAGTGAAAGTCTTTTTTTCTAAGTGATGCTGAATTTTATAGTGTGAAGGTTCATATTTTCAACAGGAATATATTTGGCAAACTATAATTCTAGTATATTAGATGCAGCAACTTGTGACTATTTCTGATTCTGACCCCTTCCTGCCCTTACCCTCCACAGAGTCCTAAATGGGAGAGGTAAAAAGCCATGCTCTAGATATGGGTAATTTTTTTATTCTTAAATAAAAATGGGTAGGAAATGGCTAAACCTCCCCCCGTGAAGAACCCAGGCCTCCGTGGTCATTTCCTGATTTACTTCCAAGCACACTTCTAGATTATATATTAAGATATTTAAAGAACTAAGGTTTAACATGCTTCAGGGTTGAAACCTTTGATGTATGTACTGGTCTGGCATGACATTTCTCGTCTTAGCCAGTCTTTGAAAACACTTGGTCCTTCCTGACACTTCCCAAGTCCCACTGCACTCCTACTCTGTTTCAGTGAGAAGTCAGCTCTTAGTATGGGACCGAGTAGAGTAAGAGAATTTCCAAAAACCAACTAACAGATATTCCGTGACTGAAAAGTCTCATGACTTTGTGGGTCTCATGATTTTGATCAGAAATGGTAACCTGGATCAATGTTTCTGATTTGACAGCTAATGTCATGTGGTTTGCTGGAAACACTCAAGTTTGGGGTTTTGGAGTTGCAAGAACACCTGGATACATACAATGCCAAAAGAGAAGCAGCTGAGCAGGTCAGTCTCTTTTTACCATGTGCAAAAAGTGGTTTGCCCTTGACACTGGAAGGGTAATCCTGGCAGCAGAATAGCCCAGACAGAAGAGAAGACCTCTTAGCACTTGCCTCAGGGTTTTCCAGAGAGCAGCAGGTTCTTTGAGCTCTCCGCCCAGCAAATTCCTACCTTTGGCTTTTAAAAGTCAGCCCTCTAATAGCACAATGGAAAACCGTAGCTTTGTAAAAACCTTCTCCGTGGAGACTATATCACTGCTGTTAGCATTCCAAGTGAGAAAATCAAAGCTGTATTTCTTAGTGCATTAGAGAATTGTGGTCTAGGAAATCCTGAACCTCTGACAAAGCTGTGATCTTTTTCCCGTGATACGTACATGTACATGTGCAACCAATGGGAGAAGAAAAGCATGTAGTAAATTAGATAGCACCTCTGAAGAAAGGCTTCCTCAAGTCCAAGCTGGCATGAAAACAGAGTAGCTCTGTTCCTTCCCTAAGAGTAAATCCAGAATGTTTTCAATTTGGAGGGGCGAAAGAACAAAAGATAGCTTACCTCTTTCATACAAACTGCATACAGTGGGGAATTATTTTTCTAGGAGATGGGTCTTTCATTAATAAGTAGTAAATATCTATAACATGTATAGACCTGTGAAAAATGAAGTGTGGGGTGGTATTTCATGATACTATTTTGCATTTCCCTGATGACTAATATTTGACAACTTTTTTCTTATGGGTCTCATTTAGATATTTTGTGAATTGTGGCTTCAAGTATGTTGCTCATTTTTGTAAATGGATTGGGTTTTTCTTACTGATTTGTAGGGGCTCTTTATTCTAAATGCAAGCCCTTTTTTGGATATATGTATTGCAAAGATTAATTCCTTCTCTGTGGCTAGCATTTTTGCTATCTTAGTAGCATTTTTTGATGAACACAAGTTTTTAATAAGTCCAGGTTTTCAGTCTTTTCCATCACGATTATGGTTTTTGTGTCTTCAGAAATCATTGCCTACTAGAAGCAAAGGTAGATTGTTACAATACTGGTCCCAATGAATTATGCTTCTCTGTGGCCACACCCCTTTGCAACGTGACTTTGCTATTCTTTCCATCAAGAGAGAGTCCATTTCGCCATCTCTTAAATCTGGGATGGCCTCAATCAAGTTTAGAAGCAATGCTGTGTAACTTCCAAGACTAGTCCTAAAGTGGTTTTTGTGGTGTCTGCTTTTGCCATCATAGTGGTCAGAGTAAAACTGGGATAAATTCTGGGAAACTATTTGACCTCTAGCCTACTGGAAGATGAGAGGCCATGTAGGAGAGAACAGAGGCATTCCAGTTGATGGCCAATGTGCAAGACATATGAGTGAAGCCAGTTTGGATCTTCAACCTCCTACTTCCCCAGTCAAGCCATCAAATGACTATAGACTCACGAGTGACCTGAGGCAAGGCCAGAAGAAACTCCCAGCCAGTATATAGATTCATTTTGGTTATTTAAAGTCATTAAGTTTTAGGTTGGTTGGTTTTAAAGCAATAGATACCATTTATAATAGGAAAATATCAAATACCTACAAATAAATCTCTCTAAAGATATGCTACATCTCTATACAGAAAACTGCATATATTACTGAGAAAAATCAAAGACCACCTAAATAAATGGAGGACTATTTACCATGTTTATGAATTAGAAGACTCAATATGGTAGAGATGCCATTTTCCCCCTAAAATGATCTTGTAGGTTTAATGCAGTCTCATTCAAAATCTCAGAATCTTTGCTGATCCTAAAATTTATATGGAAATTCAAACAATAGTTGCATACAAACTTCTTGAATCCAGGTCAGCAAACTAGAGCCATCAAGTTATATCTGGTCCACTGCCTATTTTTGTAAGTAAAATTAGACAGTAGAAAACAGCTATCTGGTTTATTTACATATTGTCTGTGGCTATTTTTTGCACTGTAAGTTAAATAGTTACAACAAAGACTATTTGGTTTGCAAAACCTAAAATATTTACTATCTGCCCTTCTATTTAATTTTCCTATTGGTTTTTGAGTTATACATTTTTTTTTATTATTATTATTCAAGACTGCTAAGGCTCACAAGTGAATTGAATGGTTTTTCTCTCTCCAGCACTGTGAGACCAGCAGTCTCTGCCGACCTTCTCAGCCTCCCAGGGACTGCATTGTGGTTTCTTAGCCATTCCTCCTGCACATAATAAACAGGAACAGCAAGTGTCCCAAGGTGAAACTGCACAGAGATTATTGGGAGTAACTTCTCTGCAGTTCTCTTTTCTCCAGGATATTGGCTCTCAATATCTCACTATCTTTGAAAACCATTTTCCCAGCGCAGTGAAACTGTAGGGCATAAACTCTAGGCCACTGCTTTCTGTTCAGTCTCTATGCGCAGAATGTGAATATGAATAGACCTAAAGTAAGCACTGGGACGAGTGTTGGGCTCACTTCAGTACTTTTCTCTAACTCTTTGAGTTTCGGCTGATAGGATTCAGCTTCCATAGTTGTTCTTGCAGGATTGGTCTTATACAAGCTACTCCATCACACTCAGAAGTAGAACCTCGCCAGTTAAATTTTAACCTTCATTTGAACCTTGAATAAAGAAAATGCCATGACAGGAAGACTGATTAGATGTGAACTGGATGGTGTTCTGTGTATAAGCTACTTACTGTGTCTTGTATGCACTGACTGGAAAAGTGTGGATCTGGATTCCTCAGGCCAGTGTACAGCCATAGGGCTATATGGTTGGGGTTTACCTTTTAACAGAATAAAAATCATCAATAATTATGTTGAATAGTACCCCCAAAAGGCTGTATCACTAGGTACACAGTATAAAAATAAGCCATTAATCAACTGAAATTATTCTTTTCAAATTATTAGTATACTTGGACAAACTGGACAAGGGATGATCATTAAGTATATAAACATTCTAACAACATTTTGTATGAATGCACAGATTCCATGGTAGATGTCAACTGCATTTTGCTGATACAAAGAAATCCGCTGATAGCTTTTGACAATGGCTGCCATCAGCCGTATCGCACCAGAAAAGCTTAACATGTTTTTCTTCAGTGATGCTGTCAAGCAAATAGCCTAAGGGCCAGTGAAATCTGAGAGACTGGAATAAAAGGAAAATAAGGTCAAAGCGATCATTTTTGAAATAACTGAAATGTCTACTTTTAATTCTTTGTGTGTAGAGCATAAGCTACAGTAGAGAATGTTAAATGTCGAATACTAAAATATTTTCAGAGTAGCTGCTTAATGCAGCTAGTAGTTTTTCTCAAAGTCCTAATGATTTTTTAAATATATTAGTTGTATTATGTTTAATAATATAATAAGAAAGAACTAAGAAGTCAAAACAACTGATACTATCAAACTGTGCAAAGGTAGGAGCTTACCTTGAAGGCACTTAGCTTTTACTTCAGCCTGGAAAGTTTGTGACTCCAGCGTTCTTTTCTACTACACCACAGTACTATTGTTTTATTTACATTTTATTGAAGAAAATGTACTTTAAATTATTTTTGAAGTATTTCTTTTTTAAATTTTATTTTTTTAGAGACAGGGTCTCCCTATGTTGCCCAGGATGGTCTTGAATGACTGCCCTCAAGTAGTCCTCCCCACTCAGCCTCCCAAAGCTCTGGGATTGTAGGCAGGAGCCCCCACACCCAGCCCATACTTTTACATCAACATTAGGAATATAACCAGAGAAGGAAAAACCACATTTGGCTTCTACATCCAGTATTGTTTGGAAATAACATGTTTGCCATTCATCACTATCCAAAAAGAAAGAAAGAAAAAGAAAAACAAAATTTAAAATGGAACTTGATTGCAGGTTCACAAATGAAAACTGACACTGGTCTTCTGAGAATTACACTTCTCATAAGCAAACAGACCTGCATAATTCTAAGTTGCTTTTATTAAATTGACCAGCGGGGAAGCACATCTCTCATTTCCCCATCTTACGTTACACAAAGGTCAGGCATAGGTTGTGAAGATTTTCATAAAACCTGCAAAATGAAGAATATCCTTTACTGAAATGGAACATCACGGGTCCCTAGAATGGAAGACTGCTCATTGGGTTTTGTTAGTATAGCTGTGACAAGTGTGTGCATCTTGTTATATTGATGCTATCTCTGCTTTTGTTAGTTCCATGTAACTGATTTGGCTGGAATGGAGATAAAAGTCTAGGTCTACAACCAGTCCTAGAACTTCAAGTTAACTTTAAGTTTGGTGTTGTGTATGGACAGGCTGTTATATTACCCATTTCATTGTGCATATTAAATGTTACTGTTACTTATTTTTAGTGGCTAGATGATTGTAAGAGGACATTTGGTGCCAAAGAAGACATGTATAGGATAAGCACAGATGGACAAGTAAGTTTCTTACTCTTGTTTTTGCTATATTTCTGTATCAGGTAAAACAGTGCATATGTTCAAATGTCCTTATTTGATTAGAAACAAAGAATATTTGTAAAACTTTTCATTTTGGTTATCAAGAACAATCTTTGTAAAAGCTCAATGAAATACTGGTTTAGTAATGAAAAATTCACTTTAATAAAAATGAACCAGCTTGTGACTGAAGCTTAATAACGTTCAATAGATAAGCTTGATGGATATCTGGACAGTCCAGATAGGCTTTTAGTTGCATCTGCCTCTTAAAAATGAAAATTTGTCCCATGTTAGTATTCCAGAGAAATTGTCTGGTCAAGAAAGCACACCTGGTCGGGCGCGGTGGCTCACGCCTGTAATCCCAGCACTTTGGGAGGCCGAGGCGGGTGGATCACGAGGTCAAGAGATTGAGACCATCCTGGTCAACATGGTGAAATCCCGTCTCTACTAAAAATACAAAAAATTAGCTGGGCATGGTGGCACGTGCCTGTAATCCCAGCTACTCAGGAGGCTGAGGCAGGAGAATTGCCTGAACCCAGGAGGCAGAGGTTGCAGTGAGCCGAGATCGCGCTATTGCACTCCAGCCTGGGTAACAAGAGCGAATCTCCGTCTCAAAAAAAAAAAAAAAAGAAAGCACACCTAAGAATAACATGCTATAATGCATCCATACTAGCCTTTTCAAAGGTAAAATTAGAATTGGATAAATTATGCTTTTCTCTAATGTAAGGCTCAGTGAACATAGCAGCAATATATTTTCTTTGAACGGTGCACATACGTAAATACATACATTGTGGTTAAGTGAGGCTAAGTTAGGGCCTACATATTATTCTAATGCAAGTGCAACTTAATATAGGAAAATACATTCGTCGACTGAAATTTTTTCATTTGACATCAGAATTCCAGTCTTTTCTATTCTACCTTTGGTTACATTATTACAGATTTCTAGTCTCTGTAAAGGTTATACTATTATAATAAAAAGTTGAAGTTTTGCAAAAACTGCAACGTTGAAAAAATGGTATACGCATTAAGTGTTGACTATTTGCTGGCCTCTGTTGTTATCTTTATCTTTACAACTCAGTCAAGTAGTTCTCTAATTATCCCAGTTTTGAAGATGAGGAAACTGAGGCCCAGAGATGCTAATTTATCTAAAATTAGCAAATAGTGAAACCAAGATTCAAACCTAGGCAGGCTGACTCCAAATCCTGCACTAATGTAAAAAAGAAACTGTGAAGTCATCTGTGTAAAGAAATGAAGGTAAGGAATTAACCCTAGACCAGAAGATCCTTTGGCTCTAATTCTGTCTTTGCCATTGCTTAATTGCATCTGTTTTAACGGCATGGCTTCATCAAGAAATGTAACTATTAAGTAATTATTTTATATCCCCTGTACTTTGAATAAAACGGTATCCATCTCCAAGACCAAGTCAGTTAACATAGCTTGAGGTTATCTACTAAATGGAAATTGAACTTTTAAACACTTTCATTTATATGTCAGCTTACCTTTCACATTCACTTTTTTTGAGGGTGGAAGACCCTTTTTATGCAACTTGATCTGTCCTTGTGTACCAGTATAGTCATTTACATAACAAGCAGTCAGATATTTGTTAGATGAATAAAAGAGAAGGTACAAATTTTAATATACTTAATTTAAAATGTGCATACACACACACACACCCCCCCATACTGTTAGCATATTTAGAGTAATTGCTGGTAATTCAGAGCTATAGAATTCATTATATTTGTGTAATTTCCTATAATTATGATCATAAACTTTATCAGCAGTTTATGTTCCATTATATCCCAAAGTGGAGCCTATGCATATATGCTTGTAGAATCAGATTTATGCTAATAGAAGTGGGAGAGGTATTTAAAATTCAAATTGTTAATTTCCATATGAAATAAACTGTATGTACTAAACCCCCAGAAATTTAGATAAGTAATATGCTTGACCTTGGATTGTGCTCAACCGATGTTTACTGGATGACTCTCCACGTAATTTATGGTAAGCAGCATGGAGCTAAAGTTCACCTTTGCTTACTTAGCCAATCCCTTCTAAATTGATAGGAATAAACGTTATGCAAACGGTCCTTCACAGGAAACTATTTAGAAAAGCAGGCTTAAGAATGACTTTTAGAAGGTACATTTACAGCATAACAATTGCTGTTTTAATTAAGAATCATTCTCCTCTTAATGAGACCAGATTCAAGTTGCTGTACATATTTTCATCTAGTTTTTAAGATAGTCCATAAATTAGATTTTTCACTATGTGTTTTACATACATTATGTTGATTCAAACCTAGTCAGGTGAAGTTTCTGAAACTTACTGAACTACATTTGGAATGCAATTTAGAACACACATCATCTGATTTTGATATTCCACCCTGTGGTTCAGCACCAATTATGGCAAAGTAGGACCTAATCAGACAGTGTAGGATAGGAAGCCTGGAATGAGCCACCCCAGAGATAATCTTTTGATGGTGATGGGTAAGTATTTATTATGTATGATTATAAGCCAATTATTTTTAGTTGTAATGGTAATTAATTTCTTATTTTCTAATCATAAGTTTTCTAATTTACAAATGGAAGTTTTATTACAGTTGGGTTTTGTTTTCTTTTTTAAACCTGGATAGCCACATTTCCCAAGACCACTATAGTACAGTTTTAGTCATTGTAGCTTTTACACAGAAGTCATAGCCTAAATATAATTTAGTTATTCTTTGGCAAAGTGTTTAAAAATACCCTGAATTGTTGCAGTAAATGACTAAAAGCTTTTATTCTGGAAATAACTTCATAAAGTTTTTTGGGGGGTATAAATATATGTTCTTCAGTTTGCCTGGAACATCTGTGACCTCAGTTAAAATTATTTCTTACACTAATTCTTGGTCTTTTTCTTCCTTTGTATTTTTTGTGACCTGATCACCTTCTTGCTTAGCAAATGGAAATACTAGCAGTAAGTGACCTGTCTTGATTTATAGACTACTCACCCTTGCCAGACAAACTGGTTTTCATCTGCCATTTGTCCATCTGTGACCTAGCTATGTTTTGTCCTGGACTGCAAGTAGTACATGCTTCAGTTTTGCAAAGCCCTAATCCATGAAATGTTGGTTCCATTAAAATACCGAGATGTTAAAATACATAAAATTAGCAGTCACCTTTTTTTCTTACATCTATAACTAACATAGCTCCTTTTAAATTTCTTAATTTTAAAAACCAAAGTGCACATGTTCTTTTTTTTTTTTTGAGATGGAGTTTCCCTCTGTGGCTCAGGCTGGAGGGCAGAGGCACGATCTCGGCTCCCTGCAACCTCTGCCTCCTGGGTTCAAGTGATTCTCCTGCCTCAACCTCCTCAGTAGCTGGGATTATAGGCGCCCACCACCATGCCTGCCTAATTTTTTTGTATTTTTAGTAGATATGGGGTTTCACCGTGTTGGCCAGGCTGGTTTCAAACTCCTGAGCTCAAGTGATCTGCCCCCAAAGTGCTAGGATTATAAGTATGGGCCACCGTGCTTGGCTCACACATCATGCATGTTAAGTTCACAGTTTCATTTCAATGAGATTACCAAGTGGTTTTCTTTAGAAAAATGACCTCACTTTAAAGACAAGCTTTTCTTACTTTTTAGGTAAGAGGTTATCCGGTTTCACCTTGCTTTATCATGCACTTGTTGATAAATACAGTGAGAGCTACATCTCAATGAGGGCAAAAGTCTATGCATTTGTAGATTATTTTAATTACGAATTTAAAGTTTTAAGTTCTAATTGATCCTTTTTAAAGTATCCTATCAATTGCCTGCTGTAACAGTCTATTTGTAGAATGTAAAAATGTGCTTAACACTAAAACTGAATTATGTAACTAGCAGTGATCTTTGTTATTATTTTAATCATAGTCTTTAAAGCATATTTCACCTGCTTTCATCAGCTTCAAACCATATTAACTTGCTTACTGCAGAAAAATGAACAAGACAATTTTAACATTAACTATAAATTTTCATTGGAAATATGCTGTCTAGAACATAACACCTAAATTTAATGTAATGTTATTTATTTCTAGGAATTGGAGCTCTGCCGAAGATTATACAAATTGCATTTTCAACTGCTGCTTCTGTTCCAGGCCTACTGTAAACTTATAAACCAAGTAAATACAATAAAAAATGAAGCAGAGGTAAATATTCAGTTGTACTAGGCATCAGTAACCGATTCTAGAAAGTTTTTAAAATATACATATATTACTTGTTAGAATAGCTTAAGTCAAAAGTCATTTAGAGTGATTTTTTTTTTTTCAGTTAAGGAATAATTTGTTTTTTAATGATGTGCTGTCAGGACCTATGAGTAAATAAGACAGCATAGATCCAGCAGTCGGAAAAGGTTCAAAACCAAAGGTTTCCATAGCAGAAACAGATCATCCATAATAAAAAGTCTAGCAAAAGCCGGGATGGTGGCACATACCTATAGTCCTAGTAACTTGGGAGGCTGAGCTGGGAAGATCACTTGAGCCCAGGAATTAGAAACTGCAGTGAGCTGTGATTGTAACACTGCACTCCAGCATAGTTGACATAGCCAGACCCTGTCTCAGAAAATAAAAAGAGTCAAATAAAGCACATCAGTTCAATAAAGACATAAAACTATATTATCAACCCCCCCAACATTATTTATTTCTATAGTTCTCTTTTTTGAGATGAAGTCTCCCTCTGTTAGCCAGGCTGAAGCGCAATGGCTCGATCTCAACTCACTGCCTCCCGGGTTCAAGCAATTCTTCTGCCTCAGCCTCCCAAGCAGCTGGGACTACCAGCGTGCACCACCACGCTCAGCTAATTTTTTTGTATTTTTAGTAGAGACAGGTTTCACCATGTTGGCCAGGCTGGTCTCGAACTCCTGATCTCAGGTGATCCACTACCTTGGCCTCCCAAAGTGCTGTGATTTCAGGCATGAGCCACTGTGCCTGGCCCATATAGTTCTATTAATGCACACAGAATAAACCTGTTAAAAAACACTTCGAATGCTGAAAATCAATACATATCCTCGAAGATGCTGACTTTAGTCTTTTTCCCTCCCTTGTTATCTGCTGGTAATAAAACTATCACTGGAGAAATGATTTAATTTCTTAAGGTCATTAAATCTGTAAAAAGAAATATATATGTATATTTATATAAAAATGCCCTGGGTAAATAGTATTTTAAAATCTTAAGACTTTACTGTCAAATCGTTTTCATGCTCCCCCGTAACAGTAAATGAATTTTTACTATCCAAAATGTAGTAATATTAAAGCCAATATAGACATTTATTTATTACAACTTACCGCTTTATCAAGAACATTTCAAGACTACTACTTGGTGGAATTTATTTGCTCCTACAGAATGGAGAACTTGAAATAATAATTAATTGCCCTTTCTTCCAAGGTAAACATTTTTAAATAATCTTTAAAATAAAAGAGACAGTGCTGCTACCATCAGGTATATCCTTGTAGCCAACTAAATGTTTTTGTTACCAAACATACGAATAGATCCTCAAAGATGTATTTGTTTTAGGTCATCAACATGTCAGAGGAACTTGCCCAATTGGAAAATATCCTCAAAGAAGCTGAGTCTGCTTCAGAAAACGAAGAAATTGACATTTCCAAAGCTGCACAAACTACTATAGAAACTGCCATTCATTCTTTAATTGAAACTTTGAAAAATAAGGAATTTATATCAGCTGTAGCACAAGTCAAAGCTTTCAGGTAAAATGTGACGGGATTTAAAGGTGATGCTTTTAAATTAGACTGGAAGTTCAGTAATACTAGGTTTTCATTTTCAATTTGCTGTTTCCATATCATGTCTTTGTGAAAGGAAAACATGAGTATTTTTAATGGTTGCCACTGAAATGATACCAATTTTAGATTTCTTTTCACTTTCAGGTGGTACTTTGAGTAATATTTGCTCAAATATTAAAACAGATCATCTGTTATTCACAGGAAAGTGTTGTTGTTATAGGTATTTAACTTAAACTGAGCTAATCTTAATAATTGCCTAAGTCTCAGAACTGAAAAAGTATTGTATATTTTCAGATCTCTCTGGCCCAGTGATATCTTCGGCAGTTGTGAAGATGACCCTGTGCAGACACTGTTACATATATATTTCCATCATCAGACGCTGGGCCAGACAGGAAGCTTTGCAGTTATAGGCTCTAACCTGGACATGTCAGAAGCCAACTACAAACTGATGGAACTTAATCTGGAAATAAGAGAGTCTCTACGCATGGTGCAATCATACCAGCTTCTAGCACAGGCCAAACCTATGGGAAATATGGTGAGCACTGGATTCTGAGACATTTCAGGCCTTTAGTAAAGAAACTAAACTGAAGATGATGAAGAGTATTAACCAAGCACCTTTTATGGACCCTTGCATTCACTGATAACTTTCTGGCAGCATCTACTTTTTAGTGTAATTAATGTCAAACTGTATCAAAAACAGAGATCTGAAAGAAAAAATATCTGGTATTTTAACAGCTGCCAATATCTCCCACAATAACTGTATGAAGACGGAATTTTTAAATTACTTAACCTATGTGAAAAGAAAAGGGCTAAAAGTGATGCCTACAAATACATTACTTTCTGGGGAAAGAAAAGAATTTCAAGAATGTTTGCAATAAAGGCCTCCAATACTGAACCATCTGAAAGCAGGTGAAATGAGGCTGAAATCAAGGCTGTTTCATTTTAGCTGAAGACCTGCAAAGCTGCTTGGATTTCTAGCAGTGGTAAACCTAATCTACAATTGATGCTTCATCATCCACATGAACATGCAGTCAGCTATACACATAAAGACTTATTTGCAAAAACCATTGATTTTTCGATATGTGGGATAAGGGTTTGGGTTTCTTTTTTGGTCTGTATAAGGAATTATGTGTGTGTGAGTTGGGATGTGTGGATATGTGATAGTCATATTTTCAAGGTATGGATGTTTGGTGATAACGTCTCAGAGCATGCCTAAAAGAGCACTGCAAGATTATTTTTGAAGAAATGTTATTTTATTAGATCTAACTCTTCATAGTATGTAAATGTTAGAACATTTTAATAATATTTTAAAACTGGGCTTTCCCAGTATTTCAAAAAGAAATAATATATCTGTTAACGTTATTGGAATGCTGCTCAGTTCTCTGATCAGTGCTTATGTTACGATTGTTGATAACTAACCAAAGTAGATGCCTGCAGAGACTTTAAAATGTAAAATAAAGATGTATGCTGCCCGTCAGCTATTCCCATTAGAAAAGTTAACTTATTTTGCTCCATATAGAAACTGTATAGACTAAAACCAGTATTTTCTTGTACATTTGTGCCATGCACTGTTATTATACAAGAGTAGGTGTACAAAGCTAAAGAAAAAAATGTGGTCATTGATGATGGAATTTATGACTTGCAGGCTTTGAAGTCTGTAGAATTCAAGAAAAGAGCTGCAAATGCATTTTTATATGTTTATTCAGGACTCACATGTTTTACCCTAAAGAAACTTGGGGCTAGGGGAAATGAAAGGAAGCCTGAAGACTGACTACCAAAACATGCAATATACTTATTCACTGTCTAAGTCTGTAGTATAACATGAACTGGAGTCTCTATCCTTTTTTAAATAGCATTTTGTAAGAAAAGGAAAAAAAAATGTAGTCCCACAACTCCTGATTGAAAGAAACACCTTGTATTTTTTATATACATCTCTTATCCACTGTGACTTTTTTCTTTTAAACTGGGCTCTGTGATTCCAGAGTTTAGAATGTAGAGATGAAATGCTTAGCTTTACCTTTTCTTGGGGGTGTGGACCCTGCCAGAAATGTAATTACATATGCTCAAGTGCATTAATTGAAGGCACTGTGCACACCATTGGACTGCTGACCACAGTTACGTTTCCAGTAAAATTCCATAACTGGTCACTGCTCATTCATAAGCACTGTATTTTTTGACCCTGATAAAGACAATTATTTTGATGGTATTCTGGTACTGTAAATGGTGTCCTTTAAATTATTTAAAACTTTTGGGTGTGGGGCAGGCAGAGAGGGATGGGGTCCAGAGATACATCACACTTTACATCCTACCTTACTATCCCCTATTTTTCTCACCCTCCTTACATCCTTTCTGTTAAAAATAAAAAGCATTGTAGCTGTTGGTTTGTGTTGTATTTTAACAAAGAATGAATGATTCTAGTGTGTATCATTTAGAACCCTTTCAGATGTTACCTTCTTCTTGAATTGCCTTAAAACAAAATTAGTTGACTACCCAACCAAACCTTTCAAAAACAGTTGATATTTTTGTGTTTATATATAACTAAGTCTATTAATAATATAATAAAAATGAATGTACCTGCAGCAAGCAAGATGCAAACAAGTTCATTAGGATGGCCTTCTGCAACAGCATTTTCCTCCAACCTACACTTCTCTGCTCCTCATCCTCCGAATCCCAAGGTAGCATTTATTACCTGATTTAGTTCCATTTCAAGCCGAGTTTTTGCTACATACCTTTTTCTTTTGCCTACTACATTTATCATTTTTAGATAGTATGCTTGTAAGACAACAGCAAAAGCAGCAATCTGCCAGTTTTTTGATGCTGCTTCTAAAAGCCATAGGATTTCTCATGTATTTTTAAATGTGCTTTCTACTTTTAGTGATGTAAAATTTAGAGAGTGTGTTAAAACACATAACGTACCTCAAATTTAGGAAATCATGACACGCTTTCTCGGAAAAGACTCATCCAGGCCAATGAGTGAAGACTGCTCACAGAAAACACTAGCATAACCTAAATGAAAAGAGCGAGACATTATAAAATCCATATATTTGTGTTTTGTAGCATTTTCCCCGCAATTTTTCAAAGTAATCCATGGTTCCTTTAGAATATGTAGGAAACAAAACTGCAGTTACTTCTCTTGATTACCAGAGACCTCTTGGAGTATTTCCTTCTAGCCTCTCTCAACCTGTCTTAAAATTTATTCACATCTTACAAGTCTTGGATTGTAGGCACAAAGAGTTTGGCAGTGCCTTTTCATTGCTCGAATGTAATCGCAATAATCTGAATGGCATATTCTTGTGCCGCTTTGAATATCTGCATGCTCACCCACCCTAAGTAAAACAGTCTGACCCTCACTTTCCTCAATTAAAAAATAGGGTTAGCTGCTGTGTTAGGAAAATTAATGGCAAGCAATATTAAAGAACAATGTAACCACTTTAAAAGCCAGTGAAAATTTCTGTCTTAGGATTCAATGCAGGTACATTAGTGTAATTCATTCATTCATTGAGGAAATGCTATTTAGC
The DNA here is from genome assembly GCF_030222135.1 of Aotus nancymaae. Taxonomy (NCBI): domain Eukaryota; kingdom Metazoa; phylum Chordata; class Mammalia; order Primates; family Aotidae; genus Aotus; species Aotus nancymaae. The sequence goes on along the minus strand of NW_026988417.1, from coordinate 47,013,292 downwards.
ACATTATGTATCACTTGCAGGCAACAGTACAAATGGGTTTCCTACACCTGTACCTACCCCCAACCAAATCAACAGGAATGTGTTAAAACTATTAACACATCACCTTTCCCCACACCAGTTCTTGTCATTTCTCTTTAGCCCTGCCACCACTTTACCTGGTCCCTGTGAGTCTCCTTATCTACAGGTATCCACTGTACAGCCAAAACCTTTTTTTTAAAGTGAATCTGTCACCATGCCCCACTATCCCCACCATACCTTTAAAACTTTAGTGCAGCCTGGTGAACTGCCTGTACTCCCAGCCACTTGAGAGGCTGAGACAGGAGGATCGCTTGAGCCCGGTAGCTTGAGGCTGTGGTGTGCCCTGATAATGTCTGAGTAGCTCCTGTACTCCAGTAGAGACCATCCTCCTGACAAAGGCCTAAAACATCCTTCTAGTCTGGCACTGCTGGATTCACCTGGCATGTCCTCCAGAGTATTCTCCCACTGTGGCCTCCTTCCAGTTTTCTACCACAGGGATTTTGCACAGGTTGGCCTAATCTGGAAAATTTCTGCTCCCCATTTTTGCCTTATTCTACTCATTTGAATTGGAACTCAGCTGAGGTGTCATTCTTTCAGGCAGGGCTTCGCTGACTTGAGTCAGGACCCTTATTGGAGAGGCACTTAAGCAGATCTTATCACAGGTCAGAACCTCAGTTTTACATTTATGTAAAAACTAGTGGCCATCTGCCCACTCTACTGAAACTCCATGAGATGCCACATCTCTACCGAGCATAGGTTCTCAAGCTTCAATTCCATTAGCAACAACTGGGGTGCCTGTTAAATGTCACCTGACAGTGCTTTGATAGAACAGGTGCCATCTGCATTTTACATGCACCGTCTCCTTCCATATTGATACAGGTGGGCCTTTACCCTCAAGATACAGATTCCATGGAGACCTCCAACCCACTTTGGGCCCTTTTAAACCCTTTCACTATACCCAAGTGTCCAAGATGTTAAAACTTAGTGCTATGGCCTTCCTAGGGTAGTAAGGGGTTCACTTAAGTGGGATAGATGTTAGAGAACTGGAGGCATAATTAGCACCTAGTTCCAATTATACAGTTTCTGTAATTAAACAGACAGTACAACTTTAATTTCACTAAATGCACTTGATGCTCTAAACTCAGTGCCATCCTCAACTAGGAGCGTTTGTTCTGGCAGTGGGGCCTCAGTCATGAGAATCTACTAGATGCAGGTAGAAAGAGTCTGGCATCCCGACTAGCAAGAAGTCAGTGAAGACAAAGGCTAAGGCCTACACCTCTAACTTGACATCTTTAAGTACCTTTACGAGGCTTACTTTAAGAAAAAAACAAAAAAGCTTTGAAGAAACACAAGGTCGCTTGATGGTTATTCAGTGTGTTAAAGCAGCCAGCTGCCCACAGTCACCCTATTCCAAGCCTCACTTTGCCATTTGTGAAACTGACTAGTGAGTCAGGTTAGTTTTCCCAGCCTCCCTCCACCTAGTAGCTTACCTCCTAGTCACCCAGATACCGAAGCCCTTACCTACCCCATCACTGCCACTCAGCATTTCCCACTCTAGGTTACCTCCAATGGTCTTGTACAACCAAGAAATGGCTCTGCCTCCACCTCTCCCAAAAGAATGCTTAACATTACAGCTAGGTGGCTTTTTATTCAGTTAACGACTTGCTTCTCAGCTTCAGCCCTCCAGACCTGCCCAAAAAGTAGACCTTGTCTACGAGCCCCCCTACATTGCTTTCCAAGTGGCTGCAGCCTAACTCAGAGCCTGGCCCACTCTATGCCATCAACAAGCGTTCATAAAGGTGAAGTGACAGGCCCAGACTGTTAGCACAAGACAACCGCTCTTGAAACTTTATTTTCAAAGACAGATTTTATGCGATGTATAAATTGTGTTGCAAATACCTTTATTGGAAGGCTTTTTCAGAATACACTGCCTTTCACGAAGCATTTTGAGAAGGGAGAGAAGAGGCACAGAAAAGCTCACTTGCTCCATCAGCACAGCAACGCTTTCACTTAAATGATGTATTTGAAGCTGAAAGTGCTGTCACAGGACAGGCGTTTGCCTTTGCATCTCCCGCACAAATCTTGACGGTGGGGCCGTTTAGGATCCACGTGGCGAAGTTTTACTGGGCAGGAACATTTAGTTTGTTTACAACTCTGCGGGAGAAAAAAAGAGAAGTGTGTACAGAAGATAAACCCTTAGTGATTTCCTAGGATTTCAACAGAATTTTTCTAGTCCATTCAAGTACTTATTAAATGCACTCTAAGCAAGGACCTGTAGTAATCTTGTTTTCCCTCTACATCCCCACCTACCTAGCAATGACAGGGTTAGGAATAGTGAGTGTTTAACCATGCTGTACTGTTGCTATATTGCATCAGATCCAATTCTGAATTGTGAAGTTTGTTTTGCAACAACTTTTTAAGAGGAAGGGTAGAGAACAAACAAGTCAGGAATTAATTTGACAATGAAAGCCAAGAGCAGAGTAGTTAAGGCATCCTCCTTTAGAAACATGCCCAGCCCTGATTTAAGTGATTCTAAGTACATAGTTTCTCTCCACCACCCCAGGGTGTTAATGCTTCTAAATATCCAACTTGGGTCAACTGCATTGATTAGGCTGTCTCAACTGGCAATTCAGACTCCATTAGCCGTGTGATAACAGGTGAATTCAGTCACTTCTTTCCTCTTAAGGATTAGCTAAGCCCCTTTAGCACAGTTAATAGTGAGCAAGCAAGTGCTTAGCAATGCTTAGTTAACATATTTCTTGCTTACCATTATAGTCAACTCCCCATAAAGCTAGACAATTTATTTTTATCTTAAATTGTCCTTCTGTGAGCTTTCAGGCAAGACAAACTAAACCCCTGTGCTTAAACTACTTTGAGATTGTGCTTTGTAAGCATTTGGATAAAACAGTCAACTGTGACTACCTCATGTTAATGTTTTCGTTAATTTTCTCATAGATTAGACTAGCAAGTAAGGCAAGTATTCTTACATTTCACAAGTGAGGTAACAGTTTTAAAAGAGGTTAACCAGAGCATTTTGCAAGGGCAGAAAGAACCTAACACCAAGGCCCCATTTCCCAGTGGAGTATTGTTTCAACCACTCCTAACAAAAGCCAGTCGAAACCTAAAGGTCTGGGGACCGGCCTCTTTTTGGAAGCATACTCAAGAAACTATACTAAAAACCATCTATGACTGCCCAGGTCAGACAAAACTGCAAAACATCTGATTTACTTTACAGGCGATATCCTCCACTCGGTAAGGGTTGTAAGACTTCTGACAACTTCTGCAAAACTGTTTGAAGTAAACCTGTGATAAGAAAGAGAATAAACTTAAAGCAAAACCCCCTTGACACTTTTAGCAAGAAGATGCCAGTTACCTGGTATTTCCTACCTTGTTAGTTCCCTGTACACACCACACATAAGCACTCTCCCATCGGATGTTGCAGTCCTTGCAGTGGTAATAGCCGTATTTCTGCTCTAAGAACTGAACAACAGGATATGTCAGTTTAACCATAACACCTGAATTATCCTTTATTTCAGAAGTTAGGAATGATCTACCTGATACTTGAAATTGGTAACTTCACTCCGGATCATGAAAGAAATCAGGGTCAGGTTTGGGTATGCTCTTCACTACAGTAATTAAGTGAGCTAATAGCCTAGTCAAGCAATTAAGCAAGCATGGGCCTTAAAGTTCATATACCAGATTAACTCAGTTCATACAGCTGGCTGACAAATGAATAAGTAGGGACATAATAGTTAAGCAGTTCTCTTAAGTTTGGGATTCTTCAGGGAGGCCTTTTCTCTAAGATAAAGCCTGATGTTAGATTATGCACACAAGAAAGGTATTAAGCTAAAGAAAAATTAAGATTCCTCATCTAAGGAACTTTAAGAGGTCCACCCAAGATCACATTTTCTGTGCTGCTAGTTAATTCACAAATAGTAGTGCCAGGAACCTAAGTTGTACTTAAGCCATAATTCATACTCCATATGGACAAAAGTCGTGTTACCTAAACTTCCCTGCTTCCCTCCCAGTGAGTAACCAGTTATACACGTGTTTTTAGAGTTAGGCTTTTCAATTTGGAAGGAACTCTGGGGAGCACTTCATTCAGTCTGCTCACCTGTGAAACTGCGTTAAGTCCAGAAAAGTTACGGCTGGCCTAAGATCACACATAGCTCGTGCATGGCCACGCTGGAAAGCCCCGGCCTCTGGATTCAGTCCTCTCACAATCAGCCTACCGCCACCAGCCCCGCCCCTCAAAAGGAATACCAGCCTGTGAAAGCTGTGGAAGAGACCACGGCGGACTCCCTCGGGCTAGGTTCCTACCACCTCTTGTGCCTTTCCTCTTCTGCTGGGTCACAACTGCCCTCTGCGTGCCCCCGTCCTTTAAAAGTTCAGCCTGCTGCTCTCGGGCAGCAACACCAGCACCCCAAATGCTTTCGCAGTATTGGGTTTCTGAGTGGGGGATGCTTTTTAAAAGCAAATTCCTAAGAGGAGGCATTTTAGGAGCTCCAGCTTTCCAATAGCTTGGAAGCTTGTAAAGGAGAAGAGCTGACCAGGATCCCAGCAGTCGAAGGGGTTTTTGCCACAAGTAGTGGGGAAATATGTAAGAGAGGGGTCCGTGGGAATCAACTCTCCTTCCGAAGCTCAGCTGTGTCTACTCATAGGTCATCCAACCGCTCGGTCAGGACTGGCCTGCGCGCCCACTGCCCGAGCTTTACAGCGCAAACATGTGGGTTATAAGAATATCCCAAGGGCGTCGCCCTGGCCAGCCTGTGGAGCAGCCGCTGAGTGTGTGAGTCAGGCCACCCCCAAGCGACTGTGCTGTCGGGAAGACACCTGCCGCAGTCACTGGCTGTTTTGGAAACACAGAAGTGGCCTGCGCTCAGGGAAGTGCCACACCTCCGAGTGCCCAGAGCAGTCACAGGGCCGGGCCCCAGTTAGACACCTGCATCCCCGGGATCCCCTGGCCGCCCCAGGCCTTACCTGGAAGCGCAGCCGCTCCTCGCGCGGCTCCGGGCTCCGTAGCGACTGCCTCTCTCCGGCGGCGGCTGCCTCCCGCCCGTCGCCGCCGTCTCGGGCCCTCCCCGCCGGCGGAGACTGCCCCGGGCTCCTTAGCGCCGACCGCCGAGCCTCCTCGCCCTCCTGGGCCTCCCGCGGCGGCAGCCCGGGGCCGTCGGCCGGCAGCTCCCAGCTCGCCCGGACCGCGGCCTGGGCCTCGCCGTCGTCCTCGTCGTCCTCGGACTGCGGCCGTCGGGGCACCTTGCTCGCCGACGCCTCTCCCTCCTCTGGGGCTCGAAGTCGCACGGGCGGCGACCCCTGCTCTCCGTCCGACGCCCCGGACCTCTGCTCCCCCGCCGTGGCCCTGGGCCCGGGCCCCCTCAGGAAGGCGGTGACGCGGCGCGAGGCCACGGGCGAGTACACGGCGACGGTGCGCGGAAAGCGCACGGGCCGCGGGGCGCCGCTCAGTGGGCTGCCCTGCTCCGGGCCCCGGCGGGCCGGCGGCTGGGGGGGAGAGCCGCCGCCTGTTGTGCCCTCGGCGCCGGGGCCGGCCGGGGACTGGGGGTCGCGGGCCCAGCGCTGCAGCGTGCGCCTCCCCAGCGAGCACTGCACCGCGGCGTCGACGCGCGGGCTCACCTGCACCGCCACGTCGCAGCTGCCGACCTTGCGGGCGCGGGCGCGCCGCCCGAGGCCAGGCCCCACCTGCGCCAGGAGGGCCATGAGCTGCGCCCGCTGATAGCTGTCGAAGTACTCTGCGGCCGTCAGCTGCCTGCAGCCCGGGAAGGACGACGAGGCCGCACCCGCCGAGAAGGGGTAGAAGGACGAGGAGGCGGGAAGGCAGCCCCCACCGCGGTGCTGCCAGCTGCCGCCCGCCGCGCCCCTGCCCTTGGTGGCAGCCGGGTTGGGGTACGGGTACGAGCAGGGGGCGCACGCTGGGAACACGTAACCATCCAGCACCTCGTCCCCCAGGGCCGCCATGGGCGCACCGCTCCCACCTGCCGCCGCACCCTAAATAGGCGACTCGCTCCGGCGGCCGGGCGGAGGCGGGGACGGCCCTCGGCTGGGACTCGCGCGCTGCACCGCCCTCCGCGCCCTTCCAGCCACTGCTCGTGTCCCCGAGTCCCCGCCGAGAGGGCCCCTCTCCGTCCTTCTCCCTATGGAATCTCTCTCTCCACACCCGGATGTCGGCACAGTGACCCTTAGATGATCTGGAAAGAAGGCTTTCTTTGCGATGAAAGGGCTGATTTGTAAGGGAACCAAGGCGCCCGAGGTGAGGAGGTTTTCAACGAGAGAAACTCATCACCACCTTCAGCTGAGCCGGCTACTCCCGGTGCCCTGATTGTTACAGGTGCCTGCTCCCCGGGAAGCAGAGGCCAGGCCGGGTGCCTCTGGCTAGTGAGCCAAAGTGCCAAGGTTTGGGAACTGTTCTGGGTCTGTCACCCATTAACTCGGATGACAGTTTATCTCAGAGCTGCTCTGAGAGGCTACCCACTGAGCCCCCTCGGCATCTTCATCTAGGCTAATTGTTTTCTCCACTGGAGCGCGTCCCTTCCCCCAGCCCCAGTGGTGGCCAGGAGGTACCGTTTTGCTTTGCTCCAGGGTGGTTCTGGAAAATTTCCCAACCAAATAATTCCTCCAAAACATAAATTGATTTGGGATGTGTTTACATAAATGCAGAAGACCAATCCAAAAAAAAACATGGCTTATCCACTAGAAAAATGTTGATTATTCATCACTAATAAGTAGATATCAGATCAAGTAATCAAATACATTAATGTAACTTTTCTCTGATACTGGTTTGACAAATACTATATATATTTCCTTATTTAAGTGACCTGTTTTGGAATTTTTTTCTGAATACAGGTCAAAGTTCAACGTTGTCAGGAATTTTAAGTAGAGCAAGCACACATTTTTGTTTTTACAACAATTACATTAAACTCAATTATGCTTTACAAAGATAGCTTGTTTTTACTTGTAAGATAGTGCTCAAAATTCTACATTTCCAAGACCCTGTTTTCTAATAGTTTCTGTATTTGCAACATCATAGAGATTGGTGATGGAAAAAACTAAAAAGCACATTTAACTAGTTCAGGCTGCACGTTAGCCATCCCAGGTGCAAATTATATTACAGCATTGATTTGTAATTTGTGACAATGCTTGGTTAATACACAAACGAACCTTAAAATGAAAAGATGAGAATTGTTACATGTATGATAATGTGAACCAGTTGTTATCCTTTATGTTAACCAGGTGCACTACCACAGGCCATAAATATGAAGCAATATTTCAGCAAGATAGAAGCTCCTGTGTATCTCCACATTTAGAGAGAAGTCTGAGCGGTTTCCATCATTATTACATTATCTGCTTTCACTGTGCCATAGGAAGTGTCTGCCAGTTCCTCTTCTTTTAGTTTTTTATAAGAAATATCTGTATCTTCATCTTCATCTAGAGGATCTCGCTTGTGCAGCGTTTCACTTCCATACATTTTATAGATTAAAACAAAAATCCCTGCTTCTGCTGACTGGAAAAGGGCATAGAGCAAGGGAAACATATACATGCTTCCTATGAATTGCGGTGGAAAGGCCAGTTTTAGAATAGCTGTACAGAGCTGCACATTCTGACTACCTGTTTCCAGACATACAGTCCGTTTGCAGTTGGGTGGAAGATGGAAGAGAGTAGCTAAGCCGTAGCCTGAAGCGTAGCCTGCCAAAGGCATAAAAATTGCTACCACATAAACAGCAGCAGGGATACTTGCCAACAGTTCAGGTCCTAACATAGTGCCGGTCATTATGAAAAGGACCACCAGAGTCACTAGCAGAGACCACAGGGAAACCTAGTAATAGAAAATTACAATGAGATGGTTGAAGAGGAATTCAGGTGAGAGAATCCTAAGCTCATGGAAGAAAACAACCATCTAGTATGAGCTCCAACACAAAATGCAGACCTTTGACAGAATATTTCTGAAGATGGGCAGGCCACCTCTTCGGGAAGCATCCCAGAGCCATGTTGGGTACCTCTGATTGTTTGGAGGCCTGTCCTTATGTTGAGGGACAATTTGCCCTCTATAACCTCTAGCCATTGACTTGGATATAGGCTGTTAGGAGCAATGAAGACCAGCTCTTCAAAAAAAACCAGCTTTTCTGGCCGGGCGAAGTGGCTCATGCCTGTAATCCCAGCACTTTGGGAGGCTGAGGAGGGAAGTTCACAAGGTCAGGAGTTCAAGACCAGCCTGGCCAAGATAGTGAAACCCAGTCTCTACTAAAAATACAAAAATTAGCCGGGCGTGGTGGTGAGCACCCATAATCCCAGCTACTCGGGAGGCTGAGGCAGATAATTGCTTGAACCTGGGAGGTAGAGGTTGCAGTGAGCCAAGATCATGCCACTGCACTGCAGCCTGGGCAACACAGTGAGACCCCATCTCAAAAAAAGAAAAAGCTTTTCTGAAAAAGCTCTTCAAAAGCTTAGACACCAGTTATCAGGTGAAGGCTACTCTTCTCCAGGCAGATCGTGCCCAGACTTAAAGCCTCCATCACGTAACTTTGTTTTGGTGTCCTGACTGTTCTAAGCATGTGTTTCATTTGTGAATGTGCCTCTTAAAAACAGGGCAGTTAGAACTGAGCCTATACCCCAGGTATGGTCTGATCATTAGAGCAGACAAGTAGATATTTACTTTCCCTGAACAGAATCTCATGTTTTCCATAAAAAATTAGTTCTCATTTTACAGGAGTTAAAATTTGTGAAACTTAATTAAAATGTCTGAAGCTCAGTGTGTGATGTTTTTAACCCTCAAAATATATTACAGAGGATTGCTTGCAATATTGAAACAATTACCTACTCTTAGATTATGTAAGAGAAAAAAAATGTAAATAAAGATGTGAAGAATTCTTTGCAATTTGGCAACTTTTTTTTCATTTGTTCATGAGAAACCTCTCGTCTGTGAGTCTTTTATGATGCTTTGGGATTATTATAATAGATGAATTTTAGATACAGTACAACTGTCTTCTGTATAAAACATGTTGTCTTGATGTTCTGACTAGTACATTTCACTCATTCAAATAAAACAGGCTGTATGAATAGTAAGGCAGACACCTAAAAATTCTTCTCCTAGTTCTCCTTCATATTGGAAGTTAACTCTTTTTTTTTTTTAATTTTTTTAATGAGGAGTGGGCAGGGGAAGGAAACTGATCCAGAGAGAACAGCTTAAATGTTGCTTCTGGTTCCCTGGTTAGCGGAGATATCCCTTTTGCAATCTGTGAGACTGGCATAACTTTACACTCTTAAAATATTTAAAATTTATCTGAGCTGGTCACAAATTCTACCCTAGAGGATGCTGCAATACTTATTATATAAGGTACAGATACTACAGATGTACAATTGGCAGAAACCAAGGTATTACATGTAAAAACTTACTTTTTCAAAGTATGTCACATTGAAAGCATTAAGAAGCTGTTTCTTAACAGTGTTCTAATTAAAGAACAGGACTAGGTTAACTTTAAATTCAAAGGTAGCTAATCTTACTGCTCTGTCTATTGACTACATCTTTTCTGTTTTTGTTGTGTAAATAGGTCATTTGATTGACTTTTTCTTAGACTTCCTAAGGTTTTATAGTAAATGCCATCATGTTAATAGCATTAGCTTAATGATTAACAAGTTATTAATGCAACTCAAGAGTATCTATGAGTATATTGAATATAACATGGATAAAGAAATGTGTATTTACATGTACATATATATTTTTACATTCACATACACATGTTTATTATGGAGCAGGATTTCTTTTACTCAAGGCTGGATATATGTACAGAAAACAACTCTACTTTTCATAGTAATAAAAGCTGACTCCTCTATATAATCAGATTACTTTAGAAAATAAATTAATATAAGTAAAACAGAAGATTGTGTCTTCTTAAATCTTCATAATTGAAACATTAGGGTGGCTCTTTATCTCTTCATTTGTCTAAAGGAATTCGTGCATTTTGCAGGAATAATTATGTATTTTATTTGACTAATTACCTGAAGTCAGTATCCTGTCATGGCTTATTCTTTTTCACTGCTCTTCTTGAATTTTCAAAGAAAATTCTCCAGTGAACTACTAGAAAATCTCTACTGCTACAGAAAGCATTCATTTAAAAAAAAAAAAAAAAATCACACCCATAGGGGAAATATTAGAAATATTGCATAAATTATAGAAATCCCTCATCTTTTCACTAACTTTAGAGACCATATAAAATATTGCAATGGGGAAGAAAAAAGAAACACATTTAGTAAGAATAATATAGCCTCCATTATTTATCCAGGACCCAAATTTTATTTTGTGCTTTAAAGCCAGTATTTTGTGTTCTATTACTACAATGTAACTTTTCTATTACTTTTTGTCCTATTATTATCAACTTACTTTTAAAATTTAATAAAACATTAAAGGAACCTACAATAGAGTTTCTCAGAATTAGAGTTCCACTTTTGAAAAGATAGTCATGCATTTCTAAAACACTGCACCAATTCTATTAAAATTATTTAATCTGTTTGATTTTTAATTATATACAATTAGTATAAAATATGTTGCCATTTGATTACACTGTCATCTTCCTCACCCCGCTATGATCTGTTTCCTCCAGATGAGTACTGATAGTTCTTTTATGCTGGTTTTGATTAAGCTGTGTCTTAATTAAAGTTATTGTTCTAGGAATTCCAAAACTGGAAGTTAAGTTTGTAGTATAAATTTTTTTTTTTTTTTTTAATTTTATCCAGGCAACTACTTCCAAGTCCTTTTCTTCCTTTCCCTTTCTCCAAACTTCCTCACATGTCTGCTGTGGGTCATAGATCAAGGGCTCTCCAAGCTATTATGGAAAGGGAGGAAGGGCCTTACCTTCACGATATAGTCAGCCACCCGGTTGTATTTGTAGCGAATGAAGACGCCCAACCCGATAGGGATGAGAGTGCTGCAGAGAGTCAGGGTCACGGTCCCTAGCGGTAGTAACTGCACGATAGGGGTGTTGATCCAAGCCCAGCTGTAGATCCACAGGCACAGGGGCATCAAAACCAGGGCCAGAAGCGTGGAGGAGATGGTCATGATGATGCTGCGGAAAAGGGAATGAGCAGAAATCAGAACCGGCTTTGAGTCAAAGAGCCAGCCAACCTTTTTGTTGTACATGGAGTAGAGGGGAAATTGGGAGACTTTCTGGGGTTGAAGTCTGGGCAGAACCGACATCATCCGAGGGAAGCGCCAAGAGAGCAGCACGTCTAAGCCCAGTGGAAACATGAACCCAAGGGTGGGGGGAACCCTGTCTCAGTACTGTTACCCTAGCCTTTATAAAGTCTATTGAGCCTGGATGATTCTGAGGGCAAGGAGCGTTCATCCTCGCAAGCACCCTGCAAGGTCAGCCATGGTGAAGCTGCTGACCGCTACATGTTGGTTGAACTCAACGATCCCGTCTCCTATGTGAGATTACTTTCTCTGCCAGGCCAGTAGCCCTGTTACTTTTACATCGCCGGCGAGTTCTAGTTCAGACTTCCCCTTCTCTTTGTCTTCCACTGGCCAACGACCTGCACCGCCAGCCCGACGCTCATGGAGGACGGCGAGGGATCTGAAGGCCGCGCTGCGCATGGAATCCCGGCCTTGGAACAGCCCCCTCGCCGTCTAGCTCGCTCCTCCGGCAGCGCAACCTGTAGGTTGGCCTTGACTTCTAAAGCCCGGGCGTCCTCATCTTCCTCTCCTTTCCTCCACGCCTGATTCCAACCCCTCCACTGCTTCTATCCTTCGTCGGGGGCCCACGGCTGTAAACGCGCGGCTGGGCTAAGACAGATGCCCGGGGAATAGACAGATCCGTACCTGAGGTTCATGTCGCCGTCAACCAGCAGGGACATAAGATTGGAGAGATTGCCGCCGGGACAGCAGCCACACAGGAGCACCGCCACGGCGGCCACCTCGTCCAGTTTGAAGGCGAGGGCCAGCAGGAAGGCCAGCAGCGGCAGGAAGCCGAACTGGCAGAGCGCGGCCAGCAGCGCGCCCACGGGCCGGCGGACGTGCGCCCCGAAGTGGTTCACGTCCACCGTGCAGCCCAGGCCCAGCATGGTGATGCACAAGGCGGCGCCCACGAACACGTTCAGCCCGTGGTTCAGCGGCGTGTCCCAGAACGGGGGCGCGTGGGGCGCCCAGGGCCGAGGGAACGGGGAAGGGCCGTGGCTCACCGCGCCGCCCGCGAGGCCGCTGGTCGTGGGCTCCGAGGTCGGAGTGGGACCAGGGCTGAAGCCGAGGCTCGGACCGGGCCCGAGGCTGAGCCCGGGGCTGGGGCCGGCGCTGGAGGCAGGGGCGAGGGTGAGGTCGGTGCCGGGGCCAGGGCTGCTGGCGTTGGCCGCCAGGGTGTAGTTGGGCGCCAGGGTGTAGTTGTCCGGCAGCAAAGGGGCGAAGAGCAGGGTCGCATTGTCGGTGCCGTCCATGGCGTGGCCGGAGCTGCTGATTAGATCCTCTCCCGCCGCACGCGCCCCTCCGTCCCGCGATCGCCGCCGCCACCGCCCGTCGGTCTGCCCGTCAGTCTACGAGCCCTGGCTGCGCGCCGCTGACTCCTCGGCGGCGTCGGGTGCGGCGGGCGGGTCTCCGCTCCCGCGTCTGCAGCCGCCCGCAGCCTGGCGCTCGGCGCTGCGCGGCCCTCCGGGTGAACCCAATCGCTGCGCCTGGTCCGCGCCCGGGCCCCGCGCCCCGCAGGCCCCGCCCCGCTGCCCGGTCCCCTCCTGTGAATCGCCAGTAAGTGGTTCTGTTAGAGTGTAGCCAGGGGCGGAACAAAGACCTGACAAAGGACCAGAGCAGGAAAAAACCGTGCCTGGCTGCCGATCAAGTTCTCTGATGGGCTCTGCCTCTTTATAATGAAATCTGGAGACCCAGACACACAAAGTGGAGGGGGTGGGTGGATAAGCTCATCGATGCACGCGCGTAAACCACAGAAACTGTTCCCATGGCCTGCAGCACTAAGAGGGGTGCTTGACTTAATATGAGCGATTCTAAAGCACGACACGATAACTGGCTTGAATTTGTAAACAATTTTTTGCATGATTTTCATGTTCCGTTTTAAAGTAGAATGTAATAATAATATAGCGGGTTTGTGCAAGTGCGTATGCATTAGTTCATTCGATTCTTAAAGCAAAACCGTGAGAAAGATACCATTTTTACAAGCTGGATTTTTACACACGAGGAAACTGAGGCACGGGGAAGTCTCAGCCTTATCGACCGAACCCACAAGTACCTGACTGAATCTGCACGGTGATGTGTCCTTAAAAAGGGCAGAGAAGAGCTCGGCTAATAACAGTCTCCATGAAAAATGTGTGTTTAAGAAGTTATTGGCAGGTGGAGAGAGGATATTTCAGTGGCCACAGATTTACGAAGCTTTATGAGTAAGGTCCTGGCATTAGGATTAAAGGACTGAAAAGATATAAAGTGCTGAGATTCCCTGCTAGAGACAGGTTTATCCCAAAACAAATCAAAATCAGAGCTCTTAGGAACGGAGATGCAACAACTTTTAAGCCAGTCACTAGATGGCATGTAGAAAGGAAAATAATTTCTCTGCTTACCAACCAAGCCGGCCGCTTGAGGAGGCATCTAGCTCCCTGGGGTGACCATAAAGTGATAGTTGAGTAGTGAAAACCAGCAGGAACCAACCCTGGGATAAGACTGAAATCAAAGCTCAGTCTTATCCCCAAGATATAGTGAATTCTTCTATCCGGGAACTTTTCCCTAACTCCTGTCCTGGCACAGAGTAGCTTCTATTACCCAAGGGTGGGCTGAGCCTTTCCTCCTCCTCAAATCTCATGTAGAGGACGGAGAACATGAAAACTAAGACTAAATGCAAAGCATATTGCACTCTTCATCACAAATAATTTATTTCTTCTCCATTGGACTGTAAATTCCATGAGGGCAAAGCTTTTACAAGCATTTAGGAGGATAATATGTCCTTACACTTTTCCAAATCACTACACCCAGAAAAAAAAATTCAATGAGCTCTGTAGAGCTTTAAGGGAAGTGGGTTGTGACCAAAAGTATTTTAAGTTTTCATTTCAGCTTATATAGATAAAAAGAAAGATATTCAGATATACAACGATCCACACTACCTAACCATTACATTTGTACATCCAGGGAAGATGTGTGGAGAAACAGACAAGATAAGGAGGAAAGGCACTGCTGAGCCTTCACCGTCTTGAAACCACAGGATGAGATAAGCCAAGAACACAAATGGCAAAGGATCCAGCTGAAGCCAACTGTGCAGGCACCACTCTTATTTGCCTCAGAACTGCTCATCGTGTTAATGATATTAAAATCCACAATCACATTAAATAAGCAGTAATTAGAGGCAGACCGACTCAACTCATCCAACTATCTCCTCTCAGAGTTTAGGGAGGGACTTGGGAGGCAATTTGTGCAATGGGCGAAGACTGAAAACAGAAAGGGGCCTGCCACGGGTGCTCTTGCCTGCAATCCTAGCAACTTGGGGGGCTGAGGGGGGCAGATCACTTGAGGTCAGGAATTCAAGACCAGCCTGGCCACATGGTGAAAACCCATCTCTACTAAAAAGACAAAAATTGGCTGGGCATGGTGGCCCATGTCTGTACTCCCAGCTACTCAGGAGGCTGAGGCAGGAGAATTGCTTGAACCCAGGAGGTGGAGGTTACAGTGAGCCAAGATCATGCCACTGCACTCCAGCCTGGGTAACAAACTGAGACTCCATCTTGAATAATAAAAATAAAAAAGAAGGGGATGATGGGCTGGGATTGTAAATCACGAGGGATGCTACACCTGCAATCTTGAGGGCTTCTTGGGACCTACAAACCTGATGCCACTCCTGCTGATGGAGTGATTCAATGTAAAGAAAACAGGTGCTCTGGCCTCCCCTTCTTTCTCATCTTCCTCACTATTTATGAGAAAACCCCAGGCTTAGGATTAAGCCCATTCTCTAGGTGTGATGACACTGGTGAAGTGGCTTGAGTCATTTTGCTTCCTGTATTGCCTCCTGTTTACTCTTGCTGCCACCAAGAAGGGTCTGGACGACCCAAGGGGGAAAGAACATGTAAAATGGAAAGATAACATAGTGTTTAGAAAATATGGCCAGGCACGGGCTCACGCCTATGGGAGGCCAAAGTGGGCAAATCGCTTGAGCCCAGGAGTTTGACACCAGTCTGGACAACATGGTGAAATCCTGTCTCTACAAAAGCTACAAAAAATTAGCTGGGCATGGTGGCACACACCTGTGGTGGCATACACCTGTGGTACCAGCTACTTGGGAGGCTGAGGTGGGAGGATCACTGGAGTCCGTGAGGGTAAGGCTGCCGTGAGCCATGATCTTTCCACTGTACTCAGGCATAGGTGACAGCAAGACCCTGTCTAAAAGAAAAAAGAGACAAAGAGAAAGGAAGGAAGGAAGGAAGAAAGGAAGAGAAAGAGAGAGAGAGAGGGAGGAAGGGAAAGGAGGGAGGGAAGGAAGGAAATTAAATTAAGCTAGCTATTTGGGAAGAAATAAATTTAAAGCTATGTGGCACATTGTATACCAAAGCTAATTCCAAGTAGATTAAAGGATTAATAATAATAATGATGCAACAAAATACTGGATAAAAAGATTGGCAAGTGTTTAGCTCATCTTTGGATAGGGAAAATTTTTCTAAGCACAATAGTAACAGAAGAACTCATAATGGGAAGCTCAGTAGACATGGATACATAAAAACTTTAAACTTTGGCTGGGTGCGGTGGCTCATGCCTGTAATCCCAGCACTTTGGGAGGCCGAGGTGGGTGGATCATGAGGTCAGGAGTTCAAGACGGGCCTGGACAAGATGGTGAAATCCCTTCTCTACTAAAAATACAAAAAAAAGTTAGCCAGACATGGTGGCAGGCACCAGTAATCCCAGCTACTCGGGAGGCTGAGGCAGGAGAATTGCTTGAACCTGGGTGGCAGAGGTTACAGTAAGCCAAGATTGTGCCACTGTACTCCAGCCTGGGTGATAGAGTGAGACCCCGTCTCAAAACAAATAAAAAGCTAAAAAAAAAAAAAAAGAAAAAGAAAAAACTTTAAACTTTGGTGTAGTAAAAACATTAAGAAATTTAGAGAAAATTTATGATTAATTTATAAAGCAGCTTTATTGTGTTATTTTATAGGAAATGAGGCAAATTACATAAATAGGTGCAAGATCACAAAAGAGATGCGAACAGCCAATATGTTTGTGAAAATATTCACATTTACTAGTAACTAGAGCAATTAAATTGGAGCAATTAGATACCATTTTCCAGTACTGGAAAAGATTCAGATATATGCTATTATGTTATATGGCAAGGATACAATCAACTTGGATATATCCTACCATAGAAACAACCATGAAAACAGAGCGTCTACTTCCAGGAGTTCTCATAGAAGTCTTGGGATTAATTTGGGATTAATAAGGGGGAACTACTGTACAGTAATGTTTGTTTGGCCACTTTTCTTAAAAGGAAGCTAGGCCGGGCAGGGTGGCTCATGCCTGTAATCCCAGCACTTTGGGAGGCCGAGGTGGGCAGATCACCAGGTCAGGAAACATCCTGGCCAACATGGTGAAACCCCGTCTCTACTAAAACTACAAAAATTAACCTGGCGTGGTGGCAGGCTTCTGTGGTCCCAGCTACTCAGGAGGCTAAGGCAAGCAAGTCGCTTGAACCTGGGAGGCAGAGGTTGCAATGAGCCGAGATCATGCCACTGCACTCCAGCCTGGCAAGAGTGCAAGACTCCATCTCAAAAAAAAGGGAGAAAGAAAGCTAGAAGCTTTTTAAAAATAGAAGTAATTAAATAAAATAATTAAATAGAAAATAGGCAAGAGACGTGTACCCATCCTTGAACCAATCACTGTGGCCATAGGATGGAATGATTTCACTCAAGCAAGGGGGTGGTCTCATCCCTACTCAAGACACATCAACTCAAATGTGGAGAAGGGATTCCCCAGAGGAATAGTGACTGCTGTTAACAGAAAGAGGAAAAATGGATGTTGAGTATGCAGAAAAACAATAAGGGTTCACAGAAGTTGCATTCAGTACCTCAGCATCCTTAAAGGTGTTCGAGGGTTTTTTCCATTGAGTTTCCAGAAGTAAGTGCTGCTACCTTAAGAATCTTTGTCAATATGCTGTTTTAAAATTTTCATATTTTGTGCTTATTTAACTACTAGTGAAATAGAACTTCAGTTTAATAATAAAAATACTTGGTTATAAGTTATGTATTTTGCCTATTTACAGAAATCATCTGACTTGCAGACAATTCACGTACAAAGATAAGACTGGCAGAAGAAAAATTAGAAACAACCTAAGTATCCAACAATATGCAACTGGTTGAGTAAATTGTTTGCTTTTTTTGTATAATAGAATAAATACTATGCAACTATTTTTAAATTTTATGATTTTTTTATGTGAAAAAAGCAAGTTATGTATAGTTTTGCCTCAATTTCTTTCTTTTGTATTTTGTTTAAAAATTTTTTTAAGAGATGTTACATTGTCCAGGCCGGAGTGCAGTGGCGATTCATAGGCATGGTCATAGTGGACTGCAGCCTGGCTCTTGACCCCAGTTTCTTTGAAAGCACTTGTATAGTTGCATTCAAAAAGACTGGACCAAAATATATTAGATTATGGAGGATTACTGCATTTCTTTTTGTTTTCTCTCTCTCTCTTTTCTTTCTTTCTTTCTTCTTTCTTCCTTTTTTTCTTTCTCTCTCTCTTTCTTTTCTTTCTTTCTTTTTCTTTCTTCCTTTCTTTCTTTACAGAATCTCATTCTGTTGCCCAGTCTGGAGTGCAGTATCATGATCTTGGTTCACTGCAATCTCCGCCCCCACCAGATTCAAGTGATTCTCCTAACTCAGCCCCTTGAGCATCTGAAATTACAGGTGCCTGCCACCGTGCCAGCTATTTTTTATATTTTTAGGAGAGACGGGGGTCTCACCATGTTGGCCAGGCTGGTCTTGAGCTCCTGACCTCAAGTGATCTGCCTGCCTTGGCCTCCCAAATTGCTGGGATTATAGGCATGAGCCACCACACAGGCCAATTTTTGCATTCTTATATTCTTATCTCACTCCACATGATCACTACCCCTTCAAAGAAACGGTTTAAAATAACCAAACAAATATATTGAGTCTATACTGGATTTTAAGTAGTAAAACAGGCAATTTTCTAAATTCACTGAAGCAGATTGAATTACAGTAGTCTGCCTTAACCTGTGGTTTTGCTTTCTATAGTTTCAGTTACTGCAGTATGAAAATATTCAGTGGAAAAATATTCAGTGGAAAATATTTCCTAAGTTTTAAATTGCCTGTGTTGTGAGTAGCATGATGAAATCTCATACTGATATGGTTTGGCTGTGTCTCCACCCAAATCTCATCTTGAATTGTAGCTCCGTAATTCCCATGTGTTGTGGGAGGGACCTGGTGGGAGATAATTGAATCACAGGGATGGTTTCCCTGATACTGTTCTCGTGGTAGTGAGTAAGTCTCACTACTTATTCATGGATAAGGGGAAACCCATTTCGCTTTGCTCTCCTCTCTCTTGCCACCGCCATGTGAGACATATCTTTCACCTGCCATGATTGTGAGGCCTCCCAACCACGTGGAACTCTAAGTCCAATGAACCTCTTTCTTTTGTAAATTGCCCAGTCTCAGGTATGTCTTTATCAGCAGCATGAAAACAAAGTAATACATGTACCCTCCTCCTCCATCCCACTCACCTGGGGCTTGAATCATACCTTTGTCCAGTGCACCCACACCTAATTTACAAATTAGGCACAGTAAGATATCAACAACAATACCTGGTAATAAAATAGGACAATTATGACAATATGCCAGCATCACTACTGTTGCACTTTGGGGCCATTATTAAATGAAATAAGAATTCCTTGAACACAAGCACTGGGACACCTGAGACAGTTGATCTGATTACTGAGCCTGGCCACTCAGAGACTAACAGGTGGGTAGTGTAGACAGGCAACTGTTAGTCACTGAGTGGCCAGGCTCAGTAATCAGATCAACTGTCTCAGGCGTCCCAGTGCTTGTGTTCAAGGAATTCTTATTTCATTTAATAATAGCCCCAAAGTGCAAGAATAGTGATGCTGGCATATTGTCACAATTGTTCAACTTTATTACCAGTTATTGTTGTTCATATCTTACTTTGCCTAATTTATAAATTAAACTTTATAAGAGGTATGTACGTATAGAAAAACTGTAGTAGACATATATAGCGTTCAGTACTATCTGCAGATTCAGACATCCACTGGGGTATTAGGACATATTCCCTGAGGATAAGTGGGGACTATCGTACAGACATGTTTATTTGGCCACTTTTGTTGAAAGGAAGCTGAAATGTTTGCTTTTAATAGAGATCTGTCAAACAGGAGAGCTGACTGGAATATTGTTCTTAGCTGATTTGTATCTAAAAGCAATGTGGTCTATTGATTACACTTGCTTTATATAATTAAGTCTATTTTACAGAATAAATGCCCATTTCTAACAACATTAATTATGCTTTAATAACTAATGATGGATATATCCAAGGATTATTTTCTGTGTCTAAAAGGTATATCACACTTAAAACACTTACTAATCCCCAATATTACATTTATACAATTGGCCTGAAAGTCTGGATACTCTAAATCAGTGAGGGCCTGGCTTGTCTGCTCATGGTGACCTCAAGCATATTAAAACCTGCTCAGGAATGTCTGGGTGGCCTGGTGGACCAGCCAGCCAGAGGTCATATTTCTGAAAGCCTCACTGGTAGAGTTGTCAGACATAGCAATAAAAATACAAGACATCCAGCTACATTTGAATTTCAGATGAACAACAAATACGTTTTTTAGTAAAAAGATGTTTCCAATATTTCACCTGGCAATTTTACCTAGAGACAGATGATTGTTAGAAAACTGAGATGGCATGGTGGCCTCCAGGGGCTACGATCTCCATGCATTTAGGAAATAAACCCTAAATTGCAAGAAATATACTAGGTAGGCGAAGAGGAGATGCATCAGCCTGGGCTAGGGATGCTGCCTGGGGAAGGGTGAAGAGGAGGCAGTGGGGGTTGAGGCCCTCTCTTGTCCCCTAGGGAATTTTGGCCTGGTTCTGTGTGGAGAGGGCAGCTACAGGATCAGAGGTAAATATGTCTTGTAGCTGCCTAACAGTTTAATATGAGTGGGAAGAAGACATTGAGACACAAGAACCTTAGAGCAAGCAGTAGTTTGGGAATGAAGTGAATGTAAATTGGACAATGACAAAATTGGTCCTGGTCTCTCAATGGGACCAGGAAGCCATGAGGTGAGGTGCGGGGAGGAGCCGAAGGGAAATGGACCCACGAATGTCAACATGGAGGAGGGCGCTTAGACGCTTAAACCCTCGGTGGATGCCTCTGGTCCCTGTAGTGAGTCCGATGTTGTTTATCTCAATTATTTTGCTCCCAGCATTGTTCCCCTGTTCTTCCGGGAAATGGACCCTCCCTTTTGGGGGGAATCACACCTCCAATGGCTCCTACCATAAAGTCCAAATGGAAGCTACTCCCTTCCCAAGGGACCCCACTTCTGAGCTGTCAGTGATAGCTTAGGGATGAGCCTCCCATATCCACTCTGAGCCCATCTTAATAAGAGTTCAAGGTAGCCCTAAGCAGGGCTTAGATTTTAATATCAGTTTGTGGGGGGAAATTCACTTATAAGTAAGTAAAATTGCCCTTGAAAATCCTTTAAATACTTCTAACAATATCATAATCTTTTTTTCTCAAGGCCACAATGACATTCGTTTTCCAGTATGGGAATAGCTGATACCAGGCAGAGTGGCTGGGCTGCATTTGGGGTCATAGTATAAGAAAGAACCCCCTGATCTTTCTGCCAGATGCTCAGGCCATGACAAGTATGGGGAGTTGAGGCTGACCTTGGTAGCTGCAGATTCGTATTTCCTGGCTCATCTATCACTCATGCAATCTCTCTCTTGTTTTTCCCTCATTTAATTCTCATAGTTGAATTTGTGAACGTTAAATTTTGCATTCGATGTGATGCCAGGAACCAACATGCTACCCTCAGTGACTGATTTGGAGGTGGAGCGAGATCCACCCCGGCCACTTGGGATCCTTCCCTGTGATTTTGTTTTTGTTTTTAACAAGAGCCATAGGGAAGAGCCCTTTCCTTTTTAGTTAAGAAGTTGGGAAACTGTGAGCTCAAAAACTGCTACCAACTATGGTTCATTTGATGAAATCACCCAGTCTGGGAGAATAAGGCCAAAAATAAAAGCTGAAATAAAGGAGATGACAGGGGAAAAGGGAAAGTGCAGGCAACACCAAGACCCTGTTCTGGTCCTTTCCAACAACGCTCCTCACCTAGCTAGTTGTGTGAGCTGTTAAATCTTCTTCTTTTAGCCAAGCTAGGTGTAACTGAAAGAGTCCCTAAGAAATAAGGGCATTTTCATGACTTGGTTTTTAAAAATGGAGAATGAGTGAGACCAGGTGCCTCACGCCTGTAATCCCAGTACATTGGGAGGCTATGGTGGGTGGATCACCTGAGGTCGGGGAGTTAGAGACCAGCCTGACCAACATGGAGAAACCCTGTCTTTACTAAAAATACAAAAAAAAAAAAAAAAAAAAAAAACTAGCCAGGCATGGTGGTGCATTCCTGTAATCCCAACTACTCAGAAGGCTGAGGCAGGAGATTGCTTGAACTTGGAAGGTGGAGGTTGCGGTGAGCTGAGATCGTGCCACTGCACTCCAGCCTGGGCAAACAACAGCAAAACTCCGTCTCAAAAAAAAAAAAAAAAAAGGAGAATCAGGTATTCATTAACTTTACAGGTGATATTTCGGAGTCCAAGGCGTTATTGTGTTAGCTTCAGGGTAACCCATATTCCTGGATTGCCGCCTCAAACTCATGTGGCCAAGGGGAAGTACGGGCTACATTCAATTTTCCACAAAACAAGCAATTGCTAACAGCATCATCTATCATTGAGGACAACCAGCTTTCCATACCTAGAGACAATCTTAACCATTACCAAATACACATACAGCTAACAGGTAGCTATGTATAACTTTCTGTGCCTTGTAACTAATCATCAAGCTCCTGTGCTGAGATCATCTTGGCATCTCAAAGTTGATCTGGGTGGAGCTGTTGCTTCCAGACCTCCTGCAGCATTTTTGAAGCTGTGATTCCTCGTGTCCTCGCATGACTCTCCCCGGCCTATCCTGTTGGCTCTGATAACATGTCAGATCTCATACAGCAGTTAGCTTTGTAAAGGTACCAGCTCATCAGTGCTCAAATCAAATGATTCAATTGCCTAGTCCTTACCAAAAAGGCATCAATGGAGGCTTCCTTTATTCCAAGCCCTCCTTTCCTGTTAGCTCCAAGACTATACCAGAGGGGCTCAGCTTTCTACAGATTTCTTCGAGGCTTACCAAAGGTTTACTTGAATGCGAAGATTGTTTTCACTCTCTCTTTTCTCTACTAATCTTCTATTTTTGATCAGTCCCATCCTTGTTTCCATCTATTCTTTAATTTAACATTTCAACTTGTTTTCAGTGCATGTTTTTGAGCCTTTCCTGGGGATTTCACACAACTATCTTTGTATGGCAGAAAGTCTTGTATCAGGAGGCATTTGTCATCTGATAAACTGAAAAGGAAAAAACAAGATCTACAAAGCTCTAGCAGGATATTAAACTGAGAATTTATTTGATCTAAACATAAAAACATATCTCCAGTGATATGTTTCAAGGCTCACTACTGAAAAATTACTTCTTGTTGAGTAACCAGATGACACAGTAAGTAGCAAAAATGAGATAAAAGAAAAAGAAATTTGATTAAAATAAGACTCTACTAATTGGTTTGGGTTTGGATTATTTCATTTTCTGTCACACTATACAAAGTTGATAAGCATTAACATTTTTGATTTTAGAAGTGTTTTTTAAAAACATTCTTTAAAGGTAGATTTCTCTTCAAATAATTATAAACTTCTTGTCCATTATACAGGAAGCAAGTCATAGAAACAACCTCTTGCTCACTCATTAATGTTGGTAGAATTGTAAAGAATACTGATGAGGGTGCAGTGGCTCACGCCTGTAATCCCAACACTTTGGGAGGCCGATGCAGGTGGATCACGTGGTCAGGAGTTCGAGACCAGCCTGGCCAATATGGTGAAACCCCATCTCTACTAAAAATACAAAAATTAGCCAGACATGGTGGCGCGCGCCTATAATCTCAGCTACTCAGGAGGCTGAGGCAGGAGAATCGCTTGTACCTGGGAGGCGGAGGTTGCAGTGAGCCGAAATTGCACCACTGCACTCCAGCCTGGGTGACAGAGTGAGACTTTGTTAAAAAAAAAACGAACCATGATCTGTTAATAATTTTATGTTTTGTACATCTTTTCTTACTCCCAGCATTGAATTGGTCTTGCCATTCAGGAGATCTGGGATTTATTCCCCAAAGCTGCTGCTCACCGGCACCTGTCATTGCTATCCATCACCCTGCCTTGTCTAGAATATTGACTGGGGGACAGTGGAGAAGGTCACTGCTTTCCCTCACTACTTCTGCAAAACAGCGCCTGATGATTTAAACAGATGATTTAATGGGGGCTAGATATGGGGGGTTAAGTTGGTCCTGAGCATTTTTATCATACTTGCTTAGGCTCTCTCTTAACAGCTGGCCAAAAAACAACTTTTCAAAAAATAAAACACTGATATTTTGGAATATATATTATATATATTTTTCCTCTATTATTTTATAGTTATCTGTAATTAGTAGACATTGACTCCTAAATTTTCAGAGTTCTTTTTGCAATTCTGTATTATAACAACTCAATTTAACAACTGTATGTTAATCTCCCAAAGTTTTGCTGGGCAGTAGGAATGATAGAGAACATTAACCATATCTAGGGTATGTTTCGTGTTCTCAAGGACCTTGAAACTCTAAGTATAATTCAACTGCAGTGCAAGGTACTCTGTGATGAACTTTATATATTTAGGATCAAATAGAGAAGGGAATGATGAATCTTAGATGTGGAGTCTAAGCATGATTAACCAGGAAGCACTAGACTCCAACATGTGAAGAAAGGCAAAGGCTATTCCAGGGCAGGAGAACACCTTCAGCAAAGTCATGGAAGTACCTCACTTCCGTGTTGGAAACAGAGAGTGGACGCAAAGTGGCAGGGACAGGCCGGATGTGGTGGCGCATGCCTGTAGTCCCAGCACTTTGGGAGGCTGAGGCAGGTGGATTATCTGAGGTCAGGAGTTTGAGACCAGCCTGAGCACCATGGTGAGACCCCGTCTCTACTAAAAATACAAATATTAGCCAGGTGTAGTGGCAGGCACCTGCAATCCCAGGGTAAGAAGGCTGAGGCAGGAGAATCGCCTGAACCCGGGAGGTGGAGGTTGAAGTGAGCCAAGATTGAGATCACACCACTGCACTCCAACCTGGGTGACAGAGCAAGACTCTGTCTCAAAAAAACGAAAAACAAAAAACAAAGTGGCAGGGACAGGAAAGAAGCTATGGAAAAGTGTGTAGCAGGGCAAATTATTTAGAGTTTCTATTGCATTTAAAGCACTTGAACCTTAATTTTGCTGACAGCAGAAAGTTAGCTAAGCTTTCTATGCAGGGAAATGACATCTCCAGATTTAAGACTCAGAAAGGCAGGCCCAGAAGCCCTGGGTAAATGAATAGAAATGAATAAAGACCAGCCAAAGAGTCAGGCTAGGAGGCTATGATGATAATGCCAGTGGAAAATAGTGGCAGCTTATCTGAGAGAAGAAATAGAAGTTGAGAGAAGATATACTTTTAGAGAAAGAGAGAAATAATTCGACAAAATTAGGCTTTAATGTGGAAAACTGGGTGAATAGGCATGACATTAACTGAGATAGAGAACACATAGGCAAAGTGCCATGGTTGAGACTCAGGTTTTAGATGTGCTGAGTGTAAGGTGTTTGTGAGGCCTTCTTGGAATCTAATATGCAAATAAACTGCAGTTCTGAGGTCTGGTGGAAAGAGCTAGGAGCAGAGGTAAATTAGCAGCCAAGCTCATGGCAGTTGTGGACTTCCACTTTCTGGCAATATGGCTGACTCAGTAACCTGAAAAGGCTTGTTTTTCAAACCATACCCAGATATGTTGCATTAAATGTAACAAACAACCTTTTATATTTATTTATTTCATTTTATTTCTTTTGAGATGGAGTCTTGCTCTGTCGCCCAGGCTGGAGTGTACGGCTCACTGCAGCCTCCACCTCCCAGACCCAAGCAATTCTCCTGCCTCAGCCTCCCAAATAACTGGGATTATAGGCATGTGCCACCATACCCAGCTAATTTTTGTATTTTCAGTAGAGACAGGATTTCACTGTGTTGGCCAGGCTTGTCTCAAAATCCTGACCTCAAGTGGTCCTCCTGCCTCGGCCTCCCAAAATGCTGGGATTACAGGTATGAGCCACCATGCCCAGTGGAAACATCCTTTTAAAGGCACAGATAAGTCCACCACAGAGTAATAGAAATCCCCAGGGACCAAAACCAGAGGGAACTGAAAACTTAAAAGGTATGCAGGTGGTTCTGGGCTCCATATCCAAGGGGCTTACCCTTAAATGGCCATGTGGGCACAGGGCACAGTCCTGGACTTATGGCAGGTGGAGAGTTGAGACTGATCTGTGTAAATCTGGGACTCTGAAAAAACTACACTCTTCGTAAAAGTCTGAACTAGGAAAGAACATCTACCCATTAGCAAAGAGGAATGGCGTGTTTTTCATTTCTCTTTTGGCCCATGTTGCTGGTTCAGGGGGAAAAACGCTTTCCCTGAGAAGTTTTCACTATAAGCCCAGTATAATGCTGGAGCTGACTTGTGCACATTTCTTCCTAACTCCTCCTTCAGTGTCTTAAGTTGGTTGCTTAAAATCAGCAATTATGTAAATATTTACAAAACAATTGACAAATGCTCCAAATCAGGGCTTTTTCTCAAGCGAGCTTGTTGTTAAATATTTCTCTGTCTCCCACTCTATAGACCTGTCTTCACACAGGTTTGAAGTTAGAATTTATACTAGTGTGGACTAGGAGTACCCAGCCTGAGAAACTGACACAACTGTGATCTCAGGATGGTCAAATCCTAGGGTACCCAGCAGAAGTAAAGCAGAGCCTGTCTGGAGGGACATACCCTAAACCCAGGCCCCTCAGTTCTTATCAACAATCACAAACATGAGAAGATAACATGAGAGAAAACATACAAACAGCTGGATTAGATTCCAAGCGCCTCAGTAAATAGATGTTTTGGCTAGAGACTAAAACGTAGAAAGGAAATACATAATTAAAGACAGAAAAGAAAAAATAAAAAGGTAAAAACTATTGCTCCCAGAAGACCAGGCTGATTTGAAAAATAGTTTTTTAAAAGATAGAACACTTCTAGAAATGAAAAGTTTAGTTATTGAAACAAAAATCTCAGTCATAGATTAAATAACAGGCTAAATATGGCTAAAGAGAGAATTTGAGAAGTGAAAATTAGATTTGAGGAGTTACCCAGAAGACAGTATGGAGATGAGATAATATAAATGTGATAAATTATGAGAGATGGAGGATAGAAAGAAAAACCTCTACACACATCTACGAGGCATTCCAGGAGGAAAGAATGTACACAGTGTAGTAGTTTAAAATATAATTTTTGAGAATTTTCTTGACTCAAAGAAAGACATGAATCCAGATTCAGGAAGTATAATGAGTCCTGAGAAGGGTAAGTAGAAATAAATTCAGGCCGGGCGCAGTGGCTCATGTCTGTAATCCCAGCACTTTGGGAGGCCGAGGTGGGTGGATTACTTTAGGTCAGGAGTTCAAGATCAGCCTGGCCCAACGTGGTGAAACCCTGTCTGTTGCTACTAAAAATACAAAAATTACCTGGGTGTGATGGCAAGTGCCTGTAACCCCAACTTCTCGGGAGGCTGAGGCAGGAGAATTGCTTGAACCCAGGAGGTGGAGGTTGCAGTGAGCCAAGATCAGGCCACTGTGCTCTAGCCTTGATGATAGACCAAGCCTCTGTCAAAAAAGAAAAAAAAAAAAAAAAAAGGGAAGGAAGGAAGGAAGGAATTCATACCTAGCTATATCATAGTGAAAATTTTTTAAAAGATAAAGAAAATATCCTAATTACACAAATTACATAATTTTGGGCTTTACTTTTCTCATTCCTAAAATAAAATTAAATGAGATAGTATCTAAAGTTATTCATTTAATAGATATCTGAATGACCGTCAGGTCCAAAGGATGTTATAATGAGGAAGACCGTTTCTGTAAAAGCAGGGCCTTGTGTATCCGCCACACACTTTTCTTTTGTACTCCTTAGATACTCTTTTTCACACCTTCTTGGGTGTCCCTTTTCTTTAGTCAGATCCTAAATGTTCCAAAGACTCAGTCATGGGCTGTTTATCTTCTCACTCTGCACATTCTTAGGTGATTTTTTTTCCTTTTTTTTCTTTTTTCTTTTAGACAGGGCCTTGTTTCGTCACCCAGGCTGGAGTGCAATGGTGCAATCTCGGCTCACTGCAGCCTCAACCTCCTGGGCCCAAGTGGTCCTTCCATTTCAGCCTCCTAAGTAGCTAGGACCACAGGCATGCACCTAATTTTCGTATTTTTTGTAGACATGGAGTTTTGCCATGTTGTCCAGGCTGGTCCTGGGCTCAAGCAATCTGCCCACCTTGGCCTTCCAAAGTGCTGGGATTACAGGTGTGAGTCACCATGTCCAGCCTCAAAAGCTATCTCACTAACTTCCAACTCTCTATTTCTAGCACCACATCTCATCTGAGTGCCAAGTCAACCACAGATACTGCGAACATGACATAAAGTCAAATTCATCATCTCCATCCCACCCTGTGTCTCCTTTCTACCTTAGCTGCCAAATCAGTCTCTTGCTGTTGTGTATGTATCTCCTTGTTGGGAGATATATCCACTCCTTTTCTTCATCTGGAAATACCCAGTTCATCTCTCAAAATATACTTCAAATCTCACTTCCTCTGTGAGCCCCTTCAACTCCCCTTTGGTTTCCCTGTTAGTGATCAGGGCTATCTTCTTTGATTTTCCAGACAACCTGTATATATTTGTTTGAAATCTACATTTTCCCACAGACTACAGGTATGTTAGTTGCAGGAGCTGCACCCCTATTGTTTGGTGTCTTATTGCCTTTGCGTGGTGCCTATCCTGAAATAGGTCCACTTTGAATATAATTGAATGAATGAATGGATTAAAGAATGAAAGCGTCTTATCCAACCAACACAGAGGGAATCAAGAGTGTGGCTTTAGTGTTACACCGTCACCTGATGATCGCACTTGGTTCTGTTCAGTTGGCTCTGATTCATGGTCTGGTATTGAGAACAGAGCTATGGCTGGGAGCACACTAGCTGTTTTTCATGCTGCCTGTTTTTCAACAGCAGGGTGTTGCCAATCATTGTCATATAAAGCAGTCTCAACAGCTCTGCTCCAAATGACCCGATGTGAAACTGTCTGGGCTGTGGGTTGGAATATTAAATGACATTGTGTTTCTGCAGCTAACTGAGCTGCCTGAGTCACAGCTGCAGTAAAAACGTTTTAACAAAATTAAAATCTCCGTGGGGGCAGGGGAAAGCAGAGAATAAAGAGGGTTGGCTAGAATGCTGAGATGAGAGCAGCAGCAAGACAGGAGACATTGGTATTGCCGGATTTCTAGATTTAATTGCAATAGGCAAGTAGATATTTAGACTGACAGGTCTGTATTTGTGATTTAAAATAGCCTAAGTAGTCTAAAATTTGCTCCCCTTTGAATTGAAAAAAAAAAAGATAAAAAGTTTTTGGGAAAATACATGCACTAAATAAAAAGAATCCATGGGGCAAAAAAATAAAAGCTAGC
This sequence comes from Aotus nancymaae, assembly GCF_030222135.1. Taxonomy (NCBI): domain Eukaryota; kingdom Metazoa; phylum Chordata; class Mammalia; order Primates; family Aotidae; genus Aotus; species Aotus nancymaae. The sequence goes on along the minus strand of NW_026988417.1, from coordinate 46,984,452 downwards.
TCCTATGAGAGCAAATTGAAATAGATCAATTACTTCTTGTCACTTCCTATTCCCAAGCTAATGAATTACGTTTTAAAAGCCTGGCTCTGTGCACTGCTGGGTTTGACGTGAAGAAGGAAATTCCTGATGTGTATCTTATGCAAATAGAAAATGATTGGGGTGATAAAGTACTGGTGCTTCTTGAGGGAATCAACATAAATAATTCTTGTTACTGTAGAAAAACTAGAACTTGAAAAATCTTTCTGATAAATTAGAGCCCTGGGGAACACACTGTATTTTATTTTCACTCAAAGGAGTATTTTCAAGTGTCACCTTTAGCAAAGGACAGAAAGAGGGCTCTAAACACCCTAAAACATGACATATCTTCTTTAGTTTGCTCCATGAAGAAAGGGAGAAATAGCTTGTTGTCCTACTGTATTCCAGGCCCTGAGGATACAAAGATGAGTGAGGCTAGATCTCTGCCCTTGAGCAACTCACGGACAAACATAAAACGATGCAACAGAGCCCAACATGAGGGCAACAGCCAGTATCAAAGAGCCCCAAGGCAAGTAGAACAGCCAGGCTCCAGGAGGGATTAGAGCCAGCCGCTGAAGGTCAGGATTCCTCATGTCTCTCTGCTTCTCTTTTTCTACTTCTTTGCATACCCGAGCTTCTGTCTCTCTTTGCTCATCTCTTTCTTTTTCCCACTGTCTACTCCATTCACTTATTCATCCATTCATTCACTTACCCCTTTTCACAATGTGTCTACTTTGAGATCGGCACCAGACAAAGCAATAGGAGAGGTGAGGGGAATATCATTCAGGACACAGGCATGGGCAAAGACTTCATGACTAAAACACCAAAAGCAATTGCAACAAAAGTCAAAATAGACAAATGGGATCTAATTAAACTAAAGAGCTTCTGCACAGAAAAGAAACTATCATCAGAGTGAATAGCCAATCTACAGAATGGGAGAAAATTTTGCAATTTATCCATCTGACAAAGGGCTAATATCCAGAATCTACAAGGAAACTAAACAAATTTACAAGAAAAACAACCCCATCAAAAAGTGGGCAAACGATATGAACAGACACTTCTTAAAAGAAGACATTTATGCAGCCAGTAAATACATGACAAAAAGCTCATCATCACTGGTCATTAGAAAAATGCAAATAAAAACCATAATGAGATACCATCTCACACCAGTTAGAATGGCGATCATTAAAAAGTCAGGAAACAACAGATGTTGGCGAGGCTGTGGAGAAATAGGAACACTTTTACATTGTTGGTAGGAGTGTAAATTAGTTCAACCATTGTGGAAGACTGTGTGGCAATTCCATCTAGAACCAGAAATACTGTTTGACCCAGAAATCCCATTACTGGGTACATACCCAAAGGATTATAAATCATTCTACTATAAAGACATATGCACAGGTATGTTTATTGCAGCAGTATTTACAATAGCAAAGACTTGGAACTGACCCAAATGTCCATCAATGATAGACTGAATAAAGAAAATAAACATATATACCATGGAATACTATGTAGCTAGAAACAAGAATGAGTTCATGTCCTTTGCAGGTACATAGATGAAGTTGGAAACCATCATTCTCAGCAAACTAACACAGGAACAAAAAACCAAACACCGCATGTTCTCACTCATAATTGGGAGTTGAACAATGAGAACACATGTATGCAGAGAGGGGAACATCACACACCGGGGCCTGTCAGGGGATGGGAGCCAAGGAGAAGGAGAGCATTAGGACAAATTCCTAATGCATGCAGGGGTTAAAACCTAGATGATGGGTTGATAGGTGCAGCAAACCACCACGGCACATGTATACCTATGTAGCAAACCTGCACATCTGCACACGTATCCCAGAACTTAAGGTAAAATTTAAAAAAAAAAAAAAAAAAGAGAGAGAGAGGTTTCTAAGCAGGCTGGCGTGATGGCTCATGCCTGTAATCCCAGCACTTTGGGAGGCCGAGGTGGGTGGATCACTTGAAGCTAGGAGTTCAGGATCAGCCTGGCCAACATGGTGAAACCCCATCTCTACTAAAAATACAAAAATTAGCTGGGTATGGTGACACATGCCTGTAGTCCCCTCGGGTGGCTGAGGCAGGAGGATCGCTTGAACCCGGGAGGTGGAGGTTGCAGTGAGCCAAGATCATGCCACTGCACTCCAGCCTGGGCAACAGAGCAAAACTCTGTCTCAAAAAAAAAAAAAGAGATGTTTCCAGGCAGAGGAACAGCACCCGGGAAGACACAGACTCACGGAAGGTCAGCTCTGTTCTGGCATGAGGGGACTAGAGTCCTGTCCTGGAGAAGTTGGGAGGAGTGACAAGAGATGAGAGAGATAAGGAGGGGAAAGCAGATTGGTCGTATTAATAATTCTGTAGGTTGTGGAGGATGAGTTTATAGGCAAAGAGAGTTACAGCTTTAAGGACGCTCTCTCTGGCAGCAGCCTGGAAGCCAGCCTAGATCCATGACTCTTGACCTTTTCCCACCATGGCATCCATGGTGACATCTTCCCTTTTTCCTGTGTATATCTAATATTAGGGCTTTCATCCTAAAGAAAGCATACTGGAATGCAAGGGAGAGCATGACTTGAATCCGTTCCCTCCAAGTTATTGTAAACTAAATTCATCACAAACATTTGTACCTTCATTATTACCGAATCACATGCAATGCATCACATAACTGATTTTGAGTCACAGCGCTGTGGTGGAGAACTGGGAGAGTAAGCATGGTCATCTGTGCTCCATAGACCCCTGGGAGTTCATGGGAAGCGTCTTGGGGATTCTGGAGGGAGCTACAAAGACAGAGCTCTGGCCCCACCCTCCACTGCACACACTTCAACTAGAGCAGCTGCACTTTAATTATTGCAGGTTTTTCACCAAGATTTTGTTTCAATAATGTGTTCCACTGTTTGTGTTTTTAAAATTTTTGCTAGCAATAGATTAAAAGACAGGAGAGACTGAAGGTAGATAAACAAAATAGGAGATAATTTTATTAGTCTGGGTGAGAAATAATAAAAGTAGTTCCTTTAAATCTAGTTGAATGGATGAATTAAAGTTCATAAACCAATAGGAATCACATGCAAGCTACAGTATAAGGTATTTCCATAACATGTAATAGGAAATGACATCATTAATTTATTTTGGCATGAGATGAGGGTACAAATGAATAAATAAAATATATTATCACAGTGCTTCTCAAACTTTAATGTGTACAGACATCACACAGGTATCCTGTCAAAAAGTAGATTCTGATTCACAGGGCCCAGAGGGCTGAGAGTCTACTTTTTTTTTTTTTTTTTTTTTTTTTGAGACAGTCTTGCTCTGTCGCCCAGGCTTGAGCTCAATGGCGCAATCTTGGTTCACTACAACCTCTGCCTCCCAGGTTCAAGCAATTCTCCTGCCTCAGCTCCCAAGTAGCTGGGACTACAGGCACCTGCCACCATGCCTGGTTAACTTTTGTATTTTTAGTAGAGACAGGGTTTCACCAAGTTAGCCAGGATGGTCTCGATCTCCCTACCTCAGTTGATCTGCCTGTCTTGGCCTCCCAAAGTGTTGGGATTACAAGTGTGAGTCACCGCACCCAGCCAAGTCTAGTTTTTTAACATGTTCCCAGAAGACTCTGATGTTACAGGTCCATGGACCACACTTTGAGTAGCAAGATATTAGAAACTCCTAAAATAATTTAAAGATTTTAAAATCTATCCCTAGCCCATGAAAGAATGTGGGTTTTGTAAGTCAGAGCCTTTGTTTTGTTTTTGTTTTGTTTGTTTTTTGTTTTTTTTGAGATGGAGTTTCACTCTGTCGCTAGGCTGGAGTGCAGCGGCACGATCTCGGCTCACTGCAACCTCTGCCTCCCAGGTTCAAGCGATTCCCCTGCCTCAGCCTCCTGAGTAGCTGAGTAGAGATGGGGTGTCACCATGTTGGCCAGGATGGTCTCAATCTCCTGACCTCGTGATCCGCCCACCTTGGTCTCCCAAAGTGCTGGGAAGGCCTTTGTTTTTAAGGCCAGGATTCATCATTTTCAAGTTCTAGCTGACACCTGAGCCTGTGTCCTCAGCTGTAACTGGATGAGCTCTTGTGTGGATTGAGATAATGCACCTAAAGGGATTAGCACCACACTTAGCTCATAGAAATAGTTAGTAAATGTTAACTACCAATTTTTTAAAGAGTCATTTACAAATTTCCTGTATCAGAATCCCCATAGTGCTAGTTTAAAATGCAGATACCTGGACTTGACAGCAAGTCTACTGAATCAGAATCTCTGAGGGAGGACTGGCTTTTTTTTTTTTTTTTTGAGACGGAGTTTCACTCTTGTTACCCAGGCTGGAGTGCAATGGCGCAATCTCGGCTCACCGCAACCTCCACCTTCTGGGTTCAGGCAATTCTCCTGCCTCAGCCTCCTGAGTAGCTGGGATTACAGGCACGCACCACCGTGCCCAGCTAATTTTTTGTATTTTTAGTAGAGACGGGGTTTCACCATGTTGACCAGGATGGCCTCGATCTCTTGACCTCGTGATCCACCCGCCTCGGCCTCCCAAAGTGCTGGGATTACAGGTGTGAGCCACTGCGCCCGGCCAGGACTGGCATTTTTAACAAACCCTTGGTACTCTAGAGCTGAAGGAAGGGGGCCTGCTGGAAGCCATGTGCACACATAGCTAGATGTGGTCAGAAACATTTCCAGAGACACACTTAGCATGGAGAGTTAAGTGGGAGTGCGGTGGGAAAGCTGGAGTGCAGACAGGAAGAGTGCACATTTCCATTGAGCTACAGAGATCTAGAATGACTGCAGTGTTAGAACTGAAGGAGAAATCTATGCTCTGCTTCACCATAGTCCTTGTCAGCTAAGAAGCTCATGTCCCAGGACAAAAATATATATATATATCATCTTGCATCCCCTTCCTTGCCCAACTTTCTTTTTTTTAATTGTTTTATTATTTATTTATTTATTTTTGAGATGGGGTCTCACTCTGTTGCCCAGACTGGAGTGCAGTGGTTCAATCTCGACTCACTGCAACCTCTGCCTCTGGAGCTCAAATTGATCTTCCTGCCTCAGCCTCCAGATTAGATGGGACTACAGCTGCATCCCACCATACCCAGCTAATTTTTGTAGAGACAGGGTTTCACCATGTTGCCTAGGCTGATCTTGAACTCCTGGGCTAAGGGATCTGTCCATCTCGGCCTCCCAAAGTGTTGGGATTACAGGCGTTAGCCACCCTGCCCGGCCCCCTTACCCCACTTTCATACAAGCTTTCCTGCCAGGATAAGTTAAGAGAAATTGCATTTTTTTTTTTCAGGCCAATTGTAGGCAAAGTTGACCCTACCTATCAAAGCAAGTCCAAGTTATTTCTGAAGCCTTTGCACTTTGTTTTTTTTCCTCCCTTTATCCTACTTCCTAGCCCTAACCTCTCTTCTAACTCCCTGGTACCTTGTACAACCTCTTTTTTCTAAATCCCAACTAAGTGTTTTCTCCCTTAACTACATCTCATGTCTCCCTCCTACCTAGTACAGGAGGGAAGGGTAGGCAGAAGCAGGTCGGGCGGCGGCGGGGAGGACATCCTTTAAGGGAAATGGAACCCAAGTCCCATCTGGAAGAAATTTCACCACACTCTATAACTCTGACGAGGAGAACCAACTACCCACGGACAAAACTGAACCCAAAGCAAAGCAAAGCAAACAGGCTGAACCCACTCCAACTCATGGTTCCACGATGAGTGAAATCCCCGGAGTTCCAGAGGACGACTTAGAAAATTTTGGCCTAGAAAAACGTGTTACTAGTTGTCTACCACAGCCATAGAAAAATCTCAGAAGTAGTCTGAAAGAATATGTCTTCAGCAGTTGAACTTTATGAACCTACAGGGATTTTTTGAAAAATCCCTTCCACCTATACACATTAGGCAGTCAGTCCACAGATTATTTATTAGAGTATTTATCATGTGACATCATTCTAGATTCTGGGAATGCCACTATGTAGATTGCATTACATTTTTAAAAATAAGCTAACTTTAGGTAATTCTATAATCATATGCCTTGAAGAAGAGAATATTTGGATAACCTGGCTGGGCATGGGTGGGGGTGGTTAGAAGAGCTCTCTCTCTGAAGGCAGCATTTGAGTTGGGACCTACCTAAGGAGAAAGGTGGTGGCCATGTGAATTTCCAGGGGAAGAGCATTTCAAGCAGAAAGAAAATAAGTGCAAAGACCTTGAAATGGGAAGAAGCTTGGCAAGTTTCAGGGACAGAATGAAGGCATCCAATACCTGTTTGTAATGAATGTGTGGATGGTGAGCATCTCATAACACACATGACTGGGAGCGAGCTTAGACAGAATTTGAACCATGGCATTAGAGCATTATCACTTTCTTTTTTCAAGATAGAGTCTTGCTCTGTCACCCAGGCTGGAGTGCAGTGGCTCGATCTCGGCTCTCTGCAAGCTCTGCCTCCTGGGTTCAAGCACTTCTCCTGCCTCAGCCTCCTGAGTAGCTAGGATTACAGGCATCTGCCACCACACCTGGCTAGTTTTTGTATTTTTAATAGAGACAAGGTTTCACCATGTTGGCCAGGCTGGTCTCAAACTCCTGATCTCCTGATCTGCCCGCCTCGGCCTCCCAAAGTGCTGAGATTACAGGCGTGAGCCACCTCACCCAGCAAATTACTTTCTTTTAATTCAATGAGTAATAAGAACCGTCTCCTCTCCTTCCCCTACTTCCTGCACCCCGGTGGTAAGCATTGGTCTAAATGTAAGAGATAAAAGATCCATCCCAAAGTGCCTGCCTTGAGTAGCTCCTAACTGCTGCTGGAGACAGATCCCTAAGGACATGGTTAAAGCAACCTTTCAAGTGCCCTGGAGTGGGGATGTCACGAGGCCCTGTGGAAGCTTCCGTTCATTAGAGGAAGAAAGGCTAACTCCTCCAGAAGGGCAGAGAGCTTTCACATAAAAGGTGACCTTTGAGTTGAGCCTTTTAAGATGAATGGTATTTAACAAGATTAATTGTTCCTGGCAATACCTTGGACTAGATATTCTGAAAAATTCTCCAGCTACAAAACACCAACACTGCTGAATTAAATACAATAAATAATCTTTGAAAACCAGGAATGTAGTACCTGCCAATACTAGGAACCCAGAGCCCTGGAGAGACACTGAGATGGGGGTACGCAGTGGACAGAACCCAGGTGTACATGGGTGGGGGTGGGAGGCAGGACTCCCCACAGGAAGCCAGAGACTTGAAGGGCCATAGCCTTCTCAAAAAGGTAGGAGAGGAAATGGTATCTGTGCCTCAGCAAAGGCAAAGCACGTACCAATGTAACTTGTGCATCTTGGCCTAGGTGCTAGGGAAGAAAAAGAGGAAAGAGAAATGTCTCCTGAGGGAATTAATAATGACAGCCAGCCCATCTGTTACCCAGATTGGGGTTTGACTACACCAGTAACTCCATTTACATCCCAGAATTCCCAGCGGCTCAAGAATGGGCAGCACTATGTACTTCAGGAAGATGTGGCAAAGGATAGGCCAACATCAGGAGGTTTGTTTAAGATGCAGTTCATTAGTCTAAATTTGTGCATTTCTCAGTATGTAAGTTATATCTCAATAAAACTTGTTTCAAAGGAGAAGAAGTGTAAGTGGGGGAGTAGGGAGGGAGGAGAAAAAGAAGAGGCTGTTAAATGTCCAGTTCTACACTCCAGTTTATGTGTCTGTACAACCTCCCTGTTATGGACTGAATGTTCATGTTCCCCGCAAATTCATATGTTAACATCTTAACCCCCAGTGTGATATTACAAGGTGGGGCCTTTGGGAGGATAATTAGGTCATGAGGGTGGAGCCCTCCTGAATAAGATTAGTGCCCTTAAAAGGGACCCCAGAGAGCTCTCTCATTCTTTCTGCCATGTGCAGATACAATGAAAAGACAATATTCTGCAACCCAGAAGAGAGCCCTCACCACTGCCAGTTTATACTGGCACCCAGAACTGTGAGAGACACGTTTCTGTTGTTCATAAGCCACCAGTCTATAGTACTTTATAACAGCAGCCAGAACTGACTAAGGTGGTCCTCTTGATGGGAGGTTTCTTCTCTGGAGAAGGTAAAAGAGTCTTGGCACTGGGGGATATCAGGCAAGTTCAGGGTACAAATACAGTGAGCAGAGGAATAGGTGAGCGTGTGCAAGCAGGATACTGTGCTTTCCATAGCTTCTTTCCTTCCACTTAGTTCCCAGAACCTACTAGCTGGGATCAAAAGATAATGACACTGAAGATGCCTAACAAAATGGCCCCAGCCAGACCACCCTAAAGGGAAAATAGATCCTCCCCGTGTGCTCAGAGTTTCCAATTGGCTTCTTAGTCTCCCTTTCTTAAGTATGAGCAAACAATTACTAGACAGCAAAGGAAAACCTCCAGTGTGGAATACATACAAACAAACCAAAAGGCAACATACAAATATAGACACCAAGCAGGGAAAAATCCAACCTTTTTTTTTTTGAGATGGAGTTTTGCTATTGTTGCCCAGGCTGGAGTGCAATGGCGGATTTGGCTCACTGCAACCTCCACCTCCCAGGTTCAAGCAATTCTGTCTCAGCCTCCTGAGTAGCTGGGATTACAGGCGGCCACCACTATACCCAGCTAATTTTTGGTATTTTTAGTAGAGATGAGATTTTACCATGTTGGCCAGGCTGGTCTCAAACTCCTGACCTCAGGTGATCTGCCTGTCTTGGCCTTCCAAAGTGCTGGGATTACAGGTGTGAGACACCATGCCCAGTCAAAAATTAAAAAAAAAAGCTGGCCAGGCATGGTGATGCACGCCTGTGATCCTAGCACTTTGGCAAGCTGAAGTGGAAGGATTCCTTGAGGCCAGGAGTTTGAGACCAGCCTGGGCAACATAGGAAGACCCCATCTCTCTATTTTATATATCTATATACACACACATATATATATATATGTGCACACATACACTATATATATAATATGTATATATTACATATAATACATATTATATGTATACATGTATCTAATACATATAATATATAATATGTGTATATATAATATACATATAATGTACAATATATGTAATATATAGTATATAATACATATTATATACAATATAATATGTCTATAGATGCAAGCCACCAAATTATATATATATATTTTTTTTCAGAGCTGGGCTGAGTGGCTTGCACCTATAATCCCAGCTACTCCAGAGACTAAAGTGGGAAGATCATTTGAGCCCAGGAGTTTGAGACTGCAGTGAGCTATGAGTGCACCAGTGCACTGTAGCCTGGGTGACAGAGTAAGATACAACCTCTAAAAAAATCAAAACCAAATTTAAAAACTAATATTTTTAATTTAAAAAATGAAAAGAAAAACTAAAAAAAAAAAACAAAAACAAAAACAAAAAGCAAACCCTTCAGACGTGAGATAGTGCAACTATGAAGCAGGACAGGATGCTGTAAAAAGGAACATTTAGAGAGCAGCAAAAAGAAGAGGTCTTAAACATTAAAAATATGAAAGCAGAAACGAAGCACTCGATAGAAGAGCTGAACATAAGGTTAAATTTTTCTGCAAAGTAAAGCAAAAAATGACAAAGGCAGAACATAATAAAAATTACAAAAGTTAAAGGGCCGGTCCATGAGGGACAACATCCAACAGGCAGTTCTAGGGGGAGGAACTGAGGAAGCTGAGGAAAGCAATTATTCAGTGAAACAATTCAAGGACATTTCTCAGAACCTAAGGATGTGATCTGCAGACTGACAGAGCCCACCGAGAGCCCAGCAAAATGGATAAAATAGGCCCACATCAAAGCACATCATTATAAAGTTTTATAATACTAACATCAAAGTTTATGTGCTTCCAGAGAAAGAAAGTTTAAAAAACAAACAAACAAAAAACAAACAAAAAAACCCAGTAACAATAGCAACAGCAAAAATACAACTTGGTCATGTAGGAAAGATCAGGAATTGCATAGAATGGCTTTGGACTTCTTAACAATAATACTGGAAGAAACACTGTATCAACACAGTGTTTCAATTTCCAGAAATGACTGGCTAGGAAACTCATCAATCCTCTTACTGAAAACGGTGAAAAATACAGAATACTGGATAAAAAATATTTTTGAAAAGAAACATATCTTAAAAACATTAAAGACATTAAAAGACAGTTGGGAACTTTTAGGTCACTTTCCGCGTTAGAGCTTGTAACCAAAGAGGCAAACAAAACAGCAGAGTTGTAATGGCAGACCTGAGCTAGACTTTTCCATCTTCCCCTGAACTGCTGCGAACTGTGGAGATGATGGTCTTGCTGCTGCTGTGGGGAGCAGGGGAGGAGAAACAGAAAGGAAAAGCAAAAGCAGCTTTCCTAGGGAGCTTGTGCCCAAGGACTGTCGATCCCCAACATGAATTTGTATTCACAATATATGTTGACTTTTGGGTGGGTCAGGAACTTTCAAACCTTATGTGGTCCCTCCTCATAGGGCCTTTAGACAGCTGGCAGAAGCAAGTGCAAGGCTCTGGAGGAAGGTACATTGATTCTAGGCCTCAGAAAACCACCATAAATTATTTTTCTAAGTGGAGTAACAGCCAGCATGCAGCAAGATTAGGAAGCACACCAAAAAACAAAATATGAACCCGAATCAGAACAGATATTAGAAAGATCAGTCATGAACTTTAAATAGTGATGCTTACCAAGTTTAAAGAACTAAATAATTTAACTTCAAAATATTTTTAGGCCAGGCACGGTGGCTCACGCCTGTAATCCCAGCACTTTGGGAGGCTGAGGTGGGTGGATCACGAGGTTAGGAGATCAAGACCATCCTGGCTAACACAGTGAAACCCTGTCTCTACTAAAAATACAAAAACTTAGCCGGGTATGGTGGCACATGTCTGTAGTTCCAGTTACTCGGGAAGCTGAGGCAGGAGAATCGCTTGAACCCAGGAGGCAGAGGTTGCAGTGAGCAGAGATCACACCATTGCACTCCAGCCTGGATGACAGAGTGAGACTCAATCTCAAAAAAAAAAGAAAAAAGAAAAAAACCTTCAGGAAGCAAAGAATTATGAAAATGACAGCAGTTTTGAAAAGGAACTAAAGAGAATTTCCAAAAAATGAAAACTACATGAAACTAAAAATTTTAAAAAAACATTAGAGCAATGTCTTCACAGCTCTAATGGAAAATGCTGATCTAAAATTCCATGCCCAGCTAAACTATTAAGACATGATCAGTCTAGGATAAAGAGATTTGCAACAGGTATGGTTTCAAAAAAAATTACCTGCAACCTTTCTGATGTGCCCTTTCTGATGAAGCTTCTATAGGATATGGTACATGAAAATTGAACAGAAAACCAAGAAGATATAGGAAACAGATAACAGGAGGTTCAACACAGGAGAGAGGCAAAGGGCATTCCCAGGAAGATGTTGAAAGAAGGTAGCAGGGTAATAGCTGCACACCAGATGTAAAAGAAACCTGCTTATACCAGAGCAGTGTGACTCAAGGGATATTCATAGTGACAGCTCTCATCCCAAGATCATTGCTGTCATTCTGCTTGTTCTCGGTCTCTGTCTTTTAACCTGCCTGACCATATTCTTATATGTACTTGACTTTTCCTGACCATTGCTGTAAAAATTCCTGTTTTTCCCTCCATGTCCTGTTGCTTGGATCAACTAAGGAATTCATTCATCCCGAGATGTTTACACCTACTCCTGAGAGCTGGAGGTAGATCTTTGATCTAAGAAGCAGGAAATACAGGATATCCCCTTCCCCTTGATCCCATTTTTATGACGATTTGCAAGTTCCACACTGCAGCCCTGTCAGATACCCTGTGGTCAGGCATCTGTTTCTCAGAACTCAATCAATTTCCTAATATCAAACTTAGCAAAATACCTACACCTACATATATGTAACAAACCCCACTATGAGGATGCAAAATGATTAAAACACCTCTTAATGGGTACCTCATGATTAATAAGAATGGTATACACTGTTGTACGCGTGACATGGCCCCTGTGACATCAGCAACATCCAGGCCTGCACACTTGATGCCTTTCAAACCATCTTCACACCATTCAGATGTCTCCTAGTTACTTTCAGAAATAATTTGAGACTTTACCTATGTATCATTTTTAAGATATTGGATTTGGGGTCATAAGTAAACATTTTTCTCTATAAACTTCAGCTGAAAAATGTATTGAGAAGCTGCACTCTGTGAGGTTGGGAGTATTGAAAGCCAAGGGGTCTTCTAGAAGGAAAATATCGCCAGAGGAATGCCCTGCCAGTCCCCACACACCCTGGAAATTCTTCCTTCAATTACATCGTCCTACAGCTGAGTGCCAGGTGAGCCTTAGCAAAAGGGGAGGCTTACAGCCAAACTTGTTTCTGGGAATTTCCACCATCCAAAATAAAGGCTACCTCTGTGGAGGAGAGGGGAAGCTTAGTTGTTAAAAACAGATGCTGAAAAGATATTTTTCCCCCTCTTGTCTAATTGGTGAGTTAGAATTTGAAGATTCAAGTAGTTCCAGAAAATCAGATCTGTGACTTCGGTCTGTACTGTCCTTTGTCTCAGCTGCCGGGTTCTATCCTATGGCTGTATTTAGCAGAGTTACAAAGCCAGATGGGGTCAATTATAGCATAAATTTCACTAGATGTGTCCTATTTTAGAGCCTGTGCCATTAGGAGAAATTCTGCCAAGAAATTCGACTGCAGTCTTAAGTGAATTAATATAACCCTGTCATATGTACTTTAATAACCACTGTTAGACTTCAGGTTGGAAGTTTGCCAAGAAAATAAAGTCTGACGTGCACCTCTCTATACTTTCAAGGGTGGAAGTGATTATGTAACTGAATGGACTCAAGATTTTCTAATTGATACTTAGCTATTTAGAAGGACTTAAATAGTTATTTTTAAAGTCTTTTTAAATTTGAGACTAAGTAAGATGTCTGTTACTAATGTTTTCCTTAAAGTCTCTTTAAAATTATGAAACATTCACTTGGTAATTTAACAAATGGCTGATGATGATCATGATTTATTTGAAACAGAATACTTTTTTTTTTTTAAAGCAGAATCAAAAATCGTTAGCTATATAACTTAAATGATTATATGTTGGTGATATGGTTTGGATCTGTGTCTCCACCCAGACCTTGCTCCCTGCAGTCTCCACCTCCTAGGTTCCAGTGAATCTCGTGCGTCAGCCTCCTGAGTAACTGGGACTAGAGGTGCCTGCCACCAGGCCCAACTAATTTTTGTATTTTTGTAGAGACAGGGTTTCACCATGTTGGCCAGGCTGGTCTCAAACTCCTAGCCTCAGGTAATCCACCCGTCTCGGCCTCCCAAAGTGCTAGGATTACAGTTGTGAGGCACCGCACCCAGACTAAACCCCTTTTCTTCATAAATTACCCAGTCCCTGTTATTTCTTTATAGCAATGCAAGAATGGACTAATACAGCTGGTCAGAATCTGAGTTGATAAAAATCAGACAAGTTGGAGTGTAGTTGCAGTTTCTCTAAAAGGCAATATATTAGTCTGAATAGGCTAATTGCTTTAACAAATAGCCCTGAACTCTCAATGGTTTGATATAGTGGAAGTTTATTTCTCACTCATGTGAATTCCAGTGTGGATGTTTCTAAGTAGTTTGTTGAATAGTTTATCTCCAGGAAGGGACTCAAAAATTCAGTCCCCTACCACTTGCAGCTCCATCATCTTCCCTGTAGGGCTGCCAAGCTCTGAGGGTGTGGAGGAGTTAGGGAGGAGAAGGGCTCATAATTCCTTGTCTAAGTCACATGTCACTTCTGCTCAAATTCCTTTGCTAAGAACGAGTCACCATCTCAGTGGTGTGCTGGAACCAGCTGGTTCCAACTTCAGAGAGTCACTTTTGTGCATTTCTTTCCAATTCTACTTTAGTGATGTCATATTGGTGGCTTGAGATTGGCCTTTGTGTGAATATTCACACCATGCAAGTAGGCAAATGCTACAGATGAGGCCTTTGTTCATCTAGAGAGCCAGGTGTTAAGCATTTACCAACACGCCAGAGTCACAGCGTGCCACATAGCTGCAAGAGGCCTGGGAAAGGCAGTTAGCTGTGTGTCCAAGAGAATGGAATGGATCTGGTGAGTATCCAGTCTCTCTCTATCACGTGAAGCAAATAAGGGAAACAGATCAAAAGATGAATGAGGATAAATCATTCCATTTCGCTTTGGAAATGATCTCCTATGCGGTTCTTTACAAAGGAACATTGCATAGTTTTGGTTATCATGTCCCTATGCCATTTATATTCTTTAAAGTCAGGGAAATTGTTTATGAATTCGCTAACTAAAGTTATGTTGCTGTTTGGTAAGTAAGATGCCAGCTTGTCTATGGGCTATTTTTCAAAGGAAGTTCTACTCTCTTTGATTTGCAGTTTTTGGTCTTCTCTTCCTCACTCAAAATATTACATCCCTAATGCACTCCCTTAAAATATTTATGGACATTTTCTTTTGATCTTTTAAAAAGTTGAAACATGAAATCACAGTTTTTGTAGGTAATAAATGTTCAAATATCAGCCACTTCATATGGTTCAACCATATATATTTTTTTAAGTCCCATTAGGGAATTACTTTCATGTTTTGTCTTATTTTGTATTGGATCACTTTATGGGACCACTTATTAGCAATATACATGATCAGAAGTTCCCGTTCAGATCTGTTCTCATTCTCCCACAGTTCAAGCCTCTCTAACTTTTTGAAACTTCCAAATGGATTATCTCCACAGTCTCACAAAAATCCACATAATGATGAAATTGCTCTTTTTAAGAGACCAGGTTTTTGTTGCGAAGGCTTCTGGCCGTGTGAAAAACTGTTTTCCCCTTGAGTCCCTGAGGCTGCTTTTCTGTGGCCCTCTCTATCTTTGCCACTGTGACAAAGGGAACTTGGAGAATTCTTGCGAACTGTACTGGGACTATTTGCAAAGCAGTAAGTGATATGTGAAAAGCAGTATTCACTGTGTGTGGGGCTGCAAGTGAGTTATGAGTCAAGTCTACCAAAGGAGCACAGAACCCCACTGGGTAGTCCAAAAGAGCCTGTGCTGCTGTCCCTCCCATTCCATGCTCCTCCTCGTCTCTGTGCTCCCTCTGGTTTCAGGCCATATTCTCTAGGGTTTTGTGATACGTGGTGATCCTATCCCCAAGAGGATGGGGAGTATTATGTTTATTCTACCCTGCCCAGAGACACAGCATGAGAAAATGGCAAAAATTGCTCTATTTGCTTCTCCAGGATGGTAGCCCTGGGGTCAGAATGGAGGTAAGGCGGGTTACCCTTGGATGGTGTCAAACTCTTTTAAAAGGGGCAACTTTTTAAAGTTTGCTGAAGTGGGTAGTCAGAAAGGATGGGACTTTTTCAAGGCCCTACAGCTAATTATAACTGATGACTCCTGGCTGAGGACAGGGGAATAACTTGAACCCAGGTTCAAGGGCCCGTAACTTCAAGCCTAAGATACATTCTCTGACCTGACTTGGCCTCTTTCAGTGTAGACATGTAGGCAGAGTGTTAGTTTCCATTTGCCACTGTTTGATGCTACATTTAATTCTTATCATTCTCCAACACATATCCGGGCAAAACACATTTGAGAGGTGTTACTTCACGGTATCCATGCATTCTTGGTGATTTGTTATTTTTTGTGACTGTTTTCACTTCTAATAATGTAATGTAAATTATCTGTATCGGAAGTTGTGTTAGTAATTCTAAGGTTACCCTTTATTTTTATCATAATTTATTTTCTTCATAATAATTTAATTATCTAAGGAAATATACACTTCATTCTCTGACTTTGGGATTATTCTAAGATAGCGTCATCGGGCCAGGCGCAGTGGCTCACGCCTATAATTCTAGCAGTTTGGGAGGCTGAGGTGAGTGGATCACCTGAGGTTAGGAGTTCAAGACCAGCCTGGCCATCATGGTGAAACTCCATCTTTAAAAAAAATAAAATGTAAAAAAAGATGTCTTCATCATTTTATTTTATTTTATTTTATTTTATTTTAAGACGGAGTCTCACCCTCTTGCCAGGTTGGAGTGCAATGGTGGGATCTCAGCTCACTGCAACCTTCGCCTCCCAAGTTCAAGCGATTCTCCTGCCTCTGCCTTCTGAGTAGTTGGGACTACAGGCTTGCGCCACCAGGCCCCAGCTAGTATTTGTATTTTTAGTAGAGATGGGGCTTCACCACATTGGCCAGGATTGTCTCAATCTCTTGACCTCGTGATCCGCCCCCCTCTGCCTCCCAAAGTGCTGGGATTACAGGCGTGAACCACAGCACCTGGCCTTCATCATTTTTGAAATCACACAAACATGAGTGTTCATTGACCTCTTTGAAATTTCTGACAAACTTTGCATCTGTGACCAAAACCTCAGGCCACGGTAGACTTTTTGTCTATTCCTCTTTGTAATGTGCTTGTGTTTGTTTTATTTATTTTGAAGGTCTTCATCTATTCACAATAACTTGACTTAATGTCATTTTGAAATGATTCTATCTCTAATAGTGTTTTTGTCTGATAATAATATAGCTACCAAAGAATTCTTTTGATTAATATTTTTTCATTCTTTTAAATTTTTCAATATCTTTATATTTTAGATGTGTCTCTTGCAAATAACTATTTTTTGTTTTTTTTACCACTCATCTCCTTTCTCTTTTAATTGGAGGCTTTTGTCTCTCTTTCTGTAACTATGATGTGATTATTGAAATACCTGGATTCTAATCTATCATCTTATTTTTTGCTCAACCTGTTATTTTTGTTTTCTTGACTTCCTTTGAACTCATTTCTTTATCTTTCAATCCCTTGGCCCTCTAGCAACAATTTAGAAGTATACACTGCACTCTATCTCTTTTCTTTTTGTTATTTTGTTTATGTATTTTGCTTCTCAGATTCTTTAGTGAAACTCAGACCTTCTATCTGAGAACGTTTTCCTTCTATCTAAATTATATCCTTTAGAATCTCTTTTCGTGATAAGATGCTGGTGATGAATTTTATTTTTGTTTTAATATCTTTTCTTGGCTTCTATTAATTTTTTTGTTTTTCTAGAGGTAAAATCTCACTCTTTAACCCAGGCTGACATGCAATGGCACAATCATAGCTCACTGCAATCACAAACTCCGGGGCTCAAGTGATCCTCCTGCCTCAACCTCCCAAGTAGCTGGGACTACAGGCATGTGCCACAATGCCCAGCTAATTTTTTAATAAATTTTTTGTAGAGATGAGGTCTCACTATGTTGCTAAGGCTGGTTTCTCAGGCTCCCAAAGTGCTGGGATTACACATGTGAGCCACCGTGCTTGGCCGGCTCTCCTTTATGGAAGATACTTTCATTGAGTATGGAATTCTAGGTTAGCAGTTGTGATGATCTTTTGATATGTCAAACTGGCTAGTCTACAGACCTCAGTTATTCAATGAAACACTAGGGATTGCTGTGAAGAGGTTTTGTAGATGTGATTAAAGTTCATAATCAGTTGATTTTAAGTAAGGAAGATTATTCTAGGTAATCTGCCTGGGCATGATTAATAAGTTAAAAGACATTAAGAGCAGAGTTGAGACTTCCCAGAATAAAATAGAAATTCTACCTGGGGATTGTCTCTTCAACTTGTGCCTGAGAGTTCCAGCCTGTCCTTCTCACAGTTGTGTAAACTAATTCCTGCAAAAAGTCTCTTAATACATATCTCCTGCTGGTTCTGCTTCTCTGGTTGAACACTGATACAACAATTATTTTCTTTCAGCTTATTTAAGACATTATGACATTGGCATCTGCCTTCCATTATTTCTTTTTTTTTCTTTTTTTGAGATGGAGTCTTGCTCTGTCACCCAGGCTGGAGTGCAGTGGCATGATCTTGGCTCACTGCAACCTCCACCTCCTGGGTTCAAGCGATTCTCCCACCTCAGCCTCCCAAGTAGCTGGGATTACAGGCATGAGCCACTGTGCCTGGACTGCCTTCCATTATTTCTGTTGAGAACTCAATTGTCTGTCTAAGTGCAGACACTTTGAAGACATTCTCTTTTTTACTTCCCCTCTGGCAGGCTTTAAGGTTGTCTTTGTTTTTGTTTTTCCAAATTTCCACTATGATGTATTCAGGTGTGAAAATCCCAGCAGCATAAATAAAAAGATATACTGAGCCTTTGGAATCTGTGGATTAAGTGTCTCATTTTTTTCTGAGAAATGTTCTGCCATTATCTCTTTGGATATTGCCTCTGCCCCATTCTCTTTCTCATCTCCTTCTGGGATTCCAATCACAAATAGTTAAGACTTTATCTTGTACTTCTCTGCTGTATTTTATTTTCTATTTTCTTTTTTTCTTTGAGACAGAATCTCATTCTATTGCCCAGGGCTGGAGTACAATGGCAGCCTCCCACCTCCTGGGTTCAAGCGATTCTCGTGCCTCAGCCTCCTGAGTAGCTGGGATTACAGATGTTCACCACCACAACCTGCTAATTTTTGTATTTTTAGTAGAGGCGAGGTTTCACCATGTTGTCTAGGCTGGTCTTAATCTCCTGACTTCAGGTGATCCACCTGCCTCAGCCTCCCAAAGTGTTGGGATTACAGGCATGAGCCATCGCTCCCTGTGCTGTATTTTCTATGTTCTCCTCTGTTACACATTCTGAGTAATTTCTTTTACTCTATCTTCTAACTCACTAATTTTCTACTACCAAACATGTCTTTTGAGTTTTTATTTTGGTAGTTGTTGTTATTGTGTGTGTGTGTGTGTGTGTATGTGTGTGTTTTAAGAGACAGGGTCTTTCTCTGTCATTCAGGCTAAAGTATAGTAGTATGATTACAGCTCACCGTAGCCTTGAACTCTCTGGTCTTAAGCAATCCTCTCACCTCAGGCTCCCAAGTAGCTGGGACTACAGGCACATACCACCACACCTAGCTTTCTTTCTTTCTTTCTTTCTTTCTTTCTTTCTTTCTTTCTTTTCTTTCTTTTTCTTTCTTTCTTTTTTATTTTTGTACAGATGGGGGGTCTTGCTTTGTTGCCCAGGCTGATCTTGAACTTCTGACCTCAAACAAACAATCTTCCTGCTTCAGCTTCCCAAAGTGCTGGGATTACAGGCATAAGCCACCATGCCCAGCCATTCCTTGCTTTTAACCTGACTTTAAATACATTTTATTCAGTGTTTTTCATTGTAAAGATTGATTCTTAATACTTTCCACTAATGTAAATTGAATTGCTGTTTGTATAGAATGTCACAACACAAAAACTATCTTTCTACTTCCTTTTAGCAATCTAGTTAGCTAACCCAGTAGTGGAGAATCTCAGACTCACGTGCTAGATCTGGACTTCATCATTTTGTCCAATAGCCAATACATTTTCTAAAATTGGCTCCCAGGTGCCCAAACTTCCACCATTAAAATGAGCAAATCCAATTATGAGCTCATCTGCAAGCATGTACTGGCAGGAAGATACCATGTAGGGCAGGGTTTCTCTGGGAGCTTCATTCTGAGATGGTTCAGAGCTTGCAGAAAAAGATGAAGGGAGTGGGGTAGGGGAAACAGAAATAGAACCTGGACTGAGAGTCAGTGCCCAGCAGATGATTTTGCTGGTGATAGAGGCAGTTAGAGGGAGCCCCAAATATCCAGGAATTAGATCATGTTAGCTAACTTTAGCTGGTATTGGGGATATTAGTTTCGGTTCAAGCAAGCCTGAACAAGCAGAGGACTTGAACTTTCTTACAGAGAGAATAATACTTCTTAGGAGGAATAAGACATGGTGAAAAGAGCACGTGGGCATGGTTAAGAGAGGAGAGGATGGGCGTGCAAGAGATATTTGCTAATGGCAGGGGTGGAGTACTGGGAGAGTGTTTTGTAGTGTTTTTGGGAACAGAGGATCTGGGCTGGAGACTGAGGGTTTGGGGAGGCCAGAATACTTCACCTATATTTCTCTTCTGACCACTTTTCTCATCTGTCAGCAGCTTTTCCTATCATTTCTGTTGTGTACCCACATGTACTCCTTTCTCTGTGGCTTTAGAAGGGGTGAGTTTTGGTGATGAACCTTAATAATTAGTGTACTCTACTATCATGCTTCTTATAGAATACGAAAAATTCTGCTGAGAAGTACAGAAAGCCATAGGATAATGGAACATTCTCCATAAGTTTTTCTTTTGTTTGGAAATTTTGGAAAACAACATTTTTTCTTTATTCAAATAAACCATGGACTTTACCACCCTTTACTACCCACTTTCTCTTCTTTTCCCTCCATATGCCTTTCCAGGGAGATCATATCACCACCAGGGCTTCAAGTACCAAATACATGCAGTTACCTCCCTAGCCTGCATTTGCAGCCCTGATATCTTTCCTGGGTCTAGGCTCTGACACACAATGTACACCTTAAGCTTGGCATGCCCAAAGCTCAGCTCAATATCTTCTTCCCAAAGCACTCATGTTCTTTCCTGCATTCATTCATTCATTCACTCATTCAAATAGCTACTGGGCTCCAAGTACTTCACTAGGCACCATAAATGAATCATGAGCAAGATGCACATGGTTCCTGCCTTGACAAAACTTATGGTCCAAGGATGTACATGCATGAGGAAAGAACATTTCCAGAATAGAAGAATAGGATCTCATGAGTTTCCAGGCTGAAAAGGCTTGTTGAGGGCCTGGGCCAGCATATTTCTATTTTATTTATTTATAATAGTTTTTAGTTTTTAAAACAGTTTTAGGTTCACAGCAAAACTGAGTGGAAGGACAGAGATTTCCCATGCACCCTCTGCCCCACACAGGAATAGCCTCCTCCATTATCAACATCCCCCATCAGAGTGCTACATTTGTTGCAATTCACAAACATACACTGACACAGCATTATCACCCAAAGTCCGCGGTGGACATTAGGGTTCACTCTTGGTGTGGTATAGTGTATAGGTTTGGATAAATGTATAATGACATGTGTACACCATCATAGTATCATACAGAGCAATTTCACTGTCCTAATAATCCTCTGTCCTCTGCCTATTCATCCTCCCCTTCCCCTTAACCCCTGGGAGCAACTGATTTTTTAGCTGGACTCCATATTTTTCGGTTTTTTTCCAGGATATCATTTTTTGTTTTTTGTTTTTGAAACAAAAACAAAATGTAAAACAAAACAAAACAAAAAACAAATAAACTCAAAACAAAAACAGTATATAACTGTTTCAGATTGATTCTTTTCTCTTAGTAATATGCCTTTAATTTTTCTGCTTATCTCTTCATGCTTGAGAACCCATTTTTTTTTTTAGCACTGAGTAGTATTTCATTGTCTGGGTGTATCCCAGTTTATTTGTTCATTCATCTACAGAAGGACATCTTGGTTGCTTCCAAGTTTTGGCAATTTTGAATAAAGCTGCTAAAAAGTCCACGTGCAGGTTTTTGTGTGTATATGCATTTTCAACCCATTTCAGTAAATATCAAGAAGCACAATTGCTGGATCGTGTGGTAAGAGTATATTTAGCTTTGTAAGAAGCTACCTAACTGTCTTCCAAAATGGCTGTCCCATTTTTCATTCCCAACAGCAATGAATGAAAGTTCCTGTTGCTCCACACCCTTGTCAGCATTTGATGTTGTCAGTGTTCTGCATCTTGGCCATTCTCATGTGTGTATTGGCATCTCATTGTTTTAATTTGCATTTCCCTGATGACATATGATGTGGAATGCATATTGATATCCTTATTTGACACTTGTGTATCTTCTTTTGTGAGGTATCTGTTAAGGTCTTTGTCCCATTTTATATATATACACACACACACATATATATATATTTTATTATACTTTAAGTTCTGGGATACATGTGCAGATCTGGCAGGATTGTTACATGTGTATACACATGCCATGGTGGTTTGCTGCCTCCATTCCCCGCATCACCTACATTAGGTATTTCTCTTAATATTATCCCTCCCCAATCCCCAATCTCCTCACCCCTGCTATTCCTCCCCTAGCCCCCCACACCCCCAACAGATCCCAGTGTGTGATGTTCCCCTCACTGTGTCCATGTGTTCTCATTGTTCAACACCCACTTATGAGTGAGAACATGGGGTGTTTGGTTTTCTGTTCTTGTGTCAGTTTGCTGAGAATGACAGTTTCCAGATTCATCCATGTCCCTGCAAAGGACATGAACTCATCCTTTTTTATGGCTGCATAGTATTCCATGGTGTTTATGTGCCACATTTTCTTTATCCAGTCTATCATTTATGGGCATTTGGGTCAGTTCCAGGTCTTTGCTATTGTAAACAGTGCTGCAATGAATATACATGTGCATGTGTCTTTATAACAGAGTGATTTATAATCCTTTGGGTATATACCCAGTCATGGGACTGCTGGGTCAAATGGTATTTCTATTTCTGGATCCTTGAGGAATTGCCACACTGTCTTCCACAATGGTTGAACTAATTTACACTCCCACCAACAGTGTAAAAGTGATCCTATTTCTCCACATCCTCTCCAGCAACTGTTTGTTGGCTGCATAAATGTCTTCTTTTAAAAAGTGTCTGTTCATATCCTTTGCCCACTTTTTGACTGGGTTGTTTGTTTCTTTCTTATAAATTTGTTTTAGTTCTTTGTAGATACTGGATATTAACCCTTTGTCAGATGGGTAGATTGCAAAAATTTTTTCCCACTCTGTTGGTTCCCAGTTTACTCTAAGGATTATTTCTTTTGCTGTGCAGAAGCTCTTAAGTTTAATTAGATCCCATTTGTCTATTTTGGCTTTTGTTGACATTGCTTTTGGTATTTTAGTCATGAAGTCCTTGCCTGTGCCTATGTCCTGAATGGTATTGCCCAGATTTTCTTCTAGAGTTTTTATAGTGTTAGGTTTTATGTTTAAATATTTAATCCATCTGGAGTCAATTTTTGTATAAGGTGTCAGGAAGGGGTCCAGTTTTGGCTTTCTGCACATGGCTAGCCGGTTTCCCATCATCATTTATTAAACAAGGAATTCTTTCCCCATTGCTTGTTTTTGTCCTGTTTGTCAAAAATCAGACAGTTGTAGAGGTGTGGCATTGCTTCTGGGCCCTCTGTTCTGTTCCATTGGTTTATATTTCTGTTTTGGTACCAGTACCATGCTGTTTTGGTTACTGTAGCCCTGTAGTATAGTTTGAAGTCAGGTAGCATGATGTCTCCAGCTTTGATCTTTTTGCTTAGGATTGTCTTCGCTATGTGGGCTCTCTTTTGGTTCCATATGAAGTTTAAGGTGGTTTTTTTTTTCCAGTTCTATGAAGAAGGTCAATGGTAGCTTGATGGTGATAGCATTAAATCTATAAATTACTTTGGGCAGTATGGCCATTTTCATGATATTGATTCTTCCTACCCACGAGCATGGAATGTTTCTCCGTTTGTGTCCTCTCTTATTTCCTTGAGCAGTGGTTTGTAGTTCTCCTTGAAGAGGTTCTTTACATCCTTTGTTAGATGTATTCCTAGGTATTTTATTCTCTTGGTAGCAATTGTGAATGGGAGTTTGCTCACGATTTGGCTCTGTTTGTCTGTTATTGGTGTATAGGAATGCTTGTGATTTTTGCACATTGATTTTGTATCTGGAGACTTTGCTGAAGTTGCTTATCAGTTTAAGAACATTTGGGGCTGAGATGATGGGGTCTTCTAAATATACAATCAGTCGTCTGCAAATATAGACAATTTGACTTCCTCCTTTCCTAATTGAATGCCCTTTATTTCTTTTTCTTGCCTGATTGCTCTGGCTAGAACTTCCAATGCTATGTTGAATAGGAGTGGTGAGAGAGGGCACTCTTGTCTAGTGCCAGATTTCAAAGGGAATGCTTCCAGTTTTTGCCCATTCAGTATGATATTGGCTGTGGGTTTGTCATAAATAGCTTTTATTATTTTGAGATATGTTCCATCGATACCTAGTTTATTGAGGGTTTTTATCATAAAAGGCTATTGAATTTTGTTGAAGGCCTTCTATGCTTCTATTGAGATAATCATGTGGTTTTTGTCTTTGGTTCTGTTTATGTTATGGATTACATTTATAGATATGTGTATGTCCCATTTTTTAATTGAGTTGTTTCCCTAGTAGTATTATTACTATTATTATTATTATTGTTTTCCCACCTTTTATTTGACATTCAGAGAGTACATGTGCAGGGTTGTTATATGTTTAAATTACATGTAAGGAGGTTTGGTGTACAGACTACCCTCCTCCCACCCTCCACAATCAAGTAGAAATAGTGTCTGTTGCTCCCTTCTTGGTGTCTATATGTACTCAATGTTTAGCTCTCAGTTATATGAGAAAACATGTAGTACTTGGTTTTCTGTTTCTGTGTTAATTTGCCTAGAATAATGGCCTCTGGCTGCATTTATGTTGCTGCAAAGGACAAGATTTCATTATTTTTTGTGGCTGGGTAGTATTCTACTGTGTATATATACCACATTTTCTTTATCTAGTCATCTGTTGAGGGACACTTAGGTTGATTCCATGTCTTTGCTATTGTGAATAGTGCCATGATGAACACACATGTGTGTGTATCTTCAGGGTAGAATGCTTTATATTCCTTTGGGCACCCCATAATGGAATTGCTGGGTCAAATGGTAGTTCTGTTTTACATTCTTTGAGAAATCTCTAAAATGCTTTCCACAGTGTCTGAACTAGTTTCCATTCCCATCAGCAATGTATATTTCCTTTTCTCCACAACCTCATTAGCATCTGTTAATTTTTGACTTTTTATAATAGTCATTCTACTGGTATGAGGTGGTATCTCATTGTGGTTTTGATTTGGATTTCCCTAATGGTTAGTGATGTTAAGCATATTTTTTTCATATGTTTGCTGGATGTGTGTACGTCTTGTTTTGAGAAGTGTCTGCTCATGTCCTTTGCCCATTTATTAAATGGGATTTTATTTATTAAATTCCTTATAGATTCTGGATATTAGATCTTTTTCAGATGCATAGTTTGAAAATATTTTTGCCCATTCTGTAGGTTGTCTGTTTAATCTGTTGATAGTTTCTTTTGCTGGGCAGAAACTCTCTAGTTTAACTAGGTCTCACTTGTCAATTTTTGTTTTTGTTGCAATTACTTTTAGAGTCTTTTTCATGAAATCTTTGGCAGGGCCTCATGTCCAGAATGGTATTTCCGGAAAAGCACATTTTAAAAAAGACCTTAACAGCAACAACAAATGTGTGTGTGTGTGTATATGATAATGAAATATCAAAACACTTGAAACACACACAAAAATGTCTTCATTTCCCCAGAAAGAGTGGGGAAAGGGTCACATTTAAAGCAACAGTAATAGAATGACAATAAGACTTTCAGTACCAACCCTAAATACTTGAAGACCATGGAGGGATACCCTCAACATTCTGAGGAGCTATTATTTTCAGGAGAGAATACTATATCCTCTGAACTGTCACTTACATGAATTATGTAGGAGTCAGGTTCTCCATAGAAACAGAAACAACAGGATTCATACATAAATATTTATGAGATTTAAGGAACTGGCTCACACAATTATGGAGGCCACCAAGTCCAAAATCTGCAGGGTGGGCCTGTGGACTGGAAACCTAAGAAAGAGCTAATGCTGCAATTCAAGTGCAAAAGCCATCCACTGGCAGAATTTCCTTTTGCTCAGGGCAGGTCAGTCTTGTTCTATCTAGGCCTTGAACTGATTGGATGAAGCCCACCCACACTATGGAGGGAAAACTGCTATACTCAAAATTCACCCAAGTAAATGTTAATCTCACCCAGAAATATTCAGAATAATTTTTGACACATATCTGGGCTCTGTGGCCCAGCCAAGTTGCCACATAAAATTAACCATCAGAATGGTTAATATTTTTAAACTTTCAAGGAAGTTTAAAAATAAAAATATTTATATATCATTTTATATCATATTTATAAATTTATATTGTAGTTAATACATTTCTTATAAATATATGGAATATAATGTATATAATGTATATTATAAATATATACCTATAAATTTATTTTGACTATAATTATTTTGTTGTATATTATATTGTATATATTATATTATATATAAATAAAACTTACATATATTTATTTTATATTATATATTATATAAAATTTGTTTTTGCCTGGGATCCAAGATGGCCAAATAGGAACAGCTCCAGAGTGCAGTACCCAGAAAAAACAATGCAGAGGATGAGAGTTCACCACAGTTCCAAACAAGTTTTCATTGCCCACAGACCAGGAGATTCCCAGGCTGAAAAGCACCATGAGTTTTCAGCACAGCTGCTTCAGCTGGTGCCACAAGTTGGCGCACAGAAACTCACAAAACTGTGGGCAGCCATTTCAACTGACTCCTGGAACACCTGGGAGACAGAGCCGCCCATTCAACTGAAAGGGAGGGGGCTGAGACAGGGAGCCAGGTGATCTGGCTTGGCAGGTACCACCCCCACAAAACAAACAATCTGAAATGCTCTGGATTGAGAGTTTTGCAGCAAGCCAGCTGGACCCGGACAGTACAGGTCAGTGGGGGGAACAACGTCTGCCACTACCGAGGCAGTTCTAACTGCCACAAGGTAGTTCACACAGCAGCTGGGCAGAGCCTGAGGCAGCTCAGCAATGTCCCTGCTGGCAGACTGTGACTAGACTATATCTGTGTGGGACAGGGCATCTCTGAAAAAAGGCAGCAGCACATCAGGAACTTATAAATAAAGTCTGACCTTCCTAGGACAGAGGACCTGGGAAAAGAGGCGGTTATGAGTTCTGTTGCAGCAGACTTAAACGTACCTGCTCAGCAGCTCTGCACAGAACAGCAGAGCTCCCAGCACAGCACTTGAGCTCCTATAAGGGACAGACTGTCTCCTCAGGCAGCTGAATAAACTAGGTATCGAAGGAACATATCTCAAAATAATAAAAGCTTTTTACAACAAACCTACATCCAGTATGATACTGAATGGGTAAAAACTGGAAGCATTCCCTTTGAAATCTGGCACTAGGTAAGGATGCCCTCTCTCACCACTCCTATTCAACATAGTATTGGAAGTTCTAGCCAGAGCAATCAGGCAAGAAAAAAAAAATAAAGGGTATTCAATTAGTAAAGGATAAAGTCAAATTGTCTCTATTTGCAGACAACGATTGTATATTTAGAAGACCCTATTGTCTCAGTCCAAAATCTCCTTAAACTGATAATCAACTTCAGCAAAGTCTCAGGATACAAAATCAATGTGCAGAAATCACAAGCATTCCTATACACCAATAACAGACTTAAAAAGAGTCAAATCAAGAACGAATTGCCATTCACAATTGCTACCAAGAGAATAAAACACCTAGGAATACAACTAACAAAGGATGTAAAGAACCTCTTCAAGGAGAACTACAAACCACTGCTCAAGGAAATAAGAGAGGACACAAACAGATGGAGAAACATTCCATGCTCATGGGTAGGAAGAATCAATATCGTGAAAATGGTCATACTGCCCAAAGTAATTTATAGATTCAATGCTATCCCTATCAAGCTACCAATGACCTTCTTCATAGAACGGGAAAAAATCACCTTAAACTTCATATGGAACTAAAAGAGAGCCCACATAGCCAAGACAATCCTAAGCAAAAAGAACAAAGCTGGAGGCATCATGCTACCTGACTTTAAACTATACTACAAGGCTACAGTAACCAAAACAGCTTGGTACTGGTACCAAAACAGAGATATAGACCAATGGAACAGAACAGAGGCCTCAGAGGCAATGCCACACCTCTACAACCATCTGATCTTTGACAAGCCTGACAAAAACAAGCAATGGGGAAAGGATTCCCTGTTTAATAAATGGTGTTGGGAAAACTGGCTAGCCATGTGCAGAAAGCCAAAACTGAACCCCTTCCTGATACCTTACACTAAAATTAACTCCAGATGGATTAAAGACTTAAACATAAGACCTAACACCACAAAAACCCTAGAAGAAAACCTAGGCAAAACCATTCAGGACATAGGCATAGGCAAGAACTTCATGACTAAAACACCAAAAGCATTGGTAACAAAGGCCAAAATAGACAAATGGGACCTAATTGAACTGCATAGCTTCTGTACAGGAAAAGAAGCAATCATTAGAGTGAACCAGCAACCAACAGAATGGGAAAAAATTCTTGCAATCTACACATCTGACAAAGGGCTAATATCCAGAATCTACAAAGAACTAAAACAGATTTACAAGAAAAAAACAAACAAACCCATCCAAAAGTAGGCAAAGGATATGAACAGACATTTTTCAAAAAAAGACATACATGAGGCCAACAAACATATGAAAAAATGCTCATCATCACTGGTTATTAGAGAAATGCAAATCAAAACCACATTGAGATACCATCTCACACCAGTTAGAATGGCAATCATTAAAAAATCTGGAGACAACAGATGGTGAACAGGATGAGGAGAAATACAAACACTTTTACACTGTTGGTGGGAGTATAAATTAGTTCAACCATTGTGGAAGACAGTGTGGCAATTCCTCAAGGATCTAGAAATAGAAATTCCATTTGCCCCAGCAATCCCATTACTGGGTACATACCCAAAAGATTATAAATTATTCTATTATAAAGGCACATGCACACATATGTTCATTGTGGCACTGTTTACAATAGCAAAGATCTGGAACCAACTCAAATGCCCATTGATGATAGACTGGACAAGGAAAATGTGGCACATATATACTATGGAATACTATGCAGCCATAAAAAAGTATGAGTTTGTGTCTTTTGTAGGGACATGGATGAATCTGGAAACCATCATTCTCAGCAAACTGACACAAGAACAGAAAATCAATCACCATATGTTCTCATTCATAGGCGGGTGTTGAACAATTAGAACACATGGACACAGGGAGGGGAGCATCACACACTGGGGTCTGTTGGGGATGGGGCCAGGGGAGGCACAGTGGAGGGATGGGGAGGTTGGGGAGGGATAATATGGGGATAAATGCCAGATTTAGGTGATGGGGCGAGGGAGGCAACAAACCACCTTGCCATGTACGTACCTATGCAACAATCCTGCATGATCTGCACATGTACCCCAGAACCTAAAGTAAAATTAAAAAAAAAAAAGAGAGAG
The DNA here is from genome assembly GCF_030222135.1 of Aotus nancymaae. Lineage (NCBI taxonomy): Eukaryota > Metazoa > Chordata > Mammalia > Primates > Aotidae > Aotus > Aotus nancymaae. Next base: position 46,955,495 of record NW_026988417.1, on the reverse strand, counting down.
GAATGCAAATCAAAACCACACTGAGATACCACCTCATGCCAGTAAGAATGGCGATGATTAAAAAATCAGGAGACAACAGATGTTGGAGAGGATGTGAAGAAATAGGAATGCTTTTACACTGTTAGTGGGAATGTGAATTAATTCAACCATTGTGGAAGACAGTGTGGTGATTCCTCAAGGATCTAGAAATAGAAATGCCATTTGACTCAGCAATCCCATTACTGGGTATATACCCAAAGGATTATAAATCATTCTATTATAAAGACACATGCAAACATATGTTTATTGTGGCACTGTTCACAATGGCAAAGACTTGGAACCAACCCAAATGCCCATCAATGATAGACTGGATAAAGAAAATGTGGCACATATACACCATGGAATACTATGCAGCCATAAAATAGGATGAGTTCATGTCATTTGTGGAGACATGGATGAAACTGGAAATCATTATTCTCAGCAAACTGACAGAAGAACAGAAAACCAAACACTGCATGTTCTCAGAAAACCAAACACCATAAGTGGGTGTTGAATGAGAGCACATGGACACAGGGAGGGAAGCATCTCACACCAGGGCCTGGGGGATGGGAGACTAGGGGAGGAATAGCAGGGGATGGGGAATTGGGGAGGGATAGCATTAGGCAAAATACCTAATGTAGATAATGGGGCAATGGATGTAGCAAACCACCAACATGGCACGTGTATACCTATGTAACAAACCTGCACAATCTGCACATGTAGCCCAGAACTTAAAGCATAAAAAATAAAATAAAATAAATTATTTAAAAAAGATAATTTAAAAAACAAAATATATTTTTATGTTTATATTAACATATTTTTTATATATTTATATCACATATAAATATATCCTCTGAATTATCAATTATGAAGAGTGTATTAGGTAATATAATATTTATATTATAATAAATATATTTATATAAAAATATAAACATATATTATAAGTAAATATTAAAAATATATTACCTGACTAATACACTCATACATGAGTGTATATATTTTAATATAATTATATATCATTATATATTTAATATATATTAATAGTATATGTCTAAAACATTTTATATATTAATCACAATTATATATTAATTATATATTAAATATATGATATATAAACACATTAATATCATATATTAATGTTATATTAATATATATTTAATATATAATATAAATAACAAATTTGTATACTTATGCATTTATATTTATAATAAATATATAATATTTATATATAATTTAAACATATAATCTTCTTAAACTTTCAAGGAAGGCTTCAAAAGTTTGCTTCTCATGCATCATTTCCTATGAGCCATTTAGGAAGCTTCAGCAAAACAACAGAGTAAACCAAGAAGGAAAAAACACAGATCCAGGGAAAGGTTCTAACACAGGTAAGTTTCAGAACAACATCTACCTAGCAGGCCTAGGAAACGACCTGGGCAGATGGGAGTAGCAGTGGAACCTAGAGTGGGGAGGAAAGGCAGGGTGGAGGGTGGCCTGTCCCATGCTTTCCTGGGCTGCTTTGGGAGTCTGTGGGGGATGGTGTTAAGGCGCAGGCTCTGGAGCCGGACTTCCTGGCTTTTTATCCTGGCTTCACAATTTCACAGCTAGGTGATACTGGGCAAGGGACTCAACCTCCCAGTGCTTCAGTTTCTTCACTTGTAAAATGAGGAAAATTAGAGTATGTTTTGCTTGGAGGTATGGTGGCTCCATGATAGGATGAACTATGTTATGTTACATGCAGTAACAACCCCCAAAACTTAGGGGCTTAAAACCACAAAGATATTTTCCTTTCTCCTTCTATATGTCCCTGTGGTTGGGTGGGGGGCTTCACGTTGTTCTCACTCAAGCAAGCACGCTTAGGGAAAGCACGCTGAGGGAGGCTCCACCACCTGGAGTGACAGTGTTTGCTGGGCTGGAGGGAAAGAAACGTCAGGAGTTACATACTAGCCCCTGAAGGATTCTGCCTAGAAATGACGTCATTTCTGCTTATGTTCCATTGGCTGAGGCAAGAGAATGGCCGGGGATGTTAAATCCCACCTCATGCTCATGAGGAAGAGAACCAGAGTCTTGGTGGCTGGACACCCTAACCACAGACCCCTAATCACTCCCACCGCAAAGAAGGGACCAAGGCGCTAAAGAAGTGGAGTGGAGCCATTTGGAGGGAGTTTCCAATGGATTCTGGAGGCAGGAGTAAGGAAAAGGACAGGAGGGGGAAGAGAGCAATGAGTCTAGGGAGAGCGTGTTTTGGATTTGAGAGAAGAGAGAAATGACAAGGAAGAAGTGGGAACGCGGGAGGGTGACAGAGGTCTGAGTGGGTTTGTGGCTACTCTTGTTAGGTATTGTGCCACATAAACCTCTGTGATAGCTCAAGAAACATTAACAGACTTTTGTCACATTTGGAGCTTTTGAGAGTCAGTTTTACGTTTTTTCTAGATGGAACACCAGGCTAAGACAAGCCTCAAGGTAGCCTATACTTGTGAGTCACCATGAACCCAAGAAACTTCTCAGACACTTGGCGTTTGAAGCAGGCTTCCCGGGACTCAGTCCTGAGAGTTATTCCCCCTTCACCTCCTCTGCTGACAGGGGTTATTTGGTAGGAGTTGGAGAAGTTCAAATAACACATATTTCTATATTTAAGTATTTTTAATGGATCTAATCCTATTTAACTATATCTTCAGATACTTATAGCTCATTCAGCAAACTCCTTTCTGTTTTTTTAAAGACTAGTCAAGTGCAGTAGTGAGAAGGGGGGAAAGCGTAGAACAAGGAGTTCGATCTGTAACTGACTGTAAACAGTCAATTGAGGTAATTCACTACCTTCGGACCAGCCAGCAAACTCCTTTCTACTAGTCAACTTATTCTTCAAATATATTCTTTTCAAAGTATTTTTATGCTTTCAAAAAAGAAATAAAATGGGAATTAGGTTCTGGTCTCTTTTTTAAATTTCTTCTTTAAGTAAACATTTCATTTTAGAATAGTTTAGACTTATGGAATAATTGCAAAGATAGTTAAGTTCAGAGAGTTCCCATATACCCTATATTCATTTTCCCCTATGTTAACATCTTGCATGAATTAATATTCTATGTTTGTCACAACTACTGAAATAATGTTGATATATTTTTATTAACTAAATTTCACAGTTGATTCAGATTTCCTTAATTTTTACCTAATGTTCTTTTTCTGTTTCAGGATCTCGCCCAAGATACCACATTACATTTACTTGTCATGTATCCTTTTATTTTGATAAATATGCAAATCTCATACGTATTCACTTGCACTGAAAATAAAGCAAATTTAATTCAGAGCAAGCTGAGGGAAGGATTTAAAATACTCCAAGTGTAAATTTGTTCAACCATCGTAGAAAGCAATGTGGCAATTCCTCAAAGAGCTAAAAACAGTACGACCATTCCACCCAAAAATCCCATTACTGGGTATACACCCAAAGGAATAGAAATCATTCTACCATAAAGACACAAGCACACGAATATTTGTTGTAGCACTATTCACAATAGCAAAGACAGGGAATCAACTACATGCCCATCAATGACAGACTGGATAAAGAAAATGTGATACCTATATACCATGGAATACTGTGAGGCCATAAAAATGAAGGAAACCATGTATTTTGTGGAAACATGGATGGAGCTGGAGGCCATCATCCTTAGCAAAAGAATGCAGGAACAGAAAACCAAATACCACCTATTCTCACACGTAAGTGGGAGCTAAATGATGAGGACACATGGACACATAGAGGGGAAAAATAGACACTGGGGCCTACTTGAGGGTGAAGAATGAGAGGGGGAAGAAGATCAGTAAAAATATCTACTGGATACTAGACCTAGTACATAAGTGATGAAATAATCTGTATGACAAACCCCAATGACACAAATTTATATATAAAACCTTCACATGTAGCCCTGAACTTAAAACAAAAGTTTTTTTTTGTTAAAGTTTGAAACAAACAAACAAATGGAATCAATCCACTTGATGAATGGATAAACAAAATGTGGTATATCCAGACCATGGAATATTATTCAGCCATAAAAAATAACAGAGTACGGATAAAGGCCACAACATGGATGAAACTGGAAAATGCTATGCTAGGTGAAAGAAGTCAGACACGGAAGGTCACATTTTGTATGGTTCCACTTATATGAAATATTCAGAATTGGCAAATTCATAGAGACAGAAAGTAGAAAATAGATTGGGGTGAGGGGAAATTGGGGAGTGACTACTAATGAGTATGGGTTTCTTTGGGGGTGACAAAAATGTTCTGGAATTAGATAGGCATAATGGTTGCACAACCTTGTGAATACACTGAAAACCTCTCAGTTGGATACTTTAAAAAGATAAATTTTGTGGTATATGAATTATATTCCAATTAAAGTTAATTTTCAGTTTAAGCTCGTGATTATGGTATTTCTGACTTCATAAAAGAAACTGATAACTCATTGTAGGTGGAGTAGGCCTTTATATGGTTTTTTACTTGTTTTTTATTGCTTTTAGGGATATTTGGTTAAAATATGTTGGTGTGAATATTCTTTAAGCACTAGACTAATGCAAAAGACTTTTGTAGAGGACATTGGACCCATGAGTCATTCTATAAACATTTATGATCATCTATTATAGGTCATACTCTATGATGGGCATAAGAAAAAATAAGATGAGAATATGTGAATTATTTTAGTGCTCATAGTCTAATGCAAAAGATGAGCAAGTAATTATGGTGCAGAACAAGTGCCGGAGGAGAGGCATGAACAAAATGCTGTGCTTAGAAAATGAAGTGGCACCCAAGCATTCCTTAGGAAGATATGAAATCAGCATACAGGCTGGTTGAGCTTTCCAAGATTTTAGAGTTAAAAAACAAACCTCAAAGAGCTCACCTGGAAGGGCTGAAAAAGCTGGTGCTGGAAAGGGGAGGGGAGGGTGAAAGTGCCGGACGTGGGGATGGTTAATGGGTACAAAAAGTAGTTAGAAATCGTGAATAAGGGCCAGATGCAGTGGCTCACACTTGTAATCCCAGCACTTTGGGAGGCTGAAGCAGGCAGATCACTTGAGGTCAGGAGTTCGAGACCAGCCTGGCCAACATAGTGAAACCCCATCTCTACTAAAATTACAAAAATTAGCTGGGCATGGTGGCATGCACCTGTAGTTCCAGTTACCAGGGAGGCTGAGACAGAAGAATCGCTTGAACCTGGGAGATGGAGGTTGCAGTGAGCCAAGATCACCCTATTGCATTCTGGCCCGGGCAACAGAGTAAGACTGTCTCAAAAAAAAAAAAAATTGAATAAGACCTAGAATTTTTTTAGCACAACAGGGTGACTATAATCAATAATAATTTAATTGTACATTTTAAAATAACTAAAAGAGTATAATTGCATTGTTTGTAACACAAAGGATACTTGAGGGGATACCCCATTTATTATGATTATTACACATTGTATCCCTATATCAAAGTATTTCATGTATCCCAGAAATACACACCTACTATGTGCCCACAAAAATTAAAACTTAAAATTTAAAAAAGGAAAAAAATTTTTAAATGATAAATAAAACACTCCAAGAGAAAGCAAGATCTCCCCCTAGTGTTTAGATAGATAATAGCACTTTGACTTTCCAACGCAGTGCTAACACTGAAGAACGAATCTTGGATTTAAAAAAATACTTTTTTTTGGAAATAAACATCTCGCTTTCAATATCACCAATAGAAAGAGTAGACACAATCAATTACTAACAAAAATGGCACACAAATTCAATAGCGAAATGCCCTTGAAGAGAGAGATGGCATCTCAGACCTGGGAGGTGTTTACGTAAAAACCTGTTAGCTGGCGTGCATTAATCAGGATTAAGGAATCTAAAAGATAAGGCATTCAATCTCCGTAGATATTAATATTCTAAATGGCTATTAGTTTCGATGAACAGTATAGTTAGCGACACTTCCCCCCTCCCACTTCTCACTCTCACCTCTGAGTTAACTGGGTATCAGTTTGCTGACTATTCAAATTGTTGAATGTAGTGAAAGATCAGGAAGTATGCCAAACAGCCCTATGAAATAACTATCACAAAGACAGGCAAACAGAAACTAGATATCCATGTAGAAATAAACGCAGTTATGAATGTACTGGCTACTATTACTTAATATGAAATTCTAATAATTTGGGTTGATTTGGGTTGGCAGAAAGGAAAGAGCACATTTGTAAGGATGACTTCTGCACTGGATTTCTGGCAGCATGATTGACAACTGGTAGCCAGAGAAGAAATAAATCTATTCAATGCAGAGTATAGTCCTTTATTTTATTGATGAGCCTATATTAACAACATTCACATCATAATCAGCATCTTCTTTTTATGAAAGCATCAGAAAAAGATTTTCATTAAAAATGACTGAAAAATGTTTAAAAGTTTTTGAAAGTTAGCTAAATTTCTGTTAATTTAGTAAATTCATTTATTATTTGGGCAGACCCTGTTGATTGCTAATCCAAAATCCATTCTCCCTCTTCTACCACCAACAGAATTCATTTTTTGGAAGATAATGAACTCAGCTAAATATTGCTAGAAGCTGTTTTGTGACAGTTTTGGTCTGTAAGATACAAGCAGAAATCTGCTGGGCCTCTTGGGAAGCTTTTGCTTTCCAGACAAAAGGGAACACATACCCTTGACACTGCCCCATATTCCTGGCTTGAGTAAAGATGTGATGGCTGGATCTGCAGCAGCAACAACAAACCACAAGGAAACTCTAAGGATGGTGGGGCAGAAAGTTAGAAAGAGCCTGTATCCCCAAAATTATTGTTGAGCACTAAACCAACATCACCAATAACCTAAGTTGGACTTCTTCCACACTTGTTTATGTTCCCTGAAAATCAAGTTTTCTGTTACTTTCAGCCCAATTTATTATATACTGACCAATTAATTATTCCTAAATATTATCTTTAGTATTCATAAAATAATTAATGTTTATTGAAGGCACCACGTAATGCTCTTTTAATCCACACAGTAAGTATTAATAAAATAGTATAGGATAGTATCATTTCCACAACATTGCTGGAAGACTTCCATTTAGAATTTTTGCGTATACATTATGTCTTTAGGATCTAGTTTTCTATGTCTTTTGTCTTATATTCCTCTCAAACCTTCACCCAAAAATGAGAATTACAGTATTAGATTGTATTAGTCCATTTTCGCTCTGCTATAAAGACACTATCCAAGACCTGGTAATTTATAAATAGAGGTTTAATTGACACACAGTTCTGCATGGCTTGGGAGGCCTCAGGAAACTTACAATCATGACAAAAGGCAAAGGGAAAGCAGGTAACTTCCTCACAAGGCAGCAGGAGAGGGAGAAGTGTGTGTGAAGGAGGAACTGTCAACCACTCATAAAACCATCAGATCTCGTGAGAACTCACTCACGATCATGAGAACAGCATGGAGGAAACCTCCCCCATGATCCAATCACCTCCCACTAGGTCCCTCCCTTGATGCGTAAAGATTATGGAGATTACAATTAGAGATGAGATTTGGGTAGGACACAGCCAAACCATACCATAGATTTGTGTAGAGCAAGCTGATCTGATAGCTCTTGGTTTTTTCCACTGATTTTCTGCATTGTAAATATTTTTTTCATCAATCTACTTACCACTTTCCTGTTTCAGTTCATTATATTTCATGGATCTTGCTGGCATACATTTTTATGCTCAAGTCAGCAAATTTGTATTGGTGACTGGTATCTCAATGATGATAGACTTTTAAGTTCTAGAAACTTGCAATAACTCCATTAAATGTTAATGAATTCCATCCACTCCACCATGGAACACCAAATTGAACAACTATCCATACAAAATAGCACCTTTATAAGAACCAAAAATCAGGTGAATGATCACAGTATCTGCTTTTAACATCACATTAACAAAAGAGGCACTGAAGAGGGAGGATAGACAGTCTTGAATTGCCTACACCACTCGTTCCCCATCTCCTGGCAGCAGAGAAAGAACCTCTGTGTTTTGGGGAGGGAGAGCACAGTGACTGTGGGACTTTGCATTGGAACTTCATGCTGCCCTGTCACAGCAGAAGGCAACACAGGGCAGAACTCAGCAAGGACCGTGGAGGGAGCATTTACACCAGCCCTAGCCAAATTACCTATCCCAGAGCTTGTGATGTGAGTTTCAGCAAGGCCCACCACCACAGTATAAAGTTCTTTGGGGTTTTAAATAAACTTGAAAGGCAGTCTTGACCACAAGGACTGCAAGTCCTGGTGCTGGACTGGACTTGGAGCCAGTTAACAAGGGGCATGCGACTGAATGAGAAACCAGCCAAGGGCTTGCTTGTGCCACCCCTCCCTCAGCCCCAGGCAGTGCAGCTTGCAGCTCTGGAAGAGACTCCTTCCTTCTGCTTGAGGAGAGGAGAGGGACGAGTAAAGAGGACTTGGTCTTACAACTTGGATACCAGCTCAGTCACAGTAGGGCACCAGATATTTATAGACATGCCCTGGGCCAAAAGGGAACCTGCTGCCTTGAAAAGAAGGACCTAGTCCTGGATAAATTGCCTGTTGACTAAAGAGTGTTTGGTCCCTGAATAATCATTAGTGGTAGCCAGGTAGTACTCACTGGGGCCTTGGGTGAAACTCAGAGATGTTCTGGCTTCCAGGTGTGACCTAGCATATTCCCAGCTGTGTTGGCTATGGGGCAAGACATTTTCTGTTTGAGGAAAGGAGAGGGAAGGGTAGAGGAGACTTTATCTTGCAGCTTGGGTACCAGCTTAGCCACAGTGGTATAGAGCACCATGCAGGCTCCTGGGGTTCCTGATTCTAGTCACTGCTTCTGGTGACACAGGGGTGCTTGTGTCACCACCCCTCAATTCTAGGCAGCTCAGGAAGAGAAAGAGAGAGAGACTCCCCCATTTGTTTGGGGGAAAGTAAGGCAAGAGAACAAGAGTATCTGCCTGGTAATCCAGGGAATTCTCCCAGATCTTTCCCAAAATCCACCAAGACAGTACCTCTACAGGTCTGCAAAAGCCACAGCATTACTGAGCTTAGAGTGCCTCCTAATACAGATATGGCTGTAGTGACCAAAGCCTTAGATCACAACACCCAAGTTCTTCAAGTACTTGGAAAGCCTTCCCAAGAAAAACAGGCATAAACAAGCCCAGACTGCAAATACTATAATAAATACCTAACTCTTCAAAGTCCAGATACCAACAAATATGCACAAGCATCAAGACTAGCCAGGAAAACATGATCTCACCAAATGAACGAAATGAGACACTAGTCACCAATCCTGGAGAGACAGAAATATGTGACATTTCAGACAATTCTGAGGAAGCTCAACAAAAATCGAGATAACACAGAGAAGGAATTCAGAATCCTATGAGATAAATTTAACAAAGAGATTAAAATAATTAAAGAGAAATCAAGCAGAAATTCTGGAGTAGAACAATGCAACTGACATATCGAAAAATGCATTAGGTTCACTTAACAGTAGAATTGATCAAGCGGAAGAATGAATTAGTGAGCTTGAGGACAGGCTATTGGAAAATACATACTCAGAGGAGACAAAAGAAAAAGGATCAAAAAGAATGAAGTATACCTACAAGATCTAGAAAACAGCCTCCAAAGCACAAATCTAAGAGTATTGGCCTTAAAGAGGAAGTAGAGGGAGCGATTGAGGTAGAAAGTTTATTCAAAGGAATAATAAGAGAAAATTTCCCAAACCTAACGATATCAATATTCAAGTACAAGAAGGTTATAGAACACCAAGCAGATTTAACCAAAATAAGACTAGCTATTCAATAACCAAACTCTCACAAGTCAAGGATAAAGAAAATATTCTAAAAGCAGCAAGAGAAAAAAAATAACACACAAAGGAGGTCTATTATGTCTGGCATCAGTCTTCTCAGCAGAAACCTTACAGGGGGAGGAGAGAGTCACATGACATAGTTAAAGTACTGAAGGAAAAAAACGTTTTATTCCAGCATTCCTTCAAACACGATGGAGAAAAAAAGACTTTCCTTTTGAGCCAGGCAAACAAAAGCTAAGGGATTTAATTAACATCAAACCTATCCTACACCAAATGTGAATGGGAGTTCTTTAATCAGAAAGAGAAGGACGTTAAGGAACAATAATAATCATCTGAAGGTACCAAACTCACTGGTAATAGTAGGTATACAGAATACTATAACACTGTAATTGTGGTGTGTAAACTACTCCTATCTTGAGTAGAAAGACTGAAAGTTGAACCTATCAAAAATAATAACTATAACTTTTTAAGACATAGACAATATAATAAGATATAAATAGAAAAAAAAACTGGCAGGGCATGGTGGCTCATGCCTGCAATCCCAGCACTTTGGGAGGCCAAGGTGGGCAGATCACTTGAGGTCAGGAATTTGAGACCAGCCTTGCCAACATGGTGAAACCCTGTCTCTACTAAAAATACAAAAATTAGCTGGGTGTGGTGGCATGCACCTGTAATCCCAGCTACTCAGGAGGCTGAGTCAGGAGAATCATTTGAACCTGGGAGGCAGAGGTTGCAGAGAGCTGAAATCGTGCCACTGCACTCGAGCCTGGGTGACAGAGCGAGACTCCATCTAAAAAAAAAAAAAAAAAAGATCATCGATGATAGACTGGACAGGGAAAATGTGGCACATATACACCATGGAATACTATGCAGCCATCAAAAACGATGAGTTTGTGTCCTTTGTAGGGACATGGATGAACCTGGAAACCATCATTATCAGCAAACTGACACAAGAACAGAAAATCAAACACCGCATGTTCTCACTCACAGGTGGGTGTTAAACAATGAGAACACATGGACACAGGGAGGGGAGCATCACACACTGGGGTCTGTCGGGGGGAAACAGGGGAGGGACAGCGGGGGGTGGGGAGTTGGGGAGAGATAGCATGGGGAGAAAGGCCAGATATAGGTGATGGGGAGGAAGGCAGCAAATCACACTACCATGTGTGTACCTATGCAACAATCTTGCATGTTCTTCACATGTACCCCAAAACCTAGAATGCAATAAAATAAATAAATAAATAAAACAAAAAAGAAAGAGCTGATCTTTGAATAGGGTTTAATTTTTTCAGAGCGTTTTCACATACTGGCATACCTAGGAGATACTGTATGTTCAGTTCCAGACCACCATAATAATGTAAGATTGCAACAAAACAAGTCAAAAGAAAAAAAAAATTGTAAATATATATGTACCCAACACTAGAGCACCCAGATACATAAAGCAAATATTATTAGAGCAAAAGAGAGAGAGGGAGACTCTGACACAATAATAGCTGGAGAATTCAACTCCCCACTTTTGGTACTGGACAGATCATCCAGACAGAAACTCAACAAAGAAACGTCAGATTTAATCCTCACTATAGACCAAATAGACCTAATAGAGATTTACAAAACATTTCATCCAGTGGTGGCAGAATGCACATTCTTCTTCTCAGCATGTGGATCATTCTCAAGGATAGAAAATGTGTTAGGCCACAACACATGTCTTAAAAAATTTAAGAAAACTGAAATTATATCAAGTATCTTCTCTGACCACAATGAAATAAAACAACTATTATTATATTTTACCAGTTCTCTACTTGGAAGTTTCACCTGTACAGGTGGGTGTAGTGGAAAGGGTGAAGCTTTGTAACTTGACTGTGGGTCAGAACCTGAGTTTGTTACTTGCTAGCTATGTGCTGCTAGGATGAGTTGCTTGCCCTACATAAACCAAAATTTCCCTGTATTAAAATTGGGAAAAATATTAGTATCCACCTCATAGAATTTTGAAATGATGCATGTGCATGCCCAGCAAAAACATGGTAAGCGCTTCACAAATTGTTGCTATTGTTAGCATTATCATCTCAGCTATCCACATCCTTTACAAAGACCTTTGCTCTGCTCTCTTTTGGACAATGAAACCAAAATAGCTGAAGACTACAAGAGTAAAATGCTTCAACACATGAAAATAACTATTAAAACCAGGCATTCATGCTTTCTCTACCAGTCCTGGTGACTTGTTCTTGTTTACTCTGTTATCAGGTGGGTTCATCAGCCCTGTAATATAATCATTGCTCCTTTATAAGGAATTAAAAAATTTGTTTGTATGATTTACACTGAGTCCACTTGCAATGTTCTCAACATTTAAAATAAAATTTAAACATTTTAACATTTAAAATAAAAATTTTAAAATGCTATATTATTAAACTTATCAAGCTTTACCACTCATACTATTGATTTTTGATTAATTATTTATCAAGCTTTCCCACTCATACTATTGATTTTTGATTAATTTATTTACCATGATAATTAGTAAGTCTATGAAATTGACAATAGGACAAATTAGTCAAAAATTATTGCTTCACATGTCTAAGAAGAAGAACGCCACCTCAGTCAATTTCCAGAGAAGCTCTATTGTAAAGGCTCATGGATATGGATGCCAGTTTGGGTTTTGGTGTTGTTACCCTAAGAAGTTATCCCTTTGTATAAAACATGTCTGAAGACTGGTTTATTTCTTCCAGATCAAGGAGAGTGTATCAAGTGTTGCTTCTTGATAATGTGGTAGGCTCAATCACTACAATTTCTTAGTGAAATATGTAGAATATTTGGGGAAAATAAATTAGGATGTGAATTTCATAATGTAAGTGCTCCTTATTTTAGGAAAATTGCACATAGTACAGGTACTGACACAGAAAAGATGCTAAATAAGAATTTGTCAGATGAATACATATTTTTCTTATCATTCTTTTCTGATTCTGAGATTTAGAAATTTCAAAATCATCTCCTTTTCTTTGTCAAATATTAGTAACATCTGTCTTCTTCTGGAGAGTCACAGATCTCCTTTAGAGGTTTTGTGAGAAGAAAACCTAGGACTCAATGAAAATTGGTTGTTGTGCTTCAGATTATGATGGAAACATCTTGGATTTAAAAGAGAAAGTTATATCTTACGTAGCTGCTGGCCGAATTTCCAATTCTCAAATGTAGCTTTTCTTCCCCATCAAATTTCTAAAAGGGTAAAAAAAAAAAAGTTGTCTCCCATAGAAACTTGAGTTTTCTAATTAAAACTGTTTTTCATGTTATTTAAAAGTAATGAAGATAAACTCTTATAGAAATGCTTATAGAAACACTTTTTGTAAAAGACTAAAAGATTTTGCTTACATCTACTTAGTAGTCATAATCTATTTACTATAAAGCTAATATTTTAAGTTGATTATAAAATTACATTATTAGGAGTGGTTTTGTTCTCAGTCCACAGCATCAGAGCTGTGCAAAATAAGTTAAACCTACAGAAGTCTTGCTAGCTTGCTGAGGAATGCAACTAGGTGGAAAAATCTGATATGTAGATTAAAACGTAAATATAAATTCTTCACTTCTGTTCACCTTAATTCTAAGAGAATATTTATATAATAAAATAAAAACACAATCAGGTCTGTAAAGAGAAAGAGGATGCAATGATGCCATACAAGAGCACTCTTGTTTTACAAGGCTATCATAACCACAATAGCATGGTACAGATACAAAAATAGACACATAGATCAATGTAACAGAACAGAACACCCAGACATAAAGCTGCACACATACAACCAATTGATATTTGACAAAACTGACAAAAATAAGCAGTGGAGAAATGGAAAACTGGCTACCCACATGCAGAAGAATGAAACTATACCCCTACTTCTAACCATATGCAAAAATTAACTCAAGATGAATTAAAGACTTACATGTAAAACCTCAAACTATGAAAATCTAGAAGAAAACCTAGGAAAAAACTCTTCTGGACGTTGGCTCAGGCGAAGAATTTATGATTGAGACCTCAAAAGCAAATGCAACAAACACAAAAATTGATAAATGTGACTTAAAGACCTTCTACACAGTAACAGAAACTATCAACAGAGTAAACAGATAATCTACAGAATGGGAGAAAATATGTGCAAACTATGCATCTGACAAAGGACAAGCATCCAGAATCTATAAGGAATTTAAATCAACAAGAAAAAAAAACCCCATTAAAAAGTAAGCAAAGGACATGAACAGACACTTCTCAAAAGAATACATGCAAGTGGCCAATAAGCATGAAAAAATACTCAACATTCCTAATCATTAGGGAAATGCAAATCAAAACCACAATGAGATACCATCTCACATCAGTCAGAATGGATATTACTAAAAAGTAAAAAAAAAATAACAGATGCTGGTGAAGTGGCCAAGAAGAGAGAATGCTTATACACTGATGGTAGGAATGCAAATTAGTTCAACTTCTTTGGGAAACAGTATGGAGATTCGTCAAAGAATTAAAAATAGAACTACCATTCAATCTGGCAATCCCACTACTGGGTGTCTACTAAAAAGAAAAGAACTCGCTCTATCAAAAAAATGCACTCATGTTCATCGTAGTACTATTCACAATAGCAAAGTCATGAAATCAACTTAAGTGTCCATCAACAAATGGCTGGATAAAGAAAATGTGATACATATACACCACAGAATACCACACAGTCATAAAAAAGAATAAAATCATGTCCTTTGCAGTCACATGGATGCAGCTGGAGGCCTAGTTAATTCATTCTAAGTGAATTAATGTGGAAACAGAAAATAAAATAGTGCATGTTCTCACATATAAGTGGGAGCTAAACAATGGGGTATATATAGACAAAAAGATGGGAACAGTAGACATTGGGCATTCCAAAAGGGGAGAGGTTGAAAAACTACCTATTGGATATTATGTTTGCTATTTTGCTGCTGGGTTCAATATAACCCCAAATTCCAGGATTATGCAAGACACTCATGTAACAAATCTGCACATGTACCCCCTGAATTTAAAATAAAAGTTGAAATTATATAAACAAATAAACAAATATGTAAACAAACAAGACACCTTTGCCAGGTGCATTGGCTCATGCCTGTAATCCCGCAACTGGCGATATTGAAGTGGGAGAAGTGTTTGAGCCCAGGAGTTCGAGGTTACAGGGAGTTGTTATTTGAGTTGTTATCATGCCACTGTACACCAGCCTAGGCAACAGAGTGAGACCCAAAGAACCACACCTTCGTCTCATATTTCTGTAAATCACTTTAAATCCTTTTTGGGACAAAATCGACTAAAAAAAATAAATTTAGTTGCTGCAATTGAACATCATATATATATCTAAGGGATCAAAATGCAAACATGATAAATCACATAGGTCTTGTATCCAAGAAGGAGAGCCCCAGTTCCTCAAAAGAGACAATGATTTTTTCAGATACTGCAGTCTAGAAAAAAATTATCACATGAGCATACAGGGGATATTGAGTCACATAATGAACAATGCTCTTGATAATTTTACACCCGAGGCAGAAGCAGCTTTTGTTCTTCATAAAACCTTTGATAAAGCCAAATGAATAACATTAGAGTAAAATTCACGAAGATGCTTCTTGTGGTGCAAATATAAAACTTATGATATCATGATGGAGAAGGCTGAAACAATGAAGAGTGTGTTCCACAGACCAGATTGAACTCATTTCATTAAGTCAAACAGGTTTTTGGAGGTGGGCAGGAAGACAGCGGTTATGCTTCTCTTTTGTTTGAAAAAGCAGTGGGTATATGCATGAACATGATAAAGAATTCAAACAGGGCCAAGTAGGGTGGTGTGAGCTTTGTAGTCCCAGCTACCCAGGAGGCTGATGTGGGCAGATCGCTTGAACCTAGGAGTTCAAGGCTGTAGTGAGCTATGATCATGATGCACTCCAGCCTGGGCAACAGACCCTGTCTCTAAAAAAAGGAAAAAAAAAAAAGAATTCAAATAGTACGAAACATAGTCAGGTAAAAGGCTGTTTCCTTATCTCCTTACCACTGTTAGCTGTGTCCTCCACTTCCCTCTTCCCAGGTAACCAGTTACCTGTCTCTTTTGTATCCCTCCAGAGGCAGTCATTGCTAACAGAGCAAATATAACACTCAAACCTCTTTATTCCACAAATGGCATCTTTGGTACCTTTTTACTTTTCATGATGTATCATGGGTGTCTTTCCACATCATTACGTACAGAGCTATTGTATCTTGACCTTTGTAACGGGTGCCTAGTATTTCAGTGAATAGTGTTTCATAATTTAACCAGTTTCCTATTGAGGGACATTTAAGTCCAGCCTTGTTTGCCCACAAGTAATACTAAAATACATATTCTTTTATTCTTATCTACACAAGCACATATGCAGATACCCCTATAAGATATGTTATTAGAAGTGGAATCACTGGGTCCAGAGGTACATTTTTAAACTTTATTTTTTTTAGAGATAGGGTCTACTGTGTTGCCTAAGTTGGTCTCAAACTTCTGCCCTCAAGCAATCCTCCAGCCTTGGCCTCTCAAACTTGGGATTATAGGTGTGAGCCACCATAGCCAGGCCAAAGGTATATTTTAAATTTTGTTAAGTGTTTCAAATTACTCTCTAAAGAGACTCCCATCAACAATACTTTCGTTCAATAAATGTTTGTGTGCCTACCATGTGGCAGACACTGGTCTAGGTATTTGCCATGCATTGATAAAAATGATCTCTACTGCCATGAAGTATATGCAAGCATGCAGATATGTGTGGGTGTGTGTGCCCACATGCAAGGGCATGCACACGAGTGGAGGGAGAATAGAAAGTCGGCATAATAATGAGTTAATTATATGGGATGCTAGGAGGTGATAAGTGCTATGGAAAAGAGTTTAGTTAAAAAAAAAAAAATTAGCTGAGGGAGGGGCCGTTGCAATTTTCACCAAGGAGGTGACACATGAACAGACTTGAAGCAGGTGAGGGATTTGCCATATGTTATCTAGGGCAAAGAGCATCTCAGCAGAGGAAACAGAAGTGTTTTCTTGCTGTCTGGTGGGAATGTGCCTGAGACTGGGTCAGGGGGTCAGGGAGCCAGGGAAACTGAAACAGAGTGGAGTAAGGCGGGAGACAATGCCAGAGACGTAAGTGGGAGGAGCAGCAGACACTTTGGCTTTTACAATAAGTAACTGGTGAGCCCCGGGAGGACTTGAGGTGAGGTTTGATATGACTCAATTACATTTTAAAAGGATCACTTATGGCTGTGTGGGAGTGAGGGTTGAGGTAAGCGTGGCCTTACCTCAACCCTCAGTAGTTAAGATTCTAGATATATTCTGAAGGTAGAATCAATGAGATTTATTGACAGATTGGTTGAGGTGTGTATGGAGAGAGAAAGCAAAAGAGCGAGGGAGAAGACATACCAAGAATGACTCCAAACTTGCTATTAACTGAGATGAATGAAGCAGGTTTGCAAGATCAGAAATGTGGATTTGCACAGGTACACTCTTGAACTGTCTGTTGAATACCCAAATGAAGAAGCTGAGGAGGCATTTGGGTACATGAGTCTGTAGTCTCCAGACATGTTAACAAATGGTTTCTAAGCCATGAAACATTGTGAGAGAAGACAGAGAGGTGGACCAAGGACAGGGTACTGGGACACAACAAATTAATAGCTACAAGGCTAAACTTGAGAAACCCTGGTGGGCCTAACAAGAGAAGAGGTATGGAGGGGAAAGAGGGAGGGAGGAAAGGTGAGAGAGAGAAAGATCCAAATACTAACACATGGAATGAAGGGGTCATCACTTCAGATCCTGCATTCATTAAAAGGGTTACAAACAACTCTACTAAAATCTATGCCCCCCCCTCCGGCCCCCGCTCCACAATACCTACAGATCTCTCTCTCTGGCTCTCTCCACAATACTGACAGAACTCCAACAAATTAGTAAGAGAAAGAGACAACTCAATATAAGATCAGAAAAATGATTTGAAAGAGATTTCACAACAGAGAATACCCACATGGATGCACTTGGACATTGGAAAACAATACAAATAAGAACCTTTTGAGAGCCAATTTACCACTGAATTCCAATAACGCACTGCTAGACTTTCAATATTGTCCTCAGGTTCCTGAGGCTTTGCTCATTTTTTCAATTTGTCTCTGTTCTCCAGATGGAATAACTTGTATTGCTCTCAACTTCATTGACTCTTCTGCCACCTCCAGTCAGCTGTTGAATCCATCAAATTTAAATACTTTTACATATTTTTTCAGTTCTAAAATTCCTATTTGGTTCTTAAACTTGTTTTTTCTACTCTCCTGAGGACTTCTATCTTTCCATTCAGAAGGGTGCCTATTTCATGTTGTAACAGCTGCCTTAAAACTGTTAAGTCCAACATCTGGATCTTATTGGTATTGATATCTTTTTTCTTGAGAATGTATCACATTTTCCTGGTTCTTTGTATGCCAGGGTAATTTTAGATTAAATGCTGCACATTCTGAATATAACTTTAGATTCTAGGTCTTGTTAAAATATTCTGGAGAATTTTTGTTTAACAACAAACCCATATAGGTTCAGACTGAAAGTTTTCTGTCATTTTCTGTGGCTGTGGTTTCCAGTTGTTTTCAAAAGGGTTTGCTACATTGGATCAATCTTATCATGCACTGCTCAGTAATCTGTGTCTTGGCTGGTGGTTTAAATTGTACTTCAGTTCCTAAAGCCTTTGCTGTGCTTTGGGTCTGTCCTTAGTATGTAAGCTTAATTAACACATACAATAAAGGGATTACTTCTCCAGCTTTGTTCTCTCTGGCTCCCTGCTCATGCCCTAAGACTGCCCATTTTTCCTGTCCTCTGGCAAAAAAACAGGGTTTTTTTTTTTCTTGGAATTTTAGTTCCACCACTATTACTATCAGTTCCTACAACTCAGGGCATCCTCAGAACAGAGTAAATAGAGAAAAATGCAGATTACCTCCACAGTCTTCAAGACTGCAAAGGCTCTTTTCCCACTTCCTTTGTCCAGAGAGAGTGCTTCTATCAATCTTACCTGCTGGCACCACTTGCTAGCACAGCTTACATGAGGGCTTACCCACGAGAAGCCATGAGAGAACACATAAAAACCTGGGGGTTTCCCCTGACATGCTCTAGCTTCCAAGAACTCCCTTTTCTGATCTTTTGCGTTTTTCCTCTAAGTTTAATCTGCCAAAGGTGCCTCTGTGACAGACAGCTCTTCTGGGTGTCCTCCCTTGGCTCAGGGTCAAGAAAGAAGAGGGGAGAAATGAGTAGTTTACCTTTGTATGGATCTTTTCTCCAGGGTTGACTGTCTTCAATCCTACTGCTACCCCCTACTCCACCCCAACCCCAGTGTTCTCAGTTGCCTTTTACATTAATTTGTACAGAATTTTTAGTAAGTAGGAGAGGCTTCAGTGGGCTTACGCCATTTTGACTATACTGAAATCCAAAACTGCATTATTTTAAGAGCTCCAAACTGGAGACAACATAACTGTCCTTGACATTAGAATGGACAAATTGTGATATATTTACACAATGGCGTGTAACAGCAGCAATGAAAATGAACAAATTACAATGACATCAGTGACATTGGTGAATCTCACATTATTTTTGTTTAGTGGCTGAGAAAATCAATTTTAGCTTTCAAAGAAAAAATTAGTCTTCAAAGAAGGAAAACTAAAAATTGTATGGTTCTACTTTAATATAAAGTTCTACTTACATAAAAGTAGGAAAACTGAATTAGTCATGTATCGCTTGACACGGATACGTTCTGAGAAATGTATTTTTAAGTGAGTTCACCCTTGTAGGAACATCAGAGTGTACTTACACAAACCTAGATGATTGCCCACTACACACCTAGGCAATATGATATAGCCCTAGGCTACAAGCCTGTACAGCATGTTGCTGCACTGAATATTGTAGGCAACTGTAACACAGTGGTAAGTATTAGCATATCTAAACATAGAAAAGGTACAGGGAAAATATCGTATAAAAGATACCTGTGAAGGGCATTTAACATGAACGGAGTTTGCAGAACTGCAAGTTGCTTTACATGGGTCAGTGAGTGGTGAGTGAATGTGAAGGCCTAGAACATTACTGTACTTATAAACACTGTACTTAGGCTACACTAGATTTAAATTTTTTTTCTTTAATAATTAACCTTAGCTTACTGTAAAGATTTTACTTTATCATCTTAAAAGTTTTCACTTTTTGGCTCTTTCATAATACTTAGCTTAAAACACATTGTACAGCTGTTCACAAATATTTTCTCTCATTCTATATTTTTCCTTAAAAAAATTTTTTTTTGTAAACTAAGATGAACACACACATTAGCTTAAGCCTGTACAGGGTCAAAATCAGTATCACTGTCATCCACCTCCACATCTGCCCCACTGGAAGGTCTTCAGGGGCAATAAAACACATGGAGCAGTCATCTCCTATTGTAACAATGTCTTCTAGAACACCTCATGAAGGACCTGCCTGAGGCTGTTTTACAGTTCACTTAAAAAAAAAGGAAATAAAAAAATACACACATATATATAAGGAGTGCACGCTAACAATAAAGTATAGTAAATATATAAACCAGTATCAGAGTTGTTTATTATCAAGTATTATGTGCTATACTTCTATATGGCTAGCAGTGCAGCAGGCTTGTTGACACCGGCATTACCACAAACGTGAGTAATGCATTGGGCTATGTCACTAAGTGATAGAAATATTTCAGTTCCATTATAATTTTACTGGAGTATTGACCTATAGGCAGACTATGTTGACTGAAATGTTGTATAGTGCACTGACACTGTACAATGTAAAAATAGCTGTTATCTTTTTTCTGAGAGGGGGATCTCGATATGTTGCCCAGGATGATCTTGACTCCTGGGCTCATGTGATCCTCCCACCTCAGCCTCCTAAAGTGCCAGAATTACAGGCATAAGTCACTCCACCCAGTCAGTAACTATTATCTTTGTTGAGGAGGAAGGAAGTAGTGATTGGTAGATGACATTAGGAGAGTTTTTGGGGTGGGGTGCTGTGAACATTCTATTTCTTGTTTACACGGTGGTTACACATGTAATTTAGTGATAATTCTTTGAGCTGAACATTTCAGTTGAACAAACTTCTGTACATATTTTAAGTATCAATTTTAAAAAATAAAAATTACCTCTTCCTTCTCTTTGCAAATGACAGAACCTTAGCTTAAACTGGTCTGTGTATTAAGACGAACTTATAATGAGCATACCACGATGCCTAGTGGAATCCATGGACAGGAGTTAATACAGGGCCTCGTGAACAATTGAGCCAGGAGCTCAAATATACCAGAAACTTCTCTTCTTACTACAAATGTTTCCTCCAGGTCAGTGACCAAAGACATGGCATAATCATTTTATATAATATGCAGACATTTGTGATGTGCACCTACTGTTTTGTTTGCTCGAGACCTGGCTTACTTTCTGGGGACAGCACCACCCTCAAGGAAAATGGTCTTTCCCCATTCCATCCATATGGTTTTCATAGCAGAAAACCATAGCTGGTGTTCTACCATAACCCCAATCCTCTAGCCACAGTCACTTAGTTCAGCAATGTGCACCTGACCTGTGCTGGGAACCGTATCCCTAGAATTTTTGGACTTGGAAATTCTTGGGAGTATGGTGCAGAAATCTGTTTTAATAGCCCTTCAGGTGATCAAGTTTAAGAACTCTACTGGAGACTATCTTAAAACTCTTTATTTGGTTGTGTCTATTTCTTTAAAGGTATTTTAAAACTGGCACTGTATTAAATCAACACCGTCAATTCATAGCAGATGGGAGTGGGGGTCGTGGTGGAGGCATTCAAGTATACATAAAGGATACAATACGAAGGACTCTAATAATATAGTTTGGTAAAGTTTTAGAATATTTGTATACATTTTTTTTTTTTTAAGAGACAGGGTTTCACCATGTTGGTCAGACAGGTCTCAAACTCCTGACCTCAGGTAATCCACCCACATCAGCCTCACAAAGTGCTGGGATTACAGGCGTGAGCCACCTCGCCCGGCATTTGTATACTCTTTATAGAACCAAATGGTTTTTTTGTAGCAGCAGAATCCATCTAAATCATGGTAATTATGACTTCAGACTTAACAAAAAGTTACGGTCAAGCATAAATGATTACAATTTTAGAAGGAAAAAGACAGTATCTTTAAATTTTAATGGCTGACTATTAAGTACTTTTTCTTCTTTATAATTTACTATATATTTCTCAAATTTCACTATGTATAGAGGCTGGGTGTGGTGGCGCATGTCTGTAATCCCAGCACTTTGGGAGGCTGAAGTGGGAGAATCACGTAAGCCCAGAAGTTCAAGACTATCCGGGGCCATATAGTGAGACCCCCCGTCTCTAAAAAGTTTTTCTCTGTAGGAAACTAAAAGTCAATAGTCTGTGGTAGTACAGCAGCAGGTAAAAATAAAACAGCAGGTATAATAGCGGGTGGATCACATGCAGTCAGGAGTTTGAGACCAGCCTGATGCGACAAACCCCATCTCTACTAAAAATACAAAAATTAGCTGGGCATGGTGGCATGCGCCTGTAGTCCTAGCAACTTTGGAGTCTGAGAGAGAATTGCATAAACCCGGGAGGCAGAGGTTGCAGTGAGCCGAGATCACGCCACTGCTCTCCACCAGCCTGGGCAACAGAACAAGACTCTGTCTAAAAAAAAAAAAAGTATAAGTTGTAAAAAAACAACGTTGTAACAACACAAATAATACATATGATGATTTTATCAAGAAATAGCTACAATCAGGAATTAAGATATATGCCAAGTTTTCAATAGCAGTTAATGTAAACTTCTGTGAAAAGCAAACTCACGTCAACATTTTAAGTAAAAAACATTTTCTCATTGGAAAAAAAAAAAAAAGACTTGATATCCTTCCACTTAACATTTTATAACCATGTTAAGGTCAGTACTTCAATATTTCCTGATGATAGGACTGCAGACAACTATCACTTTTCACCTTTATACTTTTTAGTATTTTTAGTTTATGTTGTACAGCAATGAGTTTCTATTACTTTTGAAATCAGAAGAAAATTTTTTTTCTTACTTTTGAAATCAGAAGAAATTTTCTTACTTTTAATGAGAAAACATTAAGATGACTCAATGTAGATAATTTGTTTGAAACTGGCATTCAGTTAACATAATTTTAACTAATTTGTATTATAGTAAATAAGGCCCATGAGTATCATCAGTTTCATTTTCAGACTGGTAAGCAGAGGGCCATTTAGCTACCCTAGATTTATATTTAGGATCATTCAAAATTCATTAGTGGTTGAACCTCCATATGGGTTTTTCTGTTGCGTTGAGTATATAACAGGTTTAGACTTCTCATGTATTGATTTATAATACAAATAGAGTGACATTTAATTTTAAATGGCTCTTCAAGTTTTTAGACTGGCTTGAGAGAAAAAAAACACAAGGGCGTCTTTTTCTCTCCTCATCAGTATTAATCTAATTGTAACATGTAATATTATTTTAACTGTAATTATTCTAATTGTAACAGTAATTGCAAAGCAAATATCCCCTAAAGGAATATGGTGAACTAATTAAACGATGTACAACCCTTGATTTTTCCATCCATAAAAGAAAAGACGCACATGATCACCTAAATATTTGAATTTGGTATGAAAATTCATTAATTGTTCTCCTGGAAACTCATAATAGCTTTTCGCTTGTTTTTTCTAACTAGATATCATATCTAGTTAGCATATGACTATGATCTAGTCATATGCTAGCTTTTTCTAACTAGATATTAATTCACAGCAAGTGAAAAAGTTCCAAGAACAAATTAATTTATAGTAAACTATAAACTTCCTCCAAGTAATCCACATATGAAATAACTTTGACAGAGAAAATATAAGATATAATCCAACCCCATGAAGACTAAGTCTGAAAGGGCAATATGATTTGGGTTTGCACGTTTAAAGAAAAACTCAATTGAGTAATTTATTAAAACCAAGTGTAGGCAACTGAGAGGGAAAAAAGGAATCTTACCATATCCAGAGATTCAACACTTAAAAAACAAATATAAATTTAATAATAAACATTATGGTCAGGCTGTTTATTAAGGAGGCAACCACATATACAACTTCGGCTATAGAAATGTTTGCAAATCAAACGTCATGTGATCTAAAAGGACCATGCGTAACGTCAAAAATGGATACCTGTACATTCAATAAAAAGTTAAACATACATAGTCTAGATCATTCTAGAGTTATACAAACATCTGGGGCCACATCATATGTATCGAAGTTTCTTTCAAAAAAACTTTTTATAAAAGTGATGTATTGAGATAATTTTAAAAAGTATCTGACAATTATGAATGGTCCCCAGTTTTACAAAATGTGATTTCCAGGATACGAAACTGAAAAAAAAGTCAACTCTTCAGAGAGTGTTTTATATTATACAAACAAGTTTTGTAGAAAAATGATCCAGCAAATGCTTGAGTTAAGAATATTTATATTTTTTCCAATTCTTTACACTTTTATTAACACACTTACAAAAAATAACATTCAAACACTGAGAAAATTAAATAACTTTGGAAGCAGAGCTCATTGTTTTCTGCTTACATATAAGTGACAGTTCTGGGCTGTTGGCACAAAATAATCAACATTCATAAAACCCTTACTACTATATATCAAACATAAGTTAAAATCATAGGCACTAGTTTATCAAATCCACATTTCTTCTGTAAAACTAACCACAGTAAATCCTTAGATTTTCCCAAACAGAAAAATTGCGATACACAAAGGCTTTCTAGTAAAAAGGCAATTTTTCTCTTTAGGAAACTAAAAGTCAATAGTCTGTGGTAGTACAACAGCAGGTAAAATAATACTTTACCAAACTCAGATCCAAAATAAGTTTTAACAAGTGATGAAATATTTTAATTAAAAAAAAATAGACATTTTTTTCTGATGCAGCCGTTTAAAAACAAAGTTAAATAACCTGAATACTCCTTTTGAAACTGATTATCTAACTTAAAAAATGTAATGTTTCATAATAGAGTTAAAATTCCTTTTAATTATTAGATTGCAGCATATATATATTTTTTGAAATGTTGCACTGAAAACTGAGACTTGTTTTGTTTTGTATGTGGTTAAGAGACAGTAGCTAGTTCTTTCTTTTAATTACTTAGACATGAGATACCCCCTCCCAAAAGAAGATGCTTTATCTTCCTCTGAAAAGCAACATTTTTTGAGTTCATTATCATGTAGAATTCTGGCACCATCCTTTCCTGACCCACTCCATTACCCTCAAATTCAAGGATAAAGTTTCTTCCTTGATTATACACCAAATACATAGTACTGGCAGTTTAAATCTCCAGCTGCTTGTGCTAAATAAATGATTCCCCACTGGTCAAGCTGATAGACTACCATGGTGTCAGTCATGACAGAATGGAGGTCCTGGTTTTTTCATCATTCTCTCAACCTATTAACCTTAATGCTGTCCTGAATATCAAGCCTTCCATTTCTCTCTCCCAATTTCTTTTGCCAACTTACGGAATGTCTTTGATTAACAGGAAATGAACTTATATTCGAATCTCTAAAAGCTTTTAGATGACCTAACTGCCAATATCTTAGAGCTGTTCAAATTAGGAATTTAAAAACAGACCTCATAATAAAAAAATGAGAGGCCTGCCACAGAAGAAGTTTTACTCTGGTAATAGTCTGATAAAACTGAAATAGGCGACTTCAAGATATATTACGAGCCGTTAGACAACAAGTATTTATCAGGTTAGAGTTATATGTAGTAGGTTTGTTACCAAAAATGCAAAAAATTGATGTAAGGCAGAATCTAAGTCAAAAGGGAAAGAATTTTCAATAGATGCTGTTTATACAGTTACTCAGTTTCAAGTGGATCAACTCAAGTAGCATTTAGCAGGCTATATTTTCCTACCACATAATAGACCGTTATGCCATGTAATAGCAACAATACAACTGTCATCACCAGAGATTCTGTAGGTTAAGTGCATAGATTTTTCCCCCCTCTCTCATTGTATGGTTTTGTTCCAGGTTGTAAGCACTGAGGTGGTGTTATATCAAGAATAAAGACACAGATTACTGGTTCTTTCCTATCGTGAAAACCTGCTAATAGAAACAGGATCCCTTAATTCTGTAAAGATAACAGCATGTGAAGAAGTTGGCTTCAATAGCAAAGGCCATCTTTCCTGAGCCAGGAACTATAAAGTTTAGAAAGATTGTACAACTGATATTAAGCCCTTTTGGCAATCAAAACAAACACACAAAGTTCGATGTGTCAATGCAACATGATGGATGCATGCTGTAACACTATCTGATGGTGGTGATATGTGAGCTACATCCAAAACTTAAGATTAAATGACAATTTTTCTAATGAATCTGCAAAAATAATTTCTGAAATTCTCCCAAATTGGGATGTTTTAAATCTCTAGCCCAGCCTTCTTTCCTCCCACCCCCCAATCTCAATCTGTAGTTTCCTGGTGTACTAGTGAAACACTTTAGATCATTAGTCAGAATATTAGTTCTCATTAACACAAATATTTATTGATACTATTTATACAGTAAATTAGTTGAATGTGAAGTTTTGGATAGCTTGAATTCACCATTTTCTTATGCACAAATGGGCATTTTTCTCATTTACAAATGGGCATTTCTCTTTGGCATCCATTAAGTATCTGCCCAGATATTGGCCTCTGTCAAATATTTAAAAAATCATCCTAGTTTCTATTAAACAAAACTAAAAGTGATTCTATGGAGAGTGATTGTGTGATTACCAAACACATCTGATGTTAAATGTCATTAAAGTGCTGTTTGATGATCTCTGTCAGTTTGTGCTAATTAAGACAGAGAGGGCTGGGATTTTATAAATCCCAAGAGTCTTATCTGAACAGTCTGCATATAAAAGTTGTTTTTAGCCTTGTGAAGGGTATCCATGAAGCCGTGGACTTCTGCATTCTTGTCTTTGCTGGTCAGTAACAGCCATCTTTCCAACTGTCATCTTTCATGCCACCATAGGTTTTAGGAGCTGGCAAGGATCTGAAATAAAGCAATTTTGTAATTTAAATTTGATAAATGTCTTTATGAAATATTACCATACTATCTCATACATATATTAATTACTCTTTAGGTAGCATCATGATCCCATGAAGACTGTTCTGGAGGATTACCAACACAAAAGCTCTAAGCAGGTACTAGTATAACCTCCCCACATGTGGCATTTTCACAGCTTTAAAGTTTTACTAGACACCAGATGATTTTCCATTTTGTTAACATAGCCACTAGATCAAAGAATGGAAAAGATGGTCTCACCTTTTCCAAGCACATGGATAACCAACCTTATTATTTACTTATTATTTTGAGAGGCAGAATGATGAATGTGATATTAGAAGCTCAGTGTCATCATTAGAAAGGCAGTATGGGATAGTGACTGAAGTCAGACATACTTGGAACTGATAGTTTTATTAGTTATGTGGCTTTAGGCAAATTACTTAATTTCATTAAATTTCAATATCCTCTTTTGAAAAACAGAAATAAGAAAACCTACTCATTTAATGTTATTATGAAGATTAAACAAAGCAAACATTTACTTATTTCGCACAGTGATAAATACTTCCAGTTTAATTATAGTTGACATCAAAGTTTACTGATGATGATAATTCCATTCTTGAAAGGTTACAGATGCAACATTCCTAACCTGTCTGATTCAGAATCATCTGAAGATCAAACAAACAAACACACAACAACAAAAAACAGCACATTGGCTGGGGGCAGTGGCTAGCACTTGTAATCCCAGCATTTTGGGAGGCCAAGGTGGGCAGATCACTTGAACTCAGGAGTTTGATACCAGCATGGGCAACATGGTGAAACCCCGTCACTACAAAAATTAGCTGAGCGTGGTAGTGTGCAAATGTAGTCCCAACTACATGGGGGGCTGAGGTGAAAAGATTGCTTAAGCCCAGGAGGTCAAGGCTGAAGTAAGCCAAGATTGCACCACTGCACTCCAGCCTGGGAGACAGAGCAAGACGCTGTCTCAAAAAACAACCACCACCATCCCAGCACAATCACAGATTCTGGGCCTCATAGCAGATCCACTAAGTTAGACTCTCTAAGGGTAAAACTTAAGCACCTACATTTATATAAATTTCACAGATAATTCTGAATTGTAGAATAAGGGTTTGAAAACCATGCTTAGAGATTATACTCAGACTTGGTAGCTACAAGTTTTATCTTAAATATCACTCTATATTCTAATATACATTTATCATCTTTATTGAATATAATTATATTCTAAATGAACAAATATCATAAATTAAGTGGTTCTAGCAATATTTTTCTAGGAGTCCTCTGAGATGCTTAATCATGTTAGGAAACTGGACAAATTTAATCTGAACCAAACTGGTAAATGTCTCAAATGAGGATTTCTTCAAAACAATGTAGTAATGTTTTATTCAAATTGTACTAAAACTCTGGTGGCAATCCACCATGACTTTCTGTTTACTATCAAACATAGCATGAAGCTAATTAATTCCAGTCTATCCACTTTCAGGTACTCAAGAATGCTGAAACAGAACATTTGCCACTTACCTGCGAACAGGTTGTGCAAGTTTGCTGCGAGGCACTGGTATGCCCCCAGCAGAAGGGGCACTGGGTCTGGGCAAGCCACTTCTCATTGCAGTTGTCCCTGCAGGTCTGGTTAGAGTAGTGCTGTTGATATTGCTGGGAGGATTTGCTGAGACTGTGTTCTGAACCATAGGAGGCCCAGGTGAGGAGGTGGTTTGTGCGAGCTGTGTTATTTCTTGGCTACCAGGAGAACCAGAGCCATGATTACTAAACGCTTTCACTGGTTGCCGAAGAGCCAAAGGAGATGGTGCTGCAGGGGAACGGAATTTGCCTGGAGAAGGTACTGTGAAATGGCGAAGAAAAACCAATTTTTGAGTGGAAATCATATATAAATGAAACCATGACTTTAAATTACAACTGATGATTAGGTACTAGTACATTTTATTCAGGAAACGTCACAGCAATGCAAAGAATAAAAGATATTCCTGGGCTACTATAAGAATAAAGGTAACTGTGATCTGTAAATTACCAAGTACTTAATTAGAGGATTACAACTCTCTTTAATAACAGTATTTTAAATCTGCTGGGCATGGTGGCATGCACCCATAATCCCAGCTACTTGAGGCTGAGGCAGAACTGCCTGAAGCCAGGAGGAAGAGGCTGCAGTGAGCCCCAAAGATGCCACTGCACTCCAGCCTGGGTGACAGAGCAAGACTCTGTTTCAAAAAGAAAAAAGAAGGCTGGGCGCAGTGGCTCACACCTGTAATCCCAGCACTTTGGGAGGCCGAGGTGGGCAGATCACCTGAGGTGAGGAGTTCTGGACCAGCCTGGCTGACATGGTAAAAACCTGTCTCTAATAAAATACAAAAATTAGCCAGGCATGGTGGTGTGCCCCTGTAGTCCCAGCTACTCAGAATCTGAGGCAGGAGAATTGCTTGAATCCAGGAGGCGGAGGTTGCAGTGAGCAGAGATCATGCTACTGCATTCCAGCCTGGGCAACAGAGCAAGACTCTGTCTCAAAAAAAAAAAAAAAAAAAGGAGCGCGGGGGAACAGAAAAAAAGCTTATGTCCACACAAAGACTTGACTACAACTTTATAACAGCCAAAGACTGAACAAAGCTCAAATGTACATCAACACGTGAATGGATAAACAAATTGCGGCATAACCACACAACAGAATACCACTCAGCAATAGAAAGGAGTAAACTACTGATATATGCAACAAAGATGAAACTCAGAAATTATGCTGAATGAAATGAGTATCAGACACAAACCAGTCTGTGCGTGTGTATATACACATACACACAGTGTAGAATGTTGTTATAAAAAATTTGAGGAAAGTCAAATCTAATTTATGGTAACAAGAAGCAGGTCAGATGTTTGTTGGAGGTTGGGAGCAACCTTGGGAAATTCTACCAAATGTTTAAATAAAGAATGAACACAAATTCAACATAATCTCCATCACAAAACAGGAGAGAAGATGTCCCAGTTCATTTTATGAAGCTAGTATTACCAAGATACCAAAAAGGGCAGTACCAAAAAAGAAAACTACAGCTCAATACTGTTTACAAACGTAGATGTAAAAACCCTTAAGAAAGCATTAGAAAATAGAATACAGCAATATATAGATTTATATACCATGACAAAGTAGAATTTATTCCAAGATGCAAGTTTTATTCAATATTTGAAAATCAATCAGTGGTAATCCATCACAGTAACAGGATAAAGAAGAAAAATCACACAATTGTTAACAGCGGACTCAAAAAAAGCATCTGACAAAATTCAACACAGTCATGAAAAAAATTCTCCAAAAAATAGAAATATAGAAAATTTCCTCAACCTCATAAAGAATATCTACAAAAGCTCTACAGTTAACATTAAACTTAAGGAAGAAAGACTGAGTGCTTCTCCCCTAAGACCAGGAACAAGACAAGAACTTACGGTCTAACCACTGGAAATTCTAGCCAGTGCAATAAGCAAGAAAAAAGGTGGCGGAGGGGGAGGGAAGAAAAAGAATAAGACAGAAAGAAAGAAAGAAAAGAAAAGAAAACAAGAAAGAAAAGTAAAAGGCACATAGGTTAGAAAGAAACTGTCCCCATGATACTCTACACAGAAAATCCCAATGAATACATACACACACACACACACACACACACACACACACACACACACACTTCTAGAAATAAGTGAATTCAGTAAGGTCACAGGACTGGATAAAAATACAAACATGGATTACATTTCTATATGCCAGCAATGAACATTAGAAATCAAGATTAAAAATATCATAGCAATGGCATTGCTCGAAAAGAAAACCACTTATGTATAAATCTAATAAATCTCAGTCAATGTAAGTTTGCTGTGAAGAGAAAATGAGTAGTAAGTGTGTAAACTGTTAGTAAAATGTAAAATATTAAACAAATTGTAAGTCATTCTTATCTATGGCTTTCTTATCTAAAGAACAGGGCTCCTTCAGCCTGTCATAGATGAGTTTTCTGGAAAGATATTCAACAATGCCACTCAGAAAAGTCTCCTAGGCTTTCCTTAGAAATTAACTCAAACCTAAGTATTAAGTTATTACCCAAAATGTATTACCCAAATTGATAATGACAAGTTACAATTTCTCTTTGTATTTATTTTTTGAATACCAAGAATTACAGTCAAGTCAGGCATAAAATGAAGGAGAGTCATTGCTCTGAGCACGAATTAGAACTCTATTTATAAAAATGACATGATTAAGAATGCTAATCTTGGTGTCTAAGTTATCTCCAAAATGGAATGATGGGTATCAGATAATTCGTATTTTAAAATACTTTTTATTTTAATAAGCATTTAATAATTGTGCTAAGTTTGTTTTCTAATTAAGGTTTCTATAATTCAGGCATGCATTTAACCCTAAAATGAAAAAAACCTGAATAAATTATATATTTTTTTAGCTTGACATTCACTGAATATAAAATGTTTTACAAAAATATATACATGTACCTAGCAATACAAAAGTCAGATATTCCAAGTCGTCGTCACAGAGCAGTCTTCCTTCAAACTACAACTTCCATTATAAAAACTATATATGCCCAGTAAGTATATAGTAATAAAAATAAACACACTGTCAAACACTGGTCATCATGACCAATGGGAGAAGTGATTTATTAAAACATATATGAATTCCATTACTAACAAATAAAATACAAAAATATCTCCTTGTCAACTATTCCTTACTATACTATCATTTCAATTATTCAATGGTCTATACACCATCAATGACAATCACAATTTACTGACACAGTAAGTATGTAAAAGTAAGTTCTGGCTGCTAAAGAACAAAAAGATGAACTAAATATGATTCTCTCACTACAGAGTTAAAGAATCCTTGTAAAAAGCTATTACTGACCATGTACTCTAACGCTCTCCCTTCACAGACAAGGGAAATTACCACAACCACAGAAGTTAATTGAGCAAATAAATGGGAAGTGAGGAACTGAACCCAGGTCTCCTGATCCCAAGATCAGTATACTTTTCCAGGAACCAAAAGAGAAACATCTCTGGGGGTAGAAATTAAAGTGTCATTATCATTTCTTTCTTTTCTTTTATCTTTTTTTTTTTTTTTTTTTTTGAGACAGAGTCTCACTCTATTGACCAGGATGGAGTGCAGTGGCACAATCTTGGCTCACTGCAACCTCTGCCTCCCAGGTTCAAGCAATTCTCGTGCCTTGCCTCCCAAGTAACTGGGACTACAGGCGTATGCCATCGCGTCTGTATAATTTTTGTATTTTTGGTAGAGACGGGGTTTTGCCATGATGATCAGGCTGGTCTCGAACTTCTGGCCTCAAGAGATCCGCCTGTCTTGGTTTTCCAAAGTGCTGGGGTTGTAGGCGAGCCCCCACGTCCAGCCAAAGTGTCATTATCAACACTTTAACTTTCAACCAGACTCAATTTATTTGTGAGGGTTACTACCCTAGGCAGGTTTTATAAGGTATGACTCCAAAGCCTATTAAAATGGCAACTGCTATCATTTTAAAAAAAATGACATAGGAGCCTTTGATTTCTTCTTCCATTATTGTACATGACTGTTATTTTTATAAGCATACAAAAATTGTTAGTTATTAGAAAAGATGTATTAAACATAAGAGGCAGTAAAAGCCCCTAGAGTGGGGCTTCAATAGCTTTTCTTCCATAAATACAAAAATTAGAGGATTGATTAGGTATCAAAACATCTGATATCAAGATTTCTTGAGACACAGTTTTAGTACACAGAATATAGATATAAACAGTTGTACATCTATACCTATATAACTTACTGTATTTTAGTTTAATAAATTATCTAACATTTAACTAACCTTAGAGTATCGAGTGAGGAGAGGGGAAAAAATGTCAATGTCAAGATTAAGAAACATAATTATGAGGATTCTTGAAAGATGGTATACCGGCACTGGTGTAATTTATGAATTTCCTCAAATCTCTCCATAAAAACATACAGAGCAACCAGGAAGGTCAAACCAAAACCCATTTACAACAGCTACAATAAAACCAGGTGATGACAAGATCTCCAAGAGCCCCAAAATACAAATGGGTAGGGAGAAGCCACTGACAACTACAAGACCACATGAATTATCAGCATCTGTGCAGAAAGAAGCAAAAGAATATCTCAATGTCCTGAAAATTCCAAAATAACCAACAAGTACTCATAGAAAAAAAAAATGCTAAACAGCAGCTGAACTGGGAGGTTTGCACACTCCAACAGTGGGCAAGTACAAGAGGTTTACTCTAAGGTCTAGAAGGAATGTGAGTGGCTATGAATTCTTAAAACTAATCAGCCAAACCCCTCTTCTAGGTAAAAACTTCAAGAAAAAAAAAAAAATAAAACTCAGAAGATAATCCAAACAGAGCAGAACAGGGACATTCCACATAAAGAAAATGAAGTCCAGATAAAAGCAGGGAAGGGTTCAAAATGCTGCTAGGACAACTGGATATCCATGTATAAAAGAATGAAGTTGGACCCCTATGCTTCATACTAAAAAAAATTCAAAATAGATCACCGACCTAAATGTTAAGTCCTATAAAGTTCTTAGAAGAAAACACAGGAGTTAAATTTTTTTTTTTTTGTATCATAAATTTTATTCCTGATGTGGTACAGATTTCTTCCATCCCCCAAAATGAATCACATGCTGCCTTGGAAAGACCTAGGAAACTCTCCCACCATCCTTAGGGAAGTAGTGAGAAAGGCAGATGCTGAGGACTAGGAAGGCTTTAAAATTTCCCAGCCTACTTATCCTCCCCTTCTTAAAAGAGGAGAGCTGTTCCCTATTATTCCTCTCATCCAGTCACCCCTAACACACACACACACACACACACACACACACTAGTTAAAACAACAACAAAACACCAGCCAAACAAAACTGCTTCAAGTATTCACAGTCAGGGTTCGTAGGCTGGGACTTGGGGTTATAGGTCACCAATGGAAGAGGGAAGGGAAGAGGAGGAAGAGCCATCACTGTTTCTGCTGTAGGGCTTCCTTCTTTGCTGCATTCTGCAGCAACTGCGTCGACCTTGTTGGCTGGCAACTGCACATATTGGACCACTAAGCCCCGAATGAAGATGTGAGAGTATTTCTCAGGGTCTGTGATGCTGATGTTAGTTAATTTGATGCTGAGATACTGATCCACGGAATGGAGGGTTCCACAGATATGCAGGTCACTCTCGAGTTCCATGACCACATCCTTGCCCACAAGGGATTGAAAAAGGAATAGAAGAGCATGGTCCTGGTGCTGTGCTGCGGGCCAGACAGAGAGGAGGGTAGGATACTGCAAGCCCAGCTGGATTTGGGGAAGGGAAGGGCCACGGGAAGCTCCAAGTACTGAAGGGGAAAGCAAGGGATTTGTGCCTGGGAAGAGCAAGTGAGGTAGAGCAGAGGGGACAGGAGTAATAACTAGGGTTAGGCATTGGTTTCTTATGACACCAAAAGCATGATCCATAAGACCAAAATTTGATAAATGATACTTTATCAAAATTAAAAACTTTTGTGCTTCAAAGGATACCATAAAGTAAGTGAAGAGTAAATCCACTGAACAGGAGAAAATATTTACAAATCATGGATCTGAGACTTGAATCCAGAATATACAAAGGAATGTCACAACTCAATTAAAAACTAAAAAAGCAGAGAGAAAGAATTTGAATAGACATTTCTCCAAAGATAAACAAATGGCCAAGAAGCACATGAAAAGATGCTCAACGTCAGTCATGCAAAATAAAAACCACAAAGAGATTCCACTTCACAACACTTCACCAGAATGGCTAAAATAAAAGACAATAAACAAGTGTTACCAAGGAGATGGAGAAATTGGAACCCTCACACAGTGCTGGTGACATTGTAAAATGTAGCCACTCTGGAAAACAGTTTAGCAGATTCTTAATATGTTAAACATAAAGCTACCATATGATCCAGTAATTCCATTAAGTATATAATCAAGAGAACCAAAAACACATCTATGTAAACACTTGTACATGAATGTTCACAGCATTATTATCATTACTATTACTATTTGAGATGGAGTCTCGCTCTGTCGTCCAGGCTGGAGTGCAATGCCATGATCTCAGCTCACTGCAACCTTCGCCTCCTGGGTTTAAGCAATTCTTCTATCTCAGCCTCCTGAGTAGCTGAGATTACAGGCGCCCACTATCACATCCAGCTAACTTTTGTATTTTTAGTAGAGACGAGGTTTCACCATGTTGGCCAGGTTGTTCTCTAACTCCTAACCTCAGTTGATCTGCCCGCCTCGGCCTCCCAAAGTGTTGGGATTACAGGTGTGAGCTACTGTGCCCAGCCGCAGCATTATTCACGATAGGCAAAAAGTGGAAACAACTCAAGTATCCACCAAGTGATGAATGGATAAACAAAATGTGGTGCATCCACACAATGGAATATTTGGCAATAAAAAGGAACAAAGTAGAGTTATGTGTCACTTTATGATGGGGATATGTTCTCAGAAATGAACTGTTAGGCAAGTTTGTCCATGTAGGAACATCAGAGTGTACTCATGCAAACCTAGGTGACTTATGCTACTACAGACCTAGGATATACAAAATACCTGATGGCAGGGTCAGGGGAGGTGGAGATGGTTAATGGGTACCAAAAAAAATTGAGAAAGCACAACCAGATGATGGTAGTCAACAGTAACTTAATTGTATATTCTAAAGTATTATAAAGAGTGTAACTGAATTGTCTGTAACACAAAGAATAAATGCTTGAGGGGCTGGGTAACTAATTCTCTGTGACGTTATTTCACATTGCTTGCCTCTATCAAAATATTTCATGTGCTCCATAAATACACACACCTACTGTGTACCCACAAAATATTTTAAAAAACAACCTATGGCTCCTAGGCTAAAACCGATATAGCATATTACTGTACTGAATACTGTAGGCAACTGTAATACAAGGGCATCTGCATATCCAAACATACCTAAACACAGAAAAAGTACAGTAAAAATGTTATAAAAGACAATATACAGTACATCTGAGGACACTTGCCATGAATGGAGCTTACAGGACTGAAGTTCAGTGAGTGGTATGTGAATGTGAAAGTTACTGTACTCTACTGCAGACTTTATAAACACTGTACACTTACACTAAATTTATTTTTCTTCAATAATACATTAACCTTAGCTTACTGTAACTATTTTACTTTATATGCTTTAACTTAAAAACTTTTTGACTCTTTTAAAATAACACATAGCTTGTAACACAAACATGTTGTCTGGCTGTCCAAAACTACTTTCTTTCTTTATACCCTTAATCTATAAGCTTTAATTTTAAATTTTTATTTATTTTACTTTTTTTTTTTTTTTTTGCTAAAAACGAACAGAAACACACACATGAGCCTAAGCCTATACAGAGTTAAGATCATCAATATCACCATCTACCACCTCCACATCTTGTCTCATTGAAAGGTCTATGACATTACTAGGTGATAGAAATTGCATCATTGTATATGTGATCCACTGTTGACTGAAATGTGGGTTTTTTGTTTTAGATTTTTTGAGATAGGGTCTTGTTCTGTTGCCCAGGCTGGCAGTGGTACGATCACATCTCACTGCAGCCTCAACCTCTCAAGTTCAAGCAATCCTCCGACCTCAGCCTCCTGAGTGGCTGGGACTACAGCTGCAAGCCACCATGTCTGGCTAATTATTTTATTTTTTCTGATCCAGTCTCACTATGTTGCCCAGGCTGGTCTCAAACTCCTGGGCTCAAATGACCCTCCTACCTCAGCCTCCCAAAGTGCTGGCATTACAGGCATGAGCCTCTGTGCCTGGCCCTGAAACACTGTTATGCAGCAAGTAACTATACTGATATATGCTACAAAATGAACTTAGAAAACATTATGCTAAGTAGAAGCAGCCAGTCACAAAAGATCACATATTCTATAATTCCACTTAAATGAAATGTTCAACACAGGCAAACTAGAGACAGAGAGGGTAGATTACTGGGAGGCAGGGGCTGGAAGAAGTGAGGAATGAGGAGTTCTATTAATAAGTATGGTATTTCTTATGGGGGTGATAAACATCTTCTAAAATAAGATAGTGGTAATGGTTTCTCCCTCTGTGAATATACTAAAAAACACTGAATTGTACATTTTAAGAGGGTACATTTTAAAAGTGGAGGAAGGAAATAAAGGAAAGAAATCTCAGAAAATAAGCAGCCATGCTTTTGAACACTTCCAAAAACAAAAGAGATGGTTCAATAATTTTTGAACCATAAAATTATTAAGTCTTAAATCAAGCTAACTGTTTAGAAAAATCAATTTCATGGAAAAAAGAGCAATAGAAAAGGACTGAAGTCAAATCACACATAAAATTATTATAAGAAAAAAAATAAGGAGTAGAATAACACTTCTACAGGAAGTGAAACCTTAACAGAAATCATGGTAAGAAATCATACACACAAAGATGAAAGTATCTAGTATTTCAAATTTTAGAAACATTTTAATATTGCTACAAGATATGAAAGAATAGCATAAATCAGAGTGAGAAACACTCAGAAATGAGTTGACAGAACTCAGGAAGGAATTAGCTATAAAATGAATCATTTTAAGATGAAGTCTAAGAAGGAACATGAGTCAATACACAAGATAATGTTGTAAGAGAAACAGACAATGAAAATAAACTTTTATAGAAGAAAGAAAAAAATCATTCAAGGCAACAAATATAGAAACAAGAAATGAACCTCCAAAACGTGTACAACAGGAGTCCCCACAAAAAAGAAAACCAAAGCAAAAGAACAGAATATGAAAAACTATAATTCAATAAAACTTTTCTGAAAAACAGAAAAAAGTTTGCTACTGTGTATTAAAAGAACACACCCCGAATCTGAGAAAATCAGCTCAGACATACCAATAGACATATATTCTAGTAAATTATTATAAAGAAAAGAAAAATATCCATTGTACATCCAGATAAAGACCAAATGATTATAAAGAAACAATTCTCTATTCCTGCAGAAAGTGGAGTAATAAGTTACTTAAAGAAAATGTGAGCCAAAGATTTCATATCTAGACAACGATTTTCAAGTATGAAAACAACAGACAAGCTATCATCAACATGTAACAGTTATACTGTTCCCATAACTGCTTCTCAAGGAATCTACTAGAGAATAAACTTCAGACAAGAAAAATGACTGATGAGACAATGACATATAAACTGGCATTAAGCATCAAATACATATTTAAATGGAGAGCCTAAACTAAATGAGGCATATAAAGGAGAAAACAGTATCTAATAGGTATCTGACAATGTGAATATAACTTAAAGAAAAAAAAACCAAGGAGCAAGCATAACCAAAAGGTTTAAAAATTGTTTTCGGTAATCATATTGTATGTTATGCTAATGTTATCCCAAGAACACTTTGTGTGTAATATGGGACAAAACAAATTATGATATTCTAATTCTATGTGTTGCTGAGAAATAAGATTCTCAGGATGGGAGAATGGTAGAGGAGGTTAAATAACTGCCCAGAAGCTCTGCATTTAATCTTATAAAAATATACAAACATAAACCTACATGTTTCCTAGCTCTAGTAACTAAAAAGACATGGAAACAATGACCAACCCAGTAGCAGTAAGCATAGCCACACAGATTTTGGTCTTGAAATACCATTGCCTACCAAAAGCAAGCAGGACTTTTTGGAGAAATGCTTGACTCCAGGTCTGTGGCAAGAAATGTACAAGATCAGCCTATCTTGTCATACCAGCTAGCAAGATGGTATCAAAGACTACCAGAATTGGGTCAAAAAGACTTGGAAGCCAACTTGTAGAAGCTTCCAACAAAGTTGGAAAAACATCTAAAATGAACTGAAACATATTTAAAAATATGTTTAAATCTGTAATTTCATAATGATATATATTTTTAAAAACTGGTCACCTTCGGAAGGTGCCACACTGCCATTTTTTAATTTTGTGAACTAGTAAATAAAGGGAAGAAAACAAACATTTGGTCTAAATTTCCTAAAGAAACTACCACTGGGTGACCAAATAAGGAAAAAATTATCTTTATACAGTACTTTGACAAAAAAAAGGAACACTGGAATTAAAATTCCCAATTCTGTAATTACGTACGTATCAATGACTGCTAACATCATGAAAAGAGGAAACCCCACTTTATGCACTTTTGGATAAAGAAGCATCACTACCTATGCAAAAAAATAGTTTTGCAAAAAAAAAGAAATAGCAAAATAATTTAATTAATTGCCCAGATCCAACAACCAATTTATAGAAAATACAAGAGAACTTGCTAAACAAAGCCATGAAAAAGTAATCAGCAAAATCCAGCCTACAAGAACTTCTGCAGAACAAATGATCTGGTGGTTTCTTCAAAGAAACAAACAATGAGAGAGAGAGAAAAGAAATGGAAGAAAACTATAAAGTAAGAGAAATTTAAAAAGACATATACCAAAAAGGCAAAACTGCTGTTTCAAAACTTGGATGATAAAACCATTCACAAAAAGAAGTGACTGCTGTAAAAGTTCAGAAGAGTAGATATTTTTGGGGAGGAGTCAAGAGAGGGTTGTGTTTAGAAGCAGACAGGTGGAAGATGTCTGAGGTGGCAAGTTCTAGTCTTCCTGATGTGAATGGTAGTTACAAGGGCATTTGCCTTATAAGAATTAATTAAACTATGTTTTATGTGTTTATGTGTGTGTGTGTTTTACTTAAAAATAACAATGTTTAAAAACAGATTTATAAATTAGAAATCATTGTAAATTTGTTAATCCTTAAATTCTTAGATAAATGTACTACAGTCTATGGACAAGTGGAGAGAAATACTTAAAAAAAATTTTTTTTTTACGTTTGCCTCTACTCCACCTCTGAAAGAAATTCTTTAACAAAGTTAATATATAAGTGGAGGGAAAACTAGAGAGGATCTGAAGAGGTATACTAAGCTGTAGTTATGCTATTGCAAAAAATGTTCCATGGCAGCAGCATTTTGACTCATCTATAAACATGTGGACCAGGAAATGATAAAAATATAATCAGGTGAACTGGACGTAAGTTATCTTCAAAGACCTTATAGTTGTAATTTTCACATTCTAAAAGGCAGTCAGCATTTAATTAGGAAAATTAAGGCACAAATTTCAGACAGAAGAAAATTTTGACATATGACTCTTGTAGCAAAGAAAATTGATAGATGTAATCGAGATTTAACTACAGAGGGAAAAAAAGGTATTAGAAAACCATAAAAGCATTATTAAGTCTAATATTCAGTTATCATTCCAAAAATAGCATGAAATGGTCTAACAGGAATTTGTGTTTGGAGGGAACCTCAAGAGAACAGCCTCCATGCTCTTTCTTCTCTCATTCTCCCAGTTTTACATATCAAAATCGTAGGAAGGGAAACAACTTCTATCATTTTAATTGTTTCTAAGAAGTCTGTGTATGTCAGAAGTAGTTTTGAATACAACTATACTACATAAAGCAAAGACAGGCTAGAATAGAGAAGAAAATAGGAAAGGATATATAATGAGTGTATCTTGTTTATGATACAGATTCAATAAATGCTTGTCAGCTGATAGAAAAGAACACAAATTTTTAATTTTGAATCCTACGTAATCACAAAGTTCTTTGGTTCTCCATTTTCAGGTAGTCTAATATCAAAAGGCATTTTAGTCATTAGAAATGCAAAAGTTGGGCCGGGCGCGGTGGCTCAAGCCTGTAATCCCAGCACTTTGGGAGGCCGAGGCGGGTGGATCACGAGGTCGAGAGATCGAGACCATCCTGGTCAACATTGTGAAACCCCGTCTCTATTAATACAAAAAAATTAGCTGGGCACGGTGGCGCGTGCCTGTAATCCCAGCTACTCAGGAGGCTGAGGCAGGAGAATTGCCTGAACCCAGGAGGCGGAGGTTGCAGTGAGCCGAGATCGCGCCATTGCACTCCAGCCTGGGTAACAAGAGCGAGACTCCGTCTCAAAAAAAAAAAAAAAAAAAAAAAAAAAGAAATGCAAAAGTTGGAGGGGTGAGCCAAGATGGTCAATTAGAAGTAGCAGTGGTCTGAGGCTCTCACAGAGAGGAATGGAAAGAGGAAAGAGTAGAGTGAGTGAATTCTGTACCTTCAACTGAGATTTCCAGGTTCTCGCATTAGGACTAACTAGGCGAGCAGCCTGACCCATGGAGAGCGATGAAAAGCAGCAGGGTGAGGCAATGGCCTGGGTGCAGTGTGGGGCCAGGATAGCCCTAACTGCTAGCCAAGAAAGGCAGTGAGTGATTGTGCAACCCTGCGCTGACCCAGGAAACCACACTTCTCCCACAGATCTTTGTAACCAGCAGATCAGGAGATTCTCTCACAAGCCCACACCACCATAGCCTAGGGTCCAAAGCACAAAGCTGTGTGGAGTCTTGGCAGAATGGCCACTCAAGCACTCATGGAGACCCAGTAGTTTTGCATACTTCAGTTCCGGGAATTTTTGCAAGGCAGGAGATCCCTCAAGCACTAAATATGAAAGGGAAAAAACCATTACCAGCCACTACAAAAACACACTGAAGTACATAGACCCGTGACCCTGTGAAACAACCACATAAATAAGTCTGCAAAATTATCAGCTAGCATCATGATAGGATCAAATTCACATATAACAATATTAACTTTAAATGTAAATGGGCTAAATACTCCAATTAAAAGACAGAATGGCAAGCTGGATAAAGAGGCAAGACCCATGGGTGTACTGTCTTCAAGAGACCCATCTCACATGCAAAGACACACATAGGCTCTAAATAAAGGGATGAAGAAAAATTTACCAAGCAAATGGAAAACAGAAAAATAGCAGGGGTCACAATTCTACTTTCTGACAAAACAGACTTTAAACCAACAAAGACTGAAAAAGACAAAGAAGGGCATAAAATAATGGTAAAGGGTTTTTAATTCAACAAGAAGAGCTAACTATCCTAAATATGTATGTCCCCAATACAGGAGCACCCAGATTCTTAAAGTTCTTAGAGACCTACAAAGAGACTTAGACTCCCACACAACAGTGAGAGATTTTAACACCCCTCTGACAATACTAGACAGATCATCAAGACAGAAGATTAAAAAAGATATTTACGACCTGAACTCAGCTCTGAATTAAGTGGACCTGATAGATGTCTTCTGATCACCACACAACACTTACTCTAAAATTGATCATGTAATAGGAAGTAAAACACTCCTCAGCAAATGCAGAAGAACTGAAATCATAACAGTCTCTCAGACCTCAGCACAATCAAATTAGAACTCAAGATTAAGAAATCCACTCAAAACCACACAACTACATGGAAACTGAACCTGTTCCTGAATGACTTTAGGATAAATAATGAAATTAAGGCAAAAATCAACTTTCTTTGAAGCTAATGAGAACAAAGAAACAACATACCAAAATCTCTAGGATGCAGCTAAGGCAGTGTTAAGAGGGAAATTTACAGTACTAAATGCCGACATCAAAAAGCTAGAAAGATCTCAAATCAACAACCTAACGTGACAACTAAAAGAATTAGAGAACCAGAGCAAACAAACCCCAAAGCTAGCAGAAGATAAGAAATAACCAAGATCATGAGGCTTCAGATCTTTGTGGAAAAAAAGAAAAATAACCAAGATTAGAGAGGAACTGAAGGAGAGAGACAAGAAAAACCCTTTAAAAAAAAAAATCAATGAATCTAGAAGCTGTTTTTTCTTTTTAATTAATAAAATAGATAGCTACCTAGAGTAGTAAAGAAGAAAAGAGGCCAGACACAGTGGCTCACGCCTGTAATCCCAACATTTTGTGAGACAAAGATAGGTGGATCACTTGAGGACAGGAGTTCGAGACAAGTGTGGCCAACATAGTAAAACCCTGTCTCTACTAAAAACACAAATTAGCTGGGTGTGGTGGCACAAGCCTGTAATCCCAGCTATGTAGGTGGCTGAAGCATGAGAACTGTTTGAACCTGGGAGGCAGAAGAGCTTGCAGTGAGAGCCTGGGTGACAGAGAGAAACTGTGTCTCCAAAAAAAAAAAGAAAAAGAAAGAAAAGAATCAAATAGACACAATCAGAAATTATAAGGAGAGTATCACCATTGACTTCACAGAAATACAAACAACCATCAGAGAATACTATAAACACCTCTATACACATAAACTAGAAAATCTAGAAGAAATGGATAAATTCCTGAACACATACACCCTCCCAAGACCGAACCAGGAAGAATCTGAATTGCTGAATAAACCAATAATGAATTCTGAAATTGAGGAAGTAATAAATAGCCTGCCAATCAATGAAAGCCCAATACCAGATGGATTCACAGCTGAATTCTACCAGAGGTACAAAGAACAGCTAGCACAATTTTTACTGAAACTACTCTAAATAATTGAAAAGAAGGGACTCCTCTCTAACTCGTTCTATGAGGCCAGCCACATCCTGATATCAAAATCTGGCAGAGATACAACAAAAAAAGAAAACATCAGGCCAGTATCCCTGAAGAATATCGATGCAAAAATCCTCAATGTAATACTGGCAAACCAAACCCAGTAGCACATCAAAAAGCTTATCCACCAAGATCAAGTTGGCTTTATGCCCGGGATATAAGGTTGGTTCAACATATGCAAATCAACAAGTATAATTCATTACATAAACAGAACTGAAGACCAAAAATACATGATTATCTCAATAGATGCAGAAAAGGTCTTTGATAAAATTCAACATCTCCTCACATTAAAAACTCTCAATAAACTATGTATTGAAGGAATGTACCTCAAAATAAAAAAAGCCATATATGACAAACCCCAGTCAGTATCATAATGAATGGGCAAAAGCTGGAAGCATTCCCCTTGAAAAGTGGCATGAGACCACAATGCTCTCTCTCACCACTCCTATTCAACATAGTATTGGAGGTCTGGTCAGGGCAATCGGGCAAGAGAAAGAAATAAAGAATA
Organism: Aotus nancymaae; assembly: GCF_030222135.1. Classification (NCBI taxonomy): domain Eukaryota; kingdom Metazoa; phylum Chordata; class Mammalia; order Primates; family Aotidae; genus Aotus; species Aotus nancymaae. The sequence goes on along the minus strand of NW_026988417.1, from coordinate 46,911,720 downwards.
TTCAAACAGGAAGAGAGGAAGTCAAATTATCTTGGTTTGCAGATGACATCCAAAAAACTCCATGATTTTAGCCCAATAGCATCTTAAGCTGATAAGCAACTTTAGCAAAATCCCAAGATATAAATAGTCAATGTGCAAAAATTGCTAGCATTCTTATACACCAACAATGGGCAAGCAGAGAGCCAAATCATGAATGGTCTCCCATTCACAATGCTACAAAAAGAATAAAATACCTAGGAATACAGCTGACAAGGGAAATAAAGGGCCTCTTCAAGGAGAACTACAAACCACTGCTTAAGGAAATCGGAGAGGAAACAAACAAATGGAAAAACATTCCATGCTCATGGATAGGAAGAATCAATATCGTAATAGTGTAAAAGTGGTCATACTGCCTAAAGTAATTTATAGATTCAATGCTATTCCCGTTAAACTACCACTGACGTTCTTCACAGAAATAGAAAAAAACTATTTTAAAATAAGTATGGAACCAAAAAACAGCACAAATATCAAAGACAATCCTAAGCAAAAGAATAAAGCTGGGAGCATCATGCTACCTGACTTCAAACTATACTACAAGGCTACAGTAACCAAAACAGCATTGTACTAGTACAAGAACAGACACATAGACCAATAGAACAGAAGGGAGAAATCAGAAATAAGACTGCACATCTACAACTATCTGATCTTTGACAAACATGAAAAAAGCAACACGGAAAGGATTCCCTATTTAATACATGGTGCTAGAAGAACTGGTTAGCCATATGCAGAAAATTGAAACTAGACCCCTTCCTTATACCTTATACAAAAATTAACTCAAGATAGATTAATGACTTTAATGTAAAACCCCACTCTATAAAAACCCTAGAAGAAAACCTAGGCAATACCATTGAGGACATAGGCATGGGTAAACACGGCATGACAAAATGCAGAAAGCAATTGCAACAAAAGCAAAAACTGACAAATGGGATCTAATTAAACTAAAAAGCTTCTGCACAGCAAAAGAAACTATTAGCATGAACAGGCAACCTATAGAATGGGAGAAAATTTTTGCAATCTATCCATCTGACAAAGGTCTAATATCCAGAGTCTACAAGGAACTTAAACAAATTTACAAGAAAAAAACAACCCTATTAAAAAGTGAGCAAAGAACATAAACAGACACTTGTCAAAGTAAGACATTCATGGGGCCAACAAACATGAAAAAAGGCTAAACATCATTAATCATTAGAGAAATGCATATCAAAACCTCAGTGAGATAATGAGATAATAATGACAATTATTAAAAAGTCAAGAAACGTGGCTCATGCCTGTAATCCCAGCACTTTGGGAGGCCGAGGCAGGTGGATCACGAGGTCAAGAGATCGAGACCATCCTGCTCAACATGGTGAAACCCCATCTCTACTAAAAATACAAAAAATTAGCTGGGCATGGTGGCGCATGCCTGTAATTCCAGCTACTCAGGAGGCTGAGGCAGAATTGCCTGAACCCAGGAGGCGGAGGTTGCGGTGAGCCGAGATCGCGCCATTGCACTCCAGCCTGGGTAACAAAAGCGAAACTCCGTCTCAAAAAAAAAAAAAAAGTCAAAAAACAACAGATGCTGACAAGGCTGCAGAAAAAAAGGAACACTTTTACACTGTTGGTGGGAGTGTAAATTAGTTCAACTGTTGTGGAAGACAGTGTGGTGATTCCTCAAAGAGCTAAAAGCAGAAATGCCATTTGACCCAGCAAGTCCATTACTGTGTATATACTCAAAGGAATATAAATCATTCTTTTATAAAGATGTATGCATATGTATGTTCACTACAGCACTATTCACAATAGCAAGGACATACAATCAACCCAAATACCCATTAATGATAGACTGGATAAAGAAAATGTGGTAAATATATACCATGGAATACAATGCAGCCATAAAAAAGAATGAGTTCATGTCCTTTGCAGGGACACAGATGGAGGTGGAAGCCGTTATCCTCAGCAAACTAATGCAGGAACAGAAAACCAAACACCACATGTTCTGACTTATAAGTGGTAGCTGAACAATAAGAATACATGGACACACTGGGGAAAACAACACTGGGGGCTGTCAGGGGTGGCGGGGGAAGGGACAGCATCAGAAAGAATAGCTAATGAATGCTGGGTTTAATACCTAAGGTGATGGGTTGATCTGTGCAGCAAACCACCATGGCACACATTTACCTATGTAACAAACCTGCACAAACTGCACATGTACCCCAAAACTTAAAATAAAAATTGAAGGAAAAAGAAAAGACAAATCTTATAATTAAGGTCTTCTATAAATATGGTTTATTTCAACTTGAATATGTCAAAATATAGTGAAAAAAGTATTAAACAATTACCATTATTCCTTCTTAGTTACCGCTTTCCTTCTAAATAACTATAAAACAGGCAAAATATGAATTTCCTTCAAAATACAGAAGAGGCAAAAACTTTCATATGTTTGTTGGCTGCATGAATATCTTCTTTTGAGAAGTGTCTGTTCATGTCCTTTGCCCACTTTTTCATAGGGTACTTAGAAGGAAAGAGGCAACTAAGAAGGAATTAATATCCTCATATTTCTGCATTCACTTTGTCTAGTTAGTCTTCATTTTTTTCCCCCCGCTTGGTGAGGTCTCTGCCCTATTTACCTCCACTTCACTCAGTGCCTAACAACAGGGAATGAATAAATGAATAAAATTTTTCCCAAAGCAGTTTAAATAGTCACTTCCATGAAATCTTAAAAACATACAATGGATTGTTTTCCTCAGAGTAGGATGGGCTGAAGAAACAAAAAAAACTTGGAAAAAGCAAATGCAAAGAACGTATCCAACCTTTTTTGACTTTAGCAGCATGACCATATTCGTTCAACAAATATTTATGGAGTGACTGTGCCAAGCAACACAGTTCTGACTTTTCATCTTCAAACACCTGTTACTATTAAATGCAATTAAAATCAAAGTGACTGCATTTCCAATTGTTAAGTAATCTTTTTCCTCTTCCCATGATCCTGTTAGCCTATGATATACTAGCTCTCTAAAAAATCATACAGTTTCACCCCCAGGATGGATGAATTGATTTGTGTGCCGATTTATCACTTTTGGTCCATGTTTCTTAATTGGACATGTTTAATATGCCAAATGTACCTGTGAACAGATGGCCTCTGTCTCCTGTGTGCCTCACATCCCTACAAGAGAAGAGACTTCTGCCAGTGAATGCCGGCCCCTCCCTCCCAAAGTCTCAATATGAGGGGAAACCAGAAAATCAATTTTGGCCTTGGATCCAAAAGATATTCTCCATTTCAGCTTCATCAATAATTAAGGTAATATTTTAAATCTTACCTTATTCCTGTGTCCATTTCTCAACTGGTTTAAAATTTATAGAGAAGAGGTAGGTAATGATAATGCTCATGTCACAATACCAACCAGAAAATATAAAAGTCTGGATCAAGTTAAATAAGGGATTGAAAAAAACAGAACAGCATACCCCGTGCCCCTGTCCCCATCCCCCCACCCTCCACTTCTTCCCCTTTACTAAGTCAACAAGACAGCTACAGATGCCAAGAATTCCAGATCGTAACAGTTTTGTTTGGGCTTTCCTGTCATCTCATCATAGAGGTGGCTAGTTTGATGGTTTAGAGTGATAATATAACCCCTATAGGCAAATTTTTAAAGATTCAGCCAGAAGTTATGGTCTTAATCTGATCAACAGAGCAACATGAAATCTTTAGGTAAAAATTTTTAATTATGTAAACCTACTTGATTCCAAAAACCATGATGAAGCAGCTTAAGGAGACAAACAACCAATAAAATTTATATAAACTTAAAATCTTCCACTTTTTTATTATGGTATAGTGATCTCCTGACCTAGTTTAGATACCACAATGTTTTCACGTTCATGTTTTTATATGCCTCTCACCCCTAGCCATGGAAGTACTCAAAAATATTGAGACATCTCAAACAAACAAACAAAAAAAGAAGCCTAAGGTTCACAAATAAGTTCATAAAAACCTCTTCCTATAATGGCCCCTAGTAAGTCACCTTCTTCCCCATCAAATATAATTTATCCAGTCTATTATTAATATACCTGACCATGGCACCAAAAAACATTCATTGGAGGCCTATGGTCAACTTCTGATATTCAGAACACAAACATTCATACATCCTACTTTTTTATTTGCCTATTTGACTTTCCTTCAAATTCTATTTTCTAGAACAATTCCTTAAGTTATACTTAATCCAAGAAATCACTGTGAAAACATTTACAGTAATAAACTTGCCAAAACATCTATTATAGCACTTTTGTAACCATAACCAAATCTTTTTTTCAAAAAAATCTAATTTCTTCTTAAAGCGTAATTTTCTTTAGTGCTTTATCTGTTATATACTTTTGCTATTTATTGAGGTCTGAAGCTATCAGAAAACCTACGTGTTCTGGATTGGAAAAATATTTTTCCACATTGTATTTGTTTCATACCATTTCCTCTAAGGCCTCTGTTCTTATTGCTGTTGGTCTATCCAATCCCACTGTTTTCTCTCAATTCTACTTCCATCTAGCTGCTCTGTCTAGCTGCCCATACATTCAGTGTCTTGGAACCAATACTGGATAGCTTTGATGTCCAACCTTCATGTATTTCTTCAACTCTCTATTATTATAAAAGCTACCACTCCATAAACATTCCAAACGTATCAGTTAACCAAAACTTGTGATTTAACTTCAATTACCTTCTAATGTGGAAGTGCTCCCATTTTATCATACAGATAAGATAGATAAGTAAAACTAAAAATAGAAGCCTGCGGAAAAAACATCACCATACAGAACGTCTGACATTTGGTTTATTTTAAAGCACTTATGAAGTTCAGTTGGCATAAAGTTGAAACAATGACCTTTCATTTTAAGATGGTAAGAAAAATAAATTCTCTATATATCATTTACTCCTTTCAGAAAAGCAACCCAATACATACCTCTGCAGAAAATGTTTCTTCTGAATTTATCTAAATAACAGAATAAATCCTCATTATTTTATTATTTTTTTAAAAAAAGACTAAAACGTACCTTACAGACACTACTGACTCAGTATGCCAAAAGGCTTAAGATTTAACTAGATAATGCTGAAATTTTAAACTGAGTAAGAGGCTGTAGTTACCTCTTTTTGTAGATGAAGTTTGAAGCAACTGTTTGGCTTTGAGGGAAGTGCGAGGCAAATTTTTCAGCCTTTGCGAAGCTGTTGAAAAATAAGGAACTGTAATATTTGCCTGGAAGTATAAGATAAAGGCTATAGCGTCTGTAAACTTGAATGTTTTCATAAAAACTCGAAAATTTATCAAAGAGCAGAAGCCATAAGGTACAAATATGTTAGAATCCCAGAAGCAAAAGAATTTTAAAGTGATGCTTAGTGCATTAAGTTGGAAAGAAAAGGGAATAGAACATAAACTTTAAAAAGTAGTTTCTTACAGATGAGAAAATATCTAATATGTCAATTGGTCAAAATATCAAAGAGAAAACAAACCACCGCAAACATGCTAGGGATACAAAGATAAAAGTGATGAACACAAGCATACAGTATAGAATAAAGTGCGGCACTTGCTCAAAGCAAAAAAAAAAAAAAAAAAAAAAAAAAAAAGCAGATTTTGGCAAAGCAGTTATTGTTAGATGAATTGTCCTAATGTGAAACTATAATCTCCATACTCAAAAAGGAGAAGAAAACTCAGAACCCAGCAGGTCCTTGGGGAGTCACAATCTAGTAGCTTTAATATATTTAGTATCATCTTGTAGAGTACAACTAATTTTTTACCTCACACTTTGGACAGTGCCATATCTATGCTGTGCACATCTGTATGTAGGTGGGGGGCATTGCATGCAATGTTGGTGTGCGTTGAGGGGTTTGGAGGAGTCAGATCGTCTACCTTTTAAAGTTTTCAATGAGGAAAGCTAAGCTTTCTTCCAAACTCATAATCTGTTAATTGCACTGAAACTCAAAATTAGCAGGTAAGCAGGCAGCCCAGGGCCAGCCAGAGATAAAGTGGTTCCAATTTCTCCAATACACAATTACTATGGTTCTGACAGACTGATGAGTCTTGTACCTACCAGTGTATTTAAGTGGCTCTAAAATATTTTACTCTATTGATTTGAAAGTCAGACTTCCTATACCTTTAGGGTTTATGTGCAAAAAAAAAAAGAGCTCTCATCACTATAAATCTAGCCAGATTGCATAAACATTACTGGGCTGATAAAGGGATACTTGATATATTATCAGAAAGAATGAAGATTTCTTGGCCAGGTGAGGTGGTTCATGCCTATAATTCCAGCACTTACAGGCCTTTGGGAGGCCAAGGCAGGAAGATTCACTTGAGCCTAGGTGTTTAAGACCAGCCTGGGCAACACAGGGAGACTGTCTACACAAAAAATTAAATTAAAATAAAATAAAATAATAAGCCAGGCATGGTGATGTGCCTGTGGTCCTAGCTACTCAGGAGACTGAATGGGGAGGAGTGCTTGAGCCCAGGAGGTTGAAGCTGCAGGAGCTGTGACTGTACCACAGCAGTCCATTCAGCACGGTCGATGAAGCAAGGCTCTATCTGAAAAAAAATAAAAAAATCTGTTCCCTGTATTGCTTAAGTCTATCAAAACTGGAAAGCCATTCTTTCCTTACAGGTAATAAACTTTTTAAAAAGTAACAAATGTATTGATTTCAAATTTGATAGCACTCCAAACATTACTGTAGCTAAATAACATTTGATATCAACTTAAATATTGCTAGGCAAAAAAGCAAAAACTTACCCATTTCTAAAAAAATCAATTTTATAATGGGTTATCTGATTTTTCGTTGGTTTTTTTTTTTTGAGATGGAATCTCGCTCTTGTCACCCAGGCTGGAGTGCAGTGGTGTAATCTTTGCTCACTGCAATCTCTGCCTCCTGGGTTCAAGTAATTCTCCTGCCTCAGCCTCCCAAGTAGTTGGGATTACAGATGCCTGCCACCACTCCTGACTAATTTTTCTAATTTTAGTAGAAACAGAGTTTCCCACATTGGCTAGGCTGGTTTGGAACTCCTGACCTCAAGTGATCCATCCACCGCAGCCTCCGCTGGAATTATAGTCAGGAGCCACTGTGCCCGGCCAATGGGTTATCTTATTTCTACTGCACAAAAATACAGGTAACTATCAGAGTACTTTTCATCTAAATTATTTACTCATACATGTTTTTAACCATTTATATTTTTATTCATTCATTCACTCACTCGTTCCTACTTTTTTCAATTCATTCAAAGAGTTTAATATCTGCTTTATTCCAGGTACTGTTTTAGGTATAACGTATTCAGAAGGCAACTAGATAGATACAGTTCCTACTCACATGAAACTAATATTCTAGGGAAGGGGAGATAGACAATGAGGCAGTAAAATATATGGCCTGCTACACAGTGATAGCTGCTGAGGAGAAAATTAAGTAGAAAAGAGGGACAGGACGGTGATTTAAGTTGCAATTATAAATAGAGTGATCAGGAAAGATATCCCTGAGATGACATGTGCACAGAGATCTGAAAGAAGATAGGAAGTAAGCTACATAGATATGAAAGGAAACCATTCCAGATTGAGGGAAAAACAATTGTAAAAGATAACCAAGATAGGAGCATGTCTTGTATGTTTGAAGAACAGATCGTAGGCCAGTTGTTGGGTGGAATAAATGAGGGCAAAAGGTAACCTACTGAACATACACTACAGTCCACAATATCTATTAACCATTGAAAAAAAATTTTAATAAGGATTCAGTGTTAAATAATATCTATAATGAACTCATCTGGAAGGATCCTATTTGAATTAACAGCTACGGTGACTCCAATGGAACCTACCCTATTATCCCTCAGGTTTCACATGTGATTGTAATAACAACGGTATCTACAGACAAGCAAAAACTGTGCTGGGAATCTGAAGAATCAGATTACACACAGAATCAGGCAGTAAACTCTAAATTCACCTGATACAGAAAGAATGAAATGAATGATTTTCCTAAAATACCAGAGTCATATAATATAACTCAAATCACAAAATCCAAGGTTATTCTGAATTATCATAATTTGATCAGTTTTCTAAAGACAAAATCATTTTTCAATGACAAAGTGTAGTAGTTTAAGTGAAACTGCAAATCTTTTTAATAATAGGAGTTCAGTATGTTAGCTGTTTGAAAATATTTATGGTTTAAAACTTTCCTTGGTTATTTTAATATTTATATAATTCCACTTCGCCAATACCCTACTGTGAGAAGCAAAGACGCTAGTGCAAAACAATTGTTTCATGCTACCATTATAATGTCTTCCTCCACAAACCAGCCCTTAAAACATCTCTGTCAAAATACCATTTTCCAAGTCATTCTAGCTCAAAGTTTTCTTACTTTAAATTTATTTATTAATCTCTGGTCATTTATTAAGTCAGTCTATTGCTTCCTTTACATTCCTGTTGTCTCCTAAATAACCAAATTCAGGACTTCATCACATACTATTTTTGGATTCCAACCAGTGTCTTTTGTGGTCTCCCTATATTTAATCCTTTTCACTCTATTCACGTACATCAAGGGAAGGGTGGTGAAAGTGATGCCCACTCCCCAAGAATAGGCAATAAGTGGGTGTACTGTCTGTATGCAATTTACAAACAAAAATTAAACCAAGTTGGCATGCTTTCTATTATCATCATGCCCCAGCAATAATAATCAAATTTGTTAAAAAAGCACTCCTCCCTGAAAAAAGTTGGTCTAAGCTATAAACAACTGTTGAATTTTAATGACATACATGTAAGCTTTAAATTAGCACATTTTGTGACTTATCCTGTAATAAATACCACACTTCACACAAGTTAATTATGAAAACTCCCAATTACAGTCTTCTACTTATAGTCTTCCCTAATACAGGTGGATTCAGCTATATATGTTCCTTTCAAGAGAAAGTTGGTAGCAATCTGAAATTATTCAAAATTACTTCAACAAAGTGTGTACCTCCAACCCTGTGGCACAATATATTATATTTAAGCACATTAGAAATAACAATGGTACAGTGATTTTAAAATCAATGAAAGGATTTTGAGTTGCCTCAATTCTGTCATTATATGGGACCATGAGCTTGTGTTTAAAATATTTTAACTGTGAAGACACTGAAAAATCCTTAGACTTGATCCCTGAAAAACAAAGGCATGGAAAGTAGGGGAATTTCTGGAATTTATTGTAAAATGAAATTTTAAGAATCTCTGCTGAACTTATTTTCTCTGTGTAGCAGTTGCTTCATGAAAAAAACTTTCAAAATTAAAATTTAAAGAAAGTTTAAGTTCTTCCATCAAGTATGAGTAGAGATAGACTGGTAAATCTGGCTATGGTGTACTGAGCCTCAATATCAAAAGATGAATTCTGAAGAAGTTATTAAGTTTTCAAAATCGAAAGCTATACTATTCACCAGTGTGACAGATCAATATATAAAAACATTTTTCCTTTTTAAAAAAATGATCAATATAACTTCAAATTATTAACCCACTATCTTTTTTTGTATTGCAATGTTGATTTATCATTTACTTTTTACTGACAGTTATAAATACAGTTTCAATAGAAGAATATTTTCACTGCCTGCATTTTTTCCTGGCCATTAGTACTATTAACTCATTTCATTTCATGATTATTAAAAATAATATTTTCATATATAGGAGGATGTTAAAATCTAGCTTCTCCAGGTGCTAAATAATAAGTAAGCATAGCTTCTGTGAATGAAGATTAATTACTGCTTGGTAAAATACCCCATTGTCCCATATCCTCATTTTTGTTTAAATCTTTTATTGCGTGCAAGTTTTAATTTAGAGTCATTTGGGCGGCCGAGGTGGGAGGATCACGTGAGGTGAGGAGTTTGAGACCAACCTGGCCAATACATGGTGAAACCCCATCTCTACTAAAAATACAAAAAATTAGCCAGGTGTGGTGGTGTACTCTTGTAATCCCAGCTACTGAGAGGGAGGCTGAGGTAGGAGAATTGCTGGAACCCAGGAGGCAGAGGTTGCAGTGAGCTGAGATTGCACCACTGCATTCCAGCCTGGGAGACAGAGAGAGGGACTCTGTCTCAAAAAAAAAAAAAAAATTAAAAAAAAATCATTCAGATCTCATCACTTCCTCATTTGCTATCTGTGTCTTCAGATCTTCATTTATTGCCTAAATTATATAATAATAGCCTAAGTGGTTTGTGGTCTCACTTCATTGAATCTATTCTCCACACTGATATAAGAGTGAACTTTCTAAGAAACCACCTTGATTAAAAACCTACTATGGTTCCTCAGACTTATAGGACGAAATTCAAACTCCTATGATATTTTAAAACTCTTACAGCCTGTCCTCTCTCTATAGCTCTCATCCCTCATCATTGCACCCGCTCCCTCACCCATCATGCACCCTACACTTTAGTTACACAAAACACTATATTCAGGCTGCCATTCTCAAGACTTTTCATTACTGATCCCACTGTTGGGAAAACCTGTACCTCCTTTCTTTGTTGGCAACTCATATAAGCTCCTTCTGAGCTGGCTGAGATATCTTTTAATATCTTTCCTGAAAATTTCTTCATACTGTTGGATTTAATGTCTCTCCTCTCTTCCCACAGAGGTTCCTGCTTATCACTCCCTGCTACTGGAAGAAATGGGCTGTCTTATTAACATTTATATTCCCAGTGCTGGAAATACAACATATACCCAATAATATCTACTGAATAATTAAGGAACACATAAGTGACTGACAACTAGATAAAATCCAGAGCTCTACACTAAGCATCCAAGGTCCACCACAGTCAGGGTCTAACTCACTCGTTCTCAAACTTGAATGTGCCCCCAGAACCAGCTGAAATGCTTCTAAAATACAGAATCTGGGTCTCTATCCAAAGTGCATTCAATCAAAACTTCCAGGGGTGAAGGCCAGAAAAACTGCATTTATAAAGTGTCTTTGTGGTTAGATTAACTGAGCCAACATCATTATACTACTTAAATAGATGTTCTATAAATGTTTCATTCATCCTCAGATTAGCACATTACATATATTAATCATAACATTTCAATTTGTGTTTCAAAATTATATATAATTCAAGTGTAATCTAATGTTATGGTAGTAAGTGAAATCTACATGGGAATTCCTTCCTCATGGGTCTCATAACAGGCTAGCTATGCATAAGCTGACAATTGCCCTGGATCGTCTCCTTCTTTCTTCAGTAAGAGGTTCAAAGTAGAATGTTGGTTCTATATGCCTTTTCTCTGGGGTATACTCTGTATTTCATGCAAAAAATATTCTTCTGTTTAGCTAAATGTAAGCAAATGGATAATATTACACTGAATTATTTTACTCTTCTGTGGTAATTGACAAAATACTTACAGTTTGATCTCAAATCATGCTCTGACAGTCATTCAAGAATGTTTTCCCAAATGTACTCATTTACAATTAGGTCAGCATGATGTCATCCAAACAATGAGGAGGAAATAGGAGACTCAGGGAGGAGCTGGGAAAACAGAGGAATCTGGCCTTGCTTTTACCACTTTCCTAGTTATAGGACCTTGTACAATTCATATAAATTATATGAATCTCTGCTCCCTTTCTATAAAATAAATGATTTATGAGGTTTAAATGAGATAATATATATGAAAGTACTTTAAACATTTCCCAAAAAATAACAAAAATTTGGGTATTATTTTTAAAATCAGTAGATTTGTGTTCAGTTTTTCTCCCTTCCCTTATTTCTCAACCAATTATTCCTAAGATGTTCTGAAAACTAAACTTTGGGCTAAACCTGTGCTCTAACAGTCTTAGAAAGCAAGGCATTATTAGCCTTTTGAAAAACTGTCTCTGGCAAACATTGCTTCCTTTAATTGATGAAACTAAGAAACTGACACGTATCCATGACCTCTGCAATGCTCTGGTTTTCTTAAACTTTTTAAGTTATATTTTCCAGATATAAAAGTCAAAAACGCCTGGCAATAGTTATAAAAATGAAAATATGTTAGAACTCTCATAAAACTCATATTTGAATGCCAGCATCCACAATAATGCAGCCACAGCAAATAAGCATATAAAAACAGTGATTGGCATAGTAACAAGGCAAAAGAAGTGATCCCTTAGGTGGAAGAAACAGCAACCTTGCAAAGTTAGGTTCATGCAGACCAGCAAGTAAGAACCAAAGTTTTACCACTTAAGAGCTGAAAAAGTAAATACTTAAAACAAAATGCAACATCTATTACACAAACAACTGAAATTTACCCAAAAAATACAAAATACCAATTCGTGTATAAAGTATATAAAGCTTATTGTAATTGTACATAATTATATATCAAAATTAAAAGGCTATTATGAAAAATATGTATACTAATTAAAAGAATGCTTACATATTTTCATGTACCAATTATATTTATGAAATTTCAAGATAAATCAGTAACTTTTTTTGTTTCATGTTAACTTTAAACAAAGTTTTAAACATTTTAAAGTAAACTTTACTAAGTTTTAAACTTGCTAATATTTTGAATTTACTACTTTCCAAATACATTTTTGAGAATAGTACACCAAATAAATATGACATTTTAAGTTTTACTACAGCTACAAATATAAACATGTACATACAATTGAAAAAAACATGGTACCTTACTTTCTCTTCTGCCTATATGTTCAAATATTTAAATACACCATTATGAAACTGCCCATGTATTTTCCACTTAAAAGTAAATCAATGATTAGAATCCCATTGTGTTTTCCCTATATATATTCCTTAATTATCAACTTCTGGGGAAAAAGGAAAAGTAATTCACCTCTAGAAAAAAATTATAGGGTATCAGCAGACGATTATAATTACACAATGGTAATTCTACCACTAGAGAAGGCAAGCAATCAGTGTGAAGTTTAAGACACAGCCAATGAATTATTTCTATTAACATTTTTATTCTAGGTTCCTAACCATTTCTTTTTTTCTTCTATTGTTGAGCAGAATTATTTTTCACTGTTTGGACATGTATCATGTAATGTTTTGAGAAATTGAGAACATAACAATTCAAACTAAATATGCAAGAATCTTTGAAAGCCAAGTATAAACACTGTTTTATATAATTTGTTCATATGCTGTAAAAGCATGGCTTATAATATATGTAAGTTTTATTACTTAACCTTCTTACTGATTTACAATTTTTCTTTCTTGTTACAGTAACATTGTGGCTGTCTTTTTGCATCAACCAAATGTGTCAGGGGAAAAAAAGAGGCCAGAAACAGGATATTCTCAAGTGTCAAATTAACTTAATTTGAAGGCACAAAACGTATCACTTACCATTTCAAAGATAAAACTCAAATTTTATCCTTCCTTTCATTTCAAGTGTTTTGTGAATTCCTGTTTTCTATACGATTTGTTAGTACCACAATGAGTATTATAATGGCACTCTTAATTACAGAGTTCACAATATCAGATAAGACTTGGAGTACTAAGTTTAAAATGTAATTTGCTACAAAAACAGGTTTTAGCATATATCTAGCTCAATAAATGTGGTATACAAATCTCTAGGTAACAATTTTCCACAATGCTTTAAATGTTAGAATTTTAAATCTTAGGGAAAATGGAAATTATACTTCCAGATAATTTTTATACTGTGGTCTAAACCATAGATGTGGCAAATGTCACTAAATTTGGACTCTCACCTAGTGAGATACAGTGCTCAAGCTGAATCAACATGTGTTTACTTGCTGCTTATAAGCTGTATGATCAGAGATAGGTTATTTAGCCATTCAAAGATTCAATTTCTAATCAGTAAAACGTGGTAATAACTGTACCTCCTTCATAGACTTGTTCTAAGGATCAAATAAGATTATGCAACTAAATACAGTATAATATAAATTTCTGTTATATAAGTAATATATTCAACTGGTAAATAAGGAAAATTTGTCAATATATCACAGAAGTCATTCTGATTCAAATATGGGTTTTTTCTTAGCTTGATTTTTGTGTTTTTTTTTCAACAGACTAGAGTGCAGCAGCATAACCGTGGCTCACGGCAGCTTCAAACTCCTGGGCTCAAGCAATCCTTCCACCTTGGCCTCTTAAGTAGCTGGGACTATAGACATGTGACACCATGCCTGGCTAATTTTTTAAAAAAAAGGTTTTTTATTTTTAAGAGACGGGGGTCTTGTGTTGCTCAGGTTGGTCTCAAACTCCCGCTAGTCTGTTGATTTTTGAGCCACCAAGAAACAGCAACTTAACATGAAGTATATGAAGTCAACTAAACACAACCGGGCCAAGGAAGAGTGCAAAAAAATTAAATTAGCTAGGCATGGTGGCACACGCCTGTGGTCCCAGCTACTTGGGAGGCTGAGATAGCAGGATCACTTGAGCTCAAGAAGGTGAGGCTGCAGTGAGCCATGATTGTGCCACTACACTCCAGCCTGGTGACAGAGTAAGACCCTGTCTCAATTTAAAAAAAGGAAAAAAAAAAAAAAGATAAAAATGAAAAAAGGATTAAATACCTTCAAATTTTTAACTGCTTAATAAACAAGTTATAAGTACAGTCAATAAACTCGTTTGTATCAATTCTTCTTCATAGCCTTGAGAAAATGAAAGAACATAACACAGCTATCACTTCAACCACTGATAGTAATATGCCACAATGCATCCACTGTGTCCCTACAAAGATCTGAGTGAATAAGCATCCCTTGTGTCCCTACAAGGACCCGAGTGAATATGCATGCTTTGTGTATCACAGCTCATATACAGGACTGATGTGAGCTGTGAAACACATGGGATGAATACTGAGTGTTTATAAGATCATAAAAATAACTGTAATCATTTATTTAAAACTGTTTTGACTACATGCTCAAATCTATCCTAGTTAAAAAGCAATAATTTTTTTTTTTTTTTTTTGAGACAGAGTCTTGGTCTGTCACCAGGCTGAAGTACAGTGGCACAATCTCGACTCACTGCAACTTCCGCCTCCCGGGTTCAAGCAATTCTCTGCCTCAGCCTCCCGAGTAGCTGGGACTACAGGTGCATACCATCACGGCCAGTTAATTTTTGTATTTGTAGTAGAGATGGTGTTTTACCACATTGGCCAGGATGGTTTTGGTCTCCTGACCTCGTGATCCGCCTGCCTTGTTCTCCCAAAATGCTGGGATTACAGGTGTGCGCCACTGCACCTGGCCAAAAAGCAGTAATTTTTTGAAAGTGTTCCATTCTTTTAAAATCACCTTGTACATTTATATACACAATACCCATTTACCTTCACATCACTACTTCTTGGCTCAGTTTGGCTATTTTGTCCTGGATGTTTTTACTGTATGATTCTCTCTAATCTTTGTCTATGTTGCAAATGTTTCCTTAATTCAACAGTGTCAACCTTTCCTTTCCATCAAATTATCTTCAAATCTTTCTTTAAAAATTAAGTTCTGTATCTCCTAGGGTATTTATTAAGGATTTAACATGCCTTTAACTGGGCTAGTATCATTACTGTTTTTATTAATGCTTTCAAAGAAAGCTGCTTGGGTTTTCAGTGGTATGCTCCAGTACTATTGCCCCCATACCCCACCATCTATCACTGTTATTGTGTAATACTGAAGAATGTGAGGTTTTTAAAGAATGTATACTTTGTACTACAGCAGATGTGCCTGTATCACTTAACGTACTACTTGCCACAAAATAACAACTCAAGTATTTATTACAAACCATAGCTGAATAAAAATACTGTCACATTCATGGGTTAGTTTCCATCCAATGACCAAAACTTATTAAAAATTATAATCTACATGTGTTTTTTTCTACTATAGTTCTAAAATTCACCTTCTCTGTTTAAGAGTTTAAGCTCTATGAATTTGTTTTTCTGAAAGATAATTTAAATAGAAAAGTTCTGATCAATTCTTAAAAAGTGATGGTTTCTGGCAATTTATCTCAAATTTTAATCTATGTTATAAGTAGGATGAGGATTATGGATTAATTTGACATACATATTGATTCAATATTGTAATTTTCTTTAAAATAGCCTTAGCAGACACAGAAAATTAAACCAAAACCAGAAATTTTATCTCAACAGATGCAGAAATAAAATGAGAGCATCCAAGAGTTCTCCTGGTATACTTCCACTCTGGAAAGAAAAGAAGAACTTCAACAATCCAACTTTGATAATAGATTTAATATACTACAGGTTTGAACAATGATCATTTTGAGTATGACTCTAAAATTATGTAATAATCAACCTTTCAGGTATTTTTAAAGTGGAGGTTATTAAAGAAAATTTAAGTACTTACTAAGGGACATAGATTTTGGATACTATACTGGTTATTATTTCCTCTTCGAATATCTATATGCAGAAGCCACATCTACTTTTTTAATAGTTACACTTTGCTTATTTTAAAATTCTGGAGAGAACGAAGTTTTTTATAGATATACGAACTGGCAGAATCAAGTATCCTACATAGAAAATTTAAAACTGTAATATAACTTTATCATCCAGCAATTAATAAACACTAAATATTACTACGGCTATAGTTTAAAACATTTTTCAGCACAAAACAAACATCTAAAATTTTCATTTCTCTTTAAATAACTGATACATGAAAGCATAAGAAGGATACTTACTGGCTGAAGCCTGAGGTTGCATGCGAGGTATTCCTCCATTTGGCACTTGAAAATTTGAGTCACTTCTGCTGCTTTTCACTGAGTCAACTTGTGTATTAGATGTTCGGGACAGGTTTGGAAGACTGCGTCTTAGTTTTTCTGCAATAGAATTTTAATCAAAAATTTTTTAAAAAATCAAATCATTCTTTCAGATGGAGAAAATTAAAATACTAATTAGCATTCAAAAATTATACTGTTTATCTAACATTTTGATTTTTTTTTTTTTTTGAGATGTAGTCTCTGCTGCCAGGCTGAAGTGCAGTGGTACAATCTCAGCTTACTACAACCTCTGCCTCCCAGGTTCAAGCAATTCGCCTTCATCAGCCTCCGGAGTAGCTGGGACTATAGGCGTGCACTACCACACTCAACTAATTTTTGTATTCTTCGTATAGACAGGGTTTCAACATGTTGGCTAGGACAATCTCAATCTCTTGACCTTGTGATCTGCCTGCCTCGGCCTCCCAAAGTGCTGGGATTATGGGAATGAGCCACCACGCCAGACCAAATATTCTGTTTATTTTAGATGAGAAAACAAGTAGGACTTGTCTTATTTGGAAAAAAAAAAAAAACAAAAAACTCAATCTAGGATCCGTAAGTGGGTAGAATAAGAGAACCCTTAAAGATAACCACAAATTATATATTTAAATCAAAATCTAAATACAAATAACTTTATAAGAAAACAAAGCAAAAATAACATAAGTAAAATGAAATTCACTTTCTCCTTTATTCTTGTAATGATTCACTATTAATAAAATAGTAAACTTGACTAAACTCTTGATTTACTTATCTGAAATACAAAAGCTTGGCAAAAATTGTATTACTTTCATAATAAAATATAAAGGACACTTAAAAAAAAAAAAAACAGGTGTCGCTTTGTTGCCCAGATTAGAGTGCAGTGGTGTGATCATAGCTCACGGTAGCTTCAAACTCCTGAGCTCAACCAATTCTCCAGCCTCAGCCTCCTAAGTTGCTAGGACTATGGATGTACATCACCATGCCCAGCTAATTAATTTTTTCCTAGAGATGGGGTCTTGCTATGTTGTTGCACAGGCTAGCAGAAACTTTCTAATTAACAGTAAAATCTGCTATTTTACCTTCATTTTTAACATTGCTTGTCTGTAAATCTGTGGGATGGCCTTGAAGTGAAAGGCGAGGTTGCTGTAAGCGGCTAATCATAGGCTGTGGGGACACTCTACTATATTCTATTCCCCGAGCAGGAGATCGTGAACGAGGTGAATTTCTGGGTGACTGCTTAGGTGACGGTCGAGGTGAATTGCGTGGTGATGGTGAAAACCTGTTAACAGCAGGGTATACTGCATGATGCATATTGTCATCTTCATCATCTAAACTTTGTGCATCAAGTTCCTGATCACTAAAAGTACCCCGTCTTGTAGAATTGCAAGAAGAACCAGAACTGCGCCGAGACGTGGTGGCTGCATATTCTTGCCGGAGACCTGGCAATAATGAATGTTATTTATTTAAATTATATTTTTAAACATTTATTCTTATTTTTAAAGTAAAAGATTATCATTGAGCAATTCGAATAGGGTGTAAAGTGTTAAAAAAAAAAAAAAACTCCCTTTCTGCTTTTAAACATCCTCCCATATAAGGATGCATAAATCACATCTGAAGGTTATTTTTAAATTAAACGAAATCCCATAAACCACTGCCCAATTTCCAGATTTCTTCTTAAATCTGAAATCTGTCTCACATGATAGAATCATAAATTTAAAAATATGTCTACCCCTAAAGATAGTAATCCAAATTTGAGAGTAATATTAAAGGAATAATTTAGGGGAAACAATTACCATCCAACCAGTGAAAAAGAATACATATGCGAGTAAATAAAACTCCTTGGATACTTAATTATTGAAGTAATCTTACTCATGAAAAGGATAAAGTACCAAACAAACACCTAACCCAGTTTTAGGAATTCAGTACTTGGGCACAAAGGAAATCTTGATTGTTTCATTACTCAAGAGACTTCAATTTTTATTGTTTTAAGCTTGTTTTCAAGCTTAAATTCTAAGTCTTCAAGTAAGAATTTTCAAAGAATTCTCCTATACAGTTTGATACCTTCAAAAATACCCAAGCAACCTTGGGAGTACTTCAAGGAGTATAGATGCTTCTAGAACAACAGAAAAAAAGTTGATATGTAACATATTCAATGAGGAAACAAATTGCAATGCAGATATAGAATTTAGGTAATACTCTCAGCACGTCCTGCTAACTTGGCACTCTAGTCAAAAAGATCTGTTATAAAGTGTATTCAAATCCTTAAGTCCTGCATTCACACACAGAAAGTGCTATTATTAACATGGTTCATCAAAATAGTAGATGAGAATCACCCTAGGGTATCTTTAAAACTATAAATTCCTAGAGTCCACTTAGCCCTTCATTCAGTTTGGGAACCAAAATAGCAACCAAGAAGTTACTTAGTGTCAAGTTATAGCCAACATGGCACTGAAGTCACCTAACAAAAGACAACAGACCAGTGAAAAGAGCACTGTTAGAAAAGAAAAATCCAGTTCCCGATGTAGGCTCTCCTAACAAGTGGATCCTAAGGAAGTCACAATCACTATAGGATCTTGCATTTTTCATCCTAAAAATGAAGGAGCTTGACCAGGCAACTGCCTAAATCTGTAATTCTACATTTCTAATTACTACAAAAAACAACGCTGTAAAAAGGAAAATCATCTCTAAAGGTGGGGGGGAGGGGAAGCTGCAGTTTTCAAGGAAGTATCACATATATTTTTATTATTATTGTTTTTATTCACCAGGAAAATAAATATTCATGAATGTGAATGGCTTAGAAAAAATTATTAAAGCAAGACTAAAATTTCTATTGTTACCAAAACACAATACAAAACCAAAAGCAAAGAGCTGGTTGAGCTTGTAACAAACTACTGGAATCTAAAAAGCCAGGGTTCAAAGAAATGAGAGAATTATTCTAAGGTATAGAGTTAGGCAGCATTCTTTATTTTTTCACATCCACAACAATAACCAGCCCCTAACCAGCTGACAATACTACAGTCTCAGTGAGGAGTTAATTAAAATTACAGAAGAAAAGAGTACTATGCTATTAGGTTGTAGGGTTAAATAAAGCAAGCACTAAGTCCTTCTATCTTTCTAGGGGAAGTGAATCAGCAGAGTAAGAAACACTCTAGTTTCTTAATAAATGCTACAGCTTGATAAAGCTTACTACATATTTAAAGAGAACCTATTATATACACAGACAACAGAAAAGTTTTTGAACTAAATCATAGCAATGCTTCATTACCCTCAGCCAACTGTCAAGACTCTAAAATATGTATTTCAAGGATTCTTTTCATTGTAAAGGTTAAAGAGATTACTTTAGAGAAATGTCTTACTTCATAGTTAAGCAGATGGTATCTCCTAATGAAATGCATAGGCAAGAATAACTACTTTCAGATGATGACCAGGGCAAGTAGCCATGAACCCTCTAAAAAGTACTAAAAATTCTGTGCATGTATACATTTTGGTAATAAAAGGAGTCATAATTTTTACAGGAGTCTCAAAGGTATCTGCGACCTAAAAAGTTTTCATGGTTCACTCTGCAACGTACCATCACATGCTTCATTTAATTTAATGTCACAATTCCAATTTTCTCCTAAAGGTCTTTTTTATAGTTTATACGATGTATTCTCAAGTGAGGAGATATTTATTCCCAAGAGGGCAAAAATTGGTTCTTGGGGTGCGAAAAAATTCTTAGATGTCATAATTGTATATGGCCCTCATAGTACTTAAACATATATAGAGTATATCTTGTGGTATTAAGATTTCATGGGGAGTGGGGGTGAAAAGGAAAAAAAAGTTTTTAAAAAGGCTCCTTAGGGGAGCAACTAAAAAGAAAAAATTGAGAAACGCTGGTTTACACTAAAGAACACAGGATAATAGATAACAATTACAAGAGTGAGTACCAGTGCAGAGTAACATGCAGAGAATGAATACCAGTCACAGAAGCAGAGCAGCATAAATGCTATTCTTTGTCCCTCACACAGCATAACTGCTCTATGTAAAAAAGGACTCTGAAAACAAGTTAATGAATAAACATGTACATATGTTGACTAAGCCTCTGCAATGTCTACTGCAACATTTCTACTTTCACTACATTACTATCCCCACGACACTTTAAGACATTTTTAATACATAACAAAATTATGCAATAGTAAAAAAAACCTCAACTCTCAACAATTAATTAGAATACTTACTTTCTTCCTGCATCCGGGCTAGAATCTGTACATCAGTTACATCATTTAGCTTATAATTGGATCCAATTGAATCTTCATCTAATTCTGAAGCACTTAACTCACTATCTATAGAGGACTGAGGACTGAGTGGAGGATTTCTGTCTGATGAGCTTTTCAAGTTACCTTTAAAAAAAGAAAAAAATTCAAACTTTGATAGAGCAACTATTGAATAAATTCCTACTGCAATTAACTTGATATTATATCCTTTGTTTTAATTCATTCTTATTCTGCCTTTTCTCCTTAAAAAATTCCCCTGAAATTAGAAATTGACCTCCTTAAGAAAAATGAGGTTTATTGAGAACCTATTATATACACTAATACATACTACGTTACATGCTATGGCATAAATACAAAACATATTTTCATCTAAATATAACTTATCTATTTTCTTATTTAACAATTCAGCTTTCAACAAAGTGCCTGGCAAGTAACTGGTGTTCAGTAACTATATGTTAAGGATTTCAACTTGCACAAGATAGCCAATCAAACTGCTCTATAAATAGATGAGCTTGTGATGTAGTGTTTTCTTCTCCCAAATTCACAGTCATTAACAAACACCATCGTCTTTTCCCTGAATAAAAGCATCTACTTTTTTTAAACAAGAAAACTATAATTTGAAGAAAATTAGATTCCTTAGAGATTTAGGAACAAAGACCATGAAGCTTGTTTCTCCTACATTATGCCATGTTTACAAAATTCCTTTGCCAAATCACTAATGAGGATCTAAGGAGTTCTCTAAAGTTTAGTAGTGAAGCACAAAACATGGGCTGAAAAAAAAAAAAGACTAGATTTATAAAAAGTACTTTATCATTCTATGCAACAATCCTGCATGTTCCTTACATGTACCCCAGAACCTAAAATGCAATAATATTATATATATATTTTTTAAAAAGTACTTTATCATTATAAACCAAAAGGAAGACAGAAAACAGGCCAGAGAAATAAAGAATACACACATCCAAAAAAAGTCTAACTTGTTTCTAATGAAATACTTTCATCAGTTCATCAACTTTTACTAAATAATAAAATCCCAACACTGGCACTAATATTTCTAATACAGATTTATCTGAAACACTTGTTTTCCAGAATTCTTCACCATAACAGTCAGCTCCAACATGAAAAGCATGTAAGGAGAGCAAGAAAAATAAAAAATAATTCATCTTTACACTATTAATGAAAGAAGAGCAGAGTACACATGATAGGAAAAGTTCTACAAGGTCAGGTTCAAATAATGCCTGAACCAAATTACTTATTTTAAACAAATATTGCAGGTTAAACTTTTTAACATATCGTCATAGGTGAAGTGGCAAATAACAACCTATATACTAAGCAAAGAGCAGGATCATTAGACTATGGAGTGCACAGGTCAAAATTTGAGATGGTTAACCTTAATTTTTAAGGAAGTTATAATAGTCCTAAAAACAGCTGCAGCGACAATAAGAGTAAATTAATGTGTGAATTCTTGAAGAGTAAGCTACACAGTAACAGTCTCACACACAGAACCAGAGCAGAACATTCTTTCCCTGGTTTACAGCAATCTGGCGTTCCCACATCATTTACTGCCCCTCCTACTTTTTTGGTACATTCACATCTAACCTTATACTATTATTTAGCTGCAGTATCCAAGTTTATTAAAATTCCTAAAAAGAGGTTTTAACTCTAGTTTTTACAACCCAAGAAGGCTGTTCAATAAGGATCTATTGATTAAAAGAATCACATTTGTAACCCCATTTAATCAAGCCAGACTTACAAACTTTCAGATACATGCTAAAGAAAATTTATGTATTTAACACACTGGCTTATGTTTATACCCTTGGTGCCTAATATAATACCTGGTGCAAAGTTGCTCCTCAACAATATTTTCTTTAACCAGTTAAAAGTTTCATAAATAAAATGAACTTGAACTGCAGATGAATGTTATTTTCTGGTACAATACAGTAAGCTGAAAAACATTCCTTAATAACTCTGTATCATTTCCTCCTTACCTGAATTTCCAGGAAGTATAAGCTGTTTGACTATAGGAGGTCGCACTGGGGTTGAGGATGGAGAATTGAAGCCACTGCTGTATGGGCTACTGGCATTTGGACTGTAAGGACTTGTGTAACTCACAGAGTTGAAAGGATTATTATATAGATTCTGCCTCTTGAGAGCTGCATTAATGAGAAGGGGGAAATCAAATTTAGTAACTGAGAAAAAGTTAACATTTCATTTCTAAAGTTTTCCTATTAGAAAAATCAAATCATTATCTCAATTTAAACGAAGAAATATTCTTATGGTAGCAAGGGAAAAATATAATAATCCCAACAAATTGCTTCCATTAACTTAAATTGGGTATGCAAATAAAATGGCAGTCACACCAAACAACAAAAATATAAAAGAGTAATTCCTAAGCAGATTATTGGTCACTTAATTCACTTCTACCATGTTGGAAAGCTTATTCTTTGATACTTGCTGTATCAATCCTGAATGACCTTTAAAAATAAATCGAATATAAAAGCATACTTATGTTTTCTCATTTTCCTGTAACAAATGCATTACTTTTTATTTAAAAAAAAAGTTTTCGGGCCAGGCACAGTGACTCGGGCCTGTAATTCCAGCACTCTGGCGGGCCGAGGTGGGCAGATAACTTGATGTCAGGAGCTTGATACCAGCCTGGCCAACATGGTGAAACCCCATCTCTACTTAAAAAAAAAATAGAAAAATTAGCCAGGCGTGGTGGCACGTGCCTGTAATCCCAGCTACTTGGGAGGCTGAGGCAGGAGAATCACTAGCACCTGGGAGGCAGAGGTTGCAGTGAGCAGAGATCGCACCACTGCACTCCAGCCTGGGTGACAGAGTGAGACACTGCACCCAACCTATTACTTTTTTAAAAAGCTATGAAATAAGTTGTTTGAATAGACTTTTCAAAGTTTGGAGGTTTTTTTTTTCTTTTAAATAAAGACAGGGTTTCACCATGTTGGTCAGGCTGGTCTTGAACTCCCAACCTCAGGTGATTCGCCCGCCTTGGCCTCCAAAATGCTTGGATTACAGGCATGAGCTATCACGCCCGGCCAGTTCGGAGTTTTTTTTAACTACTATTAAGCCAGTTTAAGGTCAAGACCTGGGAAATCCTTTAAAAAAAAAAAAAAGCCAACATGAATACTTCTATCAAAAAAAGAAAAAAATTGTGCTATGCATATAAAATAAAATAAATAGTACAACAGTAGGACTAAGATATCAAATGCAATTATGTGTTTTAAAAATTAATACTTAAAATACTATTTGTTCCTTCAATCTTTTTTTTGAGACAAAGTCTTGCTGTCTTCCAAGCTGGAGTGCAGTGGCATTATCTCGGCTCGCTGCAACTTCTGCCTCCTGGGCTCAAGCGATTCTCATGCCTCAGCCTCCCAAATGGCTGGAATTATAGGCGTGTGCCACTATGCCTGGCTAACTTTTTTTATTTTTAGTAGAGACAAGGTTTTGCCATGTTTCCCAGGCTGGTCTCGAAATCCTGAGCTCAGGTGATCCGCCTGCCCTGGCCTCCCAAAGTGCTAGGATTACAGGTGTGAGCCACTGTGCCCACCCTTTTCATATTCCAATATCCACAGCTTATTCAATATTTACAGGTATTGGAAAGAACACTTTACAGAATATATACAGAAATATGATATGGTACTCCCTCTCTTAAGAGGCTTGCTGCCAAGTAGCACAGGCAGAAACAACAATGATTGCAAGACAAAATGAAACGACTATTATCATAAAGGTGCAAAGGGCAATGGAAAGGAAACGTCAGGAGTAATTCAATACAACTGAGAGAAACTGGGTAAGTCTTTTTGGAAGGAGAGGCACTGAAACAGTCTTGAGAGGATGAGTAATAACTTGATAGGATGCTAAAAGTACGGAAGGTCTGTGCTTTCATGGGTGTTTATAAGATGAATAAAAGCAGTATCTTGGAAATGCAGAGCATGCTCAGGTAAGTGTGGTAAAGAACAGGGGAGGGACAAAATAGATAAAACCAGTTAGAGCCAGGTCATGGAAGGCCTGAAACACAACACTCAGAAGTCTGAAATCTATTTAGTAGCAGTGATAAAACTATCAGTGATTTTGAGCAAGGGTGGTATGATTGGATCAGTGTAAGGAGAAAAAATGATGGAAATCTTGATGTTGAAAAAGCTAGAATGAACTAGGCAGTATATGGTGACTAGAAAAAAGGGGGAAAAAAGGATAGATACTAAAAACTGGATAGGATTGCTAAAGAAATCAGCTGACTGAAATGTCTGGCTTGCCTACTGGTAGAGTAGTGGTTTTAGGAAGGAGAAACATATGTTTTCTATTTAGACAGTGTAGTAATTTGGACCATGTATAGTTTTGTACATATTCACCATGAGACGAGACACAAGACAAAACAATATTATATATACTTAGTATGAGGTATACAGTATGATCTTAGAACTATCAACCTGTGCAGAAATACAGTTGCTAAATTCTATCTTTTTCCTCCTCCTCCATCTCCTCTGGAGTTTATTCTCTTTTACTTAGTTATTAATCACTAGCATTTCAAGTTCTAAGCCTTTTTAACTTTTCTTGCCATATTCTTTCTCCTAAGGAATCTCAATCATACAACATCAATTATTATCTATATGCTAAATACTCTTCATTATATTTCAAGTCTTAAGTTTTCCTCTGAGCTTCAGACCTATATACACCACCCATTTAATGTCCCTTCCCTTGGGTATGGCAAATGTGTCCAAGTCACATATCAGATCAACTCATGATCTTCACACTAATATCTAATTCTCTTCCAAGGGTCCCTCTTTCAGAATGATCCCAATATTTATCCTGTCACAGAAGCTGGCAACTTAGAAATCACTACTGATATTCTTGTCCACCATTTCCTCATATTTGGCCCAGTCCTTTTTATTGTCATATCTTTTCATCTTTACTACTACACTTTCCCTTCAGCACACAGAGCCTAGCTATCATAATCAACCCTCCTCAAAAGCATCCTACATTTTTGTCCCTCTCCAACCTACTTTCCTTACTACTACTACTAGAATAACCTTTCCAAAATAAAATTGATATCATCCTTCCTGTCCACACACACTACAGCCTTGTAGAAAACCCTTTGATATTTTCCTAGTGCTCTTCAAGTCCACAATTGACTGGGCGGGTGGATTACTTAAGCTCAGGAGTTCGAAACCAGTCTAGGCAACATGGTGAAACCCCATCTCTACTAAAAATACAAAAAACAAATTAGCCTGGCATGGTAACAGGCACCTGTAATCCCAGCTACTCAGGAGGCTGAGGCAGGAGAATCACTTGAACCCAGGAGGTGGAGGTTGCAGTGAGCCAAGATCATGCCACTATACTCCAGCCTGGGCAACAGAGCGAGACTCTGTCTCAAAAATAAATAAATAAATAAATAAAGTCCACAATATTTAACATGGCCTATAAGGCTTTACAGTCTGGCTCCTGCGTATTTTTCTGGCCTCATCTCACATCTCTCCCTTACTCTTCTCCAGCAACTTCTTCATAGATGTCATGCTTCGTCCCACATGAAGCCTTTGCACATGCCTTTCTCTTAACCTGGAATGCTCTATTCCATCTCTTTCTTAGCACACTTAAATTGTCCTCAATCTTTAGGTTTCAGGTCAAATATCATTTCATAAGAGAAAATTCCTATTTCTCAAAGCACTATACCTTTATTCTTTTATTATACATCACTAGTTATAAAGATTATTTGTATTATGTTTCCCCTATGAGATGAAAACTCCATTAGTGCCAGGACAGTGTCCATTTTTCTTCATAATGTACCCCACCTCCACCCTTTTCCCAAAGAGATTTGCATTAAAAATTATTTGAATATATGCATGAATGAATGTGATTCAATAGAGGTGATACTAGACACCATATAAACAGATGAAAACACCAAAACAGGGAGAGACATGAGGCAAAAGAGAGACATGGAGCAACCTAAACTTAAAAGACAGGTAGAGAGGAAGCAAAGGGAATGGGAAGTTATTGGTTAACATGAGTACAGAATTTCAGTATGGGATGATGAAAAAGTTTAGTTTAGTATAGGATGATTAAAAGTTCTGTTCATCTGGATATGGTAGTGACAGCTGCACAGTAACATGAATGTACTTAATGTGACAGAACTGTATATTTTTAAAGGGTGAAAATGAGTAATTTTGTATTAAATAATTTTATGACAATTTTAAAAATGGGCAGAAAAGGAAGAACCTTCAAAGAAGACTGAAAAGAAAAGAACAGGGTAAATGAGGGTTAAAAAGACAATAAAGTATCATAAGAAGTGAAGAAAATTTTATGAATGAGTGGTAGTGCACTGCAGAGAAGCTGAGTGTGAAGGAGTAGAAAATGTTCTGCTGCAATGCAGTACTTCAGTTCCAAAAAGGTTTATTTTTAAAAAAACAATCTCCTTGGGAAATGGGGGATTTACAACTACGAAGTTCAAACTTGTAAAAGCCAAATTTTTTTTCCTTAAAAAATTTTAAACATATTTGTATTTCAAATATACATTGTATTTATAGTTGTAGCTATTGTTCTATGAATACAGCTATAAAATTTAAACAATCTTAAACAGATGCAGTACTTAATTACACCTAGTTATGGTTCAAGAGTAACTTTACACACTCCTACTAATACCCTCCTTATAATAAAGCAAAAAGCCGCTTGTTCAAAATTGCTATTTTTGAGGTGCAGCAGCTCTGCTTTTATCCCTCAAGTCCAAGCTGCTAGTCCCAATTGCTAATAATTTGTACTCCTTGGACGTTTTAAACCAGGGGTTGGTAAAAAAAATATATATATATAGCCTTCAGGCCAAATCTAGTCCACCACCTGTTTCTGTAAGTAGTTTTACTGGAACACAGCCATGCCTGCTCATTTATGTAATGTCAATGGCTGCCTGCATGTTACAAGTGCAAAGTTGAGTAACTGCAACAGAGATCTTACAGGCAACAAAGACTAAAATTGTTATCTGGCTCTTTGCAGAAAAAGTTTGCCAGAGTTTTATTTATTTGTTTACTGTCTGACTCCTCTGATAAGAATATGAGCCCTGAAAAGTCAGTCATTTTTTGGTCTATTATATTCATTGCCATATCTTCAGAGTTGAGAACAATGCCAATTATAGCAGATTCTTTTTTTTTTTTTTTGAGACAGAGTTTCGCTCTTGTTACCCAAGCTGGAGTGCAATGGTGCGATCTAGGCTCACTGCAACCTCCGCCTCCTGGGTTCAAGAAATTCTCCCGCCTCAGCCTCCCGAGTAGCTGGGATTACAGGCACGCGCCACCATGCCCAGCTAATTTTTTGTATTTTTAGTAGAGACGGGGTTTCACCATGTTGACCAGGATAGTCTCGATCTATTGACCTCGTGATCCACCGTCCTCGGCCTCCCAAAGTGCTGGGATTACAGGCGTGAGCCACTGAGCCCGGCTACAGTAGATTCTTGACATATATTGTTGAATGACCATAATTCCTAATTAAATTATAAATGATATTATTTTAATGTGGAGTACTGAAAAACAGTTTCTAGGGATGCTTTTTTTTTGGCAACAGGGTCTTGCTCTGTCACCCAAGCTGGGGTGCAGTGGTGCAAACACGGCTCACGGCAACCTCAACTTCCTGGGCTCAAGGGATCCTTCTGCCCCAGTCTCCTGAATAGCTGGGACCACAGGCACACACCACCATGCCTGGCTATTTTTTTAAATATATTTTGTAGAGGCAAGGTCTCACTGTGTTGCCCAGGCTGGTCCTGAACTCCTGGGCTCGCCCAAAGTGCTGGGATTACAGGTGTGAGCCACTGCACCCAGCCCTCTAGGAATATTCTTCTTTTTTCTTTCAATCATGCTCCTTCTATAGAATATTTCTCAATACATGGTCAGACGGTTTCTATACTTAATGTTCTGTGGTGTTAAGTACATTAATGTCAGAAATTGGTCAGAAAATTTGTAGTTATTTTAAATGGTCTACCAACTTGTCTACATATTTCTAATAATCTCTTATAAATATAACTTAAATCAAGCTTCAGGGTATAATTCAAACAAACAAGCTGATAGCCATACTAAACATTTTTTAAAATCACATAAAGCCTATTGCTTTTTCAAAAAGGCTTCTTTGGCCAGGTACAGTGGCTCACACCGGTAATCCCAGCACTTTAGGAGGCTGAGGCAAGCAGATCACCTGAGATCAGGAGTTTGAGACCAGCCTGGCCAACATGATGAAACCCTATCTCTACTAAAATTACAAAAATTACCTGGGTTGGCTGGGTGCGGTGGCTCACGCCTGTAACCCAAGCACTTTGGAGACCAAGGCGGGTGGATCACCTGAGGTCAGGAGTTCAAGACCAGCCTGACCAACATCGTGAAACCCTGTCTTTTGGGAAAAAAAAAAAAAAAAAAATTACCTAGGTATGGTGGTGGGTGCCTGCAGTCCCAGCTACTCAGAAGGCTGAGACAGTAGAATTGCTTGAACCTGGGAGGCGGAGGTTGCGGTGAGCCAACATCGCACCACTGCACTCCAGCCTGGGTGACAGAGCAAGACTCCATCTCAAAAACAAAAACAAAACAAACAAAAGGGCTTCTTTTCACGGAAGAAAAGTAATACTTTAGTGTCAAAACTGACTCAGATTCAGAAGCTGTGTAATAACATCCTATAAGTTATCTGCATATAATAACCACTACCCCTTACAGCCAAATAACTTCACCTTACTGTATGCCATTAACTTTCAGCTAGTCTCCCCTCTGCTTCCTCTGTTCATTTTCAGCTTAAACTCTAACCACAAAGCACATATTGTTTTCTATAATAAAGCCAAAATAAGTAATTTTAAGTATATAGCTGCCAAGTAAATATAAAGCAGAAAAACAAAAACAAAACTAATCATGAATCAATCCTTTACTATCTGAGCATTTCATAAAACAGTAATAGTCATAAAACAGATTGAGAGAAATGCAAGAAAAAATCAACAATATTTTTCCTACATTTCTGCCCACACTGGCATGCTACATTAAATGTCATAAATAGCCACAGACACATTTTTGTCAGCTTTGTGACTACTATTAAACAAAAGAGCATAAAAGCAATTTAAACCTAAAATGACAAATAGAAAAACATAACGAGGGAAATAAATACATTCACTCAGCACTTACTGTTAGCCAGAAAACATGCTAGGGTCTTTCATATAACAACTCTTAAAATTACCTTTCAAGACTCATTATTCTTATAAGATAACTGAGCTCACAGAAGTTAAATAATGCAGTGACAGAGCAATTAAGGGCTAGAGTGAGAACAAGGTCTCTGTTGTTCTCCACTTATATCTTTCTACCACATCAGTTTCTCCAAAGAGTGGAATGTGAGATGATTTTATATACTAGACATTTTACATTTTAATAGCTATTTAACTTGTCTTAGAAAAAAGTTTATCATGTAAAATTCATTATTTCATGGGTATCATTCTTTGGGATGAGGTTAAATAAAAATAATATTTTTTAAAAAGCTATTAAATAAATGACAGAGCAAGGTTATGTGCACATGGGAAAAACTCTCATGATGGTATGAACAATGAGATTTGAAAAATGCTCTAAGCAAAGAATTGCTTCCTAATAACACATTGCTCAACATTTATTGTTTTTGACTAAAGAAAGTAAAGAGATGAATTTACAAGTAAAATTATAGACATACCTGACATAGTTTGATCAAGTTTGTGGATAAGAGACTTTTTAGCACACTCAACATCAGGACTTGGGTAATCCAAAACTTGCCTGCACCAAACTAATGGACTAACCGATTTCTGCATTGGTGTAAGTTTTTTCTTTGGTGATGAATACAGCCTAGAAGAAGACAACAAAAAACAAAAAAATTCCTTATTAAGCACAAGGTTATAAAACAGGGATCCTTTTGGATAGATTTAAATTGGGGAGAAAGGAGTAAAAGTGATGAAGTATATTTTAAATCACCCACATTAATTACTGCACAGAAAATTACAGTAAATCAATCAACATAAATCCAAATTTCAACTACTAAGTGAACCCACATGAGGCATTCCTAAAGTATGTCTTTTGGCTGGGCGCCGTGGCTCACGCCTATAATCCCAGCACTTTGGGAGGCCAAGGTCAAGAGATCAAGACCATCCTGTTCAACAAGGAGAAACCCCGTCTCTACTAAAAATAGAAAAAATTAGCTAGGCATGGTGGCGCGCGCCTGTAGTCCCAACTACTCAGGAGGCTGAGGCAGGAGAATTGCTTGAACCCAGGAGGTTGTGGTGAGCCGAGATAGCGCCATTGCACTCCAGCCTGGATAACAAGAGCAAAACTCTGTCTCCAAAAAAAAAAAAGTATGTCTTTTACTAAGACTAAGAGAAAATACCTGTCTTTCTGTTTATTCTGTTTTCAACAGTACTTGACTAACTCCCTAATATAGCTGTATTATTAACTCTAGCTAGGAAGCAGGAGGAGGAGCTAAATTCCTTGCTCTCCACCTATTTCCCTTCCCACCACATATACAAACATCTACCATTAGGGATTCATTCCTTTTAGTTAAGCAGTATCCAATTTGTAGTCCTCTTTTCAAATGACAATGTGTTGGAGAAAAGCAAAACTTTAAACCCTAAATAACTAAATGTGAATCAATTACTAAATTGCTTCAGTTTCAGAAAAGAATCAAGAGGCAGTATTTTATAAGCTAATAGGGAAGGTATACAGAAGGGAAAAGGTGAACAGAAAATATGGAGGCAGGTACGTATATTTTCTACTTTGTGTTTTTTTTGTCAGATTAGTCTAGATTATGTCAGTTGTTATTAATTTATTTCAAGCGTGACTCCATGTGAAAAATGCAAATAGTTACTGATTTCTAACCAGGGTGATTTTCAAATTAAGACACTAAGTGGAATTTATGAAGCAGATAAAATTAGGCTTTGATACTGTATGTCTAGATAGTGAAAGGTTTCAATAAGGAGTTAAAAATTTCACCTTTACATTAATCAAGTTAATGCAATAATATGAAGTGTTGTTTCACTGTAAATAGTTAAATAAATGTATATCTACAGAACTAGAATAGACAAACTACTTTTAGTGGCAACATACCTTTTCCATCATTTGTCTCTTTCCCTCTTTCTATACCTTAGGTCTGTCACTCACATGCATTATTTTAGTTTTGATCAAGATCATCAAGGCTAATGGGGTAGATGACCATTTCTTTACAATCCATATTCATTTAAACAAAAATAGTGAAATAAAATCTCAATTTACAGAATAACTAAAAACTCAAAATGAAACCAATGGGGTTCATTCTCTTTCCAACTTAAATACCGTAAAGATTCCTCAACAAATCTCTACCTCAGCAACTCCACTTTAAAGATAATGGTAAATATTATATACTGATATCCTACGTCGGCAAATGTTTGGCAAGGTAAACCTCTATAGATGAATAATAAACAATAAAAAAAAAACATTTTATGGTATTATCACTACTCTTTCCATATCTATCTTTTTCCTACGCTGATGGGATTTACATAATTTACCCACACGGCTCATACACACTAAGTACAGAGTTCCCCTACTGCTAGCTAT
Source organism: Aotus nancymaae (assembly GCF_030222135.1). Classification (NCBI taxonomy): domain Eukaryota; kingdom Metazoa; phylum Chordata; class Mammalia; order Primates; family Aotidae; genus Aotus; species Aotus nancymaae. The sequence goes on along the minus strand of NW_026988417.1, from coordinate 46,879,260 downwards.
AAAACTCCTTTTTAAAAAGTGCAAAACAGGGCTGGGCGAAGTGGCTCACATCTGTAATCCCAGCACTTTGGGAGGCTGAGGTGGGCAGATCACCTGAGGTCAGGAGTTCGAGACTAGCCTGGACAACATGGCAAAACCCCATCTCTACTAAAAATACAAAAAATTAGCTGACCGTGGTGGCCGGCACCTGTAATCCCAGCCACTTGGGAGGCTGAGGCAGGAGAATCACTTGAACGTGGGAGGTGGAGGTTGCAGTGAGCCGAGATCACACTACTGCACTCCAGCCTGGGCAACAGGAGTAAAACTCTGTCTCAAAAAAACAAAAGTGCAAAGCACAAAAATTAGCCAGCTGTGGGGGAGCAGCACATCTATAATCTCAGCTGTTCAGGAAGCTGAAGCAAGAGAATTGTTTGAACCCAGGAGGCAGAGGTTGTAGTGAGCAGAGATCACGATCACACCACTGCAGTCCAGGTTGGGCAACAGAGCAAGACTGTCTTAAAAAAGAAAAAAAAAAAAAAAAGCACACAAACATGGATGGCCTCAAAAATATTATGTTCAGTGAGTGAAGCCAAATACAAAAGAACACATATTGACACATAAGAATCCATTTATATGAAATGTCTACAAAAGTATATAGAGCAGAAAGGAGATTCGTGGCTGCCTAGGGCTAAAGGTAGGAATGGGAATGAGGTTTCTTTTTTTTTTTTTTTTTTTTTTGAGACAGAGTTTCGCTCTTGATACCCAGGCTGGAGTGCAATGGCGCGATCTCGGCTCACCGCAACCTCCGCCTCCTGGGTTCAGGCAATTCTCCTGCCTCAGCCTCCTGAGTAGCTAGGATTACAGACACGCGCCACCATGCCCAGCTAATTTTTTTGTATTAGTAGAGACGGGGTTTCACCATGTCGACCAGGATGGTCTCGATCTCTTGACCTCGTGATCCACCCGCCTCGGCCTCCCAAAGTGCTGGGATTACAGGCTTGAGCCACCGCGCCCGGCCCGAGGTTTCTTTTTAGAGTGATATAGATGTTCTAAAATTATATGGTAGTGATAGTTATGGTAACAGTTTGATCATTGTAAATATACTAAATTCACTAACATATAATAACTTTTATATGTTGATTATAAGCTATGAGTAAATTTTATGGTATATAAATTATATCTTGATAAAGCTGTTTTAAAAAAGATGCAAGGTACTTTCAACATCTTTAAAAATATAGAAACTATTACCAACTAAATGAATATAACATCAAAATGCAAAATCAATTAAAACATCACAACCGCCCCCTACCCCCAAATCCCTTATTTCTTTCCTATTTTGTTAAGAGCATTATAATTCTTTCAGTTATAAAGACTACAAACTTGTAATTTAGGATTTCTCCATCTTTTTTATTTTCTACCCTTATCAATAATCTGTCACCAAGACCTGCTGATCCTACCTTTATAAACTACTTTTTCTCCCATTCCTGTACTTGCTCCCTTAATTGAGAATACAGAATGCTCCTTCCTTCCATTAGCAGATAAAAACAATTTGTCCATACTTAGAGTGATGAAAAGGGAGAAAATGATTCAATAAGCCCTGGGTATACCAACTTTCTATATCACTCTATCTTCTTAGTGTCCCTATGTACTACTATCTGAAATCTAGAAACAAAGGGCTTTGGCCCATATGATATTGGCACAAAATTCCTTGGTCAGGCAACCTTTGGTTGAGGTTTCAAAGTACCTACTTCTAAATCTGCCAAAGGACACATGAGCTGAGTTGTATCACATAACTGAACCCATCTTTAGCAGGATCGAGTTGTTTAAGCCCCTGAATTTTAAAGGAAATCCTAAATAAACATTCACTACAAATAAATATATTTGTAGTAACTATACATATTCTTTGCTCATTTCTTAGAAACACATGGACTTGTTCAAAATAACTTTTTCCCACTAAAAACATTTTTTTCTCTTTGACACTTTAGAATTTCTTAAATCATAGAATATGGTTTAATCAAGAGGAACACAATTTTGATGAACATAATGAGTTCACTAACAGTTAATGCAACCTAAAACAGGCTGAGATTTAACAAGTTTGTATTAGCTTAAAATAAACAAACATTGCTCATTATCCTATTACTACTAAAATTAACTCATGAAGGCTCAATGAGGAGATGAGCCTCCAACCAGGCAAAACAAGGCACTGGGACATCCTACTCAAATGCAGATAGAATGGATTAAAAAATAAGACACAACAATATGCTGTCTAAAAAAGAAACATCTTAGATGCAAATTCATAAATAGGTTGAAAGTAAAAGAATGGGGAAAAACAGACCATGCAAAAGTAACTACAAGAGCTGGAGTGATTACTGTTAGAAAATAGACTTTAATATTAAAAAAAAATTACTAGAAACAAAAAGGAACATTTCAATACATCAGGAAGATACAACATTATAAATTTAAACATACCTAACAAAAGCAGATTTTGTTTTCAGGTTTCAATAGCCAACTCTTAATAACTGAAAAAAGAACTACATGGAGAATCAGAAAAAATACAGAAGACTTCAGCAACATTATCAACCAACTTTTACTTAACCATTTATGGGACATTCCATCCAACAATAACAGAAAACACATTCTTTTTAATAGCACATGGAACATTCTCCAGGATAGACCATTGGCTAGGACATAAAACAAGTCTTACTGAATTTTTAAAAACTGAAATTCTTTAAAGTATGGTTTCTGATCACAATGGAATTAAATTAAAAATCAGCAACAAACCAGAGAAATCAGGCAAGAAAAAGAAATAAAGGGTATTCAAATAGGAAAGGAGGAAGTCAAATTGTTTCTATTTGCAGACGACATGATTGTATATCTAGAAGACCCCATTGTCTCAGCCCAAAATCTCCTGAAACTGATAAGCAATTTCAGTAAAGTCTCAGGATACAAAATTAATGTGCAAAAATCACAAGCATTCCTATACACCAATAACAGACTTAAAGAGAGCCAAATCAAGAACGAACTGCCATTCACAATTGCTACAAAGAGAATAAAATACCTGGGAATACAACTAATAAAGGATGTAAAGGACCTCTTCAAGGAGAACTACAAACCACTGCTCAATGAAATAAGAGAGGACACAAACAGATGGAGAAACATTCCATGTTCATTGTTAGGAAGAATCAATATCGTGAAAATGGCCATGCTGCCCAAAGTAATTTACAGATTCAATGCTGTCCCCATCAAGCTACCAATGACCTTCTTCACAGAACTGGAAAAAACCACCTTAAACTTCATATAGAATGAAAAGAGAACCCGCATAGCCAAGTCAATTCTAAGCAAAAAAAACAAAGCAGGAGGTATCACACAACCAGACTTCAAACTATACTACAAGGATACAGTAATCAAAACAGCATGGTACTGGTACCAAAACAGATATATAGACCAATGGAACAGAACAGAGGCCTCGGCAGCAACACCACACATCTACAACCATGTGATCTTTGACAAACCTGACAAAAACAAGCAATGGGGAAAGGAGTCCCTGTTTAATAATGGTGTTGGGAAAACTGGCTAGCCATGTGCAGAAAGCAGAAACTGGACCCCTTCCTGACACCTTACACTAAAATTAACTCCAGATGGATTAAAGACTTAAACGTAAGGCCTAACACCATAAAAATCCTAGAAGAAAATCTAGGCAAAACCATTCAGGACATAGGCGTAGGCAAGGACTTCATGACCAAAACATCAAAAGCATTGGCAACAAAAGCCAAAATAGACAAATGGGACCTAATCAAACTCCACAGCTTATGCACGGCAAAAGAAACAGTCATTAGAGTGAATCGGCAACCAACAGAATGGGAAAAAATGTTTGCAGCTTACCCATCTGACAAAGGGCTGATATCCAGAATCTACAAAGAACTAAAACAGATTTACAAGAAAAAAACAAACAAGCCCATTCAAAAATGGGCAAAGGACATGAACAGACACTTTACAAAAGAAGACATACATGAGGCCAACAAACATATGGAAAAATGCTCATCATCACTGGTCATTAGAGAAATGCAAATCAAAACTACATTGAGATACCACCTCGCGCCAGTTAGAATGGTGATCATTAAAAAATCTGGAGACAACAGATGCTGGAGAGGATGTGGAGAAATAGGAACATTTTTACACTGTTGGTGGGAGTGTAAATTAGTTCAACCATTTTGGAAGACAGTGTGGCAATTCCTCAAGGACCTAGAAATAGAAATTCCATTTGACCCAGCAATCCCATTATTGGGTATATATCCAAAGGATTATAAATCATTGTACTATAAGGACACATGCACACGAATATTCATGGCAGCACAGTTTACAATAGCAAAGACCTGGAACCAACCCAAATGCCCATCAATGATAGACTGGACAGGGAAAATGTGGCACATATACACCATGGAATACTATGCAGCCATCAAAAAAGATGAGTTTGTGTCCTTTGTAGGGACATGGATGAACCTGGAAACCATCATTCTCAGCAAACTGACACAAGAACAGAAAATCAAACACCACATGTTCTGACTCATAGGTCGGTGTTGAACAATTAGAACACATGGACACAGGGAGGGGATCATCACACACTGGGGTCTGTAGGAGGGAAAGAGGGGAGGGACAGTGTGGGGTGGGGAGTTGGAGAGAGATAGCATGGGGAGAAACGCCAGATATAGGTGATGGGGAGGAAGGCAGCACATCACACTGCATGTGTGTATCTATGCAACAATCTTGCATGTTCTTCACATGTACCCCAAAACCTAAAATGCAATAAAAAAAAAAATTGAAAAAAAAAAAATCAGCTACAGAAAGTAATTTAGTAAATTCCAAATATTTAAAAATTAAACAGCATACTTATAAATAACAAAGGTCGGCCTGGCACGGTGGCTCATGCCTGTAATCCCAGCACTTTGGGAGGCCAAGGTGGGCGGATCATGAGGTCAAGAGATGGAGACCATCCTGGCCAACATGGTGAAACCCCATCTCTACTAAAAATACAAAAATTAGCTGGGACGTGGTGGCACGCGCCTGTGGTCCAGCTACTCGGGAGGCTGAGGCAGAAGAATCTCTTGAACCCAGGAGGTGGAGGTTGCAGTGAGCCGAGATTGCACCACTGCACTCCAGCCTGGCAACAGAGCAAGACTCCGTCAGTAAATCAATCAATCAGTCAATCAATGACAAAGGTCAAATAATGTATCACAAGGGAAATGAGAAACTACTGTGAACTGAAAAAAAAAACAAAAACACAACATACCAGTATTTATGTAATGATGCTAAAAAAATGCTTAGAGAAAAATTCATAACTTCAAATACTTTTATTAGGAAAGAAAAGAGGTCTAAAATCAGTAATCTCAGCTTGAAAAATTAGACAAGAGCAAATTAAACCCAAAGTAGACTGGGCACAGTGCCTCATGCCTATAATCCTAGTACTCTGGGAGGCCACAGCGGGTGGATCACCTGAGGTCAGGAGTTCAAGACCAGCCTGGCCAACATGGTGAAACCCTGTCTCTATTAAAAAATAAAAAAATTAGCCAAGCATGTTGGCAGGCGCCTGTAATCCCAGCAACTTGGGAGGCAGAGGCAGACAGAATTTCTTGACCCAAAAGGTGGAGGTTGTAGTGAGCCAAGATCTTGCCACTGAACCCCAGCCTGGGGAACAGAGCGAGATTCCGTCTCAAAAAATATAAACAAACAAAGTAGCAAGAAGGAAGGAAATTATGATGATTAAAGTAGAAATCAGTTAAATAGAAAACAGAAAAGTACGGAGAGTAAAAGATTGTTTTGAGACAGAGTCTTGCTCTGTCATCCAGACTAGAAGGCTAGAGTGCAGTGGCGTGATCTTGGCTCACTGCAACCTGCACCTTCCAGTTCAAGGCATTCTACTGCCTCAGCCTTCCGAATAGCTGGGATTACAGGCACCTGCCACAACGCCTGGCTAATTTTTTATATTTTTAGTAGACACAGGTTTTCACCATGTTGGCCAGGCTTGTCTCAAACTCCTGACCTCAAGTGATTCACTGCCTCGGCCTCCCAAAGTACTGGGATTATAGGTGTGAGCCACCGTGCATGGCCTTTTTTTTTTTTTTAAAGACAAAATAATGATAAATTTTTAAATGAGATTGACCTAGAAAAAAAGAAAATGTAAGTTACAAAAAAATAAATAAATAAATAAGAGAACATCACCACAAACACTAGAGACATTAAAAGGAATATAAGCAAATATTATAAACAACCTAATGCCAACAAAATAGATAAAACACAGATGAATTCCTAAAAAACACAACCTACCAAAAAAAAAAAAAAAACACACAAACTCTAAAAACTCAAGAAGGAGAACCTGAATAGACTTATAAAATAAACTGAATTAGAAAATTTAAAACCGGTCATGTGCAGTGAAATTAGCCAGGTGTGGTGGCACATGCCTGTAATCCCCGCTACTCCAGAGGGTGAGGCAGGAAAATCCGTTTGAACCCAGAAGGCAGAGGTTGCAGTGAGCAGAGATTGCGCCACTGCACTCCAGCCTGGGCAACAGAGCAAGACTCCATCTCAAAAAATAATTAAAAATAAAAATAAATTTAAAAACCTTCCCACAAAGAAAAGTTCAAGTCCAGATGCTTTCAATTATTAATTCTAACAAATATTAAGGAAATAATGCCAATCTCACACAAAGTCTTTCAGAAAAATAGACAATAGTAAAAGAACAAATAGTTTCTCCTAAGACTGGGAACAAGGTAAGGATGTACACTCTCATACTTTTATTAAATGCTATACTAGAGTATCTAGCCAGTACAATAAAGCAAGAAAAAGAAACTAAAGACATCCTGATTGAAAAGAAAGAAAACCATGTTTAATCACAGACATGTTGATATTATATACAGAAAATCCTCTGTAGAACTCTTAAAAAGAAATAATATAACAAATGTGTTCTGCAAGGTCACAAGACACACGATCAATAGGCAAAAACTCGGTTGTATTTCTAAACATTACCAATAAACAACCTGTATATGAAACAGATAAAGCAATTTCATTCACAACAGCATCAAAAAGAATAAAATACTCAGGAATAAACTGAACAAATGAAATGCAAGATGTGCACTGCAAACTATAAAATATTGCTGAGAGAAATGAAAGACAAATGAAGAGATATATCATGTTTATAGATCTAAACACAATACATTCAAGATGTTAACTCTACCAAATTGACCTATAGAATCAATACATCCCTAGAAAACCTCAGCAGGCATTTTTAACAGAAACTGACAAGTTGATCTTAAAATTTATATAAAAACGCAAAGGGCAAAGAATGGATATGAACAAAAGAATTTTTTTAAAAAAATTTTAATTTTGAAAATCTCTGGTCTTGCCTGCTCTTCAAATTCATCTTGTACACTGCAGCTAGTGTTTTCTCAAATACAAAACTGACTTTATTAGTATTATTTTGCTAAAAATTCTGTGCCAGTTTCCCTCTGCCCTTAGGATGGAGTTTTTTCCAAAAATGATCCCTACAGCCCTCGAGACCTAACCAATGATTTAACTGTTATAGTACCTCTTTAGCTTCATTTCTCACCTTCCTCCACCACACAAATTTAAATAGCAACCATATGGAATTAATTTCTATGCCTGGAAAGCCCAACACTTTTGCTAGGTCATTTGTGCAAGTTGTTCCCCTTGCAACAAGTCTGATTGCACTTTTTGCTTACCCCACCCTCCCTTGTTAATCTTGACCCAGCTCTTCTCTATTTTCTACTGGGTATCAGCTTAAATGTCAATTCTTCAGGAAAACCTTCCTGAAACATCTCTATTAAGATTGTATTAGGTGTCCCCACTATGTACAACATTGATGCAAAATGTTTTAAGAAAGTATCTTTGTAGACATTTAGATACATCCTATCAAAAAGGAATTTCTGCCCCTTACTCCCATTATTATTATTTTTGAGATGAAGTCTCACTCTGTCACTCAGGCTGGAGTGTGGTCATGTGATCTTGGCTCACTGCAACCTTTGCCTCCCGGGTTCATGTGATTCTACTGTCTCAGCCTCCCAAGTAGCTGGGATTATAGGCTCATGCCACCACGCCTGGCTAATTTTGGAATTTTTAGTAGAGACACAGGGTTTCACCATATTTGGCCAGGCTGTTCTCGAACTCCAGACCTCGTGATCTGCCCACCTCAGCCTCCCGAAGTGCTGGCATTACAGGTGTGAGCCACTGTGCCCAGCTCCCTTGCCCCCATTCTAATAAGAGACTTACTTTATATTTCATTCGCTGTTGTCCTGTTTGAATTTTTTGAGTTGATATTTATAATTTGAAACGAGACATTTTAAAAAATGTGTTGGAGGCAATAAAAATGCTGCAACATGAACTTCAAACATTATGCTAAGTAAAAGAAGCCAGTCACAAAACACCACAGATTGTATGATACCATTTATAAGGAATGTCTAGAATAGGCAAATCTGAGACAAGTTGATCAGTGGTTGCCTGGGGATGGATGAGGGGGTGGAGAGAAGGAATGGGAAATGACTACTAATGAGTACATGGTTTCTTTCGGGTATGCTGGAAATATTCTTTTTTTTTTTGAGATGGAGTTTCACTCTTGTTACCCAGGCTGGAGTGCAATGGCGCGATCTTGGCTTACCGCAACCTCCGCCTCCTGGGTTCAGGCAATTCTCCTGCCTCAGCTTCCTGAGTAGCTGGGATTACAGGCACGCGCCACCATGCCCAGCTAATTTTTTGTATTTTTAGTAGAGGCGGGGTTTCACCATGTTGACCAGGATGGTCTCGATCTGTTGACCTCGTGATCCACCCACCACAGCCTCCCAAAGTGCTAGGATTACAGGCGTGAGCCACCGCGCCCGGCCCTGGAAATATTCTAAAACTAAATTATGGTGATGGCTGTACAATTCTGTGAATATATTAAAAACCACCAAACACTGAAAACCACAGTACATTTTCTTATTTTTATCTATTTATTAATTTTTTTGGAGACAGTCTCACTTCATCTCCCAGGCTGCAGGGTAGTGGCATGATCTCAGCTCACTGCAACCTCCGTCTCCCAGGTTCAAGCAAGTCTCATGCCTCAGGCTCCTGAGTAGCTGGAATTACAGGCATGCAGGCCAGCCTGCTGGCTAATTTTTGTATTTTTAGTAGAGACTGGGTTTTGGCACATTGGCCAACCTGGTCTTGAACTCCTGACCTCAACTGATCCACCCACCTCAGCCTCCCAAAGTGCTGGAACTAAAAGCATGAGACACTGCACCCAGCCCATAGTACACTTTAAACTGGTGCATTTTACGATATACAAATTACATCTCAATAAAACTGTTAAAATCTGATAGAAATAAATTGGCCTTTTGAGATCCTATTTTTTTCCTTAGAACAATCATGACAAAGAAACTAAACACCATTAAATACAATTTAAGTACACTGTTAAATACTGAGAGTTATTAGAAATGTAATTTGGCCCATATGTCACACATACCTGTATAATATGGTGATTAAAGACAACTAAGACTATAACTATTTTTAAGTGTAATAACTTCCAGTAATACAGAAGTGTACAAATATAAAAATTAATAATCTCCCTTTTTCTACCAAAATTACACCCCAAAATTATTTACAATTTGGCATATGTCTTTCTAGACTTCTCTTCACATTATTAATGTATCTCTACACATGACAGACATATATTAATAATTAAATAATAGTGAGAGGAAAGGAGACAGGAGTTACTTTGCTGAATATGTGGTAACCATAGTAATCACTTTTCTTACTGTAGCCAGCTGAAAGTAGGCTACTGAAGGCAAGGACAAAAATGATTTAAACTTAAGATAGGCCGGGCGTGGTGGCTCACGCCTATAATCCCAGCACTTTGGGAGGCCGAGGCGGGTGGATCACGAGGTCACGAGGTTAAGAGATCGAGACCATCCTGGTCAACATGGTGAAACCCCGTCTCTACTAAAAATACAAAAATAATTAGCTGGGCATGGTGGCGTGCGCCTGTAGTCCCAGCTACTCAGGAGGCTGAGGCAGGAGAATTGCTTGAACCCAGGAGGCGGAGGTTGCAGTGAGCCGAGATCGCGCCATTGCACTCCAGCCTAGGTAACAAGAGCGAAACTCCGACTCAAAAAAAAAAAAAAAATTTCTTTAGATGCAAATTTTTTATAGGCTGAGGAATATAATCAGACTTCTACTACCTCAAAATCATCCCCCTCTACCTATTCATTGAGTAAGGTACATTCAATGCAGAACAGATAGTCTTCACAGACACTACACATGTTCAAATATTTGGATCTGAATTAACAGTGAATAAAAAACAATGTCTATGTTTTAAAAAGCAATATGAAAAGAGATAAAGGGAGCATACCAAAGTAAATTAGATCAAAGTGGCCACTTTGAGACTAATTTTGTTTCCATTTTTATAATTCTATCATTAAAAAAACCTTCATTAATAAAAGTTTATCTTATCTTTGGGCTGGGCAGGGTGGCTCATGCCTGTAATCCCAGCTCTTTGGGAGGCCAAGACAGGTGGATCACCTGAGGTCAGGAGTTTAAGACCAGTCTTGACAACATGGTGAAACAAAAATTCTCTGGGCATGGTGGCAGTTGCCTGTAATCCCAGCTACTTGGGAGGCTGAGTCAGGAGAATGGCTTGAACTCGGGAGGCGGAGGTACAGAGCTGAGATCGCACTATTGTACTGCAGCCTGGACAACAAGAGCAAAACTCTGCTTCAAAAAATAAAAATAAAAAAATAGAAGTATCTTTGGTTTTACTCCCAAGCAAATATAATTTAGTAATTCTAAACCATTAGGATACATTGCTTATAATGCTTTAATAAGCTTTCTTAGTCAATGTGGTAATAGCAATTAATATAATTTATACTGAATCAAATGCTCATTAAATGTTGGGCATTGTTTCAGTATTTTAAATATAGTAGCTCTTTTTTTTTTTTTTTTTTTTTGAGACGGAATTTTGCTCTTGTTACCCAGGCTGGAGTGCAATGGCGCGATCTTGGCTCACCGCAACCTCTGCCTCCTGGGTTCAGGCAATTCTCCTGCCTCAGCCTCCTGAGTAGCTGGGATTACAGGCACGCACCACCATGCCCAGCTAATTTTTTGTATTTTTAGTAGAGACGGGGTTTCACCATGTCGACCAGGACGGTCTCGATCTCTTGACCTCGTGATCCACCCTCCTCGGCCTCCCAAAGTGCTGGATTACAGGCGTGAGCCACCGCGCCCGGCCTAGCTCTTTTAATCTTCATTACAAAATTATAAAATAGCTATTACTATAATCTCCATTTTACAGATGAGGTCACTGAGACAAGTGAGAAAAGTAACTCGTCCAAAGTGGCATAGCTATTAAATGGCAAAACCAAAATTGCTCCAGAAGCAGTACTCTTAAATATTATACTTTACTGCCTAATAGCATTGCTTAAGAGAATATAAAAGATTCCTAAATTAAAGAATTTAATAGGGCCAGGCATGGTGACTCACATCTGTAATCCCAATACTGTGAAAGGCTGAGGTAGGAGGATCACCAGAGGCCAGGAGTTCAAGACCAACTTGGGCAACATAGTGAGACACTGTCTGTACAAAAGTTTTTTTAAAAAAACATCAGTCAACCATGGTGGCAAGAGCCTGTAGTCCCAGCTACTTGGGAGGCTGAGGTGGGAGGACTGCTTGAGCCCAAGAGTTCAAGGCTGCAGTGAGCTATGACTATGCCACTGCACTCCAGCCTGGGCAACAGAGAGAAACGCTGTCTCTTGAAACAGAAACAAACAAACAAAAGACTTCAATATAGCAATCATTCTAATAGCCACAATGTTCCCTGCTCTTTTCTCTTAAGCCTCACCTACTATAAAATAAAAAGTTTCAATCAATCCCACCTACTATTACAACCAAAAATCACACTTAAATTGAAGAAAAACATATTCAATTCAAATATATAATGTCTTTTTGAATTTCTAGATTGATCATAGTGCTATTTTACTATCATATTTGACCCATCAGGTGAGTAAAAGACATTTAATACTATATTTATATAAATATATATAATATGTTCTTTTGGTTTTTAGAGAAATATCAAAAATATTATCAATAATACTAATAATTATTAGCAAGGCAAACTCAATAAAGTTTTAGAATAGAGCTATTTCCAAGTACTGAAGCAACATTAGTTACAGGGTAGGATATACATGTATATAAACAGTTATGTATGACAGAACACAAAACAGCATGGTTCAAAAAACAGTGCAAAGCAAGCAGAGTAAACTGAAGAAAAGCTTTTAAAAAAGTGAATTTCAAACCTTTAGAAATAGCAATTAAGCTTCCATTTTCATTTCATGACTTACTTTATTCCCATTCCAGTATGGCATGGGTTTTTTTAATTTTAAGAGAATCAAAACAATTTTGATATTCCTTGCAGTGTCACTAAACTTGAGGTTGAGAATTAAGTCTTTAAAGAACAAACCTTCTAGTGCTGAGCCATAAGCACCTGGGAATGCTGGGAAACACTAGCTACAGTGAGACCAACCTAGACTACATCAATCAGAAATTGAGTGCTTCTTTTTGAGAGAAGACATCGAAAGACCTGGAGTCTCAAACTATTCCAGACTCTGCAAATTGTGGCAATAGCTGCAAGACAGTCTTATGTATACTAATACAGATCTTTTCAGCTACAATTGCATATATAGATAGCAATTACTAACACAAGAAGTTTTTAGTCCATAGAAAACATACATGGATATATGTATGGATATGTACATATATAATATATACAATCATTACATACATATGTAATCCACGCAATTTCTTTTAGAATGCTTTGCTTTTTAATGGCTAAAACAGGACCTTACCCACAGAAATCACATTAGTTCCAGCTAGGCGTGGTGGCTCACGCCTGTAATCCAAGCACTTTGGAGGCCAAGGTAGGCGGATCACCTCAGGTCAGGAGTTCAAGACCAGCCTGACCAACATGGTAAAACCTCGTCTTTAAAAAAAAAAAGAAACCACGTTAGTTCCTCGCTAAAATGTCATACTTTTAGCAAATGATATATTCTTCAAATCCAAGATAGTACTAATGCATACTGCTATAATATAGCAATTAATTTTTTTGTCAACTTAATAATTTAGGTTTTAAAAATTAACATTTTTTCGTATTGTTGATAAAGCATCTACAAATAAATTATCTTGGAAAAGATACAGGAACATAAAGTTTGAATCCACAAAACACAGATAACGAAGGTTTATTAATACAGTAAAGACTGGCCGGGCGCGGTGGCTCACCTCTATAATCCCAGCACTCTGGGAGGCCAAGGTGGGTGGAACATGAGATGAGGTCAAGAGATCAAGACCATCCTGGTCAACATGGTGAAACCCCGTCTCTACTAAAAATACAAAAAAAAATTAGCTGGGCATGGTGGCGCGGCCTGTAGTCCCAGCTACTTGGGAGGCTGAGGCAGGAGAATTGCTTGAACCCAGGAGGCGGAGGTTGCGGTGAGCCAAGATGGCGCCACTGCACTCCAGCCTAGGTAACAAGAGCGAAACTCCGTCTCAAAAAAAAAAAAAGATTAAAAAACTGACACCTCAGAGAATTTTCTATCTGCAGTATTCCTATAGGTTCTAAAATTAGTTTGAGTCATAATAAAATTGAAATATTTTATCTACTTTGTGAAATTATGAACCAGATAAGAATGAGAAAAATCTAAATTTGTAATTAGATATAATCTACATTTATATATTTATAAATATATAAAATATATGTATATTAAATGTGTTTAACCTCAACAACATAAAGTACTAAACAAAGTTTAACAATATTTTAATGTTACATGCCAGAGTAGGAGGTAAGAGAGACGGGTATACTGTATTCTGTTTATAGAACTAAAGTTAATGTTTAAGAATACCAGCCTAGACATTCACTTTCATTTTTCTTTTGAATTATATAGAATGATAAGAACGGGTATGTGAGGATTCCTGAAGTATACTGTATTCTGAGACGGTCAGAAAGCACAAAATACACTTGGGGGAAAGAAGGAATAGTATTAGTAGAATTCACATAGTCTTAGAGAAAACCTAATCTAATCCTCCATTGTTAGAATTTGTAATTCTGTGTATATACACAATTTTCATATAATTTTATAACTGTCTTCACATGGGATTCTAAGCGTCTCAAGAACAGGAATAAGAATATTTCACATCATCGATTATGCCTCCTCATCCCCAAAGAAAACTTCCTGGCACACAATAAAAAAGGAACTCAATGAAATGAGTATGAAGAATTCATAAAAAAGCATGACATTTTTTTCCTGAAATACTATAACAATGAAAATTTTACATTCTTTCTTGATCCTAACCATTTGGTTATCGGTTGTAAGATTAGCTGAATCAAATTTTTCCTATTTTAATTCATAATCATTTCATCATTTGTTCCTTTCAAAATACCCACAACAGGCCGGACACAGTGGCTCATGCCTATAATCCCAGCACTTTGGGAGGCCAAGGGAGGCAGATCACCTGAGATCAGGAGTTTGAGACCAGCCTGGCCAAGATGGCAAAGCCCCGCCTCTACCAAAAAGACAAAAGTTAGCCAGGCATGGTGGTGGGCATCTGTAATCCCAGCTACTTAGGAGGCTGAGGCAAGAGAATTGCTTGAACCAGGGTGGCAAAAATTGCAGTGACCTAAGACTGCGCCTGTGTACTCCAGCCTGGGCAACAGAGCGACTCAGCCTTAAAAAACAAAAAACCCATAACCATTAACCAGGATCTCTCTCCAAAGTGACAGTAATCAAATTATCCCAATTTCTGTAAGAGGCTAAGTTTAACCTACTCTCTAATCCCTTAACTTTTTCACTTTCCCATCAGTTTCTTCTATATCACTTGTTTAATTACAAAAGCTAGAAGTTGATTTGAGGGTCTGAAAATGCATACATAGTGTAAAAAAAGAGCTCTTCTATTTCTTCACTTTATATAGCCCACAATGTTTTTGTTATTCTATCAACAGTTGCCTCTCAAGATACAACTCGATACTTCTTCCTACTATTTAATTCTATGTTTATCAGATAACTTTTTTCTTACTGGAAAGTTTTTGGTGCTGTTTTGCCATAACCAACTATTGGTTTTTGGTCATAATTTTCTAATGCTACTAGTTCTAATCTTTCTTCTTAGTGCCAATCACAGAGCTCTAAACTGCTTCCTATGGACATCCCCCAAAAAACCCTCAAAATAGGCCGGGCGCGGTGGCTCACGCCTGTAATCCAAGCACTTTGGGAGGCCGAGGCGGGTGGATCACGAGGTCAAGAGATCGAGACCATCCTGGTCAACAAGGTGAAACCCCGTCTCTACTAAAAATACAAAAAATTAGCTGGGCATGGTGGCGCGTGCCTGTAATCCCAGCTACTCAGGAGGCTGAGGCAGGAGAATTGCCTGAACCCAGGAGGTGGAGGTTGTGGTGAGCTGAGATCACACCATTGCACTCCAGCCTGGGTAACAAGAGTGAAACTCCGTCTCAAAAAAAAAAAAAAAACCCTCAAAGTAGTAACATCTTTTCCAGTCAATAAATGAAAATGTCAGAGCTAATATTGACTGTTGTCTCTCTTCATATTCAATTGACATAGCCTATCACTAATGCTTCTTAAATCCATCCCTTTCTTTTCATTTCCACTGACCTTGCTCTAGTCTAGGCCCCATCTTATCAAGTACGGACTGTTAGAATAATCTTAACTGTTTTCTCCATACCTAGCAGACTTTCATACTTCCAATCTATCAACACCCTACCACTTACACTCTAAAACACAGATCTATGTAACACAGTTTCACAGCTTAAAAACTTTCTCATCAGACATACTCCACAGCTTAGTTTTCAAAATCCTCTCTTCAGATTCAAAACTATGTCCTTTGATCTTTAATCCAGTTAAAAAAAAAAACCTGTGTTCAGCCAAACTGACCAAATAAATGTTTGTTTCATGCATCATGGAGAGTTTCATCTATGGATTCTTTGTTCATAGTTCTTTTGACTATGAGGGTAAAAAAAGAATTTCCTTTTAATCTAACCCAGCCTTACTTTAAGGACAGTTCCAGACTGACCATAAAGTCTTTTTTGAAGACTTTCATGAAACTTTCCAACCATCAAAGTTCTTATGTCTATTTTGTCTCATTACAGACAGTGTTCCACACCTGACTCAATAAATATCTGATTACTTCTTGGGTGACCATTCATTACAGTTTCCCCAAGGCAGTTCTAATTTAAATCTACCGTTCTGGCATCTCATCTGGTTAGCGCTCCACTGACTCTCAAGTAGTACCCAATCACTTCAGTTATTCCTAATTTTCAGAACAGCACTATATTAGTCAGTTTCCATGCTGCTGATCAAGACATACCTGGGAATGGGAAATTTACAAAAGAAGCTTAATTGGACTTACAGTTTCACATGGCTGGGGAAGCCTCACAATCATGGCAGAAGACAAGGAGGGGCAAGTCATATCTTACATGGATGGCAGCAGGCAAAGAGAGAATGAGGAAGACACAAAAGTGAAAACCCCTGATAAAACCATCAGATCTTGTGATGAAACCCCTGATAAAACCATCAGATCTTGTGAGACTTATTCACTACTATGAGAACAGCATAGGGGAAACTGCCCCCATGATTCAATTATCTCCCACAACATGTGGGGATTATGGGAGTATAATTCAAGAAGAGATTTGGGTGAGGACACAGAGTCAAACCATATTAAGCACTATTTTTGACACAGAAAATGTAAATGGAGCAAAGTAATCAGAATACGAAACTTACTACTGCAATGTAGTACTTGATATTTCTGGCCACGTTGACACCATACCATAAGTATCCTTTAAGGCAATCATTCTTTTTTTTTTTTTTTTTTTTCCAAAGACGGGGTTTCATCATGTTGGTCAGGCTGATCTTGAACTCCAGACCTCAGGTGATCCGCCCGCCTTGGCCTCTAAAGTGCTTGGATTACAGACGTGAGCCACTACGCCTGGCCAAGGCAATCATTCTTAACTTGTGGTAATTTTGCCCCTAAAGGACACCTGTCAATGTATGGAGACACTCCTGGTTGGCCAGGGATGCTGCTAGACATCCTACAATGCACAGAACAGCACCCACAACAAAAAGTTATCTGAGCCAAATGTCAAGGTTACAAAATTCTGCTTTGAGATTACCCTTATAATAGTGTTAATAAGATCAAAATGACATTTTTTTACAAAGTGAATGTTTTTTAAGAGGAACTAAATCTTGAAAACAAAATGATATCTATTATTTCCTTCTTAGGTAAATGACCTAATCTTTAGTCATTTAGCTTGATGTGATGGTTTTCATGAAACATATGTTAAGTGGTTGGTAGGAAATGGATATAGTATCACTGTGGCCTCAATACTCTGGTTTCAATTCAATGCTTTGGTTTGAATACTTCAGGGCACAAGAGGTGGACATCAACCTCAGAGGCTGTTTTCTTTTTTTTTTGAGACAGAGTTTCGCTCTTGTTACCCAGGATGGAATGCAATGGCGCGATCTTGGCTCACCGCAACCTCCGCCTCCTGGGTTCAGGCAATTCTCCTGCCTTAGCCTCCTGAGTAGCTGGGATTACGGGCACACGCCACCATGCCCAGCTAATTTTTTGTATTTTTAGTAGAGACGGGGTTTCACCATGTTGACCAGGATGGTCTCGATCTCTTGACCTCGTTCGTGATCCACCCGCCTCGGCCTCCCAAAGTGCTGGCATTACATCAGTGGCTGTTTTCTAGCCAATAAAGGTAGCTATAACTTGTGTTCTCACCTACATACTATTGCCACACTAACCTCTCCAAAATGCTTTTGTTAAGAGCATTCCAATATTCAAAAACTCACTTCCTAGATTTCACAGGTCATTCACAGTATGATCTCCAACTCAATGACTCACTTTATTTCTCACTTGTTTCCTAACAAATGTCCCTTTAGTTAAGTATCTTCATAGGTCTTTTCTCTACCCTATTCAAATGTATCACTTGCTATTTTCCCTATGCTTGATTTTCACACACAGCAAAAAATACCTTTCCATCTGTACCCAAATCCAAAGTCCCAGCTCTCACATTCAAGCCCACATAAACATTTCTTTTAGAAAATATTATTAGTCTCAGAGAGAACAGAATTGAGTCCATTCTGTCTCCTAGCCAAACTCTGAACACCTTGAAAGCTTATGCTCCACTCAGTAATTTAAACAAATGTTTATACAGCAGTTATCACTGGACAGACATGATGTTCGACAGAAATTTCAAGATGAATTAAGACAAAACTAGATTATTATACCTCACATAAAAGTTGTTAGCCTCTCACTCACAGGCTGTGCTACCATCAAGACTTACGGTGCCTGCTCATCAAGTTCCAAACCTCCAGATTCAGGTTTCTAGGATTCATCAGTTTTTTTGGGTTTTGCTTTTTAATTCACTCCAGATCAACCCTAAGTATAACCAATGGCAAATAAGAACTTCACTGTACAAGATTCATCATCTCCCACTCAGAGGAGAAATGAGCAGGCCCACTCAAAAGATGTAAGCATTCACAGCCTAAAATTACTAAAGTACTCTGTGTCTACTAAATAGGTATTAGCAAAAACACACAAGTTAATCTGATTATCACTATAAAATATAGCACTGATTAGGCATTAAATGCATACTAAAAGCCTAACTTGGTAGCATCTATTAAATCCCATTCCTCGGGGCTGGGCGCTGTGGCTCATGCCTATAATCCCAGCACTTTGGGAGGCTGAGGCGGGTGGATCACGAGGTCAAGAGATCGAGACCATCCTGGTCAACAAGGTGAAACCGCGTCTCTACTAAAAATACAAAAATTAGCTAAGCATGGTGGTGCGCACCTGTAGTCCCAGCTACTCAGCAGGCTGAGGAAGGAGAATTGCTTGAACCCAGGAGGCAGAGGTTGCAGTGAGCCGAGATTGCGCCATTGCACTCCAGTCCAGGTAACAACAGCGAAACTCCGTCTCAAAAAAAAAAAAATCCCATTCCTCAAACTTATTGGAGTCAAGAGTCACAGACTTAGCTTGGCCCACTCCTGCTTCTCATTCACACTTTTCAAATAAAATAAGCCTCAACAACCACACATAATTGGGTACTTTCTTACTCTCTCTCAGAGAGAGGAGCAGAAGCTCCTGAATGGAGTAGTGGAGGCATGTGTGGGGGAGAAGTTTCAGTTCTAGTACACTGCAGAAGTGGGAGATGATTTGATTCATCCTCATGAATTCTAAATCTGATTTTTAACTAAATAC
Source organism: Aotus nancymaae (assembly GCF_030222135.1). Taxonomy (NCBI): domain Eukaryota; kingdom Metazoa; phylum Chordata; class Mammalia; order Primates; family Aotidae; genus Aotus; species Aotus nancymaae. The sequence goes on along the minus strand of NW_026988417.1, from coordinate 46,859,979 downwards.
AACTTTCTTGGTCTTATCTTTCCAAATATTTTCAAAAATTTCATATCTGATACTGTGATACTGCATTATCTTGCATTTATTATTCTTCATTGTGGGGAACGTTCCCATGTAAGGCCCCTCGGAATTGGGCCTTGCCATATGGTGAGCTTGAGCCCGGACACAGTTTCCCGTTGGAGGCAGTCGAGCTATGGGAAAGCTGAACTGAAATCAAAGGATATACGAAAATAATTTTACTAGACCATGATGTGATGCCTATGTGGTCTGAGAAGACATTGTGTCTATTTTCTGTTCCTGCATTTATGACTTTGTTTACCCACTATTGTTGGGTCCTGTGCTTGTTCTTGTGACTGCTGTTTGCAAAGATAATAGGTTTACTGCCTCTCTGGTGCCTTGTATAGATCATTAACTTTTTAACTATAGGTTTCCTCACCCCGGTAATGAGACCCACCTGCACGACTTAACTGTATCCGATATTGTACCTGATTTTACTATTGTGTTATCTGCTGCCTAAGCTTGTATCCTGAGGACTTTTTGTTCCCTTTGATGTATGAGATAATGGTGTCTATTCCTGCAAATGAAGTAGGACAAAGATATATATACTATGTGCAAAATAAAATTGCTGTCTAAGCATTGCTTACTCAGCCCTCCAGACCCCAATTGCCTGTCCTCTTTTTCCGCGCACTCCCCTATTCAGGTCGGAACCTTCTTGCTGGCCAAGAGTCCCCAGCAGACGTGCCAGCCTCTTGGGAACGCAGACTTCACATTTCAAGGAGATATAATCAATATTTTTTCCTCTGGTCTTTAATTTCTATTTTATTTCAGAATTTGAGACCTTTCCCAGTTCAAAGTAAACTGTGTTTTGCATTTTTTGAGCCACTCCTAAACACCTAGTTTAAAGCCTTCCTCTTAAACTAGTTTGTCCTAAAGTTGTTCATTTCCTCCATAATTTGGATACCAAAATGAAAGATCCCAGAAGACATGACTTTGAGTAAATGAAAGAAGTGAAATAACTTATTATTAACAAAGCCTTAAAACCTACATTCTTTTACAAATTCATCTTTGCTACAGAAAATTAGCCCAACAGGAGTCACATACTATGTGCTCTGGCTAGGACAGATAATTAATATAAGGAACAGTGTATTCAGGTAACGCAAACCATTTATATTAAGAAACTCCTTAATTCTGCTATTTACTGCCCAAATTGTTTTTTTAAAATATGTCGAAATTACGTGAATTTATATCATTATGGGTATGTTCCTAGCAGAAGGGTAAGGAGGCAGGGGTCTGCATTAAGTGGAGGTAGAAGGCAAGTAGTCTTTTTGGACTACCAGGGTATCAGCATCAGGTTCCCTGGGCAATTTAGCATAGGAATTTGAATACAGGGTGGCCTCAAAGATGGGACTGAGGAGCATTAGCAGCATCAGTGATCCAGAAGGCTCACAGGATGTGGGCTATACAACTTTGGGGTTCCTTACCTGATATTCCTAAAACCAAAGTTGTGTTTTCCATGAAAACAGACTACACGATTTATTTAGGTAGATCTGATAAACGTTTTAATAGTTACACTGTGGAATTTAATTTTTTAAGTGCAAAGTTAAGAACAGGAACAAGTAGTATTCTAAACCACTTTCAGTCCTGGGTGCTATCCAGTTCAATAAATGTTTTTTTGACCAATTAAATTGTTAAATTTAAAACACGGCCGGGCGCAGTGGCTCACACCTGTAATCCCAGCACTTTGGGAGGCCAAGGCGGGTGGATCACGAGGTCAAGAGATCGAGACCATCCTGGTCAACATGGTGAAACCCCGTCTCTACTACTAAAAAATACAAAAATTAGCTGGGCATGGTGGCACATGCCTGTAGTCCCAGCTACTCGGGAGGCTGAGGCAGGAGAATTGCTTGAACCCAGGAGGCAGAGGTTGCAGTGAGCCGAGATCGCGCCATTGCACTCCAGCCTGGGTAACAAGAGCGAAACTCCGTCTCAAAAAAACAGAAAAAAACAAAAAAGAAACAAGAATAATAGATCATAAGATCATATACATGTCTTCGGTTCCAATTCTATCAAAAATATGCTATCATTATAGCATAGTGCTCCACCTATGGGAGGTACTCAATAAATGAAACCATATTTATTGAAGCCAAAATGTATCCATCTGTGATATATAACCTTGCTATCACTAAGTAACAAGGAAAACTACCACTAAGTAACAAGGAAAACTACCACTAAGTAACAAGGCTTTTAATATATCATGTTATGATTCCTACATGATCACAGAGTAATGAAACTGACTTAAATTTTATCAACAGGATTTTTTAAATTATAAAAGCAATTCATGGTCACATCAGAAAACTTGGAAATTACAAAAAGTACAAAGAAGTCTAGGCCAGGCGTGGTGGCTCACGCCTGTAATCCAAGCACTTTGGAGGCCAAGGCAGGCGGATCACCTGAGGTCGGGAGTTCAAGACCCGCCTGACCAATATGGTGAAACCCCGTCTTATTAATAAAAAAAAAAAAAAAAAGAAAGAAAGAAGTCTAAAACAAAGTGCTTCTGTAATCCTATGAAACAGAGCCATGCCAGTATTTTGGTTAATTTTAAAACGAGGAAAACAACTGGCCATTACTGAGGCTATTCAGAGAAATGTGCCACAGACTTAAAGGGAAAATATCCATGATGCTTCCATTGCTAAAGATCTCCGCACACTTAAGCTTAGCACTTTGTCTTGAAGGTATTCTTTTTTTTTTTTTTCTCGGAGAAGCAGTCTTGTTTTGTCATCCAGGCTGGAATGCAATGGCATGATCTCGGCTCACCGCAACTTCCACCTCCCAGGTTCAAGCAATTCTCCTGCCCCAGCCTCCCAAGTAGCTGAGATTAGAGGCAACCACTACCACGCCCAGCTACTTTTTTTGTATTTTTAGTAGAGATGGGGTTTCACCATGTTGACCAGGCTAGTTTCAAACTCCTAACCTCAAGTGATCTGCCTGCCTTGGCCTCTGAAAGTGCTAGGATTACAGGCGTGAGCCACTGCGCCCGGCCTGCCTTGAAGGTATCTTATGCTCCCATGCAGACTGCCAAAGAATTAACATTTAGAATTCACCAATTTTAACTTTCTTACTTCTTTGTAATATCGTCTGTCACAGGAGCATTCAGCAGTCTTTTGAAGGTTATTTCCAACAATTTTAGCGTAGTCCATATCATCCAAAAACAGCTCTATTAGAAAATTCTTCCTTCTACTAAATCAAAATTTGCCTGCCTCTAATTTATACCTATTAGTCTAGTGAAGAGTTATGTAAGTAGTAATTTTTATTATAGTTCTTCAAATATTCAAAAAGTTCTCTTCCCCAAGCTAAATATCTACAGTCTAAAATAAATCAAGATCAATCGTTCTTCATCAGACTTGACTTTTAGATTTGGTGTCAATCTCAATTTCACTTTATTAGCTATATGACTTTGGGTTTAGCTTCTTTTACTGTAAAATGGGAATAACATGATACATTCTACCACTTGGATGTACTGTGAAGACATAATGCTAAATGAAATAAGCCAGACAGAAAAAGACAAATATTGTATGATTTTACTTATACAAGTAGCTAGAGTGGTCAAATTCATAGACGCAGAAAGTAGAATGGTAGTAGCCAGGGGCTGGGGTCCATGGGAACAGGGAATTACTGTTTAATGGGTACACAGTTTAAACTGAGGAAGATGAAAGTTCTTGAGATGAACGGTGGTGATGATTGCACAACAATGTGAATAAACTTAATGCCACTGAACTGTACACTTAAAAATTATTAACATGGTAAATTTTGTTATGTATATTTTATAATAAAAAGAATAATAATCACAACTCCAAATTGTACATATTAGATGATATAACATGTGTAAAGAAGCTGGGCACTATGGCTCATGTCTGTAATCCCAACACTTTGGGAGGGTGAAGCAGGTGGATCACCTGATCCCAGGAGTTCCAGACCAGCCTGGGCAACATAGTGAGACCCTGTCTCTACAAAACATCAAAAATAAATTAGCCAGGCATGGTGTCAAGTGTCTGTGGTCCTAGCGACTCAAGAGGCTGAGGTAAGACAATCATTTGAAGGCCGGGCGCGGTGGCTCAAGCCTGTAATCCCAGCACTTTGGGAGGCCGAGGCGGGTGGATCATGAGGTCAAGAGATCGAGGCCATCCTAGTCAACATGGTGAAACCCCGTCTCTACTAAAAATACAAAAAATTAGCTGGGCGTGGTGGCACTTGCCTGTAATCCCAGCTACTCGGGAGGCTGAGGCAGGAGAATTGCCTGAACCCAGGAGGCGGAGGTTGCGGTGAGCCGAGATCACGCCATTGCACTCCAGCCTGGGTAACAAGAGCGAAACTCCATCTCAAAAAAAAAAAAAAGACAATCATTTGAGCCTGGGGAAGGTGGGGGCGGGGGTCAAACCTGCAGTGAGCTGTGGATTGTACCCCCACCCCGGTACACAGAAAAATTGTTTTCCATGACATGGGTCCCTGGTGCTAAAAAGATTGGGGACTGCTGTCTTGTGCAATGCTTGGCATATAAAACATGGGTACACTATAATGATTGTAATATACTTTTATCAACCATGGGGCCCTGCTTGGTCAAATTCTATTTTTTAAGAACTTGGCACTATCATGTCTCTCAGTGTTCCCAACACTGTGTAGCACACAGGTACACTAAGTATTTGTTTCATTAAAGAAAAAAAATTTGGCCGGGCATAGTGGCTCACGTCTGTAATCCCAGCACTTTGGAAGGCCAAGGCGGGCGGATCACCTGAGGTCAGGAGTTGGAGACCAGCCTGGCCAACATGGTGTGAAACCCCGTCTCTATTTAAAAAAAAAAAAAAAAAGAAAGAAAAAAAGAAAAAAATTTAAAGCCATTTTAGAATGACTGGAAAACCACTGCTAACAATGGAATAGAGGGCGAGGAACGATGGCTCCTGCCTGTAATCTTAGCACTTTTGGAGGCTGAGGTGGGCAGATTGCTTGATCCCAGGAGTTTGAGACCAGCCTGGGAAACATGGCAAGACCCCCTCTCTTTAAAAAAACAAAAGGAGCCGGGCATGGTGGCTCACGCCTATAATCCCAGCACTTTGGGAAGCCGAGGCGGGTGGATCACGAGGTCAAGAGATAGAGACCATCCTGATCAACATGGTGAAACCCCGTCTCTACTAAAAATACAAAAATTAGCTGGGCATGGTGGCGCATGCCTGTAGTCCCAGCTACTCAGGAGGCTAAGGCAGGAGAATTGCTTGAACCCAGGAGGCGGAGGTTGTGGTGAGCCGAGATCGCACCATTGCACTCTAGCCTGGGTAACAAGAGCGAAAGAAACTCCGTCTCAAAAAAGGAAAAAAGGAAAAAAAAAAAAAAAAAGGAAAAAAAAAAAAAAAAAAAAAAAAGGGGGGGGCTGTAAAAAAAAACAAGTGGGGGGAATAGAAAGCTTGTTAGATGTATAACTTCTGATTCATCTAACACACACACACATATGCAAACCACATTACTTTAAAGTAACTCCTTGGTACAGAAGAGTCTAGAAAACATGAAACTTCCCAAGATGTTAGTATGTTAATCAGTGAATGCCTGTCAAACTATTCAGATAAGTGGTGATAATTACACAAACTGCTTTATTAACTTAGGCTTATCAAATCAAATTACTGACAAATTTTACCAATGGCCCTCTACAAAAAGCATTAGGTCATGTAATAAGTTAACTCTCAGCAGTGAAGAGCCACGTGACAAAAAAGAAAACCACACACCTACCTAGCTCTGAATTGGGACATTTATCAACAAAGGTCACTGATGAGAAGTCAGTATGAGGTTTTTTTTAATTTATTTTATTTTATTTTTTTTTTTTTAGAGACAGGGTTTCACTATGTTGGGGTCTCCATCTCTTGACCTCGTGATCTGCCCACCTCGGCCTCCCAAAGTGCTGGGATTACAGGCGTGAGCCACCACGCCCGGCTCAGTATGAGTTTAAAGTGTCTTCATAAACCTAAGATAAAATTGATCTAGCGAACCAGAATGTAGCTTGAAATGGGCTTAGGTATATCACTCTAAATTTTGGAAAAAACAGAAATTTTATCACTAATATCATGGTGAACACGGGCATGATCAAAAGTCTGGATAAAAGGAAATATAATAATTTCTAAAGAGAAAAATAAGCAGTGTCTACAAAGTCCAGACCAAATTAATTTTGCAAAAATCAAAATTGGATTAAAAAGAGTTTGTGAAGAAAGGAAAAGTGGATACACGAAATGCTAGCTAGAAGACTGACCATGAACAAGTCCAACCAAATCAACTACAATGGCTATTTTAATAGGTTAGTAATAGTAATGTAGTATTCTTCACTGTAGGTAAGAATCTTGTAGGCACACAAAATCTTTCATAGTAACCCCCAAAATGTCATATGGGCCTGACAATGATAGAATTAGTAGTTACTGAACAACCATAATGTGTGCTGATTAATGAACTGGCATTAATATAGAGTGAGTCTAGCTGACATGCACACTTCAGGGTAATTTATTGCCAATTTAATATTTTTATCAACAATGTGAATGAAGACAGTAGGTATGCCTACCAAATGTAAAGACCAAATAAATCAGAAAGGATAATATTAAATGTCTAAATATAAACAAAAGGGGCCGGACGTGGTGGCTCACGCCTGTAATCCCAGCACTTTGGGAGGCCAAGGTGGGCGGATCATGAGGTCAAGAGATCGAGACCATCCTGGCCAACGTGGTGAAACCCCATCTCTACTAAAAATACAAAAATTAGCCGGGCGTGGTGGCACACGCCTGTGGTCCCAGCTACTCAGGAGGCTGAGGGAAGAATTGCTTGAACCCAGGAGGTGGAGGTTGCAGTGAGCCAAGATTGCACCACTGCACTCCAGCCTGGCGACACAGCAAGACTCCGTCTTTAAAAAAAAAAAGAAATTTAAAAGCCCATATTTAATCTAAGCACATCTAAAAAAAATTAAAAAAAATAAAAAGCCTTATATTTAAGCTTAAAAAAATCCACCACATAAAAACAAGGTTAGGAAGACTCAGTATAACATCTTATGTATAAAATATACAGGAAAGAAGTTGATACTTCGGGCTCTTATTAAGCATAAGTAACAGAAGTTAAAACTGTCAATGAAGTATTTGGTTTAAAAAAACCAGCATTTGGCTTATATCCACCACACTCTCTGTCTGGTCAAATATCATCTAAAATGCTTGGTACAACTCTGGGAACCATATATAAAGACAATGAGCAATTTAGAGTTAATTAAAAAAATAACCATGATTGAAGGATCAGAGAATTACATTATCTATGGAATGATAAAACAAACTGGGATTACTTACTCTGAAGAAAAGAAGGGAATGCTCACTTCTCTTGGCAGGGAGAAAGGATCAGCAGTGACACTACAGTAGTCTTCAAATATGTGAAGAAGCCATTCATGTGAAAAGATTATACTCAGAAAAAGCAAAATACAGTGGGAACAGCACAGGCTATGATATATAAAGACCTGGATTCAAATCCTGATGTTATCATTTACTGTGTTTTATTTGATGCTTGGAGAGAGATTAGTTTTCTTACCTAGAAAATGATACCTATCTCATAAATGTATAAAATTAGAGGCAAAAAATACTTATAAGCTGCGTGGCACAGACTGACACATTGTGATACACACGACGTTAGTTCTCGTCCCTAGACTTTGCTGAGTTATTCTAGAACAGTGTTTTTCAAAGTGAGAATTACAACTCATTAATGGGTTACAAAATCAGCTTAGCTGGGTAGTAACCAGGATTTTTTTCTAATGAAACAGAATAGAATGGAAAATATCAAAGCATATCACTTGTAGAAGTAATCATAATTTTGTGAAACTTTTGCTTCAGTTATTCACATACATGTGAATTCTAGATGATGAGTTAAAATGTATTTCTTATCATGAAGCTGAGTCCAAAGAAAAAAAAAAGCGTCAAAGTGACTGCTGTAGAGCACTGTTTTCTATGTGTGTTCTATAAGATACTACTAGCTCCTTGGGAGCTCAATTAAGTTTAGGACAAAACCATACTCTCTAGAGATTTACTATGTTCAAAACACACCAGCATCTCCAAGAGCCCAGCATTAAAGAAAACTGTTTATTTTTGTTGAACCCAGTTTTTCTTGCATTTATTCAACCCCAGAACCCATCCACTTTTTTTCTACATAGCACTTATGGACATCTTCAGAACTAGCACTTTGTGGCACACACTTGGGAGGAATTCTACATCCAAGGAATTTCATTCCTCTAGATGAAAAAGAAAGTGCAACAACTAGAAGTTACAGAAGGTAGATTTTTAGCTTGCTAAGAAAAAAATCGACTTTGAATCTTCCTGCCACTGACATCCTCCCCCTACAACTTTTACCCTAAACACATACCCCAATGCATTTTAAATTATTTATCCAACTTTCAGTTCACACAAATCTCAGGAAAAATATATGACATCTATAATATCAAGATATGAAGCTAGGATCAAAGCAGTAAGCAGGAATCATCTAGTCAAAAGAAACTCCAGGTATAGTATTTAAGGAAGACTTGCTTTACCTTAACAAAGCTCATACTCAGGAACCAAAGCAGCCAAAGACTTAATCGGCTTCTCCAAGTAGACTCAATGTGTTCTAATAATACATAATCTAAAATGGGCTGAGTTCAGCTAATCCTCATTATTATGAGCATCATTATTACCATCACTTGCAAGAGCCATGTGACAATATTTACATGATTCTGGGTTCTTTTCAAGTGCACACATACCCAAGATTCCTTTGGGAGAATGCAATTTCACATTTATATAAAAAACTGTCACTACCATAGTCAGTTCTAATAACATTTGATATCATGTGGTAATAAAATAAAGGCTTGTCATTATACACTCAAGAGTACTTCTGTTACTCAAATCTTCTAACTGGGAGTTACAAATACCTCCGACTGTGCTCTTGTGGCTGTCAGAGCATAAAATGCCCTTCCCGCTCTTTCGTCACTTACAGACTCCAAAGTCACCTCCTCCTCAAAGTCTGGTCCAACTACTTTGGACTACTATTTTCTTCCCAGTTAGAGAGCACGGTCAGTACTTTTTGTTTTATCACTCTTTCGGTAATTCACTATACACTTTCCAGTTTATTTAACTGCACAAAACTTAGTTCTCAACAAAACTTAATTGCCTTATGAACACGTAACAACACAATCTTCAACATCTCCTACATCATCATGTAAAAGTTCACAAAATATTTCTTGATTTAAATAACTAGGCTTGAGAACAAATACTAGCTAGTTTTAGAGTTTACTATATGCCAAATCCAGTGCTAAATGCATACATGGATTATCTTACTAAATTTTCATAACTCTATAGAGGTAAGTGCTATTATTTTCTCCATCAAATAGAAGAACAAAGTGAGGCTCAGAGTAACTTGCTCAAGGTCATACAGTTAGTAAGTGGCAAAACCAGGGCCTGAATCCAGGAAATCTCTTAAATAACCTCAGAACACTGCAAAGTTCCAGCCCTGCAATACCAGAGTATTTCACAAAATTAGAAGTTTTAATTTTAACAGAGCAGAGACATTTTAGCTAAAAGTTAAAACTTAAAAAAAAAAAGAATTAAGAGAAGGAATTTCCCACAGACATCTTTATAATAAAATGAGGGGGAAAGCCTCCCATGTCCTTTCTATTTACGAAAGTGATTAAGGTATGGATCACAACTTCATAAAGAAGTAGCTTATGACAATACAGCTTTGGTTTAGAGTTTAAAATAGGACTCTTTCTCTGCCCCTAGGAGGACGTGGAAATGAAAGATGGATGTGATAACTCAATTCAGAGCTATGCAAAACGCAAGACTCAATTCTTGTTTTAGAAAATAAGGGCCAGGGCTCTTGTTCCACCCTTGACTTTTCACACAAAGCAGTACCATCCTCTGCCCTCTTCACACAAAGCAAGCTTTACCCCACTACCCAAAGCGAGAGTGCTGATCCACACGGTCTCCCCATACCCGACAGAAATGGGTCCCACACACTAACCACTGCATAGATGCAGACGACTTCGTTCTGCCCCCGACCCCCCGCACCTGGTGATACATCAAGCAGACCCCTCCCCTACACCGAACCTACACCCAAAATGCCCAGGGCCACCATCCGAAAGCCAGTATCTTACACAAAGCAGGATCCCTGCCTACAAAGCAGTTTCCCAATTCCGACTCCTCCCCAGGCAAACAGCCCTTCTCAAGCTGCGCTAACCGACAGACCCCAATAGGATCCAGCACCCAGAGAGACCACAAGCCAGAGAACGAGCTAAAACCCTGTTACTTGCGCACGCCTCGAACCCCCAACTCCAGCTGACCTTCCCTCTGCCAAAGCAAAAAAACCATGAGTCCCCACCGGAGAGCGGACCGGTTACACAAAGCGAGGCGCACGACCAGAGGGACCCTCAGAGGCGCTCTCCGCCCCCGGGCCCGTCTCCGCCCAGCTCCGGCCCCGCGCCCCGTGCTCACCAGCTCTCCTCCTCCTCCTCCCAGCCTGACAAACGCTCCAGCTCGTCGGGCCGCAGCGGCTCCACCTCGTCCAGCAAGCTGCCCTCGCCCGCCGCAAACAAGGAGGTGGCGTCCCGCAGCTCTTCGCTACTCGTCCGTCTCGGGCCCGACCCGGCCCCGCCGCCCGACTTGGCGCTGAGGCCCAAGGGGAAGCCCCGAGGAGAGGCCGCGCCAGAGGAGGGAGTGGACGCGCCGGCCCGGACCGGGCTGCCGGGCCCGAGAGAGCCGGCGCCCTGCACGGCCCCCGAGCGGCTTCTCAGCTGTTCGTTCTGCTTCTCCAGCTTCTTCACCAGCTCCTGCAGCTTCCGCACCTCCTGGTCCGCGTTCACGTTGGAGTTAACGTCCTCCATCCCGGCCCCGCCGCCTCAGCCGCCCGCTCGCTCTCGCAGCGACAGGGAAAGAGCCGGAGGAAAGAGGCGTCGCCGCCGCTCACTCTAGCCGAGGCGTCGGCATATAGCAGGACCAGGCCCCACCGCCAGGGTCCCCCCAGCTCGGGTTCCAAAGCGCCGCTGGCCCCAGCCAAGCTGCCTCATCTGCGCCGGCTCCGGGATTGGGGGAGGCGGCGCCAATATCCGGCCTCTGCCGCCATCTTCCCTCCGTCCCTCCGCCCCTTCGCGGTCCGGCCCCGTCAGTGACCTCAGAGCGTCGCGGGTGGACGCGACCGCCAGCGATCGCTGAGAGGACCCGGCGCCGGCTCGTGGCGGGGCGGGGCCAAGGACGGTGCCTTTGGGGCGTGGCGGGGGCGTGAAGAGGCGGGGTTTAGGCCGGAAGGGGCGTGCCGGCGGATGTGGGACACGGTCGGGCTGGCTAGGGAGGGTTTCTACAGGCCTGTCAGCGAACCGAAGGCTCGCCGCGGGCGGGGCTGAGGTGGAGCACACGGTCTTCGGTCAGCCCCGCCTGTTGGTCTGGGCATTTGGGACCCGCAGGCCGGTCTCGCCTCCACTCCGGTCCGGATCTCAGTGGGCGCTCAGCCCAGCCGTAGAGAGACGGTTTACTTTGTTCAGCAAATATTTAATCGATGCCTACTTTTAATTGGAGATTGTCTCGGCTGGCGGGAGCCTCAGAGACTGCCTGTGTCCTGTTTCTTTTCCTGAAAATAAGAAACCCCAGTTTCAGACAGTTAAGAGAGGTCTAAGGTTAGATAATCATAATTTCTTGAGTGCTTCCTACTGGCCAGACACCGTGCTAAGCACTTTTAGAGGCATTATCTCATCCGTTTAAACAGTTTTCCCGACTTAAAGTTTACAGCACACTGGCGCAGAATTGGGGGATAGAAACCACTTCTTTACTGCCTTTCTCCGTTTATTGACTCACAGGCTGTTCTTTGGATCAAGTGTGTCTTGACTTTTTAAAACGTTGTGTATGAAAAGCACTTAAGCACGGTGACAGATACTGAAGAATCCAGAAAATAGTATGAATGTGAAGTCTGCCTTTATAATGTGGCAGCAAACGCAAATAAAACTTAAATGCTTTGTTTTGATCACATTCGTTGGACTTCAGATGTCAGTTGTGAACTACTTTGGCTTGTGTTTGCAGCTTTTCTTCAGTTGCCACCTCCACCCTTAGCTTAGTAACAATAATGCAGTCCTATTACACCTGGGTGTGGACGCATGCCATGACTGACCTGCTTCTACCCTTTAGTTCTTCTAGTGCCATATTTTCCTAGAGTAGAATATCCTGCCTGCCATATCGGATTCCTTATCTTAAAACCCATACTTGCCGGGCGCGGTGGCTCACGCCTGTAATCCCAGCACTTTGGGAGGCCAAGGCGGGTGGATCACGAGGTCAAGAGATCGAGACCATCCTGGTCAACATGGTGAAACCCCATCTCTACTAAAAATACAAAAAATTAGCTGGGTACGGTGGCGCGTGCCTGTAATCCCAGCTACTCAGAAGGCTGAGGCAGGAGAATTGCCTGAACCCAGGAGGTGGAGGTTGTGGTGAGCTGAGATCACACCATTGCACTCCAGCCTGGGTAACAAGAGCGAAACTCCGTCTCAAAAAAAAAAGAAAAAAAACCCATACTCACTCATTGAGGAAACTGTAGGGCACGTTGGGAGCCCGATGTAGGGCTGAGTGCCCATAGGGTCGCCGGGTGAGCCTTATGCTGTGCTGAGGTGCAGGATCCAAGAAATAAAGAGACAGGACACAGAAGTACAAGAAAAATGCAGCTGGGCTCGGGGGGGGCCACGCCACCTATAAGCGGAGTCAGGCGAGGCCCCGAATGTCCAGAAGCATGAGTATTTGTTGTGTATAGGTTAGGGGGCAGGGCAGTGAGTGAAATCATCTTTAAGGATTGTGATAGGGTCGTGAGCAATAAAACATAGGGTCCACACCCATTAGGTCACCTAGGCCAGGAGGTGGACAGTGCGCAGCAAGGGGCCCATTCCCATGAAGTCAAGGGGTGTGTGCTGTAAGGGGTCCAGTGTGCAATACTTCTATCTATGGGAAACTACTTCTAAGAAGATTTATAGGAGGATGCTTTAAGTCACTTAACAGTGACAGAACTGTCAAGGTTACCGCCACCTTCTTCTGGCAGCTTCCAATGAGTTCCATGGAAAGATGCTTTTCAAGCAGCACAGTAGCAAGAGCTGATAAAGTTCACAGTCACTAAGGTGGATTGCCGTTCTTAGGGCAGCCTTCCACAAGAACTGGAGCAAGGTCCTACAACTCTTTTATCAGGAGGAGTGGCTCTCGCCCCAAGCCTGCCATACAGCGGGTATCTTTACGATACTGAACGCTGCCACCTGGGCCATGGATTGTTGTCCTGGTATAACTGTTTTTCCCTTAAATCACGCTCTGCATTGTGTCTGCTCTAGGCATTCCTCTGATTGTAAGCTGCTTATTTCTTAATTCATGCTCTGTACTGTGTCCACTCTAGGCATTCCTCCGATTATGAACTAAGATATAATTATAGGTATATATGTAGGGAAATATTCTTTAGGCACTCATACTATCAACTATTTTGTGATTGTATATAGAGGATTACATAAAGGGATTCAAGCTCTATTTCTATAAACTAATATATGATTATGTAAAGGATTATATAAAAGGAAATTGCTGAGTAGTAACACTATAGTGAGATATTCCTCAAGCCCTAACTGTGCCAGGGTTCTGCTTAGCTCTCATTCCTCAGTGCCTATATGGGGGTTACCCACAGAAACCTCTTCCCAACAATTCCACAAAGATCTAATTATTCTAGCGTATTCTAGCACTACCTGGTCAATGGTTCTCAACAGGTGTTTGCACTTTTTTAAAAATTGCATTTTTTTCTGGGAATTATTTTTAATTTGTTTTTGTCTGTTTACTTGATTTAAGGAGACCGTTCATTTTTTCTTACCATGTCTAGTACACTGATACAGTTTGGACACTCAATACTTGGTTTGTTGAAAGTTAAGTAGACTGTAAGTTCTTCTAAAACCAAGTAGCTATTTATTCATAGCAAAAAACTTATTGTGTTAAAAGTTTACTGGCTAACTATAAGTCGAGTATTTTTCTAGCTATACAGACCTAGTCAAAGAATGTGATTGTTTGCTAACATAATTGTCAAGTAATATTTATTATCTATGTAATGAACATCTAAATATCATTGCTGTTTCTGACCAGTCTATGAACTTTTCTGCCAGAGGGTTAAAAATCATGACTACTTCATGTATAGCAGTTTTCACTTGCATTCAATGCTTTGTAAAATAGATTCCAACTAGTCAGTTTCTCTAATGGGAACCCTTTAAATATACTCCTTGAAAAAAATAGTTCACCGGACATTATGAAGTGAGCGCTAATGTTTGTGGGAAAAGGAAAGCTTGTTGTAGAGTGGAACAATGGATTATGAATCAGAAAGCCTGATGTCCGGTGCTACCGGTAGCATAAATGCACTTGACCTTGATCACTGGTCTCTTAATCTCTCTGGTCCTTAATTTACTTTGGAATTCGTAAGTTGGAGGATTTCCAGTATCTCTTCCAGGACCAAAAAATAAAGGATTCTGATGAGTCCTCATGGTTGCAAAACATAGAGTAAATATATTTAGATATGTAGAGAAGTTCATAGTAGATAGATATACTTGGATTTTTAAATTCTATTGCCTTACTCAATGTCTTCCCTTTTTCATTCAATAGATACTGAGTATCTACTATGTGGCAGGCATCAATCTAGGTATTTGGATGTTTAATAGGCCTCTTGAGTATAAGACAACTTTCAGTTCATACACACACGTACACACTGCACAATATATACACACCCTTAAATCTGCTTGTCCTGTAGTCATCACCATTCCAATAAATGACAGCTCTTTTCTTCTAGGTACTCAAACCAAAAACCTTAGGATAATCCCTACTCCTCACTTTCTTTCACCCACAAGATCCAATCTTTAAGCAGGTCATGCTGGCTCTACATTCAAAGTATGTCTGATTACTTCCCAGTACCATCCGCTGCTACTACTCTAATTCAAGTTGCCATCTTCTCTTGTCTAGATTACAATGGTACTCTTTTAATGAGTTATTCCTCTTTGCTGCTTACAGTCTCTTGTCTACACAGCAACCAGATGATCCTTTGTGTAGGTCACATCAGGTTATTCTCCTGCTCAGAATCCTCAGAAGCAACTGGCTTCCCATCGTACTTCAAAGTCCTTTCCCTGGCCTATAAGGCTCTAGATACCCAGCAACTTCTGCAAGTATCTCATTAGCTACCACCCTTCCCCTCTCACTCTACCACACTGACCTTCCTGATGGTCTTCAAACAAGCCAAGCATGTTTCTACTTCAGGAATTTTACACTTGCTTTTCCATCTGTCTAGGATCTAGTCATCCTTCGTGTTGTCATGTGACTGACTCCCTCCATTCAGGTCTCTGCTCAAATAGCACCTAAATTCACTATCCTCATTATGACAATTCTCCATAAAATAGCATCTGTCATTCCCCATCCTCTTACTCCTGTTTCATTTTTCCTCAGACACATCTTTCTTTCTTTCTTTCTTTCTTTACTGCCTGTCTCTCCCCAGTAGAATGTGAACTGCATGGGAACAGAATTCACTGTTGTATCTCCAGTGCCTACAACAGTGCCTAGTACATGGTAAGTACTCAACACATGTTTTTTGAATGAGTGAATGGATTTAGGCTAAGTGAAGCCTCCTGCTTATATCTCAAATCACTGAAGCGGAAATTTGTAATTGTTTTGAATGGTTGACTTTTAAAATTATATTTTCTCCTTCCAGAAGAGCAACATGTCATACTGTATATGTCATCCTCAAAACTGGGTTACTCTCCACCTCCTGAAAGCCAACAGCCCTTAAGAATTGCTGAGGAGAGAGTTTTAAGTTCTCACTGAGAAGCATAAGGACAAGAATATTTCCTTTCTATCCTTAACCTTGCCAGGATCTTCCTCTTTCAGGTTAGCTATGATATCCTATCTTCTCTGGTGACTCAGAAGTGTTAGAGCATGTTTTTTTTTTAAAGTCACTCTAAAAGTGACTTTTATATAGATACAAGGAGCAGAGCTAGTAGGTTTCTGAAATATGCATCACAATTAGCCCAACTAGCTTTTCAGGTGTTGTGTTTTATGATAAGCTTGCTTTGTTGCTGGAAGAAGGACTTGCTTCTTTTCTAAGCAGGTGTGGCCCATTTTCATAACTTGCTCCTACACGCATGTTAGCTCTTAGTGAAACTCCTGACAAAGTGGAAAATATTACAAACCACTAAAAGTACTTAGAATTAAAAATTATTGCTCAATGGCTTAAACATATTTAGCCATCCTAAAATCCTAAATCAAGGGGTGTGTGTGTGTGTGTGTGTGTGTGTGTGTGTGTGTGTATGTCTATATAAGCACATGCTAAAAAGTAGTTTAGAAATTGCTAGACACAGAAGTATTTGCATTTCCTTAGAAAATTCTCAGATTCGGCCGGGCGCGGTGGCTCACACCTATAATCCCAGCACTTTGGGAGGCCGAGGCAGGTGGATCATGAGGTCAAGAGATTGAGACCATCCTGGTCAACAAGGTGAAACCCCGTCTCTACTAAAAAATACAAAAATTAGCTGGGCATGGTGGCGCACACCTGTAGTCCCAGCTACTCGGGAGGCTGAGGCAGGAGAATTGCTTGAACCTGGGACGGGAGGCGGAGGTTGTGGTGAGCCAAGATCGCGCTATTGCACTCCAGCCTGGGTAACAAGAGCGAAACTCTGTTTCAAAAAAAAAAAAAACAAGTCGCAGGGGCCAAGATGGTGTGGATTTGGACTGCTTGCCTGTCACATTAGGGTTACAGAGAGCAGTTTCAACAGAAAGCCTAGGTATGGTTGAGGTATGCAGTTTTATAGGGCTTTTACCATGTCACAGTATTACACAGACTAAAGGACATCATCAGCTATTCAATTTGCTCAAATATGTCTACAGAGTGACTTTCTATGTATCATCCTTATGTAGGCAGTTATTGTCAGGCCTCCATGTGCAAGCCTGGACCCAGAAAGTCTGAAGGCCTGCCTGCCTTGGCTGATCATCTCCCTGGCCGCCACCCCACCCCCGCCTGCATTTGCCGTTATCCCCGATCACCCAGCGGGGCTTCGCCTGAAATTAAGCTTCTCTTCCCACCCTACCATCTTAACTGTTATTATGATAATGTGAATACTCTCACCCCACCCTGCCATCTTAACTCTTCTTGCTCTGTGAATATCCCTCTGCCCCACCCTACCATCTTAACTACTCTTAGGCCTTACCCCACCCACCATTGTAACTGAACTTATGGTAATGTATACTCCTTGCCCCTAACCCCACCACTATAACTGATCTTGCTCCATAACACCCCTGCCCTCTCCCCAAAAGATTTGCCCAAACCTATTAACACCAACTCCTATCCCACCGCCCTTTGCTGATGCCGTTTTTGGCCTCAGTCCACCTGTACCCAGGTGAATAAACAGCCATGTTGCTCACACAAAGCCTGCTTGGGGGTGGGGGGGTGTCTCTTCATTCAAAGCACGTGTTTTATTTTTATTTATTTATTTATTTATTTATTTTTAAAGACGGGGTTTCACCATGTTGGTCAGGCTGGTCTTGAACTCCTGACCTCAGGTGATCTGCCTGCCTTGGCCTCCAAAGTGCTTGGATTACAGGCGTGAGCCACCACGCCCAGCCAAAGCGCGTGTTTTAACAGTTATATGTGCCCTGGAAGTTTAAATCTATAAATATCCAGGTCTCCAAATTGGCCCAATAATATTAGTAGCTAATAGTTATTGATCACTTTTATGACATGTAATAATTCATTTAAAACTCATGATGGTCTCTGGAGGTAGCTGCTATTCTCATCATCTCCATTTTACAAATGAAGAAACTGAGCTATAGAGACATTAAATAATTTCCAATCCCATAGTCAGGAAGTAGTGGAGCTGAATTAGACCCAGCTGGTCTGACTTCAGAATTGCACTCACAATCCCCTTTGGCCCATAAGCATGATGAATTCTCCATCCTTTTACTTAAAAGAGTATTGATATCTAGTCAGCTACCATCTCGGGTGGGGATTGAGGGACAATGTTGAGAACTTAAGGATCATTGCCTTTGTGATACCAACAACTCAGTCTTCCTCTAATAGCAAGTTTGCCAGGTTTGATATCTCAGCAACTCTGAAACCTAGCACTGAAGCAATCAGTTCTTTAGAGAGGGAGGTATTTCGGCCAGGCACAGTGGTTCACACCTGTAATCCTAGCACTTTGGGAGGCCAAGGCAGCTGAATCACCTGAGATCAGAAGTTTGAGACCAGCCTGACCAACATGGCGAAACCCCATCTCTACTAAAAATATAAAAATCAGCCAGGTGTGGTGGTGGGTGTCTGTAATCCCACCTACTCCAGAGGCTGAGGCAGGAGAATAGCTTGAACCCGGGAGGCAAGGGTTGCAGTGAGCTGAGATCATGCCACTTCACTCCAGCCTGAGCATAAAAGAAAACTCTGTCTTGAAAGAGAGAGAGAGAGAGAGAGAGAGAGAGAGAGAGAGAGAGAGAAGGTAGTTCCTGGATCTCTTGCTCAAAATTTGGCTGTACACTTAGGCAGTACTCCAGATACCGGAGAGAAGGTAGGAATGGCTGAAGACCCATCAGTCAGCAATTTGCTAAAATAAAGCTTCACCATCTGAGATTCTCATTGGAAAGGCGGGTGAACTAGCCTAGCCTGTAAGAGTTTTATGGGGACAGAAGTTAGCAGAAGGAGTCTTTTACCCAGGGCAGTAGTAACACCACAATCAACAAAGCAAGAAGATCTGAGAGTCAGAATTTAGTGATAAGAGTCCTGGGCCTATACAACAGAGAAGAAAAATTTGCGTGGGTCCCAATATAAGGAAGAATAGAAGCAGAATGAGAAGTGGAAGTATAGAGCCTGGAAAACAGATGAGAGCCAGATATACTGGGTTCAATGCTAGATAAGAGGGTAATTCTTTGTGAATGCCAAAACAAAGTGGTTGCAGGCAGTTGTAACCTTTGTTTCCACGCCCTTTGTAAAGGGCATGTAGAAGAAACAGTTGCATTAAAGGGTTAGGGATTCTATGCCGTGGCAGGATTGTGAGTTTCCAGCATTGAGACAAATTGGTAACCAGATCTGCTGGACTAGAGCCCAGTCTGCAAAGCAGATAGAGTCCACTGTTGTGTAAACAGATTCTATCTTCCCATAGTTTCTGGAAACCAGATAGCCTTCATCTCACATTGTCACTCTATTCTAGAGAAATGAGGGTAAGGTGTTGGGCAGGGCAGGGTAAAGATGAATAGTTGGGTGTGGCACAGGTGGCTCCCTGTTATCAGTGGGTATGGTTTACTTCACATGGGGCACCTACACATGAAGCAGCGGTCAACAGAACTACTTTGTCCGTGGGCATGGTTGTCTACCTGCATTACTGGAGGGCTTTTCCTCTTCCCTACCAGGACAATCCTCCCAAGTTTTTTGAGTTTTTTCTGCCTAGTTTTGCAGCCCAGGTCAGTTGATCAGGAGGTATGCCCTTGTATTTAGTACATCTTGAGTCAGATGCAGCTAACAGCAGCTCTGCTAACGGAGTATTTGAATATTGGACTCAAATCATGATATGGAATCATTTGTAGACAGCTCATGAGCAAGCTATCAACATTCTGCTGTGCAGTGCACAGGGCAGATCATCCCCAACCTCTCCAACAGCCAAGATAAAAGATATGCCAGCCAGGTGCAGTGGCTCACACCTGTAATCCCAGCACTTTGGGAGGCCAAGACAGGTGGATCACGAGGTCAAGAGATCGAGACCATCCTGGCCAACATGGTGAAACCCCGTCTCTACGAAAATTACAAAAATTAGCCGGGCATTTGGCACATGCCTGTAGTCCCAGCTACTCGGGAGGCTGAGGTGTCAGAATCGCTTGAACCCGGAGGCAGAGGTTGCAGTGAGCCGAGACTGTGCCACTGTGCTCCAGAGCCTGGCAACAGAGCAAGACTTCGTCTCAAAAAAAAAAAAAGATATGCCCTTCTATGCATTCAGAGCTATATCATCATGTTGCACAAGGTCCCCTTGAAGAGTCGGTATAGCCTGTTAGACTCCAGGCAGGGCATATGAACATAGAACAAGTAACTCCTCCTATACTCAGTCAAAAGGCCACAACCTCCACATGGGCTTGACTCTGGAGCCTTACATTTGGGCAAGAACATTTAATCATCCCTTGAAGGGCCACCGGCTAGGATTGTTACCATGAAAGAATATGGGCAGGAGCTATTTAAGAGGATCCAAAATGATGTGCTGGAGGGCTCCAGGCTCATTTTATTGTGTCAGTCTTATTTAAAGGTATAAGTTTCACAAAGCAGTGACTAGTTCAGGGAAAAAGAAAAAAACAAAGGCATAAGGCTCAAACCTTTCACAGACCTCTAAGCAAATAATAAATATCATTTCTTTTTTCCTATAGTTTATTATATTTTTTACCTTTTTAAAATTAAACTTTTTAGTCCACCTGAGATTTTTTTCTGGTATGTTATATGAGGCATAAATCACATGGACACTTTTATATGGGGCACTGTCATGTGCAGGATGACAAATACCTGTTGTATTTATTCATTCAGTCATCTATTACTAGTTTAAGTCACATTGTTAGGGACCAGAGATGATAAACATCACAAAGAATGTACTCCTTAATCGGTAACAACTTATTGTCCATTTAAGGAGATCAGAGGTATAAATTACTGTATATACAAAGCAGCATGTAAAAAGTGCCATGTGAGTGATGTGAACAAGAAAAAATACAAAATACAACGATTGTTTTTATTTTTCCCTGAGGGCTTATTAGAGAAATAGCAGTAGATTCCTTCTGCCTGGAATGAGTTTTCCCAGAAGGTGACTTAAGATGGACCTACAGGGATAGGTAGCAATCTTAATCATAACTTGTTGGATACAATGAACAGAAATCCTCTTGTATCATCTCAGTTTGAAAAGGGAGCTCTCCACTAATCTTGCTTCTAAGAATCTATTCTAAAGCCAGGTGCAGCAGCTCACGCCTGTAATCCCAACACTTTTGGGAGGCTGAGGTGGGTGGATCACGAGGTCAGGAGTTTGAGACTGGCCTGGCCAACATAGTGAAACTCCATCTCTAAGAAAAAAAAAAGAATCTATTCTAAAAGTAGACTGGCTGAAATATATAATGACCTATGCACATAGCTATTTATTATGGCATTACTTGTAATAGCAAAAGACTGAGAACAATCCGAATGTTATCAATGTGGGACTAGTTTAAAAAACTATGATACATCCACATGATGGAGGACTGTGCATCAATAAAAAGAAAAGAGATGGCTGGGCGTGGTGGCTCACACTTGTAATCCCAGCACTTTGGGAGGCCAAGGTGGGTGGATCACGAGGTCTAGAGATCGAGACCATCCTGGTCAACATGGTGAAACCCCGTCTCTACTAAAAGTACAAAAAATTAGCTGGGCATGGTGGCATGTGCCTGTAATCTTAGCTACTCAGGAGGCTGAGGCAGGAGAATTGCCTGAACCCAGGAGGCGGAGGTTGTGGTGAGCCGAGATCGTACCATTGCACTCCAGCCTGGGTAACAAGAGCAAAACTCCGTCTCAAAAAAAAAAAAAAAAAAGAAAGAAAGAAAAGAGATGAAGATCTCCATGTATCTCCAGGATAACTGGTTCAGAATAGTGCTTAGAGTATACACCTTTAGCACAAGAATCCGAAAAGTATATATATGAAAATATATATATACATTTTCATATCCTTTCCGGATATGAAATATATATATATATAAATATATGCTTATGTTTGTAAAAAGATACAATGGAAAGATAAACCCAAAATCAATAAAAATGTTAAACAAATGGAGAAGGAGGGAATGGAGTGAAGGGCGTAGAAATAGTGCTATGAAGAAAAAAATACATCGAGAAAGGAGGATAGGGAGTATGTTTGGGGGCAGAATTACAACTTTATTAACTTATTTATTTTATTTTATTTTTTAAGACGAGGTTTCACCATGTTGGTCAGGCTGGTCTTGAACTCCCGACCTCAGGTGATCCACCCGCCTTGGCCTCCAAAGTGCTTGGATTACAGGTGTGAGCCACCACGCCTGGCCTATTAACTTATTTTGAAACAAAGTCTTGCTCTGCACCCAGGCTGGAGTGCAAGGAGCAATCTTGGCTCACTGCAATCTCTGCTTACTGTAATCTCTGCCTCCTGCGCTCAAGCAATTCTCCCACCTCAGCCTCCTGAGTAGCTGGGACCACAGGCGCACGCCACCACACCCTGCTAATTTTTGTATTTTTTGTAGAGATGGAGTTTTGCTGTGTTGCTCAGGCTGGTCTCCAACTCCTGGACTCAAGTGATCTGCCTGCCTTGGTCTCTCAAAAGTGTTGGGATGACAGACATGAGCCACTGCTCCTGGCTGGGATTGCAATTTTATTTTATTTTATAAGAGGGAGTCTCTCTGTGTCACGCAGGCTGGAGTGCTATGGCACTATCTCGGCTCACTGCAACCTCTGCCTTCCAGGTTCAAGTGATTCTCCTGCCTCAGCCTCCCAAGCAACTGAGATTACAGGTACCCTCCACCACACTCAGCTAATTTTTGTATTTTTGCAGAGACAGGGTTTCACCATGTTGGCCAGGCTGGTCTCGAACTCTTGACCGCAAGAAACCCACCCACCTTGGGCTCCCAAAGTGCTGGAATTACAGGTGTGAGCCACCAGGCCCAGCCTGGATTGCAATTTTAAACAGGGTGCTCAGCGCAGGCCTTGCCTACAAGATGATGTTTGAACGGAACTCTGAAGAAGGGCGAGGGAGTCAATCAGGCAGGAAACTGCAGATGAGTATACCAAGCAGAAGAGCAAGTACAAAGGCCCCGAGGCAATAATGTAGCCAGCTTCATGAAGAACAAGGTTAATGGCTAAACTGGAATGAGTGTCAAAGAGCGTGGTGGAAGATGAAGTCAGAGAGATGGAGGAAAGATTCCTTGCAGCCTGTAGTCAGTTGTGAAGGCTGACTTTTACTCCGTGTGACACAAGAAGACAAGGCAGGATTTGAGCCAAGGATTGACAGGACCCGACTTATCTTTTGACAAGATCCCTCTCTCTGTTTCTTGCATGTGTGCCATTTGCCCCATTCCCCCTTGTTCTATCTCAGAACCTCTGCTTACTCATGACTTCTGTGTTCTCTAACATCAGCCTACATGTGGCGTTGGGTTTGGTGTTGTAACAACTGGTGACATTTCAGTTCATGTGCCTACTGTGACCTAATCACTTAGTCTCTCAGTGTCCCAATTCCAGATTCTTGGATGACATAATGTTAGACTCACATATTATTAGACTAACTAATATTAGTCCACCATGGTACAGCATGCTGAGGCTGGAGTCAGAAGTGAGCAGAATCCTATACTATTTCCAAAAAGGAATATGGGCAGAGAGGCAATGGTTACCACGTCAGCTTCATCAAGTACTTCAAATATTTTGGGTTTTCAATAAATGAATACATAAGTTAATAAATCTAGCATATTTAGTAAACAACTTATAATCCTACCCTACTGCTATAGTGCTCAGTAACCACTTAAGAATAATGATAATAATAGATGACTTTCTACTAAATGATGGCTTTATACTGAAATAGCCTTCTAAAACTATCTGTGGTGAGAACTAGTTTTCTTATTTTTATTTCAAATATCAAACTATAGGAGAATATTTTTGCAAAATATGCTAAAAATGAATTCCTTGACAAATTAAATTTTAGAAAGATATATAAAATTGAAAAAATGATTTTTTATTATTAGATTCAATAGACAGAAAATGGCTATGTCAAATTGTCTAGGCTGGGATTTTTTTGAGGGAGTCTCTCTGCGTCACCCAGGCTCGAGTGCTATGGCATGATCTTGGCTCACTGCAACTTCTACCTCCCGGGTACAAGTGATTCTCCTGCCTCAGCCTCCCAAGCAACTGAGATTACAGGTGCCCACCACCACACCTGGCTAATTTTTGTATTTTTGTAGAGATGGGGTTTCACCATGACTAAGCATTTCTTTTTTTTTTTTTTTTTTTTTTTTTTTGAGACGGAGTTTCGCTCTTGATACCCAGGCTGGAGTGCAATGGCGCGATCTCGGCTCACCGCAACCTCCGCCTCCTGGGTTCAGACAATTCTCTTGCCTCAGCCTCCTGAGTAGCTGGGATTACAGGCACGCGCCACCGTGCCCAGCTAATTTTTTTTTTTTGTATTAGTAGAGACGGGGTTTCACCATGTTGACCAGGATGGTCTTGATCTCTTGACCTCGTGATCCACCCGCCTCGGCCTCCCAAAGTGCTGGGATTACAGGCTTGAGCCACCGCGCCCGGCCGACTAAGCATTTCTAAATGCTTAGTCTCAGTTTCTATACTTATCACACACCGGTAACAAACAGTTCCACACTTTAAATAGCACTGTACTAAAACTCACTTATTAAGTAGTAAATTTTATAATAATGATGGTCAATTAATGACATTTAATACTCTGAATGAACATATTAAAGAATGTGAAGTTGTTTTGTTGTTGTTTTACTTCTCTGATTTTTCTCATTAGATAAGCTAGTGCCTTGCATGTAAATTTTTTTTTTTTTTGAGACGGAGTTTCGTTCTTGTTACCCAGGCTGGAGTGCAATGGCGCGATCTTGGCTCACCGCAACGTCTGCCTCCTGGGTTCAGGCAATTCTCCTACCTCAGCCTCCTGAGTAGCTGGGATTACAGGCATGCGCCACCATGCCCAGCTAATTTTTTGTATTTTTAGTAGAGACGGGGTTTCACCATGTTGACCAGGATGGTCTCGATCTCTTGACCTCGTGATCCACCCGCCTTGGCCTCCCAAAGTGCTGGGATTACAGGCATGAGCCACCGCGCCCGGCCCTTGCATGTAAATTTTAATGCATATTTGTTATTGAAATATTTCTCTAGCTTAAGAACATATTTTCTCACATGAAAAACAGTGTGTAATTTGTTCCACTTAGATTTGCTGGTAGATTAACTCTACTGCTAAATATGACTGAAATCATTTCATTTTTCTCTTGGGTTAGAAATGGGAGAAACAGGGAAAAAAACAGGGATTATCTTTCAGAGACAAAGCATTAACACTGACTTAGAGGAAAGGAAGCTTCTAAATACTCATCCTTTACTGAGATCTAAAATCCTGGTTTTATAATTGATTTGAGGATCATTTTCATAATTTATCAACTATTTAAGTGTTTAATTGCGCTGCTAAATTTTCTATATAGTGAGTTAAACTAATTCAAGCCAATATTTTATGGCTTCAACAACTTAAGACAAATAACATATCAGCAAGTTGTTTGCCCTCAAGCGGGAAAAACATCAAACAACACCCTACTTTCCCCTTTGCTACAACATCTCTTTAAGGAACAGAAACAGAAAATTAAAAATGAGAGACCATTAACAACATTATTTCAAATTCATCATTTGAATACAATAAATAAATCACTGGTTTATTTCCAGGCTACCATTCTACAACAATCAGTCAGAGAGAAATTATAGAGTAAGTTTATTCTGGTAGCAGTAAGCCTTGACTAGTGATTCATCTCCTAAGACTCTATGACTTCATCATCCATGGAACTGTGGCTAACCGGAATTTCAAAACCATGTATAAATATAATAAAAATACCTGAAATGGTTAGCAAGAGTTATCAGGGTATTCAATCCCCTTAGTTCTGCCTTAGAATTTTTAAAAAGTATCTGTAAGTGTTCCAACTTTTTTTTCATTCATACAGAATCAGAATACTTCAGATTTCCTCAAGCAGGAAAAACATCAGACAATACCCTACTTTCCCCTTTGCTACAATATTTCTTTAAGAAACAGAAACAGAAAATAAAAATGAGAGTCCATAAAAAAAATTATTTCAAATTCATCATTGCCAGGAATTTAAATTGTTCCCATTCATACAGATTGTTGTGAAAACACATTAATATTGTTTTATTATTATTATTATACTTTAAGTTCTGGGGTACATGTGCAGATCATGCGGAATTGTTACATAGGTATACACACACCATGGTGGTTTGCTGCATCCATCCCCCGTTATTTACATTAGGTATTTCTCTTAATGTTATCCCTCCCCAATGCTGCCAACTCCTGCTATCCCTCCCCTAACCCTTCCACCCCCAAACAGGCCCCAGTGTGTGATGCTCCCCTCCCTGTGTCCATGTGTTCTCATTGTTCAGCACTCACTTATGAGTGAGATCATGTGGTGTTTGGTTTTCTGTTCTTGTGTCAGTTTGCTGAGAATGATGGTTTCCAGCTTCATCCATGTCCCTGCAAAGGAAACGAACTCATCCTTTTTCATGGTTGCATAGTATTCCATGATGTATAAAAAGCACATTAATATTGTTCTCAAAACTGCCTTTTAGAGATATCAATGTTTTTCTTTAAAAAAAAATCTAATGGTAAAGGTTTTTTAAACTATGGATTAATAAATACTCCCTGAATTCATTTGTAACAAGAGCTAAACTTATTGCCTTAGCCACTATAGAAGGTACAACAGCTCCATAGATGTATCTATGGTGGATGTCTACAGTTTTTTTCTGCTTAGCTCTTCCTCTTCCTCCACACCTGCTTGTTAACAGGGAGACATTTCTCCATGGATCTCTTGCATTTCTGCATATCTTGTGATGTGGCACTGGCCACTCTTGTTCTGCAATATCATTTCAGCGATGTTTACACAGCAAATAGTCTTGGAACAGAGATAATTTCTCCCTGTGGAGCAAAGAGCAGATTTGTTTACTATCCAATATAAAGATAAAGGTAATGTTTCCCTTCTGAGCAAAGGTCAGCTACTTACTGACCATTATAAAGATTTGGGTTCCCTAAACTTAGAGTTTCTCACTGGTAACACAACCTACTGGGTGTATAAGCTCCACCTGGCTTTCTTCATGTCTCCCTGTGGGAACCAGTGCAAATGCTGATACTCTGGCTGAAGAGGGAGACCCAGGCATCTCAGATCAACTTCCCCTTTTTCCTAAGACTGTAAACTTCTCCTTTTCATTCTTAAGACTGTAAACCGAAGCCCTTTTCATATGTAATTCCTGAGACTGTAAACTGAGATCCTTTTCATACGTAATTCCTGAGACTGTAAACTGAGACCTTTTTCATATGTTAAGCTATAAACCTAAGATTCTTCCATGTGTAACATCTAAAGTATAAGCCTATACAAAGATGGAAGCTTCCTTTGTTAGGGGAGCTTGGCTGTTAGGCAACTATGCCACGTTGCTCCCAGCCGAATAAACTCCTTCCTCCTGTATTCAGTGTCCGAGAGATCCGTTTCCTGTGGCTGCTCCTGCTACATGGCTACTATTGCTATGAGTGATATACTGTTCTTTGTCTCTAATGCAGGAATCTTGTGTCTTCTGCCAGAATCCATGAAACAGGCAGGCTAACTTGATAGCTTGCAAGTAGGGCAAAATCCTTGAGTTCTCTACCTTACACTAATTCCTGCTTTGAGTTCTTTCCTAAGACATACCTATGCCTTTGCCCTTCAGCTTCTTGGGAGAACCGTGTGTCTGCATATTAAAGTCTGTCTTGGCCAAGCGCGGTGGCTCACGCTTGTAATCCCAGCCCTTTGGAAGGCTAAGGCGGGCAGATCACACTGCCAGGAGATTGAGACCATCCTGGCCAACATGGTGAAACCCCATTTCTACTAAAATACAACAATTAGTCAGGCGTGGTGGCGCATGCCTGTAGTCCCAGCTACTCAGGAGGCTGAGGCAGGAGAATCACTTGAACCTGGGAGGTGGAGGGTGCAGTGAGCCCAGATTGCACCACTGCTCTCCTGCCTGGGTGACAGAGTGAGACTCTGTCTAAAAAAAAAAAGTTTCTCTCTTTTTTTTTTTAGGCTTAGGGTGGTGTTCTGTTACTTATAATCAAAACTGTCTTGATATGACCAACAAAATAGGTTTCTTTCTGAAAATCGGACAATAGGGGAAAATATCTGTGTGATTTTCTAAGTGTCCTCATTCAACAAACATTTGCTGAGCAGCTACAGCACTCCAAGTATTATGGCAGATGCTAGAGCTACAACAGTGAACAGCACATGGTTCATAGAATTTCAGTTTTTGTAAGGGAAGTGGCCTAAACAATATGTATACCAACACATATAGCTGCAAATTATGAGAAGTGCTATGAAGAAAACAAATGAGGAATGAAGGCAGAGAGCAAAGAGGAAGTTCCTTAGACAGAATGAGTAGGGAAGATGACTTTGAGGGAGTAGCATTTAAGCTGAAGTTTGAAGGATGAGAAGGTGAAGGATTGGTACAAATTGAAGAAACAGTGGATGCCAAACCCTTGAGATGGAAAAAGCTTAGGGAATTGTGAAGATTAAGAGAAGAACAAGCATAAGTAAATACAGTAGGTAAAGGGAAGAATGCCAGTTGGTACTGTGGGAATTAAGTGGGAGCCAGATTATTCAGGGCCTTACAGACCAAGGTGAAGAGTTTGGATTTATTCTGTGTACCATGAGAAGCTGTTGAAGAGTTTTAAGCACTTGAGTGACAGGACCCAATTTGCAATGAGTTTTGCTTTTGTGTGGAGGATGGATTGGAGGAAAGCAAAAGTGGAAGTAGAGAGGCCAGTGAAAAGATTGTTGCTTCATCCAGGAGAGAGATGATGGTGGCCAAGAACAGGTGGTGGCAGTGGTGAAACAGGAGAGTTCCCTGATCCCCATTGCAGAATGTGTGACAGGGGTGTGGCTTACCCGTTTGGTCTCCACCACTGCTCAAACCCCTGACAAGAGGGGGAACATGCATACAGGCAGGTACAGGAGCAAGGGCAAGTGCTTTGGGCTCCAGCCACATGGTAGTGTCTAGGGGTGGGCACCTGGGGCTCCACTGTTATGACGCTTTTTTTTTTTTTTTTAATATGGAACGCTTCATGAATTTTCATGTCATCCTTGCGCAGGGGCCACACTAATCTTCTCCGTATCGTTCCAATTTTAGTATATGTGCTGCCGAAGCGAGCACTACAATGCTTTTTTAGCCTAACCATCTTCAGACAGTTTAAATGTTAACCAACTCAATAGATCTTCCATTTTGCAAGAAGAGAACCAGTATGACAGCTTCCTATATCCCAAGCTCTTGCCCAACATCCCAGAAGAATTGGGTCACATGTGGACTTGAAGAAAGAATGCAGGGTTTTATTGAGTGGTGGAGGTGGTTCTCAGTGGGATGGATGGTGAGTTGGAAGAGGAATGGAGTGGGAAGATGATCTTCCCTTAGAGTTTTGGCCATCCAGTGGCCAAACTCCTCTCTGACTGCCCCTAGCTGAACTCCTCTTGGTGTTGAGATGTTCCTTCTCTTCTCTCTTTCTCTGCCGTGCCATTCGTCTGCTTGTCTCCTCATCTGCCCATCTCCTCATGGTGGCCATCAGGGGGAGTGGTGGGGTGGAAGAGATTTAAGACTGAAGAAATCAAGAGTGCCATTTGGGGCTTTGTTTAGTTTGATCTTTCTGTGCAAGAGTAGACATCGATTTGGCCATTGGAGATGGCAGCCTAGAGTTAGGTAAAATATTTAAGTTGGAGATATAAATTTGGGAGTCATCAATATTTGTATGATACATGGTTCCAGAATCGCAATCTCCAGGCTTCTTCCAGTTCACTCTCTCAGGCTTGGTGCTCACCCTCCCCAAGTCAGGGCATACAGGAACTTCTGAATCTCCTGTGAACCACACATAGGGTGTGAAGAAGTAGGAGCACCATCTCAAGGTTTCTCTCAGAGTATAGTATACCACCGTTATTATTATTTTTAATTGTGGCAATTCCATGTTGGTGTCTTACTCCAAGGTGGCCTTCTCACAGATACCCTGACAGAAAGGAGTTTCTACTGACATAGGGAGTAGGATTCTGGGTTCTTTCTCAGGATCATATCCTTCCGTGTTCAAGCCTGTAAATGGAAATAATATTCCCTTCCCACCCAAGCATAAATGTTTATTCTATTTCTTTTTTTTTCGCATATAGTCTGAACACATGTTTATTCTATTTCTGAGACTATTTTTCTTTCTTTGTTTGTTTTTTTTGAGACAGAGTCTTGCACTGTTGCCATGGCTGGAGTTTAGTGGCGTGAACTTGACTCAATGAAACATTAACCTCCTGGGGTCAAGTTATTACCCACTTCAGCCTCCCAAGTAGCTGGGACCACAAGCGCCTGCCACCACACCTGGCTAATTTTTGAATATTTTTGGTAGAGATGGGGTTTCACTATGCTGCCAAGGCTGGACTCAAACTCCTTGCCTCAAGTGAGCCGCCCACCTTGGCCTCCCCAAATGCTGAGATTATAGGTGTGAGTCACTGTGCCTGGCCAAGACTGCTTTTTAAAACAGCTTTATTGACATATACTATATACTATAATATTCACCCTTTTAGATGTACAATTCAATTAGTTTGAGTAAATATACAAAGTTCTGTAATCAACACAATCACTAAATTATAAAATATGTCTGTCGCTCCACCAAATTCTTCATGCTCATTTGCAGTTTTCCCAAGCCCTAGGCAACCACTAATCTACTCTTTGCTTCTCCAGGTTTGCCTTCTCTAAACATTTTCATACAAATAGAATCATACAATATGTGGTCTTTTGTGTCTAGCTCCGTTCGCTGAGCATGATTTTGAATTTCACTGAAGTTGTAACATATATCAGCATCTCATTCCTATTTTATTGCTGAATTATATTCCATTGTATGGATATACCACATCGTGTTTATCCTTTCTCCTGTTGGTGGCTATTTGGGTTGATTCCATCTTTTGGCTATTATGAAGAATGCTACAAAAATAACATTTTCATTCACCAATCTCACTCAGTTGTTGGAAGAATTACTTAATTTGGATTGTGGGATAAGATGGTGGAATCTGGAGTTTTTCCTCTAGTTTCTAATTTCTCACAAATTTGGTTACACTGTATTTATAGGTTTAAGAATAAATTTCATTCATTTGATTTACATTTTATCATTAAAATAGGCCGAGTACAGTGGCTGACACATGTAATCCCAGCACTTTGGGAGGCCAAGGCAGGTGGATCATTTGAGGTCAGGAGTTACCAGCCTGACCAACGTGGTGAAACCCTGTCTTTAATAAAAATACAAAAAAGAGGCCGGGCATGGTGGCTCATGCCTGTAATCTAAGCACTTTGGAGGCCAAGGTGGGCAGATCACCTGAGGTCGGGAGTTCAAGACCAGCCTGACCAATATGGTGAAACCCCATCTTTAGAATAAAAAATAAAAATAAATAAATTAAAAAAATAAAAATACAAAAAATTAGCTGGGTGTGGTGGTGCATACCTGTAATCTCAGCTACCCGGGAGGCTGAGGCAGGAGAATCACTTGAACCCAGAAGGCGGAGGTTGCAGTGAGTGGCGATAGCGCCACTGAACTCCAGCCTGGGTGACAGAGTGAAACTCCGTCTCAAAAAAATAAAAATAAAAATAAATAAAAACTTTTTTTGAGACGGAGTTTCACTCTTGTCACCTAGGCTGTAGTGCAGTGGCACTATCTCGGCTCACTGCAACCTCCACCTCCCGGGTTCAAGCAATTCTCCTGCCTCAGCCTCTCAAGTAGCTGGGATTACAGGCGTGTGCCAGCACGCCTGGCTAATTTTTGTATTTTTAGCAGAGATGAGGTTTCACCATGTTGGCCAAGCTGGTCTCGAACTCCTGACCTCAGGTGATTTCCCAAGGTGCTGGGATCATGCCACCATGCCTGGCCCATAAATTTTATCATAAAATAGTTCAGCCATACACAAAGGCATAAAAAGAATAACAACAAACCACCATGTACAGCTCAAGAAATATTTCTTTTTCCAGGAGATAACCACTATCATGAATTTGTGTTTATCATTCTCATTCATTTATTTGTATGTACTTTTACCAACATGTACATATTCTTAAAATAAAAATAATGGTGCTGTGTAATCCTCTTGTACTTTAGTACTAACTTATTGTAATTTTCACAATAACCATAAGATGTGGAAAATATTATCCTCATTTTGCAGATAAGAAAATGGAGGCCAATCAGGGTTACAGACTTGCTCAGGTGTTGCTGTTAGTAAATAGTGGAGGCAGATTTGAACCAAGGGAGTCTGACACCAGCACATCTGCATGACTATGCCACATTGTTTCAAATGCTGTTATACTATTATTGGTATTCTTATGCAATCTTCTTTCTCTCTCTGCATTATGTTTTCAAGATTCACCCATGCTGATATATATATAGCCTCAGCTCATTCCTTTTCACTACTGTATGGTATACTATTCAATAAATAGACCACAATTAATTTGTTCATTCTTCTATTAATAGAAGACATAACCAACAGTGTTGCAAGTACATAATTGTACATGTCTCCTTGTGCATATATGCAAGAGTTTCCCCAGGATATATACTATACCTACAGGTACAATTTTTGGGTTACATGTGTATCTTCAAATTAACTAGATATCCCCAAGTATTCTCCAAAAATGGTTACCATTTTATTTTCAGGAAATAAGTTTGTAAAAAATTCTGCTGTCATAGTTACCATATATAAAATAATCAGGGTGTGGGGATTTGGGGAGAGATAGCATGGGGAGAAATGCCAGATATAGGTGATGGGGAGGAAGGCAGCACATCACACTGCCATGTGTGTACCTATGCAACAAGCTTGCATGTTCTTCACATGTACCCCAAAACCTAAAATGCAATTAGAAAAAATAAAATAATAAAATAATCAGATACTACAATAAAAGAGAAGAAAATGTCAATAAAAGTGACAAAAAATAGAAGCTAAACTAGAATAGCAAAGTAATCCAAATCTGACATTTGTAAATTCTCTCCTTTAAGTATATGCAACAGAGGTGAAACACAGCATTTCTCTATTTTCAACTTTCCCTTCCTTCTAAGCAATATTCAAAGCTCAGACCTTCCCTAAAGAGTATGGATGTGGATGTGATAGATTACTACAGATATTAAAATCTCTGAATTGAACATGAATCATGTTAAGGTGGATTTCCCTCACATTTCCATGTTTCATTTGAGCCCCTCCTCTTCAAGCATTGCCATAGGTTTCTTCTCTACCAGCTTGAAATTTGCTATTTAATTTTCATTCACAATTATGGAGTACTAAAGATCTGAAATACTGTGTTTCATATAGAGATGTAAATACAATGTAGAGATATAGTTATAGATCTTCAGTAAATTTTCTCAGCAAAGACCCCTGATAGGCTGGGCACGGTGGCTCATCCCTGTAATCCCACCACTTTGGGAGGCCAAGGCAGCAGATCACTTGAGGTCAGGAGGTTGAGATCAGCCTGGCCAACATGGTGAAACTCCATCTCTACTAAAAGCACAAAAAATTAGCCAGGTGTGGTGGTTCATGCCTGTAATCCTAGCTTCTTGGGAGGCTGAGGCTGGAGGATCGCTTGAACCTGGGAGGCAGAGGTTGCAGTGAGCCAAGATCACACCATTGCACTCCAGCCTGGGTGATAGGGTGAGACTCTGTCTCAAAAAAAAAAAAAAAGAAAAAAGAAAAAGAAAAAAAAAGACCTATGATAAAGTTGTAAGAAAACAACAAATTTGGCATGGGTGATTTTAGTACAATTGTTTGATTTTAGATGTATCCAGCCAGTAACAAATCTAACTGCATTTTAAGAAAAAAATATAAGCAAATTTTGGAAGGTAAATATTCTTTTTGAAATATTTTACATTATGATTTCTTTCTTTTTTTTTTTTGAGACAGAGTTTTTGCTCTTGTCACCCAGACTGGAGTGCAATGGCGCGATCTCGGCTCACTGCAACCTCCGCCTCCTGGGTTCAGGCAATTCTCCTGCCTCAGCCTCCTGAGTAGCTGGGATTACAGGCACGCGCCACCATGCCCAGCTAATTTTTTGTATTTTTAGTAGAGACGGGGTTTCACAATGTTGACCAGGATGGTCTCGATCTCTTGACCTCGTGATCCACCCTCCTCGGCCTCCCAAAGTGCTGGGATTACAGGCTTGAGCCACCGCACCCGGCCATGATTTCTTTCAAAAGCATTCTTCCTCATACATCTAAAGTGGACCTGAATGTAGTCTGCATCTGAATTATGAGAGCTAAACTTCTTCCTTTGCAGCTTAGAGGGGCTGAATGAAGGATGATGACTTTCCAGAGTGGAGATGGGTATGGGGTGGGCAGGGGTGGAGGCTGGGAAGAGAGATTACTGTATCTCCAAATTACACTTTATAGAAGGCCATAAACATTGCACTTTGATTCTTCTCACTCGCTGAGCTTTTTTTTTTTTTTTGAGATGGAATTTCGCTCTTGTTACCCAGGCTGGAGTGCAATGGCGCTATTTCGGCTCACCGCAACCTCCGCCTCCTGGGTTCAAGCAATTCTCCTGCCTCAGCCTCCCGAGTAGCTGGGACTACAGGCATGCACCACCATGTCCAGCTAATTTTTTGTATTTTTACTAGAGACGGGGTTTCACCTTGTTGACCAGGATGGTCTCGATCTCTTGACCTAGTGATCCACCCTCCTCGGCCTCCCAAAGTGCTGGGATTATAGGTGTGAGCCACCACGCCCAGCTTGCTGAGCATCTTAATCCATTTGTTATGCTCTCCCCACCCCCACCCCATACCCTGCCACCTACTGCTCCGGGAGGCTGCCTTTCTTTCTCTTGCATATTTCTTCTTTCATGGATCTCTCCTCCTTCTGTCCTATTGTGCAAGTGATCGCCTCTTGTACCCTTCCTTTTAGTCTATGCCCCTATCCCTAAAGAGAATATGCTTTTCGACCTCACAAATGTTTCCATTTCTTGCTGGGTATGACTTATAGAGCAGGAAATGCAACTTCAAATGCCTGTAGGAGCCAGAATGGTAAGAACAGTGGGCAGGGATCCTGGAGAACTGGCGTGGTGCTCCATAAAAGGGGGTGGATGCTATTAATCTCCAGTTGATTCTTACCATGAGGAAACGGGGTCCCAATGTTACCTTTTTCAGAAGCATTGGAAATTCATATTTTTAGGTGAAATCTCCTACTATGAAGGGCTGGCAACTAACTCAATAAAGACAACAGCAACGCTCTACAATTTAAACTAAGTTGGGAGACTGAATGTGTGGCTCGTGGGCTTCCATTTTGCCATGTCTACTCTCAGGAGAGTTTTGTCTTAGCCAATTTGATTCACAGATCTTTTGCAGAATTGGGAAAATGAGAGAAATAACACTTGGGAGGTGAGATAAGAAATAAGAACCTGTCTAGACTAGGTAAGATGATTGAGATAAGCAAGAACTGGGAGAGAGGGAGAGGGGAAGGGGAGAAGTGGTCCCAGAGTTGGGCAGTCTAGGTACGGGAGCGGGGATAGGTTTTGAGTGTGAAGCTCTAGAGAATCTGTAACAGTGAGAAACCCTTCTTAGAGTGGAGGTGAGTGAGGAAAGAAGATAAATAATGTGGGTGAATATGGATCATAAATGGGATCCCTTTTAATGTTTTTCAGAGGAATTTGATGAATATTGGAACTCTTTATAAAGTACTTTTTGGATGCAGGATTGGGCTTTTTTTTTTTTTTTTTTTAGAGACAGGGTTTCTCCATGTTGGTCAGGCTGGTCTCGAACTCCGAACCTCAGGTGATCCGCCCGCCTTGGCCTCCCAAAGTGCTGGGATTACAGGCGTGAGCCACCACGCCCGGCAGAATTGGGTTTTTAAAATGTGACTCCAGACTGGGCATGGTGGCACACGCCTGTAATCCCAGCACTTTGAAAGGCTGAGGTGGGCGGATCACCTGAGGTCAGGAGTTCAAGACCAGCCTGGACAACATGGTGAAACCCTGTCTTTACTACCCTGTCTCTACTAAAAATATAAAAATTAGCCAGGTGTGGTGATGCATGCCTGTAGTCCCAGCTACTCGGGAGGCTAAGGTGGAAGAATCGCTTGAACCCGAGGGGTGGAGGTTACAGTGGGCCGAGATTGCACCACTGCACTCCAGCCTGAACAACAGAGCGAGACTCCATCTCAAAAAAAAAGAAAAGAATCATTGGGAAAACTGGAGGATCAGGCTCAGGAAAGGAACAGGAACTGAGGGGACTAGGTAGTCTGGGACACTGCCAGAGATATCACCAGAACAGTCTGCTTATCTTAGACACTTGCTCTCATCCCTTGACTCCGTTCTCATTACTGTCACTCCACTGGATGCTGGACATTGCCTCTAGCAACAGAACTAATGCTATACTATCCTGTCCTTGCTTCTTTGTATCAAAACTCTTAAGTCCTGAGCAGGGAACTTCCAAATGACTGATCTTAGGTCACATGGCACTTCCCTAGCTGTGAGGAGTCTAGGAGAGCAAGTATCTGCTCTTTCTGGCTTCCTTAGTAGGCGGCAGAATCTGTTCTTTGCCAAATGTCATGCAATGGAGCCTTCCCCAATGTATTAGTCAGTTCTGAAACTGCTATAAAGAAATACCTGACATTGGGTAATTTATAAAGAAAAGAGCTTTAATTGGCTCATGGTTCCACAGACTACACTGGAAGCATTGTGGCTTCTCCTTCTGGGGAGCCCTCGAGAAGCCTAGAGGCAAGGTAGAAGGCTAAGTGGGAGCATGAGTCTTACATGGCAACAGGAGGACTGAGAGAGAGAGAGAGAAAGAGAGAGAGAGAGACAGAGAGACAGAGAGGAGGTGTTACATACTTCTAAACAAACATCTCATGAGAACTCACTTGCTACACAGTGTTACAAAACCATTCATAAGAACTCTGCCCCATGATCCAGTCATCTCCCCCCAGGCCCCACCTCCAACACTGGGGATTACAATTGAACATGAGACTTGGATGGGGACACAGATCCAAACCATATCACCCAAACAAAACATTTATTTGTATCGTTTAAGTAATTAAGTATTAGGCAGCCATACATGTACAGAGCCTCAGAGAAGTGATGACTAGTCCGAAAGGATGATTAGGAGATGGCCAGTTTGTCATTCGGGATAGGATACATCATGCTGCAGTAAGAAATGACTCCAACATCTCAGGGGCTTACGGCAATCAAGGTTTGCTTCTCATCCGTATATATTCCAGATTGCCAATATTGTCATGTTAGGACCCAGGCTGATGATGCAGCCTCCAGAACATTATTGATCTCATAGCGGGAAAAAAGAAAACAAACACCCATAGCAAGTCACATTCTGGCTCATGAAGCTTCTGCTTGGAAGTGACAAACATAACTTTTGCACACATACTATTGGTCCAAACAAATTATGTGTCCCATCCTGATTTCTTTGGAGCAGGGAAGTATGATATTACCCCAGGGATGGGCAATTAATATTTTTGAAAAAGAATATTTTGAATACAATACTGCCCTAGTCATCATCAGAGAGGGAGAAAAGTCATGCTAGGTAGTGGGAACATACAATTTGGAGGCAAGAAATAGAATGGTGTTTGGGCAGTAACTACCAGTAGTTGCTGTTTCGTTTTGTTTTGTTTTTCTGAGACGGAGTTTCGCTCTTGTTACCCAGGCTGGAGTGCAGTGGTGCGATCTCGGCTCACTGCAACCTTCGCCTCCTGGGTTCAAGCAATTCTCCTGCCTCAGCCTCCCAAGTAGCTGGGACTACAGGCTCGCACCACCATGCCCAGCTAATTTTTATATTTTTAGTAGAGACGGGGTCTCACCATGTTGACCAGGATGGTCTCGATCCCTTGACCTCGTGATCCACCTGCCTCGGCCTCCCAAAGTGCTGGGATTATAGGCATGAGCCACCGCGCCCGGCCAGTAGTTGTGGTTAATGAAGCATAATGTTCAAGGCAGGAGAAAAAAGGAAAGGATGCAGCAGTAGTAACAGGTGGGGAATAAGTCAGGAGACCTTTGTTTTCAGAATAAAAAGCTTCACTTCCATTTTGTAGGCAAAAGCATCCTTGAGGGTATTTAAAGCGGATTTGTGGGGACACAGCCAGAGATACCACCAGAACAGTCTGCTTATCTTGGACACTTGCTCTCACCCCTTGACTCTGATCTCACTACTGTCACTCCACTGGACGCTGGATATTATGGTGATGGCTAAATTTGTGCTTTAGACAATTACTCTGGGAGAAGAATGGACTTGAGGGAAATCTGTTAGGAGGCTATTGTGTTTATGCAGGCGAAGGAGGATGACAGCCTGAACTAGAGAATCTAATAGGTGTAGAGAGGTGGTGACAGAGAGGAAGAAGAGTGGCAGGATTTGTTGATTGATCAGATGTGAAGGGTGAGAAGAAAGGAGGGAGGAAGGATGTTCCGAAGTATCCAGCCTCTGTGATCTCATTTCCTTCTCCTTCTTGCCAAATGATAAGTTTGAATGCCAGCAGCGCCGAGGCATCTTATGATTTCAGATCTTTTATATCCCTAGACATGTACATAAGGTTAAAAGCCCCCAAGAAGATCAGAATGGCTAAATAGCCCCATCACATACTCATGTAGAAGCAGAGAACTCAGAAGCGAATGTTCTCTCTTAAGTGACGTCCTGATCTCCCTTTTCCATTTACCTCCCCTTTTCATCATATTACTTCTTACCCAGTCTTTTAAGATGCAATGTTTGGGAGTGAAAAAGGCACTCACTCTCATACGACAGTCCATGAAAGTGCAAATTACAGCAAGCTTTTGAAAAACAATATGGCAATATTCTCCAAGAACTTAACTGTATTCACAGATTTAGGCTAGATAATTCTAGATCTGGTCAATTTAACCTAAGAAAGTAATTATCAATGTAGAAAAAGATTTATGTACATAAACTTTTATTTTGGAAATATTTGTAATAGTAAAAAACTGAAAACAACCTCTGTGTAAAAAATTTGTACCTTTTTAAATTAGACACATCTATATTTTCATTAATGTTTTAAAATAATTTTTAAATAGAAGAATGCTTGTGTTATAATGTTAAGAAAAAAAACAAGGCTGAGGTGGAGGATCACTTGAGGCCAGGAGTTTGAGACCAGCAGTCAGAGTTCAAGACTGTGTCTCTAAAGAATATATTTAAAAAATTAGCCAGGCATAGTGGCTTGTACCTATAGTCCCAGCTCCTCAAGAGGCTGAGGTAGGAGGATTGCTTAAGTCCAGGAGTTCAAAGAGGCTATAGTGAGCTATGATCATGCCACTGCACTCCAGCCTTGGTGACAGAGCGAGACTTTGTCTCAAAAAAAAAAAAAAAAAAGAAAAGGAAGAAAAAGAAAAACAGAGTATAAAAGTGAATACTTATTATTATTTAGTAAAAGCATAGCAAAGACTGGAAAAAATTTATCAGGGTTGTGATATTATAGGTGATTTTTGTTTTCTTCATTTTATTCTTCTTAAATTTCTATAATGTAATGATTTAGAATCAGAAGAAAGGTTGCTTTTTTCCAACCTTACCCCATACCCACCTGTTAGATCAACTCTGAGGTGATAAAGCAAGACTGCTGACAAAGCAAAATAGTTAAAAGACAAGTACAGTTCAACTGGACTCCTGGGTAAATTACTAGAAAGAGTGTAGCATCAACCTGACCTACCCATACAAGCTCAGCCTTTAGTTAGTAGCTTTTTAATACTGAACTTAATCCCTAACAGAAGAGAAGAGAAGAGCTGAGTTTTGGATCTTACCCATTAGAGATTAGGATTGGAAGCTAGAGGATAAGAAGCCAGCCAGTGAGGCTGAACTGATAGAAATGACCTCTCATCTTCTCTCACTCCCTCCATCTTTTAATTAAAACAGCTCTGTCACCTGGGTATCATTCTCTCCACCTTATGGGCCAGGACCAAGGCTTAACTTCTCATGCTCAATTCTTGAACCCTTTGAATAATTACTAGGACAATAAAGGGCATGGCTGGGAAAATATGCTGATCTTTACCTATGACTAAGTCAAAAAAACATTAGAAGGAGAGGGAGAAAGGCTATATTAGCTCTTTCAACTACATCAACTACATCAGCTAGGCAGTTGGCAGTTTTCCTTGTCACGCAATCACATAGAAAGAATGTAGAGGAAAATACAGATTCAGGAAAAATTTAGGAGGTAGGAGAGTCAGGCCTTGGTGCTTGATCCTATGCGCACAGTGAAGGGAAGGGAGGAATCATGAATGACTGGAGATCATTTGGGGTAGGGAGACTGATACTGTGTGCCTGGAACTTTTAGAAGGGCTGGGGCTGAGGAAGTAAATTGTGGATATGGTTTGGTGGTTTCTGCCAAGGAGATAATTCACTTGATCTGGATATTGGTTACCTACAGGGAAAATTAATATACTAAGGGCAGTGAAAGACAACTTTCATTTTTTTTTTTTTAGAGACAGGATTTCACCATGTTGGCCAGGCTGGTCTTGAACTCCTGACCTCAGGTGATCCACCTGTCTCCGCCTCCCAAAGTGCTGGGATTACAGGTGTGAGCCAGCTTGGGCATGATCTCGGCTCACTGCAACCTCTGCCTCCTGGGTTTAAGCAATTCTTCTGCCTCAGTCTCCCGAGTAGCTGGGACTACAGGTGCGCACCACCATGCCCGGCTAATGTTTGTATTTTTAGTAGAGACTGGGTTTCACCGTGTTGGCCAGGCTGGTATTGAAATCCTAACCTTGTGATCCATGCTCTCAGTCCCCCAAAGTGCTGGGATTACAGGCATAAGCCACCGTGTCTGGTGGAAAGACAACTTTCTTACAGAGTAAGGAGAACAAATACAGAAAAAGAAAAGGCTAGAATAAACTCTGTGGTATATGATTAGAATTATCGATATTTCTGTGAGCTCATAGTGGTGTTAATATGCAGACATAGATGTTGAAATAGATATAGGAATGGATATAGATGTATTCTCTGGCTGTGTTTGGTAAGAGGGTCTGTAAGCAGTGGCATCTTTGTAGCAATAAGCACACTTAGTACCCAGATCTTGGTTTTTAAATTACTTACTAAAAGGAACCAGGGCTCATGGAGAAGTCACCAGTTTCAGGGCTGTACCAAGGAAAGTATAAGCTGAGTGTGAAACATCTTCTTGCACCAGAAAATAAGAAAACTCTCTAAGTAGATTTGAACCATGTTAAAGGACAAAGGATTCAAACTGAAGGGGATCCCACTGGCCAAGTACAAAGCAGTCTGAGTATCAAAATAAATAACATTAGTAACAGATTATAAGCCATTGAATAAAATAGAATCCATGAACCTATACTGATACAAAGAACTGAATAAATAAATAAGTGGAAAGCTCTTCTTTACAATTTAAGCCAACTAGTTAATGTAGAAGAAATAACGGAATTAGAGAATCACCATTTGATAACAACCATAGTAAAATAGGAGGCAAAATAGTGGGTGAAAGTTTGATGAGCGAAAAGAGACTTAACATATTCTCAAAGTAGCTCCCCATAAAATGCTTTTTAATTATGTAATAATAACTAAACATATTTATTCATTAGATTAAGAGTGGACACACAAAATGATAACAGTTCATTTAGCAGTAATGGAACAAACTGACATTGTGCACTTGCTAAGATGATACACTAACACAGTATCACTTGTGATAGTCTTGCCTTGCAAACTCATAACTTTAACCATGAAAAAATGTCAGACAAACCCAAATTGAAGGTAATGTAAATATCTGGCCTTCAAACATGTCAAGATCACAAAAGACAAGGAAAGCCTGAGAAACTGCCTAGATTGAAGAAGATATGAACATGACAACTAAATGCTGTGGATAATCCTGGGTTGGGTCTGGGGACAGAAAGGAAAGGGGGGAAAGGAAATGGGGTTTTAAACAATTGTGGGTTTTTTGATTCTTATTATGTTTTGTTGTATGTTTGCTATAATGGACACTAATTGGGATAATTGGTGAACCAGGTCTGTACATTAGATAGCACTATATCCATGTTAATTTCTTGATTTTGATAGGTATGCTGTGGTTTTATAGAGTAATGTCTGTGTTTATAAGACCAGTGGGGAATTATATCTGCAACTCATTATTAAATGGTTTAGAAACTTATATATATGTATGATATATATAAACAATATATGATTATAAAATATATAAATTAACATATCATATATAAATTATATAACTATAAATCATATACATAATATATCTATAAATTATATATAGTATAACAATTACATATAATCTATAAATTATATAAAATAATATATAAATTATATATATAATTTAGAGAGAGAGAGAGAATGGTAAATTGATAATAAGTGGTGAACCTGGGGCCTAGGTGAAGTGTATATAGGACTTTCTTGTTCCATGTTTTATAATTTCAAAGTTATGTTAAAAAAGTTAAATAGCACAGATTATGTGAAATAATTAAAAATAGTAAGATTGTATTTGGAGGCTAAGGTGGGCGGATCATCTGAGGTCAGGAGTTCAAGACCAGCCTGACTAACATGGTGAGATCCTGTCTTTAAAAAAAAAAAAAAAGATTGTATTGAAAAATATATTCTTCAGAAAAATACCCTTTACACGGTATTAGATACTGCTAAGGAACTGAATAATGTAAGTAGCTAGGGAAGACGGTAACACTCAGAGATGTGTCCTCAGGGTCAACGTGGTTCCACAGCAGATACAGCTGTTGGGATCCCAATTACAACCTTCTGGTGAGGCTCTAGCCCCTAGTGCCCAGTCACTCTTCCTCCAGTGATCCATCAAGAGTAAAAAGAGGAATGCAGCAATGTAATAGAAAACAATACAATAAACTACTCAAAGGCCAATAAGCACCATCTAGTGGCAAGGAGGTGATTTTCCTCATTTTGTGTGTGTTGTCAAATTCAAACTGCGTGGGCCAATTTGCACTCCTGGCAGCAGGGTGTGAGAGTTTCCAGGGTTCTACACCTTCGCTAAGCTTGCTAAGGTCAGACTTACTAAGTTTTCTCATTTTAGTGAGTACAGAATCGTATTTCCTACAAACTGACAGTAAGATTTAGAGGCTTGTTTTTGATTCAGTTTTTATTTTTTTATTTTTTAAAAAGACGGGGTTTCGCCATGTTGGTCAGGCTGGTCTTGAACTCCCTACTTCAGGTGACTCGCCTGCTTTGGCCTCCAAAGTGCTTGGATTACAGGCGTGAGCCACCACACCCAGCCATTGATTCAGTTTTTAACATTTATTTATTTAGGCAAAGATACTTTATATATGATGCTCTATACTTCCTATTGTATCACATCAAGAGGCACATAATGCCTGGTATCCATCAATCAAATATGGTTCAAATGTGGTTGACCTGATTCATCAATAGGTACTTAAGGATCCTGGGCCGGGCGCGGTGGCTCAAGCCTGTAATCCCAGCACTTTGGGAGGCCGAGGCGGGTGGATCACGAGGTCAAGAGATCGAGACCATCCTGGTCAACATTGTGAAACCCCGTCTCTACTAATACAAAAAAATTAGCTGGGCATGGTGGCGCGTGCCTGTAATCCCAGCTACACAGGAGGCTGAGGCAGGAGAATTGCCTGAACCCAGGAGGCGGAGGTTGCGGTGAGCCGAGATCGCGCCATTGCACTCCAGCCTGGGTAACAAGAGTGAAACTCCATCTCAAAAAAAAAAAAAAAAAAGGATCCTTATTCACCTAATGGTTTTAGAAACCACTGATGATTATTACTTAGATCCATCATTTCATAAAAGATTTGAAAAATAGTATTTTTCTAATTTTATCATTCTTTCTACATTTATTAACTGTAATTGTTCTATAAA
The DNA here is from genome assembly GCF_030222135.1 of Aotus nancymaae. Classification (NCBI taxonomy): domain Eukaryota; kingdom Metazoa; phylum Chordata; class Mammalia; order Primates; family Aotidae; genus Aotus; species Aotus nancymaae. The sequence continues at coordinate 46,816,365 of NW_026988417.1, read as the reverse complement.
GAACTTTCCTTCATCAACCACTAGGTACCTTGAAGTCCAGCCCACATACAAAAAGCAAGGTTAAGTGTCTGATAACTTACGATTATCAAATTTTAGAATAATGATTTGGTGTCTTAGTCTGTTGTGTGTTGCTAAAAAGGAATATCTGAGACTGAGAAATTTTTTTTTTTTTTTTGAGATGGAGTTTTGCTCTTGTTACCCAGGCTAGAGTGCAATGGCGTGATCTCGGCTCACGGCAACCTCCGTCTCCTGGGTTCAAGCAATTCTCCTGCCTTAGCCTCCTGAGTAGCTGGGCCTACAGGCATGCACCACCATGCCCAGCTAATTTTTGTATTTTTAGTAGAGACGGGGTTTCACCATGTTGACCAGGATGGGCTCGATCTCTTGACCTTGTGATCCACCCGTCTCGGCCTTCCAAAGTGCTGGGATTATAGGCGTGAGCCACCGCGCCCAGCGAGACTGAGAAATTTATAATGAAAATAGGTTTGTTTGGCTCATAGTTCAGCAGACTGTACAAGAAGCACGGTGCAGCCATCTGGATCAGGTGAGGGCCTCAGGCTGCTTCCACCCACGGTAGAAAGTGAAGGAAACCTGGGATGTGCAGTTACCACATGGTGAGAGAGGAAGCAAGAGAGAAAGGGAGGAGGTGCCAGCCTCCTTTTAACAACAGGCTCTCATGAGAACTTAAAGAGAAGAACTCACTCCTGAGAGGGCATTAAACTATTCATGAGGGATCTGCCCCTGTGACCCAAACATCTCTCGTTGGTCCCCACCTCCAACATGGGGTATAAAATTTAACATGAGATTTGGAAGGAATAATATTCTGAACGACAGCAGTAGGTATCCTGGCAATTGGTGAACAAATAGGATTTTTAAAAAAGACTTATTAAGGACTCTGAGATTTTTACACTTATGATTTCTACTCATTAGTCTATTCCTTTTTTTCTCTTTTTTAAAAAAGCCAATGTTATTCGAGGTATAATTTAAATGCAATAAAATGCACTCATTTAGAAACTGTGCAATTGAATGAATTTTGAAAAATGCATATGCTTGTATAGCTACCCCCACAATCAGAATATATAATATATATATTTTTTGAGACAGGGTCTCACTCTGTCATCCAGGCTGGAGTGCAGTGGTGTGATCTTGGCTCACTGCAACCTCCATCTCCAGGGTTCAAGCGATTCTCCTGTCTCAGCCTCATGAAAAACTGGGATTATGGGTGACTGCTACCACGCCCAGCTAATTTTTGCATTTTTAATAGAGATGGGGTTTCACTATATTGGTCAGGCTGGTCTTGAACTCCTGACCTCAGGTGATCCATCTGCCTCGGCCTCCCGAAGTGCTGGGATTACAGGGGTGAGCCACCATGCCCAGACTAGAATATAGAATATTTCCATCACTCCCCAAAATTCCTTTGGGCCTCTCTGCAGTCAATCTTACTCCCACTCCATCCCTAGCCCTAGGCAACCATTAATCTACTTCCTGTCACTGTAGATGAGGTTTTTCTAGGAATTCCTAAAAATAGAATCATGCCTCTGGATTCTTTTACTCAATTACATCATATAGCAAGTGTCTTGTTATTGTCTTTTGATGCTCAAATTATTGCAATTTTTGGTGAGTGGAGTTTTAGTGTGGCTCTTTCGTTATTTTGACGTGACCCCGGTAGTCTCTGATAGCTTTCTGGCTTTCAGGCACAGCAAATGGTCTCCAGCTCGGGACGTGTATTTCCTATTCTATATGAAATCAGCCATTTTTTCAAAGACTGTGCTTTTTTTGGTCTTTTGAGACTATAATCTGAGCACTAGGGATGATCATTGCTACTAAGTTATTATTACTTCCAGACCTTTCCAGTGGACAGGACTAGGAAATAACTCTTTTCTAGAAGGAGAAAAGTGAAAAATGAGTTTGTACTGATATTTTCTATTTAAATTAAAGCTTAAAACTTTCTCCTACTTTTTAATATTTTGCCTTTGTTCTCTTAAGCTAAAAATCTTGATTTTAATAACATTAACATGTATTTGCCTTTTCCTACCATATAAATAATGTAGATTTGATATATGTACCTATGTACTTGTTTATTTATTTATTTTAGTGATAGGATCTTGCTGTGCTGCCCAGGGTAGAGTACAGTGGCACAATCATAGCTCACTGCAGCTTCAAACTCCTGGCCTCAAGCAATCTGTCTCAACCTCTTGAGTAGCTGGGACTACAGGTGCATGCTACCACACCCAGCACCATAAGTATTTTTAAAATAACAGTTTCAAAATAGCAACCCCAATGTCGTAAGCAACAATAAAATGACTAAATACAGGTTATAATTCTTTGTGACGTCTTTGTCTTTAGGATATATCTCAACAAAAAATAAAAGCCAAAATATTGCTTCTGCAGTTATTTGGCAGAGCTCTTCTCTACTTGGTTGTGCCACCAGCTTGCTGTAGAGCTAAGTTCGCTTGTCTCAATTTGGTTTAAATTTTTAGGGATTGCTTTGTTCTTTCATTTTCTTCTTCTTCTTTTTTTTTTTTTTTGAGACGGAGTTTCGCTCTTGTTACCCAGGTTGGAGTGCAATGGCGCGATCTCGGCTCACCGCAACCTCCGCCTCCTGGGTTCAGGCAATTCTCCTGCCTCAGCCTCCTGAGTAGCTGGGATTACAGGCACGCGCCACCGTACCCAGCTTATTTTCGTATTTTTAGTAGAGACGGAGTTTCACCATGTTGACTAGGATGTTCTCGATCTCTTGACCTCGTGATCCACCCGCCTCGGCCTCCCAAAGTGCTGGGATTACAGGCGTGAACCACCACGCCCGGCCTTATTTTCTTCTTAATTTTTTTTCTTTTCTTTTTTTGAGGCAGAGTCTCGCTCTGTTGCCAGGTGCCGGGCTGGAGTGCAGTGGCGCGATCTCAGCTCACTGCAACCTCCGCCTCCTGGGTTCAAGCAATTCTCCTGCCTCAGTCTCCCATGTAGCTGGGACTACAGGCACGCAACACCATGCCCAGCTAATTTTTGTATTTTTTAGTAGAGACGGAGTTTCACCATGTTGGTCAGGATGGTCTTGATCTCCTGACCTTGTGATTCGCTTGCCTCAGCCTCCCAGAGTGTTGGGATTACAGGCGTCAGCCACCTGCACCTGGCCAGTAATTTTGTTTTTAAGGTTATTTAATAGCCACATTTATATATTTCCAAAGTCAAAACCCCATGACAGATTTCATCTGAGAAGGTTTATTTCCATCCCCGTCCCCTGCCTTTCTTTTTTGTTAACAGATTTATTTTGTAGACAGTTTTAGGTTTATAGAAAACCTGCCTCTTTTCCCCTATTATTAATGTCTTGCATTATTGTGGTACATTTATTTCAGTTGATAGCCAACATTGATACATTGTTATTAACTAAAGACAATGGTTTACATTAAGGTTTGTTGTGGCCGGGCGCGGTGGCTCACGCCTGTAATCCCAGCACTTTGGGAGGCCGAGGCGGGTGGATCACGAGGTCAAGAGATCGAGACCATCATGGTCAACATGGTGGAACCCTGTCTCTACTAAAAATACAAAAAATTAGCTGGGCATGGTGGCGCGTGCCTGTAATCCCAGGTACTCAGGAGCCTGAGGCAGGAGAATTGCCTGAACTCAGGAGGCAGAGGTGGTGGTGAGCCGAGATCGCGCCATTGCACTCCAGCCTGAGTAAGAAGAGCGAAACTCCGTCTCAAAAAAAAAAAAAAAAAAAAAGGTTTGTTGTTTTGTGTTGCACATTCTGTGGCTTTTGAAAAATGTCTAATGACAGATCCACCATTACAATAACATACAGAGTAATTTCACTGCCCTCAAGTCCCTTATGTTCCAATATTCATCCCTCCCTTCTTTCCCCAGAACTGACAACCACTGACCTTTTCCTGTCTCCATAGTTTTGCCTTTTCCTGAATGTCATACATAATAGTTCCCCTTTATCCTCAAGGGATATGTTACAAGACCTACAGTAGGTGCCTGAAACCATGGATAGTATAGAACCATATACATACATACTGATAATAAGGTTTATTTATAAATTATGCACAGTAAGAAATTAATAACAACAATAATAAAATGGAATTATAACAATATACTGTAAAAAAAGTTATGCAAATATGCTTCTTTCTCAAAATATCTGAAAGTACTCTACTCACTCTTCTTATATGTGTTGATTTGATAACTGAGACAGTTAAGTGACTAATATATATGCTGTAATGTATAGAGCACAGAGGTACTGGACAAAGGAATGTTTCAGGTCCAAAGGGATGTTTCAGGATGGAGCAGGATAGTACAAGAATTCATCTTGCTACTCAGAATGGTGTGCAATTTCAAGCTTATGAATTAGTTATTTCTGAAATTTTCCATGTAATATTTTCAGGTCTTGGTTAACTGCAGAAAGCAAAATTGTGGATAAGGATAGATTCTTGCAGTTAGAGTTATCTACTGAGACTGTTTTTTTCACTTAGCAGTATGCATTTAAGTTTCCTCCATGTCTTTTAGTGGCTTGAAAGTTCATTCCTTTTTAGTTCTGTATAATACTCCAAGGTATGGATGTACCACAGGTTGTCATCCATTCACCTACTGAAGGACATTGTCTGCTTTCAAGGTTTGGCAATTATGAATAAAGCTGCTATAAAAATTCACATATAGATTTTTGTGTGGATATGTTTTCAACTCATTGGCACAAATATCATGGAGTATGATTGCTGGATCATATAGTAAGAGAGAATGCTTGGTTTTGTAAGAAACTGCCAAAACTGTCTTCCTAAGTGGCTTTACCATTTTGCATTTCCACCAGCAATGAATGAGAGTTCCTGTTGTCCACATCCTCGCAAGTATTTAGTGCTGTCAGTGTTTTGAATTTTAGGCATTCTAATATGTGTGTAGTGGTATCTCATTTTAATTTGCAATTCCCTAGTGACATATGAGGTTGAACATCCTCTGATTCCTGTTTTTTCCTTCCATGATGAGTAACAATTTTTTTCTTTTTTAAAAAATTTTAAGTTTTTTTTTTTTTTTTTAATAGAGACGGGGTTTCACCATCTTGACTAGGCTGGTCTTGAACTCCTGACCTCATGATCCACCCACCTTGGCCTCCCAAAGTGCTGGGAATACAGGCATGAGCCACCATGCCTGGCCATGAGTAACGATTTTTCATTGGCTTTTAGTTTATCCTTATATTATTACTTTAAAAAAATGCTTATACACACACACACACACACACACACACAGACACTTATAGTCCCTCTTTCTTATACAAAAGGTTTAGCATGCTATAGCAATTCACAGCATTTTACAGAGTGTTTTTTATAGTGGAATAGCACTTCATCATTATTTCTTCAACCAGTCCTTTATTGATGAATATTTGGATTGTTTGCAATCCTTTGCTATTACGAATAGTAACTACAATGAATAGGTTTGTGTATACATCATTTCACATTTCTGCCTATATATCTTTGAGACAGATTTATAGAAAGGTGATTGTGGTGGTGTCCAGGATTAAATGCATATGTAATTTTGCTAGATATTGCCAAATTCCCATTATACGGTTTTTGCATTCCTGCCAACAATATGTGAAAGTGCCTGTTTCCCTGCAGAGATGATAATAAGGCATTTTGTCAGACTCAAGGATTTTTGCCAACATGATAGATAACAAACTGTAATGTTCTGTATTTTAGCTGGATGTTGGGTACATTTAAGTTTGTTCTATTCTTAATTGTACATTTTTCATGTATCTAAAATACTTCATAAAATAAGCTAACATAAGGAATTGCTCTTAAAGAAGAGAGGTTTTCTATTTTGGCTTTAAAAGAAATATATATTTTTGCCGGGTGCGGTGGCTCACGCCTGTAATCCCAGCACTTTGGGAGGCCAAGGTGGGTGGATCATGAAGTCAAGAGATCAAGACCATCCTGGTCAACATGGTGAAACCTCGTCTCTACTAAAAATACAAAAAATTAGAGCTGGGCACGGTGGCGTGTGCCTGTAATCCCAGCTACTCAGGAGGCTGAGGCAGAAGAATTGCCTGAACCCAGGAGGTGGAGGTTGCGGTGAGCCGAGATCGTGCCATTGCACTCCAGCCTGGGTAACAAGAGCGAAACTCCGTCTCAAAAAAAAAAAAAAAAAGACAAATATATCTGTTTTTTTTTTTGAGATGGAGTCTCACTCTGTCACCAGGCTGGAGTGCAGTGGTGCGATCTGGACTCAATGCAATGTCCACCTTGCAGGTTCAAGCGATTCTCTTTGCCTCACCCTCCTGAGTAGCTGGGACTACAGGTGTGCGCCACCATGCCCAGCTAATTTTTGTATTTTTAGTAGAGACTGGGTTTCACCATGTCAGCTAGGATGGTCTTGATCTCTTGACCTCATGATCTGCCTGCCTCTGCCTCCCAAAGTGCTGGGATTACAGGCATGAGCCACAGCGTCCAGCCCAAAATATATCATTTTTATGGATAACTTAACTATTGACTGAAATCTCGAATGACCCACAACTAGAGTTGAAAGAATTTCAGAGACAAGAGATTCTGATCCTATCATATAACAAATTGAGGCTCCAGGGCTCAAAGAAGCCAAGTAATCAGCTTGAAGTTACATAGTTAATGAGAAACAAGCTTGCCTTTAACTATAATTGGCATTGCAGTCAATATATAAAACTTATGGAGAACATTATCCAAAAAACTGGATGTGTTAACACTCATCTTGATAACAATTCCACTACATTTAAATGATACAAGAAGTAGAATGCATTGCATCAAGGTCAAGGTACTGGACTGATTGCCACTGTGTTTCTAAGTGCAGTTCTGAAAGCTGGTATAAGCTGTAAGACTCATGTTGTTTGGTTATGATAGCCTTATTAATCATCTTTCTCCTTTTTCAGCTTTCCAGTAGAATAGATTAGCTACTGAGCTCCCACCAATAGTCCTTAAATTTATCTTATGAAATCTGTAACATATTCAGGACCTATATGTATTAGAAATTCTCTGTCAATGTTACTATGACAGTTGTTTGTAATTTTTGAGAGCAAGGTATGAAGAACCATCTTTTTGAACTGGATCATTCCTATAGGGGCAAGGTGAGACTAATGTTTTCACAGTTTTAATCTTGTTACATGGTGTATATACTTAAATTACTTTATATTAAATTTGCATTCTGAGGCTTCTCAACCAAAGCAACATGAAACAAATTACTCAAAATTACCAATTATCCAATGATGTCATTCTTAGGAAAAGAAAAATAATTTTGTGACACAAAGTCCAGTCTAGTCCAGGATCACATATTGCATTTAGCTGCCATGTCACTCTTGCCTTATTCCATCTGGGATAATTCCTCTGGCTTTCTTTGTCTTTCATGACTTTGACATTTTTGAAGCATGTGGGTCAGTTACTTTGTAGACTATTCCCCCGTTTGGGTGTGTTTGATGTCACCTCATGCTTAGATTTGGGTTATGCAGTTTGGGTTAGGGTTAGCAGTGAAGTGATGCTGTAATCTCAGCGTGTTGTGTCATACACACATCAATTTACATGATGTTGGTTTATCTCAGTAGTCATGATGCTAACTTTGGTTAAAGTAATATCTGCCTGGTTTCTCCACTGTGAAGTACTATTCTTCCCTTTATAGTTAAAAAGCAATTTGTGGCAAGATACTTCAACACTATATTCTGTTTCCCATCAAACTTTTGCCCACCAGTTTCGGCACCCATTAATGACTCTTGACTGAACCAATTGCTACTGTGATGGTTACCCAGGGTACAAAGACATTCTTTAGTTTGGATTCCTTAAGTTATATTGGTTTGCATTTTTATAAAATGTATATGATGTCAGAGAAAATCAAACAATTAAATCAGCAACACAAAGAAGCAAATAAAAAGCCAGGTGTGGTGGCTCATGCCTATAATCCCAGCACTTTGGGAGGTCGAGGAGCCTGATCACTTGAGGTCAGGAGTTTGAGAACAGCCTGGCCAAAATGGTGAAACTTGTCTCTACTAAAAATATGAAAAAATAAAAATAAAAATTAGATGGGCATGGTGGCACATGCCTATAGTCCCAGCTACTTGGGAGGCTGAGGCAGGAGAATTGCTTGAACCCAGCTGAGATCACACCATTGCACTTTAGCCTGTCTCAAAACAAACAAACAAAAAAACACAAAGAAGCAAATATAATAAAAAATTCAAATAAATAGCAAAAAACTGATTTGAAGTATGAATGAGTTGCTCACAAATGTAAGGTCAAAGAATGCTTGGAAACCTTTTAAAATGTAATTGTCAAGAGAGATCCAAGATGGCTGATCACTAGCAGCTCGGGCTCGTAGTTCCCAGTAAAAGCGCAGAGAACGAGAGGATGCCACACTTTCAGACGAATATTTGTTGCTCATGGACCAGGAGATTCCCAGCAGAGGAGCCCCATGTGTTGCCAGGGCAACTCTTGTGGCCGGTGTGGCGGTTTTGCTGGTGCCTTAGCACACCAGTTTTTGGTGCAGAGTCCGGAGACTCCCGGGCAGAAAAGCACTATCAATCTTAACACCGCTGTTTTGGCCGGAGCAGTGGATTGCTCAGATTTCGGCACTGGGAATCAACAAATTGGACGTCTGCTCAGAGACCTAGTTAGAAAGTCGGTATTACAAAGACGACAGATGGATAAATATATAATGAAGGGAAGAAACCAGCGTAAAAAGGCAGAGAATACTCAAAATCAGAATGCCTCTCCCTCTACAGGGGATCACAATTCCTCATCAGTAATGGAACAAGGCTTAATAGATTACGAGTGTGTTCCAATAACAGAAGCAGGTTTCAAAAGGTGGGTGATAAGAAACTTCTGTGAATTAAAAGAACTTGTTCTAACCCAATGCAAAGAAACTAAGAACCTTGAAAAAAGGTTTGACGAAATGTTAATGAGAATGGACAATTTAGAGAGGAATATAAGTGAATTGATGGAGCTGAAAAACACAACACGAGAACTTCGCGAAGCATGCACAAGTTTAAACAGTTGAATTGATCAAGTAGAAGAAAGGATATCAGAAGTCGAGAACCAGCTCAGTGAAATGAAATGAGAAGACAAGATTGGAGAAAAAAGGATGAAAAGGAATGAGCAAAGTCTCCAGGAAATATGGGACTATGTGAAAAGACCTAATTTACATTTGATAGGTGTACCTGAATGTGATGAAGAGAATGAATCCAAGTTGGAAAATACTCTTCAGGATATCATTCAGGAAAACTTTCACAACCTGGCAAGGCAGGGTAATATTCAACTCCAGGTAATACAGAGAACACCACAAAGATATTCTTCAAGAAGACCAACCCCAAGGCACATAATTGCCAGATTTATTAGGGTTGAAACGAAGGAGAAAATACTAAGGGCAGCCAGAGAGAAAGGTCAGGTTACCCATAAAGGGAAACCTATCAGACTTACAGCAGATCTCTCAGCAGAAACCCTACAAGCCAGAAAAGAGTGGGGACCAATATTTAACATCCTTAAAGAAAAGAACTTTCAACCCAGAATTTCATATCCAGCCAAACTAAGTTTTATAATCAAAGGAAAAATTAAATCCTTTGCGAACAAACAAGTACTTAGAGAGTTCACCACCACCAGGCCTGCTTTACAAGAGCTTCTGAAAGAAGCACTATACATATAAAGGAATAACCAATATCAGCCTTTCCAAAAATATATCAAAAAGAAAAGAACATTAACACAACGAAAAATTTACACTAACTAATGGGCAAAACAGCCAGCTAGCATCAAATGCCAGTATTAAAGTTATATATATTCTAATCAGATAAAAAGCCAAAACCCATTGGTATGCTGCATCCAGACCCATCTCACATGCAACGATACACAAAGACTCAAAACAAAGAGAAGGAGGAAGATTTATCAACCAATCAGAGAGTAAAAATAAACAAATAAATAAAAAGCAGGAGATGCAATTCTCGCCTCTGATAAAGTAGACTTTAAAGCAACAAAGAGCAAAAGAGGCAAAGAAGGACATTACATAATGGCAAAAGGATCAATGTAACAAGAAGAGCTAATGATTTTATAGATCAACGAGACAGAAAATTAACAAGGACATCCAGGACTTGAACTCAGACCCGGAACAAGTAAACTTAATAAACATTTATAGAACTCTACACTTGAAATACATAAAACATACATTACCACCTCACAGCTATTCCATAAGTGATTGCATAATTGGAAGTAAATCACTCCTCAGTAATCGCATAGCATTTCATAGGTTTAAATGAAATATTGGTTGGCTGCTCATTTGTTATTTTCTTCCCTTATTCCTTCCTGTTTACATCAAGTATAATTATTGGTATAAAAGAGGTTTTCAATACCCATCATAAACTGCATTCTAGCCTGGGCAAGAAAGCAATACTCCGATTCTCTGTCTCTCTTTCTCTTCCTTTTTCCTCCTCTTCTTTATTCTTTTTCTTTCTTTCTTTCAAAAAAAAAAAAAAATGTAATTGTCATGCTCGCTTCGGCAGCACATATACTAAAATTGGAAAGATACAGAGAAGATTAGCATGGCCCCTGTGCAAGGATGACATGCAAAGTCGTGAAGCTTTCCATATAAAAAAAAATTTAATTGTCACACTGTCATGGGAGATAAGTAAAAAATGGTCCTCCTTCACCACCAAGATAAGTTTAAAAACAGATGTTCTTTCAGGCTTAATTAGAGCTGTCACATCAAGAATTTGTCATGGGGACAAAATTAACTCTATTAATGAACTTAAGCCTTCTCAGATTGCTTCAATATGTCTTGCTTTCATATTTCTCCAAGCAATTGGAGTGTTTTTCTTATTAATACCTTAAATAGAACTAATTTAATCATTAAATATTTCCAATATGCAGGAAATAATATTAGACAACCATTTACCTACCATCTGAATTTAAATGATGCTTACATTTTGCCATCTTTGCTTCAGAATGTTTTTTCTCTAAATAAATAAAATAATATAGATACATAGTATTATGGATATCCCTAAAACCATACTTCCATCTCTTTGCTTTCCCTCCCCAGGGTTAGCCATTTCCTGTCAATAACATGTCATTGCCATGCATGAGTTTCTGTTTAGACCACACACACACACACACACACACACACACACACACACACGCTGTCTCTATGAAGACACTGTATATATGCTCTCTCTATATATACGGTGTCTATACATGTATAAATTTTACATGGACCAGGCATGGTGGCTCATGCCTGTCATCCCAGCACTTAGAGAGGCTGAGGCGGGAGATCACTTGAGTTCAGGAGTTCGAGACCAGCCAGGCCAACATGATGAAACCCCCATCTCTTCTAAAAATACAAAACTTAGCCAAGTGTCGTGGCCCATACCTATAATCCCAGCTACTCAGGAGGCTGAGGCAGGAGAATCCCTTGAACCTGGGAGGTGGAGGTTACAGTGAGCTGAGATGGCGTCACTGCACTCCAGCCTGGGCAACAGAGTGAGACTCCTTCTCAAAAAAGGAGAAAAAAAATTTACATTAATCAAAATAATCACAATAGGATACATTCAATTTGGTATAATTTGTGTATAATTTTACATGCACAAAATAATATTTATATATCTTGTATTGTATTGATTGTATCCTATTGTGATTTACTTTCATTTTTACTTAATATTTTTGAAATTGATCCACTGTATACCTGTACTTGTTTTAACTACTATATGAAAACCTACTGTATGAATACTTACATGCTGTTTATTTCCCAACCAATGCAGAATTAGACTGTTTTTATTTTCTTGATTGCTGCCTCAGAGGGTGAGATAATAAACATTCTTATATTATACATTCTTCCTTGTGCATATGTAAGCAAGCTTCCATGGACTAAAAAACCTGAGTCTTGGTGTAAGGACATTTTCAGCTTTACTAGGTAGTATCGAACTGTTTTCCAATGGTTGTACCTATTTATATGCCTGTCAGCAACTCACATCCCTCTGTGCTTGGTGTTATCAGACTTTCTACTTTGTTTCCAACTAGAAGAATGTGTATTTTTTTCTTCTTATTGCTTAAATTTGCATTTCTTAATTTGTAGTAGACAGAGCTTCTGTTGATATGTTTTTGCTTCCGGATTTTCTCTCTCATATACCTGTTTATGTCCTTTGCCCATTTTTATTGGGCCATTTGTCATTTTCTCTTTCATCTGTAAGCATTATTTATTGTGAAGTTTAGTCTTTTGTTCTGTACCTTGTGAACATTTTCTCCTACCTGTTACTTGAACACCTTATTTATAGTGCTTTTGGTAAGTAGAAGTTTTAAATTTAATATAGCTAAAATTACTAACCATATAGTTTAATTTTTTGTGTGTCTTGAAGATTAGACAAGCAGCATTACTTAGAGACTCTACCAGGATGAGAGCTCTTTGGCTGTGCTGCGTATTCCCTAGTTCTATATCCCTACCAATGCCTATGGTAGCAGAAGAAATTGAGACAAATTCGTAGAGTTTGAACATAGATGGAATTCTTTTTTTTTTTTTTTTTTTTTTTTTTGGTTTCCAATAAATTTAATCAGAACTTCAGAGGGTTCTAGAAACTTGCATTTTTAACAAGCACTGTAGATGATTCTAGGTTTTGATTAAAAGCGTGGTTCAGGTAAGCAACTTTACCCTTAATTGTGTGTCAGATTACATATAGAGTAAAACAAAAAGTCATGTAATGGAACAAAAAATTGCTTTATACAAAATATTAGTAGATAAATACAATATGGTCTTAAAAATAAAATCATATGTATATAGTTGTATTCCTAAGAACAGCAGTGCCTCACTCATTCCAAGTTTCCTTTCTGTGGTTTCAGTTATCTGTAGTCAACCATATTTGAAAATAGGTGAGTACTGTACACTGTATAAGAAGATATTTTGAGAGCAAGAAAGACCAACCACATTCATATAACTTTATTACAGTATGTTATCATTGTTTTATTTTATTAATCTCTTGCTATGCTTAATTTATACATTACACTTTATCATCGGTATGTATATATAGAAAAAAGGTGTATAAAGGTTTGGTACTCTCTGAGATGTCAGGACTCCACCGGGGGCCTTGGGATGCATCCCCTGAAGATATGGGGAAACTGCAGTATGCAAAATCGAAAGCTATACGACAATTAGAAACATTGAGAGAGCAAATCTAAATATACGTGAAGACATTCCTCTGAATTCCCAGGTTTCATCGAGCATCAAAAATGACCAATCTTTTAGTCCTTTTCTTGTACATTATTCTGTATCCATATTCTCTGCATCTGATTGGATCCCTAGATTTTATTTCATTTTCTGTGTGACATTCTCCACAGATATATATCATTGGTTGCTGCTTTGGAGGTTGAATGTCCTTCTGAGTGTCCATTGTTAGCCCGCAACATGGGCGAACATAGATGGAATTCTTAAGACTGGCTACAAGAAGCTGCAGTTTAGGTAAATGTTTTTCCTGAGCTAACTGGAGAAAGTTCAGAACAACTCACAGTTTTAGTATCTGTTTTTGTTTTATTTTATTTGGGGAGGGCAACGGTTGAATGAGGTAGATGGGCTTTTGTTGCTTAACAGTTATCATAATTTACATTATTCTGAGAAGAAATGCGTGTTTAATGGAAAAGGATTATTAATAATCTGTAATATGCTACTCTCCCTAGGTCTTGAATCACACTACTGAATAGGAATACCCAGAATATTTCTCATAGTAGCCTGCTAGTTGTGTGAATGACAGCTGGGATTTATAACACCTGATGCCTCATGCTCTGCCATATGTTAAAACATTTCTTTCCTGGAAGGATTAGATGGGTGGCTACTTTTCTTTCCAAAATGAAATGGCTCATACCCAATGCCACCTTGCTGAATGCTTGAATAATAGGATTTATACAAAGTTGATACAATATCCATCTTGCTTCCAAATTAATTCTTTAAATTTAAAGAATTAAAGTCAAATTTATATTCAAAGAATTAATTTGGCTTTAAAGCAGTTTGCATAATAGGTTTTCAAAAACCTATTAATTATTACTAATATTAAAAATTATACCCTTACTTTACTGATGCTCCATGGCTTAACTTTTGGATTGGTGAGGCAGACAGAAACTTGTATCAAGTGATTACTTCTTTAATACTTTCTTTTCATGTTTATATGTCAGGCTTTCTTCATTTTTCATGAAAATCTCTAACGTGGATTAAGGACTGTTTATATTCTTAAACTATTAAATTTTTATTTCTTATATAAAAGTATGATTTTAAATTTAGTATAACTGTTATGAAAAAGAGTTTTTTAAAAAAGCTTTGAAAACCTGATCATATAAAATATACATGCTATTGTAGAAAATATAAAAAAAAAAAACAATAAATACAAAAATCTATAAAGATACCATCCAGAAATAACAACTATTAATATTTTGGAACATGATTTCAGTCTTTTTTCTATGCATGCAATAATTCATTTTAACCAAAGATGAGATCATAAAGTCCAATTTTATACATTTATTTTTTGTTATAACATTTTGCTATATCACTAAATATTCCTCTAAAACATGCATAATATTTTATCATAGAGTTGGGGCTTAATGTACATAAATATTCCCAATCATTTTGAATTTTTTATGTTAAATATTTTAACACTGGATTTCCACCAAGATGGCCTAACCGTGACAGCTCCCAGGTATAGCTCCCAGTGAGGGAGATGCAGAAGCGAGTGATCTCCGCATCTCCAAATAAGGTACCAGATTCATTTTAATTGGACTGATTGGACAGTGGGCATAGCCCAAAGAGGGCAAACTGAGACTGGGCAGGCTGCTGCTCCACCCAGGAAGGGCATCTCACCAGAGGATCAGGGGCTTCCTCCTCCCCTGGCACACTACACTTCTCCCAACACCTCTGCAACCCACAGACCAGGAGATCTTTGCAGGGCTGAAAAGCACCTGAGTTACCTGTGTAGAACTGAATAGCAGCCCTGGTTGGTGCCTCGGATTGTCAGAACAGATCTAGGTGGATGAATTGGCCATCAGGGAGAGCCTGCAGGACAGAGGTACCACCCCCACCAGAGATAGAGGGTGCTAAAAGCAGGGAGACAGGCAATAGGCTAGGCGGGTCCCTCCCCCAACAAAGCCCAGCAGGCTGAAGCCCTCTTGCTTGAGGGTTTCCTAACCAGCACATCAATTCAAGTTCAACCTGGAAGGATCGAGCTCGGTGGGGGGAAGAGCATCTGCCATTACAGAGGCGGGCCTAATCTCCCTGTGTAAACAAAAGACACAGGAAGCCAAAACAGCAGCAGGACTGTGTTCATGGCAGCCCAGCAGTGCCTCTACAGACAGACAAGGGACAGACTACATCATCAAGCAGCTCTGTGAGATCAAAGCTAGACAAATCCATGAAGATGGGAAGAAATCAGTGCAAAAAGGATGAAACTATCAAAGACCAGAATGCATCTCCTCCTCCAACAGACCACAACTCGTCACCAGTAAGGGAACAAAACAAGATGGAGACTGAGTTTGATGAATTGACAGAAGCAGGCTTCAGAAGGTGGGTAATAACAAACGTCTCTGAGCTAAAGGAACATGTTCTAACCCAATGCAAAGAAACTAAAAACATTGAAAAAAGGTTAGACAAAATGCTAACTAGAATAACCACACTAGAGAAGAACATAAACGACCTAATGGAGCTGGAAAACACAGCACGAGAACTTCACAAAGCATACACAAGTTTCAATAGCTGAATTGATCAAGCAGAAGAAAGGATATCAGAGATTGAAAATCAACTCAATCAAATAAAATGAGAAGGCAAGACTAGAGAAAACAGAGTAAAAAGAAATGAATAAAGCCTCCAAGAAATATGGGATTATGTGGAAAGACCTAATCTGTGCTTGATCGGTGTACCTGAATGAGATGGGGAAAATGAATCCAAACTGGAAAACACTCTCTAGGATATTATCCAGGAGAACTTCCCAACCTAGCAAAGCAGGCCAACATTCAAATCTGGGAAACACAGAGAACACCACAAAGATGTTCCTCAAGAAGAGCAACCCCAAGGCACATAATCATCAGATTCACCAGGATTGAAGGAAAAATTGCTAAAGGCAGCCAGAGAGAAAGGCCAGGTCACCCACAAAGGGAACCCCATCAGACTCATAGTGGATCTCTCAGCAGAAACCCCGAATACCAGAAGAAAGTGGGGGCCAATATTCAACATCCTTAAAGAAAAGAACTTTCAACCCAGAATCTCATATCCAGCCAAACTAGGCTTCATAAGTGAAGGAGAAATAAAATCCTTTACAGACAAGCAACTACTGAAAGACTTCGTCACCACCAGACCTGCCTTACAAGAGCTTCTAAAGGAAGCACTAAACATGAAAAGGAACAACTACTACCAGCCACTACAAAAATACCAAATGGTAAGACCAATGACGCAATGAAGAAACTGCGTCAACTAATGAGTAAAAAAAAACCAGCCAGTAACAAAATGGCAGGATCAAATTCACACATAACAACATTAACTTTAAATGTAAATGGCCTAATTGCCCCAATCAAAAGACACAAACTGGATAAAAAGTCAACACCCATGGGCGTGCTGTATTCAGGAGACCCATCTCATGAGCAAAGACACACATAGACTCAAAATAAAGGGATGGAAGAAGATTTACCAAGCAAATGGAGAGCAAAAAGAAGCAGGAGTTGCAATCCTAGTCTCTGATTAAATGGACTTCAAACCAATAAAGATCAAAAGAGACAAAGAAGGGCATTACATGATGGTAAAAGGATCAATACAACAAGAAGAGCTAACTATCCTAAATATATATGCACCCAATACAGGAGCACCCAGATATATAAAGAAAGTTCTTAATGACCTACAAAGAGACTTAGATTCCCACACAATAATATTGGGAGACTTTAACACTCCACTGTCAATATTAGATAGATCAACAAGACAGAAAATTAACAAGGACATCCAAGACTTGAATGCAGAACTGGAACAAGTGGACCTAATAGACATCTACATAACTCTCCACCCTAAAGCCACAGAATATACATTCTTCTCAGCACCACATTGCACTTACTCCAAAATTGACCACATGATTGGAAGTAAATCACTCCTCAGCAAATGCAAAAGAATGGAAATCATAACGAACAGTCTCTCAGACCAACAATCAAATTAGAACTCAGGATTAAGAAACTCACTCAAAACCACACAACTACATGGAAACTGAACAACTTGCTCCTGAATGTTGACTGGATAAACAATGAAATGAAGGCAGAAATAAAGATGTTCTTTGAAATCCATAAGGACAAAGACACAATGTACCAGAATCGCAGGGAAACATTTAAAGCAGTGTCTAGAGGAAAATTTATAGCAATAGATGCCCACATGAAAAGCAAGGAAAGATCTAAAATCGACACCCCATCATCAAAATTGAAAGAGCTAGAGGAACAAGATAAAAAACACTCAAAAGCTAGCAGAAGACAAGAAATAATTAAGATCAGAGCAGAACTAAAGGAGAAAGAGTCACAAAAAGCCCTTCAAAAAATCAATAAAACCAAGAGCTGATTTTTTGAAAAAAATCAACACAATAGACAGTCTGCCAGCCAGACTAATAAAAAAGAAAAGAGAGAAGAATCAAATAGATGCAATAAAAAATGATAAAGGGGATATCACCACCAAAGCCATAGAAATACAAACCACCATCAGCGATTACTACAAATAACTCTATGCACATAAATCAGCAAATCTGGAAGAAATGGATAAGCTGCTGGACACTTTCATCTTCCCAAGACTAAACCAGGAAGAAGTTGAATCCCTGAATAGACCAATAACAAGAACTGAAGTTGAAGCATCAATTAATAGCCTACCAACCAAAAAGAGTCCAGGTCCAGATGGGTTCACAGCCAAATTCTACCAGATGTACAAAGAGGAGCTGGCACCATTCCTTCTGAAACTATTACAAACAATATGAAAAGAGGGAATCCTTCCTAACTCATTTTATGAGATGAACATCATGCTGATACAAAAACCTGGCAGAGACTCAAATAAAAAAGAAAACTTCAGGCCAATATCCCTGATGAACATCGATGCAAAAATCTTCAATAAAATACTGGCAAATAGAAGGCAACAGCACATCGAAAAGCTTATCCATCACAATCAAGTAGGCTTCATCCTGGGGATGCAAGGCTGGTTCAACATACACAAATCTATAAACATAATCCATCACATAAACAGAACCAAAGACAAAAACCACATGGTCATTTCAATAGATGCAGAGAAGGCCTTCAACCAAATTCAACAGTCCGTTATGCTAAAAACTCTCAATAAACTAGGTATTGATGGAACATATCTCAAAATAATAAAAAGCTATTTATGACAAACCCACAGCCAATGTCACACTAAAGGGCAAAAACTGGAAGCATTCCCTCTGAAAACTAGCACTAGACAAGTATGCCCTCTCTCATCATTCCTATTTGATATAGTATTGGAACTTCTAGCTGAGCAATCAGGCAAGAAAAAGAAATAAAGGGTATTCGATTAGGAAAAGAGGTAGTCAAATTGTCTCTACTTGCAGATGACATGATTGTATATTTAGAAAACCCCATCATTGGCCAGGCGCGGTGGCTCATGCCTGTAATCCCAGCACTTTGGGAGGCCGAGGCAGGTGGATCACCTGAGGTCAGGAGTTCAAGACCAGCCTGGCAATGATGGTGAAACCCCATCTTTAAAAAAAAAAGAAAGAAAGAAAACCCCATCATCTCAGCCCAAAATCTCCTTAAGATGATAAGCAAATTCAGCAAAGTCTCCAGATACAAAATCAATGTGCAGAAATCACAGCATTCCTATACACCAATAACAGACAAACAGAGAGCCAAATCATGAGTGAACTCCCATTCACAATTGCTACAAAGAGAGTGAAATACCTAGGAATACAATTAACAAAGGAAACGAAGGACCTCTTCAAGGAGAACTACAAACCACTGCTCAAGGAAATAAGAAAGGACACAAACAGATGGAAAAATATTCCATGCTCATGGTTAGAAATAATCAATATCATGAAAATGGCCATACTGCCCAAAGTAATTTATAGATTCAATGCTATTCCCATCAAGCTACCATTGATCCTCTTCACAGAACTGGAAAAAAAATACTTTAAACTTCACATGGAACCAAAAAAGAGCCCACATAGCCAAGGCAATCCTAAGCAAAAAGAACAAAACTGGAGGCATCACGCTACCTGACTTCAAACTATACTACAAGGCCACTGTAATCAAAACAGCTTGGTACTGGTACCAAAACAGAGACATAGACAAATGGAACAGAACAGAGGCCTCTGAAGAAATGTCACACATCTACAACAATCTGATCGTCAACAAATCTGACAAAAACAAGCAATGTGGAAAGGATTCCCTGTTTAATAAATGGTGTTGGGAAAACTGGCTAGCCATGTGCAGAAAGCTGAAACTGGACCCCTTCCTTACACCCTACACTAAAATTAACTCCAGATGGATTAAATTCTAAACATAAAACCTAAAACCATAAAAATCCTAGAAGAAAATCTAGGCAAAATCATTTGGGACATAGGCATAGGCAAGGACTTCATGACTAAAACACCAAAAGCATTGGAAACAAAAGCCAAAATAGACAAACGGGACCTAATTAAACTTGAGAGTTTCTGCACAGCAAAAGAAACAATCATCAGAGTGAACTGGCAACCAACAGAATGGGAAAAAATTTTTGCAATCTACCCAGCTGACAAAGGCCTAATATCCAGAATCTATAAAGAACTAAAGCAGATCTACAAGAAAAAACAAACCCATTCAGAAGTGGGTGAAAGATATGAACAGACACTTTTCAAAAGAAGACATTTATGAAGCCAACAAACATATGAAAAAATGTTCATCATCACTGGTCATCATCAAAGCCACATTGAGATACCATCTAACACAAGTTAGAATGTCGATCATTAAAAAATCAGGAGACAACAGATGCTGGAGAGGGTGTGGAGAAAAAGGGGCACTTTTACACTGTCGGTGGGAGTGTAAATTAGTTCAACCATTGTGGAAGACAGTGTGGTGATTCCTCAAGGATTTAGAAATAGAAATTCCAGGCTGGGTGTGGTGGCTCACACTTGTAATCCCAGCACTTTGGGAGGCCAAGGCAGGTGGATCATGAGGTCAAGAGATCGTGGTCATCCTGGTCAACATGGTGAAACCCCGTCTCTACTAAAAATACAAAAAATTAGCTGGACATGGTGGCGTGTGCCTGTAATCCCAGCTACTCAGGAGGCTGAGGCAGGAGAATTGCCTGAACCCAGGAGGCGGAGGTTGCAGTGAGCCGAGATCGCACCATTGCACTCCAGCCTGGGTAACAAGAGTGAAACTCTGTCTCAAAAAAAAAAAAAAAAAAGAAAAGAAATAGAAATTCCATTTGACCCAGCAATCCCATTACAGGGTATATACCCAAAGGATTATGAAAACAAAATTCCACATGTTCTCTCTCATAGGCGGGTGTTGAACAATGAGAACACATGGACGCAGGGAGGGGAGCATCACACACTGGGGTCTGTTGGGGAGGTAGGGAGGGACAGCGGGGGAGGAGGTTGGAGAGAGATAACATGGGGAGAAATGCCAGGTATAGGTGACAGGGGGATGGAGGCAGCAAACTACATTGCCATGTATGTACCTATGCAACAGTCCTGCATGATCCTCACATGTACCCCAGAACCTAAAGTACAATTAAAAAAAAAAAAAGAAAATAAAATTTTTAACCTAAAAAGAAAAAATTTTAACATTGATGAAAACCATTCTTAATAACCTTTTTTTTTTTTGGAGATGGAGTCTTGCTCCATCACCAGGGCTGGAGTGCAGTGGTGTGATCTCGGCTCACTGCAACCTTCCCTTTGTGGGTTCCAGTGATTCTCCTGCCTCAGCCTCCAAAGTAGCTGGGACTACAGGCATGCACCATTACACTTGGCTAATTTTTGTATTTTTAGTAGAGATGGGGTTTCACCATGTTGGTCAGGCTGGTCTCCATCTCTTGACCTTGTGATCTGCCTGCCTCAGTCTCCCAAAGTGCTTAGATTACAGGCATGAACTGTAGTGCCTGGCCCACTTAATAACTTTTTACACATGTCTATAAATATTTCCTTAGGATACAGTTCAAGAAATGGAATTGTTTGATCAAATGGTACACAAACTTTTAAGATTTTTGCTATTTACTACAAAATTTCCCTTGATAAAGCTTTTATAATGTATGCACCTAAGAGCCTTTTAACTCTTAATTTTACTTACTGAAAGAAATTCTGGCCAGGTGCAGAGTTCGAGACTAGCCTGACTAACATGGAGAAACCCCATCTCTACTAAAAATACAAAATTAGCCAGATGTGGTGGTGCATGCCTGTAATCCCAGATATTCGGGAGGCTGAGGCAGGAGAATCACTGAACCCAGGAGTTGGAGGTTGCAGAGAGCTGAGATTGCACCATTGCACTTCAGCCTGGGCAACAAGAGCGAAACTCTGTCTCGAAAAAAAAAAGTCTGTGGGTACATATAGTAGGTATATATATTTATGAGGCATATGGGATACTTTGATATAGGCATATAATGTGTAATAATTACATCAGAGTAAATGAAGTATTCATCATCTCAAGTATTTATCCTTTGTGTTATAAACAATCCAATTATGCTCTTTTAGTTATCTTAACATGTACAATTAAATTCTTATTAACTATAGTCGCTCTGTTGTGCTATAGATCTTATTCATTCTTTCTAACTAGTTTTTGTACCCATTAACTATCCCCCATTCTACCGACCCACATCCCCACCAACCTTCCCAAACCCTGGTAAGCATCATTCTACTCTTTATCTCCATGAGTTCAATTGTTTTGATTTTTAGCTCCCGCAAGTAAATTAGAACATGTGAAGTTTGTCTTTCTGTGCCTGCCTTATTTCACTTAACATGATGACCTCCAGTTCTATCCATGTTGTTGCGAATGACAGGATCTCATTTATTTCTATGGCTACATAGTATTCCCTTGTTTATAAGTCCCACATTTTCTTTATCTATTTATCTGTTGATGGACACTTAGGTTGTATCCAAATCTTAGCTATTGTGTACAGTGCTGCAATAAACATGGGAGTGCAGATATATCTTCAATATACTGATTTCTTTTCTTTTGGATAGATACTCAGCAGTGGGATTGCTGGATCATATGGTAGCTCTTTTTTTAGTTTTTACAGGAACCGCTAAACTATTCTTCATAGTGGTTGTACTAATTTACATTCCCACCAACAGTGGGAAGGCAGGAGAATTGACAATATACGAAGGCTCCTTTTTCACTACATCCTTGCCAGCATTTGATATTGCCTGTGTTTTGGATAAAAGCCATTTTAACTGGGATGAGATGATACCTCATTACAGTTTTGATTTGCATTTCTCTTAACATCAGTAATGTTGAGCATTTTTTCACATACCTGTTTGCCATTTATATATCTTCTTTGGAGAAATGTCTATTCAGATCTTTTGCCCATTTTAAAATCAGATGATTAGATTTTTTTCCTGTAGAGTTGCTTGAGCTTCTTATATATTCTAGTTATTAATCCCTTGTCAGATGGGTAGTTTGCAAATATTTTCTTCCATTCTGTGAATCGTCCCTTCACTTTGTTGATTGTTTCCTTTGCCATTCGGAAGCTTTCTAACTTAATATGATGCCACTTATCCACTTTTGCTTTGTTTGCCTGGGCTTGTGAGGTATTACCCAAGAAATCTGTGCCCAGTCCAATGTCCTGGAGAGTTCCTCCAATGTTTTCTTATAGTAGTTTCATAGTTTGAGGTCTTACATTAATCTAGTTTGATTTGATTTTTGTATATGACAACGGATGGATTGTGATGGTTAATACTGAGTGCCAACTTGATTGGATTGAAAGATACAAAGTATTGATCCTATGTGTGTGTGTGTGTGAGGGTGTTGCTAAAGGAGATTAACGTTTGAGTCAGTGGGCTGGGAAAGGCAGACCCACCCTTAATCTGGGTGGGCACAATCTAATCAACTGCCAGTGCAGCTAGAATATAAGCAGGCAGAAAAATGTGAAAGAGAGATGGGCCTACCCTCCCAGCCTACATCTTTCTCCCATGCTGGATGCTTCCTGCCTTCAAACATCAGACTCCAAGTTCTTCAGTTTTGGGACTTGGACTGGCTCTCCTTGCTCTTCAGCCTGCAGATGGCCTATTGTGGGACCTTGTGATCATGTGAGTTAATACTTAATAAACTCCCCATTATCTATCTATCTATCTATCTATCTATCTATCTATCTATCTATCTGTATTTCATTAGTTCTGTCCCTCAAGAGAAACTTGACCAATACAGATTTTGGTACCAGGAGTGGTTCTAGAGGAACAGAATATTAAGGATGGAGTTTTTTCTTTGGTTTTGGGGTTTCTAGAGTTGACTGCTTAACATGATTATATCCCAAAATGCTAAGGATTCTACTTCTAATAATATGGAGAACACTGATAGTCCTTGGCGTGAACTGTTTAGACAGTTACAACAAATAAATACATTTGACACTCTTGATTCATCGCTTGTGAGAGACAAGTTTAGTAACTCTATACATAATACCTTTGACCATATGTGGAGAGCCAAGGAACATAATGAAGCTAGTTGGTTGCTCCTCAGTTCTGTGGACAAAGTGATGAACTCAGGGATTCTGTCTCCTGGCTTCAAAAGCAGATGCTGAGCCTCTAATCTGCCAAGATTGCCCTGAGTGAGAGTTTTATCTTCTGTAGAGAAAGAGCTGAAATTGTGGAAAAACAAACTCTTATCATGCAAGTGTCTGACCTTCAATGAAAGGTGCATGCACAGCCTCACCAGGTGTCCACTGTTAAAGTGAGGTCATTGATTGGAAAAGGAGGGGACCCTGCAACTTGGAATGGGGACTTGTGGAAGGATGCTGATAAAGCTGGGGACACTGGGCTTGTAAACTCTGATGCACCTTTTTTGCCAGAAGAAACAGCTTCCCCATCCCCAGTAGTGGCAACCTCTCTTCCCCAACCCATGCTGCCACCAGCCTTTCCACCTGTGTCTGAGGAGATACATCCTGTGCTGCCTGAGGCAACAGCGATGGCCTTCCCTGGGGCAATTGCCAGGCAATATAATGTTGATTCTCCTCAGGAGCTACCCCCAGCATCCCTGTTTGCTTCTAGACCTATAACTAGACTAAAGTCCTGGCTGGCTTCTACAGGTGAAGTTAAGAGTGTGATCTATGAGGAGGCATGCTACACTCAAAAAGAGATGGGAATGGATTTTAAGAGTGTGGGATAATGGTGGAAGGAACATAGAGTTGGATCAAGCTGAATTTATTGATTTGAGCCCACTAAGTAGGGACCCTGCATTTACTGTTGCAGCTTGGGGAGTTAAAAAAGGTTCTAATAGTTTACTTGCTTGGTTAGCTGAAATATGGATTAAAAGATGGCCCACTGTGAGCAAGCTGGAAATGCCTGATCTCCCTTGGTTTAATGTAGAGGAAGGGATCCAAAGGCTTAGGGAGATTGGGATGGTGGAGTGGAGCAGTCACTTTATACCTACTCATCCCAGGTGGGAGGGCCCAGAAGATACACCCTTGACCAATGTCTTGTGAAATAGATTTGTGATGGCAGCACCTGCATCTTTGAAGAGCCAGTTGTTCTTCTCTGTATGTCACATCTAACAGTGGGAACTGCAGTTGTCAACTACAAAATTTAAATACAATGGGATTAATTGGATCCCGAGGTGGCAAGGGCCAAGTGACTGCACTCAACTGTCAAAGGCAAGGTGGGTGTAGCTATTGTAATGGACAGTAGGAGCAAAGCAGCAATCAGAATAATTTGACTCAGGTAGAGCTCTGGCATTGGCTAATTAATCACAGTGCTCCTAGAAGTGAAATTGATAGGAAGCCTACTGCATTCCTACTTAATTTATACAAGCAGAAAACTTCTAGGTCAAACGCACAAAACACTAATTTGAATTATAAAAACAGAGAATCATGGCCCCTCAATCAATTGCCAGACTTGAGCCAATTTACAGACAGAGAATGGTGTGAATGAAGGGGAGGCTGGGTCCCCTTGAGGAAAGACCTCCTACATTACCGACAATTTATGCAGTGAATCTGTCTCTCATCCTTCCCCAAGGAGACATCTGGCCTTTTACCAGGGTAAGTGTGCATTGGGGAAAAGAAAATGATCAGCCATTTTGGGGACTACTGGACACTGGCTCTGAGCTGACATTGATTACAGGACCCAAAACATCATTGTGGTCCTCCAGTTAAAGTAGGGGCTTATGGAGGTCAGGGAATTAATGGAGTTTTAGCTCAGGTGCAACTTACAGTGGACCCAGTGGTCCCCGGACTCGTCCTGTGGTCATTTCTCCAGTGCTAGAATGCATAGTTGACATAGACATAATTAGCACCTGGCAGAATCTCCACATTGGCTCCCTGACTGGTAGGGTGAGTGCTATTATGGCGGGAAAGGCCAAATGGAAGCCATTAGAGCTGCCTTTACCTAGAGAAACAGTCTATCAAAAACAATATCGCATCCCTGGAGGGACTGCAGAGATTAGTGCCACCATCAAGGACTTGAAAGATACAGAGATGGTGATTCTCAACACATCCCAGTTCAACTCTCTCATTTGGCCCATGCAGAAGACAGATGGATCTTGGAGAATGACAGTAGATTTTCATAAACTTGACCAAGTGGTAACTCCAATTGCAGCTGTTGTACCAGATGTGGTTTAATTGCTTGAGCAAATTAATACATCTCCTAGTACCTGGTATGCAGCCATTGACTTGGCAAATGCCTTTTTCTCCATTTCTGTCCATACAGCCCATGAGAAGCTATTTGCCTTCAACTAGCAAGGCCAGCAACATGCCTTTACTGTTCTACCTCAGGGGTATATCAACTCTCCGGCTTTGCGTCATAATCTTATTTGGAGAGACCTTGATTGCCTTTCACTTCTGCAATATATCACACTGGTCCCTCACATTGATGACATTATGCTGACTGGATCCAGTGTGCAAGAAGTAGGAAACACACTGGACTTATTGGTGATTCATTTGCATGCCAGAGGATGGGAAATAAATTTGACTGAAATTCAGGGACCTTCTACCTTGGTAAAATTTCTCGGGGTCCAGTGGTGTGGGGCTGTCAAGATATTCCTTCTAAGATGAAGGATAAGTTGCTGCATTTGGCTCCTCATACAACCAAGAAAGAGGCACAATACCTAGTGGGTCTATTTGGATTCTGAAGGCAACCCATTCTTCATTTGGGTGTGTTACTCTAGCCCATTTATCCAGTGGCCCTAAAGGCTACCAGTTTTGAGTGGGGTCCAGAACAGGAGAAGGCTCTGCAACAGGTCCAGACTGCTGTGCAAGCTGCTCTGCCACTTGGGCCATATGACCGAGCAGATCCGATGGTGCTCGAGGTGTCAGTGGCAGATAGGGATGCTGTCTGGAGCCTTTGGCAGGCCCCCAGAGGTGAATCACACTGGAGGCATCTAGGATTTTGGAGCAAGGCCCTGCCTTATTCTGCAGATAACTACTCTCCTTTTGAGAGGCAGCTCTTGGTCTGTTACTGGGCTCTGGTGGAAACTGAATGTTTGACTATAGGTCATCAAGTCACCATGTGACCTGAATTGCATATCATGACCCATCTAGCCATAAAGTGGGCTGCGCACAGCAGAATTCCATCATCAAATGAAAGTGGTGTATATGTGATCAGGCTCGAGCTGGTCCTGAAGGCACAAGTAAGTTACATGAGGAAGTGGCTCTAATGCCCATGGTCTCCACTCCTGCTACACTGCCTTCTCTTCCCTAGCTCGCACTGATGGCCTCATGAGGAGTTCCCTATGATCAGTTGATAGAGGAAGAGAAGACTGGGGCCTGGCTTACAGATGGTTCTGCACAATATGCAGGCACCACCTGAGAGTGGATAGCTGCAGCATTACAGCCCCTTTCTAGGACATCCCTGAAGGACAATGGTGAAGTGAAATCTTCCCAGTGGGTAGAACTTGAAGCAGTGCACCTGGTTGTGCACTTTGCATGGAAGAAGAAATGGCCAGATGTGCAATTATATACTAATTAATGAGCTGCAGTCAGTGGTTTGGCTGGATGGTCAGGGACTTGGAAAAAGCATGATTGGAAAATTGGTGACAAAGAAATTTGGGGAAGAAGTATGTGAATGAACCTCTTTGAGTGGTCAAAAGCTGTGAAGATATTTGCATGCCTTGTGAGTTCTCACCAACAGGTGATCTCAGCAGAGGAGGATTTTAATAATCAAGTGGATAGAATGACCCATTCTGTGGACACCACTCAGCCTCTTTCCCCAGTCACACCTGTCATCACCCAATGGACCCATGAAAAAAGTGGCCATGGTTGCAGGGATGGAGGGTTATGCATGGGCTCAGCAAGGTGAATTTCCACCCACCAAGGCTGACCTGGCTACGGCCACTGCTGAGGGCCCAATTTGCCAGCTGCAGAGACCAACACTGAGCCCTTCATATGGTACCATTCCTTGGGGTGATCAGCCAGCTACCTGGTGGCAGGTTGATTATACTGGACCTCTTTCATCATGGAAAGGTTAGAGGTTTGTCCTCACTGGAATAGACAATTACTCTGAATATGGGTTTGCCTGCCCTGCATGCAATGCTTCTGCCAAGACTACCATTCGTGGACTCATGGAATGCCTTATCCACAGTCATGGTATTCCACAGAGCATTGCCTCTGACCAAGACACTCACTTTACAGATAAAGAAGTATGGCAGTGGGCTCATGCTCATGGAATTCACTGGTCTTACCAAGTTCCCTCCATTATCCTGAAGCAGCTGGATTGATAGAATGTCACAATTACAATCCCAACTAGGTGACAATACTTTGCATGGGTGAGGCAACATTCTCCAGAAGGCCGTGTATGCTCTGAATCAGCATCCAATGTATGGTACTGTTTCTCCCATAGCCAGGATTTATGGGTCCAGGAATCGAGGGGTGGAAGTGGAAGTGGCACCACTCAACATCACCCTGAGTGATCCACTAGCAAAATTGTTGCTTCCTGTTCCCATGACATTACATTCTGCTTGCCTAGAGGTCTTAGCTCCAGAGGGAGGAATGCTGCCACCAGGAGACACAACAATGATTCCATTAAGCTGGAAGTTAAGATTGCCACCTGGACACTTTGGGCTCCTCCTACCTTTAAGTCAACAGGCTAAGAAGGGAATTACAGTGTTGGCTGGGGTGACTGACCCAGACTATCAAGATGAAATCAGTCTACTACTCCTCAAAGGAAGTAAGGAAGAGTATGCATGGAATACAGGAGATCCATTAGGGGCTCTCTTACTATTATCATGCTCTGTGATTAATGTCAATGGGAAACTACAACAGCCCAATCCAGGCATGATTACAAATGACTCAGGCACGACTACAAATGACTCAGGCACTTCAGGAATGAAGGTCTGAGTCACTTCACCAGGAAAAAAACCACGACCTGCTGAGGTGCTTGCTGAAGGCAAAGGGAATACAGAATGGGTAGTAGAAGAAGGCAGTCATCAATACCAGCTATGACCACGTGACCAGCTACAAAAA
The DNA here is from genome assembly GCF_030222135.1 of Aotus nancymaae. Taxonomy (NCBI): domain Eukaryota; kingdom Metazoa; phylum Chordata; class Mammalia; order Primates; family Aotidae; genus Aotus; species Aotus nancymaae. The sequence continues at coordinate 46,787,808 of NW_026988417.1, read as the reverse complement.
ACAAGGACTGTAATTGTGATGAGTATTTCCTCCTTCTTTTGTTAAAATCATGTTTGTGTATGTATACACTTGTACTAAGAAAATATCTTCATTTTATTTTCTTTCTCCTTTATCATGTGACATAGGATTTATTGACTTCACATCAGCACATAAGTATTATTAACTTTATGTAATAGTATTTGGGTTGGGGATTGGTATGTTTCTGGTTGTATGAAGGATAGTTGTATTATGTTAGGCATAATTATGGCATTATTATTATCTTTATTTGAAGATTATGCATGATCTCAGGAAATGTGTATGAGTGCAAGTTGATAAGGAGTGGACTTGTGATGGTTAGTATTGAATGTTAACTTGATTGGATTGAAGGATATAAAGTATTGATCTTGGGTGTGTCTGTGAGGATGTTGCCAAAGGAGATTAACATTTGTGTCAGTGGACTGGGAAAGGCAGACCCACCCTTAATCTGGGTGGGCACAATCTAATCAACCGCCAGTTGATAATTGAACAGTGATTGACTTTTAAAGCTGAGGTCTAGGTGTGGTGGATCAGCCTGTAATCCTAGCATTTTGGGAGGCTGAAGTGGGTGGATCGCCTGAGCTGAGGAGTTCAAGACAAGCCTAGGAAAATGGTGAAACCCCTGTCTTTACTAAAATACAAAAAATTAGCCGGGGGTGGTGGTGTGCACCTGTAGTCCCAGCTACTTGGGAGGCTGAGGCATGAGAATTGCTTGAACCCAGGAGGCAGAGGTTACAGTGAGCCAAGATCGTGCCACTGCACTCCAACCTGGACAACAAAGCAAGACTCTGTCTCCAAAAAATAACAACAACAATTAAATAAAAAATAACGTTGAAGTTAGGTAGATATAATTATTTCACTAAGTAACACTTTTTCATGAAGTGGATTCATCATAAATGTTAGCCTAATAATTTGATCTCAAATGGATTTTATTATATTCTATTATTCTTACATTCACTCATTTAAAAAATATTTGAGTGCCTATCTGTGACAGAAATTTAAAGATTCCTAGTCTTTTTTAAAAAATAAACAATCTTTCATTAGCGATTTCATATTCTACATAGCAAGTTCAGAATTTTATGATGTCTAAATTACAAATAAATATAGAGAGTATTAAACCTTGGATATTTGTGGAGACAAATATGTTTGATGAATGACCTTGGAGGCCCAGAAATGAGAATGAGTAGAACTGGGGATTCCCTCTCTCTGCAGCAGGAGGCCCTGCATTTAAACGCATCCTCCCACAAAGTCTCCAGATTTTGGGCAGCCAGCTTTCTCAGCACTCCCCCAAATAGTTGGCAATGAAGTTCAGACTGTCCAAGCAGTCCATTTGCCCCCAAGCCACTTTCATACTCACTTTGCTTAAAGAGAGAGAGCAATAGAGGGAAGTGGGTCCCTCTCCTAGAGGATGGCTAGCACAGTGTCTCTATCCATTTCCTGGTTCAAAATGTGTTTTTAGAATGTTCAGAGAAGGAGGAACCATCCACTGCTGACCCATTTGCCTAGAATCCCAGCTTGCTCCAAGTGATCCCACCCGTGTTTGCTGGAGTTTGTTGCCTGGAAATATTCAGGTAAACATTGTTCTTGAGGTCTGTGGGAATCCTGGATCCAGCAGGCTCCCACCATCCCCTTCTAGTCCTCTCTTTGACTCCTCCATGACTGCATGGAACTACCAGAATTTCAGGCAGGATCATGAAGGCACATTATATGGAGGCCCCTAAACCTCCTGGGAGGAGCTCCATTGCCAATACTTGTTTCCTAGCCCCACACACACCTGAGCTGAAATGTGAGGGTTGAAGAAGGTGACCAGCTCTTAAATCCCATGGATTCCCCATCAGTTTTTCTTCCCCATCCTCTACAGGTTTGTCCCTCTCTTTGGATTTTGGTGATGGGGAGGTGGATGCATTTGCTTTCACATTTTTTTATAGCCTTCCATCTGGACATTCCTTATAAACGTAAACAGCTAGACTTCAGCATCTTTATTCCCACACCCAGAACTGACCACTGCCTGACCACACCTAGATGGTGGCCTCTTGTCCTGCAGCCCAAAGGGGAGAGATTTCCATGAATAAGTGGTGTGGGGAATAAAATACTTGGACTAACAGCTTATGAAATCATTGCATCTCATATCATCCAAATATTATGTTTTACATGAAAAAACAGTTGTGTCACAGGAAGTGGAAAGAATAGGAAAAATGTATTTACACCATGATTAAAGCCATATAAAATAAAACTGTCTATATAAAAAATAAGACAGGGATGAAGAATACTAAATTGCTAATCTTGGCTATGTTTAGAGTGGTGGGGTTATGGGTGAGATTTTATCTCTATGTTTTCCAAAATGCTTGTGGCTATTTTCATAAGTAAACAAAAAATGAATTTACTGAAACAAATAGAGAAATGTCTTTTATTACTTGCAAGTACATTTCCTTGAACAGACCTTGAATAATGACGGAATAACCTAAATTTACAGATAAAGATCTCATTCTCCTGTGGTAAGCCCTTCTAGTGTTTTAATAACTTTCTTATCAGGAAGTCTTCCTTCTATTTGTCATTAAATCTCTTCTGCTATGTTATTTTAATGCTTTTATTTCTGGCTGAAATTTTAGTTTGTTATTCAACTAATATCATTGCTGTGGCTACCCACAAAACTATCTTTATGTATTATAAATAACATGTTAGCTATATTATTACATGTTTATTGAAAGCATTACAAATCATATAAACTGCCATCATAATGTATTAGAATAAATATAGACAGGGATTAAATGGTTTGTCTTTATGGTCTCTGTAACTATCAGTCTTCTTTGCACATGGGAGATTCAATAAATGATTGTTAAGGGCTGGGTGTGGTGGTTCATGCCTGTAATCCCAGCATTTTGGGAGGCCAAGGCAGGTGGATCACTTGAGCTCAGTAGTTGGAGACCGGCCTGGGCATGGCAAAACCGTGTTGCTATAAAAAATACAAATTAGCCAGGCATGGTGGTGGGCATCTGTAGTCCTAGCTACTCAGGAGGCTAAGGTGGGAGGATTACTTGAGCCTGGGAGGTCAGGGCTGCAGTGAGCTATCACACCACTACACTCCTATCTGGGCGACAGATTGAGACCCCATCTCAAAAAAAAAAAAATTTTGAAGCAAATATATTAAGTTTTTAGACGTTAAAATTATTTTAATTATTTCTTAAGAATATGAATAATTCAAAATATCTTGTTTTTTTGTGTTTTTTCAAAAAATCTGGATTAAAATCCAGATCAAGACTTGTAGATTTTTTTTTTTTTTTTGAGAAGGAGTCTTGCTCTGTCTCCCAGGCTGGAGTGCAGTGGCGCTATCTCAGCTCATTGCAACCTCCACCTGCGGGGTTCAAGCAATTCTCCTGCCTCAGCCTCCTGAGTAGGATTATAGGCGTGCACCACCAGCCCCAGCTAAGTTTTGTATTTTTAGTAGAGACAGGGTTTCACCGTGTTGGCCAGGATTGTCTCAACCTGTTGACCTCGTGATCTGCCCTCTGCCCGCCTCAGCCTTCCAAAGCACTGGGATTACAGGCATGAGCCACTATGCCTGGTGACTTGTAGATTTTTTAAAAGAATTATTCTCATCTAAAATATGACAGATTTTGCCGGAAGAGCCTTTAATCCTTTCATCATCTATAAAAGTATGTAATTCTATTTTGTGATTTCATAACTCATTGGCCTACAGATGGCAAAAAAATAAGAACCAGTTATTTTTCTTTTTTTTTGAGATGGAGTCTTGCTCTTGTCGCCCAGGCTGGAGTGCAATGGCACCATCTCGGCTCACTGCAACCTCCGCCTCCTGGGTTCAAGTGATTCTTCTGCCTCAGCCTCTCAAGTAGCTGGGAATACAGACGCCCACTACCATACTTGGCTGATTTTTGTATTTGAGGTAGGGTTTCACCATGTTGACCAGGCTGGTCTCAAATTCCTGACCTTGTGATCCACCCACCTCAGACTCCCAAAGGGCTGGGATTACAGGTGTGAGCCACCGAACCTGGCCAGAACCAGTTATTTTTCATATCTTTTATTTTCAGGAAAACTTAAAGAAACACAAACAGAACATGCATAATTAAGTCAGACCTATATTGTCAATGACAAACAGAGTTGAGCAGTTCTGTGGACTAGTGGATTCAGATAGCAGAGTTGTGTGACTAGTCTAAACAATTCTCACTCAAGATGACAGGATGTATACTATTTTTACATGTAGTGAGGATAATTTAAAAAAATGGATATACGCTTTAAATAGTCTTTTTCACACTCCATGTTGACTATGCACATGGACTGAACTAAGAATTAGAGTACAGTATAAATACTATAGGAGCAGCTAATTGACAACCAACAGCTTTGAAAGCTTGGATTGTAAAATTGCAAAACTTGCCAGGAGAAAGAAGGGAAAACAGAACCCATCATCTAACCAAATGCTTCCAGTTCAGAGTTTTTCTTAGTTTCAGCAATGGCCCAAAGGAATGGCAATTCAGACCACGATGAATCTAGATACATCTGTCACAATTCGAAGGATCTTTCCTAGGACAGGGTAATCAATCCCTCTGAGGAGGTTGTGGGCAATTTTAGGGTCAACTGAAGAATCTCATTTAATGTAAAATGACTAGGGATCCCTTTACATCATGAACTCAGGCTGTGGAAATGCTAATGGCAGTGTTTCCCAAAGTGTGATGCCTGGGAGTATTTAAGACATTGTTATTTTCCCTGCTCACCCTTCTGTGAATGTACTACTGTGGCATGCTCTAGATCTGGGGCCACTAGACACATATGGCTATTCATCAGTTGACAGAGGTTAATCCAAAGTGAGGTATGCTGTAGGTATAAAATATACACAGAAATGTGAAAGCTTAGTACAAAGAAGGTAAAATATCTTAATCTTAACAAGTTCTTTGTACAAATCACATATTGAAGCAATAATATCTTGGATAAATTGGTTTAAATAGAATACCTTATTAACATTAATGTTGCCTATTTCTTTTTATCTCTTTCAGTGTGGTTGCCAGAACATTTTCGATTACACATGTGGCCTGCATTTATAGCTCATCTTATATTTATTGGACAGCTGCTGCTTTGGAAAGACCACTTGGCAGAGCTCCTGTCCATCACAACATTCCACTCCCACAGCATGCCGGGAGTTACACCTGGGACCACTAGAGAAAGCTCTAGCTCAAGCTGAGTGAGGAGGATTTATCTGATGGCCAACAGCAGCAGGCTGTGTGCAGGAGCTAGGTGCTGAGTGCCTGGGGCTGAGTCTGAGGTGAAGATTGAAAGTGTATGAGGTAGAGGGAGGAAATAACACATCTTTGCACTTTCGGTTTCCTTACTAAGTGGATTTATTTAAGTGAAATAAGTGAGTAAATTTTAAAATATATTAATACAGTAGGTCTGTGGATATGTAAATACAGCAATTGAAATGTGTCCTATACATCATTGTGACTATTTACTTAATATTCTTTGAACAAAGCCATTGATATATGTACATGGCTGTATTATAATATTACTTTCTGGTATTTATTGTGAATTCTAACCTTTTCTATTTCATTCTAAACACAACACAGGCTTTATTTTCTCTATTATCTCGGGAACTAGCTAGGTCTGGATAATTCAAGGAAGGAGAGAAGCTAACTTCTCTGTCCTGCACTAACTATTCCCCTCTAACTTTACCTATACTGGAAACAGTCAAATTCTCCGGCTACTTTGCCATTTGGCACTTAATCAAAATACCTATACTTAGGATCCATGATAGGAACTGGTAATATCCTGAGTTGTCCATTTGAATGTTTCTAACAGCCTCAGACCTCAGAAGAGTTGACATGCATTATGATGGAAGGATGTTCAATAGATAGGGTATGAGTCTTAAGATGTTTCTTTTTCAGTTAAAGTTAACGATGCAAGAAATTATAAAGAGCAGACAGCCTCAGCCACATAGGATAAAAGGCTATTTTGAAAGTAAGAATTGAGTTCATTAGCCCATATTCCACAAAGTAAAACATATTCATGTATTCACTCACTTGACAATTTGATAAGTCTCCCAGCTAGACACAAGGAGAAGGTAGACAGTAGGTGCTAACTTCATGAAATTTTACTGGCAATTAAGAAGAAACCTCACAAAAGACAATTTATAGTCCATGTCTGAAAACTTCAAAATGGAGAAGCTCAAAGTTGGCAAAGAGAGAAAGAAATTCCTTTTAAAGGAAAAAGATATTACTTTTTTCCTTCTTAGAAATGATTCAGAGGGCTGCCATAAGTTCTAGTATATTTCTTTATAATCACAACAATGTGTCTGGAAGGCCAAATTTTCCTGTGGGCTTTGTTCCCACTATTGTTCAGAAGCCAAGAAATAAGTTGAACTAAAGGACCCTAGCTTGGTTTTGGTTATCATTTTGTGTTACCAATGAGATGAAATTACATGCACTATTAGAAAAACAAACACAGCAAAAGGAAGTCCATAACTTTTAAACTTCTGTATTTAAATAAGTCTTGGGGGAAAAGGGAAGGGAAGAGGCAAACATTTCTTCCATTTTTTAAAACCATGTAATACAAAATCTCCTTAATTTGGAATTAATTTGGCTAAGCACTTCTGGGTGGGGACCTCTGGAGATGGCACAGAACATTCCCGGTTTCTTATGTAATCAGCTGTAGCTATCCCTGAGCTCATAAGACCAGAGTCTAAGACAGGCCATATTCCTTATTATTCTAAACCAAATGTCATCTGCTTTGAGCCTTCTTTTGCATACCTCTCAGGAAATCAAATCTCAGTTATTATTCAAGTCCTTTTACTCCCCTCCATGGTATCTCACAAGAATCACAGGCTTACACAGTCCCAGGAACGTTGGGGCCCATACTTAGTCCATGGACAGACTTCATTCCCATTGATTCTTCTCCCTGATGTGGCTACTGGTCGCTAGGACTCTGTTGGGCAAGGCTGTGGTAAGTGAAGCAGACCTTTGCTTGGTGCCTCTCTCAGGTCATTTAGAACCACATATGAATGGGGGCCTTAGGAGCTGCCATTCCTACAGATACCTCCAAACTCCAGACCCTATTATCAGTCCAAGGGCAGGTTCTGTTTTAGGTTGGGTTACCCCAAAAGCAGAGCTTGAGTTAGGGACTTCTATGCAGGCAGTATACTCAGGGAGATCCCAGAAGCAGGTGTGAGATAGGAGGGAAGTAAGCAGGGAAGGAGGACATGCCACCGTGAGGGTGTGTTATGGATTATGGAGGTGAATGCATTGTGCTGCAGGGCTTTGATTCTGCTGAAACCTCCTGAGCAGCATACTAAGTACCTTCAGAATTTCCGCTTGAAGGACTGTAGGTGGAAACCTTGTATATAAACATCAGATTGTCCCCATCTGTGGAGGGTTGTTGCATTGGTCTGTTAGGACTATGGCAAACATAACAAAATACCACAGTTTGGGTGGCTAAGGCAACAGAAATACATTTCTTCACAGTTCTGTAGCCTAGAAGTCCAAGATCAAGGTGTTTGATTTCTTCCGAGGTCTATCTCCTTGGCTTGCAGTCTGCTATGTCACCTGGCTTTTTCACCTGGTTTTTTTTTTTTTGAGATGGAGTCTTGCTCTGTCACAAGGCTGGAGTGCAATGGCGCAATCTCGGCTCGCCGCAACCTCCTCCTCCTGGGTTCAGGCAATTCTCCTGCCTCAGCCTCCTGAGTAGCTGGAATTACAGGCACGTGCCACCAACCCAACAAATTTTTGTATTTTTAGTAGAGACTAGGTTTACCATATTGGCCAGGATGGTCTTGATCTCCTGACCTCATGATCCTCCTGCCTTGGCTGGGCACCGTGGCTCATGCCTGTAATCTCTTTCTCTTCTTATAAGGACACCAGTCCTATTGGATTAGGACCCCATACTTAGGAGGTAATTTAATCTTAATTACCTCCTGACAGTGTCCATTTACAAATACAGTCACACTGGGGGTTAGGGCTTTCAACTATGAATTTTAGGGGGACATGATTCAGCCCATCACAGCTTCCCTTGGAGGTGTTAACTGGACACCTGGGGTTCATCAGTGTAAAGTGACTGGAGATTCTGATTTAGAAGAATTCAGAGACAGGAGGAAAGAATGTGAGTTGGGGCTTCACATGCTTTTGCCTTCATCTTGCCCCTTCTCAATTCAAAGTTGGACCATATTATCTGTCCATCTAAAACCACCCAGCTTAATCCTTCTTAATGGGTTAGGAACACAGCAAATCTTTACTTTCCTCCTGGGTGGGGCTCAGTGTTTAAAGACACTGTGCTGATCTCTCTTTCTTGGGATGAGCATCTTACTGTGACTAAGATGAGTACCCGTCAATCCCAAGATAAGGATTTTAGTACAAACAGTTTATTTGGGAGGAGATTCCAGAAACCACTTGTAAGAGAGTGAGGAAGAGAGACAAGGAAGGGGAAGAAGTGAGTAGACTATTAGTGAACAGGTTATCACTGAGGGGAACTGGCCCACACTCTTGCTGGGAACCACTGGGAACATGCCTCAGAGTTGTCCCATCCAATGGGCAGGGAAACTAGGGTATTTATCCTCCAGTTCTCATTCATCATTGCCTGGTGGCAGCTCCCTGGGGATAACTCTTTCGGCATCTGGCTTACTCCCTATAGGAGAACCAAGAGAAGGCTCTCAGGCAGAAGATGACCTATGTATCTCAGAGGAAGAGGAATGTCAGCTGGGTGTGGGGGCTCAGCCTGTAATTCCAGCACTTTGGGAGGCTGAGGCAGGTGGATCACTTGAGATCAGGAGTTTGAGACCAGCCTGACCAACATGGTGAAACTCCGTTTCCACTGAAAATACAAAAATTAGGGAGAGAGATCCAAGATGGCTGATCACTAGCAGCTCGGGATCGTAGCTCCCAGTGAAAACACAGAGAACAAGAGGACGCCACACTTTCAGACGAATTTTTGTTGCTGACGGACCAAGAGATTCACAGTGGAGGAGCCCTACGGGTCGCCAGGGCGACTCTTGTGGCCAGCGCGACGGTTTTGCTGGTGCCTCAGTGTGGCAGTTCTTGGTGCAGAGTCTGGAGATTCCCAGGCAGAAAAGCACCATCAATCTTAACACTGCTGTTTTGGCCGGCGCAGTGGATTGCTCAGATTTCAGTGCTGGGAATCAACAAGTTGGACGTCCGCTCAGAGACCTAGTTAGAAAGTCGGTAATTACAAAGATGACAGAGGGATAAATATATAATGAAGGGAAGAAACCAGCATAAAAAGGCAGAGAATACTCAAAATCAGAATGCCTCTCCCTCTACAGGGGATCGCAGTTCCTCATCAGCAACGGAACAAGGCTTAATGGAGAATGAGTGTGTTCCAATAACAGAAGCAGGTTTCAAAAGGTGGGTGATAAGAAACTTCTGTGAATTAAAAGAACTTGCTCTAACCCAATGCAAAGAAACTAAGAACCTTGAAAAAAGGTTTGACGAAATGCTAACGAGAATGGACAATTTAGAGAGGAATATAAGTGAATTGATGGAGCTGAAAAACACAACATGAGAACTTCACGAAGTATGCACAAGTTTAAACAGTCGAATTGATCAAGCAGAAGAAAGGATATCAGAAGTCGAGAACCAGCTCAGTGAAATGAAATGAGAAGACAAGATTGGAGAAAAAAGGATGAAAAGGAATGAGCAAAGTCTCCAGGAAATATGGGACTATGTGAAAAGACCTAATTTACGTTTGATAGGTGTACCTGAATGTGATGAAGAGAATGAATCCAAGTTGGAAAATACTCTTCAGGATATCATTCAGGAAAACTTTCACAACCTAGCAAGGCAGGGTAATATTCAACTCCAGGTAATACAGAGAACACCACAAAGATATTCTTCAAGAAGACCAACCCCAAGGCACATAATCGCCAGATTTATTAGGGTTGAAATGAAAGAGAAAATACTAAGGGCAGCCAGAGAGAAAGGTCAGGTTACTCACAAAGGGAAACCTATCAGACTTACAGCAGATCTCTCAGCAGAAACCCTACAAGCCAGAAAAGAGTGGGGACCAATATTTAACATCCTTAAAGAAAAGAACTTTCAACCCAGAATTTCCTATCCAGCCAAACTAAGCTTTACAAGTGAAGGAAAAATTAAATTTTTTGTGAACAAGCAAGTACTTAGAGAGTTCACCACCACCAGGCCTGCTTTACAAGAGCTTCTGAAAGAAGCACTATACATATAAAGGAACAACCAATATCAGCCTTTCCAAAAATATATCAAAAAGCAAAGAACATCAACACAATGAAAAATTTACACCAACTAATGGGCAAAACAGCCAGCTAGCATCAAATGGCAGTATTAAACTCTATATTCAAATTGGACAAAAAGACAAAACCCATCGGTATGCTGCATCCAGACACATCTCACATGCAACGATACACAAAGACTCAAAACAAAGGGATGGAGGAAGATTTACCAGCCAAACAGAGAGTAAAAATAAACAAATAAATAAAAAGTAGGAGATGCAATTCTCGCCTCTGATAAAATAGACTTTAAAGCAACAAAGATCAAAAGAGGCAAAGAAGGACATTACATAATGGCAAAAGAATCAATGTAACAAGAAGAGCTAATGATTCTGTAGATCAATGAGACAGAAAATTCCTTTTTTATCCTTTTTTCTCCAATCTTGTCTTCTCATTTCATTTCACTGAGCTGGTCCTCGACTTCTGATATCCTTTCTTCTGCTTGATCAATTCGACTGTTTAAACTTGTGCATACTTCGCGAAGTTCTCGTGTTGTGTTTTTCAGCTCCATCAATTCACTTATATTCCTCTCTAAATTGTCCATTCTCATTAACATTTCATCAAACCTTTTTTCAAGGTTCTTAGTTTCTTTGCATTGGGTTAGAGCAAGTTCTTTTAATTCACAGAAGTTTCTTATCACCCACCTTTTGAAACCTGCTTCTGTTATTGGAACACACTCGTTCTCCATTAAGCCTTGTTCCGTTACTGATGAGGAATTGCGATCCCCTGTAGAGGGAGAGGCATTCTGATTTTGAGTATTCTCTGCCTTTTTAGGCTGGTTTCTTCCCTTCATTATATATTTATCCCTCTGTCGTCTTTGTAATTACCGACTTTCTAACTAGGTCTCAGAGTGGATGTCCAATTTGTTGATTCCCAGCGCTGAAATCTGAGCAATCCACTGCGCCAGCCAAAACAGCGGTGTTAAGATTGATGATGCTTTTCTGCCCGGGAATCTCTGGACTCTGCACCAAGAACTGCCGCGCTAAGGTGCCAGCAAAACCGTCGCGCTGGCCACAAGAGTCGCCCTGGCGACCCGTGGGGCTCCTCCGCTGGGAATCTCTTGGTCCGTAAGCAACAAATATTCATCTGAAAGTGTGGCGTCCTCTCGTTCTCCGCGCTTTCACTGGGAGGTATGAGCCGGAGCTGCTAGTGATCAGCCATCTTGGATCTCTGTCCGAGACAGAAAATTAACAAGGACATCCAGAACTTGAACTCAGACCCGGAACAAGTAAACTTAATAAACATTTATAGAACTCTCCACTTTAAATACACAAAACCACATTACCATCTCACATCTATTCTAAAAGTGACTACATAATTGGAAGTAAATCACTCCTCAGTAATTGCATAGCATTTCATAGGTTTAAATGAAATATTGGTTGGCTGCTTGTTTGTTATTTTCTTCCCTTATTCCTTCCTGTCTACATCATTAAGTATAATTATTGGTATAAAAGAGGTTTTCAATACCCATTTCTAAACTGCATTCTAGCCTGGGCAAGAAAGCAATACTCCCAATCTGTCTGTCTCTTTCTCTTTCTTCCTCTTCTTCATTCTTTTTTTTTCCCTTCTTTCTTTTTTCTTCCTTAAAAAAAAAAAAAAGAATTGAGGGATCAATTAACCTCTGAGACATCTTCTGAAAAAAAAAAAAAAAAAATTAGCTGGGCATGGTGGCATGTGCCTGTAATCCCAGCTATTCAGGAGGCTGAGGCACGAGAATTGCTTGAACCCAGGAGATGGAGGTTGCAGCCAGCCAAGATTGTATCACTGCATTCCAGACTGGGTGACAGAGTGACTTCATCTAGAAAGGGAAATGTCAAAAGGATATATGAAGAACACTGACAATGAGTACAGTGGGGTGAGGAAGGGAAAGAGAGTTAACAACAGTTAGTTTGGAAAATAAATGAACTAAGTAATTAATTGCACGAACAGATCCATAGGAAGATTTATTTTTGCTTAAAAAAAATGCCACAGGCTGGGCACGGTGGCTTACACCTGTAATACCAACACTTTTGGAGGCCAAGGTGGGTGGATCATGAGGTCAGAAGATTGAGACCATCCTGGCCAACATGGTGAAAACCTGTCTGTACTAAAATACAAAACATTAGCCAGGTGTGTGGGGCACACCTGTTGTCCCAGCTACTTGGGAGGCTGAGGCAGGAGAATCACTTGAACCCACTAGGCAGAGGTTGCAGTGAGCCAAGATCACGCCACTGCACTCCAGACTGGCAACAGAGCAAGACTCTGTTACAAAAAAAAAAAAAAAAAAAAAAGCCACAACCTTAGCAGTATTTATTTGCATTTGCTTTATTATAGTTACCTTTTAAAAACATTCTACAATTCAGGGTTGTTCTTCTGTGTTGTCTAAGTTAATATAGTTTTAATATTCTTTTTATTTTAAATCTTTAATAGGATTTTTCTCTCCATGGCTTTTTTATTTTGCAAGCCCAAGGTAATGAATGTTGCATGCCAGGGTTTGAAAATTTAAATGCCTACAGGATCTGATAGGTGAAGTAAATATCAATGAGTAAAGTGAACTGGGGGTAATAAAATAGACTCTAGAATAGAGTAGTGCGGACTGTGACAAATGTATTACAACATCCTGCCTAAAGGGGCAGCAGCTACTGATTCTCAGCCAACAGTTGCCAGATAGGAATACGGACGTGAATTTCAAGGAAAACTGTAGAGCTGGGTATGTATAGTTGCCTAAATATTAGCATGGTGGTCAAGATCAGATTCTGGAGCCAGACAGGCTGAATTTGAATCACAGGTCTACCAATTACATTAACTATGTAATCTTGAGCAAGTTATCTAATAACTCTGACCTTCAGTTTTCTCATCAGTGGAATGGAACTAATGATTGTACCTATGCTATCGGGTGGTTACAAGGATTAAATGGATCATACTTAGGAGCATACTTAGCACTAAGACCTCAATAAATGTTGGCTATTGTCATTATTAGCTATCAATTTAGAAAATCTAAACTTTTAATTTTGAGATAATTATAGATTCACATGTGGGTTGTAAGAAATATTCAGAGAGAGTTCACATTTCCCAGTTTTCCTCTGCAAAACTGTAGTACAGTATCACAGCCATGATGCCAATACTGATATAGTCAAAACAGAACATTTCCATCTCCATAAAGGTCACTCATGTTACCCTTGTATAGCCATAGCCACTTCCATCTTGCCCCACCCCTTCATGGAAACCTAGCATCTGCCAATCTGTTCTCTACTTCTACAGTTTGTCATTTCAAGAATGTTATGTAAGTGGAATCATATAGTAGGTAACCTTTTGTTGTTGTTGTTGGCTTTTTAAAGTAAGCATAATCCTCTAAAGATTTATCTAAGTTGTTGTGTGGATCAATAGTTTGTTACTTTTTATTGCTGAATGATATACCTTAGTATGATACACAGCATACCTTTTGTTTAACCATTCACCTTTTGAAGGGCGTATAGGTTTTCCCAAACTTTGGCTGTTATGAAGAAGGCTGCTATAAACATTTGTGTACAGTTTTTGTTTGTGTGAGCATCAGTTTTCATTTCTCTGGGACAAATGCCTACAGGTTCATTTGCTAGGTTGTATGGTAGTTGTATGTTTAATTTTTAAAGAAACGTCCAACTGTTTTCCCGAGTAGCAGTATCATTTCACATTACCATCAGCAATAAAATCTCTCCAAATCCTTATTTGCCTTTGGTGTCACTATGTTTTGTTTTAGCCATTATGACAGCTGTGTAGTGATTATCTCATTGTGATTTTAATTTGCATTTACTAAGTGTTTGATGATGTTGAAGCTCCTTTCATGTGCTTATTTGCTATCTGTATATCCTCTTCAGTGAAATAATTCTTTCTGTTTTTCTTGTCCGTCTTCTATGTGGATTTTTTTTCACTGTTGAGTTTTGAGGGCTCTTTATATAGTCTTGATTACTAGTCTTTGTTAGGTAAGTGGCTTGCAAATATTTTTTCAGTCTGTAGCTTGTATTTTCATCCTCTTAACAAGGCCTTTCACAAGGCAAATGCTTCTTAAAAATTGAGATATAATTCACATAACATAAAATTCACCATTTTAAGGCACACACTTTGACAAATTCACCATTTTGAAGTACACAGTTTGTGTTTTTTTAAGGATATTCACTATATTGTACAACTGTTATCACTACCTAACTCTAGATAGAGTTGACCTTTTCTGACTTTATGTAGCATAATGTTTTCAAAGTTCATGATGTAGCATATATCAGTACTTCATTACTTTTTAATGGCTGAATAATATTCCATTGTATGGATATATCACATTTTGTTTATCTGTTCATACCTGATGGACATTTGGATTCTTTCTGCTTTTTGGCTATTACAAATAATGCTGTTATGAGCATTCATGGATGAGTATTTGTTTGAGTACCTGTTTTCAACTCTTTTATGTATATATCTATGAGTAGAATTGCTGGGCCATGTGATATTTCTATCTTTAACTTTTTGAGGAACTGCCAAACTGTTTTTGACAGTGTAAACATTTTTTGTTTTGTTTTTCAAATATTTAACCAGTTTTGCATTCTGGAACAAACCCTACTATAAAGAAATACCTGAGACTGGGTAATTTATATGAAAAGAGGTTTGATTGGCTCACAGTTCTGCAGGCTGTATAGGAAGCATAGTGGCATCTGCTTCTGGGGAGGCTTCAGGGAGCTTTTCCTCACGGCAGAAGGCAAAGTGGGAGCAGGCACTTTATGTGGCGAAAGTAGGAGCAGGGCGAGGGGGTTGGAGGTGCCACACACTTTTAAATGACCAGATCTCGTAAGAACTCACTATCACAAAGACAGCATGAAACCATGAGGGATCGGCACTTCTCCCAGCCCCCCATTCAAACACCTCCTATCGGTCCCACCTCCCACTGGTCAACACAAGAATTCTGTTGAATTGTTTGGACAAATATCCAAACTATATCACATAGTATATAATTCATTTTATCTATAACAGAATCTTATGTGCTAATATTCTGGTGAGGAATTTCACATCTATATTCATAAGGGATATTGGTCTGTAGTTTTATTTTTCAGTACTTTTTCTGGTTTTGATATCAGGGTAATACTGCTTTATATAATAAACTGGGAAGTGTTCTTTCTTGTCCTATTTTCTGGTAGAGATGATGAAAAATTAGAGTTAATTCTTTTTTAAACATTTTTTAGAATTCTCCAGCGAACAGTCTGGGTCTGGAGATTAGTTTTGGGGGTGTTTTAAAATTATGTATTCAATTCATTAATAGTTGAGTGGAAAGCACCCAAACTGGTTTTTCTCTGTTCTTACACCACAAAACAATCAACATGGAAGACTTCTGTGACCAGCAGAGTTCTCCCCCATCAGTTCTGCAGTGGATACCAGCAGGGTGCCCTCCAATTCAGTTCTGATGCCATCTACCTGGAGATGGCATTAGAATTCCACAGGTTGAGGGCTGAGGTCCCACTTCAGATGCCAGTTGCAAGCCCCAGGTTGCTTTAGCTGTACTTCTGACCAAGAAGGTTATAAACTGAGGTTCCCATGACCCTTTCCTTGAGTTTGATTAATTTGCTAGAGAGGTTCACAGAACTTGGAAACACATTTACTGGCTTATCATGAAATTTATTACAAAAGATACACATAAAGGGATGTATAGAAAAGGCATATGGGAAGGTGTGTGGAGCTTTCACATCCTCTCCAGGCACGCCACCCTCCAGGACCTTCCATATGTTCCGCTGTCTGGAAGTTCTTCCTACCTCATCAGTCCCCTTGGGCCTTCTATAGAGATTTCATTGGATAGAAATGACTGAAGCATAGACTAAAGAGGGTATGAACTAACACTAATCAAGTGGAGGAAACAGCAAGTCTTGCCTATTCAGATGCTTCTTGGCTTCTCTGTGTAGCATTTCTTTCTTCTGGGTAGGGGACAGGACCTCTCCTAAAATGTAGGTTCTGATAATCTACAATCTGATAGGGTAAGTCAGAAGATTTCTTTACGGTCAACTCCAAGACAGAAGGCAGAGGAAGATTCCTGCCTTGGGGAGAAAAAGAAACAGGTGAAAGGAGGGCAGAAGGTCTGAGAGGGAGATTTTGCTTTCTGAGGCCTGATTCTGAGGCCTAAAGTGCCCCAACATTATAACAAAAGACTGTAACAAGGGCAATGGGAGTTAGCCAGGAACAGTGGATGAAAACTAGTAACATCACAATAGTTACAGGGATTTTCAACTCACTTATTTCATATTGGTTTAGTTGTGGTAACTGGTACTTTTAAAAGGATTGGTTGATTTTATCTAATTCCCAAATTTATGTGTGTAGAAGTGTTTGTAGCAGTCTCTTATTAGCCGTTTGATTTCTGCAGAGTCCCTAGTGATAGCTTCTGTTTAGTTCCTGATATTGGTAGTTTGGGTCTTCTCTCTTTTTATCTTTTAGTATCTTGCTAGATGTTTGTCAATTTTATAAACTTCCTAAAAGAACCAGCTCTTTCACTGATTTTCTCCATTGCTTTTCTGTTTTTAATTGCATTGATTCATCTTTTACCTTTATTATTTGTATTACTTTATTTATTATTTTATCTTTATTATTCCCTTTCTTCTGTTTGCTTTGGATTTATATTGCTCTTCTCCTTCTAGGTGCTTACAATAGGAGCTTAGATTATTGAGACTTTTTCTTCTTTTCTAATACATGCATTTCCTGCCATAAATTTTTCTCTCAACACTATTTAGCTGGTGTCCCACAAAATTTGATATGTAATATTTTCATTTTTATTCAATTCCAAGTATTTTTTTTCCTTAAGATTTCCTCTTTAATCCATGAATTATTTACAAGCGTGTTGTTTAGTTTCCAAGTGTTTGTTTGGAGATATTTTTGTTATCCTTCCATTTTTAAAAATTATACTTTAAGTTCTGGGATACATGTGGACAAAGTGCAGGTTTGTAACATAGGTATACATGTGCTATGGTGGTTTCTGCATCCAACAACCCATTATCTACATTAGGTATTTCTCCTAATGCTATCCCTCCCCTAGCCCCTCATTCCCCGAGAGGCCCCAGTGTGTGATGTTCTCCTCCCTCTTGCCAAGTGTTCTTATTGTTCACCTCTCACTTATGAGTGAGAACCTGCAGTGTTTGATTTTCTGTTCCTGTGTCAGTTTGCTGAGAATGACAGTTTCTAGCTTCATCCATGTCCCTGCAAAGGACATGAACTCATTCTTTTGTATAGTTGCATAGTATTCCATGGTGTATATGTGCCACATTTTCTTTATCTAGTCTATCATTGATGGGCATTTGGGTTGGTTCTAAGTCTTTGCTATTGTAAACAGTGCTGCAATAAACATAAATGTGCATGTGTCTTTAGAATAGAATGATTTATAATCCTTTGGGTATATACCCAGTAATGGGACTGCTGGGTCAAATGGTATTTTTGATTTTAGATACTTGAGAAATCTTCACACTGTCTTCCACAATAGTTGAACTAATACATTCCCACCAACAGTGTAAAAGTGTTCCTATTTCTCCACATCCTCTCCAGCATCTGTTGTTTCCTGACTTTTTAATGATCGCCATTCTAACTGCATGAAATGATATCTCACTGTGGTTTTTATTTGCATTTCTCTAATGACCAGTGATGATAAGCTTTTTTCCATGTTTGTTGACTGCATAAATGTCTTCTTTTGAGAAGTATCTGTTCATAGTTTTCATCCACTGTTTGATAGGGTTGTTTTTTTCTTGCAAATTAGTTTAAGTTCCTTGTAGATTCTGGCTATTAGCCCTTTGCCAGATGGATAGATTGCAAAAATTTTCTCCCATTCTGTAGGTTGCCTGTTCACTCTGATGATAGTTTTTTTTTTTTTTCTGTGCTGAAGTGCTTTAATTTAATTAGATCCTGTTTGTCAATTTTGGCTTTTGTTGCCATTGCTTTTAGTCATAAAGTGTTTGCCCATGCCTATGTCCTGAATGGTATTGCCTAGGTTTTCTTCTAGGGTTTTTATGGTGTTAGGTCTTATGTTTAAGTCTTTAATCTATCTTGAGTTAATTTTTGTATACAGTGTAAGGAAGGGGTCGAATTTCAGTTTTCTGCATATGGCTAGCCAGTTTTTCCAACATCATTTAGGTAGGGAATCCTTTGATCATTGCTTGTTTTTGTCAGTTTTGTTAAAGATCAGATGGTTGTAGATGTGTGCTGTTATTTCTGAGGTCTCTGTTCTGTTCCATCAGTCTATATATCTGTTTTGGTACCAGTAACATGCAGTTTTGGTTACTGTAGCCTTGTAGTATAGTTTGAAGTCAGTTAGTGTGATGCCTCCAGCTTTATTTTTTTTTGCTTAGGATTGTCTTGGCTATACAGGCTCTTTTTTGGTTCCCTATGAAATTTAAAGTAGTTTAATCTAATTCTGTGAATAAATGTAGCTTGATTGGAATAGCATTGAATCTATAAATTACTTTTTGGCAGTATGGCCATTTTTATGATATTGATTTTTCCTATCCATGAGCATGAAATGTTTCTCCATTTGTTTGTGTCCTCTCTTATTTCCTTGAGCAGTGGTTTGTAGTTCTCCTTGAAGAGGTCCTTCACATCCCTTGTAAGTTGTATTCCTATTTTACTCTCTTTGTAGCAATTGTGAATGGAAGTTCATTCACGATTTGGCTCTCTGTCTATTATGGATATACAGGAATGCTTGTAATTTTTGCACATTGATTTTGTATCCTGAGACTTTGCTGAAGTCACTTATCAGTTTAAGGAGATTTTGGGCTGAGATGATGGGGTTTTCTAAATATACAATTATGTCATCTGCAAACAGAGACAATTTGACTTCCTGTCTTCCTATCTGAATGCACTTTATTTCTTTCCTTTGCCTGATTGCTCCGGCCAGAACGTCCAATACTATGCTGAATAGGAGTGGTGAGAAAGGGCAACCTTGTCTTGTGCCTGTTTTCAAAGGGAATGCTTCCAGCTTTTGCCCATTGGGTATGATGTTGGCTGTGGGTTATTCACAAATAGCTCTTAATTTTGAGATATGTTCCATCAATACCTAGTTTACTGAGAGTTTTTAGCATGAGGGGTGTTGAATTTTATCAAAGGTCTTTTCTAATCTATTGAGATAATCATGCGGTTTTTGTCATTGGTTCTGTTTACGTGATGGATTATGTTTATTGATTTGTGTATGTTGAACCAGCCCTTGCATCCCAGGGATGAAGCTGACTTGATTGTAATGGATAAACTTTTTGATGTGCTCCTGGATTCAGTTTGCTAGTATCTTATTGAGGATTTTTGCATCAACGTTTATCAGGGATATTGAAATTTTCTTTTTTTGCTATGTCTCTGCCAGGTTTCAGTATCAGGATGATGCTGGCCTCATAAAACGAATTAGGGAGGAGTCCCTCTTTTTCTATTGTTTAGAATAGTTTCAGAAGGAATGGTACCGTCTCCTCATTGTACCTCTGGTAGAATTCGGCTGTGAATCCATCTGGTCCTGGGCTTTTTTTGGTTGGTAGGCTATTAATTACTGCCTCAATTTCCAAACTTCGGTTCATTTAGGGATTCGACTTTTTCCTTAGTCTTGGGAGGGTATATGTGTCCAGGAATTCATCCATTTCTTCTAGATTTTCTAGTTTATTTGCATAGAGGTGTTTATAGTATTCTCTGACTGTAGTTTCTATTTCTGTGGGATCAGTGGTGATATCCCCTTTATCCTTTTTTTGTTGTGTCTATTTGACTCTTCTCTATTTTCTTCTTTATTAGTCTGGCTAATGGACTATCTATTTTGTTAATCTTTTCAGATTAGGTAACTGCTATTGCTCAATTTTCCAGTTCACTGATTCTTTCCTCTGTCCCATCTATTCTGCTGAATAGAGTTTTTAATTGTAGTTATTGTGCTTTCACCTCTAAGATTTCCATTTGTTTCTTTTTTGTACCTTCTATTTCTTCACTAAACTTTCAGTTTCATCGTGGAGACTTTCTATTTTCTTCATTTGTTTCAAGCATGTTTCTAATTGCTCATTGAAGCAGTTTTACGATGGATGATTAAAAATCTTTGTCAGATAATTCTAATATCTCTGTCATCTTGGTGTTGGCATCTATTGATTGTCTTTTTTGTTCAGTTTGAGATCTCCCTGTTTCTTGGTATAGTGAGTTATTTTCAATTAAAACCAGAAAATTTGGGGTATTCTGTTATTAGATTCTGGATTTTATTTAAGCTTTTTGTTTTAGCTGGCTTCTTCTGACTCTATTTTGGCAGGGGAAGGAGGGTATGCAGGTCATCTCCTCTATCTATAGCCAGGTAGGGGTACAAATCCAGCTTTCCCACTCTTCCTCTGTTGACACTTGGGGGTGGGGAGCTCTTCATTACTGCTGGATGGGGTTGGGAGTTCCATCTTCCCACTAGGCCTCCACTGGTACCTCCCTGACTCGGAGGAATAGGAATGTCTTGTTACTATTCTCCGAGTGGCCTTCAGTGAAAACATGGGGTAGGGGTGTGTTTGGTCTCAATAGCTGGTTTTGTAATCTTGCTTGAATTTATTTTGGCTTTAAATATGTATAAAATGCTAGACACATAAAGAATAAATAAGTAGTTTTATATTTATATATTTAAATAAATTAAAATGAAAATATTTTGTTTAAAAGGGCTTCCTACTTGATTCAAGTTTGAGAAACACCCACATGGGTGACTGCATGGCCACATCATGAGTCCCTGAATTATTCATACTTTCCTCCAGGTTCTTCCACCTAGATGAACAGAAAGAAGGAGCGGGGCCCCTGACACTATGGAATATCATGCCAGTCTGACCCTGATGCTCTTCTTAGTTTCCTACTGCTGCTGTAATACACTGCCACAAATTTATTAGCTTAAAACAATACAAATTTGGTCTGGCTTGGTGGCTCATACCTGTAATCCCAGCACTTTGGGAGCCTGAGGCAGGTGGATCATGAGGTCAGGAGTTCAAGATCAACCTGGCCAAGATGGTGAAACCCCATCTCTACTCATCCTAGCTACTCGGGAAGCTGAAGCAGGGGAATTGCTTGAACCCAGGGGCAGATGTTGCAGTGAGCCGAATGTGCGCCACTGCACTCCAGCCTGGGCGATACAGTGAGACTCCATCTCAAAAACAAAACAAAACAAAACAAATATATTCTCTTACCATTCTGGAGGTCACAGTCCAAAATCAGTTTCACTGGGATGAAATCCAGGTGTCTGGTTTCTTTTGGAGCTTGTAGGAGAAAGTCTGTTTTCTTGCCTTTGCCAGCTTTTAGAAACTCTCTGCTTTCTTTGGCTTGTGCTCCCTTCCTTTATCTTCAAAGCCAGCAGTGTAGCACCTTCTAATCTTTCTCTTACTCTCTGTCCTCTACTTTCTCATCACATCCTGCCTTCTCCCTCATATAAGGACCCTTGTAACTACATTGGGCTCACCCAGATAGTGCAGAATAATCTGATTTCAAGATCCTTCACGTCATCCCGTCTACAAAGACCTTTTTGCGGCATAAGTTAATATACACACAGGTTCTAGGGAATTAAGACATGGACATCATTGGGAGGGCCTTATTCAGTCTACCACAAGGGGATGTTGTTACTTGCAGCTAAATCAAATTCTGAATGATTGACCTTCCACCAGAACATAAGCTCCACCACAACAGGGATCTTTGTTTAGTTTGGTCACCAGTGTTTTCTTGGTCTCCTGCTAATGCAGCGATGGCTGCATTTTCATGGCTGCCACCATCGTGAAGGAGGTAATGCCAAAAAGATCTGGAGATAGAGCACTCCAGGCAGAGGAAACGGCCTCTGCAAGCCCTCAGGCCAGAGAGCAGTATTTATTTATACGAATTATACTGAATATAACATTTTATTGTGACAGAAAGATTCATTTTGTCTCAAATTTTATAAACTATCAAGCTGTTGAGATATTGGACTCCTTTGAAACTCTGTCTCTTTTACTAAGCACAATCTGGTTTTACTTCTATGCCTTCTTTTCAGGCTGTAACATTGAAAAAATTTTCAATTACTATCAAACCAACATAAAAACATTATACAAGGAAATATATATATAAACATCATTCACGATTCAAAGATCATTCCCTTTGGCCGCTTTGAAAGGTTAAAAATGCAGACTCTGGAGTTATATTGTTTTATGTTCACATCTGGGCTTTGCCACTCAGTAGCTGTGTGATTTGGGGCTATTACTTAGACCTTCTCTGCCTTTGTTTCTTCATCTGTAAAATGAAGATAACAATGGTCTATTTCACAAAGCTGTGAGAATTAGATGAATTACTCTAATATGCTTAGAAAGGATACTGGCATATAGGGAATCCCCTCAATAACTGTTAACCATAATTCTTACTTTTCAATTTTCCTTCATATAATTTGCATTTAGTTGCAGTCACAGGTGCTCAAAACATTGTGTTCTACTTTTAAAAACGTAATTTTGTTCATAAGTTTTATTTCACATATCCGTTTTATTAACTTATGTAATTTTATTTTATTATTTATTTATTTATAGACAGGTTCTTGCTCTGTTGCCCAGGTTGGAGTGCAGTGGAATGATCTCAGCTCACTGCAGCTTGCTCTCCTGGGCTCAAGCAATCCTCCTACCTCAGCCTCCCAAATAGCTGGGACTATAGGCATGTAGCGCCAAGCCTGGCTAATATTTGTAAATTTAACAGACATGGAGTTTTGCCATGTTGTCCTGGCTAATATTTGTAAATTTAATAGAGATGGAGTTTTGCCATGTTGTCCGGGCTGTTCTTGAACTCCAGAGCTCAAGCGATCCAGCCATCTCAGCCTCTCAAAGTGCTGGGATTGCAGGCGTGAGACACTGTGCCTGGCCAACATATGTAATTTTAAATGACAGCATGACATTTCATACTGTTGATATATTTTACTTTAACATTTCCATATTATTGGACATTTAATTATTTTATTATTTAAAATGATGATCTTATAAACATACTTTGCATATAATGCTTTTTTTCTTTTGAATTATTTATTTAGCATCTCTTCCCAGAAATAAGATTATTGATTTTGTGTCCAACATTTGAAACTCCTTCCTTTTATGCAATAGTTCTAAAGAAGCAATTACTTTCAGCACATGATGGAAGGAGAAGCGGACATATCATAGCATCACAATGAAATCATCTTCATGTAGGAACAGACTCTCCAGGGAAGACTGATAAGGGATGCAATTATCATCACTGATGTCATCATTTATTCATCAACAAATGTATAAATTATCTGTGATGGGCCAGGTTCCTTTTTCGTAGGAAGAAGGTTACAAAAGAAAACCAGAGACTTGCACAAAAGAATGCAAGAAGCTGGCCAGGTGCAGTGGCTCACGCATGTAATCCCAGCACTTTGGGAGGCTGAGGTGGGTGGATCATGAGGTCAGGAGTTCGACACCAGCTTGGCCAACATGGTGAAACCCGTCTCTACTAAAAACACAAAAATGAGCTGAGCATGGTGGCGGAGACTTGTAATTTCAGTTACTTGGGAGGCTGAGGCAGGAGAATTGCTTGAACCCAGGAGGCAGATGTTGCTGTGAGCCAAGATTGCACCACTGCACTCTAGCTTGGGTGACAGAACAAGACTCTGTCTCAAACAAATAAACAAAAACAAAAACAAAAAAAATGCAAGAAGCTGCAAACACAAATAAATAAATATATATATATTTGCAAACCCTCCAGATTGATTCTGTATGTCTTCTTCTGTACCATGTGGAATCTACAAGTTAAAAAAAGACATTTTCTTCTCTCAAGGAACTGAAATTATGTCAACCTGATATTGATCATCTAAAGAAATAAACTTTATAGAAGCCATAAGGATATTTTGTAAGAAGGAAGAGTCTTGTCTCCAAGAAGTTCATATAAATGCCTTTTTTTCTGTATCTTGATTTTCTTAAAATAAAGATGGTGATACTAATATTGTTTGTGTCTTCTTTTTGGAGGCAGAGGTAGAAATCTTAAGTCTAATACTAGATTCCTTCTTTTGACTAGGGACCAATGTGAAAGTTTGAATTACGTAGGCCCAAATTTAGTATTCTGTTTTCATCTAAAAAATAAAAATTAAAGAAAGACTAACCTTTTAATTTTTTAAGTCCCACCACATTCTGAATACAGTTTTTATACCTTTTCCTTAATGTAGTTGAATTTCCCTAATGATCTCTTCTTCTGTCTCTGTCTCTGTCTGTCTCTCTGTCTCTTTCTCAACACCTTGCTGAAAACAATTGCCAGTGTTCTCTGTTATGTGACCTGTAGATGGTATACCAGTGGCAACTGGCTACTTAAACTGTATGATTAATAGTGTAACAAATGCCTTATTTAAAAAACACTATAACTTTATGAAAATTATCCTAAGTATTATTAAGAATTATGGTGATCTAGATGTTTTATCTACAGATCTGTTCTCTCTGGTTTTTTGAGAATTAGTAGGTACAATATAGACACTTCTGTCTCTTTTAATTTAAACTTTATGAAGAAATTATATGAGGATCCAGGTTTTCTTCCTTTTCAAACTTCATAAACATTGATATCCTCATTACTATTTTCAGGAATATGGGTTACCATCACCTACCAAGAACAGGCAAAGTGAATTGGAAATTGGTTCTTCTAATCATCATAATATCAGTTAATCCCTTAAGGCAGTAGCTCTTACCTTTTTGGGATCAGTCAATATGATAAAAGTTCTAAGTTCTCTCATTTAAAAATTTACGTACACAAGCATTTTTCTTGGGGAAAAATTAACTTTGTTACTATAATTATATATCTATAACTCTCTCTCCTGCCCACCCTCCATAATTTTTTTGCATACAGTTTCAGATGGTTTATGGTCCTGTCTCCTCAAAGTACATCTGTACTAGCCAAAACAAGTACCTGGGTGGGACAAGAGGCAGGAGAGACTGGGGTAGGGAGGAGACAGTAGATCACAAAAAAGAAAGTTTACTAGATTCATTCAAAGTGCTGGTCATTCTACTCAAAGCCCTCACTGGAGAGAGGATTTGGAATCAGAGGCCTTGGTCCAAATCTGTGCCCTCTTCCCATCTCCCCTTTTCCTAATCGACTTTTGGAAAGTCATTGAAACCTCTCTGACCCTCAGTTGTTGTTGCTGTTGTTTTCCCTGTTAAATCAGGGTTCCCCAACTCACAGACTGTGAACCAGGGCTGGTCTGTGGTCTGTTAGGAACCCGGCCGCGTAG
This sequence comes from Aotus nancymaae, assembly GCF_030222135.1. Lineage (NCBI taxonomy): Eukaryota > Metazoa > Chordata > Mammalia > Primates > Aotidae > Aotus > Aotus nancymaae. Next base: position 46,762,378 of record NW_026988417.1, on the reverse strand, counting down.
CAGGAGGTGAACTGTGGGCAAGTGTGCAAAGCTTCATCTGTCTTTACAGCCACTCCCCATCACTGGCATTACTGCTGAGCTCCGCCTCCTGTCAGATCAGCCTTGGCCTGAGATTCTCTTAGGAACACAAACCCTATGGTGAACTGTGCATGCGAGGGATCTAGGTGGCGCACGCCTTGTGACAATCTAATGGCTGATGATCCGAGGTGGAACGGTTTCATCCCCAAATCATCTCTTCCTGACCCCTGTCCATGGAAAAATTATCTTCCACAAAACCAGTCCCTAGTGCTAAAAAGGTTGGGGATGAGGTATTAAATGAAATCTTGTTAGACTTCTCAGGGTTATTACAGTGATCAAAGAGAAATGATATAGGAAGGCACTACTTTTAAGTTCTAAGCAAACATGAGGTGTGATAACTATCAAAGCGCTTGCTATTCCCTTAGCTTCAGCCTTGGGTTGGCCGTCTGTCCTATCATTCAGCTGTCAGCTCCGCTGTCACCCCAGAGAAGCCTCCAGTAACATCATATCTAAAGTAGCCTCCCTCTCCCCTTCACTCTCAATTCCATCACCCGCTTTTTTTTTTTTAGTCAAGACACCTCACCTACAAAGTGGTTTCATTTTTTATTTGCCCACTGATTATGTGAGACAATAGGCAGGGAGACCAGGTGGCTGTCGGAATTAGGAACCACGCCTCCCGTTAGGCTAAGCGGTGGTGGGCCAGATGGGTGATGCGGGGCAGTGGAGCCAAGCAGCCTGCTTGCTCCCTTCTGCTTGTCAGCAAAATTTCACACAGCCCCTGAGTCTGGGACCCCTGAGTCTGGGACCACCTGCAGCTGGCGGAAAGATGCTTTGAAAACAAAACAAGATAGAACACAGGATCCCACACGTCTCTTGACCGACTCACTACATTCCTTAACAGTTAAATGACCCTAGTTCTTGACTTTTACTGCACCTAAGATAAAGTCTGATGAGGTTACTGATTATGCTGCTGTAATCTATAAACAGATGTACTCTTAAGCCCAAACTGGGATGTGCTTTTACGCATACTGAATCTTCACCACCAGTTTCTAAACTGCGAAGGGAAGTTCTGCGTTGAAGGGTCTAATAGACAATCTGTAAAAGATTCCTCCGGGGCTGTAGGCCCCCATCTCTAGTCCTCAGTAACACTTCCCGAATAAAAGTAACTTTCATTCTTTAACAGTTCGGTTTTAAAGTTTAGTTGACAATCACTTATTGTCTTTCTCCCACGCTAGAATAAAATTTCCCTAATGGCAGATCCCTTGCCTCATCTTCCCCAGGTCTGGGAACAATTCCTGGTATAGGATGCACACAGACTTTGCGGAGTCAGGATATCCGTGGATGACAGTGGAGACTCCAGAGGAGAAAGACCTGGAGGCGAAGCCCAGCTTCTCAATTTACTAGTTGGGTGACATTAGGCAAGTTATTTAACTTATCTCTCTCTGCCTCACTTGTACCCTATGTGAAATGGGGGATTCTAATAACATATACTTCACAGAACTTTTAGTACATGTGAAGTACCTCGAACAGTGCCTGGCACACAGTGAAGTCTTATATGTGTTTTCTACTCTTCAGCGAGTGAAGTGTTAACACATTAATAGTCCACTTGACCCTCTAAGTGTATTAGATAGGCACCGCTGCCTCGGGTTTCACAGGAAAACGACTTACTCTTTGGGTAAAACAGGCTGCTTGGCTCCACTGCCCGCCACCGCTTAGCGGAAGGGGAGGCGCGGTTCCTAATTCCGACAGGCGCCTGGTCTCCCACAGGTGGCACTGCTCGGAGCTCTCCCAGCTGGGGGCGTTCGAGCCTTGTGGGGCGGTTCTCCTGGGATGGGAAGCCTGGGGCTAGGGAGGCTCATCGCCGCCCCCGGAAACATAAGGGACGCCCCCTGAAACTCACCGGGACGCACTTCCGACCCATTCCGGCCACTTGAAATCGCCGCAGGTCTGTGCAAACCAGCCGCCAAGGGCTCAAGTGACCGGGGCGGGGCGATCGAGGACAGGGTGGGCCCGGGCGATCAGGGGCGGGGCCGGGCGTCCACGGGGCGAGCAATCGGGGCGGGGCGGGGTGATCGGGGGCGGGATGGGACGATCGGGGGCGGGGCTCGGCTCTTGGCTCTGGATTCTGGGACTCTTTGCTCCCGACTCCGCGCACAGACTGCACCTCGCAGTCTCCCCAGCTCCACGCAGCAGCCGCACTCCAGCCAGGTAAGGGCGCTGCGAGCCGGCTGGGGCGACCCCGGAGTGCGGGACTCCGGGCAGGGGGCTGGTGGGGACGGGGATGTGCGCGGCGAGAGGTGACTTCCACCTGCCCCTCGAAGAACGGAGAAAGATTTTCTCCTCTCCGTGCCGCAGTGAGCGCGGGCGCTCTGTGTCTGGTGAGCGGCCGGTCCCCTTCAGTCCGGGAAGGAGGGACAGGTGAGCGCTGTGGCGCAGCCTCGCCTTCCTGCCGGCGGTCGGTTCTCCACTTCCCAACTCCAGCACTGACCTCTCCTAAGAAACACCCGCCCCTTTCCCCTGAAGTTCCAGGCCCGAGGCCGCCCCGCGGCAAGTTCAGCGTTGGGGTCACGTCCCAACTCCTCTCGAGTTGGGCGGTGGCGCGATCTTGATTGAAATTTGGCAGTATCGGCCAAGATGTTCCGCAGTTGCACGTGTCCAAGTGCCTCGCCCAGTCAAGTTCACGTTCTCTTCCTCACCCCGCCATCCCCCGCCCACCGCCCCGTCCCGGGAAATTGTGTTTGAATATTGAAAACAGGTGTCCGGCCAATATATGTACTTCTTGGAAAAACTAGGGCCTTGACCTGGGAGTGTGCACTTTCCCTCGGATCCTAAATTTCTTGTAGATTTGAATTTTTTTTTTTCTTTTTTTCCCGTGGACGAATAACATGGTGCTGTGCACCAGGTTTGGAAACAATCTCATCCATTACTATTCTTTGGAAACTGGAATATTTGATTCGAAAGATTGATCTTAATTGTTAACTTGGAACAACAGGACTAGTGATGGCCAAGTGGGTTTGAAGACTATCCAAAATAGTTCTAAGTTTTGTGCGTATTTCTTGTATTTTTCCAGTGAATGCCCATTTTCCTCTTGGGAAATTCTGAGAGTTTACTCACTTCTAGATTATTCTCTGCTAAAGAAACAAACCAGCGGATCTCCCAAATGAGGTCTGGAATTTAACAGTTTAGGTTGTGACACTGGTAGCTGCTTACTCTGCAAAAAGTCACCTGGAGTAAGGGATATTATGGTTTATTTCTAAGGGGAAAATAAAAGTATGCGTAACTTTCATATTATGAATTTGAAAGTATTTTTTAGTTTAGTTACATTTTCAATGTTTATGAAAGACTTACACTTTCCCCATACTCCAGTTAATCTGATCCATATATTACACTCTTGCCAACGCAGGATGCTTACTGTGGTGTGTTTATGTTAATGATCTTGACTTCTCTCACAAGGGTGTGTACATTTTGGTCTGTGGAACTGTATAGGGCAAGTGTTGTCAATTCATGCAAATCAGTGCTCTACTCTAGTTGGCAATACCTTTGCCCCACATAGGTCCAACTAGAATTTTCACATCTTCCCCAATAGGAAAGGATATAGAACATTAATGTATGCTCTAGCATTTTCAACCTACTTTATTCTTTATCAAGATAGTCATGTTTTCTCAGCAGCTAGTTACTCAAGGGCAGGAACTATGTTTTACCAAACCATGGAAAACAAAGCTCAGAGAATGGCAGCCTTTGCTTTCTTAAGTTGACCCTTGACTGGGAAGTTGGAAGGCTTGTGAGCAGTGTCTGGCCTACTTTTATGCTTGAGGAGGAATTACTGGCCTCTCTGCCTTCCTCCAGGCATCCTGAGTGCTGGGAGACTGGGCCTTGGGCCTCCAGCCACACCTCTGCCTACAGGTTCCTCCAGGTTGACCGGGTTGATGCCTCTCCTTCCTGCCCCAGCCTGCCAGCTCCTTGGCTTCCACCCCTCCCCTCTCAGATTCTCACCCCTAGAAGAATCACCATATTGTTCAGGGCAGGGGTACTTGGTCTGCAGAGTCAGCAGGGGTGTTGATCCTCAACATGTTGCTGGTTCTCTGTGGATGCTCCGTAGATACTCTGTAGATGTCTGTTGCTTCAGAGCCTTTATTGTGCTCCCTTCTTGTCCAGTCTACAGCAGACAAAGTGGAGTTACTGATGTCAAACCCAGATCAACAGTCTTGGGGGCCAGCTGCCTTGGTTGGACCAATTACGGTCATAAATTGGGCATTCAAGTCTGTTGGAAAAGAGTGAAACTGGCTCATCGTCATTGGCAATTATAAAAGTATCCTGTACTATGTGGTTATGCTATTATAAAAGCTCTGTGGAAAAATAAGAAACAACCCAGAAGGGAGGGGCTTAGTAGTTGCCTCCACCTCCAAACATGCCTCTGCTTGGGCTTGCCTTCTTGTCTCTACCCTAGCTCAACCAATTCTTCTGGGATTGGATTGAATAAGTAATTTCCCCACCATGTCTGACTGCTTAGAGCTCAGATGACCACAGCTACTGTAGTCTAGATGTAGAAAATTACATATCCTTTTGTTTAGAGAAACAAGGATGGAATGTTTCAAAACAGAGTGTTATTAGGGAAACAAAGAGAAAGCAAACAAATGTAAAAATGTGTGGGCACAGAAGCCGTAGTTTTTGTCATGTTTTAGAGTTTTAAACTTTTTTCCAAGTTATATTTCTCCCTTTCCAGAAACAACCACTTGTGATTCTTTGGCATTTATTGCTTGTAGTTGATACTTCTTGAGTTTTTCAGTTTTAAGCATTGTATGTTGACTTCCCACTGTGGAAGATGATGAGTTGGCTCTCTTTTTCCCTCCAACCCCCAATGTAAGTACGGCTTCCCTATTTTCCCATTCTTACAGTAGTTAGAATATTGAACAATGGTTAGATCAAAATTCACAGCTAAGCCAAGCATAACTTTTTATTTTCCTTGGAGTTAATAATGTATTTGTTTGTTCACTTTATTTATTTTGTACTCTTCATTGATTCAACCCACAGCTCTTGGCCAGTTTTCTGAATTCTCCCTCAACTGACTGGTATTTTGTCAATTTCGTTTTCCCCAAGAAGGTGTTCCTGAGCCTACTGGCTTGCTGTAATCCGGACCAGGTGCCTTTGGTCCATGGGCACACTTGTCACCCTGAGGGCTCCCTTTGTCATCATTCTGGAGATTCTCATCCTTTGTCTCTTGTGTTGGATCTCCTGGTACCTGTAGCACATGGCTTCTCAGTCTTGGTTGACTCCCTTCTTTTGGTCGAGCTCTTCCTCAAGGAGCTTCCTGGAATAGAATGCATAGAGGTCTACTTTTCTGAGACTAGATGCCTAAAAATATCTGTTTTCCACTGACAGTTGATAGTTTGGCTGAGTGTAGATTTCTAAGACGGCAATTTTGAAGGCGTTGTTCTACGGACTTCCACTTTGAGGTATTGCTATTGAGAAATTTAGAACTATATTGATTCCTCAGTTTTTTTTTGTGATCTGTGTACAGGTTACCAAGTTGCTGGGTCCCCTCTGGAAGTTTATAGACTTTTCTCTTGGCTTCCATAGTCCTGAAATTTCATGATGTTGTGTCTCGGTTTTGGTCTGTTTTCATCCATCGTGTTGGGCTCTTTGAATCTAGAAACTTTCATTCTTCAGTTTGGGAAATTTTATTAAATTATCACATTGGTGGTCTTGGACGGTGGCTCATACATGTAATCCCAGCACTTTGGGAGGCCAAGGCAGGCAGATCCCGAGGCCAGGTGTTCTAGACCAGTCTGGCCAGCGTGGTGAAACCCGGTCTCTACTAAATCTCTACTGAAAATACAAAAATTAGTCGGGTGTGGTGGTGGGCGCCTGTTGTCCCAGCTGCTCATGAGACTGAAGCAGGAGAATCGCTTGAACCCAGGAGACGGAGGTTGCAGTTAGCTGAGATCGAATCACTGCACTCCAGCCAAGGCGACAGAGTGAGAACTTGTCTCAAAAAAAAAAAAAAAATTATCTCATTGGTAAATTTTTTCCTCTCTATTTTCGGTGGCTATGAGAAACTTATATTGTTCAGATATTGGCTATTTTGGACTGGGCCTACAATAAGTTTTTCATGACTGTAATCATGAATACTTTAAATTAAAATCTGTTTTTTTTTTGTTGTCTGAATATGCATATATATATTTGTATGTGTGTGGTTTGTGTGTCTATTTCTTTCTGTTTTTTGTTTTATAGTGTCAGTATCCTCTCTTTTCTCCCTGAGAAGCTTAATGATTTTTTGGAGCAAGCTTTTTTCCTTGTTGCACAGACTCAATTTCCCAAGCAGCTTTTGTCTCTTCATTTGTTTAGTTCTCTGTCTTTCATGTTAGAAGCTTTCCTTGTGTAACTAATGCCCTTGGTTATCTGCTCATACTTGAGAAGGGATATAAAAAGCAGATCTGGGGTCGAGGCATGGTGGCTCATGCTTGTAATCCCAGCACTTTGGGAGGCCAATGTGGGCAGATCACTTGAGGTCAGGAGTTCGAGACTAGCCTGACCAACATGGCAAAACCCTCGTCTCTACTAAAATTACAAAAATTAACTGGGTGTGGTGGCATGTGCCAGTAATCCCAGCTACTCAGGAGGCTGAGGCAGGAGAATCACTTGAATCTGAGAGGCGGAGATTGCAGTGAGTCAAGATGGTACCACAGCACTCCAGCCTGGGTGACAGAGGGAGGCTCTGTCTCAAAAAAAAAAAAATTGCTGAAAATATGGATGAGCTTGTTGACTGGGAACTTCATAATAGAGGGATCTGGCTGGGCTTTATATTTGTGGAAACTTGGTTGTCATTAACTCTTGGGCTGGTGAGAATCCTCAGAGAAGGCTCTTCCAATCTTTTCCCCAGAGATTGACGGAAAGCCTGGTTGCCAGTAATCTGGGAACTAAGTGGAGAAGAAGGCTGGAAGTCTCAGCATCCAGTATGCACATGTGCATACCTCCATTTTGTTTGTGTACAGACCCCCTGAAGGGTGAAGGAGTAGGGAGAAAACTCCAGGTTTTTTGCCAGGATAGAGATGGGGCAGTCACCTAACTGCTTGGAGTGGCCAAAGGAATCTGTGGGATCCAGCTTTTAAAAAAGACATTAAAAAGTCACTAATTTAGCTGGGTGCAGTGACTCACTCCTGTAATCTGAGCACTTTGGGAGACTGAGGCGGGTAGATCACCTGAGGTTGGGAGTTTGAGACCAGCCTGACCAACATGATGAAACCCTGTCTCTACTAAAAATACAGAAATTAACCAGACATGGCGGCGGGCACCTGTAATCCCAGCTACTCAGGAGCCTGAGGCAGGAGAATCAATAGAACTCAGGAGACAGAGGTTGAAGTGAGCTGAGATCACGCCACTGCATTCCAGCCTGAGGGACAGAGCAAGACTCCGTCCCCACCAAAAAAAGTCACTATTTTTTTAGCCCACCCCTCTTTTTACAAAGGGTTAAATTGTCTTTATTTAGCCTTTTGGAGATTCCATGGTGTAATTCAGATTATTTCTTGTCTTCCTCTTACTCCACCGAAATGTTTTTGCTACTGTCCCTTCATTCATTCTCTCCGTCCTTGCTGATTTATATGTGAAATAAAAAAATTTCTTTATTGTCATTGTCTTGGGCTTTCAGAAGGGAGAGAAAGTAGAGGTTTTTTGTCCAGTCTGCTAATAGTGGCTAGAATATAGATTTCTTTATCAATCTCTATCCAGAGACTGGCATAATTCAGTCATAGCAGTGTGTTGCCATTTTCCCCTTCCTCTACCCACAGGAAATATTTTTGGATCAGGCTGGGCCACTGAGCCCAATTTGGACCTCAGATTCCTTCTCATACAACTCTAAACGTCCACTACCAACTGATCACAGTTGTCATGGGGGCAAAACCTATCTCTTAGGTTGGGTGGTACGTAGGTTACTGGTCATAGAACCTTTTTTCCTGTTTCTTTTTTTTTTTTGTTGGAGACAGAGTCTTGCTCTGTCACCCAGCCTGGAGTGCAGTGGCACAATCTCGGCTCCTGGGTTCAACCAGTTCTTCTGCTTCAGCCTCCCGAGTAGCTGGGATTACAGATGCATGCCACCACACCTGGCTAAGTGTGTATTTTTAGTAGAGATGGGGTTTCACCATGTTGGCCAGGCTGGTCTCAAACTCCTGATCTCAGGTGATCTGCCTGCTTCAGCCTCCCAAAGTGCTGGGATTACAGGTGTGAGCTACCATACCCAGCCTATTGTTTCTGTTTTTTGAATTCAATTTGTTTAGGATGACTCATTCTGCCATCTTGACCTCTGAATGTTTTACCTTTCAGTGAAGCTCAGCTTCTATAAGTTCAATATTATTTTAATCTGAAAGATGGAGTTGGTGTCATTGATGGCCATGTGGCCTCAATGGAAGTTATCATTATTTCCTTCTAGAGGCCAGTTTATCATGCAACTGCCTTACCAGCAGCAGCATCCTTACTTCTCTTTTTCACTTGTGCCCTTCCTGGAATGTGCACCAAGTTCCTGTTTCTGGCAGGGCTGACCCACCCTGCCATTCGTGGGTGATCACAACTTTCCCAACCTCGTTTTATCAGTGGAGTCATTCCTCAGGCTCCCTTAATGCCCTGTGAACTTCCAGCATGCTCTCCCAGTTGCTTTGTAACATCAACATTCTTTATGGTTACACACATGATGACAAGAGTCAATTTCCACAAAAGTAGAAGGAGAATTGTTCCTAAGCCATCTTCTCTGTGCAGAAAAAGCGAAACTCTATCTTCCCAAGATGGCAGCTATGCATCAGCAATACAGAAAATAGGAGTGCTGGCGACTGTGACAGTGGAGTGGGTACAGTAGTAACTTTATGTCTGGAGGATGACAGGTAGTTAGAAAAGGCTTTTTCAGCAAGTACCACTAGGTACCATTGTAAACAAAGGCTTGGCTAGTAGGAATACTGCAGAACTCATTCCTTCAACTGTGCTTCCACAAGCATCCACCTGTTTTCTAAACAAAGCCTTTGAAGTCATTGCAACCTCCCTTTTCCATGCAGTAGAGTTTTTCTCTAAAGTGCTAGGGCTTCACAGATGTTCTTTCCTAGGGAAAGCATAGTGCCAAGCAAATACTTAATATACTGAATGAATTTTTCAGATAATTCTGGACACTTTACAGTAAAAAAAAAAAAAAAAGATATTTGGGCCAGGTGCAGTGGCTCATGCCTGTAATCCTAGCACTTTGGGAGGCTGAGGTGGGTGGATCACTTGAGGTCAGGAGTTCAAGACCAGCCTGGCCAATATGGTGAAACTCCATCTCTACTAAAAATACAAAAATTAGCTGGGACTGGTGGCACATGCCTGTAATCCCAACTACTTGGGAGGCTGAGGCAAGAGAATCGCTTGAACCCAAAAAGCAGAGGTTGCAGTGAGCTGAGATCACACCATCACACTCTAGCCTGGGCAACAGAGCAAGACTCTGTCTCAAAAAAATAAATAAATAAAAGATATTTGGTCATAATTATCCAAGTTGTACCCAACAATCTAAATTCACTAAAATCTTGATGAGACTTTCACATCACTTTGTCTATATATGCATTGAAATATAGAACATTCAATTTAAGTTTTCCCAAGTGTATTGTTTCTTGTATTACTTAGAAATATTCCTTACTGATGCCTCCAGCTTTGTTCTTTTTGCTTCGGATTGTCTTGGCTATGCGGGCTCTCTTTTGGTTCCATATGAAATTTAAGGTGATTTTTTCCAGTTCTGTGAAGAGGGTCATAGGTAGCTTGATGGGGATAACATTGAATCTATAAATTACTTTGGGCAGTATGGCCATTTTCACGATATTGATTCTTCCTAACCATGAGCATGGAATGTTTTTCCATCTGTTTGTGTCCTCTCTTACTTCCTTGAGCAGTGGTTTGTAGTTTTCCTTGAAGAGGTCCTTTACATCCTTTGTTAGTTGTATTCCTAGGTATTTTATTCTCTTTGTAGCAATTGTGAATGGGAGGTTGCTCATGATTTGGCTCTCTGTTAGTCTGTTATTGGTTTATAGAAATGCTTGTGATTTCTGCACATTGATTTTGTATCCTGAGACTTTGCTGAAGTTGCTTATCAGTTTCAGGAGATTTTGGGCTGAGATGATGGGGTCTTCTAAATATACAATCATGTCATCTGCAAATAGAGACAATTTGACTTCCTCTTTTCCTAATTGAATACCCTTTATTTTTGTTTTTTTCTTGCCTAATTGCTCTGGCTAGAACTTCCAATACTATATTGAATAGGAGTGGTAAGAGAGGGCATCCTTGTCTAGTGCCGGATTTCAAAGGGAATGCTTGCACAACCATCTGATCTTTGACAAACCTGACAAAAACAAGTGGGGAAAGGATTCCCTGTTTAATAAATGGTGTTGGGAAAACTGGCTAGCCATGTGCAGAAAGCAGAAACTGGACCCCTTCCTGACATCTTACGCTAAAATTAACTTCAGATGGATTAAAGACTTAAACATAAGACCTAACACCATAAAAACCCTAGAAGAAAACCTAGGCCACACCATTCAGGACATAGGCATAGGCAAGGACTTCATGACTAAAACACCAAAAGCATTGGCAACAAAAGCCAAAATAGTCAAATGGGATCTCATTAAACTCCAGAGCTTCTGTACAGCAAAAGAAACAATCATTAGAGTGAACCAGCGACCAACAGAATGGGAAAAAATTTTTGCAATCTACCCATCTGATGAAGGGCTAATATCTAGAATCTACAAAGAACTGAAACAGGTTTACAAGAAAAAAACAAACCCATCAAAAGTGGGTGAAGGATATGAACAGACACTTTTCAAAAGAAGACATATATGAGGCCAACAAACATATGAAAAAATGCTCATCATCACTGATTATTAGAGAAATATAAATCAAAACCACATTGAGATACCACCTCGCGCCAGTTAGAATGGCAATCATTAAAAAATCTGGAGACAACAGATGCTGGAGAGGATGTGGAGAAATAGGAACACTTTTACACTGTTGGTGGGAGTGTATATTAGTTCAACAATTGTGAAAGACAGTGTGGCGATTCCTCAAGGACCTAGAAATAGAAATTCCATTTGACCCAGCAATCCCATTACTGGGTATATACCTAAAGGATTATAAATCATTCTGTTATAAAGACACATGCACACGTATGTTCATAGTGGCACTGTTTACAATAGCAAAGACCTGGAACCAACCCAAATGCCTATCGATGATAGACTGGACAAGGAAAATGTGGCACATATACACCATAGAATACTATGCAGCCATAAAAAATGATGAGTTTGTGTACTTTGTAGGGACATGGATGAATCTGGAAATCATAATTCTCAGCAAACTGACACAAGATCAGAAAATCAAACACCACATGTTCTCATTCCTAGGCAGGTGATAAACAACGAGAACACACCAACACAGGGAGGGGAGCATCACACACTGGGGTCTGTTGTGGGGGAATAGAGGAGGGACAGCGGGGGGTAGGGAGGTTGGGGATGGATAACATGGGGAGAAATGCCAGATATAGGTGATGGTGGGGATGGAGGCAGCAAACCACATTGCCATGTGTGTACCTATGCAACAATCCTGCATGATCTGCACATGTACCCCAGAACCTAAAGTACAATTTAAAAAAAAAAATAGTCAAACAGGGCTGGGTGTGGTGGCTCATGCCTGTAATCACAGCACTTTGGGAGGCTGAGGCCGGTAGATCACCTGAGGTCAGGAGTTCAAGGCCAGCCTGGCCAACATGATGAAACTCCATCTCTTAAAAAAAAAAAGAAAAGAAAAGAAAAGAAAAATATTCCTTACTGAAAACACTCTTGAAAGGACAACATATATTTTTATCATTTTCCATCCATATATTTCTTCTTAGCATAGTATTGTGATTGTCTTGGTTTTTATGGCTACAAAGAATGGCTTTGGAGGAGGGAGGGAAGTAAGTATTTATTACTTTATCTAATTGGTTTTCTGTTTCTAAAAAGGAACACTTTTGTTTGGATTTCTACAATATATACTTTTTCCTTTTGTAACTATATGTCATTTGTTTTTCAAGGTTAAAGCTTTTAACCTTGAAATGCTTACAATAGCATATCAAAGTGACAAACTTGTCATATACTCTATGAGATACTTACAATGCAAAACTCCCTGTCAAGTGTCCTACTCCTTTTATTTTTAATTTTGATGATGTTATAATGTGATTTGGTATGAGAAACCTTTGATTTTTTTTCTTTTATCCTGTGTGGAATTCCAATGATGTCTTTTGTTAGTATTTCCTTAGAAACTCTTCGTGTCCTCACATACTCCTCGATATTATGTTTCAACCATGACTTGTGGGATTGCCACATGACTGTCCCAAAAATGAAACTGTGGCTTTTTTTCTTACAAACGAGTGATTTAAAGGTTCATTTTTCTGCCAATATGATTTAAGCGTGCAGCAAAGCTAGTTTTTACCATTAGGGTTATTTTTGTTTCATAGAAGGCAGTTGATTTCTTTATTTTCCTGCTTTGGATGATAAAAATGCTTGATCCTTTAATCATACAGGGAAACAGAAATACAATTTAACTGGGTTTGAATGCTGTCAGACATGTAAATTTAGGTATAGATGCTTTTAAATTTTTTTAAGGCTTTCAATGTCTTTGTCACTTACTTAAACCAGTTATAGAAGCACTGCGTGAAAGAATTCTCATTCATAAGTTCTGGAGTCCTAGCCAGATGTTTTTTAGGCTCAGCGCTGTTGACATATCCTCTTGCTTCCCCCAGGCCAAAGTTTGATCTTTGGGTGCCACCAAGGTTCTCAGACACCTAGTGTGCTCCTTGGACTCTCCTTGCCATCATTACAAAAAATTGTCATTTTGTAGAGTTTTATATATTCCTTGTTAAAAGATGTAAACAATACTGAAACTTATAAAGAAGAAATTAAAAATATCCCTAAAACCACTCCAGAGAGAATCTTTGTGAATCCTCTTCCAGTCATCTCTATTATCATCTGACTTCTAATAAATCTTTAGCAATGTTCTAGAAAAATAATCAATGAGCATTGTTATAACTGTTTATGTAACTCCAAATTCTACAATCTTTATACACAGATAGTTACCTTATGATGTTGTAATTAGTCCATGCATAATTTTCTTTGGGTAATTCTGTCATGTTAGTATACACTGGTATTCTGAGCCACTCCCCAGTTGGACATTTAGACTTTTTCCCTTTTTTTTTGGTTTTAGAGACAGAATCTTGCTCTGTTGCTTAGGCTGGAGTGCAGTGGTGCCATCATAGCATACTGCAACCTCGAACTCCTGGGCTCAAATAGCAGGTTTGAGCTTCATCCTCTGGCTTCAGCCTCCTGAGTAGCTAGGACTGCAGATGCATACCACCGCACCTAGCTTATTAAAGCAAACGTTTAGTAGAGATGAGGTCTTGCTATGTTGGCCAGACTGTTCTCGAACTCCTGGCCTCAAGTGATTCTCCACCTCGGCCTCCCAAGTTCTAGGATTACAGGTGTGAGCCACCACAACTGGCTGATTTCTAGCTTCTATTCATCGTTTTTAGAAGGTCATAAAATAACTCATTAACTCTGTCAAGTTTCCAATTTTCCCTTTTTTGGCCTTTTAGATGAACAGTATCTCTGTTATGTGAGGACAGGAAGAGCTGGAATGTTCAGGCCATGTTATGTACCCAGTTATAGGTCAGATAAAAACTAGAAGAACCTGACAGGTCATTTGCAGAGGCTGTGTTCTTGTTGGTAATGTTGATAGCCTCATTTTGTCTTATTGGATGTCTATAGGAAAAGTTTCCAAGGATCAGTAACAAAACATGGAAGAGTTGTTACAGTAACTGTGAAATGGCATTTGACCTCAGTACCTGGTCTAGAGATTTTGAAACTTCGTGTGGGCTGGGAAGGCATCTTATGTCCTCAGGAAACTCCAGTCTTCCTATCCATTGCTCCATTTCTCCACTGCTTGAGTAATCAGGGCTCAGTAAGGTGTGCAAGGCAACCAGCCACATTAGAGAATTTTGCATTAATTTAGTTTCTTGATAAAGAACTAGAGTAGAGTGAGCTCCTGTTCAGATTTTTCCTTTGACATCTTTCTTTTTTCTTTCTTTCTTTTTTTTTTCAGACAGTCTTACTCTGTCACCTGGGCTAGAGTACAGTGGCGTGATCTCTGCTCACTGCAATCTCCACCTCCTGGGTTTAAGTGATTCTCATGCCTCAGCCTCCCAAGTAACTGGGACTACAGGCATGTGCCACCACGCCTGGCTAATTTTTTTTTTGAGACAGAGTCTTGCTCTGTCGCCAGGCTAAAGAGCAGTGGCGCAATCTCGGGCTCACTGCAACCTCCGCCTCCTGGGTTCAAGCGATTCTTCCGCCTCAGCCTCCCGAGTGGCTGGGACCACAGGTGCGTGCCACCATGCCCGGCTAATTTTGCATTTTTAGTAGAGACGAGGTTTCACCATGGCCAGGATGGGCTCGATCTCTTGACCTTGTGATCTGCCCGCCTTGGCCTCCCAAAGTGCTGAGATTATAGGCGTGAGCCACCGCGCCTGGCTAATTTTTGTATTTTTAGTAGAGGTGAGGTTTTGCCACGTTGGCCAGGCTAGTCTCGAATTTCTCACCTCAAGTTATCTGCCGGCCTTGGTCTCCCAAAGTGCTGGGATTACCGGCGTGAGCTACTGTGCCCAGCCCATTTGACATCTTTCTAGATATCATGGTCTAATGTTTAAAGCCTTGGGTGGATTTCTTTTTTCTTAACTTTTATTTTAGGTTTGGGGGTACATGGGAAGGTTTGTTACATAGGTAAACACAAGTCATGGGGTTTTTGTACATATTATTTCATCACCTTGCATGGATTTCTAAGTTAACTATTAACTGGAATTATTTTCCTGTGCTTCAGGTTTTGCATCTATTCAACAAACCATAATGACACATAATTAACAGTTCACTTCAGAAAGATTCATGGCCTAATGCTTGTAAAGGACTTTGAGCTTCTCCGAGAGTGTTTTATACACAGTCATGAACAAGGAGATGGCTTGTTCTATCTGGCAAAGGGCAAGTATATTATGCCCATTTTATAGATGAGAAAAGAGAGCCTCATAGAAGATAATGGCTTGCTTAGACTCAGGGTAAATTTAATTTAGTGTCTGTGGAATTTTCCTTGGACTTTGTGGAATGAATGGAATCTAAAATAAATTCTGTATGAGTATATGTTTAGGGAAAGTGGATTTATACTGTTTTAAGCAAATATAACATTTCGGAGGAGAGGCTACCCTTTTGGAAGAGGGGAACCATATTAGACAAATTTGCCAGAGTTCTTAAAGAGAATTAAATAATCAGGAAAGCCAGGGATAAACTGATTTTCCAAGCGATTTTGAAAATATCCCACACAAAGTCTGGTAAGTAAATTTAGTCAGCAAGAAGTTGGGAAAAATATTTTTGAAAATCAGAACTCAGGAGAGGACTAAAAGAACAAAGGTTAGGCACAGTTAGAGGTTTCTCAGAATGTTTATCAGAATACAGATGTGGCTGAACTAGTCTAATTATTATTATTTTTAAAATAAGTTATGTACAAGAGGGAGTATACAGTCTACATGAACCTTTTTGGACACAAAAAAGCTAAAGGGTTGATCTCAAGCCTGTGCAAAATTGCAGAAAAATGAAGAATGCATTTAGGGCTGGGCACGGTGGCTCATTCCTGAAATCCCAGCAGTTTGGGAGGCTGAGGTGGGCGGATCACTTGAGGTCAGGAGTTTGAGACCAGCCTGGCCAACTTGGTGAAACCCCATCTCTACTAAAAATATAAAAATTAGCTGGGTGTGGTGGTCATGCCTGTAATCCCAGCTACTCAGGAGGCTAGGCAGGAGAATTGCTTGAACCTGGGAGGTGTAGGTTGTAGTGAGCTAAGATTGTGCCATTGCACTCCAGCCCCGGTGACAGAGCAAGACTCCATCTCAAGAAAAAAAAAAAATAATGCATTTAGATAAAATGAATCGATCTGTACATGCAGATGTACTTTCCAATTTTTGACTCAAGAAAGAGATTCAGATATTATAAAGCCTTAACTGAAAACATTCACTAACTTTATGACTTGGAATAAAAATTTCTAATGTTAGCTGTTGGCGCAAATAATTCATTAAATGCCAGTTTTACCCATTTTCATGTTATTTCAGCATCTAAGATAATTTTTTCACTTCTTATTAATATGTCTTAAAGATGTAATGAATTTAAAGAAAGCAAACAAATTTATCAATGGTATAGAAGATTGAGGAAACTACTTCCATCCAAGTTTTCAGTCTAGAAAGATGAATGAGGAGGCATGTGGACAGGGTGCACTATGCCTGAGCTGTGGCATAGTGAGCTTGTATGTACTATGTACTTGTACTATGGCAAACTGAGCTAAATAACGCAAAGGAAATCATTCATTTGCACCTTCTTTATTCCCAAGTAATAAACATTCAAATATCTTTTGGGCATATCCGATGTGCCAGGCTCCATGCTAAGCTCTTTATCTACAGTATCAGGTTGAACCCTCCAGACAGGGCTCTGAGGTGGGTAAGATTACTTTCAGCATTTTACAGATGAAGAGATTGAAGTTCAGGGAGGTTCTGTAGCACTTGGTAAGTGGTAAATGGTGGAGGTGGAGTCCAGAACTCTGCTGAGCTCTACTCACTGAGCTATGCGCCTCTCTTCTCCCTGTCATATTTTCCTCCTTGTAAACACAGTTGGACAACCTAGAAGGAAATATGAAGGTCTACTTCAAACAAAACCAAGCAGTCATTTTCTCTTGAGTATCGCCCCAAGCCTCTTAACTCGATAGGTCTTAAGATGTCTTCAGAGCAGCACTGTTGGATAGAAATATTCTGTAAGCCACATATATAATTTAAATTTTTCTAGTAGTCACCTTAAAAAAGGAAAAACCACCAGGTGAAATTAATTTTTATAATATATTTTATGTAACCCATATATAAAAATATTATAATTTCACCATGTAATCATATAAAATAATTGAGATACTAAAAACAACTTGGGAGAAATACAGTACAGGACATGTTTTGTAATGTGGCAGATAGAGTGAAATGTAGTTCTACCAAACAATAAGGTTGCGATTAATGGAAAAAATATTATTTACTGCTTAAGTTTTAAATTTTAAGTTCATGTCTATTAAAATTAAATTAAAAATGTGGTTCCCCAGTCACACTGGCTTCATTTCAAGTGCTCATTAGCTATTTGTGGCAAGTGGCTGTTATACTGAACAGCAAAAGGCACTCTCTGTCTCTGAAGGTCCGGGGACTCCCAGACACTCCATCCATCCCTAGCTCCCGACTCCTCTCAGCATCCATCTTGTTTTCCCTGCCTATGCCCAGGACTACTATGTATAGTGTGCAGGTTATATACAACAAAATTCTGAGATGTCATTTATACTGCTGACCTAGTGGATTTGCTTATTTACTGCAATAGTTATTAGGAAGATAGAAGTACAGTTTTTAAAAGAAGAGACATTTTTTCCTAATTTGTGCAAAAAGGCATTTTTTTTTTTTTTTTTTTTGAGCCAGAGTCTCGCTCTGTTGCCCAGGCTGGAGTGCAGTGGTCCAATATCAGCTCACTGCAGCCTCTTGACCTCTCAGGCGCAAGCAATCCTCCCTCCTCAGCCTCTTGAGTGGCTGGGACTACAGGCAGGCACCATCACTCCTGGCTAATTTTTTTTTTAATTTTTATTTTTTGTAGATACAGTGTTTTGTCATGTTGCCCAAGCTGGTCTCAAACTCCTAGGCTCAAGAGATCCACCTGCCTCAGCCTCCTGAAGTACTGGGATAACAGATGTGAGCCACCATGCTCGGCCACAAAGGCATTCTTTTTAGCAGGGTGGGTAGTGGATTGTAGCCCTTCTGTTTCTTCCTAGCATTCTAGCAGTGGGTCCCATGGCATTGTTCTGTTGTATATTCAGCACTATTCCAGTGCCCTGCCTGTGGCTGAAAGCGTAAGGCACCCTCAGTCAACCTCTCCTCCAGAAATACAGTCACAGAGCCATAGTCATTCTTCATGGTAGTTTACCTTGGAGCCATATGTGTATTATTCATAGTCGTATTCCCAGTGCTTAGTGCACAATAGGTACTCAGCATGTTTATTGATTTGAATTATTATTTTAGGTTTGACTCTGTATTTGGGCCTCTGTATTGTGTCCTCGGTTGCCCTTAATGATACCTGGCCCAGGGCTGGTTTATCCAAATGCTGACCTGGCTCTCTCTTTCATGGAGTCACAGACCACCCTTCCTGTGGTACCCTCATTCTGACAGTACTAATTGTCATTATTGTTATTCTTACTAATAATAAATAGCTGCCACTGATCACTTACTTTATGTCAAGCATTGTGCTTAGCAATTTATGTAAATTATTTCATTTACACCTCCCACATCTCTAGGCGGGAGGCACTATTTTACAATGAGGCACCTAAGTTATTGAGAAGTTAAATTACCTGAGGTCATACAACTAGTAAATGTCAAAGCTGACCTTTAAAACCAGTTCTGTTAATCCCAGCACTTTGGGAGGCTGAGGCGGGTGGATCATGAGGTCAAGAGATCGAGACCATCCTGGTCAATATGGTGAAACCCCGTCTCTACTAAAAATACAAAAAATTAGCTGGGCACGGTGGCGCATGCCTGTAGTCCCAGCTACTCAGGAGGCTGAGGCAGGAGAATTGCCTGAACCCAGGAGGCGGAGGTTATGGTGAGCCGAGATCACGCCATTGCACTCCAGCCTGGGTAACAAAAGCGAAACTCCGTCTCAAAAAAAAAAAAAAAAAAAACCAAAAACCAAAAACCAAAACAAACAACAAAACCAGTTCTGACTTCCTAATTCATGCAAAGCTCTCTCCTCTTGTGTCCTTTTGGTATCCGGGGCCTTCCTGACAAATGACTGTGCTGTCGTGGATTTATTATTTGTCTGTCCAGCCTTTCTTCCTTTGGGGAACTACTCTGTCCTCAATTCATGTGGTTTGGGTGGAGTTGACAATACCCAGGGATGATCATGTGATTCAGCTTTGGCCAATCCGAGCAGTCCCTCCACTTGATCAAGTGATTGGCTGAGGGATTAGCATGTGACCCAGTCTGGCTCCATGAGATTGTTCTGCTGGCATTTAGGAAAGCAGGAACTTTTCCTCTGGGATTTAACCTGGAGCAATGTAACCTGGAGCTAGTGGTGGCCGTTTTCCCCTGTTCCGCGGAGGAAGCTGCAGTACAAGAGAGTGAGGCCGTGCAGTGAGAAGCAGCACTGGGCGGTGGTGAGAGTACACAGCATTGTTTGAAGCGCAGGAGTAAGCTATGCCAGGACTTCTTGATTATGTGAGCCAATATCTTCCTTTTGTTGTTGTTGTTGTTTGCTTAAGTGTAATTATGTGCGTTTGAGAGAACCCTGCTTAATACTACACCGACTTTTCAGAAGATTAATATTTTTGTTTTGGATTCCTTATGCCCCTGTTTGTCTGCCCTTGGTCATCTACTGCTTTTGGGGCCTTCGTGCCTACTTGGTGCCTGCAGGCCTTTGATCTCTGTAGACTCTGCACCATGTTCAACTTACTCTGTCCCTTTTAGGTCAGTACGCCCTGCCCTAGTGAAAGGAGGTGCCACACCCAACACCTCCTTACCAGAAGCCCCCGCCTCCCATCCTGCCCCATGGCATAGCCCACAAATGGATCTGGGTGGGAAAAGGATTGTTCCGTGATTGGAACCTTAGAGAAATCTGTTCTTCATAGACATCAGAAAAATTACTCATCGACCTACTCTTTGAATGCTGATCAAAGACTATTGAACGCTAACCTCATTTGGCCTCTGACACCATCTGGGATCTCAGCCAGTTTAGGCCGAAGCCTTGCCTCTTATCCCCACTTATTTTGGCCACCAGCCTTTCTGATCAGCTGTCTTTCTGTGTACTCTGAAACCTCCTATGATTGTGAACTTCCATTCTTCTGCTGGCTGCCTTCCCAAATCTTTCCGGTGGCCTTCTGAGAGCATTGTTCCACTGTGAATCAGCTCTCCCACACAGGGGAGGGAATAACAGCATTCCCTTCCCTGCAGCCCTCTCTGCTGTAGCCTTCTCCTGGCTTCCCTTTGCCACTTCTAGGGCATTACTTTTCTGCCCTCATGCAAAACCCCTTTGTCTTTTAGGGTTCAAGCCATTCATGGCGAATACCCTCCTGGTCTCTCTTTTTGCTACCAACCTTTTGGTTATTCTCCCTGATTGACTCATCTGGTTCGTGGTCATCTTTCCCAGCTCTGCTATCTCTGCATTCATAGATATAACCAACTTTTTATGTTTGCATTAGTTGTACAGTTGTTGTGGGGATAGTTAATGGGAGTCGTTAATTATGGCAGGAGAGGAAAATAAGGGAGACTTCATAAAAGAGAGACTACCCATGATCAGGACCTTGAAAAATGAATAGGATTTCAACGGATGGATAAAGAGGGAAGAGCCTTCAAGACAGAGAGAACAACTTGAGCAAAGACATGGGGATGTGAAAAGGCCTGGTATGTTTACTTGCTTGAGTCCTGGGAAACAAGCAGTAGGAAAGGAAAAGGGAACTCAGATTGAATTGGACATGATTAGGCCAGGCTCAGTGGCTCACACCCGTAATCCCAGCACTTTGGGAGGCCTAGGTGGGTGGATCACCTGAGGTCAGGAGTTCAAGACCAGCCTGGTCAACATGGTGAAACTCCATCTCTACTAAAAAAAATACAAAAGTTAGCTGGGCATGGTGGCGCATGCCTGTAGTCCCAGCTACTCGGGAGGCTGAGGCAGGAGAACTGCTTGAACCTGGGAGGCGGAAGAGGTTGCAATGAGCTGAGATCGTGCCACTGCACTCCAGCCTGGGCGACAGAGTGAGACTTCATCTCAAAAAAAAAAAAATTGGACATGATTATACTTACTTAGGATAGAGGAATGACTCTAAGGAGTATGCAAGTGGAAGAATGCAAGAGAAAGAACAAAAAGAAGAGGGCAGGATGACCAAAACTTTATGTGAGTGATTATAAAAGGGGAGGAGGAGTAATTAAAATAGTTTAAGAAAGCTCATAATAAGACTACGGATTTTAGAGAGGAGAGATAGTAGAAGAAAAGGTGGAAGGATCATCAGGACAGACTAGTTATGAGGGACCAAGGAGTAGGGCAGAGGAATGAGACAGGACAGCTGCTGCTTAGGAGAGGGGAGCGATTAAGGCCCTACCTGGTGATGGGAGATTTTGAAAGTGTAGGATGCTGGAAGACGATAGTTACATGCTAGATGTGAATCAAGTACTTAGCCTTTTAATTAACTTATGAATAAAGAGTAAGATAACTTTTGTATTTCATGATAGTAAAGATGACTTACCTTATGTAAGCCTCAGATGTTTCCCAAACTGTGTTTTATGGACTACAATTCTGGGAGATGTTAACAAGGTTCAGGGGAAATAGAGTAAGTTCTATGATCAAATGAGGTTGGGAAGCGCTGCATTCTACATGATTCACCTATTAAAACCTCTGAGAATGTGTACAAGAAACCGGTTTGATGTTGTTTAACCCAGCTTTTCCCAAATGTACTTGTCCATTCATTAATTCATTCATTCAACAAGCATGCAGTAAATGCATGCTGTGATAGTATGTTTTGAGTACTCTGCTGGCCACTGGTCCTAGAGTAGAGAATGAAGCCACCCAGCATTCCTACACTTATGAGATTATGGTCTGATATAAGCACATGTTATGATCCCACAGCTCCTAGTGTTCTGAGGAACATGATTTAGGGAGCCTTGAGTTAAGATATTTAATATTCCTTTTTGTGCTCTGGAATGGAATGATGTGGAGTGATTGTGTGCCTCTATCTCTGCCTTTATGTCTCTATCTTACGTCAATACCTCTGCCTCTTCATAGAGTGTTTCCTGGACCTGCTGCCTTGGGAATGGACAGAGCTGATGACAAGGAAACTTTCAGGTCTGGGAAGTTGGTGACTCACCCAAGATCACCCAGCTAGTTAGTTGCAGAACCAGGGACAGAACCCAGCTCTTCTGACTCTAGGTTCTATGCTTGTTTCTTCCTTGGTGAGAAAGGACAACTTGAAATGCCTGAAAATTAAAAAAAAAATTAAGCAGATTCAGCAGGCTCAGTGAGATACCTTTGCCAATTTCATCAACAATAGCAGGGTTGACTGAAGTATCAGCAATACCACCACCACTACCACTATCATTGGCATCACTAATGCTGAGTAATTACTAAGATCCATGTGCCATATTAAGCACTTTATATATATATTTGCTTATTTAATTCTTACAACTCTATGAAGTAGTAATTATTACCCTATTTTATAAATGACGAAGCGAGCTCAGAGAGGTAATTGTCCATGTTTATACAACTAATAAGGAGCAGAGCAAAGCTTCCATTCTAGGCTTTCAGACTCCAGGCCATGAACTTCATTCTTTTATCAAGTGAAATGTTTTTTCTGCTTCAGTATTTTCCTCTCAGAATCAGCTTGTCTTTTCTCCCTTCCATTTTAGCTTGCCTTGCTTTCTCCTTTTTGTAAAAACCAGATCGTAGACAGGATCTGATTTATTTGTTTATTTTATGTCAGGTAGCATTCATCCAATATTTACTTCTACTATCTCTTCTCTCTAAAACCCATAGTCATCTTATGAGCTTTCTGAAACCACTTTAATTACTTCTTTCCTTTTGCATTCACTCCAATAAAGTTTTGATCTTGTCATTTACAATGTCATCTCACCCCCTTCATTTTATAATAAAGGCTGTTCTTTCTCTTGCATACTTCCACTTGCGTACTCCTTAGAGTTATCCCTCAATCCTAAGTAAATATAGTCATGTCCAGTTCAATCTGAATATTTAATAAATACTACGTGAAGGAACTGCTTTAGAAGCTGAGGACCCAGTGGTGAATACACAGACCAGGTTCCTTTCCTGTGAAACTTACAACCAGTGAGGAGACTACACAATAAAAACAACACATAATCAAGAAAAATGTCACACAGTGATAAATACCATAGAAAGAATTAAAACAGGATAACATAGTGAGAGTAACTGGCTGTCTACTTTAGACTGGGTA
Source organism: Aotus nancymaae (assembly GCF_030222135.1). Lineage (NCBI taxonomy): Eukaryota > Metazoa > Chordata > Mammalia > Primates > Aotidae > Aotus > Aotus nancymaae. Next base: position 46,739,284 of record NW_026988417.1, on the reverse strand, counting down.
GTCAAGGGAAGGTCTTTTTCTTTCTTTTTTTTTTTTTTTGTAAAAGTAACATTTAAACTAAAATTTGAGTTATAAGAAGGAGCCGGCAAGAGAGAAATGGGTGGGGAGGAGGGACAAAGAAAGAAAATGGAGTGTTCTTCCAGGCAGAGAGAACATAATGTGCCAAGACCCCAGCCATGAGTTTGCTGTGTTTGAAGAATCGGAAGAAGGCTGGTGTGGTTGAATCATAGTGAGCCATTGGGAGAGTGGTACTAGATGAGGTTAGAGAAGTAGGTCATATGCTAGGTTAAGGAGTGTGGGTTTTAGTTTAAGTGCATTGGGTAGCCGTTGGAAGATTTTAGCAGGGCTGATGACTAAGACTGATTTAGGTTTTTTTTTTTTTTTTTTTGAGACGGAGTTTTGCTCTTGTTACCCAGGCTGGAGTGCAATGGCATGATCTCAGCTCACCGCAACCTCCACCTCCTGGGTTCAGGCAATTCTCCTGCCTCAGCCTCCTGAGTAGCTGGGATTACAGGCATGCACCACCATGCCCAGCTAATTTTTTTTTTTGTATTTTTAGTAGAGATGGGGTTTCACCATGTTGACCAGGATGGTCTTGATCTTTTGACCTTGTGATCCACCTGCCTCGGCCTCCTAAAGTGCTGGGATTACAAGTGTGAGCTACCGTGCCCGGCCCCTTGATTTAGGTATTTTAATGACTGTATTTACTGATGCATGGAGAAATGAGTATAAGGAGATAAGAAGGAAGTAGTGAGACCCATTAAGAGGATAGTCCAGTAGTCCTGACAAGGGATGATGATGATGATGATGATGGCTGTATCAGTTATTGCCACAGGAATCCTGTGTAACAAACATTCCCATAAATTCAGCAGCATACAACAATTAGCATTTATTTTTGCTCGTGAGTATAGGATGTCTGGGTAGTTCTGCTGATCTTGGCTGGGCTTGGTTGACCTTGATTGGGCTTGCCTGTGTGTCTGTGATCCGCTGTGGGTCAGGTAGGCAGCTCTGCAGTATTGCCTGGGTTCTCTGATATGTTTGGGGAGCCACCTGGCTGTCAACTGGTATAGGGATCATCTCAGCTGAGCTGTCTGGATCAACTCTGCTCTCCTCCATATGTACATTACATCTCTCTGGTAGGCTAGTTTGAGCTTACCCTCAGGCTGGACAGTCATATTCTCATGGTGATTGCAAAGAAGCAAGAGAGGAAGTAGAAACAAACACACACATTTTAAAGCCTCAGTTTGTGTCAAGTTTGCTACTGTCCCATTGGTCAAAGTAAGTTACATAGGTATATCCATAGTCAGTATGTGTGGGGGCATTGCCAAAGGACAGGGATTCAGAGAGGTGTGAAAAGATACAAGGAGATATGACAAATTAGGGCCATGATTGCAATCAATCTATTGCACTAATGGGAGAGTAGTGAAGAATAAGAAACTTGAATAGGTTCAGAAAACATTCTGGGGTTACAGTCCAAAGAACATACTGATGAATTAGATTTGAGTATGAGAGAAAAGAATGAATCAAAGGTAATGCCTAGACACTTGACTGAGCAGTTGGGGAGATGGTGAGGTCATTTACTTGGATGCTGGATGACGAGCAAAATTTTGGGCACTATCTAGAGCTCTGTGTTAAGTGATGTTGTGTTTGAGATACCTGCTAGGTATTTAAATAAAGATGTCAGGTTTGCAGTTGAATACAGCAGGCTGAGGTTCTGAAGAACCTCAAAGCTAAAGATGTAGACTTGGGAGTTATCAACCTATAGATGGCTCAGCTGAAATTCCAGAACGCATGTCTTGGCTGGGATCTACTGAAATGCTTCAGCCAATCACTCTGAAGTCTTCTAGTCTATGACTAAATGGTAACACATTGTGCTTTGAATGTGCTTTTCTATTTCACTAATTTAAAATATTAGTGTCTACTTGTATAATTTGTTCTGTGAACTGAAAACTACAGTTGTCCCACTCTGCCTTGTACAGCATTCTGGTTTGGCAGAAATCATACTGAAAGGACACCTGCCAGGGTCTTAGTAATTCTTAGTTATAGAGTCTGAGACATATCAGCTCAGGGTTAGCAGAAAGATCATGAAGTCAAGAAGCAGGGCTTAAATCAGGTAAAGTTGGAATCTCCAAATGTAATTACTTCCTGTGTGAAGCCATAGGTCTTTGGGACGGTTTGCTGTTACCTTGGGCCATTCAGGCAAGTACACCATAAAATACTTGGCCTATCAGGAAGGCACATGGTAGCCTTTAAAAAATTTTTACAAATGTGCTGTTTAAATTATATTGTATAATATTACTATTAACATAAGATTTACATTTCTGTCACATATTGGAGAGTATATCTTAAACAGAATTTCACTCAACTTTTGCCAAAAGTGAACTTGAAATAATATTTAACAGATACAGACCAAGGATCATATTACTGATTTACTTATTTGTGTACTTTGTTCTTATTTCTTAAGAAAATCAGAGAGTAACCTATTTAGCTCAGCCTAGGTAGGGATGCCTTTACTAAGGCTTTATTTACGAAGCCATTATGAAATGTTAATATAAGAAGTAGCCTGTTGAGGAATGCTTTTGTAATTTCTGCCCAAACTGCTATTGAAGATATTATATAATATCTTTCATTATCTTTTATGATCCCATAAAGTAGTTTCTCTTTGGAGTTTAGTGACAGGGAAGGTTTTTCTTTTGATAAGCTGGTGTGTATTTTATCATAAATACTATTTTCTATGAGGCATTCAAAAAATTCTTTAATCCCTGATATTTTGAGGCACTCCAAACTTGACACACAATTACACAAAATATTTCAGATTTCTGGTTTTCAGTGTGTAGTAGGATAGAAGCATATATGAATTAGGGGAATTCAACTCTGGGGGCCAGCCAAAAAAAGAGAAAGAGAAAGAGGAGACAGAGAGAAAGAGAAAGAGAAACAACAAAGTGAAGAGTACAGGTGACCCTATTCATTTTTCCACCTGATGAGTATATACCCCAGAAGGGGTGTGTGCTGGAGGTGTATGAACCTGTTGTTCTCTTAGTCCACTTCAGTCTGCAGAGGATTTCCATGAGCATCTCACAGTGCTCAATGTGACTTGTGGTTAAAGATACATACTTTTTCATACAAACTGACCCCTAGGCCCATGCCAGCTACTTTAGTGCTAAACCAAAAACCCCAAATTGATTCTTCTCTGGGCTGGATTGTTTCAAAAACACCTGCATATTTCCCTTCCTGGTGTCTGCTCACCTTGAGTAGTTGCCTCCTGTACTGATCCTGGCCTTGAGGGTGTGACTTGCTTTGGCCAGTGACACAAGGGCAAATAAATATAAAGCATTCAGAGATGTGCAATGTGCTGTGTACTGGGGCGTGCTCTCTCTTACTGCACTTAGAACCCTAAGAACTATATGAGCAAGTCCATGTTGTCCTGTTCAAGAGGCCACATGTGCCCTGGCTGATAGCTTACAAGTGCCAGAAGTATGAATGAGGCCATCCTAGACATCCAGGCCAGGTCTGCCCAACCAACCTGAAGAATCATGAGAAACAATAAGTTTTTTTTTTTTTTTTTGGTTGCATTTTAGGTTTTGGGGTACATATGAAGAACATGCAAGATTGTTGCGTAGGTGCATACTTGGCAATGCGATTTGCTGCCTTCCTCCCCTTCACCTATATGTGGCGTTTCTCCCCATGCTGTCTCTCCCCAACTCCCCACCCCACGCTGTCCCTCCCCTATTTCCCCCCAACAGACCCCAGTGTATAGTGCTCCCCTCCCTGTATCCATATGTTCTCCTTGATCAACACCTGCCTATGAGTGAGAACATGCAGTGTTTGGTTTTGTGTTCTTGTGTCAGTTTGCTGAGAATGATGGTTTCCAGGTTCATCTATGTCCCTACAAAGGACACGAACTCATCGTTTTTGATGGCTGCATAATATTCCATGGTGTATATGTGCCACATTTTCCCTGTCCAGTCTATCATCGATGGGCATTTGGGTTGGTTCCAGGTCTTTGCTATTGTAAACTGTGCTGCAATGAACATTCGTGTGCATGTGTCCTTATAGTAGAACGATTTATAATCCTTTGGATATATACCCAGTAATGGGATTGCTGGGTCAAATGGAATTTCTATTTCTAGGCCCTTGAGGAATCACCACACTGTCTTCCACAATGGTTGAACTGATTTATACTCCCACCAACAGTGTAAAAGTGTTCCTATTTCTCCACATCCTCTCCAGCATCTGTTGTCTCCAGATTTTTTAATTATCGCCATTCTAACTGGCATGAGATGGTATCTCAATGTAGTTTTGATTTGCATTTCTCTAATGACCAGTGATGATGAGCATTTTTTCATATGTTTGTTGGCCTCATGTATGTCTTCTTTTATAAAGCATCTGTTCATATCCTTCACCCACTTTTGAATGGGCTTGTTTGTTTTTTTCTTGTAAATCTGTTTTAGTTCGTTGTAAATTCTGGATATTAGCCCTTTGTCAGATGGGTAAGCTGCAAAAATTTTTTCCCATTCTGTTGGTTGCCGATTCACTCTAATGACTGTTTCTTTTGCCATGCAGAAGCTCTGGAGTTTGATTAGATCCCATTTGTCTATTTTGGTTTTTGTTGCCAATGCTTTTGGTGTTTTGGTCACGAAGTCCTTGCCCACGCCTATGTCCTGAACGGTTTTGCCTAGATATGTTTTGGTAAGTTTTTGGGATGACTGATACTGGTTGTTCCTTTCTGTTTGTAGTGCTTCTTTCAGAAGCTCTTGTAAAGCAGGCCTGGTGGTGATGAAATCGCTGAGTGCTTGCTTGTTGGCGAAAAATTTTCTTTTTCCTTTGCTTATAAAGCTTAGTTTAGGGGGATATGAGATTCTGGGTTGAAAATTCTTTTCTTTGAGGATATTGAATATTGACCCTCACTCTCTTCTAGTTCATAGGGTTTCTGGTGAGAGGTCTGCTGTGAGTCTGATAGGCTTCCCTTTATAGGTAACGTGACCTTTCTCTCTAGCTGCCCTTAGAATTTTCTCCTTTATTTCAACCCTAGTGAATCTAGCGGTTATGTGTCTTGGAGTTGCTCTATTTGAGGAATATCTTTGTGGTGTTCTCTGGGTTAGCTGGAGTTGAGTATTGTCCTGCCTTACTAGATTAGGAAAGTTTTCCTGAATAATATCCTGAAGAATATTTTCCAACTTGGATTCATTCTCTTCATGACATTCAGGTATACCTATCAATCATAAATTAGGTCCTTTCACATAGTCCCATATTTCTTCGAGACTTTGCTCATTCCTTTTTACTCTTTCTTCTCTAATCTTGTCTTCTCGTTTCATTTCATTAAGTTGGTCTTTGACCTCTGATATCCTTTCTTCTGTTTGATCAATTCGACTGTTAAAACCTGTGTATACTTCATGGGGTTCTCGTATTGTATTCTTCAGTTCCATTAATTCACTTGTATTCCTCTCTAAATTGTCTATTCTCGTTAGGATTTTGTCAAACCTTTTTTCAAGGTTCTTAGTTTCTTTACATTGGGCTACAACATGTTCTTTTAGCTTACTGAAGTTCCTTATTATCCACTTTCGGAAGCCTAAATTTGTTAATGGAATGCACTCATTCTCCATCAGGCCTTGTTCTCTTGTTAATCAGGAACTGTGATCACCTGTAGAAGGAGAGGCATTCTGATCTTGGGTATTCTCAGCCTTTTTACGGTGGTTTCTTCCCTTCATTGTGAGTTCATCCACCTGTCGTCTTTGTAATTGCCTACTTTCAAATTAGGTCTCTGAGTGGACGTCCAACTTGTTGATTCTCAGTGCTGAAATCTGAGCAACCCACTGCACCGGCCAAAACAGTGGCATCAAGATTTGTGGTGCTTTTCTGCCCGGGAATCTCCAGTCTGGCTTTCATCTTGAGTCCCTTCTTCAATCAGGTAAATGGGCGACTCTGCCTTCCCGGAACTCCAAACATCAATTGGTCCCGTTTACTCTGCACCAGGAACCTCCGCGCTGGGGCTCCGGCAAAACCATGATGCCAGCCACAAGAGTCGCCCCGGCAACCCGTGGGGCTCCTCCACTGGGAACCTTCCGGTCTATGGGTAACAAAAATTCGTCTGAAAGTGTGGCGTCCTCTCGTTCTGTGCGTTTTCACTGGGAGCGACAATCCCGAGCTGCTAGTGATCAGCCATCTTGGATCTCTCTCGAAACAATAAGTTTTTATTATTTGTATGTTACTAATTGTGGAGTGGGTTTTGTTTTTGTTCTAATCAAAAGCTAACTGATAGAACTTCCAGTGCTTCTGTACATATCTGCTGGTACTGTGTTGGATGTATCCAGAGAGAGTGTCAGTCTGCAGTGTGACCTGTGTCTCCTGTGGAAGACTCAAGGCTAATTGACTGTGTTCAGTTTTTACCCTGTATGTTGATGTGAGAACCAAACCCTGCATAAACTTGATTTCCACTCTGTTTTCTTCTTTCTGCATTTTGGTTTCTGGCTTCTCCTTTTAGTTTTAATTCTCATCTGTATATTTACATGTTGTCCATGTATTGTTTCTTAATTTACTTTTATTGAGAATAAATTCAATTAACATAAAATTTACCATTTAAATCACTTTACAGATTACAGTCTAGTGGTTTTTACTATATTTATGATGTTATGCAGTCATCACCACTATCTAATTCCAAAAGATTTCCATTATCCCAAAAGGAAACTCCACACCCCCATTCTCCCCTCTTCCCAACCAATCAGTAATCTACTTTCTGTTTGTATAGATTTGCCTACTTTAGACATTTTATGTAAAAGTAATGCATACAACTATTGTGACCTTTTGTATCTGGCTTCTTTTATCCAAATAATGTTTTCAAGGTTCATTCATGTTATACCACATATCAGTATTTCATTCCATTTTAGGGTGGAATAAAATAATATTTCATTCATCAGTTAGTAGACATTTGGGTTTTCACTTTTTTGTGTTGTGGGTAGTTCTGCATGAGCATTCATATACAAGTTTTTGTGTAAATGTGTTCTGAATTCTCTTGGGTATATACCTAGGAATGGAAATGCTGAGTCATATGAAAATTGAAAATTCTATGTTTAACTTTTGAGGAACTACCGAACTGTTTTCTACAGTAGGTGTCCCATTTTACATTTCCAGCAGCAATATATGAGGGTTCTGATTTCTCCACATTCTTGCTAATACTTGTTCAGTTTCTATTTTTTAGGTTGTATTCATCCTAGTGTGTGTGAAGTGGTATCTCATGGTTTCAATTTGCATTTCGTAATGACTAATGATGTTGAACATCTTTTCATATGTTTGTTGCCCATTCATATATATTCTTTGGAGAAATGTCTATTCAAGTCTTTGCCCTTTTTAACATTGGGTTATTTTGTCTTTTTCTTGTTTAATTGTAAGTGTTCTTTATATATTATGGATACTAGACCCTTATCAGATATATCATCTACAAATATGTTTTTCATTCTGTAGGATCCTTTTTGTAACCTTTGATAATGTCATACAAAAAATTTTAAGTTAATGAAGTCCTACTTACCTATTTTTCTTTTGTTGCTTATGCTTTTGATGTTGTATTTAAGAAACCATTGTTTAAGGTCATAAAAATTTATACCTATGTTTTCTTCTAAGAATTTTATAATTTTAGTTCTTTAATTAAATCTTCGACACATTTTGAGTTAATTTTTGTATATGGTGTGAGGTTGAGGTCTAAATTTATTTGTATCCAGTTATCTCTATATCATTGTTGAAAATATCTTTCTTTTCCCATTGGATGGTCTTGACATCTTGGTCAAAAATAACTGGCTACAGATGTATGAATTTATTTCTGGATCCTTAATTCTGGGTTGTTGATCTATATATCTATCCTTATGGAGTACTACACAGTTTTGATTATATGCCATTATAACAAATTTCAAAATTGGGAGTGTGAGTTCTCCAACTTTGTTCTTTTTTTCAAGATTGTTTTGCCTATTCATTACTGTATGAGTTTTAGAATCACTTTGTCCAGTTCTGCAGAAAAGGTTATTGGGATTTTAATAGATAATTCATTGACTCTGTAGATCCATTTGGGAAACATTGCCGTTTTCACAATATCATGTCTTTCATCCATGAATGTAAGATGTCTTTCCATTTATTTAAGTCTTCTTTAATTTATTTCCAAATCTCCTTAAACTGATAAGCAACTTGAGCAAAGTCTCAGGATACAAAATCAATGTGCAGAAATCACAAGCATTCCTATAAACCAATAGTAGACTTAAAGAGAGCCAAGAATGAACTGCCATTCACAATTGCTACAAAGAGAATAAAATACCTGGGAATACAACTAACAAAGGATGTAAAGACCTCTTCAAGGAGAACTACAAACCACTGCTCAAGGAAGTAAGAGAGGACACAAACAGATGGAAAAACATTTCATGCTCATGGTTAGAAAGAATCAGTATTGTGAAAATGGCCATATTGCCCAAAGTAATTTATAGATTCAATGCTATCCCTATCAAGCTACCTATGACCCTCTTCACAGAAGTGGAAAAAACCACCTTAAACTTCATGTGGAACTAAAAGAGAGCCTGCATAGACAAGAAAATCCTAAGCAAAAAGAACAAAGCTGGAGGCATCACGCTACCTGACTTCAAACTATACTACAAGCCTACAGTAATCAAAACAGTATGATACTGATACCAAAACAGAGATATAGACCAATGGAACCGAACAGAGGCCTCAGAGGAAATGCCACACATCTACAACAATCTGATCTTTGACAAACCTGACAAAACAAGCAATGGGGAAAAGATTCCCTATTTAATAAATGGTGTTGGGAAAACTGGCTAGCCATGTGCAGAAAGCAGAAACTGGACCCCTTCCTGACACTTTACACTAAATTAACTCCAGATGGATTAAAGACTTAAACATAAGATTGAACACCATAAAAACCCTAGAAGAAAATCTAGGCAAAACCATTCAGGACACAGGCATAGGCAAGGACTTCATGACTAAAACACTAAAAGCATTGGCAACAAAAGCCAAAATAGACAAATGGGACCTAGTTAAACTCCAGAGCTTCTGTACAGCAAAAGAAACAATCATTAGAGTGAACCAGCAACCAACAGAATGGGAAAAAATTTTTGCAATCTACCCATCTGACAAAGGGCTAATATCCAGAATCTACAAAGAACTAAAACAGATTTACAAGAAAAAAACAAACAAACCCATTCAAAAGTGGGTGAAGGATATGAACAGACACTTTTCAAAAGAAGACATATATGAGGCCAACAAACATGAAAAAATGCTCATCATCACTGGTCATTGGAGAAATGCAAATCAAAACCATCTCACGCCAGTTAGAATGATGATCATTAAAAAATCTGGAGACGACATGCTGGAGAGGATGTGGAGAAATAGGAACACTTTTACACTGTTGGTGGGAGTGTAAATTAGTTCAACCATTGTGGAAGACAGTGTGGCAATTCCTCAAGGAACTGGAAATAGAAATTCCATTTGACCCAGCAATCCCATTACTGGGTATATATCCAAAGGATTATAAATCATTCTATCATAAAGACACATGCACACATATGTTCATAGTGGCACTGTTTACAATAGCAAAGACCTGGAACCAACCCAGATGCCCATCGATGATAGACTGGACGAGGAAAATGTGGCACATATACACCATGGAATACTATGTAGCCATAAAAAATATGAATTTGTGTCCTTTGTAGGGACATAGATGAATCTGGAAACCATCATTCTCAGCAAACTGACACAAGAACAGAAAAACAAACACCACATGTTCTCACTCATAGGTGGGTGTTGAACAGTGACAACACATGGACACAGGGTGGGGAGCATTACACACTGGGATCTGTTGAGGGGGAACAGAGGAGGGACGGGGGGGGTAGGGAGGTTGGGGAGGGATAACATGGGGAGAAATGCCAGATATAGGTGATGGTGGGATGGAGGCAGCAAACCACATTGCCATGTACCTATGCAACAATCCTGCATGTTTTGCACATGTACCCCAGAACCATAAATTTGTTTCCACAAAGCTTTGTAGTTTGCAGTACAAAAATCTCATTCTTCCTTGGTTAAATTTTGTTCATGCATTTTTTTATTGAATCATGTCTCGATTTTTCTCTGTAGGTAGATAAGATAAATATAATAAATCCATAAAAATACTTTTTTTTTGAGATGAAGTATCACTCTTGTCACCCAGGCTGGAGTACAGTGGTGTGATCTTGGCTCACTGCAACCTCCGCCTCCTGAGTTCAAGCTATTCTCCTGCCTCAGCCTCCCAAGTAGCTGGGATTACAGGTGTGTGCCACTGTGCCCAGCTAATTTTGTGTTTTTAGTAGAGACAGTGTTTCATCATGTTGGTCAGGCTGGTCTCAAACTCCTGACCTCAAGTGATCCACCTGTCTCGGCCTCCCAAAGTGCTGGGATTATGGGCATAAGCCATCATGCCTGGCCAAAAGTAAATGTTTTTAATGTAGCTCTTCAGCTATTTAAGGTATTCAAACATTTTCCAAGAAGTCTGAGAATAAAGATACTAGATTGCTAGTCTCAAAGGTATTATTATTATGTTTATATTTTTGACTTTATTATCTTAGCTTTTATTTATTGATTTACAAAATAGTGCCTGCCAAAGTGCCATCTACTCCTGTATACGTTAATGTTTTAGTGATTACTAGTAATGCTATGAAGATTAAGTTAAAACAGTAATATTCATAGTAAACACTTAAATGGCATTTATGTGCCAGGTAACTATTCTAAGTGTTTAATGTGTATTAACTTACTTAATGAAATTAAATAGTGGGTGGGATGAAGCTTTAAAGAACTGTGTGATTTTGTGTGTGTGTGTGTGTGTGTGTGTGTGTGTGTGTGTGAAGTCTTTCTGAATGATGTTTGGAAAATTCATAATTTTAATCTAGAGTTCTCAAACAATAGTTTTGGTCAATGTTTAATTTTTAAGGATTAAGATATTGATAACTATTAATGAACAAAGGGAGGGAGGTGATATCTCTCAGCTCTGCTTTTTTGGGGCTTTAGTTATTTCACCTCTCAGTTGAGAAGTCTGAATCCAATGATCTCTAATCTTCAGAGTGCCCAGCTCTCACAGTCAGCTGTCTAATGTCTTAGATACAATATCTGTCTGTCCTATGTGTGGTATTTGAGACGAAGCATGTTGCAGGGGAAAGCTCTTTGAGGAATTAGATCAAAACCCCACAGAAATGTGAGGTTGATGAAGGCAGAATCATTTTTCCATGTGGAACGTTATATCACTGCCACAGTACCTGATATAGAGTAGAGTTTTAATAACATGAATGAAAAATGAGTGAAGAAATAAACATAAGACTGGAAAGAAGTCATTTTGGGTTTGATATGGTTTGGCTGTGTTCCCACCCAAATCTCATCTTGAATTCCCACATGTTGTGGGAGGGACCCAGTGGGAAGTAATTGAATCATGGGGGCAGGCCTTTCCGATGCTGTTCTTGTGATAGTGAATAAGTCTCACGAGATCTGATGGTTATAAAAAGTGCACAAGTGTTCCTGTCTTTGCCTGCTGCCATCCATGTAAGATGTAACTTGTCCTCCTTGCCTTCACCATGATTGTGAGGCTTCCCCAGCCACGTGGATCTGTGAGTCCAGTTAAACCTCTTTCCTTTGTAAATTGCCCAGTCACTGGTATGTCTTTATCAGCAGCATGACAATGGACTAATACAGGGTTTTAGTTTCTTTTTAAATATTAGAAATGTGTGTATGTGGATTGAGTGTGGGGAGAGGAAGGAGTATTGAAATGGGATATATTTAAATTAATAGAAGCTGTTTCTTCCTTTTTGCATTTCTTCATACTCATCTTGCATTTTACAACGCTGAGCCCTTGGCCTGGGATGTGCCCTTGCCCCACCATCTACCAATTTACTGGGCTTTTTAGCCGAGCACGGGCATCACCTTTGCTGGTTATCTCTCTACCTCTTATCTCCAGGCAGAGTCGAAGCTTATAACCATCTGTGGTCTAGCATTGATCACATGGTAATGAAATTGTTAGCTTCTGTCATGTCTGTCCCTTTTACTAGGGAATGAGTATCTTAATGGCCTTGTCTTATGTTTATTTTGATAACATATCTGGCATTCAGCAGGTGTTCACTTAGCAGTTGTTGAGTGTGTAAACGTGAATCAATTCAGAATAAACACCAGGCAATGACCAACTGACCAATTGCTTTCCTGAGTGTTTGGTGTGTGTAAGAAATTTTATGTGGATTTCTCTTACTTCTTATGATAATCCTTTAGGATTGGTATCATCGTCATCCTCATTTTACAGATAAAAAAGCAGTCTCTAAGGAATTAAGTAACTTCTTTAAAGTTATGCAGTGAAAAAATGGCAAAGTTAAGATTTAGAGCCAAGTTAAGCAGACTTACCTGTTTAGGTTCTTTCTACTAAAATCTGGGTTCTTGGCCAGAAGTTCCAGTAAAAATAATGAGTGAAATAAGATACTGGACATCAGTAAAAAAATCTTCAGGATAATGTTTAAAGAACATTGCTATGTCTTCTCCAGTTTTGTCAGGAAATAGATTAAAAATTGGATCCTTTAATATATCAGAAGGTACAGGCCTGCCCTCTAGGTGGCTGAATTTTCTGTTTAACACAGTATTAAAATGGAGAACAAGTGGGTTTCTAGATCAAGCTACATAGACTAATTACATTTGAAGGCTAAACATGACATTAGAGATTATCGGCCTCAGCCCCATTAATCTTAATGATATCACAAGGCCCACAGAACTTGTAAGTTTGGTCCTCAGTTGCTATGTCAGTTAAGGGCAGAGATCTGTGTTCCTTTACATCATGAGGTTCACTTTATATATTAATAGAAAATTTAGAATAATGGTGGATAAAAACTTGTCATATTAAACAGATAAGAGCATGAGAGTTTGGTTGAAACACCATCACTTCACACATTGGACACATGAAACTCAGGCCTGGGCCTCTCAGATGAGTAACCTCCAAGCTTCCGGCCCCCCTCAGGAAAAAGAACTTTCTGCATAGGACAGAACTGATCATCAGGGGCATCTCTGAAAAAAAAAGGATCCTCTAAGTTGTTTGTTAACTAATGATTCCAAGACTTTTCTGATTTAAGATGCAAATGAATATTCAGTGCTCCTTCCTTATATGTGTGGCTTTTGAAATAAGAGTTTTCTTTCATGTTTGCCCAGTGACAGTAGAAGGAACTGCAAATGTTGAAAGATCTGAAGTAGATGCTTCTGTTACCTTTGAGATTTGGCTTCTGTAGTAAATACCAGCAAGCTACGTAAAGTGAAATCAGTGTCATCCAGTGAATACTGACCAAGTACCCAGTGTATTTCAGGCAGTGTTCTGGGTGCTAGATCATGCTGAATATTGTATTTTCTTTTGTATGGTTTGTGTAAGACAGAATACTCAGAGGGGAAAAAAAGACTTGGAAATATGCTTTTGAGAAATCGGTATGAAACAGAATTGAGATTTATGTATATGTCTAATGTGTACACAAACATTAATTTATTCTGTTGTGGGTCTGTGTTGCTTATATAAGTAAATTTGATTTTCAGAATTTCACATAGCACTGGAAGAAATTGGACATTGACTTATTTTACCAGTGTAGCAAGACACTGAACATTACCGCTTTTATAGCCCTTAATAGATTATAGTGCCACTATTTGTTTTTAAGGCACTCTTTTCCCATTTTTCTCTAGAGCAAAGATCATGTCTTGTTCATCTTTGTTAACTACCTCAGTGCCTCATGCATGGTTCCTAATACATCATGGCTGTGCAATAAATGTCAGAATGAATAATCATGAATGTCTGAAACTATTTCTGTGGATGGATTAGCTCATGAACTGAAAATGGTAAAAAGATGGTTGAGTGAAGAAAAGGAAACATTTGAGGGAAGGAAGAAAATTGACAAGGATAAGAGATGAATGAAATGAGAATGAGGTGGTCAAGAATGCTATCTTATATTATATGACCTGTTAAACTTTTGCTGTGTTAGAAACCATCCAAGATGTAAAGGGATACAACTATTTTATCATGCTCATGGATTCTGAAGGTTAAAATTAGTTCACATTGGGGATGTCAAGCCTCTTATCTAGGAAAACTTTAATGGTTGGGGGTGACTTAACCACAAGGGGCTGGAATCATCTGAAGGTCTTTCACTCTTGTGTCTGGCTTCTGGGCTGAGATGATTTGAAGGCTGAGCTCGGCAGGAATTCTGCAATAGAAGTGTATGGGATTTCTCTACTTGCAGTGGGCGTATCTCAGTAGTGGCTGGATTCCAAGAGGGAGAATATTCAAAGAGCTAGATATCTAAAAAAATCAAGCAGGAGCTGCTTGGCTTTTATGTCATAGCCTCAGGCATTTCTGCTGTCCTGTATTAGTCAAAGGAGTCACAGGCCTACTCCAATTCAAGGGGAGGTGACATAGACCCATGAGAAGAGTGTCAATGAATTTACAGGTATTTAAAAAAAATAGCTGCACTGCGTATCTTAACTGGGACAGATAATGACAATGATGAATAGAGCAAAGAACAGAAAAGTCCATTGTCAGTTTACTTCATCAGAGATGGGACCTATGACAATGTCATTAGACACTTTCCAAACAGTAGTTAGATCATGACATACATCCAAGATACTTTTTGAGTATTGTTTATAATTTTTATTTGTTACACATCATCTATGAGAATTTTTTCTATGGAATAGTGTTTTTAACAGTTTTTTCTTCCTGATAGAGATCAGGTATATAACAGCTGACATCTCAGTTTTTGAAATTCTTCATTAACTGAGCTCCACAAGCTTTAGGAATAAGGACAGATATTTCTCTGGTCAAATGTGCCTTTATAATCTAGTATGCTGTGCAGTTCCAGTTATGACACTGACCTTTGGTGATCTATCTAATGATTCTTTTATAAAAAGTCTGCAGTTTGAATATACTCACTTGGCCTAACTGCCCACTGTGCTTTGGCACTTTGTTGGTCTGTAGAGAATCTTCTTTTTATCATGATGTAGAGTTGAAAAAAAAAAAAAACTTCAGCTTTCATGAAATTGAACAGGGAAAAGGAAAGGAAATAGAGGGAAGAGAGGGGTTATAATGAGGACGAATGTTACATTAGACTGTGGTTTTATTTTTGGCAGCTAGAAATCACATATTCCTTTATGTCTGAGAAGAGGTGGTGCAGATTACATTAGCACAAAGCTCTACTGGTCCACAGAAATCACTGGGACCATTGGAGGGTATTTGTGTTGAGGTAGGTAGGGCAGTAATAATGGTCCTTGGGGAAGGTGAGCCCACCCACCTTTTTCTTGCATTATTTGTCTGCTTTGGTACTTTTGTCCCCCTCCCTCCTTTCTCTTCCTCCTTTTCCCCTTTTCTCTTTTTTCTTACCAACTCTGAAGTGTTTGAGGACTGGGTCATGGAAAACTATGTTATTCCCATAAATATGTTTTAAACACTCTTTATTGTGAAAAATTGCAAACATAAGTAAAAATAGGATGATATAAAGAACCCCTGGTACTTATCACTAAACTTCGATAGTTATCAACTCACAAACAATTTTATTTTGTCTATACTCTCCCATACCCTTCATATTAGGAAGCAAACCACAGACATTATTTTATCTGTGAATTTTTCAGTATATATCTCTAAAAGTTAAGAACTCTGAAAAATATAATCACCATACCATCACACACACACACACACACACACACACACACACACACTCTCTCTCTCTCTCTCTCACACAGCAAATCATAAACAACCTAACACTGTTTTAATATAATCAAATCTTGATATCATCAAATAAATATTACCAATGAACCTTGATATCATCAATATTAAGTTAGTATACAAGTTGCCATAACTGTTTCATACATTTTAGTTGAGAGGTCTCTTAAGACTAAATATATGTCAGACCCTCCTGAATCTCTCTATTTTGTTCATAATTTTTTTTTGTTGTTGTTAAAGGAAGTTTCTCATTTGTAAAGAAAAAAATTGAATTCACCTGGTTGGGTGCGGTGGCTCACTCCTTTAATCCCAGCCCTTTGGGAGGCCAAGGTGGGCAGATCACAATGCCAGGAAGATCAAGACCAGCCTGGCCAACATGGTGAAACCCTGTCTCTACTAAAATACAAAAAATTAGCTGGACGTGGTGGCACGTGCTTGTACTCCCAGCTACTCGGGAGGCTGAGGCAGGGGAATCGCTTGAACTCAGGTGGCAGAGGTTGCAGTGAGCCGAGATCGTGCCCCTGCACTCCAGCTGGGTGACAGAGTAAGACTCCATCTCAAAAAAAAAAAAATTGAATCCACGAATGACTTGGATTCTTCATTCCTATTTTAAAAACATTGAGAAAAGAATATATAGACATGGATGAATGTTTCTTATTAAAAATATTTAGAATACTGTGGCCAAGGAGCAAACATTGGTATTTGATTATTTTATATATAATTTATTCTTTACTCTGATGCTTTCTCCTAATAAAAGTCACTGAAAATCACTTACCCACTGAGAAATTTGTTATGTGTGTCTTATTTTCACTTGTTACTGTTTCTCTTGGTAGGAGCAAGAAATAGAGAAATATTTGTTTTATTCAAGAAATTCCCTCATCGGAGGAGAATTGGTGTCAGAATTTGCCAGTTAAAGTGAATCCAGTTACATTTCACAGTAAATAGTAAAAGAGAAAAAACTTGATATGATTCAGACTTTATCCTGAAAAATAAAATGATAATAATAGTTTATCTCAGATTTAGAACCATGTAGATCATAAGTAATTCACAGAACAAAGAGTGAATCTAGTATTTCCTTGATATCATTTTTCTGACAAAAATATATGATTAAAATTTTGACTTCCTTTACATGTGAGTTTGTCAGCACAATTCAAAAGCGAGCCTTTTTTTCCCCAAAAGCATTAGAAAGCTTTACCAGTTTTTGCAAGGATTTTTTTCATAGAATAAATATTAAACCATGATAACAAAGAAGCCATGTAATTTCTAATATAAGATAGAAGTATACTTGTCTCTCACAAAGTAAGTGAGCTGGTCTACGCTCTGCTCCATGAAATCATTCCAGGATCAGGTTCCATCTTGTTTCTTCTGAGTAATGCTGAGATGCATAAGGGAAGTTGAGTCTGCCCTGTGGGAGGCTGGAAAATACCCTAAATCCTGGGGAAGTAGCCTGTCTTTAAGTTGAAAATGGCCTGGAAGGAGTACATATCACTTCTATCATGCATCCTTTTGGCATCAACTTAGTCATAATGGCCACAGTCTACTGCAAAGAAGGCTGGGGAATATAAATATATAAATACATATAAATATAAATATATTCCGGCCTATGTGCAGAAAGAAAGGGAAAATGAATTGGTGTATAGGGGTGCGCGTGGGGGGCCGTGGGTGGGGGGAGAGGTAGGAAGCAGTCTGCCACAGTATATCTTAATATTTTAATTATAAAAATTAGTCTGATTTTGATACTTCTATTGTGTTATTATTATTATTATCATTTTTAACTAGCTAACTTTAAGATCCTTATTTCCCAGTGGCATTGAGTGTGGTTGGAGGGGTTCTCCAACAGCATTTCTTGAAATGCCTCATCTTTGGAAGATTTGATATTTTATTTGCAATTATTGTTGACTGTTGCCTTTCTCATTCAGTGAGAGATGATGACAGCAAAGAAGCAAAACCTAGTAATATGGAAGGGATATTCGACTGGGGCCAAAGTGGTCAGTTGATTAATGGCTATTTTAATATCTGACAATTTTTGCTTCTCTCTAGAACCACTTAATTATGAATCTCCTGTATAATAAATAAATGTGTTAGATTCTTGGAGGTATTGCACATAGTATCTTTTCTAAAACTTCTTTCTATATCCATTGCTCTTTTTATCTCCTTTCTTATGAGAGTGGAGGCCCTCATTCCCAATTGTAGCCAGTGACTACAGGGAAGACCTTCAGTGTGAGACCCGAACCTGCCTTAAAGGAGTTAGATCAATGCCTATACCTGCATACAGACAATAAGAAACAACTATTCCTAGGCAGCACCTCTTAGTCTGTTTCTAGGTTCACATGTCCCGTAGTCCAGTGCTGTAATCATCTACCCTATGGTAGTGGACTAGGGTAGGACATATGGTATCAGGAGAGATGAGCACTCAGCTGGCCTTTTAACTTTTGTCTCTAGAGGACTTCTCTTATCCTCTTTTTACATGCTATTGGTAGTGAAAGATAAGGGTTTTATTATTTAATAGATCTCTTGGTGCTTGGATTCCTCACCTTGTCTAGCTTCAACAGGTTAGCTGATGAATACTCAAAACTGTGTGGTCTGCTGCATATCAACTGACTGAAAGGAGAAATATATAAGACTTTAAGAAAATACAGGTTATTACAAGGTGCCTTTATTTAATAGCTCAGGAAGATAGAGGTGTTCAGTGTTACTTCCTTTTGAGCACTAAAATGTTGCCTAATCCTGGAATAACTCCAATTCATGATGTAAATGGGGAGCCTAGAATGTACTCTATTTCGATTGAAATCATCCTAGTATTTTTTCTTTTGTTGTATTTCTGCTATTTAATCCCCTTTTACAAAAGAAAATTGGGGCTTTAAGCTGAGAGTATATATTGCAGAAGAGAATGTGGTAAGATTTTTTCTTATATAATAGCTACCCATTTGGTACTTTTGAATTGAACTATAACCTGATACTGTTGACAAGCACCACAGCATCTGATTTCTCAGATTAAGGTCAGTTTGATGTTTATTTGTACTAAATTTCCTAAAATTGCAAACAAATAGTAACTTTGTCATAAACTTGTGATGAAATTGCAAACAGTAACTTTGTCATAAACCTGTGATGAGATGTGAAATAAGGTCACCAGTTCTGATGTAGAAGTTTGTAAACTGAGGGCTTTAATTAACTTTTAATAATATTAGGACATCACCTAATTAGTGACTTATATAATATTATATTAGATTTATTATATAATGTTGCTATTAGGTTGAATTATATAATTCAGTATTAGATTGAATATATAATACTGCTAATTCTATAGGTAAAATATTGCAGGATATTGGCAAAATATGGCACATAATACATGACTTAACCTAATAAGATGAGAATTTTAACAACCTCTAATTATTGTTTGTTTGCTCTTATAAATAGTCCATCCTTTCCCAACTCTGTTATCTGGGCCTTTTTTTTCTTATTTACTATAGTCCATTCCATTATATCATTTGGTAACTCACAGTCACTTTTATTTTCTTCTGTCTCCGATTTCCTTTCCCATTTAGCACCTCTGTTCTTTTGACTTAAAATATTATGAAAAATCATATTGACTAGGATAGGCTGTTCTAGTCATCAGTTATTTTTTAAAAAATTATTATTTTCTTTCTTTTCTTTTTTTTTTTTTTAAGACAGTCTCACTCCAGTACCCAGGCTGGAGTGCAGTGGCATGATCTTGGCTCACTGCAACATCTGCCTCCCAGGTTCAAGCTATTCTCATGCCTTAGCCTCCTTAGTAGCTGGGACTACAGGTGTGTGCCACCACGCCTGGCTAATTTTTGTATTTATCAGTAGAGACAGGGTTTCAACATGTTGGCCAGGCTGGTCTTGAACTTCTGGCCTCAAGTAATCTGCCCATCTTAGCCTCCCAAAGTGCTGGGATTACAGGTGTGAGTCATGGCAGCTTATTTTCTTTTTTAAATTTTCTTTTAAATTAAAAAGTAATAATTGTACATATTTGTGGGTACATAGTGATGTTTTGATACGTAAAATGCATTGCTATTTATGTATTAGATCAGGGCAATTGGCATAGCCATAAAAATTACTTGCTTTCAGACAGAATCTTTCATGATGAAAAAGGTTTTAAGATTTGTTGGCTGAAATTGTTGAACTGTGAAACTATTAGTCAGATATTCAGATTTGCAACACTGGACAGACAGTATAAATTTGGTGGTTTGGGTTTCTCACTGGTGATACAGTGACAGTTTCCGTTGTCTATGTCAGAATGTTAGTGTTCAAAGATTAATGTGTTAAAATGTTCAGTCTTTTAGCAGTTAGTCGCCAAGGCAAAGGGAATAGGAATTTTATTTAAAAAAGATGTTCATAATCCTTAGTTAGCAATGGCTGAGAGAGAAAACTGGAATCCTGAGGTTTTGTTTCCTCTTCGTTTTAACATTTAGAACATCAAAACTATTATTTCCTCGTTCAGAGAGGACATCTCCCTTCAGTTTCGGTATTGAGAGTTTGGTGTGGCTCTTAGTGATGCCCTGAAAGTCATAGGCTATCTCTATTGAAATCTGGAGATTGAATCCAATTGCACTTAGCAAGCTGCTAAACCAGGAGGCTGGAAGTGGGACCTCATTAAACTTTTTCCTTCAGTTCTACCTTCCTTTCCACTAGGGAGGTTGTATAGTGTAGTTAATAGTACAGGCCCTGCAATCGTATTGCCTGAATTAAAACCTGGCTCTTATTCTTACTTTGTGACCTGTAAAATGTAGACAGTATTAGTACATACTTCAGAAGGTCGTTGAGAGAATGAAGCGATTTAATACATTGAAAGTGCTTAGTGGTTGGGACAATGCAAAGTAATAAAAGCTTGATAATGATAATTATGATGATTTTTGTTATTTTTCTGTGTGAATAGCAATTCGATAGGGATACTCCCTGATTCTCCTGTGGTCTGCTTATTCCTCTGGATTTCACTGATCTTATCAAAAGGTCATTAGATTGACCTTTTAGGAAAATCTGCCCTCAGCCTCCTCCCCCATTTTGGTCCCGATTTCATAGCATTTAGCAGGTGTTTCATAGTTTGTAGTTCGGGATTGAAGGCTGTCTTTTTATTTCATTGAAAATGGGATTTTCTTCCTCTGGCTTTTATGTTTTATTGTTTAGGGCAGAAGAGTAGAACATACACCTTTCCACTGCTATTCTCCAAGGATATTCTGATTCTCAGAGGCAGTCATTTTCATTTTTTCAAAGTTTTTCATACCATTGTATCTTATTAAACAAAAATTATGGTAAGCCATTGTTTTAGACTGAGCTCCTACACTAGACCCCAACAACCCAGGCCAAACAGAAATGGAGTCACTCATGCTAAATGCTGCATAATCACACTGAAGCTTTAAGGGAGCAGGTAGATCCCCGAATAGACCATTTTTTTTTTCTGAAAACAGGAGATTACACTCTATGCGAATCAGTGTAATAAGGAAGTCCCCTCCGTTTTAATCTTTACCAAAAAAAGTACCTGAAGTAACTTGATGTTACTAATCAGCCTTTTTTTTTCTATTGTTCTGTTTCCTTTTTCCTACGTTACAAAATCCATTGTTCTGCCATTGCCCAGCGGGAGCTCTCATGTTTTACAGAATAGAGGCTGCCCTGACTCATGAACTCTGAGTAAAAGTCACTTTTACTAAATTTGTTGTCATTTTGTCTCTTGACAGTCTCTAAGTAGCTTTACATTGCTACTTCTTGCTATTTCAATTGTGGGTATTTATTGGCTTCCTCCTCCTCCTCCTCTAGCTTTTCCTCCTTCTCCTCCTACTATCATGGAGGATCTAGCTCTCTTTCATAATGTACTCCCCCACCCACACAGGAGCACACTTCCTGCTCTCACTCCCAATATATTTATATTAGTAGTAAGATTATCACTGTTGTTTACCTCATTATGATGATGTAGTTGTTTTTTGTAGCAGAACTCTGTAGCATACCTGTAATTATTTTTCCTTTTCTAAACAATTTCTTGTTTTCCCTTGAAATTATTTTATTTTTTAAAGTTGGCTAAATTTTACTAACTTATTATAACTCTTCTCTGCATACATTAAGTTTCGTCTCCTAGAAGAAGAGTTTCATCTCCTTACTTGATCCAATTTGGACTGGTTGTACTCTCGGCCGGCTGCTGGGTGTCATTCATTTTGGGATTTCCCTGCATCATCATCTATTGGGGGAGGGGTCCCTTTACCTCTTTCTTGTGTTGGAATGCTTGTTTTCTAAATTCTTGTGGTTTTTGCTTTTCTGGCTTCCTGCTTTGTTTTGGTATTTTGGCTACATCCCCGAGTAGCTTTTTGAGAAAGGTGAACAAGCGATAGAATTGTTAAAGCCTTGCGGATATTTGAAAAATGTCTTACTTCATTGGCACTTGGGCTGAGTATAGAATTTTTGATTAGAAATCACTGTCTTTCTGAGTTTTTCTTCATTGTCTTCTACTCTCTGGCATTACTCTCGATGATTACCATTCTGAATTTCGATCCTTTCTATGAAACTTACATTTAAGCTTGCTGAATATTTTGCTAATCCCCATAGTTGTGAAATTTTACAGGAAGTGCCTTAATTTGATTGTATTTCAGTCTAAAAATAACCTTAAGTTTGGGGACGTTTTCCTAAAATGTTTCTTTGATTGTTTTCTCACTGTTTTCTTTGCTTTCTTTTTCTGGAACTTCTGTTTTTTAGACACTGAACTTTCTGGGTGAGTTCTGGAATTTTGTTATATTTTCTGTTTCTTAATTTTTTAATTTTTTTGTTTTGTTTTTTTGAAAGGCTTCCTCAACTTTTTGTCCTGACTTTTCTATTGAGTTTTTCATTTCTGCTCTTTTGTTTTTGATTTCTAATAGCTCCTCTTTTTTTTGGTTCTCTGTTTCTTATTTTGGCTATATCGTGACCTTGTTTCATGCATGTATATTCCCATAATTCTTTGATTTTATTTTATTTTTTAACATTTTCTTTTTTTCTGTACAACTTTTGTTTCTTCCAACTTGCTTTTTTTGCATTTGTCCTTTGACCTTGGATTCACATTAGTATTTTTCCTCAAATGTCTGGTGATCCTTGTCTTTCTCTCATTTATCAGAGTGGGACTTTAAAAAGTCAGTTGAGCTGGGCGTGGTCATGTGTACCTGTAGTTTCAACTACTTGGTGAGGCTGGGGCAGGAGGTTTGCTTGTGCTCAGGAATTTGAGTCCAGCCTGGGCAACATAGCCAGACCTCATCTTTAAAAAGAAAAAGAAAAAAGTGTCAATTGGAAGCTTCGTGCATGGTATTGGGCCTTGCTGACTGTGGGCTTAACTATAGGCGTAATCTGGCTGTGTCATTTCTTTGGGGACACTTCTATGTCTGTGTCTTCAAGACTTTTCCCTTAGTCCAGTCCTGATGTCCTGGAGCCAGGTGGGAGAAGAGAGCTGAGTGGCCTCATCATTGTTATGTACACTTATACAGTTTCGCTTAAGCTCCTCCTTTTCAGTGTGGTACTCCCAGCCGAAACTATACTTAGTCTCTCCCAGGATAGAGACCCTATGTTTTACGGTCTTCAGAAATAAACCTCTAGTTTTCTCTCAGGGTTGAGGAGGGTTAGTCACCTAGATCTATGGCATGGAAGAAGAGAGGATCAGGGACTTTGTTTCTTAAGCAGATTTGCCAACAATTCTTTTGCTTTAATTCCTTCTTCGCCACCACTTCTAGAGATACCATGTTCTGCTGATTCTTGAGCCATTTGGAAGTTTTGCAGAAGTAATTGGGTTGTTTCCAGGCTTCTCCTCGGCGGGGCCTGCCACATATTTATTTGTTTTCTAGTTTCCAATATTCTGTTGTTTTCTTTCTTGCTTTCCATTTTCTTGACAGTCAGTTCCTTAACAACAGCAACATAGCTGTTTTTAATGGAATTTCAGGAAGGAGCCAACACTCCATCTTTAGCTGGAAGTCTTTTCCTTCATTTATCTCTCTCTGAACTTTAGTAGTTTTCTTTGGCCAGGACTTCCCATTGGCCAGTGAATTATAACAACAGTGGAGAACTTTAATTGTATGGGATAGAAGGGTAGGGAGAGCCCGTAAATAGAAACCAGGAGACTTTTTTCTGGTCTTGACTTGTGTGACCTTGAGTAGGCCATTTAACTTTTCTGAACCTTAGTTTCTTGAGGGAGCTAGATTAGATGGTGACTAAGATTCTTTTCAGCTTAAATGGTATGATTCTGTATAAGACTAGTAATTGCACATATAAGTCAGATAAGGTGGTTTTATTTTTTGAGACAGAGTCTCTCTCTGTCACTCAGACTGGAGTGCAATGGCATGATCTTGACTCATTGCAACTTCTGTCTTCCGGGGTCAAATGATTCTCCTGCCTCAGCCTCCCAAGTAGCTGGGACTACAGGCACCCACCACCTTATCCAGCTAGTTTTTGTATTTTTAATAGAGACGTGGTTTCACCATGTTGGCCAGCTGACCTCAAGTGATCCACCTGCCTTGGCCTCCCAAAGTGCTGGGATTACAGGTGTAAGCCACCATGCCCAGACAGATAAGATTTTTTTCCCCAGGACATTCAACATGAATGTTTTTTTCTGCCCCTGATGTTGAGACCTTTTGCTTCTAGAACTGCATGTAAGTCCCACACCATTTATCCTTGTGGGGCTTCCAAAAGTCTGCCGTCCATTTGTTAACAATGGTATTGCACACTGTGTTGGAAACTACATGTTTGCACATGGCCCGTTTACGAGAGCATTGCTTGCTCTTCCCTGGTATCCATACTTATAAGTAGTCATTTTCACCCTTGAAAATGTGTTGCACAAAGATGAAAAGACAGTTTCCAAAGAAGGGTATCTGCATTCTGACAGTTTCTTAGGAAAGCAGATGGAGTGCCAAAATTTTAATATGAAATAGGGAAGACCAACTTAGACGCAAAAGGGGCAAGAGCTTTCCTGTGACTCCTCAGCTTAGGGTGGCTATTGGGTTAATGAGTTCTGTGATTCAGCTGGTTACTGAGAGGCTACTGTAGATGCCAGGAGTGGTAGGAAGAGATGCGGAGCCCAGTGTCTTCCTTTAAGATAGTGGCTCTAAATTCTACCTGTACATGAAATCATGATGCCCAGGGCTCTACCCCAGACTAACTGAATAAAAACAGTGGAGCCTAGACATCTGTATTAAAATGAAATTCCCTAGGTGATTCTAATATATACTGAAGGTTGAGAACCATTCCTTAACAGCTAAATGAGAATTAAAAATGTGTATATTAATTGCTGTAGACATAGCAGAATATGATTAGTTCTATGATGAGTGATAGAAATTATGGCACAGGAGTTGGAAGGTTTTTAATTAATTGAAGTCAGCTTAGGGTGACTGCATTAAGGAGATGAATTTTGAGCTGGTATAGTTTTAAAAGGTGGAAGGCAGAGAGTCCACTGGACCAGGAAATGAATGCTGTGAGGGGAATCTCTGGAGATTTGGAAGTCTTTTTTTTTTGTATTTCTCCTAATGCTATCCCTCACCTAGCCACCCACTGACAGGCCCCAGTGTGTGATGCTCCCCTCCCTGTGTCCATGTTTTCTCACACCCACTTATGAGTGAGAACATGTGGTATTTGGTTTTCTGTTCTTTTGTCAGTTTGCTGAGAATGATGATTTCCAGATTCATCCATGTCTATGCAAAGAACATGAACTCATCCTTTTTTATGGCTACATAGTATTCCATAGTGTGTATGTGCCATATTTTCTTTTTTTAGTCTATCATTGATGGGCATTTGGGTTGGTTCCAAGTCTTTGCTATTGTGAACAGTGCTGCAATAAACATATGTGTGCATGTGCCTTTATAGTAGAATGATTTATAATCCTTTGGGTATACATCCAGTAATGGGCTTTCTGGGTCAAATGGCATTTCTGGTTCTAGATCCTTGAGGAATTGCCACACTGTCTTCCACAGTGGTTGAACTAATTTACACTCTCATCAATAGTGTAAAAGCTTTCTATTCTCCACATCCTCTCCAGCATCTGTTGTTTCCTGACTTTTTAATGATCATCATTCTAACTGGAATGAAGTGGTATCTCCTTGTGGTTTTGATTTGCATTTCTCTAATGACCAGTGATGATGAGCTTTTTTTCATATGTTTGTTGGCTGCTGGAAGACTATTTTGATTGGAGTGTGGTGGAAGTAAAGGTGGGATGGTAGGCTGTAGCCAGAATGTGGACAGTCTCTAGTGTCAGACTAAGGAATTTTGGCTTTACTCTGTAGGTGATGGGAAGGCATTCAGGATTTCTGATGAGTAAAATGGTGACGCTGAATCTTTGAAGATTAATCCAATGGACGTGATGGATAGGTAGTTTGAATAAAAGGAGGCAAGAGCTTAAGGAAATGAAGACTAGTTGGGGAGTGACTCTCATTGTCCAGATGCAAAGTCATAATGCCCTGAGCTAGGAAAACAGCCATGGAATTAAAAATGATGATAAATATTTGTGTAGTGTTTTCATAGTCAGTTCTTTCCCATATTTCATTCAAACCTCACACTGACCTTATGGTCTTTCCTTCCATACTTTATAAATGAAGGGACTGATGTTCGGAGTGAAGCTGTTGTGAAGGAACCTTACAGAAAATAGAGGGGCCTGATTGGATGATGACCAACCCGTAATAGGAAATTGAAGGGTGCATTGGAGTTGTTGAAGTGTATGTGAAGACGGTAGATTTCCTCAGTTGCTAACCCTGTCCAGTCACCAGCCATGCTGTCAGAGAGCTATTTAATGCTGTTCATGTGACTCTTCTTGCCTCTGTCCTTTAATATGCAGTTATTTATTTATTTATTTATTTATTTATTTTGAGACAGAGTTTTTCTCTTGTTGCCCAGGTTGGAGTGTAGTGGCGTAATCTCGGCTCACTGCAACTGCTGAGCCAGGATTCAAGTGATTCTCCTGGCTCAGCCTCCCCAGTAGCTGGGAGTGCAGGCACCTGCCACCACACCCAGCAAATTTTTTGTATTTTTAGTAGAGATGGGGTTTCACCATATTGGCCAGGCTGGTCTTGAACTCCTGACCTCGTGATCTGCCCGCCTCGGCCTTCCAAAGTGCTGGGATTACAGGCCTGAGCCACTGCACCTGGCCTATTTATTTATTTATTTTTGAGACGAAGTCTTGCTCTGTCATCCAGGCTGGAGTGCAGTGGCACAATGTGGCTCCCTCTAGCCTCCGCCTCTCAGGTTCAAGTGATTCCCCTGCCTCAGCCTCCCAAGTAGTTGGGATTACAGGTGTGTGCCACCATGCCCAGCTAATTTTTGTCATTTTAGTAGAGACGAGGTTTTGCTATGTTGGCCAGGCTGCTCTTGAACTCCTCACCTCAACTGGTCTGTCCAAAGTGCTGAGATAACAGGCATGAGCCACTGTGCCTGGCTAGTTACTTCTTTTTTTTTCTTTTTCGTCTGAAAAGGATTTTATTTCTCCTTTGCTTGTGAAGCTTAGGTTGGTCAGATATAAAATTCTGAGATGGAAATTGTTTTTTTTAAATTGTACTTTAGGTTCTGAGGTACATGTGCAGATCATACAGGATTGTATTTCTTTAAAGGTACAGTGGAGGCAAAAGAAGGAGAGGCTGTTGCTAATTCAACTTGTCTCAAATATAAATCTTCAGGCCTTTTTTGAGTGTCTTTGGGTTTTCAGATAGTTAAATTGTGTTGAATTTTAAAAGGTTTAGACTAGGTATGGATAGTCTGGAGTTGTAGGGCTGAGGACTTCCTCATCCAGATGGACTGTGTCCTGAGCAGTTTAGCTATGGCTGGTGGGTTTCCATTTCTCTTGTGATAGAGACAGGAGCCATAGGGAAGAAATCTCTGGAGCATGGTAGTGTAGACACTAGAGAACATCCCTGTGGCACTGGTAACGAGGATGCTTCATTGAGATGACACCCTTATCAGAGCTGGAGTATGGATTATACCTGCCACCATGCTAATTCATTTTGTTCATGAGTCTGCTGTGTCTGTAAGGTCATCTGTTTTGTGTACCGAGATCCCGAAGCAATTCAAATATCAATATAAATCAGCCACACAGGTGACAAAATGTGCTTTTCCATCTGAGATATTTATTCCCTGCGATCAAATAGTAAGAGTGCACAAGAAAGCTAAGGGGGAGGTGAGAGGTACATAGGAATGAATCATCATTATGAAGAACCTTGATTACACTTTTTCATGAAATGATGAGACATAGAAGAACAGGATGGAGACTGGAAAAGGTGAGGAGGTTGAATTCTTGTGCCCCAGGCATTCTCAATTTGGGCACAGAGATCAACACTTGTCTGCTACAGCAGGGGTGAGGGTGAAGCTGATTTTGGTAATTTGAAATGGCAACATCTATGGAAAATTAAACTGTCCCATTTTAACTTTTTTCACTGTAGAATACTGGGATCTTCAGTGGCAGGAGAAGGAATCATCAGAAGATCGAGATGAGTTTTAACACTATTTTGGAGGAGATTCTTATTAAAAGGTCACAGCAGAAAAAGAAGACATCACCTTTAAACTACAAAGAGCGACTTTTCGTACTTACAAAATCCATGCTAACCTACTATGAGGGTCGAGCAGAGGTAGGAGACCATCACAATTTACTTTGCTGCTTTCTGTGTTGATAACTATTTTATAATACTGCCTCCCTCTCCAATCTTATTGAAAATGCTTTGGGTTAATGAAGTAATGATTTATTATCATTTAGATGTGAAAGATGAAGTTTAGAATATGGATAGAAATTATTAACTAATCTGTTAATTATAGGTTTAGTATAATTAAGCTACTGAATTAATATATGGCTGTCTCCTGTAAACTACCTATTATGTATCAAAGTCTTCTTTAGCAAGTATAAATTGTATCCATGTTCATTGCTTTGTATGAATAAATCTTCATTATTAAGTAGAAGTTACTTAAAACTGGTTAGTTATTTGGTGGACACAACAGGTTATCAAAGTTGACCAAAAGCAGTTTTTAAGCATTCTTTTTGTGTGTATGTGTGTGTGTGATAAGCAGCTACTACAAAGTTCCCTTGATGACAGCAGGGAGAAGCAGTTCACTAACAAACGTGGCACGAGTGAATGTGTGGTTAGCGCACATCTGGCTTGTTGGTGACTTTAGCTTCTCCTTCCACTGCTAGAATGAGGCCTGTGAATGTGTGGTCACCTCTGGCTCTTTTGCTCCTGATGTGTTGGGTATGGCATTTGCTAGTACTGCCATGTACTGACATCTCTGCTAGAAATATACTTGGGATCCAGGGACTGACTGGGAACTGGGTTGCCCTTGGTTAACCATATGCTGTTATGCAGGTTGGTTTTGGTGGACTGTTGGTGATCCTGGTTTAGTTTTCTTTTTTTTTTTTTTGAGACAGAGCCTTGCTCTGTTGCCCAGGCTGGAGTGCAGTGGCACAATCTTGGCTCACAGCAACCTCCACCTCCTGGGTTCAAGCAATTCTCCTGTCAGCCTCCCGCGTAGCTGGGATTACAGGTGTGTGCCACCACTCCCTGCTCATTTTTGTATTTTTAGTAGAGATGGGGTTTTACCATATTGGCCAGGCTGGTCTTGAACTCCTGATCTCAAGTGATCTACCCGCCTGGGTCTCCCAAACTGGTAGGATCACAGGCATGTGAGCCACCACACCTGGCCCTGGTTTAGTTTTAACTCTGCTTTTTTTTTTCTAGAGTATCTTCCTCAGAAGTTGATATAGTTGTAGTTTTTTTCTTCCCACTGATTTGTCTGTGGTTTGGTTTCTCCCAATTTACATAGAATGGCATTGTGGCTCATGATGGTCCTCAACTCTTTATTTCTGCTGTGGCTTGTCATTGTGACCTGTGGTATTCTGTAGGTTCATGTAATTAAGGACCATACTCCTTTATCCTTAAGTCCCCAAAATGCTGAAAACCAAAACCTCAAAACTCTTATTTGCAAAACCTGTGTGTGTTTTTGTACCTGTATGTGTGTATGTGTGCAGAAGTATTAATGTATTTAATTATGTGGAGCTGCCCTAGTCCCTGCGGGGACTATTATGTAACATATGGTATATGTGCTATATTTCCTTTTTAAACCAAAAAATTAAAAAGTGTTTTAGACAAGGACCTCTAGCAGAAATGTGAATTATTTTGAAACCTAAAACAAACTTTAAAGGAAACATTAACACATTTTTGTTGTATGGTAATAATTTGTTATAATTTGATTTTAATATACAGTTGACCCTTGAACAATGCAGGGTCAGGGACACCCACCCTTGTGCAGTCAAAAATCTGTATGTAACTTTTGACTCCCCCCAAACTTAACTACTAATAACCTACTGTTGACTGGAAGTCTTACTGATGGCATAGACAGTACATTACCGTATATTTGGTTTGTTATATATAGTATATACTGTATTCTTATAATAAAGTAAGCTAGAGAAAACAAAATATTATTAAAATACTCATACAAAAGAGAAAATTTACTATTTATTAAGGGGAAGTATATCATCATACAGGTCTTGTTCCTTGTCATCTTCACGTTGAATAGGCTGAGAGGAGGAAGAGGAGGGGTTGGTTTTGCTGTCTTAGGGGTGGCAGAGGCGGAAGAGGTGGAGGAGGTAGACGGGGAAGCAGGAGAGGGAGGCACACTGTGACTTTTACTGAGAGAAAAATCCCTCTGTAAATGGACCCATGCAGTTCAAGCCCATGTTGTTTAAGGGTCCACTGCAGTAAGTCTAAGAAAATAAGTGAAAGTGGTAAAATGCGATTTTTTTACTAATCAAAAAAGTCTCAGAAACCGGCATTGTTTGCTTCACAGTATGGGCAGATACCATTGAAATACATTGCAATTGCGAGCTCACTTTGAAGAAGATAAACATATCAAGTTTAAAGTACCCCTTTTGCTTTAGCTTAAGGAGAAAGAGGACAAAAATGGCATCCCTCTTCCTTCTGAACCTGGCTCACCATCTTGCCCTGGAACAGCCTCAGCCACCCTAAGAACCAGAAAGGACAGAATGAGGAGGTAGTCATGGCACAGAAAAACCCAGACTTTAACACTTCCTGGCAGAGCTCACCTCCTTTCCAGCTGCTGCTGCTGCCTGTCCCAGAGAGCCTAGTCCTGTTGCTTATTCCTGCCTTCACCCTACTCCTCTGATGAGCTGGCTATTTTCATCCCTTGTGGTTTCTTGTCTCATGGACCAACATTCACTGGCGTACTTGTTACCTATGGCTTGAAACGTGGTCACAGATTTGTTGGCCTCTCATAGTTAAATAATTGTCAATAGCAAAAAAAAAAAAAAAAAAAAAAAAAAAAAAAAATTAGGCTTCTTAGAATAATAAAACTTTTGACAGTGCTGAGCTAAATTCCCTAACAACTCTCTGCCTGGCTTCTAGGCATGGCCAGCAACACCTTGTTGCTGTGTTTTCTTCTGTGTTTGCGCTAATGTGCTCAGTTCACTGTTTGCTGTGGATGAATCTTCTCATTTCCATCTCCCTATCCCTGAAAGCTGCGATTCAAAAAAGGATGTGAGGGCTGGGCGAGGTTGCTGACACCTGTAATTCCAGCACTTTGGGAGGCCCAGGTGTGTGGATCACTTGAGGTCAGGAGTTCGAGACCAGCCTGGCCAACATAGTGACCCAACCTCTACTAAACATACAAAAAAATTAGCTGGGCATGATGGTGGCACGTGCCTATAATCCTAGCTACTCAGGAGGCTGAGGCAGGAGAATTGCTTGAACCCGGGAGACAGAGGTTGCAGTGAGCTGAGATTGTGCCACTGCACTTCAACCTGGGCAACAGAGCAAGACTCCATCTATAAAAGGAAAGAAGGAAAGAAAGAGAAAAGGATGTGACATGAGTAATCTGTGCAAATCAACAGGTGTTTAAAAATAATATTTTGTTAAAAAATATGACTCTAGAAGTAAATTAGAACCACAGGGGCCATTTGGGAATAAAATAAATAGCCCTAGAGGTATTTATTTTCATTGTCCATAGTTCTCCTGTTTTCAATAGAAAAACAATGAGGAGGCTGTTGATTGATCTAGTAGCTATGATTTGTAGTTTATTCGTGGCCACCAAGTGCCACTACTACTCTGTTAAAACTCTCAGTTCATAATGTCAGACAGAAGATATCTCTCTTCTCCTTATTCTTCAACATGATGGCAGCAAGCTTTTTTTTTTTTGAAATTCTTCCTATTGTGTAATAAACCTTACTGTGCTTTTTTTGAAATATGCTGAGAAATCCTATTCTAGATGACAAGAAATTCAGTCAGACCATTTCCTCAATTTCCTCAAAGTCTAATTTTGTAAAACTTGTATTTCAGGCCGGGCGTGGTGGCTCATGCCTATAATCCCAGCACTTTGGGAGGCCGAGGCGGGTGGATCACGAGATCAAGAGATCAAGACCATCCTGGTCAACATGGTGAAACCCCGTCTCTGCTAAAAATACAAAAAAAAATTAGCTGGGCATGGTGGTGTGCACCTGTAGTCCCAGCTACTTGGGAGTCTGAGGGAGGAGAATTGCTTGAACCCAGGAGGCGGAGGTTGCAGTGAGCCGAGATCACGCCATTGCACTCCAGCCTAGGTAACAAGAGCGAAACTCTGACTAAAAAAAAAAAAAGAAAAGAAAAAAAAAAAACAAATTGTATTTCAATTTCTGCTGTGGGTCATTCTTTAGTTTGTCTTCCTTTCTCTATGCTAGTTAGTTAATTCACTTATGGTAGTTAGTTAATTCTGCATATTCCAGTGAACTGAAAAAAGATCTTCCTGGCAGTTTATATTATTTAATCCTATTCAAAATTACACAGAGCAAAGGACACTGGAGGTTTCATAAGTGACATTGCTTTCTAGTCAGGAGGCTAAATGACACAGGGGACAGACCACCTGATGTTTCAGTGGAAGCTCCATGGGATAATGAGATGGGAGCCAGGGAGGAGCAGCGCTGGAATTTGGTCAGGAAAAAGATCTACAAATAATGGTAAGAAACATGAGGAATAGATTTCTATAGGTTGAGATGTTGAATTTAAAAAATTGTAGTATGTTAATTTGCAGCTATTGTTAGTGAAGACATCGGGAATTTTTAGAGTTGGACTTTGGAACTCCTAATTTGGTTGGCTTGTTGTCTGTTACACTGTCCCAGTATGGAAGCTGGTAAATAACTTACAACGTTGAAGGAATGGGGAAGCTCGTGCCAGGGGTCCCAACTCCACCTGCACGTTCAGTGATTCACTATGATGACTCAGAGGACTCAGCATTGAGTCATACTCACAGCTATGATTTATTACAGCAAAAAGATTCAAAGCGAAATCAGCAAAGGGAAAAGTGTGGGGGCAGGCATAAGCTTCCAAGAATCTTATCCCGGTAGAGTCCCAGAGATGTACATAATTCCTCCAGCATCAAATTGTGGTAATTATGAAATGTTGTGCTATTAGAGACTCAGTGCCCAAAGTTTTTGTTGGAGGCTGCTCACATAGGTGTCCTATGTCTAGTGTACCAAAGTTCCAGACTCCAGAAGGAAAGCAGGTCTTCAGCATGAACTACATTGCTTGTACAGTTTAGGTACCATGAACCACCTCATCAGTGTTGGGAATGGTGGGATCCTCCCAAAGTCCAAATTCCCAGATGCCAGACAAGGACCAACCTTGTAAACAGGCCTTTCTTGGGACAGCAACCTCAAGCCTGCCGTGTTAACTCTTTTCTGCACATTAGTAGTAAAAATGATACAACCTGTTGAACACTAACTACAAGTTAATTACTGTGCTAAGTACTTTACGTGCATTATTTCCTTTATTTCTCAAAACAATTCTGTATTAAGTCTTGTTAGACTTAGTTTCAAAATGCGGAACTAAGGCTTTAGAAAGATTAAAAAATTGCACAACATATAGCCTACAAGAGATTGTGTACATCTTCAAGAAATTGCAGGTGTATTTCTTGAAAGCCTATCTTTGAAATAATCTTGAGATTCCAACAAAAATTTGAAAAAAAATCGAAACATCTTAATGTTAGCTCTCCATAATACAGATAATATTTTATTTTAAAAGTTTTATGGATATTTTTATTTGTTACTTTTAGTTATAACTTTTTTTAAAAAAAATTTTCTTTGTGATGGAAGAGAATTAACACTTGATAGGGTTTTTGTCTTAGATCTACCAGTTTCTCATTGGACTTTATAGAATAATTTTCTCCAATCTATAGTTTAAATGTTTTTTGCATATATATTGTCTTTATATTTTCTTAAAATTAATTTTTAAATTTATAATTGACACATAATATCTTTTCACACTCTTAGCTCCTCCTTTCATCAGCATTTCAACCCAACACACATCTGATCTGTTACCAAGTCCTGTTGTATTGGTCAGGGTTCTCCAGAGAAACTGAACCAATAGGATATATATAGGATATATACATATGATATAATGTATATGTATGTATGTGTGTGTGTGTGTGTGTGTGTGTATGTATGTACATAAAAGGGGATATATTGTGAAGAACTGGCTCACACAGTTGTGGAGGCTGAGAAGTTCCACAATCTGTTCTCTGCAAGCTGGAGACCCAGGAAAGCTGGTGATATAGTTTGGTCTGACTCTGAAGGCCTGAGAACCATGACAGCCAATGCTGTGAATCTCAGTTTGAGGACAGGAGACGATGGGATGGGATGTTTCAGCCCAAGTAGTCAGGCAGGAAAAAAGGGATAAATTCCTCTTTCCTTTACCTTTTGTTCTATTCAGGGTTGGACGATGCTTGCTCACACTGGTGAAATCAGTTTGCTTCCTGAGTCCACAGATTCGAGTGCTGATCTCACTGAGAAACACTCTCACAGACACACTCAGAAGCAATGTTTAATCTGGGCACCCCAACGCCCATTCAAGTTGACACATAAAATTAAGCATCGTATTGGTGGACTCTCTACTACAGGCTTATTGCAGCACCAAACCCCAGTTTTAGGTGGATTACTGCCCCCACCTGATTCAATACCTGGATCTTCATCTTTCATCTGCAATACCCATAGCCTTTCTAGAATCAAGTTAAAGTTCCTTAGTTTAGAATACAAAGTACTTGATGCATTTTTTTCTTCCTCTCCTCTTTTCCTCTCCTAGCTATGTTTCCTATTTACAGTTGCCCTTTCACATCGTGCCTTTGCTAGTACTCTTCAATCTATTTGGAGTGACATACTCCTAGGCTTGCCTGCCAGGATCCATCTATCCACTCACCATCTATTTTATCTATCAAAAATTTATTGAGTGCCTGGGGAATACCTTCTTGCCTTTTCTAACATAGTTCAATCCCCATCTTCTCAGAAGCCCTTTCTGTCTCCCTCCTGCCAAAAGTAGAATGAATCCCACTCCCCTTTGTGCTCTGTACACATTTTTATTATGGTATCTTCATGTCTGTGTTACCCACTGGATGTTAAGCTCGTGTGATAGTGTAATATAGTAAGAAATATGCATTTTGGCAAGCCCCTTTCAGCCATAGCTGTTTCTATTAATGAGGTGACTTTTGGAAAGTAATAGGTGACTTAAGGATGGGGTATCTGGTTGCCGGGGAGCCAGCCACATGTTTAGAGGGTTGGAAATTTCAGCCCCACTCTTCAACCTCTAGGGAGGGCAGAAGCACTGGAGGTTGAGCTAATAATCGTTTATGGCCAATGATTTAATCAATCATGCCTATGTAGTGAAACCTCCATAAAAACCCTAACTGTAGGAGTTCGTAGCACTTCCAGGTTAGTGAACAAGAATGTGTGCATGTGCTAGAGGGTGGTTGGATTAGCCGGTTCTCACTCTGCTAATAAAGATATACTGGAGACTGGGTGATTTACAAAGAAAAGAAGTTTAATTGACTCACAGTTCAGCATAGCTGGGGAGGCCTCAGGAAACTTACAATCACGGTGGAAGGGAAAGCAAACACATCCCTCTTCACATGGTGGCAGCAAGGAGAAGTGCTGAGCAAAGTTGGAAAAGCCCCTTACAAAACCATCAGAGCTTGTGAGAACTCACCCACTATCAGAGAACAGCAGCACGGGGGTAACTGTCCCCAGGATTCAGTTACCTATCACTGGCTCCCTTTCACAACACGTTGGGGATTATGGGAATTACAATTCAAGATGATATGTGGGTGTGGACACAGCCAAACCATACCATATCAATGGTACACCGAAACTCCATAGAGACAGAAGCTCCTGTGCTTGGGACCCTTCTGGACGTCACCCTGTGTGTCTCTTTATCTTGTTGTTCATTTGTATCCTTTAAAATATCCTTAATAAGTTGGTAATAGTAAGTACACTTTACCTGGATTCTGTGAGCTGTTCCAGCAAATTCCTGAACGCAAGGAGGGGGTTGTGGGAACCTCCATAGGTAGCCAAGTCAGACAGGAGTTTTGGTAACCTTGGGATCCACTACTTGTGATTGACATCTGAAGCAGAGGGCAGTGTTGTGGGAGTGATCCTTTAGCCTGTGGGGTCTGTCTTAATTCTGAGCAGTTAGTGTCGGAATTGAATTAAATTGTAGGATACTCAACTGGTGTGTGCCAAGAGTTGGAGAATTGGCTGGTGTGGAAACCCCACCCCACACCACATATTTGGTGTCAGAAGTGCTGAGAGAGTATAGGAGAAATATTTTTCTTTTCTTTTTAGCTGCGTGCTAGTCCATTTGCATTGCTATAAAGAAGTATTTGAGACTGGGTAATTTATAAGGCAAAGAGGTTTGCTTAGTTCACGGTCATGCAGGCTGTACAAATAGCATGGTGCCAGCATCCACTTCTGATGGGGCCCTAGGAAACTTACAATCATGGTGAAAGGCAAAGGGGACCTGGTGTATCACATGATGAGAGAAAGCATGAGAGATGCCATACTATTTTAAAACAACCAGATCTCATGTGAACTCAGAGTGAGATCTCACTCATTACCCTCTAGGAGGGCACCAGGCCATTCATGAGGGATCTGCCCCCCATGACACAAACCACCTCCTACCAAGTCCACTTCCAACAGGGGGGATTATATTTCAGCATGAGATTTGGAGGGGACAAATATCCAAACCATATCAATCTCTTTGAGGGCAAGGTTCATAGCTTTTCCATCTTTGTATTTCTGTGGATCAAGGCAGAGTGAGTACTTAGAACATGTTGCATGGCTGGATGCACTGGATATCCTAGAGATGGGGAGTCCTCAATCCCAAAGGTATTTAGGATTGAGGTCTCCCCATCTCTAGGATATCCTGAGGTATTTAGGATTGAGGTCTCCCCATCTCTAGGATATCCTAAGGTATTTAGGATTGAGGTCTCCCCATCTCTAGGATATCCTAAGGTATTTAGGATTGAGGTCTCCCCATCTCTAGGATATCCTAAGGTATTTAGGATTGAGGTCTCCCCATCTCTAGGATATCCTAAGGTATTTAGGATTGAGGTCTCTCCATCTCTAGGATATCCTAAGGTATTTAGGATTGAGGTTTCCCCATCTCTAGGATATCCTAAGGTATTTAGGATTGAGGTCTCCCCATCTCTAGGATATCCTAAGATGTTTAGGATTGAGGTCTCCCCATCTCTAGGATATCCTAAGGTATTTAGGATTGAGGTCTCTCCACTTCTAGGATAAATTTAGGATGTATGTATGTTGTGAACCATGACAACCAGAAAGGTTGTCACACTGCTAGTAGGTAGAAGAATTAGATTCTGAACCTTGATAT
Organism: Aotus nancymaae; assembly: GCF_030222135.1. NCBI lineage: Eukaryota > Metazoa > Chordata > Mammalia > Primates > Aotidae > Aotus > Aotus nancymaae. The sequence goes on along the minus strand of NW_026988417.1, from coordinate 46,701,922 downwards.
TCTGACTCTTGAGTTCAGTGCTCTTCCCAAAATGCCACAGGTGCCTCTCTCATTTAATGTGGTTGTACTGAAATTGAACGTTCTCTTGTTATAAGATGCTTGAAACTTTAATATTTTACCTAGGTTAACAAACATGGTGGTGGAGGCAGGCAGGCAGTTACAAATGTGATGGTGTGAATCTCTTAAACAGCCTGGGAAATCTCTCATTTGTATAGGCTCTCCTGGGTCATACTGGTTTTTTTCTTGACCAGTCCTGGGAACCTGGAGACTTAGTGACACAGGGATAAGAGCCAGCTGAGGTTCTGAGATTATGTGATGTTTCTCCTTTAGTTATATCTGTTTATTAGGTGGTTCCCCAAGTGGAAACTATGGGTTTATTGGGCCCTTCTAATCTTTACCTGAAGGTTTTTATCTTTCAGTACTTCCTAGGGTTCTGGGGAGTTGGTATTGAGTGGTAAAAGAATAACTCCTTGTACTACTGGGCAGTTGGAAGCGTCTGCATTAAATGTTAGAGATTCCCAGGCAGTCCACCAGCTATGACTCTGGGAGGTGCGGTGGCTCAGGCCTGTGGTCCTGGAAAACAAGGAGGCAAGGCCAGGAATTTGGGACCAGCCTGGGCAACATAGCAAGCCCTCATCTATATAACAACAACAAAAAAAGTGGCATGACTCTCAAATACTCCATACAGCAGTTAGTATGTGATGGGATTATTCTGGCTCTGGAAATTCTCAACTATATTTTGCCTTGAAAACTCATGTTCTTAGACACTTGAGTTTCTTTGTTTCTGAAATTAGGTGGTATCAACTTCCTTCTTTGTGTCTCAATTTCCTTTCTTGTGTGTCTTCTCCCATTTCTGATTCATATCTGTGTTTTTATTCTGCTCTCCCGAATCTGACCTTTCTTGTCATTGATCACTTCAAGAGGCCATGATGCCAGGGTCCTACTTACTCCGTTAATTTGGCAAATTGTTTACCTTCCTTTAATGATATTCACTGTTTTTTTTTCTCTAGGAAGCTGAAATCTATTTAAGACAGAATAGGGGAATACTAACATTCCCTCCATCCATACCCCGAGACATTCTGTTTTATAACTACACTACGGTGATACAAATCAAGACATTTAACATTGACATACTATTAACGAATCCGGAGATCCACAGCCCCCAGTCCCATTTCATTTATTCTTCCACTGATGTCTTTATAGCTATTTCTCACCCTCCCTGCCCCTCCAGCCCCAAGTCCAGGATCTAATCCATAATCACACATTGCATTCAGTTGGTCAAGACATAAAGTTTTAATATATCTATGGTGAGAGGAAGAGATAATATGGAAGAAATGCTGCCCTATATTACATACTATAAAATGCCAGCTATATCATGACTACTCAATGATTTCATGTAAGAGTCCACAAACTTAAAAATCATTATAGCCTATTCTCCTACTCTCATTCTCATGGTTATCATTAGGAGCTGAAGGTGTCCCTCCCCACCAAAGACATTATTGTAGCACGGTTCACTAGGATGAGTTACTCTTTACCATCTCTCTCATTTCCTCCTCTTCTAGTTTAATATTTCATTATTCTGTATTAAAACAGTTGTTAGGCATGCAGAGCTTTTTTTTTTTTTTTTTTTGAGACGGAGTTTCGCTCGTTACCCAGGCTGGAGTGCAATGGCGCGATCTCGGCTCACCGCAACCTCCGCCTCCTGGGTTCAGGCAATTCTCCTGCCTCAGCCTCCTGAGTAGCTGGGATTACAGGCACGTGCCACCATGCCCAGCTAATTTTTTTGTATTAGTAGAGACGGGGTTTCACCATGTTGACCAGGATGGTCTCGATCTCTTGACCTCGTGATCCACCCGCCTCGGCCTCCCAAAGTGCTGGGATTACAGGCTTGAGCCACCGCGCCCGGCCATGCAGAGCTTTTTATAGAGTAATTACTGCTAAATGAAGAGGGGAGTTTAATCAAAGGTTTGGTCCTCCTGCAACTTAAGAGTAGAAACAATAAACATATTCTAGATCTTGAAAAACCCTCTTCTATCTGGCTGTGCTAGTTGTGCTTTATTCGTTTGATTATTTGTATTATGATGAGACAAAGGCTGTATGAAAAATCAGCATTGTTGTTCAGAAATGGCATTACCTAGTGTAATTTAGTCATAAGACTTGGCTCTCAGCAATTTTTAGTGACATCAAAAAGTCAAGTTTTAAGCAAAGTTTTGTTTAGCTGTTTTTTCACTGAACATATTCAAGACTGTTCCATAGGAACTGAAGGCAATTACAAAAAGAACGATTCCTAGAATATTTGGGCAATGGCATTGTAGTTGAAATAAACATAGTGCTTCTACCCACCCCCCTTCTCCTACCTGCCTATCTTGAAAAAAATTGTCTGAATTTGAAATGTATGTAACTTCTTGCATATTTTTTAAAAAAGAACTGCATTTGACATCAGAATTTATGTAGCCTGAATTGTATTTCTCCTTTTACGCCATGAACTACTGGGCTAAGGAATTCTTAGAAATCTTTGAAACTACTTCCTTGTAATTTAATAGTTTCTAGTAAGTGTTTGTTGTTGAAGATAAGAATGATAGCATTTACCCTGGAAGTTGGTTTAAAAAGAGACCATATTATGAGTGGAGGAAGCTTTGGTGGCAAGAGTACAGACCTGTATAAAGTTTTTTGTTTTTTCCCGGAGGGGGTGGAGATTGGGGAAAGCTTCCACTTGGCCAAGGGCGGGAATGTGAGCAATGATGGGCAGAGAGAGCCCATTCAATGCAGAGGGAACAGCATGTGCAAAGGCCCTGGGGTGAAAGGGGACTTAGTGTGTTTGTGGAACTGTTCTGTTCCTAGACCTATAAAGATCTATAAAGCTGATAATTACAAGGGGATAAAAACAAGGAGATAGTTAATTTGTTAGTAAGGAGTAATCATACAATTTTAGAGCTTAAAGAGACTTTAAAGAATCACCTCCAGATTTTTCATTTGTAAAAACTGAAGATAAGGAGATGATTTGCTCCAGGTCACCTGATGAGCTGGTTGTTAAGCCTGGACCCAAGCTCAGATTGGATGTCTCTGGATCATGCTCTCTGAGTGCACAGCCTTAGTTCTGGAAAGGATGCGTCTGGGTTGCCAAGTGGATGAGTATACTCACTATGCAGTGTCAATAATATGGTTGTTATAATGGATACCATCTAGTGACTATTCAGACTCCTTTGCTTGCAAATACAGATGCTCTTTGTGTTATGGTGGGATTACCTCCTGATAAACTCATTGCAAATTGAAACTGCATTTGAGACATCGAACCTACTGAACATTATATCTTAGCCTAGCCTATCTCAGATGTGCTCAGAACACTTACATTAGCCTACAGTTAGGCCAAATCATTTAGCACAAGCCTGTTTTATTCTATTTATTGATTTATTGAGACAGAGGCTCACTGTATCACCCAGACTGAAATGCAGTGGTGCAATCTCAGCTCACTGCAGCCTCCACCTCACAGGCTCAAGTGATTCTCCTGCCTCAGCCTCCCGAGTATCTGGGATTACAGGTGCATGCCACCAAACCCAGCTAATTTTTGTATTTTTAGTAGAACAGGGTTTTGCCATATTGGCTAGGCTGGTCTCGAACTCCTGACCTCAAATGATCCACCTGCCTTGGCCCCCCAGAGTGCTCGAATTACAGGCATGAGCCACTGCACCCAGCATAAGTCTATTTTATAATTAAGTGTTGAATATCTCATGTAATTTAAAAAATTATTTTAATTATTTTAATTTTTATTTTTTGAGACTGAGTCTTGCTTTGTAGCCCAGGCTAGAGTACAACGGCGCAATCTTGGCTCACTGCAATCTCCACCTTCTGGGTTCAAGCGATTCTCCTGCCTCAGCTTCTCGAGTAGCTGGGATTACAGTCATGCTTCAACACACCTGACTAATTTTTGTATTTTTAGTAGCGATAGGGTTTCATCATGTTGGTCAGGCTGGTCTTGAACTCCTGACCTTTGGTCACCCACCCACCTCGGCCTCCCAAAGTGCTGGAATTACAGGCATGAACCACTGTGCCCTGCCTAATTATTTTTGAGACAGGGTCTTACTCTGTCATCTAGGCTGGAGTGCAGTGGTGTGATCTCAGCTCACTGCAACCTCTACCTCCTGGGCTCAAGTGATCCTCCCACCTCCCACCTCAGCTTCCCTAGTAGCTGAGACCATAGGCACATACCACCATGCCTGGCTATTTTTTTGTATTTTTAGTAGAGACGGGGTTTTGCCATGTTGCCTAGGCTGGTCTCAAACTTCTGAGCTCAAGTGATCTACCCGCCTTGGCCTCCCAAAGTGCCAGAATTTACAGGGGTCAGCCACCATACCCGGTCCTCATGTAATTTATTAAATACTGCACTAAAAGTGAAAAATAGAATTGTAGTATGGGTACATGAAGTATGGTTTCTACTGAATATGTATTGCTTTTGCATCATCATAAAGTTCAAAAATCATTACGTCGAACCATATGTTGGGACTCTCTGTGCTTGTCACGTTCCTGCCTTTGAAGCTGTGGTCCTACTGTGCCCAGCAGTCCTCTTTCTCCTGTCTATTTACCCAGTTCCCATCTCAAATCCTCTTAAGGGGGAGGCTTTTTACACCCCTCTGGTTATACATGCCTGCCCTTTCTGAATTCCTGTTTGAATTTAATTTCCTGTTAAATGTACATGTGTTATTATTGCCTTGTTTTCTCACCAAGTACATAATAATCTCCTTGAGGGAAGAAGTGGTTGCTTTGTAATTTAAACATATTACACACAATACCTCCCACCCTTTAGCCTTTTAAAGAAGTTTTTGTTGGTAGTAATTACAATGGTGATGATCAGTAAGTATTTAAAGTAAGCAAAAAGAGCTTTAAAAAGACATAGTGAGAGTTATTCCACACATAATTTTGTTCCATTTTATTTTTTGAAGTGGTGCATTATTTAAATTTAGAAATAGCTGGGCATAGTGGCTTGCACTTGTAATCCCAGCTACTCAGGAGGCTGAGGTCGGAGGATCACACCTAGAGATTTTTTTCAGGTACAAAGTCTTGCTATGTTGCCCAAGAGTTTCAGTCTAGCCTGGGCAACATAGCAAGAGTCTATCTCTTAAAAAAAAAATCTAAAACAAGGATGTGTTTTAATTCATTATGTATCAGTATTAACCTCTTCCCTAGACTATATGTGGACATTATTATAAACAAAGTTATCAACTATCAGAAGAAATCACATGACAGTTTGAGAAAATGAAACTATATTTTGAGTGGTTTCTTTTTTTTTTTTAGAAAGAAAGAAAGAAAAAGAATAAAGAAGAGGAGGAAAAAGGAAGAGAAAGAGAGAGAGAGAATGGGAGTATTGCTTTCTTGCCCAGGCTAGAATGCATTTTAGTAATGGGTATTGAAAACCTCTTTTATACCAATAATTATACTTGATGTAAATAGGAAGGAATAAGGGAAGAAAATAACAAACGAGCAGCCAACCAATATTTCATTTAAACCTATGAAATGCTATGCGATTACTGAGGAGTGATTTACTTCCAATTATGTAGTCACTTATGGAATAGGTGTGAGGTGGTAATGTATGTTTTATGTATTTGAAGTGGAGAGTTCTATAAGAGTGGTTTCTAAAACTGTTTCAGACACACCAACTCTTAGCCATAGGTTGATGCTGGTCAGGTACAAGTAGGAAATTATATGTACAAAGGAGCTTAGAAACACTTGTGTTACTCAGCAATTAATTATTACTCTTTTAGGAGGACTCCTGACGTTATTAGTTTTTAGTTTTGTGAATATACTGTACTTTTGAGATAAATAAATATTAAAGTTCGGTGATTACTACTTCAGATAAAAATACGTTTTGGTCTTCTCACCAAAGCTCTTCATTTACCTTTTTTTACTTTTAATATTAGAAAACTTTCTCAAATATTTGCATGATTCTACATTGGTAAGCACCTGAAAAGAAAATACTACAAAATATGTGCAATATCGTTTGTTAAATAAAATTAAATGAGTAACCAAGAGAGTGAGATGAAATTGCAAATGATTTTTAATAGATTGTTGGAAAGGAATTTTTCCCCATTGCCTAGTTACATGACATGTTTCTCATTCTATCTTTATTCCAAGCAATCACATAGGTATTGCTGTTAATTTTATTTGCGACTATGAAAGTCACATGGATAGGTGTAATTCCTTGCTCATAACATTGTAACATGTAAATTTCATGCCTTTGAGAGGAATATGTTTATAATTTCCTGGTAGAAGAGTCTTTTATTTGTAATATAGGACTCAGCTCATTTGTTTTACTTTCTTCGTCACTTGTACAACAAAGATTTAGTGACTGTGTACCCAGTGCGAGGGATGGAGTAATTAAAAGATGAATGGTTCTGGCCTCATTAAGCTTACAATCTGATTAAGCTATAGTTCCACCTCTGTGGGTTCATAACGACATACCTTCTTATGCTACCTCCACTGTGCTGTGAAGGGGGTCTTTTGAGACCTGGCGTTCTTACCTTGTGTGCCACCGTTGTTTGCACTTGCCCACGGTACTCTCAACTTCACTGGCCAGTGGGTTTCCAGATGTCATATGGGGCAGTTGCACCTAGAGGATTTCAAGGCTTCCTCCTATTCTTACATTTTACATGGCGTGGACCCCACAGAAACATCAGCGTTTTGTATACATACTTGCATTGCTCTTTTGTCTCCAGTGCCCCATAAAGTATAACTGTATATAACCCACAGATTTGCCCACCATGTATTTTACAAGTGAAGAAACTAGGGGACAGCCTTCTCTGAAGTGACATCCCGTTTGAGGAGCGAACCGAGATGTCTTATCTTTTGGGCGAGTGTGCTGTTAAACCACACTGTTCTACTTCCCACAAAGGGGGACTTCCTTAAACAGTAACTCCACTGACCACCTCTATTCATGTTTCCTTCCTCCTTCCCTTCTTTGGCTGCGTAGATAACAAATCTTGCAACGGGTGTGGGTGTTCTTTTACCAGTGCTTCATTTATGTTTGTTTTCCCCCCCCGCACTGTATCCTGTGAAGTGGTAGGAACCCTGTGCATTTAAGTAAATTAGAATTGTGCAGAAAAAAGAGATCAGCAGAAAAAAACTATTTCTGTGAATGCTTATATATATATTATTATATATAATAATATTTATATACATATATATATATAATTTTTTTTTTGAGACAGCGTCTCACTCTTTCACTCTGTCGCCCAGACTGGAGTGCAGTGGCATGATCTTGGCTCACTGTAGCCTCCACCTCCTGGGTTCAAATGATTCTTGTGGCTCAGCCTCCTGAGTAGCTGGGACTATAGGTGCATGCCACCACTCCTGGCATGCACCTATATTTTTATATTTTTAGTAGAGATGGGGCTGCACCGTGTTGTCCAGGCTGGTCTTTGACTCCTGAGCTCAGCCAATCTGCCCGCCTTGGCCTCCCAAGTGCTGGGATTGTAGGCATGAGCCACCGCACCCAGCCTGTGAATGCTTATATTACAGAAGCTGAAAAGGGTTATGCTTAGGTGGTAATGCTCAAGAACTTTCAAGTGAGTTTTGTTAAGTGGTACATTTCATATATACTTTAAGTGATTCTTCTTAAAGAAAACTCACAAGTGACTCAAAAATGAATTTGTTCATGTTCATTGTCTATGTCAACAGTAGAGAGACAATGTCACAGTTGAAGACTCCTGGACAGCTACTGCAATATATTAGTAATTTAGTTTAACACTTTAGAAAATAGTAAAGTAAGGTTATTTTGGGATTAACTTATCCTAACTAGGACTGATTGTAGTACAATATAAGGACAAATGGTAAAACTTTGAATTTTCTTGGAAAACAATGAGCAGCTTAATGCTAATAATCAGATATAAAAAATGTTTATAAAAACTTTTTTTTAAAACTCAGAGTGACTGCTTTTATTTTCAGGTATCATAATCACTTTTTAACGATACATGTTCTGACTAAAATATCTTCAGGAAACAGGACCAAAATTCACTGGATGAGATAATATCTTTCTTGAAGTCCTAGAATCAGCTTATCAGCCATATTCTGTTCCTTCTTTTTTTTTTTTTTTTTTTTTTAAAGAGAGAGAGAGAGAATAGGAAGGAGGAAAAAGGAAGAGAAAGAGAAAGAGAATGGGGAGGACGGAGAAGGAAAAGAAAGAGGGAGAGAGAATGAGAGTATTGCTTTCTTGCCCAGGCTAGAATGCAATTTAGTAATGGGTATTGAAAACCTCTTTTATACTGATAATTATACTTAATGATGTAGTCAGGAAGGAATAAGGGAAGAAGATAACAAACAGCCAACCAATATTTAATTTAAACCTATGAAATGCTATGCGATTACTGAGGAGTGATTTACTTCCAATTATATAGTCACCTTTGGAATAGGTGTGAGGTGGTAATGTATGTTTTGTGTATTTGAAGTGGAGAGTTCTATAAATGTTTATTAAGTTTACTTGTTCCAGGTCTGAGTTCAAGTTCTGAATATCCTTGTTAATTTTCTATCTCGTTGATCTATAGAATCGTTAGCTCTTCTTGTTGCATTGATCCTTTTGCCATTATGTAATGTCATTCCTCGCCTCTTTTGATCTTTGTTGCTTTAAAGTCTACTTTATCAGAGGCGAGAATTGCATCTCCTGCTTTTTGTTTATTGGTTTATTTTTACTCTCTGTTTGATTGGTAAATCTTCCTCCTTCTCTCTGAGTCTTTGTGTATTGTTGCATGTAAGATGGGCCCGGATGCAGCATACCGATGGGTTTTGGCTTTTTATCCAATTAAAATATATATAAGTTTAATACCGGCGTTTGATGCTAGCTGGCTGTTTCGCCCATTAGTTGATGTAAATTTTTTATTGTGTTAAAGTTCTTTGCTTTTTGATATATTTTTGGAAAGGCTGATATTGGTTGTTCCTTTATATGTATAGTGCTTCTTTCAGAAGCTCTTGTAAAGCAGGCCTGGTGGTGGTGAACTCTCTAAGTACTTGTTTGTTCGCAAAAGATTTAATTTTTCCTTCGCTCATAAAGCTTAGTTTGGCTGGATAGGAAATTCTGGGTTGAAAGTTCTTTTCTTTAAGGATGTTAAATATTGGTCCCCACTCTTTTCTGGCTTGTAGGGTTTCTGCTGAGAGATCTGCTGTAAGTCTGATAGGTTTCCCTTTATGGGTAACTTGACCTTTCTCTCTGGCTGCCCTTAGTATTTTCTCCTTCATTTCAACCCTAATAAATCTGGCAATTATGTGCCTTGGGGTTGGTCTTCTTGAAGAATATCTTTGTGGTGTTCTCTGTATTACCTGGAGTTGAATATTACCCTGCCTTGCCAGGTTGGGAAAATTTTCCTGAATGATATCCTGAAGAGTATTTTCCAACTTGGATTCATTCTCTTCATCACATTCAGGTACACCTATCAAACGTAAATTAGGTCTTTTCACATAGTCCCATATTTCCTGGAGACTTTGCTCATTCCTTTTCATCCTTTTTTCTGCATTCTTGTCTTCTCGTTTCATTTCACTGAGCTGGTCCTCGACTTCTGATATCCTTCCTTCTGCTTGATCAATTCGACTGTTTAAACTTGTGCATGCTTCGCGAAGTTCTCGTGTTGTGTTTTTCAGCTCCATCAATTCACTTATATTCTTCTCTAAATTGTCCATTCTCGTTAACATTTCGTCAAACCTTTTTTCAAGGTTCTTAGTTTCTTTGCATTGGGTTAGAACAAGTTCTTTTAATTCACAGAAGTTTCTTATCACCCACGTTTTGAAACCTGCTTCTGTTATTGGAACACACGTGTAATCTATTAAGCCTTGTTCCGTTACTGATGAGGAATTGCAATCCCCTGTAGAGGGAGAGGCATTCTGATTTTGAGTATTCTCTACCTTTTTACGCTGGTTTCTTCCCTTCATTATATATTTGTCCGTCTGTCGTCTTTATAATTACCGACTTTCTAACTGGGTCTCTGACGTCCAACTTGTTGATTCCCTGCGCCGAGATCTGAGCAATCCACTGAGCCGGCCAAAACAGCGGTGTTAAGATTGATGGTGCTTTTCTGCCCAGGAATCTCCGGACTCTGCACCAAGAACTGGCGTGCTAAGGCACCAGCAAAACCGCCACGTCGGCCACAAGAGTCGCCCTGGCGACCCGTGGAGCTCCTTCACTGGGAATCTCCTGGTCCGTGAGCAACTAATATTCATCTGAAAGTGTGGCGTCCTCTCGTTCTTTGCGCTTTCACTGGGAGGTACGTGCCCGAGCTGCTAATCATCAGCCATCTTGGATCTCTCTCTCCGTTCCTTCTTAACTGTAGGAAACTTTAGCTGTGGTCTAGGTCCATCTCTGAGATAACAGAATTTCTGTTAAGTTAGGGAGTGAGAGATTAAGAGGATGGACTCTTGTGCCAGGTTATCTGGGCTCAAATCCTAAATATGTTATTTATTAGCTGTGTGACCTAGGACAAATTACTTAATCTCTCTGTGTCTTACCTTTAAACTGGGGAATATAATAGTACTTCTCTCATAGGTGTTTGTGAGGGGTAAATAGATCAATATAGATAAAATGGCTAGGATAGTTCCTGGTAGGTGCGTGTAAGCAGCTGTTATTATCATATACATAGGATAGTTGCATTGTTGCCCACTGTGTCTTCACATGTTTCAGAGTCTTTGCTCTTGCCTCTGTTTTTCCCAGATATAAATGTATTTGCAATGAGCATAATTGTATCGTTCTGTTACTAGGCCACTAGTCACAGGTGATTCACTCTTTACATTGATCTGTGGTGCTGTAGTGTGGTTATGTTGTAGAGTTCTGGTAACTGGTGGAAATGCATACCTCAGGTAGGTGCACGTTTTTGACATCTCTGAACCATGTTCATGGACCTCTGTTGGGGGTCGTCTGCTGTGGATGTTTTTCTCTGGATGTTTGCCAGTGGTAAACTGATAAGGTGCCAGTTGTGGTAACTGTGGTATTGCTTTCCCAGTTTTAGTTTTTCTCTCTTTTCTTATTTTTTTAAATAAAGAGACAGAGTCTCATTCTTTCACCCAGGCTGGAGAGCAGTGGTATAGTCATAGCTCACTGCAGCCTCAACCTCCTGGGCTCAATGGATCCTCCTTGGCCTCCCAAGGACCACAGGATGACAGGCACATGCCACCATCCCTGCTAATTTTTTATTTTTATTTTTGTAGAGATGGAGTCTTGCTATGTTGCCTAGGCTGGTCTTGAACTCCTGGCCTTAAGGGATTCTCCTGCCTCAGCCTCCCAGAGTGCTAAGCTACTGAGCTTGGCCAGTTTTACATTTTTATGACAACAGTAGTGTATGGAATTAAAGAAAAGTAAGCTTTAGGCTCTTTCAATTCCATAGCCCTTTCTAAGGCCTCTAGAAGGGTCCCAGAGCTTTTGCATTATGATTTTGCATTTTAGTTTCCTTTTATCTTCAATTTTAATTGACAAAGACTTCTCCTCCAAAGTGTTTAAGCTTCACGTCCCTCAAAATCTGTAGAGCACATAACAATTCATTTGTTTTAATATCTGGCAATATGTACAAATTCTGCCAGGGTGATGCCCTCAAACATTTCCACTGTAAAACAGCTAAAAAACAAGCACATTTACAATTGGTTTATGTTCTTAAAGTTCTTCCTTTGAAAAATAAAGTGGTGTTTCTCTAATCTATGAATTTTCTTTCACTTAATAGAGTTAAATGGTATTGTTTTTAAAGTCCTATGCTTTTCTTGTTAAATGTATTCCTGAGTATTTTATGGTTTTAGTTACTTTTGTGAATAGGTTATTTTTCCTCATGATATGTTGCAATTAGTTATTGTTAATATATCATCAAGCTTGATTTTTTAATAAATCTATTTTTTTTTTTTTGAGACAGGGTCTCACTCTGTTGCCCAGGCTGGAGTACAGTGGTGTGTTCACAACTCACTGCAGCCTCAGAATCCTGGGCTCAGGTGATCCTCCCACCTCAGCCTCCCGAGTAGCCAGGACTACAGACGTTTGCTACCATGCCTGGCTAATTATTATTATTTTTAAATTTTTTGTAGAGACGAGGTCTCCCTATGTTGCCAGGCTGGTCTCAGACTCCTGGACTCAAGCAGTCCTCCTACCTTAGCCTCCCAAAGTGAGGCACTGTTCCTGCCTATAAATCTATTTTGTGACCAACCATTATACTATGCTACGTCTAATTATTACATAGAGACATAGTTTTCTATCATCAACTTTGTTGTAGAAGAGTTCTTTTTCTATTGAATTTAATCCAAATTATGAGAAGAAAAAAATTTTTTTAAATGCTAAAAAGGCATTTTAAATGCTAAACAAGAACATTCAAAAGCATGGGATTAAAACGTTCTGTGCTGAGAAAGTTTTAAGCTATGTGTTCTGGAGGGAGGCACTGAGAGGGAGTGGTGGAGGACTATATCTACCCAGTAAGCTTAAGCTTTCTGAATTGACTGAAATACAAATTTAGAAATAGAGAAATCTAGATTTATAATTCATAGTGACTACCACGATGGGATAACTGAATTCAAACCCAGCCTATCTTATTCGGAAGGCACCCACAGACATCTCTACTTAATTTCTTAGCACCCCCTCCCACCCTGACAAAATTCATTTTTACTTGAATCTATTCATTTGACAAAAATATTTTAAGTACCTACTTTGTGCAAAGTACCGTTGTACGTCTGGGGACACAATAGCATAGAAGGTAAATGCCCTGCCCTCCTGGAACTTACCTTCTAGAGGGGAGATGCAGACAGCGTACAGATACACCAGGACATAGACTCCTGCCATGAGAAAAGTAAAGCCTCGTGGGAGACGTGGGGCCTTGCGTGCTGCTTTTGTAGGTAAGGAACAGAAACCTTAGGAAGAGTAGGGCAGGCCATGGAAAAGCCAAGAGTACAAAGGACCCCAGGGAGGTGGGAGATGCTTCGTTGCTCAAAGGATGGCAGAGAAGGAGAGGAGTTGAGGTGGAATGGGGTGGACATGGGAGGGGAGGAGGCCAGATAGCTGGGCAAATTCATTTTTGTGTTTGTTTGTTTTTGAGATGGAGTATCAATCACTCTTGTTGCCCAGGGTGGAGTGCAATGGCACGATCTCAGCTCACTGCAACCTCCACCTCCCAGGTTCAAGTGAATCTCCTGCCTCAGCCTCCTGAGTAGCTGGGATTACAGGCATGCACTACCACACCCAGCTAATATTTTTGTATTTTTGGTAGAGACCGGGTTTCACTATGTTGACCAGGCTGGTCTCAAACTCCTGACCTCAGGTGATCCACCCACCTCAGCCTCCCAAAGTGCTGGAATTACAGGTGTGAGTCACTGCGCCTGGCTTTTGTTTTTGTTTTTTAAGTAACAGGCAGATTTTGGAGGGTTCTGAGAGGTGAGAGACAAGATTCTGCTTATTCATGCATATTGCCATGCTGGGTACAGTGAAACGTGAACTGGCCATTAGAAGGTTTGAGTTGGTTCTGGCTCTGCTAGCCAGTGTGATCTTGGAGAGGTCATGCATCTTGTCAGTGCCTCAGTTTCCACCCTAAATTGAGGAAACTAGACTGTGTGATCACCAGGATCCCTTTCATGGCCAAATTTTACAATTCTCAGGTGGAGAAATGGTTATTAAACATTTACATGTGCTGGCCACAGTTGTTGGCTAAGTGGGATAGAGGAGACCTGCCACTCCCACCCTCTGCTCAGACTTTGGCTCTTTGCCTCACCCCTGCCTCTGGGAGGCCAAGTTCTGAGCCTGCCCAGGCCAGAGACGGACCTATCACTCTGTTCTCATTGGGGTCCTCATTGGTAGGTGTGGGCGTGTTGACTTATGCTGCTTGCCTTCGTCTTCTTTCTTTCAAACGTTGTTGTTACCTCTCATTCAATTTTCTCTTCTCTTCTTCTATTGAGGATTTATACGTTTTAAAAAATCCTTTTCCTGTCATTTTAGTAGAGTGCAGTAAGGGAAAGGAGTTAACAGCCTGTGATCAGTCCATTATGCTTAGTCTAAATTCTGGATTTTTTTTTTTTTTGAGATGATGTCTCACTCTGTTGCCCAGGCTGGAGTGCAGTGGTACAATCATGGCTCACCACAGTCTTAACCTTTCGGGCTCAGATGATCCTCTCACCTCAGCCTCCTGAGTGGCTAGGACTACAGGCATGTGCCACCACGCCTGGTTAATTTTTTATTTTTTTTTGTAGAGACATGGTCTTGCTTTGTTGCCCAGGCTGGTCTTGAACTCCTGGACTCAAGTGACCCTCCTGCCTCAGCTTCCCAAAGTGCTGGAATTACAGGCATGAGCCACCATGCCTGGCCTGGAAATTCTTTAACATGTTTATTTTATAATACTTGAAACCATATTTTCCTTGAGGATGTCTTGAAGAATACATCCTACCTTTCTTTCAGAGGACTATGAGGAGCCTGAAAGGACATTTGGGAATGAGACCCACAGGTGTTGTAGTTACAAGCAGTATCCCAGCAACTCAAGACGTGAAGGGTTAAAGGCACCTGATGCCTGCAAGATAAATTCCAGAATCACTAGTCTGTCAGACTCTCTTCTGGGCCTCCGTCTACCTTTTCAGCTTCATTCCATATTTCTTTCCCATGGTTCTCTGCTGCTGTAGCCAAACTGTCTGATTCCTACTGAACTCTACTTTTTATGCTCCTACCACCTGATCCATTCTTCTGACCTGGAATGCCCATCCTTTTTTTTGCCTACCTAAACCCTACACATTCTTTAAGGCCTAGTTCAAATTCTACCTTTCTACCTGGATTCCTGTCAGCCGTGCAGAAGATCTCTATCTCTTCCCTTTGAACCCTTGCTCCTCTTTCTTTGTGGCTTTTTTTTTTTTTTTTTTTGAAACAGGGTTTCACTCTGTTGCTGAGATTGGGGTGCAGTGGTGCAATTATGGCTCACTTCAGCCTTGACCTCCTGGGCTCAACCAATCCTCTTGTCTCAGCCTCCCTGGTAGCTAGGACCACAGGTGCATATCACTATGCCCAACTTTTTTTTTTTTTTTTTTTTTTAAATTTTTTTGTAGCAATGAGATCTCCCTATGTTGCCCAGGCTGGTCTTGAACTACTGGGCTCAAGCGATCTACCTGCTTAGGTCTTCCAAAGTGCTGGGATTACAAGTGGGAGCCATCATGCCTGGCCAACTTTTGATATTTTAAACTTTTAAATACTGCTTTATCTGGTGTGTCTATATAGTGTTATTTCACTGTATTTTTAACTTGAGTTTCTCTTATTACTAATGAATATGAGCAAGTCTACATGTGTTCACTGTCCATTGATTGGCATTTAGTCTCTATCGAAATACCTATTTCTACATTTTGTTTCTCAATTTTCTGTCTTTTTCTTACTTGTTTTTAAAAGATATAAATAGATACATATTCTGAATGAAGCTCATTCTGTGTGTGCTTTGTGCTTTGTGGCTTTTCTAACCCTCTTAATATCTCTTTTTTTCTTATTGTGGAAAAATATTCGTAACGTAAAATTTGCTCTTGTAACCATTTTAGAGAGTACAATTCAGTAACATTAATAGCATTGTTAAAAAATCACCACTATCTAGTTCTAGAACTTTTTCATCAACCCAAATAGAAACTGTACCCCTTAAGAAGTCAGTCCTGGCCAGTGGCTCACGCCTGTAATCTCAGCACTTTGGAAGGCCGAGGCGGGCAGATCACAAGGTCAAGAGATGGAGACCATCCTGGCCAACATGGTGAACTCCGTCTCTACTAAAAATACAAATATTAGCTGGGCGTGGTGGTGCATGCCTGTAGTCCCAGATACTTGGGATGCTGGGGCAGAAGAATCGCTTGAACCTGGGATGTGGAGGTTGCAGTGAGCTGAGATTGAGCCACTGCACTCCAGCCTGGTGACAGAGCGAGACTGTCTTGGAAAAAAGAGAAAAAAAAAGAAATCAGTTCCCATTCCCTGTTCCTCCCCATCCTTGGCAACCACCGATCTACTTCTTGTCTCTATGGATTTGACTATTCTGGATATTTTGTATAAGTAGAATCATACAATATGTTGCTTTTGTGTCTGGTTTCTTTCACTAAGCATAAGGTTTTCAAGGTTCATTCAAGTTGTAGCACATATTAGTACTTTGTTCCTTTTCATGGCACCATTGCGTGGGTAGACTACATTTTGTTTATTCATTCATCTGTTGGTGGGTATTTGGGTTGTTTCCACCTTTTGGCTACTGGAAATAGAGCTGATATGAATATTCATGTACAAGTTTTTGTGTAGACATATGTTTTCGTTTCTCTTGGGATATAGGAGCTGAATTGCTTTGGCTTTGGGTAGGTATGTTTAACCTTTTGGGGCACTGCTAGACTGTTCCCCAAAGCGGCTGTGACTTCTTACATTCCCATCTGCAGAGTGCGAGGGTTCCATTTTCTCTGAAACCTTCTTTACACTTGATATTATCTCTCTTGTTGGTGATAGCTGTCCTAGTGAGTGTGATGTGGTGTCTCATTGTGGTTTTGCTTTGTCTTTCTCTATGGCTAATGTCATTGAGCATCTTTACACGTAGCTTATTTTAAAAAATGCACGTAGGCTATAAAACCTCCTGTCTGGTGGGAATCTCCTGTTGATTTGATTTTTAAAATGCAGGGAATGGTGATATGCTAGTAATAGTATGTATTTAGCAGCTGGGAGTAGGGGAAGAAGCCATGATTTTCAGCATTTGCCAGTTTTCATGATGTAAATTCTCCCTTATGGCAGATCTCTGGCCCCTACGTAACGTCACTGAGCACAGAGCTGGGAACGGCATGCACAGTAGGCTCTCAAGAGCTGGCATGAGCTGACTCCAGCACACCAGTGAGTGGAAGGGAGAATCAGGGGAAGTGAGCCTCACTGAGGCTGCCTGCTGTTGCGCAGGCCAGGCACTGTATAGCCCTAAAGGGTGCCATTCACATGTTAGTCTAAAGAGAAAGAGATATAATATTTATTGAGTGTCTACCACTTATTTAATATTGACTACAGTCTTCTGAGGCAAGTTGTGTTATCTTATTTTCAGAGCAATCCAAGGGTTAGGGAGCTCAATTAAGTCAATGATTCACAACTAGTGAGTGTCAAAGTTGGCATTTAAACCAGGTCTTTCTTACAGTGAAGCTCATTCTAGTTCACCAACTGTGTTGGGGGTGGGGATCTCCAAGACCACCACCAGGTTTGATGATTTGCTACCGGGACTTGTAGCAGGTGTCCCCAACCCCTGCACCATGGACAGGTACTGGTTCGTGGCCTGTTAGGAACTCAGCTGCTCAGGAGGAGGTGAGCAGCTGGTGAGCAAGCAAGCGTTACCCACCAAACTCCACCTCCTTTCAGATCAGTGTCGGCATTAGCTTCTCACAGGAGCATGAACCCTGTTGTGAACTGCACATGTGAGGGATCTAGGTTTCACACTCCTTATAGAATCTAATGCTTGATGATTTGAAGTGGAACAGTTTCATCCTGAAACCATCCCCTCACCGCTGGCCTGTGGAAAAATTGTCTTCCACAAATCCAGTCCCTGATGCCAAAAAGGTTACATATTGCTGACTTACAGGACTTAGATAATAGCTGTACTCATAACTGTTATTTATTACAGTGAAGAGATAGATGCAAAGCAAAATCAGCAAAAGGAAAAGGCACACAGAGTCTGGAGGAAACCAGGTGCGAACTTCCAAAGCTTCCAAGAGTCCTCTCCCAGTGGAGTCACAGAGGGTGTGCTTAAAACCTCCGTCAGTGAGCTGTGGCAACAGTTGAGATATTGCCTACCAGAAAACTCGTCACTCAGTGTCCAGGGTTTTCTATTGGGAGCTGGTCACATAGGCCCCTCTGCCTAGCATGTCCCCAAACTTCAGACTCCCAGAAGGCAAGCAGGTGTTCAGCACGAACCATTTTGTTTGTATAAACTGTTAAGACACCTTGCGGCACCCATCACTGCTGGAAATGATGGGACCCTCTCTAAATCCAAGTTCCCAGATGCCAGCCAAGGTCCAATCTAGAAAGGCAAGTAAGTCTGTCTAAGAATAGCAGTGTCAGGCCTGCTGTGTTAACTGTTTTCTGCACACTGACCAAATGCAAATACAGGAAAGCACATTGAGAAGGAGACCCTGTCTGCTTATCGTTCTATCCTCTTTCCCCCAGCACCTGCATAGTACTTGATACGTGATGGGTTTCTAATAATGGCTCCTTGAGTTGTACAGATTCCCATGGACAGGACACTCAGCTCCTCCGTGTGTCTGTGCTGCCTGTAAAGTGAGTACCTCTGCGCTTTCAAATTTCTGAGTTCACCCAAAGTGGTTGTTCCTCCAAATTCTGATGAATTATGACTGCTTATTTTAGACATCTCAGTGTAGCTTCATGAACCCCTACTACGAATTCTCAGTAACTTTTCTCTGCTGAAAAGCCTTCATTTGAAATGCTGAGATCTGCTATTTGTGTCTCTGATAGAAATATTGGTTCTTCTTTTCCAGAGCCCCAGACACCCTGTCTCAGACTCACTTATACATCAGTGAACTTAGACTAAAAGTGGAACAGTTTCCTGCACCTGACCCCAAGTGTCTGGGTCACATGAGGACCACGTTGGGGTTACACCTTCCTTTGTTGTCATGGGCAGGGCTGACTGAATGGTCTGTGCATTATGCAGTTGTGAGAAGAGCATTGCAGGGGGCTCTGCATAGAGGAACAGTTCTGAGAATGAGCAAGCCAGTCTACCATGAGCTGTCTAAAACCCAAGTTTTTCTTTCTGTTTTTTTGAGACACAGTCTTGCTCTCACCCAAGCTGGGGTGCAGTTCCGCGATCTTGGCTCACTACAACCTCCGCCTCCCAGGCTGAAGCGATTCTTATGCCTCAGTCTCCCTGGTAGCTGGGATTACAGGTGCACACCACTGTACCCAGCTAACTTTTTCTAGTTTTAGTAAAGACAGGGTTTCACTGTGTTGGCCAGGCTGCCCTCAAATTCCTGGCCTTAAGTGATCCCCCGCCTCAACCTCCCAAAGCGTTGGGATTACAGGTGTGAGCCACTGCACCCGGCCATAAAACTCAAGTTCTTTTATTCTTACTTACTGTGACAGACTGAGTCAAAGAAAACAAAAATAACTCACTTCACCTTTGTCCGGCTGTTTCCCTCAGTTCGCAAGTGAAGGGAAAATTATTTTCCTGCCTATATCGTTGCATAATTATTTTCCCCTTGCTTACTTAATGTAATGGCCAGCAATGTTCTTTTCTATAGTTGGAAAAAGCAGATTTTCTGAAACAAGAAGCACTAGTTCTGATGTCAGACAGCCAGTGTTCAGATCCTGGGTTCGGGCACTCACTAGCTTATATGATGCTGGGCAAGTGAGCATAGCCATGTTCTTCCTCAGTTTCCTCATCTGTAAAACAAAGACAATAAATAGTTACTACCTCAGAGAGTTGTTTTGAGGATCAATTGAAATGATACATCTAAAACATGCACTAAATAAATTTAAGGCAAAAGCTGGCATATGGTAAACCTTGAAGAAAAGTTAGTAATATTGCTATTGTTTTTAAGTTTCAGGATATACAAATCTATTCCTTTTTTTTTTTTTTTTTTTGTCACCTAGGCTGGAGTGCAGTGGTGTGATTTCGACTCACTACAACCTCTGCCTCCCAGGTTCAAGCAATTCCCCTGCCTCAGCCTCCCAAGTAGCTAGGATTATAGGCGTGCATCACCACACCCAGCTAATTTTTGTATTTTTTAGTAGAGACAGGGTTTTGCCATGCTGGCCAGGCTGGTCTCGAACTCTTGACCTCAAGTGATCTGCCCACTTCAGCCTCCCATAGTTCTGAGATTACAGGCATGGGCCACTGCATCTGACCTAAAAATCCATTCTTTTTTGGTGGTTCACGCTGATTTGAGTAGATAAAATGTCTTACCCTCTACCCCATATGCCTTTAAAGTTTACTTATTTAACAATGAAAGACTGAAGATAACTGTTTGAAAGAAGTTCCAGTGTAGTAGGGTGGAAAGCTGTCCACCTTAAAATAAGCCACAGTACTTAGGACTCTTGGCAGCCTGGGGCTTCCCCTGTGACTCTCTCTGCCTTTGTGAGCTCAGGAACCACTGACTGGGCTCTTGGTTCTCTGGGGGAAAAGGGAATGATTTCTCCTCCCCTTCTCTGGCATGGAGATCCCTCCACAGACTTTCCCCAGCTTGTTTCTTCAGGTGGAGGCTGAACATGCCTCTTACCTCATCAGACTCAGAACATTCTGCTTCCCCTACTTCTTCCTTAGCCTCCTTCTGGCTGTCTGTGACACTCCTCTTAGGGCTGTGTCCTTGCTGTTAGAACTCCAGCAAGCTGTGCTCTCCCTGCTGCTTCGATGGCCCATGGCCCTTCTTATTTAGTATGTATCTCTTCCTGTGAAATCCATGGTTTTCCTGTATCCTTTCTGGCCACTCCGTATCTCCTTCAAGGGCTACCCTTTCTCTGCCCACCTTTCACATGCAGGTGTTCTCAGGGTTCTTTCCTGGGGCCTCTCTTCTTGCTGTGCACTTGTCTTGAAGACATCATCTGTTCCAGTAGCTTCAGTTAGCTTCTGTGTGCAGATGACTTTCCCAGCCTTTGTTTCCCTGCCTGGTATCTATTCTGAGGTCTGAGTTCTCACAGGTATCTCAAATTCAAATGTCTGAAAAGAATCTCAAGATGTCCCCCACTCCTGAAATCTCTGGTTCAGTAATCGGTACCATGATCTGCCCAGTTGCTTGTGCCATGAACCTGAGGGCCTGTCTAAACTTATCCCTCTCTTCACTCTCTCTCGTCTGGACTCTCAATAGGTTCTATTGGTTCCACCTTCTAAATATATCTCTGTCCTGCTGTTTCTCTTCCCATCTCTGCCACCACCATGATCCAAACCACCACTACCTCTTCCTGGGTGAATACAGTAGCCTCTGTATCAATTAGGATTGGGTTAAGCTATGTATCACATACAATCCATAAGTAACAGTTTAAACAAGATAGAGTTTCTTCTTTTTCTCAGTGTGGAAAAAACAAACCAAAAACTGGAAGTGGGCTGTCTAGAACTGCTATGGTGGGTGCAGTTCAGAGATCCTGGATCCTGTCTTTCCTCTTCATAATTCTAGCCTATCTTTTGTTTTGGCCAAAGATGGTTCCAGCCACTTTATCTGAATCACAAGCTGCAGGAGGGAAGAAAGGCAGAAAAGCAAGAAGGGACATCTCCCACCAGACTCAGATCTCTTTAGTGGCCTTGCCTTATGTTCCACACAAGACTTTTGCCTATGTTTCATTAACCAGAACTTAGCCACATGGCCATACCCAGCTGCAAAGGGAGCTGAGAAGTACAGTCTTTTGTTCTGAGTACCAAAGTACCCCCCTAAAAATTGAGGTTCCATTATTGGTGGGAAATGGGTGTCGTAAGCGCAGATAACTAGCAATTTCTGCCGCATCCTAATGGGCTCCCCTTTCCACTCTTGCCCCTCTGCAGTCTGTTGTACTCAATGGCTGAGTGATCTTTTAAAAACACAAATAAGATCATGTCTCTCTCCTGCCTAAAATGCTACAGGAACTTATTATTCCAGTTTTAATCTCAAAAGTCCTCAACATGGCCTATGGGACACTGTGAGGTCCAGCAGCTTACCAAACTGTCCACATTGATCTGCAGTTCCTTCTCCTCACTCCCCACCCTCCAGCCCACTCATTTTTCAGTTCCTTGAAGGTACCACCTCCTTCCCACCTTACAGCATGTACATTACCTATGTCCTTTCTCTAGAGCCCATGTATCCCCACCCTTGAATAGCTGACTTCTCTTTCAGGTTTCAGTTTAACTATGACTTCTTTGGTATATTTGCCATGATCTTCCAGATTAGATTAGATTTCCCTGCATAGTGTCATTCTGTACTTTTACTTTCCACTGGCTATCTCTATTTTATTTTAATACATTATTAATTACAATTGTTTTTTAGTCTCTCTCTATCTCATTCTCATTTATAAGCTTCTCAAAGCAGGCGAAGGCATCACTTAGCCCAGTACTCATCCTACCTCAATGTGTTGTTATGGGAATCAATTGAAATGATACTTCTAAAACATGCACTAAATAAATTTAAAGCAAAACCTGGCATATGGTAAGCCTCAAAGAAAAATTAGTAATACTGCCATTTTTGTTAAGTTTCACAATATAAAAATCCATTCTTTTTTTTTCTGTAGCCTGGCCGGAGTGCAGTGGTTGAGTGATTGAATGGGATCCAGGTTCAAGGAGAATGTGATAGATTTGTTTTGTGTCATGTGAAAGAGATGTAAATGAAAGAGATAAGGAGAGATGTCTTCCTAGGTAGTTTAGAGATACAGAATCAAGATGCAAGTGAGAAGTTGGGGTTAGAGAAGTAAATTTGGAATCATCGGATCTGGGTCATTTAATGCTGTTTCTTGTAAAAGGAGGTGGCTTCCTGAGAGGATATGCTGTGGGCTTTAAAGCCAGGTGGATCTGCTCTGAATCCTGGATCTGTCATTTACCAGCTGTGACATTGGGTAGTTGCTGAAACTCTCTGAGTCTCAGTTTCTTCACCTGTAAAAGGAGAAAATACCTGCCCTGCCTGGCCATTTGTATGTAAGCATCTGACCAATAGAAGATTACCAACCTTTCTGTCCATTGGCTTATAAAATGCTTTAAGAATAAAAACATTTCTACCTTAAAAACAGAGACAATGGAAAACATTGTTTTCTTTATCATCTCCTTGGTACCTTTGAATACATTTTGCCCGTTGAAAATCAAGACTGGCTTCTGGGATTAGAAACAGAAGGGCTCTGTGGCCTTTTTTAGTTTTTTTTTTTTTTTTTTAATTTAAAAACTACTTCTATTGTGTGAAGGAGAGAAAAAAGATCATTTTTCCCTTGCTTATCTTAGCTTTCCAGCTGGGGCCTTTTGAATTAGACTACCAAAAAACAGGTTAACAAGAGAAAAGCCTAAAATGTTTATTTAGTCATTTTTACATGTATGTGGGAGCCTTCACCAGGAAAATAAAGACTCAGAAAAGTTGTAAGGGTTGAAAGCTTATATGTTATGTTGGTCAAAGAGTAGTAAATTGGTGAATTGTAAAGATGTGATAGGAAAAAGGGGTTGGGGCTATTTTGAGAGCTCCTAGTGAGTGGCTAGCAACCCTGTGCTGCTGGGAAATGCAGGGAAGCTGGACATGAATGTCTACAGTGCCCTTTTCAAGGGATACTTCTTTAGCCTGGAGGATGGCTTTATGCCTAGGTGGCCCACCTGGAACCTGGGGGCTCCCTCACATGGGGAACTTGTTTATCTTGTTTGTCTGGCAGCCACTCTTGTGGTTCTTGTCTGACCCATGTCCAGCTTATACCTGCCTGACCATCAGCCTGGCGCGGGGAGCCTGACATGATATTCCCCCCAGGGTCCCTTGGAAGGCCTGGCCTGAGTCCGCAGCCCCTGGGTCTTCAGATGAAAGGTGCAAATTCAATACACCACTAGGTAGCAAACAAGTTCAGAGATTTTTTACTTACAGATCCTGGACAGGAAGGGCAGAATGGGTTGGGAGGGCAGTCTTCCATCCCTGGGTTGCATGAGGCAGGAATGGAGTCAGGCAGAGAGAGAAAATGCATGTGGGAATTGGCAGTATCTATAAGGGGCTAGGGCATGGGTCACTAAGTTCCTGGGTAAATGCCTGAATGGTGCTTTTAAGGGAAGCTTCGAGAAAGTGGGGAACCTCGTCTGCTAGGCAGGAGAAATGCCTTTAAATTCTTATCTGTGGCTGCTGGCCTGAGCCTTGGGTGTGGTGTGGAACTAGAACTGTCAAGGGTGAATGAGCCCTGCTTTTGGTATGAAAAAGCTGAATCTATTCAAAATGGATGCCGAGGTGATGTGAAAGTATCAGAATTCACTTCAGGACTAGCACAATTAATTGTGGAAAAATAACCAGGAAGATAAGGACTAGTATAACAAGGTTTATACAGCTTTCTCTCAGCCTCAGCTCCCCATCTCTGGTGATGAGAATGAATGTATTTTGTCCTCCTGGTACAGGGAGGGCACCTTTTTCATGGGAGTTGATCTCATGCTTTCAAGAAGAACAAGGAAGGTCATGGTGCCCTTCTTGCATATGCTGTTTTTTTTTAAGTGCCTTTAACTCAATCCATATGCCAAAGTGGTATATTTTTGGGTGCTTACCATGTGCAAAGCGTGGTCTTATGTGGTTTTTAAGTATTAACTTTAATCCTATGACTTGTGTGAGGCAGATACAGTTATTTCCATTTGACAGATGATGAAACTGAAGAACAGAGAGGTTGAGTACCTTGCCCAAGTTTGCCGAGTGGACATGTGGCAGAACTGGGACCCCAGCCCATGCAGCCTGTTTTCCAGAGCTCTGTACTGCTGTACTGCACTGCCTCTGGATAGCTTTGTGATACTTTTTGGCCGGCCAAATTGTGTGTTTATAGAGGATCAGACATATATTAATCTTTATATTCACCAGAATATGACTTAGCCATGAAGACAGCCTGAAAAACTGGTAAAATATCTTCTTTGTAACATTACTGTTATGCTTTGAAGAGAAATTCTTGACCAAAGATCGTGTGTATTAAAGGCTGTCGTGTATTAAAGGCTGTGAGTTACCAGAGATCAACTGTTTCTAACGTAAAAAGGAAGTGCTAATCTAGTCCCTGGCTGGCTCAGTATTGGTTTCATACTGTAAGATAGAACTAAAACAACAGCCTCAAAGAGTAAAAATAGTGCAGTCACATGAAGCATCAACCGTCATTTTAAAAACAGAATTGTAAAACCCATGAGGAAAGGGTAATTTCTTTCAGTTTGAAAAGAGTGGATACTCGTAGACACTGGTCTTTTCTATTATGCCCTCCTGTAATTTTAGGAAACTGATATTTGTCATGACCTGAGGAAACATCTCATTCATAGCATTTTATTTTATAAGACACAATCAAATTTGACATCAATTTTCAGAAGATCTTTCTTGGAGTCTAGAAGGTAGGTGTGAGGATCTTAATCAAAACTAGTGGCTTTTGCTTTTATTTTTCCTAAAGGCTAATATGCTTTTCAAAAATAGTATTAGTAGCTAAATTGATCAAGCACTTACCATTTGTCAGCTTTCTTTGAAAAGCTCTACATGAATTGACTCTTTCAGTTCTTACTGCAGTCATATGAAGTTCTGGTGCTATTATTCATCCCATTGAATAGCTAATGAAATGGAGGCACAGAGAGGTTAAGTAACTTGTTCAAGGAGATACAGTGAGAAAGTAGCAGAGCTGAGATTCAAACTCAGGCAGTTGGGCTTCAAAGTCTTTGCTTTTAAGCAATAAGCTCTATTATAGAGTCCTGCTGGTTCTTAGCCCAGGGAGATATAAGATGTGTAAACCAGAGTGGCTGCTCACACTGAGTAGGAATCTTCCCCACTCAGTCTACTAACTTGCATGCTGGTCTCCTCTGGAAACACCATCACAGATACAGCCAGAAGGAATGCTTTACCATCTCTCTAGGCAGCCCTTCATCCAGTCAAGTTGATAACTAAAATTAACCATCACACCTTCCAAGGCTGGTTGCTGCATAGGTGCTATAATATGGTATCTCTGTGCCACAAGAAGGGAGGTGAGACAGTGGGTAAAGAAGAGAAAACCAGACAGACAAAGCTTCTGTTGAAGGTGCTGGGGGGACACTCAGTGAGTGGCATGGCTGTTGGACAGCAGGGATTCTGTATTTTGCACTCAGGAGTCATCTCAAAATGGTCATCTCAAAATATTCTGCAACCTGGATGAATGAGAGTTAGTTTCACTAAAGTAATTGAGAGTTAGATGCATTAGCAGGAGCAAACTAAGAAGGGATGAATAGTTTAACTATGGCTCCTAGCTGTGATAGCCAGCAAAGAGTACAGCATTGCAGGCTAGATTTCTGTATCTTATTCATTTGCCCTTGATCAATTTGTTTAACCTCAGTGCCTCATTTACCTAACAGTAAGTTGCAGATGCTAAATGACTCATTACTTTGGCAAAGTCAGTGGTTCTATAATTAATTATGGAGCTCTTTAAGATTGACGAATGCAAGGAGTTGTGTGCACATGACCTGTATGAGCAGTTGTGCAAACATTGAGATTGTTGTTGTTTCTAAGGCTTGCTTCCTGTTCTGAGCCTAGTGTGTACTTTACTACAAAGGACAGTGAAAGCTTTATTAGTAGCAATTAAGAAATGTGCCCATCTCACTTTTACTGGTTTATAATGGACTCTTTTTGTATTCTTAAAAAAAAAAAAAGGTTTGTAAGTAGATTCAGCGACAACTTTGATCAGGCTTTAAAAAATATTTGAGAAGTATTTTTTAACCTTTTATCATGGAATATTTAAAACTTACTCAACAGTAGACAGAATAGTATAGAGAACCCCATTTACCCATCACCCAACCAAATAACCCTGGTCACACCTCTTCCCTCCTCCTTATCTATAACAAATCCTGCCTACTCCCAATATCTTGCAGAAATCACATCATTTCTTTCACAGATGGTTCAGTACACATCTCCAAAAGTCAATGAGCTCCCAGCTTACGCAAAATCTTAGTGCCATCACCACGCTCCTAAGTATCAACAGAACTTCCTTAGTATCATAAAGCACTCAGCCAGTGGCAGAAATTGTTTAAAAAATAATTTTATCTATAGAATATTCCCAGGTAGTAGATTGTACTACAAAAGTTTGCTGTCAGTTGGTTATTTGCAACACCAGTTGAATGGATAGGCCTATAGAAACCATAGTAAAAGAAGTGATTGGTATGCATTAAACCCACAAAAACCCGTGGAATACATAATGAGGCAATTCTGTGTATTTGTCTTTGAGTATCTTACTGAGGGGAGAGGTGATGGGCAATTCATTGTCTGCTACTAGAGACCTGACTCTAAAATACATTTTATCTTTCTTGTTGGTGCTATTATGGTGATTCCTTCTCTCTGTGCCCACTTCCTCACTTCCCGCAATGCTCATCTCCTACTCGTCAGATTTCCCAGTAGAGAAGCAAGTGGAAGAAACTTTACCTGGTATGGCTGACTGTATTCACTGAAAAATGGATAGGAGGGGATGTTTCTCTTTTAGGGGTAGCAAAGGGTATAGGGAACCTGCCATTATATGCAGTTTAATATTTTAAAGACATTTAGAAAACAAACTACAATGTGACTCTTTCACACTGAAGAGGACTAGAGAAACATAGGGTCAAGTAGCAGCTGATTTAAAGATCAGGTTAATGTTCTGCTTTTGCAGTTCCTTAGCAAAGCTCAGTTCCATTTTAAGTAATTTATTTTTCCGGCTCATAATTATGTGCATGCCTCTGTGCCCTCCACTAACATCAGATAAGCAGGGAGGGGGGTTCTTCTTTGTAGGAGAACTGGCTACATATGAGCAGTGTGGAGACAAAGTTTCCAAGATGCCATGAGCCTTTCCATGCACCTCTCTGGAAACCCAGCCCCAGGGGAAGGCTTTGGGGGAATTGCCATAGGATTTCCCACCCTCAGGCTGTCATTTGTCTGGGTTATCACTTCATCCATCCATTGGTCATGGTTGAGATACTAGGAGGTGGTGTGGGAATTGTGTTCCCACGTGGGCTGCAGTGGTAGGTTTTCTTCCACAGATTTGGCCATTTCGTATTTGGATTACTTGTTGCCCTGCCACCCACGACCTGTCCCGGAAATTGCATTTTCTATCTTGCCCCGTTTACCATCTGTAACTCTCACTCACCAGAAGCTTACGAAGCTTATCTCTCCCAAGTTCCTCTTGATAAGATATCATGTTTATGTGATTCTAGTTATTTCCACTTTCATAAAGATATAAAGTATCATTAAAAACAAAAACAACTCTGAACACATGAAGTGCTTACTGGAGAGCCTCAGAACACACACACACTCCCACTAGAGAAGCAAAGCGCACTAGTCAGGTTAACCATAGAAACCCAAGAACTGAAACCTAGGCTAAAGGGCCTTCCTTCTTTTTTGCTGCTAAGAAAAAAAAAAAAAAGCCAAAAGATGCTCAGTAACATATCCAATGACATGTCATCTCTACCTTGACAGTAGTTACGTGTATCTCTGAAGATTATAATGGGACGGTTACTCTGTCACTTGAGTATTCCATGTGCAGCAGTATAGTTTGATGGAATGGAGAGGAGGGGAAGCGGAGTCTGGGATTATTTCCAGGAAGCAGGTCTTGGAGATTCCTGGCATGCTTGTGCCCACCTGGTATGGTATATGTCTAAGAGAGCTGCAGTGAAAAAAAAAAAAAAAATAGAAGATAAAAAATGAGAGCAAAAACTCTTCTTGGAAATGGTGTAGTTGAGAAAAAGTGGTGGTGCTGGTTATGCTATTCAGGAGGCTGAGGTGGGAGGATCGCTTGATCCCAGGAGTTCAGTCAGAGCAACATAGCAAGAACTCTATTTCTTACAAAAAAAAAAAAAAAAAAAATCAGAAAAGAAGGAAAAGAAAAAGTGGTGGCTGCAGTTGGATATTGTGAAATTAGACCTGAGAAAAGTCTAATTTCTTTCAATTCCACTTAGTTGAGTCCCCTCTTATTTATTTATTCATTAATTCATTGACTTATTCAACAAAGTTATTGGGCACCTTCTAGGTGCCAGGTTGCCAGGTGCCAGGCTCTGCTGTGGGTGCTGGAGAGCCAGTGGCTGTGCCTTTGCTGAGCTTTCAGTTGGTGACCTTTATCAGGCCTGCCTTGAAGAAGGGGTGACAAAGAGAAGGCTAGGACTAGACACCAGCTTTGGGAGGAGGTGTTGAATTTATTTTATTTCTTACAGAAATTCATTTCAGACTAAGTGAATCAAATGGATAGGTGAGTTCTTACTTAGTCAGAATAAATACTAGGGTAGAGCCTTCATTTAAATGAGAGCTGGTCAGTTACCTACTTCTAGCTCATTGTAAACTGAAGTTATTTTGGTTAATCTTTTTACTCATTTCTTTCTTTTACCATTGATGTTATTGCAGTTTTAACCTTATGATTTAGAACATTAAATTATTACCAAAGAATTTTGTAGTTTCCAAGTGTTCCCAGACTTCAGGGTCCCTGAGAGCAGGGGCCATATTTTTTTCTGCATTATACAGGTATGCTCCTGTATAATGTAAAACTGCATGTATTTAAATTGCATTATTTGATTAATTTTGACATTAGGTACACACCCATGAAACCATCACTACAACTGAAATACTGAACCTGTCCATCACCCCTGAATGTTTCTTCATGCCACTTTATCTTCATACCTCCACCTTCATTCCCACTATCCCTAGGCAATCGCTGATCTAATTTTTGACATGATAGACTAGTTTGCATGTTCTAGAATTCTAGAATAAACAAACTCATATAGCATGTACTCTTTTTTAGACTAGCTTCTTTCACCCAGCATATTATTGACAGATATTTATTCGGTTATATCAATATTGCATTTCTTTTTATTAATGCGAAGTACTCCATTGTATGGCTACCACAATTTGTTTCCCTTGTTAATGAATGTTTGGGTTGTTTCCAGTTTTTGGCTATTATAAATAAAGCCACTATGAAAATTTTTGTGTAAGTTTTTATGTGGACATATGCGTCCACACCTTTTGTGCTTAGTGCATTATCTAGCATATAGTATATACTGAGCAAATATTGTCCTAAGCAGTTGTTGGACTTCACCTACATATCTTTTATGGTGTCACTCTGTAGCCTAACTGGTGTGCAGTAGTGCCATCATAGCTCACTGCAGCCTTGAACTGGGTTCAAGCAATCCTGCCTCAGCCTCCCGAATAGCTGGGACTACAGGTGCACACCACCACACCTGGGTAATTAACTTTTTTTTTTTTTTTGTAGAAACAGGGTCTTGCTATATTGCCCAAGGTGGTCTTGGCCTCCCAAAATGCTGGGCTTACAGGTGCGAGCCACTGTGTCCTGCCTTGCCTATATTTCTATGGTAATTGATAAGACCAAATTACTTTTAAAAATGGTTATTTAAAATAGTATTTTGTTTTAAGAGAAATAATGTTCTGCTATTATCCTATGTCCCTAGTTTGTTCTGTGATATTTTATGCATTATAGTCAAACTTAGCTGTCTACTCCTATATTTATTGAGTTCCTGGAATATTTACTGAATTTGCCCTTAAGGAGAAAGTGAAGAAATATTGGTATGTTACCTAATGGAACAATGTAAATGCCAGTAAAATATTTAAAAGATCTCTATTAAATATTTTTTCTTATTGAATTGTATAACAAAATTAGAGAGTATATAATATTAAAAATTAAGGCTGTATATGTGGAAAAAAGTTTAAATGCTGAACAATTTTATAAACCTTATATTTAAAGGCAAAAACAATTAAACTAAGTAACTGACAGTAAGTGATTGTGGGGTTCCTGATAAATTGTGCTATGTGCCTGTGAGCATCTCACAATTAATCCTCAAAATAATCTAGGAGATAGGTTATGTTAATTTAATAATTTTAAGATCCCCACTTTACAGGTAAGGAAATAGAGACCAGAAGAGGTTAATTAATTTGCATGGAGCCATAGAGCTGACATTTAAACACAAGCTTGCCAGTCACTGAAGCCTGGGTGCTCAAGTATTATGTGATATTGACTTTGCTGTGTTAAAATATTGAGACAATACTGAAAATATTGTGGCATGTTCAATAAATTTTTTTAAAAAGTCCCCTAGCAGCACAGTCAATTGCTGTATACATTATTCACATACACATCTCTGAAAGTCAATCAACTTTACAAGTTCATCGGTTTTAAACTTCCCTAATAACTTCTGATTTTATATTTAGAATAACATTTTTGTTCTTTTCTCATTGTTTACATTTGCCAATCTGTTTCTAGTCACTTCTTATTAGTCTCAGGAGACAGCAATAGTCAGTTCTTTTTTCTTTAACAAACAAATCACCATTGTCTGTTGTGCTTGAGGCTCTTTGGCAATGTGGATCCAGCTGTGATCCACAGATAATGCTTTGTGATTATCTTTCTATTTCTTGTCTGAAATTTTAAATAATTTTTTTTTTTTTATTGCATTTTAGGTTTTGGGATACATGTGAAAAACATGCAAGGTTGTTGCATAGGTGCATATGTGGCAGTATGATTTGCTGCCTCCCTCCCCTTCACCTATATCTGGCATTTCTCCCCATGCTATCCCTCCCCAACTCCCCAACCCCCGCTGTCCCCCCCCTCCCCGCCAACAGACCCCCGTGTATAGTGCTCCCCTCCCTGTGTCCATGTGTTCTCCTTGTTCAACACCCACCTATGAGTGAGAACATGTGGTGTTTGATTTTGTGTTCTTGTGTCAGTTTGCTGAGAATGATGTTTTCCAGGTTCATCCATGTCCCTACGAAGGATGTGAACTCCTCGTTTTTAATGGCTGCATAATATTCCATGGTGTATATGTGTCACATTTTTCCTGTCCAGTCTATCATCGATGGGCATTTGGGATGGTTCCAGGTCTTTGCTATTGTAAACTGTGCTGCAATGAACATTCGTGTGCATGTGTCCTTATAGTAGAACGATTTATAATCCTTTGGATATATGCCCAGTAATGGGATTGCTGGGTCAAATGGAATTTCTATTTCTAGGTCCTTGAGGAATCGCCACACTGTTTTCCACAGTGGTTGAACTAATTTACACTCCCACCAACAGTGTAAAAGTGTTCCTATTTCTCCACATCCTCTCCAGCATCTGTTTTCTCCAGATTTTTTAATGATCGCCATTCTAACTGGCGTGAGATGGTATCTCAATGTAGTTTTGATTTGCATTTCTCTAATGACCAGTGATGATGAGCATTTTTTCATATGTTTGTTGGCCTCATGTATGTCTTCTTTTGTAAAGTATCTGTTCATATCCTTCGCCCATTTTTGAATGGGCTTGTTTGTTTTTTTCTTGGAAATCTTTTTTAGCTCATTGTAAATTCTGGATATCAGCCCTTTGTCAGACGGGTAGGTTGCAAAAATTTTTTCCCATTCTGTTGGTTGCCGATTCACTCTATTGACTGTTTCTTTTGCCGTGCAGAAGCTGTGGAGTTTGATTAGGTCCCATTTGTCTATTTTGGCTTTTGTTGCCAATGCTTTTGGTGTTTTGGTCATAAAGTCCTTGCCTACGCCTATGTCCTGAATGGTTTTGCCTAGGTTTCCTTCTAGTGTTTTTATGGTGTTACGTCTTATGTTTAAGTCTTTAATCCATCTGGAGTCAGTTTTAGTGTAAGGTGTCAGGAAGGGGTCGAATTTCTGCTTTCTGCATATGGCTAGCCAGTTTTCCCAACACCACTTATTGAACAGGGAATCCTTTCCCCATTGCTTGTTTTTTTCAGGTTTGTCAAAGATCGGGTGGTTGTAGATATGTTGTGTCGCCTCTGACGCCTCTGTTCTGTTCCATTGGTCTATATCTCTGTTTTGGTACCAGTACCATGCTGTTTTGATTACTGTAGCCTTGTAGTAGAGTTTGATGTCCGGTAGTGTGATGCCTCCCGCTTTGTTCTTTTTGCTTAGAATTGACTTGGCTATGCGGGCTCTCTTTTGGTTCCATATGAAGTTTAAGGTGGTTTTTTCCAGTTCTGTGAGGAAGGTCATTGGTAGCTTGATGGGGATAGCGTTGAATCTGTAAATTACCTTGGGCAGTATGGCCATTTTCACGATATTAATTCTTCCTAACCATGAACATGGAATGTTTCTCCATCTGTTTGTGTTCTCTCTTATTTCGTTGAGCAGTGATTTGTAGTTCTCCTTGAAGAGGTCCTTTACGTTCCTTGTTAGTTGTATTCCTAGGTATTTTATTCTCTTTGTAGCAATTGTGAATGGCAGTTTGTTCTTGATTTGGCTCTCTTTAAGTCTGTTATTGGTGTATAGGAATGCTTGTGATTTTTGCACATTGATTTTGTATCCTGAGACTTTGCTGAAGTTGCTTATCAGTTTCAGGAGATTTTGGGCTGAGGTGATAGGGTCTTCTAGATATACAATCATGTAGTCTGCAAATAGAGACAATTTGACTTCCTCCTTTCCTAATCGAATACCCTTTATTTCTTTTTCTTGCCTGATTGCTCTGGCTAAAACTTCCAGTACTATATTGAATAGGAGTGGTGAGAGAGGGCATCCTTGCCTAGTGCCAGATTTCAAAGGGAATGCTTCCAGTTTTTGCCCATTCAGTATGATATTGGCTGTCGGTTTGTCATAAATAGCTTTTATTATTTTGAGATACGTTCCGTCGATACCTAGTTTATTGAGAGTTTTTAGCATAAAGGGCTGTTGAATTTTGTCGAAGGCCTTCTCTGCATCAATTCAGATAATCATGTGGTTTTTGTTTTTGGTTCTGTTTATGTGGTGGATTACATTTATAGACTTGCGTATATTGAACCAGCCTTGCATCCCCGGGATGAATCCTACTTGATCATGGTGGATAAGCTTTTTGATGTGCTGTTGTAATCGGCTTGCCAGTATTTTATTGAAGATTTTTGCATCTATGTTCAAAAATATGGAACGCTTCACGAATTTGCGTGTCATCCTTGTGCAGGGGCCATGCTAATCTTCTCTGTATCGTTCCAATTTTAGTATATGTGCTGCCGAAGCGAGCACTTAAATAAGTTTTGGCTGAGAACTTTGATTCGTCTTGCTAGGGTGTCAAAATGGTGCCTGTGACTTATTTCCTACCTAGATTAGACATGCTTTGTAGGTGGGAAATCTATCCCATATTGATTTGGTTCTTGCTAAAGAGGTTTCTGACATCACATTGCTCTGAAATCCTGGACTCAGAGAAATCTGCCTCTCAGAAAATTCCAAGTGAACCTGGGAAGATAATTTTAGCAGACACGTGGAGAGTAAGAGGGTTTTGTTTAAGTGTAATGACAAATTGGAATTTGGTATAGAGGGTTCCTCTGTGGGCTTCTATTTCTTTAGAAATTGGCTCCATGAAAGCTTAAACTTTAGGTGTGGCAGTTAGTAGAGTTAATTTAGGTTTTTTAAAATAGAAAAATCCATAGTTATAATCTGATTAACAATCATCTGGCATTTCAGTCTGTTTTGAACAAGCCTCCAGTCAGCATACATACTCACTAGAATTGCAGGAAAAGTACTTAAGACAAATGAAGTATTTACATGTTATTGCTTACAAATTTAAATATTAATGTTTGTGGTGGTAGTTAGCACACTACTTCCCATGATGCTTAGCTCTGAGTGCTAAGCAGATGGTAGATATTTCATATACTAGATATGGCCAGGGACTGTCCTCCCTCATAGATCTGCAAAGTGGGAGACCTTTCTGTTGCTTTCACCTAGTGTCAATTTCCCACAGGTGTTTCTGCTCTTGCCACTTTTGGAGAAGTAACATGGTATAGTGGTAATTGGAAGGCTTAAGCAAGTTGATATGCATAAAGCCATAAGACAGTACCAGGCACACAGTGCTATTATAAGTCTTACCTTTTATTCTTTATTATTTGAATATGGGTTAAATCAGATACCATGATTTAGTATATTTTCATTTACCACACGAAGTCGGGTCATTCTGCATCTTTGTTGCCAGATTCAGAGCCCAAATGCCAACACTGAGTTTCATTTAAATTCTTATTTCCTGGTGAGACATTTCCCCAGGTACTACTCTAGGCTGAAAACGTGTCCAGGTGGGAGATATATCTCCAAAAGCCAAATGTTGCCATAAAAATCCATTGTCTATTTCTGCGTTTTCTGTATCTTTTCAGTAAAATATATTGAAAGTTGGGGGGTGGTGAGAATAGGTATGCATTTTGGATTTGTCTGGAAATGCTTACTTCTCAGGAGAGGTGGTTAAGAGTTACTGTGTGTAACATTTGTGGGGGTTTTACCTAAACATCTCCCTATAGATTGAATCTTGTTATGTGTAAGTCAGTGTTCTCAGTACGCTCTTCACACATGCAGTTGGTCGGGGGGTGTTAGGGCAGCCCGATGGTCGAGGAATACAGTGACAGGTACAAAATAACACATGTCAAGGAATGTTAGAATTCAAAATAAAGAGATAATTTCAGAAGTGTTGCCCAAACTTCAGCCGTTGTATATGCTACTTACATAAATTTGCCATATATGTGCCATCTGTAAAGCACTATTTAATGTTTCCCTTTATATAATTTAATGGTTTTTCCTTAGACACAATTATTTGAAAAGGAAACTGTATCAATCAGTAACTGAAAAACCATGAGTAATAGGTAATCGTAAAACTATATACGGTAAACACAAATGTTTATCCAAGTTCCACCTAAAACCACCTCAGCTTTTGAGATATTTAACTGATCTTTTTCCTGGCAGTTCATGTGTGTGTGCACAAACACACACCTTGTTATATTGCTGTGTACTTTCCATCAAGCATCATCATAAGAAAACATTTTCTTTAAAGTTCTAGTACTATTAAAAAGAATTCTTTTTAGTCCTGGTCTTGACCAGAGATGTCCATAGTATATAAAAGTGAAAAAAATGCAACATGATCCCAAATATAAATGAAAGTACTTGTATGTGAATGCACAAATATGCGTGCATGTTTATGTCTGTGTGTACATGTATGTATAACATACCTACATATGCTCATATGAGTATTCTAAAAAGTGTAGGAGAATACTTGAATTGTTAAATTACTTTTGAGAGATATTGGAATGACTTGGAAGAAGGTTTGCTTCTTGTTGCAGTGAACATGGAAAAAATTAAATAATGAAGATTATAAAGAAAAAAAACCTCAGAAACCACCATAGCACTCTTTGAGAAGCACTGATTTATCAATCAATATAAAATCTGAGGCATTGAGTAGCTGCGCTGTGGAGTCCTCTTAATCTAGAATATATTATTCAGGATAGCTAACTGCTATAACTTACAGTACCCTGAAACTCACACCTTAGCACAATAGGAAGTTTCTTTTTTCCTTACATTATATATAACTGCCTTCCACATGGTGATTCAGGGACCCAGGCCTCTTCCATCTAGTGACTTCATTGTTTTTCAGTCCCCACAATCTTCTAGTGGATCTTTTGAGTTTAATAGGGTGACAAGGAAGGGGATGGAACAGGAACAATAGCGTGAAAGGTTTTGGAATACTGGAAATAATGTTATGTTACTTCTGCCTATGCCCTCTTGGCTAGAACTCAGTCTTATGGCCTCACCTAAGTGCATGGGAGATAAGGCAGTGCAATATAGCTGGGCCAACTCTTCAGAAAGGGGAGGAAAAATGTGGCAATCAGAGATCACTAGCATAGTCCTTGCTCCAAGGAATTTGTAATCTTTGGATTGAATTTATTAATTTTGGCATTTGTTGAATTCAGAAGTCTGTTACATGAAACTTAGGAAGTAAATAATCTATATACATTTATTTTTACCCAATGTATTGTAATTTCTACCAATGTTAAGAATTAAACAATTTAAATCACCTTTAGACTTAATTCAAAACACATAGGTTAGTAAGTTTTGCTTTCAACTGTAATAAAACACACCTGGTGATAGGTTTTAGCCCTGGGGCCACAAAGGGAAGTTGTGAAGAAGGTTGCCAGAAGTATAGAAAAGTCTTACAGGTCATAAGATCACTTAGGGGAGGAAACAACACTTGAATTTTAAATGCAGTGAAAATATATCTCCAGAAACTTCATAATTGCCTACATCAACATGATCTTATATGAAGATTATTCTGTGATTTTGGAAATGACATTTTTGCCTTCATATTTCCTGTAGAGATTTTCATCTTCCTGTTTTTATTCTGGATATTACTTTAAAAACCATAATCTTTATAATTATGCCATGCTTATATGTGTAATTACTGGCTTCTTAATATGTTTCTTTTTCTTTTTAGTGTAAAAGCACTTTATAAAATACAAATCACCCGTGTAAGTTACTATTATAAGCCAGTTTAAAGGGAGGAAAAAATAATGAGATACCAAGTAATGGGATGCCAAGTTTTTGTTAGAATTTTGTCATTGGTAAAGAGGGGGCAGTTTCTTACAGAATCACCAAATTGGAAGTGCCTTTAAATTCTATTCATTCAACTTCTCTTAAAAAGGTCTGTGTAAAAGTTATTCCCAGTATTCACAAGAAGAATGTCAAACCCCTCTTGAGATTTTGTTTGTTTGTTTCCCTTAATTAATGTGTTCTGCTGTACTTAAAACCCATTCTTTTAAATCTGATCTGAGTGGAAAGGAAAAAGACTACGTGTATGAATAGAATAGGCCTTTTAGGGTCATTTGGGATTTTTATTAGAATACGTCATTCATTTTCTTTTTGGTTAAACAGTTGACTGGAACTCTTTAGTCTTTCACTACTGACTCACCCGAACTTTCATTGTAAATATGATCATTGGTCTCTGTAACCTTAGAAGATGTCAGGTTTTTGTACATTCCATAAGGGCAACAGATTTTGGGTGGTGTGTGTTTCTAAATCTCTGTTATGGTACTTTGGTATCTGTACCTTGCAGATGGTAGAAGGATACTGCAGTCAGCATTTAATGAACGTGGCTGAAGGACTAAACCAAGTTCACAAATTAAATACAAACTGTCGTGATGGAATGCAATGAATGTTAGCCACAGTTTTAGTGCTATGCATGTGTCGAAAACTACAAGTTCTAAATTTTGTCTTCTCAATTTGATGACATGTTTTATCCCCCAGTAATATTTAGTGTGTGTGTGTGTGTGTGTGTGTGTGTGTGTGTGTGTGTGTGTGTCTGCATGGTCCTTTGTTGCTAAACATGCCATTTCAGCAGTCTGTCTTCGGGTTTGTATTTGGGATCTGTTTTAATTGTTGTGGCCTGCTGAGAAAGAACAGAGGCAGACTGAATACAAAACAATTTAATGATACAAAATGGATCCTAATGATAGGGTAGCAATATATGTACAAACAGAGGTTCTCTATAATTGGAATTGAGAGAAGGGGTGGGAGAGGGTGTCACGCGGCACACGGTAATACAAGTATATGGATGGAAAAAAACTACTTAGAGAAATTCAATTCCAGCAAACACCCCATCTGTAACATCCAAGTAATGTTAATTTCACTTTGTTTGCTGTATAGTTTTGTTTGCATTTAATCTGTGAGCTTGCTTTGGTTTTGTAGTTGTATAAGAGCTATAAGAAGTTTCTACTGAGTTTATGTTTGCACATAGTTAAGTGATATCAAGTTACTTATGTATAAGTGGCACTTACAAATTCAGGATTGGAATTAGAGTTCAAATCCTGGATTATTGTGTGACTTTGGGCAAGTTAATTATACTCTCTAAGTATTGATTTCTCCATCTGCAAAATCGGGGTTACAATAATTCTCATGTTATAATGCTGTGAGGATTCATTGAGATTATACACATAAGAGGCTAACATAGTGCTGGTTTATATTGAGTGTTCTATAATTGTTAGCTATGGACATAAGATAATATTCTTTTTTATAATAAAAGTCCATAACCCTTCAAGCTTGAGGGACCTGGAGTCAGATAAAAGCTTTACTGTTTTTGAGATATTTTAGTTCCATTCTGGCTCAGCCTCTACAATCCTTAGCCCAGCTCATAACCTCTCAGATGCTCAGTTTCCTGCAACTTCCTAGGGTTACTGTGAAAACTGATAGTATATGCTACCATTCGGGGAGTGAGTTTGTTTTAATCAGTGTTCTTCAGAGAAACAGAGCCAATAAGATATATATAGATATATATGAGGAGATTTTTTATGGAAATGGGTTCATGCAATTGATTATGGAGGCTGAGAAGTCCCACAATCTGCCGTCTGCAATGTGGAGACACAAAATGGAGTCTGGAGAGCCAAGAGCGCCAAAGTCTGAGAGCAGGAGAAGGCGGACGTCCAAGCTTTACAAGAGAGCTTGCTTTCCCTCTGCCTTTGTTGTTCCATTTGCACCCTCATCGGATTGGATGATACCCATCTGCGTTGGCAAAGGTGGAGCTTCTTTACTCACTCAGCTGATTAAAATGCTAATCTCTTCCAGAAACACCTTCACAGACACCTGGAAATAATGTTTTACCAACTGCCTGACATCTGAGTATCCCTTAGCCGACTTAGGTTGACACATAAAATTAACCATCACAGAGTTCCATGTGTCAGACACTGTTAAGCACCTATGAACATTATCTTTAATCCTGCTGATAGCTTGGAAAAGAGAGCAGCATTGTCCTGTTTCTACAGAGAAAGGAACTGAGGCACAGAGAGAAAACCAGGATTGCCCTAGGTCCTATGGCTTAAAAGTGGCAAAGCAGAGGCTGGAAGTCAGGATTTGCTTGTTTCCAAAGCTGATGCTCCTTTTCTGAGGTCCTCTTACAACGCAGATGGGATTCACCCAGGAGATTTCCTCTGCAGCAAGACACTGGGAACAGCCACAGAAGGAATCAAAGTTGTGATGTGGGAAGGGGAGGAATCATTTGGAATATTGGAGGGACATCCTGGCAAGCCTTTCCCTGTGCATGTTGGGGACTCTGGATACCTGGGGAAAAGGACAAGAGGGTGTCCTGAGATAAATGACTTCTCAGATCACCTGGGACCAACCTGGTTATTTTATACATTTTTTTTCTCATTTAATTTCGTTAAATCAGGAAGGACGTTGGTATTAATAAAATAGAGTTTTATGGAAATTAAATAAAAAACAGTGTACCTTGTAAGTCTTGCTGGTAGACAGAATCTCTTCCATCTAACTCCCAGTTCTGCCATGCAGTTGATGTATAGTTTAAAGCAAGTTATATTTCATTTTTCTGCCTCGTTTTCCCATGTATACTGGTTTACAAATGTATAAAATGGTCGTTATGTACTTCCATTTTCAAGCTTTGCAAAGTGTGCAAGAGAGGACACACACACACACACACACACACACAGTATTGCCCATGGTTCTTTGCATACTGGATCAGCACACTGTTGAATTAATATCTACTAAGTGTCAGGTGGTCTTCTCAGCTCAGAAGATTCACAGAGGAGTCAAAGGTGAATCAGGGAAAGTCTCAGCTTCATCATGATTTTTGGTTTAGTAAACAGTGCAAAGGATATAGAACAGAAGGGAAATATAGCACACATTAAAAAACGTGAAAAAAGTAATGACCTTGGATATTTCTCCTTGGGTCTTTTTTTTTTTAGACGGAGTCTCACTCTGTCACCCAGACTGTAGGGCAGTGGTGTGATCTTGGCTCACTGCAACCTCCACCTCCTGGGTTCAAGAGATTCTTCTGCCTCAGCCTCCCGAATAGCTGGGATTACAGGTGTGTGCCAGCAAGCCTGGCTAATTTTTGTATTTTTAGTAGAGATGGGGTTTTGTCATGTTGGCCAGGCTGGTCTTGAACTTCTGACCTCAAGTGATCTGCCCACCTTGGCCTCCTAAAGTGGTGGGATTACAGGCGTGAGCCACTATGCCCAACTGGACCACAGTATTAACAATAGCATATAGCATACGTCAGGAATCATGAAGTATTTTCTTACTGAAGAAATTCTAAAGGATAGTCT
Organism: Aotus nancymaae; assembly: GCF_030222135.1. NCBI lineage: Eukaryota > Metazoa > Chordata > Mammalia > Primates > Aotidae > Aotus > Aotus nancymaae. Next base: position 46,661,567 of record NW_026988417.1, on the reverse strand, counting down.
AAATGGAGAAAACACTCTGTGTTCCTTCTACGCTAACTGTTCAGAAATCATTTCCCAAAGTTCTTATTCCTAAAGGACCCCTCTGTGGAAAAGCTTTGAAAAGCTGTCATGTTAGGAGTTAAAGTTGGCTCGTGGAGAAAGTGCATGAGGCAGCACGCCTCACTCAGTAACTTTCTGTTCTATGGTGAATCCTTTAACTCTTCTAATCTATTGATTGATTGATTGAGATAGAGGGTCACTCTGTCCCCACTCCAGGCTGTAGTGTAGTTGAACTATCTCAGCTCACTGCAACCTCCGCCTCCCAGGTTCAAGCTGTTCTCTTGCCTCAGCCTCCCAAGTAGTTGGGAATACAGGTACATGCCACCACACCTGGCTAATTTTTGTATTTTTAGTAGAGACGGGGTTTTACCATGTTGGCCAGTCTGGTCTTGAACTCCTGAGCTCAGGTGATCCGCCTGCCTTGGCCTCCCAAAGTGCTGGGTTGACAGGCATGAACCACTGCACCCGGCCCCTTCCAATCCTTTTCTTCCTCAGCCCTGCCTAACCTCCCACGGTTACCTTCAGATGTGGCTAGAATGAGGTGCCACTGTATATACTGTATATGTGTTGTGAAAGCTGAATTGTCTTTATCTGTAAAGAAGGCACTAAGCATTTCTGCAGCGGAATTGTCTTTATCTATAAAGGTGGCACTAAGCATTTCTGAGTTCTAGCCCCATATTTTAGCTTCCACCTGGTTGTTCAGTTGTCACTCAAACATTTCCCAGCCCTGCCTCCTCACGCCTGATTGTCCTTCTGTGTTCCTTCTCATGATTCATGGTGTCAGCGTTTCCTGGTCACTCAAACTCGAAATCCCTGAGCCCCCCTCGCTCCGTGTCTTAATCCCCATATTTAAGTGGTCACAAAGCTCTGTGGACTCTGCCTTGTAAATTCTCTGGTGTCTTTGCTTTCCTTACCCTACCTACTGCCACTGACTTGGTTCAGACCCTCATCTCTCACCTGAACTATTATAGCAGTCACCAAGCTAGCCTCCCTGTCTCCAGTCATTCTTCACTTGCCGTTAATCATTATCTTTTTAGAAACACACCCCAGGACTGGACTGCTGATTCTCCATTTAAAACTGCTCAGGATAAACCCAAACTTGTAAGGCTGGTGCGTAAGCGTCTTCCTAATGTGGCCTCAGACAGCCTCTTTGGCCTCATTTCCTACACTTCCCCGAACCACCCTGAGCTTCAACCACAGTGAATTTCTTTCCGTTCCCTAAATACTCAGCACGTTGTTGTTTTGCAGCCTGAAACTCTCTCCCTTGTCTCTGTAGTAAAAATCATACTTATCCTTTAAAAATAAAATCAAAGTGTCACTTCCTTCCTGAAACTTCCCCATCTTCTTGTGGCCCCATCCCTGCCTCACTCTGTAGGGTACCACAGGAGAGCATTACTTGATCATTACTAGACTGTGAGTCATCCCTCTTCCCCCTTCCACCCATCATATTATTGTGAAATCCTCTTGAGGAGACCCTCAGCCCTCCTTTCATAACTTTGAAACTCAGCACAGTGCTTGTTGCCCAGTTGGGTTGGTGTCCTATAGTTTTTGCTGGCAGAATAAAATAAAATAATGAATGATCAATTTACATGTGAATCTTTATCTGCTAGTTTCATAACAAGATATTTGGAGAAAGTCAGTTTGAATATTGTTAGGTTGGTGCAAGAGTAATTGCAGCTTTTGCCATTGCTTTTAATGGCAAAAATTGCAATTACTTTTGCACCAGTCTAATAGTACAGGATATTAGGAGATTATATATCGCAGAGTATGAATTTGGGGGACATAAGTAAACTCAAGTCATCCCAAATTTTCTTCTATATGTTTACTCACATCTGACAGCTGCTTTTAGAAGCCAGGCCAGGTGGTACATGGAGATGGGTGTTTTGGAAGCAGAACAGAGCCTGCTGCTCCCAGGGCTAGATAGTTATTTAGCAAATACATGCAGATCTTGTACTATGGGCCAGACACTCCTCTAAGCACTTTGCAAACATCAACTCATTTAATTCTTCTAACAAACCTAGGAAATAGATATTATTATTCTTCCCATTTTACAGATGAGAAAACTGAGGTCAGGTGGAAATGTGCTTTTTCTTTACATCTACTGTTCATTTCACTGAGATTTCCCTTCCTGCCGTTCCTCTTCTGAAATGTAAGCCATAGTTCTTGGTGCTGTCTTAGCATATTTTTTGTATGTAGTACTCACGGTTGGGCGTGGTGGCTCATGCCAGTAATCCCAGCACTTTCAGAGGCTGAGGCGGGTGGATCACCTGAGGACAGGAGTTCGAAACCAGCCTGGCCAACCCGATGAAACCCCGCTTCTGCTAAAAATAGAAAAATTATCTGGGCGTGGTGGTGCGTGCCTGTAATTCCAGCTGCTTGGGAGGCGGAGGCAGGAGAATAGCTTGAACCTGGGGTGTGGAGTTTGCAGAGAGCTAAGACTGTACCACTGCACTCCACTCCAGCCTGGGAGACAGAGCAAGACTCCGTCTTGAAAAAAAAATTATATATAGTGCTCACTACATTACATGATAGTTGCTATGTCAGTCTGTTCCACAGGTAAACCTGGGCATATTACTTGATTTTAGTTTCTTTTTTGGTAAAATGGGCATAGTAATCCTTACCTTGCAGAGCAGCTGGAGGATTGAAAGACCTGGTGCAATTCCAGGGCTGCATGCTCAGGAAATGAGCTTTTCCTATCCCGTCTTTTTGTCTTCCTTGACACAGTTGTTGATACAACACAGGTGTTGTCCTGTGAGAAACTGAAGGGAGGGGAGAAAAGGAAAACCAGGACAACCCAAAGTCAAGGCCACTACGGGCACAGAAGTGTTAGCACTTGCAAATCTTCAGACAGTGGCTTACAATTCAGAGAAGACTGTGGGTTTGATTATCACTGATGATTTTGATAACAGCCTTAGCAGACCGTGAGGTGAAATGAAAACTGAGGGTGCACTGTCTTCTCCTTTAGGAACAGAGGAGAAGGGTTAGAGTAGAAGCAGGTAGAAAGCATGCTTTCTGGTTAAACAGGAGAACCCTGCATGTGTCTATAGGCAGGGTGGGTGAAGCCCTTAGCAGAGAATGACCCGGAAGGATGTCTTTCCTTCTCCCTATCCTGGTGGAAAGGCTGCTTAGAACCCCTGTTGTCCATGCTGGGACTTGGCTCCATGAGTCCTCTCACCTCTTTGCAGCTCAGGCATCTGTCTCACAGTCTAGCAGGCTTTGGGGTTAGTTCAGGGCCTGGGTAATGTATTCAACTTGTCTCAGCTGCACTTTCCTCATCTGTAAAATGAGGAGAATATCTACCTCACAGGGAGATTGTGAGCACAGAATGAAATAATATGTGTTCAGTACCAATGACAGTGTCTAAACTATTGTGTCTTTTTAACTTTCTCTTAGAGACAGGATGGAAGAAAAGTAACAAGGCTAAAATCTTAGCATGTTCTTGAACTGCAGAAGGAAGAATTTGTGCCCTTGGGGTGACTGCTGTCTCCTCTGTAAAGCAGAGAGGGAGGGAGTCCACTGAGGCAAGGGGAATGGGAGGTTTGTAGTTTTGAGGGCACTGATAGTTACCCTGGAGGCCGCTGGGACACTAGGGCCGATGAGCAGCAGTGAAGGCCTGGCTGGGAATAGAGATGGCAGTTAGGATCGTGTGTGACCTTCCATAGCCAGGTGTGAAGGGAATGGGGAAAGGTGTGGATGGAACAGGGGACTGACAACTGTTGTATTAGTTCATTCTCACACTGCTATAAAGACATACCTGAGACTGGGTAATTCACAGTTCTGCATGGCTGGGGAGGCCTCAGGAAACTTACAATCATGGCCAAAGGGGAAGAGGCATGTCTTACATGGCAGCAGGTGAGAGCAAGAGAGCACAAATGAGTAAAAGGGAAAAATCCCCTTATAAAAACTCTCAGATCTCCTGAAAACTCACTCACTCTCACGAGAACAGCATGGGGGAAACTGCCCCCATGATCCAGTCACCTCTCAGGAGGTCCTGCCCTCAGCACATGGGGATTGTAGGGATTACAATTCTGAGATGAGATTTTGGTGGGGGCACAGAGCCAGACTATATCAAGTGTCAAGGGGGTGTGGGGTTCTCGTGTGTGTATATGTTTGGGGGATATAAATATGCACTGGGGAGATGACAGCCAGAGTTCTCTAGTCATATGGGAGCTGCTGATGACCCAGGTGAGTGGGACAGATGTGGAAGTCCTGTGGTGACAATGAGGATGCAGAGCAGGTTCCTGGGGTGGGGTGGGGACCCCAAAGCTTGTGGCCAGAGCTGGGGTTTCAGAATATTAGATAAAAGAATTTTTAATGACAAAAGCCAGGGGATGGCTGGCATCTCAGATACAATGTTCTTCATCTCTCTACTTTTTCCTATTCTTTGTCATATGAATGCCTACCAATGAAAAAAAGTAACCTTAGTCTTTATGCAACTTTTTGTGTGAAATTCATCTGTTAATATTATTCAGTAAATATTTTTATTTCTACTTTGTGTTTGTAATAATGTTTAGTGATTGCATTATATTATCTTTGCACATGCTGCTTTGTATTCTTTTGGATTTTTCCTTAGGATAAATTTCCAAGTGTGGGATACCGATTTTGGAGTGAGGAGTCTTGATGGGCTGTTAGTTAATTGCTGCAGGCAGATCTACAGCAGGCAGGGAGAGCAGGCAATGGGGAAGAAAAATAGAATATTTAACAATAGCATCTGAGCGGAAGCTTTCTGTAAATATTTTAAGTCCACCTCATATAACTCTCAGTTCTGTGTGCTGCCTCTACTGGAGGCGTCTACCCCAGTGAAAGGGAAAACTGAGCTGGCTGAAGGTTGCATCTGTGATTGAGTAAATGGAGTTTTGCTTGGCTTGGTCTTTGATGCTTTCTTTTTGGGGACTATCATCAAGAACGTGAAGAAATTGAACAAAGTGTGTATCTGGCAGGGGCAGGTAGCAATGAAAGGGAGTTTGTCTGTTCTGGAGTTATTTAGTTTTTTGAAACAGAGTCTCACTCTGTCACTGAGGCTGAAGTGCAATGGCCCAATCTTGGCTCACTGCAACCTCCACCTCCTGGGTTCAAGCGATTCTTGTGCCTCAGCCTCCTGAGTAGCTGGGATTACAGGCGCCTGCCACCATGCCTGGCTAATTTTTGTATTTTTAGTAGAGACAAAGTTTTTGCCATGTTGGCTAGTCTGGTCTTGAACTCCTGGCCTCAAGTAATCCACCTGCCTTGGCATCCCAAAGTGTTGGGATTACAGGAATGAACCACCACACCCGGCCCATTCTGGAGTTTTTTGAAGCAGGACAGAACAATTTCACCTTGATACATTAAAGGCTTTAATAATTTTGATTATAATAATCACAGTGTTAGTATTTTGAACAATTTTAGCAGTTAGTGGAAAACATGATATCGATAATTATTAAATAAATTGCAATATTTTGAACTAACAATAGTACTGTTAATAATATTTTTTCTTATGTCTTATGATTGTAATGCTTCTCCTTTTTTTCTTTTAACAGAAGAAATACAGAAAGGGGTTTATTGATGTTTCAAAAATCAAGTGTGTGGAAATAGTGAAGAATGATGATGGTGTCATTCCCTGTCAAAATAAATATCCATTTCAGGTAAGCAGGTGTAGTTTTGTGGCAGTGCAGTGCTGGGCTTAGTCATGTTTGCTCTTTGACGTTACAGATTCCTGTCATTGCTTTGGTGGCTGATTGGCTGATTTCTAGGTTCATTTGCCACTGTAATAGTTATGACTTTTCTTCATGAACTGCTTAAGTCGTTGTGGAAACATTATCTTATTCTTGTTTTGGTCTGTGAGTTTCTATGAATGACCCTGAGTTTCCAAGCTCCAGACCTTATTTACTACTATTCATATTTTTTTTTCCTGAGGCAAGGTCTCACTGTGTTGTCCAGTCTGGAGTGCAGTGGCATGATCTGAGCTCACTACAACTTCCACCTCCCAGGCTCTAGTGATTCTCTCACCGTAGCCTCCCGAGTAGCTGGGATTGCAGGCGTGTGTCACTACACCTGGCTAATTTTTGTACTTTTAGTAGAGACAGGGTTTCACCATGTTGGCCAGGCTGTTCTCAAACTCCTGACTTCAACTGATCAGCCCACCTTGGCCTCCCAAAGTGCTGGGATTATAGGTGCGAGCCACCGTGCCCAGCCTACTATTAAGATTGATCACAGAGTAGTTACAATAAGGAGTCGGGGCTAAGACTGAAAAGGGAGGGTTGAAGTTTTTCCTATGAATTTGAGAAATTGAGAAAGGCATGAGTTATCCTCAAATGGAAATGAGATTAAAAGGCTGCTTGTGATGAAAAAAATAATATTAGCCTTATATATTGGTTAAACTGTACTTCTTTAGGGTAATTATGTTATTTTTTTCCCCCTCATAATGATTCTGTTGCATAAAGAAGGTAAATATCCCATTGTTCTCATTTATGTCCGAGGAAATCAAGGCTCACCTGTTAAACGGCTTCTCCAAGGTCACCTTGTCAATGAGAAGCCTGCCAAGCCCACACACATGCATCTCCTCTCCAGAAGAGGAGGGTCTGGCATCCTGAGCCACTCCGCATTTATGCCGGTATCTTGGTCCCAACGTGCCTTGAGAACTCTGGAGTGTGGAGTTGAATCCTGATCATCTGGAGCTCGCAGCCACTTCCCAGTACCTCACCACCTCCTTCTCTGCTCAAGGATGTTTTTATGCTCTCCTTGAGCAGTGAATGGCCCTAGTGAAAGTCACCTTTTACCCATGGCTGTGGTCTCACCGTGTCCTGAAAGGAAAGTTGCAAAAGTCTTTTTCAATGTGGTGGAGTTTTGCTTGTTTTTAATTGCTCCTGTGAATTATACATTTACCAGTTTTGGGTGATGAAGATGTTTGGAAAGCAATGAGCCAAAATATGCAAGCTTCTGGCTTATTCTCCACGAGGGTGGTGACATCACCACAAAAGGAGGAAGGGCTACATTTAATTTTCCTTTTTCCCTGTTCCTCATTTTATAGCTGCCATTTCTCTAAGTGCAGGACAGGGAGAGTAAGTGCTTAGAGGTAACTCTGAGGCCAAACTGCTTGATTTGCTGTGAGCTTGTATAAGTCACTTAACCTCTCTGTGTCTGTGTCCTCTGTTGAAAAATGGGAATAATAACAATAATAGTACTCATTTCATAGGGTTGTTGTGAGGATTAACTGATGTGATGTATAAAGATCTTTGACATATAATAAGAACAAGGTAAGTGGTTGTTGCTATTATTACTATTGCTATTCTCTTACTACTGCTGCTGCTATTAATATTACACCTAATATTACACCTACCACCTGGATCTAGAAGTAAGCTAAATTTAAACCACCTTCTTGATTAAGTATATTTAATGCACTTATAATGGTGTGTGTCTCTATACGTGTGTGTGTATGTGTCTCTATAATTTTATTTGAAATTTAGCAGAGAACCATTCCTACCACACTTCTCTTTTTATTTCTTTGAGATGGAGTCTTGCTCCGTTGCCCAGGCCAGAGTGCAGTGGTGTGATCTCAGCTCATTGCGACCTCTACTTCCCAGGTTCAAGCAATTCTCATGCCTCAGTCACCTGAGTAGCTGGGATTACAGGCATGTACCACCACACCCAGCTAATTTTTCTATTTTTAGTAGAGACAGGATTTCACCATGTTGGCCAGGCTGGTCTTCAACTCCTGGCCTCAACTGATCCACCTGCCTCAGCCTCCCAAAGTGCTGGGATTACAGGTGTGAGCCACTGCACCCGGCCTCCTATCACAGTTCTGATGGCTGTTAGACATACTAAGGATTGACAGCATTGGGGCACTGTGGCTCTCATGATTCGGGACCCAGAATTAGGATTTTTGCTGTCCAGGAGAAAGAGATTCACTCTGCAAGTTTTGGGTTGGTTTTAAGAATGATAATATGAGTAGAACAGAAAGCATTCCATCCTTGGGCTATTAAAATTGTTAAGATGAACAAATATGAGAAAAGTTCAAAAACAATCTGAAAAATAAATCAAGAAGGGGTAAGCTTGAGCTTTATACAATTTAAAGCAGCATGATTTGAAAGGTGAAAAATACCCTCTTATTATGACTTAAGTGTAACTAAGAAAGTATAGATCCTAGTTTCACATTTTCATAGTGTAATTTTGCATTAGGTTCAGATACAAGGTGAAAAAAATAAAAGTAGAAGAAGACATTTTCAAAAGACACCAGGAGAAGAAAGTGGGATGGATGGAGAAAATAGTGGGGAATTCCCACCAGCTGTCTAGCTGGTTACCTCCTGGATGGTCCCTCCTTCGCGCTTCCCTAGATGAGTCATTCTGATGGCAGCTGGGGGATCCCCAGGAGCTAGCGTGTCTTTCCTGGGCTTCAAACCTGGATCTATCTTAGATCTGTGCTGTTTCTCCTACACCACACCATTATGTCTGTGGAATAAATGAATGAGTGGGTGGAAGATACAAAGAGGAGGGAGGGTAACTATGAGTGAGTAGTGTTACTAAGGGAGAATATTCCCTTTTTGTTTAAATGGTTTCTGCACTTGAAGTTTGCAAAGTCCTTCCCTCCCCAACAGCCTCTGCTGTGGTAGGATGACTCAGCACAAGATTGATGGCAGCAGGAAACACAGCTCCCTGGATCCTCCTCTCCAGAAGGAGGCCAACATGGTGTGATCCGAGGTTTGCTCAGGGAAACACTGGCCCCCAAATATCTCTTCAGCCTGCCAAACAACTCAGCCAAAATTAGGAGCTTATTATTTGGGCTCAGGGTGCTATTCCTAGAAACTTCTCGTAGAAATACAAATGCCCCAGGTTAGCTAGGTAACGTATCAAGCTAGTTTTAGTTATCAAAATTCTGAATTTGGATTAGGTTTTTTTTTTTTTTTTTTTGGTGGGGGAGGCAGTTAGCTAGTCCAACAAACTTCAACGAACTTTTACAGGCTCATGGTACTGACATGAGATGAGTTTTGTAGGGAAGTTAGACTGCTTGGATCTGGAAAGGCAGATTCCAAGAGGCAAACAGTCAAGGGATATTTAGAGGTTAAATATCCTACTCATATGGCTTAATCTTACCTACTTGGTTTTCTAATTTGAAAAATGAGGATTTTAACACTAGGAAGGAACTAGATTGCTGTATGGTTGATATGAGGCAGTGTATGTAAAGTACTTAGCCCAATTGTAGGGACGCAGTAAATTATTATAATAAATTAAATTGTTATTACAATACACCACAGATTTCTGGACTGTCCAAGGCCCTAGCAGTCTTTTCCAGACATATCAATGTCAATTCAGAATGACTAGTTCATGGTGCATTTTAACTTGTTCCTTCTGTACAGAGTTGGTGTGCGCAAGCCTGCGTAACTGTGAAGCTCATGGAGCAAATGAGGAAACACATCTCTTCACATCTCTTTTAGCACTTTATCGCTCTGATATCATGGCTCACTTTCTGTCTTGTAATAAGGTATTTCTGTATTTGTCCTGGAAATAGGCTTCATGCCTGATTCATTTTTGTGTCTTACGCAGTTCCAGCAAGGTGCTGAGTGGTGTATAGCATTATTTGTTCTATGGTATTCGCATTGCTATTGGAGTGCATTTCTGACTGGGTACTGTAGCTCTCAAACCTGTAATCCTAGCACTTTGGGAGGCTCAGGCAGGAAGATCACTTGAGCCTAGGGGTTCCAGGTTATAGTGAGTTGTAACTGCACCACTGCCATCCAGCATGGGTGACAGAAAGACCCTGTCTCTTAAAAAAAAGAGTCTATTTCTTTGATTTAAATGAACAAGAAGGAATTATCTATTGAATATGGACAGACATAGCCATTTATCAATGAAAGAGCTATTTGGTTTTCAATCCAGTGGGTGTGGACATAACAAAGGGAGGTTTCTAGTCATGTGTTACTTTTTAGCCAGTCTGGGTTTTTCCGCCTTGTGACTGACCATCAAGAATAAAGGGACAAAATGTCTGGGTTAGTTTCCTGGGGTTATCTTATTATTAATATTAGAAATATTAAAAATAAGACTACATAATTGCCCACCAAGGGCTACCTCTAAATGAGGCACTGTGGTTAAAAGGTTGGGCTCTGGAGTCCGAATTCTGGCTTTCTGGGTTACCAGCCAAATGGCGATGGGCAGGTTAGGCAGCACAACGTCAGGGGACAGCATCTGCAGGGTGCGCTGCGTGAGTGGTGCCTGCTGAAGTTACACAGGAGCGGGGGCCTCAGTAGGCCTTCATTTTCTCATTTATAAAATAGAAAAACTCGTACCTTGATGGCAGCATTAATTGAGTTCATGTCTGTAAAGCACACAGCACAGTGCTGGGGTAGTCAGTGCTTAATCCAATTAGCTAGTGCAATTATTGATAGTGGCAAAAGGAAGCTATGAGTGATGCTGAAAGAGTAGCCCGTTCATCTAAAATATTATTTAGAGAAATACTGAATCTCTGTTATACCAAGTTTATCTAAGGAACTTTAGTTAATTGGATTGAAAGAAATACTGAGATTAATGAAGTATCCTGGCCTTTATATTTTGTCTTCTATAAAACATGGTCCTTTACAAAACGTGTGTCCTACTTAATGTAGAAATGAAGAAGTAGATGTGCTTTGTAAGAAAGGAATTGAGTTTTCTGGATATGAAGTTGCTGACTTTCATTCAGTTATTTGAGAATCGTTGATTGGTGCCTATAGTACGAAGGGCTCTATGCTAGACAGAAGTGCTGTGTCTACATCCTTCTCACCAGTTCCATCTTTTGTTTTATTTTAGGTTGTTCATGATGCTAACACACTTTACATTTTTGCACCTAGTCCACAAAGCAGGGACCTGTGGGTGAAGAAGTTAAAAGAAGGTAAAACTCACAATGAGGTATTACTTTGTGTGTAATTTTAGGAGACAAAATATTGGTATCACTAAGACAGAAATACAGCTAATATATCTATTGCATTTATAATCTCTTAATCTACAATAAGTGTTTCTCCAAGGATATGCTGTTGTTGTGATACCAGCATATTCAAGATAACGTCCCTTTTTAAATTCTGATTTTTTCTAGTTTCTAAAAAAAACATTCTCTCATTCAATGTGTAATATATCTGAAGATGATAAAGCACAAGCTTTTATGATAACATAATTTGTTTTTGTTTTCATTTTTTTTGAGTCGGAGTTTCACTCTGTCATCCAGGCTGGAGTACAGTGGCACAATCTCAGCTCACTGCAATCTACACTTCCTGGGTTCAAGTGATTCTCCTGCTTCAGCCTCCCGAGTAGCTGGGATTATAGGCATCCACCACCATGCCCAGCTAATTTTTGTATTTTTAGTAGAGACAGGGTTTCACCATGTTGGCCAGCCTGATCTCAAACTCCCGATGTCAGGTGATCTGCCCACCTTGGCCTCCCAAAGTGCTGGGATTACAGATATGAGCTACCACACCTGGCCCCAAATCAGGCATTTTCTAAGAAACTGCCCATGCAGTCAATATTTGGTATGGATGGATTGGCATATTCATGAAGGGTTTAACCTGCACAGTCCTCATTGCTTCTCCTGTAGAATAAACTGGTATCAGATTGATTTTTGCATTTATCCATCATTGGTGTAACAGCAGTCATTTCTGGTAAGAAGGGTGCTTCACCACCACCACCACCACCACCAGCACCAAAAAACAAGAGGTCGAAGAGCGCTATATAGCTTTTCTGAATGCTGAGTCTTACGATCTAAAGGCATTCTTTCTTTTTTTTTTTTTTTTTGAGACAGAATTTTGCTCTTGTTACCCAGGCTAGAGTGCAATGGCGCGATCTTGGCTCACCGCAACCTCCGCCTCCTGGGTTCAAGCAATTCTCCTGCCTCAGCCTCCCGAGTAAGCTGGGACTACAGGTGCGCGCCACCATGCCCAGCTAATTTTTGTATTTTTAGTAGAGACGGGGTTTCACCTTGTTGACCAGGATGGTCTCGATCTCTTGACCTCATGATCCACCCACCTCGGCCTCCCAAAGTGCTGGGATTATAGGCGTGAGCCACTGCGCTCAGCCTTCTAAAGGCATTCTTATAGTGAACATAGTATCCAAGGAATAAGTAATGATCAACAGTGTTACTTATGAAACATTCTGTAGTCACTTTTGTATTTCACTAATCATTACTGTGTTTGTGAATTACAGAAATAAAGAACAACAACAATATTATGATAAAATATCATCCTAAATTCTGGACAGATGGAAGTTATCAGTGTTGTAGACAAACTGAAAAATTAGCACCCGGATGTGAAAAATACAATCTTTTTGAGAGTAGTAAGTATTTATTTTATTTCATAATTATATTGTGCTCAGAATGAACATGTTATTAGTATGGCAAGAAAGTGACATGGTTTTGATTAAGTACAGCACACTTTCTAGTACAATGGAAATGTAGGGTAGGTGTGTTTTGTAAGAAAAATTATATTTCGTTACAGTGAGACCTCCTCATGGAATCAAAAAGTCTATTTTGGGAAGGTTTTATCACAATATTGAATTTTGTTAATAATGAATCCATTGGAAGTGTGAGTTTAATGTGGCACTGTCAGCAGCTTTGAAAAGCCTTAATGCTCCTCAACAAATAAACCAAGATGCGGAGCTAGAAACCTCATGTAGCAATGCATCCACAGTCTGATTAAGGCCATGCTCATTCTGATGGGGCATAGCAGTAGTGGCTTCAGTCTGCTAGAACAGTAAGATATCATAATGATACTCACATGTAAATGTTGAGATGAACAACAATGTCTAAGGTTAATTTGGCACCTAAGACCCTTATAAATCCTGGGAATGGGAGGCCCTTAATCATAAGCTAAAAATACACAGAGATTGTGAGTTGCTAGTGCTGTAATAAGACACCCATAGTAATGATTGGGTGTAGCATACTTCTCTTTTCCTGGTGGTGCCATGCAGAATGCTCACTGGGTCCATCAGAACTGACAGAGCTTCTGGATACGAGCAGAGCTACTACTTGGCAGGGAAGCTGTATTATGCATGAGCCTAGACCAGATGACCATCTCAGTCCATCCAGCCCTTAGTTCTAAGAGGAAGGCCTAAGTTTCTAAGCCTGTTTTTGTTTCCTTTTTTTTTTTTAAATGTCTTAAGGTTTGGTATTAGTGAACGCACAACCTGACCTGCTGTAAAAAGAGACCCAAAAGTTACAGTGACTTAAACCAGAGAGAAATTTATTTAGTTTCATGTAATAATCCAGAGGTGGTAGTTGGGTGATCTGGGGCTGGTAGGGTATTCCTGCAGTGCCTGGGGCTGGTAGGGTATTCCTGCAGTGCTTCCTGGAGTTGCTCCAGTTCCAGCAGTCTCTCTCTTCCTGGAAGCAGAAAGAAGGGAGTCAAGGATGCCCATGGGAAATCCTTTTAGGGATGACATCTGAAAATGGCACACCCCATTTGTACACGGAGTTCTTTAATTATTATTTGGTCCCATTGCCACACCTAGCTGGGAAATAGTCTTTATCTTGGGTAACCGTGTGTCAGCCAAAACTCTTGGGCTGTGGACTGTAGAGGAAGGGACAGACTGCCCAAGCTGATTAATTTCTCAGTGTTGTCATGATTCAATGTACTGTTTGATTCCATGAACATTGTTGAGTGCCCAGTTTATGCAGTGGTGGGAATACGAAGAACTGGCCTGGCCTCAATCCCTATGGCATTTATAGTCTGTTCAGGAAGGCAGAAATACAAGCCAGGTATAACAGTTTTTAATTCTGTTCCAGAATAGAGATACAAGCAGCATACACCAGAGTTGGTCAGAGTGTGCTGCTTGTCTGTGTATTCATTCCCACTTTTCCTTAAAACTACCAGTATCTTATCTTTATCAATCATTGGTAGATTTAACCTGTTTTTGTCGTTGGCATTTTCAGGCATAAGAAAAGCATTACCTCCAGCACCAGAAACAAAGAAGGTAGGTGGTCTTGAACTTTTGCTAGTAAAATCTTCACATTTTAAGCCTTTAAGTCTTAAGTTTTGGTAGTGTTTGTGGTTTATTGAGTATGTGATTTATTCATTCACATGATGCCATTTTCCCCTAGGATTGTCTCAGAAGCAGATGTGCTGTAGCTTATTTCAGTTTTTTGTGGTGTCAGATAATACCAGTTTAATTGTATTGAGATTTTATCATTGGAGAACCTGTTATCATCTGGCATTTTGCCTCTATTTTCACTTACATAGTTGTATTAAGAGGAGTGGGACTTTAGAGAAATATTTCAGTCTTAAGACCACAGTGTGGCAAAGAAGTGACTTCAGTGATACAATGATATGCCTTTCAGGAGTGGAGTGTGATGGAGAAAACATGCACTTTGGACCCAGTCAAGACCCGATCTGATATGAGTGACTTTCAATGGGTTACTTAAATCGTTGTTACATTAGTTGTGAAACAGGGATTATAATACTCTTCTTCATGAGAGTTCATTGGATTATATTAGAAGACTTGAGGTCTCTACTTCATTCTGTGGTGCTGTATGACTCATTTACTATTTTGATTCATGGTCAGTTTCAAATAGAAGAGTAAACTTTCTATTTTTTTTTTTTTTGAGACAGAGTCTTGTTCTGTCGCCAGGCGCCAGGCTGGAGTGCAGTGGCGTGATCTTGGCTCACTGCAACCTCCGCCTCCTGGGTTCCAGCAATTCTCCTGCCTCAGCCTCCTGAGTAGCTGGGATTACAGGCACGTGCCACCACGCCCAGCTAATTTTTGTATTTTTAGTAGAGGCGGGGTTTCACCATGTTGGCCAGGATGGTCTCAATCTCCTGACCTTGTGATCTGCCTGCCTTGGCCTCCCAAAGTGCTGGGATTACAGGCGTGAGCCACCACGCCAAGACTAAATTTTCAAATGTTATCTTCCTTGTTTAGCGAAGGCCTCCCCCACCAATTCCACTGGAAGAAGAAGATAGTAGTGAAGATCTCGTTGTAGCCATGTATGATTTCCAAGCGACAGAAGGACATGATCTCAGATTAGAGAGAGGTCAAGAATATCTCATTTTAGAAAAGAATGATATTCATTGGTGGAGAGCAAGAGATAAATATGGGTAAGTATTCCCTCTCTGTGTGTGACATGCAGTGGGTGGGTGGGTGGGAGTCAAGTGTTGAGTGAGAAGAGGATGAGTTGTAACTATCATGTAATGAGACAGATTTCACCAGCCATAAATGGAAGGACACATTATTACTTTGTAATAACACAGCGCTTTCTCAGTGGTCACTCAATAAATGCAAATTGATAAATCAATTCTTTTCAAAAGTTAAAATGCATTGGTCTCTTTCTCATCTGATACATGTTTAATTTGATTATTTTGACCTTGAAATTAAATTTTATATTTTGTTCCTACTTGCCATAAGTATGTAATCTTAGATTTTTCTAAGAAAGTTTACTGTAATTTTTTTCTTAGAATCTCTATCTGTATATGTGTGTGTGTGTATGTGTGTATGCATACACATACACAGTGTACTGAAGCCTATTCTCACTTGACTTCTGTCTTTCTCTCTCTCTCCATGTGTATATATGGAGGAGTGAGAGTATATATATGTGTGTGTGTGTATCTATATGTGTGTGCATGTGTTTGTGCATGTATATATAAAATACATACATATGTACATGCAGGAAATTAAACAGCAAGCATTTTTTTTTGGTACAAGATAATTTAGGATTTGAAGAAAACAGTCCTTTCAACACTATCATTGATAAATATATGGGCAGATATGGGTAACTCTAGGAAATGAGTGTATTTCAGTCTTCATAAGAAAACTCTGTATCCTATATTTACTTCTGCGGTACAATCCCATTTATACTCTGAGTTCCAGTAGATGAGAAAAGCAGGACTTTTTGTCCTGCTGGAGCACACTCTTCTTCCACCTGTCCTCTCACCTGCCAGCCCCAGCCCCAATTTCAAGTCACTCTTCCTCAATTCACTTCTGAAGAAGCAGTGGAAATTTCTGGTTTAGGCAGGGTCCTTCTCTTCTGCTTGATTCCTAGGCATGGCACATATCTGAGTGCTGTTTTGCTGTACATCATTAATTTCTTTCTTTCTTTTTTTTGAGTCGGAGTCTCGTTCTGTCACTCAAGCTGGAGTGCAGTGGCACGATCTTGGCTCACTGCAACCTCTGCCTTCTGGGTTCAAGTGATTCTCCTGCCTCAGTCTCCTGAGTAGCTGGGACTACAGGCGCATGCCACCACGCCCAGCTAATTTTTGGTATTTTTGGTAGAGATGGGGTTTCACCGTGTTAGCCAGGATGGTCTCAATCTCCTGACTTCATGATCTGCCCGCTTCAGCCTCCCAAAGTGCTGGGATTATAGGTGTGAGCCACCGCACTTAGCCGCATTATTAAGTTCTTTGCAACTCTTAACCTTTTATTCCATGTTTACAGGAAGGTTGTCACTGCTTCTCTTTATCAGATGCTGTATTTGATTTTTTAAAAAAAATTTTTATTGAAGAAATTTTCAAACATCTCAAAACTGTATAGTATAATGGAATCTCTTGTTGCTTGACTTCAAAAATTACCAACATTTTGCCAGTCTAATCCTTCCATTTTTTTTCTAGGATATTTAAAAGTAAATTCAAGTCATCATGTCATTTCACTCCTAAATCTAACTTCTAAAGACTTAAAAAAAAAAACACCACCCTGTCATTATCATATTTAATAATAGTTTTTAAAGTAATATTGTCTGTAGACTTTCCCTTAATATTTTTGGACCTGGAGGAAAAGTACAAATGAAAATCCACATAACATATATCTAAGTATTTAGAAGTTACAAATCAAGCTAACAAACTGGAAAATAAAATAGAATTTTTCCTCCAACTTGACAAATATTCTTGCATATTGACAAGAAAGGTATGGTTTGAATTTAGAGCCCTGTGCCAGAATATCACAGTGCATGGAAAGCTGGCTCCGGGGGCTACCTCTTTTCCTTCTTCCCTCCTGCCCTGGCTCTGTCTCTCATGTACCATATGGATCTTCCAAGCCCTACACCCATGCTGTTTCCGCGTGGCTTGCAAAAGGCAAAAGCTACCCCCCATCATGGCCACACCTTCGGCCTTGGTGAAAGGGAATGCACATGACCAGCCAGCACAGTTTGTTTTTTGGAAGATAGACCCAGAAGAAGACCCATGCAGACCTTGGAAATGAGCAGGGAATTTTGGGGTCCTAGTTAATCCAGAAAGGAGCATGGGAACACAGGTCAGAGGAAACATGGGCTTTTGCAGAGCTCTCAAAAGTGTGGGGTCAGAGCAAGAGCTTCTCTGGCCCAGGTCTAAGGATGGAACCAATGATGTAATTCCAGTTTCCCCTGATTAGCTCTAATACTTATTTTTACGGTTGGTTTGTTCAAATCAGGACCTACACACTGCATTTTGGTTACTATATCTCTTATGTTTCTCTTATTCTACATGTTTGATTTATTGAGGAAACCAGGTCATTTAACACTAAAATGAGCCATTATCTAGATTAAATGGATTGTTTTATTGTGGTGTCACTTAATATGCCTGTGTTTCTTGTATTTCCTGTAAACTAGCAACTAGATCTAGAGGCTTGAACACTTTAGAAGGTGATCTCTGGCTGTCCTACTTTTAATGATGCTAAGATTGCTTAGTGGTTCAGGTGTCAGCCTTGTTCCTCTGTCATAAAGTTCTTCATCAGCATTTACCCTGATGATTTGGGGGTTCGTTAATGATTCTTTCCTAGAGTCGTTATTTCATTACGGATTGCAAAATGGTGATTTCCTAATTTTGTCATTCCATCTGCATTTGCTAGTTTTCTAAAGAAGAACTGCCTCATCCACCAGGTCATTTCGTTTATGAAGGAAAGGAAAGATGAAATTTGGATTCTTAAACTACTACTAATTTTCAGAATCATGAGTTGATGACTGAGCTTTCTCTAGTGATAACAATGATAACCAACAGTTTTTTTTAGTGTTATTATGGATACTTCTATATTTGATTTCATTCCATTGCCACTATTATTCTTTTTGCTTGAATTGCCAATGTTAGGTCGATGGTAGCTGTTTTTGGTAGAAGATTCTGTTGGTTTTTCTTTTCTATTTTTCTTTTCTTTTTTTTTTTTGAGACGGAGTCTCGCTCTGTCTCACAGGCTGGAGTGCAGTGGCACCATCTCAGCTCACTTCAACCTCCGCCTCCCAGGTTCAAGTGATTCTTCTGCCTCAGCCTCCCAAATAGTTGAGATTACAGGCATGTTCCACCATGCCAAGTTAATTTTTGGATTTTTTAGTAGAGACAGGGTTTCACCATGTTGGCCGGCTGGTCTTGAACTATTGACCTCAAATGATCCGCCTGCCTCGGCCTCCCAAAATGCTGGGATTACAGGTGTGAGCCACTGTCCCCAGATACAGTTTGACATTTTTCTAAGGAGGACTGGTTCCTTTTAGTCACAAATGTTGTTTAGAGACAGTGGCGATGCTAAGATTCTAATTGCTGCTCGATTGCCATGGCTTCTAGGCCTTTCTCAGTGCCACAGAGCTACCTGTATGCACACATTAGTGTGTGTGTGTGTGTGTGTGTGTATTATGAGTTCTTACTAATACATTAAACTCAAATGTAAGATTATAAGGTTTCTACTCAATTTTTAAATTTTATATGTGTATTTCATTTCTTATATGAGAACCTTAGCTCCTGTTGACAGAAGAGTGCATCTTAAATTGTGATGTGTGTAAAAGTCATCTGGGGTAAAATCAGACATTTCTTGGACTCACGTAGGTCTTCTCCTTTCACATTTATTGGGTTATGACCCAAGAATGTGCTGTTTTAGCAAGTGCCCCAGATGATACTGACCCAAAAGTCAGGAATTATCCTTTGTGAAACTATTCTATAAAAACTATTGAGGTATTAGAGTGATGAGTGTTTTTAATCCAACACTTTGACTTTTCTGAAGTAGTGCTTTCTTTAACACATACAACCAAAATTGTGAATTCTGGAGAAGTATTGTGGAATATTGGAAGAGAACAGGACCTAGTCACAAGTCCAGAGTTTGAGTTCTGGCCCTGTTACTGGCTAACTTTAGGATCTTAAAAAAAAAATTCCATAATCTTTCTCAGGTTTAGTTTCTCTACCAGAAAATGGGTACATTAATGCCTGCCTACACCAGAATTTTTGAGGGGATCAAAAGTGAAAGTACTTTGTAAAATGTCAAATGAATTACAGATACTGAATTTGGCGGGGGGGGATCAGCTAGTCTTTCTTATAAGCTTTAAGCAACATTATGCTTTATTTCAGAAAGGCAATAATCTTTCTTTCTTCTAATAACCTCCTAGTAAAGTAATTTTAGTTTACCTAAAGTGTTTTTATTTTTTCTAGGAATGAAGGATATATCCCAAGTAATTATGTAACGGGAAAGAAATCAAACAACTTAGATCAATATGAGTAAGTAAATATTTATTTTGTGAGTGTGGAAAATCAGAACATTTTCATTTTCCTGATCATGTAAGGCATTTTGAATATTAATGGTTATCTTTCATGATCCTTTGAAGGGGGTGCTAAAATATCTTTAAAATTCAGTTGTCTGACGTGGTAAAAGACTGAGAATTAATCTCTATAATACCTATTTTTTAAAGGTACTGTGTGTGAATGGAGTTACATAAGCTTATGTACATAAATTACATAAGCATAATTGAATCAATTTGAAATAAATCACAGATTAGCTAGAAATACAGATCATGTCCATTCATTCAGAACATAACAGTTTCCAGAGTGGAAATATTAATAAGAAAAAATTACTCATAAATCAATCAGAGTTGACCTTTGTCAGCATTAATTTCCTTTCAATCTTTTTACTATTTTTGAAAAGATAGAATCATACTTATTTCCTCATACACTTTAATATTCTTTGAAAATATTTTCCTAGCTACATTTTATTTCATTTAGTCATAAATTTATTAAATACTTACTGAGTCTTAGCATGTATCAAGCATTATGGACAGCCTTAGGGATATAACCAGGCAAATGGCATGTGGCTGTCCAATAATTTATGTAATCATTTCCTTATTTGTGTGGTTTAGGTTGTTTTAGGTACCTTTGCTATATTTAAAAAAATGAGATAACCTTTTGTTTCTTATCTTACACTGGATCTCTAAAAGCTATATACTGGGCTAAAGGCTATATATGAACATCATCGTTAAGGCTCCTGACACATGCTGTCAAATTGCTTTCTAGATAACTTGTATTATTTACATGCCCACTAGCAGTGTGTGGCCAAGTTGTAATGTGAGGCTCATATACATCAAAAACTCTTTTCTTGTCATTCTGAGGTGGTGTAGTGATGCTTCATTCACTTCCTTAAAAACAACAGCAACAATAGCTGTTCTTCTCTTTGTGTCACTTGCTGTACCATAAGTGTAACTTAACATCTAGGAAATGGTTAACAAGTTCAAAAGGCCACAGCCCTCAGTGGGGTGTGATCTCTCAAAGTAGTTTTAGACATAGGAGGGAGTATAAATAATATATAAATAAAGCAGCATTTCTGCTCTTAAGTCCAATAGATTTTAGGAAAAATTGTAAAATCCTTAGAATTAGGGAAGGTGCTAAAAGGTGAAAACTTAGGCCTGGTTTTAAAATGATAGCCCTGAGAACTGATTGAATTTGGGGAAAGAGGATGCTTGGAAGCCAGATAATCCTTATCTAAATATGGGAACTCTTCTTATGACTCATGTGATTTCAAATGAGACTGTTCAATCCTGAAGTTTATGATTCAAGGCCTCGAGTGTTTTGAATGTACCTTAATTTGGAAATTTTCTCTCTTCTGAGAGATTTTCTTCCTCTACATAACTCTGGACTTCTGTCTCCAGCGTGGGAGTGCCCTCACCTTCTGTACAGAGGCGAGGGAGTCCACATGACCTTGTGCCATGCCCAGTAGATGACCAAGGGGAAACCTGTTCCCACGTGGGGAGGCGGAAACCCTGTTCTGCTGTCTTCCTACTCTGTGTTTTATTCTGCTTTGTTTTGTTTTGGTCACAGCCCATTCTGTAACACAACTGTGTTAGTCAGGGTTCTCTGGAGGGACAGAACTAATAGGATAGATGTCTGTGTAAAGGGGAGTTTATTAAGGAGTATTGACTCATGGTCAGAAGGTGAGGTCCCACAGTGGGCCATCTGCAAACTAGGAGCAAGGAAGGTAGTCTGAGTCCCAAAGCTGAAGAACTTGGAGTCCAGTGTTCGAGGGCAGAAAGCATCCAGCATAGGAGAAAGATGTAGGCCAGAAGACTAAGCCAGTCTAGTCTTTCCACGTTCCTCTGCCTGCTTTTATTCTGATTGTGGTGGCAGCTGATTAGATTATGCCCATCCAGATTGAGGGCGGGTCTGCTTCTCCCAGTCCACTGACTCAAATATTAATCTCCTTTGGCAAAACCCTCACAGACACACCCAGGAGCAATACTTTGCATCCTTCAGTCCAATCAAGTCGACACTCAATATTAACCATCACAGCAACTTAAATGTTGTCAGGAATTTAAGAAAACAAAAGCCTCTGCCAGCTGTGGAGTGAATAGTTCTGCTGTTTGCTTGGGCCCAGGAGGAATCCCAGGCTGCAGACTGTCACTGGGCTGAACTCAGGATTTCCAGGCCTGCAGCTCCCAGTGCTGTCAGTAACCTAGTTCTTTCCTCCATACCCCGTTACCAGAGTAGGGAGGAGAACGTCAGAGAGACCAGTGCTGGGAAAGAAAGTGGATTCATTGTGATGGTTAATAAGAGGATGTTCTTGATGGAAAGAAATTAAAGGGAGAAGGTGACTGAAATAAAAGGGCCCCTAGAACTAGAAAAGGTTTAGGATAAAGGCTCTGAGTGGGTGGCATAGGGTGACTTATTGGGGGCAAAATTAGAGAACAAGCTAAGATATATAACTGGTTGGGTTTATGTTTTTCCTTTATTTCTACCTCTTGTCTTCTTTTCGTGATTTACTCTCACCCATCCTCACCAAGAAACTTGGCAAGGGTTTGACCTTTCCAGGTTAAAAGACGAAATGCCCTCGTACCTCTTCTTTCCTTATCTGCACTGCTATTTTGGGGTAACCAGCTAATGTGAAAAACAAATTCATATTAGAATTTTAATATCTAAGAACAATCTGACAAATTACCTACAAATTCTAGATGTATAGTTCCTTTATCAAAAGGTATTAGCCTCTAATAAAGCTTTTCTGTGGAATGCTTTTTAAAATCCCTACCCCTCCCTCCCTCCCTTCCCTTCCCTTCCCTTCCCTTCCTCCCTCCCTTCCTTCCTTCTTCCCTCCCTCCCTCCTCCCTCCCTCTGTCTCTCTTTCTCTCTTTCTTTCCTTTTTGGAGACAGAGTCTCACTCTGTCACCCAGGCTGGAGTGCAGTGGTGCGATCTCAGCTCACTGCAACCTCCACCTCTCCAGGTTCAAGTGATTCTCCTGCCCCGGTCTCCTGAGTAGCTGGGATTACAGGTGCCCGCTACCACATCTGGCTCATTTGAAATTTGATCCCCATTGTTGGAGCAGAGGCCTAGGGGGAGATCATGGAGGTGGAGCTCTCTGCCATGATGAATGGCTCTACCTTTCTCAAGGAAGTGAGTTCCCACTCTTAGTTCCCACAAGAACTGGTTGTTGAAAAGAGCCTAGACCGGGCACAGTGGCTCACGCCTGTAATTCCAGTACTTTGGGTGCTGAGGTGGGTGGATTACTTGAGGTTAGGAGTTCAAGACCATCCTGGCCAACATGGTGAAACCCCATCTCTACTAAAAAATACAAAAATTGGCCAGGCACCGTGGCTCACATCTATAATCCTAGCACTTTGGGAGGCCGAGGTGGGTGGATCACCTGAGGTCAGAAGTTCAAAACCAGCCTGGCCAACATGGTGTGCAGGAGAATCTCCTGAACCCAGGAGTCAGAGGTTGTAGTGAGCTGAGATTGCACCACTGCACTCCAGCCCAGATGACTGAGCAAGACTGTCTCGAAAAAGAAAAAAGAAAAGAGCCTGGTACCTCTCTCTTCTCTTGCTTTCTCTGTCTTGCCATGTAATCTCTGCATGCCATCTCCCCTTCGTCTTTGGACATGAGTGGAAGCAGCCTGAGGCCTTTTCCAGATGCTGGTGCTGGCACCATGCTTCTTGTACAGCCTGCAGAACCGTGAGCCAAATAGACCTCTTCTCTTTATAAATCAGCCAGCCTCAGATATTTCTTTATAGAGGTGTGTGCTATCTGTGTCACATTTTACCTGTGTGTATAGTTCTTTCTGACAGGAGAATTCAGGGGAGCCACTGTTGTCTTTTTTTTTTTTTTTTTCTTGCCTGGGGATAGATAATCACAGGAGAGGAGAAAGAAGCCACCAAGAACTGAGCTGTTACAAAATCCCGACCATGAGTTAATTTATCTGTTTTTTTGGTCCATGACTCCTTCCTCCTTTGTAGCTTTCAACAGACACTGAAAGGTCTGAATTGATGTCATAAGGAAGGGAACATCCTTTCCAGGGAACTTGCCAATGCCATAAAAATGACCCCTCCGAACAGGATTTTCAAGAGCCTGCCCTTTGTGCACTGGATTCCTCTTTTCCTTCTTTCCTTCTTTCTTTCTGAGGAGCTCCAGTAGATGAGGAAGGGGCCTCCTCCTTTTCTGAGTATCTTATGTCTAATTTCCTCTTGAGAGCCACAATTTAGCTTCACTGATTTCTTATATCTGAGCCCAAGGTGAAATCTCCTTTGTTTACTCTTACTGTAAAGACAAACGGGATCTTCTGTTATTAATAATTTTTTTCAATCTCTCAAATCCTGCTAGTTTATAATTTATAATTAAAGCTCCAGTTAAATTTCCTTAGTTAATTTTTGTGAATGTTTTTGGCATTTGACAAATGTTTCTTGTATCAGTGAAAAAGTGTTAGGGACAGAATTCTGTTCTCCTAATTTATTATATTTCTCAATTGCATTCAGAAGTGTATTGATCACAACTGCAATTTTGTTGAACTTGGTCTCATTTCATAAACCGGGGTCCATGTAATGAGATGCTGACAATTCTGAGGCCTGGTTCAACACTTCAGATTCCAAATAAAATATCTAACAATCTTTAGCTCAGATTGAGGCTGTAATTTGCATTTGGCTACTACATAAAAGAATCTGGACAGAAAAAGATCTTGTACTGTCTTTTTTGTTCTTTGTGTTTTTCCCTTCTTTAGTCAGGGAAGGCCTATGTTTCCCTGTTTTAGGATTTTTGTTGGGCCCAAAGCAGGTGCTGGTTCTCTTATGGAAGGCTGAAACAGTGCCCGGAAATTTAAATGTCCAGTGGAGCTGAGCTGATTTTATAACATTCGAAGTCTCAGGGTGTATTACTGTGGTGGAGAGTTCCTTGCCGAAGAGAAAGGATCTAACAAAATAAGTTTAAAACCAAAGGCCAAAGATAATTGTCTGAGTTCATGTTCATGGCCTATTGACTTAAGTCACATGGAGGGATTGATTATGCTGGGGAAAGTGGAGAGAGGTGAATTATCTCTGAGAATGAGGTGGGTGATGACAGTATCAAGAAAAGGGTTTTCCAAAGGATAAGAAGAGGTACAGGGCCAGGCATGGTGGCTCATGCCTGTAATCCCAGGACTTTGAGAAGCCAAGGTGGGCGGATCCCTTGAGGCCAGGAGTTCAAGACAGCCTGGCCAACACAGCAAAACCCTGTCTCTACTAAAAATACAAAAATTAGCCAGGTGTGGTGGCACATGCCTATAATTTCAGCTACTCAGGAGGCCGAGGCAGGAAAATCTCTTAAACCCAGGAGGTGGAGATTGCAGTGAGCTGAGATTGCACTATTGCACTTTAGTCTGAGTAACAGCAAGACTCTTTCTCAAAAAAAAAAAAAAAAAAAAAAGAGGAGGTACAGATTGGCAGGGCCTTGGGATGTGGCACAGGGTGGTGGAAAGATCAGGTGGAAGGGAAGACCAGCTGCTTGGTCAAGGCAGACATTTCTACAATAGAGTCTTGGGCAACCATAGAACTTGGGGCTCTGCTGGAAACCAGCAAGTCTGAAGACCCAGGAGGCCTGTGCTTATGTTTTGCTGTGTTTCTTTTGTCACCTGGAACCTTTGTGAAATTCAGTGAGGGAGCCTCCATAATGACCTGAGATGAAATCAGCTGCCGTATTGATAGGAGGAGGGCTTGGAATAAGATTTAGTTTGAATTAAAGACAATAATACAAAGTGACACTCCCTGTATGTTTGAGTCAGTGGAGTAAAACTCATTCTTGCCGTGATTTTAGTAGTGAAAAATTGAAAATGATTTTTATATTGAATAGTGAAGAAAAGCTTAAATAAATTATGGCACATGCATACTATAATGCATACTTATATTGATTTGCAAAAATATCTTATACTGTTATATGAAAAATTCAGGTTATAGTATAGCCTATATAGTTTGATCTGACTTTAATAAAACATGAGAATATGGGCATACATGCATGTTTTCATAGAAATATGCGTAGAAAAAGTCTGGAAGTATATACATCAAAATTACTAGTTGTCTATTGTTGAAATTATGAGTGATATCTTAATTTGTTCATATTTGTTATATTTATTATTGATAAGCAGCATTACCTTATTAATCCTGAAAAGACTAAAATATATTCTAAAAACCTGAGGCCTGAAATGTATTTTTTTTTCTGTTCAGATGGTATTGCAGAAATACGAATAGAAGCAAGGCAGAGCAACTCCTCCGAAGTGAAGTAAGTGTTTGTACTTGTGGGCTTGGATTAAGAGCAAATTAATTTTAATGAATCCCTAATAAGTAGTTCCACATATCTCTCTTTCTAAATTTGTCAGCAGTGAGCAAGTCTATGCAAAACTATCCCCAGAGGCTGAGGGAGCTAAGAGGCTGAAGAAAGAGACTGAAAAATTCAGTTTCTAAGAAAGAAATATTAAATAGGGACTTACAAACCAAAGTAATCATGAGCGGCCTCAGGACAGTGTATCCCCACACCCGCCCTCCAGAAAGTATTCTTTATATAGCAACATTTTAGGGTAAAACATGTACTGCTGGACATGTCTTCAGACTTTCTTACCAAACACATGTGACCACTGATGAAGTTAGATAAGCGTGTATATGAAAGCATTGTTTAAATACCTTGCTAAGTGGGGATCGAACACTGGTCATCATTGTGGTTTCACTTCAAGATGACATCACTCTTGCCATGTAACAGGCTGTTTTCCTACATGCTACCCCTCGAAACTGGCCCTTACAATTTCACATGCCCAAACCTTTGGTAAAATAACCAATGTGGTTATTATAGCAGGACATACTGGGGACACCAGTATGTCCTGTTACAAAGGAAAACATTCTCTTATTGAATTTATGCAAGTAACTATATTGTCACAAAATAAGAATACTCACAAATAGTTTCCAAATTTTGGAGAAATCAGATGGAGAGAATATTTAGTGCTTTAGTTTTGCTCTCAAAAGTATACTTTACTCAGTTGCTATAAGCTTTAAATAGTTTACCACAAACAAAAACACGTTTTCTTGACTCTTCTTCAGAGTAGCAGCCTTCCACACAGGATGTTTTCCATTCACCTTGGAACCACCATCTACAAACCAAACAGCTCTTGATTGGTCAGTTGAGAGCTGTTTATTGGGCACTGTAGAATCCAGCAGCTACTCACACAGTTCCAGAGTCAGTCTTTGGGTTGGAGTGGCTCCCTGCTCATGAGCATCTCCTCCTTGTACCCACCAGATAGCATAATCCTATGTAAACCATTTCCATTTTATGATGGAACTCTGTTAGACACTGCTATCTCCATTAGAATGTTCCTCTGACATCACCTGAGACAACATGGATATTTCAGGTGTCAAGATCACTTTATGTTCTTCAGTCATAGATGTAGCTATAGTTAGCATCCATAGCAAGTCAGTAAATGCCCCTCTAGTAGAAATTCTCTAGTTCAGAGTCCCAGTAGTTGTCACTGGGAGGTGCTCACTAGCTTTTGTCATAAGACCTAGTAAACACTCAACAAAGGACTATCAAATAGAAAATTTGTCCCTACCAGCATTCCAACTTTCTCTACACTATGAGCTTAGGCAGTCATACTGGCTCCTATTTAGTATGTCCAATTGATATTGCTTAAAGGGCACAGTGACATGCCCTCTGTTTTACAGTAGAAGAAACATTCCCTAGTCAGATACAGTATTCATTCCCATAAAACATTTAGATAAAGGGAGACACAGCTACTTTACATAAAGCCTGTTGAAACATTCCAACTTTCATAGTCTTATAAACCCTTATATTTTTATGTTTTAGTTTCAGAAACTTATTTTCTCTACGTCTACAACATTTAACCCTCTGTTGTGCAAAAGGTTTTGGCTTCCAAGCAGGGGGTTGAGCCAAAGGATGCTGGCCCTTTTGTCAGTCTTTATCTTGATTAACCTGCTTCAGTTTTGCCCTGAAGCAATTCTTGGTCAGTCTTCTCATTATAATCTCTGTCTTTTAGCTTTTAAAGTTTCTGTAGATTGGGGATATAGCAAACTGATTTTGGGCTCTTTAATGTTGGGAAACCAGCAGGGGCTCCTTTTGGTCCACATAACCTTCAGTAGTGTTGTGTTAAGACCTTTGTTTTAACCCCATAAATTTCCATTTTATTCATTTGATTTTTTAATAACCATCTAAAGATTTCCTCTCTGCTGGGATAAGTTCCATGACTCTTTCCTTACTTTTTCCTCATTCTCTTTCTACTCACTTAGCTTTATCTATATCATTTTTTACTTCATTTGGAAATAACCTTTAAATAACCTCTAAACTAGAAAAAAATTATTTTCTTAAGCAAAAACTACATCCCAGTATCTTTTATATGGATGGCCTTCTCCACCAAAACTTGTCTTACTTTCTTTATATACTCTGTATATAGAATTGTTTCTCTTACATCTAATAGTTGTAATTACATCCATTAGTTACTATTGTAACTCTTAGTAGCACTAATTTCCAATAAAAAATCTAGGAAGTGATTAATTTTAATTAAGCTCACATACAAGTCAAGCAAGTATGAAAAACCTCACAGAAGCAGCAGTTTTATGACCTTGAGTAGAGACAACTTAAACCTGTCTGACCAGTAGATCTAGGCAAAATGTCTGAATTAAATTCTGAAGATGTTTCTATTTATTTTACCAACAATTTAAAAACTAGTTTCATTTACTAAAGATTTTCTTAGATTCCATAGAAATGTCACCTACACATAACACATGTAGACATATAGGCATACAGGCACACAGAAGCAAACCTACAGCTTTCATAAAGAATTGCCATTACTAGCTTTCAGATAGTTTTAGTTTTCCCTTTTGTTAGCACTTGTTTGGTTACAGTGTACCCTGTAGCAATTTATTTTTCATCCTGAAAGTGAAAACTGCTTTATCGAGCCCCACAAAAACCTGGGCATAGATGGCTTGCCTCATTCTTAATTCTCAGAAAAGCCCCTGGGCCTTTCCACTGACCACCATAAGGTTGTCCCTCTTGGTAAATTTCCTTCATTAGACCAAACCTTTGTGACAGCCAGAATGATCCTGGCCATCTGGCTACAATTCCCTTGTGTTTGCCATGCATTCTGAAGGTGTTGCTGCAGAGCTGGGTGGGTAGTAATATCACTCATTTTTTTCTGCTTCATTCCTGCTAGGGAAATACCATCAGCCACTGTGTCCCACAGTTAGACCATCCAAGCAGCCAGGGGTTCTCTAGATAGTTGTTTTTTGTTTTTGTTTTTTTAACTCATTTATGCTAGAGGTTGCAAATTTTTTGTGTGTGAATAATCAGACCTTGGTGATGACTCTGAGCAGAGGATGTAAATAACTCCCACAAGTTTAGTGTTTCAATAGTGGAACACTAGGCATAAATGGATAAAAGGCTCATCAAGTAAAGCAGTGGGAGTAGAGAAGGAAAAAAGAAATTTGTAACTGGTTGTCATCAATTAGTAGTAAACACTACTGTGCTAGGACCAGCCAGTAGTTGGTTAAAGGTCTTTTCAGTCTCTGAGTCCTGCATTAGTATATTCCCTGGCAGGGAGAATCTCCTGTGGTGGCTCATCTTTATTTTGCTGCAGTTGTTACACTTTTACTTTCCTTAGCATGAGGGGCAAGCTTACTTTCATGCTCTTCCTGATTGATCATTTGCTACCTTAACTTATAGTACTTAAGTATTTCTTTTCTTTCTTTCTTTTGGCTTGAAGTTAGTTATTTTAAAATAATTTACATTGATATTACATAATGTTTTTTATAAACAAAGCATTAATAGATGTTTAGTCCTATTTAGAAATAAATGCGCTGAAATTGCTATACCTTTAGAAAGAAATAAAATCAAAGGGTAAAATATATAGAGGGAACTATCCTTTGCTGAGTAAGGGGACCTGAGTCTACCTGTGACTTTTCTAGTCTACTTTTGCATCTGTAAGAGAAGGAGTTGGAATAGAAGATGATCTCTACAATTCTCTGCATTTCTCATCTAGTATTCTATTTAGTTATTGTTCCCAGTCTTTTAAACTCATGCTTTCTTGTTTTGCCTCCTGCTTATTATCATGCATCAAGATTTTGTTGAGTGCTTGTTTTTGTAACTGATGTTAAAAAAACAATAGTAGGTGACTTTGCTTGATTCTAACTCCAGGTAACCATGCCTACTCCCCCACAGGATTCTTCCATGCCTCTCTGGAGACCCCACAGTGAGAGGCAGTTGTAGGGGAGTGAGTAGCCAGATGGCAGCCTGGGGACCAGATCCTGGCTCTGCCACCCTGTGTGACCTGGTGCAAGTTACCCAGCCAGCTTTTTGTCATTTCCTTACCTATGAAGTAATGTGAGGAAAACAATAGTACCTATGTAATAGGACTGTTTTGATGATTAAATTAATATGCTAGAACATTAGAACAGAATAAATTTTCAATAAATAAGTGAAATAAGCAGGTTGCTGTTAGACTGTATTTATGTATTTTAGACAGTGTCTTTCTCTGTCACCCAGGCTGGAGTGCAGTGGTGCAGAGGTGTGATCTCAGTTTACTGCAACCTCTGCCTCCCAGATTCAAGTGATTCTCCTGCCTCAGACTCCCAAGTTGCTGGGATTACAGGCACGCACCACCATGCCTGGCTAATTTTTAGTAGAGATGGGGTATTTTAAGTAGAGTTGGGGTTTCACCATGTTGGCTAGGCTGGTCTTGAACTCCCGACCTCGACTGATCTGCCCGCCTCACCTCCCCAAATGCTGGGATTATAGGCATGAGCCACTGTGCCTGGCCTCTGTTATACTTTTTACCGACCAATTATTACAATGATTACCCCTAATTGTTATCAGATATGTTTGTGGGGCCTTATTTAATTCCATTGTTTTTCCTATGAAGAAGAGTACAATTTATTTTATTTTTCAACTAATAAACACACTTTTTCATCTTAAAGCAATTTAAATGCTAGAGATCGATGGTGGTATTACTGAGCAGAGAGATATTTGAGGTTCGTAGTGTTCATTTGCTGCTTTTCAGCTTGGAACCTGAGAAAGATTTGACCTTTAGTCTTTTAGCATTATTTCCAACTTTTGATTTTCTCTGCTTAAGTTACTTGTGACTCCATCTCTCTTTTTGTAAAGACTGATATTTGGCTGGGCATGGTGGCTCATGCCTGTAATCCCAGCACTTCGGGAGGTCGAGGCGAGAGGATCACTGGAGATCAGGAGTTCAAAACCAAGCTATCTAACATGGTGAAATACCGTCTCTACTAAAAATACAAAAATTAGATGGGCCTGGTAGTGCATGCCTGTAATCCCAGCTACTTGAGAAGCTGAGACAGGAGAATCGCTTTAACTTGGGAAGTGGAGGTTGCGGTGAGCTGAGATTGTGCCACTGCACTCTAGCCTGGGTGACAATGCAAGACTTTGTCTCCAAAAAAAAAAAAAAGACTGACATTTAACTTCTAGGAGAATTAAAAATTTTTAAATTCATTCTTATAAAAAGCACTGAGACATTTATAGGAAAAGTGCTATGTAGATTGAAAATCATACTGAGTCAGGAATCAGAGCTCCTAACAAATACAAAAAATGTATGAAATGAAACTCAATCATTAAGAAATACATTTTTCCATGACAGTTTTCCTACATATCCAGGCCTTAAAGGAATTGCAAAATCTTGTCTCTCACTTCTGGAAGGGCACTGAGAGATTATCTGAGTGAAATGTCTCACCATTTGTGAGGATTTGTGATTGTGGGGAATTGAGTGTGATTCTTTTAACTACTCATAGCGCAGTCATTTGAATTACAAAGTCATGTGGCTGGGAGAAATCAAAGGGCCCTATTGGTAAGTTGTGCTTCTTCAAAGCAGATTTTCTGGAAAAGAATAATCACCATAAAATTATAATATTAGGTTCTTCGGTCTTCTCCATGGCATTGCTATTAGTAATTGGAGCAAAAATATTTTTTTTTTTTCTTAACTTGGATTTCAGGATAAAGAAGGTGGTTTTATGGTAAGGGATTCTAGTCAACCAGGCTTGTACACAGTCTCCCTTTATACCAAGTTTGGAGGGTGAGTAATCCCGCTGTTTTTTTTTTAAGAGTTTTTGCATGAACTTCTTATATAGTTTATATGGCTTCCTAATTTTCATTAAAATATGCAGCATTTCACCGTTAAAAAGAAAACCTGAACTTGATTTCTAAAGTGTATATACTATTTATTGTATTTATAGTTTCAGTCATTTTCCTTGTAGTTTTTCATATGTATTTGTTGAGTATGCCTGTAATAACTTTAGTAGCAATCAACAAATAATTATAGTGAACTGTGATGGTCACTAAGGATAAAACCATGAGCAAGGGAGGCAGAGACCCTGTCTGCCAGTAGCTTAGTGGATGCTACAGCCCAGTAACAGACAGTGATGGTAGTAAGTGCCATGTGGGCGGGTCATGTGTGTGTGTGTGGTTGGGGTGGGGGCTGGTACACAGCCCAGGCACATCTTGAGTTAGTCATGAATGCTCTCCCAAGTGGCATCCAGGCTGAGACCTGACCGGTGAGCAGGAAAAGCCTGGAGGGAGGGGAAGGAGTGTTTCTAACCTAGGAAATTGCCTGGACCTAGAGGGGAGAGAGGACATAGTGAGTTCAAGGCACCGAAAAGTATATTGTAGCTGCGTGGTAGAATGGGAGCACAGAGTGAAGGGAGGGGAGAGAAGCTTGAGAGTTAGCAGAGTCAAGTTCATGTGAGTCTGAGCTTTACCCTAAGAGCAACAGGAGTCATCTTGAAAGCATTTTTAGAAGAGAGGACTAGAGAAGATCTGTGCTCCAGAAAGATACCTAAAGTTGAATGTTTACATGTCTAATTTATTCACTATTGGCGATTTGAGTGCTCTAGATATTTATAAGTTGAGGCAACAGCAGGAATAAAAAACAGTAGCCGCTAATAGCTATTTTAAGACTTCCAACTGTTGTTAAATGGAATTCATAAATGTTCTCTTTCACAATCTCATGCAAAGGGCCAAGTATGTTTTCAGTGATTACTTTAAAAACTTTGGCATGCTAATGTGAAAGACGAAGCTAAGAAGAACATGGGGAAAATAAAATTTGTGTCAGGAATAGAGGGGATCATATGGAGGGGCACTGTGGTTGCCCTTATAGAAAACATCTTAAGAATGAAGTTCTATTATTTCAACTCGGTTCTGACACATTTTGATTTTTGTTCTAGAGAAGGTTCATCGGGTTTCAGGCATTATCATATAAAGGAAACAACAACATCTCCAAAGAAGTATTACCTAGCAGAGAAACATGCTTTTGGTTCCATTCCTGAGATTATTGAATATCATAAGCACAATGCAGCAGGTAAGTGAGCTGTTAAAACCTACTTCAAATATAAGGTAGTGATTAAAATGATCAGATATTGTGATTAATTCCTTGAGCAGTATTATAGTTAGTTCATTGTAGAATGTGATTGATTTAAAATTATTGCATATTAAAGGAATTATATATACAAAGAAAAATCAGAAATAATATCAAGTTTTATAAAAATCTCTGTCTTGACCTTAGGACATGAGTTATTCCAGTGGTGTATAGTAAATGTTCACATTACACTTATACACTGTTGGTGGGAGGGTAAATTAGTTCAGCCATCGTGGAAGACAGTGTGATGATTCCTCAAACACCTAAAGACAGAAACACCATTCAACCCAGCAATCCCATTACTAGATATAGACCCAAAGGAATAGAAATCATTCTATTTTAAAGACACGTGCATGTGGATATTCATTGCAGCACCATTCATAATAGCAAAGACATGGAATCAACCTGAATGTCCATCAGTGATAGGATAAAGAAAACCATGGAATCTGTGCAGCCATAAAAAAAGAATGAGATCATGTCCTCTGCAGGGACATGGACGGAGCTGGAGGCCATTATCCTTTGCTAACTAACACAGGAACAGAAAACCAAATTCCACATGTTCTGTCTTATAAGTGGAAGCTAAATAATGAGAACACATGGACACATAGAGGGGAACAACACACTGGAGCCTTTTGGAGGGTGGAGTTTGGGAGGACGGAGAGGATCTGGAAAAACAACTAATTGGTACTAAGCTGAATATCTGGGTGGTGAAATAATCTGTACAACAAACCTCCATGACACAAGTTTAACCACATAACAAGCTTGCACTTGTACCCCTGAACTTAAAATAAAAGTTAAAAAAAGTTCACATTTATGTGGTATATATGTCCTTGATACGAAACTAAAGTCCAAGGTACGTCTATTTCAGAATAGTCACAGAAGATGCCAGATGAGCCAGGATTCAGTCCTAGACTGTAGGTTTCTAGAGAACACTAGAGTAATCATGTCCCACGAGTTAGCCATCTTCTTGAAGCTCTGGTACACTTACTACCAGGGTGGGAACAAGTTGAATGCCAAAACATAATAGAATCCACATTTATGAGAATTAAAGTTCCACGGGATTATATAGAAAGATTTCTAGCCTTTGACTTTAAAAATGTAACTGGGTGGGAATAGCCAAGTGTTTCACCCAAGTTATGAAAAATTTTGAAATTTTATTGAAGGCACCCTTTGCAAAGCCTGTTATTTTGTGACTGTTCACTTTTTTCAGATAATGATAACTGTTACTAAGATAAAATGTACATACTATAAAGTTCACCCATTTAAAGTATACAATTTAGTGGTTGATAGATATTTGCAGAGTTGTCCCAATTATCAGCATACTCTAATTTTTTTTAAAGAACATTGCCATCATCCCAAGAGAAACCTTGTACCAAATAATTGTCACCCCATCTTCCTTCGCCAGCCCAGCTCCAGACCATTAACCTACTTTCTGTCTCTATAGATTTGCCTATTCTGGACATTTCATATAAATGAATTATAGAATATGTGGTCTGCCAGCTTCTCTGAGTTAACATAATTGTTTTTGACGTTGTCATGTTGTAGTATGTACATGTATTCCATTCCCTTTTTTAAAAACATACACCACAAGTATATTGAAATAATCAGATAATGTAAAGAAAATGCACAGGGCTTGGCACATAGTAATTGCACAATAACTTCTGCCTATTATTAAGTCACAACCCAGAGCCTAACACAATATTTGTGGAATGGTTAGGTTCTCAGGCCAGCATACAAGTCTACATTTAACTCTTAAGTAAAGTAACAGTTTCAAATTGAGCATAATAATGCTAAATGGTGAGACAAAGGATCAACCTTTCTGTCTCCAAATACAGGGGTTATCTTAACATCCAACTGTTGTGTGAGAAAGTCATGCTTCATCTACTTATGGAAGCCAAGACACAGCCTAGATCTGTACAAACTATAGATGTAATGTTGTTAAGGAAAAGAATTGCTGACAATATCACTAGAGATTCTAGACAATGTAAATCACCATTAATGTTTATTGCTGTGATGGACTTCCTGAACACATTGTTAGAAATTAGTTGTGCCCAGGTGCTGTGGCTCACGCCTATAATCCCAGAACTTTGGGAGGCCAAGGTAGTCAGATCAGCCGAGGTCAGGAGTTTGAGACCAGCCTGGCCAACATGGTGAGACCCCGTCTCTACTAAAAATACAAAAATTAGCCGGGTGTGGTGGTGTGTGCCTGTAATCCCAGCTACTTGGGAGGCAGGAGAATCACTTGAACCCAGGAGGCAGAGGTTGCTGTGAGCCAAGATCACGCCACTGCACTCCAGCCTAGGCAACAGAGTGAGACTCCATCTCAAAAAAAAAAAAAGAGAGAGAAGAAATTAGTTTGTACCAGGACGCAGGAGGTCCAGGAGAAGATGGAATTTCTAAATTCAGGCAGCCTACTGGTAAAAGTATCCATTCCTTTGTATTGACAAATAATAATTTATTGTATGCATTTTGTTTATTGTTCATCAGTTGGTAGACATTTGGATTGTTTCCACATTTGGTTTCTTATGAATAATGCTTCTGTGAACAGTTGTGTACAAGTTTTTGCATGGAAATATGTTTTCATTTCTCTTGGGTATTTACCTAGTTATGAGTACGCTGCATCATATGGCAACTCTGTGTTTAACGTTTGAGGAACTAAGTTCATATCAATTAATTCCCAAAAAACCTTTTATATCTTATTTTGTTGTTTTCTTTTTTGGGGTTTTTGCTCCCTAATTTTCTTTTCTGTGTTCCTGTATAAGTTTTATTCTTCACTGTCATCTCAATTCATTCAACAAACATGTATCGAGTGCCTACTGCATGCCAGAAACAGAGCCAGGTTTTGGGGAGATTGTGGTGGACTAGGGGTAGTCACTGATCCTGATTTTTCCAGACCCTAACACTTGGGGGGAGACAGAGAAGTATGTAACAATTTTAAATTTCTCTGAAATACCCTGTAGTAGAGGAAATACAGAGTGCTATAGGTGTTTATGGAAGAGGCACCTCCTATTTCTTACTTCGTGTTGTAGGCAACTTGGGTTAAAAGATCCACACTGATTCCCAGTAGTTGGTATTCCCAGTTGTTGGTATCTTAGAGCCCAATTTTTATGCTAAGATCCCGAATACTGTGTCATGTCAGGTGAATAACTTTCGTTTTTAGCAGACTGATATAATTCACTTTCATAGTTCAGCTCTCATATTGGAAAAGAACATGAAATAACTGTTAGAAACCTTTTAACATCCTTTAAAATATTTGAGAAAAGAGAAAGCTAGCATGGTGCCTGATAAACACTGCAGCATTTAAAAGAAAATGTTTATTGAATGAATAAAAGCATATAGCGTGGTAGTGTATGTACACACAGAGGATGAGCAGAAAATGAGTAAATGATGAATTTTATAAGTGAGTTTCCTGTAGCATTTTACCAAGCAGAATGATTATGAGTGAGTTTGACTGCAACGCTCTCTTTGATTACTAGGACTTGCCACCCGGCTTCGGTACCCAGTTAGTGTGAAAGGGAAGAATGCACCCACCACTGCAGGATTCAGCTATGGTAACTCTTATT
Organism: Aotus nancymaae; assembly: GCF_030222135.1. Classification (NCBI taxonomy): domain Eukaryota; kingdom Metazoa; phylum Chordata; class Mammalia; order Primates; family Aotidae; genus Aotus; species Aotus nancymaae. The sequence goes on along the minus strand of NW_026988417.1, from coordinate 46,625,183 downwards.
TTGCAGTTGCATGAGCTAATTTTCCTTGAAAATAATCCATTGTCATAAGACAAATTTGGATGTGTACTATTTCATGTACTAGAACTGTTTTTTTTTTATAAGTTTATAGCATGGGTTTTTAGATAATTATATTTAAGACCATAGCAACCTAGGTATTCTATTTTCATCATTATTCATAATTCCATAGAAAGCTTTCTGTCAGTGAAAAATAAGCATTATCATGTTAACATCTAAAATAAATCAAAGTCCTTCCTTGTTCTCACCAGCTTTTTTGGTTACAAGAATGTGAATAAGGATGGAGGTAAGAGAGAAAGCTTCCAATTTAATTGTCTTTGTTGCTTCTGGCAAAAGCCTTTAAAACAGCAGATTAGATTATTTCCAACTTGATGGAATTGAAAAAGAAAAAAAAAATGAGAAGGAAGAGTAGTAAAGAAGGAAGTGTTTGTTTGACAAAAGTACCTTTAACTTTCAGGCTATATTATTATTAGCCTGTTATGCAGAATTGTCTTGCCTTCATTTCACGTTGGTTAGAAGGCATACATCCTCTCCACCTTTTGGAGTTCAGATGCAGGTTTTAAGTCTTTTCTGTGTTTTACCAGGAATTATTACAGTGTTATCCTGTAATTTTGAGGTTGATCTTGGTTATAGGTTCTTTTTTCCCTCTCTGATTCATGCTATGTTTTCCTTTTTAAATATGAACACTTTCGCCTTCTGTCCTGCAGAGAAATGGGAGATTAACCCTTCAGAACTGACCTTTATGAGAGAATTGGGAAGTGGACTGTTTGGAGTGGTGAGGCTTGGCAAATGGCGAGCTCAGTACAAAGTCGCAATCAAAGCTATTCGGGAAGGTGCGATGTGCGAGGAGGACTTTATAGAAGAAGCTAAAGTGATGATGTAAGTTGCTGTCATCTTTCTGGCTCACCTTTTCGTATTAAAAAGTGGCCCCTCACCAAAAACTTGGTAGTTTCTTTTCCTGTGGTAACTCTCTCTATATATATATATGTATGTTTTCCTTCCCAGGAAACTGACACACCCGAAGTTAGTGCAGCTTTATGGTGTATGCACCCAGCAGAAACCAATATACATTGTTACCGAGTTCATGGAAAGGGGCTGCCTTCTGAATTTCCTCCGACAGAGACAAGGTCATTTCAGTAGAGACGTGCTGCTGAGCATGTGTCAGGATGTGTGTGAAGGGATGGAGTATCTGGAGAGAAACAGCTTCATCCACAGAGATCTGGTAACCCCCTAGCCACCCATATTCCCATTCATTGGCTGAATTCCTTTGCAACATGGGGTCAGCAAATGTGCAATGATGTATTAATAACCAAGTTTTGTTCTTAACAATGTTTCACCATTATTTTTAAAGTTGGTAAATTTAACTTGCCCTGTAATTTTACAGGAAAGATCTTCATTAAATCTAATGATTTGCCCAGTTAACATCTCCAAACAAGTTTCCATGTTTTAATTTTTTGATCTCCATAAGAATCCCATGAGATAGCAACTCACAGTGGATTCTCTTACCATCACTGTTGTAGAGATGGGAAAATTAGCTTCAGGGAAGTGCAAAGCCTTGCCTACTGTGATAAATAGGGAAGCTGGGATTGGCTTTGATTTTCTAACTAGATCCCAAGTTCTTTTCCACCTCACGCACTATAAACAGAAACTATAAGAGAAATCCTTTGGATTTTAAAAAAAAGCTCTTAAATCACAGAGAAAACATGGAGGCTCATTTTAACTTCCCAAAATACCAAAAAAAAAATCTGTTACTGGTTCTAAATTACTATGATGGAGACAGTTTTTCCCTTCTCAACTGTTCTCACTCTCTCCTCCATTCTTCTTTTCCTTCTGTTTTTTTTTCTACCTGATCTTTACAACTGTGTCTGTTTTCAGCATATCAGTAGCACTGTCTGTCCCTTGAAAATAATTCTTCCACCAAGAAGAGTGTAATTTTCATTTGGGACTTTCTCCTATATTTTAGTTTTAGCTTTCTAGTGATAAAGCATGGACACATTTCTTCTAGAAAGCAGCAAAACAAAAAAAAAAATTTTTTTTTTTCTTTGAGACAGGGTCTCATTTTGAATTTCAGGCTGGGGTGCAATGGCACAATCTTGGCTCATTACAGCCTCAAACTCCCGGATTCAAGTGATCCTCCTGCCTCAGCTCTCCAAGTAGCTGAGACTACAGGCATGTGCCACCATGCCTGGCTAATTTTTGTAGAGATGGGGTTTCGCCATGTTGCTTAGAAATGGTCTCAAACTCTTGAGCTCAAGCGATCTGCCTGCCTCAGCCTCCCAAGTGCTAGGATTACAGGCGTGAGCCACCGCACCTGGGCTTAGCAAAATATTTTTTAAAGTTAACAATCACCTTAGACAAACATTGCTCTGATAAGTATTTTACAGATAAACTCATTTAATCATAACAATTCTAGGAAGTAGATTTTCTTATTATTCCCTTTTTACAGATGAGGAAACTGAGGTACAAACAGGATAAAATAACTTACCAATGGGCAAGTAAATTGTAGAGCCAGGATTTGAACCCTGGGAGTTTGGCTCTACAATCCATACTTAGGTACTATGCTATGCTGCCTCTAGAATTAAAGCATATTAGAGAGTTGAAGATTTGGAGATGAAACACTTGATTTCCTAGGTGCGTTTTGGGAAACTTATCTTAGATTCAGTTTCTGTGTCTGTAAATTGTGGGTTATAATGTTGTTTGGCTTGCAAGACTGTTTTAAAGATCACAGGGCTTTGTAAAATAGACATGCTGTGGATAACATCAGTATTATCATCATTATGTCAGGGATGACAAAGAACATCTCTGTTAATTGAAACTCGTGAACTAAGAACCTTTGTCTTTTTTGTACTTAAACTGATAAAAACTGAATATCTACATGGGTGTACAGATTACACCTGTCCACACAGACAATATTTTGGCAAAAGCAACTCTCATATTTCTTTGCCTATGATATTGGTATTACTATGGTAGGTTTGTGTCACCCCTTATGGGAAACTTTGGATGCTCTTGTCTTCTGGGTGAAGAATACCGTTGACCATCCAGTGCAGGCATTGTTTAGTTGTGAAGTGTCTTCGTAGGAAGATGCAGGCAGTCCAGGGAATGGGCATTAATTTTCGCTTTATAAGAGACTCTTAAAATGCACTCAGCAAGAAGGAACCTCAAATAAGTAGAATTGCCACATAGAGAAAATAGAATTTTGAACAGTCAGGAAGAAAAACATATCTTGGTCCATGGGTTATGGTATTAAAAATATTATCATGTCTTCCTTCTGAGAAATACCATGTCTTTCTATCAAACTATTTTCTTGAACCTTGTAACCTTGAAACCTTGAAGAATGTGCAAGAAAATATAAATTAAATTGACCAATTTTGTACATCATTATAGTATACTGGGGCTATAAATGAAAAATCAAACTGTATTTACACATAGCTGTTCTTTTTGAGATGCAGTCTTGCTCTTCTGCCCAGGCTGGAGCGCAGTGACATGATCTTGGGTCATGGCAACCTCTGCCTCCCGGGTTCAAGCAATTCTGCCTCAGCCTCCCAGGTAGCTGGGACTACAGGCATGTACCACCACACTTGGCTAAATTTTTTGTATTTTTAGCAGAGACAGGGTTTTGCTGTGTTGACCAGACTGGTCTCAAACTCCTGAAGTGATCTACCTGCCTCAGCCTCCCAAAGTGCTGGGATTACAGGTGTAAGCCACCGCACCCAGCCTGTTCTTTGAGTGGGATGAGATGACCAATCACTGAGCAGAAATATTGGATAAGAGATTGGTCGCCTATCATTTTGATGGTTGTGTGCCATTAAGCTTGCCTAGTGAGAACCTGGATTAAGGACTTCAAGAGATGTTCTCATTGACAGTAAGAAAATAGATAGTTTAATAAGAACAGGTCTGGGAGGGCGAATAGTGAGTTGACCCTTCTATTAGTCCTTGTTTAAGAATGATAACTGGCTGGTGCAGTGGCTCATGCCTGTAATCCCAACACTGTTAGAGGCTGAGGTGGGCAGATCACTTGAGGTCAGAAGTTCAAGACCAGCCTGGCCAACATGGTGAAACCCCCTTTCTACTAAAAGTGCACAAATTAGCTGGATGGGGTGGTGGGCACCTTTAAGCTACTCTGGAGGCTGAGGCAGAAGAATCATTTGAACCCGGGAGGTGGAGGTTGCAGTGAGCCAAGATTGCACCACTGCACTCCAGCTTGGGCAACAAAACCAGACCCTGTCTCAAAAAAAAAAAAAAAAGACAATTGGTAAAGATTATGTAATAATGCTTTATTACAAATATGACTTTCTGACCTGCCTTTCTATTCATTTTATTTCAAATATACAATGGAAATACTTCCATGGGGTAAAAACAAATTATTAGAGGATGTTTCCTCTCTCTGCAAATGTTGACTAGGTTATACTAAATTTAATATAAACAGAACTTACATTTTCCTACTTAAATGGTGGAATTTTAAAACTAACATACCATCATAATGTTATTTTTCAGGCTGCCAGAAATTGTCTAGTAAGTGAAGCGGGAGTTGTAAAAGTATCTGATTTTGGAATGGCCAGGTATGTCCAAGTATATGTGGTTTTCGGTGACATCTGCATTTTTTGGGTGGAATTAATAAGTGTGGGAATAATTTGCACTGATGAAGCAGAAAGGAAATCTTGTTAACTGTTCTGAGATTAAAAGAACGAAGTATATATTATGATGTTAGTAATTCTCTCCACTAGGTGGTAGTATAGCCTGTTAAATACACTATATTTCCTGGTGTGGATTTGATTTCTGGAATCTTGTTTCACAAAACATATTTGGTGGTGAGGTTCTTAGTATGTCCATGTCTGCAGTGTTTTTCTTCTCTTAAGTTTTATAATTTTAATAGTATTATAAAATACCTTTAAAAGGTATTTAGTTTATTCTTTTTCTCTTCTCCCTCTGTCTGTGCATTCATTCATCCATACATCCACCCATAAAAAATCAGGTGCCTGCTGTGTGTCAGGCATAATGATAGACTGAACTATATTATAGAATAAGACCCATAAGTCCTTGCCCGCATGCAGCTTACATTTGGGAAGAGGGAGAAGCAGAAGACCTGATAATACATGATCAAGCAGGATCGATATCCGTAAACTGTGGCTGTCAGTCTGACCCACACCTCATTTTGGTTTTATGTTTTTAAATGGTTGAAAAAAAATGAAAAGAATATTCTGCTATATAACAAATATCTGAAATTCCAGTGTCACTGTCCATAAAAATAGTGTGATTGAGACACAGCCTCGCTCATTCATTTAGGTGGTACCTGTGACTGCTTTCCTGCTACAGATGCAGAGTCGAGTAGTTGTCACGGGGAGTGTATGGCCTGCACATGTGAAATACGTGTTATCTGACCCTTTGTAGAAAAGTTGACTGACCCCTGTGATAGAGATAATTTGGGGTGGTGCTGAGTGATGGTGCAGCGCAAGAGTGAGGGTGGCTACTTGATCTGGTGGTCAGGACAACCTCTTTACAATGGGGAGATTTGACTGGAGGTGAAAACGTAGGAAGTAGCCAGTGTAGGTGAAAATATAAGGATAAAATATTTCAGGAGGAAGAACAACAAGTGAAGAAGCTTGAAGTCTGGGACACGTCTGGCTTGCTCAAGGAACGGAAAAAGGGCCAGTGTAGCTGGCCAATGGGCAGTGCCAGGAATGCTTATAAATGCAGGCAAGGACCAGGCCATGTAGGACCAAGTTTCACTCCTAAGGAATCTCAGGCCCAGGGAGATTAGAAAACTGTTACTGTTAGAAATGGGATCAGAACTTCCAACTCTCAGGATATTAATTACTTAATGCTCTTTATTTGCTTTATATAAAGATACTCTATATTTGACAGGCTGTCCACCACTTTCATATGTTCAATCTTCACATGTTAGGCTTTCTGAAAATCTGCACTTTTGCATCAACCACTCGAAAACACTCTTTATACCCTAAATTCAGACTCCCCTGGCTGACAGTTTGATCTAGCCCCATAGTGGCATTGTCTGCCAAGCAAGCAGCTGGATTTGTGCCGAGTCACCATCTTTGTCTATATAGCAAAGGACGTTTGTGCAATTCTTCGATTATTTTCTCATGAAAGCTTTTAGAAATTAATGGTATATTCACACATAATACAGAAATACATGTGTTTTGTTTTTTTTTTTGTAAATATGAGCTGCCCACCTTACAGAAAGGGCTGAAGTCTTCTCATCTACCAACCCTAATCAAGGATTCTCTCCCAAAGTTAGCCACTGTTACCATTTTCTGTATGTTCTTCCAGAAGGATGTAGTATGTTCACATAAAAAAGTTACATAGTATTGTTTTGAGTGCACGTGTGTATGTGGGGATGTTATGGTATATAAATGCATACTCCACCATTTACATGTGGCATTTTGTGTTGTGTGTGTATGTTTTTTTTTTTTTTTTGCATTCGCTATTTTCATATGCTGTAGTTTTAAATTGTACTCTGTGGAATTGTGAGGGCTGAAAGCATGCGTATTTCTAGATGCTTTATACCACTTCCTCTATAGCAGTTCTGCTTTAGATTTTTTACATATGGGGCCTTTGGGTAAAATTTTATTTAAAGAACAAAACTGCTTCCAAAGAAAAGCCTGCGAACTATTTTATGATGCCTTGTCTCTATTGCCTTATAAAGAGAAAGAAAAACAGAAAAATGGAAGTGCAGATAGTAATGTGGTGATGCATCCATCTCATGCACTTAAATCAAGCTGAGAGGAAGTTGGAAATCACCAGGTGTGGCCACTGAGGTGAACATTTAGCTTCAACCGGATGCTTGTTGGACTTCAGTCAACTGTGTTTTTCATCGTAAGGGGGAAAAAAAAATGAAAGAGCAAGTAGAAATGCCGATTGTACTTCAGAGGTGTAAACCCACGGTGTGTCTTACTCTAGGTATGTTCTGGATGATCAGTACACAAGTTCTTCTGGTGCTAAATTTCCTGTGAAGTGGTGTCCACCTGAAGTGTTTAATTACAGCCGCTTCAGCAGCAAATCAGATGTCTGGTCATTTGGTAAGACCCATGGTCCATGTTCCCTTATCTCTGTCCATCCTGAGGAGGAAGTGGATCCATCCATTGGGTAATCCTTATCCTCTTCCAGGTGTTTTAATGTGGGAAATATTCACAGAAGGCAGAATGCCCTTTGAAAAATACACCAATTATGAAGTGGTAACCATGGTTACTCGAGGGCACCGACTCTACCAGCCGAAGTTGGCGTCCGCCTATGTATATGAGGTGATGCTGAGATGTTGGCAGGAGGTATAGACTTTTTTGTGTGCTTTCTTTCTGAATCTCTTAGGGATTGGGCTTGGTAGATGGACAACATGCAGTCTTTATAGCCTAGTGAGGTGGTGCATGCTTTACAGTGATTTCAAGCTCTAGGTAGGAAGCCAATCCTCAAGTTCTGAATATCGGCAAGAAGAATGTAAAGATGTGGAAAATGCTAATAACTATCTTGATACATTCAGGCTGCTTCCTCACTCCCAAGTGGGACTCCTTCCATGGTTGTCTGAGCTAGGGACTCGGGGACTAAGCCTGGAGAAGTAGCTCTTTTTTCATTGGGTCACTGGTAGAGTTGAAGTATTGTTCTTTTACCAGAGTTGGTTTCTTTCTCTAAACCTCAACTTTCTGAGGTCTTTGGAAGTATTGAAATGTCACCTCTAAAAGAGATAAGATACCAAACGACTTCTGAAAGACAGTAACATTAGCTCACATGTATTATGTATCAGGCACTATACTTAGTGCTTTGGATTTAGTTCTCAAAACAACCCTTTGAGATGGAGATACTTTGACTGTGGCCACTCTGTAGATGAGAAGATTAAGGGTCATGAGGTTGCTGCTTGCCTGGGATCACTTAGCTATAGAGCAGCATAGGCCTGTCTGACTCCAAAGCCCAGGCTCTTAACTACTTGCTGTATTACCTCCCAAGAGCATTGATTGGGATGGGCAGAGACATTCTGGGCAGGAAGTGGTGCTAGAGGGAGAGAGAACAGCTTGAGCAAAGCTAAGGAGGTGGTTATAAACACGGCGTGTGTGCATGACAGGGGAGATAGTGGCCCGATTAGAGAGCTCATGTGAGGGTTTTTATGGGGAATAAAATTGGATGACGAGAGGGCGGGGAAGTAGCAGGTTATAGAGGATCCTACAGATTTGCAGGACTTGATTTCTCAGGCAGTAAGCAAATCTGTCAGGGTCTTGAAGAGAGACATGAAAGCAGTGTTTTAGAAAGATTAGCCTAGCAGCAGTACATGCAGGGTAGAGGAGGGTAGAGACAAGACCCCTTTGGAGATAGCCTGTATGTCCCAGTCCCAAAGCAGAAGCCTTTCTGTAATATGCTATGTTTAGGAATTTGAGCAGTGAGAGTTTTTGGAATGGATTCTGGAACCCACAGCTTCTCTTTGACTTTTAATTGTAGAAACCAGAGGGAAGGCCTTCTTTTGAAGATCTGCTGCGCACGATAGATGAACTAGTTGAATGCGAAGAAACTTTTGGAAGATAAGTGATGTGACCAGCAGCTCTCAAACAGAAGGAAGGATGGGCATTTTGTGGCTTTTAATTTATTGAGTACTTGGACATGTGGATCGTTTTACTTATAAAGTGGAAACACATAAATAATTTGCTTCTGGATCAGCCTCCGTCTAGACTTGTTTCTAGACAGACTCTCCCAGAGTGTGGAAATGTTGCCTTAGAGATGGTGATTAAAATCACTCATTTCTATTTATTCCTCAGGCACTCGAGTGGCAACTGTGTACCAGGCACTGTGTACAGCCCCAGGGTTTGGCCATTTAGGGGTGCACACATGGGATCATGTTAGTTGATGCCAGTTGAAGGCCAAGGTATTTGGAAAGAGGAAGGGTATTAGAGCCATGACCCAGTAACTCTTCTTTTTCCTTTCTACAGAAATCTGGGCCTGAGACATTGTCTACAGTTGGGTTCTAGATAAATCAGGAACCCACCTTGGATAAACACCCATCTTTTGTTTTGAAAACATCTCAGTTTTCAAGACTGCTCTTAGTATTACATGAAAAGTATTTGTATGCTGTATATATTATAAATATATGTAATATATAAAGTTATATATTTATAAGAAACACGAGTTACCTTTTAATTGAAACTTTTAAACCTGTAGTATATGAGCTCACCTTCTTAGGATTAGAGACTGTGCCTTACAGCTGTTCATTCATTTCCCCCTGGACATCAAATATGCCTGAAGAGAAGAAAGTCTCAACTCTTCTACGAGTAATACCCCCTCCTCACTCAGGTAAATGTGTCCGGGGATGCCTGTCCAGCTTAACCACCAAGGATGCCTGTCCAGCTTAACCACCAATAGGGTTTGCCTATGTAATCCTGCCCATGGTGGCCACAGCTAATCAGAATCAGGTGGAAAATTGAACCAGGTCATCTACTTCTAAGCCTTAAGAATCTTCCCTGGAGCACAGACACTATAATTGGAAGTGCTGGGCTCTGGGGTAGAAGGATCAGGTGATGCTCTCAACAAAGTCTGCCTCCACCTCACACAAGACCCGGAAGCAGCTTGAGTTGTGGTGGAGGATCCAGGAAGCTACCAAGAGAATGGCGAGCATGGTGTTCCAAGCAAGAGAAACGGCGAGTCCGATGTTCCAAGCAGGAGAAATGGCGAGCGTGGGGTTCGAGCTGCTTCCCAGATGTTCTTCAGGAGGCCTGGTTGGGCTTGGGTTCCGGGATGGGTGGCAGCGACCGTGCTGTCAAGACTTTGCGTGTGGATTTCTCATCCTTAGAGGCTCTACTAAGACATTAACGGAGTTAGGGCCTTCCTTTTTTCCTCATGAGCGCCAAGGAAGAGAAACTATCTCGGTCACGTGAGCGTCAGCGGAAAGAAACTGTATCAGTCACCCAGAGACCATTTATTGGCCAACACATTATTCTTGGTATTAGTGGGGTAGCCCGCCGAGGAAGACAGCGCCTTCCCTTCAGGAGTTCCGTCTTTTCTGGAGGCCGCCATGGTCTCTCGTGCTCTCTGGAGCATTGGGTGAACACACAGGCTGGCTGCTCTGGGCAGCGCCTTCGCTCTGACCCTGGAGAACCATTTCATTTCATCCCGGTCAGTCTAGAGTCTGTACACCAGGCATTCCATCCACTGAAGGCTGTGTTTATTCTTTTCCTGTGCACCTCACGGTGAAAGAAAGTAAACTACTTATCCCGAGTCTTATCACAATCTGCCACATTCCTTCTTGTCTACCTGTTTAATTGTACTCCCATCACAAAAACATGCACAATTTTTTTTAAGTTCCGGGGTACATGTGCAGGATGTGCAGGTTTGTTACATAGGTAAATGTGTGCTATGGTGGTTTGCTGCACCTGTCAACCCATCACCTAGGTATTAAGCCTGGCATGCATTAGGTGTTTTTCCTGATGCTCTCCCCTCATCCGCCCTCCCCCAACAGGCCCCAGTGGGTGTTGTTCCCCTCCCTGTGTCCATGCGTTTTTATGTCAGCTCCCACTTATAAATGAGAACATGTGGTGTTTGGTTTTCTGTTCTCACATTACTTTGCTGAGGGTAATGGCTTCCAGCTCCATTCATGTCTCTGCAAAGGACATGAATTCATTCCTTTTAATGGCTGCGTAGTATTCCATGGTGTATATGTACCACATTTTCTTTATCCAGTCTGTCATTGATGGGCATTCAGGTTGATTCCATGTCTTTGCTAACCATGCACAACTTTTAACTGACTTGTAGCTCATTCAAGGGGTCGGTCCTGGTACACTCTACCTTAGAATCACTGTCAGGCTTTTCTCCTTTCTTCCTCTCCTTCCCTTTTCTTCTCCTCCCATCCCATACTTCCCTTTTCACCTTGAGGAGCTATGGGAAGTACTGGGTGGTATGGAAGAGAATGAGGAGAAGATAGAGTCCCTGCCCTAATGGTCAATGTATGCTGTTGATGGAAAAACAAGATAGCTAGCTCCTGGCAACATTTGGGAACATTTCCTTCAACAATCTTTAAATATTTTTTACTAAGACTTAAAAAAATGTTTTTATACAAAAGCATAACTAAGGCAAAAGGTGAAGTAAAAATAACAGTCATCACTCAGAATGCTAAGGAACCTTAATCTAAACAGGAAATGGGAAGGGCGGTGAGAATATCCCTGTGTCTTCATTAAAGTTGTTCCCTTAATTCATTAGCACATGGTTATGCTTTCCAGTGGGATGAAGTGAAACTCCCAAGTGTGTTTTGTATTGTTGTTGTTTTTATATTTCTCAGCCATGCCTCAGTCACCTTTTAGGGTTATTACTAGATTGACTTCCCCCAAATAAAGTGTCTGCTGAGTGGGAGGATGGAACATTCTAAACTCAATATTCCAGAGCCTAGAATCTAATTGTTTCTGCCACTCACCGTGTGGCCTTGGGCAAGTCCCTTAGTCTGTCTGTGCCTCCATTTCCTTCCCAGTCCAGAGAGGGCAGTTTGACTTGATGATTTTAAAGGTGCCTTTTACCAAAATTTTGTGATTTCTTGAAAATGATGTTTGCGAGTCACCCACACCTTTGGGGATGAGACTAATAGCAGACACCCTCAGAGATTGGGATGCAGATTACTGAGCTTTCTTATATAGGCCATTGGTTGTCATTTATATGCTTCTGAGGTTTTCAGAACAGGAAAATAGGAGGGGTTAACTCTGCCCGTGAGAAACATCTTTGGTGAACTATGATTTCAGTTGAAAGATGTGTTTTTGTGAGTGGAGCACCGCAGAAGAACTGAAGACTGTTGTGTGCTCTGCGTGCTCCCTGCAGAAGGGGCTGCCATGATCCTTTCCTCTTGTGAGTAAGATGGGCTTTGTCATTTATTTTCGGGATTTGTTCTGGGCCTATTATTCTTGAACAGCAGAGGACTTTTTTTTTTTTTTTTTTGCTAAGGTATAGAGCTTGGGAACATTTAAAGATAATTTCCTCAGGTGTTGTGACAGAGCTTGAGAACCGCAGTGGTGGTGTAATTCCAATAAGGTTCAGCATTGAGAATATAAATGAAAAAAAAAAAAAAAAGCAAAACAAAAAGAGTGTCCAGAAGTCTACATATGTGTGCGTAGAAAGCAGTCAGTGTGATGTACTTGTTTTTAGAATGAGACTGTCGTGAACTCTGGGCTGAAGGCCAGGAGGCCAAGTTCTAGTTCTGGATTTGCTGTAGCAATGGTGGATCACAGTTGGCAACTTTATGTAAATACACACACACACATATATAAATAAATAAATATCTATATTTAATAATATATGTTTAATCTATATAAATAACTATATTTAACAAGTCAAAACACAGCTGTGTTTATACTCTGAAATTATCTGCTTTATCACATAAACATATAGACTTGCCCTTATTTTCACAGGAGCATTTATTCACAATTCTGTGTAGATATCCATCATCAAGGATCTTTCCCAAGCAATTGAAATTTAGGCAAAACTGATTCTTATCTGCAGTCAGAGCCTGAGTAAAGGCCAAAATAAGAATCAAAGTCATGAGTCTCCACATAGTTAAGAGTATGAACATGGTCAAGGGTGAACACTGGCTTAAATGTCTCTTTCCCTCATATATAATATTACACGTGAAGATGTTTTTTAAATTTTTTTTATAGAATATAAGACCACTGTTAAAAATAAGTACTTGTTTTAGGAGAATAAAGATTCCCTAGACACTGTTATTTGTGAAGATCCTTGGTTTGAAAGAGCTGTGGGGATGTTTATAAATCCAAAGAAATTAGAATAAAAAGAGAAAGAATAATCTTCTGAATAAGAAGGCAGCCATCATAACATAATTGCAATATGTGTGTTTCTTTATAAAGGTATTCATTGAGCACCTACTATATGCCATGATCCTTTATATTCATTATCTGAAATCTTCACGACAAATTAGTGAGGTGAAAATTGTTATTCTTATCTAGCCAGTGAGAAAATTGTGCCTCTGAAATTTTAAATCTTGCCCAAAACTCACATGGTTGTCAGACTCAGAAGCATGAGACTTTTTTTTTTTTTAAGACAGAGTCTTGCTCTGTCACCCAGGCTGGAGTGCAGGCACGATCTTGGCTCACTGCAACCTCCACCTCCTGGGTTCAAGCAATTTTCCTGCCTCAGCCTCCCAAGTAGCTGGGACTATACACACGTGCCACCATGCCTGGCTAATTTTGGTATTTTTAGTAGAGATGGGGTTTCACCATGTTGGCCAGGCTGATCTCAAACTCCTGACCTCAAATGATTCACCTTGGCCTCCCAAAGTCCTGGGATTACAGGCGTGAGCCACCACACCCAGCCAAGCATGAGACTTGCCAGACTGGGGATTTAAGCTCTCTTCCTTACACACACACACACACACACACACACACACATACATAAGGATTTGATTGCCCAAGGGATTAAATAAAGGATTACCTATTGGTGGGGTATTTTAAGAATTATTCTCTCTGGCATGGAAGCTCTCTCAAAGGAATAGTGCTTATTTTTATATATAGTTAAACTTTTATATATGTGTGTGTATGTGTATGTTTGTCTATGTATATAAAGTTGCAAACCGTGATCCGCAAAGGCTGAACAAAATCCAGAACTAGAACTTGGTCTCCTGGCCTTTAGCCCAGGCAACTCCCTTTTTACCCACCTTGCAACAAGATATTAAGAAACAATAAACATGAGAGGTGCTTTCAGAACTTTATTTTGGGAGTTGATTTGGAAGATTATTCGGTCCCATGTGCAGTTTTGGAAATATTCATTTACCTCTAAGACTCAGAGGGCCTTATTGTGCAGAGAAGGAAGGAAATACTGCCTTTGATTTTAATTCTAGATGACGATGGAACCAAGCTTCAACAAAGCTCAGTCATATCAGATTAAAGCAATCAAAGGCCAGCCAACAAAGTCAAGTTTTTACATTTCTGACTTTTAGGTGGCATTAAGGAAAAATTGATTGTAATTTTTAAATGTCATCTGTTTAAGCCAAATCCCCTTGTGGAAGCCAACATTTGTTGGTAGATTTTGTAAAAAAAAAAGAAGACCAGGCTATTCCAGTTGTGCTGAACTGAAAATAACTCATAGTCTTTGATTCACTCAGATAAAAACAAGACTCCTGTTAACAGAAATATAGGCCAAGCAGAGCAAAGCAGAAAAAGCAGCAACCTGTGTCCTCTTCCACCCTGACAGCAGGACAAGCTCAGCAGTGACTTAAGAATCTTCAAATATTAAAAGCTGTGTGAGCATCTGCTCTTTATTTCCCTCAAGGTCAGAACTAAAGAAAATGCTGTAAATTACAGTAGGAAGGATTTGGTTATATATAAAATAAATCACTGTGAGGGTGGAGACAAGGATTTGCTTGCCCAAGGAATTAAATAAAGGACTACCTATTGGTGGGGTATTTTGAGGATTATTCTCTCTGGCATGGATTTGATGAAATCTCACTGTCCTTTCCAGCTAAAGTTAATTTGATTTGATGGTAAGAATCACCTGTTTTCTTCTGCTGTAAATTGCAGCTGGATGTGGCTACATTTTCTGCTGGGTAAAACAATGTGTGTATACTGTTGACAAGGAGAAAGCTAAATGATGCCTCAAGATGTATTACTGTTCATCAAAGAAAAAAAAAAAGTCTAGCCAAGAAGATTGCTGAAGTTGAGGAGTTTGAGGTTGCAGTAAGCTGTGACTGTACCACTCCACTCCAGCCTGGGAGACAAAGTGAGACCTTGTCTCTAAAAAAAAAAAAAAAAAGTTAAATATGTTTGTTAGGGTCATTTGCCAAAAACGTTTGTTGTTTTAAGTGTTGTCATAGAACCTGACTTCAAAGGCTGCTATAGGGTAGGAGGAGGTAATTGTGGAGCATGGGATATTGATCATACTGATGGGAGATTCTCAGTGGGGTCTCAGGGCACTGCTCCAGTGAGGTTCAGTTTGTGAAATGTACTTGGTATTGCCAGCGTTTCCATCAACTCACAGTTGCCCTGAGAACAGGAGAGTTATTTAAAGGACAAGGCAATGGAGAGCATCTGGGGCTTAAAAAGTTTACCTCTTAGCTCCCCTGTTTGTCTGATTGCTCTGCCTTTCTTTATTCCCAGCTTACAGAGTAGAAAGGGTGGTTTTAAGTCTTGGTGGGCCTGGGGTGCTGTTAAAAGGCAGGTTTCTGGGCTCATCTCCATAACTGGATCTGAGTGTAAAGTAAAGACGTTTTGGTCACACTGCCTTTCTTGGACCTCTCTTTTAGGAGTCCTATCTTATTCCTTTTTGTATCTGATCTCATACCAACTTTGTTAGATCAACTCCTTCCATTTATTACTACTATGAATATGAAGATAAGGAGGGTAGCTGTGGTAAGTGGCCTCTAAGATGGCCTGATGATATCTGCCTCCAGATATTCACACCCTTATGCAATCCTTTTCTTTGAGTATGAATTGGACCTAGTACCCCACTTCTTGTGATTAGAATATGGTAAACGTGATGGAACGTCACCTCTGAGGCCAGGTTACAGAGGCTGCGGCTCCCATTCCTGTGATCTCGGGCTTTCTGCCTCCTGCATCGTCGGCTGCCTTGTTGGGAGCACTCTAAGGCAGCCCACGGAGAATCCCCATCGCAAGGAACCGAGGCACTGTGACCTGCTTGGAATCCGCTTAGAAGCGGATTCTCCAGCTCTTGTCGGGCCCAGCTTGACTGCAACTCCATGAGAGACCTGGATCCAGAGGCACCCAGCTAGACCATTCCAGAACTCCTGGCCCACGGAAAATGTGAGAAAAAGGTTGTAAGTCATCAGGTCTCAGAATAATTTGTTTCCAGCAATAGATAACTAAGTCTGTGGCAAAAGCAGGAGGAGCCGCAGATCAAAAAAGGACTTGGCCACGTTCACCACCCATTTGCCTGGGGCTGGAGTTTGATGCCCTTTCTGAAAAATAGGCTTAAGATTAAAATGGACACTAGCTGTGTCTTTTCTTTTGTCTTTAAATCATTTCAGTTTTTCACTCCATCACTGCCTCAAGCGTGTGGTAATAACCACAGCCGCCTTTTGTAACTACTGCGGATCCCCCTGTTGCTCCTCTCTGGAGCCCCCCAGCCCATCAGCACCCACACCCCCTTCCCAGCGAGGGTCAGTGAGCAGCACGGCTTCCTGCCCAGGGCCAGCCACACCCGTGGGCCTTGTGGCCAAGTGCTTCTTCACATCACAAGCTGGCTCGATGTCTTGGGTGTGATGTCTGCGAGCTTGTTATGAACTTTGAGCTCACAGAAAGCAGTGTTCTAGGAAACACGGTTTTGAGACGTGGAGGAGGGGAGAGGTTGCGGGCAAGGTGCCTGCAAAGTCCAACTCACATCAGCCCCTTCTGAGAAAGACAGAAAAATTGCCGCATAGACCAAACATGGGTTTGGGTGGCAGCTCTCTGTGCCTGGGGGGTTGCCCTGCCGGAGCTGGGAAACAGATGAGCGGTCATCATCAGGGAGACTCTGCCTTTCCTTGCAGCACCTTTTACTCCTGGGAACATTATTTAACCTGGTGCCCGGGATGCCATCCAGTTCCCAGGCTTCTAGAATCTCCCCCCGCGCTCCCCCACCCCCCACACACAGCAGGCCATATACAGCTCAAGCACCATTCTTATCTTCCACTCAAATTGATCGGTTTGGTGTCCTGTTAGGTACCTGTTTTTTCTTAGTTACCACTGACCCCCGTAAAGTAGTTCTCCTCCCTCCTTTAAGGTTTCACCAGCAGTATAATGTCAAAAAACAAAACAGTAGAACAGTCTGGGGTCTAACACAAATTGCTCACTTCTTTTGTCCATACATTTAGAAAAACTAACATCTCTGGGGACCATCGCTTCTTAGAAGAATGGACATTTTAGTGTCAAAAGGAAAAAAACACACGTGGGAACACACACAGACACACCCCAGATGTATAAAGGATCACGTCACACCCCAAATGTAAAAGGGCATAAACTCAGAATAAAGGATAACTTTCTAAATTGAATAAACATTTATGTGGAAAAACCCAATGTCCCAACTTTACCTTTTTCCCCTCTGCTTGGTGTGGGGTCTCGGTTTGGCATCTAACTCCAAATCAAGAAGTCTGACTCCCACGTGGAAGCCTTTTCTAACTCCTGTTCAGAGGTAGAAATCCATGCTATAGCCAAGCTAGTTATGTGTCACGCTCCCCAGATAATACGGGTTAACGTGGCTAAAACATGCCTATCTTCAAAAGGCCCTTAAGAAATGGATGTAGTGGTGGGCATTTATGGCAGAATAGTGAGGAAGTCTGGCCTTTCTGTAAATTTCTGGGGTAAAAAAAGGCATATTTTGCTGCAAACTTACAGAATCAGCTCCGGTCATCCAGAGTCGTTTTTCCAAAGTCGCAAGTTTTCAAGGCTTCCTTGCTCACCACAGCCCCATCAACTGCAAAAGCAGCCGGCATCAGACATTCCTCATTTAAAAACCATAACCTGGAGCGCGTGGGTTGGGCGACAGCCCGGTCTTTGGGTTAAGGCAGCTCTAGAAACTGAGCTAGTTTCAAGCCGTGTTTTTAAATGAAAAACACTAGCCATGTGCCAGTTATTATGGTGACCAAATTCAGTAGGAATGCATTTCACTCAAAGCACTGATTCAAAATGAAACCCTGACATCGGAAATGCCAGGGGATAAACTGGAGGTGATGACGTAAACTTCAAAACATTAGACACGAGGAAATGACAGTGGCTTTGCTTCCCACTCAGCCCTGGCCACAGCTCTTCACGTCTGTTCCTTCGTCCTCTTCCGAGATGACCTTAGGAGCTGTTCTGAGAAGGGGTGCTTCTCACTTTCGCTTTCTTCCAGTGCCCCCTGGTGGAAACCCATTCCCAATCAGCCCAGCTGCCACCACCCAGGAACCTCTGGGGGTGGAAGGAATGCCAATAGGAACCTGTCCCAGCGAACAGGGCGGGGCAAATCCTTCCCAGGAAAAAAACACAAATATCAAAGATGGGCGGTCCAACCGCCTACTCCATGACAGAGGTTCCGGTTTCTGAAGGTCACAGATTACGGCTGATGCAATGCCCTTTTTCTGATTTGCTGGCCCGAGGCTCATCGTTAGGGATATTTGCTGAAGAATAAGAAGTAAATGAAAAGAACAGTGCAAATGTAAGCCTGGGAGAGGAAGCTCAGCTTCTTCAGTGATAATCTTCAAGCCTAAATATATACTTTCCACATTGCCTTCCGGCAGGCAAATAGTCACTGCCTATCTCTGGGGCATTTTTGTCGCTCTGGCAAAGGCCCTTGATATGCATGACTTGCTGCCTAAGTTGGGAATTTGCTAAAAGCTCAAGAGCTTTCTCTCTGCAGGTCAATCGGCAAAACAATTCAAAGAATGGCTTCTGTAATCACAGAATGCCTGTGGGAGTGCGCGCTCTATTTACTTACCCGGAACACCTGTGCTGCTGTAAATTGAAAATGATCATGAATCGAATACTCCTTGATACCTGCATTGGAATGAATTTTGGCCCAACACTTCTATAAATAGAGTGTTAACGAAATTTTGGCCGAACACTTCTGTTAAAAAAACTTGTAAATAAAGATGCCTGCTGTCTCGGAAAGTCATGCCAAGCAAGGGAACACCAGGGGGCTGTTTGGCTTTCATTGTGTGATTTTTCTTCTCGCAATAATTATTTATCGGGCAGCAACTCTGCTGGGCAGAGGATGGAACCACAAACGTGTCAGTGGTTTGCCTTTCTGCTCACCGCTGCTCTTGGTCTTTAGGGGGAAAATTAAATAAAATTAGGTCATAATTAAAGCAGTGGTAGGGTAGGTCTGTACCTTTCTTTAAAGGCAATTGTCTTTGGTACTGAATCAGTAAACATAAGAAGTTTTGAAAATATTTCTCCTAAATTTCAGGCCGCAGAAGAGAGTGAAGGCAACCAAGGGGAATATTATTGGTGTGGCCATGTGTTGTGAGGCCAGTGAGCTGGGGGAGGCCTTTCTCTAGCCCAGATACTCCTGCCTTCTGACTGATACTAGCAATTTCTCTTTCAAAGTTCTTAACTCAGCCAGGAATGGTGGCTCATGCCTATAATCCCAGCAGTTTGGGAGGCTGAGGCGGGTGGATTATTTGAGGTTGGGAGTTCGAGACCAACTTGGCCACCATGGTGAAATACCATCTCTACTAAAAATACAACAAAATTTAGCCAGGTGTGGTGGAGCGTGCCTGTAGTCCCAGCTATTTGGGAGGCTAAGGCAGGAGAATCACTTGAACTTGGGAGGCGGAGGTTGCAGTGAGCCAAGATCATGCCACTGTACTCCAGCCTGGGTGACAGAGCAAGACTCCATCTCAAACAAACAAAACATAACAAACAACCACACACATAAAGTTCTTGACACTTGAACAAGGTGGTTACCCAAAATTTAACTACTCATAGCCTATCATTGGCCAGAAGTCTTAATAACGTAAACTCATAACCTATCATTGGCCAGAAAACTTAATAACATAATGTGTTGTTGATCAACACATATTTTGTATGTTATGTGTATCATACAGTGTATTCTTACAATAAAGTAACCTAGAGAAAAGAAATGCTTTAAGAACGTCATAAGGAAGAGAAAATAGATTTACTATTCGTGAAGTGAAAGTGGCTCGTCACAAATGGCTTCGTTCTGGTCATCTTGTTGAATAGTCTGAGCAGGAGGATGAAGAGGGGTTGGTCTTACTGTCTCAGGGGTGACAGAGGCAGAAGAAAACCTTCATGTAAATGTTTATGCCATATTGTTCAAGGGTCAAACTATTTAAATTTAATGTGCTGTGATGGTTAATTTTATGGATCAACATGGCTGGTCTACGGTGCCCAGGTATTTGGTCAAACATTATTCTGGATGTTTCTGTGAAGGTAATTTTTGGATGAGATTAACATTTAAATTGGTGGACTTGGCGTAAAGTGGGTCACCCTTCATCATGTGGGTGGGGCTCATCCACAGTTAAAGGCCTTAATCAATGAAAGTCAAGCCTCCCCTGAGCAAGGAGGAATTCTGCCAGCAGACTGCCTTGGGCTCAAACTCTTCACTCACTCTCCAGCTTGCTGGCTTGCCCTGTTAGATTTTGGACTTGCCAGTTTCTACAACTGCCTGAGCCAGTTCCTTAAAATAAACCTCTCTCTGTGTTCACCCTATTACAAATGTCATGCTTACAAACATGTACATGCACAGCACTGCAGTACCATCCCTGAGATTGAGATTGCACTGCAGTACAGAGCCATGTACCTGTTTGTAAGTCTGACATTTGTAATGTGGAGCGCTGCATACGGCATGTTTACTACTTAACATTATGTCAGTCGTTTATACTTTACTGAGAAAAAGTGTGAGAGCCTCTACTGAGAGCTGCTTTGATTGCAAGGAGAGAGAGCCTCCTGGGGTCCCAAATGGGGGGAACATCTGCCTTTGAGTCAAGGGTAGAGATGGCTCAGAAGAGAGGAGTTGGAGCTGAAGATTCGCTTCGGTTTCCTCGGCTTTTTCCTCCATTTTATCTTCAGAGGGAAAACCACACCTGCTCCTATTTGGTTACCTGAAATGTATTTTGTGAGTACCCAATAAATACTTGCTGAATGAGTTCTAGGGAACTGGGGGGGGGACACGGTGGGAAAGTAACTGAGTAGCTGCTATGTTCTAGCGATGTTCTCCTCTGTGATCTTATTTAATCTTCTCATCCACAAGGATAGTCTTACTGTGATGCTCATGGACTCTGGGCTTGACTTCTGGCTCAGCTGCTTTTTCCGTGATTGGATAAATAGCTGAAGCTCTCTGTTCCTCTGTTTCTTTATGTGTAAGAGGGGGATCATAATGTAAGTATAGTAAGACAGCATGGCGTAGTATAGTAAGATCTTAGTAGCTGTGATGCCTGGCATATGGTAAGGGCTGAATTGGTAGAAGTGGGGAAACCCTTTCTTAGAAGACAGGTTTTATTGCCTACATTTGCCGGATTTGGTTGCCCAGGATCACATTGTTGCTCCAGGAAAACGGAGCAGTGATTTGACTGCACGTTTGCCTGATACTAAAGCGTGCTCAACCCCGTATGTTCTTCTGATGAAAAAAAAAAAAAAACCACACCACATTTGAATGCCAGAGAATTTCATTCGGCATCTCATAGTTTGGTGCTTTATTTTGGATGAGCATTTGTTTAAAAATATATTTCTGGAATAAAAGGCTAGGCTTATGAGCCACCACAAATGCTGGCCAAAGCTCCGGAAGCTCCGTCTTCACCTTTGTCATTCCACCCAGTCAAAAGGTCATGGTCAACTCATTTTTCTCTGTGGCCAGCATCATGCTGTGAAATACTGGGTGGCAGGATGAATTAGTGGAGAAAAAAAGAGCTCAGATGTAATGTAAGGGTGTTGATATTGGTGGGGTCTTATTTAACAACTATTTATTGAGTTCTTGTTATGTGCTAGACACTGATGCTAGAAGCTAGGGAGAAGACAAAAAAAAAAAAAAGGATAAGATGCAGTCCCTGAGATTGAGACACTTACGGTCTGGTCCAGTGTCTCCACTGGGGTTGATTCTGCCCCCTGGGAACATTTGGCAATGCCTGGAAGCCTGGAAACACTTAGGTTTCCACAATTGGAAGGGGGTGGTGGTGTGGGTGTCAGAAGGGAGGGGGCTGTGTTGCTGCTGGCATCTAGTGCATAAAGGTCAGAGCTGCCATAAACATTCAATGGTACACAAGACATCTCTCCACAGTAAAGAATGATACTGTCTCAGACATTGATAGTGGTGATATTGAGAAGCCCTGTGAGAGATGAAGCCTACACAGAGAAACTTAAATGACCGTCTCAGGTGGTACCTAATTAGGAGCCACAGGGCAGGGCCAACCATAGGTGCTTTAGGAACCGAAAGGAGAGCAGATGGGAGTGGATTGCAATGGAAGTCTTCCTTTCCAGGCTGGAGGCAGAAACGCATGTGTCTGTGAGAACAGAGCAAGCAGAAGCAGCTGGTGCAGCAGGAACTGGTGAATGCTGAAGAGTCAGGATGGGGTCAGTTATGGAAGACCTTGAAAGTGGGGGAACATATAACGCTGAGGATGAAGAGCAGTTGGCTGAGGCAGGCTTTTAGGGAGATGGGTACATACGGTGAATCAGAGGAGACAGCTGGGAGCAGAGACTCTAAATTCAGGTTCAAATCATGGCTCCCTGCTGACTAGCCCGTTGACTGTTGGTAAGGAGTAACTTCTCTGTGATTCAGATTCCTCATCTGTAAAGTGGCATCTACTTCACAGGGTCATTGTGAGGACTAAGTTCATTAATGCAGAATTATAGGTGTGAGTTGATGAGGGCTTAGCCTTGGTGGTTGGCAGGGTGTATAAGAAGGAAAAAGCCAAGCCCTGTGAACAGATTAATGGCAGATTGAATGGAAAGGGTGGGGCTCAGGAAGAATCTAAGTTTTCTATGGTGGACTCATTCACAGACATGGGAAGATTAGAAAGGGGAAGCAATAGAATGATTTTCTTACTGAGGATAGTGAGGAAGATGATAATTCTGGTTGGGGAAAAGGTAAGACAGAGGCCAAATTGGGGAAATAAAAATCCTTTTGCATCTATCGCTAAATATGATGTGCATGTAGAAAGTTGTCAATCATAGAATGGGTACCTAACTATCAAATCACAGTCCTACTTGATTTTCTGGGTTTTTCCTTTTCTTTATAAATTTGAGTTTTGAAATATTTCAAGCATACAGAAAAAAGTAGAGAATAATATAACATGCTAGTGATGACTCAAGGACAAAGTGTCCATTAGATACACTTTTTGGCTTTGATATTACATAATTTTAGTTTATATTAAAACATGAGGCTATATGGTCAGAGCTCACCTTGCTGGACCATTTTCCAACTGCTTCTAGGCTGAGAACTGTTTGCTCTGCTTGGCTTGTGGCCAAGTTGTTCTCTATCTTCAGTATCTATTCAGTCTCCCTACTATATAGACACCCAAGGTCTTATCTTCCCTTATTTCAAGGACTTTCATGACCGAGTTCTTCCTCTCTGGTCATACAGTTTATCACTTCCAATTGAACCTGCTTGTTCTGTTCCAAATACCATTTACAAATTCCCATTAAGAATGAATCAAGAGGGCCGGGTGCGGTGGCTCACGCCTGTAATCCCAGCACTTTGGGAGGCCGAGGCGGGTGGATCACGAGGTCAAGAGATCGAGACCATCCTGGTCAACATGGTGAAACCCCCCGCCTCTACTAAAAATACAAAAAATTAGCTGGGCATGGTGGCACGTGCCTGTAATCCCAGCTACTCAGGAGGCTGAGGCAGGAGAATTGCCTGAACCCAGGAGGCGGAGGTTGCGGTGAGCCGAGATCACGCCATTGCACTCCAGCCTGGGTAACAAGAGCGAAACTCCGTCTCAAAAAAAAAAAAAAAAAAAAAAAAAGAATGAATCAAGACAGGTACATCCTCTGAACAAGCTTATAATTTCGTGCTCTTTCAAACATCATTTATTCATTCACTGAACAAATATTTATTGAGTATTCATTGTGTCAAAAAGTGTTCTAGCCTCTTGGGATATGATAATTGTGAGCAAAATAGACAAAGGTGCTTGTTTACATACTTGTGAGGGAGACAAACCATAAAGAAAAAAAGATAAATAAGTTGCATAGCATGTTAGAAGGTGAGAAATGCACCAAAAAAGAAAGAGAAAAGTAGGGCAGGGTGAGGAACCTCAAAGTTAGAGAGTGCAGGTGGCTGTGATAATGGATCAGGGAGCTATTCACTTAGAAGGTGAGATTTGAGCAAAGACTTGGAGAGAATGGAAGGAGTTAAGACTGGAGGGATGAGTGCTCTGAAAAAAGAAAGCCAAGAACCTCTGGTGAGAGCAGGCTGGGTGGCTCCAGCAGCAGCACTGGGGTGTGGCTGAGTGAGATGAGCAGCAGCTTATTTCAGAGGAGATGAGAGGCAACAGGAGGCCTGATCATGGAGCATTTTTTAGGCTCTTGTGGGACATTTAGCTATAACCCTGAGTGAAATGGAGAGCTATTGTGGGGTTTACAGACGAGGAGTAACATGATCCGAGAACCCCACAATTAATTTAAATTAGGATTTAATTTCTCTGGCTGCTGTGCTGAGAATAAAGCATAGTGGGAGGAGGAGAAGCAGGAAGAAGTTAGGAGGCTATTGGTGTGAGCCAGGTGAGGTGATGGTGGCTTACCCATGATGGTGACGAATGAGGTAGGGAGAAC
The DNA here is from genome assembly GCF_030222135.1 of Aotus nancymaae. Taxonomy (NCBI): domain Eukaryota; kingdom Metazoa; phylum Chordata; class Mammalia; order Primates; family Aotidae; genus Aotus; species Aotus nancymaae. The sequence continues at coordinate 46,600,992 of NW_026988417.1, read as the reverse complement.
AGTGTGTGTGTGTGTGTTTTAAATTGTGGTGAAATATATATATTAAAATTTTACGGTTTTAACCATACTTGAGTGTACAGTTCAGTGGCATTAAGTACATTCACATTGCTGTGAACCATAACCATTCTCTTTCTCCAAAACTTTTTCATCATCTCAAATGGAAACTCTTGAATAAATAGCCTTCTGTTTCCATGGGTTCCATATTCCTGGGTTCAATCAACTGTGGATCAAAAACATTTGGAAGAAAAAAAAGAAGGATGGTTGTGTCTGTATTGAACATGTACAGACATTTTTCTTGTCATTATTCTCTAAACAATATAGTATAACAATGATTTACATAGCATTTACATTGTGTTAGGTATTGTAAGTAATCCAGAGAGATTTAAAGTATACGGGAGGAAGTGTGTAGATTATACGTAAATATCATTTTATGTAAGGATCTTAAGCATCTGTGGATTTTTGGTATCTGTGGGGGGATCTGGAACCAATCTCTCATAGACACTGGGGAAGACTGTATTTTTTAAAGGCACAGTCAGCATGCTTTCTTGATAAATTGGCCTGGGTGTGAGAGAGAGAGGAGTCAAGGAGGACTAAGATTGTTGACCTGAGCAACTGGAAAGATGGAATTGCTTTTGACAAGATGAGGAAGGTTGATAGAGCTCATTTGGGGAGGGAGGAAGAAAAAGAGTTCAGATTTCATCTCCTGTTTACTTGAGGTATCTACTAGACATCCAAGTGGAAAATGTGAGAATGTATTTGGGTAGGTGAGTCTGGAGTTAATTAGAACTGGGCTAGGTGTGTACATTTGGATATCATCAGTTGATAGATGATTTTTGTACCTCAGAAGGCAATGGGATAATCAAAAGAGTGAATAAGACAAAGAATAGAAGAGATCAAAAGCTTTGGGGGAAATCTAGCATTATTAAGAGGTCAGGGAGGTAGAGAACAAAGCAGCAAAAGAGACTGACAAGGAGGCTGGTGGCTCATGCCTGTAATCCCAGCACTTTGGGAGTCCAAGGCAGGTGGATCACGAGGTCAGGAGTTCAAGACCAGGCTGGCTAACATAGTGAAACCCCATCTCTACTAAAAATACAAAAATTAGCCAGGCATGGTGGCACTTGCCTGTAGTCCCAGCTACTCAGGAGGCTGAGGCAGGAGAATTGCTTGAACCTGTGAGCCGGAGGTTGCAGTGAGCCAAGATGGTGCCACTGCACTCCAGTCTGGTGACAGAGCAGTCAGTCTCAAACAAACAAAAAAGAGACTTATTTCTAGATTTCACAATAAATAGGGAGCAGAGCAATGGAGGAAATAAGATCATGAGAAGTTTTTTTTTTTTTAATGGCTGAAGTAACTGCATATATGTATATATGTATGTATATATTTGCTGATGATCCAGTAGAGAGGGAAAAATGGTGATATAGGAGAAGGAGGGAGTATTTTTAAAATTTTGAATTGAATACCTCCGAGTGGGCTTGGGCACAACATTTTGCCACAGTCTACACTCTATTCTGACCTACTTCATTCACTTATGTAACCTACATTTAGTTTTGCATCCTCTGGCCTGGATAGATACAGATCTATTTGGGGCTCTAAAACAACACTGGAATAAACTGGTTAGAATGTAAATGAGACCCATTCCTGCTAATGTCAACAGAGTTCCCAAGTGCTAATGCACCCTCTCTTCCAAGAGCGATATTTTGGCAGTTTGTTCATGCAGACACCAGCAGGCACAGAAGATGAAAATGGACAGTCATAAGCAGCTGAAATCCAAACACCAAAGAACATGATGTAGTGCAGATTGTTGGGAATTAGTAATTTATTTTATTTTTGTCTCCAGAAGTAAGTCTTTGGGTGGACCATGGAAAATGAGTAATTTCTGGGTGCAGAAAAAGGAAGAGAGAAAGTTGTTAAATCAAGGGGGAGTGATGAAAGAGCTGTGGGTGCAAAGATGAGTCTTTGGTTGGGCTTGGACTTGAACTGTATGTCCAGGATAGAGAAGAGAGGTTTCCCTTTGGACCATCCATGTTTCTGTGGCTCAACAACTGAGTAATGGTGATGTCCAAATTAGAGAAAGGCAAGTCACTGGTGCATGAATATAGGTTTGGAAGATCAACTTCTTTGATAGGAAAGGAACTAATAATATGTACCGATGATGTGTAGGGAATAAATTTTGCAGCCAGCCTCTAAGATGGCTCAGTGTTCCCCACATTTTAGTATTCATTCCTCTCCATCCTAAACTCTATCTTGGAAACAAAATCTGTAAGGGTTAGTTAAACATTCCCCTAAGCCTTCTGGGTTCTGGTTGGAGTACACCTATGGGGAACCCTGGAGTGAAGCTGCAGTGAGGTTGTTGTATTCCTAAACAGCAGATAATTGATCCCCTCAAAGTGATCTCTGCTCTACCGCTACTCTCTCTCCCTATCCTGGTCCTTTTGAACCTAGGGGTGGTGATAGTTCCACTACTGCTGGACCTGGGTTCCTGTGTATCTTTTGTGGTTTCCTTACCCCCATTCACTCATTTGTAATTAGTCCCTTTAAAATAACCCTTTCAAAGTTAGTCTAAGTATGTCATGTTTCCTCTTGTAACCCCGACTAATACAGTAATTGATATCAGAAGTGACTCTAGGAAGCAGATTCAGAGTTGGGTCTGGGATTTATTTGGTCATATATTTAGAGGTCCAGAGATACCCTTTGCTGGGAGGAATAACTCAGTTATCAATTACTCAAATTGTCATTGGTAGTGCTTGGGATAAAGGGCAAAGAGAGGGCAAGATGCTGGCTTTATGGAGTTTCAGGAAAGTCCCAATAAGAAAATTGCAACACAAACCCCTAGGAATAAGGAGTAATGCCTTGACTCTGTGCTGATAACTATTTTCCATTTCAAAAGTAGCTCCTGACTTGCTACTGGTAAAGACTAAATGCTTAATCACAGATCATCAAATATTTATGTTATCCAAGCTGCCTATCATGAGCTGACTGTTATCTGATTCAATGAACTATGAAATTGGGCATGTGTGCTAGTTTTCTATACTAATCTAGAAGTGTCATATTTGAAAGTGGGCCCTAGCAGATCCAGAAGCTTCCAGAAAGCAACATCTACTCACGTTGTACCTGCTCTTTCTGCTTCTACTTCAACTCACACCAGTGGCCTCCTGGGTAGCTCTCCAACAGCTAATGGGGGAAAAATCTCTGGCCTGATTTACAGGAAGATCTACATCATAAATATGTACCAACAGGAAATACCCATTGTACCACAGCCTCATTCAGGTAGCCTGATAGACAGTGTTGAAATAAAGTCCTCCCAGAACTTCAGGAAACGCATACGTTTATTCATTTCATTAGGGAAAAAGATAGTTTGAGGCATTGATCTACCTTGATTCAAGGGCAATGGTAAAAACAAATTGGCCTGCCAATGGGAACTAGGAAGGAACAAAACTGGGAGATTGGTGACAAAAAGATCTTGGGGAAAGGAATGTGGTTGAATTTCTTAGAACAGGGACAGAATAGGAAGATGTAACCAGAGGTTGACAAGATGACCCATGTAGTGGAGGGAGTTAGCTTTTTCTTGGTCTCACTGGTGCTTGTTCAATGGTCCCCTGAATACCTTACCATGTGACCCATAACTCCAAAGCAGCTGACTTGATAGAACAGAAGAATGGCCTTTTAAAGGCTCAATTACTATCACATCTGGAAGACAGCATCTTGCAAAGTAGGGTCCTGCAGGAGGCAATCAATGTCTTAAACCATCAGCAGATATGCTTTTGTTTTTTCATAGCCAGGACACATGCATCTGGAAATGAAGCAGTGGAGATTGGAGCAGCCTCTCTCACCATTTTGTCTAATAATCAACTGGGTATTGTTGTTTACTTTCCCTATGACCTTGGTTTTTGTTTTGGAGATCCCATTGCCAAGAGAAGAATCCTTGTATTAGGAAATATTGAAAGTTGAACTGCCCTCCGGCCACTGCGGGATTCCCTATACTACTGAATGTATAGGCCCTGAGGGAGGTCAGTGTAGCTGGGGTGATTATCCTGATTAACAGGGGATAATTGGGTGGGTGCATCACAATTAAGACAAAGAGGACTTTGTTTAAAAATTAGGGAATGCATTAGCTTCATTTCTTAATATTCTTAATAGTCCTGGTCAATGGAAAACTGTAGCAACCCCACAAAGACAAGACTAAACAAAGACCCAAATCCTACAGGAATGAATATTTGGGCACCATCTTCAGCCAAGGTGTGGGCGGTGGCAAAGGGGAACATGGAATGGATGATGGAAGAGGGCATATATGATTTCCACATTAAGATGGGTCAGGTGTGGTGATTCATGCCTGTAATCCCAGCACTTTGGGAGGCCAAGGTGGGCGGATCACTTGAGGTCAGGAGTTGGAGACCAGCCTGGGCAACATGGAGAAATGCCTTCTCTACTAAAAACTACAAAAAATTAGCTGGGAAGGTGGCATGTGCCTGTAATCCCAGCTACTCAGGAGACCTGAGGCAGGAGAATCACTTGAACCTGGGAGGCGGAGGAGGTTGCAGTGAGCCAAGATAGCACCACTGCACTCCAGCCTGGCCAATGCAGTGAGACTATGTCTAAAAGAAAAAAAGAAAGAATAAATGGATGCCGAGGGGTGGACTGGGCTGGATGTGTCGTGTCTGCTCCTCTCCCTACTTGTCCACTCTCTGCATTTCACCAGTCTGCTCTTGGCTCCTGTGTGGTTTACATACAACTATCTGGCTTCTTGCTGGGTTAGGCTAATGGAGAGCCCAGCAAGGAGCGGGGAAGGAGAGTGGAGTAAGGATATTTATCCTCCTGATTTTCTGGCTATGAAGTCTCCTTGGGCCATCTGTGCCCTTGGACGGGTGATAAGTGCTCTTTTCCAGGTGACCTGTGCCACAGATACCCTCTCTTCCTGGGTTCTGATAAGCTTCCCTTCCCTCCTCATTTTGTTAGGTGTGGTGACAGCTCAGCTCTGGATTCCTGCCCTATCCTTGTAGTTTTACTACACTCTGCCTACATCTCTATAATTACTTCCTTTTATAAATAAATCCTTCTCAACATATTCCCATTTGAGCGTGCCTTCTGATTCTTGATGGGATCCTGGCTGATCCCTCTGTGTTCCAGGGACTTTAAAAGATGTTATCTAATTGATTCTTCACCACGATCCTATGGCAGCCAGTCTTCTTGATTACCCTCTTAATGTATACCTGGTGTTGTCCTAGGTGTTTTACATGAATCAGTCAGTTAGTCCTCACCATTGCCTTACTTAGGCATCCTATTATACCCATTTTACAGATGAGGAAACTGAAGCACAGAACATTTAACAGTATTCTCAAAGTCATAAAGTTAGACATTAATCTCTGCCTTATAGGGCTTCTCAAAGGGAGTACATACTATTTACCTCATTTTTACAGTTGGGAAAACTAAGGTTTAGTGAAGTAAAGGGACTTACCAAGATGTAGTCAGCCGGGCGGCTAGGGCTAACCCCAGGGTCTGTCTCCCTTCAAAGTGAATGCTCACCTCTAAGGTACTCTGCTGCCTCCTGAGTACTTTAGTTTCAGATGTCAATATGAGTATGAACTGATACGGAAGTGCAGGTTCTATGAAAATAAAATAGCCTTTTGAAATTCAAAATTTATTTCTGGTCTTTATTTTATTTTAAATTTAATTCACTCTATTTTTTTGAAGACAGAGTCTCGACTCACTGCAGCTTCCATCTCCCAGGTTCAAGGGATCCTCCCACCTCAGCCTCCTGAGTATTGGAGACTACAGGAATGCACCACCATGCCTGGCTAATTTTTTTTTTTTTAATTTTTTGGGGTAGAGTTGGGGTTCTGCCATGTTGCCCAGGCTGATCTCGAACTTCTGAGCTCAAGTGATCTGCCTGCCTCAGCATCCCAAGGTACTGGGATTAGAGGCATGAGCCACCACCCTCGGCCTATTTATGGACTTTAAAAAGGAAAATCATCTCACTTAAATAAAGATGAAGCTTGACAATGAAAGTGTAGGCATAACCCAGACTTACTAGTTAGTTCTTTCTTCAAATATTGTTATCTTTAAACTTAATTCATATTAAAAGCCTATGTTTTATGGAATACTATGCAGCCATAAAAACAAATGAGTTCATGTCCTTTGCTGGGACATGGATGAAGCTGGAAACCATCATTCTCAGCAAACTAACAGAGGAACAGAAAACCAAACACCACATGTTCTCACTCATAAGTGGGAGTTGAACAATGAGAACACATGGACACAGGGAGGGGAACATCACACACCGGGGCCTGTCAGGGGATTGGGGGAAAGAGAAGGGAGAGCATTAGGACAAATACCTAATGCACGTGGGGCTTAAAACCTAGATGGACGGGTTGATGGGTGCAGTAAACCACCATGGCACATATATATCTATGTAACAAACCTGCACATTCTGCACAGGTATCCCACAACTTAAAGTTAAGGAAAAAAACCCAAAAAACAATACCTAGATTCCTCCCCAGATAGTCTAATTTTATTGGTCTGAGGGATGCAGGGTATGACCTGTGCTCCAGAATATTTTTAAAGCTCCTCAGATAATTCTAACATGCAGCTAAGGTTTAGAACTATTTTAAAATTACAATAAATAAAAAAAGAATAAATAAAATTCCACTGAAATGTTGATGGAATTTAAAAAAAAGCCTATGCGTTAAACAATTTCATTTAAAAAATTGACAGACCTAATTCAAAATCCCTGCTAACAGATTTCCGAGGGGAGCGTTGCTTTTGGAATCCTATTCTCTTGTACATTTATTAGCCAACATTAGTCCTGACAAAGGTAGAAGAGAATACGCTGGTCATTTATCACTCACAGACTGAGGAAATGCAAAAACCAGACCAGAGGAGAAGAGCCTGAGAAGGGAAACCGCACTGGCCACCGTGCCAGGAACTTATTTTTTGCTTTAGTGACAGTTACTTGTCTTCCACTAGTGAAGGAAGGCATGATAGAGACTTTCATACGCTTTATAACAATTCATATCTCCCTCCTCTTAGAGACACCCTCAATATCACGTACTCATGGCTTTCTAACAGCTGAGAATGATCTGCTTTTCAGATAACACCATCCAGTCGGTTTTCTGTTGCTGCTGTTGCTGTTCAGTGCAGAAGCGGTAAGTCTACCTCCAAGGGCAATTTTTTGAGAATTATTTGATTCAGTTTCTTTATTACCTATGGAGTCACCACGTCTCTTTGCACCTGCTGTTCTCTCTACCTAGGAACGCTTCTCCCATTTTCTCCCTGTTGAATGCCTATTTGTTTAAAGGTCTAGGTCAAATGTCAGGTCATCTGGGATCCTTTCCTGATCCTTTAGACTTAGTGGTTCATTCCATTGTGTTCCCACAGTGTGCGGCATGGTTCTCCACTTAATTTTTATTTCGTGTATGTTGTTTATTGGTCTGTGCTCCAATAGGTAACTTTTGCCCTTTAAGGGCAAGAATCCTATCTTAGTTATCTGTCTCCCCAAAACTATCAGTGTATCTTATACTTTGATCACAATAAATGACTCTGTAAGAATTAAATGCAAGGCAGCATGTTAACAGAAAAAGCTAACATTTAACAGGAGTGTACTGTGTATCAGATACTATGCTAAAAGATTTATTTTTATTAACTCATGTAGTTCTCAAAACACCTACTTTTTTTTTTTTTTTTTTTACCATCCCCATTTTACAGATGAGGAAATTGAGGCTTAGAGAGGTTACATTTCTTACCCAAGGCCACTCTATGAAATGGTGGAGCTGGGATTCAAACTCATGTTCCTAATCACTATACCATGTCTATTTATAACAAAAAGACACCATCAAATGAGGTAATGAATATAAAAGGACAAGCACCGAGCCAGATACAGAGTAAGTTTTCATTACTATGATTATAATTTATGCCCCAAAGATGCACCAGACTCTACTGGGAATGTGACAAGTTTTCACAATTTTATTTTATAACAACTCAACACTCTTAGCATCTCTAGTTCCTGCGTAAGAAAACTTAAGTTCTTAAAACTAGTAATTTGCCCAGGGAGATGGAATTAGGAAGCCTTCTAAATGAAAAAGCAGTTGGAAAGAGACCTGGATTTTTCTACTCTTTCTGTGAAAATCTAGTGGATCTATAGATACCTTTTGTACAAATAATTATTTGTAACATGATTGCTTTTCAATGACAGACAAGTGAGAACACAGATAAGCTTGAGCACAGATGAAGAGCTTCCAGAAAAATACACCCAGCATCGCAGGCCGTGGCTCAGCCAACTGTCAAATGAGAAGCGAGTGAGTATCATTTTGGCAGGCAAGAGGGGAATGGAGAAGGTTATCTTTTTAGAATCTTCATTCATGAGGTGCTGTTTGTTGCCCAGAATCTAGGATCAGGCTTGGCCCCAAATAAGTGCTCAATAATTTGTGAAGGCATGTTCTAGAAGAAAGTCAAAGGGAAAAAAAGACCAGTTAAAATCGGCTACTTATATTTAAAGACAGAACTTGCTAATGGGAAATGAGTGGGGGAAAAACATATTTTGGCTCCTGTCATTTTGAGGCTGAGATTAATTTTCACTTCAGTGAAAACAGCATTCTTAGGAAGTATGGTAAACCCAAGCACAAGCTGCCACCACATGAAAAGAAAAAGGCCATTTTTCTTCTTCCAAGAGAGAAAAATTTCTTAAAACAAGGTGAGACTATTGAAGAAGAGTACATCATCTTTTGAGAATTTTGATATGAAAAAAATCCAGTACAATGCTGGCAAGAGAACTTGTGATCTCAAAAAAGTAAAAATGATGAGTGTGTTGCTGGATCCAAAAGGAATTTTATAGTTAGTCCTTTCCTACATTTATCCCATCATGGCTTCTGCCTTGGTATAGCTGGATAAGAAAAGTGAGGCAGAAGGCAAGATGCTTTATCCCTATTTTATTTAGTACAGATTATTAAAATGATAGTAAAACAACTCACTTCTTGGTTTTCACAGTCCAACAGGGGCCGTGTGCAACCGTCAAAACGAAAGCCACTGCCTCCTCTCCCACCCTCTGAGGTTGCTGAAGAGAAGATCCAAGTCAAGGCGCTTTATGATTTTCTGCCCAGAGAACCCTGTAATTTAGCCTTAAGGAGATCAGAAGAATACCTGATACTGGAGAAATATAATCCTCACTGGTGGAAGGCAAGAGACCGTTTGGGGTAAGACATTTATATGACTTAGTCCGTATCCAGTTCCTCCAACACAAAGAAGACTATATAGTGACTCAGGCTTATAACTCTTCCCTCTGCATGAAATGGAAACTGTCCCCTCTCTCGCAAGGTATGTGAGAGAATGAGAGAACAGTGATTTCAGGCAGAGTCTCAGAACCAGATACACCTGGCTTCACATCCCAATGCTGTCACTTACTATTGTGTGTCCCTGGGCAAGTCACTTACCCTCTCTGAGTTTTTGTTTTTTTATTTGTACAATGGAAATAATAATTCTGACAATGTAGTTTCTTATTCTGATTTGTACTTTTATTTGGGAATTTGTTGGTTTTTTTTTTTTCCTGTTAAGCTCTAAGGTAAGAACAGAAATAGCATCTTATTCACTTTTATGTTTTTACAATAACTAGTTTTGGAAGCAAGTCGCTGCTGAATGAGATTAGAAGGAAAAAAGACCCTGGGGATGCAGATAGGTTTCATTGTGTCAGGTGCAACAGATGGTTAATGCCTGACTAGAGTCCTGAGTTGAGAGGAATTCCAAGGAATATCTGGACTTCCTGAGAGAGAAGGCTGGCATTGATTTCTGATATTTGCCAAGATTTAGAGATTATAAGTATCCAAGTATTATAAGCATGTAAATTACATACCTCTTTCTTTAACTACATTTTCTCAATGATGTGGCCCTCTTAACAGTTCTTAACATGTGATGGAGACTTTTCAATGGAAAAAGAGGCATTAGTAGGTTCAGGACTGTGTAATTAGCCACACCTGCAGATGGACTATTGGCATGCCTCAGACTTAAAAGTTGAATTTTTGATTTCACAGTTAGTAAGTGAATAGATTCTTTAAAAAAATATAATATGCAACATTAATGTCAAAATTCTGCTTTGCCACTACCTTCAAACCCAAGTGTTTCCCCAAAAGTAAATATTATTATGCATTTAGTATATTTTCAGATTATTTTCAGTGTGCTTGCATTCACATATCAAAATATATGGTATTGTTTGTAGAATTAATTTACCTAAATCTTATCATACTTTATGCATGATTCTGCAACTTACTTTTAATTCTCAATAATATGTCTTGGAGACCTTTTTGTAATTTCAAATGTTGGTTAAGGTATAGGGAAAGTGAAACCTCTACCTTGCTGATAGGTGTGTAAGTTGGTGTATCCTACTTTGATGGAAATTTATTGCATATCCTGAAAGATGCACATATCCCATGACTTAACAATTCCCTTCCTTGCTATCTATCTTTGAGAAATATTCTTACTTTTGTACAAGAAGGCATGTTCAAGGATTTCTTTATGGCATTGATCCTACTAGGGAAGTGGTTAAACTAGAATACCTATACTATGTAATGCTCTTCAGCAATTGAAAAGAATGAAGCCAGTATCTTTGTAATTGCTGTGTTTTTAACCTAGTCACTATGACATCAGATGATCATTTAAGTGCCCTCTTTTCTCTCTAAAAAGATTGTGGGGTCATAAAAACTCTTAAAGTATTCACGCTGCAAGTTGGGATCTTAATACATTTCTTGTACAGAGATTTTTGTTGAGTTAGAAATGAAAAAAACTTTTTTTCTCTTTTTAGCAATTTAATCAGTAAAATGAATTTGATTCCCCTTAGATCCTTACAGTTTTAAAAGGATTGTGGCCGTGATAATGCCACAAACATTCCAAGCATTTTGATTTTTGCTTTTTCTTTTGTTACAGGAATGAAGGCTTAATCCCAAGCAACTATGTGACTGAAAACAAAATAACTAATTTAGAAATATATGAGTAAGTCTTCCCCAAAATATGGCCTATGGTTAACCTATGAGTATCAGGGACATTTTGGCAGCTTGTAAGTATAGATTCTGTTTTTGGTCTGTAAAAGGAAAGGAAAGTAACACATTTGACAGCATTAATAATAAAGAGACATTTGATCCTTATCATGGTTGATTCAGAAACTTCTTTTTCTTAAACTTATTTTTGTTCTGTTTTGTATAGCCCCTTTTTCTGTTTTAGCAGTGACAGACTGAAACCAAACACTCATCTGGCACTTATTTTACTATATATTCTACTGTAAAGTTTACTTAAAAAAATGACATTAAACTTGCAGTGAGTGGTAAATTGGACTTAACTATATAGATGAATTACTACATTTTGGCTCATGTTTTCATATGTTTTAGAAATAGCTGAAGATGTGAACTAGGCTAATGCTGTAGTTTGGAAGAACCGTTTGGCATATTCACTAGAGTTCTGCTTGAAATCTATTTTTGTTACAGTTATAGATTTGGAAGATGGAGGAAATCTTAGCAATCACTTTTTTAGCCCCTCATTTTGCAGATGAGAAGACCAACAGAAGACTTTACAGGTAGAGAGCAGCAGAACTGAGACTAGTCATTTTTAAAAATAAATTTAGATTTTTAGTTTGAGGATCTCCCCCCACCTCCATCCAGCTTGGGCACTTATCTTGCAATTAGCATATGCTTCCACCAGGTGGCAGTAGGTAATATGCATTGAGAATTAAGACAAGTGCTTTTCTGAGAACCAGGCAGTAAATACAACTGAATGAGAGAAACTCCTTGGTTGGTCTTGCTACTAATAAAGCCCACCTGGAGATCTAACTCAGTACATCTCTCCTAAAACAAATTCAATTTCAAAAGCTTTGGTGAATAATGTAGACTTTATTGGAGGAGAGAAGGAGGTGACTTCAGGACACATGACACATCTACATCACTCTATTAGATTTCTCCATTAGCTATTTCTGTTCTCTCTCGTCACTCTCCTCATCTCCATCACAGGAGCTCTTCTCTCTTTTCCCACCTTCACTCAGCCTCATGTCTCTATTGGAGCCATTTAGCTCTTCCCAAGTTTCTAATCTCCAGTAAAACAAAGTCCTCAGGTGACTGAACCCACCTTCCTTATAAAACAGTTCCAAAGTGCTCACTTCGGTGGAACATATACTAAAATTGGAATGATACAGAGAAGATTAGTATGGCAATTTTTAAATTTAAATTTTAATTTTTTTTGAAATTTAAAAAATATTTTAAGTTCTGGGGGTACATATGCAGAAGTGCAGGTTTGTTACATAGGTATACACGTGCCATGGTGGTTTGCTGCATCCATCAACCCATCATCTACATTAGGTATTTCTCCTGATGCTATCCTTCCCATAGCCCCCCCAACCCCGACAGGCTGTGGTATGTGATGTTCCCCTCCCTGTGTCCATGTGTTCTCATTATTCAACTCCCACTTATGAGTGAGAATATGCAGTGTTTGGTTTTCTGTTCTTGTGTTAGTTTGCTGAGAATGACAGTTTCCAGCTTCATCCATGTCCCTGAAAAGGACATGAATGCATCCTTTTTTATGGCTGCATAGTATTCCATGGTGTATACGTGCCACATTTTCTTTATCCTGTCTATCATTGATGGGCATTTGGGTTGATTCCAAGTCTTTGCTATTGTGAACAGTGCCATAATAAACATTCATGTGCACGTATCTTTAGAGTAGAATGATTTATAATCCTTTGGGTATATACCCAGTAATGGCATTGATGAGTCAAATGGTATTTCTAGTTCTAGATCCTTGCGGAGTCTTCACACTGTCTTCCACAATAATTGAATTAATTTACACTCCCACCAACAGTGTAAAAGTGTTCCTATTTCTCCACATCCTCTCCAGCATCTGTTGTTTCCTGACTTTTTAGTGATCGCCATTCTAACTGGAAAAGATGGTGTCTCATTGTGGTTTTGATTTGCATTTCTCTAGTGACCAGTGATGATGAGCACTTTTTCATGTTTGTTGGCTGCATAAATGTCTTCTCTTGAGAAGTGTCTATTGATATCCTTCGCCCACTTTTTGATGGGGTTTTTTCTTGTAGATTTGTTTAAGTTCTTTGTACATTCTGGATATTAGCCCTTTGTCAGATAGATAGATTGCAAAAATTTTCTCCCATTCTGTAGTTTGCCTGTTCACTCTAATGATAGTTTATTTTGCTGTGCAGAAGCTCTTTAGTTTAATTCGATCCCATTTGTCAATTTTGGCTTTTGTTGCCATTGCTTTTGGCATTTTAGTCATGAAGTCTTTGCCCATGCCTATGTCCTGAATGGTTTTGTAGCATGAAAATTTTTAAAAATTAAAAAAAAGAGGCCAGACATGGTGGCTTACACCTGTAATCCTAGCACTTTGGAAGGCTGAGGTGGGAGAATTGCTTGAGCTCAGGAGTTCAAGACTATCCTGGGCAACATAGTGAGACCCTATCTCTATTTTAAAAAAAGAAAAAAAAAAAGTTCCGCAGCTATCTACTCAAGAGCATGTCCTCATGGGGTCTCACCGCTACCCCGAGCTGAAGCTGACCAACAAAAACAGCCCTCTTGCAAGGCCAGGTCAGAGGAGATTTCGTATGTATTTACAGATATTATATGAAGATCTCTTGCTTAGAAAAATAAAACTTTTTTTCATATCATTTGAATTTTCCAGGCAATTAAAGGAGACATTTGTGAAGGTTAACACAGTGCTGGGTGGTTAGCGAATGGGCACTCACTGCCCAGGAATGTTACTTTCCACCCTTTCATTATTCATTTACTCATTGATTCCCCTGTTTAGACAAGGCCTAGACTCTGGCTATAACAACCTGTTTATACTGTGGATGTTGGATCATCTCAATTAAGGTACTCTGAGGTTACAACTGCTACCTCATTTTCTTGGGCCTTGATTTACCTATGTGTTTTTAAAAAAATCATCCTTTTTAAAATGACTCCAATTATGAGAAAACTCATTTTTCATTTTATTGCTGTTTCTAAAAACAGGTTTATCAAAATATAGATAAAATAGTTATCATTATTGACCACTGAAATGTATTGATCACTTACTATGTGCCAAGCGCTGTTCTAATGATTGTACAAAAGTTACTGCCCTAGGTTGAAGTATTAGAGCATGGGTACAGAAATGGGAGCAACCTGGGTCCAAATCCTGGCATCAGGACTGACTAGTGCTTTGGTTCTGGGCGGAGTTACCTAATGTCTCTAAACCTCTGAGTGATCCGAAAAACAGAGATGATACCTATAGTATCTACTAAGAAGAAACCGTTAATACATCCAGTGATTATTATTATTTCACGAACCATAAAACTACCTGGAAAAACATTTAGTTTGGTCCACCTTGCCTAGTATTACAGGTGTTCAACATTCCTTTGTTACTTCAGTCCTCAAATCACCTTATTTGTTCCATCTGTATTTATTTTACACTTCTGATGTTCCAGATATTACAACATGAAATATACAAAGTTATGGAACTTATAGTTTCTTGGGGAAAAACCGCCATTAAACAACCCTAAGTCCACAAATAAATGTACAATTTTAAATTGTAGTGTTATGACACACTGGAGCCTGGAGCGGGGGGTGAGGCAGGGGTGGCAAGGGAGGGAGAGCATCAGGAAGAATAGCTAATGGACGCTGGGCTTAATACCTAGGCAATGGGACAGTCTGTGCAGGAAACCACTATGGCACATATCTACCTACGTAACAAACCTGCACGTCCTGCACATGTACCCTGGAACTTAAAATAAAAGTTGAGAAAAAAAATAAATTGTAGTATTTTGAAGGAACAGTATTGGACACTGTGGGAGAAAACAGGGCAGGGGATATAATTTAGATGAGGGATGTTGGGGAAGAGCTTTCTGAGGAAGTGACTTGAGGTCTAAAGGTGGTAGAGGGAGTGTGTGTTGGGAGGAGGGTGGGGTATAGTGGAAGGAATGCTGTGTCAATGTGGAGTTCTGGTATTTCAGGGGAACCTTTGGGCATAGAAAGATTTATGGCTACTTTGGCTTTAAATGAATACCCAAATGATCAACGTTACAATGTAGAAACCTAGTTTTCAGAAAGCCCTCAAATTCAACTTACAAAATTTGATATACCATATATAAATCTAAAGAAATAAGAACAATCACCTTAATTCAAACTCAAGATACTAAATATCATTGAACAATCAGTCCTATTTATAAGCTCAGTTAATTAAATTTTTGAAAACTTAATTTGCATTAATAACGGAATAAGTTCAGTTTTCTTTCAACACATGCCTGACAGGGCAAATTTGCAATTATAATAAGCCCTATATAAGTCTTTAAATGATCCTGGAAATCTAATAAGCTAACCTTATAAATGTGGAAATCAAGTTTTTGTAACCGTACAAATACCATTTTAAAAACAAGTCAAATTCTCTTCAACTTCAAATAACAAGTTTAAAATTAATTATGCCCTTTAAAATCAGAGACAAAAATCTAATATACCAGATTATCTTAAAATAATAGATATTTTAAATACCAAACATATTGATTGTTCCTGAACTGTACAGAAGTATGAGTTTCATTTATCTCAGTATCTCTACACAGAATCCTTAATCCACCCACAATTAGAAAGTCGCTTACTAAGGGAAGCAGATCTAATGAAGTTTCTAGATCAAAAATTCAAGAACACAATACTGTTTACTTATTGATCAGAAATCTGAGATTGGGACATGGGACTGGAGGTGTTCGTACAACATACAGGATGTTTCTACTCACCCATAGCTGGACATGCTGGATTTAGAAAAAAAAATATTAATAGGATACCTGTCCCTAACTCCTTCGTGCACATCATTTGGTCTTAGTTATAATTAGTGTTGTCTAGGTGTAAGAGTTACAGTTTTACTCATACATATATTTTTAAAATGCCTTCTAACTTTTATCATCTGATTTAAATAGATGAAATTCTGAAATACTGTGCTCTTGCCTTCTCTAAGTTCTATTTGTTCAATCTCTTTCCTGCCTGATAGAATTCTGAATCATTTTAAAGGATCTTGAATTTGTCACATACGTCTATCTGGCAATATTAGATTAAGTTTAACATCTTTTTAAAAATCTTGTTTTGAGTGTTTGCTTTAGCAGCACATATACTAAAAATTAGAACAATACAGAGAAGATTAGCATGTTCCCTGCTCAAGGATGATATGCAAATTCGTGAAGTGTTAAATTTTTTTTAAGTCTTGTTTTGAAAGGAAAATCTTTTAGGTTTCCTTTCTCTCTCTTTTGTTCTACCATTATTCTTTCTCCTTCCTGTACAACATCTGCTTACCCACTAGGTATCATATCAAACTGTACGTTTAGCTTATTAGTTAATATTAGTTAACTATATTTACTGCATGTACTTCTGATATTCTAAAGTCATTTAATGATATGTTTCATGCAGAGAAAACAGCATGATTGAGGGCAGAAAGGGGGTTGGTGAATCTGAGGAAGGAAAGAATTCCAATGAGACTGAAGCTTAGTGAGTGAGGGGAGACTCAGGAGAGAGATGGGGCAGGAGAGAGTGTTAGAGCAAGTTGTGTATTGGTTGTTCCATGGATCCTATTTTTTGATTTTAAAGAAATTTTATTTTAGATCCAGGGGGTACATGTGCATGTTTTTTTTACAACAGTATATTGTGTAACGGTGGATATTGGGTTTCTAGTGTACCCATTGCCTAAATAGTGAACATTTTATCCAATAAGTCATTTTTCAACTCTCACTCCCCCTTCCATCCTCCCTGCTTTGTGAGCCTCCAGCGTCCACTTTCCGTCTCTGTGGCTATGTGTTCCCCCTGTTTAGCTCCCACTTACAAGTGAGAACATCTGCTAACCACTGACTGTACTATGACATCATGTACTTAGGAGTGTCAGAAAAGTAAGAATGGGCTTTAATTTTTGGAAGGGGTAACAAATCACTTATGTAAATAGGAAGTTTCTGAGAGGAAAGACAGAAATAAGTATTTTTTAGATTGTCTGCCAAAGCTCAAGTAGTGTTTGTTCAAGATGACGAGGTCTTTACCACATACCTTTCATGGAAATTTATAAGAAGTTAAATCATTCATAATGATATACTAAGTGTATGTCAGGAAGTTGAATTAAGATATGATAGAATGAACTAGATATTGGCTTGAAAATAAAATTATATTAAACTTAACTCATAATAGTATATCATTGTTTATCTGAATTTTTTTGAAATAAATCAACTTTCTAAGATCAGTTCTGAAGTAAGTTCTTAAAAATGAAGAAAATAAAGCATTTTTTTCTAAAAAAATTGAATATAAAATTTAAAAATCATTTTTATTGTTTTTACAGGTGGTACCATAGAAACATTACCAGAAATCAGGCAGAACGTCTATTGAGACAAGAGGTAATTCAGTGTGTTTGTGGACGTTTTCAAAATTTCTGAGAAGTACTTATAAAGACTTTAACCAGCTAAAAAAAATATTGTTCTAAAATATTATTACATCCCAACTATATATTTTATGTGAAGTTGCAAATCAGATATATTTGTATCAGATCATTTCCATCAACTTTCATTATAATTTCAGAAATATGTTTCTCCTGAAAGGATTTCAACTCCAACATAGGGAGACTCCAAGGTGCATTCTGCCAATGGAGTCTCTCTCTCTCTCTCTCTCTCTATTGTGTGTGTGTGTATGTATATATATATATATATGGAATCTCTCTCTCTCTCTCTCTATTGTGTGTGTGTGTGTATATATATATATGTATGGAATCTCTCTCTCTCTCTCTGTCTCTACAAATACGTGTGTGTGTGTGTGTAAAATTTTTTTTTCTTTTTTTTTTTTGAGATGGAATTTCGCTCTTGTTACCCAGGCTGGAGTGCAATGGTGCAATCTCAGCTCACTGCAACCTCCGCCTCCTGGGTTCAAGCAATTCTCCTGTCTCAGCCTCCCAAGTAGCTGAGTCTACAGGCGTGAGCCACCATGCCCAGCTAATTTTTGTATTTTCAGTAGAGATGGGGTTTCACCATGTTGACCAGGATGGCCTCGATCTCTTGACATCATGATCCACCCGCCTCGGCCTCCCAAAGTGCTGGGATTATAGGCGTGAGCCACCGCGCCCGGCCTATAATTTTTTTTTGAGACATGGTCTCGCTCTGTCACCCAGGCTGGAGTGCAGTGGCTTGATCACAGCTGACTGAAGTCTTGACCTCCTGGGCTCAAAGCTATCTTCCCACTTCAGCCTCCTGAGTAGCTGGGACTACAGGCATGCCACCATACCTGGGTAGTTTCTTTGTATTTTTTATAGAGATGGGGTTTTACCATGTTGCCCAACTGGTCTTGAACTGCTGAGCTTAAGTGATCAACCTGGCTCTGCCTCCCAAAGTGCTGAGATTACAGGTGTGAGCCACCATGCCCAGCCTGGAGTCTGTATTTGTGTTGCTCATTATAACCTTTGCACCAAGTATAAACTCGATCCTCAGGAACTTAGGTTACACTCATTAAAAACACAAAGAAAAATACATGCTGCCCCAGTTTCTTTGTTCTTTGGAAGCAAAGGAAAGAGTTGAATAGCCAAAATACCAAACTCAGATCAGAACTGCTCATAGTTAAATTTCCAGCTGTCAATAAACATTAACTGTGGGTAAACCTAGAGTCAGAACTAGAAACTAGGTAAGAGGTATGTGTGTCATTATGCTCTGCTGTGGGATGTTGAGGAAATCTAGAAATGCGAATGAGAAAGAATCAGTTCTGTAACTCAAAACTCAATGCCAGTAATGGCGCAGGACACAACGAAGACCCACTTCATAGCAGGGGCTAGGCCGAGAATGAGGGACACAGGCCCATCCTCAGGTGACCTCGCGGATGGAGACTGAGCAGGCCTCACTTGCTTGGAGGAAATTGAGTGGGGCAGCAAATATTCTATCTTCCTGGTATGGTCACGGCAAATGGCCTTTTGTGAGGTGCTAATGATAGGTCCAACATGGAGAAATAAACTGTTATGACAGGCGGACAGAACCAGAGAAGGAAGGTCCCAGAGGAGGTCTGCAGTCAACACACTGGGCACAGGTAATATGGCTGAAATCACTGGGCTGTGCAGATTCAGGATAAGAGCTTCTGCATCCGAAAAGAAGCCAGACAAGGCCAGGATCTCTACAGAGACTTGAAGAGTGAATTATATGCACAGGCCCACAATCCAGATATGCCAAATATTACAATTTGGCCATGACATTAAAAAAAAAATTACAGCTACAGGAAGCCCACCCCTTCATCTTTTTGGTCCTCTCTCATTCCCCAGAGGCAGTCACAACAGCAAGGTATGTTCCCATTTTGTCCATGTGTTTATATTTTATATTTTGAGCATGTATGCATGCACGTAAACAACCTATAACATTATTTTATGTATTTTACCATATGACAGAAGGAGATCATATGTATGTTGATTTTTTAGTTAAACATTATGTTTTCAAAGTTTATCGATATGGGTACATATACTATAGATCAAACACATTCCTTTAACTGTATATTAGTGTATTTCATGATATGACTATATAAAATTGTATTTGATATGGATAAACATTCAAAATGTTCCTAATTTGTTACTGTTACAAACAGTTCTGCAATGAATTTTCTTATAAATGTCAAGTTGTACACAAGGGTGAAATGGAATTATGTGGTCACAGGGTATGTGCAGATTTAACATTATTAGATATTTTCAAAACATGATTCAAAATGGTTATACTAATTTAGGCTCTTGTGGTGAATGAGATAAACTGGTTCCCAACATTCTTGCCAGCAGGTGGCAAGTAGTTTGACACTTTTTTTTTCAAATCATTGGGTGAGAAATTTTATACCTTTTCAAACATTTTCTTGATTACCAGTGCAGTTGAGTTACTTTTGAAGTGTCTATAGGCTGGTTGAGCTTACACTTCTGTGACATGCCTGTTAATATTTTTTGTTCATTTTTCCTATAGTACTTGCCTTTTTAACTTATAAGTCTATATTTAAAAAATATAGCTGGGTGTGGTGGCTTAAGCCCGTAATCCCAGCACTTTGGGAGGCCGAAGCAGGTGGATCATTTGAGATCAGGAGGTTGAGACCAGCCTGGCTAACATGGTGAAACCCCATCTCTACTGAAAATATAAAAATTAGCCGGGTGTGGTGGTGCATGCCTGTAATCCCAGCTACCCAGGAGGTTGAGGCTTGGAGAATCGCTTGAACCTGGGAAGTGGAGATTGCAGTGAGCTGAGATCATGCCACTGCATTCCAGCCTGGGTGACAGAGTGAGACTCCGTCTCAAAAAAATCAATTAAAAAGAATGATAAAAAGTATATCCAGAATACCAATCTCTTTTGTCAGTTATGTATTATAAATATACTCTTCTGGCGTCTGGCTTTTAAGAAAACTTTACATGTTTTCCTTTCTTGCATAGAATTTTAAAAGGTTTATGTGGTCACAGTTCTCAAAATTTCCTTTATTATCTGTGCTTTTTTTTTGCTTAGTGTAAGAGGTTTTTCTTCTGATTGAAGTCATAAATGGATTTTCTATTTTCTTTTAAATGTATTAACGATTTGCTTTTCACATCTGGGTCTTTATTGGAAATGTGTGTGTATATGTGTATAAAGCATGGGGTATTTAAAATATACATATTTTTCTATGTATCTTAAAAATGTTTTTCTAATTTATGTATTTTCTAATTTTTATTTAAAAAATATACCTGGATTAAACCGTATTTGTCATGAAGCATTTAAAATACATATTCTGGTTTGGGTTTCCTGATATTTTATTCAGCATTTATCCTGCTATGTTCAAAAGGAAGGCTGGCTTATAATTTTCTGTTCTCTGTGGTTTTAGTATAAAGGTTACATTAACATCATAAAATGAGTTAAGGGATAGGGCTTTGTCTTTCTTTCCAATCTGTGGAATAGTTGATATTGGTTGGTTAGGAACCATAACTGTCTTGTAAGAGAGTCCAGATATGCTGCTTTTACAAAAAGGTAGATATGCGACTACTGATTGAATTTCCTTTTCTTTTTGAAATGTTTGATAATTTATATTTACCTAGAGAATTGCCTATTTTAAATTTATTTTCAAATTTGTTCCATTAACAATTCATAGCAATATCCTATAATTTGTATTTATTTTATATTTCAATAGTATGTTCATGTGGTCCCAAATCAAGATTTTGGAGAGTTTTCTTCTGTGTTGTCTTCAAGCCCCCAATTTCCCTCCCCACAGAAAAACTACTATTAGTTTATTTTGTGTCCTTTCCAAGATATTTAATGCATACACAAGTAAGTACAAATATACTTTCTTGTTTTGTTACTTTTTACACAACTGATAGCATGCTATGTATACTTTTATACATATTATTTTTTCACGTAAGGATATATATTTAGAATCTTTCCACATTAGTACACAAAATATGTCCTCCTTCACTTTACACCTGCATAGTATTTCTTAGTTTGGTTGTATCACAATTTTTAAAACCAATTCTTCATTATGGAAATTAAATGGTAGATATTCTTTTGCTGTTGAAACAGTGCTGCCATCCATAACCTGTACACATCTCTTTTCCCATTTATGTGTGTTTGTAGGATAAATCCTCAAAAGTGCAAACTCTGGGTCGAATGAAATATACATTTCTAATTTTAATAAATACTGAAATGTCCTCAGTAGTTGTATCAATGTATATGCCTACCGGAAATGTAAGCGAGTCTGTTTTCCCATAACCTTTCCACCCAGCACGTTATAAAAAACATCTGGATCTTTGCTCTCTGACACCTCATCTCAGTGTGGATGTAATTTGCATTTCTCTTATTCTGGGAATGCTAAACATTTTTTATATGATAAATTTTTTATGTCTGTATTTCCTTTTCTGTGAACTCTTTGTTCATATCCTTTGCATAGTATTCTATTGGGTTTTTGATGTTTTTCTCAGAATTTGTAGGACCTCTGTAGCCATATTAAGGAAATTAGCCCTTCGTGACATGTGGTGTTGTTTCCTGCAGTGTTCCTATTGTCTCATGGTATTTTGGCCTGAATGGTATTTGAATTTTATATGTATTGCCTTCCCCCTCCCAGGTCATTAAAAATATTCTCATGTTTCTTGATCACTTTAGTGGTTTTATTTTGTGCATTTTTATCTTTGATCCGTTTGTAATTTTTCCTGATGTAAGGAGTGAGATATGGATCTGACTTTATTTTTTTCTAGATGGTTACCAAACATCCCCCCTTCTGCACCGACTTGAGATGCCATTTTCATCATAAACAAAATGCCTATTTTGGACTATATCTGGGCTTTCTACTTGGTTTTATTGATCAGCTTGTCTATTCATAGAGGACAACTACACTTTTAAGTACAGAGGCTGTCTCTAGTGTGGCTAGCCTCCCTCATTATTCTTTTTCAGAAATATTCTGGATGTATTAATATATATTTTTTGTCTATATAAGCTTGAGACTCTCCTTGTCTCATTTAAAAAAATCTTCCTATTGATTGGTTGCATTAAATGTACAGATTAATTTGGGAAAAGATTTCCTGACATTACAAATCAGTGAGGTTTGGGAACCCATTTGTTCTAGAACCCATATATTAATATTAATATGGAAAAAAATTAGATTCATATAGCTAGGAAAAATAACCATAGGTATATTAAACACCTGATGAGAAAAGCAAACATTTTTGTATTCTTCAGGAGCATTTTAGAGTTTTCTTCATACAACTTTTGCACATTTATTTTTAAGTTTATCTTAAAATATTTCATCTTTGTGTTGCTGTCATAAATGAGTATTTCTTATTTTTACTTATAAAGCTTTTTATTTCTGTGAATTAATTTTGTAACTGATAATTTGGGTGAATTCTCATGTTTTATGTAGTAGCTTTTCAGTTGATTCTCTTGGGTTTCCAGTATACAATCAGCAGCCAACAGTGATGAGTTCAACTCCTCTTTTATAATTTTAACATAGCACTTTTAATTTTTGCCTTTTATTTAGTTGAATTGGCTAGTGTCTCCAGAACAGTATGAATTGCCAGTGATGATAGTAGTGGAGATTATTTCCTTTTTCAGGTTTTTTTTTTTTTTTTGACAGTCTTGCTCTGTTGCCCAAACTGAATGCAGTGGCGCAATCTCGGCTCACTGCAGCCACTGCCTCCTGGGTTCAAGCAATTCTCATGCCTCAGTCACGCGAGAAGCTGGGATTACAGGCATGTGGCACCACTTTGCATTTTCAGTAGAGGTGGGGTTTTGCTATGTTGGCCAGGTTGGTCTCAAACTCCTAGACTCAAGTGATCTGCCTGCCTCAGTCTCCCAAAGTGCTGGGATTACAGGCATAAGCCACTGTGTCCAGCCCTTTTTCAGATTTTATTTGGAATGATTTTCACATATAGCATGATGCTGGATCTGACACTAAAGTAAATAAGTGCTATTGTGTTAAGGAAGTACACACACATTCCTATTTTATTGAGAATTACAAAAAATTGATACTAGAAGTTGAAATTTGTCAAATGGCTTTTCAACATCTCTAGGGATGTTCATGTGGTTTTTCTCCTTAGATCTGCTATATAGGTTGGTGTAAAAGTCACTGTGGTTTTTGCCATTACTTTTAGTTACTTTTAATGGGAAAAACCACAATTACTTTTGCACCAACCTAATAATATGATAAATTATATTAATAAAATCCCAAATATTGAATTATTCTTACATTCCTGCATGCGATTCTTCTTGGTCATGGTATATCATTCTTTTTTTTTTTTTTTTTTTTTTTTAGAGAAAGAGAGAGAGAGAATAGGAAGGAGAAAAAAGGAAGAGAAAGAGAGAGAGAGAATGGGGAAGAGGGAGAAGGAAAAGAAAGAGGGAGAGAGAATGGGAGTATTGCTTTCTTGCCCAGGCTAGAATGCAATTTAGTAATGGGTATTGAAAACCTCTTTTATACTGATAATTATACTTAATGATGTAATCAGGAAGGAGTAAGGGAAGAAGATAACAAACAAACAGCCAACCAATATTTAATTTAAACCTATGAAATGCTATGCGATTACTGAGGAGTGATTTACTTCCAATTATATAGTCACCTTTGGAATAGGTGTGAGGTGGTAATGTATGTTTTGTGTATTTGAAGTGGAGAGTACTATAAATATTTATTAAGTTTACTTGTTCCGGGTCTGAGTTCAAGTTCTGAATATCCTTGTTAATTTTCTATCTCGTTGATCTATAGAATCGTTAGTTCTTCTTGTTGCATTGATCCTTTTGCCATTATGTAATGTCATTCCTCGCCTCTTTTGATCTTTGTTGCTTTAAAGTCTACTTTATCAGAGGTGAGAATTGCATCTGCTGCTTTTTGTTTATTAGTTTATTTTTACTCTCTGTTCAATTGGTAAATCTTCCTCCTTCTCTCTGAGTCTTTGTGTATTGTTTCATGTAAGATGGGCCCGGATGCAGCATACCGATGGGTTTTGGCTTTTTATCGAATTAAAATATATGTAAGTTTAATACCAGCATTTGATGCTAGCTGGCTGTTTTGCCCATTAGTTGATGTGAATTTTTTATTGTGTTAAAGTTCTTGCTTTTTGATATATTTTTGGAAAGGCTGATATTGGTTGTTCCTTTATATGTATAGTGCTTCTTTCAGAAGCTCTTGTAAAGCAGGCCTGGTGGTGGTGAACTCTCTAAGTACTTGTTTGTTCGCAAAAGATTTAATTTTTCCTTCGCACATAAAGCTTAGTTTGGCTGGATAGGAAATTCTGGGTTGAAAGTTCTTTTCTTTAAGGATGTTAAATATTGGTCCCCACTCTTTTCTGGCTTGTAGGGTTTCTGCTGAGAGATCTGCTGTAAGTCTGATAGGTTTCCCTTTATGGGTAACCTGAACTTTCTCTCTAGCTGCCCTTAGTATTTTCTCCTTCATTTCAACCCTAATAAATCTGGCAATTATGTGCCTTGGGGTTGGTCTTCTTGAAGAATATCTTTGTGGTGTTCTCTGTATTACCTGGAGTTGAATATTACCCTGCCTTGCCAGGTTGGGAAAATTTTCCTGAATGATATCCTGAAGAGTATTTTCCAACTTGGATTCATTCTCTTCATCACATTCAGGTACACCTATCAAACGTAAATTAGGTCTTTTCACATAGTCCCATATTTCCTGGAGACTTTGCTCATTCCTTTTCATCCTTTTTTCCGCATTCTTGTCTTCTCGTTTCATTTCACTGAGCTGGTCCTCGACTTCTGATATCCTTCCTTCCGCTTGATCAATTCGACTGTTTAAACTTGTGCATGCTTCGCGAAGTTCTCGTGTTGTGTTTTTCAGCTCCATCAATTCACTTATATTCTTCTCTAAATTGTCCATTCTCATTAACATTTCGTTAAACCTTTTTTCAAGGTTCTTAGTTTCTTTGCATTGGGTTAGAATAAGTTCTTTTAATTCACAGAAGTTTCTTATCACCCACGTTTGGAAACCTGCTTCTGTTATTGGAATACCAGTGTAATCTATTAAGCCTTGTTCCGTTACTGATGAGGAATTGCAATCCCCTGTAGAGGGAGAGGCATTCTGATTTTGAGTATTCTCTACCTTTTTACGCTGGTTTCTTCCCTTCATTATATATTTGTCCGTCTGTCGTCTTTATAATTACCGACTTTCTAACTGGGTCTCTGACGTCCAACTTGTTGATTCCCAGCGCCGAAATCTGAGCAATCCACTGAGCCGGCCAAAAGAGCGGTGTTAAGATTGATGGTGCTTTTCTGCCCGGGAATATCCGGACTCTGCACCAAGAACTGGCGTGCTAAGGCACCAGCAAAACCGCCACGCCGGCCACAAGAGTCGCCCTGGCGACCCGTGGAGCTCCTCCACTGGGAATCTCGTGGTCCGTGAGCAACTAATATTCGTCTGAAAGTGTGGCGTCCTCTCGTTCTTTGCGCTTTCACTGGGAGGTACGTGCCCGAGCTGCTAATCATCAGCCATCTTGGATCTCTCTCCCGGTATATCATTCTTTTGTGCTACTGGATTTGTTTGTTAATATTTTATTTAGAATTTTTACATTGATACAGGTAAGACTGGTCCGTAGTTTTTTGTGCACAGTTTTGGCTGTGCCGTTGGTTATTGATATTAAGCTCATTTTATACATGCAAACTGAAAAGTTTTTCTTCTTTTCATATCATGTGCTCTGGCATAGTTTCATCTGTATACCATTTTTTCTTTTTAGAGATGGAGTCTCGCTCTGTTGCCCAAGTTGGAGTGCAGTGACACAATCTCAGCTCACTGCAACCTCTGCCTCCCGGGTCCAAGCGATTCTCCTGTTTCAGCTTCTGGAGTAGCTGGGATTACAGGTGCTCGCCACCACATCTGGCTAATTTTTGTATTTTTAGTAGATACGTGGTTTCACCATATTGGTCAGGCTGATCTTGAACTCCTGACCTCAGATGATCCACCTGCCTTGGCCTCCCAAAGTGTTGAAATTACAGGTGTGAGCCACCGTGCCTGGCCTCTATACCATTTTTTTCTTTAAGGTTAAGTACATTATAATGTGTAACCATAGTACTATTTAATGGGGTAGCTTTTAAAAAACCCAATACATTTTTCTACTCAACAGATACATTAAGATTTCTACCTTTTCTGGATTCAATTTTGATAAATTTTATGTCTTACTATTTATTATCCATTTCATTCAAGTTTCCAAATTTGTTGTATAAAATCAAGTTTCATTATTACTTTCTAGATTTTTTAACTTTTATTTGAATTTCCTTGAGCTATATGAAAGACAATTTAAAAGTCTGGGTGCGGTGGCTCACGCCTATAATCCCAGCACTTTGGGAGGCCAAGGTGGGCGGATTACTTGAGGTCAAGATTTCAAGACCAGCCTGGCCAACGTGGTGAAACCTCATCTCTATTAAAATTCAAAAATTAGCCAGGCATGGTGGTATGTGCCTGTAATCCCAGCTACTGGGGTGGCTGAGGCAGGAGAATTGCTTGAACCCGGGAGGTGGAGGTTGCAGTGAGCCAACATCATGCCATTGCACTGTAGCCTGGATGATGAAGTGGGACTCCATCTCAAAAAAAAAAAAAAAAAAAAAAAAAAGATGGAAGGAAGGAAGGGAAAGAAGGAAAGAAAAGAAAGAGAAAAAAAGAAAATTTAAAACTCTATAGATGATAGGAGCTTTTTACTTTTGGGTTTGTTATTAATTTCTGGTTTTATTTCTTTGTAGTCAGAAAATCTTGCTTGTACTCTTTCTACTTTGTTTCTATGAAGAGATCACCACATATGCAACTTTTATTTGTTTGCACATTATATATACTTGTTTGTGTGTGTTATATACATATACACAATACATTCAACTTCATTTTTGCGTCTTTGTCTTTTGCATCTCGTGTCCCCTCTGGTGTGTAACAGAAAACTTGTATATCATAGGAATACAGTAAAAGCTAGATTTTATTATTTCAAATGGCAAGAGATTCTTTGGTTAAAATAATTGGACCAAGGATTAAGGCTTATATCTTGATGAATATCTGGAATGAGAAAGAGAAATCTCTACTTAATATAATACGTTCACCTTGAGGGTCAGACCATGCTATTCGGGTTCTGCAACTCTCAAGCATAATGTAAAGGATGCCAGCACTTCATAAATGTAAACTTCTATGGATTTGACAAGATTCTGAGATATATTTTTCCTCTTCATGAGCATAAGCAATGAGCATAGCTCAGTAAAGCTAAAACATTTTACAATATCAAACAAGTGAATCAAAACAACTCAACATTCAAGATTCTTTGAAAGCAATTTACAGCTTTATTGGCATCTCCCAAAGAATATCAATAGGAATCTAATTTATAACATAACTTCAGATTTATTATCATGTTCTCCTCTTTACTATTTCTTTTTATCTCTCCCATACCCCTACTGCAACTAATATGGTTCATCTTGATTTTCTTTTCAGACTTTCCCAAATTTGTTCTTTCTCCATCCTTCCCATGAACTCTGGTCTCCTTCCCTACTCCCTACATGCCCAGCTGTGTTTCTCCCTGCCACCTTGTTGCTCTTCTTCCAAAATATAACCCGCTCAGTTTGTCTCAGAGTTCTTCCTACTCTACAGTGATTAAAAAAAAATCCATTATCCTGATCAATATAACAAAAATAACTAAGCAGTAGGGAACAAGGTTGTCAAATAGAGAATTTTTCTTAGAAAAATCAGCCATAATATTCTAAAATACATTATAAATGTATGTCTCAATTATATTTTATTTTATAGATGTGACTTCAAAATGTGACTTAGGAAAGATAAGATTTTATATACTTATAAAGACAACCTAATTCTTTATTTTAAGAATATAGTAGGTTGCTTATTTATGGTAAGTAAATATAGCTTTGATTTTCATCCCTGACTTGTAGGTTTGTCTTTCTTTCCAAGAAGAAATAACTTATTCAATAAATGATTTTTTTTTTTGCAGTCTAAAGAAGGTGCATTTATTGTCAGAGATTCAAGACATTTAGGATCCTACACAATTTCTGTATTTATAGGAGCTAGAAGGTAAGCACTTGTGATTTTGGTTACTGTAGAAACAATCCCTGGGACAGTCTCCATCATACAGAGAATGTTAGCAAGAACTTAGCTTAGGGAAAAGATTGCTGGCCTGGAAGTTAGGAAAACCAACCAGTCCGTAATATATCCTTAGCATGCTCTGGGTGACATTGGATAAGTTTCTTAACCTCTCTTGTCTTCCTTTTCTCAACCATCAAGTAAAGAGGGGGAGATTAGTTGTAGTAGACACCGTTGGGCGCTTTCCTCATATCCCTTGGACTATTCTGGGATTCACCTGCAGAAAGGTCTCCTGCACTTAGAAAGCTTCCTGTGTCCGTCTGCCTGAGGACGTTCTGTGGCTGTGGGAACCTGTGGGCCCCATGGCTAAGCTGAAAGTGCCTGAGAGGTAACATCCCAGGAGCAACCCTATGTTAAAGAAAATGGGAGTTGGTGGATAAATATCTCAGTTTCTTTGTACTTCAGTGGGACAATTGTGAGATGTGTTCCCCAGTCTCTCCTAGGTTCCTAGAAGCATTGAGCCCCAATTGCCCATAGTAGTACCCTACTAACTAATGCACCTGGCATTGGGTTTTCCTCCCTTCCTTGTCTTACATCTCCAATTGCTCACAGTGCGTGTGTTCATTCATTTAACCAATACTTGATATTCAGTATGTACTTAAATGGATTCATTATGAGATCTACTTTTTTGGACAGTGGTCTTGTCACTCAGACAACTTTAGCTGAAGTTATGTTTGAATCTAAGGCCCCAAAAATTTAGCAGAGGAATTTTCTTGACATGGGGAGGCACTTGTTGAATTTAGTCAATCCAGTTCTCAGTGTAGTGTTGCTGGGATGAGTTTTAGAACTGGAGTCCTGTCGTTTAATAAGTTAGCTTAGTTCCAAAGTGATCTTTCACTCTTCTAGTAATTCACATTTTCTTGATTGTAGAAGTACGGAAGCTACCATAAAACATTATCAGATAAAAAAGAATGACTCAGGACAGTGGTACGTGGCTGAAAGACACCTCTTTCAATCAATCCCCGAGTTAATCTGGTATCACCAGCACAATGCGGCGGGTAAGTGGGGAACTTCAAGCTGGGTGAGTCAGGGAGCCAAGCCCTTGATGACCAATGCATCTTTAGTATCAGACACTCGACAGGAGCAAATCTCCCTGTAGAAATAGTTTAAGAACTTGAAATACAGCCTGTCATTTGAGCAATTCTCTTTCTTATTGATGCCTCTTCATTTTTCTAGTTGGTGGGGGGCAAGAGGTAGGTCAATTTCTTATATTTCTACCAGGTTAGAAACATGATAGCTGACAGAGAAGCAAATAGTTATCAATCATTATGCATTTGTTCTGGAAATTTACCTAGGGCTAAATGTAATAAGATTTCAGATACCCTAAATAATGATGCTTTTTTTCCCTTTGCCCCCATAAATCTGCTCTCTAGACAATTGCGATTGAAAATTATCCTTATATTTCTCATTCTCTGTTCTTTCTTGTTTGGAGAATATAAAAAGTCACAGAGAACACAGCCTTTCACAGTTATAATTTAGCCTGACTATACCAGAGGCATAGTTAACCCATCTCCCCAGCTATTGTTTGCAATAATTGCTATTTGTGCAAACCTATCATCTGTGAAAAGATATAGGAACTCAGAAAGTTCCACCAGAATTACAATCACATCTTTGGTCTTCAGCCCTCACTCAACCTGTGCTGAACTACTTTGAGCCCATGGGGAATCTTCTTATCTCAGCATTGCAGAATTCAGAATCCACTGTAACTTTTCATATTATTTTGACTTCTTGTCATGCATTTCTGTTTTAGATTTCTCTCATGAAAAGTGTTGACAAAAAAATTCCTTTTGGAAAGAGCTCACTTTTCCATTACACTGGTTCTAAGTATCAGGAATATATCAAAGGACATTTTTATCCTCTTGTGGGATGCGTTCACATGGTTGTTCCAGGCAGTCACTGGAAGTTTGGTTAAGGAGCGAGGGTAAAATGTCTGGGTGGGGCCATAAAGGTCATAGTTGTAGCTAGAGATAGAATCAAGAGGTCAGTTCTGAATTTTCTCCTTTACATTCTTCTTTCTCCTTCCTCAAAAGAAAAAACTTGAGAAAGAGTTCTTATGGTGATAAGGTTACATGAGGTTAGATGAGGGCTTTAACCTCAGCTAGGTCTTAGAGTCACTGGTAGCATCCATTCCTGTTCTCTGTTCAAACTTTTACCATTCTCAAGACTCCTTTACCAGAATTACCGTAATACCTTTACCAGAATTACCAGATTTGCTGTATTAGCAAATCTCCTGTCTGTCTACATCATTAGGAAAAGTGAAGTCACCAGGCATGAGCGACCTCCGTCTCATCTTCTGTCCCCATGCCCTCTCATCCTCATTCCCTCCAGTAGTAGTGAGGCCATGCCTGTGCTCTTGCTCTAACCTGCCATCCACCGTTCCTTTCTCTTCTGTTTCTCTTCTGTTCTTTTGTCTTTCTCCCTTTAGCCCTTAACCCTATAAACATGCTTAAGACTTTCTTATCCTAAAAACAAAAACAACTCTCCTCCTGCTGTCCTAATTCTTTCTCCATTTACACATTGCTCTTGTAAGTCACACTTTTGGAAAAATGTATACACATCCTCTGTCTCCACTTCCTCACTTTCCTTTTACTTTTTAAACATCTATGATCTGTCTTCTGTTTTCAGCAGTCCATATTTGACCAGTGGCCCTATATTGACAGTACAGTGATGCTTTCTATTTCTCCTGTGTGCAGATCCTGTCTGCTACATTTGGCAGTGTCACTTGTTGCTCCATCAATGTTTGACATCACCCCCTTTTGGCCTTCTCTAATTCCCAATAGTTCCTACTGGGTCTTCCCAATGTGTCCTACTTCTACTCTTCCCTTAAATATTGGTTTTCCTCAGGAATCCATCCATGATCACTTCTCTTCTCAACTTAGGCATCTTTCTTTGCATAATCTTCTATCTTGTAGACAGAGGCACTTGCAATCCCGTAGGCCCTGAACTTCACTGATGAAGTAGGATGCTTCATGTTATACCATTACTCTCCCTCCAAATCTCCTCTTTCTGTTACCTCTTTCAGGTAATACTAGCACCATTCGGCCCATTTGTATGGGTTGGAAGCATATAAATTAAATAGATGCTTCTTTTTTTTTTTTTTTTTTTTTTTTTTTTTTTGAGATGGGAGTCTCACTCTGTAGCCCAGGCTGGAGTGCAGTGGCATGAAAGAGATGCTTTTAATACCTCACTTCTGATTAATTATCAAATACAATTGATTTAATATTCTAACTTGTGTCTCCTATAGATCCCTGCCTCTCCCTTCTTCTAGTGCTGCCCTAATCATTGCTCACTAGGACAACTGCAATAGCCTCTTACCTGGCCTCATTACCACCAGTGTTGATTTTCCCTTAATCCATTCTGTTGGTACCAGAGTGATCTATCAGAAATGTTAATCTGGTGGTGGGGCAGTGGCTCATACCTGTTATTCCAGCACTTTGGGAGCCTGAGGCGGGTGGGTCACCTGAGGTCAGAAGTTCAAGATCAGCCTGGCCAATACTAAAAATACAAAATTAGCCAGTGATGGTGGCACATGCCTTTAATCCCAGCTACCTGAGGGGCTGAGGCAGGAGAATCGCCTGAACCCAGTAGGTGACATTGCAGTGAGCTGAGATCACACCATTGCACTCCAGCCTAGGCAACAAGAATGAAACTCTGTCTCAAAAAAAGAAAAGGAAATATAAATCTGACTGTGCCCTCCTACTTGGGACTTTTCAATAGCTTCCTCTCACCTGCAGGAAAATGTAATGCTCCCTAGTGTGGCTTATGAGGCCCATCATACCCAGAATGCTGCCTACTTCTCCAGTGTAATTTGTCTCACTCTACCTCCTGAGTTTTGCTCAAGTACCCACCATCATGCTTCACCTCATGCTGTTTCATCTCATGCTGTTACCTCTGCTTAGAAAGTCTTTCATGGTTTCTCCTCATGGGTTAACTCCATGTGTTAGTTTCATCTTAGTCATTTTCTCGTGGAAGACTTCTTTGAGTCCAACAATGTGTTAAGTGCTCTTTCTTTATGTCCCAAGGCACCCTATATGCATCTCCAGCACAATACTTACCACTTTCACATTAGAATGGCCTCTCTCTGCCTGTCTTCCCTCACTGAGATCGAGCTCCCTGTGGGCAGAGCCCTCATCATACTCATCTTGGAATCTGCTGGGATCTTTGGGAATCTACCTAGAAGAGTGCCTTGCACACAACAGGCATTTAATATGTGCTTCTTTCTGTTCTTACACTGGTCAAGCTCATTTCCGTCTTCTAGTATTTGCACATGCTGTTTCATCTACCTGGAAGGCTCTTTGTCAATCAACATCAGCATAGCTGTCATCTTGTCAGAAAGGCCTTCCCTGAGCGCCCACTCTAAAGTAACTATATGTTATCTAGTCTGCCTTGCACTTAGTCATCATCATCTACTTGTTCTTGTGTGTGCATGCACTTGTTTATTTTCTCTTCCTCTCACTAGAATGTAATCTTCATGAGGGCAGGGATTATCAGTCTTGTTCACTACTGTCTCCCAACATCTAGCTAGTGCTTGGCACATACCAGGCTTTTGATAAATATTAGTTGGATAAATAAATAATAAATGATTATTAAACTAAATTGAAATGTAAGGTATATGCCCAAGTGGGTCAATGAAAGGAAAAAAAGAGACATTTAATGTATAGAATTCTATATATTAACCCAATCAAATGAAGTCTCATTTACTCTACCATGCTATTAAAAAACAAAAAACAAAGAGTGTAGAAAATGGGCACACTTCAACACCATTGGTGGATGAATGAATTAGTACAGCCATTCTGGACACCCTTTTACCTGGAAATCACATTTTATAAGGTGATAATTTGAGAGGTACAGACAAATATATGTTCAAGGAAATATGACATATTTTACAATAGTGAAATCTTGGAAATAAATTTAAGCTCTGTTTATAGTCAATGACATATATCAATTACATGCTTAGTGCAAAAAGCTTGTTACAAAATATTTACTTTTTTGTAAAATAATATATTGGATGTGTTCATGTTTTCAATTATGCACATAGAGATTTTTGCAAACATGTTCACCAAGATGATAAGAATCTATCTGTGGATTCTAAGATTTTTGTGAGGGATTTTTAGGGGTCATCTTTATACTTTGTTAGATTCTTTAAATTGTATACAATGAACATTTTTTTTTGAAAATGTTTTTCAAATGGGAAAATAAGCAAACTAACATGTAGAATGAATTTTGTTTGCCTAATTATTTAAAGAATGATACAATCTTCTAGTTTATTTCATTCTTTCTTCTATATTGGCAAATAGCCTTGAAATATTGATTTCTCTTTCTCCACAGGTCTCATGACACGTCTCCGATATCCAGTTGGGCTGATGGGCAGTTGTTTACCAGCCACAGCTGGGTTTAGCTACGGTAAAGTGTGCACACATGATGAAGTAAAATAGCAAATCCAGTAGTAAAGAATCTACTCTGGCCAGGCACTGTGGCTCGTGCCTGTGATCCTTGCACTTTGGGAGCCTGAGGCGGGTGGATCACCTAAGCTCAGGGGTCTGAGACTAGCCGGGCCAAAATGGTGACAGCCCATCTCTAGCAAAAATACAAAAAATTAGCCAGATGTAGTTAGCTACTTGGGAGGCTGAGGCAGGAGAATTGCTTGAACCCAGGAGGCAGAGGTTGCAGTGAGTCAAGATTGTGCTATTACACCCCAGCCTGGGCAGCAGAGTGAGACTCCTCTGAATAAATAAATAAATAAGAAAAGAAAATAATCTACTGCAAGTTCCCTGTTGATTCTTTGAACTCTCAGCACTTCTGAAATGTCTATCTAGAAACATTTCTTCTCAAAGTTTAAATCACCCTTCTGAGATGTTTAAATATGTGCCTCTTGTAAGGGAAATATAAACTTTGGGGAGAAATGCTTTAGTTTCACTTCAGATTTTACTGTTACATTATCAGGAGCCTTAATCTTCACCCCTTTGATAAATTACAATTGTTTTTATTCGGATGTTTGCATTGTTGTTCTTTGGTTACAAGGGTGCCTGGGAAATGATTCCTTTTCAAGAGAAGCTACTAAAAAGAGCTGCTAAAAGTATCTTCTTCATCCTTTTTTTTTTTTTCCAAATCGAATGTGCACAAAGTTCAATTTGAGTCACTTTCTAGCAAATATGCTATTTGTAAAACTGTGGGAATAAATAAGTACCAGGGAATCCTGTTTTCTAATTTGGTGACATTTTATTCTTTTAAACTTCTCTCATTAGTGGGATTCAGAATATACTGAAGAAAAGTAATAACACAATTATATTGGGAAACAAGTAACTGGGACTTAGGGTTTCATTAAGTTAAGTGGAATGGAAGCAGGATTTCTAGCTATTATTGGTGCTTGTATTATTCCTCTGGTCCACAGATACTATACATAATACAAAGTTCCACCATTAACAATTTACTTATGTTAAATATGTTCTTTTTAATTTCTTAAAAATAAATTTAAAAAAATTTAAAATCGAATAGAATAGCACACAACTCATAAGTCTATAGCTTGATTTGTTCTGCCTGGTTATAGAAATAGAATCGGACACTATGCATTTTTTTGTATCTGCCTTCCTCCTCACCTCATTACATCTGTGAATTTCATCCATGGTCCTGGGTGGGGTTGATTTATTTTCACTGTGGTGCAGTGCTACCCTGCATGACATACCACAACTGATTTAGCCATGCTTCTTTAGATGGCTATCTGAGTTGTTACCAATTTTTGGCAAATAATATATATATATATATATATATATATATATATATATATATATATATATTTTACAAATAATATTGTTAAGAACATTCCTCTGTGTGTTTTGATGAAGTTAAGTGCTCATTTACATTCCAGCATATGTTGGATATGTGCTTAAGTGTAGGCCTGTTTGGTCATAGGCTATGCATGTGGTTAGATGATTTAGTAGATATAGTCAGTTTTCTAAAGAGCTTATACCAAATTACAGTCCCATCAATAATATATAAGTTACAGTGGCTCCATACCTTTGCCCTTGCCAATATTTTATTCTAGGTTTTTTCTTACATGTTAGCCAATCTGGTATGTGTAGTAGTATCTCATTATGGTCTAAATTTGCATTTCCCTGATGACTAATTATTTTGGTCGATTTGGTTTAGTGGCCATTTGGATATTCTCTTTATGAAAGAATACTCCATTCAGCTTTTTTACCCTTAAAAAACTTAGGTTATATGTCTTCTCTAGTTGATTTATTTATATTCAGAGTAAGAATTCTATGTTGGTTGTAGATTTTAGAAATATCTTCTGTGGCTTAACTTTTTACTTGCTTAATGGGGGTATTTTTGATGAACGTAAGTTTTAGAAGTATAATTTATCAATATGTTTCTTTGTGGTTATATTCTGTTGAATAAATCTGCTAATTCCAAGGCCATGAATATATCCTTCCATGTTGCTTTTAAAACATACCTTCTAGACTGGGCGTGGTAGCTCTTGCCTGTAATCCTAGTACTCTGGGAGGCCGGAGTGGGGATTGCCTGAGCTCAGGAGTTTGAGACCAGCCTAGACAACATGATGAGACCTTGTCTCTACTAAAAATACAAAAATTAGCATGGTGTGGTGGCATGCCTGTAATCCCAGCTACTTGGGAGGCTGAGGCAGGAGAACTACTTGAACCCAAGAGGTGGAGGTTGCAGTGAGCTGAGATCGTGCCACTGCACTCCAGCCTGGGTGACAGGGTGAGATTCTGTCTCCAAAAAAAAAAAAAAAAAAAGTAATAATAAAATAAAACATACCTACTATAGGGAGGAGGGAATTACTTTGCACAGCTGGTAGAAGGGACTATCGACCTTTACAACTCTTTTAAATGCATGATTCAAAAGTTCCAGCAGATGGTGGTGTTGCTGTATAAAAAGGAGACACTAAAACCATTAAGTTTCATACAGTTTTCAAGAGGGTTATTTTAAAAGCAGTTTATTTTATCCTGATTTACTTCTATAAAATGAGAAATACACAGCAACAAATTTCACTTCAGATATATTCTTAGATATATGTGGGTTAGATTTCTAACATTGAATATGTTTATTAGATGATTTCATTGGACTTTTCCCTGGGAAGAAGAAGTACCAAAAGAGAAAAGCCCTTTAGAGATGAAGTGAGAAGATCAATAGGAGGAACTGAAATCACAGTTTTATTTGCCCTACAGATTTACTCACCGGGAAAAAACCAGACTGGGAACATAAATATTTTGGGTCCCAGGTCTAGTTTTGGTAGGTTTAGTTTAGAAAGGCACAGAAGTGTGTTCACTGTTCTCTTTGGGAACAGAGAGTGCATTTGCTATCCATAACCTGTTGTACAAACATCACCAAGTAAGCAAAGTTTGTGTTTTGAAACTTGAGTTCTTGAATTACATTTAAGTCACAGTGAGTGTATTAAAATGGCTTCAGATCCCCTCCACTTGTTTATAAATGTTTTAACGTCTCGGTCAAATAATAGATAATTCCTAAACATTTTCCAGTCCAAAATTTTAACACTCTTTTTTTCTACTTGTAACATGGGTATTTTACTTTTTCAGAAAAGTGGGAGATAGATCCATCTGAATTGGCTTTTATAAAGGAGATTGGAAGCGGTCAGTTTGGAGTGGTCCATTTAGGTGAATGGCGGTCACATATCCAGGTAGCTATCAAGGCCATCAATGAAGGCTCCATGTCTGAAGAGGATTTCATTGAAGAGGCCAAAGTGATGATGTACGTATAGATAACACCCTGATAAATATTATATAATGTGCTGGTGTCATGGAAACAACATGAGCTTTGGAGGCAGCCACACCTGGATTTGTGTCACAACTTTGCTTAAGCTGGTTGTGTAACCCAGGCACATTATTTGACCTGGGTGTGACTGGGTAAATTATTCTACCTTTCCAAGTCTCAATGTTCTCATCTATAAAATGGGATGAGAGTGCCTACCTCACTGCATCGATGTGTGAATTAAATAAGATAATTTTTGTAATAAAGATAAGACAGGAAAATTCCCTTGACCCCTTTGCAGAACCCTTTGCAAAGGGGGTGGCTTATTTACTCAGCTGCTGTGTGCTCAAACCCCTTACGGGAGTGGGAGCATGCAAGTGAGCCAGAGTGAATGCTTTTGAGCTCTGGCCCCACCACAGTGTCTAGAAGTGTTACAATTTTCTTTTAGCTTTGCCTTCTGCAGATAGCTAAGTGTTAACCATCTCAGTGGAGATTCATAGTGACAGCCTTTTGCACCCTGCTCTCTTGATACCTGGGTCCTTGTATGGCATCCAGGAAGAATCAGGTCACATGGACTTGAAGGATGGTGAATGCAGGGATTTTAGTGAGTGATGGAGGTGGCTCTCAGCGGGATGAATGGGAAGCTGGAAAGGGGATGGTGTGGGAAGATGATCTTCCCTGAGAGTTCGACCATTCTGCAGCCAGTCTCCTCTCTGACTGTTCCAGGTGAGCTCCTCTCAATATTCAGACACTCCTCCTCTTCTCTTCTTTTCTGCTGCACCACTCTGTCACTCTGCGAGTGGAGCTTGGGGTTTATATGGGCACAGGATAGGGGTGTGGCAGACTAGAGTGGTCTTGGAAAGGGCAACATCTGGGCGTGAAAATAAGAATGCCTGTTCCCAAATGGGGCTGCAGGTTTCCAGGCTTGAAGGTGGGGATTTTGCTGGGAACTGCCCTCTTCTATCCAGTATTTCCCTGCCTTCTGTCCAGTGACAAGCAAGTGTGTTCTTTCAGCTCAATAATAGGTGCTTTACAGTACTCTTTTATCCCCTCTTTTCCCAGAAGCAAAAGTGGTTATGTCTTGGTGGTGATATACTACTCATTTTTTGAAAGAGCATCTTCCAGTGGCCAAAAAGAGTTAATGTTTTTATAAGGATAAAAAAGTATTTGCTTTCAGAGGACGTAAGAGTCTAGAGCTTTAAAAGAAGTGGCTCTTTGTAGACCATTAGACACAACTCTTCTGTGATTTCCCAGGACAGCATTTTGACTCGGTTGAACCCATTTTTGTAGTTCACAACTGTAACAACTTGAGCTGGACCAGGACAGCCAATAATTAGACCATAGTTCAAATTAACATTCTTTAAATATTTGTTCAACATTTACTTAGAGGAACAACAATGCTGTGAAGAAGAACAACTCCAGATGGCATTATGTAGATTCTGCTCTGTTTTCCAGAGAAATGTATTCCTGACCCACAGTTGCAGACTCCAACTGGAGAAAACAAACAAGCAAATAACAATCAGAGGCGATTAACTGGATCCATTCTCTTTTGAAGGCAGACAAGGATATCCCTTGGGGCTCTCACCTCCTACCCCAAGGGTCCTATCGAAATATTCTTTCCATTCACTTACAATAGAATGAATTCCAAGAGAAGTTGTTATAAACACAATTTCCCAGTGACATAAATTCCAAGTGAAGTTGGAATTTATGTTACAATTTCCAAGTGACATCAGCTTCCCAAGGATGTTTTTGTGTCCCTAGATGTCCCAGGCACCTATCTCTGTCTGGCCTTTTCTTCCTGTAACTATCTGTATCTGACCATGGTTTTTCTATACCTAAAGGACAAAAATTGTATTTCTGTGTTGGATTAAATAGGCATAATAAAGAAAGAATGATTGGGAGACCAGTGATTCAGGGAGAGTTAAAATCATATTTGAAACTCTATCAAACAAGAAATAATTGAAGATGTTTAATGTCATGATGAGAGAATTCTTGAAAGGTACAAGCCTGATTGGGCATTTGAGGTTAGGATCTTTGAGGACAATATTTTCCCTGATTCATTTTGGGAGGCCAAGGTGGGAGGATCGCTTGAGCCTGGGAGTTTGAAACCAACCTAGGTAACATGGTGAAACCCTGTCTCTACAAAAAACACAAAAACTAGCCAGGCATGGTATTGGGCACCTGTAGTCCCAGCTACTCAAGAGGCTGAGGTGAGAGGATCAGTTGAGCTCGGCAAGTTGAGGCTAGAGTGAGCCATGATGGCACCACTGTGCTCCAGCCTGAGTGACAGAGTAAGAACCTGTCACACACACAAACACACACACACACACACACCCCTGATTTTTAAAAAAGTGAGGCAGAAAATCTTCCATTCTAACATCCTATTTATCTTTAAAATAGTTGACATGCATTTGACATATTATCTACCAAGTATATACGGCTTTGCACATATTAGCTCCTTTCCCTGTGTGGTTTAAAATCACTTCTTCCAGGAGGTCTTTTCTGACTACTCTGTTTAAGTTGGCACACCCAATGCCAAATGCTTTCTGCTATATCACCTTGTGTTAGTTCCATCAAAGTACTTGTCAGACTCTGAAGCTTCATGTGTAGTTGTTTTATTTCTCTCCTACTAGGATGGAAGCTCTATAATAATAGAACCTTCTATTTATTTCTCCTGTTCAACCTGGTGAGTGCGAAAAGGATGACTAGCATGTAGTTGGTGCTAAAAAACATATATGGATTACTGAATGAGTTAATGAATCCTCACCACAATTCTACGAGGTGGCTTCTATTAAGATCCCAGCTTTATAGATAAGAAAGAAAATTTAGAAAGCTTATCGTAAACCAAAATGCATCTGAGACAAGTCTTAATTAATTTAGAAGTTTGCTGGGCCAGGGTTAAGGACATGCCTATGACAGCCTCAGGAGGTCCTGATATATGTGCCCGAGGTAATCAGCCTACAACTTGGTTTTATACATTTTAGGAAGACATAAGACATCAATCTATCCATGTAAGATGTATGTTGGTTTGGTCTGGAAAGGCAAGACAGCTGGGAGTGGTAGAACAGGAGAGTTTGGCTCCCACTTGCAGGACATATGACAGAGGTGTGACTCTCTGTTCAGCCACCATGATCTCAAAACTTTTACAGGAAGGGGAGCATGCAGATGGGCAGGTGCAGGAACCAGGGCAAGCACTTTTGAGCTTTAGCCCCACAGCAGCATCTAGGGGTGGGTGTCTGCAACCCTCAAAGCCCAAGTGGGCCTGTGTTGTAGTGTGCTCTTTTAGACTTGTGGTTCACAGATGGCTTAAGAGTTAACTAGCTCAGTGGACTCTCTGCCTTTTTG
The DNA here is from genome assembly GCF_030222135.1 of Aotus nancymaae. Lineage (NCBI taxonomy): Eukaryota > Metazoa > Chordata > Mammalia > Primates > Aotidae > Aotus > Aotus nancymaae. The sequence continues at coordinate 46,560,379 of NW_026988417.1, read as the reverse complement.
CAAGAGCAGGGGGCCAGTGTGACAGCTTTCTGTATCCCAAGCTCTTGTCCAGTGTCCTGGAAGATCGGGTCACACACAAACTTGAAGAACGAATATGGGGTTTTATTAAGTGTTGGAGGTGGCTCTCAGCAGGATGGATGGAAAGCTCGACAGGGGATGGGATGGGAAGATGACCTGCCCCTGGAGTTTGGCTGTCCAACAGCTGACTCTCTGACTGTCCCCAGCCAAACTCCTCCCAATGTTCCTTCTCTTCTCTCCTTCTCTGCTGTTCTGTTCTGCCAGTTGTCTGTCTGTTCATCTCCTCATCTGCTTCTGGAGCCTGGAGTTTGGAGTTTATATGGGTACAGGATAGTGGGCGTGGTGGGTCAAAAAGCAACTTTTGGGGCACAAAAACAGGAATGCCTGTTCTCACTTAGAGCCATCGGTATCTAGGCTTGAGGGAGAGGTCTTTCCTGGGGAACTGCCCTCTTCTACCCCGCATTTCCCTGTCTCTGGTCTATAGTGGGGGCTTCCATGTCATAGGCAGATTCAAAGATTTTCTGATTGACAGTTGGATATTATCCAGAGAACTGGAATCAATGGAAAGGAATGTCCAGGTTGCTATAAAGAGCTGTGGAGACCAACACAGATGGTCTGTGTTTATTAGGAAGATGAAACTTCCAGGTAGAAGGTTTCAGAGGAAATAGATTGTGAATGTTTCTTATCAGACTTCTTAATAATTATGTTATTAATAATTAAAATGTTAAATATTATTAATAATTAAAATGTTTCTTATTAGACTTATTAATAAGAGTCTTAACAGACTCTTATTAAAGGCATGTCCAACTCCCTCTTCCCATCATGGCCTGAAGTAGTTTTACAGGTTAACTTTGGAACATCCATGGCTAAGAGGAAGAGTCCCTTGAGATGGTTGGGGGCTTAGAATTTTATTTTTGGTTTACATTATGTAATTTGCCTGTAGTCCCACAACAAAACATTGTTAGAGCCTCTAATTGAAATAAAAACTGTGAACTGTCTGGGCACAAAAACTATGATCTTAATGAACATAATTATCAACACATTCTTGGAAAACTAATATATGTCAGAGGGCAAGAGATGGAAAGAGAATTGTTTCAGAATACATTTTTGAGATAAAGTCATCAAGACTTGCTGATAAATTAAATGTGGCAGGTAGTGGGAAGAAACCAGAGGAACAAAGATGACTCTAAGATTTTGGTGTACCTTATTATGTTAGGTGAAGGGTGGCACCATTTACAAAGATGGGGCAAGATCAAACAGGTTTAGGGGGAAAATCAAGAATTCTGCTTTGGACATGTTAGATTTGAGAATTCTGTTATTTATTAGACACCAAGTGTGATCCAGTGGTGAGGTAAATATATGAGTCTGGGGTTCAGGAAAAAGGTCAGAGTGGAGGGTATTAACTTGAGAGTGATCACCAGAGATGGTATTTAAAACCCTGAAACTTAATGCGATTACTTAGTGAAAGAGAATAATTAGAATAGGAGAAATGGAGAAGCCTGCAAAGTGTCCAAAAATATTTAAATAACAAATTTAAATGTGTGTTTGCCCTATGATAAATTCCTACATACTTGTCTAAACTGAGAAATAACGTGTATTAAGAAGTCCTAAAGTTATAACAAACAAGAATGTATATTTTTCCATTTGCATCTTTCTATGCTTGTGAGAAATATTTGTCTTGTTAGATTGAATCACATACGAGAATGTATTTGTTTTTGCCTGATTTTCATAAAGGTTTGCCTTATTTCTGTTAGATTTTTACCAGCAATCTTGATAAGCAAATGCAGTAATATTTCAATTCTCAAATGCTTCCATGTGGGTATCAACTTGGTGCATTTCCTGTGGCAAATTAATATTTTATCCCAACACTTGCTTTTCTGCAATTACTCTATACACATGTAAACTGCATCCCTTAACTGAAAGTACACTTTATGAATTCAAAAAGTGAATCAGACAAAATATATATAATATGTATCTCCAAATTAAGATAATGTTAAGTTCTCTGAATGCCTCTCTTCCCCATTAACTGGAGAGTTTTCACAAGCTAATTTCATGGTAACGGGTCAATAATCATTCATATACATTGTGTTAAGGTACACAGTCTTCCCAAGTCACTGATTTTATTTTACCTTTATTAATGAAAAGAATTAAAAGAAGTGATAACTTTTCAAGGTACTTTTGACACAGAGAACTGGTGTATTATACGTCTTCTAAAATTATAAGCATTAATTTGAATATTATTTTCCACGATGACTAGTTGGCATAAAAGACTTTTAGAGATTAATATAATATTCCACACACACCCACACAAAATAACAATAAACATTTGAAGTCTAGATAACTAAAAAGTTCTGGGTATGTTTTAATAGGCAACATTCAAGGACTCGTGTGTGTGTGTGTGTGTGTGTGTGTGTGTGATTACTAACTACACTGCAAGTTTTCTTGTTGGTAAATGTTTTTTAGTTTCCAACTTTATCTGGAAATTTCCTTTTAAAGAACTTCATGCTTTAGAATTTAATTTTTGTTTTCTTTTATAGTCACTCTTTCCTCCCTCCTGTCTGTCCAGAATTTTTCATCTGAACAGCTGCAGGTAGGAAAGTTGGAATTCAAGGAACAGAAAAGGAAATCTGCTTGACCTAGCAAGGAGAGACAGTGATGAAGAAACAAAAGGATTATAAAATGAAGAGAAGAAAAATAAAATGCCGACACATACAATATGGGACATGTAATATTCTGTCTCCACATTGCCTTTGGCATTACCATTTAAACTCTTGACCCCAAATTCTCAGTGCATTCAGTGGCAAGGAAACTGCAATACTTTCTCTGTGTTTGGGTTGATTTTTATCTTATCTTGATAATGAGAGTGATAAATAGATGGTAAATATTACCAGTTGTGTTCAAACACTTTAAAATGCAAACACAATTCTGCTCACTGGTATATGTTTTTCTTCACCAGGACATTATCTCATTCAAAGCTAGTTCAACTTTATGGGGTCTGTATACAGCGGAAGCCCCTTTACATTGTGACGGAGTTCATGGAAAATGGCTGCCTGCTTAACTATCTCAGGGAGAGAAAAGGAAAGCTTAGGAAGGAAATGCTACTGAGTGTATGCGAGGATATATGTGAAGGAATGGAATATCTGGAGAGAAATGGCTATATTCATAGGGATTTGGTAAGTCTGGTGTAAATTCATTTTTTTTAAATGTATCATACCTATATTGAGAAGGATGTGACAATTACTTTCAATACTTTGAATAATGTATCCTTGACTTAATTTTCATGAACAGGTAAATTTCATGAACATTTACCTATTCATGAAATTTGTTGTGAAATGTAACTTTGTTTTTAATTGTTTGTAATTGCCCATTGATGCTGTAGCTGTAAAGCCTCAATGGGTTCATCTTGCCTGCTGCCTAGACAGAGCCAATTTAACAAGACAGGGGAGTTTCAATAGAGAAAGAGTAATTCACGCAGAACTGGCTGTGCAGGAGAACAGAGTTTTATTACTCAAATCAGTCTCCCCGAGCATACAGGGATCAGAGTTTTTAAGGATAACTTGGTGGATGGGGGCAAACTGGTGAGCCAGGAGAGCTGATTGGTTAGGTAGGTTGGAAGTTGAATCTGTCAATCTTGCCTTGTGCTGAGTCAATTCCTGGGTGGAGTCCAGATGATCAGATGAGCCAGTTAATTGATCTGGGTGGTGCTAGTTGATTCATCAAGTGCAGGATCTGCAAAATATCTCAAGCATTGATCTTAGGAGCAGTTTAAGGAGAGTAAGAATCTTGTAGCCTCCAGCTGCCTGACTCCTAAACCATAATTTCTAATATTGTGTCTAATTTGTTAATCCTGCAAAGGAAGTCTAGTCCCCAGGCAAGAGGGAGGTTTGTTTTGGGAAAGGGCTGTTATCATCTTTGTTTTAAACTCTATAAATTCCTCCCAAAATTAGTTTAGCCTATGCCCAGGAATAAACAAGGACAGCTTGGAGGTTAGAACAGGATGGAGTCAGTCAGGTTCTCAGTCATAATTTTGCAAAGGCGATTTCTTAGCCAAGATTTCTTTAGCCATATTCTAAATACTCCTTGAACTAATTAACCAACTACCCTATTATGTGACTAAAACTGATTTCCTTTCCTTTCCTCTCTCCCTTATTCCTTCTCTTCCTTCTTCTTTCTTTCCTTCCTCCTTTTTCCCTTTCAACCCATATTCAAACATGTATTGAGTGTCTAGTATATGCCAAGCATTCTGCTAAGCACTGGTAATACAACAGTGAAGAACAAGTTCTAGTTTTAATCTCCAACTTTATCTAAGGAATGTCACCTAGGAGCATAACTGCCCCTGCTGTGGAGGTAGTTTGGCCCTAACAGGATTGCAAGAGCATTACCAGCATTATTGAAGAAACTAAGAATGCTAAGTTATTTTTTTCTGTAATGTTCAGAACATTCCTGTTTAAATAAGTGATTGTCTTGCCCCAAACCGTATGCTAACAGCACTGCTTCCCTGCATTGCTACCTAACCTTGAGTAACACTTTCTGTCCATTCCACATTTATTCATGATATTCCTACTATTCCTTGATGTCCTTATGTCCTTCCATGTTTCATTTCTAAATCTAAAAATTAACTCGAATGAGAATTGGAGAAGTCTATGAGAAATCCCTGATATTGCCCCCTGGAAGTAATCCTGTGCTTCCATCACCCATGACCAGAGTGATCAGATTACTCACTGTCCAGCCTGGAGTATTCTGGGGAGAAAAAGAGGGCATAGTCACATTGGCCCCAGCACACCTTGGGAAGTATAGTTATGCTACCCATGACTTAGAACACTCAGGGAATTTGCTATTTACTGCTTCATCCAATAGTTATTTACATTGTTTATACAAATACTAGAGTCTATCTTGTTAGACTTAGAGTCTTTGAGATCAAGGCCTAGATATCTGATATGCCACTCAGTGATTAAGAACACAGGTTGCAAACAGAGGTTCTCAAACTTCAAACTTTGATGTGCATTAGAATTACTTGGAAGCTTTTAGAAAACTCGTAATAGCTAGGCCATACCCCAGACCAATTAAATCAGAATCTCTGTGGCTGAAACCCAGGTATCAATATCATTTGAAAATTCCCCTGATGAGCCCCATGTGAAGTTGAGGTTGAGAACTACTGCACTAGAGCCAGGCTAGCTGGGTTGAAATATTATCTCTGTTTCTTACTAGCTGTGCGACTGTGGGCAAGCTAGTTAACCAGTAAAGTGGTGTTAATTATAGCACCTTCATCATATAGGTTTGTTGGGAGAATTACATGAATTAATAAACAGTGTCTAGCATGTAGAAGAGCTCAGCAATGCTAAGTATTGCTTCTACAGAGAAAAATCTCTCATGGAACATTCCCCAGTATCCAGCACCTAGGAGCAATGAGCAAATTTTTGAATTGATGGATATGGTATCAACTTTACCTAGCTCACTTTCCTAGTCTTTGCAGGTTTGTCTTTTTAGATAACAACTGGGTGACAGTTCTGGTCATTTTATTTGCTCTAAATGGCTTCTCACGGGTCCTCCTATCCTTTTTTTTTTTTTTTTCTCCTTGATTGCTCATTTTCTTTTGTGTTCTATTTCATCTATCTATATGCTACTTAATATATCAGTGAACAATGAGTCTTTCCCCTGTCAACTATTCTTGTGGTTTGGCCATTGCTAGGACTTCCTGCATCTTCTAAACTGGTTCCTTGTGATTTATTATTTCAAGTTTTTTGCTGTTGTTGCTTGACTAATTGAACCACAAATTAGCTGAAAAGAGGAAAATTCTATCAAATAGTTTATCTAGTTTACTACGTGAGTCTAAATAATCAAATCAATGATTTTCTTGATTAAATTTCTAACAATGAATTGTTTTGGCATCATATATATATTGTTTCTACATAGCATTATATTTAGTTCATTGTGATAATTTTAAGAAATACAAAATTGTCACTGTAAATAGTTATCTTGAGTGAAATATGTTTTAAAATATAATTTTAATTTTGATTATGTAGTAGAGATCCCAAAGATATAAAATGACTATGTCTTATCTGTTTTGTATTTTGGGCTTTCCTATAAAGACAAATTAAAAAATATACACTATTTTTTTATGCCAAGATTCATAGTTTATCATGTTTTAGATTGAATTAATCCTCATTAATAATGTGAAGGCAGGCTGGGCATGGTGGCTCATGCCTGTATTCCTAGCACTTTGGGAAGCCAAGGTGGGTGGATTGTTTGAGCCTACGAGTTCAAGACCAGGCTGGGTAACATGGTGAAACCCCATCTCTACTAAAAATACAAAAATCATCTGGGCATGGTGGTGTGTACCTGTAGTACTAGCTACTTGAGAGGCCAGGGTGGGAGGATGGTTTGACCCCAGGAGGGGAAGCTTGCAGTGAGCCAACATCATGCCATTGCACTCCAGCCTGGGTGACGGAGCCAGATCCTGTCTGAAAAAAAAAGAAAAAGTGAAGACAAACTATTGAATCTATACTGCTGATGAATATCACCATAAAAATTACTTGGCTATCCACACAGAGAGGTAGTGTGGGGCCCAAATAAGCTAAGGAAGAGGAGAGGAAAAACTCTTGAAAGAAAAACTTGTATTCAAACTCGGATTCTTTTCTTCTTTCCATAGGCAGCAAGAAATTGTTTGGTCAGTTCGACATGCATAGTAAAAATTTCGGACTTTGGAATGACGAGGTACATGCTATGTATATATATATGTATTTTGTTTGTTTCTTTACTCATAAGAGGGAATCTAACATTTGTGTACTGATAAACTAAAGATGCTGCTGGCTGTGTTTTTGTCTTCCTAGGCTGTAGGCCTGGTTGTATGGCCTACTGATCCACTTTGAATTTTAGGACATATACCAATTTTAGCTGTGAGGGAAACATTTACTGTGGGCTACTCTTCTGATCTTTTAACAAAACTATGGTACATCTTAAAATTTAAAAAGAAATTTCTCAGTGCACTGAGCAAGGTGAAGAAAAAAAGCTTTTCTGATATATATATATACCTATATATATATATCAGAAAATATCTATATATATTAGAAAAATATATATATATAAATATCTATCTTTTTCTTCCAAAAACATATATATATAGAAAAATATATATATATTTTTTCTATGTCCTCACCAAACATTTCTCTTATTAAGTATAGTAGTTGACTTTAAGTCTACAGTTCATGAGTGTGAAAAATTTAACCATATTTTTCTACAACTCAATATAGTTTAAATTTTGAGCATCCTTTTTTGGGGGTGGTGCTAGAAATACAATCCCAGTGAATTTGGGGTTTCTCCCTGGCTTCCCTGAGCTTCGAAGTCCAAGCTCTTGTCTCATGGGGCTTTAGTACTGGTAGGGAGGTGGCTTACTGGGCCTTTTGTTATCTGTGTACATGGCATCCTTGTAGCTACCATCCTCTGGTCTTGTCTTTGGCTAGCCATTCAAACAGGTAGCTGCTAACCCATACTGTTTTTTTTTCTGCAAGATTCCTTCAGAATTGGCATTCTTTTTTTTTTGATGGAGTCTTGCTCTGTTGCCCAGGCTAGAGTGTAGTGGTGCTGTCTTGGTTCACTGCAACCTCAACCTCCTAGGCTCAAGCTATCCTCCTGCCTCAGCCTCCTGAGTAGCTAGAACTACAGGCACATGCCACCACACCCAGCTAATCTTTTATGTTTGGTAGAGATGGGGTTTCATCATGTTGACCAGGCTGGTCTTGAACTCCTGACCTCAAATGATCCACCCACCTCGGCCTCCCAAAGTACTGTGATTACAGGTGTGAGCAATCTTTCCTGGCTGATATTCTTTATGATTACAAAACTCCATGGTGTGATCTCAGATCTCATTTACCTAGGCATGTCCACAGCCATTTCTTCACTGGCGTCTTTCTGCCTTTCCTAGGGCTCTACCTGGGAAAAAGAGCACAGGTTCTGTTTCACTTTTAAATCCCACCAATCTAATGTGGGAGTAGGAGCTTCTTTTCCTGCTATGTGGGTTGGGCAGCCCTTACAGGGTACAAGATACAGGACCCTAACTCAGCCACCTACTGTCTAGTACCCCTTTCCGTTCCCTTTTATTTCCCCCATTCCTCTGGCTCAATGGATCTTTTTCTGGATAGTGGTGGTAATGGTGATGGTGGTGGTGAGATCTCACTCCTGTTCATGGCCCATTTTCCAAAAGATTTTGTTGATAACTCAGTCTTTCTTCTCTGAAGAGCCTAGACTTGAAAAACTCAAAATCTATAGACAGTGGCTTTTCTCCCTTTGTTTTCTGATATTCATTCTTTACCTAAGTAGAATGCCCTCTGATTCAATAAAAGGCTGACAGGTGGAGGGAGGTAGAGTATGTAAATGGAGGAAAGTGGGAGAGTAGGGGCGGCGTTAATAAATGTGAAAACACTGCATTGTATATTTAAGGGGAAACAAGCACAAGTTAGTTTTTGTCTCTTCTCTGCAGATTCTCACATTTGGACATCCCTGTGCACAATTCTCAAAAAAGAGAGAAGGTTCAACTTGTTTGTTATTTTTTTAAGGAGACAGTAGTTATTCTTGATTTTTTCCCATATAGGGCCATTGTAATGCAGTAGAGATCTGTCACATCAGAAGCATTATGTTCATATACTTGTACTTCCCCCCTTCTCTATGCCCCACAAACAAACATGGACGTGGAAGGAAATTTGGCATCGAACTTTGAATCATTCATTTCCATTTTAAGAAGACTGGTCTTTTTTACCCCACCCCCAAGAAGGGTGGTCTTTTATTTCCTTTTTATAACCTTGGTTGTTAGAGCATTTAGCATGCTTCTTTACAGTGAGCCATGTTTTGAACTGAAGCAGGGTTATGACCTTTGGAGATCCACATTAAAAAAAGCACAATAGAGACTTAGTTTGAGGAGGAAACATTATTAGGGTACTTTCACACTCTACTAACAAGAAGGTGTCCACAACCTTTCCGGGGTAAAATACTTTGTTTTTTAGCAACTCAAAGTTGACTAAAGGGATTTGAAGTAAATAGAGCTTGGAGGTAATTAACACAATGTGTTTTGAATCTGATAACTGTAGGTACGTTTTGGATGATGAGTATATCAGTTCTTTTGGAGCCAAGTTCCCTATCAAGTGGTCCCCTCCTGAAGTTTTTCTTTTCAATAAGTACAGCAGTAAATCTGATGTCTGGTCATTTGGTGAGTGTATCTGATGTTTATCTGCTGGAGCTTGATTTAATAAAATTGGCAATACATTATTTTTAACTTTGATTTCCTAATTCATGTAGCATTTTTTAAGTCTTCTTGTAACTGTGCTTCCTTCTATGTATTCTAACCACATCCTGACTGTCTCTGGCAACTGGTGTCACATACCTTCTTATATTAAGTCTGCCTTTCGGATTTTTTCCTTCCTCAATGGGCACTCACTGTAAAACCGTAACAAAGAGTCTACTGATCTAGAAAACAAACTCAGACAAGTTTTCCACAGCACAGAGACCTGAAGGAAAAATGATCTTATGACATTGTTGAGTTTAGAGTGTAATTAATGAACTCCATTGTCTAAACTATGAGGCAGCTTGACTGTTTTCCAATTGTTCCATTGTTAACCTGAACTTAAAACCTGAGTTTAAAAAATGGTGGCATCTCATTTACTTCATTATCTTTAAATTTTGTGGAATTTAGACATAGGTTTCCTTGGAATCTGTGAATTGATATTCATATTGGATAATGTTCTTCATTGAGAAAGAGACACCATAGACCCATGTCCAATGGAGTTTCGGGGTTGATTTTCAAAAAATGGTAATAAATATGCAAAAATCTATCCTCTGTCACCCAGACCTGCCTGAAGGCTTGTGGGTTCTGGGTCCTCAGAAGGGTGTCGGTTTTATTGTCTACAATACAATAAGGTTAAAACTGGGCACAGTGGCTCAGGCCTGCAATCCCAGAACTTTGGGAGGCTGCGGTGGGAGGATCACGTGAGACCAGGAGTTCAAGACTAGCCTGGGCAATGTAGCAAGACTCTGTCTTTACAAAAAAAGAAAAAAAATTAGGCAGGTGTGGTGGCATGTACCTGTAGCCCCAGTTCCTTGGGAGACTGAGGCAGGAGGATTGCTTGTGCCCTGGAGTTTGAGGTTATAGTGAGCCAGGATGGTGCCACTGCATTCCAGCCTGGGTGACAGAGCAAGACTTTGACTCAAAAAACAAATTAAAACATAAATTAAAAAAAAAAAATAAGGTTAAGGTTGTGTCATTAATCTCATTATCTCTCCATGGACATAGGATAGTCTCAGCAGGTGACATTTGGAAGCTCTACTGAAAAGCAGTTAGGTTGTCAGACCGCATCTTAGAGACCAATGAAGAGCCATGTAAGGACCTCATCGAGTGATTGCAGAACAATTAGAACTCCCTGAATTTTACCCACTTGTCTCCCTCACTGATCACATGGTAATCAGTGAGCTCCTTAAACACATGGATTGATCTCACACTTATAAAATCTCCTGGCCCTAGCAGAGGCCTGGCCTCTCATCAATGTCTAGTAAATATTTGTAGAATAAGTGAATAATTAAATGAACTAAAATTGGAGTTCTTTCAGGAGTTTCACTAATCAATCACTGATTATTGGAGACCTACTTATGTACAGAACCCCTGCTAGATACTCTGGGGCCCTGTCCATCAGTCTAATCTTTTAGCAGAAAGAAGAGGACAAAGCCACTTGCTGGCTGAAACTCTTGGCCGAGTGGCAGCAGAGGCTCACATAATTCTGTCAGTGTCTATGGAATGGCAGAAAAGTTCATTGATTTCAGGGTGCATGGACATAAGTGCTACTTAGAAATTAAAATGATAGGCTGGGTGCGGTGGCTCACGCCTGTAATCCCAGCACTTTGGGAGGCCGAGGCAGGTGGATCACCTGAGGTCAGGAGTTCAAGACCAGCCTGGCCAACATGGTGAAACCCCATCTCTACTAAAAATACAAAAATTAGCTGGGCATGGGGGTGGGTACCTGTAATCTCAGCTACTTGGGAGGCTGAGGCAGGAGAATCGCTTGAACCCAGGAGGTGGAGGTTGCAGTGAGCCGAGATTGCGGCACTACACTCCAGCCTGGGCGACACAGCAAGACTCCATCTCCAAAAAGAAAAAAGAAATGAAAATTCTACTGGCATTTTCTCCTGATAAGGGAGGCAATCAAGACCCATGGAAAAGGAAAGGCATTGATTTTAACTTAGATTATTTTCAGTTTACAGGCCTCTTTGAAAACTGAGGTACGCATGATTTGCTTCCTTGATAGAACTGGTGTTATTCAGGATGGTTATATCCTAAAATCTGGAGCAGAAAAATAATGCCTTGTAGTTTGAAATTGTTCTTTCAGTTCCCAAGCAATCATTTCTCTCTAACCCCTTGTTTTCATTTATTCTTGTTTGCAGGAGTTTTAATGTGGGAAGTTTTTACAGAAGGAAAAATGCCTTTTGAAAATAAGTCAAATTTGCAAGTTGTGGAAGCTATTTCTGAAGGCTTCAGGCTGTATCGCCCTCACCTGGCACCAATGTCCATATACGAAGTCATGTACAGCTGCTGGCATGAGGTAAGTGTCCTTTACTTTCCTGCAAAGGTTGGCAGTCCTGGCATCTGAGAGCAGACCTGATTATCACAAGCATTACTCCAGGTCTCTATCATGACAAGAAAAGGCATCTGTGTCTTGGTCATGATCCTGAGAGTGTGACATACTATTTCTATCTGAAACTCTCACTACAAAGTCATAAATATATTTTGTTTTGAACAATGGCGTTCTATCTGAGAAATTCAGTGCATTTTCTGAATCTTATCTGTTTGAGATTAGTTCTTACAGAAAAACTCTTGGTTACTTAAGCCTCAATGATTAGATGTTTTATTAGCTTTAAGAATTAATGGGCTGGGCATGGAGGCTCATGCCTGTAATCCCAACATTTTGGGAAGCTGATGTGGGTAGATCACCTGAGATCAAGAGTTTGGGACCAGTCTGGCAAACATGGTGAAATCCTATCTCTACTAAAAATACAAAAATTAGCCAGACATTGTGGTGCATGCCTGTAATCCCAGCACTTTGGGAGGCTGAGGCAGGCAGATCACTTGAGTTCAAGAGTTTGAGACCAGCCTGGCCAACATGATGAAACCCTGTTCCTACTAAAAATACAAAAATTAGCCAGGCATTGTGGTGCATGCCTGTAATCCCAGCACTTTGGGAGGCTGAGGCAGGCAGATCACTTGAGTTCAAGAGTTTGAGACCAGCCTGGCCAACATGATGAAACCCTGTTCCTACTAAAAATACAAAAATTAGCCAGGCATGGTAGTGCATGCCTGTAATTCCAGCTACTTGGAAGGCTGAAGTAGGAGAATTGCTTGAATCCGGGAGGTGGAGGCTGCAGTGAGCCGAGGTTGTGCACTCCAGCCTGGGCAACAGAACGAGACTCCATCCCAAAAAAAAAAAAAAAAAAAAAAAAAGAATTAATGGTGGAAACTAAAAGGGTAGAACCAGATTTGTTAAACTTCCACGTTGAAAAAGAAAGATAGTGTTTCCATTTACTTCACTCAACTTTCCTTTGTCTTGCTTTTTCAACACTGATAGTGACGGGTTTCATGTCTTTTCCGGCACTCAGGAATCCCGCTGGAGATTAAACTAGAATAGGAATGGAGGCAGAAAGTGCATCAGGAAGTTCTGGTCAGGAAAAAGTCGCTCCAGAACTTAGTTTTCCTATTTGTTGAAATGCCAAGCTTAAAGATAAAGCCAGAGGGGCTTCTGTTCCACCTCTGGGCACTGACTCAACACACCTCTGTCCTCAGCGAACTTCTCTGTGATTTTGAGAGCTTTGCTCTCTTTCCAGCTGACAGTTTCAGCCTAGAAAAATTACAGCTTGATGAGACATTTCCTCCTGGGTAAAAAAATAAAGCACTTGATTATCAATCCACAAACACTGGAATATTGAATATTTTAAGAGTGATGTGGTTATTCATAGTCCAAGAAGCATTACATTTATGGAGCAATCATTTTTCTATGGGTGAGAGGGACTTCCACACTCTTATGTTTCTGTTGACGGAGACTAAAGACAGCACAACCTGTGCCCCAGGATCTTCAGAGTCCCTCATGAAAACATGCCTTTTGCTTTCTGATTGAAATCCTCCTTTCTGTAGGGGCTCAGGTATCATAGATATCTCAAGCTGAGCTTGGGAGCCTGGTGCTCTAGATGTCCCTTCTCCCAGACCTTTCTTTACCTCACATATGTCAAGTCATCCAAATAGATCTCTAGGGTGGGGGTGTCCTAGAGAGCTTTCTGCAATGCTGAAAACGTTCTACATCCATGCAGTCCAATATGGCGGCCACTTCTGGCTATTGGGTACTTGAAAAGTGGCTAGCATGACTGAAGAACTGAATTTAAACATTTATGTAATCTTAGGGAATTTAAATGTAAATAGCCACATGTGGCTAGTGTTTGCAGGTCTAGCCATTTTATTTTTGCAGCATTTGCTAACATTTTCATACTCACGCCTCACTCAACTGCCAATCATACTGTGGTATGTCACTCAAGATAACTTTCTCTTCCTTTCTGGGGGAGAACCAGCCTAGATTCAGGTCTCTGCCAGCAAGTTCCAGAGCTGGTCTCTGAGTGATTCTTGACCCATTTATGCTGCAGGTTGCAATTTTTTGAATTTTTGTGTGAGTGAAAAATCAGACCTTGGTGATGACCTTGAGCAGTAGGATATAAATAACTCCCACATGCTTAGCGTTCCAAAAATGGAACACTTGGCATAAGTGGATTAAGCTGAGTTAACCACCCACATCTCCCTTTTCCAGAAGCCCAAAGGCCGCCCTACATTTGCCGACCTGCTGCGGGCACTCACAGAGATTGCAGAAACCTGGTGACCTGAAATGGAATGCCAACCCAAAGAATCATCTTGCAAAACTGTCACTTATTGTGAATATCTTCACCATATGGGGACACTTATGGTGAATATTTTCCCTTAGAGTTGCTGACTCTTGAAAACATTGCAAAGATCACAGCCTTTTAAAACTAAAAAATTTAAGACTATTCAGACAATCTATGTTTTTCTATGCGTGAGATGGACTTGTACACTCTTATTTTTCTGTAAAATATTTCACATCCCAAATGTGAAGAAGTGAAAAAGGCTTCACAGCAGTCTTCATAGTGACTGCTCCTCATGATCATCGCCCCAGGAACCGTTGAGGGTACATGAAAATCTGACCCTTCACAAGGCTTAGAATGTTTCCTTCTTGAAGATGAATGACATTCATCACTTCAGTGATCCATGCGTAGAAGATGAAAATAAATTCTGCCAACTCATGGGATAAAGGGGCCTCCCTTGCAGAATTTCATGCTTTTGGGCTGTATAGATCTTTGCAGAAAATGCACTTTTGTAAGCCACATGAATGTTAGCATTCTGGAAATGTCTTTTGTTAATATAATCTTCCTATACGCTATTTATCAAATTGTTTTTGCACATATCTGATTATACTGACGGCAGTTTTTTTTGCTTGTGAGTTTTAAACACTGTTATAGGATGTAATCGAAGCTCGTCTTTGAACAGATCCTGGTGACATTCTATTTCCAGGAAAATCCAGAACCTGATTTTAATTCTGTGATTTTATACTTTTTGCATGTGAGATTGGACAGTTTCAGAGGCCTTATTTTGTCACAGTAAGTGCCTTTGTAATTTTCAGGAAGGCTTGTTCTTTCCAGAAGAGGAGACAAAAGCAAGATAACCAAATGTGGCATCATGCTCCATTGTTTCAGAAATCTGGGATTTTGAATTTGAGATGAAACAACCGGCAATCACAGTTAAATCTTAACTTTGCCTGCACTCTTTGTAGGAATGACCAGAAACTGATCTTTATCATTCTGAGTGCTTCAGGAGTGTCATAAGAAGAAACATACTGGAGAAAGCACAAGTGTAATTACCATGAAGTCTAACAATAGGAGCCCACTATTTGCACACTTTCCCACCCTGTATCATGGTTCTGTGGGAACAAGTTTATTAGAGTTTCAGTTGTTGATTGTCAGTAGTTGTGACTTTTAAATAGTATCTCCCCCACTCAAAGAATGATATCTTTATATATCAATGACACTCAATAAATGTGTATTATTTCTAATGAGAATCAGGTACCAGAAGAGACTTGATAATTCAACTGGTGGTCTCAGAAATGTTTGGGCCGGGTGTGGTGGCTCATACCTCTAATCTCAGCACTTTGGAAGGCTGAGGTGGAAGAATAGCTTGAGCCCAGTTCAAGACCAGCCTGGGCAACAAAGTGAGATCCCCTCTCTATAAAAGATATATATATATTAGCTGGGTGTAGTGGTGCATGCATGCATGCATGCATGTAGTCCTAGCTACTCGGAGACTGAGACAGGAGCCCAGGAGGTCAAGGCTGAAGTGAGCCATGATTGTGCCATTGCACTCCAGCCTAGTGGATAGATAAGCTTTTTAATGTGCTCCTGATTCAGTTTGCTAGTATTTTATTGAGGATTTTCACATCGATGTTCATCAGGGATACTGGCCTGAAATTTTCTTTTTTTGTTGTATCTCTGCCAGGTTTCGGTATCAGGATGATGTTGGCTTCATAAAATGAGTTAGGAAGGAGTCCCTCTTTTTTATTGTTTGGAATAGTTTCAGAAGGAATGGTACCAGCTCCTCTTTGTACCTTTGGTAGAATTTGGCTCTGAATCTGTCTGGTCCTGGACTTTTTTTGTTTGGTAGGCTATTAATTACTGCCTCAATTTCAGAACTTGTTATTGGTCTATTTAGGGATTCGACTTTTTCTGGTTTAGTCTTGGGAGGGTGTATGTGCCCAGGAATTTATCCATTTCTTCTAGATTTTCTAGTTTATTTGCATTGAGGTGTTGATAGTATTCTGTGATGGTAGTTTGTATTGCTGTGGAATCAGTGGTTATCTCCCCTTTATCATTTTTTATTTTGTCTATTTGATTCATCTCTCTTTTCTTCTTTGTTAGTCTGGCTAGTGGTCTATCTATTTTGTTAATCTTTTCAAAAAACCAACTCCTGGATTTATTGAATTTTTTGCAGGATTTTTTTGTGTCTCTATCTACTTCAGTTCAACTATGATTTTAGTTATTTCTTGTCTTCTGCTAGCTTTTGAATTTGTTTTCTCTTTCTTCTCTAGTTCTTTTAATTGTGATGTTAGGGTGTCGAGTTTAGATCTTTCCTGCTTTATCCTGTGGGCATTTAGTGCCATAAATTTCTCTCTAAACACTGCTTTAGCTGTGTCCCAGAGATTCTGGTATGTTGTGTCTTTGTTCTCACTGATTTCAAAGAACTTATTTATTTCTGCCTTAATTTTGTGATTTACCCAATAGTCATTCAGGAGCAGGTTGTTCATTTTCCATGTAGTTGTGTGGTTTTGAGTGAGTTTCTTAATCCTGAGTTCTAATTTGATTGCACAGTGGTCTGAGAGACTGTTTGGTATGATTTTAATTATTTTGCATTTGCTGAGGAGTGTTTTACTTCCAATTATGTGGTCTATTTTAGAATAAATATGATGTAGTGCTGAAAAGAATGTATGTTCTGTTGATTTGGGGTGAAGAGCTCTGTAGATGCCTATTAGGTCTGCTTGATCCTCAGCTGAGTTCAAATCCTGGATATCCTTGTAAATTTTCTGTCTTATTGGTCTGTCTAATATTGACAGTGGGGTGTTAAAGCCTCCCACCATAATTGTGTGAGAATCTAAGTCTTTTTGTAGGTCTCTAAGAACTTGCTTTATGAATCTGGGTGCTCCTATATTAGGTGCATATTTATTTAAGATAGTTAGCTCTTCTTGTTGCATTGATCCCTTTACCATTATGTAATGCCCTTCTTTGTCTCTTTTGATCTTTGTTGGTTTAAAGTCTGTTTTATCAGAGACTAAGATTGCAACCCTTGCTTTTTTTTTTCTTTCCATTTCCTTGGTTAATCTTCCTCCATCCCTTTATTTTGATCCTATGTGTGTCTTTACATGTGAGATGGGTCTCCTGAATACAGTGCACTGATGGGTCTTGACTCTTTATCCAATTTGCCAGTCTGTGCCTTTTAATTGGGTCATTTAGCCCATTTATATTTAAGATTAATATTGTCATGTGTGAATTTGTTCCTGTCATTGTGATGCTAGCTGGTTATTTTGCCCATTAGTTGATGCAGTTTCTTCATAGTGTCAATGATCTTTACATTTTGGTTTGTTTTTGTAGTGGCTGGTACTGATTTTTCCTTTCAATATTTAGTGCTTTCTTCGGCAGCTTTTGTAAGGCAGGCCTGGTGGTGACAAAATCCCTCAGCGTTTGCTTGTCTGTAAAGGATTTTATTTCTCCTTCACTTATGAAACTTAGTTTGGCTGGATATGAAATTCTGGGTTGAAAATTCTTTTCTTTAATAATGTTGAATATTGGCTCCCACTCTCTTCTGTCTTGTAGGATTTCTGTAGAAAGATCTGCTGTTAGTCTGATGGGCTTCCCTTTGTGGGTAACCCGATGTTTCTCTCTGGCTGCCCTTAACATCTTTTTTTCTTTATTTCAACCTTGGTGAATCTGACAGTTATGTGTCTTGGGGTTGCTCTTCTCAAGGAGTATCCCTGTGGTGTTCTCTGTATTTCCTGAATTTGCATGTTAGCCTGATGCTAGGTTGGGGAAGTTCTCCTGGATAATATCCTTAAGTGTGTTTTCCAACTTGGTTCCATTCTCCCCGTCAGTTTCAGGTGCACCAATCAAACGTAGGTTTGGTCTTTTCACATGGTCCCATATTTCTTGGAGGCTTTGCTCATTGCTTTTCATTCTTTTTTCTCTAATTTTGTCTTCATGCTTTATTTCATTAAGCTGGACTTCAATCTCTGATATCCTTTCTTCCGTCTGATAGATTCGGCTATTGATACTTGTGTATGCTTCACGAAGTTCTCGTGCTGTGTTTTTCAGCTCCATCAGGTCATTTATATTCGTCTGTAAACTGGTTATTGTAGTTAGTAATTCCTCTAACCTTTTTTCAAGGTTCTTAGCTTCCTTGCTTTGGGGTTAGAATATGCTCCTTTAGCTTGAAGGAATTTGTTATTACCCACCTTCTGAAACCTACTTCTGTCAGTTTGTCAAACTCATTATTTGTTCAGTTTTGTTCCCTTGCTGATGAGGAGTTGTGATCCTCTGGAAGAGAAGAGGAATTCTGGTTTTTGGAATTTTCAGCTGTTTTGCACTGGTTTTTCCTCATCTTCATGGGTTTATCTACCTTTTGTGTTTGCTGTTGGTGACCTTTGGATGGAATTTTTGCATGGCTGCCCTTTTTGTTGATGTTGATGTTATTGCTGTTTGTTGGTTTTCCTTCCAACAGTCAGGCCTCTCTTCTGCAGGTTTTCTGGAGTCTGTTGGGGGTCCACTCCAGACCCTGTTTGCCTGAGTATCACCAGTGGAGTCTGCAGAACCACAAAGATTGCTGTCTGCTCCTTCCTCTGGAAGCTTTGTCCCAGAGGGGCACCTGCCAGGTGCCAGCCAGAGCTCTCCTGTATGTGGTGTCTATCAATCTCTGCTGGAAGGTGTCTCCCCATCAGGGGGCATGGGAGTCAGGGACCTACTTAAGGAGGTAGTCTGTCCCTTAGCAGAGCTTGAGCACTGTGCTGGGAGATCTGCTGCTCTCTTTAGAACCAGTAGGCAGGAATGTTTAAGTCTGCTGAAGCTGTGCCCACAGCTGCCCCTTCTCCCAGGTGCTCTGATCTAAGGAGATGGGATATTTATCTATAAGCCCCTGATTGGGGCTGCTGCCTTTCTTTCAGAGATGCCCTGCCCAGAGAGGAAGAATCTAGAGAGGCAGTCTGGCTACAGTGGTGTTGCTGAGCTGTGGTGGGCTCCACCCTGTCCGAACTTCCCAGGGGCTTTGTTTACACTGTGAGGGGAAAACCTGCCTACTCAAGCCTCAGTAATGCCAGATTACCCCAAGCTCGAGCATCCAAGGTCGACTTCAGACTGCTGTGCTGGCAGTGAGAATTTCATGCCAGTGGATCTTAGCTTGCTGGGCTCTGTGGGGGTGGGATCTGCTGAGCTAGACAACTTGGCCCCCTGGCTTCAGCCCCCTTTCCAGGGCAGTGAAGGAAGGATGAATTGCTCGTCCTGTAGAAAAACTGAAGAAAGACAGAGGAGGAGAGAAGCAGGGAAACAGCTGGAGGTGGCATGGTGCTTGATAGACTGGAGGCACAGGAATGGCTGCTTTCTTAGGGTGTCCATGATGTGACCTCCCCCTCTTCCATTAGCCCTTGTTATTCAGTGGAGTCTGTTGGGATCATGAATGCTGTGTTTAAGTGGGTTTTATTACATGTGTAGAAGTATACAAGGTGTATTTTATATCTAGTTCTACACGGCACAGGGCAAAGATCACATGAAACATGGAAAACTGGAAGGCAAAAGAAACTCTAAGCACATAACCCCTCTGAGAATTTATCTAAACTTCGAGAAGACTTTGGATATATACAAGGTGTGCAGTTTCTACATTGAGGATGAGGCAAAAGTCGATTTTGAGACTAAATAGAACCTCAGCTAACATATAGGTTACAGATATTTAACTTCCTGATAGCCTGGATATCTGGAAAATTTAAGGAGTTCACATCTGGGTGACAGTTGCCTTAGTGGAAAAATCCAAACATAAATGGTATGAGATGCAGAAGTCGTTGTATAATAGATGACCATCAACCAAAGATACAATTAAACGAGAAAATTACAATTGGGACCAAGGGGAGGCCATTCCCGGAGCTACATGTGGAGAAGAGTTTCTCTACTTCATTTGCAGAGAAGAACTGGACATTAACGGGAGAACCTCGTATAACCCACAGATACACACTCACATATAGCCAGTACAGATTCACTCCCCAATGCCCAGTGTAAGAAGTGTAACATTGTTTTTATTTTTCTTTATAAACATTAAAAAATTTTTTTTCTTTATTTATTTGAGATGGAGTCTCGCTCTGTCACCTGAGCTGGAGTGCAGTGGCGTGATCTTGGCTCACTGCAAATTCCTTCTCCCAAGCAATTCTCCTGCTTTAGCCTCATGTATATCTGGGATTACAGGTACGCACCACCACAGCTGGCTAATTTTTGTGTTTTTAGTAGAGATGGGGTTTTGTCATGTTGGCCAGGCTGGTCTCGAACTCCTGACCTCAAGTAATCCACCTGCCTTGGCCCCCTAAAGTAGTAGGATTACAAGCGTGAGCCTCGGTGCCCAGCCAACGTTGTTTTTCTGAATCAAATTTAATCTGGTCCTGAAACTCTCCCTTGCTATAGTTGGTGAGAAAAGCCTTTTGTGGGGAGATGCTCTGCCTGACTCCCCAAGGAGAGACAAAAGTCCTGGAGGCTTCTGTGCTGCATCAAAAAATAGAGCTCAGGGGTGGGGGTGCAGGGAGGACCGTCCTGGGCCCTGTGAGTTCTATTGCTCTCTTCCTTTCAGGATGAGCTGTCCCTGGTCCTCTGCTTCTGTCCAGCATAGAGATCCCTGTCATAGGAGTCCTCCCTGCTGACTGTGGGCTCAGCCCCCAGGGCCTAGCCACTGCTCTCTAGGAAGCCATATCCCTTAGTGCTCAGCCTCCCGCACATCATGGGACCATTTTCTTATTCTCAGTGCTGTAGAGCTTGGGCCTTGACCCTTAAAACAAAATTATTTTGACACTTGTTCAAATGGTATGGGAGACTTCATTTGAAAGTATTGCAAATAGTAGAGAGAGACTGAACTCAACTCTGACTACAGCAAAGGCAGCTGGAGTCAGTAGATATGAAATAGAGGGGGATTGTCACTAAACTGGTTTAACAAGATTCTAACTAAAGGCAGGTCGAGGACTAAGATATTAAGGATGAGAAATTTGATCAAATATCAAGGGTTGGGGACTTCTTGCTAAACTGACTTAGCAGGATTCTTGCTATAGCCAGGCCACAGATGGGCCTGAGATTAGGCCTAGGTAAGAAGAGGGCTCACAGAAACGTTAACTAAAATTTGGCCAAGAAGGGAGTCTGTTACCACTCCTCATATTAGTGGCCAGTCTCAGGAGAGCCAGCCTCTCACCTCCAGATCAGTGCATTTCTGTTTCATCTTTAAGCACCACCCTCCACCCACTCTGGATGTCACAAAATGATATCCACATTGTCTTCATTGGCTCTAAGTCTCAAACACTATTTTCATCCTGGGGAACTTAGGTGTTGTAAGAAGCACAAACCTTGTCAATCACAATCTTGCCTTTTTTACCTGAGATGAGAGTGGGGAAGGAGATGCTTTATTACTTCCTGATGAAGTTCCAAACTTTCAAAAGAAAACAAAATGTCTTCTTATCAGTGAGTCACTTTTCCCTTAAAAACGTATGCAGTTCCTTCACCCATGTTGCACTTGCGCTCTTTCCTGTGTCTGCCTTGAATTGTGTTACCATGAAAACATCTTCTAGACACTAGCAACACTTAGGGTGCAAGTAGGGGCGATGTGTTTTTGGTTTCCTAAGGACAGGGTGTGTGGTTTGGGCAAGGGGCAGCTTCTCAGCTCCCTTTGGAGAATCTTCTTCATTCAGACTCTAGTTTCTCTAGATCCAAGGGTTCTCAGATCTCTTAGCACGGTTCATATTTTGGGCTGGATAAGTCTTTGTTGTAAGAGGATGCGCTGTGCATTGGGGGATATTTAGCAGCATCTTTGGCCTTTACCCACTAGATGCCAATGCCCCTCCCCCAGGAGAAACAACCAGAAATGTCTCTAGAACATTGCCAAATTTATGTATATGTTCGGCTTTTGCAAATAATGTCAAACAGTGCTCTAAGTCTCTAGAATGTTGTCTTTAAGTCTCTACTGTCCCTAGAACATTGCTAAATGTTCTAGGGACATTTCTGGTTGTTTCTCCTGGGGGAGGCGAAATTGCCCCTGGTTGAGAACCACTGATTTAATTACCAAAGGTTCTTGACCTGGGTTTAAGGAGGTCCATGGACTTGGATGGAGAAAAAAATTACAGCTTTATTTTTTATTTATCTCTAAACGTTAGCATTTCACACAATTCTAAGTGTGAATTCACATTTCCCATGATACTAAAGGTGAATTCATATCTAGAATTATGGGAAAAAAACACACAATACTCTAGTACTTTATATAAGCAGTTTCTGTGACTTTGTCAAAATATGAAAAACTAGTATTTTCATATCATGTGGGAGTTGTTTCAACTTTCTCAATTTACATTCATCATTACTTCAAAGTTGTGATCACTTTTAGAACTGTCACTAGATCTTGTCATTTAACACAATAAAAAAGACGTTTTATGAAAGCACACATTTGTTTTTAAATATTTTGATCACTTTATGTCAACATAATTGGTTTCCTTTTTATTTGTATATACTCCTATTTTATGCATTTAAAAACATTATTCCAGCTGGGCATGGTGGTACACGCCTGTAGTCCCAGCTATTCAGGAAGCTGAGATAGGAGGATCACTTGAGCCCAGGAGGTCGAGGCTGCAGTGAACAATGTTTGTGCCATAGCACTCCAGCTGTGGCAACAGAGCAAGACCTTGTCTCAAAAAAGAAAAAAACCACAAAAATTATTCCAAGAAGGAGTATAAAGCCTTCCCTAGACTTCCAAAGAGATCTGTAGCATAAAAATTATTCAAAACCCTTCTGTATGCAACAGGATTTCTGAATCTGGAGGGATGTATGCTGGGCCACACATAACCAATCAGCCACTTACTGTTGGCTAACAAGCAGCCCCATGAGGATTTAATTCTGGCCAGTCATGCAAGCTGATTCCCTGATGTGCCTATCCAGCCCAGCCTTTTTCACCCCAGATATTGCTGGGACTGGTCCTTGGCTCTGGTTTGCATGTCTCCTTTTCCACCTGCCTTGCACCCTCTCTGGTAGGATCCAAGACATGATGAGTGAAGAGCCTCAACTGCTTTCATGTTTGGCAGCAGAGAAAGAGAAGCTGGCTTCAACCCCTCCCTCCATCCAGTTGGCCTGGGGTTCATTTCCAGATGGGCATTTCAGCCTCTCTTTTCCTCTGGAGCCACACCCAGTTAGTTGAAGGGAGACAAAGTGGGTGAATCATATCTCTCTGGAGGCAGGGTGGCTCCATGCCACTTTCAAAACAAGACAAAACAAAACTCCAATTTGAACTGGCATTTTTGGTTGTTACCACCAGGCAGGGGATGCTACCAGCATCGAGTGAGTAGAGACCAGTGATGTTGCTAAACATCCTACAAAGAGCACGTGCCCCACAACAAAGAATTATCTAGCTCAAAATGTCAACAGTGCTAAGGCTAAAAGGGGTAGCGTTAGACCCTGTGACTGTGAAGTTCAGGGGTGCAGACATTCACCCTGTTATCATCCTTCCAGCTCCATTTCTCATGTCTCAGGCTGCCTCCTCTTCCACCCCTCCCAGATGAAAAGGGGATGCTCTGGTCACATACCTTACCTTGACAGACTGTACCATCCGGAGGGAGAGAACATCTCAGCATTTCCACCAGAGTCCTGAGGTTCTCTTTAACTGGATCAGATCCACATGCCTGCTAGGCATATGTAGCTAGTGGCATGGAATGCTTTCATTGGTTTGGACTTGGGCACATGTTTCCTCAAGAGCCAAGGCTGAAATCCATTTACCTTGAAAATAGAAACTGAGAGCCATTCAGAGGGTCTGGAAAAGGGAGTGATAGATGCTGGAATGATAGTCAACAAATACCAAATGTTCATCTTTTCCCAATTCCCCTCTCGCTTTCTGGCCATTTTGCATGTAATCTACCATCTTATCTTTCTTTTCTTTTCTTTACTTTTTTTTTTTTTTTTTTTTTTTGAGACTAGGTCTTACTCTGTTGTCCAGGCTGGAGTGTAGTGGTGTGATCTAGGGTCACTGCAACCTCTGCCTCCTGGGTTCAAGCAATTCTCCTGCCTCAGCCTCCATCGTAGTTGAGATTACAGGTGTGTGCCACCACACCCAGCTAATTTTTGTATTTTTTTTTGGTAAAGCTGGGGCTTTCACTGTGTTGGCCAGACTGGTCTCGAACTCCTGGCCTCAACTGATCTGCCTGTCTTGGCCTCCCAATGTGTGAGAATTGCAGGCGTGAGCCACTGCACCCAGCCCCACCTTCTTCTCTAGTAACAAATTGGAGCACTTCAGCTATGGCCTTTATTTTTCTAAAGCAAGTTAGGTCAAACATGATGAGTAAATTGGGAGAATGTTGTCAACATTTAGTGCCGGTTGGCCAGGTTCTGTTTTCTCTAGTACTTCGTTTCGAAGTGATCTGGGAGCAAATTTTCTCACAATTAGAATTAACAATATATGAAGATCTTAAGAAAAAGCTGAGAATCCTCTGCAGGTACCTTCCTTGAGTGCAAGTAGTGGTGGGTTTGGTGGCTTTCACCACGTGGAGCTGTCTGGGAAAGCTGAAATGCAGTTTGGAGGGAAAGGGGCAACTTTATCTAGTAGTGACATTCAACATAATTAACTGATTTGACAAGGCACAGACCTATCTATTAGAGTGAATGCTAACAGCTAGCAATGAGCAGCCCTTCCAGTGCAGACTGTGACTCTCAGCCCTGGCAAGGTGACCTCACAGTGAAGTGAAGGGGAAGGGCTGTTTGTGTTGGAGCGGTGTCCCTTGGCACCTCTGGTCTCCACAACATTTCTTATCATCCTAGCTGCTGCTTACCTTGCTAGCTTTTGCAGGTGGAGTTGGTGACTGGTGTGGACTGGTCTTTCCTGACTTGGCCAGGGCACAGAAGCTCTCCCTGGCTGACTTGATCTCACCCCAGCTCTTGCTGGCACTACGGGCTGAGAGTGTAAGTTTAGACTCTGCCACAGCCTTCCGTGGCCCCTCAGCGTGGGTTGCAGGTCACCTTGCTCTCGAAGGGTGAGTGTCATGTGTGCTTCTGACTCAACTCAGCTGCTTCCAGAGGCCCATTCTGAGCACATGTGGGAACTTCTGGGTCCTGTCCATACCACACGGGGACTGAGAATAGCTCCAAAAGCTAAAACTTTACAATTTTGCACTACTACCTCTACCCTCACTTCCCTGCTTAATCACACTGTGCGGTGGAGTTTTCCATGGCAGCTTTCCAGACAGTTTGTGGGGCAGTTTCCTCCACGAATCCGAATACAAGGCAGAGGAGGCAGAGCGCAAGCCTCTTTGCCATTGCCAGTATCCTCTACCTGGCGCTCCTGCCCTTACAAGTATCTTCAACCCCTCTAACACCACTCTCCCTCTTCTGCCCACAAACCACCGGGCTGGAGAATGTGAACGTTTCACTTCCTCTTCCTGGTGTGGTTTTCACACACTAGAATGATCTGAGAGCTTTTCAAAAACACCACTGCTCATGTTTCACCTTCTCATCCTCCTCCATCCTCGCAGTTCTGATTTTACCTCTCTTAGGGGGACCCAGGCATTGGTAGTTTTAAAACGCAGCACCCCAGGTGATTCCAATGGGCAGCCAGGGTTGAGCACCACTGTTCTAGGACAGTTCTTAAACGTCCCTGCTTATTAACATCTTCTGGGAGCTTTAAAAAATCCTGATGCCCAAGCTGCACCCCAGGCCAATTAAATCAAAATATCTAGGGCAGGAATTGGTATTTTTAAAGGTTCTCTGGGCTATTCCAATGGCAAATGTGAAAACTACGGTTCTTCTAAGTCAGTTCTTCTCAAACTCTAATGCATTAGTACATACAGTCAGTTGGGGGCCTGGTTAAAATGTAGATTCTGATTCAGGAGGTCTGTGGTGGAGCTTCAGATTTTGAATTTCTAACAAGCGCCCTGGTAATGACACAGGTGCTGGTCCTTGGCCCATATCCTTCTTCACAGAGGTTCATTTGTCTCCTAACTCCCTTAACTAACAAGATTTTAGGAAGAGGATAACTAGCTTGTGGGTAAATAGAGTTCTTTAAGAAGCATTATATCCACAATGTATGGCAACAGACAGCTTCCCAGTGGACACTGACTTTATGTTCCAGAAGTCAGCTACCACTCTTTACTCTTCATGTTTTGGAAGCTGGAATTCTCAATTTTTTGGGCCCTCTCATAGCAAGCATATTACACGAGAAAGTTCCACTTAGTGAGATATAGCCGGAAGTGCCTGGGGAAGCCTTCCTTTCCCAAATAAAAAATCCAAGGTCTTAATAGAAGGAAAAAGTTTTTGCGTCTTCCTGCTTGGAATATGGCTTTGGGACCTGGAAGTAGAGCACCCATCTGTGACTCTGAGGAAACAAGAATGAAGATGAAGGCCTGGAGACAGGGCTGCCAATAAAATATGAGACAGCTGGTAAATTTGAATTTCAGATAAACAATGAATTTTTTTTTTTTTTTTTTTTTTTTGAGATGGAGCCTAGCTCTGCCTCCCAGGCTGAAGTGCAGTAGCACAATCTCGGCTCATTGCAACCTTGGCCTCCCGGGTTCAAGCGATTCTCTTGCCTCAGCCTCCCAAGTAGCTGGGACTGCAGGTACCCACCATCACGCCTGGCTAATTTTTGTATTTTTAGTAGAGACAAGGTTTCACTGTGTAAGCCAGGATGGTCTTGATCTCCTGACTTCGTGATCTGCCCACCTTGGCCTCTCAACGTGCTGGGTTTACAGGCGTGAGCCACCGCGCCAGGCCAACAATGCATCATTTTTTTAGTGTAAGTGTTGCGGTCCCCCTCCACATTGTCATCACCCCCAGAAATGGATGAACTCCTTGCTCCAAATTTGGTTCAAAGATTGGGATTATTGATGTCATACCCAAAGAGGATATGAAAAGGTTTATGACTCAAATAATGGGGCTTTCTGAGGAGCACAGGGCAGGCTCCCGAGCAGGTCTGAAAACAGGCTGAGCAAGTGGGGAGGGCAGGCGGCCTTGGGGTTTTATGAAAGGGCTGAGGCCGGTGTAGATTGAGCTTCCAGCTGGCACGAAAGAAGGGAATACTTTGATTTTCTTATTATTTTGCCCGGGTGTAGGGCAGAAGAGGGGGGGATGTTGAGGCCTGCAAGTTGTCAGCAAATATGAAAAACAAAATCAGACTGTTTATTACCATAACTGTGTTACAAATATTTTATGGGACATACTTCTACTAAAATTTACTCATTCTTTATCTGAAATTCAGGTTTAACTGGGTGTCCTGACCTGTGCTTTTATTTGCTAAGTCTGGCAGCTTTACCTATGAAGTAGAAAAATAGAAGGAGCCTGGTCCCTCCTAGTGTTCTTGAGATGCTACACTGATTCTGAGCTGCCTGCTTCCAGACTCCTTATATGAGACAAGGCATTGGTGGTTTTAAAACCAAGCACCCCACAAATTAGAAATCTTTATTTAAGTCTTAAGAAACAGGACTTAAGTCTTATTCCTAAATGTTACATTTCTGCTGACTCTTCTGGTGGCAGCTAGTGGGCTATCCAATTCCACTTAGAAATCTTTCTCAAGCCCTTAATTATACAGATGATGCTAATAGAAATGATTGTTGTGGGTGCCAAGGACGGCCAGCATTCACATGCGGCTTTGCTACTTCCTCCCTTCCTAAGTTCTTCCCCAACTTACGCCTCCTCTTCTGTAAAATGGGCATGATAACCCATATTTCACAGAGTTGTTAGAATTAAATAAGATTGTGTGCATGAAATACTTAGTAATCAAGAAGTCTTAGCTAATATGTGCTTATTTATTTGGATTAGTTGAATTGCTTGTAGTAAAAATGTTGTGAGCTGAATGTTTGTGTCCCCTGTCTCACCCAACCAAATTCATTATGTTAAAACCCTGACCCCTAATGCAATAGTTTTTGAGATGGGGCCTTTGGGAGGTGATTAGGATCAGATGAGATCCTGAGGGTGGAATCTTCATGATGGGATTAGTGCCCTTATAAGATGAGATGCCAGAGAGCTTGCTCTACCCCTCCCTGCTGGACACACAGCAATAAGGTGGCCATCTGCAAGCCAGGAAGAGAGCCGCACCAGAACGGAACCTTGCTGGTGCCTAACCTTGGACTTCTAGCCTCCAGTACTATGAGAAGTTTCTGTTGTTTAAGCTACATAGTTTATGGTATTGTGCTAATGGCAGCTCAAGCTGTCTAATGCAAAGGTAATCTATGTCAATTTTTGTGTAAATATCTTAGATAAGTTATGAATAATAACATTGTTGAATTCCCTATGTTTTTCAAGAAGGTATAACTATCATTGTTGGGGGAGAGTGGGAGCAGATCATGTACCTTATTTCAAAGATGGTTGAAATCTAAGAAATTGAGAATAACCACAACCACAGAATGTGTATCATTATTTCAGCACTTTTTTTAAAGCAACTCTGAAATTGGGATGTGACTTCTAATAGGTGAGGTCTTAGATTACATCTGTGGTTTTCAATCCTAGTTGCATATTCAAATCACCTGGGAAGATTTTAACAAATATTGTTAGCTCGATCCTACCCTCAGATGTTCTATTTAATTGGTTTGAGGTGGGGCCCAGGAATGAATCAGACTGACCTAAGGAATAGGTAATTAAATTAATTAATTAGTTTGTTTGAGACAGAGTCTCACTCTGTCACCCAGCCTGGAGTGCAGAGGTGCGATTTCACCTCCCAGGTTCAAGTGATTCTCCTGCCTCGGCTTCCTGAGTAGCTGGGATTAAAGGCACCTGCCACCATGCCTGGCTAATTTTTGTATTTTTAGTAGAGACGGGGTTTTGCCGTGTCAGCCATACTGGTCTCAAACTCTTGACCTCAGGTGATCCACCCATGTACACCTTCCAAAGTGCTGGGATTACAGGTGTGAGCCACTGCACCAACAGGAATAGGTAATTTTAAAGTAGTTTTTAAAACCATCTGCAGGTGAAGGTAAATGTATAGCCAGGGCCAAAAATATTAAATTAGATAAAATATGTACAAATGTTTACTCTGGGTTGAGGCTTCTTGTGAGGTTTATTAAAAAGTAGATCATAGGGAGAAAGATATCCCCTCAATGCTTATGACTAACGGCTTTTCAGCAAGCTATCCCTGGTTAACTCATCACATGTGTTAGCTAGCTTCTCTGCTAGTTCACCGATAGACAAGGGTTAAAAGCAGTTGTGTCAGCCACCAGAATAGCTATGGATTAAAGCTAAGAAGAGCAGAGGGAATACAATGCTATGCAACAGAGAGCTGGAATACCATCGGGGAGCTTGTGGCTTCTCCTCACTTGATTTCAATAGGACCAGATCTCTGGAGCAAAATACTAGAGGTGCTGAGAAACTGGTGGAATTCTACATTGTGTATCTCATCAGGGGATGAACCCTTAGCAAAGAGCCAGAGGTTCAAATATTTCAAAAGGGGTTTTTTTTTTTAATTTTGTGGAGTCTGCTGGTTGATTACAGAAATGACAATCAGGTGAGTATATTTCTGACTAAAGTCAGTGTTGTCTTGTCATGAAATTTCATGTAATTAAATTGAGCATGTTTCTGTTTAGGTATGTATTTTGCATCTCACCCTTTAGTTCTCATTCATGATGATGAAGTCACCTTTCAGAGAAATCAGATGCTTACATGTGTTTGATGACAGTGGTTACTCTTCACTCTGTTGGACTGTGAATTGTTCAGATATTGTGAAAGTAGAACATGTGGTTACATTCAGGTATCTCCTTTCTCCAGCCCCTGTTACCCCACCCTGAACAGCAAAACCAAGAGTGTAACACTTGATCTAATTTGACTAGTTCCTCCATGCTTTTTATTTTTCCTTTTTGCTTCGGGCTGATCGTCAATCAGCAGGTGCCTCCCCATAAGAAGTGGAACTGTTGTGTGTAACCTGCATTGAAATCCTTAGGTTTGTCTGACTCTAAACCAGTTTGGTTCTGACAGTGAGAGAAACATGGCACTGATGCTGGTCCTTTCTGCCCAGGTAAACTTGATCCAGTCTGTTTCTGTATTGCCTGAAAAGATCAAATCACTGCATTATGTAAATTCATGCCCTGAGGTCTTGAAAGCAGAGTCTCAAAACCGCTAGAAAGCCTAGCCTTTTAAAAATATACATTCGAGACTACTCGACCTAATTAAGTTAGAGCAAGCTCACAATGGTAAACAGAGCCTCATTTCATTCTGCCCTTTAGAATTTATTTTTTCTTCCACGTCTTGCCCATTCTAACCCAGCTTTACAGTTCCATGGGTTAAGGAGAGGAGAGATTTCTTTTATTGAAATATACTTTTATTGAAAACTCTTGGTAATATGATGAAACATTAGCAGTGAAAACAAAGGCAAAAGCAAATGGAGAGACAGAGAGGCCTTCTCAGCTGAAGGGCTGAAACCGCCATTGCAGAATATCGCTAGGAGGATTGTTGTGGTGAAAGAGGTCTGACCAAACCGACTCCATCTTGCTTCCAACCTCCAAGCTGTCCTTGTTCTATTTTGGGTATAGGCCGTATTAACTTTGGGAGGAACTTACAGTTTAACTTTGAAACACAAATGTTAACAGCCCTTTCCCAAAACAAACCCCTTCTTGCCTGTGGACTAGACTGCCTTTGCAGTCTATTCACCACAAAATTATAAATTATGGTTTAAAAGTTGTGCAGCTGGATGCTACAAAATTCTGACTCTCCCCAAATTGCTCCTGGAGATAACATCACTATTATGAAACCTAAGATTAGTGCTTGAGATATTTTGTAGAATCTACACCTGATGGATCAGCTGGCACCACTCAGATAGATAAACTGGCTCATTAGATCCTGTGGCCCCCACCCAGGAACCAACTTGGCACAAGACAGCGTCTACTCCCTATGATTTCATCCCCAACCCAGCCAATCAACACTCCTAACTCACTGCCCCCTACCCACCAAATTTTCCTTAAAAACGCTGATCCCCGAATGCTCCGGGAGACTGATTTGAGTAATAGTGAAACTCCCATCTCCCATACTGGCCAGCTCTGCATGAATAACTCTCTCCATTGCAATTTCCCTGTCTTGATAAATTGGCTCTGTCTAGCCAGCGGGGCAAGGTTGAACCCATTGAGCAGTTACAAGGCTATTTTGCCCATTCTTGAAACAACGTGTTACCAGCCTTGAGCTATGGGACATACTTGAGTTTATTTTCTGGATGTTTGCGAAGCACAGTTAACTCAGGAAGGAGCCGTATGTCATTACCCAAAATCCATTCTAGAAGTAATCTAGAGGTTTTTTTCTTTTCTTTTTTTTTTTTTTTTTTGGAGTCTCGGTCTGTCACCTAGGCTAGAGTGCAATGGCACAGTTTTGGCTCACTGCAACCTCTGCCTCCCAGATTCAAGCAATTCTCCTTCCTCAGCCTCCCGAGTAGCGGGGATTACAGGCATGCACCACCATGCCTAGCGAATTTTTGTATTTTTAGTAGAGATGGGGTTTCATCATGTTGGCCAGGCTGGTCTGGAGCTCCTGACCTCAGGTGATCTGCCTGCCTCGGCCTCCCAAAGTGCTGAGATTACAGGTGTAAGCCACTGGGCCTGGCCTCTTTTGCTTGTTTTTTTAAAGGCAGAGTCTTGCCCTGTCATCCAGGCTGGAGTGCAGTGGCATGATTGTAGCTCACTGCAGCCTACAACTCCTGGACTCAAGGGAATCCAGTTCTGCCTCCTAAGCAGCTGGAACTACAAGCACATGCCACCACACTTGGCTAATGTTTTTAAAATTTTTTGTAGAGACGGGGTCTAGTTTTATGGCCCAGGCCGTTCTCAAACTCCTGGCCTCTAACAATCCTCCCACCTTGGCCTCCCAAAGTGCTGGGATTATAGGCTTGAGCCACTGTACCCAGTCCCTAGTTTTTCAAATTTTTGTGAGGGTGTTGTTCTCAAACAGGAATTCAAACCAAACAGAAAATTTATGACATGATGCGGCTAATCCATGAAGCAAAGGTATAGTTCCACAGAGCCAGAAGAAAACTAGCTGAGGGTTTATAAAGCATGGTACCAAATATATTTATACTAATTACTGTTCTGAGGGGAGATTTTATTATTGACTGCTTTGAGCTTTCGTTCAATTTGAAGGATAAGAGTTTTTGTTCATGTGCTTTTGTTCAAGCTGTTACATGGGAGATGGTCTTTCAGAGAGCCTTCTGAAAACAAATTTCAATTTCAAGGGAAATGAAATAGTAATATTAACATCAGTGCCATTTTTTTTTTCCTTGAAACCCTGAAACATTTTTACTTTTTGAGACAGAGTCTCACTCTGTTGCCCAGGCTGGAGTGCAGTGGTATGATCTCAGCTTACTGCAACTTCCGCCTCCCAGGTTCAAGCAATTCTCCTGCCTCAGCCTCCCAAGTAGCTGGGATTACAGGCACACGCCACCACACCCAGCTAATTTTTTATATTTTTTTGTAGAGACAGGGTTTCACCATGTTGGCCAGGTTTGTTGTGAATTCCTGACCTCAAGTGATCTGCCTGCCTTGGCCTCCGAAAGTGCTGGGATTACAGGCATGAGCCACTGGGCCTGGCCTGAAACTTTCTTTTTAATCTCAAAACAACATGGGAATATTTTTGCCATTACATATGCTTAACTTCTATAAACTAAAAACTTAAAAGCATCATTAAATCACATTTTATTGCAAATGAAAAATATACATTTAAGATTTATACAGTTTCTAAAATGAACAGCATAAACATGCACAAAATAAAATATAAGGCTTCATGAACAGTTTATTCAAAATATTTGAGAACATTTCATATATTCATATATTTTCCACAAAGCTTCATTGGAAGGGGAAAATAGCATTTAGTTCAGTTTTTCCGGTTTTAAGAACAATCTTTGGAATAATTTTGTATTGGTGTTGAGATAGTATGATGAATTCACTTCCACTTGCATTATTTAAAATGAGATAATGTGAAAAATTGAGAGAAGATGAATGTATAAAAATAGGCATTCAATAGTCCTTAAGTCTCTAGTGGCAAGACTGTAAAAATTCAAATGTTGATTCAAAGAAAACTAAATTTTACTAAGTCCCTATTATCAGGCATAATGCCAGATGCTTTCCATGTATTTAATACTTTAAAATATGTGTTAATTTCATTTGTTAAATCTAAAGGGTCTTATGAAAATTGTGCAATTTGAACTTATAATAAATAACCATTGACCTAAGAATAAAATTGTAAGATAAAAATAAAATTTATCATTACAGAAGTAGGAAAATCTTTCCATTTGTCCTGTGTGAGCACAGCTTTGTAATCCTTAATGACACACATGCAGATGTTCATATAATAAATCTTAAGATAGCTACATGATGACAAAGTGTTAAAATATATACATAAACTACCAGTTAAGACTAATAGTCTGACTGTAGGGGTCCAGCATTTTATTCTTCCTTAGTCAATATGTTCATATTTGGGAAAATATTTTTTAGTGTTAGATTTGTAATAACATTTTGGTTTTTTAATGCATGTGCCCATCAGTGACTTTTATGTAGAGTTTTCAAATTTTTCATAGTTTCTCAGCATACTTCAATCATTAAATCTTTCCCAGTCATCCTCCTGGGCATGCATTCATGTCAACACCAGTTCATTTTCCCATGTAACATACACACTGAGCCTTGTGTCTGGGAACATTTGACCTGGTCATAACTTACCAAGGGCAAACACTTTGTAAAAGGGGACACAAAGAAAAGTCTGAAACTTTAATTTACCAGAACAGAGAACCGCCAGAGTCTCAGGTTGGATGTCACAAAAAATGCCATTAATTTCCTCGCCAAGAAGGTGTCCTAGAGAGATCAATAAAGTTCTTAATACTAAAAGAAAAAAAATTTTAATTTCTGCAATTTTCAAATGCAACCTTATCAGAAGACACTTTTTTAGGTCAGGGTCTCTTATCACCCAGGCTGGAATGCAGTGGGACAATCATAGCTTACTGCAGTCTTGAACTCCTGGGCTCCAGTGATCCTTCTGACTCAGCCTCTTGATATTTTTTACATTTTTAAGAGAGATGGGTTCTAGCTTTATTGCTCAGGCTGGTCTCAAACTCCTGGCGACTAGCAATCCCCCTACCTTGGCCTCCCAAAGTGTTGGAATTACAGGCGTGAGCCACTGCCCAGCCAGAAGATACTTTTCCTACAAACTGGTGTTCATAGCTTATATATCTGATATACAAGTAAAGTGAAACAGCAATCAACAGAGTAAACACGTATTTGACCTGAGGTATCAACCTATGGATGTTCCATGGATTATCGATTTTCAAAAATTTAGAATGTGTTAGAATTGCACTCAACACTAAACGATGCTTCTAAAGACTATAATGGCCCATTAGAACCTTGCAGCCATGTCAGGTAGGTTGTCATCCTAAACATCAGTCATAGTTTAACAGACCTGGGGAAATGCTGATCGAATTCTGAATAATAAAGCTTACCATTATGACCTTGAGCAGTCTTGAGCTAGCTTAGAAACAAAAACCAAATCTAATAACATTTAAGGTTAGAGCAGAAAAAAATTCAGTCAACCTGAATTTTTTTTAATGACAATCTTTTTGGTTAGAATTCTTGAGAAAAATAAGATTAGTATAAAAATAAGATAGCCAATTTATTTTCGATAAAATCAATAAGTGACAGTAAATCTGTCCATTACATTAAAGACCACCAAAAATGTTATTCCTTCCATGCATTTGAAATGAGAGAGGAAAATTTTACAAACATTTTAATGTGCAAAAGGTATTTTCCTGCAGTAGCCCCTGAGGTCTTGGTATTTTGCTCGCTAGGAAGTTGACTTTCTATCCTATTAGAATATGCCTATTTTTAACGGTTAGCAACTAATCATAATTTCCTTAATAAGGGTGGAAGTACCAAACTTCAAGAGAGCCATTATGATAATTTGTTCAGATTTTTCACAAAGATTTTTCTAGTTGTTTCCAAACAGTCTGTGGAAAACTCACCCTTTAGGGATCAAACATTTGTGAACAATTGAAGTGTAGGATATAATCCTAAAATAATGTAGCAATCTTTTACAAAAATCTCTATATCAACAAGAAAAAATAACCTTTAGGATAATAGTAAAAGAAAGGGAAAAAAATGAACAGAAGTGACTCCAAAGCTGAATTCACCTGACTTCTGCAGAAACTCCATTTTGTCTTATGTCTTCCAGACTTGAGTTAATTAATGGAAGCTGTGAAAACAATCACATGTGCCTGTGCTTTTGTGAGAAAACTTTCCTTTTTCTGAGGTCTGAAGTATTTTTCTCTTCCTTCGTTCTCCCTCTTTAATTGGTAGTAAACTCCTATGATATGTCAATAAGTTAGAATTCATATACTCTTCATGGGTGTGTGTGTGTGTTGTGTATTCTAGCCCACTAACAAGGCAGGCTTATTTTTTTTAAATTTCTTTTTTCTTAACTGTTTAGCTATCTAGTTTTAGAAGAAGGAAGGTGCAGAAGGGAGAACAAAGCACCCGTGATCTCACTTCTCAGTTTAAACAAATTTTTTAAAAGCAAAAGCCCCTGGCCCTTTTTCTTCTTATTCTTCGAGACAGGGCCTTACTTTTCACCCAGGCTGGATTGCAGTGGCGCAATCTGGGCTCACGGCAGCCCCAACCTCTCAGACTTAAGTGATCCTCCCATCTCAGCCTCCCAAGTGGTCGGGACTACAGGCATGCGCCACCACGCCTGGCTAATTTTTATGTTTTTTTGTAGAGACAGGGTCTTGCCTTGTTGCCCAGGGTGGTCCTGAACTCCTGAGCTCAAGCGATCTGCCTGCCTGCCTCAGCCTCCCAAAGTGCTAGGATTACAGATGTGAACCACCATGCCTGGCCTCTCTTCTCAGTTTTAATAATTTGAAATTATGACTCAACAGAGAATATGGCTGATACTGCATGTATCAGAACACTGCTAATTTTATATTAGTGAATGACTGTGAGTCTAAAAAGAGCCACCAAAGAAATGAAGAGCCACCTGGCAGAGACAAATATATTGTGACCAGAAGAAGGAGATTATTCTGAGACACACATAGCTCTTTAACTTCTTTGATCCTTAGAGATAATTTCAAAGTTTGTAGAAATGAAAAGCAGCAGAAGTCTTCTGGAGGATAATCAATTTGATTTTCAAATTCACGGCCAAAAAGATGGCATTTTTACTTGGCCTCACATCTAAATTAGTTAGAACTGTAAAAATGCTAACTTTCCTAGCAGTTTTTCCAAGAAGCAAGCACTCATTTTCTTCTTCATGTGTCTCATATTGGTTAAAACTCAGTGTTTTCAGAGACTTCAGTCATCAGTTCTGCTAAACAGGGTAACGTCATCATTGTATTCTGGGGCTGAACACTCCAAGTTCTCTAGTAAAACATAATTGTTTTCACTGACATTCAGAGAGACGACTTCTTTCTTAGCAGTAGACGTAAGCTCGCTCCAAGTAATGTCAGTGTTTTTAAAAGCATGTAGAAGGAAGATGCCAATGATAATAGTGAAGAATCCACTCAGGGTCCCAATGATATCTCCAGCTGTCATGCCATACCACTCTTGGAATAAGACAGCAGAGCAAGTCACTACCATGGATGTGAAGAATACATAATAAATGGGTGTCACGAGAGAGGTATTAAAGGTGTCCAGTG
Source organism: Aotus nancymaae (assembly GCF_030222135.1). Classification (NCBI taxonomy): domain Eukaryota; kingdom Metazoa; phylum Chordata; class Mammalia; order Primates; family Aotidae; genus Aotus; species Aotus nancymaae. Next base: position 46,523,904 of record NW_026988417.1, on the reverse strand, counting down.
CCTTGTTGAGATAGTTAATCTGGGTAGTTACTGAAAGCACAAGTACAGCCAGCAAAACAAAGACCAGGGGATGTTTGTAAACTGGCTTCCATTCTATCAGCTCCTTAATGGCAATTCCCAGGCCTTTGACAGAAGAAACTGAAAACGCTCCAATCAAAGAACAGATTGAAATATAGATCAGTATATTGGTATGTCCTTTCTTGGGAGCCACAATCAAAATCAGCACCAAGGAGATCACAGTTATGATCACAGCGAAGGAAATAAACCCTGTTAGGAAGATAAAATAATTTGACTTCAGAAAATACTCATAGGATTATACCTTTCTGAAATCTTGTTAGTCAAGAGTTTAAGAGCATAGGTATTTTAGAAATAGAAGTGAGATCAAATTTAAAACAACATTCTATTGCATAGTTTTCAACATTTTACAAAGGACTTTCACAAATACTTAAATCTCACCTATGAGCTAAGGCAAATATTATCAGATTAACTTTTTATTTTCAGAGGAAGAAAGTGGCAAAGATTTGATCTTGAATATATGTCTTTTGCCTCTACCATCCCTCCCTCTCCCTTTGGTTGTGTAAAAAGGGAAGCATGAACACAAAAATAAGTTCTGCCATCTTTTCAGGACAAATAGTAATCAAACCTTACTGCGTCTCACAACCCACAACATGGCTTGTAGAAAGCTTATTACAATATTATTACAAATACTATTTGGTGAGGAGAGAAAGTGAAGCAGAATTTGAGTGTTTCTTTAGGTTGAATCACAGACCTGGATCTCTCAATTTCATTTCCATTTCATGCAAAGAAGTGACTTCCTCTTCTTGTGGGGCATGGATAACCATCACAGTTGACCCCAATATACTTAATACGCAGCCTATTTTCCCATGAATGTTCAAGTGCTCATTTAAAAAGTAGGACGATAATATCGCACTGTTGGGAGAGAAAAAAATTAAAGATCACTCTAGTTCAATTACCTTTTGATCCCACGGCAACTCAGAAGTCATACTGGTGGTACAGGCCACCATGTATCCCAGTGAGCTGGCTGGAATATGCTATATGACATGGAAAAACCTAGATTGGTTTGAAACTCAGAACTGACAGGCAATCAAATGTGCTTCATTTTTTTTATATCTAAAGAGCTATAATATCATATATCCCCATAATCTTCCAATGACCTTACAAGAGGTTCTACTCAAGTCATTTTCAATTTTTCCATCTTTTCCTATAAAGCCAAGCAAAACAGAAAATCTTTTATATCTTACTGGCATGATACGTTTAGAATATGTATGCCCATGAATGTTTCAAAGGAAGATATATTCCTAAAGAAAAATTACTCTTCCCAGGGCTAATAATCAGCTAGTTCATATCACTACAATCAAACGGACCAGGGGTGTCCAATGTTTTGGCTTTCCTAGGCCACACATTAAATATACTAACACTGCCAGGCACGGTGGCTCATGCCTGTAATCCCAGCACTTTGGGAGGTTGAGGCGGGCAGATCACCTGAGGTCAGGAGTTTGAGACCAGCCTGACCAACATGGAAAAACACTTCTCTACTAAAAATTGAAAAAAAAAAAAAAAAAAAAACAGGCATGGTGGTGCATGCCTGTAATCCCTTCTACTTGGGGAGGCTGAGGCAGGAGAATTGCTTGAACCCGGGAGGCAGAGGTTGCGGTGAGCCAAGAACACGCCATTGCACTCCAGCCTGGGCAACAAGAGCAAAACTCCATCTCAAAAAGAAAAGAAAGAAAAAAACATACGCTAACACTAATGATAGATGATGAGCTAAAGAAAAAAAAATCTCACATTGTTTTAAGACAGTTTACAAATTTATTTTGGGCCATGTTCAAAGTCATCCTGGGCCACGTGCAGCCAGTGGGCCATGGGTTGGACAAGCTTGATATAGACTTTCAAAATATCAAAATACTTCCTTACCACCTGCTACTGCTCTGATACTTAGACCTATCTGGTACTCCTAATGCTTCAGTTGCTGTGGCCTCAGGAAGCTCCAGAATCACACTACCATGGACACCAGAGTATACCATCTTGCTGCTCCACCAGTGTGCTACTGTGGCTTCTGTGCACCAGCCTTCTTCCTCTAATGCCCTGGCATCCCCATGAAGGCAATTAAGTGCCCATCTGTCCCCAAGATTATGATCAATTACCAGGTACTTTCCTAGCGTTGCCCTCATGTGGCCAGTTATAGGACTGCAGCCTTAGTGAAGACGACTATTACTACTACTGATACTACTGACACGACTATTACTACTACTGATACTTGACTCTTCAATGCATAGCCAAGTGTTCTAAGGGCTTTATGTGTATTCACTCAATTCTCACAACAGTCCTATAAAGAAGGTAAAAAGAATTGAGTAGGCTCAATAATAAGTTTTCTACAAGAGGTTGATAATGAATAGAAAAGAAAAAGATGAGAAGAACAGGCAAAAATGTATATGCTTATTAAACACATTCATTTGGGATCATAATAAAGATAAACTCAGAAGGATTAGATCCACATCCCATGAAATAAGAAAGTTATTCCTGTTTCCAGTACTAAAACTAAGTGTCCAGCAAACAATGCAAGAATTTTAGTGAGAGTTGGAATTTAACCAAAACACCATGCTTTTAAAAGTCCTCTGGTAACTATGGTCATTAACCACTATGGACTCTGGCAATTTGTTCTGATGACAGATTTGAAAAATCTGCTATGCTTCACTGCATTGTTAAAAATGAAGCACACATTTATGTTAGTAGGAAATCAAACTCACTGTGTCTTAGGTTTTTAAAATAATAAGACAGTTGATGTCCTATTTCTACTGTTATTTATTTTATAGTCTTCTCAAGTTATTTTTGTGATTTCAGGCAAGAAAAAGTATTATTCTCACTTTATGAATGAATAAACTGAGGCTAAGTGACTTGTCCAAAGCTTCCCAGGAATGTCAGAAATAATTTGGGTTCTAGACTTTTAGAGCCCAGGTTGGTCTAGATTTGCGTGTTTGCTTTCACATATCCATAGTCGTATGTTTCTTATGGTTTAAGTTTATCTTGGTCTTAAAATACCTCTAGAAGCCAAGTTCCTTATCACTCACATACCTTATGAGAACACTCAGAGCGCCCAGGGGGGTGACCAAGGTGGCAGGTGCAAAAGCATAAGCAGCAAAATTCGCAGCCTCTCCTGCTCCCACTAGAAAGCAAGCAGAGATACTGATATTAAAAATGGGCTCACTTGTTAGAAGAGAAAAACAAATGACTCATGCAAAGCAGTGGACATGTAACCCAAATACATGGGAAGATCTAGCAAAAAAGAATGATGTAACCTGTTTTATAGCAGGTAGGGATAATTGCTATTAAGAGATGCAGACAAACTGTAATACCAGGTGATACAAACTCAATAGTTGCAAAAAGTGGTGACAGGTGAGTACCCATTTTAAATGGCTTTCAACAGAGATTTTTAGCTATTTCAATATTGAAGACATATTTGGTGATGCTGATGAAATCTAGTAGAGGTAGCTTTGTAGTAAGCAGAGAATCATTTCACTTGCTCAAGAATACCTACAGTTTTATAGGTTACCCACAACCATCAAAACTGGCTTGGAATATTAGAATGCTTTAATCTGGTGTGTAGGTAGGGAATAGCCATAGGCCCATAAAGTTAGATATCCCTCTATTGTAAGTGGTCTACAAGCAAGTAACGGTATCTCAGTAGCTTAAGGAGATCCAGGCAGCTGTTTTAAAGTCATGATATGCTTCTGAATGTAATCTTTTTCTCATCAGAGGAACTCTAGACTTGTATGAGATAGCATGCTGTAAATAACTTCTAGAGTGAGAGAAATCCCTTCAAGAGCTGGGCTGTTGTACTGAGGCCAAGTTATTCTCACAAAACACAGCTGGAAACTTGCCCACAGAATGTAGTATTTCACACTGGCAACTACACCAGCAAATGCTTATTGTAGACAGAGAAAAGAACACCAGCATGATTTTTTCTTTGTACCTTTGTCTGGCTGCTATCCTACATCCCCCCAAATCTAGAGGAGTACCCAGCATTAGGAAAACATCATTAAGCAAATCTAAACTTATAGAATAATTAAGACATTGCTCTCATAGAAAGAACCATGGCAAGGCCAGGCACAATAGCTCACCCCTGTAATCCCAGCACTTTGGGAGGCAGAGGGGGTGGATCACTTGAGGTCAGGAGTTCAAGACCAGCCTGGCCAACATGGTGAAACCCCATCTCTACTAAAAATACAAAATTTTTAGTATGATGGGCGTGGTGGCAAGCACCTTTAATCCCAGCTACTTGGGAGGCTGAGGCAGGAGAATCGCTTGAACCCGGGAGGTGGAGGTTGCAGTGAGCTGAGATCATGCCACTGTACTCCAGTCTGGGTGACAAGAGCAAGACTCTTCAAAAAAGAATGAACCATGGCAGTTTTCTTGGAATATTAAGGTTTCCTTGGATACTTTACATTATGTATATTTTTATCTTTATAGATAGCTTTCCAGGAAAACATTGACTTCATGATTAAAGTACTGTATGTATGTCACTTACCTACTCTCTAATGTATGCTTTTCTCTCAATACTGACATAAACTTTTTTACATGGTGAAAATAAAATTGCAAATGTAGTCATATAATATTCTACTTATATTTTCATTGTAAAGTGTGGGTAGAAGGTGAGGAGATGCAAGTAAGAGAGAAAAAGAGAATGATGCAAATATCTATCTGGAATCTTCCCAGACAGCCCTTGTCAATTTTTATTCAAATAAAATGTATGTAAAAGCACCCTAAAAACTGAAGGGGCAGTTGGGTGCGGTGGCTCATGCCTGTAATCATGGCACTTTGGAAGGCTGAGGTGGTCGGATCACCTGAGGTCAGGTGTTCGAGATCAGCCTGGCCAACATGGTGAAACCCCATCTCTACTAAAAATACAAAAATTAGCTGGATGTGGTGGTGTGTGCCTGTAATCCCAGGTACTTGGGAGGTTGAGGCAGGAGAATAACTTGAACCTGGGAGGTAGAGGTTGCAGTGAGCCGAGATCGAGCCATTGCACTCCAGCCTGGGTCACAGAGCAAGACTCCATCTCAAAAACAAAAACAAAAACAAGCCAAAACAAACAAAAAACAACTGAAGGGGCTACACATATTTAAATTATTTGTATTAATCATCCTTTTAGATTCCACCATTTACTAAAGAAAAGGTACCCAGTTCCTTCCCGTAACAGGATCTTACAAATACTGAAATGTGTTGCTTGGTTTGGGGAAATTCAGGGAAGCCTTAAGACTCCTGGCCACAGAGGGAATTTATGATGCCCTTTTTGGGGAGAGCTGTCGATTTGGGATTTAAGAAAGTTCACACGACTTAGGAGGGAGACAGAGTCAGCAAAAGTGGCTGAGGGAGATGAATACTACCTTCTATTTGGACATCACATTAGCATTTAGACAGTGCTTTCAGATCCTCTAAAGTCTCATTTAATCCTCACAGCAGGTCTGGGAGGAAAGAGAGTGCTGACACCCCTCATTTCCTCTCCATTTGTTCAGTACCAAGCAGCCACAGAGGCCTTTCACTTATCTGTGGTGTTGTCCTGGCAAGGAAAATGTATCCGTTCTTGAGAAAATATGTGGCTACAATAGTCACAGGTTCAAATTAGGAGGTGGGAAAATATGAAAGAAAAGCATTTTCTCTGTTGTTATGGTGAAGAATATACAAGAAGTCTGTGCTTAAAATATAATATTTCAAAGGTCAACTTTTTCCCTTGCATTCCAGGACAGTACTGAGAACACAGGGGGTGGGAAATAAGAGTAAAAATTAATTTATTTATATATATTAGTATATATAGGATAATATATTACACCAACACAAAAATTTTTAGACTTAAATTCCATCCTTGTTCCATTCTTGACAGGAAGATTAACTGATTTTGAAAAATTTCATATAATCTATTTACTATCTTACACATAAACAGTATTCTCAGTGTTAAAAACTTACTTGACAGCAATCCTGCCCACCAGAGCCATTCCTTCAGGTAAGAATGTCCACCTTGTCCTAAAATGCAAAAAATAAAAATGAACAAAAATTGGGTTCTATACTGGAGGAAGGTTTGAAGAATTGACTTCTAGAAAATGTACTGGATTATAGTTAGAAAAATTAAGTCAGTAAATCTAAAGTCTTTTAGCTTATTTACTTGGTCATTTCCAAACCTTTTTTTCCCCCAATTTACAATGATTTATTTAACAAATCCCCTAATGGATTAATTGCATTTAGATTTTTTTCCATGTTTCTCCTACAAATAGAATGCTCTCACGAATCTCCCTGCACATACATCTTTGCAACATTGAAGTGATTATTTCTCCAGGATAAATTCCTAGAAGTATAATTGTTGGGTAGGAGAAAATGTGTTTTTTAAAGAGCTTTACATATATTACCAAACTGCCCTCCAGAAAAGTTATGTCAATTTTTTTTAAAAAACTGCAAATTTGATAGTCTTAAAATGATACCTCATTTCAATCTGCATTTTTCTATGTTTGTTGCCCATTTTATTTCTTCTTTTATGAATCAGAAGTTCATTTTTAATTTGGGTTTTTTTCTCCTGATTTTAAAAATAGATTTAGGGGTCCAAGTACAGTTGTGTTACATGAATCTACTGTAAAGTCTGGGTTTTAGTGTATCTGTCACCTGAATAGTGAACATCGTACCCAATAGGTAGTATTTCATCCCTCACCTGCTTCCGGCCTTTTACTCTCCCACCTTTTGGAATCTCCAGTGTCCATTATTCTACTTTGAATGTCCACATGTACCCACTGTTTAACTCCCACTTATAAGTGAAAACATGCAATTTTTGGTTTTCTGTTTCTGAGTCACTGCACTTAGGATATGGCTGCCAATTCTGTCCATGTTGCTGCAAAGGACATTATTTCATTTTTCTAATGGCTAAGTAGTATTCTATGGTGTGTGTCTATAATTATACCACATTTTCTTTATCCAGTCCTCTGCTGATGGGCACTTAGGTTGATTTCATGACGCTTTTGTGAATAGTGGTGTGATAAACATATGAGTGTAGTGTCTTTTTGATAAATGATTTCTTTTCCTTAGATACCCAGGAGTGGGACTGCTGCATTGAAGGGTAGTTCTATTTTTAGTTCTCTGAGAGATCTCTGTATTGTTTTCCATAGTGGTTGTACTAATTTACATCCCCACCAACAGAGTATAAGCATTCCCTTTTCTCTGCATTCTTGCCAACATCTGTTGTTGTTTGACTTTTAATAATAGCTATTCTGACTAGTGTAAGATGGTATCTCATTGTGGTTTTAATTTGCATTTCTCTGGTGATTAGTGATAGTGAATTTTTTAAAATATATTTGTTGGTTAATTGCATGTCTTCTTCTGAAAAATGTCTGTTCATATACTTCACCCACTTTTTCATGGGGTTTTTTTTCTTGTAGAGTTGTCTGAGTTTCTTGTAGATTCTGGATATTAGACCTTTGTCAGATGCTTAGCTTGCAAATAATTTTTCCTATTTTGCAGGCTAGCTTTTTACCCTGTTGATTATTTTTCTTGCTCTGCAGAAGCTTTTTAGTTTAATAAAGTCACATTTGTCTATTTTTGTTTTTGTTGTATTTCCTTTTGAGGACTTAGTCATAAATTCCTTGCCTAGGCCAATGTCCAGAAAGAGTTTTTCCTAGATTTTCTTCTAGGGTTTTTATAGTTTCAGGCTTTACATTTAAGTCTTTAATTCGTCTTAAGTAGATTTTTGTGTATGGTCAGAGATAAGGTCCAGTTTCATTCTTCTATATATGGTTCTACAATTTTCCTTGCACCATTTATTGAATAGGGTAGGCTTTCCCTAGTGTATGTTATTTTCAACTTTGTCAAAGATCAGTTGGTTGTAGGTATGTGGCTTTATTTCTAGGTTCTCTATTCTGTTCCACTGATCTATGTGTATATTTTATACCAGAACCATGCTGTTTTGGTTATGATAGCTTTGTAGTATAATTTGAAGATACTATGATACCTCCAGCTTTGCCCTTTTTAATTAGGATTGCTTAAAACTTTCTATATTATGTTGCCATGTCACCTTTGTTTTTCCACAAAAGGTAAGTTTTTCTTAATTTGTGGGAAATTTTATTTAATCATCAAGTTCACTGTATTTATGTCAGTCAGAGGTGTGGACATAAATACTTCATTTTCACTATGGTTAAAATTACAAACAGAAAATATAAACAGTAAATTACATTGGCACTAATGAGGACTGTAAAGGAAAGAAGATGGTTGACATAGAGCTTTTGAGATTTTGGATTAGTCAATGAGAGAATAACAAGCATTGGGCAGATACACTCTGCTGATTCTCTACCTGGCATGCTGAAATCAAGTTTCTATCTAGTTTACTGAAAAAGACAAATGCTTTCAAGCTATTCAAAAAGTTATCTTCCTAATACTCTAATCTGTGACTTTATGTCATTATATTTACTACAGAAAATGGAGTTTTCTTATCAATTTTAATATACTGAGCTCTCTGAATTTGACCTAATTGATTTTGTTATAAACAGGATATATAAGCTATGAAGATTATTTTGCAAAGTAGTTAGCTGTGCTTATTTAGGATTTTCTCCTTAAGAAATTTGCAAATAACTAAGTTGGAATTCTGTTACAACACTAGACCTGACTATTGTCTAGTTGGTATCTCTTTGGGCACAAGTGAAACAATATTTACTTATGTGTATTTCTTGGTCATTTGCATTTCTTATTTTGTTAGTTTCTCATTTATATGCTATGTCTATTTTCTGTTAGGGTACTAATCTTTTTCTTATTGACTGCAGTCACTTTTTATATATTATGAAACTTAACTATTTTGTCACATATTTCATCATATTCCCCTCAATATATCATTTGCTTTTCAGTTTCAGTTAAAGTGTTTCCATATAGAATGTTTGCCAATCTAGATACTTTCTTCCTTTATATAAAATAAATTCTTCCTTTATTTTTATGCTTAGAAAAACCTTCTTTTAAGTTTTCTTTTAATAATTATTTCATTTTTAAATTAAACTCTAACCTATCTGGAATGTATTTTGCTGAATGGTATGAAGTAGAACTTCCATGTTTTTCTCCTCTAATTTTTCCCGATTGTCTCAATACTTTGAATGATTTATCCTTTCTCTACAGTTTTGAAATGCCACTTTTTAAAATAACAAATTCAGTTGTTATATATACTTGGGTCTGTTATAAGTTTTAAATTATTGTTGATTTTGTCTGCTTTAATGGCAGTATCAAATTGTTTTAATAGAGCATATAGTATGTTTTCTTTTCTGATAATACAAATATCATCTCATGGTACTCTTTTATAAACTTGCTTGTGTAATTGGTAGTCATTGGTTTTTTTCTGTATGGATGTTAGAAAAACACTTAGGTCTTACTCTGGTTTCTCTTCCGATCCCATAAATCTTTCACCTTTTACTAAAGATTTCCATGGAGAAAAATACTTAGGTCTTTATTATTCTTGAAGAAAATGAAAACTCATGGTTAATGAAGGGATAGTCAGGCAGACCTTCTCAGCATCTTAAGTGTCACTATAAATAGCAGCCTAATTCTATTGTTATCCATTTATTGATTTAATAAATGTCTGTTAGGGGCCAAACACTGCTAGGGAAGGTTTCTGTTTTTGAGAATCTACTATCAATAAGCAAGTAAACCTATCAGCAACAATAAAGAATACATGTACAACTAAAAATTATCCTAGGTATGGTGAGAGAAACTATTAGTGCAGTGACAGAGAATAACGGGGTGGGGTGGGGAGACCTACTGTGAGAGGATGGTCAAGGAAGGCCTTTCTGGGATGATGCTACTCACACTGAAGTCTGAAGGATGAGTCAGCTGAATGAAGGGCAGGGAGAAGAGTTCCAGGTAATGCGAAAAGACCTTGGGATTGGAAAGAACCAGACCTATTCCAGGAACAAGAGAAAAGTAGGTGAGGAGGAGAAAAGCAGAAGAGGAAGTTGTAAAGGGGGCAGAGATCAGAGACTGGAAGACACAGCCAACTCCATCAAGAAGACAGGGACTAAGACAAACAGAGGCAGTGAGTTATTATTACTGTAGCATTGTGGCCTTACAACAGGATGATTTCTGCAGTTAGAAACCTGAATTCACTAGTTGCATGTGTTTCTTACCAGCTCTAGTAACGCCCTTGCTGGCCAGTTGCAAGAGGCCCTTCTTTTTCAATATGAAGCTGGAGCCAATAAAAATACTGGAGCTTACTGCCAGTACCAACCCCATATAAAGACTGTATTTGTTTTCTATGTTTGCTGAAATGCTGAAGTTGGTTATGCTGGAATTCAGGTCCATGTAGAGCATAGGAGAAGCCAGCAGCTGTGACACATTCGTGATCTCACACCAAGCCTGGGAGGAGTTTGGACAGACCAGAGACAGCACATATCCTGGACAAAAGGAGAGAAGAAAACATCAGGAATGAAAGGGAGAGGTATTAATGCTTGCTGGTTTTCTGCAGGGGACAGAGCCTTGAGTGGATGGTACTGAAACATTTTACTACATGCAGGGAAGTCCCTAACAGGTGGCCCACAGGCCTAGACATTGTTAATTTGGCTAGCATCGGTTTTTAAAAATGATTTTAAAGTGTTTAGCTGTCATCATTTAAAAAAGAACAATTTCGCGTGAAAGTCTGGATTCCTCCTATAAATTCGATCTGGCAAACCTTGTGTCTTTATTCTGGTGAATCAGCAACTTGATGGAGCAGCAAATAACTGTTCTGACCTGGCTGGTGCTCAACAGTTCATCACAGCCTGTCACATCCACTTCACTCTGCATTATCAGCCTGGCTACTGGAAAGCAGGGCTTGTGAGACCTGAACATAGGGAGAAGGCATAGCAACCTCAGTCTAGGAATCACACTGCAAGAAATCTGTTGGCTGGGTGTGGTAGCTCACAGCTATAATCCCAGCATTTTGGGAGGCCAAGGCGGGATGATTGCTTGATTCTAGTTTGAGAGCAGCCTGGGCAACAAGGTGAAACCCTGTCTCCATAAAAAAATTGAAAAATTAACTGGGCATGGTGGTGCACGTCTGTTGTCCCAGCTACTAGGGAGGCTGGGGTGGGAGGATTGCTTGAGCTCAGGAGAATGAGGCTGCAGTGAGCTGTGATCGCACCACTGCACTCCAGCCTAGGTGACCGAGCAAGACCCTATATCAAAAAAGGAAAAAAGGAAAAAGAAATTGGCTGGACATGTTATCTTATGCCTGTAATCCCAGCACTTTGGGAGGCCAAGGCAGATGGATCACTTGAGGTCAGGAGTTCAAGACCAGCCTGTCCAACATGGTGAGACCCCATCTCTACTGAAAATACAAAAATTAACGGAGCATGGGCATGATGGTGTTCATCTGTAGTTCCAGCTACTCTGGAGGCTGAAGCAGGAGAATCACTTGAATCTGGGAGGTGGTTGCAGTGAACTGAGATCACACCACTGCACTCCAGCCTCGGTGAGAGAACGAGACTCTTGTCTAAAAAAAAAAAAAAAAAAGAAAGAAAGAAAAAAGAAATCTGTCTAACTCATTTGTAGGGTATGTGTCATTTGGTGGGTGTGAAGAATTATATATTTGAGAAAACACGTTTTAAAAGTGGGTTTAGTTTTCTGTACCACTTTCCCTGATTTTTCAGGTTTATTAATTCACTTTCTCCTAAAGAAAATAGAATCTAATAAAAAAATGAATTAAATATCATTAGGCTTTTTAAAGGATAAGATTCAAAGAAGCATGTAAATCCCCTGAACCAGATGCATTATTATAAACATCCTGGAATTTTTAGGCTAAACACTAAAACACAAAATAAAAACGTTTTACTATGTTATTAATGAAAACTATGTAAGAAATTTTTTATAATCAGATACAATTTTGGAATTCAATTTTTAGAAAAGGTTTACATTTCAAAAATCTTAAGAAGGCATATAAGCAACAAAAGACAGTTTGATCAAATGATGTCTTAGTAGCAAGACTTCCATAAGTGGACCTATGCACCTCTGGCAAAGCTTCATGCAGCCACCTGAATTTTACCACATTCAAAGTTAAGAAACACCCACGAAGTTCAGGTCTGGAAAATAATAAAATAACATAATTCAAGGTTTTCATGAATTTTATTTCATTTATCTCTGTAATTTGAAAATGACCCAACTTTGTTTCAGAAATCCAGAATAGTTGGACATGGTGGCTCACCCCTGTAATCTCAGCACTTAGGGAGGCAGAGGCTGGAGGATCCCTTGAACCCTGGAGTTTAAGACCAGCCTGTGCAATATAGTGAGACTTCCATAAAAAGGAAAAAACAAAACAAAGAAATAGAACTCCAGAATAAACTCAAAGTCAGAACAAAATATTCTAAGGACAATTATATTACTTCAGGGTATTCTATAATACTAGAGAATTTTCAGGTTGACTGTTTTAATAAGAACTGTTGCAAATTTTCTTTTCTTTTTTTCTGAGACAGGGTCTCACTCTGTCACCCAGGCTGTAGTGCAGTGGTGCCATCATGGCTCAGACCTCCTGGGTTTAAATAATCCTCCCACCTCAGCCTCCCAAGTAGATGGAACCATAGGCATGTGCCACCATGCCCAGCTAATTTTTTAAATTTTTTGTAGAGATGGGGTCTCACTATGTTGGCCAGGCTGATGTTGCAAATTTTCAAACAAGCCGGACCTTAGCAATCTTGTTCCAAACAATGTTTATCTCATCTAAGCCTCAAGAAGGGAAAGTGATTAAGTATATTTTTGAAAGAATTTTGATTACATTCATTCCTGAGAAAACACTGAACCTGACTTACTAGTAAATTCCATGGCTGCATTCATGCAATTTACTATGTAGTTAACATAACCATTCCAAAACTTCGTCTCTGAAATCAGTGTGGGTGGATCTCATTCCAGTGAAACAATATTCCTTCTAAGCTGTTGACATAGCAAAATGGTTCTGACATTGTAGCGGGTGTGGGAGCAGAGGGTGATAAGGGAGAGCAAATGATCACTGTTGGATTTTGCAAGTTCGCTTTGTAATTGACAGGTATGAATGCTCCAAGTTTTATGGCAGGAAAAATAATAAAAATCTTGTCTGGTTACTGACCTTAGAACTTAAATTGTTTTATGCTTTGGGAACATGTTAGGGAGAGAGGTTGTGGCAGATATGACTGAAAGAGGAAAGAAAGGATGGGTTAGTGAGTGTGGAGTGACTTACGGGAGAAGGGGAGAGATGAGTAATGGAGGGTGTGTGGGTAGGGAATTTGGAGTGTTTTAAAGGAATCAAAGCTATCTCAAGTCACAGTTGGCTTCTCAAGATTCAAGTAAGCACAGTAATTTTCCAGGGAGTTTAATCTAGACTTTATCCCACAGAAAGAGAACATTTACTACACTCATTATTTTTCAATTTAATAGACACTATCAATAGTCCTTTAAAGTGACTATACCAGTGGATACTCTTGCTAGCCAGGAACATGTCTTTCTTCTTTGATGTTATTTTTCTAAATAGAGTAATGAATATTTAGGAAATATATGTTATATATATATTTATATAAATATATATGTTATATGTTATATATATTATATATTTCTTAAATTGGCTGGTTGATACATTGGTGTATATATATAGATATCATTATATATGTAGATATATACACCAATGTATCTATATATATACACGCCAATGTGTGTATATATATATCTCTATATACATACCATATGGTGTGTGTATATATATACACACACACACACACACACACCAATGTGTATATATGTATACACACCAATGTATCAACCAGCCAATTTAAGAAATAAAACATCACCCCTCAGAGTTAACAACTATCCTGATTTTCTCTTTAACATTCTTTTGCTTAAAACAATGATTTTTTCCATATATCTTTAATGTTTTGCCTCTTTTTGTACCTATGAAAATGTAATGATAAAGTATTTCTTTGGTGACTTGCTTGTTTTTGAGTTTCATCAAAACATGATGCATGCGGCTGCAGGGTTTGTTTTCCCCCCACTGTTCTAGAGAATTCCACTGTATAACTATTACTCAACTAATTTTTCTCTTTTATACTTGGTTGATAGTTAAGTAGTATTCCTAATGTTCTTATATTATGTTGAACTATGTGAAATTGATGATAACTGAAAAATTTCAACCCCATGACAAGTAGTTTCATATGGTTCAACCTAATACTTATCTTCTATGTACAGGTGTAATAGTTTACATACATATACCTTTAAAATTTAAAAATGAAGATCTATTATCTATAATCATGGGCAAGTTGAGTAATGGCTCTTGGTTTCAGTTTCCTCGTCGGTAAAATAAGGGACTTTGTCTCAATGATTTTAAAGTTTAATCATAACCTGTCTTTGTTCTCAGAATTACTTACAATACTGGTATCTCATGAATGTTCTTGATGGGCCAGTTCTGAACTCACAGGCACTGTGAGATAGGAGACATTTTAAAGAAACTGATGCCAATATATTAAGTGACACTGACCAAAGTTATGTAACTGCTAAAACCAGGACCAAGTAACCCAATTCCCAGCCAGCATTCTATTTCAGAAAACTATATAAGAAAAGCCAGTTGAAATATATCGTTAATGTTTATATAAGGATGAAATGCTTTAAATAATTTGTCAACTATTTGCCTATAGAGAATAATAATATAAATTTAAATAATAATCTAAATTGTCCAGTTTATTACCTGGAAGAGAAATCTGGTTTTAAGAAAGTGATTGCATAGAATTACATTTTCAATCACCGCAAGATATTTCCAGTTGAGGGGGTCTCACCATCTATTCTACTGTGATAGTTTAGATTATTATTCATTCAGTATTCAGACCCTCACCCTTCCCAGTGTGGGCAAAGGTGCTTCACCTGATGTTGGGCTGGAAGTAATTTGGTGGCCAATGGGATGTCAGCAGAGGTGAAATGAAGCTTTATTTCAAAAATGCTTATGTGGTTGGGTTTACTCATTTGTATCTCTGTAATTCCCTGAGGAACTGCTGTCCCTTCAGCCTCAGGACCCAAATGAAGACATGTGGAGCAGATGTGACCTCATCCCACACAAAGGAGCCAAACCCAGGTGGACGTGTAGCTTGAAGCAGAGATACATAGGTGAGCCCCATCTAGATCAGTCAACCTTCAGCTGACCTAGAAACCTAAGCGAGAATATATGATATATTGGCCTGTTCTTAGTAGCAGAGGAATAACTGAATGAAATATCTTTATGTCTGTTACAATTTATTCTCCAAACACTGACCAGTAGGAACCAGGTTACATCACTCCCTGGCTTAATCCTCCCTGTCCCCTGTCATGCTTTTTCATCTCAACTTATAAAAAAACCTCAATCCTGACTAACTTTGAACTTTTAAAACTTTCCATGCTCTGAAACTGGCTTGTTTCTGACATCATATTGCATTACTCTCCCTCTCACCCCTCTCCGAAATACTAATTTTCTTTTCTTCATTCAACAAATATGTATTGTGTACTACCTGTGTCACCCCAGGCAACCTGGCTGATGGCAGTTTCTTCAGCCCTTCAGGGTTTCTGCTTTTAGACGTAGCAGAAAGGCTCTTTTGTTTAATCCTGTTTGAAAAAATATATTCCTTGATGCTGCTTTTACTACTTGCCATGGCATTCTTAACATATGTGTAGTTATTTGTTTGTTTATCCTATCTGCCCTCACTGGAATATAACAGTCTCCAGCTGTCTAACCTCATTCCCTACTATTGCCTTTTCTTCTGTTCCTTTTATAGAATAAGTTCCTTCTCACCTTAAGCTTTTAAAAAAGCAGCCTTCCTTTTTTACAGAGTGCTTCCTTTTTTACTTCCACTTTTAGAGTGCTGGCTGGCATAGCTAGCTTCTTCTCATTTAAGTGAGAGGACTGAGCAACTCAGAGAGGCCTTTCCTGCCTTCCCAATCTCAAGGAACCTCTTAGTCAATTTCCATCACATCACCCTATTTAATGGTCCCAATCAAATAGACGATCTCATACTTCATTACAGCTTTATAACAGCCTTCATGCATGTTTGAATTTGTTTCTTTTAAAGATAATTTTGGATTAGAGACCCTTTTGAAGCATCTATAGCTTTAAAAGTCAAAACCAATGCCAGGTGGGTGGCTCATGCCTGTAAACCCAGCACTTTGGGAGGCCAAGGTGGGAGGATCACTTGAGGTCAGGAGTTCAAGACCAGTCTGGTCAACACAGTGAAACCCCTTCTCTATTAAAAATAAAAAAATTAGCTGGGCATGGTGGTGCATGCCTGTAGTCCCAGCTACTCAGGAGAGTGAGGCAGGAAAATCGCTTGAACCCGGGAGGTGGAGGTTGGAGTGAGCCGAGATTGCGCCACTGCACTACCATCCTGGGCGATGGAGCGGGACTCCACTTCAAAAAAAGAAAATTTCAAAATCAAAGTATGAAATTAACTTTTTCTTTGTGGAAGTTCAACTGGAATGCTCTATCTTCAGATCTCATGTCTGACTCCTTGTCATTTGGGTCTCAGCTTTAATATCACTTTCTTTAGGGGTTTTTATTGAATACCCAATCTAAACCTCCCTACACTCTCAATACATTACTGCTATTATAATGACCTTTTAAATTACTTTGTTTCTTGCATAGTAGCTGCCATTTGAACAGTAAGGTGCATGAGAGTAAAACCTAGTCCTAACGTCTAGGTCCAGACTGTCTTGCAAATCCCTCTATCCTAGCACCTATCCTAGTGCTTGGCATATGGGACTCTTGTTATTTGAAT
This sequence comes from Aotus nancymaae, assembly GCF_030222135.1. Lineage (NCBI taxonomy): Eukaryota > Metazoa > Chordata > Mammalia > Primates > Aotidae > Aotus > Aotus nancymaae. The sequence goes on along the minus strand of NW_026988417.1, from coordinate 46,507,150 downwards.
GAACAAGTGAAAAATTGAATCTGTTTACTCCACATCAAGCTCTGAGTGGTGTACTTCATTTGTAATCCCACCTGCACCTACTCTTCACAACTGTAAACTGGAGGGATGAGCCCCAATTTATAGACAGGCTCAAGGCTCAAGGAAGCTAAGTTACAGCTCAGACTGTCTGATGCCAAAGCCTAATCTCTTCCCACTACTAATAAAGTACATTCAGATTTCTAAGTCTTTTCCCACCAGCTTTCCCCACAATTAATTACCATGGTTAATCACAGGTGTTAAGCCTGGAGCTTAAACGTTTCTTGTTGGAACTAAATGCATGAGCAAAGCAGGAAAAACACCCGGAAGCTCAAACAAGTGGGTATAATTCATACACCCTTCTTACTTACAGATCCTTGGGTAAACAAAGGTGGGTGTGTTAGTAACCGTCTGATTTGCTGGTTTAGAAAATATTTAGAAAAAGGGCACACAACCTGACTCTCTAGGAAATAATTCTAGATTCAGCTGGCTTAAAAATTTTTTTTTAATAGTTTGTGATTTGTTAAGGCACTTTCTTTCTTTTTTTGAGAAAAAAGAGACAAGGAAATAATTCTAGATCCAGCTGCCTTTAAAATTTTTTTAAATAGTTTGTGAGTTTTTCAGGCACTTTTGCTCTTTTTGAGAAAAAAAGACTAGAAAATAATTCTAGATCCAGCTGCCTAACATTTTAAAAAAATAGTTTATTACTTGTTCAGGCATTTCTCTTTTTTTTTGGTGTCCCTTCACTTCCTTGTTGGCATAGTTTTGACGAACTCACATGTCAAAAAGGAATAACCTGGAAGAGCCTCTCCCCATCAAGGAATAAGCTGGAAGAGCCAAGAGGAGAGGAAACCAGGGAAGTTTTGAGCACCTTTGCAAAGATGTGTACATATATACATATCTATATATGTAAGAGGACTATTTATATGTATGTGTGTCTTACCATGCCATTCACTGCCTCCCTTTCCCTTTACCGCATTACTAGGTAAATTAAAAAGCTGCTTTCCCCTTGGCGCGGTGAAAACCAACATTTCAATGGATCTACACCCTTCTGGTCGCTCCCTCTACCCGCTTCCTTACTTTCATCGGGGCCTTCTGTATGGAGAATGCAGAAAGCCCACCAGTGTTGTGAACTGGTGAGGTTTCTGCAGTTGACAGCTGAAGGGCAAGGAGCCTCGCCCAGAGATTTCACAGGGCTCAGGCGGGAGCTGAGATCCCATCCCAGGAAGCAGTGAGAAGAGCCTGCCAACGAAAGCTCCCGGTTCCTGGTTTCCTCTCCAGTAGGGCTCTCGCCTTAAGCAGCCAAAGAGTGACTGCACAGCGAGTCAGACTGGCTCGTGGGGTTGGAGACGTTGTCACCTCCAACGAAGAGGAGAGATGTGGACGGCCCAGACTTGCCCAGCGCCTACCCCCGCGGCCCTGCGCGCCCGACCTCTCGCGGGGCTCGATTCCCGGGAGCCAGCGCAGGACGCAGCGCAGGACTCCCACGTCCCCCTACCCCCGAGGCAGACACGCCCTCTGCCCACCGGGTGACTTCGGCAGCGGACTCTGGAAGTGAGCCTGAGTCAGAGGAAAGGTCCTTCTCAGAGGGACTCGGGATTCTTCCCATAGCATCCCGAGTTTCCCCGTCCCACACGCAGCACGCTGTACTTTACACTGGTCGGCCTAGGGAACCAAGTGGGAGTCCCATCTGCTTTATTCCACTCAGGTTTTCCAGCACAGCCCGAATCGCCTACGCACCCGTAAATAAGTGTTGAACGCCTGGCTGGACGGCCGACTGACTGACTGAATGACTGAGTGAACGACTACGTTCAGAGTCGGTACATCCCCCCTTTCCAGTCTCTGCAAGTCTCCGGGGCCCGCCCACCCGGTCTCTTCGCCACCCAGATGCCAGGTCCCTCGGCTCAGGGCAGACACAAACCTTCTCGGCAGGGCTCTCCGGGCGGCAGCCTCACCTGTGCCCCCATGGCCCCGGGACGGGGGTTCCCGAACGCGGGCGCTGGCTCCTCACCTGGGCCTCTCCTCCCTGTGGACCCGCGGCGGGTGCGGCTGCGGGGTCCGGGAAGGGGCGCCCTGACCCCGCCCCCGGGGCAGCCTCCGCCAATGGCTTTGGCCAGGCGGGGCCTCAGCGCCGGGCGCGGCCCAGGGGTTATTAGAGACTTTCAGAGCTCCCGCGGGCCTCGGGGCAGCCCGGGATAACTCGTGTATCTGGCCGGAGGATCAGCTGCCCCTCCGCGAGGCTGCTGGAGGAACTAGAGAAACACGTACATGCCTCATAGACCAACGGCGTCTCTCGGAGCATGGAGCCCACCAAGGCAACTCCGGGAATTGAGTGGAGTGGAGGCTGCGCTGAGGCCCCCTTCTGGCTCCTCTCGGGTCAAAAACTCTCCCGCGCTGGATTCTCAGAGCCCTGCTGCTTTGGGAAGCCTTCAGATGTTAGTTGCTTCTCACGGAAGCTGCTGACCGCTGGGGTTCTGCGCAGATTGCTAGAGTCGTTTATTTTGGGGGCTGCAGAGCAGACTTTGCCCTACTGTGCTGTTACCAGCTCCTGTCGCTGTCCGTCTACGCCCCCTACACCCACTCCCCATTCCGTCTCCAATTAGCAAGCAGCTCCTCCTCCTACCCTGCCCAATTATCTGGGTCATAGAGATATTTGAAATAAACCTTTAAGAGAAAAGCAATCCGTAATCTGGAAAGACCTATTCCCACAAATTATTAATAACTAATATTTATGACATCCTTGCTATATCACACATATGCAGGCACATTATGTCTTAATTAAATCTCACAACAGTCTATTACCGCTCAGTTTACAGATATGGGATTAGAGACAAAAGAGTGAGGTTAAGTAACCTAACCAAGGTTGGAAGACTTGATAGTAAGTATTTATGCAACAGGGAGTGGGCAGGGCTGGGGGAGGTGGCTTACGCCTGTAATCACAGCACTTTGGGAGGCCGAGACTAGTGGCTCGCTTGAGTCCAGGAGTTCGAGACTAGCCTGGGCATCATGGTGAAACCCTGTCTTTACAAAAATTAGCCAGGTGTGGTGGTGCGCTGCTGTAGTCCCAGCTACTTGGGAGGCTGAGGTGGGAGGACGGATGGCTTGAGCCCAATAGGCGGAGGCTACAGTGAGACATGATCACACCACTGTACTACAGTCGGGGAAACAGAGTGTGACCATGTCTCAAGAAAAAAATAAAGGCAGTGGCGGGGCTGGGGGACAATTCGGGCTCAAATCCTCATCAGGGAGAACTAGGGTACCTTCGTGTTCTGGCATTTTAACGCTAAGGAAAATACTCTCACATACTCAGGTAGCCTTTGTTCTAGGTAGGCATGAACAGTGCTATTAATTTTATTACCTAAGAGTTTCATAGTAGAGGCCCCAATCTTGCTTTTCTTGTTCTTAGACTGATGAGAGAAGAGCTAAGTACAAATTAGTCAACATACCAATCCAAGACACACACTTGTAATACATGTGGATGACTTTGCAGAGAAGAAACACCATGGAGAGTGGACTAGGTGAAAGTGAAAGGGAGGCAGATTTATGTCAATTTTCGATAACAAGCCTTAAACCTTAGACTTCTACTTAAATGTTTTCTTTGGATTTCCTGCTTAAAATTTTGTCTTTATCAAAGATTGGTAATGATAGTAAACGTGATCTAAGTTGCTTATGTTTTATGTAACAAACACTTGGATAGCATGTGGCAAGCACTTTTCTAAGATCTTTACAAATATTTGCTTTGTAAATCTTCATAAAAATCCTGCAAGGTAGATACTATTACCCCCACTTTACAGCTGAGGAAATGGAGGCACGCAGAGATTAAGTAACTGGACTATGCACACACAGCCAGTAAGTGTGGAACGGAGATGCCAACCAAGAAAGTCAGGCTCCAAGTATGTGTTCTTAACCCATTTGGTAATTGGACATTAAAAAACAAAAAGCAGACTTTAAAAAATGCATCTTATTGAATTCCAGTTGCATATTAAGGCCTATTTTAGGTAAGAGGCATTTTGTTGTAGTTCTTGCTTACAATTCTGAAAATAAAAACATTCAGAAAAAAATATTTAAACTCATTTAAGATCACTGTTTTTTCAGTTTAAATATTGTCTAGCAGAAATTTATAATGTATTTTCCTTTACTGACAATTTCTAGATGACTTTGGAGATTACAGTTATAGTACCACAGACTATCTTGAGTGACATAAATTTGGGGGATATTTATTCCCCCTAAAAAGCATATTGTTTGTTTAACTAAAAGAAGAGCACTAAAAAAAAAATCTCCAACTAGCCCGTTCTTTGATTCTAGGAAAATTCCTCTTCTGACTCAAAAATTAGAATGAGATTCTAATGAATCTAATTGAATGAAACCCTCTAAAATGCCAACTCCTGTTTTATTGGTCTTTGTGCTAGGACACTTAGACCTAGGGGTGATGGTCAAAATAAATAACGATCAGAAGAGCCTTAGAACCTCAAGGCACAAGGCCACAGGTCTTTTGAGCTTGGGTAGGTCTGGGAGGGTTCCTGCTGTGTAAAGGTTAACCCCTCAGTTGCTACATTGTGGGGAGGTCTCTGGTTTCTGGGGCAATGGATAAGACAACTAGACAAGAGGGGTGGTAGCTGGGAAATTAAAACCACATTTGCAAAAATCATAGCACTGAAAAAATTTTAACAGTAAGCTGAGCTAATTCATCCTCTATCTTGCCTTTCCCTTAATTATTCCTGGGTTATTGGGCTGTGAAAGGAAAATAAATCTGGGAGCCCCCAAATCACTAAGCTAAAGGGAAGAGTGAAGCTAGGAACTTCTTAGGGCCAACCTGCCTCCCATTCCATTCAAAGTCACCCCTCTTTTCACTGAGATAAATGCATATCTGATTGCCTCTTTGGAGTGGCTAATCAGAAACTCAAAAGAATTCAACCATTTTTCTCTTATCTACCTATGACCTGGAAAGCCTCCTCTCTGTTTCCAGTATTTCTGCCTTTGCTTTGAGTTGTCCCACCTTTCCAGACAGAACCAATATTCATCTGGTATATGTTGATTGATGTCTCATGTGTCCCTAGAATGTATAAAGCCAAACCATGCTCTGATCACCTTGGGCACATGTCATCAGCAACTCCTAAGGCTGTATCATGGGTGTGTGTCCTCAACCTTGGCAAAATAAACTTTGTAAATTAACTGAGACCTCTCTCAAATTTTCAAGGTTTACATTTTGGTAACCACAGAGGGATTCTGAGTGGAGATGCCCCTGACTTTTGACAAATTTCCTATTGGTGCTTGGTATCAGCATGAGCTAATTTTATGGCTCAAACCAATAGGACAATTTGCTAAGATCTGAGAGCACCCTGATGCTCTGAGAGAGAGAGAGAGAGAGAGAGAGAGAAAGAAAGTTAGAGAAAGAGAGAGAGAGAGAAAGAAAGAAAGAAAGATAGAGAAAGAGAGAGAGAGAAGGGATGCTCAGCACCTCTGATACTCTTAGATAATCCCTGAGTTCCCAAAATTTAGTCAAGATCTAAAGTTTATTTTGCTGTACAACTCCTCTTTTTTGGAGTTTTACTTGTTTCCATCAAGGAAGGCAAGAGTTCCTGTTTCTATGACATTGGAAGGCAGGTAACTCCTTTATGGAGTCTGGCTCACTTCCAAAAGGGAAGAAGAGGTTTTTTTCCCTGTTTCTAGGATGGTAAAGAGCAGTGTACAGCCTGAGACTCATCCCTAGGTAAGTACCTGAATTGGTTAAAGTTAAGATTAACAACCAACTGGTCTTAATTTCTCCTTACCATTAGAGCATTCAGTGATCATATAAATAGTGCCATCGTTTGTTTTGCTTAAATGTTTTTTGCTGTTTGTTTTTTGTGGGTCTTTTTCCCACTGGGTTTGATCAGTGCTATCCAACTTGATCAAATCCAAAGGCAAGTTCCAGATTATGGGGAAGAAAGTGGCTAAATTCTCAAAAAAAAAAAAAAAAAAAGAGGAAAGATTTTTGATTTTGACTACTAAAGAGGCTTTATTTACATAATGTCACATTTTTGTTAGCTAGGCATCTGTGACATCAGAATAGATGAAAAACTTTCAGGACTCATGGAGAGCTGAAATGTTCATGAATATCAAGTGGAACAGGAATTAACTGCATGTACTAAACTAATAGAAGTCCAAAGTAATCTTTTTAATGTTTTGCTTAAAATGTTGCTGATCCTTTGTTTTGTTTTTCAAAGTCAAGAAAACTTTCAAGCTATTTACAGCTTTTAACAATTAAGTATACTCCTATGAATAAAATTCAGAGCATATTCGTTTCTCTGTACCGGATTTCTACAGAATTTGGAAACTATTTGTGAGTATTCTTAACTTATGGCAATACAGTTATTTGCATAAGTGCAATAAGAATCTGTTTTCATTTGTAACAGGACACAATTGGAGAAATTAGTTAGTTTACCAAAGCTTTTACTGGAATGGTGTGCTTTACTTTAAGGAATCAAACTTGACTTATGGAACCAATACAAGCGCCTTGGGAAAACTGGCCTCATACCTGTGTCTACCGAGCCCCTGTATAAGGTTCCTGACCTGTGTTAAGTAAAGAATGTCACTTTCTGACAGGCTCAGGAGTCCCAAGTTTATCTTGGACCCTCAAGAGGACAGGAATTCACCCAACTCATAGGTATTTGATGGTACAAATCCATGACTAGACTTGACTTTAAAACAGTCCTATCCGAGATTTTCTTCTATGGAATAAAGTTCCATCAAAGCCAACTTAAAAGCCCATGTAAAAAAACACTTATTCTTGTTGCACCATAAGCAAATAACCAGGCCAAGTATGATAAAGCAAATCAGTCCTACCAGATTTGTCTTTAGTAAAAATGGGAAACTGGAGAGAAAAAATTATGGTTCAAAAACTATAGTACTCCTGTTCTTAGATTCCAGTCTTGCCTAATATTTTTCAATTTTTATTATTTTCTACAATTTGGACTGAATTCTAATTTTTCTTGGCTACAAGCCTTCAAAATAATGCTTTCAATTCCTTTCCTTCTTTTTTCCTCCATTTTTCGGACTTAATTTGGAGTCACCGAAAACTAAGCTGTGTTTTCAAAAAGCCCTGAGAACAGAAGCTAGACAACTTAAACTTCAAAAGAAAATAACAGCAACCTATTTACATACATAAGCTACTTTCATACCTCTCTCTTGATGTGTGGACTTCAGAGTAATGAGGCCTATATCAATTTTCCAGGATTGTTCTTTTGTTTGTTCTTGTTTTTTCCCTTTCTCCCCTAATTTTCTCTTCATAGGACATGAGACTTCACAATCTGCTAAAAATGAGCCCTCCTAAATGACTCGGGACCTACCCAACTAGTAATAAGATTTTCAGGGTTCACAGGGCCAAGCTAACTTTGGAAGATATTTAGGCTATAGTTTAAATGATAATAAGTCTTATCCTAAAACTCATCCACTTTTGTAAAGCTAATGGGAGGCCTTCAGCCTGGTGGGGAGGAGGGGAGCTTGAGTCCTGCTAAGGTGCAGACATAAACAATTGTCAGCCATTATTCCAGATGTTATAAGATATGCAGCTTCCCCAATTACTCCTGCAAATAACATCACTATTGTAGAACCTAACACTGGCCTGTTGTGATATCTTTTCAAGTTTTTTTTTTTTTTTTTTTTTTTTTTTGCCTGTCTGACACTCATGGCTCCACCTGGACCAGCCAACCCAGCTCCTGTGGCCCCACCCAGAAGCGATTCGGTCCCCAGGACAGCTTTGACTCCTTATGATTTCACCTCCACCCCAACCAATCAGCAGCAAGCACCTATTACCTGGCCACCTCCTCCCCTTCTCTAAAACTGCCTTTGAAAAAACCTGACCTAAGAACTTTGGAGGAGATAATTTGAATACAAACTCCATTTCTCATGTGGCATAGCTAGCCTTGTGTCTACTAAATTTTCTCTACTACAGTGTTGTGGTCTGTCTTCCTGTAGTGGGCAGGAAGAACTCCTTGGGCAGTTACAGAGCAGGGCTTGAGGCTGTTTGCAGAAGTGTTGCAGTCCAGCCTAGTACTGTGCCTAGCCTACACTCGGTAACTTTTTTCTCAATCAGTCTACTTCGGAGGTTATCAATTTTATGAATCTTTATAAGAACTAGCTCTTACCTTTATTGATTTTCTTTACCTATTTTTAAATTTTCATTGATATCTACTCTTACTTTTATTACATATTTCCTTCTACTTGGAGTTTAATTTGCTATCCATTTTCCAGTTTCCAATGTGAAAGCTTAGACTTCGATTTGAAACCTTTATTCTCTTTCAATACAAATGTTTAAAGCTAACATTTGCCTCCACATACTGTGTTAGCTCCATATCACAAATTTTGATATATTGTGTTTTTATTATCATTTAGTTCAAAATATTTTAAAGTTTTCTTAGCGATTTCTTCTTTAACCCATGGGTTATAAAGGAATGTGTTGGTTGATTTCCAGATAACTGCAGCTTTTCCAGATATACTTCTGTTATTGATTACTAGTTTAATCCTCTTTTGAACACAGAACATATTCTATACAATGATAGTTATTTGAAATGTATTGAGATTTGGTTTATGGCCTAGCATATGATCTGTCTTGGTGGAGGTTCCAAGTTAAATTGAAAAGAATGTGTATTCTGCACTTGTTGGGTGTCGTGTTTTAGAAATGTCAATTGGGTTAAATTGCTTGATCAAAATGTAGTTTATTGCCAATTTTTATATTTGTTAATGAATTAGTGAGAAAGGAGTGTTAAAATCAGCTGTAATTGTGGATTTGTTTATAAATTTAGTGCTGCCAGTTTTTGCTTCATGAATTTTATGAACTTGGTCATTAGATACAAACACAAGTAGGATTATTATGTCTCCTTAATGAATTGACAATTTTATCATTATTAAATGTCCCCATTTATTCTGGTAATACATTCTGATTTGGAGTTTACTTTGTCTGTTATTGATATAGCTAAATCAACTGTGTTATTAGCATTTTTTTTGAAACAGAGTCTTTCTCTGTCACCCAGGCTGTAGTGGAGTGGTGCAGTTTTGGCTAACTGCAACCTCTACCTCCCTTGTTCAAGTGATTCTCCCACCTCAGCCTCTCAAATAGCTGGAATTACAGGTGTGTGCCACCACACCCAGCTAATTGTTGTATGTTTAGTAGACATGGGGTTTCAACATATTTCTCAACAGGCTGGTCTCAAACTTCTGGCCTCAAGTGATCCACCTGCTTTGGCCTTCCAAAGTGCTGGGATTACAGGCCTGAGCCACCACACCCAGCCTATTAGCATTTATTATTATGTCATGCCTTTTGTCCCTCTTCTAACCTGTGTCTTTATATTTAAAGCTTATTTCTTATAAATGACATTTAGTTGCACTTTACTTTTGTAATCAATTTGAAAATCTTTGCTTTTAATTAGCCTGTTTAGTCTGAGTACATATTTTATAAAAATTGATGTGGATTCAAGGCTAAAGATTAGTTCCTTTAATATTTTTTATAGTGTAGATTTGCTGGCAGTAAGTTCTCCCAGTTTTTCTTTGTCTGAGAAGAAGTAGTTTGCCTTTATTTTCAAAAGCTATTTTCCCTAGGTACAAAAGTATAAGTCAACAGTGTTTCTTTACTTTCAGCACTTTAATAATATTATTTTTTTATATTCTAAACTTATACTATTTCTCATTTAATTATTCTTTTTTTTCTCCCACAGTTTGTAATGTGCCTACTTTCTCCCTCTGGCTGTCTAAATTTTTTTTTTTTAATCACTTATTGTTAGTAATTGGGATTTTATTTGCCTTGGAATGATTGTCTTTGTTTTTACTCTGCTTGGGGTTTATTGAAATTCTTGAATATGTAATTTTATACTTTTCATCAAATTTGGAAAATTATTGGCCATTATGTTATAAGTAAAATTTTGATGCTGCAAAAGAAACAGCACTTGAAGGTAAGTCCTCTCAGCAAGGCAGTTTACTTCTATAGAAGGGTGTGGCGTAGGGATGGAACAATGGTGGCAGCATACTTTGACAAGGGGGAAGGGGTACTTATGCCTGAAGGGAGTTGTCTGTACTGCTCTGTTGTCCCCTGTTAGCTAGGGTTAGAACGCACAAGCTAGACTAATCTTGACTGGCTATTTTAAAAAGAGCAGGGATCCGAGCGGAAGTGGCAGTGTGGGTGTTTTTGCTGGAAGGAGGGTTATGGGCAGGTCAGAGCAGGTAACCAGGAGTTATTAGGTGACCAGGATGAGTCAGGATGGAGATGGAGGAAGGGGGAGCAGAAGTGAACCACCGATTAGAACCAGTGGAGAAGGTTGTTTACTGGAATTACAAAGAAGTTAAACTTTAAAATAGAGAATTAAAGAAGAATAAGAGAACTGAACATACTGATATACCGATTCTTTGAAGAGAAACTTGGGGTTCGGTACAATGACTATTTTTGCAAATATTTGTTTTTAATCTCCTCTCCTCTAGGGTACCAACTGCACATATTGATCTAATTAATATAGTTCCACGAGTTACTAAGATTCTAATGTTTCATCTCTTTTTGCTTTATTTTGGCAGCTTTAATTGCTATGTCTTCACACTCATTGATTTTATCATATGCATTTTCTATTCTATTGAACAGATATCCAATAAATTTTTAATTTCAGATATTTTAATTTCTAGAAGTTCTATTTATTTTTTCCTTTTAAATTTGTTTGTTGATTTTATACATGATTTATTTTGAATTTTTGAGCATATTTATAATATATATTTTAAAGTCCTTGTTTGCTAATTCCATTATTAGTATTATTATTTTTGAAATGGAGTCTTGCTCTGACTCCCAGGCTGGAGTGCAGTAGCACGACCTTAGCTCACTGCAATCTCTGCCTCCTGGGTTCAAGTGATTCTCCTGCCTCAGCCTCCTGAGTAGCTGGAACTACAGGTGAGTGCCACCACGTCTGACTAATTTTTGTGTTTTTAGTAGAGACAAGGTTTCACCATGTTGGCCAGGCTGGTCTCAAATGTCTCACCTCAGGTGATCCACCCACCTTAGCATCCCAGAGTGCTGGGATTACACAGGCATGAGCCACTGCACCCAGCCAAATTTCATGATTTCTGTCACTTCTGAGAATGCAGCTATTGACTGATTCTTTTCCTCATTATGTGTCACATTTTTCTGCTTCTTTATGTGTCTAGTAGTTTCTGATTGAATGCCAGACAGTATTAGTATATATTGTGAAGTGTTTGGATTTTATTGTCTCTTTAAAAGAGGGAAAGGAATTTGAGTTATTTGCAAGTTAGCTTGATCCTTTATGAGCTTCCTTTAAGACTTGTATGGCAGGTTGAGAGTATAATAGTTCTCTTTTATCTGCAGGGAATATGTTCTGAGACCTCCATTGGATCCCTGAAATCATGGATAGTACAAAATTTTATATACACTATGTATTTTTACCTATGACAAAGTTCAATTTATAAATTAAACATGGTAAGTGATTAACAACTGACAATAAAATAGAACAATTATAACAACATATTTTAATAAAAGTTATATGCATGTGGTCGCTCTCTCTCAAAATATCTTATTGTATTATATTCACCTTTCTTGTGATAATGTGAGATGATACAATGCCTATGTGATGAGATGAAGTGAAGTGAATGACTTGGCATTGTGAGATAGCATTAGGCTATATTGACCTTCTGATAATACATCAAACTTATGAATTGTTTATTTTTGGAATTTTGTATTAAATATTTTCAGACCATGCTCCACTACAAGTAAATAAAATTGTTGAAAGTGAAACCACAAATAAAGGGAAACTGTATTCTTTAACCTAGAGTTAGGTAAGCCCTGCTATTAAAGTGTAGTTTTTCGTGTGAGCATTATTATTTTTATTAATTAATTAGTTAATTTACTTTTAAGTCAGAGTCTTGCTCTGTCATTCAAGCCTGGTGTGCAGTGGCATGATTTTGGCTCACTGCAACTTCTACCTCCAAGGTTTAAGGGATTCTCCTGTCTCAGCCTCCTGAGTAGCTGGGACTACAGGCATATGCCTCCATGCCTGGCTAATTTTTTTGTATTTTTAGTAGAGACAGGGTTTTACCATGTTGGTCAAACTGGTCTTGAACTCCTGACCTCAAATGATCTGCCTGCCTTAGCCTCCCAAAATTCTGGGATTACAGGCATGAGCCACGGTGCCCAGCCCATGTGAGCATTATTAATGCCTGGGGTCCTCACTGAGTCTCTCCAGTCTACAGGTAGGAACTTGAATATCTCCAAAGTCTGTGTGAGTTCTAGGATTATTTAACTGTTAGTTATTTGCCAGTTATTCTTTGTCCAGTCTGTGGAGTTTTAGTTTATGCATGTCCAGACTAGCAATCCACGAAGACTGGAAAAGACCTCACTACAGATTTCCGGCTCCTTCTCTACATAGCTTCCTCTTCTCTTGTACTTTGCTCTGCAAATTCTAGCTGCTTTGATCTCCAAGATCATATTTCTGACTCTTTAACTAAACAAGACTGCTGAGCTGTGCTCGGTTTCCTTTTTCTAATGTCACAGATTAGAAATGGTCTCTGGACAGGGCTCAACTCATTTTTCCCCTTTTCTCTAGTGCCATACTTCTGCTTTTGTTATTTTGTACTTTTTGTCCAGTTTGAAGTCAAGCTACTTTTTCATGAGCAAAAATTTAGACTACAGTATACAGATGTTCCTCTACTTATGATGGTTCATCTTATAATTTTTCTACTTTATGGTGGGTGTATTGGGTATTAAACACATTTTCAACTTATGATATTTTCAATTTATGATAGGTTTATTGGGACATAATCACATTTTAAGTCAAGAAGCATCTATAGTTGATTTGTGGGAGCCCATTGCAATGTTTGAATATAATATTTAAAATTCATGATTTAGTTCTGAAGCTGTCTCATTTTATAAATTGTGTTGAGACAATGCAAAGTTTATACAAGTAGGAATTGATGAAAATGACTACAATCTACAATGACTCAAAGTGTTATGTAACAGCACTACCAACAAATAATTAAAATCTTGATTATCACAATATATTTAGTTATTTTTTTGAGAAGGCAGAAAAGTATATTATATAGAATACATAATAACTTACCATTTATGTATATCTCTATTTTATTACTAATATGAGTATCCCTGCCCCATCAACAGACCTAACCAGACATGTACAATAATAATTAAATCCAGTTGTCTTTGACATTTTGCTAAGTTTTATCATATCAAAATCATTGTTTTATAGATTACTGATTTTTTTTGTTATGAAGGTTTGTTTTTAAAGCTGAGGACAAAAACTCATTTTAATAGCTCATTAGCTTCATTTTAAATATTTATTATTGTAGCACACAGGTATCCATTTGTTTACTTGCCCCAGTTCTGTTAATGTTAGGGGAAGGTGTGTGGAAGAAGTGGCAGCAGCAACAAAAATTAGGAAGCTTGTATCATATAGATAGTCTGTCATGTCTGAGAAAGCTAAATCCAAAGCCAGTTTTAGAGAAGTGTAATAAGCAACAATATTTCCACTACAGACTCTGCAAAAGTCTCCAGGCATATTTAAGGCACAAAGTTATACAGTTTAGCATTATTTCATATTTACCTAAGGTGTTTTTTTTTTTTTTTTTTTCAATTTTTTGCCTTTTTTTTTGGGGGGGGGAAGTAGAGTCTCACTCTGTTGCCCAGGTTGGAGTGCAATGACACAATCTCAGTTCACTGCAACCTCCATTTCCTGTGTTCAAGTGATTCTCCTGCCTCAGCCTTCTGAGTAGCTGGGACTACAGACACGTGCCACCATGCCCGACTAATTTTTGTATTTTTTGTAGGGACTGCGTTTCACTATGTTGGCCAGGCTGATCTCAAAGTCCTGACCTCAGGTGATCCACTCACCTCGGCTTCCCAAAGTGCTAGGATTACAGGCATGAGCCACTGTCCCCAGCCCCTAAAAGATTTAAAATCTTAAAATTTTCTGGTACAACCATTCTCTCTTCCCCAATAATTTTTCCCCTACTCTGAATTTCTTTGAATCTTTTATATTTGATTATGTTATTTAACTAGAAATTTAATACAATTATGGTGAATTATTAATTTAATATAAGCTCCAGGGACTATCTCATAGGAAAATAATAACCTTAATATTCACTGTAATTGAGGACCCAATTTATGCCAGGCCTGGTGTGAAGTCTTATGTCAATCTTTTCTATTTACCATACCATGATTAGAAGAATCTGTTCCTATTATGCTGATGAAAAACAACAACAAGGTTCAGAGTGAAGTGGAAATTTTGCCCAGGATTTTGACAGCATGTAGTCAGCAATCATCCCTATTTTAAAACTGCCCCTATTTTTGTTAGTAACTGCCTCTTTCTGCTTCTGTATCTCAGCTTATTGCTTACTAACTGAAAAGCCTTAAGGAAAACTGCCGCGTTGTCTAAAACCTGCTGCGTTAACTAAAGTCCTGAGTTACTTCCCCTGCCCCTTTACTTATAAAAACTGTGTACTTTTCTTAGCCGGGGTCCAGACTTTTGGGTGTGAACCCTTCTGGGCCTGCTGGCTTAGTAATAAAGTGTGTTCCTCCGATCCCCTGAGTGCTGCTTGGGTTTCTTGTCAGGTAAGATTTTCCAGAACAAGGGAAGTTAAATAATTTTCCCAAGGCTATAATGCTGTCGGTAATTAGCAAGCCAGGATGCAAATCTAAATTAGTTTGACTCTTTTTTTTTTATTGCATTTTAGGTTTTGGGGTACATGTGAATAACATGCAAGGTTGTTGCATAGGTGCACACGTGGCAGTATGATTTGCTGCCTCCCTCCCCTTCACCTATATCTGGCATTTCTCCCCATGCTATCCCTCCCCAACTCCCCAACCCCCGCTGTCCCCCCCTCCCCGCCAACAGACCCCCGTGTATAGTGCTCCCCTCCCTGTGTCCATGTGTTCTCCTTGTTCAACACCCACCTATGAGTGAGAACATGTGGTGTTTGATTTTGTGTTCTTGTGTCAGTTTGCTGAGAATGATGTTTTCCAGGTTCATCCATGTCCCTACGAAGGATGTGAACTCCTCGTTTTTAATGGCTGCATAATATTCCATGGTGTATATGTGTCACATTTTTCCTGTCCAGTCTATCATCGATGGACATTTGGGCTGGTTCCAGGTCTTTGCTATTGTAAACTGTGCTGCAATGAACATTCGTGTGCATGTGTCCTTATAGTAGAACGATTTATAATCCTTTGGATATATGCCCAGTAATGGGATTGCTGGGTCAAATGGAATTTCTATTTCTAGGTCCTTGAGGAATCGCCACACTGTTTTCCACAGTGGTTGAACTAATTTACACTCCCACCAACAGTGTAAAAGTGTTCCTATTTCTCCACATCCTCTCCAGCATCTGTTTTCTCCAGATTTTTTAATGATCGCCATTCTAACTGGCGTGAGATGGTATCTCAATGTAGTTTTGATTTGCATTTCTCTAATGACCAGTGATGATGAGCATTTTTTCATATGTTTGTTGGCCTCATGTATGTCTTCTTTTGTAAAGCATCTGTTCATATCCTTCGCCCATTTTTGAATGGACTTGTTTGTTTTTTTCTTGTAAATCTTTTTTAGTTCATTGTAAATTCTGGATATCAGCCCTTTGTCAGATGGGTAGGCTGCAAAAATTTTTTCCCATTCTGTTGGTTGCCGATTCACTCTATTGACTGTTTCTTTTGCCATGCAAAAGCTGTGGAGTTTGATTAGGTCCCATTTGTCTATTTTGGCTTTTGTTGCCAATGCTTTTGGTGTTTTGGTCATAAAGTCCTTGCCTATGCCTATGTCCTGAATGGTTTTGCCTAGGTTTCCTTCTAGTGTTTTTATGGTGTTACGTCTTATGTTTAAGTCTTTAATCCATCTGGAGTCAATTTTAGTGTAAGGTGTCAGGAAGGGGTCCAGTTTCTGCTTTCTGCATATGGTTAGCCAGTTTTCCCAACACCACTTATTGAACAGGGAATCCTTTCCCCATTGATTGTTTTTTTCAGGTTTGTCAAAGATCAGGTGGTTGTAGATATGTTGTGTCGCCTCTGACGCCTCTGTTCTGTTCCATTGGTCTATATCTCTGTTTTGGTACCAGTACCATGCTGTTTTGATTACTGTAGCCTTGTAGTAGAGTTTGATGTCCGGTAGTGTGATGCCTCCCGCTTTGTTCTTTTTGCTTAGAATTGACTTGGCTATGCGGGCTCTCTTTTGGTTCCATATGAAGTTTAAGGTGGTTTTTTCCAGTTCTGTGAGGAAGGTCATTGGTAGCTTGATGGGGATAGCGTTGAATCTGTAAATTACTTTGGGCAGTATGGCCATTTTCACGATATTAATTCTTCCTAACCATGAACATGGAATGTTTCTCCATCTGTTTGTGTCCTCTCTTATTTCGTTGAGCAGTGATTTGTAGTTCTCCTTGAAGAGGTCCTTTACGTTCCTTGTTAGTTGTATTCCTAGGTATTTTATTCTCTTTGTAGCAATTGTGAATGGCAGTTCGTTCTTGATTTGGCTCTCTTTAAGTCTGTTATTGGTGTATAGGAACGCTTGTGATTTTTGCACATTGATTTTGTATCCTGAGACTTTGCTGAAGTTGCTTATCAGTTTCAGGAGATTTTGGGCTGAGGTGATAGGGTCTTCTAGATATACAATCATGTCGTCTGCAAATAGAGACAATTTGACTTCCTCCTTTCCTAATCAAATACCCTTTATTTCTTTTTCTTGCCTGATTGCTCTGGCTAGAACTTCCAGTACTATATTGAATAGGAGTGGTGAGAGAGGGCATCCTTGTCTAGTGCCTGATTTCAAAGGGAATGCTTCCAGTTTTTGCCCATTCAGTATGATATTGGCTGTCGGTTTGTCATAAATAGCTTTTATTATTTTGAGATACATTCCGTCGATACCTAGTTTATTGAGAGTTTTTAGCATAAAGGGCTGTTGAATTTTGTCAAAGGTCTTCTCTGCATCAGTTGAGATAATCATGTGGTTTTTGTTTTTGGTTCTGTTTATGTGGTGAATTACATTTATAGACTTGTGTATATTGAACCAGCCTTGCATCCCCGGGATGAATCCTACTTGATCATGGTGGTTAAGCTTTTTGATGTGCTGTTGTAGTTGGCTTGCCAGTATTTTATTGAAGATTTTTGCATCTATGTTCATCATGGATATTGGCCTGTAGTTTTCTTTTCTTGTTGAGTCTCTGCCGGGTTTTGGTATTAGGATGATGTTGGTCTCATAAGATGGTTTGGGAAGGATTCCCTCTTTTTGGATTATTTGTAATAGTTTCAGTAGGAATGGTACCAGTTCCTCTTTGTATGTCTGGTAGAATTCGGCTGTGAAACCATCTGGGCCTGGGCTTTTTTTGAAAAATATGGAACGCTTCACGAATTTGCGTGTCATCCTTGCTCAGGGGCCATGCTAATCTTCTCTGTATCGTTCCAATTTTAGTATATGTGCTGCCGAAGCGAGCACTAAATTAGTTTGACTCTTAAGTGCACTGAATTTCCTATATTCCAAGGAGCGATCAACATCAGGTGCGAGTCTCTGAGGCCAGCTCTGACCATGCTGAGGGCTGGAGGACTTACTCTCCAAGAGGAGGGATCTTGGTGGATGGGAGGCCGGACTGGATTGCAGCTCCAGCTCAGACAGACAGAGCAGTGTGTGGAGGCCTGTATCATGAATTTTTGCTCCAGAATGACTGCAGGAATAGATCAGAAAACCTGGGAGGACCCACTGACTCTCTGAAGGAAGCATATTGCTCCTGCAGCACCCAGGAAACTCTCCATACTGTGCTGGTATCCTCAGATGAGAGACCCACAGATGGTTCACATCACAGGACTCTGTGCAGACAACCCACCGTACCAGCCTAGAGCCTGGTAGACTTTCTGGGTATCTAGATCCAGAAGAGAGACAACGATCACATTGAAACAAAACCTCTTTAAAGCATAAGTCTCACAGAACCTATAAAAACAAAAATACAATTTAAAAAACAAAAAACCAAAGTGTACAGGCAACAGGTAGTACAATGGATAGAATGGTACCTCACATCTCAACACTAACATTGAATGCAAATGGCCGAAATGCTCCACTTAAAAGATAAAGAATTACAGAATGGATAAGAATTCACCAACCAACTCTCTTGATGCCTTCAAGAGACTCACCTAACACATAAGGACTCACATAAACTAAAGATAGAGGGGTGGTAAAAGATATTTCATGTAAAATGACACCAAAAGGAAGCAGGAGTAGCTATTCTTATATCAGAGAAAACAAACTTTAAAGCAACAGCATTTATAAAAGATAAAAAGGGGCATTATAATAATAAAAGGCCTTGTCCAAACAGGAAACTATCACAATCCTAAACATATATGTGCACATATATGTGCCTAACACTGGAGCTCCCAAATTTATAAAATAATTACTAATAGACCTAAGAAATGAGATAGACAGAAAAACAATAATAATTGGGGACTTCAATACTTCACTGACAGCACTAGACAAGTCATCAAGACAGAAAGTCAACAAAGAAACAATGGATTTAAACTACACTCTGGGACAAATGGACTTAACAGATGTATACAGAACATTTCATCCAACAACTACAGAATATATATTCTATTTGACAGCACATGGAACTTTCTCCAAGATAGATAATATGATAGGCCACAAAATGAGCCTAAATAAATTTAAGAAAATTGAAATTATATCAAGCACTCTCAGACTGCAGTGGTATAAAACTGGAAATCAACTCCAAAAGGAACCTTCAAAATCATGCAAATACATGAAAATTAAATAACCTGCTCCAGAGTGATCATTGGACCAAAAATGAAATCAAGATGGAAATTAAAAAATTCTTTGCACCGAAAGACAATAATGACACAATCAACGATTATCTCTAGGATACACCAAAGGCGATGCTAAGAGAAAATTCAAAGCCCTAAATCCTTACATCAAAAAGTCTGAAAGAGCATGAACAGACAATCTAAGGTCACACCTCAAGGAACCAGAGAAACAAGAAAAAAACCAAACCCAAACCCAGTAGAAGAAAGGAAATAACCAAGATCAGAGCATAAATAAATGAAATTGAAACCCACCCAAAAATACAAAAGATAAATGAAACAAAAAGCTGGTTCTTTGAGAAGATAAATAAAATTGATAGACTGTTAGCAAGATTAACCAAGAAAAGAAGGGAGAAAATCAAAATAAGCTCAATAAGAAATGAAATGAGAGATATTACAACCAACATCACAGAAATACAAAAGATTATTCAAGGCTACTATAAGCAGTTTTATATGCATAAACTAGAAAACTTAGAAGAGATGGATAAATTCCTGGAAAGATACAACCCTCCTAGCTTAAATCAGGAAGAATTAGATACCCTGAACAGACCAATAACAGGCAGCAAGATTGAAATGGTAACTTAAAAATTACCAACAACAAAAAAGTCCAGGACCGGACAGATTCACAGTAGAATTCTACCAGACATTCAAAGAATTGGTACCAATTCTACTGACACTATTCTACAAGATAGAGTAAGAGGGAGGGAACCCTTCCTAAATCATTCTATGAAGCCAGCATCACCCTAATACCAAAACCAGGAAAGGACAAAACCAAAAAAGAATACTACAGACCAATTTCCCTGATGAACTTTGATGCTGAAGTTAACAAAATACTAGCTAACTGAATTCAATAAAATACAAAAAAGATGATCCACACTGATCAAGTGGGTTTCATACCAGAGATGCAGGGATGGTTTAACATGTGCAAATCAATAAATGTGATACACCACATAAACAGAATTAAAAACAAAAATCACATGATCATTTCAATAGATGCAGAAAAAGCATTCGATGAAATCCAACATCCCTTTATGATTAAAACTCTCAGCAAAATTGGCATACAAAGGACATACCTCAATGTAATAAAAGCCATCTATGACAAACCCACAGCCAACATAATACTAAATGGGGAAAAGTTGAAAGTATTCCCTCAGAACTGGAACAAGACAAGGATGCCCACTCTCATCACTCCTCTTCAACATAGTACTGGAACTCCTAGCCAGAGCAATCAGACAAAAATAAACAAATAAAAGGTATCTGAATCAGTAAAGAGGAAGTCAAACTGTTGCTGTTTGCTGATGATATGATTGTTTACCTAGAAAAACCTAAAGGCTTCTCCAGAAAGCTTGTAGAACTGATAAAAGAATTCAGCAAAATTTCTGAATACAAAATTAAGGTACACAAATCAGTGTATCCCTAACCAAGGAGGTGAAAGAACTCTACAAGGAAAACTACAAAACACTGCTGAAAGAAATCACAGGCAACACAAACAAATGGAAACACATCCCATACTCTCGGATTGGTAGAATTAATATTGTGAAAATGACCATACTGCCAAAAGCAAGCTACAATTCAACTCAACTCCCATTAAAATACCGTCATTCTTCATAGAACTAGAAAAAACAATTCTAAAATTCATATGGAACTAAAAAAGAGCCCACATAGCCAAAGCAAGACTA
Source organism: Aotus nancymaae (assembly GCF_030222135.1). NCBI lineage: Eukaryota > Metazoa > Chordata > Mammalia > Primates > Aotidae > Aotus > Aotus nancymaae. The sequence continues at coordinate 46,486,636 of NW_026988417.1, read as the reverse complement.
AGCAAAAAGAACAAATCTGAAGGCATCACATTACCTGATTACAAACTATACCATAAAGCCATAGTCACCAAAACAGCATGGTACTGGTATAAAAATAGGCATATAGACCAATGGAACAGAATAGAGAATGCAGAAATAAGCCTAAATACTTGCAGCCAACTGATCTTCAACAAAGCAAACAAAAACATAAAGTGGGGAAAGGACACCCTTTTCAACAAATGATGCTGGGATAATTGGCTAGCCACAAGTAGGAGAATAAAACTGGATCCTCATCTCTCACCTTATACAAAAATCAACTCAAGATGGATTAAGGATTTAAACATAAGACATGAAAATATAAAAATTCTAGAAGATAACATTGGAAAAACCCTTCTAGACATTGGCTTAGGCAAGGATTTCATGACCAAGAACCCAAAGCAAGTGCAATAAAAACAAAGATAAATAGTTGGGACTCAATTAAACTAGGCAGCTTTTGCCTGGCAAAAGGAACAGTCAGCAGAGTAAACAGACAACACACAGAGTGGGACGAAATCTTCACAGTCTATACATCCGACAAAGGACTAATATCCAGAATCTACAATGAAGTCAAACAAATCAGCAAGAAAAAAACAAACAATTCCATCAAAAAGTGGGCTACGGACATGAATAGACAATTCTCAAAAGAAGATATACAAATGGCCAACAAACGTGAAAAAATGCCTAACATCACAAATGATCAGGGAAATGCAAATCAAAGCCACAATGCAATACCACCTTACTTCTGCAAGAATGACCATAATCAAAATATCAGAAAATAATAGATGTTTGTTATGGATGCAGTGAACAGGGAACACTTCTACACTGCTGGTGGGAATGTAAATTAGTACATCACTATGGAAAACAGTGTGAAGATTCCGTAAAGAAATAGTAGAACTGCCATTTCATTCCATAAAGAAATAGAACTGCCAGCAATCCCAGTACTGGGTACCTACTCAGAGGAAAAGAAGTCATTTTTATTAAAAATTATATATATATATATATATATATATATATATTTAAGAGACATATATATTGGCCAGGCTGGTCTCGAACTCCTGACCTCAGGTGATCTACCTGCCTCAGCCTCCCAAAGCGCTGGGATAACAGGCATGAGCCATCGTGCTTGGCCTGGAAGATAAGTCATTATACAAAAAGGATACTTGCACATGCATGCTTTTAGTAGCAAAATTTGCAATTGTAAAAACATGGAATCAGCCCAAATGCCCATTAATCAACGAGTGGATAAGAAAATTATTATATATATATGAATGATGGGATACCACTCAACCATAAAAAGGAATGAATGAATGGCATTTTCAGCGACCTGGATGAGATTGGAGATTAGTATTCTAAGTGAAGTAACTCAGGAATGGAAAACCAAATATCATATATTCTCACTTATAAGTGGGAGCTAAGCTATGAGGATGCAAAGGCATAAGAATGACACAATGGACTTGGGGACTCAGGGGGAAAGGGTGGGAGGGGTGAAGGAGAAAAGACTACAAATAGGGTGCCATGCATACTGCTCGGGTGATGGGTGCACCAAAATCTCACGAATCACCACTAAAGAACTTATGTAACCAAACACCACCTGCTCCCCCAATAACCTATGGAAAATTAAAAAACAATCAGGTGCTAAATTTTGATTATTTAACTTTTTCTAGATCTTTAAGAGTGACCAAAATTTTATCAGTTTTCAAGGTCAGTTAAATTCAGACACAATAGTAAATAGTTTACTTATTTTATAATGCCTAATAATTTATGGGGGGGTGCTTTAAATTTCAGTTGCCATAGAATGATGGTACCCTGGTAAGTGTACAGCTCCCAGAGGTAGAATTGTGTGGAATCGAAATTTTATTTTATTTACTTGTTCAGTGATGAAGGGATTCTGGGGACTGATTTCATATAAATGTAACTTTCAAGGGTCTCATTTTACAGATTGGATGCTCATGTTCTGTAACTAGTAAGCTTCCCTGTAAACAAATCTACCTGAGAAGCTGAATTATAATCAAGGTAGTTTGCTCATCAGCAGAAATCTAGCCATAGATGGAGCACCTCGTTTTTGGCAGACAGTTTACACATTAGGTTGATCATTTAATTACGAAATCACAAAGTGATGTAACTTGACCTAGGTAACACAGCTAAGCAAGCAGAAAATTTGAGATTCGAGATTTTAACCAAAGTTTGTCTAGTGTCCCAAGGTGATCCTCTTGACTATGCAAATTGCTTTTCACAGTAGGTAATCTAATGAATACTCCCTTGTCCAGTGTCTAGCATGTAATATCCTTTTCTTTTTAAACTAAGAACAATAGCATTTTCTTAATCTTGTACATTCTATTTACAGTTGACTCTTGAACAACTTGGGCTTGGACTGTGTGGGTCCACTTATATGTGGATTTTTTTTCAACCTAACCAATCTCCAAGTATACCGAGGGATGACTGTACTGTGGACTCAAATTGAGGTTTCTAAAAGAGGAAGAGCTAATAGTTACTAAATGTACATTGAATGAATGAATATATTGACTCACATTAGCTATTTTGAGGAGGGAATTTGATGAATTTTCTCAGAAAAGAACACATTTGTATATAATTACTAAATTATGATATTATACTAAATTACAATATGACACTAAGTATAGTATCATTGAGTCCTGGACCCCCAGACTCTGCCAATGAATTCTGTATGAGAACCTTTGCACTCAAAGGGCTGTGGAAGGCAGTTTTGTTTATTTCATTATTGTTATTTTTTTCCTCATTCTATTTAATGTGGAGTTTATCTCATTATTAATGTTGCTACTCTGAGAGCTGTACAGCCTCCATTTCCTCTTGTTTGGAATCCTAAGTACAAAAAAAAAATACAGAAATGTTTCATTCATTCATTCCAATGAATATTACTGAGGCACTGACATATACACTGTCTTATTTCCCTCTTCCTTCTTTTTTGTGTGAGGAAAAAAAGCATACAATGCTTTATTTTTCAAACAGAACTCCTAATTCTCCTCTACCCCAAGCCTGCTTTTCTTTGTGTCCTTCCTGTCTCATCAAATTGCAACCTCTTTTTTAGTAGCTTTAAGTCAGAAAATCTACAGTCATCCTTGACTTCCCTCTTTCACGCACACCCCGCAAGCAATCAATCACCAAATCTGACTGCCTCTGTCTTACAAATATATCCAGAATCTGACCTGTTCTCAACTTTCTGCTTGTACCAACCTGGTCTGAACCATGGTCACCTCTTACTGAATGAATTACTACAGTTGCCTCCTGACTATTCTCTACCTGATCTGTCTTCTAAGACCTTAACTCCTTAAATCCCTCTTCTTGCTTTCTCTGCCTTAGCCACAGTAGTGTCTCTGCTTTTCGTTAAACACTCCAACACAGTCCTGTCTTTGCACGTGTTGTTTTCTTGCTGGGCAAACTCTTCCCCTAGAAGTGGGCATGGCTACCTCTGTGTCTATATTCAGGTTTCTGCTAAACGAGGCCTTCCCTGAAAACCCCATCTAAGATAGTCCTTGGCAACCCATATCATTTTCTATTTCTTTACCTTGTTTTCTTCTTTATCATATCAATAATCAATATCTGACTGCTTATATATTTATTACTTTATTTATTATCTTTCCCACCTTATTAGAGTGTATGCTCCACAAGGGCAGAAACTTAGTTTTATTACCTATTGACTCTGCAATGCTTAGAAGAAAGCCTGTCACTTAATAGTCACATATTTGTTGAATGAATGACTATGCATGGTATCAAACTGCATGCTAGAGATACGGTAATGGACAACATAGACACAGTTTCTGATCTCATGACATTTACAATTCCTGCAGGGAACATAGATATTAAACTATGAATTATAAAACATTTAATTATTATGGTTATAAACATGAAGAAGACATCGTTGACCACTCTGGCTGAAGGTCTTGGTGTGTAGCAAGACTATCAAATATTTAATAACTTAGGGTCAAGAGCCAGAATCCCTCAAATCATATAATTTTTTGAAATAAAAATACAGAGAATCAGTGTCATGCAAATGAGCTTCTATAGTTAGAGGCAGTTTAAATAGGATTGTAAAGATTTAGAGGGAGCTGACAAAGCGAGACAGGGAACAAGATTAAAAGTAGCCCACTAAATAGATAATCCAATGCAGCTGTGTTCTTTCTATCAGTCAAGGTTACTGCAGGTACCAGGAAAAGAAATCCAGTGATAGGTAGACAGGGGCAAGCTAATTGTACTTTGGAGGGGAAAACACAACGCAATACAACTCAACATGACACAGTACTCTTACTCTTTTAAACTTAGAGATATCAGAAAAATATTGTAGTATGTAAGTTTTATATACGCACATGAAATTCCTACTTACCTTCAATTTCAGCAAAAAGACGATCTTCCCAAAGCCTTCCAGTTCAGTTCCTTTCCTCCCCAAATTTTTGGGCTTCTTGTATGTAACCTCTCAGCTCTTTATCACACTGTTTTATGATCATCTCTCTCTCTCTCTCTTTTTTTCTTTTTGCCTGTGTCCTTCCTCTGAGGGAGGAACTTCTGTTTATGCCTCGTAGAAGAGTGCCCAGCACACTGTAGATACTAAGAATTACATGTGAAATGAATGCGCAAACATTTGAGCAAATTTTTTACCTTTATGAAGGATTATTATTTTGCATCGTTAAACAGTCTACACACATGAAAACACAGATTTTCATTTAAAAAATGAAATTACTGAATAAAAATTGAAATTATTTCACCTGGTTATATTTTGCTAGAATTATATAATAAATTACTTAGAAACAAGGTATAAAAAAGACACCTTTGTGTGTGGGTTTTTTTTTTGGGGGGGGGGGACAGAGTCTCACTCTGTCACCCAGGCTGGCAGTGGCACAATCTTAGCTTACTGCAACTCCGCCCCTGGGTTTAAGCCATTCTCCTGCCTCAGCCTTCCAAGTAGCTGGGATTATGGGCAGGTACAATCATGCCCAGTTCATATTTGTATTTTAGTAGAGATGGGGTTTCACTATAGTGACCAGGCTGGTCTCGAACTCCTGACCTCAAGTGATCTGCCCACCTCTGCTTCCCAAGGTGATTATAGGTATGAGCCACCACACCTGGCATAATTTAGTTACTTAACAGCCACAGGTATTTGCTTATGAAAACTCCCATTACAGCATATTGGGTACAGCTAAGATCTCAGCAGTATGCTGCAAAGCTCCAGTTTAGGTGCTCCACAGTTGGAAGGAAGGAAAAGGGGGAGAGAACACAATTATGAAGTGTCCTCTTTGTATTCTGACAGTGTGTGAAATGCTAAATCCATTTAAGTCTCATACAAACCTAATGAAGTAGGTGTTATTATTTCAATTTTACAAATAAGAAAATTAAGCTTCTAAAAAGCTAAGTAATTTTCTCAACTAATACACATGATCCCAGGAATCCAGAATACTCAGTTGGCTGGAGGAAGAAAGGTTTACTAGAATCATTGCCCTTTATTTAATTCATTAAAGTCATTTAAGAAAGTTTCAAAAAACAAGCAAACCATGAGAAAAATGAACATTAATGACTACCTATGGCATGAATTCTGGATCTTGTTATTTTGATTTCTTTTTAGATATGTTTATTGCAATTACATCATCTGTGTATGAGGTAGGTAGGACTGCAAGCAGAATGCTCTAATTAATGCCGGCATATTTTCTTTTCTTTTTTCTTTTTTTTTTGTTTTTGAGACGGAGTCTTGCTCTGTCACCCAGGCTGGAGTGCAGTGGTGAGATCTCAGCTCACTGCAACCTCTGCCTCCAAGATTCAAGCAAATCTCCTGCCTCAGCCTCCTGAGTAGCTGGGATTACAGGTGTGCACCATCACACTTGGCTAATTTTTGTATTTTTAGTAGGGATGGGGTTTCACCACGTTGGCCAGGCTGGTCTCGAACTCCTGACCTCATGATCTGCCTGCCTCAGCCTCCCAAAGTGCTGGTATTACAGGCATGAGCCACTGCCACCAGCCAACGCTGGTATATTTTCTAACCAGAAAATATATCTTCAACTTTAAAAAGAAACCATATAATTTAATAAAGACAATGCAATTATTGTAAAACAAAGTTTAACTTTGATAATTGTCTTTTTAAAATTATGATAGCCACTTCTAAAGTATTTACAATGCTTTAGGAACCAGAATAAATGCTTCATATTACTATGTCTCATTTTAATCATCACAACAAACCTACTAGATATTATTATGCTCATTACATGAAAACTGCCACTGAGGCCCAACAGTTCATTGTCATGCTCCAAATCCCAGAGCTAGCGAACAGCAAAGCTGAGATTCAAACTCAGGCCTGGGACTCCAAAACCCATATATTTAAGTCCAGTGTGGTATCTCAGAAAACTCCCCCAAAGCGCGTAATAACAGGTGGCATTGGAGAGGCTGAAGTAAAGTGAACACTGAATCTAAGAACAAAAAGGTCTTTCACATACAACAACAGGCAGTGATTTTCTAAAGGCCTCAACTCCGCAAGAAGCAAAATCAAGTTGAAAATATTAAGAAGATCCACAGAAGTCTAAGTACTTTCATGAATGCTAGATGTAAATTGGGTGATTAAAAAACATTTATTAGATGTGAGGGAAAATTATATATATTATATATATGTATACATATGTGTGTGTGTGTATATATATACATTTTTTTTTGAGGCGGAGTCTCAATGCCTTGCCCAGGCTGGAGTGCTGCAGTAGCACGATCTTGGCTCTCTGCAACCTTTGCCTCCTGGGTTCAAGTAATTCTCCTGCCCCAGCCTCCTGAATAGCTGGGATTACAGATGTGTGCCACCACGCCTGCCTAATTTTTGTATTTTTAGTAGAGATGGGATTTCACCATGTTGACCAGGCTGGTCTTGAACTCCTGACCTTATGTGATCCGCTGGCTTCCGCCTCCCAAAATGCTGGGACTACAAGCATGAGCCACCGCATGGAGCCTCAAGGATAATAATGGGCATTATCAGATTTTGCATTTATTTGAGGTGAAGTGCTAAGGGGTTTAAGGTGCATTCAAAAGTGAAGATGAGGAAATTGAATTACAGTTGGTGAAAAAAATTTTTCTGTACAAGTATTCTTTGCTATCACTGTTAGAAGCAATTTCTTGAAATAGGCGACTTGACTCATTTTCCATGTTTTTACCTTCCAGATGGCAAAAGTAGTGTGGTGCCCTGAAGTCAGACAGGCCTAGACGTAGAGGTGTCAGATTAAAAAGCAGAATACCCAGTTTAATTCGAATTTCAGATAAAGACCATTTTTTAAAAATAGGTTTGTCTCACGCAATATTTGATATATACTTACACTGCGTTTTTAGTTGCCAAATCTAGTAACCCTGTCTGGGTGTGAATTCCAGCTAACTCTGATATGGTGGTAGCCATTGTGACACTGGGCAAATGACCTAATCTCCCAGCCTTCATTTTTTTCTTCAAAAGACAAAGTAGATGCCTTATCTACTTCACAGGATTGTTTTAGGATTTAAGGAAAGTTAAGTTCGTTCTCTTCTTGAGAATTTCTTGATGTGTCTGTTGATTACTTCATGGGTTTCCAAATAGTTACCATTAATTTCATAGAGATAGATTTAAGAGACTGCCATGGTATTCAAGGCAAGGGGCTTATTTTCTTAAGCAGATTATGTAGCTTAGAAGCATAATATAAAGGGACAGACACAATAACATTTTAGCATAAAGCTAAATTGTGACACGAGAGGCCACATGTTAATTTGGGAATTTTTTTTTTTTTTTTGAGACAGAGTCTCACTCTAATTTGGGAACTTTTATAACAGAAATGGATTTATCAAAAACATGCATTCTAGGTGCTTAAAGGGTATCTGTTTAAGTACAAGATTGCAAAAAATTAGAGAGAAATGATATATTTGGTAAATTTTGATTTACCAAATTTACAATTAATTTCATAGAGATAGGTTTAAGACACTGCCATGTGAGTTGAAAGAAGGCAATAAAATACAAATGCTGGTGATTTATTTAACTTTATAAAGTCAAACAGTGGTAAACATAAATTTTCTGGAAGTTATATTAACAATATTAATTTACAGTCATAAAAATGTTAATACACTTTAATCCAGTGATCTAATTTTTAAGTAAACACTAAATAATCACAGAGGTACATAATAAAGAATAAGAATACTCACTTTGAGGCTGGGGCGCAGTGATTTACGCCTGTAATCCCAGCAGTTTGGGAGGCCCAGGTGGGCGGATCACTTGAGGCCGGGAGTTCAAGACCAATCTGACCAACATAGTGAAACCCATCTCTACTAAAAGTACAAAAATTGCTGGGTGTGGTAGTGAACATCTCTAATCCCAGCTACTTGGGAGGCTGGGGCAGGAGAATGGCTTGAACCTGGGAGGTGGAGGCTGCAGTGAGCCGAAATGGCACCACTGCACTACAGTCTGGGTGACAGACCAAGACTCCATCTCAAAAAAAAAAAAAGAAATTTTTTAGACCAGAGGATAAAATACCCAATAATAAGAAAATCAATTAATGAATTATGCTGTAATGAAATATGATAGATTATGTAATCTTAAAAAGAACACATTAGATAGATATTTAGCAATATAAAATTATCATAATATAATATAACATAAAGTCAGAATAATTTTAATTTAAAAAATATAATGGTAGATATAAGAAAAATGTTTATTATATTGGTGATCCAAAAATGGTAAGACTATGTTTTCATTTTCTTTTCTTTCTTTCTGTAATATCTTCTTATGAAGCATGTTTTATATCATAATTAGAAATAGAAATTTATTTTTAAAATTCTGGAACTCAGAAGTCAATCTTCCCAAGGTACACAGTACTCCTCTCATTTTCTCGGTTAGGAATCTTGGGGTGTCTCCTCTCTTGAGAGCCTCCTCCCTCACTGGGAGCTGAAACCATTCAACTGAGGCAGTAAGTGTTACTGGGCTTTTCATTGCTCAGCAGAAAACATATTGTAAGTATTGGAGAATGCATGATGTGTTTTTGGAGCTAACAGATGGAAATAAAGGTAATTTTGCTAAATGAAGACAGTATTTATTTAATGTCATTCTGACTTTCAGCTATAAGCAAAAGTTTTGTGTGTATGTAGCCCATCACGTATTGCATAAAACAGTTCTTAGGAAAATTTACTTTTAGGTCATTAGAGTAACATTGAGACACTAACTGAAATATTGTGATGATTTTTGTACATCTTAAGTATGAATTATTCTTTCAGGCAAGCTCAACTTTTTCCTATTTTATTTCTTGACCAGACGTATATCAAATATGCAATTCCTCCATAAAATACACAATAAAAAGATCAATGAATAAGGAAGGGCACCCTATTTATATTTTAAACAGCTTTTAATATCATGGCATTATATTTGAAAATGTAATTATACTTTGTAAAAAACCTAGACGCTTTTTTCAAAATTGTGACCCTGGGTGAAGTTGGAAGTATAAGTTTAATAAAATTCATCAGACAATATTACCTTTGGTTTACTTGCAAGTTTGTTGAGAGGTGTAGCTTCGAGAACCCCTCTTTTATTCCTAACTCTTATGCATATTAATAGGCTCAGGCTCAAGCAAAGGATAATGATGATTTGGTTGCTGTTATTTTCATCCATGTGTAAATCCACAAATCCAATGCCTGGTCATGAAAATCCTACTTTGACCATGTCACGGAACGGTTTCTTTCCCTGGGAAATATTTTGAAAACTAGCCATTTGTGTATCTTTTAAGGAAAGGGAAAAAAATCAATCAGCACATTTATTATTTTTTAAAATTAGGGCCTGGATTTTGACAATGTCAAGATTTACAGTATATCCCTGTTTGTTTTGGATACACCAGTGACTTCTACTTCTAGAAGACAAAAGATATATTACTTAAACAACCAAAGGTAAGAACCCAGTGATATTTAGAGTTATATTTTTCACAAATGCTTATACCTCTGTTTTGATTCATTAAAATATCAGCTTTTGCTTTGCTTTTCATGTGATGTGCTTTCTTGATACAGCCGATGATTGTATTTTTATTAACTTGTCTGTCTTTTTGACAGATAAGTGAATACTCCACCTGGCAAGATGATTCTGCTAATCTGAATATCACAACATAGTGATTTGCTTTTCACAAAGTTTAGTTTTATTTTTAGAAGTCAAAAACAATACCTTTGGCAAGTATGCTTTTCTCCAAAAGGAAGTATCGTATACTGATTTTTCTTCCTAAAATATTTGGAGATAGGACACTATCAAACTCATGTAAATCTTAAAGAACCCCTAAAAATAAGAGCTCCAACTCAGTGGGAACTTAAGTATCAGCTACTTTATCAACATCATTATAACAACCTGTATATCTCCTTTTAGAGATGAATAAGTGGTCTGAAGAGATTAAGTGCCTCACCCAAGGACACAGTAGAATTTAAATCACCTTGCCTTCTTTTAAATAACTCTCTGTGATAAGTGTGTGTATTTTAATCAGAAAAAAAACTGTTATTGGCTGGGCCTGGTAGGTAATCTCAGCACTCTGGGAGGCCAGAGTGGGTGGATCCTTGAGCCCAGGAGTTCGAGACCAGCCTGGGCAACATGACAAAACTCCATCTCTACAAAAAAGGCAAAAATTAGTCAGGTGTGGTGGTGTGTGTCTGTAGTCCCAGCTACTCAGGAGGCTGAGATGGGAGGATCACTTGAGCCCAGAATGTCGAGGTTGCAGTGAGCTGAGATCACACTACTGCACTCCAGCCTGGGTGAAACAGAGAGACTCTGTATCAAAAACAAAAACAAAAACAAAAACAAAAACAAAAACAAAAACAAAAAAAAAAAGAAAGAAAGAAAAAGAAAAAAGAAAAAACTGTTATGAATTACTGTCATGTTTTTCTTTAATTAAAAAATGAGTACTGCATTTATCATATAATAAGATTACATGTTTTAAAATATCAGTGATTTCATTCTATATTGGAAAGCTGAACATTCTTAAACCAACATTTTAAAATGTTTCTATCAATAGAGATACATGTTATAACTGGCTTTTTACATTTTGACCTTTCTGTTTATATATCCTTTAATCAATTTGTTCAATTACACTCATTCTTTCACTTGGATAACATCCATAAACACCAATCACTCATTTCATTGTCATTTTCCCATTCAGCAAATAAAAGAGGGTGGGGAGTGAAGTATGAGGGTGTCAATGAAATTAAAAGGCCTATTATTTACCTGTTATATCTTATGTCCCATAGAGAATATACCCTCTTTTCTCCACTCTGGGAACATTAACAAACATTGTTAATGAAAATAATCTCATAAAGCAAAAAATTATACAGGCCACAGTCAAAGTTAGTGTTTTGTGCAATACAATAATTTAAAAAAAATTGTTGCTTTTTATGAACCTGTATAAGGCACTGTATAAGGTGCTGGAGACCTTAAATTAACTCTAATAAAAATTAGAGCTCACTGTGACCTGTCCTCAAGTCTGGGGGAGAGACACTGACATAAATGGATCATGATAAAATAATGGGTCAGTTCACTGATGATAAGCTGTTTATATTATGTGAGTGTTGAGGAGGAACCACCAGCACTCAGACATCCTAATTCCAACTATATTAGTCTGCTAGGGCTGCCATAACAGAAGATTGCAGACTGGTGGTCAACAGAAATTTATTTCTCTCGCTTTTGGAGGCTGAAGTCCAAAATCAAGGTGCCAGCAGTTTTGGTTTCTTCTGAGGCCTCTCTCCTTAGCTTGCAGATTGTCATCTTTTCACTCTGTCCTCGAATATTCATTCCTTTGTGCACATGATCCCTCCTGTCTCTTTGCATGCCCACATTTCCTCTTCTTACAAGGACACCAGTCAGATTGGATCAAGTCCACCCTAATCAAATGGCCTCACTTTGGCTTAAGCATCTCTTTAAAGGCCCCGTCTCCAAAAATTGTCACATTCTGAGATATTAGGAGTTAGAGCTTCAGCGTATGGATTTTGGCGGGGACACAATTCAATTCGATTGATTTTATGGACTTTTTTTTAGACTTTTCAAAACACCTGAATTTCTAGAGAAATTCCATTGTGAAACAGATATTGGGGTGAGGAACCCTAAGATAAAAGGCAGAGACTACTTCAGTTCATCAACATTTACTAATTTTTATAATGAAATATTCAGAATTCTGAATATTTTCTGAGTCAGTGGAGGTGGAGAAGTGGGAAGAATAACACATTAAGTCTCCAGTCATTGTGCAAAGTCTTTGTTCTTACTCTTGATTGTATAACATATTGGTTTTAAGGAAAACTTTCTTTGATGACAGAGGATCTTGTGATGTCCCAGGATCATAATTAATAGATATGATTTTATAGTTATAATCAATTTTTTATGTTTTTCAACCAATACTTATTGACAAATATTCCCATTTCTAGATACTGGGATTATAATAGGGCACAAAACCAGAATCCTTGCTCTTATTATACTTACATGTTCTGGTGTTTAAAACACTCTTATATTACTCTGTGTTCTTATAAAATATTTTGCTTAAAGAAAGGAGTATTGGAAAATATATTGGGTTATTTGATGGTTTCAGTTAATTGACTTTTGATTAATTGAGCTTTTTGTTTTATAATAGATACTACTTTAACATTTTCTGTGAATTGTGAAGATGATGATCACGATTATGATAACAATGATCTCTTTGGTAAAATTGTTTCTTCCTGAGCAAGTATTGGATTTTCTTTATATGTTGATAACAATTTGACTTACCAAGTGTGGCAGATCCCTGTGTTTGCTGGGCCAACATAGCAACAGTGTTTTGTCAGCTCTGTTTTCGTTTTTCATGAGAATAACAGCTGGCTTAGGAGCCTATAAGGACAATTATTATTTTCTTTATTAGTTGCTTTGACGATTTTAAAGTCTCAAAGTGATGTTTCAGGGGAAGAGATTAAAGAAAGATTAATCATTTTAAGTTTGTCCCTTTAAAAAAGTTGATGGTTCTCTCTCTCTTTCCAAACTTAGAGATCATATAAGAATATCATCAGCTAGTATTTATTAACTTTTCACAGCCTTCAATATTGCTTTACACATATTTTTCATTTCCTCCCCCTAGAGACTTATTACAATAGGCAGGGCAGGTTTTATTATTTCCACTTTACAGAAAAGAAGACCCTGAAACTCAGAAAGATTTTTTTTGTCAGGGTTTCACAGGTAATTTGCTAAAGAGCTAGGGCTAGAAACTAAGTCCTTATGGAAGAAGTGATTGCTATTTTCAGACACTGGCTGTTTCTCTTTTGCAGAGCAGGCAAAGCCCAATCTAGAAGTTATACAACTCCCTGAACATTGTTAAATGTCAAAAAACACAAACTTAGTTCTGCAATTAAATACTGAGATGGAACAAGTGAGATGAAAAACATTATTATGGAAATTGTTTATTTTTTATTTATTTTTACCATGTTATACAACAGATCCCTAGACCTTATTCCTCCTAACGGAAACATTGTGCCCTTTGACCAACATGTACCCTACCCAATAATGGAAAACATTATTTTAAAGCAAAGGTACTGACACAAATGATTTTTAATATTAAATAGATCCCTGTTTTAATTTTAAAAATGTGACTTTTTCATGAAGAAATATATTAGTAGAAAATACAGATAAACACAAAGAAGAAAACAAAAATACTGATGATCCCACACTAAAAACTTATTGTTTAACATTAAGATGCTTATTATTTCTATATACATATACACACTTTTAAAATAAAATGGTATGATACTATAAATATTACTTCACAATTTGCTTTTTCTTTTTTTAATTTTTAAATTTTAGTTTTAAATTTTTATCTATCTATCTATCTATCTATCTATCTATCTATCTATCTATCTATCTATCTTCTATCAGCTACCTATCTATCTGAGACCAGGTTATGAGACTGGCTACTTTTTGTGTCTTTTGTAGAGATGGGGTTTCCCCATGTTGCCCAGGCTGCTCTTGAACTCTTGGGCTCTAGAGATCCACCTGCCTCAACCTCCCAAAGCACTGGGATTATAGGTGTGAGCCACTGCACCAGGCGACAATTTGCTTTTTCTACTTAGCAATACATCATGAACATTTCTTCAAGTTGTGCAGAAGAATATGAGAAAAAATACCAGGTGCAGTGGCTCACGCCTGTAATCCCAGCACTTTGGGAGGCTGAGGCAGGCTGATCACTTGAGGTCAGGGGTTCGAGACCAGCCTGGCCAATATGGTGAAACCCCATCTTTACTAAAAATACAAAAATTAGCTGGGCGTGGTGGGGGACACCTGTAGTCTTAGCTACTCGGGAGGCTGAGGCAGGAGAATCACTTGAACCCAGGAGGTGGAGGTTGCAGTGAGCTGAGATTAAACCACTGCACTCCAGCCTGGGCAACAAAGTGAGACTCTGTCTAAAAAAAAAGGAAGAGATAGATATGATTTTATTATAAAATTAATATGTTCATTCTGCAAAATTAATATAAAACAGAAGTATATAATCCCACTGTCCAGAGGTTGCTATATAGTTTAATGCCTACTCTTCTGCACTTTTTTTATGAAGCCTGAAGTTAACTGGTTGATGGATTAGCATGCTTTCTTTGGAAAAAGTTTGAACAAATCAAGAAGGGAGCATCATTTATTTTACAAAGGTATATATTTACTTTAAATTTCAATATAGCAAATTATATGTAAATAACAAATACATCATTTGTAACAATCTTTAGGGGCATTCACACAAAATACTACTCTGGAAACCACCAGCATACAGGAAGGCTTCTACATGTTGAAAAATCTTTGGCCATCTTCAGCGGTGTGTGAGTGCTCTGAACTGCATACTATATAATTGTCCTTGTTTATAGATGGTGCTTTAGGCCGGATGCGGTGGCTCATGCCTGTAATCCCAGCACTTTGGGAGGCTGTGGCGGTTGGATCACCTGATGTCAGGAGTTTGAGAACAGCCTGACCAACATGGTGAAACCCTATCTCTACAAAAATATAAAAATTAGCAGGGCATGACTGTGGATGCCTGTAATCCCAGCTACTTGGGAGGCTGAGGTGAGAGAATCACTTAAACCTGGGAGGCAGAGGTTGCAGTGAGCTGAGATCACGCAACTGCACCGCAACCTGGGCGACAGAGCAAGACTCCTTCCCAAAAAGAAAAAGAAAAAAAAAGATTGTGCTTTAAAGTCTGTGTACTATATCAGCCTTTCAAACTGGATTCCTCAATTCAGTTTGTAATTTTATCCAGAAGTAGTTCACTGCTTGGGTGATGTAATACAGCCTATATGTGAGCAATAAACTGGTAAACAAATACTCATTGTGAAATGACTTACGGGGTTTACAGATTAGTACGTTTACAGATTAAATTACTATTAACTGCAATTTAATTTTACCTTTCTGAAGCATAAAATCCTGCCATCTGCTAAAGTCATTTGTGTATGACTTTAGCAGATGGCAGGATTGTGTATGATTTTAGTAGATGGCAGGATTTTATGCTTCAGAAAGGTAAAATTAAATTGCAGTTAAGAGTCAGAGAACCATAGTCAGAGGTACATAGTTACTTGTGGGACAATATGAATGCTTGACACCTACTAGGCATTTCTTAAATATGTGTTAAAATATTGAATGGATTAAAAAACTCAAATCAAAAAAGCAGACCAAGAATATAAACACGTAATTCACAGAGAAGAAATCCAAATGACTAATAAACACATGATTGTTCGTCTAACTTCACTAGTAAATGTGAAGACCAAACCATAGTGTAAAAAATGTTCACTCATAGAATTGAGGAAAACTTTAAAATCTGACAATATTAAATGTCGGTCAGGGTATGGGAAAAAATGATGTACTTCTATGGGTCTAGTAGAATGTAAAATGATAAAGTAACTTTGGGCAGCAATCTGGTTGGCTCTGGTGAACTGAAACTAGAACTAGCAGTTCCACTTCTGGAAACATACATGAGAACCACTCTTGCACATGTTCTACAGCACTTCATGTATCAAAAATCAAGAAAAGAATTTGTTCATTTGCAGAAACCGAATTGTACTCTGGCCTTTTTCAATAGAAAGAGCTTTAATTCGTGGAAATAGATGCTCACAGTCATTAGAAGGGCTGGGGCAATAGGCTCTAGGCTGAACCACAGGCACGACCCCAGAACAACATCCCAGAATTAGCCAGCAGGGAAGTTTCTTCCTCTCTTGTAATCTGAAAGTGGGCAGTGAGGAAGCTCCCACTGGAACTGTCAAGAATGTACCCCCTTAACTGTGAGCCACTTCCGTTGCAACCAGGCACAAGTCACCCTACTCCTGATAGATGCATTCCAGCATAAACTGGATGCCCTTCCTTTGACATCAGGAAAACTATTGACCAGTTGGGGATAGCTGCCTCAGAATACCCAATGTGTCCCTTCCCGTTCTTGCTGGCAGCCATAGCAGAAATGGAAGAACCGTTGTCTTCACGTCACTTACACCTTTCAAATCTCATACAAATGCACTTAATTGACTAAACCTGAGCACCGTAAGTGCCATCCAGAATCTGAGCTGCAAAGCAGACTGGGTAATGTAGACTTTTAGCTCTTCCAGTTTTTGCAGATCATGAAAGCATACTAGAAGGAGAGAAGAATGGATGATGTGGGCCAGTTCACCACATCTGTCACCCTAAGAACCATTTCAAAGTCATTGTAAATTCAGTGAGTTTTCACGACTTCTAATGAAATGTTTTGTGAGTATAGTTTTTAAAACACAAAGCAAAATTTGTTCATTCCGTAAGCATTTCTTAAGTACCCATTATGTGCAAGCACTCTATGGTTACAAAAGTCTCTGTCCTAGAGGAGGTTGTAGCCTTGTGAAGACAGAGTGTGTAACAATTTAGCTAGTGGAAAATAATTGAAATGTGGACAAAATGCAGTGGCAGAGAAGAGAAGGAAGCAATTACCTAGGTCAAAGGTGAGGAGTCAGTGGCTTGGACTTGAGCAATGGATAACACCTATTTGGACTCAAGAGAAGTGGGCTTTTGAAGCCCAAGGAGAGCACATGCAAAGGCACAGAGGCGTGAAACAGCATGGCTCAGGCAGGAAACTGCAGCTGGAGCACCACTTCGTAGCTTAGTAATAATCTGTTCTCATAGCATAGCGCAAGCATTAAAAAAATTGTTATATGGGTAGGCACAGTGGCTCACGCCTGTAATCCCAGCACTTTGGGAGGCTGAGAGGGAGGGCGGATCACCTGAGGTCAGGAGGTCGAGAACAGCCTGATCAACATGGTGAAACCTCGTCTCTAGTAAAAATACAAAAATTAGCTGGGCGTGGTGGCAGATGCATGTAATTCCAGCTACTTGGGAGGCTGAGACAGAAGAATTGCTTGAACCCAAGAGGCAGAGGTTGCAGTGAGCCAAGCGTGCGCCACTGTACTCCAGCCTGGGTGATAGAGTAAGACTCTGTCAAAAAGAAAGAGAGAGAGAGAGAGAGAGAAAGAAAGAAAAAAATTTTATTGGATTCCAAGAATTCATATCTTAATTGAGTCACTGAGGCATGTACACAAAACCGTTAAGTAATAAAATTAGGAAAAAGTGATACTAAAATATTTAACAACTATTACAGTTGTTGAGTACTTACCGATCAGAAAAGGATAGTTATAAAGGATGGTTATAAACAACTGGTCTAGCTGTATTGGTGGGTACCTTAAAATAGCAGCCCTGTTTGAATATAACCTAAAGCTTCCTGGGCCCATGGAATCTTTGGATTCAAATAAATTTGCGTAGTCATCAATGGCACATAATTCTGGCTCCACTTACACCCAGAGGGCCCCGAGCCTTACCCGCTCAAAGAGGCTGGCAAGGTTTTCCAGGGAATCCCTCAAGGGATGCCTCACATGTCTCCTATGTTCAAGTGGCTGGCTCTTTTAACAGCAGATATCGAACTCCAGGCCTAGCTGATCAAGGCCAGTAGGAATTAAGGGGAGGAACATTCTCAACTCTGCAGTCAGAACCATTCTGGCACCGAGTATTGGAAGCCAAGGGAGCAGCAGGCGATGGCATCTTTCACGTGGTTATGAAGTGGGAAGGTTCCCTGATTCCCCTTGCGGGACGTGTGGCAGGGGTGTGGCTCGCCTGTTCGGTCGCCCCGCTGCTCAAACCCCAGAGGGAAGGGGAAGCACCCAGACCGACAGGTGCCGGAGCCCAAGTGGGCACGTGTTAGCGTGCTCCTTTAGCCTTGCTCTCCCGGGACAGCTGTGTTCACTTACCCCCGCTCCCGCCCCATCCTTTTCCTGAGTCCTGGACAAATCAGGTCACACGAACTGTTTGAAAGGTGATGAATGCGGAGACTTTGTTGAACATTCGAGGTGACTTTCAGCGGATGGGGAGCTGGAGTGGGAAGGTGGAGGGGGGATAATCTACCCCTGGAGTTCCGCCATTCTCGATGGAACTCCTCTTGATGTTCAAACGCCACTTCCCTGTGCCGTGCCGTGCCGCCCTGCTGCTCTCCGCCACTCTGCGCCGCTCTCTGCCACTCTGTTCCTCTGCTCCTCTCGACATTCAGCCGCTTGTGTGTGTGCCCGCTAGGGTCTCAGGTTTATACGGGCACAGAATCTGGGGCCAGAGTGGTCTCTCGGAAAAGGCAACATTGGGACAAAAACAGGAGTGCCTGTTTTCACTTAGGTCCGAGGGCCCAGACCTGAGTGTGGAGCCCTCGCCAGGGACCCCGCCCTTCTCAACCCAGTGCTTCCCTGCCCCCACCTCCCGTAGCTGTTACTGGCATTCTCAAGGTGGGTACCCTCAAACAGGAGAGGGGATCCTCCCTGAGGACCATGAACAGAAATCACAGACAGTAGGAAACTGAAGCCAGTGAAGAAAGCAAAGTCTCAGACAGCAGCCAAAGAAGCATGGCGTGCGCTAGAGCAGCTGGAAAGGGAATTGAATTCCACCGGGCCTCCTCTACCTTCACTGAGGAAATAATACGCCCTGACTAGAGTTTAGGCCAGTGTTTCTAGTAAGTTGCTTGGGTATACATGCATTTAATAATTTAGGGGACTTGCTGAAAATGTGATCAAGTTTATCTTTATTTCCTCTAAAGTTTGAATACCACTCAAGACGATTTTGTCTAAATGTCTATAGAAATTCACAGCTGATTGCCTCCATTACATCTGCTATTTACTGTTAGTTAATTGCTTGATGGGTATGTGAGGTCCCTATGGTTTTGTTCTACAGTTACATTGCTTGAATATTTTGAAACTGGGATCAATCCAAATTTTTAAATGTTTTAAACCTCTTGTACATTCTTAAATTTAAAAAAATTTACAAAAAACTGGTCAATGGAAATTAGGGGAATAGGTCATGCCTGTATTCTATTAAAGAATAATTCCTATGTAAAACTGCAAATAGCTGCTATTATAGTCTAAGAAAAATGTCGGGGTTGATATGGTTTGGCTGTGTGGCCACCCAAATCTCATCTTGAACTGTGGCTCCCATAATCCCCATGTGTCATGGGAGGAACTCAGTGGGTGGTAGTTGAATCATGGGGCCAGGTTTTCCCATGCTATTCTCATGATAGTGACTAAGTCTCATGAGATCTGATCGTTTTATAAAGGGGAGTTCCGCTGCACAAGCTCTCTTGCCTACTGCCATATAAGATGTGACTTTGCTTCTCCTTTGCCCTCTGCCATGATTGTGAGGCCCTCTCAGCCATGTGGAATTGTGAGTCCATTAAACTTCTTTCCATTATAAATTACCCAGTCTCAGGTATGTCTTTATTAGCAGCATGAGAATGGACTAATACACAGGATGAAACTTTTGATTATATATATATAAATATATAAAAATAGTCTTCCCACTAATAAGACTTCTTTCTTCTCAGATATGAAACTAACCATGAAGAAAAATATTATCAATACACAGAGGTCCTTTGTAAACATGCCCAATGTGATTGTACCAGATATTGAAAAGGAAATACGAAGGATGGAAAATGGAGCATGCAGGTAAATGCAAATATTTTCCCATGCATTTTTAATGTTAGCCACAGTTCTCTAATTATCTAGGTTTAATTTCAATTTAGCTTTATAATTTGTAATCTTGAACTTTGTAGTATATTTAATTTAGCAAATTTATTTATACTTTGGAACAGCATGACTTGTCTAACAAATGAGCATAGATTTTATTTATTTATTTATTTATTTATTTATTTTGAGGAGGAGTTTTACTCTGTTACCAGGGCTGGAGTGTTAGTGGCCCGATCTCGGCTCACTGCAACCTCTGTTTTCTGGGTTCAAGCGATTCTCCTGCCTCAGCCTCCCAGATAGCTGGGACTACAAGTGCATACCACCACACCTGGCTAAAAATTTTTTTGTGCTTTTAGTAGAGGCAGGTTTTTGCTGTATTGACCAGGCTGGTCTTGAACTTCTGACCTCAAGTAATCTGCCGACCTCAGCCTCCCAAAGTACTGGGATTACAAGCATGAGCCACCATTCCCGGCCTCAACATAGATATTCTTGTGGTCACTTTTTTGGAAGCACGTATTAAGTACCTATGCCAAATATTTCTTTAGTCACTGGCAGGGCTTTTCCTCATGGGACATTTAGAATCTAAGCAGATGACATTGCCATAGGTACATATAAAAAGTATGCAGAGTATGAAAGGCTGGCAATGTGATTTAAAAGTATAATTTAAAGTGCTTATCCTATAAAAGAATATAATATATATGAATACGGTTGAATTTACTTTCAGTGGGAGGAAACATTAGTTAGAAAACAAGTTAGTTCACACAACTGTGTAATATGATCTAAGTCGCAGATATCACACTTGCTATTTGATAAATATTAACATCAACCAATGCATCAAACAATAGGAATGTGGAAATCTAGAAAGCAGTTTCTTTGTTAAATGTGTTTTACTGAATTATGCATACGTTCTATATAATTCTATGTATTCTGTGTAGTTCTAACTTCACACTAACTAAAAATTGTTACGTGTGTTAGTTTGAGAAGAAAAGAAAAGAGGTGAGGTAATGATCCCCCTAGTGAGGAATGTTGCTCCTCCCCAGTGGTTGAAAACATTAACTCATCTCTCTCTGCTGCCTGTTGAACTGTAGCTCCTTTTCTGATGATGATGACAGTGCCTCTATATGTGAAGAATCAGAGAACGAAAACCCTCACACAAGGGGTTCCTCTAGTTATAAGTCACACAGAAAGGGAGGACCGTCACAGAGGTGAGCAATATGATCCATCTCTCAGTACTTGTCTTTAACCATTTATGCCTAAAGTTGCAGTGTTTTAATTTTTTGCAATCAAACCATGGCAATGACCTTGAGCAGTAGGATAGAAATAACACCCATGTGCTTGGCGTTCTAATAATCGCACACTAGGCATAAATGAGTTTGTAAAGTGTTGTTTAGATAAAAGGTCTTTTACTTCTTCCACAGAGCAAGCTTGGCAAATGCCTCTATTATCTAGACACGATGTGGGATCTCAGCAGAAGTTACTTCTGTTCCTTACCCATGCTCTCTAGGGAAATATTGCCACTGCCTGATGATTATTCACGACTGTGGGGTTCCAAGTCGTACACACTCTTGCTTCATTTTTCCTGAGACTGATGTCTGTTCCTTAAGAAACCCAGTCCTCTCTGATTTCTTGTTTCTCTCTGATTTTTCTTTCAGGATCCGGAAGCAAGTACATGTGAGAGGGTTGGCTGTTATTCTCTAAAATGCTCCATCCCATTTGGTCCTACTTTTAGGAAATAGAGCACTGGAGAGAGGTGCTAGAAGTAAAAAGCAAAAAATCCTTAGTAGGAAATAAAGAAGTTGCAAAAACCTCAGATATCGCACTTGAGATTGCAGAAGGGGTGTGGTGTGGTGTTTGTGTGGAGCAAGGGTTCCCACTCTATTTGACATAATTACTTTTTCTTTGCTTTTTTCCTCCCCTCTTTTTCCTCTTTCCTATTTTTCTTCCCACTGACTACATCCAGCCTTCCCATTGTTTTTATTTATCTTTTCTCCTCATTTTATTTTCTCTGACAGGTTTCTTATTGGAAGTTATTGGCATTGAGGTTGGTTCACTTAAGCTAATTCTTGGTATGAACATTGACTGATATGCATTTACTAATCATGTGTATTATAGTCCATTTTCATACTGCTGAGACTGGTAATTTATAAAGAAAAAGAGGCTTAATGGACTCACAGTTCCACATGGCTGGGGAGGCCTCACAATCGTGGTGGAAGGCCAAGGAGGAACAAAGTCATGTCTTACATGGCGGCAGGCAAGAGAGCACGTGCCGAGGAACTACTCTTTATAAAACCATCAGATCTCGTGAGACTTATTTACTAGCACAAGAATGGCACGGGAAAAGCCCACTCCTATAATTCAATTACTTCCTATCGGGTTCCTCCCATGAAATGAGGAGATTATGGGAGCTATAATTCAAGATGAGATTTGGGTGGGGACACAGTCAAACCATATCACCATGTTTGTTCAAGACACTGGTATTTGGCAAGTCATACTTCATGGAGGCTTACGACATATTTTTCTGTTTTACGCTTCATGATATGTTTTTGAAATATCATCTAGACAGTCTTTAGTAATGAGTAGAAACTGAAAAGAATTGTTCTTTCGGACCATTTGCTTACCATGGACATTATACAGATGGTGACTGTTGTGATTTCACTGCATGTTTTTCATTCCCCAGGGAGCAGTACCTGCCTGGTGCTATTGCACTTTTCAATGTGAACAACAGCAGCAATAAGGACCAGTAAGTACATTGACAATAGAAAACCAAAGCTTTGGTTTAAAGAAAACCAGTAAAAAGATGGGAATATATCTGAATCTGTTATAGAGCAAATATTTATTAAGCAAATGATCTAATACAATGGCAATGATAGTCTACCATTTTGTTGTTTGGTTATCTATGTTGGAAAAATTCAGCTACCCATGTTAAAAGTAGTATTTATCTATTTGTTCATTTAGTTGAATACATGTGGAAAAGTCTTGTCTATAATGTATGTGCAGTTGGCTTTCTTTGTGGATAGAGTGACTGACAAAAATAAGTGGAACATATTACTCCTTTCCAGTTTGAGCCAATGTGTCTTAGATGAAGTTCCTCAGGAGACAGTTTCTGAGATGAAGGCTCATATACAGAGGTTTGTTGGAAATGGTCTTGGGAACAATATCTGGAAGAGACTTGGGAGTCTGTATTGGGCAGAGGGAGAAGTTGAACTTCAGAGAATAGGGCTGATGTACAATGTGATTCTATAGGGAACTCTCGAGCAGGGATGACCTTTTAGAGTTGTCCCATATTTAGGTAATAGATTTGGGCCTTTATACTCATGCACAGTTATTGGAAAAAGGTTGGCCCTAGAAGATGGAGCATAACCTTGAGCATGGTGGTTTCCTTCAGTCAAGGCCAGCCAGGGGAGAGGAAAAACTGTGAGCTGCCAGCAACCAACACTCTTGGCAAGTGGGGAATGAGTGCCTGGATTTTGTGCACCACCTGCATAGCCACTATACAGCCCACCTGTGTGCTGCTCAGATCCATTTTGTTTATATAGAAAATTCATCCCATCTGGGAATACCTACTCCAGGATCCTGGTTATTCCTTTTTCCTGAGAAAGCTTATAAGAGGAAAGTTAATGGGATTAAACTAAGGTCTCTGATAGCTCCAGGTGGTTTTGTGGCCGCAGCTGAAATTCTTCACCCTGTCCTCTTCTACTTCTTTTAGAGTCCTCTCACTCTTGGCCAGCATGTTTGCTGTTCTAGATGACTTAGCTGGTGGAACAATACAGACACAATCCCTGAAGGACTTGAGTCCTGGGTCACCATGCCTTTCTTGAGTCATGGCTACAGTACTTGCCCATTTACCACCAAAACTGGGCTGGAACATACCAAAATACACCACAGTGGACCACCGGGGTGCAAATACATCTCCCCTTCCTGCATTGTATAACAGCAGCACTGCCTGCTTCTGATGATCAAGGTCAATAACTTTTGCCAGTGAGGTGACTCTCTTCCGTGCCTATTGGTTTCTTGGCATGAGGGGCCCAAAGTGGCTGGGGAGTAGCCATAGCTTAATGTTTAATGGAACTCTGGCATTCCCTGGCAGATGCATCAGTCTTCTGGAAACCAGGACCTCTAGACCCACAGATCCTTAAGTTGCAGAAATGGGAAGCAAACCTTTCCTACATTTGTCAGTCCTCCTTAGACCTCTTAATTCCCAGACCAATGCATTCTCTATAAGCATAGAGAACCATACAATGATCATTGTTTTAGCATATATACAGTATCCTAGAGGATGGCATCTTATCTTTCTAGAGTATACACTTTATGATAGCACCTCAGCTGTGCCTTCAAAAGGTCACTCCTTAACTATCATGTCAGTAGCTGATAAACAGTGTGCAGCAGTTGATAGGACCATTGGATCCCATACTCAGGGTCTAATGCCACATTTCCTTTGCCTTAAAGTGGGTCATTGGTCCAAAGTGATCTTAAGTAATGTTTCCTATTAGTGATCATGCTTCATATGCCCCTAAATAACGGAACTGGTCAAAGTCTTGTGGCAGAAAAGCACATAAATAGCCATACATATGTCAATTCATATCAATATGTTTAATGCATCTTCTGTGGTGTCAGGAGTCCAATTTAGTTAACTTGCCATCAAGTGACTGATTACTTTCTTCAATAGAAAGGACTGTATTGGAGTCATAGCATTGATCTCTGTAACTGGCAGGTTCACTAAGAGCAAAAAACAAACAAACAAAAACAAAGATTTTCAAACTTTGTGCTGATACTCATAATATGTTCATTCAGTCCGCCTCTTCTCCAGAAATATTTTCCCTGATCTTTCCACCATTTCCCATCCAGGTCCCTGACCACCAGTCAGGGCATTTGTGACTGCACATGAATCCTTGTATATTCTTAATTTGGACTATTTCTTTTTCCTTTTTTTTTTTTTTTTGGAGAAAGGGTCTCATTTTTTTGCCCATGCTGGAGTGCAGTGGTGCGATCTCGGCTCAATGCAACCTCAGCCTCCCGGGCTCAAGTGATCCTCTTGCCTCAGCTTCTTGAGTAGCTGGGAATATAGGCGTGCTCCACCACACCTAGCTAATATTTGTATTTTTAGTGATGGGGTTTCGCCATGTTAGCCAGGCTGGTCTCCAACTCCTGGCCTCAAGTGATCCTCCCACCTCAGTGTTCTAAAATGCTAGGATTACGGGCATCAACCACTGCACCCAACCTGGGCTATTTCTTTTTCCATACAAACCAGATGACTGTATACTGCTTGAAGCTGGAGAAATTAACCTCATATTATCTTCTAAGACCACCTCTAAGTGAGGCTGTGGTGCAGATACAGCCCATTCTGGCTTGCATCCACATGCTAAACTGACCCTTCTATGCAACATGCTGTATCAGCTGCTACTAAAGAACCCCACATATGGCCACAGGTGGGAGCTGAGAAATAGGTGATGAGTGGAAAGTGACATAGTGGAAAATGAATGGAAACTTCCAACAGTGGAAAGTGACATAAAAAAGGTCACTGAAGTTTGGGCATGGTGGCTCACACCTGTAATCCCAGCACTTTTGGAGGCTGAGGCAGGCAGATCACCTAAGGCTAGGGGTCGAGACCAGCCTGGCCAACCAACATGGTGAAACCCCATCTTTACTAAAAATACAGATATTAACCAGGTGTGGTGGCACATGCCTATAGTTCTAGCCACTTGGGAGGCTGAGGCAAGAGAATTGCTTGAACCCAGGAGGCAGAGGTTGCAGTAAGCCGAGATTGTGCCACTGCATTCCAGCCTGGATGACAGAGGGAGACTCCTCAAAAAAAAAAAAAAAAAAAAAAAAAAAAAAAAAAAGAAGGATACTGAGCCACCTGCCTGGGTAGCTTACTTATTCCCTCTGGTTCATGCTCAATCTCAGAGAGCTTACTTCATCATATGATGGATTGCTACCTTATGACTTGTTGCTGACAGAATCCATGTCATGATGGGCATTCATTTTATGTCCATGGTTAGGTACTCCTATTTCAGGGTCTGATTAACAGAATGCCATTGATACAGATATAGTGGACTAATGTGTTGCTCTGAGAAATGTCCATATGATCCAGGTTGCTCAAGGCTGTCATGACAGTAGGAAGGAGAATTAATAGAGCCTTGGAAAAGAGTGGAGATGTGTATAGTTTTTCATCCCATGTGAGTGTGAGTTATTTCTATCCTCTTTCCTGAGAGTAATGAAAAATGACATCACATGACTGACCCAGAATCTCAGGCATGCAGTGTATATCAGGTGAATGCATTATTTTCCACATAACACAGCAGCTGCAATTGGGGCTACTACTTGGTTGATTTTTGCAATAGTCTACTGCTGTCTGTTAGGATCCATTTGGTTTTTGCAGGGATCTGATGATGAATTATGTGGGGAAATGAAGAGGGATCACCACCCTGCATGCATTAGGTCTTTAAGGATGACTTTGTTTTTTCTCCCCAGGATGCAATGTTGCTATTGGCCAGAGGGTGGGAAGCAGCTTAAGGGCTTCTACTTGGTCTTATCCCTCTTTCCTCACAAGCCAAGGAACTAGTGGGGGTAGGGGTGGGAGTTCTGCCCATGAGCAATTATATACATTTCCCTTTTGTATTCAGGAATTATGAACATCTCACTTTTACATTTAGGAACTGGAAAAATGATCAGAGTGGGTCTTTGTGTTATTTTCCACATAGGACACGGCAGCTGCAATTGGGGCTACTACTTGGTTGATTTTGCAATAGTCTACTGCCATCCACTAGGATCTATTTGGTTTTTGCAAGAGTCAGATGATAAATTACATGGGAAAATTAAGAGGGACCGGCACTCCTGCATACATAATTTTATACAATTATATACATTTCCCTTTTATATTTAGGAACTTATATACATTCTACTTTTATATTCAATAATTACGTACATTTCACTTTTACATTTAGGAATTGGAGAAATGATGACATAGTAGTGGGTCTGTGGACCCAGTGGAAACACCATAAGTCTCCTCCAGGAATCTATTATTACCAGGACATCATATGCCCCTCAAGTTTAACTGGTCCCTAGGTCTGATGATGCTTCAGTCCCTAGGTCTTAACATCTGCTTGGATCCTGTGCCAAACAGTCTTCCATGTATCTATGTTTTCTTTTTTTTTCTCCCAGAGTACAGTGATCTAAGTAATGGCCATAGGTTCTTTAGGAGAAAGACTAGGGAAATCATTACTGAATATATTTGTCATAGTGTTGCAGAGTCTTTTTTCATGGGGTCTTGGCTTCTCCTCTAGTCAGTGATTTTAGGTCTAAGTACTGGCTTAGGTCTGGAAACTGTTCAAAGGATTCTGATTACTTTTTAACTTAAATTTTAATTAATCAATTTAGTTTTTGAGATGTGGATCTTGCTATGTTGCCCAGGCTGGTCTTGAATTCCTGGGCTCAAGTGATCCTCCCACCTCGACCCCCCAAAGTTTTGGGATAACAGGTGTGAACCACAGTGCCCTGCCAGGATTCTGATTTTTTTTGATGGAATAAGTTGCCCTCAACCTCCTAATTATTCATTCCTGGTTTGTTTTGGTTGTATGCATTAAACAACACCCTAACTAGCTAACAGGCTTCCCATCTGTCTAGGAATACTGTATTCTATTAACCTCTTCCATAGCTGTCTATGGGTTAAGCCCTTTGGTTGCCATACCTACCTTAATGCTCAATATAGTTACTGGACCATCCTTACCTTTGATGGGTAAGCACTGACATTAGTCTCAGTTATTTCTAGATCCTATTACCCCTATTGCTCTCAGAGGACCCAGTTCTGTAACGGCATCTCCCACCATCAAGCCTGGCCTACAGAGGATGGCACCACTGAGCTTCTCAAAGCTGCTAGTGCCCCTCTCACCAGCACATTCCACGTTACTTTTGCATCCTTTAAGCTCCCTTTGGGAATAACCAGCTGGTAGGCTATCTTCCAAATACAGTGTGTCCACTTCAAGATGCCACTTTTCTGGGTCTTTTGATACCTTCCCCCACCATCTGCCATGGTGTTGTTTAATGTTTATTTCATCTTGTGTGGGCCATTATCTTTTCCAGGCTTCCAAGAGCCATTTGTGTAGTGTGTCAACATCATCCTTCAGAATCCATTCTAGGCTGTCAAATGTTGATTCATAGACATGTACTCCCACAATAGTAAATTCTCCCTTATCCAATTTTATGGTCTGTCCCTGTTTGTACATGACCATCTTAGATGTTAAGCCTCACCTCACTTGTCAATCTTATCTTCCATTTCTTCTCAATAGTGGCTTTCCAGTTCTGCCGGTCATTCTGACCCAGATTAAATGTATTGCACTTAGACATTTTCCTGCTCTAACATCCTCTCTCTTCTTCTCAACTTCTCGAACTCTTACTCATACTTCGAGGCCTAGCTTTAGACCTACCTCCCTTTAAAACCCTTCTCTGACTATCCTAGTGGTAAGAAGATACCTATTCATTCATGTCTGGATAATGAAATTTCCTAAGACATCTAAGCTGACAGTGGCAGCCTGATATAACCCTAAGTCTATCTGACTTCAGAATTCATTCCCCTGCTGACAGAGAAAGCTAAGTGTGGAAAGAGGCACTAGTTACACAATCTCCACTCAAGAAGAAATTGTATATAGAGAAAGGTGGTCTTAAATCCAGTGAATTGTTCTAATAATTGAGACTCCACCATATTATCGGAGAGCGTGTTGATTACTCATGAAAAATGGCTTCAGTCAGGGTTATCTCCTCTAAAGAAAATTGATGGTATTTTCTTAAAATTCTCAGTGACTTTATTCAAGGATAAATGTAAATGATGTCAAGAAGCTTAAATTTTAAATATTATTTTTAATATATGAACACTTTTGAAGAACACTCTTTGGTGGGCTGTTATTTCTTAGATTTTTCTACTTGATTTTATGCCTTTATTCATCTCCATTTTCTTCTATTTCCCACATCTGTTAACTTAGAAGTTTTGGTTTATTATCTGGATAATTGCCCTCCTTTTTTTTTTTTTTGGTAGAAATCTCCAGCAAGAGACCAGAATTCTGGGTTTTGAATGCTGGGGCAGGTCTTTGAACGTGAGACTGAGATTTTTGCTCGATGAAAAAGAAAGTAAGTAGGAGTGGAAGACTGTGATTATGTAACAGATGTATTATTATTTTTCTTCAGAGAACCAGAAGAAAAAAAGAAAAAGAAGAAAGAAAAGAAGAGGTAAGACTTTGGCATGAATTACCCCGCATTTTTCTGCCCATAACATTTCTGTATTTTAATACTACTTGCTTAACTTTTTCAGCAAGTCAGGTGATAAAAATGAAAACACAAAGGACCCAGAGAAGAAAAAGAAGAAAAAGGACACAGAGAAGAAAAAGAAAGAGGAGAAAAGCAAAGATAAGAAAGAAGAGTAAGCACTTTTATTGGCATTGAAATAGAATGAGATTGTGATAGGTTTTAGATGCAGGGATGATTTTCCATAATACAAAGTGGAAAGAAACTTTATAGTGAAGAGCTCTGTGTAAAGACTAAATGTCTTTAAACATTGAAAAATAAACATTTAACATAAATTATGAGAAGTGAATTAAAACTTTTTCTAATTTCCCTAAAATTAGCAATGGTGGCATTATTCTTAATTGTCTCAAGAATTTTCACTGCTGTGGTTAATTTTCTTCCCTAAGCATTGGTAAAGATAACTTATTGCTGAGAAATCTTTAGGTTCTAAGGAGGATTAGGTTTATAGGATCCTACCATCATTTAAAAAAAGAAATAAAAATTTAATTTTTATTTAAATTACATTCTTATAAGGAGCGTGCAACCCAGATTTTTTTGCACGCACAGATCACAATAGGGTTTGCTCCTATGAAAATCTAATGCTGCTGCTGATTTGACAGGAGGCAGAGGAGCTCAGTTGATAATGCTCGCTGGCCCTGCAGCTCACCTCCTGCTGTGTGGCCCACCCGGTTCCTAACAGGCCACAGACCAGCACCGGCCCATAGTCTGGGGGTTGGGGACCCCGATCTATGCCACTACTCCATGTCATGGCTGAAGTATACAACTGACTGCAG
Organism: Aotus nancymaae; assembly: GCF_030222135.1. NCBI lineage: Eukaryota > Metazoa > Chordata > Mammalia > Primates > Aotidae > Aotus > Aotus nancymaae. The sequence goes on along the minus strand of NW_026988417.1, from coordinate 46,456,589 downwards.
CATCGCAGGGTTGGGGACCCCGATCTATGCCACTATTCCCTCTCAGTGGCTGAAGTACACAACTGACTGCAGCTTTGCAGTGAAACCAGGGCTCTGGTAAAAACCTAATATATGCTTTCATATAAGACTAGTCATTTCGTTTTCTATCCACCCCTTACTAACCACTTTCTTACGACTAGTGCTCTTATGCCATGCTTATCTTCCCACTGCAGAATGAGCTTCTCTGGCTTACTTCCATTTCATTAATTGTGGGCATAACGATGTTTAATATGGTAAATAAAAATGTTCTTGTATCTCAGTAACTATCCCCTTTATTTCTAATTGCTGCTAGGGAGAAGAAAGAAGTTACGGTTATTGATCCCTCGGGAAACACATATTACAACTGGCTGTTTTGCATCACCTTACCTGTAATGTACAACTGGACAATGATTATTGCAAGGTGTCTATATATTTTTTTTTGTGTGTGGATCTCAGTCCACTTCTAGTTTCCAAGTTCACTGACTAAACAATTTGACTTAGAGCCTTTTAGGACACACCTTCTTTCTCTACCACAGGTGGTAAGGAGAGGCTAGATTATTCTCAGTGTGTTTTCCTGGGATCAGGAGGAGATGCTTCAGTTCTCAATATAATTGGGTCTCCAGTACTGGGATGGGTGGAGGGGTGAGGGGGAGACTTTTATTTTTTAAATTTTTTAACTTTTATTTTAGGTTCTGGGGTACATGTGCAGGCTTATTACATAGGTAAACTCATGTCATGGGGGTTTGGTGCACAGATTATTTCCTCACCCAGGTATTAAGCCCAGTACCCAAGAGTTATTTTTTCTGCTTCTCTCCCTTCTCCCACCCTCCACTCTCAAATAGACCCCAGTGTCTGTTGTTGGAGGGGAAGATTTTTAAACTTTTGGTTGTATAATAACTTAATTAGAACATCAGGAGAAACTATTTTCTTTGACCTATGAGAAAAAAAATGTTCCCAAATAGTGGAAAAAGATCAAGGATTCCCTGCCTTTTATATGGTAAACATCTCACTCATCCAAGATCAAGCACAATTTCCTAATGCATTTTGGGTACAGATGGTCAGTTATGAACCTAGTGATCAACGTGTTTCACCCAACATATTTTGATTTTAGTTTTAGGCCACTTATTTTTTTAATTGATTTAAATATTTTTTATTTGTACAAGTGTATAGGGTACATATGAAATGTTGTTACTCGTAGATAGTGCATAGTGATAAAGTCAGGATATTTAGGGTGTCCATTACCCGAGTCCAATACATTTTTGTTAAGTATAGTCTGCTATCAAACATTGAACTCATTCCTTCTGTCTTGCTGTTTACTTGTCCCCTTCAACCCACTTATTCTTATTGGATGTTTTTACAAAGCTGATTAGTGTTACGGAAACGATGTTGGAATTCAGAAGTGTGAGGATCGAAATCCAACCACTCAGGGAAAGTTTCGGAAAAGCCATGGTTGGTTAAAGGACTCTAAGGTCCTCTCCTAGCCATAGCGTGCTGTGCTTTTCATCATGATAAAGAAAAGATACAAAGAGAACTTTTACTTAAATTGGCCCTCATTTCTTTTCTGTTTATACAAGTGTTTCTTTTTTTACAGAGCATGTTTTGATGAGCTTCAATCTGATTACCTAGAATACTGGATCATTTTGGATTACGTATCAGACATAGTCTATTTGATGGATATGTTTGTACGAATAAGGACAGGTAAATATGTTTGGTTTTGAATATTTTAAAATTTCATGCTTTTATCTCTAGCATTGTAGTTTGATATTTTCTAATCCAAGTATTCCTCAAAGTAAACTCACAAAAGTCTGTTCTAGAGAAAAAGGCACAGGTGAAAGGAAGAGTCACGATGTATATACTCACAGGCATTGGCTACTCCAGCTGATTCAGAGAAAGTTACCAGGCAACATTTTGACTGTAGATGTGGCTTTCCTCCATTATCCTGTTCATTGGTTTTGTGCCAGGTGAGAGGAATAGAGACAGCAGAAATATTCTGCCAGCTATAGTGGGGAGAGTAAGTGCTACCTAACAGGGAGATAATTTAGAGTCATGGGGAAAAATGTCATTGTCCTCAGCACAGCCATACTCGAAATTTTTAAAAAGGCAGGAAAAATGCACTTAACTCACCTTTGGTTTGTGGTGAGATATTATTGACCAGAGGGAATAGCTTTCTCCTTGAGGTATTTCTGTTAAATAGGTAGAAGCTCGTTGTTTCTACCCTGCTCTCTACATGCCAATGTAACTGGTATACATAGACTATAACCTATTAAGAATCATTACATAAAATCAAACATTCTCTAAATACTGGTATCCTGGAACAGTGCCCCACTTGCTCTGTCATATTTGTAGCTCTGTTAGCTAGTTTAGGAGAAGGAGCAAATCCCTTTCCTAATGTAACATATCAGAGGGCTGAAATCCTGGGTTTAAAACACACGAGGCCCATGGTAATAGCACAGAAGGGAAGATCCCAAGTGTCTAAGGCAGCAAGAATGAGAGATGAAAATGCAGACTCAAGGACACTGCTGTTTCATCTGAAGGGGTAAGGCAAGAATATGAAAAACAGATAGCACAGGGCAAGTATCCAAGTGTCCAGGGGAGGGCTGGGATTCTGATAAGCCAGTGGCATGGGCTATTAGGCACATTGCTAGCGTGTTCAGGAAACCTTCTATGAGCTGTCTATGGTGGGGAAGAAAACAGCAACCCATTGTATGTTCCTACACTCTCCATACAACACAATTCTGGTCACCAATATGTGTGTGGCGTTTCCTCTACACACCAAGCAATTCTGTAACACCAGCTGGGTTAAAGTTTAACTGAATTCAGATGCTAAGGGAGTTAGAACAGGCCCCACAGGTTAAGGGCGGGCTCAGTCTCCCAAGATGGTTCCCCACTTCGATTGCCAACTGTAAGCCTCAGGTTGTGGCTTGTGCTTCTGACTAACCAGCTATAAATTGGGGTTTCCACCCCGCTCTTGTGGGTCCAATCATTTGCTAGCACAACTTACAGAACTTAGGAAAACACTGATGTTTACTGCTTTATTATATTAGTAAAGGGTATGATCATGGTTACAGATGAAGAGCCAGATGAAGAGATACATAGGGCAAAGTCAGCAACAGTCATGAGAACAGGGGCTTCTGTCCCCATGGAACTGGGGTGTGGCACCCTCCTAGTTTGTAGATGTGTTCACCAACCTGATAGTCCTCCAAATCCCATAGTTCAGGGATTTTTATAGAGCCTTCATCATGGAAGCAAGATGGACTATTAACTCAGTCTCCAGTGCTTCTCCTTTTCCTGGATGAAGGGGGTTAGGGCTAAAAGTTCCAAGCTTCTAAATATAACTTAGCCTTTCAGGTGACCAGCCTCCAACACTACTCACCAAGAGCTGCCTCATTAGAACAAAAGATCAAAAGACACTTTTGCTTTCTTTCTTTCTCCTTTTTCTTTCTTTTTCTTTCCTTTTTTCTTTCTTTTCTTCCTTCCTTCTCCTTCCCTCCTTCCCTTCTTCCTTTCCTTCCTTCCTTCTTTCCTCCTTTCTTTCTCTTTCTTTCTTTCTCTCTCTCTTTCTTTCTTTCTCTTTCTGTTTTGCTTCTTTCCTTCTTCTTCTCTTAAAAATAATATGGAGTTACCCAGGCTGGTCTCAAACTCCTGGACTCAAGGGATCCTCCTGCCTCAGCCTTCCAAAGTGCTGAGATTACAGGTGTGAGCCACCACACCTGGCCAGAACAAAAGACAATTCTATCACCCAGGAAATATCAAGAGATTAGGAACTCTGTTTCAGGAACTGGGGTCAAGAACCAAATACCAGAACAAAAGACGCACTTAGGGTCAGGCACAGTGGCTCATGCCTGTAATCCCAGCCCTTTAGGAGGCCAAGGTGGGCAGATCACGATGTCAGGAGTTTGAGACCAGCCTGGCCAATACGGTGAAACCCCATTTCTACTAAAAATACAAAAATTAGCCGGGCATGGCAGTGTGCACCTGTAGTCCCAGTTACTCAGGAGGCTGAGGCAGGAGAATCGCTTGAACCCAGGAGGTGGAGGTTGCAGCAAGCCGAGATTGTGCCACTGCACTCCAGCCTGGGCCACAGGGTGAGACTTCGTCTCAAAAAAAGAGATGCACTTCGTATCCGTATTGCTTAGCAAATTACAAGAGTTTTAAGAGTTCTGTGCCAGAGACCAAATATATGTATATTTCTCACAATATCAGAAGAACGCTACTCGTAAGAGGAATGGCTTCACCTGGATGAAGATGATAGACCTTAAGAAATTTGTACACTCTCACTTTTGCACTTACAAAATTTTACTTTTTCTTTCTTTTTTCTTTTTGTTTTGGAAAGAGGGTCTCGCTATTGCCTAGGCTGGAATGCAGTAGTGCTATCATGGCTCACAGAAGCCTTGAACTCCTGGGCTCAAGTGATACTCTGTCTCAGCCTCCCAAAGCACTGCGATTACAGACATGAGCTGTCTGGCTAAAATTTTCCTTTGATTTCCACCACAGAATATTTTCTACAGCCATAGGTTGATTGGTATTTGTATTTTATTACATTGTTAAAGGTATATTTATTGAAAATAAATTTTTCTTTTGACCTCAACAAAATTAATTCACAGTTACTTCACAAAAATTCATAATGGCATAAAAAGGAGAAACACTGAATTGACTTTTTTTTTCTATTTTAGGTTACCTAGAACAAGGACTGCTGGTAAGGGAAGAACTTAAACTCATAAATAAATATAAATCCAACTTGCAATTTAAACTTGATGTTCTGTCACTGATACCAACTGATTTGCTGTATTTTAAGTTAGGGTGGAACTATCCAGAAATTAGATTAAACAGGCTGTTAAGGATCTCTCGTATGTTTGAGTTCTTCCAGAGAACAGAAACAAGGACAAATTATCCAAACATCTTCAGGATTTCCAACCTTGTTATGTATATCGTCATCATTATCCACTGGAATGCATGTGTGTTCTATTCTATTTCTAAAGCTATTGGATTTGGAAGTGATACATGGGTCTACCCTGATATTAATGATCCTGAATTTGGCCGTTTGGCTAGAAAATATGTGTACAGCCTCTACTGGTCTACACTGACTTTGACGACCATTGGTGAAACACCCCCTCCTGTGAGGGATTCTGAGTATGTCTTTGTGGTGGTTGATTTCCTAATTGGAGTGCTAATTTTTGCTACCATTGTTGGTAACATAGGTTCTATGATTTCCAACATGAATGCAGCCAGAGCAGAATTTCAAGCAAGAATTGATGCTATCAAGCAATATATGCATTTTCGAAATGTAAGCAAAGATATGGAAAAGAGGGTTATTAAATGGTTTGACTACCTCTGGACCAACAAAAAAACAGTCGATGAGAAAGAAGTCTTAAAGTATCTGCCTGATAAACTGAGAGCAGAAATTGCCATCAACGTTCACTTAGACACATTAAAAAAGGTACGCATTTTTGCTGATTGTGAAGCTGGTCTGTTGGTGGAGTTGGTCTTGAAATTGCAACCCCAAGTCTACAGTCCTGGAGATTATATTTGCAAGAAAGGGGATATCGGACGAGAGATGTACATTATCAAGGAAGGCAAACTCGCTGTGGTGGCAGATGATGGAGTCACTCAGTTTGTGGTATTGAGCGATGGCAGCTACTTTGGTGAGATCAGCATTCTTAACATTAAAGGAAGCAAAGCCGGCAATCGAAGAACGGCCAATATTAAAAGTATTGGCTACTCAGACCTTTTCTGTCTCTCAAAAGATGACCTCATGGAAGCTCTAACTGAGTACCCAGATGCCAAAACGATGCTGGAAGAGAAGGGGAGGCAGATTCTGATGAAAGATGGTCTACTGGATCTAAACATTGCAAATGCTGGCAGTGATCCAAAAGATCTTGAAGAGAAGGTTACTCGAATGGAGGGGTCAGTAGGCCTCCTGCAAACAAGGTTTGCCCGAATTTTGGCTGAGTATGAGTCCATGCAGCAGAAACTGAAACAAAGATTAACCAAGGTTGAGAAATTTCTGAAACCGCTTATTGACACAGAATTTTCAAGTATTGAGGGACCTGGAGCAGACAGTGGGCCCATTGACTCTACATAGAACTGAAAAGCTGGTCATTAACAGGGACACGCCTCATGATCCTTTTGATTTGGTGACTGACATCAACTATAATTTAAAAGAAGAAGAAGACTCAGTTGGGAAATTTTTCCATGAGGAAAATGTGCTTTTGTGCAAGGTACAAGGCCCACACCCTCTCTGGGAGCTACTATGATTAAAAAAGCTTTTTATCTTGGAATTTTTCACAACTGATAATGTGCAAAGATATAAACTGATTAACTTGTCAGTATCTATATCTTCTGAGTTTTTCACACATGCTCCTTTTAAGTTATAATCTTCATAAAAATGAATAAGTATCCCTCACTTTATGCCATTTGCATTGTTGAGTGAAATGTATTTGAAGTAACTGAGAATTACCATGTATATCATGTTTGGGATGGCATTTTAAAAAATTAGACTGTAATAAAGTAAAATTAATTATGCAACTGTAGTGAATATGAGTTATTTGATAATTTAGCAGGGAGTTTAGGATCTTGCAGAGAACTTCAGGGTCATTTTAAGGAAAATAAATCGTGTAGTCTAGGAAGAGTGTTGAGAGAAGCTTTCTACCAATAAAAGCATGATAAATCAGACTTTATGAACATATACATACACATAAATATACAGATATATCACAATGAAAGTAATAACATATTTTAGGAATCTTTTATATTAAATTTTAAAAGTTTTCTGATGATTAAGACCTGACAGCAGTGGCTACTGTCTTACTTCTCTGCCTGGCCAGCAGTAAGAAAAAGGAATAAAGTGATAATATTTCTGGGTGATTACCAAGGGAAATTGTCATAATGTTAAAAAAGGAGACCTGACAGTTCTGTGGACCAGCATGAGCATCACTTGGGAATTTCTCAGAAATGCAGAATCCTTGGCTCTACCCCTGCCTACTGCATCTGAATCTGCATTTTAGCTAGTGTTTCATATCCATGTTGAAGTTTGAATAGCATGCGTGTAGAGAAACAGGAAGTACTTAATGGTAGGATGGTTCTAGAAAATAAAAATAAACTATCTGGAAAGTGTGTGGATGTGGAAAACATTGCTAATCAGTCAGCCAGCTTCTGCTGAACCCAAGATGTGGTTCAAAAAAAATCTTTCTTAACACAGGTTACTAGAATTTCTATCCTTATCTATAATGACATGACTAAAGATGGCTTCTTGTTAATTTGACATTTTAGATACTTCAATGGCCCCTAATCAGGGCATATTTTATTCTATTGTACCAGTAGAACATCTATTGAACTATACATTATGTCTTTGAAGTCCTATGTTTCCATTCATCTTGGCTGTTCCTTCAGTATCAGCTGGCAAATATTTCTTCACCATAGAAGTGTCTAGTCCTGGAGTGGATGCATTGTATATAATACCATAACATATTTCTGCCTGACACAACTTCTTCCTTTTCCTCTCTTTTCCTTCTTGTTCTTGTTATTACTTCTCTATCTGCATTTTGTTCTTTTTCTTTGTGCCATTTCTTGCCTGTTGTAAAAACCTCTAAGACACTGTAAAGAGGCTTGCTGGCTACTCATATCAGGCAGATATGGTAAGATAGGGAGAATAAGGGTTACATATGTGGCTCATAGCTGGCTCCCAGGAAGAAGCACCTCTAATTACAGCATCCAGTACTGGGGTGAATACTTTGACTCTCATCTGGGTTAGAGATACAGCCAAGGGTTCTCATTTGGTGATCCCTGACCCAAGCTCTATAGTCTTGCTGATGCTTACCTTGGACAGGTGGCTGATTCTTGGCATGAAGACTTTGGGTAAGGAGAGTTTAGCCAACTATTTTTTTTTTCATGACTTCTCCATGTAGAGAGGGAGCTGATGTGCTGAAATGGCACTGAGGGCTTTAGTTTACAGACACCTGGGGTGCAATGCAGAGGTTCATAATTGGATTTCAGTTTCATCAGGGAATTTTTCTTTTAAAGACAGGAAACATGTAGCTTTAGGGGAATTCATAGTAAGAGTGCTGATTTGGGTACATGTGGATGCCAACGCAGGAACTCATCTTTTAGCAACCCAGACATCAGCCACATTCCAAGTTGATTCTAGACTCCAATTGGTTGTCTGGAACTAGCCTCTTAACAGAACAGGTTTGGCATAAGGACAGAAGTGAAGGTAGGGAGGTAAATAAGATAAAATCTGAAGATCTTTAATACCTGTATCTGAGAGGAGCTGGGACTCAGAGATGGTAGATCAGAAAGAGAATAAAAATTCAATCTCTAGTCTTGCCAATATGTTTGGTGAGTGATTACCCTGCTCTTCTGCCAACTCTATATAATGTTCTCGTAGGAAGATACTGCTTTAACGTTTTACGTGCATTAAAAAAAAACAAAAAAAAACCCGTTTCCAACTTAAAATATGATGTGATTAAGCTTCCTACCATTAGGTGGCAATGTAGGTCTACAATTATAACCTTCAAAGCACAGAGCTGTTTAGAATACAAGTGGTATAAATCAGTGCTCTTTGGCAATAAAGAGTAATATTTCTCTGACACAAATATTTCCAGAAGATCTTAGTATAGCAAAATATATACCAGCATGAACTGAAAACATGATCAAACAAAATTTAAACTGTGAATTCAGTGGATAAAGTAAAAAGATATATTGAAGCATTTGAGTGTTTCTTAATTTCTGGAAGTTCACTAAGGGAATAATAATAATTGTATTACAAAAAGCTTACAGATGTTTAAGACATGTTGTAGAGATAAGCAAAAGGGGGCAAAATGGAGCGAACGGCATTTATATTAAATTAAGTTTACATTTTTATTTTTTAAAAGTCCATTGCTTTAAAAAGTCTGAAAACTACTGATTTGTTTTAACAGTGTTGGAAGTAAGCCTGCTTAGGACACTGTAAATTTAGTTAATGTTCTTCCTCATGTTAACGGAAACTGTGTTATTGGACACCCAAGTTTATAGACCATTCAGAATATATATATATAAAACAACAGCTGTGTAGACTCAGAAGAAACAGTTTGATATTCCCTGAACTAGTTTATCTCTAGGTGAAGAAGAAAGTGGAGCATTCAAGGAAAGGGAACGGAGAATGTAGAAAGGCCTCAGAGATCATTCAGTCCACCCCTCCTCGTTTTAAAAAGACAAAAATGATGGCCAGGCAACAGTAAGATTGTTGAGAATGCAGACTATTAGGAACTTTGAGTGAGAGTTTTTTTTTTTTTTTTTTTGAGACAGAGTCTCACTGAGGGCAGCAGAAGGCAGCCAAATGCCTAGGCAGATAGGGGCAGGTCCCCGGTGAAACCCCACCTCCAAGCCAAAGATAGTTTAAAGCCTGAAAGCCAAGCCACAAGTTAAATCCTCAGACTGGATTGAGAACTTGCCTTTCCATTTGGCATGCTTTTTTCTGATTGGACCTCACCCTTCACCTACTTTACATATACCTACTCTTTTCTATTGGTTTTCTATACTGTTGTGCCCACCTTTGAGTGGTGCCTTCACTTTAATCTTTTCTGCATACTCACAAACCAATTAACATGCACTTCCTATTCTGAGTCCATAAAAGCCTCCAAGATCAGCCATATGAGGGGACTTTTTCCGGCCTTCAGGTAGAGGAACCACTCCCACCACTCCGTATCCTCTCTTTACTGAGAGTTTTCCTTTCGCTTAATAAATTCTACTCCACTCACTCTCCAGTCTCCATGTCCCTAATTCTTTCTGGTTGTGAGACAAGAACTTGGACCTACCTGAGCTAAGAAGCAGAAAGCCCACAACATCACTTCATCATCCAGGCTGAAGTGCAGTGGTATGATCTCGGCTCACTGCAGCCTCAACCTCCCAGGTTCAAGGGATTCTCCTGCTTCAGCCAGTGGAGTAGCTGGGATTACAGGTACAGGCCACCATCCCTGGCTAATTTTTGTATTTTTAGTAGAGACAGGGCTTCACCATGTTGCCCAGGCTGGTCTTGAACTCCTCAGCTCAAGCAATCTGCCTGCCTTGGCCTCCCAAAGTGCTGGGATTACAGGCATGAGCCACTGTGCCCAGCCAAGAGTGGGAGTTTTTACCATACTTTTCAGAGTAATATGTTAATATCTGGTAGAGCCAAAGTTGGAAATGACCCAAACCCAGTAATTTTATTCTTAGATATAGTCACTAGAGAAAATGTGCCAGATATGCACAAGGAGACATGTTTAAGAACATACATAATAGTAAAAATTGGGCACAACCTATCTATCAAAAGGAGACTGGATAAATAAATTGAAATGCATTTATACAATGGAATACTATACAACATTTGAATAGTAACAGATAATATTCAGGTAGCGCTTGGTTTGTACCAGGCATTGTCCCAAATGCTTTCTAGATGTCAATGCATTTAATCCTGAAAACAACTTACAGGTTTCACTATGTTTCTTGTTTAACAGATGAGGAAACAGAGGCACAGAGAGGTTAAGTAATTTGCACAAGAGCTACAGAAAGTAAGTGGCACTACTGCTATTTGAACCCAGACAGCATGGCTCCAGTCTCTCTTCTCCTCTGCTGCTGACCCTGTCATTTGTGCTGTTTCCCCCCACTCCAGCCCCCGGGATAGAATCTTACTCTGTCACCCAGGCTGGAGTGCAGTGGTATGATCTAGGCTCACTGCAACCTCTGCCTTCCAGGTTCAAGTAATTCCCCTGCCTCAGCCTCCTGAGTAGCTGGAATTCCAGGCATGCACCACCATGCTGGGCTGCTGACTTTTGTATTTTTAGTGAAGATGGAGTTTCACCATCTTGGCCAGTGATCTTGATCTCCTGACCTCATGATCCACCCACCTCAGCCTCCCAATGTGCTGGGATTACAGGCGTGAGCCACCATGCCCAGCCTTTTTTTTTTTTTTTTTTTTTTTGAGATAGGGTTTACTCCCCACACCCAGGCTGTAATGCAATGTCTATGATCTCGTCTCACTGCAACCTCTGACTCCTGGTTTAAAACGATCCTCCTGCCTCAGCCTCCTGAGTAACTGGGACTACAGACAGGCACATGCCCCCAGGCCCAGCTAACTTTTGTATATTTTGTAGAGTTGGAGTTTCACCATGTTGCCCAGGCTGGTCTTAACTCCTGAGCTCAAGTGATCTGCCCGCCTCTGCCTCCCAAAGTGCTGGGATTACAGGCGTGAGCCACCACGCCTGGCCAGTGTTGACTTTTATATGTACACACAATATCACCTATACAAAATTTACAAACAAATAACACAGTATTAAATCATGTTTATGGATCTGTACATATGATGTAGAAGTTTAATATCAGCCACGAGAGTGGCAGAAATCAGAATAGTGCTTACTTCTGTGAGGGATGAAGGACAATGAGATGGGAGGGAGGGTGAGAAATACCAAGCACTTCAGCTGTCTGTGCTGTTTCATATCTTTTAAAACAGTCTGAAACAAATGGATCCAAATGTTAAGGTATAATAAAGCTAGGTACAGATATCTGTATATTGCTGTCTATAATTTTTGGTATGTTTGAACTATTTCAAAAAAATAAAAAGAGGAGTAGAGGAGTTTAGTATAAATTCTCACAGTTAGTTCAGTGGCAAAGACTGGACTTTTGACCCTCGGTTCAGTGTTGACTTCACTATGACGTTGGACTTGATTGCTTTCTACACAGACCAAGTTGAATGCCTTATGGGGTTCTACTTGGTGATAACATGCCTGTTATCCATATGTTTCTACTTTAAGCTGGCCAGAGTAAATGTTGAGCGAATTCAGGACAATGCTTTCTAGAATTACATTTCATGTCTGGCTCTTGATTTCCTGGCTAGTTAGAGATGAAAGGATGCATTTTTCATCAATGTTTCCCTTTGGGATTCTGAAAATAGCAATTTACCACAAAATTACTCACCAGCCTGACAATGTTGGTTCTTAAAAAGAGTTGATATTGGATTTCTTGTCAGATTGCCAATTTCTCCTCTTTCCAATTAGGTTCATTTTTGTTTTATCTGGGGTGAGCTTCAACCAGCCTTGGACTTGGTCCAATGAGCTACTTGGGTTTTTTCTTCAGATAGCAGGGGGCCTGTTTCCTGGGTTTCTCACAAAGCTCCCAGCTTCTCCTCTTTCCAATCAGGTTCATTTTTGTTTTATCTGGGCTGAGCTTCAGGCAGCCTTGTACTTGGTCCAGAGAGCTACTTGAGTTATTTCTTCAGAGAGCAGGAAGCCTGTTTCCTGGATTTGTCACAAAGATTCATGATACCAAGGAGTTCAGGTACCTTGGTGGCACCAAAGTCCATGGTGTTCCATGATCTCCCCCAGTGGTATCATTGCTTACTCTCCACAGAAAGAATGACAGATGAGTCACCCAGTGGCAATCAAGGAATGAACATTTGCCCACTATTATTATGGGATCTCAGGATAGGAATATAATTTTCCCCACTTATTTTAAAATTTAATAAATCACTTCCAGCTCCTCTTTTGGCAAAAAAAGAGACCCTGATAATTAATTGATATACATTACCAGTATTTCCATTGTTCTATTCACATGTAATTTCACAATGCCTAAAGGGGAAAAATAACCAGTGGATGGGCTTTACTTACTATGGATATACTCCCTTGGATAAATTCAGTATAAATAAATTCCACTGGAGTATATTTAATATAGAGTAATTCAAATTATACTTTAAAAAGGATTGGCTCTAAGAAATCAAATGCAATTGAGGCCTACATAAGGAGTTTTGTAACCAGTAAGGAATTGCAAAAATATCCCAAAGAGGTTTGGTTTCATTAGGAAGAACTTTTAAGAAATATTTTCTTGCATTGGTAGAAAATCATGGGGCGTCTGAACTTTGACAGCTGTATGAACTTCTGCTTCATGAACCCTGAACATATTTTATCGGGAGGTGAATAACGAAAAAGCTGATAGAATTGCCACATGTGAATAAATAGTGATGGGGAGGGGACACGGGACTCCAGTCCGGAAACACAAAGGCTAAAAGAAATATGCTTAAAAAATGAACAGTATCAACAAAATCCACAAGTAAATCGACATGATTATGAAGAGAATGGAAAAAGAACATTCCGTAATTCACCACACTCTGCCATTCCACCTATAAAGTTGCCTTGAAAACTGAAAAAAACCCAGACCTATCTTTGATAACTAAGAGAAAAGGAACACAGAGTACAAAGAAACTTTAAAGCTCATCCAATCCTAAAGCCAAATGCGGGATGAGTACAGTGATCCGGTTATCCCTGAGTTTGCTTTACTCTTTGGACTTTACTGTTTACTGCAGTTCTAAGACAACACAACAGAGATATGGTCCAAAAACTCCAGGAAGGCTGTTCACACTGGGGACGAAATGCTTCTGAGGACTGAGACCATGCGCCATAATGAAGGTAACTGCTTTTAGGGCAGCCTCATTAAAACTTCCTTGATTATGACCCACAGTAGAAGATGCATTTTGTATTGTGATCTGCAAAAACACAGCTGTAACAAACCTTTCAGAAAAGAATATTTACTGGTATAACATGGGATGCATTTGGGAACATTCTATTTTCTCTATCCCGTTTTAGTTCTTCTAAAAAGTGCTTGTTGCAAGCCGCTAAATTGATTTCATGATTAATTAATGGGGCACTACTATCAGTTAAAAAAAAAACAAAAACTATCTTTCAGAGAATGGTAAGCAGAATTGCCAAGAAGAGAAACGACTTTCGCTTAGGTAGGAGATGAGGAAAATTATGTAATGGGGGAAGGGAGTGAAAAATGCACAATAGTAAAAGTTCTGGAAGCCTCTTCATAAAAAACATCAAGACAGTATTTTCTCACATTGCTACTGTTAGGAATGAAACATACCTCATTTAGAGTGGTGCCTGTTATTTCCTGAGACCATACCCTACTAATGAATTCAGATATCCCACTTCCAGATAGTTCTATTTTTTTTAAAGTGATATATGAATGTCAACCTCATTTGCAGGGGGTTCTCTTCTAATTTAGGGGTTTTTTTCAACACATTCAGAGAAACAGTGAGTCTCTTATTAGAGCACAGATAAATGGAAAGCATGTTTTACAGGGTGCATTGAATTTACTCAGAAATAGTATTTGTTAGATTTGTTTTTCTCGCCAACAGAATATAGTAATTGCAGAAATAAATGCACCTAATAACTTTAGGAGCAGTAGGTGCTGTTTAGGGCACTGCCACTCCATAGTAAGAACCCTCAAGTTTCTAGCACCATATTTTGATATAAACTCTGGAAAAGTAAGCTCAACAGAATAATGTGTTATTACAAGCCTGGAAAAGATCTCCAAGATTGGTTTAACTATTGCTGAGCTCACCTGAATAATACCAGATGAAATGATATCTAACCAGTTTTAAAGGCCTCAAGAAATCAAACATTTCTCACTTTTTGTCATCTACTAGCAGAGAATAGCTGTCTACTCTACGACAGTCATGTCATTCCTTTTGGAATAATTTTCTTAAATGAAAGTTGATTATAGGTTCTTATTATAAAATTTATTAAAGTTGAATTATTAATTTTCTTCCTTCCTCAAAACTACATTATTTGGATATTGTATTAACTTAGCATTTTAGGTTCAGCTGCCACCCCAAGATAACAATGGCTTAGTAAATTTCAGTAACCATGGTTTAAACACAATAGATTCTACATTTATTTCTCATGCTAGAGTCCATATGTAGGCAGACAAGATCTGTCACAGCATTTTGTTCAATGCAATCCTCAGAGATACAGCTCCTTCTGTCTGGTTGCTTCAACATATCTGGCCTGCATTCCCTGTGCCTGCACTTCCAACCAAGCTGATCTCATGCGCTTGATCGCTAATTCAGCTCCTGCCATCCCATTCACTCTTAAGGCATTAGGAAAAAGAAATGCAGGAAGAAGAGCATTCTGTCTCCATGTCAGGACCCCCTGCAAAATCATACAACACAGTTTTATTTATAGCCCGGAGACAAAAATTTAGTTGAGTGGCTATACCTAGCAGCAAGAGAGGTTGGAATGATGTAGATTTTATTATGTGGACTATATAATAGATGTAGTATAGCATATGGGATACATGCCTAGATAAATCCATGGATCCTATTAGTAAAGAAAGAAGACAGATACTTCTGGTAGACTTTAATTCTGGGATGGGAAAAGGAAAAATCTGTTGGTGCTGTCCCAGAGCAGCACCCCTTAGAATGTAGCAGTCCTTCACAGGGGACAGCCAGGTAGAACACTGGGAAGGCTGGACCCCAGACCTCAAGTTTTCAGTTTCCAAAAGAGTCTCATGCCCAAAACACATCCCTGAACAGAGAGGCGCTGGACCTGAAGGAACCATACCATATTGACATGTGGGCTCTGCACTCTGATGACAATAACTAGAAGCATTCTCCAGTGCAGTGGAGATCACAATTAGACCTTAGGGACTTTCCACTACAGTATCCAGGATGGGGGCCAGGCTGAAGAATGTCTCAGATAAGTATGTCACAATGGACAGACACTACAAGTTCCTATAGAAAGTTTACAACTTTCACTTGTGCACAGGTTGCTAGATCCTTTTTTCTACTCAAGAACTTCGCTCTTGCAATTATCTCCCACTCCACCTCTCATGTGTTATCATGTTTTCCTTTCTCTCTGGGATAGTTCCCCGTAGTGTACAATGCCTCAAATCTTAATATCTGATGCTTGACCCCATTTCTGCTTCCTGCTAACACTCTATTTCTTTGCTCTCCTTTCTTGTGAAACTCTTTAGTAGAATTTGTTCTTACAGAATTCCTTTCTATTGTTTATTTCTTGAATCTGATAGAATTAAGATTTGCTACTGCCACTCCACTGACACCTCTTGTCAAGGTCACCAATAGCCACTACATGACTAAATCTAATGGTCAGTTTTCAGTCCAAGACTTATAAGACTCTTGGTAACATTTGACAGAAATGATCACTCCCTCTTTCTTTTTCTTTTTCTTTTTTTTTTTTAAGACGGGGTTTCACCATGTTGATCAGGCTGGTCTTGAACTCCCAACCTCAGGTGATCCGCCCACCTTGGCCTCCAAAGGGCTTGGATTACAGGCGTGAGCCACCA
The DNA here is from genome assembly GCF_030222135.1 of Aotus nancymaae. Taxonomy (NCBI): domain Eukaryota; kingdom Metazoa; phylum Chordata; class Mammalia; order Primates; family Aotidae; genus Aotus; species Aotus nancymaae. Next base: position 46,440,482 of record NW_026988417.1, on the reverse strand, counting down.
TGCCCGGCCACTCCCTCTTTCTTGAAACACTTTCTTCACTTGGCTTTTGGTCAGTTCTCTGCCTGAACTTCCATCTCCCTTGCTTTCTCCTTATCATCAGGTCTTCAAATATCAAAGTATCGTGTAGCCATGATATCATTCCTTAAGTGAGCTCATATATCTTATGAGGCTTTATAATGTCTATGTGTTGAAGACTGCCAAATTTATATCTCCACCCCCTCCTCTGAACTCCAGACTTGCATATTCAACTACACACTTAATACACCCTTTGGTGAGAACTTGATGTGCCCCATACAGAACTCATGATATCATTCTCAAATCTGTTCCTTCCCTAATATTCTCTATCTTAGTAAATGGCACCCACCACTTCTTCAGGTGAAAACCTTTGGGTCTTTTCTTGGCTCTTAGTCTCATACCTAATATCTAATCTGTCAGTGAATGTTGTCAACTCAACCTTCAAAATATAACCTGAATCTGACTGTAACTCACCTCTTCTAGTCCAAACTACCACCTTTCACCTAAACAAGTATAGTAGCCTCTTAACAGGTCTTCCTTTTTTTTTGAGACGGAGTCTCAGTCTGTTGCCCAGGCTGGAGTGTAGTGCAGTGGCATGATCTCAGCTCACTGCAACCTCCAGGTTCCTGGGTTCAAACAATTCTCCTGCCTCAGACTCCTGAGTAGCGAGGATTACAGGCACCTGCCACCATGCCCAGCTAATTTTTATGTTTTTTTTTTTTTTTTTTTTAGTAGAGACGGGGTTTTGCCATGTTGGCCAGGCTGGTCTTGAACTCCTGACCTTGTGATTCACCCACGTTGACCCCCCAAAGTGCCAGGATTACAGGCATGAGCCACAAACAGGTGTCCTTAATCTCACTCTTGCTTCCCTTCCTGCAATGGCACATTACTATGTAGCAACCACTGTGATCACGTAAAAATATTTTTAGATCATGTCACTCTCTTGCCTTGGCTTGCTTAAAATTAAATAAAAAATTCCCACCATAGTCCTACCTATTAAACGGCTTTTGATTAGTTCTCCAATTTAATTGCCTACAACTCTTCTATCTGCTCATTCTTTTTCAGTCAGATCAGCCTGCCTGCTGTTCCTGGAATACACCAAATATATTACTTTTTCTTGGTCCTTATAGTGTCTATTCCTCTTCTGGGGAAATTCTTACCCCAGTGTCCAGTGGCTTATGCTGTCTCTTTAGTCAGGTTCAAATGTCACCATATTACAGTGGTTTCTGGAACTACCTGATCTAAATTAAACCTGTCTTCACCTTATCTGCCTGCACAGATCATAATTTGACATTATATTTTTATTATCTGTCTTTTCTACTAAAACAAATGTTCTATGAGTACAGGTCCTTTATTTTATATATTGCTTATTTCCAGCGCCTGGAAAGTGCCTGGGATGTCATAGGGGATCAATAAATGTTTCTTGATTTAATTAAGAAACGGGTGAATTTTCCAACCAGTCCTGGAAAGATAAACCTCAAGAGCTCAAATTAAGCTGATTGAAAGACTAGGATTACTGAAATCCTGATATTTCAGGAATCCTAAATACTGATTATTATACTGAAATAATGATTATTATTTGCACATCTGAGTTTATAAACTGAGAGTCAGACCTACTTTAATTCTAGCTGGCCATTCTACCACAAGGCCCTCCTCATCTCAAAGCATCCTATCTCTATATTAGTTTTTCTGAAAAATATTGCTTTTATGATGTTACCTCCCTTCTCTTAAACCTCATGATGGCTACCTACACTTAACATTGAGGCAAAACTTTTCTACTTCTGTTTTCAAGGTCTTTGCTAACCCTATTTTTCACCTTGGCTGTGGGATTCAACAGAATTTTCTCCGTTCTGATTCCAAGCACAGGCTATGCTTATTTTCATATCTAAACCTCGACTCATGACATCCCTACCACTCAGAATGCCTCCTTCTTTTCAAATCTTACCTTTCCCTTAATTATTTTCTCAGTTCTCAGTATCCTCATGACCTCTTTATCCTTACCCTTGTACTTTACATATAGTGAACGCGTCCCATCTCTGAGTATGTCTGTCCAGTGCCTGACAATATTGAATATCTGTTAGACTCCATTACTTATTGATTGACAAATTTTTTAGCTGAGTATTTGAAAAAAATTATATTAAATATGAATGAGTGCTTAGTTTATTTTCTCTCTGTTATAAAGGTTATTCCAGAAAAGTAAAATGGTAGCTCAGTTTTGTTCAAATTATTTTATTTTAATGAAATTCATATTATACAATACTTTTAAAATCATTGAATTTGAGTATTACTAATCAGCACAAAAAATGATTCAGTCCCTAAAGTTAGGGCTGGATAGGAAAGTCAATGTGATAGTTTAATTTTTCTAATTCTTCTCTGCCCTGCCCATGCAGAACAACTTTCTAATTTTGCCTGGTAAATTTGCACTTCATTTTGTTTTTTCTTTTTTCTTTTTCTTTTCATTCCTGGAGTTTGGTTGGGTCCTATTAGTATTTCGAGTAAAACTGATATAAAATGTGTACAGTGCCTGTGTCAGTCTGGGTCCAATTAACAATAAAAAGCACACATTGGATTAAATGTAATACAGATATTTATTAAACTCCGATAAAATAACAACTACAAGGAAACTCTGGTATTCTAGACGAGAGGTGTAGAGGACGCGGGTACACAAGGAAGGACAATAAGAGTTCAGACCTTATTGGAGAAAGTGTAGCTCAGCACACTGGATAGCAGAGAAACTTGCTGGTCTGTTATGGTCAGAACTGGTCTGCAGTCCCTGGGCAAGTAGGAAGTAACGCTCTAGAATGCGTGTAGGACACAGTAATCAGTGATGAGGGTGCGCTAGCATAGAGAGATTAGTGGCTGGGACACAGGTGAGCTGTGCCTGGATCTGCAATGGGTGGGCATGGTGGCAGGTGCTGGGACTTGTGGGAGGAAACATCAGCAGCAAAGTGAGGGGTGATTTAGGCCACCTGGTATGAGCCGGAGGCCTTTGTGGCCAGTTTCCCTGTGCGAAATCTGCCCAGGAAGGTTATCGCCAGTCCAGACCGAGGCTGCAAGATCGCAGACACTGTGTAAGGAGATCACTGTCCCGCTCGCAATGCCTCTTCGGCGCCCTCTACCGCAAAAACTTAGCATCGCGCTGTGGAGATGCTAAAGGAGTCTGTTGTTACAGAGCGTATATAGAAATATGAATTGGAGCATAGAGGCAATACATTGGTAACTGGCAGAATGTTTACCCAAGTATAGATGTGCTTACCGAGTATAAGTGTATTTGTGTATGAATACCCTGGCAAAAGCAATCCATATCAAGACAATATGTCAGTAACGAACAAATAAATACAATGACAGTCGGCCCTTGGTATATGCTGGGGAATGGTTCCAAGATCCCCGTGTATACCAAAATCCAAGCATACTCAACTCCTCCAGTTGGCCCTGTGGAACCCACATCTTTTTGCATAATATTTTATTATATATCACAATTTACTTTTCTATTCTCCTGTTGATGACATTACAGTTGTTTCCGAGTTTTGACTATCATGAATATACCTGCTATAAACATGAGTTTCTGTGAGGCTATGGACTTATTTCGTGTGTGTGCATAAAAAGAAGTGGAATTGCTTGGTCATAGTGCTTTAGTAGTGGTCCATGTTTACCTTTAGTAGATGCTGCTAAACATTTTTTGAGAGTTTGGACCAATTTCCATTCCTACCAGAAAGTATGAGAGTTCCAGTTTCTCCACATCCTTGCAAACAGTTGATATTGTCAGGCTTTTTGTTTTTGGCTATTATTGTGGATACTTTTAAAAAATTTAAATTAAATATAAATGTATAATTGTAATTCTCAATATATAACCCAATGTCCTTTTTGATAAACACAAAAAAATCTGTTTATCTCAAATGCTATCTGAAATTTCAAAGTAAAAATAACAGCAATGGTATTTAAATTTTTTTTTTTATTTCAAAAGCTTTTGGGGTACACGTGGATTTTTGTTACATGGATGAATTATATCGTGGTGAATTCTGAGATTTTAGTGCACTCATGGCCAGAGTAATGTACATTGTTACCTAATGTGTAGTTTTGTTTTGTTTTTTTCCAGTACCATGCTGTTTTGGTATCTATAGCCTTGTAGTATAATTTGAAGTCCAGTAATAGGATGTCTCCAGATTTGTTTTTTTCTATTGCTTAGGATTGCTTTGGCTGTTTGGGCTCTTTTTGGTTCCTTTTGAATTTTAGAATTGTTTTTTCTACTTCTGTGAAAAATGATATTGGTAGTTTGATGGGAACTTCATTGAATCGGTAGTTCACTTTGGGCAGTATGGTCCTTTTTCACAAAGTTAGTTATTCCAATCCATGAGGATGGAATGTGTTTCCATTTGTTTATGTTGTCTATAATTTCTTTCAGCAGTGTTTTGTAGCTTTTCTTGTAGAATCAACGGTAATTCTTGAAAATGTGTTCTCAACTTACATATGCTTCTATTTTATAAAATATACTAGCTCTCCACTGCCAAAATTGACAATGATAATACAACAAATGTTTTCTCACTGAGCAAGCACATGATTATTTCTGATTCCAAAGTGATTATTGTGATTATCAATTTTCATTGTATAATATGGCAGGGAAAAAATCCTGATTATATGGTCCCTTTCCCTGTTTAGAAACTTTAAAAATAACTGAAATTTCTAGGTAATCATTAAATACATTTACACAGTCATCATTTGCATGGTGGTTAAGAGTATAGGCCAGGAGTCACACTATGCATTTGTAAACCTGGCTCTGCTAGGATGTTGAATAAGAAATTGTTTTGATGATAACAATACCTATTTCATAGGTTGTTGTGAAGATTAGATGAGTAAAAGAAAAAAGAATCTAGAAGAATGCTAGCATACGGAAAGCCCTCAAGGACAGTTGGGCACTGTTATTAGCTATTGAATGTTTGTGGGGATGGAAAACATTTACTCAAGATAGTTTGACATAAAGATTTAGATAATACACTAGTCCAACTCTCTGGCATATAACACAATTCTAAGACAGATCTCTCTTTTTAGTAGCCACTCAGTACTTCTTGGATTACTCAGTAACAAATACTATATTTTCTCTCAGAGTATAACAGCTCCTTTCCTGTCTCTGAAAACCCTACTGAAGAAAAGTTTTGCTTTAGGGTTTTTAAAACTTTGAAATCTAGTTGCAGCTTTAAATTTACAGTCCTTATACAAGTGCAGCATTAAGAGAGTTGCTGAGCACCTCTTAGTTTCTAACCAGTGAAGTTATATCATTCTCAGAGATGTTATTTCTTTTTTTCTTTTTATTTTTTGAGACAGCATTTCACTCTTTCGCCCAGGCTGATGTGTCACGATCTTGGCTCACTGCAACCTCTGCCCCCAGGTTCAAACGATTCTCCTGCCTCAGCCTCTCGAATAGCTGGGATTATAGGTGCCCACCACCATGCCTGGCTAATTTTTGTATTTTTAGTAGAGACAGGGTTTTGCCATGTTGGCCAGGCTGGTCTCAAACTTCTGACCTCAGATGATCCACCTGCCTCGGCCTCCCAAAGTGCTAGGATTACAGGCGTGAGCCACCATGTCTGGCCATGGGGACATTATTTTTGTTCTGCAATATCTATGTTTAAGAGGTTAAAAGCATGGCTTCTCATATTAGACTACTTAGGATTGAATCTTGGCTTTACTACTTCATAGCTGTATGATCAAAGGCAAATTGCTTAATCTCTCTGTGTCTCAGTGTTCTCAGCTGTAAAATGGGGATAATAAAGTACTGTGAGTACCAAATTAGTACATATACGTAAAACACTTTAAACAGTGCCTGACATCTAATAAATGCTATCTAAATATTATAAGAGATTTATGATTAACATAGAAGAATTAACTAAATTGAAGGACTGTTGAAGGATTGTATAATCCCACAGAGCAATCAATATTTCTCAATGCCAGACAGACCCCAGAATGAATTTTTGCAATCTACCTATCTGTATATATGCATATGTATCTTATTGGAAAACTCAGCAAAATCATAAGATTTAGGTCCTGGCCTCAGTTATTTTCTTTAACAAAATCTACTTTAGGGAGATGCTGTGAACGTAAAAATTAGCATGCTCCAGGGAAAGCTCTTCGGAAACTACAAAGGAGTATGACAATAACAGGCTTTAGATTTATTTTCCACATTGCTCTAGCATTTTAGAAGAGTATTTTTTTACTACTCAAGCCACTTCCCTCCATCACAGTGGCCAACCTCAAAGTGTTTTCAATGTAAGTGCCTTTCCTATTAGTGAGGTTCCCCTATGAAAATAAATAAAATTTAAAGGCTGTTGGAACCTAAAAATCACTAAGCCTGGAGAGAGATGTGACTGTGATCCGAGTCATATAATGGTTACAATTTCTGTTTCTCAGATTATATATTAACTTGCTTTCTTAATTTTCTTGTTCTGTACAATGGCTAGAGAGAATTAAATGAAGTTAAGGACAAACACTTCCTGCCTTCTTAATGATCCTTATAGATTAAGAATGGTTTGCTTAGACGAGATAACAGAAAATCCTTTATGAAAAATGTTAAACGTACCCTTCCTAAAAAGAAACACTGTCTATAAGCAAATTGTTGCAACTATTCGCTAATTTTGTATAAGAAAATGTTGTAATCCTGCTAAAAACTTCTCCACTTCTGCATATATAAATGAAATCTTAAATCTCTACTTCGGAAGGCTGACTCCATTCCTTGGAGTTGGTGTTTCTAGGTGGGCTATCCTCAAACTTTGCGCTTTTCATTATTTTAAGTTGACACTTCCTGCCATCTGCAAGCCCAAAGGCAAAGCTAATAAAAGATGGCAGACAGCCAATTAGGGACAGTTCCATGGAATCCTCGTACCCAGCTGGTTTAGTACAGTCTTGCAGAAGCAAAATCAAATTATGGGGTCACGAGAGCCTCCAGACCTGCCCACCTCCTCTACCAGGTACCCCAGTGGCCTTCGACCCCTCCCTAGCCCCTAGAGCACGCCGGGAGTTGTAGTTTCAAAAGGCCTGTCCAGGCCGACGCAGGCGCTTGGGGTTCTCCCTACCCAACCCCGGCACTTTTCCGGATAAGGAAGCGGCCAGTGCTGCCACGCAGTCTCCAGATAGCGGGCGGGGCCTTCTGGGAGTTGTAGTCTGTTGGGGCGAGCGCCGCTGGTAAGGAGACGTAGCTTTCCGTGGGGTCTGCTACTGCAGTTGGTTCCCGGCGGGAGCCGCAGGGTCAGTCTGTGGCTTTTCCCCTACCACGCTTCCTCAGGGGCTGGGGAGGCGCTTTCCACTTCGCCAGCTTTCAGTCTTCGGCACTGTGTGCTCCTTGCTCCGCGATTTCTCTACCTAGTCCTCCCTCCTGTCTTCGGTCCATCTCCAAAGCCCGGGCTTGGCGGGGACTAGCCCTCCGGGAAAGGCAGGGCCGCGACCTCCCGGTCCCCGACCTACAGGAACCCTCCTCCCTCGGCCCCTCACACCAGATTTCCGCACTGACCCTCTCCTTCGCTTCGGTCCTTACGCGCTCACCTCCTTTCACTCCTTTTTTTTTTCCTCCTCTGCAGGGATGGAAGCTTCCTGGCGCCAGGTGGCCGGTGGCCGAGGCCGAGCCCGGGGACGGGCGAATGCCGCCCCCTCCTCTGGAAATGAAGTCCATCTCCGCGGCGCCGGAGGAGGGCGAGAGAAGGGGTCGGTGGGCGCGGTTCTTTCTGGCGCCATTCCCGGAGGAGTCGCGACCACGGCGGCTGCGAGGAGCAGTAACAGCCCCGCGGGATCCCAAGCCCTGCAGACGCCCGCAGTCCACGGTGAGAATGGCTCCCGCCTGCGGGCTCACCTGGATGCCTCCTAAGGCAGTTGCTAGTCAGGACCACCTCCGCCCTCGCCTTCTCTCTCTCACTGCTTTCCCCCTCTTTCGGGAGTTTGTTATCAGGCCCACTTCTCCAGCCCTTCAGGTGGCTGCTCTTTTTGGCAATCTAGGTAGATCTCCAACGCACCTCTTTCATCTTAATTTTAGGTGGTATTACCTTTGTTACTTCCCTCCACTCTCTTTTGCCTGCTTGAATCTCCAGACCATAAGATGTAAATTGTGGTCCGGTGTACTGATTTGATCTATAGTGTTGTTTGGTTAACACTGTGTTTTAAATGTGGATTGGCTGTCAGCGTTTGTTTGTCGTTTTTAAAAATCTGGTTAACAACCTTGTGGCTTTAGTGTCTTTGTGCATGGCAACAGCTCGGCTGAGTCACAGAAATCCCATTTAGATTGGACTTGGGCACTCTGTCTCACATTCTCGCTCGTTTCTGGAGCCAGGTGTCTGTCATTTGTCATCTTTACCTTTGCCTTTGTTTCTTGACTTGTCTATGCCTTGTAAGCACTGGAGCTTTTTATACCTTCCTTGACTGTAGTTCCTGTTTTCAAATTCCATGTCCTTCTGTGGATATATCTAGTGTTGCCTTTGATATATCAGTACCTTTCATCCAAGCCCATGTTTTCGTGGAGCCAGGGAGCAGTTACACACAGTTGTGCATGGGGCCGAGGGAGTAATCCCTGAAATCATTTTATGTTTGTGTTTGGAATGCATTTTTCAGAATATATTTTTTTGGGTGCGGAGCAGAATTGCGTATCAGAGTGGTTTTCTCCTAGGCTAATGTTAAAGGTAGGTGGTATTCTCTTAGCATGCAGTTTCTGGTGGTGATGATAAGGTATGCGATATGTAAACATGTGAACAGGTTTGGTAAACTTTCTTAGATTTTGTAGATAGAATGAAAACAAGCATTCTCTACCTGGATAGTTGAGATTTGGCTATAAGAAATAATATGTGAGAAGGTTGCTTCGTCAACTTGTCTTTACCTTGAGATGATATTAGGTGAATACATTAATCAGGTTATGAATGTTCTCATCTCTGTCCAATTCAGCCTTTTTTCTTATGTATCTTTTAAGTGCTAATTTCCCATAGATTATTGACATTTATCATCTCTTTTATGATGTTTTGAGTTATGTATCTCATAGTCCTTTTTTACCTGTACTCAAAGATTGCTAGGTAAGCATGATATACATTTTCTTCCAGTTTTACTTGAAATACTCAATTTGTTTTGTTGATAACCCTAACCAAACTGGCTGCAATAAGAAAAGGAAAATGTTTCATGAGGGAACATCATCAAGTACAAATATACCACCCAAGATAAGAGAGCTTATCTTGGTAGTGGCTCATCAGTTTCAAGTATAATGTGAATTTTAAAATAGTCAATCAGTACATTTAAAATTATCTCAAGATGGGAACTCATGAATTTAGATCAATTCTGCAGGTTTGTGGCTCCTTTCTTAAACTATGTTTGCTGTCCATACGAGCTTTTTAATACTTAGTGCTTGAAGAAAATCCCCGTGGTCCTTGCTCTCAAGAAGTTGGAATTTTCTTTGGGAATATGTGCAAGAAGTAATCTAATTTTGTCTTGCATGATTAATCAAGTAACAAAATGAGAAGTACAGATAGTGCTAAAGAGAGTAGCAGAAGAATGAATCCAAAATTAGCATTCTTTTTGGAATGAAGTTGGAAGAAACATGTTCTCCATGTTAATATTTTGTGTGGATTAATGTAAAATATGTTTATTTTTTGTAACCACAAAAAGTCCATAATAAAGGCAAAAAGTTCTTGACTTTTCTGAAAGTCAATTATAAATATAGTGGGTGCATAGAGAGTACTGTTGTTACAAACTCTTTGGTAGGGCTGGGCCGCCCTGTCCTATCCTGTCCTATTGTTCAGAAGACAGTAGTTTCAAGTACCTACCTTCTCTGATTCTTTATGTGCTTACTGCGGACATGTTCCCTAACTTCTTAAAAATTACTGTGCACAATGTACTTTAAAAATCTTAATTTTTGTTAGTCCTTATTTTGAAGTTGATCATCAGTGTTTTGATAAGTTTATCGTATTTTCATATTTTTTTTCTTGATTTGTTAATCACCATTTTCATAAAAATTTGCTGTATTTTAGCAGGATACTTAGAAATGTGAAAATTTTTGTTGTAATATTCTCTTTAGTTGTGTGTCAAGGCATTTGAAAATACTTTTTCTTATGGATTACAGTAAGATAGAATGCTCCAAAGGGGACTTTCAAATGCATGTTTTAAAATGATATATTATCATTTTATGCTTTGTGTGCATATATTATCACATTATGCTTTGCTTTTTGAGAGATTGTTCTGCAGAAATAAAACTTTTTTTCTTTTAAACAGAGCTAATGTCTCAGAAAAAATTTGAAGAAATCAAGAAAGCTAACCAAGCTGCAGCCAGAAAACTTGTTGAAGAACACTTTAGCTCTTCATCTGAAGAAGAAGGAGATGAAGATTTTGAAGGAAAACAGGGAAGAATAGTTGCTAATACATTTATAACATACACTACTCAGACAGGTACTGATCTTTTAAATTTTGACATTTGACATCAATGAAACTGTATTCCTGCCTTTTTTTTTTGGTAATGCCTTTATATGCAATAGATTTTGTATCTTAAGATGAATATTGTATATTCTAGTGTTGAATTTTTGTACACTTTGCTATTTGAGTTGTAAATTGTGTAACTAATTTTTCTATAAAGCAAATAGAATGGCAGTGGCTCTTTTACAGCCTTGGGAGGACTTTGTGTGTTTATAATTGACATTTCAGTAGAATGCTTGGATGGGGCTGCTAAAGCTCCTGAGTGATGAACTGGGGCAAATTTTTTCTGGTTGTGATGATTTGATTGAACTAGAGGACTTTGTGTACCCCTTTCTGTCTATTCTTTTTTTTTTTTTTTTGTCATGTTCAATGTGTCTTGAAGTCTTTTTAATTCTTTATTTCCTTATTTTTTATCTTATTTACAATGTCTGATTTTCATTTATTTATTTTTAGAGTTGGAGTCTTGTTCTGTTGCCCAGGCTGGAGTGCAGTGGTACAATCATAGTTCACTGAAACCTCAAACTCCTGGGCTCAAGTGATCCTCCTGCCTCAGCTTCCTGAGTAGCTGGGACAATAGGCATGTGCCACTGCACCTAGCCATACTTTTTTTTAAAAAACCTAAATTTCCTCAGGTTTGATATGTACATTATGTTATCTGTGGTTTGTATCTGGGTGCTCTTAAAGCCACATTTGTTTATGTGAAAGAGGGCCAAAGTGATGTTGCTGTTGTACCACTTTAGTATTAACTACAGATTGTTTTAAATGTAAATGTTATTAAAGTTTCTGACTTTTATTCTTTAAAATCATTATTGGAAATATTCTTGCATGTAGGCCAGGTGTGGTGGCTCATGCCTGTAATCCCAGCACTTTAGGAGGCTGAGATTGGGGGGACCACCTGAGGTGAGGAGTTTGAGACCAGCCTGGCCAACATAGTGAAACCCCATCTCTACTTAAAATACAAAAAAATTAGCTGGGCCTGGTGACACATGTCTGTAATCCCAGCTACTCGGGAGGCTGAGGCAGGAGAATTGCTTGAACCTGAGAGGTGAAGGTTGCAGTGAGCCAAGGTCGCACCACTGCACTCCAGCCTGGGCGACAGAGCAAGACTCCTTTTCAATAAAAAAAATATATTCTTGCATATAATGTCAACATTTATCAGTATATTTGTAGATATGTCATATTGTTTATATACCTTTTATTAGTAATACATTTTATACCCTTGCTTTGTTCCTTTTCTTACTTTAGTATCCTGTTAAAACCAGGAAAACCTTAGAAATATTTTAGGAAACAATTCTACAGTGGAGAGGTGACTTTCCTAGAGTTACACAATTAGTAATTGGCAGAGCTGGGTTTAAACCTAGTTTGCTTAGCTTTAGAGCCATTAGTGGACTAATTGCATTTTCTCTGTAAAAGCAGAAAAATTCTGAGATTAGACTTTTACTTTTGTACCTGTTTATGGGGAAAAAGTAGCATTGTATAGCAGTTAAGAACGTTGACTCTTGAGCCACATTGCCACGGTTTGATTCTTGGCTTTGCTACTTGGCTGTATGATGTTTGACATATTCCTTAGCATCTTAGGGGCTCAGTTTCTTCTTTTGTAAAATGGATATAATGACAGTAAATACCTTAAAGTTGTTAGGATGAAATGAATCACTATATGTAAGTACTGTGTAAGAAATGAATCACAGTAGTGCCTATCGTGTAGTCTGTGCTGTATGTCTGTTTGCTTGACTATTACAGATTTTGTGGCTTGATTATTAGAGATTTTCTATCATCGCTGCTGCTTTCTTTTACAAAATCTGTTTCTTTTTTCAATCATGTCTTTCCTTGATCATAAGGCCCCATATCCTAAGCTCTTGTCTTCTACCCTATACTGATGTGTTCCTTAGTTATTATATTGTACTTTCATGAGAAGTATAAAGTCAGTGATGCCAGGATTCAGGACTGTTAGTACAACAGAATCAGAAGCATAGCAGAGTTTGAACATGAGTTAGAATAAAGGCAAGTAAAGAACATGAGAGTTAGTCTTTTACTTTTTTTTTGGAGACAGTCTTCTTTTTATTGCCTAGGTTGGAGTGCAATGGTGTGATCATAGCTCCCTACAATCTTGAACTGCTGGGCTCAAGTGATCCTCCTGCTTTAGCTTCCCAAGTAGCTGGTACTGCAAGCACACACCACCATGCCTGGCTAATTTTTTTTAGAATTTTTTTGTAGAGACAGGGTCTCCCTGTGTTGCCGGGGCTGGTCTTGAATTCCTGGCTACAGGGAATTCTCCCACCTCACCTTCCCAAAGTGGCAGGTGTGAGCCACTGTGCCTGGCTGAGAGTTAATAAAGTCTTTAGACAAAGATTTATGTATTTCACTCTTCCCTTCCCACTCTATAACCTTGGTGATTAGACAGTTGCCTGAATATATTGATGGGATCATAAAGATAGCTGCACATCATTAAGTAGGTTTCTAAGGAATTTACTGTATCTGCTAAGGAATTAAGATTAGGAAGTTTGGCTAAGTAGTCTAATTCAGCTAGGTAAGAATTGATAAAAAGTAACTCTTAAGGTTGGAGGGTTTCTTGTTTCTAAAGGACTTCATAGAAAATAATCTTAAGAAGTTTTCTGCTTCAAGAGGACCTCAAACCGTTCTAGATAGGGTCCGATTTTATTTTTAAATAGAAAATGCAATAATGTCTTTTAGTCTAGTATTTAGAAAACATTTGTTATTTCTAACTTTTAATTTTTAATCTGGTTTTAATCTTAAAGTGTTATGGTAATTTTTTTATGCTGTGTTTTGTATAAAATCCATTAGTATTTGATTCTCATTCCTTTGCCTCTACCAATGTAAGAAAATCTGATCACTTGATTTAAGAACATACATGCCAGAGTAATGGGATGGTTCCTACCTCACATTAGTGAATTGAAGAGCAGGACTTTACCAAAGGAGTTCATTTTTATTTGAGCACAGCCTTGGCATTTTCGTGATCTTTCTCTCAAATTTCAAACTTGCACGGCCAACTTCCTGATGAGTGTCTCTATCATGGACACATCAAAACTGATGTTAAAGAGAACTTATTTATTCTTTTGTTTTCTTTATCTTAATAGCACTACAGTTTTCTCAGTCACCTTCCCAAGCCAGATATCTGGGAGCAGAGATGGCACATGCATGTTATTTACTGCAGTTCTCCCTCTGCCCATGTCAGACAGCTCAGCAGACACAGCACTCTTTCCTTCTGCGTCTTAACATGAACATCAGCTTTTAAAACTATCACAACGTAATTGTCACCAAGTCTTCCTAAGTTTTGCTTCCTAAATTTCTTAAATCTACCCTTATTCTGCCTATGTACTGTTATTGCCTAGTTCAAGCCTTTACAGCTGCTTAACATCTGAATTAAGTCCACATAATAACTGTGAGGCAGATAACTGTTACTACTAATTTTACAGATCAGAAAACAGAGACACATTAGGGAACTTGCTCAAGGTCATTTTTTTTTTTTTGCTTTATCTGCTGTAACTGCCTCTTAACTGGTACTTCCTACTTTCAGTCTTGGCCTCCACATGCTCATTTTTCTTTAGTTGCCAGAGTGATCTTTTTAAAATACATGACTTCAAATGCCATGCTATCTGCTGTGATGTGCTGGGCAGTACATTTTATTGCTGCGGCCAAACTTTAATGCATGTTTCAAAGAAATCTTACCTAAATTTTTAAAATAAAAGGTTTTTATTTTGTAAAAGCCTGTTCTATCTTCTTAAATTCTGTTTTTTGAGTTAGCTGTTAAATTAGATGAAATTTAAAATGTTTTATATCTGTTAAAGCCAGCTTTGTTGAAAAGCAAAATAAGCACCCTATATTATTATTCTGCTTTTAAGGATTTTTTTAAAAAATTCAGCGTTTTTTTAAAATAAGGCAATTGTCTTTAATAATTTTATAATAATTTATAGTTTTGAGAGTGTGTTTGCATTTATTTTGTTTAATATCCTAAATCTCATTTATATTATGGTAGGGCAGGCTTTTGTAAGTGCCGTGTTTACTCAGATGATTTTAGAAAGTAAAGAATTAGCCACATGTCCTATTTAATTTTTCTTTTTGGCAATTTAAATTTTGCTTGAACCATGTTATTTCCATGGTTAGTTCTGTACTTATGGTAGTTTATGCTTTAATCTACTTTTTTTTGAAGACTCAGTCAACCTCTATTGAACAATCTTTATTGTTCTAAAGGCATGTAGACTTATTTCTCTCATACTAAAGTGACTCAGATTATTGCCCTTTTGGTGTCATTTGTACTTTAGGGTACTTGTTCCGTTTTTCATTTTGCTGTTACTTGTTATTTGTTGGACCTTCCTGCAGTTACTGCTCATTGCAGTGTAGCATAGAAGTTAAGAGGGTTTACTTAGTAGGCAAACTGAAGTTACTTGTTTTGTGCCTCAGTTTTCTCATCTGTAAAATGAAGATAATAGTAACTCATTTAATCCTTTTGAAATACCATTAGTATAGTGTCTAGCAAATAAGCACTCAATAATTACTTAAATAAAATACTGTCTGGTATTTTTTTTTCTAAAAAGTTTGTGCTACCTTTTTAAGCAGAAATAATGAACATAATTTCATGAGATGTGGTTAATTGTACTGTAAAAACCTCAGGGACTTTTCATTCAGCAAGTTTTTATTAAGAATACACCTACTAAATATGCACACACACACTCACTCACATCTATGCTTATATTTATGCTAAGTGGCTCTACTAATTAGTTTAGGCTCTACCTTTCACACTTGGCTTTTCCTTAAGACTTTACATCTTGCTGCTCTTGCTTATGGCTCTGCCGCCACCAAATCGGTTGAGAATTGTAACAGCCACAAAAGCAAGTGTACGCTGAGAGAGCTGAGGTACTGTTTTTGAACCCATGTACGCAAGATTTATTACACAGACTTTGTGACCTCTTGACAACTCATTGATTCCTTTTTTTTTTAAACTTCTTGTTTTACAGCTATATTTTGAGTGATTGATATTGCTAGACAGTTCTTATGTAATGTGGTGCTATTAGTGAGTTTGTGTTATTTTCAGATGTTGTTCAGCATGAGATTTTCAATCTTTAAATTTCCAGATGGAGATATACGTGAATTAGAGAGAACAAAACAATATGTAAATGAAGCTTTTCAAGCAGGGGCTATGACCTGCTTAATTTGTATTGCTTCAGTGAAGAGAAACCAAGCAGTAAGTTTTTCTCCTTATTTATATTAATGTATCTCCCCAAAATATCTTCGTTTGCACTTATGATACTTGTGATATATTATTCTTCTGCTTGCTTTTGTTTAAAAGTGCTTCATTTATATGAATTGAACTTCATTTTAAAATCTGGAATTTTAAAAAAATTACTAAATGAACATTTAGTATTTTTAGCACTATTGATGTAACTTAGTTATCATCAGTTTTAATGCAAATGTTGATTTGATAAAACATTTTTAGTATCTGTACTTTAGAGATTCCCGTAAAAATGAAATGTTAAAATGTACTATATTACTTTTAGTGGGTTTGAAAAAGATATTGTCCCTATCTTCAAGGAAGTAGAACTTGGCAGTAACACTTATGGCTTAATTAGTTAGCGTATCCTGTGTTAAAGGCATTTTGGGAAGTGGTGAGGGTCAGTGGGAAGAGAGAGATTCAGACAAAACTCATGTCCTTAAAGGAGCTGTGGCCTAGTGATGAAGATATCTATATGTAAATTTAAAAGGACATTAATGAAGCAATTAAGGAAAAGTGATTACTGAATGTGGAAGACTCAACATTTCGACCTTAGATTAATTCACTGCTATTACAGCAGCATTGCCTAGAGAAAGCAAATCAAGCCAGATGAAGTAGTTTGGTCATGTAAAGTGAATCAGAAATTTAACGTGCTCAGGTTGGATAGAAGAGTATAGCAGATACAGATGCTTTCTGTGCCTAGAGTCACGTCTAGTTGGTTTACTCTGATTTCAGCTGCAGGGAATAAATAGTCTTTGCATGCAGACAGAAACCCACTTTAAACACTTACTATGTGTGTGTGTTTTTTCCACCTCTAACTTTTCTTCTTGGAAATTGACTTAGCTGATACATGGGTATAGTGCATAAGCACTGGGGAGTTAAAGCCTCTTGCAGCAACATTCGACCACAGGGAGTTGGTAGGTGAATGCCTCAGCCTCCTTTCCATTAGCCGGTGGGGCTAGGTAGTCCAAGGCATGTTTTACATGGTTCTGCAGAGGGTCCCCGGTAGGATTGAGCTTCTGTGCCCCTTAGTGGTAATCAGCTCAACAATGTACCATTCATTGGCATTTCTTTTTCCCATCTAGTCCCCTCACTTCTGCATCCAAGCTCTTATCTCAGATACTGCTTTGGGGGTAACCCAAACCAAGAAGTTGGCTGTTTAATGCTGTTGCTAGCTCATGCAATATGCTACATATCTGATTTTATCAAACAGATGTGAAATGTTATAAGAAAAGGAGAACTGATTTTTATCAGTTATATCAAAATGTTTGGCAGGTTTTATAAATATATTTAGTATTATTCCTTAAGCTTTTAAATTATAGATATTCTTGTTTTTTGATTACCTAATTTTTAGAATTTAGCATTAGTAAAGTGTTAGACTAATAGATTTTATATAACAAAAAGGCTATGTAGAGATATATGTACATATTTATGTTTAAGAATTCTTTTGTAGTGTTATTTATACTTGGAAATAACCATCTAATAACGAGAAATTTGTTTAAGTACTTAAATGTGATGTACTGTATAGCTATAAATATGCTTATAAAAAAGGGTATAAAGTTATATTTCAGTTATAGTATGACCTCATTTTTTTAAAAGTATGAAATATATATATATATATATGTATATATAAATTTGGAGACTGTCCAGAATGTTAGCAGTAATTATTTCTAGCTGAACGAATCTAGGTGATTAATAATAATTTTCTTTAAAGTATTCTGCATTTAAATGCATTTCCCATGAAACAGTTCTTCTATTATAGTCGAAGGAAAGATTTTTTTTCTTTAATCCTTAGGTAGCTCTTGAAAATGATTTAGTGTGATATTCATATTAAATTGTTTTAGAATTAACAAAGACAAATTATTGAACATATATTAACTTCTGACACTTTTGTCTTAGGTTTGGAGCTGTTTGGGATGTTTCTGTATATTTCACATGCCCTGTATCCAGAAGTGGGCTAAAGACAGCCAGTTTCTTGTATCATCTGTGACCGATGATGATTTTGGAAAGAGAGATTATCCCTGGCCTTGGTAACTTTTTCTAATTAGTTGGATTATTACTATTATTTTGAGATGGAGTTTCACTCTTGTCGCTCAGACTGGAGTACAGTGGCAATCTTGGCTCACTGCAACCTCTGCCTCCCAAGTTCAAGAGGTTTTCCTGCCTCAGCCTCCTGAGTAGCTGGGATTATAGGTGCCCACCACTATGTCTGGCTAATTTTTTGTATTTTTAGTAGAGATGGGGTTTCACCATGTCAGCCAGGTTGGTATTGAACTTCTGACCTCAGGTGACCCGCCCCCAAAAAATCCCAAAGTGCTCAGATTACAGGCATGAGCCACCACGCCCAGCCTAGTTTTATTATTAAATTGTAGAATAAATGAAAATTATAGATTCTAAGTTGCTTTATTGGTGGTTTCAATATCTATATTGGGCCTTTAAATAGTCATTTGGTTTGTGAAGCTATGGAACCTTGGTAATGGCCCGTTTTTTTCAATTTGTATAACTACTTGTTCATTTTGATAACTAATAAATCATCCAGACTTAATTTTTCCTCTGCAAAACAATTCCTTAATTATCCTTTGAAAGGACTTTCAATTTTCTGTAGGACTGAGAATCATTCATAATTGTGGTCTTCTTGTCCAGAATTCCTATGAGCATACATTATTACTACATGGTACAAGACTGTCATTTAACGTATTTCGATTATACAATTCCCAGTTTTATCCTCTGAAAGCTTAAAACTGCAGGTGTATATTATATAATATTATATTTTTTTACATTTATTTTGTTAGTTTTGCTTATTATTGATGATTATTTGATCTTTTGTTATATTTCCAGAAAGAGTTGGAGAGTAGAATTTTATATCACTGCTAAATAAAGAAATTTATTCATATTGGCAACCCAAAGAGGTAGATTGACTGTCAGAGTAATGAAGTATAAGCTTCAGGGACTCTGTATGGTCACATTTTGTAGCATTAGTAACTAATTTTATATTTAAAATTTTGTGTTATTTTGTGTTATTTTTCTTTTTGAGACAGAGTTTTGCTGTATTGCCCAGGCTGGAGTGCAATAGTGCGGTCTCGGCTCACTGCAATCACTGCCTCAAGTGATTCTCCTGTCTCAGCCTCCAGAGTAGGTAGGATTACAGGTGCCTGCTACCATGCCTGACTAATTTTTGTGTTTTTAGTAGAGATGGGGTTTCAGCATGTTGGCCAGGCTGGTCTTGAACTTCTGGCCTTAAGTGATCCACCCACCTGGGCCTCCCAAAGTGTTGACATTACAGGCATGAGCCACCGTGTCTGGCCAGTAGCATAGTTTTAAAAAACATTTTAGGCATGCTAGTTACTTTTAGAAGAGTATGTAAAAATAATTCTCAGCAATCTATGAGAGATTGTATTCTCCTGTTACCAATGGGGATATTGAAGTTAATTGAAGGGAACTGACTTCAGGCTCCTCACTCTTTCCAAAATTTGAAACCTAGGATTTCTTACTTCTAAATTCAGTTCTTTCTGTATTCTTCCAGCTGAGTTGTGTCTTACGAGCTTGCTTTTAAAAATATTTTCTTTTCGGCCGGGCGCGGTGGTTCACGCCTGTAATCCCAGCACTTTGGGAGGCCGAGGCAGGTAGATCACGAGGTCAAGAGATCAAGACCATCCTGGTCAACATGGTGAAACCCCATCTCTACTAAAAATACAAAAAATTAGCTGGGCATGGTGGCGCGTGCCTGTAATCCCAGATACTCAGGAGGCTGAGGCAGGAGAATTGCCTGAACCCAGGAGGCGGAGGTTGCGGTGAGCCGAGATTGCGCCATTGCACTCCAGCCTAGGTAACAAGAGTGAAACTCCATCTAAAAAAAAAAAAAAAAAAGAAATATTTTCTTTTCATTGAATGCACACTGTTTGGAAATTGAATGCACACTGTTTAACATTTCGAAGTACATTTGTTTTGCTCCTGCATATTATTTACTTGTGGTGTAGGAATTTTAGTGTTTGATAGGTATAGAATTAAGCCAGATATTCCAGCTTGTGATGTATGTTTTTTCTTACCCTCCCTCTTCTCACTTCTATTTTAAGTAGTCAATTTGCCATAGGGGAGGAAAGGATCAGTTAAAAAAAAGTACTGTTTTCTTATAATTTAAAGTGACCAGCAGTTTAATCAGCTGTGCCATATACTTTGCATTCCATATTTCATATTTTTTAAGAAAGAAAATAAATGACCATTCTGGTTGAGAACCCATTTTGTTTAATCCTTATCAAGATGGAGCTAGAACTTGGTAAAATATTAATAATTTTAAGTTATTTTATAGAAATAAAAAATTTTAAATGCAGGTTTCTACTCAGATATTGCTTTTTTGTGAAGAAGATCTAGCATAATTACATTTCATTGTTGGCATCCCATTATTTAAAATAAAACTTATTCATTTGTACATATTGCCCTCACTGGGCCACTTCAGTCTCAGTGCTGGTGGGCACTGTTAAGGTATGGTGAGTTGCCTATTAGTCATCTATATCCACGCTTATTAGAAATACATATCCCCCTCCACACTAGCTTAAAGGAATAGTAAACACTTTTCTTTTAATAAGAGAAAATTGAACTCTTCCAACTAAGTGCCAGTTATTTATTCCAGATGCAGGTGAGCTTAGTATTTTGTTTTTGATTTTTAATTAGAAGAACAAATATCTTTTGGGTTATTTTGAGTATTTATGTGGCATTTATTCGGAAACAGAGCATGTTCTCATGACAATGAAAATGTTTTGTATATGATACAAAAGAAATTTAAATGTTAATGTGAAACTTATTGTAGAGTAGTATACTAACTATACTCATTTGTCTGGGAGATAAGGTTTAGAGCATCTTCTGAGAATGCAGTGATCTGTGATGATCTACAAGTACATTTTTGATAGAGATGAAGGTTAACACTTCTACTACCAAAATTTATTTATTTTAATGATAGAAGTTTAAAGTCTTTCATGGTACTTGAACTTTTCTTTGACTTAGGCACATTCGAATTATATCTTTCTTGGGCGGGGTATGGTGGCTCATGCCTGTAATCCCAGCACTTTGGGAAGCCAAGGCTGGTGGATCACTTGAGGTCAGGAGTTCAAGACCAGCCGGGCCAACATGGCAAAACCCTGGATCTACTAAAAATACAAAAAGTTAGCTGGGCGTGGTGGCACGCACCTGTAGTCCCAGCTACTCAGGAGGCTGAAGCACGAGAATTTCTTGTACCTAGGAGGCAGAGGTTGCAGTGAGCCGAGATTGCACCACTGTATTCCATCCTGGGTAACAGAGTGAGACCCTGTCTCAGAAAAAAAAAAAAAGAATATTATATGTTTTTTTGTACTAGATGTTGAGAATTATGAAATTCTTTATTTTCAAGTTTATTCCCCCTTAATTCTAAATTGTAGTCATGTTTCTTGCTGTATTACTTGTCTATAACCTGACTTCTCTCTTCTGTTTGCTGTTGCTAATATGGGGATTTTATTTGTAAACCACAAAACAAAACTTTAAAAAATTGAGTTTTATGAAAAGCAGTGTGAATTCCTCAAGAATAAAGTTCAGGTGGTTAGTAGAAAACTAATGTTACTTTCTTTTTGTAGCTGTATTCTAGATATGTGCCATTTAATTTGTGGCAACTAGCCACATGTAGCTATTTAAATATTTAGAAATTATAAAATAAAAAATTCCGTTTCTTCCTCAGTTGTAAGCAGTAGCCACGTTTCAAGTGCTCACAATATGTGGCTAATTGCTACTGTATTGGACAATCCAGGTATAAAACTGTACCATCATCTAAGCACATTGTATTGTGCAGAGCTGTTCTATATGGTTGAAATAGATTTTAATAAGATCCTATTTACTAACACAAAGATGGAGCAGAGTTCCTTAACATAAAACTAATTTAACAGAATATACTCTGTTACTAAGTATATTTATATTTGTGTTGCTTTTAGAGGTGAAGTTAGCTTTAGTAATTTCATTCTTCTTTGTAGTCCAAAATGTAGGTTTGAATACAAACGATCTGAAACACCTAGTAAGTACTATTGCTATTGTGGAAAAGTAGAAGATCCACCTTTAGATCCATGGCTTGTGCCTCATTCATGTGGCCAAGTATGTGAGCGAGAATTTAAACCTCCTTGTGGCCATAAGTGTTTACTCCTCTGTCATCCAGGTGAGTTATATATTGCATTTTTACTTGCTTGTGGGCTATTATTTCTTCTTATCTTGAGGCAAAAAAAATTGTAAAAGTTGAATTCAGAATTTAAGTTTGCCATGAGAAATATTTGAAAGTTATTACCTTTTGTAAAGTATCAGTTAAGAAATATTGATAGGTGTAGGAATTGAAAGTTTTAGTTTCTGACTTTAGATTTTTTTTTTTTTTGCTTTTATTGGATTCTAGGTCCCTGCCCTCCTTGTCCAAAGATGGTCACAACTACTTGTTACTGTAAGAAAGCAAAACCTATCCCTCGTAGGTGCAGTGCCAAGGAATGGTCCTGTCAGCTGCCATGTGGACGGAAGTTGCTTTGTGGGCAACATAAGTGTGAAAATCCTTGTCATGCAGGTAAAAGGCCATACCTATTAGATTTTCTGATGTTAAGCAAAAGTCAAAGCAATCTTTATTGCTTTTATGTTTCTGTGCTAATATATCATTCTGGTTTTAGGAAGTTGTCAGCCTTGTCCAAGAGTTAGTAGACAGAAGTGTGTCTGTGGCAAGAAAGTAGCTGAAAGAAGTTGTTCAAGTCCATTATGGCACTGTGATCAAGTAAGTTTATATGCATTTTGAGGGGTGGGCATTAAAGAATACATAAAGCATAGACAACTAGAAAGCAGCAAGGCTAGTTAAGTTTAGTTGGATAAAAGGTGAGGAAGAATAGCAAAACTCAGATGAATTATATCATATTTTAAGAAACTACTTTTAAATTTAATATCATTTTAATTATTGGAGGAAAATTTTTTTTCAAAGTCACAGCTATTTGTTGAATTTTGGATTCAGTACATTTGTACTCTTTCTTGCTAGCTCTTGTTCCCTTCCTCTCTTTCCCCTCTCTTCAACCAACAACACCCCTCCCCGCTTCTTGCATTAATCCAATTGAGGAAGTAAGATTGATTTTATAGGTTGCTTGTCCTAGAATTGGCATGGTTTTAGTGCCACTTAGAACTCTTTGATGAATGACCATATGAAGCTGTATGTACTTTTTTTCTTGTTTGTATTTTTAAAATATACTTTTTGGTGCATAGGAAATACATGTATGTGTATGCATATGTATATATGTATCTATACATATGTATGACACCTGTATAAAATGTAAAGTATAATAATATGAGGGACTTAAAGCAGTTATTTGTGATTGAAAAATGGATTATGTCCTGTATGAAGTCTTTTTTTGTTAACTTTTAAATCCTTCATTAGTGTTAATTGCATTTTATTTTAGGTATGTGGAAAAACACTGCCATGTGGTAATCACACATGTGAGCAAGTTTGCCATGTTGGTGCTTGTGGAGAATGTCCTCGATCTGGGAAAAGGTTCTGTCCATGTCAGAAATCAAGTAAGACTTTTTTTTTTTTTAAAGGAAATTAGCTGTCAAGCCATGAAAAGGCATTCAGGAAACTTAAGTGCATATTTGCATATTACTAAATGAAAGCAGTCAGTCTGAAAAAGCTACAAAATAAAAACCTCCAACTATATGACATTCTAGAAAAGTACAATCTGTGGTGACAGTGAAAAGATCAATGGCTTCCAGGGGTTGAGAGAGAGAGAGATGAATAGGAGAGACACAGAAGATTTTCAATACAGGGAAACTCCTCCGAGTGATACTATAATTGTGGATATATGTCATTATACATTTGTCCAAACCTATAAAATATACAATGCCAAGAGTGAATCCTTATATAAAATATGATCTTTGGGTGATTATAATGTGTCAATGTAAGTACCTCAGTTATAACAAATGTACCACTCTAGTAGGGTTTGTTAATAGGGGAGGCTGTGCTATTGTCATTATTATGTAATAAGTTGTAGGTGAGTTTATTTTAGGCTGCTTTGAGATAAAGGCATAGTAGGATAGCAGTTTGAGTCATCTTCTTTGACTCTCCACAAATAGCAGCATCATATGTGTAAGAAGACTACTTCTAATACTTGTCATAATATCTTTATGTTAAAGGTGAGTTCTATAATTTTTTTGTTGTTACTGTTTTTTAAGAGACATGGTTTCATCCTGTCAGCCAGGCTGGAGTGCAGTGGTGCAATTCTAGCTCACTGCAGCCTCAGACTCCTGGACTCAAGTGATCCTCCTGCCTCAGCCTTCTCAGTAGCTGGGAATACAGGCACTTGCCACCATGCCTGGCTCATTAAAAAATTTTTTTTGTAGAGATAGGATCTCCCTTTGTTACCCAGGCTGGCCTCAAACTCCTGGCTTCAAGTAATCCTCCTGCCTCGGCCTCCCAAAATGCTGGGATTTTAAGTGTGAGCCACTGCACCTGGCCTGAGTTTTATAATGTTTTAAAGTCTACATCTTTCTTTTTGTCTTTGTGGGGTAGTTAAGGGCAAGTTTTTTAAAACAAATTTGTACATTAGCAAAATTCCTCATGCGTGGTTTGTATCATCTTTACTCATTTCTTTAGATATATTTCTGAAGTAGGTGGCCTATAAAAATCTGTTTCTTGAGGATGTTAACTTGTGCCAAATTTCTTTTTAAAAACTATAAATGCCACAAATATTAGGAATTATTTTCATTAAAGTTAATTTTTCCCTACGATTGTGTGGTTACAAAAATTCATAGTCTGAAAGGGCTATCATTTCTTAGGGAACCTGCAGAACATGGCACTTTGTTGATGTTAAATAATAATATATCCTATTATTAATATTGACTTTTTGTCTGTTTTTAGAGTTTTCTTTGCCTTGTACAGAAGATGTACCAACTTGTGGAGACAGTTGTGATAAAGTACTTGAATGTGGAATCCATAGATGTTCACAGCGTTGTCACCGAGGTCCCTGTGAAACATGTAGACAAGTTAGTCATCTCCTGTAATAATTACTTTTAAGAGCTACCTATCATAATATATCAAATGAGATTGTCCTATGGTTGTTTCCTATTACTTATTTTCATATACATCTGTATCATGATCTATATGAGCTTAGTGACCTAATATTCGGGTAAGAAGCAGGAAAGTACAGGCATACCACATTTTACTGCATTTCACTTTATTGTGCTTTGCCAATACTGCATTTTTTATGCATTGAAGGTTTATGGTAAGCCTTTGTAAAACAGGTCTTTCAGCTTCATTTTCCCAACAGCACATGCTCATATCTCTGTGTCATATTTGGTAATTCTTGCACTATTTCAGACTTTTTCGTTATCATTATATCTGTTATGATAACCTGTGATCAGTGATCTTTGATGTTACCATTGTGATTGATTGGGGGTGCCACAAACCATGCTCATATTAGACAGTGAACTTAATGGTTAAATGTTATGTGTGTTCTGACTGCTCTACTGACCAGTCATTCCCCTCTCTCTTTCCCTCTCCTTGGGCTTTCCTAGTCCCTGAGAGACAACAATATTGAAATTAGGCCAATTAATAACCCTACAATGGCTTTCATAAGTGTTCAAGTGAAAGGAAGACTCGCAGATTTCTCATTTAAATCAAAAGCTAGAGATGATTAAGCTAGTGAGGAAGGCAAGTTGAAAGCTGAAATAGGCTGAAAGGTCTCTTGCATCAAATAGCCATGTTGTGACTGCAAGGGAAAAGTTCTTAAAGAAAATTAAATTGCTACTCCAGTGAATACAGGAATGATAAGAAAGTGAAACAGCCTTATTATCATAGGAGGAAGTTTTAGAGATCTGCATAGAAGATCAAAGTAACTATAATATTACCTTAAGCCAAAGCCTACTCCAAAGCAAGGCCCTAACTTCAATTCTGTGAAGACTGAGAGAGGTGAGGAAACTGCAAAAGAAAAGTTTGAAACTAGCAGAGGTTGATTCATGAGGGAAAGAAGCCCTCTTCCTAATATAAAGGTGCAATGTGAAACAACAAGTGTTAATGTAGAAATTGTGGCAGGTTATCCAGATGATCTAGCTAAGGTAATTGATGAAGGTGTCTACATTAAACAAAAGATTTTTCAACTGAGATGAAATAGTCTTCTACTAGAACAAGGTACCATCTAGGACTTTCACAGTTAAAACTTCAAAGCATCAAAGAATAGGCTGACTTTCTTCTTAAGGGCTAATGTAGCTGGTGACTTTAAACTGAAGGAATGCTCCTTTACCATTTCAAAATTCCTAGGGGATCTTATGAATTTTGCTAAATCTAGTCTGCCTATGGTCTATAAATGGAACAACAAAGCCTAGATGACAGCATATCTGTTGACAGCACATCTTTACAGCATGGTTTACTGAATATTTTAAGCCCACTCTTGAGATTGACCAATCAGAAAATACTCTTTTCAAAATATTACTGCTTATTGACAGTGCACCTTGTCACCCAATATCTCTGATTGAGGTGTACAAAGAAATGAATGCTGTTTTTATGCCATGTCTGTTAACACAATATCCATTCTGCAGCCCATGGATCAAGGGATAATTTTGACTTTCAAATTTTAATTTTTACAAAATACATTTTATAAGGCCATAGCTGCTATAGGTAGTGATTCCTCTGATGAATCTTGGCAATGTAAATTGAAAACCTTCTGGAAAGGATTCCTCAGTTTAGATGCCATTCAGAACATTCATTCATTATAAGGAGAGTAGGTCAAAATATCAACATTAACTGGAGTTCATAAGAAGTTAATCCCAGTCCTCATGGGTGACTTTGGGTGTTCAAGACTTCAGTAGAGTCCTATACTTGACACTTTAAAGTTGTATATGTCATTTTGGTTTTGACCAGAGTACCAAGTCAACAAGTTAGCTTACTAGATACTCCAGTTTTTTTTGGCTTTACTGAGACAAGTGTTGCAGATGTTATGGTTGTAATGAAATGTAAGTAGTTTTATTATGTGTGTGTGTGTGTTTTTTAACTATTTAATATCAATTTTTTACTAAATTTAATAATAAGCAAACTTATATGAAGTCCTTTCTGGAACAAAATAAGATAAAAGCAAATGTTTTAGGAAATTCAAATTGGTGTTTGGAAGTTTGTTACACAAATTTAGTGTTAAAATTTTTGTTCTTCATGTTTCAATAATTGTAGAAGTTGCAGTAAGAGGAAAAAATATGAACAAAAATTAATTTTAATAGCATTTGTTTTATTCTTCTAGGAAGTGGAAAAGCAGTGTCGCTGTGGAAAGCATACAAAACGAATGCCTTGTCATAAACCCTATCTGTGTGAAACTAAGTGTGTTAAGATGCGTGACTGTCAGAAGCATCAATGTAGAAGAAAGGTTTGTGTTTTAAGCTTGGAAATCTCTGATATAAAGACTTTGTTGAATTTTTCCATTTTGGGCTCACAATAAGTGCTGTCTTGAATTGTTTCTCAAAAAATGTTCAGGCATTTGCTTTGGTTTTCATGTAATATATTAATAGATATTCTAGATTAACCTTAATCTAGGTAATTTTTGTATTAGTGGGAATTGTACCAATTTTTTTAAATGAGGAGAGTTTCTTGTCCTGTGCATTGTCCTCTCAGCTTGATTCTCCGGCTGTTTCTGATTACCGACTATTTCTGATCACTGAAATGTATGATTTTCATACATTTTGTATTTGTGTATTTTATAAGCCCCAAATATTGTCTTTACTTTTGCTTTAAATAATCAGTTATCTTTTAAAGAGCTTGAAAAAATAAGAAAAAGATAATCTTTGATATTTATCATCATACTTATTTTAGGTGCTTTTCATCTTTTTGTGTAGATTCAGATTTCCATCCCATTTCATTTTCTTTCCATTCTGAAGGATTTCCTTTAATATTTCTAATAGTACTGGTCATGAATTCTTTCAACTTTGTATGTCTGAATATACCTTTCTTTAGTCTTTGTGAAAAATATTTTTACTTTAGAATTCTACTTTGGCAGTTTTTACCCTCATACTTAAAAGGTATTGCTCTACTATCTTTTAGCTTGCATTTTTCCCATTGAGTCGTATGCTGTGATTGTTATATTTGTTCCTCTGTACTGATTGTATCTCTTTTTTTCTGGCTGGTTATTAAGATCTCAGTCTTTATCACCAGTTTTCAGTAGGTTGTTTCATCTCTAGAAGTTGGATTTGGGTCTTTTTTATATCTTCCATGTTTCTCCTTAGCATGTTCATGCTTCCTCTGTCTACTTGAATGTGAGATAGGCTGCACTTGTAATGTCTGTTTTAATGTTCTTGTGTACTTATTCTGTCATCTCTCATTTCTAAGTCTGTTTCTGTTTATTGATTTTTCTACTTTTTGGGGGTTATGTTTTCTGCTTCTTTGTCTGCTGGATAATATTTGATTGTTTCTAGATGTGAACTTTACATTTTTGGGTGCTGGTTCTTTTTGTTTGTTTGTATTTCTTTAAACATTTTTAAGCCTTATTCTGGGACAAAGTTAAATTACTAAAAACCTGTTAGTTCTTTTAGAGGCTTGATATTTTTAGGTATGACCAGAATACTGTTTTGTTTAGGGCTACTTTGGCCCCATTACTGATGCAATAACTTCTAAGTACTCTACTTGATGCCCATGTATTAGAAGGTCCTTCTACTCTGGCTGTAATGAACATGGACTTTTTCCCCGCCTTGTACAATCTCTTGAAATTATTCTGCCTTCTCTTTCCAGTGGTTCTTTCTCAGCTCTTGGATTGTATCCTCTCTCACACTCACAGACAAGTACTCAGCCAAAGACCCAGGGAGTTCTTTCTGGAGTTCTCCAGAGCTTTTTCTATACTGTTGCCTTCTCTCCACAAATTCTAGCCACAGTGGCCTCTCTGAACTATCAATTTTGTCTACTCAACTTTGTGAGATAGCCAGATTCTGCTTATGATCTTCCTCATGCTATAGCCAGAAGTTTCCATGTCTAAGCTGATGGCATTGCAGGGCTTGCCTTGTTTGTTTCCCTTCTGTTAGAAATTGCCATCTGTGCTGCCTAATTATCTGATGTCTGAAAACCGTAGCTTCATATCTTTTGTCTGGTTTTCTAGTTGTTTGAGACAGGAGTGTAAATCTGATTGTTGTTACTACATCACAAATTGAAACAGAAGTGTCTGTTGGCTTATTCAAGTCATGGACCACATAACCTTTTCCCTCACTGGCACTGGCAAAGTGATAGGCACATAGTATTACTCAATGAACATCTGTCTAATTGATTAAAGTATATTGACTTTTTTTTTTTTTGAGACAGAGTCTTACTCTGTAGCTCAGGCTGGAGTGCAGTCATGCGATTCTCCTGCCTGAGCCTCCCTGAATAGTTGGGACTACAGGCGTACACCACTATTCCTGTTTAATTTTTTAGAATAAGCTGTACTGACTTTTAATTGCTTTTTAATAATGTATATTTTGTTTTGAGGTATTTTTATGTACTGAAACTTTCTCTTATATACAACCATACGTTTCTTAAGACAGTTGTAGTCTGTATTTCCTTTCCAAAGTTAGGTATGTAAGAAGTCAAGGAAAGAGTTAAGATGGAAGTATAGACTTAGAGTAGTTGCCTGGTGTCCATGATTGAAAAATTAGGACAGGTCATAGATAGCTATATTTTTCACAGACAGGGAAGTGTCTGTGAAATCAGGGAAGTAACAAAGAAAGCTGGATGCAAGTAGCCTATCTCTGCTTCCCTTCTTTAGTCTCTGATTCTGTGGTTTGAAAATAACTGCCAAATGAGGCCAGGAGCAGTGACTCATGCTTTTAATCCCAGTACTTTGGGAGGCCAAGGCAGGCAGATTGCTTGAGCTCAGGAGTTTGAGACCAGCCTAGGCAACATGGCAAAACTCCATCTCTACCAAAAATACAAAAACTACTTGGATGTGGTGGGGAGCACATGTAGCATTAGGTACTCAGGAGGCTGAGGTGGGAGGATGGCTTGAGCCTGGGAGGTGGAGGTTGCAGTCAGTCAAAATTGTACCATTGCACTATAACCTGGGCAACAGAGCCAGATCCTGTCTCAAGAAAAAAAGAAAGAAAGAAAATAAGTAACTGCCAAGTGAATCTATACATTGAATTGGTTTTAATTAAATTTTACTTTGGGAGACCGAGGCAGGCGGATCACGAGGTCAAGAGATCAAGACCTTCCTGGCCAACATGGTGAAACCCCGTCTCTACTAAAAATACAAAAATTAGCTGGGCATGGTGGTGCGCACCTGTAGTCCCAGCTACTTGGGAAGCTGAGACAGGAGAATTGCTTGAACCTAGGAGGCGGAGGTTGCAGTGAACCGAGATTGCACCACTGCACTCCAGCCTGGTGCCTGGCAACAGAGTGAGACTGTCTCAAAAAAAAAAAAAAAAAATTTTTTTTTTATAATAGCCAGACTAATTGTTTTCCTGAATTGACATTCCTTTGGTTAATGTTAGTCTCTGCATAGATAAAGGAATAAAATTATCTGATGGAAATGTCTGAGTCATAGAATAATTGAGTCATTAATAATTAAGAAAATTTAGCTTGATTTGTTAAATTAGGTCATTGTAAGTTCTTAGTGAAGTATATTTATTTACCAGAAGAATGTTGATACTCTGGAATACTTTCATTCTTTTAGTGAAAAGTATATCTTTTGCTTTCCATAAGTTCTGTGACTAGTCATGACATGCCTATTATTCATGGATTTTTGAATTACCTGTTTTTTATATATTGTTTTCTCTTCAGTGTTGCCCTGGAAACTGTCCACCTTGTGATCAAAACTGTGGACGGACCTTAGGATGTAGAAACCATAAGTGTCCATCTGTCTGTCACAGAGGTAAATTTTAGCAATAGTTATGATTTTATGTTTGTATTGACATAATGGTTTTTTTTTCATTTTCAGTATTCAATATAATGTATTGACATAGTGTTTTATAGTCGTTCTTTATTTCACTTGACCCTCTTAACCTTGAGAAGGAGGTAAGGTAGTTTGCCAGTGTCCCTATTTTATGGGCAAAGAGGTTGACGCTTAAGAGGATTTAGTGACTTACTAAGTGAAATGTCTAGTACATTTGAACCCAGGATTTCTGTTCTTTAGATTGTCCTTTCTATAACACCATATTGTTTTCCACTTTCTAACCTTCCCCACACAGTTTTTTAATTAAGGTGTTCATAGAGTTTTGAGTTTTATTCTGAATTTTATATAATTACATGGAGTTAAAGCTAGCAAAGGATTAGATATATCCTAAGCTGGTGATTTTTAAACATTTTGATCTCTTGACCCCTTTACACTCTTTTGGTCCCCAAAGGGCTTTTGTTAATGTCAGTTTTATTCATTGACATTGATTGTATTTGAAATTAAAATAAAATATAATATTAAAAAAATAGCAATAATAAACCCATTATGTCTTAACACAAGTAATATATTTTTATGAAAAATAACTTTTCTGAGAAAAGTAGAAAATTTTACATTCTTACAAATGTCTTTAATGTCTAGCTTAACGGAAAATAGCTGGATTCACATATATGCTTCTGCATTCAATCTGCTGTGATACCACTTGTCACTAGCTTCTGGAAAACTCTATGCATGTGAGACCTTGCAGACCTCCTGAAAGGGTCTTAAGAACCATTAGGGTTCCTGGACTACACTTTGAGAATTATGTTCTAAGTTATTGCTAGACATTAAAAACAGAGTTAATGTCACTTATTTGGATTATGTTTATATGAAATGGAATCTACTGAGATATGGTATAGAGTATTGGAAAGATCATGGACTTAGAGTAAGAAATCCTAGGTTTAAGGCTAGACTCTGCCACTTGGTAGTTTAATACCTAGAACAAACTACTGAACTGTTCCTTAGTTGACCTCTCAATCCTTTCAGAAATCTTGCAGCATGTATGGAACTACTATTATTTTTTATGTGGAACAGGCCAGGAGACTACTGGCCCAAGGTTAATAGAACTAGTTGCAGAGTCAGGATATGAACCCAATCTTTATGATATTTCCATTATACTAGATTCCTTCCACATTAGGAAAAGTGTCAGATTCTATTTATCCTATAGACGTTTTCTGTAGGTGTTCTTTGATTTGTCATTGAAGTTTAGAAATAGTTTTTCAGCTATGTTCTCACCAACACTAGAAAGATTTTATTTTCTTTTATAGTCATTACATCACTGACCCATTGAGTTTTTGCAGATTTTTGCAAATTACATCTCTGTGGTATAACTGGTTTGACAGTAGTAAATCTAATATTATGTAATTTACTATATTACAAGATCAAAGGAGAAATGAGATCATCTTGATAAATGTCTAAAAAATGGTTGATAAAATCCAACATCTATATATGATAACAATTTAATTGGAAATAGACATATCCTTAACCTGATAAAGAGTTTCTGCCAAAAGGTGAGAGCAAATATCATACTTAGCGGAGAAGTGTTGGAAGCATTTCCCTCTCTCTTATTGTGAAACAAAGCCCATAAATATTTCAGTATTCATCTCTAAAAGATGGATTCTTAACCTAAACATGACTGACATATTTCTTCATATCAGCAAATATCTGGTGTTCAAATTTCTTGTTGTCTTACAAGCAATTTCATTTTTTACTTCGATTTATAGACTCAAAAACCTAATAAAATTGACATATTGTAATTGGTTATGTCTCTAAAGTCTTTTAATTTATAATTTCCATCCTCTATCTCCTTTTTCCCCCTTGTGACTTAATTTGTTGAAGAAACTAGGTTGCTTTATTTAGTTTCTCAGAGTCTGGGTTTTGCAGAGTGCCTCTCTGTGGTATTATTTAATATGTTCCTCTGTCATCTGTATTTTCTATAACCTGTTAATTGGATCTAGAGGTTTGATCAGATTCAGGTTTGATATTTTTTGGTAGAGTTTTTTTTTTTTTTTTTTTTTTTTAGATTCGTATTAATCCTTAAAAGA
The DNA here is from genome assembly GCF_030222135.1 of Aotus nancymaae. Lineage (NCBI taxonomy): Eukaryota > Metazoa > Chordata > Mammalia > Primates > Aotidae > Aotus > Aotus nancymaae. Next base: position 46,407,876 of record NW_026988417.1, on the reverse strand, counting down.
GCTTATTAGTCACAACAAAATTTTCCCTGTTGGAAAGTACATGGAAGATACTATTGTGCAACTCTCAACATTTGTTTCATCTACAGTTATGTAAGAATGTAGAATCATAATTTCATACCATTTTTCCATCATTCTAGACTCCTTCATAATCAGAATTATACAGTAATTTATAGAGGGAAGATACTGTATGTTTGTGTTGTGGATATATGAAAATTTGATTTATAGTTTTTTTAAGTTCAGGATGTGTTTATAGTTTTAGAACTACCTGAATCAAGCCTATTTTGCCTGTTAAGTGGTATTGGTCAGTATAGTTATAGTCTCTGTATACTGCTCTTTTTTTTTTTGAGACAGAATCTCACTTTGTTGCCATGTTGGAATGCCGGGGCACAATCTTGACTCACTGAAATCTCTGCCTCCCAGGTTCAAGCCATTTTCCTGCCTCAGCCTCCCAAGTAGCTGGGACTACAGGCGTGCACCACCACGCCCAGCTAATTTTTGTGTTTTTAGTAGAGCTGGGGTTTTACCATGTTGGCCAGGATCGATCTCTTGACCTCTTGATCTGCCTGCCTTGGCCTCCCAAAGTGCTGGGATTACAGGTGTGAGTCACTATGCCCGGCCTGTATACTGCTTTTTTATTTTGAAAGTCATAATTAAAATCTGTTATGCTGTATAGATATCTATAACAAATTCTGTTGGTCAGTATTGAGACTGTTTAGAGAAATTATGCCTTATTTTCGAGATTTAATTTTTGAAAAAGTGATACTGTAGTTTAGAATAGCAAAAAGGTTATATTTGATAAGTTCGTCTTCTGAAGATGAACAAAAAATTGTTATTGTTAAGTGTAGAAATTGATATAATATGCTGAATGAGAACAGACTTAAATATCACTATTAACTTTAAAAATACAACATGTCATTCTTTAGGTAAAATCAAAATAAAACGTGATCATGTGCGTCAGGATAACTTGTATTAACATCAATAATATATTTGTCAAAACACATTTGGTGTTTTGTATAATAAATGTTATGTTTGACCCTACAATGCTTTTACCTCTAATTTTCCCTTTTTCTGTGCTCATTATTTGAATTATAATTCTTAATTTGTATTTGTTTTAGGGAAGTATTTTGAACTTCTAGAAGCATGTAAGCCAGGGTATTGTCCATCATTAATCTTTTTTGATCAGGTTAACTCCCAGTCCATGTTTTGCTTGGTCCGGACACCTAGGCAATAGTCTCTATAAGATATTCATTTCTTTATTGAAAACTCTTATTCTCTCATTATTTCATTTCTGATAGAGTTTCTTACTGGGAAAACTAGAGTGGGAAGGAATCCCTTAAGATGATGACAGAACCTCTTGGAGAGAACTTTATAGCTTGCTTTAAAGATTTCTTTGATTTTGTTTTTATATTTCTGCCAATCCATAACAAAACAGTATAGAAAGCTGAAACCAAAATAACTCTTTTTTTATGTTTCAAAGAGTTACATTTGGGATTATAGCCTAAAATGGTGGTTTAGTTCTTAGTCTTTCACAAAGTACAAGTAATGGAAAATTGATTGTACTTGCTACTAACCAAAATCAGGTAATGAGAGAAAAGTTATTGAAAATTTGTCTAAAAATTGTGTACTTGGATAGATGTTTGAAAATAGGCCAAAGATATTATTGTTAATGTTAGATTTTCCAAAGACTTAAATCCATTTTTGCTTGTTTTAGTTTTGAATGAGTAATGTGTTAAATTTGTTATTTAGAACAGAAGTTTTAGCAAATTTTAGAGAAATGTTTAAAACTTTATTGAGGTACCAGTGTACAGAGAGAAAAGTATTATGAATCAAGGGCCAGTTGCAGTGGCTCACACTTGTCATCCCAGCATTTGGGAGGCTGAGGTGGGAAGATTGCTTGAGTCCAAGAGTTCCAGTCTGGAAAACATAGTGAGACCCCCTCCACCTCCACAAATAATCAAAAATAAGCTGGGCATGGTGGTGTGTGTCTGTAAGTCCCAGGTACTTGGGAGACTGAGGTGCGAGAACTGCTTGAGCCCAGAAAGTTGAAGCTGCACAGTGAGCCATGATCATGCCACAGTACTCAGCTTGAGCAACAGGGTGAGACCCTGTCCCCTGCCCCCCCAAAAAAGAGAGAGAAAAGTGTTACAGATCAAAAGTACACAGCTTGTTGAATTTTTACAAACCAAACATAGCCGGTAACCAAAACTTACATCATTAAACAGAACATTACCAGAATTTTCAACACTTTCCTTGCATCCTTCATAACCATCACTCTGATTTTGAACCATAGAGATTAGTTTTTCTTGTTTACTTTATATAAATGGAATAATGTACTATATACTCTTTGTGTCTGGCTCAATGTTTTGTGGTAAGATTCATTCACTTTGTTGTAGTTTTCTTCATTTTTTGCTGTAGAGTATCTCCTTGTGTGAATATACTAACTTTATGTATTGATAGGCATTTGGGTAGTTAAGGAAACTTTTTAATTGTCAGACTTTTTTTCAGGCAGTTGCTATCCCTGTCCAGAAACCGTAGATGTGAAGTGTAATTGTGGCAATACGAAGGTAACAGTGCCTTGTGGCCGAGAAAGGACCACAAGACCACCCAAGTGCAAGGAGCAATGCAGGTGAGTTTGAAGCTTTGCAGAAGCTTCCATCTGTTGTTGTACAAATTTAAATTCTTATCGACTTTTAATATTTTAATTTAATTTTGCTTTAGTGTTTTAAAATACTAATATTCACAGTATACTTGTTCGATATGGAATCAGAAGATAATGTAAATAGATAATTGTCCTTTAGATGTAATTGTTCAATAATCAAAAGTAATTTTTGAAAATTGTACTTTATGATTTAGTCGACCACCAACTTGTCATCATATAAGTCAAGAGAAACATCGCTGTCACTTTGGCTCTTGTCCACCATGTCATCAACCTTGCCAGAAAGTTTTGGAGAAATGTGGTCACTTATGTCCTGCTCCATGTCATGATCAAGCATTAATAAAGCAGACTGGCAGGGTAAGGGAATAATGCTATTAAAGAAATACTGCATTGCTATGGATTGTACTTCTTGCTTTTACTTAGTCTTTCAACAAGCAATGACCAAGCACTTACTGGGAAGCACTGTCCATGGAGTAGGGTGCAAAGTAATCAAGACTTGATTTTTTTGTTTTAAGCAACTCGCAGTATAGAAAAGGAGAGAAATCAATGAACAATGTTTGCAAATACAGTGTGATAGTTACATTGTGATCATGATATAGATGAATTTGGCAGTCCTCCTTCATATATTGTGGTTTAGGGTTATAGATATCTTCTATAACCTTATCTTAAAGATTTGTTCACTTTTTAATATTTTATTTAAAAGTATTTAAAATAAATATTCATGAATATTTATTTATTTTTTGAGGTGGAGTCTCACTCTGTTGCCCAGGCTGGAGTGCAGTGGTGCGATCTTGGTCACTGCACCCTCCACCTCCCAGGTTCAAGTGATTCTCATGCCTCAGCCTCCTGAGTAGCTGGGATTACAGATGTCCACTACCATGGCTGGCTAATTTTTGTATTTTTAGTAGAGATGGGGTTTCATCATGTTGGTCAGGCTGGTCTTAAATTCTTGACCTCAAATGATCTGCCTGCCTCTGCCTCCCAGAGTGCTGGAATTATAGGCACAAGGCATCTGTGCCCAGCCTCATGAATATTTATTGAGCCCTTACTAAGTATCAAGCTTTTTTTTAGGTGCTGAGGAGCAACTGTGAGTAAAATAATAGAGATTATACTCAGTTAGTAGATGTTGGAGTTTACATCTTTTTCTCATTTCCTTATTGGAGGTGAAGGAGGCTGCACTGCCTTTGTTCTACCATTTATAAACTGGATTCTCTCTCAGTTATTAATATCAAATGTGTGTGTAGGGGAATAATCTCATTTAATACAGATGAAATGAAATATTTCAGTAAGCACAATCTGAAAAAATTTCAACCTGCTTGAGCAGAGGATACATGGAACTATTTTCTTAGATTCTTAAAATGACCATATGATTTAATTTCTCTGACTTAATATTATTATGTATTTTATTTGTAGCACCAGCCTACAGGCCCTTGGGAACAGCCTTCTGAGCCAGCATTTATTCAGACTGCATTACCATGTCCTCCATGTCAAGTTCCTATTCCTGTGTAAGTATTAGAATTTCAATTAAAAAAAACAAACAAACAACTTTTGATATAGGTTGAAGGATATCTGAAGTCAGTCTTCCTTTTTTCTTAGTTCAGTTCATTATTATTTCAAGCCTAGCCTGTAAACTAGTCTGTCTGTCTTAAGCTTCATTCTTTTCCAAACATACTTGCTTATAAACCTCCTGTAGGTCTCTTTTTTTGAGTCTTTACCCCTAATTAGAGCTTGATGCCCTTCTTAGCTTTCCATAGCAACTTGTACATGCAGTTACAAAAACTAATTGAGGAAACATCATTTGTTATCCTGATAATTCCCATACTAGAGTGTAAGCTCCCTGAAGACAGAAGAAAGCCAGGTTTTAGATAAGGCAGACTTGAGGAATATTTAAAGGAAGCCTTGGAAATGAAAGGAAGTAGTTTCCCGGATGGGCTGGTGAATGACTGGAACTGAGCTGTAGGGAGCTGAACCTATAGTAATAGGGAATCCTGGAATTTTTTATACTTCCAGCAGAAGTTATGGAGTATAGGGAAAAAAGAAGCACAGAATGCTTAGAAGCCACAGAAAATTAGAAAAGGGGCTGTTGTCTACAGCTAAGGTGCCAAATTAAACATTGGTATTTCTTGTGTATTGGTCTTTTAAAGAGAGGATTTTTGGTTTTGTTTGTTTGTTTTTTACTTCTAAAAGCTTTCATTTCCACAACATTCCTCCCAGGTGAAATAGCATGTATATTTTTGTATATTGGTCACATAGTCAATTTGGGAAGCAAAGTGTGTTTTGGAGATATATGCACAAATAGGGAAATTGTAGTCTGTAGATTTAACGAATGAGGGTTGTAAAGTTAGCACAGAGGTTTTTCATGTAGGTATTCAGTTATTTGAGACTAACTCTTTTACTGAGGACTTACGTTACAATCATGAGGAACCAAGTTATTGCTAATATCTCTTACTATGTTAGAATTATTAGTGGCCTAAAATTTTTCCTTTGAGAGAAATAGAAGAGACATTGATATTATAATTCATAGGCACTAAACTATTGTCCAGTTATACAGTACTTAATTACCTTTGAATTCCTTAGTCTGCTTTTTTTTTTTTTTTTTTTTTTGAGATCGAGTCCCTCTCTGTTACCCAGGCTAGAGTGCAGTGGTGCAATGTTGGCTCACTGCAACCTTCTTCCAGGTTCAAGCTATTCTCCTGCCTCAGCCTCCTGAGTAGCTGAGACTATAGGTATGTGCCACCACACCCGGCTAATTTTCGTAGTTTTAGTAAAGGTGGGGTTTCTCCATGTTGCCCAGGCTGGTCTCAAACTCCTGGTCTTAAGTGATCCACCCGTATTACTGAGATTACAGGCATGAGCCACTGTGTCTAGCCCTTACTTAGTCTGTTTTATATTAAGATTATTTAATTCAGTTAATTTGCTTAAAATCTTACTTTGGATAAAATATTATCTGACAGTAGAAAAACTGCCTGGAATTACTAAGCCATGTTTACTAGAGGTTTGAAAAATGATATTAGATTACAATGGTCTTTCTCATTTGACTGGAATGTGTTGCTGGAAAGGGTGTGTGTACTAAAACAGATTGTCTCTTAGAGTAAAAGCTCTTGAGTTTAGGGTTGTGCTTCCCACTAACTTCTCCTATTAATAAGTCGTATACCTTCTCAGTTTGTTTATAAAATAACAAGATTCATGATAGTTATAACAATGCCAGTAAGGAGAGAATTTTCAGAGGTCCTTATCATTGTAAAATGTCCTTTGTATGTAGCAACAATTTTTGTTTAACTTAAAGTCTATTTTGTCTGATGTTAGTATAGCCATTACAACTCTGTTGGTTACTGATTGCATGGACAAATGCTTAGCAGCAAACTACTGAAATTGACTCAAGAAGAAACAGAAAATCTGAAGAGACTGAAACAGAAAAATCTACTAAAGAGATTGAATTAGTAATTAAAAATTTATCACAAAGAAAAACCCAGGACCAGATGACTTCACTTGTGAATTCTACCAAAAATATAATGAAGAATTTATACCAATCCTTTCACTTAAGGAGGGTCACTTCCCACCTTATTCAACAAGGCTGGTATTTCCCTAATACTAAAACCAGAGAAAGACATTACAAGAAAACTACAGACCAGATCACATGTAAATATAGATGCAAAAATTCTTCACAGAATAATAACAAATTGAATCCAGTACCATGTAAAAAGATTATACACTGTGACCAAATGGGTTTATCCCAGAAATACAAGGTTGATTCAACATAAGAAAACCAATCAATATAATTCCTGGGTCTCACTCTCGCCCAGGCTGGAGTACAGTGGTGTAGTTCTAGCTCACTGCAGCTTCAAACTCCTGGGCTCAAGGGATTCTCCTGCCTCAGCCTACTGAGTAACTGGGCTAAAAGCATGTGCCATCATGTCTGGCTAATGTTTTTTAAAATTTTTATGGAAATGAAGTTTTGCTATTTTGCCCAAGCTGATCTCAAATACCTGGCCTCTAGCAATCTTCCTGGCTTGGCCTCCCAAAGTGCTAGGATTATAGGCATAAGCCACTGTACTCATCCAGTTGGTGTAATTCTTATCAGTAAAGGGTAACTGATAGATGTGGCACAGCATTTGACAGAATCTGACACACTTTCTTGATAAATCACTCAAGTGTGGAAGAAAAGATAATTTCCTCAACCTGATAAAGGGCATCAGTGAAAAACCCACAGTTCACATAATACGTCATTGTGAAAGATTAATCAGGTGACAAGATCCTGAGTGTCAAAAGTTTTAAGGAGTCCTCAAAAATACTGTTACAGTTACTTAATGAGTTCATTACTGTTGCAAGAAACATCAGTATACAAAGCCAGTGGTATTTCTGTACTCTGGAAGCAAATAATCTGTAAATGAAATTAAGAAAACAATTCTACTTATGTAGCCTGAAAAGAACATGTTGTTTAAGAAATTCAATAAAAGGAATGTAAGATTTGTACAGTAGAAACTGTAAAACCTAAATGAAAACCTAAATAAAAACCACAGTAACATTTATGCCTCACAAAATTAGACTGTAAATAGGATAGCTCTATAGTTGGTTAATTTGGTTCATTCAATTACACATCATCAAAAGCTCAGCTTGTCTTTCCATTTTGTTTTCCTTAATGTGTCATCTTTGACCTCAGGCTGTTTGCATCTTTATTAACTTCCCAATCCAGACATGAAAATTTCCAAAGGAAGAAATTGATATGTGTATGCCTTCTGTCTGTCATCATCATCACCTTTTCTTTTTTTCTTTTAAGGATAAGGAAACTTCTCTGAAGCTCCACAAGAGAACTCTTTTCACATTTCATTAGACCATTTTTAAACCAGTCCTTGGAAAGGGAAATAATGTTTATTTTCTTAAATAGACTTTATTTTTTAATAAAATGTTCAGGTTTACAGAGAAAATTACACAGAAAGTATAGAGAGTTCCTATGTGTGTCCCCATACCACACATAATTTTCTCTATTACCAACTTTCATTAGTGATACATTTTTTACTGTTGAGGAACCAATATTGGTATATTATTATTAGCTAAAGTCCATAGATTACATTAGAGTTTACTTTCTGTGTTGTATGGTTCTGTGGGTTTTAACAAATGTATAGTGTCATGTACTTACTATTATGATTTCATACAGAATAGTTTCACTGCCCTAAAAATGACCTGTGCTACACCTGTTCAACCTTCTTCTCCCCTCCCCATCTCAAACTCCTAGCAACCACATATCTCTTTACTGTCTCTGTAGTTTTGCCTTTTCCAGAATGTCATATAGTTGGAATTTTACAGTGTGCAGCATTTTCAGACTGGCTTCTTCACATAGCAATATAGTTTTATGGTTCCTCTGTGTCTTCTCATGGATTGATAGCTAATTTCCTTTTATCATTGAATAATAATCCATTGTATAAAGGTACCATATTTTGTTTATCCATTTGCCATACAAGGACATTTTGGTTGCTTCCAAGTTTGGCAATTAAGAATAAAGCTGCTATAAACATTTATGTGCAGATTTTTGTGTAGGCATAAGTTTTCACCTCATTTGGGTAAATACTTAAGAGTACAATTGCTGGATCACATGGTAAGACTTTGTTTAGGTTTGTAAGAAGCTGTCAAACTGTCTACCAAAGTGAATCATTTTGCATTCTCACGACAATGAGTGAGAATTTTTGTTTCTCTACATTCTCACCAACGTATGATATTGTCAGTGTTTTGGATTTTAGTCATTCTATTTTTAATTGATACATAATAATTGTACATATTTATAGGAAACATAATGCTGTTTCAGTATATACAATGTGATATATAGTGATTGGATCAGGGCAATTAGCATATCCATCATATCAGGCATTTATTACTTGTTTTGGGAACATTCAGCATCCTCTTTTCTAGTTATTTGAAAATATATATTATTGTTAACTATAATTATCTGTAACTATAGTTATAGATATCTGTAGATATCTATTGTTATAGGTAACTATTGTTATCGATAGTTAGCAGTAGAAACTATAGTTGACAATAGATAACAATAGTTTTATAGCACTATAGGATAACTATACAACACCAGAACTTGTTCTTCTTATCTAGCTGTAATTTTGTCCTTTAACAAATCTCTATTATCTCCCTTTCCCTCTACCTTTTCCACCCTGTAACTATTATGCTTTTTATTTCTACGAGATAAACTTTTTAGCTTCTACGTGAGTGAGAACATGCAGTGTTTAACTTCCTGTTCCTTTTTGCCCATTTTTATATTGCATTATTTGTTTTCTTATTGAGTGTATTTCGGAGACAAGTCCTTTACCAGCTGTGTGTTTTTCAAGTATTTTTTGCCAGTTGTGGTTTATCTTTTGTTGTTGTTGTTTTTGAGTCAGGATCTCAGCTCTGTCACCCAGGCTTTTCCTACTTTAGAGTAGGAGTGCAGTGGCTTCATCATAGCTCACTGCAGCCGCAACCTTCTGGGCTCAAATGATCCTCCAACCTTAGCCCTACCTCCAACCTCCTAGTAGCTGGGACTTCAGGCTTGCACCATCGTGTCCAGCTAATTTTTAAAATTTTTGTATTTTGTAGAGATTCATTATGTTGCCCAGGCTGGTCTTGAAATTCCTGTGCTCAGATGATCCTCTTGTCTCAGCCTCCTAAAGTGTTGGGATTATAGGCATAAGCCACTACACCCAGCCTTTGTGGCTTTTCGTTCTCTAAATGTTCTTTGCAGAGCAATAATTGTTAGTTTAATGACATCTATTATTCATTTTTATTTCATGGATTGTGCTTTTGATGTTATATCTAAAAAGTTGTCTTAAACTCAGAGTACCCAGATTGTTTGTGTTTTACAGTTTTGCATTTTACAGTTAGATCTGTGATTCATTTTGAGCTAACTTTTGTGAAAGGCATAGGATCTGTCTAGATTTTTTTGCAAGTGGATGTCCATTTGTTCCAGCATCAACTATTTATTGAAAAGCATATCCTTTCTTCATTCAATTGGCTTTGCTCTTTTGTCAAAGATCAGTTGACTGTGATTTGTGTGGTTCCATTTCTGGGCTGTTTTCTTCCATTTGCCTGTTCTTTCATCAGTACCATACTGTCTTGATCACTGTAGCTTTAGTAACTCTTAAAGTTGGGTGGCATCAGTCTTTCGACTTTGGTTTCTTCAGTATTGTGTTAGCTGTTCTGGGTCTGTTATCTTTCCATATAGACTTTAGAATCAGTTTGTTGACATATACAAAATAACTTGCTGGGATTTTGATTGGAATTATGTTGAATCTGGTTCAAATTGGAAAGAAACTACATCTTAAAAATTTTGAGGCTTCATATCTGTGAACATGAAACATCTCTTCATTTATTTAAATCTTTGATTTCTTTCATAAGTATTTTGTAGTTTTCTTATAGAGATCTTGCATATATTTTGTTAAATTCATACCCAAGTATTTCATTTTTTGTGCTAATGTTTTTAATTTCAGATTCAAACTGTTCATTGCTACTATGCAGGAAATCAATTGACCTTTGTATATTAACTTTGTATCCTGTAACTTTACTGTAATTGCTTATTATTTCCATATGTGTTTATTTTTCTACTATTCTTAGAGTTAGCCTCTTTAGGTGTTATTTTTGTATAATTTGTAATGTTTTCATTTTATTTTATTTTTTCCTTGCAGGGAATGTCTTGGGAAACATGAGGTGAGCTACAGGTGCAAAATTTTAAGTAAAGCTTATAATGTATACTATTATATACTAGTGTAACTTTTCTATATTAGAGTTGTCAGAAATAATAAAGTCAAAGTATTGTTATTTTACTGTTATAAAGAGTATAAGAATTTACTAATTTAAAAAATATGCAATGCCTTTATTTGAGAATTAGACTGTGTATATGTATATACTACAGAATTATATTGAATTTTCTTTTTAGGAGGAGAACGTTTTGCTTCTTGGCATTCATTACTTTGGAATATTTTGATAGGTTACTTTGTTTTGATCATCAGTATTATTATTCATGCAAACTTAGTAGGCTTTTGTGAAACTTGTTCTCAAATGATAGCAGAGCAATTTTGGAAACATGTAGTATGTCCAGAAAGTTTTGTGTGATGTGTGCTGTGCTGATTTGCTTTATTTTTTAAGGTGAGTCCACTGCCATGCCATGCTGTAGGACCCTACTCTTGTAAAAGAGTTTGTGGAAGAATCTTAGATTGTCAGAATCACACATGTATGAAAGAATGCCACAAAGTAACCGAAATTGATGGCTCAACTGGAAAAAACAAGGTAATGTTCATAGATTGAATGCATATCTGCCCATAGTATTCTTGAAAGATTTTTTCAACAATTATTCCATAAATATTTTTCTGTTTTGCTTTAGCTTCCTTCCTCTATTTTTGCCCTCATTCCTTCTCCTTCCTTGCATTTCCTAAGACAGCTGCCTTAAACAGCTTGGGGTATATAGTTCTGTATCTTTATTCTAATTCATAATAGTATGCCTTTTAATGTGGAACTCTTTACATACCAAACCCGTGTTAATACATAAGATATAGTTTTATGATAAAAATGCATAGGTTATATATCTTATTAGATAGTAGGTAGGAGTATCACCTCCATTTGTCATTATTTATATCTGAGTTTAGTCTAGAGCTTTTACTCGAAGTTAAACCTGACACACAGGATGAATGATATTCATAATTTTAATAAATTTAAATAAATTCTCAATCTTTTGTTGGAGACTAAAATAAATGACATCACAGATGAATGGTGTATCTATGTGTATAATTAAAGCATTTTACAAGCATATGAGAACTTAGCTATTCAAAGATCTCTGAAAATTGCCATCTTATAAGGAAAAACAAATGTAGCTGATGTTAAACTTTATTTTTAAAATAATTATTTTCTAGACTTCCATTCTGTAGGGAGTTGTAATACTAGTGTCTACATGAGAAATAGGCCAGAAAATTTAACTGTCACTTTATTATTAACATTAAATTTACAACTATTGAAATTATTAATATGACTTGTGCTATTGAAAATTTTAGTTGCATCATTAGGTTATTTTTTATCTTTAATTTATAATACATGACAACATAAATACCCATGGTATTCTTCTTGTTCATGTGCAAACATATGTGTAAATGTATTGCTTACGATTTAGCGATCCGTGCCTTGACCCTCTAAAATGTACTCATGATAAAATGAAAATGATACTAGAATTATAAAATCAGACTAAACAAATAATGATACAAAATAATTTTAACTAGTTAGGGTGTAGCTGTTCTATGGCTTTCCTCTCCCAGATTTCCAGAATATGAAGTAAGTCAGAAAAAGCTTATTTTCAAAGCTGATGTGACTATTAGAGATTTATGGTGGATTATCCCAAAATTGCTTCCTGGGTTAAGGCTTCGGTTTTTCTTTTTAAATGAGAACTACATATGATATTTGACAGACAGACTTTCTGTATTTCTTAACTAAGATAGTCTTTCCTAGAAGATAGAACTTGGGAAGTAATCCAGGAAGATAACGGTGATTTTTTTGTTTCCCCTATAGCTGGAAGGAACTCATATTCTAAGTATAATTTTCATTTTGCAGATAGGGAAACTGAGCTTTGTGACTTGTCCATGATTATGCAACAGGAGAGTAGTAGATCAGAAAGTATTATGCCTGATCTTTTAACTCCCAGCTCAATGTGCTCTTCTACTCATGTTGTTTAAATAGAAGATTATTGTAGGTGTACCATGTAGTCAGGAAGAGCAAATGGAATAGACTCTTTATGTTAACTTTGGTTCTCTTTGCATATTTTGTTACTCATTGCCTAATACTCGCTCAGTCTTTCCCATTTCAGAAAGTCATTTTACCGTTTTTACCCACTTGTGCAGATCAAAGACATAGGAATCATGCTTGATTTCTTTCTTGTCTTTCTTCTCCTTTTTTTTCCACAGAAAATCCTGTTAGGTTTATCTTCAAAACAGATGTTGACTCTGACAGATTCTCATAACCTATAGCACTAACATCCTCATCTAAGCCACCATCACCTTTGACTTAGATTTCTGCAGTAGTTTCCTAACCAGCCTTTTCTGCTCTCACTTTGTTTTACTGCATCAGCCAGATTAATCTTTTAAAAAATGTAAATCAGGTATCATCTTCCTGCTCCACATCCTTTGATAGTTTTCAGTCAGACCAAAATTTAAATCCTTTTCAGTGGCCTATAAAGGCTCAATAATGATCTCACTCCTGACTGTCTTTCCCAGCTTTCATCTAACTACTCATCACTCCCTTGCTTACTCACTTCTGCTTCTGTTCTTCCTGTTTCTTGAACATTCCACATTTGTATTTTCTTAGAGCCTTTGTACGTGTTCTTTTCCTTTGAAACTCTCTATTCTGATGGTTCTCTCCCTCATTTAACTCAGTTTCTATTAACATGTGATCTTTATTAGGCAGGTTTCCTTCTTGTTGCTATCATCACTCTTTCTTATCCTGCTTTATCTTTCTTCAGATTAGTTACCAAGATATTATATTCATAATCTTACCTCCTCATATAAATGTAAGTTCCAGGGGCCTATCTCATGTCTTCCCAGTGCCAAGAACAATGCCTGGGACATAAGTATTGAGTATTTTTGGTATAAATGAATATGCCTTTTAAAAATAAAAATTATTTATAAAATAATATTTTTATAATTTGAAACACTATTTCTTTTTAATCCTGTATGTCAAAAAAGTAGCTTAGAATTTTATCATAATAACTATTGTAATCATGGCTTCTCTTTGGAATTACTATAAAAATGACCTTTAACATTTAATAACCATGTCTATAGCTCTCTTATTTTACCTCAAGTATGACCTAAGAAAACAAACCATATCCTGAAACAAGTATTTTTAACCTTTTTTAGTAGATTCTAATGCTAGTTAACATTATTAAATCACTAGAGAAAAGGGAGTTGCCTTAAGTTACATTGAGGTACATTTATTTGTAAAATGTAATTTAACTTTAATTCATTGATATGCATTGAAACATAAACTACTGGTCATTCTTTTTTCATTCTATATGTGTTTCTCTTTGGCAAGATGAGATAATTATTTTTCACTGTTGAGTGCTTTGGAATTTTTATTTATGTGTTAACAATGTATTGATTTCTTTAGTTCAATGATGATTATTGTATAGAAATGAATAAACATTTTAACTCTGTATATTTTCTTTTCTGTCTCTGATTATTCTTTAGGAAGTAATTTACATTTTTAGTGGGTTACTTTATATGGTCAGGTTCATTTTAAGGTTCATTTAAAAATGAGGCAGTTTGACTTAATGAGGTTTATAAGCAAAAAAAATCTGTATGAACAATAGTCATATTGACAATCTTGCTATTCTTTAGTGTAAATATTTTTAAGATAAATAAGAGTATGTACCATTTGATTAACTATGCTTCTAAGAGCTGCAGAAGTACTTTATTTTAATGGGATATATACATTTTATAACTCTAACATATGGAATTGTTAGGCTTAACCTGTACTTAGGTGATTTATTTCCTCCTTTTTCAGGCTGGCCCAGAATGCCTTCATTGTGATGAAGGGTGCTCCAGGTCACGGCCACTAGGTTGTCTTCACTCATGTGTTTTGCCATGTCACCCTGGAGAATGTCCACCTTGTGTTCAGATGCTTAGAATAAAATGTCACTGTAAGATCACAAGCCTATATGTGGAATGTAGGTAAGTGGACTGAGAAAAAAAAAGTCTTATTACAATTAGTTGAATTGGTATCTTTTTATAATTAAGAACCCTTTATAGTCTACTTCGCTTAAACTCTAGATGCCTAGATTTTCCAGTAGAGACCTGGAAGGAAGACATGTAGAATACTCAACTTTCTGGATACTTCATCCTGATTTCAAACAGGGAAATTGTGCTTTTTTTCCATTTCGAGATTCTGTATAAGATTTTGTTATGAAAAGGTATCATTGCTTTTGAAAAAAATTAGAGAAATACTGCTGTAACTGATAGTTTGACTATGTCAAATTAGAATTTATCAAAATTTGACTTGTACATACAGCCACACCCTATTTTATTGATCTTTGCTTTATTGTACTTGGCAGATACTGAGTTTTTTACAAATTGGAGTTTTTTGTCGACCTGCACTCAGCAAGTCTATTAATGCCATTTTTCCAACAGCATATGATTACTTTGTGTCTCTGTCACATTTTAGTAATTCTCACAATATTTCAAGCTTTTTAATTATTATTATATCTGTGATGATAACCTGTATTCAGTGATCTCTGATGTTACCACTGTAATTGTTTTGGGGCGCCATGAACTGCACTTCTGTGAGATGGTGAATCATTGATAAATGTTGTGTGCGATTGAACTGCATCACTAGCAGTTCCCCTATCTCTCTCTTTCTCCTTGGGCCTCCTTATTCCAAGGAACAACAGTATTGAAATTAGGCCAATTAATAACCTTACAATGGCCTCTAAGTGTTCAAATGAAAGGAACACATGTCTGACTTTAAATCAAAAGCTAGAAATGATTAAGCTTAGTGAGGCATGTCTAAAGCTGAGCTAGGCTAAAAGTTAGATTTCTTGCACCAAACAGTTGTGAATGCAAAGGAAAATTTCTTAAAGGAAATTAAAATTCATTCCAGTGAACATAGAATGATAAGAAAGCAAAGCAGCCTTATTGCTGATATGGAAAAAGTTTTAGTGGTCTGGATAGAAGATCAAAGCAGCCACAACATTTAGAGATGCTCCTAACTCTCTTCAATTCTGTGAAGACTGAGAGAGGTGAGGAAGCTGCAGAAGAAACATTTGAAGGCAGCATAGGTTGGTTCATAAGGTTTAAGGAAGAAGCCATCTCTATAATGTAAAAGTGCAAGGTGAAGCAGCAAGTTATCCAAGAAGGTTTAGATAAGATCATTGATGAAGGTGGCTACACTAAACAACAGATTTCCAAAGTAGACAAAACAGTCTTCTATTGAAAGAAAATGCTATCTAGGACTTTCATAGCTAGAGAGAAGTCAATGCCTGGCTTTAAAGTGTCAAAAGACAGGCCAACTCTCTTGTTAGGGCCTAATGCAGCTGTTGACTTTAAATTGAAGCCGGTACTCATTTACTACTCTGAAAATTATGCTAAGTCTAGTCTGCTTTTGCTCTATAAATGGAACAACAAAGCCTAGATGACAGTATATCTGTTTACAGCACGGCCTACTGAGTATTTTAAGCCCACTGTTGAAACCTCCTGATCAGAAAGATTCCTTTTAAAATATTACTGCTCATTGACAAGATACCTGTTTACCCAAGAGCTATAATGGAGATATACAAGGAGATGAATGTTTTGTTCATGCCTGCTAACACAACATCCATTCCACAGCCCATGGTTCAAGGAGTAATTTCAACTTTCAAGTCTCATTTTTTAAGAAATACATTTTGTAAGGCTATAGCTGCCAGATGTAGGTAGTGATTTCTCTGATGGATCTGGGTTAAGTAAATTGAAAACGTTCTGGAAAGGAGATGTCGTTAAGAACATTCATAACAACAGGAACAGGAGTTTGGAAGAAGTTAATTCCGCCCCTCATAGATTTCTTTGAGGGATTCAAGACTTCAGTGCAGAAAGTAACTGTAGATGTGGTGGAAATAGCTAGAGGACTATAATTTAAAAGGAGCCTATAGATGGGACTGAATTGCTGCTAATAAAACTTTAATGGATGAGAAGTTGCTTCCAATGGATGAACAGAGAAAGTGGCTTCTTGAAATGGATTCTACTCCTGGTGAAGATGCTGTGAACATTGTTGAAATGACAACAAAGGATTAGGATTTAGAATATTACCCAAACTTAGTTAAAGCAGCAGAAAGGTTTAAGAGGAATTTAGAAAGAAGTACTACTGCGGGTAAAATGCTATGAAACATAGCCTCACATGCTACAGAGAAATCTTCCTGAAAGGAAGAGTCAATTGATGCAGCAAACTCTATTGTTGTCTTATTTTTTAAAATTGCCACAGCCACCTCAGTCTTCAGCAACCACCACCCTGATCGGTCAGCAGCCATAAACGTCTAAGCACGATGCTCCACCTGCAAAAACATTAAGACTGACTGAAGGCTCAGATAAGCATTGGCAGTTTTTAGTAATAAAGCATTTTTAAGTTAAGGTATATACATTGTTTTTTATGATGTAATGCTATTGCATACTTAGTAGATTGCAGTATTGTTTAAGTATAACATTTATATGCACTGGGAAACCAAAAAATTTGTGCGATTTGCTTTAGTATGATATTCACTGTATTAAGGTGGTCTAGAACTGAACCTGCAGTATCTCTGAGCTATGCCAGTAGTTTACTTAGGCATAATTTTTAAGCTATAGATTTTGTTGTTGTTGTTGTTGTTATTTTTTGAGATGGAGTCTCCCTCTGTCGCCCAGGCTTGACTGCAGTGACGCCATCTCTGCTCACTGCAACCTCCGCCTCCTGGGTTCTTGCAATTTTCCTGCCTCAGCCTCCTGGAGTAGCTGGTACTACAGGTGTAGGCCACCATGCCAGGCTAATTTTTTGTATTTTTTAGTAGAGACAGGGTTTCACCGTGTTGCTTAAGCTATAGATTTAAAACATAGGCCTTTGTTTATTACAAATGTTGCTGTTATAGCATCTATCACAGTAGGATATGATCAGTATATTTTCTTACTTTAAAAAAATGCAAATTTTTGTTTATGGATTATTTTGATGGAAGGAAAAAATCCCTTCTGTTTAATAATGATACAACATAATTTACCACTTAACTGTCTCCTGGCTGTTGCACTCCAGGAGTGCAACATACATAAAGTCAGCTTTTGGTAAATATTTTTTACTCAAGTTTCATTGGGGAATATTACTTTATTTTGTACTTTTTAATGTAATTACATTTCGAAAAATTCTTATTCTTATTAGCTATAATATTTGTTTTTGTTCCCTAAAGTCTAGACTCATGCTCTGGTAAATTGTAGAAGACAAATTTCATTCTTTTCTTATATTAAAGTTATATTGTTGAAATCTCATAAAGTATTATAATTTTTAATCTTAGAAGTTTTGTAGGGGGAATTTAGAGGGCAATTTTGCATTATTAATGGATGGTAACGGATGAACTTGAGCAGTATTACACCTGCATTCTGTTATTTATATAGCTTGTTCCTTATGAAACTTTCACCCATGAATTTTAGCATCCATTGATGATTCTATCACAGTTGTTACTGTGATAACATTTCAGAAAATAGAGGAAGTTCTCAAGAACAACACACATGTACGTGCATGCCCAGATGCTTTATTAATGAAACCCTTGACCATTTAATCCCAGTGATACTACATGTTCTAGAGCATAGAAACCCAAGGAAATAACCAAGTGTATTTTATAAAACAAAAAGTGGCCAAGTGGGAATTTTCTAATTCCATCTTCTACATTTATTAATTGACATTTCACTGTAAAAGCTCTCCCCACCTCATGTTAATACTAGCATTAACGAGTGGATTCTTTATTCGTTTCTTCACATCATTTTGATGTTTAATTTATTGAACACCAAAGGCCCATGGGAGTGTCTTTAAACTGGTTCCCATGTCTTTTTGATGTGTTTCCATCCTTGTTTTAGTATTTTCTTCTTTTTCTGGCTAATAAAAATGTCCCAGGCTCATCTTGTACTTTACCTATCCTAGCCCAAGACTTAGACATTTCTCTGAGGGCCTTTTTGGTGGACAGTGATATTGAAAAACCACTTGGTATGCTTATTGCTCCTTGTGTATCATTCCTTTTAGGCTCTCTGTTTTGATAAGGACCATTTTAAAATTGATTTTTGTGAATTGACTGTTGACATCCTTTGCGTATTTTTTTTTCCTTGGGGTGTTGGTCTTTTTTCCCCGCTTAATTTCCTGAGTTTTTAAATAGTTCTTTATGTGTTAGGGATATTAACCATTTAAGTATGATATATACTGCAAACATCTTCTGCCTCTTTGTTGTCTTTTGAGCTAGCTTATGGGTTGTCATTTTTTTGGGTTTTTTCTATTCTTTTTTTTTTTTTTTTTTTTGCCTTGCAGCCACTTTTTAATGTAATTATATCTTGTCTTTACAATACTTTTGCCTCATAATTGATTTCTCTCATCTCCTATCGTTGGTTGACATCTCTAGTCCAGTGTTAGATAGCATTGGCCCCGCCTTGTTTGTTTCTTTACATTGTGTAAGATGTTGGCTTTATCACCATGTTAGAGAGTATTCAGTAATTTCTATTTTCTTGAGTGTATGTGTATATTTAAATCAGGATTGGATGCTGAATTTGCCAAATGATGTTTTAGCATCTATGGAGATAATCATACCATTTTAATCCTTAGCTCTGTTGATATTAATCTGCTAACATTTTATTTAGCACTTAAAAATATTTATAAATTGTATTTGTCTATAGTTTTCAAATTTTGTATTGTTTATAAAATTGGGGTGTCAACATCATGTTTGTTTTATAAAATAAACTTGGCTATTTTCTTGGTTTTCTATGCTTTAGAATACTTTATGTAGTATCATTGACGGTTTTATGGAATTCCTCTATGAAACCATCTGGACCTGGCATATGTGTGTTGCTTTTGATAACTTTCTCTATTTTTTTCTAAGGGAAATTTCTCTCTCTTATGGTGTCATTTTTGGAAAACTATTTTCCTTAGAAATTATCTATTTAATCTAGGTTTTTCAAATTTATTTATGTAAAAGTTTATAAAATAGTTGCTTACTGTAATTAAAATTTTGTTGTTGTTTTATGATTTCCACTTTGTCATTCTTATTTTGAATATTTTTGCTTTCTCCCTCTTTCTTGAGTGTTAGGTAGTAAATTTTTTGTTTTAAAAACCTAGGATTTTGATTAACTGGATTGACTGTTCTTTTATTCTTTACCACATCTTTCTGCTCTTATTTTACTGTTTCCTTTAAAAATACTATTCTTTCCTTTAAAAAGAAATTTCTAAATTTTTAAAAAAAGAATTGGGAATTTAATTCATTTATTTTCATGCTTTCATTTTTATCATAGATGTACTTAAAGCTTGTGGATTATTTAATTATTAGTTTAGGAATATTCCCTATATTCATATGTATACTACTATCTTTATATTTGAGAGTTTCTGTTTTTACATTATATTTCCTCCTGTACTCAAGAGTTTTAAAATAGAAGATCTAGTTTTACTGCATTGTGATCAGAGCATGCGTTTGTAATATTTTTCTAATTTATTACAAAATAACAGTGCTTCTTTTGTAAAATAAAGTGATCAATTTTTGTGAATATTCTGTGTGCTTTAGAAGACATAATCTCTTAATAATCAGGATATAATATTTGGGATGTGTGTACGTATCATTTTTTAATACAGTAGCTTTGTCTTATAGTGAAAATACTGTATTAAAATTCCATGTTATTAGTGTATTTCTCTTTGTTTTTGTTTTTTGATACATAGTCTCACTCTATTGGTCAGGCTAAAGTACAGTGGTATGGTCATGGCTCACTAACTCCTGGGCTCAAGTGATCCTCCCACCTCATTCTCCTATGTAGCTGGGGCCACAGGCACATACCAACACATCTGGCTAATTTTAAATAAATTTTTTGTAGAGATGTGCTCTCGCCGTGTTGCCCAGGCTGGTCTCAAAACATCTGGGCTCAAGGGATCCTCCTGCCTCAGCTTCTTAAAATGTTGGGATTACAGGCATGAGCCATCACGCCTAGTCTATTAGTGTGTTTCTGTATCTCTTTGCAACTACTGTAGTTTTTGCTTGTAAAGATGATTAAGCTGTTATATGTTGTACAGCGTTTTTAATAATTATGGCTTCCAGCATTAAAAGGTATCCTTTGTTACATTTAATACCTTTGGCTTAAATTCTTATGCATCCCCTTTTTCACTTTAATAGGTAAGTTAAGACCTTTAACAATTTTAATATCACTAATATCTTTGGTTTAGCTCTGAGTTACTCCTTTATGATTACTGTTTGTGTTATGTCACTTTTTCTTTATGTGATTTGTTTTCATTGCTCTTATTTATTTAAAAGTTTTTCCTATTTAGTAAGGTTTATTTTTTTTTAGTGGTTGATTATTTTTGTATTTGTACCTTTTTAATGTCTTTAGACCCTTGTTTCTTTCATCTTTTACTAACTGGTTTGTCAGCTTTTAATTTTATCACCTAGTTTTCATTTAAGACTGAATGACAGCCAGTGAGTTTATTTTATTTGTCTTTTTCTTCTTTCCTTCTCCTCTAATTGTTTAGTTGCATGCTTTATTCTTTTTCAGAACATGCAACATTTATATATTATTCTACTTTCATTCCCACCTTTTTTTCTTAGATTTTCAATTTTAAATTTTAACCATCATTTTTTTCTGAAATTTTGTAATCTTCTCTTCTTTGAATGAAGTGCATCCTCTAGTGGATTCCCCAAGAGAGCTTGTGGGTATAGTATTCCCTGAATGCTTAATTCTTAAACATTCCCTTGCATGTTTAAGAATGTTTTGCTATAGCATTTATAATTGTATAAAAACTCTTTTATTTACGTGTTTTATTATGTGTTTCCTAGAGTTTCTTGGAAATGCTGCTCTATGCTACTTTCATTTGTATTTTACTTTTGAGAAATTTGATGCCAGTCTGTCTTTTCCTTATGAGTTAATTGATCTTTTTTGCCTAAAAGTTGTTTCTTTCTCCTTCGTTTCCCTCCTCTATCTTTAAAATCTAATGTTTTTTATTAAGGTATGACTCAGGGTTAATAATTTTTGATAAATTTTTCCATGTACCTGATGACCCCTTTCAACATATAAGTTCAGTGTTTTTATTTTCTTGGATTATAATTTCAAATACCAGTTCTATTTCATTAATTTTGTTTTTTAGTGCTACCAATTGTATGTATCTTGGATTTTCTTCTTCTGTCTCCCATTTCAATCACTTACTTCTTTGACATCTTGCTTCTAAATCTGATTTTTATCATCTAGGTTGTTTTGCTGTCTCATTTCAGGGACCCTTATTAAATTTTGATTCAGATATGTTTTTCTGTAAATATGTTCTTCCATGAGCACTTTGTAATTTAGTTTTACTTTCTGATGTAATTTTATCTTAATCTTTTTTCCTGAATTCAGTCAACATTTGTCTATTTCTTTTTCTTTTTTATTCTCCGTTATGTTCTTAGGTTTTGCTTTTCTGACTTAAGGTGGTAATGTATTGAAGGGCTCTATACCATGCTCACATTGGGTAATTTGCTAGGACTCCCAGCACTCAGCATATAGTTATACCTACAGCTATGAGTTATTACAGCAAAAGGGTAGAAGGCACAGTCAGCAAGGGAAAAGGTAGATGAGGTGAAGTGTACTAGTCACAAGCGTCTAGAGTCTCCTCCCAGTGAAGTCACATGGGATGTACTTAGCATCATCACACTCTTTCCCCAGCACTGAGTTGTGACAACACTTGTAGAATGTTTCTAACCAGAGAAGTTTATTAGAGACTGAGCATCCAGAGGTTTATATTGGGGGAAGTTTACATAGGCAGCCTCACCTGGCACATACCAAAGTTCAGAGCTCTCAGAGGGAAAGCAACTGTTCAGCATAAACCATTTGATTTGTACAAACGGTTTAGACATAGTCAGCTGTTCTTATCAGTTCTGGGAGTGGTGGGAACGTTCCTGAAATCCAAATTCCCAAGCACCAGCCAGAAGCTAGCCTTATAAGGAGGCCTTTCAAAAGATAGCAGTCAGGTCTGCTAGGTTAACACTTCTCTGTACAGGTGGTGGTTCATATATTGAGTTTGGTATATTATGTTTCAGTTTTCTTCTTTGTAATTCTTTTTTTGGGTGAGAGATATAGGAGGGAATTTTCATCAACTAAAAGGCTTTAGATTATTTTCTGTTTATTTTCTATAGTAGTTTTTTACAGATATAAATTACATCTCTTTATGTTTTTTTGGACAGAGCTTATTATAAGATTTCTAGTTGATGACCACTCTTGTCAGATGGGAAAATACAATTTTTTAAATGGTTGGTGTTTTAGGGTGGTGCTGGGAAGAGGGAGGGGAGTTATGTGTCCTTATTTTACTTTTGTTTTCTTTGGTCTTGCAAGATCCTAAATTTCCCTTCTTCTTTTGCCATGTCTCCAAAGTCTAAAGTCTGCCTTTTCCTTTTTACCTTTTTCCCAGAGTGCTGTCTTTCCAAGATTGGCTACTTGAATCTTGTGTACTTTTTTCATTTTTATTTTTTTTGAGACAAGGTGTCTCTCTGTCTCCCAGTCTGGATGCAGTGGCACACTCATAGCTCACTGCTGCCTTGACCTCCCAAGCTCAGGTGATCTTCCCACCTCAGCTTTCCTGGTAACAGGGACTATAGGTGCACACTGCCACACTAGGTTAATTTTGGTGTTTTTTAAATAGAGACAGGGTTTTACCATGTTGCCCAAGCTGGTCTTAACTCCTGGGCTCAGGCCGTTCACCCTCCTTGGCCTCCCAGAGTGCTGGGATTACAGTTGTGAGACACTACACCCAGCCTTGTGTACTTTTTAAAGTCTCTTCCCTTCAGTTAGTGCTGTGACCTACCAGGATATTTTCAGTATTTTCATACTTAGGGAGACCTTTTTCTGTTGTAATTTTAGATCACCTCCTCTTCTCTTTTCCATTCAGTTTTTTTTTTTTCAGTTCTCCACTAACTCTATCAAAATACTTGCATTGGGAGCTTGACAAACAGCTCTATCAGGAATTTTTTTTTTTCTAGTTATAGGCAATTTGAAGTTTGTAGAAGTTTGTATCTTCTAGTTGTGCTGTGGTCATGGGATTTAGTCATTTTATTTGTTATTAATGAGCTATATGTTTTTTGAGGGAGATGTGTGGATATATTTGTATTGTGGTGGCTTCCATTACCTCAGCACTACAGATTTTTTTTCCTTTTCTTAAATACATATTAAAGTGTATTTTTTAATATAGAATTCTGTTGATCAGTTCTAATAATTTAATTTGCTTTCAATTCAGTGAATTATTGAAGTCATCTTTTCCTCCTGTGTGGAAATAAAAAACACAAACTGGTTTTCCTCTGCTCTTACACCACAATAATCAACACAAAAGACTTTTGTGACCAAATATTTGGGAGTTTCTTCCAACCAATAAGCAAGCAATCAGTTTTGTAGCAAGCACCAGCTGGGTGTCCTCTAATTCAGTTCTGAGAACCTGGAGAAGGTGTCAGATCCTGTAGGTCAAGGTTCAGTCCCACAAGACTGCCTCCCCTTCAGACACCAGTCTCAAATTCAGGCCTCTGGAATTTCTGACTGACCACCTTCAAGTTTAGGTTCACATGGCCCCCTCTTTGGGTTTGATTAATTTGCTAGAGTACCTTACAGATGTCAGAGAAAAATTTATGTTTATTGGTTTATTATAAAGGATATTGCAAAGTATACCAATGAGAAAATACATAGGGTGAGGTATGAAATAAGGGGCATAGTGATTCCATTCCTACGCTTGCCCCATTATTTGCATGGAATACCACCTCCAGGAACCTCTGTGTTGAGCTGTTCATAAGTTTTTGTACCCTTTCTTCTTGGGCCTTTATGGAGAATTCATTGGATAGGCATGATTGAAGTATGGACACTCATGTAGAAGTGACTGGACAGAGGGTATGATCTAATAATAATAGACTGAGTGAGGAAACCCAGCAAGGCCTGTCTGTTTCAGTTCTTTTTGGCCTGTCTGTGCAGTATTCCTTCTTCCAGAGTATGGGACAGGACCTCTTCTGAAATGGGGTCTTATGACCTACAATCAGACAAGGTAGGTCAGAATTTCTTTATGGCCTGCTCAAGACAGAAAGGCGGAAGAAGATAATATTTTTAGTTTTAATGGCCTGCCTTGGGGAGTGATGAGCCAAGAACCATGGATGAAAGCCCATATGTATATATTACTATGCTATAGTCTTTTTCTGCTTCATGTTTATTTCTTCTGTAGAATTTGGATTTAAAAGATACAGACCTTGAAAAGTTAATTTATTCCTAATTACAAAGTAACAGGAACAAAATAATATTAACTCTTAAGTTCAGAGGTGAACATTCTACTTGTAAGAATCTTAAAAATGCAGTAGTGTTTAATAGAGCCAGCATAAAAACTTTGTGGCATTAAGTGAAACTTTGCCAAGAAACATCTTAGAGCATATTTATAACTAATTTAATATGAATATTTAGATAATAGTTTTAATTAACATTAAGAAGACTAATCTTATGGTATATTTTGGCAATTATGTCTGGTAAAAGCAAGAATAGGAAAAGCAAGAAAATACGGAATAAAGGAAAGGAGAAAAAAGTAATGGGAAAGAGAAAGGTGAGATGTGTATGATAGGGAGTTTTAAATTGTTACTAGTTACTGACTTAGACACTGTCTGTTGGAAAGTAGGTTTATTCCTTGGTGTTTGTGACTTTTTTCTGAATTATTCACTGAGCTATAAAAGCATTTTTGTTTTAAAACGATCAGATCTAAAGTGAATTTTTATTTTATTTTATTTTATTTTTTTCAGACAGAGTCTCACTCGGTCACCCAGGCTGGAGTGCAGTGTCACAATCTTGACTCACTGCAACCTCTGCCTCCTGTGTTCAAGTGATTCTCATGCCTCAACCTCCTGAGTAGCTGGGATTATAGGTGTGTACCACCACACCTGGCTAATTATTGTATTTTTAGTGGAGATGGGCTTTTGCCATGTTGGCCAGGCTGGTCTTGAACTTTTAGCCTCAAGTGATCCACCTGCCTTAGTCTCCCAAAGTTCTGGGATTACAGGCTAGAGCCACTGTACCTTGGCTAAAGTGTATTAATTTCTAATATTAATAGCTTACCCAGCCTTTTTAAGTAAGTTAATTATATTTCTCCAAATAGCCTAAATTCCTCAATTTGAACATATTAAATAACTAATTTTAAAATTATTTGTGTAAGGGCATTAAGAACAATTGTACTTATGAATTATAATAAATCTATAGGGAAAGGTAGTTACAGAAACTATTAAAGAGAGGCCAGGCACAGATGGTATTTTGTGTGTGTTTTGTACTTACAGCAATTACACGTTTGGCATTTGACTTTTAGTAGTAAAGGGCTGGATGATCTGAGTTATCAGAACAGATAAGTAATTTGAAGACAATTGTTACAGAGAGAGAAACAATTAAAATATTTCCTAGGAAAAAAGATAATTTTATGGATGTGTTTGAAATCGTGAGTTATTTTTAGAAAAATTACGCTATAAAATGGATTTTTGTTTGAATGTCATCAACTTTCTTATTTTTAGAAAAATAACCACAGCTGATGTAAATGAAAAGAACCTCCTCAGTTGTTGCAAAAATCAGTGCCCTAAAGAGGTAAGCTTTAGTAGAACCTTTTAAATTGTATTCCTTGGGCATTGTTTCTCTTGGATTTTCTTTTTTCCTGTTCCATCAAATTATTTCAGGTCATCTCTGGTGTATCATTTTTAATAAAAACTTAAGACATATGGTTAGGGTAGATGCATCTCACTTTATAAATTTGATGATATTAGGACCTGGAATGACCCTTTGAAGATTTTTTTTTTTTAAAGCAATTTTAAAGATAGCTTACACATTTTATACAATAAAACATTGACCTATGCTTATCCATCAAAATGTGATTCATACTTAAAGTAGGTCAAGAATGATGTGGGTCCTGGCAGTTAGACTGTAAATATCCATAGTGGGATACTTTTAAAAATAGGGGTGCATGTGTGTATGCATGTGCATGTTTATGTATCTGTGGTGGGATAATGTGCAAGGATAGGTATTCATAGCCACAGCATTGTGAAGATGGTGATGTAGAAGATACCTCTGTACATTTTCATTGTGGCCTTTCGTGTTGGTACTGTTAAGATATTGAATCTTTTAAGTTCACTACTATATTAATATAAAGCATTCACCTATAAAATTGTGTTTTTAAAGATTCTGGTTCTTGTATAAGCATTTTATTGAAACTAAAACTATCAAAAGGTAGTTAGAAGAAATTGTGCAAAGTAAAAAGGAAAGGAAACTCACTAGTGATTTATCCTGATAATAATTTGAGAAGCCAAAGCAGTCCATCTACATTTGGTCAGTCTGAAAGGGAAGATGCACTTTTGGATTTGGGAGTGGGACAGTTAATATTACTTCATTTGGGTAGGTACTTAAAAAGGAATCCTTTTGACTTACAGATGTACTATGTAGTACCTTTTTTCTTTAAATTATCTTTATGTACTTACCTGTTTCTCACCTTATATAGAGTTCAATGACAACTAAGTCTTAAATATCATAATCAGTCTTTGATTAAGTATAAAACAGGAATCAATACATTATATACCTTTTAAATATTTTCCTTTAAGGCTTTGGACCACTTTTTATGGATTTATTTCTTTTAAGATCTGTTAGAAATAGAGAGTTTTAAAATTCATGTAAGATTATAAGAAGAGAGGCCATTTGCAGTAATAATTGATTATCCTAATAATCCTGTCTTTATTATATAAGTGAAACTAGGGCATGGGATATTTCAAATTTAATTTTTTGAATTCAAATCCTGAACTTCCCTTGTTAAAATGAATTTTAGGAGAACACATGGACACAGGGAGGGGAGCACTATACACGGGGGTCTGTTGCGGGGGAGGGGGGATAGCGGGGGGGGGTGGGGAGTTGGGGAGGGATAGCATGGGGAGAAATGCCAGATATAGGTGAAGGGGAGGGAGGCAGCAAATCATACTGCCACGTATGCACCTATGCAACAACCTTGCATGTTTTTCACATGTACCCCAAAACCTAAAATGCAATAAAAAAAAAAAAAATGAATTTTATCCCATCCCAATTCATATTCCAGGTAATAAGTAGTCGGGAATGTTTTATTTTTAATCTTAGTAACATGGTATGGCTTACATAGAAATATGGTAATTTAATTCAGGTGTTGCTAATTTGTAACTTAGAATTGCCTTAGCTGTAAATAAGTTGTGATGCTATAACTTTTGGTGGGACTAGATGGGTCATTTTCATGATTTTGGATTCTAGGTCCTTCCGGAGCCCCTGGTATTGCCAGGAAATCCTTGGGCTTTCTTGAAAAATATATCTGTAGCCTGGGAGCAATCCAAATGGCCATTATAGTTTGGGACAATCTAAGAGTAGACAGGTGAATTTCACTATGTCTAGTAGAACTCACGTTCATTTATGGTCTCTTGACTTTGGTTATGCCATAACAGTAATTCTAATGCTTTGAGATTCATTAGAATCACTTTAAGGGTTTGTTAAAACAGAGATTGCTGGGCCAGGTGCTGTGGCTCATGCCTGTAATCCCAGCACTTTGGGAAGTTGAGGATCACCTGGGGTTCGAGACCAGTGTGGCTAACATGGTGAAACCCCATTTCTACTAAAAATACAAAAAAAAGAAATTAGCCAGGCATGGTGGCGTGTGCCTGTGATACCAGCTACTTGGGAGGCCGAGGCGGGAGAATCATTTGAACCCGGGAGGCGGAAGTTGCAGTGAGCTGAGATCGCTCCACTGTAGTCCAGCTTGGGCAACAAGAACGAAACTCCTTCTCAGAACAAAACAAAACAAAACAAAACAAAACAAAACAAAACACAGATTACTGGGCCTCCCTCTAGAGTTTCTGATTTTGTAGACCTGGAGTGGGGCCCAAGATTTGCATTTCTATTAAATAGTAAGCTCTTAAGTAATTATGATACTGTTGGTCCAAGAGTACACATTGAGAACCAGTGAGCTACAGAATGAGGTCATAATTAGAATCAGCCAAGAAGTATATCACTTTGAATCTTTGTACTTTAGTTAAGGTATGGGATTCTGGTAAATTCTGATGTACTAATAAACTCTTACTTATGTTCTCCTTTCTTTTCCATACTGTAGATTATTATGGGCAGGGGACTATATCATATTTGTCTTTGTATCCAGTGCCTGGTTCACGGGCTGTACACATTAAGCTGCTGGTAAATGTTTATTGAATGTGAATAAAAGAATGAATTGTGAGAGTGAAGGATAGGCATAAGCATATCCTTCCAGCTCCACTGTGTCTCTGATATACACTCTATGGATTATTTAATTAGGTTTGAATTGAACTAAATGAAAACATAAGGATGCCTTTAAGAACATACCTTTAAACCGTGCTCCACATACGCATTTCTGCTCTTTTATAAAAGAGACATAAAGAGGAACAAAATGGAAGTTTCATTTTATTACATGGTCTGGGGCTTCAGTTATTTTATTTTTAAAAATTGTTTAAAGTTTTTAATTGTTATAATGTTCTATATTTATCACAGACAACATGTTTTAAAATATGTATACATTTTGGAATGGCTAAGTTAATTATGCATTTTTTAATGATGAGAACACTTAAAATCTCTCTGAGCAACTTTTAAGAATACAATATAAGTTATTAACTATAGTCACCATTTTGTACAATAGATCTTTTGAGTTTATCCCTCATATCTAACTGAAATGTCGTATACTTTGACCAACATTTCCCCAGTCCATTTCTGTCCCCCAACCACTGGCAACTACCATTATGCTCTTTCACTTTTATGAGTTCAACTTTTTTATATTTCACATATAAGTGAGATCATATGATATTTCTGCTTTTTAAAATTATTTCTGATTTTGGTTTTCTCATTCCCATGCAAGCTCTTCTACTTTTTACTTGGGAAAATTATTTAACTTCTCTGTAACTGCACTTGTTCATATATAAAATGAGACACCAATAATACTTCAGAGTGCTGAGTATTAAGTGAGGTAATGACATGCAACTGACTTAGTTAATGGTAAGTGCTATATATGTGGTAGCTATGGTGATTATACTTGGGTATTTATCTACAAACAATATTGTTCTGCAAACTTTTCTTAGTTCTTTTGAAAGAAGGCTTTTCCTATTACTGAGATTAAAGTGGAACATTTTGATGCAGACAGTGTTGTCAGTAAACCATTTGTATGACTTACTGAAGTTCTAGTAGAATGATGTTGAGGGCTGAGTAGAGTAGGAAAAAACCCATCTCACTTTGAGTGGGAAGGGTAATACATCTCATGTCTCAGTGAATACCAGGGTTGGATATTTTAGAAAGACCTCTGTTTTTTGCTGTGAAATCTGTAATAAAGATAACCATTGTTTTATTTTATGCATTCAAGCCAGCTTTCTTTTTAACTACTTTTCAGTTTTTTCAAAATATAACCTGGCTTTTGAGATAACATACACTTACTTGCACATCTAACAGAAAAATGGTCATATGACTTAATTTTTTTAAGCAATGAAATATCACATATATACCTTAAAGTACATAACGTAAATATGTACAGTTTAACAGTTAAAAAGTGAATACCACATTAACACTACCCAGTTCAAAAAATCAATTAATGCTAGCATACCAGAAATCTACCAAGGTCTCTGTTTGACTATAGTTCCCATCCTCTATCCTATATGTTAACCACCATTGGCCTTTTAGAGTAATCCTTTCCTTACTTTTATTTACAGTTTTTACTACCAGTATGTACATCTGCAAACAATATTGATTGTTTGCCAATGTTATAAGTTTAAAAGCAAGCACTTTTGTGACTTACTTATATATGTTTGTCATTTTTAATTGCATGTAGCTGTAGTCCATTGATTCCATCACATGAGTACACTACAATTTACTTGTTTTACTGTGAGTAGACATTTGAATAATTTCCAGCTGAGGCTGTTATAAAAAGTACCGCTGTGAATATTCTTGCTGTTGCATCCTGGTACATATGTGCACAGATTTCTATAGGCTTGCAGTAGTGTAATTGCTTGACCATAGGGAATGTATAATTTCAACTTCAATAATATCAAATTGATTTCCAAAATGGTTATATCAGTTTATAATCAGTAACGTTTCCAGTTATGGAAAAGTGTGAGAAAGTTTTTCAACATTCCATTGGTGAAAGTTCTTGTTTCACATCCCTACCAACATTTTATGTGGTCAGCATTTTTTATTTTTGCCAATCTTTTTGCATCCCATTGTGATTTTAATTTACGTTATCTGATTACTAGTGAGTTGGAATACGTTCAGGATTAGAGGTGTTAATTTACCTGTGGGACGTATGTTGGATATCAGCACAGTGTACTCCTAGATGAGTTTCAGTTTTCCTAGTTGCAAGTTTCAGAATTAGTTTTGGCTTACTTATGGCAAAAAGGAAAAAAAGAAAGAGAGAAGACATTGTGGGGCATATTTGTAAGACATTGGGGAGCAGTTCACAGATTCTGAAGGAAATGCTATACAGCCACGCTTTGGGAAAGGCAGGATTTCTGCAGCCTAAGGAGACTTTACAGTGCAATGGCTACTTAAACCACCATCTCGCTGTTTTAAGTTTTTAGAGAGAAAACTTCAAGTTCCCAAGAGAGAAAACCTAATAGACTCCCCATAGATCCAAGGGCTCCTTTTGGCACAGGCAGCCACAGTCAGGGAACTAGAGCAGGTAGCATAGCAATGGCTGTGGCTACTGGGGGAATTACAGTGAGCCAGGCAGTCATCCTAGTTTATGTCTTCTACAACTTTTACCAGTATGTGGTAGTTAGTTGAGGTGGCAGGGTCAAAAGAAGGATTTGGAGAAAAAAAGATACATTTATTGAAGGCAGAAGACCCAGCGAGAGAAAAGATAGACTTTGAAGATGTCAATGAAATTGTAAAGATGAATATGAGGTCTTTTAGGAGGCAGAAAGATATAATATCAAGACCAGTGATTTTTAACCTTTCATCAATCCCCAGCAAAACAGAACACTGATTAAAGTGAAAGACAATACTATATGTTTTCAGAAGGTCTTCTTTTATTGAATCTGATAAGCTTCCCTATTCACTTTCTCCTACAGAATCATTGATTTAAATGATAGATACCAGAGGCTGAGAAGGATGTGGGGAAGGGGATGAAGTGAGGTGAATAAGGGGTACAAAACATGGTTAGATAGGAGGAATAAATTTGTGTTCCATAGCACAGTAGGGTGATTATAGTTAACAATAATGTATTATATATTTCAAAAGAGCTAGAAGAGAGGACTTGAAATGTTCCCAAAACATAGAAATGATCAATACTCAAGATGACAGATATCCCTAGATACACTGACTTGATTATTATACATTCCATGTATGTAACTAAATATCACATCTGTCCTATAAATACATACAAATATGTAATAATAAAAATATAAATTTGAAGTGGAATGTTTAGTTACTTTTTAAGACAAGATGACTGATTACCTTAGAGATTAATTAAGGAAAGAGGATATAGAGATGTATTTTGAGAAAAAGAGAATAAATGGTGAGCTAATGCCAGACGTTTATGAAGTCTAGCTAGAGGCACTGGCAGGAATGACGGTAAGAGTGACATTAAGCAATTTATAGGCTTGAAACAACCACTATGAAGTAAGTATTTGAAAATGAATAAATATTGAGCTTGTTAAGTAGTATTCAGCGTCCCATATTAGATATAGGGGAAAACAAAACTGAAATTGTTCAGAAATACCTGGCACTCATTCTATTAATAGCAGTTCTCTGCCCTATAGTAGGATTAGTGGAAGTGCACAGTGTGAGTGATCTGAATTTAGTTTTAGTATGAATACCTCAGCTAAAAATTAAAGAACAAAAACCCTAGCTGCACACTAGAAAGAGACTAAAGACAATGGAAAAGGATTCTAAATTTCTTAAAGTGAGTGGAGTCAGTAGTTTGAAAGATCAATCTGATGAATCATAGAGATTAGTAATTAGAGAATTTAAATGTTTACTGAGGTTTACACTGTTCAGGAGGTATCTTTGTTAGGGATTATGACATGAGAGACACAAAGAAATACAGATGTTCCTCAGTTTATAATGGGCTTAAGTCCTGATGAAACCCATTGGAAAACTGAAAAATTGTTTAAATTGTACCATTATAAGTTGATGACTGCCTGTGTAAGACCATTGCCCTCAAGGAACTTATAATAATAACAACTTTCATTATAATAACTAAATGTACTGAACACATTTAATCCTCAAAACAGCTTTATAAAGTACTAATACTCTTGTACATGTGAAATTTTACATGTGAAACACGGAGAAGCCAGGTGACTTGCCTAAGATCTCACAGTTAATAAACAGGGAGTCTGGGAGTCAGTTCCAGGTAGTCTGCCTTTGACGTTTAACCCCTAACAAATAGTGTATTTTATTTACATTCTGGTTGGAGAGATAGAAATATATGAAGTACCTAAAAATATTGTTTTTTGCAACATTTCAAGACACTACAAACAATGTATAGATTTCTTACATAACTACTACTATTTATTTATATACAGGCAGATTTATATCAGGCTGTTGTGGTAATTTAAGGCATGTCTTAAAATGTGGATAAGATTTGAATAGACAGAAAGAGAGAACATGAACATTTCATCTGAATGCTTGACTGGGATATGAAGACAGTAAATAATTAAAGACAAGGAACATAGATATCATGGCAATTACTGAGTTGTTTTGGCTACCTAAATAATATGTTTTAATATGTAGTGAAAAGGGTGAATGTTGTAGGATAAAAGCCTAAACAGTTATAACACAATATACAGTGGCTTAAGGACAAGATGTTTTCTTTTTTGTTTTTTTCTCACATGACAGTACAGGGAAGGTAGGTGTGTCGTTGCACACCATGTCTTCACCCATGAATCCAAGTCAGCTGGTGGCTCTGCTCTCTTTGGCACATGGTTTCCATTATTGCTCCAGCTTTCATCATTTCCAGCACATGGGGAAGAGAAGAACATGGAAGTATACTCTTGAAATGATGAAGCATGAATCACCTGTACTTGCTTATATTCCATTGACCGGAACTTAGTTACATGACTATAACTAGGTTATATATACAAGGGTGGCAGTAAGATGTACTGTTGGAGTGGCGCTGGGGAGAATATTTAAAATTTTTGTGTAATTAAAATAATTTATATCTAAAAATAGTTGACAAATTAGCCCTTTAGCTAAGATTGATTGACCCCTTTGTGTGATGGACTCTTAAAATTGTTGGGGTGTGGGAAAAGAGTATGACCAAAATGTAAGTATGTAATTGCTTTATTTTCATTTTATTTTAGCTTCCTTGTGGTCATAGATGCAAAGAGATGTGTCACCCTGGTGAATGTCCCTTTAATTGCAACCAGAAGG
This sequence comes from Aotus nancymaae, assembly GCF_030222135.1. Taxonomy (NCBI): domain Eukaryota; kingdom Metazoa; phylum Chordata; class Mammalia; order Primates; family Aotidae; genus Aotus; species Aotus nancymaae. The sequence continues at coordinate 46,374,141 of NW_026988417.1, read as the reverse complement.
TAAAACTTAGATGTCCTTGTAAAAGAATAAAAAAGGTAAATATTTTAAGTTATTGAAAATACTTTTCTGTGTAAGTTGCTTTTGTTTGGTTTGGTTTTCTCGTTTTTGTTTTTTGATCTGGATGTTTTGGTAGTTCTTTTTCTGTATTTTTTTGCCTTTTAGTTTAAGGTTTTACTTCATAGACCCTTTTTATTAAAATTAGCCTACTTGTTCTGTAAATTTTTATTTTAAAAATCAGCTTTGATGATTTAATTTTCTGCAATTTAATAGTAAAAGGAAAATTATTTTTTATGTTGGAACGAAGTTCAATGCCCTCCTTTGGTCAATGTGCTTTAGATTTGAGGTCTTTGAACAAGGAACACAGTGTAAGGAATAGAATGTTTCATTGCTTAAGAAATGGCCTGAGATTAACTTTGTTGATGTAATTTATGAAACTTTTCTACCATCAGTATTGTCCTTTGAAAATATTGCCTTAAAAAGACCTCATATGCATAGCCTTATAAAGTAAAATAGCATTTAATAACTTGGAAAGAACTAATTTTAAGATAAAATGATGGTAACAGAGGAATAAATGGGCAAAAATGAATGATTACAAAGCCTGATGGAAACAACTGTTCAGCAAAACTTATGAAGGGCAATATAGTGACCTGTCTTTGTCTCAATTCTGTTTCTTTGATCTTCCCTGTTGGCAGTGCTCACTCCTTTGAAACCAACTTTTTTGACTTCTGTTTTACCCTATCTCAGTTATAGTTGTAACTCCTTTTTTCCTTCATATTCCTATTGTCATTCCCTAAAGCTAGTCTTTTTCGTCTCTTTAAATTTGCTTTTATTCGTCTATGTGACAGATATGTATTGAGGATCTTTTATAGGTCCTTTGCCTTTCATTCATTTTCATAGTTGATATGTTTTCCTAGGATAGGGAACTTCTGAATTTAAATGTATAGGCTTGGCCTTTTAGGGAATGGAATCTGTAAGTTTTAGATATTTAAATTCACCACCTTTACATGAAAATAAATACTTGGTCAAGCCACTTTTAATCTGAGATGTCTTTATGAGATAATCTCAGATTTTCTCTGAAATCTCATGTCTTGTCCAAGTGCCCTATGCCACCCACCTATTAGTACTTTTGACCAACTCTTTCCTGGGCTTTGGCCACAACTTTGTGACCCATTTCCTTGTCTAGTCACACCACTTCCCTGTTCTAAATTCTTCAATGGCTCTTCATCACTTATGGAAAAAATGCATTATATAAGAAATGTGTATGTGTAGGTATATTTAGACTCAGCATACCAGGGAGGCTATGATAAGACCTTTGCCTGCTTCTTCAGTTTTATCATCTAGCAGTCATCTTTGTGAATCTGTTACTCAAGTGCCCTAATACATATATTGTATCCTTGCTTAGCTTAGGCTGTGGCAATGTGTATATTTCTTTTTCTGTGTAAAATACGATTTTTTTTCCTTTACCTCTCTATTTACTAATACTTATTATTAGTATTATTAGTATATTACTAATACTAATAATACTAGTAATACTAATAATACTAATACTAATAATAATACTTATTATTATTACTATTAGTTTTAGAATCCTGCTAATACTTATTGCAAGCACTTCCTTGTTTGAGAAGTTTTTCCTTCCCTAGGCTTCCCTGGGAAGACTTAGCTGTTCCTTTCTCTTGACTTCCTTTGTACTAGGTTCATAATTTAGAGCTTTGTGATTCTAGGGATATCTGTAACCTTGTTTTCTCATCTGTACAATAGAGTTTATAGAGATTTATTGAAAGGAATAGAAGAGGTAGTGCATACCTAGCATTTAAAACAATGCTATGTTTAATAAATAGTAGCTGCCATTACTATTGTTATTTATTTAGCACTTAACAGATTATTATACTGTTTTTTTCTTATTGTGTTCCCTTTCTCTGTTGTAGTATTTGGCATGTTATAGGCACTCTGTAAGTATCTTCTGAATGAGAACCGATAAAATCCTTTTCTAGGCTGATGGACTTAATGTCTGTAAACACATGATACTTATTTTTGTCTCCATTGTTTGTTCATGTTTATTTTCTTCTGTCTGGACTGTCTTTGGAGGAAAAGACTATGTTATCACTAAATTGAGCCAAAAATGAAGAACTAAGGAATTAAAAAACAAAAAAGGAAACCCTTCAAGTAATAAATTTCATGCCATAAAATGCTTTCACCAAACACATGTTACTCAGGATTTGGTAATCTCATGTCTAAATTGTGGTAGATTTGAACAAAAATCTAGAGTCTCAGGGTGTGGTGAGATAGGAGAAACTGAAACAAATTAGGTCTGCTGAGAGTAAAAATGACATTGGCAATAAGAAATGAATGAATAAAAGATAGGTACATAGTACAAAAGTTAGTCTAAGACTAATAATATAAAGATCACTCTTCAACTCAGTAGGTCATCATTTTATTATAGCATAGTACAGAAATTGGTCATAGTTTTGATGTCAAGACATCAAAAACAGTAGATCAGTGTTCTTTCATTAAGGAGATAGTGAGGTGCCAACATAAGCTTTAGAACAATTTTCATCTAAACTGGAAAAGAAAAAACAAGTTTAACAGTCAAGGGAAGAATCTGTAGCTCCCCAGAAAACTCTCTAGAGATTTACTATCTGAGATGGTAGCCAGTAGTCACAAATGGATATTTAAATGCAAATTGTAATTAATTAGCATAAAATAATATTACAATTTTGGTTCCTCAGTTTCACTACCCACATTTCAAGTGCTCAGTAGCCATATGTGGCTAGTGCTACTCTGTGGACAAATGCAGATTTACAACATTTCCATCCCTTACACAATGCTAGGAAGCTCTGTCGGACAGCCCATTTGTAGAACATTTTATTCCCTGGAAACTTTAGAAAAATAACAATAAACAATAAAGAAAAGTAGAGAATAAAAACAACACTGGAGCTAAGTCCAATAGTGGCATTTAGTAACTATTATTATTATTGTTATTTTTTGAGACAGAGTCTTGCTTTGTCACCCAGGCTGGAGTGTAATGGCATGATCTTGGCTCACTGCAACCTCTACCTCCTGGGTTCAAGTGATTCTCCTGCCTTAGCCTCCTTAGTAGCTGGGATTACAGGTGCATGCCACCAAGACTGGCTAATTTTTATATTTTTAGTAGAGATGCAGTTTCACCCTGTTGGTCAGGCTGGTCTCGAACTCCTGACCTCGTGATGCACCTGCCTTGGCCTCCCAAAGTGCTCGGATTACAGGCATGAACCACCATGCCCACTTGGCACTTAGTAATTATTAAATGGATTTTTAAAAATTTTATGGTATTCACTTTTTTAATTAAATGAAAATAAGAGAGTAATCACTATTTGAACCAGATATTTAATGCTTGCAACCATATCATCATTAAATATTGTCACATCGAGTAATACTTATAACCTTAAGCTCTATTAGATAAACTTTGCTTTTTTATGGCAGATGGTTAGGACTTTGAGGGAAAGATCATTTAAAATTTGAAAACTGGATTGTTTGTAGGAATTGCAGTGCAACAAAGTACGTGAAAATCAGGTTTCAATAGAATGTGACACAACGTGCAAGGAAATGAAGCGGAAAGCATCTGAGGTAATGTCTTGTTAAATATCATTTTAAAGGCTAATGGCCTTTCCCTTCTTATTTTGTGCATTTACTTATGTGCTTATTAAAAACAACTTGAAATCACATCTTTTTTGCTTTTATAATAATAGCCTAGTTTTATAGGCCTAGTTTGAATGGGAGATTGGGATTTTTATTGCCTAGTGTATACCAAGGATTTTCATCTTCTATGCGCATTAGTGTATTTGCTTTGGGACATAGTTGTTTATTTTAATGTTAGTGTAAGCCTCCTGAAAATTAGGTTAAAATAATACAAAAATAAGATTTTGGGATTCTGCTGCTTGGGTTATCGCGCTAGTGTTACTGTTTTCCTCCATCAATCCAATCAGTGACCTCTTGGTTTTGTTTAAAAGTAAGGATTCCCTTCTATGATAGTAGATTTGAGATAAATTTAACTTAGGGAAACAGCAGTATTTAATAATTAATTCTAGATTCTTAATACAGTAACTCAAGAGGAAAAAGGTAATTTTAAAATTTGTGTTTATAGTTTAACTGTAAAATTTGTGTTTAACTCTTTGAATCATGATGTAACATCTATTTTACTTGTTAAGCTGAAATGTTTATATAAGGTATAACACTCCATCCATCACCACCTTCAGTCTAGTAGATAGTGCCTTGGTAAACCTTGTCTCAGTATAACATTTACATTTCTTTAAATGGTTTCAAGCTCCTAAAAGTTGATATGGGTTAATAGAACCTGAGTGGGTAGATGATAAAATTCTCTATAAAATGTGATGACTAAATTGTAAATTTACTTTGAATGTGTATAAACAGATAAAAGAAGCAGAAGCCAAAGCTGCTTATGAAGAAGAAAAACGAAGACAACAGGTAGCCAAACAAAATACCCAGATTTATGTCTCTTTAGCATCATTGTTAGATTTTTTTGCAAACACAGGGTATATTCCAAGTTCAAACTAAAGACTAGTCTACTGTATTGTGAACTGAAAATAACATAGTTCCTGGAAATCAAACTAAGGACTAGTCTACTACTGTATTGTGAACTGAAAATAACATAGCTCCTGGAAAACAAAAATGAGCTATCTACTAACTTCACTTTAAGTATACTGAAACTCTGAGAAGGTACGAGATCTCACATATTCCCAAATATTTTTTATATTTCCAATTTACTTTCTTGCCAATATCATCCATCATTCAGCTAGAAGAATTTTAATTCCTCTTTTGGTTGAGGAGTGAGAGAGAATCATCACCATTGTAAGCCATCTTCTGGAGACCATAACGTTACTCATCTGAAAGTATTTGAGTTCTGTTTTACTGAGTTGCAGACCAAATAACAAATAAGAGCAGTTTACTAATCAATACATTTGTTTTATTAATATATTCCCATATTTCCCTATTAGATCTTTAAATGCAGGATTATTACCTGCTCTTTGTTGTTATCTAGATAACAGTTACATTCCTGGTACTCCCTGTTTAAGTATTTACTTTATTGATCATATACTTCAAAGAGTGGCTTGACTTTCTAATAGTGATGTATGACTTTTTATTATTATTTGTCAGTTTATATCTTGAGATTGTGTTGTGTACTGCCTTTATGAATGATGAGATTGAAACTTGCATGATTTGCATGAATGAGGAAATTCAAACTTTGATGAGTTGTAGGAGGACATTAGAAACAGTTCATGTAGCAAATAATGGTTGGCCAAGATGGCCTTAGAGGTTTTATGGTTCTGTAAAGTTGATTTGCCTGATATCTCCAAAATATAGGTTGGCTGGAATCCTAGGAGATTAAGTTATTAAGAATAGTGTGTTTCCTCCTTACTCCCTTTGCTACCTTTTTATTAACCATCATGGATGAAAATCTTAGCTACATTCCCTGTTTATGGATGCTTTAAGCAGAATATAATCAGTCCTCAGTATATGCAGGTTCTGCATCTGTGTAGTCAGCCAACTACAGATTGAAAAAAAAAATTTTTTTAAGTGTAAATAACAATACAATAAAAAAATACACATTTTAAAATACAGTGTAACACCTATTTACATAGCATTTACATTGTTATTAGATATTATAGGAAATCTGGAGTGATTTAAAGTACACAGGAAGATGTGTGTATGTTATTTGCAAATCCTCCACTATTTATATAGAGACTTGATCATCCTCAGATTTTGATATCTAAGGGGGATCCTAGACCCAGTTTCCCACAGATACCGAGGAATGACTGTATACAGCACATAATATATACTTGGTGACTGTGAGTCACCATATAACCATCAGTTACTTTACCATATCTGTGGTCTTCAAGTTTGCCTGCTTTTAAGATATTTTGACATTTTTCAATATGTCAGGAACTAACCACTTGGGAATAATCTGACATTTTGGCTCATTGAAGAATGCCACTTTGTATTAAACTAAGTTTATTATTAGATCTTTTTCAAGTGTGTTTTATGACCACAGTAATGGATATGTGAACTAAAGTTTACATTTCCTTCTATTAAATAACCATTTGCATAGTTTTATTTGGATATTATTAAATACATATATATTTTAGTTAGTAACTATTGTCTTAACTATGCACTATAGCATATCATATTACATTATTATGTATAAAAGTTTAATAAGTAAGTTCTTAGCAGTAGGATAAAAATCCACATTTGATATTGAATGTAATTCAGTTATCTTCTTTTTATTACTAGTTTAAAATTTTTACTTCTAAAATAGTCATTTTGATTCTAAAGCATGAAGCGTTTTTTCCTTTGAAGAATTTTTACTGTATTAAAAATTGTATTTGGTAGAGAAGAATCAATTTCTGGCAGCTTTTTTTCTCTTTACTCACTTGAATTTCTTTCTTAAAAGCCACTAATATTTATCATATGCATTGTAAACAACTAGAATTATAGATATCTTTATTCTCACTAGGCATCACAGCACTTGCTTATAGAATCCTGGTTCTATAATAATGGGGCTGAAGTATAATAGTGTCAATGAATAAAACCAGGGTCTATATGTTAGAGCACCCTGATTTAATCAGACATTTTAATATGTAGTGTCATAGTCAGCTCTACAGTTTGAAATAATTTCTTCTATTATGCCCCAGTCTCCTTTCTACTTACCTAAACCCTGAATTTGTTGAATACAATCAGTAGTGGAGAATGATGTCTTAAAAACTCAAATCAATATATTGAATATATATCATTACTATTAAAATATTACCCAAATTGGTTTTTATGTAAATGGGAAGTTTCAAGTCAATGTATGCATTGAATTTAATTAAAATGATGCTGTTTTTATTTAGGCTGAACTAGAAGCTTTTGAAAACAGACTGAAGGGTCGTCGGAAGAAGAACAGGAAAAGAGATGAAGTGGCAGTTGAGCTATCACCATGGCAAAAACATAAATATTATCTCCTTTCAGTGTGTGGAGTTGTGGTTGTAGTGTTTGCATGGTATATCACCCATGATGTGGATTAAAAAAAAGTTTTGATCTTTTAATGTAACTCAGATTGGATTTAGATAAGTTGTTAAATTTGGAATATTATAAAATGTATATTATAGAACATGATATATTTACATTCATCTATGTATTCTCTTTTAGCTATTGTTAGGACAGAATGTTAAACTTTACCTTAATTAGTGTACTAGAAAGGGCAGTATACCACTGTTTAAAGTGAAAGCATGACTGAAATTGTAAAAGATTTCATAAGGCTTAGCTAGAAGCAGAGTAATGTGTTTTTGTTCATTGGGCTTCCTTGTACTAACTTAGTTTTTTCATTTAATATTTCAAACCAACACATTTTAAAAAAATAATTCAGATGAAACTGAGCCATATGTTCAGTAAGAGGAATATTTCTTAATGTTTTGGTTACTTATCATAGGGTACTTTTCTTGATCTTATTAACTTTGTACTTTTTTAAAAAAGTGATTCTCTAACAGACCTCTTAAATTGTGACATGAAGGTATATAACTAGATTTTAGAAATTGGTTTATTAGTGAGGAATTTTTATCAATAAATGTCATGTGGTGTGTTCTTCAGAAAATACAGTTATTTTCAACAGATGCCAGGTTAGATTCTTCACATGTGGCTATTTCTTATGTAAGAAGCTTTTTACTGCAGTTGGCATGTTTCATAAAACTTCTATGTGTCTTTTAAAAATAAGAGTAAAAGGAAATGAATATTTATAAAGAATATGTACTGACAACAGGGTTTATGAGCTTTATGTACTTTAATCTCATTTCTCCTTACCACAATCCTAAATAGATTTCAGCTGAAAATAATCAGTTCTTATGAAAACAAATAGAGAAATATCAGTAAGTCTGATCTGTTTGAATTATATTTCATTTCAAATAGTTTTGCTATTTAATTTATATGATTAATGTTTTCATTAAAATTTTTCATACCAAATTTGTAATCTGGAATATTTATTATTATCTAAAATATTCAGGAGCCTATAATTTTAAGTTAGGCATTAGTATCAATGTATAAAATTCTAATACTTCATGTGGAAGACAGTCATTGATAGATACTTAAAAGTATCTAAAAAGTGGTAGAAATGTGTTTTAAACAGAAGTAGGAAGGAGGATTTAAAAATTTTGCTGAGATAGAGTCTTGCTCTGTTGCCCAGGCTGGAGTGCAGTGGTGTGATCTCAGTTCATGGCAACCTCCGCTGTCTAGGTTCAAGCTATTCTTGTGCCCCAGTCTTCCAAGTAGCTAGAATTATAGGCATGTGCCACCAAGCCCAGCTAATTTTTTTTTTTTTTTTTTTTTTAATATTTTTAGTAGAGATAGGGTTTCTCCACATTGGCGAGGCTGGTCTCGAACGCCTAGCCTCAAGTGATCCATCCACCTCACCCTCCCAAAGTGCTGGCATTACAGACATGAGTCTCTGCACCTAGCTCTTAAGTATTAGCTTGTGTCCAGAATTAAAGGACACTCATTCCTTTCTTCATGGGTGTTTTGATTTTAGAATTTTTAACCTTTCCTGTGATAGAATTACAGCGTTGGCATTTTAGAAGCCCTAAATCAGATATACTACACTCAAATTATCGCCTGTGCTGACTAACGTTGAGTGTTAAGAGAACAACCAGGTGTCTACATGGGAAGTCATTACCATCTATAATCATTATCATCTATGTCAGAATCTGGACCTATTAAGTGAGCATGAGGCCTACTTCATATCTGTTGTTTGTTGGGCTTCTGTACTTGCCAATTTTTTTTTTTCCTAATATGCGGAGAAGAATTTAGGAGCAGAGTAAGGAGACTAAATGAATGATATATGAAGTTGTTTGTTGTTTAAGTCATACAACTATTCCTTCACTTATTCAGTCCACAGATATGTTTTCTGTATGTCAGGAACTTTCTACGTTCTGGAGATAATGGTAATCTTTCCTCCTATATTGTTGCTTAGGCACAGACAAACACAGGCAGGAAATAGACATATAAAATGAACATGATTTTATGTGTGGTAAGTAGTATTTAAAAAAAGAGGAATGGTATAGAATGTGGTGAAAGTAGGGGGTGCAAGGCTAATTTAGAATGGGAAAATCCTTCTGAGATGGGGACATTTGAGCTGTGACCTGAATGACCTCCATTTGAAGATCTGTGAAAAATGTATGAGAGAAAGCAGCAGGTACAAAGTCCCTAGTTTGGGAATTGCTTGGCACACCTGAGGAGCAGAAGGGCTGGTGTGGCTGGAGCCTAATAAAATTTAAATTGAGACGGGGATATGTCTAGGCCAGTTTATGTCATGCTTGATAGACCAGGGTAAGAAATTTGAATTGTCGGTGGCTCAAGCCTGTAATCCCAGCACTTTGGGAGGCCGAGGCGGGTGGATCACGAGGTCAAGAGATCGAGACCATCCTGGTCAACATGGTGAAACCCCGTCTCTACTAACACAAAAAATTAGCTGGGCATGGTGGTGCGTGCCTGTAATCCCAGCTACCCAGGAGGCTGAGGCAGGAGAATTGCCTGAACCCAGGAGGCAGAGGTTGCGGTGAGCCGAGATCGCGCCATTGCACTCCAGCCTGGGTATTGAGAGCGAAACTCTGTCTCAAAAAAAAAAAAAAAAGAAATTTGAATTGTATTTGAGTTGCAGTGGACAGCATTGGAAGGCTTTAAGCAGGGAAGAGACTTTTTTTTTTTTTTTTAAGACTGCTGGCTATGATATGGAGAAAAGACTGTAATGGTGCAGGGACAAGTTAAGTTTTGTCTGAATACTTAAACTAATTTGTTCCGAGGGAAATAAAGTAATGCATATTGTCCTTTTAGCTTCAATCTGAGACAATTAGAGAAGGAATGGGAAAAGTTACCAGAGAGCTACTAAGAGTGGCCTAAGATTGTGAATGTGATGGTCTTGTTTTCCTACTTACTTGTGGCATTAACAAAGTATATTAGCTTCCTATTTGAAATTTGTGGAATATGGATATTGAAATCTTTAGAGATTTTTTGTTTAAACACTTTTAGGGTTTGACAAACAGTGTTTGTATTTCAGTTAATTTCACTATTCACATCTAAAGTAAGTGAAAACAATCTCAGATAAGTATGTTGCTGCTAAAATTGTCAAAGGAACTTTACTGAGGCAAAGCAGTGAAAACATTTGCCTTCTATAAAGAAGTTATGATGCTTGAACTTCATGACTGTGAAGGTTAAAATTTTTAAGTACAGATAAATCTCTGTGCTACTGTTTAGAGAGAGATGACATATAAGAATTTTTGGTTCTTCATGTTATTTTAAATGCCCATGAGTAATACCAGAAACAGACTTTATTTGGAAATAGGTACACTATTTAAGACAAAATTTGAAGAGATTTAAAGTGTTCCATTTATCTTCGAGAAATTTTTTTTTCTTTGTCTAGATACCTGGCACATTGAACTCAATAGAAGACTCTGTCCTTACCATGCATACGGTCTGGGGGGGTTCTTCCACATAAGCAAATAAGTGAAGATTAAGCCAGGCTAAGAGAGCAGTAGGAAAGAAGGGCCACCCATGTGGGGGATCTAGCTCACTGCTAAGGGTGACTTTTTGGAGTGCTTGGGCCTTGTCCATCCTTCTGTAATCAAGATTATTAAAATAATGGGATATACTGTATGCTGATCTCCAGAAGAACAAAGGATTAGTGGGTGTTAAACCAAGAATACTAAAGGTACAACAGTAGTTAAAAGTGCTGTGGCCAGGTATAGGGAAAAAAAGGGAAGGCTGTAAAAAGAAACTCTGAGGACCCAGGTGCCTCTAGCTGTTAATGTCTGCCTGTCCTTGGGCATTGGGAACTGAAGCAGATGTCTAAGCTGTAGAGCTAGAGTTGACATGAGATAGCTCTGTCTTATCTTGGGTCTGTGGAAGTTGCTCTCTTTATTGAGTGGCAGTGATTAGACCACTGTAAGACCCAAAGCTTATGAGGTTGAGGAGCTTCACAGGGTGAGGAAGAAGCAAAGTACTGGCTGCTACTTACTAGAAGAGATGTGAGCATTTGGGAGTGTGGGAGGAACTGAGAGACCCTGTGATCTCCAGTAACTTAAGAGACAAGCAAGACCGAGTATCCACCTGGGAAGCCATTTTCATGTATTTTAGAATCTTGGCATATTGAGCAAGTTCAGGTCTATTTCTTATTGAGCTGCTGTTGTTGCTAAGTTTCCAATTAGTATTTTAAGTCATGCTGTGAAGTATTATATGCAGTTTGAAACTCCACAGTCCAGAATTGAGTTAACACCCCTGTATTCCATATATGTAGACTCTTAGTATATCACCGAATATTTCCAAAGCCCCTCTAGTCACTTTCATCTGGTCATCCTCCATCTTCTCACAATACTTTTTCCTCATAGCACTAAATAGTACCTGTCCTTATATTAAGTGCCTATTTATTATCTACCTCCTTCCCTGGAATGTAAACTCCATGAGGGCAGGAATGCAGTTTCATTTATTACTATAACCCTAGAGTAGAGAACCAGGCCTGGCCACATAGTAGATGCTAGTATTTGTTTCCTAGGGCTGCTGTAACAAATATCATACACAAGTGGCTTAAAACAATAGAAATTTATTTTCTCCCAGTTTAGGTGGCCAAAAGTCCCAAACCAAGGTGTCAGCAGGGTTGGTTTTTTCTGGAGGCTCTGTGGATGGCCCATCTTCCCTACTGCTCTCTTAGCCTCGCTTAATCTTCGCTTATTTGCTTATGTGGAAGAACCCCCAACATAGACCATATGTGTAGTGAGGACAGTCTCTTATATTGAGTTCAGTGTGCCAGGTATCTAGACAAAGAAAATGCCTCTCTTGGCCTCTGGCACTGGGTGGCAATCCTCGGTGTTTCCTGGCTCTTGGCGCATCATTTCAACGTCTCCATCTTCACGTGGGCTTCTCCTCGGTGTCTCTGTGCGTCCTTTTCTGTATCCTAGAAGGATCATCTATTTGGATTTAGGGCTACCCTGTTCCAATATGATTTCACTGTGACAAATTATATCTGCAAAGACTTTATTTCCACAGAAGGAAAGTGACATCCTGAGGTTCTGGGTGGACATTAGTTTGGTGAGGAGTGGTGGGGTGATACTAACCTACTACAATGCTCAGTAAATATTTACTGGGTGAATGAAAATTCAGAGTGTAATTCTAAGCTGTAAACTCCTTGGACATTTTCATCACGGTCTTCTGTTAATAATTGCTACAGAAGGTAAGGATTAGTTTGTGGTCCCAGATTTCTTAGACTCCAGTTCTGCTTCTACTACTTTCTAGTTGTGAGATCTTAGGCAAGCTCTTTAACTTTGTGAGCCTCAGTTTCTTCTTCTGTAAAATGGTGACAATAAGAATTAACAAGTGCCCAGTAAGTTTTAACTGTTATGATATGTCTGCAACTATTTTAAAACACTTTCTATATGTAATCCTCATAACATATGAGGTGAGCCATTACACTTCTCATTTTATGACAAAGGAAACTAGGTTTGTTTCAAGAATTAAAAACCTAGAAAAGTGTATGTCGCTTTATGAAGTGCCTGGCACATAGTACATAGACCAGCTTAGCTGCAATAATATAGATAAGTGACTTTACCTCATATCTTTAAGACTTCTCAAATTGATTCACAAATCAGAAAAAAAAATCTGTTGTGAAGTGAGGCATCTTACTTTTTGCACATATGGTCACTGTCATTGACGGGCTCCATCCCTGGGAGGACTAGGTAGGATGCTGGCCAAAGGTAGGGGCATATTGAGGCAGTGAAATTGCAGTACAGGACCCCTCTGTAGTACTAGATGTGTGAGAGGGCTAAAAATAAAATTCCTTTGACATTTCTTACGGGTCAGTTATTATCTCCTTCCCAGTGACTACTATGGTATATTAGAATCGGGGATTGATGTCCCAGAAATATTATGTACAGCAAACAACATCTACATGAATTGCTTTTATCAGATACTGAATATAGCAATGGGCTAGAGTGTATTATAGTAGATGTGGGTATGTTCTTTTCCCCCTTTTGACTAAACTCTTCCTCTCTCTGCAACAGGTAAATTTCCAGTTTACCTGTTTCTTGCTGTTTTTATTTTTATTTTTGGAAGACTTCGTGTCTTTATATCTCAGCTGAAAATATTACAGTCTAACTCCCCAAAGGTATTTTCACATTATTTGCAAGTATTTTTTCATAGTTTACATGTTTGTGTATTTGTTTAATACACTCCACAAGGCTAAAAGCCTTGGTGAGGGCAGGAACTCTGTCTAGGTTGTTCATTTGGCAGCCAGCAAACCCAAAATAAGTATAAGTTGAATGAATAGCTAGATGAGCCGTGGTGTAGCCTGTTTTAGCTACTGCTTGCGTGTCATCATCTTGGGATGCTGCTTGCTTCTCCAAGATCTCTCTCTTGTTCTTAAATTATCTTCAGTTGTAGTACTAAGTATTAATTTGGTCTGTAATGTGATATGTGACCAGTTTGCTCTGTAAAACCACCCTTTCCTGAGGTATATTCAATACCTTTAATGTTTCCATAAATCTCTTCAAGGTTTGTGTGTTTTTCTTTTGAATTCTCTAGTTGGATGTATGCTTGAAGTGCTAGATAATGAAAGTTTCAGTAGGCTAGAAATGTTTCTTTTTTGTGAAATTATTTAAAGAAACTAGATGATGGTTGGTACTTGAAGCTGAAATGCAAACATAGCTAGTTTTTTTAAAAGAATAATTCAGATAGGTCATTAAAGATTACTGTGAGCACACTGCGTATTCAAATCAGTTTGAATATGTTTTGAGACTTCCAACAGTTTTATGATTCTTTATGTTTTAAAAGTTTATTACAAAGAATATAAAATATCTTTACCCTCATTTTTTTATATCATTACCTTCATGCAAAGAATACGTCAGCTATTCATTCTGGTACTGTTGGTAACTAGAACTGGTTGGGTTTTCTTGCTAAAAGGAAGTTTAACAAATGTTTAGTTTATACCACTAATGCAGTTAGCTTTAGTTGTCAGAGGAACTAAAAGTGGGAAAGTGAGGGAAACTGATCGACCCTGTCTGTCTCAAATCCACTGACTTAGCTACTTTAATTTCATAGTCCCTGTAGCACCTCCACCAGAGGGCAGAAAGTGGAAGAGAAAGGAGATGAAATAGAAACTTACACTTGGTTTGAGAATGCCTGTAGAAACCTCAGCAATCGAATCCAACCCTCATGTTGTATTGTGAGTTAACTGTGCCCCAGAAAGATTATGTGATTTGCTCACAGTGGAGCTGTCAGATGAATCTCCTAAGTTCTTGATTCCCAGACTGGCACTGCTGTGATGGTGTGTGATGAGGTAGTATCTTAGTAAGAATACAATCCAGAAGTCATTGCCTCAGGGGAATACCAGCTCAGCTACTTGCTAGCTTGTGTAGGCTGGTTACTTTAACTCCCTGAATCTGCTTTCTTATCTCTAAAAGACAATAATAGCATCTTCCTCAGAGTAGTTGGTGGAACTAAAAGAATACATGTAAAGTGCTTAGTACAACACCTGCCACATAGAGCTGAATTACTGTGAATTATGATAAATTTGTCAGATACTGGTTTACGAATCTGATGTTAGAATAACATGGAATCAGTGTTTCAGTTATTTTACTATACAATATTTTCTATATTTGATCTCATTTCAGAAACAAAATACTGATTACCCCATTTTACAAATACATAGTTTTTTCTCAGCAATAATATTTAAGAACAAGTGCTTGGCACATATTTTGTTGTCTTATACATGGCTTTCTTTAAATAATGGGGATGGATTTATTCAATAACATGAGTAATTTTTGAAATTTCCATTAAGATCTTGATTGAAATTGGATGAAAAATCATTTCTAAGAAAAACTCAATAAAGTGTCTTTCTTTGCCACATTTGACAATTGTGTTGGACTTGGTAAAGTAATCATTACCAGGACGAGTTCCTCCAGTGCCCTCCTTGATGCTGCCTTAGAAAAGGTAGCTGCTTCTGAATGACAGAAAGGCAAGAATTTGTTTGCCTTTTAGGTTCAGCCTGTAGGTGCCCTCTGCAGGAAATCAGGAACTAGGTTATTGGAAGCAGTTAGGGTGGGGTTCTCCCTTGTCTCTGCAGCCTCAGCAAAGACTCAGGCAGTCTGGCAAAAGCAGTTTCTTCAGCATACCTAACAGAAGGCAAGTTTCCACATGCCTGATGCAAATAACGCTCACCCTTTAAACATTAAACCTTTTTTGAGATAAACTTGGTCTTTAATTGCTAGTGCCTGCAGTTAATTTTGATTTTTATTGGCTACATTCTGGTTAAAAGAAAATGTTCTAGGATGTGATACGGAAAATTTGGAGAAAAGTAACTCTTTTGCTCCCAATCACTCTTCCACAACTTAAACTGAATCGGTCCTGTCCTTTTCTGTTGCCCTCGTGGAGTGTAAGTTTTTGGAGGAGACCAGCAGAAACTGGCTTTCCATATGCCCCTGAAGAATTAACTTCTTTGAAAGCAAAGAGGTGAGGACATGGAGGATCTGTCATTAAGGGTTATTATGGGTGGGACCCAGAGACGGGAGTGAAGGGAGGGTGTGGTCCGCGGGTGGGATCTGTACAGCAGACAAAATATGGGGCCCCCGGCCCTTGAAGTTCAGTGTCTCTCTCTCTCTCTCCTGAGCTTGGAGAAAGGCATCCGTAGCGCCTCCCCGGGGGACACGTAGAGGAGAGAAAAGCGACCAGGATAAGAGTGGACAGAGGAATAAGCAAGACTTGTTCTCCATGAAACAGTCCCCTGCCCTCGCTCCGGAAGAGCGCTACCGCACAGCCGGGTCCCCAAAGCCGGTAAGATCCAAGATTCGCTGTCCTACCGCAGCCAGGTCTGATGGCCTCTTCTTAGTCCCAGTGAATTCAGGGCCAGCCCCTCCCGCCCCCGTCCTTTCCTCTGCCCGATGCCACCTCCTTCCCCTGCCGTCGGTGAGCTCCGGCTCTGACAGTCCCGCGCTCAGCGCCCTGCACCCAGTTCCCAGGGGCACAGCCCTGGTCCCGACCTCCACCCAGGTCGCCAGCCGTCCGAGACCCTCCCAGGGTCATGGGCAGGGTTTCCTTCAGCGTTCGAGTCGGCTCGATCCAGAGACCCCGGTCTCCACGCGGGGGGCGATGCCACCTTTCCTGCAGAGACCCTCCTCTGCACGGAGCCCTCCACGCATCTAGTGGACTTGGCTGCGCACTGGCAGCAGCGGAGGCTGCAGATGGAGCTGTCGGAGCCGGCCTCTCCGGGATCTACGGCTTCCTCTCCGCGCCAGCGTCGCGGGCGCCCGGTGGCTGGAAAGACTGCGCAGCAGCCTTGCCTGGCCCAGAAGTAAGCCCCTTTCCCCAGCTGCCCGCGCCTAGGTCTCGGTCCCTCCACAGTCCCGGCTCGCGATTGGTACTCTGGCCCCCAGTTGGTGCCTGGGGATCACTCGCCCTTCCTAAGTGCTGGCACCCCAGAACTGGCCCTCTTGCAGAGTGCTGGGAACTCGTAGGTCCCTGCGTACAAACTTTCTCCGGCATGTACCTGCCTAGGCACAGGAGAGCTGGCCGCCGGGGGGCGCAGGCTCTGCGCTGTAGGGTTTGGCTGGCTCCGATTCAGTCTCGGAAAGGGACAGCGTTGCCTCTCGTTCAGGAGGAGAAAGAAAGGGAAGAGTACCACGGACAGTCCCCACTGGCCTGAGTCCCCAAAAAGCGGGTCTAATTTGCGGCTGCCCCTCTCCTTCGGTGTCATTAGGGCCCCGGAATCCGCTTGCTACCACCAGGGTCCCAGCTTCTCCGAAACGGGGACCGACCGGTGACGCTCGCTGCAGGCAGAGGGCGGGCTGTGCGGGCGGAAGGGAGGTGTTGTCTTGTGGGATCTTACTGGGACTTACTTCCCCGGCTCCGGTGGCGGGCGCCCGACTCCCGGTGCTACCTGCTCTGGGCCAGTGGATGGCGATGTAGGCACTTTTTGCACGGCTTCCCGTTCCTGGGACCCAGCCCTGGGAGCTCTATGAACTCAGCAAGGAAGCCGCGGGGCTGGGCATTCCCAGGGAACTTGTTTCAGTAATTCATAAAGTGGAGCTTTCCTCCAGCGGGAAACTTCTGAGAACGATGTGCTGCAAAGACTGACTCCTGTACAAACCTTCGACGACTGACATATGCACAACTGTGGCTTCTAGTTTTTTTTTTAATTTTTTATTTAAAGTAACTTATTGATGGAAGCAAAACTCTGCAAACGAACATCAGACCACTACCAGAAAGGGGGTGAAGTCATAATTTCTGGTGATTATTGTCCAAGGACACATTTAAGCAGATAGTTTTGAAATTAAAGATACCACAAAACATTAATTTTGGCATAACCCTGAGGCAATGAGAAGAAACAATGCATTTATAAAAAGTTGTTAAACCATTTTTTTTTTTTTTTTTTTGTCACAGTCAAAACATTCGCTAGCTTGTTTCTGTTATTAGGTGCCAAATAATTTTGTTGTGTGAGACTGTGCTAAAAATTGGTCCTCAGATCCTGGGACTTGAGAGGCTAGAAGAGGTTCCTGGGGTTTGAGAGGTTAGAGGAGACGTCTGCATAGACTCACATCTGCGCTTGGCTGACCAGTCAGGTTTTCCGAAGCATACCAGAATGCTTTCCAGGACACCAAGAATTTCAATAGGATGAACTATTTTTAGGGTTTTCTGGGTGTGGAATCACATCAACCTCAAAACCTCAAGATTCTATAAGCCCTTTTTTAAGGGGAGGGGACTCTTTCCAGAAAGTTCCTTTCAGGGTAGGCTTACAGGACCAATGATGAAAGCCTCTGTTAACCTTCCAGTGGGTTAAAGCGACAAACCGAGAATTGCTCTATTAACCTTATCAAGTACATACATATTCAGGTTTAGGGAGACTGTTTTTTAAAAGATGCAAAACTCATTCCTTTAGAAACCTTCATAATACTGCAGAAATCGCAATAGCAGCACATAGAAGGCAGGCATCAGTGCTTCCGCATCTTGCATTCCACCACCAGTTGTGGTTTCCTTTTGGGAGAGTCACATTTTCCACCATAGCTTCATGTGGATTTCAGCATTTGCTAGCTCTATTGCCTGGCCAGCCCCTCAGCTGACCCCCTCACCACTGTTGGGGGCAGACAGGTAGTTAGAAGAGAAGCTGAATGGCCCAGGAACTCCAGAGAGTTAGCATAGTCACTTTCCAAAGCCTGTACTTACAAATCTCCATGCTGTTAGTGAGGTACTCCTTTCCTTATTTTTCCTCTTTTCTGCTCTTCTAGCTTTTTTCAACACAAAGACTTGTGGTCTTAGGGCTTCTGAGTGTCTACACTGCTGGGGTAATAGGAGCTCTCTGAGGACCAGGAGAGCTGTAACAGAGAAATGTTCCTGAGTGTATCTGAGGGGGAAGGTTTGTTTGACCTGCTACTTCTACCTAATAAGTTAATCAACAAGTATGCATTCATGCATCCTGTTAGTCCTGTAACTATTCTTGACATTCCACTTTGCTGCACCAAATGGGAAATGAGGCTGACTGGCTAAAGGGTACTGACCCGATACTGGCTAGCTAAACATACAAGGGTCACACTGAATACTCAAGGGATTCCCAGACTTACCTGTTCCTCAGAGTCTACACATTCACACAAACACACACACACAGACACTTTTTTGTTTTAGGTCTGTTCAGAGAGGGTGGAAATGGTAGACACCTTAAGAGTAAAGGTGCTGTAGATGGCCTGCCTTGGTGGGAAGAGTAAGAGCTTTGGTGTCAGACCTCTGACTCTGTCCCTTAAAAACTGCAAGGCTCTGGGCAAGTGAAATTATCTTCTTGCTGGGCTCAGTTTCCTTGGTCAGAAAATGGAGATTACACTACTGACCACTGGTAAGGACACTGTGGATTATGGAATCTGTACTGAAAGTACTTTATGTAATAGTGTTATATTCCAATGAAGGTTCCCTAATGTTTTTTTTTTTTTTTTAAACTACTTTGTTGAAGTTTTGGCAAACAAAAACCTGTACATATTTAATGTAAATAATGTTTGGAAATAAGTATGTATCTATATAACCATCACCACAATTAATGTCATAAATCTATCCATCATCTTCACGAGTTCCCTTCTGCCATCTTTATTATTGTTATTATTATTTTGTTGTAAGGACATTTAACATAAGATCTACCCTTTTAGCAAATTTTTAAATATAGAATATACTATTGTTAACTACAGAAGCCATGCTGTGTAGTAGGCAAACCACCATTCTACTCTCTGCTTCTATGAGTTTGACTATTTTAAGATTCCTTATTTAAGTGGGATCATGTAGTATTTGTCCTTCTGTGGCTGGCTTATTTCATTTAGCAAAGTGTCCTCTAGGTTTATCTCTGTTGTTAGAAATGGTAGGATTTCTTTCTTTGTTAAGGCTGAGTAATATTCCGCTGTGCATATATACATACAGTGTATATATACCCCATTTTTCTTTATCCATTCATCCATCAATGGGCATTAGGCTGCTTAAGTGTTTTACAATTGAGGAAATATATATCTGAGTGAATAATGCTGCAATACCCATGGGAATGCAGATGTCTTTTTGGGATCGCAATTTCAAATCCCTTGGTTTCATATCTAGAAATGGGATCATAGGGTAGTTCTATACTGTATGTTGATACCATATGCTGGATGATATGATAGTTCTATTTTTAATTTTTTTGAGGAACTTCGATACTGTTTCCCATAATGATTGCCCCAATTTACTTTCCCATGAACCATATACAAGGGGTTCATTTTCTTGGCATCCAACACTTGTTATCTTTTGTTTTTTGATAATAGCCATCCTAACATCTCAATGGTGGCAAAGACGTGAAATCTCTTTGTGGTTTTGATTTGTAGTTCTCTGATGATTAGTAATGTTGAGCATCTTTTCATATACTTACTGGTCGTTTGTATGTCTTCTTTGGTAAAATGTCTATTCAAGTATTTTGCCCATTTTAAAATCAGGTTATTAGCTTTTTGGCTACTGAACTGAAGTATTTCCTTATATATGTTGGATATTAATCCTTTATCAGATATAAGATTTGCAAATGTTTTCTCCCACTTTATAGTTGCCTTTTCATCTTGTTGATCAAATCCTTTGCTATGCAGAAGCTTTTTAGTTTAGTGTAATCCCATTTAGTTATTATTGCTTTTTCTTTTCTGCCTGAACTTTTGGTGTCATATTCAAGAAATTATTGCCAAGAACAATGTCAAGATTTTCCCTTATGTTTTCTTTTAGGAATTTTATGGTTTCAGGTCTTATGCTTAAGTCTCTAATCCATTTTGACTTGATTTTTGTGCATGATATGAGATAAAGGTCCAATTTTATTCTCTTGCATATGGATAACCCGTTTTCCCAGTACCATTTGTTGAAGACATATCTTTCCCCAATTGTATATACTTGGCACCCTTGTTAACCATGTATGTATGGGTTTATTTCTGGCCTCTCTCTTCTGTTTCATAGGCCATATGGCTGTTTTCATACCAGGACCATACTGTTTTGATTTGTGTAGCTTTGTAAGATATTTTGAAGTCAGGAGGTATGATACCTCTAATTTGTCTTTTTTTTGTTGTTCATAATTGCTTTGGTGATTTATTTTCTAATCTGTTTTTAACTTGAGGAACCAGTCTCATCTCAGACTCAGGAGGAGTATCTCAAGAATTTTTCCACTGGCAGCTTTCTGTGACTCCAGAGCCATGCTATGCGGTGGAGTAGCTGCGAACCAGTTGTGGTTGTTTAAATTTAATCAACATTAAATCAAATTAAAAATGTATTTCTTCAGTCTCCTTGGGCACATTTTAAGTGCTCAGTTATTTTATAAAGCTGGTGGCAACTGTATTGGGCAGCATAGATACATGATCTCCTTCACTGCAGGTTGTTCTCTCAGGCAGTTCTAGAGCTTTCTTTTGCTTGAGTGATGATATAAGAAAATTTTAGGATCATAAAAGTTTTCCTAGCAGGTGTGGTGGCTCATGCCTGTAATCCCAGTACTTTGGGAGGCTCACGCAGATGGATCAACTGAGGTCAGGAGTTCAAGACTAGCCTGGCCATCATGGCAAAACCCTGTCTCTACTAAAAATGCAAAAATATTACCCTAGCATGGTGATGCCTGCCTGTAGTCCCAGCTCCTCGGGAGTCTGAGGCAAGAGAATCACTTGCACCCGGGAGGCGGAGGCTGCAGTGAGCCAAGATCACACCACTGCACTCTAGCCTGGGCAATAGAGGGAGAAGTTTTCCTGTAAAGCACCTTTGTTTGCTTCTTTTTCTTTTAAGAAGTGGTTTTCTATAGCAGAATCACTTCTGTTTTGTTGAGGTCTCTTACATGGCTCAGATATTTGTTGAATGGTAAATGGCTAGATTCATGTATAAATCACTGACAAGTGAGTATTAGTCACGTAATCCTCTGAGTTCTCCCCTTCAGCCTTGATGATTTTGCTTATATATTGTTCTTTTCCCTCCCTATTAGCTTTACAGCTGATGATTTTTCCTGGTTTTAGAGCAGAAACTGATACACAGAAGGAGGCTCTGCTCTCTCCATATGCACTTCTACATGTTGTACCACTTTTTACAAGAATGAAAGTAGCACAATACTAAGTTCAATGTTTGGGGGAAAATCCGCCAAGTGTCCTGATTAGTTTTTAATCAGGCTTAAAAACTCATATTCCACCTCACTCTCTAGGACCCCTTCCTGAACTCATCTCCATTCGACAAACTATATGTTTTACTTCCATGGCCTTCCTTGTGTGTGTCAGTGTGTTCTCTTATTATAAAAACATCAGTCATATCAGTCATATTGGATTTAGGCTTCACCCTAATCCAGCATGATCTCATCCTATCTACAACTGCAAAGACCTTATATCCAAAGGAAGGGCATATTTTGAGGTTTTGGTAGACATAAATTTTGGGGACACTATTCAACCTATTGCAGATGCATAGATAGGTCAGTCCTTTCCCTACCTGGATTTCTTACCCCATGAAGTATATTCTGTTCCTGAGGCTTTGCTAAATCTGCTTTAGAGCAAGCACAGTCTGTAATGTTTATTATTCTCATGGACAGACAATCATCATGCAAGTTGGGAGATTACATTTAGCTAATAAGCGCATTCTACCTGGATGTGGAACTCATGGGATGACTCACCTTGTGACCGTTAAATCAGCTGTTCTTCCCCACGCCCGTCACTGTTCACAGCTCTGTCTTCAGTCTCTACCCTTTCTCTTCACTCATAAAGAGCCACAGTCATCCTGGAGCACTGGCTTGTCTGTCTGCCTCATTCTTGAGCCTTCTGCAGTGACATTTGGTCTGCTCTGAGCTCTGCTGAAGGGTGCCCGTGAATTATGCCTTCCCCTCTGCCTGCTGGCAGTTGCCCCAGTCAGCTCACCTTACAGCAACTGTTTGCATATTTTCCTGCAATACATCTCTACATGTCCAAACCATCAGAGCTAGTGGTGACAAATGCAGTGTCAATGCTTGGTCAGGCTGGTTGGGGATCCAAGGTGGTCCTGTAGGTGATCCATCTTGTCATTTAATATCAGTGCTGAAACTCTGTAAGAGGCTCAAGATGACATCTGTGAAGAAGGGCCAGTCAGCCAACAGGCTGGCTTAGGAGCAGGGCAGAAAACACAGGGGCGGGTTGCAAAGACCATTTTGGTGTCTCCAGCATGTGCTTCCTTAGCCTAGGGTCCCTTCAACCCCTGTTAACCTTTAGGTTGACAGCACTTGAAGAGTACCTTTTGTTTCCAGCACTTGGGGGGAATTTTAAAGGCCTTATGCAGCTATGAAAGTAGATGTCAGTCTCTCAGAGGCCATGAAAGTGTCCTGCTGCTGAAGTGTCATAGATAAAGATTGACAGTACCAGGAGATCTTAATCTGGGACTCCAAGAACCTCCTGAATGGTGAAAAATCTTTTTATGAATAGTTCTGTTTGAATTTTTCTGGCTACAGCACCACAACTTTCCAAGAAAGGAAAGCCATAAGCTAGATCTAAATAGCTTTAACGTATGAGAATTCAACTACACAGCCTAGACAAAAAGAATACATTCCTCCCCTTACTCAACAGGAGACATCAGTGAACAAAACAAAGATCCATGCACTTGTGAAGCTTAATTTCTAACTAAGCAATAAACCCTAAACCAGGAGTGCAGGGAGAAGAGAAGAATGTTTAGTTAAGATGAGTCATTGTACTCGTTGTCCTGGAGTAAGAGCAAAAGATGAGAGAAAGGAATCTGCCATTAGTTTCAGAACTCTGGTGCCTTTTACGTGTATTCTTCTTGCAGTTCTACATGTGTTCCTGGGTTTAAAGATCTGTACCATTTTATTCTCTAACCTCAAGCCAATTAATTAATCTGGTCCTCAACTGATGAGCCTGTTCTAGCTCTGAAAAAAAAAGTACCATGTGGGATTTATTGACGGAAGTTACATTGGACCCCAGTGTGACACTCTCTTAAGCCTTTTCAGGGATTGGTTTGACAGTACACAATTTTCATCTTCACGTGTCTATTTTAGAGCCTCATTTTGGGAGCAAGATGCCACTCCTCTGTAGTGTGGTTCGAAAATCAAAGCTACCTTGTTTTATTTGCTATTTATCTGTCATCCTTTAAAATGGTTTTGTCCAAGGCAAGCACAATCAGAAAGGGGAGTTTAATACGAAGTTGATACTAGGTTGCTGTAAGATTTTACAGAAGTCAGTTAACCTTTTAGATCCCGGTGTACTTGTGTAAATGAGGTAGTTGGACTATTCACTCTTTCAGTGTCTTTTTCGATCTGAAGGCTGTAATGTTTACGTGGCAGCAGGAAATGAGCAGGACACTGGCCCATTTTACTTTATTCTTTCTCTCTTCCCTTTCTGACAGTTGACGAGCTGGTGTGTTTTTTCCTTCCTGACACCAGATGCATGGTATCCTAACAGCACTGCTCCAACTCTCTGACACCAACTGCGTGTCCAACAATTCAACTCAATTCTGACACTATCTACCCGAAGTTAGCATCAGATCCCACAAGACTGCTCCCACGTTAGATGACAGTTGCAAGTTCTGGGCTGCCTGCACTTCTGACTGACTGGCCATGAATCAGGGGTTCCCATAACTCCCTCTCCAGGTTCAATAATTTTACCTAATGCCTCAAAGAATTCAGGAAGACACTTAACTCACATCCACTTGTTTGTGATGAAGGTTACATATGAACAGCCAGATGAAGAGGTGCATAGGGTAAGGTCCAGAGGGGTCCTACCCCAGTAGAAATATAATGTTAGCCACAGATGTAATTTAACATTGTCTAGTAGCTTCACTCGAAAAAGCAAAAAGAAACAGATGAATTTAAACTTAATAAGATAGCTTCTTTAACTCAATATGTCCAAGATTTTATAATTTTAATATGTAATCAACATAAAAATTATTAACAAAATCTTTTACCTTCTTTTTTTTTATAACAAGTCTTTACATTTCACTCCCCTTACAGCATTTCTCAGTTCAAATGAGCTACATTGCAGGTGCTCAATAACACTATGTTGCTAGTGTCTAGGGTATGAGGGAGTACAGGGCTATATGCAGTGGGATGGTCTGAATAATGACCCCCCTAGAATAAACCCACATCGTAATCCCTGAGACCTGTGAATGTTATTTTATATATAAAAAACTGTCAAAAGGGACTTTGCAAATATAATTAAATTAAGGATTTTGAGGTGGGGAGATTATCTTGGATTATCTGGAAGGTCCTGATGTGATCACAGCGCCCTTAGAGCATGCAGGAGCTTCTGTCCCCATGGAATTGGAGTGCGCCACCTCCCACCATATAGATGTGTTCACCAATTCACAATCTCTAAGCCCTGACACTTAGGGGTTTTTGTGGAGATTTCTTTCATTACACAGGCATGAGTATGTGGTTATTAATTCAATGACTAGCCCTCTCTTTTCCCAGGAGAATGGGGAGTAGGGCTGAAAGCTTTAGACTTCTAATCAAAACTTAGTCTTTCTGGAGACCAGCCCCTATCCTGAAGCTAAATAGGAGTTGTCAAGAATCCAAGAATCACCTTGTTAGAACAAAAGGTGCTCTTATCACTCGTATCACTCAGGATATTCCAAGGGATTTAAGGAGTCCTGTGTCAGGAACTGGGGGGGAAAACTAAATAGATATTTTTGATTATACCATAGGAGTGCTGCCTGGGTAAGGGGCATCCTAGATAATCTTAGTGTCCGCTTCCCTCTTAGTGGGCATTCGCTAATTCTTCTTACCGTCGCCCTTTGCCAAAGTGAAAAATTGCCTATTCAACCCCAAAAGACCGATCAGAGGCAAACTGGGAGGCAGTTTAAATCACCATAGCCCTGGTTTCTCTGAGGGTATCTATTCTGGCTGTAGGTCAGATCCTATCATCCTACCTACGTATGCAGCTATGGGTGGTGAACAGAACGGGGAGACACAGTCATTGGTATCAGGGCTCTTCTACCAGATGGCTCAGGATAAAGTTGGGCGCCAGGTGTGCCTCTGGATGCTGAGGAAGTGTGCACAGGAGAAAAATCTGTTTCCTTAAATTACTAGGTAAGAAATATGCCCCTATGCATTCAAAATGAAGAAATAATTTTTAAGAAACATAATAAAATATGCTCAGAATAGCAAAGGACTGGAACTTTAAGGTAGAAAGGGAAAATTCTGGGATCTCTGAAATTTAGAGGGTTGAAAGCAAAACCACTCAGGAAGTAGAGTGAGCCTGATTAAACCATTAAACTCAAGCAAGGAAATCAGCCAGGCAGCCTTAGGTGCAGAGGGGCGTAGATGAGGGCTCAAGTTCTAGCTTATCACTTGCTGACTGGGTGCTTCTCCAGCAAGTTAATTTCCCTTAGGCTCCATTTTCTTCTCCGAAAAGTGGGAATAATACATCTCTTACAAGGCTGTAGTGAAGACTTAATGAAAGAATGTATTAATGAAAATACTAGAATGCATGCCGCTAAATAAATGTATTTTTTTTGTTACTCTTATCTAGTTGTGCGAATCTCTAATAAAACATCCCCCTTGAATTGAAATCTGATTTGCAGGAATTTAGTGGCTCTCTCTAGAGAAAAAAGAAATGTTGCTTCCAAAGTCTGAGCTCTCTTATGAGGATAAGTAAGGCAAAAATGAAACAACTGAAAGGTAAATTTGTTTACCTTTACGGTCCTGCTTCCTTTATGGTCTTTAGTAGTACTACTCCAGTAGAAATATGTTAGCCATAGATGCAACTTAAAATTGTAGCTGCACTTGAAAAAGCAAAAAGAAACAGATGGATTCAATCTTAATAAGATAGCTTATTTATCTCAATATATTCAAGATTTTATCATTTTAATATGTAATCAATATAAAAATTACTTACCTTCTTTTTTTCATAACAAGTCTTTAAATTTCACTACCCTTACAGCATTTCTCAATTCAAATGAGCTACACTGCAGGTGCTCAGTGATGACATGTAGCTAGTGTCTATGGTATTGGAGAGGACAGGGCTATATGGAATGAGATGTTCTGAATAGTAACCCCCTTGATAAACCCACATCCTAATCCCTGAGACCTGTGAATGTTATTTTACGTGTTAAAAGGGACTTTGCAAATGTAATTAAGTTAAGGATTTTGAGATGGGGAGATTATCTTGGATTATCTGGGAGGTCCTGATGTGATCACAATGCCCTTAGAGAGGCAGAAGGGTCAGAGTCACATGTGACAATTAGTGATGATGGATGTAGAGATGGAAGGAGGAATGTGCTTTGAAGATGCAGGAAGGAGCCACAAGCCAAGGAATAGAGGCAGCCACTATAAGCTGGAAAAGCACAGATTCTCCCCTCGGAACTTTCAGAAGGAAGTAGCCCTGATAACACCTTGACCAGTGAACGTGATTTCAGACTTCTGACCTCCAGAATTGTAAGAGAATAAATTTGCATTGCTTTAAACCACTAAGTGTGTGGTAATTTGTTATAGCAGCAAGAGGAAATTACTACATAACTGATGCACAAATATTAACATCATTTCTAAGCCTGTTTTGTGAAGGTGTTGCCCTGGTTGCAAAGTCTTAGACAATCACAGTTGGCTTCATCTCAGCTTGCGCTGGGGTAAGCATTTGCAATCATTCCTAGGGTTTTCGTGCATTACTGCCATCCTTAGCGCTGGGGTCTATTTCTTTCCCTGACTCAGCTGCTGCCTTTGATGGCAAAAAATTTCTTGGTGTCTTATCACCACCCTTAAGCCCTTAAGGACGAACAGAGGAGGGAGGTTTTCATATTAGGGTATAGTGTGCAGCAGAAAAAAAAACAATGGTTGGCCGGGCACAGTGGCTCATACCGTAATGCCAGCACTTTGGGAGGCTGAGGCTGGCGGATTGCCTGAGGTCAGGAGTTCAAGACCAGCCTAGACAACATGGTGAAACCTTGTTTCTACTAAAAATATAAAAATTGGCCAGGCATGGTGGTGGGCACCTGTAATCCCAGCTAGTTGAGAGGCTGAGGCGGGAGAATCACTTGAGCTTGGAAGTTGCAGTGAGCCAAGATCACGCCACTGCACTCCAGCCTCGGTGACAGAGTGAGACTCCACCTCCAAAAAAAAAAAAAAAAAAAAAAAAGCAATGGTTTGAAAAAGTTATTGGCACTCTTTTTTTAAAAAATTGTACTTTAGGGTCTGGGGTACATGTGCAGATCATGAAGGATTGTTGCATAGGTACATACAGGGCAAGGTGGTTTGCCACCTTCATGCCCCTATCACCTATATCTGGTATTTCTCCCCATGTTACCCCTCCCCACCCTCCCCACTCCCTGCTGTCCCTCCCCTAGCCCCCCCAGATGACTGCAGTGTGTGATGCTTCCCTCCCTGTGTCCACGTGTTCTCACTGTTCAACATCCGTCTATGAGTGAGAACATGCAGTGTTTGGTTTTCTGTTCTTGTGTCAGTTTGCTGAGAATGATGGTTTCCAGATTCATCCATGTCCCAATGAAGGACACGAACTCATCGTTTTTTATGGCTGCATAGTATTCTGTGGTGTATCTGTGCCACATTTTCTTTATCCAGTCTATAGTTGATGGACATTTGGGTTGATTCCAAGTCTTTGTTTATTATTGTAAACAGTGTCACAGTGAACATACATGTACATGTATCTTTATAACAGAACGATTTATAATCCTTTGGATATATACCCAGTAATGGGATTGCTGGATTGAATGGTATTCCTATTTCTAGGTCCTTGAGGAATCACCTCACTGTCTTCCACAATGGTTGAACTAATTTACACTCCCACCAACAGTGTAAAAGTATTCCTGTTTCTCCACATCCTCTCCAGCATCTGTTGTCTCCAGATTTTTTAACGATCACCATTCTAACTGGTGTGAGATGGTATCTCAATGTGGTTTTGATTTATATTTCTCTAATGACCAGTGATGATGAGCATTTTTTCATATTTGTTGGCCTTATATATGTCTTCTTTTGAAAAGTGTCTGTTCATGTCCTTTGCCCACTTTTGGATGGGTTTGGTTTTTTCTTGTAAATCTGTTTTAGTTCTTTGTAGATTCTGCATATTAGCCCTTTGTCAGATGGGTAGATTGCAAAATTTTTTTCCCATTATCTTGGTTGCCGGTTCACTCTAATGATTGTTTCTTTTGCTGTACAGAAGCTCTGGAGTTTAATTAGGTCTCATTAGTCCATTTTGGTTTTTGTTGCCAATGCTTTTTGTGTTTTAGTCATGAAGTCCTTGCCTATGCCTATGTCCTGAATGGTTTTGCCTAGGTTTTCTTCTAGGGTTTTGATGGTGTTAGGTCTTATGTTTAGATATTTAATTCATCTGGAGTTAATTTTAGTGTAAGGTGTCAGGAAGGGGTTCATTCTGCTTTCTGCATATTGCTAGACAGTTTTCCCAACATCATTTATTAAACGGGGAATCCTTTCCCCATTGCTTGTTTTCATCGGGTTTGTCAAAGATTAGATGATTGTAGATGTGTGGTGTTGCTTCTGAGGCCTCTGTTCTGTTCCATTGGTCTATGTCTCTGTTTTGATACCAGTCCCATGCTGTTTTGATTACTGTGGCCTTGTAGTATAGTTTGAAGTCAGGCAGTGTGATGCCTCCAGCTTTGTTCTTTTTGCTTAGGATTGGTTTGGCTATGTGGGCTCTCTTTTGGTTCCATATGATGTTTGAAGTGGTTTTTTTCCAGTTCTGTGAAGAAGGTCATTGGTAGTTTAATGGGGATAGCATTGAATCTATAAATTACTGTGGGGAGTATGGCCATTTTCACGATATTGATTCTTCCCAACCATGAGCAGGGAATGTTTTTCCATCTGTTTGTATTCTCTCTTATTTCCTTGAGCAGTGGTTTGTAGTTCTCCTTGAAGAGGTCCTTTACATCCTTTGTTAGTTGTATTCCTAGGTATTTTATTCTCTTTGTAGCAATTGTGAATGTGAGTTCGCTTTTGATTTGTCTCTCTGTTAGTCTGTTATTGGTGTATAGGAATGCTCGTGATTTCTGCACATTGATTTTATATCCTGAGACTTTGCTGAAGTTGCTTATCAGTTTCAGGAGATTTTGGGCTGAGATGATGGAATCTTCTAAATATACAGTTATGTTGTATGCAAATAAAGACAATTTGACTTCCTCCTTTCCTAATTGAATACACTTTATTTCTTTTTTCTTGCCTGATTGCTCTGGCTAGAACTTCTAATACTATGTTGAATAGGAGTGGTGAGAGAGGGCATCCTTGTCTAGTGCCAGATTTCAAAGGGAATGTTTCCAGTTTTTGCCAGTTCAGTATGATATTGGCTGTGGGTTTGGCATAAATAGCTTTTATTATTTTGACATACATTCCATCAATATCTAATTTATTGAGAGTTTTTAGCATAAAGGGCTGTTGAATTTTGTGGAAGGCCTTCTCTGCATCTGTTGAGATAATCATGTGGTTTTTGTCTTTGATTCTGTTTATGTGGTGGATTATGTTTATAGACTTGTGAACCAGCCTTGCATCTCTAGGATGAAGCCTACTTGATCATGATGGATAAGCTTTTTGATTTGCTGTTGCATTCAGTTTGCCAGTATTTTATTGAAGATTTTTGCATCTATGTTCATCATGGGATTGGCCTGAAGTTTTCTTTTTTTGTTGAGTCTCTGCCAGGTTTTGGTATGAGGATGATGTTGGTCTCATAAAATGAGTTGGGGAGGATTCTCTCTTTTTGTATTGTTTGGAATGGTTTCAGAAAGAATGGTACCATCTTCTTTTTGTACGTCTGGTAGAATTCAGCTGTAAACCCATCTGGACCTTGACTTTTTTTGGTTGGTAGGCTATTAATTGCTGCCTCAACTTCAGCCCTTGTTATTGGTCTATTCAGGGTTTCAACTTCTTCCCAGTTTAGTCTTGGGAGGGTGCACATGTCCAGGAATTTATCCATTTCTTCCAGGTTTACTGGTTTGTGTGCATAGAGTTGTTTGTAGCAATCTCTGATGGTAGTTTGTATTTCTGTGGAATTGGTGGTGATGTCCCCTTTATCATTTTTTAATTGCATCTATTTGATTCTTCTCTCTTTTCTTTTATTAGTCTGGCTAGTGGTCTATTTTGTTGATCTTTTCAAAAAACCAGCTCCTGGATTTGCTGATTTTTTGAAGGGTTTTTTGTGTCTCTATCTCCTTGAGTTCTGCTCTGATCTTAGTTATTTCTTGTCTTCTGCTAGCTTTTGAGTTTTTTTGATCTTGCTCCTCTAACTCTTTCAATTTTGATGATAAGGTGTCAATTTTAGATCTTTCCTTGCTCTTCATATGGGCATTTATTGCATGAATTTCCTTCTAGACACTGCTTTAAATGTGTCCCAGAGATTCTGGTACATTACGTCTTCATTCTCGTTGGTTTCAAAGAACATCTTTATTTCTGCCTTCATTTCATTGTTCATCCCGTTGATATTCAGGAGTCAGTTTTCAGTTTCCATGAAGTTGTGCAGTTCTGAGTTAGTTTCTTGATCCTGAGTTCTAATTTGATTGCACTGTGGTCTGAGAGACTGTTATGATTTCCATTCTTTTGCATTTGCTGAGGAGTAATTTACTTCCAATGATGTGGTTGATTTTAGAGTAAGTGTGATGTGGTGCTGAGAAGGATGTATATTCTGTGGATTTGCCCTTGAGAGTTATGTAAATGTCTATTAAGTTTGCTTGGTCCAGATCTGTGTTCAAGTCCTCGATTTCCTTGTTGATTTTCTATCTCGTTGATCTGTCTAATATTGACAGTGGAGTGTTAAAGTCTCCCACGATTATTGTGCAGGAGTTTATGTCTCTTTTTAGGTCATTAAGGACTTCCTTTCTGTATCTTGGTGCTCCTGTATTGGGTGCATATATATTTAGAATAGTTAGCTCTTCTTGTTGTTTTGATCCTTTTACCATTTTGTAATGCCCTTCTTTGTCTCTTTTAATTTTTTTTTTGGTTTAAAGTCCATTTTATCAGAGATTAGGATTGCCACTCCTGCTTTTTTTGCTCTCCATTTGCTTGGTAAATCTTCTTCCTTCCCTTTATTTTGAGTTATGTGTGTCTTTGCATGGGAGATGGGTCTCCTGAATACAGCACACCTATGGTTCTTGTCTTTTTATCCAATTTGCCAGTCTGTGTCTTTTTATTGGGGCATTTAGTCCGTTTACATTTAATGTTAATATTGCTATGTGTGAATTTGATCCTGCCATTTTGTTACTGGTTGGTTGTTTTGCCCTTTGGTTGGTGTAATTTCTTCATTGCATTGTTGGTCTTTACCATTTGGTTCTTTTTTGCAGTGGCTGGAACTGGTTTTTCCTTTCTGTGTTTAGTGCTTCCTTCAGGAGCACTTGTAGGGCAGGTCTGGTAGTGACGAAGTCTCTCAGCAATTACTTGTCTGTAAAAGATTTTATTTCTCCTTGACTTATGAAGCTTAGCTTGGCTAGATATGAAATTCTGGGTTGAAAGTTCTTTTCTTTAAGGATGTTGAATATTGGCCCCTACTCTCTTCTGGCCTATAGGGTTTCTGCCAAAAGATCTGCTGTGAGTCTGATGGGCTTCCCTTTGTGGGTAACCTGACCTTTCTCTCTGGCTGCCCTTAGCATTTTTTCCTTCGTTTCAACCCTGGTGAATCTAATGATTATGTGCCTTGGGGTTGTTCTTCTAGAGGAGTATTATTGTGGTGTTCTCTGCATTTCCTGGATTTGAATGTTGGCCTGCCTTGCTAGGTTGGGGAAGTTTTCCTGGGTAATATCCTGAAGAGTGTTTTCCAGCTTGCATTCATTCTCCCCATCATCTTCCAGTACACCTATCAAGCGTAGATTAAGTCTTTTCACATAATCCCATATTTCTTGGAAGCTTTGTTCATTTCTTTTCACTCTTTTTTTGCTTTTCTTGCCTTCTCATTTTATTTCATTGAGTTCATCTTCAATCTCTGATATCCTTTTTTCTGCTTGATCTATTCGGCTATTAAAACTTGTGTATGCATCATGAAGTTCTTGTGCTGTGTTTTTCAGCTCCATCAAGTCATTTATATTCTTCTCTAAGCTGGTTATTCTAGTTAGCATTTTGTCTAACCTTATTTCAAGGTTTTTAGATTCTTTACATTGGGTTAGATCATGTTACTTTAACTCTGAGAAGTTTGTTATTACCCACCTTCTGAAGCCTGCTTCTGTGAGTTCATCAAATTCGTTCTCCATCCTGCTTTGTTCCCTTGCTGGTGAGGAGCTGTGATGTCATGGTGGGGGAGAAGTGTTCTGGTTTTTGATGTTTTCATCCTTCTTGCACTGGTTTCTTCCCATCTTGTTGGATTTATATAGCTTTTATCTCAGGTAGCTGCTTGGGGAGGCAGCCTTTCCTTTGTCTGTCTGCAGAGGCTGCCATGGATTCAGTGGAGCTGCTGGGTATTTTTCCTGTGTCTTATGTTTACTCAGGAAAATTAGGCTAGCTTCTGCAATGGTGGCTGCCCTTCGCCACAACCGAGCTTGTTGGTTCCTGGTCACTCTCTAACTAATGTTCTGGGTGTTAAACTCTGACGTGGGAGTGTTTTAGCCTACTAGGCTTTATGGAGGGAGACCCATCCTGCCGTATGGCCTGTTTCCCTGCTTTCAGTTCCCCTTCTTACTGGGGGGTAGGTAGCTCCATCATGCTGACTTTTTGACTTTCTCGGTGTCAGCCAGTGCTTCCGCCTAGATCTATGCTGACAGCCCTGGTGCCCTCGGAAGTTGCTGTTGTGCCCTGTTCAGGCAGCTCGCTGAGGCTTTTCAGCCCGGTGAAGATCTGTTCTGTAGGTTATGGAGGGCTTGGGTGGAGTGCTGAATCTGAACTGAAGTCCCAGAGGGGGAGATCTCCTGGTCCTCCGGTCCATTGCACGCACCTTCTGGGTGGGGCAGTGCCCCACCTTGCCTCAATTTGCCCTATTTGGTTTATACCCACTGTCCAAACAGACCCACAAAATGAACCTGGTACTTCATTTGGAATTGTGGAGACCACTTGGCTTCTGTTTCTCTCTTGCTGGGAGCTGTGTTCCAGAGCTGCCTCTTATTCAGCCATCTTGGGTCTCCCTCCCTTACTGGCACTCTACTGTCTGCTCACTTTTTTTTTTTTTTTTTTTTTGGTGAATGTAAAATGTTCTAAAAATAAAGTCTATTCATTTAAAGAATTACTGCAATATGGGCTTGGTGGGATTCAAGTGTTACTCTTATATCTTCTTACATCTTCATCTATGAATGTTAGTGAATGTGTGATTAGGCCAGTGATTCTGAAACTTTCGTGTGCATGAGAATTACCTGGAGGGTCTAATCCAACACAGATCGCTGGGTCCCATTGGCAGTTTCTAATTTAACAGGTCTGGGTTGAGACCCAAGAATTCACGTGTCTAACAAGTCCCAGGTGATGCTAATCAGCCACAGATAGGTGTAGGAGAGCTCAGCAGAATACCTTGCCTGCAAGGGGGACTCCCAGGCCTCCCTTCTATGGGGAGGGGACCACATAATTGCCAGGAAAGACTCTGAGACTGGCTTTCCATCACTGATCAGACACTCACAAGCCCTCCCTCAGGACCAAGCCCAGCAATTGGTTACTAAGGAGCTGGAGAGTCCGCACAGCCTCTCTTGCTTGGCTCTGTTTTCTGTCTTGCACCCTGAGGTCTGAAACAGATGACAATTCTGAGCTTCTCAAGTCTTAGTTAAAAATACCTCATTTGCCATAGGCCAGCCATGTGCTCACATTTCCCAGCTGGAGTGACTCCCCAGACCTGGGGCTGCCCTGGTGGAAAGTCTGTAAGCAGAAAATACCAGGTTAAAAATAGCCCTAGGGAGGCCCTTCAAAGCTCTCACACCCAGTTGTCCACTTTGGGTAAACAAGGCAGAATGGAAAGGGATCTTTCAGGCCAGAAATGACTGACGGACTGTCTGGCTGTGTCCAGTTTCATTTCCTAAAGAGGTTAGGACAAACTTTAGAGTATAGCTTTCTCTTTCTCATTGGCCTTTGTGGTTTTTTGAATTCAAAATCTAGACGTCGATAAACAGCTCTAATCTGGCCTGTGGTGATTTTTATTCTGCCTTCTTCTGCATAGCAATAGAATCATAACAATAGAATTGAGTTTCCCATCCTGGTTGAAACTAAAACAGAGATGAACCTGGGGCATGGTGGCTCATGCCTGTAATCCCAGCAGTTTGGGAGGCTGAAGGGAGAGAATTGCTTGAGGCCAGGAGTTCAAGACCAGTCTAGGCAACATGCTGAGACTGTCTCAAGAAAGAAAGAAAGGAAAGAAAGAAAGGAAGGAAGGGAGGAAGGAAGGAAGGAAGGAAAAGAAAGAAAAGAAAGAAGATGAAAGAAAGGAAAGAAAAAAGGTCTTTCCTAAGGCATCCTGGTGAGAAAGTGAAGTGGCCTCAACAGAGGACCTGGAAGATCTCACCTGTGTGTGCCTTGGTCAGTGGCCTGAGCTGTTTTATGACAAGCTCAGATTACCTGTTTGACTGGCCTCCTGGTAGCACTCTGTGTGTATTTTTTTTTCCTGTTGTTGTTTAGTATTACCTCTATTAACTGAATGTAAATAAGAGGAACAAAAATACTCTTTGGATAAGAGATATATATTCCTAACTAACAATATTCTCAAATCATTTCATGTCAGCCACTCCTAAAAGTGATCTTGTATTTTTATTCCTCTTTTATATATGCTTTAGGAGAAAAAAGGAGTTAAGAAAAAAAAAAAAGGAATAGCACTGAATGCTTTCCATAGATTTCAAAACTTTGGATTTTCCTTTTTCTTGCCCCTTGGTGAACAACTCAGTCCTGAATTTGTTCAGTGGACCAGAATAAGGTAGGTTCTGAGGTGTGGGGAGGGACAGCAGCATGCCAACCACATCAACAAGGACAGGTGGCTGGCAGAGCATGTTGGTGCCCAAGCAGGGTAAGGATGGTGTGTGTGGAGGTCAACCTCAGTTGGGGATCAGGGTCTGAGTAGGAGGAGGAAGGTGTCCATGCATGGGAAAGCCAGGGCAGAATGAGCATTGCATCTAGAACAGGGTGAGCACAGCGCCCACATGGCAGCTGGGGCTGAGACATGGGAAATTATAGACTGGGGGACTGATCAGGCAGTTAAATGCATTAACAATAAGCCAGCTTTCTGCCTGTTGGAAAAGGAGTTAAAAATATAGAAAGTATAGTAGATCTGGACCTCTGTGATATGAGATTGAAATTGGAGATATGGGTATAAATGTATGGCTTTCAAGTGTAAAGATAGATATAGAAATAAACACAGAGGCCTATGTGTATGTGTACATATGTGAATGTACACACCATATAAATACATTTTTCCATATAGTGGTTTCTACTGAGAGAAACCAGGAACAACACCACCCCAGGAAAAATGAGCACATCCTATGCATACCCGGGGTTCCTCAGATCTTGTTTTTTAAATGTCATTTTCTACAAAAAGGAATGAGGATCTTTGGAGAAATGGCTGATTCCAAGGGTAACGCAAGGCAAGTACCAGACGAATCCAAAACATCTTGTTCCAAAAAGCAAGGAAATGCTCAAAGAATGATGACGCACACAGCAGCCAGCTTTAATGAACTCCCATTGGTCAAATGGAGGGCAAATTGAGGATCTAAGTAAATTATGATAGTAATAAATTATAAACCATTGAATGAAATAGGAAAACAAGAGCCCATGCTTATGTAAGCAAATAAAAAGAGAAATGGGGGCCGGGCGCGGTGGCTCACGCCTGTAATCCCAGCACTTTGGGAGGTCGAGGCGGATGGATCATGAGGTCAAAAGAGCCACACCATCCTGACCAACATGGTGAAACCCTGTCTCTACTAAAAATACAAAAATTAGTTGGGCGTGGTGGCACACACCTGTAATCCCAGCTACTCGGGAGGCTGAGGCAGGAGAATTGATTGAACCTGGGAGGCAGACGTTGCAGTGAGCCAAGATCGTGCCACTGCACTCCAGTCTGGCGACCGAGCAAGACTCCGTCTCAAAAAAAAAAAAAAAAAAAAAAAAAGAAAAGAAAAGAAAAAAAAAGACAGAAAAAAAAGAAATGGAAAATTTGAAGGGATGGAATATTAACATGGTTTCAAAGTACCTCTCCACAAAATAATGTAACAATGGGAGGCTTGACTCACACCAACAGTGTCATGTCATGGATATGACTGTCATCAATAAAAGGACAAATTGATAGGATTCAATGAGAACAATGCAACATCACTTTTGTGTTATTTCTCCCAAAGATGCCTGAATTTAATCCTAAACCACAACTGAGGAACATTCTACAAAATAACTGGCCTGTAATTTAGAAAAGTGTGAAAGTCATAAAAGACAAGGAAAGACTTAAGAAAACTAAAGAGACATGAAAACCAAATGTAATTGTGATTCTAAATTAGATCCTTTTGGCAGAAGGGGTATTATTGAGACTAATGGAAAAACCAATGGGGCCTGAGAATTAGGTGGTTGCAATGTATCAATGTACTCTCCTCATTTTAATGGCTGTGTTGTGTTTAGGCGGGAGAATGTCCTTGTTTGTAGGAAATATCCATTAATATATTCTGGTGCAGTGAGGCATCTGGTTAGCAACTTAGTCTCAAATGGGTCTGAAGAAAAGTTCTTTGTATTGTACCTTCAACTCTTCTGTAAACGTGTGTGTTTTAAATTTTTTAAAAAGGAAAAAAGTAAGTAAATTTTGTTCAATAATTTCAGAAGATTTTTTACTTTTGTGTGTGTGTGGTTTTTTTAAGTTTACTCTAAGACAAATTTTATTTGTAGTCATGGACATTTTTTTTCTTTTTGAAAGTAGTGAACAATTTAGTATACTGTTAATATACAATTTAATCTTACATTTACAAGATGAAGTATTTTCCCCCTAACTTCTTCAACTGAAGATAGGATTATTTATAATCCCTTAATTCACATCCACAATTCTTAATTGTGTTTTTTTTTTGAAAAGGATAGAAGTCAATACATGAAAGCTAGGCAAGTATTAAACATTTATAGAAGACTCTTAAATTTGTCTGTTTTAATTTGGATCTGGAAGTTTGTCTTTTCATAAGCAAATTAGGTGCATCTATAATATCATACATAGTTTTAAACATTTATCATTTGTATGTTTGGTTTTATCTCAAAGTATAGATAACTTTAGCACTGGGAAGAAATGAGACAATTGACAGATGTATCATCATTTAAAAAATATTTTCTTGCTTGGGAATACCAACTGTGGAAAGATGTCAAAACAAAATTGAAAAATGTGGTGGATGGAACAATGGGACCTATAGTCTCAAAAACCTTCTTTTTCTTTTTATCAACTTCTTATAATTTTAGAAAATATTTAATTCTTAATACCTTGAACTCTGATCATAAGTATTAAACATTCAGTACAGTTTTTATTATAAGTATACATTAACATATTATTTAAAATATTTAAAACCATCAGCAAAAAGAAGGAGAGAAGGTAGATTATTTGATTATGACTGAAAAAATAATTCTAATAATTTATATATACATCCCTATAGTAAATATTTATTAATATTCCTCATCATTGAAGTATTTTCAACATAAGACTGCTCTCTGTTGTAGTTAAATTGAATATATTTTAATAAAAACATTAAAGTCAGTTTGTTCTTTTTTTACATTACCATAAATTGTTTACACTGTACTTTCTATAGCATCTTTTTAATTCATAAAAAGTATGACTCAATCTACAGCATTAATCACAATTGTCATTAAATGAACATTTGTATAACAATTGACCCTATTTTTCCCTTGATAGTTTGTGTATTCTGTAATAACAGGGACTATTGACTTGTCCATATTCTATTCCTACCTCTTAGCACAGTCTGACAGATCACTTTCTCATGTGTTTTAAATGTTTTATTGTGAGCTCATTTTTTGGGCAAAGGGCAGTTATAGAAGTGCAGAGTGGTTTGGGTTTGCTTCTGACAGGCACCCTAGTGGATTACAGGTCTGAGATCTACTTTTATATTAACTTCACAGCTTGAGAATTCTATACCTGCTATATAATGTAAATTTGTACCCAAGTCTGCTCATGAGACAGGCTTGGAATTTTTCATTTCTCGTAAGAGCTTATTATTGTTTTCACTTTTACAGGGATACATTGTTTTAGTCCTTTCCTTGGGCTAAGTGGAGCTTTCTAACCTCCCTTTCACTCACAATGTAGCATTGTGAAAGTCCCAGATTTTCCAGCTTTTAACCTAGGACTTTTCTCAGTTCTCTTTCTTGGAATTCAAACCCCAGACCCAAGCTCCTAGTCTGATGTCAGAGAAAATTTCCCCCCTCACCCTAATTTCCCTCTAACCCTAATTTCCAGGACATCTTATCCTCAACTTTTACACTTCCTGCTCTGGCTTTCAGTTTCCCCTTGTTTTCTTGCTCCTAGAAATTCCTCTTTCTTTCTTTTGACTGCAGCTATGTGTTTAAGCTGGCATGAGCAATAGTTGAAATCATGGACGACTCCATTGGAAAGAAGAACGTGTCAGGAGGGAGGAAATTGACACTTTCCGGAGTCAGGCACTTTTATACCCTGGACATTCCCCAAACCCTGGGAGATGGGGCTGTTTATTTGGCTTCAGGATTGTAATAGCAGTTTCAATTAGGATCCTCCTGAATGAGCTGTACAATTATTGGGAGGCATTCTGTATTTGGTAGCATTCTAATGATTGTAAGTTATGAAAACCTCTTAGAATTGGCTAAACCAAAGAAGAGGATTTATCTTAGGCTTGTTTGGTGTCTCACAGATCCTAAGGGCAGGAAAGCAGGCAGGTGCTAGGAAGACTAGAATTTGGAGGTAGAAGG
The DNA here is from genome assembly GCF_030222135.1 of Aotus nancymaae. Taxonomy (NCBI): domain Eukaryota; kingdom Metazoa; phylum Chordata; class Mammalia; order Primates; family Aotidae; genus Aotus; species Aotus nancymaae. The sequence goes on along the minus strand of NW_026988417.1, from coordinate 46,334,867 downwards.
CTCGTGGGAATTAATGGGAGAGAGCAAGCTTAATCATGGGTGTCAAGGTACATAGATGAGATGCAGGATGGCTCTGATCTTTGCTTCTGAATCAGGATCTTGTGAAACCCTTATCCAGTTAAGGCGAATGGGATCATTTCTCCTCTCCTGTTATCCTTCCCATTTTGAGGAAACTGTGATTCCCTCCATGTCTCTCACTGCTTCTGTCTCCTGCTTTTTTACCTAGGAATGATTGGTTTCTCACATTAATCTTGTTACTCATTGTAGACAGATTGTCTTTCCCTGTTTTTTTTGTCTCTGTTTATCTCCTCTTCCTCTAGGAAGGCCCAGTTGAGTTTGCAAGAGTTTAACTTCCTTCTTAATTTAGTCATTTTCCATCTGTATTTTTTGTAGTTTCAGTAATCTTTGCTGGATTTGCTTTTAGTTTCTCTTTGCTTTCTGGCCATGATCTTTTTCTAACTTTCTCTTCTAGACCTCCTTTGTGAAGTCTCCCATAATGAGAAATATGAGATCAGTAGTTTCTGGATCTGCCAAAAGCTTTCACGTTCAAGTAAATCTTGTCTACCAGTATCCTCCTGAGTTGGCTAATTCCCACCCAGAAGGTGTTCTCCTACCATATCTGCATCTAACCTAGGCTTGGACTCTATTATTGTCCAGCTCCCATTTAAATATTTTTCATTTTTGCTATGTCTTCCCTTTTTCCTAATTCCATAAATTTTCTATTATATTAGATATACAATACTTATGTACCCACCTATAATATCTGCATCAGGCTGAAACTTGATGCTTAAGAAATCTTGGAGAATTTTATATTGATTTTCCATATCTTACCCTGTCCAATATATCCAGATTTTCAATAGCTGCTTGGCATCGTTGTCCAATCTTTTTTTTTTTTTTTTTTTTTAAGACAGCGTCTTGCTTGTCACGTAGGCTGGAGTGCAGTGGTGTGGTCACAGCTCACTGATTTCCTGGGCTCCAGCGATCCTCCCACCTCAGCCTCCTAAGTAGCTGGAACCACAGGAGTACGCCACCACGCCTGGCTAATTTTTGCATTTTTGGTAGAGATGGGGTTTTGCCATGTTGCCCAGGCTGGTCTTGAACTCCTGAGCTCAAGTGATCCACACTCTTTGGCCTGTCAAAGTGCTGGGATTACAGGTGTGAGCCACTGTGCCTGGCCAGTTGTCCAGTCTTTTAGGCATGGTTTCTCAGTTGTTCTTACAATCAAATGTCTATCTGCAGCTTTTCAAAAACTGCCTTTTAGTAATTTCTCAGATCCTTGACTTTTTCAGAACAGTTAATTCATTTGTTTTCTGAGATCCTGTATTTCTTCCTTTGTTTGATTTCTTTGAGTTCCGGCCATATTTTATTGTCTAGTAACTCTCAGAAGCACCTCTTCCTTTCCAATAAACTCTTTAAGCATATTAGACCTGGGTACAACTCTTTGCTTGTCTATATCTATCCACATAGAACTTCAGAGTCCCACTTTTTCCTTTTTATATGCTCAACCTACCTGCTCAAAACTCAGCCTTTCTCTTAAGGAAACCTATCTCTTCCTCTAATTTAGTAGTTTAGTCAACTCTTTTTTTCTGAAAATAAGACTGAACTATGTTTTTCAAACATTTCCAGGTATTTTTTGATCTCCTGAGATAAACAGTTTGTAGAAACAGGATGTTTAATGCACAGGCCTTTGAATTGCCTTTTTAGTCTTCGCATTTGCAAAAATTGTATTGAGTTGTGGTCCTACTTCACCCCAAGAAGAAGGAATACATGATGATAATGTTTTCAAATGAAATCTGCCACTTGTGGAAGGATAAATCTATAGCTGAATCCATGAATTAGGTCTACGAAATCTAGCACCAGGGTCAGAGATTATTTGTTTAACAAATCCAGAGTGAACTTAGGGTCATGTGATGGAGGGTGACTAGAACCTGTGAGCAAACTCTGTGCATCTTAAGGATTGAGACCTTCCCTTGCCTGTTTCTTTCCACAGCCCAGAATGTAGCTTAAAATAAAATAAGGAGGAATGGGATTTGGGGCAGCCTTTCTTCAAGTCAATACTTATCTTAAGATTGGCACAAATAGTCAAAACTACAAGCTCACATCTACTTCTTGAGAACCAAAGGATCTCAGCTGTTTTGTAGTTTCCAGAAAGCACCTTTCGTCCTGTTCACCTCCAGAAGCTAAAAACTTGATCCTACCTCAGCCACAGCTGAAACACTGGGCCTGTTTTTTGAGGTAACTGACTTAGGCTGCAGAGATTGTCCAAAGTCTGAAATCCTACATGGACCATGTTTGGTATGAGTCCACCAAGGCTTAAAGCCTCATGCTCTGCCAGCCCAAGAAATAATCACTCCACGTGTATTGTTCCCCCTGAATACCACTCCATACTGTCTCAAGACTCCTGGTTCAAGAGTAGTAGATGTTAGTTTTAAAGGACTTCATACATTCTATCATTTCTTTTTGATTGCTATTTAATTGATGTTGACATTAAAATTCTGTGTTCTTTTTCTTCCAGGTAGGGTGATGGTCACACACACTTAAGAGACATAATGGTTATTATTTTTTTTAAAAAAATGTACCATACCTCTGTGGAAAAAAGGCATAAGACTTGGTATTTACCAAAAGACCTAGTGTTAGTTGATGCTTATAGGAAGTGGAAACAGTTTGCTTCCTTAGGGCTGTGCCTTGTATCTGGAGAGCCAAGCTGACCACGCCATATTACTCAGTCAATGATTGTTGAATGGCCCAAGTGGTTCTCAACTAGGGAAGGTAGTATTCTAAAGAACATTTGGAAATAAAGTAGGAGCTATTTGTTGGTCATGATGTGTGTGTGTGTGTGTGTGTGTACATGCACATGTGCTATGTTTGGCATTTATTAGGTGGTGGACCAGGGATGCCAAATGTCCTGCAATATGTGAGAGAGCACATCAGTGAAAAATTGGATACAAGGGCGCTGGATACAAGGCACAGCCCTCCTCCTTCAACCAACAGACATGTGCTTTGAGGCTCATTGGAATGAATGCTCAAGAAATATTGTTGTTTTGGTGCAAAAGTTCACTCTGCACCCATGGATAATTTGTTGTTGTGCTTTTTACATGTCTGCATTACTATCCTAGTCACAGGGTATTGAAGTCTCCTGTGAAGTGGTAGATCTTCTTGGAAGTAGGCTGTTAACTCCCTGAGGACAGGGACTATGTTTTCTTCATCTTTATAGCCCTATAACACTGAATAGATGTTACATAAGCATTTGTGGAATAAACCAAATTAGTGAGATTTTAACATGTCACATAGTTGTATTTTGTAATGGAAACTTCAACATAGAATTTCTCATTTTTCAACTAGAATATTCATGGTAATATAGCAAAACATATGATAAATGTTAAGTTTAGAATTCATCTTTTGCTTTAGGTATTCAGAAAGAAATTGCTGCTTCATCTAATGTATAGCATCATTACTTGTATTTTTTCACTGCAGGATTCCTTTCAGCAGGTAGGTTCAGTAGGTTAATTGTTTTTGACATCTGTTTATGTTTTTCTTTACACTGAAATGCCTGAAATGAATTGTTGTAGAGCAGAAAATCCATTTTGTCTTGTGTGCTTTCCCTGATTATTTTCAGCTGTAGAAAGTCAATATTTTAATTCTCTATTCACTTTGACAATCTGTTTCAATTTTTAAAAGTCACAACATTTCCATTGTTACAGGATCAGTAAGTCAATTAAGCTTCTAAGATTTGCACAGATTCAAGAGCCTCCTTAGGACTAAATGAATGTAAATTTGGCTTTGTTTTCAATGTTAGACTCCTTGGATTTTGCCACAGCTTTCTTAGAAATATAGTTACAAATAATCAAGATATGAAATTTAAAATATTTTTATAAATAAATTTCAAATATTTAATTTCGAGGAATGGATAACCCAACCCTCTTTCCCCCCTGAGTCGTGTCTATTGTTTTAAAAAATACAGACTGAAAAATGACCTTTAAGACTCTCTAATATATGTAGAAAGAGTTCTGATATTATATCTATCTTAAAAGGAAACTTTATTACTTTAAAGTTTGTGTCTTTCATAAAATGATAGTATTGGCAAGTTTGAGATTAAGGGCAAAGTAATCTCCAACAAGGACACAGGATCCTATTTATCTATCTTGTCTTGATAATAAAGAGCCTACTGTTTCTTCCCAGGATCATCTTCTGTAACTATTACAGAAATATGACCCTCCCACCGTGCTCTGAAGAAAACAGGGTTTACCTAAAAGGCTAAACCTCCTATTGCCTCTGAAGATATCTCCTCATTTAAATAAAGATAATAACTTTCCTCCAGGGAAACTAAATTGAGTAAACTCTGAGCTATGTGTTAAAAAAAAACAGGACTCTTGAGCTTTGTGAACTTGAAATTTTTTTTTCTTTTTTCTTTTGCTGTATTAATTTCACTTTACTGTTGAAATGTTTGTGGTTGGAGAAAGACCTTTTTATGCCTTATTTACAGATATGGAGATATGGTTAAGATGAGAAGATGACTTTACAACTTCACCTAGATTTTCAGTGGCAGAGACAATATTTTACAAGCTGCCTTTGAAACATTCCAATCTTCTCTCTCACAGTTCAGACATCAACTAAGCAATGCTATCCTCAAAACGGAAATGCTAATGTGATATGCTGCCTGGATATTGGGTTATTATTATCTAGTCTTCTTGATAGGATACATATTTTGTTGGTGTTTAGTCTTCATATTGAACCTATGTTCTGGGATATGTGAATCTGAAATTTGGGAGAGGACTATCTGGTGCTGTTATTTTGCTAATTTTCAAAGGAAAAATGTGGTCAGGTTTGGCTTGCAGAACCATGTGTTCTGGTGTGAACTGAGTAATTTCATTTTGAGAGAGTACATGAGTTATTTGAACTTCGTATGCTTCAATTAAATGCCAAAAAATGGGATGAAAAGACTTACTGGAAACCAGATGCTTGTTCTTTATGCCTCCTGGAATATTAAAAACAAACATCATGACAAAAGATATTTGGGTTTGGAATAATTCACTGATGGATGAGTTTGGAGGCATTTTACTTGTTGGTTGAGTGAGAGCTATTACTGTAGAGAATTGACAGATGTGGCTTGAGAAGTATCTATATTATTAATCTGTTACTCAACAGATCTACTTTGAATTCATGTAAAGGTCACATTCATCATTTTTAAAGAATAGAGTGGGAAACATTTAGTACTAGCCATTTTTCATCTTAAATGAGGGAGTAACAATTGACTTCTTTTGCTCTATAGACAGATAGTGGACATGGGTTGGAAAAACCATCTCTAAGACTGAAAAAAGAACACCAATCACATTTTGGAATAATGGTTGTGCAGGACAAACATCCAAGTTGAATATCTAGCAGCAAGTAGAGTCTCAGTGTCTGCATTTCTTTAGGTTCATGAGTATATTAATATGTGATAGCTTAATGCCCCCACAGTATTTAGAGGGAGCTTCTGTGTCTTGTTTAGGACACACCAGTAGGAGTGACTTTGTTATCCTTGAAGCTGGTCCTTGCTTTGCTGAAATGGAAGGGTACATTTGCAGCTTATCATCTTCCTACCTAAAGAGTTAAGGTACTAAATTTGTCTCAAACCAATACGTAGTATTGATTTTGAATGATTTTTTCTTTTTAGTTTTTTTTAAACATTGTAAGCAAATATTTCGTGATAAGACAAATGGTCATTGAATTCTGCCATAATTTTGTATACAATCCCATCTATTAAAATGAACACTCTGGCCAGGCACGGTGGCTCATACCTGTAATCCCAGCACTCTGGGAGGCTGAGGCGGGTGGATCACTTGAGGTCGGGAGTTTGAGACCAGCCTGGCCAACATGGAAAAACCCCAACTCTTTTAAAAATGCAGAATTAGCTAGGCATGGTGGCGCATGCCTGTAGTTCCAGCTGCTGGGGAGGCTGAGGCAGGAAAATCGCTTGAACTCGGGAGGCGGAGGTTGCATTGAGCCAAGATCGTGCCATTGCACTCACTCCAGCCTAGGAAACAAGAGCAAAACTTCATCTCAAAAAAAAAAAAAAAAAAATTAAAAAACACTCTAATTTTAGTGAACAGTTTGGCATTTTGGCTCGGTAATATAAACTTCAAAGCACTAAATAGAATTTTAACTAAATCCACCAGATTGGCATATAAATTAGGATAACCTCTGGTGAGCACTGTTTGTGCATCTAAAGTTCAGACTGTGCTGACTAACCATCTTGTATTAACTAAGTCTCCATAATTTCATAATTTTAGTTAAGAACATTTCAGTATTTAATTTTGGTAAGAATAATTTTGGTATCTAATAAAATCCGTGATATAATGTCACATTATGCAGATAGAATTAATCTTCCCTTTTCAAAAATATTATGCTAATCAGAAATGGTTTAAATGCTGCCTCAAGTTTGCCTGATCTTTGATGGCAATTTAAACAAACCTTATTTGAAATAAAAATATCGACATATCTCCATGTCTGATGCTGTACCTTAAGAAATAGCAAGCTGATGTTAGTCTATTTGTAGACAATTTCTCTGAGTGCATATTATTGCTTTCAGAGCTAAAGACAGCGTATATTTGGCAAAACCTTGGAATGGTCAAGGAATAGGTTTTGTTTTGTTTTGTTTTTAGATTAGGCTTGGGGAGAAATAAATAAGCAAGAACTAGGACTATGGTCTCCAAACTGTGCTGTTGTACCAAAGGTTGCTGCAGTGACTCAAGGGACTTTACTGGATATTTTTAATTTTTGAGGCAAATGCAGCAATACTTGACATTTGTTGGTCATCGAATGAAATACTAGCTTGAGGTAGCTCACAGTTTCAGCATTAGATTGTGCTATATTCCTTTTGATATTGTCCTATCTCCACAAAGCTGGGTTCTTGGCGGTTTCTATGCAAAAGCTGTGCTATGAAAGAATCCATGTAGAGCAGGCAGTGAGGGGTGGTGGTATCTGATCTGATTCCAAGGTTTAAGGAGTTGTGCAGTAGGCAACAGGTGCACCCGTCATATTAGCATGCAATTGTGGTTATTACCTATTTTTTTACTTCTTGCCAAATACATTTTCTACTTCAAGGATTTTTGGTTGATTTAGGAATAGACTTTGTAAGAAGTAGTTATTTGCATAATTCTGTACAAAGTAATTTTTATTTAGAAAATTTAATGCATTCATTTATTCACTAAGTGTTTATCCACTCGCTCCTGACTGTGTTCAGGTGCTGTTCTAGATACAGGGCATTCACTGATGAGAAAAGGGCAATATTTGCATATATGGTGAGAAATACACTGAATTGGTATGATTTATGCTATGACTGTGTTTTGAAAGAAGCAGGACTAAATTTGGACTTTCTAGCTCTAAAATCTTATGAGTATTTGTTGGTTCCTATAATCTATGATGCATGTTGCTGTACTATTTCAGCTTGACTGTTTCTGAAACTAGTGTTTTCCTTTCTCCTAGTGTAGCAAATATAGTATGTATGTATGTATGTATGTATGTACTGGACAAGGGTCTTGCTCTTGTCCAGTACATACATACATACACCACTGCACTGGTGTGTATTCCTTTTGATATTGTCCTATCTCCACAAAGCTGGGTTCTTGGCGGTTTCTATGCAAAAGCTGTGCTATGAAAGAATCCATGTAGAGCAGGCAGTGAGGGGTGGTGGTATCTGATCTGATTCCAAGGTTTAAGGAGTTGTGCAGTAGGCAACAGGTGTGATCTTGGCTCTCAGCAAGTCTCATGGGTTCAAGCAGTCCTCCACCTCTGCCTCCCAAGTAGCTGGGACTGCAGGAGAGCCCCACCATGCCTGGATAACATTACATTTTTTTTCTTTTTGTAGAGATGAGGTCTACATCTCTACTATATTGTCCAGGTTGATCTTGAACTCCTGGGCTCAAGCGATGCTCCTGCCTCAGCCTCCCAAATTGCTGGTGTTATTGGTATGAGCCACTATGCCCACATATAGTCTTGATAATTATTTTCTACTTTAAAGATTATTTTTATCTTTCAACCTTTTCTGGCATAACTTTGCACTACAGCAACAAATAGTTTTGTCTGACAATTTACCCCCTGTACAATTATATCATATTTTGTTAAAAGCCCTGATGAAGAATGAAAATACAATTTTCTTTAAAGAATTCATATTTTAGTTTGATTATCATATTAAACATACAAGTTTAAAAACACACAGAAACATACTGATACACTACAACAGGGGCTCACATACTTTTTCTATAAAGAACCAGATAGTGAAGACTTTAGGTTTTGAGTACCATATGATCTCTGTTGCAACTACTCAATGTTGTTGTAGTAGCAGGAGAGCAGTATAGACAGAATATAAATGAATGAACATGGCTGTATCCAATAAAACTTTATGTACAAAAATACTCCATGTGCTGAGTTTGGTCCATGGACTATCTCTGCTCTATATATTTAAGATGTAAAATTTATCCCAAAAGATATCCCAACCAATGAGAAAATAATTCACTTGGTTTCCTCTGGGGTGAACTCCTGCTTTAGGGTAACCTGGTTATTGGCAGCTATTCCTACCTCCAAGAATTATCTGGACAAACCCACCTAAAACCGCTAGTCACAGATATTCATTGGCTCTTTGGTAAGCCCTAGCTCTGGCCTTGGGAGTAATTCTTCTGTCTGAGGGGTTGACAGGACTGTAGCTCCTTGTATTCAAATAGTTTCTGCTGGAAGTGAGGGCAGTTTGGCTGTGACATCTGTCACCCCATTGATCGTCAGGGTTGATTTGGCTGATTTGGCTGATCTGGCTTGCTAAGCAGGTGTCCCCTTCCTCCCTCACTACTCCATGTGTGTCCTTCCTGAAGCTGTTTGCTTGGTCAAAGAGGATGACCATCCCAGATAAATGAGGACCTATCGTTGGTCAAGGGTATTCAAGTAGCTGCACTCCCCTGCTAGAACCTCCAAACAAGCTCTCAAATATTCTCTGCCATTTGCAGCTGTGGAAGTGCCCTTAAGAATGTACCATGTGTTGACAGAGTCAAATGCTGCCTGAAGGTAGAAGAGGGTAAAGACTTATGTACTTGAAATGTCAATGATGATCTCCTTGACCTTTACAAACTTGATAAAATGGACTCAAAACCTCATACATGCTATGTAAATCCAAAGCCCTCTCACATCGTGTGGGTGCATGGTTCTCATGATCAGCTCTGGTTCCAGGCTCTGTGTTCTTGAATTAGTTCAGCTTTGGGGTCATTTTTCATGTTGTCTTTTCTTATCATCCAAAGATAATACAGCCTCTTTCTTACTCTGGCTATAGCGTGGAGAACAGGTTAGGGAGTGCATTGATAAATATAGGTAAACCAGACAGGAGGAAACATTTACAGTATTTCAGGTGAGACATGATGTTTATTTTACTAAAATGTATCATCTATGAGTTTCCTTTTGCATATTAATATATCCCAAGTGCCCAATGTCTGACAAATACAGCTGTGGAATTACCTTTTTTTGAGATAGCAAACCCTGGAAGAATACCAGATATGGGGATGAAAATTGTTTATTTGGTTTCAGACTTGTTGGGTTTGAGTTACTTTTGCAACAGCCAATGAGAAGACGTCAAGTGGTCAGTTGCATATAATGGTCTGGAGATCAGAGGAAAGCTCTATGGTTGTCATTTAAAGATGCAAGTCACCCATGGAGGGCTGCTGATTGAAGTTATATGTGTGGTGACATTGCCTGGGGAGCAAGTGAATGTGAGAACTGAGCCTCTGAAAAGAGAAAGAATGACCAGAGAAGTAGAAGAAAGAGAAGCCAAAGAAGAAAGTGCTTCAAGAAGGAGGAACTGGCTATCTGAAATTTTGGCCTCTCAGATGACACCAAGATGGCATTAGGATTGTGGCACAATGGTACATTGTGCCAGTCAGTGTACATTATACAAAACAACATGACAGCTTTTAAAATAATTAGTTCTTTTTTTTTTGCAGGCGGAGACAGAGTCTCACTCTGTCCTCCACGGAGTACAGTGGAGCGATCTTGGCTCACCGCAACCTCCACCTCCTGGGTTCAATTGATTCTCCTGTCTCAGCCTCCTGAGTAGCTGGGACTACAGGTGCTCACTGCCCCACCCAGCTAATTTTTTGTATTTTAGTAGAGACAGGGTTTCACCATGTTGTCTATGCTGGTCTCAAACTCCTAAGCTCAAGCAATCTACCTGCCTCAGCCTCCCAAAGTGTTAGGATTATAGGCGTGAGCCACCGTGCCCGGCCTGTTCTTAAGATACAAGAAACAGATTTTCACCAACAAGATTAGTAAAACATAAGAACAATTGGGAGGCTAAGTTGGGTGGATTGCTCAAGCCCAGACATTTGCGATCAGCCAGAGCAACATGGTGAAATCCTGTCTCTACAAAATAATTAGCTGGGAGTGATGGATGGTGCACACCTGTTAGCCCAGTCACTCAGGAGGCTGAGGCAGGAGAACCACTTGAACTCAGGAGGCAGAGGTTGCCGTGAGCCAAGATCATGTCACTGCACTCCAGCCTGGATAACAGTGAGACCCTGCCTCAAAACAAAACAAAACAATAACAAAAAACCCAAAAACCAAAACCGAAAATAACAACAACAAAAACATAAGAATGACATGCTTTACGAATATGTGCAGGTCCAATCAGATGTGTTGTTCCCTGCCCTAGCCATGGAATTCTGTGCCTGTGCTCGGCTTAGTTTCAAGGCTGGGGAAGGTGCTTGTGGAAGAGGGATGCCATTTGGAGAGAGGATCATTTAGAGTCCATTGAAACAAAGCTTAAGGATGATTCTGGTTGTTTATTTCACCTGGTGTTTACTCAACAGTGAAGTTTGAGAGTTGCCTTGTGTTCAGTGGAAACTCCAAGGGCCTGTGTATAATGTAGCATTTGCAACAGTCCTAAGCGGCCGTGAGTGCAAGAGGAAAGTTATGCAACTTATTAAAGAAGAAAGTGCTGATGTCTCCTACGTATTTCTTCCTCCTCTCCCTTTGAAAAAAGCAATCAATTCTCTGGTCACTGAGAAAATATTTGGTCTAATCATGAGTATGGTTTTTGGAGGTCCAGTACCTGTTGATATATACTTAGCTGAGATATTAAAATGAGCCTCTATCATTTTCTCCACTGACACTTTAAGTATGAATGCTAAATGAGATATATCTGGCTCGAGGAGTCCAGATGGCAATGAGCCATTGTGAATTCATCACCCGACATTATCCCTATAATGCATCTGTGACCACCTTAGCAAGGAAGCGTCTTCTTTGTTGTAGAAGTTAAATACATTTCATACTTTCTTACCTCTCTGTAGATATTTTGCAGCTTTTTAAAACCCATAACAGACCTTTTCAGGGGTACTTTTCTCAGAATTACGGCTAATTCAGGGTTGCTCTCTCTGCAACGTCTTACGTGATCTTCCAGCAAGAAATCATATTTCTATCTTTTGAATTCTTATGTCTTTAGCTATAAGTTTCATGGCGCTTATTATTTGCTACCTTGCAATACAGTTATGTTATTCATGTACATATCATCCTCCTACAAGACTGTGAGCTTTTGAGGGACAGTGGCTTGAAGTCATTGTCACATCCATCACTATTATTATAATTAGTAGGTGTTCAATAACTAAGTAAAATAAACAATTTGTTTCTGCCACTAACTTTGTTGGCCTGTAGTCCCACACTTTTATTTATTTACTGATTTTTTTTTCGTAGAAAAGTGTTGTATACAAGCCTGAAAGGGCACTGCCTATCCAATGTTAGTATTGTAATCCATGTGCTGTTGCAGATCTCATATTATATTGTGCCAGTGCTATGTCTTCTTGAAGATCAATTATAAATTAATTGTAAATGATAACACATTGGCTGATAGCTTAAACCAGGTACAGAGGAAATGGATCAGTAAGACATTAACCTAGAAAATGAAGCTCTTCTCAAGTTAACAACATAAGTTATTTCAAATAATGTCTGTCATGGAGAATTCCTAAAATTACAGAAGGTATAATCATATTAGGTGGTGAATATGGTTTGCAATATGGGTTAGTGAACCCATATTCTTATGTAGGGGGAATAAAGCAGAAATAGAGAATCATATATGCCTTGTAATTGAGAAGAACCCATCAAAGTTGCCTTTGCATCCATAGGAAATAAACAAATACTGGTCAGGAAGTCCTGAGAATATTACAGGACCATTCTGTTAGGACAACTTATTATAAGGGTCTTTCTCAAAGCTTATTGATTTAAAAAAATAAAAAGTTTGGTATTTATTACAGAGGAAGAACCAACAAAACCTGGTGATGTATGGCATATGGGGATGATGAAATGGGGAATCTTTGGGTTATTAGAATGGAGGAATTTCTGTAAACACAAATATGGAAGTCAGGAGAACTAGTGTGAAGATAGAGAGACAGAGATGGTTCATCTTAGTTTTAGACTTGTTGGGAGGAGGTGCTGCTAACCACAAGGCATTGGAAATATGTGGTGTAATTCTGCAAGGAGTTCAGCATGCAGGAGAGATTCAGGAGTTAGTTACAGTGAGGTTATAATCCAAGTTCTGAAACTGTCGGAGGAGAAAATGCATCAGAAGTCCAAGAGAGAGTCATGAGAAATGCCTTCGTTAAGAAGACCAGGAGAGTTTCTTGTAGTGATTCAAAGCCCTTTTAGTACCATCTCAGATGTCATTTGAAGATGTCATTGCTCTAAGCTAGCCATTTATAATAAATGAACTTCCAGATACCATTTCTGGCAAGAGATTGAACTAAGCAAAATTTGAAGCATTTGAAGACAAGAACTTTATCTGAACCATCATTGTTGCACTTTATCATCCTCTCACAATGGATGGGCTGTAGGGGCAGCATGGACGGCTGAGGATGTCCTCAGAGTTGTTAGCGTTTAATTGGCAATCAAGGCAGACTCTTCCTTATATTTCAACTTGTCACTAAATGCATGGTCAGTAACAGTGAGGCTGGCTGAATTATTAATGACCAAAAACTTACTTTATCCAGATTCATTCAGATTTGGTTTAGACTAATGAGACAAAAAAGAATGAAGTCTGGATAATACCCTGTCTATACCTACTTACCAATTTTTTATCACTGTATTAAGCAGTCTTCACTTCTATCATAGCTCTGGGCCAGGGTAAGGTTTTGTCATGGTCATTCATAGGCCTTTGGAATCATACCAAATTGACAACTATGTTTTATAAAAGCAAAATGGGATATTGTTTAAAGTTCATATACTCCTGAAAAATGTTTCAGAAACAGATACTTTGCTCTGTACAGTTATCTGTTCATTTATTGGCATGATTTGGTGACTAAGCTCATTTCATACCCTAAAGCACAAACAGCAAAGTCTTTTTGGAATTATGCTGTTCTAAATGATTAGCTGTTAATCTAAAATGTCATAGCATGCATTGAGTTGTTGTGTAATATTAAAACCATTTTGCGTTTTCCTCCTTTACTTTAGGTCTTGGGAGCTGATGACAATAACATGGGCGATGGCTGCTCTCAGAAGCTGGCGACTTCTAACCTCCTCCGGTTCCTATTGCTGATCCTGATTCCATGTATCTGTGCTGTCGTTCTCTTGCTGGTGATCCTGCTTTCCTATGTTGGTGGGTGAGGCCATTATTAAAGAAAAATGAAGTTAAAATGAAAATTAGCATGACTTGGAAGAGTGATTTCTATTTAGTACTTATTTAACCTAAAGTGTCAATCAATGAGAGGATTATCTGTTGACAACTTTATGCAAATCCACAGTTTTAGCTACTTCACTGGTTATTATTATTAACATTAATAAATGAGTTTATGAATTTAAAACATTTAAGGAATGATTACTAGGTTGCAGGCATGTTGAAAGTCCCTGAGAACTCCAGGATAGTTAAATTAGTCCCTTCTTAGGAGCTCACAGTTGAGAGGAAGTGATGATTATCACACAAGACAACACAAGTTTAAGATAGAACTGTATACAAGGTCCTATGAGCACATTCAAAGAAAGCATCATAGAGAGTTAATGTTTTAACTTTGGAATTAAGTTGATAGAAATTCAGGTTAGAAGACAGTAGTTCAGGAGTCACATTTGGCAGAGAAAATAACTAGTGTAAAACGATAACCCTATGAAAGATGAAGATATTAGGAAACTGGTGAAAATTTGGCACTGGTGGGAAACGCAGCTAGATTGATAAAATCCAAATGAAATGAGATCTTACATTTTCATGCTAAATACTAAAGGATTTGGGGTTTAGAATTTAGATCACTGGTTTCAAACTCTATTCTGTGGTAACAAGGTTCTAAGGAGGAGACTGAAGGATTGCACAAATGTTTGCTTTGACTTTCATTTTTAAAAAATACAGATCTAAAATACACACTCAAACTAAATACTACGTACCACATTTTAACCAAGTAAAAACCAGAAACCAAGTGATATGTACTGACAGGTTAACTCATTAGTATTTGCATCTTGCTATCTTTATTTATTTGTTTATTTATTTTTTAAAGGCTAGTCAAGTGAAGCAGTGAGAGTGGAGCTCTCTTTTTTTAAATGAACGATACTTTAAGTTTGAAAGGTGAACTTCTTGGAAAAAGCAATAAACTATTATCACTGGTAGCTACCTAATGATATGAATCAGAATTTTAAAAAATATGTGCAATAAAATAAAATACAGAAATAAATATCAAAATGATGCTGATCTTTGCATTGCTGATGATTTTGAATTTTTAAATTTTGCCGAACCTTCCTATTATGTTCTTAATGGTTTACAAAGTCATACATTTATATCTTATAAAGTAAGTTCATCCCAATAAAATACAGCTCATATCTATTTATAGATGTTAGGCTTTTATATGATATTTATTTGAAAATAACATTGATCTGCTATAAAAATGATTACAAATCACTGCTATGGGTGGTGGATTACCACTGGAGGATCTTTCTAAGAAAGGAGAACTCTGATTATTTTGCATTTGCAAAAGGCCATAGAACTGGATATACTACAGAGTATAGAGGCAGAAAGAAATGGAAGCAAGGAGACTAGTTTGGAACTCTGACTCTGGTCTAAGTAAAAGGTGATGGGGATTTGAAATAAGGCACTGGGTGCATTAAAATCTACAGAAATCAAGACTGATTGGATTTTGGTGTGAGGGAGAGAGGAGTCAAGGCTGGCTCCTGGATTTCTGGCTTGGGTAACCTGGTTTTAAAAAAAAATTGTGGGTACATAGTGGGTGTGCATATTTATGAGGTATATTAGCTACTTTCCTATAGGCATGCAATAAGCAATGATCATATCATGGAAAATGGGCAATCCATCCCCTCAAGCATTTGTACTTTATGATACAATTATATTCTGTTAATTGTTTTTAAATGTACAATTTAACTTTTATTGTCTATGGTCACCCTGTTTGCAATCAAATAATATCTTATTCATTCTTTCTAACTACATATATATTTTGTACCCATTAACAATCCCCATTCTTCTCCCCACCCCACAGTATCCTTCCCAGCCTCAGCCTCTTGTAACCATCCATCTATTCTCTGTCTCCATGAGTTTAATTGTTTTGATTTTTAGACCCTAAAATAAGTGAGAACATGTGAAATTTGTCTTTCTGTGTCTGACTTATTTCACTTAACATAGTAACCTCCATGTTGTTCCAAAATGACATCCTTTTTAATGGCTGCGTAGTATTCCATTGCGATGTACCGTATTTTCTTTATCCAATCATCTGTTGATGGACATTTAGGTTGCTTCCAAATATTGATGAGTGTGATCAGTGCTGCAACAAACATGGGAATGCACACATCTTTTTGATGCATAGATTTCCTTTCTTTTGGGCGTATATCCAGCAGTGGGATTGCTGGATTATATGGTAGCTCAATTTTAGTTTTTTTTGCAGAACCTCCAAACTGTACTTCATAGTGATTGTACTAATTTACATTCCCACCAACAGTATACAAGGGTTCCCTTTTCTCCATATTCTCACCAGCATTTGTTATTGCTTGTCCTTTGGATATAAGCCATTTTAACAGGGGTGAGATGATATCTCATTGTAGTTTTGATTTGCATTTCTCTGATGGTCAGTGATGTTGATCACTGTTTCATAGGCCTGTTTGCCATTTGTATGTCTTATTTTGAGAATTGTCTATTCAAATCTTGTGCCTATTTTAACATTGGATTATTTGATTTTTTTTTAAATGAAGTTGTTTGAGCTGGTTATATATTCTGATTATGAATCCCTTGTCAGATGGGTGGTTTGAAATATTTTCTCCCATTCTGTGTGTTGTCTCTTCACTTTTTTGGTTGTCTCCTTTGCTGTGCAGGAGTTTTTTAACTTGATGTGATCCTGGCTGTTCATTTTTGCTTTGGTTGCCTGTGCTTGTGTGGTATGACTCAAGAAATTTTTGCTCATACCAATGTCCTGAAGAGTTTCCCCAATGTTTTCTTTTAGCACTTTCATAGTTTGAAGTCTTATATTTAAGTCTTTAATCCATTTTGATTTGATTTTTTGAATATGGTGAGAGATAGGTGTCTAGTTTTATTCTTCTGCATATGGATATCCCATTTTCTGAGCACTGTCTATAGAAGAGACTGTCCTTTCCCCATATGTTCTTGGCAACTTTGTTGAAAATGAGGTCTCTGTAGGTGTGTAAATTTGTTTCTGAGTTCTCTATTCTGTTTCATCAGTCTGTATGTCTGTTTTTATGCCAGTATCATGCTGTTTTGATTACTATAGCTCTGTAGTATAATTTGAAGTCAGATAATGTGATTCCTCCAGTTTCATTCTTTTTGCTTAGAATAGCTTTGGCTATTCTGGGTCTTTTGTGGTTCCATATAAATTTTAGGATTGTTTTTTCTATTTCTATGAAGAATGTCTTTCATATTTGGATAGGGATTTCATGGAATCTGCAGATTGCTTTGAGTAGCATGGAAAAGTTAACAATGTTGATTCTTCCAATCCATGAGCATCAAATTCAAATATATTTCCATTTTTTGGTATCCTCAGTTTTTTTCATCAGATTTTTAGTTTTCATTATAAAGATCTTCCACTAATTTGGCTAAATTAATTGGAAGTCTGGGCTCATTTATGTTCATTCTTCTTGGGAAGGTGTTCCAGGTCTTCTAAGGGACTTGGGCCTGAGACCTAAAAATGCTGCAGTTCTTGCAGACTTATAGAGAAAGGTACTGGCTTGGTGGCAGTACTTTTCTTCCTGGATAAAGTCTGGAAGAATTCTCTGAATTATCAGGCAGACACTCTTGTTTTTTTCCCTTACTTTCTCCCAAACAAACAGAGTCTCTCTCTCTCTCCCTGTGCTTAGCCTCCTGGAACTGGGGGCAGGAGAACACAAGCACCCCTGTGGCCACCACCAGTGGGACTGTGCTGGTTCAGACTCAAAGCCAGCACAGTACTGAGTCTCACCCAAGGCCTGCTATAACCACTACCACCCAAGTTCACTCAAAGCTTTAGAGTCTACAATCAGCAGATGTTTGTGTCCCTGCCAGCCAGGTTTGTGTCCCTCCCTTCAGGGCAGTGAGTTCCCCTGGGCCCCAGCTAGGTCCAGAGATGCTATCTTGGAGCCATGGATTGAAGTGAAAAACCTTAGAAATTTAGCTGATATTCAATTCTACTGCAGCTAAGCTGGCACTCAAACCATAAGACAAAGTCCTTTCCACTCTCCCCTCCCATTTCCATTGTCCAAGGAGCCTCTCTCTGTGACCACCACTGCCACCACCACCAACCCATGGGGAGTTTTGCTAGGCCTGCCGTTCACTTAGAGCCCAAAGGCTCTTTCGTCGGTTTCTGATGCATGCTCCCAGGCCTGGGACTCACTCTTCAGGACAGTGGGTTCCTCTCTGGCCCAAGGCAGTCTAGAAATGCTAACCAAGAGCCTAGGCCAGACTCAGGGACTCTAAGAGTCTGGTTGGTGCCCTACCCCACTGAGGCCAAGCAGGCACCTGAGGTGCCAGATAGAGTCCCCTTTACTTTTTCCCTTGCTTTTCTCAAATAGAGTTTTTCACCATAGCTGCCACAGCTGGGAACGTGTGAGGTCACATCTGAAGCCAGCACATCTCAGAGCCCAAGGCCCACCGCGTATAACCTGGGTATTGCTGTTGGGTATTCAGGGCCATCGGGCTCTTTAATCAGCAAGTGCTGAATCCTGCCAGGTCTCTGCTGTGACAGAGCAGCACTGAGTTCAATGGAAAATCCCCCAGTTGCTGTGCTCTCCCTTCACCAAACACACCGATTTCTCCCTGCCACACACCCACTGCTGGAGGATGAAGGAGAGGTGGCACAAGCACTCCCTTAGCCACCCCAGCTTGTGTCTCAGTAGGTCATGTGTTTCCCAGTCTGAACCCAGCTCAGCACTAGGACTTGCCTAAGAATTGCAGTCCTTGTGGCCTACACTGTCCCTCAAGTTCACTTAAAGTCACAGAGCACTCCAGCCTGCATGATGAGGCTTGCTGGGACTCAAGCTCTCACCACTGGGATGAGCAATTGCTCTTTGGCCAGGGCCTGTCCACATGTTCCCCCTGCTTCCTGCTGTGACAGGGAGACGCTGAGTTCAATGCAAAGCCTCATAATCACTGCACTCTCCCTCTCACAAGTGCCCACATTCTCTAAGCTACATGGCTGCTGCTGGGGGATGGGAGAGGTTAGTGTCAGCATTCAAGACTGTCTTTCCTGCCTTCTTTAATGTCTACTTCACTAATTTGGAGTTAAAACCAGGTACTGTGATTGCTCACTTGGTTTTGGTTCTTGCAGCAGTGCCTTTTGTGCGTAATTTTTAAAATTTGGTGTTCTTTTGGGGTGGGGGACAAATGTTGTAGACTTCTATTAGGCCTCTTGCTCTGCCTCCTGTATCTCACCAGGTTAGTTTTGATGCCACCTGTTAACATAGGAAGTGAAGCCGCAGGAGTCTGATGGAGGCAGATGAAGGAAAGATAAAGATTGGAAGGTTGGTTTGTATATTAGAGATGCTATGGGACAACCAAGTACAGTGGAATCACAGTTGAATTCAACAGTGAAAGCAGGTCAAGAAATTGAGGAAAATGAGAAATCCAACATGTTTCTTTCCTAAGGAAATTTCAAGAGAAATTGTGACCAAAAATATGATGTTTGGCTTCTGTGACAGAGCAGCACTGACTTTAAAATTTAATTTCCAAGTCATTGGCACAAGACTGAAGCTAGAGGATCCAGGAGGGAAGCTGAGAAGGGAGGTCTGCCATGCATGCAGTTGTCTCAGTGGCAGTTGAAGCAGCAGGAGTCAATGAACTCCGAAGAGAAAATGCATTGATTAGAAGCTGAGGGCAAAGCTCTGGAGGATGCTGGTGTTTAAAGTGCAGAAAAAGAGGGGGGAAAAAGAGATAGAGGAAGAATAGTCTGAGAAGGAAAGGAACCTAGAAATTCTGGCTTTCACAGATGCCAGAGGCCAGAGGGTGACCAAGTAAGAGGACAGAACAAGTGCCCCTGCCCAGGAGGACTGAGAGTTTCTGTGGGAGTTTTAGTTGCCTCTTTCTCTGTTGGTCAACTGTGGCCTGCTCTCAGCCTAAGACAGTAAACCGTCCTGAAACTAATCTCTGCCACTCTTTTCTTCTAAGAGTCAATGCCCCTCCAGACCTGGCCTGCTTTTCCTCCTTCTCCATCACCCTTCAGTAGTTGTCTTTTTGTGTTTTGTCCAGAGTTCATTGTCGTCTCTGGACAGATCTGTCTGGTAGGTGCTTCCTCAGCTATACCATTGTCATTTTTAAAAGACTGATTGTCATGAGACTATGTTCATTAGCTCACATTCTTTGAAGAACACTTCCTCTCATTCTCAGGGTCTAATGCTAATATAAAATGTACGTACATTTAAGTACCTCTGTGCTTAGAGGCCTCTGAGCAGAGGGCAGAGGAGGAATGATTTGCTTTAAGTGGGTTATTCTTATTAATTTGATTAATTAATTAGTGAATTAATAATAATTGATTCTTATTAATATAATATACCATTCAATCCAACAATTTAAAGTCTACAATTCAGTGGTTTTAGTATATTCTTAGATAAATGTAACCATCACTGCAGTCAGTTTTAGGACATTTTTGTCATCTCAAAATAAAGCTCTGTACCCTTTAGCTACCACCTAATCTCTTCCCATCTCCTCACCCCAAACCCAAGCAGCCACTAATCTATTTTCTTTTACTAGAGATTTCCCTATTCTAGACATTTTGTATGACCATATGCGGTATTTTGTGACTGGCTTCTTTCCCTTAGCATATGTTTTTAAGGTTTACTCACATTGTAGCATGTATTAATACTTCATTCCTTTTAATGGCTGAATAATATTTCATTGTGTGGTTATACCATAGTTTATTTATCCATTTGTCAATTGAGAGACATTTGGGTTATTTCCACCTTTTGGCTATTATCAATAATCCTGCTGTGAATATTTATGTGTATGTTTTTGTGGGGACATACATTTTCATATCTCCTGGGTATATACCAAGAGTGGAATTTTGCATCACTATGTAACTTTTCCTAATGCTATTTTGTTTATATGTAGGCAAACTTTAGGAAGTGGGGGTTTTCCTACACAACTTCAAAATCATTTTTTTAACAATTTAAGATGCAGAAAACAACCTATTATAAAGGGGGCAAAATACAGGAACAGATGCTTCTCAAAATAAGCATACAAGTGTCCAACAAACATATGAAAAATGCTCAACATCACTAATCATCAGAGACATACAAATCAAAACTGAAGTAAATTACTTCAGTCACTGTGGAAAAATACTTTGGAGATTTCTCAAAGAACTTAAAATGGAACTACCATTTGACCGAGCAATCTCATCCCTAGGGATACATCCAAAAGAAAATAAATCATTCCACCAAAAAGACATACACACTCATATGTTCATGGCAGCACTGTTCACAATAGCAAAGACATGGAATCAGCCTAGGTGTCCATCAATGGTAGATTGGATAAAGATACCAGGGAATACTATGCAGCCATAAAAAATAATGAAATCATATCCTTTGCAGCAAAATAGATGGATGTAGCAGGAGGCCACTAGCTTAAACAAATTAACACAGGAACAGAAAACCAAATACCACATGTTCTCACTTATAAGTGGGAGCTCAACATTGAGTGCTCATGGTCATAAAGATGGGAACAGTAGACACTGGGGACTACTAGAGGAGAGAGGAGGGCAAAGGTTGAGAAACTGTTGGGTACTATGCTCATTACTTGGGTGATGGGATCATTTATATCCCAATCCTTAGCATCACATAATATACACATGGCAACTTGCACATGTACCCCCTGAATCCAAAATAAAAGTTGTAATTTAAAAAAAAAAAAGGGAAAAAAATAAAAACCATTCTTTTTATAAATTCTGCACCATGTCATTTGATATAGCTATACTGAAGTAATATCTGCCCAAATAAATATCCTTATTTTATAACTGAGATGTTTGTTGTTGTAATGAGCAATACAAACATTTTATATCTTTGTTTTAAAAACCTCATTAAATGCTTACTTAAAAAATGTTCTGTTTGGTTTGAGCTTATAACTTTGTGCTCATTCAAAGTTTTGTAGTTATTTCTGTCTACATTAGGGTTGCTAAGGGATGCTGAGATGTCAACGGTGTGTAAATAACAGAAGCTCTAGCTTCAAAAGGCAAGAAGATAATAATGAGAGGACTATTGATTGGAAAAGATAAAAGCCTTATGCTAACAAACACAGATGTACTATGTGTCTCTAATTTTGTCTGTTTTGGCTTCTCTCATGCAAAAAGTCAAGATGGTAAGAATATTTAGGAAGATAAGAGAGTTGGACTTTTCAAATAATTGTTTTAGCAGCAGGCTATAGAAGAAAGTAGTGGTAAATTGTTTTTCAACCCAACCACTAAACTGAAGCTGGAGCTACAAAGGTTGTTTAGTTTTGTACTTCTCAACTCCGCAGATAAGTCTGAGTTGTCCATACACTTCCAAAGATTTGGACTCTAAAGCAAGGACTCAGGTTCTTCAAAGGGAAATTGAAAAATAAGAAAGTTACATTATGTGTAGGTTTTTATTTCTTTGTCTGATACTGATGGTCCGTATGACAAAGAAGAAAGACTGTACAACTTGGCACTAGAAAGTCTGGCTTTCGGGTTTTACTCTTCCACTTAGTAGACATGTGAGTTTAGGTAAGATACTTTATTTTCTCCATGAGATAATTCTTTTTTGCATCACAGAATTGTTATGGAAGTCAAATGAAATGTTTGTGAAAATGTTTTTATAAATGATAAAGTTCATTATAAAAGTAAAGAATTAGGGCTGGGTGAGGTGGCTCATGCCTGTAATGAGCACTTTGGGAGGCCAAGTGGGGTGGATCATGAGGTCAAGAGATCAAGACCATCCTGGCCAACATGGTGAAACTCCATCTCTACTAAAAATACAAAAATTAGCTGGACGTAGTGGTGCATGCCTGTAATCCTAACTACTCGGGAGGCTGAGGCAGCATTGCTTGAACCTGGGAGGCAGAGGTTGCAGTGAGCCGAGATTGCGCCACTGCATTCCAGCCTGGGCAACAGAGCTAGACTCTGCCTCAAAAAAAAAAAAGTAAATAGTTTTATTTGCTTATGAATAATTATCTTTAGATAATTATTTTAATAAATAGTCGTAATTATACTCAAGTAACAATTAGCTAAAGATACATTTTGTCTCATGTTCACTCTGTCCATAAAAGCTTTGCGCTATGACCCATTGTCATACTAATCCCATGATCCACAACCCCATAGCCCTAGAATCAGGCTGTCACTGCAAGATATTTGAATTGCCTAAAAGTAGCTAGGAAGAAATAAAGTTGACCAGCAGTTGGATTTGTAACCCAATGGCAAGTTTGACAGGCCTTTTATTCTTAGGCCCAAGATTTACTTTCAGAGACTAAATTCTTTCTTATCAGAACTAAACCTGCAACCGGTTTGTGCTGCCTTCGTGTGACTACCAAGAGTCAGTTTATGTCATAGAGTACTTTGAGATTGAACTGATACCTTCCTTAAATTTTATATATACACATATAATTATGTAATATGTTATAAATTTACAATATTATGTATTACAATTATATTATTATATTTTAATACATATTATAAATATACATTATGCAATATTTAAAGTAAAATTATTTTGATATGCTGAGAAATATCTAAAAGAAACAAAATTGTAGCTATAATGTAATACTGTTCACTTCTTTAACAAATATATATTGAGTGTCTGTTATGTGCAACGCAGCATGCGCTAGGCATTGGGCACAGCAGTGAATCAAGCCTACCCTTAGAGACTCCACAGTGAGGGAAGAAGGCATTAAACAAATGATCACTTCATTAATTAGTTACAGCAGAGATTACTGCTATATGGGAAGAGACAAGGTGCTAAGAGAGTTTATGACAGGGACAGAATCAATGAGGATGTTGATATAAGAGTGACAGAGTCCAGTTGTAGCATTTATTTATTTATTTATTTATTTGTTTAATTGTTTATTCATTCAGTAAAACATTTTAATGAGGTATGATTGACATACAAAAAGCTGCACATACTTAATGTATCATAACTTGATGAGTTTGGAAATAAGCATATACCTATGAAACCACACCACAATCTCTGCCATAAACATATCCATCACCTCCAAAAGTTTCCTCACATCTTTATTATTTTTTCCATGATTAGGACATTTTACATAAGATCTGACCTCTTCACAAATTTTTAAGTACACTGTGAATTATTAGCCATAGCGACTATGCTGTATAGTTATCTCTAGAGCTTATTTATCTGGCATTGCTGAAACTTTATACCCTTTGATATCTCCTCATTTCCTCTTCTCCTCTGGCAATCGCCATTCTCCTTTCTGCTTCTATGAGTCTATTTTAGATTTTTCATATAAGTGTGATCATGTAGTATGTGTCCTTAGCATAATGGTCCTCAGGTTCATCCGTGTTGCCACAAGTGATAAGATTTTTCTTCTTTTTTTAAGGTTAAATGATATACCATTGTGTGTATGCCACATTTAAAAAAATTATTCATCTGTCAATGGACATTTAGGCTGCTTCATGTCTTGGCTATTGCAAATAATGCTGCAAGGAACAGCATTATCTAAATATGAGTTAAACTCTGGAAAGTGAATGCACATATTGCAAAACAGTTTCAAAAATAGCTTCCCCTTAGTTGTTATTGTGAGGTATTTGTCTTTTCAACATAGGTCTCCATTCAGTCTGCAATGTCTTAGGAATAAACCTAATCAAGGAAGGGAAATATTTTTACACTGAAAACTATAAAACACTGATAAAAGAAATGAAAACAGACACAAATAAATGAAAAGACATTTGACGTTCATTAACTGAAATTAATATTGTTAAAATGTCCATACTACCCAGAGGGATCTATAGATTCAATGCAGTCCCTAGTTAACTCCCAGTGGCATTTTTCAGAAAAATAGAAAAAACAATCCTAAAATTCATCCACAAAAGATCCCGAAGCAATTTTCAGCAGAAAGGACAAAGCTAGAGGCATCAAATGTGCTGATTTCAAACTATATTATGAGCCTACAGTAATCAAAGCAGTATAGCACTAGAATAGAAACAGACACATAGACAAATGGAACAGAATATAGAGACCAGAAATAAATCCACCTATAGGTGGTCATCTGACCTTGAACAAAGGTATGAAGAGTGCATGAGGGGGAAAGAATAGTCTCTTCAACAAATGGTGCTAGGAAAATTGGATATCTACATGCAAAAGAATGAAATTGGACCCTTATCTTACACCATCATACAAAAATCAAGTAAAAATGGTTTAAAGACTAAAACATAAAACTGGAAACCATAAAACTCCTAGAAGAAAACATTGGGGAATAAAAGCTCTTTCAAGGTCTTGGAAATAATTATCTTGGTTGGGACTTTTAAAAGGTGTCATTGGCAGCTGTGTGGAGAAAGGGTTGAAGTCAGCGATGTATGTGACAGAGAGTCCTATAAATGGAAGGGGTGTGGTCTGAATTAGTTTTTTTAAACTATTCTTCATCTCAATTTATTCACCCAAGTTATGTTCCAAAAACTCTAGTTAGAATGCTCCTGACTTTTTCTTTCTCAGGCTAACACTTGGTTTTAAATATTATTCTGCTCATTTGCTCATCCATACATATTTAAAATAAATTTATTTTAGTCATAAGCTTATGAAAAATAGGTCAAAATTAGCTTTCTAGTTTTCTTAATATGATGGAAAATGTGTGTGTGGCTTCTTAATTTTTTAATGAAATGAAGAAAAAAGAAAAATTATAGTGGTATATAGAATATAGAAAGTTTGATAAACCGTTCATTTTTCTTCAATTCAATAAAAAATATTTCTCTTTAGAAATGACTTTTCTCCTCGAAAATTCTAGATAAGCTGGAGAGCATTGAATTTAAATACAGTTTTCTCTTAGCAAATTCCACAGCAGTTTGTGGCTTTTACAAGAATTCGGAGTTATAATAATCTTAACTTCCTAACTTATAATGTATTCTTAGTAGCACTTAAAATAGAAAACCTCCCAAATTCTTATTTCTTTACACCCAACATTTAAGATTCTCTATGATCTTTCTTGACCTGACTCCACATTACTTAAGACTTCAAATTCTTTGAATAACTCTGGCTTTCTTTTGCAGATTCATCAACAGAGGATTCTCAGGCATGAGAATTTATTTTTCTGTAACAACTGAGGCCTGTGGTTATATATTATGTTTAAAGCTTTTTGAAATGGTAGTCCAAAGCTTTGTTTTCAAGTGTGGCCCATGGACTAGCAGCATCAGCATCACTTGGAAGTTTGTATAAAATGCAGAACCCAGAATCTCAGTCCCCACTCAAAACCTGCTGAATTTGCCTTCTAACAAGAACCACCCCAGGTGATTCCTATACTTCCATCAATCCCCTTCCCACTGCAATCCGATCATCGCTTTCACTTCTTTTAATACTCCTGTATCTGTACTTAGCAAGCTTACCAGTGTCTTTTTATACAATGTGCTACATTGGAAACCAAAGTATATTTGAACAAGACTTTGAAATGAAAAACCCGTTTCTCTCCATGTTTGTGTACATCAATTCATGGTGAGAGTGCTCATTGTTAGTTGGTGCCACCAATGCTTTCTTCTCTCCAGGTGTGCTATGCACAATGATCTTGCTCAGTGTTGACTATTATCTTCATCTCATAACGCTCTTCAACTATGCCTTCATATTGTCACTTCTGATTGTCCTTCTGTCTCTCTGGCTGCTCTTTCTCAGTTTCCTGAAGCTAACCTTTCTCTAGCTGCCCATCTAATGGCAGGTGTCTCTGTCCTGAGCTCTCTTCTCACTTCACGTAATTGGCATGATACCCCTCTTGGCAATATCAGCCATTCCCATTACTTCATTCATCATTCCTATGTTCAACAAATATGTATGGAGGCCTACACTGGTGCTGGGGGTTCTGCTTGGAGATTGATGTATAGACGCATGGGACAGACAGTTCCACTTGAGTGCATATGTGCTACGACATAACCAGTGCATGCTCTGGGAGCACAAAGGAGGGACAGTGTTATGTGGGAGTCTGGTAAGGCATCTGGAAGAAATCATTAGATTGTTTCATATTTGGGCTTTTTTCTCCCTTGAATGTTTCACAGGCTTTTTATATTCAGTGAAGTGTAACAACAACTATAACAAGCTCCTACAAATCTATTTTTCATTCTCTATCAACTATTGTTTCACTCATGATTGGCTAGATTCTGTTATGTAACAAGAGATCCTCCAATTCTAGTGATTTACAAGCAACAAAAGTTAATTTATTACAATACTACATGTTCTTTGCAAGATGGCAGGGAGCCTGTTCTCATTGAGGTCCTTCAGGGACCAAACTGATGAACTAGCCACCATCTCAAACCTTAGTGGTGATTGTGCCAGAGTTCTGAAGGCTCTTATGTCAGCAATTAAATGCTTCTGCATAGAAGCAACACTTTTTAGTTTTGCTTATAGCCTTGAACTTGAAGCAAGGCCTCACTCAAGATGCCAGAGAATGCAGTGCTTAACATGTGTCCCAGTAAAAGGATAGAGAATTGGAAATATTTGATGAACAGCACTAATGATATGACACCAACTCAGATGGGAATATCTTCATTTACTACATTATTCAAACCAGAGACCTTGCAGGGACCTTTCTCTCATGTTCACATGATTTTGCATCTTTGAATCTTTCTCCCAATGTTTCCTTTGTCCTTAGGGTTTTTGTGTTGGCTAAGGCCTTACTCTTTGCTCACTTGGATGACTATAATAGCCTTCTAACTATCCTCTAGACTTTTAAACATCACCCTGCTGCCAAAGTGATCATTCTAATATGTTTTACCCTATTTAAGACCCTTCTAAAATTTTCCATCACAAGGTAAGTTCCAAGCCTTTTACAAGACCTATCCTTTACATCTAGTGTCTCTTCCCTTTCCAGCCTTTTCTCTTACCAGGCTCCTGTGTGCTAGCCATGTTTTTAAATTACTTGTTGCTGGGCCTTTTCATATTTTTCCCTTTGCTTTATCTAGAAAATGTTTCACTCCCTGTTGCCATGCACCCCCCTTCCCCACAAATACTTTGCTTAAACGTAGAAAATCCCTAATCATCTTTTAAGATTCACATTTAGAATACTCTTCTCTAAACAGGCTTTCCTGACTTATTCAAATGGAATGAGGATTCTCTCTACTCTTTGCTACCAGATCGTCCTATGTGTATCATTCTCAAAGCGCTTGTAGCATAGTTTATATCAATATGTTTTAGATTGCATGCCTATCTCCCTCAACTAATCTATAAACATCTTGATAGTAAGGATCTCAACTAATCTATAAACATCTTGATAGTAAGGACGTCTTACTAAATGTTGTGTTCTCAGCTGAGTTAAGTATGAAGTTCTTGGCACATAGAAGATGCAAAGTAAATTTGTTTTGCATGGCTAAAGATACAAAGCTAAGATATTAATTTTAAAATCACATCATAGGAAGATAAATTCTACAAGCACATAATGGTTGATTTTTAAGACCTGTATATTTTGTCCAGAATGAAGTGTGTGTGGGCACGTGTATATGTCTATTTGTCATGTCCCAACTCAAATCTTGGACAAGTTAATTCGCTCTCATAAACTTCAGTTTCCATCTCTCTAAAACTGTGTCAAAACGATTAATAATATTATCTGTTTTATAGGATTATTGGAAGGTTAACTCATTTGATGCCTATAATGAGGGCATTTAAGCAAGGTGCTTGTATTAATTTCCTATTGCTCCAGGAACAAATTATCACATACTTGGTAGCTTAAAAAGACAGCACAAATTTATTATCTTAGAGTAAAAGTCAGAAGTTCAAAATAGGTCTTGTTGGGCAAAATTTAGGTGTTCCTTCTGCAGACTCTTAAGGGACAATCTATTTTCTTACTTTTTCTGGCTTCTAGGGCTTCCTGCATTCTTTGGATTGTGGCTCCTTCCATCTTCAAAACAAGCAATGGTCTACTGAGCTTTTCTCACAGTTCATGACCCTGACACATACTCTCTTATCTCCCTCTTCTGCTTATAAAGAACCTTTTTGATTGCATTGGGCTCACCTGAATAATCCAGGATAGTCCCTTCATCTCAAAATTCTTACTTTAAACACATCTGCAACTTCCCTTTCACCATGTGAAGTATGTAAAGCTGCATATTCACAGGTTCTAGTAATTGGGATGTGGCATCTCTGGGGGAGCATTATTCTGCCCACCACAGTGCTCAATGTCTTCATTACAAGGAATCAGTAAAGTCTGACACTTAGCATTAGAATTATACACTATTTCTTAAATATCATCAAATTGTTGTTTTGGCTATAGAGCTGAAACACTTTTGAGCCAGACAATCTCAATACAATGTGACTCTCTATTAATAATTTAGCATGAAAAAGGCATAGTTCTCTCCAAATGTGGGCTAAGTGATTCACTTCTGAAAATTAGTCATTTTGTGACACTGGGATCCACTTATAGTAAAAGGAAATTGACATTTACCTAAAATTACCTTAGCAGCCCTAAGGAAGACAGTTTTTTTGTCATTACCATCAATGTGTAGTAATGACTAACGGTTACGGAGAATTTAGTGCCGAGAGCCATTCAAAGTGTTTATATAGGTACTGACTGATCTGATCCCAATGTTGTAGGACTTTCTCCTTAGTTCAGTTAAAATCTGGGTTCTTATTACACAGCCATGAAACATTAGGCTCATAGACACTTTGAAGGGTGAGAAAAATGAAATTTATTGAGCGAGAAGGGAAAAAAAAGGGAAACAGGGACTCTCAGCAAAGTGAGAGTCCTGCTAGCTGGTTTCCTGCCTCACAAATTGAGTCTCAGGTACAATCCCGAAACGGGAGAGGCCAGGCTCCTCCTCCTTGCAGACAGTGTGAACCTCCTGAGGCTCCTGAGTGCACATGGCCCGTCAGAGGTTCTGCGGGGGAACCACTTTTACTTGGCTGTCTCACCACAGCCAGCCTCATGAGGAGGTATTTTATTTTTCCTTCTTTTATGGCAATTGAGACTGTCTAAAGTTTCAGGGCATGTGGTAGAGACGGGATTTAAACTCAGGTGGTCAGGCTGTAGAACCTGTACTTTTAACCATAGCACAATAAGCACAGAAATGTAGAAAAGAATGGTGCAATATTAGAAAAATAATTACTCTACTTTGGGCTAATAGCTCCTAGCATTTTTATAGCTCATCATGGTACAGGTTGAAAGCATTTAGTTTTATTGAGTCTAATTCTTGTGCTTAAAAAAAATGCATAGTAGACAACCAGCTGTGTTGGGAGTTGCTCAGCTTCCAGAGATACTTGAAAACAAATTGTCCAGTGAGTTCAGGCTTTTAAAGACATGTCCTTCAAGTTTATTCTCTCTCTCTCTTTTTCTCCCCCCAAAATATAAAAACATTAACTACAGTAACTCTCATACATTATCTTTGTATTCTGCCAAAGTGCTTTCAATAAACAGAGTTTAAAAGCAAGGAAGCTGCCTTTTTAAAAGTAAGTTTTTATCCAAGTCAGTGTTTTCTTAAAAATGTCAATGTTTCAGAGGACTTCTTAGGATAAACAGATGTTACAAACACTTTATTTTGAATTTTTTTTTTTTTTGAGACAGAGTTTCACTCTCGTTGCCCAGGCTGGAGTGCAATGGCGCGATCTCGGCTCACTGCAACCTCCGCCTCCAGGGTTCAAGCCATTCTTCTGCCCCAGCCTCCCTAGTAGCTGAGATTACAGGTGCCTGCCACCACACTCCGCTAATTTTTTTTTTTGTATTTTTAGTTCAAACTCCTGACCTCGGGTGATTAACTCACCTCAGCCTCCCAAAGTGCTGGGATTACAGGTGTGAGTCATGGTGCCTGGTCCTACAGGTGTGAGCCATGGCGCCCAGCCAGATGTTATGAACACTTTAAACGCTGCTTGGCTAAAATGATAAAGGAAAAGTTAAAATGATAAAGGAAAGATTATTAATATAGCTAATTATTACCAAAAAAGTTAGGAACAATTGTTGAAATGTTTTATATGACAGGGAACTCATTTTAAGGAAATTATTCCAGGGTACAAATGTGAGCAATTGGCATTTGCTCAAAGTATGTTGACAGAACTGGATGCTTACTCATAGGTTCAGGAGATAAATAAATCAACTTAATGGGCCTATATGTTCATTACAACCACATTAGCATAAATACCACCTTATGTAAAAAAATCTCTTTATGCCAAAAATAAGCAAGGAAGAGAGCAATTAAGAAATGGGTATAAATAAAATGATAAGTAATTGGTTAGTAAACTCTCTGTATGGATGAAATACATTTCCTATAGTAGTTAAGCCTACCACATACATTTGATTAGGACAAATTCCAAATCATTTTTGAAAATCAATAGCAATTAAATGAATTCCTTCATTCACCTACTGCATTTGACTTTTAGTCATGATCACACTGATGGTTTGGAGAGCATGTTACCTGCAATATGTGGTTGTGATTTAGCTTTTATGCTTCAATGTTTTATTTAGAATCTTTTGGCAGATGAAGCTATTGACCTCAGTTAGCTAGAAACAGCTGCTTTTCTATTTTTATTTGTAGTTAATGATTTCCAAGTGTCAAGCATATGTAGAGAAATTTTTTCCATAGACTGATATTAAACATTTTATTTATATATTTTTTATTTTTAATGGTCCTTGGGACTATTTAGAAAAGTGAGAGCCAGTTGGAGCATTCGCTGTAAATGCTTTCAGAAAAGAAAATCTCCCTTTGGTATTTCTATGGATGAGTCACTATCACATTCATTTATTTTCGTGGCATGCTCAAGTACAGTGCGATATTCCGGAAACACAATCTGCTGTCTGTTTTGACTGAGTTAAAAATACATGATCTCTGTCAAAGTTTTAAATTGTTCCTTCCTAAAGAAAAAGCAAGGTAGTTTTCAATAATCTTAGGTTTGGTTCTTTGTTTTGTGAATGAATGGATACCCTGAGAAAGTGGTCAGTTGATAATCTTAGTTTGAAGAGTATGGAAAACCAAACATTGTGTGTTCTCACTCATAAGTGGGAGCTAAGCTATGAGGATACAAAGGCATAAGAATGACACAATGAACTCTGGGGACTCGGGGGAAGGTACGGAAGGGGGTGAGGGATAAAAGATTTACAAGTTGGGTGCAGTGTACACTGCTTGTGGCATGTGCTAAACTTCGCATGGTGCATGGGTGCACCAAAGTCACCGCTAAAGAACTTACGTAACCAAACACCACCTGTTCCCCAATAACCTATGGAAGTAAATTTTTTAAAATGAGTATTTCTTATTTGATATAATTACATTTTTATTTTCTGGTTGAAGATGAAGATAATTTAGTTTCTTCTTTTAGTTTGTGCTG
This sequence comes from Aotus nancymaae, assembly GCF_030222135.1. Lineage (NCBI taxonomy): Eukaryota > Metazoa > Chordata > Mammalia > Primates > Aotidae > Aotus > Aotus nancymaae. The sequence goes on along the minus strand of NW_026988417.1, from coordinate 46,303,004 downwards.
TAACTAGAGGGTTTTTTTTTTGTTGTTCCTATGATAGAAGTTTTGGTAAATGTACGAGCCCTCTTTTCTATTTGTGTGTTATGCATAGTTTACTGACAATTAGTGCAAAATGTGGGAAAATATAAAGCTGAAGGCAAGCCCCATAGTGTCCTTTGATGATGGATACAGAGATAGGTAGAGCACATGTCTTGGGTCCTGAGTAGCATACAATGACCAGTGAGATTAAGAAACGGAGCAAGCAGGAGGAGAATGCTGTAAGATTCACCACATTTTGTTTGTGATGAGTCTCAGGTAAGGTAGAATTGCCCTAAATTCTTGAAGTGCCAGGAAACCTTGATAGGAGACTCAGTTTCTAAACCATAAGCTCTTGAGGAAGTCATGTTTCCTCACAGGGCTGTGTGATTCGTGGTGGAAGAGAAACTCTCGGTTTTGTGATTGTTGACCCCAAGAAGGAGGTCGTTGCTGTGGCTTTCATCTTTGTCTTTGTGTTTACCTGGTTAGAATGACATGGGAAAGTAGCTCTAGAGTTTTCTTAATGTTTTTTAAAAATAGATGCTTCTAGTAATGTTTCAAAAATATGCACTTTTTTTTTGTCTTTCAGGAACATTACAAAAAGCCTATTTTAAATCAAATGGGAGTGAACCTTTGGTCACTGATGGTGAAGTACAAGGGTCCGATATTATTCTTATAAATACAGTTTATAACCAGAGCACTTTGGTGTCTACTGCACATCCCGACCAGCACATTCCAGCCTGGACTACGGATGCTTCTCTCCCAGAGGACCAAAGTCACAGGAATACAAGTAAGTCCAAAGGTGACGCATGCTAGAGGCTTTTAATGTTCCACAGGTAGGTTTTAAAGTTTGGCAACCAGTGCTTTCAATCACAATCACGTGTCAGTCACACAGGAAAATCTCCACTCAGTTTGAAACAGTGGAATCCAAACTGTCTCTTTTGGGTTGGAGAAATAGAATCATCCTGCTTTTCCTCAAACACTGGCAAACATATACTGTGATAGCTACAAGTCAACTTAATCCTTCTTTTCCTGGCTCAAAATAAAAATAAATACACTGTCTTAGATCTAATATTTGATATCCCTTTGTTACCCGGTAAGCCTACCCTAGTGCCCTATTCTTAAACATGAAATGCCGTCAACCCAGATGTTCAGGTAGGAACTGAGTAAGAAATGAAAATGTATCAATGCCATTCAATATTTCTGAGGTCTGAAAATTTATGCTTCTTGCCCTAATATAGTGGTATTGATTTTGTAGTGGTTCATCTGTGAAAGTTTGTGCTTCAGTTTTGAAGTTTTAAGTTGCTTATTTTGAGACAGTTGATAAGTAAGTTAACTCACTGACTGTCATTGGTCCCTTGCAGGAGGACCAATTCAATAACAGGATGCTGAGTGATTTAATGGGAGCTATTCCCCTATTTACTTTTGAGCTGTTCATGTGTTCTTTTTTCTTCTTGCGTCCCTCTTCACCTTCTATTATTGGCTGTAAAATTTATTTTACATGTAGGTGAATGACAAAAAAAATCACACCTTGAGAAAAATGGCGTGTGCCAAACTCTTCTGCATGAGGGCAAAGGGAAGGATTTGTTGGTTATTCTAGAAGAAGAGCTGGGAGAGAGAAAAGACAGAAAGCGTGGACATGGGTCATGATGAGATGGTGAGAGCTGGCAGATGACATGCTCTGGAATGTGACTCTACCTTTTGATAAAGTTACTACTACCCTTCCAGAATACTCGGTGGGAGTGGATTTGTGTGGAAAATTCCAAGAGGCTTAGCTCTGATACAACCAATGCTAATAAAAAATAATCAGAGCACAGTACAGCCACTGCCAGAATTTTCTTCATAGTTGTTTTGCCTCTTCATTTCTACTGTGTAAAACAAGGTTATGTGATTGAAAATTACACAAAGCCCATCCACCCATGATCATTTTCTTGTTTGTTTCTCTCCCTTTCACAAAAACCCACAAAGGGATATCACATCTTAAGCTATCACAGTATATGTTTGCCAGTTCTTGAGGAAAAGCGGGATGATTCTATTTCTCCAACCCAAAAGAGACAGTTTGGATTCCACTGTTTCACAGAGCACCTATAGGTATTAACTGTTTTTGTGCTTAGTGTTTGCCAGTGATTCAAATGGATTTGGATTCATTATCTGACAGCATTTTTGTAAACCAGAATTATGACAAGTTAAATTTATTTTCCTCATGGTTTTAATTGTGAGGTTTTATTTTTTAGTCATGTCTTAAGCACTTCATTATTCTTATTATTATTATGACAAACTGTTTTTCATCAGAGGTACAGAGTAATTTAAACAAAGACTCAGTCAAGTTAATATGGTTACAATTACAGTAATTGTTATTTTCTTTTACTGAGTACATTTGTCTTTATTTTGAATGTTCCGTTATTAAAGATTCAAACAGGATTGATGAGAAGCATGTGCAGTTGTTTCTCAGATTGGAAGTTTCATAGGAGTCTGACTCATTTGTTTTCCTGTGGCTGGAACATTGCTTGTGAATATGAGCATAAATTGACATGTAGAGGAAATCCAGGTGAAATTAGAATGGTTAAATGGAGAAAGGCTGAAACCCTTGCCTATGTGTCATTTTACGTTGTTAATGTACTTGACAGTTAGCATTAGTCTTTACTGTCTGGCCACAAAGACTTTCAGTATACTGTCAGTGTCAACTAAAATTATTTATTGCAAGAAATTTAATAGCTTTCTGCACATTCCAGTAATAGCACAAGCCTGTGATTATAGAACTTTGAGGGTTTTAAGGGCATGTTTGAATATTTTTCTCTGTGATCATTACAATTAACTGATGAAATACACCAGACAGGTAATAGCATACACCACTTTTCAAGGTGTGAAATTGAGGCTTAGAGGAATTAGTTGATGTATTCAGTATCACTTGCCTAATAACTAGTAGACATGAAATTTGGATTCAGATCTTAGAACTCCAAGATCAGTGCTCTTTCAAGTTTTTCATCATCATTTAATCTTACTGTTTTCTCTGCAGTAGGATTATTAAACAAATTTTAAGTTCTACAGGAGAAGAAAGAGTAGACTTTTTTTTTGTTGTTGTTTTTATTGCTGTATAGCCCGTGTGTAATAAAATATTTGTTGAATGAATAGATGAACTGTAGTCATTTTAAATTTTAATATATGATGTATCACTTTTGTTAAAAGTGTCTGATCACACTTCTACCACTTGATATTTATTTCACCAATTTTACTTAAAGTATCATTTACTGTCTTAGATTTGTATTAACACCTAGCAGAGAGTTTACTTTTATCCTCCTCTTTTATTATTATTCTCAAATTAAGATGTTATTTTCAATTCCTGGCATATGTAAAAGCTACTTAAATATACTTCAGTCCAAAATACAATGGCCAGACATTCTATTCTACCCAAATATCCTGGGTAAGAAAAGTATCAAGAGATAGTCTTTCCCTAAGACATTCTTCTTGGGGGTCCTCAATGTCATGCCAAGACATAGAATCCTGCATTTCATAAAGCTTTAACCAGAATACCCCCCATATTACACTGTGTAGCATAGCTAGGCTTTGTGAACATGAAATAAGCTTTATGTGATTTCTGGTACTTCTGGAGTTATGTTAGTTACATTTTGAAAACAAATTATAACGTGAAAAAGGAGAAGGGCCATACTTAATGGTCATACTGTGTTTCAGCGAGGAATTTTTCTAGGTTGAATTCTATATCTGGGTTTTTATTTTCACCATTTTGTCCTTATGTATTTTATAACTATTTAAATATATATTTAACTTTAAGGAAAGGGAAAAACTCTTTTGCCAACCAAGACATTTTGGGTTAAAGATAATATGGAACATGAAAAAATAACCTAGTAACTCTGATCAGGAGTTAAAATGACGAGAGTTAATTGATGTGCTGAAATCTTAAAGCGTTCTGTTCTCTTATCACATCTTTGATAATTAGATCCTAAATCTTCTATTTCAGATGAAAATGCATTATCCCTCTCATGTACTTTTCTAAATAACTGCTTTTTTGAGACATACTTCACATACCATAAAATTCATTCTTTCAGTGTGTACATTCAGCAGTTTTCAAATATATCACAGTGTTGTATAACCAGCACCACTATCTGATTTTAGAATATTCTCATCGTTGCAAAAAAAATGTCATACTTCCTGCCCCCTACTTCCCCTTTCCATCAGCTCCTGGCCAAAACTGATCTATTTTCAATCTCTATGGATTTTCTTATTTTAAAACTTCATAAAAAGCATCATACAATATGTGGTCTTTTGTATTGGCTTCTTTTATTTGCATGATGTTTTCAGAATGCATCCATGATATAGCATGTGTCAAGTACTTTGTTTCTTTTTAGTGCTCAATAATATTCCATTGTATGGCTCTATCACATTTTCTTTATCCAGTCATCCACTGATGGAAATCTGTGTTGCTTATACATTTCTTTTTAGCTATTATCAATAATGCTTCTATGAATATTCATGTACAAGATTTTGTGTGGAAATGTTTCCAGTTCTCTTGGGTTTATACCCAGAAGTGAAATTGTGTTATTTCCTGTTCCCTCACTTATCTTCAGTCTAGTTGTTCTATCCATTACTGAAAGTGGGGTATTCAAGTCCCCAACTATTATTACAGAACCGTCTATTTCTTTTCTTTTCCTTTTTTTTTTCTTTTGAGATGGAGTCTTGCTCTGTCACCCAGGCTGGAGTGCAGTGCATGATCTCGGTTCACTGCAATGTTTGCCTCCTGGGTTCAGGTGATTCTCCTGTCTCAGTCTCCCAAGTACTTGGGATTGCAAGTGTACACCACCATGCCTGGCTAATTTTTGTATTTTTAGTAGAGATAGGGTTTTGCCACATTGGCCACGGTGGTATCAAACTCCTGACTTAAGTGATCTGACCACCTTGGCCTCCTAAAATGCTGAGATTACAGGTATGAGCCACCACGCCCAGTCTACTTCTTCTTTCAGTTTCATCAAATTTTTGCTTCAGATATTTTGATTGTCTGTTATTAGGTGTGTAAATGTTTACAATTGTTATATCTTCTTGCTATATTGAACTTTTTATTAATATACAATGTCCTTCTTTATTTCTTCTATCTGTTTTTGATTTAAAGCCTATTTTGTTGATACAGGTTCTCCTTAACTTATTATGGAGTTATATCATAATAAACCCATTGTAAGTTGAAAATATTGTAATTCAAAAATACATTTAATACATTGAACATTGTAGCTTAGCTTTGCCTTCACCTTAAATATGATCAGAACATTTACATTAACCTACAAGGGGGCAAATCATCTACTACAAAACCTATTTTAGGGGCCGGGCGCGGTGGCTCAAGCCTGTAATCCCAGCACTTTGGGAGGCCGAGGCGGGTGGATCACGAGGTCAAGAGATTGAGACCATCCTGGTCAACATGGTGAAACCCGTCTCTACTAAAAATACAAAAAATTAGCTGGGCATGGTGGCACGTGCCTGTAATCCCAGCTACTCAGGAGGTTGAGGCAGGAGAATTGCCTGAACCCAGGAGGCGGAGGTTGTGGTGAGCTGAGATCGTGCCATTGCACTCCAGCCTGAGTAACAACAGTGAAACTCCGTCTCAAAAAAAACATAAAATAAAAATCTATTTTATAATAAAGTATTCAACAGCTCATGTATTATAATGTATTATAATAAAGTATTCAACAGCTCATGTATTTTATTGTATACCTTACTGAAAGTGAAAAACAGGATGGTTATATGAGTACTCAAAATATAGTTTCTATTAAATATGTGTCACTATTGCACAATTGTAAAGTTGAAAAATTATAAAAGTCAAACCATCATAAGTGAGCCATCCCACTATCTTCTTTTGGTTACTATTTGTAGGGAATATTTTTATCCATCCTTTCACTTTCAACCTATTTGTCTTTGAATTTAAAGTGAGTCTGTGGTAGACAGCATATAGGTGGATGATGGGTTTTTAATCCATTATGCCAATCTCTGTCCTTCGATTGGAAAAATTTAATCCATTAATATTTAAAGTAATTACTGATGACAGACCTGTTTCTGTCATTTTGTTATTTGTGTTTCATCTATTATTTTTTGTATAACTTCTAGCTTTTTTTCATCCCTCATTTCATGGATTACTGACTTCTTTTGTGTTTAGTCAATTTTTAAAAATATCAAAACATTTAAATTCCTTTCTCATTTCCTTTGATATATATATTTATATTCTATAACTATTTTCTTTATGGTAACCATTGGAATCACATTTAACATCCTAAAGTTATAGCACTCTAATTTGAATTTATACCAGTTTAACTTCAATAACAAACAAAAACTCTGTTGCTTTAACTGCTCTGTCCCACCTCTGAAACTTTCAAACATTCAATAGAATCCAGAGTTCCAAAAGAGTTAGTCATATCAGACAGATTCTGCCAATGCAATTGTTGTCTAGGTGTGGAGACAGATTGCTGGTGCTTCCTATTCCACCATCTTTCCAGATGCTCTCTAGTAAAAAAAGTTTAACTTAGACATTTTTTCCCCCAGTGTTATCACTGCTTTTATGCAGGAGTAGATTTTTGGAGGATCTTACTTCGCCATTCTGGGAGTATTTCCTGCTCCTCAACTATTTTTACCTTACGTATTCACTCTATTGCTTCTTTTTCATTTCCTCCAATATGGGGAGTTGATTTTTCTCTTTTATATAATGTGTGAATATGATTGTGTTATATATATTATTTGTAATTGAAGTTTTTGTTTCCCATGTTTGCATAAATTCCTTCATTTTTTCTCCTTTCTTCTGCCTAAGAAGAACCTAACAACAGCCAAATGTGGATGATTTTATAGTTTTTTCTATCCTTTTACAATCTCATATAAACATTTATACATACATATACATGGGATAATATACACATAGAGGATTTGGGTCATTGTTTTTATTACTTTTTTACATAATATCTTTCCCATGCAAGAATAATTCAAGTTAATATCTCCAAAGCAATGGCTTAATTTCTAATATATTGTTATATGACTAAATAGTATTCCATGTTATCATTATACCATAATTTATTTCAACCATTTCACCAATAATGGGAATTCACTTTATATCTAGTTTGTTCTGCCCTCAATGAACTGCATAGTCTTTTTTCTGAGAAAAAAATGATGTGGATCATTACCATGATGCTGTCTAAATAGCAGTGATTTATTTACACTGATAACTAGACATGGACCAAAGTGCCCTTAGCTCATACCCAAAAGCTACTGAGTGTAGAAAGCTTATGCACCAATTCTAAACCCTTAGGTTATTCTTTCTTCTTAGTTTTATGTGTTTAACATGAGATGTTTTCATTAGCTTTAACATGAGATCTACAAGAATATGCAGCTGGCTGGGCACGGTGGCTCACATCTGTAAGCCTAGCACTTTGGGAGGCCAAGGCAGGTGGATCACCTGAGGTCAAGGGTTCAGGACCAGCCGGGCCAATGTGGTGAAACCCCGTCTCTACTAAAAATACAAAAATTAGCTGGATGTGGTGGCATGCACCTGTAATCCCAGCTACTCGGGAGGCTGAGGCAGGAGAATCGCTTGAACCTGGGGGGCAGAGGTTGCAGTGAGCCGAGATCACGCCACTGCACTCCAGCTTGGGTGAAAGAGCAAAACTCCATCTCAAAAAAAAAAAAAAAAAAAAAAAAAAAAAAGAAAGAAAGAAAGAAAAGAATATGCAGCTAAGATTATAGTAGGTCTTGGAGTTTTTACCTGGATTACTGGTCATCAGGCAACTATCCCAGAGGAGAGTTTGAGAAAGGGAGTCCAATTAGACATCTGAAATCTGATTTCAGATGTCTAATTGTTCTCTCAACATTTTCAAATCCTATCAAGAATGGAACCTTGGATGTCTTTATTATATTGTTTAAAAGTCAGTTCTGCTACCCTTCTAGTGATCTACCAACCTCTGCAGATTACTGACTGTAGGTGACTGTGCAGTTTGGAGTGAGAATCTGTGCTTATATGTGTACATGTGGCTGGGTGAGTGGTTTAGATGTGCTCAAGAATTGTATCATTAGCATTCCTCTGTTGAGTTTTTGCACAGTATTTCTCCATCTCAGATCTGAGGGACCTCAAGACGTATTCTGGTAGATCCAAGAATTCAGATTCTCTAAGAGTTCTTTAATTGTATGCCTTCATTTCAATGAAAATTAATTAATATGTAAACTTACTCTTGATCACCTGGACAAGCACCTTATAATAAGTACTGCTCTGGAATTTTGGTGCCCATATGAGTTTCTATTTATGACTATGTTTCTGCTAAGCTATACTGCTTAGACATTTGCTGGCTATCAAGAAAGAAACAGAAGCAGTCATCATGATAGTCTTCTCAATTGGAGAACAAACAAAGTACTGGCGTGCTGTATAAGGAAGGGACACCTTTGTAATAGTTCAAATAGAGAAAAGTGGCCGTAGACTCCCTCAGCCTGGATACAGGGTAGCATAACCTTCCCAAATACAAAACTTGTGCCACAGCTGTCAGCACCACATTCAGGGTGTTAAAGCAAAGCAGTGTTAATATTCATTAATTAACATAATTAATTTAAATCTTATTCATTTTGTTGTTTTGTTTTTATTTAATTTATACAAAGTAATTTTAATTTAATACTTTCCTTAGGTATATAGACAAAACAATTTATGTATAATTTTATATATGCTTTCAAAACTTTCTTTCTGTTAAAAAGCCTATGCAGTTCTTCAGCTTGAGAAATATTGCTTTAGGGTACCTAGGTTCTAGCTGTCTGTGTCACATTCCCTGAAAAACCAGTGATGCTCTAGGACAGAGCTTCTTCTTTTTTTTTTTTTTTTTTCTCAAGGGCTCCTTTGGCAATCTGATGAAGCTGATAGATATCTTCTCTGAACGTTTTGGTGCATAAAATAAATTGCACAGAATTAAAAGGAAGGCAATTATAGTGAAATGCAGTTACCAAGATATTAGAAATGTAAATTAATGATATAATAATATATGTGTTTATTAACATATTAAATTATGATATTTAGCCATAGATCAATAACCATATATATATATTTTTTGAGACAGAGTCTCACTCTGTTGCCCAGGCTGGAGTGCAATGGCACAATCCCAGCTCACTGCAACCTTTGCCTCCTGGGTTCAAGTGATTCTCCTGCCTCGGCCTCCTGAGTAGCTGAGACTACAGGTGTGTGCCGCCACGCCCGGCTAATTTTTGTATTTTTAGTAGAGTTGGGGTTTCACCATGTTGGCCAGGCTGGTTTCAAACTTCTGACTTTGATTGATCTGCCCGCCTCAGCCTCCCATTACAGGGGTGAGCCACCATGAGGCCTGTAACCATAATTTTATAATAGGGACGAGCATAAATAATATCTTGAAATGTTTGTAACAAGTCTTTATTGATGCAAATATCTATGATTTCTAAGTTTTTTCTATAGTTGTTGCCTACATTTGTAATTTAACTATACTAAGTTTCAGTTGGGTGTTATCGGAAATAGAGATGTTCTTTTTTTCCCATACAAGTTCATAGACAGCCTAAATTTTATGTAAGGGCCATTATGGGTTCCTGCTCTACAGGAAAAAAAGTATTTTGTTGGTACCTCGGAGAGTCTGAGGTCTGCCTAAGCTGCTTCACAAGGTCTTAGTGATATTCCAAAAGTCACTGTAGTCATGACCCCTACAGACTATTCCCATGTGCTCTGCTGGACACTAGTGTTAGACCCCATTGTTCAAGTCCAGTTGTTTCTCTCCTCTATATATTAAATCACATCCTTTATGCTTAAAGAACAATTATGAGATTCAGATATGGGCTTCTGGCTAACAGCAACATCTAAGCAAGAATGAGTGAAGCATTTAAATAAGAGTTGCATATTTGTTTGGTTGTTAGCATTCTAGTAAAGACTTGCACAATTCAAGAGAGAGAAAGGAAGCTCGAATGTAAGAATGGACTCTCTTTTTCTCTTTTCCCTGATCTCCTTCCCTTCCTCCTCATTCCATCTTTAGATGATTCTTTCCCTAGGATATACTGAGTTCCTCCCAGAAAGAGCAAACTCAGTCATCTGCAGAACTAGGTTTCTGAAAGCAGTAACGGAACAGCGACTGTTTCACTCTCCGTTGGGTACAGTCCTAGATCTCCTTTCTCAAAGATTTCTTGGCAAGGCTCCTGACCCTCTCTCCTAAATGAATCCCACAATATCCCCCAGGTGACAAATGACCCCAAAGCTTATATGTTTATGTCATATTAATACATACAGCAAGTGAGAGTCAGAGTTAAACAGTCACATCAAAAAGGGTTGTGGCTCAAATTTTTTCTCTCTAGGTTTATTATTACAGTTTCCTCTTTAGGAAGTACAGCCCAATACCTTGATTCACATAGAGAAAAAAAGAAAAATAAACAAAATAGTAGCATGTTAAATAGTAGCTTTGCAAAACAATCCTGGTCAAACACAATGACAAATGATCTTTTAAAAGTCAAAACAAAAACAAAAAAACAAAAAACCCCAAACTGTAACTTACTTTTTTCTTTGGTTCTGAAAGTAAATTGGCACTGTATGTAATCTTTTGCCAGAATTATTCAATTTGTTGACTGTTTCAGGTTTTTGGTCTTTGTACAATTTTGTGTTAAGAGTAAAAAAACCACCAGTGGGAATCTGTTTGCTATTACTTGTGCCTTTGGAAAATATGCCTTTTCAATTGTAGCTGAAATGAGTAGGGTAATGAGTTTTCCAAACCAAAAGCTTTACATCTGTTCAATTTGATGCAATCCACTCCTTGTGTTTCAGTGTTAACACATTTTATCTTCTATTTTGCTGCTCTGAATCATTAATCTAATATTCACATGTGGTGTTCGAATTTTTTTTTTCGAGACAGAGTCTTCCTCTGTTGCCCAGGCTGGAGTACAGTAGGGTGATCTTGGCTCACTGTAACCTCTGCCTCCTGGGTTCAAGTGATTCTTCTGTCTCAGCCTCCCGAGTAGCTGGGATTACAGGCACCTGCCACCATGCCCAGCTAATTTTTGTATTTTTAGTAGATACAGGGTTTCGCCATGTTGGCCAGGCTGATCTTGAACTCCTGAAGTCAGGTGATCCACCCACCGTGGCCTCCCAAAGTGCTGGGATTACAGACGTGAGCCACTGCACCTGGCCGGTGTTTGAATTAATAAGACTTATAGTATAGTACTTGTTTATAATTATATTAAGCTGTGTGAACCCATTCTGATGCTTGTGAACTTTTCTAAATTTATGAGATGTCTCAAATTTTGGAGAATCTAGGTTAATATTCTGTGAAGCACCATTTATTAATCAGCACCTATTTATTGGATGTCATGCTCTGGGTTTTGGCTATACGGACTATAAAGATGGATAAGACAGAAGTCCTGTCCCCAAGCAGCCAATTATCTACTAACTGCCTTGCAACATGAACATATTCTTAACAACTCGAGAAATAAAGTGAGCAATTCTATAAGAGAGGTTCAGAAAGCAAACGTGATCGATTTCAATTCTTTTTATTTTTCTAAAAGATAATATTGAATATTGCTAATTCATACCATTTTAATTCTATAATAAATACATCTCTTTTTTTTCTAAAATTCATTAAGTTTTCTTTACAATGACAAGAATATATTTTAATTTAAAGGTCTATCCTGGAGCTTCCATTTTTAAATAGATTAAACTGCTTCATTAAAAAATTTAATAATTATCTTGAATCGATCGAACAGAGCCTTTTGTTTTCAATTTTGTCTATAGAGTATGGGAAGGCCAACATTGCTGTTGCAGGTGTTAACAGGAGTATCATCACCTCAGGAAGTGGGAGATATAAAAGTTTGTAATTTTGTCCTTGGAATTGCCTCCAAATTCCTCCATTGTTTATTGAGTAATCAAGCTCAGAGAGTTAGTTTTGTTGTGGTTATATGTTTATAGATGTGCACTCAACATAATCCTCTAGAATGTACATTTCAGGAGACTGATTTATGATGTCCTTATGGCTGTTAAGCCAGAGTAACTATGTTACCATATAATGTCTCCTTTAAAGTTAATTAAAAATTTTTGAAATGAATAATATAGGAGGTTCCTGTGGGAAAGAAATGAAGACCTGGCAGGGTATGGCGGCTCACGCCTGTAATCCTAGCACTTTGGGAGGCTGAGGTGGGTGGATTGCTTGAGTTCAGGAGTTCGAGACCAACCTGGGCAACATGGCAAAACCCCGTCTCTACAAAAAATACAAATAGCAAATAGCCAGGCGTGGTGACAAGTGCCTGTAGCCCCAGCTACTCGGGAGGCTGAGCTGGGAGAAGCACTTGAGCCTGGGGGTTGAAGTTGAAGTGAGCCGAGATCCTACCTTTGCACTCTAGCCTGGGCAACAGAGTGAGACCTTGATTCAAAAAAAAAAAAAAAAAAAAAACAGAAAAAAAACACAAAAGACAAAATCCCAAATCCATAGAAATGGAGACCTTAAATCTAAAGTTTTTTTCTAGAGTTTCTCTAGCTTATTCTAGAGTTTGGGTATTGGTCAAATGGCCATATCACGGCCAATCATGAGAAGCAGTGAAGCAGATAATGCCTGGGGATGCATCAAACGCCATCAACCTCCCAGTGGAGTTGACCCTACAGGTGCCAACCATATCTTTTCCAGGCAGTCCTTGGGACTCTGGAGGGGTCCTATCAGTAGCAATCACTTCTACAGCTTTTACTGTTCTAGGTACAGCTGTAAGTGGTTTACATATGAAGATTTTGTTAATCCTTACAATAACCCAATGTAGTAGTGCTATTATTAGTCTCATTTCATTGAAGAAATACACATATACAGAGGGTAAATAATTTATTTATGGTTGCTCAGCTGGTGGGTGGTAGAGCCAGGGTTTGAACCCAAGTAGTCTAGCTTCAGAGTCTATGCTTAATTTTTCCATAATGAACAAACAGAACAACATGAACAGTCATTGAAAAAGGCACGTGTCATCAGGATGCAAGATGGCTGACTAGACTCAGCTAGGAGGGACATCTGCCACTGAGGGGCTGGTGTCACACTCTAAGTGGATCTTCAGAAAGAAGGCATAGAGAAAGGACAGAGGTAGGATACAGATACTGGACTGAGGTTGAGGAAGCTGAGAACCCTGCACTTGGCTACTGCACACCTGGACTTGTTCCTGACCCCCAGTGACTCCTGGAAAAGGGGTCAGTTGAACAGGTACGGAGTGACCTACTTTTGCCACGGATCTCTGAAATCCTGGCATCAGGAGACCCCATGACTCCTATAGACACTTGAGCTGCCACAGAGAGCTGCTTAGAGAAGTGATGAGGCAGGACTTCAGCCTATGTGGAGCCCAGAGGGTTTGGTGTGGGAACATCTGCAGGGGAACATGGCCTGGTATGTCCATCCTCCAAGGATCTTGTGCTTCCCTAGGAGACTCTAGCCTTAAGGGAACCATCAGACATGAATAGAACAGGGAAACCTATGAGATGGGTCCAGTCTGATCTGAGCACCCTTCTGTTTGCTAGCCTCTCGCGAGCCCCCAGCCTGGCCATGCCTGCTTGCAGTGCAGCCTTGGATGCCCAGTGAATCTCCTGGGGCAGCATCATATCTCCTGTACTGTTGGATGGTGCCTGACCACTCCAGCAGGGTGGCCCTTGCCTATACCAACCAGACCACTTGTACCCTCCCCCCACCGCAGCCTTCTTGATGCTAATTTTCTCTAATGGACTCATCCATGGCCAGCCCCCATCACCTTGCTGGTGCACATGTGCTCAGGCAGACCTCTTCTCCCATTCCTCAGCCTGGGTGTGGGTGCATGTGCACCCTACTGTGCCATTGCTACTGCTGTGAGTGCAGCTCCCACCTGCTGCTACACTGCTGCCCTGCCATGGCCAGAATGAACACATGCATGGACACCAGTGGTCTGCCCAGCCGTCCTGCACTGCCTGTAGTATTGGCAAGAATGGTGGGCATGGAGGTTGTCAGCCTTGCATTGGCCAGTGCCCCACCCCCAATGCTGACACTGCTGAGAGAGCAAATGTGCATGTGGACCCCAGCAGCCCCTGCTGCCACTGATGCTAGCATGGAGGCTGGCAGCTTCAGGCCCACCAGTATCATTTATTGAATAGAGAATCCTTTCCTCATTGTTTGTTTTTGTCAGGTTTGTTGAAGATCACACAGTTGTAGGTGTGCGGTCTTATTTCTGGGTTCTCTATTCTGTTCCATTGGTCAATGTGGCTCTTTTTGTAACAGTACCATACTGTTCTGGTTATTGTAGCCCTGCAGTATAGTTTGAAGTTGGGTAACATGATGCCTCCAGCTTTGTTCTTTTTGCTTAGGACTGCCTTGGCTGGTCTGCCTCTTTTTTGGTTCTATATGAATTTTAAAATTGTTTTTTCTAGTTCTGTGAAGAATCTCAGTGGTAATTTAATCAACTCAGGCATAACATTGAATCTCTAAATTGCTTTGGGCAGTGTAGCCATTTTAATGAAATTGATTCTTCCTATCCACGAGCATGGAATATTTTTTCCATTTGTTTGTGTCATTTCTGATTTCTTTGAGCAGTGTTTTGTAGCTTTCCTTATAGAGATCTTCTACCTCCCTAGTTAGCTGTATTCCTAGGTATTTTATTATTTTTATGGGAATTGTGAATGGGAGTACATTCCTGATTTGGCTCTAAACTTGACTGTTATTAGTGTATAGAAATTCTAGTTATTTGTGCACATTGATTTTGTATCCTGAGACTTTGCTTAAGTTATTTATCACTTAAGAAGTTTTTGAATTGAGACTGTGGGGTTTTCTAGATACAAAATCATGTCATCTACAAACAGGAATAATTTGACTTCCTCTCTTCCTATTTGGATGGCCCTTGTTTCTTTTCCTTAACTGATTGCCATAGCCAAGACTTCTAATATTATGTTGACTAAGAGTGGTGAGAGAAAGTATCCTTGTCTTGTGCCAGATTTTAAAGGGAATGCTTTCAGATTTTGCCTATTTAGTACAATATTGGCTGTGGGTTTCCATATATAGCTCTTATTATTTTGAGGTATGTTTCTTCAATACCTAGTTTATTGAGAGTATTTAACATGAAGGGATGTTGAATTTTATCAAATGCTTTTTCTGTATCTATTTAGATAATCATGTGGTTTTGGTCTTTATTTCTGTTTGTGTGATAATCATATTTATTGATTTGTGTATGTTGAGCCAATCTTGCATCCCAGGAATAAAGCCTATTTGATCGTGGTGGATAAGTTTTTTTATGTGATGCTCTATTCAATTTGATATTATTTTGTTGAGGATTTTTGCATCAATGTTCA
Organism: Aotus nancymaae; assembly: GCF_030222135.1. Taxonomy (NCBI): domain Eukaryota; kingdom Metazoa; phylum Chordata; class Mammalia; order Primates; family Aotidae; genus Aotus; species Aotus nancymaae. The sequence continues at coordinate 46,287,703 of NW_026988417.1, read as the reverse complement.
TCAAGGATATTGGCCTGAAGTTTTCTTTTTGTGTTTTGTTTCTGCCAAGATTTGGTATCAGTATGATGCTGGCCTCATAGAGTGAGTTAGGGAAAAATCTCTCCTCAATTTTTTGGAAGAGTTTTAATAGAAATGTTACCAGCTCTTCTTTGTACATGTTGCAGAATTCAGGTGTGAATCCACCTGGGCTTTTAATGGTTGGTTGGCTATTTATTACTGCCTCAATTTCAGAGCTTATTATTGGTCTGTTCAGGGATTCAGTTTCTTCCTGGTTCAGTCTTGGAAGGGTGTATATATCCAGGGATTTATCCATTTCTTCCAGATTTTTCTAGTTTATGTGCATAAAGGTGTTCATAATATTCTCTGATGATTGGTTGTATTTCTGGGTGGGGGGGTCAATGGCAATATTCCCTCTGTCACTGCTGATAGTGTTTATTGGAATGTTTACTCTTTTCTTCTTTATTAGTCTAGCTAGTGATTTATGTATTTTATTAATTTTTTCAAAAAACTAGCTCCCAGATTTGTTGATCTTTTGAATGGTTTTTTGTGTCTCCATCTCCTTCATTTCAGTTCTGATTTTGGTTATTTCTTGTCTTCTACTAGCTTTGGAATTTGGTTTTTTTTTTTTTTGAGACGGAATTTCGCTCGTTACCCAGGCTGGAGTGCAATGGCGCGATCTCGGCTCACCGCAACCTCCGCCTCCTGGGTTCAGGCAATTCTCCTGCCTCAGCCTCCTGAGTAGCTGGGATTACAGGCACGCGCCACCATGCCCAGCTAGTTTTTTTTTTGTATTAGTAGAGATGGGGTTTCACCATGTTGACCAGGATGGTCTCGATCTCTTGACCTCGTGATCCACCCGCCTCGGCCTCCCAAAGTGCTGGGATTACAGGCTTGAGCCACCGCGCCCGGCCTGGAATTTGTTTGCTCTTGATTCTTGTATTAGTCCATTTTCACACTGCTGATAAAGACATATCTGAGACTAGGTAATTTATAAAGTAAAAGAAGTTTAATGGACTCTCACAGTTACACATGGCTGGGTGGTCTTACAATTATGGCAGAAGGTAAAAGTCACATCTTACATGGTGGCAGGCAAGAGACAATAAGAACCAAGTGAAGGGGTTTCCCCTTGTAAAACTGTCAGATCTCATGAGACTTACTCACTATGATGAAAACGGTATGGGGAAAACAACCCAGGATTCACTTATCTTTCACTGGGTCCCTCCTATACCATGTGGGAATTTTGGGAGCTACAGTTTAAGATGAAATTTGGGTGGGGCATAGCCAAACCATATCCATTCTCTAGTTGTGATTTTAGGTTGTTAACTAGAGATCTTTCTCACTTTTTGACGTGGGCGTTTAGTGCTATAAATTTCCCTCTTAACACTGCCTTAGCTGTGTCCCAAAGATTCTGGTATGTTGTATCTTTGTTCTCATTAGTTTGAAAGAACTTGCTGATTTCTGCCTTAACTTCATTTTTTTTTTACTCTAATGTCATCTAGGAGCAGGTTATTCAATTTCCATGTTATTATATGGTTTTGAGTGAATTTCCTAATCTTGATTTTTAATTTGATTGCACTGTGGTACGAGAGACTATTTGTTATTATTTCAGTTCTTTTGCATTTGCTTAGGAGTATTTTACTTCTAATTATATGATCAGTTTTAGAGTATGTGTTGAGAGTTCTGTACATATCTATCAGATCCATTTGATCCAGTGCAGAGTTCAGGTCCTGAATATCCTTGTTAATTTTCTGTCTTGATGATCTGTCTAACATTGTCAGTGGGTTGTCTCCCACTGTAATTGAGTGGGAGTCTAAGTCTCTTTGAAGGTCTCTAATAACTTGCTTTATGAAACTAGGTGCTCCTGTGTTAGGTGCATATATATTTAGGATAGTTAGATCTTCTTGTTGCATTAAACCCTTTACCATTATATAATGCCCTTCTTTGTCTTTTTTGATCTTTGTTGGTTTAAAGTCTGTTTCGTCAGAAAGTAGAATTTCAACTACTGCTATTTTTTCTGTTTTCCATTTGCTTGGTAGATTTTTCTCCATCTCTTTAATGTGTGTCATTGTGTGTGAGATGGGTGTCTTAAAGACAGCATACCAATGGGTCTCGTTTTTTTATCCAGCTTGCCACTTTGTATCTTTTAATTGGGGCATTTAACCCCATTACATTAAGGTTAGTATTGATATGTGTGGATTTAATCCTGTCACTATGATGTTAGCTGTTTATTTTGCAGACTTCTTTATGTGGTTGCTTTATAGTGTCACTGGTCTGTGTACTTCAGTGTGTTTTTGTAGTGGCTGGTAATGATCTATCCATATTTAGTGCTTCAATCAGGAGATCTTTTAAGGCAGGTTCAGTGGAACAAAATTCATTCAGCATTTGTTTGTCTAACAAGAATCTTATTTCTCCTTCACTGAGGAAGCTTAGTTTGGCTGCATATGAAATTCTTGGTTGAAGAGTTTTTCTCTTTAAGGATATTGAATATTGGCCCCCAGTCCCTTCTGGCTTGTAGAGTTTCTGCTGAGAGGTCTATTATTAGTGTGATGGGGTTCCCTTTGTAGGTGACTTAGCATTTTTCTCTAACTACCTATAACATTTTTTTCTTTGATTTTAACCTTTGAGAATCTGTTGATTATGTGTCTTGAGGATGATCATCTTGTGAAGTATCTTACTGGAGTTTTCTACATTTCCTGAATTTGAATGGTGGCCTCTAGATAGGCTGGGGAAGTTCTCATGGCTGAAATACGTTTTCCAAGTTGGTTTCATTCTTCTTATCTCTTTCAGGGACACCAATCAATCATAGATTCGGTCTTTTCATATAATCCCATATTTCTTGGAGGTTTTGTTCATTCCTTTTCATTTTTTTTCTCTATTCTTGTCTGTTTTATTTTAGAAAGCCAGTCTTAAAGTTCCGAGATTCTTTGCTCTTGTTGGTTTATTCTGCTATTAATAATTCTGATTGCATTGTAAAATTCTTGCAATGTGTTTTTCAGCTCTATCAGATTATGTTATTTTCTGTACTGGCTGTTTGTCTATCAGCTCCTGCATTGTTTTATTATAATCTTTAGCTTCCTTGCATTGGTTTTCAATTTACTCTTGTAGCTCAATGATCTTCCTTCCTATCCATATTCTGAATTCTATTTCTGTCATTTCAGCCATCTCAGCCTGGTTTCAAACCCTTGACGAAGAGGTGATGTGGTCATTCAGAAGAAAGAAGGCACTCTAGCTTTTTGAGTTTTCAGCATTCTTGCACTGATTCTTTCTCATCTTTGTGGTCTTACCTACCATCAATCTTTGACATTGCTGACTTTGGATTTTTTTTTTCTTTTAGCCTATTTGATTACCTTGAGGGTTTAATTGTGGTATAAGGTGGATTCAGCTGACTCGTTTCATTTCTGGGACATTTTAGGGGGCCAATGCTTACTTCCCACTCCTGGACTGTGTGCTCTAACTCTGGGGGACTTGGATTGGGCCCCAACTTTGTCCTCTGGCTCCTTGAGGTTTGGAGTCCACTGCACTGGGGGGCAGGGGGCTGAGGTGCTGCAGGTATGGCAGAGTGTTAGCAAATTCAGAGGTGCCTGTCTCCCTGCCAGCATTCAGCACAGTGGCAGACGCAATACAACTGGGGTGAGGGGTGGAGAACCCCTGCTGGAGACTATGCGTGTGGTTGCACTGGAGGTGGTATTGGCTTGGGGGTGGGGTGCTGGCAGGTATAGTTCTGGGTGCCATCTCTGTGCCCTGTAAGCAGGAATGATCACTTGGGGTGTGGGAGGATCTGCTATTCTCTGGACAATGTTAGTGCAAGGGTGGGGTACTCGTGGGGTGGGACTTGTTGGCTTTGTTCTCACCAAGGGTCCATTTTCAATGGCAGTGGAGTGTGGGGAGGAGACTGAACTCCTGTGTGCTGGCAAGGCAAGTAGCAAGTAAAACCCTCCTGTGTAGACACACACCAACAAAGTGACGTGGGGAGTTGCTGTGGGCTTAGGGGAAGCTTCAGTGTGGGGAGGGAACACGCAGACTGATGTGTGACTGTGGGGAACGCTTCAGTGGAGCTCTCCACTGGTCAGGCTTGGTCCACTGGTGCTGAAGCTGTGGTGTGGCTCCTCAGGGCACTTGAGACTGCCCTGTACACAGGTGTGGCCAGGCTGGAGTACAAGGAGAGGCCAGCAGACCAAGTGGTGCTCAGGTCAGATCAGCTGTGTCTAATGTGCAAGATTGCCCTGCAGAGATCAGGTCTGACAATTCCCCTAGGCTAACGTCTCTAATAGGAGCAAGTCAAGCCTAGGAAAATGACCATCCCTGGCCATGCTCCAGTACAGGTGTTCCTGCAGCAAACCCTCTGGGCTCCACTTCAGTTGGCTTGCTGCCGCATGACTTCTCTAAGCATTCTCCCCGTCACCTCAAGAGTCCATGATGGTCAAGGGGTCCCCCAATGCTGGGGTTCCAGAGGCCCATGGTGAGAGCAGGTTACTCCTCACCAGCTCAACTCACCTGTTCCCCCAGAGCTGTTGTGGTTAAAAGATGAGTCCTAGTGTGTGGTAGTCCATGTGGGGTTCCCACCTTTCTCCTCTTTCAGCCCAGCTTCTGTGTCTTCCCTCCATTCACTCTCAGCACCTTCGCTCTGAAGATCCATTAAAATCATGCCAGTCATCTCAGTCTTTCCAGGGGAGCTGTTCCACTTGTATCCGTCTAGTTGGCCATCTTGCCCTCTCTCTAATTTCTTTATTGTTAAAAAGAAAACATGAAATCTAACTTCTTAACAAAGTTTTGAGTATACATTACACTTGTTAACAATATGCCCATTGTTGTACAGCAGATTCTCAAAACTTTTTCATCTTGCATTCCTGAAACTCTATACCCATTGGTTAGCAACTCCTCATTTCCCCTTCTGCCTAACCTCTGGCAACCATCATTCCACTTTCTGCTTCTATGAGTCTGACTATGTTTGATACTTCAGATAAGTGGAATCATGCAATATTCGTCCTTTTGTAACTGGCTTATTTTACTTAGCATAATACCCTCAAGTTTCATCCATACTGTAGCATATGGCAGGATTCTCTTCTTTGTTGAGGTTGCTGCTGCTTTTATAGAAGAAGCCTCTGCAAGTCTTGTCAGTGAGGCTAGTCTTACAGTCTGGCACATAAGCACTCACAAAATACCAGAAAGGTCAGGAAGAGTCTATTTGCTCCCTTTTCCCCTTCGCTTTGACCCATGTACTACAATTTCCCTTTCATGCTGAATCCCACATCCCTCACCAAAAACAACCCAGACTTACGACAGAGAAGCTGGTAAAATGTTTTAGTTTATTTTAAATGCTCTTTTAAAAATAATAATTTTATTATTTATAGGAATTATATATCTATTATTTAATTTAAACAATATAGAAAACTGGAAGCATAAAGCAAGAAGGAAAAATCATTCCAAATTCCATCACCAGGAAAGAAACCATCTTTAATAATATGAACTAAATGTTCTTCCACGTATCTCTTCTAAGTATATATTAAGTTAAAAGGATAGATACCTGATAGAAATAATTTTATAAAATTAAAATTATTTTTTACTTTAATACAATTACTAAATAGAATTACCTTTGAATTAAACAGAGAAAAAGGAAGCTGATGTGAAATTAAAGGCTTGAACTTCTTATTTATCAGTGGAGAAATTAGTTCCTAAATGTTTGCTGTTGTAATTTCCCCTGGAGGAATTGCTTTTATCTCATGGCTTTTAGTCTAACTTGAAGAGGAAATACAATAAACCTAGTGCCTGTCATTTTATAATGAAGATTAAGAAATTCTCGGAGGATTTTTATGCCATGGAATGTATTGCCACATGGCAAACAGATGACTTAAATGTTCTCTCACATAATATCAAATACCATACAGATCACACAAACCCCCTCTCTAAGTTTAAAAATTAAGTGACATCCTTTTTAAAGGGTCAAAGAAAAAAATTGAGATGGAAATAGAAAACATTTATAATTGAACAATAATAAAAATTCTACTTACCAAAACTTGTGGGATGCATTAAAAGAGTACCTCAAGAGAAATTTATAGCTATACGCATTTATAATAGAAAGACTGAATGAAGTACCTAAGAGATGAGAAAAAGAATAAATCAAAAAGCTTAAAGAAAGCACAAGGATAGAGAAAATTAAAACAAGAGTAAATTAATAAAATGGAAAACAAATATAAAGAGGTCCAAAAAGTAAAATATCTGTTTTTGAAAAGGCTAATAAATTAGACAAATATTTTTCAACATTGATCGAAAAAAGAGAAAGCATGCATATACAAACCAAAACAGTAATAAAATAAGACCATTATTGTAAATACAAGAATTACAACATAATAAGAGGATATTATGCACAACTTTATGCCAATATGGTTGAAAATTTAGACAAACTGGTCCATTTCTTAGGAAAGTATAATTTATCAAAACTGACTTAAAAATCTCCTAAAATAGACCAGTAGTTACTGAAGACATTTAGTTGTCACAGGATCCTTCGGGTCAAGCCAGAAACTTCTGTGGCTGGTAGTGCCTTTGCCCGAGTTTTGCTCGTGCTCTCTGGGCTCATTCTACTCACTCAGCCTGGCAGGCTGTGCTCAGCTCATGCTACTGGCCAGCATCCCATGGCTGCAATGGGAGAGTCTGGTGTGGGGCAGCGAGGGGAGAATGAGTGAGGGAGTGTGGGGTCTGGCCACTGTGCACAGCCAGGCATGCCAACTGCCGTGGTGGGGTGGGCAGCTCCAGGTGCCAACACAGTTGCCTTCTCTGTGCAATCCTGTGGCTGGATCAGAAACACTGCAAGTTCCTTCTGCTGCGGACACCTGCATCTCAACAAGGGGAATGTGATGGCACCTGGAAGCTTGCAGACACCAGAAACCACAGAGCCCCCAAAAGGGTGTCACGGCCCTGGTTCAGGGAGCCTGTAGGTGTAGGCTCCCAAAAGGGCCACAGCTCTTCTCTCTCTTTTTTTTTTTATACAGAGTCTTTTGGTCACCCAGACTGGAATGCAGTGGCTTGATCTCAGCTCATTGCACCCTCAGCCTCCCAGGTTCAAATGATTCTCCTGCCTCAGTCTCCTAAGTAGGTGAGACTATAGGCACACACCACCATGCTAATTTTTATATTTTTAGTAGAGATGGGTTTCACCATGTTGGCCAGGCTCAAATTTGAACTCCTGGTCTAAAGTAATCCACCTGTCTTAGCCTCCCAAAGTGCTGGGATTACAGGCACGAGCCACTGTCCCTGGCCTCTTTTCTCCTTCTTGTTGCCTATGATGTGACAAGTTGGGGTGGTGTGTTTCAGCACTGTTTGTGTTACAACTCTTTCAGTCCTGTCATTTGGCGGGTCCCAAGGTCTTGATCCACGTCCAGGAAGAATGAGGTACACAGACAACTGGAGGGTGGGCGAGACAGAGAGGAGCATTATTGAGCAACAGAACAGCTCTCAGGAGACCTGAAGTGGGTACATCCTTTCTGCAGGTAGCTCCTTTCCACAGGCAGGTCATCCCAATGAATGGAGGAGACTCAAAGCAGGGGTAGCTCTTTCCTGCAGCTGGTAATCCTGATGTCTATGTGAGTCTGGCTAAGTTTGGGGTTTTTATGGGCTTCAGAAAGGAGAAAGTACATGCTGATTGGTCCATGGGTGGCCATGGGTGGGCCTGGAAAAAGCACCATAAGTTCTCACTCCTGGCTGAGACTTTAACTGGAACTGACAGCCTGCCCCCAGGCTTCAGGCTATCCCTGGCTTGAAGATGAGGCTTCACCAGGGACCTGCCCCTTTCTGCCCAGGAGCCTGTCTGCTTCCTGTTGCCATCAGCATGTTGTCCACAGCACACAGGCTGTTTGTGCTGAGGGGTGCCTGCAGGCTTGCACTGAGCTGTCCTCAGTCCCCACTCGGCTTCCCTCTCATGGTCCTCAGTGCCTAAAGTTCAGAGGGGGCTGAGGTGGCAGGGAGCTGGCATGTCAGTGCTGTCCCTGGCATGCACACCTGTCTGGGTTATGACAGTGCCTGGGCTTGGCCACAACTTTGCTCTGAAATTGGAGTGGGTGCTGGGAGCAGGGAGAGCCCAAGGAGGGGGAGCAGAGAGAGCCCAGGCAGTGGGAGCAGACACTTCTGAGCCTGTGGGGGAATGGGGGCTTCCTGGGCTTCTCAGAGTGCAGGGATGCCTAGGTCCAGAGCCACAGCTGGCTAGCTGCTGCTGCACCTGGGAGTGCAGAGTTCCTGCCCTGCCAACTCAGAAGTGGGTGGGGCTCCCACGTGTTCCTGCCTCCCACCGACTTCAGCCTGTGGAGCATGCAGCCCTGGCCATGCCTCTGCCACTACAGCTGGCATATTCGCAACGTCTCCAGGCGGGCCACCACTGCTATCATAATCAGTAGTTTAAAAATTACCTGTAAAAAGCATTCTTTTAAAAATTTTACAATCCCAGGTATTTTATAGACAAGTTTTATCATGCTTTTAAGGAAAAATTAATCACCATTAAATGCAAAATATTTTAGAGAAAATAGAAAGAAAATGCCTATAGGTTTTTTGAATCAACTAGAAGCTAGATATTTAAAGCAAAGACAATATGAAAATAAAAATTATAGATCTGTCTTATGGACAGTCTCCCCAATAGGTATATAATATACCTTTTATCTTTTAGTAATTAATAATAATAAACATAAAAGATAAATATACCTTTCATCTTTCAAATCAATGAACTTGGTTTTAATAAATATGCCTAGAAGGTATATTTATTAGAAGATAAAAGATATATTTATTAAAAGAAAGAAATAGTGTATCTTATATGTATTTTAAGTAGGCTAAAAGTTCATTTAAAATTTTTTTGAGTATGTAGAACATGCCTTTCCTTACAGTCTTAATTTCCACAAAATCTTCCTTTGCAGAGTCAGAGAGTAAAAAGGTAAACACCAATCAACTTGATTCTGACTTATGATAGATTTTAAGTTTAGAGGATTCTGAGTTAGAGAGGGTTATCTAATTGAGCCTTTTACAAATACATTAAGGACCACAATACCCAGCTGGTATAATCCAGGCTTTGGTATGCAAATCTGCCATGTTAGTCCTAGAATCCATTACTCCTGTACTCACATCTTAACTATTACTAAACCTAAAATGAGATTTCCAATAAACTACACAGGGCTGGAAAGTCCACTGAAATCTCATCACCTTCATGACTGGTGAGATTCAAAATAAACCACTAGTGAGGTAGTGGATTTTATAATAAATCCTCTCCTTATTGAACATGTTGCTCCACCAAGTAATTTTTTATACTCTCATCATTATAGAATTTATTTTTACCACTATTTTCATGAAAACAAATAATTTCTATACTTGTTAAAGTAAATTTTGGTTAAATATGTAAAATGTGGTCTAATTCCAAATTCCTTTTTTAAAAAAGTTCTATGGCAGTAACTGCCTTTGTATAATAAATAGTCTCAATATGTATTTTTAAATGACTACTGTTTTAAAATACTTAACTATGTTTTAAAACTATAATTCCTAGTGTTGTTTTACTGTACAAGTAAGCAAAACTAAGGAATTCAACTTTGAATTTTGTTCCTGTATAAATTAGTAATTATTCCCTTTATAAATTGATACATTATAGAATTCGGAAGAAAAAGGCAGAATGAAAGCTTCATGTCTCTGCCTTAATTTTCCTACCTAGGTAACATGGGTACAAATCTCTCCTGTGTCTACTTCACAGAGTTTTGTGAGTCACAAATGAGATAATCACATACTATATGCTGGACATTGTGTAAACATTGTTTTATCCTTATAATAAACTCATTACACAGTCATTATCATTTCCATTTTACAGATAAGGAAACTGATAAACAGATGAGTTCAATAACTTGCCAAAGGCCATATAAATATAAAATAGTAAAGCCAGGATTTTGAATCAGACTGTGGAACCACCATACTATGTATGGAAAAGTGTTTAACGAAATTGAAGATACTATATACATTTTAATTATGGCTATTAATCATTCATAATTCTAGGATGGATGATTTTATGGGGCAAGGTGTAGTTCTTTCAAAATTTATTTAGAAATGCCTGACAGATGCTGCTACAGCTGTAATGTTAAATCTCACTTTGTTGTATGGAATGTGAATAATTGATTTACACAAAAAATTGACCCTGGCCATGCACATTGGCTCACACCTGTAATCCTAGCACTTTGGGAGGCCGAGGTGGGTGGATCATAAGGTCAGGAGTTTGAGACTGGCCTGGCCAATATGGTGAAATCCCATCTCTACTAAAAATACAACAACAACAAAAAAATTAGCCAGACGTGGTGGCGCATGCCTGTAGTCTCAGCTACTCAGGAGGCTGAGCAGGAGAATCATTTGAACCTGGGAGGCAGAGGTTGCAGTGAGCTGAGATGGCGCCACTGCACGCTAGCCTGGGTGACAGAGAGAGACTCTGTTTCAAAAAAAAAAAAAGATTGACTCCCTCATTGTGTTAAAGCATTGTGACAGTAAGTAGTTTCTTGCATGAATGAATTGCAACAAGTTATGACCTTTACTTATGATTTAAATATCTTAAAACCAAGTAGTATGAACGTGTGTTTAGGAATAAGATAGAAACAATGATCTAGTTACACATATATGTATGATGTGAAAGCTTGAAGCATGGCAAAAAAAATCACCAAGAGAATTGGGGTTGTGTTAAAAAATGTTTAGTTTAGAATATATACAATTACATAGAACATAAACTCCCAAACCTCGTATTTCTCTTGGCAAGAGTAGCTAGCTTTTACTTAACTCTGATAATTTACATAGGATTGCACAAAATACTTACATATTTTTGTATAACTTAGCAAGACATTGGTTTAACTGTGCCTTCACTATGTCTGTAAAGACTTTTTGCAAATGTTCCAAATCACTCATTAAGAAAATGTGTCTTTTCTTTCCTGATTTTCTCTTATGAGAAATAGAATAGTTCTATGTTTAGATTCGGTTTACAGTTACTTAAGACCTGAATAGAAAACTAAATACCACATGTTCTCACTTATAAGTGGGAGCTAAATGATGAGAATACATGGACACATAGAGGGAAACAACACGCACTGGGGCCTATCAGAGGGTGGAGGGTGGGAGGAGAGAGGGAATCAGGAAAAATGACTAATGGATGCTAGTCTTAATACCTGGGTGACGAAATAATCTGTACAACAGATCCCCATGAGACAAGTTTATTTATGTAATATACCTGCACATGTACCCCTGAACTTAAAATAAAAGAGAGACCCCGTCTTCAGTTTTATTTTCTCTTAGCTTACTGTAACCCTCTTATGGGTCTTCCTAAGTACACAATATCCTTTCAAATAGGTTTGCCCCAGAAATCATTCTGGCAAAATGTTTCTTCTTAGGTGAATTATCTAGAATAGAGAATAACCTTCGTTATTCCATTCTGCTGATGTAGTCCTGACCTGAGTTGACTTCCTGGTACAGCCAGGAATAGGCACTGAACATTTCCAGTCTAATTGGTTCCTCTGTGAGGGCTCATAACCCATTTTTTTCCTAATGTAAAATGCTGCCTTTATTTATATGAAATACGAAAAAAGTTGTTGTATTATTACTTGGAACTCTTTTTATTTTTTAACCTCAAACAATTTTTGTGGTGGGTACACTTAAAATCTACTCCGTTAGCAATTTTCAAGGTGTACAGTGCATTATTATTAACTATAGTCACCATGCTGTACAATAGATCGTTTGAACTTATTTCTCCTGTATACAGAAATAACAAAGGATTAAAAAAACTGAAATTTTGTATCCTTTGACCACCATATCTCAGTCCTCGCCCTTACCCTGCTAGTCCCTGGTAACCGACAATTTACTCTCTGCTTCTATTAGTTCAACTTTTAAGATTCCACATGTAAGTGAAATCATGTGGTTTTTGTCTTTTTGTGCTTGGTTGATTTCACTTAACATATTGTTCTCAAGGTTTATCCCCTTGTCCTAAATGACAGTATTTCCTTCTTTTTAAAGGTTAAATAGTATTTCATTGTGTGTATACACTACATGTTCTTTACCCATTCATCAATTAATGGACATTTTTGTTGACTCCATATCTTGACTATTGTGAATAATGCTGCAATGAACATGGGAGTGTAGATTTCTCTTCAACATAGTGATTTTACATCTTTCAGATATATAGCCAGTGGTGGGATTGTTAGATCATTTGGTAGCTCTTTTTTAAATTTTTTGGGGGAATGTCCATACTGTCTTCCATAATGGCTAGACTAAGTTACAACCCTATCAGCAGTGTGCAAGTGTTCCCTTTTCTCCACGTTCTTACCAGAACTTGCTAGTTTCTGTTTTTTCATTTTTTTGTTTTTGTTTTAGTAATAGCCGTACTAACAGGAATGAGGTATTGTGGTTTTATTTTGCATTTCTCTGATGGTTAGAGATGTTGAACATTTTTTTCACATACCTATTGGCCATTTGTATGTATTCTTTTGAGAAATGTCTATTTAAGGCCTTTTCTCACTTTTAAATTTAGTTATTGTTTTCTATCTACTAAATAAAGTTCCTTTTGTGTTTTGGATATTAACCTCTTATCACATGTATGGTTTGCAAATATTTTCTCCCATTTTGTAAGTTATTTCTTTGCTGTGTTGACTGTTTCCTTTACTGTGAGGAGGTTTTTAGTTTGATGTAATCACATTTGTCTGTTTATAGTTTTGCTGCCCTTGCTTTTGGGATCATATTAAAAAAATCATTAACCAGACTAATGAGCTTTTCCCCTATGTATTCTTCTGGTAGTTTTATAGTTTTAGGTTTTACATGTAAGTTTTTAATTCATTTTGAGTTGATTTTGTGTATGGTGTAAAATAAAAGACTAATTTTATTCTTCTGAATCTTTATATCCAGTCTTATTCAATGCTATTTATTGAAGAGACTATTCTTTCCTCATTGTGTATTCTTGGCAACTTTGTTGAAAATCAATTGACCATAAATGTGTGGATTTGTTTCCAGAGTCTTCATTCTGTTACGGTGCTCTATATGTATATATGCCGGTATCATGCTTTTTTGACTACTATAGCTTTGCAGTATATTTTGAAATGAAGTAGTGTGATATCTTCAGTTTCCTTTTTGCTCAAGAATTTTTTTGGATTTTTTTTGTGTGTGTTTCCATATGAATTCTAGGATTTTTTTCTATTCCTATGAAAAATGTTGTTAGAATTATGATAGGTATTGCACTGAATCTGTAGATCACTTTGGGTAGTATAAATATTTAATGAGATTAATTCTTCCAAACCATGAACACAGGATATTTTAAGGCAAAGAAATTTTTGTTATATTCAGTTTTCCTTCACTACAGCCAAACCATCCTAATACAACCTTAAAAGATAAGGGTAGAAGTGGTTTGTAAACTATCAAGGGGTACCCAAATGTCAGCTATTATCATACCTTACTCCAGATTCGATTTTGCGCTCTGCCTCTGACCTGGCTACTATTCAAAGAAAGCCCCTTTTAAATTTTTTATTATCAACAGCTGGATTAGAGTAGAATAAAATACATTCATCTATTAAATAAATGATTTAAATAGTTATTAGTTCTTTAAAATAATTTCAAAACCACAAAACTAAAGAAAAAGTATTAGAATATTTTCAGTACACGAATCTCCCTAATAAGGAGCTTGTAAAAGTAGAAAAAACACACCTAAAAGTCAGTAGGAAAAATCTTCCAAGCATATGAAACTGAAGACAAAATGCAAATGGTGCTTAAATATATGAAAAGGTACTCAATTTCACTGGCAACAAGTTAAATGCAAATGAAAAATCTAATATAATCAATATAATTTCTCACATATCAGAGTAGCAAAAATCCAAAGTTTGACACTGTTCTCTGTTGGGGAGGCTGTGAGAAAGCAGACATCCTCAACATTGTTGGTGAGAATGCAAAATGGTACTTCTTGATGATGGGGAAATTTGATCTATTTACCCAGTAATCCTACTCCTGGGAATCTATTCTACATATCAGACACATGTACAGGTTACTTATTACAACAATACAATAGCAAAAGGTTAAAAACATTCAAAATATTTATTAAAGGGAGATTGTTTAAATAAATTCCAATATAACATACAATGGAATATTATGCAGCAGTAAAGGAAAAATTGAAGCTCTCCAAATGCTAATATGGGAAAATTTCTAGGATGTTTTCTACCTTGTATTTTTTCAAATGATCTCTTAATATTCAATGATTTCTTTGGCTAGGTAGAGGGAATGAGCCTTCCGGTCACGTAATTGCTTCAAACATGGTCTTCCTTCAAGAGTGTAAGTCCAAAAGCTGATAACCCCTAAAGAAAATAATGTAATTAAAACTGATAAAAAGATGTGATCAAAATACATGGGTGTATTACATATTAATACAAATATCTGCTAAAACTCCATCATATGGACCCATGTCAACATTCTTGTTTATATCGGGTCAACCAGGCAAATTTCTCGAATGAAGGAGTTGGAAAGGCTATGGATGTGGGGGTACCCAAAAGAGCCAGATATGAAAGAAGATAATGTCAGAGGCTCTGAGCTGCTCCTGAACTATTGACATAGGCAGGATTACAAATCTTTGCATAATTGTGTGTTTTTAATAAAAATCATTGTATACAAATTGTTTTGTGACTTCCTACTTTTATTTATTGTATTATGAGCATCATTCCATGTGATTGAATAGTCTTCTGAAGCATCTTTTATGTACCTAAATTAAATATTATGTTGTTTGTTCCATATATTTTAGAACAATTCTTTTTGCTGAATATTTAGATGATTTCTATCATTTAAAAATTATAAACTATACAGAGATCAATATCCCCATAGATAAATCCACATTCACAACTATGATTATTTCCTTAGGATAAATTTAAGCATATAATTACATAGGTTTCTAGAAATGACCTGGCAATGTCAAAGAATATACATGTTGAAAAGACTTTTTGATACATATTGCTCTGCCCAGCTGTGATCCAAAAGAAAAGGTGATTGTCAATTTATATGCCTACCAGCTATGTATGGAGAGTATGTATTTTCCACAGATTTTCCCAGGACACAAATGCTCTTCCTCTGTAAATATTTGTAGCTTGATTTCTTTATCACAGATGTACACATACTTACATGCACTTATGTGTATGATTGCATATCTAAAATTGTTCTTATGAAATATTTATCTTACAAACAAAAATTAAATGAATTTGCAAACATATACTTCTGATGTGTCCACTCTTAAATGTAATTGTCTTCACTTCCCAGGTGCCTGCATGAACATCACCCATAGCCAATGTCAAATGCTGCCCTACCACGCCACGCTGACACCTCTCCTCTCAGTTGTCAGAAACATGGAAGTGGAGAAGTTCCTCAAGTTTTTCACATATCTCCATCGCCTCAGTTGCTATCAACATATCATGCTGTTTGGCTGTAGCCTCGCCTTCCCTGAGTGCATCACTGATGGCGATGACAGGTATTTCAGAACCCAAATCATTCAGTGATAAGAGTTGGTTATAGCAGAAGTGTCCTAGGGGAAAAATATTACCCAAACTACTCCCTTTCATTTTGGTTGTTTTTAAAGGAGTAAAATCCCCCACATTAGTCATAACCAGTTCTAATTCTTTGGAAATAGAAATGTTTTGAAAACCTGGAATAATTTTATTTATGGGAAAAATTATTCAGATTGTTAGATTGATGCTGTCAGAGGGATTCCATAATAGCTGTTCCAGTGAGAATCCAGCAGAAGACAGACAACAACACACTTAAAGGGGTGATAAGAGAGTTTCTTGAAGAGACTATTTATGGAATTGTGGGCAGGGTTAAGAGAACAAATAAGAGATGGGAGGCACCAGGGTCTCATGATAGGGGGATGCAGTTCCACCAGCCAAGACTTGAAAAGGAATAATGGCCAGTAGCACCTAGAGAGAGTTGTATCTATGGGTAAAGGGTCTTGGACAGTTCAGGTGCTATGACCCTAGGCAGAGGAGCACAGCCACTGCCAGCCCTTCAGTCTTGCAGTGTGAGAGAAGGAGGGATATATACCCTGACCTCACTCTCCTCCCAGCCTCCCACCTTCCAGTGCCTCTCACCAAATGAACTCACCCACAACAAGAGGACAAGGGTACATAATTCATGTGAGCATAGTGGATGAGATCCAGAATCTCAACTACATCTCATCAGCTCAAAAGTCCCAAATCTTGTATTCTAAAGCAAGCATCAACCATACATAGATGTTGGGTGGTTCTTCCGCTCAACACTTGGAGGCAGAGCAGGGCAAGAAGGGTAAAGAGTAGACACAAGGAGAAAGACAGAGGCTATGCAGCACAATATCAAACAGGATCAGGGATAATTTCAATATGTACATCAATCAAAAGTATATCATGAGATTTTTGAAATATGAAGTATACACTTAAAACATTCAAAGCATATTCACATACATCAATTCACATATAACATCAATTATTAACATTAACAGAAATTTGGGAGAACTTGATTCCAACACTCCTGGATAACTTTGAGGGGTCAGGACTTCAGTGGAGAAAATAATTGTAGAGGTCCTGAAAGTAGCAAGAGAATCAGAATTAAAAGTGGAGCCTAAAGATGTGACTGAATTGCTACAATGTCATGATCAAACTTGAATGGATGAGGAGTAGCTTTTTATGGATGAACAAAGAAAGTGGTTTCTTGAGATGAAATCTATTCCTGGTGAAGATGCTATGAACATTATTGAAATGACAACAAATGATTTTGAATATTATCTAAACTTAGTTGATAAAGCAGTAGCGGGATTTGAGGTTTAGATTTACATTGCCCTGATGATTAGTGATGTTGAACATTTTTAAGTATACCTGTTGGCCATTTATATGTCTTCTTTGAGAAATGTCTATTCAGGTTTTTTTTGCCCATTTTGTCATGGTTTGTTTTCTTGCTACTGAGGTGTTTGGGTTCCTTACATATTTTGGATATTAACTAACCCTTTATCAGATGTATAGCTTGCAAATATTTTCTCCCATTCCATAGGCTGTCTCTTCACTTTTTTATTTCCTTTGCTGTGCAGAAATTCTTAGTTTGATGAAATCTCATCTGTCTACTTTTGCTTTTGATGCTTGACCTTTTTGGGGTCATTTCCCAAAAATCATTAACCAGACTATAGGTTTGCCCTATGTTTTCTTTTAGTAGTTTCATAATTTGGAGGTTCACATTTAAGTCTTTAATCCATTTTGAGTTCATTTTTGCATATCCTGTGTGGCAAGAGTCTAATTTCATTCCTCTGCAGGTTGATATGCAGTTTCCCTAACACCATTTATTGACTGTCTTTTCTCCATTGCATGAAATAACTGTCCTTTCTCCACTGTGTGTTCTTGGCACCTTTGTTAAAAACCAGTTGGCTGTAAAGGCATGGATTTATTTCCTGGATCTCGATTTGATTCCATTGGTCTATGAAACTGTTTTTATACCAATACCATACTGTTTCAGTTACTATGTGTATTATTCCGGTTTCACACTGCTATAAAGGACTGCATGAGACGGGTAATTTGTAAGTGAAGGAGGTTTAATTGACTCACAGTTCTGCATGGCTGGGAAGGCCTCAGGAAACTATAATGGTAGAAGGGGAAGCAAACATGTCCTTCTTCGCATGATAGCAGGGAGGAGAATTGCTGAGCAAAAGGAGGAAAAGTCCCTTATAAAAGCATCAGATCTCATGAGAACTCACTATCATGAGAACAGCAGCATGGGGGTAACTGCCCCAATGATTCAGTTACTTCCCACAGGGTCCCTCCTGTGACAAATTGGGATTATGGGAACTGCAATTCAAGATGAGATTTGGGTGGGGACACAGCAAAACCATACCACAGTGCTTTGCAGTATATTTTGAGGTTAGGTAGTGTGATGCTTCCAGCTTTATTTTTTTTGATCAGGCTTGCTTTGGCTAATTTGTCTGTTGTGGTTCCATGCTAATTTGGGGATTATTTTTTCTATTTCTGTGAAAAATGTCATTGGTATTTTGATAGGAATTGCATTGACTCTGTAGATCACTCTGGGTAGTATGGACATATTAACAATACGAATTCTTCCAATCCATGAACATGCCTATCTTTCCATTTATTTGTGCCTTCTTCAATTTTTTTCAATGTTTATAATTTTTAGTGTAGCCATCTTTCACTTCCTTGATTAAGTTTATTCTGTTTTTTTTTGTAGTTATTGTAAGCAGGATTGTGTTTTTAAAATATATTTTTCAGATAGTTTGCTGTGTGTGTATAGAAGTCCTACTGATTTTTTTGTTGATTTTGTACTTTACTGAATTTGCTTATAGATCTAACAGGGTGTGTGTGTGTGTGTGTGTGCACGTGCGCGCGTGCGCATGTGAAGTGTTTGGGATTTCCTTTAGGGTTTTCTATATGTGTAAAGTCATGTTGTCTGCAAACAGGGACAATTTAACTTTTTTTCTTTCCAATTTGGATGGCTTTTTCTTTCTCTTGCCTAATTACTCTGACCAGAATTTCTAATGCTATGTTGAATAAAAGTAATTAGATTGAGTATCCTTGTTTTATTTCGTATTTAAAGGAAACACTTTTAAAATTCAATAAACATGTACATTGAGTATCATGTTAGCTGTGGGTTTTCATCTTTATTGTGTTGAAGTACTTTTCTTCTATACCTAATTTGTTGAGTTTTTTTTTTTTATCATGAATGAATCTTGAATTTTGTCAAATGCTTTTCTTGCATTTATTGTTGTGATCATATGTTTTTGTCCTTCATTCTGTTAATGTGATGTATCATGTTTATTGAATTGCTTATGTTGGGCCACATTTTCATACCTGTGATGAGTGCCATTTGACCATGGTGAGTGGTCTTTTTAATGTTTGTTTGAACTTTGTTTGATAGTATTTTGTTCAGGATTTTTGCATCTATGTTCATCAGGGATATTGGCCTGTAATTTTCTTTTTTTGTTGTGCTTTTATCTAGCTTTGGTGTTAGAGTAATGAGTTTGGAAGTATTCTCTCCTATTCAATTTTTTGGAAGAGTTTGAGAAGAGTTGGTATTAGCTCTTCTTTAAATGTTTCATAAAATTTAGCAGTCAAACCATCAGGTCCTGGGCTTTTCTATGATGGGAGACTTTTTTTTTAATGGCAGTTTTTAAACATTTTTTTATTATACTTTACGTTCTGGAGTACATGTTTAGATTGTGCAGGTTTGTTACATAGATATACATGTACCATGGTAGTGGTTTGCTGAAATCATCACCCCATCATCTACATTAGGTATTTCTCCTAATGCTATCCCTCCCCAATCCCCCCACCCCCTGCTATTCTTCCCCTATCCCCCCACCCCCCAGGCCCTAGTGTGTGATGTTTCCCTCCCTGTGTCCATGTGTTCTCATTGTTCAACACCCACTTATGAGGGAGAACATGCAGTGTTTGGTTTTCTGTTCTTGTGTCAGTTTGCTAAGAATGATGGTTTCCAGTTTCATCCGTGTCCCTGCAAAGGACAGGAACTCATCTTTTTTATGACTGCATAGTATTCCATGGTATATGTGTGCCACATTTTCTTTATCCAGTCTATCATTGATGGGCATTTGGGTTTGTTCCAAGTCTTTGCTATTGTGAACAGTGCCACAATAAACATATGTGTGCATGCATCTTTATAACAGAATGATTTATAATCCTTTGGGTATATACCCAGTGATGGGATTGCTGGGTCAAATGATATTTCTATTTCTAGATCCTTGAGGAATTGCCATACTGTCTTCCACAATGTTTGAATTAATTTACACTCCCACCAGCAGTGTAAACGTATTCCTATTTCTCCACAACCTCTCCAGCATCTGTTGTCTCCAGATTTTTTAATGATCACCATTCTAACTGATGTGAGGTGGTATCTCATTGTGGTTTTGATTTGCATTTATCTAATGACCAGTGATGATGAGCTTTTTTTCATGTTTGTTGGCTGCATAAATGTCTTCTTTTGAAAAGTGTCTGTTCATATCTTTTGCCCACTTTTTGATGGGGTTGTTCTGTTCTGTTCCATTGGTTTAGATCTCTGTTTTGGTAACAGTACCATGCTATTTTGATTATAGTAGCCTTGTAATGTAGTTTGAAGTCAGGTAGTGTGATGCCTCCAGCTTTGTTTTTGTTTTTTGTTTTTTTTGCTTAGGATTGTCTTGACTATGCGGGCTCTTTTTTGGTTCCATATGAAGTTTAAGGTGTTTTTTTCCAATTCTGTGAAGAAAGTCATTGGTAGCTTTATGGGGATAGCATTGAATCTGTAAATTACTTCTGACATTATGGCCATTTTCACAATATTGATTCTTCCTAACCATGAGCATGGAATGTTTTTCCATCTGTTTATGTCCTCTCTTATTTCCTTGAGCAGTGGTTTGTAGTTCTCCTTGAAGAGGTCCTTTATATTCCTTGTTAGTTGTATTCCTAGGTATTTTATTCTCTTTGTTGCAATTGTGAATGGGAGTTCACTCATGACTTGGTTCTCTGTTTGTCTATTATTGGTGTATAGGAATGCTTTCGATTTTTGCACATTGATTTTTTTATCCTGAGACTTTGCTGAAGTTGCTTATCAGCTTAAGGAGAATTTGGGCTGAGATGATGGGGTTTTCTAAATATACAATCATGTCATCTGCAAACAGGGACAATTTGATGTCCTCTCTTCCTATTCAAATATCTTTATTTCCTTCTCTTGCTTGATGGCCCTAGCCAGAACTTCCAATACTATATTGAATAGGAGTGGTGAGAGAGGGCATCCTTGTCTAGTGCCAGATTTCAAAGGGAATGCTTCTAGTTTTTGCCCATTCAGTATGATATTGGCTGTGGGTTTGTCATAAATAGCTCTTATTATTTTGAGATACGATCCATTGATACCTAGTTTATTGAGAGTTTTTAGCATAAAGTTCTGTTGAATTTTGTGGAAGGCCTTCTCTGCATCTATTGAGATAATCATGTGGTTTTTGTCTTTGGTTCTGTTTGTGCGATGGATTACATTTATAGATTTGTAGATTTTGAACCAGCCTTGCATCCCTGGGATGAAGCTGACTTGATTGTGATGAGAGACTTTTATTACTAATTCAATCTCCTCATTCATTATTAGTCTATTAATATTTTATATTTTTTCATAATTTAATCTTGGTAGGTTGTGCATGTCAAATAATCTATTCATGTCTTCTAGGTTATCTAATCAATTGGCATATAATTGTTATAATAATCTTCATGGTCCTTTGTATTTCTGGAGCATCAGTTGTAATGTCCCTTTGAATTGCATTTTGAAGTGCAAATACATTCCATGTTATTTGTACTGATTTGATAAATGTATAAAATATGCCTGGAATAAGGGGAAAGCATTTATTATTTTAACTGGAAAAAGCCTACACTGGTATAGCATTGAGGTAGAATAAAAACAGTAGATTCTGAATTGTAGAAGTAACTGAAGAACTATTACCCAACAGCATTCAGGAAAATGTTTTGTCGTAAACTATCAGTTTCAGGTGTTTTCACAGAATGAAGAAAGAGATGCACTATTAGGCCTTTCCCATGAGTGAAAAGATGGGGTGGTAGTGAAGAGGCCCTTTATGTTCCTAGACTGCAGTAGTATAAAATGGTGGTTGTGATGGTCTCCTAAGGCTGCCATAGCAAATGACTACAATCTGTGTGGCTTAAACACAGACATTCATTCTCTTCCTGTTCTGGAGGCTCAAAGTCCAAAGTCTGGCAAGGCCATCCCCTTCCTCTGGGGCTCCTGAAAGAATTCATTTCCTTCCTTTGCCAGCTTCTAGTGGTTTCAGATGCTCCTTGACTTATGGCCAAATCGCGTTTGCCTCTGCCTTCACCTTCACATGGTCTTCTCCTCTGTATGTCTGGGTCTTCTCCTCTGTATGTCTGTGTCTTCTCTTTCGTTTCTTGTATGGACATTTGTCATTGAATTTCCTGCCCACCCAGACAATCCAAAATGACATCTTCATCTCAAGATTCTTCATTACATCAACAAAGACCCTTTTTCCAAATAAGATAATATTCACAGCTTCCAGGAGTTAGGACATGAACATATTTTTTTCGGGGGGGCCACCATTCAACACACAGTAGTGGTTGAGAAAGCAAGCTAGAGAGGCAAATGCAACAGACCCCTCATCTGTGAAATGTATATAGTAGTGGTATTTACTGTACAAAGTTAATGTGGGGATTAAGGGATAAAGCATACTTGGAACAGTGCCTGGCTCTTACAGAGGAGCTCAATAAATGTCATCAACAGTTATAAGATAGTGGATTGAAAAGAATAGGTAGTACTAATGAAATGTGATGGTTACTCATTAATAATTATTAACTACTTATAAATTAGTATTAAAATATTATCAATTATTATTTTATTAATATTAGCTAATTATTAATGAAATAAGCATTCCTAACATATTCTCAGTATTATTAATTATAATATGAATAATTAATATTAATTATCAATTATTTATTAATCATTAATAAAATAAGTATTGCTAACATATGCTAAGTATTCAAAGTATTAAAGGATTGCAAAGAATGTAGAATACTATATGGATTAAAACAAAATTAAGTAGACTACATAGGGCTTCTGGAGCTGGATGTCAGTTCCATTTCTGCTTGATTTTTAATAATTTCACTTACAATTCTTTAATTTCTCTATATGCTCTTGTGTATACATAAATAAGATAATAAAAGAAAGTGAATTCAGCTTCCAGTAGTCTCTAAATTCATTTTTATCATTCTCCGGATTATAATTCAGTCTCTCCTTGAATTATCAGTTGTAAATTTCTACTTAAGCTGCTCATAGTTTAAGGGCACTTTTAGGTACACTTTGCTTTTCCCCTGACTGATTCATTGTGATAAGTGTGCTAATATGGTCATTTTTAACTTTCTATTTTAATGAATAATGATATCCATTATTATATTAGTTTTCAGCTATCCTGTGGGAACTTATTTTATTTTTTATTATTCCATTTATTATTATTAATTAATTTATTTATTTTGAAACAGAGTCTTGCTCTGTTGCTCAGGCTGGAGTGCAGTGGTGAGATCTCAGCTCACTGCAACTCCTGCCTCCTAGGTTCAAGCAATTCTCCCTGCCTCAGCCTCCTGAGTAGCTGGGATTTCAGGTGTCCGCTACCACACCTGGCTAATTTTTATATTTTTAGTAGAGACAGGGTTTCACCATGTTGGCCAGGCTGGTCTCAAACTCCTGACCTCAAGTGATCCACCCACCTCAGCCTCCCAAAGTGCTGGGATTACAGCTGTGAGCCACTGCACTCAGCCCTGCATTTATTATTATATTTGATTTTATAATTGCACTTTCAGACCAATGCTTCTTGCTGTCACTTAGTGTATGTGTGGGATCTGCAAGTTAAATTTAATAAGCGAAGTAAGTTCAGAGAAGTACAATGCATTATAAAAATATTCTAAAGTCACATATTTTTCTTACATATTTCCTTATTTTGGATCATTCATCATACTAATTTCTTCTGATATGCAAATAATGAAGATTTGTTTGTATTTCATCCTAGAGACAATACCTACTTAATACTATTTAAAACTTAATTTTAAAATATTGTAATGGTATGTGTAAATGTTTTAAACCTGAATCCTTTGAGACCTCAGATCCTCGACTACTATATTGTGTGTTATAACAATGAACTTTCACAGTTTCTACTTTAGACTGTGTCTGCTTTTAATAAATATATGTACCATGTATGCAAAACAGACTAATTGAAATGGAGGAGACCCAGAAGATTGTCTCCACCTTGCTTATATGTTCCAATACTTTGCAGAGATATTGCATGCTCATGAAATGAGATCTTAACATTAAGAATTTGATGTGATGGTTATTTATTTTTCTCTCTGACGTATTGATGTGCCACTAGATCCTAAACAAGTATTCTTAATATCTAGAGCAATTATATAAAAAAATTTAGCCAATAACTAAGATTAAAATTTATACCGGAAGCATGGGAACTACATGTTTCCTGTCGTGTACTCACTTTTCCATATATACTACAGTTTTCTTTAGTGTACTTAATACTGGTAGGTTTCCAGTGAGAACCAAATGAGTTTTCTCAAATGAGCTTCTTGAAAAACACCGTACTTTTACCCCAATTTTATATTATGTGTATTCACTGAAGATTAAGAATTTCATCTGGCAACTACAGAGAATGAGATTGAAAGTCTGGGGGCAGATGACACTTGATTCAAAGCATAGCGCTGCCCGTTGCCAATTATAAGTCTTTACCATAGTTTCTGAAGCCTTCTTTGCTCCTGTAGTGTTGTAGACCTTGCTGTAGTTGCACTGACCTTCCTTTCTACCTCTCAAAAATGCCAACCTCTTTCTAGCTTTTCTTGCACGTAATACTTCTTTTGCCTGGTAGTATCTTTCTCCGCACACTAAGCCCTCTTCTCAGAAGACATCTCTGCAGAGACATCTCTGATCACCCTCAATAGGGCCTATTATTTTTCACCATGGCACGGATGTATTTCCTTTTGGCTATTTATATATTGCCTCTCTTACAAGCTCCACAGTGGCAGAGAACTTGTTGACTTTGTACATCATCGTGTGCCCATTGTTTGGAACACTGCCCAACATATAGCAGGTGCTCATTAAATATTTGCTTGAGTAAAGGAATAAATAAATGAACTCTTCAGTCAGGGAAATGAACTAAATGTCTAGGTTAATGATAGTTCTAAATATGTTGACTATAGTTGTACTAAATCTTTTGTGGAATCTATATGTCCCTAAAATTTTTGTATAAATCAAATTTTGTATGTATATTAAGGGAATTGAAACTTTAAGGTGACTTGGATAATATTGTCAGAGATAATTTAGCTTTGTTTTGAAGCTCCTGAGCTTCCCTTTATAAAATCAGGCAACACTGATGAACTGGTTGGCAGAATAACCAGCTAAAAGATACTAAATTAACTCTCACTTCTCCATCACTGTTAAAATCCTGGACCCAATGGATGAGGAATCACTAGATTGTGCCTGAAGACTAGCTTGGCAGCTCCGAGCTTCTTAATATTAACTCATATGCACTCAGTTAAAAAGATTTTCTAACTGAAAACCTTAGCTTTAAGGTTTACATAAAGAACGGAAAGACAACAAAAATAAAATGTCTAGAGGATATTGACGAGAATAGTGATTGAGAATCTGTTCATGTGAAGAACACTTAAGGGAATGGGGGTGCAAGCTCTGAGGGTGCACCATGGCTGTTCTCAAATGTTTCTGGGCCATGAGATGGAAGGGGAGCATACTTTTTCTGTGTTCCTTTACAGAGCAAACATATTAATAGAATCAGTAATTGAAAGTCATTGAGAAGTAAATTCCTACTTATCTAAGGAAAGAATTTTATGGATAATAAACTTCTATAAATATAGAATTGTTGTCTAAGGAAATGATGAGTTTGCTGTTGCTGGAGGTGTTTAAACAGACTGATGAGAACTTACTAGAGACACTAGGGTAAGGAATCAAGTGTCCTAAGGTTAATTGGTTTTTCACTGGGTTGAGAGGCAGGTCCATTCACAGTGGCCTATGGTACTGATGAATAAGGAGCTCTAAAAACTCGTGAAACAAGATGAAGAAAATTAAATTTAGCATAGGTTTTTCTCAAAAAACACTTTTATGTTTGCTTTGGAATACTAATCAGAGAATCTACTTGAAGGTTTTGGGGGAGATTGTGTTGACATATGTTGGATCATATCCAGTAGCAACAACTGGTCACCTAACTGTCTTCAGAAGGAATGGGCTGAGTTAACTGCAGGACTTCTGCTTTACTAAGTTGAGTTTGCAAATTGGGACCCTGCTACCTAAAGTCCTCTTTCTCTTCAGTGCAAATCCAATTTCTCACCTAAATAAATATTAAACAAATATTTACAGGGTATCACCCTGGGGAGGAGCTAAGTCATCTGCTTAGCTCCTAAGACCCTCTCTGTGTCTTGGGTGGATTGGTCTTTGCTTAAACAGTTCATGGTAGAAAATAGAATTTCAGGCTCTAGACATTAAGTTACCTATGTCCCAAATGATTTCACATTTTGGAATAAATGGAAACATTAAAGAATTAAACATTTTCATAGTTATAATTTTTAAAATGTATATAGATCAATAGTCAAACAAAAAGGATGAGCATTGCTGCTATTACTGAAGAAATATTGTGAAAGTCATTTGCTGCTTACTTTCCTGAATTTGTCTGCTAACCTGGAAACAGCAGTCAGCCCCAACAGTTCTGGCTACCTGGCTGTTCAGGTGACTGGTTGCAGCAGCGTTCCCTTTTCAACATCAGGCAACACTGGTGACATAGTTGCTTTTTTTGGCATTATACATAAAATATGAAGTGATAGATGAGGTTTCATTTTATGAGCCAAAATGGCTCAAAGCATAGGTAAGATACAGTCATGTAATGCTGATTACTTTCATTTTGCAAAGATGTAAAACTAGAGAATCAGGCCGTGACAGATCAAATCTTTCTAAAAATGCCTTGTCATGTTACTTACAGTGTCACAAGCACGCACATTTCATCAAGCTCTGTGCAGTACTTGTCTCCTCAATAATTCATTGGTATTATGTGGCTCTGACTAGAATCTATAAATAATACTTGTGATTCAGTTTATTCGAAGATCCATATGTATGGCATCATTTTATAATGTGTAAAAATCAAAACAGCTGCAGAATAATTAAACAATTGTAAGTTTCTTTTGTGATCTGTTAATCTTTCAACCCCTGGGCTCTGGTAAGTATGCCAAATATTAACGAGAATCAGGAACATCTTGGTTAAAAGATTATGGAGTTTTAGATTCTCTTTCAGAGTGGCTGTGTGGTTTTTACATTATTCAAGCCCATCTTAATTCAAACTGTGTTAAGTATTTTCCCTGTCAGTATTTTTTCAAGTTTCTCTATTTTCTCTCTGTTAGTATTTTCTCAAGTTTTTCTATTTTAAGAGTGACACACTACTATTGGCATATAAACAAGACCCTCGGTCTGTAGGCTTTTCATTTACAACAACTTTACTGAATTTAACTCTTATGTGGGAATTATTTAAAATTATGCAGCATGTAGAACTCGCTGACCTGAAGCGGAGGGGACCTCGTAGGCAGGGTAGTGTGAGCTTTTGTACACCCCATTAAGTTGGGGGTTAGGTTCTCTCCCCAACTTTGCTACTGACAGCTTTCTCTCAGGCAGGAATCACATCTGCATGTGATGCATTTACTTATTCAACAGATAATTATGGAGTGCTGATTGTGCCCAGGAGAGATAGAGCTGCAAATGAAATAAAATATCCTTGGCTTCACGGAGCTCATGTTATATCGGTGAGAGGTAGGCAGTAAGCAAATAAATAGACAGATGATAAATAAATACTCATTTAGCAGATAGTGATAAGTGCAATGAAAACAGCAAAGCAGAGGAATGGAGAGCTTTGGGAGGGTGGGGGTATGGTATACGAGGTGCAATTTTAAGCAGTGTTGTTCAGGAAACCTTACTGTAAAGCTTACATTTGATCCATGAGGATATGGAAGTCCGGGAGGTGAGGCAGAGCTGATATACTGAGTGTCCTGTGGTAATTGACTAAAGTGGGGAAAGAGATCATGATGGGATTAGTCCTGCAAGCAGTTACCGTTCCCACGGTTGGAAGTGTGGGTCGGGGGGCCAGGCGTAAGGGAGGGATAGAGGGTCTTACTAGGAACTAGCTCTGTCTCAGCCCCTGGCATCAGTTTACTTAACAAAGGTAACGGGAAAATTATCAGTTCATTTATTCCTTTGGCAAACACTTATTGGTGCCTGCAATGTGCCAGGCACACTGCTAGATGCTGAGATATGGAAATCAATAAAACATAATACTGTCTTCAAGGGGCTCAGCATAATAGAGGACCAGACACAAACACAATTAAATTGCTGTAAAATGTGATCGGTTCACAAGGTGTAGGGGGGTTACACAAAAGGGGGAGGAATTCATTTTATCTGGCATTGTTAGGGAAGGCTACTAGCAGGGAGGAGATAACTGCTGAAATTAATTTTGGAGGAAGAAGAAAAATTTGCCATGTAAACAAGGTGGGAGAAAAAGGCAATTCAGGTGGAGTAACAGCCAGATCTACCTTATATTAGAGAGAGTACAGCTGGTTTAATTTTTTTTCTAGAAAATAAAATAGGAGAGAAGGGAAAATGGAGTTGAAGGATTTTTAGGAAGTAAGACTGGCAGTATTTAGTGATTATTTGCATATGCATGGCAAAGTGACTAGAAAGGTTTTTGGACTTGGAGACAGGTAGATGGTATTACCACCAAAAAAATAATGTATATGCAGTCAAATGCTCTACCCCTGAGCTATACCTCCTGAAAAAATAATGTATATGAAAGAGGAGTGGTAGTAGTGATGGAAAAGGAGTTAATATTGAGATCATTTCTTACTCTGGTTCAAGAAGTTCCTGGCAGAAATTTTCTCTTGAGTGGAAATGAAAACAGCTTTCCTTCTGTAATAGATGACATGATTTAGACTTTTATTCAGTGGTGTGCTGGTAAGTTGGATCCCTGAAAAAGAAAAAAACAAACCAACAACAAAACCATTATTTGTAGACTTTGCTGATTCTTGTGGTGTAAACACTCCTACCAGATTTCAAGCTAATCATAGTTCAACTATCTGCTCACATGCCACTGCGTTTTATGCCTTGACAAGTATTTGCTGAGCTTTTTCTAGGCATAGGGCATGCAGCTTTGTGTTGGCTATTTCTCATTTACTTCTCCATATCTACTTTCCACCCTCCTCTATCCCAGCTCTTCCTAGGAGAAGTCACTTCAACAGTGGCTACTTTCTAGCTTCCTGTCAGGTTCAGCCAATGGAAGCCACCACATGAGATCAGAGTGTGGGAGGATAGGCAGGTTGGGTAGTGATCCCCTGGTTTCCTTTCTGCCAGGTTACATGGGTTGGCTGCAACCCACTGTAAGAGGCCACAATCCCTATCAAGCAGCCTTCCTTAAACAACTCTCTCCAAGTTCCAGAAAATTCTCCTTCCCTTTGTCTCTTAAACCTAGGGTGCTAACAGCTCCAGCCTGCTGTACTACCCCTTGTTGATTTTTCTAAACCCTGCCTGTACCTCGCTCTGTAGGAGATCAGAGCCCTTTCATTAAACATTCTGCAGTGATCTTGCTTTAGTGGCTCACCTCTTTCTTGGTAGGATCATGACTATTGCAAATGAAGAAAAAGAATGACACAGTCCTGCATTTTAGAGTCAGGCCAATGTGACCAAAATATACCCCAGTTGCTTCCATTATTTATCTTCTGATGGGAGATGATGACACATGTAAAAATTCCCTTCCACAGCTTTCAATCCCCATGTTTAGTGGAGTAGAAACCAAGAAACCTCTTTCCTGCCTCTCTCATACCCCACTAATCCTAACCTCTTTTTTTTTTTCTGTAGCACAATTCAAGTTTATTCTATTTGTTCTTGCAACACAAAACTTAAACACAAATATTGTTTAGCATTCGGATGTACATGAACTAGGATACTTAGGAGAAACCCAATTGCATCAAAAGTATGACATTGTGAAAAAAATGAACTCAAATATATCAAAATGCACAAAGCACTAGTCTTCCTCCATTACTGCTTAGAAAGATACGATTGTTTCTCCATTTACAAAATAGAATCAGGACAATTTAAATTTTTTATATTTTGCATGCAAAACACTGCAATTGCTTATTTATGTAGGAGGGCACTCTCACCAGCTTCTTCTATACACAATTGAGTATACAATATTGCATGGAAGAAAACAGCAGCTCAATTGAAATTTTAGGAAAAAAATCAAATAGATACATATAGATTTAAAATCCATTACTTGGGAAAATAAATCAATGAATAAAAGGTCTACTTGTTTGCAGCTTCCACACACTGCACCTATCTACTACCTCTCCGCCATGCTTAACTGGGTTTAAAAAGGTGAGCTATGCGTAGAAGAACTACTTGGGATATTCAAGTGCTGTATTTGAACTATAAGCCTATAGATACCAGTCTGAAGCTGCAAGGGAGAACTTGTTAGTACACTACTATAAACAGGTAAACTCCCTGTTTGTACTTGATATAGTGCATATGAAATGACTGATTTAATACAAAACTACAGAACATGCAGGCTTTTTTTCTAAGATGTTAAGTATTACTTCAGTGGAAAACAAAACTTACTTAACTTTTCGCCAATGCATATAGTACCAAAAAGCAAACATGGTTTTAGCTTCCTTTACTCAAAATATGAACATTAAGTGTTGTGAATTTGTCTGCCAAGTGGTTCAGAAATACCTTATAAATAATCTAGTTAAAAAAAGAAACGGTGAACCATCTTGGTCAGTCTATTCTATTCTATGTTTATATGTTATTTTCTCAAGCAATTGTTTCATAATTATGGGGTTTACCAAAAGGCTGAGAAAGAAGAGGGAAGGCGAAATAGCCTCTACTGCATTACGAGGAACATCAGGATAAACTGTACAAAGAATCACATGGTTTCCATACCATGAATGTAGAAAGCAGATCAGGTTTAGGAATGATAGGACAATGCACTCTCTGCAATAGCCAACTACAACAAAACACTTTGAAAGTAAAGTTGAAAATTATGTAAAGAGAAAAATTCAAGCCTTTAAATAGCATTATGTCAAGAGGTGAAAACAAAGGTATCAAAACACCCTGTTGCACTATGTTGATAGTTATAGACTGATAGACTGCCCTCCATTTTCAATGAGGATGTCTCCATATTTTAGTTCAGTGATGTAATAAAGTACTGATTACTGACTTTTAACCCAACTCCTAATAGGCTGCATTAAGACAGCAAAATTAGCCAAATACAACAAAGTAAACCACTACTTTGTGATTGTTTTCTCGGATGTAGGAAAATTACAGGGTTAGGCTAGTTGTAAGTGAAAAAGCTACAGGATTAAAAAAAGGGCTCATGGGGAAAAATACATACACACCTACACACCCACCCACACACCCACATGCCAACCAACCAATCAGCAACTCATCAGTAAAACTTGTTATTAACCAGGGTGACTGTTCTTGATAATAGTTTAACCCTGCTGCAGAATGCTATGTTGCCTTTAAAAATCAATTCAATGATTATCAATTCAAAAATTCCGTTGCACCGCTTTCCATCCCCACATTTGGTGGAGTAGAAACCAAGAAACCTCTTTCCTGCCTCTCTCATACCCCACTAACCCTAACCTCTTATAAGGTCTCTTGAGGGCACCACAATATGCTAACATAGGAAACCAATGCAGTTGGCCCATCATAGGGAGAACAAGCCATCTATTGTTATTTGGGTTTTCCAGTAGTGTTGTCATTTGTTGATTTGTGTTCCTGTGTTAACTGTTGCTCATGGATTATGCAAGGAGGTCAGATAGGCAAGATATTTGGGAGCACTGGGCTGGAGTCACAGCATTTGACTATGAAATCTGTTTAAGCTTTAATTTCCTCATAATGCGAAAGGAGAAAGTGGGAGTAGATTATCCTGGAAGACCCTTCCACATTAACATTCGCCTCATGACTAAGTAAGGTCTGCAGCTTCAGGAGCTGTGACTATGATTTGGTGAGCATTGTTCACTGAACAGCTCAGCCTAATAAAGACGAATTTAGGAATGTATTTTTAAAAAGATGATTGTGTGAGTCTTGTCAATGAATAGGACATTAAACTCAGTAGCATGCCTCTGACAACGTGATGTGTCAAGAAAAATGTATTAGTTATATATTGTTGCATAACAAATTACCACAAACCTATCAGCTTAAAACAACACACATATATTATTGCACAAATTTCCGTGGGTCAAAAATCTGGGAGTGGCCCAGCCAGGTGCTTTAGGATCTGTCACATCAGTGAAATAAAAATGTTGGCAAAGTTGGGGTCTTATCTGAAGGCTTGACTTGGGAAGGATCAACTTCCAAGTTCATGTGATTTTTGGAAGAACTTCATTTCCTTAAAGTCTTTGGTTGGAGGGCCTTAGTTCCTAGCTGGCTATCAGCCAGAGGCCACCTTCAGGTCCTTGCCATGTGGGTCTCCTCAATATGACGAGTTGCTTAATCAAAGCCAATAAGGGAGAGTCTCTTAGCAAGATAGAAGTCACAATCTTATGCAGACTAATGATGAAATTGGCATGCCATTACCTTCTATTGGTTGGGAGCAAATTAGTCAGGCAACCCACACTCCAAAGGAGGGAATTATACGGGGCATGAATACCAGGAAGCAGAGATCATTGGGGGGCATCTTAAAATCCACCTGTCACAAAGATTGTTTTTTTGTTTTTTTTTTTTTTTCAAGAAAAAGGAGTTTTAAATTCTGAGTTCTCCTAATATATTTAAAGATTAGTTTATTTGCCAAAAGTAAAAAGTGACAATTAAATGCAATGTAGGATCCTAAATGGAGATCCTGACAAAATTCAAATAAGGTCCTTAGTTTAGTTAAAGGTATTGTATCAATGCGAATTTCCTGGTTCTAGTAATTATACTATAGTTACATAAGATGTTTACCTTAGGGGACTCTGGATCAAGGATATATGGAAACTTTCTGTACTATTTTTATAATTTTTCTGTAAGTCTAACAGTAGTTCAAAATACAAAGTTAAGAGAAAAGTGATTTATAAAACTTAAAAATCCATTAACCATATAAGCCTGCTTTGTGGCTATGACTTTTTTAAAAATTTAAACTTTATATTCTTATCAGAACTTGCTTTTTTACAGATAAAATCTATACAATAATTTTGTTATATACATTACAACAAAATTATTGGAAGATAAATTCTCTAAATTTTTATAGATAAACTATACAATTTTTGGTAGATAAATCATTTTAGAACATCTTTCCTAGTGAAAACACCATAAAAACTTCACTATCACTATATAGTAGTATTATTTATACAATTATCAAGTGTTTCAACAAATAATAATAGAGGTGGTATAAAAGCTTTCTGCTTTAACTTTAGTTGAAATGTACTAGGAACTTTTGCATAACACCAAATTTACATCAGACATCAGTTTAAAATAATCACAATTTTAAAATAGTTTTTAGATAGCCAAAGTGGACTCCTTCCCTGTGCAGACACTGTTTTAAGGTCATTAGTCTGTTGCTTGGATATAGACACATATTCCAAAATAGTGTGGCCTATCTCACCACTGTGTTCCATGTGATGAAAAGCAAAATGCTTCAACCTTCCATAGACAGTTGAATTTTATGCAATGCAAGAACAAATTACTCCTCATTTTGCTCACTGTTTGAAAGTGCTGTTAGTTATTAATACTCTGTCACTATTTCACATATCCTGGTTCAGCAATTTAAAGCTTATGGGTCTCAGTTGGTTATACCTCTTAAGAGAACTATTTGGAAACACTGTAGACATTTTTCTTAGGCCCTATTTTTAGAATGGAGGGCCTAATGGTATTTTAACGTCTCTATATATTCCCAGAACAAATCTTGAGAAAAATTCCTGTTACCTTTTGAAATTTAGCAAAACTGGTGGGATTATCAATGCTCCTCTGAGAAACACTGGCTTAAAGAATGAATTTTGACTCAGGATGTTAGTAGTAAAAGGACTATGAAAAATGGTCCACACTCCAGCTCTTCCAAAACCCTCATTTTTCAAGTGAGGAAACTGAGTCTTGGCATGAGTGAACTGTTGGCTCAAGATTAAACAGTGAAGGAGTGGCCATGTGAAAGCTGCAGATGATAGGCTGAGGCTTTCCTGCAGAAAAAATGACCACCATAAGAGTCAATGACAATGAGTCCATTTCTGAATTAAAGACTTAACTTTAGAACTTGAGAACAGTCTGCTGGCCTCCTGCATGAAACTTCATTTTTGTTACCCTAAAAGATTCTAAGAAAAGATATGGAATGATTAAAAAAAAATTACGTTCAGAAATAAAGAAAGCTCCAGGAACCACTTGGGAGAGTTGTGCTCCAGAGTGTTGTTCAGCTTTGCAGACATTTTTCTCATCTTCAAAAAAATGTTGAATGACTTTTTTACCCTTTAAATAATATCTGGAATTTCATTAGTTAGAGATTCCTTTGCCCCAGTGAGCAGTCTTCTTCTAATGATGCAAAAGTCTCTGGGAGGGTTAAGTGTTCATCTATTATTATGTATTACTCCGTATTTTTTCATCCATTTTCTTATTTGAAAGCCTAATTGATATCAGCTGCAATTGGGAGGGCAGTTTTGATTGTAGAAAGGGAATAATATGTTTCAAGCACTCTGGTAGAGGTGGCCAACTGGGTGGGGTGCTGGCATCAGGGTGATCAGGATGGCATTGGGACACTGGGACCATGGTCAAGGACTGGGAAGCAAAGGAGGAACACCAAAGACAAGCCTAGCTTGTTTTACAGCTTTACTGTGGGCTGGCTCGCACCTACGGAAGAAAGTAGAAATGTCTTTATCCTTTCCTTGTTTTCCTTAGCCCCTTTGACAAATACTGATTCGATGCACATTTACTAGGATTTTGTAGAATGAAGGGAGATCTCACGCATCATGTATATGATGGTGCCACTCACAAAGTGCCAATCAAGATTTGCACTCTCAGCTGGGCGCGGAAGCTTATGCCTGTTATCCTAGCACTTTGGGAGGCCAAGGCAGGTGATCACTTGACATCAGGAGTTCGAGACCAGCATGACCAACATGTTGAAACCCCATCTCTACTAAAAATACAAAATTAGCCAGACGAGGTGGCACACGTCTGTAATCCCAGCTACTCGGAAGGCTGAGGCAGGAGAATCACTTGAAACCAGGAGGTGGAGCTTGCAGTGAGCCAATGGTGCCACTGTAATCCAGCCAGAGTGACAAAACTAGGCTCCGTTTCAAAAAAATAAATTGTGTTGTGCTTTCAAGACATGCATTCATGAAATTAGGACTTACCTGTAGTACAGTAGTAGATAGAATAGGTCCTGGGTCAATCTGCCCGAGTACTAATCTTGACTCTGACACTCATTCCCTCAGTGAACTTGGACAAATGTCTTATTTTTCTGTGCTTCAGTTTCCTTGTTTGTATATTGGGGATGAGTAATAACACCTATTACTCATCCAGTTCTGAGAAATCAATGAGACGATGTGTGTGTGGCACTAAGAACAATGCCTGGCAAAGAATAAGTAATTTTATATTCTCCACATTCCTTAACTGTGTATCCTAGTTTCAATTGAGAAAATATATTTGCTGACTTCTCTGGGATAAGATTCAGGACAGGAAGGAAATATTTAAAAACAGTGTTATTTAAGTGATCCTTTCTCAGTCTTAGAAATATCTAATATATTTCAGGTGTCTTCTTTATACCAACTAACTTGCCTGAACAAATTCACATTTTATATGCTGAAGCTAATTCTTTCAAATACAAAACCTCTTCTTCAACATCTTCACTATTGAATTTGGTTACATATTAATGTATGTAGATAGTTATATGAATATCAGTATTCTAAAAGATACAAAGTTTTAAGGTGACTTTCTGAGATGAAGGTAAAAATATTTTTTTCTGACTGTAGTGGCTGAGTTTCCCTTTTCTTTCTTTCTTTCTTTTTTTTTTTTTTTTTTGAGACGGAGTTTCGCTCTCGTTACCCAGGCTGGAGTGCAATGGCGCGATCTCGGCTCACCGCAACCTCCGCCTCCTGGGTTCAGGCAATTCTCCTGCCTCAGCCTCCTGTCCCTTTTCATTTTTATGTACAAAGATCTCTCCCCCAAGATTATGTTACAGACCTTATTTGTTCCATTTGATCTCAATGGCTGGCATATTCCCCTATGTTTTTGTAATCTGTAGAAATATGAATGGGGTATTATAAATGTGCTTATCTGATCAAGGAGTTTTGAAAGCCCAATGATTAGGTCCTCATAAGAGAAGAGCCAGGGAGAGTAGGTAGAATGGTCCTGAAATTTAAAGCACCAAAATTCTATTCCTGCTTCTGCCATTGGGAGCTGTTTGACCTCAAATCCATCCTAGAATCTCCCTGGAACTATTTCATGTGATGGATTGTTTAAGGTACTGTTTAAGGTTTGTTACATATCGAATACTGCACAATTCTGTGATACCTTGTTGACTCTACATTTGTGAAGTGTATGCTTTGATTTAACTGACACGTATATTTTCTTTCCCAGCTTCCTTAAAACTATTTGAAATTCCTTTACCAGTTGACCAGCCAGGGTGAGAGATGCAGCCTATAGCTGTAGCGTAGGAAGTTACCTGAGTCTGCAATGAAGCAAGTCCATGGCCTTGACTTTGTCAGTATCCCATCTCCATCCACAGAGTTGTGGATCTAGGACTGTTTCATGGCATGTAAGTGAATAAAGATAAGCTCCAGGGGCGTCATTACTCATACTATTAACAGACAATTGCTTACATTTTTTTATTTTGCAGATGACATCTGAAAAGATAAATAACTGTACAAGGTCTTCCAAGTTGCCACTCATCTGTATAATGTTCCTTTTCCAGGGAGGCTGGGGAAGTTAATAATGGAACAGCTTACTCTCTGCTGCCTCTCAGAGATACTTGAATTTCTCAAAGGAAACATAAAAATACAAGAACTTGTTTTCGACCTACTTCTGCCTTTGCAATTTGAGGGCCTTCATTTCCATGTTAATTTTCCCCTTTGATATTAATAAAGCTCTTTTAGGCTGATGACTATATTTTAGCTCAGTAAATATTTTAAAAAATTGTGATGAATACTCCTGCAAGAAATAGTTAGATGATGTAGAATTAGCTATTTCTTCTAGAATCAAGACAATAGAGTAGCTAAAATCATTGTCATTGGACTGAATGTAAAAATTTAAGTTGCTGACTATAGTAAGTATAAATTAACTTTAATTTCACTATTATTTCAAAAACTGTTCTGTAGACAGTAATTTTTCACCTTTCTCTTTTTTTTTCAGTCATGGACTCCTGCCCTGTAGGTCCTTCTGTGAGGCTGCAAAAGAAGGCTGTGAATCAGTCCTGGGGATGGTGAATTACTCCTGGCCGGATTTCCTCAAATGCTCCCAGTTTAGAAACGAAACCGAAAGCCGCAACGTCAGCAGAATTTGCTTCTCACTGCAGCAGGAAAACGGAAAGCAATGTAGGTGTCTGTGTTTAATTTCGTTTTTAGTTTTTATTTGAGTATGCCATTTATACAGGAATGGATATAAATAATAAGTGCACAGTCTGATAAATTTTAACAAAGTGACAAGATACCTGTAACCAGAACCCAGATCAAGAAATAGAATATTAACAGCATCCTCAGAAATGCCTGCAAGCCCACTGCCTGTCATGTCTCACCCTTCCAAAAGAAACCTCTGTTCTTACTTCTATCATCTTAGATGGTTTTGCTTAATTCTGAACTTCATATAAATGGAATCATACAAAATGTAACTTTTTAAAACCTGTCTTCATTTGCTCAGAACTATGTGCAAGAAATTAATTACATCTTCATATTGTGGTTCATTCATTTTCATTGTTACATAGCATTCTAATAATATATGATTTTACCACAATATATTTTTTCCATTCCGCTGTTGATGGACATTTGAGTTATGCGCTGCAATCTGTTTGCCAGTATTTTATTGAAGATTTTTGCGTCTATGTTCATCATGGATATTGGCCTGAAGTTTTCTTTTTTTGTTGAGTCTCTGCCAGGTTTTGGTATCAGGATGATATTGGTCTCATAAAATGATTTGGGAAGGATTCCCTCTTTTTGGATTGTTTGGAATAGTTTCAGAAGGAGTGGTACCAGCTCCTCTTTGTATGTCTGGTAGAATTCGGTTGTGAACCCACCTGGACCTGGGATTTTTTTGGTTGGTAGGCTCTTAATTGCTGCCTCAACTTGAGCCCTTGTTATTGGTCTATTCAGGGTTTTGACTTCTTCCTGGTTTAGGCTTGGAAGGGTGCAAGTGTCCAGGAATTTATCCATTTCTTCCAGGTTTACTGGTTTATGTGCATAGAGTTGTTTGTAGTAATCTCCGATGGTAGCTTGTAGTTCTGTAGAATCTGTGGTAATATCCCCTTTATTGTTTTTATTGCATCTATTTGATTCTTCTCTCTTTTCTTGTTTATTAATCTGGCTAGTGGTCTATTTTGATGATCTTTTCAAAAAAACCAGATCCAGGATTTATTAATTTTTTGAAGGTATTTTTGTGTCTCTATCTCCTTCAGTTCTGCTCTGATCTTAGTTATTTCTTGTCTTCTGCTAGCTTTTGAGTTTTTTTGATCTTGCTCCTCTAGCTCTTTCAATTTTGATGATTGGGCATTCATTGCTATAAATTTTCCTCTAGACACTGCTTTAAATGTGTCCCAGAGATTCTGGTACTTTGTGTCTTCTTTCTTGTTGGTTTCGAAGAACATCTTTGTATCTGCCTTGATCTCATTGTTTATCCAGTCAACATTCAAGAGCCAGTTGTTCAGTTTCCATGAAGTTGAGCAGTTCTGAGTTAGTTTCTTAATCCTGAGTTCTAATTTGATTGCGCTGTGGTCTGAGAGACTGTTTGTTATAATTTCCATTCTTTTGCATTTGCTTAGGAGTGATTTACTTCCAATTATGTGGTCAATTTTAGAGTAGGTGTAATGTGGTGCTGAGAAGAATGTACATTCTGTGGATTTGGGGTGGAGAGTTCTGTACATGTCTATTAGGTTTGCTTGGTCCAGATATGAGTG
This sequence comes from Aotus nancymaae, assembly GCF_030222135.1. Taxonomy (NCBI): domain Eukaryota; kingdom Metazoa; phylum Chordata; class Mammalia; order Primates; family Aotidae; genus Aotus; species Aotus nancymaae. The sequence continues at coordinate 46,249,074 of NW_026988417.1, read as the reverse complement.
CAAGTCCTGGATATCCTTGTTAATTTTCTGTCTCATTGATCTGTCTAATATTGACAGTAGAATGTCAAAGTGTCCCACTATTATTGTGTGGGAGTCTAATCTCTTTGTAGGTTGTTAAGAACTTGCGTTATGTATCTGGGTGCTCCTGTATTGGGTGCATATATATTTAGGATCGTTAGCTCTTCTTGTTGCATTGATCCTTTTACCATTATGTAATGCCCTTCTTTGTCTCTTTTGATCTTTGTTGGTTTAAAGTTTATTTTATCAGAGATTTGGATTGTAGCCCTTGCTTTTTTTTGCCTCCATTTGCTTGGCAAATATTCCTCCATGCCTTTATTTTGAGCCTATGTGTATCCTTGCACATGAGATGGGTTTCCTGGATACAGCACACCAATGGATTTTGATTTTTTATCCAATTTGCCAGTCTGTGTCTTTTGACTGGGGCATTTAGCCCATTTACATTCAAGTTAATATTGTTATGTGTGAATTTGATACTGCCATTTTGATGCTAGCTTGTTGTTTTGCCTGTTAGTTGACACAGTTTTTCATTGTGTCGGTGGTCTTTACCATTTGGTATGTTTTTGGAGTGGCTGGTACTGATTGTTCCTTTCCTTGTTTAGTGCTTCTTTCAGGAGCTCTTGTAAGGCAGGCCTGGTGGTGACAAAATCTCTCAGCAATTGCTTGTTTGTAAAGGATTTTATTTCTCCTTCACTTATAAAGCTTAGTTTGGCTGGATATGAAATTCTAGGTTGAAAGTTCTTTTCTTTAAGAATGTTGAATATTGGCCCCCCACTCTCTTCTGGCTTGTAGGGTTTCTACCAAGAGATCCGCTGTGAGTCTGATGGGCTTCCCTTTGTGGGTAACCCGACCTTTCTATCTGGGTGCCGTTAGTGTTTTTTCCTTCGTTTCAACCCTAGTGAATGTGACAATTATGTGCCTTGGGGTTGCTCTTCTTGAGGAATATCTTTGTGGTGTTCTCTGTATTTCCTGGACTTGAATATTGGCCTGCCTTGCTAGGTTGGGGAAGTTTTACTGGATAATCCTGAAGAGTGTTTTCCAGCTCGGATTCATTCTCTCTGTCACATTCAGGTACACCTATCAAATGTAGATTAGGTCTTTTCACATAATCCCATATTTCTTGGAGGCTTTGTTCATTTCTTTTCACTCTTTTTTCTCTAATCTTGCCTTCTCATTTTATTTCACTGAGCTGCTCTTCAATCTCTGATATCCTTCCTTCTGCTTGGTCAATTCGGTTATTAAAACTTGTGTATGCTTCTTGAAGTTCTTGTGTTGTGTTTTTCAGCTCCATTAAGTCATTTATATTTTTCTCTAAGCTGTTTATTCTCATTAGCATTTCATCAAACCTTTTTTTAAGGTTCTTAGTTTCTTTGCATTGGGTCAGAACATGTTCTTTTAGCTCAGAGAAGTTTGTTATTACCCACCTTCTGAAGCCTGTTTCTGTCCATTCATCATACTTATTCTCCATCAATTCTTGTTCCCTTGCTGGTGATGAGTTGTGATCCCTTGGAGGAGGAGAGGCGTTCTGGTTTTGGGTGTTTTCATCCTTTTTGCACTGGTTTCTTCTCATCTTTGTGGATTTATCTACCTGTGGTCTTTGTAGTTGGTGACTCTGGGATGGGGTCTCTGACTGGACATCCTTTTTGTTGATGATGAAGTTATTTCTTTCTGTTTTTTAGTTTTCCTTCTAACAGTCAGGCCCCTCTGCTGTAGGACTGCTGGAGGTTCACTCCAGACCCTGCTTGCCTGGGGATCACCTGCAGCATCTGCAGAATAGTAAAGGTTGCTGCCAGTTCCTTCTTCTGTTATCTTTGTCCCAGAAGGCTACCCTCCAGACGTCAGCCTGAGCTCTCCATTATGAAGTGTCTTTTTGGATATACAGGGGTCAGGGAGCTGCTTGAAGAGACAGTCTGTCCCTTATAGGAGCTCAGGTGCTGAGCTGTAAGCTCCATTATTCTGTTCAGAGCTGCTGGGTGGGTACATTTAAGTCTGCTGCAGCGGAACTCATAACCGCCTTTTTTTCCCAGGTGCTCTGTCCTGGGAAGGTGGGGGTTTATTTATAAGTTCCTGACATGCTGCTGCCTTTTATCAGAGATGCCTTGACCAGCAAGGAGGTAGCCCAGTCACAATCTGCCAGCAGAGGCGTTGCTGAGCTGCCGTGGGCTCTGTCCAGCTGCTGTGTGAACCTCCTTGTGGTTTTGTTTATAGAGGTGTAGTGAGAACTGACTTGGTAATGGCAGTCTTCCTCAGTAATGGCAGACTGTCTCTGTAATGGCAGACTGACTGTGTAATGGTGGACTGCCTCAGTAATGGCAGATTGCCTCGGTAATGGTGGACTGCCTTGATGATAGTGGACTGCCTCAGTAATGGCGGACTGCCTTGGCAGTGGTGAACTGCCTCGTCAATGGTGAACTGCCTCGTCAATGGTGGTGCCCTTTCCCCTACAGAGCTGGACTGTCCTGGGTCCAGCTGTGCTTGCTGTGAAACTCTCAATCCAGAGTGTTTCAGATTGCTGGTCTTTGTTGGGGTGGGACCCGCCAAACCAGATCACCTGGCTCTCTGTTTCAGCCTCCTTTTTTTCAGTTGAATGGGTGTCTCTGTCTCCCAGGCATTCCAGGTGCCAGTTGAAATGGCTGCCCAGATTTGTGTGAGTTTTTTGTGGAGACCTGCTGCGCTGGCTGAAACAGCTGTGCTGGAGACTCATGGTGCTTTTCCACCCAGGAATCTCCTGGTCTGTGGGCAGTAAAAACTCATTTGGAAATGCGGTGATCACTCACCCTGTGTGTTCTTGCTGGGAACTGCACTCCAGAGCTGTTCCTATTCAGCCTTCTTGGATTGTCTCCCTTCTTTTAGTTTTTTTGTTTAGCTTCTTGTTTGCCCTGAGTGATATCCCTACCTCAGACAGTTGCAATGTTAGTTGGTTATTAATTTTTGTTTGTTTGTTTGAGAAACACCCTGAGGAAAAGGCTGTTTGCACTGAGTAAGCTCTTAATCAGGTCAAATAATGACATTTGCTCTGAGGTGAGTTTCCAGGTAGCTAACAGAAAGAAAAGTAATGACAATTCTTTGGTAATGGGGCATTTTGGAGATGTGCAAACATGTTCTGCCCCTTCTAGTGGCTGCTTGGTTGCTAATTTTAACAGCTGATGTAGTTGTGAGGTTATCTAGATCAATAACCCTATCTTATGACCCGCTTTCTTGACCATGCCTGATACTTAGTGCTAAAAGTTGAGTTTTCTGGAAATAGTAACTGAGATAGAGTTTGGTGTACAGGGTATTTATTGAGCAGGTTGGTGAGAAAGCCGAATTTGGCAGAAGGAGTTGAAATGTGATCCAGGCCCATCAAAGCCTCAGCTAAATCCTTGGGGAGTTCTGGAATGTATCAGGACTACAAGAGTTATCCCATGTTGAGCCCAAATAGTCGAGTCTATGTGTTTCCACCTCAGTCAGTCATTGGATGTGGCCCTTCCTGGGAAAAGTGTGTCACTGGGTGAGGCAGATCTCTTCAGTGTTCCACAGCTGAGGCAAAACCTGAAGGATCTGACAGCTAAAGGCAGTGGACTGGCAGATGTAGCAACAGATTCTTTCTTAAAGGGTAGACACATATGTGGCCAGATCATATATGGGATCTGGGCCAGACACATATACGATCAAATGTATGTGTCACATATATGATCACTAGACACTTATGGGGCCAGATAGCCTTAATTTAATCAAAGACTAAGCTGATTTTGCCTCATTATTATAAGGCTCCATCTACCTCTGGTTTTTCTCCATTCTGAGAGTGTGGTTCTCCAGTAGTCTTAATTGAGAAACTTGGAGGCCTACTATACTTCCTTCATCCTTGGGTAGTTCCAAATTTTATTTTATTTTCTGCTCAGAGCAGTATAATTTCTATAATTTCCATTTTACTTTTCAGAAGTTTTCTGCTTAGTTCTTTACCCTCCTGCCCTCTGTGGCAAATGCCTTGCCAGGCAACCCTCCCAAGTGATAGATCTGCTTCTCTGTGTCTCCCTTCTCGCTGCTTACTTGGCCCCTTAATATCTGGCTGGTTGCTTCAGCAACACCAAACTCTAATTTTTGTCTCTTCACCTTTGTAGAATTGCCAGAAATTCTTCTGGCTTATCTTCTCTTTGCAGTGGCCACATGTCTGGCACCATGCCAAGAACTGGGACATTCCATGAGGGACAAGGTATGCACAGATTGTAGACTCTTACTGCATGTTCTCACTTATAAGTGGGAGCTAAACGACGAGAACACATGGACACATAGAGGGGAACAACTGAACTGGGGCCTACCAGAAGGTGGAGGGTGGGAGGAGAAAAAGGATCAGGAAAAATAACTAAGGGGTACTAGGCTTAATATGTGAGTGATGAAGTAATCTGTACAACAAACCCCCATGACACAAGTTTACCTATAACAAATATGCACATGTACCTTTGAACTTAAAAATAGAACTTTAAAAAAGAATGTAGAGTCTTAGTTCTACAGTAATCTTCTCTCTAGGACTTTGGCCACTCACATCTAAATTATCTCATCAGCTCTCAGATGCCTTCAAACAGATGTTTCTTGTGTTTTATCTGGCTTTTCTAGTTGTACTTGATGGGGGCATTGACCTGCTGCAAGTTACTAGATCATGGCCAGAAATGGAAGTTTGTTTTCTTTTTCACACATTGTTTAATAGAGGTCAGCTGCTAACTTAGGATTCCCTCCAAAAGATAGTATATAGCTAAAAGCCATTAGAATGCTGAGTGACCACATCTGAAAGAGAAGTCCTTTAAGTCTTTTCTATTTTAGGTACATTTTCTCCTGCTTTATAAGAACGGTTGTAGTCTTCATTAGTGGTCATCTGGAAAATGTAACCCATTGATACAGGATTTAAGAATTCATAGAGAAAACCTGAAAATCAAAAAAATCACCCGTGTTCTTTAACACTGTTGCTTGTAACGTATCAGTTCTTGAAAATCAAAATAATGTTATTAGTATTCTTTAATAACAAACTAAAATGCTACTTAAAACATTAGTTCTCCAATATCAGAGGGTATTGCAAATATCTTAATCTTGGAAAAGATTAATAATCTTGGAAAAAATCTTGGAAACACTGGTGAAACATTTATATTTAAAAATATATGTTTAAAGAGAACAGAAATTTCCCAAGTACACTCATCTGAGATCCTCTACTTGTCAGATAATGTTTTTAGAATTTTTTGTTGTAATATTTTTTTCACGTAGAAATAATTCTCCGAAAATGCATCTGATAATTGGTGTTTGATGTAATATTTACCTAGAATTTAAAATAAGTATTCTGTCTCTTGCTTTATGGATAAACAGATGCTAGACATATTCATAGTTTGTGTACTATAGAGAAAGCTACTGCCAGCTACAATGTTTGTTTATGCATAGGAATGTAATTTCTTGTATACACAGACATAGTTACTAAAAGGTTTAAGAACATATTGTATGCTAACCAGAAAAGTGTTTATTACATAATACAGTCTTAATCATATAAGGGATTAAGCTATAGAGTCACTTTATAAACAAAACAAATATAGTTTTTCTTTCATTTTTTCATTCATTCAATATTCATTACCTTTTCTTTTCTGAATATCATTCCAGATACTCTGAAAAAGTAAAAGTAATTATGGTGACCATAATTTTAATCTCTATCTTATGCATTGATTCTTACCTAAGGGTGATTTTGCAGCCTCCATTGGTAACATTTGGCAATGTCTGTAGACATTTTTGGTTGTCACAAATGTGAGAACAGGGGAGTTGCTACTAACATCTAGTAGGTAGAGGCAAGGTATGCTGCCAAACATCCTACAGCTCACACACAGGACAGCTTCCCACAACAAAAAATTTTGTGGCCTACAACGTTAGGAGTGCTGCTTTTAAGAAACCGTGGTCTAGGGCTATGTGTTTTGCAAAGTACTTTCTAACAGTAATAATAATAACAATACTTTAACATAGTTCCTCCCTTTAAGGAGTGTTAAACCTAATCTGTGCTACACACATGTAGGAAACAGAATATAAAAAGAGCATTAGTAACTACATGTAAACCATGCTGTGATACAGAAAGTATGAAAGGACACAGGCCAAATGTCAGTGGAATAGAGAGAAATCAATTAATTACATAAACGAATCCTGAATATTTTGAAAGAGAAAGGCTCCCACTTAGCAGAGGACAGAAAAAGGTGTTCTGGTGGAGACGTTTGGCACTACAGACTTGCATTGGGTGTTAGGTTCCTACTTAGCTGATGAAAGGAATGGTGACTAAAAGCTGACTCTTGTCTCAATCGTCTCCTTCCAACTTGTGAAATCATTTGCCCAAGGAAACAGTAATCCCTCCTCCCTTTACATTATGTACCCCATTCTCCTTTCCGAAGTGCTCTCACAGCTGTTAGTTCAGTTTGCTTCCAGAGCAAATCTCCAAGGTATTATCATCTTTATTTTATAAATTAAGAAACTGAGGTTCAAGGAGGTCATTCCCAGCTTATTTTAAATCCAGTCCCCCATGCCCTATCCTCCCCCAAATAGTCCACCATCCTGGGGCCATCCTGAGATTTGATTATTAATCCTTATTAATACCTGCTGCTACAGCCCCCTTCTCACAAGAGCTCTCACGTGTCTTTCCAGAGTGAATCGAGCCAAAACTCACAACTTGTAACAGCTGCTTTTCCCAGTGCAAAGCTCTGTAAATTGGATTCATCTTCTCTTAATATCCTTTAAATCAGTCATAGCTCCTAAGATATTTTGTTCTCATATGGAAGGATACACAGTTGTCTTATCCTTTCTATCTTATGTTGATGCTAGGTCTTGTAAAGTAAATAGTGTGCTGAAGTGATAATACTGTGGGAACTGTTCGTCAGAGGTTTTAAAATAAACACTGTATGTGTTTCCATAGTTGAGATGTGAGAACTCGGGGCTAAAGTTCAGGACCCATCAATCATGCTGAGCTTTCTGACTAATCCTTTACCTAGTCTGTAATCATATATGAAAAGTCGATTTTAGATGGTATTTCTGTGGGGCTGAAGAGATCTCTCTGCCATGAAAGAACCTCAGTTATTTAATCGCTCATTTTCCTCTCGCTTTTCCTAGCACCTTATTTGCTCTGTCTAGCTCCGGTTGCTGCTAGCAACCGTTTCAGTGCACAAGCAGCAAAACGGTAGTTTCAGGATCCTGGTAAAACACATAGTCTGAATTTCTCCTATTGAATTGTGGGTTTATTTGGAAGAAATAATTTAACACTATTTCTTTGAGGTACTTACATCAATACTTTGCTAGAGATAGATGAGGTACTTACATAGATATTTTGTAGATCTCATAGTGAAGGCACTGAGCATGTCTCTCAAGCCCTTTAAAGCTCTATTGCCCCAACTTTAAATAGAAATAATAATACCTAAGGGGTAGAATTGTTTTATGGGATAAATGGGATAATGTATTTGAGATAACTTTATTTGAAAGAAACCACATGCCCTGTGCAAATGTAACTGCTTCAATTCGACAGACATTTAGTAAGCGTATTCTATGTACCAGGCAGTTTACCAGGAACTGGGGAAGGCATGAAGACAGGCATATTTTTACAGAGTTCATGGGCCAGTGTAGAGATGGACATGGGAAGCACAGACACAGACCCTGAGAGAAGGAGTTGATCTCACATGGTATATTTGTGAGGGTTGTGAGACAATGGTGGGGCGGGGGTCACAGGAGTGGAGAGGAAAACAGGCCAATAAAGGGTAGATTATTGGCCTGACGTGGTGGCTCACACCTGTAATCCCAACACTCTGGGAGGCCGAGGTGGGTGGATCACTTGAGGTTAGGACCAGCAGGGCCAACATGGTGAAATCCCTTCCCTACTAAAAATATAAAAAATTAGCTGGGTGTGATGGCATGCACCTGTAATCCCAGCTCTCAGAAGGCTGAAGCAGGAGGATTGCTTGAGCCCGGGAGGCTGAGGTTGCAGTGAGCTGAGATCATGCCATTGCACTCCAGCCTGGGAGATGCAGCAAAACTCCATCTAAAAAAAAAAAAAAAAGATGAAGTAGATTATTAAACCAGCTACCATAGTGGGCAACTGGAGCAATTCCATGGAAAAATCTGGGAAATAGTATACAACATATGGTTTAGAATTAGTCTACTTGAGGGGCAAGGAAGCTGGGGTATGCACTTCCTTCAGTCTTTGAAACTGACAGTATCTGTTATAGCCCATAAGTACAAAGTCCTATAGGAGAAGAGATGTGGGGTTGTGAAGGAGGAAGTATAAACTTGGCTGCACCCTGCAATGGAAGGCTTTTGTCCCTGTTGGTTTCTCCTTCCTCTGTAGCACTCTCTTCGCCTTTGGTTTTTAGAACATTGCTGTTCCTATCTGCCTCTCACTGCCCTGGCCACAGTCTAGTCTCCTTCCTTTTCCTATTGGCCCCTTAAATGCTGATATTCCACAGGATTCTATTTTTAACCTTCTTTTCTCAACATCTTATATATTTTCTCTGGGAAATCTTATATTTGCTTATAGCCACATATGCACTGATGGTTCTTAAATCTACATATCATCCCAAATTTTTTTCCACTTCCCTAAACTTCAAACCTCCATTCCATTGTCCTTGCTTAGGCCTCTCAAGCAAAGATCCTTTTTTCCCACATCTCCAAGGGCCTCTACCTGTGTGGCCATATCTCATAGGAGTTCTCAGTAGTTTGACCTCCAGCAGCATTTACTACATTTAGTCACTGCCTCCTCTCTGATAAACTCTTCACCTGACTTCCAGTTGGGTTTTCCTCTTTCTTCGGCCACTTTTTTCAGTCTCCTGTATGTTTTCTCCTCATTTCTCTCACCTGTAGGCACTGGAGCCCCCCATGCGTTGGTCCTTGGATCTCTCTTCTTTTGATGGTCTAATTCAGGCTCATGACTTTAGATACTACTGGTACACTGACAACTACAAATATGGGTCTCTAGCCCATTTCCCTCCTCTGACCTCTGGACCTGCATGCATATGTATGCTTGTGGCATGCAGACACACACACACACACACACACACATGCATAATTTGCCTTCTATTTGTTGCTATTTGCATCTAAAAGGCATGTCAAACATAACAGGTACAAAACCAATCTGATACTGCTCGTGCACTTTTTCTTCTCCCAGCTTTTCCCACCTTAGTCAATAACAATGTAGTTCTTTCAGTTCTAGTTTAAAACTTTGGGTCATCCTTGACTCTCCATTTCTCTTTCACATCATATCAGATTTGTCTGCAAATCTTAGTGGTTCAACTGTCAAAATGTGTACGTGATCCAACCAGTGCTCACACCTCCACTACCTCCTGGCCCAGCTCACTTGGATTTGTGCCTGTATTATCCTTCCGGCTTCATTATTGGCTTCCTTGCTGCCTCCCTCTGCCCCTTCAGGCTATTACTGCCTCTTCCTTGATGCCTCCCTATGCACTCAGCAGAGAAAGGAATCTTTTAAACTTTCACATCTATTCTCTCCAAGTTTTCCAAGGCTTTCCTTCTCACTCAGTATAAAAGCCCTTGGTCTTTATGACTGTCAGGCCTTCATCAGTATTGCTGCATTGCACAGCTGCAGGGGAATACCAGTCATACAGAAGTCAATGTGAATGGTAAAAGGGGAGTTCCCTGATTCCCTTCACAAGACATGCAACAGGGGTGTCTCCTGTGTGGTTGCCCTGAAGCTCAAACCCCTAGGGGGAGCATGCAGACTGGCAGGTCCAGAGGCCTGCAAGAATGCTTTTGGTCTGCAGCCCCACCGCAGTGTCTGGGGGTGGATGTCTGTGGCTCCTGAAGCCCAAGTGGGCATGTGTTACCAAGCTCTTTTAAATTTGGTGTCTGCAGACAGCTTGTGTGTTAATCAGCTCAGTGGACCCTCTGCCTTATTGCAAGGGCAGGGGGCCAGTGTGACAGCCTTCTGTATCCCAAGCTCTTGCCCAGTGTACTGTAAGAACTGGATCACACCTGAGCGTGAAGAATGAGTGCAAGGTTTTATTGAGTGGTGGAAGTGGCTCTCAGTGTGATGGATGGGGAGCCAGAAAGAGGGGAATGGAGTGGGAAGGTGGTCTTTCCCTGGAGTCGGGGCATCCATGGCCAGACTCTTCTCTGACCGCCCCCAGCTGAACTCCCCTCGAAATGTCCCTCCTCTGTTCTCTCTCTGACGAATTGTTCTGTCGTTGCTGGTCTGCTGGTTCCGATGTTCAGCCACTGCCTGCTGAGGTCTTAGGTTTATATGGGGTCATGATGGGGGTTGTGGTGGACCAAAAGGGAACTTTTTGGGTGCGAAAACAGAAATGTCTGTCCTCACTTAGGGCTGTGGGTTTTCAGGCTTGAGGGTGGGGCCTTTGTTGGGAAACTGTCCTCTTCTACCCAGTATTTTTGCCTCCTGTCTGTGTCATTTGTGCCTCCTAGAGTTGTGCAATGCAGACATCCCACCCTACATTATTTGGACTCGATTGCCTCTCTGACTTTTCTCCTAATGCTTTTGTTTTTGCTCTCTAGGCTGTAGCTACTCTGTTCCATCTGCCTGCAATGTTTTTGCCCCAGATATCCTCCCTCAGTTCTTTTAATCAGCTGCCAGCATCTGTCTGTAGGGCTGTTACATAGAACATGTTAGGGAGAGTGGTCAAAAATGAGATGAAGAAGAGAAGTTATGTGAGGAACAGCTGTCATTTTTGTTGTTATTTGGGTAGTGATAGAGCTAAGACTGTGACAGAAGTTTTATGAAGAAACTTCATGATCAATTTTTCTGGTACTTACATTTCACTCTGCTGTAATTTGAAGCTTGAAGTTTTAAAAATCCTTTAAAGTCCCTAACAACTTCTTTTTATCTGTGACCACGAGAAATGCTCCTCCTGTGGATTTCCACTGTTTTTCTGGGAGAATTACAGGCTTGTTTTGACTTTGCTATGCCACATACCCAGGATAAAGAAGCAGTGCCAGATCAAATAGATTTCTTGTTGAGCCTAAATGCTACCTGTTCTCTTTGGGCTCTGTAATTCTTGTTTATAGATCATTTGAGATTAGGTTTCTATTCTCTGCCAAACATTGCTTTGCTTGAAGTGGCATCGTGTCCCTGAAACAGAAATATAGAGGTTTTCTTTCCTCATCTGCATTCATTCTTCTCACTCTCTTGCCAAGCTAGCTGCTTGGCTTACAGGTTGATGGCTCAGAAACTCAAGATCATAGGTTGATCCTTGCGCTTCTTATAGAATATTATTTTGTTCAGAGGCTGGAGACCAGGGCCATCTGCATTTTGTCAAATATTATGCCTCTGAATCAGAAATCAGAATCACATTTCAGAATCACAGTCAAAAGCCATATTTGTGGTTTTACAGATTATAGTAGAGGATAGGAATTTTTAGCAGCAAGTCAAAAGTCTGATATTATTTAATATATATGATCATAAGTGCACATCCCTGAGCCTATTTTAGTCAATAATCAGTTGATTACTCTAACAAGAATGCAGCTCATTTGCAATTCAAAACATCATCTATTTTAATTCTGTATTCAGCTTTATACACTCCATCATGGTCAATTTAATCATAGCTGATAGATCTTTACAGAGCCAGGTAAATGAAAAAAAAAAATGCTGGGTTTTCTTTTTTTCTTTTACATAGCAGAATTGCTAGCTTAGCTCTAAATTGCATACTTGTTTCCCAAAATTCCTGGGAAAGAATACTATCTATGTCTTTTAGGTGAACATTATTCCTTAAGCTCAATCAGTTCTTCTTGGAATTGAGCAACAGTGATGTTGCAGTTGTCCAGTAATTCAGACATCCTAGAGTTTAAACTCTGGGCCACCCACTGAAACTAATTCATGATTCAGAATCATCACATGAAAATCCATGAATCTCTTTTGAAATTGTGACTTTGTTCTGCCAAATAGCATTGTGATTTTCCTAACTGCAATTCCATTGAGCTCAGCAATTGGGAAGTAATTTGAAGTGTCCATTCTCATCTGCTCTATCCATATGTTAATTTTGTGTCTGAAACCCTACAAACATTTAAACAAAAAATTAAGTTCTTATCGAGGATGCAGTGCAACATAGTGTTTTAGAGATGTGGCCTTCCAAATATTTTTGCTTGTGTACCCTCTGTGAAGTGTCTGTTCATATCTTTTGCTCATTTTATGGTGGGGGTGAGGGGTTGTTTGATTTCTTACTGTTGAATTTTGAGAGTTCTTTATATATTCTGGGTACAAGCCTTTTGTTCAATATGTGATTTGGAAATAGTTTCCCACTCTCTGTACCTTCTCTTTTCATTCCCCTCACGGTGCATTTCACAGAATAAATGTTTTTAATTTTGATGAGGTCTAATTTATCATTTTTTAAATGCAACACACTTTGTATCATATAAGAACTATTTGCCTGTCTCAAGTGCATAAAGATTTTCCTTCATAATTTCTCCCAAGACATTTTCAGTTTTCATTTTATATGACCTACATTGAGTTAATTTTTGCCCAAAGTATAAGGTATAGGTCAAGTGGTTTTTTTTTTTTCTCTTTTTGCAAATGGATGTCCATTTGTTCCAGATAAATTTTTGAAAGGCCTATACTTCCCCTGTTAAATTGCTTTTGCACCTCTATCAAAAATTAATTGATCTGATACTTGTGGGTCTATTTCTGGACTCTTTATTCTGTTTCATTAATTTATATGCCCATTCCTTAACCAAACCACATTGTTTTAATTAGTATGGCTTGATATTAAGTCTTAACATCTAATAGTGTGAGTTTTTCAACTGTGTTATATCTCAAAATGTGTTTTTCAGTTGTAGTTCTTTGCTTTTCTTTGTAAGTGTTAGAATCAGCTTGTCTATGTCTACAAAAACAAACAAACAAACAAACAAAAAAACTGTTCCAAAGATCTTGATTGGATTTCTATTAAAGCTGTGGATCAATTTGGGGAGACTTGGCATCTTAAACATATTGAGTCTTTCAAACCACAAACTTGGTGCATCATCTATTTAGGTATTTCTTGATTCTTTTATCAGCGTTTATAATTTGCTCATATAGGTCTTGCACATATTTTGTTGGATACTTTGAGAGCTATTGTAAAAGGTACTGATTTTAAAACACTGGGTTCCCATTGTTTGTTGCTTGTTATGGCAAACATGGTTCTAAGATAGTTCCCAGAGTTCCAGTTCCCTGGTGTACTCACCTTCTATAATCCCCTCACCTCTGAATGTGGGTATGAACTGAATACAATGTTGTAGTCACTTCTATAATTAGATTATGTTATTTGGCACAACTGACTTTAAGAAAGGTAGAATATCCTCAGTTGACCTAATCAGGTAATCCCTTAAACTAAATCTTTATTCCTGGTTTCCTGGGAGATGTTGAAAATGTTTTTTTTCTGTATGAGTTGGCATGATCATGTAGTTTTTCTTTAATTTGCTAAATTAGCCTTGCATTCCTGAATAAATTCCACTTGGTTGATTATTTTGATTTTCTTTTCTTAGTTTATCTTATGTGGGTTCTGCTGAGATTCTTGACTCTAAATTTATATCTTTCATTTGATTTAGGAAACTTTAGCCATTAAATTTTCAAACTTTTCTTCTATACAAATCTCCTTCTCCTTCCTTTCCTTCTTAGATTTTTAACGACATCAATGTTAGACCTTTTGATAATATACAAGAGGTATCTGAAGCTGTGTTCATTTTTTGAAAACTTTTTTCTGTTTTATTCATGTTAGATAATATCTATTAATTTACCTGTAAGTTCACTTTGTCTATCTTGTCATCTTCACTCTGCAATTTCAGTGGCTTTTAAAAATATCTTAGTTGTTTTATTTTTCAGTTCTGAGCTTCCATTTGATTCTTTCTTATGGCTGCTATTTCTTTACTGAGAACTTCTATCCTTCCATTCACTTCAAATTTGTTGGTCCTTACTTCATGGAGCATGGTTATTACAGCTGCTTTAACGTAAGCCTTTGTCAAATAATTTCAACATCTAGGTCACTTCAAGGATGGTGCCTATTAATTATCTTTTCACTTAGGAGTTGCTGAGAATGCCTTGCTTCTTTGTTTGTTAATTAATTTTAACTTACATCCTGGGCATTTAAAAAATATTATGATATTTTGGGTCCTGTTGGAATTCTCTGGAAAATGGTGATTTCATTTGTGTGTTTGTTTCTTTTCACAGTCCATTAACCCAGTTAAGTTCAGGTCACAAGTTGCATTAGGACTTCTAAGGGCTTTATTTCCAATGTCAGTTCATTTTCTAAAGCCTTTGTAGTGCTCTATGGATCCTCCCCATGAGTGTTTTTCCCATGGATCAGTCTGATACCTGGGCCATGGATTACATTGTTGCTTACTTCTCAAAGCTTTTAGTATTCTATTTCAAATCATTTTCATGCATGAAGACCTGCGGGATAAACCCAGAACTTTATACACAGCTCTGTAGGATCATCTTCTCAAGCTCCCTCTTCTCTGTGATCTCCCTGAAACTCTCTGACTTCCAGGGACCCTTTGCCCTGGTCCTCTGTCGAAAAAATTCTAGTTTTAGTTCTTTGCACTGTTGTAGCCAACTCTGGGGCAAATAGGCAACCTTGGCTGCTGCTGCCACTGTTGCATGAGTGCAGTTTCCACGAGTGCAGCTTCTAGGGCCCCTCCACAGGAGAGTCAGGAGTGGAGATGCAGGGCCCCTCCTGATTATCCCTCTGACCAAGGAGAGAGTTTCTCTAGGTCAAGCTTGCTGCACAGTTCCATGATGTTGCTGCACGTATTCTATGCTGGGAAATATGAGTAGAAAAAGAAAAACACCAGAAAGCTCACCTCCTTATTACTCTTTAAGTTGTTATTTCCCTTCCTAGTCTGCTTACTGGTCTTTACTGTTTGGATACCACAGACAGTTGCTTTGTGTATTCTGTCAACAATTTGTAGTTACAATCACAGGGGAAAGTAAGGTGGGACATTTTTACTCTATTTTTAACTGGAACTGGAAGCTTAGAATCCCACTTTTCACTTAGAATTTTATGATACATATTTAGGTAGACAGACAGACAAAATAAAATAAGTTTGTTGCCTGAGAGAAATGAGCCTCCGGTCCTCTGTTTTCAGGGTTTATTTGTGCTCTTTTAACTTTGTCCTTCAAGGATTTTCCTTCAAGAACAATGTCATCTCTGACAACGTTTGGAGAATGAGGAGGATAGCAAAATGAAAGCTATTTTGAATTGTCTATATGTTTGGGACTCCAGATGTTTTATACCCCAGGAGCATGTGCCATAGCAGGTTCGAAATGTTTACAAAATGCCTTTTTTTTTTTTTAGTTGAAATAAAGGAACATTGTTAAAAGGGAGGTAAGAAAGGAAATACTTAATGACTTTACCCTGCATGTGCCCTCAGATAGACAATTATAGAAAAGAGGGAATGTAAGCCTGTGGAAATTGATTCCTTTAAAACTATCGCTGCCTGTAATGTACCCTTGGAAAGCCCTTGTATACCTCTAAGGAAACACATGCCACAGTTAGAAGATGGCTATTGTAGGATCAAGTAGACCTGGCTATTATCCTGGTTCCACTTCTCTAGTGATAATCTATCTGTGAAAACAGGCAAACATTGGCTGAAAATGGAACACGAGTGACAGGAATACATGTATACATAGACAAGTGATTGCATCAGTATGTGTGATGAATATTAAGCTCAGAAAAAATGCTGAAATTGTGAAGATGGAATAGTTAAATGTCAGAGGCTGGTAGGATCTGTGGAAATGGTGTTTCGATTAAAGATTTGTAGAATAAAAAAATAAATTAGTTTTAAACCATGCTGCACTCTGGTGAGTATGGTTAAGGTAGTAACAGAATAAAGCAAACAAACAAACTAAAGAAATGACGGCCAGACTTTGCAATCCAAATAATGGTGTTTTCCTACTAGTGTTTAATAATAACAGTGTTGTCATAATAGTATGTAACTTGCTGAGCATTTATTATGTACTAAGCACTGTGCTAAGCACTTTAGATATGTGATCTCATTTACTCCTCCCAGCATCACCGTGAGGATTATACTTATTCTTTGTGTGATGAACTGCATGTTTGCATCCCCCACCCCCAAATTTATATGCTGAAACCCTAACCCCAAGAGGATGGTATTAGGAGGTGGAGACTTTGGGAGATAATTAGGTGTAGGTGAGGTTATGGGCTGGGTGCAGTGGCTCACACCTGTAATCTCAGCACTTTGGGAAGCTGAGGCAGGCAGATCACCTGAGGTCAGGAGTTCGAGACCAGCTGGCCAACATGGAAAAACCCTGTCTCTTCTAAAAATGCAAAAATTAACCAAGTATTGTGGCACATGCCTATAATCTCAGCTAGTCAGAAGGCTGAGGCAGGAGAATCACTTGAACCCGAGTGATAGAGGTTTCAGTGAGCTGAGATCTGAGATAGCACCATTGCACTCCACCCTGGGTAACAGAGCGAGACTCCAAAAAAAAAAAAAAGATGAGGTTATGGGAGTGGAACCCCCATGATGGGATTAGTTCTCCTAGAAGAAGAGCAAGAGATAGAGAGCACTCTTGTTTGCGCTCTCTCTCTCTCTCTCTCTCTCTCTCTCTCTCTCTTCCTGTATCAAGGAAGGCCATGTGAGGACTAAACCAGAAAGAGGGCCCTCACTAAGAACGCCACTGTGCACCCTGATCCTGGACTTCCAGCTTCTAGAATTGTGAGAAATAATTGTTTCTTGTTTAAGCTACCCAGTCTGTGGTATTCTGTTCTAGCAGCCTGAATGGACTAGGCACTTCCCATTTTGTAGATGATAGAACTAACAGATGAAGTGATTTGCTCAAGATTATGGAGGTGGGACTTGACTGAGCTGTGATCTAAACCCCTTTGAATCTGGACCTGGTAGAGAAGACCGAGGACTTCACTCTCATAAAACATAGTGTACACATCTTAAAAGGAGACAAAAAGATTTCTGCGTACTTTTAACTTAATAGCATTCAAAGTTGGCATCAAATGGTGGTACTGTATGCAAAACTACTTATTTAAAAATCATCTTTTGCAGACACTTAATAGCATAAATTAAAGGTAGACCTATAGCATTCAGCCCACAAAAGAAGAGATGAGTTTATCTTATACAAAGAGTAGATGTGTAGGGATAGTTCTATGTAGATGTGTATAAAAATAGTACATGATTGCATATATAAAGCAAATACCATTCAGTAACCTAAAAATTTGTGATAGATAACCACTGTTACCTGCACATACCCTTCTCTTCTTCCTGGGAATGGTCCTATTTTTTTTTTTCGTGGTTGGCAGTTTGAATAAATCTCAACATAAGACAAAAAAAAGTGGTAGTTTAGAACTGCCAATATTGACCTGGAGAAAAAGAAATTTAGAGGTTTGCTCTCAGTCATCTTGAACAAGATGTATGAACTATATGGCTTAATCTATGTAAGCTAAGACTTTGCTCTGAAAATAAGTCCGCCTGCTGGATGACTTCTAATTGAAGAAAACATGTAGTGTTCAGATCTGCCCAGTACAGAATAAGTAGTGATAAAAATAAAAGAGCCTCAAAATATTTTTATTTCATGAAGTCTTTTATTGTTCAAGTCAAATACAGATGCAGACATGAATGTACTTTCCTTTTATTTATTTGTGTTATTTGTAGCACATTTTTTGCCATTTTTATGAAGCAAAGCAATGCAAGTTGATTTGACTACAGACTTGATACAAAGTAAAAGGCAAGCCCACATACTTTCTAGCAAGAATGCACATCCGTCCTTTAGAACGTTATTCTACTACAAACAACTCAAATAAAAACGTTTTAAATGAAAAGTGAGGTTCTGAGTAACCACTCAAAAGTCTTGGGCAACATTTAACGTTACTTCTCTCCACCAAATAGCATATAGAAGATCTGAAAAAGTTTTCCAAAAATGTGTTCTGAAATTGCCTAACACACCCAGTGGGTGGCCCCACAGGATTGGCTTTTTACCCCTTAAGATTTTATGAAATATTATTATTTTGAGTTGCTAAGCTGTTTCCAATTTTCTCAACACACATTTCAGAAGACCCCTTGCTAGGTACAACTTGAATAGAGGGTTTTTACAGATTTTTATACAGTCTGAAGGCTGAAAAACTGCTTGTTTAACTATGAAACTCAACAGCCAGAGGACTAACATTTGAACGTTCTGACAAAACACATAATGTCTTCTTGTTCTGATGGAAACAAGACAAATGTTAGTCTGATAGACTAATGTCTTGTTGTTCCGATAAAAACGACAACTGTTAGTCTGTTAGACTAACATTTGAACATTCTAACAAAACACATAATGTCTTGTTCTGATAGTAAACAAAACTGCATCATATGATTAAATATTCTTGTTTACCAGAAGAAATTATTAGAAACATTTAAGTAAAGGAGAATTATTTGTATGTTCTTCCTGTTTTCTGAGAATGCAGCTTAAATCATCCAGTCCTTCATTTAGCAGATGGTTATGGAGTGGTAACTATGCACTATTCATTTATATAACAAATATGTAAGGAGTGCCTGCTATGTGCTGGGGATTGTTTTAGGCACGGGTTGAGGAGCAAATAAGACAAAATCCCCGTTCTCAAGGACTCACATATGGAAAATTTGGTGGTTCACTGGAAAGAGCAAAAGGTAGAAGGAAGGATGACCACCAAGTGGTTGGTTGGGAAGAGGTGAAACATGTTTGTCATACTACTTGACAAAGTAGAGACCAGAGGGAAAAGAATAGCTTATGATAAAGAGTCATTATTTGGAGATGTAAATTTCCTGGCATATCAGTTGGGTGTAGGTCCCTGAAATTCAGGAGGGAGGCTTGAGCTGCAGAGACGAGAGCTTGGGAGTCATTCATGCATATGTTGGGCTAAAATCAAAGGAGTGAATGAGCTCATGGAGGGGGCATGTGAAGTGCAAAGCAAAAAGTCAAGAAGAAAGAGGACAAATATCTCAGGACATTTTAAAGGGAGGTTGCAAAACAGTTCTGATGACAACTGTCCTCCCTGGAGACCCATAGGAGTTGTGAGTAATGACTCAACAGACTCACCTTTTAACTACAGCACAGACTCAGGAATAGACATCTTCTGCTTTAGTACTTTTCCTTCCTCACTCATGTTTTTCCTCTGTGATGTTGATTAGGAAACAGGCCAGTAACCTATTGGATTCTGAATTGGAAGGGAGTTGCATGAATTCAGAAAAACTGAAAAATAGTGAGATTCATTGTATTCTATAGGAAGATAGAAAAGGCATATATATATTGTTTGGCCTAAAAATTAAATTTCACTAGTTTAAAGCTCACGTTAGGTTACAATGACAACTGTCATGACGCTAAAATCAAGGTTCTCATAGTGATAACAATGGCAATAATCATAGCTAACTTTTATTGCATGCATGCTGGATGCCAGTGACTGCTAAGTGCTTCATATGCCCTGCCTCATTTAATTTTCAACACTACCTAATAGTTACATAATATTATCCTTATTTTACAGATAAAGAAACTAGGGCTCATCATTTCAGGATATTCTCTGACAAAGATAACCTTGATACTCAATGTATTTTTGAATGAGAGAATGTATAAAGGTGCTCTTAGCAATGAAGAAAATAGGATAATTGAATTAATCCAGCCGTTTGCATGGTAACTGGGAGTTTCATTGGAATTAGTATTAGGAGCAACAAAATAAGCAGGCTAATCCTAATGTTTATTGGAGGAAAGGAAATAGACTTTTGGAAACTAAGTCTAATGAGATAGTGCTTTGTGTTGCTAATATTGTGTGTCCATTTCAGCACTTAGCACATAGTCAGATGGCCTGTGTTCTGCCTGGCCGGAAGAACTCTGGTGACTTGTATACCTACTGGGAATACTGTGCTCATTTGCTTCCCAGTTTCCCCTCCCTCCTGTAGCAATCTCAGTTCCTCCTTCTCAGCTTTCCTCGCTAGTTTATCACTTAGGTGGTGTGATAAGGGGTTGTGTGTGTCTTTGCTCATCTTGTATCTAGTGCCTAACGTTCCCACTATCTTCTGCTTCTGTCATGGGCCCTGAAGCAATATCAATGGACATTCCAACAACCTGCTATCATAAAATATGCTGCAGTGTCTCTCTTTTTTTCTATCTTTGAATGTGATGCAGATACTTACTTTTCTTTCATTCTGTGCTATGCTTCTTAGAGGTCTAACAGATTGAACATGAAAGACTAAAATACTTGAGAAATGTGTTGCAGGGGTCCTGGTCCTATCTCATAATCTCTGTTGTTCAGGGCAAATAGCATTAGATTTAAAAACAGAAAGAAGCAGACAAAAGCAGTTGGATATTTAACCTCATGAGTTGAGGTTGAATCCCATTTCAGGGGCGAAGTCACTGTTGAAAGTGATCTGAGCCAGTGTGGGAAGTGTAAGAAATAGAATGGATGAAGGATTGGGGACAGCGAATCAAAGGGCTGAATGAAGAATTTCTTGGCTGGAAGAATACAGACTGGCTAGAGAGGAAATGAAAGCTGAGAAAACTAGAGGAGGCCTTTGAAGCTGACATCCCAGGAGTCTGCATTTGATAAGGAGAACAATAGAGAAGCCCCATTGGGGGCAGGGGTGACCTGGTCAAAGCTGTGGGTGAGAGAAAGCAATTTTTACCAACTGGTAAAATTGAATGTGTACTGGTTCCTATGCCTGAGTTGTTTATTAGATCCATGTGGTTGCTGTGAAAAAGCCTGGAGGAAGTTACACTGGGAAATAAGTGAGAAAATCTATGGTTCCGAGATTTTTGATTTTTAACATAAAAAGTGACTTTTCCTTTAAACAGATTAATTTATCTTGTTCAAGGGGTAGGCGCTTTTTTGGATCCTGCCAATTGAACTTTTAAAAATATGTTTTCATAGTATTCTTTCCATAGAAATTTTGTTTGTAACATCAGTTCCGACTAACAGGTATTTCTCTACTTTCCATTGTAATGAATGTGGTATATACATATTTTCCAACAGTATTGTTTTAGTTAACATTTTATTTTTAACAGTGTGAAAGTGGCTTCATTTTCATTGACTTTTTACTAATATTTATAAGGTGTCAACATTATTATGTGATAATTGAAGCCATCTTTTAAAAAGTCAATGCAAAGAAATAAAATGCCTATGGTCTATACTGAAGAAATGAAGATTTTCTGATAGCTGGGTTTAGCTATAAATTTTAACTGCATTGTAGGTGAACAGATACAAGTACAAAAAGTCATCTATATTTACATTATATATTTGAATATTATTCTGTGTGCTTTAATATTGTATTGTTGTATAATCCTTTAAATATTAAAAATTTTCTTTACTATGTAAATAGAAAAGTTAAAAACAGACAATGATACTGTGATACTAAAGAAACAGCTCTAATTGTGTCCTGACAGAGGGCAAAGGTGCTTATATGTTTTGCTAACACCATCAGAGCCCTTTGAGTTGCAGAAGTTGTATACACAAAACTTTCATAGTTATCATTCAATCTCTCATTCATTGGTATAGCTTTATTTCATGCCTTTTTTTCTTCCAAAATCATTTAGTGAAACCAAAGCTGAGGTATATGTGAAAGCCCAAGGAGAAATCAAATATTGGAAGATGACAGTTGTTTGCGCTAAGCACTGAATATTCTGAATGAGTCATTGTATAAACAGAACAGATGTTGGGAGCAAATTGGTACAATGTAATAAACCCAATTCCAATGACAGATCATCCTCTTACTCTTTAGTGCCTCCAAGGTAGATGTTCAAAAGTAAACAACCAATTTACTACTAGGGAGCAACGTAAGTGTTAGGGAAAATAGAGTACTACATTTAGTTCAATTGAGTATGTCAAATTACAATTTGAACAGCTCCCTTAAAATTCAGATGTTGAAAATTCTTGTACTTCCCTTTCTCTTGGAAAGGAATCCTCATGCCAAACAGATGCAAAGTTTAGGCTCTCAAAGCCTCCCTAGAGGAAGCTTGAACACTATTCCTTTGCCAAGCTGATCCAATCTGTCATACTTCCTAGGAACAAGAAATTTATCTCTGCCTCATATTGCAGCATAGATATTTCTTCACACTCATCCTCAATGGAAAGGAAAAAGCATTTGAGCACCTTCCTCCATGCAATCTTTCTTTATGTGTCTGAAGATTATTATGACGATTATGATCATGGATCAGTGTTATCAGAAGGTCCTGACACAAACCAGAAAGATACATTTTTGGAGGTGTTCTGATTTCTGGTAGATTATTCCTGGTTCCAATATCATGCTCTTTTTGTTTCTTCATGGTTTTTTTTTTTTTTTTTTTTTAGACAGAGTCTTGCTTTGTCACCAAGGCTGGCATGCAGTGGCACAATCTCAGCTCACCTCCACCTCCCAGGTTCAAGCAATTATCGTGTCTCAGCCTCCTGAGTAGCTGGAACTACAGGCATCTGCCAACATGCCCAGCTAATTTTTTGCATTTTAGCAGAGATGGGGTTTTGCCAGGTTGCCCAGGGTGGTCCCGAACTCCTAAGCTTAGGTAATCCGCCTGCCTCAGCCTCCCAAAGTGCTAGGATTACAGATGTGAGCCACTACTCCTGGCCCCAACATCATGTTCTTTGATTCTGATTTTAAGGATGATCTCTTGGAAAGATAGGTGCTAATGTAAAAGTACTACTTGGATAGATAAGTCATGTTTTCATTTGTAATCAGTAAATTTTGATGGCAATATTTACTTATTTCTTTAGGTTAGAACATTTTTATTTTTTCCATGGTATTTTCTGTTTTAATTGTTGTTTCATTTTATGTTTACTACTATTTTAGTTCTCTTCACTGTTATTATTTAGCCAAGATAATTTTGAATTCCAATTCTTTGAGAATCCTCCTGCTTTCTTAGAGCTTCTTTTTTAGATTTTCCTAATTACCACTAAGTAATAAAATAATCTTGAGGCCAGGATTGATGTTTATTAAACACTATTTTAAGATGTTAGTCATAAAAGCAACATTTAAGTCTCATTATCCTGAGTTCTCTCACGGTCACCCAGTTTTTCTAGTGCTTTGGCAATAGAAAGCAGAAAGATGTATTGATTTGAAATTATGTCCATTATGTTTCCTCTAGCTAAAAAAGTCCGTTAACTTGTTCCGGATGAGGGGTCAGCAAACTATAGTCTGTTTTCCAAAGACAGACTGCAGCCTGTCTGTTTTTCTGAATAAAATATTATTGAAACACAGCCACACTCATTCTCTTACGTATTGCCTATGGCTGCTTTCGCTCATTGGTGTCTTTAGGCAGATGTGACAGAGACTAGCAATTTACACAATGTCTAGCAATTTACTGTCTGGCCCTTTACAGAAAACGTTCATCAATTTTGTTGTAGATTAACTCTGAATTGGACATTAGGAAATCGTTGTTCCAGTTCTGCGGGTAGTTTCTAATTAGTTTTATAACTTTGGCCAAGTCAGGTTTACTCTCCAGCACTAGTTTCCTCATTTCTGGGGTTGGAAGCAGGACCGTGTGATTAATTGCCAGGCTCTTCTAGCTGTAAAATTCCAGAAATCTAATGAACCTTATTTTACCTAAAATAATTTAAAGTAGATTTTTTTTTTAACAGATTAAATTTTGGGTTTGTAGTAATCACTTTTGAGTATATTAGACATACATACACATGTCCATACATATGAGAAGTTTTTGCTGTTCACCAAAAGGACATCATATGTAGGGACAGTTGTATGTATGTCTAATACACTCAAAATGTCAAAATATTCAAAATATATAAAATATAAAAATAATAATAAAATTTCTCTATATTAGGTCTATATGTGCCAAGCATAAAAGCAGGCACAATACCATATTTCTTTTAATGTTTAAAATAGCTCTGCATCATGGGTGTGTATGTTCACATTTTAAAGAGTAAGGTGTTGAGATTCAGAGACATCTGGTAAGAGGCAGAGCTGGGGCTTGAACCCAGTTCTGTTGGTAAAACCCTGTATCCTTTCCACTATAGCAACTGTCTTCTTTCATGAGCTACCTCTATTTTAATTCACTCATTTGATTATATGGCCACATCTCACTTCTCCAGAGATTGCTATCCAAATTATTCAGAACAAACTAATTATTAAAAAGTAACAAAACAAAAGTGGTTAAGATCAAAATAGATGTTCACTTATGCCATTAAAAAAAGATTCCCTGAGGCCCTCTTTCATAGCTTGTTCACTTTCATTTTTCAAAAAAAAAAATTAAAAGTTTGCTTTTTTGGGTTTCCCAGATCTCTGTGATTAGTGGGAAATAGATTGGAAATGTGGAGGGATACAGTTACTGGTGCAGAGATACAGACACCGGTAGAGATTGGGACTGCTGTGACTATACTGTGGAGAAGAGCGACACACTCTAAATAGCAAGAAAGTCTTAGGCAGGGAAGCACAGGGACAAATTCACCCCAGAGGCCTCCATGCAGAGGGGAGAAGTTTTTGCTGTTCACCAAAAGGACCCTGGAGCATCAAGAATGTGGTTAAAATGAACACACTACATTTAAGAAAGTAGAGAACAAGTTTTCCCTTTAACAGAGTTTTAATACAATTATGAAAGAATTTACAACTCTTAAGCAGATAAGCTTCAGTTATTTGAATGTTTCCCTGAGTGGGATATTTTCTTCCTTAAAAATGCTGAGTGGATGAAATACTGCCAAGTCTAGGTTATTTAAAAAAATCTTTCCCCAGATGTTCAACTACTTCGTCTTACTTTTCTGTTGTTTGTTATTGTCTTACTCATTGTTCACGTTCTGATGACAGAGCTCTAGAGATAAATAAGCAATTAGCAGTCTGACTTCTTGGCTTCATCTCTTAGCAGATTTTTCTCCACACCTAATTAAGTCTTAAGATTTTTCCATTATCTCGTCTTATTCCCTATAGTTTTAAGAAAGTTTTATTGTTTTCTATTTTTAAAATTTTTTTCAGAGTAGAAGCCCATTTTTCCTCTCAGTTTTTAAAAACCAGCTTATCCTGATCTAGTGAGTATTATCTATTATAAAGTTAATTCTATAAAAGCAAAACTTACTTCTCCTATTGTCTTAGGGGGAAACCTCACGGTGACCTCCAGAATGAATCATGCCCGCTCTCCACTTTTGGCAGCTCTTCCTTTTATATTTCTCTCATGTACTGAATTCTTGGTTTCTTCTTTCTGATGTGCAGGCATTTCTTTCCGTTGTGATTCCTTAACCCATTACTTCTCATTGACTAGTTTGAGTAATATTTTAACACCTCATGTATTTTTGAGGTTATATTTTATGCAGTTTGTTTTGAAACTTCTTACGGAAACTAAGAGATTTGTAAACATTTAAGTAATTTATCTCTCATCCCTCTCTGTGTGGCAGTCAGGAGAGGAAGGATTGTTACTCCAAGTCTGCTGCCATACACTTCCTCAAAATACATGATGTCAGCTGGGCGCAGTGGCTCATGCCTGAAATCTCAGCACTTTGGGAGACCAAGGAGAGTGAATTGTTTGAGCCCAGAGTTCAAGACCAGCCTGGGCAACATGGGGAAACCCTGTTTCTACAAAAAAAAATACAAAAATTAGTCAGGCATGGTGATGCACACCTCTACAGGTGTGCATCCTATCTACTTGGGAGGCTGAGGCAGGAGGATCACTCGAGCCCAGGAGGCAGAGGTTACAGTGAGTGGAGAGTGCACAACCCAACTCCAGCCTGGGCCCTTTCTCAAAATAAAAATAAATAAATGATGTCAATATACATGACATCATATTATATATATCATGATAATTTGTCATATTATGACTATATTATGATGTCCATTTAATAATGTCAGTAAAATAAAAAGATCAAATTGATTGAAAGCTCATTTGGTATCAGATGCTGTGCTTAACAGTTCACATATATTATCTCAATTAATCTTCACTGCAGTTCTATGATATAGGTACAGAATTTCAGGAAGATTTCAGCTAATAAATTGGTTGCATTTCAAAGGTATATTTACAAATTAGTTATTTCAGATATGAAAGCTGCTTTCTTGTAGAAGCAATGTTGTAGGTACATCTCTAGGCTGGGCTGGATTGCTGAAGTCTGTCTCATTTATAGCTAACATGACTAAAGGAATGCCTCTGTGGGAAAGTGTATTCAGAGTTCTCATTGGGATGTGAAGAACCCACCCACCTTCTTCCCAGGGACCTTATTCTCACACCAGGCACTTGACCTTATTTTCAGACTTACTCAATGAATAGATCAACAATGGGAATGAACTCTCTCTAGATTCAAATTATGCAAATACTAAGCTGCTGTAACAGTAGAGATCTCAAAATAGAGTGGTTTAAATAAAACTTTTTTTTTCTCTGTTAAGCAAGAGATCTAAGGTAAGCTTTCCAGTTTGCCAGGTCAGGCTTGCCCGTGAAATTATCCAAAGACTTGGGCTCTATCTATTTCTTACTTTACCAATCCCTAGACTATGGTCTTCATCTGTGTGGTTGAAGCTGGCTGGCCCTGTATCTGTGTTCCAGCTTGTGGAATGGTACAGAGAGGAAGTACATGGCAGCACCTCTCTTTGAAGGAGGTGAAGTAGAAGAATTCTATTGGAGAGATCTTAGTAACATGGCTGCACCTATCACAAAGGCTACTGGGAAATGTAGTCTTTGTCTGGGTAACCATGCATGCATCTTAAACTCCATTACTTTGAAAAAGGTGGAGAGTGCCTTCTGATGACAACCAGCAGTCCCTGCCACATTACAGTCATGGTTCCCTTGTCTACAGAGTGGCTCCTGCAGGATGTATTTTGATGGGTGCGTCAGGAGAAATGTGGGTGGAGCATGGGTACAGTGATCAAGGGTCAGGTTTGAGGGGCCCTGGGATGCTGAGACCCCTGTCAGGGGGACTTCTCAGGGGACTTCTCTCAAGTTTGCATCCCACTACTCTCCTTGCCATTCTTTTTTCTTCAAGAGCTGAGGGCAGGGCTGCCTTCATGGGTAGCCAACTTCTGCAGGGGCACAGGGCCCTACTCTCAGAAGGGTTCAGCGCTGGGTTTAATGCTCTGCTGTCACTGTCTTGAAATTCTTAATAACTTAGGCCAGGCGCAGTGGCTCACACCTGTAATCCCAGCACTTTGGGAGGCTGAGGCAGATGGATCACCTGAGGTCAGGAGTTCGAGACCAGCCTGACCAACATGGAGAAACCCTGTCTCTACTAAAAATACAAAATTAGCCGAGCATAGTGGTGCATGTCTGTAATTCCAGCTACTTGGGAGGCTGAGGCAGGAGAATCGCTTGAATCCGGGAGGTGGAGGTTGCAGTGAGCCGAGTTCGCGCCATTGCACTCCAGCCTGGGCAACAAGAGTGAAACTCTGTCTCAAAAAAAAAAAAAAAGAAATTCTTAATACCTTTATTTTTAAACATGCATTTTGTAGGTAAGTTTGATGGATAATAGAGCATGCATGCGAGCAACGGTGATAGGCTAGATGGTAGCGTGTGCATCGGGGGCACATGGGCAGCATGCATGTGGGGTAATTAACCTGGCTACCCAAAGCACATGCTCGTGCCGCACCTAGTTACAAAGAGGACTGGGAAATGGAGTCGTCAGCTGGGTAATCACAGAGCCACAAGGTGGCTGGGCCAGTGCCTGGGCCCAGATTGATAACAGCAGAAGCAGCAGGTACGGTAGCAGTGGCCAAGGACAAACGGGGAAGCAGGAACTCTGTGGAGGGCAGCACTGGGACCCCTATGAGGCCAGCCTGACTGCTTGTCCCCAAAGTCCATCTCTGTGGCATCTACACAAATGTTAACTCTATAGCCTGAACCGTGGGACAGAAACTGCTTGGCAATGTCAGGAATTAGACGTTGTTAGTAAATTACTACAAAATAAAGTTATACACATGAACATTCAATAAAGCATTTATCAAGGAATTATTAGAGCTCTTTAAAGACTTTGGAATCTTTGGATTTAAATGCTGAAAGATGGCAAAATGAATATCCACAAGCTTAGAAACAGAAGTTACGTTTCACATTCTCAGTGGAAAAGAATGCTATTTTCATATGAACTTCAGATGGAGCAATGATTAATGAGAAAGATAAAATAAAATGAAAATTTTCCTTGAAGTTGAAAATAGAGTTATTGAATATATAAACAGGCACTTAAAATTACAAACAAATCATGAGGCTACTTTCAATTTCTTGTGCAATCTCCACAATTTACAGGAAATGTCAGAAGAAACATCAAAATATCCATTTAAAATTCACTTACACAAAAATGACTCATGTGAAGAGTTAAATCTTTGTATTAAAATTGTTCCGTGAGACTCATCAGCTCTAGACATACTAAAGTTTGTATTTTGAAATAATTTATTAAAATTTGTTTTTTTTGAGATGGAGTCTTGCTCTGTTGCCCAGGCTGGAGTGCAGTGGCACATTCTCGGCTCACTGAAACCTCTGCCTCCTGGGTTCAAGCAATTCCCTGCCTCAGCCTCCCAAGTATAGCTGGGATTACAGGTGCTTGTCATCATGCCCAGCTAATAATTTATTGAAATTTATCCCAAATGTTGTCATAGCTTCTAAAATATTCTTAACAGCTCCAGTAACAGTTGCATAAGAAAAAAGATCCTTATAAAAATTAAAAATTAACAAAAATTGCTTGCAATCTTATATTTGTTTAGAGATACTAATGTCATTTACTGTTACATAGAATGGAAATAATTTTGCTAAAGTACAATTTTGATAGCCTAAGAAATAAATTTTCAAAAAATTGAGTAAGAAAAAAATCTTATAATAAATTGTGATGTCACATTAATAATGTATTAGTATTTATTATTGTTAAAGGAAAACATCTTTATTTTATTTATTTATTTTTTTATGACAGAAAGAAAGAAAGAGAAAGAAAAAGGGGGAGAGAGAACAGGATTCTTGCTCTATTGACCAGGCTGAAATGCAATCTAAAAATAGGTATTAAAAACCTCTTTTATACCAGTAATTGTGCTTAACAACGGAGACAGGAAGGAATAAGGGAAGAAAATAACAAACAAACAGCCAACCAATATTTCATTTAAGTCTGTGAAACGCTATGCAAATGCTGAAGAATGATTTACTTCCAATTTTCCAATTGTGTGGTCACTTTCAAAATAGGTGTAATGTGATACTGAGAAAAATGTATGTTCTGTGGACCTGGGGTGGATAATTCTATAAATATTCACTAAGTTTACTTATTCCAGGTCTAAGTTCAAATCATAGATGTCCCTATTAATTTTCTATGTCATTGATCCATCGAATATTAACATTGTGGTGTCAAAATCTCCCGCTATTATTGTGCGGGAGTCCAGGTCTCTTTATAAGTCATTAAGAACTTGTCTTATGTATCTGGGTGCTCCTGTATTGGGTGCATATATATTTATAATCATTAACTCCTGTCGCTGCATTGATCCTTTTACCATTATGTAATGTCCTTCTTTGTTTCTTTTAGTCTTTGTTACTATTAAAGTCTGTTTTGTGAGAGACGAAAGTTACAACTCCTGTTTTTTTGTTTTTGTTTTTTTCTCTCCATTTAATTGGTGAATCTTCCTCCATCCCTTTGTTTTGAGTCTTTGGATGCCATTGCTTGTGAAATAGATCTGGATACAGCATACCAATGGGTTTTGACTTTTTATTTGATTTACCTGTCTGTGTCTTTGGTTGGGGCATTTAATCCATTTAAATTTAGAATTAATATTAATATTTGTGAGTTCGATATTGTCATTTGATGCTAGCTGGCTATTTTGCCCATTAGCTGATGTAGATTCTTCATTATAAAGATACTCTTTATGTTTTGGTAAGTTTTTGGGATGACTGATACTGGTTGTTCCTTTCTGTTTGTAGTGCTTCTTTCAGAAGCTCTTGTAAAGCAGGCCTGGTGGTGATGAAATCGCTGAGTGCTTGCTTGTTCGTGAAAAACTTTCTTTTTCCTTCACTTATAAAGCTTAGTTTGGCGGGATATGAGATTCTGGGTTGAAAATTCTTTTCTTTGAGGATATTGAATATTGACCCCCGCTCTCTTCTAGTTTGTAGGGCTTCTGCTGAGAGATCTGCTGTGAGTCTGACAGGCTTTCCTTTATGGGTAACCTGACCTTTCTCTCTAGCTGCCCTTAGAATTTTCTCCTTTATTTCAACCCTAGTGAATCTAGCAATTTATGTCTTGGAGTTGCTCTACTTGAGAAATATCTTTGTGGTGTTCTCTGGGTTAGCTGGAGTTGAGTATTGTCCCACCTTATTAGATTAGGAAAGTTTTCCTGAATGATATCCTGAAGAGTATTTTCCAACTTGGATTCATTCTCTTCATGATATTCAGGTATACCTATTAATCGTAAATTAGGTCTTTTCACATAGTCCCATATTTCTTGGAGACTTTGCTCGTTCCTTTTTACTCTTTCTTCTCTAATCTTGTCTTCTCATTTCATTTTATTAAGTTGGTCTTTGACCTCTGATATCCTTTCTTCTGCTTGATCAATTCAACTTTTAAAACCTGTGCATACTTCACGGAGTTCTCATATTGTGTTCTTCAGTTCCATTAATTCACTTATATTCCTCTCTAAATTGTCTATTCTCGTTAGAATTTCATCAAACCTTTTTTCAAGGTTCTTAGTTTCTTTACATTGGGCTAGAACTTGTTCTTTTAGTTCACTAAAGTTCCTTATTATCCACTTTCTGAAGCCTAAATCTGTTAATGGAACACACTCGTTCTCCATCAGGCCTTGTTCTCTTGTTGATGAGGAACTGTGATCAACTGTAGAAGGAGAGGCATTCTGATCTTGGGTATTCTCAGCCTTTTTACGCTGGTTTCTTCCTTTCATTCTGAGTTCATCCACCTGTCGTCTTTGTAATTGCCTACTTTCAAATTAGGTCTCTGAGTGGACGTCCAACTTGTTGATTCCCAGTGCCGAAATCTGAGCAACCCACTGTGCCGGCCAAAATAGCGGCATCAAGATTCGTGGTGCTTTTCTGCCTGGGAATTTCCAGTCTGGCTTCCCTCTTGAGTCCCTTCTTGAATCAGGTAAATGGGCGACTCTGCCTTCCTGGAGCTCCAAACATTGATCAGTCCCGTTTACTCTGCACCAAGAATCGCCTCGCTGGGGGGGCCAGCAAAACTGTGACACCGGCCACAAGAGTCGCCCTGGTGACCCGTGGGGCTCCTCCACTGGGAATCTTCTGGTCTGTGGGTAACAAAAATTTGTCTGAAAGTGTGGCGTCCTCTCGTTCTGTGCATTTTCTCTGGGAGCTACAATCCCGAGCTGTTAGTGGTCAGCCATCTTGGATCTCTCCACATCTTTATATTTTAGTTATCTTTAAAGCATTTCTGGCCGGGTGCAGTGGCTCATGCCTGTAATTCTAGCACTTTGAGGGGCTGAGGTGGGCAGATTGCTTGCGCCCAAGAGTTCAAGACTAGCCTGGGCAACATGGCAAAACCCCGTTTCTACAAAAAATACAAAAATTAGCCCGATTTGGTGGTGGGTGCCTGTAGTAGCAGTTACCTGGGGACTGAGGTGGGAAGATTGCTTGAGTCTGGGAGGTGAGGCTGCAGTGAGCCAAGACTGCAAAAAAGATAGAAAAGAAAGAAAAAGAAAGAGAGAGAAAGAAAGAAAGAGAAAGAAAGAAGAAAGACAGAAAGAAAATAAAGAAAGGAAGAAAGAAAGAAAAAAGAAAGAAGGGAAAGAGGGAGGGAGGGAAGGAAAGACTGCGAATTATGAAGGAAGGAAGGAAAGAAGGAAAGAAGGGAGGGAGGGAAGGAAGGAGGGAATTATGCAGCCAGCCCTGTCTGAGGGATTTATCTGTCTGCTTAGCTTTCTGCAACTGCCTCTTTGCTGTCTTTTCTATGCTGCTGCAGAGCAGTATAACATCTCCTACCTTATTTTTTGTCCTGAAATATACAGGTCTTTTGAGGTTTTTAAGGGATTTAGGTTGGTAACGATGAATGGAAAGGGAGGGAAGTCAAGGCTAAGCTCCTCCCCAGGCCATCACCCTCTTGTTTCTTCCTCAGCTCTTGCTTCCTGGGAAAGTCACAAGCACTTGTAGCTAATAGCTACTAAAGCACAGAGAGCTCTTGGTTGAACCAAGGCCTGATATCAGATTTATTTACATTTTAGAGTATTATTCCTCCGTCTTTTGAACACTCTCCTTGCAGGAGTTGGATCTAACAGCAGTTCTTCTCCCACTGATCTTACATGGCCAAGGTGCCTGCCACCCTGGCTCCTCGCTGTGGGAGAAATGAGCGAAATAAGACCAGAACCAAAGATTTCGCTAGAGAAAGTTTCCAGCCTGCAGCATTTCTGACAAAGACAATAGAAGGAGGGAAGAAGACAGCAGTTGGCAGGTGGGAGAGAAGGCACACCTGCTTGAGTCAGCCATTTGTAGGTGGCTGTTGGCTTGGAACCCAGAGGCACATAAAAAATGAATAAGATAGTAAGCCATCTGTGGTAAGGAGAATAATGGTCCCCCAAAGATGTCCATGTCCTAACTCCTGGGACCTGTAATTAGGTTGTGTGGCAATCGAAATTAAAGTTGAAGACGGAAATAGGGTGCTACTTACTCATCTGACCTTCACATAGGGGAATTCTGGGTTATCTCATTAGGTTCAATGCTGTCACAGGGTCTTTATAAAGGTAGGCAGAAGAGGAGAATCAGAAGAGGAGATGCGATGACAGCCATTAAGATGAAATAACTGCCGTGTTACTGGCTTTGAAGAACAAGGGGGGTCTGTGAACCAAGGAATGAGGGAAGCCTCTAGAAGACAGCCTTGCCAACACCTTGATTTTATCCCACAGAGACCCCTGTTGGACTTTTGACTTCCAGGATTGTGAGAGAATAAATTTCTGTCATTTTCAGGCACCCAATTTGTGGGAAATTTTTATGGCAACAATAGGAAACTAATACAGCCCTCTTGAGCATTGACATTAAAAGCATGAGCTCTGGAGTCCAGCTGCTTAGATTCTGGTAGGTAGCTCTATCACCTATTTACAGTTTTATGGGGAAAGTAACTAGATCCTTAGTTTCATCCTCTAATCAATGAGGTTATCACCTCTTGAATGCGTTCTCAGGAAAAGTGAAGGTAAAGTCTTTAAGACATACGCTGTGAAGAGAAAGCACTAGGTAAGTATTAGCTTTAAAAGTAGTGGATGCCTGGCTCTTAGCCTGGCAAAGGACATCCCTCCACTCTTACTCCCTTGTAATTTACTTTCCCCCTCTTTTTTTAGCCCCTGCTAATCCCACATTGACCCCCGGTCCTGTTGGGCCAGTGTATACCCAGGTGTATTCTCACCGAGGCCCCATTCTTTAGATACCACCCTTTCCTATTTTCTCATCCAAATTCTCTAATGTCTTTTAAAAAGTAGAAATAAAGAAGGCACATATATTAATTGCTCTCTGCTGAGGTATTAATCACCAATAATGGCTTCATCTCTTAAGGTCTTGCAGTTTTGCCATGTCCAGGACTGTGCCTTTTGCCGAGAACCTCTGGAAATCTTGGTTGCAAGATAGAGGAGTCCTTAGGAATTGGATTTTAATTGAGGACTTCTGGCTTAAGTTAAACAAGTAGGGTTCACAGTGAGGACTTTCAGCTGGGAAATATTTTAAGCAGTGAGACCTCCCGGGATTCCTTCAAATTATGCCACATTTTATGAAGTATTTGGCCTCCTGTTCTGTCTACTTTTAAACAGCCTTGGAATGACTGTCACAGGACTTTCGGAGGAGGATAGTTGCTAGGAATAGTTGGTAGTTTTCTGGAAAGTCCATAGAGTAGAGCAGTTTAGAGCTTATGATACCAGCCACTTCAGAAGAACTTTTCTACAGCTGTGAAGAATTTCATTTCAATCTGGATGCCATGGTGAGAAATTCTCACAGGGAATTGTAATGAGATTATCTTGTAATGAGATCACCTGCTGAAAACTCCATTCAGTAGCCACAAAAATCACATTATGTACAAGTTACAGTTGTAAAACTGTGTAAAAAGCATTTTGAAACAAAACTTGCTGAGTAAAAACTTGATTTCTGAAGTTATTGTTTATTATGAGAATGTAAAAAGTAAATTCTGAAATGCATGCACAAAGAACATATTAGTGTTTCATAGTCATTGGTTTATGAGAATCCACATTTTTCTGTTGATATGTAAAATGCAAAATGATTTTCATAAGAAATAATGATTTTGTTTTAAAATAAATACTGACAACACATGAAATAGGATGGTTTTCAAATACTGTTACGCACAGGGACACTTCACGAGTATTTTACCGGCTGTGTGCTTGAGTTTATGATGTGGTCGCCCTCTTGTGGTTAGTGTTAAGAAAGGTACTGGCTTCAAAGCAGTTGCTAAATTTCTTTCCCTTTTGCTGAAATTTGAATCTGGAAAGCATTTTGAGAGGTGAGGCTACGTATTTTACATTTCAACCATGGCTTTTGGAAAGCTTGATTATTTTAACAAAAATCAACCAATTAATCTGTCTCCTCCCACTGTGGCCATGTCAAAATCAGTTTTGACTATAAAGAAATCTGACCTGGTTTCTCTATCTTGTGGCTTGTTTTTGGTGTATTATGGCCAGAATGTATCTCTTAATTTGGCAGTAGTACTTTCCATCTGCTTTGGAAAGGCTCTAGGTGAATGCAAAGTTTATTTAGTTCACGCTATATACCTGTCACTTTTCTGGGTCCTTCAGCCACAGCAGGAAACCAGATAAAAATCACTGCCCTCATAGAGTTTTTGTTCTGTGACAAATATAGGCAGGGTTTATGAAGACCTAAACCATAAAGACTGACACATTAGACGTCACATGTTTGCAAAACTTTCGAATCGCTGAGGAAGCTATAGATTTAAAAGACAAATATATGAAACACTGGGAGAAAATAATTGCAACAAAAGGAACTCTGATAAACCAGTCAGGGGAAAAAAAAACAATAGAAATATGTGCAAACAGTAGGAGTAGGCATCAATTGTGAAGGGCTTTCACTTACCTTAAGTAATAATTGGTAGAAGTAGGATTTCATTATTTCAGATTTGCTCAGTTGCAGACACATGCCAAGTATGCCCTTCAGAAAAGATAGCTCTTTACTGAAATTCACTTGGTCTCCTTGCCTGTCACCTGCTGAGGGGCTCAGGCTGAATTCTTCCCTCTCTGTGCGTCACAGGGACTATGTGCTGAGTATGGCTGCCATCGTGTGATATTGCTTGGAAACTGCATGTATCCTACCCTTTTGTCAAGTGGAAAAAAATGAACCTTTTCTCAGAAGGTTCACCCCTGTTCTGAGCTCAGCCCCTCCTCCCAACACCTTCACCATTGACAGATCTTCATGTTATAAAACCTCTCAGGGTTAAGCACATTCAGTTAATCAATAGAGTGTTTTTAGAGGAGACTCCATATCTGCTCAAATTGCAGCAATGAGAGTTAATAGGAACAGGATCACGGTTTTTGACTTCCCATTATCTGCTTAATGCATTCCCTCCTTTCAGGGATAAAATAGACCATTCTCCACTTGACTTAGGGCTAATCTTCAGGCCAGATATTTTCTGTACATTTCTAGTCCCTGTATTCCCTCCTGAAACTTCAACCTCTTTTAACCTCTTATCCCTTGTTGACCTGGCTCACTCTGTCCCCTTGATTGGATGGCTATAGATGGTTCACAGGGGCCATCATTCCTCATTCCTGTTTACCAGTATAAGAAACATGTGAGTCCTGTGACAATTCTGGAAACATAGCAGTTTGTCCCTTCCCTGCCGAGCGCTTGGTTGTTGTGTAACCAGTCTTCTAGACTTAGCAAATTGGCTGCTATGACTCTGGAATGCAAGTTAATTAAATTGTGCTTGTGTTTAGTTTTAGGCAAGGTTGATTTTTTTCTCCCTGTTAGGTTTAGTCTGTGTAGCTCTGTTATATGCAATCCTGGTAACTAGGGATACTGAGAGAGATTTTCTATAGGGTCCTGTGAAGGGCATGTGGTAGTAGACAGTGGAGGAGCCTGGGACAAAGAATCCAGAGACCTCTGTCTTCCACCTGCGAGTAAATCATTTAACAGGACACAAATGATTGAACAGTGAAAATCAGCTTTCCCAAAGCAGTTGACTTCCTTTTCTGTTAATGAGCCAAAGAGAAGTTAGTATTAAATAATTCTGTCCCTAGATGTTGTATTAATGCCTGTGTGTGTTGATCACGTCAGACCACTTTCTCCTCCAGTTATTATGGGTTGCCCAGTTGCCCCTACCTTCCAAGTTTAAGTAGGTATGCTGTATCCATAAGGTTGGGGGTTAGGACCTTGGCTTAATCACGTTAACCCTTTAAGCACAAGGTGTTTTCAACACGTTGAGATGGCCATCTTTCAGAGATGAGTTGTACACTTCCCGCCCAGTCTTAGTAAACAGAACATACTGGGCCTTACCTGATTTGGTGCTAGGCACTTTATGCCCATTACTGCTTAATATACTCAGAGACAATCCCAAAATAGGTGGGATTCAGATAAGGAAACTGAACCTTAGAAAAGTTAAGTAATTTGCCCAAAGCAGCACAGATTACGTAAATTTAAATCCAAATCTCGACTTTTCTACAAGATTACCTTTATTTTGTTATCTTAGGACATGATTGTGAATAATTTCCTTTCTCGTCTGTACATTTGGTGTATTAGTGTGGATATTAGGGTGTTTATGAACTCATTTCCTCACCATTAATTTTTTCCTCTTAATTATGGTAGTGTTCAGAATGGAAGCCATCTGATTATTCTGGGGTAGTTTAAGCATGAAGGGTGAGATGTTTAGAAGTAGCTAGGTTTTCCTAGCTCCACCTTGACCCAATGTGCTGTCACTACCAGCTGCTGCATGGGAGCTGGTGAGTGGGGTTTGTGTGGTCAGTGAAGGAAATAGAGTGTAGGAGGGGCTCCAGCAGAGCGCTGACTTAGGGCTTCAGAATCTTGGCATCCAACCACTGGCTACCCAATCGTAAGATAGTTGAGGTCCTACAGTACCAATATCCTGAAGATCAGTGGATTTTTAAGAATGCTAATGCTTTGAAATAGTCAAATTACAGTAATCAATAATAGAGAGTAGGTAGGAAAGTGATGCAATTCATTCTTCATGTGATTGGAAGTGATTTTTTTAGACATTAGGGTAGAACTGTAATCTGGTTTTGAAAGATATTTTTCAAAGTTCTTTCCACTGTAAATTTGAAATAAATATTTATTTTTTTCTATTTCTGGTTCTCAGGATACATAGTATACATAGATACATCAGGATACATACATAATGTCATAAAGTCATAGGCAATTTATTTTCAGCTTTTAGATGACCAATACATAAAATAGACTAAAAGAAACTGTGATTAAAAGTAAATTTAGTTAGAGTTGAAGTGAAATCCACAAATTGTTAACTTGTAAAATGAAATTGGTTCAATGTGTGTAGTATAGCCCAACAAATAAGAAAAATACCGTGGGATGGCTCTTCAAACTGACAATTTCTCTTTATGTTTGTCCCAAGTCCATAAGTGCTGTGATTGAGTTACCCATTTAATGAAGGTCTGGAAAAAAAGTTAATATATATAACTTTTCAGATACTATCATATGCATGCAAGACACTGCTATTTTCTTTCCAAATACAATAGATTTCATTTCTCTTAGATTTATATGCATGCATTAACTCTTTTATAGAAACCATCCTGTATTTGTTTAAAATTTGTCAAAGGTAGTTTATATGTTGTTCCATTGTTATTTTATGATTCATAATGAATAATTTCAAAACGTCACTTGAGACAGCCTTATAATTGGGGAAAATCTCAAAAATAAAGTATTGTTAAAAGCAATTTTTAAAAAAAATTAAGTGTTTATTTCCTAAAGCAAATTCAGAAAGTATCACTTCCCAAGAAACCTAAATGAGAAATTATCTCTGAATTTAGAAACATCTGTCTGCCTCATCAAGAGGCAGATAATAAGCACAAAGTTTAAAAATTGTCCATGTTCTTTAGAAATTTGAAGTTATGTTACTGCACTTCTTTTTAGCAAATGATAACAGAATCATGATGTACATCTCATTTTCCAATGGTTAAAATAATGCTTCGGGGTCATATTTAGGACTTTTTCCTTCTTCTTTTCCTTCCCCTCCCTCCCTTTGTCCCTCCCTTCTTCCCTTCCTCCCTCCTTCCCTTCCTCCCTCCCTTCCCTCTTTCCTTCCTTCCTTTGTTCGTTTTTATATTGAAATGTATATTAAGATTCTTTTTTAAAAAGTGTGTTTAGATTTCTGCTTGGCAGTCTGTTTCTGGCAGTCTTAAGATAGTTGATCATAAAGCTTGGCTTTTTACTCTGCCTTTAAAAAAAAACTTCCCAATTTGTTTAATTAGATTTAGAATCTACTGGGTAGGATTTTTGTCTAACTCCTTTTATACTATGATTGTACTTGAAATGTTGAATGATGACATGGAACTGCTTTCTAAACTTTATTTACGTTCTCTCTTCTATCAGAGTGCCACCAGTTACAGATCTGTTTTGTTGTTTCTTGATAATGTTTTAGAAAATGTTACAATGACTAATTTTTCTATGGAGTAATAGCTCTTCCATCATGCAGTCAGACAGGCAATGAGTATACTTAGCTCTTATTTTTAGGAATTTAAGCTGAAGGCCAGATGGCAAAGTTTTCATTGAATCAAAGCATAGCCGTATTTCAAAGGAAAAAAAAATGAGTCGAGGAGTTGACTTAATTTCAGAAGTTGTTAGGGATTTTCTCTGAACATTTGTTTGACAGAGACAGTTTCTCATTAATTAAAAGATGTTATATAAAAGACACCAAGGGACGTTGAATGAAAGATTTGTATAGTTGTGAAGGGACTGCTTTTACCTTGTCTTTGCAGCAAGGTGAACACTACAGCCCATAAAAGAAGATTTCACCGTGACATTGCCCTTTTTAAGAGTATTGACGTTAAGAGCTCCTTAAGTGCATTTATTCAGCAGGCATTTACCAACCACCTACAATATGCTACTTGTCAACAAAAATGTGTGAGTTAAAAGGTACTAATAGAGACCTTTGCATTCTCAGTAATGAAGGAAATATCTGTATAATAGCATCATCTACTAAGAAAACAACAAAAAAACTGTGTTTTCATCTCTGCAGTCTCAGGAAAGGAAAGCAGCATTGAGGAGGGAAGGGCTGAGCAGAGATGGTGTCAGGTCACCCAGGTGGCATGGGGAGAAATGTCTGGAGGGTGGAAGAGGAAGCAGGGGGATACAGGAGACATATCCTAAGGCTTTGGCATTCCCGTTATATAGCAGAGACCAGTGCTCACATGCTTGTAGAAGAGACTGGACCTCCAAAAGGAATGGCTGTGTGGAGCAGCCAGGAAAGCTGGACCCTGGGGACCATGGCCCTGTACCCTGGCTTGGCACAGACACAATGGCACGTTCTGTCTAGCACACGCTTGAGGACTTAGAGCCATGAGACCCTGGCAGTTCTCTGAGGACTGAAAGCTAGGGGTCCTTCCTTTGTTCCTCCAGGTACCATGTAAGCCCCTTGGATCCTTGTACCATCCTAAAGACAGAGAGACCCTGCAAAATATGCCTGAAAGATATTTCTCATCACCCTTTTGAGTGGGGAAGTATAAATTCATTTTATTTAGGAAAATGAGATAATCTGATTTTTCTTGTACCCTGGTGTAACAGCGTTGAATCCACACACTGTACACCTTCAAGCAGGGCTGTTGTGAGCTCATTTGTGGGTCCGGGTGTCACTTCTTACTGAGTCTTCATGTTCTATACCTTTCCTGCGTCCCTCTCTACCCCTGAAAGTCACTCATTCTGTATTTCATTTTCTCAAGTCTAAGTATAATGAAAAGCTAATGATAACATAAATCTAAACAGTCTATAATTACATTCAACTAAGTATTCAACTGAACACAAAATCTTAAGGGTGAAGGAGTTTTCAAACTTCTTTTTGACAGCAAAAGCCCTTTTTCAAAGAATAATTTCCATGGACTCAAATGTATAAAGCAGCCAACAGTAGAGCTCTTTGGTTGAAATGGAGAAGGAAACTGAATACACCCCTTTAATCCTTGATGTGGCCCCAAAGTCTCTTTCCTCGGTAACCTTGAATTCTTCTGAAACCTACCATTTTAACTCCAAGTATAGGTAATGTGGGTGTCAGGGATGGAATGTTAGATGCATCACTGCAGGCCAGTGGGGAAGATTATTTTCTATAGAAGGGCCATTCGTTGTCCTACTGAGAGCAAATGCCACTCAGAAGCCAGATGTGTCTTCAGGCTTGAGTGAGCATCCCACTGTAACACAGAGGGATTTTTATCCTGCATCAGTAGTTTATTCTCCTAGCAATGAAAATAATAAAGTTGTAAGATACTCATTGCCATTGAGACCAAGAAATAGAAATGATCATTCAGTCATGCTCCATAGACACCCCATCTTCTCAGTCTTCATTTATTCATCCAACAGATAACTAATTTACACCTATAACATGTCAGTTCTATTCCAGACTCAGGGCACAGCAGTAAGAAAAACTGATAAAATGCCTTTCTTTAAGGAAATTACATTCTAGAAGGGAGAGAGAGACAATCAGCGAACAGAAATCTGTGAATATAAATTATGTAAGCTATAATAAAACAGTTGTTTTTAAGAAGACTGCAATTCTGATGGTTTTGGGCATTGGCACTATTAGGAGTGGTTAGTATAGTGCCTGCCCTACGTTTAATAGATGTCTAGAACTACATGGAATGTCATCTCATCTGGATTCAATTCTCTGAAAGACAGACATTTGTTTTTTGTTTAGAGAGAAAAATAAAGACAATGTTGAAGTTTTGCTCAAACCTAGTACCCTTAAACTGGCTGAATATCAGCCGACTTACACTACTGCACACGTGCCTGGAATAGGGAAGTGAGTGTGGCATAAAGGATTGGGCATGGATCCCAGACCTTGGGATTTGGGGTGTTTTTCACCTTTTCCTAATTATGTGGCTTTGACCCATTTCAATGTTGACCTTATGACACTTAATTTCCTTCATTTGTAAACTACCAAATAAAATATGCTTGTAGTACTTTATTAATTGAATAGTTTTATACAAGTAAAGTGGAAATTCTGAATACAGGTTAAGAAGAAATCAAACAGAAATTTATACAAAAGTTATAGTTTTATAAAAGTAATATTAACTATGGTAACTATGAACTTTTAAAGAAAGAACAAGAATAAAGTAACAATTTATGACATCCTAAAACCAAGGACAGCCCGTAACTGTGAACTTTCAAAGAAAGAATAAGAATAAAGCAACAATTTATGACATCCTAAAACCAAGAACAGCCACACCTCCAGATGAGAAACCACACAAAAGAAGCCAGGTTCTGCCGAATCAGCCAAGACAGGGGATATCAATAATCAAAACAATGCAAGCTGTGCTGTGTTTTAAATTCGATCCAGATTTGAGATGACCATATGCAAGAAATGGCTTTACTGGAATCAAATATATAGAGTCTTAAAGATAAAATCTAGAGGTTAGGTGCTATTGAATGTTGAGCTTTCAGCTCCATTTCCTGAGGAATCACTGGAGCCATAGGTGGGGAATGCAATAATTCTTGTGAGGCATTGCAGCTGCTAAAATGCAGACATATGGAATTTTTGCTCTCTCTAGTATAATACAGAAACAATCTCACAATAGGATAAACACTCCTTTAAAACTTTCTCTTTACCCTAGGGAGAGGATATTGTACAGACTGGATGGGTAAAATCTTAGTATTTTGGATTTTCGTTTTAGACCTGGTTTCCTGTGTATCCTTTAGGAGCCTGTATTTGTAGCTATAGGAGTGCACTCCTGTGCTGAATCTTCTGACACCATACTAAACATGTTGGATATTTTGACAGTTGAAATTGATAGATGTAATTTGTATTGATACTGAAATTATGGAATATAATGGAAAATTGGGCTTTTGTTGTTGATATTGTGAAGATGTTACATGAAGTAGCATCATAAGAGACAAAATCAACTAATACTTAATATTCAATGACTTGAAATGCTGATTTCCTTAATAACATTGGGAAATAATTCATTAATTTTGTTTTTTTCTGCTTTATGGCCTTATATTGTTCTATTAGAGATTTAGATAACTTTTTTTTCCATTGAATCAAGAACCTCCTGCGCGCTAGCCACTGGCTGGGTCCCAGGAACATGGGTGGGAAATACATTATTCGAGAACCTTCTGAGCGCCAACCACTTCTGGGTCCCAGGAACATGATGAGAAGTATAACAGACATGGGCTTCATTGCCTGGAGCTTTTCATCTTGTACTTTTCTCTATTTCTATTGCTGAATTAAAATGTTCCATATTTCTGAATTCCCTCTAACTAGTCAACAAGGTTCATCTTATCAAGGAATACATAGTTCAGGGAATGGTGGCAGTGACCAGGCAACTGACCATACAGCCGATACACACACACACACACACACGCACACAAGCTTTGGTGTAAGGTGAGAGAGAAAGACAGAAGGATATTTTTGAAAGTTCTACTTAACTTCTTTTATCTGAAACAGAAGCTCATAAAAAAGTTATTTTTCCCCAGCTAAAAAGATAAAACATCATCATTATAAGAACATTTGTAAAATATAGACTACAATACAGTTAAAAAAAAAAGTGATTTTAATCCTAATACTAAAGTTAATATACCTTCCCCCATGCCAAATTGTATTTTGTCTTCTAGGACTAGTTGGTGTTTTCTCATCTAAAGAAGCTTGAACTTTGTCCTAGGACATTAAGTATTTTCTACCATATATTTTTTCAGTGTCTGTAATATTATTCCTTATTATGGTGGTATCAGAATTTATTTAGTGAATCCCTTAATATTGCGTAGTGGTTATTTCAGTTTCCTCATTTTGAACAATGATGGTATGAATATCCTTAAACATAAAATATGTATTCATAATGATTTCCTTTTTATGAAGGCCGAGAAATGACTGCTGAGTCAAAGATTATGCACATTTGAAAGGCATTTGATGCACATTATTAAACATTTTTATGTTAACATCCTCTTTGTTGAGCTGATTTATCCTTTTATTAATGGTCTTCCTTAAAAATTTTCTTTTTGTCTTAAATTTATTGTCTACTGTAATTTTGAAGCAGTTGAATATTGATTGCATTTTAGAAGAAAAAGAACACCAAAATATTAAAAGCAAAAATATAAAAAGGTAACTGTGTTAAGAAAAAAGAAATGAAAATATTATTAGAGAATGCTGTTTCCCATTCCTTATGCCAAAATAGACTCTGACATTTTTACTGGCATTTTCATTAAGGCAAGTAAATATGTTTCAAATGCAGGGCACCAGGTCTCTATGCTTATGTTCAAGCACACATCCATTTACTGACTGTGTTTTTACTGGAACTTTCTCTGTGGTACACAGAGTAGCTTTTTAGAAAGGTAGACTTTTAAAATGTTGGTTCAATTTGTAGCACTTTACTTTGACATAATTTTTAATTATTTAGAAAAACACTTGCATTTGGTATTCTCCCCACATAAATTGTGCAATTGATGAAGCGACCCTCTTGCTCTCTGAACACGGGTGCCTCACTCTGCAAGCCCACTGGTGAATTAGCTCCTGCTTTCCTCAGACAAGCAAGCACTCTTTGTGTTATTTCCAGGTAATTTATCAATTAATGTTCTAGGATGCCAAAGGAAAACTGGTGACAATAAAACTGAGGGAATTTGGAAACAAATCTGCTGAATAGCAAAAGAAGATTTTCTATTTATCTCTTGTAATCTTAAAAGAAAAAAAACTAATCTTATTCTGACGTTATTCCTGCCCTTTTTTTTTTAGTGCTCTGTGGAGGGGGTGAGAGCTTTCTGTGTGCCAGTGGAATCTGCATCCCCAGGAAACTGCAATGTAATGGCTACAACGACTGTGACGACTGGAGTGACGAGGCTCATTGCAGTATGTGACAAGCTGTTCGGGGTTTGTCTGAGTGGACAGGAATTCTATTCAGGGGCCTAGAAACCAAAACTATTACGTTGTCAAATCCCGACAATCATCGGCGTTTGTGTAGACTGCTTTTGGTTTGCCTTTCTGAAGTGAGCAAACGTGTTTATCTTCCCCCAGAGTGACAGCAGCATGTTTGCACACCTTTCAAAGGCATGGTTTATTAGGAACTCAACAGCTTAATGCTACATTGGAACAGAACAGGGATTGCAGCATTTTTACACAAAGTAGGTTAAAATTGGAAGGCTTTGGTTTATTTTGATTGGGTGAGAATTTTCCTTTTTGTTTATGAGTGTAAAAGTCAATGTTTTTTGAAACGGACATTTTTATAGCAACATTTTCACTCTAATGATTAACATTCATGACACAGCAAATACAAAGCCTCTTGTTTCTTTTTTTTTTTTTTTGCTTCCTCCAAACCTGGAGATAGT
Organism: Aotus nancymaae; assembly: GCF_030222135.1. Taxonomy (NCBI): domain Eukaryota; kingdom Metazoa; phylum Chordata; class Mammalia; order Primates; family Aotidae; genus Aotus; species Aotus nancymaae. The sequence goes on along the minus strand of NW_026988417.1, from coordinate 46,204,787 downwards.
CAATGGCACTAATTGTTTAAAATCCACTAATCAGTAGATTCAGCCTTATGTGCCCTCAATTTCTTCCCCATTGATTTGATTAGTCATTTTGACTGAATTGGTCAGTGGTTTGTTCAATATAGATTCAGGTTTCAAGTTGTTTTGCACTTACAAACTGGAAAGAATGGGAAAGCTATCCTGAAGAAGTACTTTATAATAAACAAAGCCAGTGTACTATTTGCTGACCCCTAGTATGTTAAAAAAAAAAAAGAAAATAATTACATTGTGTAATCTGGCAGAACTATATGCAATTAGAACACTATATGCAAGTATTTTAATGGTTTTTTTATGGGTATATAAACAGCCACAGTTAGTATGGCAAGAGCTGTGTTTCACCCCTTATGGGAACTGCCAAGATGTTACAAATGCTTGAGAATACGGATCAGAATCGAAAGATTCTTCTGGTCTGTTTGCCAAATGGACCAACTCATCTTTCATCCGATGAACTGGGATGCTCCTTTGTCCTGTTGAATGGCAGAACTACTGAAAGGCAGTTTATCATGATAACATTTCAGGTCAGTGTTTCCCAAACTGGTGTTCCATATAATACCTGAGTCTGGAATAATGCTTGAAAAAAACTAACTTTGGGAAATACTCTCTATCAGATCTACTTCTTAGAGGGTTAGAATACACATTTGTATATTAGAGGTTCTGAGAAATCCTGGAGTTTTAAAAAAAGGCATTTGCTTAACTTTGGATTTCCTCAGAATTATTTTCTCATGTAAATCTTCACCTTTATTTATTCATGCATTTTTTATTTTGCCTCATATCTAGCATCCCGTGGAACTTTAGTTATGCCACACGTATTTCAGGAAACGTTCTTTTTAGTAAGACATTTGTGTTTTACAATTTGGAATTTTCTTTTCAAAACAACCTATGGCACACAATTTTACAGAAAAACACATTTTATAGGCTGTGTATTTACACTGGGAAATGTTACTGTGAGCTTGGCAGAAGATACTGTGCAAAGCAGCCAAAATAGGGAACTTTAAATAATTCAATGTAATTATATCCAATTTATGGGAATTGTGGTAGAATCTCTAGGTTTTCTCTCATTGTGGCCCACGTTATAGCATTGTTCAAATTCTACATGTGCCTGTAACTTCTTTGGTGTCCAACCATGGTTTTATTACATGTTCGTCTATTGTACTGCACATTGAACTCTGAACCCTGTAAGTGCTTTCAGGTGCATTTGTTAAAATTAAATTTGAAGGGGTTAGTTTTCCTAGTCAACAACTGAACAAGAAGGTGTTACTATTCTGCAAGGGCTGAGGAGCTGAAGCATTTATTAAGGAAAATAGATATGGGCTTTTCCCGTGAATATACCACAAAAATGATCTGGTTGGTCCATTGAAGAAATATATCCCTTCAGAAAACTTCTGTATGAAAACACAGACATTGAAGGCTTCATATGCAATTGTTTTTGACCTGACAAGGACATCTGCTTTTGAGCCTTAATGTTCAGTGCTTGTGGCATTTCAGCATGAGTGTTTATGGAGGGTGCCACACTCTTGATGTCACCACCCTGTGGTGAAGGAATAGTGTAAGTCTGAATTAGGGCTTGGATGTGAATCAGAGTGTAAGTGCAGTCCACAGATACTCAGGAGAAGGAAGTTTTGCTGTGTATTCTCAGTGAGGAGCAGAAGAAAATACCTAGTTCCTAAGGTTCTGGCAGGAAGGCAAGAAGGAGAACTGCCAGAGGCGATTGTGCTTCTGTGGATTAGATGCAAAAATGATCTCTAGCTAAGCACTTGCCTGCTTTTATAAAACATGGGTCATATTAGGTGACCTGGGTAGTTTGTTGAGTTGTTAATTTCCTTTTCAGTCAGGTTCAAAGGAAGGGACAGAAGCAACTTATTATTTGTGAGTTACCTAATCAACTATGCTAGAAGCATTTACCTACATGCTTTGATTTAATTATCAGCACAGGAAGTATTATCTACCTGCTTTTATACAGGTGCAGAGACAGGGCTTATGGTAATGAATAAATTTGCCCATGATTTACTAAATTTGAACCCAGTCTTAAGTGGTACCAAATCTAATGCTGTTTTCTCTCAGCTGGGCTGCCTTTGACTTGTCCTTGTCCATAAAAATGTTCAGATTTAGTGAGATTATACTCTGATGGTTCATATGGCAGGAAAATATTTTGACTGTTTTTGCTGTATTACGGCTTTCAGAGCACTCCAGGTATCTGTGATTACTTACTGACTTTCTCCCCTAACCGGTTTTGTCTTATTTGTCAATCTCTTCTTATTTGTTGGATGAAAAGATTTCCAAATACCTGAAACAATTTTATGGTGTAGTAGAAAAATTTTCAAAAATCAGGAAAACTTTAGAAATGTCTACCTCTGTGACTTTAGGCAGGCCACTTTAGTAACCCTGGCTTTCGTTATCATCAAGGCTGGCTGCATGCTGGCCTCCCCAGCAAGCCCCACCTGCAGAGATTTTGATTCAGTTGGTGTGTGGTAGGGACCAGGCAGCAGTAGTTTTATAAAGCTCCCCAGGTAATTCTAAGGAACAGCCAGACTTGGAAGCACCAGGCTAGAAGGCGACTGGTGACTCTTTTGTTGTTGAGGGTCTATAATCTTTTGAGTCTATAACCAGCTCCTAGAACAGTACCTGGGACATAGCCAGTGCTTAGCAAATGAATACATCTTAATTTAAAAAGTTAAATTAGAAACTCAAGGAAAACGTTGTCACAGTGAAATAGCTGCCACAAAGTTCACACATTTTATGACACATAAAACCACCATCAAATACTTTTGGAAATCATTTGCTCTGAATTTTGGGTAAAATTGGTTGACTTATTTTTGAGGCTGGTGATTATCTAATTATATGCCGAGTGTAACACAGTGTAGTAATGACCACTAAAAGTTCTTGAGTCAGGCTACTTAGGTTTCGATCTTACCATTTCCTGCCTCTGATAACTTAGGCAAGTCACTCAACCTCTCTGTGCCTCAGTTTCTTCAGTAGTACAATGGAAACAACAAATAGTGACTATCTCTCAAATTGTTCACAATAATGATTCGCTGAATATAAAGCATGTAGACTGCTGTCTGGCATGCAGTAAGTCTCAAAGAGCGCTAGGATTTGTGTTCGTGACTGTTGTTGTCACTGTTGTCATCTTGCTGTTCCTCCTCTACCCAGCACCTCGTTACTAGGTGCAGAGAATGATCACCGGAAGTCATGGGGACAGCTGATAAATGTTAGCTGATACATGTAAGGGAGACAGAAACACTAAAATATGCACAACAGTTTTAAAAGCAGCACCATGTGAAGCTATTTGAGAATGGAGGCAGCCTAAACAGCACAACTGATATTCCAAATGATGTTTGAGTCATCGGAAATGACTGTATCCACAATAATCTTTCTAATAAGATGTGGCTGCAAGTATATGCTAGAAATATTTTCATCAAAATTATAAAAATAAAAAAAACCTCACTCTACGTTAATGGAAGTAGTATTATATGTTTGCAAATTTTACTTCTTGTGCAGTGGTAATCTGATTATACTGAATCAATCAAACTACTGAATATTCTTGAATTCCTACTATGTGTGAATCATGTTCTAGATAACTAGTAAATAGAAAGATACTGTTAAGACATGGTTTCTTTCTTTACAAGGCTTTAAGTCTAATCGGGGAACTAACATATAAACATAGAAACCATTAAATATGGTTTTTTATTTTGAGATGGAATCTGGCTCTGTCACCCAGGCTGGAGTGCAGTGGTGCGATCTTGACTCACTGCAGCCTCCACTACCTGAGCTGAAGCCATTCTCCAGCCTCAGCCTACTGAGTAACTGGGGCTACAGGTGTGAGCCACCATGGCAGGCCTAATTTTTGTATTTTTTTGTAGAAACAGGGTTTTGTCATGTTGACCAGGCTGATCTTGAACTCCTGAGCTCAAAGTGATCTGCCTGTCTCGGCCTCACAAAGTGCTGGGATTATAGGTGCAGGCCACTGTGCCCGGCCTAAATATAGTATTTTAAAACAATATAACACAAGCAATATCACAAAGTAAAAAAAAAAAAAAGTATGTAAACAATAAAAAAATCGGTAGCAGCAGGGAGTCCTTTTAGTAAAAAGAGTAGGATTACTAGAAGCTGGATTGTCTAGAGAGCTGATGGAAAAGATGGAATTAAAGCTAGGCCTTGCACTCAGGTGATGTTTGTATACTGTGCGACATGGTTTTCAATTCTCTAGGTGACATTTTGCAATGCATGGAGACTTTTTTTATTGTCACAACTGTGGGGGTGGAGGAAGGTACTACTGGCATCTAGTGGGTAGAGGCTAGAGATGCTGCTAAACAAACTACACTGCCCAGGGCAGCCCCCAACAACAAAGAATTACCCCGTCCGAAAGGTCAGTGATACTGCAGTTGAGAAACCCCTTTCTAGAGCTAGAAGTCAATAGGAGAAAGAACTCAGAGAGTCAAAATCCTGGTTCTTCTCATGGTTCTGCTGTTAATTAGCTGAGCAACCGTGGACAGACCATATAATTCCTCTGATCATCTCAGAATGGGAGGGTTGGATGAACTAACCTTTGGTCCTTTCAGTCTTTAATGTTCTGTGGGTGGAAACTGAGCATCTGTACTTGCATCTTGAGTTGAGGCAACACTTTCATGTTCATAGAGTCATAGAGACTGTACAGTTGAAAGACGCCCTTGAGAAAAAAGCTTTGTGTGTGTTAGTTTTCTGCTTTAATTGAATGATAATTTTGAGAGACAAGAATTATTAGTGTGTGTATGAGATACCAAACTGAAATCAATATTAACATGCAAGAATTTCAGAAGAAACATTTTGTATCAAGCCTTCCTTAAGAAAAAAAAGTCGTATCTAGAAAAACATCTACCTTAGGTCATGCAAAATTATGCTTGTTATTGAGCAAGAAAATCACAGCAAGCAGCTTTTGCAAATTTTGATTTGCTGGCCCCAAATTGCGCTGACAACATCCCTTTCCAGTTCAAGTAAACATTTATTTCAGTAAAAGGAGACACTGTGATCTTTGCTATTTGCTATGTATTTCTGGCTTTGCAGTACCTCTGGTTAAGGTTTTGTGTGTTTACTCATCACACAGACCTTAGGGAGGTAACAAATTGTTTTCCAAAGGCAGTTCATTTTGTATGTCACTTCTGATGGCTTCTAACCAAGCAAATTATAATAGTAGAAAGTTGAATCCGCACCTGGGGGAACAATGAGGATTTTTTAAAAAATGCGTAAATCCTCTCCATTTATAAAATAATTTAATAAACGAGAACATTCATTTTAAAAATATCTCCAATGCAGTGTTTTAGTATGAATTACCAGGGGTCCTAGAATGGGTCTCACAGAAGACAAATAAACTTTTGGAAATTTGTAGTGTGTTCTTAGGTTCATCAGATTCTGAAAGGGATGTTTGATTCCCTAGTAATCCTACCATCCAAAAAAGTGAGTGTACTGCTTACAAATAAATTAATTCGTAGGGTTTAAAATATGCTGAAATAGTGTCCCCCGTCCTCTGGGTGAATGCATGCATGTACTTTGCAGTGATCGTCAAATTGAGAAGGCTTATGTCCCTGGCTATTGCTGATTCTAGCATGTTGACTCAAAACTTTCCATGAGAGTAATTTAGATGAAGACAAAAATACCAAAAAGATCTTTTAGAATTTCACAAGGTAGTATATATATCTTGATGCACAAATTCCCCATATCTTCCCTGTGGGCAGGCGAACCAATGTCATAACCTTTCCACTCAGCTGTCACTTGTGTCATAGCCCCATTCAGTTGTGGGGTGCAGGGTGGGGAAATAGCGTCCTCTGCTGAATGGGAGAAAATACCATTGTCAAAGTGATAGCTAGGACTTCTTTTTTTATTTTTATTGTATTGTACTTTAGGTTCTGGGGTACATGTGCAGATCATGCAGGGTTGTTGCATAGGTGCTTACATGGTAAGGTGGTTTGCTGCCTCCGTCCCCCATCACCTATATCTGGCATTTCTCCCCATTTTATCTCCACCCTCTGCTTTCCCTCCCCTAACCCCCCCACAATAGACCCCAGTGTGTGGACTTCTTGGTTCTTATATTTTCCCTTATGGTAGCTGTCCTTATTTGAAAATTATTCAGGCTGGGGGAAGCAAAAAATAAAGAGTACTTAAAAGTTCCGTATGGGTATAAGTGTGGACATATGTGTATACATGCATGTGCCTGTGCACATATACATCTTCCTAATGAAGACACTCAACAGGTGATTTCTAAGGCCCATTCCATTCCTAAAATGATGTAATTCTAGCAATTTTAAGAAGTTTTTTTTTTTTTAGAAGAATGCTTTTTTGAAGCAAATTTATGATTCATGCATATATAAGTGTCACATTTTGGCATGGCTAATGGTTTAAATGATTAATGCCAAAGGCTTTGGATAGTGAATCATCATCAAGTGTGTGACGTTTACAGTAAAGTGGTGGCTGCCTCTGGTTGTATGAGATACAGGCTGCTGCTCGAGGAGAACCAATCACCTGGAATTCAGGAGACTGAACCATTGACTACTTGATTTCTGGCCTTCATCGGCCAAGAAGACTGATCTTCAAATGTGCCCTAATTTCTTGCCTCTTTCCTTTGTTCTTGCTACTTCTTCTGCTTGAAACATGCTAACCTTTTCATTACATCCACCCTACTGAAATTCTGCCCACTTTTCATATTCCTTCTACAACCTTAAGCACACTGTTTCGCAGTTTACTTTAAATAAGGAAAATAAAAATATATTTAAGAAATCTAGTTTCTGTGAAATGCAAGTTTCTTTACATATATTGATTTTAAACATTTTTATGGCTTTATTGAGGTATAACTTACATCCTATAAATTTCATCTGTTGATTTTTGGTAAACTTACAGAGTTATGTGACCATCCTCACAATACAGTTCCAGAATTTTGCATCTCTCCCCAGATTACTCTCCCACACATCTGTAGTCAATCACTAATTCGAATCCCTCAGCTACTGTAACTACTTCTCAGATTTCTGTTTCTATAAATTTGTTTTTTTCCAGGAATTCCATAAATGAATCATATAATATGTAGTTTTCGTATCTGATTTATTTCACATAGCATAACTTTTTGAGGTTTATCCATACTGTCACATATATTGGTAGTTTCATCCTTTTAATCACTGAGTAGTATTTCACCACGTGAGTACATTACATTTTGTTTGTGCATTCCAGTTGGTATTTGGATTTTTGTTTGGTTTTTGGCTTATGAATAATGCTGCTGTGAACATCTATATATTAATCTTTGTGTGGATATATGTTTAATTTCTTTTGGGTAGATTCCTAAGAGTTCAATTCACAAATTAATTGTATGGTAAGGTTACAGTTATATTCATAAGAAGATGCCAAACAGTTTTCCAAGATGGCATTATTAATTTATAGTCTCACCATGAGATTCATTTTCTCAAAATCCTTACCAGTACTTACTATTATCCATCTTTTCCATTGTAGCCATATTAAGGCATGTGTAGTTATATCATCTTGTAGTTTTAATTTGCCTTAGCTTATTTTTTTAATTTTGTTTTGCCCCACCCTTTCACTCCCACTGCTGCCTTTGCTTAATGACTAATAATGTTGAGCACTTTTTCTTGTATTATGTCTTTCGTGAAGACTTTCTATTCAAGTCTTTTGACCATTTGTAATTGAATTGTTCTCCATCTTATTATTGAATATGAGTTCTATAGAGACTGTGGATATCCAAATTTCTTTATCATATATATAATTTGCAAATATTTTTCAAGTATTGTCCTGTTGGGTCTGACCCATAGACCCTGACCTAGTGACAGATGAAAAACTCACTCTGACACAGGCTTGCCTGTGTCTGGCCCAGGGTCCCCTGCCAGAGTCAGCAGCAGCCTCAATAAGCCTGCAGCCTTTGCATTTATTTGGTACAGATTAAATGACAAAAGTCTCAAGTAAATACCATTGGAGGGTAATTAACATTGCCAACCCAGCTCAGCAGTGCCTCTGCTGGCAGACTGTGACTGGGCTACCTCGTCGCTGGGCAGGGCAGCTCTGAAAAAAGGCAGCAGCACATCAAGAACTTATAAATAAAGCCCCACCTTCCCAGGATAGAGCACCTGGGAAAAAAGGCAGTTGGGAGTTCCACTGCAGCAGACTTAAACCTACATGCCCAGTAGCTCTGAACGGGACAACAGAGCTCACAACTCAGCACTTGAGCTCCTATAAGGGACAGACTGTCTCTTCAAACAGCTCCCTGTCCCCCATATATCCAAAGAGTCACCTCATAAAGGAGAGCTTAGGCTGACATCTGCCAGGTATCTTTCTGGGATGAAGATAACAGAAGAAGAAACTGGCAGCAACCCTTACTGTTCTGCAGCTGCTGCAGGTGATCTCTAGGCAAGCAGGGGATCTGTTAGAAGGAAAACTGAAAAACAGAAAGAAACAACTTCATCATCAACAAAAAGGATGTCCATTCAGAGAACCCATCCAAAAGTCAACAACTACAAAGACCACAGGTAGATAAATCCACAAAGATGGGAAGAAACCAGCATAAAAAGGATGAAAACACTCAAAACCAGAATGCCTCTCTTCCTCCAAGGGATCACAACTCATCACCAGCAAAGGAACAAGGCTGGATTGAGAATGAGTCTGATGAAATGACAGAAACAGGCTTCAGAAGGTGGGTAATAACAAACTTCTCTGAGCTAAAAGAACATATTCTAACCCAATGCAAAGACAGTAAGAACCGTGAAAAAAGGTTTGATGAAATGCTAATGAGAATAAACAGCTTAAAGAAGAATATAAATGACTTAATGGAGCTGAAAAACACAGCACAAGAACTTCACAAAGCAAACACAAATTTCAATAGCTGAATCAACCAAACAGAAGAAAGGATATCAGAGATTGAAGATCAACTCAATGAAATAAAATGAGAAGGCAAGATTAGATAAAAAAGAATGAAAAGAAATGAACAAAGCCTCAAAGAAATATGGGATTATGTGAAAAGACCTAATCTACATTTGGTAGGTGTACCAGAATATGATGGACAGAATGAATCCAAGCTGGAAAACACTCTTTGGGATATTATCCAGGAGAACTTCCCCAACCTAGCAAGGCAGGCCACCATTCAAGTCCAGGAAATACAGAGAATACCACAAAGATATTCCTCAAGAAGAGCAACCCCAAGGCACATAATCGTCAGATTCACCAGGGTTGAAACAAAGGAAAAAATGCTAAAGGCAGCCAGAGAAAAAGGTCGGGTTACCCACAAAGGGAAGCCCATCAGACTCACAGCGGATCTCTTGGCAGAAATCCTACAAGCCAGAAGAGAGTGGGGGCCAATATTCAACATCATTAAAGAAAAGAACTTTCAATCTAGAATTTCATATCCAGCCAAACTAAGCTTCATAAGCGAAGGAGAAATAAAATCCTTTACAAACAAGCAATTGCTGAGCGATTTCGTCACCACCCGGCCTGCCTTACAAGAGCTCCTGAAAGAAGCACTAAACAAGGAAAGGAACAACCAGTACCAGCCACTCCAAAAACATACCAAGTGGTAAAAAGCATTGACACAATGAAGAAACTGTATTAACTAATGGGCAGAACAACCAGCTGGCATCAAAATGGCAAGATCAAATTCACAGATAACAATATTAACCTTAAATGTAAATGGGGTAAATGCCCCAATCAAAAGACACAGATTGGCAAGTTGGATTAAAATGTCAAAACCAATCAGTGTGCTGTATTCAGGAAACCCATCTCACATGCAAGGATATACATAGTCTCAAAATAAAGGGATGGAGGAAGATTTGCCAAGCAAATGGGGAGCAAAAAAAAGCAGGACTTGCAATCCTAGTCTCTGATAAAATAGACTTTAAACCAACAAAGATTAAAAGAGACGAAGAAGGGCATTACATAATGGTAAAAGGATCAATGCAACAAGAAGAGCTGATGATCCTAAATATATATGCACCCAATATGGGAACACCCAGTTACATAAAGCAAGTTCTTAATGACTACAAAGAGACTTAGACTCCCACACAATAATTGTGGGAGACTTTAACACTCAACTGTCAATATTAGACATTTCAATGAGACAGAAAATTAACAAGGATATCCAGGACTTGAACTCACATCTGGACCATGCAAACCTAATAGACATGTACAGAATTCTCCACCCCAAATCCACAGCATTTGAAAAGAATCCAATACATTCTTCTCAGCACCACATCACACCTACTCTAAAATTGACCACATAATTGAAAGTAAATCACTCCTCAGCAAATGCAAAAGAACAGAAATCATAACAGTCTCTCAGACCACAGTGCAATCAAATTAGAACTCAGGATTAAGAAAATAACTCGGAACCACACAACTTCATGGAAACTGAACAACTGGCTCTTGAATGTTGACTGGATAAACAATGAAATGAAGGCAGAAATAAAGATGTTCTTTGAAACCAACGAGAACGAAACCACAATGTACCAGAATGTCTGGGACACATTTAAAGCAGTGTCTAGAGGGAAATTTATAGTAATAAATGCCCAATGAGAAGCAAGGAAAGATCTAAAATCAACACCCTATCATCAAAATTGAAAAGGCTAGAGTAGCAAGATAAAAAAAACTGAAAAGCTAGCAGAAGACAAGAAATAACTAAGATCAGAGCAGAACCGAAGGAGATAGAGACACAAAAATACCTTCAAAAAATCTGTAAATCCAGCAGGTGGTTTTTTGAAAAGATCAACAAAATAGACAGACCACTAGCCAGATTAATAAAAAAGAAAAGAGAGAAGAATCAAATAGATCCAATAAAAAATGATAAAGGAGTTATAACCACCGATCCCACAGAAATACCAACTACCATCAGAGATTACTGCAAACAACTCTATGCACATAAACCAGTAAACCTGGAAGAAATGGATAAATTCCTGGACACATGCACCCTCCCAAGCCTAAACCAGGAAGAAGTTGAAATCCTGAATAGACCAATAACAAGGTCTGAAGTCGAGGCAGCAATTAAGAGCCTACCACCCAAAAAAAGCCCAGGTCCAGTTGGGTTCACAGCCGAATTATACCAGACATACAAAGAGGAGCTGGTACCATTCCTTCTGAAACTATTCCAAATAATCCAAAAAGAGGGAATCCTTCCCAGATCATTTTATGAGACCAACATCATCCTGATACCAAAACCCAGCAGAGACTCAACAAGAAAAGAAAACTACAGGCCAATATCCATGATGAACATAGATGCAAAAATCTTCAATAAAATACTGGCAAGCCGATTGCAACAGCACATCAAAAAGCTTATCCACCATGATCAAGTAGGATTCATCCCAGGGATGCAAGGCTGGTTCAACATATGCAAGTCTATAAACGTAATTCACCACATAAACAGAACCAAATACAAAACCACATGATTATCTCAATTGATGCAGAGAAGGCCTTCGACAAAATTCAACAGCCCTTTATGCTAAAAACCCTCAATAAACTAGGTATTGACGGAATGTATCTCAAAATAATAAAAGCTATTTATGACAAACCAACAGCCAATATCATACTGAATGGGCAAAAACTGGAAGCATTCCCTTTGAAATCTGGCACTAGACAAGGATGCCCTCTCTCACCACTCCTATTCAATATAGTACTGGAATTTCTAGCCAGAGCAATCAGGCAAGAAAAAGAAATAAAGAGTATTCAAATAGGAAAGGAAGAAGTCAAATTGTCTCTATTTGCAGACGACATGACTGTATATCTAGAAGACCCCATTGTCTCAGCCCAAAATCTCCTGAAACTGATAAGCAACTTCAGCAAAGTCTCAGGATACAAAATTAATGTGCAAAAATTGCAAACATTCCTATACACCAATAACAGACTTAAAGAGAGTCAATCAAGAATGAACTGCCATTCACAATTGCTACAAAGAGAATAAAATACCTAGGAATACAACTAACAAGGAACGTAAAGGACCTCTTCAAGGAGAACTACAAACCACTGCTCAACGAAATAAGAGAGGACACAAATAGATGGAGAAACATTCCATGTTCATGGTTAGGAAGAATCAATATCGTGAAAATGGCCATACTGCCCAAAGTAATTTACAGATTCAATGCTATCCCCATCAAGCTACCAAAGACCTTCTTCACAGAACTGGAAAAAACCACCTTAAACTTCATGTGAAACCAAAAGAGAGCCCACATAGCCAAGTCAATTCTAAGCAAAAAGAACAAAGTGGGAGGCATCACACTACTGGACATCAAACTATACTACAAGGCTACAATAATCAAAACAGCATGGTACTGGTACCAAAACAGAGATATAGACTAATGGAACAGAACAGAGGCCTTGGAGGCAACACAACATATTTACACCCATCCGATCTTTGACAAACCTGACAAAAACAAGCAATGGGGAAAGAATTCCCTATTTAATAAATGGTGTTGGGAAAATTGGTTAGCCATATGCAGAAAACAGAAACTGGACCCCTTCCTGAAACCTTACACTAAAATTAACTCCAGATGGATTAAAGACTTAAACATAAGACCTAACACCATAAAAACCATAGAAGAAAATCTAGGCAAAACCATTCAGGACATAGGCATAGGCAAGGACTTCATGACCAAAACACCAAAAGCATTGGCAACAAAAGCCAAAATAGACAAATGGGACCTAATCAAACTCCACAGTTTCTGCACAGCAAAAGAAACAGTCATTAGAGTGAATAGGCAACCAACAGAATGGGAAAAAATTTTTGCAGCTTACCCATCTGACAAAGAGCTGATATCCAGAATTTACAAAGAACTAAAACAGATTTACAAGAAAAAAAACAAACAAGCCCATTCAAAAGTGGATGAAGGATATGAACAGATACTTTACAAAAGAAGACATACATGAGGCCAACAAACATATGAAAAAATGCTCATCATCACTGGTCATTAGAGAAATGCAAATCAAAACTACATTGAGATACCATCTCACACCAGTTAGAATGGCAATCATTAAAAAATCTGGAGACAACAGATGCTGGAGAGGATGTGGAGAAATAGGAACACTTTTACACTGTTGATGGGAGTGTAAATTAGTTCAACCATTGTGGAAGACAGTGTGGCAATTCCTCAAGGACCTAGAAATAGAAATTCCATTTGACCCAGCAATCCCATTACTGGGTATATATCCAAAGGATTATAAATCGTTCTACTATAAGGACACCTGCACACAAATGTTCATAGCAGCACAGTTTACAATAGCAAAGACCTGGAACCAACCCAAATGCCCATCGATGATAGACTGGACAGGGGAAATGTGGCACATATACACCATGGAATATTATGCAGCCATCAAAAACGATGAGTTCGCGTCCTTTGTAGGGACATGGATGAACCTGGAAACCATCATTCTCAGCAAACTGACACAAGAACACAAAATCAAACACCACATGTTCTCACTTGTAGGCGGGTGTTGAACAATGAGAACACATGGACACAGGAAGGGGAGCACTATACACGGGGGTCTGTTGGGGGGAAATAGGGGAGGGACAGCGGTGGGTGGGGAGTTGGGGAGAGATAGCATGGGGAGAAATGCCAGATATAGGTGAAGGGGAGGAAGGCAGCAAATCACACTGCCACATATGCACCTATGCAACAATCTTTCATGTTCTTCACATGTACCCCAAAACCTAAAATGCAATTAAAAAAAATCAGTAAACCATTTCCTCTGAATATTGTTTATTTCAACATTAAACTATGAGCGTCCTGAGATTACATACCACTTCTCATTTTTCCATCGTAGTCTTTGGAGAGTACTTGCTTATTTGAGGATCACATTATGAAACATTCAATTGACTTAAGCAGTAATGTTATGTGAAAGGAAATAACAACTCCATAATCTAAATGACTTATTTGTTAAGTTTATACTTACCACTGGCAAACCTGGACTTTCAACTCTAAAGAAAACGTAAGAGTCACTGAAGTCTAATTCTGCGTGAAGAGGAACTTCATTAGGAATGATGGTGAATTGAGAATGTCTTTTCTCATCTTTGACAATCAAGGATCTTTCAGGTGACATAAAATGGAAGTCAGGGAAACACATCAGAAAGTGATAAAATCACTTGGCTTGGGAGCCAGAGGGTCCTATTCCTGGTTCTGCAGCACTTGCTAAGTGGCCTTGAACAAGTCATAGTATCTCTCTGTGCCACCTTCTCCTCACCTATAAAACAATAGGTGTGGACCAGGTTACCATTAGGATATCTCTTCCATGATTGGCTTGTGTTAAATATTGTACTACAATAGCATTCTGTACAGCTCTGATGACACATTGGTGGCTTCTTTTATTTACAGACTGCAGTGAGAATCTGTTTCACTGTCACACAGGCAAATGCCTTAATTACAGCCTTGTATGTGATGGATATGATGACTGTGGGGATTTGAGCGATGAGCAAAACTGTGGTAAGTAGCATTGTTTCCCCAAAGGTTTTAATTTAAAATCACAGAAATTTATAACCAAGAACTTGTAGTTCATTATATGTTAATACGATTAGCAGTTTAAATTACAAAATAATTGGTTTCTTGTTTTTTAGAAGGAGGAAGTTTGTTCATTCACTGTCCTCAGTAATGTCTTATGTGTAAATATAATAGATAAATGATCATATTAATAAAATGTTTAAGAAATAGGATGGGAAGACTGGTAAAGTTTGTTAATGTATTAATAGTTTTTTTCCTCTCCTCTAATGTGTTCTGTTTCTCCTCTGGTTAGAGCCAGTGGCTTATGTTAGATTTTCGGTCCTTAAGCAAACTTTGAGGGCAGATATATTGTCTGTACCTGATTCCCTTATTACATGTGATCAAAGTCCCCTCCTTTATTTAATCCCCAAATAGTACAAGGACCACCTTTGCAGCAGCTACACCCAGGGTTAGGATGACACCTTTGTTTTGTGTACAAATGCTGATCTTACCTTTTAATGAAAAAACCTACTTTTTAAAGAGTCATGTTCAATGCCATCTCATGAATTAAAATCAGCAAAATTCCTGTTGCTCATTTGCTTTTTTGGCTTTGTGACTAGCTTCAGAATTTTTAGGTAGTATATTTTTGAGTGATATAGGAACTTTGCAACATGAACAAAAGGGCAAACTGGGATGAGGATATACCCTGGACAAATGATATGAGACAATGTCCAGCATTAGATAATATCAAAATAAATGTTTGGAAAAGGTCAGAGGTATCATCAGAGGAATGCATTGGAATCATGAATGTTGGGAATAACCCCATGCTGGGAAACCTGGTGGCTTCTAGGAGCACCATCTAGCTGCCACTTGCTGTATCTGTAAAAATATTTTTAAATGTGTATGTACAGACCTTTCCTGTGTGACTACATAGATGTGGTTATTGTTTTTTTCTGGTAATAATTTATTTTTATTTTATTTTCGACTGACTCATAGTAGTTGTACATATTTACTGAATACAGCGTGATATTCTAATACATGTATACTATATGTAATGATCAAATCCAGGTAATTAGCATATCCATCACCTCAAACATTTATCATTTCTTTGTATTAGAAACATTCAAAATCTTCTCATTTAGTTATTTGAAAATATACAATAACTTGTCATTAACCATAGTCACCATCCAGTGCTATAAAAACCTACAACTTGTTCCTCCTATCTAGCTGTAATTTTGTATCAGTTAAGCAATTTCTCTTTATCCCTCCTCCTCCATACCCTTCTGGCCTCCAGTAACCACTGTTCTACTCTCTGCTTCTATGAGATTAACTCTGCCTATGAGTAAGGGCATGTGGTATTTGTGTTTCTATGCCTGGCTTATTTCACTTTACATAATGTCCTCCAGGCTCATCCATGTTGCTACGAATAACTGTATTTCATTCTTTTGGCATGGCTGAATAGTATTCCATTGTGCAGATGTACCATCTTTTTCCACTCATTTTTTGATTGGCACAAATTGATTCCATATCATGGTTATTGTGAGTAGTGCTGCAATGAACTTGGGGGTGCCGGTGTCTGTTTGATATACCGATTTTCTTTCCCTTGGATATATACCCAGAAGTGGGATGTCTGGGTCATATGGAAGTTCTATTTGTAGTTTTCTCAAGAACCTCCATACTGTTTTCCATAATGGCTGTACTAATCTACTTTCAGATGTGGATTATCTCCTGGGACTGACTAGTTTTGAGACAAAGGATGAGGGGAAATTGTAATTATATACATCACAGAAATGATAGTTGCAGGAGGCCATAGAGATCATCAGATTCAACCCTTCTCTTTACCAATGAGATAACTAGGAAAATGCAGGGGATTGAAAAGGAGTGAGTGTAGGTTGGTAGTTGGATAGGTTAGTGGAGAGGGCCAGAGTGTAGGTAACATGTGAGGATGAATGGTCTTAACAGGCGACATAATTCCTCTGAAGATAGCAGGTTGTTGTGAAGTTTGTGTGTCTGGATGCCAGTTGTCTCCGGCTAACAGCAATAATTACCAGTTTCCTTCAGACCAGCCTCTGCCCTGGCCCCCTGTGCTCCTCTGGTTCCTGCTAAACACCTCTTTTGCTTTTCTTCTTTTCTCCAACCCATGTCCTCCTTATATTTTGCTTTATTGACCCAAAACACCCTTTAAGATCCATGGTCACTCCAGAAGTCTGTCTATGACCATGACACTATTACTAGACTCATCACACCTTCTCATCGAATCTGTTATTCATGAAACCACATACATCTTCCAAAACGCTACTTACATTCAGGGTTTACCACTTCTCATGGCAAAGCATCCTGTGGATTCTGCCCTTTGTGAGAGGGAACTTATCGCTCAGTTCTTTTTCAGTAATATATAAATTGGGACATAGTTGAAGTCCAGGCTAAAAAGAATCATGAAAATAACATACATATTTTCTATTGCTTACCCAGCAGTTCTTTTGGATATAAGGCCAGGCATGCTGGCATGTCCTTGTAGTCTCAACTGCTTGAGAGGCTGAGGTGGGAGGATCACCTGATCTTAGGAGGTTAAGGCTGCAGTGAGCTGTGTGAGCTATGATCACCACACTGCACTCCAGCCTGGGAAACAGAGAGAGACCCTGTCTCAAAAAAAAAAAAAAAAGATAATTCAATTAAAAACTTAAGCCTAGCATCAGGAGAGATGACAAGGAGATACTTGCTTTCCCAGTTTGCCAGACAGGTAAGTTATAATTCCCAGAAATGTGAGAAAACTGTTACAGATACATCAAATCCGCTAGTTACATGAAACACAAATCGCAGTTCTGTTTTTTCTACCAGGGTAGAAACCATAAATTTTTCATAAGGAAAGAAAATGACAACTAAAGAAAACAAAAGCCAACAACAATAAGAACAAACTGGCCAGGTGTGGTGACTCACTCCTGTAATTTCAGCACTTTGGGAGGCCGAGGTGGGCAATCACCTGAGGTCAGGAGTTCAAGACCATTCTACCATCCTGGGCAACATGATGAAACCCTGTCTCTACTAAAAAGAAAAAAAAATTAGCTGGGCATGGTGGCACACACCTGTAGTCCCAGTTACTTGGGAGGCTGAGGCAGGAGAACTGCTTGAACCAGGAGGTGGAGGTTGCAGTGAGCTGAGATTGTGCGGCTGCACTCCAGCCTGGCAACAGGGGGAGACTCCATCTCAAAACAAAGAACAAACTACGGGTCCTGAGACAACTAGGGTAGTGTTACTCATCTGAAAAACAAACGCATCTTACCCCACCGTGATGGTGGTCAGTGGGGCACATGTGTGGAGAGGGCGTGGCATTTTAATTGGGCCAGACCTATTGTAGAAATGTTATTAAAGGTATTGGAACCATTGGAACAGACTCTCTTCAACGGGAACTGGGAGCCATACAATCCTGCCTGTTTGTCACACTGGTTCTCTGCATCCTCGTGAGTTTTCATTTCTCCAGATTGCAGTCCCACAACAGAGCATCGCTGCGGGGATGGGCGCTGCATCACCATGGAGTGGGTGTGTGATGGTGACCACGACTGTGTGGATAAGTCCGACGAGGTCAACTGCTGTGAGTGCTCTGAGGATGTTTGTTTTGCTTATTTTTCCATTTCTGCTTGTTTGGGCAGTGCTCAATGTTAACTTCTATACTTAAGACTCACTATATACACAGCATTCCAAGGGAAAGATTCTGATACTTTGGTTCTAGCCTGTAAAGGTCTTTGAGTGGTGGGATGACAATAGCGATGGACTGTATGTGACTTCCACACCTTTCCTCCCAAAACTCCAAGCATCATTTGGCTGATCTGGCCAAGTGGGTGTCTATTTTCTCTCTCATTGCTCCATACATTTCTTTTATGCTTCTGTGACTTTGTCAAAGGTGATGCTGTTCCCACAGACTGGGAAACCTTCCTTCTGCACACGATATATGAGTAGTTAAGTTCCCTGTAGGAGTGCCCTAACATGTTCTCAGGGGCCATTTGTGGAAGAACATGGAAAGAATCGTCAGCAAGAAGAGAGCCTTTAATGTTCATACAGTGACACAGAGAGTGCATGATAGGCCAGGTGTGGTGGCTTGCACCTGTAATCTCAGCAGTTTGGGAGGCCGAGATGGATGGATCACGAGGTCAGGAGTTTGAGACCAGCCTGGCCAACATCGTGAAACCCTGTCTCTACTAAAAATACAAAAATTAGTTGGGCGTGGTGGCAGGTGCCTATAGTCCCAGCTACTTGGGAGACTGAAGCAGAAGAATCGCTTGAACCTGGGAGGCTGAGGCTGCAGTGAGCAGAGATCATGCCACTGCACTCCAGCCTGGGCAACAGAGTAAGACTTCGCCTCAAAAAAAAAAAAAAAAAAAAAGACAATAGGTATAGAATTTAGAGAACTGATAGGAATTGGAAGGTCAATGGATATTAACCATTCCTTTCAAATATCAGTTGTCATAAACAAGTGTTAAAGTGTTTATTATGTGTTAGTTACTATGTGAGTTCTTTCCCATATATCATTTTTTTGGCTTTTGAGGTCAAGTAGATAAATCATGAAATATTTGGGCTTGGAGTCCAAAAAGCTTGCCTTCACATTCTGGCTGAGCTCTTAGCCATGGGACTTTGAGACAAGTAGTATACTCTCTAAACTTTAGTTTCTCATCTCTAAAACAAAGATGATAGTATCTACCTTACAAGGTTTATGTGAGAATTTGAGATTATATATACAATGCACTTAGCACAGCTCTTGCCAAAAAAGAACCCTTTACAGATTGCCATTTTTATTAGTAAGTAGGAGCATGATACTTCCATCACTAAAAACAATCACGCAGTTCTCAAGAAAAAGTTAATTTTTGATAAATGTTGTTTAATGAGGCGGGAAAAATTCTAGAAATGAAATCAATGATATATTCTTTTGTGTATGCAGAACACCCTGTTTCTTAGTGATGCCTGATAAATGGCTATTGTTTATTTGATGTACATACTGAGAGAAGAATTAATAAATAAAGTGAATATCATTCTGGCCCTTCCTAGCCTGTCACAGCCAGGGTCTGGTGGAATGCAGAAATGGACAGTGTATCCCCAGCACGTTTCAATGTGATGGCGACGAGGACTGCAAGGATGGGAGTGATGAGGAGAACTGCAGTGGCAGTAAGTGTGTCCCCCCACCCCAGAACATGCCTTTACTGCTGGTCCTCTCCTTGGGAACAAAGTAAAACATCTGAAGTTGCTTAAGTAGGATTCCCACATAGATAATCCCAGATCGCCAACGCAGTGACCCTCACAGCCCTCGTCAGCCAGGAAACACTTTCTTGTGCTAAACATAATTCTCAAGCAACTTACACTGAAAATCATCCCTCAGGGTGAAGAGGGCAGGTGAGACACCTGAACAGCACAGTCAGATTCACTTAACTGTTTGATGGGGAAAGCCGTGATAAAGAGAGAAGCTTAGTGTATAGCATCCAATTAAATTAGATTAGATTCCAGTGAGAAGAAATTGGTTTCTGAAAGGAAATGTAATGACTTCTTAAAATAATCATGTGCAGAGAAGCAGTGTAGTGCCTCTTATTACCAAGCAATACACTTTAAAAGGATTTAATATCTGTGTGTGACTCTCAAAAAGAGCCAATAAATTGTTTTTTAAATGTAACCATTTCTGTCGGAAAAGAAAGTTCTACGCAGATTGTTTTAAGCTCCAGTGTTTGTGGAAGCCTCTCAGTAGGGGCTGGGTAAGGATATCCGTAGACTCAAAAAATCCCATTTGTTTACACCGCACAGGCACAGCCTAGTTGTTAAGAACCTGGTTGTTGCAGCCCTGATACCTGGGGTCAAGCCTCGGTCTGCTGTGTACTATATGGTGACTTTTGGCAAGATACGTACACCCCTTTTAGGTCGCAGTTTGTGTTTTGTCCACTGAAAATAGTGATAACTACCTCATAGTGTTGGCGCATAGTGAAAACTCAATATATGTGAGCTTTTATTACATGGCTATTACATTAAAGTATAGCTTGGGTTGTGTATATTCATAATCAACCAATGAGACTGGTCACCTATAGATAAATTAGTTTTGTCGTAATAACATACTGATCATTAGAATAACTTTAATGGAAAAGTGCCCAAGACCTAAAGGGAGAGCTTTTCAATCATAGACTTATTACATAAAAATAATATATAAAGAGTGCTTTGTTTTACTAATTTTTAAATTCAGAAGGAAATCCTTTATTAAACATAATTTATTATGTGCATATTAACCAAGTACTTCCCTTTGCATCAAACTCTTCTTTCTAGATAATTCAACTCTGAAATAATTTTGCATTTTTTATGATGAAATAGCAGGCTTTGTAGAGTATTTCCTTACGTGTGTGAGATGTAAGAAAGTAATATGATAAACAGATTTAAAAGTAAAATTGTAGTATCTTTATGTTGTTCGCTCTTATGAATTCAACTTAAAAAATGTATATTGTGGTGTTTATATGTGGCCATCCCCTGGGAATTCAGTAGCAAAACAGCTGATGGGGCTTGCAGACTCCTGGGGGACATAGGCATGCTACGAATTATTATGCAAATCGATGTCTAACCAGACAGCAACAGAGACTAAGAAGGGAAATTCAGGGTGCTTGGATGCCATTAATACTGTGTATGCCCTGGTAAAGGGCATCGGAACAAAGCTTCCCCAAGGAAGAGATCCTGGAGCTCAGACCTGACGGATGAGTGGGGTTAACCGAGAAGAGTGGGGCTTGAAAAAGCAATTGAGACACAAGGCACCTCTTGACCAAAATTCCGAGGTGGGAAGGTGCAAGCATGTATGGGAGGACCATGAGAGAAGGCAGGCCATTGTGATTACAGAGCTGAGAACAAAAGGGAGCCTGGTACTAAATACTGTGTAGTTGTCAGGACAGGTTGCAGGCTTATTCTGCTAGACAGGGCTGGGAAGCAAAGTGGGGCCTGCTTCTTCTGAGACTTAGGGTCTTGCTGAAGAGTTAGGCCTTTGAAACTCTTCAGACTCTGTCTCTGCCTACCTGTCTAGTCTCTCTGACCCTCTTTCTGCGTGGTTGAAGCTCCAGTGACTTGACTTGTGCACCTCCCTATTCCAGACCTTTGTGTGTGCTGTTTCTCGGCTTGGGAAACCCACCCTTTCCTCTTACCATGATGTTGAAAAGTCCTTTGAGAACCTTCCCCATACTGGTCTCATTGGCTTCTATTGCTCTTTAACTGTGTTTTAGCTAGGCACGGTAGCACATGCCTGTAAACTCAGCACTTTGGGTGGCCAAGGCAGGAGAATTACTTGAGACCAGGAGTTTGAGATCAGCCTGGACAATATAGCAAGACCTCCATCTCGATGAAAAAAATAAATAAAAATAAATATTTTTATCCATAAAGCAATGATCACACAGCATCAGAAGGTTTTGTTCATGTTGATACCTCTATCAGAGCACAAACCACTTCCCAGGGGGTATCATGCCCTTTTATCTTTTAATGTTCAGTGCCTAGCTTGTCACATAGATTGTCACATGGGAGGCACTTAATATTTGCCAAAATAATGAATGCATGATGTCAATAAAATCTCCTCAAGAGCCTAAACTCACCAAAATTGTTTAGGTTTGCTTTGAGAAAAAATTTTGACCCTGCTGACATTAAAAAAAAAAAGAGCGACAGCTCTTTTCTGCAAGGCTGTGGTATATTAATTTGCACATTAGTGGTACTAGAAAGGATAAATATTCCAGTATAATAAACATTGTCTTAGAATTATAGATAAGAGTGATTATATATACACACATACTATTATTCATACTTAAAAGTGCCTTGCAAGGTTGTCCAGATTCCAGATGACATGCCTGAAGGTAATTGATCATAATGGGGTGTGCTAGAACAGGCAGCATTTATTACCCTATCCATTTAATCTACAAACAACCAGGAAATCAACGGGAAAAGCAGTTTCCTCTCTACATACTTTAAGGAAAAACCATTAGGGCAAACACTGATATTACTGCTGTCATTCACTTAGAAACCAGAAATCTAGTTCTCAAGTCATCACAGCTAGGCTGATGACACTCTCCAAGACATATTGAAAATATGGATAAAAACTGCATTATGTTACACTTGTATTATGATAAAGTATCCTTATTGTATTGGTGTTGATGTCCTATTTATTACTAGAGAAAGTATTTTTTTAGAGGGAGACTAGAATTGGGAGCAAATGAGTCTTTAAAAAAAGTCACAATATTCAGAATTTTGAGATTTTATGATGTTCTTTCTCCCTCAAATCTCTTGAATTTTATTTTGTAATCAAGTATTGGCACCTATGTAAAAAGAAAGCACTATTTTTTCCCATTAAACGCACAACCACCTGTTTTTAGTGTAGTTTGTCTCTTATTTATTCATTCCTATTTTGGAATACCCGGATTGTATTTAGTTGCCAGGAAAATGAATCCAGAAAGCACCTATTCAATATATGTTCAATACTGCTGGAGAAATTGGAAAGAAATTAAAGTTGTGTTATTCTTCAGCTCCACCAGACATTCCTGATCATTTGGATCCTTGGGTAAGGAATTTGCAGATGATAAAAGTCAATGCGCCTTTTCCTCCTTCTGTAGGCCAGACTCCATGTCAAGAAGGAGACCAAAGATGCCTCTACAATCCCTGCCTTGGTTCATGTGGTAGTAGCTCTCTCTGTGACCCGAACAACACTCTGAATAACTGTAGTAAGTACAACAGCTGATAAATGCAATTGCCATGTGAACGCATGCATTCAGCACTTTTCTTCTGTGTTGACATTCAAATACCGAAATCTGGAATCCCTCCAAAAGTCTACTTATTTTTTTTTTCTTTTTAAGATGTTGCATGTGGTAGCAGAAAAGAAACAAAATGGTCTCAATTAACTTAAATCAGAAACATATGTGTCATTGTGAATGCCTATAAATCCACATTGCTTAATATCATTACCATTAATTTCCACTCAGCATTAGTTCTCTGTATTATTTTCTTGGCTCCATCTGTAGGCAGATGCTATCTTTCTTCCTTTCTAAAGCATAGCTTCAAAAATGGAAACTTTAACCAAGAAGCAAATATGAAGTTCATAGAAATAGACACATACAACTTAGAAAGTCTGTTCTTTTTTTTTAGACACAGTCTCACTCTGTCGTCAGGCTGGAGTGCAGTGGCACCATCTTGGCTCACTGCAACCTCTACCTCCCGGGAGTTCAAGCCATTCTTCCTCAGCCTCCAGAGTAGCTGAGATTACAGGCATTCAACACCCTCAGGGATCCACCCACCTGGGCCTTCCAAAGTGCTGGGATTATAGGCAGTTTGTTCTTTTAATGAAATTTATTCTCACCTTTCCAGGAACGCTTATGACCTATAATGGTTTTGGAATCATTATGCTCATTTGTTTCAGTGACAATGTAACAGCTCCAAATGGTGCAAGCAGGTGGCTCTAAAATGACTTTCAGGAGGAAGAATTATTTGGGGAAGACAGAATGGGCGGAAGTGAAAGAGCACCGTAAGGACTCTCATGGGAAATTGAATCAGAAAATCCCCAGCGACTGATTTCTAGTAATGATTTCTGACTCTTGGGCTCTGTTTTCCTGTTATACTCACCTCTTTCACTTTTTCTAATGAACTTTTTGCTGCATTTTCAGGTTGGGATTAGAAATTTAGAAGCAGGTCAGTCAGCTTTCAGTTTGCAAGAGGGTATTATTATTAGTAGTAGTAGTAATCTTTGAGACAGACTCTGGCTCTGTCACCCAGACTGGAGTGCAGTGGTGTGATTTTGGCTCACTAAAACCTCTGCTTACCAGGTTCAAGTGATTCTCCTGCCTCAACCTCCCGAGTAGCTGGGATTACAGGCACATGCCACCATGCGCAGCTATTTTTTTTTTTTTTAGTAGAAATGGGGTTTCACCATGTTAGCCAGGCAGGTCTCAAATTCCTGACCTCAAGTGATCCACCAGCCTTACAGGCGTGAGCCACCGTGCCCAGCCGGGGTATTACTTCTTAATCATGTTCCCTCAGTCCAAGACCCTTGGAAGCTGGGATGCTGAAAGGCTCAGTCCTTGCATTTGCTGCAGTTCAGGGATCCTGATTTTACCTGGTGACCTTTCTGGGTCAGTGTAGAGCTTATAGTGAGTGCCTCTGTAATTGTTACAGAGTCTCAAGGGGGTGAAAAAAGGACGCTAGGAAGGGGGTGTAGGCAGGCAGCTAAAAAAAAACCAGACTGGCCAGACACGGTGGCTCACGCCTGTAATCCCAGCACTTTGGAAGGTCCAGGCAGGCGGATCACCTGAGTTCAGGAGTTCGAGACCAGCCTGACCAACGTGGAGAAACCCTGTCTCTACTAAAAATACAAAATTAGCCAGACTTGGTGGCGCATACCTATAAGCCTAGCTACTTAGGAGACTGAGGCAGGAGAATCACTTGAACATGGGAGGCGAAGGTTGCGGTGAGCCGAGATCATGCCATTGCACTCCAGCCTGGGCAACAAGAGCAAAACTCTGTCTCAAAAAATAAAACAAAACAAAACAAAACAAAACAAAAACAGACTGATGGGACTGACTGTGGCATTTAAAAATTCTTTGCCTGGGCCAAGTGCGGTGGCTCACATCTGTAATCCCAGCACTTTGGGAGGCCAAGGCAAGTGGATCACCTGAGGTCAGGAGTTGGAGAACAGCCTGGCCAACATGGTGAGTGAAACCTCATCTCTATAAAAAAAAAATTGTTTGCCTGGAAACACATGCCCACCCCTCCTCCATTTCCCATATGAAAGAACAGTAGATATTAGTCTAGCCACGAAGTAAACACACTCAAACTGCCATTTTACTTCCTTTAAACTGATCTAAATAGAACATATCTATAGATATGCACACACACACGCACACACACATATGTATAACATTTGGGCCACTGTTTCCATTGTTTCATTTTGCTCATCTCCCTATCTGCCGTGGCAATTTTTCAGAGCGATTTCTTTACTTCACCTTCAATTTGAATAATGACAGTGTCAGCGCAAAGACATGTGTTTATTATTAGTGTTTTGGGGGTTGTGTGACATGAAATGGTACTTACTATTAGACTCAAAAATATAGAAAAGGCAATGTTAGCCTGGTCAAATTTGGGTAGGGAGTAAGTGGGTGTATGTTGTCCTATTTTCTGTATATTTGAAATATTTCAAGCTCTAAATATTTAAAAATATGTTGTCTTCTATCAAAAGAATAAGATGTAGGAAAGGCCACTGGATAACTCTTGGCTCATAGAGCTGACCAATATGTGTAGTGTGTCCATGATGTTCCAGGCATCAGGTGGGCACTGGGCTTTCTCGTGGGGAAGAAAGGAGACAGGTTTCTAGCTTCCTGGAAGTCACTTTTCAATGTGGGAGAACATGTGGTCATCTTCCCACTCATATTTTCCACATTGTGGCTCTCCTTAAGTTCTTTTAATACACTCAGTTTCCCTAGTGTCTCGTGTCTCACCAGCTTTTTCATTCACCATGTATATTCTTGCCAACTTCTCACCACATATATTCAGCAAACGTTTGCACAAGCTCTCTTCTAAGTGAAAGGCACTAGGCTAGCCACTTGCCCTCATTACTCCTGTGTTATTAAAAATGCCGATGTGCCTAACTTCCAGTTGAAAGTCAAGATGTTATTCTTGATTTCTCAAAGAACTTCAAGATGATATATGTGCACTTAGTTCTCTGTAAAGACAAACAAGCAGCATCTCAAAAAATTCTTCATATACTTGAAAATATGGTTATTACTTGAAGATGTTTACCACTATCAGGGACTAGTATCACTCAGTTTCTGAGGCACAACTCAACAGTACTTTCTTAGTCTGCTCGATGCCAAGGGAAAACGTGAGTTTGGAGAATGTAGTAGACATTCTGTCTGGTGGAGACAGCCTCTCACTGGAGTTACTGGGATTCTCGTCCTTGAAAACTCTGATTCTTGCCATCCCATAAAATATTATGTGATTTTCTAATGGTCCCTAATGATATACTGGGTGGGACCCAGTCATCGGTATTTTTAGATTCTACAGATGACTTCAGTGTATAGCCAAGGTTGAGAATGTGTTGCTCTAGTGCCTATTTATGACTGGGCTGCAGGGATATGTAAGAACTCTGAAATGGATTACAAAAAGGTTTGTGTATTCCAATGTGCATTTTTCAGTGGAGAAGGCTTATTTTAAATTCACAGAAGTACCTGCAACTTTTTTTTTTAAGAAAAGCCTAAAAACCACTTTTCTGATGATACGTTGTTTTTTCAAGAAACAGCTTTTAGAGCCTGTGTTGCCAGGTCCAGTCACAAACCAGCATCTTTAACGTTTCTGTACCATGTTGGCAGGCAAATTACAGACATATCCTTGCCTTTGAGGGTAGGAGCAGGAATGCTATTCCCCTCATTCTGGTGTAGAGGGACGCATCCA
Organism: Aotus nancymaae; assembly: GCF_030222135.1. Taxonomy (NCBI): domain Eukaryota; kingdom Metazoa; phylum Chordata; class Mammalia; order Primates; family Aotidae; genus Aotus; species Aotus nancymaae. Next base: position 46,177,917 of record NW_026988417.1, on the reverse strand, counting down.
TCACTTCCCCCCTGTGGCATACAATCCAGACAGTGGGGAGAACCTGCAAGGGCGACTCCTGGGCATGTCTCTCCTGCCTTCCTGTGCCCATGCTGACCATGGCTGTGAAATCCAGGCATGGCTGTCATGCCCCAATCCCTCCCTTAAGCCTCCCACAGTGTTCATCAGCCTTCAGTTCTACACTTACTCATGCATTTTCCCCTGATTCAACACCAAGGAAGAAATGAACAGGTTTGCTTTTTGAATAATTCCCTAAGAGTCTAGCAATTTCCTGCTCTCTCTTTGCAAGCTTCAGTTGGTAGGAGTAAATGGTATAGTCATGTGGTAGAGAAGCCAATCACCGTAATGGTTACAGACTTCTGCCTTACAAGCTAATAGTAGAGGAGAGGAATGATGTATTTACAAAAGCATCTCCATGTGCATTTTCTAATAAGTGAAAAAAAATGATTGAATAGAATATTACCATTTGGTAACACATTGAATTAATGAGTCAAGACATGGAGCATCTCCAGCTGCTAACATCACAAAAAGAGGGAAATCAGAATAATGTGGCTTCTGGTGGAAAAACAGCTCAGCCACCTCTAGTCTTGCCAATGGAATGAAGCCCAGTCCAGGCTTGTTGATTCAGCTGCCAAGGTTTGGAAATAGAGAGGGTGGGGAACACGTTTAGCCTCACCAGGATTGTGCAATAAGCAAGATTACAAAAGCTGGTACACGCTACAAGTCAAATCTCTGGGTTCTTCAATACTTACATTATAAAGAAAAAGGAATGGAGGAGGAACCCAAAGACTATGAGAGACTTAAAAGACAAGACAAGTTTCAAAAAATGGGCAAGCCTAAATTACAATACCCAGGGGCGGTACACACTTAGGTAATAAAACTATAAATAAAAGCAAGGAAGTGATGATGATAAAACTCACTAGTTATTTGGGTGGGGGGGCTTGGCAGGGAATGAGAAAGTTGAGATAAGACAAGATATATGGAAGGTTTCTGGGGTGTCTGCCTGAGTTCAGTTTCTTGACCTGGGCAGTAGTTATAAGGATGTCCATCTCAAAATAAGAAACTATTCAAAATAATAATGTTCAAGAGAGATTTAGAGTTTGAGGCAAAGTTGAATTTTTGAATATTATTATAGGTGCAGCTAGATGTAGAAAAGACATTTTTTCATGTAAATGATCATCGTTTAATACATGATTTCTAGTAACTTCACAGCATTACATCATAAGGATGAAACATCATTGAGTTAATAATCCCATCTTTAGGTTGAATTGAAAAAATCTTGTTTCAGACTTTGGAAGGTGGAATACCATTGAGATTCCATCAGGATTTTTTTTGACAGATATTTATTAAACTTCATCTGTGTTCAGGACACTGTACTGGTACGGCATCAAACTTACATCAGAAACACAGATCTGGCCTTGAAATATCCTCACGTTTGTGATGCGATCTCCCTCTAGTGGTGACTGTAAATCAGGCTCACGCGTGAGACTAATACGATAAAAAAGCTTATTGCTATCATGAATCATGGAATTTGGGGTTGACAGGTATATTGAGAGTTTATCTTGCTTAGCATCCTGTGAAGAATGCCTTATGAAGGAATGAAACACAAGATCCAATAAAACTTACCGCATTCAATAAAGATCTCCAGAATAATATATGATCATTACTTAACCCTCTTCTCTTCCTTGGCTCCTAAACACTTAAGAGTTATATCTTATCCCAAATCAAAAGTGATACATTCTCCACATATCAAAAAGAGAAAAGTTATTCATGTGACATATTGTATTAATTATCTTCAATGAAATACATCAATAAAAAGTTAAACCTTGATAGGGTGGTAGAGAAAGAGAGAAAAGAAGGGTATGTACAAGGAAAGAAAAGACTGCATCAAAAATATCTATAAATGTACCAATTGTGTAAAATTATAAGTATCTTAAAGAGATCAGGAAGAAAAGCATAGAGTTAGAGCTACAGGTGCCGACTAGTAAGATGGTCATGACAAACCAGCAACAAAAGCAAATTGAAGAGTGGTAGGAATGGGATGCCTCTGCTTTGGCAAAAGCAAACACAAATCTCTGTCTAAGTGTACAAAGGCAATTATGGATAAATGTGAGCAAGGGAAAGGCGTGGAAGCATTCAGAGCCTTCTGCTGGCTTGCAGGGAAGGTAACAGAAAGGGGAGTGGAGAGATGTTGAACTTTTTCTTTCTGCATATTTGTATTGTTTTTATTGTTATGGAAAACATGCATTTTGTAATCTTATAACAAAATATTTAAATGTTACTTCTTGTATTAGTTCAGACTGCTATCACAAATCACTATCGCTTAAAAACAACAGACATTTATTTCTCACAGTTCTGGAGGCTGGAAGTCTGAGATGAGGTTGCCAGCATGGCCAGGTTCTGGTGAGGACCCTCTTCTGGGCTGCAGATGGCCGACTTTTCATTGTATTCTCACACTGTGAAAAGAGGGTGCGAGAGCTCTCTGTGGTCCCTTTTATAAGGGCACTAATCCCATTTTGGAGGCTACATCCTTATAACTCAATCACCTCCCAAAGGCACCACCTCCTAATATTACTACATTGGGGGTTAGGATTTCAACATACGAATTTTGGGGGAACACAAACATTTAGTACATAATGTCCAACCCCTGCTTCACAAATCACAGGAAAGGATAAACTGAGCCGACCAACCCCAAATCTCTTCCATCTACTCTTCTTTCCACTCTGGCTCACCATCAAGATTATGCCAACCTTGCAGTGTTGTGTCTTCTTCAGGAAACTGAGAGTCATATTACACTTTGTCCGTCATTTTTTTTTTTTTTATCAGGCCAGTGTCAGCCTCCTTATAAATATAATGTCTGTGAAACCCTCAGATTCTTTAAATTAAGAAGTAGTCCTGGAGATGTTTTAATATTTCAGCCCAATCCTTATCGTGAATCTATTTGCATGGATACAACTTCTTAGTCAAATAATTAAATTTAATTTGAATAATTACTCTCAATAAGGCATGGGGTCTTTGGTCTGCCTGGGTGAATTTTACCAGGACACTTGCTTGTTTGCCTCTTCCCTCAGAGCATGTGGCACATCTACTGCAAACAGAGAAGGCGGGGGAGCCTGTCTGCTGTATTCCCCCAAAGCTGCCCAAACCCCATTTATCCCTGGAGGGAGTGTTAGTCTGTTTTCATGCTGCTGAGAGTGGGCAATTTACAAAAGAAAGAGGTAAAATGGACTTACAGTTCCACATGGCTGGGGAGGCCTTACAATCACAAGGTGAAAGGCACCTCTCATGTAGGGGTAGATGAGAAGAATGAGAGAGCCAAGTGAAAGGGGAAACCCCTTATAAAACCAACAAGATTTCGTGAGACAGACTTACTATACCATGAGAACAGTATGGGGGAAACTGCTCCCATGATTCAGTGATCTCCAGCCGGGTCCCTTCCACAACATGTGGGGATTATGGGAACTACAGTTCAAGATGAGATTTGGGTGGGACACAGCGAACCCGTATCAGAAGGCTTCCCAGGTCACTCTTGATCTACATTTTCCCTTTAGGCTTCTAGCATTTTGTTCAGTACGGCTGTCTTAGTATATTCAGGCTGCTACAATAAAATGCCATGGACTGGGTGGCTTAACCACAGACTTTTATTTGTCACAGTTCTGAAGGCTGGAAGTGCAGGATCAGGGTGCTGGCAGACTCAGTCTCTGGTAACAAGCTGCTTCCTGTTTTGCAGACAGTTGCCCTCTTGCTGTTGCCTCACATGGGTGAGAGCGAGAGCTTTAGTCTCTTCCCCTTCTTATAAGGACTTAATCCCATATAAACTCCACCTTCATCTAGACCTCATCTAAACCTCTTCACCTCCCAAAGGCCCCACCTTCAAATACCATCACATTGCGGGTTAGTTACAGCGTATGACTGGGGGATACACAAACGTTCAGTTTAAGCAAACTATCCCAGTCTGCTCACATTCTACTACAGCTACCATCACGTGCATCCTTTTTCCTATCAAGATTGTGGAGTTCCTCAATGGCAGAAACTACATTTTTCATTATTCTTACATTTACAGTGCCTAGAATAGTCCCTGATACATTTTCCTTTCTCCATTCTGGTACCGTGCTAGGTACAGACTTGAGATCAAGAGATAAAGTCTCATTTCACAAAAATCCCGGGATTCTGTGTGAGAGGCAAGTAAATAAAGACTATGGCAAAATGCAATGAGCGTGTGGTGGGTATGTGCCTAAGATTCTATGGCACTCACAAGAGACTCATTCTGGGAGTAGTAATGGGAAGAGTGGTTGGCCAGGAAGGTTTCCTGGAAGAGGTATTTGTGCTGAGTCTTCCAGACCATAGAGGAGTTAGCTTGGTGGGGAAGATGGGAAAGGGTTAATCCAGGCAGCTGGTGCTGTATGCACCTGGCAGCTAGAACCATGACAACATCTGGGGAGATAATTATGAGCTTCTTATAAAAAAGGAGGTAAGAGAGGAGCAAACAGGGTGCATAAAGACATGCAATTCTTAAAATATCTGGTGTCACAAGGGAATAGAATTCATTACAGCAGAGACTCTGTTGATTGGATAATCACATACAATGAAGCTGGAAAGTTAGGCTAGGGTTGAAGTTTAAAATAGCCTCAGATTTCAAGCTAAGGGGTTTGGATTTTGTCTCATTAGCAAGAAGTATCCAACAGATCTGAGCCTCTTCTTGCCCTGAAATCTTGGAGCTTTATATTTAAATACATTGATCGACAATAAAACATATTTTGATAGAAGTTACCTAATTGCCTATTTAATAAAATTCATTAACTTTTTTAGTGGCAGTGAAGATGGTGGGGCTATCCTATTTTAATAGTAATAAGTAAATCAGAAGAAGAAGATGAATTGGAGTCAATAAAAGGAATGATGAGAGAATCATCTTCAGATAAGTTGAGCCAAAGGAAAAAATGAGGAAGGACTTTCTAAAGCATGATGCTAGCAACTACATATACAGAAATAAATCTTCATTGCCAGGGCATTTCACTAACCAACTTATTTATTTCCGATATCCATAAAGAATGTTATATACTACTGGCATTCTAGTCTTAGCTACGCTAAAGAAAGAATAAAATAGACTTCTAGTTTGTAAAACTTAAAGAAGTTGTTTTTATAAGTGAAATAGAAAAATATTTGTATGTATGTTTCTTCATTAGGTCAATGTGAACCAATTACGTTGGAACTCTGCATGAATTTGCCCTACAACCACACAAGTTATCCAAATTACCTTGGCCACAGGACTCAAAAGGAAGCATCCATCAGCTGGGAGTCTTCTCTTTTCCCTGCACTTGTTCAAACCAACTGTTATAAATACCTCATGTTCTTTGCTTGCACCATTTTGGTACCAAAGTGTGATGTGAATACAGGCGAGCGTATCCCACCTTGCAGGTAATGTGATGGGATCTCCCCCAGTACCCTTCTTTTGCCTCAGAGAGAAACAATGGGTGAAGACTTAGCTGAGTTTGGACAGAGTAAATTTCCCTAAGGAACTCTGCATTTAGCAAATGGTATAACCTCATATTTAACAAGTGAGACAAAGAAGTAGAAGTTGCAAAATAAGTATTTGAGTCCGAATTCATTAACAATGTACCAAACAGGGGAGTTATGACCTTCTTTTGATAATAGTTTATGTGTTTTAATCAAATAAATTCACTTGTGTTTCATTCTGTTGTATTAAAAAGTATTTTTTTAAAAAAGTATGTTAGTAGAAAAGGGGTATATCTGCCTCCTTTTCTGGAAACATTGATGTGTTTAAAATGCTGCACTCTGACAGCACTTGTGTCATAACACAAGGAAACAGAACACCAGCCTCACAGGCTGGACAGGGATGGACATCGCTGATAGTTCTCTGCCTGTTTGAATGAAATAAGACGCGCTATTTCAAGAGTATAGCTTGGACTTTGAATATGAGTGATATTCCAGTGTAGAGAGTATTGCTCTGGAGTTCATGTCTGGATTAAAATCTTGGCCCTTCTCTAGTGTCTGAGAAGCCCTTAGACAAATTCCTGAGTCTCTCTCAGCCTCAGTTCCTTCACATGTAGAATAAGGATAGTAATGGTTGTTGGGTTGTATTGATTTGAGATCAAATGAATGTGCATGCATGTAAAGTGCTTCTGATTCATTGTAACCCCTGAATAAACAATAGCTATGGTGATAGCACAGGAGCACAACAACTTCATGGCAGTTTGTTCCTTTGCTGTGCCATGTGTTAGGCATTGTAGTCAAAGGATTTGCATATACAAGATGACTCTCACAGAAGTGAGTGAGTTGCTACTCTCTTCAGTGCTGTTTTCCCTTAAGGGGTGAGTATACAGACGTGTTGGCCTAAATATGAGTGGCAACTACAGAAACCATATGTTGGGATCAGAAGTCACACAGAGTTTTTTTTAAAAAAAGCAATATTATTAATATACTAGACAGAAGAGAAACAATAAATTATATGCCGAATACCGAATGGATGACAAAGTAAGGGCGTCTATAGAGACAGAACAGGAAATGATAAAAGTTCATGATGACTTGGGGAAGTGAACAGATTATACCAATAGAGAGAATAAAACGTAATGTTAACTTGTGTAGAAATAATTCTGAAAATTTCTGTTAAGTACTTTTAAAAGTATTTCTTTAAAAAATCTACCAATTTTATGTTAAAAAGCTGTTTCTAAATCTTATTTCACTTTTGCTAAACAAGGTCAGTGATAATGAATAATTTCTTTTAATAGTACTTAACAATTTCTAGTATTTGACTTTCTTTTCATATGTAGATAAACATTTCTCTAATGCAGCATCTTCTGCTGCAAATGTAAATGTCAATTTACATCCAGATATAATTTGTAATTTCAGGGCTTAAGTTCCATATTAAAATGCTTAAGATGAGCATGATCCTGAAGTTTTGTTCAATCAAAATTTTGGCAAATTTCTTTTAGATAACTTTAGTTCTCCTTTTCAGGTTTACCCATACATCTTTCATTTTCAGTGTCTATCACTATGAATTTTATATTTTGATGTTTGTTTATAAGAAATTTTTGAATACCATGCTAATAATTTCATAAAACGATACATAGCTGTTTTTGCCTGCTTTTGCCAGGTCTGTTGATTAATTTTAACAATGAATTTTTTAGTTATGAGACTGAAAAATCTGACATTATCAAGTCCTTACAATGGACTAAATACTTGACGATTGTTATGCTGTAGCGCAATTAACCTTTTAAGTGAGGTGTGTATCATTGGAGCTGCTGTCTATGGCTGACCACTACAAGGATTATGATAAGAACAGCACCCTCTGGGGTTGTGTTGCTGTATATTGTTATGATTTCCATTTTACAGAAAAAATAGGAAGTGGTAAAGTCAGGCACTATACAGTCTTCTGTATAAATATCATATAACTAACTTAAAATAGCAGTTGCGATTGAGTTACATATATTTTTTATAAATCTGCATCAAAACTAGTTAGCTCAGCAGACAGTTATCAAACACTATTGAACTTTCCATTTTTCCAGACCTAATGTAGGAATACCACGGCTTTATCTTCACCCCAAATTCCTGGACTAAACGAGTGTTGAGTTATGCTGTGCTTTGTCCAGACTTAAACTTAGAGCTTTCTCTGAAACTTCCTCATTTGATTGTTACACTTTCTCTACCAGTTTTGGGCAAGACTGGAGCTGACCTTTCTGGAAGATCTGTCCCCCATTTTACCTTAAAAATGAGAACTTGGTTGAGATTAGTGTAAAAAATGTGAAACTTTTGAGAAGTAAGAGTATTTGAGTGTATTTAGTGTATTTGAGTCCATTAAGAGTTTATTAGCCTAGGAACTTACTTTGATTAGGTTTTTTTTTTTTTTTTAACTATGTAACTAATTCCTTAGTAATATATGGAGACAAAAATCATGTTTTTTTTGCATAAGAAGTAGGAAAAGAAGTAGAGAAATCTTCTGTGAGGTACACTGACAGTTTAAAAATATGTTGGGGACAAAAGATATAACACACGTGAAAGCACCTGATACAGTAGTTAGAATATCATTTCTTTAAAACAACAAACAAACATTTTAACTGACTTGAGCTCAACATCAATGGATTTGGGAGGAGTCCTAAGCTTTTCAACAATATTGATGGAGGCTGGAGTAAGGGAGGCCATGCCTTAGGTAAGCTAGGGTGGCACATGAGATGGCTCACAAGGCTGGTCTGCCGAGGGAGAGATCTGTGAGGATGAAGGTGTTACATAGATTCAATGACTTTGGCGGCAAACTATCCAAAGTGATGTTGGGACTTCCCTGTTTGGAACAAAAGGTTGGAGGATGTGTCTGCTTCAAAGAAGAGACATTGAGAAAGGCGGTGTGGAGAAGGGAATCTGTGTCCTGGAAACATCTTTAGACCTATTTCTGCAATAAAGTTTGTTTTGGTGAAAGTATGGTGTTGGAATGTATAGTCTTTGCAGAGATATTACTTGTTTTGGTTTCCCAAATACCTTTCATTTATATGTGCATCTTTTATATCCACACACCCACAATACATGCCACATACACACACCCACACACACAGAATTAAAACTTGATAGAAATTCTTAACATCTGTCTCAGATGGAGCTATTTCTGCTTCTAATGTTTTGTCTTTCTTGTTCATGTAGAGCATTGTGTGAGCATTCCAAAGAACGCTGTGAGTCTGTTCTTGGGATTGTGGGCCTACAGTGGCCTGAAGACACAGATTGCAGTCAATTTCCAGAAGAAAATTCAGACAATCAAACCTGCCTGATGCCTGATGAATATGTGGAAGGTTAATTTTAAAATTAATTACAGCGGGGTATTTAACATGGATGAACATGTTACCTACCTTTTGAGCTTCTTCTATTTATGGTTTCTTGTTTGTTTGTTTTCTATTTAGTTGCCAGTCAGACTGCTTAGGTGAATGAATTTGTGAACTTGATTGCATTGAAGAATTTGGCACTTATCTGTTAGATATTGCATTCATTTTAAAAATAAAGAAGTTATCTTCTATTCTTTTATTTTTGTGGGCACATAGTAGGTGCAAAAATGTATGGGGTGCCTGAGATATTTTGATACAGGCATACAATGCCTAATAATCACATCAGGTAAATCATATCACCCCAAGCATTTATCCTTTCTTTGTCTTACAACCAATCCAGTTATACTCCTTTAGTTATTTTTAAATGTACAATAAATTATTGTTGATTATAGTCACTCTGTTATGCTATCTAATACTAGATCTTATTCATTCTATCTAACTATATTTCTGTACCAATTAACCATCCCTGGTTCTTCCCACCACTACCCTTCGAAGACACTCGCAACCATTGCTCTACTTTCTATCTCCATGACTTCAATTGTTTTAATCTTCAGCTTCCACAAATAAGTGAGAACATAAGAAGTTTGTATTTCTGTGCCTGGCTTATTTCAGTTAACATAATGACCTCTTCTTTTATCCATGTTGTTGCAAATGACAGGATCTCATTCTTTTTTAAGGCTAAGTAATATTCCATTGCATATATGTACCACATTTTCTTTCTCCATTCATCTGTTGATGGACACTTAGGTTCCAAATCTTGGCTATTGTGAATAGTGTTGCCACAAACATGGTAGTGCAGATATATCTTCTATATACTAGTTTCTTTTCTTTTAGGTATATACCTAGCAGTGGGATTGCTGGGTCATTTAGTAGGTCTACTTTTAGTTTTTTGAGAAGCCTCTAAATTGTTCTCCCTAGTGGTTGTACTAATTTGTATTCTCACCAATAGTGGGTGAGGATCCCCTTTTCTCCACATCCTTGCCAGCATTTGTTATTGTCTGTCTTTTGGATATAAGACATTTTAATTGGGGAGAGATGATATCTCATTGTAGTTTTAATTTGCATTCATCTGATTGTCAGTGATGTTGATCACCTTTTCATATGCCTGTCTGTCATTTGTATGTCTTCTTTTGAGAAATGTTTATTCAGATCTTTTGTCCATTTTTAAATCAGATTTTCTTTTCTATAGAGTTGTTTGAGCATTTTATATATTCTGGATATTAATCCCTTATCAGACAGATATTTTAAAAATATTTTCTCCTATTCTGTGGGTTGTCTGTTCACTTTCCTTTTCTGTGCAAAAGGTTTTTAACTTTACGTAATCCCATTTTTCCATTTTTGCTTTGGTTGTTTGTGTTCATGGGATATTACTTAAGAAATCTTTGTGCAGTTCAGTGTACTGGAAAGTTTCCCCTTTCTAGAATGTTTTCTTCTAGTAGTTTCATATTTTGAAGTCTTAGATTTGTCTTTATTCATTTTGATTTGATTTTTTATATATGTGAGAGATGGGGTCTAGTTTCATTCTTCTGCATATGGATATCCAGTTTTCTCAGCACCATTCATTGAAGAGACTGTCCTTTCCCCAATGAATGTTCTTGAAAGCTTTGTTGTAAATGAGTTCACTGTGGATGTATGAGTTTGTTTTTCAGTTTTCTCTCCTGTTTCATTGGCCTATGTGTGTGTTTTTATGCTAGTACCATGCTGTTTTTGGTATTATAGCTCTGTAGGATAAGTTGCAGTCAGGTAATGTGATTCCTCTAGTTCTTTTTGCTCAGGATAGCTTTGGCTTATCTGAGTCTTCTGTGGTTCCATATCAATTTTAGGATTTTTTTTCTATTTCTGTGAAGAATGTCATTGGTGTTTTAATAGGGATTGTATTGAATTTGTAGATTGCTTTACATAGTGATATAGTTTGGATATTTGTCCCTGCTCAAATATCATGTTGAGATATAATCCCCAATGTTGGAGGTGGGGCCTGATGGAAGGTGTTTGGATCATGGGGAGTGATCCCTCGTGATTGGCTTGGGTCATCTCCTTGGTGTTGAGTGAGCTCTTGCTCTACAATCATACGAGATCTGGTCATTTAAAAGTGCTTCAGCACCTCTTCCCCTACTGTCTCTCTTGCTCCTTCTTTACCATGTGATGTGCCTGCTCCCCTTTTGCTTTTCACTGTGACTGTAAGCTTCCTGAGGCTTTCCTAGAAGCTGAGCAGATATTGTCACCATGCTTCTTGTAAAGCCTGCAGAACCATTAGTCAATTAAACCTCTTTTCTTTATAAATTATCCAGTCTCAGATATTTCTTTATAGCAATGCAGAAAATTGGTACTAGAAGTTTGGCATTGCTATAAAGATACCTGAAAATGTGGAAGTGACTTTGGAACTGAGTAACAGGCAGAGGTTGAAAGAGTTTGGAGAGCTCAGAAGAAGACAGGAAGATGAGGGAAAGTTTGGAACTTCTTAGTAATTGGTTAAGTGATTGTGACCAAAATTCTGATAGTGATATGGACAGTGAAGGCAAGGCTGATGAGATCTCAGATGCAAATGTGGAGCTAATTGGGAACTGAAGCAAAGCTTACCCATGTTATGTGTTAGAAAAGAGCTTGGCTGCATTCCGTTCATACCCTAAGGATCTGTGGAAGTTGGAAATTGAGAGTGAAAATTTAGGGTATCTGATGAAAGAAATTTCTAAGCAACAAAATATTCAAGTGGTAGCCTGGCTGCTTCTAACAGCCTGTGCTAAGATACAGGAGCAAATAAATGACTTAAAGTTGAAACTTATAGTTAAAAGGGAAGCAGAGCATAAAAGTTTGGAAAATTTACAGCCTAGCTATGTGGTAAAGAAAGAAAAATCTTTTACATTAGAGAAATTCAGGCAGACTGAATTGCCAGAGAAATTTCTATAACCGAACAGGAGCAAACAGTTAATAACTAAGACAATGGGAAAATACCTTGAAGACCTTTCAGAGATCTCTCAGGCAGTCCCTCCCATCACAAGCCTAGGAGGACTAAATGGTTTCATAGGCCAGGCCCAGGTCCCCACTACCCTTTGCATCCTTGGGACACTGCTTCCTGTATCCAGGCTGCTCTAGCTTTAGCCATGGCTCAAAGAGGCCCATGTACACCTCAAGCTGCCACTTTGGAGAATGCAAACTGTAAGCCTGTTCATTTCTATGTGGGATTAAGCCTGAAGGTGCACAGAGAGCAAGAGTGCATGAGGCTTGGTTGCCTCTGCCTAGATTTCAGAGGATGTATGAGAAAGCCTGGGAGCCCAGGCAGAAGCATGCTACAGGGGTGGAGTCCCCACAAAGAACTTCTGCCAGGGCAGTGCAGAGGGGAAATGTGGGGCTGGAGCCCCCATACAGAGTCCCCAGTGGATCACTGCTTTGTGGAGCTGTGGGAGGTAGGCTGCTGCCCTCCAGACTCCAGAATCGTAGATCCACTGGCAGCTTGCATGCTGTGCATGGAAAAGCTTCTGACATTGAACAACCTGTGAAAGTAACCATGGGAACTGAATCCTGCAAAGCCACAGGGTCTTGGGAGCCTACCCCTTGCACCAGTGTGTCCTGGATGCAGTATATGGAGTCAAAGGAAATTATTTTGGAGCTTTAAGATTTAATGACTGCTCTGCTGGGTTTTGGGCTTGCATGGGGCCTGTAGCCTCTTTCTTTTAGCCAATTTATCCCTTTTGAAATAGGAATGTTTACCCAATGCCAATCAGCCATTGTATCTTGGAAGGAAATACCTTATTTTGATATTACAGGCTTATAGGTAGAAGGAACTCATTTGGATTTGGGCTAAGACTTTGGATTTGGGACTTGGAACTTTTGAGTTAATGCTGGAATAAGTTAAGACTTTGGGGGAGCTATTGAGAAGGGATGATTGTATTCTGAAATATGAGAAAGACTTGAGATTTGGGAAAAGACAGAACAGAATGATGTAGTTTGAATATTTTTCCCTATTCAAATGTCATGTTGAGATGTAATCCCTAGTATTGAAGTGGGATGTGGTGGGAGGTGTTTGGATCATGGGGGCAGATCCTTCATGAATGGTTTGAGCCATTCATTGCTTTGGTGGTAAGTGAACTTTCACTCTGAGTTCACAGGATATCTGGTCATGGCACCTCCCTCCAACTCTGTCTCTCTCTTGTTCCTGCTTTTGCCCTGTGACATTCCTGCTCCCCCTTTACCTGCTGCCATAATTGTAAGCTTCATGAGGCCTCCCTAGAAACCAAGCAGACTCTAAAGGCTTCCTGTAAAGCCTACAGAACCATGAACCAAATAAACCTCTTTATAAGTTATGCATATCAGGTATTTCTTTACGGCAATGCAAGAATGGCCCAATACACATAGTATGGGAAGTTTAACAATATTAATTCTTCCAATCCATGAACATGGATTATCTTTCTGTGTTTTGTGTTCTGTTTAATTTGTTTCATCAGTTTCATGGTTTTTATCACAGAGACCTTTCACTTCTTTGGTTAAGTTGATTTCCAGGTATTTTATCTTATTTGTGGCTTTTGTAAATGAGATTACTTTCATGGTTTCTCTTTTAGATTTTTTGTTATTTGCATATAAAAATGATACTAATTTTTGTATGTTGATTTTGTATCTTGTGACTTTACTGAATTTGTTTATCAGTTCTATGGTTTTTTGGTGGAGTCTTTAGGTTTTTCCAAAGATAAGATCATATCATTTGCAATCAAGAATAATTTGACTTGTTTCCAATTTGGATGCCCTTTCTTTCTTTCTCTTATTTAACTGCATCAGCTAGGACTTCTATTACTATATGGAAAAACAGTGGTGAGAATGGGTATTCTTGTCATGTTCCAGATCTTAGAGGTAAGGCTTTCAGTTTTTCCCCATTTGGTTTGATACTAGCTGTGGGTCTGTCATAAATGGCTTTTATTTTGCCAAGGTATGTTCCTTCTTACCTAGGTTTTGGAGAGGAATTTTTTTTTTCAAGAAGGGATGTTGAATTTTATCAGATGCATCAACTGAAATGATCATATGGTTTTTGTCCTTCATTCTGTCGATATGATATATTACATTGATTGATTTGCATATGTTACATCATCTTTGCATCACTCCTATAAATCCTAAATGATCATGATGAATGACCTTTTAATGTGTTGTTGAATTCAGTTTGCTGGTATTTTCTTGAGGACTTTTACATCAATGTTCATCAAGGAGATTGGCTTGTAGTTTTCTTTTTTTGATGTGTCTGTGTCTAGCTTTGGTATCAGGGTAATACTGGCTTCATAGAATGAGTTTGGATGTATTCCCTCATCCTCTATTTTTTGGAGTAGGTTGAGCAGGATTGGTATTAATTCTTCTTTAAATATTTGGCAAAATTCAGCAGTGAAGCCATTGGGTCCCAGGCTTTTTTTTTTTTTTTTTTCCTGCTGAAACACTTTTAATTATTACTTAAATAGCATTACTTATTATTCTGTTCAGATTTTAGATTTTTTCATGGTTCAATCTTAGTAGGTTTTATAATTCTAGGAATATATTCATCTCTCATAGGTTTTCCAATTTATTAGTATATAGTTACTCATGGTAGCCTCTAATGATCCTTTGAATTTCTGCAGTATTGGTGCCCAAGCCACAAGTCAAAGTTCTTCTCACTCTTCCTCATTCCACAAACAGGTTATGGAAGAGTGGTAGTGATCTCTCCTCATGATCACTGCCACCCCAGGCCCATGACAAGCACTGCCATACCACGAGTGTTCACTCAGGGTCCAAGAGCTCTTCAGTCAGCCTCTGGTGAATGCTGCCAGGCCTGGGACTCTCACTTCAGGACACTGGGCTCGTCTCCGACTCAGGGCACATCCAGGAATATCATCCAAGAGCCAGGGCTTAGAATCGGAGACCTCCAAGAGTCCACTTGATGTTCTACCTGACTGTGGCTGAGCCTGGTACCTAAGCTACAAGACAAAGTTTCTTTTACTCTTCCTTTTCCTGTTCTTAAGCAGGAGTTTCTCCCTGTAGCCATCACAGCTGGGAATGTGTTGAGTCATACCTGAAGCCAGCACATCTCAGAGTCTCACTGAAGGTCATGGGCAAGTATTGCCTGAGTGCTGCTGCTGATTATTCAAGGCCCAAGGGCTCTTTAGTCAGCTGGTAATTAATTCTGCCCAGGACTGGATCCTTTTCTTCAAGGCAATGGGTTCCCTTTGGTTGAAGATATGTCTAGAAATGTTGTCTGGAAGCTAGGGCCTGAAATGGGGCCTCAAGACAGGACTCTGCCTGGTCCTCAGTTCTACTGTGGCTAAGCTGATATCCAAGTTGCAAGACAAAGTCCCCTTTACTCTCCCCTCTCCTCTCCTCAAGCAGAAGAAAGGAGCCTCTTTCTGAGCTGCAAGTTGTGCCTGCCTGGGGTTGGGGAAGGGGTGGCACAGGCACTCTCTTGGCCACCCTGTGGCATGCACTAGATTGCATGCCCCCAAGTCCACGGACACCAAGCACTGCACAGCACCAGCACTTACCCAATAATTGCAGTCCTTGTGGGCTAAACTGCCTTTCAAGTTTATTAAGGACCCAAAAGCATTCTAGCCTGTGGTGGTCAGGCTTGCCAGAACTTAAATCTGACCACTGGGAAGGGTGATTCCCCTTTGGCTGGGGTTGGTCTAAATGCTCCCTCCATACATGGGCACTGGCTGAGCTCTGCCTGGTGTTGCTTTCTGCTGTGACAGGCCAGCACTGAGTTCGTTCCAATGCAAAGTCCCACAATCACTGCACTCTCCTTCCTGCAAGTGCGCAGATTCTCTCTTTCTTGGTGCCATGCAGCTCTTGCTGTGGAATGGGGAAGGGGTGGTGTCGATGATTCAAGACTGTCTTTCCTACGCTTTTCAGCGCTTTTTCAGTGATCTGAAATTAAAAGCAGGTATTAGGATTGCTCATATGATTTTTAGTTCTTAGGAAGGTGCTTTTTTGTGTGGATAGTTGTTCAGGTTGGTGTTCCTGCAGAAAGGACAGTTGGTGGAGGCTTCTATTTGGCCATCTTGCTCCATCTTTCCCACAAAAAATCATTTTAAAATTAAAAATAATGACTCAGAGATGAGTTTAATTAGTACTCCAAGTGTTTCTAAAACTGTACTTCACTTACAGAGCCCATTATGAATGGATGCTTTTATTCTAGGGATCCTGAAGGCAAAGGTGAACATCAAACCTTGGTTCCTTCCAGTAAAAAACATTTGGGGACCATGGCAATATAGGAGCATTAAGCAGAGAAATGGAAGTGTGGACCAGGTGGAAAGATGAGGGCATGGAAATGATTTTGACACATTGAGAGATGCTAGGTAGTCAGGAGCACTGACGCCACAAGGCCTGTCAGACTCTGGCAATTGTTTGGTTGTCCCATTTGGAAAGAAACTTAATCATTGTAATACATAGACATTAAACTGCTCATCTAGAGAGATGAGGCCAAGAATGAAGGAGAAAGATGCTGATTAACAGGCAGAAGAATGCCAAAGTGAAATGGCTATTTCGCTTTTCAAGGACCACACTTACCTTCAGTAAAAGCTCTTTGACAACATCCTACAAGTAAATACATAAATTCGCCGATGTTTCCAGGTTTTCAGCCCTTTAACTGTAATATTGTTTTTAACAGAATGTTCACCTAGTCATTTCAAGTGCCACTCAGGACGGTGTGTTCTGGCTTCCAGAAGATGTGACGGCCAGGCCGACTGTGACGATGACAGTGATGAGGAAAACTGTGGTATGTTTGTGCAATGGTGCTTTCTTGAATGTACAGTAATAACTGGAATAGAATAAGAAACTCTGTTTAAAATGTAAACTATTCACTGATAGTAGGACTAGGATTGAATGCTAATGCCTTTACTTCTTAAATTGTTGAACAGCATGGCATATATTTTAAGCATTTTTCTTAATTCCTGATTTCTTCTAAATTACACTTCTATATAATCCTGATATGTACAGTACCCTACCCCTTATCCGTGCAGATACGTTCCAAGACCCCCAGTGGATGCCTGAAACCATAGATTGTATGGGACCCCATATATGTAGTACTATCCTTTTTCCTACACATATGTACTTAATGATAGAGTTAAATTTATAAATTAGGTGCGGTGAGAGATTAACAGTAACTAATAATAAAATGGATCAATTATAACAATATATGGAAATAAAAGTAATGTGAATGTTATTTCTCTCTCTCTAAAATACCTTATTGTACTGTGCCAACCTTTTTGAACCATGCTTAACCAGGGGTAACTGGAACCGTGGAAACTGAAACCACAGATAAGGGTAGAGGGGGACTCCTATATTTGCAAACACTTAGTAAAAGGAGAAGCAACTCACGAATGTAAGGAATTATTTTTATTATTAAATTATAAAGCAGTTGTTATCTGTTCTAAAGTCAAAATAGTAGTTCTTTTACATATGCTTCCCATGTTACTAAATAGACATCTAGATACACGAAGACAGAGTTCAGACTCCAGCATTCCCAGTTTAATTGGAATTCATTTTTATGTCCTCTCATATATTTTCCATGTCGGCAGAGGATAACTCTTCTTGACATTTCTGCCATCAAGTTCCAAAATCACCAGTGGAAAAGTCATAAATGCCAATGGTAATTTGAGTGGAGTTCATTCTCATTTTGTTTCCCTGCAAATCTTTGTACTTGTAATGTGTTAGGGAACAGATGTCAGACAATGGTTTTTAATCAACAGTATTTTAGAGGAAAGCCAAAAGATTGAAGATCTATCCACAGAATGGTTTGGTTATGATTATTTAGCCTTTCCTGTCTAAGAAGAATTGATACTGTTTCATGAAAACATATATGGCAGTAAATCTTTTGAAATCATTTCATTCTTTTGGCCTTTGAAGTATGAAATATTGCCTTGCTCCATTAAGTGTATTTTCTGTGGTAAACATTGCCCTTCTGGTCTAGACAAAATGTCACAAGCAATCAACTGAAATCCTGTCAGCTTCTATAAATTGGACAAGTGTATCTTCCAGAAAACTCCAGCTGTCAGAATGACGGTACAGTGGCTGGTGTAATTTTGTTATGGAGGAATGTACAGTGTTTTGAGAAGCTACTATTGTTTGCTTGTGTTTTTTTTAAAGAAATAAATCAAAACTCATTGAATATCCCTTAATAAGTGATTTATTGAGAATGTATTAGATTTGTTCACTTAACTATGACTTTGATGGGTCATGGTATTTTGAGATGCAATTTAAAATAGATTATCTTAAATGGTTCAAAGAGGTTGCATGATACCTTCTTGGGACGGCTAGATCTAAATTTGCAGTAGGGGACTAGATATTTGAGAAATACAAAAGCTTAGTTAAAAAAAAAAAAAAAAAACACTGCCTTACCAAGACAAAAAGTTCTAAGTTGTAGAATATATTCTCAAAAAAGGAACCTTAAAGTACTATAGTATTGGTATAGGACTTAAACGACCCTAAAATATCAGGTTTCTAGTTAAGTAATTGGTTTTCACCAGTATTTTAACCATACAATTAAAGGCACACCAAAATGATAGAATATATTGTCCAATCTCTATAAAAAATCCAAAAAATCAACAGCACTATTGAGTGCTCTAGTTAAAGAAAGTTAAAAGTGAGTGAGAAATAATACATTTGGAGTTAATTGCTCCAGCATTACTAATTTATGAGAAGTTTTCCAAGTGACTAACAATAGAAAACTTTACATACTTCTTTCCCGTTTGGGACTTATGCACGCATTTGAATGGGCTTGTTCAGTGATGTGGGAGGACACACCACTTCAAATAAAGAAGTGGGGTTGATGAAGGCTCAACACAGGAATAATGGGAAGCCATCCATTTCTGCTTCTGTTCGCCTCCTTACTGTTTGTCTTTCCATTTCTGTATGTGCGTAGACACACCACCCAGTAATGCAAGCACCAGTTCCAGCGAAGCTGAGTTTCACCCCAGGCTTCTTGCCTTTCTGACTTATTCCGTCCATTGTGGTATTAGGTGTTTGATTCATTGTCATGAATCTGCAGCTGCCTCAGAATTTTTAACAAGGTTATTGAGTTTCCCCTCAAAACAATACTTATTTAACTCAGTTATAAAATAAATATTGTGTGAGAAACTAACTTTACTTCTTGTTTCTTTAACACTTTTGTAGCAGAAAAATGTGGTAGCCAAAGCATTTAATTTATAAACACACTTTTAAAATACATGTATTAGAAATTTAGCAATCAGTAATATTCGTCTTAAATGTCTCCAGTTCTTGTGGTAGATTTTCGTTGTTGAGGTTGCTTTGATTGTGTAATTGCCAATGTAAACAAGAATTGAAAATGTCAGTAGCAGAAAAGTTTTCAACAAGTGTTGGGATGAATTATGCAAACTTGATATGGGAAGGAAGCCTAAGAAACGGGAATGCTAAGCAGAGTCTGCACTATGTCAGTACAGAAGTACAGCATTGTCTTGAGGATTGATGGTATGTCAGTAATTGAGCATATATGATATAGATGGAGCTGCCTGTAAAACTAGCAGCTGGATAAATGAGTTTGTTTTCAACATAACATTTTCCAAGCATTGATAGCCATGCAGTGGAGCATGAGGGAAAGACATGGGCAAATAAATGATCAAGAATCACATTAAAGAAAGGAGAGCTAAGGAAAGCAAAGGTATTATATTTTTCAACTAAAGTGTTATATATTTTCTATCACTCTCTATAGAGTGCGGAAGTGAGGTTAGCTCTCGCTAGGCTTTACCTCCATGATTTGGGTCAGCTACAACAGCAGGTGGTACCTGGGCTGTGACGTAAGCAAGCAGCAAGTCCCATTGGAGCAGTTAAATGAAAATATAGCTACAGCAGGTGCCTTATGTCGACTGTCAAAATAGAATCCTTTATTACATGAAACACAGAATCAAAATTACTCGTTGATCACTATTCTAAGTAAAAGGTATATGGAGAAAAGATTGACAGCAATACAAATGTTCGAGTGTCATTAAGTGACTTTCTGTTTATCTTAAGATGTTTAAAATCACTTCTTCACCTATCTTTGGTCTCCTCTTGATGTTAAATAAAATAAAATCCTCAAATATAACCTGAGCCCATTTCTGAGAGTCAAAATACCCTTAGGTTGTATTACAAGATCTCACTCTGATATTTATGGGTTTTACAGCTTGATTTCAAAGGGTTTCCAGAAGGCATGTTTTCTTTTTGGATTCTTTGATAGCATTTCTATGAGATGTCTCACATAAGGGCTTAACTGGCTTTCTTAACACTCCAAATACCACCAGTCTCTATGCTTTTGTCTCTCTTTGCTTGGGGAGGAGACCACTCTGCTCTGTAGCTAGCAGAAGAGTGAAAGTAATTATGTCCATAGCTTTGGCATATCCACAAATGTACTTTCAGGATGAATTTTCAGAACTGATTTCTCATCACTCTGTAGGGTTTAATTTTCCATGTTAAGGGAGAAATTTTCTCCTTCCCTTTAGGTACTTGGTTAACTGTTTCATTGTCTTCTGTGGTGTCTTGGGAAGGCAGACTGAAATGGCAGACTGTTCTGTGTAGACTTAGACTTGAATTTACATACTGACTTAGCCTTAGAGGCTGTGTGACTTTTGGTCAGTCACTTTACTTCTCTGAGTAAGATGCAGAGAATACTCACATTATCTCCCACAGCTTGGAGTGCTTATAACATGCCCTGTTCATCCTCAGAAGACAATAACCAAGAACTCACCTGCTGTGGTGGTAGGAAATCAGGAGGTGATTCCTTTCAAAAGCTGCCCCAGCAATCTCCCTTGACGGAAGGAGTCCTGTCTAGCTTAGCCTTGTTTCTGACAGCTCTTTACTGCAAGTGAGAGTAGGCTGGCCTGTCGGGCTAAAGCTGGGCCTGGGCGAGGCCCCTGGCTCACATAGTAAACTCAGGTAGATGGGTGATGTCTTTTCCTGGAGTTAGTGTTGGTTTTGGGTTGGATGTTCTCTGTTTCTAGGATTAGAGCCATGCAGTTTAAAGTCCCATCCATTTCTTCATCCTGCTTCTTTCACAGGAGAATGGGCCACTGTATATTGAAGAGCATGCCATAAAAATGGCACTGCTAAAAGCGGGAGGTGACTCAGGAATTGGGTAGGCTGCTGAGACTTTCCAGCTGGATGGTGGCTGGATAACCTGTGGTGGTATTGCTCCCCTGATAGTCAGGCCTGGACCACAGTGGGAGGCAGGTCCTCTGTTCCACCTGCTACGGCAGGTGCAGAGGCAGAGCTTTTTGCTGCCATGCTTTGAGGGAAGAAGCTCTGTTGCCCAGGATCCTGCATGCTGTAGAAGGCTCTTCACACCTGCTAGGCCTGTACTCTGGCTGCTACAGCTCCTATGAACTCCTCTAAGTCACATCCACAGCCACTTCCTGGGGCAGACACTGGTCCAGGGTGGCTGGATCCAGACTGTTCCAGCCTTTGCCAGCTCAAGAATGCAGCATTACCTTTTCTCATTCCTCCTTGTGAACGGCTCCCCTCTGAAGGGTGAGAATTTAAAAATTTCATGTAGCTCAACTCAAAAGGATGAGTGGATCTCCTTTATAGCTGCATAGCTAAGAGATTCTTAGAGAAGAAAAAAACACCTGCTTTATAGTGATTTTCTGACGTTATTTATAATGACAACTGTTTTTGTAGAGAAGCAAGATATTCCATTTTAGGGTGGGGAGACTGCCTCTGGCAGGACAGCCTATTTCGTAGAGTTTTTGTGAAAATGAGGGACAGAGTAAGCAAAAAACCCAGATGAATGCTTAGCACACTTAGTGTGACCAGTCAACCTGATTTGCCTGGGACTGATGGAGGTCTTTTGGAAGAAGGGACACTTCGTGTTCAAATCAGTTAATTCCCAGGCAAACTGGGATGAATTGGTCAATTTTTTGGAACACTGTATCCTCAATTAGTGGGTGTTGCTATTGTCTCTGTGCAGGGGAGGTTATTATTCTGACATCAACAATTATTTGATTTCATAACCTACAGCTGCATTAAACAGCCCATCTCATCCATGCCTGCTTTTAATTTTTGATGGAATCATACCTTTTTCCTCTTAGAATATACAAACATAAGTACACCAAAATGTCACTTTACAAAGAAAGCGGTTTCTTTTCAAAATAATACTGTCTCCCATGTGACTAATGTCTCTCTGTTTTTATCCTACTTCTTCTGTGCTCACTGTAACTCCACAATGCTATGCAAACTTTTACAAGAAAAGAGAAGACATGGAGGGGTAAAAACTGAATGCTTATGGAGTGCTCATTTAATGTTTATAGCAACCCTATGAAGCAGGCATTATGATTTGTATTTTAGATGTATAGAAACCAAGGTTTGGAGAAGTCAAGTAACTTATCCAAGCTCACACAGCTCGTGACATTTGGAACTAGGATTCAGATCCAGTTGTCTGATTCCAGAGCTGTGCTTCCACTGCGTCTACCTCTTATACGTGCCACACATTTGCATTTTGCAAAGGACCGCAATTAAAGACTCGTACCTGAATCCCATCCAGATCTTTCTCCGTGGAGCTGTGATACGGAAGGATTTAACTTCTCTAAACGTTAGTTGCCTCACTTATAAAATGGTGAGCGTAACACTGACATTACAGTGTTAAGAATTAAAGCTAATATCTGGAATGTAGATACATAGTGGATAATACACTTTATCTCATTATCATCATTATTATTATTTGTGAGGATGCACTTTAAAGGACCTTCTGACCCAGATGATCTATTTCTGCAGTATTTCATCATCTCATAGCAAATGTCTTAAGTTCTTCCTTGTACTCTTAGGAAGAATGTGCCTTGTGAATAGTCAGAAAAACTCAAGCTATTTTCTTTCATTCTGTATTAGCAAGTGGTATGTTTTGTGACAGAGAAGTAGCCCCGGAGAAGGGCTGGCACCGTGCATGGAATGTTGAGCCCTCTTTCTTGATGTTTTTTGCTCTCTGGTAGAATGAGCAGACTGTACTATTTGTCTTCACAGAGGGCAGACTTCAGCCTCTTTCTCAAATCTCAGGAGACTCTTATTGTCAGAACTTTTCAGATGCTGTCTGGATCCTCTCCTAGCTGAAAACTCTAGATGATGTCCCTGTGAGTTCTTGGAATGGATGTTCCTGGGCCTAAGACCACTCCAGATTATCAGGCAGTGAAAGACTCTCACTATTTATTTCCTGTATCTTTGGATGATGAAACACACTAAATCTAATTTTAGCTTATTGTAAAAATTTTGGGTCACTTATTTTAATAGTTGTTTTTAATAAAAATTTTTGAAAACCAATTTTTTTCTTATAATGGATTCCAAGAAACCCGAGTCAATCATTTACAAAATTTATCTGATTTATTTGTAGTAGGTCAGATGAAAAATAACATTCTTTAAGAAACTTCTTATTTGATCACTGCTTTGCATTTCACTGACCTTAAAATAAATTATCTTTTCCTGAAAGCCAGAGACATTTTGTTCCTTCCGTGAAATGAAGTTCTTAAAACACGCACATGTTGAGGGCCTGCCACATGCTAGCCTTTGCTCTCAGCAAGAGGGTGGGAGGTACTCAAAGTTAGTTGTTTGCCATGTAATCTCTTCCTTCATGTACTTCACAGCCTGGCCAGGGCCAGACTGGCAAAACATATTACAATGACCGGAGTGACAAAAACATATTAGACCCTTGCCAGACTTTAGCAGGCATATGAAATGCACTACACATGAATTGTTAATGGCATTTATTAAAGACATCACAAGTGCTTGCTATTTCATAGGCAAATTATAGTTTGTTATTACATTAATGTGCAAATTATATTCATATCTCATATTAATTGATGAAGTTTCCAACTTTAGGCCTCTGACTACCATAAAGTAAT
Organism: Aotus nancymaae; assembly: GCF_030222135.1. Classification (NCBI taxonomy): domain Eukaryota; kingdom Metazoa; phylum Chordata; class Mammalia; order Primates; family Aotidae; genus Aotus; species Aotus nancymaae. The sequence goes on along the minus strand of NW_026988417.1, from coordinate 46,154,279 downwards.
AGCTTTTTCACGTGGCTGTTAAACTAGTTTTGTAGATATTTGGCATAGAAGGAGCTTCTTTTGCTAAACAAACAGATGGGCTTTTGATTTATTGAATAAAATTACATTTTAAGATGATATGCATTTAGATCACTAGACTGGTGTATTTTTATTTTATAGGTAAGTCTTATGCATTGACACTAATTTGACTCAGAAAGAAAAAGGAACAGCTAAAGATGAATGTTAATGTATGCCTGCTTTTAAATTTAAATTTTTTCTCCATGTCCTTTATGTCACATGTTTTTTTTTTTTTTTTTTTTTTTTTTTTTTTTGGAGACAGAGTCTTGTTCTGTCAGCCAGACTGGAGTGTGTTATGATCTCAGCTCACTGCCACCTCCGCCTCCGAAGTTCAAGTGATTCTCCTGACTTAACCTCCCAAGTAGCTGGGATTACAGGCATGCACCACCACCCCTAGCTAATTTTTATATTTTTTTAGTAGAGATGGGATTTCATTATCTTGGCCTGGTCTCGAACTGCTGAGCTCAAGTGATCTGCCCACCTTGGCCTTCCAAAGTGCTGAGATTACAGGCTCAAGCCACTGCACCTGGCCCCATATGTCACTTTTGATATTCTGTTAGGAGAACTGTACAATTCATATCACAATATGAATATGATTGTGTATTTCTACTTTCAAAATTATATTATTCATGGTATGTAGGGGTCAAAATTTTTTAGAAAAAGACATCATGCCTTTATAGTGTAATTTTTCTACATTATTGAATTCATCATTACTTTTAACTCCACATCTATTACGAATAAGCTTTTCTTCTGTCTCTAGGTTGTAAAGAGAGAGATCTTTGGGAATGTCCATCCAATAAACAATGTTTGAAGCACACAGTGATCTGCGATGGGTTCCCAGACTGCCCTGATAACATGGATGAAAAAAACTGCTGTAAGTGCTTATGTGAATTTGTCAATACAGCGTTTTTATTTTAAACACCAGTTAAGTTTATTTTGAATACAAGCTAAAAAAATGTGCAAAATATCTTTTAGTATTTTCACATCTTTTGATCAAACTCCACTTTTAAAGACATGTTCTAAGAAGACAACTAAATATGTGTAAAATATATACACTATAATATTCTACTGGCATTATTTATAATGTGGGAAAATTAAAATACCCCCAAATATCCAAAAATAGGGAACAGAAACTACAACTATAAAATAAAATAATGTAAATATTAAAATCAAATTGGAGAAGAAAAGTTTCTCTTGGACTCATTATTATATCATTAGTCGAGTAAAACAAAATATTCAGTATTATGTGCACTGTTGTCCTGAGTTTTGAAAGTACATATATCCACACATAGAAAAAGATCAGAAAGCCATAATTAAAAGGTTACAGTCATAATCTTTGGGTGGTGGAATTATTAAATTTTTGTGCTATCTTTTCTACATTTTCTAAATGAATGGCCATTGCTTTTAGAACCAGAAAGTAATTATATCTCTTAAGATGTTTTACCTACAAGTAACATAAAAGCCCAAATCAAAATGACAAACAATGAAAACATTTATCTTTTATTATCATATGCATATTACATGTTTTATATTATCATATAAAGAGTCAAGTGTAGGATGGACTCTTGAGGCAGTATGTGGGAGTTCAGCACCTTGTCTGTGGGTTTTTCAGTTCAGTTTCAACTCAGGCTGGCTCCCACAATGGTGAAAAGATGGCATTGCCAGGGGCATCTGGGGCACCATGCTTCCTTGATCATGTCCAGCTGGAAGGAGGAAGAACCATGCCCTTATCTCCAAGATATCATGAAGGGATTCGCTCAGGTCAACTTTGGGCAGAGTCACAGCTAGCTATCAGGAGCCTTTGTGTAGTTAGAAAAGACACTTCCTTCCCAGCACTTTGGGAGGCCGAGGCGGGCGGATCACGAGGTCGAGAGATCAAGACCATCCTGGTCAACATGGTGAAACCCCGTCTCTACTAAAAATACAAAAAATTAGCTGGGCACGGTGGTGCGTGCCTGTAATCCCAGTTACTCAGGAGGCTGAGGCAGGAGAATTGCCTGAACCCAGGAGGCAGAGGTTGCGGTGAACCGAGATCGCGCCATTGCACTCCAGCCTGGGTAACAAGAACGAAACTCCGTCTCAAAAAAAAAAAAAAGAAAAGACACTTCCTACAAACAGCTGAACTGCAAAAAGAAGCACCACACAGGGAGAACCAATCAAAAAAAGATGCTGCTTTCTCAAGGTTGCTCCTGCCCCAGACTAGGGAGCATGGACTAGCAGCAGAGTTTGGGTAGGAGCTGTCTCGTGAAGCACAACCCATGCAACCGTAGGCCGGGGCCCCGATCTCGTAGCACATGTTTACTCCTGAACTACTAACTATATTCAGAAAAAAAAAAAGCAACTGTAGACAGAAAAATGCCATGCCCAGCTTAAACTAATCAGGATCTTCCTTTGGAGCTGGGAATGGCTGGTGTCGGGGCCTGAACAAAATTGAGCTCCCTTGAAAAAAGGAGGAAGAAAGGAAATGGTTGTTAAGTAGGCAATCAAGGAGGTTTACTATAATTTTTAAAACCCAAAGGAGAACTATATTTGATTTGGAGAGTCATTTAATAATAGACATGAAAAAGAAACCTGCTATGCATCTCTGTGGACAGAGACTGTTTTTCTAAGGTGACTTCAGTCTGTTCATCCCTCAGGCTCTGCTCATGCAGATTTTAACCCTGTTCTCTGATCTTTCATATGTCTGCTGCTGTGAGTACTATTTATTCAGTCTGATTGTTAGATCAGAACATTGAGTCACTTTAATGTAGTAATTCTGTTTAAATGCTCTTTGTGTGTATTGATGTCTATAAAATATTTAACAAATTCTGTTATTCTGTTTTCATGCCCATTGGGAGGCCTCAAAGATCACATATTTTCTTCTTTCCATGCTCCTACCGACATATGAGGATATGCATGTTAGTGATAGTCATATTTATTTCTAAAATGTTTTCCTTCTCACTTTTTGTTCCCCATGCCAGCATTTTGCCAAGATGATGAGCTAGAATGTGCTAACCACGCGTGTGTGTCACGTGACCTGTGGTGTGACGGCGAAGCTGACTGTTCAGACAGTTCAGATGAATGGGACTGTGGTGAGCTACTTGTTCTGCCATTTGTTATACTCTCTCATGCCTATCAGCCACTGAAACTAAATGAATCCTAAATTACTTCCCAGATTTTACTAAACAAGTTCATCTATTTTGTTTTGCTGTTATAAAAGCTGATGGTGATCCATGTATGTTATTTCCAACTCACAGAAAATTTCCCCACCAAGTTACTTCTCTATTTGAAATATCTGTTTTATGTGGAAAAACATTTGGGTTCAAATTGTTGTAATCATATAATTGCTGGAATAGGATTTAAAAAATCTTTATTAAAACCCACCTTCAATAAATTAACAATATTCTGCCATTCCTTTGTCATCTATACCTGCTAGAATAGAATAGTCAAGTGACCCCTCTGCCTTCCCTACACTCTGCAGGTCTGAACGGAACTTTTAACTATCTAGTTCCTTACACAGACAGGAACAAAAGATGTCTCCTACCAGCACCTCCAATGTTGCAGTTTGTGATCTTGAGTTTGATTAGTTTCCTCATCCCACACTCATCATTCCTTTCATTCACTCAGCTCCTTTTCTGTCCTTTGCATCATCCGGCCAATCATGATTCTCATGTGTGTTGTGATCAATTGTGCAATGTTTAGTAAGTGCTCTGAGGCTGATTAAGTACAGAGGATGCTCCTTTATATAATAGGAATTAACACATATGCCAAATTAATTCTAAATTTGCATTCCTCTCACACACTTGGAGTCTCATATGCTTTCTTGAAGGAAATGATAGAAATGGATTTACAACTTGCTTCTTATAATTATGCAAATCCTGGTAAAACTCATGGAATGAGGCCTGCCTCTGGCTGTCTTCTAACTCACTAAGAAAAGTTAAGAACTGCCTGTCTCTTTCATTAGAGTTTAAGCTTCTTCGAGGGGAGAGAACATTTCTAATCCATTTTTTTTAGCCCTCTAGCACACTGAAGGTAGTGATTTGCACTGGGTAGATACACACCAAATGGTTAACTAAAATAAATAAAAATGAATGTATGCCAATGAAGCAGAGACATGTAAAGTTATGTGCTTTCATGGAAGGAAATGTTTTTAATTAGGGTTTCCCCTGTCTTTTCTTTCCCTAGTGACCCTCTCTAAAAATGTGAACTCCTCTTCCTTTCTGATGGTTCACAGAGCTGCCACAGAACACCACGTGTGTGCAGATGGCTGGCAGGAGACGTTGAGTCAGCTGGCCTGCAAGCAGATGGGTTTAGGGTAAGGTCAGTAGTTTGTAGCACTGATGAATTTCTCAGAAGGCTTCATGGAACTTGGCAGTAATATATTCCTTATGGATGCATAGAGAGTTAGTGCTGTTGAACAAAGAGTCCTTCAAAGCCGGAGAAATGAATCAGGTGAGAGGACCATATTTAATTACAGGCACCTGCCCTGAAGAGTGTGCGCTGGAAATGTACTTTGATGAAGCCTCTAAAAGTAAATGAAGTAATTGTATTTTAAGTACCTCTGAAAGGAAATGCTTTCATTATTTATAAAAGCATTACGATCATTTCCTTTAAGGAATCTGGATGGAAAAATCTTGCAATTTGCCCCCAAGAGGTTATTGAAAATTTCTTTTTAAGCAACACACATTTTTAAATAAGTTGAGAAATTGAACTTGAAGTTGCTGGTATTTCTATTTACTCTAAATCAGTAAATGTAAATCAAGAAATAGTTCAACGTATTTGCTTCTTAGTAGAATGAAAAGATTCACTCCGGCTTTGATACAAATACACTGAAATGGATCCTTTAAAAGTCATAGACACTTGCAATTTTGTGAGATTTTCCTTTTTCAGTTCCATTGGGGATGGAAAGCAATAATTTTCAGGGTCTTAAAATATGTAAGTATTTCCTTTACCATCGATGTATTTGAGATTTAGGGGAAATGTAGAAATTAGAGAAATTGAAGACAAAGGAGTTCTAAAACTCCAGAATAAATAAAAAATTGAGTAAATGCTATTTCCTAGCATTCACTGAACAAACTTGAAACTATTTTACAATAATGAGTCTATTATGGGATAGCACATTTTTGTTATCCTAATTTAAAGAATTATAAATATATAGCTCCTAGCATCTTGAACCCATTTTTCCCACATAAAGACCCACATCTTTAGGAAATTGAGTAACTGATGCTTATCTATAATAAAGGAACTTTAAACTTTGCCAGAGTGGAAAAATTGTATTTGCCAGGATCTATTAAATTATACTTCATTTTCACAACTTCCTTATTGTGTCTAAATAAAATAGGATATGATTGTGATCAGAGATAAATGAAAAATCTTTTGGATGTAGTTATTTTTATCTTTCTTCTCGATAACACCTTATTGGTATAAGGTTGGAACTGCAAAGATTTTACAACCAGAAAGATTTTACAACTGCCCCAGAAAGTTCTTCAAGCCACCCTGCAAAGATTTTACAACGTCCCCAGAAAGTTCTTCCGACAAGCCACCCTGGACATAGTTGTTCTATTATAAATAGAAAGAATTCTGTTTTGAAATATGCTTCTTTATGTTTCCTCTAAATATTTGCATATTGGGATTATTGTGTTAAAATACACATACATAAAATTCACCATTTAACCATTTAGAGTGTATAATTTAGTGGCATTTACTTTATTCACAATGTCGTACAAACATCACCACTATTTGTTTTAGACACTCTTATTATCCCAAAAGGAAACTATATACTTATTAGGCAGTTACTCTCCATTTTCTCCTACATACAGGCCCAGGTAACCACTAATCTGCTTTCTGCCTCCAATTTGGCCTATTCTAGATATTTCAATATAAATGGAAATATACAACATGTGGCCTTTGCATCTGGTTTCGTTTACTTAGCACATTTTCAGTCATCTGTCTTGTAGCATGTACCAGTACTTCCTTCCTGCTTGTGACTGAATAATACGCCATTAAAGGGATATACATCTTGTTTATCCATTCAGACATTTGAATTATTCTCATCTTCGGCTATTGTGTGCACACTGGATTTTAAAAAAATTATATATTCCATTTGCTCCATTTTCTCAACATAGTTGGAAAAATGAAACTTCAATATTTAGATATCTTTAGATATATAAAATGCAAATAGACATAGATATTTTTTATTTTAGATTACTTTATTTCACAGAAGGGCTAGAAAAATATGAGATATATGTGTGGTTGGAAAACCATATCCATTATTTGACTGAATTAAGGGGAAAAAATGGGCAAATGATGATAAGTTCTTCAAAGAAATGAGAACTAGTATATTTTTGAAATTTTTGCTTGCCTTTAAGTTTACTCTTCAGTTGCCTTGAGTGGCTCATGAATTGACAGAAATCTGGAGAGCCAGGCTACACCAGGAATGACAGTACTGGTCAAGATGAGGCTAGCTTCTTGCTGAGGCAACGGGCTCAGGAAGCTGCCATGTGACCACTGTCTCTAGAGACCATCCACTGTGCTGCAAATTCACAATTTTGCCACCAATGCCTCCAGTAAACTCTAAGTCACCCTGTACCTTTGAGTCACTTCCTCCACATCAAAGCCCTTGCTGGAAGGGTCTGTCTAGCCATGAGGGAAGTGGGAATGACTGTTCCCTCTTAGCTTCTGGAGTAGAGGTTATGCCAGCCTGCCTTTCTACATTCAGACATATTCTGCATCAAAAACTCCCAACTAATTCCACTCAGTATTCCCATTCTCTTTTTGTTTTTTGAGTATCTGCTTATGGGCCTTGTACTGGACGAGGCATTGGGTAGAGGATACAAAAGTGAATATTGTCATCAGAGTTTATAATGGAGTGGAAAAGACCTAGGTAAACAGCAAAGAACACAAAGTTATAAAAAAGTCCAGATATTTTGCTATCTGAGAATGGTGTGGAATTATTGTATAGAACATGGCATTTCTATTAAAAATATACAAGAATCCCAGCACTTTGAGAGGCCGAGGCGGGTGGATCACGAGGTGAAGAGATCGAGACCATCCTGGTCAACATGGTGAAACCCCGTCTCTACTAAAAATACAAAAAATTAGCTGGGTATGGTGTCGCGTGCCTGTAATCCCAGCTACTTGGGAGGCTAAGGCAGGAGAATTGCCTGAACCCAGGAGGTGGAGGTTGCGGTGAACCGAGATCGCGCCATTGCACTCCAGCCTGGGTAACAAGAGCGAAACTCCGTCTCAAAAAAAAAAAAACAAAAAACAAGAAAAAACATCAAACTTTAATCTTATCTTGATAGCATAAATTTGTTATATCATTCATTCATTCATTCGTTCATTCAGTAAACATTTATAGAGAACGGTATTGTGGCATATGTAGGGTCCAGAATCAGCGTACCGTAATTCCAAGTATATCATTCATTTCCTTGAGGAGGTATACTTTGAAGGTAATTTATCAAAAATGCAGGTCTATATCAAATTTCATGTGTTGCAGGGATTCTACTGAAATGCTTTCATGATAGCGGCAGTTGATTTAAAACACATGCACTTAGGAGTTTTTAGACCCAAATTATGCCTTCCATGTCCTACTGCTCAAATGCTAGGCTCTCAACTCAGTGCTTATCTAGATGAGAAGATTTAGAGTTCTTCGTTGAATTTGAAAAACTTATTACCTTCATCTGTTAGTATCTCAAAAGCTCAGCCCAGATTGGAAGTGTGATGGCTATCTGATTAGAAAAATGTGTAAATCAAGCCCCTAAATTCTTGTGACAGCTGTATTAGTCCATTTTCATGCTGCTGATGAAGATATACCTGAGACTAGGAAGAAAAAGAGGTTTAATGGACTTACAGTTCCACATAGCTGGGGAGGCTTCACAATCATGGTGGAAGGCAAGGAGGACCAAGTCATATTTAATATGGATGATAGCACACACACAAAAAGAGAGCTTGTGCAGGGAAACTCCCATTTTTAAAACCATCAGTTCCTGTAAGAGTCACTGAGAACAGCATAGGAAAGACCTGCCCCCATAATTGAATCACCTTCCATTGGGTTCCTCCCATGATATGTGGGAATTGTGGGAGTTACAATTCAAGATGAGATTTGGATGGAAACACAACCAAACCATATCATTTTGCACCTGGCCCCTCCCAAATCTCATGTCTTCACATTCAAAACCAATAATACCTTCCTAGCAGTCCCCCAAAGTCTTAACTAATTTCAGCATTAAATCAAAAGTCCACAGTCCCATGTCTCATCTAAGACAAGGCAAGTCCCTTCCACCCATGAGCCTGTAAAAAATCAAAATCAAGTTAATTTCTTAGATACAATGGGGATACAGACATTAGGTAAATATAGCCATTTCAAATGGGAGAGATTGGCTAAAACAAAGGGGCTTACAGGTCCCATGCCAATCTGAAATCCAGCAGGGTAGTCAAATCTTAAAATTCCAAAATGATCTCCTTTGACTCCATGTCTTGCATCCAGGTCATGCTGATGCAAAAGGTGGGTTCCCATGGTCTTGGGCAGCTCTGCCCCTGTGGCTTTGCAGGGTTCAGCCTCCCTCCTGACTGCTTCCATGGGCTGGTGTTGAGTGTCTGAGGCTTTTCCAGGCACACAGTGCAAACTGTCAGTGGATCTACCATTTTGGGATCTTGAGGACTATGTCCCTCTTCTCACTGCTCCACTAGGGGGTGCCCCAGTAGGGATTTTGTATGGGGACTCCAACCCCACATTTCCCTTCCACACTACCTAGCAGAGGTTCCTCATGAGGGCCCCACCCCAGCAGCAAACTTCTGCCTGGGCATCCTGGCCTTTCCATACATTCTCTGAAATCTAGGCAGAGGTTCCCAAACCCTGATTCTTGACTTCTGTGCACTTGCAGGTTCAACACCATGTGGAAGGTGCCAAGGCTTGGGGCTTCCACCCTCTGAAGCAACAGCCTGAGCTGTACCTTGTGGCCCCTTTAAGTTATGGCTGGCACAGCTGGGACACAGGGCACAAAGTCCCTAGGCTACACATAACAAAAGGACCCTGGTCCCAGCCCATGAAACCACATTTTCTGCCTAGGCCTCTGGGCCTATGATGGGAGGGGCTGCCATGAAGACCTCTGACACACCCTGGATACAATTCCCTATTGTCTTGGGGATTAACATTCTGCTCCTCATTACTTTTGCAAATTCTTCAGCCAGCTTCAATTTCTCCTCAGTAAATGGGATTTTCTTTTTTATCACATTGTCAGGCTGCAAATTTTCCCAACTTTTATGCTCTACTTCCCTTATAAAATTGAATGCATTTAAAATAACTCAAGCCATCTCTTGAATGTTTTGATGCTTAGAAATTTCTTCTACCAGATACCGTAAATCATCTCTATTGAGTTCTAAGTTCCGCAAATCTCTTTGGCAGGGGTACAATACCACCACTCTCTTTGGCAAAATGTAACAAGAGCCACCTTCACTCCGGTTCCCAACGGGTTCCTCATTTCCATCTGAGACTACCTCAGCCTGGACTTTATTGTCCATATCACTATCAGCATTTTGGTCAAAGCCATTCAGCTAGTTTCTAGGGAGTTCCAAAATTTCCTACATCTTACTCTCTTCTTCTCAGCCTTCCAAACTGTTCCAACCTTGGCCTGTTGCCCAGTTCCAAAGTTGCTTCCACATTTTCAGATATCTACAGCAGCACCCCACTCTACTGGTACCAATTTACTGTATTAGTCCATTTTCACACTGCTGATAAAGACATTCCTGAGACTGGGAAGAAAATAAAGAGGTTTAATGGATTTTCAGTTCTATATGGCTGTGGAGGCTTCACAATCATGGCAGAAGACAATAAGGAGCAAGTCACGTCTCACGTGGAAGGTGGCATGCAAAAAAGAGAGAGCTTGTACAGGGAAACTCCCATTTTTAAAACCATCAGATTTCCTGAGACTCATTCATTATCATGAGAACAGCACAGGAAGACCCGCCCCCAAATTCAATCACTTCCTACTGGGTTCCTCCCATGACATGTGGGAATTGTGGGAGTTACAATTCAAGATGAGATTTGGTTGGGAACACAGCCAAACCATATCAACAGCATATTGACTTTGCTACCTGCATGTTTAGTATCAAAAACATATGGGCATTTATTTAACTGATGATACAAATCAGAATTTAGACTGCCTTCTAATATTTGCCAAATGCTCAGTTGCAACATCTGGTATTTGAGTAGCTTAATCTAAGGGAAATGTGACTATCTATATCTCTGGCTTGTGACTGTATATATCACAAGCTCTATCTAAAGTTAGATCATCTGGAAACAGTGTCTCTGGGCCCTATGATTTTGGCAAAACTGCTTTTATGGAGTAAGTTGCAATTTGATTTTTTGCCCTAATCTTTTAGATTTGTTCAATAGAAGTTGGTCAAACATTCTTTTCAAAGAATGTTTCTGTATCTGGGCAAAACCCACAAAGATAGCATCTGTTATATTACCTACTAATCCCTTATAATCTCTGGTGTAAGAGTTTAAGCTTTAACATCTCCCTAAAGTTTACTCCCAGTCATCACCATGGTTACAGCATTAGTGTTGCCTTGAACATGATATGAATGGGTCCTGGGTAAATAAGAACATGATTTACAACTTGAATAATCCATCTGGAATTGGCCAAAGAGGGCTTGTGTTATTTCTGTTAGAAGCCCTTATAGGGAAGCTTTCTCCTTTTGAAACTGGGTATACCAGAAGACCCCTAATGATGACTTCTGATATGGTTTCTTTGTCATGTTGTCTTCAAAATCTACTGCAATCTGGTTTTTATTTGCAAGATGGGACTGACAGCAACAATATTACCTACATGCAAAAGCCATTGGTCTTCTTTTCTTATTATTTTACAGTTTGGACTAAAAAATCGATTTCTTACTCTGACCTGTCAGACACTGTATAATTTGGCCCCTGCCTTCCTTTCTGACCCAGTAAATATCCTAGTATTCTCCACTTGCCCACTAAACTTTAGACACATTGACCTTACTATTGATGTTAAAACATTTCAAGCTCATATCCATCTTGGGGGATTTGCCTTCACTATTATTTTTGCTTAGAATGCAGAACTCTAGGACTTCATCATTCGTGTCTCAGCCCATACAGCCATGACTTAGAGAGGCTTTCCTTGACAATCCTACTTGAGGCAATTTTCAGTATCAGCATGTAACTCTATCACAATTGATTGATTTGTCTTATTCAAATAACTTATCCGTATGCAAAATAGTTTTTTACATATTTGTAATTTGTTCCTCTAACTAAAATAATAGCTTCTCAGAGAAGGACTCCATGTGATACAACACCAACCTGTTGTCTCCATTTCTACCCCACCTCATTAACCTATAAGCATCAGCTTTAACCCTTGTCTATCTGGCTATGTCATTTGTTTAAACTGTCACTGTAATGTTCCTTCTGAGATCCAACTCACTTTATATCAGCTTGAACACTCACTGATTAACCCATGTATCATTAATAAACATGTCAAGTCTAATTTCAACCTAATCTTTTACCTTTCCTACGTCTTCCCAAAACTAACACACAAACTGAAGAACATGTAGCCTCTTGATTCTAAAGAACAATAATCATTCAAACAAACATATCAACTAAAGTCACATGCAGCAGCCACATATATTATGTTGTTTCACTGCATTCCTCCCTTCCTTTGGGGCCTACATCCCTTCCTTCTGGATATTTGCTTCACTTGTCATTTTATCGTTGGACTCCAAATGGGAGCAACCTTCTTTGTACATGATCTTCTCTTTTTGGTCTGTGATTGGTTGAAGGGTAGGTACCCAACCCAAGATGGACCAATCAAAGTGTCTCACTGCCAGGCCACAGTGATTGGTTTTGGGATACTTGGTTTTTCAACAAGATTTTTATTTATTTAAGACAGAATTTTGCTCTTGTCACCCAGGCTAGAGTGCAATGGTGTGATCTCGGCTCACTGCAACCTCCACCTCCTGGGCTCAAGTGATTCTCCTGCCTCAGACTCCCAAGTAGCTGGGATTACAGGCACCTGCCACCACACCTGGCTAATTTTTGTATTTTTAGTAGAGACAGGGTTTTGCCATTTAGATCAGGCTGGTCTTGAATTTCTGACCTCACGTGATCTGCCCACCTTGGCCTCCCAAAGTGCTGGGATGACAGGCATGAGCCACCGTGCTTGGCCCAAGATTTATTTTAATTGGACTAGGAGAGATGACTTCTTTCTTTTTTGGTCATAAAGATGAATGCCTGTGAGTTTAGAGCTGTAGGCGGCCAGTCCTCTGCCTCATAGAAAAGTTACTTTAAGGCAATCAAACTGCCATCCCCTTTTTCCCTTCCCCGCCCACCACAGAAGGAAGTGGAGACAAGAGCTGAAGAGTCCTGAGGATCCTGGGTTCTCTGGCATCAGTCGTCCCCAAGACCATCCACATCTCTTTAGTAACTGATTACATTTCTACTTTTTGATGCTCACATATTCCAGCACTATTTTAGGCACTTTTAAAATGCTGATTTTTTTTTTTGGTTAGTATAATACTAATTCAATATTTATTTAAATTTTTTGAATTTTGAATTATTTATCTTGTAATGGACCCATAGAGTTGTATATTGCCTTAAAATTTTGAATTGAATAGAGATGCACATATTTTTAGAAAGCATTTTTATATTACCATTATATTCAAGAAGAAGAAAAGAGCAACCAACACAGAAAGTCTTGTGTTAGAAAAATACATTCTACTACACTGGTTCACAGTGTTTCTGAAGAACTGGAATAAAATAAAGTCATGTTGAAATTGAAACTGATAATCTCTAGCTTTACATCATGAACCAAAAGAAGGTGAAGATAAACAAGAAATGTAATTGTCAATAAAATGTTATGTTTCTGTCTCTAAAAAAAAAAAAGTGTCCCAAAAGGTCAAGTTCTCAAAAAAAGCAGATGGGATTCTTGAAAATAAAATAGCCAGAAGGAAATAGCTGGACTGGTACAGATTCCAAAAGAGGTAGACACTTTCGCTCAAAAATATTCTTACAACATGTGTCTTTTAAGACTAAATTTTATATATGTTCAAATGATATTTTAATTCAAAATTTTTATGATTTTTTTGCACTTTTAATAAGATGTTTATTTTAAATGATGCTTTTTAAATTAATTTTGTTTTCTAATTTATATTGGAATAATATATATTTAATAGTTATATTTTATAATTTTAAAATTTAGTTCACATTACAATTTTGTAATTTTTATATTGGAAATGAAATAAATGCTTAGTTTTGTTGATTCTTTTATTTTATGAAATATAAATACTCTGCAAGTCAATTTTATGATCCAATAACATCCCCCCTCTTTGCTTTGAGATAGTTTTGTCGTATAGATCCTTGCCTAATACAGTTATTACACTCCATCTCTGTGATAGACAAACACATAGTAAGAGAATAAAATTATAGGCGGGGCATGGTGGCTCATGCCTGTAATCCCAGCACTCTGGGAGGCTGAGGTTTGCAGATCACTTGAGGTCAGGAGTTCAAGACCAGTCTGGGCAACATGGTGAAAACCTATCTTCCCCCAAAATACAAAAATTAGCCAGGTGTGGTTGCACGAGCCTGTAGTTCCCAGCTATTCAGGAGGCTGTGGTAGTCGAACTACTTCAACCTAGGAGGTGGAGGTTACAGTGAGCTGAGATTATGACACTGCACTCCAGCCTAGGTGACAGAGCAAGACTCCATCTGTCTCTCTTTCTCTCTCTCTCATTCTTTTTAATCTACCTATATCCACCCTCCCCCGCCACACACATAGTCAGTTAGAATTGCAATAAAGTGTTTTTAAAATACTGAGTTTACTAGAAAAATAAGTCCAGAACTTATGCTCTGCTTTAAGCATTTCTATTGATGGGAGTTTTGCTGTATAAACTCCCATTGAACTGAGCTATCTAGCCTAAGAAATGTTTCTATAGTAGAGTTCATTCATATTTTGTTTGAAACCTATTAGTGCCTGCCTGTCAAAATTCCTACTGGACACAATAACTTTCAGTATTAGTATGTCGAATCTATGGGACCCAAACAGGGAGAATATGACAAGATTCGAGAAGAGATTTTTGAAATCAGGTACAGAATGTTTAGTGTAAATGTTTCAAGTTTGGAACAGGATATTAAGAATTGCAAATAATTTATCTGATCTACTGTGAGAGGCATTTGTACATCAAGACGAACTATCAAGGACTGACGTTGGATGCTTAGATATATTTTCCCCATCAATAGATGCAAGAGGACAAACCTTGTCCTTTAACTGAAATGTGCTACTTGTCTAGGCAATTCCTGCACTTCTGTCTTCTTGTTAGAGGTAAGAGAAAACCCCTTGGTTTTGGGGAAATTGTGATGACCTTCATGTTTGAAGTAAGCGCCCCAACATAATCATAATTCAAGCATGCACTATCTATTACTAACACAAAGTGACTTGAGAATGGGAGAATAGGCCAAATTGTCTAGGGATCTGACTGTTCTCCTAAGCCTTGAAATATTTAATTTCTTTCATAATGTCAGGATATTCCAGAATTCCAAATAAGCTCTGTTCTCTCATTTCAGCATGGAAAAAATTATATAGTTGTATATATGTCTTATGACTACACAATTCCTCAAGAAGCAAATATAAGGCAAATCCTTTTGCCTCTCTGTATCGCACTGCCTTCAGGCCCAGAGTAGAGGGGCCTTGCCCTGAGCCTCATGATTTAGAACAGTGGTTCTCAACCAGGGGTGACTTTGCCCCTAGGGCAGCAATCCCTAACCTTTTTGGCACCAGGAACTGATTTTGTGGAAGAGAGTTTTTCCACGGACCAGGGTGGGATTGGGGGAAGGGTTGTGGTATGATCCAAGCACATTACATATTATTGTACATTTTATTTCTTTTATTATTACATTATAATATATAATATATTATGAAATCATTATACTACTCACCATAATGTAGAATCAGTGGGAGCCTTGAGCTTCTTTTCCTACAACTACATGGTCTTATTTGAGGGTGATGGGAGACAGTGACAGATCATCAGGCATTTGATTCCCATAGGAGCAGCAACCTAAACCCTCGCATGCACAGTTTTCAATAGGATCACAACTTCTGTTAGAATCTAACGTGGTTAATCAGCCAGGAGGTGAAGCTCAGGCAGTAATGCTCGTGATGGGGAGCAGCTGCAAACACAGATGAAGCTTTGCTGGCTTGCCTTGCACTCACCTCCTGCTGTGTGGCCTGGTTCTTAACAGGGGCCCTGGGGCTGGGGATCCCTGCCCTAGGGGACATTTGGAATGTCTGTAGACATTCTTTCAAAATTGGAAATCCAGGGTTGATGGGGTCGTACTAGCAGCTAGTGGATAGAAGCCAGGGATGTTACAAGACATCCTGCAGTGCCCGGGATAGCCCCACATAGCGAATAAATAACTGGTATTAATTATCAATAGCACCTAGGGTGAGAAACCCTCATTTAGAGGGACCCTCTGGCCCTCCTCCTCTACCCATGGCTCACCCCATGAGGTAAGGACTCTGTTGGCCAAGGCGTTATGCTCACATGGAGCCTCATCCCTTTTCTAGAGTGATGTTTTCAAAGTGTGGTCTCAGACCAGCATCATCATCATCACCTGTGATCTTGGTAGAGACAGATTTTGGATCCCATCTGAGACTAACTGAATCAGAAAATCTGGGGATAAGGCCAACAAATCTGTGTTGTAACAGGTCTTCCAGGTGATTCTGATGAATGCTAAAGTTTGAAACCCACTGTTCTAAGGAGTCTAAGAGTTCTGTATTTGAACCTAACAGATATGTTTGTCAAGAGAGGAGGAGAGAAATTTTCTTTGACAGCTTGATAACTGGATTTATAAAATCTAAATATGTAGACAAATGGCATTTGGGCCTCCATTTGTACTCTTGCTCTAGGTGCTGGATTAGATTATTGCTTAAATTTCCTTCTCCGTGTACGAATCCATGGATGCTATGGAAGCATTTTGAATCTGTATTCTCTGCACAGACTCAGTTAGGATATAGTGACTTTGATGCTTAATCAAATGCTTAAATTTTCTCTTTTGCTTTCTACACAGCAGGACTTCTTAATTTGTCTTTTGGTATAACGTTAAAAAAGGTTTTAATTAGTTAAGTCAAAGCAATCCCAATCATCAAACAAAATTTGAGCATCTCTTAAGTTCCAGACACCTTTTACATAATATGGTTTACATAGTTTTAAAAATTGAGAAATACAGGCGCACATATTCTTCATGTGCAGTATATTAGTATTATTATTTGAAAGGGAAGTTCATAATATTAATTAAAAATTCAAATTTTGATTCAATGATTTTATTTCTAGGAATTTATTCTAAAATCATACTTTTGCACGTAGGTGAAAGCGACTGTTTAGAATGTTTACTGCTGCTATTTTGTTATAGCTCCAAATAGGATAAACCTTACATGTGCAGAGACTGGTTAAATAAATGTATGAACATCCATTTATCAAACACTATGCAGCTATCAAAAGAACATGGTGTGCTGTTAATGGCAAAGAACCATGTAGTGGTCACAGTTTAAGAACTATACTCTGACATCAGACCATAGGGATCAAATTACCAGCTTTGCCATTGGCTTGTTGTGTGCCTTGGACATGTTATTTTCTCTACCTCAATTTGTTCATCTCCAAAATGGGAAATAATTATAAAGTCTACTTCACAGAGTTGTTGAGATGATTAAATGAAACAAGTTAGTCTTTTAGTGCTTATCATATGGAAAATAGTTAACACCTATTAGCTATTATGATGGAAAGACTTCGAAGAAAAGTCACTAAATGAAAATATCAAGACCACACCGAACAATGAGTGTAGACTAGCAAAAAAGGGATATATATATATATACATGAATTGTAGAAAAAGCTTGGCAAAGATACTCAAACACTATTTACAGTGATTGTTTCTATGCGTCTAAGATAGGAAGAAGAAAACTTGTTCATTTTATAGTTGATATGTTTTTCTATGTACAAGTATTACTTTTATAATTTTCAAACTTATTTAATAAAACCCATATATCCGATGAGGTTAATATCCAAAATACATAAGGAACTCAAAGAATTCAGTAGCAAAAAGTCAAATAACCTAACTGAAAAATGAACTAAGGATCTGAACAGATATTTCTAAAAGGAAGACGTAGAATGGCCAACAAGTATAAGAAAAGGTGCTCAGCATCACTAATCATCAGGGAAATGCAAACTAAAATCATAATGAATTATCACCTCATTTCTGTTAAAGTGGTTAGTTTCAAAAAGAGAAACCATATGAAAAGTGTTGGGGAGCTGTGGAGAAGGGGAAACCCTATATATTCTTTGTGGGAATGTTAATTGGTACAGCAACTATGAAAAACAGTATGGAGATTCCTCAAAAAATTTAAAATAGAACTATCATATGATCAATCAATCCCACTTATGGATATTTATCTAAAGTAAATGAAATTAATGTCTCAAAAAGACGCTCATATTAATTAAAGCACTCTTCATAATACCCAAGATAAGAAAACAACTTGTTTGTTGACGAATGGATGGATAAGAAAATGTGATGTCACGTTTTCTTTACACAATAGAATATATATTTCTTTATACAATAGAAATATGTGCAAATAATACACACATACCCCACCACATTTTCTTTGCACAATAGAACAGTATTCATTGTTCTTAAAAAAAGAAGGAAATTCTGCCATTTGAGACAACATGGATGAACCTGGAGGACATGTTATGTGAAATAAGCCAAGCAAAGAAAGACAGATACTGCATGATCTCATTTATATGTGGAATCCAAAAAAGTCAACTCAAAGAAAATGGGGAGATGGTCAAAGGGTACAAAGAGTCATTAATGTGGAATGGATAGATTCTGGGGATCTAATGACACAACATGGTGACTAGAGTTAACAATACTAAATTGTATTCTTGCAATTTGCTAAGATTCTTGGCCTTAGTGTTCTTAACACACACACACATGCACACACACGTAACTATGTGGTGATAGATATGTTAATTAGCTTGATTGTGGTAACCATTTCACAATATATACCTGTATCAAAACATTACATTACAGCCCTTAAATATGTACAATTTTTATTTGTCAAGTATGCCTCAATAAAGCTGGGGAAAAAAGAAAGGAAAATTGAAGCCATGCAGATGCTCAGATTCTGTACGATGGCAGAAATACAACCATACAAATTCACTGATTTTTTTAAATGGCCATAGGATGACATTTCTAGTGATGAAAGTTTATGTTTGTGCATGAGGAACATGCCAGTGTTCAAGAATTTCATGGAAAACTAATTTTCATAATGACAATACCTTGTTCTTGATGATCAATTTCTCATATTTTCCACTTGTAACAGAAATTCCAGATAAATTGTCTTTCTTCTTGGAAGCTAATGAATGAAACGCAGAAACATTCCAAGTACAATAGTCTGTGGAGTCCTTCTTTGTGGTAGCTAGGGGGCCTTGTGAGTTGAAAGGCTGGTGTTCTTTGCAATGATTTTTCTATCCAGCATCAGTGCACACCCTCTCCTAATTGCACGCCCCTTCAAGTCTCTTGTTGCCATATGAATACTTGATTTAACACAACTTGATTAAATAACAAAATCTAAAGTTTATCTTCCTTTGGCTTTGCCTGGATTTAGTAGGTCCATTGGTAGTCCAATTGCAGAAGGGAATTCTCAGGATGCAGGCTAAGAGGAGAAACACCAGGACAAGTATGTGTGGTCTCTGACTTTTATACTTTCCATCCCACTTTGCCTCTACATTCAGTACTTCTGGAACTGATGGAGATCCAGACTCATTTTGGCCAAGAAAAAAAAAAATTCTTATTTTTGTAATAGGTTTTTTGATATCTTCAATAATCTAAGTCAATTCAGGTTTCTAAATAAATTTATATCTTATGCCACTCTTCTTTATTGCAGCTAGGATGTATGACATTTGTTTTAAAATCAAATGTTTTTAATTCATTCATTGTGAAATACTCCTGTGGTTTTAATCTTTGGCTCTTATTCTATCATCACGTGCTCCCTTTAGAGGGTTCCTCCTTGCCTTTTTAAAGCATGAGTTTGGGGAAGTTTTTCTTCATTTTCTGTTATGTGATTACAATAGTTTAAAAATAATAATCAGATGAGACTGGGTGCTGTGGCTCATGCCTGTAATCCCAGCAATCTGAGAGACTAAGACAGGCAGACCACTTGAGGTGAGGAGTTTAAGGCCAGCCTGGACAACATGGTGAAACCCCATTTCTACTAAAAATATAAAAATTAGCTGAGTGTGATGGCATGTGCCTGTGGTCCCAGCTACTAGGGAGGCTGAGGTAGGAGAATCACTTGAACCTGGAGGCAGAGGTTGCAGTGAGCCGAGATTGCACCACTGTATTCCAGCCTCGGAAATAGAGCAAGACCCCATCTAAAAAACAAACAAACAAAAAACAAAAACGAAAAAACTAAGAAATATAGAAATATTAAAATTCTTACAATTTTTATACTGTCTAAATAGATGCTAAATGGCCATCTTTTTTGTTGTTTATTTTATTTTATGATAATGCTATATTGCAGAATTACAATGGACAAGAAAAAAGAGGAAAAAACCCAGCTAGATAAATTTTATTTTACTTTTGATCCCTGCCTAAAGTTATTCTTATATTTTACCTGTTGAAACTTTTATATCATACACATTATAATCCTAACACCTCATGAGGTTCAAACATATGTCAGCAGAGAGAATAACTAAAACAGGTCTAACAATTTTTAACAGTCCAAATTCTCCTCTTGAAATGTTGACATAACTTAATGTTCTTTTTGAAAGAGAATGAGTGTTAACTAATGATAATGCCTGTTCAAAGGTCATTGTACTTTGAATACTTATCCAGTATTTGCCTTGTATCAGAGAAACATCTGTGACCAAATTGATACAGGAACAGGAGAAAGACCAGCGGTGGCTGACATTACACTCCAACTGGGAGACGCTCAATGGGACCACTTTACATGAACTTCTAGTAAATGGGTAAGAACACTTTCATATGAGCTGTGTAGAGTCAGGTTATGGAGCAAGAGTTTATCATTGAGCCTTTCTTCCATTTTTTAACTTAAGATAATCCAAATTTGTCATATAAGTAAACAGTTTCCATAGAATGGCTGTTGCCTTTACATGTCAACATTGGTTGCTTTCGTTTCTTCTTTCTAGGCATAGGTTTTTTTTTTTTCTCTCATTTATTCATGATTATAGACACTATCAAGGTGAGAAGAGAGGAACTTGGGCTCTAATCTTGGATTTCTTTTAATATCTTATTCAAAATGAACCCTCATGTCTGCATTTCCTACAGATGCTACATAGAACTAGTTAACAGAGGGAACTGAAGTCATGATAACTAAGAAAACTTGGAAAGTTTATAAGAGAGAAACAGACACAAATGAAATGATAATCAAGTTGCCTTGAAAGTGCACTTAAGTTTCCCCTGAAAAATCATGGCATTTTAAACAGGGTGGCTTCCCTGGTCTATGGGTGGGATGTAAGAGGAAGAGAAATTGAGAAAATTTACATTTATTAGGTTCTTATTACATTATAGACACACAGGTAGGTAGTCTTATATTCACTAAGTCATTTAAACCTCATAATAGACTTGTGAACCATGGATGATTATCCGAGTTTTACAGCTGAGGAAACTAAAGTTTAGAATATTTAAATAACTTGCCCAAATCTCACAGCCCACAGGTGCTAAGTGATAGTGTCTAAACTCTAAATAAGTTTATCTGACTCCAAAGCTCATAAATGTTACTACCTCTTAAGAATTTTAAAGAGGAAAACTAAAAATGGACCATTTCCTCCTAAAAGGTCTTGACATTTTTCTTATAGAACACACTCTGCAGCCAAATTTCTGAATATTTGTTAACTGAAGTACTTCCTTTAAAACAATGGCCTGAATCTTTTAACAAAGTGATTTGTTTTCCCACACTTGGAATTCCAGAAAAAAACTTTTAGGGCAAGTAAATGAATAAATAACTCAGTCTAGATTGGGACTTGGTAAACTTTGTTTTAGTCCTGGTTTACTACTAGAAGTGTTATTTTATATAACCGCAGTTTCCAGTAAGAAGTCGGATAAATAGTTTTTGATGACTTTTCCGATTCCTAAGACTATGTGTTTTCAATCTAACAAATAAGAACTAATTATAAGTATTTATTTTTTTTTCCTTTGAGATGGAGTCTCGCTCTCTTGCCCAGGCTGGAGTGCAGTGGTGCAATCTCGGCTCACTGCAACCTCCCCCTCCTGGGTACAAGCGATTCTCCTGCCTCAGCCTCCTGAGTACTGGTACTACAGGCAAGCGCCACCAAACCCAGCTAGTTTTTGTATTTTTAGTAGAGATGGGGTTTCACCATGTTGGCCAGGATGGTCTCTATCTCCTGACTTCGTGATACGCCCGCCTTGGCCTTCCAAAGTGCTGGGTTTACAAGCGTGAGCCACCGTGCCCAGCCAAGTATTTCTTTTACACCAGGTTCAGTATTAGACTTTGAGGGAATATAGAACTGAATGATGGGAAACGAAGGTCCCGATCTCAGGGAACATACACTATGTGGGGCGAACAGAAAGATTACAAGTTAGTAAACGAAATGATTTCAGACCTTGGTAAGTGCTGCAAATAAATTTAGGGTAATGTAATAGAGATTAAGGAAGAGAGGATTTTAGACTGTAGGAGGGTAGAAAGCAAATGAGCTTTTCCTGTATTATATAATTTATTGTATGCAAATAATTACATGTGCCACTGCGTAAATTTAGCAAGAAATGAAAATACAGTAAAACTTTAGAGAGGAACATGGAAACTATATATTTAAAGTTCGATTTTTTTTTTTTTTTTTTTTTTGAGATGGAGCCTTGCTCTGTCACCCAGGCTGAAGTGCAGTGGTGCTATCTCAGCTCACTGCAGCCTTCACCTCCTGGGTTCAAGCAATTCTGCCTCAGCCTCCTGAGTAGCTCGGACTAAAGACGTGGGCCACCACACCTGGCTAATTTTTTTGTATTTTTAGTAGATATGGGATTTTACCATGTTGATCAGGCTAATCTCAAACTCCTGACTTTGCGATCCACCCCCCTCGGTCTCCCAAAGTGCTGGGATTACAGGTTTGAGCCACCATGCCTGGACAGATTTTTTTTTTTTTTTAATTTGAGAGATCTAGGATTCTAAGTACATCATAGTATTTTTGAAAGTCCCAATATGTTTTTTTTTATCCTTTTTCATTTATGTTGAGGTTGTAATGTAAATGTTTCATGGGTGGAGGAAAACTTGGTGATTAAAATTTGTACCCTAAACTGAATTATCTCATGCCATCACATTGAAAGATCCTTTAACAGGGACCATGTTTTGCATTAAAAATTGAACTTAGATTTTAGAAAATTCTTTTCCTGAACCCACAATTCTTGTAAGTTGTACCTACTAGTTCTGATGATGTCGTCTAAAGTTATATGAAATAAATTTAAGCTCCTTTTCCTCTTGTCAGCTTCTCATAAAACCAAAATTTAACCTTGAGAGTCTTAGTAAGACTCTTTTCCAGTCTAAATACTTCATTCCTTTATCTGTTCTTTAAACTTCTGAAGTCATATTTTTACTCATCTTGGACTATTTTTCAACTTATTTTGAGTGCATGCCACTTTGTATAAGCATAACAGTCTGACATGCTGCCTCCTCAACATTGATTCTAAAAAGCACTCCCATCTCCCCTTGAGAATTATAGTCTGAATTAACATTGTGGTGGCACCATCAACCAAAATGATTTGGGAAATTTTGTTAAAATAGTTTCTTTTCCCACATATGTGAAATTACATTATGATGACATTAAATGAACTAAAAAATGATGTGCATATTTTCCATATACTCCTGCCCTCAATGTGATTAGTATCTGACCACATTCCTGCCTTGAGAATTCCTGCACTAAGAGGAATTATTACTCAGAGAATGTGATTTCCAATGGTAACAGTTGGACCTGTCTTGTTTTTCACTGGGAAAGTGTTTGAAGTGAACAGTAAATATGTAACTTACCGTTATACCATTTTATATTTCCAAATCCAGGCAGCCCTGTCAGAGCAGAAGTAAAATTTCTCTTCTGTGTACTAAACAAGGTGAGAGAATTAGAGATGTGGCAATGGGATATGAACTTAATTGAACTGGATTGACTCGGGGGAAGAGTGATTGCTTGTATATGACAGCAAATAGCTAAGCATTTAGCAAGGTTTGGCATCAAATCACAAACTGTGTCTTCTGCTCCTTGGTAGACTGTGGGCGCCGACCGGCTGCCCGAATGAACAAGAGGATCCTTGGGGGTCGGACGAGTCGCCCTGGAAGGTGGCCATGGCAGTGTTCTCTGCAGAGTGAACCCAGTGGACATATCTGTGGCTGTGTCCTCATTGCCAAGAAGTGGGTTCTGACAGTCGCTCACTGCTTCGAGGGGTAAGCTGCCCCTTTCCTTTTTTCCTTTGCCTGGATTTGATCACTTTGTCACTTGGGAATTCTCAGTGGCATATGTAACTCCATGAAGCCATATTAAGATGAAAGCCACAGCTAATCTACTTGCCAGGCCTTTATCTTCCTAAAGTTTTCTATCCTTGGTGTTGCCATCTAATATATGGGCTGCCCATTTGTTGGAAATGGATGCATATTGCCTCTGATTTTTGTCCTAAGGAGGGAGAGAGAGAGAAAGAAGTTTAGAAGATTGACCCCCTGCTACTATCAGTCTCTTTTCTAGACCTCTTAAATACATCACATATATAATAACTTAAACAGAAGTGATTTATTTGGTTACTGCAATGAGGTTTGGATGCAGAAACAACTGGTGAGTAGTTTGGGAAGCAGAGTTAAAGGTATAATGTGTGTAACCTGTGTGCTATTCAGAGTGCGTGTGTGTGTGTGTTTGTGTGTATATAGATAGAGAGAGGTTATGTTATGCCATTTTATGTTTCCAAATCTAGGCAGGCTTGTCATAGCAGAGTAAGTTCTCTCTTCTGTGTGCTAAACAAGGTGAGAGAATTAGAGGTGTGGCAATGAGCTACGAACTTAATTGAACTGGATTAGCTCAGGGGAAGAATGATCCCTTGAGCCCATCCAAACCAAATCAAATGAAAACACAAACAAAACAATGATGACAAACAAAGGTTTGTTTTGACATGATTGGCTCATGTGATTCTGGCGGCTTGGTGAGTCCAAACCCTGATGAGGTAGGTGGCAGGCAGGAAGATCAGGCAAGAATTGCAGTTCAATCTGCTGGCAGAATTCCTTCTTGCTGGAAAGGTCAGTCTTTGTTCTATTAAGATTTTCATCTGAATGGGTAAGGCCCATCCACATTGTTGAGTGTCATCTGCTTTACTCAAAGTCCGCTGATAAAAACATTAATCTCATCCAAAAACACACCTTGACAGCAACATCTAGAATAGTGTTTGGTCAACTATTTGGGCACTGTGGCCCAGCCAAATTGAGACATAAAGTTAACCATCACAACATGCCTAAAGAGAGCAGAAGAATAAAACTAAGGAAAACCTACCCCAAACCGACCAACATCACCGCAGAATCTCTTCCAGCTATCCAAAGCTATGTAATTTAGTAGCAAAAAAATCAAAACAAACAAAATGAAAACTAAACACAAACAAAACAATGACAACAAACAAAAACTCAGACATTTGTTGTGCTCACTGAAGATATAGAGGTGAGACATTCAGACAAAGTGTAGTTGGCATAACTTGTCTCTACTCTGTGATTTTTGGGGCCTCAGCTGGAAGATTCCAAGGCTAGGGAGAGGCTGGAACCATCTGAAGTCTGATAGTAGACAGTGCTTGTTGGCTAGGGCCTCTGTTCCTCTCCATCTGAGACTCACTTCATGGTGGCTGGCATCCTCCAAAGCAAGCTTCCCAAAAAGGAAGCCAGGAGGAAGCTGTATTACCTTTTTTGACTCAGCATCCAAAGCCACATAACATGGCTTCTCCTACATGGCTGCCCAGAGCCATCAGTCACAGGCGCCATCTGATTCAAGGGGAAGAAACAGAGGCCTCCTACATCAAAGGACTTGAGGACAGGTTTTGAAAACCACCATACTACCCATTTTATTGTATTTATTTTTAATAATTTTACTTTATTTAAATGAAGTAATATTAAATGGCAAAAGATTTGAGACAAAAATAATCCACAGGTCTGTTACTAAATTAAATGGACTATTTTCATTTGATCTGATTAGTTTCTAGGAAAAAAATACAATTTCATTTTCACCTATTTGCCTATTATTATTTTGTCTTAGCTTTGCCATTTATTGTGTGACCACTGGTCAATTAAATAACTCCTCTGGGTCACTGTTTTCTGTTATGTGAAATTAAGGAAATAATAATCCCTACCTCACAGATCTGGTGTGGGCATGAAGTGCAATAGTCTATGCAGAGTTTTAATGACTATGCCTGGTATCAACTAGTAAGACACCAAAAGGCAAACTTTTCTTTTAAAAAAACTATCACTAAAATCATGCATTCTACATTTTCCCTTAGCATATGGCATGAGTATTTTTGCATTTTGCTAGCACTATTGTCTCATCCCACACTCATTCTACTTTAATTCCCGATCATCCTTAAGGTAACCTCTGTTAGTGCATTATGAATATTCTCTCACAGCTATAAACACATATATTTTTCACAAGGCATCATTGTTTACTTTTGCAATTCGGAATAACACTCTATAATTTTGTTTGTAAGCTGCTTTTCTCATGTAACAATATATCATGGACATCTCTCCAGGTCAAACGATGTAGCTCTAACTCATTGTTTTTTAAAAGCCAAATAATATTATATCTATAGATTTACTACAACTTTCACAATTATTCCCCAGTTGATGGACATTTGGTTTAGTTCTAGTTTGCTACCATTTGAACAATACTAGCCTTTTTAAAGAAAGCTACTCACCTATCGGCACTGTTGTTTCTAGAGGACACAGTCCCAGCACATACCTGTAGTTTCATAGGGAGGCTACGGAGATGGATACATGTTTTGTTCTCTAAGGGGCTAATGTAGTGAGAAGACAGAAATTTAAATAAGTAATTAGAATACAGTGTGATAGTGATGATAAAATGGGAACGTGTTTATCCAGTTATTTGATTGCTATTTTTGGAGAAATAAAACATTAAAAAAAATCAAACCAACACCTTCTCTTGAGAGTTTTTAATGTGTAAAATCCAAAATTATTAGAAAAGCCTGCATAGTGTGTCAAAAAACACACTGGAATGTTATTGCTTTAGAAGGGGCCAGATGTCTCCAGATGTCCTTTCCAGATCTAATTTGTAACTCCATGATAAGAAGAAGGTTATACTAGCAAGAGTATATTCATCAAGAGATGATTACCTAGATGAATCCAACACTTTTTTCAGGGAACAGCACTCTTTATGTGCTAGTTCATCCAGGTTCATACCCCACTTTTGTTATTTCCATATGTGGTATCCAAGTTTCCTCTTTCACTGGCAGAGGAAAGAGTAAAGTTCAGGAGAAACCTTGCCATAGAGAAGAAATATGTGTTTATAATTAAGGACATGTACATTATATCAAAGGCCTTGGTGAAACTTCATGGAACACAAAATTTAACAAAACTGTTGAGAGAGGCCTGGCCTATCCATAAGAAGTTAGAAAATGCCCTACTTCAAACGAGCCTTTGCTTGAACGTGTGCTAATAACCCTGAATCTATTTTATAACATCTCCAGTGGTGCGGCAAACTTTTGGGAACTTCTAATTGTAAGCCATACTCCCTGCTGGAGCCATCAATTACAGCAATTAATGGGATTTACTTTATATCCTGATCCCATCCTTTGGCAAGGGCTGGAGTGACCCATTGGTGGGTCTCCTCAGCCTGTCTCTTTTAATTATATTTATGGGAAAAAGACAAGTTCATTTTGCTCTTCTATGAAGAGGTAGTTAAAAATCCCAAATGACAATTAAAAAACGTGAGATAGTTGACCAGATCAAGGCCCATCTGTCCTAGTAACAATTCCTTTCAAAAGTTCTAAGGAAGAAAGGCTTTGACTTTCGTGGGATAATTTAGCAAACAATTTTCCTGCTTTCTTCCACTTCTGAAAGACTTATGAATGAACTTCCTAGGCTGGCACACTACTAGTAATGGTCAGAAACATCTGATTCCTCGCCAGGAAATCCACATGAAAAACTGTCTTCCTACTGTATGACCACAACCCATACTCCTGCCGCTCCATCACCCATGTCTTGATTCCCTCCACATCAGCTGTTCAATCAGTAAGATTTTTGGTTGGTGGCTGCACTGTCTCCCCTAGTATCTGAGTCCAAAGAATCTCCTTCTCACCTCCTTTCTTTCCCTCAACTTAATCTGGTTCCCTGGGCTCATTACTTCAGTCCTTTCACCAGGACCTTGGAGTCTTCCTAGATCTTTCCAACACACTGCGCAGACCTCCAAAGTGAAGACCACGTTTTCTTTTTTCTTTTAAGTCAGAGTTTTTGTTTTGTTTTGCTTTTGTTTTTGTTTTTTTTGAGACGGAGTTTTGCTCTTGTTACCCAGATTGGCGTGAAATGGTGCAACCTTGGCTCACTGCAACCTCTGCCTCCTAGGTTCAAGCCATTCTCCTGCCTCAGCCTCCCAAGCAGCTGGGATTAGAAGCATCCGCCACCATGCCCAGTTAATTTTGTATTTTTAGTAGGGACAGGGTTTCACCATGTTGGTCAGGTTGGTCTAGAACTCCTGACATCAAGTAATCCATCTGCCTTGGCCTCCCAAAGTGCAGGGATTACAAGCATGAGCCACCTTGCCCAGCCCACGTTTTCTAGTCCTATATCCATGCTCTTCAGAACTGAGGAAGAACATTACTGAAGAATGCAGATTACTGCCATGCCTGACTTTCAACATCAGTTGGACTCTTAATATTACTCAATAATCTTTCCACCTAATTTTAAACAGCTGCCTCTCCTATTTCCCACAGAACAAAATCTTTGTTCTTGCTTGCCCGCCTGCCCTGATCTGGCAGTCTTTTAATATGCTGTGAAAAGGAAGTGAGAAGTTTCGTCTTTTTATTACTGAGCCCATGCTGTAAACTTCTGCCTACTTCTTTATCTTCTAGGAGTGTATCAACTATGCAAGTCATTCACAGTTTAATTTTCTGTTCCATCTACTCTAAGGATTTAGCCTATTCCCATCAGAAGTAATGTCACTACAAGAAAAAGTCTGCATTTTAGATCCTTATCTCCCATGGGGTGCCGTTTCTCAGCATCACTGGGGAGTAAGCAAATATGGCTTTAAAAATCCCTAGGTGACTCTGCTATTACCTCATACTCCCCACTGCCCTGCCCCTTATGGAAGTGTTTTCTGTCACTCTCCCCTTTCCACTGGAAATGTCTGGGTCTATGATGTAACTAGCAGTTGATCTAACGTGCAATCCCATTGTTTTGGGGGCTTCCAGAAACTTGGAGCTCTCTCATTTTAAATTGTTGGAGTTACTTGCCTGTGTCTTTCAGTCTTGTCACTCCCTAGTCATGTATGTTGCATCTGCACCTGAACACATGACCAATGTTGGAGAATATCATATACTTATCTGCTAACTGAGGTCACATCAAACATATGATCATGAATCCCACATAAGCATCTAACACAGTAAGACACTTTCAATATACTTCCACAGTAAAGTCACTTTTTTACTCTGTCAATAGACAACTACTTGACAGCTTATTCTCTCTCTCCAAATCTTTGTCATCTGTTACTAATCTCACCTCATACTTTATTAATATAATAGATGCCATCATATCTTTCACCATGTCTCACCCCCAATTCCAACAAATCACCTGCATCTTTGGCTACATTAACTATTTTCCCTTGAGTATGGTAGAAGACATGTCTTTGCTCTTATTTTAAAACAAGCACATCCCTTTTTATCTTTTCAAAGATTTTTCTCCTAAAGTCATCACTTCCATTTTACATCATTAATTTATCTTTTTTTTTGCTGGATCACTCCCCTCAGCAACCATGCCATGCCTTAATATCACAAACTTGAATCCCACCCTCTTGAATTCATGTCCCTCTTCATCTGTTGCTCTATTCTGGCCACTATTCACAGAAAAAACTCCTAAAAGAGTTTCCTACAGTTACTGTCTACACCTCTCTGTGTCCCACATTCTCTTCAGCCCACTCTGGTTGAGTTCTTATCAAGATCCTTACAGAAGTGACACTTATTAAAATCTCTAATGACTTTCATCTTGCCAAATCCGATGGTGTATTTTCAGTTTTGAACCCACTAGAACCCTCTCCAGTATTTTATCACTACATCCTTCTTGAAATACTTTCACTTTTCTTCTAAAATAATAAAAACTCTTTGATTTCTTCATATGTCAGTGACCTTACTCTTCTTTTTCTCTTTTTTCATCTCCTCCTTTTTTAGGCTACTGAATGCTTTAGTTCCCCAGGACCCAATTCTTGGCTTTCTTGTATGTCTACACTCACTAATCTCATCACATGGTTTATATACTAGTTCTGATTTGAACAAATACTTTGTTCATATTTGAAAAATATGAATATGAAGTATTATGTGAGTATTAATATGACTATCATATGAGAATATCAAAAAAATCAAATATTTGTTTATAACTTTCAAATTTATATCTCCAGCTCAGCCCAGATTTCCACCCAATCACTACCACTCACCAACTTCACATGAATATTTTTAATTGTGAAGATAAAATGTCCATTTGAATGTGTAATAAACATCTTACTTTACATAAGCCAAACAAATCTATTGATTTCTCACTTCTCCCACTGAGCAAATAATTGTTACTTCACAAACTTCACCCATCTGAGTAAAAGGCATCTTCTGTTGGTTTGCTAATATGCCAAACCTAGGAGTCATCCTTAATTCTTCTCACATTGACTTTATCGGTAAGTCCTGTAGGATCTTCTTCCAAAAAAGTGGAACCCTCCAGCGGGAGGCATCATGCTGCCTGACCTCAAACTATACTACAAGGCTGTAGTAATCAAAACAGCATGGTACTGGTACCAAAACAGAGATATAGACCCATGGAGCACAACAGAGACCTCAGAAGTAACGCCACATATCCACAACTATCTGATCTTTGACAAACCTGAGAAAAACAAGCAATGGAGAAAGGATTCCCTGTCTAATAAATGTATTGGGAAAACTTGCAAACCTTGTGCAGAAAGCTGAAACCAGACCCATTCCTTACACCTTATACAAAAATTAACTCCAGATGGAGTAAATATTTAAACATAAGACCTAACACCATAAAAACCCTAGAAGAAAACATAGGCAAAGCCATTCGGGACATAGGCATACGTGAGGACTTCATGACTAAAACAGCAAAAGCAATGGCAACAAAAGCCAAAGTAGACAAACGGGATCTAATTAAACATAAGAGCTTCTGCACAGCAAAATAAAAAATAAAAAACTATCATTAGAGTGAATCAGCAACCAACAGAATGAGAAAAAGGTTTTGTAATCTACCCATCTGGCACAAGGCTAATATCCAGAATCTACGAAGAACTTAAACAAATTTACAGGATAAAAACCCCCATCAAAAAGTGGGCAAAGGATATGAACAGACACTTTTCAAAAGAAGACATTTATGTCAACAAACATGAAAAAATGCTCATCATCATTTTTCCAAAAGAAGACGTTTATGCAGTCAACAAACATATGAAAAATGGTCATTAGAGAAATGCAAATCAAAATCACATTGAGATACCATCTCACACCAGTTAGAATGGCAATCATTAAAAAAACTGAAGACAACAGATGCTGGAAAGGATGTGGAGAAAGAGAACACTTTTACACTGTTGGTGGGAGTGTAAATTAGTTCAACTATTGTGGAAGACAGTATGTCAATTCCTCAAGGATCTAGGAATAGAAATTCCATTTGAACCAGCAGTCTCATTACTGGGTATATATTCAAAGGATTATAAATCGTTCTATTATAGAGACATATGCACACGTATGTTCATTGTGGCACTATTTACAATAGCAAAGACTTGGAACAAACCCAAATGCCCATCAATGATAGACTGGATAAAGAAAACGTGGCACATATACACCATGGAATACTATGCAGCCATGAAAAAGGGTGAGTTTGTGTCCTTTGCAGGGACATGAATGAATCTGGAAACCATCATTCTCAGCAAACTGACACAAGAACAGAAAACCAAACACCTTACGTTCTCACTCATAAGTGGGTGTTGAACAATGAGAACACATGGATACAGGGAGGGGAACATCACACACTGGCACCTGTTTGGCGGGTGGGAGAGCTAGGGGAGGGATAGCAGGGGGTGGGGGTTTGGGGAGGGATACCATTAGGAGAAATACCTAATGTAGATGACAGGGGGATGGATGCAGCAAACCACCATGGCATGTGTATACCTATGTAATAATCCTGCATGATCTGCACATGTACCCCTGAACTTAAAGTATAATAAAAAGCAAAAGTGGAACCCAACCACGTTTCCTATCTTAGTGCTATAATTCTACTCTAAGCCACCATCATCTCACTTCTGGGCTATTGTATTTATTTCCTAGGGCTTCCATAACAAAGTATCACACACTGGGAGATTTGAACCATGAAAGTCTATTGCATATGGTTCTGGAGGCTAGAAGTTTAGGATCAAGGTACTGGCAGGGTTCCTTCCTTCTGAGTGCTGAGAGAGAGAACACCTGTTGCCTAGATCCCGGTGGTTTCCTGGCAAATTTTGGTATTCCTTGGCCTTTAGAAGCAGGACCCTGATCTCCACTTTCCTCTTTACATAGTGTTTTCCTTGTGTGCCTGTCAGTGTTATATTGGATATGGATTAGTCTTAGTGGATTAGAGCCCATCCAGATGAGGTCATTTTCGCTTGATTACCTCCATAAAGTTTCTGTTTCCTAATAAAGTCATATTATAATATACTAGGAGTTAGAACATCAACGTATAGATTTTAGAGGGACACAACACATCCATAATGACTACTAAAACAGTTTCCTATTCGGCCTTTTTTTTTTTTTTTGACTACTCTCTTGTTCCCTTATTACTTATTATCCACACAGTGAGATAGTGAACTTTCTAAAATGTAAATCACACCATGTCACTCCCTGGCTTAAAATCCTCCACTGGCTTCCCATTGTAACCAGAATAAAATCTTCTCATTGGAGCCTATTAAGATCTAGTCCTACTGCTTTGACTGCATCTCCTTCCAGTTTCCCATCACTCACTGGACTCCAAACATACCAGCTTTCATTCAGCTCCTGAAATCCTCCAAGCTCATTCCTGCCTCAGGATCTTTGTACTTGCTGTTTCTGCAGTTTGTAATACTTTCATAGAGTCGTAAAACTACTTCCTTTTCATTGTTCAAGTCTCAATTTGAGTGCACTTTCTCAGAGACCTTCCCTAACCAACTTAGCCAAAGTGATTGCCCTGTCAAATCTTCTATCACATTGCTATAGTTTTTTACTTTTAAGTGCCTGAAATAATCTTGTTTTTGCACTTTTTATGTTTACTATTTAGTTTAGTGGAATGAAAACTCTATGAAGACATGAACTCCATTTGCCTTCCTCACTCTTGAGTTTTTATTTCTTTCAGCATGGCATACAGCAGTCACTCAATAAATATTTGTTACATGACAAGTCAGCCTCCTCTTGGTGTTTCTTAATAATCTTATCTGTAGTCATTTCAGTATGTAGGGCTGTAATTTGTCTGAAACTAGAAATGTTAATACATGTACAGAGGGTCAGTGTTCTCTCACCAGCTCCTCCCATGCCTTGGACCACACATAAATTCACCATTTCCAATGTATGAAGCACCTGTATGTTTTCATCATATAGATGAATTGTCTGAGTATTGTCTGAAGATTATTCTCCTTGAATATAGAAATTGGAGGTAAAGGGCTGGGCGCCGTAGCTCACGACTGTAATCCCAGCACTTTGGGAGGCTGAGGCCGGTGGATCACCCGAGGTCAGGAGTCTGAGACCAGACTGGCCAACATGGTGAAACCTCATCTCTACTAAAAATACAAAAAATTAGCTTGGCATGGTGAGGGGTGCCTGTAATCCCAATTACTCTGGAGGCTGAGGCAGGAGAATTTTTTGAACCCGGGAGGCGGAGGTGGTTGCAGTGAGCCAAGATCATGCCATTGCACTCCAGTCTAGGTAACAAGAGCAAAGCTCTGTCTCAAAAAAAAAAAAAAAGGAAATTGGAGGTAAAGTCAGCTTCAAATGGTTCTGCTTTGTCTTAGTTATCTGCTACAGAGAGCAATTTTTTTTTCTTTTCTTGTTCTATTTTACACATCATTTTGCAAGAAGCCATTTTTAATTTATCCTACTTTGTTACTTTTTAGACAAAGCTCTGCTCATTTAATAAGTAAGACTTTCAGACAATTACTTTGATTTCATGCCATTCTTTTATCAAAACTCTGAGGTTTGTTTTCTTTTTTTTTTGAGAGGGAGTCTTGCTCTGTTTTTTTTTTTTTTTTTGAGAGGGAGTCCTGCTCTGTCCTCTGTTGCTCAGGCTGGTCTTGGCTCACTGCAACCTCTGCCTCCCAGGTTCAAGCAATTCTCATGCCTTAGCCTCCCAAGTTGCTGGGACTACAGGCACGTGCCACCATACCTGGCTAATTTTTGTGTTTTTAATAGAGACAGGGTGTCATTATGTTGGCCAGGCTGGTCTCGAACTCCTGACTTCATGATCTGTCCTCCATGGCCTCCCAAAGTGCTAGGATTACAAGGCATGAACCACCGCGCTCAGCCTGCTCTGAGATCTTTCTGTAGTCACATTTAATGTTCAAATGATTCTTCATTTTCTTATGTACTGCAATTATTGTGATGTTAGTATCAGAATTTGGTGCTTAAACACTCCCAGTTTTGTTGAGCTGTACTTACTTTAAGAATCTCTAGACATATTACATTAGCTTTTTCCCCCTAAAACTTTCTGAAACCTGATTCTTGAAGGTCTAGAATATGAGTTTGACTAGACCCTTCTCTTGCCCTTTTTTGGAACCCGGCATAATAGAATTTTTCATTTCCTATAATTTTATCACTAGTGGCTAGCTTCCTATCATATTTGACAGATATACATTCAGGAAAGAGAACACATCTTCCTGCTATCTTATCACTCACCAGTGTCTCCATCCATCCTACATGTGTTCCCTCCTGTGCCCAATACTTAAATCCTGTTTTGATGCCTGTGGACCCTTCTCTTTGTTTCAGAGAAGTTCAGTTGTAAGGGTGGGGTGTAGGGGGTTCAAAGGACCAGCAATTTAGTCTGTTTTCATCACTTGCTGTCTGTGTGACTTCAGATGAGTCACTCATCTCCTCTGAGTCATTGATTTCTCTTCTCTAAAGTGGAATAATGAATCTCTATTTACATCTCACAGTTGGTATGAGGATCATTTCGAATAAAGTGTGTAGAAACACTTGGGAAACTATTGAAATTGTATACTAATGAGACATCCAGGCTGCCAATCTAGTTTGCTTATTGTATCCATTTTTAAATTTTTAGTCAGCATGTAAAATCACAGATAATTGGCATAAAATCCAGAGCTTTGGCTTTCCTTAGGCAATTGGAAGGTCAGGTTTCACTGGGCATTCCAATGTAAAAATAATTTTCTGGAGCTGAGAGGCGGATGGCCCTCAGATTGGCAGGGCTTGTGATGTAATACAATCTTTACTTACAGAATTTCTTCCATATTCCAAAAAAATGAAAGGAGGGACTCCGCCTTAACTCATTTTATGAGGCCAGCATCATCCTGATATCAAAACCTGGCAGATATACAACAAAAGAAGAAAACTTCAGGCTGTTATCCCTGATGAACATTGATGCAGAAATCCTCAATAAAATACTGGCAAACCAAATCCAGCAGCACATCAAAAGCTTATCCACCACGATCAAGTCAGCTTCATCCCTGGGATGCAATGCTGGTTCAACATAAAAAGAACTAGACAAAAACCACATGATTATCTCAATAGACACAGAAAAGACCTTTGATAAAATTCAACATCTGTTCATATTAAAAACTCTCAATAAACTAGGTATTGAAGGAACATCCCTCAAATAATGAGAGCCATTTATGACAAACCCACAGCCAATATCATGCTGAATAAGCAAAAGCTGGAAGCATTCCCCTTGGAAACCAGCACAAGACAAGGATGCTCTCTCTTACCACTCCTATTCAACATAGTATTGGAAGTTTTGGCCAGGGCAATCAGCCAAGAGAAAGAAAGAAAGAATATTCAAATAGGAAGAGAGGAAGTCAAATTATCTTTGTTTGCAAATGACATGATCTTATATTTAGAAAACCCCATTGTCATAACCCAAAAGCTTCTTAAACTGCTAAGCAAATCTGGCAAAGTCTCAGGATACAAAATCAATGTGCAAAAATTGCTAGGATTTTTATACACCAACAACAGCCAAGCACAGAGCCAACTCCCGTTCACAATTGCTACAAAGAAAATAAAATACCTAAGAATACAGCTAACGAGGGAAGTGAAGACCTCTTCAAGGAGAACTATAAGCCACTGCTCAAGGAATTCAGAGAGGACACAAACAAATGGAAAAACACTCCATGTTCATTGATAGAAGAATCAATATTGTGAAAATAGCCATACTGCTCAAAGTAATTTATAGATTCAATGCTATTCCCATTAAACTACCATTGACATTCTTCACAGAATTAGAAAAAACTATTTTAAAATTCATATGAAACCAAAAAAGAGCCCATATAGCCAAGACAATCCTAAGCAAAAAGAACAAAGCTGGAGGCATCATCCTACCCAACTTTAAACTATACTATAAGACTACAGTAACCAAAATGGCATGGTACCGATACAAGAACAGACACATAGACAAATGGAACAGAATAGAGAACCCAGAAATAAGGCCACACACCTACAACCATCTGATCTTCAACAAACATGACAAAAACAAGCAATGGGGAAAAGACTCCCTATTTAATAAATGGTGGTGGAAGAACTGGCTATCCATGTGCAAAAAATTAGAAACTGGACCCCTTCATTACACCTTATACAAAAATTAACTCAAGATGGATTAAAGACTTAAATGTAAAACCCAAAGCTATAAAAACCCTAGAAGAAAACCTAGGAAATGCTATTCAGGACATAGGCACGGGAAAAGATTACATGACAAAAACACTGAAAGCAATGGCAACAAAAGCAAAAATTGACAAATGGGATCTAATTAAAGAGTTTCTGCACAGCAAAAGAAGGGCTCTCATCAGATTGAATAGACAACCTACAGAATGAGAAAACATAATTGCAATTTATTTATCTGACAAAGGTTTAGTATCTAGAGTCTATAACGAACTTAAACAAATTTCCAAGAAAAAAACCCACTAAAAAGTGGGCAAAGGACATGAACAGACACTTCTCAAAAGAAGACATTCACGTGGTCAACAAACATATGAAAAAAAGCTCAATATCACTGATTGTTAGAGAAATGTAAATCAAAACCACAATGAGATAGCATTTCATGCCAGTCAGAATGGCAATTATTAAAAAGCTAAGAAACAACAGATGCTGGTGAGATTGTGGAGAAAAAGGGATACTTTTACACCATTGGTGGGAATGTAAATTAGTTCAACCAGTGTGGAAGACAGTGTGGCGGTTCCTCAAGATCTAGAAGCAGGAATACCATTTGACCCAGCAATCCCATTACTGGGTATCTACCCAAAGGAATATAAGTCATTCTGTTATAAAGATACATGCATGCAGCCTGGGCACTGTGGCTCATGCCTGTAATCCCAGCACTTTGGGAGGCCAAGGTGAGCAAATCACAAGATCAGGAGTTTGAGACCAGCCTGGTCAACATAGTGAAACCCCATCTCTACTAACAATACAAAAATTAGCCCGGCATGGTGGTACACACCTGTACTCCTAGCTACTCGCGAGGCTGAGACAGGAGAATCACTTGAACCCAGGAAGCGGAGGTTGTGATGAGCCAAGATATGACTGCAGTGAGATTCCATCTCAAAAAAAAACCACACACATGCATGCGTATGTTCATTGCAGTACCATTCACAATAGTAATGACATAGAGTAAACCCAAATGCCCACAAATGATAGACTGGATAAAGAAAATGTGGTATGTATACACCATGGACTATGCAGCCATAATGGAATAAGATCATGTCCCTTGCAGGGACATGGATGAAGCTGGAAGCCTTATCCTCAGCAAACTAACACAGGAACAGAAATCCAAATACCACATGTTCTCACTGACAAGTAGGAGCTGAATGATGAAAACACATGGACACATGGCAGGGAACAACACACACTGGGGCCTATTGGGGCTGGGATTGGGGTGAGGAAGAGCATCAGAGAGAATAACTAATGGATGCTGGACTTAATACCTAGGTTATGGGTTGTTCTGTGCAGCAAACCCCCGTGGCACATGTTTACCTATATAACAAACCTGCACTTCCTACACATGTACCATGGAACTTAAAATAAAAGTTGAAGAAAAAAAAAAACCATTCACCTTGTCTGTTACAGACAATTCTTTTAAAATACCAAGGATAGCCGGGCACGGTGGCTCACGCCTGTAATCCCAGTACTTTGGAAGGCCAAGGTGGGTGGATCACCTGAGATCAGGAGTTCGAGACCAGACTGGCCAACATAGTGAAACCCTGTTTCTATTAAAAATACAAAATATTAGCCA
Source organism: Aotus nancymaae (assembly GCF_030222135.1). NCBI lineage: Eukaryota > Metazoa > Chordata > Mammalia > Primates > Aotidae > Aotus > Aotus nancymaae. The sequence continues at coordinate 46,116,540 of NW_026988417.1, read as the reverse complement.
GGCGTGGTGGCAGGTGCCTATAATCCCAGCTACTCAGGAGTCTGAGGCAGGAGAATTGCTTGAAGCAGAGAGGTAGGGGTTGCAGTGAGCTGAGATCGTGCCATTGCACTTCAGCCTGGATGAAGAGTGAAACTCCATCTCAAAAAATAAATCAATAAATAAAAATAAAATATCAAAGACAGAGCACAATATTAAAAGTAAGAGTTTCCTAAGATTTGTGGAACACAGTGATGCTATAGTGTAATATTTCTTTATTTATTACAGATTTGGTAACCTGCAAATGATCTCCAAATCACTACTTAGCTATGCTATTTCTGGAGTAAGTCTTGTAAAACAGAGAAATTTCTATCATAGGTGCTAATTTTAATATTAACATATTAAACAGGAAAAAATATTAAATATAAGATATTCTAAGCAAACTCAGAGAGAGTGAGAGAAGGGAAATTTTTCACTCCTAAGAAAAGACAAAGATAAAAATCTTTAAATTTGTCTAGCTGAATTGAGTGGAAAAACTTGATGTCTAAACTACAGCTGAGTGTGGCAAATTGGAAACCAAAGGGACTGATTATTGCCTCCAGAGACATTGTGCCTGCAATTCTGTATAAATTTTTCTAGATGCTATAGTGTATCCGACATATGCTGAGTTTTTTTTTTCTAGAGTTAATAATCGAAGAATTGTAAGTTGAAATCATACAAGCTATAAAGTTGTCTATAAAGTACATTCATTATTAAAACAATAGTGTAAATGTGAAGCAAATTAGACATGAAAGCAAGTGTGATTTCAAGGAATAAAATACTATCCACAGTGAGAACAAAGAAGAACAAGGTGTTTTAAGATCTTCCTCAGCTGTTTTCCCTGGGATTGGTGGATTCTCACCAGGCTTCCCCCTGGGATTGGTGGATTCTCACCTGGCTTCCCCCTGGGATTGGTGGATTTTCACCTTGCTTCCCCCTGGGATTGGTGAATTCTCACCTGGCTTCACCCTGGGATTGGTGGATTCTCACCTGACTTCACCCTGGGATTGGTGGCTTCTCACCTGACTTCACCCTAGGATTGGTGGCTTCTCACCTGGCTTCTCCCTGGGATTGGTGGATTCTCACCTGGCTTCTCCCTGGGATTGGTGGATTCTCACCTGGCTTCCCCCTGGGATTGGCGGATTCTCACCTGGCTTCACCTTGGCCTGCTTCCTTCCTGTCACACCCTGAAGTTCTTTGCACAAACTTCTTTCAGGATGTGCCAGCTCTCCTTGCTGCTGCTTTGAGGCTTGACAGCCAAATAGCAAGTAATTCCCTTTAAACTGGAGATTTTCAGCTGCTATACTTGGCTTTCTTTTCTTGGTAGCCTAATTTAACTTTTTTTTTTTTTTGAGACAAAATTTTACTCTTATCACCCAGGCTGGAGTGCAATGACACAATCTCGGCTCACTGCAACGTCCGCCTCCTGGGTTCAAGCAATTCTCATGCCTCAGCTTCCTGAGTAGCTGGGATTACAGGTGCCAACCACCACACTCAGTTAATTTTTATATTTTTAGTAGAAATGGGATTTTGCTGTGTTGGCCAGTTTTGAACTCCTGACTTCAGGTGAGCTGCCCACCTTAGCTTCCCAAAGTGCTGGGATTACAGGTGTGAACCACTGAACACAGCCATAATTTAACTCTTTTTACTAAAAAAGTCATATGATCAGAGTTTGTTTCCATGTGTTTCTCCAATGGTACTTTCTTCTTGTCTTTTTTTTTATTTTTTTGGGATGGAGTCTCACTCTGTGGCCCAGGCTGGAGTCCAATGGTGCCATCTTGGCTCACTACAACCTCTGCCCTCCAGGTTCAAGTGATTCTCCTGACTTAGCCTTCCGTATAGCTGGGACTATAGGCACACACCACCACACCCAGCTAATTCGTACTTTTGAACCGATACTAAACTCATGTGGCAATCATGTAGCCTGAAATTGTCCTCCTTCTTTTTGCTTCTACCATGTATGTACAACTCCTTCACTCTAGGAAACTCTTTCAAACAATAGGTTGGGTTATTTCCTGTTTTGCTTTTGGTTTCTGCCATACCTGGGTGCTGGTGGGGAAGACATTAAAAGAGACAACCCTTCCCTGTTAGATTGAACGGGTTTTCTCCATTTTAGCAAAGCAATACTATCATGCTGAGCTGGCAGCCTCCTACCTGGCAGCCAGCAGAGCTCCGGCTTGATTTTTTTTTCTTTGTAGTAGCTATTGTTTTTGTTGTAGCATATGATAAGCATGAACCAACTTACTTAACCAGTCTGGGCCTCGGTTTTCCCATTAATAAAATAAAGAAGTTTCGCCAGATAATTGCTATGAATTCTGCTAACTGGAAAATTCTGATTCCAAACCAGCTGTGTCTTTATAAAATGACATTTCAAATAAAGAATATGGTTCTCGGCCGGGCACTTGTAATCTCAGCAGTTTGGAGGCCGAGGTGGGTGGATCACGGGGTCAAGAGATCAAGACCATTCTGGTCAACATGGTGAAACCTCATCTCTACTAAAAATACAAAAAATTAGCTGGGCATGGTGGCACGTGCCTATAATCCCGGCTACTCAGGAGGCTGAGGCAGGAGAATTGCCTGAACCCAGGAGGCGGAGGTTGCGGTGAGCCGAGATTGCGCCATTGCACTCCAGCCTGGGTAACAAGAGCGAAACTCTGACTCAAAAAAAAAAAAAAAAAAAAAGAATATGTTTCTCTTGGTGTAAAAATATTTATATGATATTTGCATTTCATATGGCTAGCCTCACTTTTGAGCCATTTACCATCATATATGTATTCCTCTTTCTTAGTCTTGGCTTTTTCTTCTTCTTTTTCACTTTTCCTCTTGCTTCTCTCTCTTCTTCATAGCTTTTCATTATCTTGCTCATTCTGTGAAGCAAGTAACTAACCCTGCCGGCCTTTAAAACTGAACAAGTTTTATGTTAAAGACTAGCCCCACTGGGCGTGGTGGCTCACGCCTGTAATCCCAGCACTCTGGGAGGCCAAGGTGGGGGAGGATCACGAGGTCAAGAGATCAAGACCATCCTGGCTAACATGGTGAAACCTTGTCTCTACTAAAAATACAAAAGTTAACCAGGCGTGGTGCAGGTGCCTGTAGTCCCAGCTACTCGGGAGGCTGAGGCAGGAGAATTGCTTGAACCCGGGAGGCAGAGGTTGCAGTGAGCCGAGATTGCACCACTGCACTCCAGCCTGGCAGCTGGCGACAGAGTGAGACTCTCGTCTCAAAAAAAAAAAAAAAAAGACTAGCCCCATTCAGGAATCACGAGCTATGCTTTCTACAAGAATAATACTTATTTACTAATCACTCAGGTTATTATATAAATGCCTCGTATATGAATACATTGAGAGGTGGGCATGAAAGTAGCCATTATTTACCTAAATAAAATGTTTAAAAATTACATGTGAATTTTACAAGATAAACTAGAGTTTAAGATGCCAGTAGCTCTTGAATTATTATTTTAGGAGAGAGAATGCTGCAGTTTGGAAAGTGGTGCTTGGCATCAACAATCTGGACCATCCATCAGTGTTCATGCAGATACGCTTTGTGAAGACCATCATCCTGCATCCTCGCTACAGTCGAGCAGTGGTGGACTATGACATCAGCATCGTTGAGCTAAGTGAAGACATCAATGAGACTGGCTATGTTCGGCCTGTCTGCTTGCCCAGCCCAAAGCAGTGGCTAGAGCCTGACACGTACTGCTACATCACAGGCTGGGGCCACATGGGCAACAAAAGTAAGCCATTGTATTAGTCCATTCTCATGCTGCTATAAGCACATACCTGAGACTGGGTAATTTATAGAGGAAAGAGGTTTACTTGACTCACATTTCTGCAGGGCTGGGGAGGCCTCAGGAAACTTACGATCGTGGCAGAAGGGGATGCAAACATGTCCTTCTTCACATGGCAGCAGCAAGGGGAACTACTAAGAAAAAGGGGGGAAAAGCCCCTTATAAAACCATCAGACCACATGAGAACTCACTCACTATTATGAGAACAGCATGAGGGTAACCAACCCTGTGTTTTAATTACCTCCCACCTTGATCGCTCCCATGACATGTGGGGATTATGGGAAATAAGATTCAAGATGAGATTTGGGTGGGAACACAGCAAAACTGTATCAGCCAGGATCTTCAGGAGCCTAAGAAACACTGTGTTTATTTGGCCATAATTTCCCATTTTCTCTTACAAAAAGATAGCCACAAATGGTAAATACTTGGCGATGTGTCATACTTCCTCTGCTGTGCAAATCATAGACGTTAATAATGAACCATGGCATTTAAAACTGCCAAGTTGAGTTGCAACCTCAAAAATCCCTCTCCACACCTCAGAATCTCTCTCCAGGAAGCTACTATCAATGTTTTGGGAGCTTCCTTGCTTCAGGAGGAGACCTGTCAGTGAACTGTGCTTTGGACTGTCTCTATCTGCCTGCAGATAGCCCAAATCATTGGTAGAGACAGTTGCTGGGATTCTCTGCATTCAAGCTGCATGACCATATTTCCAATTCTATGTTATGATTTGGTCTTATCAACATCTGTAGCACAACCTATAAGTCCTTCAAGAAAGCATATTGATTTGCTATTTGCCTATATAAATTGATTTAAATTGTTTGGCTCTGTAGATGACTTAAACATATAAAGCACATAGAAATTAAAAAATTTGTACTATGTACTTACTCTCAAACCCTACAATGGACCCTTTCATTCAGTTTGACCTATTTAAAATTTAGAATAAGAATTGAATCAATGAGACTTTATAAAAAAAACTAAGTGCTGCCTACTCTGACCATATCTAGTATAATGCCATGGCTTTCAAGAATGATAATGTATATTGGCATTCTGGTACCGGCCTTGGAAATTGTATATTTGAAGGATTTTTTTTTTACTTAAAATTTAGTCAGATAAATTTTGAGCTGAGTTGAGCTTCTTGTCTATTTCATCAATTAAAGAATGGAAAGGAAAAGTCAACGGCAGAAGTCAATGACTTTTTCAAAAAAAATTCACATGTAACAATTTTGAAGGCAATGTTAGACATGCTGTCACCACTCCTATGCATCTGTTTTTTTTTTTCAAAGCTATGACTAATTAATACTGTAATTTAAGAGAAGAATATGCTTTATATTGTTTCTGCTTATATTCCTCCTACAATATCCATATTAAATTCAGAGAAATAGTGCAACATAATGCACACCCCACACATGTAGCATAGCATGAATTGAGCTCAGGAGTTTGAGACCAGCCTGGGCAACATGGTGGAATTCTGTCTCTACCAAAAAAAAAATTAGCGTGGAGTGGTGGTGTGTGCCTGTAGTCCCAGCTACTTGGGAGGCTGAGGCAGGAAGATTTCTTGTGCCTGGAAGTTCTAAGCTGCAGTGAACCAAGACTGCACCACTGCCTGGGTGACAGAATGAAACCCTGTCTAAAAAAAAAAAGAGCAAAGGTCTGCTGAATTCAGTCAGAAAGATCTGATTGATCTGACTATACCACTTTCAAGCTTACTATAAAATGGAAAAAAATAGCAACTGCCTTACTCACAGGATTTTTGTAAAGATGAAAGGCAATGAGACCCACTAGTGCTCAATAAATGTTAGCTATTGTTCTTATTCTTTTGACAACCTATTAAACTTCTACTGTCTGCATCCATTGATTTTTCTAAAAATGACTCTTTCTTCCAATAAGGTACCCAGTGATGCTTCATCATCACTGTTTAAAAGAAGAACAGTGTGTATAATTTTGCAGAATGGCTAAACAGCAAAAGATTCATGCTGTCTTCCTTCGAGAAATCCTTTGTCATTCTTCAAGAACTTTCAAACAAGACAGAATTCACATATTCTCTCTGTAATACCAAGGGATGGCTTTGTGCTTTTCGACATCTCTCTGTCATATCCTCTAAGATTAGAGGTTCTTACATCAAGTAATGGCTGCTGGGGCACATGCTGAGACATACTATTTTCATCAAGAATAGAACAACTCTTCCCTATTAGATTGAACAAGTTTTCTCTACTTTAGCAGAGCAGGATCATCATGCTGAGCTGACGTTGAGCTGGCAGCCTCCTACCTGGCAGCCAGCAGAGCTCTGGCTTGATTTTTTTTTTCTTTGTAGTAGCTATTGTTTTTGTTGTAGCATATGATAAGCATGAACCAACTTACTTAACCAGTCTAGGCCTCGATTTTCCCATTAATAAAATAAAGAAGTTTCACTAGATAATTGCTATGAATACTGCTAACTGGAAAATTCTGATTCCAAACCAGCTGTGTCTTTATAAAATGACATTTCAAATAAAGAATATGATTCTCTTGGTATAAAAATATTTATATGATATTTGCATTTCATATGGTTAGCCTCACTTTTGAGCCATTTACCATGATATATGTATTCTTCTTTCTTCTTTCAATTCAGTGCCTTTTAAGCTGCAAGAGGGAGAGGTCCGCATTATTTCTCTGGAACAGTGTCAGTCCTACTTTGACATGAAGACGATCACCACTCGGATGATTTGTGCTGGCTATGAGTCTGGCACAGTTGATTCATGCATGGTAAGTTGCTTTCTGGTTACCAAGGAGATTCAGTTCAGCAATGACTTCAGTGGATTCCTATAAACTCATTATCACTCAAATATGGCCCTTTGGAAACATGTTTTGAAAATCGTTTGTTGCCAAATGTTTAATTATTAACAGCACATTTTCCTGCAGCGGGTAAACGAGCATTCCCTCTAATTACACCCATCCTCTTTATTCAGGGTACCTTCTACTGCCTCGTCTACTTTATGGGGCACATCATCCTTGGTCAGCAACAGGAGAAAAATAATTATTCCTGTTCATCTCATTCAACCACTTTAGTGGGTAGGTTAAATGAGGTTCTAAGAGGAGCTAGTAGTGACCACGGCTTCCACCTGGCTGCCCCAGGAAGCAGGGCAGGCACCAGAGGACATTGTCAGCCATTAGGGTGATGGCATTAAGGCGTACATCAACACCCAACGTCCAGGGTGTGAGACAGGACTGCCTTTGTCTCAGGGGTCATCACACTGGTGGTGTCGCCACTTGAATGATATGTGCTCACTTGATCGCCAGTATGTCCTCAAATATCACTGAACTCAACCTTTAGATATGCAGGATTCATGGCCATAAGAGTTTGTAGAACATATTAACGTAATAGTGTAGAGATGTGTTTTTATTTAAACTTAATAGACACTCATCGAACATTATACTGGACTGGCTCCCAGGAAAGGATGGAAAAGTGCAAGTGCTCAAATAAGCTTATAACAAAAACTGGGGACGACAGTTATTGTACTATGCTGCTGTGAAGCACCTTTGTTATTTTACTACTTTGGAGTAAATTGCCCCCTACAGTTTAGTAATGAAGAAAAGATACAATAATGCTCTTAAACACTAATTCAACGTAAATAAATTATATTTTTGAGGATCCATTTTAGAATGGAAAAATCAGGGTATTGAAAATGGCCCTGTGGTGATTCCTTAGACAGTTGTCGTGGGGAAGAGGGAGGCAGACAGCTCTCTTGGCGTTTTGCTGAGACCACCCTCCTTTCTGCCTCATGGTCTCAAGTCATCCTGATGAGGCGGGTGGTGGTAAAGGAATCCCTCCCTTCTGTACAGGAGGACCAGGTTTGATTTTTCAGGCCCAGAATAAAGTGTTGTAGGAGGCAGCATGATGTGGGCATGGGGCACAGGATTGGAAGCCTGAAAGATCTGGGTTGGAGCTCATCTCTGTCAGTAAGACCACTATAACCCGGGGAAGTTATCTAACCTCTCTAGATAGCTTTCTCATGAATAAAATGGGGCTAATTCTGTCCATTTTCCAGGGTGTTTTGAGGACTAACTGAGTTAATGTATCTTTGAAAGCCCTTATCTTTCACATATCTGTGTATGATATCTGGCACATACTTAGACGTCCAATGAATAGTAATCACACCAATATTCACATCTATCAGTTTCTATCAGTTTAGTGCTTATTATGCATCAGGCTGTTTGCAAAATACTTTCTGCTAACTCATTTAATTATCATAATCAACCCATATGGAGGTGTCTTTATTTTCCCTAAACAGATCAAGAATACAAGAGGTTAAGTAATTTGCCCCAGATCAGCCAGCATGAAGGTGGTAGAGGGAGGATATGAAACCAGGCAGTCTGGCAGCAATGATTAATATAAATATATTTCTCCCTTTCTCCAATGTCATTTGTAGGCTTACCAAAAACTAGCACCTCTTGGCACATATTCAAGATCATCTCTTGGCCATTGCTAATGGAGGGGAAGGGAGGTGATTCCTTGACAGAGACCTCAAGGCCCACAGACACAGGCACAGGCATGTTCTTAAAATGACGCCTAATAAGAACCAGGTCTTGCCAACTTCTTTGGTAGTGAGAGTTCAGTGGTGTGGGGATATTAAATACATACCAGATATTCTCTAACACAACTGCAGGTAGAAAACAAAACAAACAAGACTTACTTTTTATTGGATCAGAAACAAATTTTTCTACTTAAACCTCTATTGAATGACAAATATTATTTTCCTTAATTGTATCAACAGAACATAATGAAGTGTAGGTTCCTCTTGACAATCTAGAAATCAATATTGAAGCCAAATGTAAATGTTGGCTTCAAGCCCAATATGACAAAGAGGACCAAAAGAACAGACTAGATCAATTGTGTCTTTAGCTGCAGTCTCCCTTTCATTCTGAGTTCTTGCTTTTCACCTTTTGTTTTGCACCTAATGGAACGCCTACCTGACTCACTGAGCCTAACTCAAAACCCACATCTCAGGAAGACATTTTTTATCGTCTCCACCTGGAAGTCATCACTCATTCCTTTGAACTCCTCTTTCTAGCCATTAGATTTTGCTTTCATGTGACCCTTGTTACCCAAGCCAACTTTTGGCTGCTCTGGGACCAAAACAGTGCCTTATTCGTTTGTTTATACCCAGCACAGAACTTTGTAAAGAGTAGATGCTAAATAATTATTTTATTAAATGTCTGATCTGGAAGTGAAAATGTGCTGACATTCTAAACACGTTCCATTTTAATCACCCTCTGACATAATAGTTCCACTTCAGTAACCAAGTGTCTTATTTATTTTATGTAAGGAGATATCAAGAATATTTCGAAATATCCCTAGGAATATGAAATTTGTGAAAACAATTTGTAAAATGTTTCCAGGAATTTTTTCATTTTTGTATATGTATTACATACATGTAACAAGAAAATTTTGCTTTTTTTAAAAAAAAAAAAATTCAATTAGGGTCTCAGCAGAAAAATTTATTCAGGTTCTTGCAAATTCTGTGCTTATGATTTTGGCTTAGGGCATTTGAAAGTTACAAATTTAAAGATCTCCACTTACACAAAAAGATACAGCACAATCAAAATTTTAATTTCTCTTTCTTTTTTGTTTTGAGACAGAATTTCACTCTGTCTCCTAGGCTGGAGTGCAGTGGCAAGATCTCAGCTCACTACAACCTCCGCCTCCCAGGTTCAAGTGATTCTCCTGCCTCAGCCTTCAGAGTAGCTGGGATTACAGGTTTCCACCACCAGACTCGGCTGATTTTTGTATTTTAAGTAGAGACGGGGCTTCAGCATGTTGACCAGGTTGGTCTGGAACTGCTGACCTCAAGCGATCTGCCTGCCACAGCCTCCCAAAGTGCTGGGATTACAGGCGTGAGCCACCGTGTTGGGCCAAATTTCCCTTTCATAGCAATAATATTAATTAACATTCCTAAGAAGCAGGGTAGCCTACTAGTTACAGAGTTTGAGTCCTGTTACCAGACTGCCTGGATTAAAATCCAGCTTCTTCCAATGAACAAGTTATTTAACCTGTGCTTCAGTTTCATCATCTCCAAAACAGATATTATTACAATAAATAATATAAACCATTAGGTATTTTGTAAAGATTAAATGAGCTAATACATGGAAAATGTTTAGAAGAGCATCAAGAAACATTATTCCTATTTTCTTCAACAATACCAAGTAGGAAAACCATAGATATGCTTCTAAGTTTGAAAGTCTTGTAGGTCAAAGAATATTTGTAACCTTCTACAATAAATTCACATATTTACTTTTTTATTTTCCATGGTATCAACTCCTCTCTTTTCAGGCAGTGCAGAACACCTTTCTTTTCAGATGTAGCAAACATTACTATCTCTAATCCCATAGCATTTTATCATTAACTATATTTGGGGGATATAGTTAATAAAATGCTGGGGGAATATAGTTAATGATAAAATTAACTGGAATCCTTAAATATCAAGAATGAAAATCCCTATATATATGAAATAAAATATAGGTTATTAATGAAAATATTCATTATAAATAATTTTAAGTGGTCTCAATTTTTATTCAACTATGCCAAATCAAAAAATCCTAAGAACTATTAAGAAGTGAGATGAGGAACCCCAAATTGTGTTATACTTAATGCATTTATTCACAAAACAAGAATTTTAAAAATGGGTATTTTAGAATATATTTGTAGTACTGTGTGTGTGGGGGAATCTTTATTCCATTTTGGGTACTTTCCACAGTTATAAGATAAATCAAGCTTAAAGAATGAGGTCAATTTTGAGATAATTAGTTCTGGTACTTTTTAAAAACTTTATGACATATTTTTGTAAGTGCAGAAAATGGCTGAAAAAATCTTTTAATTTCCTAGTGGAAAAAAATATAATTTCTTTCTAAGCTACTCCATCCTTTTAATGATCAGAGTTTAAGATATTTATTTGAAACTTCCATTTTTACAGTGGAAAGCACAACTCCTCCACAGGCAGACAAGGAAAGCTTTGTTGAAATTTTCCAAGTTGGTTAATGGACACACATTAAGGCTCTGAAATACCAGTTACTAACTCCTATCACTACTCATTGCAGGGCGACAGTGGTGGGCCTCTTGTTTGTGAGCACCCTGGAGGACAGTGGACATTATTTGGATTAACTTCATGGGGCTCTGTCTGCTTTTCCAAAGTCCTGGGGCCTGGAGTTTATAGTAATGTATCATATTTCATCGAATGGATCAAAAGACAGATATACATCCAGACCTTTCTCCTAAAGTAATTATAAGGATGATCAGAGACTTTTGCCAGCTACACAAACAGAAAATGGTCTTCTTGACTGTAAAGAGCTTTCTGCAGAGAGCTGTACAGAAGCACTTTTCATGGACAGAATTGCTCAACCATGTACTGCAAATTTGCATGTTTGTTTTGGACTAATGTTCTTCAACTTATTTTTTCACCTTCATTTTTCTCTTATTTCAAGCTCAATGAAAGGCTTTACAAAAAATAACGCAGAGCAGACTTTGTTCTTTTGCCAGGCCTAACCATGACTGTAGCACAAAATTATCAACTCTAGAGAGATTTAAAATCATGCAGGTGCTACAATAACAGGTTATGGAATGTTCTCTTTTATACTATCACAAAAAAGATATAGAGATTTAGGCTGATTAATTATCTCTGCCGGTTTTTGTTTCTCAAGCTCAGTAGCATAGTGGTAAATTTCACTGTTAACATTGGAAACTTGCTTTTGATTTATTAAAAGCCAAGATAATTTACATGTTTAAAGTATTTACTATTACTCTTCTAACGTTTGCATAATTCTGAGAACTGATAAAAGACAGCAATCAAAGACCAATGTTATCCATATAGGTAGCAAGACATATTGAATGCAAAGTTCTTTAGAGATCAGTATTAACACTTGCATTATAGAACCCCCATTCTGGATGTATATCAAGCTTATAATTTTATAGAAGAGTTTTTATAGAACTTTCCCCATAGCTGGGTTTGTTCAGTGTATATCAGTTGGCTGATTGAGACTGCAACAACTAGGTTGATATTTATGGGCAATACTTTGTTTTACTTATATGGCAAAGAACTGGATAGAAGCTTTGCAAAGGAGAATTTAGATGAGAGATGCAATTTTTGAAAAAGAAAATTAAATTGCATCTCTCACTCAATTAAATATTTTTCAGTTTTCTTGCATTCATCTGTGCCAACAAGGTCATAAAAACTATATTTTAAAGCACCGTAAAACTTTGCATGGAGTAAAACATTTTGTAACTTTCCTCAAAAGATGTTTAATATCTGGTTTCTTCTCAATGGTAATTGAAATTATAGAGATGATTTTAAGCACTAGGACACTTTATGCAAATCAATTTCTGAAGCAATTAGTGGTTAAAAGTATTTTTCCCACCAAAAATCTTTAAAACACAAATCTTCACATATACCTGACTTAATTAGTCAGGCATCCATTTCGCCTTTTAAACAACTAGGATTCCCTACTAACCTCCACCAGCAACCTGGACTGCCTCAGCATTCCAGATAGATATATCAGCAATTTTACACATGTATTTTTTTAACTTTTCTATGTGTAAACATATATGAAATTCAAAAAGTTGTTTTAATAATTTCCATATTATTCATCTCCTGCCTTGCAGTTTGTATAAACCTAAGGAGAGTGTGAAATCTAGCAACTGAATTGTGGTCACAATCGTATGAAAGTTCAAGAACATATATCAGTTTCGTTATAGTTGTAGGTACATTCTTAATGTATCAACTTTTAGCCTTGCTCAACTTAGTTTCAGTGAAATATACATATTATACTTATTTTAAATAATTCTTAATACAAATAAAATGGTCTAATCACTTTTTTTTAATGGATATGGGTAGCAAGTCCTAGGAAATTATTTCTGTCTCTATAACAGCGTGCTGGCACCCTGTTTGCCAATCATAATTCACCTCCCTTATATCTCACTCTCACAGGTATGTGCACGTTTATTTTAGAGGACCGATGGCTCCTTGATTGGTCTGAAATTAGAGGTTGCTAATAGTCTCAAATTGCCCACTGAGTGTTCAGTGAGAACTTTAGTCCTGGTAAGGGCGCAGAGATCTTTAACATCTAGGGTATATTTCAGGAACCCAATACAATTATTTTATAAATCTTTTGTAATAAGGTTATATCCCAAATACATATACTATTAATCAATTTTCTTTATCTACTGAGAGCAATGATATAATACTTGGTCCCCCCAAATTTGGTGAAATACACACCACCAGATCACATCAGCTTGGGTAACTTTATTATATAAAAGAGTATTGACTTGTAAATGTCACCCTTTATAAAGCTTCATACAGATTCCAACCTCCTTAGCCTAAGGTCCAGATGTGTTTCAGAATTCAAAATTTTCAATTTTTAAAAAGAAATACAGTTTAGCACTCAGTAATGAAATATATTAATATTTTTGTAGCAAAGTATGTGACGATTACATTAAGTAAAGTATGTAAATAGCCTTATAATTTGTTCAGGACATTGAATTTATGCCTAATTTAAGAAAAATATTTCAGTTTTCAGAGGTTTGGAGATTTTGGAATTGTGGACTGTGACCCCATAATATTAACACTCAGTATTTTTCCTCTATTCATGTGTACAGATAATTGGCATTCTGAAAATTGATCTTTTTTCTTAGTGTTTTTAGCTCATTCTTTGTCCTCAGAGTCTAACCTTTTTATTTACAAGTGAACATATCTCTAAATTATTGTTTATCAGAAGATGACAATCTCAAGAAATGAATGCCAGCTGCTATGAGGATAATAAATGATATGACATCAGTGATTTTCCATATAAGAAAAGGCAAAAGCAATATACTGGTAAAAGGCATGCTTCGTGACTTTCCTTCTAAGTTCTGGTACTATTTACAGTTGGATTTGGCAAATGTTTACAAGAGTGATGACAGTTTTTCAGTATACATGATTTATGAAACAGTTTATTTAAAAAAAAAGTCATAAGAAAGCAGAAAGTAACTTCCATTAGCTATGTAGATTTTGAAAGTTCTAGAAATCAGCTTATGTAAAAGACTGTTTACAATAATAATAGAAAGCTACAAAAATGTCAGACCAGAATAGTTGGCAGAAGGTAGAAAACTATAAACCCTGAGAATAACAGTCATTGAGAAGACCTTGATGCAGATATCGCATATGAGCATGGAGACTCAGGAAGGAAATTCTAGATGATTGGTGGCTGACAACTTTCATATACAATAAATAGAGATACGATTTCAAAAGAACTTCAACAGGAATATATGCTCTTATAACAGCACCTGTCCTTACTTAGTATAAAGTAGTTTCTTTGTTACAACTAAAGCCAGCATACATGATTTGCAATAGCAGTAAACTTGCTGTAGACATTCCTGTCCTCAAATGTATTTTAAAACCAAATTTTTCTAAGAACCTCACAGAAACCTCCAGAGAACAACTTGTATTATTTTCAGTTTATATCTCTTATTTTAGAGGCTCCAACACCTGAAAAGTCTCATGGTATTGTAAAAAACTATGAACCTTCAAGAGGTCTCTGGAAGATTGTTTTGAAATTGATTGTATCACTTTGATTAGGCTATTGTCAGTTTTAGAACACAGGAAATTGCCCAATGGGCCACAGGCAGAGCTGATGTCTGCCTGACCTATGGCTTCAGTTTCCTAATTGACAACATCTATACAGAGGCAGATCTCATAAAAGGTATTCTCCTGACTGGAAGCTGAGAGAGGAATGCATTCCTGATCCCTCATGAAACCCTAGAATCCCTCTTTCCCCTTTCCAGTGAAGGCTCCACCTCAGGAAAACACTGAAATGAGCAGAGAGGTATGCCTACATCTTCAGTCAGAAGACTAAAAGCATCTTCCCATAGGAAATAAAAAGCTATTAATAGTCACTAACTGTATTTTAAGCAGTACAAGTATACCTTATTTTAGGTACCTTGTTGTTTAAAAGGCTCTTGGGACTTTACCTGTAAATTAACCATCTACAACGCTTTTTCCATATTTCCTCTGAGTCCTAACCAATTCATCTAAAAACTACTTTTTCCTTAATTAAAAAATTCAGATTGGAGCCTGCTCATTTTTTTCTTTTTCTTTTTTCTTTTTTTTTGAGATGGAGTCTTACTCTGTAGCCCAGGCTGGAATGCAGTGGCGTGATCTCGGCTCATTGCAACCTCCGCCTCCGGGGGCCTGGTTCAAGCAATTCTCCTGCCTCAGCCTCCCTAGTAGCTGGGATTACAGGTGTGCACCACCATGCCCAGCTAATTTTTGTATTTTTACTAGAGATGGGGTTTCACCAAGTTGGCAAGGCTGGTCTTGAACTCCTGACCTTGTGATCCACCAGCCTCAGCCTCCCAAAGTACTGGGATTACAACAGGCGTGAGCCACTGCACCTGGCTAGAACCTGCCCATTTAAAGCACTTCCCTAGAATATAAGATCTCCTAGTAAAATAAATATATCTCAAATGACTCCCCTTGAAAATATTTGAATTTCTAAAAGAATGAAAATGCTTTTACAAAATCCAAAATGTTTTATAAAAGCATTTGGTTCTGTTTAATTCTTAAACTCTGTCTAGGTCAAACTCTAGCCCTCTATTACAAATGCATATACAAACATACAATAATGATCATCATCACGTCAGGTTTCCAAGCCTTGTCCCTTATGGAAAATTCTTGCTTGGAGAGATACCTTTTCAAAATCCCTCTTCCAACCTTGAAAGAATACTTGCAATTCCAAGGAGGGTATCTGGCTTTCTTAACCTTTGGAGGGTCCAGCCATCTCAAAGGCCTTAGTTTCAGAGCAGCCTTGATCTAAAGCAGTTTCACACAGAGATAAGTTTCCTTGCTCAATAGCACACGAAGTTGCTGACTTCATCGCAAATACAGCAGAAGAGTCAGGCATGGGTCTTCTTCCTGACTTGCCAGCTGATTTGTTAGCATTCTTTGATGTCACTCGATTTATCTTTCCAGCCCCTCTCCACTTCTTGAGAGCTTCAGTCCTCTCCTCTGGAGTTAGTCTGTCAAAGTGCTTAGCTCTCAGAATTGGAGATGGAAACAGGGATCCCTGAAGAACTCTGTATACAAACCTAGGTGACAAGGGACATCACCAGAATTAAATTCACCTCAAATGCATTACGGAAACCCCAAAATACTAACCAATTAAAAAAATAAAAGGGTCTGGTGGCCACTTGGCTCCTGATAAAAGTGGGAGGGTAACTGAACTCTAATATAAAATGGAGATAAAACAATATTGAATAAATTAACATTTGCAAAGCAATTAGAAAACAGTAATTACCATATAAGTGTTTATTAAAAAACAAAAATCAGTAAACTATAAAGTAGAGATATAAATAGTTGCTACATAGGCTTGTTAGGTTAATTGAGACAATACAGGCAGAGGGTTGACACATAGTAAGTGTTAAAAATGTTATCTATTTGTACTAGTTTCCTATGGCTATTGTATGTAACAAGGTACCACAAACATGTCCCTTCCTAGACTAAGCTGTATTTCTTCTGGTATAACATTCTCAAAAAAATCTTGTGACTCTATTATGTATGTCATTGGGATTCATGCCACTAGATAAGAGGAGCCACCCCGGATCTTTCCTGTATAACTTCATCTCTTTTCCTGGTTACTGCTGCAATGGTTGAGGAGATCCAGGAATCACATACCTAATCTCTTCAGCACTAGCAGAATCCAACTATGCTCTCATAATTCTCTCCAGAGCATACTCCTAACAGTCAATCTCCTAATTTTAGCAACTTTTACAATCTGGATAGACTGAGAATTTCCTAAACCAAGTTCCTTGTGGCTTAGCAGTTTTCCCTTCAGTCTCTTTCCTCTCACATTTTACTATAAGCAGTAAGAGTAAATCAGGACATACCTTCAACACTTTACTTAGAAACCTCCTCAGCCAAATATCCAAGTTCATTGCTTACAAATTCTGCTTTCCATATTTCTGTAGAATACAATTCAGCTAAGTTTTCTGCCATTATTTGAAAGATCCACTTCCCTCAAATTGCCAAAGCATGTTTCTCACTTTCTTCCAAGTCCTCATCAGTGCACTTGAGCATTCATATTTCTAGCAACTTTCTGTGTATGATGATATATGTATTTTCTATGTCTGATGATACAGGCTTTGTCTGACTTCTTCATTTTCTTCTGAAACTTCACCAGCAGTAACTTAATTTTTCAGTAATGCAAGATTGTTTAAATATTATAAAAGCAATTAATATAATTTACTACACTAACGGTATAAAAAAGAAAATCTTATCTCAGTGGATACACGAATTTACGTATTTTTTAAATGTGAAATAGGGAATGGAATGGAACTTCTTTAATCTGGTTAATAGTATAGTAATAAAATTCTACATAAAACATCATAACTAATAGGGAAATATGGAAACCTTTCCTTCTGGGATCAGAAACAAGACAAGCTTTCCTAGCCAGGTCAATAAGAAAAATCAAGTGCCTAAGTATTGGAAAGAAAGAAATATACTGGTCATTAGTTGCTAATGGCATTACTGTCTATGTAGAAAATCTAAAAAAAAATTGAAACTAATAAGTAAACGTAGCTATCAAGATCACTGGTTACAACTTTAATGTCAATATTTCTACCAAGAACCTGTGTAAGGAAGTCTAGGAGGATTTTTCTATTATTTGCCTCAAAATTCATCCTGCCTCTGTCCATTATCCAATTTCAAAGCCACTTCCACAGTTTTAGGCATTTGTTATAGCAGAAAACTATTCTGGGTACCAAAATCTGTATTAGTTTCCTATGGTTGCTGTAACAAGTTATTATAAACTTGGTAGCTTAGAAGAACAAAAATTATTCTCTAAATATTCTCAAAGCAAAAAATTATGAAATTAGCTTCACTGAGCCAAAATCAAGGTATTGGAAGGGCCATGCTCCCTCTGGAACCTCTAGGAGACAATCTATTCCTTGCCTCTTCCAGCTTCTGGTGGCTTCTGACATTTCTTGGCTTGTGGCTAAGGAATCTCTGACCCCATAATCAAAATGCCTTCTCCTCTTCTTTGTCAAATCTCCCTCTGCCTCTTTCTTATAAGGACACTTGTGGTTACATTTAGGATCCATGTGGATAATTTAGAGTAATCTCTCCTTCTCAAGATACATAATGTAATAACATGCAAAGTACTTTCCTTGCCACATAAGATAACATTTATAGGTTACAGGGATTAGGACATGGAAATCTTTTAGGGAGTCATATTTTAGCTTACCACAATAGTATTAGAACAATACTGGTAAGGCCCAGAATTTTTAAAGCTAAAACCTTAAAGTAATCGTTTTTTTCAGAAATTCTGTAAGTTCATCCTGTCAGTTTTTAATCTGGAAGCTGGCAATAGCAGTGAGCATTATAGAAGTATCTTAGTTTCACAGTGATATTGTTATGTATAAGTAACATTGAGTAACTCAGATGGGTTTTCTTATGCATTTCTAGAAGAGACATTCATCAGCAAAAAAAAAAAAAAGCGTTGTGGCCATTGTGCCATATGATACAGCTACAGATCAGAGAGGGCAAACTTTTTCTGTAAAGGGCCAGATAGTAATGTTTTAGGCATTGCAAGTCAGACAATCTTTGTTGGAACTATTCAATTCTGCTGTTGTATTGCAAAAGCAGTCATGGATCATATGTAAGTAAGTGACTATGGCTATGTTCTAACAAAGCTTTATTTACAAAATCAGACAGTAGCCAAATTTGGCCTGTTTGCCACAGTTTATTGACGCTGTTATAGAATAATGTGAACTCACCATTAAAACTCATTTATGTTTAAAAATAGCAGAACAATTATTTGTTATAATCTTTCCAGCTAAGCAGATTTTGTGAAACTGCAAAGATGATGCATTCTGAGTTCCAAAAATCTATATATTAAAAATCCAGGTATTCTTCTGAGTCATTTCTATCCCATACAATATTATAAATCAGATTAAACTAGAATGGGGGGGGGATAAATGAACTCAGATAAGACAGGAGAGTTGAAAGTGTTCAGTGTTTACAGATTGTAGCAAAGACTGCTACCTGTCCCTCAATACACATTCTCCCCTTCTAGCCTCTAGAAACCCCGAGATTTTAGCCACTCAGTTACAATGTACATTCATAGGTTCATGCTACTACAAGAAAAACAAACAAAAATGCAAAAACAAAGCTGCTTTCCCTCTACTTTCCCATTCCTGTATACAGGGACAAGCAGGGTTGGGGATCAGCTGGTGAGTCATCTTCAGTCATGCAGATGAGGGCTGCTATGGTTGGAATGTTTACTCCCTCCAAAACTCATGATGAAATTTAGCAGCCATTTTTACAATATTAAGAGATAGGACCTTTAAGAGGTCATGAGGTTGAGCCCTCATGAGTGAGATTAATCTCATTATAAAAGGGAAAGTTAGGCCCCTTTTGCCTCTTTGCCCTTCCATTATCTGAAGGTGCAGTGTTCAAGGTGCCATCTTGGAATTAGAATTGTCAAATCTTCTGGTGCCTTGATGTTAGACTTTTCAGCCTCCAAAACCGTGAGCCAATTAATTTCTGTTTATAACTTACCTGTTGTATAGCATTGTAGCAGCACAAAATGGGCCCAAACAAGGGCCTGACCCTTGGGAGACAGCAAAGTGAAAAGATAGAGGAAAGGATTTAGGTCCTTAGAAAATCCTGTGAAGCAAAGCTACCCTATCCCTGTGAACTGTCAACTGGATAAACTTTTTCATGAGAGATACATCAATCTCTCGGTATGCTTAAGTCAGTTTTGTTCTCTGATAAAACAGTTAAAACCAATTATTTTAACAAGGACACAGATTGACTTTCTCACTACTAAACAGAGGGGCCTGCCAACCATTCTTAGTAGTTGCTTGAAGAATTCTTAGCCTATAATTCCATTTATTCCCTCAACGATAAAATAAATACCATACCTGGGCAGAAGAGCAATGCACGTTGTGAGGATACAAACTAAATAGAATACTGGATCCAGCATGTGCTCCTGCATAATCCAGTAGGGGTTGGATGGTGGGTTGCAAGTTACACACATGGCTCCAAAAATTATGGCAAATAAAAAATAAAACAGGATGCTACCAATGATGACCAGCATGTGAATCCAAGTCTGTAAGACAAGAAGAGCAGGGGAAATGAATGCTCTCTCACTGATATGATATTGCCATCTGGACAAATCTGCTCCATTAAGGAGACAACACATCTAAGCTCTGGATGAATGGTGTAACAAACCTTAACAAACAAAATATAAGATATCAAGGAGATAGGAGTATTTTTTGTGAATAAGTTACATCACTGTTTGAATTCTGTAAAACCAAATCAAATGCCAAAAGGGAATTCTGTTGACTAGTTTATTCTGTACTAACCATGCACCAAGAGATGCCTGGATTTTCTCCTTAATTTTTTTCATATAGTCACTTATTGATCTTGTTTCTTCATTAATGTAATACCTTAACCCAGTGAACCTCAAACTTAAGCCATTCAAATACGTGTTAGACATTACTGTTGCTCACCATTATTGTTATTCCCCTCCCTGAGTAAATGTTCAGGGGTATTGCATTTCCACACTCCTTTGAAATTAGGCATGGCCATATGTCTTGCTTTGACCAATAAAATGTGAGTACAGACGGTATGTAAAACTTTCATCTTAGAAGCATGTAAGAGCTGGTGTGCAGGTTTTCATGCTGTCTCCTTTCCTTTCATACTGACCAAGAAGTTCTCTCAGAGGACAGTTGCTTCTAGAGCTGTCCAGAATATCAGCCAACTTTATATGAGCAAGAAATAAATGTTTGTGTGTCACACCACAGCCTAGCTACTTTCATATTCACGTATATCTTGCAATACTATTTTTCTTTACATTGGCTCGCTACGTAACTTTATCTAGAAAAAAAAAAGAAAAGTACAATGAGATATCTCACCCTAGTTAAAATGGCTTGTATCCAAAAGACAGGCAATAACAAACACTGGTTAGGGTGTGGAAAAAAGGGAACCCGTGTACATTGTTGATGGGAAAGTAAATTAGTGCAACAACTCTGGAGAACAGTTTGGAGGTTCCTCAGAAAACTAAAAATTGAGCTACCATATGATCCAGCAATCCCACTGCTGAGTGTACACTCAAAAGAAAGGAAATCAGTAAAATCAGTATATCGAAGAGACACCTGTACTCCTTCCTATGTTTGCTGCAGCACTGTTTACAATGGACAAGATTTGGAAGCAACCTAAGTGTTCATCAACAGATGAATGGATAAAGAAAAGGTGGTACATACACACAATGGAATACTATTCAGCCATAATAAAGAATGAGATCCTATCACAACAACATGGATGGAACTAGAGGTCATTATGTTAAGTGAAATATGGCAAGCACAGAAAGACAAATGCCGCATGTTCTCACTTAGTTGTGGGATCTAAAAATCAAATCAATTGAACTCGTGGACATGGAGGGTAGAAGGATGGTTATCAGAGGCTGGGAAGGGTAGTGGAGGTATGGGGGAGGTGGGGATGGTTAATGGTACAAAAGAAAAATAGAATAACTAAGACCTACTATTTGATAGCACAATGGAGTGTGACTATAGTCAATAATAATTGTATATTTTAAAATAACTTAAAGAATCTATTTGGATTTTCTGTAACTCAAAGGACAAATGCTTGAAGGGAAGTATATCCCATTCTTCATGATGCTATTATTTCACATTGCATCCCTGCATCAAAACATCTCAAGGACCTCATAAATATATACACCTACTATATACCCACAAACATTTTAGAAATAAAAAAAAAAAGAAATTTAAGTTCAAAAAAGAAAAGTATATCCCTACTTTAAATGTATGAGGCTAGTGCAAAAATAATTGCAGTTTTGTTCTACCAACCTCATAATACCAACATTCTCTGTTATAAAAGTGCTGGGTCTGGGATTGATTAATCTCTGTTATAAAGAGAAATGATCAAGAATTACTATGATAAAACATAATAGCATCAAACGAGATACCTCTTTGATATAATCAGAAGTATGAAAAGAGAATTACTTTCGCATTATGTAGTATTTAGTGTTATTTAGTGTAGTCTGCAGTACTACCTAAAATCATGGTGTGTACCAGTGGTGGCACATATCATGCTTTTTAGGGAAACACTGCCTTTATTAATCTATTTTATTTTCTAGGGCTATAATTTTCAAATAAAATCAGATTTTTTCCTTTTCTCTCCTAATCTTGCAAAGTATTTCTCCACAGCAGATATCTTCATAAGAGTCACAAAGACTGTTTATTTTTAAATAAAATGTACAAACAACTAGGAAAACATTAGCTAACTCCTGGATTAAGATATTTGTGCCCTTAAAACAATAATTCCTTTTTTTCTTTCTCAAATGTCTTTCCTTCTATTTGAGCCATATTGCTCCAATTTTTTTTTCTCTTAAAATATGCTTTTGGCAAGTGAGATAGTGATTTCATAGAGTTTACACATTTAAGTGAATTGATGCAAAGGAATGAAAGTCAAGGAATACTGGGTAAAAACCAACAGGGAAGTGGGAGGTGGCAATGAGATGGTGAATAAGAGCATGAAGGGAAGGAGTTTTATACTTTCAGAATGGCTGACTCTTTATTGACAAGAGACCTGCAGGGCCAGGATCTCTAGCCATGCATCCTCCAGCATAAGAAACAATTATCTAACAATGCATCCTTTAAATAGTAGTCACTGTTTATCTTTGATTCTAGCTTTCACTCCCCTTCTTGGTGAGGAGGGCCAGCATTGCTTGCAGTCTTGGCAAAATATTCTCCCCTAGCCAAAGCCTAGGGGAGAATATTTTGACTTTCCTTCAGTCGAAGCTAGGGAAATATGATTCCAACACAAGACAGTAGACTTGGAGCACAATGGGGCAAGAGCAGAAAGAAAATGAATGGAGCCAGTTCAGGCCAGAGGACCATTCTGACAAGCCTGTCCATTAGTCTCTGTTCTGTGCATCTCTGGAGTCACTCTGGCTTCTCACATATTTTTGCTTTTCTTTATTTTGTTCTATCATGGTTCTTCATTATATTTTTAATAACTTTCCATTTGTTCAGGTTATCCAGATGATGTTGCTAATAATCAGTGAACCTAAACTGATACACTTTATGTGATAAATCCTCTGGAACACTAATAAGTGTCAGAATCTTTGGCACTTTCTCAGGTGGCCACCAAAAGTACCAATGTAATTGCCTAAAAATGAATAGGTATAAAAACAATCCCAAATATTTCAGTTCTATAATTCCCTTTACTCTACCCATCTGGTATTTGCAGCTATTAACATTTTACTACATTTCAGCTTGTAAGATTTGATTATAGATGATTATAAGCAAAGCAAGTACTGTCCAAAATAATCAACCCTACTTTAGAAATTGTTATAAATAATTTTGTAATATAACTTCATATATTTCAAACTATAACCTTATTCAGCTGTTTCCTATTTAAAATTCATATATTACCAGGATGGTAAACTTAAAAACTGGTTATTTAATCATTTATTTATCCACTCAAATATTTTTTGAGCACCTACTGTGTGCTAGTATTGTCCTTAACGCTGGTCTTCAGTGTCGAACAAAATAGGCATGAACCCTTCCCTCACAGAGAGTATAGTCTAATGCGGAAGATAAAGACGAATACGCTAATCACATTTTTTTGTTTTGTTTTTAGAGACAGGGTTTCTCTCTGTTTCCCAAGCTGGAGTACGGTGGCATGATCATAGCTTACAGCAGCCTCCAACTGTTGGGCTCAAGTGATCCTCCTGCCTCAGTCTCTCAAGTAGCTGAGACTGCTGGCATGTGCCAACACAGTTGATTTTGTTATTTTTTGTAGAGACAGGGTCTCACTATGTTGCCCAGGCTGGTCTTGAGCAGCTATGTTCTTGACTTCATGTGATCCTCCCACCTCAGCCTCCCAAAGCTCTGGAATTGCAGGTGTGAGTCACTGCACCTGGCCTCAGATAATCACATAATTAAATAAATAATTATAAATTATGATTAGAGTTATGAGCAAAAGCAAGAGAATGGTATCAAAGACTAGGTGGTTAGGGAAGGGCTGCTGTGGGAAAGTATATTTTTGATGAAATCTAAAATAACATTTGAGCTGGGTGACGTGCAGGGATAAAAGAGGGAATGAAAAATACCTCCATTAAAAGATATGTTAAGTGCCAAGGTCCTGATGTTGTAGTGATAGTGAGCTCAATGTATTGAAGAAACTGAAAGAGGGATAAGGTGGTTCCAGCCCATGAATATGTGGAAATGAGATTGGAGAGAGAAATACGGCATCATTGCATCATCTTAGGGCTTTCAAATTTTATTCCAAGTACAATGGGAAACTACTGAAGGGTTTTACCCAAAGGAGAGCCAAAAAGGATGTTTTTTAATTATGAGGAAGGCATAAAATCATCCCTAAAATCACTTTACCAGGATTATGATACAACAGCTTTTTTCATTTTCATTGAAAGTCATCAACTTGGTCTTGAAGAATGAAGGGTAAATGTCCCTCTAGTCTGTCTCACGTCTCCATGAACCATCCGCCACCAATACTACCAAAGGGAGCAGGCAGGTGTTTTCCAATTTCCCCAGCTACACATCAACTTCAGCATAATGGCATTCAATGATCACCCAGAGTAGCTATGATCACCCCTCTCTCATAGATTCATTACTCTTCTCATTACCATTTATCTTCAGGGTCACTGCTAATAGAAGTCATATACCCAAGCATAAAATACTTTAGGCTACTTCAGAAGCAAGAAGACCACTCACCAAACTCTTGCTTTCAATGACCAGATGGAGGAGAATGATGAACAGAGCAGCTGTGTTCAGGGGGTTTCCAAATGCAAAGATGTCAATATCTGAGCCCTGGTAGATCTACAAAGAAAGGACATTAGATGATCCTGGTGAATTGTGCATACTTGGTGTGGGTAACATCATTTCATCTACAGCTCAATCAAGGCTTGAGTCCCTTCTACAATGTCCCTGTGAACTGGCCATTTGAAATAAACTTGAACATTTTCACAAGTAAGAGACTGACTCTCTTCCAGAGATGGCATCTAATCTTCAATTTTTTAAAACCAGAATTCCTCTTTATTCTGAATCATAATTGATCCTCCTGGAACCTTTTACTCACACTTGTAGCTTTTTAAGGTATAGATAAATTTGTTCTACTTAACAGAGCTACAAACCTTTGAGACAGTTATTATGACTACCTTTCCTAGGTAAATACACCCTGCTTTCCTATATGTCTTCAAGTCCTTAAACTATTCCTCTGATGACACAACTGTCTCATGTTTCACCATCATCTTCTTCTCTTCTGAATACACTTCACATTGCCTTGTTTATGTTTCTCTTGAAGTACAGTATAGCCAGAAAACTCTAGCAAGGCTAATTCAAATGATGTTATTTGAATAAAAAATAAAAACTGTTAATTTAAAAATGATCATTTTTCATTCTTAATACTGTACTTCTATTAACATCATCCATGATAAAACAGGTTTCTTGAGGACAGGGGTATATGTGGGTGAGCAGCTACACAATGCTGCTTTGTGCTTGGTGTTAGCCTATATTTTTAAAAATTAAATTTTATACATTCTTTGCTTTGTTATATTTCTTCTGTTTTTCACCTGTAAAACAGGTTTCATAGTTTTAGAGACACTACTTACAGAATCTTAAATTTAATACTCTGAATATCATTCAAGTAGAATTAGCCCAGCACTCACTAATAAAAACTTTCATATTCTGGCATTTCTCCTCTGATTATTTTTTACACAGGTCTCATTCTGCTGTCTATGCTGGACTGCAGGGGCACAATCACAGTTTACTGCAGCCTAGAACTTCTGGGCGCAAGTGATCCTCCTGCCTCAGCCTCCCAAATAGCTGGGGCCACAGGTCCACACCACCATGCTCAGCTAATTTTTAAATTTTTTGTAGAGATGGAGGTCTCACTATGTTGCCCAGCCTGGTTTCAAACTCCTCAGCTCAAGTAATCCACCTGCTTCGGCCTCCCAAAGTGCTGAGATTACAGGTGTGAGCTACTGTTCCCAGCCTGTCTAATTTTTAACTAATCTAATTATATAGCCAGACATCCAATATTTTTCAAGTCATTGACAAAATTTTTTAAGCAGTACAGGGTTAACAAGAGACCTAAGATGACTCAAACTAGGTACTTCTATCTAAATTTAATCCATTACCTGACATATTTTTTGGGGGAGATTATAATTTAGTCAGTTAATAATGAACCTGATTATATGAGCAATCTGCCCTCCTTTATTCTGATACTGGTGGCAAAGTACAAAGAAGCATCACGGATTCATTAATAACAAATATACTGAGTGAACAAAGACTCACAAAATAAGGCACAAAGAAGCAGACTAGGCTTTGATAAAAGGCATCCAATAAGGTGATCCAGAAGGTGTGGGGTAAGTATGCCTAGAAATGAAGCAGATAATAGGGAGGGAGGAAGATTAACAAGGATCCAAGAAAAGAAACAACACAAGCCAGTACTTACATTTCAGTTGTTTCTCTGAGAGAAAACTCCATTTCTTCATTCTTTCACTCATGAAACAAGTATTTGTCAACATAGGTAAAGACTGAGGGTAATTGAATGTGACGGGTTCACAAGTAAACATGATGAAAAAAATCCTTGAAGGAACATTTATTCAACTCAGCTTGCCTTTATTACTGGATACATTTTAAATCTAGCTGAAATACACCAGTAGTCCTAACTCCTCCTTTCCTACTGATCCAAAAGTACTGTTCCAAAACTTCTCCAACTATATCCATTCCTCTTTCTCTAAATTACTCCTTTCGTTTCAATTCACTATCAACTGTCTCTGTGAATGGCTGCATAGCCATCTAACTGCCCTCTTTGTTCCTCCTCTATTCTCAATCTAATCTTCCCAAATCAGCCAGATGGTCTTTAACCCATTTCCCATTTAGAAAAAAAAGGGGCAGCTTGCTGCCAGTGCAGTATTCTTGGGGCAAATGGGAAATGGACTAAAAAAAAAAAATGTAAACCAGTTCATGCCATCTCTCTAATGAATCAAACTGACTTCTTCCACTCCCTCCAATGACTTTCCACTGCATTTCCAACATCATCTAAGTTTCTTCTCATGACCTATAAGGTCCTACATGGTTTGCCCACTAAATAATTCTCCACAATTACTTCTTGCCATTTTGATTCTGCAAAGTGACCTTCATTCTTTTCCTCAAATGTGCCAAATCCATCTTTCCTCAGGGATTTACCTATGCTATTCTCTCTGCCAGGAATTCTTTTCCTGGACCTCCTACATGAGCAGTTTCTCATTACTTGTATCCTAGCTCAAATATTACTTCGTCATACAGGCACACCAAACCAGTTTAAAAGTTGTGCCCACTCAGGCACTTACTACTGTGGAAACCTGAGAAGTATCTCATCACTGTCAGGAAGAATTCTGTCTGTTTAATAAATTTTCTAGTTCTCTCAATGGAATGCAAGCATCATAGAGCAGAATGTTGACTCTTTTATTCAAGTGACTAAAACAGTGCCTTGGATGTAGCAGGTGCCCAACAAATATGTATCGAGTTAATAAAGTATTCGTATACAAGTTTTCATGCACTAAACTGCTTCCTACACAACTTTTAGAGAAAAAAAGAAAAAGAGTAAGTAGAGACAATAGTAAAATTATTGAAAATTATTTTTCAAACAAGAGTCAACTCTGATTGAAGTTGGATTCCGAGGTTGTGTGAAGGATTCTGAGGCTGCATTCAGATCCAGCAGGAAAGAGTGCTATCATTTATTAGTAATATCTCCCATGAACAGAAATGGAAAAATGTGTCACATCCATGAGCTAGTCTTTTCTTAATATGCTCTCAGTCTTGTTTTCTTCCAAATGCAGAGGCTGAAACTTCTTTGAAAATGTTGCACTGTCTCTTAAAGAACAAAGCTTTATAAATATACAAATTCTCCACATATATTCTTCTATTCTTTAAAAGAATACACTTGGAATTTTTACATCTATCCTTTTTTATCCCTTTGTCCTCTGGAAAATCAAAGCATTGAAGATTCATTGTTTCCAGCCCACTTTTCTCTTCTTCGCCTATTTCCTCACTGGGTATGATGGAATATTCTACCTGCCTTTCTTTATCCAAGTGTTCATAACATTTCAGCAGAAGCTCAATCCAATGGTGGAAGACAATGTGCCAGAGACAAAGGGGCAAGCAAAATGCCACTGGACAACAGAGAACCACTTAGGGAGAAGTTAAAGTGTAACTTCATGCATCTGGGGAAGTAGAGGTTGCTCAAAGAACCTAGAGTAAAAGGAAAGAAATACAATTTCCCCCAGTTACATGAGGAATAGGACTAACAAAAGTAAAGAGGGAAGGATCATGATTAAGATAAATGAGAGGCTGGAGGGATTAACTCATGAGGTCTACTGGAAACTGAAAGGGGAAAATCTGGACATGAAGCCAAAGACAGAAAAGAAGACTGTGTGGGTGATGAGAGATGGGGGAGAGGCTTCGTGGAAGGGAAGTGTCTGACTGCAGACTCCCACACTCATCTTTATAGAGTAGAGAGATTCTGTAGCCCTGGAGAGTATATTTCACTACACTGAACACAGGAAAATGGCCCAAGCATGAAATAATTTGTTTGGAGACCAAGTTCAAAGAAAGGACACCTTTTTGAGGATAAAGTCAATGAAATCAGTTACCTTTTATCAATAGCTACATGCTGGGAAAACCTGCCTGCTATGATCATGTTTTATAAAACTGGCCATTTCACTAGAACAATGTGTACAAAGGATTGGTGAGAGGATGCAACAACAGTAAACAATGATCTCACTTCTCCCAAGGACAAGGACCAATATCAATCTTTAGTCCATACAAATGGGATTTTAAAATGCTGGCTATAAAAACTTTAATTGAAAATCTCCCTCAACCCTCCTTTCCTCAATAGACTTGGAATTTCAATTATGCCTGGAGCGTGGGACAAGCTTCACTGACATCAACCACACGTTCTTACATCCTGGCTTGAACTTTAAGTCAGATTGGACTCCTTTAGGAAAACCCATGCAGTTCCTTGATTTGAAAGGATTGGATGATATTAAAGGATTATGAGGCTCTCTTCTTCCCTGAAAGCTGAATCTGTGATTTCTCTGTCGGTTGTTCTAGGTAGTGTAAGGATGCTAAATGACTCTCAATTCCATTTCAAGTCAGGATAGTTAGACTCATGGAAATAAATGCATTATTTTAAATTTGGGATTTCCTCAAATTTCTGGTTAATTCTAGAGGGTAAAAATGACAATATTGAGAGCTTACTATGGCTGGAAATTGTACCTGTATTATCTTCCTTAATCCTTACATCATTTCCATAAAGTAAAGACAACTGCAGCACAGGCAAGTTAAAAAATGTACCAAGGTCACATACCACAGAACCAGAATTGAAACTCAGACTAAACAGTACCTATTATTTCTAACATATGCCAAACCACTTTTTAGTGGTGGGATTTCTTGAAAAATTACTTAACTCCTTCAAGGTTGAGATGCTTTATCTTAGAATGGGACCAATACTAGGTTCTGTCTCAACTTGTTTTCATGAGGATCAATGAGACAGGGAATGTTAAGTAGTTAGCACAACAGATGGCAATGAGGTTTAGTAAATGTTAGATATTATTGGTTATAAGGTTCAAACTTTAGATTTCTTCTTATAAGTACCTAAAGCCCGTCATAGATTAATCTGTATTTATCTCAAAGGCAAGTAAGTTAATATCTGCTACATGAGTAGAGATCTTTTCAAGCAATCAGATATTTCAAACAGTTCTGAGTGGACTGCAATATTTGGCCTGGCTAATGAAGAAAACACACTGGCTTTGACAATGGATATATATCAATCCAAGCACTCTTGTTTTAACACCTACCTCTGATTTCTGACCACTTTTGTAAAGTTCAGGCAGTTCCATGAGGGTCTCTGCAGACACATCTTTCTCTAAAACACCATAAATGACAGGAGGGGCAGATGTGAAGAGGAGGTTGAAGAAGATCAAAACCCAATAATCAGTCATGGATGTTCCTGAAAATCCACAAAAGAACTGGTACCAGAAAAGGAGGTTCACATAGGCCTGGAGACACAAAGAAGGACATTCAGATCTTAGAATCAGTAATGTGTGCTATGATTACACATTCCAAATGCTGCCGTTTTGAGCTGCGTGACTTCAGCCTCCCTGCAGTTTTCTTACATAAGAGAGGACCACAATTTACCTTGCAGCTTTTTTGGGTAAACATTTTGTTAAATTAAAATGTGCACATATATATACACACACAGACAGACACATAAGCACACACATACACACACACCCTGCATTTACTATGTGGTACTAGCACTGTTCTAAGTCTTTATGAATAATTCATTTAATCATCACAACAACTTGGGAGTTACATTGTTGTTGTCGTTTTACAAATCAGGAGACTGAGTGTAATGAACTGAATGTTTGTGTCCTCCCAAAATTCATATGAAATCCTCCTGAAATAAAACTCCCTCTATCTAAGCCCAGTGTCGCTTCCTGTGGCTTTCCCTGCTTGAGAGCACAGAGCACTATCCTCACTGTGACAGTGTTAGGAGGTGGTACCTTTGGGAGGTGATTGGAGGCCTCATGAATGGAATCAGTTTCTTTATAAAAAAAATCCCAGCGAGCTTTCATCTCATCTCTTTTTATGTAAGGATATAATGAGAAATCTGAAACCTGGAAGAAAACCTGCACCAGAACCTGACTATTCTGGTACCCTCATCTGGATTTCCAGCCTCCAGAATAGTGGGGAAGAAATGTTATTTACAAGTCCTGTACCACCTGTCTGTGGTATTTTGTTATGGCAGCCTGATTGGATTAAGATATTGACGCACAGAGAGACTAAGAAACTTGCCCACAGCCACGTGGTTCTAATAAGTAGCAGAACAAGTATTCAAATTGAAGGATTTAACACTGGATGAAGAGAATCTAGCCCAATCCCTGGCACAGACACAGAGTAGGCACAGCACAAATGTCCATTCTCTTGCCTTCTGGGTTCATAAATACATAGTAGTAAAGTGGAATGGTGCCAGCAGAGTGGTCAACCATCCCTGTTTGCTTGGGACTGAGGGGTTTCCCAGGACTTGGGACTTCCAGTGCTAAAACGGGGACACTCTCGGGGAAACCAGGACAGTTGGTCACCCTAGAGGCCAGTCGCGGGCATCCTACATGGTTTCCTGCAGTATTTTGTCTCAGACAAACTCAGTTCAGTGTAAAAAGCTCTATGCTCTCAAGCAGGGCAGGCTACAGGAAAGGACACTGGACTTACAGAGAGGGAGTTTTGTTTCAAGGCTGGGGGATACCTCCCATTGATTCTTTGCCTTTAGGCCATTTTCCTAACTTCCCTGAATTATTTCCTCCTCTTAAAATGAGAATTATACTACCTTAGGGATTAGTATCAAGGTCAAGTTAGAAAATGGTCATGATCGGCTGGATGCAGTAGCTTATGCCTGCATCCCAGCACTTGGGGAGGCTGAAGCAGGCAAATCACTTGAGGTCAGGAGTTCGAGACCAGCTTGTCCAACATGGTAAAATCCTATCTCTACCAAAAAATGCAAAAATTAGCTGAGTATGGTGGTACACATCTTTAGTCTCAGCTTCTCGGGAGGCTGAGGTAGGAGGATAGCTTAAACTCAGGAGGCAGAGGTTGCAGTGAGCCAAGATCACACCACTGCACTCCTGCCTGGGGGTCAGAGTGAGATCCTGTCTCAACGAACAAATGAAAAAACAGAAAGTTGTCATGATCTGTAAAGTGTCTTATATTCTTATAAAAAAAATATTGTCATCATAGATACACTAGAACCTCAGAACAAGGGCCACAATCCTTAGAATAGATTTTCTTAGTCTAGCATCTATAGACATGCATGATGCCCAGTTTCTGAAAATGTATGAATCTTGGGTACAGGTGGTGTGGGACACTATTCTGGAGGAATGAATCCATAGTCTTCATTGACACCTCAAAGGTTGTCCAATATCCAAGAACCATGGCCTCAGAAAGACAAGCTACTCTAATGGCTTCTGGTCCAAGTCCTTTGCACAGCATATAAAATATGCACTGTTTAGCTAGGTAAATAAGAGATATAAATTAAGTCTGGAGATTATCAGTATGAATGGCCACTCAAGGATTACAGAGCAGGAAGACCACCGAGGTCCTGATTCTCTCTACTAGCGAACACCCTCTCTCTTTGATAGTGTATAGCATCTCTTCCTAATACTAGTATTTCTTAACTGTTCGATTCAATCTGGAGTTAAAAGGAGGTGGGGAGGTGAATGGATATTGCCACAATAGGGGAGAAGGTGAACAAATGCAAAGGTTTAAAATAAAAACTTGGGAGGGGGGATCCTCTTTAAAAGGCATTGACCACTAAGTCCTGGAATTGTAAATTACAAGCCCCAGTTTTCTCCAGAAGTGCATACTTAGGCAGAGATTTTATACATTTCAAATATTTTACTAAAGTATCTGAGTTTTACTAAACTTTGACTAACTGCATTAATTCTAATTATTAAAGTCTTGAGAGATTCCTGGAAAGTGTATTGTGCTGCAGGAAAAGAAATGTTCCTACTGACGGACATAGGCACACACGCACACAGAGTTCAAATTACACATTTGGGATCTCCTAAAAACAACTTTTCTTTTTTTCCTCAAAATGGTATTTTAATAGAGTGACATCAACCCCTGTCTACTACTAATATACTACATATGAACTTTAATGACTAAGAGTGAATTTGACCTAAAATTCATGACATATTTACATTAAGTACCCCCACTTAGAGGATACTTAGATGCATATGATTTTATACAAAAAAAAAAAAAAAAAGGAAACTAAAATTTAAAGAGCATGTTCAAGAGTAGAGGCCTGGATTTCTAATCAAATTCTGCCCTTTTAGGAATTACATAATCAAAATACAGTTCCTTTATCGTCAAATAACTACTGAGCTCATCTGTATCTGCATCTTTATTATAATACAAGGGGCATTAATTTGGAAGAGCTGATATTTTTTGGTATTTCCAGTAAAACAGAAGCAAATCTTTTCATTCTCTACTGACAGATAGCATTAAACATTTCATAATTCTGCTTGTCACAGTCTTTTTTATGGAAGGTCAAAAATTAGATTTTAAATGAAACAGACAGGATTGAATTTAAATGCACAGGGAGTACAAAATGTTAGCAGATGGACAAGCCTGGCAATTTGCTGTCAGCAGCTGAAACATATCACATTCCCAGCTTAGTTCTGGTAAGACAGCAAGACCGTCCCTGGCTGCCCCCAATACATCAATAAGGGTTGGGAGGCAGAGGTGGGTGGATCACGAGGTCAAGAGATCGAGACCATCCTGGTCAACATGGTGAAACCCCATCTCTACTAAAAATACAAAAATTAGCTGGGCATGGTGGCGCATGCCTGTAGTCCCAGCTACTTGGGAGGCTGAGGCAGGAGAATTGCTTGAACCCGGGAGGCAGAGGTTGCGGTGAGCCGAGATTGTGCCATTGCACTCCAGCCTGGGTAACAAGAGTGAAACTCTGTCTCAAAAAAAAAAAAAAAAAAGGGAAAGTGAGCTTAGCATAGGACACTTCCTTTTCATCCCTAATGCAACAGGCTTGGAAGGTACGAAGGGAGAAGGGACAAATTATCTGGGGTTACATACCACATTCTTATAGAAAAAATAGAGAATCATGTTGGAAAGCCTTGTATAACACCAGTGCCCGTGGACAAGAAGAAGCTTCCTGAGATGTTTGAACTGTGAAACGGCAAAGTCACTGGCCATCACAGCCTGCAGACGCAATGGAGAGAGAATGTCATTCTGAGCCATCAAACATGTTAGAACAGACACAGCCCTGTCAGACTCACCGTCACTACAGTCCAATCAGTTACATCTGTTGTTTAAACCTTACATGCAGATTAAAAGACAAAACACACACACAAAAAACAGCAGCAACCACAACGACAAAACCCATGCATATAGAACCTTTGTGGACTGCCTAGATTTACCACTCAGCTTTCCAATACCGTCACATGAGACAGGATTTCTCTTTAGTTACCACTTATGGTGCACTTTCAACAAATGAACTTTTGCTAGAAAGCAGCTTCCTTAGCAAGAACTCTGTCTTCTGCATCACAATATGCATTTGCTTCTCCTCAGGGAGAATATTAAGAAGCATTGAAGTTAAGACTTCATATGGTTTTGTATAATGCATCAGGCAAAAGGTATGTGAATCCCTCACCTTCCATAAAGATGTTGTAATTTACAATTCTTGGGAAACCCTAGGCCTCATATTCCACGTTCCTCTGACAGCACTTGTTCCATACATGAATGAAAATCGGTTTTGTGGATTATGAGCTTTTATCTGAATTCTGTGCCTCAAATACTATCACACACACACACACACACACACATAGAGGTGTGCACAGACACTCCCACCTCCTTCCTTCCTCTCTCATATCCTCTTCTTTCCCTTTTTTTTTGTCCTCCCTCTCCTGCCTTAAGATCTTTAGGTCCTTCATTCAAATAGTAGCTTCTTTAGAGTCAGAATGTATGCAGCTATTGCAGGACTAAAATATACATTCCTGTGATTTAGATAAATTCTATATTTAATAAGTGAACAATACAGCTAATATTACCCAGGAAAATGCCATAATACTCACCTAGGAAATAATCAATGAATGTGAGTGAACTTCCTGCCTCCCACTCCTCAGCTAGCCACACACAGACTCACTCGGCCACAGAGAATTTACCATGGAGAATGCTGCCTTTGGATGGGCAGGTCAAGGCCACAGAACTTGGGTGCACAATATCCACTCACCTGCATGCCTTCTTGACCCGAGACCCCTATCCCAATGTCTGCCACTTGTATCATGCTAACATCATTGGCACCATCACCTTCATGAAGCAGAAAAAAGGAGAGAAATATATGAGGAGTACAGAAAGGGTGTAAATGTTGCAAATCAACATGGGCAGCTCAAGTAAACAGAACAATCCTTCAAAGTTCATCCCTTTCTCCAAGTTTCCTGGAAGAAAAGTGAAGCAGAAATAAAGTGGCATCCCACTGCCATCAGGAAGTATTCCAAACTCAACACTGCTTTAAATTCCTTCATGCTATGGCACTTACCCCGACTGATCTTGTTTTTCATGCCACTCATGCTACTTCCAACTCTCCAGATATACCCTTCTCCCTGTAGCCATGCACATAACACTGTCCTTACCACCCCCAGCCCATTTTGCTGGATTTCATTTGTTTTTCCTCTCAACTTAGATGTCATTTCCTCTGGGAAATCCTTCTCATACTTTTTCAAGATCAGATGCCCTTTTATTAGGCTTCAGCACCACCCTATGTATCTCTAGCAAACCTATCACACAGTATCATGGTTTCATGCAGACTTACTGGTCTCCCCCAACACAGAGAGCTTCTTAGGAGGAGGTATCACATTCCTGCTGGTAATGAGAATACATTGTTCTCAATTGCTCACCAACAATTCACCTGTTTTTCAGCAAAAGTATACTGATTTTCCTTGGAAATTCTTAGTTTGTGAGGTTTGTTAGGGTGAACTCAAATCTCCATATTTACAGGTAGGCAAGTGACCCAGATCTGTACAATCAGCATCTTCTATTCCCTGGCCTCAGTAATTGGTTCCGAGATGAATATATTACTTCAGTTAACATTATTTTAAGTTATAATATAATCACAATATATAATGTACGAGATAAATTATAATTATTATATATAATTTATCTAACAAATATAATTATAATAATAATATATAACTGTTATAATATGTAAGTATAATATAATATGTAATTATAATATAACTATGTTATAAGTCTAGGAGTTTTCACTTCAGAAACATCTGGATCCATAAGCTTGATTAATTCATTTATCTGTTTATTCAACAAGATAATTGAACAAAATTCCACCCTAATCCTGATACTTTACTGCAGCCATCTGAAAAGTGATGCTATCTTTTCACCCAAGTTGTTAATGGGATAGGATGGAAACCTAGGAATTTCAGTGGCTATATTACCACCCTGAGGGGAAAAGTTACCTGAGACTGGAAGCAGTCTAGAGGGAAAACAGACATTGAAAGAGAGAGCTGATATGCCAAGTCCTCAGCTTAACACTGGAGTCTCTGAGATCTTAATCTCATTCTACAGTTCTCTTCAGTTATACTCATTCTTTAGTGTCAAGGCTTTGATATCCACTTGACTCTTCCTTATTTTTATTTATTTATTTTTTGAGACAGAATCTTGCTCTGTGGCCCAGGCTGGAATGCAGTGGCACAATCTCAGCTCACTGTAACCTTTGCTTCCCAGGTTCACGTGATTCTTGTACCTCAGCCTCCCTAGAGATGGGATTACAGGCTCCCACCACCACGCCTGGCCATTTTTCATATTTTTAGTAGAGATGAGGTTTCACCATGTTGGCCAGTCTAGTCCTGAACTCCTGATCTCAAGTGATCCACCTACCTTGGCCTCCTAAAGTGCTGGGATTATAGGTGTGAGCCACTGTATCTGGCCTGATAGCCACTAGACTTCTGATTCTCAAATTTATATCTCTAGCCAAATCCTTATTTCTAAATTCCAGAATTTTATTCTTACTTCTCACCTGACACCACTGCTTAGACATTTAATAGCCTTTTCTTTCTTTCTTTCTTGAGACAGAGTCTCACTCTGTCACTTGGGCTGGAGTGCAGTGGTATGATCTCAGCTCATTGCAACCTCCACCTCCTGGGTTCAAGCTATTCTCCTGCCTCAGCCTCCTGAGTAGCTGGGATTATAGGTGCCTGCCACTATGACCAGTTAATTTTTTGTATTTTTAGTAGAGACTAAAAATTTCACCATTTTGGCCAGGCTGGTCTTGAATAGCTGACCTGGTGATTCACCAGCCTCGGCCTCCCAAAGTGCTGGGATTACAGGTGTGAGCCACCGCGCCCAGCCTAGCCTTTTCAAACTTCAAATGTGTAAGACCCAACTCCCAATTTCCCCACCACTATTTCAGTAAATGGCAGTTCCGGTCTTTTTGTTCTTAGACGTAACTTTGGCGTTCCCTTTGACAACTCTTTCTCTCATATAACATATCCAATCCGTCAGCAAATGTCACTGGTTCTTTCTTCAGACCATGCCCATTATCTGACCACGTCCCACTCCTTCGTTTGCTCCCAACTATGCCCAAGCTGCCAACATCTCTTGCTGAATTATTTTTATAGCGTTCAGCCTGGGTGCGGTCCAACAATTACTCTGGCAGAGCAGCCAACATGATCATTTTAAATTTAAGGCAAATCATGTCCCGCTTCTGCTCCAAATCCTTCAATGTCTCCCTAATCTCTTCAGAAAAAAGCTAACATTTTATAATGTCCTCTAAGACCCTATGTGATCTGCCCCCTGCCACTTCTCTGACCTTAAATAACCTGCAGAAAAGTCCTCTGACACACCAAACATGGTTCCCCTCATGGCCTTCACTTTCGCTGTCTTCTCTTCCAGGAATGTTCTTCCCCATATCTCCCATGGCCCTTTATGATTTCCTTCAAGTCTCTGCTCACAGTCAACCTTAGCAGTGAGACCTTTGAAAACCGTATTTAAAGGAGTAGCCCCACCCCATCTCCAGTGCTCTACATCTTATCATTCCACTTTATTTTTTCAACAGTACTTATTACTGTCTGATACCTTACAGATTTATGCTTTGTTTTACTGTATGCCTTCCTACTAGATGTAAGTTCCTTGTAAAAAGGTACTTTGTCAATTTTATGTACTCTTTTATTTCCATTCCTTAGAAAAATGCCTAGTACAAAGAAGGTACTTGATAAATATTGTTGAATGGATAAATAAATGAATTGTCATGTCCTTGAATTTAGCTTTCCTGAAGGCAGAACACATGGATTTTTCAATTCTGTCATTCAGTTTATTACCCGGCTTAAGCTCCTTGATTTGGGGGTCTAACACTAAACTAAGAAGTCCCGACTGTTATATTGTTTACCATGTCACATCCTACTACCTGGTTCACAGAGGTGCTCAAGTAATTGATGGAGAAGTGGGATAGAGTGAATGTGGTAGAGAGAAAGGGAGGAAAATAGGAGGAACAGTGGGAGAGGAAAAAGAGAGAGGGATCGGCTTCTGATGTGGTATAAAAGGGGGAAGTGCAGGACCCAGATTTATCCTCACTCACCAATGGCCAGGGTCATCACCTGGAGATGGCTGCGGACCAATTTCACCACTTCACTTTTCTGCAGTGGCGTGGCTCGGCAGCAGACCACAGCTCGACACCAAGATGTCAGTTCCAGGAACTGCTTTTGTAGACTTTCTTGCAGGGCAAACTCCAGGGTCTTCCCAGTGATAACGAGTCCAGCTCGCAACCCTGAGTCCTGGGGGACAGGAGGTTGAGGTAAATCTACGTTTAATGACACTTGCTCTGGTGAGGCTTGAGTTTTCTTCTGAAGTTCTTTCAAAATTGTGCTCATCAGCATCCCACAGGCATCCTTGAAACAAGAGGCAAAGGTAGTTAGCCTTCAGGCTCCTTTGGTGCCAGAACCAGTTACCTTTTTTTATTGTCTTTCTTTAGCAATTGCTGAATCAAGAAAAACCCAAATAATGAATAACTAATTATTTTCAAAGACTTTACAAGTCTTCCACAGAGCCTTCTGTGTATATGTGGGGATGGGTTAAAAGGACAGGGAAACATCTCAGCCCCAACTGTGTTTCTTATAAAGAAATAGCTGTGAAATTTCTTTATGTGTGCAATTTGCCTTCTAACAGTGAATCCCAAGCGTCCTCTGGTCTCATTCTGCCAATTATTAGCTGCTTGACCTGAGGCAAACTGTGTAACATCTCTAAGCCTTAACTTTTTCATTTAAAAATGCAAATATTATTTGCATCATAATGTTGTTGTGAGGATTGAGTGAAATAATACATGCAAAACTCCTAGTGTAAGGGATAACCCACAGCAGACATCTGAAACAGTAATTATTTTTATCTTCTTTTTGATTCCACATATTCATTCACTCACTATTTAATGAGAAACTACATATTAGAAAACATTCTATGAGCTGGAGCTACACCAACAAACGTGAAAATTCCTGCCCTCAAGGCGCTTGCATTCTGGCCAGGATGTTGGTGGTACTTACTACATCTCATTTGCATACATCCTAACTTCACACTAGTTAGGAAATTCTTTAAAGGCAGGTATCACTTTTAATTTACTTTTGAAGCCTTCACGAAGTTTAAAAGTGGACCATATCAGGTACTCAGTAAACATTCATTGAATGAATTCTACTCAAGAAGATTAACAATAAGTGTATCCAGAAATTACTATGTCAAGTGACCACTAAGAACAGATTCCAAATCCAGGAGCAGTGAATTTAAGTTTCGTGTATACACTAAGTGTGAAGTAGTTTATTCATGAAAGAGTTCTCACTCAGAGCTTGTTTGCTTTGATTTTAAATGCTGTTTTATCAAGTATTTCTCAACCTACAACAAAATAAGAAAAGCAAGGAAGAAGTAGATATGGATACGTGCGCATGAAACAGCACAAAAACTATAAACACTCTAGTGGAGTGTTCATGGTGCTCCATTTATTTTAGGAACGAATTTGATCCCATATACCTCCAAAGCCCTTAAGGAAAAGAATACAAAGATGAATCAGATATGCTCATTATACGCTCATTACATCACAGTAAAAATTATTTTTAAAACCCTTTTGGAGTCTGGTTAAATTAAAATGGTACATTTAGAAAGTAACATGCCTCACAGTCATTGAAAATGTAGATGTCTATTAACATCAGATTGTGTTTAAGATATCTGTAATGGAAGAATACAGCTACAATACTATACAATAACACAAATACAGTGTTTGTGGCATCAGTACGCTTACAGTATATAGAATACGGTCTGTGTGGATATTCTCCAAAATATGATTTTTAATTACAGTTTTAGGATTATAAATTGATTATAAAACTTTTTGTACTCTTCTATTTATTTGAGTACGTGTTTAGGTTTTACAATTAACTATGTTTTCATTATAAAAATAACAGAAGTACACATACATATACACACACAGCTGATCTTCATTATCTGTGGATTCCACATTTGTAAATTCACCTACTTGTTAAAATTCATAAATTCACAATCCTTGGGGTGCTTTTGTGGTCACATGTCATAGAGTGACATCTGAGTGTCACATGCATAGAGTGACATTTGAGTCATGCCATATGCATATTCCCAGCTGAAGCTGAACACCATGAAGCTTGGCCTTCTTTTGTCACTTCTGAAACTGTAACAAAGTCTTCTTTTCATGGACTATTTGGTGCCATATTTTTTACATCTTTCTGCTTTTTGCAGTGATTTTGCTATTTAAAATGACTCCCAATCATGGTGCTGCAGTGTTTCTAAGCAGAAAAGGCTGAGATGTGGAAATTTTATGGGGATATTACCCATGTTAGATAAGCTTTGTTTGGGTATAAGTTACAGTGCTGTTGGCGATGCATTTAATGTTAATGAATTATTAATATACATATTAAGTAAGATGCATTTAAGAAGAAACAAAGTCATATATTGATTGTTGACTGTATGTTGTAATTAGAGGCTTAGAGGAAGCTGGTCTCCCCTAGAAGCAGTGGTCAGTGTTTACTAATTCAGAGCTCAAGGTAACTACATAAACTGTAACTCCACAAAAAATGAGAATCAACTGTATATATAAAATATGTAATATATAATTAAAAATATACTGAAATAGGAATCAGAATATTTAAAGTTTTAGGTGAGTAATCAGCTGTACTTAGAGAAACCACAAGCATTTGGAGTCTCAGGTTATAAAACAGATAATTTATCTTCTATGTCTATTTGTTATAATTGTCAAATGAGATCATGTATGAGAAGCCTTTTGTAGATTCTAATATAAATTATGAAGATAGAAAGTTACCAATCTTAGGAGAAAATTTAAATGACATTACAAAAATAAAACTTAAAAAATTAAATGATCAATCCTGAAAGGCCTTTATATGTTCCAATGCAAATAATTAGTTACATACAGGATATGACTATATTAAAACAAATGAAGAAAAAAAAACTTCTATGAGAATAAAAGGTAAAGTTTGTAACTGGCAACACTTATAATCTAATTTGTAAATTTATGAACAATGTTGATGAAAATTTGTAAAGTTGACACAACAGAAATGACGTCAGATATTCCACTGGCTGCCACATTGCCTACTTAGAATGTTACAGGAGCAATTCCTTCACTAAGTGACACACTGGGCTCCATGATCTTCAAGTCCTTTTAAACTCTTAGTGATTCCTGAGGGACTCGGAGTGTAAGGAGGAAAGAAAGGGTTAAACACTACTGACTGAGCCTCTACTGTGTGCCAGGCTTTTTATCTTGAGTCGTGATAAAACTAAATTATGCTTGTTGTATTATATTTAGTTATTTGGAAAATTCACACATGTGAAATAGCTATTGATAGCAAAAAAAAATTATAGATACTCAGTAAATACTTCTTGGATAGTTTTAAATGCCTTTAAACATAAGGTAAATTATGAATTTATGAATAATTTCCTATTTATATAAATTTAAGGAGTACAAGTGTAATTTTTTTACATGGATATACTGCATTATAAATGAATTTCAGTCCTAAAGATTTTACTGTTCACAAAAAACTCTACCTTTCTTTTTTAATGCCTGCTGAATCTCATCTCCTAGGCACCTCATTAAACAACTTATATTTTCTCATTTGGTGGCCACAAAAACCCCATGAAATAGTCATTACTTTCCCATTACAAGTAAGGAAAAAGCAGCACAGGAAGGTAAGTAACTCTCCAAGGCCACATACATGGTCAGCGACGGCCAAGCATTTGATCAATAGTCTTTTTTTTTTTGAATGACAGGTTCTTATGTTGCCCAGGCTGGCCTCAAACGCATAGTTTCACCTCCTCAAGCACCAGGACAACTGGCCTGACCAGCCACCCAGGCTACATTATTTTGGTGACTGAAATGACTAAGCATTTTCTTGTGTTCAGCCCCCTGCAGCTGCTGGGAGTTGGCTGGTGGTTGTGGTTATGGTCACTAGGCCACTGTAAAGGAGAACCCACTCTTTTTTTTTCCTTTTTCTCAAAATGTACCATTTAGTTGGGTGCTGGTTGAGGCCTGACCATAAAAACATGCTAACCAATCAGGCAGTCTGTGACAAAGTTCAAGAAGTGATCCTGAAGAAAAATGCCACAAGCTTTCAGAGAAGGCAAATGCAGTGATGGGACTGATATTAGTGATTAAATCTGAGCGCTGAAGAAGAGTGGGAGGAAGGTTTTCAAGAAAAATAAACAATGTGCACAAGTCTTGGAGGGTATCGCTATACTGGAAAGCTTCTGAGAAAAATAAAACCCTTATTTATCTGATTAAACATTGGTATTCATGATTAGCGGGAGGCAAAACTAGAAAAAATTGGGCTGAGTCTAAGTCTCTAAAATTCCTTCTTTAAAAAACGACATTTTCCTCTTTCCTTAAACAGTTCTTCAAACAAGATATTCTTGGGAGCACTATCTAGAAATTACCACGAGAGGGCATGATTTCTCTAAGAGTCTACTTTTAGAATTGCCATAAAAATATTTTATATTCACCTGATTTCAATAGAAACTATCACTTTTTCTCATCTTGAAAGGAAGGTGGATTCCTGTCTCAGGACTTGATATATTTTCCCATTTTGGGCTAATCTTGTCAAATCCGTGGTAATCCAGTGTGGAGGTGGGGAAGGCAAATAAAAAATAATAAAAACAAAACTTTTTTCTAATGCTTTTATTCAGCAACGATTCCTCCGAATCATTATAATTTTCCACCAAGCCTTAAGAAGAACTATGACACCCTTCCGAGAACAAGGTAGGTTTCTGGATAGAAAAAATTATCAAGAAGCTAATGGTTGCTGGCCAGGCACGGTGGCTCATGCTGTAATACCAGCACTTTGGGAGGCTGAAGCGGGCAGATCACCTGAGGTCCAGAAGTTTGAGACCAGCCTGCCCAACATAGCGAAACCCTGTCTCTACTAATAATACAAAAATTAGCCAGGCGTGGTGACGGACGCCTGTAATCCCAGCTACTTGGGAGACTGAGGCAGGAGAATTGCTTGAACCTAGGAGGCGGAGGTCGGAGTGAGCCAAAATATCACATCACTGCACTCCAGCCTGGGCGACAGAGTGAAACTCTGTCTCAAAAAAAAAAAAAAAGAAAGAAAAAGAAAAGCTAATGGTTGCTGTTTAGTTTAGTTTTGTTTTTCCTGCTTGCATACATCAAATCTCAGAAGGAACCAGTTTAATCTCAATATACGCACTTTACTTTGGGTACTGAGGATAAAAAGCTTGTCATTGGGCTCTAGTAGCTTGCATGCATAAGCTATGTTGACAGCTGTCTCCTGCTTGTCCCCTGTCAGCATCCACATCTTGATTCCAGCTTTGTGAAGAGCTTCTATGGATTCAGGGACTCCCTCCTGCAGCCGGTCTTCAATGCCAGTAGCACCTAAAAAATAACCAAAATGCAACAGGACTTGTAAGAAACCAAAGCCAGCTGAAGCTCACCTAGTCTACAATTTAATCATACCTACTAGCCAACTCAACCCTAAAGTATATAAACTTCCCAGTTGATTCAGGAGAGTCAAAGGAGGTTTGACAACCCAGACCAAAATTATACGCAATGTAATATTCTGGGAAGGAAGCCTCGGGGATCAATGGATTTATCAAACTTACTTGTTCTCCTTTTGGCTACTTTTCTAATCTGTAAATTGAAGGGGTTTGAGTCAATTATTTATGTAACCTTATTCTACAAATTTATTATTCTATGATATTCCCAAGAATAAGGGTAGGCTTTTATTTATTTTTATTTTTATAGATTTAAGGGGTGCAAACGCAGTTTTGTTGCACTGACATATTGTGTAGGGGTGAAATCTGGGCTCTCAGTGTAACCATCATGCAAATAGGGTAAATTGTACCTTTTAGGTAATTTCTCGTCCCTTGCCCCCGAACCTATCCTCTGCCTTTCTGAGTCTCCAATGTCTACTATTTCATTTTCCATGTTCATGTGTACACAT
This sequence comes from Aotus nancymaae, assembly GCF_030222135.1. Classification (NCBI taxonomy): domain Eukaryota; kingdom Metazoa; phylum Chordata; class Mammalia; order Primates; family Aotidae; genus Aotus; species Aotus nancymaae. The sequence goes on along the minus strand of NW_026988417.1, from coordinate 46,072,652 downwards.
TATTTGGCTCCCACTTATAAGTGAGAACATGTGGTATTTGACTATCTGTTTCTGGGTTATTTCACTTAAGATAATGGCAACCAGTTCTATCCATGTTGCTGCAAAAGACACAATTTCATTCTTTTTTTATGGCTGAGTAGGATTCCGTGTTGTGTATGTGAAATATATATCACCTATATATAGATGTAAAATATATATAGGTGATACATACACGATATGTATATATATCACATATTCTTTAATTGTTTGTTGATGGACACTTAGATTGATTCTACGACTTTGCTATTGTAAACAGGGCTGTAATAAACCTCTAAGTGCAGGTACCTTTTTGATACAATGATTTATTTTCCTTTGAGTAGATACCCAGTAGTGGGACTGTTAGATTGAAGGGTAGTTCCAGTTTTAGTTCTTTGAGAAATCCCCATACTGTTTTCCATAGAGGTTGTACTAATTTACATTCCAACCAGCAGTGTGCAAGCATTCCCTTTTCTCTGCATCCTTGCCAACGTCTGTTGTTTTCTGATGTTTTAATAGCCATTCTGACTGGTATAAGATGGTATCTCATTAATTTGCACTTGTCTGCATCTGATAGTGATGTTGAGCATTTTTTCATGTTTGTTGGCCACTTGTATGTCTTCTTTAGAAAAATGTCTGTTCATGTCCTTTAAAGGACAGGCTTTTAAAGAATGCTCTTGCCAATAGGATGTAATGTTTATTTGCGACGTTCTTTCACAGGTCTACAGTTCCCTTTTCTGAAACAATTGGGGCCATATGTATTTTGGAATTGAAATGTTTTTCAGATATTAAAAAAGTAATATGGTGCATATACCATATTCTATAATACTTGGTAATCAAGCGTATTAATATTTCTGCAAGAAAACTTACAAATGTTCACACAAATTAGGATAATGAAGGACTATAAATAGTCTTATGTCAAATCAGGCCTGATTTTTCTGCCAAATGAGTTTTGGCACTAAACCCATGGAGCATTTTTGATTTTGGAATCACAGATGAGGAAATGTGGACCTATACTACTTACACTGTCACGGAGAAAGCACTTAGGGTAGGCATCATTGCCCTATCTGCTAGATAATAAGCTAGGTCAATGTTTTTCTCCTAAATAGAGGAATGGAGCTCAGAAGCTGGTCTCTTGGTATATCAGAGCTTATGTTAGAATCTAGATAGATCTCCAGACTCTAAACAGTGGTTCTCAGACTTGACCACCTTTAGCATAACTTTAGGGAGCTTTAAAAAGTTCTAATGCCCAAGCCACACAACAGATCACTTGAATCAGAATCCCAGGGGATAGGATGCAGGCATCAGTATTTTTTCTGAAGCACTTCAGATAATTCTAAGATGCAATTTAATCCAAGACAAGAAGTGTCAGTTGTGCAACTTTAGTTCAAATCAGGAAGAGAAGAAAAATAAATTATTTAGTCCAGAAGCAGATGCAGGATAAAATAGCTGGGACCTGGAGTCAGGCAGACATGAGTTCCACGTTGGGTTAATGAGTAACTGTCAGCTACTGGCATGTGACCTTGAACAAGTCATTGAATTGCTCTGTGCCCCAAATTTCCTCTATATAAGATGGAGATCGTTGTGAGAGTTCAAAAAAAAGATAACGCATATTAAGCACCTTATCCAATGCCTGAAAAGAAACTCTATTCTTGATATTTATCTTGATTTGAACCAAGATATTTATTTGGAACATTTACTTGGCTTTGTATTCTATGTTTAATGTTGGGTTTTAAGTGATCTTCTTAAGGTGACCATTCTGATCCCACCACAAGTGAAGTCTAGAGTTCACTGCAGTAGAAAACAGAACAGAATGGACTGGAAGTTGGATAGAGATCACACTGGACAGGGCAGGCAGAACCATATATGTTTATTAAATCACAGTGGAAAAAAAGGCACTAGCGAATAACCCTTATTCAGAGATATCCAGTATTTTTCAAAATCCTCCATTCAGGCAAAACAGTATCAGTCACCTACCAAGTAATGTAAGTCTGTTCTCCAACCTCATGGCAGATTCAAGTAGTAATTCTTCCCTGTTGTCAATGCTGGTTTCAGCTAAAAAATGATTCCTCAGCCACTCTGCATATTCAGCATCACTCATGACCTATGGGAAGAATTAACAGAGAGGCATGAAGCAAGCCATATGATCTTGCAGGCATACTAGGACTGACCTTTGGCAAAATATCAAACCGTCAACTCATTTTACATATTCCTCCCTCTGGGCACAGCCAAGTCAGGTTCATATCCTCACACCACCTGGACACTTGCTTCCCAAACTCTGCGATCAGACAAGTGCAACACTGACAATGGATGGAGCCTTTAACTCAGCGTCTCTGGAAATTCTAGGTACCATGTATGATGACAGTGAAACAAGACAGGTGAAACAAGTCTTATTCCAAACAAAAATTAAATGAAATTCCTGGAAAAGTGATAAATGATGTATTTTCCTTTATCTTTAGGTTGCCATAGAAGCAGAAATCTACACTTCAGTTTTTATAAAGCAGCATGGAGTAAACGGGTGAGGCAATTCCTCTCTCTCTCTACTCATTCTTGCCCACAGGTCCTTAGATCTGAGATAATCTGACACCTGTTGGGCTACATTTTTATCAAGGGCAGGATCATTCAGTTGAAAAGGCAGGGTTGGTTTGATCTTGAATTCTCCATTCTTCCTTCAACTGTGTGTGGGGCAGGCTTTTTTTTTTTTTTGAGATGGAGTTTTGCTCTGTCACCCAGACTGGAGTACAGTGGCACGATCTCAGTTCCTTGGAACCTCTGCCTCCCAGGTTCAAGTAATTTTTTTGCCTCAACCTTCTGAGTAGCTGAGATTACAGGCATGCACCTCCAGACCCAGCTCATTTTGTATTTTTAGTAGAGACAGGGTTTCACCATGTTAGCCAGGCTGGTCTCGAACTCCTGACCTCAGGTGATCTGCCTGGCTCAGTCTCCCAAAGTGTTGGGATTACAGGCGTGAGCCACTGCGCCCAGCCATCAGGCTTTTGATTCCTCATGCAGCTGGTTGACTGAGTTCCTTAGGGTCTACAACAGATTCCACTTTCCCTAATGCAGCTCCCACGAACTAGAACGTGGGTAAGAAATGAAAAGCTCTGGTCAGAACATCCCTCAAATAATTTCTTGGAGTTCTATCTTCTTTCTTACTACACCTTTGTTTAGAAAGAATATGCTATGTACTAAAATCATTCTCAATACAGAATAATCAATACTGAGATAATATCTAAGATATTTACCTAGATTTACATATAAAGAGTTATGGGTACATAAGAAAAGAATATTAAGAACTTACAATGAAAAAATTAAGGCTGATCTGTGGCATTCTTTTCAAAGTACATTTACTGCTGTAAGACAGAGTGAACAACATTTTCAAAGTCCTGAGGGAATGAAAGTAGGATCCAGAGATTTTTGTTCCCAGCCAAACAGCTGTTTACATATAAAGGCTCTCACTGACATATTGAAACATGCAAGAACTTAAGAGAAAATAACTTTCAGGGACCCTTCTAGCAAAATACTTTGAACAAACTTCAAACTAACCAATATATAGAATAGGGAAGGTAAAAAGAGAGCCAGTATCCAGGGGACTTTCCCCAGTGCCTAGATTAGGGTTTGCCACATGCTGGTTTCCAGTCAATGAATAAGGGAAAAAAACAAAAAAGGTGGAGGAGCACACTAAGCAGTCTCACCTTCTTTGCTATACATAGAGTACGAAGGCCTTGTTTGGCATAGTCATCCAAGTGCTTCTGGGTTTTCTCCCTTATTATCATCTGCTGTTTTTCCAGACTTGCTCCATCTGAAATAATGGACAAGACGCTTGAGTTCCTACCAGTCTGCTCAATTACAGAAATGTTTTTAAAAACAACAATAGTTTAATCCACATTAAACAAACAAAAAAAGTCTTCTGGTTTTGAATCCCAAATGGGTATCTGTAAAAGGGACCACTCAGAATAAATCTTTCCCTCGTTTCCCCTTGGGCAGAGGGAAGTACAAGAACTTGATACAAACACCGTTCCCACATAATCAATAACACAGTAACATAACTATAATAATGCCGCTAGCTAACATTTATTGGGCGCTTACCATTTGCTAGACACTTGGCCAAAGGCTCTTCATACATTGCATACAGTATGTCATTAAACCTTTCAAGAATTTACCAAGGAGGTACTCGTAGACCCACTGAGTTGAAGACTTATGCACAGAATAGTTAGGTAACTTTATTAAGACCCAGCTAATGATGGAGTTCACATTTGAACTCAGATCTGGGTAGCCCCAAAACTTATTCACTTTCCCATCAAATCCTAGGCAGCTTCTCTCTACTTCACCAAATGAGATTAATCCCCAAATATCTATTTCTTTGCCTTTATAAAGCCATCGAAAGTGGTCTTTTAATCTCCAAGATTTTCAAATCACTATCTAACCTTTTATAAACTTACCTGGGGAAGCCACTGACAATAACTCCATGATCACAGAATCAGCACCCTTCGTATACACCACAACTTGATTGGAAAGGGGGTGCCGGACCACAACAGACATTCTTTTTCTTACTGAGTCAAAGGGCAGGATGTGTAGAAGTTGAAATGTTAACGGTCCCAAAGCAGCAAAGTCCACCATGACCTGCTCTGGTGTCCGGGACTGTAAAGTGCATTGGTAAGCCCTGGCGGCATACACTAAGGCCGCTTCATCTGGGCTCTCGGCCTCATAACACAGGTTGCAGGCCAATGGCTGTCCAGGGAGGGACTCCACCTTGCCATTCAGGAGGCCTCCATCACTGTGTTGTTTCTCTGTTTCTGTGCAGCAAGCTGAGCTACTGGAGCACTGGGGGCTCTCACACATCTGGGAGACCTCTTCCTCCACAGGTGAAGCCAGTTTCATTCGACTAAAGAGAGGAAGTCTGCTCACAAAGGCGTTTGGAACTCCAGAAGATGGCTCTTTCCCACTGGTAAGCGATGGAGAACTTGATCTTCGAACAGACAATCTCTGGAAAAGATTTTTAATCTCTTCCAAAGACTTAATGGGCATCCCTCCCAGTGAAGGGTGTCTGATCTATGAAAGACAATTTAGGAAGTTCTCAATACAGTCAAAAGCAGTTTATAACAACTTTGAAGGCAAACTGAGAATAAATTAGATATAAAAAGAGTTACCACTCTCTTAAATGGCTAGCAGCCTGCTCTCCATTTACAACCACCATGGAAAATATTAATAAAAATAAAAATTTGTGTTTTTATAAATATTTAAATAATTTGATTTTTATTGGTATTTTAAATGTTAATACTTTGCTAATATTTTAATAATATTAAAATGAATGACATACATTCCTACAACCATTTAGAAATAAATTTGACAACTGATAATAAAAGATATAAAATGCTAATATTGCTAGCAGTGGACATCCTTCAGCGATTTTTTTCCTAAAGAAATAACTTGAAATACAGAAACTCCATAATCGTTATTGTGTGCATCCTAACAATAACAATTTTAAAATTATAAGCAAATTAAGTATTCAATAATAGCAAAATAGACACATCTTGAAATGTTATATAGTTATTTAGAAATAAAGCTTATAAAGTCTATAGGGCAATATTGAAAAAGCTATGAGACTAGTGTAAAAAAGTAACAAATAAGTAATAATACTCATAAAAATATGAGAAGAAAGTAAATCAAAGATTACAAAACACATTTTTCTCTTTTATTTTCCAGATTCTACAGAAGTTTGTTACTTTGACTTTTTTTTTTTTTTTTTTTGCGACGGAGTTTCGCTCTTGATACCCAGGCTGGAGTGCAATGGCGCGATCTCGGCTCACCGCAACCTCCGCCTCCTGGGTCCAGGCAATTCTCCTGCCTCAGCCTCCTGAGTAGCTGGGATTACAGACACGCGCCACCATGCCCAGCTAATTTTTTGTATTAGTAGAGACGGGGTTTCACCATGTCGACCAGGATGGTCTCGATCTCTTGACCTCGTGATCCACCCGCCTCGGCCTCCCAAAGTGCTGGGATTACAGGCTTGAGCCACCGCGCCCGGCCTACTTTGACTTTTAAACGACCAATAAGCAAAGTAGCTTCATCAAGAAGCATTATCGATATCATAATGTGGATTTGAATTTCTATTTTCATAGAACTTTTTCTTATTTGTACCCTGGTTTCTCTTAAATCTTAACTTTCATCAGTGATTAAACTTAGAAATTCACACTAATCATGGAAGACCAATTAATTGGAAGGGAAAATTTTCTCATTCAGAAATGCTCGAGAAATTAAAAAGTTTTCCCCCAAAAATAACTAATTTTATAATAATTTGAAGATCTTATGCTGATTGATTTTCAAATTTATTAGCAACTCAGAAGTGAAGCGTAAAACCCAATCACAGATGAGGCTTCTGTATTTCACATGAACGCTGAGTAGCTACTTATTCACTGCCTTTCTATCATTACCTTGAAATACCATGAGGCTTAGACTCTTAGATGCTTCAGAGATTTTCTTTCAAGCAGTAAAATATATTCTTTGGGAATAAGGCAATAATATTTCTTAAAAGGAAAACACCAAAAGATGCTTACTTTGGAAACAGATTTATTAGAAAAATTATGTAGGGGGAAAAGAACAGACTTTATTCTCTAACTGCATAATTACTTTTTCAAAGAGCAACTTCCTGAAGGCAAAGCCTTGTAAAAATACAGGTCCTGATAAAGCACAACTTAATTAGAAGTAAATTATTTGTATGTTAAAGTTGACCAACTCTGAAGCTGCCAAAAGAAAATGAACTGATGGAAAATTAAATTGAATTGGGTTGTGCTGCAAATTGAATTTTAAGTGTGTAAAAGGTGAGATAGTTATACACAACGAGGCTAATACAGCAAGTGGTGAATCACCAGCCTGTTAAACAAGTTTTCCTTTTCATTAAAAATGAATTTTCCATGAATTCTAAGCTACAAGTAGACTTTAAAAATCCAGCTTTTTTCTTGGTGGAGGGGGAGGCCAGGTGTAGTGGCTCATGCTTGTAATCCCAGCACTCTGGGAGGCTGATGTGGGAGGATTACTTGAGCACAGGAGTTCAAGACAAGCCTGGAAAACATAGCAACATCCCATCTCTACAAAAAATTTAAAAAATTAGCTGGGGATGTTGGCAAACACTTGCGGTCCCAGCTACTCAGAAGGCTGAGGCAGTAGGAATGCTTGAGCCCAAGGCTACAGTAAGCTGTGATTGCACCACTGTGCTTCAGGCTGGATGAGAGTTGAAGCCCTGTCTCAGAAAAAAAAAGAAAGGCAGGAAACGGCAGCTCACATCTATAATCCCAGCACTCTGGGAGGCTGAGGCGGGTGGATCACCTGAGGTCAGGAGTTCAAGACCAGCCTGGCCAACATGGTGTAATCCTGTCTCTACTAGCACTACAAAAATTAGTAGGGCATGGTGGTGGGTGCCTATAAGTCCAGCTACTCAAGAGGCTGAGGCAGGACAATTGCTTGAACCTGGGAGGCGGAGGTTGCAGTGAGCTGAGATCACGCCACTGCAGCCACTGCACTTCAGTCTGAGAGACTTGATGAGGCTCTGTCTCAAAAAAAAAAAAAAAAGGAAAGAAAAATCTGGCTTGGTAATGTACTGGATTTTACACTGATTAAATCTAACCCAACTGGTATGCAAAAAGATACATTATCATTAAACAAGAAATTGAATCCAATACTGTATATTTTGCTTGATATACTGCATACGACGTTGGAGGTCTCAGAAGCCTCAAAGAAAGCTTCAATTTGGCAAAATAAAGCAAAAAGAACTGCTCTCATCACTACCTTCTTAGAGGCATATCATATAGTAGCACTGAGCTATCTATATTTCCTAGGTTCAAATCCCATCTCTCCACAAACCAGTTTTGTGACCCTGGGAAAATTACTTAGCCTCATCTGTAAAATGGAGAATAGCAGGGTAATAGCATCTAACTCATAGGATTGTTAGGAGGATTAAACTTGTTAATACCAATAAATCCCTTAGACCAGCAGTCCACAACCATTTTGGTACCAGGGATCAATATTGTGAAGACAATTTTCCACTGATGGGTTGGGTAGGACTTCAGCTCATCAGGTATTAGTTAGATTATCTGGGCATTAGTTAGATTCTCATGAGAAGGGCACAACCTAGATCCCTTGCATGTGCAGTTCATAATAGGGTTCACGTTCCTATGAGAATCTAATGCTGCCCCTGATCTGACAGGAGGCAGAGCTCACTGGCCCTCTCCTCCCCTCCTGCTGTGCAGACTGGTTCCTAACAGGCCACAGACTGTTACCGGCCCGGGGTTTGGGGACTCATGACACAGCCATGGTAAGTGCAGAGCACAGAACAAATGCTAACTAAATGTTATATAGCTGCTATTATTTATCACTTTTATCCATATATCAGGCTCAGTACACATACATTTAAACCCAAAATTATCTTCTGGAAGGTGACCCTTGTTTGCATTAGAGACCTTACCTTTTGTCGGGGTTGGTTAGGAGCAGAAACCACTACTGTGTTGCAAATTGCCAATGCAATGAAGAAGTCAATGATGTACAAAGTTTCCAGTTGTAGATTTTGGATGGTCTCATCTAGTGGCATAAAGAGCTGGGGTGTAATCTGACTAAATTTGTCTAAAAGCCGGGTGTCTGGTACCACATCTGTTTCCTGAAGATCCAATAAGACAGTGTGTTGTTATAATAAGTATATAAAAATTAGTTTTAAATCAACACGAGAAACAACTTTTATAGCCAAGATCTAAATGAATCATGAGATAGTGAACTCTATTTTTCTAAAAACAATTTTAATGTATACTGTGTCATGGGAAGTGAGAATAGGAAAATAAAAGATATACAAATAAATGGAAAATCCAGAATGCATATTATCAATGGAAACTATCTTAACTATTAAACTAAACAGGAGTTTGGTTTCCACCAAATCTAGTTGAGTGTTTTCTCATTTTGAAATACATAATAGCAGAGATACACAGTATTTTGTTATGGCAGCCTGAATGCACTAAGACACTATGTCGTCAATTCAGGGAAGCAGATGAGTGCATGACTGAAAGGCTGTGCTGTGGCTATGAGAACAGAACTAATTCTGAAGTTGGCCCAAGCTGGAGGTGAGCGAGAACAGAGTGCGAAAGTGGGGTTGTGTGGCTCTGGTCAGCAAAAGTATGCTGAGAAGTACTGTCAAAATAAAGTGGGAAAAATCTATAAAGTCAGGACCATAGAAGACCTTGAAAAGCACCATAAAAAAATATACATGACAGAGCCCAGAAGATTTAAGGAAAGGTCTACATACAAAGAAGCTCCAGGCATGGATCATTCTTATGCTTTAGTTGGTCCAACTAAAATCGGTTAATTTCTTTTATTATAATTATTATACTTTAAATTCTGGGATACATGTGCAGAATGTGCAGGTTTGTTACATAGGTATACACATGCCATGGTGGTTTGCTGCATCCATCACCCCGTCATTTACATTATGTTTTTCTCCTAATGCTATCCCTCTCCTAACCTCCACCCCCTGCTATCCCTCTAGTGACTAAGAAGTTAGTCACTGAATTGAGGTGAAGGTATAGAGTTACCACATGAAATTCTTATCTGCATGACTGTATCCATAGCTGTTTCTTCCAACATTCAAATCTTCCTTATGAGACTCATGATTACATTATTAACTTTTGCTCTTTTTTCCCTGATCGTCGGCTTCTGCCTTCTCTGGATGTCTTTACTTCAGAACCAGGCTCAAACCATCTTGCTTTAAATGATTCCTTACATATGTATGGAATCTCTCCCCAGAGAATTTGGAAGGCCCATTAAAGTAAGGGCCATACCATATTGATCTTTGGATCCCTAACTCAGTACTTGACACATGGGTAAGCAATAAAAGTGTGTTATCATGTGTTACTATCATTTGCTAATTTCATATCACATAAGGAATGAGAGAGAAACAAACAGATGAAAAAGATGTTACTCTTTGGAAAATAAACACATGTTACCTCCCACTGGGCTCAAGTAGATATCTTTTTAAAATTCAAGAACATTTATACTTCTAATCAAAGCACAGATTATTGTGCTTTGATTATACTTCTAATCAAAGCACAGAGTATGATGCAGACAGCTTCCCATAATGTAAACAGAGCCTTATTTGGTTTCCTGGTGAGAGTCTAGTATCTTTGTTCTAGTCATGCATGGTAACTGTCTATCTCAAATCTTAGATTTACCCTCATGATTCCTATTATGCCTTCCTACTAAATTGTAGATTTCACATTCAGGTTTACTCCTTTTTTTTTTTTTCCTCTCTCCTATATTTAAATTCAAATTAAGCAAGCAAAAATGGGCCAAAACTCCCTTTTCCTTCTAATAGTGTTCGTTGAATCTTTTGAATGGCTTCCATATAATTTAAATGTTAACTTTGTTTTAAAACATAGAGTAGCATCAGCCCACTATAATTGTTTGTGCAAAACTTAGGATAACCCACAACTGAGTAATGGACAAAGACACTTTAGATGGGATTTAAAGTTGACCCAGGAGCTCTAATACTATTTTTTTACTCCTCCCCGATTCCACCCATACCCAAGGTTTTTCATTTCATTGCTGGATGCCACTCCACTCATTTTAAGGGTTCACTACTCCACCACTGCAACTTTGGCTTAAGAGTGGACACAAATAACTTCTATTGCCACCACCCTCTCCTCACTGATTCCTAAACAGCACAGTCCTGAAAAAAAAAGACAAAGGTCAATAACCACATGCTGACAATTTCTCCTGCATACCACGCTCTCCCATGACCCTGTGGTTCTGAATGTCTGCATGTACCACATGCTGTCAGCTCCGAATGCCTTTCCTTCCTCTTCCAATCTGTGAACCTCTCTGCTCACTATTTTAATCCTAAATTGTAGGTCTTCCGGGCAGCCTTTCTTAATCCTTCTTCACTCCCTTAGAGTTAATCACTCCCTTCTTTGTGGCCTTACTATAGTTTGGATTAACTACTATGACTACATCTTTAATACAGAACTATAATTATTTGCTTATATGTCTATCTTCTCTACCTAGAACAAAACTGAAGGCTGAAGCCATGTCTTAATCACTTTACATCTTCATGTCCAGTATTGTGCCATGCCTTCCATTAATTCATTAATAAATTCATTATCCCATAAATATTTATTGCTGATCTGTGGTACCAGGCACTACTGAAGGGAAGAGGAGTACACAGAACAGACAGGATCCTGGCTTACATGAAACTCACATTCTACCTGGGGGAGAGGGTAGATCCAAAACGATCCCAACAACAAATAAATAAGATGCCTTTATATTGAGACAGAGAGAGACAAGGGAGAGATGGAATGTACTTGGAACTAGGTGGCAGAGAAGGCTTCACTGAGAAGATGTTTGAGCTGAGACTCAATGACAGAAAGGAGACAGCTATACAAAGATCTAAGAGAGGAGCATTTCATGCAGAATAAAGAGTATGCTTGTTGAATGAAAAACTCCAGAGGCCCCGTGTATAGTGCTCCCCTCCCTGTGTCCATGTGTTCTCCTTGTTCAACACCCTCCTATGAGTGAGAACATGTGGTGTTTGGTTTTGTGTTCTTGTGTCAGTTTGCTGAGAATGATGGTTTCCAGGTTCGTGGGGGGGACAGCGGGGGGGGGGGAGTTGGGGAGGGATAGCATGGGGAGAAATGCCAGATATGGGTGAGGGGGAGGGAGGCAGCAAATCACACTGCCATGAATGCACCTATGCAACAACTTTGCATGTTTTTCACATGTACCCCAAAACCTAAAATGCAATTAAAAAAAAAAAAAAAAAGATAAATCTACAACTCCTCCATCACATGACAAATTGTGTTGATCAAAAGAGGGTAAACTGTACAAATAAAAAGTTTACAAAAAAAAAAAAAAAAAAAAGAAAAACTCCAGAGGATGAAAGACGAATAAAATACTGGCTTACAAAGTAAAGATTTCTATTTCTAAAACAGGCAATATGAACCCAGGGTTCATGGGCCTCAGTGACATTCTAACGCCCAAAGGCTGGCACATCTGCATCAGCACCCTGCCTAGCATCCTCACTTGCTGGCTCACAACTCACCTCCTTTGAAGGGTGCCATCTTACAACCTTCCACTTTTAGACATCACAGCAACCCAGGAGGCGGAGGTTGCGGTGAGCCGAGATCGCGCCATTGCACTCCAGCCTGGGCAACAAGAGCGAGACTCCGTCTCAAAAAAAAAAAAAAAGGATGTAATCCCAGCACTTTGGGAGGCCGAGGCGGGTGGATCACGAGGTCAAGAGATCAAGACCATCCTGGTCAACATGGTGAAACCCCGTCTCTACTAATACAAAAAATTAGCTGGGCACAGTGGCGCGTGCCTGTAATCCCAGCTACTCAGGAGGCTGAGGCAGGAGAATTGCCTGAACCCAGGAAGCGGAGATTGCGGTGAGCCGAGATCGCGCCATTGCGCTCCAGCCTGGGTATCAAGAGCGAAACTCCGTCTCAAAAAAAAAAAAAAAAAAAAAAAAAAAAAGGAATGCCTTCAAGCTGGTGTTATTTACCTGGGCTCCTCAAATGGGCTTTTAGAATTTTATATGATGTATTTGCAGATGCTCATTTTTCAGATCAAAGATTATATAGCTTTGTCAAAATAATCTTTAGTCTTCAAAAAGGATAAAATCAACTCGCTTAGACAAAGACTGAGAAATAGCCTTCTATATTGAGGAAGACTGGGACCTTTTTATTCTATATATTAGGGGTATGGTTTTGCAAAACACAAACAAAACAGTGGCAACAATAACAGCAACACAAGAACATCTATATAACTAGCAATGACATTGAAGTATAAGGCAAATGAAAATAAAATGGCCCAGATAAAAAGACAGCCTGGTAAGTAGCTTCCTTCAACAACCTTTAAAGATACTTAATTGAGAACAGACATGCCAGACATTGTGCTACATGTTGATTCAAGATGGATAAATCCTTCTCTCAAGGAGTTAATGGTGAAACGCCAGAGGCAGAAATAAGACCAATGCCATGTGGATGAAGGGACGTAGGAATGGTGTAAACAGAGCTCCGAAGCTGAAAGAAGAGAATCTGTGAGTCTCTAGAAAAGGTGATATTTAATTTAGTTCTTAAAGAAATAAATATTTCACCAGATTTGGTGGACAGAGGCAGAATATGAAGAGAGAATATGTTTTAGACAAGGTAAATTGTATCTACAAAGGGACAAAGACTTTAAGCTAAGAAAAACCAATTATTTGTTCCATGAAGAGGGTGAGGTTTGATCAGGAAACCAATAAGTTGTGGCACAGACCCACCTTATTACCAAACTGTGCTGCTTCTGTCTAAACAAGAGCTAACATGTTCTTACTTTCAGGTGGATGGAAAATGAAAAAGTTCAACATAAGGATAGATAAAAAGACAAAAATATAAGAAAATATATTGATAGAAAATAGAAGAAAAATATATTTCTGATATGGCCTTATAATGAGTATACAGAACGAACTGTGTGCATCTCTTTCTTCTTCCATTTCAAAAGTTGGAGAAACATTAAGTCTTGGAATCACTTGACATATGGCTAAGATAATATAATAGTTTTTATTTTAGTGCCACAAAAATGAGATGGACTGAAATGATCGCTCCAGTTGCTGTAATTATGCATTTGTTGACAATTTGAGAAGAGCCAGGATCCTGAGAAGCTCAAGGCCTTCCCAGGACAAATGAGACCCCTGGGGTCTACTCATACCATGTCTCTACTATGAAAACCATACAACAGATTCAATGTAGAAACACAAAGCTTCCCCACAGCTGATTTATTCTTGTGATGTTGCCTATTTTGGAGGTATTATCAGTCTGGTGGCTGGGAAATCCTCATCTTGGTAAAACACAAGAATAAAAAATGTAAAAGGCAGAGAAGGAACTTGAACGTTTATAGAGGTAATTTTAAATACAGCAAAACTTTGATTTTTAATTTTTTTCATGCAGCATCTTTCCCTTGTTTTCCCATCTTCTGCATGGTCCTCTAGTTTTTCTGGAGTAAAATGAATTTGTTAATGGATGTGACTAGACAGTTCCTGACACTTCCCACTGGAACTCACGAATACATCCTGTTGAACTCTGAAATGGATATATTAGAAAATGACCTTCTGGAGGCTAGGAATAGGGAAGAAACCACAAGTTTGATGGGATTTGGGAGATTACAGAGCAATAAAAAGTAATTAAATGTACTACATGGTCTATGAATGTCCCTATAAATTACATAGGCTTATCTGTCTAGAAGATAACTCTGGTAAGCTTTGCTGGGTCTGAGAGTGAGCCATGATTCTTAAACCAAGGCAGCCTTCTTCAGGCTCACATATGATCAGCTCTGACCAGAAACATTATATATCTTTTCAGAAATGGGATACTACTTCTCAACATTGAGTTATTTTTAAAAAATAGGATAGTGTGATATTGTTTGTTTATACTTCTAATTATGTGTAGGGATCTTGCTGAGCTGCAATCATGTAGTCTCTTGTAAGGTAGAAAAGACAACAGAGTTTGACTCTATCATAATTACAGGTCTGTTCTTTCACCAAACATTGTGGGTGTGTAAGATTCTAGTCATGCATTCACACTTACAATGGGGCTACTGAAAGCAGCCTGTCTAGAATGAGGCACTTCACTGGCTCCTTCTCCACTTCCTAGATTAAAAGAGCTCCCAGCAAGATGATTTGAGGGCTTATTTCCCAAAGGCCCATTATGAACTGTCCCGCAGCTGGGGGCTCTTGGTTTTGCCATATTGCTTATGGAACCGCTGAGTGTGTCTGTAAAATCTTCATCTTCAGAGACAGCTTCCTGATAGGACTCCAACCTCTTGGCTGTGGGATAAAAAGCACACTGAGTCAGCATCTGAGAAGAACCACTTACAAGTTGAAAGTATCAGGCAGTTACTTAAGCAGCCATTTCACACCATCTCCTCACCTTTCAAACCTGGTTGCCAAGGCCTATCTCCCATTCTCTTAGTCAATGAATTTACCTTATACATCACTGAGAAAAGTAGAAGCAATCAGATCAAAATTCCCTTCTTTTTCCATCATCAAATCTCCCTACTTATCTGCATCAGTACTCATACTCTCGGCTTTTCCTCCTCCTACTGTGGACAAAGCATCTCTCTTTGTTTCAGACACAAACTCTCCACTTGTCATCTGAATCTCACCTCTCTGAACTCAATGACTTCACCCTTACAATCCTTCCCTCTTTCACTGACACCAATCTCTTTTTAAGTAATTTCATGGCTTTCTGTCCCCATCTCTCCACTGACATTGCTCTTGTCAAGGTCACCAATGAGCTCCATGTTGTCAAATCCAATGATCATATCCATCCCTATCTTATGTGAACCCTTAGTAATAACCAATAGACTTGGCCATTCTTTCCTTCTTGAAATGTCTCTTGGTTTCTCTGATACCATGCTTACCTGTTTTTCCTCCTTCTTCAATGGCTTTTTCTTCTTAGTTTCTCCTGCTGTCTCTTCCTTTTGGTTCTCAAATATTGGAGAGTTGCAGAAGTGCCTTCCTTTCTCTACCTGCATCTTCCTTGGTAATCTCATCTGGTCTCATCTTTGAAATGACCTCTATATAGGCATAAAACTGTAATTTCAACTCTGACCTCTCACTGGAATTCAGACTCATGCATCCAACTCTTTTCTTAATACCCCTACTTGGGTGCTTACGAGGCGTTTTCAGTAGATGCAGGTATGGCTCACTCCCTTACCTTTTACAAGTCTCTTATCATGTACCCTTGTCAGTGAAGACTTTCTAGATCTGACCACAAAATTTATAATCGATCCCATGCCAAGACCTACCACCATCTACACATACATATCTTATTTATTTTTTGAATCATCCAGTAGCACATAACATTCAAAAGGACAGATAATTTTATCTGTTTTGCCAACATGATAATCTCAGACCTCAAAGCAGCAGTTGATAGGTACTATCTTTGTAAATGAAACTTAAGGAGTTACGCAGTTACTTAAGCCAGAAATCTAGAATTCTCCTTAATCCCTATCTTCTTTTTTTTTAATTCCTATCTTCTTTCTTATGTTCAAAGTATCACTAACATCTGTCCTCCATACACCCAAAAAAATCTCAAATAACTCTACTTCTCTCCATATCCATTACCTTAGTCCAAGCCACCATCATCTCTCAACTGGACCAGTTCATTAGTCTCATAACTGGTCTCCTTGCCCCTCTGCAATCCATTTTTCAAATAGTAGCTAGAGTGATCTTCCTAAAAAATAAAGCAGATCAGATCACTTCCTGCACAAAATGCTCCAGTAGCTTTACAATTCATGAGAATAAAATCTGGACTCCCTGTCCTGGCTTATATAACTCAAGATGATCAGAGCTATGCTGACCTACCTAACTTTGCTTCTCCTTCTACATGCCCACTAAAATCCAGACTCACTGGCCTTCTTTCTTTACTTTGAAAATCAATAAGCTTACCCCTGTCTGAGGGCCTCTTTACCAGATGTTCCCTCTGACTGGAAGCCTTTCATACAGAATTTCAACATTATGTCATTCAGATCTAAGCCCCAATGTTCCACTCAGAGAGGCCTTGCCTGATCCTCCAGTTCAAAGTAGTCATCCAATCATTTTATATCATACCACCTTGTTTTAATTTTCTACCAAGCACTTGTTACTAATTTTTTTCTTGATTTAAAAAATCAGGCGTGGTGGCTCATGCCCATAATCCCAGTACTTTGGGAAGCCGAGGTGAACAGATCATGAGGTCAGGAGATCAAGACTATCCTGGCCAACATGGTGAAACCCTGTCTCTACTAAAATATAAAAAAATCAGCCGAGTGTGGTGGCGCACACCTGTAATCCCAGCTAATCGGGAGGCTGAGGCAGGAGAATCACTTGAACCTGAGAGGCAGAGGTTGCAGTGAGCCGAGACTGCACCACTGTACTCCAGCCTGGTGACAGAGCAAGACTCCGTCTCAAAAATAACAATAATAATGTATTTGTGAATATTTTCTCTAACAGCAGCTCTGTGAGAGCAGAGGCCTTGTCTGAATTTTTCACCATTGTATCCCGTGTCTGGAATACAGACAATCAATAAACACGTGCTTGTTGGATTGTTAGTTGTCGCTGTTCGGCCTAAGTCGTCTCTGTTCGGCCTAAGTCATCTCTGTTCAGCCTGAATAAAGTATGGCTTTAGGTAAACTATTCTATAAAGTGAAGAATGTTCACACATTCTATTTATTATAATAGTTTTGGTCTGTATTCTTTAAGGGCAAGGAAAGGCTAAGGGTCTATGTGGTAATCCCAGATTCTAGTACCAACTCTTTCAAAGACTAAGTGGCTTTCAGCAAATCACTTGCTGTTTCTGGACCTTTGATTTCAGAATGAACAATTTGGATTTGGTGACTTTAAGATTTTTTCCAGTTCTTCAAGTGTCATCATATAGTCTGCCTAAACAATATGGAATGTTTCCCCGTATGACCTCCCAGCTTCAGAAACTGGTTTACCTATTGTGTCCCAAAGATTCTTATCTCCTCCATTTTCATCTATGCCTTTGCTTGGAATATTCATTCATGTCCTTTCTATTTATATAAATCCTAAACATCTTTAGAGGTTTAGTTCAAATGCCAGCTCCTCCACAAAGACCTCTGTAACTATACTGGCTCTTACTCATACCACTCATTGGGAATTTATAAATTACATGTGCAGAATGTTACTATGTACCAGGCATTTGCTTCATTTAATCATTGCATCTCAGCAGATACTAATTTGCCCCATCTCACAAAAAAATGGTACAAATTTGTCTTAAAATCAGTTCTATTAGACTCCACAGCCCCATGCTTTACTGTTTCTGAATCTACCTGTATATGTTAACAAGGCCAATTTTTAACACATGGCCAATATTCACTGCTTAATTTCAACGAGTCTGTGTTTTTGTCATTTAAATAAAAATTTATTAAATGAATAATAAATGAATGAATCAATAGACATGCGAATGAAATATCCCCAATATTAAGGGAAAGTTGTGGGGTAGGGAGTTAATAATTTTTGAGGTCCTCCGTTTATCATGCAACTGGCTAGGTCATATATATGTAATGTGTGTGTATATATAATATATATGTACACATAGTCCCTTTTTATCTTCAAAATAATGCTACCAGGTAGAAACTATCACTGCCCACTCTGCAGATAAGGAGATTAAGACCCAGAGAGAGTAAGCACTTCAGCCATGGTTAAACAGCTAGTTGTGAGTTATGGGTAGAGCTGGGAATTCAATTTAGGTCTTCTGCCTCCAAAGACAGCACACTACCCACTACATTATAGCCTCTCAGCAGTGATTTGTATATAATAGGTTGGCTCAGTGGTTCTCCACGTGGGGTGAATTTGTCCCCTGGGGGTTTGGCAATGGCTGTAGAGACACTTTTGCTTGCTACAACTCTGAGAAATCCTTGAGTAACTCAAGGAATTTACTGATGATGTAACATCATTTTAAAAATATAGTACAGAAGTTTCCCCTTATTCACAGGGGATATGTTCCAAGACCTCCAGTGGATGCCTGAAATCATGGATAGTGTTGGACTCTAAATATACTATGCTTATTCATATACATACATACCTACAATAAATGTTAATTTGTAAATTAGGCACAGTAAAAGATTAACAACAATAACTAATAATAAAATAGAACAATTATAACAATACACTGTAGTAAAACTTATGTGAATGTGGTCTCTCTTTTTCTCTCTCAAAATATCTTATTTTAGTTTACCAAAGGTAATTGAAACCATGGAAAGCAAAACCACAGATAAGAGGGTACTACTGTACTTCAAAACACATATAAACATGAAGGCTGTATTTAATGATCTTGCAACTTCTAGCCATCACTGGGGAAATCAGTCATCATGCAACTATATAATTAGTATAGTGCCAGGTAGCTCAGCTATTACTGGAGGGAAAGCTTGTTCAATCGGTACAATTGCAAAAGTGGACTCAAGAAGACATGAAGTGACTCAACCTTTAATCATTTTGCAGAAGCTATGAAAAGGAAATAGGCTGGGCCCAGTGGCTCAGGTCTGTAATCCCAGCACTTTGGGAGGCTGAGGTGGGAGGATCACCTGAGGTCAGGAGTTAGAGACCAGCATGGCCAATATGGTGAAACGCCGTCTCTACTAAAAATACAAAAAATGAGGCCGGGCACGGTGGCTCACGCCTGTAATCCCAGCACTTTGGGAGGCTGAGGTAGGTGGATCACGAGGTCAAGAGATCGAGACCATCCTGGTCAACACGGTGAAACCCCGTCTCTACTAAAACTACAAAAAATTAGCTGGGCATGGTGGCGCATGCCTGTAATCCCAGCTACTCAGGAGGCTGAAGCAGGAGAATTGCTTGAACCCAGGAGGCGGAGGTTGCGGTGAGCCGAGATAGTGCCATTGCACTCCAGCTTGGGTAACAAGAGCGAAATTACGTCTCAAAAAAAAAAAAATACAAAACATTAGCTGAATGTGGTAGTGACACCTGTAATCCCAGCTACTCAGAAGGCTGAGGCAGGAAAGATGCTTGAACTCAGGAGGCAGATGTTGCAGTGAGCCAGGATCACACCCCACTTCACTCCAACCTGGACAAAAGTGAGACTTCTTCTCAAATAAAAAAAAATAAAACAAATTAAAAAAACAATAAAAAAAGGAAATAGACCAGTCAAGTTACAATGTGATTCAGAAATGGAGCTAGAATTCCAGGCTCAGTGACAATTTTATAAAAATTAGGTGTGAGGCCAGGTGTGGTGGCTCACACCTGTAGTCCCAGCCCTTTGGGAGGCTGAGGTGGGCAGACAGCTTGAGCCCAGTAGTTTGAGACCAGCTGGGAAACATGGCGAAACTCTGTCTCTACAAAAAATACAAAAATTAGCCACTTGTGGTCACATGCGCCCATAGTCCTAGCTACTTGTGAGGCTGAGGTGGGAGAATCACTTGAGCCCAGAAGGTTGAGGCTGCAATGAGCTGAGATCATGCCACTGCACTCCAGCCTGGGTAACACAGTGAGACCTTGTCTTAAAAAATTATATTGTATGAGAAAGAAAGGTTTATTATCATATTGATAAAACTTATCCAAATGGTTATAACTTTTAAAATTTCTTAGTATTTCTTTAATGTATCAATATTTATGTTAAAGTAGATTCTAAAATAATTTTTTAAAAATGCCTCAAAGCAGGGCAGGAATTCTTACCTTCTGCTTCATAAGAAGAAACTTATAAAGTCTGATTCTTTCCTTTGTCTGAAGATAGGTATTAAGATAGGTACTAAATTATCTACTTTATTCCTCTTCATTATTTAATCCCCAATCTGTCTTTTCTCCCCATTCCCCTTTTCAAATACCCAGTAATCTGCCTATAGCCTGTTACTTGCATCAATTTGATATATGGAAGAAATGGGCATGAGCCTGTGGAACAAAAAATTTATCATACTTTCAATGTGTTCTCCAAAGGGCCCAAAACAAGGGTGAACAGCATTCAGATGAGCTTCTTTCAACTGTATTATTAATCCTCCATCAATCCTTTCACTATGAACTAAAGCTGCAAACATTTCCAGCATTTCAACTTTTGCCTGCTTGTAAAGAACACATTCAGCTAAACCTCCTCCAACTGTATCACCCATGTATCCTTGATATGCAAACTTTTGTTCTAAACTAATTCCCCATACATTTCCAGCATTCCAAGAACTTCCAATATCCTACCTTCAACATCCCAAGAATTAATCAGTGCAAAACCCACCTCCAGTACTGACTGCCTGAAAATCAAAAGAAGATGGAACAAGAACACTGACTTTATATCTTATGATAATGAACATGGTAATTTATGATTACATATCTGCCTCCCACACTGGACCATGAATTCCTTAAGAGATAGGCTTATTTCTTATTTTAACAACAATAATTATAACAATAACAACAACAACAATAACAATAGCTATATTTATAGAGAACTCATTTTACTTCAACCATTGTGGAGGACAGTATGGTGATTCCTCAAGGATCTAGAACTAGAAATTCCATTTGCTCCAGCAATCCCATTACTGGTTATATACCCAAAGATTATAAGTCATTCTATTATAAAGACACATGGACACATATATTTATTGTGGCACTGTACACAATAGCAAAGACTTGGAACCAACCCAAATGCCCAACAACAATAGACTGGATAAAGAAAATGTGGCACATACATACCATGGAATACTATGCAGCCATAAAAAAGGATGAGGTCATGTCTTTTGCAGGGACATGGATAAAGCTGGAAACTATCATTCTCATCACTGACACAGAACAGAAAACCAAACACTGCATGTTCTCACTCATAAGTGGTTGTTGAACAATGAAAACACATGGACATCACACACTGGGGAACATCACACAGTGGGGCCTGTCAGGGGGTGGGGGGCTAGGGAAGGGATAGCAGAGGGTTGGGGGTTGGGGAGGGAATAGCATTAGAAGAAATACCTAATGTAGATGATGGGGTGATGGCAAATCACAATGGCATGTGTATACCTACGTAACAAACCTACACGTTCTACATATGTACTCCAGAACTTAAAGTATAATTAAAAAAACAGGACTCATTTTGTGTCATTTGCTATTGTAAATTCTTTAAGTGAATTAACTTCTCTTATTCTCTTAACCATCCAATGAGAGCGATAGTGTCATTGATCCTTTTTATTGAGGCACAGAGACATTAGATAGTTGTCCAGGGCCACACAGCTTGTAGGTAGTGGAAATGGGATGCAGACTCAGAAGGCCTGATGCCAAAATCCTTGTTCTTGGAAAGTGCTCAATGCTACTGCCTCCATGTAAATCAGATTCACAAATTGTACATCATAAAGGCATGCTCTGGACAAGCCAAACTGATGGACATTCTATAAAATCTCAGCATAATGCCACTCAACACTGTTTAGTTTATCAAAAGGAAAGAAAATCTGAGAAACTGTCATTTAGAGAAGCCTAAATGATGACTGTTATGCAGTATCCAAGCTAGGAACCTGGGACAAAAAAAGAACATTAGGTAAAAATGAAAGAAGTCCAAATAAAGTGTGGGTTTTAATTAATAATAATGTATCTCCATTTATTCATTACTTATCATAAATATATCATATGATTAATATAAGATGATAACAACAGGGGAAACAGCATGAGGGCATGCTGGAAGCCTCCAGGATATCTTTGTAACTTTTCTGTAAATCTAAAACTATCCTAAATTTAAAAGTTTATTTCAGTCATTCTCTTTAAGCAGTCTTTTAAAGGAGTGGCTTATTAAAATTTTCATATGCATATTAATCACCTGGAGATATTGTTAAAATGCAGAATTTAATTGAATTTCTGAAGAGGGGTCTCAGCTTCTGTAGTTTAAAAACATGCCCAGGTGTTGCTGATGCTGCCAGTACATGGGGCACATTGCGAAGCTGGAAGGTTTTAAAATATATAGTGGTGTTGTCAGATGTGTTTACTGCAATTGCATGTGTAAGAGGTTGTTTCCAAGCAGCAGCATTCTTCACCAAATTATCTCCTAGGCAACACTTTTGCAGAAAACCCTAAAGGACTGCCCATTAAAACACAGATACACTGTTAAAATAGTTTTCACTTCAGTGAAAATATGTCTCAGTATTAATTTCTAGAGAGAACTGGTCTCCACTAGTGTGTGTGTGTGTGTGTGTGTGTGTGTGTGTGTGAAAGAGAGAGAGAGAGTGTATGTGTGTGTGTGTACACATGTTCCTAATTTTAAACTATTTAATAAAAAAGACAAGAAGCTCTGGGTGTGTCTATGGTAGAGAAGTGGTCATAGGCAAAGTTAGCACCTCTAGAACTATGGTTCTCAAACAGGTAGCTGATCAATTACAGTTCAGTCAGGATAGCATTTGATTCCCAGTCACTTGGTATCTTTTCTGCATGAGGAGGCATAAACGAAAAGTACTCACTTGGGCAGGGATATGTATATTCAGTGACTAGAGTGGAAGGGGGCTAGTCTTAGCTCTTTGAAATGTTATGAATATAAAATTTTGTGTTATAAATACAAAAAAAAGTAAAGCAATGCTTCTCACTGTATATTTTATGAAACATTGCTGCTGCAATACACTTCCTAAAAATGGGGATCTATGGTCAAATAATTCAGGAAAACACCTCACAAATGCACTATGGACGTTTAGCATAGCATTGTTTATTAATATGGTTCCATTTTATTGAATAATGAATGATGAAGTCTTAAGAAAAAATGGTTACAAAAGTAAAAGAGCACACTGTGATGACATTTCTTTTTAAAAAACAAAAACATAAGTGTATGTGTATGCACACATATGTATCTTAAAAACAAATATATATATATGCGTGTGTGTGTTAAAAAGACCCCAAAAGTGCATTAAAATGCTGACAGTCATCTATTCTGTTTGGTGTAGGTTAGTGATGGCTTTTAAATTTTACTATAAGATGAAACATAATGCAAAGTGTCATCAAATTCAATACTATTAGCTGCATTTTACATGTGCATGATGATTACATAATAAATACTTAACATTTTATCCCTTACACTCACAAGTTACAAAAGTTGACTTAAAAATACATGTACCTAGGAGAAAATATAGTATATATTTTATCAATCCCAGGCACGATGGGATGTCTAAGTTCAATGTTACCATCAGAAATCATAATATTCATAATAACTGACAATTTATATAACAAAGATCTAAAGCTTTTGGTAAGAAGAGACACTGGAAGCAAAGTTTAGAGACTGTGGTATGCAGAATTCTAAGATGGCGCCGAAGAGTCCTCTCCCCCATGGTATATGCACCTTGTGACTACGCTATGATTAAATTATGCTATGAGGCAAAAGTGGAAGGATTTTGCAGATGTAATTAATCAGCTGACTGAGTAATTTAAAAAAAGACTATCCTAGGTGGACGTGATCTCATTAGGTTAGTTCTTTAAAAAGGAGTCAGGGCTTCCCTGATATCAGAAAGATTCAAAACAAGAAATTCTGTTGCTGGCTTTGAGGAAGCAAACTGCTTTGCTGTGGTGAGGCTGTGTGGCAGGAAATAGCAGGCAGCCTCTAGGAGCTGCGACTAGTCCCAGGATGACAGCAGCAAGAAAGCGTGGACCTCAGTCCTACAACTTCAGTACAGTGAATTCTGCCAAATACCAGTACGCTAAGCACGGATAAGATCATCAAGATCACCGGACCAGCAGACAACTCTATTTCAACCTGGTGAGAGACCCTGAGCGGAGGAGGAACTTATCCTATACCCAGACTCCTGACTTACAGATACTGTGAGACAGCATGTTTGTGTTGGTTTAAGCCATTGTGGTTTGTGGTGATTTATTACACAGTTATAGAAAACCAATAGAGTGATAAATAATGAATCAGAAAAATATTTGTCACATATATATATATATGTGGGATAATATAACATCAGGGTTGATATCCAAAGCATTTAAGAACTTGTTCTAAATGAGTACACCAATGAACATCAACGCTGGCCACAGTCTAGACTGAGCATACAAGCTGAACATTAATCCTGACCTTAGATTAAAAACTCTCCCACAGATTACCAAGAACAAGGAAAACCCATTTAACAAATAGGGAAATAATTCAATTAATTTAGCAAGGAAATTCAAATGACCAAAAACATACAAAATGTTAAAGATCTCATTACTAAGCAGAGACAAATTAAGACAACGAAGTGCTAACCTGCCTATAAAAATCACACAGATAAAAAGCTGTAACTTCATCCCATTATGGCTGGGTGTGAAAAACAAGCATTATTTTTCTGGGTTATGGGAATGTAAATTACCATATTTTAGAGGAAAATGTATCTTATAAAAATAATTGAATAAATATATATGTACCAAGATGCATAATGCATGCCAAATTTTATTTATCATAATTTTAATCTTGTTTATCTTCTTGTCATAAATCTACATTACATTACATGCAATCAGGGACTCATGTCACATATTGGGAGCTCACAAAATGTTTGGTGAATGAGTAAGTGATGTTAACTGCAAGTGCTTTTATATTAGCAAACCAAGTGGCCACCATTAAGCATAGCAAACTATGTTTAACCACATATAGTAGAACACCATATTCTTATTTTTAAGTTATATAAACTGACTTAGGAAAAATTCCATAAGACATTGTTGAATAAAAGAACAATTTACAAAAGTAGTACTATTACATGTTATAACTCATAAAAGGGAAAATGTGTAAATATATATGGTCACATATAGAGAAATATGCATATTTACCAAATTGTTAATAGTGGTTAACCTTGGGAGAGTAGGGTTTTTAATCTGTTTTGTCCTACTACTATGAATTATTTTCATAAAAGCACCTATTTCTTTTAAAAATTGAAAAATTAATAAAGTTCAACTCTTTAAAGGAAACTTGGAATTTATAAATTTACTTCTTCAGAGTCAGAAGTTCAGCTCATTTTGCTTAACTAGGTATTCTTAATCAAGCACCAATGGATACCTAGGGGTCAAACGATGAGGCCTGTAATCCCTTTGGAATTATTTCCAAAATATTTTTCAAAGAAATGGTCCATAGTTTCATTAGCTTTTCAAAAGTATTTATAGTCCAATATCATTTTCATCCCTCCAATTACCACCTTTTACTCAACTAGTAATTTATTTCACTTTTAAAGAAACCATGGCAGTAGACTCCTTGACTTTAACCTACTAGCTTTCGAAGGAACAACAATGAAGCTTAAAGCCCACCTGGAAGCATTAAGTACCCAATGCTTAAATATACCACTTCTGTGTCAGAATTGTCAGACATGCAACACTTAAGTGGTTTCTAAAAAAGAACAATGCTAAGGTTGGCTTTCAGGAAAACCCAACACTCACCATTTTCTTCATGGCAATAATCAAATCCTGCCACGCTACATCTTCGAAAAACCATCTTATTCTCAGTGAGGGTTCCTGTCTTATCAGAAAAGAGGTACTGAATCTGTCCCAGATCCTCGGCGATGTTCAGTGCTCGGCACTGAACAGTAGAATCCATTTTCTCATTGTAGAAATCCACATCACTTTGAATGAAATATATTTGTCCAAGCTTCACAATTTCGATGGAAACATAGAGAGAAATGGGAATCAAGACCTAAGAAGATCCAAACAAGTTTTAAAATGTTAAAGTAGGTTAAAGAAAGGATGGGAAACTGAACATAGCTGGTTAAACAGCAAAGATGTTAACATTCTACCATAAGCTTAATAAAAATTACCTGTAACAAAATGATCATGGTCCAAAACATATAGAATCCTGCCAACAGTGGTGATATGATATGTCCATCAGGCTCGGGGATATTGAAAAAATGCATCTTTTCATACCTGCTCAACCAGATTCCGTGACCTTTCAAAAAATACACAGACATCAAAAGGACGCTAAATATATAGCATGCAAACAAAAAACTTTATTCCTGAAGGAGAGGGAATGAGAGTATTCATTTTGATTCAACACCAATTGTTTGCTTTTGGAAACAAAATTCAAATTCAAAAGATTATACATTCTTCCGTCTCGCTTTTTCTCTTTAAATTACTCTCCAGGTTTCTTCAGTACTATGGCAAAATATGAATGAATATAGTCGACATTAATATTTTACAGGCCAAGGGATGAAAGAGACAAGGATGTGAGGAAAAACCGACAAATAAAATCCACCTTATCAAAGTAAAACTTTCACAGATATCATTTTGAAATAAAATACTTTAATATCTTGGTGAAAAGATGTCAGCAAATAATCAAATTTTACCCACCCACTGCTCCAATTAAGCACATTATGACCAGAAGCAGGACACACCAGAGGACATCTGTGTTTGCTCTTCTTTCTAATTTGCTGCGCTTATATCGTGGCCCACTGTTGTTCAGCATTGCTTTGGTTTCATGGCCTATGAAGGACGTGCAGTATGATAGAAAACGTACAAATTAAAGCCAGGAAGCAAATATTATATTTAAAAAACTCTCTGACAGACAATTTAATAAAACACAGTTACATGATCTATTTTGTTAGTTTAATCTGCTTTTGTGATTCATTTGGAAAACCAGAGACCAATAATTAAGTTTGTCAAGACAAAATTTCCTTTCTGCCTTGACAGATTGCATTTTTGAGTTGAAAAATGTTAACTTGTAGAAAAGCACAGAGGAGACAATGGAAATTAGAAACATAACCAACCTGCATAAACCACAATGCCCACAACAGCCTCTGTGTTTCTAATGGTGCATCCTCTAAGCAACAAATTTTCTTTACTGAGACCCACACGTTCTTTGTTGGAATGTTCTCTATAAGAAAGACAGCATACAGATTCACTTTTAAATAGCAAAAGTGGGGATATAAAAATAAATTTCATGGCCCTTGAGTGCTTTTGACTTGGAGTAAAAAGGCATTTCACAGGAAAGGTTTCAAATTTCTGGCCCATTTACTTTGGTTATTTCAGTTACTTGCTTTGTTGTTGTTGTTGGTTTTGTTTTTAGACTTTTAGGTTCAGGGATACATGTGCAAGTTTACTACATAGGTAAATTGTGTGTTGCAGGGCTTCGGTGTTCAGATTTCATTACCCAGGTGATAAGCA
The DNA here is from genome assembly GCF_030222135.1 of Aotus nancymaae. Classification (NCBI taxonomy): domain Eukaryota; kingdom Metazoa; phylum Chordata; class Mammalia; order Primates; family Aotidae; genus Aotus; species Aotus nancymaae. The sequence continues at coordinate 46,045,057 of NW_026988417.1, read as the reverse complement.
GAGTACCTAAGAGGTAGTTTTTTGATCCTCATGCTCCTCTTACCATCCAGTTTCAATTAGGCTTTCGTGTCTATTATTCTTATCTTTGTGTCTCTATGTACTAAATGTTTAGCTCCCACTTATAAGTGAGAACATATAGTATTTGGTTTTCTGTTCCAGAATTAGTTCACTTAGGATAATGGCCTTCAGCTCTATCTACGTTGCTACAAAGGACATGATCTCATTCATTTTTATGGCTGCATAGTATTCCATGGTGTGTATACAGACCACATTTTCCTTATCCAGTCTACTGCTGATGGGCATTTAGGTTGATTCTGAGTCTTTGCTATTGTGAATCAGTCACTGCTTTGTGAATCTGGGAAAATGATGCAACAAGTTTCTAACTATCATTGTTTTCAATGGTAGTCATTGTTTGTCAACTTCTATTACTATAAAAAATATTCCAAGCAAGAACCCCACTTTTCTAGTACAAATACATTTAGGATAACTTAGTAATTGATGAGTGAAAAATTTCTGATAGAGTTTAAAAATTATCATTTTCAATTTGGATGAAATAAAGAATCATTCCAGGCAATGATAATCGGTGGCTGCTAAAATCAATGTTTAAAAGGCTGATGGGAACTTTATAATCATAGGATAAGGCTGATAACACCAGTCTTACAATGGGACAAGGAGACATTGTGGGCCTTGTGATTTATGGGAAAGGAAGTCATGGCCCCACAGGTGCTTAATCAAACCTCTATTAGGTATTTCAATCTGGGGTCTATGACTTCAGAGTATCTGTGAAGCCTTTGAAATTGTATTCAATATTTTGTGTGTGTATGTATGTATGTGTATATACATGTTTGCTATTTTCCAGGGAGAGACTCTGTTTCTTTCATTGGAGTCTAAAAATGTCCCTTGATAGTTTACAGATAATAAGATGGCCAGAGAAACATGTTAAATATTACCACAAGAATGCAGTTGCCCAGATTTAAAACATGGTAAATTCTACAGGCAAAATGACCTGCTTTATTCAGAAAATGAATGATGTAGGGGAACGAAAGGGGGAAGGAGAGGAAGCCCAACCCAAGGAGGAGGCAGTCATCTCAACCTAGGATGTGATAAATTCTATAAGCTCAATGACTCAATTTATTGGGAGAGGAAATTTAGAGACATGTCAATCATATGCAAAGTATAGATCCTGGTTAGAATAAGACAACTGTCAAAAAACATTTTTTTCAGAAAATTGTAGAAGTTTGAACAAAAGCTTGGTATTAGATGATATTATGGAATGGTTCTTTATTTTTGTTAGGTGTGATAATGCTACTGTGGTTGTGACTTATTTAAGACCTTATCTGGTATAAGTAAAAGTATTTATGGTGAAATGGCACAGTGGAGGGGTAGGAAAGGAAGTGGAAGCACAGATGAAACAAAGATGGAAAAACTGTAAAACAGCCAAGGCTGAGTGTCAACACATGGGTGTTCATTATACCTTTCTTTTACTTTCTCATGCTTGAAAATTTCTGTAATAAATAGTTTAAAAATTATTGAAGTAATTATTTGACCAAATTGCTACAGTGACAAAAATACAGAACAACATCACTTGGTTTTCACATATTTTGAAAATGTTCTCTTAGTTTCAGTATTAAAATTAGGTTGTTTTCTAAGCAATAAACTTCAATTTGAAAGTTATTGCTTGTTTCTTACATATATAAAAGTTGTCAATATAATTTTGCTATCTGGAATTATAATTAAAATAAAGTAAAAATTATTCAAACAAGGTTTCACACTACAAAGAAAGAGGAAGACAGATTTGTCATTCACTCCCATACTTTGTAAAGCACTTTCTTCTAACAGGTATATGTTTACATTCCTTCACATACACAGGCTTGTACACAAAGAGATGGTAAAAGCTAGATGCATCCTTGAGTTTAAGCTAATTCAACTTTTCTGTTTTACAGATGAGGAAATTAAGTCCCAACATTCACATTTCCATATAGCATTCCCAGGTAAGCATCAGCCAGTCCTCAGCAATGTGGCATTTTTTTTTTATCCCTAGAGTCCTCATAGGAAAGAATTTAATACATAAACTCATCAATTCCAAAGCTCCTCTAAAGTATTAAGATTTTTTCCCCTGAAATCCTTATTTTTCACCATTAAATCACTTTGCAGTATCACTATTAGACCAAAGTTCAGCTTCTATATTGATTGCACTTACTGCAAATTCCAAAAATGTCCTGTATTTTATATGTGTCTTATAATTGGCACTCATGGTATAGAACCTTCAGAGTTTTGTATGAGGCACTGGCTGTCACATACAGCTTCCATGAAACATCTATTTACTATGTGCCCAGCACTCCAACCCAGACGCTAGAAATAGAAAAACAAACATTTGCAGTCTGGATTCCCACAGTCTAAGAGGAGGTAACTGGGGTAGAGACATGTAAGTGTAGTCAAAATATGATAGACAGTATGATAGGAATCTGATATTCAGTATACAGTGTAGTCACAAATAGGGAGGATGTCAGTTCTATCTTAGAGCATGAAGATCAAAGAAGGTGTCATATAGACAGGTAGCTTGAGCATCTCAATTTGCGTTTAATTTTTGAAAACAGGCCACAAAACAGAAAAAAAAATAAGGAGCTAATTTAGCGGATCAAAATAATTCTACAGAAAATCACTGTATCTACCTAAGCTGATTCTCTTATTAAATGCTTCCCTGTCAATGGCTGATGGCAGCTCTCGGGATGGACATCAACAGAACAGATGAAGGCCCCTCCAATCACTAGGGAAGGCAGAATCTGAGGATTCTAGGAGGCTGGCTACTTCAGCAGTCAGGACATGATAATCAGAAAGTAAGGCAGCAAATTTCAAAGCAAACTGATATCACAGGAGACCATCACAAACAGGGGAATCAAAGGGCAGGGAAACATGGTGCCCAGAACCATAGGGAAAAGTGACAATTTGGATAGGCAGAAAGCTAGTAGGGCCTTGGAACTAGGTAAGGGCTCTGAAACAAGACTCAATGCCCAGCACAGCAAATGATGCTCGAATGTGTCTCTTAAGAAGAACCATATCCAAAGGATGAAATGAGGCTGACAAAAGTAGGCACGGCTCCAGTCCCTGATTGATTGATTGATTGATTGACTGACTTTTGAGACAGTCTTGCTCTGCCACCCAGGCTGGAATGCAGTAGCGTGCCCTCAGCTCACTGCAACCTCCACCTCCCGGGTACAAGAAATTCTCCTGTCTCAGCTGCCCAAGTAGTTGGGACTACAGGTGCATGCCTGGCTAATTTTTTTATATTTTAGTAGAGATAGGGTTTCACCATGTTGCCCAGGCTGGTTGCAAACTCCTGAGCTCAGGCAATCTGCCCACCTCAGCCTCCCAGAGTGCTGGGATTACAGGCATGAGCCACTGTGCCCAGTCCAGAAATTTTGAATTACTTGTCGAGTTTACACCAGAGCAAACAGGTCTGAGGTGGTAAGAGTTGGGAGTCTCAGACACTAGACAAACTATCAGAATTGGGACACAGAATTAGAATTTGTGTGGCAACTGTGTTCTCATACATTAAAAAAAAACCTACTAATTACATGCACTGGGCCAGATTCTTTGCAGAGTGCTATGCTCCAGACCACAGAGTGCTAGACTAGAGTTCCTTCCTGTTCTCTCCACCGCATAAACCAAACGCATCCTGCCAGGGGCAACTCTGAGCTCATTAGGGAGTCAGCATGCCCAACTATAGAAAGAGGACAGCTGTACAGGCTGCTCCCTAAGACAGATCTGACCTCAGGTCAAAAAAAGGCAGCCCCTGAATCTGACATTTACAAGATGAAACTTTATTTACTGTCAGCAGCTAGAAGAAATGATCTTTGAAAATGACTCATTCTAAGAAATGGCTTATAAGCATGTTTCTGATGAGAAAGGGGCAGCTGTCTAACTTCTTTTCATGAAGACCATCTGAAATTTCCATGGAAGGATTTTCTAATACTAATACCAATAACTTCAGGATAACTGTTTCATTTTAAGCAAAATATACAAGGCCTTTCAGGCTCTGGCCTCTTCATGATCTGCCTTATTGCTCACCTACATTCCAGACATACTTAGCCATGCAGAACAATACAAATACACTGTAGTCTCAGGCCTCTATGCTCTTGCCTATGTTGCTCTCACAGCTATAGTGACCAAAACAGCATGGTACTGCTACAAAAACACAGACACATGTATCAGTGGAAAAGAATAGAGAATCCAGAATTGAAGCCACATACCTACAACCAACTGATCTTTGACAAAATTGACAAAAATAAGCAATGGGGAAAGGACACCCTATTCAATAAATGGCGCTGAGAAAATTTAAACTGAATCCCTACCTCTCATCATCTACAAAAAAATCTCAAAATGGATTAAAGACTCAAATGTAAGACTTGAAACTATGAAAATCTTAGATGAAAACCCAGAAAAAACTCTTCTGGACATTGGCCTAAGCAAAGAATTTATGACTAAGACTTCAAAAGCAAATGCAACAAAACCAAAATAGACAAATCAGATTTAATTAAAATAAACAGCTTCTACATAGCAAAAGAAACAATCAACAGAGTAAACAGACAACATACAGAATGGGAAAAAATATTTGCAAACTATGCATCTAACAAACAACTAATATCCAGAATCTATATGGAACTCAAACAAAGCAACAACTACAAAAGAACCAAATACCCCCATTAAAAAGTAGACAAAGGACATTAACAGACATTTCTCAAAAGAAGACATACAAGTGGCCAACAAGCCTATGAAAAAATGGTATCATGAATCATCAGAGAAATGCCAATTCAAATCACAATGAGATACCATCTCACACCAGTCAGAATGGCTATTACTAAAAACATCAAAAAATAACGGATGTTGGCAAGGATGCAGAGAAAAAGGAATGCTTATACACTGTTGGTGGGTATGTAAATTAGTACAACTCCTGTGGATAACAATATGAAGACCACTCAATGAATTAAAAATAGAACTACCATTTTTATATCAAAAAGACACCCACACTTATGTGTTTCTTGTCATGCTATTCACAACAGTGAAGTTATGAAATCAACCTAAATGTCCATCAATGGATGATTAAAGATAATGTGATTGATACACACACACACACACACACACACACACACACACACAGCACCATGAACTACTGCTCAACCATAAAAAAACAATGAAATCATGTCTTTTACAGCAACATGGATGGCGTTTGAGGTCATTGTCTGAAGTGAACTAACTCAAAACCAGAAAATCAATACTGCATGTTCTCACTCTTAAGTGGGAGCTAAAGAATGGGTATACACACCATGGAATATTATGCAGCCATCAAAAATGATGAGTTCGTGTCCTTTGTAGGGACATGGATGAACCTGGAAACCATCATTCTCAGCAAACTGACACAAGAACAGAAAATCAAACACTGCATGTTCTCACTCATAGGTGGGTGTTGAACAATGAGAACACATGGATGCAGGGAGGGAAGCATCACACACTGGGGTCTGTTGGGGGGAAACAGGGGAGGGACAGGGGAGTGGGGAGTTGGGGAGAGATAGCATGGGGAGAAATGCCAGATATAGGTGATGGGGAGGAAGGCAGCAAATCATACTGCCATGTGTGTACCTATGCAACAATCTTGCATATTCTTCACATGTACCCCAAAACCTAAAATGCAACAACAAAAAAAAATTAAAAAAAAAAAAAGAATGATATCTATCTGCTAAAGTAGATTTTTCTAAAGACACCATGGTGTTACTGGTTTGATTTTAGCTACTTCAAAATAACAAAACAGAATTCTATTAAAATAGTCTGACAAACTCACAAAATCAGACTTTTTTCACAATTTTTGAAGATTTCTATAGCTTCTCTACAGCACTTATTGCATGCTTATTTATATAGAAGCTTTTAAAAATGCTTTAAAAAGTTTTAAAAAGATCTTTTACTTGGAAAATAAGACAAAATGTATTTCTTAACTGTATCACTTAACAATCAAGCTTCAGTAAAGCATACAGTTTGTTTTCCTTAAAAAAAAGAATGGGTATACATAGACATACAGAGGGAAATAATAGACACTGGGGACTCTAAAAGAAAGGAGTGTGGGAGGGGCATGAGGGTTGAAAAATTACCTATTAAGAAAAATTCACCATTTAGATGGGTACACTAGAAGCCCAAACCTCACCATTGCACAACATATCCATGTAATAAATCTGCACATGTAACACTGAACCCATAAAAATAAAAAAATAAAAAAGATGCTACTATTATATTCTACATTTCCTTCCATCTTATTGTTACTTTTCTTAGAATTTTAACCAACTTTATTGAGTTGTTTATCCATTTACCTGTTGATGAACATTGGGTTTCTGCCAGTTTTTGGCTATTATAAATAAAGCTGCTATGAACATTGTATACAAGTCATAGAATGAACACATATTTTTATTTTTCTTGGGTAATTGTCTAGGAGTGGGATGGTCATGTTATATAATGAGCATATGCTTAGCTTTTTCCAAAATTTCCAAATTGTTTTCCAAACTGGTTGTACTTTTACATTCCCACTAATAGCATCTAAGTGTACAAGTTCCTCTACATCCTTGCCAACACTTGGTACAGTTGATCTTTTTAATTTTAGCATGTAAAGCTCTGTGGTTTAACCTGCATCTTTTCACAAAATTATTTGCATTCATAGGTCAAATACATCAGTTCAAAGTCTTTTGACCATTTTTAAAGTTGTATTATTTGTTTTATTATAGGCCTTTTGTTTTTATAGGCCTTTATATATTCTGAATATATATGGGACTTACATATTTTGAATATATAAGTCCCATATCAAATACATGGATTGCAAATATTTTCTTCCTGTCTGTGACTTATCTTTTCATTCCATAAACAGTATCATTTGAGGAGTGAAATTTTAAATTTTGATGAGTTCTTTTACTTATTTTTGTCTTTAATGGTTTGTGCTTTTGGTGTTGTATCTAAGAAATCTTTGCATAATACAAAGTAAAAAGATTTCCACTATGTTTTTTCCAAAAGTTTTTATCATGTAGATTTACATTTAAGTCTAGGATTCACTGAGTTAATTTTTGTAAATGGTGAGCAGTATGGATTAAAGCTCATGTTTGAAAACATAAATACCCCATTGTTGCAGTACTGTTTGTTGAAAGATAACCAACCTCCATCTATTTGTCTTTGCACCTTTGTTAAAAACCAATTGTCCATAAATGTGTTGGTGTATTTCTGGACTATATAATCTCTTCCACTGATCTGCTGGTCTATCTTTATGCCAAAATGATACTGGCTTAATTATTATACCTTTCTGATAAGTCTTACAATCATGTGATTTTAGCCTTCTAGCTTCTTTCTTGTTTTTTTTTTTCAAAGTTGCCTTAGTTATTCTGCATCTCCATTTAAATTTTAAAATAAGCTTGTCGACTTCTTAAAGACCTTATTGAGATTTTGATTGGGATTTCATTGGCTCTATAGATAAATCTGGGGGAAAACTGATATTCACTTATTTAGTTCTTGAATTTTTTTTCACTAGTGTTTAGTGGTTTCTAGTGTACAGGTAGTTCACATTATTTGTCAGATTTATACTTAAGCATTCCATTTTTCTGATGCTATAATATATTGTATTTTTTAAAAATTTCAATATCTGCTCATTGTTAGCATACAGAAATACAATTGATTTTTATTATCTGGATCTTGTTTTCTACAATATTGCTAAACTCATTATTTCTAGTAGTTTTTTTGTTTTGTTTTGGAGATTTCATCAGATTTTCTACAAAGAACACGATGCTATCTGTGAATAAAAGATAGTTTTACTTCTTTCTTGCTTGATATCTTTCATTTCCTTTTCTTGCCTGACTACACTAGCCAGATCTTCCAGTGTAAGCTCGTCTTGTTCCTGATCTTAGAAGAGAAGTTATTTCATGACTAAATATGCTGCTATCTCTAGGTTTTTCATGGATACCCTTTATCAGATTAAGTTCCCTTCTACTTCGAGTTTGCAGGAATTTGAAGTTAGATTTGTAAAATGTTTTTTCTACACCTATGAGATGACCACCTGGTTTTTCCTTTTTGATTTGCTTAATACGGTTTGTTAATATAGTCCTAGTATGGTGAATTACATTGTATTATTTTCTAATGTTGAACCAATCCTGAGGTTTGGGGGGATAAGTCCCACTGGGTCATGATGTATTATTATTTTCATACATTGTTGGATTTGATTTGCTATAATTTTGTGTGGAATTTTTGCATCTGTGCTCACATGGGATATTTGTCTTCCATTAAATGTCTTTATATGCTTTTGGTAGCAAGGTAATAGTATCAGGATAATTCTCATTTCAAAATATGATTTGGGAACTTTGCTTTTCTCACACTGTGAAGTAGGTCTCATTGTCTTCTCTTAAAAATCAGGAAGCTGAGGATCAAAGCGGGTAGATAATTTGGCTCAAGGCCATAGAGCGTTTATGGGCTGATGCCTGAAGTTAAGGACCCCAAATTCTAGCTGCCCTTGCAAAGGAGATCTGGATGCCATAAGATGCCTCCAGAATGAATAGTGCGTGTGTATGTGTGTGTGTGTGTGTGTGTGTGTGTGTAAATATTTATTAAATAATTAAAATAAGCCAAATTTTTCATAGGTGGCTAAAGTTACAATCTTTAGTGATCTAACAAAGGTATAAGTACAGAAACACTTTATCAAGTTAAGTACAATTGCAACACACAATTCCACTCACATCTAAAAAGGTATGTCATGTATTACTCACAGGAAGCCTCGGAATCTGCTGAGGTCATTGTTTGGGCTTTCACATTCTATCCTACTGGAAAATTTCTCAGGATCAACTTCAGAGTCCTAAAAATATTTTTTGAATCACAAAATAAGAATTCAAGATTAAACCCTTAATTTTGAAGTGTTTTATCACTTCACCAATTCTTAAAATAATGCTAAGCCTTTTTTGCAATGAAGTTTATATCATGAATTTCCCAAAGGAAGGAAAGTAGAGGCATAATTATGTGATCCATAATTGGGATCAGAATGGTCCTAGAGCGCTAATAAACATCTGCAGCCGATGGGAATGTCTGAGTCATTTACTGAAATTCATGCAGAACTCTCCAGAAGAGAGTTCCTACTTATAAACACCTTTTTATCAATAAAGCACTGAAAAACTGAACATACTTTTGTTGTTGGCCTTTAATCACATAAGTAATTTTGAGATTAAATGTATATGTGAACACTTTGAGCACATATGTATTTGATTTCAGCCAAATTTTATAAATAACAATTTAAAAATAAACTAAACATCAATATCCATAAAATTTTCTAGTGGATTAGACAATTTCAGAATTCTTTATGAAAAGAATGAACAAATAAGCAAAGTGCCTTTGTAGGACACAGCTCCTTTAAGGCATGGATTTCCCAAAAATAAGCCACATCAACCTTATTTCATTACTTTTATTTTCATATCCATTTTGACCAGTAAGGTAAATGCTATTGATATTGGTAAATATCAGAATTAATATGTATATAATAGGAAACATGAAAAATATGAATATATGATATGATTTATTTTCTAATGAGTAATATCTATAGAGTTCTTTTGACACACTAAAATCTATTATGCACTTTAAATATATTAGCTAGTTTCTTCTTCACAACTCCATGAGGAAGGTACTATAGTAATTAGACCTAATTAACAGATGAGGAAAGAGAGACACAAAGAGAATCAGTAATTTGCCAAAGTTCTCAAAACAAGAAAGTGTTTAGAGCAGGATTAAAATCTAGGTCACCAGATTCACCCTTAATTGAACCCACAGTGTGCTGATTAATACTAGGTTGGTGTAAAAGTAATTGTGCTTTTGCCATTACTTTTAATGGCAAATATGAATTGCTGATTAATACTAAAAGTGGGTATGTAGTTTACAACAGAATGTTAAGTTGTGCAGAATTTTTACCAATGCCTTTGGTACAAGACTACTTACAAAAGTGACAATGACAGTAGTCTAATAGGCATAATAATCACAGAGAATCTAAATGAAGTCCATAGGTAGAGAGGTGGGCCCAATATGACAAGATGAAATTTACCAAAAGATAAAGGTATTAGTAGGCTAAAACACTTTTTTTTGGTTTATAAGTGTAAGATGAAGAAACCCTAACTTAATAGTCGTTTGGGTTAAAAAGAAAGAAAAAGATCATTAAATTGTAAATTACTTCATCTCAAGTACTTTCAGAGAAAGGGGAAGGAAACTGACATTTAGATACTATATATGATATTTCAATATATGTTATTTCATTTAAATCCTACAACAATGCTATAGAGTAGGTACCATCATTTTCATTTTAAGATTAAAAAAACTGAGGCATACACTTTGGGAGGGTGGATCACGAGGTCAAGAGATCGAGACCATCCTGATCAACATGATGAAACCCTGTCTCTACTAAAAATACAAAAAATTAGCTGGGCATGGCGGCACGTGCCTGTAATCCCAGCTACTCAGGAGGCTGAGGCAGAAGAATTACCTGAACCCAGGAGGCGGAGGTTGTGGTGAGCCGAGATCGCGCCATTGCACTCCAGCCTGGGTAACAAGAGCGAAACTCCATCTCAAAAAAAAGAACAAACTGAGGCATAGAGTGTTTAAATGACTTGTCCAAAGTCATACAGTAATTAATAGCAGAGCTGTGATTCATTTAAATCTATGTCAATATAACTTCAAGGTTTCTGTTTCCCTCTGCACAATATTGAGAAAGGTCTAAAAGCTATGTAGCATGAGAAGCTACAAAACTTAAGTTTTGGTATATAAGTAATTACAGATTTTAGAAACAATGATCAACCAAAAATAAGATATAAAGTGTAAGTTTAAGAAAAATAAATTAGCAGGTGTTTTTTTTTTCCAAATTGCAAATAATTCTGTTGGTTCCTTTAACTCCATTCTCAAAAACATGAATGCCCCACCAAAGTGTGTGAACACTGAAGTCATTTTATCAGATTTTAGAAACAATGATCACCAAAAATAAGATATAAAGTGTACGTTTAAGAAAAATAAATTAGCAGGTTTTTTTTTTTTTTCCAAATTGCAAATAATTCTGTTCGGTTCTTTTAATTCCATTCTCAAAAACATGAATGCCTCACCAAAGTGTGTGAACTCTGAAGTCATTTTATCCTCTTATCTGGAAAAGAGTACGCTTCCACTCATATCTGAAAATGAATTATACCTTCTGGGATTCTATTTCATCCTAGTGAAAATGAATTAAAAATCTCTTTATCTGTAATGTGAAAATGAGCTCAGTCATCTTCAGAAAAAAAATGTGAATAAGCCACAACTGAGAACACATGAGTTACCTGTTCTGCATATCCCCGAACCACCTGCCTCTGTTTTAAATTGCTCTCTCCATCAAGACCAGAAGTCTCAATGTGACAGATTCCATCTGGATCAGTGGAGAAGAGTAGTACCATGTCTGCAGGGATGACCTCGTTACAGGAGAGGCGAATAAAGTCCCCAACAGTAACGTCTTTCCAACATCGGTCAATGTATTTTTTCTCTTTCCTATAATTAAAAAAAAGTTTTAAAAAAGAATATCAAGCAAAATATACATGCAATGGCTTTTTTTAAAAGAAGTTTTTTTTAGTATATAAAGTATACATTAAGTATTAGGGTAAATTTTAGTCTATTAAATCTAAAAGGGGCAAGGCACAGTAGCTCATGCCTGTAATTCCAGCACTTTGGGAAGCCAAGGTGGGTAGATCACCTGAGGTCAGGAGTTCAAGACCAGCTTGGCCAACATGGTGAAACTCCGTCTCTACTACCAATACAAAAATTAGCCAGGCATGGTGGCACGCACCTGCAATCCCAGCTACTCAGGAGATTGAGACAGAAGAATCACTTGAACCCAGGAGGTAGGGGCTGCAATGAGCCTAGATCACTCCACTGCACTCTAGCCTGGGTGACAGAGCGAGATTCTGTCTCAAACAAACAAACAAAAACAAACAAACAAACTGCTAAAAGGGAAACCGCAGAATTGGCAACCCCTAAATTCTACAAATACTTCACCTGAAAATTTAGTTACTGAGCCACTAAAACATATTTTTCAGCTCTTTATTCCTGTGGGATTTTGAACCATTATGCTGTTTGAGTCTAATTCTGGAATAAAATTGCAATCAACATTTGACGGGCTCATTCAGATACAAAGCAATTCCCTCATGCTGCTCTGTGGTCAGGTACGGAGGACCTGAAGGTGCATAAGACACATCATCTGCTCTCAGCATTTCCCACTGGCAGATAAGATGGGTTATCATTGTGTGCCACAATGTATTTTCCTTAGGGTAGAATGAGGACATTTGTATGGTAGAATGTCATGTGTCATTTGAGCTAGTTAGGTAGCATTTCACATATGATGCCACCAACAAAAGTTAAGAAGCTCTGTCTCATTCCTTAACTGTCTCCCAAATATACATAAAAACTAACATTTGTGGCAAATATCATAAAATCCACTTATTTTATTTCATCAGATTAAATAGAAATGGCACCTTACACCAATACGTTTACAACTTTTGCCATACAGAATTATATCAGATATTTCAAGAAATATTTAGCTTAAAAGGCTACCTAAGAAGTACATTTTCAGGACATACCAAATGGACAAGGTTAAAACCAACTAAAGGAAATATTAGATTATCTAAAGAGTTTATTGGTCCATGGAGAAAGGCAAATCAACAGTTTATTTTGTCTTTACCAAACTTTTCCCTAGTGTCTGTGCATATCAGTTTATTCTCCTATAGAGGGAGGTAACAGAGAAAAAGATAAAAAAGGTAGGCAGGGGTATTATTTTGACAGTTCAGTCCTCCATGCCATATCTAGGAGTAGGAATTTCATTCCATAAAAAATGGAAAGTAAGTAAAGGTTCAGACAAAGAAGAATGTGACTCTACTTCTGTTTGCCAACTCCTGAGACAAAGTAATGAATGGATTTTTTTGGATGGAAGGTTATTTAGGAGTATGGCCAAGAGACCAGTGGTAAGTTATTGAAATAATCCATGGGAGGGATGAAGATGATCAGAATTAAGGCAGTAGCAACACAAGAAAGACAAAAGATGAAGTCAAGACATATTAGATAACAGAAACAAGTTTTTGGACTTACTACACATAAAAGAATTATCCAGGATGACACTATGGTCCCTAACATGTTCAAGGTGGTAATGGATGGTGCTGTCATAGGTCTCAGATTTTAGAAGCAACTGGTTGTATCACAAGTGAGATAACTTCACGTTGAAAAGGTTTTATTTGGAGTAGGACGTGCAGCTGAAGATGCTCAGCAGTTTGAGGGTCCTGATCTGGAGATTATGAGTAAAGATATTGATTTGGAAGTCCCAGGTACACAGACAGCCGTTGATTGCAGGTAAGGATATTTCTTAGGGAAAGAATCTTCAAGGTGATAGTAAGGTGAAAGAGGATCTCAGATAAGTCATGTCACAGAAATCAAGGAAGAAGGAAATTCGTAAGAGGGAGCCACAATGGCTGAAAGCTACAGAGGAGTCCTGTATAGTAAAAACCCAAATGCCTACAGTATTTGGCTGTTAGGTCAGGTGGCCTTAGAGAAAGTTGGTAACGTGAAATTGGTGATTGGAAGAGTGAAGAAGAAAGTATGATCTCTGTGAATCAGCTAGCATCTTTCAACATTGTAAATGTTCCAGGCTAGTTAAATGTGGCTGTGAGTATTGTTGGGAGATGCAAAAATAAGGCTACAGTTCCTTCCCTGATACATAATCAAAACTAGTAAGAGAACTTTCTTCTTGCCCCAGAGTCTAAAGGTCCAAAGGTCCAACTAGAATTTCTTGCATCTCCTTGGTGGTTTGTGCTTGTGTATGACTCTCACTGATCAGGATACAGCACCCACAATCCCTCCTTCAGGAAAACTTCTAGGCCAATTTTGCTTCTTCGTAAGTCCAGTATCAAACAGCTCTACTACATAAGCATTAGGAAAAGTTGGGAATAATATGCACTGAATGATCAACAGAGATTCAACTAGGATGGGAGCTGGTAAGGAAGGAGAGGGAGGGGTAAGAATGAAGGGTTGGGAATGTGGACGCCTACTTCACTTGATATTTAAAGAGAGAAAGGGTAGAATTATGAATTAATTACTCTTTTTGGTATTTTTAGTGTGTTTCCAATAAAAGATTAAATTATTTATAATGAGCAAAAAAGGAATTATCATTGGACACAACATCAGCTAAGATTTATTAGATGCTTTATATATATCAACTCATTTAATTTTTGAATCAATGTTGTGGCAACCAGTTTTAAAAATTAGAAAAAAAACTGCCCTTGACAAGTTAAATAACTTGCTCAGTGTTACATCACTAAGTGGTCCTGTAATTTGAAACAAGGCAGGTATATCCAGAGTCTACTCTCTTAAATACTAGAGTTTACTGCCAAGTGCAGTCACTTCTAATAACCACCAAATAAAATGTGGTTTACCTGTGTATTTTAAAATAAATGTAAAGAATTTACTTTAAAATGTTTGTTTTGTATAATGTCTTATATAAGGTTAATTATCTTAGATGGCTACTGAAGGTCTCATTTCACAAATCATGAAATTCTGTGGATTTATGAGATAATCCTAAAATGTTAACATTAGCTAATATTTTGAAACTTCTAACATCAATAACGTGGTGATTTTTAAAGGTCAGAAAATAATGCACATTCCTTGAAGGCAGACATTGTACCTAATTTAAGTTTAAATCCTCTAAGTCTCTCAGTGCTTATCACATAACAGGCACTCAGATTTGCTGAATGATTAATAGCCTTATTTTCAAGACACTTTTATTACGTTAAAACAGATTTTAAAACCTTACAAGTAGCGCCTATTTTAAAGGCAATCTTAAGAAAGTCAGGTTTTCTATAATAGTTCATTCTAACTTAATTGGAGGTATAACAGAGTTTAAATGATTAATTTCTAGACTAGTATTTGTTATTCCAAATGATACTTTTCTATAGAAAATTAAGCACCCTGTGAAAGACCACATATTACAAATAAGAACCAAATTTTCTGCTTATAAATGTTAGTATGCTTCTTCCAAAAACTTGCTAAATAGCCCCCATAATTTCACCCTAACTTTGTGGAGAAATAATTTGTTTCTAAGTTGATTTATTTGTATTTCATAGGAATTTACATTAGCATATTTAAATCAACAAGGCATGGTTCTATATCCCATCTTTATTTCTTTATAACCTTGTAATAATTGTGCCAGAAATAATCTGGGGGGAAAACATAAACATTATTTCTTCTACAATACCAAACAAAACCAATTATATTATATATAAATAAAAACACATAAAATTACCTGAGCCTCTTATGAAACACAAACATAAAGGAACATCTTAGAATGGATATTAAATAAATGACTATAATACTACATCTCACTTTTAAGTTTATATGAAAATCATCTAAGATAGATCTGGATTATACCTAAAAGGACAATTGAGAAAAAAGTTATACCAGGTCTTCTATTAGGTAATTTTAATATTTTAAAAATTGTGCAGTGTTTTGAGGAGTTCTCAAATGTTGATTAAATGACTTGATGTGACAAACATAAACTCTAGCAAATAGTCATTATTAACCTATAATAATAATCATAATGGCTTTTACTTAGCACTTGGAAAAGACTAGGTGCTATGAAGTAAGTTTTATTATTACACTCATAATGAAGGAAACTGGGTGTTTAGCTGCTTTTTGTAATTTGCCCAAGGTTACACAGCTAAGTGGGAGAATCAGATTAAACGTTTTAGAACAATCCAGAAAAGCAGACAAACACACACTGCCAACTCCAAATTAGCAATTAAAATCTGCAATTATTTTATTTATCTGAGACAGGGTCTTGCTCTGTTGCCCAGGCTGAAGTGTAGTGGCACAATCTTAACTCACTGCAACATCTGCCTCACAGGCTCAGGCGATGCTCCCACCTCATCCTCCCAAGTATCTAGACTGTAGGCACACACCACCATGCCCGGCTAATTTTTTGTTGTTGTTTTTTGTAGAGACAGGGTTTAGCCATGTTGCCCAGGCTAGTCTCAAACACCTGAACTCACTCAATTCACCCACCTCAGGCTCCCAAAGTGCTGGGATTACAGGTGTGAGCCATTGCACCTGGCCTGCAATTATTTATATATTTGAGTTTGTATTCAAAAATATATATAATAAGCATTCTTTCTATTCACTAAATTTGGCATTCACTGGTTAATCTTAAAATTGGTCAAATTCTGGACTTTGTTCATCATATAATCATTGTAAAATAATGTTTCTTACAGCTATTTTTTGAGATCAGTGACTGTACAGACATTTTAGTTCTCTATCCCTGGTATATAATAAGCATTCAAATGTTTCTAAATTATTAATAGAACTGTTTTAGTAAAATGCTCTATGACTTTAAATGAAAACCATGGACTTATACCATCATTTCATTTTAAAATACAACACATATGTTTTTCTGGTTCCCTTTAGATGGGACATGAGTAGAACAGAAAAAAATAGAATGAATTTCTCATTTTCCAAGAAATCTCAAATCACCTTACAAACAATAAACAAAGTTCTATTCCTTTTTTTCTTGATAGATCATTAAAACAAACATTGTGAAAGTCACTGAAGATTTCTAATAATGAACAAAATTTGAATTCCGCTGCTTTCAGATAAAATATCACATCTTCAGAGAAGCCTTTCCTAACATTTTCCTCTTTGGATCACATAAGATTGAAGGCAAGTTATATTTGTCTATACTGTTTACTAAGTGTAAACTTACATCTAAGAATAAAAACCCAGGAGCTGCAAATAATATACACCACAGTTTAAAACTCACATAAACTGAGTTTATTCTTGGCTACATAGACTCTCTATTTTATCAATACTGAAAATACAAGTCTCTAACACAGCAAATATGCCCCTAAAAAGACCTCCTCCTATGAATGCTCTCTGTTGTTGCTGTGATGGGATGCATCCAGTTTTGTGCACACAAAAAAAGAATATTCTCCTCCATTTTTTTTTTTTTTTGAGATGGAGTCTCACTCTGTCACCCAGGCTGGAGTGCAGTGATGTGATCTCTGTTTACTGCAACCGCCACTTCCCGGATTCAAGCAATTCTTCTGCCTCAGGCTCCCAAGTAGCTGGGATTACAGGCATCTGCCACCATGTCCAGCTAATTTTTGTATTTTTTAGTAGAGACAGGGTTTCACTATGTTGGCCAGGCTGGTCTCAAACTCCTCACCTCAAGTGATCTTCCCGCCTTGGCCTCCCAAAGTGCTCGAATTACAGGCTTCACCTACATTTTTCACAATCCTTTTCCTCCGTAGGTAGTTGGCTCCCATCTTTTTTATACATCCCATCTTGTTTTTCACAGCCATTAACATTCGTTCTTAATTTCCATACCCCATCCTCTTCTTAATCCTAAATTATAACATCTATGGTTAAAAACTATGTGCTTGCTTTTCTTCTTATGGTTTGAAGTTTAATTCTTTTTTTTTTTTTTTTTGAGACAGAGTCTTGCTCTGTCCCCAGGCTGGTGTACAATGGAGCAATCTCAGCTCACGGCAACATCTACCTCCTGGGTTCTAGGGATTCTCCTGCCTCAGCCTCCTGAGTAGCTGGGGTTACAGGTGCCAGCCACCATGTCCAGGTAATTTTTGTATTTTTAGTAGAGATGGGGTTTCACCATGTTGGTCAGGCTGGTCTCGAACTCCTGACCAGGTGATCCACCCGCCTCGACCTCCCAAAGTGTTGAGATTACAGGTATGAGCCACCGCGCCTGGCTCTGAAGTTTAATTCTTTTAATTCCACTTATGCATGAGTTATAGAAGCTTTTACTTTGTCAGCTCTTGAGTTGACAATGGCTTATACATTTTGGTTTTCCTCTGACACTTGAATTAAATTCACCATAGGACTTTATGAAATATTCGTTAAACAATAACAACAACAACAACACAAAAGGATCTGGTCACACCTAAGGAGAAAAAAGTAACATTCTGCATATTTCTCAATGATACACACATAGTCCTTAGCAAAGCTCCCATTACACTTACCTACTATAAACTTTAGTTATTAAATTATTGATCTGTTTGTCAATTTTGTATTTCCGATAATCTTCCAAGCCATCTTTAACTGCAATAATTGTAAGGACCACCACCAGAGGCAACATGGTGATTTCCTTTTGGAAGGCTTCTACCAAAGGTACCCAGTTCAGGACAACTAGGAACAGGAAATATAAATTGGCAGCTCTGCAACCCAAACACACAAAAGGAGGTGTTAAGAAGTCACTTCAAGGACTGAAGTAAGAGGCAAAGTACTATATTGGTTTTCTATAAGTTTCTATAGGTTGATTTTTTATGTTGCAGAATATAGAACTAGCAAAATGTAACAAATCTCAATGAACTATGCATTACCCTGCTAGACATCTGGCTTGTGTCATACTTTAATAAATATGAGATAGCAGGGCTGGGTATGGTGGCTCATCGCTGTAATCTTAGCAGTTTGGGAGGCCAAGGTAGGCAGATCACTTGATGTCAGGAGTTCAAGACACCCCTGGCCAACACGGTGAAACCCCGTCTCTACTAAAAATACAAAAATTAGCTGGGTGTAGTGATTCATGCCTGTGCGCCCAGCTACTTGGGAGGCTGAGGCATAAGAATCACTTGAACCCAGAAGGTAGAGGTTGCAGTGGGCCAAGATCACACCACTGCACTCCAGCCTGGGTGGAGAGAGAAATAAATAAATAATTAATTAAATAAATAAATTATTAAATATATAATAGTAAATATTTGAATGGGACAGTCTTGAGCTGTTACGTGACAAAAAGCACAATAGAAAATACTATTTTCTTTTAAAAGTTCAGAAAAATTTAGAAGAAATTCAGTTAATGTGGTATAAAAATTAATTAACAAAACTATGATCAACCCTCTAGCCTTTTGTACATCCAAACATTAGACTTAAGAACCTCAAAATTAAGTAGAAAAGCCTATTTTTTTTCCTCCTTGTGAATAACTCTTCTATTTCTTCTTTTATGCTATTCAGAACCACTTTGTTCAGGAAATTCTTCCATTCCTCTATTTTATATATTCAAATATTTCTCCAGAGATTCCTAATTTTTGGCCATATGGCAAGTTCAAGACACTCTTTTCCTTAAAGGAAAAAAAATCTCAATCCTGCCCTTGAATTTTTATCACATATTTTTCCATTGACCATGAAACTTCTCAAAAGAATAATCTATTTATACTTCTTTTTGGTCACCTCCTAATCCTTTTACTCTGAAAATTTCTTTCCTAACCATTTCTACTACTATGTGGCTTCAACTCTTTCCATGTGGACCACATCTAAACCTATAGCTCTAACCTTGAACTCTGTTTAAGTTTCAGAGTTTTATTCCATTAAGTACACTAGATTGCAAACTCCATAAAAGAATGAAACATACATTGTGCTACATAGCCATTAATTCAACTAATTCATATCTGCCCTTTAAACATAGCCACTGTTTAATAACTGCATATGAAACATCTATAGAATGAATAATGAGAATGAATGTACGTAGAATGACTAAAGAATATGGAGAAACTCTTTACTTGCATTGGTGTCTTAAACACATTTACAGAAACAAAATACTCTTCCAGCCAAGGTTCTTTTTACTCTTGTTTTTCATTTGTTTTTCATTTTTCTGTTAATCACTCTGGTCATCACAGCTCAACATGTTCACATAATCTTTTTACTCTTCCTTTCACTGAATATATTATATTAAATCCATAGTATCTGTAAGTGGTCACCCTTTTTTTCATTCCCACATTGTTCCAAGGTCAGGTATCCATTACAATTCACTGGGATATATACGACATCTTCCTAAATGTTTTCTCTGCCATCACCTCTAAACCCTTTCATCTATCCACTACACTGCCTCTGTAGTGAAATATGCATGTAAGCATGTTAATTGTACCTGCAGACTTGGCTTTCAACTCTTTATCCTGATAGCAAGACCTTTCTTCTGGGTTTTATCTAACTTTCTGACTTGACTTCCTGTTGTTCCCAAGCATAGATGATACATGTAAGTCAGAGAAGACTACTTCCCAGGCTTCAAGCAAGCCTTCTATGCTACTGCCTTTACACTGTTATTCATACTCCTTCCTCCATCTGAAATATGCTTTGCCCACACCTCTGCCTTGAATATCTCACCTACTCTCCATTATTAAGTCAAATGTCACTTCCCCTTCTATTGCTCCAGTTAGTATTATTATTTCTCTTTTTGAGGCTTTCATTCTACTTGACAGCCCTTTATAACACTCATTGCATTCACTATGTCTTTTTGTTTTTTATATGCTATTGTGTTTCCCTAGCACAACTGCAAACTCCACAAGGAGAGGAGTGGCACTTACACGTGCATTTCCTTCAGTGCCTAAACTCATGGGAGAATGCCCATAAATGTGATATTAAGCTGAATTAGGTCACTGTTTCATCTAATAACATCTGACATCTGCATTGGCTTCAGAGCTCTATTTCTTCATATTATCAAGTAAGAAAAATCTGAAATTAAAATGCAGCATGATCTCATGGAAAGAACACCAAAGCAAGAGTAAGAAGACCCCTGGAGGCAGCCCCTGGTCTGCTACTTGACACTGGCATGACATTGGCTAAACCACAGTCAATTCATTTCCTAATCTATAATATTGTGAATTACAATACCTTTTCTGGTAAAGAGAAAACACCTTACCAATTTGGAAAGTGCTATGTGAATGGAAGTAGTCATCATTCCACAATAGATTCGTACCAAAATTGTCAAGGATGATGTCACAAGTCTTAGGTTTAAGTAACATACAGGGTTATGACAATGAAAAAAAAAGTTATATATCAACTAGAATGATAGTCTAAGGTTGTTGTCCAAAAATAAAACAGTACCTGTGAAATTGTTCAAATAAATTTCTTGGCACAAAATTCAGAAGCGTGTACTTTGTTGTTCGTATTCGATTGTTCACATAGGCTCCAGAGAACTTCTCATACTCATCCTTGAAGGCCTGGAGGTGGGGAACAACAATCCGGTGCTTTCCTGCCAGTTTAGGGGTCTGAGAGGACTTGCCCCCACAGGCGAGCAAGGAGGAATAGTTGTATGGCCTCGAATCATCATCCCTGGTTGCACCTCCGATCAGCTGTCGCCAGTGATATCTGGACCACTGGAGAGCCTCAGTCATGTCCAAACTGTGGTGAGATCCAGGTCGTGTAGCTGACCTAGCAAGCAAACAAAAACCACACTTTCATGAGCTTCTATCTCACACATAGTGAAATGTTAATATTTTCTCTATACCAAAGAAATATATGACCCATAAATATATGGTTCAACATGTAAGGGAGAAAGTAAAGCTAGCCTTTAGAACTCCATTTTAACCAAATAAAGCATACATCTTCTGCCTCATGTAAGCATCTGATCATGTTGCTTAAGAAGAGATAGCACCTAAAAGCCCATTCCATAACTTGAAACAAACAATTTAGGCTTAATATGTGCAGGTCTTTTAAGTTATCTGATCATCAATTTTATCATCTTTGCAATGGGAGTAATGCCAGGCATGTCAGGAAATTGTTGTGAGGGCTCAGTGAATAACATGTAAACCACCTAGCATAAAGTCTGATAGATCATAGGATATCAATTGAACCCATTCTATGTAGATTACAAAAATGGCCACAAATTCTTCCTATCTTTGCATGCATAACTCTGCCAATCAAGAGGTAGAGTCTTTCTTTACCTGTGGAATCTGGGCTTGGCCATGTGCCTTGCTTCAACTAATGTAACACTAGCAAACAAGACGGCAAAGTAGAGGCTTGAAAAGTGCTTGTTCATTGGAGCTTATTCTCTGTCACTGCTCTAGGAACCACTGTAGCCCACACCACATGTCTCAGTTGCCCCATTTACCACCATAGCCTCTATAAATACATGAATAACATCACTACCCACTGACCACTAACAAGTGAGTGTGCCCAGATGACACACACTAGAATAGAGATAAGCTGTCTCAGCTAAGCTCGGCCCGACTTGCCCACTGACCAAATTATGTCAATAATGTTATGTCATTAAGTTTTGGGTTACTTGGCTACAAAACAAAATTGAACTGATACATATTCCCTTATTTTCTTTATTTCTAAGGTTTCCTTATTTTCCAAGAAATGCAGCCCTACCTGGAATGTGAATTTTTTAATCAAAACAAAAAAAGGAAACAAAGGGGTTCAAGTGATTCTCATGCGTCAGTCTCCCAAGTAGCTGGGATTACAGGCAGACAGTCACTTTTAATGGGAAGAGCAACAGCCTCCGAGGATATGTAGTTGTGCCTGGATATTGGACCCACAATAGATAGCCTGTCTTACAAATGAGAGAAAATATCCATAATGTCGGTCTTATCAGTTTTATACTAATGATAGGAACAAGAAAAAAAATACAGTTCTGTCCCTATCAGCTCTTAGTCCTTTGGAGTCTGGCCTCTAAAATATTTATAAAGAACTAAATCAATGAAGATTGACTGGCCAAAATAACTTACTATCTTTTCGATATAATTTTTTAAAAGCCTGCCTCCGAAGTATATTTGAAAAGCTGGTTTTTACTTCACCAAACATATAAAAGTGGCTTATTCTTTTAACCTACTGCTTATAACGACAGGTTGAGTTATTAAAGTAGTTCATAACATATCTAGATGTCTCCCCCAGAATAAGAACGTAAGAGAGTGCTTTATAAGTGAATAAATAGATAACAGAAAATAATGAACATAAATACTAAGTGCTTTTCATTAGTTTCACATGACGCACATTAGGTGACCATTATGATAAATGTGATAGTTTTTAAAAAGCTGAAATCAGCACAATTTGATTTACTTCTGGAAACCTTAAAAGAAAAGTATTCACTTGCCATTAAATTCTTACTGAGACATAAGAATGTTTATACCTCTAGTGTCTACAAGCTCATAAACAATCCCAATCTCACTTCCCTTTTTAAATTTTGAAATACAATTTCTTGACAGTCCAAACAGGCATAACCAAACAAATATGAAACAAACACAGGAGGTGCTAACTTCTGCTAGTTCGTGGTGTGTCTGACTGATAACCTCACACTGGCAAACATACTTACTGGATCACAGAAAAAATCAGCTCTTTATTCCACAACCCAGACAAGAACCACGTCTTTCCCCAAGTCACGCAGTTCCGAAGAAACAAGCCCATAATGACTGAAAAACATTTCATTGCTAAAGTATTTGGAGGTCTCCTTCTATTTGTGCCTTTTTAATATCTTTAAATGTACATTAGCTCCTCTGCTTACTCCCATGTTGCCTTTTCCCCTACTTCCTCTTTTTTCATTTTCAAGGAATTTTAGTGAAGACAGAATTGGGGCTGGCTCACTGCCTTCCATGGCCCCCTCCTGAAGCCTACAAGAGTCTCTCTCCTATTCTCCAAGGCTGGGCAGCTCATCATTTTGTAAGAACGCTCTCTCTCAAGCACTGTTCTCCTGAAAAGTGATCCTTGGATCAGAGGACAGATTTAAACTAGATAAAGAAGTGCTTTGAAGGGACTGAAGAGAAAAGCCAAGGCTTGGCAATACTGAACATATGATGAAAATCCTTTCACATTTCTAGTTTAAAATTTAAACTCTTTTATACTGGCAGGAATAACCAAGGATCTATTTAGTAATCCTAGTTCAGAAGCTTTTGAAATGTGTTAACTGCCATCCCAGTGAGAAAAACATTCTATGATGCAAAGTAGAATTTACACACACACACACACACACACACACACACCCCTGAAACAAAAGTTCTACGAAATATTTCTTACCCTTACCACCTGCAATGCATACAGGGATTTTCTTTCTTCTCTCTCTCATATTAATACTAGTTAGGATGCATTGAATTAGTTTCAAGATCCAGTAATGTTACTGTACACGTTAGTAAAAAGATACTGATGGAATTACATGCCTTTAATTCCAGCACTTTGGGAGGCTGAGGCAGGCAGATCACCTGAGGTCCTGAGGTCAGCAGTTCAAGACCAGCCTGACCAACATGGAGAAACCCATCTCCACTAAAAATACAAAATTAGCCAGGTGTGGTGGCGCATGCCTGTAATCCCAGCTACTCAGGAGGTTGAGGCAGGAGAATCACTTGAACCCAGTAGGTGGAGGTTGCAGTGAGCCAAGATCATGCCATTGTACTCTAGCCTGGGCAACAAGAGCTAAACTCTGTCTCAAAAAAAAAAAAAAGACACTGATCATGTGTGGCTTCACACTGAGTTGAAATTATACATGGAAGTAGATAGATCTTTGTTCCTAAATAGATCCACATCCACAAATGCAGAAAACAGACTATTATAGAATACAAAATTTCAGCTACACAGGAGTAATAAGTTTAAGAGATCTATTGTATATTATGGTGACTATAGTTAATACAGTAACAATATATTGTATATTTGAAAATTGTTAAAAGAGTAGACTTTAAGTGTCCTCAACACAATAAAAAGTATGTGAGGTAATATATATGTTAACTACCTTGAGTTAGCCATTCCACAATGCATCCACATATTAAAACATCACATTATTCACCATAAATATATAAATTTTTATTTATCAATTCAAAAATTTTTTTAAACTTTAAAAACAAAATTTTCCCCTTACAGCCCTTTCTCCTTCAGTCAATAATGTTATGCACAGAAAGCTGTTCCTATAAAAACAGGTATTTGTTCTATAGAGATCTAAAGATAAAATCTGTTTTATAAAGGTCTTTCAAATTATTTTATTTCAGTGGACTTTTTTGTAAGATGAATACAAAGACATAGTATTTTCAATGTTTGGCAATATCAGATTAAGAAAAGAAGAAGAAAACAGAATCTTATGGTAGAAAATTACTGAAAGACAGCAGTTGGACAAGAAGGCTCAGGAGAGGGCAGCACCATGTCCATGGTAGGAAAGAGCCTTTCACTCTTTATCTGTCACTTCCAACAAAGTTATAAGTGTGTTAATACTTAGAGAAGCCTCTGTTATTAAGAACATTCCACATAAATAGGAAAATTTATTTAGGATATGATAGGAAAGCAAATCAGTAAGTCATACCTCATCAAGCATCATCACAAATCATAGTATCTTAAGGCTTAGACTTTGGAGATGACTTAACACAGAGGTTACAAACCATTGGTCTTATAGCAAAATTCTACCTAATGACTCATTTTGTATCAGAGTGCTGGCAAGCACATGATTTTGTTTTATAAACATAAATATACATACACAAACACATATAAAAACAACATTTTAAAATAGAGATAAAATATTGATAATTGGCTTTTCTTAAAAGAAAACAAGGGAATGGTGGGCACACATCTTTATATGGTAACAAAGGTTACTGGACCTTGACTCCAACACTGCATTTTGCAGTTCACCCTTTTTTCTTTTCTTTCTTTTTTTGGGGGGATGGAATCTCGCTCTGTCGCCCAGGCTGGAGAGCAATGGCATGATCTTGGCTCACTGCAACCTCCACCTCCCGAGTTTAAGTGATTCTCCTGCCTCAGCCTCCCAAATAGCTAGAATTACAGGCACCCACCACCATGCCCCGCTAATTTTTGTATTTTTAGTAGAGATGGGGTTTCACACCAGGTTGGCCAGGCTGGTCTTGAACTCCTGACCTCAGGTGATCCACCTGTCTTGCCTCCCAAAGTGTTGGGATTACAGGCGTGAGCCACCATGCCTGGCTGTCAGTTCACTTATTTTAACTGAAGGAACTAGCACTTTGCTCACCACTTTTTGACAAATCACATTTCTCCTGCTCTGTAAGCCCAGGCTCAAACATTAGCTGTTCCACTTAGTAGCTACTCAGTCATCTAACAAATAAAATGAAACATGATTAAAAGTCATGGGACATGCTATAGATAAACAATGCTCATCCTCTTCCCCACTCTCCTATTTGAGTGTTTCTCAAGCCATAGATAAGTAAAGGTTGGGAATCTTGCACGCTGGGCTTAGGTCCAAAGCTTTCAATGTAAAGTTATCCAAGTAAATGCTCAGTTCAATGCATCTATTAATGCCTGAGAAGTAGCAGCATCAAGTAGGATACAAAAAGAAAACAGAATAATCAGAAAGACACGTATGACATACAGTGACCTTTATACTACCCAATCTTATTCTCAACCATTCTCTCCAAAACCCATCCCAAACAACGTTCATGAACAGACTGTATTCCACTTGTCCTGTGTTGCCCAAGCTCCGCTGATAAGAATCACCTGGGGCTCCTGTTAGTCACAGTCGCCAAAGCCTCTCCCTGGAGACTCTGATTCAGAGGATCTGAAATGAGGTCCATGAATATGTAATTTAGTTAGTACTCCCAATGACTTAAGGAGGTTGCAAAGCATTGCACCTCTGCAAATGCTGTCCTTTCTTTCTGGATGGCTGCTGGTTAACCATATCACCCACTCACCACACCAGCCTCTGTTTTAGCCTGACCATGGAATGAGGGAGATTGGGAGGGGTCCACAAGAAGACACCAAAAGGGATTCTCTGCTCTGCTCCCATTACAATCCTGAGCATGGCTCAGTCACTGCACTTGCCATAGTGAGTTACATATGGCTTCATTCTTCAAAGTCAGAGAACATCCTAATTCCTCTCCATGTGTCTATCTAGCGCTTAGCCAAAGGTAGATGACATGCAAATGTCTGTTGATCACTGAATTTTATAGAAAAGAAAATAAAGGCATCCCATTTCCTTTTGCATGGCTTAACCTGGGTTTCATTAGAAGTAGGAGTATAAGATCCAAGTTTGAGGAAACAGAAATATTCACTTGTAGCTTGTGATTGTATCATTCTGCCTTTATTAATAGAAGGAAGCTGCTTCTCCAGACCTGAAAGACTCCTTCAAGAGAGCATTATTTTCTCTTCCAGTGGATTTCTAAAACCCGTAAGTAGCATAGAGTGATAAAGAGCACAGGCTCTAGAGCCAGAGGCCAACATCAATTTCTGGCACCTCCACTTGCCAGCTAAACTTGCTCAAAGTGTTGCTATAAGGGTTCAGTGAGTTAAAACATGAAAAGCACTTAGCACAATGTTTGACCCACAGTGAGTCCTAAGTAAGGGTTAACTACTACTGTGATTTTTCACAAAATGTTCTCTCTACAATATTTATTCATAAATATTAGCTGAGAATTTGTGTATACAGTATTGATACTAACAACTATACCGATTATTCATCTATGTTTACTTTCTTAAACTGTACCTCATACTGCTCCACCTGGTCACACTCCATTTTAGTAACTTTGATCTTCATTTAATGAGAGAGGCTGCTATGCAACCAACTAGCTGAAGATAGCAATATTCTCTTTCAACTGTTACTGAGAGAAAGTCCAGCAATCTAGTAGACAAAAGCTCTAATGAAGAACTTAATGGGGAGCATTTTTAGGGATTTTTAATAACATCATTCGTAATTCTAAGATTTAGCCCATTCCTCAAAGAGATAATTTGTCAGCATTTTCTGCTAATAAACCAACTGGTCTCACGCTTTTTTGACCTGATGCTCTGCCAACAATAGGAACTCTGTCTTGAGAATTAACAAAAACATGCTTTTTTAAACCATATAAAGAACCAGGTGCTTGAAGTTCAATGATGATCACATAACCCAAGAAAGAATGTTTTAGCTCTAGATACTCTACTATCCTCAGTAATCTGCTGTCCTTAGAGGTACTGATTTATAATATTCAAAAATTAACTTAAAGTTTTAGAAGGAAAATGTATTGATTTTATATAATACTCTGGAATAGTCTAGTGCTGTCCTAAAGCAGGCCTGCATGATGCTAGATATTAAGTTTCCCATTCAATATTTCATTTACTCACAGATTATGAAACCTGTAATTAAATTTCCAAAATCTGTAAGTTACCGATTTTAGGTATGAAATCAACTAAGATCAGAGTTAAAGAAATGCAAATCAAGCATTGTTTGATAAGTACTAACACTTTTATAATAATTACTGTTTACAAAATACTTTTCACATATCATTTAATTTAGTTCTCACAACTTGATATGGAATTGCACTTCATTTTTCAGAGAAAAAAGTAAAGTTCAAAGAATGTTTTAAAATTTTCTCAAGATGTCCAATCATTGGCTCTAAGTATATAATGCTATTAATACATAAAATTTTAAATAATCAAATATGCTTATTTAAAATTACATTATTTCTAATTATAGTATCTTTTCTAGAAGATATTAAAAACTAAAATCCATCACTAACAGAGTGTATCTAAAATATACTAAGATCCTTACTATACACAAATGTACTTGAAGGCAGATTTAGTTCTCAAAAGTTCTATTCCCCTTAATGAATGCTTAATGAAAAGTTTGCAGCAGGGCAGATTAACAAAGGTAAATACAGGATAATGAATTCTCTTGGGCCCAGTTAGCATTTTTAAATTCCCGAGGTCATCACCAGCCAACAATTTGAAAAATACACACGTTCATTGGTCTAAAAGAAAAATATATATATGATCATTTCAAGATGCCCTATGGACCTCACTCCCTAAGTTTCTTTCTTCTGTTTTTTTTTTTTGTTTTTTTTTTTTGAGATGGAGTCTTTCTCTGTCACCCATGCTGGAGTGTAGTGGTGGGGTGCCTTGATCTCGGCTCACTGCCACCTCTGCCTCCCAGGTGCAAGAAATCGTCCTGCACAGCTTCCCAAGTAGCTGGGACTACAGGCATGTGCCAATATGTCCAGCTAATTTTTGTTGCTGTTTGTATTTTTAGTAGAGATGGGATTTCACCATGTTAGCCAGGCTGGTCTCAAACTCCTGACCTCAGGTGATCTACCTGTCTTGGCCTCTCAAAGTGCTAGGATTACAAGCATGAGCCACTGCACCTGGCCATGAACCTCACCCACCTAGGTTTCTGTCTGAGATGGGGCTGAGAAGTCTGCATGTCTGACACATTTATTTGCAGGTAGTACTGATGCCGCTGGTCCTGGGACCACAGTCTGAAAATCACTACTCTATGCTAAGTAACTTTATTGCAAAATGCAAAGTTGGAATTAAGACTGAGACATTTATTAGATATCACTCATGTTATTGGGCAGACTATCTTCTTTGAATGTACAAATCTAAGCTATGCACTAATGGCTTAACAGAGGACACAAGAAGAGCCTCATGTCTAGGGCTAGAATTAACTAAAAGAGTGAAGATCTAGTTTATACAAAAGATTGGCGATGAGGTCTTAAGGATTAATTCTTTCTGCAGATTTAATACAGTTAAAATTATCTTCAACTAGTATTTCCAAAAGTTGAGCAAGAAAGACAATGGATCCTGACTTTGATAGACTTGAAACCTTCTTCTCAACCAATATGAGTAAACATAAACAAAACACCAAAGTTCTTATATGTTCTAAATCATGGAAGACACAGAAGTTCTCTATCATAGTCAATAAAAGGCCCAGAGAAATTTCATATCTATGGATTTCTAAGAATAAGATAGGAATTGTTTCACAATAAGACTCATGATATGAAAATCTCCTTGACCTACACATCAGAGGTAGCCAGCCCTGCCTGAAGCACAGTGAGCCCTGATAAAGTTGGGTTTGCTCCAATCTGTGTCTTCTGTGACCTACTTGTTTAACACTCTTTATAGAAGCTTATTACAACAGAGAGACTGATCCCTTTTCTAACAGGTCATGACAACAGCATTAAGATGGTTTGGTATCTTTGGTGGTTTCTTTGCTGCCCCAGGTGCCAACATGATATGTTGGTATGCCCTTATGTATATATACCATATATGTTGGTATATCCTTCTAACTACAAAAATGGTTTTTTCTTCACCTCACGTAATCTTTGGAAAAGAACGTAAGTATAAACAGTCTACGTGGATATATCTAATATGGGCTTTTGTGATGACAAGGGTCAATTTATTTTGTGGGAAACTGTGGATCTTGAATAATGATGTTACATAACCTTTTGTATCTCCATTGGGTGGAATGAATCAGATTTGCTGAATAAAATCACCTTGCAGTTCTTAGTGCCATTCAATAGTTTCTGTTAAGTGACCTTGAACTAAATCCCCAGTAGGAGTACATATTCTTTATTTTAGATATATAAAAGAAGTCAGGCAAGGGTATTATGTTATCCAAAACATTGAAATAAAGTAATTATTGTTATTTTTTTTTTAGACAGGTCTTGCTCTGTTTCCCAGGCTGGGGTGCAGTGGTGCGATCACAGCTCACTGCAGCCATGACTTTCTGGGCTTAAGCTATCCTCCTGCTCAGCTTCCCAAGTAGCTGGGACGACAGGCATGAGCCACCACATCTAGCTAATTTTTAATTTTCTTTTGTAGAGATAGAGTCTCGATATATTGCCCAGGTTCGCTTCAAACTTCTGGGCTCAAGCAATCCTCCCACCTCAGCCTCCCAAAGCACTTGGATTACAGAGGAGAACCACTGTGTGCGGCCCTAAAAGAAATTACTTTTGATAACTGGTGATTATTATCATGGGAGGAAGTACTATATAAGTTCATAAAAAGCTAAGTCATACTACTTTTCACTTTTACCACTAACAAAGAAATGTTTGTAATAGTCTTGTCATTTAAAAAGGCCAACTGTACTGAAGCAGGTAGCCCTTACATATCTTTAGAAAAGAATGTTTAAATTAAGCTCATTCATTTTCAATTCACTCAGCAAACATGACCTGAAAACCTACAATGTGCCAGATACTGTGGTTGACGTTGGGGAGATAGAAACAGAAGATGCTGTTCTACATCACAGAAGCAGCCTCTCACTCAGAATGAGGGAAGGAACCCTCCACAGCAATAAGTGACATGTTTTATTTTATTTTATTTTATTTTATTTTTATTTATTTATTTATTTATTTATTGAGATGGAGTCTCACTCTGTCACCAAGGCTGGAGTGCAGTGGTGTGATCTCGGCTCACTGCAACCTCTGCCTCCTGGGTTCAGGCAATCCTCCTGCCTCAGCCTCCTGAGTAGCTGAGATTACAGGGATGCCCCACCAGGCCCAGCTTATTTTTGTATTTTTAGCAGAGATGGGGTTTCACCATGTTAGCCAGGCTGGTCTCAAACTCCTGACCTCAAGTGATCTGCCCGCCTTAACCTCCCAAAATATTGAGATTACAGGAGTAAGCCACTGCACCCCGCCGAGTGACA
The DNA here is from genome assembly GCF_030222135.1 of Aotus nancymaae. NCBI lineage: Eukaryota > Metazoa > Chordata > Mammalia > Primates > Aotidae > Aotus > Aotus nancymaae. The sequence continues at coordinate 46,013,895 of NW_026988417.1, read as the reverse complement.
TGTTTTATGTAATTGCTGATGGAGAATCAAATTACAATTTTCACATATGACATGTTTACTTTGAAAGACATATAAAATAAGACTGTAGTATCTAGATACATTGTTTCATTCTAGAAATAGTAACCCATTCTTACTGTATCCAAACATGCACTAAAGTAGTGTCTTCAATTCTCTCATGTGAGAATAAAGCTCTTATATATTATATATTTTATCACATATGCATATTTTATAGTTATATGTGTAATATTACATACATACATATATTATTACATATATACATATATGTATATTATATATAAAAGAGAAAAACATGTATACTCAAAAACATATATAATCATATATATTATCAAATATATATATACATTTTTTATGGATGGTCCATTCAGACATTGAAAGCAATAATTCTTCTCTTCTTCAAAATACTTCAGAGAAGGGATCACATGTCCAAATGATTTACTGTTTACCGTTTGTGGATAATTAGGCTCAAAGCTGTTTTAGGCTAGCAAAAGGCAGGTAAAATGTTGCAGTTGTACTGTGTATCTCTATGTTACTGGAAACTAAAAAGAAATCCTACCCATATTAATGGTGAGTTCCTAATATGCCTTAATCTATTTTTAAAGCTGAAAAAAACATAAACATGTATGAAAATACTGATGGCAGCAATACTGTGTTTTGGCCTTAATGATCTTAGATGCTTCTAAAATAATATGTCATTGAAATGACAAGATAGCACGTTTTTGAGATTTGGTTATTCAACATTAATAAATATTATTAATTTAATAGACCTAAGGTCATAACAATATCTACCAGACATATACCAGGTTATATGCAAAGGATAAACATGCATTAACTTTAATCCTTACAACAAAGTACATGTTATTATCTCCACTTAGTAATGAGGAAACAGCCTCAGAGTGTTTGAGAAACTCATCCAAGTGGCACAGCTTTGTAAGTCGTTACTCAAGCCTAATCCAAATGTCTCATATGGAATGAGAGCCTTGGCAGCTATCAGAGAGCTCTGGGATAGGGCAGTAACACTTGAATAGCAAGTTGGCAGAAGGCATATAGCTCTGGCAACCCACCAAGGAATGTGAGGGTTGGGAGAGAGAATAGGATAAGAATGGTATTAAAAAATTAATTAAAGTTATTTAGAGAAAAATGCTAAAGGCATGCTGCATTTGAAAAAATAAAGTTAATAAATAAATTTAAATGTTTGCATTTATTTACTTTTAAAACATTTGTTTTGTACTAGGTGAAGTGACCCATTTTTAGATGCATTCAATAAAGGACTTTATATGTGTTTGAACTATAATTCAATATATGCAAATAAAATTTACTTTCAAATAAATGACTCACTTTTAACCTGACTCCAATATCACTGGTCCTACCCATAAACAACAGACCAACCATCTTTTCACTGCTCCATATACTCAAGTGGTCTTATTTCCTTACTTAATTTAAATTTTGTGCTTAATACTGTAATCACTTCCTCGTATATTTTCTCAACCAGTGAACGCCCCCTTACTTCTTTCTTGGCAAAACCCACACCCAGCTTATATTCACATCTAAAGCTCTATGTACTCTGTTCCAGTACCTACAGATTGAAAGTGGCTGGAAAGAAACGTACAACATTCTTGTCAGTGTCACTTTAACCTCCTAACCACAAACTATAAGTTGGCCACTCACACTGACTGTAATCACACTGCATTTCCAGTCCATGTATCTTCCCACTCTCATATACAACTGTTTCATACCTTTTTGTTTCTCCTCTAACATCCAATATCTCCCTCCGAACTATCTTCCTGCTGATGACCTTGTTTCTATTTTACTGAGAAAACCAAGGCCATCAAAAGAGAACTTCCACAAGTTCTTCTAGCACAGACCTCTTTCCAGAATGCCAGACTAATGCCCAGAAGGCAGCCCATCATCTCCAGACAGTTACAAGTGCCAGTGGAGGTCCAGGCACTCTCTCCCAAACTGCTTATCCCACAGATAAGGCCTGTCAACTAATGGCAGCTCCCTCCTTCTAGATGCTCAGTCCCAAAACTTTTGAGTCATCCTTGGTTTCTGTCTTTCACTTACAACTCACATCATGTCAGTCCACAAATTCTGTTGACGCTTCCCTTAAACTATATCCAGAATCTTACCACCTTTCATCACCTTTATTACAATCAACCTGATCCACCACTATCAGTCTAATCCTGGTATAACCTAAGTTAGATCCTGACAGTTTCACAACCTAAAACTCTCGAAAGGCTCCCATGTAATTACAGAAGCCACCTCCAGTGCTCCATATGATCTGCCTCTTGTTAGTCTCCTTGTCTGTTTTACTTTTCATAAAACTTGTATGTCACTTTCTAACAACGCATAATTTACTTTGGTATTTTGTATTTTATCTTTTTTTCTGACTCCCTCTTCCATCAGCTTAGACATTTCTGTCTTTTCGGTTCATTGCCATAGTCTAGGCCTAGAAGAGTATAATATCAGGCAAAGAGTAGATTTTCAATGAATATTTGTGGAATAAACCCAAGAATGAATGGATAAAATAACACCCCTCTTATATGCAGCAAACACTAGAATACCTTTAACAATCTTACACACACTGGCTCTAAATGTGATATAATAACTTAGGCATTTCATGGTATGTAGCTCACTACAGCTCTTATTATGCATGCTAAATTTATTACAGTTCACATTAAGATCTAGGGCATGTAATCCTAATATGGACACTAACGAAACTCTGTAACAGGAAGACATAAAAAAGGAAATAAAACAAGTAGGACTCATTTTTAGAAATAGCTGAAGTATTTGCATCTTATTGTTCTAAAACTCGCATGGAGGAAGTTATTCTGAGTAACCTTTTTTAAGACAGTTTAAGGTTTATGCTTTAAAGTGTCAAAACAATTTTGTCCAGGATAGAAATCATTATACAATGCATACCCAATTTTCCTATATTTGACACAGCATTTTAAATAAATTTTCTTCTCTGAGAATTCATACCAATTCTCTGAGCACATGCGTACTCTTTACAGTGATGCCTTCAGAAGCATTTCCATAAGGTTTTCTTCTAGTATTTGAAGACCTCCTTGTTTTAAATGGTTTTACAGGCTTTTTCCCCATAAGCTGTCCAAATCTGTCTTTATAAAGATTTAACTTTTACTTCTAACTACCTTAGAATAATTAAGAAATGTAAATAAATGACCCTGCGGTCTTCAGGAAGTAGAAGACAAAAATTCGGCAAGATTTATTTAGTGAAATCTATTTTCACTAGTTAGAGATTACTTTTCCTTTAGAAAATAGGTACTGAAAGGCTACCATTGCCAACCAGGTACTTTTCCAGGCATGGAAACCAACAAGATGCAAAGTAAATTCCATGGTTTTGTCCTCCAGGAGTACAGAGTCCAGTAAAGGGATCAGGCACAAACCTCATGAGATTCCCTCATTACTTGAAACACTTCAGAGATTAATTCCTATAAGACAAACTTTGATATGTATGTGACCAAGCTTCAGACCACAAAATAGTAAGAGCATTAAGAGACTAACCAATGGATAAACAGTTAAGTTTCAAAATGAAGCCAGCACACAGATATGTGCTCATTTAAAAACCAGAGCCAATATCTATATATATATTTGAACTGGCAGAAGAAGACAAATTTCCCGGTGTGCGATCTTCACTCACCCACACTAAGGAAGGCAAACTCCAGCTTCATGTGATAAGCTGTGTATGTATGTAAAACATGATAAACACACTGTATTGTGGTTCTAAAGTAATCTTTACAGAATTATTAGGAAGATAAAGGAGAGTGAGCTAAAATGATTTAATATCTGTTTCTCCTACAAGGCCATCTTGTTTACTCTTTTAACCAACAACTGGACAATGCCTGGCACGTAGCATGTACTCAATGAATACTTTTCAGTGAATTAACAAATGTTAATCAGGTTCTTGTTGTTATACCATGCACCCCAAGAAATGCTCTTCAAATGGCACAAATCTTAAGAGAATAAAGGACAATCAATGTATAATAAGTATTATTGCATGAAGGAGTAGGTGTCTCTGCTGGAGATCTAGTTGGTTAATTCCATCTTGACCCTTAAAATGGCCTAAAGTCATCTCATCTTGCTGGAAAAAAGTAATTATGTTTGTCTTCAGACTACTGATGACTTAAGTTGTATTAGCTCAGTGGTCCTCAAATGGGGCCAATTGTACCACACCTTCCAGCCCCCTAGGTCATTTACTAATATCTGGAGATATTTTGGGGTGTGGAAAGAAGCCAGAGATGCTGTTAAATATGCAGCAATGCACAGGACAGTCTTTCACAACAAATAATTATCTAGCCACAAATGTTAAGAATGCTGCTGTTGAGAAACTCTGGCTTAAAACAAGCCATCTCATTTGTCCAAGGGAGAGGTAAGTGACACAGTGGAAAGAACATTTCAGAGTCATGGGTTCAAATTCTGGCTTTCCCACTCAGCCCTAGTGGGACTTCTTATGACCCTCAGTTTTCCAATCAGGAAAATGGCAATGATATCATCTACTCTGTAGGGTTGTTGTAAGGAGTTAATGGGAATGTATGTAAGGCACCTGACATATAATAGATCAACAAATGGTAGCTATTCTTAATTTATAAGAATAAGTATGAATTGCTTGATGCCAACATTCCTTCTAAGTAAGAAAAGCATTTTAAAGATGCTTAACAAGTTAAACAAAAAAGTCAGAATGTTAAAGCTTGATAAAAAAGTTAATATCCAACTAAATATTTGACACACAAGAAAACAGAGGTTTGGAAAGAATGACTTACTCAAGATTGCACAGCAAGTTAGTGGCAATTCACATAAAATAATCCTGCTGTTTGCTCCACTACCATTTTCCTATTCATGCATATATAGTTAGGCTTTTATTAATTCCTAAACTATGTCATTGTTTATGAATATGTCATCAATTATTTAAGTCAATTTGAATATGATATTATTATGCTTGCCAGAATTTTATATGCTAGTATGATTCAACTATAAAATAAACTAAGATTTCTACAGATAGGTACCTATCCTAAAATTTTCATGGCCTATTTGAACTAATCTGTGGAATCTGTCCCATTGTTTCAGTATCACCTTAACAAGTTCTATTATTACTCACAATGGTCTATTTTTTTTTTTTTTTGAAACAGTTTCGCTATTGTTGCCCAGGCTGTAGTACAATGGTGTGATCCTTGGCTCACTGCAAAGTCGGCCTCCTGAGTTCAACTGATTCTCCTGCCTTCAACTGATTCTCCTGCCTCAGCCTCTTGAGTAGCTGAGACTATAGGCATTGGCTACCACTCCTGGCTAATTTTGTATTTTTAATAGAGATGGGGAGTTTTTCTGTGTTGGTCAGGTTGATCTCGAACTCCCAACCTCAGGTGATCCACCCGCCTCGGCTTACAGGCATGAGCCACCACGCCTGGCCACAGTGGTCTACTTTTTTAAAATTAATACCTTATAGGCTAGGTGCAGTGGCTCATACCTATAATCCCAGCACTTTGGGGAGGTAGAGGCAGGCGGATCACCTGAGGTCAGAAATTTGAGACTAGCCTGGCCAATGTAGTGAAACCCTGTCTCTACTAAAAATACAAAAATTAGCCTTTGGTGGTGGCGGGCCCCTGTAATCCCAGCTACTCGGAAGGCAGAGGCACTAGAATCACTTGAACCTAGGAGGCAGAGGTTATAGTGAGCCAAGATTGTACCACTGCATTCCAGGCTGGGCAATAGAGTGAAACTCAGTCTGAAATAAAAATTAATATCTTATAAGATCAATATTAAAAATTATTCATTTCTGGTTTAAATATCTCATGAATAACACAGTTGGAGAAAAATCTGAACAAACACAGAAGCCACATACTATAAATAAATAGGAAAAAAAAAATTTCAACTTTAGTAGTAACCTAAAAAAAGAATTTAACTGTAATCCCAGCACTTTGGGAGGCCGAGGTGGGTGGATCACGAGGTCAAGAAATCGAGACCATCCTGGTCAACATGGTGAAACCCCGTCTCTACTAAAAATACAAAAAATTAGCTGGGCATGGTGGCGCGTGCCTGTAATCCCAGCTACTTGGGAGGCTGAGGCAGGAGAATTGCCTGAACCCAGGAGGCGGAGGTTGCGGTGAGCCGAGATCGCGCCATTGCACTCCAGCCTGGGTAACAAGAGCGTAACTCCGTCTCAAAAAAAAAAGAATTTAAGACAGAATTAGCATTTTTTGACTCCAAATGTAGTATGTAGCAAAGGGTTTCTTTATTCATAATGCTCAGTGAAGGCATACATTCATATAGTTTTGGGGGACTCTAATCTGCTCTTACTTCTCTAGACCCATAAGACAACATGCCCTAAAAATGTCCTCTCTGGTCCTCAGTAGAAATATACTCAACTCAGCATTAGAAAGTCACTACATAAATGTTCAAAAATGGAGAAATTGTTAACTGCATTATATCTAATTGTGTTATATCTATTTCTAATGGAAATAATGAGATAGCTGTTAAAAATGATGTTTAAAATAATTTTTAATAACTGATAAAATGCTTAAAGTTTATAAAGTTTTAAATCATGATTTAGACCTGTATACAAGTATAATCTCAACTATGAATATATACAATATATAAACATGGAAGAATTTGGAATAAAATATTTTTAAAAACATTAACACTGGTAATTTTGAGATAGTCTATTAATAGCAGATTTTAATTTTTTCAGTGTTTTTATACATTCTACCATTAACACATATACTTATTTTGGAATCAGAAAACAGATCTTCATTTTAATCAAAAAGTTTAATTTTGATTAAACTTCACATAATCATGAAGCCTATACACTGAACTTAATGTATGGTTTTTACATTTAAGATGTGGGAAAGAGATGCATTCCTTTAAGTCTTTTTTTCCTTTCCTTTTTTTTTAAGGCATAACTTCATAAAATGCAAGCCAAGCATGCTGCCTTGACACTGAAAATGACTGTTCACAAACAAGGCCATGAGTAACATGTGTACATACTAATAATGCTATACTCAGTATTAAACCAGAAATTATGTTTAACTGAGTATATAAGCTTCTTGACATATAAGATAAACATAATTTAGTATATAAGCTTCTTGGTAAAGACAAATATGTGTGTTCCTGCAAAGAAGCACTACATGTAATTATAAATGTTGCAAAGCTAATTAATTAAAGCATTCAGTTCTGGGTTTTGTTTTTTGTTTTTACCAAAAGATAATTACTAAAATTTATTTTATAAGTGTCTGACTAAATTATAATAAATAGCATACTTAAATGCTGATATAATTTTGGGATACTTCTTTCTGAATATTAGTTGTGAAAACAAAATTTAAATGGTAGTCTGCAAAAGAAACCTCAGATAATTGTTGCAATAAAACATTTTTATACCTATACTTTTATGTAGGGCATATAGAGTTTTTGATATGAAAGTAATATAAAAATCTCAAAAGTAAGTCAGTTACACTTTTCAAATTATCACCTTGATTGCTCTTTGGAAAATTAAAGTCAGTGAGAAAATAAAAGTTCATAGGTAAGAAAATTTTCAATTACTAATTAAGAACCTATTTCAAAATCCTTTCTGCTTATTTCTAATAGCTTCATAACATGACCAATCTACAATATTCCAAAATGACAAATTCGACATCACATGGGCCCATTCAGATAAAGAGAGCGGGGATATAGAATTTCCAGCAGAAAATGAGGTGCTTAATCTAACCTGATTAGATCCAAAGTATATTAAAAGAATACAGCCTATGGTGTTTACAGATGCACTATGAAAATACCTTTCTGTTTGGGTTTTAATTTTACAGAATTAATTAATTACAACTTTGATGATGACAGTAGGTATTTGTATCATTCTTTACCACTACAAAAGCATGCAGGATCACTAAGAAAACTTGATTCCCTCTGCACAAACTCTCTACTGAGAGTCATAAGAATCAATTTGCTTCTTCTATAAGAATCAATTTGCTTCTTCTAATCGTCATCCCCAAATATATCCATGATCAAAGAACTGGGGGAAAAAAGTCTTACTCTTTTTCCCTTATGAAACACTTGCACTAATGTCTAGTTTAATTCTGTTTTTTAAAGGGAATCTGTTGCCAAGAAGCAAATAATAACATAAAAACTATCCAACACAAACCTTTAATATTGAACATTGTGTTTTTGACTATCTTTTAAGTTTTATATATTAAATTATTGGCTTTTGCAGTCAGCTTAGTAATAACACAGAGGCATCTGAAACAGCATACAGGAAAGTAAATGAAATCCTCTCCTGGAAACCTTTTAAGTCAGGGACCTACTGTCAAAGCCCAGTGAATACACTGGCCTGCTCACCTGAGGATCTTCCCCCAAGCCTGTGTTCTCCAGCTTCAACACAGATCAGAATCACATAAAGAGCTTGTTAAAACACAAATTCTGCCCTCCCTGCTGCCCCCTCCCCAACCCAAACACACAATGACACCAGTTTCTTTGACTCAGTAGCTCTGCAGTGGCCTGAGAATGTGCATTTTAATAAGCTCAAGTGATACTGATGTTCCGACTCTGGGGGCCACACTTTGAAAACCACAGACCCAATGACAGCTCAAATCTATTCTGGAAAGACTTATTTTTAATTCTTGAATGCAGATGCTCATCCATGAACCCATAGTAAATTGAAAATATCATAAGTAGGTTAATATACATTAACCTACTGAACATCACGGCTTAGCCGAGCTTACTTTAAATGCACTCAGAACACTTACATTAGCATACAGTTGGACAAAGTCATCTAACACAAAGCCTACAATCAAGTGTTAAATATCTCATGTACTTTACTGAATACTATACTGGAAGTGAAAGAATGATTATATGGGAACATGAAGTATGATTTCTACTAAATGTGTATCTCTTTTGCATCATTATAAAGTGGAAAAATCGTAAGTTGAACCATCATAAGTCAGGGACTGTGTATTTTCCCCATAAAGTCATTATCATTAAATATTATTTTTATGCAGCTAATCTTTCCCATACCAATTATATATATATTATTCTTTAAATATTTAAAGAATATATATTATACATAAAGAATATATATTATATATATGAAGAATATATATTATATATATATTATATATATATTTTATATATAAAGAATATATATTATATATATAATAAAATATATATTATTCTTTAAATAATTAAACTGTTCTTATATATGAGAAATAAAGCAATTATTGTCTGTATGAGTAACCACAGAGGTTTCTAAAAAGCAAAGGAAAATAATATACTTACAAGAAAGAGAAAAGGTAAGAGAGAAAAGGAATGATGAATAGGAAAGTAGAATTATTTGTAGCTGAAATGAAAAGAATTTAGCCCCTGAAAAAAACTGTTAAGATCAAAAGGTTTTATCAATAGACTACATCAAAGGTTTTCTAAAGGTCTCTCACAGATTATTAGCTCAAGCTATACATATGAGGCAAATAAGCACATTAGAGACTAAAATTTTGAGTTATATTGTGTTATTTTCTTTAAAGAATATAGCATATTACTGGATATGTGATGAAGACAGATAGGTATTAACATCAGTTATTTTGCTTCAACAATAAAAAGGAAAATTTGGTCTGACAGAAGAGAAATTTAATTAATTTCTAAAATGTAGAGACTTTCTTTTGGAAGCTACTGGATGAATTATAATATTAATATATTATGATTATTATATAGAGAAGTATCATTTCACAGTGATTAAAAATTACTTCAGCACATGACTTAATGGACTGAAAGCACAGATTATACATGTCAATTACTTACACTGTCTCAACATATATGGTTAAACTGTACCTGAGGCCTATAAGTATTACCAAGTATGGTATATAACCACAAATAAGAGGCAGATCAAAACTATAAATGGTATTAAAAACAAGTTGATCTTCATTGGAATTATAAAATACATTCATGATAAATACTCCATCCCAATAATTTACTCAATGGTACTATCCCACATACTACATTTATTTTGAATAAGTACTGGTAATATAATTAGCTATTTTCAAAACAGCAACAAATAGTATATCTGCAATTAGCAGAATGAACACAAGTTTGGCAAACAGAATGACAGCTGGCTATTTATCACAAGCTTTTAGACTTTCTGAGCATCAGTTTCCAAATTTGTAAAATGGAAATAATATCACCACCTCACACAATTTGGTGAAGAGATTTATTAAATAATGCACTGTACTTAATACACTGAAGGTGCTCAATAATTTTAATCTTTCAACCAATATTTTTTGCACTCCTACTATATGCCAGGCATTGTTATAGATACTGGAAATAAACCAGGGAACAAAACAGACAAAATTATCATCTGCCTTCTAGGAGTTTATTTTCTATGGTACATTTATTTTACCTTGTCCTAGGCACAGTGCTGGGTACTTTGGGATTGAATAAATGAGCCCCAGAACAAGTCAAGTATTCAATTAAATAAAAAAGATAAAATTAAGGTAATCGTGCAGTATGTGAATTTAGGGAAACAGAAAGCCCTATGAGAAAGCATGATATGGGGTCAGAGGATAGAAAGGGAGAAGATGTTTCCCAGAAAAGAAAGTACTATAAGTGAGCCTTGGGAAAGTTTAGAAACCTAACAGAAGAGATTTATAGATTTTAGAAAAGGAAATATGAATACAGGTAAGAAGGATGGAAACTGTGTTTATTTATTTTTTATTTTTATTTTTTAAAGGATAACCTCAAATAATAATTCTTTGGAAAAAGTAGGGCTTACTGAAAAAAGAATTCATATATATATATATACACACACACATACACAGACACACACACATACACAGACACACACACACACACACACACACACACATATATATATATATATATATTTTTTTTTTAAATGCACTTTAGGTTCTGGAGTACCTGTGCAGAACATGCAGGATTGTTGCATAGGTACATACATGGCAATGTGGTTTGCTGCCTCCATCCCCCCGTCACTTATATCTGGCATTTCTCCCCACGTTATCCTTTCCCAACCTCCCTACCCACTTGCTGTCCCTCCCCTATTCCCCCCCAAAAGACCCCAGTGTGTGATGCTCCCCTCCCTGTGTCCATGTGTTCTTATTGTTCAACACCCTCCTATGAGTGAAGACATGTGGTGTTTGATTTTCTGTTCTTGTGTCAGTTTACTGAGAATGATCGTTTCCAGATTTGTCCATGTCCCTACAAAGGACACAAACTCATCGTTTTTTAAGGCTGCATAGCATTCCATGGTGTATATGTGCCACAATTTCCTTGTCCAGTCTATCATCGATGGGCATTTGGGTTGGTTCCAGGTCTTTGCTATTGTAAACAGTGCCACAATGAACATACGTGTGCATGTGTCTTTGTAATAGAATGATTTATAATGCTTTGGATATATACCCAGTAACGGGACTGCTGGGTCAAATGGAATTTCTATTGCTAGGTCCTTGAGGAATTGCCACACTGTCTTCCACAATGGTTGAACTAATTTACACTCCCACCAACAGTGTAAAAGTGTTCCTATTTCTCCACATCCTCTCCAGCATCTGTTTTTGTAACCTGTTTTTATCCACTTCTTATATCATAAACATTTTTCCATATCATGAACATTTTCCCATATTACTGAATAGTCCTCCCAACAAAATGATACATTTTGATTTGTTGTCCACATTTGTTAATATGATGTGTGAAAATATGGTGATTTATCACTATGCTGAGATACTTTGATTATTGGGAAGTTAACATCTCCCCTACCCCAACCTTGGACAATTAAAGTTTTTTGTCTTTTGTGAATTGCCTATTTACATCTATTTCTCATTGGGGATCATATGTATAGCAGTATTCAACTCTCTCTGCCTTAGTCCATTTGGGCTGCTATAACAAATTACCATAAACTAGGTGATTTGTAAACAACAGAAAATTATTTCCTAAAGTTCTAGAGGCTGGGAAGCCCAACATCAAGGTGCAGATATGGTATCTGGTGAGAGCTCATTTTCTTATTCATAGGTGACACCTTCTCACTGTATCCTCCCACAGTGGAGGGGCAAGGCAGCTCTTTGTGGCCTCTTTTCTGAAGGCACTAATTCCATTCATGAGGAATCCTTTCTCATAATCTAATCACCTTCCAAAGGCTCCACCTCCTACTACTATCACACTGGGGACTAGGAATCAACATAGGAACTCAGAAAGAGAGGGAACAAACATTTAGACCATAGCAATCTCTCACTGCTTTTGATAATATCTTTTTTAAAAAATATACTTTATTGCATTTTAGGTTTAGGGGTGCATGTGAAGAACATGCAAGATTGTTGCATAGGTACATACATGGCAATGTGGTTTGCTGCCTTCCTTCCCATCACCTATATCTGGCATTTCTCCCCATGTTATCCCTCCCCAACTCCCCACCCCCGCCGCTGTCCTTCCCCTAGTTCCCCCCGACAGACTCCAGTGTGTGATAATATCTTTTGAAGGGAAGCATGTAAAATACAGAGCTTAGCATTTGTCTTTTTTTTTCTTTTTTTGGCTTATGGTATTTCTTGGTGATATTTTTGAAAGAGGTATTTTGTTATAAAAATAATAGTTGCTTTCAAAGATTTTGGAATATTAGGAAAAATATAAAAAAGAAAATCAAGCTGTAACTCTACCACCTAGGAATACATTTTTTGGTGGGTGGTATATCCATATTAATGGATATACCCATTGATATAAAAGAAACTTGCATGCAAACAGAAATTGCATTAATCTTGTTCAATCCTTGTTAATTTAGGATAATGTCTTAGAGTAACAGCTTAATATTTTTGATTAAATGAATTTTATATATTTATTTCAAAATTATGTTTTACACATAATATATTACATTTTGCTTTTTTACTGCGTACATTGCAAGTATATTTCCAAGTCATTCAATTAAAAAAAAAAACTTTCGTAACTGAGTTTTATCAATATAGATATACAAACTGCACTAATTGATTTAAATATTTTGTTACTGGGGCTTTGATTCTATTTTTCATATTACAGATAAGATGGTAATAAACATACATATAAATCTCCATTGCAATTCACATTATTTCCTTAGGCTATATTTTTAGACCCAAGATCACATAATCAAAGTCTATGAACATTCACAGGTTTTGAATTTTCTTTGTAGAGAAGAGAGCAAAACAGGACCAGGAAGGTATTGAACCCCTGAGCTCAAGAGATCTTTCTGCTTCGGCCTCTCAAAGTGCTGAGATTACAAGTATGAGCCAGTGTGCCTGGCACACAATTCACAGATTTTAATACATATGACCATGTAATTGTCTCATATAGTTGTATTGATATACCTTTTATTGAGCAGCATAAAAAAAGATTCCATTAAGGCCACAACTCTTTTACAAAACTAGCATCACTATTAGTCCTTATTCAGAAAAGCAATAAAAAAAAAAAAGTATTGTTTCCATGGCTAAAATGATTTCTGAAATGAAATAAATTTATCTAAGAAAATAGGGAAGGAATAACTGACCAGGAATAGTGATAGCATCCAGCACACATATATATATGATCCTATAGTTGATAAATCAATTATCCTTTATTTCAAGCACTACTAAATTTATATTTATCAATGCATTGTGTTGTGAGAATTCTCAAACAATCCTACTTGTAGCATTTTCTTTGATCTTCCTTCATTAGAAGAACTACTTCCAACTATATCAGACAATAAAGAAAACATGTAATTGAAGGCTTGAACATGCGTACATTTTTTAACGCTTAATTAAAAAAATCAATTCTAGAAAGTATATTTGTCTGACAGGTGAGTCATCTCTGTTCTATTATAAATTATAATGATTTTTTAGCATTTTCCTTCATTTTACTGACAATAGCAAAATAAATGATATCCTATTCAGTTCTATTTAATCACTAAGTATGAAAAGTATTCAGGTTTTGCCAAGCCAAGGTCAAAACTCCCCACATCTTGGTTTAGAGCACTTATATTCTCCATCTTTTTCATCCAATTCAATGAATGTTAAATTAGCAGTTGCAGTATTATTTTTTAAACTCCCGCAAACCTTAAAATGTTTCTAAGTTATTTTTCCGAATGTATAAAATCACCTCATTTTAATAAAACTAAACTATCTCAATGTAAATATAAGATACGTATTTGTATTGAGAATAGAAAACAGTCCAGAAGAAGTAGTTACTACTTTTTGAGGTGGATTGGAGTGAGAGGCTTTTGCTGCGGCACTGAATGAACTACTCCGTTTGCGATGAATTTTGCTCTTCAAAAGTCAACAATGGTTTTTGATGATGCTAGTCTTCACAGAAATGTGACTTAGCTGATTTAAAGGCCGATACAAGTAAATATTGGTGGGTGAGGAGCCCTAATCCTTGTTGATGGATTTTTCAAGGTTGATTTTGAGTTAGAGGCTTGCTCTGTTCATACAGACTTGTTTTTTCCCCTTGCTTAGAACCAACATGAAAAAAACGCAAGAAGAAACTTTGGTCTTACTATATCACATTTTAAATACCTGAGCTAGCATGATAAGAGCAGTTAAAACATATTCTTTCTAAAGGTTGGTTATTTTGGGTCCCAGACACCAAAATAACCAACCATTCCCTAAACAACTGATGTCTCTCTGCTGTATGTAGTAAATTAAAACTACGTGTTTTAAGATGTAAAATAAAGGGTGCCCCAAATAACTACTAGGTTAAAGTTAGTGTTTTGAGGGAAGTATGGGGGCTTCTTTGTAGCACTCCTTTGAAAACTATTTCTGAGCAAGCTCCAATACAAACACCTTTCTCCTAAGGAATCAATCTGCTGGGCTAAATCTTCAACACTTTCTCTTTTCATCACCTTTGAGGCAGACAGCCAAAATTTCTTTAAACTGCTGATTTCACAACGGGATGACAAAGGAGTGTGTGAGTGTGTGTGTGTGTGTGTGTGTGTGCATGCCCGTACGTGCCCGCGTGTGCATAGTGTACCATTTTACAAAATCCAGCATTTAAAACAGATTTTAAAATTCCCCTTTAACATCAAATGATTGAATTTTTTTTTAAGTTCAGTAACAGCCCAAAACTGTAGTTTTGAGCCATGTCATCAAATCCAAACACGACTGGGGCAGTGGAGCGGGGAGAAACAGGATAGAGAAACAGAAAGAGGAAAAGAGGGTGAAGCAGAAGGCTGGGACAGTCAAAGGGATTCGCAGTCTCACTCTTACCAATTCCTCCCTCCGCACACATCACAGCATGATGGTCACGAGTCTAGAAGTGCAAGAAAACAGCCAAGCACAAATCCGAAGAGTGAAAGCGGGTTGTGCTTCCACGGCAGCCATCTGTCTTCCAAGGGGAAAAAAATCACCTCTCAGACATCTCCCAAACTCAGCGACCGGAGCCGGCGCCACAGCCTGTGACGAGCCAGCGACCTATTTCTCCCTGCGATTCTCCTCCAGTCCTCGCCTGGCCCAGGAGCAGCCCGAGCTTCCGCTCGCCGCCGAGCGCCCGCCGTCCCGCCCTCCGTGACGCAGCAGGGGCGGGGCCTGGCCGCTGCCCGGCTCCCAGCTCTAGCTGTTTGACGGAGCTGCCCTTCTGCCCAGCGCAGATGCCCCAGTGACCCAGAGTCCTTACAGTCTCACCTCTGACTTTCACCTTCCAAGTACGGGTTGCCCGCGGTTGACGGTTTGGTTTTTTGTTTTGCTGCAATTCTAACAATTCACTGCTTTCGCTAAACGTGAAACACTGTAAAATTATTTTTTGGAGGGTAAAAGAGATCAAATCTAAAAATGTCGCGCCACTGCATTCTAGCCTGGGCGACCTAGTGAAACCCTACCACTAAATAGATAAATAAATAAATAAATAAAATGTGACTGTTTTTATAACTAGAAATTAGGAAAATGATTACAATTCTGATTTGGTCGTTTTTCTCACTCCTTGCCCTTCCGTTCCCTTATTCAGGATAATGTGGCTTTGTCCATACACCTGCCAAGGTCCGTTTGCTTAAAACTCACAACTGTTTTTTATTTTAACTCCTAAATAAATTTCAACAACCTGTCAGGTTTCTCAAAATGTCTAACTAATTTAGAAAGGGGAAAAGCCATTTAGAGAAGGCTGAACCAGTAACTCAGAACAAAACCTAACAATCCTGGCTGCTTGTTTTATCCCATTGAAACAAATATAAAAAGGGGGTCAGAACCTTCCACAACTCTCCCATATTGTGCCTCTAGCTTCCATTCTCTCAAATGTTTCTCAAATGTGCAGCAAGAGTGAAGAAAACTAAATGATCGTGCAAATGTTTGACTATTAGTGAAGAGCTCACCAGTACAGACACAAGGAGCTGGTTGGTCGGCTTGAAAATTCTCTCAGACCAAGAGAAGCCAGACAAGTTCCTGCTCCCACTGAGATGGTGCCTCTGCCAGATGAGGAGAAACAAGTTCTGGGTGTGGCTTCCTGTGATGCTCCATTAGGAAAGCCTCCATCTGCAGGTAAGGACAAATCTCTACAGCTTAGTCAAACTCAACTGCCAGAACTAACCCAGCCTAGAACACACTGATATTTATGTGGCTTCTGAAATTCCTGGCCCTAGTAGCACTTTTTGCAATCATATGACAGTCTCTAACATGCTTTAAGATGAAACACATTTCCTATCTGAGAGTTGACCTTATAGAGGAGACTTAAAAAGGTAACTGGGCCCTCCTGAGCTCCCCCAATCAAGCACTTGGTGTTACCTCAGCAGAGGGCCTTCCTGGGAAGGCACATACCAGGACAATTCAGGCATGTAGCTGGCATTTGCAACCTGTTTGGATTGCTTAAATCAGTGGTTCTAACTAGCTACACATCAGAGTGAACTGGGGAGCTTGATGACACGGCCCCACCCAGGCCAATTAAACCGGAATCTCTGGGGGTGGCGCTCTGGCAATGTCTTTTTTTCAAGCTCTTCTAGAAATTCTAATGTGCACAAGGGTTGAGAATCACTGCTAGGATTTGAATTATTGTCTTAAAAGAAAATCTATATTATATTTAAGTCTAAAAAGCATAGGAGTAGAATAATGGAAAACATTTTGTAATACAACTTAGCCTTATACATATTCTTTATATATTTATATATTTTAATATAAATATAAAAACATGTGAAGGTACACTTCAGAATTGTTTACTCAGGGAAGGATAGTGGGAGGAGATTGCTAGCTTTTTATTCGTGTCTGTCATTTGAATGAAATTTGTGTCTGTATTATTTTGATAATTTCAATATTTCTAACCAAATTTTTTCAAATCGATACTCATAAATGCCATGAAGGTCATTGGAATAACCACTACTAAGGTGGGTTTCTGTCAATTTATTAGGTTTTGTTATGTTTGGTGTTTTCTTTTTGCAATGTTTCTATAATATATAGCTTTTCTCAGAGTGATTCCTATTTTGGAAAAAGATAAAATACGATTCTTAATTTAAGACATTAGCTACTTTAAATGTAGTCATTTTTAATTTAAAGTGTATTGACTTTCTTTTAATTTCAGATATATATTCTTTTTTTGTACTTCTCAGAAAGTTTTTTTAAAAACTAATATTTTAACTATATAATATAGAAGTGAGGGCACTTCATCTTTTCCAGCTAGAAAATTATTTGGACTGTCAACAGTACTAACTCTCGATACTTCATAATTGTTAGTGGGAAATATATGGCACAGTAGTGAAGGGCCTAGGTTTGACCTGGTTTTAAATCTTAGCTCTGCAAATTTTTAGATCTATGATCTTGGGTACCAATACTAAGCTCTATAGGTAAAATAGATCTAATAATATTTTTCTCTGTGTTATTAAGACTATATGAAGTCAGGTAGCTGAAGTGCTTATCACTGTGTAAAACATGTAATAAGTGCTTAATAAATGGTAATTATCAATTCACTAACTTCTATTTTTCCCTTTCTTAAACATACTAAAGGGTTAGTATGGCAGCAAAAGACAAAAAATTATCAGAAAACATTTTTCTAAAACAGCAAACCGGATTCTTCCTAGAACCTATTGTATTTGCTACCCAGTTATATGTGAAAGAGAGACATACTCATTATTTCTGGCTACTGCTTAAAGCCACATGGTTTAATTTTGTTTACCTCAAAATATTTCACATTTCCTAAAGTGGCACACAGGCTGATTTCTTATGATTCATAATCAACCATTGCTTTTTCTTTGTACTTATTATGACTCAAGCACAGATTAGGATATTTCCCACGATCAGTTTTCTGACTAACTTTTGGCCAAAAAAAAAAAAAAAGAAGAAGACAAGATCAATGCTGCAGGCAGTTAAACTTGTCCCTTATAGATGAGTCCTGATTTTAATAACAGAATCACAGGAGTTTCTGTCTTTTTTTCTTTCCTCAATATTTGTTGAGCGCTAGTAAACCATTTCTGTTAGGCACTGTACCGAGCAGATTACAGCTATGACTTCATGTATTCCTCTTATCATCCCTATGAGGTCATTCTTCATTTAGAGATGAGAAATCTGAGGCACAAAGAGGTAGAGCAACTTATCCAAGATGGCAAGATAGCAGGTGAAAGAGCTGGCTTGAGAACACACATTCTTTATTACTATTATCATTATATTTTAAGTTCTGTAACATATGTGCAGAACGTGCAGGTTTGTTACATAGGTATACACGTGCCATGGTGGTTTGTTGCACCCATCAGCCCGTCATCTACATTAGGTATTTCTCCTAATGCTATCCCTCCCCTAGCCCCATCACCTGACAGGCCTCGATGTGTGATGTTCCCCTCCCCTGTGTCCATGGAGAACACACATTCTTTTTTTTTGGGGGGGGGGATGGAGTTTCGCTCTTGTTGTCCAGGCTGGAATGCAATGGCGTAATCTTGGCTCACCGCAAACTCTGGCCCCTGAATTCAAGCAATTATCTTGCCTCAGCCTCCGGAGTAGGTGGGATTACAGGCATGCGCCACCATGCCCAGCTAATTTTTTGTATTTTTAGTAGAGATGGGGCTTCTCCTTGTTGATCAGGCTGGTCTTGAACTCCCCACCTCAGGTGATCTGCCCACCTCAGCCTCCCAAAGTGCTGGGATTACAGGCATGTGCCACCCTGCCCAGCCGAGAACACACATTCTTGATGCAGCTCTATATTGTGGGTTAAGCAGCACAGCTTTCAATAAATTAGGGAAGTACATAGTAAATGATTTTTGTTGGGATAGGGTAAAACCATGTTATGACTATAACTGCCTTGTTGGCAGTAGAAATTCTCTATTTCTAGAAACAACAAGAATATCTACACTATTATTACTAGTTGTAAACATAGATCTTAATTTTACGTACGTGTGTGTGTGTGTGTGTGTTTAAGAGGAAATACATTTCTCTCCCTTTATATCAGGTGAGTCCCCTTTTTTCCATAGGAGAACGGATTGGCTTTTAACCTTGTAAAAACCCTTGATACGTAATGATTACACAGGGCATCAGAAAGGGAAACTTCAGATTAGCAGAGATCCAGGCTGGCCCCAGACTTCTAGATAATTCCGTCAACCATTTCTTGATTCTGTTTGTAATATCAAGATCATGGGTAACAGGACAGTAGCACAATTCCTTATATGAAATGATGGCCCTTTAGTCTAGGAAAGAGGATTAATTAGTTTCTTATTTAGACAAAGATAGGTACCAGAGCTTTTATTTGAATAGACATAGTTGCAAAAAAGAAGTATACGTTTTTCTGGATAATGTGTATTTCCCCTACTGACCAGAGAAGGCAGGAGTTTGAAAACTTTGGAGAGGTGAAAGGATGGGAGTGGGAGATAGTTCTACCTAGAGATATGATGGAATCCAGCTTCTAAGGAATGATATGTAATCTTGCACCAAATGTGGTAGAAGACCAATGGCTGAGTGACTTTCATAAAGTAATATCTTAAAAGTTTCACTCTTAAGCTGTTTTTTCTTTCTGTGGTGCTGTATTCTTCCAAATCAGAGCTCTTCAGGTACACTACAAGGTAACACTATTGGCCTCTGTAACAGCTGCATGGGACCTGAGGTGCCTGGAGCCCATCATGGATGAGACAGTCATGGATCTGATGAAGAAGACTGTGTTCCAGGCTCTCGAAGAGCACTGCAAGTAGCCGAGAGAATGTTTGTTGTGGTTGCCAAAGAGACTGGGCCAGCACAGCTCCAGACATCCCAGGTCCCTTGCAGCTATCTTAATTTTCACATATCTTTATTCTTTATTTTCTTTATTTTCATAGTATGTTCTGCTAATTAAAACTTGGCATAAAAAAATGAACTGGATTCAAAATCCAATCACATTATCACAAGGAATTCCAATATTACATTATTGAGTAAAATATTAATTGGAATCATATGTGACTGCCAATATTCAACCAGTTTTGACATAAAAATGAGAGCTTTATGTGGTTCAACTAATAAAAAAATGACTATTAGCATCTTTAAGTATAATGTCAATTATTGTAAAATCTGTTATGGTTGTAAATGTTATTTATTAGTTCTTGTTACATATTTGACTGAACATAATTTCTCATTGATAATAATCAAGAATTTGAATGAATCATTATAAAGTACCAAAAATTGTAAGTAGCCATTTTAAGCATAAAACCTCATATAAAAATGCACCCAGAAAGAAGCCAGACATAAAAGTCTACAGATTGTTTGATTCCATTTCTGTGAAATACCTGGAATAGATAAAGCCATAGAGATAGAAAGTACAGTAGTAGCTGCCAGGAGCTGGAGAAAGAGAGGAATGGAGAATGACTGTGAAGGGACACAGGCTTTCTATTTGGAGTGATAAAGTGTTCTGAAATTAAACCACTTAAAAAGTGTGAATCTTGTGGTACATGAGTTATATCTCAATTAAATATATAAGAAATCTGTTCGCTGAAGCAAGCAAAAGATACTCAACAAGAATTTTTAAATGTTTTGTAAGGACATTCTATATGAACTCAAAGTTTAATATTTTTCTCAATGCTTTGAATTTTAATTTTTAACAACTCTGTAATATAAGGAAAACACAATGAAATTTTATACCAAGCCCCATAGAAATCAGTTAGTTTACTTTATTAGGCGGTACAAGTATCATCATTTTCTGAGTGCCAGCACACGAAAAAGTACTAAAATTTCTGTGCTATATTATCCTCCAACCTATAATGAAGTCTGCTCTTCTCACTGCATCTATCAATTGGGTTGGGAAAGTTGGGGAGGAATGTCTCTGCCTGAGAGGAAGAGGCCAGAGAAAAGATGGCAAACATGGAGGCTATATGACTGGTTGGGATTAAAAATTCATGGGAAGGTTGGGCGCGTGGCTCACATCTATAAACTAGCATTCTGAGAGGCTGAGGCGAGCAGATCACTTGAGGTCAGGAGTTCAAAACCAGCCTGGCTAATGTGGTGAAACCCTGTCGCTACTAAAAATACAAAAAAATTAGCTGGGCATGGTGGCAGGCACTGTAATCCCAGCTACTTACAAGGCTGAGGCAGGAGAATCACTTAAACCTGGGAGGCAGAGGTTGCAGAGAGCCAAGATCATGGCACTGCACTCCAGCCCAGGAGACAGAGCAAGACTCTGTCTCAAAAAAAAATCCACAGGAAGAGCACAAATTAGGGGCAAGAAATGAAGAAATGACCAGCTCTTCCTTTCTCTGGTAATCGTAAACAGGAGGAAGTTCTAGCTATTTTATTAAAATTTTAAGGGATAAGGTAACCTTAGAAGGAAGAAAGAATTTGAAACATATGGATTAAAAATCAATTCTACAATCACTAGAAGAAGTCAGAGCAAAGTGAATTAAGTCTTCAGTTTCAACCCCTCTGTACCAAGAACTTTGTATATCTTATTCATTTACTTATTCATTGAACAAATATTAATAGAGCACTGAATATGTGGCAGGCACCATTTCAGGTACAGGGAATATACAAAACAAACAAAAAGCCCTGCCCTCATTGGATGGTTGTAAAATATTTAATACAACAAATAGCAATGAGTACTATGAAGAGTAATGCAAGGCGAGGGGGAGAGACAGTGTCAGAGTAGGGGAGAGGGATGGCTTTTGATTTGGGGAAGTCCTTACCAGGAATGTGACATTTTAGCAAAGATCTGAAGTAGATGAGTCATAAGGGTGTCTGGGGGTGCAGCATTTCAGAGAAAGAGAATATGCAGTGTCTTGAGGCAAGGGTATGCCAGCTATGCTAGAGAGACACTAAAGCACTAGTGTGCCCACAGCACTGTGAGGGGGCAGAAATGTGAAGGTGGCAGTGGGAAGTAGTAAAGGTGACATCAGAGACATGAAGTCATGGATGACTTTGGATGTTACCCTGTGTAAACTGCAAATGCGTAGGTAGGTTTTGAGTAGAGGACTGATACAGTCTGACCTATGTTCCAACAGGATCCCTCTAGCTTTTTTGCTGCCAATGAACTGTAGGCAGCAATGGCTGATGCTGGGAGACCAGTCAAGAGGTGATTTTAACAATCACAGGGAGAGGTGATTTTGGCCTAGATTAGAATTGTAACTGTGAGGATGGAGGTCAGTTTCTGGGCATATTTTGAAGGTAGAGCTAATAGCATTGTTTGTAAATTGTGTGTGACTCATAAGAGAAAGAAAGGAATCAGGGATAATTCCAAGATTTGGAAGACAGAACTTGCTTAATTGTTCTGGTTATTGCTTATCTCCAGAATAATTTATTGCTGTCATTCCCTAGATCCGACCCTGATAGGGATGGTAAAGAGTGTGTGTGTGTCAGGGTAGGAAGGTTTTTATTTTGTTTCTTGGTTTTTGTTTGTTTGTTTTAAGACAGTTTTGTGAGAATTTACTCAGGGTGGTGGCAAACATATTAAGGGAAAAATAGTAGAGAAAGCTATAGAATATAGTCTCAAACCCTTTTGGAAGGTCTAAGGGATTTTTTTGATAGTTCTCGGCTGATGGCAGCCAATGTCTCTTTGCAGGAGCCAGAGAGATTAGGGCACAAATACAAAGAAATGTGAGTAGTTTACCTAGCTAGCTTGTTTACTCATGTGTTCTTAAAACTAAACTTTGAGCCAGATGACCCTCTTGGGGGGAGGTCAACCAGGGAAATTACCTACTAACTTTGGGTAATTGGAACCTGGCTTTTAATCTTTGTCTACAAGTGTGTTGACTTAAAGCCTCTGTTATTAAACCTATATTAGGGCTGGGCGCGGTGGCTCATGCCTGTAATCCCAGCACTTTGGGAGGCCGAGGTGGGTGGATCATGAGGTCAAGAGATCAAGACCATCCTGGTCAACATGGTGAAACCCCATCTATACTAAAAATACAAAAAATTAGCTGGGCATAGTGGTGTGTGCCTGTAATCCCAGCTACTCGGGAGGCTGAGGAAGGAGAATTGCCTGAACCCAGGAGGCAGAGGTTGCGGTGAGCCGAGATCACGCCATTGCACTCCAGCCTGGGTAACAAGAGCGAAACTCCGCCTCAAAAAAAAAAAAACCTATACTGAGTAAATGGTGAGAGGGCAAACTAGTCAGGGTTGTGTAGCTGTGAGCTCTATCTGTGAGTGGCTCACAACCCCTTAGCCCACTCCTTCACTGAAAATTTGTGTCTGGGTACATTTATTTATCTGTCATGCAGCTGGGGTCTGTGGGATGGACCCTGGCAGGTGGTGACCCTGACATCATGCCCAATGTGGGGCAATGCCAACAGTGGTACCCATTTCCCTATTGGTGCCCAGGCTAGAGTGCAATGGTACAATGTCGGCTTACTGCAACCTCTGCCTCCTGGGTTCTAGCAATTCTCCTGTCTCAGCCTCCTCAGTACCTGGGATTACAGGCACCCATCACCAAGTCTGGCTATTTTTTTTTGTATTTTTTATAGAGACAGGGTTTCACCATGTTTGCCAGGTTGGTCTCAAACTCCTGACCTCAGGTGATCCACCAGCCTTGACCTCCCAAAGTGCTGGGATTACAGGTGTGAGCCACCATGCCAGGCCTTTATTTTGTTTTCATAACTGCCTCAGTATCTGATAATTGGCCACTTGGAATCAACAGTTATGAAGCATGATATTCCTTTAAGGATAAGTCTAGTTGGACGCTTTAAGTCCCTAATAGTCTTGCTGCTAAAAGCCTATTATATAGCAATAACTTTTTTCTTTACTTGTCTCCCATTTAGATATATTTTTAAAAATATTTTACTCTTTAGTTGAGTATCTTTAACAGAATGTTTCAAAAATTTCAAAATAGAAACTAATGATTTCAAAGTTCAAAGTGAAGTTTCAGAGGGGCTAGCAGAAGTTTTATATAGGAGTTGTCATTTCAGTGGGCCCACCCACATTATGGAGGATAATCTACTTTCTATAAGTCTTCCAGTGTAAATGTTAATCTCATCTAAAAAGTGCCTTCACAGACATATCTAGAATAATGTTTGACCAAATATCTGGTACTGTGGCCCAGCCAAGTTGACACATAAAATTAACCATGACAAGTGTGTACGTGAGTCTTCCTTTAAACTATAACTATACATTAAAAATATAAACAGGCCAGGAGTGGTGGCTCATGCCTATAATCCTAGCACTTTGGGAAGCTGAGGCAGGAGGACTGCTTGAGCCTAGGAGTCCGAGACTGGCCCGGGCAACATGGTGAGACACTGTCTGTACAAAAAATTAAAAATTGGCAAGGTGTGGTGGCATCTGCCTGTAGTCTAAGTTACTGGGAAGGCTGAGGTGGGAGGATCACTTGAGCCTAGGGAGGTTAAGGCTGCAGTTAGCCGTGATCACAACACTGCATTCCAGCCTGGCTGACAGAGAAAAATCCTGGGTCAAAAAAAAAACTAAACCAAAACAATGTATCTTCCTTTCTCATAGAGGCTGAGATTACAGTTTGGAATACAAGATCTCAAGATTAGCTAAAACAACTGTGAAAGCATCTGTGAGCAAATAATGTAATACAATAGTCTTCAAAAAAAAAAAAAAAGATATGCCAAAAAAGGGTCCTTTGGAATGCAAGGGAATTGAATATATAAGGTGAAACACAGGGCATAGGCTGGACTTCCCTGTTTTCACATGTTTGGTCCTAGCCCACATTATCAATCTCTTTGGTTCAGAAGATTGTTAATAGCTTCCCAATTGGAAGTTCAGGGCATTTGCTGAAGTGTTAGTTAAGACCTAAAGGGAAGAATCTTGAAAACATCGTAACTATTGCCTTTGTCAGTCAGGTAGGCAGAGTTGAGAGGTGGAAAGGAGGACTGTCCAGACTCCCAAGAGGCTGATTCCCTTGCTGTATCTAAAACTGCTTCTGCTGGCACCTGCTGGCATTGACTATTCTTCTGAAACTTGCTATAAATTAAATCCACCCATGCTATCATGTTTCATGTTCAGGCTAATTTGAATCATTTGTCATGTAGAAGACACAATTCCTGAACTCACAATAAGTGCAGAGCAAGGCAAATATGTATTTCTCTCTTTACCAAAATGATGTTTCTTAAAAATGATGTGTTTATTGAAGTTCCATAAATCAAATTTTATTTCAAATGCCTTAAGAAGCTTATTGTTAAAGAAGGCTGGTGATGAATTCTTTTACAATTTCAAATTTTGTTATGCTCCTTTTCTCATAAAAGGGACATTATTGTGTGCACTATACTATACTAGTCTGCTAGGTTCTGAGTGGTTCTTTACGTTGTCCCTTGATAGGTTATTATTTTGTATAAAATCCATTTGCCATCATTAGCATATGCCCTTTGCAAGAATTCTTAACAATGTTTTCATGTGTGTGTACTTTTTATTAAACCAGCTTTTACAAATGCTAACAGAGAGAGCTTATATTATCCTTTTATATGCACTTGATTTACATAGTTTAATCTGTGCTAAAATCCCTTTGATATTTTAGAAAATATTTCTTTGCATAAAAACAGGTTAGAATAAAGTGGGTTTAACAAAAATGAATTTACTAAAGTGTCTGTGTTCTTTTTCTGTTAATTTTTAAAACATACTATCTCCAGCATATAATTTTTACTCCTCATTCTCCCTACATTCCAGCATGTCAAGTGGACAGCTCTGTTTTACTGTTAGAGAAAGTCAGGATTTGATTAGCTCTATTGAATTGTGTTCTGATGATGTTGATGTGATAGCCAGTGCTTGAGTCTGGACTGGAATTGACCACTGATGACTTCAAATTCTAAAGGCCTCTGTTCCCTCTTCTGTAATAGGAAGTCTGATTATGCCTCTTGAGGTTAGTTTGGCTTCTAAGATCATAATTATCTGTCCAAGTTTTTGTTTCCTATAATTTAGCAACAATATCAACAGAAGGGCTGTGTTAGAAAATTCTACCTGCTTTCCCCTGGATCTGAATATTCCTCATGATACTATATATATAAATGTCTTTATTTTTGGCATCAAATTTTGATTTAGAAATTTACTCATTTTTGGATACATACTGACATTGGGTTTTGTTATCTGTCTTTTTTATTTGGGTGATTCCTTCCAACTAAATTGCCACGCTTATCCATTTCTGCCTATGAATATTGAACCAATCTCCCAAATCCTGCTTCTTCCTTTGCCCAAAGGTCTTTGATCACCCTGACATTGAGTTCTCCTCCTTCTAAACTCCTGGCTTAGACCCACCATATGACATTTGTCTTTATTTTTGTTTTGTTTTTGGAATTTAATCTAGAAAAGTACAAGGTCCATAAAACAGATTCATATTATCTTACCATTCAGAAATTCAGAATGAATTACAATTCCCATTTTGGATTTTACGCCTCCAGTCTCGTTTTGTTTTTGTTTTTGTTTTTGTTTTGAGACAGGGTCTTGCTCTGCCACCCAGACTGGAGTGCAGTGGTGAGATTTTGGTTCACTGCAACTTCCTCCTCCTGGGCTCAAGCTGTCCACCCACCTCAGCCTCCCCAGTATCTGGGACTATAGGCACATGCTACCCTGCCAGGCTAATTTTTTTTGTATTGTTTTTCTAGAGACAGGTTTCGCTATGTTGCCCCGACTGGGCTTGAACTCCTGAGCTCAAGCAATCTGCACATCCCAGCCTCCCAAAGTGCTGGGATTACAGGCGTGAGCCACCGCGCCCGGCCCCCTCCTGTTGCTTTGATGAAATATTATAGATATCACTAAAATCCTCTTCAACACTAGTCCAAGTCTCGTTGCCAGAAGCTACATGTACATATGTAAAGTTCCAGATTATTTAAAAAATACACATATATATGCTTGTAATTTTTTTTTTGTATTTTAACTTATGTGCATGGTTGTTACATGGTATGCCAATATATAGTTCTACATCTTACATAGGAATGTGGATCTGAGAGTTCCTCTCGGAGGAAGAAAGTGCAGAAGGAAGTGTTTCCTTTTTATTTTCCTGCTATAAACCAGACTATGCAAGGAAAATCTGCAAAATATTTTAATTCTCCAGGCCTTTTCTAACTTCCCTCTTTGGTTCTCCCAAGGATCAAATATGCTCATGCTAACCTTTTCTGCTGAAAGCTCGTTGTTGAAGAATTTCTCCAACAGCCCTTCTGGCCCATCTACATTCTTCAAAATTACCTATCTATTTGACTTGGACCAAGACTGCCTTAACATTCCCCAGATTGACTAAACTTTGGATTGGCTTCTTCCCTGACACTAGGCCCCTGATCTCCATTTTTGTACAGCATATTTAGAAAACTTGTAATATATTTTCTCTGCCCCTTTGAAATACAAATCTCTTAATGAGTCTGTTGTTGGTTTTACAACTTAAGAATGTCTTTCTCAAAATACTTTGAGTCAACTCTTTGAAATGTAATCAGCAAATGAGATAGTCACTCTATCTTCCATAACCTTGGTGGGCACCTTCCTCCAAGCTGTAAAAGGGCATCCTGTCACAAAATTATGAGAAAGTTTACTTTTCAGTAAAGCCAGTTAGTAAACACATATAGCCTATATACTGCCTCTCACTTCCAGCACTTAGAAACCCTCCTGTCCTATGTTTCAGTGGAGTTGAGTCTGGATTGAGCTCTGGCCCCTCTCCCGTATTGGAATAATCTTGAATAGCATCATTGCCCAATACAATTTCCGTTTTGATATTTTCAATTTTCTACCCAAATCAATATTCCTATTTCATAATGGTTCTTCAAATGAAATGTCAAAAGGTAAGTAATCATAATCAAAACTTCAATGACTTACATGAATGGCCAGTTCTCTTTGAGTATCCTAGGGGCTTTCCATATATTTTAAAAACAGCTATATGTCAATTCACATATATTTCTGAGCTCCTTCCAAGCAATGTAATAGCAAATAATTTAAATATTTCAGGCAATAGAGCCAGGGTATTTTGGCTAAGGATAAAATTTTGGACCATCCTTTGTGGCTTTATGCCCTTGGTTTTCAATTTCAGCTGCACATTAGAATTAGATGTAAAGAAAATACACTGCTAGGCCCCACCCCCTAGAGATGATTTCATTAGTGTATGTGTGTGCTGGTCATAGGGATTTTGAAAAGCTCCTCAGTTGATTCTAATTTGTAGCCAAGGTTGGAAATCACTGTCTATGCTTTTCATAGTTTCTTTTTTTTTTTTCCAAGTCAGTGTCTTGTTCTGTTGCCCAGGTTGGAGTGCTGTTGCATGATCTTGGCTCACTGCAACCTCTGCCTCCCGGGTTCAAGCGATTCTCCTATCTCAGCCTCCTGAGTAGCTGGGGTTACAGGCGCCTGCCACCATGCCTGGCTAATTTTTGTATTTTTAGTAGAGACGGGGTTTCATCATGTTCACCAGGGCTGTTCTTGAACTCCTGACCTCACGATCTCCCAGGTTCAGACTTCCAAAGTGCTGGGATTACAGGTGTGAGCCACTGTGCCCAGCTTTCATAGTTTTTAAAGCATCTCTTCTATTTATGAATTCAACAAACACTTTTTGGGAATCAGCTTTGTGCCAGACACTGTTTAGATACTCAAATGAATGTGCCATGACCTCTGCATTTCAAGGAGCTCTCAGAACAATGTCAGAATATAAAGAAACAGCTATGATGCAATAAGGACTATAATAGAAGTTTATTCAAAGAGTTATGAAAACACAGGGGAGGCAGCAATTAAAGTTCTCTGGGGGTTGTGTGTGAATTCTCTAGGCCAACTAGGTGTGCATGGAGAGCGTGGCAGGAAGAAGGAAGGGAAATTCTAGGCAAAGGAAACAACAGGAACAAAAACCCAGGATCAGAAAACCACCATTTTCTAAATGTTCTAAAGGCCTCCTTTGTTACTGCTGCTGCTGTTGTTGTGACAACATTTGGTCTAAGCCAGGTGATCCCTTGGTTAGTAAAAGGTTGCATTTTCCAGATCTTCATCTTTTCTACAAAGTTTTGTCCACATCACTGTATCTCAACATTGACTTAAAATCATCTAGGGTGTTTTGTAACAGCAACAACATAACAGTGGTGTTAGTTGTCAAAGAGATTCTGTTAGTATTTGTGTGCAAGGTATGACTTTTTATTCCCTTCTTCTTTTTTTTTAAAAAGCTCCCCATATGTCCACTACAAACAGGTGTAAGGGCCATTTTGGGAGACGTAGTGATAATTGCATTCCTATATCAATTTAAAAAATCCTTGCTTTAGTAAACTTAGTAAGTCAACCTGTATTTTAAATGGGTAGACTTTATGGTATGAATTATTATAAAGCTATTTTAAAAGTAGAAAACAAAACTGTGACACATTTAAAGTGAAAAATCAATACTCAAAAATTCCCTGGGTTGACTAATGTGCTTCTTTGATTAAGAACCACTGGCTGGGCCGGGTGAGGTGGCTCAGTCCTGTAATCCCAGCACTTTGGGAGGCCGGGGCGGGAGGATCACGAGCTCAGGAGATCGAGACCATCCTGGCCACATGGTGAAACCCCACCTCTACTAAAAATACAAAAATTAGCTGGGTATGGTGATGCACGCCTATAGTCCCAGCTACTTGGGAGGCTGAAGTGGGAGAATCACCTCAACCTGGGAGGCAGAGGTTACTGTGAGCTGAGATCGCACTACTGCACTCCAGCCTGGGTGACAGAGTAAGACTCTGTCTCAAAAAAAAAAAAAAGAAAGACGAAAGAAAGAAAGGAAAGAAAGGAAAGAAAGGAAAGAAAGGAAGAAAGAAAGAAGGAAGGAAGGAAAGAAAAGAACCGAACCACTGGCTGAAATCCTAACAGTTTACAGATGTGGTGGTTCTACAGGGATTAAAAGGGGTGGCAACTGGAAGGTGAGAGGTTTACAGGCATAGAAAGGCACAGAATCTTCACTGGAAAGAGTCACTGAACACTTGGCATGACATTAAAGAATGCCAACCCCTGAGGATATAGTGTGTATTACATCTTAGGTCCAAAATTGCAGTTCACTCAGGTATTTCACTTTAACAGAGCTATTTCAGAGCTTTTAATGTATTGTTTTCTTTAGTGCTACACTGAAATAAATGTCATGGGCTACCTCTATTGATCTTCTTAAATCAAAATATCTATTTATTTTAAAGATCTCTTTAATGGAGATCTTAGGTGGCTCAAGCTACAAGATTATTTTTTCTACAAAAATATAACGAAATAAAGAGGTGTTAACATTTCTGAATTACACACAATGCTCTAAAAGAAACATAAAGGCCTTCAGTTTATTAAGTTCATTGACCAGAATGAAATGAGAGACTTATTAAACCGATTTCTAACAATTTCTATAGGCAACCAAATCTGTCTAGGTTTATACAGATAAGATTAAACTTATCACCTTGCAAATCTTTGCCAATTAGTCATTCATAACTTCTTTTAATGCAATAGAACCAATGCCAATGTAACATTCAAACATTTTCTATATGGTTACAAGATAGTAATTTAACTCCTTTAAATCTTAAGCCCCTTTTCTCTCAATCATTTATGAACAGGAATAATTTTATACAGATTACAATTCAAATAACTAATTACATATATATTGCAACACATCTAATTCAGGTGAACAAATCAGTCAACTTCAAGTCATAGGATAACCTGAAAAGCAGGTTTGAACTGAGGAAATTAATGTGAAAAGAAGAGATACAGACAATTACTTTTTATTGAGAGCTTGTTTATAACTAGTCAGTCTCTTCTGAATGAAATGATGAGCTCAAGTTTGGGGACCTAAAAAGCTGAAAAACAGACTCTTAATTCTTAATTAGTATAATCCAAAGGCTTACCTAAACAGTCAACCACCCAAGTTCACCTCCCTGACTTCTCTCAGATATAACTGCTATAATTACAAATTGTAATCTAACCTGATTGTGGCAATAAAATGAAAAGGGACTGATTGGATTACTAGCCTTTCAGATTTTCCTCTTAATATAAATCTGAATCAATACATTTTTGAGACAGATGCAAGACATTAGTTGGATCCCAGTTTTATATTTTGCTAGTGGTAGCTGCAAGTCATCAAGGATAATGGCTCATCATAAAAATGTGAAAGACAATTGTTTACAGTGTTTATATGAGAATTTCATCTATGATAGATTCTCTTTTTTTAAAAAAGGCATGATTATGGTAGAAACAACTATACATTTATTAAATTCCTTTTCTTTCTGAGCACATAGCTAAGCTCTATTTCTAAAATTTCCTTACAGTTGCATGCTGCCATGAAATTGGGTTCCAGGTGATGAAATGCAGGTAGGAGTAATACACATCATATCTAAGTCTGGCATATAAAAATTCCCTCTGTGATCCTTCATATGCTACCTCTTTCATATGCAACCAATGTGCAAATAAACAGAATAAAGAGAATTCTGAGGTATTAGAGAATAGAAGAGCCACCTAAATACCTACACCTGTATGCATCAGACTGTTAGCTAAGCACACACACAAAAAATAAAACAAAGATTATGTTAAACTTCTAAAATTTTGCAGTTTTATTGAACTAATTAACGATTAAACGAATTAATCAGCTGACTAATACAGACATTGGTAGAAAAAGTGAGAGGCTGCTGTAATATAAGTTAAAGTATGTGGTTGCTTAGTGATTATCAGCAGGCTGGAACTTTAGGGATTCATATTATGCAGTGGCTAAGACAACTCAACCACTAGAAAGACAAATTCTATTCCAATGGAGACTGCAACTCTAGACAACGGGGTGAAAAACAGATTGTCATCAGCGAATTGGTTGTTGTTGGTGATGTTTAGCAAGATGTTGGAGGAAGGGGCTGGCTAGTAAGACCTGGCTAGTTTGAAAGCAAAATTAAAAGGAATCATTAGAGTCATAATTTATCATAGCAATCTTAAAATATTTAAGAAATTTTAAAAAATTTGAGTGAAAAATGCAGAAAAACTAAAAGAAGAAAATAAAAATCATCTGTAATCTCCTAAATGCAAGATAACCATTGCTAAAATTTTGTATATTCCTGTTTCTAGGAAATTGCACATTACACATACAGGCGCTGGCCTGGGTGGCTTAAACAACAGACAATTAACACACACAGAAACCCAATACACCATGGATCATAGAGTACTTTTCCCAATAGTTATTGTGAGAAAGTTTATAAATTATTAAATATTCTTCTATAAAATCACTTTTTGTGGCTTCATTTTATGTTATAATATTTATTAAGCCAATAACATTACTATTATTTGCTATTGTAAACAATGTATAAGTGAATATTCTTAGAATCAAATATTGTATTCTTATATATTTCTGGAACTGGAATTTCTAAGTCAAAGAGTATGTACATTTAGAAGACTTTCTAAATGCAACCACAACCCTCTAGAAAATATGCCAATAGCAATATATAGGAATGCCTATTTTTCAAATTTACACTTTCATTTTACAATTTGCCTTTTAATTTTTACCATTGAGATCATAAGTATAATCCAAGACTACAGGCCTGCGGATGCAAATTAGGTGTCATTAACTATAATGCTTATATTAGTTGGGATTAGGCTGAGGGATATTGACAGGAGGCCCGCCATAAAAGAGGCTTAAATAAGAGGGAAGTAGAGTAATATTTCCCATAGATGTTCATGTAGGTAGTCCTTAACTAACGTGACATCAGGCATGGGTTCAACAATGTCAGGTACCTTAACTCCATCCTGTTGACTCTTTGTACTTGGCCCATGACCTCCCTGTCCAAAAACAGCATCATTTGAGTTCTAGGAAGAAGGATGAAAGCAGACACAAATAAGAAAAAGGCAAATGGTATATTTGGGTTCTCCTTAAATAAAAGTTACCTAGAAGTGCTACATAGTACTTCCATTTTCATCCTACCCCAGCACTTAGATACCACCTGACCCAGATTAAAGGGAGGCTGGGAAATGTAGTTGTTCCTCTTTCCGGCAAACTTGTGCCCAGGTAGAAATTATTTTACTGTGGTGAAAGAAGAGTGTATTGGTTTGTTGGGGCTGCCATAACAAAGTTCCACAAACTGGTGGCTTAAATAACAGAAACATAATGTCTCACAGTTCTGGAGGCTAGATGCCGAAAATCAAGGTATCAGCAGGGTTGGTTTCTTCTGAAAGCTATGAAAGAAGGATCTGTTCCAGGCTCTCTTCTTGTCTTGTAGATTGCTATCTTTTTCCTATGTCTTTTCGTATCATCTTCCCTCCTTGTGTATCTCTTTGTCCAAATTTCCCATTTTCACAAGGACACCAGTCACATTTCATTACAGCCCAACCTAATAACCTCTCTTTAACTTGCTTACCTTTGTCAAGACCCTGTCTCCAAATAGGTCACATTCTAAGGTCCTGGCATTGAGAAGTTCAACAATGAATTTTGGAGGGACATGATTCAACCCATAACAGAGAGCATAGATATTGGGGGACAACCAGCAGACTCTACTAAAATGTCCAACTTAAGAAGGCCCTTAGTTTGTACTCAAATGATTGGAGAACCTTCCTCCAGCTACCCCTTGCCCAAGTCAGTTTATGAGACCTCACAGGGATGAATCAACTCCATTCTTTCCTCCCTCCCCTCCCCTCTGAATCAACTCCATTTTCTCCTCTCCTCTCCTCTTTTTTCCCTCTCAATTCTTTCTCTTTATTTATTTATTTATTTAGACAAAGTCTGGCTCTATTTCCCAGGCTGGAGTGCAGTGGCATGATCTTGGCTCACTGCAACCTCTGCTTCTTGGGCTCAAGCCATCCTCCCACTTCAGCCTCCCAAGTAGCTGAGACTGTAGGCACACACCACCATACCTGGCTAATTTTTGTATTTTTTGTAGAGATGGGTTTCCACCATGTTACCCAGGCTGGTCTCGAACTCATAAGCTCAAGTGATCTGTCTGCCTCAGCCTCCCAAAGTGCTGGGATTACAGGTGTGAGGCAAGCTCCATTTTTTCTTTACTTTTACTTATCAAGGCACCTCACCTGATCCACCTATCTGTTGCTCATGAATGTTTTTAATCTGTGGCATCGGGTGTGTGTGAATGTGTCTCACTTTGTTCCCAGGGCTCCAGATTGGCACTACTTGTGTCCCAAGTAATACTACTACTGCTAACATTAACAGTTAACCTTTACTATGGGCACACTATATTCTAGGTGCTATGCTTAACACTTTATATGCATTCTTCTTTTTTTTTTTATCAGTAGTTGGATATGAATATGTACATTATTTTATTTGAGATTCAGAACAACTTTATTAAATAAATGGTAGTTTTATCCTATATTCAGTAGAGGAAACTTAGGTATGAGAGTTTATGCAACTTGTCCAAGGTTATGTGGTTAGTAAGTGGTGGAGACATAATTGGAATCCAGGTCTGACTCTAGACCCTGTATAATTAATCATTACATTATTGCACCTCCAGAAGTCTTTCACCAATGAAGAAGTTATAGCGTATGGCTCTATACACTATATATAGTATGGCTCTACACTCTATCTCTTGTTCAGGGCATAAAACCTCATTCTGGCTTGGAAGACAGATGCTTTACTATCTCTTTTAGTCTGCATTTCACTTCCACTTTTCTTTCTCTTCCACAAGCATCCGATCCATCATCAACTTCTATAGGTCTTAGTTCCAAAATATATTTTGACTCTTTCCATTTGTATTTAGTTCCTGCCACTACCACCTATCATCTAAGCCCCTGAAATTCTACAGTTTGGGGGTACAAACTGGGTCATACTAACTCTTAATGTCTATATTAGTGTAGTTAGAGTGAGTTTGGAGTAGTCTCCAAATGGTTCCCCTTCTTTTGCTCTTGCATTCTAAGATCTGTTTTGCATAGTATAACTATTTTCCAGCGTATAACCATTTAAAAATGTAAACCACATTATGTCAATTCGCTGGTCAAAATCCAAGCCCACATCTCTGGCATCTTTAAGGCCTGCCCAGCCACAGGGGCCTTGCGTCATTATCCTGAATAAGGCAGGCTTTCTCTTGCCTCAAGGCTTCTGCATTCTGCTCACAACTATTTTTCCCTAGATGTTGCCTTTACATCTTTTCAGCCTTTATGCCTTAGTATAAACGCAATTTATTAGCTAGGTGCTTTTTGACCAATCCAAGGTATATTTCCACCATCCCTCTCTATTATATTACTGTTTTATTTTCTTAAAGATACTTCTCAGTATATTTAATCATCCTAATCATCTACTTGTTTATTATCTAAGTCCTCCTTCTTCCCTGAAACCAGAAAGTAAATTATTGTCCACTGCTTGCATTCCCAGAGTCATTAGAGCATCTAATCAATGGTAGATGTTTAAACAATTGTTGAAGGAATGAATGAATGAATTTCCCAAGGCATGGTGTACAAAACTCTTTCCTACTTCTACCTCAAAACAAAAAATCTCAAGGAAACTAAGTTCAGAAAAAAGCAACAAATTAACTCTTTCACAAATAGTAAGCTTGAATTCCAGTTTCAGCTCAGCAGGTGCACACAGTGGGGTTTACCTGAGATCTTTGAACATCTCTCCCAACTGTAAGCACTGACCTATATCACCTATACAGCACTATATAGCAGGCTAGTTGGGTTTTAGATGCAGATTACATCTCTAAGGCAGCAACAGTTCACTAGGAGGGTAACTTTCTGGAACCCACTAGACTTTCTGGAACCCACTAGGCTTTGGCTAGATAACAGGAGAGCAAAGAAGACCACATACAAGGGAATATAAAATATATGCCATTTCTATGTGCCAGACCAGACTTCCTTTCAAGAACTTTACATATATCAACTTACAACAACCCTGTAAATTCTATGCTGTCATTATAATCAATCACAATTGGTTATAATATTATAACCAATTATAATATTATAATTTTATAATATTACCCATTTTATAA
Organism: Aotus nancymaae; assembly: GCF_030222135.1. Taxonomy (NCBI): domain Eukaryota; kingdom Metazoa; phylum Chordata; class Mammalia; order Primates; family Aotidae; genus Aotus; species Aotus nancymaae. The sequence continues at coordinate 45,977,738 of NW_026988417.1, read as the reverse complement.
AATTGATAATTTAATACACATATATGGATTACACACATAAGAACATTCTCTTAAGGCTGGGCACGGTGGCTCATGCCTGTAATCCCAGCATTTTGGGAGCTGAGGCGGGCATCTCACCTTAGGTAAGGAGTTTGAGACCAGCCTGGCCAATATGATGAAACCCCATCTCTACTAAAAACACACAAAAATAGCTTGGTGTGGTGGCATATGCCTGTAATGCCAGGTACTCTGGAGGCTGAGGCAGGAGAATTGCTTGAACTCGGGAGGTGGAGGTTGGGTGAGCAGAGATCGCACCATCGCACTCCAGTCTGGACAAGAGCAAAACTCCATCTCAAAAAAAAGAAGAAAAAAGAACATCCTCTCACTAATCAAAGGGCAAATATTAAGCATTGTCTCTCTTTCAAGTTAACTATTTTAGAAACCATATTTGTTACAGGCTAAATTTTGTCCCATCCAAATTCAAGAGAAAAGATAAAATTCTTCCTAGTATTCAGTGTTGCTTGAAAGATAAGTTAGGACCTAATTCTGTGTCCTATGACTAAATCTTGGGCCCTGCTGGGTGTGTCATTTTACTTTATTTAGTCATCTGTTATGTGGCCTTAGGTAAGCCATCTCACCACAGCATGCCTTTCTTTCCTCAGCAGGGGTAGTCAAGCATGCAGACTGAGACCACCATTTCTGGACTCAGACCAGTGATTTTGTAACTTCTATCTATGTTACCTTGCAAAAGATATTACTTCAAGTTTATTTTGAACTTTGGACTTGACTTAGTCCAACATTAACAACATGCCTCTAGAGTCTCTGATTTTGTTCAACTTCAGATTGGGCATCTTACTTAGCTTAGGTTAGTGATTTTTAGGGTTGCCAGATAAAATATAGGACACTCAGTTAAATTTTAATTTCAGATAAACAAATAATTTTCAGTATAAGTATACCCCATACAATATTTAGGACATACTTAAAACAAAATACTTTTGCTTATCTGAAATTTCACATTTAACCGGATGTTTGGTATTTTAATTTGCTAAATCCGACAACCCTAGTGGCTTCTCTGATTATGTTTGTTTTCTGCAAATGGGGCTGAAAATAGCACTTTCTCCCTAAGATGATCTATATACAGAACGCTGCTCATGGCAAAACTTTAATTTACCTTGCAAATCAGGATATTTTGGTAGAGACTTCGTTAAAACTCTGGGACAAAGACCATGCACAGGCACCCAAATAGAGGTTTACCTTTATTCAACGGTTTTCTAAAGAGTACAGAGGAAGTTCAATAGAACTCTGAACAAAGTTACAAACTGCGTTGAAAGATATGTACACTTGCCTTCAAAGTAACAGCACAGGGGTATCTTAGCCACATCCCTGCAAACTGCAAATGCTGCTTAGCTACCGGGAAAGCGGTGGCTGGGTCTCTGCGCAAGCGCACAGACACTTCTGGGTTCCACGCCGGGCCCCTCCCCTCCGGAGAGAGTCACGTGGGCGAGCCGCGGCTTAGGACGCGCGGCCAGCCTTGTCACGTGACCCACGCCCCAGCTTCTCTCAGGGATGGAGCCGGAAGAGGGGACGCCCTTGTGGCAGCTGCAAAAGCTGCCTGCCGAGCGGGGCCCGCAGGTGAGGGGGGTCCCTGAGTAAGCGACGCGGGGCCGGGGCTTTGGGACGGTCTGACTTGCCGGTCAGGCCTGGCGCCACCCAGACGCCTTCGCAAGCTCCCTAGGGAAGGGAGGAGGAAGGGGCGTGATTTCGGGTGTTCGGTCCCCGCCTCCTCTGGGGAGCCTGGGAGGATAGCTTGGGGCGCCACCTCTGCGTCCTGGCCTAGAGGTGCAGCTCCAGGGGCTTTCCGCGCAGAAGCGCCCGGAGGCGCCCCTCTCAGACTGGACATTGAAAGCTTATGACGTCAAGTCGGTGTTTGCTGCCTCTCCGCAAACATTTTCTTCATTCATTCAACACAGACGTACCTGGCAGCGAGCACAGTGCTAGGTGCTGGGATTACTATGTGGCGTAGACCGAAGCGGACCCTGCCCCCCCGTTGAGGGTGCTTCGAAGGAAGCGAAATAACTGGGAGAGCTACTTTAGTTAGAGTCGTCCCAAGAGGTGATATGCCCATTGACTTCCAGTCTATCAAAGAACCTGGCTTGTAAGAATCTGGAAAAAGCAACCTCATTCATTTGTTCAGCCAGTTTTTCTTTGAAGTCTACTATACATTGAGCGCCCGGATGGGATGAGGTAAAATGGTGAGAGAGAGACAGCCTGTGACCTGGTGGAGCATCTTTTTTATGAGTCCGAATTTTGATCTTCCTGTTTCCTCTATTCCATTTACACTGGAGAAAGTGTGGGAGAGACAGAAAGGAATTAACTTACTTCCTGCCAGGATCAAGAAAAAAAACCCGAATTCTTTTCTCTGATTTTGCAAGTGAGGAAGCTGAAATGTCCGCAGAAATTTTGGGTTACTTGCCCAGGGTTGCCCAGCCAGTAAGTGGCAAAGCTGGATTTTATACTCAGATCTGTTGATTCTGAGTGTTTTGTTGGCTTTTAGCTCTCCCTGTCTTCATTCTACACATGTAGGTAAGACCCATAACCTTTACTACTATATATGTTGATGACTCCTAAATCTCTAGGTCCAGCCAAAAATTTCTTCCTCTATGATTCTAGAACGTAAACCCAAACCAGACTCTCTTCTCTGAATGTCAGCCTTCTGCCACAGGGACCTCAAATTCAGTGTGCCCTTGCCTGAGCTCTTCTTTCCCCCTGGACCTAGTCCTCCTGTAGCCTCTTTTTCAGTTTGTGGCACCACCACTTTCACCCAGCCACTCAACCTGCCATTCTAGGTTTCCTTCGTGGCCTCTTTCACATCTCTTCTCCCTCTTTACTGTCTCCATTTTGAGTGTCCTCAACAATTTAGGCCCCTTAATCTTTAGCTCCTTAACTGAAAATGGAGGCCTGTAGGCTCACCCTCTCTCCTCTTCTCTTACATCTTCCAATCTGTTAAATATATGGAAAAACAATGCAAATATGTGAGTAGGATTGTTCCTGGTTGAGCACAGATTGAAGTCTAGGCTCTTTTGCTTTGTACACAAGGCCCTTTTTGGTTTGGTTTCACCCACCTCTCCAGTCTTGTCTCATGTCACTCCCTCGCCCCCGAAATAGCCTGCTTTCCCTAAATCAAGCAGTGTGATTTTACAGTTTTCATCCTATGGATATGCCGCTGCTTGTGTCTAGAAATGCCCTTCTCTCCTGTTTGCCTGGCAAACTAATCCTTTTAAGACAGCCTTTTCCTTACTTCCTCTCTGAGCTCCTTTATACCTTCTATATGCTTTCATTATGGCCCCATCATTCGAAATTGCATGTATTTATATGTTTACCTTTTTCTAATGGACTAAAGCTCTGTTATGGTAGGGCCTTACTTTATTTATTCTCAGTTTCCTCTTTTGTAAAATGGGAATAATAAAATAGTTACTTTAGAGTTGTACTGAGGATCAGTCCAGAGCATGGTACCTAGTTAGGGCTCCATAGTGGTAGCTATTACAGTTTCTTTGCCATTAAATAAGGTCATTTCCATGACCTTGTTTAATAACTGGAATGAAGTGTTCATTACATATTTGTGAATGAATAACATATTCTAAAAAAGATAATGCTTTTATTTTTCAGTTTGAGTTCCGGGTTTCGCTTTAGCATGGGGACAATATAGGATAAGGTATAGAGAATTTGAATGAATTCAAAATTGAGTATGTTGGTTGATTTATGGTTAATAAAAATTAGTTTGTATAGTATATTAGCCACCATTTGGAAACAGTTGTTTGTGTTCTGGTATGTGTGGTGTTAGAAGGAAAGAGCTATTCGTTAAAATGGGGTGGAATATGATCTAGGGAAAAAAAGTTGGAAGACTTGTTGCTTAGATGTCATTTCCAAGTTATTTGGTTCAAATACTCCTCTTGTAAGATACGAATATCCTCTGAGAAAGATAACCTTATTAAATGTTAAGTGCCTAGAATAGTACTGGCATTGTGTTATCTCAGTTAATAGATGTTGAAGGCATGGATTGGAGGAGGAGTAGTGATAATAATGAGAAGAAGAATGGTAGTGCAGGCTAGCAATGTCTACATGTCTTTGTACATGCCAGGAAGATGCCAAGTGATTTACATGTATTCTCATTCAATCCTTACAACAAGATTACGAGAATAGATGATACCCTCATTTAGCACTAGAGGAAACAGACTCACAACATTTAAATCAAACTTAAAAATACTGAAACTGGGATTTGAACTGATAGTTTTATTGCAAAATTCACAGTCTTATCTCACTATGTTCAGTTATACATGTGTTAGGCTTTCCACTGCTGATATGAAGATACTAATAGTATAAAAAGGAATGTAAAAAAAGGGAAAAATTACTGAAGACTTTCTGGGAATACAGAAAAGTTAACTGCTGAGCTGGGTGTGGTGGTGCTTGCCTGCAGTCCTAGCTACTTGGGAGGCTGAGATGGGAGAATTGTTTGAATTCTGGAGTTCAAGGCCAGCCTGGGCAACATAATGAGACCCTCAAAAGAAAAAAAAAGTATCAACATTACGAAAATGGAGGCAAAGCAAACTGAAGCTTATAGGCCTACAGTAAGAGACCTTGATGTAAGTCCTGTCCTTTGGTCAATGCTATAAATATGATGCCTTTTATACGTATCTTCTTTTCAGTTTTTTCATTATGTAATTTTTATAACAAAATTATTTTAGTTTCTGAAGGTCGACATAATAATGGAAAGTATAGAATTTTTATGAGATTTAGTTTTTAGTAAGAATAATTTTAAAAGTGGTTTATACATTTTAACTTCATCTGGTCTTGCAGTTAAGATGAACATCTCCTAACATTTGTTTGCTAAAAGGAAGATAAATTTGTTTTATCATTTTACTTATAAGTACATTTATTTCCCTTTTTCTTGCTAGCTTCTTCACAAAATAATTGATGGCATTTGTGGTCGAGCTTATCCTGTGTACCAAGATTATCACAGTGTTTGGGAATCAGAAGAATGGATCCACGTTTTAGAAGATGTTACCAAATTTTTCAAAGCTGTAGTTGGTAAAAACTTATCCGATGAAGAGGTAACTTCTCTGCACATTTCTATAACTTTAATAATTAACTCTTAGGTTTCTCGTTGAGTTTTTTAGAGCACTGTATAATACAAGGGCCATCATCAATAACAACAAGTACCTCATAATTGTGGATGGAAAAATCTGTGGAAGTCCTAGGTTTTTGCAGTTTATTTTTGGTTGTTTTTACTCTTTTAATTGTGAAACATTTAAAGCCTACAGAAGAAAACAAGAAGTTATATAACTGTTACCTACGTTTCCATTACCACAGTTAAACGGTGTTAACATTTTGCAATATGTGTGTTTGTTTCGGAAATAAAGCATTACAGAGATACCTAAATTCCCCTAATAGCCTCACCTGGATATCCCACCCTTACTTAGAGATCACCATTCTTAAAGGTGGTGTTCATCTTTTGTATTATATGTTGTATGTATGTTTGAATCTTTTAGTATATTGAATTATTTGGGGTGTTTAAGTGTATAACTTGTAAAATGTAACATGTATGCACTTGTAAATTGTTTTAAATGCAGCATTTTGTTTTATATTGATAAACATGGATCTAGTTTGTGTATTTTAACTCCTTTTAGTATTTGATGATAGGAATTACATAAGATTTATCTCCCTACTAACAGTTAGTCATTGCTTCTCTTGTTATTATAAACAGTGCTGCTATAAACATTCTTTACTACATGTTTCCTTGTGCACACTCAGACCTGCTTTTCCGGGGTGGATATCTTGAAGTGAAATTGCAGGGTCATGGGATATCCATCTTCCACTGAATTGCTCAAAAATCATTTGAGCTTATTTGTGTAGGTTGCTCACTTTTCTAAAAATGGAGTTACGTATGTTTGTCATATTGATTTGGATGATATTCTGGATATGAGCTCATTGTTAGAAATATGTATTTTAAATATCTTCTGTTATGTGCTTGCCTTTTTACTCTCTTAATGGTGTCTTTTGGTGAAACAACTTACGAAATTTAACTGGTCCGCTTTGTCAATATTTCTTTTGCTGGCTAATAGTATTAATGTTTTGTTTCAGAAATATTTGTGCTGAAGACATGAATATTCTTGGATGTGTTCTTGTTGAAGCTTGATTGTTTTAGCTCTCACATTATGTCACTGATGCATTTTGAATTAGTATTTGTGTATGGAGTAGAGGTCAGGTTCCAAATTTTCTACATGAATATCTAGTTGACCATTTATTGAAATAACCATCCTTGCACCACAATGTTGCTGTGTAGCCTTTATTGTAAATCAAATGGCCACATATGTGTGCCTCTGTATCTGGACTCTTTAACATCCTCCATTAGTCTACTTTTGTATATTTGCCAATCCTACACTACTTTAATTACTGTAAAATTAAAGCTAAATTAAATTATGTCTTGATATCTGGTAATAGAAGACCTTCATTCTCATGCTTCTTCAGGATTGCCTTGGCTATTATATTTTCAGATAACACTCTAGAATCAACTTTTCAGTGTTAACCTACAAAATTGCTGGAATTTTGACAGAGATCACACTAAATTGCTAGATCATTTGTGGGGAGACTTGACACCTTAACAACATTATCTTTCCAAGGCTATGAACATGGGATGATAGCCCTCTATTTATTTAGATTAGCTTTAGTTTCTCTCTCATATTTCGTAGTTTTCAGTGTAGAGCTCTCACAAATATTTTTTATTTCTAAGTGATGTTTTTGATCTTTCATTTTTCAGTAGTGTTTTGCTAGTATGTACTAACAGTTGATTTTTATATATCTTGTGTCCCACAGCCTTTCTAAATTTGTTTACAGTGTCTAATTGTATATAGATTTTTTGGGGGGAACAATTGTATATAATCATTTTCTTTTTCAACTTTAACATCTTTTACTTATTTTTCTTACCTTAGTGCATTGGCTAACACTATCAGGCAATGTTTCTTTTAAAAAAAGCAGTGATAGTAGACATATGTCTATTCCTAACCTAAGGGAGAAAGTGTTCACTATTTCACCATTTAGTATGTTAGCTCTGTGATTTTATAGATTTCCATTATCAGACTAAAGAATTATCCTACAATTCTAACTTTGCTGAGAATTTTTAATCATGAATGGATATTGAATTTTATCAAATGCTTTTTCTCTGAATTTATAATTTTTTTTTAATTTTGTTAATGTGATTTTCAAATGTTAAACTAAGGCTGCACTGCCCAAATAAACCCCACTTGATCATGATGTATTATTTTTATATATATGTCTCTTCATTTGGACTGCCAATATTTTGTTTACGATTTTTGCATGTATATTTGAGTGATACTGACCTAGGTGTTTTTTTTTTAGTTTTATTTTTCCTCCCTATAATACTCTTGTCAAGGGGCCAAGTTTTATTCTGGCCTCATGGAATGAATTTGGAAGGATTTTTTTTTTTTTCTCTTGTCCTCAGGAAGAGTAAGTAAGATTGATGTTATTTATTTATTTAGTGTTGTGTTACTTAATTTTCACACATTTAGAAATTTTTTGATTATCTTTTCTCATTAGTTAATGACTTCATTACACAGTAATAAATATATAAACAGTATTATTTCAGTTCTTTGAGTCTGTTGTGGTTTGCTAAATGGCTTAGCATATGGTACATTATGGTGAATGTTGCATATGCATTTATAAATCATGTGTATTCTATAGTTGTCATATGTAGTATTCTATATATTGCTAAACTTAGGTAGAATATGTTTTTCAATTTTTCTATATCTTCATTGATTTTTTTGTTGTTTCTTTCTGTCAGTTATTGAGAGTTGTATTAATACCTCTAATTGTGAATTGGATTCATTCATTTCTTTTAGTACTGCCAAGTTTTGCTGTTTTATATGTTTTGAAACTATGCTGTTAGGTACACACAGATTTATGATTGTATGTCTTTCTGTTGAATGGCCCTTTTGCTATCCTTCTCTACTTGTTGTAATACTTCTTGCCTTAAAGGCTACATTGTCTGATATATTAATATAAGTTGAGTACACTTTATTTGAAATGCTTCGGACCAGAAGTGTTTTGGATTTTGGATTTTTTTTTTTTTGACTTTGAATATTTGCATTATACTCACCAGTGCAGCATCCCTACTCCAAAAATCTGAAATCTGAAATCTCAACTATTCAAATGAGTACTTCCTTTGAGCATTTCTGTCAGTGCTCAGAACTTTTTCCGTTTTGGGATTTGAAATACTCACCCTGCGTGGCTGTATCAGCTTTTGGGTTTTCCAGGTGTATTCATTTTTGTGCTACTTCTTCCATCAGTCCTTTTTCTTTACTCTTTATTTTGCAGAAATTTGTTAAAACCTATTTTCTGGTTACTCATTCTCATCTTATTCTTTTTTATAATTGCAGAAGTATTTCTTTTTTCTTTTCCTTTTACTGTTGTTTTAAAAGATGTGTAAAAGGAGAGTGGAATTGTGTTTTTACGTTTTAAACAGAAAGCCTCTTTTGCCTATTTTTATTTTTATAGATACTTCAGCAATTGAATCAGTTGAATTCATCTCATCAAGAAACTATCATGAAATGTGTGAAAAGTAGGAAAGATGAAATCAAACAGGCTCTGTTAAGAGAAATAGTTGCTATTTCCTCTGCACAGCTACAGGATTTTGATTGGCAGGTAAAGGTAAGAATCTATTTATGAGTATGTGTATTTTTATTTCATTTTTTAGATACAGAGAAATATCTTATAATGTTATATATTTAAAATTTGTTATTTTGGGAATGTGTTATCCCAAATAAATATCAAAGATAGTTTAAATTACATCTTGCATTAACTTGGGCGTTAAGTACACTACAAACATCCAAGCCATATATAATAATGTTACATTGATGATAAATTCGATTAGATCTGTAAAGCATTAAATGACATAAGTGATGGGGCAGCATATAGTCAACATACATGTTTGTATATATGTGTGTGTATATATATATATATTTTTTTTTTTTTTGAGACAGAGTTGTGCTCTGTCATCCAGGTTGGAGTGCAGCGATGCGATCTTGGCTCACTGCAACCTCCGTCTCCCAGGTTCAAGCCATTCTCCTGCCTTAGCCTCCTGAGTATCTGGGACTACAGGCACATGCCACCACATCCAGCTAATTTTTGTATTTTTGGTGGAGATAGGGTTTTGCCATGTTAACTAGGCTGGTCTCGAATCCTGGCCTCAAGTGATTTGCCTACCTTGGCCACCCCCTAGAGTGCTGGGATTACAGGCTTACAGGCGTGAGCCACCACACCTGGTCAACATATATTTTTGACCACAACTTTCTAGACTTTATAGCTTTCTTAAGACTGGTAAATATGATTCTTCTTCTAGGAGGAAAACCTCTAAGATATTAAAACATCAGTTTTAAATACATTTTGTAGAGTCACTATCAGTAGGGTTTATAAAGAACAATTCCAGACCAACTTTTTGTCCTTATAAGATACCTAGACTAGTAGATGAAGAGGAAACAAATACATTGTATTTCTTGATTTTAGCATGACCCTAGATTAAGTGCCTTACATTGTGTATCTAGATTAAGTAGAGAAAAATGTGGGAGGATAACAGGTGGGTTCATAATCAGATAAATAACTACCCAAAGACAGATGAATTTATATTAGCTAAGAAGTCTCTGTGGTTCTGGTCTTGGCCCAGACACAAAACTAGAGAAACAACAAGCATATAATGTGACACAAAGTTCAAAATTATTTCACAGCCAATTATAATCAGTGACCAAATGAAGCAAAATTACATTAATCAGGCAACCTAAACAGGATTTTTAATTTAAATCTTTATTTAAATTTTATAAATTTAATTTCAATTTCAGATTTTATATTTTTATAAATATAAAAGATAAGGGAGACTGGGTGTGGTGACTCATGCCTATAATCCCAGCACGTTGGCAGGCTGAGGCGGGTGGATCACTACAGGCCAGGAGTTTGAGACCAGCCTGGCCAACAAAGCAAAACTGAATCTCTGCTAAAAAAATACAAAAATTAGGTGAGCATGGAGGTGTGTGCCTGTAGTCCCAGCTACTTGGGAGGCTGAAGCACAAGAATTGCTTGAACCCAGGAGGTAGAGGTTGCAGTGAGCCAAGTTCATCATGCCACTGCACTGCGGCCTGGGCAACAGCACAACTCTGTCTCAGAAGAAAATAAATAAATAAAAGATAAGGGAGAGATGTTAATAGTCGCATATATGAGAAATATTTAGTTATTTTAGTTTATCAAAGTATAGCTTCATTAGTGTTGATTCAGGCTCATGTTCTGTGGGTAGAAATGCAGTTCTTCAATCAAGAGATAGTACTAGTACATTCTGTTTTCGATGATGACATCCTTTTAGTGTAATATAATCTTTTTAGTTCTGGCTGCCAAACTTAAGAGAGATTTAAGGAAATTGGACTCCAACTAGAAAAGAATGACTAGGAACTTAAAATCATGGTGTGTGAAATTGCTTTGAAACACTGAGACCATGCACCTGGAAAAGATTAAACCTAGTGGAAACATGACATTTATCTTTACAACGCTAAAAGTCATAGGGGAGCTGTATGACTTTGTGGCTCCAGAGACTAGGAGAAGGCCTCAGGTATATTATTTGCAATAAGATAGGTTTCAATTCAACCTAGGGAAGGACTTTTTAACAAATACGAGTATCTGGAAATGATTGTAACCTTTTCTCGTGATAGCACATGCCTTATCATTGGTGGTATTCAAGCATAGGCTGAAGAAACATTTATTGGAAATATTGAGAAGAAGAATTGTGTATAAAATAGATAACCCAAAGCTGATACTTCCAGTTTTGGAGTGAGAGAATGGAGGAGCTATGTCAAGATTTGATTCTGTGTGTATGTACCACAAGGGAGATCCTTTGAGGTTGTTAGGGAAGATGTCTCTTATCAATGCACAAATAATTTTTTTGCAAGTGGTAGCATTCTAAACAAAGGTTCAGTTTTTGTGGATTTCTCTGACTCAGATTCCAGGAAAATTGAATTTCCCTATGCTGTCTGCCAAGGCTGCTACAGTGCTCATTTCAAAAAGTATTAGTATTATAAATATTTGGTTCTTCCAATTCCCCTAGGATATACTCCGGAGAAGGAAATTAAGAAGTGAGGTAAATGTACGGAGTGTTTCTGTCCAGTGGCTATAATTGAAGATGATATCTTGATAACATATTTATCAGTAGTGTGGTAGATAGTTAGCTGACCATGGATTAAGCATCTTTTTTTTTGAGACAGTCTTGCTCTGTCGCCAGGCTGGAGTGCAGTGGTGCAATCTTGGCTCACTGCAACCTCCGCCTCCTGAGGCCAAGAGATTCTTCCGCCTGGCTTCCCGAATAGCTGGGACCACAGGCACGCGCCACCACACCCAGCTAATTTTTGTATTTTTAGTAGAGACGGGATTTCACCATGTTGGCCAGGATGGTCTCCATCTCTTGAGCTTGTGATCTGCCCGCCACGGCCTCCCGAAGTGCTGGGATTACAGGAGTGAGCCACCGCACCCGGCCCAGATTAAGCATCTTAATTTCTGAGAGTTTACCAATATTTTTGGTCTCACTTGTCTTTTCACATGAACTTTTATCTTCTTGGTGCCTTTAATCTTCTTTAAGAATTCTCTATGTTTCTTGCATATTAGACCTATTCAGTACTTCCCAGGCATGACTCTGATCTGGATATCGGCTTCTGCCACAAGATTGCTGATGTTTGTCTTATTTTCTTACCCATTTCTTCTCCTTTATTTGCTCTTCTTTCTCTTTCTATTCTTCAAATACGTTTTAGCATGAATTTAATTTTTCTTTCACCTTTCTCTATACTTAACGGGAAACAGGAGTACTTTTAAAAAATGTACTGCTAACTAACCTCTGATGCATATTCATTATAGTTCTCTATTATTGATTGCTATTTTTCTAATTTTAAACAGCTTGCACTTTCCAGTGACAAGATTGCTGCATTACGAATGCCACTTTTAAGCCTGCATCTAGATGTAAAAGAAAATGGTGAAGTAAAACCATATTCTATTGAAATGAGTAGAGAGGAACTGCAGAATCTAATACATTCCTTGGAAGCAGCATATAAGGTATTTCCCATAATTTTGTCATATGATTTGAATGTTTAAGGTTTTTGGGTTTCATTGAGTTGGAGTCTTGCTCTGTTGCCCAGGCTGGAGTGCAGTGGTGCAATCTTGCTCACTGCAACCTCCACTTCCTGAGTTCAAGTGATTCTTGTGCCCGAGCCTCCTGAGTAGCTGGGATTACAGGTGCCCACCACCACCACACCTGGCTAATTTTTGTATTTTTAGTAGAGATGGGGTTTCAGGCGGCCTCCCAAAATGCTGGGATTACAGGCGTGAGCCACCACACCCAGCGAAGTGTTTATGTTTTGATGGATACTCCTAGACTCATAGTTCACTTTTAGTGTTTTTTCTCCTGATGTTTTATGTTAACTAAGCACAGAAAGTACTTTGTTAATATGTTCTGAGCTCTAGTTTTGGATATTATAACTTGTAATGTTCAATTACTTAGTTTTGAGCATAACATATTAAGTAATTTTTGAAAGAATAATAATGCTGTTTTAACAGCTGAATTTCTTTTGCTTCAGTGCTCATTAATAATAAAACTAAAATTTATACCTTAGAATCATAAAATTAATTGATTGTGAAGAGTTTTTATGATTAAAAAAATTATGATCCTGATAAAAAGTGGCTTTATTAACCGGACTAATAATAAAAAATTGCTTTTATGGTCCTTTAAGTATGGAAGACAAAATATGGCTTGTAGTTATTATGACAAAATCAGATTGAGGCAAGATAGAACTAATGAATGTCCAAAAACTTGACGTTTACAGTGGAGTGGCTAAATAACAGTAACCGCTCCTAATGTTTAATACATGAGAAAAATAATATTTAAACAGTAGAAACTGTTGTTGTGAGGAGGAATAAAAATAATTATCTTTGTATATGTGTGTTTTTTTGTTATTGCTCATTGTTTTCTCTAGTGATCTCATCTCAGTGATTAAATCTCAGAGATTCTTACAACCTCTGTTGTCCCACTATTCAATCTTCTTGATCCTACTTTTTAAAATCTCTGATGAACTTCAGCTTCTCTCTGCACTCTGCATTTGCTCAAACATTTGAGTGCTTTGATTACCGGTCCACATGCCTATTAACAAAACAAGCAGCCCAGGCTTCACAGGATGGCTGAGTGGGGCTACATATGTGAAGGATGTGTGTGGTAGAACCTGGTATAAATGCTAACAGATTCTGAACCATAGATTCTGGCAGGCATGTGTCATCAGTTACTGTGCATTGTACTTGCTTGTTATGATTTCTCCATGCCCTTTTTCAGAGGTTTGAAAACATTTAATATGGTATATATCAGCGTCAGTCTCATATAACCTGATATTTTCTCCTCAATTTGTGTTTTAAGGTGGTCCTGCAGTTGAAATAACTGGAAATGATGAATACCAGTGCTATCAGATTTTATTGCTCCAACTTATATGGCAGAGTGAATACTGTGTGTTCAGAAACGCTGCGATGTCTTGACTATTACACCAGGCTGAGAAAGCGGCAATGTTGATATTATAAAGATAAAAATTTATCAACATTCCTTAACAGGAAATTACATGGTTGAGAGGAAATGCATAAAATGAAAGATGAAAAATCCATAGTAGCAGTTTATATTTTCATGATTGTTTTGCTTCATTTATTAAATATTTGAGAAATCTTTGGAGATACACAGTTTTATTGAAAGCTAAAAATGAGTTCTAATGTAATGTAAACATAAAGCACAAATATACTTGAATATTGCTTAAAGAATTATGTGAATAGCAACATATATTATGGATATATAATTACTTTGTGATATTTTTAAAAAATAACTTTTTCAAAGAATGTATTAGCTGCATATGTAACTCAGGAGATTCCATATCTTTCTCATATTTCAGAGGAAAGATTATAAAATGTAAAATTTCTTAGAGAATATCTCTTTGTCGAAGACAAACAAGAACAAATACTCTAAACTTATGTGAACAATTTTGAGTTTATGAATTCTAAAACTAAAATCTCTAGAATACAGAAAAATGAAAGTAGCATTGTTACTTCTGCATTTCTATGTTTGGGAAACATTGCTCTGATAAAAAATAGATGTCATTGTGCAGTGTATATATTATTCAAATATCAGATAAGATTATGTACAGGTCCACTTTTGTTAATAAACTCAATATTGAATACTTTTGGATGTTAACAGATTCATTGTAAAAACAAACCATTTGTAACCTTAGTTAACTTTAAAAACAAGTATTCTGAGCAAATGAAAAGTGTCTTGTTTTATTTTTATATATTGCTTTATTTTAAATGACTCCAAATAACTCAGTAGTTGTACATAATTATACATAACTCAATAATACATAATTAATAGGTGCTTGCTATTTGCAAGCCATATGGCTCATTAGAGCATCAGATTATTCTTTGAGGCATCCAGAGCAATTATTACTATTCTCATCATACAGATGAGGATAGGCTTAAAGAGTTTTAATAAATATCTGAATGTGATCTAAACAGTGCTACTCAAAAACTGCAGAGAAGTACAGTTCTGTCTGTGAACTGTTTGTTACAGGTCAGTGATTTAATAAGGAGCTTGGGCTAGAAAGTGTTGTCAGTATACTGCTTTCTTCATCGAGAAATTTTGGTTTAAAAAAATCAGCTGAAGCAAACAGTGTGCATAGTGCGGTAGTTGATTTACCTTCTTATGCAAGTTCTTTGTTATTATGGGCCAGTAAAGGTGTAGAACAGCAGTTTGATTAGCACTCATCATGAAGTCTCTTCTAAATTTCAGCTTTTCATGCAGTATCTCCTTTACAAGGAAAACATCTTGCTGTATTTAGTCTCCCTCTCACCAGTTGGTAACACTCCATTAGCATATTCAGCAGCTTTATTGAAATTGAATCTGTATACTAAATATTGTACATATTAAAAGTGTGCAATGTGATGTTTTGACGTATATACATCCATGAAAATATCACCATAACTAGGATAATGAATATTCGATCAGTCCTGAAGATTTCCTCTTTGTCCTCTGTAGTCCCTGCCCCTTCCATTCCCCACAGGTAACCACTGATGTGCTTCCTGTCACTACCGATTGTTGCGTTTTTGAAAGTTTAGTGTAAAGGAATCAGGTAGTGTGTGCCTCTTTTTCTAAAAAAAATCTGGCTTCTTTTAGCATTATCTTGAGTTTTGTCCATGTTGCGTGTATCAGTAGTTTATTTTTATTGTTGGGAAGTATTACGCTATAGAGTTCTGCCACAATTTATTCACCTATTGATTGATATTTTGGTTGGTACAAGTTTTAGGCATTAGAATACACAATTTCTTACATACATCTTTGAATGAACATATGCTTTTTCTTGAGCAAGTACTTTAGAATGAAATGGCTGGATGATAGGGTGGGGTTTATTTTTTCAAGATACTACCAAAGTTTAAAAAATTTTTTATTTGAATAATTTTTGGGGGTACAGGTGGTTTTTACACAGATAAGTTATTTAGTGATGATTTCTGAGATTTTAGTGCACCCATCACCTGAGCAGTATACTGTACCCTAAATGTAATCTTTTATCCTTCATGCCCCTCCCAACCTTCTTCCCTGAGTCCACAAAGTCCATTATATCACTCTTATGCCTTTGTATCCTCATAGCTTAGCTCCCACTTTTAAGTAACAACATATGATACTTGGTTTTGCATTCTAGAGTTACTTGACTTAGAATGACTGCCAAATTTTTCAGTGATTTTACCATTTTGTATTTCCATTGCAGTCTATGAGAGTTCCAGCTCCAACCTGCCAAGGCTTGACATTGCCAGTCTTTTAAATTTCAGTTATTTTAATATGTATGTGTCTTACTGTGGTTTTAACAGTATTTAACAAATTTTCCTAATGACCGATGATGTTGACCATGTTTTCATATGCTTATTTGCCATGTATACATCTTCAGTGAAGTGTCTGCTCAGATCTGTTGCTAATTTTTCAATTGAATTTTTTGTTTTCTTAGTATTGCATTTTGAGAGCTCTCTTATTCTGAATACAAATCCTTGATCAGATATATACCTTGCAGATATTTCTAATCTGTGGCTTATCTTTTCTGCCCCATGTAAACTAACCTTATATTTTTTAGAGCAGTTTTAGATAAACAAAAATTTAAAAGATAGTACAGAGTTTCTATATTATTAACATTTCACATTAATACAGTGCATTTGTTATAGTGAACCAATACTGACACATTATTGTTAAGTAAATTCTAGAGGTTATTCAAACTCTCTAAGTTTTTCCCTGTTTTTTTTTTGCCCCTGGATTCTATCCTAGGTAGCATGTTACATTTAGTTGGGATGTTTTGATGACCTTGACAGTTTTGAAGAGTGGGTGAAATGCTTTGTAGGATGTCTTTCTCTATTGGGATTTGTCTGATGTTGTTTTCTTCGTGATTAGACTTGGGTTACGGGTGTTGAGAAGGAAGATCACAGAGATAAAATGCCATTTTTATCACATCAAATCAAGGGTACATACAGCTAGCATGATTTACGACTTGACATTAATCTTGATTACCTGGCTGATATACAGGTGTCTTCACTGTGAACTGACTTTTCATTTTCCTCTTTTCCTACTGTACTTAAGGAAATCACTATAGTTCAGCCCATACTTAAGGAGTGGGCAGGTGTGCTCTCTCTTTTTGGGGTTGGAGTATCTACATAAATTGTGTGGAATTTTGTATGTATTTGTCTCTTTTCTGCTATTGAGATTTCTACTTATCAGTATGGACTCATACTTTGGGTTATAATTCAATACTGCTTTGTTACTCAGATTGTTTTAGGCTTGGCCATTAGGAGCTCTTTCACTTGACTCCTATGTCCCTTTGACAATATCCCCATCAATGAGAGTGGACTGTTTATTTTTTTCAGGGAAGCGGGGTACATCTTTTTCCTTTTATCTTGGAAAGTTATTTCCTTACTCTCTGGCAGTACAAGATGCTTCAGGCTCATCTTGTGTATTTCCTGCCCAATCCTAAAATCAGTTATTTCTCCAAGGAACTCTCCTTTTATTGAAGAATGGTGTTAGAAACCAAGCTAGGTGTTCTCATTGCTACTGAGGTGTTATTTCTTCTAAGCCCTTTCAGTGCTGACAGAACTAAGAAATATGGGCATGTGTAGTAACCTGTGTATATACACATACCTATAAATATTTATATGATCATACATAGCTATATTAAGCTAAACAAGCTCATATTGATGTCTGCAACTCTTTAATCCATTACATGGATTATTCTAGCCTCCTATCCTTTCTTATCTATAAATTTCAATTCCCACAAGAAACGAATTAATCCATTTGGAGTAGGTTTCTGTGTATGATGTTAGATAAGGGTTAGGTTCATTATTTTACATGTGGACATTCAGTTTTCACAGCACCATCTGTTGAGACTATCCTTTCCCCATTGTATATTTTTGGCACCCTTGTAGAAGATCAGTTGACTGGATCATGTTGATGTACTTCTGGATGCTCTATTCTATTTCATTAGTCTACATGCCTATTTTTATGTTTACTACTTTGCTGTTTTTGATTTTTGTAGTTTTTTTCATACATTTGTAGGCCCCCGTCAGGAAGTACAAGGCCTTCATCTTTGTTCTTTCTCAGGAGTGTGTGTGTGTGTGTGTTTCTAGTAGGTGTCTTTGTGATTTCTTTGAATTTTGGGATTGCTTTTTCCTATTTCTGCAAAAAATGCCATTGGGATTTTGATAGGGATTGCATTGAATCTGTAGATTTTTTGAGTAGTGTGGATATTTCAAAAATATTAAATCTTTAATTTATGACGAGTACTGTCTTTGTGTGTCTTCTTTAGTTTCTTTCTTTCTTTCTTTTTCTTCTTGAGAAGGAGTCTTGCTCTGTCGCCCAGAGTGGAGTGAAATGGCACAATCTTGGCTCACTGCAACCTCTGCCTTCTGGATTCAAGCGATTCTCCTGCCTCAGCCTCCCAAGTAGCTGGGATTACAGGCACGCGCCACCACACCCAGCTAAATTTTTGTATTTTTAGTAGAGATGGGGTTTCACTATGTTGGCCAGGCTGGGCTCGAACTCCTGACCTTGTTATCTGCCCTCCTGGCCTCCCAAAGTGCTGGGATTACAAGTGTGAGTCACCCACCAGGCCCTTAAATTTCTTTTAGCAATATTTTGTAGTTTTCAGTGTATAAGTTTTCTGCCTCTTAGGTTATGTTTGTTTCTAAATATTTCATTCTTTTTGGTGGTATTGTAAATGGGATTTTCTTAATTTTTTTTTTGCCTTGTTCATTTGTAGTGTTTAGAAATGCAACTGATTTATGTATGCTGAATCTGTATTTTGCAACTTTACTGAATTCTTCCAACAGCTTTTTTAAAATAAGGTTTTCTACATATAAGATCATATCATTAATGGACAAAGATAATTTTAGTTATTTCCTTCTGATTTGGATGCCTCTGACTTCTTTTTGTTGCCTAGTTCCTCTACCTAGGACTTTCAGTTCTATATTTCAGAAGTGGTTAGAGTAGACATCTTTGTCTTCTTTTTGATCTTAGAGAAAAACCGTTCAGTTTTTCACTAAGTATGATGTTAGCTGTGGGTTTTCATATGTGGCCTTTATTATATTTAGGTAGTTTCTTGTATTTCTAATGGTTGAAAGTGTTTTCTTATCATGAAAGGGTGTTTGTTGATTTTTGTCAAATGCTTTTTCTGAATCTATTGAATTCATTATGTGATTTTTATCCTTTTCGTTAATGTGGTGTGATTGATTGATTGATTTTCATATGTTGAACCATCTTTGCATCCCAGGGATAAATTTCACTTGAACATGGTGTTCGATTTTTTTTAATATGTTGTTGAATTTGGCTTGTTAGTGTTTTGTTGAGAATATTTGTACCTATATTTGTAGGGATATTGGGATATGGTCTTTTTTTGTCATATCTTTGTCTAGGTTTAGTATCAAGATCATGGTGACTTTGTAAAATGAATTTGAAAGTGTTCCCTCCTCTTCAATTTTTTTGGAAGAGTTTGAGAAAGATTGAGTTCAATTCTTCTTTAAGTGTGTGGTAGAACTCTTCAGTGAAGCCCTCTGGTCCTTGGCTTTTTTGTATTAGGAGATTTTTGATTACTGACTCAATCTTGTTAGTTGTAAGTCTTCATATATTCTATTTTCTCATGATTCAGTCTTCGTAGGTTGTGTGTTTCCAGGAATTTGTCCATTTCTGTTAGGTTATCTAAGTTGTTAGCATAGTAGTCTCTTATAATCCTTATTTCTGTGGCATCAGATGTAGTATCCTCTGTTTCATATCTGATTTTTAAAATGTTAATTGTCTTATGTTCTTAGTCTAGCTAAAGATTCATTAATTTTGCTATTTTCAAATAACCAACTCTTAGTTTCATTGATTTTTCTTTTGTTTTTATATTCTATATTTATTTATACTTCAATGTTTATTATTTCCTTCCTGCTGCTAACTTTGGGCATCATTTTTTCTTCTTTTTCTACTGGTTGAAGAGTTTCTTGTTTAATTTTCATTTGTCAATTTTCTAGTTTTTTTTCTGCCATTGATTTCTAGTTTCATTCCACTGTGGTCTAAAGAGATATGAGGTATGATTTCAATTATCTTAAATTTGTTAAGAGTTGTTTTGTAACCTAACGTGGGCAATTCTGAAGACTGTTCCATGTGCTGTTGAGAAGAATGTGTATTCTGTTGCTGTTGGATGGAAAGTTCTGTATGTGTCTGTTAGGTCTATGTGATCTATAATGTTGTTCAAGTCCTCTCTTCCACTACTGATATGTCTGGATGCCCTATCTATTACTGAAAGTGGGGATACTGAAACCTACTAGTATTATGTTGCTGTTTGTTTCTCCTTTCATTTCCTTCAATGTTTGATATATTTGGATACTCTGATGTTGGGTGCTATGTATATATATCGTTGTTAGATCTTCCTGGCGATTGCCTTTTTGTTGTTGTTGTTGTTGTTGTTGTTGCTGTTGTTTTGAGACAAAGTTTCACTCTTGTTGCCCAGGCTAGAGTGCAATGCCGTGATCTCGGCTCACTGCGACCTCCACCTCCTGGGTCCAAGTGATTCTCCCGCTTCAGCCTACCAATTAGTTGGGATTACAGGCATGCGCCACCACGCCTGGCTAATTTTGTATTTTTTAGTAGAGACGGGGTTTCTCCATGTTGGTCAGGCTGGTCTCAAACTCCTTACCAAGGTGATCCGTCCACCTTGGCATCCCAAAGTGCTGGGATTACAGGCGTGAGCGACCGCGCCTAGTTGACCATTTTATCATTATGTAATATCCTTAATCTATTTCTGCGTCTGTGTTGTCTTGTGCAGATTCCCAATTAGTGATTTGTGGGTTTATCAGATGTCTATAATCTCTTCTTCCTTCTGGTGTCAGTCTGTAGTACTGCAGGTTTTCTGGACTGTCACCAACAACCCTACTCTTTTGTTCTCAGCTGCCTAAAGGTTCTAGAGTCTTCTAGGTTCTGTCAGTACTCTGAGTCAGGCAGGAGAAAAATCAGTCCCTTGGGAAGCCCTAAAACATCAGAACATTGGATGCATGCTCCACTATTCTCTCCTCTACTCCCAGTTCCCAGGAAGAGACTACCAAGTTGTATCACCCTCCACTGTACTGCAGGTCCTCTGGAGTGACAGCAAGCAGCCCAGCTTTCTTCTGTTCTCAGGGGCCTCCAGGCATCTAGAGTATTCCAAGTTCTGTCCATAATCCTAGACAGAAACCAGTCACTTGGGCAGCTCCCCCAAAGCCAGAATGCTGAAGTCATGCTCCAACTCCTCAGTTCCCTGGGAGAAGCCAGGAGTTGGGAGTTTTCTGCTGGTTCCATGCTGAGCTTTGGCGGTGGACTATGGTGAGTGAATGCCACAAATGTTCCTTTTGGAGATGTAGCTGGTTTTGTGTTCTCTTAAGGTACAGATGTGTCTTAATTGGTCTCTGGATTACTTGCAAAAGAAATTGGTCTGTATGTTGTTGACTTCAGATCTCAGGTAGTCAAGGACTTCCTATTCTGCGGTCTTGCTGATGTTACTCCATATTGCAGTTCTAGGAACAATGAATGAGAGTTGTTGCTTAGAATTCTGAGCAGCATGAGGTATTGTATTTTGGATTGTAGCTATTCTAATAGAGATGTAGTAGTATCTCGTTGTTGTTTTAATTTGCAGTTCCCTAGTGACCAAGGATGTTGAACATCTTTTCTTATGCATGTTTCTATCTGTACATATTCTTTGGTGAGGTGTCTATTCAGACATTTTGCTTATTTTTAATTAGGTTGTTTTAATGTTGAATTTTAAAAGTTCTTTGTGTACTTTGGATAGATGTTCTTTATTAGACTTGTGTTTTGCAAACACTTTCTTCCAGTTTTGGCTTGCCTTTTCATTCTTCCAATTGTCTTGAAGGGCTGACATTTTAAATTTTAGAAGTTCAATTAATTAGTTCTTTTTTGGATCATGCTTTTGGTATCGTATCTAAGAAATTGTTGTCTAACCCAGATTAACAAAGATGATCTCCAAACTTGTCTTTTAGAAATGTGATAGTTTCAGTTTTATATTTAATTCTGTCCTATTTTGTGTTAATTTTTGTATATGGCACATGGTGTGGCTCAAAGTTCACTTTTTGCTTGTGAATATTTCATTTCAGCACCATTGACTGAAAAGGTTCTTCTTTCCCTACTGAACTGCCTCTGTGCCTTTGTCAAAAATTAATTGTTCAGGCCAGGCGTAGTGGCTCATGCCTGTAATCTCAGCACATTGGGAGGCCAAGGTAGGCAGATCACTTGATGTCAGGAATTTGAGACCAGCCTGGCCAACATGGTGAAACCCTATTTCTACTAAAAATACAAAAATTAGCTGGGCACGGTGGCACGTTCCTGTAATGCCAGCTACTGGGGAGGCTGAGGCAGAAGAATTGCCTAAACCCGGGAGGCAGAGGTTGCAGTAAGCCGAGATCGTGCCACTGCACTCCAGCTTGAGTGACAGAGCAAGACTCTGTCTCGAAAAAAAAAAAATCAATTGTTTGTATACATGCGGATCAATATCTGAACTCTGTTCTTTTCTATTGATCTATTTGTCTACTTTGATATCTATACCATGCCATCTTGGTTACTGTAGTTTTTTGATAAATCTTGTAATCTGGCAGTGTTAGCCCTCCAAATGTGTTGTTCTCTTTCAAAGTTGTTTTGGTTCTTTTAGGTCATTTGCATTTCCACATCCATTTTAGAATCTTTTTGCTTGAGGGTTTATAATATATGTCAGATGAGAAAACTGCCTGCTTATCTTTGTTTCTCTTTAAATAGCATGTCCTTTTCTCCGTATGCTTTTTAACTTTTTTTTTGCCATGGTTATGTGCAATTTGATTGTGATGTACTTTGGTATAGTTGGTTGGTTGGTTGGTCTTGTGCCTGCAGTTTGTTTCTTGAATCCTTAGGTTTATAGTTTTCATCTAATTTGGAAAAATTTCATTCATAGTTTCTTCTTTTTTTTTTGGCCCTCCCCACACTGCACATAAGTTGGGCTACTTGAAGTTCTCCAATTGCTCACCAATACACTTCATTCTTTTAAATTATTTTCTTCTGTGTTGCATTCTTATATCTTTAAGAACAGTTATTTCTTTTACATTGTCTAATATACCATTAAAACCAGTGCTTTTTAAATCTCAAACATTGAAGTTTTGATCTCTAGAAATTCATACTAGTTTTTGTTTTTGTAAACATATTTTATATCTCTATCTAGTTGTTTAAACATATGGTATATAGTTATAACTTTCCAGTCTTAATTTTAACAGCAGTGTTAGTTTTGATTGACTAGTCTTCTCATTATGGAATTTGTTTTCCAATTTCTTTGTGTGCCTAGTAATTTCTGATTGGGTGCCAGACACAATGAATTTAACCGTATTGGCTGTTGGCTATTTTTATATTTCTGTAAATATCCATGGGCTTTGTTTTGAATTGAATACAATTATGTTACTTGGAAACAGTGATCTATTAAGATCTTGCTTTTTTGATTTGTGAGGCAGATCCAGAGCAGTGCTCAGTAATGGGCTAATTATTCCCTATCACTGAGGCAGGACTGTCCTGTGTACCTACTGCCTTGTGAATTAAAAGATTTTCGGATTTCATCATTGGGAGCAGGCACTATTCCTGGCAATGTATGAGAACCAGACCGTGTTCCCTCTAATTTCTTCAAGTGGCTCTTTTTCCAGCCTTAGGTTGTTTCTTCACATGTACGTACTGACCAATACTCTGCTGAATACTCAAAGGGCAATCTGCTCTAGGTTTCTGGGGTTGTTTTTCTCTGCAACTTCCTCCTCTTAGGTTTTCTCTTGTGAATTCTAGCTTCTTTGGTCTTCCTGGACTCTCAATTGTACTTCCTCAATTCAGGGAGCCCTCCAGGCTCCCCATGGGTTCCTATCTCTGAACTGTGATCTGAAAACTCTGTCAATGAAGTAAGCTGGAGCAGTCGTAGGCTGCACCTTTTTTGTTTCTTGTCCCTCAGGTATCATAATCCTTTGTTCCCTGATATTTGATGTCTTGAATACCAGTCCTTTGTGTGTGTTAGGGAGTCGGGAGTGGGGGCAGGTGCCTGTTTTTGTTTTTGATTGTTTCAAGTGATAGTGTAAATCTTTTACCTGTTTTTTAAATAAATTTTTATTTCAACAGCTTTTGGAGTACAAGTTTTTTTTGTTACATAGATGAATTATATAGTGTTGAAGTCTGAGGTTTTAGTATATCCATCACCCAAGTAGTGTACACTGTACCTGAGTAGTTTTTTATCTCTAGCTCCCCACCACCCTCCACTTTCCGAGTCTCTAAAATCCATTATATCACTCTCTATGCCTTTGCATACTCATAGCTTAGCTCCTACTTATAATTGAGAACATATAGTTTTTGTTTTTCACCCTTGTTACTTCACATAGAATCATTGGTCCAAGGTCCATCAAAGTTGCTGGAAATGCCATTATTTTGTTTCCTCTAATGGCTCAGTCATATTCCATTGATGTAAATATAACACATTTTCTTTACCCACTTAGTTGATGAGCACTTAGGTTGTTTCTACATCTTTGCAATTCTGAATTGTGCTGCTATAAACATACATGTTAAAGTGTCGTTTTTACATGATGACCTCTTTTACTTTGGGTAGATACCTAGTAGTGGGATTGCTGGATTGAGTGGTATATGTACTTTTAACTCTTTAAGGAATCTCCATACTGTTTTCCATAGAGGTTGTACTAATTTCCATTCCCACCAGCATGTGTAAGTGTTTCCTTTCCCCCACATCAAGGCCAACATCTATTGTTTTTTGGCTTTTTAATAATAACCATTCTTGCATGGGTAAGGTGGTATCTCATTGTGGTTTTAATTTGGATTTTCCTGATAATTAGTGATGTTGAGCATTTTTTAATGTTTTTTTGGCCATTTGTATATCTTCTTATGAGAAATGTGTATTTATGTCCTTTGCCCACTTTTCAATGGGATTATTTGTTTTCTTTCTTGGTGACTTGTTCAAGTTCTTTGTAGATTCTGGATAGTAGTCATTTGTTGGATGCATAGTTTGCAAATATTTTCTCCCATTCTGTGGATTGTCTGTTTACTTTGTTGATTATTTCTTTTACTGTACAGAAGTCTTTTAGTTTAATTGGGTCCCATCTATTCATTTTTGTTTTTGTCGCATTTGCCTTTGGAGTCTTAGTCATGAATTCTTTGCCTAGACTGGTGTCTAGAAGAGTTTTTCTGATGTCATCTTCTAGAATTTTATAGTTTTTGGTCTTAGATTTAAGTCCAACTCAATATCCATCTTGAGTTGATTTTTGTATAAGGTGAGTGGTATGGATTCATTTCATTCTTCTACATGTGACTTGCCAGTTTTCCCAGTACCGTTTATTAAATAGGGTGTCTCTTCCCCGATTTATGTTTTTTTATGCTTTGTGAAGATCAGTTGGCTGTATATATTTGACTTTATTTCTGGGTTCTCTATTCTGTTCCATTGGTCTATGTGTCTACTTTTATACCAGTACCATACTGTTTTGATAGCTATAGCCTTGTAGTATAATTTGTTCTTTTTGCTTTGGATTGCTTTGGCTATTCAGGTTCTTTTTGGGTTCCATATGAATTTTAGGATTGTTTTTTCTAATTCTATGGAAAATGATATTGGTATTTTGATGGGAATTGCATTGAATCTGTAGATTGCTTTGGGCACCATGGTTATTTTCACAATATTGATTCTGCCCATCCATGAGCATGGGATGTGTTTCCATTTGTTTGTGTCATCTGTGATTTCTTTCAGCAGTGTTTTGTAGTTCTCCTTGTAGAAATCTTTTACCTCATTGGTTAAATATACTCCTAGGTATTTTATTTTAGTTTTGGCAGCTGTTATAAAAGGGAAAATACTGTACTTGTTAATCCTTCTTGATTGGAAGTATAAATCTGTGTCATTAAAATTTTAGGTTAAGAAAAAATTTACCTGTGTTTTATTCTTACTCTAATATGAGCTGAATGCCTGAGAGATATTGTGGACAGTTAATTACAAAGTAGTATAAGTATGTTAATTCTGAAGTCATTAGAGAAAATGAGAAGATAGGATACAATGTTTATTTTATCCCTTTAACTGTAGCTGATAAGATTGAATCTTAGAATTAGGGTCAAAAGCTGGGCTATATCATATAGCATTTTATTTTCTGCCTAGGGTTATTTAAGAAAAAGCATCCTAAAAATAGTTAAGACCCTTTTAAAGGAGAACAGATTCAAATAATAATCTCTCCTTACAGATACAGAGTATGTAACTGGTAGGCTGTACTGCACAGACAGACTGATCTGTAGCTTGTCTAGCAAAAGCTATTCAATCTTGTCATGGCCTGCCTTACAAATCCAAACATAAGTCATTGATAATAATGTCACATATTCCTGTGATAATTGAAATAGTTAATATTTGTTTAACATTGAGGTATAATTATCTTCTAATAAGGCTAAAGTTTTTATTAAGAATTCTGTTTTCTTTGAAAAGAGGGTTACTTCTCTGGCTAATACCTATTTTGAGAATGTGATATGATAATATTCATAGACTTAACATCCAGCCAAGATTGGCATCTCCTGCTACTGATATTTTCTATTTAGGATATATGATAAATATCTTACTTTTCTTTCAAGAAAACCCTGAGTTTAGGTGAAGTATTGTCTTTTATTTATATGCTACCAAATGCCAAAGTTAACCGATTTAAAAGTTGATTTATTTTTTATTAAGTTCTCCAGAGCTACACATTAGTTGTACATAGATTTGTTGTTGTTGTTTAGTTTAGGGTCTCTTTGTTTTTTCCAATATAACGTATCTTCATTCATTTATTCTTAAATTGAAAACCACATGATTTACTTCTTATAAAGTCTTAAATGTGAAACCAAGAAATTTAATCAAGCAGTGAAAACATTCTCTGAATGTAGACCATGATCTCAGTTTCTTCCATTTTTTCCCCAAGTAGAAAATTGACTTCTGCATCAGAAAGCTAAAATATGTTAATATTTTTAAGTTAAACGTTTAATACTATCAGAATATAATCCAAAGAGTAAATAAAGTTAGAGTTAAATTTTAATTAATTAGATATGAAATTATCTACTGAATTGCAATATATTAGGAATACTGTTTCTTCTTAAATAAAACTGCTTAACAGTTAAAAAAAATATATGGGCTTGCCATAGTTGCATTCTCTTATGTTTTTAAGTCTTACTTGCTTATTTATATTTTAACAGTGAAATAGTAATTTAAAAAGAGGGTAGAAAAGTTCTGTAGTCACTTGGGCTTCCTTTAGCTACATTGTTTTGCAAACCAGTTTCTCCTTTGGAACGTCTTTATAATTTAAGTCTTTAAAAATGGTTTCAACTCAAACACTAATTATTTCTATATTAGAAAAGTTTTTATAGTATATTACATTAATTATTTTTTCCACATGCTCCACCCCTTTACAGCATATTTTAAATACTATCTTTGGATTTCATTTCTTTCTGTTTTGTAAGAATCATACTATAAGTCACCCAGATAAACTCAGTTTTTCTTTCAGTACTATCTGTATAATGTACATTGTATAGTACAATGTACATTAATGAAAAACACATAGTATACATTCAGTGTACATTTTCTTTCAGTAGTAGTTGTTTTTCATTAATGTACATATTTCGCATGTATATTGAAACTGAACATGTTGAAGCTCAACAAGAGTTTTTGATTAACTCTATTTATATCATGAACAGTTAGAATGTCTAAGTGTAAGGCAGAGTGTGAGCTTTAGAGTTGGGCATCTGGCACGGCCACTTACTTGGCAAACTCTTTTTGTCTTGCTGAACTTCCATATCTCTGTGCACAAAATGAGAAAAACAAAAATCTCATAAATTTTGGATTAATTTCTCACAAAACATCTATGAAGCAAATTCTAATGTTATCTTCAGAGAAAAAAAAAGTGGCCAGGCTGAATAGCACCGTGTGTAAGCACGTGGGACATTCTGCACAACTGGCAGAGCTTCTGGTTTCTTCAAGTCAATAGCATGAAAGAAAGGGAGAGGGGAAATGTTCTAGAGTCAAAGAGACTTAAGATACCTCACTTGAAAAAATAACTGTAAAAAGGTGTTTTAGAGGCAATTGGGGCAATATAAGTAAAATTCATTAAATAATATCAAGGAGCTATTATTTTTGTTTGCTATGATAATGGTATTATGGTTAGATTTTCTTAATGCCCATAATTAACAGATATATATATATATGTAAAATCACATAAGGGATAAGATTTACCTTGAAATACTTTAGAAGAAAACCCCACAACTGATTAAATGAAGCAAGTATGACTTAATAGTTGCAGACTTTTGATAGTTGTGGAATCTGGGTGATGGTTATGTTTGAAATGTTTCAGAATTAAAAAAAGAAAACTCAAAGAAATTATGCAGTAGACTCAGATGTGAAATAAGTGGGATACTAGTGACATAGGTACAGTGACTGGGCAAACACATATATTCCCAGGTGCCTGGAGGAGAACTCTCTTGCGTGCCAGTGTCTGACAAAAAGACTTTTATCCAGGCACTTTCATATTCACTTTGTAATTATTGTGAATGTGTAGATATGCTGGTTTGCCCTAATATGGTTTATTAAGTTGACCTCCCTCTAAATTGTAGTTTTCTCTGAAGCTGAGAAGATTTGTTTGATATCTTTACTCTATCCTTTTCCCATTGCCCTTGCATGATTACTATTCAATGATTGCTGAATTAAACAATACTTTTCTTTGTTTAGGAAGATGCTGAATGCTAAGCACCCATCTTACTCAGGCTTCTTAATTACATGGTAAATTCTAAACGTGTTACATATACATGTGTTCCTTTTCTAATTAAAAAAAACTGATGGGCATTTATTTCTCCCAGTATGTAATATAGTCTCTGGAAATAGTAGCCAATGTAGGATGCCTCAAATATCTCTAGCTCTGCAGGCCAAAGGTCAGCTTTTAAAGTGGCAATTCCCAGTTATTTTATTAAATGAATGTTAAAGTCATCCCTGGATTGGAGTTTAGACTTTATTGAAAGCTATTCTACTAACCACCAATTAATGGATAAATAAAATTCACACTTTTGGTCTGTTCATTGTTTTATTGTCAACACATTATTTCTCAAGGGAGAGGATGAATTTGGAAGTTGGAGGTCTTCAAATTAGGGAAGCCTGACAAATAGGCCAACTCTAATATTCATATTTACAGTGGAGGTTTTAAAAGAAATTTGACATAATATACCTCACAAATGGATGACAATAAGTCAGTTTTAGGTATTATTTTTGAATACAAGGAGACTATTCATTTCTTCTTTTCTAATATAAACACTCCATATGTGTAAATGTTTGTAAGCCATGTTGTTATCTTAAAGAATATTTAAAAAAAATCACAAAGTGGTACAGAAACAAGCTCCTGGAAAAGTGCTGATATACTTTTTTCTTTTCTTTCTTTTTTTAATTTTTGGGTAATCCTGAAAAGAATTTCTTCCAAATAAAGAGATGTAGCTTTGTATTAAATTTTATAATAAAAGTTCTCGAATGATAGATTCAGAATTCTACACATCTTTAAGGATTATAAAAAGGTATGCCTGAAGTCTTGCATGTTTTAAAATATAGTACAAAATAAGCTTTTTATATGTAGGCATTTGTAATTTTAAAAAAAGTTTTATTAATATTTTCAGAATAAACGAGCTAACATAAATTGTACATATTTACAGCAATAAACTACATTTCAGAAGCTGCACAACAACTTTTGTAAGTACAGCTGATGATTTTTGACACCAGCTTTCAAATGTGTTTTCATTCTTTCATTTGCTGCAACATTTAAAATCTTGTAGTACCAAAGCAAAGGAAACACTAACTTATTTTAAAGCAAAGCCACATTATTAACAAAAATACTGAGTGAACTACAGTCCTGTGACTGTTATGGTATCTGTGAGTCCTGAAATCGAGAGCACAAGCATTTCTTGTGTCCATACCTGATTGCATGTAAGTTGATTTTGCATTATACAAGAACACACAATTACTCAAGGAATGGTTAAGAATAGAAAAAAGGCCATGAAGGATAAAGGGTCAGGAATCAGAGGCCACTGAACAGTTTCTTATTCACTGATTCACTGCTTAGAAGGAAATTGATTTTTTTCTTTCATGTGTATAAATCACAGTCTACTGGCTTCATGGATTTTGTCCACAGATAGCTTTTTGAGATAACAAAGCCATAAATGTCACATACATTTAGCACATAAAAAGGAATTAATGAAACAGAGTATTTTAATCAATCCCTAACAGAAAGGGTACAGTTAAGCACACACAGTATGAAAGTTTGCTTTCAAATGTAAAAAGCAACTACAGAAAATCACAAGTTTCATTAGACAGAACAGCAATTTCAATCAGAAAATGCAGCATATATTGATACAAAATAGAAAACTTGAAATATAAAAGTAAGGAGTCAACCTTTTCCTTTCCTGGCATTTTTTTTTTTTTTTAAGAAACCTGTCCCATTTCATTAAAATTTCTACAGGTTTTACAGAAATACTAATTCTTGCCATTTAGCTTCTTTAGTGGTCTGGTAGGAGTACAAAAGTATTACCTGCTTATGTAAGAAAGTGAATGCTTATGTCAAAAGAGTGTCAAAATATTGTAATTTATGTTTCTTTGCAATCAAAGAGGTTATACCTGGTAAAAATAAAGAGGGAGAAAAGGGTTATTTTATTTACAAGAATTGTAATACCGATCAGGGTATGAATTGGTTAAATCACGTTTGGTAGGAGGATAGATAGCAAATTGATAATTGGAGATCTGAAAACACAAGGAATAAAACATTTAACATGTAACGTATTTGGTGAGTTTAGCATAACGGATTTTGAGAGGCAACCAAAGGTATGTATTTCTCTCTGTATATATGTAGCACCTGCTTTTGAAAGCCCCAGCTGCATGCTATGAATTAAAATAGCAGGAGACTGGTTTGGAAAGTTCAACTAATTTTCTGATTCAATCAAGTTTTAGGTGAGATTGTAGCCAAAGAGGTGTTCCATTACTGGCAGGATAGTAATTTCCTACTTTTTAGTCTCATGAGTCCTGCTTTCTCAAACCTCCTGAATCACTGTATAAAGGTCTCTGCCTCAGGGTTAGGCGCCTTGAGTAAAGTCAGGAGGAGCAAATAATTATTCAGAGATGATAGATAGGAGAAGTTTTCAAGCAAGCCACCCTCAACCCAGATGTCTTTCTTTCAAAAACAATTTTATTTGTATTAAACAATATTAAATTTCCCAATTTTCATGTTTGTTAACCTTTTATTTTATTTATTTATTTATTTTATTATTATTTTGAGACAGAGTCTTGCTTTGTTGCCCAGGCTGGAGTGCAGTGGTGCAATCTTGGCTCACTACAACCTCCACCTCCCAGGTTGAAGCGATTCTCCTGCCTCAGCCTCCCAAGTAGCTGGGACTAGAGGTGCATGCCACCATGCCTGGCTAATTTTTTTTTTTTTTGTATTTTTAGTAGAGACAAGGTTTCACCGTGTTAGCCAGGATGGTCTTGATCTCGACCTCATGATCCGCCCACTGCGGCCTCCCAAAGTGCTGGGATTACAGGCGTGAGCTACCACGCCTGTCCCTATTAACCTTTTAAATGACATGCCAACGTTATTTCACGTTAGCCATCAGGTTTCCATCATGATGGCACAGCATGCTGCATGGTGATTAAAAAGGAAAAAGCTTATTTTAAAATATCAAAAAGTTTTTGGTACTTGTAAACATTTAAGTCATTTGGAATTTTCAAAAGCCTTGTGAAATCTTGGCTTAGTAATAATGCACGTGGTAGTTTTTTTGTTTTGTTTGTTTGTTTGTTTGAGGCAGGGTCTCGCTCTGTCACCCGGTCACCTGGGCTGGCATACAGCGGTGTAATCTCAGCTCACTGCAGCCTCAACCTCCCGGGCTCCAGTGATCCTCCCACCTTAGTCTCTCGAGTAGCTGGGACAGCAGGCACATGCCACCATGCCTGGCTAATTTTTGTATTTTAAGTAGAGACAGGGTTTCACCATGTTGTCCTGGCTGGTCTTGAGCTCCTGAGCTCGAGCAGTCAGCCCACCTCAGCCTCCCAAAGTGCTGGGATTACAAATGTGAACCACTGTGCCCAGCTCACATGGTAGTTTTTATCAAGAAAGAAAGTAATTGACTCTCCTTGAAATAAGGAGTTGAACAACATAGTCAATAAATATATGTGTATATAATCATGAACATTCCCTTCTTGGAAGAGTACTGGATGTTGTTCTGAATATGAGAGAATACTTCGATATATAATTCTGTTTTCCATGACACTGATGTTAAGTTAGAATAATCAAAGGACTTCTTTAAAAATGTCTCAGGGGTATTGTTGTAAAATTTCAAGCTTTATCCAGTGAGTATTTTTAAAAGATGTAAGAAAAAGATCAACAATGCTTTAATTAGAAAAGGAAAAGCAAATACACTGCAATTCAATGTATTTGGGGAATATCAGTAGAAAAATATGTTGTCTAGTAAACCGGGATGCCTGGCCACTCTGAGGTAAGGCTTGCAAAAAATATATTTCTTTTATGTAAATTAGTAAATACTATATTTAACAGGACAATAGGAAAGTTAATAATTAAAAGAAGGGGTGGAGGAGGAAAATGCATTTCCTTGTACATCTATTATATTTTATGCAGTTTTGAGAAGCAGTGGTGAATGTCAAGAACTGTCCATCCCTCTTATATAGTTCTAAATCTCCTATTTATATCTTGGCAGAAATAGAATTTGTTGTGCAGTACCTTCTGGGAGTATTAGAATTCACATTGGAAAGTTCCATCAATAATGCAGTATAGCCCCAGCTTCAAGAATAAATACCCTGTAGAATCTAGATTCAAAAGACTTTTAATAAGACAAGCAAGGATAAACAAGGGAAAGAAAACTATAAAAGAAAACTTTCCTTTTTCCATAAAGGAAAAAGCAATAGTAATTAGGATAGAATATTCAATTTTTCTAGAACTGGTAGAATCTAAATTGGTGGTATTATCAGGATTCAGTCTGTTTAGTAAATCTCAGTGGAAAAAAATCTTAATGACCACTTTGCAAGGCCCAAACCTGGGTTCCACTGTAACTTTGACTGCATTTTTTATTCATGGAGAAGTTGTAGATATAGGCTCAGTGGGACTAAAATAACTTAGAGAGGGTGTAGGGGTCGTCTGTCCCACAAGGTATTATCTATAATCCTGAAATATTGCCTGTTATGAAAAAGTGTTTCTCTTTTCTGTATTTCCCATGGTAGGTCATTTAATCAGCATTTACAGACCCTGCCATGGACAGAACAATTGATGTTTTGGACAATACAAAAGAATTAGAAAATGGGGCGTTTACTCCTAAGGACCTCATGATCCATTTAGGGTGGCAGAATTTTGCAAAACTAGAAATGTGCAAATAAACTATCTATTATTATTGAACAAAGTGACCACATGAATTGAGGGAGTGTTCGCAGAAGAGTGAACTGAATGAGGAAGGGTGCTCGAGGACTGCATTTTGGATGATGTTGGCCTGATTCTTAAACCACTCTTGAGGTCGAGCTAGGAAGAATAATATCTAGGCAGTGGAAATAAAATGTAAAACTTCAAGCATAGCAGTGAGAACATTTTGGGATGATGTGTGGCTGTTGGAGTGGAAGGATAAGGAAGACCTGAGGATGAGCTCACTGGAAGCTAAGGAACTCATGGAGAAATAAAGTGAGTCTGAGTGGTGAAGGGAGCCAAGCAAGACATGTTTTCTCTAGTGTGTTAATGTGAAATTTATTAATATTTCCCCCACCCTTCAGGTTGCTGAGTCCCCATAATTATGGTGGCCATACAATTTATTATTCACATGGACAATTTTGAGAATTTTCTTAGTAATTACACACTGAGACTGTCTGAGGCAAACTGGGTCACATGGTCCTCTAACAATAATGTTAACCAAAAAGAACTGGAGCACATTTCAGGCTATTGAGCTGCTGTGCAAACTCTCCTTCTACATGTTTTCTCAAGAGAGTAAGGAAAGGCTTTTGTGTATGGGAAAGCAGGTGGGTGGAGCAGAAGGAAAAAACAGAAAACAAAACTGGACACAGAGTGTCTCTGAGCACAATATTCATCTGTTGGGAGTGGGAACAGTTCTCTTCCCCACTACTCTCCGCTCATTTTTGAACTACCCAAAATCTGGATCATCAAGGTAAATAGATAAAATCTAGGCAGTTTAGTACTGTGGAAAAAGCTTGACTGGTAAAGAAATTCTCAGGAGAATCATAAAAGTTTAGAGTTGGAAGGTGTCTTTAAAAAAACAAAAAAAGTTAAGAACACCTGTTGGCAGAAATTGTATTGAGTACCATGTTCAGAGACTGGAATTCTTCATGCATGCTTGAAGAACATTAATAGCTAGAATGTTAATCACAAGTTAACACATTTTCAGTTTTGGCATGGCTGTGCCTAACACCAGTGGATTTAACTAGGTAAGCCAGGGTAGAAGGAGTTGAGCAAGGAGAGCGGATAATGGAGGTTCTAAATACCTTGAATCTTTCCAACTATTATAGATAAAAAACTGCTTCTTGCCTGAGAGCTCAAAAATATCTGCTACTCTACTTTCAGGAAACAAGACAATGTGGGGTCCGGGACTGAGGAGGGCACTGCAACAACATTTGGGCTTAGATGCTGCCTAGAGATCGGCTTTTCCACCCATGATGGGGTGTTTCATGGCTTTTCCTTGATTGAACTACAGAGAATAGCTTAAGGACATCTTCATCTTTCAGAGATCTAAAAATAAAGACCAGATAACACTGATTTGTATTATCTGAGACTCTCTCTTAAAGGGACCTGGGCAGTAGCAGAGAGAGCACAAAGGCCAGGTCCTCAATCGTATTAATAATTTCAAGGTGTCTTCCATCCACTATGAATTCCCTGTCTCCGTCATGATGCTCACTTATTGTTAACTTTTCAAGCTTAGGCTTCATATTGTTTGGTATATGTTTAGAGAACTCTCTATTCTCTAAATTGTAGTTATAGAACACTACAAAAATAGTAACATTTTTTCACTTGGCTTGCAAATGTAACTGTATGTTGTCTATATTTTTAAAGCAGTATGAATAAGTATTGAATTCAATTCACTTGATTGAGATAGCTTATTCTCAAAGACATGCTGTCAAGAATTATTACTAAATTTGTTGGGTTATGTTAGCAGAGACCATGGTGCTCCTGTATTTTTCTGCCAACCTCCCATGCAAATGAACTTCTCTAAAATAACCTTTGAAATTTAGTTTTGGAAGAAAACTTGGAGGCCATCTGGTGGCATGTCTAAAGTCATGCACCTGGGCAGTAGCAGAGACAGCACAAAGTCCAGGTCCTCAATCGTATTAATAATTTCAAGGTGTCTTCCATTCACTAAGAATTCCCTGTCTCCATCATGATGCTCACTTATTAACTTTTCAGGTTAGGCCGCATATTGTTTGGTGTGTGTTTAGAGAACTCTCTGTTCTCTAAATCTATACAAATGCTGTCTAGAGGAAACAGGTGTTCTATTTTTATGGGTGAAATTTAGACAGTTTGCAGGCTGTTTGCAAGGCTGAGGAGGAGTGGGCAGGGTGTTATACAGAAGTAGAAATTTGTAATGGGAGTAATATACAAAAAGATGAAATGGATCAAGTTCCTAGAGGATAGTTTGTGACTAGTGGTGTGCTATTTGAATTCTAGGAAGAATCATAATAAATTGTAAAATGGGCCTACTTAAGACTGAAAGGGCATGAATAAACAAATTTGATAAAAGACTGATACACTTTAAATTCACTATATTACAATCATAATGTAAGGAGATGGCCTTATCTTCAAACTCTGGGGAAGATAATGTAAATTTCCATAAGATTGAGCTGAAGAATTTTATTTCCACTTTATTCTGAAATAGGCTGGGAGTGAGAAGGTTTATGTAAACACATATACTCTTTACATAAGTGACAGAAAAGCAGAAAAGAAAAATAACTCAAGGCAGTTTAGAGGAGGCTATTATGATTATACAACCTGCCTCCCAAGGACTTTTAAAGGCAACAGGAATAAGAATTTAGAAAAAGTTATTTAAATTCATTGTTTTAATGAATTCAACTGAAAATACACAATATGAGTCCAGAGAAGTCAAAGCTTTCAACTTTTCACGGGCATAATAGCTTAGGTGGTTTGGAAATAAGAAAGAGGAAAATAATGGAATCAATTTCATTGGGTTAACATGAGGCAGGATGGTATACAACGTGTGAAGGAAAGAAGACAGGAGACATAATCTATTTTACCCAAGTCAAACTTGCAAAATGCACACATACCATATTTTAATAATTTGTACCTATAAACAATTATATTATAAAATGTCATCCCTTCCCTGTTTCTCTGAAAAACAAAACAAAACAAAAGACCCAGGAAGAAGAAGCAAGAGCCAGGTAGCAATACTGATTGCTCTTGCTCATCCTTTGGCTTCCAAATGAAGCTGTATTAAGCTAATGAATCTGTGACCCTCTAAGCCTAAGGCAAATGAGTAATGCTATTTGGCCTTTCTGTTATTGGTCTGTTTTTCGATTGTCTGCAGAAACAGAAATGCAGGTAGTGTTGTTCAGAAGAATGAATTTCCTTCCCAAATGGTTCAGAAATACACCTACTTTTCCCACCTTGAATTCTGACTGGTCTGCAGGCTTTCTGATGAGTGCTGGTTTTTTCAGGATATGCAAAGTATCCAGGGGCCAGTAGGGAGTGGTTGTGAGTCTCTTATTATAACAAGGACTCTAATTAGAAAAAAACAAAACAAAGCCAACAACCAAACAAAAAACCCAAACAAACAACCTTGAATAGGAAATTCTTGCTATAGGAGAAGTAATAACAAAGAAAACTCTTTACCTTTATCCTTCCAGGAGCTTATTATTCTCTGGTTTGCAATTCTTTTATTAAAAAGAATATACTTTAAAATGCTTTTAGTGAAATTGCAGCCTCCAAAAATTATGTTTTCTATCTACTTAGTTGATTCCAGTTATCTTAAAAAAAAAAAAAAAAAGCATGGCTAAAGTAAAAGCACAGTGTGTTCTGGAACTAGTAATTGACTGACCTAATTAGTTCAAAAAAAGCATTTTTCTTTCTCAATTGATGGTGGACCCTAGTTGGCACATTTTAGAACCAATATGTTTCAAAATAATGGCTTACTGAACTCTTCTGGCACTTAAAATGTTGGCACAAAAAGTCCTACCTTGCAAAGTTCTTACCTGCAAAAAGACGTGCCCACTCTAAAACGTTACTAAGAAACAAGCTGACTTGGATATTCTGAATTTCCGTAGACATCATTGCTCTCCCTGGGACTGCCAGTTTGCATGGAAACACATCTTGTGGCATAATATCCCACCATTCTGAAGACTTTTTCAGGAATACCAATATTTGGGAGAAATGTATTTGAGAACACTTAATTACCAGACTCTTTTAAGCTTAATTGGCACATGTCACACATATCCTTATCTCCAGCTGGAAAATACTTAAGTTTTTTTTTTTCTTTTTCTCTCTGTCTCTCTCTTTTTTTTTTTATTTTAAAGAGACAGAGTCTCATTCTGTTGCACAGGCTGGAGTGCAGTGGCGAGATCACAGCTCACCTGAACTCCTGGGCTCAAGTGATCCTCCCACCTCAGCCTCCCAAGTAGCTAGGATTACAGGTGCATACCAATGCGCCCAGCTAATTTTTTTTTTTTTTTTTTTTAAATAAAGATAGTCTTTGCTATGTTGTCGGGCTAGTCTCAAACTTCTGGCCTCAAGTGATTCTCCCACCTTGACCTTTCAAAGTACTGGGATTACAGGCATGAATCATCATGTCTGGCCAAAAAGACTTTTTCAAATCCCAATGTATATCAATGTTTCTCTTTGCCTTTAAAAAACAATGACATAGTTACCTCTGGATCTTTCAGGAATGAATCAGCCTGTTGGTGTTATCAGTCATTTACTGTCTCTTCCTTTGCTCCTTCCCATCATTTGGACATTTGACTGTTTACCCTGATCAAACCCATTCATTCACTTCTATTCTTAATAGAAGTTCTGGGAAACTGGAAGGAAGAAGTTAGAAGCTAAAGCTATTGGTGCAAATAAAGCTTTGGATTACCTGTGGATTTTGAATATCTCTTCCATTCCTGACCCCCTCAACAGCATGGATAATTCAGTATCTGAATATATGAGTAGCCACGAATGACTGATAAAGACAACTATCTTTACGACGCAGTTCGAGGAGCAGCTTGCTACAGTTTCCGTTTCTGCTGGTGCACTGTTCCCGAGCCCCACAGGCTTGCAGCCTTCTCATCAGCTGCTGTCCCTTTCCGTGGGGTAGGGGGATGAGGCAGTGATCACAGACACCTGGCTATGGCTTGCAGCAGAGTTACACAACTGCACACACAAAATGGCAGAGAAAGAGCAAGAGCTAAAAAGATTCTGGTTTGGGCCCAAATCACTAGTCATTTCACTTCATGAAGAAAAGCAAATGCCTTGTAAGCTTACATTATTTACAATGATCAGATTTTTTTAACATCCACCCAAAGCTGAGGACCACCACGCAACAGGGAACAGTTCAATGAACTATGTACAGAATTTACAAGGAAGTTTACGTAATAGTCTACATTCCATTAACAAATTTACCTTTATGTTCACTGCTTGCTTTCAGGAAACAGATATATTTGTTTGTTTTTCTGTCCCCCTCATCCCAGTAATGCTGATTGAACCACCATGAGCTTGTACATTAGTTTTTTCCCTCCCTCCTGGGATATATGATTTACTTTGTGTAGGAAAGAAAACGGTGACATATCACCCTTTGGTAAGATACTATTCAAAATTGTCCATATAAGAAATCTTGGAAATTATTTCCCTCTAGAAGTATTATAAATATATCTTTTTTGTTTAACTTGGCAAATTGTAATCGAATTCTTTCTTAATATTTATAAAATAGTAATTGATTTTAGAAAGATGGAATTTAGTCAACATTTCTATGTATTGTACATAATGCTTTTTAAGAAACGCCTATCCTTGGACCCTTAAACCAAAGTTTATTCTCCTGCACCACATTTTTTTTCTCTTTACATTTTCAAGACCCTTCATTGATTATAATGCACAATAAAGATGGCATGTATGAAAACACATATCAATCATTTGGCAGAATTATCAACCAGTCTGCTGTTTCTATTTGGCAATGTAGAAAACAGAGGCAATAATCCTGGATAATTCAAACCAAAAATATGTCTTGACCTGGATCTTTGCCTCACAAAGCTGGTAAGTGTGATGCACAGGTCACCCCTAATATTTTAAGCCAAGGAGCATGATTGGAAGGAATGAGTATGTAGTCTTCACTGTCCAGTGAAAGATGGAATTTCCACTGGATTTACACAAATGAAGTCTGTGACACAGTTTATGTCACAGTTTCTGAACTGTAAACATGGGGTACTTGGACATGACTGTGGCATTAGAGAGTGAGTCTGTACAACTTTCAGCCTCTTCCTCAACTTAAGTAATGCAGGGGAGTATGGCTATTTTCATGGCAAAAAGAGAACAACTCAATAATGATTGAATAATAATCTATCACGTAATAATCTGAATCTTTCAAGAATGGGGCCAATTTTGAGGGCACTTAACAATGTCCAACAACATTTATGTTTTATGTACATGATTTAGGGCAGGACAAGGGAGACAGCCAGAGAAAGAAGTTGTTTTTTGTTGTTGTTTGTTTTCTATTTACTGTTCACCCTGAAAGGGGAGGATTTGGCCAGGAGCGGGGCCAAGGAGGGATGACTTTGGCCCAGAAGTGTCCAGAAAGAAGTGGGGATAGAGGTCTTTAACCATAAATATAGCAGCTTCTCCATTCCTCTGGTTGCCATTGCCTCTAAAATCAGCTATTTAACAGGATTTGCATAATGCTGGCTGTGACCCCTTCACTGCCCAGGAGGGCGTATGGTGACACCAGTTTGTGCCTGATGGGTAGATTCAGGCTTAATAATTTTACATTTTACAAAGGTGAATATATGATTCAAAATGTTCTCTTTTTTTTCCTCAGAAGATGCTTTACACCTAAAACTACAGCATCAAAGTCGTTAGATTTTTAAAGGCAAGATAAAAATGTAATAATAAAAATACAAATATTCTCAATTCTTCCTAAGAATAATAATCTAAATCGATAAATAAAAAGAAATTGTTTGTTGAGGAACATAGATTGCAGACACTTCCTTTCTGATTTGGCATTTCATTCTTAAAAGCTTTTAAAAGAGCTTTGACACCCAGAATGATTCATTTCTATTAGGCATCAGCCAACAATGTTCCTTCCTGTGTTTAAAATAAATGGCTGCACAGTGGTTCCTTTGTGGTCATTACAGAATATTAACCTTACAATCACTGACATGGCCATGTGCCACTCTTTTTGGCCCTTTTATGATGGCAAAGTATCTCACCCTGTCAAGGGACTGAAAAGTTTCAAAATGAATGACTCTAAGGCTGGGGATTTCCTTGATCGGGAAAGTGTGATAATACAACTAAAAATCTAAATTAAAATGTGGTCTCTATAACCCTATTATTTTCTCTTGAAACCACTGAGATCATTTTTTTTCCAGTTAAAGCAGAGTCTTTGTATGTATGTTATGTTCAGCCTTAACCATTTATTTTGAAGTCCCCTTTTCCTCTTGCTTTCTAAAAGAATATCTTATAACTTTCTCCCATTCAGCTCACCGGTAAGAATTCAGCATCATCTGTCCAGTGAAGGCTATAATTTCCAGAAGCTGATGCTATTGTAAACATGGACCCTCATCACAGCCTTAGGGAAAAAGCAAGATCATTAAACCAGGCCATCATTCCTAATCATTACCTCAATCTATTTCACATTCATGGGTCAGGTCCCAGACCTCTTGTATCACTGTTTGGTTAGCTTACGGTTTCATTCAGTCTTGCAAATGAACATATGGAATTCTTAGATACTAAGGTTAAAAAATAAAATGATGAGGTTTCAATGACATAACATGGGAAGAATCTCAACTGTAGCTGGTTGGACATGTTTCGAATTATGCTGGGCTGCTGAAGGATGCCCCTTCTATAAGAACCATGACCAAGATTAATCCACAAGTAGAGATAAGGCAGAGGAGCAATGACAGTGATTAATGAGTGTAGACAGGGTCTATTCTTTAGGGACTGGTGCACGTGTTGGAAGTTCTACTGCTTTTGTCATTGCTCTTGTTTTTATCTGTAGTTCTGCTATTTTCAAGATTTTCTTTAAAATGGAAATATGGTCCTGAAGGGGAATGACACCAACATGAGTGTTTGTGTATTTTCCGAAGCATTCATTCCAGTGTGGAATGCAGAGCTCAGAGAGCAGAGCCATAAAGTGCCAGCTGAGGCCTGTGTGACTAACCTGTCACCATTAGATACTGCTCTCTAGAAGGCAAAGAAATATATACTATTTGATTTAAGATTTGGCAGTTCAGATAACTGCCCAGGCACCCTTTTCACAGCACATAAATCTTGCCTTCCTAGTGGCAAGGGCATTATTTTTCTCAAGCAAAAATTGCTCACCATCCCCTTCCTCCCACACTCTCTGGAGCAGGAATGATGGAACTGGGATGGCATGGTTTCCTGGCACAGCATCAGGGAGAGCCAGGGTGATGAGATGAATTCAGGGCTGCACATCTGAAATGGCCAGTTAGAAAAATGGTCATTGCTTTCCAAGCTCCTTATTCTCAAGAAAAAATGAAAAATGTTCTCCATCGCTACCAGGTCAACCAGATTGGATTCTAATGTTAATTTAAAATTTGCCAGAAGTCTGAGAAAGAAGCATTTTTCAGAATATCCAGCTTAATGGTGCGGTGAAGATGGCAGGTTGGGATTGCATAACCTTGACCAGCTGGTGCCCTTCCTTCCCTCTTCTTCTATGGAGCTGTGGAGCCCTTTTACAACAGACATGGGAGAACTTACGGGTAGTGGGGAATCTTCCTTTCCTTTCTAAGCTCCTTTTCCTTTTGCCTTCTTCCTGGAAATCTGTAACTTGTCAATGGCTTTGTTTTTTCTTCTGAGATCCTGAAAATTGTGGTGGTTTTCTTCTTTCTTTCTTTCTTTCTTTTTTTTTTTTTTTTTTTTGGCAACATAAGATTGTTACAGTTTACCAGGAAGCAGTGCAGGCGGACAGCAAGGTCCTCTTTTCATTTTCACTTAAAAAATAAATTAGTAAAATCCAGGGCAACTAGAAAAGACTGTTAAAGATCTACCTATCTAACTTCTCTCTTTGTGTTTGTTTGTAAACATGGCAATTAATAGAGCTCTTAAAGAGCTGATAACCTGGACCACAGTAGACTGGACAAAAATAATTTTGTTTTTGTTTTGTCTTTTTGAAGTAAACATGGTGCAGTAATAAAACATATGCAAGACCTAAAAACAATTGGATGGCTGAATCTCTTACCTCAAGAAACACAGCAGTATCGCTGTTGGGGACCTGTAAGGTTAAAAAACAATAGAAGAGGAAAGTAGTCTAAATGGAACCATTAGAACAGACCTCAGTGTACATAGTAAAGCCAATAAACGACATTAAAAAGAGAAAAGGTGATGGGGAAAAACATTCGGGACCACTTGTCTATGGAATTCACATCAGTCAAGTCGGGGATTTTGACTTTGAGCTGGGAGGCGCGCCTGCGGATGCGCCCCTTGCTGGGCACCCCGTGCCGGTCCAGGGCGCGCCCGTAGGCTTCGCGGCTGCTCAGGGGTTTGCGGTACTGGATGCTGGCGCTGTCGTAGGAGTACATGGTGGCCTTGGGGTCGCTTACGCTCGTGAGCACTTCAGAGCCACCTGTCTCGTTCCGGATTTCCAGGGTGCTGAGGAGAATGTTGCCGTGGGCGTCGACCTGATGGTAAAAAAACAGGTTCAGACACAAGTATCAGGACCTTTGCCTGTTTTCATTAACCTGTCACTAGTGATACTCATAAGGCTCATTAAACATTGTCTCCCTAAACATTAGGCTTGATATGCCTCCCGGACATGGAGATTATCTATCTATCTATCTATCATCTATCTATCCATCCATCCAGCTGGCTCTCTATCTCTCTATCTATTCATCATCCATTCATGCATGCCTTTATCCATCCTCCATTCATTCATCCATCCATCCATCCATGCATCTATATCTATCTATCCATCATCCATCCATCCATGCATCTATCTATCCATGCATGCATGCATTTATCTATCCATACATGCATGCATTTATCCATCCATGTATGTATGTATCCATCCATCTGTCCATCTGGCCATGCGGCTATCTAATCTATCTGTTATCTATCTATCTATCTGTCCATCATCCATCCATGCATCTATCTATCTATCCATCATCTATGTATCTATCCATCCATACATGCATTTAGCCATCCATCCATCTATGTATCTATGTATATCTATCTATCTATCCACTCATGCATGCATCTATCATCCATCCATCCATCCATCTTGCTAGCTTTCTAGCTATCATCTCTATCATCTATCTCCACTCATATGTGTGTGTATGTGTGTGGGGGGTATTTCTTCTTGTTATAAAAGTGGTACATGGAAACAAAGCTAGAAACACAAAATAAAAAAATAAAAATTCGTAATCTTACCTTCAGAGTCTATCATTAACATCTCTCTTGTCTTCAGGTCTTTTCTATGTTCATATATACTTACAAACACAGGTTCATTCATATATTTTGCCTTACCATCTGCTTTTCTCAGTAATACAGCCTGGGCATTTTTTCTTGTTAATAAATATTCCTCTGTGACATGCTTTATTAATAGCTTACATGAATAAACCATAATTGAATTAATCTGTTGTTAGATGTTAAGGTTTGTTTTACTTTTGTAGTATTATAAAAAAAAGTCTAGAAGCAATATTTTATAGTTAAATCTTTGTGCATATTCATAACTCTGTCCTCAGGCAAAACTGACAACATATATGATTAATGAGTCAAAGGATTTGCCTGGTTATCGTTTGACTTTTGTTCCTCTACTGCTGTTCACTGATGCTTCCTGAAGTTCCAGCGATACCTATCCCAGGTTTCCTGGTTCTTCTCTATGCTATGCCCACACATGCCCTTTTGGAACTACAAAAAATGTGAACACAGATTGGCTTAGAATGTCGCCTTGTTTAACTTCAAGCTGATATGCTTTGCAAACTGATTTACCTGGACGAGATATGGCTTATACATGAAAATGAGCTTTAAGTACTTCCAAGGCCAGTACAGGGAGCTGTGTTAGCACGTGTATTAGCATAGTGCCTGACTTATAGTAAGGGTTCTAAATGCTTTTGAATGAGATTAATCTTAGTAAATACTTAACACACTAGGTATAGGTAAGGAGGCAAAAGAACCTGGTGAAGAAGAGATAGAGAAAAACATAGGAAGCAAATACAAACAAGAGGGAAAGAAAAGAAAGGGACAGAGGATAGATAGCATGTGATGGTGCAACCGTAGTACAGTTTAGAGAACTATGATTTATTGAGCTTCCACCATAAGCCTAGCATATATATTACTTAACACAGCAACCCTTCTAAAAGGCCATCCCATCCCCATTTTATAGATAAGGCAACTGAGATTTAGAACAGTTAAAAATCTG
The DNA here is from genome assembly GCF_030222135.1 of Aotus nancymaae. Lineage (NCBI taxonomy): Eukaryota > Metazoa > Chordata > Mammalia > Primates > Aotidae > Aotus > Aotus nancymaae. Next base: position 45,933,499 of record NW_026988417.1, on the reverse strand, counting down.
GTTCATTTACTCAGCTGGTTAAATGCCAGCACTGATATTAGAACCTATGTGTATCTGATTCAAAGCTCAAGCACTTTCTACTGAGAGGAACACATCACAGTCCGTGGCCTTTGTTACACCACACAGAAAGTTCAGTGATGCATTTGTTAGCTTTAAGACTTGAGTTGGTCAGAGAGAGAAATGGCAACCGACTCTGGCCTTCTGTCATCTCTCTCTCCCTTCTTATCTATCATTATTTCCCTCTGTGAAGCATTATGCTTCAGTCTAATTGGGCTACCCACATGCCCTGACCCTGTACATCTGTTGGTGACTTTATTCAGGGAGTTACTATTATTATTATGTTGTTGCTGTTAATGACTACTATTTATTGAATTCTACTGTGTAATTTATCTCAGTAATTTCAGTATTTTAGTAATTGAATCTTACTGAGTGATTTACCTTAGTTATAACAACACTATGACATATATGTTATCTTGATTCAGCAGACAGGGAAACAATGCTCAAAGAAGTTAAGTAAATTAAACCGATTAAACAATAAGTGGCAAATTTGGGATTAAAATAGAGAATATTCTTTGTCTCAAATATTATTTTCTTTCCTCTTTGTACATTAATCGAATCAACCTGTTTTGGCCAAGGCTCAATTTAAATCCTACTTTCTTGTGTATCTTTGTACTTTGCCTGCCTATAGTCACCTCCAAAACTTTCTCCCAACATTTATTGAGTGCTTACTGTGTGACACATAAAATGTTAGGTGACAAGGATATATGCTTAGCAGAACTAGCATCCTTACCCTCAGAAACCCTTAGCCCTTACTTTTACAGCAGAATTTACACACTCAGTCACCTACAGGGACCAAGAAGCATGGCCGAGTAGAGCCAGTGAAAGTAAGCAATTGAATGAAGCTAGGGAGTGGTGATTCCTATGGGGATTTGGAGAGCAGATGTCTAAGGAGGAGACTGCAACTCAGCTCCAGTTGACGACTACACTGAATGAACTAGACCCTAATGTTACCAGATCACCCTCTTTACCAGAAAACCTGAATATACTGATTTTTATTTGGTCTCTTTTTAAAGTTGGCTCAGTAGTTTAAAAATGATCTTCAGGACAGATGAAACATATCTGTGTCTAGATCTGGCTTTTGCATAGCCAGTTAGGGACCTCTGGTTTTTTTTTTCCATTCACATATCCTTTAGCATATATTACTTTGTATTGATACTGATTTTTAAGGTTTCAGTTCTGTTTTCCCAACCAGAGCTATTGGGGTGCTCAGGGGATAGATAATGAGAGCCTGGACTAGGACAATGTAGCAGAAAATAAAGGAAAACTACACTAAAGAGGAATTTTTGTTTAAAATAGAAATGAAACTGATTTGGCCACAGGATTAGATTTGTAGCACAAGGAAGGGAAGGTGATCTGGAAACTGTCAGCCTGTCAGGCTGAAAGGATTATATTGTCATCAGCAGAAATGGGGTGTTTAGTGTATGTTGCATGTATGGGGAAAAAGGAGTTTGTTGTTTTGGTTGAATTTGTGATATACATTAGGCATCCTTGTGGTGGTGTCCAGCAAGTAATGTATATGTGGTGATAACTGGGATAATTTTGGGGCTGAGATTATTTTAGGAGTGGGAGGTAGCTATGGGGTTGGTGAAAGAGACGTAGAGAAACTACAGAGGTAGAGAACAAATAACAGAATGCTATTAAGAGAAATTCAAGAAGGGAGATAGGTATCCAGAAGGAGAGAATGGTCAGTAGTGTTTCAGAGAGAACAGGGGGAAATGAAGGCTCATAGATTTATCAATAAGGCCATTTGTGATCTTAGAATAAAAACTGAAGCAGAACCTGCATTGCAAGGGATTAAAGACTGAATTGGCAGCAAGGAAGAGAAGGGAGTTTGAATGGACTCCCCTTTTCAAAAATTTGCAGGTCAAAGGAAGAAAAGAAATAAAAGCATTAGCTCACATATATCCTTAGAGATACAAGAGTGAAGCATAATATTGGGGGTGACAAGTTTTCAATCAAACGCTAATGGTATAATATAGACCATGATTAGGGATTCATCAAAGTGAGAAATCACTGGGGGTCACAGAAGCCTTCATGTAGCAGTGGGGCTTGCATTGAGTTTTAGAGGATGGGTAGAACAGAACAAAAATTGAGAGTTGAAAGCTATGTTATTATTCTAGTTTTATTACCTACTCAGAAATGGTCTTGGACAAGTCTGGGTCTCAGTTCCTTTACCTATAAGTGGAAGATTTTCATTAGGTAATCTCAAAGATTGGCTTCCAATCTTTGACAGTTTTTGATTATGAAGAACATTCCAAGTGAAAGACACAGCATTCTAAAAAAAAAAAATTCTTGTAAAATGGAATCACCTGGTCTGTACTGTATGCATCATTAAGTTATATTATTATGAATCTCTCTAAGTAAACAAAGTTGCTAGAATTTAGAATCAGCCAGTGAAGCATACAGATGCTTCTAATTAAACAGAAATCAGGGTCAACAAGGTACATTTTATTAAGCCATTTTGGTTCGCCTTGGTGCAGATTCAAACGTGCCTAAAAATTGTATGAAGTTTATCAGTTTGTGCAAATCCCTCAATATTCTCTGTCACTGAAAGCTAGAAATCATAGCTTTAAGTGGTTTGACATTTAAGATAATGGATCTAGTTCTGCAACTATCCATGAAAGCTGATTACGTTAGTACAGAGTTTTACAGCAACATTACCACATTCTTTTTAAGGAAAAATTTTAAAGTAGCTGTATAACAATTCTTGCCCACTTCCATTTTCTTTCTTACCCAGAGTAGGACTTGTGCTAAAGGCTGATGTTAACAGACTCGTCGTGTGTGTCTGTGTGTGTGTGTGGGTGTGTGTGTGTATACATGCTCATGCATTTCTTCTGCAGTGTGATATTTTATCGCTCTCCCTCCAGCTTTTTGCTGTCAGGTAAGGTATACATGTGGTAACCATACCACTGCTGACATCCACAAGTTTCTGGTTGGCTCTGCCATATTCCCTTCCCCTTGGAGAAGAGTGGCTTTCCCTTTGCCTCAACCATATCAGGGCATCTAAGGTATTCTTATATCTGAAGCTGACACAGCTTTCCAAAAATAATATCCATGGAGAAAGGGCTATTGTTTTCTCATGTCATCAGAGAAATCAAGAAGTCATGTTGTACATTGCTTCAACATCTGCAGTGGTCAAATGCTGCCTAATTAATACAGAAATATCAAAATGTCAATATCTGAGTTAAGCACAATCCAGATTGAAGATTTTTAAACCTTGAGGCAGAAGGAAGTGAGGCAAGTTAAAATCATTAGCATACTGGATTTCCAAAGCAGATACAGACCAGCAGATTTTTTTTTAAAAGTTGCTGATGTTGAAAGAACTGTTCTGTGGGATAATCATTCCCCACTCTTCACAGTGCCCTCAAGTATGGGAATTCCCACTCCAAGCCCTAGGAGAGAATCTAAGGGAGGAAGATGTACAACCTCTTTTCTCCTTCTCCCCTCTCACTGCTCTCCATTGACCTATCTGATCGGTATATTTAGAAGAAGGAAGCAGTCATGCTAGGTTCTGTGCCTTCTGGGATTTTGTGTCTCTGATCTGCTTGCTGAGAGAGTGCTGTGCAGATAGGAATCTGGGTGTTGAACCCTGCTGTGCTTTTGGGTAAAGTCTATGGTTGTTTATCAGTTCCAGTGACAGGGAGGTAAGTCTGTTTCTGATTGGAAGGAAGGACTGTAGTATCTTAATCATACATTCCTCAAACCAACACAGCAAATTCTTTTTTAAAAAAATAGAGTGTCATTGAACCTACATTTAGAGAAAATGAATGTAATTATTAATAAGGCTTCAGGAGGGCCAATCAAAAAACCCTTCCTCTTCCACTTCAGATAGATGACCAGTAAAGGGGAGCAGAGAATGCGGCTTTTTGATCTGCAGCCCCAAGGGCTTGGCAATATTTCACTCTCACTCCACTCCTTGTTAGACAGGCATATTTCCTGTGCTGCAAAAGGTAATTTTAGGCAGAACATGGATAACCATTTAAAATGTTAATAGTTCATGCATTCACTCACTCATTTATTCAATCGATGTTTACTGAGGTACTATGCCTCAGGCGCTGTTCCAGACGCTGATGAAGACATCAGCCCCTCCATAAGCAATAGAATATCATGTCCCTCATTTTAAAAGTTCAGAGATCTCAACAAATAAAGCCTCTTGATGATGCAGTCTCCTGTACAAACACTGGGACCCTGACCCTCTATTGATTCTAAATGTTTTACCAGACAAATATTCCGACCTATTTCAATTGCAGGTTATCAGTGCTCTTTCTAACAGCCTCTTTGAAGTTTGCTCTCTTGAACCATGATGCCCACCTTCTTCTTGTCTGCTGAGCCTTTCTCTCATCTTTTTCCTGAAGGTCATGACACCCAGCCTTAAGGCCTGCTGACCACAGACAAGCCCCAGAGGGGCTCACATATAAAGAAAAGCCTGGATTTTTATTTCATAAAGGCCTGAGATGTCAGAGACAATCCAGCTTCTGGCTGGTGAACACTTTCCTTCCTTCCTGCAGTTCACTGCTTATAAACAATATTATCTTGTTCTTAAATTCTAACTCTGACGACACAACAGTCTTGGGAAGATGGTGGTGAGCAAAACAGACAAAGTTCTTGAAATACTGGTGCTCACATTGTTATGGAGGAAAATGGCCAATACCATCCCTCCTCCTAAAATTACTTTTTAAAAAATCTGGTAATATTATGAAGAAAACAATACAGGTATATATATCTTTTAATGTATGTAGGAAAATATGACCAGTTAGTGATTGTGTGCGTATTTTTCTTAACATTATATTCATGCTCACATTTCATTATTACAAGGGGAAAAACCTAAAGTAATTCACGTTTTCTTATTTTCTCCTGTGCCTTACTGCAGCAGAACCTAAAGGATGGCTCTGCATGGTGTTTAGAGGCATCAAAATCTCAACATGACCAGCGCAGAGCTCTTGATCCTCTCTCTTCCCATCCAACTTGTTGCTTCCACTGAGTATCCTATTAGAATGTTACTCCAAGAGGGCAGGGATTTTGTGTTATTCACAACTGTTTCCCTGAAGCCAAGAAAAGTACTTGGCATATAGAAGCATTCAATAAATATATGTGAAATGAACGAATGGGGATAAATACATTGGATATAGTGGTTAATTTTGTGTGTCAACTTGGCGAGGCTGTGGTATCCAGTTGCTGAGTCAAACACTAGTCTAGATGTTGCTGAGGAGGTATTTTGTAGATGTAACTGGCATTTACAGTTACTGTAAGTAAAGAAGATTACATTTGATAATGATGTGGCTGGGCCTCATGCTGTTGGTTGAAAGCTTTGAGAGCAAACACTGAGGTTTCCAGTTAAAGAAGAAATTCTGCCTCAACACTGTAATGTAGAAATATTGTCCAAGTTTCCAGCATGCCCGGCACATTTCAGCCTGAAGATTACAACATCGACTCTTGTCTGAGTTTCCAGCCTGCAACCTGCCTGACAGATTTTGGAGTTGCCAGTTTGTACAATTGCAGGAAGTGATTCCTTAAAATACATCTCTTTTTATTTGTATGTTAGTTCTGTTTCTCTGGAGAGCCTGACTGATACAAAAGGCATGCCAAAAATTATAGGGTGATTCTCAAATGACTGAAGTCCAGAGAACACTGATGTGATGGCTGTACTATTTCTTTCTGTAACAGAAACCTGAAGCGAATGTGCAAATTTCTTTTCTAGCTTGGGTTCAGCCTTTCTTCCACCCCTTCCGTCTCACTCACGCTCTCCTCTGTCCCAACATCCTCAATGAGTGCTTTAGGCTATGAAAATGTTGCCACTCACTGAATTGAACTGCTCTGGATATTTTCAATATATAAATATAGCTGAACTCATTTTAGTGTGATTGGAATAAAATATAATCTTGTTTTCAGTGGCAGTTTTAAAGCCCTGTCGAGGAATACCTCTGGGCTCAATCTACTTTGCAAATAGTGAGTTATTTCCTTCTTGCTAGTCAATTCAATTAGATTCATATTTACAGAGTGGTTCTGAAGCACAGAGCAGGAAACCAAGTGAAGTGGTGCTGGCTACATACAGAGTGAGCTAATTCACTGTCCTCAAGAAGCCTACACTCTACTGAATGAAGCCAACCAGTGCAAATAGCTGCCTGCCCCTGTAGAGAACAGACACTTGCAACAGCCCAGGCTTCATCTTCCCATCCCTCTCATGGAATGTATCACATTTGCTGTTGCTGTCAGTCATTTGCTTTCACCTGGGCTGCCAAACCCTGATCTCTTAGCCTGGAATTCCTGAAACCTTTTTTAGTGGGTAGGAAACGGGAGGTTCTCCTGATGCTTAGCATGTTTCTTTGTATGTCCTGAAAGCTGTGGCAGAAATGAAAACTTTATTATCATTTTGAGAAAGAATAGAAGATTAAGTACAAATGTACATAAGTCAAAGACAAACAAATTATATTATTCAGGAAACAGAAAAGGAGAAAAAGATAAAGATAAAATGAAACAACTGGCAATTTTCCAAAACATTACTCAGGTAGATACAGTGATCCTGGATTCCTTTCTTTTCCTTATTTCTCCCATTCTATGTTTTAGTAGGTCCAAATTGCTCTACTTTTAAATGCATCCTGATTCTGTTCACTTTTTTCTTTCTTTTTTAATGTTTCATTTTTATGTGCACATAGCAGGTGTATTCCATGTCTCCTTCTTTCCACCGTCACCTCTTGAAGCTTAAGTGATCTTCTTCTTTCCAGAAATGTAGCCCTGTGGTCATTTCTCTACATAGAAGCTGGAGCAATCCTTTAAAAATGTAGAACAGGGCAACAAAGCGAGACTACAACTCAAAAAAAAGAAAAAAGTAAAACAGGCCGGGTGCAGTGGCTCACACTTTGGGAGGCCGAGGTGGTAGGGTCACATGAAGTCAGGAGTTCTAAACCAGCCTGGCCAACATGGAAAAACCTCGTCTCTACTAAAAATACAAAAATTAGCCGGGCATGGTGGTGGGCGCCTGTAATCCCAGCTACTCAGGGAGGCTCAGGCACAAGAATCACTTGAACCCAGGAGGCAGAGTTTGCAGTGAGCCGAGATTGAGCCGCTGTATTCTAGCCTGGATGACAGAGACCCTGTCTCAAAAAAAAAAAAAAAAAGTAAAACAAATGATGTCTATTTACATTATCTGTTTACTCCATTTATATCTTCTGGTTATTTTTCAAGACATAGAACGAAATCCGGATTTCTCATCCTAGTCCGAAAGCATTATGTGGTTTGATTCCTGTGTGTACCTCAGCCCTCATTTCCTACCACGCTGCTTTTTGAGCACTGCTCCAGCCACACCGGACTTTTTTTTGGCTATGTCTTTTAGTTTTGTTTTATTTTGTTTTTTGAGGTGGAGTTTTGCTCTTGTTGCTCAGGCTGGAGTGCAATGGCACAATCTCAGCTCACCATAATCACCACCAACCAGATTCAAGTGATTCTCCTGCCTCAGCCTCCCGAGTAGCTGGGATTACAGGCATGTACCAGCACACCTGGCTAAAGTTTTGTATTTTTAGTAGAGACAGGGTTTCTCCACGTTGGTCAGACTGGTCTCGAACTCCTGACCTCAGGTGATTTGCACGCCTCGGCTCCCAGAGTGCTGGGATTACAGGCATGAGCCACGGTGCCCAGCCTTTTGGCTGTCTCTTGATGCTCCTAAGTCCACAGGGCATTTTCATCTGCTATGCTTCTCTTGTAGAATGATGTTTCTTGCCCACATTGTTACCTAGCTAGCTTCTCATCATTTTCTTTACCATAATTATCATTGCCTGCCATTATATCATGCATTTATTCACATATTTGTCAATTACTTCAACTGTAATAAAAGCTCCAGGAGGGCAGGAGCTTTTTTGTTGTTCATTGCTACTCAGTATGTCCTCCTTGCTTTTCCAGAACTGAGCCTAATATACATTTTGCTGAGTAAATGTCTGCAGAGTGGGGAAATCTGAAACTTACACTTTGAGCCATCTTTCTGAACTCTGAGTTTCAATGGCCAAGGACACCTGCAGGGGTGGTTGGAATCTATAGGATCTCCGGGGTTGTGGTTCTCAGACACTGAGGTGTATCTGAACGAATTGGGAAGCTTGTTAAAACCACCAGTGTGAGTTCATCTCATTTCAGATTAAGATCCTTCTAGTCTGTATTCCACCCAAACATCCCAAGGGTCCTAGGTGGTTATGGTGGTTGCCTGTTGGTTTGACCTGTCTGATTCCATTCTACCTTCCTCTGATGATAATGCTCTGATGTTTTTTTGGTGCATGTGGTTGAAGTATGCCTGATTGCATCTTCTAGGCTTAAAGGACATGCATGTAACCCAGACTGGGCATTTAGCATTTTCCATCTTTCTGGTGAGAAGAATTGACTTCTGCATGAAAATATGACAAGTTTGTCCAAACAGATTCAATTCTAGGCCTTTTTTTTGTGTTAGAACTATTGGGTATAAGAAATGATTTTGTGCTAATTACAAACAGCTTTAACACTATAAACTCGGAACTTTGGGACTACCATGAGGGAAGGGTCTACTGAAAATAAAGTCAATATAAAAAAAGCAGAATTAAGAGATGAAGAGAGATACTTTCTGACAAATTCTTTGCACACCTGGAACACCACATGTGAAACTAGGACTATGCTTGGGCCTTTCAGTTGTGTGGGCCAATAAATCCCTCTCCCTCCTCTTTTATTTTTAAATCAGTTAATTAAGGTAGAGTCCTTTCTTGTTCACCAAAAGAGTTCTAGATACCTGGGTAGACAAAAAAAAAAAAAAAAAAAAAAAAAAAAAAAATAGAAAATAAGAGACAGAGATTCCTAAAAAGGAAAATTAGACTTCAGAAAACTGGAGATAGGATAGGATTAAATAAAGGCTAGAGAACGAAAAGTGAACGAAGGCAGATTTGGGCAGGGTTTGAGGAATAAAGAAGTTCATGAACTATCGACACAGGCTGTCAGTAGAAATTCTGGATGCTAGGTATAGATGGTGAAAGTTCCATCGAAGGCAGGGTGAGTTTTTCAGCTGGTCTGAAGACCCAGGCTCAAAGGCTGACAGATATGGAGCTGTTTCAAGCTGGACCTAAAGACAGAGCTGTACGACCTTACAACGCCCGCCTTCGCCTGCACATTGCATCCTGGAAGTAACCGCAATACAGAGCTGATTCACATTTAGAAAGTTGTCTGAAAGCGTTTGGGTGACTCACTGCAAAGAACAGGAATGAGAGAGAAGAGGCCAAATCACAATACTAATATCTGATTCTAAGGGGAAAAAAATCAATTTCTTGACTGTTGGGGATGCAACTGCATATTTGGTATTGTGAAAGGAAAATAAATCTTGGGACCCTAAAATCACTAAGCTAAAGAGAAAATCTGCCTCCCGTTCTATTTAAAGTAACCCCTCTGCTCACTGAGATAAATGCGTATCTGACTGCCTCCTTTGGAGAGGTTAATCAGAAACTCAAAAGAATACAACCATTTGTCTCTCATCTACCTATGACCTAGAAGCCCCCTCCCTGCTTGGAGTTGTCCCTCCTTTCCAGACTGAACCACTGTTCATCTTACATGTTGATTGATGTCTCATGTCTCCCTAAAATGTGTAAAACCAAACTGTTCTGACAACCTTGGGCACATGTCGACAGGACCTCTTGAGGCTGTGTCATGGGCACATGTCCTCAATCTTGGCAAAATAAACTTTCTAAATTAGCTGAGACCTGTCTCAGATACTCAGCATTCACAGTATGAATCTTTGGCAGATTCCTCTGGTGTCCCCTGTGACACCGAATGACTGTGAATCGGTCTCTGCTCACAGACCACCCAAGCTACCATTTCAGCCATTTCATTTATTTGCAAACGGACAGGCATTGTGGCCAGTATATGCAACTGAAAAAGTTCCAGATGAGTATAAAAGTGGCCCAGAGGTAGCTTACTTATGGCCTAGTTGTACTGCGAAATCTATCTTTCAAGACTCTAAATACCATCTCTAGTTTCAAATGATGCCCGAGGGGCTTATGAATCTACAGTCTTTATCACCTTAGAGGTTGAAACTCTCCTAATGTCTGGATCTAGCATCTGCACTGATATAAAAAGATGCTTCAGAGCAGCTGGAGGAAATATAAACCAAGACAAAGCAAGCACTCCTGAAGCTTCAGTACAAATATCCCTTGACCTGACTGCCTCGCCAAAGCTATCAAAAGTAATGAGTAATAACTGAACAGGGCCACTCTATGCTCCAGTGAACCAAGGCAAATACTGAGGAAATCCCTCAAATGAAAATTGTCTGGGACCAGAGCACAGTCATTTAAATGTAACTGTTTACATGCATTGAAAAGTAGAGGATCATCCAACCATTATATTAAAAAAATTTAATAATCTTTTTTATATTTTTGAGTTTAACCAGGGGGTAGCAACTTAAAATACCACACAGTTTGCATTATTAATGTAACGGCTGAAATGCACACTGAACAGAGGAAGTAATATACTTGCTTTGTTATTGACATATTATCTGTCTGGGCTTCTGTTTTTAGAAGAGGACAAGAAAGTTAGGAACTACAAAGCCTAAGCAGGTGCAGGAATGATTATAACATGCTGAGATGGTACTGCTGTATTATTATCCCACCTAAATATGAAGAAGTTTATAAAATTGATACAGGAGTTAGAAGGAAATTATTTAGACAGATAGTAAGGGCAACAGAGTCCTTGGCGGAATTTCTCTTTTAACAAAAAGCAGCCCCCAGATCATTTCTTTTCTAACAAAGAGCAGCCTGAAAAATCAAACTGTAGACATAAATAAGCAAGTTGGAAACTTGTACGGGTGAATGCTGGAAGCTGTGCCATTAGAAAAGGGCTACCTGGAAGACAGGTATGTTCAACATGAAGGCTCCATCTTCCCCCACCCCGTGTACAGTACAAAAGCAGGCAATATGGTGCCAGCCAGGTAGAGAACCCACCTGCATAATAAAAATTAGAGTGGGGTGGCTAGCTTTTATGCACATTATGCAAATGGCACATCTAGCCTTAACCATTTTTTTGAGGCTTATGCAAATGGAAAACCTGGTCTGACCAATCTTTCATGCCCTATGTGAATCAGACACCACCTCCTCAAACTCAACTATAAAACTCCTTTTATTTCACCACAGACCGGAAGACCCGCTTGAGACCCCCTCTCTGTAGGAGAGAGTGTTTCTCTTTCTTTTGCCTATTAAACCTCCACTCTTAACCTCACTCCTTGTGTGTCCATTTCCTTGATTTCCTTGGCGTGAGACAATGAACACTGGTATCACCCCCCCAGACGAACAGTGCCATTTCAAAATCTTAGCCATAATGCTCCTGTGAAGATTACATGTAATGCTATACGATACTGTGATTCAAAAAGAATACCAGAGGCCAATATAGGCATGCTTAAAATATTTTTTTGAAAGTAAAAATGATAGGAACAGTAAGACAGTCTAGAGCAGAAGCTGAAGTGGAGTATAGTCTCTTTTTCTTACTTGTTATGAATATGTAAGAATTTTATAACACTGAATGCCTTGTGTGGTGTCTAAAAATATCTTAAATGGAGAACGGCTCTCCAGCATTCATTCATTCATTCAACAAGTACTTATGTGGTATCCACCTTTTAGCTATTGAGAAAAGAACAATAAATATAATAGACAAGGACCCTGGGGTGTACACTTGGGAAACTATAGCCTAATAAGAGAAAGGGATGTTAAAAGATAATTATACAAATAAACATATACTCACTATCATGGGAGTCCTATTGTGGAAAAGCACAGGATCCCATTATAACAATTAGCAGAGATACCACATAATAAATCAAGAGTGAGGGTGTCTGTTAGGGCATCCCCAGAGTAGGAGCATTTATGGTAAGAACTGCTACAATCGAGAAATTGAGAGAAGCCTAATATCACCTTCAATTTTGCTAATCCTTTTTTCTGTTGTATACAGTGTGATGCTAATCCATCTAATAAAAATTTCAATTCTGTGATTGCCATTGTTACATTTTTATAGTTTCAACTATCTTCTGAAACTCCCCATCTCTTCATACACTGTATCATTTTTTTCTATTGACTTTATTTTAAACCTTTTATTTGGAAATTATTATAGATTCCCAAAAAGTTGTGAAGATGGCACAGAGGGGCCCCATGTACCACTCACCCAGGTTCTCCCATTGATTACATCTTACATAACTATGATATAATATCAAAACCAGGAAAATGACATTGGCATAAAGTGTGTACGGTTCTATGTAATTTTACTGCATATGTAAATTCATGTAATAAGCATTCCAATTAAGATACAGAACTCTTCCATTATTGCAAAGATCTCCCTCACACTGCTTCTTTATAATCAGTCACACCCATCCCCACCATCACCAACTCCTGGCAACAACTAATCTGTTCTCCATCTCTACAATTTTGTTATTTCAAGAGTGCTATATAAATGGAATAATACAGTATTATAACCCTTTAAAACTGGCTTTTTTTTTCACTCAACATATTGCCCTTGAGAGAAATCCAAGTTTTTGCATGTATCAAGAGTTCATTTCTTTTTTTATTGGAATAGTACTCACAGTATGAATATACCATGGTTCATTTAACCATTAATCTATTGTAGGATATTTTGGTTGTTTCCAGTTTTGGGCTCTTTCTTATGAACTTTTAAATACATTAATTATAGTTGTTTATACTAATGATCTTTTAGGCCAACATTTGAGACTTTTACAGGTATGTTTCTATTGACAAATTTTTTTTCTTGATGACCTCATTTTCCTATTTCTTCTCATGTCTAGTAATTTTTTACTCTATATTAGATATTTTAAACAATGCACCATAGAGACTCTAGATTCTGCTGTCTTCCCCAAAGAATGTTGAGTTGGGTTTGGTAGGCAGGTATGTGACTCACCCAGAATATGTCACCCAGAATATGTGGAGACATAGTTTTATGTGTTATTAGGGTGAGCCTATTTTAGTTTTTCCCTTAACCCAAGGGGAAACCCTTATTCTTGTGACTTAGCCTTTACTCCTAAGGTATAAGCCTTTTGAGACTTTTAAGGAAAGCCTAATGTTCTTACCACCCCACACTCCCCAATAGGCTGGACTCAAACTCCAAACTCTGACTTTTATATGGTGGACAGCAACTAAAATCTCTGTTCATTTTTCTTTTCCCCAGCTTCTAGCTATTTTTTCTTTCCGAGCTCCTTGTTATTTAACCTGTACATTTGTAACTCAGGGATCAACCTGGGGAAGTTTACACTCAGATGATGAATTTCTGCTTTGGCTCACTTCTGAAATTTCCAGGAACTCTGGAAGAATCAAACTCCATGATCTGACTCCTCAGGCCAATACAACTGCAGTTTCTGCTGAAGTTTTGTGGGCCTGACATCCCTCAGACTGGGACATGGCTTCAGGGGAAAAGCTGCATAAACATGGATTTCACACAGTGTGGTTTCTTTCTTTTGAAGGTCGATTCTCTTTTAGTTTTTGCTTGTTTTGTTACTCTTCCATGTCTTAAAGCAGATTTTTTAAAATGTGTTTACAGTTTATTATTTCTATCAATAGGAGGATTAGCCTGATACAAAGTACTCTGTCTTGTTTTAATATGATTTGTTTTTGAATTTTGTTGCAATTACGTCTATTTTTTCTGTGGAAATCATTTGTGGAGTTCCTAGGCTACCTTTCCATGAATAAAAACATATTTTAAAAAAATCTCCTTTAAGCATTGTCTCCTGTCAATTGAGGAATTTCTCAATTCTTTCTCCTTTACTTCAAAATTTAAAAAGTCAGTTTACCAAAAATAGCAGTTTACTGATTTGAGAGCCAAGGAATTCTTACAACATTTAAGCCCAGTGTTACTCAAACAGCCTGCTTATGAAATAAGGGTCAATCAAATGCGAACATTTTACGTATTTATTAGCCAGTCACAAAGTCCTCTTCAGGGCTTATACATCTAGATCTGACATGACACGGGCTTGCCTCCTGCCTTTATTCAACCTTTATCATCTTAAAAAATTTCTCTGATATCCTAGTGTGGAATCAAAACCTTAAAGTGTTTGCTTAACGTTTGTTTTATAGTCCTTTTGTTTTATCTGAATAAATTGATTCCAGTTTGCTTGACCTTTCATTTTGATAGGGACAGGAGACAGAGACAGGAAAATTCTGGGAAGAAGAAGGTGTTTCCCTGGCAAAGGCCTCACCCGCAAGCATGGAAACCCATGGCTCTAAATGGGAACAGGGATTCCTGTTTTAGTGCCCAAATACTGCCTTTTGGCCCACCCTATCTGGTACCCATATAAGCCCCAAACCCCAGGCTCCATGAGGAAAAGAGCTAAGGAGCAAAAAAGTGTCATAGCAGAGAAGGAGAGAAGAGGAGTGTCTGAACATCGAGAGGAGTTTGACTGCGGATGGTCAGAGAGATTGGCTGCGGGATGGTGGAACTCCAGAGGAAGATTATCTTCCCACTCCAACACCTTTACAGCTCACCATCCATCTCACTGAGAGCCACCTCCACCTGGCAATAAGATCCCCCACATTTATCATCCTTCGATTTGTCTGTATGTCCCTATTCTTCCTGGACTTTGGACAAGAACCTGGGTGCCACAAAGACACTGAGCTGGCTACACTTAAGCTGTCTCCACATGCAGAACTAAAGGAGCACTGTAAGGTACCTGTTGGGGCTTCGGAGTTGCGGGCACCCACCCCTAGATGCTACCAAGGGGTGAGAGCCCAAAAGTGCTTGCCCTGGCTCCCGCACCTGCCTGTCAGCATGCTCCCTCTCCCATAAGGAGTTTGAGTGTGAGGCAGCCCAACAGATGAGCCACATCCCTGTCACATGCCTTGTGGGGGGGATCAGGGAACTCTCCTATTTCAATTTAATTACTCTCTCTAGAGAATATTACTTTTTACCAACGGAAGGACCCTGCCTTCTTCATTATGCTTTCCTAAATTCTACTTATCTTTGAGTATCCATCCATTTCATGTCTTCTGAATTTTCCCACCACTGAACCTATTCCACCTTCTTTAGGGTTTTCCCTCATGACTTATAAATTAACACACATTCCAAGTTGTGCAGAGGATAAACTAGTGTGTTTGGAAGGCAACTAAGATGAGGATGGGAATGGAAAAGAGGTGGCCTCCCAAAAAACTTTTGAAGCTGGTATGGTTACAATCAGACCGTGGGAAGCTACTTCTTTTCAGGTACACACCTGAAACTAACTGTCTTGTCTCATTTTACAATCACCTCATGTGAGTATAACCTTTCACCATAAGATGAGAAGATTCTTGAGGGCAAATTATCATATCTGCTTCTCTCCCCTTAGCTTAGCACTGAACATAGGGCCTCATACAAAGGCAGAAGTTTAAGTGATGCGTTCCTTTGAATTTTAACCACTTGGCTGAATCTCTAAGTTTTCTTTGCTAATTTTTCAAACAGTATTTGTCCAAACTTTTGTCCTATTAAAGAGTATAACGACACACCCTGAAAACTTATAATTTGGCCTCTGCTTAATGATCGAACCACAATTCATACTACTATGCTTTCTCCCTCACTACTATGCTCTTGCTCTATTGGTCTTCTCTCAGTTCTTAAACACACAGGATTTCCTGCCTCACAGCCCACACACTTGCTATTTCCTTTGCCTAGAATGGACAATGCATATTAGCTGCCTCTTGTCACGTAGGTCTCAGATCAAATGGTAATTCCACAGAGAAGTCTTACCAAAGTGTCCTGCTCTGTTAAATCTGACCCAAATACTCTCTTGTCCAGTACTCCATTTTTTTCATTTTTTTATTATTATTATTTTGAGACAGAGTCTCACTCTGTCACCCAAGCTGATATGCAGTGAGGCAATCTCTGCTCACTGCAACCTTTGCCTTCTGGGTTCAAGCCATCCTTCCATCTCAGCCTCCCAAGTAGCTAAAACTAGAGACAAACACCACAATGCCTAGCTAATTTATTTATTTTTTGTGGAGATGAAGTTTTGCCATATTGCCCAGGCTGATCTCAAACTCCTAGGCTCAAGCGATCCACCTGCCTCAGCCTCCCAGAGTGCTGGGATTACAGGCATGAGTCACTGTTTTACTTTCTTTTTAGCACTTACTAGTATTTAAAATTATCCTTTTAATATTTGTTTGTGTTTGTTGCCTGTCTTCTCATGTTTGAGCCTAAGCTCCATGACGCTGAGGAATTTTGTCTCATTCACATCAGCATCTCAAAGGCCTAGAACAGTGCCTACATGAACAAATACTTGAGTTGTCACCCTGTGTGCTATCTTAAAACAATTTGTGGTAGATACACATTTCCATGTACTTAATGGTAAACTGATTTCAGTGAAAATGGCTCAGAGGTAGAGGCTACAGAGATGTTTTTAAAAACTGAACAGATCATTAATTTAAATTTAGTTCCATCCAATGAGACCACAGGTTATAAAATGTACCAATGAAAAAAACTCAGCTCTTATAACAACTCTGTGAGATAGATATACTATCATAATCTCCATTTTATGGATGGGGACACTGAAAGAAAAGGTTAGATAAAGACTTAAAATAGGTTGATTTGGCTGAAGCTGCAAAGTTAGTAGGTGAAAATCAAAACCAGGCAGTTTAATTTCAGTCTATGGTTATAACCACTGTGCTACATCACCTCATCTGCATTTAGCAGTTCAGAGTATATTCTCTCATTTACTTACCATGCAAATCTAGCATTATTATTTTACATATACTTTTACAACTAGTTTAGAATAAATTATAATGGACTTGGGGTTGAGTTCCAGGGTATATTATCAATCAGTATAACCCTCAATCTAACTTCTTCATTCCTCAGTCCCCGAATATGTACAATGAAGGCTTGGTTGTGTGTTATTAAAGATCAAATAATATTTTATTAATTGTTTTTAAATTATGAGAGCCCGGGCATCATGCTGCTGATAAATTTACCAAGAATATATTTAGGAATATTTAATGTCTTACCTGGACTTTATTCATCTCCAGTTTGTTCTTCTCATTGGCACTCTGGTCTTGTTTGCTAGCTCCCTTTTTCTGAGGGCCTTTCCCAAAGAAGATGTAATTTACAAAGGCATACTCCAGCAGAGCCAGGAACACAAACACAAAGCAACCCATGAGATAAATATCAATCGCTTTGACATAAGGGATCTTTGGCAGGGTCTCCCTGAGGTGGGTGCTGATGGTTGTCATTGTAAGCACTGTCGTGATTCCTGTGAAAGAGAAAGACAATGCTTAGTTGAGGGCACCACTATTGAGTTCCTTTTTCAAGATTGAGAGGGCAGATGCTATTTCCTTATTGGTGTCCCTGAGTGATCACAGAAGCATGATAAACCACTGGGCAAAAAGGGCAGATATTTTGAAAGACAAGGCATTAGCCTCCCTACATAGTACATTAATGAATCATAAAATAGAATGTGTAGTTAATGAAGGGTTGAAAACATTTTTTTTTTAGTTGCACAAAATAAAAAGAAAAGCAGATGGAAAAGCAGATCGAAATCCCATCGAATGTCTCTCACTTTGTTACGTGGCCACATCTTCCTTCTTCCTTTTCACAGCATCTCATTCATTGTGCTCCTAAATCTGTCTTTGTGACACTAATCCCTATAGCAGCTCTACCAAATTGAAAGCTGGTGACTAGTTTGAGATCTACTTCATTCCATGAATCTACAGGATACCCAAGTTCAGTATTGCATTTGAAAATAATTGTCATTCATAGCAAAACATCACCAAAAGAAGAAACATGAGCAGTTTCATAATTTGTGTCAAGTACTTGATGTATGTATATTTTACTTTTATTCCAGTCTTGTTGCTTCGTTATTTCAAATATTCTCTATTTTCTTGGTTCTAGAACCTAGGACAAATTAGTTCCCTGATGTCAGAAAACAACTTCTTAAAAAATTGATCTTGGATTTGTTAAAGAAGTTTAAGACTGTAAGCTCATAAAAGGCAGATTTTGTTTTATTTACTTTGTTAAATGTAGCATTCTTAATAGTATAATATTTGTGTGGCTGTATAGTAAATATTTTGTGTTGCTGCTGCTGATGAAGTCATAATTGTGAAAAGCAACAGTGAAAAAGAAGTTGGAATCTAGTGTAGATATTTGTGCTACAATACTAATACTATACATTTGTATGGTGTTGTACAGTTTTAACACTTGCAGTTATAAGTTATCCTTATATGGCTGTCATAGCAACCTGAAAATGATAGGGAGTGTGTATTATTCTCATTTTATAACTGGGTAAACAGAAATTCTGAGATTAGTTATTTTGTTTTAGGTTACCCAGCTAGGGTCAAAAAAGCACAGTGATGTTCCACAATAGCATTTAAAATAAGCAACGAGATGAAAAGGCAAAATCTAAAATTTGATAGCAACTCTTAAAAATAAAGTCAGAAAGTGTGAAATGGATAGTAAAGACAAAGGAAAACTTCCAAAGGGAATGGAGGGTAGCAAACTGAAATGAAGGGAAAAGATAGTTTTGCATTCATTTGCTAATCAGATTATTCTAGACGTATATTCCCAGTTTTGACTATTCAACTTTTAGAAGAGCAGATCAAGTAGGAGGTCAGGACTACCATCAAAAAATTAAAGTGGTTTAGATCAGTAATAAATTCTACTGTGCTGGACTGACATAAAATGACATAATGAGTGGTCTTTCTTACTTCTTTGAAAAAACCTTTAAATTTCACCTAATATAACTCTAGCTAATGTGCTTCACAGAAATGAATGAGTCACTTACAAAATCACCAATTGCATTTCTTCTTCTACTCCTTGTTTTATATTTTTAAGCAAAAAGTGTTAGTAAATGAATGCCATTTTAAATTACGTGTGTTTTAAAATATCTCAGGTTTTACAGTCCAAAGAATAGCTTAAACAAGCACCTTTATATGCTGACATATTTAATATCTCCAATCAAAATAGTGTTAGCTTTGAGGATAGAAGAGTAAAGAGAACCACAATTCATAAACTTGTTAGTTATTATTCTCTGCTGTGGACATCATCCACTGTTTTTTCGTAAGTGTAGCATATAGACATAACACCATTCATGTTCAAGTAATATGTGCAGATTCATATGTATGATACTATTATTTGTTTGCTTTCTTTGATCTTAGACTGTTCAAAGATTGACAAGGGGCTGAGAACACGTTCTAACCTTCCAAGGAATCCTTAAAGTCTCAAATATAGCCTTTCAGCTTTCAGCAATTACTTAACCATGGCAGGATTAGTTCTAAATTTTGCTCCCCCAAGATGGAAATCATTTTTATTCTGTCTTGATCACAGATTATTAATATAGCTGATGATTGTCTGTGTCTTATTCAAGTGTAATAAGCTCCATTTAAAGGAGACTCAGCTTAATACGATTTAATTTTAGTTAGTATTTAAAGGATAGTATTTCTCAGCAAGTGACAGCTTGTTATTAGTCACAAGGTTTAGCATTTCCTAAATTCATTTGAAAATAGTGCATTGTATATGTTTTTTTTTTTTTTTTTTTTTTTTTTTAAGACGGAATTTCGCTCTCGTTACCCAGGCTGGAGTGCAATGGCGCGATCTCGGCTCACCGCAACCTCCGCCTCCTGGGTTCAGGCAATTCTCCTGCCTCAGCCTCCTGAGTAGCTGGGATTACAGGCACGCGCCACCACGCCCAGCTAATTTTCTGTATTGTTAGTAGAGACGGGGTTTCACCACGTTGACCAGGATGGTCTCGATCTCTTGACCTCGTGATCCACCCGCCTCGGCCTCCCAAAGTGCTGGGATTACAGGCGTGAGCCACCGCGCCCAGCCTGTTCTTCACTTTTAAAAGCAGGGATTAAAGGGGAAGTTATCCCAAAGTTAGCAAAAATTAGTGTATTGAGAATTTAAAAATTTATTCCATGAGACACTTAAGTAGTGCTAGATATATTCCAAGATTTTTGTTTGTTTTGGTAAATTGCTAAAAAGACAGTACATTATAGAATAGTCATTGTAGATATGCCTACACTTAGATGTTTTATATTCAGGGACTCTTATGGTAATCTAATTCTTTGGCTTGCTATAAGAGAGCCCTTGCCTATAATTTCTGATATTGGTTATTTGTTTGAAAGTAAAACCTGTTAGCTCTCTGCAGTGCTGCGAATACATTACCTAGTGCGACTCTGGCTGCAGATGCATCATAGTTGATCCAAAAAGACACCCAGGACAGAATTGTGATCAGTGTAGAAGGCATGTAGGTTTGCAAAATGAAGTAACCAATGTTTCTCTTTAGGCGAAAACTTAGTGACAGTCGTGGATATGCTCCTGAGTTGAAAAACAAAAGACAAGTAATCAGACCATCATTTGGTTGGAATCATCTTCTTCCTTTCACAGCAACCCTAGGACATTTTGGGAGAAACATCCTCACCTGTTGTGAACTCCACCTTCTTAGACACCATCTTGTAGTCAACAATAGAAAACTGAGGAAGCTCAATTTTATTAACACCAGTTACTGCCCCCTCTCCTCCATTCCAGTAAAACTCAATGTCATCAGTGGTATAGCCATCTGAAATCAAGAAACACAGCATGGTTAAATACAGTTCAGGAAATCATTTTGAAGACCACCTGGGAGCTAGAGGAAAAATTCCCAGCAAAAGAGTGGTAAGGTGGCATTGCCTTAAATTAGGGTGGTATGCAGGTCTCATGTGGAGTGCCATTTCTGATGATTTAGTAGTAGCTGCATTGAGAAAATGGATGCATCTGGCTTTAGTGGACATAAGCTCCACTATATGGGTAAAAGTCTTAGGACCATATAAATTCTTGATAATGCTTTTTATACCTTTGTACTTATGAGAATGAGCTTTGGTTAATTTAGAGGAGTGTTTAGGGAACTGTAGATTGTAATAGAAGGATCTAGCATCAGGTCTTGAGTATGAAGGCCCTGTGTTGATGGCCTAATCTCTTCCTCTTTCCACTCTTCTCCTATCTGGCACTGGTCTAGCTGGTGGTCTTATCATTATGTATAAGAGTAACTTGCATAAAAGGAATGCACAGATATATTTAAAAATCTAAAAATAATTTAAGACATATTTTAAGACTGTATTTTTTTCTTTCTACAAGTTACAGTCAAAGAAGATCTTTCTAAATTCATTTTCTATTTATGTTCACCTCAAATAAAAATGCATAAAATCTTTTTTCCATTACAATTGCTAGGGCTAGTGTTTCAAAGGTAACCATATAAAGCTCTTTGTAGTGGACATCATGCTGACCTACTTTTGATTAAAGCCAGTCATGCCTTTTCAAGAGATAAAAAGTAATATATTTGATATTTAGAAGTTTAATGCCAGGTGCCAAAGGGTCAACTTGTCCTTGCAAGAATATAAGACATTTTAAGCTATTCTTCCCCACTCCTCTCCCCACTTTTAAAAAGAAAAACAAAGCTGTCTTAACTTTACTGCTTTAAACTTTTCTAACTTCTCTTCAGAAAGTTCTTTTTTGAATTCTTATTCCTGAACTCATTAAACTCACAACTGTTTTATATTTGTTACCATTTGCAGCTCTATGCGGTTATTGTTTATTGTAATATGCTTCAGCTTATTTTATTTCTCTTTCTCCTTCTAGGTCTAGGAACTTGCCCTCTTTCCAAAGGGCAATCTTCCATATCCAGTAATCCATTCTACAATGACCCAAGTGTAGACACAGAAATAGAAGATACTTACTTCCAGATATAATCACCAGTGTCTGAAAGATGGATACTTTCTGTTCTATTGGACTTAGAATAACCTACATGGAACTAATTGACATATTGGAGATTTAAACCAAGTTTGGGTATGATTCTGTAATACTGATTCTAAACATCTCTTTCAGAAACTGATAAAAACCTGCCAATAAAATCCACAGAAAAATATAGATAGATAGAAATAGACAGATAGATAGAAATCAATGACAATTTCAGGAGATCATGGATCCCACTCATGGATTCTAGAATACTGGAATATGAAACTCCTTTCTAAGTTGAAATGGTTAGTGGCAATATGACAGCTAAGGTTCAACCAAGATTCCCTCCTTTCCAATTTCAATTCAACGATGGGTTTCCTCTCCTAAGCCCAGCAGGAAGTATTATCTGGTGTGAGTTCTCAGCCCTGTCTGGATGCAGTGGACAATGGCATCATGGGATTTTTGCCTCCTTAGCAGCTAGAGAGAACCTAGGGACTGGTGGCATGGAGTCCTTGGGTGGGGATTAGAACAGTGGGATCAAAGAAGATAGCTGGGTGCAGGGGCTCTTGGGCCTACTAAAGAAGGAAGGGTGTTACCACCTGTGTGACTGGAGGAACTTCTGTCATTTCAGTGCTTTAAGGGGATGTGGGAAAGTTAAAAAGGTGGGCTGGGAAATCACCATACTGTTTTCCATAGATGTTGTGCTAATTTACATTCCCACCAACAGAGCATAAACGTTTTCTTTTCAAACTTCTATTGTTTTTTGACTTTTTAAAAATACAATTCGATTTAGCAATCCCACTACTGGGTATCTACTCAAAGTCATCATATAAGAAAGACTGCATGCATACATTTATCACAACACAATTTACAATTGCAAATATATGGAGCCAACCTAAGTGTCCACCAACTGATGAATGTGTAAGAAAAATGTGGCATATATACACCATGGAATACTACTCAACCATAAACAAGAACAAAATAATGTCTTTTGCAGCAACTTGGATGGAGCTGGAGGCCGTTATCCTATATGAAGTAACTCAGGAGCAGAAAACCAAATATTGCATGTTCTCATTTATAAGTGAGAGCTAAGCTATGGATAGGCAAAGGCATAGAGAGTGGTATAAGGAATGTTGGAGACTCCAAAGTGGGAGGCTGGGAGGGGGGTAAGGGATTAAAAAAAATCACTATTTGGGTAATGGATACACCAATAACCCAGACTTCACCACTACATAATTCATCCATGTAAGTAAAAACCCCTAAATCTATTGAAAAAAAAAAGAGAAGAAAAGGAAGTTTGGGTAACTGAAAGAGAAAGAGAAAGAGAGAAGGGGGGAGAGAAAGAGAGAGAGAGAGAGAGAGAAAGAGAGAGAGATAGAGAGAGACACTACCTCCTGGTGCATCAGCAGGTGATGACAACTTCTGCCTGGAGCTCACCATGCTTTCCATCTAGAACTTTGTTTTCTTTTAAGGTGACCTGGCAGTTGGGCCCAAACCCCAAAGAAAATGCAAGAAAAAAATAACAATGTATGCAGGGAACCCACTAGCCTCCGAGAAGGAAAACAAACAGAACAACTAGATTAGGTGTCATCTAGTGAAAAGAACTGGGGAGGAAGCAAATAATAGCTTGAACTCTTCATTCCTCACTCTTGGTAAAAATATAGGAACACTTACAGATATCTAATTAGAGCAAAAACAACTTTTTATTCTAAAACTCATTTTTTTTTTTACTTTTTAAAAATGTTTTTTATAGCACTTTATTATTATCCATAATTATCTTATATATCTATTTACATATCTATTTTCTTTTATATTAAGTTCTGGGGTTAATATACAAACTGTCTTAGATAAATTGAAGAGAAAATGGCCACTGATGAGGCCAAAATTTGTGGCTTGGAACGCAATTTTATAGATATTTGGAAAGCATGAAGAAACTATAAAAGCTTTGAAGGACTCATCTAGGAGATCTAATATATGAATAGTAGGCATTTCTGAAAGAAGAGAGTTATATAGAGGAGGAGCCATAATAAACAAAAAGAAAACACAAATTCCCCAGAGCTTACTAAAGAAGTCATTTTGCAGATTGACAAGCTCATTATATCAGGTCATCCCAATATCATTCCTAAACTCCAAGGGTGTAATAACAGTCTTATAATCTTCCAGACAGAAAGTACAAGTTGTTTTCAAAGGAAAAAGTATTGAACTTCTCATATACAATGTGGAAAGAAAAGATTATAGAATGACATCCACAGAACATCTAGAATATAGGCATAAAGGACAGCAACTCTGAGACCTGAAAGTACTACTCGCTGCCAAAATACCACTTCTTTCCGGAGAAGATTATATAAAGATTCAGAGGAAATACCATCTAGATACCTGCTTAAGGAAACTCTTCTACAGAAGACTCTAATCAAACAGATGAATCAGGACAGATAAGGGAATCCACCTTAAAAACAGAAGAACTGTAAAGAATCATGACTACTTTACTCAATTACATGCAAATCAATTTGAAAATGTGGATGAAATGGATAATTTTCTCAGAAGAAAGCATTTTTAAAGCCCAAATCAGGAGGCACAGAAAATCAAAACAGCTTGATTTCATCCCTACAAACAAACAAATATTTAAGAACTGATAATTCTATTGCTACTTAAACAGTTTCAAAGCATAGGCTAAGAATGAAAATTTCTAAATTATTTTCATAAAGTAAGCAGAACATATTAGCAAATAAAATCCAGCAGTACTTGAAATAATAAAGCGTAATCAATATGGTTTATTCTAAGTTTCAAATTAGAAAATCTAGTGATATACTTCATTATAGTAACAAATCTATGGAGAAAGAAACCCATGTGTTTATTTATACAGATACCAAAATAGCATTTGATAACTTTCAACACCAGTTCTTTTAACAAAGCAATATTATTCAACAAATATGAGAAGGTATTTCCTTAACATGGTTAAGGTATATCTTTCTTGGTCCCACCGCCAGCATCATGTTTAGCGTGGAAACAGAAAAACATTCGTGTGAAATGTAAGAAGAAGATTAGAGTGTCTACTACCATTGTTATTATTTAACATTGCAAATACTAACCAAGACATTAGACCACAGAAAGAAAGTTGAGGTACAGAGTTGGAAAGCTGCTGGTTAAACTATCAGGATTTGCAAATTAGGCAATTGTGTATTCAGTAAACTCCAAAGAATTAACTGAAGAACTATTACAAACAGTAAGAATTTGGTAGGGTAATGGGGTATAAATTACTATACAGAAATTGATAACTTTAATATGTAAAACAATATCTTATAACATGTAATAGATGAAAAGGCCCACTTAATAATAGAGACAAAGTTATCCAGTAGTAAACTTGGTCAGAAATATGCAAAACACATATGAAGCAACATTTAAAATACATTTTGAAGGGCACAAAAGAAGCCTTGAACAAATAAAAGGCATAGCATATTTTTGAATAGGAAAACTCGACATCATAAGTTTCACAATTTAATGGTATTGCCTCATAATACCGATAGGATTTTTGTTTTGGGAACTAGACTAAATGACTCGAAAGTTAAAATAAACAAACCCAAGAAAATTCTAAAAAATAGTAGAAATAAGCCAGGTATGGTGGGTTATGCCTGTAATCCTGGCACTTTGGGAGGTTGAGATGGGCAGATCACTTGAGGTCAGGAGTTCAAAACCAGCCTGGCCAACATGGTGAAACCCCTTCTCACCTAAATATACAAAAAAATTAGCTGTGCAGGTGGCAGTCCCCTGTAATCCCAGCTACTCAGGAGGCTGAGGGAGGAGAATCGCTTGAACCCGGGAGGCAGAGGTTGCAGTGAGCCCAGATTGCACCACTGCACTCCAACCTGGGCAACAGAGGGGGACTCTGTGCCCACCCCCCAAAATAGTAGAAATAAGGGGCAACTAGCCCTACCAGGTAGTAAAACATTATACAACCTCATTAATTACAAGAGTGTGATTCCAGTGCCAGAAATGAAAGAAAGACCAATGGATCACAATAGAAAATTCAGTCGTAGTGCCAAATACATAGGAAAATTTAGAATATAATAAAAGTGGTATCTCAAATAATCGGGAAAAAGATAGTTTAAGAAATCATGTTGGCCAAGGAATTACTTGAAAAATCAGTTTGGACCCCTGTTTCATGCCATAAACTATTGTAAATCTCAAATAAATTATAGATCTATCTAGAAAATATAACTATGCTTATAATGTAAAAAAATGGGAGAATTCTTTTGTACTACTGGCATGGATGAGGCCTTTCTAACTCTAACAAATAATTCATAAGTCATTAAAAAATTAACACATTCAGCTACATTAAAAAAGTGTGGCAACAAAAATCTATAAACAGAATCAAAAGTAAGTAAGAGATAAAAATAATTGCAGTTCATAATTAAGACAAGGATTGTTATTAATATATAAAAAGATTCTACAAACAACAAAAAAGAAAATCACAAATAAACCTAATAAGAATATAGTAAAAGGATATGAATGGAGAGTTCGTTGAAAAGGTAAAATTGCCCCAACTCAATTATAATCAGAGAAATGGAAATTAAAATTAAAACTCTATCAAGATACCCCTTTTTACCTTATAACTTGAAAAAAATCCACAAAGCAATAACATATTTTGCTGAGCATGTGGGGATGCAGCTACTCTCACGTTGCTGATGAGGATATAATTTGTTATAACCCAAATGGAATGCAGTTTGCTTCAGCTATCAAAAGTATAAATGTATACATCCTTTCACCAAGCAACTCCTATTTTAAGAAATCATGGCTGTGGAATTACCGGAAAAAGTAGTTTGGACCACTCTTTCATGCTATGAACTATTGTAAATCTTAAATAAATTGTAGATGTATCTAGAAAATATAACTATAAAAATTTCTAGAAATTAACAAAGTAAATTTCTGCAAATTTCCTTCTAGAAATTTGTTTTATAGACTGAATTGCACAATTGTGAAGAATTTGTGTACAGGATTATTTATTAAAATACTGTTGTAATAGCAAAATATTTGAAACAACATAAATGTCCCCTGAGATAGTTTGGCTCTGTGTCCCCACCCAAATCTCATCTTGAATTATACTCTCGTAATTCCCTCATGTTGTGGGAAGGACCCGGTGGGAGATAATTGAATAGGGTGGTTTTCCCCATACTGTTCTTTTGATAGTGAATAAGTCTCATGAGATCTGGTGGTTTAATAAGGGGAAACTCATTTCACTTGGCTCTCATTCTCTCTAACTTTGCCTGCTGCCATCCATGTAAGATGTGACTTATTCCTCCTTGCCTTTTGCCATGGTGGTGAAGCTGTCCTGGCCATGTGGAACTGTAAATCCAATTAAACCTCTTTCTTTTGTAAGTTTCCTGGTATTGGGTATGTCTTTATCAGCAGCGTGAAAATGGACTAATACATCCTTTAATAGAAGAGTGGTTAACTAAATTATAAATTATAGCACATCAATGCACTATGATAATGACATAAAGAAGAACAAGGAAGTTCTTACAAACAATATTAAAAAACTCTCGAATATTTGTTTTTAATTAAAAAAAGTCAAAGCTCAGAACAATTTTGCAACATGCTAATATGTGAGGAAAAAATATGGGAAAAACAAAAACATATTTGCATATACTTGTATGAATATGAGAAAGTCTGGAGGGACAGACAACAACATAATAACAATTTCCTTTGCGGTCGGGGGGGCACTAGGAAGATGGATGATAAGGATGAAAGGGAAATTTTCATGCTAAACTTTTAATATATTTTGAGTTTTGAATCACGTGAGTAAATTAACTAAAAATTAAATTACAAAGAAGGAAATCCTAGCATCCCATGCTTTTTCTACATGTGGGCAATGAGATTTCAAATACCCACCTCCAGAAGATCTAGAATGGGGTTTATTAAGAAAAAAAAATTTACAAGCAGGGAGTGGTATGATTTGGCTCTGTGTCTCCACCCAAATCTCATCTCTAATTGTAATCCCCACATGTGGGAGGAGGGGCATGGTGGGAGGTGATTGGGTCACGGGAGTGGATTTTTCCCCTGCTGTTCTCCTGTTAGTGAGTTTAAATGGGATCTGATGTTTTAAAAGTATATGTGTGGCACCTCCCCCTTTGCTCTCTCTCTTGCTTTCTCCTGCTGCACCATGGTAAGACGTGTTTGCTTACCCTTCACCTTCTACCATGATTGTAAGTTTCCTGAGGCCTCCCAGTCTCTGTATAGCCTGTGGAACTGTGAGTCAATTAAACCTCTTTTTTTCATAAATTATCTAGTCTCAGGTAGTTCTTTACAGCAGTGTGAGAACAAACTAATACAGGGAGGTAATGGATCACCAATTATTTTCCAAATTCTCATTATCCCATGGCTTAGGCTCATCAGGTAGCCTGGGTACACTGTGGCCCATATTTTAGTAGAAAGGAATCCTGCCTTGCAATGCTGTACATTTTACATTTTTATTGTGTGGGGTAACCTTAGGAACTCAGCGGCTTGGACCAGCTTCTGTATCTGTCAAGTTAACTCAGATCTGCTGAGTCTGCTCACTTCCAGGGAGGAGGAAATGAGCTGCCAGCACCACCCAGACCTGTCTCTCCTCAGAGACATAAAATTGCTTTTCTATCAAGTAACACAAAAATCAGATAAGTTAAAGAATTCACGATGCCCATGAGATAAAAACAAACCAATTAGCTTGGAAGAAGGGGAAGTGCTGATGCCAAGACTGAGAGAAATTTCTCCCATGGACTTTTTTTTTTTTTAAATGTGATGAAAAATGCCTCAGCAAAATCCATTCAGGAAGAGGGCGTGAAGGGTGAATTTTTTCAGAAAGATAGATGGAATCAAAATAAGTGCAATTTAGTTTTAAAAAATCCTTTAAGGAGCCAAGACAATACAGTCCAAATTTAAAGCTCTCTTCTTGTCTAACTCATCTAGGCATGGATTTTAGTAGCGTATCTAATATCCTTTGCTCACCTTTATATGGGGCTGGAGTGGTCTTTCATTTGGTTAGGTTCTTGTTAAATGTCTCACATTTCACAAATGAATAACCTATTCTGAGCTAGATTACACATGGTTTTGCTTTGAGTTAGCAACATAGAATAATTATACTGAATATCTGTTAAGGAGGGAGTTGTAAACCAGTATCACCAGTATCTAGAGACTCTGTGGAGAGAAATACTATTTATAGATCAAAGCCTGAATAGGAACCTTTGCTCTTGTCCCAATTAAAGCTTGGATTTACCTACAGCTTTTGACTTCATTATGCCTGTCATTAGTTTGTGATCCTGGATGACGCATTTTCAGGAAGGCAGTAAAGAACAGGGCTGATAGAACACAGCTTTCACGTTAGCTTCAGACTTGCCCATCAGTGATGCTGGTGTGCTTACTTTCCCTTCCTGAGTGCTCTAACATGAAGTTTTTGCTGACTCTTCTCTGCCACAGACAACTTCTCTGGATTCAGTCTCTTATGTTTCTAGATATTCATCAGGATCCCTGATGAAGCACAGAACAATACTTCGTTCTTAGAGATGGCATCAAACATACCTAATTCTCTAAACTGGCAAGCAAATCAATGGAAAATATACTAGACATTGCAATACACCTGTTTGTAGTGCCTACTATGTATCAAACACCATCCTAGGCATGAAGGATATATGGGTGGTTAGATGTGGCCTTACTTTTCAGAATCTCATGGTCTAATGGCAGTCTGAGCAAACTATTGACCCAAGGGAGCAAACTTCTCAGAGGATTTGGCCAGATGCATAGACCAGGCCTGACCGGCAGGAGTAACATATAGGGTAAATACCATATAAAGAGAATGACATAAAGGCTGGATAATGTCAATGGGAAATTGTAATTTAATTCATGAAATTTACCCAATAAGCAACTCAATCTTAGCAAGAAAACAAACTTTGGCAAAGCTGAATCCATACAAACACTACAAAATCCTCAATAATTTCAGTATGCAAAGGAAAACCTGGGCCAAGAAAAGTAAATTAATTAGGTAACCAGGATTGAGTGTAGGGAGAGCTGTAGGTAGACTCCTATGGCCACTAGTCACAGATTTTCCTGCTCCTAATTGACTTTTACAAACTCCATTATACACATGCCTCGAAGAAAGCACAGAGCCATGTTGAATTTTACCTGGCTTATCTGTCTTTCCCCCACTAGGCTCTGAGCTTCTTGAGGTCAAGGACTGATTCTCATCATTTCTGCTTGCAATCGAAAGACTGAAGTAGTAGATTCTAGGCTGAGCCACTAGCAGTGACTCCCAGAACCACGGTGCAGATTGGCCCTTCAAAGGGACTGATCATCACAATCAGAAAGCTGGTAATCAGGTTCCTACAGCAACCACATTGACTCCAGGACCACAGAAAGCTACAACTAGAATTCTAGGTTCCAGAGCCATCTATGAGGTATGATTTTGCACAGACAGAATGGATGCTTCAAACACACCCTCTGACATGATTTGATTCTTTCTATCCAGGAAACTAAATTATAGCTACAACTTCAGTTTCAAGAGAATCTGGGAAATACAGTTAGCTTTCTCAAAAGAGATTACATACATGCTAAATTATCTTGATATCTGCAACAGACACTGGATTGATATACCTTCTTTCTCTTCTAGGGAAGAACTATTTGGTCCAGTATTGTGACTGCCAGAGCTTTTCATTAAAACCTCTATTGTAACCCATGCCAGTCATTCACTTGATATTTCTATGTTGCATAGCCCACTTTCTATGCTCTACTTTCCGTGCTGCTGGGGCTGGGCTTCCTGCCTCTCTGGATTCATGTTAGATGCTTCCCCTAGGAAGAACTAGCTGAAGATTAGAAGGTGGAAGGGAGAAAGAAGCTTCCTGCTCCTGGCTCTTGCAGTGTGGTAGTGCCTCAGTTTCTGGCAACTGCTGCCAGGGCAATTGAAGAAGAAGTCGCCTCTCCTTTGGCACTGCCACAAAAAACTAAGACAACGTCTCTCATAGGATCACATCCGATTCAAACTTGTGCTCTACTGCAGGGGTGTTAGCAGCCTCTGACATCTTGCTTCTTTAGCACTCTTCTTCTCCCTTCTGCTTTTTTAGCCCTTCCAACCTTTGTAACAAAGTCTCTGTTAACTTTCATTTTTAAAAAACCTTGAGTGGTTTCTGCTTCCCAGATAGGATCCAGTCAGTTATACAGTACTGAACATATGATGCAGAATATTTCAACTGTTTCTATAGCTTTGTGCTTATCTCTACTCTTCGTCTTCTTTATTACTCATTATAAGCTCTTTGAAAAAAAGGGCCTTCTTTTATTCATTTAAAAAAATCCCTGATGCCTAGAACAGATTCTGTTTATAGTAAAGATTCAATACATATTTTTGAATAAATAAGTTAATATTGTCTGCTGCTTAGAATTTTGAGTTTATGGTCCCAAACTGATAACCCGACAGAGGGACCTATCTGGTATATACTTGAGCCCAATTCCCTCATGAAGACAATTCTTTTCACAGGGGCCTTACAGGTAAGTCTGGACACCAAGGAAATGGAAAAAGCTGCGTATTAATTTTAGGCTTACTGAGTTAACTAAGGTGACAGAAGTGATGGATTACAACCTCAAGCTGTTCTTTGAATTATAAGATCCTAGGTGAGAAACATGTAAGCACCAGTTAGTTGAGCATCAACGATGGTTTGCTGTTTGGGGTTGAGGTGGGGAGAAGGGTGAGTCACGACAGCACGTCACATTATCTCCCACTTCTGAAGAGCAGCAGAGCACGTCAATACTACACAAAATAAAAAAGCTGGACTATGACTACTGATCAATGCAAATTTTAATAGCATTTAACAATTTATACAGTCAGTGGTCTGGGTCTTTATTTCCAAGCTCGCATGTACTTTGTTTAACTAAAACCAATTAGGCTTAGTGTTCAAGGCACTGAGATAATTACAGATGATTTGGGAGATGAGGGGAAAGAATGCCTACTTCTTTTCATTTCTTTTCTTTAAGATGGAGTCTTGTTGTCTCCCAGGCTGGAGTGCAGTGGCATGATCTCGGCTCACTGCAACCTCTGCCTCCCAGGTTCAAGTGATTCTCCAGCCTCAGTCTCCTGAGTTGCTGGGATTACAGGAACGTGCCATCATGCCTGGGTAATTTTTGTATTCTTAATAGAGACGGGGTTTCACCATGTTGGCCAGGGTGGTCTCAAACTCCTGACCTCGTGGTCTGCCCTCCTCAGCCTCCCAAAGTGCTGGGATTACAGGCATGAGCCACCACGCCTGGCCCGCTTATTCCTTTTCAAGTAGAAGCTTGAGCTCTCATGGGAGCAATAATGACAGTTAGATATAAAGGAAAGAATACTGGCCTTGAAATACACTATTATTCAAAGGTTACACAAGAACATTTTGCCACAGAGAGAGCACATCTGTTTGCTCATACCTAAACAACCTATTTTACCAAAGGTTTTCCTTTATGAACCAGTGACTTCACACAGCGTCTCAGAGCTGAAAGCCTGGATACTTAGGATGTTGTTTCCTAGCAACAATGACTATACAGAAGCTCTTGAAATTTCCTCTCAGCCCCTGGGGACTTCTTAGTGGTGCAGAAAGTACAGATAAAATTAAGCTGATGCCAATGGGTAAAGATGCATGGAGTTAGTACAAATGTAGAAGTACCTGGGATGTTAGTGTTCTTCTTTGGTACTTGAAACACTATTTTGGATGCATTTTCTAATTTGGAAATAAAAATTACTCCCCACTTAACAGAGCTAGGGGGATGGTCTGGTCTTGTACTTAAATGTGTTTCAGATAATGCAGGCAGACATTTAAGCTTCTAATCCATGGACGGGCAGAAGTAAGATCATGTCCTGTTGTGGAGCAGTCGTAACCCAATCTCAGATTTCATGGTGTGGAACTTGATTGGCTTAGGCCGATCATTAAAATATCATTCTCTTTGCTACGGGGATTGGCTCAGGGTTAGGCAACAATCCAGGTCTAAAACAGTTATCCCATAGCAGTCCCCTGGCCAAATTAGTTGCTTGGCAATGGGCATGTGATTCAAGTTGATCCAGTCCCGAAGAAACCTAGGACTTTTCTTCAATAGTTGGAAGAAAGACAATTTCTTTTTCTCTTCTAGCTGTTTGCAAACAAGAATGCTGACTGGAGAGTGCCTGGTCCTTACAGGAGCCATTATGTTTCCTTCCTGTTTATATCACCTAATTAAAGTGTCCTAATCACACTCAAAATCAGCATTTCAACTGTCGTTAGAAAATGATCTGCTGAAATAAGCATAGTGGTCTGCCACTCCCTAATTCCTCTGACTCTTCTCACATGAGAGGAGACATATTAGGAATTTATCAATAGCTTTGCTGTTGTAGCAGTGTAGATGTGG
Organism: Aotus nancymaae; assembly: GCF_030222135.1. Classification (NCBI taxonomy): domain Eukaryota; kingdom Metazoa; phylum Chordata; class Mammalia; order Primates; family Aotidae; genus Aotus; species Aotus nancymaae. The sequence continues at coordinate 45,900,424 of NW_026988417.1, read as the reverse complement.
GGGATATTTGGAATTGTGCATCTTAGCCTCAGATAAGACAATCAACTGGGTTCAATTTTTCCAGTGGCTCCAGATCTGCTATAACAATTATTCAACTGGAGTCTGTTGGCGGGGGGGCCAAGGGAGGGACAGCTGGGGGAGTGGGGAGGTTGGGGAGGGATAACATGGGGAGAAATGCCAGATGTAGATGACGGGGGGATGGAGGCAGCAAACCACATTGCCATGCGTGTACCTATGCAACAATCCTGCATGATCTGCACATGTACCCCAGAACCTAAAGTACAATGAAAAAAAATAGAAAAAACCCCCAAAAGACTACTTTGGGCTTCTTTCTGATGAAACTTTGTATCTCCATGACACCCCAAGAAGCAACAAATACTATGGAAGCTAGATTTTTAAAACATTCTCACAGTTAAAGGTAAAATGCAAAAACCCACTTAATGTTTCTGACAACACACTGTTTGAGTGGCCATCCACTGCTTACAGATAGCCATGTTGCTCTTTTCTCAGTCTACTCAGTAGTTAATTAGTTTTTTAGATAATTGTGAGAAAACATTTTAAATGCTCCATTTTCAAGAAATGATAAGCCTAAGTACTGGCAGCCAGCCTGCTAAACCTCAGGGCTCATGCACTTAGAAGGTCACAATAAGCAAACAGAACATAGAGGAGGGTTCAGCCCATTAAAGGGAGGAAAGTTGCATTACTGGGAAATCAAAACTCAAGTGGAGAAGGGGATGGGGGATAACCTTATAAGGGGGATAATGAAACTTAGGTGACATTCAGGAATATTGTCACCCCACAGTACTCAACCAATGAGGAACTGGGGGAGAAACGTGTGTGTAAGAGACAAATTACCTGTTGTGACTTCCCAAGTATGCCTGCCCATCAAACACCCAATCTTGCAAAACCATTATTAAAAAGTCTCACTTTCACTGTTCTTCGTGCCTCAAAGTCCATTCTTTGGGTTTGGACGGTTGAGTGTGTTTCTGACAATAATCGTTAGACAACAAGTTTAATAATAAGTAAAAATTCATCTTCTTAGAGAGTATCCACCATGATATCCTTGTCTACCCCTTGTGTTAATAGAAAACAAACCCAATACTTTTTTTAAACATAATAACACCTCCCATCTTTGAGAACGCTTCCCACGCTCCCTTTCTTTTATTCTCTAGGCTCTGGTCCTTCTCAGGATACGATCAGTCTTATGAACTTTTTTCTGCTCATAGTTTCCAGTTTGCTTATATGCCCCGTGGAGTATGCAGCTCCAAACTTAGGGGTAGTCATGCCTACCTGGTTTCTTTGACCACTTTTTGGGTTATCTGTCTTCTTTCTCTATTGCACAGACCTGCCCCCAAGGTTAATTCTGCCCTTGTTATGGAGCCATTCTTGATTGATGCAATAATTAAGCAGCATCAGATTTGGATGTATCCCCAGATTTGGGATCTTAGAGTCCAAGCATGTTTTCTGATTTCTTAAGAATCCTCTGGAAAGCCCTATTATTTCCAACCAGATCAAGGGCCTAACACACCTAAAGCAAGGTCAGGATACTTAGGCTTTTCTCCACTCTGTTTGGACCTTGGCATTTTCTATGTTTGGACAATATGTAAATTTCCAGAGTGACTTTTCTAGAGTCCTGTTTCTTCACATCTGACTATTTTCATTGCCTAGTCCACGAATCCTTGTCTACACTAGACCATACCCATTTAAAGGCTTTTAGACTCCAAGCATTATCTCAAATATAGTAAAAGGTATTCACATTCCATTTAAACATAATTAACATATCACTATATAACATTCAATTGCAGCTTACTTGTTAACATAATATACTAATTTTAATATTGTAGTATTCTTTATGTATTTTGGAGCCAATAATCTGTTTAAGACCCTTGAGTAATTTGTAGATGTAGGCATTTTGCCTATAGTGCTTGTTGCCTATATGGCTGAAACTTTGACATAAATGGGGGCTCTAGTGCAATGGCCAAGATCTCCTTCTAAGCTTTATTTATTTGGAATATATCCAACCTCTTCTAAATTTCCCACTGGTGGGAATTCTGCTGTCATCATTAGATCTGCTGACCATGGCTGTGGCCTTTCCTGACTTTTAAATTGGATAGCTACCTGTAATTTTGCAAAAGGAAATTGCCTACCAGGTTGAACTGCATGTGATAGGTGTCCATCTGGGCTATCCAGCTGGGGTTGAGCCTCTACACAAACCTTTGTACATGACCTCCTTTGCCATTTTTCTGGTCCCATGTGGATGAGATCCCCACATGCTTTATCCAATGCCTGCCCAAATCATGACATTCTTGGAGTGACTGGCTAGCAAAGTCTAGTCAGTGGCCTTCCATTGAAGCAGCACAAGTTCAAATTAACTTTTTCCATATCAAATGGTTTTAACTTTCTTTTGGATTCATGCATGAGAAGTAATATGGTTCCCATTTAATTGTATCTAATTCAATTTGACTCACTGTTTTAGCCTATTGAGTTTTTGTTTTTTGAGATGGAGTCTCACTCTGTCACCCAGGCTGGAGTGCAGTGGTGCAACCTTGGCTCATTTCAACTTCCACCTCCTGGGTTCAAGTGATTCTCCTGCCTCAGCCTCCCGAGTAGCTGGGAATACAAGTAAATAACACCATAAAAAATATTAGCCTGGCTAATGTTTATATTTTTAGCAGAGATGGGGTTGTGCCATGTTGACCAGGCTGGTCTTGAACGCCTAACCTCAGGTGATCCACCCACCTTGGCCTTCCAAAGTGCTGGGATTACAGTCATAAGCCACTGTGCCTGGCCCATTTTTGTTTCTGGATACTGATTTGCTAAACCTCACAGTTTCATGTTATCTGCAGATTTGAAAAACATGCCTTTTATCATTATTCTTTTTATTGAGACAAATGTGGACTGCAGAGACAAAGAGAGAGCCCCGTAAGACTTTCCTGGTCATATTTCTGTAGGATGATATCAAGTCATTAATCAGCACTTTGTGAGGGGACACCATCATTTATCCACTTAATATTTGCCTAATCATTTAGCCTTTAGTCTATATCTCTATATTATCATGTTTTTCTTGATTCACTCATTTTGCAGCCTATCAAATAAGAAAGTGAGGTCTGTAAGGCTTGTTTTTAGAAACATCAAGCTGCTTCCATAGATTACTGATTTCCCTCTTACAGAATCTGGGGTTAGAATATTGCCCAGAATGAATCAATTTCATCAGCTTAAGTGTCTGTAGAATTTACTTTTCTTAGCTTCTTGGACAATGGAATGATGTATTTCATTCTACAGAGACCAATAGCCATGTGGTGTACTAACGTCTATAGGTTCATGCTGATAACCTCCCACTCACAAGGTCTGCTTTCCTTTAATAAAGTGAATGGAGTCCTATTGCATTAATTTATGTAGGTATATATGTTTTAGGTAAATTACTAGCCCAAGATCAGAATTAAGGTTGCGCAATGGCCCAAATCCATAGTGAAGTAAGGGATAATCACACCTGCAAATGCTAAAAATCTTATTGTCTGTCTTGATGTGCTTGTTATCAGCAAAATTTTCTCAAAACAAAGAGCTTCTAGTCATCTACAGTTTATTTGTCTTCATAGTCAAAGGGGAGAATATTTTATCCCTCAGAAAAAAATCCTTACTCATCTATTTCTATGACACAGTAAATAGATATGTGATTTTTGTCCCCATTCCTGTCACAGAACTCCTAAATCCCTTGGAATTTCCTGGGTGACAGCAGCATCTCTCGTTTTAATGCAGTGATTCTGGTGAGCATCTAGACAGCTTCAGGATGGGGGGTAGTCATAAAAAATACCACACTTTGATTAGAAGCCTGAAACTTTCACACTCCCCACCACGACCTCCAGAAAGCAGATAAAAGCTGTAGATTGAGTTAATAATCCATCATGTCTATGTGATGAAACTTTCATAAAACCCCTTAATGTTCAAATATCTTCTGGGCTGGTGAACACATCAAGGTGCTGGGAGTGTGGCGTGCCTGGAGAGGACATGAAAGCTTTGCACCCCCACATCTCCCAGCCATACTTTGCCCTATGTGTCTTTTTCATCTGACTGCTCCTGAGTTGTATAAACCAGTAGTAGTAAGTAGACTGTTTTCCTGAGTTCTGTGAGCAAATTATTGAACCTAGAGGGAGGTTTGAAGCTAAGTTGGACAGAGGTGTGGGTAAACCGGGAACCCAATGCTTGTGATGGCATCAGCAGTGAATGCAGTCTTCTGGGACTGAAGCATTAAACCTGTGGAGTCTAACGCTAACTCTGGAGTCAGAATTGAATTGTAAGACATCCACTTGGTGTCCAGAGAGTAGGAGAATTAGTTGATGTGAGGCAAACACATTTGGTGTTGAAAATGTTGCGAATAAAAACAGTTCAAAGTTTCCAATTTATATTAATAATCAGAGTAGATTTCTCTTAGATATCTGTGGTCAAATCTTTTACAGTCTTGAAATCCTGTTGCACCTTCTATACATGTAATAAGCATCTCAATTCTTAGCACTTCCCTCCTTAAAATACTCTCAGATGAGAGATGAAAATAAATTGTGGTTATTTACTCTAGCTCTTAATTTCCACTGAGATCTGGGTACAACCTTCTCAAAAGGATGAGTTTCACAGTACTGCAACCAAATAAAACATGTACTCCTTGCAAAGTTTGTGAGGAAACTCTGTTTCAAAATTCAGGCAATCCTTTACTTATTATTGTTATCATGGAATAGAGAGGATCTTGCCGTTCAACTAATCTCAGATGAGGTCATGCCATTATTGTGATAGGATGTTGCCTCTGCCAGTAATTAATTTCTGCTCTGGTTAAAAAGGAAGATCAAAAGTCCTTTCCACTTTGAAACATTTGTTTGGTTGTAGGCAAGTTCCTTCATGTTAGTATTCTCCAAAACGTGTAATGACTACATTCACTTGGACAAATGAAAAAGAATTAACTTCATATGCAGATGAGCTAAACTAGTCAATATCATAATGTTTTTAAAGATTGTTTTAAAATCAAGTGTTAAGAATGCCTGATCTATTTGGCATCCTTAAAGAGGTACATCATTGCTTTATTTTAAAGAATAAAAAAAAATCAGGCTTAGTCTAGAAGAGGGAGCCACCTCTGATTTTGACAGGCACTTAGTATGTCAAACGTGCCTTTATTTTCTAAAGTGTAAACTACCTTGAAGCATAATAAAATCAAGAACAAGTAAAATAGAAACTAAGGCACTTATCTAACTGACTTAAATGCAATGCTACTTTAATCTTACTGTACTAACAGTGTTATTCTTGGCCTGAAACCCCAGATTTGATAGTTTGGATAATAATTTCATTGACCTAATTTAATTTCTATTACCACCTTATATTCTCAATGTGGAAAACTATTCAGAATATTTCTATGGTATTTTTGGTTTGAAGAGTCGTGTGTATCCTGATTTTTTTGGTTATGAATTGTTACTGAGTTTTGCTCTGTTTTATTTAAACTCATCTTCTTCCTTATTATTATTATTATTTTTGTTGTGGGGGTCACTTTTCACTGAGAATTCTGATGATGAGAAATAGTGATTTGTCAATAAAGCACATTTTTGGAAAATTTACTAAAATCCAAAAAAACCCCTCAGCCTTCCAACATCAGTGGTGACAAAATTTTTATGATATGTTGTTAAGAGAAAGCAAATATAATAAAAATGTATGTGTATGTGTACATATAACGAAGATTATATATGGAAACACTTAATAGTGGTTATCTATGAATGATAAGATTATAGATTACTTTTTCTTTCAAAAATTTTATGTGGGGAACATGTAATTATTTTAAAAATTAAACCCCAATATGTTAATTTTATGTTCTAGAAATTGGCTAAGTATATTTGGGAAAAGTAAACGTCAATCTGTGAAAGTTACTTAAATATCCTGTAGAGGGCACTCAAGACCTTCCAGATTCATAGGCAGAGACGTGGTACTGTGAAGATTATATTCCTTTAGTTACAGGAGTTTTAGATTTTTCATGATGATTTTAGTTTTGGATCACTGATTCTCACAAGGTTTTATTTTAAAATTCATTTATGTTAAGTGACGTTAGAACAATTATGATTAATAGACCTTGTCACATATTCAGGTCTTCAGCTAGAAATATATCTGGATACATGCAACACTAATTGATTACTAAAGTAACTATAGAAAATGACCTATTTGGTATATTTAATGCTTAAGTTATAATCCTTTTACTAACATTTTGAGAAGGAGTATGCTAGTTCATATGCATGCTATTTTAGCTATGCATATTTATGAACAAAAATATATGTGCCATATATGATATGAACCCATTCTTCACATCTCTCAGTTATGATTTTACAACTGGTAGCAATAAAATGCATTGAATTAAAAATTACCAATTACCACTATATCAGATCAGAGTTTATTTTTCATTTTTATTAACTTATTTGCCTAGTCCCTGAATTTTTTTAGATATAATCTATATTTTTTAGTCTTATATCCATTATTCACTCACTCTCAGATGAACTTATTGAGACCTGCTGCTCAATTCAATTTTTAAATTGGATGCCTTTCTCATCCGTGGATGCAAAGTATGTGGTCCCTGATCTGAATTTCCACAGAGGTATTGCACACAACCTACAATAATCATATTCTATCAAGCTCTTGTATCTATAGAAAATAGTGGATTTTCCCAAACACTGTATGTTCTCACTCATAAGTGGGAGTTGAACAATGAGAACACATGGACATAGGGAGGGGAACATCACACACCAGGGCCTGTTGGGGGGCAGGGGTCTAGGGGAGAAATAGCATTAGGAGAAATACCTAAATGTGGATGACAGGTTGATGGGGGCCCACAAACCACCATGGCACGTGTGTAACAAACTATGTAACAAACTTGCACATTCTGCACATGTGCCCCAGAACTTAAAGTATAAAGATAATAAAAAGAAAACAGTAGATTTAATTTCCTAGAAAAATAGCTCTTCTCTGGCAATGCTCAGCTGTCTTGAATATGGCATGGTTTTTGGATCCTCTCTAGGATCAGGTTGGATAGCCTTAGCAACTAGGAGGTCATGTGCTTTTGAGATTCACAAACTATTATGCTTTCTGGTATAATTTCTTGGCTTTTGAAATCCATGTGAATAGAATGTTGTAGAACTGACAGTTCACAGTTGTTTGTATTTATAGCTTATCTGCACTCATTCCCAAGAGCTAGATTGGTGTCACAGAGGCTATTGTAGTAGGCATGTTGGGCACATTAATGTCTGTGTTTTTAAAATTGCATTGTGTCTGGGCGTGAAGGAAAAGAACTGATTCGATTATTATTGGTTTTGCTAGAATTGATTTTTTACTCCATGTAATTTGGCAGTTACATTGATGAAATATGTGGCTAGCTGCCAATTTTATTTATGCTGAAGGCTTTATTTCTTATGTCCATGAAATAGGAAGGCCTACAAATATGAATTTGTCTTTAGAGCTGCCTGGGATGGAATAGTTAGGGAAAAGCAGTTAGGAAAGGGCAAGGCTCTGTACTTACTGCTCAGTCTCGGGCTTGAGAAGAAAAGCAGTGATGATACTTTTCACTTTTTCAGATGGGGAAAATTAAAGTACAGACTTTCATGACCTGATTGAGAAGGCTGAATGCTTCCAAGTTTCTATCTGTGGAAATGGGGCCAATAATCTGTGCTACCTGACTCACAGGAAAGATAAAAAAGGTCATTTTGCAAAGTGACAGCTACAGAGTGCTTCTTAGAAGCAATCCATCATCAAAATACTTAGAAGAATGCTTCCAAGTACACAGGCATCACATGTTGCTTCAGGATGGGTCTGTAACAGTGGTTCTCAACCTCAGGTGATTTCCCCTGCCAAGGACATTTGGCAATGTCTATTTTTGGTTGTGAAAAAAGTGCTACTGGTATTTAGTAGGTAGAGGTCTGGGATGCTGCTAAACTTCCGACAAAGAATAGTACAGCGACCTAGAAAAAAGAATTATTTTACCCAACATGTCAATACTGCTGATGTTGAAAAACCCTGGCCTATAGCTATGAGATGCTGTGTTTGGTGGAATGGCTCATGTTAAAACCATTTGTATTGGCGATGTAACGTGTGGTGCATAATTATACCTAGATACTATTCTAATAGGATAGAACATCTAGGAAGGGAAGATGCAGAATTGTTTTGTAATTCCATCATAATAGAATTTCTTCACTATAATCCAAGCACCGCATCCCTACCCCCAGCCTAGACAAAATTGTGGTCACACACTACTTGGAGTGGGGAAGGAACAGGGGAAATTCGCATCTGGCAATCTTAGTAATTTTTTGCAAATTCTTTGCTTTTTGGTTTAGAAACTGTTGGCCAGAAAGTAAGACAGAAGCATGTTTATACATGCAAACTTCCTAAATAATTCTCTTCACCCATATGTTCCCCAACACATACACTAGTTAAAGACACTTCAGGGCAGGAAGTGGGTCAAGAGAAGTAGAGAGGAAAGAAAAAGTAAGATGTGAATTTAGGAAGACCTGTGTCTGTCTCTTCCGCTTCAAGCTGGGTTCTAGGGTGGGAGTATGATCAAAAGTCCTTTCCACTTTGAAACATTTGTTTGGTTGTAGGCAAGTTCCTTCACGTTAGTATTCTCCAAAACATGTAATGACTACATTCACTTGGACAAATGAAAAAGAATTACATACACTAGTTAAAGACACTTCAGGGCAGGAAGTGGGTCAAGAGAAGTAGAGAGGAAAGACAAAGTAAGAGGTGAATTTAGGAAGACCTGTGTCTTTATCTTCCGCTTCAATCTGGGTTCTAGGGTGGGAGTATGAGGTTAGACAGCCTCTTCCAAGTTCTGAGACTTGAGTGGAAACAAGTCTTGTAGGGAAGGCTGTTCATTCCACTATTTGGGAGAATGAGCAGGATGCTTTTTAAGGCTATGGAGTGTCAGAGATAACTTTGTCTGAGTTTCTTAAATTTATTACAGTAAGGGAGGCTTTCTGAGGAATCCTGAGTGTGAACATGGATGGGGAGAGAACCGGCATTCCTGGAAGAGATCTCAGAGTCATCTCATTGGAAGGGTGCAGCATGGATGGCTCCTGCAAGGGATCAGACAAAGACTAGTTAAGCCTTGAGCACATCACTAGTGCAGAGAGTTAAGTGGGAGCTGAGTTGACACCCACAAAATGCCCAGTCACCGCTGGTGAACAAAATGCTGATCCTGCTGTGCTGAGCTGCATACAGAAGTTATAGCTGAAGTTAGGGGCTGGCCTAAGACCCAGGAGACTCAGCTTGATAGGGGGACATCCTCTTCCTTAGCCCACAGGGGTGATGCTTCTGTAGGCACCTTCAGAGCTTAGAATCAACTGCAAGGGAGGTGTGGTACAAAGGGGAGACAGTGCGAAAGGACGAGGGCACATCTCCCTGCTCTCCTGGTAGCATTTACCCCTGTGCTATCTGAGCCCTCTGTCAACGCCAGGGGAAAGAACAGGAGGAAAGATAAACAATCCTGGTGTTTCCGTATTTACAATCTGAAGTATCTGAAAAATTGCAGAATCTGAGGAAGTATATGGCTACTATCAGATTGAACCATAGAGTCTAAAATAAAATCATAAAACCAAATAATGCATTTTCATATATCTTAGTTTGTAGACTTTGAAATTATTATCCATTTTATCTTTATCTATATAAAAAAGTACAGAGATTATGAATCCATGCCTCATTCCCAATCTTTATTGAATAACCAGTGTGCCTATATAAGCAAAATACATAATAGAATTCTATCAATTAGATGTACAGTTAAATTTACATGAAACAATATAACTAGGACTTTAAGAGGATACTGAAGTACTCTTTTTCTTCAAAGAATTTCCGTTTTATCTTTTCAATTATCTAGATGGATGATCAATTTTCAGAAGTTGATGTTAGTAAAACATGGATTTTCAAACAAAATTGTACTAGAAAAATTCTTTATTATCCACATAGTGCTAACTAAAGGACTCTGAGCATGAAGATGGGGTTCATCCCTTATCTAGATTGCTTTTGGACTAGCCACTTCGGTCTACTAATTTTCATTTCAAAAGCAAGATGTTGGCTAAGTTCCTTTTCTACAACTTAGAGCAGTCCGTGCTCCTGGGAATTCTTTGATAAATTTCATATAAATATTTGTCATTGAAAGTCCACTGTGTGGCTACTTCTTCCTTGTTGAAGATTACCTTTTACTAGAAGATATTACTTGGTGGGCAACTGTTTGTTGATAGTTGGTTATATGCTCCATACAACCAACCTTTAATTCTAAGGCAAGTAATATGCATTAAAACAAGCAATTTGAGAGAAATTATCATACAAACAATATGTACAGCAAACTATAACTCAGCTCCAGAATATAACCTGGAAATACATACTAGTGATTAAATAACACCTATATCAAAAGCATCCATGTTCTCTTGTGATCATAATTATAGCTGCCATTGATTTAGTTTCTTTAATGGATCAGGTATAGAGCTGGGCCTTTTACGTACGTGACCATATCATTCAATTCTTACAGCAACTATTAGGAAAGAAATCATTAACTCCATTCTAACAATTAGGGAGCTGAGGCTTAGAAAGTTAAAATGACATGGTCACAAGCCATGTTAGGGCAGTGTTAGTCTGTTTCCAAAATATTTCTTCTTCACTCTACTGCCTAGTTTCATACTAATTAGTTCATACTACTAATTCATACTTTTAGTTTCATACTATAGAAAAAAATTACCCTATAGCCTATTCATTTGAATCATATGAAAGTGCTGATATATTTGACCCTTCCTGGATGTAAAAGAGCAATCTCACATAGTGAAACATACTACAGTACAGTATGTTTAGCTATAGTATAGTACATAGATGGTTTTCAATTTACAGTGTTTGTTTCCCAGTAAACCAATCATAAATTGAAAATATCATAGTAAAAATATATTTAATACGCCTAACATACCACATAGCATAGCTTAGTTTAGCCCACTTTAAATGTGTTCAAAAACCTTACATTAGCTCACAGTTGGGCCAAATCATTTAACAAAAAGCCTATTTTATAATAAAGTGTTGAATATCCCAGGTAATTTACTGAATACTGAACTGAAAGTGAAACACTGAATGACTGTATTGGTATTCAAAATATGGTTGCTACTAAATGGGTATCCCTTTTGCCCTATTGTAAGTTTGAAAAATTGTGTAAGTCAAACTATCTGTGGGACGAATCTGTGGCATAGTATGTTCAGCTACAGTATAGTATAGTATAGTATAGTATTGTGTATTCAGTAATATGTTATTACTATAGTATGTTCAGTAGTAGGTTTAGCTTAGTCAAGATTATGAATTCAGGCACTATGGGAATTGGCAGAATAGTTTTAATCTATTGACCTATCCACATCTCAGATTGCACTGTTAATCTGTTATCTTGAATATAACAAGGGATTTGAAAAACAATACATAAGTCACTTTGAATCTATCACCCCAGAAGAAGCAGTTCTGATGTGACAGAGAGAAAATGACCTTGAGTTGGAAACTGGATTCTGGTCTCAGCTCTGCCACTTGCCATTTCTAATCCGAGTCTCAGCTACCTTCTCTGTGAAATTAAATCAGTTATACTTCCTTTACAGAGTTGTGAGGATTAAATAATTTAATTTTAAAAACTTCAGCCAGGTGCGGTGGCTCACACCTGTAATTCCAGCACTTTGGGAGGCCGAGGCATGTGGATCACCAGAGGTCAGGAGTTCAAGACCAGTCTGGCCAACATGGTGAAACTCCATCTCTACTAAAAATACAAAAAATTAGCTGGTTGTGGTGGCGCGTGCCTGTAATCCCAGCTACTCTGGAGGCTGAGCCAGGAGAATCTCTAGAACCTGTTGGAAGGTTGCAGTGAGCCGAGATCATGCTTTTGCACTGCAGTCTGGGCAACAAGAGTGAAACTCCATCTCAAAAACAACAACAACAACGAAACCTCCAAACACATTTAAGCATACCTACTGTGTTCAGGCACTGTAATGAACTTTTGGTATAAACAAAACAATGAACTCTCTACCCTTTTTTTATTCTGAAATAGTTAATTGCTAAGAGGGAAATGGAGAAATAAATAAGTATGATACAATATGATGTGAAAAGTGCTAAAATAAAGGACTATACAAAATGTTACAGGAAGACTGAGGAGAAAAAAGATTAGTCTACTTAAGAACAAAATCTTAAGATCACAAAGCTCATCTGTTTTGTTTGTACTCTAATAAATCCTTACTATTAATAAATGTTGATTGAATAAATAAATGCCTCACTGCGGTTGAGGAAGAAGCCTAGAAGCAGAACTTGACTGTCATTGCCTCTTCCATTTCCTTCCATTTCCTCTCACTGCTCAAATCCTGTCAGTCTAGTTTGTGCCTCTACTCCTCCCAAGAACCTCTTCCTACTGAGATCATCTATGGCTTCTTAACTGCCAAATCCTCTGGGCCCTTTTGGGCCTTTATCTCACAGGATCTCTTATTTGTGTTTGTTGTTGCTGATCACGTTTTCTCAGAAAGGCTCACCTTTTTTTCACTGTTTTTGAAATAAGATTTCTGGGTTCTCTTCCTACCTGTCTCTGACAGTTTCCTGTCCTCTTCTTGGGGTTTTCAATCAAACCCAAAACTCCAGTTGTTCCTTTGAGAACATTTCAGTTTCTTGGATAGTATTTCCACTCTTGGTTTTAATGACTGACGATGATTACTAAATTTTAGTTCCAGGACAGAAAATCTGCTTTCAGATTCAAACTTAACCTGTTAAACAATCTATCTGTTATCTTCAAACAAAAATTCCTTTAGCACATAACAATACAAATGTTCAGAATGGAAGTCATCATCTTCTCCTCCAAACATTCTGTGCCTCTTCTGGTACCCTCCTGCTCCCAGTTCACAGAACTATGATCTGCCTAGTCACCCTTGGGAGTTATCCTTGATTCTTTCTTCTTCCTCACATACTGTGGGAGGCATTACCAATATTTTGTTTTCCTCCCCTTCCTAGACACATGGAGAATAATGGGAGATCCTTTGTAATTAGGCAGGTTATGTGATTCATTCTGATCAGTGGTCTGTAACCAAAAGTAACAAATGTTATTTCAGACCAAAGCCAGGGTCTGCATCTCCATGCTCTTTCCCCTTGTAATGACTCAAGAAGCTCTCTTTACCAAATCATGCTGCTATAAGATGATAGAATCTCCATCACCTGGATCGCTGAGTGATTCTATGGAGCAGAACCCATCCCCCCAACCAACTCATGATACACATTTAGTGTAAACAGGACTGAAACTTTTATCGGGGTAAGTCATTGAAGTTTGGGTATGTGTTTATGACTGCACATGACCTAGCTCTCGCACTGATACATTGACCTCATCTAATACATAAAATCATTTTTTAAATTTCCCTGTTTTCTGTCTCTATTACCTAGTTTTTATTCATGATTGCTTTCCTGGATTGCTTCCACAACCTCCTAACTGAACTCACTAACTACTCAAATTTTGATCCTTTCAAATCTGTCTTCTATGCATCTATTAGAGTGTTTAATTTAAAGTACAAATTTGATGATGTCACTCCCAGCTTGAAATCTTTTAATGATCCTTCTTTACCTACCACAGTAATTTTTAACCTTTGTTCTCTGCAACAGTTCATTGATGTTCTGGAAAAAAATCCCTAAAACACTAATAACGCCCCCAGGTTCAAGAAGTTTATACAATAAGGCATACCATTGTGGAGGTCTATAAATGCACATCGCTAAAATATTAAAATTTCCATGTGGTAAAAATTAGTATGATTTGCTTTAAATTGTTCTTTCTCCAATTTTTTGGATCCTTAACCATTTTTAGAAGAATACTTCTTAGTATTGGATATCGGAATGGTGTCCAAGCTCTTTCCCTGGACTGCAAGACCCTTTGTGATCACCGTCTGTCTACCCATCCCTTTGACTTCTTTTCCTACCATAGTTTGCTTAACAATTTATGTTTCAGCATATTAAATGTGTACAGATCTTGCCTACACTGTGTGGGGAAAAAATTTGCCTTCAGCAGTGCTATTTACTCCAACTGGAATGCCATGACACCAACTTTGTGCCAGTCACTCATTACTCTTAGTCAATGTTATTTAGGAGTTCAGATGATGTTTGCTGCAGGAGGCTATGACTCAAGGGCTGAAATTCAGGCTCCATACTATGTGTTGTCATGACATCTGGTGAAATCAGGAGGGGTTCGAATGGTCTAGCTGCAAGTTCCCCTTGTTACTCTACTCCTTTAGATAAGGTCTCCTTGGTAAGTAATTCTCTTCATCATGGGCCCAAGCACAGTTTTCCCTTATCCATGAGTAGTGAGTTTCAGTTTCCTGTCAGCCTGTGGAATTATTTATTTGTTTATTTATTATTTTTTAGTTTTTTGAAGCAGGTTCTCTCTCTGTTGCTTGGGCTAGAGTGCAGTGCTATGATCACAACTCACTGCAGCCTCAACTACCTGGGTTTAAGTGATTGTCTCACCCCAGCCTCCTGACTAGCTGAGACCACAGGTGCACACTACCATGCCCAGCTAGATTTTTAATTATTTGTAGAGATCAGGTTTCACCATGTTACTCAGGCTGGTCTGCAGAATTGTTTAAACAATTCAATCACATAGACCTTGTGGGAACCAGAGAGCACTACACCTCTTGATACTACAAAGCTTCTGATTGTTCATTCATTTTCTGGGTGCAACTCTCATGGGCTTTGCACGGTATATGGTGTTCTTCACTCACTCCCGACCCTGAGCTGTGAGAATATATGATTAATAAATTGCTGATCTCTTCTGTACACTGTCAGGTGTCACTTGTTCAGCCATCCCCATAACCTTAGGGCAGAAATACTCTTCTTACAAACAGAATGACTAAGAGGCAATGAAAACACAGGTCTTCTAGACATCTTACCTCACAGCTCCCCTGGTTCATCCTGAACTAATAAGTACACTATATGTATCTTTCTTTGCACTTGCCACATTTTATGTGTCTGTCTCTATATTAGATTGTGAAATTCTTGATGTCAGAGCCCAGGCCTTACCTACCCAGTGTCTTCCACATAGTTGCCACAATGCCGTTTGTGAGTGTGATGATAACATTAAATCATGCATAGTCTTGAGTGCGTTTACAAATCACAGCTCAAGATTCCACAAGGTTGGTGTTGTCCTTATTCTAGAGATGAAAAATTGAACCTGAATCAAGCAGTTTTTTTTTAAGACCACACAACACGTTAAGAAGCAGAGCTGGATCTTGAACTATATATGATCTCACATATAAAGATGACCTTTTATAGGTATACAGATGTACTGCCCTTCTGAGTACCTGAGGCTGGGATGTATCAATTGACTTGGTGATGTGACAGTGAAACTCATGCTTTGTCCCCTCTCTTTACATTCTGGAGAGAATTACAAACATTTGAGATGATACATCTTTTTGAGCATACATAGGGGTTGCAGACACTGTCATTTCAACCACTATTCTCATCTCCAACTCAAATAAAAATAATGGAAGAAAGCAGAAAGAAAAAAGGTTATTGGTAGAGGAGGTGTAAAGGAGGGAAAGGCAGATTGAGAAAATAGTCAGGGTGTGAGTTGTCAAAATGGAAAATGTTGTGGTTTTCCCTTCACCTCCTCAAGGAAAGATAAGGGCACACTACTTCTTTGGGAACATCTGCAAGGAAGGGACACTTAGTACCTCATTCCTACAGAGATGGTTTATTCAGGCAAAGACTTACTGACAAGTCTCTGTGCCTGCAGACAGAAGGATGTGTGGACCCTCTAAGAGGGCTGGCTACCTGCAGGGCACGTGGGTCCAGCAGAAAAAGGCTTGGTGACTCCCAAGGTCAGGACATGTAGTATGTGAGTATGGGGAGGGAGTGAGAAGGGAGAACAGGAGGGTGGCAGTTGGTGGTGATAGCTGTTTGTCTGTGGGAAACTGATAGGGAACTGTGTAGTGAGGAAGCTCCACACCTCCCCAGAACTCACTCATATACCCAAAGAGAGGCAGTCTTTGGATGCCTACCATACAGATAACATCTTTGACCAGACTACATTAGCTGGGGAAGCATCAATATCTGGCACTGACTTATAATCACTCACCCTCTAAGCAAAGATATTTCTCTTCTCAATGTCTAGTCCAGAAAGAAAAGCAGGGTGACAGAGCAGACCTAACTCTTTTTCCTCCCACTGCAATTCCTTCAGCTATAAGGTGGGGAGGAGTGGTGGGTGGGAAGAGATTGAAATTTTAAATTGGACTGAGGTTTCTATTTTTGCAAATAACTGAAAATGGCCAGAAAGTTACGGAACTGGTATGAGAGGTTCTCAAAGATCAGAAAGGAAAATTTAACAGCACAGTAGGAGCTAAAATTGGAGAAAAACAAAGCTCTCTGTATCTGATGGGTTCTGACTGTTCAGTAAACCACTCATCTAAGTTGCTTGTTAAAGTGGTAGGCTGTACAGTAATCAAAACAGTGTTGTGCTGGTATAAGAACTGACACATAGACCAATGGAACAGAATAGAGAACTCAGAAATAAGACAATAAGACTGCACACCTGCAACCATCTGATCTTCAACAAACCTGACAAAAACAAGAAATGGGGAAAGGATTCCCTTAATAAATGGTGCTGGGAGAACTGGCTAGCCATATGCAGAAAATTCAAACTGAACCCCTTCCTTACACCTTATACAAAAATTAACTCAAGTTGGATTAAAGACTTAAATGTAAAATCCCAAACTAAAAGCCCTAGAAGAAGATCTAGGCAATGCCATTCAGGACATAAGCACGGGCAAAGGTTTCACAATAAAAACGCCAAAAGCCATTGCAAGGACAGCAAAAATTGACAAATGGATCTAATTAAACTAAAGAGCTTCTGCACAACAAAAGAAATAATCAATGGAATAAACACAACCTACAGAATGGGAGAAAATTTTTGTGATCTATCCTTCTGACAAAGGTCTAATAAATCCAGAGTCTACAAGGAACTTAAACAAATTTACAAGAAAAAAACAAACAACTCCATTAAAAAGTGGGCAAAGAATATGAACAGTCATTTCTCAAAAGAAGACATTCATGCAGCCAACAAACAAATGGAAAAAAGCTCAACATCACAAATTATTAGAGAAATGTCAATCAAATCTACAATGAGATATCATCTAACACCAATCAGAATGGCGACTATTAAAAAGTCAAGAAACAACAGATGCTGAAGAGGTTGTGGAGAAAAAGGAACACTTTTACACTGTTGGTGGGAGTGTAAATTAATTCAACCTTTGTGGAAGACAGTGTGATGATTTCTCAAAGATCTAGAGGCAGAAATACCACTTGAACCAGCAATCCCATGACTGGGTATATACTCAAAGAAATATAAATCATTCCATTATAAATGTACATGCATGGATATGTTGATTGCAGCCCTATTCACAATAGCAAAGACGTAGAATCAGTGCAAATGTCCATCAGTGACAGACCAGATAAAGAAAACGTGGTACATATATACCATGGAATACTATGCAGCCATAAAAAGGAATGATATGTTCTTTGCAGGGGCAAGGATGAAACAGGAACCCGCTATCCTCAGCAAAGTAACACAGGAACAGAAAACCAAACACCACATATTCTCACTTACAAGTGGGAGCTGAACAATGAGAACATGTGGACACATGGTGGGGGAACAATACACACTGGAACCTGTCGGGTGGGGGTTGGGGGAGGGAGAGCATCAGAAAGAAGAACGAATGGAAGCTGGACTTAATACCTGGATGATGGGTAGATCTGTGCAGCAAACCACCGGGGCACATATTTACCTATGTAACAAACCTACACATCCTGAACATGTACCCCAGAACTTAAAATAAAAGTTGAAGAAAAAAAATAAAGTGGTAGCCTGAATTGCTTTACGCAGAGTGGTAATTGGAAGAAGTTTTGTCTACTCATTACGTGAATACCTGAGACCTCATTTCTGCCCACTGATGATCTACTTGTAAGCAGCATGGCGGTGTCCTTGGGATGTCAAATCCAAGAATTTAGAGGCAACTACTTACTTCTACTGCAATGTGAACCTTGAAAAGACAAATAGCTGGTTGGCCAATATTCTTTGTCCCTAGTGTTCCAGATGTTTACTCACATTGAGCACAGAATATCTGTGTGTCATCTGGTGCTCACAGCAATTACACAGAAACCCTAAGGCCAGAAGTATTGTAAAGTTTTTTCATCATAAACCTTAACTTTGACTAATTTGAACTTAATTGATCATTCTACTGAGTGTTGCCTAAAGTCTCTCACAACTTTCCTTACACCAACTTGTGTTATTGTGATGCAGAAAGATTTTTTTAAGACCAAATTATAAACAGCCATTTTTGTAAACCTTGGTGAGAAAAACAAAATTATTTGTGAGTGTGTGTGTGTCTTTTTCTGTTTCATATAATATAGGAAATCAGGTTTGGGAGTTATTTAGGAACTTGAAGAGAAGCATCTTTATATGTTTATATTTAAATTTGATTTATTATTCTCTGTTTCTTTGAGTTTGACTATAAAATACAGAAAAAAAGAAAGACAAAAATTACAAAGATAAAAATCAAAAAATAGCTAGCTATCTTTTTTCTTGCATGTTCATTGTCAATAACTGTTCTTGAAATTACAAAAGGTAAGCATTTTTTTCACTGCCATTTTATGCATGGTGATGTCCTACTTATGTGTTCATTGTATTTTCACAGTACCAATCATTACCAGCTTAGAAGGGGGCAAGATTAGGCCTGAAGAGGTTCTGAGTAGGAACAGTGTATCAGAATTGCAAGGAAATTTGGAAATTAACTCCCTTAATTTGCCAAGTGAAAACTAAGGCCCAAAGAGATTAAAAAACTTGGCTGAGTTCATACAATTAAGTTGAGCAACGGCAAGTTTGAAATTAGAAAAAAGGATTAGATGAGGATATGGATAGATTTGCCTATTGGCTTAGTAACTGTTGTCACAAACTGCTACTGGTTAAATTCTAAGGAATATAAATTTGACTGAGGAAATTACCTATTTTGTAGAAATGAGGGTGTGTATGTGTGTTTATGTGTGTCTCTATGTGTGTATAAATAGAAAAGAGAAGTGAAAAGGTAATTATTGAAACAGAAGATTAGACACAGGAATAATTTCATGACTGAATAAGTCCAACCCTTCATTTTACTGAAAGGGAAGCCTGAAGCTCAGGACTGTGATTTGCTCAAGATCACACAACTAGTCAGTGGCAGAACAGGATTAAAAACCTGGTCCCTAGTCCCATCCTCTGTCCACTAAGCTAAGTCCCTATATTCATTGTTTGTTAGTAATAGGAACAAATTTAATATTCCTTAAGAGTTAGTAAATTTTATCTTACTACAAAGAGCAATTAAATATATATGTTTTTTTATTGCATTTTAGGTTTTGGGGTACATGTGAAGAACATGCATGTTGTTGTTTTTTAATCGAGATGGACTCTTGCTCTATTTGACCAGGCTGGAGTGCAGTGGCGTGATCTCTGTTCACTGCAACCTCCACCTCCTGGGTTCAAACCATTCTCCTGCCTCAGCCTCCCGAGTAGCTGGGATTACAGATGCCTGCCACTACAACTGGCCAATTTTTGTCTTTTTAGTAGAGATGGGGTTTCACCATGTTGGCCAGGCTGGTTTTGATCTCCTGACATCAAGTGATCCACCTACCGTGGTCTCCCAAAGTGTTGGGATTATAGGCGTGAGCCACCAGGCCCAGCCAAGAGCAACTTTTTATGAACATTTCAGTAGTGTATGACCACTAACATTATTTAAGTTTAAATTATTTAATTATTTAAGTTTAAATAATGTTAGTGGTCATACACTACTGAGACTATTAACTTCCATAAAAACCTAGACTAAGGGTATTAAGCAATGTGTGGTGAGAAAATCAGGTTAAAGCATAAGTAAAAAACAACACTGGCTATCAGAATCCACGATGCTAGGAGCTTGGGCCTGGCTCCCTGTAAGATTTCTTGGAATAATCAGAATTGTCCTAGAGCAAGATTTCTTAGTGTTCTCGAACTCCTGACCTAAGGTGATCTGCCTGCCTCTGCCTTCCAAATTGCTGGGCTTACAGGCATTAGCCACTGTGCCCGGCCCTAGATTTCTTAGTGTTATCACCATTAGATTTTGTGCTAGATAATTATTTGTCCTGGGGAGCTATCCTGTGCATAGTATGATATTGAGCATTATCCCTGGCCTTTATCCACTAGATGCCAGTAGCACCTCCCCTCTCCTGTTGTGGCAACCACAAATGCCTACAGACATTGCCAAACGTCACCAGGTGGTGGTGGGGAGGGATTACTGCAGCTGAAAAACCACTGGCCTAAAGTGTTAGGCCTGAGACCATGGGTGCTGGGGAGTAGATAATACTAATTAGAGATGTGGCCAGAAGACTGGAGGAAGTAGGCGTGGTAGTTCTTGACACCCTTCTATTTGAGGATATTTACATGTTGACTCATACTTAGGCTGCATATACACATAAGCAGGGCTGGAGGTTCCAATTATGGAAATGCTTTTGGACACCTTCAAACCAGGACTTCATGTCTCTGGGTGGTAGTAGAGATATGATATTGGGCTTGGAGCTCCCACTCCCAGAGCTTTCTGCTGCCCATAACCATGAGTAACAACGTGATTCATCTTTAGGATTCTAGTTATGGAAAGTTCCTTACTGTTGTGATAGACACTTGGGCAGATATTGGCTGCCCTCCACTTCGTTTTCCTTTGTTTCGTGTGAGCTAGAATGTGGATATAATCAGTCAGGCTTGACTGCAAGGACAAGGGCAACTGGTTAGAGCACAGTCAAAACCGGTTGGGGTCTCTGTATATGCTTTTGGAGCACAGCCACTTACTTACCTTGGTTCTGTTCTATAAGAGAAGAACGAGTGCTTCATTCATGCTAGTGAATTGTGGGGTTTGTTTGTTCCAGCAATCCGGTATGTGTCTTACGTAACATACAGGGCAATGTAATAAGATGAACACCGAGGAGATAAAGGTTGGAGACTGGCTAGAAACTACAAAGACCTGCCACACAGGACAGCAAAGGAGTTCTAGGGAAAGCAAAACATTTACTTCATTAGACTTTCTCGGTATCTGCTATTTGTTGGCTCCTTTTGGGTAGAAGATCAATTACCAGTATTTTCGTTTTGGGGGTAGTTGAAGATCTCTACAAGCAGATAAGAGAAGGGCATTGAAGTCACCTCTTTTCTGTCAGATTGAGAGGAATGACTCTTCCTAGTGCTGCTAATCACCAGAACACTGGGTAGGAAGAAACAATCCCTATCCCAAATCTCTCTCCAGTAGGCCTTCTTTTAAAATGAAAATTATCCTGAAAATGGTTGAATTAAACTAATTCAAACTAAGTGGTAATTAACTAATAAATGAATGAGTGATAGATTAAAGGGTAGGAGAATACTGAAAGGACAAACAAAAAAATGAAACAGACTATCATTTGCAATTTTACCTAGGGTTCACCATATCTAAACTGCTGAGGCTTCTGTCTGTGTCTCTTATTGTAGCAGTCGTGCAAGCTGAGCTGAGGATTAGAGAGAAATGGTATGTTGTTTTCTATTCTGGGTCAGAGGGGCCTCCAGATGGGGACTGGAGAGGTGGAAGGATGCACAGGAACTGAGAATACGTTTTCAGAGCACAGTCCGCTAGGTGCTCGCTGCTTTCTCCTCTTCGTCCTATCCCTTTTGTTTCCTTGTTATCTCAAGAACATATTCTATGGTACAAAGCAGCATCCTGATATTATTTTAGAATTTCTTGTTGCCATGGTGTATGTTGATTATTTAATTTTTTCCCTATTTCTATTTTAGTTTGTTCTGCTTCATTCTTTAGGATTCTTTTTTCCTTGTCTGTACTTTCTAAAATTCTTTTTTTTTCCTATTCCATTTTAAGGAGAAAACAAATTTTAAGCAGTCTTTAAAAGAATTTTATGCTCAACTTCTAAGTATTGCTTTTAACTTGGATTTTCTTGTTTTAGCTTTTATCTTTCATTCCTTTAACTTTCATGTTTCCAAATTTTTATCTCACTGATTCTGGCCCTTTATGTTTTTTATTTATGCTAGTTTTATCTTTAATCTTTTATCCTTCTTTCATGTTTCGACTTTTAAAAAATCTCACTGGTTTTAGTTTTTCTTTTTCTTTCTTTCTATTTTTTAGGTTTTATCTTTGTTGAACCTTCCATTTTCAGCCTGAAATGTTGCTTTCTTTTCTTTTCTTTTTCTTTTTAGTCTTAACTTTATTCTTTCATTTGCCTCAACTTCCTTCTCTGTCTTTATCATTTTAATAGTTTTTTTCTCTTCCTCCTCCTGTTCTCCATCTTTTTCTTTTACTCCAACTTCTTCTTTGTCCTCTCATTTTTTTATTTTGTAATTTGCTTTTGTGCTACAAAAAGGCAAGAAGCTTGAAAACATGATGAAAACATATAAAGTAAATTGGACAGTTTAGAGACCTTCATCCTCCCACTTTTTAATTATCCGCCTAAGGTCCTCTCAGTTATGTGAAAGATAATCTCCCCAAAATCCTCACTCTGGAATTGTCAAAAAATCCAAGGCAATGCCAGCCTCTTCTATGTCTTCTCTGTTGGTCTAGGTTGTAAATGTAAGGTTGCTATTATATTGTGTCTCTGATGTATGCAGTCTGTATTGTGTGAATTTAGACCATTTCTGTCTCCAGCAATCAGATAAATGTGTCATTGCATGAGGAGTAGATTCGTTTCTTTCCTCCCTTGATCTTAGGACTGTTGTTGAGAGTCCTTGCTCATAAAAGAACATTGTTCTGTCTGGATTCAGTGTTCTGGGAAGCTAGGCATGATTAACCCTAACATCTTCCTGCCCTTGTCCAGGTGAACACTGTTTCTCTTTTATGATCTTCTGTTTATTTATTCTGTACATCCCAGGGTGGTGGTATTAATCACCTCTTGTGCTCTATGTACCATGATTGCCAGGTGGTCTGATGGAGACTAACTTGGGATCATTAAGAAAGGAGCAGGATTGCTTCCTTATTAGCTGTTTTTCTCAAGATGAACTTATTAACCTAAATACAAAATTATCCTTTAGTCCATTCATAGCAAACTTTACTTTAAAATGGACAGAACCTGTAATCCATTTGGTTTTTATTCTCTATTGGTAACCGGGAAACCAGATCATAGATTATTTTATAATAAGCCTCCTTCTTCTTACTGGTATTCTAAATGTGACCTGGGAAAGTGGTTACGTCTCCCTCTTTTTAACCCAGAGATAGCTGTTTCAGTATCCTGCAGTCAGAGTGGGATGAGAAAACCCAAAAGTAAGAGAGTCTGATTTTCACGCCTGAGATGTACCTTTTCCTCCTCCATCACCAACACATACAAAGCTTGGTTAATCTCTAATTTTAAGTCATGGTCCATGGTATATGGTATGTATCATCGTAGTCTAGAAGATGGGCTCTGAAGGAACGCAGGGTTCAAATCCCAACTCTGGCCCTCAGTAGCTTGTGTCACCATGGACAAGTTATTTCCACTCTATTTGCCTCAATTTCTTTATCTCTAAAGTGAGTATAATACATTTGTTAAGGTGTAAAGTGCTTAACACTCTGCCTGGCACACTGTAATCTCTCAATAAATGTAAACTAATACTTTTAAAGTCTCAATTCAGATGTCTTCATCTCCATGAAATATTCTACAACTGAGCCCCCTCAGGGACACACACACACACACACACACACATGCAGACACACACACACACACACGTTTAAACACACATTCTCATTGATCAGTCTGGTGCTTCAGGTACCTTTTTTGTGTAGTGTCTTGTGCATATCTCTTCATGGAATGTTTACAGTGTACTAGCAGCATCTGTTTACACATATTCATTTCCTGTTATTTGATGAGCATCTTGAGGTTAGGAATTGTGTCTTACTCACCTTTGCATTCTCAAAATCTAACACAATAGCTGGTATGCAGCATGTGCTTGATAGACATTTAATAAAAAAAATGATGAATGGTTGATACCCAAGGACTTTTTAAGTATCTATGTCTTAGGTTACTTAAAGGAAAGTTTCTTCCTTTTACTTCCTCAGCAACAGATGGACAATAACCTAAACTTCTATGGGCACTCTAGTCTGTCCTCTGAGTGCATACATGAATTGGGCTTCTCTGTGCCACAATCATAACCAGATTAATGGATCACTATACGAAAGAAAAAGAAGTCTCCTAGAACCACATAAAATTTATGATTGATTACAAGCTACTCAAACCTTTGAAAAATGCTCAAATTTTATAATTCTGTGTGAGAATCACATCAATAGCCTAGAAATGTAGGCAAATTCTGAGACACTGTCATTATAGATTTGAATTTTATGGCTAAGATCACTCTATTTATCCCATTTTTCTCCCTTGCTGCTGCTCTACTCACTGTCCTTCATTCATAGACAAATTTCTAGAGTTATCCATAATTCCTGTGTCTGTTTCCTCATTACCCATTTACCTCCTTCCACTCTGACTTCTAGTTCCATCAATCCCAAACAGTTTATACTACTACGGCTATGAACCTCATTTTGCTATATTCAGTTTTCAGTTCTCATTTTATTCGACCAGCCAGCAGCATTTGACCCTATTATCCTTGCCATCCTTCCTGAAACTTTCCTCCAGTGGCTTCTCTGACATTATTTTCTCCTAGTGATCCTCCTATTTATCTGGAAGCTCCTTGTTATAATTCTTTGCAGACTTACGCTCTTCTCTCAAAGTTGAGTTCTAGGTCTTCCTCCCTTCTCACTCATTTTATATTTTCTCCTAGGCAAATTATCCATACCATTGGCTTTAACAACTCTCTCTACTTTGATAACTTCCAAATGTACATGTCCAGCCCAGATTTCTCCTCTGAGCTCCAGGTCTATAGTTTTACTGCCCACTTGACAACTCCAGCTGATGACTTAAAGCCACCTCAAGTTCAATATCTTCAGCATGACCTCTTGATTTCCTCATCAAAACCTATCATCAACAAAGTTGCACCAGTCAGAAACTTGGGAGTAATCTTTGATGTCTTCTTCCTTTTCTCCAGTATCAAATTTGTCATTTCCTATTTTAACACTGGAACTTCTCTTAAATCAGTCCAGTTTTGTTTTCCCATCACCACTGCCATCACCACTTTCCTCACATTTGGCAGATACTACTGAACTGGTCTAGTCACTCCCACTCTGTACTTCTCCAAATCATTTACTACAGTGGCAGCACACCTTTTCATGTTACCTCCTGCCTCAGTTTCCTCAATGGTTTCTCATTTTGCTCCGTCTCTTCTACAACCTCATCTCCTGCAGCTCCCCTCCCTCTGACTTTAGCTTCTCTGGCTTCAGCTTCAGTTCTCAAATACCCATGTCCCTCTTGCCACAAAGCTTTTGCATATGTTGTCATTTCTGCCTGAATCCGGAATACATTTTACCCTTTTCCTTTTGGCTTGTTTACTATTAATCCATGAGATATTTTGTTGGCATACTTGCATTAAGTCTCCAGAAGAAATTTTTTGTTGTTATGGCCAGGAACATCATTGCGGTTTTCTTGACCTCCTTTTTTGTTGTTTTGTTTTAATCTTACAGATACAGCAAACCATGAGATGCACCACTGTTTTTTTCTTGTCACTAGCTTCTCAAGAGGCTTCATTATATGGTGGTTACCTGGACCCAAATTAACTAAGTTTAAATTCTGTCCACAGTTTTCAGTAGCGGTTTGATCTTTATCAAGTTATGCAAAATTTCTGTGATTTCATTTTCTCATTTATGTAATGGAAATATTAATAGTATTTATTCTCAGTAAGTTACTGTGAGAAGTAAATAAATTAACATGTATAAGGCATTTAGAATGGGTTTGATGTATAGAAAGTGTTCGATAAATATTGGAATTATTATTATTTCTGACCACAACTTGAATTGCCAGAATGATTCATGTGAAAGTGACTTATGCGTCTTAATTATATGAATTCTTGACCCAATGCTCCACTTTACTCTCTCTATAATAACACATATAGTAATTGAAGAGTAGTTTTGAGTATCCAAATTCAAATTCTAAGGAAATACAGTAGACTCCCCATTGAAATGATAGACACTTTAAG
Organism: Aotus nancymaae; assembly: GCF_030222135.1. Lineage (NCBI taxonomy): Eukaryota > Metazoa > Chordata > Mammalia > Primates > Aotidae > Aotus > Aotus nancymaae. Next base: position 45,874,311 of record NW_026988417.1, on the reverse strand, counting down.
TTAAGATAGTAGAAACGCTGTTTGTAGGACTAACTGTAAAGGCATTATGATTTGCTTCATAGAACTGTATAACCAAATCCATAGCAGAAAATGTCTTTGAAACAAGGTTTTATCTGCACTTCTACTCCAACAGATACATCACTGCACACCATAATTAGAACTCAGGATTAGAGCCATGTTATTCTCAACACTGGCAGCTTTTCATACTTGTTTTGGAAAATTGGCTATTTCCTTACATGTGAAAGGAGGTTGGATTCCATTTTTATTTTCTAACACCAAAAAATGAGAGAGAGGAAAAAAACTCTGAGTTGCAGCACTCCCGTAATCAATTGTTTGAAAGAATAGGCAAAATATGCAGTTATTTCTTAGGTTTTCAATCCTAAAAATGATATTTCTACTCTTTGTATTTTTCAAATTTTATGGGAAAAAATCTTCCTTATTCCATATCACAGATGTCTCTGTAGCTACAGACTCCACTGGCAGAATAATAAATGGATTCTCAAGATTATGCTGGGTCTGTTTATTTTTTTTTAAAAGCTTTTCTGCAGAGAGTAGAAATAGCCAATGCCTTTGTTGTACATCTTGTAATTACATTTCGACATCCTAGGTTGTCCTCCCCACTCCCATGTTGGTCAATGTAACAGGCTCCCAGAGTGAAACAAAATAGAAATTCATTTTTATTTCAAGTCTGATGCAGAAATCGCACAGGCAGAAACACAGATCACCGTTTTGCTTAAAAAAGAAATCACCATCTGCTTTGTATAGGGACTAATATTCAGGCACCATCTTATTGAGGTGTTTCATGTTAGAGTCTTTTGACCACAAATTACCCTCAGTTTTTCTTTAAATGGAATATGTAGGATTGGCTATTAAAAGAAAGGCAGAATGAAAATAAAGGGAGGTTTTTGTCTGAAATTTTTAATATGGTGAAATTGGACTTGAGAGCTAGCCTTACAGAAAATGGTGTTAAAAACAAAGTAAACAGTAAAGAATTGAAAATCTTTGTATAATCCCCAGAATTCTCTCATGGGTTTAACTCAGCTTCATTATTTATGAATTTGTATAATAATGGTGCCTTGATTTTACAGAATGCTTTCAGAGCAATTTCCTCACATTGGGTCATTTTTTTTTTTTAGCTCAAAAAGTGCTCTCTAAGATTATTAGACATGTTGAGAAGAGGATTTAACTTTTAGGCCAATCAAGGGCCATTTAGATTAAATGAACTTGTGTATGTGTTAGCACTCTGAAAAGTACAAAGCTCTCTACAAATGCAAGATGATTTCACTGATATTAAATAAATGATAAAAGAGTTAAGGCAACTTTTCTAAATGCTCACCTTTGCTTTCAACTGCTGAATAACAAATCTCCAGATGAAAAAATGATAAATGTTTCCATCATGATGTTTGCAGCTAAGGGGTGTACTTCAGACTTCATAATACTGTCTGGCCCCCTTGAGATTTGAAACCTGTGCAAGAGCTGTGAGATTACAGCCAAAAGCCATCAGTACTTGCACATGAAGAATATTTTGAGAAGTCATTTCACTTTCTGTGCAATAATGCAGTTTATTTTATTTGATTCTCCCAAGGGGTTTAAGTACTGGGAATTTGTAGTCCAACTAGTTCTTGTCATACTGTTTGTGGGACACAACCTAAAATTTCTATGTAGTTGGGCATCATCATCTATAAACTATTTTAATTAAGATACAGGAGACCTTGGCTTCCAATAATGTCATGGTTACCATTTTAATGGTGGTTATGAGCAGGACTGGTATTTGAAAAACAGAGGGGGTTCCCAAACAAACTATAGATATATCACCCAAACTCAGAAAAATTCCTAAGAGTCCCTTTACATTAGAGTTCTATTAAGTTACATTTACATTACAGTTACATTCGGGTTCATTGAAATTACTACTGTTATGGGTTGAATTGTGTTTTCTTCACCCCTAAATTCATATGTTGGAGTTCTAACTTCAGATTCTGACTGTATTTGGAGAAAGGGTCTTTGCAGAGGAAATTGACTTAAAATGAGTTCATTTAGTGTGGATCCTAATCAAATATGACTGGTGTCCCTAAAAGAAGAGGAAATTTGGACACAGACATGTACAGAAGTTATTCTGCAACCAGACTGCCTTCAGACCTGAGCTGTAACATTAACTCTTCCCTGGGTCTCTAGCCTGCTAGCCTACCCTACTGATACAGACTTACCAGCCCCTACAGTTACACAAGTGAATTTCTTAAAATGAATCTCTCTCTCTCTCTCTCTACATATATATATACACACACACACACACACACACATATATATGTATATATATACACACACACATATAATATGGACATATATATAATATGTGTATATATATAGACACACATATATTTATATACATACACACATATACATCCTACTGGTTCTATTTCTATGGAGACCTCTATGACTAATATAACTACCTGTAGACATTTACATCCTAAAAAATATGAATGCAAGCTCCCTCTAAATTATACATTCTACTTTAGTGGCTAAGTGAATGGCCTATAGAGTCACACTGCTGAGTTCAATGTTAGCTCTGTTATTTTCTATCATTATGTCTTTGAGCAAGTCACTTAACCTCTCAGTACTTTAGTGTCCATATCTGCAAAATGGAAATAAGTGGGTGTGGTGAGGATTTAAGGAATACAGTGTTTTTGAATCATTTAGCATAGTGCCTTGTCACATCATAAGCTCTCAACATATGCTTGTTATTAGTATCATATTCTGATTATTTACATATTGTTTTAGTTAGGATTCTTGGTTGTGGATAGTGAGAACTGAATAAGACTAGTTTAAATAGAAAGGAATTGATTAAAACATATTGGGCAGCCCACAGAAACACTGGGAACATCAGAGAACCAGGCTCTGAGGCCACAAAGCCAGGAACCATTGCCAAAATGAATGCTATAGAACTGGTCCCAGGAATATCCCACTGTAGCTCTCTGGACATTACTTGTACCATCAACACTGTTGAGTCTAGGGATCAAAGGAGGGCCCCAGAACTGCTTCAGAAGCTGCTGTTATGGGGCTTCTCTTGTCAGGGCACAATCTCTGTATGCCTTTCTTCTTTACATCACTAACTTCCAATTCGACATTTGCAATGGGTGTGAGTGACTCGTGGAACCTGGGTCTCTCATGCTCAGGTGCAAGGGGTGCTGGGAAAGCAAGACATTTTCAGTTTTGATGATGGCTCTGCCTTGCAAATTGGGAGACACATAAGACACAGGAATGCTGGGAGTTCCAAAAATGACCAACAATCACCACATATGTAGATGGATGTTTACATCCACTGACTACTGGCCACAGAAACTCTTCTCTTCACTTCTGTTTTTTACAATCCTTTTCAATCTTTTCTCTGTGTCACTTTTAACCACTGCTGCCTATAACAATTCCATAAATCTTACTCCTAATGGTCCTAACTTTTTTGTATGTGTTGAATTGGTTTAAGTGCTTTGGTGTGATAGTGCCAGGTGAAGGATATAACATTATTTTATTGACTATGAAAGTATTTAATTATGACTGCTAGGGAAAACATCTCATTAGAGAGAGAAAGGTATTGAAAAACATGAACTTTGAAATTACACACAATGGGGTTTGTGTCTTGGCTTTCTGCTTAGCATCAAAGTGACCACTGGCACATTTCTTATATTAGGTCTCAGCCTCTCCATTTGTAAAACAGAAATAGCAATGACAAACCCTGAAGGATGTTTGTGAATTGGACATAACATATGTCTTGTAATATGAGACTGGCATATAGGACCTACTGTAATCATTTCTTAGCCTTCAGGAGCATCAAAAATATCAACCAAATAATATTTTTAAAATCCAGTTTTATCAGATTTTTATACACAGAGCAACAACAAATAAATGTCAATTCTGGGTGACATTATCAATGAACATTATGGGATGGAAACTTTCTGGATAAAATAACTTAAAAAAAAACTAAACTAGATCAACATCTTCCAAGCCATTTTTATTAAGGTTTATGATCCACTCTTCTCTGCCAAACAAACTAGCCTCTCCATCAGACAAGGAGCAGAAAGGCCATTTTACCTATGGTACATATTTTCCATCCCCTAAACTCAGGATTTTCCTGTTTCTTATTTTGTCCTTAGTATGAATGCAGCTAGAGATGGCACTGCAGACAAAATTGACTGAGTATTTGATTGGACATGGTCAGAAAAGAAATCTTTGCCTAAAATTTGCTCTTTGAACTTGTGTGTTTGGAAACCAAATTTTGAGGAACAGAGGATGCTTTCGTAATAGCAAACTGACATCCTTAAATACATGTACTTGATAGTTTTCCTGAGAAAAATTTTTTACATCCTGAAAATTAAAGAACAACATATGTCTATTTGCTCAACCTTTTATTGGTAAATTCTTTTATGGGGTAACTGTCAGTTTCTGTTTTGTGTGAAGCACTGTGTTTGCTCCAAGGATATAAATATGAGAAACACAAACATCATATCTTTATTCTCAGGGTTTACAAACCATTTGGGGAGCCAGATCTTAATCAAATTCAGTTCTTTGTTCATTCATCCATTCAATTAATTCATTCAATAATAATCTATTGAACATCTACTAGGTGCAAAGCAGTGTGCTATGTGCTGTTAACAATAGCCATATTCATTGCCTGCTTATTATGCATTAATCCCTGTTCTAGTTGCTTTACATACCTTTAATCCTTGTAACAAACCTGTAAGGTACATATTATTTTATAGAGCAAACACAGACTTAGAAGGGTTAAATAATTGGCTTAAGATGATATATCTAGAAAGTGTCAGGGCTGTGGGGCTGAAACTCACTCCCTACTCTACAGTCTCTCAGGGAAAGTCCATCTTGTGACTCACACAGTTGATGAACCAAACGACTAGATCAATTTAAGTGTACAGCAGAATTATTGCTCCCTCAGGGACCTTGGTATATCTGCACTAATGGTGCTAACAGTTTCTATAAATTAGGAAAGCAGTAATTAGGCCTACCAAATTGAAATCCAGGGAAGAAATGCTGCTGTAGTAGTTATAGCCAAAGACAGGGAGGCAAAAGCCATACAAAAGCTATATTGCCTCTCCGAATGACCCCAGAAACCCTTTAGACCATACTGTTTCTCTGTGTTTTGTCACTGCAAAATTAAACAATTCTCTCCCCTCACCTTCACATTCTTTCTAAGGTTGTTTTCATTTGTGAAAACTGAGTCCCTTCATTCTGAAAGGATATGATTAAGGTCTGGAAAGGCACAGTGGAAGCACATGAGAGTGAACGAATTCACAGACATTTAGGCCCTTAAGATGTTTTCCTTGAGTTTCAAGATGATATGACCAGGTCATGTGTGGTGGCTCATGCCTGTAATCTCAACACTTTGGGAGGCTGAGGTGGGCAAATCACCTGAGGTCAGAAGTTGAGACCAGCCTGGTCAACATGGCAAAACCCCATCCCTACTACAAAATATGAAAATTAGCTGGGTTTGGTGGTGCACACCTGCAGTCCCAGCTACTAGGGAGGCTGAGGCAGGAGAATCACTTGAACTCAGCAGGTGGAGGTTGCAGTGAGCCAAGATCCTGTCACTGCATTCCATCCTGGGTGACAAAGAGAGACTCTGTCAAAAAAAAAAGGAAGGAAGGAAGGGAGGGAGGGAGGGAGGGAGGGAGGGAGAAAGAGAGAGAAAGAAAGAAAGAGAGAAAGAAGGGAAGAAAGAAAGAGAGAAAGACCTTCAAAAGCATGGGATCAGGGGAAGGAATAAAAAAAAAAGCCCGCCACAGAAAAGTTTGATAAGAGGCTAATACCTTTTGATGAAGGAACTATACATCTAGAAATTAGGCCCCAAATTTGTAGGTTAAAAAAAAAGTGAGGTAAATTCATTTCATTTTGTTGTTGTTGTTTTTGCTTTTGTTTTTGTTTTAAAGTTTGCTTTTTTTTTCTTTCTCATTTTCTTTTCTATTGTACTTTAGGTTCTGGGGTACATGTGCAGATCATGTAGGATTGTTGCATAGGTACATACATGGCAATGTGGTTTGCTGCCTCCATCCCCCCATCACCTATATCTGGCATTTCTCCTCATGTTATTGCTCCACACCATCCCCATCCCCCCGCCGTCCCTTCCCTAGCCCCTGCAACAGACCCCAGTGTGTGATGCTCCCCTCCCTGTGTCCATGTGTTCTCATTGTTCAACATCCGCCTTTCTAACACAAAATTCATGTAGACTTCAATTCAATCGTTAGGGGAGTATAAAGGCATTGTCAGATGTACAAGATCTTAAAGGCTTTATTTTCTCTGCAACCACTTTCAGGAAGCTATCGGGGAAAAATCCACCTTAATAACAAATATCAAGAAAGATGACATGGAATTCAGGAAACAGACTGCAATACAAACACAGACAAAAAATTCCGAAGATGACAGGAAAAAAGATCCTAAGATGATGGTGGTACAGGAAGACCTGGAGAGCAACCAGTTTAGATTGTAGCATGAGAACACAGAGTTCTGGGAAAGATGTCCCTAAGAAGATGAACTTGATAGACTGTGTGTTTAAGAGGAATTGTGCATCAAAAAGAAAGAGTTTGTGAATAATTTAATAACGGGAAGCAAGCAAGGGTGTGCAGGAAAGGGAATTTAGACAGCACAAGAGCTCAGTTGTGAGCAATGTTCATACAGTTATAAAAATGTGAACAGTGAATATAAGTATAATAAAAAATGTGATATTACTATTACACATTAATATTAAGTATATTAAATATTCACCAACAGGTTATGTATGGGCCATAAACCAATCTATGCTGGACAGTGGGTCATGTTGAGAGCTATCTTCTGTGCTAGGCATTACTCCCTTAATTGCTGAATTATTGAAGGATAAGACCTGGAGTTTCTAGGAGTGCAACTAAGCTAAAAGAGAGATGGGTTCTTGGGAACTTCAGAGCAGTAATTATTTTCCAATCTATAAAGGAGTATTTCAATATTTTAATGCTGGTGGATGCTGATGATTAGTCATCAATATTTGGGGATAAGTGTGTGTGTGTGCACGTGTGTGTTGGCAGGGGAACGTGGAAGAGTGTGAAAAAATAGTATAATGCACAAACCTGAAAAGCCAAGAAGTAACAGTACAATGGTGATGTTATTTGGAAATGTGAAGGTAAATAATAAAGTAAAAGGGTTGTGAACTCAGTTACTACCGGTTATGGGAATGGAAGGAGATGGGAATTTCGAGGGTGATAAGGGAATGCTGTTTTTATAATAGGCTTTGGAAAACTATTGAATTCTTAAACCATGCATGAGTATACCTGATGAAAAATAAAATTGAAAATGAATACCTACTGTGTACTAGAGTCGATGATATTTCAAGATAGTTATTAATTCCCATTTTACTATAAGAAAGGAAGAGTAATTGGTGGAGCTGGTGTTCTTTCTACTATACCACTTCAGCTATAAAGGTGGGAAGAAGAGTATTATTTTATAGGTTAGAAGACCAACTCAAGGTATTTGTACCAAGATTTACAAAACTATTCAGTTAAAGATTGATCATTAATTTACCTAAACAACAAGTTAGCAATAACCAAATTATTAACTTATTTGTAAGAGAACTATCAACTTATTTGCAAGAGAAATACCTTTTGATGAAGAAACTATACATCTAGAAATTAGGCCCCAAATTTGTAGGTTAAAAAAAAAGGTAGGTAAATTTAATTACCTCATTTATCATGAGCTCCTGTAAAATGTGTCTTGACTTCACTGACAGAGAAAACACTGAAATGGAAGGACCTTTGATGAAATTAATTACACTTTGTAGTAGTTTGGTATGATTTGGCTGTGTTCCCACCCAAATCTCATCTTGAATTGCATACTTCCATAATTCCCACATGTTGTGGGAGGGACCCAGTGGGAGATCATTTGAATCATGGGGTGGGCAGTTTTCTCCATGCTGTTCTCATGGTAGAGAATAAGGCTCACGAGATCTAATGGTTTTATCCAGGGTTTCCGCTTTTGCATCTGCCTCATTTTCTCTTGCTGCCACCATGTAAGAAGTGCCTTTTGCTTCCCACTGTGATTCTGAGGCCTCCCCAGCCATGTGGAACTATAGGTCCAATTAAACCTCTTTTTCTTCCCAGTCTCAGGTATGTCTTTATCAGCAGCATGAAAAAAGGCTAATACATTGTTTTTGCTTAACTAAAAAGCATCGGAAAGAAAATGGATACAGAAACATGCCAGGAATGATCTCTGAACCGTTTATAATCTCTTCTTATCAAATCCTTACTACTAGGAAGAAATAAACAAAATATCTCAAATAAGCAAACCCAAATGTGCAAACCAAAATAATGTGGCTGTCAAAATGCCAATCAGGCAATAGGTGAATTAGAATGCACCAGTATGCTCAGAATCTAAAATAAAACAATATCCTAAAGAAATAAAAATTATATGGTGAAGTTAAAAACAACGGAATGAACAATTTGTCTTGGCTTTTAATTTGGTTGGATTGGATAGCGTTTTGTTGGGGAAATATTATAGACACACTTGGCCTAATGTGGAAGGATTAAATGAGAATTAGATGAAGGAGGCTACATTTTTTGGGTAGCTTCTGAAATAATCTTGTTATTGTATCACAGTTTTTCAATATGGTGCTACTTCAGAGACCTATAGATGTGATTTTTTTTCACCATAATGGTGTCTAATCTGGTAGCTGTGTGGTAGGGTACAGTATTTGTTGAATGAATAAATGGCTGCAGAGCTCAGTGTAACATTGCTTTTCCACAGAGCTATGAAGCTTGCAAAATCAGCACAACCTTTAATTTTTATACATTTTCTAAAATATGGAAAGAAACTTTAGTCTTATCCAACTTCACTTTGTTTATGTACTCAACAAACCATTATTGAGGAAATTATCTGTGAAAGCCTCTCAGTTGGGCATCCTTCACTGAAATACAGTGTAGGAGAAATCATCATTTTCTTCTTTCAAATCATATGAAAGTTAAATGTTCACATTGATCAGGGTCATGAACTATTTCAGTTCACAGGCTATGAGATGATGATAAATCCAGAGTTGATTTGTTTTCATCATGCCATCAGGGTTTGTAGCACTCTACATATATTTTTTCTGGTGGTATATGTGCTAATTCAATAGCTTGCAATACAGTCACGGTCTGCTACCATTTCAAGTGTCAACTTTTGTTTCTTTCTGTCTTTATATTATATAGTGATGTAACTAAGGCATTAATATTTATTGAGTGTTTTAATGTGAAACACATTTTTTAAAAGAAACTTCATGAGGTATTATTGTCCCTACTTTATAGATGAAGCAATTGAGGCATAGGGTAATGTAATGACCTGCATAGGTGGCAAAGCTACAATCAAGCCCAGAAATGTTTGGTTTCTACCCACTATAGGGGAGTTTGTTAGTAGTGCTTGTTAGCTTTATAATAAATTAAGATACATTAAAATTATACACAGAAATTTAAGTTACTTGAAAAACATATATTGAAAATACAGCCCCCCCATATATATTCATTAATGAATGCCTTAAAACCTCATTTTATATATATATACATATATATATACACACACACACACACACACATATATATATGTATACATATATATATAAATAATCTGAACCCAAGAGGAAAATATTTTAAATAATGAGAAAATAAGAACTAATGTAAAGTAATAAATACAATATATTTTTTCAAATATTAATTTATCCAAGCCCAGTAAAGCATATTGCAGTCACTTTGCAAAAGGTTTTTATATTCTGAAAAGTATAGATTAATTTATTCTCTTTCCTTCGTATTTTCAAGGAAATAAAGTTAAAAAGTATTTCTACAATCTATAAATAACAACAGAAGCAAAGTCCACCACTTATGAGAGGGCTATAAAGTGTGTGTACATTCTGACATAATTTTCGTAATTTCAATGAGAGAAGTAAATGAAACTGCCTAGTATCTAAGAATTAATATCAGAGCTGGGAATCAAACTCCATGCTCTTTTCTTTATTCTATTTTGAACTTGACTCGAACTTGACAGCTCCATATGGGTGTCCATGTGTGTGTATTTTTTTCAGGTCAGAGCTTGTTGAATCTGCTTATTTTACAGTAGTGCCCCTCATCTGTAGAAGATTCATTCTAAGACCCCCCGTGGATGTCTGAAATCAGATAGTACTAAACCTTATATATATTACGTTTTGTTTATCTGACAACTGAAATGACTACTAAGTAACAAGTGGATGGGCGGCGTATACGGCGTGGATCCACTGAACAAAGGGATGATTTACATTCCAGGCTGACGGAGCAGGATGGTGTGAGACTTCATCAGGCTACTTAGAATGGTGTGTCATTTAAACCTGATGAATTGTTTATTTTTGGAATTTTTTTATTTACAATTTTCTAGAACACAGTTGACCATGGGTAACTGAAATCTCAGAAAGAGAAACCATGGGTTAGGGAGGTACTACTTTCCTTTCTTTCCTTGGCCTCTGTGACTCAACACTCCGTTATTTTCTTCCCATTCCTCTGGCTGTTCCTTCCTTTTTTTCTTTCCATTCTTGTCTTATTCTATCCACTTATTAAATACTGACGTTCCCAAGGCCTCCCAGGCCCTCTTCCTTACCCCGTGTCATCTCCTTAGTAGAACTCACCCATGCTGATAGCTATAATTATCATCAAAATATGCAAATAATTCACAAATTTATATCTTCAAGGCAGACCTCCCTTTACTCTAGAATTGTATCATACATCAAACTGTTGAAAATTAAACTTATGATTTCTTCTTCTCTTCCCACTCAGAATCCAAAACATTTTTGGTATTCTCCTTTTTGGTAGATGACATCCATGTTTATCCATTAATTCAAGCAAAAGCCCAGGAAATCAAGTGAGCAATTCTTCATTCCTCTCTCTTGCTTATTCATATTGTATATTTAACCAAGTCTCATCTATTTCACCTTTTAACTCTCCCTGGCATTCATCTACTTCTTTCCATTTCCACCTAGTCCAATCAAACATTATTTCTTCCTGGTCCATTCTGATAGTCTTAAAAATGGTTTCTTTATTTTACTGGTGTCAGCTCATTTTCCATATCACAGCTAGTATGATTTTTCAAAACACAAATCTTATCATATAGCTCTCCTTCCCCTAGTTCAAAATCTTCAGTGTTCCACTGTTCTTACGCTAAAGACAAAAATTCTACAAGATCTGAAGGGTGAGTCCTCTACAGGTTGAATATTCCTTATTTGAATTATTTGGAACCAGAAGTGTTTCAGATTTTGGATTTTTTCAGATTTTGGACTATTTCCATATACATAATGAGATATCTAGGGGCGGGGACACAGCTCAAACACAAATCCATTTATGTTTCGTATACACCATATACACACATGCTGAAGGGAGCTTTATGAATTATTTTAAATAATTTTGTGCATGAAAGAAGTTGTCATACATTGAACCATCGGAAAGCAAAGACGTCACTATCTTAGCCACCAGTGTGGGCAATTTGTGTTTTTTTGGTATCACTATCATTCCTGACTCTGAGTTTTTACTCTGCAACAAGCAATCATTTTCTTATAGTTATTCACACCTAAGAACTTTGTAAAGAATAATGTACTATTAATACAGTTTTAAAAAAATGTGTTCAGCGTAACTGAGCAGCATGGTAACAGCACCCAAATACCTGAACAATAGCAACAAACAGGACAGACTCTACCTACCGTACTTTGTTTTGTTTAAAAGGTTACTGTACTCTGGGTTTTTCTGTCAGGTGAGGAGAAATATCAGAAGAAAGCTAGGGACTAGGAAGTGAGTCTTTTAAGAAGGAGGAGGCATTCCGTTGGATGGCTTTTTAAAATGTTTTATCCAGAGCTGTTTGCCTCATTAATGGTGTTTGTGTTAGATATCTCTCTTTGATTTTATAAACTGACATGATTTATTGTTCTATTATGAAAAGCACGCTAATCTAGTCCTTCAATAAGCCCATGGCACGTTTTTACCACGTTGTCTGTAACACTTTTTCTGTAGAGTTAACATCATCTTCATTGTCACGATTATCACAGTCACCTTGATTTAGAACCATTTTGGCTATTTCACCATTGTCAATGAATGAACAACTGAAGCCTCATAATTATGTTAAAAACTTCAATATCCACTTTTATCAGCTTACTAATGGACTCTAAAAATTTGTATGTTTGCAAATGTAAGGAAGTCAGATATCATTTTTTTCTCACTTGACATATGGCATTTTTCGAACTCAACACTTTGTTCATCATCGTCACTGAACATAATGGTAGGCCAGAGGTTGTGCCAGGTATACACGACTGCATCTTTAGTTGCTATGTTCTAAGAGCTGGCAACAGCATGTACAGCATCCTTCAGGCTACATTGTTTTGAAAACCTTCTATACTCACACTCCTGTTCACTGCTGCTAGCATGCTATTTAAAAAAGTGTTTTTATATTTGCTCTTCAATTAAAAAATAAGGATGCCCTGGTCATGTGGCTGAATTAATGAAGTCACACTTGGGGGAAATAAATGGCATAAACATCACAATGATTAATTATTGTTATTTTTTGTGAGACAGAGTTTTGCTGTTACCCAGGCTGCAGTGTACTGGCATTATCTCGGCTCATGCAAACTCCACCTCCCGGATTCAAGCGATTCTCCTGCCTCAGCCTCCCGAGTAGCTGGGATTACAGGCATGCACCACCACACCTGGCTAATTTTTGTCTTTTTAGTAGAGACAGGGTTTCGTCATGTTGGCCAGGCTGGTCACTAACTCTAACCTCAGATGATCTGCCTGCCTTAGCCTCCCAAAGTGCTGGAATTCTAGGAGTGAACCACTGGCGCTCTTCCATAAATATTATTTTTTGATGAGAATTTCAGTTGGAGGATGTGCAGAACAGTTGTCAAAGAATAACAAGATCTTACACTTGTCCTTTGATCCAGCTTCCCTGCAGTGAGCATGAGGCTGCTGGTACAGAATGTTATTTACAAAACCAATCAGAGAAGATGTCCCTGGTCGTCCATGCCTTTTTGTGTAATAATGGACTGGTAAGAAATTCACTCTTTGAAATCAGCAAGGATGCAAACTTTCCAATCAAAGCAAGTTTACACTTATACGTGCCTATAGCATTGGCACATGCCAGCACAGCTATTTTGTCCTTGGCATTCTAAATTCCCATAGGGGCTGTCTTATCAGCTGAAGTCAGTGTCTTTCTGGGGGTAATAATGCTGAAATAATAATGTTTCATCAGCATTATAGACTTGTTCTAGCATCAGATTTTCATCAGCAATGATGTTAGCACACTCATCATGAATTTCTCCACTGCTTCATCATCAGCAGGTGCCTTATTACCACAAATCTTGAAAATTAATGCTATGTCTTTTCTTAAATTTCTGCAACCAGCCTGTTGAATCATCATAGTTTCTTTCAATCCTGGTTCATCATAATAGATATTTGCTTGTTTCATGATCAGTATCCCATTAAGTGGCATGTGTTCACCTTCCATGCTGACAAATCTGCTTTTTCAATATACAGTCAAGATCTTCATTTTTGGTTTTACACAGTGTTTTTCTATTTTTCTTTAACTCCTATTCATCACTTTGATCATAGAACTTCAACAGTTTATCCTTCTGTTTCTTCAGGTCATTTGTGGTGGTCATTCCAAGACCTTACTCTTCTGTAGGATGTTTCACACTTACAGTGCTGCCCAGTTTTTCCAACAGCTTGGCTTTCTGTGCCATAAACAAACAAATTATTTCTCTTTTTCTTTTCACTATTATTGATAGGGGTATCTGCAGCCTTTTGTCATCTTCAACAATATCTTTATACCACAGAGCAAAGAATAGGCAAAAATGCAGAGTGAGTAATGTATGTAGGTTTGTGGCCTCGTGGGCAGCATTGCCGCAAAACTGCTGTTGGCATGTCTTGTCTGCACACCTGTCGTTTTATTAGGCTTTGTGGATATGCTTGCTTGGGGGAATCTGGGCGTATGCAGAAAATATAAATCACAGCAGAAGGAGCTGGGGTGAGGAGTCTTTTTTCCTTTGGGAACACTGAATAAACTGTTGTGTTCCTGTATTTTGACTACGACCAGTCACATGAGGTCAGGCGTAACATTTTCCACTTGTGGCATCATGTAGGTGCTTAAAAAGTTTCAGATTTTAGAGCATTTTGGATTTAGAATTTTTGGATTAGGAATGCTCAACTTATACCTACATTTCCAGTTTCAACTCACATCATAGTCTTTTGTCTCTTATTATTACAACCACTTTAGATTTACTTTCATCCCTCATGCTTGCCAAGATCCTTCCTGCCATAGAGTCTTGAACTTGATGTTTTCCCTGCCTGGAATGCGCTTTCTTCTCCTCTTGGTCTAGTTAACTCTGTACTCATCCTTTAGATATCTAAGCAATAGACACACTCTCAACAAAACTCTCTTTACCTCCTTAAGTCCAACTCTTCTAATTTACTCTTCAGTAGCATAAAATATCACTATTTCATTAGCAGTTTTACCTTTACTGGTGTAAGTCTCTGATAAGTGACTATCTCCTTTACTGCCTGAAAGCTCCATTAGGGAGGATAGTGGCTCTCTTAACTTTTGCTCTCTGTTGTCATCATAGTGCCAAGGACCCACCTAACCTATAAGTACTTGTTGAATGAATTAATGAAATAATTTACCAGTTAACCAAACATTTCTGATTATTTGATGCCAATTCTAAATACTATGCCTTCAAGAGAGAATATTCATTTGTTCAGGGAAGAGGGAAGACACATATTTAGGTAAGATCAGATGTAGATTTTAATAATGTAGATAAACACTTCACCAGGCACTAAAAAACATTTTATAGACTGAGAGTTTTGCTTATAAGAATGCCACCAGGCATGGTGACTCACATTTGTAATCCCAACAATTTGGGAGGCCAAGGTGGGTGGATCACCTGAGGTCAGGAGTTCTAGACCAGCCTAGACAACATGGGGAAACATAGTATTTTGAGTCTCTACCAAAAATACAAAAATTAGCCAGGTGTGGTAGTGCACACCTGTAATCCTAGCTACTTGGGAGGCTGAGACATGAGAATCTCTTGAATGCGGGAGGCAGAGGTTGCAGTGAGGCGAGATTGTGTCACTGCACTCCAACCTGTGGGATACAGTGAGACTCTGTCTCAAGGAAAAAAAAAAAAGAATGCTATGTGCCAGTAACAGATTAGAGATACCCCACTGACACTTAAGATAAAAAAAATTAAATGCAACCAAGACTTATAGCGCTTGTGCTGATGTTGTTTTCTGAATGCTAAGGGGTAGTCGCCTAAAAATGATTCAGTACATTAGATTTTGTAACCTAGATATACATGACTTTCTATATGTTTTGATATTTTTTCCTCCAAACTAATAACCTTTTAATATTCTCAGTATCATCAGGACATTTTCCTTACAAAAGCAGAAGCCCAGCTTCTAGTACTCTAACCATATGATATCATGGTGGCACTTGACAATATATGGTAAATCCTGTTTAAGAATCTTTTTATACTCAAACACAGTTCCTTTCTCATATACTACAAGTAATTGTTGACCTGCCCCAGAGAAGACAGCAGGGGAGGGTTTTGAAGAGCACAGTATTGTGAACCCAACCATCAATTTCTCCATTACCCAAGTCTAGCAGTATTCTGAATTGCTCACCTTTGGTACCACTCTTTAATATGTCATATCTGGAATTAGAAGAGAGGGTTAATGATCCCTCAGTGAGCCTTAAAATTTTAGGTTCTCAGTTAGCATTCAAATTCCATGATTATACTCTGAGAAATTGCTTTCCTTTATTATGCTCTATACTATCAACCAAAGCACTTCAGTAATTTATTCTAAAGCAACAGTCCCTGAGAAGCTGATAATGTATGTTGTACAGAGGTTAAAACACTAGCTTTTAAGCCAGAAAGGCATGAGTTTAGGTCTTTGGTATTAACTGGATGTGTAACTCTGAGCAAGTTACTAAAAGTTTCTGAGCTTCTGTTACCACATGTAGAAGCCAGTGATACTTCTTACTTCATAGAAAGGTTGTGAGGATAACATGAATACCTGGCACAGGTTTGGATTTCAATTAAGTATAAATGTAACTACAATTCTTATTGATAATAAGAGAAGGTCCTCGGACCCTACGTATGCTCTCTAGTGAGCACAGCTATAATTTTCTGGTATATACACACCAGGCTGCAAGTTTCTGAGTCTCATTTTGCAACCAGGGTCCATCAGTCATTCTTAGCCATTCTCTCAATCAGAACAGCTGACAGAATCCTCAGTGAGGTCATTATTTTTAGCTTTGGAACTGTTAGAAAGTCTGCAGGGGATTTTCATGGCATTCAACAAATTAGCAAAGGTCATCAAAACAAATCCACTTACTGAATTCATTGACTTGAAATCCTATCAAGCCAGTGCTGTCATATTAAATTAAAGAAATTTCCACTGGCAATATTTCCATAAAAAGGGTCAAGCTGAACTGTGTTTAGATTTGGTCCATTGTTGCTACATTTTAAAGTCACAAACATTGATCCCAAACTGACTTGTCTCCTGATTGTACCTCCTCCCATTGTGGTGGGTGATTTTCTCCTCGTTTAAAAAGTCCTCACTTCTCCTCCCTGTCTGTCCAAGTTCAAGTCCCGTTTCCTCCAAATAGCCATTCCTAAGTGGAGGTGATTTTAACCATACTACTTAGGCCTGCACAGAGGTATTAAACAGGACTCAGTTAGGACCTTACATTTTCACAGATGCCCTCAATGACACTCGTCTCTACTTGGCTGATTTTCCAAGCTTGTGGAGCAATCGTCACCCAGCATGAGGGAATCTTCACACCACAGGCTCTTGCCAAATATGACAGCATTGAGGTCTGTTTTCTTGCTTTGCATAATGCCATAAATAATGTTTTGGAAGAAATACTTGAGGGTCACGTAATCGATCTATTTCTCTACATACCCTGAATGGTGTCTTTCAAGCAAGCCAGACCACAAGGTTGTCGGATCCCTTCGCGGCATCATTTTGGATCTAACAGACTGCTTTATGAATTGTACTTTGGTGTTAACTAATGGACCACATTGCTGGACTGTATAAGAAAGAACTGGATGAAATTCAGGGCCCTCTTTCTGAAAATCTACTGGAGAACTATTTCTCATGCCTCATTAGGAAAAGCTGTACATCTTCTGAATAGTAAACAAGATTTTTATTTTATGGAAAATTTGAATCATAAATTATGTTTTCTTTACTTCAGCCATTAGAAAACTAAGTGATAAATCTGAGGTTTGTTTCTTTCAACTGTATGGTCTTTCAACTGTAATAACAAGTCTGGTTTTATTATTTTTCTATCCATAGTTTTCCTCTGTTTTAGTCATCATAATTGCTAATTTTAATCCTTTGGCATGGAAAGTATTTTTTTTGTGAGGTGCCTCACATCTTTTGTAGAATGAGACAGATACTAAAAATAAAACCCTGATGTATTCATTTAGTGAATTACAGAAATTCTCGTTTATGGACTATTATTTAGCAATTATTTTTTTCCTTGTCTTGTGTTTTTTAGGTAGTTTTATGTTTCCACAACTAGATTTTAAGCAAAAGGATGTGTTTAAAAATTTCATTTCTGAAGACTAATTCAGATAGAGAAAAAAGATAAAGTAAATGAAAAAATAACGAAAAACTTACCTGCACCCCTCACATACTGACAGCATAGATTCGGCTCACTGAATCTTTAAATCAGACTTCTGCACACAAGTCTGCTTCTAAGTAACTAACTGTGTGAGTTTGACCTCAATGCCATTGAGCTTCATAGGATTTCACTCTCTTCATCTCTATATAAGAGAGTTGACCTAAATAATCCTCAGTGTCCTCTCTAGTTCTAAAATTCTGTTATAAGTGCTTGTGTTCTCTGAAAGGACTTTCGCCAGGCATAGATCTTTCAGGGCAGATATGACTTAATAAACTACTCATAGATATGAATGTGACCAGGTGACCTATTTATTGCAGGGGATGTTCATGAAAGGAAGGGCTCTTTCTGAAGAAGATTTGTTCATTTCTTCCATTAAACAAAGAAAAGAACATTTCCAGACCATTTGGTTCAGAATTTAAGCTGGAAAAACAATTACAAGTGTGAAATAAAAAATGATTAGAAGGTCAGAGTTTTAAAAATTCTACAATTTCACATATATCAAGTGCTGGTTCTAGTTCTTTTAGTACAAAACAGGCAGTGTAATACCTGTAGAAGAACACTAATTTGAGAGTGAAGACCTAGTTTGCAGTCCACCATTGGTCATTAATTAACTAGATAATTTACTGCCCTTTGTTGTGTCCCAGCTTCTTCAGAAATGAAAAGAGAAAAATCACCCACCTTTACTTGCTAGATGTTTTATGAGGGTCAAACAAGACAATGCTAGAGAATGCATTTCCATAAGTGAAAAAGGTTATATAAACATTGTTGATTATCATGATAATTTCCAGAGAGCATGGTCACTGGTGTTGTGGGATCAAAACAATTAATCAAGAAATGATGTCTTATGACTTGGTGAGTATTTTGGATTGCTTTTATAACTGAACTGAATGATTTTTGCAAAGTTGGTTTTTAAGTGGCTGAAGTAATCTTACACTCTTGATGCTCCCCAAGTCTATGAATGACCCAACAGCTTGTAAATTCCCCAAAATGCAAATGTAATGGAGTTGAGAATAAAGGCCTATCAATATGCAGGTGCCACAAGGGCTGGGTCCATGTCTGTTTTGTTCACTGCACATGAAAAGATCTTATGAAATATTTACTGACTACATGGTTTGAAAGTTGAATCAATGATGAGGTATCCTCCCTGACTGTGGCTGTGTGGCTTGCTCCTGTGCTATGCCAGTTGGAGTATAAGATCCCAGGTTATGCTTCAGCAAACTTACAAATAATGCAACATGAAATTCTGAGGTCACTTTGACATGCTTGCCTTGGATTGCTTGTGTCAACTTGGCATCGCTACCACAGCTCTCATAGAAAAGATATTGGGAACAATTTTTTTTCAGAATCTCCTTTCCCAGGTTTGAGTTTGCCTAAGAGATGCATTGGTACCTGCTATGGTCTCAGGGTTTGTGTTTACAGAAAATTTTTATGTTGAAATCCTATGCCCCGAGGTGATGACATTAGGAGGTTGGACCTTTGGGAGGTGATTAAGTGATGAGGGCTTTTCCCTAATGAATAGATTAATGCCTGATAGAAGAGACTCCAGATATCTAGTGAATCCCTTCTGCCATGTGAGAGTATGCTGAAAAGATGTCTGTCTGTGCAGGAAGTGGCCCTCACTAGGATCTGAATCTACTGGTGCTTTGGTCTTGGACTTTCCACCCTCCACAACTGTAAGAAATTAATTTCTGTTGTGTATAACCTACCCCATTTAAGGTATTATATTATACTAGCCCAAATGGACTAAGACAGCACCAGATTTGAAACATGGTAGAGGAGAGGCCATTATTGTCTGGAGGAAACTGCTGCCAGATGCATGGGCTGACGTGAGACTCACAAAGACTTACTGGGGAGAATTTGAGTACCTCCACCTTGCTATAGAGACTGAGATAGTTGGTAGGATCTTCCTGGAGATCCTTGAGTGTAACAACACTTTCCTTGTTGGGTGCTGCTAGCTGAAATTACCAAGGCTGGTTACTCTGACCTCTGCTCACCAGCTTTTCTATTCTTTGTGTAGGCTCTTAGTTCCCTATATTAAAACTTGTGACACCTTGAATATATTGAGTGACTCTTCTGTTTTCTTGATGAGACCTTAACTGGCAACAGAATATCAAATGTTAAATTTTGGAATGTTAAGTTTATAAATGCATTTATATACACAAAGGTATAGCTAGCACTTTGAAGGAAAGTAGAATTCTTCCTAGCCACTTAGATATTACTTAGTAAACTATGGCTTTTCAGCATTCGGAAATACCCTTGAGACCTAAGAAAGTTAATGAAGTTTCCCAAAGTGGTGTATGTGTGTGTATGTGTGTGTGTGTGTGTGTGTGTGTGTATTTCTTTATTTACTTTTGCTCTATAAAATAACCTGGTTCAACAGGGTAAAGTTTCCTGTAGTGGAAAGAACACATTTTTGACACATATAGCCCATTATGTAGTCTGGGCTTCGCCACTTTCTAACTGTATATATTTGGTAAATTTAATTAACTTCTCCTGGGCTTGGTGACTCCATCAGCATGATAGAGCTAATGACAATTCTCTTACTTTTCCTATAGGTTGCTGTGGGGCTAAAAAATGTATAAAAGTATTACACACACACACCCCACACACATATACACACACACCCCACACACATATAGACACATATAAATATGTCATTACTTCTAGGTACTTATTCATAATTGGTCAAATGCAGTAATTCATGGACATGGATAAAGATTCAATAAAAGTAACTTTC
Organism: Aotus nancymaae; assembly: GCF_030222135.1. Taxonomy (NCBI): domain Eukaryota; kingdom Metazoa; phylum Chordata; class Mammalia; order Primates; family Aotidae; genus Aotus; species Aotus nancymaae. The sequence goes on along the minus strand of NW_026988417.1, from coordinate 45,853,895 downwards.
AGGGCACTGAAGCATGTTCTGTTCTCCCTAAGTCACAGTTCAGAATTGTTGAGTGTCTTGCTGGCACTGAACAGATCTTTCAACAGCTCAATGCCTGGTTTTCATGCCTAGGAAATGTACACAGATGCTGTGGCTTACTTTCCTTGAGTAGTGTTATTGGCTTTTCATGACTTCCCTATCTAAAACAGAGTGTCTGGGTACCGCACATGCTCACAGAGCACATACCTCTCAATCCTTCCTCTTCATCACTCCTGCATTACATTTCCTACTGTTTTGATTATTTTATACTTGCGTATAATAGATAATAAAGTACATTAGAGCTTGGGTTTGTTTTGCCTAGAATAGTTCATGACACATGGTAAAGAGTCTAGAAACTTCATGGGTGAATGAATAGATTTATGAGTATCTGAATTACTAACCAAGATTTTTTTAACATTCTGTTTGATTCTCCAAAGTGTTAGTTGGGAACTGAACTGTTAAATCCACAAATGGATATTTTTGGAAAATGTACCAAAGTATCTGCCCCCAACTCCCATTTTCCCTCCTTAAAAAAACATAAGATTTATCTAGAATTGTGTATAAGGTACAGTTGTTCAATGCAGTAAATAATGGATATTTCTTTCGTGGGAATTAGAAAGGAACTGTGAGCTAAATTCCTTGTCACATCACCTCCTTGTCTACCAAGCAGGCAGCAATCATCTGCATGGTGTTTTGTAGAACACAGAAATGAATGGTGAAAAATTGTCTGCTTAACAAAGAAGTAAACAGGGTTAAGCTGAAACTAGTAGCTGTATTAATATTTAACCTGCCAATAACAGGGAGAGGCTATTAACCTGCCTTCAGAGTCTTTTCAAGTGATCACAACTTAGCCTAAAAAGAATTGAGTCACTAGCTTGTGGACTTGACGGAAAAGGCACATTGAAATTTAATGCTAAGTTAAAATATCAATGAAAGTTTTCTCCAGTTACTGGTCAATGATCTAACTTTTAATTGTCTAAAACTCTTGAGAATGATATGGTGCATCTATAAGAATGTTACTTTGGGAATGTAAGCTTTTGGGGAACTGGGATGTAGTCATCTTGTCATCCTAAAAGTACTCACGGTGTCAGGAACGGCATGTGCACAATGAACACTTGCAGGATGAAAAAATCAGAAACATCTGGAAACTTAGATAAATAACAGCCAGGAAGAGTGAGACAAGTAGCACTTTGTCATCAGTCAGCTCCAGAGCAAAGGAGAAGAGGGCTTTGATTTGATTGGTGATGTACAGAAAGACGAGCTTTTTAGGTGGAAGCCAAGAAATTTGGGAGAAAATGGCTAGAATTGAAGAGAGGAAACTGATGACATTGACAGCAGCAGTGGCAATAATCAGAGTGATGACAAGTGTGAGAAAACTGAAGAACAGGAGCACTCACAACTGATACAGAAGTTGAAGCAGTCCAGAATTCTGCAGCGAGCAAATAGCCGATTGTCCTGTGCTTTCATGACAGTTGTTACTATTTACCGAATAAAATGCAGTAAGCACTGTACTGGGCACTTTACATGATATTTTAATGACATTTCGTAAGGATCTATACTTTTTTTTTTTTTTTTTGAGATAGAGTCTGGCTCTGTCACCCAGGCTGGAGTGCAGTGGCATGATCTTGGCTCACTGCATCCAGGGTTCAAACGATTCTCCTGCCTCAGCCCCCAAGTATGTGCCACCAAACCTAGCTGATTTTTGTATTTTCAGTAGAGACAGGATTTCACTACATTGGCCAAGTTAGTCTTGATCCACCTGCCTCGGTCTCTCAAAGAGCTGGGATTACAAGCTGAGCCACTGCACCTAGCTGATCTATACATTCTTTATTCTTTCTTCAGCTCTTAGCCCACCATGATTCCAAAACCCTCCTTTATGCCCACTGAAGCACACAATCCATCAAAAGTAAAATCTCCCCATCCTCAATGTTCTCATCCTCACCACCTCATCTTATCAAAACCTTGCTCTCCCTTACAAACATAACTTACCCAACAGTTCTCTCAAGTCATAGTTGCCTTTTCTCCTACATCCCTGGTATTAAGCCTGGGAGTTATATGAAGTGACTCTTTGTTTCTTTTTCTTTTTTGGTGGGGGTGGGGGGATGGAGTCTTGTTCTGTCACCTAGGCTGGAGCGCAATGATGCAATTTCAGCTCACTGCAATCTCTGCCTCCCTGGTTCAAGTGACTCCTTGTTTCTTATTGTCCCTTCCAGACTATTCTCCCTTACTCCTTACAAAATTTGAATCTTATGTCATCTTATTGCTGTTGTCATCTGGCAATTCAAAGTTAATTATTCTCCTTTTTCTATGTTTGGCTTCAATTTCAACTTCAAATTCCTGTCTTAGTTCTTTGTGAATCCAATATACATGTAGATTATTTTTCTTTATTTTATTTAATTTTATTTATTTTTTAAATTATACTTTAAGTTCTAGGATACTTGTGCAGAATGTGCAGGTTTGTTACATAGTTATACATGTGCCATGGTGGTCTGCTGCACCCATCAACCCGTCATCTACATTAGGTATTTCTCCTAATGCTATCCCTCCCCTAGTCCCCCACCCACTGACAGGCCCTGGTGTGTGATGCTCCCCTCCCTGTGTCCATGTGTTCTCATTGTTCAACTCCCACTTATGAGTGAGAACATGCGGTGTTTGATTTTCTGTTCCTGTGTTAGTTTGCTGAGAATGATGATTTCCAGCTTCATCCATGTCCCTGCAAAGGACAGGAACTCATTATTTTTTATGGCTCCATAGTGTTCCATGATGTATATGTGCCACATTTTCTTTAATATGTGGATTATTTTTCTATATACCAGATTTTAAATTCTTTGGTATCTGTGATGATCGTTTCCTCCATTTTACCTCACCACTCACTCCCATCTCTAGACCTTGTTATGACCAATAACTGTATCACCTCCATAGTATTAATTTCATATAACTTACTCCATAACCACTACCTCCGATCTTTCCATCTAATTCTTTCCTGATTCCAATAATCCTTTACCCCACCAGGCACTGTGGCTTATTAATTGGCCACTTTTTGACTGTGTCTTATCCCCCTCATAACTGTAATTATCTCCTGGACTAGGTTCCATTAACTCCATTTAGGTTTTCACTCCCAGCACTCCATGTTGCTAAATCCAATTGTTGGTTATCAATTCTCATCCAGCTTGCACTATCAGGGACATTTGTCCCAGTTGATCACTTCTTTTTCTAGAACTTTTTTTTTTGACCTTAATTTCCAGCTTACCCATCTCTCCTAGGTTTTCTCCTTTCTCAGTGTCATTGCTTTTTGTTTGTGGATTTGGCTCTGACACTTACTAGGTTTGAACATGGGCAAATTAGCTATTGCCACTGTGTCTCGGCTTCATTTTTGGTAAATGGTAACAATGCTTCCTCTTTGGGAAAATGGGAAAGGTGGCACCTACTGATAGAGTCATGGTTGAGATTAAATGGGTTATTATTTATTATGCACTTGTAACCATTGCACGTAACCAATGCACATAACCATTGCCATGCTTGTGTTTTCTATTATCTCCCCAACCTCTAGCGCTGATTTGACCAAGACTTATACTTGGTCCTCTACTTGAGCTACACTAATTACCTTGGAAATGCCATTCAGATTCATGGGTTTAAATATATCTAGAAGATCATGACTTGTAAATTTATATTTCCAGGTAGAATTTCTCTTTGAACTCTAGACTTAGACTTTCACTTGATATCTCCACTTAAATGTCTAACAGATGATAAAAATTTAAAATCTTAAAAGGTGCTCCGGGCTCTACTTGCAGCTTTCTTTCACTTGGTCAATGGCATTTTCTCAGAGCTTTGATTTAGAAAGACCAGTTCACTTCTAAGGTAGATATTGAATGTCTAAAACAGAACTTACCACAAAAAAAATGCTTCCCATGTGAATTCAGTCAGAGTAATGCGTAAGTCTCATAGCTGGTGTCCAGTGTCATCTTTGCTAGGTTTAAATATTCTGCATTTATGCCTGCAGATATATTCAACATATATCTCACCTTGACCTACTCTTGGATTGCCCTTCTCATGGTCTTTGTGGCATGTGAACATTGTACCTGAGATTCAATCTCAGCATGTTTTTGCTTTAGTTTTTGCTACTTCTATTCATGTTATCATTGTTGCATTATTGTTCATCCTCAAATGGAACAAAAGATAGAGATTTCAATGTTTGTTATGAATGAAATTCTCTTCAAAGTAAAACTTTAAGAAGAATAACATAACCTGACATCACAGCAGCAGAAGAATACTTTTAATTCTTAAGCTTCATGCAACTGTGAAGAAAATTTAGTTTTATTGTAACTGTACATAAGGGTCAAGAAGCTGTGAAAATGTGGTAGAACCAGGTTTGTTCCTTTTATTATGCAACCAGATGAACAATTTGAAGTAAATAATCAGAGGGACAACAGGGAGAGTATCGTTTTGCATTTGTTGGGGCAGATGGGAGGATACTTCCAAATATTTCCAATTTAAAATCAGTTGACTATTATGTAACATACCTTCCCTCTATATATAACATGAACAAGTACAAAGAGGAAGATATAAAATAATGGCAATAACAAGGAGAATAGGAGTGTTCATGTAGAAAGCAATTATAACTCAACCGCATACTGATTGAATGTAGGTGACCTGTGAGAACCTATCATTACTGGAGACAGGATGGAGGAAGGTAATGAGGATGTAGACATTCAGGATCTGGGCCATGACTGAGACCCTGGAGCTCACAATTCATGCTAAAACAGTTACTGATTCCTAGTGAAGAGATTAGGCTACTTAAAATGAGAACTATGCCAGAAAAACACTTATGTCCTAAGATGGAAAAATATGCCTAATGACTCAGATGGACTTTTCTACTGTTGACACATTAATTATATAGAAAGGTAGTTCATCACTCTGCCTAGGCAGATACTTACAAAAAGATAGGTTTTCAGGTCACTAGGAAGATCAGAGTACAAGTCCCTTACATCTGCCTTCAATTCATGTGAAGCTAGAGCTTTAACACATCATGAGAAATGCTCACAGTTATGACCTTGAATCATCAAAAAAGGATAAACGCTTTTCAGAATTCTGTGTTGAGAAAGATTCACATCAAGAATAGTTAAAATAAAGTCTGAAAAACTTGTGTTCTCCAGAATGACTCATTAAATTGCAGACCTCTAGATAGCGGAGGTGTAACTATGTGCTCTTTCCTCTAAAAAACCTCTAGTTTCTGGACATAGAGTCAAATAAAACCAAATAGAGTTTAAAAAATTTTTTTCTTTGTTAAAATAAGTCCTTTCTATATAGAAAATATTCACCCAAATATTATTTTTAATGTAAGTTTAGAAGTATTAATGAAATACTATATTTCTGAAAGTCTTATATATGTAAGAAATGCCAGGAATGTTACTTAACAAAATATTCTGTTCAGATATATGTATTTCAGGTAATTTGAAAATGACTTTTCTGCCTCAGTTATTTAAAACTCAAACTCTCTGATTCAAGGGCTGAGCAACCAGTGTGAAAAAGGCTTTTAGTGGCCGGGCTCGGTGACTCATGCATGTAATTCCATCACTTTAGGAGGCCAAGGCAGGAGGATCACCTGAGGTCTGGAGTTTAAGATCAATCTGACCAACATGGAGAAACCTCGTCTCTACTAAAAATACAAAATTAGGTGGGTATGGTGGTGCATGCCTGTAATCCCAGGTTCTTGGGAGGCTGAGGCAGGAGAATCACTTGAACCCGGGAGGCAGAGGTTGCGGTGAGCTGAGCTCATGCCATTGCACTCCAGCCTGCGCAACAAGAGCAAAACTCTATCTCCAAAAAAAAAAAAAAAAAAAAAAAAAAGGCTTTTAGTTAGTTAATCATTTAAATCACGTTAGGAAGGAAACAGGCTGCGAAAGTTGATTGAAGAGGATAGGTGAGACAGGCTTTTTATATTTTATTTATTTTTTACTGACTCTAGATTTTTAAAAAAATTGTTTTAATTAAATTTTTATTGCACACAGAAGCAGAGTTATTATCTCTGAAAACCTTTATGCCTTGACAGTAGTGTTCAGAAAGCAGCTGTTTTCCTTTTTTTAAAAAAAATATATATTTTGTTGTGTTTTAGGTTTTGAGGTACATGTGAAGAATATGCAAGATTGTTGCATAAGTACATACACAGCAATGTGGTTTGCTGCCTTCCCCCTCATCACCTATATCTGACATTTCTCCATGTGTTCTCCCTCCCTAACTCCCCACCCTCCGCTGTCCCTCCTCTAGTTCCCCCCCACAGACCCTGGTGTGTGACGCTCCCCTCCCTGTGTCCATGTGTTCTCATTGTTCAACACTCGCCTATGAGTGTGACTCTAGATTTTTAATACTCAAAATTGAGTCAATTGACCAACAACATTAGCTTCAGCTGGGAAATGTTTAAAATACAGACTCTTAAGCCCCAGCTCAGGCTCACTAACTCTGAATCTGATTTTTAACCAGATCTATGTATGCACATGAATGTTTGACAAGCACTGCAAGGAGCAACTCAGACAGGTTATGTGATTCTGCTCTGATAGTACCTAAGATGACAGCAGGCAAGCCCTTAGCTCTATTCAGTGAGATTTATTTGTCTGCATTGTAGGTCTGCATAATCTAACTCCTGGGGATACAACTGATTTGGAATCAATGCAATAATGTGCTAGCAGTTTTCAGACAAATCTACTTTTTTACACAATCAAATTAGTACAGTCAGTACCTATAGGACACAGTGTGGTGGATGAAGATTAACACAGAAATTATTCTTATATAAATTTTTGTAGTTGAAAGAAATAGACTGTGCTTGATTTCAGTTTGACAAGCTATTCTTTTTTCTTCTTTTGTCACCCAGGCTGGAGTGCAATGGTGCGATCTTTGCTCACTGCAAACTCCCTTTCCCAGGTTCAAGTGATTTTCCTGTCTCAGCCTTCTGATTAGCTGCGATTACAGGCATGTACCACCACGCCCAGATAATTTTTGTATTTTTAGCAGAGATGGGTTTTTGCCATGTTGGCCAGGCTGGTTTCGAACTCCTGACATCAGGTGATCCGCCAGCCTCAGTCTCCCAAAGTGCTGGAATTACAGGCATGAGCCACCACACCCGGTCTGAGAAGCTATTCTTGTAAAAACCATTGCGTATTCATTCAAGCATACATTTTAACTTGCTTTATTTCTTTTACATGATAGAGAATGTTGCTAAAGTGGCTGATGACCATGTCTCTCTCTCCCAAGTGTAAATAACTTCTCTTTCCACAGCACCATTACACAAATTAATGTTTATTGGTCACATTCATATTAATATGTGATATATTAATATGAATATATGGTATGTAAGATAATATATGATATATATTAATATATGTATAAGTTTTAAAAATAGATTAGCATCCTGTAACAACTTGATTTCTTATTACATAGATTTGAATATCAGGCTGGAGCACTTAATTCTAACATAAGGAAGGGTTCACTGGTCCACCTGTTTCAAGGCATGCACTTTGAAGAGAAAAAAATGAAGACTTCTTCCAGAGAAAATAAAAGAATAATTTACAATTTTTCCTTTGATCACTTTAGTGATTTCTTTCTTTGAAAATCATGCTATTTTATGTTCTTTGCTGTACTTTATTTCATTTCTGTGTTTCTATTCTGCTTCTTATTTAGAGAACTGGTCTACTGAAAGAAGAGGTTAAAGAAAAAGAGAGGAGGAAAAATAACCAATGCGTGGCAACCTTAGAACAGTGGCTGTCAAATGTGGCTGCATATTGGAATCAATTTAGAAACTTAAAAAGTCCTTGTGCTGGCCAGGAGCCATGGCTCATGCCTGTAATCCCAGCACTTTGGGAGGCCGAGGAGGGTGGATCACAGGGTCAGGAGTTCGAGACCAGCCTGGCCAATATGAAACTCTGTCTCTACTAAAAATACAAAAATTAGCAGGCGTAGTGGCGGGTGCCTGTAATCTCAGCTACTCGGGAGGCTGAGGCAGGAGTTTCACTTGAACCTGGGAGGTGGATGTTGCAGTGAGCTGAGATCTCGCCACTGCACTCCAGCCTGGGTGACAGAGAGAGACTCTGTCTCAAAAAAAAAAAAGAAATGCTTGTGCCCAGACCTACCTTCCACAAATTCTAATGCTATTGGTCTGGGATGGGGCATAGTATCAACATTTTTTAAAAGCTCCCTTTAAAAACTCTTTAACCTTAAACATAAGAATTATGCAACTTAAATGTGGAAATTGACACTATATGGAAATGAAACATGTTTCATGATTCCTATGTGGATGTGGCTCATAGAAAATCCAAGACCCTTCAAAAGAATATGTCTATTTCCAAGGTTATATATGTTCATGCATCTATATGAATAATAAATTGACTTTGAATATAGTACCTGCCTGTTACACTATAATTATGAATAAAAAATGGACTTTGAAACTGTAGCACCATTGTTGTCAGGCCCAGCACCACACTAATATGATTTGGGGGAACAGTATTCATAGCCATTTAGAAGAGAAAGTATTTCTGGCCATTGTGTGATGGATTGCATTTATAGAAGTGATTTAGTAAAATAATTGCTATTCTATAAATATATCAATATTCAGTTTAACTGACAAGAATGTCAAAAATAAAGCCTACTTAAGGACTGAATTGGGACAGATTCAGTTAGAGAGAAGGACCAATTAAAATGTGCTTTCTTCTCAGGTGTTTGCTTCCTGTCCAGATAGAGTACACCTAAAACCACCCAACTCACACACAATAAGGAAGCTGGAGAAAAAGGTTTTATAAAGACACTATTGAAAAGCAAGTTTTCTCAAGAGACTCTAAGGGCTAAATCCTAGACTTGCCAGTCAGATTGCCTGAGTTCAAATCTCATTCAAACCTCTATAGATTTTTTGTCTCGAAGTTACTACCTTGATCTACCTTGATGCTTTGATTTCCTTCTTGTGGGAGGAATCAGTGGAGAATCTTTATAAAGTGCCTGGCACATTAATAAATATTAAATATTGTTATTATCAAGTTTGTATCTTAAGTGAATCAAAGCTCCTTAGTTCAGCAAGGGTGTCCAGTATTAGAAGACCAAATTTCCTTTATAAAATGTGTCTTTAAGTGTTTGGTTATTCCCTAAAAGCTTTAGATTTTAAAAAACAAGCTTTATTTTCCACTTCCTCTTTGGAATCTAGTTGCAAAACGGTCATCCATCATAACACCAATGGAAGAACAAACTTCCAGAAATCTAAATCGGTAAATCTGAAATATCCTCATCAATCTACACAGCCGCTTGCCCATGGATGGAAAATAAAATGTCTGTAGTGTAAAAGTGAGCAACTATAAGGCTTACTTTATAGTCAAGTTGATTGCAAAACTAATTTTCATAAAAGTAACTCCATTCCTTCACTGGCTTTTATTTTATAACTTTGAAAGATCAGATACTTTTCAGAGAGGGTGCTTTTTCACAGTTTCAAAGAAGCAGGCTGGAAAATGGAATAAATTAATTCTGAAAAAATATTCCCTTCCTTTCTACACCCACCCCTCTGCTCATCAAAAAAGCTACAGGCACTAAAATTCATTAACATTTCTATGAACATAAATGTGAAATATTCATTTTCATTAAGTAGTCTACTGAATATGGCAAAATCAAATTTATCTAAGGAGATATCCAATGCTGCTAATTTCCTTGACAATGGGGACATAAAGCAAGGGAAGTCATGAATCATTCATGAAGTTCAATTTACTTCTGCTATTTTTGGTGTTTCGCATCCATGAATAGAAAGTGTGCAGCATGTTGTAGATGCTGGATTTACATTATTTCAGATCAGGACTAATGATTTGACAGGGAGCAATAAAGTAAGAATGGTTTAAAGGCTTTTGCTTGTAATTGTCCTATATTTCATATTTTCCCTGTGAGTATTTACGTTTATATATTCATATTTTTTCCTATATTTTAATTTCCTTTATAAATCAGGATCACTTTAGAATTAATATTTTAGACAGGCACAGAAAGCAATGTATTAGTGGTGTAACTGAATTTAATAAACTCCCAGAGGTCTAGATTTTGAGGCTACAAGAGACCTTGAAGTTTATAAAATTAAACTGGCCTTTGAATAAGAAGGTCCTCTATATTATTTCTGGTTTGTGGCCATTTCTAATTCGCTGAAGTGTCTCTGTGGTAGGGAAAGTTCTTTCTTAAGCAGGAACCTATTTTGTGAATGAACACTACCACTCATTGGAGAGTCTCTTAATTTCTAAATGTACCTTCCTGTAGCTTCTATTGTCTGCTTGTTGCTGCTGTATCACCAGCATTTAGTGGTACATGGAACCATGTGTTGCTACTTAAGAAGTGCAAGTTGAATTAAATGGAATTAAACGGGTTCAAATCTAGCATTCCTGAATGTGATGGTTAACTTTATGTGTCAACTTGTCTGGAACATGAGGTATCTAGTAGTCAAACATTATTCTGGGTGTTCCTGTGAGGCTGTTATTTGGAGGAGATTAACATTTAAATCAGTAGACTGAATAAAGCATCTTGCCCCTGACTCCCAGTGTGGGTGGGCCTCATCCAATCAGTTGAAGGCCTGAGTAGAACAAATAAACTGACCTTCCCTTGAGTAAGAGAGAACTCCTCCTGTCCGACTACCCTGAAACTGGTACATCAGGTTTTTTCCTGCCTTTGAACTCAAATAGAAACATCAGTACTTCCTGGGTCTTGAGTCTGTTAGGTCTTCAGACTGGAGCTATGCTATCAGTTCTGGTTCTCAAGCCTTTGGACAGGGAGTGGAAATACACCATTGGCTCTCTAGTTGGCTGACTCACTCCATAGATCTTGAGATTGTCAGCCTCCATAATTGTGTGAGCCAATTCCTTAAAAAAAATATTTCTCTCTCTCTCTATCTTATCTCTCTCTCTCTCTATATATATATGTTTCTTATCTGTACTTTCTCTCTCTATATATGTACCTTATATATAGGTACTTGTATATAATATATACACTTATGTATATGTAATGGTATTAGTAGCCAGGTATCATATAAATACAACCTATCTATATATAGAGATAAGATATATATATAGATAGATTTTATATATATTATATACCAATATTTATATATATGTAGGATATATATAGAGACAGAGAGCAAGAGAGAGAGGGAATAGTATTGGTACCCATTTAGAATAGAAAGGATTTTATTCTAAATATATATATATATAAATGTATGTATTTCTAAAAATATGTAAATGCATATTCTTTATATACTTTATATATTCCATGTATATGTATATGCTATACATATCCTATTGGCTTGACTGGCCATATTCTATATAAAATTTTATATTTTTTGTTGTACATTATATATTTTATTTTATATAAAATGCAGCCCATAGGGTCTGTGTAGCTTACTGGCTCTATCTCTCTGAAGAACTATGAATTACACTCTGGGCAACACTGATCGTAGTTTCATCTGCTATATGACAGTACATTAAAAGATTCAGAATGTTTGCTATGCCTCCTTAAATTTTTTTTACAGATATCTTGGTCTCCTCTTTCTGCATCAAATTACCTTAATATGGCAGTAAGAACTGGACATAATTCTCCAGATATGACTATTCAAAGGCAGACATTTATAGAACTACTCATGTCTTAGGTGTGGAAACTATACTTTTAAAATTGTATTTCTAGATGTTAATGTGACACTTCACTTAAATAAAACTTAATATTTCAATTCTGCAAGCCTCCCATTTTCTCAGAACATTTTCCATATCTAAGCTAAGCCATTTTATAACACTGTGTGGACAGATGTTATATACTATTTTGTAGACAATAAAATAATTTTATTTTGGAAATGATTAAACATGACTATTGCTTTACATTATGTGTACATGTTGTTACTATCAAGATATTTAAATTAAGACAATGACAATATTCTGAGACTTAAACAGATAGATCGAGTGGATAGTTCATTAAATTAAATACATAAGACAAGGCCTATGTTAAAAGTACCAAACCATGTTTAAAAACAAGCAACCGGTATGAAAGTAACCAGGTGTCACTAAATATTACCTTTGAAAACTTCGTCGTAGTATAAGTAGGAAGAACATAGATAGTTAATACCTTATGATAAAAAAAAAAACTTATAATTTCATTACACCCTTCAAAATTCCTAAAGTAACTTAAACATTAGATCTTTCCTTATCTGGCTTTTGTTTGACACTTTTATAATTTTTGAAATAGTCTTTTTTTTTTTTTTTAAGAGGCCCTACTCTTTTTTTTTTCTTTTAAGAGATAGGGTATCACTATGTTGCACAGGTTAGACTCAAACTCCTGGGTTCAATTGATCCTCCCAGCTCAGCCTCCCAGATATGTGGGACTACAGGCCCATGCCATCATTCCAAGCTGAGATGGTCTTAAAACATAAATACAAAATTATACAAAAGAAAGACTGTATTAAGTGTATAAATGAAATGATATTTTATTGGAAGTAAAAAAATATCGATCTTAACTCTTGTCTGAAAAAATTAAAACTAGACCTACCTTCTAAAAGTCAAATGACTTGAAAAGTTTGAAGCCAAGAAATTTTGCATACATCCACTTCACAAATATTTACTTTCAGGTACTAGACTAGGTTTAGTGATTGAATGGTGAACAAAACAATGATCCCTTTCCTCACAGGAAGTTCATAATCTACAGGGGAAAGAAAAAACAAGCATGGAAACAAACAAATACTACTATGATATGGGTGTCTCAGTTCATTGGATTGCTATGACAAAATGCCATAAACTGGGTAGTTTATGAACAGCCATTTATTTCTCATATTTCTGTAGGCTGGGAAGTCTAAGATCAAGGTACTGGCAGATTTTAGGGTCTGGTGAGGGCCCATTTTCTGGTTCATAGATGGTGTCTTCTAGCTGTGTCCTTATAGTGGAAGGGGCAGGGTAGATCTCAGGGCTTCTTTTATAAGAGAAATGTAATAGTTTTTCCTTATCTTCAGGGGATACATTTCAAGACCTTCAGTGGATACATGAAATTGTGAATAGTACCAAACCCTACATACACTATGTTTTTTATATATGTACATATCTATGATGAAGTTTAATTTGTAAATGAGGCATCGTATGAGATTAACAACAATTAATAATGAAATGGAACAGTTATAAGAATATAATGTAATTAAAGTTACATGAATGTGATCTCTCTCACTCAAAATATCTTATTGTACTCTCCTCACCCTTTTTCTTGTAAGGTGAGATGATACAATACCTGCATGATGAGATAAAGTGAGGTGAATGATGTAGGCATTGTGACATAGCTTTTGGTTACTACTGGTCTTCTAAAGATATATCAAGTGGGGCATCATCTGCTTTGAGTGATCCTGGATCGTCAAGCTATGATGACGTCAGGGGTGGGATGCCAGGAGCAGATGGCATCAATGATTAATAGGTAGGCATTATAGACAGCATATACATTGGATACACTGGATAAAGGGATGATTTATGTCCCAGCCAGGACAGAGCATGATGGTGGGAGGTTTCATCATGCTACAATCAATGGTGCAATTTAAAGCTGATGAATGTTTACTTCTGAAATTTTCCATCTAACATTTTCAGACAAAAAACAAAACTGTGAATAAGTGGGGACTACCATTATCGCATTCATGAGGACTCTGCCCTCGTGATTTAATCACCTCCAAAGGCTCCACTTCCTAATATCATTATATTGGGGTTTAGGTTTCAACATATGAATTTTGGAGAGACACAAACTTTCAGACAATAGCAATGGGAAATTAAAAAAGAATTTTAAAAGAGAACAACTACTGGTTCCTAGCTTAGATTGGAGGAGTCTCAGGAAAGCCTCTTACTGAAAGTGACATGTGAGGTGAGGACTGAAGGACGAGAAGAGGAAGCCAAAAAACTATGATGGGAAAAAGCATTTTAGCCAGAAGAAACAAGATGGTTAAGATGAGATAAGAGAAAAATTTGCCTGCAAGAAACAAAGAATTCTGTAGTGCTGGAGTTGTATATACAGAAAACAAGGGGAAAACGGTGACGGGATTTAAGATAATGAGGAAGATCAAGTCACACAAGAGCTTGAAGATCAAGAAGAGTGGACAGTTTTACCAGTGTAATGGGAAGTCTTTGAATATTTTAAAGCAGGGAAATAATATGATCCAATTTACATCCTGCAAAGATCACTGTGGCTGCTGGGGAGAAATTTGGTTAAAGGGAGTCAAAAGTGAAAGAAGACTGAAGAGACAGCTACAATGGTCCAGGTAAAAAGTCATGACAGTTTGGAAAAGACTGGTGGCAATAGGGTGAGGGAGAAATGGATGGGCCTGATAAATATTTTGCAGGTAGTATGGATGGTACTTGGCAATAGAAGGGATCAGCTGAGTTTGAGAGAAATGGAGCTAACAATCCCAGGATTATGGTCAAATAATAAGATTAAAGTGGCTGAGAAAAATTAATTTGAAAGGGAAAAATCAAGAGTAAAGTTTTAAGCAAATTAAATTTAAGATGCCTTTGAAACATCAAAACAGACATGCCAACAAGAAGTGTGCTAGTACATCAGTTCGGGGCTCAGAAGAGATCTCAGTTGTAGATATAGATTTGGGAGTCATAGAGTAAGATTGAATGTAAAGAGGTCCTTTGTGACCTTTCTAAGAACAGTTTCAGCAGAGGCAGGAGGTGGGTAGACAGGTGCCAGATTGCAGTGGGTTGAGAGGAAGTTGAGGCAATAGACAACAGATATAGACTATGCTTTCAAGTACTTTGGAGAAAAAGAGAGAGAGAGATTAGGAAAAAAGCTTCCTGGAAATGGGGTAGAGTGGAGGTGTTTTAAGATGAGAAGAGTTTTCAGCTTGTTCACAGGCTATGAGAAAAGAGGTAGGCAGGGCAGGATTGAGGATTGGAGAGCTTAAGGGTGAGGTGTGTGTGGACTAGAGATAATCAATCTCCAGAGGAGGAAGAAAGAGATGGAATTCTAAGCACAGCGGGCAGGGCCAGCCTAAGAAAGAAATAGAAACATGTCTTCCTGTGAAATACAGAGAACTAATTCGGAATGGTGGTGAAGAATAAGGAAGTTTAAAGGAGATGAGTGAAAATGAGAGATTTCAGACCTGAAATGCCTTTTTCTTTTATTATTATTATTTTGATGTGGTGAGGTGACAACATCTACTGAAAGTGAGTGGATGAGATTAGGGTGCAGATCTTTTTAAATCTTTACTACCTGATTCCTTCATGATTATTATCCCAAGCCCTTTCCATAGCTTTATGATGCTCGTGGCTATCAAACTCTCACATGATAGTGTTATTGATTTCAAATTCCAAATATTCTTTAGACTAAATTCCTTGATTGATTTTTCTATATGCCATTAACTCATGTTATGGGACCCCAGGGCTACGAAGCTATTAATCTGCTCCAAGTTCAAGCAAACTTTCAATTTAACAGGCCTTTATGGCTTTTTCAATTGTACTTGATTAGATGACATCAAGTTAAGCAAAACATCTTTAATTTGTCTCAAAGGACCTAACCAAGGAAAACATTTTGCCAGCCTTGAGATTGTGACGGGAGAGCATATAAACTAGTGAATTTTGTAATGCAGGCAGTTTCCACTCTGTTGTTCACAAACGTGTGATTGGTTCAATCTTACATCAGTGGGGTGTCTACTTCATCATTCTTATTTCTCAACTGACACTAGAGCCTCTCATTTGTAATCACTTTAATGCTCAGTATAGTCTTAATACACTGTCAAGTCAGAAAGAGCTGTTTCAGAAAATAACAGGTTTCTTTGTGAAAAGTTAAAAAATAGATGAACAATCTATTCATTATTTATTAATACTTAGCAACATATTGATTATGTACTTAGGTAGAAACAAGCAAAGTTCATTCACACTCCACATTGGCATATGCTACTTCACTGCTTAAAATTATTATTCTTAAGATTTCAGAACTCTACATTGGTTTATCTATTGTTAATAAGGGATATATTTTAAGAAAAACATTGAAGTTAAATTATGCTGTCATCAGAAGCTTCTTCTTTTTTTAAGGGTAACATCAATAGAATCAAGGCCTGCCTGGTTTCCTGCATCCAAAGGCTACCTTCTCTTTGTAGCTGAAATTGTTTGACCCTTGATCTAAGAGTGAAGTTCAGCTTCTGGGATCTATACTGACCTTTATCAGGGATAATTTAGGAAATACAGACCAGTCTTTGGTTGATTCAGCATTTCTAACCTAGCCAAGAGTGTTTCCAGTTAGCACTATACTTCTAATTCTTCCTCCTCCTCCTCCTCCTCGTTCTCCTCCTCTTCTTCTTCCTTCCTCCTTCCTCCTTCCTCCTTTCTCCTTTCTCCCTCTCCCTCTCCCTCTCCCTCTCCCTCTCCCTCTCCTTCTCCTTTTTCTTCTTCTTCTTTTGGAGATGGAGTCTTCCTCTGTCACCCAGGCTGGAGGGCAGTGGCATGATCTTGGCTCACTGCAACCTCCACCTCCCGGGTTGAAGCAATTCTACTGTCTCAGCCTCCCAAGTAGCTGGGACTACAGGTGCATGCCACCACACCTGACTAATTTTTGTATTTTTAGTAGAGATGGGATTTCATTATATTGGTCAGGCTGGTCTCTAACTCCTGACCTCAGGTGATCCCACCCTTCTCGGCCTCCCAAAGTGCTGGGATTACAGGCGTGAGCTACCATGTGCTGAGATTACAGGTGTGAGCTACCATTTGCTGGAATTACAGGCGTGAGCCACCATGACCAACATATACTTCTAATTATTGATGCTATGCTCCCTTACTAACCTGTTGATTAAGGATTCCATGATGAAGAGAAGAACACTTGGGCTTGAATTCTTACTTCATTACTTTTTTTGCCCTATGACTCTGGGTAAGTTATTTTACTTCTCTGAGCCTCAGATATACCATCTCTCAAATGTTGTTACAAATACTTATGTCACAAAGGTGTTATATAATACCCAGCTTAGTCTTGCAAATCTTTCTCCTAAGTTCCTGCCTCCATAGACTCCTCATTATCCATATTCTTACAGTCAAGACTTTTTGCTTTGTTTTAGGTATCTTTAGGGATTGTAGTTCTGTGACCAGCTGCTGGATCACTTTGATGATAATTACCACCTTTTCGAATTTGTACATATTAGCTGAGTCTCAGTTACTGGGTTCATCTATCTGTTCAAACAACTAGTTGCATCTTGCTAAACTGCCTCAATGATTGTCATATGCCTGGGTCACCGCCTATTATTTGACATCAAATTTGACTACTTTGGACTATCTGGCTGCCTGGGCTTTCCCCATCCCTTCCCCACAAAAGTTACATTTAATTCCTGCTTCATTTGTAGTTTTGATCATTATATGATATATTAAATGGACTTAAAGTCATCTTTTAAAAAATATGAATAAAGAAATCTTCAAACTTAAAGAAAAATGTCAACCTATAATATAAAAACTCAGTATTCATTATAAATAAAACATGCATTTTGGGAGAAAGTGTTGATAATTTTAGAATTTACAATTTACAACACAGAATCAATTTCAAGCATTTGTCAAAATTCATTGCCCTTTAAGCAAATGACAAAACTCATAAGGTCTTGGAATTTCATGAGGTTGCTGTATGCTAATATTGTCCAGCAGAAGTCAAGGTAAAAAAATCACAAAGTCAACGGAAGAGTGGTAAAGGGTAAAAAACATCTCACATGTATGGACAATCCATGAGTTATCCTTTTTCTGTACCAGTTCCAAAAGTAATGATTTACTTGTTGAACTAATGTTCTGCCTTGTTTATAAAATGTTGTTAGCTATTAATACATGATTAGGTTCATAGTTAATTCCTGTGGTTTGAATGTGGTCATTTTTTGGTATCTGAACCAAAAGTTACTATCAATACTTTATATATAAACACCTTTCAATACTTAGTAACTTCGTTATATAATGAGATTTAAAATTAGAGTATTGATTAGGGAATTGTTCACGAATTTTCTTGTATATTCTAGATTTTAGTGGGAGTAGATCAATGTCTATGTTTTAAGTAATTATATTGACACAAACACCTTCATCTATTTCTGTGTATACAGTGGAACTAGAAAGTTAATGTAATTGCTTAATAATGAGACACTGGGGAAACACATTTATTCTTCAACAATACTACAGAGTCACCTGGAATTTTCCCATTTTCTCTTACTTTCTTAATGTTTAGATCTAGAAAGTATTTTAGATAATCTAAATAAACATCTGTCAATTTCTCATGTTACATTAAGTGGTACTATAGTAATGGTCTGAATTATCTACTGCACTTTTTTGCACCTCTTAAAACCAAGAAATGGCTTAGCATTGGTTTCACAAATTAATGGTCTTAAATATCTATAAGCTGATGGCTGAGAAATAATCACAAAAAGATAGTCAATCAGGTTAAATCTCATGATGGAAATACTTGCATTGTTAAGAAAGCAATCAGTGAAAAAGCAGCTCAAGAGGACAAATCAAAATTAGTTACTAAACCTAAAAACAATTAAGTCTTTCCCAAAGCATAAGCCCCGTAAGTGCAATTTATCATCTTCTTCTTTTCAGGAGAAAGGACACATTATTCACATGAGACTCTACCATACTATTTTTCTAAAAGACAATTTACAATAGTTTAGGTCAACAGATGATAGAACCAAAAACAATCTCACAAAGTCTTTTATATTTAAATATCTTTCCTCTCTTATTAATGCAGCTTGGATGTTGGAAGGCTTTTGGAGAAACTACACTGTGAAAAGTAGAAAGTATGAGTTTATAAATAGGTGAGCTAAAATAAGTAAACTTTCCCTAATTGTTCAAAACTATAACTTCATTGAAATGACCCTTGAGCCACCAATATAAACCTTTGAACACTTGTCAGGCAAGTGCAGCTGAAAATTCCTAGTACTAATTAACTCAGTGAGAAGTTGAACTCAATTTGGGTCAAGGAAGCATCCCTCTTTTTCATTCCCCTGTCCAAGTAACTCACAACTTTCAATCTCCAGGGTGCAGTTCTGCTCATCCAGTGGGTATCTTCGCAGATCCATCATACAGGCAGCTGTAGTTGTGATTCTGATAGAGTGGAGAGAGAAAAAACAAAACATTATGAAAATGATGACATTTCATTTCCAGGCTTCCTAGCCCCAAATCATGTTTACCAGTTGGCAGAAACAAGGCATCAAAATTTTGTGAGATTTAAGAAACTATTACGAATAATTATATGTCAACAAATTGGATAATCTAGATGGATAGGTGGAAATGGATAAATTTCTAGCAACATATAACCTACCAAAACTGTATCAATAACAAATAGAAATCTGAACAAACCAGTAATAAACGAGGAGGGTGAATCAGTAATCAAAAACTTTCCAATAAAGAAAAGCCCAGGGCTAGATGGTTTCATGGGTGAGGTCTACCAGACATTCAAAGAAGAATTAATACTAGCCTTTCTTAAACTGTACCACAAAATAGAATAGGGAAAACTGCCAAATTAGTTTAATGAGGCCAGCTTCACTCTAATTCCAAAGCCACACAGACAATACAAGAAATGAGTGGTACAGGCCAATATCCCTTATGGTGTTAGATGCAAACATTCTCAATACTAGCAAATTAAATTCAACAGCATATTAAAAGGATCATATACCATGACCAAGTGGGATTTATTACTGGATGCAAGGATAGATATGCAACAACCAACAACATATACATATCAGTCAATGTGATACAACGTATATATTAATAAAATAAAAACCACATGATCATCTCAATAAATGCAGAAAAATTAAAACTTTTCCTCTAAGATCTGGAAGAACACAAGTGTGCTCACTCTTGGCCCTACTAGTCAACATGGTACTGAACTCCCAGCTAGAGCAATCGGTAAGAAAATTAAATAAAAGGCATCCAAATCAGAAATAAATAAATAAAATTATCTCTTTTTGCAGATGACATGATTATATACATAGAAAATTCTATAGACTCTGTAAAAACTATTAGAACTAATAAATTCAGTAAAATTGCAAGATGCAAAATCAACACACAGAAATCAGTGGTATTTTTATATACTAATAAACTCTCTAAAAAGGGAAATTAAGAGAACAATTTTATTTATGTTAACAACGACAATAAAGTACTTAGGAATTAACTTAATCAAAGAGAAGAAAGACCTGTACATTAAAAATTATAAAACATTGATGAAGGAAGTTTAAAAAGGCAAATATATAAAATGACATTCCATGTGCATGGCTTGGAAGAATGAATATTGTTAAAATGCCCATACTATCTACCCAAAGCCATTTTATAGGTTCAAAAATCCCAGTGGTGTTTTTTACAGAAACAGAAGAAATAATCATAAAGTTTATATGGAATCATGAAAGACTCTGATAAGCCAAAGCCATCTTGAGCAAGATCAGAACTGTTCTAACTTACATTTCCATTCACGGTGTATAAGGGTTCTTCCCCCACCACACTCTTGACAACACTTTTGTCCTTTGTCTTCTTACTAATAGCCATCCTCACAGGTATGAGGTGGTATTTCATTGTGGGTATAATTTGCATGTTTCTGATGATTAGATATGTTGAGCACCTTTTCATATGCATGCTTCCCACTGAATTTCTTCTTTTGAAAAGTTCTATTCGGGTCCTTTGCTCACTTTTAAATGGAGTAATTTGTATTTTGTTATTGAGTTGTATGTGATTTTTATATGTGTTGGATATTAATGTATATTAATTTGTATATGATTTGCAAATATTTTCCCCCATTCCATAGGTTGTCTTTTCATTTTGTTTATTGTTTTCTTTGCTGTATATAGAGCTTTTTAGTTTGACGTATCCTACTTATCTGTTTTTGCTTTTATTGTCTGGGCTTTTGGTATCACATTCAAAAAATTATTGCTAAGACCAACGTCAAAAAGGTTTTTCCTTATGTTTTTTGCTAGTTGTTTTACAGTTTCAATATTTATACTTAAGTATTTAATCCATTTTGAGTTGATTTTCATGTATGGTATCAGATAAGGTCAAATTTATATATGTATGTATATATTTACTTATTTTGCATGTGGATATCCAGTTTTTCAAACACTATTTGTCAAAGAGACTGTCCTTTCCCCATTGTATGCTCCTGGTACCTTTGCTGAAAATCGGTTGACTATAAGTTTATGTGTTTATTTCTGGTTTCTCTATTTCGTTCCACTGGTCTATATGTCTGTATTTATGCCATTACCATAGTGTTTTGATCATAACACATTTGTATTACAATGTGAAGTCAGATAGTGTAATGCCCCCAGGTTTGATTCCAAGTCCTATTGATTATGATATTGGCTCTAGATTTTTCATATATAGTTTGGATTATGTTAAGGTAAGTTCGTTTTATGCCTATTTTGTTGAGAGCTTTTACCACAAAAGATGTTGAATTTTGTCAAATGCTTTTCTGTATCTATTGATATCATTATGTAGTTTTTAATCTATCATTCTGCTAATATGGTATATAACATTGATTAATTCACATATGGTGAACCATCCTTGCATCCCAGTAACAAATCCATCTTGGTCATTGTGTATAATCCTTTTAATTTGCTATTGAATTTAGTTTGCTAATATTTTATTGAGGATTACATTACTTTCATAAATAATGTAACAAATTCATTATTTGCAATAGCCATATTTCAATGATATCATAAAAAAGCTATTAAAATATTTTGTCACTAAGAATTTTAAAGTTAGGCAGATTGAGTTTGAGTCTTAACTTTGTTGCCCACAAGTGGTGTGAGTTTGCGTTAGTTAAATTATCTCCTTGCAGCTCAGTCCTCTTATTAATCAAAGCTCCTACTACACAGGATTGCTGTGAGAATTAAAAGAGATGTGTATGCAAAGCTTTTAGCCCAGCGCCCCATACTTAATAGGTACTCCCCACATGATTATCATTATTATAGCTGTTATTATCTCATGACCCTTTCCATTTTTATTACCCTAGCAATATCTGTATCACTATCTGCAGAATTTGTGAATAGGAGGAATCTACATTATACATAAAAGCTTATCTTCCTCTCTTGCTACAACTAAATACAACATCAGCAACAACAACAAAACCAGCCTCTGTGACTTTTGGTGCCTCACACTTCGCATTATTAGAGAGATTTGTCAGATTTATCTCTGAAAGTCTCATC
Organism: Aotus nancymaae; assembly: GCF_030222135.1. Taxonomy (NCBI): domain Eukaryota; kingdom Metazoa; phylum Chordata; class Mammalia; order Primates; family Aotidae; genus Aotus; species Aotus nancymaae. The sequence continues at coordinate 45,831,724 of NW_026988417.1, read as the reverse complement.
TACTTATATTTAGCAGGTAACATATAACCAGGGAAGAAACACTATCCTGGGATTTGAGTTTATACCATGTTCACCATCCCCAGTTGGGCTTTTGTGTTTATTCAAACTCTAGGACCCTAACTCTGTATATCCTATCTGGACTTCACTATCCCTCCATTTTCTCTTGCCTGGTATGGTTTTCTGGGCTGTGGAGTCTGAGAGTAACTGAAACTCAGATGGTGAGTCCACTTTTGCAAGCTTTTGATTCACTTTTGAATTGACAAAGAACTTTAAAAAATGTAATGGTCCTCCCCATAAAGTGTAATCATAAGTTAAAAAACACAAAAATTCAAATTAATTGATGTTTCTTTTTTTATCTTAATCTCCAGGAACTACAGTTTGAAAGTTTCTAAAAATATTCTATTCAAATAGAAGCACAGCTGTGTCTTATTATTATTATTTTTTTTTTTGAAGAAAGAAAGAGAGAAAGGAAAGAAAAAGAATGGAGAGGAAGAAAAAGGAAAAGAAAGAGGGAGAGAGAATGGGAGTATTGCTTTATTGCCCAGGCTAGAATGCAGTCTAAAAATGGGAATTGAAAATCTCCTTTATGCCAATAATTGTGCTTAACAATGGAGACAGGAAGGAATAAGGGAAGAAAATAACAAACAAGCAGCCAACCGATATTTCATTTAAACCTATGAAATGCTATGCAATTACTGAGGAGTGATTTACTTCCAATTATATAATCGCTTTTGGAATAGGTGTGATATGGTACTGATAAGAATGTATGTTTTGTGTATTTGAAGTGGAGAGTTCTATAAATGTGTATTAAGTTTACTTGTTCTGAGTCTGAGTTCAAGTCCTGGATATCCTTGTTAATTTTCTATCTTGTTGATCTGTCTAGTATTGACGATGTGATGTTACAGTCTCCCACTATTATTGTGTGGGAGACTAAGTCTCTTTATAAGTCATTAAGAACTTGTCTTATGTATCTGAGTGCTCCTTCTTTGCCTCTTTTGATCTTTGTTGCTTTAAAGTCTATTTTATCAGAGGCGAGAGTTGCAACTCCTGCTTTTTATTTATTTATTTATTTTTGCTCCCCGTTTGGTTGGTAAATCTTCCTCCGTCCCTTTGTTTTGAGTCTTTGTGTATCGTTGCATGTGAGATGGGTGTGGATACAGCATACCGATGGGTTTTGGCTTTTTCCTGTCTGTATCTTTTGATTGGGGAATGTAGTCGATTTAAATTTAAATTTATGTCTTCTTATGGAAAAACCCTCTTAGACAGTAGCCTACCTCACATACTCCTTTGCCTCTTGCTTATTTTCTTTAACAATGCATCTTAAATTTGGTTCTGTATTAATAAATAATAAGCTGTATTTAAACATTTACTAAAATTGTGTGGAAATGCCATAATTTATTTTCCTAATCATCCTTTGGTGGGCATTTATGTTGTCTTCATTTTATTTTTTTCAAATGAAAGTGCTCTGAATATACTGTAGTATATTATGTACACAGCATATATACTCTACTACAGTATACTGTATAAATATGTGTGCATATATATATATGCAAATACTAATATATTTACATGCATACTTTCCCTCTTTCTCTCTATATATTATATATATGAAAATGCTCTGAATATAATCAGAGTATTTTTTGAGGCTTCCAAGCTGGGTTATTGCTTAGGTCATTTGTGCTAAACTATCAGCAATTAAGGCATCTTTTTCTTTCTTTCCTTTTTCTTTTTTTTTTTTTTTTTTGAGACAGAGTTTCGCTCTTGTTACCCAGGCTGAGTGCCATGGCGAGATCCCAGCTCACCGCAACCTCCGCCTCCTGGGTTGAAGCAATTCTCCTGCCTCAGCCTTCCGAGTAGCTGGGATTACAGGTGTGTGCCATCATGCCCAGCTAATTTTTGTGTTTTTAGTAGAGACGGGGTTTCACCATGTTGACCAGGATGGCCTGAATCTCTCGACTTCGTGATCCACCTGCCTCGGCCTTCCAAAGTGCTGGGATTACAGGCGTGAGCCACCGCGCCCGGCCTAAGGCATCTTTTTCTTAAAGGAAAAAGAAAACCCCTCCCTCTTTCCAATGTTGCTTTGGCTTTCATTATGAAAGATGAAAGCTCACAGATGTGAACATTTTCACATACCTTTTGAAGTCTGTCATAGACTGGACATTGGTCAATTTACTTGAATGTATTTAAGCATTACACCAGAGCAAAATAAATTTTAAAGTTTAATTTTTTTTCCCAAATGTTTAACAAAACACTATACTTTCATTTCCCATGATCATATGGGTTGATTAATTTATTCATTTATCAATACAACATGAATATCTTTTATTGTCTAAAAATACAGGGAGGGGAACATCATACACTGGGGTCTGTTAGGGGATGGGGTCTAAGGGAGTGATAAGAGTGGGTGGGGAGATTGGGGAGGAATAACATTAGGAGAAATACCTAATGTAGGTGATGGGAGATGGAAGCAGCAAACCACCATGGCATGTGTATACCTATGTAACAAACCCACAAGATCTGCACATGTACCTCAGAACTTGAAGTAAAATAAAAACCAAAACAAAGCAAAGAAACAAAAAATACAGTGATTCAACATTCTTTTTTTAGACCCATAATGATTCAAACACCCTAAATAAAACAACCACAATAAATACTAAAAATTCATTTGTCTACTATACTTCTTTACCATATTTTTCATTTAACATCATCTTATGAATTAATAAATTGTCAAGAGGGAAATATTCTCTGGGAATTACTAAAGTGTGGCAAGTCCTATGATTCTACAATTTAGCTGATACTTTTCAATCAGAGATCTTTTTGCCTCAGTGGGGACATTTTGCAATGTATCTGGACCTAAAAGTTTGAAACTGGAATCTAGTGGCTAGAGGCCAGAGATGCTGTTGAGCATCCTACCGTGCACAGGACAGCCCCCAACAACAAAGACTTATCTTTTCCAAAATGTCAGTAGTGCAAAGATTAAAAAATCCTGCTACAATGATGCTTTACAAATTTGGTAAGGAACCTCAGTATATAAAGTACAAATGAAATAAATAAAAACCACAGTTTGTTAATATAAAATCACCGTATAAGTTCAAATATTCGTCCATTTTAATGGGCACACTCATATAAAAGCAGGGATTATGATGAGAATTATGGTTTTAAGTCTCTCTCAGTACCAATTTATTTTTGTGTTGTATTTTATTTATACAGCATTGAGAAAATCCTTAAAAATAGCGAAGTACTTGCTTCTAAAACCTTAAATAACCAAGCTCAGGCTATCCTGAATTGGAATAACAGCAACAACAACAACAGCACCAACCCCCGGGCAAGAAACTACCTTTATAGTCAATAACACCATTGCAAATAGTTCAGGAACATTCATAAACGGTTGGTCCCTAGAAGTCCTTAATGATGGATTAAAGGCAAGCTTTACTTGGTGCTCAATGCTCTGCATAATTTAACCTGATAGCACAAGTTAATATAGTGGTCTTGAATGTATTAACATGGGGCATAGGACATTCTCATATTTATTGCAACATTATTCACAATAGCCAAATATGGAATCAACCTAAGTGCCAATCAATAGATGAATGGAGAAGGAAAATGTGGTACATATGGACAATGAGATATTAGCCATAAAAATGCAATCCTGTCATATGCAGCAACATATATGGAACTGAAGGCCATTATGTTAAGCGAAAGAAGCCAAGCACAGAAATACTAATATTGCATGTTCTAATGCACATGTGGGAGCTAAAAAAGTTGATCTCAAGATAGAGTGTAAACTGGTAGTTACCATAGGCCAGGAAAAGGGAATGATGAAAGGAAAAATAAGCATATAGTGTATTAATTGCCACTGAACTGTACATTTAAAAGTAGTAAAGATGGTAAATTATATATGTATATTTTATTTTAATAGAAAAAGCAACCAAAACATTAAAAAAATGACATAGGACAGGTTACAGTATAATGCTTCTTATTTTTTCTTTTTTTATTTTTTGAGACGGAGTTTCGCTCGTTACCCAGGCTGGAGTGCAATGGCGCGATCTCAGCTCACTGCAACCTCTGCCTCCTGGGTTCAGGCAATTCTCCTGCCTCAGCCTCCTGAGTAGCTGGGATTACAGGCACGCACCACTATGCCCAGCTAATTTTTTGTATTGTTAGTAGAGATGGGGGTTTCACCATGTTGACCAGGATGGTCTCGATCTCTTGACCTCGTGATCCACCCGCCTTGGCCTCCCAAAGTGCTGGGATTACAGGCATGAGCCACCGCGCCCGGCCCAGTGCTTCTTATTATAGTTTAAAATAATTATTATATATATTCTAACTTTAATTTTAGGTTCGTGGGTACATGTACAGGTTTGTTATACAGGTAAATTGCATGTTATGGGGATCTGGTGTACAGATTATTTCACCACCCAGGTAATAGTCATAGTATCCAACAGGTAGTTTTTCGATTCTCACCTTCCTCCTTCCCTCCACCTTCAAGTATGCCTCAGTGACTTGTTCCCTTCTTTGTGTCCATAAATATTAATATTTAATGTATAGCTCCCATTTAAAAGTGATAACATGTGGTGTTTGGTTTTCTGTTCCTGTGTTAGTTCACTTAGGTTAATGGTTGCCACCTCCATCCATGTTGCTGCAAAGGACATGATTGCATTCTTTTTTTGTGGTTGTGTATATGTATCACATTTTCTTTAGCCAGTCTACTGTTAATGGGCACTTAGGTTGACTCCATAGCTTTGCTCTTGTGAAGAGTACTGAGACGAACATATGTGTGTATGTGTCTTTATGGTACAATGATTTGTGTTACTTTTGGCATATACTCAATAAGGGGATTGCTGAGTGAAATGGTAATATTTCTTTGACATCTTTGAGAAATCACCAAACTGCTTTCCACAATGTCTGAACTAATTTACATTTTCACCAGCAGTGTGTAAGTTTTCCCTTTTCTCTGCGACCTCACCAGCATCTCATATTTCTTTACTTTTTAATAATAGCCATTCTGACTGGTGTAAGATGGTATCACATTGTGTTTTTTATGCATTTTTAATGATTAGTGATGTTGAGCATTTTTTATATGCTTATTGGATTCCTGTGTGTCTTCTTTTGAAAAGTGTCTGTTAATGTTCTTTGCCTACTTTTTAATGGGTTTGTTTGTTTTTTGCTTGTTGGTTTCTTTAAGTTACTTATATATTCTGGATATTAGACCTTTGTCAGATGTATAGTTTGCAAAAGTTTTCTCCTATTCTGTAGGTTGTCTGTTCTGTTGATGAACAACATTCTAAGATGTTTTGCTATGCAGAAGCTCTTTAGCTTAATTACATCCCATTTGTCAATTTTTGTTTTGTTGCAATTGCTTTTGGTGTCTTTATCATGAAATTTTTGCCAGATCCTATGTCCAGAATGGTATTTCTGAGGTTATCTTCCAACTTTTTTTATTCTTTGTTCTTACATTTAAGTGTTTAATACATCTTGAGTTTGATGGCCCCACAAATGATTTTCTAAATCGTGATTTTAGAAAATATTTGATTATAAGGGCATCCTGATATCCTGTTAAAATGTGGATATAAAATAGGAATTATGGTGTAAGGAAAGGGTTTAATTTCAATCTTCTGGATATGGCTAGCCAGTCATCTCAGCAACATTTATTGAATAGAGAGTCCTTTCCCCATTGCTTGCTTTTGTCAATTTTGTCAAACATCAGATGGTTGTAAGTGTGCAGCCAAAAATCATTATAATGGTTTTAAATAAAATTAGAATCCAATATTTGTGGCACCATTAAAGAAAAAGACTTAGGGATACTTGAGAGTGTTATTTGAGCCCCACTGGTCAGCACATCTCAGTTAATGTAGTCCATTTTCAGAAAAAATGTCATCTGGTTAGTTAACCACTTCATTATTAAATCAGGACATGCACTGAAATATAATATTGAACCATTGATTCAGAGTAGTGAATTACAATAGCTTTTACGTGGCAGTTTACATAGCCAATGCAGCACTGTCTACAAAATAACTAGTTAATGTCTCATGTGTATGGATACTTATAGCTGTAATTTTTTAAAAAACCAAACTTTTACTGAATTTACTGTTGCAAGCCATCATGATCAATTTATTCAACAATCAATAGTTATAAGGAATATAAGTGATACTACCTAGGGAAATGATATGTCATACCAAGACTTGACCATAACCCATTGTTTTTTCAACTATGATCTCCTGGGCCAATTTACTTCTACTGCTTTGAAATCCCAATATAATATTAAACAGAATTGAGTAATCATCACAACTTAGCAAGAGAAGAAATCAATAGCTCTAAGAACTTACTCTCAGGAAGTCATCTGATTTCCTTTGGAAAGTACTGAAACAAACTCCATCTTGGGATATCTATGTTCCAGATTTCAGACTCCCAGGAGGATTTCACTGGTCCAACTTGAATCAGGTACCAACTCTTCCATAACTATTGAGTAGGGGTTGGAGGACAGCACTAATACACAAATACAAATATGGTCACCAGAGACCCGCAGGGCCCTCTGAGAGGGAGGAATTATTGAGATTCAGACAGGGACTCCCACACACGCACATACTCATGAATCTATGTTAGCCCATAGAAATCTGTGCAACAGTGTTGAACTCTGCTGATTTAAGAATTTGACATTTCTAGATTTTGTAATGCTTATGGTTAAGTGAGCTGAGTGTATGAGCTCTTTGTGAGAAAAAATTGCTCAGCAAGAATTCCCTGGGCCATCAACAAAAAGAGAGATGTCCCTGAGCAGATTTCTGTTCAGCTTTTTGGTCTTCTGGGTGAGAAGAAACAATGAATTCTCTAAGAATGATTGCTCCTGTATTTCCATTTGTTCTGCTTGCCTAACATGACTGTTTCACAGTTGTTAGTCACCTCTACCATTAATTAACACATCCACATGAAAATGTACTCACACTGGCTGAAGCTATTTGATTATTATAAATCTTCTATCAAATCGAAGTTGCCAAATATTAGATTACAAAAATGAATAGATTAAGGGCTTCAAGATTGAATTGTTTGTTGAATTCTGTCTTTAGCTTTTCAAACTCAAGATTTTCATTCTGGTGTGTGCAAATATTTTTATTGGTGGATAGCAAATGAAAGTATAGGATGGTAAAAGCAGCTAAAGGCAAAAGCATTAACTGACTGTTCTTCTGCAGAGAGATTTCCCAGAGGTAGATTCATGACAGCATAACATTCATCTGTCTTCTTTCAAAGACATTTAGAATGGATTACATTATAATCCAATTTATTGACATTTTGAAGGTTAGGTCAGAACACTATAATGGGCTGTTAGTTAGAAACTGTGGTCGCCTGACACTTTGGAATGAACGGAAATCATGTCACTGTAGTATTCATTTATTAAAGTTTATGATGCATGGTTGTTGCCTTAGGAGTCATTGTAATAGCAAATCATGTATATTTAATGTCTGAAGGTGGCATGATTCTCATTGCTGACAAAACATAATCCAGAAACCCTGGCCCATAAGTATCTTTAAATCTAGGATTATGCATATACACACAATACACAGGTGTGCACACATATACACACGGAGAGGGTACATTTGCAAATAGCAATGTGAACTTAAATGAACAAATTATGTATGCTCATTTGAGGTTTTCCTAAAACTGTCAATTTTATCAGAAAGAACCCCCATGTTTTAAACTCATTCTCTGTATAACATAATTGTACAGTTTAACAAAATCTGTAAGAAAGAAAAATGAGAAAGAAGAGGAGAAAATCCTCTAAAATATCTGAACCCTATTTATACCCCTAATATTGGTGAAATTGAGAGTGAGTAGTTATAAGATTGATATGAGTATCACTCAATAGAGTGTTTGAAGAATGACTTGTTTAGCCTCTTGGCTACACCTTTAATCCATGTTACTTACATCACACAAAGAAACTGGTAAGAGAAGATGGATCAGTTAGCTTAAGTTATGACTAATAAATACATAGATTTTTTTTGCAGCTAATACTTATTAACTGCTCGGTGAAATAGGGTGAAAAGAATATGCATTATCTTCATAATTTGTGACAGGTTTTATCAGGTAGGAGTTTGGCTAGTCTGTTTAGAAAAATACCTTGGTATTTCAAGGTGAAATCCCAGGAGTGTGAAACATAAGTGATATGAAAACCAAAGGAGATAAACTGTTGTGTGAGATTTAAGAGGAATTTAGGGGTGAGGAAACAAAATGTTGGGGTAATAAAAAGCTTTAAGGAACAGTCATATTCGATATTTAATTACAAAATTTTTGTTGTGCAATAATAATACATTTTCTGTATTTACTCAAACCAAGCCTGATACACATCAAGCATGCCTGGGTGCATGCGCGTGCGTGCACACACACAAACACACACACACACCACACACGCCACACACACACCACACATACTCACCACACACACACCACACATACTCACCACACACACACACCCCACACACACCCCACACATCCCACACACACCACACCCCCCCACACCCCCTCACACACACCACACACAAACACACACACACACACATGTCTTGGGTAAATGTTTTATTTTTATACTTGGAATACTGAGAAGGGGCTGAATTCCTTATCCTGACAGCATTATTGGAGCAATACTCTATAAATGGAAGCAATTCAAAGCCAGAGATTACATAAGCCCTTTGGGAAGCCTCAGCAATCTGGGGGAGGGCACTGGACTCCCACAAATAATGAATCTAAAAAGGCAGAGTGACTTTGGCTAGTATTATGCTAGAATCCTATATGACAGGCACTGTACTAAGCACCTTACATACAATATTAGTTTCCTCTTGTTGCTATAACCAGTTACCACAAACTTAGTGGCTTAATTTTATAACACAGATTTATTCACTTACAGTTCTGGAGATCAGAAGTCCTAAAATCAAGGTGCTATCAGGGCTGTGTTCCTCCTAGAGGCTCTAAGGCAGAACTTATTTCTCTGCCTTTTTCAGCTTCTAGGGGACATTTGCATTCCTTGGTTTATGGGTCCTTCCATCTTCAAAGCACATCACTCGAACTTGGGCTTCTCTCCTGACGTCTGACATCCTCTCACTTTCTTACTCTCCTGCTTTCCTTTCATAAGGACCCTTGTGATTACGTGGGGCCCACTAAGATATTCCAGGATAATCGACTTTATCTTTTTTTTTTTTTTTTTTGAGACAGAGTCTGTCGTCTAGACTGGAGTGCAGTGGCATGATCTCAGCTCATTGCGTCCTCTATGTCCCAGCTTCAAGAGATTCTCCTGTCTCAGCCTCCCCAGTAGCTGGGATTACAGCCATGTGCCATCATGCCTAGCTATTTTTTTTTTTTTTTTTTGTGAAGATGGGGTTTCACCATGTTGGCCAGGCTGGTCTCAAACTCCTGACCTCAAATGATCCACCCGCCTTGGCCTCCCAGAGTGATGAGATCACAGCATGATCCACCGCACCTGGCAGACTTTAAATATGTTTTTCTTTCTTTCTTTCTTTCTTTTTTTTTTTTTTGGCTCTGTCACACAGGCTGGAGTGTAGTGGTGTGATCTTGGTTCACTGAAACCTCTGCCTCCCAGGTTTAAGCTGTTCTCCTGTCTCAGCCTCCAGAGTAGCTGGGACTACAGGTACCCACCACGACACCCAGCTAATTTTTGTATTTTTGATAGAGATGGGGTTTCGCCATTTTGGCCAGACTGGTCTTGAACTCCTGATCTCAAGTGATCCACCTGCCTCAGCCTCCCAAAGTGTTCAGATTACAGGCATGAGCCACTGTGCTTGGCCAAAGACTTTATCTTAATTATATCTGCAGAGCCCCTTTTGCCATAAGAGGCAGCATATTTACAGGTCCAGAGAATTAGGACACGGACATCTTTGGAGGAGAAAGCATTGTTCTACCACATGTGCATTACTTATGATTTATAACAGCCTTACTATGTTGAAGCTCTTTTCATTCCAATATCAAAGATAAGAAAAGTAACATCTCACTGGATTAAGACATTTTTCCAACTTTACATAGTCTATGGTAATGCTGAAATTCAGACCCAGCTATGCTAGATTCAATGATTAAGGACTCTCCAGTTATTGTAGTCAGACTAGATGAATCTAAGCAGAGAAGATTTACTTCAGTAAAATATCTTCCATGAGCAGTAAAACAAAGTACAAAAAGTAAAAGTTAACCTTACCATAGTTTTAGTATTCATTTAGTTATCAATAATTTAGGACATTCAGTACCCAATCAATAGTGTGTATAAAAATGATAGAGGACTAACCAGAAATCAGGCACTACTGCAAGCATTGGCTACAACAATTTAAAACATCCAGCTACATATTTATTCTGTCATGATATAAAATATACATATATATTTTAATACTGTAAGGTCTCAAGATAGAAGATGGAGCCACTGTCTACTCATTTTATAAAATAAGTAGGGTGTGCTTATTTCTCATTTGGAACTACTACTTTTGCCATTTTCTTTTTTTAGAAATCCAGATCTCTTACATCAGTAAATGTTTACATTATTAAGAAGGCATAAATGTCACTCAGGATTGCAATGCAAGACAGTTTAATTCTATACTTTTTTGGTTGGTGGCAACTTGGGCAAAACTTGCCTTAACCTAGGTTTGTGATAATTCATGAATGGAGGTATGATGCAGGTGGAATGTGGTGTGGAATAGGAAAGAGAAGAGAGTTATTACATGCATGTACAAAGTCAATCTTTGATGCATAGTAGGAACTCAATTAAGAGTAGCTGCTATTATTATCAGTCTATATACTTCCAAAGAAATAAAAAATACATATGACACTACTATTACAAATACATTGTAAGATTAACATATAGCCATATTAAAACATCTGGAAAATACAGAAAATTATAAAGAGAATAAACATAACCTCATCATCATAGTTTTATTATTAATTTTTCTTCTTAAAGTTGAAATTATATGGTATGTAACAATTTCATTTGCTGCTTTGGTCAACCTATAGGTAGGAACTTTCTTAAGTCTTAAGTATGCTCCATGAACATAATTTTAATGATTGCTATACCCCATGACGTACTTCACAATTCAGCTATTGGGAGATACTAAATGTTCTTTAGGATGCTTTAAAAAAATCACACCCAGTTGATAGCATTCTCACTGCTATTCTTATTTTTTGATTCTGTATTTCTGCTTTCTTTCCCCCCTCTGTTTTGTAGACTTAGTACTGAATGCTAATGACACTCTTCTCAGTGCAATCCCAGGCAGTCATTTTGAGATAATTAGCTACACACCAAATGTTGCATAAATGGGCTCATTATTATTCACTTCTGTTGCGGCAGGGTGATTCATGAACCACTTTATAAATATGAAAAGCAGTCCATAAATCAGAGTAGGGGATGAGGATGGGCAAAAAAAATTTAAAGGATTAATAGGGAATAGAACAATAGTAATTAGCAGGGTCTTGTCAAAGTTCCAGTATCAGTGTTAGTCAGGTTTTATTTACCATGAATTTCTGGCTGAGTTCAAGACAGACTATTTTTCCTAAATTGTATCAATATACACATATGTCTATGAAGTATAAGAGTTTGTATTTAATTTCTGCCATATTTAATACTTCGTATTAACCAAGTAGCTGAAATATGTATTAGGGAGCAGAAATAAAATGAGGTGTCCCTTCAAATTAAAGCATCTTTATTCTTATCATCTTATTAGGAATTCCTGTAGTGAATAAATTGTAAGGAATTAAAACAATAGCAATGGCTTCTTGGTCTTTTGGCTAAGATCAAGTGTGTTATCTTTTCTTATCAGTTTAAACCAATAGCAAGCCCTACGCATTCAGAAAGGACCTAGATATTGAAGTAAAAGTGGAAGCCAAAGAAAATGTTTACCTGCAATGGAATGCCATGATTTGGTAATCAGTAAGTACAGGATAATTAAACAAGGACTCAGACAGAATTTAGAGCTAGAGCAAATACGTGGGTCTCTTTTGCAGTTACTACTTTTTTGGTTTATTTGCAAACCTATTATATTTCTTTGCCACATGATTCTATTTCCTAGAACAAAGAGCTGATCCATTCATTGAAAGGCAATCAGTCATCTTGAAGTGGTATTCCTCAAGGAGTAAAGTAAAATTCAAGAGTGATGGAGCATTAAAATACTGTGTTATTTGAGAACAGTGGCTTTATGCTGAGAAAAACAAACAAAACCAAAACAAATAGGACAGAAGTATAAACTGTGCAAAATTCCCAGCTCCCTAAGGGGACAAAAGCAGGCCCAGGACATTTATTTTCTATTTAAATAAGCAATAAAGAAAACAAAATGTCCTGAAATTAGTGGAGAAACACTACTTCTAGAACAACAATCAGCAGAGTAATATGTCTTTCCATTTTGCCCCTATGTATATGGACTTTCTGCATATTTGTAATCATACTTAGGATTCTGTTTTCTTCCTGTTGAATCTTAATATCAGATACATTTTCCTCATCAGCATCAGCATTGTAATTTTTTCAGTGGGAAACAGTATACTTTATATTGAACTTTTAGGTGGTTTTCAACTTTATCAGGTTAAAATAAAGCTAAAACATGTTCATGAATATATTATTTTGCCAAATTTTGGATTATTTCTCTAGCTAGAATCTAATAAATGGGATTGTTATATCCAAAAATACAAAAATTTATATGTCAAAAATGCCTTCTTCAAGGATTGTGCTAAATTAAAATGCCAAAGATTATTAATTTCCCTTCACTGGTTCTCAATTGGATATTGTAATATTTGTGTTCATTAAATAGATAAAAAATGGTACTTTGTGATTTAAATTTTTAAATTACTTATAGAATCAAGTGTTTTTCAATATAATTGTTTACAAGCTGCATTTGAAACTATTCTTTCTCTAGATACCAAAATCATTAGTGATATATCAACTTATAACTAAAAGAATTTCAATGATAATATTTTTTTAAATGTCTGGCAGAACTGAAGAATATCCTGATATAGATTAACTTTGCTGTTGTCTTATTCAGTTACTTAGATGAATACATTTGTATTGTTGAACTTAATATCTTTGTTCACATATATTTTTATGGTTTATTGTTAAACTTTTTTGGAAGAAGGTATAAGTTATAGAAATAAAAAATTAAAATAAGGCCTGTGTTGCTTTTCGGAGTTCACAATGAACACCATCAAAATAAAGCTAATTGAGTGGTGATCATATATTCTAAAAGATAAAAAGAGGAAGAGGATTTGGTGTATTTTTAAGTTAATAATTAAGCACTCCAGATATCATACTAACAATAAAACATGCTTTCTGACACTGAGCTTTTGTAAGCATAAATTCCTAACAATGGCCATATTTAAAAGCTATAAAACAAAATTAGTTGTTCTATTCATTTTTATAGGTCCAGTGTTAAATAGTCAAATTCTGGAGGGGTCAGTATATCAACATAACAGTATTTTTAAAAATAAGAAATGCTATTTATTTCTATAACAAAGAAATTATAAATTAATATAAGAGACCATTTTCTAGCCATCTGAAATTGACCAAAGTTAATGTTTGGTGACATTGGATTTTTGTGTCCTTATGGGAAAATTAGAAGCCATACTCTTGGTGAGAAAATACGTGGATACACCCACCATGGTAAACACTTTGACAATGTCTTGATTCAGTAATTACCTTTTGACTCAGTCACTACTTGTAGTTCCCTACTCACTGCACCCAAGGAAATATAAGTAGAGGTGTTCCCCAAGCACTCCTTGTAAAAGCAAAAATGAGTTAACACCCAAATGCTCCAGCAAAGCTAAATGGATACACCTCTCTAGTATATGTACATACAGTGGATTACTTTACAGCAGTAAAAAGTGAAAGAAATACATGTATGAACATGGGTATGCCTTACATTGTGTTGTGTGGAAAACAAAAAACGAGAAGGGATGTTTACAAAAACTACATTTATTAAAAATTTTACAAGAATGAAAGATTAGCATGTATGCCTTAGGGAATCACATATATGTAGCAAATTTAAAAAAAATGTACATTGAAATGATACACAGTAATTTTAGAATAGTGATTATCTCTGGGGAGGGGAAGGTAGGGGAAGGAAAAAAGATGAGATGAAGGTGGTATTGTAGTAATCTCCTAAAATTTCTCCTCCCATCCTTGGTTCCTTCCTCCCTTTTTCTTTCCCTTCTTTCCATCCTCTTTTCCTCCCTTCCTTCTCCTCTCCCCTCCTCCTATCTCTACCCTGCACCTGCCATTTCTACTTCACACCTCCCATCTCTACCCCACACCTTCCTCCAACCCTTCCCCTTCCTCCCACCCCAAGTCCTCCCCTTCCTCCCACCTCACCTCTCCCCTTCCTATCCCTCTTTTGTCTTTCTTCCCCATTCCCTTCTTTTTTTCGTATCAATTGTGTTAATTTATTAAATTTTATTTTACTTTAAGTTCTGGGATACATGTGCAGAACGTGCAGGTTTGCTAATCCCTTCTTTTGTCTATCTTTCCATTATTCTTTCTTTAAAGAAGCTGAAGCAAATAGGGCAACATGTTATTATATTTTTAATCTCGCCATTACTTTCCAATTTGATATCCTTAGACAAACAGATAAATCCTCAAATAAAGATCCTTTTGTAGTACATGTGCACGATGATTTCATTTTGTCGCACATGTGTAAGATAAACTTCCCTCAAACAGTGTTAAGAGGTCAGCACATTACCTGTCTGATATTCAAAAAAAGAAAAATGTTCCAAAATAACTCCGCTTAAACTCTTATTTTAAATGTTGCTTTGAACTGGGCATAGCCTCCTTCCTGTTCCCAGTTTGAGTTACAACAGGAAAAGTAAAGGAACGTAAAGATTATCTCTCCTTCACATTGACTCTATACCTAATTGGTATTTAATACTGGATAATGATTCTGATCTTTCAAAATGAGTTCCTTCAGTGAAGAAATTCATCAAATTACAGGGATCTCGGTGTTTGAATACATATTTATTTATTTGATTACTTGTTTATTGTGTGACTGCCATCTGAAAAGATGGTAAATATCCCACAGGAAGTGATCTCATCATTATATCCATTTATTAGGGCCCAGCTCAGTGTCTGACACAGAATTGATGTGTAAGGTAATGAAATTAATACGGAAACTAAGGAAATGCTGAAATCCTTACTTTTCTAAAGAAGAAAGAAGACAACCAGTGTGATGTTTTTATTAAAAACTTATGCCACTGTTACTTGGAAAACATTCATGGCAAAGATCCATTTTCTTTTTTCTGACTAAATTCTTACTAAAAATCATTTGAGTGCATTGGCTAAACAAACAACCACTGATCATTGTCAGCTGAGTAATTTCCAGGACCATGAAACTACTAAAAGTGTGCTTAAATTAGGCTAGATATTTTAGGACCTCTTAACTGTTAAATTTTAGACACCCTGTGGCTTGAGAGAGAAGTGGCTAAAACACTAGTTTACACATCAAATAGTCTAAGCATAAACATGGGTTAAGGTCCTACTTCTTCCCTTTCTATTGAGAATACAAATAGATTAGAGTCTTGAAGTACAAAATGTTGGTTTTTTTGTCAAGAATCAAAATGATTGTCTTTGCCAACAGAATAACTGAATGGGGCCTTCAGTGATTAATCTGTGTCTGAGTTTCCTCCCATTGTGAGTAGACCAGTGGTTGGACTTTCCTACATGAAAAGCACGTATTGGAGAGATCCAAGATGGCTGATGATTAGCAGCTCGGGCACGTACCTCCCAGTGAAAGCGCAAAGAACGAGAGGACGCCACACTTTCAGACGAATATTTGTTGCTCACGGACCAGGAGATTCCCAGTGGAGGAGCCCCACGGGTCGCCAGGGCGACTCTTGTGGCCGGCGTGGTGGTTTTGCTGGTGCCTTAGCACGCCAGTTCTTGGTGCAGAGTCCGGAGATTCCCAGGCAGAAAAGCACCATCAATCTTAACACCACTGTTTTGGCCGGCTCAGTGGATTGCTCAGATCTCGGCGCAGGGAATCAACAAGTTGGACGTCAGAGACCCAGTTAGAAAGCCGGTAATTATAAAGACGACAGACAGACAAATATATAATGAAGGGAAGAAACCAGCGTAAAAAGGTAGAGAATACTCAAAATCAGAATGCCTCTCCCTCTACAGGGGATTGCAATTCCTCATCAGTAACGGAACAAGGCTTAATAGATTACACGTGTGTTCCAATAACAGAAGCAGGTTTCAAAACGTGGGTGATAAGAAACTTCTGTGAATTAAAAGAACTTGTTCTAACCCAATGCAAAGAAACTAAGAACCTTGAAAAAAGGTTTGACGAAATGTTAACGAGAATGGACAATTTAGAGAAGAATATAAGTGAATTGATGGAGCTGAAAAACACAACACAAGAACTTCGCGAAGCATGCACAAGTTTAAACAGTCGAATTGATCAAGCAGAAGGAAGGATATCAGAAGTCGAGGACCAGCTCAGTGAAATGAAACGAGAAAACAAGAATGCAGAAAAAAGGATGAAAAGGAATGAGCAAAGTCTCCAGGAAATATGGGACTATGTGAAAAGACCTAATTTACGTTTGATAGGTGTACCTGAATGTGATGAAGAGAATGAATCCAAGTTGGAAAATACTCTTCAGGATATCATTCAGGAAAATTTTCCCAACCTGGCAAGGCAGGGTAATATTCAACTCCAGGTAATACAGAGAACACCACAAAGATATTCTTCAAGAAGACCAACCCCAAGGCACATAATCGCCAGATTTATTAGGGTTGAAATGAAGGAGAAAATACTAAGGGCAGCCAGAGAGAAAGGTCAGGTTACCCATAAAGGGAAACCTATCAGACTTACAGCAGATCTCTCAGCAGAAACCCTACAAGCCAGAAAAGAGTGGGGACCAATATTTAACATCCTTAAAGAAAAGAACTTTCAACCCAGAATTTCCTATCCAGCCAAACTAAACTTTATGAGTGAAGGAAAAATTAAATCTTTTGCGAACAAACAAGTACTTAGAGAGTTCACCACCACCAGGCCTGCTTTACAAGAGCTTCTGAAAGAAGCACTATACATATAAAGGAACAACCAATATCAGCCTTTCCAAAAATATATCAAAAAGCAAAGAACTTTAACACAATAAAAAATTTACATCAACTAATGGGCAAAACAGCCAGCTAGCATCAAACGCTGGTATTAAACCTATATATATTTTAATTGGATAAAAAGCCAAAACCCATCGGTATGCTGCATCCAGGCCCATCTTACATGCAACAATACAAAAAGACTCAGAGAGAAGGAGGAAGATTTACCAATCAAACAGAGAGTAAAAATAAACTAATAAACAAAAAACAGGAGATGCAATTCTCGCCTCTGATAAAGTAGACTTTAAAGCAACAAAGATCAAAAGAGGCGAGGAATGACATTACATAATGGCAAAAGGATCAATGCAACAAGAAGAGCTAACGATTCTATAGATCAACGAGATAGAAAATTAACAAGGATATTCAGAACTTGAACTCAGACCCAGAACAAGTAAACTTAATAAACATTTATAGAACTCTCCACTTCAAATACACAAAACATACATTACCACCTCACACCTATTCCAAAGGTGACTATATAATTGGAAGTAAATCACTCTTCAGTAATCGCATAGCATTTCATAGGTTTAAATTAAATATTGGTTGGCTGTTTGTTTGTTATCTTCTTCCCTTATTCCTTCCTGACTACATCATTAAGTATAATTATCAGTATAAAAGAGGTTTTCAATACCCATTACTAAATTGCATTCTAGCCTGGGCAAGAAAGCAACACTCCCATTCTCTCTCCCTCTTTCTTTTCCTTCTCCCTCCTCCCCATTCTCTCTCTTTCTCTTCCTTAAAAAAAAAAAAAAAGAAAAGAAAAGCACGTATTGACACGATACAAGAGGATTTATGTGTTATGTGTGTGTGTGTGTGTGTGTGTGTGTGTGTGTGTATATGTATATAATTGCACTTTAGGTTCTGGGGTACATGTGCAGAACATGCAGGATTGTTGCATAGGTACACGTATGCCAATATGGTTTGCTGTCTCCATCCCCCTGTCACCTATACCTGGCATTTCTCCCCATGTTATCCCTCCCCAACTTCTGTAACCCCCACTATCCTTCCCCTATTCCCCCCAACAGACCCCAGTGAGTGATGCTCCCCTCCCTGTGTCCATGTGTTCTCATTGTTCAATACCCACCTATGAGTGAGAACATGCCATGTTTGATTTTCCGTTCTTGTGTCAGTTTACTGAGAATGATGGTTTCCAGATTTATCCATATCCCTATAAAGGACACAAACTCATCGTTTTTTCTTATGGCTTCATAGTAGTCCATGGTGTATATGTGCCACAATTTCCTTGTCTGGTCTATCATCGATGTGCATTTGGGTTGGTTCCAGGTCGTTGCTATTGTTAACAGTGCTGCAATGAACATACGTGTGCGTGTGTCTTTATAATAGAATGACTTATAATTCTGCGAATATATAACCAGTAATGGGATTGCTGGGTCAAACGGAATTTCTATTTCTAGTTCCTTGAGGAATTGCCACACTGTCTTTCACAATGGTTGAACTAATTTACATTCCCACCAACAGTGTAAAAATGTTCGTATTTCTCCACATCCTCTCCAGAATGTTGTCTCCAGACTTTTTAATGATCGTCATTCTAACTGGCATGAGATGGTATCTCAATGTGGTTTTGATTTGAATGTCTCTAATGACCAGTGATGATGAGCATTTTTTCATATGTTTGTTGGCCTCATATATGTCTTCTTTTGAAAATTGTCTGTTCATATCCTTTGCCTACTTTTGAATGGGTTTGTTTTTTTCTGGTAAATCTGTTTTAGTTATTTGTAGATTCTGGATATTAGCCCTTTGTCAGAAGGGTAGATTGCAAAATTTTTTTCCCATTCTGTTGGTTACCAGTTCAATCTAATGATTTTTTCTTTTGCTGTACGGAAGCTCTGGAGTTTAATCATATCCCATTTGTCTAGTTTGGTTTTTGTTGTCAATGCTTTTGGTGTTTTAGTCATGAAGTCCTTGCCTATGCCTACATTCTGAATAGTTTTGCCTAGGTTTTCTTCCAGGGTTTTTATGGTGTTAGGTCTTATGTTTAAGTCTTTAATCCATCTGGAGTTAATTTTAGTGTAAGGTGTCAGGAAGGGGTCCAGTTTCTGCTTTCTGCACATGGCTAGCTAGTTTTCCCAACATTTATTAAACAGGGAATCCTTTCCCCATTGCTTGTTTTTGTCACGCTTGTCAAAGATCAGATGGTTGTAGATGTGTGGTGTTGCCTCTGAGGCCTCTGTTCTGTTCCATTGGTCTATATCTCTGTTTTGGTACCAGTACCATGCTGTTTGGATTACTGCAGTCTTGTAGTATAGCTTGAAGTCAGGTAGGATGATGCCTCCTGCTTTGTTCTTTTTACTTAGGATTGTCTTGGCTATGTGGGCTCTCTTTTGGTTCCATATGAAGTTTAAGGTGGTTTTTTTTCCAGTTCTGTGAAGAGAGTAATAGGTAGCTTGATGGGGATAGCATTGAATCTATAAATTACTTTGGGCAGTATGGCCATTTTCACGATATTAATTCTTCCTAACCATGAGCATGGAATGTTTCTCCATCTGTTTGTGTCCTCTCTTCTTTCCTTGAGAAATGATTTATAGTTCTCCTTGAAGATGTCCTTTACATCCTTTGGTAGTTGTATTCTTAGGTATTTTATTCTCTTTGTAGCAGTTGTGAATGGCAGTTCGTTCTT
Source organism: Aotus nancymaae (assembly GCF_030222135.1). NCBI lineage: Eukaryota > Metazoa > Chordata > Mammalia > Primates > Aotidae > Aotus > Aotus nancymaae. The sequence goes on along the minus strand of NW_026988417.1, from coordinate 45,811,976 downwards.
GATTTGGCTCTCTTTAAGTCTGTTATTGGTGTATAGGAATGCTTGTGATTTCTGCACATTGATTTTGTATCCTGACACTTTGCTGAAGTTGCTTATCAGTTTCAGGAGATTTGGGGCTGAGACAATGGGGTCTTCTAAATATACAATTATGTCATCTGCAAATAGAGAAAATTTGACTTCCTCCTTTCCTATTTCAATACCCTTTATTTCTTTTTCTTGCCTGATTGCTCTGGCTAGAACTTCCAATACTATATTGAATAGAAGTGGTGAGATAGGGCATCCTTGTTTGTGCCAGATTTCAAAGGGAATGCTTCCAGTTTTTGCCTATTCAGTATGATATAGGCTGTGGGTTTGTCGTAAATAGATTTTATTATTTTGAGATACGTTCCGTTGATACCTAGTTTATTGAGAGCTTTTAGCACAAAGGACTGTTGAATTTTGTCAAAGACCTTCTCTGCATCTCTTGAGATAATCATGTGGTTTTTGTTTTTGGTTCTGTTTATGTGGTGGATTACATGTATAGACTTGTGTATGTTGAACCAGCCTTGCATCCCCGGGATGAAGCCTACTTGATCATGATGGTAAGCTTTTTGATTTGCTGTTGCAATCAGTTTGCCAGTATTTTATTGAAGATTTTTGCATCTATGTTCATTATGGATATTGGCCTGAAGTTTTCTTTTTTTATTGAGTCTCTGCCGGGTTTTGGTATCAGGATGATGTTGGTCTCATAAAATGATTTGGGAAGGATTCCCTCTTTTTGGATTGTTTGGAATAGTTTCAGAAGGAGTGGTACCAGGTCCTCTTTGTATGTTTGGTAGAATTTGGCTGTGAACCCATCTGGACCTGGGCTTTTTTTGGTTGGTAGGCTATTAATTGCTGCCTCAACTTCAGACCTTGTTATTGGTCTATTCAGGGTTTCAACTTCTTCCTGGTTTAGGCTCAGGAGGGTGCAGGTGTCCAGGAATTTGTCCGTTTCTTCCAGGTTTACTGGTTTGTGTGCATAGAGCTCTTTGTAGTAACCTCTGATGATAGTTTGTATTTCTGCTTCCACTGTTTACCCACGCTTCATTGAATTTCCTGCCATTTATCCACGCATCATTGAATTTCTTCATTTTGACATTCAGAGCACTGGGCAGAAATCACATCATGTCAACACCTGTCCCAGGCCTTCCCAAGAGGATTTGTGTTTTTAACCCTTAAAACATCATTTTTTTATTAGTATCATTAGAATGAGAACTTCATGAGCAATTAAAAATTAATATTTTCAGGCAGTTTTAGTAGCTCCCTACATAAAATCCAGGGGAAGATAAATGAAGTCATATGGTTCTGATTCACTGCTACTATTACAACCAATTGAGAATTTCATCATGATCCAATTTCTCCTTCAACTATCATCTAAATTTCCTTAATTTCCATTTGTAACATTGTAAACTGGAAAAATTATGTCAAAAGCAACTTGTTTAAAAAACAGCCAACAGAGAGAAGAGATGGCCTATGGAGTGAAAGAATTTTCAAACCCTACATCTGACAAGAGGCTAATATCCAAAATGTCTAAGGAACTCAAACAAATCAATAGTAAGAAAACAACTAACCCAATTAAATGATGGGCAAAGGATTTGCATGGATATTTCTCAAAAGGAGACATACAAATGACCAACATATATATGAAAAAAATGTTCAACATCACTAATTATCAGAGAGTTGCCAATTAAAATCACATTATTACCTCACATCCATTAGAATGGTTATTATCGAAAAGATGAAAGATACATGTTGGTGACGCTGTGGGAAAAGGGAAGCCTAGGACACTGTTGGTGAGAATGTAAATTAGTACAGCCATTATGGAACCAATATGGAACTTCCTCAAAAAATTAAAAATAGAACTACCATATGATCCTGCTGTCCTACAACTGGGTATATAGCCAAAGGAAACAAAATCAGTCTGTTGAAGAGATATCTACATTCCCATGTTCATTGCAGCGGTGTAGAATCAACTAAGTTTCCATTAACAGTTGAATGGATAAAGAAAGCGTGCTATACAGATACACAATGAAACACTAGTCAGTTTTAAAAAAGAAGGAAGTCTTGTCATTTACAATAACATGGATGAACGTAGAGGACCTTATGTTAGGTGAAATAAGCCAGGCACAGAAAGACAAATGCCACATGATTTCACTCATATGTGTAATCTAACAAGTTAAAGACATAGAAGTAGAGATTAGAAGCCTGGTTACCAGGGATTGGGTGGGGATGGGGGATTAGAGAGATAATTGGCCTCTCTAGTTAATAGTGTATTCTTGAAAACTGCTAAAAGAGATTTTTTAAAAAAAGATATGTGGGGTAATGCATATGTAGATTACAGCAATTTAGCTATTCCACAATGTATAGATATTTCAAAATAATATGTTGTACATAATAAATACATATAATTTTTGTCAGTTAAAAATAAATGGTAAAGTAACTTTAAATAAATCTGATCTTATATTTGTACCTTCAAGACAGAGTGAAAAATGGAGAAAACAAAGCAATGTTTGGAGGATTGTTAAAACTGAAACATACATGGACATAAAGGAAGATATTTCAAAATACTTTGTTACAACAAGTAACGTGATGTTATTTCCTATATAGGTTTTATATATTTTTGATTAGCATCATTAGAATGATACACACACACACACACACACACACACACATATATATACACATATATACATAGAGAGAGAGAGAGAGTGAGCACACCTTCAACATTCATCTTAAACATTTAATGTGTAATTAAACTATCAACATTGTTCTTTATTAAAGATTAATAATGTGAATTTATTCATGTTCATTTCCATTTGTGTACAAATACATCATTTATACTGCAAGAAGTTTACAGCTTCTTAAAAAACAAGTTCAAATGAATTACAAAATGCACAGAGGTTCTGTGCTGTTTTAGAGTAGTCAAACTTTTTAAAATAAAGTTTTAGTAACTAGAAATTCAGAGTAAATAAATACACATTTCTTCTCATCTTCCCTTTCCTACCACCACCTCTCAAACTAAAAACAACAAAACAAAACCCCTAAATACACTATTCATAAGGAGTATGTGGGCACTCGCATTGTTCAATTTAAAAAATATAGTTCTTAACAAGGGAAATGATACATAGAACTTCACCTAGGATAAACGTAACTAATTTCTGTGACCACTATATTTCAGAATAATAAAAGTCATGATGACCATTTTCAGGTTATGGAAACTTGAAATTGGAACTGAATGTTCCAATTAACTCCAGTAACTAATTAATCTGAATGAAAGGATCTTTTAGTGCCTTGACTATTTAAATGAATATTTAATACTTGATTATTTAAATGAATATTTAGTACCTTGACTATTTAAACAAATTGTGCAGTCCTATTATACAAGAACTGCAGAAATTAGAGTTACATTTTAGTGGAGATCATTATTCTATTAAGTAAATTCAAAATCTTGTACCCAGAAAATCTTATTTTTAAATCTAATTGTTCTTTTTTTTTTTTTTTTTTTTGCATTTTAGGTTTTGAGGTACATGTGAATAACATGCAAGGTTGTTGCATAGGTGCATACGTGGCAGTATGATTTGCTGCCTCCCTCCCCTTCACCTATATCTGGCATTTCTCCCCATGCTATCCCTCCCCAACTCCCCACCCCCCCAGCTATCCCCCCTCCCCCCCAACAGACCCCCGTGTATAGTGCTCCCCTCCCTGTGTCCATGTGTTCTCCTTGTTCAACACTCGCCTGTGAGTGAGAACATGTGGTGTTTGATTTTGTGTTCTTGTGTCAGTTTGCTGAGAATGATGTTTTCCAGGTTCATCCATGTCCCTACGAAGGATGTGAACTCCTCGTTTTTAATGGCTGCATAATATTCCATGGTGTATATGTGCCACATTTTTCCTGTCCAGTCTATCATCGATGGGCATTTGGGCTGGTTCCAGGTCTTTGCTATTGTAAACTGTGCTGCAATGAACATTCGTGTGCATGTGTCCTTATAGTAGAACGATTTATAATCCTTTGGATATATGCCCAGTAATGGGATTGCTGGGTCAAATGGAATTTCTATTTCTAGGTCCTTGAGGAATCGCCACACTGTTTTCCACAGTGGTTGAACTAATTTACACTCCCACCAACAGTGTAAAAGTGTTCCTATTTCTCCACATCCTCTCCAGCATGTTTTCTCCAGATTTTTTAATGATCGCCATTCTAACTGGCATGAGATGGTATCTCAATGTAGTTTTGATTTGCATTTCTCTAATGACCAGTGATGATGAGCATTTTTTCATATGTTTGTTGGCCTCATGTATGTCTTCTTTTGTAAAGTATCTGTTCATATCCTTCGCCCATTTTTGAATGGGCTTGTTTGTTTTTTTCTTGTAAATCTTTTTTAATTCATTGTAAATTCTGGATATCAGCCCTTTGTCAGACGGGTAGGCTGCAAAAATTTTTTCCCATTCTGTTGGTTGCTGATTCACTCTATTGACTGTTTCTTTTGCCGTGCAAAAGCTGTGGAGTTTGATTAGGTCCCATTTGTCTATTTTGGCTTTTGTTGCCAATGCTTTTGGTGTTTTGGTCATAAAGTCCTTGCCTACGCCTATGTCCTGAAAATATGGTACAATAAATACATAGAAACTTAATTTTGAATATTCCATATGCATCATAATTTGGGTTTAAAAACATGACTCATAGTTAAGGTTCTTGAATTTTGTATACTTTAAAATATTTAAATGCAGTTAATTAGGTTTATATTTATTAATCTTATATTAATTATCAGTAGTCTTACAGTAAATGGTAAATTTGGAAACACGTAGAACTTATAATATCACTTACGAAAATAGGTTTTTCCAATAAAAGTAAGTAAAAATAACATTCCTCTTGAGTAATTTTTTAAAATTTCACATTCAGGTATTCTATAAATAAATTGCTTCATTTAATAAACTTAAAAGCTACATTTAATATGGCAACTAGAAATATGAAAGTGGAAGAAACAGTGCTCAGTGCTTTGCATATATTATCTTTTCAAATTTTCACAGTATCTCCCCTCTACATTGGGAATTGTTGGATCAAAAGAGAAATCTTAGTATATCAGAGGAGGGAAACATATGACCATGAATTTTGTGCTATGTTTAGTCTTGATCTGTGGCAAAGTACAGATCTGAATTTATAAGCACTCTACATTCCTTTGTATTTGTAATTCAGAAAGGGCTTAACCTTTTATTACGTAGAAAAAAAAATGTGAAATATTTTGAAATGAACCAAAAAGATGACCAGATGTCTAGTAGTCAAAATTATCTCACCTTTCACTGTCTATGAATTATTTTGGAACTCTCTACATTATTTAAAAATGATAGACATGTAACACATTCTTACCTGTAGAATTGCAATTGCAATTGATCATTGACCTGTGGATGTTGGCCAATTTTGTCAATTTGCATATATTTGTAAATTCTTTTCAGTATACTATGTTTTTTCAAAAAAAAAAAACAGTATACTATGTTTTTCAGTATACTATATCTTTTCAATGTGTCTACTTCTTGAATTCTCCTTTGAATGAGCCTGTAGCATGATACTAATTCTCTAATTAATTAATGGGTTAGTTGAAATCACTTTGTTTTCCTTGAGACAGGGTCTAGCTCAATTGCCCTGGCTGGAGTGCAGTGATGTGATCATGGCTTACTGCAGCCTCAACCTCCTGGGCTCAAGCGTTTCCCTGACCTTAGACTCCAAGTTGTTGGGACTACAAGCACGCACCACCATGCTGAGTAAATTTTTATTTTTTTGTAGAGATAGGGGGTCTCACCATGTTGTTCAGGCTGGTATTGAGCTTCTGGGTTCAAGTAATCTTCCTGCTCTGCCCTACCAAAGTGTTGGAATTACAGGTGTGAGCCACCATGTACAGCCTAATTAAAATCTTTAATCCATATTTGTTTTACATTTTTACACAAATTTATCTTTTTAAATTGATTGCCCATAAACTGTTTTGGAGGTAATCCACTATAATATCCAATGGATTTATTTAACAGAACTAGGTAAAATGTGTTTGCTAGAACAGTGTATCTTATTAGGAGACTTAAGTTTGGTGTGTCTTTTGGTTCCCAGAGGTGAAACCTAAGAAGCAACAGAACCTAATTTTGCTGACTGAATTTCTCTATTTTTCTTCCCTTTACTGATTTTTGTTTCTTTTTTGTTTCTGGTTTGCTTATGGCCACTAACTTATTCTCCACTGGTGACAGTAATGACTGGGAATTTGGTTTCATGATCTGATCATCTAGTGATTTATACGAATGGCTAATAGGTTATTGAGATAAGAGTTCCATATACTGTGGGTGACAGATAACATATATATATATAAACATATGTACACACACACACATACATGTAGTCTTTTTGTCCATTTTGAGCTCAAATCAATCAAGAATCTTGTAGTCAATGGAATGGAAAGCTGTCTGATATTTGAACAATGAGGTTTTGTGTTTCTATGTTTACTGTTAAACTGTGGCGGAAGTGCTGATCTGAATTTATAAGCACACTAAGTGTCTTTGTGCCTGTATCAAAATATCTCATGTATCCCATAAATATATACACCTACTACTATGTACCCACAAATATTAAAAATAAAAAATTTAAAAAGGTCTTTACCTCTCATTTTATGAGAGTTAGATTATAAAGACTCAATAGAAAGGAGCTCTGCCTTGATTGATTTAGATAAATAAGTGCTAATATAAATAAAATATGCTAACATTAGACTACATAATATTTAAGATTATAAAAATACAAATTTGTGTTTAAATAAACTGGATCACTATTCTGACAAACTTTATGTCAATAGTAATTATGTTTTGTGATATGTCAGCTGGAAGATAATTTTTGCAATGTCCTGCTTAAAGTCGAAGACTGATATTGAACTTAATTAATGAATAATCATTGGATACCCAGATAATTTCTAAGTTAGGTAGAACACTTAAACACTGATTACTAAGCATGCTTTTATATTTACATATATTTGCTTCCTTTTTATGCTGTGGAGAGGCTGTGGCTTTAGGACATGTTAATAAATGTGTACATCTTAGTCACTTTAAAAAGACATTAAAAGAGTATATATGGGAATATAAATTTGTGTTATATGTTTTCATAAGTTCTGCTAGTCAGCTGAAATACTTATGAATAATGGACAATTTTCAAAATTGCACTCCCTGGTTTTCTTTGTGAAATACAAGTTCATTACGTTGGTTAAAAGTTATAATTAATAGGACTGAGACAATTTTAGGAGCAATAGAAACAGAGAAATACAACTGCATGTGTGTGTCTTTATTATTAAAGAAATAAAAAAGGTTTATCCTAAAGCTATGGTTCTTAAAATTTTGATCTTGGATTCATTTATACTTTTAAGTGACTGTAAAGCTGGCATCCACAAACCTATCTTAACTAAGATAATTTTTTGATTTTTCCTTTTTAAAAATTGGACTTTAAGTTCTGGGGTACATGTGCAGATCTTGCAGGATTGTTGCATGGGTACACACATGCCATGGTGGTTTGCTGTCCCCATCCCCCAGTCACCTACATCAGGCATTTCTCCCAGTGACAGAGTCTTGCACTGTCACCCAGGCTGGAGCGCAGTTGTGATCTCAGCTCACTGCAACCTCTGCCTCCTGGGTTCACGTGACTCTCCTGCTTCAGCCTCCCGAGTAGCTGGGACTACAGATGTGTGCCACTGTGCCTGCTAATTTTTTGTATTTTTGGTAGAGACGAGGTTTCACTGTGTTAGCTAAGATAGCCTCAATCTCCTGACCTTGTGATCCGCCTGCTTCAGCCTCCCAAAGTTTTGGGATTACCAGTGTAAGCCACCTCACCTGGCCTGATTTTTCCATTTCTAAATCAGTTTTATCTATATCTATCTATCTATATATATCTTTTGCATGTAAAACTATTTTTTTATTTTCCCAGAGTGCTCCTGAAAATCTCAAAGTAATTTTGTAAGGATTACACATAAAGTGGTGTTAAGTAAGAATATGTGCTTAGAGCCAGGGATGGTGGCTCACACCTGTAATCCTAGCACTTCGGGAGTCCGAGGCGGGAGGTTGGGACATCGAGACCAGCCTGACCAACATGGAGAAACCCTATCTTTACTAAAAACACAAAATTAGCCAGTGTGGTGGTGCATGCCTCTAAACCCAGCTACTCAGGAGGCTGAGGCAGGAGAAGCACTTTAACCTGGGAGGCAGAGGTTGAGGTGAATCAAGATTGCACTATTGCACTCCAGCCTGGGCAACAAGAACGAAACTCAGTCTCGAAAACCAACAAAGAATCCAAAACTAAACAAAACATGTGCTTACTCTGCCCGAAAATTTGTAGAGGTAAAATGTTATTAATGTAAATATTGCAGAGTGTAGGTGCTGTGATTTAAATGTTTGTCCCCTCCATAACTCATGTTGAAATTTAGTTGCCATTGCAACAATATTAAGAGGTTGGATTATTAAGAGGTGGTTAAGCCATGAGGGCTTCACCCTCATGAACTGATGAGAAACATTATCACGAGTGTGGGCTCATTATAAAAGAGGGATTTTAGTCCCCTCCCTCCCTCTTTCTCTTTCTCTGTCTCTTACCTTTTCTTGTCCTTTCCCCATAGGATGACACAGCAAGAAGGCCCTTGCCAGATGCAGGCCCTCCTCAATCTTCAATTTCCCAGCCTCCAGTGCCATGAGTCATTAATTTCTGTTCGTTATAAATTACCCAGTTTGTGATATTCTCTTCAGCAGCCCCAAAACAAACGAAGAGAGTAGGCTTTATGAGAAGTACCTGGAAATTTCTCAATGCCTTTGCTTTTCATAAATTGTTTTAAGCTTAGAGGATATACTGTCTAAAACTCTTTTCAAAATAGCTCTTTCTAGCATTTCTGTTTATTAGAGCACTTATGGGGCTTTGCCTAAAGATATTAAGTAACAACAGTACAGTATTTTCAATTATAATTTCAGTTATTTTCATAAGTAAAGTTTTTAAAGTAAACTTTTAAAAACTATACATGTCCATGTATTAGTTCATTTTCACACTGCTGATAAAGACATACTGATGAGACTGGGCAATTTACAAAAGAAAGAGGTTCATTGGAATTACAGTTCCACATGGCTATGGAGGCCTCACAATAATGGTGAAAGGTGAAAGGCACATCTCATATGGTGCCAGACAAGAGAAGAGAGTTTGTGCAAGAAAACTGCCTCTTATAATAACCAGCAGGTATCATGAGGCTTACTACCACAAGAACAACATGGGAAAGACCTGCCCCCATGATTGAATTACCTCCCACTGGGTCCCCCTAACAACACAGGAATTCAAGATGAGATTTGGGTGGGGACACAACTAAACCATATCATTTTGCCCTTGGCCCCTCCCAAATCTCACATCCTCACATTTCAAAACCAATTATGCCTTCCCAACAGTTCTCCAAAGTCTTGACTCATTTCAGCATTAACTAAAAAGTCCACAGTCCAAAGTCTCATCTGAGACAAGGCAAGTCCCTTCAACCTATAAGCCTGTAAAATCAAAAGCAAGGTGGTTACTTCCTAGATACAATGGGGGTTACAGGCATTGGGTAAGTACACCCATTCCAAAGACGTTGGCCAAGACAAAGAGGCTACACAGGGTCCATGCAAATCCAAAATTCAGCAAGGCAGTCAAATCTTAAAGCTCCAAAATGATCTCCTTTGACTCCATGTCTCATATCCAGGTCATGCTGATGAAAGAGGTGGATTCTCATGGTCTTGAGTGGCTCTGCCTCTGTGGCTTTGTAGGGTGTAGTCCCCTTCCTAGTTGCTTTCACAGGCTGTCATTGAGTGTCTTCAGCTTTTTCAGGCACATGGTGCAAACTGTTGGTGTGCAAACGCTTGCCCCTACCTTTCTGGAATCTAGAGGACAGGGACCTCTTCTCACAGCTCCACTAGGCAGTGCTACATAGGGACCCTGTGTGGGGGCTCTGACCCCACATTTCCCTTCTGCACTGCCCTAACAGTTCTCCATGAGGGCCCCGCCCCTAAGCAAACTTTTTCCTGGACATCCAGGTGTTTCCATACATTTTCTGAAATCTAGGCAGCGGTTCCCAAACCTCAATTCTTGACTTCTGTGCACCTGCAGGCTCAACACCACATGGAAGCTGCCAAGGCTTGGGGCTTCTGTTCTCTGAAGCAACAGCCTGAGCTGTACCTTGCCCTGTTTTAGTCATGGCTGAAATGACTGGGACACAGGGCACCAAGTCGCCAGACTACACATAGTCAGGGGACCCTGGGCCCATCCCAGGAAACCATTTTCTCATAGACATCCAACCCTGTGATGAGAGGGGCTGCTGTGAAGACCTCTGAAATACCCTGGAGACATTTTCCCCATTTTCTTGGAGGTTAACATTTGGCTCCTCATTACTTATGCAAATTCCAGCAGCCAGCTTGAACTTATCCTCAGAAAATGGGTTTTTCTTTTGTATCACATTGTCAGGCTGCAAATTTTCTGAACTTTTATGCTCTGCTTCCTTTATAAAACTGAATGCCTTTACCAGAACCCAGGTCACCTCTTGAATGCTTCACTGCTTAGAGATTTCTTCCACCAGATACCCTAAATCATCTCTCTCAAGTTCTAAGTTCCACAAATCTCTTGGGCAAGGGCAAAATACCACCAGTCTCTTTGCTAAAACATAGCAAGAGTCACCTTTGATCCAGTTCCCAGCAAGTGCCTCATCTTCATCTGAGATGAGGACCTTATTGTCCATATCACTATCAGGCTTTGGTCAAAGCTATTCAACAAGTCTCTAGGAAGTTCCAAACTTTCCCCCATTTTCCTATCTTCTTCTGAGTCCTCCAAACTGTTCCAACCCCTGCCTGTTACCTGGTTCCAAAGTCACTTCCACATTTTCGAGTATCTTTGAAGCAATGCTCTGCTCTACTGGTACCAAGTACTGTATTAGTCAGTTTTCATGCTGCCGATAAAGGCATACCTGAGACTGGGCAATTTACAAAAGATAGTGGTTTATTGGACTTACAGTTCCATATGACTGGGGAGGCCTCACAATCATGGTGGAAGGTGAATGTCATGTCTCACATGGTGGCAGACAAGAGAAGAGAGCTTATGCAGGAAAACTCCCTCTTATAATAGCCATCAGATCTCATGAGACTTACTATCATGAGAACAGCACCGGAAAGAGGTGCCCCCACAATTCAATTATCTCCCACTGGGTCTCTCCCACAACAATTGGGAATTCAAGATGAGATTTGGATGGAGACACAGCCAAACCATATCAGTTCACAACTGCATTTCATTAATTTGAATCTAACAAATCTAGACAGTAAGTTTCCATCCTATCCCCACATATGCTATAGAAATCTATTTCTAGGCAAAATTGTGAAATTTCTAGAAGAGTCAGCATTTCTCACTGCATTTTGGGATCATATACCTCATTTATTAGGTTTTCTTACTCCTGGCACAACTTAGAAGTGCCCTGAGTCACATTCTCCAAAAGTTCCCAATAATCTTTGCCATGTTATTTCTACTTCTGGGTAATGAAATGCCATAACATAGTTTAAATGTAATGGTTATAAAAGTCCAGGGCTAAAAATGGTTAAGACACTAATGAAGTTAGGCTTTCAGGTAGTTTGTATCTTTTTATGATTTAATTTGTCATCCCAGGCTGTACATATGGGGAGGTAAGGCCAATAAATCATCTTTTATCATACATGGGTTTCCATCACTCATCCAGTATGCCCCTATAATTTTAGCAGTTAAGTCTGACAATTGGAAGACCATGCTCCTTCCAATGCTATTTTAGTGAGTGAGCAATTTGTTAGGATGAGCACAAATCAAATCAAATACCAAATAGAAAAATAAATTATGTGTGGTAGAGTTAGACGAATTTTCCCCGAATCCAGGCTGAAGGTTGAGGACAGATGGTGTAGGTTCACATCATTTGGTTTGTTATAACCTATGAAAACTCTCCCCCACCTCCGATAACAATTTTAATTTGTAATTACTACTATTTCAGGTTTGACTACAACTGATGTAATGAGATTGCTATATGTCAGTTGGATCTGACTTCAAAGAGATAATGCACTTTTTTCTTTCTGAGTGAGTTCATTTAAAATAATAGGCTCAAAATGGAGAGAAAAACTAGCAGAAATAAAGGCTCTTGAAAACTTGGCATTCCTTTAGTTTTCACTCAGACAGCATTGGGAATTGAAAGGGTCTCTGTGGACTGATGGTCTCTGTTTCACATCATCACGGATAATAATGGATCCTCAGGGAAGAGTCAAAAAATTCTTCTGTTGCTGATGTGCATGTCTCCCTGGCTCAGAAGCAAAAAACAAACTCAGGCCAAAAAATAAGTCTTGCGCTGATTTGCTCACTTGTTCACACATATATATTGATCATCTTTACATAAGGTGGTATGTTAGTAAATAGATTTTTAAAAATATAAGATGTACATAAGGTGTTTGTACTATTATTAGAAGTATAGAATATGGATATAATCTTTGTGGTTAAGAATGTGAACTCTGGCAGACTGCTTGTCTTCATAGCCAGGCTCCATCAGCTGTCGACCTTGGGCAAGACACCTGACTTCTCTGGGCTCAGTTTCCTCTTTTCTCAGTTGTGATAATTTTAGTAATTAGGTAAAATGACACCTATAAAGCATTTAAAGATTGCCTTGAAAGACTAGGATTCAATAAATGTTTGCTATGATGATGATGATTAAATTACTTACCACAAGGTGCCTCCAAATCACTAAACACCCCAGTCATAGGCTTAGTACATTACAGGAGCTGGTAGACCTTAGGAAAACATTATTAAGATAGAAGCCCTGTTCTCAAGGTGCTAACAATCTTGTGGGTGGTGCAGATTTACTACATCAGTGCTATCAGTGCTCTGTGAATAGTGCTACAGTAGACGGGTGTATGTTGATTTGTTGCCTATCTATGGCTGCATAACAGATTACTCCAAACATTAGTGGCTTAATACAACCAATGTGTTATTTCACAGATTCTGTGAGCCAACAAACTGGGTTTGATGTAGTTTAGTGCCTCTGCCTGAAGACATTTCACAAGGTTGCAATCAAGTTGTTGGCTGGGACTGTGGTCATATCTGAAAGCGCCACTAAGTGATGATTCATACTCAAGCTCACTTATAAGGTTGTTGGTAGGGTTAAGCTCCTCACATGCTGTTGGACTGAGAACCTCAGCGTCTTGCTGGCAGTTGGAGACCTCTCTCCATTTCTTTTCACATAGGCATTTCCATAGGGAAACTCAACTGGCTTCTATTAGAGCAAGTGAAAACAGCAAGTAAGGGCCAGCTAGCTGGAAGTCAGGCTTTTTAAAACCTGATCAAGAAGTGACATTGTATCACTTGTGCTACATTCTATCCATATGAAGTAAGTCCAACCAAACTCAAAGGAAGGGCATTACACATTGATGTGAATATCAGAACACGAGGATCATTGAAATTCATTTTAGATGCTAACATGAAGTACAATGGTAAATAAACAGCAGAGAGAAAGACTTTCGAAGTAGACCAGCATGATCTAGATTTCAAAGGATAAATAATTACTCACTGGAAAGCTGTGGGGGGAGGGCATCCTAAGTAGAGAGAATAAAACATGTGCAGAAACATGTGAAAAAAAACTCTGATATGATCAGGTGTTATAGGAGAAGTTAAATTGATGCCATAGTAGCATCTAGATATACTAACAAGTGAACTTCCCATAGGGCCCTGGAACAGAAAGGCTCATGGACAAAATTAAAACACCTGAATCATGTGATGCATTAAATCAATTTAAAACACAGTGAGAAGCAAAGGGAAAGGTATGGAGAAAGCTGCATTTACAATAGGGTGCAAGCAGGTGTAAGAACCTCACCACCTGAATTCTGGGGTATGCAATGTTCATACATTCTCTCTCCCTCTCTCTGTTTCTCTCTCTTTCTCTGTCTCTCTCACTCTATCTTTCTCCTACCTCAGACTTTCCCAATGATGGTGTGACTATGAGGACCAGAGTTGAGGTTCAAGCAACATAGCTGACAGCACATACTGTGGGCCAATGAGGTGTATGTAGGGAAAGACGGGTGTAGTTTAAACACAACTATGTCTTGGCAATGAGTCCCCTGAACAACCACGAGTTTTATTTGCATTTATTGGGTAGAGCACATGTGGGGCCAGAATTTTTCCTTTATGGTGTTGCTAATGGGTGGCCACATTTGGGGGCATTACAGTTATCAATTGATGCTCAAGACTTAGATCTTTCTATCTGTAAATAACACTCTTCTTTGTGCAATCATATTTTCCTATTTAATTTTTTCTTTGGCATGTCACACGTTATTAATTTATTGTCTATATTGAGCACATCATATGAATTCTGCCTTTGTCTCACAAGGTACTTGCTTACTCATTATCTCTGCTTAATTATCCTATGAATTTTACCTATACCTCATAAGCTACAGGGTTACTTGCTATCTAAGCTCAATATTCCTTATTGGTTTTATACAACTTGTTACTTTACTTTTCTTTTTAACACAGTCGAACACAGCATACGCACATTACATCAGGGAGCTTGAAGTGTTCTGGCATAGCTGAAGCACAGGGATCTTGTCAAGGAAGGGCAGGAAATAAATGTAGAAAAGTAGAGAAGACTTTTTATGGAAACATGGACTTTATCATGCAGGCAATGGAGAGTCACTGAAGGGTGTAAGCAGAAATAGAACTGTATTAGGAGTATCACACATGTACTTATATAAAATATTGAAATAAAAATAATGTATGATAAACTCCTAATGAGCAGTTCAAATAAGATGATGCATGCCCTTCGACTTAGTCAAATGATGTCCCTGGTGTCATTTACATAGGCTTCAGGGAAATTCTAGCGTGTTTATTAGCCTGTAGAGGAAGGAAATATCTTTGGCTGAGGGTAAAAACCATTAAGTTTGAAAGACATTAATACGTGAATCTCTTACTGAGCTCCTACTGGCATATCCAATAAGTCAAAGAACAAGATTACCCTTGGTATACCATAGAAAAATTTTTCATGGATTTAATCATTTGTATTTTGACTCTCTTCCAGTAACAATGAAAGTTTAATGCTCATTGTTAATTTGTAATTTAGCTCAGACCCATATTTAAGTCATATGTATTGCAAATTAATTAGTGATTAAAAGTAGTTAACTTACTTCCTCCCTTTTCCCTAGCAGTTGAATCCCGATGCAAAGTGCTGTTTCATTCATACATCAAAAATAATTTGGAGCATGCATTCAAAAATGGGTGTTCAAAAAATCAAACAATTATTGACTATGTACCAGGCCTATTATGATGTCATACATCTCATTTAATACTCACAACCAAGCTAAAATGCAGACGCTATTTCAGAGACTGAGGATGAAAATGATCTAGCAAACTGGCCAATGTCACACAGTTAGGAAATGCTAAAGTAGGGATTTGAATTTATGCAATTTAATACTAGAGCCTGGCTCCTAACCACTCTAGGAACCAACCTCTTGCTGTTGGAGCTGGCCATGGAAGTAAAGAACAAGTGGGGAAGTCTAAGAAAGTAGTGGCTCATAGTTAGGAATGCTTTGGAGAAACTAAAAGAGAAAAGTGACATTTACCAGACACTATACATAAGTTGTGAAACAATTCATTGTACATTCTATATAAATATGTAACAATTGACTTTAAAACCATTTAGGGAGTGTCAGGTCAGTAAAAAATGCTGTTTAAGTAAGAAATAAAACTTTAGTTATAATTACATTGGGAAGCTATGCATAGTAAACATGAGGCTTTCATGAGAACATGATTTAGAGGAAAACAAGCTTGTTTCCTATCCAAGAACTGACTGGGTATACCATACGTCCTTTGTGAAAATCAAGTGTCTCTTACAGTAGTGAGCACAACACACCAGTTAGCTAACTCTTCTGCTGTACACATTTTCAATTTGTGCTCTACATCATTCATTATTTTTATCACTAGGCTTCATTTATTTTAGAATCTAGGCTGAAATTTTCTCTGCAAATACTCTCAGTGTATTGGAAACTATAAGAAGACATTCTTAAAAAGAGCATACCTATTTACACATGATAACATTAGAAATCCTTATTTCATGGGATACCATCCTTCAAACTCTGTTGTCAACTCTAATATGTTACTATCTGACACATCTTATGTAATGCTATTTTTTTGGTTATGCACTTTTGAAACTATCTCTTTTCTTCATTATAGGATTAAAGTTTCTTTTTGGTTCTGAGACCTCTCTGGTTTGAGAAGACCTTTGTTTAATTATGAAGCTGTTTGTTTTGTGTTTGCACAGTACACTCTAGGGCTTTTGTATTCAATATATAAAATTTCAATATTTTATAATAAGAATCAGAGGACATACCAATCATAGTTGCCCTTTAGCTTTGGTTATAGAATCTTGACAAGAGAACACAGCTAAAAAGCCACATTAGGATTACTTAGGAAACGTGCTATAACACTACCTGAAAAATTAACACAAATAATTCAGAATTATATGACATAAACTCTATTGAGATGAAAGAAAAAAATTTACTCTTGGTAGTAGGGAAATAAAATGGATATATTCTGGTCTACATAGTAGAGTATTGAGAATTAGTATGCATTTTTGGGTTGAGTATTGTTGGAAATGACTAGGTGTGCAGATGAAAACAACACTAAATTGAAGTTTAAAAAGAGATGCATTGGGTATAGAAGAGCTCTTCTTGGCTTATTCCTGCTATGTGGAGCTCAAAGTTTCTCTCATCATGGGCAATAGGGCCATCTTTACATGCTTGTCTAACTTGTAATAGGGGTAGGGCTGACAGAGCATTGCTGGTAAGGATTCACGAGCTGTAAGTCCAATATGCAGACCTCAGCCAAAAGCCTGTCAGTCTTGGGGGACAGAAAAAAGACAACCACAGCCTCCTTTCTCTGAGCTGCCCTGATGGAAAATGGGACTTGCCTTTGACTGGCTTAGTTCTGTGAGAAGTTTGACAATCCATCTTTTGCATTTTGATTAAATGTCTAAGGACAATATGGCACAACAGTCTAAGAGAGTTTCACTATAAATTAAATGGTCACCAACCTTATTCAGGTTCTGAACCCAATTCTACAGTTGTTTCAATTATCTTTGGTGAATTCTTTCTCCATTTGAACTCATGCAGCTATTCCAAGTCTTTCTTTTTCTCAAGTCCCCTAAAAAATAGTCACCATATATGGAACATTGCCTAGAAGATAACCTCATTAACAAGAATGAATTCTCCTCTCCTCATCTACAAATGCTGTTATACCCAAACCTAGTGTCCTGTTTGAAACAAAATTTTCAATTGTTTTAATAATCTTATCCACCTCACCAATGCCAAAACCTTATCAATCAATTATCTGTCCCATCTTTCATGTCTACCTGTCCTTTTCTCAAATGGTTCCTTCACTTTTGCCTCTAAACATGTTCAGGGCATTGCAATACAGACAGACATGTAAACAAATGAAAAACTCAAACCAAACAGTAATTATAAAATTCTTTCCTTGACCATGCCTCCTGTTCTAGCTACTGCTGTCCCTCTCTCTCTTCCCTTCTTGAAAGAGTGATATGCTCCTCCTACAGCACACAGCTTAGCCCAATTACTGCACACAGTCTTCTCTTATCAGAGGTTCTCTGAGTGTCATATTGTCAAATACAATGGCCACCTTTCTATTCTTACCTTACTGAACAATTCTGAACCTGTTCTGTTTGCAACATTTTACTAGTTTCAATATTAATGAGTTAAGTAAAATCTTTCATATGTGCTTATTTTATATTAGCATGAGAGTTATCATTTTACTTTCAGAAATTTGATTCAATACACTGAAAAGATTTTTCTTTCTTTTGTCATCAGAAATATGGGTAAGATTTGCAAAGAAAATAATTTCCTCACCATGTAATTTAATACCAGAATTAACAAACATCTCACCCTTTGACAATACTAAACGAGATTGCTGTTTTTTTAGGCTTAGTTGCTATTATGTGTCACTTGTGGAAGCTAAGACCCGGGGCTACTACAACTAGTTATGTATGGCTGTGATCTTCAAGAGCAGATATCCAGAAAAAAAAAAAAAAGAAAAACAAGAAAGCATCAGTTAAAAAGTACCTATGTGCTAGCATGCATGGGAGGCTTATAAATCCACTCAGGTTGGTAGGGGTGGGAGAGGATTCTCAGAGAAGACTATAGGTAGAACACAGACAGCTGTTATTCAGGCATTGGTAGATGGGCTATGAGAGAATGTATAAATGTGTTGTACAAGTCTCTCAGAGCCACAAAAGAATACATGTTTTAGAGAACTGGAGTACTGCAGTATGATTAAATATAATTAAAAAAAATTTTAAATAGATAAATAATTGTGTATATTCGTAGGGTACAAGGTGATATTTTAATTTATGCTTATATTATAAAGTCAATCAAGCTAAGTAGCTTAGCCATCATTTTATCAATGCATCCTTTTTTTAAATGAGGAGAACATTAAATATTTTAGTAATTTAAAAATACATAATACATTTTATTAACTGAGGTCACCATGCAGTACAATCACTAAAACGTATTCTTCCAGTTTAACTGAAATTTTGTATCCTTTGATCAACATTTTGTCTTTCTCTATCCCTTCCTCTTTCTCTTCCCTCAGTCACCTTTTTACTACTCTCTTTTTCTATGAGATCGATTTTTTTAAATCCACATGTAAATGAGATAATACAGTATTTGTCTTTCTGTGTTTAGATTATTTCACTTACAGACTTGTAGTTCCACCCATTTGTCACAAATAACAGAATTTTAAAAAAGCTATATAATATTCCATTCTGTGAATATGTATATATATCACCTTTTCTTTATCCATTCATATACTGATAGACACTTAGATTGCTTCCTTGGCTATTGTGAATAATGTTAAAATTAACATAGAAGTGCAGATATCTCTTCAACATACTGATTTAAAGTCTTCTGGATATGAGATTACTAGATTATATGGGAATTTTATTTATAATTTTTTAAAGAACCACCATTTTCCAAAATGATTGTACTGATTTACATTCCAACCAACAGTGTACAAGGGTTTCCTTTTCTCCACATCCCTGCCAAAACATGTTATCATTTGTCTTTTTTTATAACAGCCATTCTAATAAGCATGAGGTCATCTCTCTTCTTTTTTTTTTTTGAGAAAAAGTCTTGCTCTTTCATCCACATGAGGTCATATATCACTGAGGTTTTAATTTGTATTTCCCTCATGACTAGCAATGTTGAGCATTTTTTAATATTTCTCTTGCCCATTCAATCTCTTCTTTTGATAAACGTCTGTTTCCATCTTTTGTTGATTTTTACATCAGATTTTTTTTTGCTACTGTGCTATTTGAGTTCTTTATATATTTTTGTTTTTAGCCCTTTGTCAGACATATAGTTTGTAAATATTGTTTTCCAAATTAGTAGGCTGTCTCTTTACTCTGTTGTTTACTTTGCTGTGCAGAAGCTGTTCAGGCCAAAAGGAAATAGAATGTAAATTCAAAAAGCTGAAAGAAAGAAAACAAACCTGTCAACTAAAATACAATTACCAGTAATTCTGTTCTCCAAAAATGAAGGGAAGTTTGGGCACAGTGGCTTATTCCTGTAATCCAGCACTTTGGGAGGCTAAGGTAGAATAATTTCTTGATCCCAGAAGTTTAAGACCAGCCTGGCAATTTAGCAAGACTTATTTCTACGGAAAAAAATAATTAGCCAGGCAAGGTGGCACACACCTGTAGTCTTAGCTTCTTGTGAAGTGGAGGTGGGAGGATCTCTAAAACCCAGGTGTTTGAGGTAATGGTGAGCTCTGATCATAGCACTGCACTCTAGCCTGGGTGACAGGGTAAGACCCTGTCTCAAAAAAATAAAAATAATTAAAAAAAATAAAATAAGAAAAGGGTCAGGGGGCGGTGAGATAAAAATTTTCTCAAACAGCTGACATAATGTATCACCACTACACCTACCTTATGAGAAATGCTGAAAGGAGCCCTTGAAGCTGAAAGAAAAGATTGCTAAGTAGCAACATGAACTTATATATGTATGTATATATATACACACACACACACATATACATATTTACATATATACAAATATGTACATATATTTTATATGTATACATGTATATATATTCATATATATTTAAAACTCACTGGTAAGAGTAAGTATATAGGGCACTCTTATAATGTAATGGTATTGTGAAAATCAATTATGTCTCCAGCATAAAAGGTAAAAGACAAAAATATTACAAATAAAAATAGTTGCAGTAATTTGTTTAAGGTACACAAATTATAAAAGATACAAAATGTGTCAACAAAACAAATGGCAGAGGAAGAGAGTAAAAGTGCAGTTTGTGCAAGTGATCAAAGTTAACTTGTTATCAGCTTAAAATGACCTGTTATTAGTATAAGATGTTTTATGTAATTTTTATAACCACAAGAGAAAAGTCCTCTGTAGCTACACAAGGTATAAAAATAAATAAAGTTTTCAAACTATACCTCTACAGAAAATCATACATGACAAAGGAAGATATGAAGAGAGAAAGAAAAAAATCTACAAATTAACCAGAAAACAATTAACAAAATATCAATAGTAAGTTTTAAACTATTGTTACTTGGAATGTAAATAGATGGAATCCTTCAACCCAAAGACATCAAGTGGTTGAATGACTAAAAAAAACCCGAGACCCAAATATATGCTGCCTACAGGAAACTCATTTCACCTCTAAAGAGTGACTAAATGAATTAAAAAAAAAAAAGACCAAATTATATTCTGCATTCAGGAAACTCACTTCATCTCTAAGGACACACAGAGATTGAAAGTGAAGGGATGGAAAAAGATATTCAAAGCCAATGAGAATCAAAATTGGGGGAGGAGGGAAACTATACTTATATAAGACAAAATAGATTTATTTATGACAAAATAAAACTGTGAAAAATACAAAGAAGGCCATTATATAATAAGAGGTTACTTCATCAAGAAGATATAGCAATTATAAATATATATGTACTCCATATTAGACCACTTAAACATGCAAAGCAAATGTTAATAGATCCTAAGGGAAAGATAGGCTGCAATACGATAATAGAAGGAGACTTCAATATCCCACTTTCAACACTAGACAATCTAGATGGAAAATAAAAAGGAAACTGAACTACATGCTATACCAAACAGACTTGCCAGATATTTGTGGAACATTCCACTCAAGAGCAACAGAGTATACATTCTTCTAAAGTGCACATAAAATATTCCCCAGGATAGATCAGGTATTAGGCCACAAAAGAAATTTTAAGAAATTTAAGATGATTGAAACCATATTGAGTATCTTTTCTGACCACAATGGCATGGAATCTTATAAAATGAATTTTGATGTAGCATTTAGAGATGGGGATGGAAGGTGGATCAAAGGGCCTTCCATCAGTGGTTTTCTAACTTTTTCTTTGCTTTCCAACAAAAAAATGCATTTTACCTTATAACTCAATATAACACAACAAACATTTAAGCAAAATTTTCATGAAGCAATATTTATCCTGAATACTTACAATGCACTTTCCTCTATTCAGTTTTATTTTATTTTATTCACTTGTAAAAATGCTTGTCACCACCTGCTAAATTGATTTTACTCACGAATGAATGGTTGCAGTTTGAAAATCATTTGGATATTGTTTGTTTATTTGTTTGCTAAAAACTATGAAACTTGGACAGTATCCTAAAAAGGGAAAGGTTTAACAGAGAAGTGACTTGATGTTCAAGTACTCCATCAATGTTTGTTGACTGACTGGATGAACTCATCCATCCATCCATCCATCCATCCATCCATCCATCCATCCATTCCTGAGAAAAAGTGTGAAACAAGGGCTTTGTTTATGTTTATATTACTCTTCTATTTGGTTCCCCACGTGACTCCCAAGGCAGGATGCAAATAAGAATAACAAAAATGAGCAATATAGCACCTAGCACTCTGGCTACAGGAAGACAAGTACGACTTGTGCACTGACCCTCAGAAGCCATCTTTAATGAGCAGTGAGACAGTTCATCTAAGTCACGAATTGTCACCATAGCTTCTGTTTCCGTAGAAACAGGGCAACTAGTGAAGCACTTGGCTCTAAAAGCTATGATGAAATATCCAGTAGCCAGATGGTCTGGCAACTGAAATTGTCATGCCTTTGTGAGCATTTATCATGAATAGGCATCACATGAGAAAAGAAATATTTTCCAGTGAGAATGGAGCAGAAATGGAAAAGTATGATCAGCAGGTGTCTGTTGGTAATTGACATTAAGGGCCAGGCGAAAGGCAAAAACCTGGGGCTTTGAGCTCCACCCAGTTCAACAATTCCCAGTTTACTTCTGCTGTCATTGTTCCTATGGGCTTCACATCCATTGAGCACAGGACTGTGAAATAAATATTGCTTCTATCCTCACAGTGTCTAGGAACAAGTGAAATTTTGAACATTTTCAAATCCCTCTTGAAGAAGATGAATTTCTTATACATCTCCTGCAAATTAAAAATGCTAATAAGCACTAGGCAGGAGAGAGACTAATGTAACATTTTACATTCTTTGGCATGCATTTCAAAGATTTCTGTGTTTTGTCAATATCATTGTAACTGGCAAAATATTTGACAATTATATATATAACAAAGATCATATTATAAGACATCAAAGGAGTAATAACAATAACTTGTAGTAATTTAATGCTCACTATGTGCCAGTCACTATGCTAAACACTTAACATTATGAGAGCTAGTAAAAGATATGTGCTACTATAATCCTTATTTTACAAAGAACAGCTAGTAATTTGAGTACACGTGCAATACAGTCTGCACTCTTAGCCACTAAAAAAGTTTAGCACTTTTCTCTCCAAATATAAGGTGGTAAAATGCAGGGGCTTCAGAGTAGGGCTTTGAAAACTTTCTGCGTCATGGATCCCTTTTTCAGTCAAGTAAAACCTAGGGACATCTTCTTAGAAAATGTATTGATACAAAAAAAAATCAAAGAAAGGATTGCAAAGGAAAACAAATGTATTAAAATATAGTTAACAAAATTTAAAACATATAATATAGTTATACATACTTTTAAAGTAATGTGCCAAATAAGATTAGACAGTGGGCCAGATATCTACTATAATTTTGAAGTAGTGCATAGAATAAATAAAATTTTGAAATACCTGCAATAAATTGTAGTTAGATGTAAAATTTGGTATTTCATGTTTTTACTTTTTCTTTTTCTCAACTTTATTTTTATTTAAAATTTTTTATTTAAAAAAGTTTCTGTGGGCACATAGTAGGGGTATATATTTATGGGATACATGACATGTTTTGATATGGGCATGCAATATGAAATAAAGGCATCATGGAGAATGGGGTATTCACCCCCTCAACCA
This sequence comes from Aotus nancymaae, assembly GCF_030222135.1. Taxonomy (NCBI): domain Eukaryota; kingdom Metazoa; phylum Chordata; class Mammalia; order Primates; family Aotidae; genus Aotus; species Aotus nancymaae. The sequence goes on along the minus strand of NW_026988417.1, from coordinate 45,788,558 downwards.
CTTATCCATTGATAAGTGGTTCAATTACACTTTTTATTTTATAAGATACAATTAAATTATTATTGACTATAGTCACCCTATTGTGATATCAAATGGTAGGTCTTATTAATTCTTTCTATTTTCTTGGTAGCCATTAACCATCCCTGCCTCCTCCCAGCTCCTCACTATCCTTCCCAGCCTCTGGTAACCATCCTTCTACTCTCCACGTCCATGAGTTCAAGTGTTTTGATTCCACAAATAAGTGAGAACATGTGATGTTTGTCTTCTTGTGCCTGGCTTATTTCACTTAACATAATGATCTCCAGTTCCATCCATATTGTTGCAAATGGTTTGTTTGCTCTTACTCTTTTTATGACTGAATAGTACTCCGCTTATGTTTCATTTGTTACAAATCACAAATGTAATTAGTGGTAATAATACCATTAAGGCCTGTTGCCTACATTAATTATGGAAATAAATGTTAAATTTCTATTAAATATTAGTGTAAAGATGTAAATTTTTCCCATTTAAGTTCAAGGACCACTAGAATTCTATGTATGTATTATTTTGGGGATCGTAAATACCAGGTTAGGAGCCCTGGCTTTAGAGCCACAGTTTTCAGTCTGGGACCATTTTATTTCTCTTACCTTCACCCCACTCCACAGGACCCTTGGTAATGTCTGTAGACACTTTGGATTGTCATGACTAGGGTGGTATGCTACTTGCTTCTAGTAGGTAGAGGTTAAGGAGGCTGTTACACATCCTATGATGTACAGGTAGCCCTACAGAACAAAGAATTATCTGGTTGAAAACATCAATAGTGCCAAAATTAAGAAATTCTACTTTAGTGCAATAAGATTTAGGTTTGAGTCCAAAAGCTGGTACTTATAAATGCAGTGATCTTGGAAAATATTTCCTTTCTGAATTTCAGTTTTTTGATTGATCTGTAAAATAAGGGCAAGATCTATATCATCAGGCTTTTGTGAGGATAAAATAAAGTGAAAGTGTATAAAAAGGAATAATGCATTATACAAATCGTTTTCCTCTGAGTCCTGGGGACTGATGGAGAGGCTGCAAGGTCAGAATATTCAGGCATCTAAGCTGCACTTTAAGCAGATATTTTCTGCCTTTTATCTATTTTATATATTGAACCTCCATGAAAGAATATTGAAATATATAAAATTATTTGCAGCTCACTATAATACTAGACATAATTATTGTAAGTATATCATGACAACCAAATATAAGAAAAGATTCTGAGCTCTTTATTCCTTAGCATTTAATCACTTGCAAGTTCACATTATTGCAGGGGTTATGTTAGCCAGCATTACTTTAGGACTAAGTTTGAACACAGCAACTTGAGAAGAAAAACATGCATTTAATATGCTTCCATGTGATACATTTTGGTGATTATTTTCTCTGTACAAGTACTGAAAACACATTAAATAAAAGTAGTGAGATAACTCATACTTCAAAACCACCTTTTCTTCTACTGCTGAAACAGAATAGAACTTTCTCAGTTTCATGCATATGGTAATCAGTTTGCTTTGCTTTGAACTACATAATTGTAAGAATCACAGGATATCCAAAGCCTGTCCATGTATATTTATGTTCACTAACACAGTTACATGAGGGATCGGCAGAAATACTACTGGTTCTGTTGGTTTAAATTAAATTCCTTAATCAATCCCTTGAGAAGTATTATCCAGGAGGTAACTGCCGAATGTGCATGAATCTTTTAAGCACTTCATTCTATAACAGATTCTGGGAGGCTTGCAAATGTGAATTTTCCACAGCAAAAATGAATGGCTGACATCAGACAAGGTGTCTGGTGGTTTTCTATCTTGGAAACTTAATAACATAGGCTTGGCACAGCAAAACACAAATATGAAGAAGTTTTCCCGCCTTAGACCTCCCTTCATCCACCTCCCTTAAAATAGCAGAAGATAACATCAACTCCTTGCTTCCTTATGCTGAGACTTTATTATTATTCAGTCCCTCAAAAGACTATGTAAAGACAGAACCATCCTTATCATCGGCTTTACCAATTGAGAAACCATGGCTCAGAAAGGTTGTGTAATTTGCCCAAAGTCACTTAGCTTGTAAGTAGCTGAATGAGGACAAGAACACAGGGCTTTTTTATTTCAAGAGCACATGGTCTTAGCCTCTGCTAGAGACTACCTCTCCTAATCTAACACTTCCTCTCCTCCCTGCCCCTGCAATGAAGCGATTATTTAAGCACCATATTTGCACTAGGGGTGGTATGAGTTACAAAGTGACAGGCCACTATGGACAACTTGCTTTTCTGTAGCTTTTTTACCAAGGCTAACTTGATGTAAACATACAGAGAAAACACATTTTGGTTGTGGCCTTTGTGGTTTTCCTCTTTCCGTGCTTCACTGAATTCTACCCTGAAGTTCTCCTTCACACCCTTGCCCAGGAAGCTGAGTGGGAACTACCTGTTGGCTTAACCAGAAGTTGTCAAAATCCAGAGAAAAAAGCTGTCAAAGTTTTGGCTCTTGAACTTTGCAAAGGCTTTATTTCAAGGAAAACATAAAAACAATTTGAAAACAGATTTAATTTACTTGTTGACTTCCTTCCCTAGACTGAAAAAGTGATTTTGTGTAGCTGAATAGGAAAAGCCATTTGGACAGGTGCTAAGCCCAAAAGGAAAGACCCCCAGGCTCCACAGAACAATACAGTTGGCCAGCAGCACGGGGGCTGGGACACCAGGGCACTTGAGTTAGCCTGAATGAAGCTCATGCTTCCAGTTCTATGGGTCAGAGCTCCTTGTCGAGAGTAACCAGTGGAGTGCCTGCTTTTGAAATGTCCTGCAGAAGTGATGCTTGCCTGTGTGCCTGATATTGTTCAGTCTTCCATTTGGCTTACTTGGGGGTGTAACAACCTTCCCTAAATATTGAAATTGAGTACAGGGGTCATGTGACACTTACGGGGTGGTGTGAGGGTATGGCGAGAAGAGAGCCCTATCTAGGCAACACGGAATAGTTGGAACAGCCTTCTATGTCCAAAGCTCATAGACAGTCATAGAAAATAACCCTTTCTACGTATAGATAATTTTATCTTCCCTATGTGTTCAGTAAATTGTCTAAAATAATTGTGAGATTTCAGAGGGAGGATAATAATAATGAGACCCAAGTCTAAGAATAATTCTTATATTGACTGAGGTAATTTAATTACTAATTGTAAATGCAGCTAAAATTCATTGACTTTTTAACTATGTATCAGGCACTATGTCAAACATTTTATGTACATTATTGCTTATAATCTACATAAAAGCCCTATGAGATGATATTGTTTTTATTATTACAGATGAAGAAACTGAGTCTTAATGAGGTTAAGTATATTTAGCAAGAAGTAGAATTTGCATTGAGCCAGGAATTTGGGTTTTTCTTGTTTAAGGGTTGAAAAAAAAAGAAGAGGGCCAAATAGTAAAAGAGGATGGAACCATTATCCAATCATTTTGCCTGGAAGAAAAATACATATTCATGTATGTATATAAGTAATTGCAAGTGTGTAAATGTATACATGTATGTATATTCATGTATAATTTTTCAATGTATGTGTGTGTATGTATATGCACATAGAAAAAATTCTCTCAATGTGTGTGTGTGTATGCATGAGTGTGTATGCTTATATGGTCTACCTTCAAACAGATTTTGCCTTCTATAGAACAAAACATCAATCTCAAAAATAAAATAATAACTGACAGATTTCCTGAGTCTGAGTGGGATGCCTTGATCTGTGTTCTCTTGTGTAATATCTTTTTCAATTGTGTGACTCTCTTTCTTTCTCTCTCAACTAAGTTTCCAGCAGGGTAGGACTACGACTTGTTTCTTATCATTTTTTAAAATCCCAGATCCTAGTACAGCCCATGACCAGCCTCAGGTTGCCCAGCTAGCAACTGAGATTCAAATTCAGGTAGTCTGGCACTAAAGCCAAACTTGTAACCACCACTTTGTTCTACTGCACCCAGAGCAATCCCCTCCCAGATGCACTGCCTTGTGACTTTGGGGCATGGCTTCTTCCTTGGTGTAGGAGTAAATCAGATTTTCTTTACATTTCGCACAGAAGATTGGCAGGAAATAAACTACCCAGAGAAATGTTGCCTGACTCCAAGCTTAAGAACAAAGCTGAGTATCCATAGAGCTTTCCATCATATTGCCAATTTCTTATTTAGTGTGTGCATTGAAACATGAATAAATATAGCAGATTAGGATGCCCCAGATGACTGGTAGCTGCCTGGGAGGATTTTATTCTGCAAAGCTCCAGTTTAACATGATAGAGGAAAATGTTCAAGAATACAGCACATAAATAAGAGACGCATATATTAAAAAGGGAAATTCTTAAGGCTTTTTAAATCCGATGCATCATAAGGGTTTTTTGACTTTTTTTTTTTCCTAGGATGCTGTAGGTAGGTCATCTAAATTATGGATAGTTAGTTTGTAGATAATTAACTACTGAATAAACTAGGGTTCACTGCAGTAATGGTTCACATTATCTAGTTTGTGAATAATTGATTGTAGTACTTCTGTCTTGTTTATTGCCTGTAAGAAGTCACATGAAATTAAACGTAGGTTTTGTCAGGAAGCAAGAATAAAATTTATTCAGAGATATTCATTATAGCACTATTTATAATGGCAAAATCTGGAAACAACCATGTTCAATAATAGATTAATAGTTAAATAAATTTTGGCTTCTCTGGGTAAAGGAATATTTTGGATATAATAGGATAGTGTTTGTGAGGAAAACTTCATTATAATTATGTCCTTAAAACATAAGAGAGGAATATCTAAAGGATTTGATATCTGGAGTGAATTATTTTTAATTTCTTTCCCTCCATTCAATAGACCAAAATTATTTTTGGTGATTAATTTCAGCAATTACCAATTATTAAGTTATAAAATTTATTTCATTAATATAGAATCATAAAATATAACAATAATGTTAAAAATAAGCATGAGTTATAGAATTCTTATCTTAAACGTTTTCATATGTAATCATGCCAGTAAACAAAATGGAGTAAAATAAAATGTATCAGTATATAATACAGTACAAAGAATGAAAACAAATAAATGAGTATTTTTTAGACTATATTTTTTTAAGGAAGGGGAAGAGAAGCCCACAGAGAACTACTTCCAAACATTGGATTCCTAATGTTTCAGAGAATGATCTGCACTTACAAAGCTGAAGTAACTCAAATTCTGTTTCTTTATCTTTACAACCACTATGTTGCCACTTTTTGTTTAAAATCTACTAGTTAACTGTAGGCCTTAGGATAAATATACAGCTTAGGAGATGAATACATGAACTGCATTGAAAGTGAGCTTGAATGATTCTGAATCCCATAGAACTAACTTCCCAGAAGAGAGGAAAACGTGTAGCTAATTATGTGCGTCATGGACCACATGTAGAGTCCTTTGGATTAATTCTCATGTAGATTATAAAGTTTATTAATGTGTAAGTAATGAAAATGTGCTAATTTGAAGCTTAAACATATAATAGTAGAACTCATCCATGTCTTCATTAATCATTTAGAACTTAGACCAATAAAAAGTATTTGAAGAAAAAGAAGATTTTCTCCCTGATATTTAGAATCATCAGAACACTGTGAGACTATGAGGCAGGCTGAATTTTAGTTGCTTTTATTCATTAATTATTTCTTTTAATTTCTCTATATAGCCCTTCCCCTTATTGCTTGCACCTGAGGTGAACCACTTCCACTGTCCCACTCCTGAAACCTTACTGACGATACATCTCTGAAAGAAAGAAGATATTTAATATGAAATTGTGTATACGGTACACTGGAAAGGAGCCTCTGAAGCGTCTTTCTGCACAAGGAAGGCTGAAATGGCTTAGTGAGATTTCTGGGGTTTATGACATTTGTGATACCTGAAATAAGTGTGCTGCCTGGGCCAGGATTGATTAAGCCAGGGAAAGAGCTGCCCCATATTGGGTGATGGCCAACAGACAAATCAGTGCCTGTTTCTGGAGAAGTAGGAATGCCAAATGCACAGATGAGGTAGGTTAATTACAGTTGAGTATTCATTAAACTATTGTTCAGTTCTCACGATGTCAGTCTTAGAAACGCTGCCACCCAAGTGATTATCTACTATGTTTTGAAGTTTCATTTTAAGCAATAAATCTTTTATTATCCAAGCTTATCTCTGTGGTCAAATTTAAAGAATGGTTTAGTTTATAATTATGAACGAATAAAATAGGGATGTACCATATATACTAGCAGGTTAGACTCTGAGTTCTGAGATAATAAACGCATTTTTCCCTTAACATTTGCCTACATTTTCTATATTATTTATCATGAGCATGTGTTGATGACATGTGAGAAAAATATTACCAGAGATAACTATATTTTATATTTTCAATTTGATTGGCTTTAAAAGGAGAGAAGAAACAACCTTCATAAATTCTTTGCATAGAAGTAAGTTCTCTTCTCTGGTAAAACTAATAAGTGCACAAACTAAAAGTGCTATAACCTGCTGAGACTAAATACAGTTTATCCTGGCCAGGTTATCTTAATTTATGTTCCTATGCTATAGGGTAAATAAACCACTTGAAGTTCTTCCAGGGTAGTAAGAGACAAGATAATGGTCAGGTAGTTACCTTGGACTGCAAAGGTGCAGTGTGTTAGTGCTTTTCACAATCTCTTGCCTATACTGAAAGGTTATTTTTGAAGACAGGAGTACCGAATGTTCCAAGTTCCCACCGTTGTCATGGAAACATTTCAGCTAGCTGAATAGGTTAGGAGGATTTTATGTTCCCCGCTCTGACAAATACAAGAAGACATGATCCTAGCTTTGCATTACTAATCAGAAAACTTCAGTTTTCAATTCTCCTAGCACTTGATTAGTCACATTTTCTTAATGTTTCCCTCCCCACTCCACAACAGAAAGCAACAGGAAATTCGCTTTCAAAAATTATTCCCACTTAAGAAGCAGAGCCAAATCGTGGCAGGGCTGACCTTGTTGTGCTTGGGAGTAGTACTGCTTGCAGCTCTGAAAGGCTCCTGCAGGTTAATTTAGGCTCCTGCAGAAACTCTTCTGATTTGTACTGACTTTCAGTGGTTTCCTGGAGGTAAACTCACTTACAAATAGGCAGGAATTATTTCTCATTTTAGCAGCAACAGACTGCCAACACCATCTTATAAAGCACAGGTAAGCTTTAGGGAAATGGCAGCCTAAGGCTAAAACCAAAACAGCCATGTCATGTGCGTACATTCAGAGCCAGCAAATCAGACTTTTCCTATTATTTATCTGCAACAGCTCTCCGCTCTGTTTTGGAAGATAGAAATGGTCTAAGAATCCAAAGTCCAATTGGACAACTAATAACTGCATTGCAGGCAAAAGACTGACCAATTAGGTTGAGCTACTTGAAGCTGGAATTTGTTGAGCTTCTTTAAGAGTCATCAGACTCAGCCTGTGTGTGTGTGTGTGTGTGTGTGTGTGTGTGTGTGTGTGTGTGTGTGTAGCATTGATAAGGGCACCTTAGAGCATCAGGTTTGTTAAGCAGTGAATAATGTCATAATTAAGTTTGATGTAACAATTAAGAATGTGGGCTTTTCTAGCTATGTTAAATTGGGGAGTTCCTCTTGCATCTCAGCTTCTTTATCAGTATAATGGAAATACTAATAATACCCATCTCCTCAGCTTGAGGTAAGGATTAAAGAATTAACACATGTACATAGTATATATCCCTGACACATAATACATGTTAAGAAGGTATATTTGGCATGACAAAGCCAAGGGGAAGAAAGAAAACAAAAGAGCATAGAAACATAGAATAGAGAAAAAGAATATATGAGAAAAGGACCAGGAAAGAAAGTGCATCTGGCTATAAGGTAATCTCTTTCCTAGTTACCTCAATTGTTGGGTGTTGACAAAATCCAACGCCCTCCCCGACACCTCATCTGGAAACCCCACTGGACCCATCTCTCACTGGATGCAACTAACTGAAATTATTTTACAAAATTAATTTGACTAACATAGTGGTTTTCATTATCTAATTAGCTGCAATGAAATCCTGTTTTCTGTTTTGTTAAATGTTCCAGTGTCTGTTCTGCACTAATGCAATGATGCTTGCCTAAGAAACCTTAAGTTAATAAAGAAGTACATAATGAAAAGTGCTGTTTCAATGGGGCAGAAAGGGTTTGTGATTAGAGTTTCAGCCTTGCCATAGCAGAGTTATATTTCTTCTGAGAATTAATGTATTTAAAATACATCTGTGCATTTTTTCTTGCAGGCTAAAAGTAACAAATGGACTGATGCAAATGGATAAAAAAGAAATCAACCTGAATATCAAGTAAATCTTAAACAGTGCTTAAGTCCAGACCAAAATCAGTGATTTTGGAGACCATCAAATAAGTTGTAGAACATGTTTTAACTCCAATATTAAACTAAATCATGGTTGCCAAATGAGAAACCGGGAAATGAAAATAGAACAGCTTGGATTTTTATTTTGTATGAAAAAAAAGTTTTCCTATACTCACAAAATGGATTTTCATATAAATGCATTGCTTTTGAAGACTTTTGTATAATAACAAATGACAATATGTAAGTCCAAATTGTATTCTCCCTTTAATCAATCATATTATGTCCAATATGTTATAAAATTTGCCTAGTAGAAAAAAATTATACTTCAGCTAGCTGATAATGATGTGTTTTAATGTTATCAGTTCATATTGCTTTGTATTTATTCTCTTGCTTTTTTCATGTGGCGTTTCTCATTTAAATTACACATTTCAAAAGTCTTTTTATTCCCTACTAAGCACTTGTAGTGGATACTTAATAAATATGAGACAAATGAATGGATGGATTAATGACTAAGTAATGGGCATTATGATTTGGGGAGCTTAGTGAATAATAAAATTAAATGATACTCTCACTTTTTATAAATGAATTAATTATTATTTAAGTCAAATTTCATTGTAATGATGTAATACATGCACAGAGTAAAAAAAAATAAATAAGAGATTTTAAGGAAATAAAGCAAAATCTATCCCTATTTTCTAGTCCTTATTCAGGCTCTCTGAAGAAAATTATTTGAATCATTTTACCTTTTTCTTCTGATGTTTTATACTTTGAAACATTCTACTTTTGCAATGTATTCTAACAGCTAATTTTCTGACATCAACTGGGTGTCTAACAATTCAATTAAATCTAGAGTGAATTTACTATTTCATTTTGTTGTAGCATATTTTACAGCAACTTTGTAAGACAATATACAAATGGAGGGGTTTTTTTAGGCTTGAAATATCAGGACATGTTTTTACTCTACATTTACATTAATAGATGATTTATTACACATAGAATTTTGTGGCAAAATCACTTTATCTCAGGATTTTTAAAGTGCTTCTCCACTGGCCTGCAGATTCCAATTCTGCTGATGAGAAGTCAGGTGCCAGTCTTATCCTTACTCTTTGATTATGATTTAAGTTTTCTTCCTGAGAGCTCTCTGAATGTTTTTTTTTTTTTATCTTCAGGAGGTGGTAATTTCAGAGTGATGGACTTTCAAGTGCATCTTTTCAATTTATTGATCTGGGAATTTTGGCGAGTCTTTCAACATACAAACTTATTTTTTTCCAATCTATTAAAGGCATCTCAATTTATTTAACAATTTTATTTCTCTCTCTCTTTTTTGTTTGTTTGTTTGTTTGTTTGTTTTTGAGATGGAGTTTCACTCTTGTTACCCAGGCTGGAGTTCAATGGCGTGATCTTAGCTCACTGCAATCTCCGCCTCTCAGGTTCAAGTGATTCTCCTGTCTCAGCCTCCCAAGTAGCTGGGATTACAGGCACCTGCCACCACGCCTGGCTAAGTTTTGTACTTTTAGTAGAGATGGGGTTTCGCCATGTTGGTCAGGCTGGTCTGGAACTCCTGATCTTAGGTGATCCACCCACCTCAGCCTCCCAAAGCGCTGGGATTAGAGGCGTGAGCCACTGTGCTTGGTTTTCATTTTTTTGTTTCTTATTCTCTATGAACTGTGGTTGGATGATTGACTCTTTAGTTGATATTTGCATATTTTAGTTTTTAATCTTTCATTATTCATCTCTTTTCTTTTTTTTCCCACTTTCTATGAGGGTTGCTTGGTTTTTATTTCTACTCTGTCACTGATATTTTTTCCCTAAGAGTTATAATATTTTTAATTTCCAAGAGCTCTTTTTTGTTGTTCTTTTAAAAATAGTGTTTTATGGATAAAATATCTTCTCTTTCTATGAATGCACTTTTTAAAAATACCTTTCTTCTTGAAATTATTTTGTCTTGTTTGCTGTCTCTGTTTGTTTTCAATTCTATTTGCCATCCACCGTCTTTCATGTAGAAGGATTTTTAAAAAATTGCTAACACTTACCGTTTGCTGTTTGTTCATTTTAATAGTAAGGCATTTAAAAACTGGACATGTTATTTAGAATTGTCATATCTTTTGTTGAATTTATCTCTTTACCATTATATATTGATCTTCTTTGTCCTTTTTTACTGTTATCCACCAGAGCACCAGATTCATAAAGTAAATACTATTAGACCTATGAGAAGAGATATATGGCAAAACAGTAATAGTGGGGGACTTCAACACTCCACAGACAGCATTGGACAAGCCATCAAGACAGAAAATCAGCAAAGAAACCCTGGACATAAATTGGACTCTGGACCAAATGAAACCAACAGACATTTATAGACTATTCTATCCAACAGTTGAAGAATATATATTCTTCTTATCTGTGCTTGGAACATTCTCTAAATTTGACCATATATTAAGCCACAAAACAAGTTTCAATAAATTTAATCAAATTGAAATCATATTGAATATCTTTTCAGACACAGTGAAATAAAGTAGAAATCATTTCGAAGAGGAACTCTCAAAACTATACCAATATATGAAATTAAACAACCTGTTTCTGAATGATCTTTGGGTCAATGATGAAATTAAGACAGAAACTTAATTGTAATTAGTTAATTAATTGCAATTCCTATTAAAATACCAATGTCATTTTTCACATAATTAGGGAAAAAAAATTCTAAAATTTATATGGAACCACAAAAAAAAAAAGAGCCCAAATGGCCAAAACAATCCTAAGCAACAAGAACAAATTTAGAAGCATCACATTACTTGACTTCAAAATATATTACTAGGCAATGGTAACCAAAACAACATGGTACTGGTATAAAATTAAACACATAGAACAGAATAGAGAACCCAGAAGTAATGCTACATAGCTACAACCAACCAGTCTTTGATAAAGTTGACAAAAACATAAACTGGGGAAAGAGCACCCTATTTAATAAATGGTGCTAGGAAAATCAGTCATGGGCAGAGAAATGTAACTGCTCTCATATCTCTCAGTACCTAGAAAAAAAAAATCAGGATAGATTCAAGGTTAAATGCAAGACCTGAAACTATAAGAATTGGAAAAGAAAATCTTGGAAATACCCTTCTGGGCATTGGCCTAAGCAAAGAATTCATAACTAAGATCTCAAAAGCAGGTGCAACATAACAAAGTAGGGAAATGGGACTTAAACTAAAAAGTTTCTGTGCAGCAAAAGAAACAATCAACAGAGTGAACAGATAACATGTAAATGAGAGATAACATTTGCAAAGTATGCATCTGACAAAGAACTAATATCTAGATAAAAAACTCAAACAAGTCAACAACAATAACAACAAAACAAATGACCCCAGTAGGCAGTGAACAAAGGACATGAACAGACATTTCTCAAAAGAAGACATACAAATGGCCAACAATCATACGAAGAAATGCTCAACATCACTAATCCTCAGAGAAATGTAAATTAAATCCACAATGAGATACCATCTTACTCCAGTCAGAACATCTATTTATAAAATGTCAAAAAATAACATGTTGGCGAGAATGTGGAGAAATGAGAGCACTTATACACTGTCGGGGGCATATAAGCTAGTATAATCTCAATGGAAAACAGTATGGAGATTTCTCAAAGAACAAAAAATAGAATCCAGCAATCCCATACCCAAAGGAAAAGAAGTTATTATGTCAGAAGATATCTGAGCTCATATGTTTATTGCAGCACTGTTCACAAAGGCAAAGATATGAAATCAACCTAAGTGTACATCAATGAATGACTGGATAAAGAAAATCTGGTATGAATACATATCATGGAATAGTATTCAGCCATAAAAAACAATGAAATATGTATTTCAGCAACATGGCTAGAAGTGGAGGCTATTAAGGGAAATAACTCAGAAAGTCAAATACTGCACATTCTCACCTATAAGTGGGAGATAAATAATGTGTGCACATGTACACGGAGAGTGGAATCATAGATATTGGTGACTCAGAAAAGTGAGAGGGGAGTTATGGTTACAGTAAAAGCACAGACTTTACCACCACCATTATCGTTTTAAAAATAGATTTAGCACAGTTTTGTTACATTTCCATGTAACAAAACTGTGCTAAATCTATTTTAAAAAGATGACATAAGTTTTATTTTAGGCATATTAAAATTAGCACAATTTATCAGCATCATTCTTTGTTATTGTGTCTAAGGAGAAACAATTGCATATAGTACATGATTCCCTTTATATAAGATTCTAGAAAGTGCAATCTCATTTATAGGGACAAAAAGCAGATCAGTGGTTGCTTGAAGGTCGTGGGGAAAGAGAGAGATTGATTGAAAAAGGATAAAAGGAGACTTTTGGGGTGATGGAAAAGTTCTGTGAGTATATACAGTATATTTGTGAAAATCCATAGAATTGTACATTTTAAATATATCACTTATTAAATGGAAATTATTACCTGAATAAAAATTTAAAATATTCTTCTAAAAGAAGAAAAGCAAGGCAGAGGTTTTCAGCTCATGGTTTGCATTTGAGACTTGATTTCTGAGATATATGCTGTTAACTGCAGATTTCCCTTTGAAGCTTTTCAGTTTCTTTAAAGTCAAATCCCCAAAGAGTAGGCATACCATGAGCTGCCAGAAGTCTGTGAACAGAGGGATGTTAATGGATACTGAATGTTCTACTATGAAACTATGTAGGCTTACATTTAATTCCTTGCTTTCTCTTTGGTACTTCACCATGACCCCATAACATAGGGCCATCAGTCTAAATTCTCTGGTTTCATTTTTTGAGTGTATAAAACTCTTTTAGGCTTTGAATGCTTGGTGAGGTAGGAGAAGGATATTTGCGGTGTACAAACATTGTAGGAAAAAATATGGGTTTAAGTTTTTCCTAAGAAGTCTTTCTATCTACTCTACTTTGTTTTCAGCTCTAAGCTCTACCTTGATTTGCTTGTTTATTTGTTTCTTTTGTTTTTGAGATAGAGTCTCACACTCTTGCTCAGACTGGAGCAAAGTGGGGTGACCTTGGCTCACTGTAGCTTCCCTCTCCTGGGCTCAAGTGATTCTCCCATCTCAGCCTCCTGAGTAGCTGGGACTACAGGTGTGCATCGCCATGCCTGACTGATGGTTTTTGTTTGTTTTTTTGAGAGGTGGGCTTTCATCATGTTTTGAATTCCTGGGCTCAAATGAGTCACTGGCCTTGGCCTCCCAAAGTGCTGGGATTACAGGTGTGAAAGTTGATGTTTAACAGAGCATTGTGTTTCCATTCTCAAGCTTATCTTTAGTTCTAAGGAAAGTATCATTTGCTTCATCATTATCTGTTTCTGTAGATCATAAGAATTTAGCTTTTCCTTCTCAGCAAACTCAGTATCCTTTCATTTATAAACTTCCAACCTACAAAGTATTCATTGATATTCCTTTCCTACTGTTGTCTCCTTCTAGCTCTTCTGTTTGTTTTGTCATTCAGGGTTTATTTTGTTTTTATTTATCCTCTATCATTTTGGTGTTTAAAGAATGGGCAGAGATAGGCTCATGTATTCACTCCTCTGTATTTAACCAGCATTATGAAAAGAAAAAAAAACAACAATCAATATTTTAGAAATGATTTAGTGGTTTGATATTTAGGAAGGCTTCACGGTAAGGTCCTGGAGTCAAACATGAATCAATTGGTCTCTGCACTTTCCATGAGAGTGTTGTTTTTCTGTTCTTCCTGGTGACTTCTTACTTGTCCCCTACTCATATTTACTGCTTGTATGTTACAGAAAAGGTGTATATCAGATGGGTTATTTTAAGAGTTCAAGGTAGGCCAGGTGCGGTGGCTCATACCTGTAATCCCAGCACTTTGGGAGGCTGAGGTGGGTGTATCATGAGGTCAAGGTATTGAGACCATCCTAGCCAACATGGTGAAATCCTGTCTCTACTAAAAATACAAAAATTAGTTGGTTTGGTGGTGCGTGCCTGTAGCCTGTAGTCACAGCTACTTAAAAGGCTGAGGAAGGAGAATTGCTTGAACTCGGGAGGCAGAGGTTGCTGTGAGTCAAGATCGCACCATTGCACTCCAGCCTGGCAACAGAGTGAGACTAGAAAAAAAAAAAAGTTCAAGGTAATCCCCCTTGCATCCACTAAATCTATTAATATTTCATGTAATATTTAATTTTGCCTTAAAATTTTAATTCTTGTTAACGTTAAGCTCTTTCCCATTATTTATAATTTGGAATATATTTTAGCTTTTTCATGAGGTTTGGTAAAAGTTAGGGTTGAAAATATTAGATAAATCAGCAACTAAATATGATATATATATATCACAAAAGAAAGTACTCACGTCCTTGCCTAAAATGTGAAGTTTACAGTATTAAAAACCAAGGTTATTCTGGAACCTATAAAATCCGGGTCTGATTCCTGTCTCAGCCACTTGCTATATAACCTTGGGCTAATTATTTAATCTTCCTCACTAACTTTACTCATTCCTCATTACAAATTGTTGTTAATAATGCTTAGTTTGTATGATGTTAAGCAAACTGAATGAGATAATTAACAAACCAAAAAAAAAAAACCTTAGGAGACTGAGAGAAGTGAATGAGATAATAAATGAAGAAGTTTAGAACTCTGAACACTATCTTATCTGTAAAAATATACTGTCAACATTATCGACTTTTAATATACAAACAGACCTTACAGATACTATGGAAAACAATTACTTCTTTAGAGACAAGGTTTGGTTTTGCTCAGTATTTTTATTATTTTTAAATTTTCTTTTCTCCTCATTTGCCAAGTTTATGATTACAAACATGGTGGATTGCCCAAATCATTAACCTTAGAATTTTGAAGTAGCTGTGCATTATTCTCACTAGTGTGGGAAAACCTTCTGTACAATGAAGGCTGGATTTGTTTGTGGCTGAAAGTGAATTGACAGAGGCATGCTAGGATTGTTAAATGGCGCTCTCTCAAAGATTGATGTCAGTTGCTGCATGATCAATTTGGCTGTGGGGACTAGAATTGATCACTTCAATGGTGGCAATGAAAGTTCTATTCAAGGATGCAGTCTACTTAAGTGAACTGCATATGGGCATGACCTGGAATAGATTCATTTGATTAAAGCTCCAAGGCAGCAAGCAGAAAGTTGGGTAGCGATATAGGACCTAGGAGATTTTATTAATAGTTTCTGTGCAATTTGTTAGAATAGAAATTTACTAAAGTGAAAATAACCCTAGGCTTAAACATAAGAGTTCTAAATTTAACAATGCACTATTGCATTATATATTTCCAACGTTAATGAGGCACTTTTCAGGAAAAGAAATTTAACAGCTTTTGGCCACATATATATTGATTGCAATTATCACAGTGATTTTATTGAAAATTTTGTCATTTTGTACAAATAAACAAAATATTCTGAATATTATAATTCAGTAGGAAATTGAGTCTTGACTACCACATTGTCATTCTTTTGAATTCTGAATTTTAAAATTTCCTTTTTTTTTACATGAATTTGTGCTCACTTTATAATTTTTCTACAATAAATATGTTTTCAGGCAGGTCAGTATTCAAGTCCAGGAAATACAGAGAACACCACGAAGATGTTCCTCAAGAAGAGCAACCCCAAGGCACATAATTGTCACATTCACCAGGGTTGAAATGAAGGAAAAAATGCTAAGGGCAGCCAGAGAGAAAGGTCAGGTTACCCACAAAGGGAAGCCCATCAGACTCACTGCAGATATCTCAGCAGAAACCCTACAAGCAAGAAGAGAGTGGGGGTCAATACTCAACATCTTTAAAGAAAAGAACATTCAACCTAGAATTTCATATCCAGCCAAACTAAGCTTCATAAGAGAAGGAGAAATAAAATCATTAACAAACAAGCAATTGCTGAGAGATTTTGTCACCACCAGACCTGCCTTACAAGAGCTCCTGAAAGAAGCATTAAACATAGAAAGGAAAAACCAGTACCAGCCACTCCAAAAATGTGCCAAATGGTAAAGAGCATCAACACAACGAAGAAACTGCATCAACTAATGGGCAAAACAACCAGCTAGCATCAAAATGGTAGGATCAAATTCACACATGACAATATTAACCTTAAATGTAAATGGACTAAATGCTCCAATCAAAAGACACAGCCTGGCAAATTGTATGAAAAGTCAAAACTCATCAGTGTGCTGTATCCAAGAAACCCATCTCACGTACAAGGATACACATAGGCTCAAAATAAAGGGATCGAGAATTTTTTTTCTTTTTGCAAATGGAGAGCAAAAAAAAAAAAAAAAGGATTTGCAATCCTAGTCTCTGATAAAATAGACTTTATACTAACAAAGATCAGAAGAGACAAAGAAGGGCATTACATAATGGTAAAAGGATCAATGCAACAAGAAGAGCTAACAATCCTAAATATATACACACCCAATACAGGAGCACCCAGATACATAAAGCAAGTTCTTAGCAACCTACAAAGAGACGTAGACTCCCATATAATAATAGTTGGAGACTTTAACACTCCACTGTCAATATTAGACAGATCAATGAGGCAGAAAATTAACAAGGATATCCATGACTTGAATTCAGATCTGGACCAAGCAAACATAATAGACATTTATAGAACTCTCCACCCCAAATCCACAGAATATAATTCTTCTCAGCACCACATCACACCTACTCTAAAACTGACCACTATTGGAAGTAAATCACTCCTCAGCAAATGCAAAGAATGGAAATCATAACAGTCTGTCTGACCACAGTGCAACCAAATTAGAACTCAGCATTAAGAAACTAACTCAGAACTGCACAACTTCATGGATACTGAACAACTGGATCTTGATTGAATGTTGACTGGATAAACAATGAAATGAAGGCAGAAATAAAGATGTTCTTCGAAACCAACAAGAACAAAGACACAATGTACCAGAATCTCTGGGACACATTTAAAGCAATGTCTAGAGGAAAATTTATAGCAATAAATGCCCACATGAGAAGCAAGGAAAGATCTAAAATCGACACCCTATCATCAAAATTGAAAGGGCTAGAGAAGCAAGATCAAAAAAACTCAAAAGCTAGCAAAAGACAAGAAATAACTAAGATCAGAGCAGAAGTGAAGGAGATAAAGACAGAAAAAACTCTTCAAAAAACTAATAAATCCAGGAGCTGGTTGTTTGAAAAGATCAACAAAATTGACAGACCGCTAGCCAGATTACTAAAAAAGAAAAGAGAGAAGAAACAAATAAATGGAATAAAAAACAATAAAGGGGATATCATCACAGATTCCACAGAAATACAAACTACCATCAGAGATTACTACAAACAACTCTATACACATAAACCAGTAAACCTGGAAGAAATGGGTAAATTCCTGGACACTAGGATCCTCCCAAACCTAAACCAGGAAGAAGTCAAAACCCTGAATAGACCAATAACAAGGGCTGAAGTTGAGGCAGCAATTAAGAGCCTACCAACCAAAAAAAGCCCAGGTCCAGATGGATTCACAGCCAAATTCTACCAGACATACAAAGAGGAGCTGGTACTACTCCTTCTGAAACAATTCCAAACAATACAAAAAGAGGGAGTCCTTCCCAAATCATTTTATGAGACCAACATCATCCTGATACCAAAACCCGGCAGAGACTCAACAGAAAAAGAAAACATCAGGCCAATATCCATGATGAACATAGATGCAAAAATCTTCAATAAAATACTGGCAAACTGATTGCCACAGCACATCAAAAAGCTTATCCATCACGATCAAGTAGGCTTCCAACCGGGGATGCAAGGCTGGTTCAATGTATACAAGTCTATAAATGTAATTCACCACATAAACATAACCAAAAGACAAAAGCCACATGTTTATCTCAATAGATACAGAGAAGGCCTTCAACAAAATTCAGCAGCCCTTTATGCTAAAAACTCACAATAAACTAGGTATCGATGGAATGTATCTCAAAATAATAAAAGCTATTTATGACAAACCCACAGCCAATATCATACTGCATGGGCAAAATCTGGAAGCATTCCCTTTGAAATCTGGCACTAAACAAGGATGCCCTATCTCATCACTCCTATTCAATACAGTACTAGAAGTTCTAGCCAGAGCAATCAGGCAAGAAAAAGAAATAAAGAGTATTGAAATAGGAAAGGAGGAAGTCAAATTTTCTCTATTTGCAGATGACATGATTGTATATTTAGAAGACCCCATTGTCTCAGCCCCAAATCTCCTGAAACTGATAAGCAACTTCAGCAAAGTGTCAGGATACAAAATCAATGTGCAAAAATCACAAGCATTCCTATACACCAATAACAGACTTGAAGAGAGCCAAATAAAGAATGAACTGCCATTCACAATTGCTACAAAGAGAATAAAATACCAAGGAATACAACTACCAAAGGATGTAAAGGACATCTTCAAGGAGAATTACAAACCACTGCTCAAGGAAATAAGAGAGGACACAAAGAGATGGAAAAACATTCCATGCTCATGGTTAGGAAGAATCAATATTGTGAAAATGGCCATACTCCCCAGAGTAATTTATATATTCAGTGTTATCCCCATCAAGCTACCAATGACCCTCTTCACAGAAGTGGAAAAAGCCACCTTAAACTTCATATGGAAACAAAAGAGAGCCCACATAGCCAAGTCAATTCTAAGTAAAAAGAACAAAGCTGGAGGCATCACGCTACCTGACTTCAAGCTATACTACAAGGCTACAGTAATCCAAACAGCATAGTACTGGTACTAAAATAGAGATATAGACCAATGGAACAGAAAAGAGGCCTCGGAGGCAACACCACACATCTACAACCATCTGATCTTTGACAAGCATGACAAAAACAAGCAATGGGGAAAGGATTCCCTGTTTAATAAATGGTGTTGAGAAAACTGGCTAGCCATTTGCAGAAAGCTGAAACTGGACCCCTTCCTCACACCTTATACTAAAATTAACTCCAGATGGATTAAAGACTTAAAGCTAAGACCTAACACCATGAAAACCCTGGAAGAAAACTTAGGCAAAACCATTCAGGGTGTAGGCATAGGCAAGGACTTCATGACTAAAACACCAAAAGCATTGGCAACAAAAGCCAAAATAGACAAATAGGATCTAATTAAACTCCAGAGCTTCTGCAAAGCAAAAGAAACAATCATTAGATTGAACCAGCAACCATCAGAATGGGAAATAAATTTTTTCAATCTACCCATTTGACAAAGGGCTAATATCCAGAATCTAAAGAACAAAGAAGTAAAACTGATTTACAGGAAACAAACAAACCCGTCCAAAAGTGGGCAAAGGACATGAACAGACTCTTTTCAAAAGAAGACATTTATGAGGTCAACAACCACAAGAAAAAATGCTCATTATCACTGGTCATTAGAGAAATGCAAATCAAAACCACATTGAGATACCATCTCAAGCCAGTTAGAATGGCGATCATTAAGAATTCTGGAGACAAGAGATGCTAGAGAGCATGTGGAGAAATAGGAACACTTTCTCACTATTGGTGGTAGTACAAATTAGTTCAATCGTTGTGGAAGACAGTGTGGTGATTCCTCAAGGACCTAGAAATAGAAATTTCGTTTGACCAAACATTCCCATTACTGGGTATATATCCAAAGGATTATAAATTGTTCTATTATAAAGACACATACACATGTATGTTCATTGCAGCACTGTTTACAATAGCAAAGACCTGGAACCAACCCAAATACCCATGGATGATAGACTGGAAAAGGAAAATGTGGCACATATACACCATGGAATACTACACAGCCATAAAAAATCAATGAGTTAATGTCCTTTGTAGGGACATAGATGAACTGGAAACCATAACTCTCAGCAAACTGACATAAGAACTGAAAATGAAACACCACGTTTTCACTCACAGATGGGTGTTGAACAGTGAGAACATATGGACACAGGGAGGGGAGCATCACACATTGGGGTGTTCTGGGGGGGACTAGAGGAGAGACAGTCGTGGTAGGGAGTTGGGGAGGGATAAAATGGGGAGAAATGCCAGATATAGCTGATGGGGATGGAGGCAGCAAACCATATTGCCACGTCATGTACCTATGCAAAAAATCTGCATGTTCTGCATATGTACTCCAGAACCTAAAGTGCAATAAAATATATATATTAAAAAAACTATGTTTTCTACATCTATTAACTTACATTTGTTCTCATGTTCTCAAGTGTTTATTATTTTATCAGTGGTGGTCACATTGCCATGTTTATTTTTAACGTCTGACAATTTCATAGCAAAAACTCCATATAATTTGATGGAAACTAATATATTTAAATGTTAAATGGTAGCAACATAATCTAAACTTGTTTCTGATATGCTCAGAAATTTGTGGTTTGTTATATTGTTAAGTAAACCAC
Source organism: Aotus nancymaae (assembly GCF_030222135.1). Lineage (NCBI taxonomy): Eukaryota > Metazoa > Chordata > Mammalia > Primates > Aotidae > Aotus > Aotus nancymaae. The sequence goes on along the minus strand of NW_026988417.1, from coordinate 45,767,886 downwards.
TAAGAGTATATGTAACTATTATCTTGGTTATGATAGTCCCCTGATCAAAAATTCTAATTCATTCTGGAAAGTTGAACATCCATCTGTTTTCTGATGATTTTATGTATGTTAACTTTAGTTACATATAATTCTATATGTCACTATATGTGGCACTCTATAATTAGAATATGATATACTGAAAGAAAATGAGTTCTTTCAACTGAAGGGGATGTGAACATGACAGAATTAATAGATAGACTCGAATGCTGCTTCTCACCCTGACTTTATTTTTACACATTAAAAATATTAGTCTACATCATGTACAAGTTTGTGAGTTTAAACAGCCTCTTAAGAAACCTTACAGAAGCTTTACTCCATTTGGTCTCATTTTTTCACCATATTCTTTTAATTGGTTTTCTTGCTAATGAAAGGGGCAGGCAGTAGAGTGAAGTGGGAGACTGAGAAAACCAAGGGTTGCCACATAGCATCTTTATAACGGTAGTACTATAGACTATCTGTTTTTATACAGACTCTCAGTGTCATGTATGGGCACTTAGAACCAAATAGAGCCTTTTTTATTTCCTAATTACGGTGAACTGGTAAAGATGCCAAGAATGGATTTTTCACTAGTTTTTTTTGTTGTTGTTCCTGACTCAGCTTTTCTTGATTTGTAAAAATTTATTTAACTAGATAGTCTTCTTTGCCATTCTCTAAACTCAGTTCCAAAGTAAAATACAGAAGACACCTCTCACCAATTCATCCTCCCTCCCCATACCCACCCCACACACAGCAGGCTCTGAACCTGGTGCCTTATGTGAACCTGTGAGATTTTGAGTTCCTGCCTCCCCTAACTTTTAGCTATAATCTTTGAGTAACTATATCAGCTAGGATTGTAGTGGCAAAAAGAGGGCACACTCAAAGCTTGAAGTAGGGTAATCTGATGAGAGTTTCACAAAGCAACTAGTTTTAAAGTGTAAGCAGTTTTGTAAGGAGCCTATGAGGGAGAGTGCAGCACTGCAGTTCTAGGAACAGAAAGTGTGATACTATCCCTAAACTTGAAAGGAAGAGGAAAAATGTGGTGCCTGCAACCAGGAAGGAAAATGTTGTATAGATAGAGCCTATTTTACTTTGTCAAGTGACATAAACAGCATAAGACAATAGACAGGGAGGGGGCTGAGGGAATAAAACTTGACCTCACTCTCTTTCCTACATCTGATCTTCCACCAGGTTCTTCCATTGACTAAACCCAAATGGAAGCCTGCCCACACAGCTCAGCTTGCTTGGGTAGAAAGCAGGTGGAAAAAATGGAAAGTGGATATGAAGGGGCAAATAGAAGATAACTGAAACAGTAAATGATATAATCTGTGAGCCATAGTTTCCTCATCTGTAAAGTAGGGCTAACATAGTACCTACTTTACAGAATGTGGTTAGAATTAAATAAAATACTTGATATGGCTTGGATTTGTGTCCCTGCCCAAATCTCATGTTGAATTGTTATCTCCAGTGTTGAAGAAGGGGTCTGGTGGGAGGTGATTAGATCATGCGGGTTGACTTCCCTCTTGCTGTTCTCCTGATAGTGAGTGAGTTGTCACAAGATCTTGTTGTTTATAAATGTGTAGCACCTCTCTCTTTTCCCTCTCTATCCTGCTCCACCACGTGAAGACATGACTGCTTCTCCTTTGCCTTCCACCATGATTGAAAGTTTCCTGAGGCCTCCCCAGCCATGCTACCTGTACAGCCTACAGAACCATGAGCCAATTAAACATTTTTTTCTTTATAGATTACCCAGTCTCAGGTAGTTCTTCACAGCAATGAGAGAATGGACTAATACAATATTAGATACAGAGTATGTAGTGCAGTTCCTGGTACAAAGCAGGGATTGAATGCAAAATAGTTAACATTATTATTCCTATACACATGGGGGAGTTTTTACCAAATGGAAAAAGATTATTAAAGTGGTCTGTATTTGGATGAAACCCACTATATTATTTCAAACCCCTTGTATTTTAGCAGATATGTAAACATATGAAATAATTCAAAACAATTTTTAACAAAAAATTGGGACCATTCTAGTTTATATAGTTTATTACAGACCATAAGTCCTTAAAGAATATCTTCAAACTTGGCTTTTTCTATCCCTTCACTAAACACATGAGCAAGTCCTGCGTATTTGTCTTCATCCCCACACGTACTTACCTCAAGCCCCTATCATCTCTCATCTGAATTATTATACTAACTTCCCAGCCAGTCAACCAGGCTTCAGACTTCCCATTCCCTAATTCGTTACTGTGGCACTAATCCTACTAAACTGGGACTTGGACTAAATTTACACTCTTCTTGGAGACTTTTCTCAGTAGATACCCAGGTTGTTCTAGGATCTGTGTCCTTTCCTTCTCTTCTGGCCCATCTCTGTCCATTTCCTCATTGCCTGCTTCATCAGTACCAAGCCACAGTCCTTGTAGTTTCCTGGTGCATCACCCCTATTCTAGTGGTTCTTAAAATGTGGTCGTAGGTCAGAAGCACCCAAATAAACTATGAAATGTTTGTTGGAAAGGCAAATTCTCAGGCTTTATAGGAAACATATTTAATCAGAATCTCCATGAATTAGGCCCAGGAATCTGTGTTTTAATAAGTTCCAGGCAAGTCTGGTGCACACTCAATTTTAGAGGCTCCTGACATGCCTCTTTGTAGTAGGTGACATTCATTACTTTTCCTGGCATGTCCATTCTACTTAGTTCATCTTCAAGACTCATTTCAGGCATCAAAGACTTCAATATTAACTTCCTTACTTATTCTTCTTCAAGGAAGAGGAAAATAAATGCTTGTAAATTCATTGATAACAAATTAACTTTAGTTTCCCTGAATCTCATTATTTGTTCAGATAACTCACATATTTGAAAAGAATCATCCTAACTCTTATGATAACTTTATGGGGGAAATTGTATTGTACAAGTATTCATTCAGAAAGGCTAATGTATTTGTTAGGAGAAAAGAGGGAGCCTTTATGTAATCAGATTTCTCCTGAAAATGTGCCAGACAATGATAAATAACTGTATCTATTAGTAATAACAGTTAATGACGTGAACTCTATTTAATTGAGCTCACTTTATAGATGAAGAAAAGGGGTTATATAACTCATTCAGGATTGTAAATCTAGCAAATAGCAGAGTCAGGACTGGAACTCAGGTCTGGCTCACCTCAAAGATCAGGTACTCAAACATGATATTGTCTTTGAAACACAGAGAAAGCAATTACCTTAAATCTTTTTCTCAAGGATTCTTCTTTCAATTTAACCAAAGGAAAGAGAGAAAAGAAGTTTTATAGGCAATGTAATATAGTTCCAATTGGTTACTGAGCAAATAGGGAGAATTGTATGAGATAGTCTAGCCTCAGTTCTCTCCCACAGTGTCATGAACAACTAGTTCATTCAAACTGACTACATGTCAAGTTTGCTACAAACAATTTTTAGAATAATTTATGATTTATTTTTGCATACATGGTAAAGATTCAAGGTTAACTATATAATAATATCTCTCCCAAATACTTGTATTGTCAGAAGAGAGGCTGATGTATAGCTATCAGTAAAGTAATTGTGCAAAGTATACAGCCTATTTTATGGTAGCTGGAACATCATCCACCATGTATATTCCAGGAAAAGAAAAATGCCATGTTCTATGACTTTATAGAACTGGTTAGTATCTAATGGGGTGGGGACAGGGATATCAGGGTTATTGTAAAATGCTCTCTCTATTTTATCAATAAATTTAGGGAGATTTTCTGATAGCATAACTCTTTGGTGCAGAAACGACAGGGCTCAACCTTCTTGATTGTGTGTAGTAGGCACAATTAGACAAGAAAGTGATTTATCATATTTCCAAAAACAACCACTTTAAAGTTTCAATATTTTCTTTTGTTTTAAAATAAGATACCCCTATTGTCAGTTCAATAGCCCATCTTTTTATTTTTAAGCATTGTTAGCTCATTTTCTACTCTAATCTCAACAAAGTAAGAGATGTTATTCATTTTATGGAATCACATTAGTGATAAGTACCAGCACATTCAATAAAGCATACAATTACCAGTCCATTAACTATTATACTAAAGCAATTTCATTATGAAGCATTTCTTTGGAAAACATGACTATTATGGCCTTTTCCTTATGTTCTGGAAAATTGTGTCCTATAAAGTAAGCTTCAAAAGTCCCCTTATTAGTTTTTCTGCATTTACTTCACACAGATTACTTTAATGAATCATTTGTATGTTTTATTTAATTATCTTAATTTCATCCATGGACAAAATGCAAGAGTAATGGGGCCAATCAAATGAAATTGTTACTGTAATAAAAGCAAGTGGTTGGTGTTGGGGATATTATTTTAAATACTTGAACATGCTAGACCACTGGAAAGGAACAATTTGTAAATAAGACAAAGGAGAAGGAATCAGAGGAAGAGAGAAATTGCATTACCAAGAAGACATCATGGCAAATTTAAAGATGGAAAGTTTAAATACCATTATTACTCAGCAGTGATATTTTAAATAAAAAGGGCTATCTTTTCAAAGTTGCCTTCCTAGTTTGCCAGTTCAGGGTTTCTTCAACTGACAAAACCTTTCTTACATAAAACTATATTTCTTTCTGTTTTAATTAGAGCTCATGGACTTACGCAAATGGGACTTTCCTTTGACATAAAAAACTGAAAACCTCTCTTCCTTTTTAAATTCTTCAAATGCCTAAGGGTAAAAATCCCATTGTCTTTCAGTCATCTTCCATTATCTCAATTACTTTATAGTATATTTGTTCAAAAGCCAAGAGGCCAGGCACACTGCCTTGCTTCAAATCATAGGTTTCTACTTCCCAGAGGTGTGACATTGGACAGGCTATTTAGCCTCTTTGTACCTCAGTTTGATCACTTGTAAAATGGGGATAATGATCGTTTCTTCTTTCTAAGTTATTATGAGGATTTAATAGTCAATGTATATAAAGTGCTTAGAGCAGTGTCTAGTATGTGGTAAACACTATAAAAAGTTTTCTATTATCATTGTTATCACATAGCTTTTGTGTTTCTCCAAGAAATTTTTTAAAATATCTCATTTTTATCTTAAGAAAAATATAATATATGGTATGATAAGGGATTTTAACGATAAAGAAATGTGTACAGCCTGGATGCATTGGCTCACACCTCTAATCCCAGCACTTTGGGAGGCTGAGGTGGGTGGATCACTTGAGGTCTGGAGTTTGAGACCAGCCTGGCCAACATGGTGAAATCCCATCTCTATTGAAAATACAAAAAATAGCCAGACATGGTGATGGACACCTGTAACCCCAACTACTTGGGAGGCTGATGCAGGAGAATCACTTGAACCAGGGAGGCAGAGGTTGCAGTGAGCCAAGATCGCAAAACTACACTCCAGCCTAGGTGACAGAGTGAGACTCCATTTCAAAAATAAAATAAAAAGAAATAAAAATAAAAGAAAAAATGTGTATAATTTAAAGCAAAGGCAATTGCTATTAATAGTTTCTCAGATAGTCAACTGTAAACTTTAGCTCCAGACTGACTGCAAGAACAAACCAGTAATCCTGAGAAGACACACAGGTCTTCTGAAGGAAGAAGACTGCTCCTGCAGGACCCAGGAGACACCCCAAATACAGAGAATGCCCCAAGAAGTGGGTAAGGGAAAGCCTCCTCTCATGAACAAACACCCCCACTGAAAAAAACTGAAGGTCTGTTTGTGGGAGAAGTTTCTGACCTTATCTGGATTGGAGTCAACTTAGAGAGCCATGTGAAATACAGGGATAGAGGATGTAGCAGAAGGTCTTGGAAGCTCGCTGGGTCCCCAAGCAGGCCATTCCTGCCTGGCACCACAGGTATCCATCAGAAGAGCATCCAGAGAAGTGATGCAGTGGCAGTGGAGGGGTAGACGGAGTGGCGGTGGGAACACCACAGGGAGAAGAAAATCTTTTGTCACTTTGTACCAGTTGAACAGGGCAAGAAGCCTTCTGGCTATAACTCAGGGGAGGGTGTGAATTCAGCATGCAGACTTCACAGGTAGGGGAAGAATCAAGCCCTTTTTTTTCCCTACAGTTGGGAGGTGGGTAGCCTGGGGCAAGTTCTCAAGGTCAGCTCACCCACTGCCTGAAAACAGACTCAGGACTGTTAGATGTGGCACAGTGGGAGTGAGGACAGGCCCTTCAGTTTATGTGGGAGCTGGCTGAGATACGCGATTTGCAGCTTTCCTCACTTTCCAGACAACCTGCATGACTTAGCAGAGGCAGCCATAATCCTCCTAGGTACACAACTCCGTCAACCTGGGAACCTCAGCCACATTCTTCACAGCAGCTGCAGCAAAATCTGCCCAAGGAGAGTCTGATCTCAGATATGCCTAGCTCTGATCACACCTGATGGTCCTTCCCTACCCACCCTGTTAGCTAAAGACAAAGGGCATATAATTTTGGGAGTCCTAGGCTCCCACCCACCATCAGTTCCTCTCCATAATACCACAGCTGATGCTCTCAGGAAAGCACTACCTCCAGCACAAAAATAGACCATTAAACCACCAAAACTAAGAATCTTTGTGAAGTCCAATGCACCCCTCTGCCACCTCCACAGGAAGAGTTGCTCATATCCATGGCTGAGAGGCCCACAGATGGTTCACATCACAAGACTCTGTGCAAACAATCTCTGATACCAGCCCAGAGCCTGATAGACTTGCGGGTGGCTAGACCCAGAAAAAAGACAATAATCACTGCAGTTCAGCTCACAGGAAGCCACGTCTATAGGAAAAAGGGGAGAGTACTACATCAAGGGAACACACTATGGGACAAAAGAATCTGAATAGCAGCCTTCAGCCCTAGACCTTCCCTTAACAGAGCCTACCCAAATGAGAAGGAACCAGAAAAACAAGTCTGGTAATATGACAAAACAAGGCTCTTTAACAACCCCCCGCCCCAAAATAACACTAGTTCACCAGCAATGGATCCAAACCAAGAAGAAATCCCTGATTTACCTGAAAAAGATTGGGGAGGTTAGTTATTAAGCTAATCAGCAAGGCATCAGAGAAAAGTGAAGCCCAATGCAAGGAAATAAAAAAAAATACAATAAGTGAAGGGAGAAACATTCAAGAAAATAGATAGCATAAAAAAATTCAAAAATTCAGGAAACATTGCACACAGTTACAGAAATGCAAAATGCTCTGGAAAGTTGCAGCAATAGAATTGAACAAGTAGAAGAAAGAAATTCAGAGCTCTAAGACAAGATTTTAAAATTAACCCAATCTAATAAAGATGAAGAAAAAAGAAAATATGAACAAAGCTTCTAGGAAGTCTGGGATTATGTCAAATGACCAAACCTAACACTAATTAGTGTTCCTGAGGAAGAAGAGAATTCCAAAAGGTTGGAAAACATATTAGGGAGAATAATCAAGGAAAACTTCCCTGGCTTTGCTAGAGACATAGACATCCAAATATAAGAAGCACAAAGAATACCTGAGAAATTCATTGCAAAAAGACCTAGGCATATTGTCATCAGGTTATCCAAAGGTAAGATGAAGGAAAGAATCTTAAGAGCTATGAGACACAAGAACCAGGTAACCTATAAAGTAAAACCTATCATCAGGTTAACAGCATATTTCTCAGCAGAAACCCTATAAGCTAGAAGGGGATTAGGGTCCTATCTTCAGCCTTCTCAAACAAAACAATTATCAACCAAGAATTTTGTATCCAGTGAAACTAAGCATCATATATGAAGAAAGACAGAGTCTTTTTCAGACAAATGCTGAGAGAATTCACTACTACCAAGCCACCATTACAAGAACTGCTAAAAGGAGCTCTAAATCTTGAAACAAATCCTGGAAACACATCAAAACAGAACCTTTTTAAAGCATAAATCACACAAAACCTATAAAATGAAAATACAAGTTAAAAAGCAAAAACAAAAACAAAGTACACAGGCAAGAAATAGCATGATGAATGCAGCAGTACCTCACATCTCAATACTAACATTGAGTGTAAATGGCCTAAGTGTTCCACTTAAAAGATACAGAACCCCAGAATGGATAAGAACTCACCCATCCCACTATCTGCTGCCTTCTGGAGACTCACTTAACACATAAGGATTTACATAAACTTAAAGTAAATGGGTGGAAAAAGACATTTCATGCAAATGTACACCAAAGGCAAGCAGGGATATCTCTTCTTATATCAGACAAAACAAACTTTTAAGCAACAGTAGTTAAAAGAGACAAAGAGAGACATTATATAATGGTAAAAGGCCTTGTCCAACAAGAAAATATCACAATCTTAAACATATATGCACCTAACACTGAAGCTCTCAAATGTATAAAACAATTACTAATAGACCTAAGAAATGAGATAGACAGCAACACAATAATAGTGGAGGAATTCAGTACTCCACTGACAGCACTAGACAGGTCATCAAGGCACAAAGTCAACAAAGAAACAATGAATTTAAACTTTACCTTGAAACAAATGTACTTAATAGATATGTACAGAACATTTTATCCAACAACTGCAGAATACACATTCTATTCAACAGTGCATGGAACTTTCTCCAAGATAGACCATATGACAGGCCATAAGAAGAGTCTTGGTCAATTTAAGAAAATTAAAATTATATCAAGTGACTCTGAGGTCACTGTGGAATAAAACTGGAAATAAACTCCACAAGGAGTCTTCAAAACTATGCAAATACATGGAAATTAAATAATCTGCTCCTGCATGATCATTGGGTGAAAAATGACATCAAGATGGAAATTAAAAAATTATTTGTACTGAATGACAATAATGACACATTCTATCAAAACCTCTAAGGTACACCAAAGGTGGTGCTAAGAGGAAAGTTCATAGTCCCGAACACCTACATCAAAAAGACTGGAAGAGCACAAATGGACATTCTAAAGTCACCACCTCAAGGACCTAGAGAGATAAGAACAAACCAAACCCAAACCCAGCAGAAGAAAGGAAATAACCAAGATCAAAGCAGAACTAAATGAAATTGAAACAAGGAAAAAAAACATGTAAAAGGTAAATGAAACAAAAAATGGATTTTTTGAAAATATAAATCATACTGATAGACAATTAGCAATATTAACCAAAAAAAGAATAGAGAAAATTCAAACAACCTCATTAAGAAAAGAAACAGCAGATGTAACAACTGACACTACAATACAAAAGATCAGTCAAGGCTACCATGAACACCTTTATGCACATAAACTAGAAAATCTAGAAAAGATGGACAAATTCCTGGAAAAATACAACCCTCATAGCTCAAATCAGGAAGAATTAGATACCTTGAAAAGACTAATAACAAGCAGAAAGATTGAAATAGTAATTCAAAAATTGTCAACAAAAAAAATCTAGGACTGGATGGGTTCACAACAGAATTATATCAGACATTCAAAGAAGAATTGGTACCAATCCTTTTGACACTGTTCCACAAGATAGAGAAAGAAGGAACCCTCCTTAATTCATTCTATGAAGCCAGCATCACCCAAATACCAAATCCAGGAAAGAACATAACCAAAAACAAAAAATAAAAAACAAAAACAAAAACAAAAAAACTATAGACCAATACCCTTGATGAACATAGATGCTAAAATCCTTAACAAAATACTAGCTAACTAAATTCAACAAGATTTCAAAAAGATAATACACTATGATCAAGTGGGTTTCATACCAGGGATGCAGGAATGGTTTAACATATGCAAGTCAATAAATGTGATATATCACATAGACAGAATTAAAAACTAAAATCACATGATCATCTCAGTGGATGCAGAAAAAGGCGTTCTATAAAATCTAGCATTCTTTATGATTAAAAGTCTCAGCAAAATTGGCATATAAGGGACATGCCTCAATGTAATAAAAGCCATCTATGACAAACCCATAGACCCACAACATAATACTGAATGGGGAAAAGTTGAAAGCATTCTTTCTGAGAAATGGAACAAGACAAGGATGTTCACTCTTACCACTTCTCTTCAACACAGTACTGGAAGCGCTAGCCAGAGCAATCAGACAAGAGGAAGAAATAAAGGGCATCCAAATCAGTAAAGAGGAAGTTAAACTGGCACTGTTTGCTGATGATATGATTATTTACCATGAGAACCCTAAAGACTCCTCCAGAAAGCTCCAAGAACTGATAAAAGAATTCAGCAAAGTTTCCAGATACAAGATTAGTGTACACAAATCAGAGCTCTTCTATACACCAACAGCAACCAAGCGGAGGATCAAATCAAGAACTCAACCATTTGACAACAGCTGCAAAAATAAAATAAAATACTTAGGAATATACCTAACCAAGGAGTTAAAAGCTCTTTGCAAGGAAAACTACAAAACACTGCTGAAAGAAATCACAGATGACACAAATGTAAATACATCCCATGATCATGGATGGGTATAATCAATATTGTGAAAATGACCATACTGCCAAAAACAATCTACAAATTCAATGCAATTCCTATCAAAATACCACCATTATTCTTCATAGAATTAGAAAAAAACAATTCTAAAATTTATATGGAACCAAAAATGCCTGCATAGCCAAAGCAAGACTAAAGAAAAAGAACAAATCTAGAGGCATCACACTACTTGATTTCAAACTATACTTTAAGGCCATAGTCACCAAAACAGCATCAAACTGGCATAAAAATAGGCACATAGACCAATGGAACAGAATACAGAACCCAGAAATAAAGCCAAATACTTACAGCCAACTGATCTTTGATAAAGCAAACCAAAACATAAAGTGGGGAAATGACACCCTTTTCAACAAATAAGGCTGGGATAATTGGCTGGTCACATGTAGGAGAATGAAATTGGATTCTTGTCTCTCACCTTCTACAAAAATTAACTCAAGATGGATTAAGGACTTAAATCTAAGACCTGAAACCATAAAAATTCTCGAAGATAACACTGGAAAAACCCTTCCAGATTTTGGCTTAGGCAAGGATTTCATGACCAAGAACTCAAAAGTAAATGCAATAAAAGCTAAGATAAATAGTTGGAACTTAATTAAACTAAAGAACTTTTGCTCAGCAAAAAAGAACAGTCAGCAGAGTAAACAGACAACCCACAGAGTGGGAGAAAATCTTCACAATCTATACATCTGACAAAAAACTAATATCCAGAATTGACAACAAACTCAAACAAATCAGCAAGAAAAAAACAAACAAGCCCATCAAATTGGGCTAAGGATATGAATAGACAATGCTCAAAAGAAGATATATAAATGGCCAACAAACATACGAAAAAAATGCTCAACATCACTAATGATCAGAGAAATACAAATCAAAACCACAATGCAATACCACCTTACCCCTTAGAGAATGGCCATAATAAAAAAATCAAAAAACAGTAGATATTGGCATAGACGTCATGATCAGAGAACACTTCTACACTGCCGGGGAGAATGTAAACTAGTACAACCACTATAGAAAATAATGTGGAGATTCCTTAAAGAACTAAAAGTAGAACTACCATTTGATCCAGCAGTCCTACTACTGGGTATTTACCCAGAGGAAAAGAAGTCATTATATGAAAAAAATACTTGCACATGGATGTTTACAGCAGCACAATTCACAATTGCAAAATCATGGAACCAACCCAAATTCCCATCAGTCAACAAGTGGATAAAGAAATTAGTGAGGAGTGATCCAAAATGGCCGAATAGGAACAGCTCCAGAGTGCAGTTCTTAGCAAGAACAATGCAGAGGGTGAGTGATCACCACATTTCCAAACAAGTTATTATTACCGACAGACCAGGAGATTCCTGGGCTGAAAAGTGCCACAAGTTTCCAGCACGGCTGTTTCAGTTGGCACAGCGGATCTCTGCACAAAATCTCACATAAATCTGGGCAGCCATTTCAACTCGTGCCTGGAATGCCTGGGAGACAGAGCCGCCCATTCAACTGAAAAAAAGAGGGCTGAAACAGGAAGCCAGGTGATCTGGCTTGGCGGGTCTCACCCCCACAAAGACCAGCAATGTGAAATGCTCTCGATTGAGAGTTTTGCAGCAAGTGCAGCTGGACCCAGGACAGTCCAGCTTTGTTGGGGAAAGGGTGTCCGCCATTACCAAGGCAGTCCACCATTACCGAGGCAGTCCACCATTACTGAGGCAATCCACCATTACTGAGGCAGTCTACCATTACAAAAACAGTCTGCCATTATGAGGCACACCGCCATTACCAAGGCAGTTCTAACTATACCTCTGTAAACAAAATCTCAAGGAAGTTCACACAGCAGCTGGGCAGAGCCCACAGCAGCTCAGCAAAGCCTCTGCTGGCAGACTGTGACTAGACTACCTCCTTGCTGGGCAAGGCATCTCTGAAAAAAAGCAGCAACATGTCAGGAACTTATAAATAAAGCCACACCTTCCCAAGACAGAGAAACTGGGAAAAAAAGGTGGTTATGAGTTCCACTGCATCAGACTTATATGTACCTGCCCAGCAGCTCTGAATGGAACAATGGAGCTCACATCTCAGCACTTGAGCTCCTGTAAGGGACAGACTGTCTCCCTAAGCAGCTACCTAACCTCCATATATCCAAAGAGACACCTTATAAAGGAGAGCTCAGGCTGACATTTGGTGGGTATCCTTCTGGGACGAAGATAACAAAAGAAGAAACTGGCAGAAACTCTTACTGTTCTGCAGCCACCAAAGGTGATCCCCAGGCAAGCAGGGTCTGGAATGGGCCTCCAGCAGTCCTATAGCAGAGGGGCCTGACTGTTAGAAGGAAAACTAAATAACAGAAAGAAATAGCTTCAACATCAATAAAAAGGATATCCACTCAGAGACCCCATCTGAAAGTCACCAACTACAAAGACCACTGGTAGATAAATCCAAAAAGGTGGGAAGAAACCAGTGCAAAAAGGATGAAAACACCCAAAATCAGAATGCTTCTCCTCCTCCAAGGGATCACAATTCCTCACCATCAAGGGAACAAAGCTGGATGGAGAATGAGTCTGATGAACTGACAGAAACAGGCTTCAGAAGGTGGGTAATTACAAACTTCTGTGAACTAAAAGAACATGTTCTAACTCGATGCAAAGAAACTAAGAACCTTAAAAAAAGGTTTGATGAAATGCTAACAAGAATAAACAGCTTCGAGAAGAATATAAATGACGTGATGGAGCTGAAAAACACAACACATGAACTTCAAGAAACATACACAAGTTTCAGTAGCCAAATCGATCAAGCAGAAGAAAGGGTATCAGAGATTGAAGATCAACTCAGTGAAATAAAATAAGAAGGCAAGATTAGAGAGAAAAGAGTGAAAAGATATGAACAAAGCTTCCAAGAAACATAGGATTATGTGAAAAGACCTAATCTACGTTTGATAGGTGTACCTGAATGTGACAGAGAGAATGAATCCAAGCTGGAAAATACTCTTCAGGATATTATCCAGGAGAATGTCCCAAACCTAGCAAGGCAGGCCAATTTTATGTCCAGGAAATACAGAGAACACCACGAAGATGTTCCTCAAGAAGAGCAACCCCAAGATGTATAATCATCACATTTACCAGGGTTGAAATAAAGGAAAAAATGCTAAGGGCAGCCAGAGAGAAAGGTCAGGTTATCCACAAAGGGAAACCCATCAGACTTCTGTTTCAGTGGCTCTCTCAGCAGAAACCCTACAAGCCAGAAGAGCGTGGGGGCCAATATTCAACATTCTTAAAGAAAAGAACTTTCAACCTAGAATTTCATATCCAGCCAAACTAAGCTTCATAAGAGAAGGAGAAATAAAATCATTAACGAACAAGCAATTGCTGAGAGATTTTGTCACCACCAGACCTGCCTTACAAGAGCTCCTGAAAGCAGCACTAAACATAGAAAGGAACAACCAGTACCAGCCACTCCAAAAATGTGCCAAATGGTAAAGAGCTTGGACATAATGAAGAAACTGCATCAACTAATGGGCAAAACAACCAGGTAGCATCAAAATGGCAGGATCAAATTCACACTTAACAATATTAACCTTAAATGTAAATGGGCTAAATGCTCCAATCAAAAGACACAGCCTGGCAAATTGCATAAAATGTCAAAACCCATCGGTGTGCTGTATCCAGGAAACCCATCTCACATGCAAGGACACACAGGCTCAAAATAAAGGGATGGAGGAAGAGTTACCAAGCAAATGGAGAGAAAAAAAAAAGCAATTGCAGCCCTAGTCTCTGATAAAATAGACTTTAAACCAACAAAGATCAAAAGAGACAAAGAAGGGCATTACATAATGGTAAAAGGATCAATGCAACAACAAGAGCTAACAATCCTGAATATATACGCACCCACTACAGGAGCACCCAGATATATAAAACAAGTTCTTAATGACCTACAAAGAGACTTAGAGTCATACACAATAATAGTGGGAGACTTTAACATTCCACTGTCAATATTAGACAGATCAACGAGGCAGAAAATTAACAAGGATATCCAGGACATGAACTCAGATATTGACCAAGCAAATCTAATAAACATCTACAGAAAGCTCCACCCCAAATCCACAGAATATGCATTCTTCTCAGCACCACATCACACCTACTCTAAAACTGACCACATAATGGGAAGTAAGTCACTACTCAGCAAATGCAAAAGAATGGAAATCATAACAAACAGTCTCTCAGACCACAGTGCAATCAAATTAGAACGCAGGGTTAAGAAACTAACTCAGAACTCCACAACTTCATGGATACTGAACAACTGGATCTTGAATGTTGACTGGATAAACAATGAAATGAAGGCAGAAATAAAGATGTTCTTCGAAACCAATGAGAATGAAGACACAATGTACCAGAATCTCTGGGACATATTTAAAGCAATGTCTAGAGGAAAATTGATAGCAGTAAATGCCCACTTGAGAAGCAAGGAAAGATCTAAAATCAACACCTTATCATCAAAATTGAAAGGGCTAGAGGAGCAAGATCAAAGAAACTCAAAAGCTAGTAGAAGACAAGAAACAACTAAGATCAGAGCAGAATTGAAGTAGATAGAGACACAAAAAACTTTCAAAAAGTCAATAATTCCAGGAGCTGGATTTTTGAAAAGATCAACAAAATAGACAGACCGCTAGCCAGATTACTAAAAAAGAAAAGAGAGAAGAATCAAATAAATGGAATTAAAATGATAAAGGGGGTATCACCACAGATTCCACAAAAATACAAACTATCATCAGAGATTACTACAAAAAACTCTATACACATAAACCCGTAAACCTGGAAGAAATGGATAAATCCCTGGACACTTGCATCCTCCCGAGCCTACACCAGGAAGAAGTCGAAACCCTAAATAAACCAATAACAAGGGCTGAAGTTAATAGCCTACCAACCAAAAAAAACCCAGGTCCAGATGGGTTCACAGCCAAATTCTACCAGACAGACAAAGAGGAGCTGGTACCACTTCTTCTGAAATGATTCCAAACAATACAAAAAGAGGGTATCCTTCCCAAATCATTTTATGAGACCAACATCATCCTGATACCAAAACCAGGCAGAGACTCAACAAAAAAAGAAAGCTTCAGGCCAATATCCATGATGAACATAGATGCAAAAATCTTCAATAAAATACTGGCAAACTGATTGCAACAGCAAGTCAAAAAGCTTATCCAGCACGATCAAGTAGCTTCAAACCGGGGATGCAAGGCTGGTTCAACATATGCAAGTCTATGAACGTAATCCACCACATAAACAGAACCAAAGACAAAAACCACATGATTATCTCAATAGAAGCAGAGAAGGCCTTCAACAAAATTCAGCAGCCCTTTATGCTAAAAACCCTCAATAAACTAGGTATCGACGGAACGTATCTCAAAATAATAAAAGCTATTTACGACAAACCGACAGCCAATATCATACTGCATGGGCAAAAACTGGAAGCATTCCCTTTGAAATCTGGCACAAACAAGGATGCCCTTTCTCGCCACTCCTATTCAATATACTATTGGAAGTTCTAGCCAGAGCAATCAGGCAAGAAAAAGAAATAAAGGGTATTTAATTAGGAAAGGAGGAAGTCAAATTGTCTCTATTTGCAGATGACATGATTGTGTATTTAGAAGACCCCATTGTCTCAGCCCCAAATCTCCTGAAACTGATAAGCAACTTCAGCAAAGTCTCAGGATACAAAATCAATGTGCAGAAATCACAAGCATTCCTATACACCAATAACAGACTTAAAGAGAGCCAAATAAAGAATGAACTGCCATTCACAATTGCTACAAAGAGAATAAAATACGTAAAATACAACTACCAAAGAATGTAATGGATCTTTTCAAGGAGAATTACAAACCACTGCTCAAGGAAATAAGAGAGGACACAAACAGATGGAAAAACATTCCATGTTCATGGTTAGGAAGAATTAATATCGTGAAAATGGCCATACTGCCCAAAGTAATTTACAGATTCAACGCTATCCCCTCAAGCTACCAATGACCTTCTTTACAGAACTGGAAAAAACCACCTTAAACTTTGTATGGAACCAAAAGAGAGCCCACATAGCCAAGTCAATTCTAAGCAAAAAGAACAAAGCTGGAGGCATCACAGTACCTGCCTTCAAGCTATACTACAAGGCTACAGTAATCCAAACAGCATGGTACTGGTACTAAAACAGAGATATAGACCAATGGAACAGAACAGAGGCCTCAGAGGCAACACCACACATCTACAACCATCTGATCTTTGACAAGCCTGACAAAAACAAGCAATGGGGAAAGGATTCCCCTGTTTAATAAATAGTGTTGGGAAAACTGGCTAGCTGTGTGCAGAAAGCAGAAACTGGACCCCTTCCTGACAGCTTACACTAAAATTAACTCCAGATGAATTAAAGACTTAAACATAAGACCTAACACCATCAAAACCCTAGAAGAAAATCTAGGCAAAATCATTCAGGACATAGGCATAGGCAAGGACTTCATGACTAAAACATCATAAGCAATGGCAACAAAAGCCAAAATAGACAAATGGGATCTAATTAAACTCCAGAGCTTCTGTACAGCAAAAGAAAAAATCACTGGAGTGAACCCTCAGCCAACTATTGGGAAATAAATTTTTTCAATCTACTCATCTGACAAAGGGCTAATATCCAGAATCTACAAAGAACTAAAACAGATTTACAAGAAAACAAACAAACAAACCCATTCAAAAGTGGGTGAAGGACATGAACAGACACTTTTCAAAAGAAGACATATATGAGGCCAACAAACATGAAAAAATGCTTATCATCACTGATCGTTAGAGAAATGCAAGTCAAAACCACATTGAGATACCATCTCATGCCAGTTAGAACGGTGATCATTAAAAAATCTGGAGACAGATTCTGGAGAGGATGTGGAGAAATAGGAACACTTTTACACTGTTGGTGGGAGTGTAAATTAGTTCAATCACTGTGGAAGACAGTGTGGCGATTCCTCAAGGACCTAGCAATAGACATTCCATTTGATGCAGCAATCCCATTACTGGGTATATATCCAAAGGATTATAAATTGTTCTGTTATAAAGACACATGCACACATATGTTCATTGCAGCACTGTTTACAACAGCAAATTCCTGGAACCAACCCAAATGCCCATCAATGATAGACTGGACAAGGAAAATGTGGCACATATACACCATGGAATACTACGCAGCCATCAAAAACGATGAGTTGGTGTCCTTCATAGAGACATGGATGAATCTGGAAACCATCATTCTCAGCAAACTGACACAAGAACAGAAAATCAAATGCCATATGTCCTCATAGGCGGGTATTGAACAATGAGAACACACGGACACAAGGAGGGGAGCATCTCACACTGGGGTGTGTTGAGGGGGTATAAGGGAGGGACAGTGGAGGTAGGGAGGTTGGGGAGGGATAACATGGGCAGAGATGCCAGCTATAGGTGATGGGGGAATGGAGGCAGCAAACCACATTGCCATGTATGTACCTATGCAACAATCCTGCATGTTCTGCACATGTACCCCAAAACCTAAAGTGCAATAAGATATATATCTATAAAGAGATTGTAGTATGTGTATGTGTGTGTGTGTGTGTGTGTGTGTGTGTGTGTGTGTGTGAGATGGAATATTACTCAGTCATGAAAAGGAATGAATTAATGACATCCACAACAACCTGGATGAGATTGGAGACTATTATTCTAAGTGAAGTAACTCAGGTATGGGAAACCAATCATCATATGTTTTCACTGATATGTGGGAGGATTCAAAGGTATAAGCTATGAGGATTCAAAAGTGTAAGAACGATATAGTGAACTGTGGGGACTTGAGGAAAAAAATGGATGGGGCACAAGGAATAAATGACTACAAATGTACTGCTCTGGTGATGGGTGCATGGAAATATCACAACCACTGAAGAACTTATTCATGTAATCGATCCCACCTGTACCCCAATAACTTATGGAAAAAGAGAGAGAAAAAAGAAAAAAAGACACAAAAGGTAAAAAATAGTTTCTCAGATAGTCCTCCAGAGTGTTTCTATGCAGCCTTAAACAAAACAAAACAAAAATGACGATAGTGTGCACATTGCTCCTCTTTCTCTCAAATGTAAAAATATCGTGGTTAAAACTGAACAAAGTACTCTGGTGAGATGGTCTAACTGTTTAGGAAAAATGTGTCATCAATTTTAGACTTTACAGACCCTATAGTTTACTCCTCTTCAACCACACTGTAGCTTCCTTTTGGGTTTCATAGAGCAGTGCCATATTGTTGACTTCTGTGTTTGTGGATTGTTCCCTGGAGAAGCTGGCACTCAATTTTTCCATTTTCCTGGAGATGCATACATCTGGCTCCCTTCTTCTCTCCAATCCCTTACTAACATCAAAGGTCCCTAAAATGTTTTCCAGGGTGCAAGGAAAATTCAGTTCCCCGTGAAACTATTTTACATGACAAATAATTGAACATTGGTGACCTCTACTCTTTCTCTGAGGGAGTAACTAAGAACTTAGGATTTACAAAGCAAAACAGGCTATCTGAGCAGTTAATATTGGTAATTTGATTCAATTTTATTACTAGTTATTTTAGGAAATAGCGTGTTTTACATTTTAGCTTATTGGATGCAGAAAAAACTTTAAGTGAAACTTCCTATGAAATATCTCACTTAGAATATTAGATTTAAAATTCTTAAGCAGCCAGACTTATAGTTTATATCCCCTGCATGATCAAAGAAAACAAGACCTTTGTTAAACATTAACAAATATCTTCATCATTCACATTCCATGGGCTGAAACGTCAGAGTTGGAGGTATGGTTCAGGAACCCCTGAGCCTTGCCTCTGCTTTCTCTATGGGGATGGTGATATGCCTTTTCTGAAGGAGAAGTTGGTTCCAGCATGTAAAAGAAGATAAGGTAACCCTTGTCAGCCTTCTAGTAAGGGGGCAAAGATTGTTGGTGCAAATTGTTCTGGAAAAAATGATGTAGCCTGGAGATCAAGGTAAGAACATGTCTATGGTGTGCTAGGCTGTTAACCTCACAGTGGAAAAGGCACATTTGTGGTCCTCCCGTCATATGGGAAGGGCCTCTTGTTAGTCAGTGCTAACACACAATAATGACTTAAATTGGGTAACATGCTGTAAGTGGGATAGGGGGAAATGAAAGAATGAAAATACCAGTCCCATCCTATAATATTTTAGCAGCTTTTCTCCAAGTTCAAATCACTTTCGGAAAAAAAAAAGAAAAAAAGAAATGTAATTTTCAGCATGAAAGCTCTATTGTTGCCAACCACGACAAGAAATCATTGTACACAGATTTTTTTTTTTTTTTTTTTTTTTTTTACTGGAAACATAACCTGTAAAGTTATAAATGATGCTATAGAGCTAAAACACAGAAAGAAAAGTAACATATTTCTGAACTGCAAACTTCTGAAACTGATCTGCAAGGGAAATAAGGAATGCTGATTCATTATTTTTTTAAAAATATTCTATATATTGAATTTTCTGTGGCTCGTTCTGGTCACATAGGCCATTTTAAAGAGTATGCACAATTTGTAGTTCCATTATACAGGGATTGGAGGCTGAAAGGAAAATCAGAGAAGAGGGTGAAGGAGAAAGAGAATGGGGTGAGAAAAATAACAGTCAAAATAATAATGACAGGTAATACTGAATTCCCCTAAGTACCAGGTGCTATGCTATGTCCTTGAAAGGCCAGATCCTACCAATTCCCACCAAAGTCCTATTAGGTTGATAGCATTTTTACACACATTTTACATATGAGAAAAGTGAGGTACTGAAACTTTAAATTACTTGCCTAGACTCTCTGTATGTTCTGATGCCATGAAAGGAAAGGCAATTAGTGCTTTGTGGTTCTGGATTCAGCTCCTTTCACTGCGAAACTATAGAAATATCTTCCTGTATTAAAAGGAAGAGGATAATTATGTACCATTACCTTTTCCTTCCTGTCTAACTCTCACTTGGTATAGACTTCCAGAGAAACTGCTCCTTTTCTAGCATTAGATAAATGCAATGTTCACATTCTCCACTCTTCAAAAACAGAATTTCCCATTTATTGATTATGCATGCACAGTGTATGGATACAGCCTATATGGAAACACAACTCTTGTTTCTCAGAGAAGTATGCCAATAATAACTTTGGCAAAAATAGGGACTTTGGTGTTTTGTGATCAGCCAAGATTTTGACGTATTACTCACTTTTACAAAGTTTTACCTTTTATTCCCTTGCTCCTTCTTCCTCTCGAAAAACTAAGAAAAAATTAACATATGAAAATGGTCTACAAGTAGCTGTCTGCAAAAATGGAAAAAGTCATCCCAAATAATAAATAATCACAAGCATGCTATTCAGACTGAGCTGCAGGGTCGGTGATAATTCCTAACAAGGCCAGCAACTGAATAAATTGCCTCTTGATTTCTCCATTGAGAATAAATTCATGTAAATCCAAGAAAGCTGAGCTGCTGCTGCTAATCCACCATGTGTGGTGACTAATTTTACTAAGTGAAATACAAGAGAAAGAAAAGTCCTTGCAGTAGAAACGTACATGAAGCTGATTGCCTTGGCCTAACACTGAGCCCTGTTGCAGCAGGGAGTAAGGCTGGATAAGCTGATTCATCAGCCATGACAGAATAGAGAGCCAGGACTGGAACCAAGCTGCCAGCCCACGACTGCATTCATCTCCTCTGCAGATCACTAGGAAAGTGAAAAACAGCTACACTGTTGCTCATGACTCTGAGGTAGCCTTGCTTCTGAGTAGACAGGTTGGCTGTACTTAGAAAAGTTTACTTTTGTTTAACCTAAATACTTAAAACCAATTAGCACTGAAAATTTGAAGTTACAATTTCAAATTGTAACTTCAGGTGAATCAGTTTACTTCAGGTGAATCAGCTGAATCAGTTTACTAAGTTCTTTTTCTGTTAGCAGTTGCAAACTTGCCATTTCTAGACCAAGGCAGTTAAATGAGGTTGTATACAAACGATGGAGCCCGTTGCCAAATGGATAGGCCCATTGCTAATACATTTTTTTCCTCTAAAAACATGTCAGTATCCATTAAAGCTAAATATACACCTACCCTTCATTTGAGCCATTCTACTCCTATGCATATCCTAAATCTATCTATCTATCTATCTATCTATCTATCTATCTATCTATCTATCTGGGAGATGAGTGTGCATTTTTGCCAGAAAACATTCACAAGAAAATTTATTTATAATATATTTTATAATATATAAAACCTGGAAATAACCCAAAGAAGTTCACTAATAGGACAATGGATACTTAAAATGTGGTATATTCACACAATAGACAGAATATTACACAGCAATTATAAATGAATGACTGATTCAGTCAACAATACAGATGACTCTCATAGACCTAAA
Source organism: Aotus nancymaae (assembly GCF_030222135.1). Lineage (NCBI taxonomy): Eukaryota > Metazoa > Chordata > Mammalia > Primates > Aotidae > Aotus > Aotus nancymaae. Next base: position 45,746,090 of record NW_026988417.1, on the reverse strand, counting down.
AGAAAACAGCAAAAAGTTAAAGACTGTACTATTGTATTCATGTAAAGTTCAAGAGCAACCAAAACCAATAGATAGTGATAGAAGTTACTTCTTAGGGTAAAGCATTGTTTGGGAAGAGTTTACAAGGAATCTTCTGCTTACTAAAAATATTCAATATCTTGATCGAGTTAGTTACATGGATGCTTGTAAAACTGTATAAGCTGAACATTTAATATCAATTTTATGCATACAAGCCTTTAACTGTATGTATGTCGTGACTCAATTAAAAATTTAAAAATACATCATAAAAGTGCAAAACAAAAAAATACAAAATAAAATAAAGGCTGTACCAGCCAAATGAAAATTTTGTGAGCCATAAATTTAGTCACTGACCATGAACTTCTGTCCTCGACTCATTTTCAAAACTCTTCCTACCATAGCTGAAGCATTAATGTTTCATACTTTAGCTCATGTTTCTAGCTTTGGGGAAAAAATTAGGACAGCAAGGGTTAGTATTTGTCTAATATGCATATTCAGCCCTTTATACTTAATATAATGTTGAGTAAACGTTTCTAGCATGATCATAATTCACGTAGTCATTTTATACTTTGGAATTTGATTAATGTATTTTTTACTTATGTATTCTAAAACTTTTCAGCACTTAGGATATTTCAAATTTTTCATACAGAATAAATAGGTCCTCTTGGTTTTCCACTTTAAGTCAGCTTATTTCTTGAAGTATGCTCCCTGCAGTGAAGCATTCACACAAAGAGCATGACCGGATTCTCAGAGCATGTTTGAATGCCTATTACTTGTATAGGGCTAACGTTATTTATGGTGTCATACACAATATATAAGATTACCTATTTGCTATATATTTCCCAACACAATTTTCTTAAAAATAATCTTTAAAACAATCAAAGTACAATGATTCTCTAAAGTTATTTAAAAGAGCTTTACGTTTGACTAGATTGAAGGCTGATTTTCTAAAAAAATAGTTAACTTTGTGTTTCTCCATTTCTGTACAGTTTTTGATAATTTAAAAATAAGGCTATTAAGCAGAATCTGTATAATGACCATACATGTTAATCACAGTTTTCTCTGTATTTTGAATATTGACAGTTTATCTGTTATGTTTATATGTTATGATTTCCTCATTCTTTTATTTTTATTTTACTGCAGTTTGCCTTACAAAAAGTTTCTTTACATGTTCAGGCATATTCATTTGTCTCTAATATCCTTCATTTCTCGAATGGCCCTGATTTCCTTCTCTTCTGCATGATTTAACTATGCTATTGTATATTCTTCTATATTTAAAAAAATTACGTGTTTTTGATTGAGTTATTTATTGCAATGCAAAATATAAAATATAAATTAATATTAATTACTGTTTATATAAATATCTAATTACAACAAAAATTATGAAATTTTACCCAACTTATGCTATTTTTGCTGAAAATCTCATAAAAAGAAACAATATATTTTTAAAATCTCAATTCTTATTTCATTATTCTTTTTCTCCTGGTTTTTAAGGTCAAACACGAGGTAGAGTTGTATTATGATAGTAAAACATTTTGTAAGATTAATAAGCAAGTTCTTCGTCAGACATTGTGTGTGGCTGTGCCTGTCGCTCTATAACATCTATCTGTCTTCTTAGTTCTTCATACATGCTCATACATTCATATACTAATATATCGGAGGTAAAGGGAAAGGTGTTCAGATTTTAAATTTCTTAGAAGATTCAATGAAATCTTCAGGTTTTTTTTTGCATTTATTAATTTAAAGTACAGCAGCTTAATCATGTTAAATCTTCATAATTAGAATGTGCTCATCTTTCCATTTTCCTCAATCAGAATGAATTATTCCTTTTCTTTGTTTTCAAAGACCATACTTACAGCTCTGTCATGGCATTTGTTTCATTTTTCACTGTGGTAGTCAATACTTTGCATGTCTTTCTCCTTCAGTGAATGGTTATTTCCCAGAGAATATGAAACCTAGTTTATTTATGTGGTTTTTCTCAACCTCTTGTATAGTCCCTGGTGCAAAGTATGTGAACAATTAATGTTGAGTTATATTTACTGAAATTAATGATTTCTTCCATTATCCCTTCCACTAAGATTTTATTTGTTTCAAAAACTAGATCTTATGTACTCCAAGTTAAACTTGTAGCAAATATTTAATATACATTTTTAATATTTAAAAATTATAACCTTTTCATTTTATTTTCTGTTATGGCTGTGTATTGCTGCCATATAAAAATTCAAATATTTTTATGCTCTTTATTGTTGTTGAAATGATAATTTTGAGAAATTTTTGATTTCTTAAATTTTTAGTATGCTATTACCCAATTTGCCAAAAAGCATTTCTTCCCTTTTGAATACTTGTACCTTTTATATGTTTTGTTTTCTGAATTTCTCACTTCAACATTTATAGTGATGCGTTAAAATCTAGTGTTTACAAAGAACAAACATACCTTTTTCTTTTTTTGTTCCTGAAATAAGTTATTTCAGTGTAGCTTTGGATACTGTGGTAGAGAAACAGTATAAAATTAAATGGAGACCTTAAGAACACTCAAAAAAGCAAACAGTGATCACTTGGAGCCAGCATGGGCTTACCAGGATTGAGCATCGCCCAAATAAACTGACTCCCTTTCTACCTTGGTTTCACCTGGTTGGCATGTAAGAAAAAATATAGAAAAAAAATCTCTCACAATAACCATATAGACAAATGGATCAAAGAGAACTATGTTAAATTCTGACTCAGTACTCTATAAATCTGGGCAAATTTACTTAAGTTCTTTAAGTGCCAGCTTTTGTATTAGTAAAGCAGGGTTAATACTTTCTTCACCAGTATTATCTGAGCACTAGTAGTTGCTAAATAAATGTTAACTTTGTTTATTAATATACTGAGTTACATAAGAAGCATGTTGGTTGTACTTTTCAATATAAAATTCATTAAATGAGTTAATTACATAAAGTATAGATTCATGTAATTCATTGTTAACATGACTCTTTTTTTATAAGACTGTAAACTTTTTGAAGGCAAGGAAAGTGTCTACTTTGTTTACTGTCGTGTCTTTATGTATAGCATAGTGTCTTAGAATAAATGATATTAAAGCTTGAATTAACAAAGCTTTCAGATTTCAAAAGGATAAACTAAAATGAATAATATAAAATTCAATTGAACAAAATTTATGCGTTTTAATACAGTATGGCATTCAGAAAAAGGAAGCTAAAAAATATACTGTCATCTATGTTTGTCAGACTGCATTTGAAACATATTGTCCAATTTTTGACACCATATTTTTAAGAAGGTCATGGAAGTTTAAAAAAAGCATTTTAAGAAAAGAAAACCTAGGATGGTTCACTTCAATCCATTTTATATAAGAAATTTTGGAGGAATGGAGAAGTTTGTGCTATAAAGATAAGACATTATGAAACAGCTCATGGGAACTCTCGTTATATCTGGAGATTTGTGAGTCATGAGATAAATTTAATAAATTGCAATTGTGTTGAGACTATTGTAAACCAATTTAATAACTTAATAGGTTGAATTTTTTTAAAGAAAATTAAAAAAACTAAACTAGAATATTCAAACATTTTAGGGTGATACGTGGTATACTGAGGAGTCTGAATTTTATTTGGGGGAAATAAAAAATTGTAAAAGGAGAAAGTTTTCTTGTCCTCAGGTTTCTCATAAGTAAATTTAGGGAGTTAGTTCTCTATCTTCTCAAAGAGTTTTTCTACTTATAAAATGCTACGCGCCTACATTTTTGCAGTCACTGAGCTACAATGGAGGGTTTTGAATATGGAAATTCTAACTACTACATTTCTTCCTTATGGAGATTAATCACTCTGAAGGGTGGATGAGGTGGAAATGAACCTGAAGCCAAGAACTGTTTACTATATTATGGAAAAATGTAGACATGATCTAGATAAAACAATGGTAAGAGAAATAGGAAAGGGTATAAGTGGAGAGCATTTTAAAGGCAGAAATATTGAGTGTTCAGCTGATCGAATAGAAAGGAAACAAGACAGAACAGTGTAAAAGATGTTCTCAAACCTTATTAGGAATCTGTAAGCCCCTGAAGGATAAAGGCTGTGTCTTGTCTCCATCTCATTTTTGTCAGCAAATAGGACAGTGTGAGGCACATTTGTAGGTGTTCAATGATTGTTTTCTGCTAAAGGATGAATTGAGAGGAAGAGATGTGGCAATGTCCAAATGGATGGCCAGATCTAGAAATGTTCACAAAGTGAAAGGAGAATTTAAATTGTGCATATCAAAACATACACTCAGATATAAGTTATTGAGAATTTTGAGTTTCTTTTCAAATGCCCTACATTAGGGTAACTTAAATTTAAGATGGCAGTTTTACCATCAATAAAATTTTACAAAGCAGAAAAAGCGATGGAAAATTTTCTAAAAGAAGTAGAAAATGGGGTCTGGAAATCATCATTCTCAGCAAACTGACACAAGAACAGAAAGCCAAACATCGCATGTGTTCCCACTCATAGGTAGGTATTGAACAATGAGAACACGTGGACTCAGGGAGGGGAGCATCACACACTGGGGGCAGTTGGGGGTGGGGGTAAGGGAGAGACAGAGGGGGGTGGGGAGGGAGGGGGGTTGGGATGGAAAACATGGGAAGAAATGCCAGATATAGTATTCACCTAAAGTTAAATAAATAAATTTTTAAAAATGAAGCAAAAGTAATGTAATGTAGCATTTGTTTTTAACTTGGGGAAGCTTAGGGAAATGTAGCAATTTTTAAATGATGAGGTTGCTGTCACGTTTTGGAGTGATGAAGCATTACCTTATGCTTTAGAAATCTAAATTGTATCAAGTTCTTATAAACAACTTCATGGCTTTCATTTAAAATAATTCACCAAGCCCAAGGAAATATTCTGGTAAAACCAGTAAAGAGGAAATTCTGTGGTTAAATTTTTCTTATGATTCTGTCACACATCAAGTAATATTTCATGGCAACCATTAGGTTTCACAAAGTGAATATTTCAGGGAAAAACAAGACAAGAGTTTATTTTTCATAAGTAAGTTAATGATGTTAATTATAATTTTCTTGATGTACTATTTGCACAATTTAAAATCATAGCTTTTAAACACCACAAAATATAACTGATATGTAATTTCTAAAATGTACTACATTTAAGATTCCATTTTTTTTAAAGATTTTCCAAGGATCTTGTATGTAGAAATGGAAAAATTAGACCATTTAGTGATATGAACTGACATAAATGGAGAAATTATAGTACAGCTTGGTCAGTTGACACTTACATATATAAGGACTAAAAGCTCCAAAAACTTGAATGAGGAGCAAATAACCATTCTTCAAATAATAAGAAAATACTTTATTGAACATTATATACATAATGAACAGAAACTTTGTTAAAAATGTAGAGTCCTGAAAAGGCTTAGATAAGAGAGAAGTTATAAAAGTTCAGTATCAATAATACTAAATGCTTGGCAAGCCGTGGCAAAGGATAAACCTAGAAAGGGATTGCACCCTGATTAACCTCTTTGTATATTAAATGCAGAAGTTAGAATTTTATTCCAATATTAAGGAAAGTTTTTGAGGTTCAGGGAGGTTTTTGAGTAAGAGAGTGAGGTAATTCGCTTCATTCTATAGGAAAGTAACTTTTGTAGCAGTGTGGAGAATTGTCTAGAGCAGAGAGAGGCAATAAGAAGACCAAGGTTATGAAAACTTAGACAAAAGATGATTCTAATCTGGGTATGGCAGAGGGAGTAGGAATGAAAACAAAACAGAAAAAGAAATTAGAGAAGCATTTTTAAAATAAACTCTGAAGGATTTGATGACCCATTGGATACATTATGTGAGTCAGAATAAGGACTTGAGTTTGCCTGATGAAGAGATCTGAAAGGCAGAACTGATGTAGATCCTAACAGCAGAAGTAGAGCATATTGGAGAAACAGGCATGGAGAAGGAGATGATGTTTCATACTAGAATTTAGGATGTGTCTTATATGCTGAGTCTGAAATGCATGCAGGACATCCAGATGGAGATATTGTAATCAAGTTTGGGATTCAGGTAATAGATTACAGTTCTCATCATAAAGGTAATTTTTAAAGTCACAAAAGTGCATGACTATGGATGAACCAAACAAGAAGAGGGCTGTATAGAAAACAGGAAAAGATTATCATTTGAAAGATTGTCAGAGGATGAGGAAAAAGCAAATAAAATAAAGAGAAAAAATAGGAGTGTTCTATCTCAAAAGCCAAAAAAAAAAAAAAAGGGAAAAATACATAAATACATAAATATCTTAAATATGTCTGATAGGATAAGAATTAAAATTAGTTTTCTGGATTTGGCAATTAGGAATCACTGATGACCTCAGTGAAAGAAATATCAGAAGGCAGTTTTATCACCCTTGAGGATCAAGCTGAAGAATAGAGAAAAGCAGCTCTGGTTTTGGGGATTTTAGAATTGGAAACTTATTAAAAGGACCAGGCAACAGCTTGACCCTGATGCTATTTTGACAAGCAAGAGAGGAGTTAACTTTAATACTTTGGATAAAACACAAATTTGAAGTCATATTTACAGCTTGCTCCCTTCATTTGTAGACTACAAAAATAATAACTACTACTTCATGGGCAATTTTGGAAAGAATAAGATGCTCTACAAAAGGGCTCAATGCTACTTGGATACAATATTTTAAAAATACAACAAGCTAATGATAATGATCAGCATCATCAATTTGTTGCCATGGAAAATTTTCATTGGAACTTCAACAGAGTTGAACATGGATAAAATACCAAAATATTATAAATAATTGTACTTTTCCTCATCACGCCTGTGTCTGGAAATAAATTCTAACAATAGGTTTTCACAGTGGGCATGAGTACCCACTAATATGTTCCAGACACGGTGTAAGCACAGTTCATGTACTCAAAGAGCTTGCAATATTTTTTTGGTCAATATGAAAAGCTAATCTAGTTTCCCAAATCGTTGTATTTGTCTGTCTCCAGGGTTTACATTATCCAGAAAAATGTTATGTTGTTGCTTTGTGTTGTCCAATAATAAAAAGCACGATATAATAATTTCTACTGCAATCCAGTAAATTTTGATTTCCTTCTAAGTACATTTACAGCCGCAAGGAAGTGATTTATCTTTATAGAACCAGAACATCTCCAGCTTTTAGTGATTGAGCCATGGATTTCAGCATTATTGGAAACTGTAACAGGGCTGATAATTATTTTTTTTGCCCTTCTCATTTTACAGATGAAAGAATTGAGGCTCAAAGAAATCGACTGACTAACACAGAGTATTACTGTGATTTGAGTTAAGCACAACATTTCTATTTGCTGACAACCATGATTCTCTTGAAATAGCTCATTTATTTTAAACTTCTTTTATGAAAAAAATCAATTTAAACATTGTACATTGTTGTCTTAATACAAAAGTGCTTAATTATTAGTACGTTGATATGAATCTTTCAATAGCTTCTGAAGCCTCAGCAGTGTCAGTGTAACTTTAGGAGGGAACAAAAGGTTGTGACTCAGGAATTTTCTCTTCAGAATCGGCATTTTGACTCTTATCCGTAGCCCCATGATTTCTGTTTTCTTACTGAACTAGCAGGTATAGAAGACCTTAAAACCTTTTTTGCCTTAAAAATCCAGCCATGATGAGTACCGAAGTGGCAAGACTCTCAAATGAGGGCCTTTTATGTGGAGTTGGGCAGCCATTTGACTACCTTTCTCTGGGTACGCAGAAGGTGTTTGTAAGCCAATGAAGGCTGAAATCCACAAAATGGATGCTCACTTGGAGGTCTTACCAAATCCTCGTAACTCAAATGCTCAAGATGGGTTCCATGAAAAATTCATTCTAACAAGCAATTGGTAATAACTAAAAGTGTTCTGGCCACTGGTTTTAGACATTAGTATTCCTAATCAGTTGAACAGAACCCTGTTATCACATGGTTATGGGAATATAGAGACTCATGAGAGAAAATACTTAGCAAGCTCAATGTTAGGCATTGGTATTCAAATCTTCATTGACTAGTCCCATAGAACTGCACAGCGTTTTCCAAGTGATATCCTCTGCTTAGATCAGAACTGAATCTGTGTCATCAAATTCACTGAATTTTTAGCTCTTCCAAGGGGGCCACTGGGTATTCTCTCTCGTCCCACTGCTCTATCTCCCCAAATCCCTCTCTGACTGAAATGCTTGGAGGTGCATGAATTTGGATGATCTTTTTCAAATCACCTTCCATAAATAATTGGAGCCTTGTAATCTCAGCTGTGTTTTATGGGAAGATCCAGTGAGCATCCTTCCCAGATGCCTTTGGTGCCTCACTGAGTGCTTCTCATGTCAAGACTCAGCTTTCCTCCTTCCTGTCATGCAACCCTCTCCCACATCACATGCCTATATAATTCCTTAGCAAAACTCTCTCTTTTACCTAGCCTCAAAGCTTTGGGAAAATGGAAAGTACTTTTCACCAAAATGTTGGAGTTTATTTTTGTAGCAATCAGCAGTATATTTTCCATAGAATTCAGTCTTTATTATATTAACAATTTTGTAAAGTGTTATCTTTAACAGCTAGCACATGTCAATAAAGTATCCCTTATAAACATATTTTGAAAATTTCCTATTTGCTGTTGGAACAGTTTACCACAAATCTGGTGTCTTAAAACAACAGAAATTCGCTTTGTTATCATTTGGGTGGCTGGAATCCTGAAATCAAGGTGTTGGCAGGGACACAGTCCCTCACTAGAGCTGGGACTCTAGTGGAAAATCCATTTCTTGTCTCTTACAGATTCTGGTAGCCCAAAAGTTAGACATCCCTTAACTTGTGTCTTCATCACCCCAATATGTGCTCCTGTCTTCATATTGCCATCTCCTCTGTGTGTCTCTTTCTCCAGCCCCTTCTTGTCAGGATACATGTGGTTGCATTTTGGGCCCACCTTGAAAATTCAAGATAAACTCAAAGAATTGTTAATTTAGTCACAGTATTTGCAATATATGGTAATATTCACCCTTTTGCTGTATAAAGTAATATAATAAGTTAAGATCCACAGATTCTGGAGATTAAGAAGAAATGAGTATATCTTAATGGGAGCATTATATTCAGGTGACCATAGACACTATTGTTACCAAATTCAATTTTTGCTTGGATACACTCATTTTCTTACCAGGAATAATTACAGAATTATCCTACATTTGAGTTTCACAGGAACCATTCAGAAACTGTTGTTAATGCATGTGTGCCAAATATATATCATTTATCTCTATATCATCTTTCATTGTCATATATTTGGCCCTTCTTATTATTAAATAAACCATAAAAATACTGAATTGAAATTAAACAATACTGAATGGAAATTCAACATTCATTCAGTTTATTTCAGCAAACATGTATTGAACATCATAAGTATGCAAGGTTTGATTCAGCCACTTCAAATCATTTAGCTCGCTTAATTCTCCAAAAAGCCATTGGAATTAAAGCTCAGCATAGTGATTAGGATCTGGGGTTTTGAAGTCGGACAGACCATTTACTAACCATGGGAAAATTATTTCACCTAAGTGTTAGTTTCCATGTCTATAGAATGGACATACAGAGTACCCATTGCCCCAGCACAGTGCCTGGAAACAGTAGGCACTCTGTACATGGTGGCTGTTTTTATTACACTCATAAAGGAATTGGTATATGCTCTAGTAGTTACTGTGGTATATTGCACAAATCATTCTTTAGGACCAAAATACTCAGCTGCAAACTCCCTTCCCATTAATTGCTCTTCAGTTAAGTGAACAGTCAGGCCCAAGGATATGCTCCCTCACAAGGGCATCTAATTATGGCTCAACACCATGAGAGAATACAAACTCAACTCTGAAAGCTCAAGTCATGCTGCAGAATTAGCTGAGGCTCCTGTTGCCACTGCCCCACAGTTCAACTTCTCCCTGTGCCCAGTCCTACTTTCCTTTCATGTTAATTAGCAACAAGTAGCAAGTACTTTGGAGATTTGGGTAAGACATATATCCTTCAGAAGATGAGTGACAGACCTACAAAGATCCAGAGTGTTACCATACCAGTGATGTGTTAAGGATCTATTAGTCTAGAACGCAAAGACATAATCTCCAAAATTAAAGAGATTATTACATCTTGCATTTCTCACCACTGAGAAACAAAGGAAAATACCTGGTAGGCTTTTTTTTTTCTTTTTTCATTCCAGAGTTAGTATATTTCACACACTTGGGACCCAAGACTTCTTTCTTCTTTCTGATCTCTCCATTTGGAATGAGAATGTCTGTCTTATGCCTGACCCACCCTGGTGTTGTTTTAGAACATCATAACTCATTTGGTTTCACAGATACATAGCTGGGAGAAATTTTGCCTCAGGAGAAATCATATCATTTCTCACTTGTACTATGATGTTGAGATGAGATTCTGGACTTAGAGTTGATGCTGGAATGGGTTAAGACTTTTGGGCTGCTGAGATGGAGGTTAATATAATTTGCACATATGAAAGACATGAATTTTGAGGGTCCACATGGTAGAATGTTATGGACTAAACTGTGTCCCTTCCAGATTCATGTGTTATGAACCTAACCCTCAGTACTTCGGAATATGACTATATTTGAAGCTAGGGCCTTTAAAAAGATAATTATGTTAAGATGAGGCTGTTAGATGGGTGCTAATCCAATCAGGTATCCTTAGAAGAGGAGAAGATTTGGACATAGGGAGAGAGCTCAGGGATGCATGTGAACAGAGGGATGACTGTGTAAAGAAGCAAGAAGGCATCCATCTGCAAGGCAAATAGAGTATCCTCAGGAGAAACCAAACCTGCTGACACCTTCATGTTGAGCTTCTAGCCTCCAGAACTATGCAAAACTACATTGTGGTTATTTAAGCCACCTAGTGTATGGCATTTTGTTATGGAAACTCTACCAAACTAAGACACCTCCTCATGTAATTACTTGTCTACATGGGTGTACCACTGGTCTACAAGGGTGTACAAAAGTCTCACTCTGTTGGTTCGACTTAGGATGAATCCGAACTCAGGACCTTCTAGTGAGTGCTGAGTGCTCTAGTGTTCTATGTAGGATCAGCTAATTCCTCAGTTATAACTTCATTGCAGTTCAGATTCTCTGTGTCTAATTCTGCCTCCTTCACTCTGTCACAGGTGTTTCTGACTGTACCTCAAAAAACTTCTTGCATGCAAATCTCCATCTTAGAGTCTGTTTCTTGAAGCCCACACTTAAGAGATATGTAAAGTGTATAGAACATGGTTAACTATATAAAACAGAATAAACATTTAATAAATGTAACCAGTTACTTTCTATATTATTGGTATCCTTACCAGTCCAGGATTTTGCACGTATGTGTTATTTATTATCTATTTGTTTAGGGAAGCAATATAATTTTGCATGAAAAAATGAAGAATACTTCAGTAACTCTGCCTTCCCTAAATGACACATAATGAGTGAAGCTGCAGAGCCAGATTTAACTGGATCAAGAAATTATAGAGAGGAGCAGAGAAGGGGAAAAGGCACCTGCGGCGTTCCTCTCAGACACTCGATGTTGAATAACAAACACTGTAATGCTGCATTCACTTTCAGTCTCTCCTTTCTCTCATATTTATTTCAATTTCAAAATAAAGTGAACTGAATAAATATGGGAGTAATGCCTTGATATTTTTATGAAAACAGTGGTTATTATTCACCCCATATCACTTCACTGTTTCCATTGCCTCTGCTCCTTTCCCTTCTAGTTACATGTTTTAGCTATTAGTACTGAACACAACCACTGAAATAATATTAAGCAGATTTGAAGAGGTATAAACATTGCTTACAGCTACAATTTTCACCAAATTTTATTTAGCTCACATCTATGTAGTACAACCACTGGCACTCAGAAAAAAAAATATGGTGAGGTTATTTATTGAGATATTTATCTGTTTTCTTTTGTACCCCATCTCTGTTCTAAGAAGAAAGGCAGGCCTCGAGGGTTACTTGGATGAAGGTTTATTGGTGATAATCCATTTTTCTGTGTTTTATATTTTTTAAAAAGGAGTTTATTGAAGTGATTCTGCTAGGTATAAACTAGGAGGAAAGGGAGCAGGACTCTTAAATAAGAATAAAACAGGGATGATTTCTTGAGAGGAGAAAGAAGATGCTCTTTTCATAATCCTTTCAGTAGTAGGGAGCTGTGTTCTACTTTTTGGTAATGTTCCTAGTGCTCACCTCAGAACTTTGCATGTGCTATTCTTTTACCTGTAATATTATTTCATCTGATATTGCCATGGGTAGATAAAACCAAGTCTTCAAATGTTCCATTCTTAGGCATTCCTTGATACCTTACTTTTAATTATAGCCCTCAACATCCAGCACAGCATATTTACTAATTAACTTGTCTCCACAACATTTACTTCAATTTGACAATATCACATATACTTCATTTATTGTTGATGGTCTATATCCCCACTCAGAAATGTAAGTTCTTGAGGACAGAGATTTTTCTCCCCTATTGCAGTGAAGTTGATCCGTATTGCAATAGTCTTGAATAAAGCCTAATTTACTGTTTTAACAAATGCCAGATTAATTTTTTTGTTTAATAAGCAGGTAAACAAGGTAGTCACCTGGAGCCTTTTGGGAGTCATGAGGAAGAAAGGACATTTGAGTCTTATTTGAGTCAAATGGGGAAGGGTTCTTTGCAGTTGGAACACACAATTGTGGAGGAGGTTTGAGAAACAAAATATTTGGGAGAGGGTTTTTCAATCCCTTCTGTTTTCTGGGAGTACAGAGCTCAGGTAAAGTTCAATGTTTTCAGTTCATATAATCTTTAAACTCTTGCCATGATAGTTCAACTTTCAGTAGTACTGAGTTTCAGAGATTCATACAACAATAACTTCTTTGTAGAGCAATTGTATGGAAATTAAAACATAAGTCTTATATTTTCCACTCAAAAGTAGAGGGTAGTGATTGGAAAGAAGAGATTTATAGGAAATTCGTTATGGTTGAGATGCTACTTCTAGCTTTAGTGGAAGACAAAGTCTTGAACTGAAGACAGATTTCTCAGTATTTTTCTTGTCTAGAATTTTTTTATCCTCTTCATTTCTCTGCAAGGACTAACTTCCTAATGTTGTAGTCTAAACATATAGAACATATATTTTTAAACAGGAAAATCATAATCTTGTGGGTCTAGAACCCCAGTATCTCAGACCAGGGGAATATTCTCATAAACAGCCCTGATTTCCTGAGTCTATGAGTCTCTTCTTGAATGTTCCAAAAGCCATATTCTTACATTTTTTAAATTATCTTAATAACACTTTCTTTACACAAAATAAGTACAAAAGCACAACAATTTTATTATGATTTATAATTGTCAGGCTTACTACAAGAGAATTTTAAAAGCCTAAAGAAAAAATATACTAAATATTGCATTAAGTAAGACCTTAAAATAGCCGTTCATTTCTATACTTACATTTATGTATATATTTTATTTTACTATGTCTCTTACCTACCTACATTCTATTTTCCATTTCTGAGAAAGAAATATTAGGTCTTTTACTATCTCATCTTTCATTGCACATACACACTCCTATAACAAATGAAAAATACTAGTGTAGATGCCACTGGAAATCTTATAGTAAAATAAGATACTTTTTGTTCTAATGACTCAAATCTAAGTACACTGGTAAAAAATACATTAAAAAAACTTTTTTTGCAAGTCAGAGAGACTTGAGGCACTGTCGCTTGTGAAAAAAGAAAAAAGCAGACAAGATAATAGAAAAAAATATGCTATCTTTGCTACAGAAATGTTCCCGGTATGTGGTATTAGATGGTAAGCAATTGCCTTAGGGATATTGCTCCTCCTTGCTGGACTAGGAAGGGCCTGGGATATTACAGTGCTTAAAATGAGCTTGGATGGCGAGGTGTCATTTCATATTTTTCTTAAGTCCTCATGCTACTAAAAATCTAGAATAAACAATTAAAATACAAAATCTAAGAGAGAAATAAATTTTTTTCAGGTAAGAAGAATGTTTGCTTGCAAAGAAGCTGCAGAGTTCTTTGAAGCACGGAATTTTTTTTAAAGTGATACAATTATAGATGAGGAATATAGAGGTTGTATCAGCTATCTACTACTTTGTAACAAATTGCTCCAATGTTTAGTGGCCTAAGATAACTATTTTGTTTGTTCACAATCTGTGGCTCAGCAATTTGGGATGTTCTGAGCTCAGTCGTTTTCTAATCGAGTGGCTTGGAATCACTTATGTGGCTGCAGTCAACTTGTGCCTTGACTGTGGCTAGGTGGTCTAAAATGGCCTCACTCACATGTCTTGTGAATGCTAGCTGTCTGCTGGGCTGTGCCTCTTTAACCCAATAACCCTGGCTTCTTCACATGGTGGCAGCATTCCAAGATTCAAGGCCTAATGCACAGATGCGTTTCAACCCCCTGATTGCTTCATATTTACTAATGGCTTATGGTCCAAAGTAAGTCATAGGCCAAAGTCACTATCTACATGGGAGGGGATTACACAAGGATAGGAATACAAGTGAGCAGGACTTTTTGGGGAACTACTACTGTAGCAACGTGCCATAGAGGCACATACAGTTGATCCTCATTATTTGTGGATTCCATATTTGCTAATTTGTCTACTTGTTAAAGTCTATTTGTAGCCCCAAAATAAAAATTCACATTGCTTTTGTGGTCAGCCACTGACATGTGCAGAGCAGATAGAAATGTGAATAGCCTGACACACACATTTCCAGCTGAAGTTGAAGGAGATGGCATTTGCTTTCTTGTTTCAGCTCATACTGTAAACAAATGTACTTTTTGCAGTAATGTATATTTAATGTTATGTTTTTCATATGTTTGTGTTTTCATTGGTAATTTTGCTTTTTAAGATGTCTCCCAAGCATAGGGCTGAAGTACTTTCTAGTGTTCTTAAGGACCAGAAGGCTGTGGTGTCCCTTATGGAGAAAAATGTGATCTAGATAAGCTTTCTTCAAGCATGAGTTATAGTGCTGTTAGCCAAGAGTTCCATGTCAATGAATCAACAGTAAATACTAAGTAAGGCATCTGTAAGTAGAACCATATATAAAACAAGAATATGTATTGGTCTGTTCATGAAAATGTTGTGACCAGATACTCACAGGAAGAGAGATACTCACAAGAAGAGACATGGAGACATTCTCCCTGCAGATTCTCACAGGAAGAGAGATGCAGATACTCACCCTGCATTTTTTCTAAGAGAAATAGTTAAATATTTGCTGATTCAGTGGTTGTGGCACCTTTGAAAGGCATATCTACCATGAATAATGAGAATTAGTTATATATCATTTCCTGTCTAGTATAGTTTTAGAGCAGTATGCCTATATTATTTCCATGAGAAGTAAAGAAAATCATAAGCCACTTCTGTTAAATTAAGGAATAAAGGAAATGATCAAGTGGCAAGCCCAAGGTGAACTGAATTAGTTCAATAACAATTCCATTTGATAAATATTTATTAGGTATCTATATAATTGGGCAAAGCAATGTCACTCGTAGGTGCCTAGAATGGGGATAAAAATGTGAACACTTGATTGTATCCTATAAATGCTCAGTATCTAGTCAAGGAAACAAGGCAATGAGAGATGTGATTTGTGTTAGAGGAGAGATGTTCCTAAAGTATTAAGCACAGCAATAAGAAATACATTTGGCTGGTGAAATCAGTGGAGTCTTCATGGAAAAGATGACATTGAAATGTAGATGGTATTTTGATAAATAGCTATGAGGTAAAATAAAATTTCTTTTGGAAGAATCATGAGCAGATGTTAGATTGCAGAAAGGAGGGAGGAAGTTTGGGACATTTAGGAGGAGAGTGTATCTTGAAGGACTAGCGCAATGTTTACATCAAGGGTGGTAACTGCTGCCACATACAGAGCACTTAATACTACTTTTTAAACTGTGATACAGAGACAACTGATGACTTCTGAGTGGAGATGTGACCTAATAAGAGCAATGCTTTGATCAAAAGTTCTCCTCGGCAGCAGTCTGTTAGATTCAGTTGGAGAGAAGGAACCACAAGAGGGATTGGGAGAGGAGTTAATGCATTATCATGAGAGCAAGATAATAGATAAAAGGGGTGCTGAAACCCAAAAGGAGGGTGATGATCACACAGATACTGGAGAGTTCTAATTCACCGCACTGTGGAGTGAGAGATAGAAGTGTACAGAAATCAAAGATCAACATTCTGAGCTTTTCTGAATAGCAGGCTACCTCCCTCTTCTTTACAACATCCTCTAAATATCAAATATAGAAAAATATACAATATTATCAGTATTTTGAGATAATATAATGAACTCTGAATGCATTGAAGGGGAAAATGATTGAATCACTTACTCTGAAAAGGCTAGTTTTGAATTGTTAAAGAAAAGTTTCTCATGAAATCTGACACTTTTTAAGCTCTCCTCTTAAAATGTAAGATCTATTCATGATCTGTTTTTCCTATTTATTACCCATTTTTAAACTTGGAGATCCTATTATTCTTTATAATTAACGTATTCCAATCCCATCTGTCAGTAACAGCCCCATTAGCCATTTATTTAAGGTAGAAGATAACATAAAATTTGATATCATCTACTTAAAATACTTTATGCCATTTTGAAATTCCTGTATGAATAATTTCAGAGGCATTGTGTCATCCAATATGAATGAAGAATTTGACTGAGCTGGCGTCTAAAGAGGTAGTATTCATTCCTAATCCAAGACCATTCTAGAGTGTTTGAGCATCTGTGCAGTGTGAATAAATTTTTTAAAATGGGTTTATTCCTTGTAAATAAGTTACTATATTGACCTAAATGAATGCCAACAATTAAATTTGTCAGTTTATTAAAAGTCCCAGGGAATAAAAATAAAATTTAACAATTATTCTAAAATACGATTGAGTCTTCTTATTCTTACCCTCATTCATAAAAAAACAGAGAAACTCAATATCTTTTTGCATATGAAAAAGTACTTTAGTTTTTTTATTGACTGAGGGTATATACCATATTTATTTATTCATCTTTTGATTTTTTTCTCCCTCCTCAACCTAGCCTAGTCTTTTGGTCTAGTTGTTGCTCAGTAAATAAATGAATGTCCAGTTATGTTTCCTGAATACTTTAAACACAGAATTGAGTTATTTACATATACACTTTGAGAATTATTATGAGTTTTATAAAATTGCTGGATACAGAATCAACTTATACAAAGCAACAGCAATACTGAATACAACCGATTATAATATAGTAGAGGGAAAAAGACTTCATTTTCAGTAGCAACATAAACCATAAAATATCTAGGACTGAAGCTTATAAAACATACACTACACAGTCATCAGAGACCGGACTATTTTTATTCTGTAATAAATATCACTCATTACTATTGGTGTTCCATCCAGCAGCCATGAAAAAGAGTGAATAAGAGTGTCCCCATTCGTTTTAGGGATCCTTATACAAGTCATATCATGACAATTTTGGTTATATACAATTGAGCAGTACGTATCCCATGGCCATACATATACTACTTGACTGAAGGTGGGGTTACATCCTGACAAACCTATTATAAAATTGAAAAATGTAAGTTGAACCATCATAAGTCAGAGACCAAATACACTTTACTATACGGGAAGCTAAAAAATATGATCTTTACTTAGGCTGTCATATACCTAGCTAGAACTTTGGATTCTATTCCTGAAGAAGAAATGAAGATAGATATTTGGATATTTCTACCAATATCTGCCACAACATTCATTAGCCTTGTACTGTCATGGAGAAATTCTGTTGGCTGCCTGCTTTAGAAACAAAAACGGAGGCTGGGAGGATACTATTATTGATGTGGCTGAACTAGAAGTTGGCATCAATTTGGGAAGAAGAGTTTTTTAATTGATAATAAAAAGATGAGTTTACTTAGTATCATATATTATACTTGAACACTTTTATAACCATATTTTGCATATTATAAATTATTGGTATTTATTTGTTGAAAATACAATTGAAGCTCACATTTCCCATAACATATGGTATTTTTCTAAATCCGAGTTTCTCCACACATTCTCTCATAAGCACTTCAGTCAAGGGGAGTGGAGAAGACCACTCAAAACCCATGTCTGTATCATGACTAGGATACACAGAACAGCACAACTATAATTTGGGCGTTAAGTAGGGAAATATTTCCAAATCAGCAGATCCAGCTACAAAGCCCACTCTGGAGCTGAGAGGTGGAGACTGCAAGGCAATGAGAAGAGAGCTCAGAGGGCTGAGGAATGATTGAGCACAAATCATGTTCACTGCAAACAAAGTGAGTCCCACCACCAGTGGAAAACATTGAGGACTGGTCCAAGACCCGATGAATCAGAGCTTTGAAAAGACATTGAAAGTTCACAGGACCCGAGGCTGGAGTCTTGTTAAGACACTATTTCCACAGGTGGAGAACAGCCTTCTATTATTCTTTATGACTAATGTATTCTACTCTCATCTGTCAATAACAGACAGGCACATTAGCCTTTCATTCATGTAAAGTAAAAGATATTATAGAATATGACATCATCCATTTGGAATAATTTATATTGTTTGGGGCTTGGTGATGAACAGAAAGAAAAAAAAAAGCAGTGAAAATTAAGAGTCTTACCCAATGAGAAGAATCACAAAATAATAAGATATACCAACATCTACTCTAAAGAGCATAATATAGAACTATTGATTTTAGGAACTGTACTTCCTGAAGAGAAAATATAAATGGTTTCAGATATGAAATTTTGTTGAACTGCACAAGTCACTACATAAATCTGTTATTATTGGCCGCACAAAATAAAAGACAGTTTACAATGAACAGAAGATGGCAATCAAAGCTAATATAAGAAAATAGAAATGAGAATCAGGATGTCAGCTGATAAATGTTCTCCAAAACCTACCATGAAGTGGAGAAAAACAGAAAGAAAACTCCCCAGCTGGAGTTAAATACCACTAAAGATTTCCAGACATCAAACACAGTTAGAATTACAAATTAAAAATTTAGAACATAAATTGAGAGGGAGGAAAAAAAGAGAAAGAAAGGAGGAGAGGGAAGGTGAAGAGAAAGAGCTGAGTGTGAGAGGCATACAGAGAGAGAGAGAAAACAAATGTGAAAATATTAATTAATTTTCTTGCACTGAACTTTGAATTTTTTCTATGGATTTGAAATTTGTCAGGAAATTTAAAATACACAGACACAGAAAACCTTTAACGTATGCTTTGTGTCAACTACTGTCCACTGAGCTGGGGCGACAGCAGTTGAGCGGGCTTCCTAGAGCTAAACAAACCAATGAGGAGATATACATATAAACAATAAATTAAGCATACAAAATCACATTTACTGATTATGGTAAAGGCTATGCAGGCAAATGTAAGATCTGGAGAAAGAGTATAAGGACCATGGGAGTGGATATCTAATTTATATTGAGAAGTGATATATTCCAGAAGTGATATTTGAGATAAGACCTATAAGGTGAGTGTAAGCAGCAAATAATGAGGAGAAAATAATTCCAGGCAGAAGAAATGGCATCCATGTATGTCATGCATTAGGAAAACGGCTGAAGCAGGGTTTCATCCATGCTATCAGTGTTGTTTTGTTTTATCCTTGACCTCTGCGACTTCCACTTATGTTTACACTGAAGTCTTTTGCCACTGCAGGTTCAGTCTAGGGAGGGGAATGTTGGGGGATATTGGTGGCAGGGTTGGGGATAGACTTTCAGTTTCATTTTTATACTTATTTATTCTTAGATTTTAAGGAATTTATCTTTTATTGGAATAATTAAAAGATAAATGTAGTCTTATGGAAAGAAGGGGGCTGGTTGTCTTCTTTTTTTTGTTTTTGAGGCAGTGTGTCACTCTGTCACTCAGGCTGGAGTGCAATGACATGATCTTGCCTCATTGCAACCTCTACCTACCAGGCTCAGACGATGCTGGAGCCTCAGGCTCCCTAGTAGCTGGGACTACAGGCACGAGCCACCATGCCTGCACATTTTTAATTTGTATTTTTAGTAGACACGGTTTCACCATGTTGGCCAGGCTGGTCTCTAACTCCTGACCTCAGGTGACCCAAAGGCTTCAGCCTCCCAAATTTCGGAGATTACAGGCCTGAACCACCACACCCAGCCCTGAGGCTGGCTGTCTTCTATGTCTCACAGACTGTTTCTTAGCATTCTTCTCCTCCCTTGCTCTGCCCCGGGAGACTGAATTTCATGGATGTTGTTAGTGGCCTCCCACGGTGTTGCCCTCTGACTACTGGTTGAGTCTGGCCAATGAAAGACCCAGGCAAGAGATCAGAGGTGGAGGAGCATGAGGAGAGGGTACTTATTTTTCCAGATCTCTCCTCGGAGGATCTACACAGTTGGCTGTGTTGCTTTATATTAAAAGTCCACATACCAGGTGCCTTTTCTGTACAGCTCTCTCTGGGTTCTGATAACTCTTCCATTCCCTTGGCCATTCAGGCTGTGGTAGGCTGAATAGTAATCCCTAAAGATATTCATGTCATAATTCTCAGATCCTGTGAATGTTACCTTATATAGAAAAAGGGACTTTGTAGATGGGTTTAGGTTAAAGATCTTGGGATGAGATTATCCTGGATCATCTGTCTGGGTCATAAATATAATCACAAGGGTCTTTCTAAGATGGGGACAAGACAGTCAAAAACAGACTGGAATCAGGCAAAAAAAGGTGATGTGACGTGAGGACATGAACTAAGGAATGAGGACAACCTCTGGAAGCCAGAAAAAGCAAGGGCACAGATTTCCCCCTAAAGCTTCCAGAAGGAACTCCCTCCTGTGGATACCTTGATGTTAGCACAGTGAAACTGGTTTCAGACTTCTGACTTCCAGAGCTGTGTGGTGAGAAATGTGTGTTATTTAAACCACAACATTTGTGGTAATTTGTCACAGAGGCAATAGGACACTAATATACAAGCCTAGGGCAGTAACTACTCTGCTCAGGGTAGCACACCATACCCTGTCAGTCATTCTGAATCTTGTCCATACTTTATAAGTAGTTGCTATATTAAACTTTCCTCAATTACCTAGTTAGAGTAAGTCATCTGTCTTCTGACAGAAACATCTATGAGTTTCTGTTTCATCATTTTTAAAGTGAGTATTGTAAGTAATAATACCTAATGTATAAGATAGCGGTGAAGGCAAATGAATTAATGGAGTAAGCACACTTCTGTTAAGTTGTAAAGATCTCTTAGTTGAAAATGTTTTTCTTGCTTCAAACTACTGGGCTCTACTCACTAGGAGACCCTCCCGGAATGAACAGTTAAGCTACAGTGAATAGATAAGGGTGTCATAAACTCATATTATTAGGCTCAGGTCCAAGTCACCAAAACAGATTATGATTAAGACTCATACAAAAAATATAAAGAAGAAGCGGGTTCTGGTAACGTGGGAAAGAATTAGTGCCCAAGCATAGACATGTCAGCTGGTTAATTAATGCTTTAAAAATAAGGGCCTATTATGTGTCAAAGAAGCTCAGCGCTCTGCCTCCAAGGAATAGAACTCTTGGCTCTTTGCTGCATATCTCTGGGCTTCTTTCAGAATATCTTTGTTTTCTTTTCTGTTCCTAATTTCTACTTGTCACCTCCTCACAGAAGTCATCCGTGATCTACAGGCTGAGTTAGGTATATCCCTAGTGTTACCATAGTCCCTGTGGTTGTCTCTTCGCTAATAAAATATATTTACTTGTGTGTCTTCCACAGAGTTCTTTCAGGACAAAACTATGACCATTATTTCTATGTCCTTAACTGGCACACTGTCTGGTTCATAGGAGTCTCCACAAATAGTTAATAAAGGCATTTTGATTGATTGATTTAATAATATACAGACACCTAAGTTAAATCTACATAGTTACTATACAAAGACATCAATACTCCAAGTATTAAATTTTATTTATTCAGAAATTGCTAAAATTAATAGTCTCTAATAGTGTTTAGTATCCCTATTCAAGATTTTAGAACAAAAATAATGCAGGGGAAATGCCACAATGTAAAAATAGTTACCTTAAATGGAACAGCCAGACTTCAGAATCAAACACAAATGCTCATATGAAATTGAAAATCTGTAGATCCCTGAGAGACTTCCCTTCCGCTGTCTAAATTTAATGTGGATAATTTATCATTCTATAAATACATTTCAGCTACAGTTCATTCACATGCTTTGCAGCCTCTGTGTGCATTTCAGCTCTTGGCATTAGTGAGTATATAAGCTATAAAATTAAAAAACTTATACAGATTTCTATTGCAATTGAGTGGGTCAAAAACCTGGGGCGCCTATTATTTAATATACATTATTTCTTAGAAAAGAGTTTTACTGGATCCTACCATTAATAGATATTCTTTTATAAGCTCTGCATTCCTCTCTTCCTGATGTATTTTTAATGACACATCAACTGAGTCATGGTTCAAGTGGGTAAAGAAAACAAGGAGCACTTTGGAAATAGAATGAGTAGAGAACCAGGCCTTTAATATATTTCTGTCATCCTGCCGGCAGGAAATGATGCTTATTTTGAAATACAATGCCTAGCTCATCTTTAATAAGACTAAAACTTTTGGAGAGTGGTTACACAACCAGGAGGGGAGGGGCACAACAAAGGCTACAAAGGGTATGAGGAAAACATATACGCCCATCTCTACACAGGCAGACTGGCCCACTGGATATCTTACTAGTCACAAACTCTACATTTTTTTTTTAACTGAAGTGCCCTGTTATAATCATTAAATAATTTATTTTATTTATTGGCTTCTTTCTATGCCATTCATACACTGATGTATTTTTTTCAGTTCACTGATTCATTTAGCAAGCTTCTTTTGTACATCTTTTTGATAGAACAGGCACTCTGGTTAAAGTGAGAAGGTAAATGGCACATGATCTCCGCCACCGTGAAGTTCATTGCTTACTAGGGGAGACTGAAAAATATACTAAAAATTGCACAATGTTCAACACCCGCCTATGAGTGAGAATATGCGGTGATTTCCGTTCTTGTGTCAGTTTGCTGAGAATGATGGTTTCCAGATTCATCCATGACAATGAGAACGCATGGCCACAGGGAGGGGAGCATCACAAACTGGGGTCTGTTGTGGAGGACTAGGGGAGGGACAGTGCATGGTAAGGAGGTTGGGGTGGGATAACATGGGGAGAAATGCTAGATATAGGTGACGGGGATGGAGGCAGCAAACCACATTGCCGTGTATGTACCTATGTAACAATTCCACATGATCTGCACATGTACCCCAGAATCTAAAGTATAATAAAATATATATATATATGTATATAATTGCACAATGTAATGAATGCTATGAGAGTGTTATGGTAGTTCCATGGTATAGAAGTAGTATAACAAAAAGGGAGTGTCAGAGGATCTGATTTACTCAGAAACAACAATGGATTACTGAATAATTTGGAATACAGAATCAAATTTGAGTCTAAACTTATAAAATATAAAATTAGATTTAATAGTTCTGGAATTTTTCTCTGTTTAGTGAAAAGAGAACAGCTGAAGCTATGAGATTCTGAAGTATCCAGGAACATCTCAGTGAAAGGGGGACATGGAAAGGCCTGAGAATAATCGAATCATAATGCTGTCAAGGCTCAGATATAGTGGTCAGCCCTGTCTGGGATCTGAAATGATGTTTGAGCAGCTAAAGGGAAAGGCAGGCAAATTTGAGCAATTCTTTCCTCAGCTTAGTGCAGTCACATCCACAGAGAAACTAGGTTTTAATACCAAGTCAGTTCCTACGCTTTCGAATCAGTGTTACACTTTACAATACTGATAGTACAACACTGATACAAAAGCTTAGGAATATATAGCTTTTAACACTGATAGTACCAAGTCAGTTTTAATATCAAGTCAATTCCTGTTAGAAAGTATAACACTGATAGTACCAAATGCTAACGAATATATGGCTTTTAACACTGATAGTACCAAGAGCTTAGCAAAGTAGTTGGTCTTAGGCCCTTAGGTCATGTCCGTTTTCTGTGAATGGACCCAACTATAGGGTAGAAATGAAAATGCCATAAGAATATAAATTATGACCAGCAGGAAAAGAGTCAGAAGCAAACCAAAGTAATCCTGGGACTATGCCAGTGTCAGCAATCGCTAGAATACCACATCAGCCTCTCCATGAAGATCCTTTCGCAACTATTAGTGTCCACCAAACCTCAGAAAAATCCATTTTTTTTTTGTTTTTGGCAGCTTTTACAAAATATAATTCACATACCATGCAACCCACCCATTTGAAGTACACAATTCAATGATTTTTGGTATATTATATTACTATTTTTTTAAATTGTGGTTAAATGTGTGTAACTTTAAATTTGATATTTGAGGCATTTTAAAGAATAAAATTCAGTGACATTATTTACATCCACAATGTTATATAACCATCACTACTATCTATTTCCAAAAGTTTTTAACCATTCCAAACAAAAACTCTGTACCTATTAAGCATTAACTTCTCATTCCCCATCTGGTAATCTGTTAACCTCAAATCTACCTCCTGTCTCAATGAATTTGCTTAATCCAACTATAGAGTATAATTGGAATTGTACATTATTCTTTTGTGTCTGGTTTGTTTTACTTAGGATTATGTTTTAAAGGTTCATTCATGCTGTTGTATATATAAGAACTTCATTCCTTCTTATGGATGAATAATATGTCATCGTATACACACACACACACACACACACACACACACACCCCTCATTGTGTATCCACTTATCTCTCAATAGATACTTGGGTTATTTCCACCTTTTGGCTGTTGACTAATACTGCTACGAGCACTAGGTTACAGTTAGAAAAATCTTTTTTTTTTTTGACATTAGTCAATTGCTTTAAGTAAATCCATGGATTTACATACCAGGAGTTACGTAATTTTTCCTAAGGTCACTGAAGCAGTCATCGGCAGTAATAACATCCAAAGACTACATCCCACCTGCAGTCTATTTTCTAAAACTTACTGGCTTTTCTAGATCAAATGTATGCTCTGACTTTGCCTAGGTTAACTTTGGGCTGAAATTAGTTGGAGTTCCATGCCATGCTACAGAAGCGGGACAGAATGGAAATCTACATAAATGTAATTGAGTAGCTAGCTGTATAGATGAAGAGAAGGCATTTATAAACATGGGTGAATAATTGGCTTCTGTGACTGCTTTCATAATAATCTGTAAAAACACTGCATGTTTGACATCATTAGATCAAAACATCAGCATAATACTTTTAATATTTGAAATATCTAGATTTTGTAAAACAAAGGGTGACCATTGGCTAATTCCTAGCCAGTTGCATACAGAGCCTAAAGGGGTTAAGAGTATGAGAATTGTGGAAGTTAAATCTGGTTGTATAATACTTTCCTGAAAACTAATTTTAATAGAGAAGTCAGTTCTGATTCATTCACTTTTTCTGACAGTTGTAACATGAAGAACATTGTGGCAAACGTAAATAACAGGGACTAGCTTTGGAAACACCATTATCTCTGTGTAGTTTTCTGATCACCTAAGCAGAGTTCACATACTAATAGGTAAACAAGACCAGAAGTTGGCATTTTAAAGAAAAGACAAACAGAGAGTAGGTCAAGTTAGATGTAATGTTACATTAACATCAAGGTAATGAATTGACTATGGAGACAAATGAGTGAAGCTTATATGAGATTTGTGCAAATTGTGCCATGATACTATGAGTTAAATGTCCTGTTAAATCATTGAACACACTAATATATTCTAATAGTCTCTTTATAAAAACCTGTTCTTTCCTTCCCTGTCAAGAAAGACTTAGGTTTGAAGTCATCTTCAAGTACTATAGATTGCTGCAAAGAAAAAAAATCAACTAATAGAAGATAAAATGTCATAATCACTCAAGTCTGTCAGGTTTCTGAATAGGATTTTAAATTCAGAAACTTTTTTTTCTGGTGTAACCTGATACACACACACACACACACACACACACACACACATACATATTGCACATATATGTTATAATTCAGTAAACTTTTAATATATTCTATTTATTAGAGAACAAATTACATTCTCTAGCTGTACAAAAATGTGGACCATTTGGTCCTGTATTTATATCTTTGGCTGTGTTTTTGATTTGGAGTTAGACTGTGTGGATCATAGCCTTGACTTCTCTTAAGTACTGTGACTTTGGATAAGTTATCTCCATCCTTTGGGTTACTTAGTAAGATGAAAAAAATATTAAAACCTAGATCTTTAGTGTTCTGAAGATTAAATGAAGTAATGATCACGGCTTTATACATAGTAAGCAACAAAACAATATTGGCTATTATATTTATTTTTCAATGATATATTCATTATGCTTCAAAAAAGATTAAATGAATGCATCTCTAGATATTTTACTGGCCGTTTTCTGGAGACACAGTTGCAAAAGATGTACAGAATTAGATACACCTTTGAAAGAGGTGTGAGATCATTGTATATTTAAAGAGATCAAATGCCATCCAGCTTCCATGTAGAGAAATCCATTTCTACCCTTGGCATTCTTTACTAGGATTATTTATAGACCGTGAGAGGATTTAGAGCTTCCATGAATTTTAAAACAAACAAAGAATAAAAACTTAACACCAAGCATTTTAACCTCCATTTTCTTGCCCCCAACAGATTAACTAATCATTCTTTCATAACGATGTTTTTCCACCAGTGTGTCTGAATAAAAAAGAATAAAAAGTCCCATCTTGGAAAAGGAAAGCCCAAAACCTTCAGGTCAATTCATGGTTTTAAGATATTCAGTGTTTTGTTTTGTTTTGTTTTGTTATGTTATTTATTTGGTAAATCCTGTGACCCTATGGCTCAAATGGGAAGTGTCTTATTAAGAAAATCTCTGTGGTTCTTTTATAGTTAAGCCTGTAAGGTCTTAGCTAACTGTGGGAATATACTTTGTACTAGTCTTTTTAAGAATTTACAGATAAGTTGAACAAAAATATTTGAGAATGGTAAAGGTAGCTCTGAATAAATTAGTAAAAGCACTCCTCTCCCCAAAATACCTTATTTAGCAAAATTTTCTTAAAATGGGTTCTGTTCAATGCTACACAAAGATATTCCCTTCCCTTCCATTACTCTTTCCTGACTCAGTAGTGCAGAGCTCAAAGAGAAATAAGGAGATTGGTGATAATTAACAAAGCAAAATGTTAGCCTTCGTAATAGATTATAGTTGTTGAACTAAACTTCAACAAGGGAATACAGTACCAAAATCTAAGAGCATGACCTACAGAACCATCCCTACAAGGTATTTTATAGAATTTCAGAATATACATTCACATAAACCTTAAACTGAATTGCTTTTAAATTTTTGGTAAAGTCAAGATATATTCAAGTTTTTGCTTTGGACAAAACCAATTTAAAGGACATAAAGTCAATAAAAAATGAAGACTTAGACATCAAAGATGTCCCATAATCCTCACAAGAAGGATATTTTATTAAATGACATTAACCAAATCCAAATATGTGACTTAATCATATTTTTTTTTGAGCTGAATATATCCTACAAAACTGGGAAATAGGCAACTTTTATCGTCTCTGTTACATTTTATCTTTATTCCGTAAATATATTAGCTCCTTCTTCCTATAAAAACCATTCTTTTATAGGAAAACTGATTCTTTTGAATCAGTCCATGTAAATTTGCCTTTCTCAGGAGTATTTGGAGGTTAAGCTTTGGAATTAGAAGTAGAACCTATTACTGTTGCCACGTGGATTTCATATGCCAACAACCCAGTAAGATTGGCTCTGTGTGCCTCTATGCATGTACACAGGTATATCTATGTGTATGTGAAGTGGTGAGTGTAGGCAATGCACAGAAGCTCCCCTGAAGCCGCAACAGGTAGTCATTTACTTCACTTATGTGTGATTTATCAACAGATTAAACCCCAAGATGTGCCAAGAGAGTTGTGTTTGGTTAGATGAACAATTTTCTTGATGGGTATTATATTAGTTTGTTTTCACACTGCTGATAAAGACAAACCCAAGACTAGGCAATTTAAGAAGGAAAGAGGTTGAATGGAGAACTCAGAGTTCCACGTGGCTGGGGAAGCCTCAGTATCATGGCAGTAGGCAAGGAGGAATAAGTCACATCTTACTTGGATGGTGGCAGTCAGAGAGAGAGCTTGTGCAGGCAAATTCCTACTTTTTAAGACCATCAGATCACATGCGACCCATTCACTATTATAAGAACAGGACAGGAAAGACCCACTCCCATAATTCAGTCACCTTCCATTGGGTTCCCCCACAAGATGAGATTTCGGTGGGAACACAGAGCCAAGCCATATCAGGTATGTTTGGGGACTTCTCGGGAGAGCAGAGTGAGAAGAAGAATTAGGTGGCCTCTCAAGATCCCTTCTAATCAGGGTATAATTACCCAAACCTAATTTCAGGATATTTGACTAATAGTCTAAGATGCGAGTATCATTGTGACTTTGTGGCCCTGCATATGTTAAAACATTTGTCCAATTAGTACTGTTTGCCACCATATTCCCTGCCTGTGCTTCTGATTTTGATCTTCATATACAGAGAAATTGCAGTTTGGACAGAAATGCCAGAGCACACATGTGCCAGGCATGTAACCACAGAACCATACCCAATGTGATAGAACACTAATCACGTAAGCAGTTCCAGATAATTTAATCACCTCACCAAAAGATCATAATGATTTACCACTTAAATTCAGATGCTTCCACCTTTTTTAAACATCAGGGCCAAATTCAATTTTCTATTTCTCAGCCTTTATCTTCTGTAACTATAGTTTCATAGGGGGAGAGTGCAAAGCATGGAGAAATTATTGAGCTGGTTTTAGCCCGACTGTTTTGTTTTTTATTTTTCAGACCAATCTAAGGTCCTCTAAGGATTTTGCTTTCATTTTCTCAACTCCAGAAGGAGCAAATGGAAAATGCTCAGAGCAGCATGGGAGTTGTTCCAAGAGCAGGGCTGTGAACATACATTTGTCCTGCTCAGGAGTGAGGTTTCGCCTCCACCTACTCACTGAGGGGGCAGCTGTGATGTCTCGATGGGATGAGAGAAAAATCAATATGCATGGCAATCTGGTGTTGTGCCCATGGGACCATTGAGGGAAGATATGCTGCGTGCCATCCCTGTGTCACAAATCAGGGTTGCCACCAGCAACCAGGACACCTCTGTGTTGAAACAATTACTGAAAAGAAGGAGTGGAGTGATGGTTGTAACAGCAGAAAGAGGCACTTCCATCCTCTTTATGTCTCCCTGTCTTCACTTGCCTCAAAAATTCCTACTCATCCTACTGCCCCTTCTCTATCATTCGTCGTATGATATGTCTGGGTATTCGGCAAAGAAGTGGATTTTTGGGTGGAGAACCTCATTTTCTGCCTGACATAAAAAGACATAATGGACTCTCGTGCTCTGATAAGTCATATTTAGGTAGCAGCAGTTAATGGTATTTGACTGATGAATGTGAAACATCACAATGGCTTTACACATTGAGCAACTCCTTACAAGATGGAAACACAAACATTGTTTATTGAAGTGAAAGGGCAACAGATGAACATTTACAGTCATTGAATGCCCTAAAGTGGAGGAGCAGAGAAATAATTTTTCCTTATGTAGAAGTGCCTGGTATTGCTTATCCCAGGCAAAGTGACTGATGTGTCTTTGACACTTTCTTAAGTTACATTGACCACAGAGGAGTGACTGTGTGCAGATATACTTAAATGCCTACAGGGCTAGGACTTTTCTTCAGAAAAGCCTACTTAGAGGGTATCCACATGGGAGGTGGAATCTTTATTTTTTTTCTGTTCCAAGCCTTGCTGTTCAAACCTTTGCCCACCTCATAGACTAATGGCATTGTGTCCCTTTAGGACATGAATGGGCACAGCATAACAGCTGTCCTCTGGGGCCTTTACTTTATATTATGGGCTGATAAACACTGTGACACCTGACAAGGAAGCCAGTGTCTGCTTCTCGGGTGGTCAATTCAAAAGAACTGGCATTGATAGAGTGCTGAGACCTTCTGAGAGATCTGGATTTTCCCATTACTGGGAAATAATTATTATTTACATTGATTAAGAAGATATGCAATGTGTAAACCATTCTTTAGAAATTAATAATTAATTTCCCCACAAAGGAAATGAATTATTTGAGATAGTCATGCCAACTCTGTGCTTGTTTCTTTTCATTAACTGTTCTCAGGATGTATTTCAATTGTCCTCTGGCTCTGTGGGAACCAGTTGATGACTAAAAGAGATTATATACTGTAAAACTCAAAGTGGGTTATTTACATACAAGGGATCTCAAAACTTATGGTTTCCTACCAATAGAAGGTGTTCAACAAATGCTTATTATATGAATGAAGGTTGTGCCAAATTCTTCACCATTGTATTAGTCCATTTTCAGACTGCCATAAATAGCTATCTGAGACTGGGTAATTTATAAAGGAAAGATGTCAGTCTGAAGCAAACAGCTCAGCATGGCTGGAGAGGCCTCAGGCAACTTACAATCATGGCAGAAGGTGAAGGAGAAGCAAGGTGCCTTCTTCACAAGGCGGCAGGATAGAGAAGTGCTGAACAGAGGGGGAAGAGCTCCTTATAAAACCATTAGATCTCATGAGAACGAACTCACCATCATGAGAACAGCCTGGGGGAAACTGCCCCCGTGATGCAATTACCTCCACCTGATCTCTTCTTTAACACTTGGGGATTATGGAAACTATAGGGATTACAATTCAAGATGAGATTTGGGAGGGTACATAAAGCCTAATCACATCAACCACCTAGTTTTAAGTTACTGTGGTAAGGATGGAGAGACTAGACAGAGCATTTCCTGTGGGAAAAGGACAGGGTAGGGGAATCCATGTCCATTCCTAAAGGCTACAACAGTGTTTTTTTAATATCAATTGATTTAAAAGTGAAGCAGCATGTGCCTATATTTGTCTGAAAGATTGGAAGAGACAGGACAGACATCTTATTACATGCTAGTAAAAATAAGGATATGTGCTATTTTGATTGACATTGTTCCTCTATGATCTATAACAAATAGAGTTATATCTAGACTATCTTTGTTTTTCACAATTTTTTATTATTAAATATCTCATATATTTAAAAATATTTATAATAAATAATACATGTTTAAGCATAATAATAAAATGTATGTACCCAACCACCATCCAGATTAACAAATAGCACCTTTCCCATACTGCTGTATCTGCCTGTGTGAAAACAATGGCATTTCCATTGTCTTTTCATGAAAGGTAACCACAAGCATGGGTATGCTGTATACAATTTTCCTTACCAGTCCATTATCTAGGAAAGAATGACAAAGAATAAATAGCCTTTCACTAGTTACAGAATAAAAAGTGATGATTTTTCAGTTTGGAAAGACAGTTGGTCCAGGTGGATATGCCATAAAATGTAGACATGTAATAGAAGTGAGTGCCCCAAAGCTGAGTTAGCTTTAATTCTTCTAACAGATAAAGTATAGCTGCGACTTTTTTCTTTTGCAGATAAAGTTTCTCTTTGAACTTGGGCAACTTATTCAAAATTTTTGTAAAGACTGTTGTGTATATTCCCTTCAAAAATTAGAATAATATAATATGAAAGATGGTCTCCCTTATTCCTCAATAATTATTTGTATCCTTATACAAGTTTGGGTATTTTCATTTTCACAAGATTTAACATATTTTAAAAATATTGCATGGTTCAGGGAGGGTACATTCAGATGTATTTTATGAAACATGGATAGCTATCCAATTTATTTAAGGTAAGAAAAATGTTTCTCCAATTAAATATTAGTGATCTATGCTTGTTGAAATATGGCATGTTAAATTTTGTGATCTTTTATCTCATAAGACTGGCTGATGGCTACTCTAGCTAGATAATATATTATTAACAACTCTGGCTGCTTAAAATACAAGGAATAGGGAGATATTAATTATGTACATTGTATTATACAAATGAGTAGTGTTAAATCAAAGTCCTAGAGCTGACTTTCTTAAGATGTAGTTAACATTAGATAACATGAGCTAAAGTAATGTCATATGCAGATATTTTAAGGTAGCACATATTTATTGAACAACTATTTGTTTCCAGGCCTTGTGCAAAGCTCTAGGGATTTAAATACCTAGAAAGAGCTTTTAAATTCAAGTGTGATGCCTTTATTATTAATGGTATCATCCAAAAGTCACTTCCACAATATAAGGTACATAAATACAAAACTGTCTTTTGGTTTTGGGGTTATAATAGTTACAGATAGAAAGCGTGAAAGGTAACTCAGTCACACTTTGCCATACAGTGTTTGATGCCTTTATTAAAAAACAAAAACAGAAAACAAAAACTAAATGCCTTAAATGATAAGCCCTTCTTTAATGAGACTCCAGACTCTTCTGCAAATTCATGTAGATGATCCTTCCAATGTCCTGGCCTCTCAGCATCTGGACCTTGTCATCTTCCCTACCTCAACCACTCATAACTAGGATCATACTCTTGACTGTGATTATCAATAAGTGCATTTCTAACGCAAACATACCACACCCCATGTGCCTTATACTGTTTCAGTTTGTTCCTTCTGGTGCCTTTCGACCCCTGCAGGACCAACAATTGATTGGTCCTGCCAGCTTCTCTTCTGTCTTGTCTCATACATGTTCTCACTTCCTTCTGTGCCCAGCTTAAATTCTATGCCCAGACATTATGAGCACTCCTTCACATGCATTGCCAACTCTCTTACCAGTCTCTTTATTTTTTGAATTACTTTGGCTAGAGAATATAACCCTGGTTAATCAGTATATCTCCCTATTCCATATTTACATCCATGTAGCCAAAAGTAGCTGGAGAAAAACAATAACAATGTGGACTGATCTTACTTTAAATCCATGATTACAAAATGGGCCAGATTATATTGACTGACAATCATTTTTTCCTCTCTCTAGACTAGGCACCATCCCTGTCTTCTGGATGACTCTTTTATCTCATTCTTCCAAAACTGAACACCAACTTTAACTCTTAGCTGATGATCTACAAAATATTCACCTAGGAAATAGAATACATTAAAAGAGAACTTGAACATGCTCCCAGACCACATACACCTACCCATCTGCTTCTGTCCCATGCCCTTCACCTTGTTGCCTAACTACAGATGAACCATGGATGTTAGCTATCTGAGATAGTCCTTGTGCTTATGTGGTGGATCACAGTCCCCCTTACATAAAACGAGGGTCCAACTCCTTTCTTTCTCTTACATCATTGGCATTTCCCTCAGTACTAGACTATTGCCATCTGCAAACAAACATCTATCATCAGTGTTCCTTTTCCTTTGTTTCTCCTGCACATGTATGTTCAGCCAATATACAAAATACTTTTGCTTAATTATCTTGTTTAATACATAACCTTTCCAATAGAATATAAGTTCCACAACGGCAGGGATTTTTAACTATTTGAAGGCTGTAAAACAGTGCCTGGCACATAATATATCCTCAGTACATTTGCTGAATGAATAAATAAAAAACATGATTCAAATAGTGCTTTCCACGAGACAGGCACATGCTAAATAAATCTGCAGCATTTTCTCAGTCAGTCCACACATCAATGCTACAAAGTAGGTATTTGAATGCTCATTTTACGAATGAACAAACTTAGGAGAAAGAAAGAAAAATTAACTTCATTTTTCCAAGAACAAGGTCAAACTGAAATTTATAACCAGCACTAATTCCAAAAAAAATTTCATCATCTACATTTCAGATAATGAACCATATTATTCATTGGTGTTAACATAAGCATCTTTCAATAAGCAAACCTTATGACTGACTAATATACCATTGCCTGATGGCGAGTGTCATGTCTTTTCTGGTCACCCTCATTCCTCTTTGACAATCCTGAAATCTGGAAAATAAGCTTCTAGGGTCCATATAATTCCAATTTCCACCTACTAATTTTCTGTGGCTTCTGTAATAAATTATCAAAAATTGGGTGACTTAAAACAGCACAACTTTACCTTACATTTCTGGAGGTTAGAAGTCTGAAACTGAGTTTTATGGGGCTAAAACCAAAGTGTTGTTAGGGATGTGTTCCTTCTCAAGGTCTGCTTCCTTGTCTTTTCCAACTTCTAGAGGCTTCTGACCTTCCTTGGCTGGGGATCACCTTTGATATTCAAAGCCAAAATAGTGGATTGAGACTTTTTCATGGTGTATCACTCTCCTGTCCCTCTCTTATAAGGACCATTGTGATTACACTGAGCCCACTGTATAATCCAGAATAATCTCCCCATTTCAATATCAAATTAACTTAATCAAATCTGCAAATTTTATTATCCATGTAAAATAACATATTCACAGGTTCTGGGAATTAAAATATTGATGTCTTTGGAATTAAAATATTGATGTCCAACCACAGTTGGACCTCTGGCTCCCAAAGATTCATGTCCCTCCCAAAAGCAAAATACATTCACCTCATCTCAAGGTCTCCAAAAGTCCCAACCCATTTTGGTATTGGGAAATACAAATCCAAAACCATTTCTAGATCTCATCAGCTCAAAAGTTTATAATCTAATCATGGAAATCAGACATGCATAAGACTGTGGGTATAATCTGTCTGGGGTAAAAGCTCTACGTATGGACCTATGAATCTGAAACATGAGTTATCTGCTCCCAAAACATAATGGTGGAGCATGTATCAGATAAACTTTATTGGTATTACAATTCAAAAAGGAAGAGATTGAAGGAAACAAGGAGTCACTGTCCCTAAGAAACAGAGAAGTCCGAGTATACTGGGCAAACTCCATTAGTTTTTATTGCCTTAGATTCATCCTTGGTGGCTCCAGGCTCCATCCTGTGCACCCAAGCCTCCCTGCTCAGAGTCAACCCTGCTTCTTTCTTTTTGTCCTCTATCTGTCTCTTTCGGTGCAAGCCAGCAGTGTTGTTGCTGGCATAAAATTCTTAAAAACCATGTAGGTCTCTTGCATATTTCATAAGAATTTACTCTGTTAGACAAGGGACTGCTACACAAATCTTTCCTGAAAAATCTCATCTCTATTTATGACTTCTGCTAAGATAGCTAAGGTGATCCATGAGTCATACATGTAATATGCTCAAAAAGGCCTGTGTGTGAATAAATAATCTAACATTTTGGTTGTCAGAGGCACTGGCAAAAGGTTGTCCAGCCACACCCTTGGCTTTCCCACTTTCCTGACAGTTAATCTCCTAATTTTGCTTATTTTGTAATTTGAGTAAGCTGAGAGTTTTTAAAATCATCAAGTCCTGTTTCCTTTTTGCTGAATGTTTTTCCTTCAATTTGTCTCTTTCTTCTCACATTTTACTATAAGCAGCAAGGAGAAACCAGGCCCCACCACCAACACTTAGCTTAGAAATTGACATGGTTTGGCTCTGTGCTCCCACCTAAATCTCATGTTGAATTGTAAACCCTATGAGTCCAGGAAGGGGCCTGGTGGGAGGTAATTGGATCATGGAGGTGGTTCCCCGATGCTGTTCTCATGATAGTGGGTGAGTTCTCACAAGATCTGATGGTTTTATAAGTGTTTGGCGGTTCCTCCTTCTCTCTCTCTGCTCACCTGCAACCATGTAAGATCTGCCTGTCTTCCCCTTTGCCTTCTGCCATGATTGTAAGTTTCCTGAGATCTCCCCAGGCATGATAAACCATGAGTCAATTAAGCCTCTTTCTTTTATAAGTTATCCAGTCTGGGCACTATATGACAGCAACTGCCTTTCATGTTCCTCATGTCCTTCTGAGCCCTCATCACTAGCACTTTTAACATCCATATTTCTACAAGCAGTTTTGTTTGTAACGATTTAGGTGTTCTACAAGATGATACAGATCTTGACTACCATGCTCCTAACTTCCTTCTGAGCCCTCATCAGCAATCTGTAACATCCATATTTCTACCAACAGTTTCTTCAAGACAGTCTATGCCTTTTCTATTATGTTTCTCAAAATTATTCTCCCCTCTATTCATCACCTATTTACAAAGCCACATTTCCTCCTACTTCTTTGGGTGTTAAGCACAGTATTCCACTACTTTCTGTCTGCAGATCCTCCGTCCCTCTGAGTTTATCCCATTTTTCACAAACTTCTTCAGCCCACTGAAACACTGTCCACAATATAGAGATTCACATCCTGCCTCTATGCCTCAGTGGTGTTTTCCTATACTCTGAAACCTGCAGACTGAGCTTATTTATTAGTAAGGATATAGGTTTATGGAGCACGTCCTTGGACACACTGCTGCTAGGCAATGTTCCCGACCCCAAGGCAATCTCTTCCTGCTGTCCTCTCATGATATTCAGATTCATCCTTGATGGGCAGGTTGGAAGGAGAAAAAGGAAGACTTGAGATGTGCTGCAATTAAAGAGTTTTTATAGTGGCATTTTATACTGGGAAGAATATACTTTGCAAAATTGAGGCTTGAAGGTATAGACAGGCACATTGAGTGTCACACTCAGCATAGAAAAATGTCATAGGTGTTCTTACAAAATTATTCATAAGATTATGAGAGGCTTAAATATTGAATGATAGAGTATGAATGAACAAAAGTAACATATTGTTCATTTTCTCAACAAACATGTATTGGATATATAGTATAGGTATGGCATTAGGCTAGGGCTTAGGAACAATAAAGTGAATAGAATATGATTCCTTGCTTCAGTATGCCTATATTCCAGTGTAGAATCATAATTTTTATATCAACATAAACTATAATATGACTTGGAAAGCATGATGATAGAATTAGGAACCCAGAGGCTGTTTATATTGTGGCAGCACTATTGTTTCAGCCCAAGGAAATGAGCAATTTCGTATTATTTGCCTTCATCAGATTCAGTTGTGAATAGTAAGGAAACATCAACACTTCTAGTGAGTCACTCCAACAGGTCAACAAAAATGGGCCACCCGATGGGGCTTATTTATTACACCACATTGCCATCAATAACTTGGGGCAGAGTTGGGGGGAGATCAGAGACTAGAAGATCTGAACACTTCTGAAAGTCCTTTAAAATGGATTTCTAGAGAAGCTGACCATCTATCCCAGCCTACAAGAGTTCACTTACGTTCATGTATGAGTTGTTCAGTTTGACAGATAAACTACTTTCTGTCCAAGGATTAGCTCTCAGGGATTATATTTGAGGATTCATCATCTCATTTATCTAGATGCATATTCCTTGCTTTTCACAGTGAATTCTCAGTTGGTGGAGTTCCTTTCAGGATACATTATTTGGTAACTGTATAGCCATTAATGCCATGGATTTTGTTATAAAAGTCTTAAGATGTACAGTATTGCTACATATGGTTTGAGCTACCACACAAGCAGGAATGTCTAGCAAGTTCTGCTTTGACTTTTCTTATTTTCTCTATATCACAGAAACAGTGTTGCATTTTGAGCCAGAGACAGGATGACATCAGCCTGGCAGAATTTGCACTGAATTACTGGTGACCTTATGCAAATTATCTGAAGTGTTTAAGACTCAATTTCTCCACAATAGAAAAATCAAGAGAATTAAATGAAATAATGCAATGGAGTCTAACATTACCATTATTAAATGAAATAATGCAATGGTGTTTAACACTACCACTTGGGTAAAAATAAATAAATATAAAAATAAATAGACAATAAATAAATACATTATTGTTCTGCATCTGGAGGTTGGAGTCCTTATGGATATATAGTTCTATGAAAATATTATAGTCTGAAATTCTAATGCTTATCAATATTTAGACAGTTTTAATTTTGGAGTATGAGGTGGTAGAAATATCTGAAAACCAGAAATCAGAATTTGGGATATTAATCTATATAGCAGAACACCTCACCCACCTCTGCCTACCCAAGGTGAGGAAGTAGAATCACTGTGAAACCAATGAATCCTCCACTTCAGGACCTGTAACTTTTACTGGACTCTTTCAAGACCTTAATAGGAGCCTAGCAATTATATATTAAATTGTAAAACCTTTGGAATCCTAAAGCCTAGATAAGCCTCTGCCTAGGTCTCATGACACTTCTCCTTCATCTGTGTCTATGGCTGTTTAAGAAACTTAATATCCCTTATACACTATTTTTTTTTTTTTTAAGAAACATGGCTCAAGTTTTCACTGACAACAAATCTTCTCCCACTGGAGTATATTCATTCAGTTCTGCAGTGACATTTGGAAATTTTCTCATTGAAGAGATTTTCAATAAAATACTTTATCAAATGTTTAAGAATGTGCATCTGTTTGGTAACTTTTGTGCATCCTCATGTGCTAGTTTGAATGACACCCACCTGATGAATCATCATGAGAGAAATAGTATTTGCCATAACAGCAGAGAACATTCAAGGCTTTATTAGAACAAAGTAAGCAAAAAGAAAATTAGAAATTTAGTAAACTATTTTTCTAGAATGAGAAGAGATAATATAACCCCCAAAGATAGATGTATGTATTGTCCTTCTTTTTCGTAAGAGAAATGGCAGATGGGAAAGGCAAAACAAGAGGACTGACAGAAACAACTACTCATTCTAAATAGAGTTTAGCCAATGGAAAAAAATGTAAGCTTGTTAAAAAGAGTGTGTGTATTATTGTGTAGTTCTTAAGCTCACTAAGGAAACATGTTCCAAATTTGGAATATGTGTCTCAGGCTGTTTTCTGATTCCAGGCAACGAGACCATCTGACAAAATGACGTCAATTCTATTCCACACTGTTGAACTTATGTCCTGCTTTAATCAGCTTGATGTGAGTTTGCAAGAAATAAAAGCAGTATGTTAATGAACTCAAGATGAGAGTGCTACAGTCAAAACATAAACCATTTTACAGTTAATGAAACTGATGAAAATTTAAAGAGAAGCAGGGTGTAGTTTAATACTGTGATTTTCAAAGTAAACATGTACCGTATCTTATTTTTGAGACTTGTGTCTTTAATAATGCATTTTGCATGGAACTTAAGAGATAAAAAGAAGTTGCTGCCCTTTTCTTGGTCATAAAAATTGTATTTAGATATCAAACACATTTTGCATAATGTTATCTATCATTGTCAAATGATGAAGATTCTAACTATCCAGTGAAGAAATATGGAGTGGGGTTTTAATTTAACTTTTAAATCCATAACACAAATATTTGTATACATTTTCTCCTTTTTTAGTATTCTTTTGGCACAAAGTTATTATATTGATAAGGTAGGTTTAGACTGAATGCTTTCAGTGTAGACTGTTAGGGGAAACACTTGGGTTTAGATAGCACCTTCAGCAAAAGGCCATTTACGGAGGACCTATTACTTGCCAAACACTTTAGGTATACATTTTCTTTTAATTCTCCCCAAAACTCTGTGAGATATTTGGTGTTACTCCATTTTACAAATGAAGAAATTGAGACTCAGATTAAATAGTCAATGCTTACAGATTGTATGAAGACTGGCTATAAATTCCAGTTTCTTCCATTGTAAAATGGGATAATACCACATATTTCATAAAACCGTGGTGAGAATTAAAAGCTCATGTTTATTTATACAGTGCTAGCTCCATGTGAATTAAAAGCTTCCCTGACACATGGCTAGGAATGCAGGCTCTGAAGCCTGAGTACGTGAGTTTGAATTCTTAGCATTACTTTTTAACCAAGTGAACTTGAGATTTTCAGGTCTTTATATGTCAGTTTTCTCATCTGTAAAATAGGGGTAAAATAATACTCACAAACATATTATTGTTATGAAGATTAAATGAGTTATAATGTGTACATAATTTTAAAAAGTGCCTTAAAGTTTAGCTATAATATTCACATAGTTGCTTGATTAGTGTATCCATCATTAATTTTATGTTTCTCAATTTTTATTTTAAAAAATTTACAGAAAAGTACATGGATTACAGATCCACTCTGTGGGAATGCAGTGCATAGTTGGAGAGCAAAATCTCACATTTCAAGGTATCTGCTTTTATGTGGAGGTAGAAACTTAACACATTTAGTTATAAATGAATAATTTAAAACTGCTATTTTTTAAGATAGTATGGGCATCTTAAACACTTAATAATATAATAGCAAAAATGTTATGATGGCTAGAAATTCAATGACAGACCCAAATTTATTTTTGAATTTTTTTATTCTGTTCAAATTTGAATAAGCTTAAATTACATTTTCTTTTTTTCACAAAAATAAATATTCACAATGCTTTAAAATCAGGTGATTCAAAAGCTGTTAGGAATGGTTGCAGTCTATTTCAATGAGGGAAAACACGTAAAGCTATCATTTGGGATTTTCATCAGCATGGACGCTGACACTGGTTAGGTAGTGCCAACATATTTGGGTTTCCACACCATTTGCCACCAGGCTGATAGTAAATTATGAATTAAAGACATAGGGACCTAGTATCTCTCTTTCAAAAACCTTCCCCAAATATACAATTCCATCTTACGTGGATTCTAGTGTGGCAAAGCTTAAGGTTTTTTTGTTTTGCTTGTTTGTTTTAATCACGGACGGTAAAAAAAGAAAATGTGAATTATAGCTTGGCAATAGTATGAGTCTATTTAATTATGTTTTTAAATGCTTTAAAGTCTTTAAATGTCTAAACACAATTTGTGATTTTCCCATTTGTGAATCAGTATTCTATGTGACTGAAGAGGGCAGGGGATTATTTTGCATCGTTTGTTTGGGTTTTCACTTAAATTGCAGGAATTTAGTTTTTCTACTAATTTGATTTTAATTTTTTTGTCTTTGTGTTTTCAGTGTTGCTCATGCTGCTGGTCCCTTCCTCTCTTCTACATAGAAATGTTCAAATATATAAGACCCCAGAACAGCTGTCCACTACCTGCTTCCTGGTTCTTTCCTAGTATGGTTTTTCCTGTACTGACCAATATTCTGGAAAAGGCAGACTAAATTAATTTCTTTAAAAGTTTTCTTTCACCTCCATCACCTGAGTGAAAACATTATTATCTAAGGGTACTAACAACTTATTAATGAACAAATCCACAGACATTTTCTTAGTCTCATTCTGCTGAGCTTTCACATACACATTTAATAAATATTTGTAATCTCTGTACCACAATCCATGTATTTTACTAATCAGTGGAAGTGACTGAAATTGATGAATAAGGTAGAATTTAGTGTGCATTTATGGAGTTTTGGAACAGTTAGGAGGGTGAAATAAATATTAGAGATCTATCTTAGGTAAGATGATCATTTCTGAGGAGGTGATATATGAGCTGAAAACTGAAAAATAAGAAAGAAACTGCCGTGTGATTTTGGGAAACTGCATCCCTGAAAAGGAACAGAAAAAAAGGGTCTTGAAGCACAGAGGAGTTAGACATTTGTCTTCCTTGACCTTGTTAAAACTTAACATTGGTTTAGTGACTCAATCTCTGCTGATCCTCTGATCATCTTTTCTTTAGTTCTTGTCTTCTGTGTAAGCATTTTCTTTCCAGTCAAGAGAAAGAATAAGTAGACCATAAATGCTTTGCTAGGAGTTTAATGACTCAAAAAGACCTGATTTTTAAAAATTCGACAACTCAAGAAATAAAATGTGCAATGTTAGTACGTGGAAAAATTAAATGTACTAGTTAGATCTGGCTCCAGCACTTGCAGACCTAACAGTCAAACATCTCCTACAATCGTTGGCACAGACTAAGTTTTCCACGCTCACAGTTCAGTGTGCTGGTTGAGAGCCTAAATACTCAAGGTATGCTCCCTAGGATCTCAAGCCCCACCTAAACCTACTGAATCAAAAGACATGTTTTCACAAGATCCCCAGGTGATTCAAATACACATTAAAATTTTAGAACCAGGAGGGTTTGGAGTCAGCCTGGCTTAGGTTTAAAGCCTGGTCTTCCTTCTTATTACCTATGTGGCCTTGCCCAACTTACCCTCTTAGAATTAAAGAAAAAAGAAAGAATTTTAGTCTATATCCCTTTGCTTTTGTTCTCAAAAGCATACATTTGCTATGCTTTGAAGTCAAGGACATAAAAGCCTTTGAAAATGATTGTGACAGCTTTCAAAAGCACAGATAGAGGATATGTGTATGTGCTGACAATTATCAGGTTTGTTGGAAGGATTAACAAAATAATATGCATAAAGCTGTTAGCACATACTTTATAGTGGTTGCCAGTATGTGCATAATACATGGTAGTTAAACTTGTTTGCCAAACCAATTACAAATTAACCATCAATTTAATGAATTTAGATAGAGTTGAGTATGGTTAGCAGAGAATGGGTGGCAGTACTTATTATCTCCACTGTTGAGTAACCTACTGGGAGATGCACCCTATGACACATATAATTATTTTCTTAATTCATTTTTCTAATAATGGCTCTAGCTGCTTTTTCAGGGAAATCTTGTCAGGTATGTTCACATTGTTCTATTCACCGAACCTGGTAAAGCTAGAAGATTAAGGGAATCAGATAAAATAGGAATTCAAAGTTCCTTTTAATTGAATTATTCTGGTTTTTAACCTGCTGAAGAGTGAGAACAAGACCAAGATTGCTTGAAATGGTTTCTCTGCAGTTTCCAAAGCTTTCTGGAATCATGAATGCCAGCAGAGCCACATCATATAAAGATGGGCCACTGGACACCAGTGAGAGGCTCAAAGATGTCTCCATCTTTGTGTAATAGTATGTTGAACAACAGAGCCTGAGAGCTCACTGCATTTAAAAAAACCGTGCACACACACACACACACACACACACACACAATGATCCGATTCAATCCAAAAAGTGTTGAATACCTACTATTCTAGGAGCTCTGTTAGTTCCTGGGGAAAAAATGGTGAATAAAAACAGGTACTCTACCTTTAGGAACTAATGTTCCAATGTGGCGGTAAAGGCAGACTCTGAACATGCGGATAAAAATGCTAAGCTCCTTAACAAAACCTGTGTTTAGGAATACAACTCAACCATTACAATTACAACATGGCAGATCCATAAATGCAGAGACTCAATTCTGCCCTCAATTAGGATAGAATATAAGAAACTCCTATAACCTCCATAAATGAAGAGACTCAATTCTAAGTAGAATTGTTTCTCTGGGGTATTGTTTATAGGGTAGTTTCTTATATTCTATCATCTTATAGTCTATATATCATCTTATAACCTATTATGTTTCTTATATTCTTATTCTAACCTCCACATCAATCCCAGAAAGAGGCCTGTTAAACAATTCTGAAACAGTTATTCACCTGCTTCCTTGGATTGCTCATCACTGCTGTAACACTATATATAAGGAACCCACTTATCTTGGCTTGACTCCAGTGCTTAACCCATGCATGGTACTCTCCATCCACTCCAAGATGTTCCAAGTATGTCCATTGCCCTGATAGCTGTTTCCTTACCCTGACCTCTTCTATTTTCAGTAAATTTTTAGACATCATTCACAACTCAGTTCAAATGTCACCTTCTTCAAAAATCTCTGTGTTCTTAATCTTCCTTGGAAGACCTGGGCTCCTAGTACTTTGTGGCCTTTTCCACATCCAGAATATATTATCCATTAAA
The DNA here is from genome assembly GCF_030222135.1 of Aotus nancymaae. Classification (NCBI taxonomy): domain Eukaryota; kingdom Metazoa; phylum Chordata; class Mammalia; order Primates; family Aotidae; genus Aotus; species Aotus nancymaae. The sequence continues at coordinate 45,702,691 of NW_026988417.1, read as the reverse complement.
CTGCAGTTATTTCTTTCCCAGGCTCTTTCTCCCTCTAAAAACATAATATTTCTTGCTCAACATTGTCTCTCCAGCAGCTGGTAATGCGTCTAGTGTTTCATGAAAGTTTGTTGAATGGATAAGCAGATATTAACTACATGAGTTATTTGTCAGATATTGATGCACATTTTGGGGGAGGGGATGGAGTCTCATTTTGTCACCAGGCTGGAATGCGGTGGTGTGATTTTGGCTCACTGCAACCTCCGCCTCCTGGGTTCAAGTGATTCCCCTGCCTCAGCCTCCTCTCTCAAGTATCTGGGACTACAGGCAACTGCCACCACACCCGGCTAAATTTTTGTATTTTAGTAGAGATAGGGTTTCACCACGTTGGCCAGGATGATCTCCATCTCCTGACCTCATGATCCACCCACCTCAGCTCCCAAAGTTCTGGGATTACAGGCATGAGCCACCGTGCCCACCTGATGCACATTTATTGGAATGCCCAAAAAAATCAAAAGCAGGTTGAACTTACATAAGCCAGGAAGTCACATACTGACTTCAGCACAAAGGAAGTCTGAATATTTTCTTTGGGTATTATCAGTGATCTTTAAATATGTTAGTTGATTCAGTGTTATTATTTAATGAAGTCTATCTTGACTCCATAATGTACTTATTTTATGCCCTTCATAGCCTCTTTTAGACTCATCTTCAGTATCACTTATCATAGAAAGAATAGAAAGAATTTTTTTAAATTTTTTCTTTTAAAGTACATTGGATTTCTGACAAACGAATGAATTTGAAGAGTAAAAATATTTTTTCATATGTAAGAATTTCCAGAGTGGACTATTGATTGCAGTCTAACAAACACAACATTATTTACCTTGGCACCCAAAATACAATCTTCCCTTTTGAAGGTCAATTAGATTTTGGGTTGAAAAATCAACACAAAACAAATCTTGGTGAATAAAATGGTTATCAATCTAGACAGACACATCTTGCATTTAAAAAAAGTCCAAAGTGACTATAAAATAATGAAGCTAACATCACTGTGTAGCTTGTGATCTAATTCTGAAACAGCTCTGAGACAAATAAATATAATTGGCTTTTTAAAAAGGTGTTAATTTGACTGTGAAGGTTCTCAGTTTTATATTTTGTACCATGTTTATTTATTAAGTCCTTTATCTAATTCATTCTTTCATCCAAACCATTGTGTGCCAATCATGATCTAGTCTTTGGGATTTCAGCAGCACACACAACAAATTTTATGTACTCATGGAACTGAGTGCATCTGGTGTTTGGAGATAGGTATCCAACAAATAAGTGATTTGAAAAATGGTTATAATTGCTAAGACAAAAAACTAATCAGGGTAAGAGGACAGAGGGTGATGCAGGACCTCTGCGATTAGATGGCATTGCGGAAGTGAATGAAGTAAAAGAGCCGGCTTTGTGGATATCTGGAGGAAAAGCCGTCCAGGTAAAGGGGATGGTAACAACGAGTACAGGCAGAAGTCCACTTGGCATGTGTGAACAACAAAGCCTTTGTGACTGGATAGAGGTGATAAAAGGGAAGTTATAAAGCGATAAGGGAATGAGGTCTGGAGCTACCCTGAGACTATGTAACGTGGTGTCTCGTTTTGGATTCTTTTCTGAGTGAAGTGAGAAATTATTGGAGGGATTTTAGAAGAGGAGTGACATGGTTTAACTTCTCTCTAACTAACAGACTCTAGAGCAGTGATTCAAAATTTGCAGGGAGTCAGCTTGGGAAGATCCATAAAATTTCATGCTAAATTGTGCACATGTCTGTCTGTGAAATGTGAAAGTGCACATTTGTTTTCCTGGAACGCAAATTTCATTTCTTATACCAGCTTGTCAGAAAGATCTGTGATCCCAAAGAACTGCCACTGCAAAGAAATCAGGACAAGCAATTTCAGGCAAGAAATGGTGGTTTAAACTAGGAAGGGAGTAACCATGGAGGTGCTGAAATGTAGTTGGTTCTGGATTTATTAGGATTTATTAGGACATGATTAGTTTATAATCATCCCTAAGGTATGTATGCATCTGTTTCCAATGTGGATTTACGTCTGTAATAATAATAAGTGACTTGAAGCAAAAGTTGGACTTGTGTTCCATCTCTGTAAGCTGTGTGATCTTAGTATCTCTCAGCATAAACTTGCTTATGTACGAACTGTGTTTTTAAGGGAATCATAGGTAAGCTGTAGGTAAGTATGCTTTGTTGATAAAAGAAGTTTTGAGTACAGCACCCTAAAGTGAAAGCACTGGAATCACAATTCCGAGAGCTTCATCATACTGCTTCCAATATTTACTAGGTGTGCAACATTTAGCAAGTCACTTAACCACTCTCTGGCCTTTATTTCTTCATTTAAAATGGGAACACTGGTTTTCCTTGTAAGGATTTCTGGAGAAATGCAATAAAATAATTCAAACTGTTTTTCACAGTGCCGACCATATAGTAAGCACTGACTAAAGTCTATTGATTTATTCAGTGTTATCTATTATGATTTCATAGTTCGGATAAAGCACCTCTAAGAGCTAAACAACAGCAATGCTAAAGGAGTCTCTCTAATAAGAGGAGTCTACTCTCATGAAATTATTATTGACCTCTTTAGTTGAAGTTGATGCTATTGCTTTTAGTACAATATTCCTTTTGAGTTATTTGCTCAAGATAGAGAATTTCTGAGTTCATTGTTAGTGCCTGTGCAAAACCATCAGCTTAGGATAGGTGGAGACATTTAAAAGTATATAAAAAAATTGATTAGAAATATGAATAATTTCATTATACCTGGAAAGAGCATGGGCCATTTTCATCTTTGTCTCTTATTACTAGACATTAGATGTCCTGAATTACTAGAGATATTTTTCAAAGACATTTGAGACTACCCAAATGTTTTCAGACAAATTTCTTCCATAAATCAACGTTTATACCAATATTTCTAATTTTAGCCAAACTAAAAATTATAAACAGGGACAGTATTGTGATTTTAGGTACATATTCTGATACTTAGCATGCATTATAATGTTCTCTGTATATACATACTGATTTTCTGACAGACAACTGAATCTTTTATTAATAAAAGCACAATGATTACAAGAGAGAGCTCAGGACTTACTCCCTCCTACCAATTCATGCCTTAACTTTACGAAACCAAAGTCATATTTAGGGAATGTTGATTGAAATTCTATTTGTTAAAGCACTTTGAGAGGCATGCTCAGTGTCCGCGTACTATTATGGATGTATGCAGTATTTGAGAAGACATTCAATTAAGTACTTTGGGGACCTTCTGGTAAAGGCTATATATAGGCCAGTTATGACCAATTTTGAACATCACTTTATGTTTTCACTTGGTTAAGTATAGCATAGCCACGCATGGTACTCCTCCATGAGACAGCTGAACAGAAGGACCATGTTCCAAAGAGAGCAGAAATCTGTTGCTGTTAGCTTTAAATGATTCTGCCCCAGCACTTGAGAGCTGGGATTTGCAGGCCGACTTTTGATTACTTTTTCCATCCCTTGAAGTGACATTTAAAAAAAATGGTTGATGACTGCCATTTTTTGAACACTCATTATTTTCTGGATGCTTTACATACAATGACACATAATACGAAAATCTTCTGAGGTAGTTTGTGTTATTAGCATCTTCAGATGAGGAAACTGAAGCACTAGGAGATTGCATATTTAAAGTTTCTCAGGTAATAGGAGAAACTAGAGTCCAAGTATAGTTTTGTATGATTCCATCACTCTGCTTGATAATACTCTATACTATTTCTACAACCAGGTGGCTGAGCAGCGGATGGTTCTATATATCATATGTCAGGAAGTTTGGATGTTGACCTTTAGATTTGAGGCTAAAACTAAATTAATTACTGTATGTGACTGATTTCATGTAAGCCGTGACCTTTAACTCCATGGTAGGGTTGTGGTGCAAACAATCTTACAAGAAGAAGTAGTCTTGGGTCCTTTTGGAGATTTACTTGGAAGGACGAAAAAGGACTAAGAGAAGAAAGATCACCTTTTTCTGGGAGAACCGGAACTTTCCAGTGGCCCTTTTGCCTGTGAATAATATTGTGAGATATATCCAATAGCAACATTGAAGGATTTCAGTTAACTTTTGTGTTTGAAAGACTGTCCATTTTGATAAAACCATAGAGATGAGCATTGAGAAAATAACTACTTGACAAAAGAAAACCAAAATAATATTTTCTGAATGTCAAATGCAAGCAGAATCTTCTTTGAGGCACAATAGAAGTAAATAAAATTAAAGATACATTTATTGCCTATTTTAGAGGAGTGAAATCAGGTATATTGGGCTATGGGAAGGCCTGTTGCACTTAAGAGGTAATAAAAAGTGAAACATATAACCATGGTATAGCAAAGTAATCATTTTGTAGATAAAAAAGTAGACCTTTGAGTCTTGACCTGCTTTGCAACTACTTTGTCCAAAATATATAATTTTCAAATACCCTACATATGTAGGAATCTCTGGTCTCATGAATCCCTCCCTGACTGTGAACTCCTGAAGCCACAAAATTCCATGTGTGAAGGTTGAAATGGACAGCCTGGGAGCCATGCCATTACGTATCACTAAGTTTTTCAGATTGAGAAGCAAAACTAAGGTAATATAATCTCAGCTCAATAAAATGTGTTATTTTTCTCTGACTTTTGGCTTCTGTAGTCTAACCCAAGTAACAAAGGTACAACCAAAGATGTTAACAGGAAATCAGTTAAATTGGAAAGAGGACTGAGCTGAGCAGGGCTTGACAATAGTTCAGTGTAGTGCTAAAAGTTGTCCTATTACTTGAGTACATCTCTTAGAGTGAGGTAAAACAAGGTGAGATGGAACAGCAAAGTTTTATAGTTTTTGGGGAGAATCCAATTATTTCCCCATCTATCCATTTATTCGATCATTCATTTCAACATAATATTACATGTTAGAGACATATCAGTTCTTAAGGGAATGGAGAAATGTCTCAAATAGAGTCTTTACCCTCAGTAATCTGGTAATACAGTTGAGACATAACACATACAAGAAAGATCAATGGTTATTGGGTGTTACAGTTATGAGACAACAAATGAATAAAATGTTTGCTGTTTTGGTAGATTGACAGTGTTATAGACAGAAAAAATGATTTCCTCCAATGTTCTGATGTCCAGAAATGGAAACAAAAGAAGCAGATTATTATTAGTTAATGACCAGGTGTGGCCAATAGCCTTCTAGAGGTGGTAAAAGATTTTAATTTACAGTGGGAATCACATTACAATAGCCAACCATGGCATCCTGACTGAACAGGACTTGAAATGCAGATGAATTAGCAAGAGACCAAGAATTGGAGTAACAAAGGGAAGAACTTTCAGTTGTGGGTTTGTGGAGGACTAACTGGGTGAACAGATTGAAGTAAAAAAGCAAATTATTCAAGTATAGACTTTCCAGCAGGGTTTTGAATGAATGAAGCTGGAGGTCAATGAAACTAAGCAGTCTATGGCATTATCTATTTGAATGTAGAAGCCACTGAGCTGAAGGTGGAATAGAATGAAAATGCAAAACCGAGTTATGTGAGTTGTATAGGAAGGTAGCCATGGCTTCATGTAGATGTAAGGCAACACTAGCAGGGATTGAGAGGTAATATAGACAGAATAGAAAGAGGGGAGTGACTTTATAGCTTGGAAGTAACAGTTGGGAAGGAAAAGAAGATATTTATATGACATTCCTTGTCAAGAGTTTGGTAGAATGTGGAAAGGTGGAACTCCATGCAAAAAATGAATAAATAGGTCATGCTTTTAAAGGAGTAGCAGGTCACAGGTCCAGAAGACAGATAGAAGGGGGCTGGCTGTCTTAAATTAAGCATCGAAGTACCAAATATGAATCAAGGAAGGAGAAATAAGTTTAAAAATAAATGTGCTAAATCAGTAAACATGAATTTTTATAAGTGGTGGAATATATATATTTATACACACACACACATACAGATAAGATGGTATATAATCAGTTCATATATATATGGTGGAAGAGCTGATAATATATCATCTTATCTGTCTATACCACTCTATTAAATATCAGCAGCTCTCTCACCACCTCAGAAACCCCTGAAATGCTTTTAGGTCATGGACATGTCATCAAAACGTGACATTGCTATTAACTCACTCTTTAATACCTCATCATGTGTTCATTATCTTAAAGCACCCTACTGAATGAACTACAATCATCAGTGTAACCTGAACAAATAGGTTAATATACCTACTAGTTAATAGACAAATAGGTTAATATACCTACTAGTCACAGCAGCATTGTTCCACTTGCAAAAAATAATCAGTACACAGGAAATCTGTAATTTTTACAGCAAAAGAAAGAGACTGAATAAATGAATAAATAAACATTTGGCATATGTGAATCTTCAAATGTGGCTAAAAATTCTAGTTCCTTTGGAATTTATGTATCTGGCTTGCTTTGTGTATTGAGGTTTAGCTTGCAAAAGCACTATACAAAAATCTCTGAATTGTTATCCTAGAGTTCTCACTGGTATAGCACTGACAAGCTCATTATTAAGTATTTGACTAAATTTTTTTTAACTATTAAAGCAACTTATTACCTTGCTTGCTATTATTTAGTCACCGTTTTTTTTTGTTTTGTTTTGTTTTTTGTTTTTTGTTTTTTTTCTGATTTGAACTTTGCCAGCAGACAGATTGCAGATGAGAAGTAAGTTAACATTTTGCATCAACCTTTGTATTATGTACAAAGGGTAACAGAAAAACTCTGACAGAAGGACCAGAATAATTATAACACAATTTCACAATAAATCTATTAACTGTGCTGTGGAATAAGATTTTATCTTCTGAGTCAAATAATATTCACTATGCACATAAGAAGCAAAATCGCTTCTTCTCTAAATATCTGGAAAAGTCTACCATTGGTAAACATGAGATTCTACTGGATAATTTGCTCATCAATTAAAAAGTAAAATATTTTTTACTCTTTATTTGAAAATCTGAATGTCATACCTTGTTTTCTGTAGTGTGAAACAATGTATGTCTACTGCGTCATACTATCCTGAATTTAAAAGGCATCACATTAATAGTAGACAGTAGCGTACCTGGTTTTCACTTCCCCAAAATACCCAGAAATTTATCTTATAATTTTCTGAGATATCCTAGGAGATGGCTCTCATGCTGTCATGAACAAATCTTTTTAACCTCCAACAGGACAAGGTCACCCACTTTTGGGTACAAAGTTATCAGTGCCTCTAGTCATAGGATCTGAGCAAAAACAGGGGATCAGATTATGCCTTCTGTATTCCCAAGATCTATGTCTGTGTTAAGTTGCTGCTCTGGTTGGGGTCACAACACTGCATCATAATGTAGAGTCAAGGAAAAGGCTAGAACATTGACCGTGCAATCATGGTCGAATCCCTTAACTAAGTGCCCTGGAGCAAGACATGGATATGGCCACTCCCTGCTAGAAGTTTGGGGCTGAAGCTTCCAAAAACCTGCTCTACTGTGAGGTGATTATAACCCATGATGCTTGCAGGAAAATTCTCCTGTGGAAGAGGATTTAATGAGCAAAATTCAGCAAACACACAAATAAAACAAATATCATTAAATCTTGCCTTTGAGGAAATAGTAATCAGAATCCTAATAATTACAACAATAGCAGCTATCTATGAGCACAAATTATGTACCAGGTATGGTACTAAATGTTTTGCAATTATTTCTCATTATTGCCCTGGAAACCCTATGTGATAAGCACTACTATTTTTACCCTCTTATGGTTAAGGAAAGTGAAAGAAGATTAAATAATTACACATGATCAAAGAGGTACTCAATGATGGAACTAGAATTAGAACTCAGGCATCCAATGTCAGTGTCTACATTCTTTGTCACTTTGCTCTATTGCAATCTGAACAGACTGTGGTTTACATATAATTAACATTTCCAAACAGTCTAAAGAGTAAAAAGCATAAGAAGAATAATTAAAACTATTTAGGTGGTTGTAAAATAAATCCATTAAAACATGTAAATTAAAAATATGGCGATTAAAATAAAATTTCAAATGATGCACCAACTGGAATAAAAGATATAGCTGAAACCTGAACTAATCCAAACCTTAAGTTGAGGAAATGCCTAGGATTTAGTTCAAAAAAAGGAAGAAGACAGATTTTATTAGAAATATTAAGAAACATAAATGAAATCCTCCAGAAGCTCCAACATAAGACTAGTAGGAGCTATAAAAGGAAAGTATAGAGAAAATGGTGTTAAGGCAATATTTGGAGATATGATAGCCGAGAACTTACCAGAATTAATAAAATATCTGAGTCTGTAATTTGAATACAATATCCCAGGGTGCTGAGCAGGCTTTAAAAAAAAATCACCCAAAGCCTCATATGAAGGCATATTGTAATGAAATCAAGTACGGAATCAATAATAGAGAGAACATTCTAAAGTCCAATAGACAGAATGCATTTTTATCATTGTTAATTTTAATTCAAAAGATAGTGAAAATGAACCGCCAAAATTCTTCATAAAAATATCTTAGAAAGTAGAATTCTATCACTTGTCAAACTTCATTCATTAATCCAAATCAAGTAAAGACATTTTCTGATCTATTAAATGAAATTATAATTGTGCTTGGCAGTAAATATCTTTGAAAACTAGTAGCTATTATTACAATAGCTATTAACTTCCATTCGAAACTATACAGGATTGGTACAACATTTAGAAAGATATCAGAAAGTACAAAACGAAATAAATATTTTAAAATATAAAGAAATTTGGTAACAAATTTATAAATGTTAAGTTGATTCCAAGTTATTTTTAAAAGCATCCAAATAACTAAGTCTTTGGAGGTTTGCCTTCTTCTCTTCAGCAGGAACAGTATGAGCAAATTATTACTTTCCTTTTCATAGGAAGCTCAATATTATTTTTGTATTGTGATGTGAGTGCCTTGTGATATTTTTATTTTTAACATTAATGGTTTCTTATCAGAAATATTTTTCTCATTGAAGCATATAACATTTTAATATGTTTCCTCTGTCTTAATATGACTCATTACATTCAAAGTATAAATATTTCCACCAAAGTAAGTCAATGGGAAACAGAGCATGTACTGTACAAATTTAATTTGGAATAGATTTTACTGGAATGATTCTCTTCCACTCAGTGAATGGCAACTGTGATTATAAAAATATTTGAGCATCCTCTGTATAAGGGCATCTCTTTTTGCATAATAAGTTTTAGGCAGAAAAAAAAAATCGATTGTGACTTGTGCCTGTGCTCTGTGCTACTATTTTGTGTATCTGTACAAAGAGACTGATATCCTCTTAATTTCCAATCTTTAACTTGAATCCATGATTTTTTAATTTAATTAATTTATTTATTTTTGAGACTGAGTTTGGCTATATTGCCCAGGGCTCAAGCAATCCTACTGCTTCAGCCTCCCAAATAGCATAATCTTATCTTTCTTTTTTGGATTTGTATATATTTTATTAATTTTACTTTAGATTCTGGGGTACATGTTCAGGTCATGCAGGGTTGTTGCATAGGTGCATACATAACCAGGTGGTGTGCTGCCTCTATTCCCCCTTTGACTATATCCAGCATTTCTCATTATGCATAACATGGGGAGAAATGTATAATCTTATCTTAATGGATGAATATTAAAGTGCTAGCAATAGTAACTTGGAGTCTAGGTTTATTTGATTTCAATGATAATTTTAATTTCACTAATAGAGTTAGGAAAAGGAAAAAAACAGGAAATAGAGTCAAGGCACAGATTAGTGAGCATTTGAACAGCTCTTCCCAAATTTGTCCTTACAGATGTTGAAGGTCAGGAGAAGAAGTTTTCTCCAGCACTATTTCAGATCCTGAAGTATTCAAGATATGGTCCTATTTAGCACCATGCCTATCTAACTGAGCATTGCTGTCTACTTTATTTAAAACATACTATATAGAAAAATTATTTTGCTATTATTTTATTTTGTGTTTTCAAAGACATTGAAAGCAAGTAAAACATATATGTTGGTAAAAGTAAATGACTTAAAAGTATGGCCCATTATTTTTATAGCCATGCAGTAGTAACATGTTAAATTTCTTGCCAATAAGGATGGAGATAAAAACAGAACATGAAATTGGAACCTGGAACAAAGCAACTCATTATACTGTATTTTCTCTATATTCAACAATAAATGCCTCATTCAACCATCGTTCCTAATTTTCTTAAGCTTCTTAGCAGAACTAAAGCTCTTGGCATCTCATTTGGCATGTGTATTTCTAGATAAAAGAAAGAAAGAAGGCTGATCTTCAAAGACTCTTTATCTTTTCTAAAAATGGCATTCCTCATTGCCCTTTTTATATGGGGTGAATAAAAATGACTCTTTATGTTTTCAGCACATACAGCTTCTTTGGTACAGAATTATCCTGTGACACAAAAGACCAAAGTACATAACACTTGAAAATAATGAGCAATAACACAGTTTCCTCCATCAAGATAATGGCTTTATTCTTCTTTAGCTCCACTAATCCAATGACAAAAATCTCAGCACATAGAAAAGAATGAGATTCCTCTTCATTGTCCAGTTTGAACAATCCTGGAGAGATTCTAAGGGATAGGAGCAGATATCATCAAAAGTAATCCAAAGGGTTCTATAAGAACCATGAAAGAGCTCTCCGTTTAATCTTGAAAGTAGCAGAACCTCCCCAGGAAGTGGAACAACACATTAAAGAGATAGGCTCCTAACCCAGAGAGCAATTTCTATGAACAGAAATAGTTCCTATTCATTGAGTGTTTATTAGATGACAGGCACTTTGCTACTCTTTCCAAATGCATTTTTTCATTTAATGATCTCAATGAGTATGCCTCTTTGGTACTATGACAGTCATATTGAAGAAACTATAGCATACACAGGTGGTTGTGCCCAAGGTCATATAACTGCTATATTGGAGAGTTAGGTAATTATATCCAAAGATTGGCTTCCACCAACATCTATGCTTTTAATCTTAGTTCTATAGCAACATGGAGTTATAATACACATCTTAATCCATTTAATCAGCCTCACACTCAGGACCAGAACCCTTTTGCAGCATTGCAGACATGAACTTGTACTTGCCTAAACAGAGTTTAACCAACAGTCCTAGTGATGGAGAGGCTGGAGTGAGAGAAAAACAAACAAAAATGTGAACAAAAACCACTATCTCATTTCACACATAATAGTTCTCATAGGAATTTGAAAGATAGATATAGTCGCAGCCATTTTATAAGTGAGGAAGCTAAGGCTCAGAGAAGTTGAGGAGTCAGTTTTAAGTTATTCTACCTTAAATAATGGAACTGGTTCATTCTATTCCAAATCCAAAGTTGTTTCCTTTTTACCAGCTTACCTACCTCTGGAGAAACACTAGCAAAAGGCATTAGTTCCATTTTTGAATAGTTATGCAGCAAAATGTCTTCAGGGTGTACTTTTTCACATTAGGGTCATTAAGGTAAGCAAGTAGAACTAACATTCCTTCAAGTTTCCACATGCTTGTCATTGATCTTCTGTTGGAAGCAACACAGTGTAAGTCTAAGCTTTCTTTGAAATGACAGACTTCCAAATCTTTCAGGTGAGTCATAATTTTTCTCTACTAGCTAGGTTCTTTTCAGGTCCTTCTTCTCCAGTTCTGTCCACATTTACCCCAAGTTTTTTCAAATATTATTTAAAACTATAGTTATTTTTTTCTTACATTATTTAACACAAGCAACAATATTCCATCTCATATGTGGCTTTGAAGATATAAAGGTGTAAGAGAGAGCATCTTCAGCACTTCATTATCTCTGCTGCATAGGGGCAGGGTCCCAAGTCCTTTGCCATTTCAGTTGTATTCTCAGTGTCCTCTGGATTGTCAATGTTTTTCTTAAAATATGTTGTCCAGGACTGAGAAAACACTAGGTGAGACATGATCTTGTGCTGAACTTAAATTTCTATTTAAATAGTGGTTGAAAATTCCAGCCATGAAATCAGATTACTAGTTTCAAATTCAGGTTCAGTCATTTTCCAGTTATCTGATCTTAAGCAAGTTACTTGTTTCTGCCTCAGTTTATTCATTTTAGAAGGGATAAAATATGACCATCTATCTTAAGAAGTCATTGCGATGATTACATGTTACCACCACATGGACCCATCTGTTCAAGTTTGTACTTGGAGCCTTTCCTTCTCTGCTATTATGATGAATGAATGGTCTAAGGCTTGCTTCTATTTTTGGCTTCTTTGGCTAATTCTGCCTTTTCTTCCTAACTCTAAATGTTGAAAGACTTCTCCTTTGTCTTGACATTGGACCTCATCTCCATTTTATCTATGCTTTCTTCCTTGGTGAAATAATACAGTCACCAAGGCCATTATATATTAATGACTCCAAATCTAGATCTCCCTCTTGGACCTCAAGCTTTTGCAACTGCCAGTCAACCTTTCCACTTGCATGTCTGCAGGCATAATCAAAAATAACATTCCCAAAACAGAGCTCTTTAGCTTATCCCCAGAAGGATTTTGTTTACAGTTTTCCTCAAGTCTGTTCTTTCAGTTCCGTGGGTCAAAAGCCTTTATAAACATACTGACTACTCTATTTTTTCACAACCCACATCTAAACTATGAGCAAATCAATCAATGCACTAATTTCTGCTTTTCTGGATAACTGTTTCCTTCTATAATGTGTTAATTATCTTTGCTTTAATAAGTTCTAAATCATGCTTGCCTTAACCACTCCAGATGAAATGCAATTCTCCTTACCTGTCAGGTAGAAGTTGAATAGTTCTATTTTCTGACTCTGCCTTGTTCATAATATACCATATGAACTACGTAATGGGTATAATATAAACAAATACATTTGGGATCTTCAAAATGGTCCCATTGAAGAGACACAAAATAATTTGTGTGCTTCCCTTGCTAAAAGTATTTTCAAATTTCATTTAGAAATGGATTTATACTTATTTTATAAACCATACAAGAAAAATTAGTTATAAGTTCTGCACTTAGTTTTTGCTAAAATTGTTGTTTATTAATTTATTTTTGCACTCTTACTTATTTTCAATAATCACCTTCAGTGGAACAATTTTCTACCACCTTGAATATGTAAACAAGTAGCCAAAGGTTCAAAGGGAATTTCTACATATTTTAAATGCAGCAGTATTGACAGACTAAGCAGATAGCTTTCTGAGAGAAATATTGTGAAGAGAAAACATTCATGTGTGTATCTGTAGGTTGGCCCACAGTGAAAAAGTATCATCCATAATACCGTGCATATATTCCTCATATCTCAATGCACTTTATACTCTCAGGAGGAAATCCTCTACTCATAGGCTATAGAAGACCCTTAAGCATTAGAATTAATCATTTTCATGCAAGTGATTTTATTTTCACATACGGTTCCATTTTCATAAAAGGGGCTAACTTCCTCCTTAAAATTTAGTAAACTTGACTAGCTAAAAGTCAAAGCGTCAGGGAGATATTGTTAAGAGCAGGCATTTTCTAAGTTGAAATTTAAAAATAAATAACCACTTACTATTTGCTTAATATGTGCTAACTGTAGTGTGCATTTTGGAGAAAGGAAATACAAGGAACAGACTCTATTTTCAAAAAGATTACAGGGCTGAAGGTGGTGACTCGTGCCTGTAATTCCAGCATTTTGGGAGATCAAGGCAGATGATTCTTGAGGCCAGGAGTTTGAGACAAGCCTGAGCAATGTAGTGAGGTAAAAGAAAGAAAGAGAGAGAGAAGAAAGAGAGAAGATAGAGAAACAAGAAAGAGAGAAAGAAAGAAAAAAGAAAGAAAGGAAGGAAAGAGAAAGAAAGGAAGGAGGAAAAAGAAAGGAAGAGTAAGGAAGAGACAGCAAGGAAGGAAGGAAGGAAGGAGGCCTATAGTGCAGGGCACTGATAACTGACAACTCAATATGTCAAACAGGAGTCTTTGAAATACCCTACCCAGCAAAAATCCTAAGAATGACACAAAAAGATTACAAATACTCCTCAACTTGTCATAGGAATATGTCTCCATAAACTCATAGTCAGTTAAAATATTTTGAGTTAAAAATGCATTTAATACTCCAATAAACCTATCATAAAGTAAAAAAAAAAAAATCATCAAAGTCAAATAATTGTAAGTTGGGGACCATCTTTAAACTATTTTTGAAGAGATCAGACTAATACATGTGAAACAATAGCTAATTAGAAAAAACATGTTATAATTAAACGTCATATGGTAAGAGTTCCAATTTCTACAGAACTGTGAGGAGGGGGATCTATAAGAGTTGAAGTAGCTACAGAAGATGGAAGATGAGCAGTGTACAGTTAAAAGGAAAAGGAAAAATATTTATTGTTGAGTTAAAAAGAAACAAAGGAAAGCCAAGTGCGTGGGTCACGCCTGTAATCCCAACACTGCAAGACCCAGGCAGGCGGACTGCTTGAGGCCAGGAGCTTGAGACCAGACTGGTCAATATAGGAAGAACCCATCTCTCCAAAAAAATAAATGATGACACAAAAAATTAGCTGGGCATGCGTGTGTAGTGCCAGCTACTTGGAAGGCTGAGGCAGGCGTATTGCTTAAGCCTGGGAGGTCGAGGTTGCAGTCAGCTGTGATCACAAGACTGAACTCCAGTTGGGCAACAGAGTGAAGCCCTGCTCAAAAGGGAACAATCGAATAGAGGCTTAGAATTAAAAATCTGTTCAGTAATTAAGGAAAGTGAAGGAAAAACACTAGTTGTGATATAAAGTTTCATGGTTAGGCAAAATCAGAGACTATGTATGAGACTATGTAAAAAGGGTAGATTTAATTGAGAAGTGTCAAGTCTGGAGAGGAATTTCAATTTTATGTGGTGGGTAATGGGGAATCAATCTGTTTCTGAGCAGGAGAGCAGTGTGATGAAATTGTGCTTTAGGAAAGCAAATCAGCTAATGAAGTGTAAGATACAACAGGAAGAGGGGAGAACAGAGGCACAAGAACAGGTGGAAAACTCAGAAACAAGTGAAGCATGAGTGAGGTCTTTGGGAACAATTTCTGGGGCTGAGGCACTTCTGAGCAAATGCAGCAGATATTACTTTTAAAATAACTTTTATAATTTTTAGTTTTATGATTTTTTAAAATCTATAAGTGATTTGTAGATATCATGTCACATTTGGAGGCATTTAATAAATAATTCTAATTTTGATATCAGGTTTTCATTTTTGTGCCATTAAACCTTGTGTTTCATGTCTTAAATATTTTCACAAGATGTTGAAAAGTTATCAGGCCCTGTGTTTGTTGTGCTGGAAAATAAGATATTCTTGAACCGAAAGAGATGAAATTCCTTTGTCCTAGTATTGTCCATACTTTAGTTGAAAAGGTAGAAATATGTAAATAACATATATATGGCAATAACACCTTAAGTGGCACTCATTAATCCTCAGATTTCACTTTAGTTACTGAAGTTTAATTATCTAAATATTCAAAGCAGATAGTTGTTTGTATTGTAGAACAAAGAATTTCTGTCTTCAGTAATTATTTGGTGTTTAAAAAGAACAAACAACTCTGCTTTAAGCAACTTTATACAACTATATTTAAAAAGGGATAAGAATTTAGGAATTTAATAAAAAACAAAAACAGAATTTACATGAATTTTTGTTATTGTTACTATCTTGAAGTGGTTACCACTAATTTGCTAATGGAAGAAAATGGACCAGGCAGCTCTCTCAGCTCCAGTTCTTTGTGGTTTTGTTACAGGTGGGCTCAACCCTGATATCTCTTTCATTCTTTATTAAAAAGAATAAAAAAGATTTAGAAAAGTTAAATCTGCATTTTGGTTGGCCGAGGTGAGTGGATCACCTGAGGTCAGGAGCTCAAGACCAGCCTGGCCAATATGGTGAAACCCAATCTTTACTAAAAATACAAAAATCAGCTGGGCATGGTGGCACAGGCCTGTATTCCCAGCTATATGGGAGGCTGAGGCAGGAGACTCACTTGAACCTGGGAGGTGGAGGTTGCAGTGAGTCGAGATTATGCCACTGCACTTCAGCCCGGGTGACAGAGCAAGCCTCCACCTTACAAAAAAAGAAAAAGAAAAAGTTAAATCTAAACTTGGCCTAGAAGATACAGAAATGAAAGACCTAATGCACTGTACATAAAGCTACTCCTTTAATATAACTGCATGTGCTGGAAAGGCCAAAGCATGCTCCACTTAGTGAGCAGCACCCACAGTTTACAAGCAGGGGTAAGGAAAAAGAGAGTTATTTAGGCAAAGACTATTTTCTTCCAAAATGTGTTTTGTGAGTTGAACCACTCAGGAGGATGAGGCACTACTTTCAGTAAATATTCATTGTTCCATTACTCTTTTAGATGTAACAAAGCAATATTAAGCTTACTATAAATATATTCTATTAACTTCAATCAGATCACTTAGATTGATATACAAACATAAGCCAATATTTTTCTAAAAGCTTTAAAAATATGTTTACATATTTTAATGGTACTTATCATCCCAGAAATCCTCTGTGACCTTTCTGTTTTAGTCTGAAGTAAAGTACTGCTTCCATAATGATGCTGGGATGCTGCATAATCCGTAAACAGCATGTTACACAGGTACAAAATATGATTCCTCTATATCCAGAATATCATAATGCTATAACACTTGAAAATAAGAAATGACATACCAGGCTTATTATTATATTTATATACAAACCACAGTGGAATTTTAGGCTTAAGAAACACTCTTTGATACATAAAATTAGAAGTTGAATTATAGCACAGCCAAATGGTGGCTTCTGGATGACCATTTCACAATCTGGGATACATACCATTGATTGGAGGGAGCCTAGCTTTAACATCATGATCAAAAAGAGGCCAAGGCAGGCAGATCATGAAGTCAGAAGATCAAGACCATCCTGGCTAACACGTGAAACCCCGTCTCTACTAAAAACACAAAATATTAACCAGGCGTGGTGGCACACACCTGTAGTCCCAGCTACTCAGGAGGCTGAGGCAGGAGAATTGCTTGAACCCAGGAGGTGGAGGTTGCAGTGAGTTTAGATCATGCCACTGCACTCCAGCCTGGGCAACAGAGCGAGACTCCATCTCAAAAAAAAAAAAAAAAAAAAAAAAAAAAGAAAACTTAGGCTTTTATTTTGATCATGACGATATAAGCAACATGTGTTACATAGGCAATAGTGTTTATCTCAATTCTATAAATAAGGCACTATCATTGTAAATGAAACATGAGCACAAATTTTTAAATTTTAATAAAATGTGTTGCTTAGATGTATTTTAATGTATGTTTAAAAATAATGATTTTCCATATACAGAGTTAATGAAACTTTTCTTTAAAATTATATGTGTTTTATATGTGTATACACACCAATACATACATAAATAATAAGTCAATGTTTTTCAATGATGTGCAGTTGTGGCAAAAATCATGGAAGTGGTACTAAAATACTAAGTTTGGAATGATGGTTTAATGAAGTAAGATGAGCCTGGGGAAGACTATTTGAAAAATTTCATAAATGTTTGTCAAAACCTGATACATCTCAGGAAGTAGTGTCATTTGTAGTAATATAACTAAGATGTAAAATTCATAACATATCTCTGGATACTTGCTTTTTCTTTTCTTTTTCCTTCCTTCTTTTTTTGATAACATTGTTTCTCTAAGGCTTTTCTTTTTTCTTGGGAACTGACATTTGGTATTCTTCCACAAGACACACAGTCAAGGTCAAGACATGTAGCTCTTATTATTTTGGTTACTGTTTGTATTTAATCTTCTGCATTAATTTAATTAAGAAGGTTTAACCATAATGATACATCCACAAACAACATAGCCACGCAATAGCTGTAATAATTATGTAATTATTTCAATTGCTCATTTAATAGTTTAATGAGTTACAATACCATATATACCAAAAAAGGCATCCTAACTAATATAATTTAATTATAAAGTTTTCCATATACATAGACGAATAAAGAACATGAAAATAAAAACTTTGATAGGCAAAAATAGCAGTCCTGTCACTGGAGAACATTTTGAACAGCTTCCTCTGTACTCCACTGTTGAAACTCTAAAATGTAAGTCAACTAAGCTGTGAGGGGAATATCAACACTGTGTCCTTTAGCGGGAATTGTAAAGTCTCCAGTCATTCTTTCTAATAAACCGATTTACCTTTTCTTTATGTATGGTCTGTTTTTGCTCTCTTCCATTTGAAATAGCGGGTTTCTTTCTCTTAACAAGATGCATTTGTCAATAACAGCCAAGCTTCCTCTGCAAATACTATATCAACTCTCATATTTATTCTCTGCAATCGACTGCACAGTATTTTTACCTAGCATATGTCACAGGAAGCCCTGTGAGATCTGCCCAGGACTTTTGAATGTAATCATAATTGCTTCTCTACAGGGAAAGTCTGTAGAAGAGAGAAACAATTTTTTTCAGTGTGGATAATCAATACAGAGAGCTAATATTAAACATTTAGGACCCCCAAACTGCTTGAAAAATCAATAATGTTGTGCGTGTGTGTACATGTGTGTATGTGTGCGTGTATATAGTGGATCTGTATTATCAAGATAATTGCCTCTATTTTTTACTTTGCTTTATCATGAAGACCAAGGCAAGATGAGATGATTCTCCAAGAAATAGTGAAAAACTCTATCTTTCTTTTATATTCAGTAAGTGTAGCCATTGATTTTATTCTCACACACGATCTGTGGTCAGACACTGCCAAGAACATCAAAAAATCGATTCCAAGTAGAGCCAGGTAAACAAATACAGTAGAGGAGTTCTCAAAATTCTCATCAGACCACAGGTTTCTAGTTAACTTTAGACTCATTTCTAAAATCTGAAGTGGAATGGCTTCTCTTTGGAATTTAGAGTCATTAGTATGAGTTAGAAAAGCCAACAAAATTATATACATTTTTAAAAAGCTCACACATTTGGCAGAACTAGTCTCATTTAGGCTGTCTACCTTCTATAGTTATTTTCATTTCTATGATGGCGAGCAATGAAATCATCATACAAAGACAACTGTCTTCCTAGAAACGATGTGCAGGTACGGTAAGATGCCTTGTGCTGGGGCTAAGAGTGTAGACTCTGAAGTGAGAAGACTTGGGTTAAAAACGCTTTCAAGGACAGGAGTGGTGGCTCATGCTTGTAATTCCAGCACTTTGGGAGGCTGAGGTGGGTGGAGTTCATGAGATTAGGAGTTTGAGACCAGCCTGGCTAACATGGTGAGACCCCATTTCAACTAAAAACACAAAAAAGTAGTCAGGCATGGTGGTGCATGCCTATAATCCCAGCTACTTGGGAGGCTGAGAGAGGAGAATCACTTGAACCCAGGAGGCAGAGATTGCAGTGAGCCAAGATCGGGCCATTGCACTGCAGCTTGGGCAAACAGTGAAACTCCGTCTCAAAAAAAAAAAAAAATGCCTTCAACATTTATGGTGGCTTTGCAAAATCACTTTGTAAGGTATAGAGTGGTTGCCATAATGTGCTACCTTTTAAACAAAGAAAGGTATATGAATATAAAACAAGAAAATGCCAACTCTTTTGGTGGTCACATTTGGAAGATTTTAGGAAAATAACTTGTTTAGAAAACTGCTAAATAAGAGGAAGCAGTCAAGTATTTATCCTGCTTTCACTGCACAAACTCTGCCTCAACATAATCAAATAGTGAGTTAAGTTCTTAGTAGAGAGTAGTATAGTTTATAAATAAAGAAGAGATGATAGAACATCTCCATTTTGCAAATGCTAAATAGGTTTAGAAAATTATTATTAGTTGCTATTATAGGTTGAATTGTGTCCCATCAAATTCATATGTGGAAGTTCAAAACCTCCATGACTTAGAATGTGACCTTATTAAAAAATAGAGTCATTAGAGGGGGAATCAAGTTAAAGTGAGATTACTAGGGTGGGTTCTAATCCAACATGACTAATGATGGCTTGTGTCCTTATAGAAGGGGAAAATTTAAGTACAAATACACATAGAGGGAATATTATGTGGAGACACAGGGGGAAGATGGCTATTTAGGCACCAAAGAGAGAGGTCTGAAACAGACCTTCTCCTCGGAGGCCCCAAAATGAACCGGTGCTGCCAGCATCTTGATTTTTGATTTCTGGCTTCCAGAACTGTGATACTACATTTCTACTGTTTCAGTTATCCAGTTTGTGGTACTTTGTTACAGCAGCTCCAGCAAACTAATACGATTACATTAAAACTAATAGAAGTAGGTAGATCATGCTATCAATATATATGAATCTGCTCATCAATTTACATATAATAAAAAAAGAAAGTCAGGCATTTTTTGTTCCTTCATAGGAGTACACTATACTGCTTATGAAGCAGAATGCCAAAACACAACCCTAAATTGAGGTAATTTAAATTTGCTCAAGTTTTAATATAGGAGATAAAGACATTTACAACAAGGGAATATAATCACAAAAATGATATCATTTCTTCAAAAATAATTTACAAGGGGGCTAAAAAGTGAACAGAGGAAACTGTAGAGTAAAATAGATGTGGACAATTTAGCAGTCAAACGCAGTACCCTTTTGGACCTCCTTTTAAAAAGTAAAGAAGTAACAAATTATGAGACAGTAAAAGTTACTTTAGATCTCCCAGTGTTGGTATCTTTCACATTAGCTTAATTGTAGTACACGGCTCATAGTGTTGGAATAAAGATTACATACGACAATGTAGGTAGAGCATTAAGCATAGTGTCTAATAGATAGTATACTTTCAATTACTTACATAGATGGATTTTGGTTAAATTTCATGATACAATTGCTACTAATATTAGTTAAAATGATACTGTATATACATCCTACTCTGTATATACTTAACAATATATGCATAACAGACCTACATACATACTCTGTAACAATGCACAGAGACCTAATGTGGACCACTATTGGAATGGAAGGCTTTTCACTTCCTTAGTCCATTTTTTGTTGCTATAACAGAATACCAAGGATTAGGTAATTTATAATAAACAGAAATGTACTGGTTCCCACTTCTGGAGGCTGAGCAATCTGAGATTCCCTAGGGAGCTGCATCTGGTGCGGCCTTCTTGCTAAATCATAGGATGGCAGAAGGCATCACATGGCAGAAGGGCAAAGTAAGAGAGCAAGAGAGAGAGAAAGTGGGCAGGAGAGAGAGCGCATATGCTAGAGGGGGTACACCAACTCCCGTGAAAAGCTTTAGTCCATTTGCAAGGATGGAGCCCTTATGACCTAGTCACTTCTTAAAGATCCCTGCTCTCCAAACTGTCAAAATGGCAATTACATTTCAACATGAGCTTTGGAGAAAACAAGCATTCGAAACACAGCACTCCTTATTCCACTAGCCATTCACACACTTTCATTTTAGTTCTTCAAAACCACGTGGTCCTGGGCTCACCTCTGGTGAAAGAAGAAGGAAGGAGCATTGTGGAACTTTAAAAGAAAAGCAATTGCAGGGGCTAGGAGGAGAAGGCAAAAAATTTAAAAAGGTTTTTTTTTTTTGAGGAAGTTAAATACTCCACTAAATGTCTTTTCAGAATTAAATTGCTCCATGCCTGCCATTTTCAGGGAAAGATAAACACAGTCTTTCAGCACCCACATGGCTAGGCCTTGGAGATAATAAGTGTATGCAACCATCTGGATCATATTTAGACAAGAGGCAGAATACATCTGGTCATTAATAGCGATAATTGCTTTTTGGTTAAAAGCCATCATGTAGATATAGAAAATGTTGCAGCTGACAACTATTGTGAATCAGGTGACTTCATCCTACACTTACAAATTTCATTTTTATGAACATTTATTGGATATCTATTTGGTTTGAGAGAGGATATACAAAGGTTAAGGAAATACAGTTTACATTTTCAACAAATATACAATCCTGTACATCAGTGGAAAAAGATTACAGAAAGATAAAACATTGTAAGAGAGTTGCAAATTGCAATGTATAAGATTAAATTGCAGTAGGGCATCAAATACGAGAGAGTTTTCACCTGGTTAGGAAGATTGTAAAGGTCCTCATGGAAAAAGTGAAATTTGAAAGGAACTTTGAAGAAAAAGTAAGAAGGAGAAAAGTGGTGGAGTGGGGGAAAGAGGGTTTTTGGGGGCAGAGAAGGAAGGGCACCAGTAGGGCTGCAGGGTTACCAGGTAAAATATTGGTTTCCCAGTTATATTTGAATTTTAGAGAAATGACAAATAATTTTTGTAGTATAAGTATAGTTACCCTTGTAAAATGTAGGGATTAAAAGCTCTGACAGCCCCTCATGCAATCGAAAACCCACGTATAACTTTGGACTCCCTCACAATATAACTATTAATAGAACACTTACACCCTACTAATAAAACGCCTTACTAATAAAAAGACTTACTGATAATGTAAACAGTAATGAACATATAATTTACAGTATAGGTCTTACATACTGTATTTTTACAATAAGAAAATTATAAGGGAAAATATTTTTGCTATTTATTAAGTGAAAATGAGTCATCATAAAGATCTTCATCCTTATAGTCTTCACATTGGGTAGACTGAGGAAGAGGAGGAAGAAGATCCTTCTTGCTGTCTCAGGGGTGGCAGAAGTGGATGACAGGGAGGAGATGGAAAGGGAGGACGGAAAGGTAGGAACATTCAGTGTAACTTTTATTGAAAAAAACCCTCTTATAAATGGACTTGTGCAATTCAACCCATGTTATTCCAGAGTTGACTGTATATTTTATGAAGCATTTACAGGATGAAATATTTGAAATGTACTTAAGTTTGAAATGCCTCAGATATGTTTACAGAAATAATTAGAGGATCTTAGATTTCTGATAGAGGAATCACCTTTTTTTTTTTTTTTGTAGGAGGAATAAGATGGCAGAAATGAGGAGAAAAATTGAGATCGGAAATGGGCCAGAAAGTGACAGATAGTGAGGATGTTAAGTTAGGTGGTAGAAGTTATTTGGAAATAGAGAAGGTGATTGAGATAGAGTGGAATAGAAACAAAAGATTAAATCTCAGTGACAAAAGAGATGTGGAGTTACAGTTGCCTTCCTGTTTAAGCCTTTTTAATAGGATGATAGTAATTTCATTAGCACTTGAGAAAAGCCCAGTTTTGAGAAAAACAAATGATATGAAGTATATAGGTCATATGAGGACGAGTTGGCAGGCAATCCACATACAGGCACTAGTGAGCAATTGGAAATTTTTGAAACTCAATAGTTTGGGAGTTTAGATATTTAAAGATGTTAAATTCAATAAACAGATCAAACCTTGAAGAATCCCTATAGTTCCCCAATTAGAGGCAAAAGAGGAGCCAATAATAAAATAACAAAAAGACATAAGAACAAGATAATTTAAAAATTGTGGTGCGTCTTGGAAGCCCTAAAGTCAGAGTCATTCATTACTCTTAAAACATTCAGAGAAGTCAAGAGTATAGATTGAGAAACCAGTGACGGTTTTGGGAATGTTTGATAGAACTGTTTTAGAGAAGTAGCATGGATGGGAACCACGTTGTTGGGGATAGAGGAGTAATGTGTTGTGAGGAAGTAGAGGAAACCAAAGCCGTGAGAAAAGTGGTGCTCAAAGCAGAAACTGAAGGGAGGGAGTCAACAGAGAGGAAGGGCTGAAGAGGTAGGCAAAATGGGTGAGCAAACTCTGAAAAGAGTGTGCAACATGAATATTACATGGAGGCATGGAGAGATTAGCCATAGAAAAAAGAGAAAAATCCTCCTCAAAGTTAAGTGGAAGGAAGGGAGGAAAAACAGAAGAATTTTAAGTGACAGAGAGGGAGATGATATTGTACAGTTTCCACTTTTTAAAATTATACTTTGAGTTCTGGGGTACATATGCAGATCCTGCAGGTTTGTTACGTAAGTATACACATGCCATGGTGTTTTGCTGCATCTATCCCCCTGTCATCTACATCAGGCATTTCTCCTAATGTTATCCCTCCCCAATCCTCCCCCCGCCGCTATCCCTCTCCTAGCCCCCCTGGACCCCCAACAGGCCCTGTGTGTGATGTTCCCCTCCCTGTGTCCATGTGTTCTCATTGTTCAATACCCACTTATGAGTGAGAACATGCGGTGTTTGGTTTTCTGTTCTTGTGTCAGTTTGCAGAGAACGATGGTTTCCAGCTTTTGAGTAACAATGGAAATGACATCATGTGTTCTGAGAGAACCAAGATGAATAGCTCATGGCTCTGGTCTCCTAACACAATTTACAGTATATCATGGACATTATTTATTTAGATTCCCCAACTAAATGGAAGAGGTAGTAATAGAAGTTGCTGGTTACTCCTTTGTGTAATGCGTTTTGTCACAGGAATGCAATCCAAGGGCAAAAGGCACAAAGAATGGAGTCTCTCCCAAGGGCTGAATATCTGTTGCATAGTAGCCTGGTTCCTCTAGAAGTCCCAGTCCCCCACAAGACACCATTCTGTTATTTCATGGTGTTTACGGGACTATGTGCCATCCCTTTGGTGTAAAATCTCATTTGACATAGTTCATAAAAGTAGAAAACAACTGGTTGTATTCTTATGGCTTCATATAAGTTAAGTTATAGCATCTCATATTGAGTTTATTGAGTTTTAATATAGCAAAAAATTCATTTTGTTTAATGATATGCTGTTATGATTATGGAATACCTAGCCAAAGGCTTTCCAGAGCATTCAGAAAATCTCATTGATTCCATTATTTCTAAAACCTACTCATTAATGTATGGACTCCTTCATGATTACTATGAGCTGGACTTACAGAAAGGAATAAGGCAAGAAGTTTGATTCTCTTAATTACTCATGCCTAAAATAAATACAGCTATAAATATACCAATACATATGTTATATTATAAGGATATCCTAGTATGTGTGCTCAGGAGGTGACAAATAACAGATATTCTTTAAAAGGCTCTTACCTAGAAAAAATGCAGATTGTCATTTCTTAGACTAGGAAATGTTACGTCGGGAAATTAAAATAAGCATGCCCTAATATATAGTATCACAGAGGCAATGGAATTTAGGTTTAGTAGGTGATACACTTTGGCTCTCTGTCCCCCACCCAAATCTCATCCTGAATTGTAATCCAAATTGTAATCCCCAGGTATTAAGGGAGAGACCGTTGTGGGGTGGGAGGTGATTGGATCATGGGGTGATTTCTCCATACCGTTCTTGTGATAGTTAATAAATTCTCATAAGATCTGTTCTTCTGATAAGTGTGGGGTTCCTCCCCCTTGGTATTCTCTGTTTCACCTGCCACCATGTAAGATGTACCTAATTCCCCTTCTGCCATGATTGTAAGTTTCCTGAGGCCTCCCCAGCCATGCAGAATTGTGTCAATGAAACCTCTCTTGCTTGTAAATTACACAGTCTTGGGTAGCATCTTTACAGCAATATGTAAACCGACTAACACAAGTAGGAAATTTAGGAATAATTTTATCCAAACACTTTTTTTTAAGGTTGGTGGATCTGAAGCCCAGGGAGATGAAATGGCTTACTGAAGGGCACAAACCAGTTAGGCCACAAGTCTCTTGACTCAAAGTCCCAAGTGCATTCCACTGACAAATTCCTTTTTTTCTTTCAAATTTTAGATTCAAGAGGTACATGTGCAGGTTTGTTACATGACGATATTGCATGATGCTGAGGTTTGGGCTTCTATTAAACCTGTCACCTAAATCATGATTATAGAACTCAATAGGTAGTTTTTCAACACTTGCCACACTCCTCTTCTCCCCACTTTTGGAGTCCCCAGTATCTATTGTATTCAGTTTTATGTCCACTGACAAATTTCTACCCAGCTTCTGGAAAACTATTCTCAAAGCCAAAATAGCAACTGTGTGGCACATAATAGGCACTTGATAAGTGTATTTTAATTGAACAACTTTATCTCTATTTTAATTACTGACACCCCTAAAAGTTAGAAAACTACCCTCAGTATGCAGTTTGTCCAGTACCTAATAAGGCTATATAAGGCAAAACTACTTTAGAGAAATGTAATTTAAGACTTACTATGTATTGTCATATTGATTAATTTATAAGATTAATAATGAGTAAGGGGATATTAGCTCCTTACTATAGGGATAAAATTAGTCTCAACAAATTTACATAATTTATTGAAGGTCAAGAAGTCAGAAAATTGTGGAGTTTATGCCCAACCTCGATCCTCTGACTCTAGATGTCACACTTTCTTTGATATACCTTATGGTCTTTCCAGGATATTTATAACCTCTAGGGAAAGGAAAACCAAATCTTTGAGGGAAGAGGAAGTGGGAAAGACAGAGGAAGAGAAAGGGAAGCTATGAGAACTAGTGTGAGGCTCTTACAAAGAAAATTGGTGCCATAAAAAGAGCAGAGTGCAGATAATAGATGAATGATTTGTATTTATCTTTGGAAAGGTCTTTTCGCTAGATACAAGCTACAAAGAACTGGGTTGGCTCCAAAGAGATTAAAGCAATGGTGTATGACTTGGAAATAGGTGTTGACTTTTTTTTTTTTTTTTTTTTTTGAGACGGAGTTTCGCTCTTGTTACCCAGGTTGGAGTGCAATGGCACGATCTCGGCTCACCGCAACCTCCGCCTCTTGGATTCAGGCAATTCTCCTGCCTCAGCCTCCCGAGTAGCTGGGATTACAGGCACGTGCCACCACGCCCAGCTAATTTTTTGTATTTTTAGTAGAGACGGGGTTTCACCATGTTGACCAGGATGGTCTCGATCTCTTGACCTCATAATCCACCTGCCTCAGCCTCCCAAAGTGCTGGGTTTACAGGCGTGAGCCACGGCGCCCGGCCTAGGTGTTGACTTCTAAGTGCACTTAAATGGTGGTGGAGTGGGAAAAGCATTGGTATGGGAATCAGAATACACGGATCTTAGTCCCAGTTCTGCCATTACCTTATTATTCCCTTATACATGGTACTTCTCCCTTTTCTGTCTCTGTTTTTCTTTCCCAGTTGTAAAATGAAATGTATTCAACTTCATGATCCTTAAATATTTTCCTTCCTTTGTATTATTCCCATTGGTAGATGCTAGTAATAATTTGGGAAATGCCTGAAGTGAGACTCTGTAATATGACAATGTAACCCACATTCTCTCTTGCAAAAAAAAAAAAATAAATAATAAATCTAGTTGCTTTGTTTTCAACTAGTCAACTTTTTACACATTATTAACTAATCCATATACTTACACGTCATAGTTGATTAGCCTATTAAATTGAGTCATGAAATTACTCTCCCAGAATACTTTAGAAGGGTAATTTATCCCCTTACACATTGGGCATGTCTGATGGAAGTTACATCAGTAACAGAAAAATTACAATTGATTTATAGTATATGAACCATAACTAATGATTAACCACCAATTTTGGATTAGTAGGCTTTTTCTGTCGTAGCTATCAATAGACTCAAGGGAACTGTTAGTTTATTTTACCATTTCTCCCAAAGACTTTTAGCTCAGAGATTTTTAACTGAAGTTGAAAGTTCTTGGGGTACAGTAAGAGTGGAAAAATTTCAAAGATCATTTTGCCAAGATCACTGATGTTATTTTACTGTGCAAATGAAGATCAAAGCTATCAACTAAATAACCAACCACTAGGGCACGATTAGAAGTTTCATCACAGATAAATTTTTTTCACCAGTATGTTGTTTTGGGGCATTGGTGAATTTAAAGACATTAATTGTTGTATTTTGACCTGTAACTGGAGTTTCATCTTAGTGTTCATGGAACATGGAAGTATTTCAAGGGGCTTATGAACACTCTGAAATAAC